>NC_047037.1:132642591-137642591 GCF_011762595.2 Tursiops truncatus | reverse complement strand
TTTGGATATCTTGTCCCTATATACACAAATTGCACATGTGTGATTTTTATTTTTCCTTTATTAACTAAAAGTTTTTTCTCTTTATTTTTACATTTATTTTTCTCTTTTTTTTTCTATTTTTACATTTATTTTTCTCTTTATTTTTACATTTTCCTGAAATATTTCCTGTTATTTACTGAAATAACAAATAAATTGTCTTACACCCACATTGTAGTCTTTGTGTGTTTGTCTGTGTGTACATGTGTGTGTGTGTGTGTGTGCATATGTGATTTGCCAATAGAAAATTCTTATTTTCACTTCATAAAACTGAAAAATGTCTAAACAACAAACAATACTTTAAACAAAATGACAAAGGTTGAAAATATAATAAAACAAAAAATGAGGGCTTCCCTGGTGGCGCAGTGGTTGAGAGTCCGCCTGCCGATGCAGGGGACGCGGGTTCATGCCCCGGTCCGGGAAGACCCCACATGGCGCGGAGCGGCTGGGCCCGTGAGCCATGGCCGCTGAGCCTACGCATCTGGAGCCTGTGCTCCGCAATGGGAGAGACCACAACAGTGAGAGGACCGCGTACCACAAAAAAAAAAAAAAAAAAAAGAGTGCAAGATGTAAACTCCTCTAAATTATTCAATGAATTTAGACCATTTCATAAAAAATTATGACATTTTAGTGGTAGTGTATTCAAGGGTTTTTTGTTTGTTTGTTTGCATTGTGTTTTAAAACGCATCTAATTTCTTGGGGGCAAATTTTAGATACCTGTACAGATTTCTAATAACAGTTCGTAGCATACAGAAATGGTCTTTATTATTTCAAACATCTCTCTCTATGTTAAACTTCAATGATGGCTTAAGGAATAGCGACTTTTGATTTAAATTAAAATACATTATTTATACTATCATGTTCTAGACGGTGCAAGACATACAAATAAATTATTCATAAGAATTGTATTAAGGGCTTCCCTGGTGGCGCAGTGGTTGAGAGTCCGCCTGCCGATGCAGGGGACATGGGTTCGTGCCCCGGTCCGGGAAGATCCCACATGCCGCAGAGCAGCTGGGCCCTTGAGCCATGGCCACTGAGCCTGCGCGTCCGGAGCCTGTGCTCCACAACGGGAGAGGCCACAACAGTGAGAGAGGCCCGTGTACTGCAAAAAAAAAAAAAAAAAGAATTGTATTAAATAAAACTTTATTTGAAAAATCTTACAAATTATAATGCATTATCTGTATGAATAAAAAATAAATTATGTAATAGAAGCTAAATTAAAAAGATAAAAATCAAAATTACTCTAAAAAGGGAAAACACATGCAGATGTTTTGTCCTGGTTGTGAGTGTCCAGACCTCGCTGCTGTGAGCTGAGTCAAACCTGCAAGTGACCCCAGGTCCCTGGGCCCTCGTGGCATGATCTTCCTCCTTCCAGGGAGGTGGTGCCTGATGACCCAGGGGATCCCCTGACACTTCCGGGCCTCTGTGGACTGTGGGTAGAGCAGCAGGGGCACAAGGGCCCCTTGGGAATGGCTGGATGTTGGACTCGACGTTGGCCAGCACCTGCCTGTTGTGGTCACTCTCTTGCCTTGGCTCCTTGAGCTTTCTCTCCATCTCCACCACCCAGCTTTCTTGAGCTTTTTTCTCATGGAGGCAGGTCTCCTGGTGATAGTAGGAAGTGGTTCTCTCCAATTCTCTGTCCATGTCTTTGGCTGTCTTCTTGGAGAAGTTGAGGTTCTGATTATGGAGTTCATGGCTCTATACACGTTGAAAAGTTTCTTCCATCCTGTTTAAGGAGGAAGCAGCGTGCTTCCTCCTTAAACAATTTTTTGTGAAGTTGCATCACATAGTCGTCATGTAAATCAGGCAGACTTTGAAGTTTCTGCTTCAGCGGCTGAATCTCACTGTCAAGAAGTAAAGTTTCACACTGCACAGATGCTCCCTCAGTTTGGAGACTCGTGATTTGTCCTGTACGCTCCTCGATCATTTGCTTTTCTTCCCTCAGTTGTCTGGCTGCTCCTTGATGTTCCTCTTCAGGACGTGGCAGGGACACGTTGCAGTCAACATCATCAGTGATGCCCTTCAGGTCAACTTCTGACCCATGGACAGGGCAATGGCCATTTTCTGCTTCCTTCTCTGGCTGGATATCTGAGGTCCCTTCATCCACGTGATCTCCAAAGGGGTCAGGTGCGGAGAATATTGTCAGCAGGTGTTCTGCTATGGGTCTTAATCGGCTGACTTTATCTTTCAGGACCTGCTCCTTTCATGCCTTCCACTGCTCCAGGCCTCCTCCCATCTCCTCCTTTTCCTGGACTTGCCACTTTTCTCTCTCAATTTCTTGGTCAGACAGTTCTAGACTTTCTGGACAATCAACATTGTTATTCAGACCATTTGTTTCTTTCTTCTGAGGTTGTTCTCCCTCTTCCTCTGATGCTTTAAAGGTGTGTTTTCCATCAGTAACTTGGGAAAGTTGAGGAGGCTGGCTGTTGTGTGCCTTTTCCAGAAGGTCCACAGTGTCCTGAAATGATGACCTGCTCTGGTTTGCATTCATTGCCGACAAGCACAGCGTTTGTAACGTGGGAGGACTGGCCTCCACCCAGGTGGCCTGAGGGCTTCATCAGCCAGAGCTATTGGTCCAATATTCTCATTACATTTTCCACAGACTTCATCATGGTCAGAAGACCTTTTCCCTCAGAACTTCACACCTCTTAAAGTGTGCCGTCTCTTTACTATCAGAACCAGCAGCACAGCACATAACAGGAACTCGCAGGGAAACGCAGGGAGACCTGGGAGGTGCGTCAAGCTTTGGGGAACCACCAGCAGAGCACCCCACAGGTGTTCCAGGATTAGTTGGAAAGTGGACCAGGGAGCAGGTGGCAGACCTTCCATGGCTGTGCGGGCTCCACAGATCTGCCTCTGAGGGCCAGTGTCCTCTGGTTCTCAACTGACCACTCAGAACCCTGCAGAGTGTTCTGTCTCCAAGGTAAACAAGGGCCTGACAACCAGGGCTGATCCGTTAGGCTGGGGAAGGGGAGGTCAGCCAGGTTCTAGGAAACAGTTCTCCCTATTGCTCTGAAATAGAAAGTGATCTAATCACTTATACAGGCCTTGGGGGAGGTGGAAAGTGCTGATCACCGCCTGCAGCTGGACCCCTCTAGGCCCCACCTGGCCCTACAGCAAACCTAGGGGGTCAGAGCAGGGCCAGGCCATGTCCTTTCTGTGCAGAAGGACAAGTCAGTGCAGAGTGGTGGGGCCCTGTCCTATTTGCATTGTGATGAAAAATGACCTCTTCAATACCCAATTTGGTGGAGTTTACCAGCAAATGGCAAAATTGTTTCTGAAGGGCTTTACATGGAGATGGATCATGGCTGATACACAATATTTTTGTTCATTTTCTATTTACCATTTTCCCTCCATTTCTATCTCCATCCTCCAGCCAGCCCAGGCCACAGGCCCCCTTGAATCAGCCTGTCTGTCCCCCAGTCATGTAAACACACAGGTGTGTGCTGAGCCCTGATTATATGTACTCAGCGTATGAAGCCAATAGACACAGAAACAACTGATGGGGATCAGATGTGGCAATCTGGGGCTGTTTTGCCATCTGAACATGAATTCGGTAAGCAACGAGGGGTCACTTACTCATAGCACATGGACAAAGGTCATGCCAATTCCAGTTGCCAAGGTGTCAACACACCAGCTGTGATCAAAAGTGATCTTTTCCCTAATATGAGATTTCAAGCAGTCTCACATGTTCTAAACCTGCCCAGGAGTTTCAAAAGAGTGTATACAATAAGGGGTTTCCCCTTTCCCTGCTTGTGTCTCACCCTTCTGTTGTGCTCTTACAGAAAAGACAGATTAACTTCTGGCCCAGGTTATGCGATCCTGTCCTCTGCTCAGAGAACGGAGCTGCCGCCAGCTGCTGTGTGTCCAAGGACTCTGTGTTCTCTTGTAGGAGGTTCCTGGATAATTTAAAATTCAAAACCAAGGGCAGTGCACAGAAGCCTGGGGGAGCCCCTGGGTAGCAGTTTTAATGACATCAACAAAACTCAGTCTGGTTATCTTGGCAAGAGAACAACGTGAGGAAACAGAAGACCTGGGTCTGAGTCCTGGTTCTGTTCAGTGTCAGCTTTATCGCTGAACTGTGCACCCATGCTGCTTCTGGAAACAGAGCATTGATGTGAGAAGCCGTCTGTTCTTTGCAGAACCACTGCTGGAAGGCTTTGGTTAAGACTTCAGTGGAGTCCCCAGGCCACTGACTTCCCACAGTCTTAAACCAACCATGGATACATCCACCAGGGACCTCATTTTGTGGGGGGAAACTGAGGCATGGAGTAAGTCACGTGCCCATGGTCACAAAGGCCGGGTAAGGGTGATAAGCTGAGGTCTGGCTCCCAAGCACAATAAATCCTCCTGCCAACTTGATGTTTCCAAAGAGATGATGAAACAGCCCACCCTGCCCCCCTCCTTGGACCCTGCCCACCTCCTCCGGCCCCACATCCTGTGCCTCACACACCCATCAGGCTCCCAGTCCCTGTATCTGCTGTGAGTGTCCAACATCTGCAGCTCTCAGGTCCCTAATATGAGGAATAGCTGGGACCCAGGGAGGAGGGGGCAGCTAAAGGCAACTTAGTTCTGCTGCTTCTCCACCTTGTGGAAAAGCTGGAAGACAGGCCACAGGAACCTCATCTCTTTATGACCACAGATTTGACTATGTTAGGAAAAATAATTTTAAAAAAATATTATGGTAAAATATACATTTAAAAAAAGGTTTGGAATTTCAGTGGAACTAGGAAAAGGACAAAGAGTAAGGCTAATAGAAGGACTTTGGATCCATCTCGCCTGGGTGAATGGATTTTTCCTTATCATGCAGACATTAGACCATTCTATTTGCTTTAAATAAAAGATGCTTCATCTTAACCGGCTATGAAAGGGTAAGACTGGAAACACAGATACTGAATTAGAGAGACAAAAAGAAAATGTTCCCTCCCTGTGCCCCCCTCCCTGCCCCAGTTCCACCCCTTTTATTCTGGGTGAGCTTCTCCTCTTTCTAGAACAGTTCTCAAAGTGAGGTCCACAGACAACACCCTTTCAGAGGGATCCTCAAGGGTCGAAATGATTTTTATAATAATATTAAAACCTTCACCTTTTTTACTGTGTTGACATTTGCATTGATGGTGCTTAAAACTCCTGGAGCCTTAGCACTAAACTGTACTAGCAATCACGATATTCTTCATCATGTACATGCAGGAAAAAAATACTAGTTTCCTTTAAAAAATGTCCTTGATGAAGCAGTAAAAATTTTCTTAATAAGTGAAGACACATCTTTTTAGTTTCTGGGTAATAACATGGAAAAGTACACAGAAGGTCTGGTGCTACTGAGATAGATTGGTTGTCCTGGGAGAGGCAGTTGTGGATTTGAGTTGCAAGCTAAACTAACCATTTCATCCGTAAGCGCCATTTGTATTTGAAAGACCAACGGACAAATGATGTTTATTCAGACTTGGGTATTCGGCAGGTATTTCCCCAAAAGTAAATGAAATCAGTCTGTCACTCCCCAAAGAACAACTTTGAATATTTGTTGCTGATGATAAAATTTGAGCTTTCAAGTGAAAATGTGAATTTTTGAAAATTTGTATCTGCCACTGGGAGCTTGATAGCTTCTCAGGACTTTTCTGGTGAAACTGGTGGTGAGAGTAACTAATGTGATCGTTTGATATCATATGTTGAAATGAGTCAACCTTTTGAAGCAGTGTTTTCCAATGACTAATGCATGTTACAAACCCACACATGGGTAAAAGACCCATTCAAAGCGCAGGATGGACCAATGGACTTTACTGTAACCATAGGCAAGTTTATTGATATGGTTTCATAGGCCAACTGGAATTTATCTTTAAGAAACTACCATTTGTCAGTTTAGGTGTAGTATAAAGCAATATCCAGTTATGTGAAACCGCTATAAAACACACTTGCCTGTTCCAATTACAGATCCCTGTGGGGCCTGATTTTCTTCAAAATGTATCCCAACAGACTGATGCAGAAGCCAATACAGGAATCCAGCTCTTTCCCACTAAACCAGACATCAAAGAGATTTAAAAACATGTAAAATAGTGCTGTTCTCGCTTTTCGGGAAAAAGTTATTTTTTATAAAATATTAACATAGATGTAATTTCAAAAATGAATCATAGTTTTCAACTTGTTTTAATTTCTAATACGGTTAACATTGAGGACCAGTGGTGTGCTGGTGTTTAATAACCTGCTCCCTGAGAAGGGCTGGGGGGAAGCCCTGGCTTGTAGCGTTTGCTGGTTTCAGTGGTGTAACTTACTCTCGTCCCAAACAAGTTTGAGCTGCTAATACCTCGCTGATGCAAAGTTGGGGAGAGGCCCTCACCTTCTGCTCTGGCCAGCCCGTGGCAAGCCGGCTTCAGCACGCCACTGATACAATCTACCTAAGTTTTTAGAATCCTCACTTATTTTGCAGAGTAGAAAGGTGGTCCAAGAATGAGTTTGAGAAGAGGTGTCCTAGGGACCACCAGCCTCATCTATGATAAGTCATCTCGGCAACATCAGAACTCCAGGGGAGTCAAGGTCTCAGTTACAAAAGTCCTTGAACTTCAAACTCCAATGCTCTTATTAGAAACATCCTAAAATCTCTTGTTATCTCTGCCAACCCCCTGGCAAAGACTAGACCCCTGTATTTTTCTATTTTAATCTCTTCTTGAAAATTTTTCGCTTTAAGGAACACTTTGGGGGAATTCCTTCAGGAAGTGCTCACAGTTGGTTCCAGCTTGGTCCCAATTTACTAGGGGATGGGTGTGTGAAATCAGTTAAAGGGAGATGTAATTCTGAGGGACTGAGCAGGTGTGTGTCCGGCGGTTCTGAGCCCAGTATCCTGACTCCACCGCCTCCACGCCGGGGGGTTGGTGGGGATGAAGAATGAGGACCCTTACAAGGAGGAGTTTATATAAACAAAATACTTTATTATTTGAGAAAGAAAAGGCCGAATTACAAAACTTTTATACTCAAGTCCTGTTCATTACCACGCCAAAGGTTTACCATGGATTTGATTTTCCATAACGATTGGGTTGCGCCACATAAAACTGCCAACTTCGTAGATGAAACACACACACATTGGCAATTTCACGTGGTCAAACCCCATATAAAATAAGCCAATAGCTAAGATTTCTTTTTGGCAGCAAGATGTTCCCAGTCCCATGTCTGTTGATGTTATAAACAGATGTCTGAGAGATAAACAGGTCCTGCTTGAGAAAAACACCTTGTGCGTAGTGATACTGGAATACAGTCTTGTGTGGGTTCTGAGACTGTGTGGTGCCCCTTCCAGCTCTGCTCTGCCCCGCTCGCCCTACCACCCAAGCCCCTGGTCTCATCGCACGGATGATTCTTCTTTAGAGATGTCACCGATGGCCCTAGTACCTCCTCATGCTGCTAGTGAGGGCTGTCCAACCTTGAAACCGACTTGACTCGATCATTTACAAAAGGCAGGAGGCACAGGCTGAACCAGGGATTCCTTTGAAACAACTACTAAAGTCTCCATCACGATCAAGATGTTTTCTTCACAGGAACAACCCCAATCCCTTCTCTTTCCCATCTTGTTGGTCCTCTCTTTGCCTCTGGGCATTCTGCGCCCAAGAAAATAAAACTGTGGACACTAAGCAGAAAGGAGCAGCTTGGTATCCAGAAAGCCCGAGACTCGACAGGTAAAGAAGATGGGGAAAATCAGGCTTTACTCACGTTCAAGAGGTTTAATAAAGCTTCCCCTCCCCCTGCACCTTCAGCTCTGTACGTCAACTGTACATGGAGCTGAGGTAAAAATAAAACTTTCTTTACAAATTACATTTTTTTCCAGTGAATTACTTTTGCAGTAAAAATAGCTGCTACATAAATCCCTCCTGATCTCTGAAAAGGAGTCGCATATTTCCAAAAATAGTATTCTTATTTTAATCAAACAGCATAATTTGGGGTACGGGAAGGAAATGGCTGGTCAAGGGGAGGTTCGTTGTTGGGGGAAAAACAGTTGAACTCAAAAATAAGTTTTGTATATAAACTGATTTAAAGGCATGCATAGAAATGGAAAACATATGCCATTTATCAAGAAAAATACTGCTTTATAGCTTTTACATTACAATTAAAGGAGAAGCAGAGAGGCCTGATGGGCCCCCAGATAATAACATTAAGTTTCTTATAAAAATTCCCAAATGTACAAAGTCCTTGCCATAGATAACCCAGACAGAACAAAACGAAAAAAAACAGGAATTAACCCTCTTAGACCTCATTCTTGTAGGTATATTAAATGTAAATAATACACACTTTACAACTTCTCTTAGTCTGTCCTGGCAGATTAAATGTTTGCAAAATGCCACCTGTGCTCTTGACAACTGGAACACATTGCAAAATGCCGTCTGCATTCTCATTTCACATATAGTTATATAATTATTTTAAATTACAATATACAATTTCTGTTAAATAGGTCTGTTAGGGGATTTTGATAACAATGATAAGGTTACAGTCATATATACAAACTAACTTCTGAAATGGCATGACTGTTTCCTTGCACTCTCTTCCCCCTCTGAACCAGAGACCTCTTTGGCATTGGCGTTTCCCGGTTGCAAAAGGCAAAAGAAAATCCAAAAGTGTGTGTCCACAAGATGCTCGCTCCTTTGAGAAGACCCAACAGCCCGAACGATCCTGTCACGACACAGCCCTCCCAGGGCCAGGACGGCTGCCTGGTGCTTCTTCTGGGCCATTCTAATGTAACAGCATCTTAAGTTGCGTGTTCCTGGCAGCAGGAGTTAGAAGCGAGAAACTGTGCTGCTTTCGGCAGAGAACCGCGGTACCAGATGAAATAAGGCCGCTGCTTCTTGGAGACGTTCCCAGACGCGTTGATCCTGCCTCTCAGGGTCCTTGGATGCGTCCCCATGGCCCCAGCTCCGGCCCCGGGCGGCTTCAGTCCTCCGTGTCCAGCTGGACGCCCAGGATGGCGTGCAGCTCCTCGGGCGTGAAGCCCAGCAAGTTCTGGAGGTCGCACACGAAGCGGTACACGTAGCGCTTCCCCGACGTCTTGTGGATGATGTTCTTGTCGTAATAATAGCGTAAACCCCGGCTCAGCTTCTCGTAGTTCATCTTGGGCTTGTTTTTCCGCTTTCCCCACCGGCGGGCCACCTGTGGGACGGATGGAAAAGAGTTCCATTCAGTTTGGCAATTAGGAAAAAGTGCATCACTTTCCCAACAATGATTCGGATGCATGCTCACTTGACCACTACATAAGGACCACAGAGGTGTCATCTGCTTCTGTGCACATGCCAGGGCTCTGCATCCCCCCGGCTGTTTCTCGGGGGATGGAGGGAGGTGCTGATGCGAGAGCGAGGTGACCCCACCCAAAGCTCCGTCTGCGGAGGCCTCTCACTCAGCAAAACCCCCAGGAGCCAAGGGTTCAGAATCAGGGAGGTCCTGAGACGAGGGAAATGCTGTGTCCCACCCACCTCCTGGGTTTGAATTCTGACCCCCATGTCCACAGCTGCTGAGGGGAATCAGGACCTCAGGACATTCTGCATCCCTCAGTGCTTCTGCTGCCCTAGGATACTGGGGAGGTGACAGAACGCACTCTACTGGTACCAGAGACCAAGGGCTCCCCCCTTACACTGTCCTCGAGGGGCTGGTATCGGACCTGCCCTCGGCTTTCTCCTCCAGATGGGGCTGGAGCAGCTCTGCCAACCTCATCCGAGGAGCGGGCTCAGTCCCTCCAAGGGAAAAGGCAAATTTCCTAAAACATCTTCAGATGATCAGGCGAGAGCCTCAGTTGACAACTTTCACCTTTTAACTAGATGACAGAGCAGGGTGGTGAAGCCTGCCTGGGGCTGTGTGCGTAAACAGGGGACACTATAAACTGTTCATCGGCGAAACAAGACTCCACATTTCCCGACAGTCAGGCACGCCTCCTGTGGAAGTGCTCTCGTCTGTATACTGGTGACCCCTTTCCTGCACCCAGAGAATTGGATTTGTGAACCCCACGGGATGGAATCAGGTTTGAGAGCCTGGAGAGCAAGTTCCCAGGTTCTGGACGTACCTCATCGGGGTCAGCAAGCTTAAACTCCCATCCGTCCCCCGTCCAGCTGATGAAAGACTGACAGGATTTGTCGGACAGCAATTCTAGAAGAAACTGCCACAACTGGATAGGTCCGCTTCCTGAGGGGAAAGGGGGTGGGTTATGTTTTTCTAGGTTTAAAATACAGCATGGCTTTAATCATTCTACTGAACCAAGGAATGTGAGACCTGGCTCTGGACTGAGTGCCAAGGTGAAGGCGTGACTCTGGGTGCTGGTGACAATCCTGGAGGGCTTCCTCCACGCCCCCTGCTCCTGAAAAAGAGGCCGCTGGGCCCCTGATTGCTGGGTTTGGTCTTTTTGGAAAAAAAGAAAAAAAAAAATTCTGGGCCACCAACTCTTGGCATCAAAATTTCTCACCCTAGGGCTTCCCTGGTGGCGCAGTGAGAGTCTGCCTGCCGATGCAGGGGACACGGGTTCGTGCTCCGGTCCGGGAAGATCCCACATGCCGCGGAGCGGCTGGGCCCGTGAGCCATGGCCGCTGAGCCTGCGCGTCTGGAGCCTGTGCTCCGCAACAGGAGAGGCCACAGCAGTGAGAGGCCCACGTACGGCAAAAAAAAAAAAAAAAAAAAAAAAATTCTTCACCCTATTTAATTGTTCCTTATGTAATAACTTTCAAGGTTTATTTCTAGAAACACCCAGTGGGACAGGGATGCAGGCGGTGGAAGGAGCCTTTCAACACAGGATGAGGCGTGTCATTCTCCGAATCCCATGCGTAGCTTTCTTGCCAGATGATAATCGGCAAATTGCTTAACCGAAGACTTGCTTTACTCAGTGGTCACTGGGGCATCTGGGGTTGTAGCCATGGCCTCACCGCCTCTATTTGACGAGGTATATGCTCTGCAAAGTGCTCTTCATATACCTTTTCTCGATTAATACTTAGAACTGCCGCCACCTTGTGAAGTATCACCGTATCAATATTTTAAAGATGAAGGATAAGATGGGCTCAGCAGCTGGGTGCCTTGCCCTGGATCCCACGCTTATCCAAGCGCCGTTTGACAAGGCTGTGTGACCTTTGTGACCACAGACAGCTATCTTCCTCTGAGCCCATTTCCCCACCTGTAAAATGGGTTAATACCACCCATGCTAGGCTGTCCTAGGGTCTACTGACCATATGCCTACCACACTGACCCGGCAGGCAATGAACGGTAACTAATATTAAAATGAAAACCACCAACACCATGTCTGTTTACTTTCTTATCAGGCCCTGATGCCCACGTATGAAAATTACAGCAGTTTCCACACTCTCTGAGTATTTTAACACTTTTTCACGGCTATTCGTTTTATGTGACGGAAAAAAAATGGGTGTCTACGTATTCTTATTTTAACCTATTGGATTTTTTTAAAGCAGGTATTTTTTTTAAATCCCCAATGGCCCCATATGTTCAAAATATGAAGGAAAAAAAAAGCACATTTAAGGACACATGAAGCAACGAAAAAAATTTTCTGATATTTTCGCTAAAGTACTGGAAATATCTGGTTCTAAAAACAGCTTTAATATTTGTCCCCGGCCTAGAATAGCTCTTACCCAAACCTTCAAAATAAGATGGATTTGAGAAGCAAGCAGAGGTAAACAGTCCCCGGGTTACTGGAGGCTGGCTCTGCTGCCCCTCCCCCAGCCAGTTTACATTCTCTGAAATTCCTGGCGTGGCTGAGTCAGGGCTTAAGCCTCCACAGGCCCGCGTCCCCTGCTGCTGCTCTTCTAGGCACTGGCCGGGCACATCCCAGGTGAGGGAGCAGCAAATTTGGCCTTTTCTGAATTCAGGGAGACAGCTGGCTTGGGTTCAGGATTACACGCCACGCATAAGACGTGGGGTGTCAACGCAATGTGGTCCAGCGAGAAACGCCCTTGATAAACAGGGCGGGTGCAGGGCTGGGCGGGTGCAGGGGAGGGGACGGGGACCCGGGGTGGCGCCCACCTGTGAAGCCGGCCAGCACGGCCGCAGGTATAACTGGTTTGCCTTGCTCCACCGGGTCGCTCCTCTCCTGGATGTAGTCCTTGAAGGACATGGTCGGCTTGCTGAGGCCCAGGGACTGGCTGCAGTCATCCTCGAAGCTCTCGAAGGACGGTACCCGCTGCACGTCCAGCAGGGACGACTGGCTGTTCCAGGACTGCAGCAGCGACTCCGAGCTCTCGAAGCTGTCGGCGCCTGTCTCGGCGGAGTCGTGGTCTCCGGGCTTCCCTGGCAGAGACAACAACGGACTCTGACCCTCCAGGACAACAGCACGTCTGGTGCTACCACCCACGGAGGCGGCATCATCGCCGTTGCCCCCTTTAAGTGTTCGCCCTGCTGGTTCAGAATCACCCAGACTTTTCACGATGCCCTGAAACAGAGCTGCTTATTCCTTATGAAGCATATGCTACACAATCGCATCTTCCATCAACGGCAGGATGCAGCTCCGAGCAGAGGGCTGCACAGCACGGAAAAGGGCAGCAACGTGGACGGACCTCAGGCACACACAATGCGAGCAAAAGACAAACACAGGAGAAAACACAACCCGCGTCAAGTTCAAGAACTGGCAAAACTATGGTGATAAAAGTCAGGACAATGGTGGGGTGGGGATGCTATTAACTGGGGGGGGGGGTGAGGGAGCCTTGTGGGGTGCTGGCACCCTCTCCATGTCAATCTGGGTGGCTGTCACACAGGGGTGAATATGGAAAAATCCAACCTCAGCTTCACGTACGGTACATACGCATCCCCGTACAAAGAGATCTGTCACCTTCCTACACTGCCTCCCGCAATAGCCCACTGCGTGGACGACTCTGGCCACAGGAGCAAGGACTGTGTCATTCACCCGGCACCCCCAGTGCCTGGGACCTGAGATACGTTAGGAGTAAGCTCGCCGAGCACCACTGTTGGGACCGTGACCCGACGGACCAGTCCTTGACCTCCTTCACTGGCTGAACTCCGGATGTCTGAGCTCATGTCACCGTGGCTGCGGGATCGAACCAACAACCCTGCTGAGAAGGGCACTTGGAAGCCTGGATCTTACCAGAACTGCTGGAGAGCAGATTCAAGGTGGCGGCCGGGAAGTCCTGGCTGATGGAGCAGTAGTTGACGCTGACGGTGCTGAGTCGGGCCTTGGGAAACATCTGGAAGTCCTGCTCGGGACCGAGCGTGCTGGGCGCTGAGGATGCTGGACACAGGCCATCCAGGAGGCCGCCTTTGGGGTAGTTCTGCGTCTGCATTCCATACAGCGCTTGCTCCACGCCAAAACCTGCAACAGGACCACAGATGGCACAGCTGTCAGGTGACATCAACGTGATGACCAGAGACCCTCCACACCTCAAAACGGAGCGCGAGCAGGTCTGTCCGCTCCAGCCCTCCCTCCCCAAAACCCCAGTGGACTTGTGAGCTTGGGTGGGCAACTTTTCTACTGTGTCCTCCCCTTCTCTAAATGTTCGTCTTCTCAGTCAATGAGCCCTTTTCCAAAATGCCTGCAGCCCCTGGACCCCGGATGCAATGCCTCATGTGAGTATTTCTACATCTCTTGTTTTTCAAGTGCTTCCATGTGAGCCTTGGGACAACAGGGTCACTGGATCTTTCAGCTTCTGAGGAAACTAAGGCTCAGACAGATGAAGTGATTTGCCGTCCAGCCAGTGACCCATAAGGGAGTATCTCCAGTTGCCCTGCCCACTCTGGCTGGAGGACCACCAAAACCTACACTCGCCAGTGTCAACCACCGCGGGGGTGGTGGGGGGGACAGAATTCCATGACACCTATTTAAATCCCAAAGTTCAGAGCAAATTTAGTATTGCTGTCCACACACTTCCTGGGCCTGCCGCCTTTGTTTGTTACACTAATCTGACCACAGCAATTGGCTCACTCCATTCTGCCCCTTGAGTTATAAATTGCCAATTTGTAGCCCTGGCCAAAGCAAAGATAACGTAAGTCACTGATGCGACGTTAAATTTTCTAGTAGCCACACTGAAAAACTAAAAAGACACTGGCGAAATGAATTTGAATATTTTACTTGGCCTAAGAGAGCCATTATCATTTCAATACGTAATCAGAATTTTAAAAATTATTAAGGAGATATTGACGTTCTCTGTTCAATACTAAGACTTTCGGATCGGGCGGGTGTGCGTTATATTCTCAGTACACATCTGTGTGGACTGGCCGCACTTCTGGATTTGTGAATGTGTGTGATCGCCGTATGGGACAGCGCAGGTTCTGCCTTCAAACCTTCCATGAATCTAACAGGAAGACTCAGAAGCTCTTAAGGGCAGAATTAATTGCACTGACCTAACGAATTGCTATTAATCCAATGAGGAACTGAGTTGAGGTGTGAAATTTCTTCATACTGATCTTCTGTCTTTTCTTGGTTTTCTGAAAAATAGACAGAGGAGACATAAGATTATAAATTGAGAGGTTTAAACTACAGAAGAACAAAAGTTCCTTTCTGAATTACTGTTCTATGGTTATTTCAGCATAACAAAATGCATTTTAGCACTTCCCACTTAATCTGACGGTGTTCCATGTCATCATGTCGTTTCAAAGCACTAGAGACAGAAATGTATTTTTCTAATAACTAGAGTAAGTCTTCTAAACTCCTCAGTGCTGTTATTGGCGAAGCTGAATTTTCTAGTATACAAGAGAGATCTAGATGGTGTACTGTATTCATCTATGTAGTCGACAAAGGGTTAAAAATGCTTACAAAGTACCCCCCTGTACCAGGGGCTGGAATACAGCAGATTAGTAACATGGACACAGTTCCTGCCCTGGTGAAGCTTCTGACCCATCGCCTCAAACCCTGAGGTGTGTCCAGGGGTGGTGAGCGCTGTTACAGAAAGAGAGGTCAAAGCAGTGCTATGGGCATCCGAACAGGGACACACACGCTCAGGAACTTAAAGGGAAAAGGTTAGCATTCCCTGTACGTGCTTACGTCCTACAAACACACAACCACATGCACGCCCACCACAAATCCAGACCCACACAGACTCACACAGCGAGAAATGGCAAAACAGGTCTAACTTGCCAGCAAATAGATTCACCAGAAACTTGTCAGACCAGACGTGTCCAAGTTCAGGGAAAAGTTGAGGGTCTTTAAGTTTCCCTGGCCCTCAGAAGCCATAACTAAGAAGAGCTGGCAGGCGACCCCGAGAGCTTTTTAAGATTCTGAGTCTGTGACAGACGTTGAAACTCAGAGTTTAAAATCAATTAAATGAGGAATACTTCCCTAAACTCTTCTCACGGGCTTGTTTTCTTACATTTCCAACTTGAAGGATTCCCTCACTATACCGTTTCTCCTTTGTAACTCAATATATTTTTAACATTGGTCTCAATGCTCTTTTTAGGTCGAACTCAAGACTTTCTATATAAGAGCTCTTTTTACTCAAAGGCCAGGTCCTGTATAATATGTCAGTGTGTAAATATGTATCAATTACTTCTACATTGGTTTATAAACATAAAACAAAAAACTTCTCTGTTGGATTCCATTTGGTCTTAGGAAATGTTACTATAAAATTCCCAGTTTATCTGAACAAAGGCTCACTTTCGCCGAGGCTGACTTATTTCCTAAGGCTCTGTGAGGTGAGCTCCGAACACGGGCCTTCTTGCTGTCTCCTCACCTGAGCCACACGTATGCCTCCAACTCCAACTCATGACGTCTGGCGACACTGAACACCTTGGTGACTAGGGCTCCTGCCTTGTGGCCAATGCTCCCCACACACGTACTTAAGTGGAGCCAAAATCCATAAATCACCGTCACGTAGCTGACTCACGCCAATGGCATTTTCAGACAATCTGTCCTACATCACTGAAATGCCAACTGTAGAGGAGCCCCCCCCATCACTCTTCCCTGCTATGCTCACCCCGCCTGGGGAGCCCAGGCGTTCACCGGTACCTTTGATCATCTGCTCCAGGTGTTCCCAGAGAATGTCACCCACAAAGTCAGGCGCCAGCTCCAGAAAGCGCTCCTTGCCAAGGTTACACAACACCTGGCCGGTCATGCCGAACCTCTGGAGGTTGACGTCCACCAGACTGAACTCGTTCGTGGCCCAGAGAAGCCACTGGCACACCTGTTGCTCAGTCCACAGCCAGGGATCTACCGGGGAGGGAAGAAAAGGACGCAGTAAGGCCAGAAGCACTCCTGATTTACCCGCAGAGCCCAGACGGGCACCAGAGTCCAAGGAAATGAACGAGACACCCAGGAAGATGTTGAGGCACTAAAAGCAGTGCTGGATGAAGTGTTCAGTTGGTTGGATTTTGAAATAAAAACTGGCTCAGCTTAATGACAGCTCCGTCCCTCTTTTCAATACGCCCTAAACACATGCTTGAAATTAAGTCATCTCAAGCTATGGCAGCCGGAAGGCTCTGTCTAGTACAGCGCAGGCGCAGAAAGCTCCAGGAAGGAGCGCTTACTCTTCGGGATGCCAAGGCGGCGCTGCTCCTTTTTGAAGCCACTGAAGGTAGCTTTTAAGGCTTGACTCATCACAGCCTTGCTGCATGGGGTCAACAGAGGCAACTCACAGTTGGTCGAGTCTGGAAAAGAAACCCCACGGGGATGTTAGGAGTTCAAGCTGGCAGCAACACAGGGAGAATTGGGGGCGGGGGGGAGTCTTAGCTTCTAGGGAAGAACAATTCTGATCTCAAATCTTCCACATCATTCCTTAGATGAGTGTAAATATTAACAAAAACTGTGTTTTTGACTGCAATGGAGAAAATATCATACATCTCATAACTACACTTATTTTAAAAAAATCTAAAATAAAACAAGTTTGATTTTTTGCCAAACTTCATAGAGCAGTGACGCCTAGATAACGGTTCTATTTAAGACTATTCTTAATTTTCGACAATGAAAGAAGTTGCAAGGTTTTTGGCCAAAAGCCTTAAGGGGTTGTAAATGGCTAATTTGGAAGCGACTTCCATTAAACTAAGCGGCAGCAAAGGAACATCAGATGTAACAGGAACACACAGCACTTAGCACCCGTGACGTCAATTTTTATTGAAACACAGCCTTCTCTGGATTCCCTCGGCAATTTCAAGAATGATAAATGACCGTCACATGATGGCACGCTTTCGCAAGCGTGTGTGTTTTAATTAATTTTCTGGGCTGTATTTTCTAGCACCTACTTCATATGACAAAGTAATTTCTGGAACGTTTCCAACTAATAACTCTATCACAGTAATCTCAGAGGCATTACTTGACGTGCTATTCCCTTAAAAAGAGTAAACAACGGGCTTCCCTGGTGGCGCAGTGGTTGAGAGTCCGCCTGCCGATGCAGGGGACGCGGGTTCGTGTCCCGGTCCGGGATGATCCCACATGCCGCGGAGCGGCTGGGCCCGTGAGCCATGGCCGCCGAGCCTGCGCGTCCGGAGCCTGTGCTCCGCAACGGGAGAGGCCACAACAGTGAGAGGCCCGCGTACCGCAAAAACAAAACAAAAAAAGAGTAAACAAGGACGTTAAGAACTACGGAAGCAAACGCAGAGGGGTAAAGATGAGCAGGAATAATTTGTTGCCCCAAAACTCGGGGTAGGGGAGGAAGATCCAGCTAAGGACCTGGATGAAAAGTTGGGGTGCATTTTAATGTCTACTGGTCTGCTTCGCAGAGGGGACTGGGAGATGGGGCCGGGGCTAGCTGCAGTGTTGAAATATCCTAAGGAGAAGCTGGGGAGGGGGGGAACCCCTGTGGTTTGCTCCCAGCAGGGCACCCACCCTCCCTGGGGTGTGTCTGGCAAGTGAGGACTTCAAGAGTCACCAAGCGCATAAAAAAGGAAAACTGTCTTCTCTCAGATCTGAGCCTCTACCGGACTTTTCATACAAAGATTCAAGATACCAACATTCGCCACTTACGAATTATAATGTAGGAACTGAACTACTTAGGGACATCACGCTGGATTTGTCAAGTCTGAGTAACAAATTACCATGAGCAATTGAATCCAAGCCTGTCGGCACTTCCTGGAGTGTTTGCTCTTCATTGAGGGAGGGGAAAGCAGCGAGCAGGGAGCCATCAAAGGTGTCAAAGGCAGGCTGGCGCTGCAAAAGCAGAGGGAAAGAAAACTGAAACGTGACATTTCAACTTACTTAATGACCTATTTTCAAAGTGGTCCACGGGCAGCCTCACTGATACACCCTGATTAAGCTGTCAGTCATAAAGCCACACATGGAATCAACCAGTCTGAGCGGACTTCTGACAGGGTCCAAGTGACCAGAACGATGCTACTTTACTCTGGATCACTTACAGGCCTACCTTGGAGATACTGCAGGTGGGGTTCCAGACCATCAGAATAAAGTGAATATTGCGGTAAAGCGAGTCACACAAATTTTTTGGTTTCCCGATACACATAGAAGTTACGTTTACATTATTAATTGTGCAATAGCGTTATGTCTAAAAACTATGCGTACCTTAATTAAAAACTACTTTATTGCTAAAAAATGCTAACCGTCATCTAAGCCTTCAGAGAGCTGTAATCATTCCACTGGTGGAGGGTTTGAAATATTTCGAGGATTACCAAAATGGGACACAGAGACACGAAGAGAGCAAATGCTGTTGGAAGAATGCTGCCGATAAACGTAGGATGCAGGGTTGGCACAAACCTTCAATTTGTAAAAAGCGCAGTAAAGCGAAGTACAGCACAACAAGGTCTGCCTGTCATCAACCGCAGAGCCAGAATGACTGGGAGCTTATTTTTAACGGCCTAACCAATTTAAATGAATAAATTAAGTAAACAAACCTAAAACCAAGAGAATCTTAGAACAGTGCCTGGAGGGACTCAGAGACCACTGCGATCCAAACACCTGGGCGGGCTTCCCTGTGGCGCAGTGGTTGAGAGTCTGCCTGCCGATGCAGGGGACATGGGTTTGTGCCCCGGTCCGGGAAGATCCCACATGCCGCGGAGCGGCTGGGCCCGTGAGCCATGGCCGCTGAGCCTGCGTGTCCGGAGCGCAACGGGAGAGGCCACAACAGTGAGAGGCCCGCATACCGCAAAAAACAAACAAACAAAAAGAAAAACAAACACCTGGGCCTTCTAAGCTACTTGGGAGAGATGCTTAGGCTGTGTGTATAAGAAAAACGACTTGGTTCACTGCAGTTAAAATGAAAGGCGAGTGATTAAATGAAAATGAAAAATCAAACAACAAAATACATTACTTTTTCTGTTGAAGCATTTATTCTGAAATGCTTACCATGAAACACTGCAACTGAAACTACATGTCTTTCCTTATCTATTCCAACGGTTCAGAAAATAATAATACATATGAGAACATTCCTTAAGACTAAATTTTGTAAAAGTTTAGTGCATTGAAAAGGACACCCCTCCCCCATCATCTATTAAGGGGAAAGATTTCTAAAGGAAAGAGGTTTAAAGTTAAACTATCTATAATTTAGGGGAAAGAGGGGGAGAAATACACGCCTGGAACTGTGAGGATTTCTAATAATCTCATCTAACATTTACAAATGGAATAGCCTTTAATGTAAGACTCATTGGGACTTCCCTGATGGTCCAGTGGTTAAGACTGCACTTCCACTGCAGGGGGCATGGGTTCGATCCCTAGTTGAGAACTAAGACCCCTCATGCTGCATGGCGCGGTCAAAAAAAGGAAAAATGACTCATTTATGAGTAACACATGTAACAGATAAAGGCTTGATTCATCATTGCCTAACCTGAAGAAAAACGTGAAGATTATATGTTTCCAACATAAGCTGGAAATCCCATGCCATGTGCAATGCAATGACCCATCTGTTGAGTCATCAATTAAAAAATGTGTAAGACATTTACAAATCAAACAGTTTGTGTGTTTTCTTTTTAGAAATGCAGAACAATGAATGACACATTACATAAGAAGTAGGAGCTCAACCCAGTGATGTCCCAATGATGTTGGAGTCCAGCTCCCCAAAACCCAAAGCAAAGATGTCCAATGGCCCAAAGCCCAAGGGGGAAAGACCAATCCTGAGAGTGTGAAATCCTCATCTGAGCTTACGAACTACCTTCTAGCAGCGCCAATTTTGGTGAAATAGCCAACAGATTTTTAAAATTCCCACTAGCGTTGCCCAGTGACTAAGAAATGCCTGCCCTTTCCTGACTGGACTCCTGACTGTTCTTTTTTTTCAAACCAGGAAGCCAAAAGACAAGACACATTCCTGCTGCGTATTTCAACACATCAAATTTCAGCAGTGACAGTTTCTTCTCCAAGCCCAGAGATCGCACAGGCATTGTCAAACTCTTCTAGTTTATAGGAGAAGTCTTCTCTCTAGAGGGGTCGTTTCAAACTTAATACCGTAATTTCTTGGATGGTTTCTGCCATGCCAACACTGAAAACGTCTGACCAAAATGAACAGAAAAAAGAAAACCTCGCTGACTTGACGTCTCATAAGTTTCATGACACTCTAGAAAGGTCTGTGCCAATTTTTGCCTCTTGGGGTTCTATCAGACAGATAACCTCACGCTGATCCACTGAGAAAAATGTAACATGCCAGAGACACATCATCATACAAAACACCAAGCTAGGAGAAGGCTAATTTAAAATCGCTGTTTCTGAGACATGTTTACTACTCAGCACTAAAAAAACCCCAATCAAATCTCCCTGTCACATTTGTAGAAGGCAAATGGGAAATTATCAGTTTATGCTGCTAAAGAATGTTCCCCAAAGGGACTGAGACAGAAACTACACAGAATGTTTATGACGCAGCCGAGAAGGCTCTTTCATCTTGAATCTGTTCTTTGGTTTACATAAACAGGCGCAGTTGTGCCTGGAAGGACACAATGGAAGCAGACTGCCTGCATCCCGGTGGGCACTGACCCTTCTGACGGGAGCTGCAGCAGCAGTTGGGCCCGCCTGCCTCTTCTAAGCTCTTTCATTGCAGTTCTTAAACAACTTTTCTGTCACCCAAGAAAACTCCTGGGGGGACAGAACAGATAGCTCCTCCAGCTCTGTTCTCTGGAGAATTCATAGGATTTTTCACCTGGTAGGAGCCTCCGAAAGCAACTACAAAGGCCTCACCATCTACAAATTAAATGGTTTCATATCTTGGAGGACAAGTTGAACAAGCACCAGGACACCCATTTTGCAGACTAGAAAACGGAGGCCCAGAGAGATTAAGCAAACAGTCCAGAGTCACACGGCCAGTTAATTAAAAAGCTAGGGCTAGAACCGGTCTTCTGGGACCCAACCCACTGTTTTTTCTCCTAGAGATTGAGTTTTCCAATTTTTTTTTTTAAGTTTTAATTAATACTTGTTCACTCACCTTGAGTGTCCCTCTGTAACTGCTGGACACAGGGGCCACCTGGTCCATGTTCTTGATTCCAAAATCATTCATCTTAAAAAAAAAAAAAAAGAAAAAGGAAAAGAAAGGAAGAAAGTCAAAGAGGCAACAAATCAAGTCCACGTCCACACCTAATTCTGGCTGAGTTGGCCCAAGTTCTCCAGCCCTAACAGGTCATTCAAAACTGAATGCCAGGAATTCTTCTCACAAATGGGATGATACTTAAGTAATTAAATAATAATGCTGATTCGCTGCTGAATTCTATTTAGATTTGAGGCATACAGATAAAGTTGCCTTCTAGCTGGCTGGGTGAGCTGGGCTGGGGGCCTGGGTCCTTCCAGGACAGGAGTGGGAGGATGCTCAATTCCAAGGTTCACCTCGGGGTGTGGGCTGCCGGGCAGGGGAGGGCTATCTCCCTTATGCAAGGGGGACAGTCAGCTCAACCTGGGAGCTCCAGGGCAAGCGCAGGGATGACGTGCCACCGCAGCTCCCAGATCCAGGAAAGCCTGCCGGGAGACCTGCCTCGGAGGCCCCCTCCCCTCTCCAAGCTGTGAGGAAGCACAGGCCCAGGAAACAGATAAAAGGGAGAACCAGGGCTGCAGCTCAAACCCTCCTGCGTTGTCTAGATCCTCCTGCGTTTAATACACAAGCTCAAAACACGTCTGCTTTGCGTGTTGCTCAGCTGTGCATCTCTTCAAGAGGAAGTAATTCTGATCACAGATCTGCCTTACTTGCTTGGATGGTCTGGGCTTATCCTGGGCCTGCACTGACCAACGTGGCGGCCACCAGCCACGTAGGGCTCCTGAGCGCTTGGCACTGGGCTGGGGCGAACTCCGATGTGCTCAGCATGCAAAACGCACTCTCAATTTCAAAGATTTCGTAGCGAAAAGTAAAGTATCTCAGTACTAATTTTGTATGTACTGCATGTTTATGTAATATTTTGAATGTGCGAGGTTAATTGAAACACATTGAAATTAATTTCACCACATTTACCGTGGCTATTAGAAAACTTAGAGTTGCATGTGTGATGGGCATTTGGACAGTTCCATATGTGACCTGTGATTGCTGTAATCAACTGAAAACTTATTTGGGGCCCTAAAATGTAATTGTTTGGTGGGGTAAGTTAAACATTAATAAGTGAGAAAGGTACTTAGATAATCCTGCCTTAGTGTTAGATTAAAAAAACAGAGCAACTAAAGCTGATTTTCAAATAACCTGGGAATCCCCTACGACGGTAACCCACCCTCCCCGCTTCACGGCCTTGAACTGGGGGTCTAGAAGGAAGCTTCACGGGGTACCTCTAACTGCCTGCCCCGCGGTCTCCACTGAGGGCTCCTACCTGTTACAACCAAGAACCCTGAGTAATTAAAACATTGTGCAATGGATAGACTCACTGGCGGAGGCAAACAGCTTATTTTCCTGTAACTACTTAATTCGAGTTTGTACTTTCTTGTTTTCTCTTTATAGTCAACGTTATGGCTAAACAGACCGCCCAACAACTCAGCATACAGACACACACCCCCTTGGCTAGAAAAGGCACTATGAGAGTAGAGTCCCAGCCACCAGGGAGGCCAGAGGCACTGGACAGGCCTGTAAAAACCCTCAGACTGCGGGTAATTATCTTGGAGGCCAGCGGAGGCGCGAAAGCTTTGACAGTAAATCATAGTTGGGGGTGGAGGGTGGGAGCAGGGGTTCAGAGGGGCGGAGTTGTCCTGGATCAAAAGTGACCGCGTTTGCTCAGAATCTCCACTTGGTGGATCCTGTCATCCACCTGCACTCAAGAATCAATACTCACTACTGATGATCGCTGCCCTGGTAGATTCCACCTTGCTAAGGGCGAAGCCTGAGCTGGGGCACCACACCTTCCCACCTCACTCAACTGTCTTGACATCCCCGAGCGGCAGATGTTATACCATCTTACAGCGAGGCAACAGAGACCTCGGGATCTTGCCCAGGGATCACACAGCTACTGCGGGGGCATCTAAGGGGCACAGGGCAGACCAAAGCCCCGGGGAGTATGGCCCTACCTCCTGAGCTCCTCCAGGAGCCAGGATCACGATGAGGCGTGCGCCCTCCTCCCAGCACATCAATAAAGAGCAGCGATGGCACACAGATATCTTTAGCCTAGGCCCCTGCTCGAGACGCTTGATGATGTGAAATGCTCCTTAATGTAGAACTTTATGCCACTGACCCGGATGAACTAAGTCCCGTCACCGGCTGATTACACCAGCAAGCCTCAAACAGGAGACCAAAATGAAAGCACACCTTGGGTGTTGTCAGCTACCCATCGTCTTTGCCTGGTTTGCGGACTTTATTCCACATTCTTCAGCTTCACGGAGACGGACAGAGAATAGAAGTGGAAGGCAATGGAGAAGCCTCGCCTGATTTTTGTGTACAAATACCAGGAGGAAAGGCCGTCTACCACTCCCACATAAAGAGCTGTAATGACTAGCTATGGAATAGAATTCTTCTGTTGTCCGGATTTTAATTTGTTTTGTAGAAACCATGTAGAATCAAAATGCTCTACCGATGGTTTCTGACAAACACATAACTAATCAAATTTAAGTTCCCTTATTTTACTCAACACAGCTTGTGAAGGTGGCAGACAGGCCAAGTTTCTCCACCTAAGTCAATTTCACATTTAGATCTTTTTGGTGTTGCCCTATTGATCGATGCTTTTGAACAACAGAAAAAAGGGAAAATGGCAGAAATGGAAGGGCTGAGAATGGTTAAATTTTAAAACAAGCAGAACTTGCCGGACAACAGTACCCTTATGGAAACAAGTGATCGCTTATGTGAGATTAGAGCACAGGTTTCTATTTAGGTAAATTTAAAAAAAAAGCAAGAATAAAGAAAAACAAGCCTGAAACGCACTTTTGAAGATTAGTTTGCTTTTTCCTTTGAAAGTTATCAATCTAGAGAGAGGAATGACTAATCCCAGAAATGAGTGTTTGATTATTTCCCTGCAGGACTCAGAGAGCCAGCATTTACTGTACTGTGATATCATTCAGAATTTTAATAAATCTTAACTTAGAGACTTATCTCTCTGATTGGTGGTGATGTGGGCAAGCAGACAGTGCACAGCCGCTTCCACTGCACGGAACAAACATAATCTCTTACGGGTAAATTAAAATAAATTACCCCTATCTCCAAAGAGAACTGCTCACTTCTTTACTTTCTAAATCAGCAGTAGCAGGTCAACTACTATTTTCGGATACCCTAACACTGAATACAGGCCAATATAAAAGTCTCATGTGCTTAAAAAAAAAAAAAAAAAGCCATACACGCTCAAACGCTGTTACCCCTTCATCCAAAATGCTCTAAGAACGGGAAAATAAAGTCAGCCTTGTGCACCCGCATCTCCATTTCCGACAGGCTCCCCATGTTCGCCTCGCAGGACCGAGGGGCCCGGACCCAGAGGTCCTGGGGCGCCCGCGGGGGTCCTACTGGAGCCGCAGGACCCTCCAGCCGGCCCCCTCGCCCGCTGCCACGGCCGGGCCCCGGACCTGGCCGCGGAGGTGACCGGGGGATTGGGATCGGCGCGTTTTCGGGAAGCCGCAGCCTCCCAGGTGTTTCAGGCGCCCGGCACCCCAGATCTTCCCGGGCCCGGCGTCCTCCCCGCAAACCCGGGCGCGCCTCTCCAGCGTCCCCCACCCCTTCGCGAAATCAGGTCCGCCGGGCGCCCACTGGCAGGAGCCCCCCTACCACGCCCGCGTTTCCTTTTAAAACAAAAGCAAGTGAAACAAGCGGCGCGCCCCGCCCGCCCCTGCCACCTCGGCGACCCCGGGGCCGCGGCCCAAGTTCGCAGCCTGCTCCGCCCGTCACCGCAGGGCCCACTCCGAGCTCTGCCCGCCGCCCCGAAAGCCACTCGGCCCCAGGAACACGAGCCCCTAGCGGACCGGATCCCAGACGCTCGACCCCCGAATACTACGGATAGCCGCCACCCAGCCTGGGTCCCGGCTGCGCCCCGGGATCCGGACCTCGGCGCCACCCACGTCCCCCGCCCGGTTCCTGGGTTCCCCGGTAGAGGATCTGACGCCGGAGAACGCTCCCCGCCGGACCCCGGCCACCCGCCCGGCCCGATCCCGCTCTTACCGCGCCTCTTCGGGCAGGGCCGCCGGCGGTTCGGGGCCCGGGCTCCTCCGTGCGCGCCGGCTAGGGCGCGGGCGCGGCCGCGGGCGCGCGGCGGGGGATGTCTGGGAGGCCGGGATGGGCGGCGGGCGGCAGGCTGCTGGCGGGCGGGCTCCGGGCGCTCGGGTCTGGGGCTACACCGCACTCCGCGCAGCCGCTGGAGGAAGTAACCGGCTGGTCCCCTCCGCCGCGCGCTCTTCAGGAGCGGGGGGAGAAGGGAGGACAAGAGGGAGGGGAGACGGCAGCGAGGAGGGGAGGAGGGGCTGAGGGGGAGGGGAAAGGAGGGAGGGGAGTGGAGGAGAGACTGCAGAGGGCGGGTGGAGGGGAGGGGAGGGGAGGGCAGCGGGGGGGAGGGGGAGGAGAAGAGCAGGGGGCGGAGCCGGACCTTTCAGGCGGGACCTCGCTCGGCGCCTGATGTCACTCGGCTGTTCCTCGCCTGCTGTTCCAGGGCCGCTCTGGGCCGGGGACTCCGAGGCCTGGCGCCCCGTGCTCTGTGTGTCCCGGGAGCTGAGGAGGAGAGTCGTTCTTTGGTTTCTTCCCCGGGTCCGGAGGCTTTAACCCCAAACTTGCCCTGGCAGGACTGGAGTAGTACTGGTGCCACCGAGTGGCCGCAGGGCTTGGGGTCATAAGGGATTCATCCTGGCCCCATTCTTGGACCTCCTCGTGGACTTAGGATTGCTGATCATTTTTATTTCTGATCATTCTGTCATGCTGACGCTGAGACGCTAAAGATGCAGAATGGGCCCTTTTATGGGTCACGGAGTCCCCCTGCTCCGAGAAGCCCCATTCCCACAGCCGCCGTGTGAGTGGCGCCCCCTAGAGCTGAGCAGTGCCTTAGTAGTAGCCAGCCTTGACTGAGCTTCCCTGGGCTAATTCCCCAAGGCATTATTGTCCCCACTTTAAATGTGAGGGAGTTGACCCTCAGGGTAAATAACTTGCCAAGTCATAAGACATAGAAATGGGAAATTCAGGGTTGCAACTCCAGTTTATCTGACTTCTAACTAGGATCAAAACCATCACCCACACCTCCTATTTCCATTTGTAGCAGGAAATATTCAATACTTGAGTCCCTGGCTAGAAACGTGCACATTTCCTATTCAGATTCAGGTCGGATTCTCAATATTTTGGAGGAATATTTAGATTCCTAAGAGTAGTTATAAAATAAAATAGCTCAGCTTAGGCAAGGCCAGGGGCTGAAATTTGGTGCGTCTCAGGGACTGCAGTGCTGTGAAGGGAGAGAGGAAAGGCCTCACTTCTCCGTTACCAAGGTTCCTGGTTTCCATGGCAACCCTAAACCAGGAGTTATCCAGATAATTGAGATACTACTGCACCTTAATGTTTCCAGGTACCTGCGGGTCTCCGGGTATCACCATTGCATGGGTCAGAGGCAGGGTCTACACGGCTCAAACAACCGGGTGCTGGAAGATTGATATTTCCAGCACATTGAACTGATTCTGATGGTTTCTCCCTGTACATTCAGGCCTGGAACAGAAATCACAGATAGGTCAAGAAGGAGTTTCATAAATGGGATACAGATCCATAGTAAGTTACCATGGAGACATAAAGAGTATTTTTTTTTTTTAACTGTAGCAGAAAATACTGACTCATCTGGCCTGCAGTTTCCACTCATAGAGGGTCTTTTCCCCCAGGCTACTGAAAGCATCTGATAAGCTTGGTACAGACAGCCATTAGGTCAAGTTCAGTTGCCCGGAGTGGGGCTGCCTTGTCCATAGGACCTGTGGGTCCTATGTGCTAGGTGATCTCCGTGGGTCTCCGGTGCTAGGTGATCAGGGGCTCCCTGAGTCCCTGAGGTCCACTGACTCTTTGGGAAGACATCTTTCCTCCTCGAGGGGCTGGTCGGGGGAGGGGCGTTTCCAACACATCTGAGCAGAAAGACGTCAAAAGAAGTGGCACTGGAGTCTGGAGACAGTCCGTTCCTGACAACCAACTTTTCCTCTGCTCTAACGGGCTAAACCTTGGGCCAGTTCTCGCCTCTGTAGAAGCAAGGGTGATTATGG
This sequence comes from Tursiops truncatus, assembly GCF_011762595.2. Classification (NCBI taxonomy): domain Eukaryota; kingdom Metazoa; phylum Chordata; class Mammalia; order Artiodactyla; family Delphinidae; genus Tursiops; species Tursiops truncatus. The sequence goes on along the minus strand of NC_047037.1, from coordinate 137,615,143 downwards.
CGCCTATGTCATCAGGCTGTGATGGGCATTTGACACAGAACCAAATTTGTAAAGAATTTGTTCAGCACATGGTAGAGAGAGGTTAAAAATGATATAGCTATTAAGTGTCTTTTTCCAAGCTCCCCTCTGGGATCATTTTATGAAAAATCCTTTAAAAACTATATACATGAAACAAAAATCCCTACCCTCTCAGATATAACTGTATGAAACCTGATAGAAAATAATCCAACCGGGAGCAAAATGCAGAGCTGAAAGAAGTGCAGAGGCTGGAGAGAGGAAGCTGGGGTCACGCACAAGCCTGTACTCCTGACTCCCACCCAGGCCTCTGCCACTCCCTGTTCCCCTTCCCAGGAGCCCTGGGCTCAGGCAAGCAACCCCCTTGCCCTGGGTCCTACGCGGCAGTGGCTGATCCCACTCTAGGCTTGGGTGGTCACATGCTCATAATAAAATGTCTTATCCTAGTTCTGGGGCCATAACAGGGTTCCTAACATTTTTTACCTTCCTGTTGTTAGTCGGTTTCCTAGTTACTCAGCAGAACTAAAACCCAGCCTGGCTGCAGCCTGTGATTATTCATTGACTATTATGGCTTGATTCACAAGGAACATCGGGTTTTCCAGTAAATTAAACCCAATAAAAGTACGGCCCTTGCGCTTCAAGATCAAAAGTCAAAGGTGTTAGAAGGAAATTAAAAGTCAGGAGGGCCCATCAGGAGAAATGACCAGATTTACCATGTCAGGCTGAGTGTAAGAGCAGTCTTAACTCTTCCTTTAAGAAAGAGGGAAGCTCATAGAGGAGAAGAAGAAAGAGGAAATTACAGTAGAATGTATGCATTATAAACAGTAAATGTCTAGAGGGTAAAATGCAGACAAAGAGTTCTTTAGAATCCAGACGTAATTATTAAAAATGATTAGCTTACCAAATTATCCTGTAAAAACAACGACAACAAAAACTTCTCCTTAGAAACACGTCTGTATTTATCTTGAAATCCAAATCAATAGTCAACATACAGTTGCAAGTGGAAACCATACAGGTGGTTTCCACTTGCAAGCTAAACAGATGTCATCTGGTCTGAGATGTATCATTTATTCATTCAGCAAACACAGTGTCAGCTGCTGAGGAGACAGATGAGTAAGGGCTTAGTCCCTGCCCTTGAAGAAGTAAAGATGAAGTCCACGGTTCTGCAAAAATCATGCACAAGTGTGAGACTTTGGAAATCCTGGGAGGGGGGTGGGCAGTGGAGGGGGAAATGCACTTAGAGATAGAAATAATTTAATGCATGCCTATCTTTCTGGCACCTACATTTCCTTTGCTGACCATTCACCCTGCAGTCACAGGGTCATGACCGTCAGTAGTTATTCCACTGATGCATGTTGGGGTCAAGGAGCAGATGAAATTAAACTTTGTTACCTCCCCCATTTCCTCCCACCACACACAGCCAATACGCACACAACGTGTATACCATCCAGCTGCTCTCTCCTTGTGCCCATCTACGGGCTGGCACTGGTTCCTGGAATCCAGGCCAAGCTAGGGTCATCCAGCAGCCTCCCAGGCCCCTCCCCCCCGACAGGGTGGTCCCACACTATGCAAGAGCAGGTAGTTTCTACCCTTTTCTTTAAGATTCCTCGGAACAACCAACATGGGACTACCCGCGGGAGGTCAAAAACTTCTCCTAATGTCCTATGTTAACTTCAGCTGCTTTTGACAGCCTCATTGGTCCCTTGTGTTTCCTGGTGCGTGAAGGCAGGATAACTAGATATAGAGCCTGTGATCTTATCCTGTGAAGGGCAGCCTGTGGGGTCAGACTTCCTGAGGTCAAATCCCAGCTTAGCCCTTCACTAGCTGTCCAGCTGTGGCCCCAGCAAGTTACTTAAACTGTCTGGATCTCAGTTTCCTTCTCTGTCAAGTTTGCATAATAGCCTTGCTTTTCTTCTAGGGTTGTGTGACGATTAAGTGAGTTAAAGTTTCTTAAGTACTTAGAACAATGCCTGGCACATAATTAAGTCTAAGGTTGTGATAAACAAGCAACAGGTCCGCAGAGAGTTGGTCCTGCCATCCCCTTCAGCCGCCTCTGATCACGGTCTTCTGCTACACTCTAAGCAGGATTTTGATTCACAGTAGGGAATAAGGTCAAAGACCAATGCTGTCCATTGGAGCTCACAGTTTCACTATAATTCTCTTGCCTTTGGTAGCAGGAGACCAGGGAATGAAACACTGAATTTTAAAATCGGAAAAGTCTTCAGAGCTGATAAGTGAGACCAACTCCTGTTTTTACCAGGAAACTGAGGCCCAAGGAGGATCAATTCCTTGCCAACGGTCATAGGACTCTTTCCTGGTGGGCCTGGGGCCTCAGTCTAGACCTACTGCCCCCACTGCCTCCCTGACACAGTCATTTTTTCCTTATAAGGCGGTGCTCTTGGAGTATATAAACCACCTTCAAAATCCGCTGTGATATTAAACTACGTGATGACATGCTTTAGGCAAGTCTGAACAGCAAAAATAGTAAGAGGGACCTGCTGTATTCTGCAGGATTGATAATCCCTAAATAAATGTGTCTGCAGTGTGAGTCAGACCTGTACAGATAGAGGACTTTGGAGTTGTGTGTGTTTCTTCTGAATCACAAAATGATTCCCACAGCACACACTGGGCTGAAGGATTCTTCGAGCACCAACTTGATTATTTGTGTTGCAAACTGGACGCGGAACTGCTAGTCCTCGCGCAAATGAAGACTTAGTCTCTATTGTACCTGTCAGTCCAGCAAAAGATTAAGGAAGGCTAATTCTCATGCCACTTTAGGTGACAACATAAGACCTGGATTAGCATTTTAAGCTCAATAATGTAACAGACATAAGCAACACATGAATAAATCATTAAAACGGGATATTTATATTATGTCCATTTGAAACCGCACACCTCAAGCTGGAAGTTGAACCCACAGGCCAGGACTAGAACCCACCCAAAACACAGGCTCCGGACGCGCAGGCTCAGCGGCCATGGCTCATGGGCCCAGCCGCTCTGCGGCATGTGGGATCTTCCCGGACCGGGGCACGAACCCGTGTCCCCTGCATCGGCAGGCGGACTCAACCCCTGCGCCACCAGGGAAGCCCGAACTCACTGTCTTTTAATTGAGATTGCACACCTGGTCGCAGGACTTAATGAAACTCAGGTTCTTTATGTCTCAGCGCAGAAGGAATTCAACGAGAAGCAAAGTGATAGGTGAGAAGTGAATTTATTTAGAGAGATACACATTCCATAGACAGAATGAGGTCTATCTCAAGAGGCAAGAAGGGCCCTGGGGAGTGAAACAGACAGACTCCGCAGACAGAGGGTGGGCCATCTCAAAAGGCTGGATGCCCCGAAATATGGGTGGTTAGTTTTTATGGGCTGAGTAATTTCATAGGCTAATGAGGGGGAGAGGATTACGCCAACAATTTTGGAGAACGGGTGGGGATTTCCAAGAATTGGGCCACCGCCTACTTTTCAGTCTTTTAGGGTTACCCTTGGAACAGTCATGGCGCCTGTGGGCATGTCATTTAGCATGTGCTGATGAGCGTATAATGAGCGTATAATGAGTCTCAAGGTCCCCTGGAAGTTGAATCTTCTGCCACCTTGGACCTAGTTGGTTCTAAGCAGTTTATGTTGTATCCTCAACTGGTAAGTCATTCTTTTAAAGGTTGTGCCCTGCCCCCTTCCCTCCTGTTTCACCTTCTTTTGAGGAATGGCTTTCCAATTGCTGCAAGATTTTTTCCCCCACTTCTTCGCTTTTATGGATTTTGGTGTCTATTTCAGACCCACTGAGTTGTTAGCGCCTCTTGTTTATAGCCGTTATGTAAATCACCTCTTTTCATTAAATCTAATGCTTGCTTTACCTCTAAATGCCGGACTTGTCTCCTTGAACATGCCTCTTTGCTTCTGGTTGAGGGTGAGGAGAAGGGCCCAGCCTCCACTCGCAGCTGTCAAGGGGGCTAACCAGCTGCGCTCATCTTCTGGAAGATTCTCACAGAATGCTGCATGAGGCACCCCAGCTCTCCTAGCAAAGGAACATCCCTTCATGTGCCCCCTTAATCAAAACAAAGCAGAGCTGACTAGCAGGGACACACCCCTCCCCCTCCACGCCTGGAGAAAGGGACAGTGAAGGGACCAGGTCCCAGTCTCCACCTTGAAATTCTTAATACTTTAAAATTATTTATTTATTTATTGTTTTGTAATTTTTTGGCCATGCCCCTCGGCTTGTGGGATCTTAGTTCCCTGACCAGAGATCTAACCTGCGCTCTCGGCAGTGAAAGCACCAAGTTCTAACCACTGGACCACCGGGGAATTCCCTTAATACTTCTTTTTAAAAATAGGGGGCTCTCTTCCATTTTGCAGAGGGCTCTGCGAATTATGTAGTCGGTCCTAGGTGGGACATTTCTCCCACGCCCGTCCCCACGTGCAGGGAGCCAGCGGGCACTTCTGTCACACAGAATGCACAGCAGACATGTAGCTGTCAGTCCCCTGCTCCCGAGGCAGGTCTGGGACTCTGCGTCAGTCTGACTTGGCCTCTTCAAACTACACACTCCACAAACGCACATCCACACCTTTCCTGAGATATAATTCACATACCATAAAATTGATCCATTTAAAGTATAGATAATTCGTTGTTGATTTTTAGAATATTCACAAATATGTGCAACGGTCAATTTTAGAACATTTTCCTCACCTCAGAAAGAAGCCCTGTGTCCATTAGCGATCACCCCACCCGCCCGTCTATCCCTACCCAGCCTTATGTAACCATTAATCTGCTTTCTGTCTGCCAATTCTGGGCATTTCCTATGAACGGAATTGTACCACACGTAGTCTTTTGCGACTGGCTTCTTTCACTCAGCATACTGTTCTCAAGGGTCATTCCTGTTGCAGCCTGTGTCAGCATCTCATTTTTCTTTATGGCCAATATATATTTTAGTATACACCGTTGTCTGGTTTCTGTTGGCAACTACCTGGGAAACTGCTGGCCTATCGATGAGTCTTAGAGCACCTTGAGCACCTAGAGAGGGGTCACTCCTCATGTTCTTTTCCTGGACCAGCCTGGGTAGCAGAGGAAGAAGCAAAGCCAGTCCAGGCAGGAGCAGCCTGGGCTGTGCCGGGCGGTCCATCACGGGGCTTCCTTTAGGTCCCATCTGTCCTTCCCTCACAGCGGCCCTCCCAGCAGTGGGGCACCCCAGGAACAGCCGGGCCTACCTCGTAGGGGATGGAGGAGAGACCAAGAAGACCCTTCCACCTCTGATCTTTAGCACATGTGTTTCTTGGTAAGGAGGGAGAAGAACGTTTGATGAAACTTAGTGAGTTGTGTCTTCTCGTTCCCTTATTTTCACCCTACACTCTGAGGTTTGTATAGAAAAGTGAGTCAACTATTTCCCTGCAAGAACCACCTGATCTGGTTTAATTTTTTAAAAAGTAACCATTTGACATTTTATTTATTCATTCATTCATCCTAGTTTTATTGAGATATAATTGGCATCATTTGGCATCTTAAAAATGACTTTTCAGTGTGACTTATACTCATTTCTAAAGACCTAAACACTGTGCTTGTTTTCAACACAGCAGCCAGAGGGATGCTGTTAAAAAAAATCTGTCAGACCTGTCGCTCGACAGCTGAAACCGTCCACTGGCCCCGGGTGACTCAGAGGAAAAGCTTGAGGTCCCACCAGGACCCCTAAGGTCCTGTGACCCAGCCTCCCTCCGTCTTTGCAATTCTTTTCTTTCCCCAATCCTGGTGCCCCTCAGGGCACCAGCTGGCCTTCCCCAAACACCAGGCGGTATCTTTCCTCTCCTGGGAAAGCTCTTTCCCCATCGAACATTTCAACCATTGCTCATCTGACACAGCACGATTTTTTTTCTAAAGCCCTTGTCATCATGTAATGTTCCTTTGACATTCTACTTTTTTACCCTGCTAATTCTCTATTTCCCTAGCATGAATTCTACTCCATCAGGCCAGGGCTTGTATCCGTTTAGGGCACTACTTTTCTACAGTGCTCAGAACAATTCCTGACACACCACTCAATAAATATTTGTTGAGTAAATGACACTCATGAATTCCGAGGATGAATTTCTGTCACCTTTCCGAGGAACACGTAAAATTTTGGTTGATAAGTATGGATGCAGATGTTAAAAGTTTTACCAATAAAAAGAGATAAATACATTATACAATGTCTTTCATTTTTAAATATTTTTAAAATGTTATTTTATGTTGGAGTTTAGTTGATTTACAACGTTTTGTTAGTTTCAGGTGTACAGCAAAGTGATTCATTTATACATATACATATATCTGTTCTTTTTCAAGTTCTTTTCCAATTTGGGTTATTACAGAATATTGAGTAGAGTTCCCTGTGCTATACAGTAGGTCCTTGTTGATTATCAATTTTATATATATACAGTAGTATGTATGTGTTAATCTCAAACATCCCTCGCCCTCACCTTGCCCCCGGTAACCATAAGTTTGTTTTCGAAGTCTGTGAGTCTGTTTCTGTTTTGTAAATAAGTTCATTTGTATCATTTTTTTAGATTGCACATGTGATATCATATGGTATTTGTCTTTGTCTGTTTCATTTCATGATAATCTCCAAGTCCATCCATGTTGCTGCAAATGGCATTATTTCATTCTTTTTTAAGGCTGAGTAATATTCCATTTTATATATATATATATATATATATATATATATATATATATGCCACATCTTCTTTATCCATTCATCTGTCAATGGACATTTAGGTTGCTTCCATGTCCTGGCTATTGTAAACAGTGCTGCAGTGAACATTGGGATGCATGTGTCTTTTCCAATCATGGTTTTCTCTGGATATATGCCCAGGAGTGGGGTTGCAGGATCTGTAGTTTTTTAGCAATGTCTTTTATAATACTTTGCTGAAATAGTAAAAAACCGGAATAGTGACAGAAGCTTGCATTTACATTGGACTTTATGCTTTTCCTAGGTTTACCTTCTGTGACATTACTTACTTTGGATAACATTAGTATTTCCAATTTAATGACTTGTCCAAAGTCACAGAGCAAACTTCAAGGTGATTCAGGGCTAAACTCTCCTGAAATTTTCATTGAGAGTACATAGTACTTTGCATGTGTGTAGCCCTTGACAGTTTGCACACTGCTTCACAGACATCAGCTGCCCGTCCCTTGCCCTGTGGGAAGCAGAACATGCCCTGTTATCCCTGTTAACCAGTGAGGGAACCGTGACTCAGCCTGGCCAGTGTCTTGCCCTGCGGCCGTTGGCTAAGCTGCAGGCCAGGGCCAGCCGTCTGCTCTGTGCACTGACTGGACAACAGATAAGGCCATCCTTGTGCTTTGCAGAAGGAGCTATGACGTGACCTTGGCATTCGAGGCTGTCATGTTGGTCAGTTCCATCGTGTGAGGGCAGCCTGAAGACCCCTGGTGGGCTGGGTTTTGAAACTTGGCTGAGACATGTCTCAATTGCTCCAGCCACGTGGCTACAGGGGGAAGGGGCTCCCCCACTGCTCAGGGTGCTTTTCACCTTGACTTGGATGGGTTCCCCTTCTCTTGGCCTGTGCAGTAACTCTCCACCAGGGGTAGTGGTCATATCCCTGAAGTGAGCTGAATGGTGCCTCCCCCGCCCAAAGATATGTCTATGTCCTAACCCACTACGAATGTGAACTTATTGGGAAAAAAAGGTTTTGCAGATATACTTAGTGAAGAATCTTAAGATGAAACCATGCTGTGTTGCCCTGGCAGCTCCTGAATGAAGTGATAAGTGTTGAGGAGAGACACAGGGAGAAGAGGAGGGGGCCAGGTGAAGACGGAAGCTGGGGTTGGAGTGATGCGACCACAAGCCAAGGGACATCTGGAGCCCCCAGAGGCTGGAAGAGGCAGGAAGGACCCTCCCCCAGCGCCTCCAGAGGGCGCGTGGCTCTAGTGACACCTTGATTTCGTACTGCTGGCCTCCAGAACTGGGACAGAATTAATGTCCACTTTTTCAAGCCACCGAGTTTGAGGTAATTCATTACAGCAGCCGCAGGAAACTAATACAATCCCTTTGTGAGACAAGACACTGGAAGGAGAGAAAGGAGGCACCAGGGGTGCTGTCAAAGGACAGGAACCTTTTCAGAAAGTGAGGGGTCTTAGCAGCAGTAAGGAAGTTTTGAGTAAACTGAAAAAATAGGGTAACAAGTAAAAAGTTGAATTAGGCAGTGACTTGGATCTCTGACATTCTCTACAAGAAAATGAGAAAAAGCGGTTTATGAAACGTCTTTCTTGAATGTTCCAGCCAGTGGGGGCAACACGCGTTATGGTGGCAATCACACGTTGGACTCTTAAGTGCAATCTGGGGAGTGAGTCACCATCTACGATTCATGTGAAAAGAATCATTAAAATAAAAGAATAAGAGCTTAGAATTCAGATAAATTACATGTTAATAACGTTGTGAAGTGGTCAACGGCCTGAAGATTAGAAGAAACCGGAAGGTCGTCTTTGGCTCTCCTGTCCCTGTTTGTTCCTAGTTTCTCCTTGTTGGGCTCTCTGGGGCCCCTCAACGTTGGGATCTGATCCAGTCCCTGTTCCTGAGTTGGGAAGAGAACTGGGCTGGCTCCATGGACTTTTGGACAGCAGCTAAAGGTACCCCAATAGGAAGCCCCGTGGTCTGGTGGAGATTGGACCCAGGGTCACTGCTGGGTCTTGAGAAGTCCCCTGGTCACTGCTGTTCTGTGCACCGGGACCTCTTCCTTCCCTCACTTCTGGTCTCCAGGACGGAGCTTCTGCCTTGGTCTTGTTTCTTCAGTTCAATCTTCTCCCCTGCTTGGTGTCCTCAATCCCCTCCCAGGCCAGAAGCATGTCCAAGTTCTGCTATCCAAGGACAGTCCCTTATAGTGACCACATGTCTGTCTCTCCTCTGAGCATGAACCACACTGGGATTTCCTTCCAGCCCGTCCGTTAGCACATGCAAGTGTTTCTGTGGGACTCCAGGGCTGATCTCAACGTACTCCATCACAGGCTATAGAGGACAGGAGCGAGGGCCTCAGGAAGGCCAGCCAGGTGACTGCACTGGGTGTAAAGGTAGGCGCCAGGGTGGCTTGAACCACCAGTGGCTTAATGGTGGAGATGGAGAAAACGATTCACCATCTTAGAAACCAGCACCATCATCCAGTTACTCAAGCCAAGGTCCTGGGGGTCATCCTTGATTCCTTTCCTTTCTCAGCCGCATAAGCCATCAGCAAATCCTGTGGACTCCACTTCCATAGCATATCTCAAATCTAACCGTGTCTCACTCTTTCTGCTTCTATACTCGTCACCATTTTGCTCACCTTGACCGTGCATCTGTCTCCTAACTGCGGACCACCCTCCACTGCAGCCCTCCTATGAGTCACCCTTCACACAGCAGTCAACCTAGTCTTGAAAAAGTAAATCCCGCAATGCTACATCTCTCCTCAGAATCCTCCAAAAGCTTCTCATTCTAAGTAGAATAGAATCTCAACTTTTTCTAGTGCTCTGAACAACTGGCCCCATCTTCTTGCCCATCATTCTTCCCCTTGATCATTATACTGCAACACACCTACTTCTGTCTGTTCCTGAAACACCTGAAACTGCTCTCACCCCAGGGCCTTTGCACTTGCCCTGCTCCACAATGTTCTTTGCCCTGTCTCTGCATCTAGGATAAATATCACTGGCTTAAGGCAGTCCTTTCTGATCCCTGATCAGAAGGAGCCTCACCTTCCCGTCACTATCACATCACACTTGTAACACCCTTTCTAGCATTTATCACTTCAAAAATTGTCATTAGGGCTTCCCTGGTGGCGCAGTGGTTGAGAGTCCGCCTGCCGATGCAGGGGACATGGGTTTGTGCCCGGGTCCGGGAAGATCCCACATGCCGCGGAGCGGCTGGGCCTGTGAGCCATGACCGCTGAGCCTGCGCGTCTGGAGCCTGTGCTCCGCAGCGGGAGAGGCCACAGCAGTGAGAGGCCCGCGTACCGCAAAAAAAAAAAAAAATTGTCATTAATCTGTTTCTTTTATTTTGCTGTCTTTCTACTGCAAAGTAAAACACAAGCTCAGTGGGAGCAGAGCCCTTGTCCATCCTGTTCATTGCTGTGTCTCAGCACCTTCAGTAATGAATGAATGAGTGAATGAATGAATGAATCTGACTGGATTCAGTGTACCAGTCCTACCTCTCCGATCTTTACGACTCCCAAGTTTCGTTATCCAAAGTATCTTCCATCACTAACCACTTTGAGTAAGCTATAACCTTGATAAGCAAGTCGTTGAACAAATAGTGACTAAGAATCAGAAGTATGTCACTAGGACTCTCCCTCCGGGTGGCAATAACCTAGGGATGATTAACTCATTTTGTATAACTGCCCTTAAAGATATAAGACATTGGGCGAAATATCCTGCTGAAGAACAAATAACATATCATATTCACCTTTTCTGCTTCACCAATAAGCCCACCAGGTGCCACCGACGGAACTTGTTTTTATGAAATCCTAGCAACCCTGAGGCCCTCACTCAGTCGGGAGTGTGTCCTGGCTCAGCCCTGCCACAGCAGTTGTGAAGTGTCTGCTGCTGCCCGGATGCCTGCTGCACACCTAAACGGCCTCTGTTCCCGGGCTGGCATGGGCTGTGGACACCTCACAGTGCAGAGCTTGTGGGCAGAGGATGGGTGGCTCTGAGAGCCTATAGTCCAGTGATAGAGTTTCTCAACCTGCTGGTCCCTTAAAATACAACAAAAGCAAATGGGTCTGCCCTTCACATAGCACGGCACATAAACATGTCAGAAACAAGACACCACAAATACAGGGGCTTAAATGAGGTGGAATTTTACTGATCCTGGGCGTAACACTCGGAGGAGGTGGTCCAAAGCTGGTTTTGGTGGCTCAGTGATGTTAGGACCTAGGCTCCTCCCATCTTGTTCAGCCCTTGTCCCCCTGGTAGAGGATGACTCACTACCATGTCCACATTCCTTCCTGGGATAGGAGGGAAGAGAAGCAGAGGCACTTCCGTTTAGGGGCACGATTCAGAATTGCGCACTGCAGTCCAGCTTGTTCCCATTGGTCTGGATTGAGTCACATGACTTCATCTAGCTGCAAGGGAGGCTAAGAGGTATAGTCTCTGGCTGGATGAGCCTGTGATAAGAATGGCTACCCACAGGGCAAGCAGAGACTCAGCTACATCCATCCCTGAGATACGCCACTCCCCCTGGGCTATTTCCCTGTTGACCAGGGACATTCCTCAGGCTGTCTATCTCTTGCCCTCTCCAAATCAATCTGAAACCTGAACCGGGAACTGTGGATACTAGCTCTGACATTTCCCTAACAATCTCTTCTTCCTATTCTTACTGATCTAATAGGAATGAGCACAATAGTGTCAGCCAGTTGTTTTCCCATCAGATGCCCTCCCCCTGGTATCTTCCTTTCAGTCAATGCTACACCAGGCAGCCCGATACGCTTCCTAATCCATTGCTCTGATTATGTCATTCCCCTGCTCAAAGGCGTTCAGTGCCTCAGCACTGCCCTCAAGATGAAACCTAAACAGCTTGGCATGGCTTTCATCTGCATCGCCAGCCTTGTCTCCTGCTACCCCACGTCACCTAGCCTGTGAGTCTCAAGACCCAGCCAAGGGAAGGGAAGAGAGTGAGGAGAAAACAACGTAGAAATGTACTGAGGGTTTTTTGAATAATCATTGCTATGGTCTGAATATTTGTGTGGCCCCCAGATTCATCTGCTGAAACCTAACCCACCCTGAGATGGTATTTGGAGGCGGGGGATTGGGGAGGTGATTGCATCATGAGGGCCCTGCTTATTTTGCACACGGTCCTTATAGTAGCCTTGTTGTAAGCAGACTCCTGGGTCTTAATCCCTGGGTTGTAACGCTCAGTTTTGGCTGTTTCTCCTTAGAGACTCTAAGCTTCCTGAAGGTCCAGAAAAGCCCCCTTCCACCCAGGGCTTGAGGCTTCCTGGGTGAGGGCAGCACCAGCATCTTTTAGAGGAGTTGTAGGCAGTTTCTTCCAGGCTGGAGAGGCTGAGATTGAAAGGGGCTCCACCAGCTCAGTGGACGTCAGGATCCTGGCTGGCTGACTGCAAGAACCCCTCTTCCTTCCCAGAGATTTCCAGAAGAGGCAGCCAGGCCTGGTCTGTGGCTGTGGTTACTGAATCATGGACTTAACCAGGTGCAAAAGCAGTGGGTGGCCCTCAGAGGGCATGCCTCACATAGCAGGAAACACTCCGGGGCTGGTGAATGGGGCTTGACTCGTGTCACTACACAGAACTTGGAAGGCTTCCTGTGGATTCCAAAGCCTGGATCTGTTCACAGACCCAGCGATCTCCTCACACCACCCGTGTGGATGGTGTGAGCTCCTCCAAAGGGCTCTGAGTTCTTTCCTGGGAATCTATGCATCTTTCAGTGACAACTGGACACAGGCTCTCTGTTACTACCAACTCCAGGGGGCTCAGATACCCCCAGGATGACTAGAGAAGGGGGTGCTTTCTGGGGTCAGATTATACAGCCACGTTACAGAGGAAGCTACAACAGGAAGTTTGGGCTTTACCACCACCATGGGACCTCCAACAGGGACCTTCACTTCCGAAGCCTCGGTTTCTCCCATAAAACAGTGACAGTGCAACCTGCCCTGTCAATTATACAGATACTGGAAGAGCTATGCCCCTGTCTCCTCCCTCTCCCCTCCCCCTCCCTCACATCCACAGATATTTATCAGGTGCCTGCCACGTGCCAGCCCCAGTTCTAGGCAGCCTGGGATACTTTAAAACAAAATAGACAAACATCTCAGCCCTCATGGAGTTTATACATCAGCAGAGAAATACACATGACAGATAAGAAGCATAACAAGTAAGTAAAGTATTGAGTAATTAAAATGACCATAAGTGCATTGTGGGTAAAGAGGAAAAAAAAAAACTGACAAGGCGAAGAAATCTAAATTAGGAATGACAAAGGGACCTTAAGGTGACTTAGTGCAATGGGTGTCAAATCTTTTTGTCTCAGGATGCCTTTATATTCTTAAAATTTCTTGTTGATATAGATCATATACATTTTTACCATATTAGAAATCAAAACTGAAACATGTTGAAAACATTTATTTATTTAAAAATAATGATGATAGACCTATTACATGTTCACCTGAATAACATTTCTTAATGAAAGGTAACTGAATGCTCTAAAACAACAAAACATTAGTGTGACCCATGGAATTGTTTTACAATTTTGTGAATCTTCTTAATGTCTGGCTTCGTGGAAGGCATTTGGATTCTCATATCTGCTTCTTTCCTTTTTTTAAATTTTATTTATTCATTTTTGGCTGCGTTGGGTCTTCATTGATGCGCGCGGGCTTTCTCTAGTTGCGGCGAGCGGGGGCTACTCTTCGTTGCAGCACAGGCTTTTCATTGCGGTGGCTTCTCTTGTTGAAGAGCATGGGCGCTAGGCGTGAGGGCTTCAGTAGTTGTGGCATGCAGCCTCATTAGTTGTGGCACATGGGCTCTAGAGCGCAGGCTCAGTAGCTGTGGTGCACGGGCTTAGTTGCTCCAGGGCATGTGGGATCTTCCCGGACCAGGGCTCGAACCCGTGTCCCCTGCATTGACAGGCAGATTCTTAACCACTGTGCCACCAGGGACGTCCTCATATCAGCTTCTGAATTCAACCCCTTGCAATATCACGTGTCACTGAAAAGCTCCACTGGACACTCAGGAGAGAGTGAGAATGAAAAAAGCAAATATGTAATTTTTGCTCTCACAGACACTAGGAAAAAGGCTCAGGGACCCATAAGTTCCCTGGAACACACTTTGAGAACTACTGCCCTGTTGTATTCTAATCTCATTTTTTAGATGAGAAAACAGAGATTCCAATGTGAGTTTATGAGGTCTGTCAGCTCATCAGTACCACGTAAGGAGGACCAGATGCACAACTTCTTACCTTAGCCCAAGATTCTCTCCCCAGCGTGTTTGTTGCTTGATAATTTTAATGCAAAGCAAATGCCTAGGTATTTAATTATGTTTAAAATGAAGGCACAACTTTTGTAATAAATACGGTATCAACTCAATGCCACCCACAGCCCAAGGTAAGTCATACGTGCCGGAGGAGCACAGCTGTCAATGGCATGTTTACTACTTCCTCCATCTCACTGGGCTCTGGTTTACACAATGCCCCTTTGTGCTTTCTGAAAGGCCTGTGTGTCTTAAGTGTAGCCTTGGGTACAGTGAGAAGAGTCATTACAACCACAGTAAATATTCCCTTTGATGAATGGAGCAAAGGTGATTTAAGCTGCATCTTGATGGAAGGAGGAGAGGTAATAGGCTGCTCTGTGTCAGCTGGTCACACTTAGAAGAGCTTCTCACCTTCTGGACAGGTGTACTTGACACACCTTGACTTCAGTCCCGGGAGGCCCCAAGTCGGCTCAATCACAGCCAACTAGAGTGAATGGATCAACTCCTCTTGTTCTGGGACTGGAGGGACATAGCTACCAATCGGCACCATTTGATCTCTGTTCCAGGAAGGACAAGCCCTTGGAGCAAGTGTGGTCTGAACAAACAGTGCCTTCACCGAGCTTCCCAGGTGTTGTAGGCATTAGTCATCTAGGTGTTATCAAGATGTAGAAAGTCCTGACTGGGTTGGGAGTGAGTCACTGGGCCCCATCAAAGACCAATGAGACAAACAGAAACGAAGCAGAAAAATCAATATAGTGCCCTTCACCCGATGGGCCCGGCAGGGGTTGTGCAAGCAAAGATTTCACCACCTGGAAGGAAGGTGACGTCCTCTGTACCCAGCTGATGGGGCCCAGGGAATTGGTGGGGATCTCTAAGCTGAGGCCCACGACCTGTCATGTTCCTCCACTACATCTCTGATCTCTTAAGGTGGTCTGTACCCCTTTTAGAATGTAAAAATGTAAAACCAGCCTCATGGGGGTAAGGCGGAGGCATTTCTGGGAAGGAAGAAAGGGAAGGGGGCTTTGCAAGAGAAAGAAATGGGTTGTTATTAGAATTAGGAAGAGTGACTCCAGAGTTCTGAAGTTTATTCCTTTAACGGCTTTAACTAAGGATCTATATTTTAAGATTTCAGTTCCTTGTTTTCTTCAGACGTTTTTGATATCATAAAATAATTTGGTTGATAAGGCTTTTAGAGCCATCATAAATTTGAATTATTAAGTAGTTACCATGTTTACTGAGACTCTAGGGTAAGTTTAAGGTGACATTTAATGTACTGTTCTCTATAAAATAATTCATTTTCATGTTTCCCTTTTCAAATTTTCAACTCTTTGTTCATAAAGCTGTACTATAATTAAGCATAAATGGAGAAAATCTGGGCCTGTAAATACTGTCTCGTGAGAGGGCTGAATACGAATGCCAACTTAAAAAAAAAGTCATTGCTTTAAAATCTAGAGAAATGATCTAGACAAAAGTTAGAATACATAACTAATTTTACACCATATTTAATGCTAATGTTAAAAGAACTATTGACTTATTTCTATTGAAATGACATTTAAATACCCTTATTACTCCCACTATAAGAGCTGGACATTCTCATTAGTGACATTCACTCATCTGTATCCCTTATGACTGGGGACAGTCACACGCCTAAGACCGTGACATTAAGCTCTCTGCATTGGGTCAGTGTTTGGAAGTGTGTAAGGTGAGAAGCTTTGGTTTTGTTCATGTCTGGGAAAGTTAATGCCTATCTTTCCATGTATCCTAAGGACTTGGACCCCTTACTCAATTTAGCATGTTCATCATAACATTCTAGATCTACCTGGATCAGATGCACTATGTTTTGCTCAGTGGTATAATATAGTGAATGAGAACATGCAGGCTTCTTAAATGACACAGGTTCCTGCTTCTCCTTATGTCAATTCACTCAGCAGGTAGTAGATGCTCAATAAATACTGAATGAATGTCAGAAACAGATTGTAGAAGAAACAATATATATTACAAAGTCATTAAACCATAAATTTTACAAGGAAATTCCTATCTTGATCAAAAAAAAAAAAAAAAAACACTTAACAAAATGGTTGCTTAGTGGTGGATACTCAGGATGAGCAGGAATTTCAGGAGAAACTTGAGAAAAGTTTAGCGGTAAACATCCAGATACAGAGTCCATAACCCGACTGCGTTCCCAGGCATCTGGCTTGGCCCTCACAGGAAAAGATAATATAAGTCCCCCTGGAAGCTCCATCCCCCCAGCCTCGAGGGCCAAGGTGATCACTAAACTCTGCAGCTTTAGGTATTGTTGAAATAAATTACCAGGCCCCAGGTGGAGATGCTCTGGACCCGGGGCTACCAGGTCAGCAAACCGCAACATAACTTTGGTGGCCCCGTAAATGCTCTGCTTGACCAGAAACGCAGTGTCTCTGGCCAGCCACTCCCCAAATGCCAAGCCAGCTCTGGGCTCTACACTCAAGTCCTTGTTTTTTATGTTTTATCCTGTAAACGCCGCCTGCCTTCTGCCGCATTTTGCCATTTTCCTAATGGAGACTGTCTGCTTCATGAAGGGTTAAGTAAAATTTGTTGGTATCACCTAAGCTGTCTTTAATCATTTTTTAACAGTACCTTTGGGGCCTGTTAAAGGAGGAGCTAAGACATATTAAAATGTTTTGAGCTTCTTGGAGCAAAAATCTATTCAAATCGTGCAGCACCAGACTGGAAATTGTTCTCAGGCCCCCACCCACTGTCCCCAGAGAAGAAAGATACATGTAGAGCGAGTGCGGAGGCAAAGGCAGGAAATCACTGCTTGATTGTAGCGTGAGGCAGAGTTGGCTGTTTGCAATTGGTTGTCCTTAGCTTTTGATTTGGGAACTTTGAGGCGTTTACAGGCTTAGGTTCTGGTTTGCTTATGAAGCTGCCACGGCATCAGGCCACGTCAGACTAATGGCCTCTTTGTTGAATCAATTTAATGGGCCTAAACGGCCACATTTGGGCTTAGAAACCTATAAAAACTTAATTTTAGGACAGAGCTTTAAAAGAAATAGTTGGCCCCGAAACAGCCACACTTAGACTAATATGCAGTATGCCGGCTTATTTTTTTATTTTTTAAAATTTTTTTTGCTACTGGATATTTTAGTTTGCAGTGCACTAGGATGTAACTCAATTCAGTAGCGACCCAGTAGAATTAACTGTTCACACTATACAAAGTGTGAGTTCTGTCTTGGATGTATTTTGAGAGGCAGCCAGACAGTGTGGATTAGATTTTGGTGTGGATCAGATCTTGGCTTTGCCTTTCACTAGCTGTGTGACCTTGGGCTAGGTGTTGACCCTCTCTGGGCCTCAGGCGTAACACGGCGATCGTAACACCTGCCTCAGTGGTGTTGTGAGGGTAAGTAGCCACCCTGATGATTGATTGATGGATCCACCTCCTGTCTATGTATCTATCATCTATCTATCTACCCGTCTATCACACAGTCTGTAGACCAGGCTACAGTGTTTTGGCACAATCTGCGCAGGAAATACAAATGCTGTCATTGACTACACTGCATCCAAAAATGATTCCATTTTATGCCTTTGTCTCTCTCTCTCTCTTTTTAATTGAAGTCTAGTTGATTTACCATGTTGTGCTAGTTTCAGGTGTACAGCACAGTGATTCAGTTATGCATATATATATATACTTTTTCAGACTACTTTCCCTTATAGGTTATTATAAAATATTGAGTACAGTTCCCTGTGCTATACTGTAGGTCCTTGTTAGTTATCTATTTTATATATAGGAGTGTGTATATGTTAATCCCAAACTCCTAATTTATCCCTCCCCTCCCCCACTTCCCCTTTGGTAACTGTAAATTTGTTTTCTATATCTGTGGGTCTTTATCTGTTTTGTGAATAAGCTTATTTATAGCTTTTTTTTTTTTTAAGATTCCACATATAAACAATATCATATGATATGTCTTTCTCTCTGATGCCAAAAACTCGGCCTCTAGGCACAAGTACCAAATCAAATCTTGCAGACAGAGTTTTGGGCGAAGAAGAAAAGAACAGCTTTATTGCTTTGCCAGGCAAAGGGGGACACAGTGGGATCACGCCCCTCAAAACTGTGTGTCCCACTTGGGAGAATTTGGTGAGGAGTTTTATAGCAATGGTTGAAGGGCGGGGTTGCTGATAAGATTGGAGTGTGTGCAAGGCCTGTACTCCTTTAATCTGGTCTCAAGTAATCTCTTGATGAGCTTCTCTAGTTCCTTTAATCTGAAGAATGCTACATCTTCCATTAGTTGGGGGTTTTAGTTTTGCAGAAGAGCTCAAAGATATTGTTATGTGCATCCCTTGAGGCAGAACCAGGACCTGCCCCAAGGCTGCACTACTGTTTCTTGACTGCTCCTCCCCTGTCTCTGCATTCCCTCCCTTCCCTGATTAGCAACTGTTCAAATCTGCCCTTTGGGACTCAGGGAAGGTCATGGAGGCTGGAGCCTGTTCCCTACAAACAAGGAATGGGGGACACGGGAAGGCTTCCATGCCCAGGAGCCCGCAGGATTCTGCTCAGTTTCATCTTTCTTACTTACCTCACTTAGTATGATAATCTCTAGATCCATCTGTGTTGCCAAAAAATGGCATTATTTCATTCTTTTTTATGGCTGAGTAATATTCCATTGTATATATGTACCACATCTTCTTTATCCATTCCTCTGTTGATGGACATTTAGGTTGCTTCCATGTCCTGGCTATTGTAAATAGTGCTGCAATGAACATTGGGTTGCACGTATCTTTTTGAATTATGGTTTTCTCTGGATATATGTCCAGCAGTCAGATTGCAGGATCGTACGGTAACTCTATTTTTAGTTTTTTAAGGAACCTCCATACTGTTCTCCATAGTGGCTGCACCAATTTACATTCCCACCAATGGTAGGAGGGTTCCTTTTTCTCCACATCCTCTCCAGCATTTATCTTTTGTAGACTTTATGATGACGGCCATTCTGGCCAGAGGGAGGTGATACCTCCTTGTGATTTTGTGCAAAGTAAGATTGTTTACTTCTCTAATTTGAGAACATCTTAGATGGATGGAAGTTTGAGAATCTAGTAGAACATGGTAAAAATGGAAAACTGAGAACAAACTGTAAGGTACTATTTTCTGGTCTTTGTTCTGTCCTACTGCTGTGTAACAGAGCAGAAATGACTTTTTAAAAGTTCAGTTTAATTGTATCAGACAGTGAAGTGAATCAACCTACGGTTTTAAGTAAGTGATTATGGCCCCCAAGCTGTGGGTAGCCACTTGGGCACACAGCCCGTTTCTTACTCTATAAAAATGGAACTCTGAAGTTCTGAGCCTCCCTTTACTGTAGTGGGAAGGATTGATGGGACAATGTTTGCTCAGAGCCGGGCTGGAGGAAATGCTTTTAACAAAGCCTGTTTCTTCCTTCTCTGAAGACCTTCTTTAAATTATGTAAATAGAAACTATTTTGATTTAAATAAAACTGCTGCTTGGTTAGCAATGAGGGATGTTTCTGGCAGCCCAAGGCAGACCATCGGGTAAAAATGAATTACAGTCCTGAAAGCCTTCCTCTTTGATAAGTACTTGATCAGGCTGATAACCTTCCAGAGAGAGGGTTCTCTCTCTTTTTCCTGAAGAACCAAATCTGACTACTGCACACTCAAATTAAGATGCCAAATAAATCCCTTACATTTAAAAGTTTTCTATCTACGATTTCAGACTTAAGATGGTGGATCAGAGCCCTGCAGCCATTCAGTCAGTAAAGCTGGAAATTCTGGGCAAGAGTTTTCCTTTCTAACTGGGACTTTTTCTGCAGGTCTCTCTCTTAAGTATCACCTTACAGGGAGGACCTTTCTGACCTCAGGCTAGGTTCCATTCTGAGCAAAGTGACGCAGGAAGGCTTCTGGCAGTGGGTGGTGGAACAGATGCTCAGGACCACTGGGGTGTTCCAAATACTAGCTCCTTTTCCTACAGGCAGATTCTTCATCCTGGCTTTTTCCCCAGATGGATGAGTGATGCCCACCGACAGGCCAACTTCCCACAGAGGTCTGGCTTCGGTTATGCAGCAACATCTTTCTTCTAGTTCCCGTCATGTCAGATCGTGAAAGCCAGGGAGACAGATCTGAACCCCGGCACTTCACTCAGTGCTCCATTCCTGGCTTCAGATGCTCCCCACCAAGTGTTACACAGAACCCACCATGATCCTGTTAATTTCACCCTTTGTGAGGTTCTTGCCTTTCTTGGGAGAATTAATGCAGATTTACACACAACACAATGAGCTGGGTGGGGTCTTAACAGTTGTCTCCTGAATACACAGCAAGAGGCATGGAGGTCGGGGCTGGCCTGGAGGTGGTGGACCGGCAGTGAGGTGAGCAAACTCTCATTCTAGAAACATCTTTCTGACTACTGTGTGGAGAACAGATGAAGGAGGGAAGCTTGTTGCCATGAGGCCAGGTTAGAAGAGGGCTGTGAGGTAAGGGAAATGGAGATGCAAAGGAGCATTTCTGAGTCCATGTCGAGAGAGCAAGTTCTTTATTGTGGAGATTGGTAAGAAGAAACCTTCAATTGAGAAGTACCAGACCACATGACAGGTTACAAAACAACTGAAAATGGTGGTTAAAATAACCAAAACAGCTAAACGTGTGTGGAAATAACAGACTGCAAAGGCTATTTATTTCTAGCTGGTGGCAGCAAGGAAGTTGGCCACCATCTCTTACTTCTCTTGAGCCCCCTTGCCTGACCGAACAGCTATAGAAGGACCACAGAACCATGACTATAGATTCACCTTCTTGTCAAGCATGCACAGAATATTTACCTACATTGTACACATACTGGGCTAAAAGACAAGCCTCAACCAATTTCAAACGATTGGTAAATTGGAGTCCACGTTTTCTGGCTACAATGCTATTACATGGGAAATCAATAACAAAAAGGTAACTAGAAGAAAACCCATGTGACTGGAGTTGAAGAAACACAGTTATACATAATTTATGGATGTACAGGTCAAAGGTGGTGTCTTTGTCTGCTATAGTTTCCATCACAAAGTACCACAGATCAGGTGACTGAAACAACAAAATGTTACCCTTTCTCACATCTTTCTACTGGTTAGTTAGTTTTATCCAAATACATTGAATCTATTTTATTTTATTTACATAATTTTATGTGTCAACTTAACTGGGCTAAGGAATGCCTAGATAGCTGATAACACATTACTTCTGAGTGTATCTGTGAGGGTGTTTCTGGAAGAGATTAGCATTGATTCAGTAGAGTGAGCCAGAGATTCGCCCTCACCAATGGGCAGGCATCATCCAATCCATTAAGGGCCTGACCAGAACAAAAAGATAGAGGAAGGGCAAATTCTCTCTCTCTTCTTCAGCTGGGACATCCATCTCTCCTGCCCTCGGACCTCAGAACTTCTGGACTTCAGACTGAATTTTACCACAGGTTTTTCTGGTTTTTCAGCTTGCAGATGGCATATTGTAAGACTTCTCAGCCTCCAAAATTGTGAGCCAATTCCCATAATAGATTTCCTCTTATATGTCTGTATATATCCAATTGGTCCTGTTTTTCCAGAAAACCCTGAGTACGACACGTATTATTTTGCTTGAGTTACCCAGAGTTGGTTTTGCTACTGACACTCCCAGAACGACAACTAACTTGAATTTTCATCTCTGCTCAACCACTTAATAGCCATATGACCCCATGTTAGGAACTTAACCTCGCTGAGATTTAAGTTTCTCATCTGCGAAAGAAGCATAATAATAAAAACAAGCAATGCAAAAAATGTTGAGAAGATTAAATTAGACAAAACATGTAAGCGGAAATATCCATCCTTGAATCTCAAAAGGGAGCTGTAGTTCAATAGGGCAGAGGAATAATTATTATGTATCAGTAGAATGAGCACCACGATTCTAAGCTAGATTTTATGCTGAATATCAACAAGAATAGCTGACTATACTTCCCTTCAGAATTGCCAGAGAGGAGAGAACTTCTCCTGGCATAAATTCGAGGAATTCACAACGTCTTTTCCTGGAAGCTAGATGATATAACTCTCTTGCTATGACCTGACTCTCAAGAAGAACAAAGCAGTTAGTCATCGCTACTACTCCGTCAAGCTCCTGAATATATTTGAATAAATGGGAAAAAAATCCTTACCTTGCACTACATACGTTGCCAGTTCTTTCTAAACTTTCCCTTTGAGTGTCACTCTCAGGATGCCATCTTTGTTAGCTATTCTCTTTGTACTTGTCTCTTTTGTATCGGTTGTTAGAGTTGTTTGTATTAGTTGTTTATGTTTATAAAAACTTGATGGGAGGGTAATAATATGTTTCAGAATGTCAGAGTTTATTAATAGTATGATTCCTGTTGTTAGAACTGCTTTCTATACAATTGGTGTTACTTTTCTCATTAGTGTTGTCCCAGTGTTATTTCTAGCAGTTCCTTCTCTTTCATTTAAAAAAACATTAACAACAACAACAACAATTTATTTTCACACAGTTCTGGAGGCCAGAAGTCCAAGAACAAGGTGTTGGCAGGTTTGGTTTCTCCTGAGGCCCCTCTCCTAGGTTGGCAAATAGTTGCCTACTTTCTGTGTCTTCACCTGATCACCTCTTCATCTGTGCGTCTGTGTCCTAATCACCTGTTCTTAAAAGGACACCAGTTCTTATAAGGATTAAGTAACACCCTAATGACTCTATTTTAACCCAGTTACCTCTTTACAGAATCTATCCCCAAATACTGTCACATTCTGTACTAGAGGTTAGGGTTTCAGCATATGAATTTTGAGGGGACACAATTCAGCCCAAAGAGATGACCAGAAATTCTTTGCCATTTCTCCCATCCAGAGGCAGGATCTGTGTCCCTTCCAATGATTCTGGGAGGTCTCTGTGGTTGTTTCGAGCAAGGAAATATGGCTGAAGTGGTGCTGGGTCAGTTTCCAGGTCTGAACCTTAGACTGGCAGTTTCCTTCCTCTTAGAGCACTCTCTCTGGGAACCCTGAGCCACCTTGAATTAGTCCAACCATCCTGAGACTACTGTGTGGCAGATGCCATGTGTGGACATACCAGCCAACAGTCTCACCTGAGCCTACCCTTCCCTCCCAAGATGCAAAACATGTATGAGGGGGCTGTCTTGGACCCTCCAGACCAGTCCATTTACCAGCTGAATACCACCAGTTACCTCAGTCAACACTGAGGGGAGCAAAAGAGTCACCCAGCTGAAAGTTGCCCAAATTCATGACCCACAAACTGGTGAGAGAAAATAAAATGATTGATGTTTTAAGCTGCTCTTCTTTTTTTTTTTTTTTTTTAATGCAGCAATAGATAACCAAAGCAAAATGTCAAAGGAGAAATCATAATGGAAATTAGAAAATATTCACAACTGAACGACTAGGAATATACTAAATATTAAAACTTGGGGGATGCAGTTAAAGCAGAACTTGGAAGTATGTTCATCGTTTTAAATGCTCACATTGAGGGGAAAAAGGCTGAAAACAAATGAGTTAAATATTCATCTTAATATTACAAGAGAAAGAACAGCAAAATAAATAAACTTAGGATCCAAACTTGCAGATTAGATCTTCAAGAAGTCAGTGGGACCCCTGACACTGCCAGATTTTGTGTGTATGTGGGAGAGAGTCCACATATCTCGACAGATTTGCAAAGTTTCTCTGGGCTGGTCGCACAGATTTTTGTGACTTCTTTATTTAGTTTCCTTAATTGCTGCAGCCACTGTGGCTGTGGCTCTGGGGGTTACTTCTTTTACGTGTGTCTCTGTGTTTGCACTGTTTTTCATTTCTCTTTCTCGGAAAGAGATGATGACGATCTTAATATAATCATAAAAAGTAATGCAGGCAGCCTATGGTGCTGTTCATTTTGCTCAGGTCTGTCCCCTGGTATGGGTTCTCAAACCTGGCCCACTCTTGGTCACCATTAATATCCGTGTCCCTAAAAGGCTCTAATGGTACATCCTGGCCACATTGGTCCTCAAAGCCCATCTTCTTTTGGCTACCTGACTTTGGCTACCATCCTGACATTGAGTACCCCCCAGGATCTGGCCACCGTCCACCTTCAGAGTCCTCCATTCAGGACGCACCTGGACACATCATATACTTGCTAGTCTTTACTTCTTGTCCTGCCCTGCACATGGCCCATGAGTTCTTCCCACTACACACTATCTCTTGTGCACTGGTAAGAAGGAGGCTCAGGGGAGTGGAAGGATGGGGGGACTCTAAACTCAGTTTGACCCAAGTTTAAATTATGGCCCTACATCTTACTTGTGTGTCACCCTGGGCACATGATCATACCTATTTCCAATTCCTCACATTGCTATTGTGAAGGAATATGAAAGGAACTGTTCCTCAAAAAGTTCAACATAGAGTTACCATATTAACCAGCAATTCCACTCCTAGGTATGTACCCAAGGGAAATGAAAAAGTATGTCCATACAGAGACATGAACATGAATGTTTATGGCAGCATTATTCATAAGAGTCAAAAGATGGAAACAACCCAAATGCCCATCAAAAGACAAATTGATAAAGGCCAATTGTGATGTATACATACAATGGAACATCATCGTTCAGTCATAAAAAGGAATGAAGTACAACATAGATGAACCCTGGAAATATTATGTTAAGTGAAAGAAGCCAGTCACGAAAGATCCCATATTGCATGACTTTTTTTCATATGAAATGTCCGGAATAAGCAAGTTTATAGGTAAGCAAGTTTATAGAGGCAGAATGTAGATTATTGGTTGCTTATGACTGGTGGGACTGGACGGATAATGGAGTGATAGATAATGAGAACCAGGTTTTCTTGAGGTAATGTAAATACAGTTGACCATTGAACAACATGGGGGTTGGGGTGCTGACCCTCTGTGGTCTTGAAAATCCGAATGTAATTTATAGTCAGCTCTCTGTATATGCGGTTACTCATATCTCTGGTTCCTCCACTATCCACAGTTTCAACTCCGTGGATTCAACTGACCAAGGATCACGTGGTACTATAGTATTTACTGTTGAAAAAACTCCGGGTATAATTGGACCTGCACAGTTCAAACTCATGTTGTTCAAGGTCAATTTTATTCTAACAAAGAAGCCAGACACAAAAGGTCACATATTGTATGATTTCATTCACATGAAATGTCTAGAAGAGGCAAATCCATAAAGAAAGAGCAGATCAGTGGTTTCTAGGGGGTGCGGGGGGAGGAGTGAACGGAGAGTCACTGTTTGATGAGAACTGGGTATTTTTCTGGGGTGATGAAAAAGACTTGAAACTAGAGAGAGGTGGTGGCTACGAAGCACTTAGTGAATGTACTCAATGCCACTGAATTGTAGACTCTAAAATGGCTAATTTATGTTATGTGAATTTCACCTCAACTGAAAAAAAAGATGAAAGGAATCAATGGTACATGATAAGTGGCGATGACTATTAACCACAGTTATTATTACCAGTGTCCTTTCTGCCCCATAACCAGCAGGCCTGTTTTTTTGTTTTTCCATTTATTTTTATTTTTTAAATTGAAGTATAGTTGATTTTCAGGTGAACAGCAAAGTGATTCAGTTACACACACACACACATGCATATGTATGTATATGTTCTTTTTCAGATTCTTTTCCATTATAGCTTATTACAAGATATTGAATATAGTTCCCTGTGCTATACAGTAGGACCTTGTTTATCTACCAGCAGACTTGTTTTAAGGGTCTCCCTCACTTCTGAAGGAGCCATAATGCATTATATCACATATATTAAAATGTACTCATTTCCCATCTTAAATGTTTCTTGAATGTAAAATAAACTGAGAAGATGTTTTTAAAAAATAACATTGCTTCCAAAATGAGCTGGCTACAAGTAGCTACTTTAATCTATTGTGCATAGTTGAGAATTCTGTATTCTGGTAAATTGAGAAAATCTAGCTCACAAATTGTTTTAAAACATAGTGGAATTTGTACCTATTCGAAATTCAACAAGTAATGAATTGAGATAGCATTACAGTTTGTAGAGATTCAATGAAACAATTTGGATTTCATAATTTTCCTCTCTCATCTAGGCTTTCAAACATTTTCACAGGCCCCTCAAAAAGTTCTCAGCTAAAAGTTTAAGCCCAAGATACCTAGTGGATAAATCAGTCTGAGAGCCAGGTTCCATTCTGGTGTCTCTTCTGTACTATGCAAATAATCCTGACAGAGTCCAAGTAGTGTTTTGATGGGTGAGGCCAAATTAGGATGTCTATAGGTTTGGGAGGTTTGGCAGGTATTTCGATGTGGGAGGAAGCTTGATTATGAAATAAGCATCATGAAGTAATGGTGTAGGATGAATATGAACAGCAAGATGAGGGTTTTAAAGCAGGATACGCCAAAGAGTCTCAGAGAATAAACGATCCTTGATACAATCTATTGAAGAGTGGGACAGCTTGATGTTTATTTAAATGGATTTTTCTGGGAAGTTCCTGGAATCAACAATAAAAGCTAGTAACTTCTACTTTCCAGGGCACAGTAGGATGGTGCAGTCATGTGAGGGAGGGCTGCTGAACAGTGAAGCCACGTCTGCGTAGACAGGAACCTGTGTGGGTGTAGATGTTTCTGCTCCTGGAGATAATCTGAGGCTATGTCACGGAGCACTTTAAATAATATTTGAAAGAATTTAAATTTTATTTGAGAGCTTGTATTGGAGGATGAACATGGCAGCAGGTTGGAATGGAGACAAGATCAAAGGCCAAGCAGCCGACAAGGTGGATAGTGAAATAGTTCAGGTGGGAGGCCATGAGAACTTCCTAGAGACACTGTAGCCTTTACTGTCCACGTTGTCATTCATCCAGAAAATATTCTACTGGGTGGCAGGCACTGCTCTCCACGCTGGGGCTCTTGGGGACAAGTACAGGCAAGGACCTGTTTTTGTCCTGCAATGAACACGTGTAGGATGAGTGATGTCATGCCTTCTGAGTCCAAGACCCTGATTGCTTTACAGGTTAAAGTCTCACCAGCCTCAAATTCAAAGTCCTGGGTATTCATCTCCTACAGCTAGTGTAACAGATTACTGCAAACTTAGTGGCTCAAAACAACACACGTTTATTCTTTTCCAGTACTGGAGGTCAGAAGATCTAAAATCCAGGTGTTGGCAGGGCTGCATTCCTAGTGGAGACTCTAGTGGAGAATCTGTTTCTTGGCCTTCTCTGGCTTCTACAGGTCATGCACATTCCTTGGCTAATGGTCCCTCTTCCGTCTTCAAGGCATAGGGTCATAGCACAGCACCTTGAAATCTCTCTCTCTGACCTTGGCTTCCCTTGTGATAGGTCCTTCTCTGAGACAGAGATTCCTGCTTCGCTCTTATAAAGACTTCTGTGATTACCTTTAGGTTCCACCTGGATGATCCAGGATAATGTCCCCATCTCGAGGTCTTTAACTTAATCACATCTGTAAAAGTCCCTTTTGCCATGGAAGGCAACATTCATAGTTTTGGGGATTAGGGCTTGAACACCCTTGAGGAGCCATCGTTCTACCACCCATACCCTCCAAGTATAGATCTCATTCTTCTTGAGTCTTCTCACTCCCTTGAGCCTTCTTCTCTACTTCCCAATGGAAGTTTCCACTCCAGCCAAGCTGGTGTTCTCACAGTCTTGGCCTCCAGATTTTCTTATAATGACCTTACCCCTTTCTTGACTTTTCCATGTTCTCATCATCTTTTAGGGCCTCTGGAAGCCCACCTCATCCAGGAATCCCTCCTCGACCATTGTAACCCATCTCTTCCTCCTCTTCCTCAGATATCTCTCATTCATTGTAAACATAAGATCCTGTTAGCTCTTTTATGTCTCTGTCTTATCTCTTTTAGGGCAGAGACTGAGCCTCAGCCACTGCTGGTTTAATTAAATAAATTTCAGAGCAACGCATTATTTTACCTAGTGAGGAAAGAGCCATGAGGCATTCATGTGGTGTCAGTAACCAAATAAATGAAGACATACAGTGTGGAAATTGTGAGCAGTCTGTCCTTCATTGAACGGAATGAATGAGAACAAGGTGTGTCTGCCAATGGGCTTGGTTCAGCTTTCAAAAAGAAACCCCTGGTCCCCGACTCTTGGGTCACTGAATTACTAGGGTGGGCTGTGGAATCTCACTCTTGGCTGTCTTTAGGAATAGGGTTACAGACTACCCCTCAAGGATGACCTGGGTGCAGCTGTGTTTACTTAGAAACAGGGAGTGGACTGAATAACACTTTTGCTCTAGGAATGTATGTGAATCAGGTCCAGAGTGAGCATCACCGCACTACTTTCATTCCCCACTTCTCTTTCTCTTCCCAACTGTGACCTTTTGGGACTGATTTTGAACTACACACCTGATCGGGAAAAAAAATCTGAAAAAGAATTTACCCGTAAGCACCCTGCTCAATGGTATCCATCTATACTTCCCAGAACTAGATGCATCAGTCAGATAATAAATGCTAGCTGCTGTAACATTGTCTTACCATCATAAAGATCTGCTTTCCCTCCTCCACAGTCTGATGCAGGCTGGGCAGCTCTCCTGGGCTCTCCTCCAAGTGGTAGCCCAGGAATCCAGTCTCCTTATATCTTGTGAAGCCATCATCTTCACGCATGACCTCTAGGGTCATGATGGAAGAAGGGCATGCATCAGAGTTCGTGCAGGGAGCTTTAAGGCCAAGCCATAACTCCAAGACCTTCTGCCCACTTTCCATTGGCCAGAACCCAGTGAAATGGCCAACCTAACCACAAGGGAGGCCGGGAAATGCATCCTCCTGTGTGCCCAGGCTGAGGACATGCAACTATGAATATCTTGCCTCACCCACCTCTACTACAGCCTGTCCACACAGACCAAGCATCACCTGTGACCGCATCTGAATGTTTGATTAATATGACATTTTATCCCAATACTCACAGATGTCTAGCAGCAAGGAGACCAAATCTTCAGGTCACTGACTGGTGACGGTATTATATCAACACAGTTAGAGATGCTTCTGCAACTCTTGACAATGTGCTCAGCCTGTGCAGGCAACCCAGAGGTAATTTCCTATAAATAATACTGCCCGGCAGAAGACCTAAATAGACATTTCTCCAAAGGACATACAGATGGCCAACAGACACATGAAAAGATGTTCAACATCTCTAATTATTAGAGAAATGCAAATCAACACCACAAATGAGGTATAACCCCACACTAGTCAGAATGGGCTTCATTAAATGTCTATAAATAACAAATGCTAGAGAGGGTGTGGAGAAAAGGGAACCCTCCCACACTGTTGGTGGGAATGTGAATTGGTACAGCCACTATGGAGAACAGTATGGAGGTTCCTTAAAAAACTGAAAATAGAACTACCATATGATCCAACAATCCCACTCCTGGGCATATACCCAGACAAAACTATAATTTGAAAAGACACATGCACCCCAGTGTTCACAGCAGCACTATTTACAATAGGCAAGACATGGAAGCAACCTAAATGTCCATCAAAATATGAATGGATAAAGAAGATGTGGTATGTGTGTATATATATATATATATATATATATATATATATATAATGGAATATTACTCAGCCATAAAAAAGAATGAAATACTGCCATTTACAGCAACATGGATGGACCTAGAGATTATCAGACCTAGAGATTATCATACTAAGTGAAGTAAGGCAGACAGAGAGAGATTACATGTGGAATCTAAAATATGATACAAATGAACTTATATACAAAACAAAAGCAGACTCACAGATATAGAGAACAGACGTGTGGTTACTAAAAGGGAAGGGAGGGGAGAGATAATTTAGGAGTTTGGGATTAACATATACACACTACTATATATAAAATAGATAATCAAAAAGGGCCTACTGTATTGCACAGGGAACTATATTTAATACCTTGTAATAACCTGTAATGGAAAAGAATCTGAAAAATTCTATATAGATATCTATATCTATATATCACAATATAGATATCTATATCTATATCCATATCTGTATTGTGATTGGGGCTTTGTTTTGACTTTCTTTTCTTACAGTTTGAGAAAGAACCATGTTCCAGGTCATTTGGCTTCATGACAAATGAAACGAAAGTGGGGCTTTTCTACCTTAAACCTCAGCCAGCCTGTGTGTCCACACCTGCATATGGTCAGCAAGGCTGCCATGCCCTCAAGGTCAGGGGTGCCAGCCCTGTCTCCTGTGTCCACTGACTGGATGGGGAGGGCACTGGCAAAGACGACCCCTGGGGGGTTTTCCAGCCTGTTTTGACCTCCAGCTCTGGCCCCCCATCTCAGTCCTCAGCCCCTGCAAAGTAGCCACAGTTTCCTTCTGGGGAAACCTCCATCCAAGGGCAATTTTCTTTGCCACACACTCCTGGAAGGAAGGGAACCTGCTTTGCAGAGTCTGGTAGAATTTTTTACCATATAAAGGGTAGTAGAGTCAAAAATCCATACTTGTCTTCTGTCTCTAATTCCTTTGGAGTTTTAAATGCTTTACGACATCACTCACATTCAGGGAGGGAATGCATGTGAAAATGTTTCCTAGCACAGTGCCTGACATGCAAAAAATGTGAATTGCTCTATTTATAAATGACCTTTCTGCCTGGTTCTAGTTTTCTTGATAATCTCACTGAGAGTATCCTTCCCACTGAAATGTGGATTCGTTTATCAACTTTCTGATCAGTTCTTGCCCCAGGAGAATGAGAGGCAGGCCTGCTGCCAGTGAGGACTGTGGTCCTACAGCCGCTCTCACTCCAGAATCCGGCCGGCTCCTAGATTCTTCTCCCACTGACGTCAGCATGACTGACCCTAAATTCCCAGTGACTTATTTCCCAACGCCTCCCACTTAGTACTCCCTGAAATAATATTCTGAGGCAGTCCAAGTCCAGGAGGCTTCCAGAATGTTCTTCAAATTAATCAATGAATACCATGAGAATGTGTGAGTAGGAGAACGTATCACGACACAGGCTAGTGGACGCTCTTCTTGACGGTGTGCTGTTCACACATCTGCTTCTGTGGCACAAAACAACATATTCTCTCTTCCACCCTTTACTGTCACAGCTCAGTGAAGATTCACCTATTGGAGAAAAAAAATAAAAGGAAGCCAGGATGTCTTTGAACTTAACTGTTTTATGTGTTTTCTTAACATTTTGGTCTGGGACATCTGTCTTTGCTTAAAAGCACATCTATTTATATCAACAACTGTTTACATTGAGTCCTGGGAGACTGATTCACACAGATGTTGCATGACGTGGGTTTTTAATACAATTCACTTTGAAGAGATGTGGCATTCATTTCTAGCCCACTCCTTCCCCCAGTCAAGTTAAATCTTAGAAATTTTCAAACCTTAGATTTCTGTGTACACAACGTACATCCTTTTGTCTTTTATAACACTCGACTCACATTATTGTGTGATGGATGGTCAAATGAATGATTTTTGTATTACGAGGGCTGGAGGACGGTACTCCTGTGGGAGCTGGCTTGCTTAGAAGACTGGTCATGGGATTACTCGTTTAAATAGAGACCAGCATGAAGGCTGGGAACTGCATTTCCAGGGATGTTTATACAACCACTGCCTTGGCATGGAGCATGGGGCCTGGGCAGATTGGAAGTGGGTAGGGAAGGCTGAGGCTGGCATTATGGAGTGCGACAATGCCAACGAATCAGCCACTGGTGGAGTTGGAGAAGGAAAGACCCAGGGTGAAACCGCCCTCCGCTGCATTTGAAAGCCACGCTCAGGCAGTGAGGTTTCTTGCACACAGCAGACTAAGTCTTCTGGTCTCCTCTCCATAGGGCTCTGCTGGCTTCAGGTGGGAGGGCTTCCTGCTTTCGGGGGCCCTGGGAGGTCTGCACTGCTTTTCAGGGAAGCAGATTCACTAACAGAATCCTGTTCTGTGTATTGTCTGTTCGATTCTTCTTCTTGCTGCCTTGTCTTTATCTTGTCCCATATGCATCCCATTCACCGGTGGCACACAGGAGATTTAATCCTATTCAACGCATCTTTGTCTTGTATTTGTGTCTAAAGAGGTTCCTATTGATGGGATATAATTTATGAAGCCATTTCTTCCTTATTCTGTGAAATGACCTAGGGAGTCTATATGCACAAGGGCCTCTTTTCTTGGAGGATATTTTCAACTGAATCAAGCCCACTTAAAGTGAATTTAATTAGGATGGGGAACACGATTTCACAGAACCAGTGGGAGGAAATGGATAACTGGGACATCATCTTGAAAATAAACCTTTAAAAAATGACGAAAATAAATAATTGTTTTTTTATTAATACATTTAAAGTAACAATTGCAACATCAGCTTTCACCACACACTGAACAATTCCAGTAGTTCCTCAGTCGTGTTCTTTAACTTCAGGAAACTTATTATCCCAGGCAAGGTTTGAATTTCTACTTTGTCATCAGCTTGCATTGTTTTTGCACATTGTTTTCTGGTGGTTTCAGTATTTGTCTGTTATATATGAGACTGGTGTAGACACTGACACAATAGTCCGCAGTCAAGGCTGGTGTTGGGTGTGGAGGGATTTGAGTGTCATCTACTTCTCCAAGTTCATTAGAGAATATTTAAGGATTATGATTAATTTGGCTTTGCTCTGCAACATGGGCCTAATTCTAAGTTCAGGAGGAATACCCTGATTTTAAAAACGACCCCTCGTTGATACATGTTGGTGTTTATTGTGAACAAGGCACGTTATTCCCATTAATTCATCTGAGCCTCACAATGACTCAGTAATTTATGTGTGACTGCCCCGTTTTATAGATGCAAAAATCAGAGGCTCAGAGAGGTTGACTAATGCACCTGATGTCATACAGTGGATAATGGAGGAGATGATATCCACCCTAACTTCTCTACACAGTTCATCCAAGTCAACTGTCCTGGGTGGCCAAATAGGTAAGGGTCAAATCTAACCACTGACAGTAACCAGCCTTCGCTTTTCCTCCTCCAGACCTCTGACCTGGACTAAAAGGAACCCCTCCCAATTCAGCTGAAAGGTAAGGCCAATGGTGGAAGCTGGTATAGGCCATGCACGC
The DNA here is from genome assembly GCF_011762595.2 of Tursiops truncatus. Classification (NCBI taxonomy): domain Eukaryota; kingdom Metazoa; phylum Chordata; class Mammalia; order Artiodactyla; family Delphinidae; genus Tursiops; species Tursiops truncatus. The sequence continues at coordinate 137,582,242 of NC_047037.1, read as the reverse complement.
CTGAAACAGTACATAACTTAAATTCTATGTGCCTCTGTTATAATCCAGTCCAATTCTCGCACTGTCACGGAGCATCTATCTGTACTTCAGAGCATCAGAAACATATTCTCGCAAGGAATAACTTTCCAAGAACAACAGAAACCCTGCCTGGCAGTGATTGTCTCTACACACTATGTATATTTTGTTGCTGGATTCGAACTAGCTGACATCTCCTCTGACGAAGGCACTGCAGGAACATCACAGCTATGACAGGTTTCTGATGAACTTTCCAACAGTATTTTGCAGCGTCTTTGTTGCAAAGATCAGGCAGTCTGCAGCCGGGCACTGAGGACGATTTTTACTTGCTCTGACTGTGTTCTGTGAAAGACTCTGGTAAAAATGTCAAATCCTTCCTCGATGGTGAATGTACAATGTGGACTCTGCATGAGCAGGTGGGAGGGAGCGGAGTCACGGGGTGCTTGTTATGGCGGCCCCTGATTGGCTCCTGGGATGCATGGCCCCGCCCATGGGGAGTGACGCTGAGTGAGGTAATGGTTCAGAGCAAGGAAATCAGGTCTCCAATACAAATCGGACTGTTGCAAGTGAGTTCTCCAAGCAGGTGAACCTAAAGGCCGGCCTGCAGAGATCTCGTGCTGGCCAAATTGCTGTTCCCACCTTCGGTTTCCTCACTTCTAATGTAAAAAATAGCAACACCAGGATCCTGGAAGTATTCTAGAGTCAGGTGAGATTTATCTGGATAAAGGATGTGAGAGTGTGCTGTTAGTGATAAAAAGCTGATTTCTAGGGAAGGGCTGGTGAGTAGTGATCACACTTTGCACAGAAAGTGATTTTTTTTTTAAATTTAAGATTAGAACTTCTTTAATGATAATATCATGTTGCCATGTTCGAAGACACTCTTTTGGAAGAAGATATCTGGGCATACAAATCCGAAAGAAATCAAAACCAGTACATTCTGACTTAGAGCTTCAGGGAAACAAAGCTTCTGTGAACCTGACAACTGAGAATTGAACTTCTGAGACTGACGCTAGACTGTATCTTAAATGACTCTAATAAACAACCCTCTCACCATCATAGTTACCAGAAGGGTAACTTATATGATATGTTTAAGTTTGAGGTACACTATCATTCCATTGCAAACACCTATTTAATGAACTAGATTCCAAGCGTTGTTAATCGTTCGTGTAGGGTGTATATTTGGATGTGATGTATCTGCAATTAGGTTTAACTAAAACCACCCACTTAGAGCATGCTGAAAGACCAGGATTTAAAAACAGGAGCTGAATGATTAGAGTCATTAATGGGCACTGATTATTTAGTTTATGAAGGCTTAAAAATAAATAAGGATCAGCAGGTTTCTCATTTCTAATGGAAACACAGAGGACAGAGCAAAGCTACTTTGGAGGGACCCCCTCATTATAAGACCGAGAATGGCTATCGTTCTGCATTTTCCTCCAAAACATCTTCATCAGGCTTCTGTGAGTCGATACTGTGTCCTGTGAGGGTTAGAGGAAAGCCCCGCTCCTGGGGCAGAACCAGGACAGCCAGTGGGGGCTGGAGTCAGCCTCCCCGGACCCCTGGGTGGAGCCTTCGAGCTGGGTCTGAACTGCACAGTGCTGGGTGGCAGCCCTCATTCCCTCAGAGGCCTCGTGGAACTGATTCTCTGTCATCTCTGGTCCTGTGGTTACTGCATGGATTTTTCTAAGGCCACTGTGAACCTATTGATGAAACTCCTGGCTCACTCACTGTCTATGACTCCCTGCCCTTAAGTAAACAGTTTAAGTACACGATGCTGCTGCTGTCTGTCTGAGACATGCTACATTCTTTTGCCTCGCTGGGGGGCTTAAAGAGCTTCAGATGACTTACTAAAAGACAGTGGTGACTTTGAAAGCACGTGTGAGGCAATGAGATACGCAACCTGTACTAATACCCAAGGTGACCTCAGGAGTACAAAATCCATAGCTGTTCCTGGGTGGGGTGGAGGTAGAGTGGTGACAAGTTAAACTCATGCAGGGCTCCAGAGACTAATACCTATGGCTGGTACCCAGTGATAAAAGGGGAGATTTTTCTGGCCATGATTTTTTCCTAGGCTTGAACTGGACTGTATTCACAAAACTCCAGCATAAGTGGGGTGTATGTGTGTGTGTGTGTGTGTGTGTCCTATTAGGCAACTAACCACAGACGAGGCTGAATTTCTATTCCTTCGCTCTATGATGGAAATCATTTTAAACCATGTTCCCCAGGCTCGGAGTGTCATTTCAAGCTACGAGTAGGTTTATTGTGAGGTACACAGTGGTGCCCGGATCAGCTCCCTGAGAATCAGCCTTCCCCTCCAGCATCTGAACTCATGTCTTGCCCGCCTAGAAATCCTGTTCTGTGTTTTGGGTACCACTGTTTACCCTTACTTCATAGTTTTACAAGTGCAGTAAATCTCATTCGAAAGTTTCACTCCAACTTTTTTGGTGGGAGAGTCAGGGAGCAGAGTTTGGATTGGTTTAGATTCACAAGAAAATGGTATGAATCTGTTCTGGATGTGTTTATGAAGTTGGTTAAATAGGATTTCATACCCATTATAAGACAAAAAGCAATCCCTTTAGAAAAGCTGTAACACAGGGCTTCTCAGCCGCATCAGTTCTGACACTTTGTGCTGGATTATTTTTCGTCATTGGGGGCTGTCCTATATGTTGTAGAATGTTGAGCATCAACCCTGACCTCCACCCACGAATGCCAGTACCACTCTTTCCTCCCCCCCACCCCAGGGTGACATTCAAAGCTGTTTCCAGGCATTGCCACATGTCCCCTGCGGGGGGTTGAGGGGCAAAATTGCCCTGGTTGAGAACCTCATATAACATGATTTATCAGGGTAGGGAAAATTCATTCTGCCCTTCTCCGTGTCTAAAATATCTTGAATTTTGTTTTTCTAAGGTTCTCAAGGAATTACTGAATCTCAGGATTGTTTATCCTCTTCAAGAAGATAAAGTCTTTTACTTTATTAAACACTTTTTTGGGTCACATTTTTGTTTTTCTATGCAATTTACCTCCTTGAATTTTAACGTTTAGGAATGAAATTGTACATTAGCCATCCTCACACTAGGTAAATTAGGTCTACCTTCTACTTGACCTGAGATAAAAATATATCATTTCCCCTGGCCTTTCAACTCCTTTCTCCATTGACAAAATGTCTAATCATCCGTAACTGTTGACATATATGGCGAGAAGTCTTAGCGGTAAAATTGGCTGCTTAATTTTTTTCCATTTCTCCTGTTGATCTCCTTCAAATCTATTTCTCCCCAGCCTTTGTGGTGTGTCAGATTCACATGCTGCAAATTGTACCCATAGAAACATGTGGTATGTTTCCCCAAGGCACACTGTAAATTTATAATCACCCAGATATTTTCCAGAGCTACCCCAAGACCGATTCACAGTTACTTTCTGAGATAAGTCTCTCTTCCTTGATGTGGGAAGATGTCGATAACGTACTAACGAGTGAAAAGGAAGTTGTCAGACACTGTGCTTTTAAAATACAATGAAATGAAACAGACGGTGTTACAGCATGTCTGTATGGGCAATGGAGAGTCTTCCGCTAGGCGGACTCAGCACATATTATATATAGTAGTTCCTGGGGAGTCCGAATGTGGAGGACAGGTTTTGGGGGTGAAAACAGAGGCAGAGGCACTTCTGTTTTGACTCTATATGCTTCTATGTAATTTTAGTGTTTTGAATCATCATGTGCTGACTTTACAACTTAAATTAGTGAAACACTTTCTCTTTTACTAGACAAGTGGCACTTTTGGGTTTTCACTTTTGCCATTTTCCCCTCCCACTTATGACATTATCTTTCACTTACAGTTTGAATAAGGGCATCATTTTTCACTAGCCAAGGATACTAGTCAAGAATGCTCTACAGCCCAGGATACCAGTCAGGTAGGCTGGCCTCAGCCTACCTCACGTGTGTAATGGTGTGTTGGGGGTAGAATTTGACATCATTCTAAATATGTCCAGCGTGCCTTTTATGTGGCAGCAGAGGTATTGGGCACAGCAGGCTCGGCAAGTCCTCCCCCCATTTCCTCCCCGGCTGGCCCCCAGGGCTCAGAGCTAAGATCCCTACAGTTCAAGGCCCCTGCAGAGCACAGGCGGGGAATCGACTAAGGCAAGTGGGGACGTTTATGCTTATGGAGAGTGAACACAATGGGTCTGAAAGCAGTTACTTTTGTAAGATCAGTCAAAATAAGGATGAGGAAAAAGGCTAAAGGCAGAGTAGCAGCTAAACCCAAGCCTTACCCTCGTGCCTTGGATGCCGTGTGAGTGTCCTGGGGCTGCGGTCACAAAGTTCCACGAACTGGAAAGCTTAAACCACAGAAAGCTATTTCAAAGTTTTGGAGCCCATCAAGGTGTCAGCAGGGTGGTGCTCCCCTGAAACCTGTAGGGGAGGGTCCTTCCTTACTTTGCCCAGCTTCTGCTGGTTTCTAGCAATCCTTGGCACTCCTTGGCTTGTAGACACATCACTTCAATCTCTGCCTCCGTCTTCACCTGGCCTTCTCCCTGCATCTCTGTCTCTGAGTATCCTCTCTTTATAGGGACAGCAGTCATGTGGGATTAGGGAAGGGCCCACCCTAATTCAGTATGATCAGTTCTGAATTTAATTAGTTATAACTGCAAATAATCCAAATAAGGTCATGTTCTAGGGCATCACTTTGGGGGACAAGATTCAACCAGTGACAGAGTCCTCCAAAGCCTTCCTTTCTGGACCTTGTATCTTCCTGGTCAGACCTAGGTGTGGGTACTGGGGAGGGTGATGAGTCCCTTTTCACGTTTCCTCTCTGCTGGCCTTTCACAGCCTCTTTCCTAGTCCCCCTTCAGGTGCTGGAGCCATCTTCTCCCACACCTTCCTCTCGTCCCACAGAAGTGATGCCAAACCTGCGACTCACCTGCCATGCACTTGGGGTTCCCACTTGGCCTCTTTGAGTTTCTCCAGGAGAAACATGAGGATGTTGGTCTAGAAAGTCTCCCAGTTCCCTTCCTAGATCTGTTAATAAAGGTGATTAATAGAAAAACCTGCGATCCCTGTCGATTATCTCTGGAAGCAGGTTGGCTATGAATTGCTTTAAAGAGGGCATTTCAACTGAAGGGGCCTGAGAATCAAATATAACACAAGTCACATATGATTTCAATTGTATGAAATGTCCCCAACAGACAAATTTAGAGATCCAAAAAGGAGATTAAATGTTGCACAACTTTGTGAATATATTAGAAAAAAAACCAACTGGATTATGTACTTTTTTTTCACTGTGTTGGGTTTCGTTGCTGCACATGGGCTTTCTCTATTTGCAGTGAGGGGGAGCTTCTTTTCATTGCGGTGCACAGGCTTCTCATTGTGGTGGCTTCTCCTGTTGCGGAGCATGGCCCCTCTAGGTACATGGGCTTCAGTACTTGCAGCACGTGGGCCCTAGAGCATGTGGGTTTCAGTATCGCAGCATGTGGACTCAGTAGTTGCAGCACGGGCTCTAGGGTGTGTGTGCTTCTGTCGTTGTGGTGCATGGGCTCGGCAGTTGTGGCTCGCAGTCTCTAGGGAGCAGGTTCAGTAGTTGTGGCATGCGGGCTCAGTAGTTGTGGCTCGTGGGCTCTAGAGCGCTCAGTAGAGGGCTCAGTAGTTGTGGTGCATAGGCTTAGTTGCTCCGTGGCATGTGGGATCTTCCCAGACCAAGGCTTAGACCCTGCATTGGCAGACAGATTCTAAACCACTGTGCCACCAGGGAAGTCTGGATTATGTACTTTAAAAGGATGAATTTTATATTAGGTGGATTATATCTCAATGAAAAAAAATTTTAACTCTGGAGGAAACAGAGACTGTGCCTGCCCTTAACATCTTCAGAGAGATGAGATTTTCAGCTATGAATCAAGAAAGGGATACTATAAAAAAGCGACATTTAGGAAACAACAACATCCAAAGGCACTTTGGGAAAGTAACAACATGATGGCAGACATGGAAGACTCAGTGGAAGTGTTGGAAGGTGTGGTTGAAAGATTCTATCAGAAAATAGAACAAAATGACAGAGTGGAAAAGGGGAGAAAATATAAGAAATGGGAGGCCCGGTCCAGGAGGTGAGTGTCCAGGAGGAGGGAACAGGGAAGATGGTGAGAGGTCTTTAAAACACACTTCAAGAAACTTTTCCAAGAATGAAGGTTGAAAGGGCCCAGTGCGATGGGTAAAAATAGACCCACACTAAGGCCCAGTGTTGTGAAATTTCAGACCAACCAGGACAAAAGAAGATTCTGCAAGCTTCCAGGGAGTGAAGAAAAAAGCACCGTACAAAGAATCGAGACTCACAATGGCTTCAGCTCTCCCAGCAGCAACTCTGGGAATGAGAAGATCACAGAATGTCCTGAAGGTAGATGATTGTCAACCTGGAATGCTATACCCACAGAAGCTATTAATCAAGTGCAAAAGCAGAAGAAAGATATTTTCAGAAATTTACAATTACAGTAGGTTAGGTATTCATCCTACAATACCAACTGAGCTTCAAAATAGTCCTAAAGGAAAAGAGTCAGAAACATAGTGAAATAAATAACACCAGGTATGAGGGCTTACACAAAATACAGTGTGCATCCCACAGATGGTTGCAAATGTGAAGCCAGGTGTGGAGGGGGCAGAAAGGAAAAGGGAAGAGGGTGGAGACGGGAGGGAAATTGAGGAGCCATGAGAGGAGAGGGGAATGAGCAGGTGGCGTGCCTGTGCCCTGTGCCTTTTACTGACGTCATCTCAGAATAGAACTGCAGCTTTGCAGAATCTGAAGAGCTTTCAAGAAGCAGCAGAAGCCCCACAGTAGCCCTGGGAGACCCTGTGTTGGTGTCTCTGTCCACTCAGGCTGCCATAACCAAGCACCACAGACCAGGCAACTTGAACAACAGGTACTTGTTTTCTCAGTTCTGGAGGCTGGGTTCCTAGATCAAGGTGTTGGGTGCTTCAGTGTCTTCTGAGACCTGTCTCCTTGGCTTGTGGATGACTCTCTTCTCCCCATGTCCTCACATGATCATCCCCCTGTGTTTGACTGTGTCCTAAGTTTCTCTTCTTATAAGGATACCAGTCATCTTGAATTAGGACCCACCCTAATGGCCTCATTTTAACTTATTCACATCTTTACAGAACCTATCTTCAAATAAGAACCCATTCTGAGGTACCGGGGGTTAGGACTTCAGTGCATGAATCTGGGGAGATACATTTTAGGCCATAACAGCTGGACAGACAACCTTCAGATATTCAGTTTCATCACCTACAACATGTACAAAATAACAGTGCCAAGCTCTCAGAGGTATTTGAGAATCAGCTGGATAAAGTGTGTAAGAGTATATTTTTCAGAGTTAAAGCACCAAACACACCTCAGTTATTATTTCTGCAGGTCAAGGACCCATTTTATATGATGCTTAATCTTATTAAAGATAATTTGCTAGAACTATTTCCTCCTTTTCATCAGAAACCACTTTAGCAGGGTTTTATCTTAAAATGTTTCTCCATCATGCCACCTCATGGTTTGTTGCTTTGATCTGAGAGAGCCTGATCATTCGGTTGGGCAGTTTCTCTCTTGTGGCTGGCTGGGGGCAGGCTGGGTCCGGTCCAGCACAGTGTAAGAAGCAGAAGTTCGTCTCGACAGCTCTTCTCACTACCCACACAAGGGCCTTTATTCATAGAAAAATAGGCTTCTTATTTAATATAAACAGAAGCACAAATGGAAGTTTGTGCTTTTTTGCAGTTTTGAAACAAGGCTCTTATTTACGTTTTTTGCCAAACTTGGCATTTTATTGTGGACGTTGAAAGGGGCCCCCTTTTCTTAGAAGTGAAGCGCCCTCCCTGCCTGGCTTTCAGGGCCTCCCATGTAACATGGGGTTTAAGGATGAGTTTTTGGAGTCAGAAGTTTTTGTGGGACTGTGTGGGTGGAAAAGAGCGTCTTCTAATGAGCAATAGAGTCCAAGTTTGTTGGCATCGCGGTGGGAGCTGTTTACATGCAAACCTGAAACCCAACCAAACTGATGGAGTGAGACCTTCCAGGCCCACAAATGTCATCTTACAGAGTAACATCCAGCAAATACCAGATAAACATGAACAGCTGTGGGAAAGCCCCAGAAACTATCAACTGGGTAGACAGAGGCTGCAGAAAGGTATGTGCGCATGGAGGGGAGGGGGTGTGCTCCAGAAAATTCCAGAAACTTCCAGAAATTGCTCGTTGGTCGGGTTAAATGAATGGAAACATCCCCCAAAGCTTTTCTTGTTTAACAAAATTGTTATCAGTCATGCCTAAGTGCTGTGTTAGGCCTTGTGGGCACTCAAATGTGAGACAGACATTGTCACTGTTGTCAGGGAGTTGCCTCTGTGTGTGTGTGTGTGTGTGTGTGTGTGTGTGTGTGTGTGTGTGTAGCATCAGGCAGAAAGCACAGTCTCAAGATGGCTTTTCTGATCATAAAACAGGGCAAGGTGGAATGTATAATTCTTCTCAATGTAGCTCTTCCCGCCCTTTTTTCCTGGTCATTCTTTACCAGGAAAGATTTATTTTGTCCTGTTTTATTTTTCTTCAGAGCATATGGAACATGATGTTACATTACACATTCATTTGTTTACTGTATTGGGTGTCTCCATCCCTCTCCAGGCTGTAAATGCCCCCAAGGCATGTACTTTCTTTCATTCCCAGCACTTGGAACTATGCCTGGTATATTTAGGCACCATAAATATGCGTGGAGTGAACAAATGCAAAACAGAAGGACAAGCACAAGATAAGAGCCCCTGAGGGAGGGACTGAATCCCCTGGCAGGCTGGGGACACAAATTTCGAGAGTCCTACACCTACAAGGTTGAGGGAACCGAGGATTCTAGTTCCACTAAATGGTGGAAAGTCTGGGCTAAAAAAATGAAACTGTGTGCATCTTTATGTCACACTGTGATAGGTAAAATATTGTATTATCCAAAGATCGTTTTCCAAATCTTTCTTGGGTAAGTGATACAGGCACACAAAAACATGTGAATGGGCATGGGATGTGAACAAAAGAGAAAGTGCAACTAGTACCTAGTTTATGAGAAATAATTCCACTAACAGTGGAGGAAATGGGAATTTAAGGAAAAAAACAGTTTTTAACCTATGAAATTCACAAGAAAAGGATAAACTGTCATGCTATTCTCTAATACTGGCAAGGATAGGGTAGACAAAATATTCAAAGTTACATAATAATAGTCAGGTATTAACGTTGGTTGCTTTATGGTGGTAGGATTATGGGAAACACTTGCCTTTGTTTAGCCTTTAAAAATGGTTTCATTTTATAGACACACGTACATATTCACAAGCACATACAGCTTATCACTGCCTTGTAGGATTCCTGTTTGGGCTGTTGCAGGGCAGGGGGTCTGCTGCCCACACAGGTGAACGTAAATAGTTTGCAGGAATAGCAGAGGCATAAGAACTTCAGAAGCCTTCCTGACATCTCTACCTCCTCAAAAGAAGTGTGCTTAGGAGATGGCCATGAAAGAATGAGACTGACCATTTCTGTGGCCTGTGGAATCTGTCATTATTTTGCAGGAACTCTCGGAACTTGTACTTCTTAAATGTGTTCATGAACTTGTCAGAACATTCATGAAGAGAGATGTTATCACATCATCAAGAAAGATACCATGAGGGTGCTTCCTGACAGTAATACTGGCCACAGCGAAAGCAGCATAATGCCTGTAAATGCAGATAAAATGGTTAAAGAATGATGAGATCCCAAGAAACAGGGTGGCGGGAGATGGGCAGGGGGAGGGGGTTATTACAGGTGCTCATGTTTCTGGACATTTGGGAAAATCCGTTTTCAGATTGGCTACCAATTCAGAAGTAATTTTTTTAGCCAAAAGGGTGGACTCGACCACCTCCCTCCTATTACTGAAGTGTGAGGAAGACCAGGCTCGGGATTCCTCCATCCAAGGACAAGGTCTTTCTCTTACTTGTTATTGAAAAGAACAAACTTTCATGAAAATAAATCGATGAAAACTTAGTCTTTGGAGTGAACTGTGAGCAATTGCATCAGCACAATCTACAAAAATCTGTAAACAGTCAAGGTCCTGAAATAGGAATGGGAGCAATGCCATGCAGACCAGCATGGAATGTGGAGGAAACAAAGTAAAGCCAAAGAAGATAGAAAAAAGATCTCTCTAACCTGGAAAAGGCAGAATCTCGATTGGGCCAATACTACAGCATTTTCATAATCTCACTAATGAGGAGTTCCTGTGAGTTCCTTAGAAAGCAGAGCCTGGAAGGTTCTACCTCGATCCAACAGTACAATTTTATAGTTATTGTATATGCTTATCCTCAAGCTGATGAACAGGAAAATGGACATAGTTCTTACTTCAGAACATGGATTTTATCATCGACACATTATTTTGCCACTGAAACAAGCATTCCTGTACACATACCAGGATTAAGTTTAAGAGAGGAATTTTATACTGTAATAGTTGGCTAGGTAATTCAGGGAAGCCAGAAATTCAGTGAAACTAGTTTTAAAATTTTTTCTTCCATTGACAGAGAAATAGATAAATAAGATGTGGTACGTATATACAATGGGATATTACTCAGCCATAAAAAAGAATGAAATAATGCTGTTTGCAGCAACATGGACAGACCTAGAGATTATCATACTGAGTGAAGTAAGTCAGACAGAGAAGGACAAATATCGTATGATATCACTTATATGTGGAATCTAAAAAAATGGTACAAATGCACGTATCTACAAAACAGAAATAGAGTCACAGATGTAGAAGACAATCTATGGTTACCCAGGGGGGAAGGGGGAGGGATAAATTGGGAGATTGGGATTGACATATACAAACTACTGTATATAAAATAGATAACTAATATTGACCTACTGTCAAGCACAGGGAACTCTGCTCAATACTCTGTAATGACCTATATGGAAAAGGAATCTAAAAAACAGTTGATATGTGTATATGTATAACTGACTCACTTTGCTGCACAGCAGAAAGTAACACAACATTGTAAATCGACTATACTCCAATAAAAAAAGAAAGATTCCCTAATATTGATTTCTTGGAATTTCCTAGTAAATAAAGGACCAATATATTTGGAAATTAAAAAAAAAATTTCTTGGGAGCATCAAAAAGCCAACAAAATAGTAAAGAATTACCCGGCCAAAATGCAGGGGAGGATGAAATTCCAAGATGGTAGCCTGGATCTTAGGCTGATTTTTTTTTTTTTTCTGATTCCTGCAAGGGCATCAGAAAGGTAAAGAGGCTGAGCCTCTGGGGATGAAACTATGGAACACAGGGTTTGTCAAGAGGGGAGAGGAAATATTAAAGATAAGAGCAGGAATGAATGAGACTTATGTCTATATAACAAGCACTTAATAGAGCAAATTAACAAAGCCAAAGCCAAAGTTCTTTAGAAAGATTCATGAAATTGATAAATCTCTGGCAAGACAGATTAAGGGGAAAGAAAAGACAGAAGACATAAATAATCAATTCTAAGAATTAGAAAGGAGATAACATTACAGTTTCTATGGTAAGTGGATACAATGGTTAACTTTGCTGCAAAACATTTAAAAATTAAGATAATAATTGACAAATTCCTAGAAAAATACAACCTACCAAAGTAACATTTAAAAGAAGAAAAGGTAGGACTTCCCTGATGGCACAGTGGTTAAGAATCTGCCTGCCAATGCAGGGGACACGGGTTTGAGCCTTGGCCCAGGAAGAGCCCACATGCCATGGCGCAACTAAGCCCGTGAGGCACAACTAATGATCCCATGTGCCACAACTACTGAAGCCCACCCGCCTAGAGCCTGTGCTCTGCAACGAGAGAAGCCACTGCAATGAGATGCCCACACACCACAACGAAGAGTAGCCCCCACTCGCCACAATTAGAGAAAGCCTTGCGCGCAGCAAAGAAGACCCCATGCAGCCAAAAATAAATAAATTTAAAAAAAGAAGAAAAGTTAGAATAGTTCTACAACTATTAAAATAATCGAATCCAGAATTTAACACTGGCTACCTACCCCTCTCCCCACCACTCACACACAAATTCTTGGGGTCAGAGGGCTTCACTGGCAAATCTAACAAATATTTAAGGAAGGAATATCACTAAAATTACACAAACTGTTCCACAGAGTAGAAAAAGAGAACCACTTCTCAACTGTTCACAAGAGCATATCTCTGATACAAAAACCTGACAAAGACATCACAGGAAAGAAAAATTACAGGCCTAACTCATGAATGCAATATAGATGCAAAAATCCAAAACCAAATCTTAACAAATCAAATCTAGCAATATAGAAATAGGATAGCACACAATGACCAAGTTGGGTTTAATTCAAGAATGTAAGGTGGAAAACCTTTGGAAAAAGATCATTGTAAATTCACCACATAACAGAATAAAGGAGAAAATAATAAGGTCTTCTCAGTAGATGCAGGATAAGCATTCTATAAAATTCAACATCCAGGCATGAGAAAAAGTCTTAGCATATCAGGAATGATAGGAACTTCCTTGATTTGTCAATTGATAGATAGGAAACCTATAAAGAAATCTCATCCATTATGGTACAGTGTTGAAAGCTTTACCTTTGAAATCAGCAACAAGGCAAGGACATCTTTATTGTTATTTCCATTCTCCACTGCATTGGAGATCTTAGCCAGTGCAGTAAGACAAGAAAAAGAAACACAAACGAGTGTGGTAAGGCAAGAAAAAGAAACACAAGATATAAGGTTGGCAAGGGAGTAAATAAAATCGTCAGTATTCCTAAATGATATAATTATGTATATAGAGAATCAAAAAATGAATTAGGATTCAGGTTACTGAGTCATATCAATAAGTAAGTTTAGCAAGACTCCTTGATATGAGGTGTCTATACAAAACTCAAGTTACCCAATAGAAAAATGGACAAGACTTGAAGATGCTTGACCAGGAAGGATATTCAAATGGCCAATAAACATGGGAAAAGATGCTCAACTTCATTATTAATAGAAAATACAAATTAAAAACATATTGAGATTCTACGACATGCTCACCAGAGTAGATAAAATTAAGGGGAGTGTCTACATCAAGAAAAAGACGGGGAGCAATGTAAACTGTCTCCCATACACTGCAGTGCTAATAACTGATGGAAGCAGTTTGGTGTGAGCTACTAAAGTGAATATATGCATACATTCTTTCTTAGTGGCTCCACTCCTAGGTAGATACACAGGAGAAAAGCCTGTCTGTGTTCACCAAGATACTTGACAAGAGTCTTCACAGCAACATTATTTTTAGTAGCCTTAGACTGGAAGCAACCTAACTGTCTATCAGCAATGGAATGGATTCACGAAAATGTTTTCATGATAAACTACTCTACAGCAGTGAAAATAATTGAACTACAGTCACATGAATACGAACGGCTCTCACAACATAATGATGAGCAAAAGAAGTCAGACAGATACTCAAGAAAATCCGTGGGAGAATTCCATAGACATAGAGTTTTAAAAACAGGCAGAAGTTAACTATGGTGGTAAGGGAGCCATGCTTAGGTGGTAAAACTATAGAAGAGTAAGACAATGTTTAGCAAGAGTCAGGAAAGGATAAGCGTTGTCTTTGGAGGTGGGAAGGGTGTAGTACGAGGAGGGGACACTAGGGGCTACCGGGTGCTCCCAACGTTCTTTTTCTTGACCTGCAGCATTGTTACACAGGTGTGTGTGTGTGTGTGTGTGTGTGTGTGTGTGTGTGTGTGTGTGTGTGTGTGTGTATGTGTGTGTGTTATATTCATTGAGCTGTTCATTTCTTATTTTCACACTTTTCTGTTGTGTAGTATATGTAACATGAAAATTCATAGCACAGTCTCTCTACATTTTAAAAACTGCAGAGTTATTTGGGTCTGGTATTGGCAATGTTTAGGTATCCCCAGTGAGGAAAATCATAATCTATACCAGGGTGCCTTGATGAGGCCGGGTTCCGCTGTGTGTGTTAGTCGTTACGTAACCTTGGTAATAAAGAGCACATTGGTCAGAATGGGGGAGAACAACCAATCATTATGATTCTTATGTTTGCACAGCACTTTTGGGGGCACTAAACAGAAAAGGAAGGTCAGAGGTAAAATGTTTCCAACATGCTTTAAAATTTCACTTGGCCTAAAGAAACAGCAGTGCTACGGAGACGATACTACAACAGCTGAGGGGAACTGCGAGAGACAACATTTTGAGCAGTCGCCAAGGCTAAAAGGCAAAAGATGTACGTTCCATGAGTCATTGAATCCACAGAGCAGGAGCCCAGTATACAACCACTGTGGGAAATGGAGTGTCTACATTCAAAGCAAATCTACACGGGGCTCTCCTGCATGTGGGAGATCAACAGATTCCAGGAGAGAAAGTGCTCCTGTTGCAATGTTGGTGATGATGGACCATGGCGACCAAGTTGACAAAAGGTGCAGGCAGGGCAATCCTCTGCCTCACAGGTATCATGGACCAAACGGTTCATCATAATAAACTTTCATAAGAATTAGCTACATGTATATGGTGCTTTGTAGCCTACAGAATTTGTCTGCATACATCAGTTTCATTTTCTTTTCAGCGCTATTGGGTAGGTAGATCTGCTATTATCACTCCCATCTGCCACACAAGGAAACCAAGACCTGGGAGATCACATGGGTTTGCTCAGGGTTACATAACTGGTAATAGGATCAAGTCTTCCGCATTTCAATTTATCACTTGCCCCCATGCATCAATCATTCTCAATGGATTGTCTTGGAGTGACTTCTAGCGGTTCAGAAATCCATAACAGTGATTAAATAATAACTTGTACACTCATACACGTATACCGCCATTTTTACATGTATGTATTTATTGCATGTAATAAAAGACACAATCTTTCAATGCCATTAATGAATTCACAGTGCCTTTTGTCATTATAGTTCTTCATTAATTAAGCAGCCCTACAAACATTTATTGAGCACCTACTATGCGTCAGGTGCTTTTCTAGAAGCTGGGGATACAGAAATGAATAAGACAGAAAGAGTTCCTGTACCTTGGAGCTTCGTTTCCTGTCAGAAGAGAAAGTCAATACATGAGTTGAGTAGTAATATAGTTGCGGGGGTATTAAGTGTTGTGAAGAAAATAAAGCAGCTTTAGGGGAGAGCGTGATTGTGGTGGAGGTGAGGATTGTGGGGACGCCCCACTCCACAAAGCTGAGAATGCCCCAGCCCTCCACAAAGCTTGCCCCAGCGGCAAGAGATGCAGGATGACCATTTTATTAAATCAACATCCATTCACGGGATGTTGGACCTCCACAAGTCCAGGCCAGCAGGAGGGAGGGGCCGCTAGGGAAACAGTTTTGATAAAGGAAAGTGATAAAAAAGTCATTAAAAGCATTTATTTCCCTTGATGGAACTATTTTTATAGCTTGAAGAGATGGGGGGCAAAAAGGGGGCAGTTTATGGAATAATATCACAATGCTTTAAAATCATAGACAGTTCTCGAAGAGAATTATCTTGGATGCTGTTAACGATGACTGATTTTGGAGACAAAACGTCATAGTTATAAATTTAAGATGCTGAGAGTGCTTAAAAAAAAACCTACTTTACAAAAACATCAGCACGTGAAATATTTGACTTTCTTGCCCAAGGAACTCTCACTTGGCCATCATTATGATTACATATGTGACACCCAACTTGGCAAGTGACACCCGGCAGGATAAAAGAGGAACTGCCTTCCACCAAGATATTATTAAAGCAACAGATACATTTTAATGTTGTTTAAGAACAATTAAGGATGGATCATCTTGGCTTTCAGCCAAAGATTTCTCCTAGCCAGAATTTTCTCCAATTATGTAATAAATAATGGATGTCTCATACTTCAGATTATTTCCGCATTCTTTGTAGAAGCTATAGCTTGTCTTTGAACTTAAAGCATATTCAGCTGTAAACTGGGAACGGAATGTTCTTGAGACTTGGAAACTCTATGTACTTTGCTTTCTTCTTCTTCTTTTTTAAAATATTATAGAGCTTGTTTAAACCAATTTAGCCCAGACTTTAACCAATCCTAGTTAAGACAAGGAAATGATAAGGCAAGTGCGGCATTAAAAAAGACTTGAGAGAGAGTTAAAGGGATGAGATAATATTACATTTTAAAAAAAAATGTTTTAATTGGAGTATAGTTGATTTACAATGTTGTGCCACTAATTTTTAGATTCTTTTCCCATATAGGTCATTGCAGAGTACTGAGTAGAGTTCCCTGTGCTATATAGTAGGTCCTTATTAGTAATCTATTTTATATATAGTACTGTGTATATGTCAATTCCAATCTCCCAGTTTATCCCTTCCCCCCTTCCCCCCGGTAACCATGAGTTTGTTTTCTACATCTGTGAGTCTATTTCAGTTTTGTAAATAAGTTCATTTGTACCATTTTTTTTAAGGTTCCACATATAAGCCATATCATATGATATTTGTCTTTCTCTGTCTGACTTACTTCACTCAGCATGACAATCTCTAGGTCTATCCACGTTCCTCCAAGATATTACCTTTTTAGGAAAATCAACTTGATTTTCCCTCCAAAGTTTTCAGAAATTGTCCACTGTGGCAAAGGCAGAGATCAGTCATCTTCTCCATTTCCTGAAGATGCGGTGTGAGCTACCTGCGTGGCTGTCCGCTTATCTGGCCGGTCCCCAAGGCAGTCACCTGCCCCTTCTCCTCTCACTTAGAAGAACCACTTGCTCTCCATGCTCTCCATGCATTAGAGCAGCCCTGCTAATTTCACTGCCCATCAGCTTTTTCAAAAACAAAGTATATTGTTATTTTTCCCAGAGATATAAGCAACAGAATTGCTGTAGGAAGCATGGAGTCCCCTGTGCCCTATTGTGTGGTGAATATATGTGTGTTTTTCCATTTTCCCCAGCAGGCCAAGTTGTCACTAGCGTCTCTGAGAAAGGGCCCCCTCTTGGGGGAGGTGGAGGTTTGTCCAGGCCTGATCTTGTCAGATCAGCGGTGTCCTGTCCTGGGGAGTCTGGCCCGATCGGATCTATCCTTTCAGTCTTACTGGGGTGACAGCAGGGACACAGAGGAAATGGTCCTGGGGGTAAGGAGAGCCACTCTGTGGAAGGTGTTTCTGCCTGCTGACCCTTTGGTTGGTGGGGGGAACGTTTATCTGTGTATCACAGGCAGAAGCCCAGGATCTCGGGGGGAAAGGGGCCTTTTGACTCGTGGGAGGGGATCCTGCAGAGGCCATCAGAGTCCAGAGCCCCTGGATCACTTACGTGATGTGCCCCAGGTGCTGGCTGGGGGCCCTCTCTCCACCTCATCCCTGTGACCCACCAAAGGGCCAAGCCACAGAAGATGCTGGAAAACACAAGTTCCTATCCTTCCCGCCTTCCCTAAATACAGCTCCTTTTGCTTGGTGGAGTCTGAAGCGGCCCCCAACAGGGCACCGTTCCCTCCCGACAAAAGAGGAGCCTGGGAATGCAAAGAACGTGCCAACTTAATTCTCGCTAGGTTGTCAGTGTCGAATCTGGTGGCTTTCACCTCGAGTCATTTTCAAAGATGGCTCAACCGGTTGGAGAGATGCCGTTCTGCTACCGTTCAGGACACAGGTCTCAGCAGAAAGCAGGGGAAGCAGGAGCAGAGGGGACCCGCGGAGGCCAAGGGCAAGGTTGGCTCCCACCAACTCACTGCCTTTCTCGCCGCATTCTTGGGGACTGACTCCTACCACGAGCCGCGGCGCAGGGCGGGATGCTGTGGTACGAGGTGCTCTCCTCCAGGTGGCAGGGGAGCGATATGGTCCTGATGCGGGAGGGAGAAGGGAGCTAAGTGATGTGTTTGATCTGCTGCTGTTGCTGCAGGTGAAAATCCCCCCACCTGGCTTGAGTCGCCGTGGGTGTGCATTAGTGTCCGGTCCCCCTAAGGGCCTTACGGATGCTCGGTGCCAGCCTCCTGTGGGACGCATCAGCATCGTTCCTGGTCAGGAGACATCTGCTCTCATTTCCCAATGGAGGGATTTTCTTTGCTCTGGTGCAGCCGTCCACGGAAGCCACAGTCTTGGCTGCTGGGAGAATAAGAAAATGGCTCTTTGCAGGGGGCGAGGGGGGAGAAGCAGTGAAAGGATGTGACCAAGTAGAACTGAGTTTGGAAATGATGCTATGGACGGGATGGATTTTGGAGGAGATAGTTGCAAGCGTGATCGGAACAGGAAAAAAAAAATGAGGCGACGGAAGGGGTGATTTGAAAGATTTGGAGAAGCAGCAGCAGCAGTAGATGAGAGGTACCCGGCAGGCTTTCCAGAATTTGATGAAAGGAAAAGAAGAGGTCTAGGAAAAGATGAACGAAACAAAGAGAAAGGTTAACAGGTAGGTACTTGAAAAAGTGCAACAGAGCAAAGCAAGCTCTTAGCTCGGTTTCATCCAGAGGTCGCCAGCTCGTGGTGCGCTGAGTTTCGGTGCTTGTTAAATCAGCAGGTACGAAACCTAACCACACCCTAGGTGGCGCCTATCGGTACACGTTCTTGGACTCATCACTCCAGTGGTGGCGTCGTGGCTCGTGGCTCCCCCGGGGGGCGGGGTTGCTTGTCAGCCCGGTGTGGTTCAGAGAGCCTTCCTTGAGGTGCATCCAATCAATGCTCTGTAAGCAAGCGCCCCTGTTTCCAGCTCCTCCGCGTGTGACTCACCTACAGTAGCTGCCGAGCCTTGTGCCCTGTGTTCTCAGACTACATCTGATACGTTCCCCTGGGTGATGGGCTGAACTGTGCGCCTCCCCTGCTCCCTCCCCCCATCCACATGTTGAAGCCCTCCCCTCTAAGACTTCCAAATGTGACTGTACTTGGAGACAGTGTCTTTAAAGAAGTAAATGAGGTCATTACAGTGGCCCCAACCCAGTCCTTTTAAAAAGAGGAGATGGGGGACTTCCCTGGTGGCGCAGTGGTTGAGAGTCCGCCTGCCGATGCAGGGGACACGGGTTCGTGCCCCGGTCCGGGAAGATCCCACATGCCGCGGAGCGGCTGGGCCCGTGAGCCGTGGCCGCTGAGCCTGCGCGTCCGGAGCCTGTGCTCCGCAACGGGAGAGGCCACAACAGGGAGAGGCCCGCGTACCGCAAAAAAAAAAATTAAAAATAAAATAAAAAGAGGAGATGGGACACACACACAGGAAAGACCTTGTGAAGACACAGGAAGCAGACGCCATCTACAACCCGAGGACAGAGGTCTCAAAAGAAACCAACCCTGCCAACACCTTGGTCTGGGACTTCCAACCTCCAGAGCTGTGTGTGAGCCCCCCAGGCCACGGTAATTGCTGTGACCACCCTAGAAGACGAATACAACCTCCCTCATTTTACTCCAGCTATGCTGGCTTCTTTGCTGCTCCTCAGACACACGGGCAGCAGACTCCTGCCTCAGGACCTTAGCACAGGCTGTACCCTCTGCCTGGAGCACCCTTCTCCCAGACTCCTCATAGCTTATCTGCTTCAGGTCCTCACCTTCCATGACCTCTGGGAGCCCCCAACTCTCCCGATGCCTTCCCCACCTAACTTCTTTCCCTAGCCTTGATCACCCCTCAACATGCTCTGTCTTCCACGTCTCCTGTTTATCATCTGTCTCCCTCACCAGAGGTAAGCTCCCTGAAGGCAGACAGTTTTCTGTTTTGTCTGCTGTTCCAGTGCCTAGAACAGTGCCTGACACGTGGTTGCTGCTGCATATATGTATATATATATATTTTTGGTTGAATGAATGTACTGAGTGCTCCCCATGTGCCATGCATTAACTCAATCCTCATAAACAACCCCTAGAAGTAGGCTATTTGTCATCTTCATCTGAGAGCAGAAAGGTTAAGCAACCCACCTGAGGTTGCCTTCTGTGTCGGCAGGAGAATGGGGATTCGAACCCACACAGCCCGGCTCCAGTGTCCTGGCCCTGAAACCTTTTGGTCTTGGACCAAAGGTTGACTGCCCTGTGCAGAAGTACAGCTTGGGGCAGGGTGGCGATCCCAGGCAAAGAAATGCAGATCTAGGGCCTGGGGGGGACCATCTACAAGGGAGTGGTGTTTGAAGCCAGGGTCCAGGGCAAGACAAGACCATGTTGAGGCCCTGAGCTCTCCTTTTTCTTTAAGGAAGAGACCCCTGCCTACATCAAGTCACACATTTTAAAATGCAGCCACATCTCACCTCACATACATATGTATTTGGCTATAAAATAATTTGAAAGACTTGTTATACCATTTGTTTTAAAAATGAGTTGCGTTATGCTTGGCTAAGATGTCAAGGCAGTTACTCTGTATACATAGGGATGCTTTCAAATCATAAAATCAAACCTACACATGATTTTTACTTCCTCTGGGACACCTTTAGCCTTTATATCACAACCACTTAGCTCATTAATGTCATTAAACGGCTTTCACTCGGTTCCTCTAGCTGCACATCTAGAAGTTTCTGGAACAGCAGTGGTGTTGACATTCCATGATCAGCTGTTTCTTCTGTAACTCCGTGTACATATATTTCACTTCGACATTATCCATTTTTTTCCTTTGATGTACTTTCTTTTTTTTTTTGCCAATTCCCTTTTTCGATTGTCCATTTTTGTAAAATGTCACGTGGGTTTATCAGTGGGGTACAAGGAAGCAACACAACTACACATGTTGCTGCCTGTGTGTGAACTGAACCACAGACACGCAGTGACCAGTCCCCCACAGACGGAAAGAAGCGACGTGATTATTATTTAAGCAGCCATTTGTGGAGTGAGGAGCTAGCATCAAGGTTTGTACTTCAGGCAGGTACTCAGTTAATGCACCCTGGTAACCAAAATTTGAACCGTGTTGCTGGGAAACCAGTGTTGTTTAACTAGACCATGGTGAGTGAAGTTTGTATGTATAGTAACAAAATGAGGACCCCCCCCCCCCCATGCTTTAACTAGCTAACACTGATGACACTGCTTTTTGAAATGCGGTGATTAGCTGGGGTTCCTAGAGCTGTGTCTTTGCTCCGGAGACTACCTTGTCCTGCTGAAGATAATCTGAGTTCCTATAACATGCTACTGGATTGAGGGGTCTGAGCCCAGCCTCAGCTACTTGTTGTCTGTACGACTTTGGCTCGTTACCCAAACCCTCTGTACCTCTGTCTCCTCTTTTGTAACATGGGGATGGAATTCACAACACCTACTCACAAGGTATTTGTGAGGGTTAAATAAGGTAATATACATAAAACAATTACAGCAGAGCCTGGATCACACTACAAGCTGTAAACGCGTGAACTGTTATTTTTATTCTTTAAAAATAGCTCACTTTGGGTATTTCCTGAGTTCAGGGGCAATGCTAAGAAGACTCCAGGCATTGCCTTATCGAATCCTCATAACAGTACTAAAAGAAGTTTCCAGAACCCCCATTTTACAGATAAGGAGACTGAGCTTTGGAGAGATATGTAACATTTCCACGGCCACATTGGACTCAAATCTGTCTGACTCGAAAAGCCAAGCTTTTAATCACTATGTTATATTTCTTCAATCATCAAAACCCTGAGGATATCTGGTTGATAACATTTCCCATATATCCAGTTAACATGCATGTACATTACGTCAATGTCATACCCAAATTATTTATTGTACAATCAGTTAGGTCACATCTGTACATGTCCTTATGTTGTTATCATGGTCACAAGAACTGTCTATCCTAAAAAGTTGATTTCTGCCTTCCGGTTTATTCCTTAAGGTTTATATAAATTTAGGTCCTAGAAGAGATCTACTTAGCACAAAATCCGGAGCTTACCACCCTGAAACAATAGAAATAACTTAGTTTTGTAATAATTTCCAGGCAGCTTCAGATTAAATTTCTTTCAATCTACTTTGAGGTGTAAATATTTCTCCAGGGGAACCATTGGGTTGGGCTTTCTAATTTGATTTAGCAAAAAAAGGAAGTGGAATCTCTGTTTCGTGGAGAGCAAGGCGTTTCAGTGCATTTGGGAGACTTTCAGATATCTGTGTAGGTGTTTTTAATAAGTTAGTTTACCTAATTTTATTTGCTCTCCACTAAAGAAGAAATGTCCTACCCTAATGGGTTTAATCTTTCTAAATTATTTGCTGGTTTTAATTGTGCTATTTCCCACAAGCACCTAATTTCATTATAAGATTATAAGGCTTTGCTGTGAAAGGCTTTCTTGCACATTACAAACGCTGGGATTCAAATGTTTAGAGGGGGACACAAAAAGCACGCTTATTCACTTTCTCAAGAGTGAGCAGAAAAGTGGCCGAATGCCCATTTGCCCCAGTCATTGGGGTCTTTGGAAGGTGTGGAATGTGAGGGGCCTGACCCAGTCAGGGGCTGAGGAAGACCCTTCGACCTGTCCCAAGACAAGTCCACATGTCACTAGAGACTCACACCATGGTTCCACTGGACCATGGTGCCTGTTATGGACTAAATTACGTTCCCCCTTCCTGATTCCTTTGTTGAAGTCCTGACCTCTGATGTGACCGTATTTGGAGACAGGGCCTTCAAAGAGGCCCCAAAGGTGAGATCAGGACATATAGGACTGGTGTCCTTATAGGAAGAAGAAAAGACATGAGGGACCTCTCGCTCCACACCTGCAGAGGGAAGGCCATGTGAACAATCTCCTGGCACCTTGATCTCAGACGTCTAGCCTCTAGAACTGCAAGCGGATAAATGCCTGTTGTTCAAGCCACCCAGTCTGTGGTGTATTTTTTATGGCAGCCAAGGCAGAGCTGGTTCTTAGGAGCTGGGGGTGGATGGGGAGAAGCCCGGGAGGCCAAGGGCTGAGGGGAAGGGCAATGCATGGACCACTGGGGCTCCTTCAAGCATCGTCCTGGAGATGGAAGGATGAGAGGGAAGGGAGAAAGTGCAGGCACCATGTTAAATGCCTGTTCCTTGGATCATAAATGGAAGGAGAGTCGAAAACCCTGTAAGAAATCCCAGGTAGACAAAGGATCATGGATTTCTAGCCACAACTGGGAAAGGGAGTGGAGGAAGCCAGCACCACGGTCGAAAAATGATTCATTTCTTTGTGCTTCTGATTCCTCAGCTGTAAGATGGGCTAGTAATAGTAACTGCCCCACTGGGGTGTTATGAGTCTTCATCAAGTTAATATTTGTAAAAAGCTTTAAAAATGTGTGTTTCTACAGACTCACAGACACAGAGATCAGCCTTGTGGTTGCCAAGGGGAAGGAGGCGGGAGGGAGGGATTGGGAGTTTGGGGTCAGCAGATGCAAACTACTATGTATAGAATGGATAAACAACAAGGTCCTACTGTAGAGCACAGGGAACTATATTCAATATCCTGTGATAAATCATATGGAAAAGAATGAAAAAGAACATATATTATGTATAACTGAATCACTCTGCTGTACAGCAGAAAGTAACACAACATTGTAAATCAACCATACTTCAGTAAAAAAATTTTTTTAAGTTACATGAAAAAATGCATTGCCTAAATAAATTAAGATAAAATAAAATAAAACAGGATAAAATAGACAGGAACTAACATTTACTGAACATCTACTACATGCAGGCACCAGGCTAGACATTGGAGACACAACATCTTATTTAAGAGTGTAGGTACATTAATGGTACAAGTTTCCTGATGCAATCTGTGACATATTTCGGTGACATACGTGAGAAAGCATAGGTATGAGGTTGTAAGCCTAGCTTTATTTGCTAGTTACCCTGCTCAAGATTTTCTGTCCTAACGGCCTGAGGCAAGGGAGGTACATATTGAACATATGCTAATTAAATATTGATTCTATTGACAAAAAACAAACCAAACAACAATCAACACTTTGGGTTTCATAGAATTAAGAGAGATATACTGATATTGTCCTTTGGTTTTTTTAGGCAATACAATTAGTCATCAAATCTCAAAGAAGGAGAATCGAGAGAGTTTGTTTACTGGGCATGGTTATCTCTTATTTACCTCTCAGCATCTTCCTAGGCCTGTGATTTAGGAACCCCAAGTGACACCTTCCTGGAGATGAAAAGGGCTTGATTTTATAGAAGAGATTATCAAATATTTAGCTACTTTTGCAGAACAGAATTATCTTTTCAGTTGTACAAAGTCTCACAGGTAGGGTAATGCTTCCTCTCTTTCTTAGTAATGGTGTTATTTTTTTAGCTTTGCTTTATTTTATTTTAGTTTTTGTTTTGAGTTGCTTGAAGTGCACCAGACACAGTTGTGTATCCCACACATGTCATTGTGCCAGGGAGCTGGTATCCTGCTGTAAGGAGGAAAGGGATGTCCGGGTGACCTCAGTGACTGGGCTCCTTCTAAGGATACAGGCAGGGGAGGAGGGATGCATGGAGACAACAGGAAGCCCAGCTCCACCTGCACCACAGAGAAACAGTCCCCCTGGAAATTGGCACCACAGAGAAACAGTGCCCACCTGAAACCCCTGTCTCCCATCAGCCCCTGCATTCCCACCAGTCAGAGTGGCTGCTGGGCCATATGCCGGGAGTAGGGTCCTAAAGACCAAGTGGGGCTGAGGGATATCCCAGGGGAAGGGCTGGTGTGGCTGGGCAGCTGGGGTGAGACACTTAGCAACCAGTGTGGAAGTCATTCAGTACGGGAGCTCTGGGTGCAGCTGGACCAGTGGCACCAGCTGCACAGCATCCTGGGTGTGCATGGAGGTTCCTGCGGCTCCCTCCTCCATGGAGGTGGCCACCCTGTGATGGTGCTTCCCTCCTCCTCTGCTTCTGTGCTCCTGCTGTTGCCTCACTGACCCCCTCTCAGACCCATGCTCTCTGCTTTTTGTCTGAGGGTCTCTGAGTCATGCTCTGGCTCTGTGGACTGGCTCCCCGGGCCTCCCATTAGACTTTGTAGGGGCATCGTGTAGCATTGTCCCCGGCCCACACAGGCAGGAGGCTTGTGTCAGCTCATCTCAGTGCCCCTCATGTGCCTCTGGTCAGGTGATGACCCTTGGTGACCTGTGGCAGCCTTGTGATACTTGTGTGTAACGAACCACTTTGGGTTGGCCCAAGTAGGGGGCTATGGGCTTGGTAGGCACACTGGACTTCTTAGAGGGAAGGAAGGTAACTGAGGGGGGGGGGTCCCCTCCATGGCTTTTTCTGTGTGTGTATGGAAAAATTTGATTTGGAAAAAGAAGTAAAGAAAGAAGGCCAAATAGGCACGTAAAAAGATGCAAAAGATGCTCTAATTATTAGACAAATGCAAATCAAAACTACAATGAGATACTACAACATACTGGTTGGAATTAAAAAGTCTACAAATAATAAATGCTGGAGAAGGTGTGGAGAAAAGGAAACCCTCCTACTCTGTTGGTAAGAATGTAAATTGGTGCAGCTACTATGGAGAACAGTATGGAGGTTGCTTAAAAAACTACAAATAGAGTTGCCGTATGATCCATCCATCCCACTCCTGGGCATATATCTGGAGAAAACTGTAATTCAAAAAGATATATACACCCAAATGTTCATAGCAGCACTATTTACAATAGCCGAGACATGGAAGCAACTTAAATGTCCATCAACAGATGAAGGGATAAAGAAGTGGAACATATACATAATGGAATACTACTCAGCCATAAAAAAGAATGAAATAATGCCATTTGCAGCAACATGGATGAACCTAGAGATTATCGTACTAACTGAAGTAAGTCAGAAAGAGAAAGACAAATAGCATTTGTTATCACTTATATGTGGAATCTAAACTACGACACAAATGAACTTATTTACAATATAGAAACAGACTCAAAGACATAGAAAACAAACCTATGGTTACCAAAGGGGAAAAGGAATGGGAGAGGGATAAATTAGGAGTTTGGGATTAGCAGATATAAACTATTATATATAAAACAGATAAACAACATGGTCCTACTGTATAACTCAAGGAACTATATTCAATATCTTGTAATTAACCGTAATGGAAAAGAATATGAAAAAGAATATATATATATATATACACACACACATACATATGTGTATATATATATGCAAATCACAGAATCACTTTGCTGTACACCAGAAACTAACACAACAATTTAAATCAACTATAGTTCAATTAAAAAAAAAAGAAAAAAAAGAAGGCCAGAAGAAAGATGCCAAAGTCTTAGCTGTGGTGGGATTACCAATTTTTTTTTCTTTGTATTTTCCAATTCTAAACTAATTTTTAATGATGACGGCTAGGCATCATTGCATGTTTGCATGAGAAACAGAGAGAGAGAGAGAAGGAGAGGGAGGGGGGTGTAACAGCAAGACAGCTATTTTGACTGATGATGATGATATTTTTAGTTGAAGTAAATTTTAGGCAGAACAATTCTCTAAGAGAAAAAAAGCACAAGATACAAGAATGAATTCTGGGATCTTCCACAGCAGTGAAAAAACCTGGACAACATCATAGCTTTGTTGTTTTTTTCCCTAAAGCAGTGTTCCTGAGAACTTCCTAAATTGTCTGTTCTTTAGGACAATTGTCTCAAGATGTGTTCCATGAGTTTGGGAAACGACCATCTGTTGGTGAATCCTTTATTTATTTATTTAATAAATCTTTATTGAGATCTTACTATGTTTGAGACACTGTCCAAGACACAGAATACTTAAGAAGACACAGTCTTTGCCTTCGTGGTGCTTATACTGTAGATACAGAAGGAAAGCAGGGTACCCAGGGGTAGGACCAATATAGTTGCTATGGTGACACAGACAGACACCCACCCTGCCGTTCCAGGTCAAGGGCTCTGACAAGTCCTGTGGTGAAGAAATCTACTTCATTTCTCTTCATTCCATCTTTGCCAAACTTTTCCATATAACATAGGTTGACGTCTCTCAAAACATCCATCATCCACACTTGGAGAAATACTGCCTTTTAATAAATCCAACAATTCAGTGAAAGTGGACCCCAAGCTTCTCTAAAACAACTGCAGGGAAGCTCTTGTAATTGGACCGTTTGGGACCACGATGGTTTAGCATAAGTGAGGTAGGGGAAGCTACCCTGTTTCCCCTTCTTCCCCCTTCCTTCCTCAAATGACTGGGATCTTGAATTTTTATCGCAGAGGCCAAACCCTTCTGTGCTACAATGAAAAATAAGACATAAATACCAAGTCGCAGTTGTGACTGAGATACATACAACATGCAGGTGGAGGATAGCGGAAGTGGTGTGGAGGGTGCCTCTTTGTCTAGGGAGAAGGGGAAGGGTGTGGGGAGGTCCTGGGAGCCTGGGTTTTTGCAGATGGAAGCCGCACTAGACTCACTTGCATGTGGCTGATCTTCTCACTCAGAATAAAACCCACACTTGCCGTGCAATGTCTGAGGCTGCGCAGGAGCTGGTCCTTTCTGTCTAGGGATGTCATCTTGTGTTCTGTCCACTAAGCTCCAGTTGCACTGACCTCTCCAGTCTGGAATTCACTAACTAGGCTCTCTGTGGCCTTGACCTTGCACCCTTACCCGTCACGGTGGCTCCTTCACTCCCTCAGGTCTTCTTTTTTTATTTTTTACATTTTTATTGGAGTGTAATTGCTTTACAGTGTTGTGTTAATTTCTGCCGTATAACAAAGTGAATCAGCCATATGAATATGTATATCCCCATATCCCCTCCCTCTTGTGTCTCCCTCCCACCCTCCTTATCCCACCCCTCTAGGTGGTCACAAAGCACCGAGCTGATCTCCCTGTGCTATGTGGCTATTTCCCATTAGCTATCTATTTTACATTTGGTAGTGTATATATGTCCATGCCACTCTCTCACTTCGTCCCAGCTTTCCTTGCCACATCCCCGTGTCTTCAAGTCCATTCTCTACATCTGTGTCGTTATTCCTGTCCTGCCCCTAGGCTCATCAGAACCTTTTTTTTTTCAGATTCCATATATATATGTTAGCATACAGTATTTATTTTTCTCTTTCTGACTTAATTCGCTCTGTATGACAGACTCTAGGTCCATCCACCTTGCTACAAATAACTCAATTTCGTTTCTTTTTATGGTTGACTAATATTCCATTGTATATATGTGCCACATCTTCTTTATCCATTCATCTGTCGATGGACACTTAGTTTGCTTCCATGTCCTGGCTATTGTAAATAGAGCTGCAGTGAACATTGTGGTACATGACTCTTTTTGAATTATGGTTTTCTCAGGGTATATGCCAAGGAGTGGAATTGCTGTGTCGTATGGTAGTTTATTTTTAGTTTTTTAAGGAACTTCCATACTGTTTTCCATAGTGGCTCTATCAATTTACATTCCCACCAACAGTGCAAGAGGGTTCCCTTTTCTCCACACCTTCTCCAGCATTTATTATTTGTAGATTTTTTGATGATGGCCATTCTGACTGGTGTGAGGTGATACCTCATTGTAGTTTTGATTTGCATTTCTCAATGATTAGTGATGTTGAGCATCCTTTCATGTGTTTGTTGACAATCTGTTTATCTTCTTTGGAGAAATGTCTATTTGGATCTTCTGCCCATTTTTGAATTGGGTTTTTTGTTTTTTTGATATTGAGCTGCATGAGCTGCTTGTATATTTTGGAGATTAATCCTTTGTCAGTTGCTTCATTTGCAAATATTTTCTCCCATTCTGAGGGTTGTCTTTTCATCTTGTTTATATTTTCCTTTGCTGTGCAAAAGCTTTTAAGTTTCATTAGGTCCCATTTGTTTATTTTTGTTTTTATTACCATTTCTCTAGGAGGGGGGACAAAAGGGATGTTGCTGCAATTTATGTCATAGAGTGTTCTGCCTATGTTCTCCTCTAAGAGTTTTACAGTGTCTGTCCTTACCTTTAGGTTTTTAATCCATTTTGAGTTTATTTTTCCGTATGGTGTTAGGGAGTGTTCTAATTTCATTCTTTTACATGTAGCTGTCCAGTCTTCCCAGCACCACTTATTGAAGGGACTGTCTTTTCTCCATTGTATATTCTTGTCTCCTTTATTAAAAATAAGGTGACCATATGTTCATGGGTTTATCTCTGGGCTTTCTATCCTGTTCCATTGATCTATAGTTCTGTTTTTGTGCCAGTACCCTACTGTCTTGATTACTGTAGCTTTGTAGTATAGTCTGAAGTCAGGGACCCTGATTCCTCCAGCTCCGTTTTTCTTTCTCAAGATGGCTTTTGCCTTTTGGGGTCTTTCGTGCTTCCATACAAATTGTGAAATTTTTTTGTTCTAGTTCTGTGAAAAATGCCATCGGTAGTGTGATAGGGATTACACTGAACCTGTAGATTGCTTTGGGTAGTATAGTCATTTTCACAATGTTGATTCTTCCAATCCAAGAACATGGTATATCTCTCCATCTGTTTGTATCATCTTTAATTTCTTTCATCAGTGTCTTATAGCTTTCTGCATACAGGCCTTTTGTTGCCTTAGGTAGGTTTATTCCTAGATATTTTATTCTTTTTGTTGCAGTGGTAAATGGGAGTGTTTCCTTAATTTCTCTTTCAGATTTTTCATCATTAGTGTATAGGAATGCAAGAGATTTCTGTGCCCTAATTTTGTAATCTGCTACTTTACCAAATTCATTGATTAGCTCTAGTAGTTTTCTGGTAGCATCTTTAGGATTCTTTATGTATAGTATCATGTCATCTGCAAACAGTGACAGCTTTACTTCTTCTTTTCCAATTTGGATTCCTTTTATTTTTTTTTCTTCTCTGATTGCTGTGGCTAAAACATCCAAAACTATGTTGAATTATAGTGGTGAGAGTGGACAGCCTTATTTGTTTCTGATCTTAGTGGAAATGGTTTCAGTTTTTCACCATTGAGGATGATGTTGGCTGTGGGTTTGTCATATATGGCCTTTATTATGTTGAGGAACGTTCCCTCTATACCTACTTTCTGGAGGGTTTTTATCATAAATGGGTGTTGAATTTTGTCAAAAGCTTTTTTGCCTCTATTGAGATGATCATATGGTTTTTATCTTTCAGTTTGTTTATATGGTGTATCACACTGATTGATATGCATATGTTGAAGAATCCTTGCATTCCTGGGATAAACCCCACTTGATCATGTTGTATGATGCCTTTAATATGCTGTTGGATTCTTTTTGCTAGTATTTTGTTGAGGAGTTTTGTATCTATGTTCATCAGGGATATTGGCCTATAGTTTTCTTTCTTTGTGATATCTTTGTCTGGTTTTGGTGTCAGGGTGATGGTGGCCTCATAGAATGAGTTTGGGAGTGTTCCTCCCTCTGTATTTTTTTGGAAGAGTTTGAGAGGGTAGGTGTTAGCTCTTCTCTAAATGTTTGATAGAATTCGCCTGTGAAACCATCTGGTCTTGGGCTTTTGTTTGTTGGAAGATTTTTAATCACAGTCTCAATTTCAGTGCTTGTGATTGGTCTGTTTATATTTTCTATTTCTTCCTGGTTCAGTCTCGGAAGGTTGTGCTTTTCTAAGAATTTGTCCATTTCTTCCAGGTTGTCCATTGTACTGGCATATAGTTGCTTGTGGTAATCTCTCATGATCCTTTGTATTTCTGCAGTGTCAGTTGTTACTTCTCCGTTTTCATTTCTAATTCTATTGATTTGCGTCTTCTCCCTTTTTTTCTTGATGAGTCTCCCTAATGGTTTATCAATTTTGTTTATCTTCTCAAAGAACCAGCTTTTAATTTTATTGATCTTTGCTCTTGTTTCCTTCATTTTTTTTCATTTCTTTCTGATCTGATCTTTATGATTTCTTTCTTTAGCTAACTTTGGGGTTTTTTTGTTCTTCATTCTCTAATTGCTCTAGTTGTAAAGTTAGGTTTTTTATTTGCGATGTTTCTTGTTTCTTGAGGTAGGATTGTATTGTTATATACTTCCCTCTTAGAACTGCTTTTGCTGCATCCCATAGGTTTGGGGTCATCAAATTTTCACTGTAATTTGTTTCTAGGTATTTTTTTTATTTCCTCTTTGATTTCTTCAGTGATCTCTTGGCTATTAAGTAGTGTATTGTTTAGCCTCCCTGTGTTTCTATTTTTTACAGATTTTTTCCTATAACTGATATCTAGTCTCATAGTGTTGTGGTCAGAAAAGATACTTGATATGATTTCAATTTTCTTAAATTTACCAAAGCTTGATTTGTGACCCAAGATATGATCTATCCTGGAGAATGTTCCATGAGCACTTGAGAAGAAAGTGTATTCTGTTGTTTTTGGATGGAATGTCATAAATATCGATTAAGTCCATCTTGTTTAATGTATCATTTAAAGCTTGTGTTTCCTTATTTATTTTCATTTTCGATGATCTGTCCATTGGTGAAAGTGGGGTGTTAAAGTCCCCTACTATGATTGTGTTACTGTAGATTTCCCTTTTTATTGTTGTTAGCATTTTCCTTATGTATTGAGGTGCTCCTATGTTGCGTGCATAAATATTTACAGTTGTTATATCTCCATGGATTGATCCCTTGATCATTATGTAGTATCCTTCTTTGTCTCTTGTAATAGTCTTTATTTTAAAGTCTATTTTGTCGGATATGAGAATTGCTACTCCAGCTTTCTTTTGATTTTCCACTTTCTTTTGATTTCCATCCTCCCTATGTATAACTTTGAGAAGAGTCTACACTGTCTTCAAATAAGCATTTCTTTCTTTTTTTTTTTAACCCACCATGACCTTGTATTTCACAGAAGTGTACATCTCCTGTAAAGAATGTGTGCAGCTGTTAAAAATAGAGCATTGACTGTCTTTTCTGCATAGGTGTTTTCTAATCAGCCACCCAGAACAAATTTGAACAACACGCTTTCCATTTTTCTGCCTCCTTCTTCAAATTGCACAATGAATAGGTCATAACTCAACATCTGTGTACACTCTTGGTGGTTACAGGCAAGTTGAGTTTGGGAAGAGACTCCACGTGCACAGATATTCAAAGGGTGTTTCCTGGGGGAAAAAAGTCTTAGTTTCTCTTTCTTATAGGACTTGGCTCCTCCCAGGAGAGAGAGCCCTCGTGAGTTGGAAAACTAAGTCACAGAGAATTTGCAAGGGACAAGGGACAAAATGAAACAGAAATATAGGAAATGACATGACAGAGGATCTTGTTCTCTTCTCTTACTGAAAAGTCTATCTTGAACTTCAGTGTTTCTGGAAGAGGTATGTGATTATTCCACTCAATTTATTTCATGGCTCAGTCTCATAAAAAGTGGTTATTGCCCTGGCGGATGCTGGCCTTTTCTCATTCTTGTCATTATTCTTCCTTAATGCATCATTTTGAGCCACAAGCCTCTCTCTTTGTCCTTGCCCAAATTTTCAAGGAATTGAATGAAGGTTTTGCAATTATGCCTCCAATTGGAGGTTATTTAGAAATTAGAAATGAATCCAAATGTACATATCTCTAGAAAGTTTACTTTATTCTTATAAAGGGCAGGGTTGCAGAATATGCTTTGCTTATTGAAAAGACTAGAAAATGCCGGGTTTCAGGAACATTCCATTTTAGAAGTATTTTCTTGAAAAAATAAGCAGACTTAAGCTAAATGTACAGTCCTAGCTTTTAGGAGAACTTCCTTCCTTAAAATGAGCTTTTGCCTATTTGGCCCATTTTATTTTCCTATGTTTATTTAAATAGAGACAAGAATTACCAATATTTTAACAGTGACCGGAAGGACAGATCTTTTTACTTGCAAAGGGCCATCATAATTTTGTAAGGTAATAAGACACTGGGGAAAAACAATCACTTTGAATTCATTTGCATATGAAAGAAGAACAAACGTAACTTGAAAAGGCCTCTTATTACATCTGAAAGGCAGAAACGGAGGTTAATTCTCAAATGCTTAGTCCCAATAAGTCTCTCTAAGATTTGGGTTTTGTTCTTAGCTTTTACCTGCACAAAGGTTTCTAGGCTGCACTCTGGGCCGGAAGCTGCGGGGTGCTCACAGGGACTCTGCCAGGCGCCCTCTTACTCCCAGGGCAGGGCCTGGCATTCTTGCCGCCGAAGGGCAGTCGTTTTCAGTCAATCCGTTTCTTTTACCGCAGCTGCAGCAGGTGCTGCGCTTGGTCCTGGCTGCTCTGGCATTTCCTCGTATCCAATAGCCTGTCTCCCTCTGAGACGCCCCACTCTTTTGGGGCCCTTTTATTCGTCTTCCCGGCATGGCTTCCAGATGCTTCTCCCATTCACCCCAACGCGATGTTTCTGACCATCTCAAGTCCATTCTCTGACGATCCTGTTTGGAGAGCATCTTCAGGATCTGCGCTTCCAGGGCCAATATAGAAGCACCATTTGCCTGGAGCGCCACCGCCTGGCCGAAACGGGAACGACCTCTGCCCATCGCTGAGGATCAACTTGGAAAGTTGCTGAGGTGGCTCTTCTAGCCTTTGTACAATCCTCATCCTTATCCACTTTCTGTAAAGTGACTATGATGGATATTCTTCCTGACTAATGTAGGTAGTTTTCTTCTGAATAACTCTACACATTTCTCTTGCAATAGTTTGAGTTTAAAGGTACTGAAATAAGAATCTGCATCATCAACTAAAAATCATATAAATTGTATTATTTATAAATGGGTGGATATGATATGCTTTGGTGATATAAAAATACAATAACAGGACCATTCAGGAAATACTCTTTTTCTCACCTAGTTTTTCAGCATTCTGTCTATGTTGGGATAGATCTAAATGGAAATAGCTCACCCTCCCCCCATGGTCCCCAAATCACCTGGCATCACAGCTGGTTGATGGCCACGTTATAGCACTGACTTTACAGACCCAGGCTCCAGAATGAACTGGATTAGAAGGTTTTAAAAAGTGTGTACACCCCAGAGTGTGTGTGTAGTGTGTGTGCACATGCTTTGTGAGTTGACTCCCTGGAGTGCTAAAAGAAAATTTAGGAATTCTACTTATACTTATTTTGTATCTCAAACTTCAACATTTATATTTTATAATGTATGTAAAATTATTAGAACAGCTGTTGTAAATCATTTACAAATCAGCATTTTAAAAGGTATTAAGAGTGTGGGTTAAATGTCTTATTGATAGAAGTTTGTGACCAAAATGCATTAACATTTTATATGTTTAAAAATGCATTACAATTAAAGATGATCTCAAAACAGTCCTAACTGGCATTACAAGACAACATAATGGATATCCAGGAAATTGGAATGGGGCTTGGCCTGCAGGTCCTGTAGCCAGCCTCTCCCTCTGGGTGGGGATCTAGAATGAGATTAGGCTCAGCAGGGGATTCTGAACCTGCCTCTGACAGCCTCATTATGAAACCTGGGTAAATCATCTCACAACCGTGAGGTTTCTCCCTTGCTACACAAATGTGTAAAGAGAATCAGCTAAGTGTTGGGCATCAGATGGGGTGGGTGAGTTGAAGATAATAGGAGACAGGAGATGGAGCTTATCTTGAGGTGTTTGCAGTCAAGGCTAACTTTCGGTTGAACTGAAAAATTATATGAAAGTACAAAATAAAAGTACAAGCAAGATTAAAAGGAAAGGGTCTAAAATGCCTAAAAGAAGATGAATTATAGAGAACTCTCAAGCTCTTGAAGACCCCGCATTTGCTTACAGAACTTTGATGCCCTCTGTGTAGAATATCCTTACCAATTAAAAAAATTAGAACAGAAAAAACTCTAATTCGGAAAGACACATGCACCCCAATGTTCATAGCAGCACTATTTACAATAGCCAAGACATGGAAGCAGCCCATGTGTCCATCGACAGATGAATCGATAAAGAAGATGTGGCACATATATACAATGGAATACTACTCAGCCATAAAAAGGAATGAAATTTTGCCATTTGCAGCACCATGGATGGGCCTAGAGGTCATAATACTAAGTGAAGTCAGTCACACAGAGAAAGACAGATATGATATCACTTATACGTGGAATCTAAAATATGACACAAATGAACAGAAGGAGACTCACAGACATAGAAAACAAACTTATGGTTACCAAAGGGGAAAGAGGGTGAGGAGTGATAAAGTAAGAGTTAGGGATTAGTAGATACAAACTACTATATATAAAATAGATAAACAGCAAGGACCTGCTCTATAGTACAGGGATCCGTACACCTCAAATATCTTGTAATAACCTATAATGGAAAAGAATCTGAAAAAGAATATATATATATATATATCACTTTGCTGTATATTTGAAACTAACACATTGTAAATTAACTATACTTCAATTAAAAAATAAAATAGTAGCACACACAAAAATGAGAATCTTGTGTGATAAATCTGCATTATATCTATTTGTGACTATAGCTTTTTTTCTTTTCCAAAGTGGATGGCGAAAACAGGATTAATGATCCATGGGCTGAATTGCCATTTCTCAAAGATCATTTTTGTTATATGTTTGGACAAAGAAACTAGAAACTCCAGTTCTAAAAGGATAAGTGGGAACATTTTAATATGCAGCCCAGGCTTTGGAATGGTGATATAAATTGCTCTTCAAGTGACAGCTTTGATTAAACTCTAAAACCAGTATGGTCCCACTCATGGGACCCAAAGCACTGTACTGGACAGAAATCTTGTCTTATTTTAAGAGAAAGGCAAAAGACAAAGACCTGTGTTTTTCATTTACCTATGACTTGCTGACAGCTGTCAAATTTGTTATTATTTTTATTTTAGATTTGAAAACAGATGCTTCCCTTTGAACAGCTTGAGGTCAGGATATTTTATTGGTGTTGGATCTTGTCTGCAGTGAATAGCAAGTTCCTCATCACATGGGTCATTTGGTGACTGTGTGGGTAAGAAAAATTATAATTTGACCATGATTTGGAAATATTCTGGAAGTTTCCAAGAGATGCAGTTTCTGGAATCACTAAAGACTCAGTGTGTTATTTGCTTTGCAAGAGAGTATGTGGGTGGCCAGAAGTTGAGGGGTGGAGAGGTAACATCCCAGGCTGAGGAATCTCACCTGGCTCTTGGTCTACCTTCTCCTATTTCTGAGGAAATACTATTTGTTGTTCCTGCCTGCCTGGTTTTGACATGCATCTTGGGCAAGGCACCCAGCTAAACTGGGCCCTCTTTCCTCATCTGTAAAATCTGGGTTTGGGTGCACTGAGAGGGCAGCATGATTCATCCAAGAAACCTCTAGCGACGGGGCTCTAGGGTTTTATCTGCCCTGGTGGGGATCAATACTCGTCAAGCCTTTTGGGAGCACCATTTGGAAGCATGAGTCACATGCCTTGTTAGCCACATGCACGCTTTCTGACCCAGCAGGTCTGCCTCTAGGAATTCGTCCTAAGGAAATAGTCTAGTGATGGAGACAGAGATTCATGGACATGCTCATTTACTCCCAAAATTTTAAGACAAGCTAAATGTTTAAAAGTAAGGGCATTTCTAAATAAATTAAGTCAATTTGTTCAATGGAATATTGTGTAGACTTTACACATTATGTTTCAAAGCATATTAGCACAACGAATGTTCATTATATAAAATTATGATTGTAAAAAGTAAGACAGGGGCTTCCCTGGTGGTGCAGTGGTTGAGAGTCCGCCTGCCGATGCAGGGGACACGGGTTCATGCCCCGGTCCGGGAAGATCCCACATGCCGCGGAGCGGCTGGGCCCGTGAGCCATGGCCGCTGAGCCTGCGCGTCCGGATACCGCAAACAAACAAAAAAAAGTAAGACAGAATGTTGAATTGCACAGTACTAATTTTGCATCAAATAATTGAGACATACATTTGTATTAAAAAAGTCTGGAATAAAAACAACCACATGAGAACAGTGCTCCTAGGTGATTTAATATTCTTATTTTCCCCCTGAATTTCCAAATTTTCTTCAATGAATATGTATTTTTTTATAATTGGAAAAAACATAAAAGTAAAATTCCAAACTCAAAACAACATGGTGTTTGTGGTTTGATCACCTTTGTGACTAGTGTGATTGTGGACGTTTCTGGGACTCAGAGGAAGAGTAGGAAAACACTGTAGACCATGGACTCTACAACCAGACTACTCGGGTTCGAATTCTGGCTGCCCTTCATCTTGTTGGCATGGCTGGAGTGATCCCCTTAGCCTCTCTGTGCCTCAGTTTCTTCAACTGTGAAGTGAGGATAGTAGTAGTACCTGCTGAGAGAGTTAAAGTTCAACATATGTAAACCCCTGACCCATACCAAATACTCAATGAATGTTAGTTATTATCATTAACATCTGTAAAGTGGAAAAACTAATATTAATTCAATAAATGTTTATTGGGCACCTACTCTGTGCCAGGCACTGTCCTAGGTGCTGGATACGCAGCCGTGTAGGAATGATCAATGTGGGCAATGACTCTGCTCTCATGGAACTGTGTTTTAGTGGGGAAAACAGACAACAACAAATAAACAGGGGAGCTAGAGTGTTAAGAAGAATAATGAGAGAAAGAATGGGAGAGGTGTGCTCCTCAGGGAGGTGTTGGATAAAGTAACATTGAGAGAATGAGTGAGCATGGGGTGAGCCAATCAGGTATATGGATGAAGAGCAATAGGGGCAGAATGAAAAGTCAGTGCAAAGGTCCTGAGGTATGCTCGACTTGTTTAAGGAGCAGTAAGGAAACTATATAAGATAGTTATCCCCAAAGCAGACTCTGAGACAAGGATTCAAGTGCAAGTAGACTGCTTGGAAAATGATCCCAGGAAGATGGATCCCACAAGTGGGGAAGTGAGATAGGGAAGGGAAGGAAGAAAACCTGAGGGGCATTCATGAGTGAGCTGTCACTGGAGACAACTGGCCAGAACCACAGGGAGTGTCAAATACGCCCTCTGTGTTGTCCCACCTGAGGGATGAGGAAACAGGAGTATGGATCCTCCAAATCCAGTCTGTCGTTAGCCGAGGGCTGGCTTTCGCTGAGTACGGGCCCCTCACCCCAGAGAAAGCACCAGAAGAAGCACCAGAGGAAGCACTGGAGCTGAGAGTTGCAGGTTCTTACAGCAGGAAGTCATCACCCGGGCTGAGGAGCTGAGTACTGAGGGATGGATTCTGGATTTTGCCAGCATCTGCCACAAAAGCCATTGTAGCTACAGTGGAACCAGCAAGGCTGACTGTGGCAGGAGTTGCATTCAAAGAGGTAAGGGATGGGGGTGTGAATCACGTAGGGTGCTGTGGGCCATTGTAAAGAATTTTATTCTGAGTCATATGAGAGTCATTGTAGAGTTGTGAGCAAAAGAATGGCATGATCTGACTTGTTCTAGAAGGACAGTCTGGATGCTGCGTGGGGAACAGCATGTTGGAGGGCAAATGGAGGGGCAGGAACACAGTCAGGGGGTAACAGTCAAAGTCCAGGTCAGGGAGTATGGTGATTTGAATTTGAGCAATAGGCATGAGATATACTTTGGGATTCTGGATATATTTTAAACAAAGAGTCAAGTGAATTTGCAGACGAATTGGATGAGAAGTGAAAGAAAGACAGGAATCAAGGAAACTCTAAAGTTTTGACCTGAGCAACTGGTAGAACAAAGTAGCCATTTTTCAAGATGGTGAGGATGGCAGGAGGTGGTGATGATGGGAGGGTAAGAGTGGGAAAGAGGAGTTTGGCTTTCATTTATTAAATTGGAAGCATATATTAGTACTCTATCTCATCTTTTTTTTTTTTTTCTGGGAATTAAAAGAATCAGTACAGGGCTTCCCTGGTGGTGCAGTGGTTGAGAGTCCGCCTGCCGATGCAGGGGATGCGGGTTCGTGCCCCAGTCCGGGAAGATCCCACATGCCGCGGAGTGGCTGGGCCCGTGAGCCATGGCCACTGAGCCTGCACGTCCAGACCCTGTGCTCCGCAACGGGAGAGGTCACAGCAGTGAGAGGCCCGCGTACCGCAAAATAAAAAAAAAGAAAGAAAGAAAAAAAAAAGAACCAGTACAGTGTTATGAGCTCTCAGTAAGTATTACTTTCCCTACCCTATTCACTTTCCCAGCTTACTTTTTGTATAGGTGGCCTATGGTCACAATAATGTTGTGTCACAAACAAAAGTCTCAGCTTCATACGACAAAGAGGGTTTACTTTGCATCTTATGTCCGAGGACCAGGTGGCCTAATCAAGGCTCATCTGATCTCGGCTGGGCTTTTGCTCGTGCATCTAGGAATTGGCTGGAGGTCAGTTGATTTGGGCTCAGCTCTGCTCCTGTGACTCTCGTCCTCCTTGTGGGACCAGCAAGCTAGTCTGGGCTTGTTTCTTCAAGAAAGCAAGTGGAAACACATGAAGCCTCAGAAAGGCTCATACCCGATACATCATCACTCCCACGTTTGTTCAGTTGGCCAAGGCAAGTCACGTGGCTATCCCTAAAGCCAAGAGACAGCAAAACATATTCTGCCTTAGTATGTGTGTGTCTGTGTGTGTGTGTGGCTCGTGGTGGTGGGAAGTGAATATTTGTCAACAATAATCTAAGTTATAATCACCCTCTTCTTGATGAATATTAATTATTCTTCAACATGCAAAATATGTTAACCCTTATTCAAAAATCCCCAAAGTTTCGTCCAATCATGGTCTAGACTTGAAGGTCAAGATCTCATGACCTACATCAGGGCCAGATGTAATTCCTCTTTCTTGGAGGCTTTAAAGAACAAGTTGATCCCTCCTCTCTACACATATACAAAATAATACAGTGAAACAGACAGGATAAGCACAGTAAAATATGCCTATCTAAAAGAGGGAAGAATGGCCGTCATTGGTCCTTAGCAATTTTAAAGTCTTGCTCGGCAAATGTTTCCATGTCCTACGACATTGGGGTTGGTGAGTTTTCCCCGATTAACACCAGGTTCAGTTCACTGGGTGTGGTTCCTCACTCCATTGTTCACTATGGCTCATGGCTATGTTCTCTGAGCTGTCCTCTCTTTTGCATCCCTTTTCAGGGACACTTCTGAAGAGGACTTTGGAAGATAAGCTATTATTGGTGACTCAGAAACTTTCTTGGTGTACTTTCTGTCAGGAGAAAGTTGGAGGCTGAGATGGTTAATTTTACAGATCAACTTGGCTAGGCCACAGTATCCAGATACTTGGTTAACCATTATCCTAGATGTTTTTGTGAATATATTCTGTAGGTGAGATTAATATTTAAATCAGTACACTTTGGGTAAAGCAGATTGCCCTACATAATGAGGATGGGCCTCATCCAACTAGTTCCTTAGTAGGAAAAAGGCTGACTTCCTCCAGAGAACAGGGAATTCTATCAGTAGACAGCCTTCAGACTCAAGCTGCAACACCAATTCTTCCCTGGGTCACCAGCCTGCCGGCTTATCATACAGATTTTGGACTTGCTACTTTCCAAAATCATATGAGGCTGTTCCTCAAAATAAAGGATCTATCTATCTATCTATCTATCTATCTATCTATCTATCTATCATCTATCTTCTCTCAAGAGATTCTATTGGTTCTGTTCTTTTGGAGACTGGTACACAGTCCCAGAGATTTTTCTGTGTTTTGAACACTCACTTTTACCCCTGGTTGCCAACACGTCTATGTGGTTGCCTCAAAAATGTTGTATGTCTTACATATATTTGGCTGCAGTCTACTCCATGTACCAAAAATCACACACATAATTCATTTTGAGATATTCATCTCTCAATGTACTTACTGCTATTATGGTCACATCAGCCTGCCCTTGCACCCCACTCTATGTTTTCTAAAAGTCTTTTTGTCTAACTGAGAAAGTACATCAGACTTTACCTTCATTCTTACAAAATTCATAACAAAAGCACTTACATCCATAGGCTTAATTTGGTTTTTACTCTGAGGCCAGGTCTTACTGGGGGTGTTGTTGGATTAATCATTGTTGCCAGGTTGTATCCTGATTTGCAAATATTTTGTTACCTGGAAAGGCTGGAAATGAGAGATACTTTTATCCTCTAACTCAGTAAGTTCTGAATTCCTATATTCCCTCCAAATTCTGCTTGTAGACTGGCTGGTTCTTCCTGATCTCATTTCTTTCTTGAAGTAACTCATCACACGTGGTAAAAGGAACCAACTCACACTTTTGGTATTTTGCCTGGAGATCTCTTTGTCCAGGTTCACAAGTTCATTAGGTACATTTCCCATTTTCTACTCCCACCATGCATCATCGCTATTTCAGCCCCCTAAAATTGTTTTCTAACCATTTTCTTACCTTCTTTAAGTTTCTCAACCTCTTGCCACTCATCCCTCAAACCAACTCAACATACCTTGGGTTTTGTTAGAATAGCACTCCAATTCTGGTACCAATGTTTGTTCTGGTTTTGTGTGGCCAAAGCAATGCTGTGTAAGAGGCGACTACAAAATCTCGGTAGCCTACAACAGTAAGCGCTTGTTTAACTCATGCGTCTTGGGGTCAGCTGGGGGTCAGCTGATCTGGGCTGGGTTTGGCCAGGCGGGTCTGATGATCTTGGCCAGGTTTACTCACGCATCTGGGGGTCAGCTAGTGATGAACCGACTTGTGGTTGGTTCATCTGGGGGGGTTCAGCTCTGCTCCGTGTGTCTCTCCTCCTCGCCTTTGGCCAGCCAACAGTCCAGCCTAGCGGTCTAGTTTCCTGCCAGTGGCAGAAGTAAAATAGGGTGCATCGAAACACGTGAAGTCTCTTAAGGCTGAGGTTCGGGATTGGTACTCATCTCTCCTGGTTCCATTGATGAAACAAGGCAATGAATAAACTTAAAGCCAAGGCATAGGAAATATACTCCACCCTTTAAGAGAAGGATAGAGAGTGAATACGTCTGATCAGTAATCTAATCTTTCCACTCCCCAGTCATTCCAGTGATGCTGTGTTTCTATAAAATGTTTCACCAGAATCTCCAGTTGCATGGTCCTGTGTGGGTCTGATTTAGAGTTAACCAGAAGAGAAATGTGTGTGATTTCTGAAAGGCAGTGAAGCAGCGGCCGTTACTCTCTGAGGTTTTTGGAGAATCTGGATGTGGAGGTGGGTAGACGCAGAGGTCTGGTGGGTTTCGGTCATCATCTCCCTTCTCTGCTCCCTGCCGGCTCTTGATCCTGACTGCTGGCTTTCTCAGGCTCTTGGCTGCAGAGGTGATAGCAGCCTTCTCCCCAGATCTGCCTCTGTGCTCTCATTTGAGCAATGTGAAGATTGACTCTCAGGTTGATGGACTGGGGTCTCTAACACTGATCATCACCAGCGCCCCCAACGTTGGCTTAACTCAGGTCCTCCCACAATTGTGAAAGGTCTACTTCCTGTAATTTCTCTATCCCGTGACACTCACCGTGACCTTGCTCCCCTGCCTGAGTCCCACCCGACTGAAACAGCCCACAAGCCGTCCACAACGCTGTGCTCCCTCCATTCCCATGACTCAGCCATGGACCCCGTGTCCTTCTTCTGCCTCTTAACTGCTCAACAGAGGACTTCCCTGGCGGTCCAGCGGTTAAGACCTCCCCTTCCAATGCAGCGGGTGCAGGTTTGATCCCTGGTCGGGGAGCCAAGATCCCACATGCCTCGCGACCAAAACATCAAAACATAAAAACAGAAGCAATATTGTAACAAATTCAATAAAATGGTCCATATCAGCTGCTAAAAGCTCAACACCTAACTCTTAAATGCTCCCTCCTTTCCTGAAACAATCCTCCACCCAGGTCCCTTTATTATTTTTAATTTTAAAAAATTAAAAAAAATTTTATTGAAGTATAGTTGATTTACAATGTTGTGCACAGCAAAGTGATTCAGTTATACATACATATATATCTATTTTTTTCTGATTCTTTTTCCTTATAGGTTATTACAAAATATTGAGTAGAGTTCCCTGAGCTATACAATAGGCCCTTGTTGGTTATCTTTTTTTTGTTTTCCGGTGCGCGAGCGTCTCACCGTTGTGGCATCTCCCGTTGCGGAGCACAGGCTCCGGACGCGCAGGCTCAGTGGCCATGGCTCACGGGCCCAGCCGCTCCACGGCATGTGGGATCTTCCTGGACCGGGGCACGAACCCATGTCCCCTGCATCGGCAGGCAGACTCTCAACCACTGCGCCATCAGGGAAGCCCGGTTATCTATTTTACATATAGTAGTTTGTATATGTTAATTCCAAGCTCCTAACTTATCACCCCCCCCCCGTTTCCCCTCCTATGTCCCTTTAAATAGGCTCCCGCTCTCTTCTCGCCATGGTTCAGCAAGCCAAGACAATACCCGTTTTGTAGCGGATTCCAAAGTGTTACTAGGTCATTTCATCATTTTACATCTATATGTTTCAGCAGGACCTCTGGGTACAATGACAACCCAGAGCAGTGATGGCGTGAGTTTCAGGCTCTGTGACAGTCCCTAGGAAGCCACTCAGGCACCCGTTAGGGCCTTGCAGAGTCTCCTAGGGAATAAGCGGCGTTGGATTCCTCAGAAGCTGGGCTGGAGCGGGATTATGCCACTCTCACGCTTCTTTGCCTGAATGAGTTTTGCTTTTCCTTTGAATAACAGGGAGGTTTTGTCACAAATAGGTGGGATCATACAATCCAGGTATTTTAAAAACAAATCAATGTATAACTTAAATTTCTAAAGTAAAAACAGACCTTTTCTAAGTAGCCGCGTTGTGGGCTTACCCATAGGAAACCTCGCAGCAAGTCTCAGTACCTTTTCACAGGCCTCGTTTGGAATCTAGTAAGCGATGGCAACTCATCCCACGTGAAGATGAGCTGGATCTTTTGAAACAACCAGAAGTCAGTTAGTGATCAACCCTGACTAAAGGGAGTTGTCAGGGTGAGTGAAATTACTATATAAATCAAAAGGTGGTTCTGAAAAGCCACGTCAAAGAGGTTCTTGAGAGCTGTTTCGATCCCTTCATGTTAACCCTGGAAAAGGTCACAGTCTCTCAGAGAGACAGCTCTGAAGAGGGATACGTGAATTTAGAGGTTAAGTCTTAGTATTTAAAATCGTTCAGGTTTTCTCAAGCCTGAGACCTCTATTGTCTTTTTATTAGTAGGTCTTATTGGTTAAAAACCATTATTGAAAATTCTTATACCTCAAACTACTATTCCCTTCCCTTCTGAACTAGCACACTGCCCTTGACAGTTATTGTTTCCTTTTCTAGCAAAGTTTAAACAGGCTGATTTGTCCTGCAGGGAATTAAAGGATATGATCGACAAATTAGCACATGCTGAAAGAAGAATGGATAGTTTTGCGTCTTCTGACTTTGGAAGTGACTTGCAGCTTTGCTGGCCAATCTTTCCAGCAAGGTGGATTTTTCTTTTTTTTTTTTTTTTTTTTTTTTGCAGTTGAGCTCAGTCAGTGCATCACTGAGACCCCCACCAGCAAAACAGAAGTGGTGAGAAGTTGATATGAAACTGCTTTTGCAGGTACAAAATGGACAAATATGGGTGATTTAATATGGTTAACCTAATATTTCCACTAGTTTCCTGCCTAAGCTCTCCCCAGGCAAACCCAGCTGGAACGCAGTCGGCAGGCAAGCCCGGCCTGCAGAGCTGAGCAAGAGAAGGGGGCTGAGGGTCCACTCAGAGGCAGGAAACTTGGAAGAAATTTTCAGAGCATCCCTGCCAGATGAAGACTGGGAAAGACGTTGACAAAGAGAGCTTCTTGGAAAGACAGGACCACGACCTGGTCAAAGCACCATTGCAGGTAAATGCCTTCCCTCATTCCTTCCATGGGCTCTAAAAGCCATTTTTCTAAGTCCTGGTGGCTGCAGGTATTGGAGGATCGGGTCCACTGGGGCCACACGACTCTGGGGAACAGAGTGCTGTGTGGACACAATGGTAGGGGTGGACCTTTTGTTATCCTTACACCAGGTCTTGGTCGTTTGACATCACAAGTATAACTTAAAATATTTATGTCCGAGCTGCCTGACAGAGGGGCTGTTTACCCAGAGTGATTTGAGGAGGTGTTATAGGTTGAACTGTGTCCACCAAAAAGATACACTGAAGCCCTAACCGCCCCCCCCGCCCCCCACCCCCCACATATCTGTGAAATTTATCTGATTCAGAAACAGGGTCTTGGCAGATGTCATCATATAGAGATGAGGCTGTACTGGGTTAGGGTGGGTCCTAACCCAATAACTGGTGTCCTTAAAAGAAGAGGGAAATTTGAACACAGAGAGACACAGACTCATAGGAGATGCCACGTGACAACAGAGGCAGAGATTGCTGTGATGTGTCTACAAACCAAGGACCATCAAGGACTGCGGGCATCCACCAGAAGCTGGAAGAGGCAG
This sequence comes from Tursiops truncatus, assembly GCF_011762595.2. Classification (NCBI taxonomy): domain Eukaryota; kingdom Metazoa; phylum Chordata; class Mammalia; order Artiodactyla; family Delphinidae; genus Tursiops; species Tursiops truncatus. The sequence goes on along the minus strand of NC_047037.1, from coordinate 137,537,356 downwards.
GAAGGACCCTCCCCTGGATTCTTCAGAGGGAGCTCCGCCCTGCTGACACCTTGATGTCGGACTTCCGGCCTCCAGAACCGGGAGGGACCACACTTCTGTTGTTTTAAGCCCCCCAGTTTAGGATCATTTGTTATGGCGGCCCTGGGGCGGCTCATCCACGAGGTATCTAGCAAAGGTGATTGTCTGAGAGAATTAACACCTGGGTAGCTCTGGGCCTGCCCCCCAACTTCCAGATTCTTTCCTCTGCTCCCATCCTCCAGGGTTGCCCGTGTCTGAAACAAGTGCTACTGACGTAGCTTTCAATTCCAGAGGGCAGGTGGAAGGCCTGCCTATCAAAAGTCTCATGTGGTCAAAAAACTCCACAGCGTATTTTAAAGAAAGACGAGAAAAGGAAACAGTTCCCTCCCTCCCTCCCCATCCCCCCGCCCTTCCTGCCGACCTTTTGTAAACTTCCTTCCATTCTTCCTCCCTTACCTGTACGTTATTGGTTGACAGGGGCGTTAGACAGACATTAAGAAGCAGTTTGTTCAGACTCTTATTTGATCTTTAAACATTTACTGGTTTATTGTCTATATGCCTTCAAGGAGTAGGAAAGCACACTGCAATCCCCTCTCCTTCTTTCTGGAATGTGTCTCTGTTACTTTATGACACAGCGTTCTAACTGGGCTGGGCTGATTTTATGCCCCTTTCAACACTCTGCACAAAAGTGTAAAGAATGGGTGGGAACCGAGTCCCAGCTGCTATCCTTCATCTTTTTTTCGGAAACTGTTTTTGGACATTTTTACAAAAAGCAACACCTAGATCTTCCGATGTATCTCTGTCTATCCCTGTCCTCTGTGTATATCTTGAGAGCCATTGGGCTAACCGAAGGGAAACTCATTCCAAATTAGCCAAGCGGGGAGGAAATATCCGGCTAGTCTGACAGGATAGAGTAGAAGCCAGTGGTCTCAGCCAGCATTTCTCACGGGGGTGCTTCTTCATGTTGGGTGAGACATTTCTTGCTGGTGCAGAATCATGCCAAGCATGGCCTCAGCCAGTAAATACAGATAGGAACTCCCAATTATTGTGACAAGTAGAACCCACTCCCAGTCACACGCACACGCTTTATTTCCAAAAGTCGTCTGTCGCAGATGCTGTTGGTGTCCTTGGATGTCATCTCTGACACAAACGGCTGCTTACTGTGAACACGTGAGACTTCCTGCCTGCAGGCTTGTTGCTGGATGACTGCGGAGCCCTCTCAGACGCACAGAACAGCTGGAAATGCTGGAGCGTTCACCCTGCTGGCTGTAGACCAGTGGTGGATGCCCCAAATCCTCACCCTTGGTTGGGTGACCTGGAAGCATGCTGTCCACCACCTTCCAGAAGCCCCCAGTGTGCCTGGGCTCCAGTTGCCCACGTGGTAGCTGACTCCTAACACGCTTGTATTAGTTTCCTGTTGCTGCTGCTACAAATTTTCATGCCTTAGTGATTAACACGACACATATTTATTATCTCATGGTTTTGGAGGTTAAAAGTCAGAAATGAGCTGAGGATCAAGGTGCCAGCAGGTGCATCTGGAGGCTGCAGGGGAGAATCCATTTCCTGGCCTTTTCCATCTTCTAGAGGCTGCCCACATTCCTTGGCTTGTTGCCCCTCCCTCCAACTTCAAAGCCAGCACCATTGGGCTGAGTCCTTCTCCTGCTACCATCTCTGGTTCTCTCTTCTGCTCCCTCTTCTCCTTTTAAAGACCCTTGTGGTTACTTTGGGCCCACCCAAATAATGCAGGATACTCTCCTTAGCTTAAGACCAGCTGATTAACAGACTTAGTTCCCTCTGCAACTTGCATTCCCCTTTGCTTGTAATCCAACATATGGACAGATCTCAGGATGCAGACATCCTTGGGGACCATCATTCTTCCTACCAGAACACGCTTTATTGGCTTCCTCTCCTTCTCTGTCTCACTATCCCATTTTCCTATTGGTCTTTCTTGGGACCATCTCCCAAATTAACTACTTGCACTAGAAGTCTTATCTCATAGTCTGCTTGTGCAGAAATCCAAGCCAGAGAGCTGTCTAAAAGGGAATTTTAGACACTCAGAACCACTGGCCTGGGGACTCCAGTGCATCATCAGGACTTAGTTTCTTTGTGTCCCTTGCCTATTCCTCTCACCACCTTTGTCACAGCTGGCACAGTGGCTAAGGTAACTCTAACTAAGCCAACAACCTTCCAGGTTCAATTCTATGGGGAAAGAGTAACTTCTGTTCACATTCTGAGATAAATTCTAACTTGACTTCTTTAGGTCATGAGTCTCTCCCTCACCTGATCCTTAAGGCTGGAGGACTGTGGTGTTTTACTTGGCTAAGCCTGAGTTGCATCCTCCACTCCTGGAAATGAGGGTTGAGCCTCACCCAGGCTTCATGGACTCAGAGTGATGTCTACTCAACGAGGCAGCAATGAGTGCTGGAAAGGCCAATAACAAATATCTACTACATCGTCTTTTCTTTCTTCTTCTTTGCTCCCTCTTCAAACCCCGCCACATGGGGCTGCATGCACCTGTGCTTGTATAACACAGGACGCCTGAGCAGGGCCTAGGGAACATCCAGTGAATTTCATAGATTGCAAAACTGAGGGCAAAACAAATGCAAGGAATTACTGTTGGTTGCACACCAGCATTGCCAGTCTCCCTTGAGAACACCTGTCTCCCGATTCTAGGCCCTGCAACCTGTTCACCACAGTCTGACCTCTTCCAGACTGTAGCCTTTTGTAGCTCGGGTCAATTTTGTATTAAAAATGGATACATTTGAGTTGATAGTGGGAGGTATCTCCCTATTAGTAATTTATGTTCATTTGTGTTTATTTGTTTGCTTTTATCCTTGCCCCAAATACACTTTTTTTTTTTTTTTTTTTTTTTTTTGCGGTACGCGGGCCTCTCACTGCTGTGGCCTCTCCCGCTGCAGAGCACAGGCTCCGGACGCGCAGGCTCAGCGGCCATGGCTCACGGGCCCAGCCGCTTCGCAGCACGTGGGATCCTCCCGGACCAGGGCATGAACCCATGTCCCTTGCATCGGCAGGCGGACCCTCAACCACTGCGCCACCAGGGAAGCCCCCAAATACACTTTTGTTGCAGGGTGCATACACTGGTGACATGGTGTAGAAGCAAATTGAAACGTGCATTCAACAGACCACATGAAACGTCGTCAGTGTGCTTTGTGATATGGATGTGATGGCTAATTTCATACGGCACTCAAGAAATGTGGCTTTCATTATGGCAATGATGGTGGTGGTGATGATTAATAATAAACGACTTTAACAAGAACAATGTCTTACAACTTCAGAAACTGCAATACATTAGATATTCATGTGGAGATAGAGAATCTCCTCTGGAACCCTTAGATGATTGCATTCTTTTCCAGGAATTAACACCAGGAAATAGAGATCAGTTCCCTCCTTGCATCATTTATAATATGCATTGCAAATTCATGAAGCAGAGTTGTGAGAGGAAAGTTATTCCTCTCTCTGAAATATATTAGATCAGCTGTAAATCAGTTCAGTATTTCTTGGGCTTAATTCTACGTAGACTTCTCTCCCATCTTGAGAACTTTCTAGAATCTCTACTACTTGGTTATCTCTTTTAGGTCACTCATTGTGTCTCTCAGTCTTAATTTTAGGTGAGACATTTAGCCAACTGCTTCCTTGAGCTGCCTTTTTAAAACAAAAATAAAATATAACCCTAAACCAAAACCAGAAACAGCTTTCCATCCAGCCCCTTTGAAATAACCCCTAGGACTCTGGAGAGGGGTGTGAAAGAGTGTGAATCTGTGGGTTCACATGATTTTGGTTGGCTACATGAACATGCACGGAACATTTACAAGTGATGACTGGAAGTCAAAGCTTCTATAAACTTTTCCCATTCTCCTTGCAAATGGCAAACACCACTGTGGGGTAGAGAGAAATTTGCACGAAGAGCTGGCAGAGTGAACAGAGTGAAGGTGAGCAGAGATAGACATTGGACCACTGGATGTTGGGCTGGGACTGGTGTGGTGATGGTGGTAGGGAAGGCATGTGGCCAAGTGGGACAGTATTTTATTTTGATCTTAGTTTCTTTCTGTTTTATTATCTTTAGGTTGGTTGAGTGTAAAACTCATAAATGCACCAGGGTATTTCTTTTGGGGGGGTATTTATTTCTAGGCCAATAGTAGCCCAACACAGGAAGAGAGAGCACGAACAAATTGCACTGTTTAATGTAATGTAGTCATTAAAATTGGAAGGAGAGGTCTGGGAACCCTGACATTTTGGGGCCTTGGAGTTCTAATCTTTAAAATTAAAAAGTTAGGGGATCCCTAGGGACATTTCTCAGCTCTAGCACTTTAGAATTCATTGGCATAGGTCCCTGTGTTACAATTCTCAGAAACTTCTGCCTCAGGTTCTGCTAAATTAGTGAAGGGATACCCCAAAATACCTTCAAGATAGCTCGTTGGGAGGTGATGGAAAGGACCAGTTGTGTGAGGGGGATGGACACTCCCACCTGTGTCCAGTTGTCCTATAGCAATATGCACCCGTTTTCATTTGTAAATTTGACCACCGCTGAGAAATGAAGTCATTGGCAGGCTTGAAATATAGAGACCTTATATGATTAATCTTCCACATCTATAATTCATAATACTGAAGAGGAATTGGGGGGAAGGAAAAACATTTGGAAAGGGTAATGCTTTTATGAAACAAGCTCTGTTGAGTTTACTTAAAGATTATGCATGTTTTGTTTGCTCTTTATGTTGTTAAAATGTTCAGGGAAGAAAGAAAGTTGGAACCATTTAAGAAATACCTGGCAGAATTCCATGGTACAATGGAGGAACCATTCAGAAATCGAAAGTGGTCCTGCTAGGTGAGTCAAAATCATAGGGACCAGGGAGGCAGCCTCATCTCTGCATTTTGGGACCTCTTTAAGGAGCCATGAGGTGTGCATGCCTGTGTACACACACACACACACACACACACACACACTCACACACATACACGCACATACACACAGACAATGCAGGGTATATAGCTCATCAAATAAAGGGCAGAGGGCAGTCTTTGCAGATACAAATTGTTTCTCCTGGTAATGGGGGAGATAACAGTGGGAAAGGCTGATTTCATGCCTCTCCACTGATGAGCCGCTGAGGGCCCAGTAATGAACCTACAGGCCCCTGGGGGCTTTGTCTGCACCTCTGCAGGCTTGTCTGTGAGAGGGATGAGGGCTGAAGAAAGGAGTGCCTAATATAAGGAAACAGGCTGAAAACGGAGTAGGGTGGGTGATAGCCAGAATCTAGGAGTTTGTATTCATTTTGAGACAGTCTGGGACCGGGGACCTGGGACCTGGGATCCTTTGCTGCAGTGCTTGCACCTGGACAAACATCTCCTGGAGCAAAAACATACAAAGAAACTATACGGGACTAAAAATAACTGGCTTCCTGCACAGTTGGGGCAAATTATAGACAAAATGCTACAAAAAGACCCACCCCCGCCCCCTCAAAATCCACTGCCTCTTCTGAAGAGCCAGGAGCAAAATCAGGGTACTGTGCATGCCCCCTACACTCGACAGCAGTAAAGGGGTGGACAAAACACCTAAGCCACCCTCTGGCCTGACCCCTGGACTCACCCCTACCCTCACCCCATATCAGGAACAGCTCGTCCCGCCCCCAACCTTGGGGAGCAAGCTGGGGAAACTGTTACTTGTTTTCACTCCCTCCTGCTGAGGCGGGTCTCCCAATACAGCCTTGCCTGAATTTCTTGTCTGGCCTCTCATCAATTTCTGTTGATTGGGGAAGGCCGAGAACCCTGGCCGATAGCCATTCTACCATTTGAAAGCAGAGACTAAAAAGTCAATATATCAATAAGGAGGACTCTTGTGCTGTAGTTGTATATGTTTGCAGTAGATAATGCCAGCAGCTCCCCCAATATTCATGTTTTCCCCTTTCTTTCTTATTAACAGAACCTTCATATGGCCTAGAAATCCAACGACTAGCTAAGGAAAAGTCACTTCCCCAGGCTTCTCTGCTGTTGAGGAAGCCATGGGCATAGGTTAGGCACGGAGACGTAGCTGCTAGACTCAGGACAGGCAGCCCCTCCTGAATCACTTTTTTGCCTTTCATCTGGTTACCCCTTTTTCTTTTTCCCACTGGATGGTGACTGTGTGAATTGTGAGTGAACTGCCATCTGGTAAGAAGCAAGTTTCACTGAAGAAACATGGCAAATGTGTTTAGATGTCATGGACTGAAAAAAGAATAGTGGTTTCCAATGAGGCAAAGAGTCACATGGAGAGTGCCTTGAAAATGCAGACATTGGTTTGTGATCCAGCTGCCTCTCATGTGATTAACCTATGTAGCATGGGCTAAGGTGATTATCAGCAATTTTATTTATTTAATGGTGGTTAATACTTCTAAGGACTACTGGGAAGTCTGGCGTTTTACACACCATTTAGAAATCTTACTGTGGTGGTGTATAAAAGATAAGACCACGACTGTTGGCTAACCCAACGTTCATTTTCAAACCCCCTTCACTTTTGCCCAACTCCATTATAGGAGCTGGAAAAACTGATCATCTTTTCCAGCCTCTTTTGTGCCTAGCATGGCCATGTGTCATAGTTCAATGGGACATAAGCATAAATCTTCATGGGGAGGATTCTGGGAAGGAACGGATATGCTTGCCTTGTTCTTCTTCCTTTCTTCCTGGATGTGATGCTGGATCTGGGGCAGCCATTTTGCCACCATGAGTGCGAGGCCATGAGATTGGCAGAAACACTGTCATTGACACTATTGAGCTACTGAACCAACAATGGCAGCCAATTTCTGCAGAATTCTGAAAAACTCTATTGGTTTGCATCATTGTGAGTCAGATTTTTCTCTTAACTTTCAGCTCAGAGCATTCCTGAAAACACAATGTGAAAAATAAGAATCACAAATGGCCAATAGGATATGAAAAAAATTCAGCTTCGATAATAATCAAATAAGTGAAATTTGACCAAAATTTTGAAATAATGATCACACTTAGTGCTAGGATGCTGCTGCAAGATAAGTGTACCTGTTCCCTACTGGTGCCATTATACACGGGTACAGACTTTCTCAAAAGACGTGGATGAATTTATGAAGAGCCTTCAAAGATTTTCAATCCTTGGACCAAGTAATTTCACTCTTGAGAACCTCTCCAGAGGAAATAGTATCAGGAACCCAGATTTGCATGCATTATGATCCAAGTTTTGTAAGAAAGAAAAAAAAATTATCTTCATAGGTGTAGACTTAGGTAAGGGTACAAAAATGTTAAGAATTGTTATCTCTTGTTCTGAGTGACATTTGTTTTTCCAATTTTTAAGAAAGAACATGTATTCATTTGGAATTAGGAATAGACAACAGAAGTCATTTAAAAGAATAATACCACTGAATGCTCAAGTCTCTGTCCTTTGTGGAAATAACAGTGAAGCATCTTCACAGGTCTTTGACCACAAGTCCTTCTTTTCATTTATTTATTTATTTATTTTTTAATTTTTTGCGGTACGCGGGCCTCTCACCGTTGTGGCCTCTCCCATTGCGGAGCACAGGCTCCGGACACGCAGGCTCAGCGGCCATGGCTCACGGGCCCAGCCGCTCCGCGGCATGTGGGATCTTCCCGGACCGGGGCACGAACCTGTGTCCCCTGCATCGGCAGGCGGACTCTCAACCACTGCGCCACCAGGGAAGCCCTTTTCATTTATTTTTAAATTTATTACTGAGATACTAAACAGAGTCATCATATAAAAAAACGCTGGGTATGATTGCCTGAACTCATGTACTCACTTGAACTTGACAGTGGCTCTGAGAGTTATGAAAGGATGTTATTCCCATTGTACTTTTTGAAAAGGGAAAGAAAGGAGCCAAGTATCTTCCTGAAGGTCAGTCTGCCTGTGAGTGGCAGAGGCAGGACCTGACCTAGGTCAGCTGATTGTAACCTTGAGCTCCGTTTTGACACCAGGATTTCTATCCTGCATGGGTGAAACACATACCCAGTGAGGGCCACAGCTGAAGTTCCCTGTAATTGCAAAAGAGACCAAGGAGAAAACCTGGTTTTACATCCAGACAGGAAAAGGATGAGGGAGGCAACTGAACTGCCAGCTACACAGATTATACACACTCTGAATGCTTATTTATACAAACCCGTCCACCCACGACTATAACGTAACCAATATGCAAAAAAGAAATCTAGTTTTGAGCTAAATACTAAATCAACCATTGTTAAAAGAGAATAAACTACAAGTGCATTAGACTGTTCAGGCCTCCATCAGGGTATTTGGAAGAGTGTGGGAATCGAAATTGTGTGTGACCCAGAAGACCCACAGAATTGGGTTTATGTAAATGATGGACAGAATTTTTACGTGGCTGCGTTCCCATTAATTCCCGTTCTCTCCATGTACATGGGGTGCCACGGCCAAACTTTTCATTTTGGAGATTAACTTTTCCTTTACAGTTAGGTGTGACTGAAAAGACTGTAGGTTAGAATATTATATTTTCCCCCGGAATTTTATTTTATTTTTCAAAATTAATTTTTATTGGAGTATAGTTGATTTACAATGTTGTGTTAGTTTCCGCTGCACAGCAAAGTAGATGTATATACGTACATCCACTCTTTTTTTAGTAGAATATTCTTAAATAATGTCGTGTGTAGGAAAGAGATGCTTAGACTGCAAGGGACAATATGATGTTATCTAATTTTTAAGAGAGATGAAAATAAATGCCGAAGTATGAAGCAGCAGTGATAGAGTCTTTGCCAGTTATGAGCGATAGTTAATAGGGTTCTTTAAAACTGAACCATACATGACGGAAAGCTGGCAAGTTTCTTGAAAATTAACCAGGCACAACAAACTTATCTTCTGTGTGTCAAGTTTGCAATGCTCCAGCCCACTTCCTGCACGGGCTTGGGCTCCTGGAGCCCACAATTGCCCTAACTAGCTAGGCGGCCCCCATCTCTCAGTAAAAGCCAATGCAAAGCAAACCGCGCGATTAGAAGTTAAGAGAGTGAGGATATTACATTTTCTTGTGGACAATCTACCTGAATTTTGTTAAGCTTATCCAGATTTATTTTACACTATGGACACCTGAGTTAGCGCTTATTTTTAAGTTGTCAAGGGATACCTTCAGAAAGGAAAAAATACGGCTTCTCTATTTACATAGAATTTTTCACTCTCTGTTCACTTTGAGTTCCTTTACCCCCTGGTTTTAATTTATGACTTTTTAAGTATCCTTTAAGTAGCAGATGTTTAAACACTTTTTAATCGGCGAAACTGCAAAGTGTAATTGCTGGGTTTGGCAGGTGGCCCTCTGGGAGCCCCTGGCCCGCTGATAAACGTGTTCTGAACGCAGTACCATCTCCCTGCAGAAGCAGTGAGACCGTATCACAGCCTGCAGATGTCTTTTGTCGGGTTTGGGGAGAGTTCTTCAATTAATCAGTCGAACTGGCTTAAACTGAAGGGACGCGTCAGGGAAACATCACCTCCTACTGTCATAGGAGGATGAGGTGGAGGCTGAGTCTGCTCCCTGAATTAAAATAAAGACTCTTTGCATTCTGGGGGCCGGGGAGATGAAAGCTAAAAAGTCTGTTTGTCTGTTGGCTTGACCGAAAAAGCAAAGATGGAATCCATTAAGACACCAAACCATGTGTCTCAACTGTGAAGTGTCATTTGCGTTTCTAGTTGGTTGCTCTCACCCTGTGAGCCTGCCCAGGGCAGGCGAGGGAAGCAGTGCTGAGGAAAATAAATGCCAATTCTCTACTCCTGTCATTTGTCTGTTCCTTCCAGAGTCTTAGTGAAGAGTGAATATTTCAAAATGAACACAGTAAGATACAGGCATTCTTCTTTCAGAACAACCATCCAAGGGGCAAAGCATCATGAGTTGGTCACACAAGAACTCACTCGCTTTTGGTGTTTTCTGCTACCCACCAGTGTCCCTAAATGTGTATTCTGGTACCTGCCTCTGTCCCCGGATGGACGCACAGCAGTGTGCCTGGATGTGGTCCATGCCGTTTGCCCGGGGCACAGGGGACGGTGATGCGGTTCTCACCGGGAGGGAGGGAGTGGGGGAGGGGCGGAGCCACGGGACCAGGCACCCGTCATTACACTAGCTGTGTTCCCTCCCCCTGTTCTGATAACAGGAATAAGGACTCAGTACTCCCTGAGACTCTTGCAGGGGTATTTGTTAGAAATGCAAAGTCTGAAGCCAATCCCAGACCTCCTGGATCAGGTGCTCTGCGTGGGGCCCTGGGCATCTGCATTTTGAACTCTCTCCGTAAGTGACTGTGTTGAGAACCACAGAGGTCACGTGTGGGATCCTTTCTGTGCTGAAGACTCCAGGTCTCTGTACGGTGTGTTGGCTCTGAGCTGAGGGTAGAGGCAGAGGACGCCCTGTCTCACTGTTGGTGTTGGCCTCGGTCTACTTGACTCCTGCCTGGGATGCTGAGGCCCTGGTCCTGTTCCTCATCCACGCAGTGCGCAATAGTGCTGGCAGACACAGGGGTCGGGGAGCGTGTACACGTGAAGTTAGATTCAGGGTGAGAGGTGCTGGGGTGTCGGGGGGCCTTGGGGGAGAGGACGCATCTCACCAAGGCCTGTCATTTTCCGGCGTTGTTATATCCAGTTTGACGAGCTGGGAGGCTGAGAGTTTCGGAGTGAAGTGGAGACCCCACGAGTCAGGACCGCGAGGCCCAGACGAGCATCTGTGTGTTCCCTCCCTCAGTGGTGTGGCCTCGGGTGAGATCTGTGGGCTTCTGTCCCTTCCTCTATAAGTGGAGGATAATAATGCCTGATTATTTCGCCCTGTGGGGTGACTTGAGGCTCCAGTGAAACAGGACAGGAATGTGAAAGTGTCTTGACAACTGTACAGTTTAGCAGAAGCTCTTTTCTCCACTTCCGGACCTGGGTCCTCTTTCCCTCCAACTCATTCCCTTGCCCCTAATTAGGTCCTTTATTTCCATTAATGATGGGTAATGGGTTTGGAAAAGGTGGATGAGAATCTAAGTGTTTTTTTTCCTATCAAACTCTACCTGCAGGAAGAATTTCGTGGCCAGGGTCCTTGTGGGGATCTATGAAGACCACATCAGGCACCCCAAACCACCCCCAAAACAGAACTCTCTGTGCTTATTCTTTTTTTTTTTTTTTAAGATGTTGGGGGTAGGAGTTTATTAATTAATTAATTTATTTTTGCTGTGTTGTGTCTTCGTTTCTGTGCGAGGGCTTTCTCTAGTTGTGGCAAGCGGGGGCCACTCTTCATCGCGGTGCACGGGCCTCTCACTATAGCGGCCTCTCTTGTTGCGGAGCACGGGCTCCAGACGCGCAGGCTCAGTAGTCGTGGCTCACGGGCCCAGTTGCTCCGCGGCATGTGGGATCTTCCCAGACCAGGGCTCGAACCCGTGTCCCCTGCATTAGCAGGCAGATTCTCAACCACTGCGCCACCGGGGAAGCCCCTAGGAGACCATTTTTAAGTCTCCCAGTCTGACTGCTCGCTTTGCAGACCTCAAGCTCCAGCACCCGACACAAAGGCAACAGCCTTTGGGAGCCTGTTTCACCAGCTCCCACAACTGTATGCGGTTAAACCTCTTGTTGAATCTATCACTTCCTAAGTGCTTCTGTTTCTCTGATCAAACTGATAGAAGCATGAGCCTATTTGCAAGACTAGATGGGGACCCACTGAGCGTTTATGTAACAGGCAGCTCCAGGTGTCCACTCTTCAGATACCCCTCGGGTTGAAGGCATTCCATTGTCTGATGATTCCATCTGATTTGTGTAAACAAGGCAGCCCATTAAGGTTCCAGGTAATTTCCTTCTCTCAATTCTTTGTTGCTTGATCGAATTCTGGATTCTTTCCATATTTCCCTGTCTTCATAGATTTTGAAATGATACCTGAGCAGTGACCACTGTCTCTCCCAGACACTGGCCCACAACTCTGGTCTCCTGATGTCACCAAGCCTTTGGAGGAGCAGGGCTTGGCTTTGTTTGCAGCTGACCCTTTCTCGGGGGAATCTCCGAGGCCCCACTTCGAGCGTCCACCTCCCTTTCCATGAGGCAGGTGATGTAGGCTCCCCTGGGGCAGCTCGGCCCTGCCCCTGGTTGTTGGAGTTCCCCTCTCCCAGAATCTCTTTGTTGTGGCACCAGTGCCCTTCCAGAATGTTCCCCTGAGCACACTTTAAGATCTCTGTCTCTCCATCATGGCCCACACATGGTCCGTGGGAAACAGCCCGGAGTGCCGTGCGCCCATTGATGGGAGCGACCTCATGCTCCCTGCATCCCGTCCCCCTCTCCTGCCCTGCTGCTGCTGCAAACCCACAGCCCACAGCTTCTCATCTTTGGGCTCTTTGCACAGATGTCAGACATCAGTCCACCAGGCCTCCCAGAGTTCAGGGCACATGGAGCCCCAGCTCCAATCCATCCTACAGAAGTTTGAAAGGAAGAGAAAAGGCACACTTCCATGTACCACCCCTATAGGGGTGTTTTGTACTTTTCTCCAGGGAAATTCTTGTCACAAAACCTGCATCTCCCAAGCCTGACCTCTTTATAGCCTTGATGTGGGTGAGTTCTCCAATTAGATCTTGACTATTTAAAATACTTACATTGAAGTCGATTTTGCCATTCACTTGTAACCTGAAATCTACCACCCCCGGGTGCCTTGGGGAAAGCATCCCACATAGCATCAGGTCCACAGCTTGGCAATACTTTGTAACGTCTCCCAGGGAGACTGACCACAGTATTAAGTGTGGGCTCTGGGCCACGGGGAAGCCCCTCAGGGGACAAAAGAGTATCAGGATCCTAATCTGATGACACAGCCAATGGCTGCGATTTCAGGCTAGTCAAGCTGCCTGTCAATCATAATTTGTCCTCTTTCGTGTATCTGCCTGAGTAGGGTTGGAAGGGGTGAAGCAGCGCTACTCAGCCACCTGATAGTTATGCTTCTCCTTGCAACAAATTCATCAGTGTCATGCCGTGCTTTCGTCTGACAAACCTCTGGAAAGACGTGGAAACTTACGTGCCTCAGCTCAGTAAGCGCTGTGCTCGCAGCAAGATGCTCCTTCTTCTCTCCCGCCCCCGGCTGTGTAGCATCCGGCTTTGCACCCTCGTTGCATATCCTCCTCCATCCATTTCTCTCGGGTTGTGCTTCCTTCTCCTTTGCCTCAGGCAGTCCCTGTTCATCAACAGTTCTCTTGTCTCTGTCACTAGATTATCAGTGACTCAGTGACATAAAGTCACTTTGTCAGACTCAGGGAGATTCTAGGGCTGTTCAGAGCTCAGGCTGGGGCTTATGAACACGTGTTGAGTAGAATCGAGGTGGATGTTTCCAACGTCTCCGAGCATGAGAAATATTCCTGAAAGGGCAGAGACAGTAGAGAGCTTAGCTTTAACTGACCTTTAATTCGTAAGCTGGTGTCTTCTTCCCGCCTTCTTCACCAAGGGAAGCCTCCATCCTGGAGCCTCTCTGAGGAAGCTGGTTAGCAAGATGCCCAAAAGTTTCCCAAGGCTGGGGGTCTGGGATAGGTGGGAAGGCAGGATGGATTAGTGGAAACAACAACTATAAGTCTGTGTTGTTCCAGGCGGGTCCTAAGCACCTTCCATGAATTCCCAGTTCCGCTCTCCCGAGAAATCTATGAGGTAGATACCCTCATCAGCAACCCACTGCACAGATGGCGGTCTGTCGATGTTAGGTATCGATATCTTTCTCAAGGTCACACAGCTCATAAGTGGAGCTGATATTTGAACCAGGAAGTCCCACTCCTGAGTCCACCCTGCAATTTGCCATATTGTATTTCAATGGCTTTGCCGGCTGGGGGGCAGCAGTGCAAATCCTGGCCCTGTTACTCACTAGCTCTGTGATTTGGGACCAACGACTTGATATATTTGAGTCTCAGTTTCTAAACTGAAGAGGAGCATGAGACTCCGTTCGCTGTGAAGGTGAAAAGAGAGAAAAGGACCGGCTGGTATAAGAGGGCCCTCTCTATCCTCTCCGCTCTGCCCTGCCACACACACAGATGGTGTCTAGTTTATCCTGGTAAAGGATAAAGCGATAGATGCACCAGGATGCCGATGGGGGCGAGGTTCTAGGTTGTGGGTGCACCAGTGTAGGGCTGAAGCTTCTAGAAAAGGAAACTCATCTGAAGAGACTCATCTTGCGTGTAGTTAAAAGTGCAGAGTCCAGGGGTGAACGAATGCCTGTCTTTGACAGGTGTGCCCGGGGGGGGGGGGGGGCGGGCAACGGGGGGGTTCCCCGTGGCCTTTTACACCCACGACATCGTGTTCGTCTTTCAATCACATTCTCTCCTTTTCAATGACTTCTGTACAATTTCCCCTTAAAAATGGCATTGTATTGATTTTTCTTTTCTAAAAAGTAATTTATGTTCACGGGGGAAATTTTAGAAAGCAGAGGGAAACAAAAGTAAAAGCCCTAAGTCACATGCATGTTAACCTTTCATTCACCAGGACTGTTGTCCCCACCTCTCATCCTTACCCTGCTCGAATGAATTCCTTCTCTGCACTTAAGCCATTGATCCTTTTAAAATGCAACAAGGTCCTACTGTAGAGCACAGGGAACTATATTCAATACCCCGTGACAAACCATAATGGAAAAGAATATGAAAAAGAATGTACATATATGTATAACTGAGTCACTTTGCTGTACAGCAGTAATTATCACAACATTGTAAATCAACCTTACTTCAATAAAATTAAAAAATAATAAAATGCAAATCTGATCCCATCACTCTCCCACTAAAAGCCATCCATCGTGCCCCTTCTCCCACAGGATGAAGTTCAAAGCCATGGCCCTGCCTCCCGGCCTTGACGACCTCCCCTTGGACCCACGTGTCTCTGAACTTCTTTCTCTGACCTTTGTGCCCTTCTCGATGTGCCTGGAAAACCACCCTCTCCCTTGCGCACCACCGCAGGGCAAGCCTCGTCATCCTCCAGGTCTCAGTGTGAACGCCACTTCCGTGATCCCCACTGGATGACGTTGGGGGCCTCAACTCCCCAAGCCCTCTTCGCTCAGTGTAATACAATTCATGCCCGTTCTGCATTCTGCCCACCGCTTCACTGCGGGGAATGTGTCTGATCTGATTTTAAGAGAGGTCGCTGGCCGCTCTTACGGCAAGACGGACTCAGAGCCTCTCCTCTCTTTGACCTCTAAGTGTTGAAATGCACAGGACCACATCTGAGGCCTCTTTTTTCCCCCATCAACACTCTTTTCCCAGATAATACAATCCCTTTTCATAATTTTAATGTCATTGGAGTGACCAACCACCATGGTTTGCTTGGGACTGAGGGGTTTCACGGAAAGTGGGACTTTGAGTGCTGAAAACCAGGGAAGTCCCAGGCAAACTGGGATGAGCTGGTCACTCTAAGTCCCACCCAATGCTGGAAACTCCACAAATTTATATCTGCAGCCCTAGTCTCTCCCCTGAGCTCCAGACATGAGACTCTAATACTTAATTGCATTCTGATGTGTTGTCAGAATCTCTAAGCTGAGGTGGCCCAGACAAGGCTCACTGTGGTCTAGACTCTGCCCCACTTCCCATCATGCCTCATCCCACCCTCACCCTAACTCACTGGTTTCCACCCATCCTCAAACATGCCAAAGCCTTCCCACCCCAGGACGTTTGCACCTGACGTCTCTCCTGCTGGGAACACCCCTCCCCTCCTCTCCTCTGCTACCCACTGCTCTTCCCTCCCGTTACTCCCTAATAGTTACTCCCTCAGAGAGCCCTTTCCAGATCTAAAGCAGCCCCCTTCCCTACTATTTTCTCCATCATGTCACCTGCCTTATATCTCTCATGACACCACAACCAGAAATTATCTTATTCATAGCATTGCTCACTTGTTTACTGCCATTCTCTCTCCCTCCTCCTTTCTGCCCTCACTCGGATGTAAGCCCACGAAGGTAGGGATTTTGTCCTGTTCTTCTATAACAGTGCCTGGCACACAGTAGGCTCAAAAATTTTGATGAATGAAAGAATCAATCAATATATTGGAATAAGAATGTGCTGGAGAGGCAGAGTGGAACAATTTTCCTAAGAAAAGTACATTATTCACAGACAAAATGTTATCACTTTGCTACCATTTTATTTAATTATGTGTCCTCCCTCTCCATGTCTTGATAGGACAGTTGATGGTGGAGCAGAGCATTTCCTACCTGAGTACTGATGCACAGAGCAAATTGGGAGAAAATTTGTCATTAGCCCTGGAAGATATCATTTAACATTTTACTTGATGACTTGGACTAGAGATTCATTGATTTTTTTTGAAGACAATTTTTTAGAGCACTTTTGGGTTCATAGCAAAATTGAGGGGAAAGTATAGAAAGTTCCCGTATGCCCCCTGCACCCACATGTCATGGCCTCCCCCACTGTCAACATGCCCCACCAGAGGGGAACATCTGTCATAACCGATAAACCTGCAGTGACACGCCATCGTCACCCCAATCCATAGTTTACATTAGGGTTCACTCTTGGTGTTTCACATCCCATGGGTTTGGACAGATGTGTAGTGACATGGACCCATCATTAGGGTGTCACGCAGAGTGTTTTCACTGCCCTCAGACCCCTTGAGCTCTGCCTAGTCACCACTCCCTCACCCGTAGCAACAATGATCTTTTTACTGTCTCCATAGTTTTGCCTTTGGAGAATGTCATATAGTTGGAATCACAGTCTATAGCAATTTCAGACTGGCTTCTCTCACTTAGTAATATGCATTTAAGGTTCTCCCATGTATTCTCATGGCTTGATAACTCATTCTTTTTAGCGATGAATAATATTCCATGGTCTGCACGTACCACAGTTTATTTATCCACTCACCTACTAAGTATTCCATTCTCACCAGCAATGAATGAGAGTTCCTGTTGTTCCACAACATTGTCAGCACTTGGTGTTGTCAGTGTTCCAGATTTTGGCCATTGTAATGGGTGTTGTAGGTTTGTTAATTTTTAAAATAAGAAAAACGTAAAATACAAAGAGCAAAATATTTTTTATAATGTCTCCAGACACAGATATCATTGTCAAAGTTCAACCATGAGTCTTCAGGATTTTGGTGTTCCTGCTAATACAGGCAAACCTCATTTTATTGTGCCTCGTTTTCTTGTGCTTTGCAGATAGTTGTGTTTTTTACAGATTGAAGGTTTGTGGCAACATTTGTCTGTTGGCACCATTTTTCCAACAGCATTTGCTCACTTGGTGTCTCTGTGTCACATTTTGGTGATTCCTGGAATATTTCAAACTTTTTCATTATTATGATATCTGTTACACGATCTTTGATCAATGCTATTTGATGTTCCCATTGTAATTGTTTTGGGGCCCCGTGAACTTTGCCTGTATAAGATGGCAAACAATCAGTAAATGTTATGTGTGTTCTGATTGCTTCACCGACAGGCTGTTCCCCATCTCTCTCCCTTATCCTTGGCCCTCCTATTTCCTGAGACACAACAATACTGAAATTAAGCCAATTAAGAACCCTACAATGGGCCCTAAGTGTTCAAGGGAAAGGAAGAGTCAATGGATGCGGCAACTTCATTGCGTCTTCTTGTTCGTAATTGGCTCAGCTACCCCTACCTTCTCAGCCACCGCCCTGATCGGTCAGCAGCCACCCACATCGAGGTGGGCCTCCACCAGCAAAAAGATGATAACTCCCGAAGGCTCAGATGATGGGTAGCATCTTCTAGCAATAAAGTATTTTTACATTAAGGTACGTACATTGCTTTTTTAGCCATAACACATTGCACACTTAATGGGCTGCAGAATAGTGTAAGCATAACTTTTATATGCACTGGGAAAGCAGATATGCTCTACTGCAGTGGTCTGGAACCAAACCCACAATATCTCTGAGGTACACCTGTAGATGTATTCTGATTTTTACAAGACTGATATAATGGTGCGTGTTTGCTTTGGTAGTTGCTTTAACTTTTACTTGATAATATGCCGTGATCATGTTTATACATCACTTTTGAGGGCTGCATGAGATCCCATTATATACACAAGTCTTACTTTGTTTAACCAATTCCCTATTATTGGAAAATTAGATTGTTTCCAAAGTTTTACTGTTATAAACGAGGTGGAGACGATCATGCCAGTGACTACATCTCTGTCTAGATTTTTGTTATTCCCTCTTGATAAACTCCTTGAAGTGAAATTCGGGGGCTACAAAAGTTTTAAAATGTTGATATTTGTAACCAAATAGCTCTATGGAAAGGTTAAATGAGTTTATATTTCCTAGCATAGGAGAATATGTTCAAACTTCACCCATATTAAGTTAGTGAGTTTCTTTTTTTAATCTTTGCCAATTTGAATTATACTTTCCCGTTGTTTAAGTTTCACCCTGTTGAGGATGGGGAACATGGCTTTTGGTGTTACCTTTTGGAAGACAGAGCAGGAGGTTTTTCTCTACACTCTCCTCGGTGTCAAGAGGTAGGAAGCATCCTGGGGGCTGGTGATGTGGAGACAAGGGGTGGGTGGGATAGGGTGGGGTCTGAGGGACAGCCGGTGTTGAAGGTGGTCACCTAAGAAAAGTCAGGGCTGATGCTCCTTAATTTCCAGTTGGTGGGAGAGAGATGGGCACGAAGTTCCCCGGAGTCTGAGAGAAACTTTTCTCTCATCCTGATTTTTAGCATCATCCCTCCCTCACACCTAGCACAGCACTTGGCACAAGATATTCTGCTCTTGTGGCTAAGGCTTTGGGGAAGGATAGTTCTTCTGAATCTTTGAGGACTTCCCATGGGTGCATGGCTCTCAAGGTCCACCCCTGGGGTCAGATTCGATGGCGATCCACAGGGACCAGTTCAACCAGAGCTTTGCAGAAAGGGTCTGGACGTTTACTGACAGCATCGCCAGCTTCAGAAGGTGGACCTTCTGCTGCCGCTTTCCACAGGGGATGAGCCAGGTGGGCTGAGGCTGACAGTGGTGGGGGAGGCCACCTGGAGGAGGGCAAACGGCTGTGCTCCCATTAGGGTGTGGGCACGGGGAAAGGGCACTCTCCACCTGCAGGTAGGAGTGAACACAGATCTCCTCTGTCCTTATTCAATTCTTGTCACCGAGTGGCTTCTCAGAGACGCTGCAGTTAAACCTAAAAGCAGAGCTTTGTGAATGTGCTGACTGCCGTTCTGCAAGGTCCCAGGGTTCTCCGAGGCTCCTGTGTGGTCCTCTGTAGGACACCCCATGCTGTTCAAAGCGCCTTTGGAAGAGGACCAGAATCTACAAGGGTCTATTTTTTTAAAAACAGGGAAAGAAAGAACAATTTTGTAGACATTTTTCTTTGGCATTTTCACAAGACTCCGATGTTTTGTCTAATTTGAATTGTTCGTTGTTCTTTTTGGTTTGAAATTATGGGAGGTGCATGAAAATGCAACTCGTCGGACTCTGTCAAAACCGGACTTTCCAAATGTTTAATGCTTAGCTTGGCCAAATGGCTTGCACACCCAGAATCTATTTCCAGAACTGTGGAGAGATTCATCCCTTCTTCCCTATTTGTCTGGGTGTGGACACCTGGCGAGAGGTGGTGGATCACGTTCACCCCCAGAGCAAACCTTCTAAGTGAGCCGGTCACAAGCACCTGCCCAGAGGAGCGTTTGAGTCACTTTTTTTTATTGTTCATCCTCACTGATTCCTGAAAACACACGTGATGGATATTGGGTGCTGCAAACAGAAGCAGGTGGGCAAACAGCCTTTCTAGAAAGGTGTTTTTATTCAAGTGTGCTGAATGAATCTCTTGGCAGGCATAGTACGTTTGATCTGGAGATGTCAAAACTTTGCTTTTACTTCGATGTTCTTGTACCAGCAGAGTGTTGAACTAGATGTGTTTCTTGAACCAGGCAGAGCACAGAAGGAGCTTCCTTTCATGCTCATTGACAAGAGTTCAGTGTGAACAAATTCTAATCTTCCTAGATTTTAGACAACTCATCTCCTCATAAGGAAGTGGGGAAATGAGGGGGGGGCAGCCCACTCCACAGTCACTTTTCTAGATGATTAATACTTTCATTCAATTATTTATTCACCAAACATTTATTTAACACCATCTGTGCACAGGGCCTGGGCTTATTGTTAAGGAGAAGAAGATGAACAGGGCAAAATCAAATAGAAATGCAGAGGCAACAGGTTGGGCTCTTTTGAAGGTCAGGAAGGCTTCCAAAGGAGGTGACTTAAAAAAATTTTATTTTATTGAAGTAAAGTTGATTTACAATGTTGTGTTAGTTTCAGGTGTACAGCAAAGTGATTCCATTATACATCTATACATGTATCATTTTTTAGATTCTTTTCCATTATAGGTCATTACAGGATATTGAATATAGTTCCCTGTGCTCTACAGTAGGACTTTGTTGTTTATTTTATATATAGTAGTGCGTTTTTGTTAATCCCAAACTCCTAATATATCCCTCCCCGTCACCTTCCCCCTGGTAACCATAAGTTTGTTTTCTATGTCTGTGAGTCTGTTTCTGTTCTGTAAATAAGTTCATTTGTATCATTTTTTTTAGATTCCACACATAAGTGATATCATGATATTTGTCTTTCTCTGACTTACTTCACTTAGCATGACCATCTCTAGGTCCATCCGTGTTGCTGCAAAAGGAAGTGACTTTTGCATAGGGTCTTGAAGAGGCGTTGAGGTATAGCAGTATCTGATGTAAGGCCAAGGGATGCTTATTGCATAAGTATCACACTCAGCTTTTTTAAAGGTCATTCTTTTTACAAGACTGAGAATCTTTTCAACATGTGCAGTTGATGTTCTCCTTAGTGGAGAAAAGAGGATGACACAAGAAAACACACGGCACACACTTCCCACACCCAATTTAGATCCAGGAAACATTAAAAGGACATGTTGATTCTAACACTATTGTGAGTATCCACTTTTTACTTTCATCCATCACCAGTTGTTATTCTGTTTTCCTTTAAAGATAAAGCAGGTGACATTGCTAATTAATATATCTTTTTGGTAGGATATGTACTGTTTTATTTTTTTCCTCTTGAAATGTTTTTTCACTTTGAATTTTTAAAGGATGAACATTGAGCCGTGATGGTAACAGAAGTAATCATGTATCTTTATAAAGTTCATGACATTAATATGCATAGTTGCACTTTAAACAGGGATTTTAAAACATTCTAGAGATGTCATGTTCCCTCTGGTGGTGAAGTGTGGAGAGAAGTAGTGGGGGTCAGGCAATTCCAGGTCTAAACGGGAAGCCTCTGGGGGTTTTGAGCAGAGGAGAGACTTGCTTCTACTTACATTTTGGGGAGAATGGGGAGGTAGAGACCTGTACAGAGGCTCCTCCAGTGGTGCAGGAAGGGCTCAGATTCAGGATGTTTCTTAAAGGTGAGGATAACAGGATTCTCTGATGAACTGGATCTGGAGTGTGAGAGGAAGAGAAGAAACAGGGACAAGGTCTAGGTTTCTGTACCTGGCAACTGGGGAAAGGTGCCATGTATGGCCATGAAGAGGATCCAGGGGTCATAGGACATGTGTGGGAGGAGTTGATCCGTAGCACGGTTTGGGCTGGTAGGTGGGAAACGTAGCCCCTAGACTGGGCTTCCTGGAAGCACAGCCTGAGCTGGGGATTCTTGTGCAAGTGATTTATAAAGGAGGAGCTCTCCGCAGAAAGTGATGCAGGATACAGCAGGAGAATCAGCTGGGCAAAGCCATTGTTGCAGTCTGGTCTCGTCTCAGCCTGATCCCACAGGGGACTCTGGGGCGTGAATGGCACTGTGGAGTTGCCCCTCCTGGAGGCACAGGGGCTGGGCTTCGTATCCCTGTAATAGCCAGTCATTGGCTAGGGTGCCCGTTCATCCCTTCTAGGGTATAGTCCCCCCCAGCATTTCTGGGTGAGGGGTTTTTCATCATCCCGAGCATCTTTTATCAGCCAAGGCAACACTCCAGAAAGGGTGCAGCTGTGTGCTATTAGCAGCCAACAGCCCCCGGGGTAGGGACACACGGGCCTGGTGAAGGTCTAGGACACCACCTAGCGGACCACCAAGTAGAAGTGTGGAAGGGGCAGCTGGAGCTCAGAAAGGAACTTGGGGTGGGGATATAAAGTTAGGGGATCGGCGGTGTATGTTGTGCCAATTAAAGCCATGAAACCAGCTGAGATCAAGTCAGGAGGTAATATGGATAAAGGCGAGCAGAGCCTCAAGAACTCGCACCTTGAGCACCTCGACTTTCAGGGCTTAGAAGAGGAGGCAGAGGAAGAAGAGGCCGGTGAGGTAGGAGGACAGCCTGGGCAGTAAGCTTCCCAGAATACACTGGAAACAGGGTGACCAAGTAAGAGGAGGACCAAGAAAGGAGCACATGTTTGGGCAAAACAGAGGTTCCTGGTGACCTCGATGGGAACAATCAGATGGGCACTGGGAAGCAAAGCCAGGTCAGAGTGGGCTCCGCAGAGAAGGCTTCTGAAATGGCAGAGAAGATTGTGTGACCTGGAGATTGTTTGCTCTTGCTGGGATGAACTGTGCAAGGGGGGAGGGGTGAATGGCAGTGACGATGGGATGGAGCAGAGGGGCAAGGGCTAGCTCATCAAGGTCTTTGGATGCCAGGCCAAAAAGCTGGGATTTTAGGCAATGGGAAGAAAAACACTGGGGATTTTAAGGAGAGAACAAATGTGGTGAGATTTGTATCTTGTTCTGGAAATATTTTATGCCTTTGTAGGTAGGTTTGCACGCCTACACTGTACACGCTTTGTTAATCTATGGGAAATCATCACAAAGGTGTGTCTCTGTAGCTGTGGTTCCATTGTATTTTCCTGCAGTTTAAAAGAGATTTCACCTTTTAAAGTCTCCAGCCACTCTGCACGCTCACTTTCAATTTGCTTCAACTATTTTTTTTTGAGCTAACGATGCTAGAAAATGCTGCATCAATGAGAAAAATTGGAAAATTATTAAAAATTTATCCCAAGAGTTTTAAAATTTTCATCAGCATTTTCTTCCTGACGCACCCAAGGAAATTTTTCTTTGCAAAATAGGCTAAGCATTGTTGTCAGATAGCCCTGAGAGTTTGACATGTACAATTTTACCCAGATTTAAGCCAGCTAAGTTCAAAACAAGAACCATAGTTTCCTGGAAACATCTGGCTCTCTAACCACCGTCTGGCGTGATCTTGGTTACTCTTAACTGTTATTTTGTGCCATTTTATCAACCTTTATTTATTTTACATTATTCATTCATCTTGAAAAGGAGTCCTCAATGCTTATCAGAACACCCTTCTTTCTAGTCTCCTTCCTTTCAAAAACAGTACAGCTAACTCTTACTTTTGTTCTAAGAAAGAAAAAAATATTTAATACTTAAGCTCTCAGGCCACGCTGACTTGGTAGAGAAGAGATTTCTTCAGTATACATGTATTGCCTGAGGGAGCATCAGAGTTTTTTTGTTAACCAAATCTTATTGACTTTCTGACTGCTGGTGGGAATATAAATTTGTGCAACTGCTTAGGAAAGTTACTTGGTAGAACCTACTAAATCTGACAGTCCACAAACCCTATAACCTAGCAGTTCCATTCCTAGGTGGGGGCCACACAGGAATACATACACATGTTCACAAAAAGACAAGTACATGAATATTCATAGTGGTAGTAGTCATAATAGCTCCAAACGGGAACCTATCCAAATGCTCTTCAGTTGTAGAATGGATACATTGGTTGTGGTATATTCACACAGCGGAATACTACACAGCAATAAGGATGAGTAAAATACAACCATATGCAACAATATTATTGAATCTCTTAAACATGATATTGAGCAAGGTCTATACTATAAGATTCCATTTATATAAGGTTCAAAAACAGGCAAAATTCATCTATGGAGTTAGAAGTCAGGTTAATGGTTACCTCTGGGGAGAGTTCGTGGCTGGAAGGGCCACCAGGGGGAGATTCTTAGATGATGGTCATGTTCAGCTTCTTGATCTGAGTGCTGGCTCCTCAGGTGCGTTAACTCTATGAAAATCCTTCAAATGCACGTTTTTGATTTGTTCACTTTTCTGTACTTATGTTATACAGTAATTAAAGGTTAAAAGACAATTCAGAAAGCTAACAAGGAAATTTAAAAAATAGAACTAATTCTAAACATCTTAATAAAAGTAAATGAGATAAATTTAACTATAAAAGGAAAACTGTTAAAAAAAACTGGAGGGCTTCCCTGGTGGCGCTGTGGTTGAGAGTCCACCTGCCGATGCAGGGGACACGGGTTCGTGCCCTGGTCCGGGAGGATCCCACATGCCGCAGAGCGGCTGGGCCCGTGAGCCATGGCCGCTGAGCCTGCGCGTCCGGAGCCTGTGCTCCGCAACGGGAGAGGCCACAACAGCGAGAGGCCAGCGAACCGGGAAAAAAAAAAAAAACTGACACAGATAATTGTGCCTGTATGTTAGACAAAGCTGGACTTTCTTACTGGCTTCATACCAATGCAAAGGGTATTAGACTTCACAACCCCAGCTGTATTTCTCATCCCTGATTTAGGCCTAAAGCATAGGGCACCTGGACCCCCCTTTTCCTTTTCGAGGATGCTTCTTTAAGAGATGTATCAGAGAAATGGTTCACATCAGTTATCACCTTTCAACACTGATCAGCTTGTCTCCTGCAAGATGTCTTCCCAGACTTGTCAGCCTTCACCGGTTGCCATCCGTTTCTTGACTCTCAGCACACCAGGTCCACTACTCACACTGGGTCGCTAATCATGGCCTGTCTCCTTGCATCCTTGCTCTGTACCTGCCCATTCCACTTGGCTTCGGGGGCTCTGTCCGTGCAGCTCCTGCATAAGAGGACAAACTCCTGGAGGACCAGAGTCATTGCTCCTTCATCTGTGTGCCCATTGGCCCCACAGCCAAGTTCCTGATGGATGCCTGGTAAATGGTTTTGGTAGGATTCCCTGGTGGGTGGTTGAATGATATTCCCCGGGTGGTGGTGTTGTGGATGACACTGTTGAACACACCCTAGCTCTTAGGAGCATCTTTCTAAAACAGAATCTATGCAACCTGAATGCACGTTACTCTGACGAGTTCTGTGCATAAACAGGGTAGTTTACTTTTGGGGTCGGTTTCCTAGTATTCTCGAAAATTGTGTCATTTGATTACCTGGGAGAACTTCCCACCCTGGAGAACTGTGATTGCTGCTCGAATACTCTCAGCTTCCCCTTGATTGCAGTCGGAGGGACTGGATTTGAGCAGGGATTTATGTCCTTGACTACCTTACCTACAGGGGAGGAGAAACATGTCAGATCCTTTTTCTTTTTAACCATCAAACTCTCAATTACTCATGACAAGAGTGACATGTTCTCAACTTCCACCCAAATTAGACCATCTCATGTTTTCTCCTTTCTTATTTTGAGCTTCATTTTCCTCCTAGAATCCAGTTTTTCAGAACATTAGTTTTTATAAGCCCACAATATGCCACACACTCAGCATATTAACCCCATTGTTATTGAGCTCTCTGAAGACTGAACAAGATTGAATCATTTTCTGATTTAGAAAAGATTTTCTTTCTTTTTTTCCCATAGTGCTACATAATTTGACAGGCTTCCTCATGAATGTCAGAGGGTGCAGAGTTCACATTTGGCATGATTATGCTTCATCCAGAAGAAAGAACTTTCCAGATGGTTTGGAAGGCTGAGGGGCAATATTTGGGAGACTAGGAACACTTCCCAGCATATAATTGATTGGAAATGCCTGTCCAGTCCTTTTTTTTTTTTTTTTTTTAAACAATATCCTTTTTTACTTTCACCTTTGTCCCCTTCTGTGTTATTTGAAGCTTCTCTTCATGGGGTCTAAACCCCAATCTTTTGGAAGCAATTTTTAGTGCTGGGGGACAGTATTCCTGAGACAGTTTGTATATTAGATAGAACCATAAAATTGCCAATTTTCTGGTAGGTCAAAATTCATCACATATCAGCAATTTCATTTGGCTTAATCTAAACATTGGTTCTTGTTCTTGTTTTCATCCATAAGTCAAGTAGCTGTTCAACACTTATCACGCGTGTGTCCGACACAGTGCTAGGTTGTGAAGATACAACAGGGAATGAGACAGAGGCCTTGCCTTCCAAGACCCTGATGGGGAGCAGCTGTACAAACAGGTAATAACAGCAGAGAAGTCATGGTGGGGCACTTAAGCCAGTGTTGGGGCCACCCTTAGGGAAAGCAGTGACCCTGCCGAAGGAGTAGAAGTTGGCCAACTGAAGGAGGAGCAGGAATTGTAAGAATAACACTTCTGTTTTGGAATGTTCCAAGGCCTGGGGTGGTTTACGGGGAACAGAACATACTCGGCTGTGGTGGAAATCGTGTAAAGGGGGCGTTGGGGAGTTCTGAGGCTATGAAGATGGGTGGGGGGGTGTAAACCTTGATACGGCTTTGGAAATGATTCCAGGGTAGCAGGGAGGAGAGTTTTAAACGGAAGCATAGTTTATGCCACTCTGTACCCATGTTGAGGGCTAGAAGGAGGAGCAAGAGTCGTGCCGGGGAGGACCACTGGGATAAAGGCCAGGGTGTGCTTTTCCTCTGTTCTGTTGATTGTTTGTTTGTTCTTAGGGGAGTCACTTTACTTAATTTTGGTGTGGAGCAGAAAAAAGATGGAGAAAATCTGATCATGTTCATGAGACAGTTCAGGAAGGGAGTTGTTCCAGGGCAAGTGTGGGTGAAAAAGGCAGAAGAAATGGCCTCAGAGCTTCAAGTGACCCGGCCCACTGCCTATGTAGTGGGCCAGCCAGGGCTGGCAGAAGGGAGGACCTCAGAGAGTCAGCACAGCTTCTTCGAGTAGCTGTGCAGGGCAGCTGTGGGGCAGCTTGTCCAGCCACCAGCCATGGCAAGGATGGCAAGCCATTGCCTTGAGCTTGGAAGCCACACAAAAATACCAAGACACAAGCCAGCGCCCCAAGGCAGAATCCTTCTTAACTCTGTAAAGGAACCATAAAAGTACACAAAAATGCAAATGGAAAAGAATTACATGTAGGTGTAGCAGAACACCTTTTCCTGAAAAATTGTCCCAGTCTTTTGGAGGGAGGAAGAATAGGACATAGGCAGAGAGACCTGCTTAAGCACTTAACCTGAGTGTTGCTTTCGTTTATAATTTAATATTAAAAATTGAGTCTCTGAAGCACATAAATTTATCTGATCCTGTACAGTGCTTTGGCTACCTCCCCAAGCCCCTTGTTATTTTTACAAGCTGGTCTAAATTTTCCAGGTTGTTGGAAGTGCTGGTTATCCTGTGGCCTTCAAGAGCATCTTACATTAAAGCCAGTCACACTGAGTTATGGTTTTTCCATCAACTAAACCTTTTCGCCAAATTGCCCACGGCTGAAACTATTTTCTGATAGATAAATATTTTCAAAGTTCCACTGTCAAACCCAGTTTAGAAATGTCAAGTCTGTAATGACTGTACCCACTGGTGTCTCTTCCTTCTTAAGGTACTTTTTTTTCCAGAGCAACAAATCTGGGGGAAAAACGTAGAGATCCACATAGTAAAATGATATTAGCGAAGAAAGAAACAATGGCTTCTTTGTGATAATTTATGGTTATTCAGAGGAGAAATATATTCATACCCTTATTTTTAGCATCATACCCACTTTTGTGCTCAAACCCAGTTCTTGTGGCCATGACTGTTATGACTTACTATGAACAACACGGAGCAGCAAGAGACATTGTTCAAATTCTGCAGAGGAGAGATGTGTAGTCTAAAACGTTTGAGGACATCACTTCCAAAAATTGAAAGATGTTCATCCTGTTTGGCAAAGTTTAAAGAAGGGATAAGGACAGACTTTCTATCAGAAACTGTAAGCCAGATTATTTCAGACCTGGCATAAAGCTGAGAACAAATGAAAAGCAACGTGTTCTCTTTGTGGGATGTATCACATGGTATTTTCTTGTTTCTTTACACGTTTATTCATCTGACCCCTGCCCCAGGATGATAGCTCCTTGGGGGGCAGCTGCTTGCTCACCACTGTAAGCCCAGGTCCTGGTGAATGGAAACTTTGGTGAACAGGTATTAAATAAGTGAGCAAACACATGAATGAATGAAGAGTGAAAGTGGTCCAGGAAAGTGCTTTTTTCACATAACTGTTCAGGACTGAGCTTTGGTGTCCCCCTTAATGCCTCCCCCCATCCCATTCATGTGTTAAAGCTCCAATTCCCAGTGTGGCTGTATTTGGCATTGGGGCCTTGAAGAACGTAATTAAGGTTAAATGAGGTCAAAGCGTGGGCCCTGATGCAATAAGATTAGTGTCCTTATAAGAAGAGATGCCAGAGAGCTCTGTCCCTGTCTCTCTGTGAGGAGAGGCCATATAAAGACATAGTGAGAAGGTGGCCATCTGCAAGGCAGGAAGAGAGCCCTCACCAGGAACCCAACTCCACCAGAATCTTGATCTAAGACTTTGGCGTCTGCAGAACTGTGAGAAAATACATTTCCATTGTTTAAGCCTCCCTGTCTATGGTGTGTTGCAGGCAGAGCAGACTGTATATCTCCTGGAATTCAGTTGGAATGTGGACTCTAGAATCAGCTCTTTTTGGCTTCTAACAGCTGGCTGGTTAGCAGTCCCTGGTGAGAACTCTTCAGTTCATTTTATCCATAAACCATGAGAAACTTCTCTCTTAATAGCAAAGCTGATGCTCCAGGCAGAGGGCTGTGGTCTCAGGGCTGGAGTAACAGGGGTCACACCCTTCCCTTAGATGAAATCAAACTTAGGACCAGGGCACTTGGCGGAAAACTGCCAAGTAACTCAGGAAAACTAAAGTTTCCTTTTAGCTCTTGGAATCAGAACAATACCATTTCACACAGCCCTCTTAGGGGGCAGCACCCCAAGTTCACATCCTGAGCAGTTTAACGTCCTGGGAACAGCAACGTTGAATGTTATTCATCTTTTAAAAATTCATCTAAGGGGGTCAGAGGCGAGGATGGGGCTGCATCGTGAAGATGATGGGAACAGTGATTACAGTCTCAGAATGGAAATATCTTATCCCCTGGTGAACTCATACTTGTTTTACCAGTCCGTACACTTTCCTTTTTAGCAAGTCCCTCTTGGTCTCCTTCTCTGATGGAAAGGCTCTGTGACCCGTGCTGACTTTCCAGGACCATTCTCGTTTGTGGGGTGCTGTTGGCGGAGAGGGCCCTGGCTGCCTGGAGGCCAGGAGGTGTCGGATTCCCACAGGTCATGTCATTTTCCTGCTACCCCTTGGTTTTACTCCTGTCTCTGTGGTCTGGCTCCTCATGGTGGCCTCACACCACGGAGCTCTGCGGAAACTCAGTGCTTCAAAGGCAGCTCTGAGCTCAGCTTATGCCCCACCTTGGGAAAGGGGCAGAGCAGGGACAGGCAGCCCTAGGTGTCTGCATGATACTGTGCACACTGGGTGTGGGGAGAAGAAAGCAGCATTTCATGGCCACGTCCAGAGGACCTGGGCTGCTCTTGAACCCGTGACCTTGTGAAAAAAGTTGCTATCCAGTGACAAAGTCATCCAGGGAACTCAAGTGGGCAAACAGATGAAGTGGGAAGCTGCCAGCAAGCGATCCCAAGGTTTGCCTAGGACTCGCGGCCTGGAGAGGCCCTGATGGAGCTGAGCACACCTGACCTGGACAGTTGCCAAACTTGGTTCCCATGCAAAGAGAGCTGTCGTCCCCACATCACTGCATCTGCTGCAATCTGCTGGCCTGGGCATCCTGAGTGAGATCTTCAGCCCACAGCCCTTGGCCTCAAATATCTTACAGTCTGAGATGGAGCTGAAGCGATGACCTGTCTCGGGTCTGAGCCAACACGCCAGGTCTGAGCAGAGTCAGGCAGTGTCTCATCCTCGCCACCGGACTTCGTACTTGGGGAAAATATCCCATGGATATGTCTTCATTTTTCAAATATGGGCAGCGTGTGAGTATGATGAAAACATAATGAACACCATGATTTAAGATGAACGGGACAAGGCAAATTTTAACATCCAAACCAAAGTTTCCAATGCTATTTGAAAATTCCTTGTCATGGGACACATCACAAGTACAATCTGTAAGTTATCTCCATAACAAGGGTTTCGTGATGCCTTATGCTTCCTCTGAAAGGCGGTCGCCCTCTCGTGTGTATTTACCAGAGGTGCACTTGCTGATTAATTAGTGGCTAGAATGAAAAATAACATCACCAGTCTCTGTGTTTATAGCCTGCAAATCCGAGCCACTATTCTGCACCTAAGAGATTTCCGTAACTGTTCTCCTTCACACAGAGGATTGGATTCGCCTTCAGCACAGAGCAGAGGGGAACCTGTAGTTCAGGAAATGGTTTTTACAATAAAGAGATATCATCACACTGTGGGTTTCCAATCCCCACTCCGGCAACGTTCAGGGAAGGTTCACTAGGTACTACCCAGAGATCTGCTAAGCTGGCAAATCAGTAACATAATATTGAGCCTAAAACAGCTAAAGAGGGATGCCCAGGGCTGCTGCTGGAAGAGGGAAGGTGGTGGAGGGAGGGTACGGAGGCTGTTTCACAGGAAGTGTCATGGTATTTGTGTTTTGGCTCCATAGCAGAGCTGTTCTCAGCTCCTCTCAAAGTGAAAAATGACCCTGCCTACAACCAGAGGTTTCAACTCTCACCACCACCCCTTGGCCAGAGCAAGGAAAAATCCTGATCCTAAAGGACAGTCTGGTCAAGGGAAGCCAAGACTTGGAAGACAGTGGTGGAGGCTCCCCCTGAGCTGTCATCTCTCAAAATGCATTTGAAGCAACACCTTTCCGGAAATCAGTTGAAAAGGATGCAGGGCTGTGTTGGGACAAGCAGGTCAGTATGGACCAAAAGGCATAAATCAGGACCTGAAAGGAAGAAACAGACATAAGGTGAAGATGACTGTGTTTCACCAGGAGCAAAAAGGGATGGGGTCAGCCCATGAAGACCCTCCAGCCAAGTCTGACTACCATGGTTTTGAATGGCCTGTGAGCTCAGAAGGGCTTGATATTGTTAAATGATTGGAAGAGAACCAGATGAGGAATCTGACATGTGCAGAGCGTATACGAGTCAAATGTTAGTGTTTATTTTAAAAAGTTTTTTTTTTCTTTTCATTTTGGGAGATTTGAGATAATTTTTTTTTAACATCTTTGTTGGGGTATAATTGCTTTACAATGGTGTGTTAGTTTCTGCTTTATAACGAAGTGAATCAGTTATACATGTACATATGTTCCCATATCTCTTCCCTCTTGTGTCTCCCTCCCTCCCACCCTCCCTATCCCACCCCTCCAGGCGGTCACAAAGCACCGAGCTGATCTCCCTGTGCTATGAGGCTGCTTCCCACTAGCTATCTACCTTACGTTTGGTTGTGTATATACGTCCATGCCTCTCTCTCGCTGAAACTAAGTCCCGCTCCTTCTTTTGCACACAGCTGCTCTCATGGGACAGCAGCAGAGTGGAGAAACTGTGAGGAGAGAGAAGGACCCCAGAAGCCTGGAGTATCTGCTGCCTGATCTCCTTGAAATAACTTTCAAGGAGAAGTTTGCTGACTCCTCATCCGGAGCATCACCAAAGAGACCGGGAACGATCCCAGCCCATTGTATGGCTTTTACAGGATGTCATGTATGTTAAATCAGAAACAGTCCTCAGAGTATGGTCGGTGATCTTTCTGGAGTCTAGTGTTAGAGCATCTGAGGTGTTGTCAGAAGCGTAAGAGGGAAGAACAAATCTGACTCCACATTGGATCCGCTTCTTCTACTTTAACCTTTGTATTCTATTGCTCTTGCCTGGAGTTAAGAATGTTGCCTAGAGCCTGAAATATACCGGATAGCCCATTCCCAAGGCTCTGACCTTTAAAGGTGTAAAACTTTCCCATTCCTATAGAGATAAAAAGTTGCAGAGCAGGGAGAATAACATTTGTCTTGTTGGAGGTTTGCAGGGGCATCCCGACCTGACCTGCATGGACAGCTGCAAGAACAAAGGACTATGACACCAAGAAGTCGGCAACAAGCAACCACACCCCTCCCTCACCTTGCCTTTAAAAATGCTTTGCTGGGGCTTCCCTGGTGGCGCAGTGGTTGAGAGTCCGCCTGCCGATGCAGGGGGCGCAGGTTCGTGCCCCGGTCCAGGAAGATCCCACATGCCGCGGAGCGGCTGGGCCCGTGAGCCATGGCCGCTGAGCCTGCGTGTCCAGAGCCTGTGCACCACAACGGGAGAGGCCACAACAGTGAGAGGCCCGCGTACCACAAAAAAAAAAAAAAAATGGGCAGAAGACCTAAATAGACATTTCTCCAAAGAAGACATACAGATGGCCAAGAAGCACATGAAAAGCTGCTCAGCATCACTAATTATCAGAGAAATGCAAATCAAAACTACCATGAGGTATCACCTCACACCGGTTAGAATGGGCATCATCAGAAAATCTACAAACAACAAATGCTGGAGAGGGTGTGGAGAAAAGGAAACCCTCTTGCACTGTTGGTGGGAATGTAAATTGATACAGCCACTATGGAGAACAGTATGGATGTTCCTTAAAAAAATAAAATATGATCCAGCAATCCCACTACTGGGCATATACCCAGAGAAAACCATAATTCAAAAAGACACATGCACCCCAATATTCATTGCAGCACTATTTACAATAGCCAGGTCATGGAAGCAGTCTAAATGCTCATCGACAGAAGAATGGATAAAGAAGATGTGGCACATATATACAATGGAGTATTACTCAGCCATAAAAAGAAACGAAATTGAGCTATTTGTAATGAGGTGGATAGACCTAGAGTCTGTCATACAGAGTGAAGTAAGTCAGAAAGAGAAAGACAAATACCGTATGCTAACACATATATATGGAATTTAAGAAAAAAAAATGTCATGAAGAACCTAGGGGTAAGACAGGAGACGCAGACCTACTGGAGAACGGACTTGAGGATATGGGGAGGGGGAAGGGTGAGCTGTGACAGGGCGAGAGAGAGTCATGGACATATACACACTAACAAACGTAGTAAGGTAGATGGCTAGTGGGAAGCAGCCGCATGGCACAGGGATATTGGCTCGGTGCTTTGTGACAGCCTGGAGGGGTGGGATAGGGAGGGTGGGAGGGAGGGAGACGCAAGAGGGAAGACATATGGGAACACATGTATATGTATAACTGATTCACTTTGTTATAAAGCAGAAATTAACACACCATTGTAAAGCAATTATACCCCAATAAAGATGTTAAAAAAAATAAATAAATAAATAAAAGAGAAGTTGTGGTACATATATACAATGGAATATTACTCAGCCATAAAAAAGAACAAAATTGAGTCATTTGTTGAGACGTGGATGAATCTAGAGACTGTCATACAGAGTGAAGTAAGTCAGAAAGAGAAAAACAAATATCATATATTAACGCACATACGTGGAACCTAAAAAATTGGTACAGATGAATAGGTTTACAGGGCAGAAGTTGAGACACAGATGTAGAGAACAAATGTATGGACACCAAGGGGGGAAAACTGCGGTGGGGTGGGGATGGTGGTGTGCTGAATTGGGTAATTGGGATTGACATGTATACACTGATGTGTATAAAATTGATGACTAATAAGAACCTGCAGTATAAACAAACAAACAAACACACAAAAAACAACTAATACTAAACTTTCTTTGGGTTATTTGTATGGAAGTATGTTAATATAAATGTTTCAGAGATTACATGAAATTTCTAAAAATCTTATATGTTCTGGTATAATGTTATAAGTCATAATTCTAGTTATTACTTTAAAATGTATATCACAGAAATAACTAAATTTCCTTGTCAATTGCATTATTATGAACTTTCATCAAATCTTTAACCATGGTCATTTTTAAGTCTTTTGTCATTTACAGACAGTTCTGGGTGTACCCTGATGCTTTCGCAAATATGTTCCTATAAAAGGGTTTCATATTCAAGGAATTCATGGAAAAGACTCTGAGAAGTACAGGTTTCTGGTAACTGATCATACTGCTGAACTGAATGAATAAACATTTTCAGAACTCTAATGGAAAACTGATGAATTCATAAAAGTGCTAACAAAAGATCAAGATAAGAAAAATTAATTACATGGGACTGAGTGAACTGATGAGGATGATTATAATTTTTGTGACTTTCTGTTTGAATAAAAACAAAAGAAATCCCGCAAGGACTCAGAGGCAAAAAATATACAAATCAATTTTCACTGCAAAGTAAAGGTGCTGTTACAGTGGAGGATTACTGGACTGAATGTCAATATTATGACCTAGTGTGAGTGTGTTTCGTGTTTGGTAATTGCAATCATTGTTGCTTTTGTTGCAGTCATCCATTTACAATGCTTGGTGTCAGTTTATTTATCTCTCGTAAAAATAAGATACAGTGTGTGTGTGTGTGTGTGGAAAAAAAAAAAGCTTTGCTGAAACCCTTCAGGGAGTTCGGGGTTTTGTGGGGCATGAGCCAGCCATTCCCCTTGCATGACCTTTCTCTGCTCCAAATTCCAATGTTTCGGTATCGTTTGGCCTCGCTGTGCATCGGGCACGTGAACCTGCATCCGGTTTAACAGGAGGAGACCTGGTCTCTGAATTATGGTGTCTGCAGTGGGCAGGATGGGGCAGCAGCACCCCTTCCAGAATTCACGTTGGTTTTCCTCGCTCTACATCTACTTGGGGGCTAAATGTTGAAGCAGAGAACCTAAAGGGGTTAGACAGATATTTAATGACTAAGAAACCCTGGTATGTGTTGAAATTACAATGTAACAGAGACATTTAGCTCTTACTTGGATTTTCTATCTGTAGTGGGCTGAATTGTGGTCCCTCCCTCTCCCTACCCCCAATTCATATGTTGAAATCCTGACCCCAGTACCTGAGAATCTGACCTTATTAGGAGATAGGGCTTTACAGAGGTAATTAAGTTAAAATGAGGTCATTGGGGTGGGTCCTGATCCAATAGGACTGGTGTCCTTCTAAGAAGAGAGATTAGGACACAGACACATGCAGAAGTGAGATGGTATGAAGACACAGAGAGAAGATGACATCTACAAGCCAACGCCTTGCTCTTGGACTTCTGACCTTCTGAGCTGTGAGAAAATAAGTTTCTGTTGTTTTAAAACCCCCTGTCTCTGGTACTTTGCTAGGGCAGCCCTAGCAAACGAATACACCACCTCATTCAATGTTAGAGTGAAATTCTCCTTTTAATATGTAAACCTTTCTTCATGAATCATTTCACATTTCTTGTCTAATTATTCACAGATTTTGTATAAATGATGATACATATCTGAAGTGAGGGAAATAGCACTGATAAAGGGCAGAGAGATTTTCAAAAGTCATCCTGGCTGAAGGCTGGAATATTTTGAGTAATTTACTATAGACACTGTGAAAGTCGGGCAGCTGTTTTGCTTTAAACATTAGTTTCTTCCATAGGGAGTGGAAAATTACTCTGAGAAGTGATTCTAAAAAGTTGATTCTCATTCTTTGTGCCAAGTTTTCCAGAAGAAGTTAACAAAAAGATTGTCTTTATCTGGAGGGACTTTCTGAACTGCTGCCTCCTCAGCGTCTCGATTCTGCCCATTTTTGTCTCCACTCCCACTTCATCCTACTGGGTACTTGTTAAGCAAATAATATACACGCCCAGGGTTGGATTTATTATTTTTATGCAGATTGTTAAAAATAGTGCAACTGTGGGCAGAGGAATGACCACAGGAAGTGATTCACTTCCTCTGGTCGGTTTCTCTGACACCTACCAAGACCAGAGAAATACAAATAATGGAAGGATTCATGTTGGAAAGTCATGGCACCATCTCTCGATTCTTCTTTCTGCCAGAGACTAGCCCAATCTAGGATGTGCTTCTGCTTGCCACCCAGGCTGTATGTCTTTGAAGCCTGGGATCACGCTTAACGTCTACCCCGGGAACCTGATTCTTCACTCTGGCGTGTATCTGGCACAGTTGATAAAACTGGACTTTAACTGCAGCAGAGACACTTTCCCTTCTGCTTTTGGGGAGGTGATGGGGGCTCACGTTGGTGGTGTGGGTTCCCATCGGTGGTCCTTGGTGTGCTTCAATCCGGTTTCAGCAAACCTTTCACAATGGTTCAAACCATTTCACCTGGTCTTGATCCTAGACTCCATTTGCTTCTCTTAGACAACGGTATGACCAGACGAGTATAATTAGGACAATCTTGAGCCTTGCCTGGTATCTACAGATTGTGTTTTCTCCAACATGATCTCATTAGTGTGCATCAATTCTGGAAGGTCATGGGCGCCCTTCGCTCGATTTACTATCTGGGCAAGGGAACAGGGTTCAAAGACCCCACAGGTTGACAGTGAACCTTCCTTGTGGACCACTCAGCCTGGGAAATGGGGAAATATGATTTGACCCAGCACGTTAAACATAGGTGAGCTACAGTTGGGGAGACTCCTGCAGGGTGGGTCTGGGCTCCTGGAAGCCTTCAATTCTCCTTTCTTATTCTTATTCTCAGTAACGGGTGTCACACATTATTGTTCTATTAAATCTTTAAGCCTTGAGTAAAGAACAGTTTTTTGAAAGACATAAATGTAGATGTTTAAAAATCACCCAATGAAGATTTTGGAATAAGGTGGATTAAAAATAAAGAAAGAAATGAAATGAGCAATCAAATCACAATAGTTACAAAAAAATCCATCAAGGGCCATCAGGAGAAAAAAGAAATTCAAATCATTTGAGATGTTGGAAAAATAATTTTTAAAAGTTAAAAAATTAGAAGCATTATTTTAAATCCAATATACAAAAACCAGTGTTTTCATTCCACATTCTCATTAGTAAAGAGTTTAGGGGGGTTTCCCTGGTAGCACAGTGGTTGAGAGTCTGCCTGCTAATGCAGGGGACACAGGTTCGAGCCCTGGTCCAGGAAGATCCCACATGCCGCAGAGCAACTGGGCCCGTGAGCCACAACTACTGAGCCTGCGCGTCTGGAGCCTGTGCTCTGCAACAAGAGAGGCTGCAATAGTGAGAGGCCCGTGTACCGCGATGAAGAGTGGCCCCTGCTCGCCGCAACTAGAGAAAGCCCTCGCACAGAAACGAAGACCCAACAGAGCAAAAATAAATATAAATAAATTAATAAACTCCTACCCCCAACATCTAAAAAGAAAAAAAAGTTTGGGAAAGGAAGATAAAAGGGAAAACAGAAAGAGATATGGGCGGGTGGGAGAGATACAGAGTGGAGGAAAGGGGAATGAAGAGGAACATACAGACAGGCTGGATGGCTGTTCAAAAAAACGGCAGCAGGGGGCTTCCCTGGTGGTGCAATGGTTAAGAGTCCGCCTGCCAATGCAGGGGACACGGGTTCGTGACCCGGTCCGGGAGGATCCCACATGCCGCGGAGCAGCTGGGCCCGTGAGCCATGGCTGCTGAGCCTGCGCGTCCGGAGCCTGTGCTCTGCAACGGGAGAGGCCACAACAGTGAGAGGCCCGCGTACCGCAAAAAAAAAAAAAAAAAAAAAACAGGGCAGCAGGACCCACAGATGAAGTCAGAGAAGCATAGTATGAGGGACAGGGTGGAGCTAGAAGTCCAGGGACATTCTGAAGAGCTTGTAGATTATTCTTACTGCAGGCTGGTCTCCGGCCCTGCGGGCCTTCCCTTGCCCCATCCTATATGTATGACTGCCATTTGAAAAGCAGACTGGCTAGTCACCCAACATTTGGAAGTTTTCAATGGCTCTTCCACAAGCAAGCCAAAGTGGCATTTGAAATGGATGGTTTCAGACAGCTTGGGAAGGATGCCCTCCAGTGGGTCAGAGCAATAACCCCCAAGGTTTGGAGTAAGAGGGACAGAAGGACAAAGGGCCCTTCAGTGTGCAGGTCCTCCAAGACAGCCCGCCAGAGGTTCTTAAGCTGGGTGTATGACCCCCCAGACATCATATCTCCACCTGTGAGGGCTCAGGTACTGAGTGTTTTCCTGGGAGAGAGCGCTTGTCCTCCTAAAGTATCGCTGAGTTAGACTGCACCCAGGGAGAGCGGGGCTGCCCAACAATGAGATAAAACCCCTTCCAGCAGGAAGAGAAAGCAGGAAATCGTGAAGGTAGATGCACTGCAATCCCCATGGTCATTTCCAACTCTATAACAACCTCTGGTTCTGTGATTGAACAAAAGAGACTGGAGCTCTTGATAGGTGTCATTAAAAATTTTTTTTTTAATTATAAAATTCAAACATGTAAAAAATAAATCAGCAGTTCAAAAGTGTATAAAGAACAGAGGAGAGTACCATCTTTAATACCATTCCTGGGTGATAATCATTGCTCAACATTTGGGATATATCCATTCATTCTTCCACACTGAAAATATGCAGAGTTGGGCTTCCCTGGTGGCGCAGTGGTTGACAATCTGCCTGCCAATGTAAGGGACACGGGTTCGATCCCTGGTCCGGGAAGATCCCACATGCCGTGGAGCAACTAAGCCCGTGAGCCACAACTACTGAGCCTGCGCTCTAGAGCCCATGAGCCACAACTACTGAAGCCCGTGTGCCTAGAGCCCGTGCTCTGCAACAAGAGAAGCCACTGCAATGAAAAGCCTGTGCACCGCAACGAAGAGTAGCCTCTGCTCGCCACAACTAGAGAAAAGCCCGCATACAACAACGAAGACCCAACACACCAAAAATAAATAAATAAATAAATTTATTAAATATATATATATATGCAGAGTTAAACATATGAAACATACCACACATAAACACGGATAACGTCTTTTGTATGCAACTCACTAATTTTATTTGCCACCTCATGGCAAATAGTGGATACAATGCCATGTCAGTACTTAACATCTATTTCATTCTTTTTTTTTTAAATTTGGGCTTATGTGTACTGGAATCAAAACAGTACAAGAAAAAAAAACATGATTGGTCCTAAGACTTCAGCACTGTTAAGATTTACTGAGGCACTGTTGAGGGTCCAGAGAGAGAACTGCAGGGTTATCTCTGGCTAAACCCACCAGCTTCTCCCTGGTCAGGTGGAGCTTTTCAGTAAATGCCCGAAAGCAGCCGTCATGGGAGCTATTTCTCAGGGCTGCCAGGGGGCATGTTCTCCCAGGAGGGATGTCAGCTCAGCCGAGTTGCCCTTCTGTACCTCCCGTGCTGTGATGCTCTTTCCTCTCCCCGACCCCAGCCTGAGTGATCCAATCTCTGACGCTCTTGGATGTGAAAAATCTGCTTGTGGGAAAGGCCTGAAATGTCAGCTCACTCTCTCTGTGTCTGCCTGTAAGTGCCAACTGTGGAAACCCAAGTTCTGGCCCTTGGAAAGCACACCTTGGGATGGAACACGGGGTGCCAATTTCCACCATCATCACAAAGGCTGCTGTTGGGGAACCCTTAGTACACTCAGGCATTTTACTTCTTATCACCTCTGATCTTCAGAAACCCTAGGAGGGAGGTATTACTGTCTCCATTTTATAGAAAAGGACAATAAAGCCCAGAGAGCTTAAGGAACTTGTCCCACGTTGCCCAGCTTCATGGTAGAAGCAGAATTCCTTTTGGGGTCTCCCTGTGCCCTTCACACTGCACCCTGCCAACCTGGTGAAGGAGGCATTGGCCTCTGCAGTCATGCCGTGTGGCCCTAAGGCAGCTGCCTGGCCAGAGTCAAGCCTGCCAGTGGTCGCTTAGAAATTGGAGCCCCCAGCTGCGGTAGGACGCTGGAGGCCTTGGGTTCTCCTGGAGACTTCAGGGGGCCATGACCTCCAAAACCACCCTGGACGGCAACCTCCATATCACTGACCCACCTTCCTAGCCCACTGGACCTCTGGTCTCATAACAGAAACATTTCAGCATTGGTGTCTTAAACACTTGGGATCTAAGTTTGGCATCTAAGCCAGGGTTTTGGTAAAATGAATATGTC
This sequence comes from Tursiops truncatus, assembly GCF_011762595.2. Taxonomy (NCBI): domain Eukaryota; kingdom Metazoa; phylum Chordata; class Mammalia; order Artiodactyla; family Delphinidae; genus Tursiops; species Tursiops truncatus. Next base: position 137,497,634 of record NC_047037.1, on the reverse strand, counting down.
ACTCCTGGGTGTCAAAATCTTCTGATAACCTGGCTTGTTTATTGCAGGTCTTCCTGCAGGTGTCTTTCATTGTAAACTATTTCAAACTTTCTTTGAAGGTCAAGGGTGTTCCAAAAAAATTGTAGAGGGGTGTAGGAAAATTGGATAGAATTCAGAAAAGAACAAAAGTAATGACTCTGAGGATGGAAAACAGGCCTCTTAGGACAGGGGATTAAGGTGATTATTCGTTTCCTGGAGGGAAGTTAAGGGGTGGCTATCATTCTTAGAATCTTGGCTGGATTCTGACCACTGACCAGCGATTCCTAACTCCACAGACAAATAAGAATTTGTCCTTGAAGGGGGCGTTCTGGCCAGATGTGGTTACTGCTCGCTGGTCCAGGCTCTCCCAGAGCCCTTTGGTATCTGCTTCTTGTTTGGTTCTTGGAATTGCCTTGTGAGGGAGGGCAAGGATGCTTATGGCTTTGCCACTTACTCTCTTACCAGAAACTGGCTGAATCTCACGAAATTTCTGCGCCTCTGATTCCTCACCAGCAACATGAAGATATTAATTGTATCTATCTGATGATTAACTGAATTAACCTATGCAAGTGTTCAGAAGAGTGGTGGTCACATTGCAAAGACAATGTAAGCGTTAGCTATTGCTGTTGCCGAAATCAGAAACAGAGGACCAGGGGAATTCAGAGGCTTGCACAAGGCTTGGACTAGACTTAATTTTTTAAATTAATCAATTTGCTATTTATTAATGGACCATGAGTTATGTCAGCAAAAATGAAGTGTGCACAGTTGGACGAATTTTGATCAGTGCAGCACTCGTGTGGGTATCCCCCCCCCCCCCCGGTGTGTTTCCAGTGGTTACACAGCGCGTGGTCAATGGCAGGGGTTGCCCCAGTTTACTCAACAACCCTTACTGCAGGGCACACAGAAGCTAATGTTAGAAGGGGCTCGTCATCTCTGGTGTTTTGCCGCTGCCACCACCAGCATCACCCCTGGGTCCTGGTGGGGTAGCAGAGTCAGCCCTGAATCAGAGTCAGGGAAGTGTTTCTAGACCCTTCCTCCTTCTGGTCCAGACTCACCGACTCTGCCAGCGCCGCTGCAGCAACATCCCCCTCGGTGCCCCACTGTCCCTGCTCACCGAAGTCCCCAGGGAGCCTTCCACGAGGTGACCCAGAGCACCTGGCACCTTGAACACTGTCCACGAGGCTCCACCCTTCCTGGGTCCCTGCTGTGCGACAGTCACTTTATCCAAGGGCTTCCCTCATCTCTGCCCCCCCACAGCCTCTCTGACCCCTCACTTGCCTGGTCTTACTTCAACGTTCATCACCTGGCACCTGTTTCTCACTTTGTGGTCTATCTCCCCCTCCACCCAACGTCAAATGCACACTCCACAAGAGCCAGAATTTGTTTTCTCCATTGCCGGTTACCAGCGGGGAAATGTGTGGGGTGTATTAATTAGGGATTTGGGATTAACATGCGCACGACTATATATAAAATAGAGAACCAACAAGGACCTACTGTAGAGCACAGGGAACTCTAGTCAATATCTTGTATTAACCTATGATGGAAAAGAAGTTATGTATAACTGAATCACCTTGCTATACACCTGAAACATTGTATATCAACTATACTTCAATTGAAAAAAAAAAAGGCTGCCTGAGGCTGAAAGTGAGGGTGTCCTCTTGGGCCTGCGGGGGGAGGCTGTGGGCGTGTGACTCTCTGCTGCCTCCTCCTCGGGGCAGGGGGGTGTCAGAGTGGGGCTGTTGCTCGAGGGATTTTTATTTATTTATTTATTTTTGGCTGCGTTGGGTCTTCGTTGCTGCGCGCGGGCTTACTCTAGTTGCGGCGAGCGGGGCTACTCTTGGTTGCGGTGAGCGGGCTTCTCATTGTAGTGGCTTCTCTTGTTGCGGAGCACAGGCTCTAGAGCGCAGGCTCAGTAGTTGTGGCGCACGGGCTTAGTTGTTCCACGGCATGTGGGATCTTCCTGGACCAGGGTTTGAACCCGTGTCCCCTGCATTGGCAGGCGGATTCTTAACCACTGCGCCACCAGGGAAGACCTGCTCGAGGGATTTTTAGAAGAGCTCTCCCTAAGGCTCTGGTTAGTAGCCTGGTGTTGATGAACTTGGATGACGAAACAAAATGATCCGCATTTTCACCACGGCCTCATTGATATTTAGCATTTTCTTGACTTATACATGAGCTAAGCTCTCCCCATGGTCATTGGCAGGACTTGTGATTTTGTCACTGATACCATTCACATATTTTCAGGGCACATTATAGTTGTTGCAGGTATCTTGGTATCTGTTTTTTGCTCATATTATAACTATCAGGGACACCACTAGATCATTTTATTTAACAAGTTAATAAAGAAGCATGTCGACCACAAATTTATTTTTGTACTATTTTGGTATCTGATGTCAATGTCATTGATTTGCTTTGAGATCCTATGTGTTCTATTTTATGAATTTAGAAACATTTCCTGAGGAGCAGTCCACAGGTGTCGCCAGAGAGCCGAGGGGATCCACGACACACAGAGGAAGAGGTTCTTGTCTATGGGGTTGAGGGTCCCATTGAGATAGAAGATGGAACCTTGGCTGTCGGGAGGAAAAGGTCTCCTTCAGACCAGAAGCCTCGGCCCCTCGCATTCAACCTTGCTGCCGGTAGGGCCTGGGACTTGGGCCAAGGGTGACCTTGGCCTTGGCATGAAGGAGCTAAACCTTTCCCCTATCCAGGCCTTTCTGTCAGCTCTCCCATCCCTTCCCTCCAATTCTCTTTCCATTCCAGCCCCAACTCTCCCCACTAAGCACCATGAAGGCCCCTTGTATCCTCCCAGGATTTGCTACTGTCATAGAGGGAGACACATGACCTTGCCCTTCCCTGGTTGTCAAGGTGAGGACACCTGTGTGGAAGTGTTTACAAAGCCAGTTGCCACTCCTGGGCACCCAAGTCCCTAATCTAGACAGAGCCTTACTATTTTGGACAAACACTAAATTCATAAAGACAGATGATCAAATTTTCCTATCAGGTTCAAACAGAACACTAAACTGTAGTGACGAATGAGTCTCTTAAGTCCAAAGCAAAGATTTGCAGAAAGGATGTTGGTAGGAAGGAAAATGTAGAAAGAGTAAAAAACAGTTATCCATGTCGGCAGATCACGTAACCTGTTATTCTCATGAAATACTTTCTTCTGTTTAGTTTCCTTAGTGGAGGCTGGAGAATGTAAAGGAGACAATAGGAATTACTTTATTTTAGTCTCAATCATGAAGGCCACTGTGTGAACTTGGGCAAGTCACTGAAACGTATTTCATTTCTCATTTTATGAACCAGTCATTTTCTCTCTGTGTATCTCTCTTTTTCTCTGTGTCTCTGTCTGTCTCTCTGTGCCTCTGTCTGTCTCTCTTTAACACACACACACACACACACACACACACACACATACACACACACAGTAGTTAAGGTCTAAGTCCCACTCCCGTTTTCATTCTCTGCATGAAGAGACTCCATGGCATCAAAGCCCGTACACAGCACCCTCTGCAGATTCAGCTCCTGGCTACAGCCCCATCTCCTTCCTCAGGTCCCAAGAATATTATGTGACCAAGTGTTAATATCTGAAAAATGCTTTGAAGTCTTGCGAAGAGACACTATATTAAAGGATTCTTAAAAAATCATTATCCTGCCTAAAATGTAGAACCATGCCCAGCAAGAAGGCTGTGATTGTGTGAGCAGGCCAAGCTAATGATTTAGAAGTTATCATTGTAACAACAAGTCAACTCAGACCATAAATTAGGTCCTAAAATAAGCCTTCGGACCTCTGAGTCTTCATCTTACTCTTGAGCAAGTCTTTAGAATAGAAATGTGTCTCATTCCATCACACATATAACCTACTTTCGCATCGAGATATTCTTCACAGAATGTGACCACTTGCCGAATTTAGAACACGATAAACCTTTTTTTTTTGTCGGGAGAGGGCTGGGAGGGATCCTGACTTTCCTGAAAAAAAAAAAAAATTCACATTGCAAAATGCAGGGACGAATATATCCCACTTCCAGAATATATATGGCTGGTTCAGTCGCCACAATCCAAAAGCGCCATCTGAGCATCTATTTTTCCAAGCAGTTGAGAGAAATGATGTGTACATTTTTCATGTGTAATTAGGCAGTGTAAGGCGATCCCCGCTGCCGACGGGCTGCCGCTGCCCTCGTCGGGTGAATGGCTTCCAGATTTCACCCCCATCTCTTCTGTCTAGACTCTACGTTGCTACTTTTTTTTCCTCCTCGCTTAAAACAGACTCCAACATAAAATGCCAAAAACAGAAGTTTTGTCCGTCTTCCTCATAAAGATGTGGGACAGAGCTCGCTCTGCCAGACAAGCAGGGGCCCCAGACTTTCATAAGACACGTGTCATCTGAAGCTGGCATTAAAGATTGTCCAGGCGTTTCAGCGGGTCATGCAAACCTTTTTTTTTTTTTTTAAATATGGTTTTCATTAAGAAAGAGAGTATTTCTAGAGAGGTGTGGTGCAGTTTAGAGCTGGGGAGCGAAGGGTAGGAAGAGAGGCGGGGAACAACAATGCCGTTATTGATGCCGCTGCTGAAATGTACATTGTCTTATAAAAGGGCTTTTGGGGAGTGAAAAAATCATCTCATTCTATTACCAGGGGCCTATCTTGTTGAGTGTGCTGATAATTCAGGTTAAAATCTAGTCACTTAATACAAGAAAATGGAGAAGTTCTTATGACACTAATGCCACTTATTAATTGTAAGAATGTTTATGTATCCTGTTCTGGGGGGGAGTAAAAAAGTCATTTTTTAAAACTTAGACTTAAAAAAACCCATATTATTACTGAATTTATTTAATAAGATGAGATGCTTATTATAAAGATGAGACAGGTAGTTGAAGGTCCGTGTGATTTGACCAACAAGGGCTGGGGTGGATTCACATTTTGGTTGTTTAAAGCTGCCTTGTTTAATCTCATCCCAAACTTCTGCAGTTTCTGTGGAGATGAAGTTCATATTCTTCTGTTTACCAAGCTGCTTCCATATGCGATCAACAAACAGAGATAATAATATAGAAAATCATTTTTAAAGAAAAGGATGAATAAAATAGTGCTGTTTATTGGGTATCAAAAATAAAATAATACTTTCTCAGAAAGCTGAAGACGGGTTTCAGTTTTCACTGAAAGCAAAACAGAAGTAGTGAACGCGCAGTATGAAAATAAGCTTCCAATCAGTAAATGATAAGAAAATTCAAATACTTCTGTATGTTTTCTTTTTCTGTCTCCCCTCTCTAGTCTATTTTAAAATACACCCCACAGAGTGGTACCCATGGGGCTGTTAACTAGAGGTTTAAAACCTGAGAACCTAGTTGTAGTTTGTGTTATAAACTCTTTAGGGATTACTGCTAGCCTTTTACTAAAAATATGCAAAATCATCCTCATATTATAGAACTTGGGTAGAATTTTCAAATCTTCAGAATCAGTGAATTTGCCGACTTTTTAAAAAATCTGCTTTATACGTTGGTACTATGTAGGCTGTAGAAAATCAACTGTATCTTAATTGTTTCAAAGGCGATTCAGCAGCCACTAAGCTGAAACGAATGATCCAACAACACTTTAAAAATTCCTGCATTTACCAGTGTTCCAGAGAACTTGAGAACTAGAAAAAGGGGGAGAATTGACTCGATTTTGAAAACTCCTCAACCTCAGCAAAAAGACCAAAGTCCTTACAGCTGAGAAATGAAAAGCCAGCTGTGTGAGGAGGAAAGAGACAAACGGTAACAGAAGAAGGGGGTTTCTGACACCTTGAGTAAGAGAGTTTTGTGGGCCAAGGAGGTCCAGGAACACCCCACAACATAATTTCACTTTTGAATTTAGGACCAATTTTCTTAATAGTGCTAGACCCCAGCACTAAATGTTTCTTTAAAAACATTATAAACCCTTTAGGAGGCACTGCTGGCCTTTTACGCAAGACCATGCAAATTCATGCTTAGATTATAGAACGCAGGTTGAATTCCCAAATCTTGAATCAATAAACACAACAAAAATCCAAATATGTGTCATATACGCTGTGTCGAATGCATTTTATGCCTTTACTCCTAATTTAAATGTGTGTGTTTGGATTTTATCCGATGAGGAGAATAATATGTCTATAAAACAGGGTTTAACTTTAATCTATGGAATTTGTATTCCAAGATTTATCTGCTTTGACCCCTGCTCACTCACACAGTGATTTTATTTATAATGTTTGTATCAATAGTCGTCATCTGGGGCTTCCCTGGTGGCGCAGTGGTTGAGAGTCCGCCTGCCGATGCAGAGGACACGGGTTCGTGCCCCGGTCTGGGAAGATCCCACATGCCGCGGAGCGGCTGGGCCCGTGAGCCATGGCCGCTGAGCCTGCGCGTCCGGAGCCTGTGCTCCGCAAAGGGAGAGGGCACAACGGTGAGAGGCCCGGATACCGCAAAAAAAAAAAAAAAAATAGTTGTCATCTGCCTTGCCGTGATTTTGCTTGGACGTCTAAATACAGCTTCCTAGATGGATATAGTTTACATCTACTTAAAATTAAATAGCTTCTTATCTAATCTGTCACTGCATCTGAGTTCACCAGAGTGACTCATGAACTGAGTCCATTTCTCTCTCTCATTACACTTAGCACAGTCCTCTGCAAGGATGAGTTTGCATACCTCTCTCCCCCATCACACCATGAATTCCTGGGGGCAGAAGGCATATCATCTTTTCATCCTTAGTGCCTGGCATGATGCATACACTCACTAGCTGCTTCAATGGATGTGTGCTTCTCCAGTTGGTGCCTGATCCACTTTCAGTGGAGTGAAGAAAGCACAAAGGCAATAAATCTCAGTTTGAACCGCTTACAGGAAGCCCACCTAGGTTCCCGAGGTCAGAAAAGATTTCGCCTGCAGCTAAACTCTGCAATCATACTCTGCCTTCCTTCTAGAGCCCTTATTTTACATATCCTTTTTGTAGATTCTTGTGTAGGCGACTTAATTGCCTTATAAGGAAGTGAGCTCGGGAAAACTGGGATCATTTAGTTCTACATCTCTGTACTGCGCATTGCACCAGGCATGGGAAAGCGTGTGTTGTGGGCACAGGGGCCATAATCTCTTGAATTTCTCTTTTACGTCTGCCCAGCACGTCGCAAGTGCATGGGAAGCAAGTCATCTTGTTGGGTGTTTCTTTATGCGGTGCTGTGCTCACGGCCAAGAGAAAGGCAATTTTTGACTAAGCTTTATTTTTCTCTGGAAAATATCTAAATGCTCTACTCTGTCTTTATGTGTCAAATGACCACCACAGATTGTCCTGGAAGTGAGAGGACAATTTGGCCAAACAGAGGCTGAGAAACATGGCTTCTGGCTGTAACTCAGACTCTGATGTATTCATTTAAAATGAGGAGAAACGAAACCCCAGGAAAGTCTGATGATGCATTTAACTGTAATAGAATTTAGAGATCTCTCCACGGCAAAACCCGAGACCCAATTTGCCAAACGGACGGGCGTGGAGCCCTCCACAGTGCCAGTCATAGAAACACTTCTGCCAAGACAGGAACAACAGCCTACGGTGCAAAGCATGTCATCTGCATGGGCTCAAATTCTGCATGCTGGTGCATAATTTTTTTTTTTTTCTGTTCACATCAGAGAACACAGGGTTGGAGTTGTTTTCAGAAGACTTAAGTAGCACTCATTTAAATTATTCAAAAGTTGTACTTGGCTGAAAGTTGAGTTTCATTCCTTCTTAAACTGGGATCATTTCCAAGGATTGTTAAAAAAAAAAATCTCAGTGACTTTAGTGGTGAAAGAATGTAACTAATTTGGTGATAGCCCCCATAGAAACAGACAGCTAGCTCAACAGACGTGGTCTGGTCTGAGGCGATGTGGCCCGCGGTGGGACCTGGGGGCTGGCGGGGCTCTGCTGGAGCTCATGAAATGGGCTCAGTCCCAGGAGTGGCCGCACAGGCGGTGGGAAATGGCAGGGCTGTGGAGAGGCAGAGCTGCCACGGCTTATCCCCGCTCGCGGGGGGAGATCATAAAAAGTATGTAACTTTCATCTTAATTGCCAAGAGTAAATGGACAGCTGAGGCTGCCTATTCATTAGCAATTTGGCTCTCGTGTGCCGACCTAGAAACAATACGCACGGGGAAAACTACTCTTTAGAGCTGAACGCCTGGGAGAGAAGGTTCACGTTTCTTTTCTTTGGAACTGGGCTGTGAGGCCCTGGGTCCTGGGGTTGTCTTTCCACGATGATGATTTGGAATTGTCTGCTGAACCCCATCATCAATGAACAGAACTCTGGACCTGATTGATTAATGGAATGAACACAAATTGGCCTGCCTCAACTTAGACACATTTGGAAGAGAGTGTGTGTTTCCACAGAAGTATATATTCTTCCTATCTATCTGTCTGTCTATCTATCTATCTATCTATCATCATCTATCTATCCATCAATCATCTCTTTTCTATCAATCATCTATTAAATATCTATCAACTATCAATCATTTATCTTTGTAGCTTTTTATCTATCATTTATATCAATCAGTCATCTGTCTTTCTTTTTATCTACCTGTCATTTATATCTATCTATCATCTATTCTTTCTATCATATATTATTTCTATTTATTATATCTATCTATCTATTTATTGTCTATCATATCTATCTACCTATAATATCTATCTATCAATCATCTATCTATCTAACATATCTATCTACCATATCTATCTACCATCTATCATATCTATCTACCATCTGTCATATCTATCATCTATTATATCTATCATCTATCATATCTATCTATCATGTCTATCTACCATATCTATCTACCATCTATCATATCTATCTACCATCTGTCATATCTATCTATCATCTATTATATCTATCATCTATCATATCTATCTATCATGTCTATCTACCATCTATCATATCTATCTACCATCTGTCATATCTATCTATCATCTATTATATCTATCATCTAGCATATCTATCTATCATGTCTATCTACCATATCTATCTACCATCTATCATAGCTATCTACCATCTGTCATATCTATCTATCATCTATTATATCTATCATCTATCATATCTATCTATCATGTCTATCTACCATCTATCAGATCTATCATCTATCTATTGTCTATCTATCTATCATCATCTATCTATCTCTCAAACAACTCACACAAACTACATTATGCTTTGTTCTTAGCTCGTGTATTTTAATCCAAGCCAAAGCAGATCCAATTTAATTCCTTTCAAACCCATTTAAAAAACATTTATTCAATATCGGCCATGTGCCAGGCTCTGAGAATACTAAGATAAATAGGACAAAACCAAGCAGTGAGCAGCCTGCCTGTTTGGCAGGAGACAGAGGCTGACGTCATCAGTGCCCTGTGCTGAGTTCCGTAGTGGACAAGCGTGTGAACCACGGTGGACACGGTGCAGCATGGCCTGTGGAAGGGGCGGCGTGAGAAACAGCCACGACTGCCGACTGCCCTGTGCGATGCTCTCTGCCACCATGTTCTCTCTGACGTGCACAGAAAGACGAGCACCTACGTTCTCAGCGCCCAGTGGGTCTGTGTTGCACTGGGAGCTGCGCTCCGTGCCAGGCGGGGCTCTTTTCCTCATGAGTCATGCGGTCCGTGTCACCCGTCGGCGATGCAGGTGACACCGCGTGTATTTTACCCTGACCTCCCAGGACTTCTTTCTGTGAGGGGACAGGGGTGTGCTGTTGCCTTGGCGGTGATGGTTGGAAGGGCGAGGTTCTCCGGGATAGCAGGGAGCTTTGGGCATTTTTAGACAGTGGCAGAGATGCCACCTTCTTTGTCACCAGCATCCTCACCAGTCAGGTTGTGAGAGGGTGAGGCCCCAAATCTCTCAAGGTCCAATTCTCCACAGACGTGGCCTTCTGGCTCATTCGGGGTTCTAGAGCCTTGTGCTGTTTGTACCGCAAGGGCCACCCCTGGATCAGGTCCACAGGTCTGCTCTGTACTGACACTGGCAGGATGAGGGTCAGGGCACACGTGGACAACAAACGGCCCCTTGGTGATGTTTTGTATGGTTCCCATCAAACGCAGACTTGAGACAGGGCTTTGGGTTCAAGAAGTTTATCTGGAAAGTGATCCCAGCAAGCAAGAGTGAGGGAGTGGGGAAGAGGGATGGGGGAGGGCAAACCAATGAAAAGAACGTGTTCTGGGCGTGATTTCTGCACCAATGGGCAGTTAGGGCCCAATCCATGGAAACCATCTGAGGAGCCGTGTAGAATATGCTTCAGAGTTGTGTCTCTGAGCTGGGACATTGGCCCACGACGTGCCACCCCTCATGGTTGAGGGCTGGGATCTGTGCCTCCCCGGCACTCCTGGGCTGCCTTGCAAGCTCTGGGCACCCCAGAGAAGGCTTCTCCAAGCAGCCAGAGAGGCTCAGACAGAAACTGTGGACGCAGGAGGAAATGGTCCACCAGGCTATGGGTGAGCTCGAGGGGCCGGTGGGGTCCAGGGCAGGGCGTAGACTGCTTTGATCATCTTTAGGTACCAGGAGGTGAGTTAAGTCACAACTGCGTGAGATTTAGGATGTGATGCTAAAGTCCGTGAATCAACAGACATTTGTAAGATGGACTATCTTTCCAACGCTGTGCTTGATGCTACGAAAATGAAAATGGTAGGCTGTGCGCAGTTAGAAAAGAGTGGGAGAGGAGACTGGGTATATTGAAAGATTCATGTAAGGAAGTGATGGGTATCAAATCACAAAGCAAACCTGGACCCAGATTGTGGGTCAATATGTATGTAAAACAAATATCTATGTCAAGGAATCACAAATCTTAATTCATGCCATGATTTACACATTCAGAGAAAGGGGATTTCTTCAGTGACTCTGAGCTCCCTCCTCTGTCCCAGCTGCTGGTTAGCGGGAAAAATATTTGCTTTATGAGTGGGTCTGGTTAAGCACCTCTAGCCTGACCCAATAAATTAAACAGTTTCTCTAGACAGGGCTAGGCCTCCCTGGTCTTCCCAAAGACTGGTACTCATCCAGTCTTTCACAGACTGGTACCCATCCAGGGACCACACTTGGAGTAGCACCGTCTTCTGGAAGAGATGGGCTCTCAGACATAAACCCTGAGGTTTCAGGGGAAGGTCCCTTATCCTCCTGGTTGTCACTCACCCTGCTGGCAGCCTTGTGACCAGATCCTGTGGCTGGTGGGGCCCATTGTTCAGACCCCTTCTGGGCACCTCCGAGGCTTGGCCAAAACCTCCACCTGGCCTGTGAGCCCAGAGGTTAACTTCCAATGGTGACAGTGATCTTACCTAACCATGTGGGCTCCGGGGATCACAACTCAGAATCCACGCCACACGGGGGGACATGTGAGTCCCCCTCTGTCACCCTGGGCCCTGGGGCGTGGGAGCTTCCAGGTCCCTCATTAGGGACTGGGTGTCAGAACCCCCTTTTCCCCACTGTTGGCCTCACATCCCTGCATCTCTGCACAGAAGGAGAATGAGGCAATAGGGACCCAGACTTTCTTATTCACGACTCCTCCCTTTATCTCTCACCCATCCGTGGGCCTCAGAAGGGGGTGGGCTTTCCCCTATATTATGTTCTCCTCTCCTGAATCCAAATGCCCAGCTAAATCTTGATGGCAAAGAGAACTCTAATCTCCGCCACCGTGGGAGGACTCCGGGAGCAGGGTGCCCCAGGCCTGTGCAGTGCTGATAAGGGCCGAGGGTCTTCGAGAAAGGAGCTTTTGTCCTGTCCCTTAATCCTACTTGCATGTCAGAATCTTCCCCCTTTAGTTTCTTCTGCAACAAATCTTAATCCCCCTTCCCCCTCCATGCCGGTAGGTAGACATGGAGGTGAAGAGATTGCCCTCTGCAAGGCTTGGCCATGATTTCCAAATTCTCACCTGGTGCACTAGAAATGCATCTGGAATCTACCCAATGGGCAAGACGTGCTCCTGAAGGCTTCTGAAGTGATGGTGTGATGGTGTGATGGGTGTGGTGTGATGAGGTGAAGGCCCTTTGGCCAGATGGTACTTGGCATAGTGCCGGGGAGTGGGTGGGCAGTTAGGAGACAGCCTCCATGGCCAGCGGCTATAAAAGCTCAAGTGAGAGGCCTGGACCCTGGGAATAGACAAAGCAGCTGTCCATGGGAACTGTGGTGACTCAGTATGGCCGATGGTGACCATTTAGCTATAGGCCAAATGAAGGGCAGGTTCAAAGGTCAATTCTTATTGAGTTCCAAAGTGTGAATGATGCAGTCACAAGAAATTGGTGCTGTCCCAAGGCTGGGAAGGCTTGCTGGAGGGTGGGAGTTAAATTAGGCTCAGGGCTGGCCAAGACAGGTCCAGAAGGAGACTTTGAATAAGGAAGGGTGATGAACTGGCCACACAGTGAAAACTCCCAAGATCTGGGTCTGAGTCTTGACTCACTTTGGAGCCCTTTGAACTGGAGTGCCTCAGGCCTTGTTCCTACTGCATGTGACTGAAAGGCACCTGCATGATAAACATGCCTGTTGAATGGTAGACCACAATGAAGAAAGGAAGAACATTCCAGGAAACGGCGGCAAAATGAGGAAGAAATCCTAAGGTTCTAGGATTTGGGGACTGAGTGAAGATTGACACTAAACACAGAAGGAGGGCAGTCTGGCCAGACAACTGTTTTGGGGGACAGAGCTCATCTCTGAAGCGCATTTTCTGAATTATCTCATTAGATAGAGATTCTGGACTTCCTTCCTTATTCAATGAATGACCGTCATTTCAACAGCGTGATCGTTGACCCTGGAGGTCCATGCCTATGACCTGGGGAGTTTCAAACATCTGTATTGGTGCCATAGACCTCCCTGTCCCCCAAGATTCTGATTCACGTGGTCTGAGATGGGGTCAAGAGAACGGCATTATTTTTGAAGCTGCCCGGTGGTTTTGACGTAGAGGCAGGGCTCTGATCACTGCTGTGTAGACCTCAGTTCTCCACCCACGCCTGGACTGAAATGTAAGGGAACCTCTGCCCAGAGGGTGCTGTTCTCCCTGCATGGGTACACGGGAGAGAAGCAGGAGTGTGTGCTCAGGGCTTATTGAAGAGAGGTGTAATTTCTACTATGTGCCCTCAATTAATCCATCAGTTAGTCACAATGCAAAAAGCAGGGAGATAAAGATGAATAACCCAAATTCTCCCCTGGGAGTTCCTTTGTTTAGCCTATTTGAGGTCATCCACTCCAATAGCCTCAGTTAATAGATAAGAAAATTGAAATTTCAATCAAGAGGCCGTGACTTGCCCAAGGTCATAAGGCTGGTGAGTGTTGGATTCCTCTTCTCACTCATTCCTTGTCAACTGTCTGTGTATTTTATCTGAAATAGACTTTTCACCCATTTAAATTATATCAGGTCACCCATAATCATAGAATAATAATTTTCTATTCTAGGATACAAAAGAAAATCATTAAGATATTGATTTTGTTTGCACTGAGGCACTGTTATGCTAAGGCCTTTATCAATACAAAAAAAAATCACTGAGTTGTGTCAACTTTCTAAAAATGCAACTATTCTCGCACTCATGAGTAATCCCATTGATGAAAATGTACATGACGAAACTGTTCATTGATAGAATTAGTGTCACAGTATGTATGTGAAGCTCACAAGCAAATAAGTATAATAAGTATAATCATCAGAAGAGCGGCAGCAAATCTCCTGATGTGTCCTATGTAATTCCATTTTAAAAATGCAAATACAGTCTCCCGATCCATTTTGTATAACCTTTGTCACCAAAGCTCACTGACAGATGTACAATGTGTTTCATATCAACTCGTCGTGTGCATTATGCAAGTTGATAGGAATTATGCATTATGCAATTTTATGGAGCAGTTTGTGGTCACCACGTGTTATTAAGAACTGCTGTGTGTACTGCAGGCTTAAACTACATCTGACGGCGATTGAAAAAGTGCTTCAGAGGATAAGAGTGTTGCATGAAATTAGTTTGTCTAGGAGGGTAAGGAGCGCATAAAACTGACTTCTTAGCAGCTGATGATAAAAGATCCTGGTGAGAGTGGGGATGCTTTTGTGGTGGGTTGAAGACTCTCCCAAGAGAATTTACACCTCTGCCCTCTCGTGTTCACTTACAATCAATGAAGAAAGTCAGAGAATGGGATGAGGATGGTGGTGGGGAGAGGGCCCCCAGGGAAGCTACGTTTAGGACCCTAACTCCAGAATTCTAACGCTTATTCTCCTCCCTTTCCTGTCTTGGGTTGCCCCAGTAGGAGCCCCATCCAACCACCTCCAGGATGAAAAGAAGGTCCCAATTGATTGAGTGGAGGCTGTGGCGGGGGGGGGGGGGCTGGGGGTGGCCTCTGGATGCCCCGAGAAACACTGAAGATGCTCAGGGCTTGAACAGTGGGAAATGGCCAGTGGCCGAAGCACACATACTGTCTCCTTTCTCAAACCAGGGCTGTCCTTCTCGCCAGGTCTGAGCTCACCCAAGATGTGAAAAGTGTCAGTGTGGCGAACCTCACTCCAGTACCTCATTTAAAATGGAATCTGAGACTTCCTCCCTTGAGAGCCTTTACTGCAGGGGGATGCGCTCCCCTTTCCATATTTAACACGTGCACACACAGAACTGCTAAGCCATAAAGTAAGCTCAAAGACACTCCCTGCAAGGACTACAAAGGCCAGACCTTACAAAATGATAACCAGGAGTTTATAACTCATAACTCCACGCACGTGATATTAAACGTGGAAGGCTTTTTGAACTGCAACCTTTACATCCCAATCCAATAGTTCTTTCAGCTTTGAAATATCCACAATCTGAATTTTATAGGGATTATTTTTTATTATAGGTAAAGCAATTAAATCTCCATATTGAAGGATGTAAACCTTTTAAGGCCCTTCTCAGAATATCAAAAGAAAAGGAGGCTTATATTTAACAGGTGTGACAACCCAATTCAGGACATTTCATTGAACAAGAGCTTGACATTCTCCAGTAACAAATACTTAAATTAATCCAAAACATCTTTTGGATAAAAGGGATTTCAAAAAGAATTAAGTCGACCACAAAACTTGACATAGAAAGATTATCTCATGTATGAAATACTTAAAAATACTAATTCTTGTGGAACGTGTCAAGCGGTGTTTTTATAAAATCCTTCCTTTTAAATGTATTTTTTTTTTTTTTTTTTTTTTTTTTGCGGTACGCGGGCCTCTCACTGTTGTGGCCTCTCCTGTTGCGGAGCACAGGCTCCGGACGCGCAGGCTCAGCGGCCATGGCTCACGGGCCCAGCCGCTCCACGGCATGTGGGATCTTCCCGGACCGGGGCACGAACCCGTGTCCCCTGCATCGGCAGGCAGACTCCCAACCACCGCGCCACCAGGGAAGCCCTTAAATTGTATTTTATGAACTTAGAATGACTGTATTTCCTGTCTTGCAGCACAGATAGATGGTGAATGTATCTCCATTACTTGTGTTCTGCTGGCCTCTCAAATTAACTCAATTGATTTAATTAGTTGAAATTGACTTCCCACTACTTGACCTTGATTATGGACCAGACTCAAAGGAATGCTGTGGTAGAAGCTGGGGATTAGATTAGACAATAGAAAGAACTTCCTAACTGCAACTGCAAGATACAATCAGTTGGAGGAGATGGTGTCCTAACTTTGTGAAACTCTGGGATTCTGGGTTCTAAGATTTTTCAACATTAATAACCTCAGCTTTGAGAGTGGGCTTAGTATGTGCTTTTGTCTTTTATGCAATTCTCTCTCTCCGTTCTCCTCTCCTCCCCCCACCCCTCCTCTCTCTGTGTGGTATATTTGGGGGAATGGGAGAGAGTAGCAAGGACGAGCCGCAGATGACATTGTTTCAAATATTGTGGTTTTTCTGAACTCATTTTTTCTGTTCTCAACAGTGGTAATGGGTGGTTGAAATCATGTTCTACTATGAAAGTACAGTTCTTAATTCATAAAGCAAGCTCCTTTGTCAGTTAGCACACATTATATTATTTTCAGCATGGTTCTATATTATTAGAGTATTCGGTACAAGTGATGACGTTGAAGGAACTTTGCTAGGGTAATGTATTGCAAAGCAGAGTCATTGCCGTGGACTGCGGATCTCATCGGTCAGGTTGAGAATCTATTCACTTTAAAGCACTCCCCTAAATGACAAAGGCTCTCTGTGGTGAGGTTTGGACATGAGTGGCTAAGAGGAAGATTTCAAAATACAGTGAGGTTTCTTGGATCTGGAATCTTTGGAGAATAGTTCTAAAGAATAGGAACCGAAATATGCAATTGATAGTTTAGGGGGGAGGCAGGTTGAATATTTTTTAAGATCGTGTGAATGGCAATACCGTGACTTCTGTGATACTAGCGAGCAATTCAAAGGAGTGAACCAATTCTGCCAAGTTTGATTCTAGTACAGGTTGTGAAAACTGACATAACCCTAGTACTAAATATGCACTTTTTAATATGCATTCTGCTTTTCTGTACCGCATCCTCAGAAAGAAAAGGGTTGCATACCTCTCAGAAACTTAATCTGTTTTCCATACTTATTTTTATTGGTATCTTCTCCTGGCCACCTATGGAGAGGTGGGCTTGCACCCCATCTACCATGGTGTGCCTGTTTGTTCAAGAAATTTCCTAGGAACGCATTTGTAGTTCGTGAAGGTTGTCCACTTAAAAGAGAGGTACTTCCTTGGAGAGTGTGGAATGGTAGGTTTTCATATCCATGATTTCATTTTGGCATCTCTAGGGTTAAAGGACTTCTTGGAATCTATAGGTCCTGGAGAAGGCGGTTTCTAAACTCAGCTGCTTAGACCCATCCTATTTTTTCCTCAGCAAACAGGAAATGGAGGCCTGAAGGGCTTTTTTTTTTTTTTTTCTTTAAACTGGAAATTGTGTGGAGAGGGGGCATACTGGTGATGCCCACTTACAACCCTGAGCCTGACCCAGACTTGGGGGTCTCTGTGTGTTTTTTCTTCCCTCTCTTTTTTTTTTTCTATTATTTTGGCAGACTTTTTGGAATGTCTGGGAGCTAAGGGCTTTGCTTCATGGAGCAGAATTCTGAAGCAAGAAAAAGAGAAAGTTATAGACTAAACCACAGAAATGTAAACACGTCTGCAGCTAAAATAACTCCACTTTCATTGAAAACACTCCTTCACAATCAGACTTCTGTGTGCTATGGTCAATAAAACTGCATGTTAATAGCGACCAATTAATAGATTATGTTGCCCGGCCTTAAACGTTGAGGGAGTTTTAATTATTATTTTTCAAATTAAAGAAGTGCTTATTCCCTCCCTTCCCTTGGGGTGGCAGGCGGTGGGGGGGGCTTAGTTTTCTTTCTGGCTGTTTGCTGAAATTCTTGGCTGTTAAAGTTTGGAGAGGGAGGGACACGAGTAGTTTTCACTTGGTCGGAAAGGGGAGAGTCTGCAAGAGGACGCTCTAGGTTGGGTTCCTAGCGATCAGGCAGGGACGGTCCCCGCGGGACATGAGTGAAGAGAAGCAGCAGTCAGGTAAGCGCGATTTTGATGTCAGAAATCACTTATAAACTAAAACATCTGGAGGGGCTTCGCAGTGCCCCCGGGCCGATGAGCCAGACCTCGCGGCTCCCCCTTTTGGAGGCTGTATCTTGCAGACACTGTTCTCAGGAGGGCCGCCGTCACCGCGTCTGTCCATCAGACCCCTGGACATCTTGGCATCCTCGCGACCGCACACCGCTGCTCCTCAGGCTCCTCCACCGGGTCCCAACGCTCTCGGGACGCGCGGGCAGTGACTCCAGGTCTTACTAAAGCCGGTGGCGCCTGGCACCGCGTCTCTTCATTACGCTGAGGGCAACGTCGTCTTAATTCTGATCAGCATCCCAGGCAGTCGATGGTCATTTTAAACTTCTCCCGAAACAACCAGTTTTAACTTTTATTATTTGTAATGTGTGTAACGGCCGAGGTTGGGTAAAAAGTTACTTCTCACCAAGTTCCGAGGAGCAAGCACCTCCGCGGCGTCCCCCACCTCCCGGGCCCTCCCCTCCCCTCGCCTGTTCTCCGGTCCTCGCTCCTCTCCCCTCCTGGGTTTCTCTCCCGCGCCGCCGGGGCCTGGACTCTGGCTTACTCCGTCCCAGGCTCCGCTTCTCCTCCTCTTCCTCCTCCGAGCCGCCAGATGCTTCCTAAAGCCAAGCGGGGTCCAGACCTGCCCGCGCCGCCCGCGCTCCCCGGCCCGAGGGCGCGCTCACGGCCACGCGCGCCCGCATACCCACGCGCACTTGGACGCGCGCGCGCGCGCACCCCCGCGCCCCGGGCCACTCACGCCCCCGCGCCCCGCCCCGCCCCCGGCGTGCACTCCCGGATCTCGAGCAGCGCGTCGGGGCGGCAGCCCTGCTCGGCGATTGGCGGGAGCCAGAGCCTCCCGGAGGCTGGCGCCCACACCATGGGCTGAGCCCGTCGGCGCCCAGGGACTCAGTGCCGCCCGGCTCGGCGCCCACGGCCAGGCACGCGCGCGGGCACACGCGGGCGCGGACACGCGCGGACACCCACGTGCGGGACACGCCCTCCCCCGACGGCGGCGCTCGCCTCTCGGTAAGTCCCGTGGCCCGCGCGCTCTGCCCGGCTCCTTCGCTGGAGGCGGCGGCGGGGACGGTGGCAGCGGGCTGACCCGGCTCTTCCGACGGCGCCGGGACAGGTGGGGTGTGGGACGCCGGGAGGCACGGCTCGTCGTTGCCCGGGTCCTCGGAAGGCGCGCGCGCCCGGGACGGAGGGAGAGGAGTGGAGACCCCCGCAATAGGCGAGGGCCGGGAAAGCTGACCGCGGGGGCCTCGTCTGGGACACCGAGAAAGAGGTTATTTGTTGTTGTCTGGAATAGAAATAAGGCTCGAATTAAAGCCCACGCTTGGCTGAAAGTCGAGACGAGGTGTGGGCTTGGCTGTCACTGCCGGGTCGGTCCTTCTGTGCGTGGAGTCGCCCTTCGACGGCGCTCTCACCGCGCGTTCCTAAACCTGGGCTTAGTCTCTTCTCTGCACTTCTGTCTCTGTCTTTTCACCTTCTGACACCTCAGCTTGCAGCTGTTATGTTTATATGCTTCCCGTTTACCACTTTAATTGGGAAACTTGGCATGTTTAAAAATTATATATATATATATATATATATATATATATATATATATGTATATCAGCTAGCCTTCTTGGTTTCTACCTGAAATCCAACATCTATGTATCGCTATTGTATATTGTATAGAGGCTTTACAAAAGGTACTGCATAGAATTATTTTTAACATTTTAAAGCAGTTAGATGCTATTACCAATAGCAGACTAAACTGCCCAATAAAATGGATAAACAATTTTAATGCCGATGTGAACTTAATACATAGAGTTGTTTATTTATTCGTTGGGATAATTTCGTTATCTTTCCAAAGAACATATTCATATGTGCCACGGATTTCCCACTGTGCATGTTTCTGGAGCTTCTGTAGTTCAGAAAACTTTCAATGTGATTTAAAAAATTTTTTAGTTTTCCCCTGGTGACATACATAGGGCATAGAGTTTATTTACCATTGAGATTATTTTTGAGTATTTTCAATTCTCTCCAAATAGCTTAGAGCCCTTGACCTGGCCTCAGCTACCCGTCACCTTATCACCAGGAGAACTGTCACATTCCTGGGTTTAACCCTTGCTTCGCTGGCAGCAGCTTGCACTGGCTTCATCAGTGGGAAGACCAGGCAATAGAAGTTACATAAAAATCCAACCAGATAAATTAACTCACTATGTGTCAAATTATGAATGAGCTAATTATACCATTGAAAGTACGATTCTAGTGGAAACCGGATGAGCTGTGCAAATTTGTGGCTACTATGCAAAGTTTTCTAATTCTGAAGAAAGGCATTATGAGTTCTACACATATCACAAATACAGTTTGCGGTCTGGTAACCCCAGCTTCGATTTGACTCAGTGACTTTTGGAAATTACACTAAGCCAGCAAATAGGTATTATATCTTTTTGAGTTATTTAAGAATATATAATTCCAGGTACACTTAAAATTTTGGTTTCTTCTCTTTTCTAACACTTTGTAATTCCTTCATTTTATTTTTAAATATTTGGGGTAGCGTTGTGATATATTATTTTCCATGTATCTATTCTCTCATGATGAGTTCTTGGTGATTTACTCTGATGCGCCTTCTTTAGGTAAATTTTTGAGAATTCTTGTTTACCATTGGATTATGTAATGGGACTGCATGTACACGTGTTTATAACCATTGCCTCCTCCACTTCTTCTTCTTTTTTTTTAAAAGCAACTTCATTTTAATTTTTATTTATTTATTTAAAATTTATTTATTTTTTGGCTGTGCTGGGTCTTCATGGCTGTGTGCGGGCTACTCATTGCGGTGGCTTCTCATTGCGGAGCACGGGCTGTAGGCATGTGGGCTTCAGTAGTTGCAGTGCATGGGCTCAGTAGTTGTGGCTCACGGGCTCTAGAGCTCAGGCTCAGTAGTTGTGGCGCACGGGCTCAGTTGCTGTGCAGCATGTGGGATCTTCCCGGACCAGGGCTCAAACCCATGTCCTCCGCATTGGCAGGCAGATTCTTAACCACTGCACCACCAGGGAAGTCCTCGGTTTTGTTTTGGTATTAAAGAAAATTCTTGAGTTTCTCATCTCATAAAATCAGCTATTTTATTTGTGGTAAGGGCTGAGATCCCAGTGGAGTGCCGGATATATAAGTAAAAAGTAAAGCCTCTTTGAAAGATGTCAACCTTGATTTTTAACTTATGTACTATTCTAAAATTTTATATATTGTGCGTATATGGAATATATATTTTGTAAGTAGGTAATAGGAAATTTTCAACTTTTTTTTCTAAAATTAATATTAGCTCTGGTCTTTCCTTGTTACCTGTCCTTAAACAACAACAACAAAAATAATAAAAGGGGGATTTAGTTCTTCACAAGACAGAGGAGCTAATGTTCCTGAGATCTTTTGCTATTCCCCAGTGAAAAACCAGAGCAGGTCAGCATCAGTCATATGATATGGAGGGTGGGGAGACAGTGTCATGTTGAATAAATGTCGGTGCCACTCACTCTTTCATGGAACTTCATTTAGGAGGTGTCGACAGAGAGACACCCGCTTCTAGTGAGACTACTGGAGCCTGGGAAGCAAGAAGTGGTCCAGGTAACTTAGATCAGAAGGAAGTCATTATAAGCAGAATCCCGGCTTTGTGATGCTGCAAGTCAGTGCTCCGTTTAAGCTGGGGGTCGATCTCTCTAAATGCAGGTCTCTTTGTCACCTCCTGGCTTGATCACCCTTTGCTTCCTGGACAAGCTTTTCCAGTGAGGAGGAGAATGCCAAAGGGGTTCCATTTTCTTTCTCCAACGTGTAAGGATACTTGGGCATTCCCAGGGTATATCGTCCTTCAAAACACAGGCTTTGTTTATGATCTGCACCTTGAATTTGGAACTCTTCAAACCTTTTGAGTTGCATTTGTAAGAAAAACAAGCTGACGCAACAGAGGGATTCAAATATTTTGGACACAATTTCAGAAAATTTTGATACGTGGTGGTAGCAGTGTGAGTTCTGGGGGGGGGGACTTTGAAAGTCCCTGCCGTAGTTGGTGACACTCACACAGGAGGTCTCCTAGCTGCCCCTGTATTGTTGATGTCACGATGGCATCTTCCTTGGTGCTTGTTTGCACCCTCACGTGGCTTAGGAACAGGTAATTATCTGTCCATTGTCAGTATACACCTTCTCACATTGATAGATTCAAAGCAGTTATTCTGTAGATTAAAAAAACAGAAGTCTCCGATGGCTGGGCTCTCATTCGCACCAGTTTTTCAAAATAGCCAGGGGGAAATGTTGCCCTTTTAACTTTTTTACCTTTTATTTTAAACATTTTAGTACTTAGAAGAGAGAGGATTCGGTGCTCTATGTTTGTAACATTGCAGATCTAGTGAAGGTAGTGAAGTGATCTGAAGGCGAGTGATCTAAAATTACTTTGCTAAATTTAAGCATAAGTAAGATGTAGACACCACCAAGTAATTAAAGGGTGCATCTAAAAATGGAGCACTGGGTCTGCGTTTTAGATTTAAAGTAACTTTTAAGTTCTTCTATTTTGACAGTGGCCTGTCATAATCTGGAAGACCCTGATTGCGTGTGAGAAGCAGTAATTTAACAATGAAAGTAAGGGGTTCAGTTACCTTGACTCAGCGCCTGGTCAGAAGCAGGAGCAAAGAAAGTTTAGTTCTGAGACTTTTTCCCGTTCCAGAATGGCTGTGGCTGAAGCCTACAATCTCCTTAAAGTGTGTACAATAGGCCTTTTGAATTAATTTATCACTTTTGAAAATCACAACCCTAGAGAATTAGACGGGAGATCTGATCTAGAACAAACTGTTAGCATGTCTCAGGGATTTGAAAACCTAGATCTGTAGTTAAAACATACCACCTAATTTTGAACTGTTTCAGTGGGAATGAGATTTTCACACGTTAGTGTCTCATATCGGATTCCTTTTAGTGCTACTATTATTTTAATAATTATTCCCCCAGGAAAACCTACTCTGGGGGAGAAAAACATGCCTGCAATGGATAGGAAGAAAAACATATATTGTAAAAAATAATAAATAAATGAAAAATAAAACCTAAAGAATGGTTAAAAAAAAAGAAAAAGAAAAAAGCAGGCACATCTACGGTGATTTTTCAAAAACAGGAAACCCTTACTTTCACTTGATTAAGGGTTTGGCTGAGGTCTCCAAACCTTCATTTCAAAGTGAAGAAGAGTATTTGCCCCTTAGTTTGAGTACAGGGGAATGAAGGGGCCCAGCTTTGAGCGGTAATGTACTCGTTTGGTCATATTTCCACTGAGTGATTCTCTGTTCTTGGTGGGGAGATTCGTTTCCTCCGTGAGGGAGTGGAAATGTGGGTTATGGATCCTCGGGGCTCTACGAAAGTAGTTAAGTTGCAAAGTAAAAGAGAGATGCGTGTGCAAGTTTTTCGGTGCTCTAGGCAGGGAGGTTTGTGTCACCACCTTGAGGAAGGATTCGTTTGCGAAAAGTCATAAGCAGCATCGCGGAAATGGATTAACTGGTGCCGTGCACCTTTCTGTCTGAGCTAAGCTGGGCGTCAGGCTCTGTGCTCTTCTGAACAACAGGAGAAACCCAAGATCTTACTATGTGTGTTAACGACCCGTTGCCTTAATATAATCAATTGATTGGAACAGGCAATGGAAAAGCAGTGTTCCCTCCTCTCTGTGCTACTGGTGCTTGGAATTCTGCTTGTGCTGGAGAGAATGAAGAGCTCAGGCTTTTGAGTAGAGGTTGAAAGAAGCTGTTTTGAGGAGGCTGGCGGGAGGGAGGTGATCACGGTGGCACCTTGGGACCCCAGGAGTGAACAAGGACGGTTTCAGGATTCTTCCATGGGACGTACAAAGAACCAAGCTGAATATAAATAATAGCTGAAGTGTGTGCTAGTAAAATGAAATGTTTGGAAACACAAACCATGCACACTTGCCATCTCAACATAAAACTTGAAATTAAATATATCAGAAAATCGAGATTTCTTTTTATTGGGAAACAAGACGCCAATTGGCGTCTTAGGGACATTTTAAGAAGATCGCATTTTAAGAAGAATGGAATCTCATTAAAATCATATCCAACCTCCCGAAGCTGATGTGGGCCTGCTGCCGGATTTACAGATCTGGGTCTATAATTGCTCAAAATTTAAACGTGCCTTGTGCAAGCCTGGCGCTTTCTGGAGTGCAAGTTACAGTAGCAAGATGACAGAATAAGCGAAAGTGGAGGAAAAAATTTGCCTCTTCAGTAGTGCAAAGTACTTTCTAGTCTGTTTGACCCTGGCAGGAACATTTACTTCTCTACAGAGTTTTAAAATAGAAATAATGACAATGAAGTTCAAATCCAGGGAATACTGAGAGTCTTTTCTGGAGAAGGGGTGTTAGGTCAGCATATTACCAGGATTTAAGTTCTGAAACCCCACCCCAAACCGTGCCATTAAAGCAGAGAAAGAGATGGTTGCTTGCAGGGTCAAAGGGAGAGGGTTTTACAGCTGAAGTAGTATCAGGTCCGAAATGGCTTCTAATCCCATCTCATGAGAAAATTTGATGGATTTTTGCAGTTTTCTAAGGCTTATAAATATAGATGATTAAACAGAACATCCCACAAGACCAGTTTCTCCTACGTACTTTATTCCCAAATTGTAAAACTGGAGGTAAGTCCAGAAGAATCGTCCCCTAAGTATGTAGAACCCTCAGTAAACTCCTGGGAGGCAGAGAAGGGGTTATATCTGTTTTAATTTTAAGATCGCATTTGTAACTATGTTTTGCACGCATATAAGTTTTTCTTTGCAAACGTTAAGCGTTAAATCGTGTTGAATTTTCTTTATTAAATTGAGGCAACCTGGAAACACATTTCTCAATCAAAATTTATTGATCACCTATTAAATGAGAGCACTGTCCTGAAAGAGAGATGGGAATGTGGATCGCATAGGGACTGTTAAGACACTGGACATATCTAGAGATTAGAAAAGCAACTGCACATGTAATGGAAAAGCCAGAACACTTCAGAGCTTGCCTGTCTGCCTGTTTGATCCCAGCCATTAGTGGCCTGCCTCAAGTATTCTTTGCTCAACTAGTTGTATTGACAACATGTAAAGGAAACTATAGCCCCTTCCACTCCAAATAGCTAATAGCATTCACTCTGAACGCAACGTCCTTGGGATAGACATCCACAGGTGGAAATTCATGCAGGAGAACGCAGGGAGTGCCGAGCAGGGAGAGACCTGTCTGAGGTCAGATTTGACCCAGACTTGGAAGGTTCAGGACTGCAGCAGAGGAGGGGCATTCTGAGTCACAGAGAGGCAAGCGCCAGGAAGAGACTAGAAGGGCAAGCTGATCTTTCAGTGCAAGGCACTGTGGGGAAGCCTCGGGTCAGGCCTTCAGGAGCTGAAATCTAGAAAGGGAGTGAGTGTACATGCTACTGAATCTATAAGGGGGGTGAAAGCACAGGTCATGGGATCTAGAAAGGGGATGAACACACAGGCCATGGGATCTAGAAAGGGGGTGAACGCACAGCCCATGGGATCTAGAAAGGGGATGAACGCACAGGCCATGGGATCTAGAAAGGGGATGAACGCACAGGCCATGGGTTCTAGAAAGGGGGTGAACACACAGGCCATGGGTTCTAGAAGGGGGATGAACACACAGGCCATGGGATCTAGAAGGGGGATGAACACACAGGCCATGGGATCTAGAAGGGGGATGAACACACAGGCCATGGGTTCTAGAAAGGGAGTGAACGCACAGGCCATGCGTTCTAGAAAGGGGATGAACACACAGGCCATGGGTTCTAGAAAGGGGGTGAATGCACAGGCCAACAAAAATGGCACATTCATCAGTGCCACCTGCTTGAACCAGGCTGGTGTGACAGTGAGCCAGGGTCCTAGGCTGTGCAGTGATGGAGGGAGTGGTCCCTAGGGGGCTCTGATGTGCTGCATTCGGGGCCATGACAGAGACCATCCCCATGCCTGCTGTAGGTCAGCTGTTGGGCAAGCTTGTTATCTTATCAAGATTTGGGTCTTATCAAGACTTGGGGTCGACTCAGCATGAGGAGTAGTTGTCTGAGTTGGATGTCATTCATCCAGCTTGGAGGTGTGCGTGTGCCCCAGCTCCGGCACGGGTGCAGGATCCTGTGACCTCCTGGGTGGGCTGCCACGTTCTTAGCTCCTCTTCCCGTTCTTGCCCTTGTTTCCCTTTAGCCTCATCTCTATTGTTTAATTTGCATCTACTTCGGAATTTTTAAAAAACCTTGTTATATCACCTGTATCCTTGTGGATCACTTTAAATCCTTTTACGGAACAAGATAGATTGTAAATAAAATAGTCCACCTCCTAAGAATCATACAATCGAAAAGGGATCTAGACCATGCCAGAGGAAGACCAAAAAATGCTTCCCGAAGGTTGGTGCGTTGGGCCTGCACCATGGCGTGTCCTGGCTCTAGATAGGCAGGGATGGGGGTGGGAGGGCAGCCGCAGTCAGGCACTGCGGTGCTCGGAGTGTGGGAAGTGCCCCCTGGGAGCTGGGGGACACAGCACAGGAACTGCCCAACCCCTGGTGTTGGAAGGACCAAGCTAGACACCAAGTGTGAAGTTAAAAGGCAGGGAATAAAGTAAGCTTGCAAAGGAGAAGCGAGTTGTGATGTTTAGAGCATGGTCACTGACCTTGACTCCACCAGGCGGTGCAGACATGGGATCCCTGTTGCCCCAGGGCATCCTCACCACGGCTCTGTGAAGGTGGTGTTTTATTGCCCCATTTTCCAGAGTAGCAAAGTGAGGCTTGGGAGAGCTGAGTGATGTGCCCACAGTCACACAGATAGAGCCAGAGCAGAGTCCGAACCCAGCTGGGGTTTGGCCCTGGATCCCCACTGCTACGGGGAGTTCTCTTGGTCAGCACAGAGGGTCCACTTATGGAAATGACAAGAAGGGGGCAGGGTGACATGGAGGCAGGGTGGGTGGAAGGTCAGAGCAGCGCTGGGCAGGGGATATAGAATGTGAGTCTCACGTGTACTTTTAGAAAGGAAAAAGAAACATGAAATTAATAATTAACTATTATTATTAAAAGTTAAGAATCTATTTTACGTAATAGATGTCCAAAATATTATCACTTCAAGTGTCATCTATATAAAAATATTGATGAGCTCTTTTACATTTTTTTCTGTATTAAATCTTCAGAATCAAGTGTGTGGGTTACATGGAGCACATCTCAATTTGCACTGGCCACATTTCATGGGCTCAGTAGCCACATGTGGCTCTTGTATTGGACAGTGCAGGTCGACACTATTCAGCATAGGTGTTCAGGATTCATATAATTAGGAGCTGTGACGTCTACTGTATAACTTGATCACAGTAATAGAATTTTTGTGACTTCGTGTCCCCCTTGGCAATATCGCCCAATATATCACGCTGGAGCCAGAAATGATAGCAATAAAAATGTGAACGCAGGCTTCCCTGGTGGCGCAGTGGTTGAGAGTCCGCCTGCCGATGCAGGGGACACGGGTTCGTGCCCCGGTCCGGGAAGATCCCACATGCCGCGGAGTGGCTGGGCCCGTGAGTCATGGCCGCTGAGCCTGCACGTCCGGAGCCTGTGCTCCGCAACGGGAGAGGCCACAACAGTGAGAGGCCCGCGTACTGCAAAAAAAAAAAAAAAAAAAAGTGAATGCTAGCATGGTATGTTCTGTATCAAACCTGCAGTTTTCAGATTGCAGAGATCACGTATGTATGATTTCCTGTTGACTCACTTCATGCTTTTAAGAGGCAAAACCAAATATCTGCTTTCAGACTGAAACTTCATGTGCCTGGTGACAAATAGTGCTGCTTTTGTTGGAATCATGCTCTGACAGCTTCTCGTATAAACATCTTATTTGAGTATTCCCTGTTTAAGGGTAATCCCGGCAGGATGACACATTACTTATTTTGCCCGTGGACAGTGTCTTGAGGATAATACAATTTATCATTTTGAGGAATAGCGTTCTTGAGGTGCTAGAATCCCAGAGAAAGAAAGGGTAGCCATCAGATGGATTGCTGCAGAGTTAACTTCTCAGAGCACACGTTCGCACAATTTGGTGATGACAGATTGCATCTAATGCGGGCCTTTCCCTCTCCTGTAACGCTGAAGTTCATAGCCAAGTCAGTCACATGCTGCTTATTATTGCCGGTGTACTATGTGTAATGTGTCGTTGAATAACTTAGCCCTTTTACCGTCTGCATGTTTTAAAGCTGATTTAATTTAATTTTTATGCAAAGTCAAAACCTTCCCTACAGATTCTTACTCATTCACCTTCCCCTGAATAAGAAGTGTGTGTTCAGTTCAGGGCCCGGTCGGCAGTGAACTCCTTGTCTGCACGTTTTTCTAGATAGTTTGTGTTCGTTACCACCCGTGCAGGAGGGCATTTCACTCCATTGTTCTGGTTTATTTTTGCTGGTGGGCAGTGCTTACTGTAAACAAAACAAAAGTGTGTTAAATAAGATATGTGTGCCTTTTCTCAAGTCGAATTTGCTGTGCAGAATCGAACACCTAATTCAGGGCAGTTATTGGCATCCCAACACAGATAGAAAGGATTTTGCGATTTATTAAAAAAACCCAGAGAACTCAGAACTAACAAATGTGGCTTTGTGTGCTGGTCTAGACGTTCCGCATCTCTCATTGTCGGGATGCTTCATTTTAGGTCAGCAAGGAATAAACCAAAAAGCGAGAGTGTTTGTGCGGTGTATGTTTCTGCTGCTTTCAAACACAGGCAACACGTTAAATCTTGTAGCTCAGTCCTGTTTCGCTCCACGCGGAGCATCGGTCGCCAGGTGAGATCCTGTTAACGTGACTGCAGTTCTGTTCCAGGACCTACGGCGTGTCCACTCGATGCCATACGCCGCGTTCATTGCACCACTTTCCCACGGGAGTACAAATTTAATTTAAAGTCTAACTTATATTTGAGAAGTCTGAAGCACATTAAGCCTTCTTGAATAATTCACTCGGGGTTATGTTCAGTGAACATGCGTAAATATGAGAACGTGCGAGGCAAGTGGTCTAAACAGAGCGAATACGAGACCACACTGATGCGAGCCACATGTGCTTAAAATCTTGGAGGAAAAACCGTGCCGTCACGGGCACCCAGAGCCTTCGACTGGCAGCGTGGCTCGGCAGGGAAAGTTGAGGTCCAGTTGCTTCTGTGTGGGGTCCTTGCAAGTTGCCACATCCTCAGACAAGACCTTGGAGGCAAATTGCTGAACGGCTCTGACAGCTCGTGGCTGCAGCTGTGGGCTGGGGCACAGAGAAGGTGACAGGGACCCAGCGGGTCTGCCCATCCCCACATGGATTCCCCACCAGCTTCTCTGGTTGGGTGTTCGTGGGTGTGAAATGGCTAAAATGTGCTCTTGGAAACTGCTGTATTTAGGTAACTTGGATTAAGAATGTCAGCTGTGGAGTGTTTTCTTTCTCCCCTTCGGGATGAACAGCTTTCATATGCTGTAGGGATGTGTGGGCGGATTCAGTGACAGGACCAGTAACACCCAGTAGAGTCACCTTATGAAGGTGTTGCTAAGCACTTCCCTGTTCCTGTGGTCTCTAAACTCACTGATCCCCCTCTCTGCAGCCAGAGCCCCTGTCCCTCCTGCACGGGTCTTATTTCCTCAAGTGTCTGGATAGCACGGTTTTGATGGTGAGCGTCAGCGAAGTGTCACCTGCAGTGGACACGCACAGGGGCTAAAAGAAACAAGGCAGTGAGTCTAATGAAATCAGGCTGCAGATGTGAAGCGATTTTGGAATATCCTGCCCCTGGTTTCTGTCCTGTGTCTGGTTTTCATGGAAATTTGTGTCTGGGAATGAGGGGGAATCGGAGTGGATTTGCTGGAGGCAGGTGACTGCGTTCTTTGGCCCCGGCTGTCAGGACTCTGGTCCAGGCACTTCCGAAGAGGGGAGGGAGTCAGAGGCCTTAGGAGATTCAATGGGCACCGTGCAATCTTTATCAGACAGGGAGGATTTTCGCAGACTTCCTGATATTTGAAAATTATTCATAAGTCTGCCCTAGTCTGGGAGTTTTAGCACCAAAAACATACCCCACTTACTGTCCGTAAATTACATTTTGAGGTCATCACAGAGTTACTTCTGTATTCTGTGATGCTGGCTTACGTAACCTCTGAGATTACGAGTCAAAATGACTCCATTTCTCTCTCCAGCAAGGGCACAGACAGCGCAGGTCAGGAAAACATGTAGCATCGTGGATGGCCCTGTTGGAAATATAGGCTATCTCTCCAAAGGGCTGGGAATGAGTTCCGGCTTAACCCAGATGAAAGAAGATACAGAAAGTGGACATGAGGATGAGAATCAGTTACGTTGGCACTGGCAAAGGAAGCAAGATAAAACACGGTTTTTTAGTCTTGGCTCCAAGCAAGTAAAAAAAAAAGAATTGCACATCATGTATTTGAGAAAGATAAACGCGTGCTTCCTTTCTGGAATAAGTAAGGTTCTTAATAGACTAAGGCAAGGCAAAGATTGTTTGCTGCGTTGGATATTTAATATGGAATGAGAAGATATTCTGAGAGATCTTTAGTTCGTAGACATTTAAAAAAAAATAGGTCATTGTTTTCAAATAAGTACAAGCATCTGCTTCATTTGCATTAGCGTATTAGCTCTTTATTTCTTTCCTTTTCTAGTTTTTGTTTTTCTCTTTGGTTTTGTTTCTTGCGCTCAATGCCCATTGGCTTCTAAAACAAGAGGAGACATGTGTGTGAATTGTTGGTTAAAGAGTATCTCAGTGTAGCATAACTCTTCCAATTCCCAGTTTACAAAGAAATCATTATGGGCACATCGTAAACAGACTGGAGTAAATGCAAACAGGATTTCTTTATCACTGAAGCACCGGTGCTAAACATATCGAGAAGTCATAATATTTTGGGATGCAGTTACCCTTAGGCTTAAATTATTTTTCAACCTTTTTTCATAACCAATCCCCTAAGGAGTCTTTTCAGACATTTCTTCCCCTAATCACCCTTCTCCCACCTGAAAATTTAACACCACAGTTACACAGCATATCGGTTTAGGAATCTTACATTATACATATACATGTATATCTACATTTAGGTGTATCTGTGCTTTATACATAAAAGAGTGAGACCTTCTTTCCTCCTCCAAGAACAGATTTTAGCCTCCTTGGGAATGCATGGCTTAACTTCGAGAGATGCTGATTGTTTAGAGAAGAGATGGCCGATGCCACTCCGTGATCTTAGAAGGGATTGACAGAGGGGGGGTAATCCAAGGGAACTCAGGACATTATGCTGGGGAATTACGTTCTCCTTTGTATCCAGAGTGCCCTGAAAACTGACGGTATTAAAGCAAGGGCAATTTTATTTTTTTATTGAAGTATAGTTGATTTACAGTGTTGGGTTAATTTCAAGCAAATGAAGTTGATAGCTCCTTGTGTATTTCTCAGAGGGCTCCATTGACCATGTATTTCTGCCAACCACACACTCCGCACGAGAACAGGTGATGGGGTGCTTATCAGACTTAGGGTATACACGATCAGCAAGTCTTCAGAAACACCCAAGTTGCAAATACAAGTCCCCACGAGGCCAGGGAACCCTTGCGTGTCAGTGACCAGAAAGGCCACCTTTACTTCCCCATCTGGGCAGGAGCACCCCTCCTCTGCTTCTGCAGACAGCGCTTCCCCATAGTCTCAGATGTAGAAATACAGGTTGTGTGGCCGATTGGATGCAGCTGGATCCCTTTGGCGCTAAGGTTTCCCCTCTAGTAAAAATGGAAATATATTAAACAATAAACAGCCCCCCCAAACACGCCAAGTTGAAACCAAAAATCAATCAGAAGAGAAAAACATTTGGGCCAGTGTCAAGAGAAACAAAACCAAGCCAGCACAAATTTTTATGAAAATGATCACTGTATAGTATTTCCATGAACAGGCAGCTGACTCAGAGGTGGAAGGGTGAGTGTTCTGAGCAGCCTGTCCCCGGCCGGAGCTGACGGGATACTTACTAGAAGGGACCGGACCCAGTGATACCAAAAATAGGAATAACTGGATGAGGGAAAAAACCAGATTCTTAGGAAGGGAGAGACGTGCGAGCTGTGAAACCAGGGCGGTTTGGTGAGAAGCTCACATTGTACTTGAGTTTCCCCTCCTCGCCAGCAGTCCTGCCAAATCCTCTGGTTCTCAAAGTCAGTAATAGTATCCAGAGTCCCTTTTCTTCTAGAATAATCAAATGATAAATAACATTACTGTGAGTGCAGAGCGCACAAAGGTTAAGTTTTTAAAAAATGCTTACCTCCAGCTCATGGTATAGGAGGACTTATGATATTTTCTGGTAGTATGCTTCTTTCTGGAATGTCACCAAGAAATTTGCTTCTGTTGAGATAGGTGATCCAGGCGGGTATCTGGGCCTAGAGCATCTCTGAGCCCGTGATGTGATGCAGAGCCTGGCGGCTCCTCTGCCCCACCCCTGACGCTGTCTGTGCTGTGCATCTGGAAGGTAAAAGGTGCATTTTCATGGATTCTTTTTGTCTTTGTTGTCTCCGTTTCAAGAGGTCCTAACCCCCAAGCAAGTCACATTTAATTATGAAAGCTCTCTCTCCTAACCCTTCCCCCTCTTCTTCACAAAGGCTTCTTTTTCATTTCTTACAAATAGTTAGATCACCAGTGGGTGATCCACAGTCAGAATTTTGAAAACCAAACAGGAGAATTGACCAAGTGCTATGACGTGGCCACATGAAGAACAGATTTGGAAGTTGATGAGTGCTTGCCCTTAAAAATCGCTCAGAATGCCTCTTCAAACAATGACTGCTCTCACAGTACGTGCCATAGTAAAATTACAGTGTTATTTACTTTTTTTGGTAATAGGACCAGATTAGATGACGCACCACAGTGTATGCCTAAACACTTATTTATATTACAAGCTGTGTATCTGGTCTTCTGTAGCCATCGTTGACACTTACTTCACTCCACCTTTTCTGGAGAATTCCCTTTGAACTTACTAATTGAGACTGTTGACTATAAAGCAGTCTAGGAATTTAGAAAACATTGAGGATCCTAACCAACCAGGGTCAGTGATAACAGGAAGTCCACGTCTGTATCCAGAAAAGTAAATATCAAATACCATTTGGTTTTCTAGGCCATTTCAGCATTGTTTCACTGCTTGGCTCAATTGTCTTTAACATGATTTTTGCATGGCATTCCCCCGCCCCAAATCTTTTAATAAACATAAGCTATTACATACACACACACACACACACACACACACACACACACACACGTTCACACATATATATAATCTAGTACATAGATTTCATGTGTACTGTACATATAATCTATTGCATAGATTACAATATTGCAATAATCCTGTAAATATTGTGATAACCTCTCACCAGGGCCTAGAATTCAGGATAAGTTGTCTCTTCTTAGACCACATTCAGAGAGGTCTGAGGAGGACCCCAGTCTTACTGAATTTCACTCTGTTGCTAATTACTCAGGTAGAAAAAGACCATGTTCTATGTGATCTCCTTCTATGGGGCTCCTATAGGTCAAGGCACCTGCTGTCCGTGTACGGGAAGGCTCCACACCTAAACAGAAGCCTTCACAAGACTAGTGGAACCTGGGGAAAATTCTTTTAACATTGGAGAGTTGAATCTCCTTTAAAAATATAAGATTTTTAAAAGCAAAGATGTCTTCCCATTATTTTATAGTATGTTGTCATAAATAGAAGCTTCTTTTAAAAGGGATTCTTCTACTGAGTAAAGATAGCATCACGTTGGTTTGCAGACAGAATGCCGCTCTAAAAAATGGAGCCCCATTTTCACTGGAGTCAGAAAGGCAGTCACCGTCCCTGCTTTTCCCTCCCCTCTTTATGCCTTGGCCTTGATTCAGGCTGTCAACTCCAAGTCCATCCACAGTGGATCCAGGGTGCCACCCAGAGAGGGGGTGAGTGTGGCTGGAAAGACCCTTCCAGGGAAGACAGACAACTTCACTCACGTTTGTTGAGCTGATGGGACAGAAAGGGAGCAGGGTGACAGAAGGGACTGTTATGGTCACGCTAGTCCCTGGGGACCCCAGCCTTCGGCAGTGGCTGGTTTCTTTGGGTGCTGGGCTGTGAGTCACCCCCTGCAGGGGAGGGTTTGTTACCTGCCCTACATCACCAGTCAGCATTCCAGTCAAGGCCTTTGTGCTTCTCTTCTCATATTGACTTGAACTCTCTCGGAACACATGGGATTTACATAAACACACAATGTCACGATTCTCTACATTGACCAAAAATGGACCTGGGAAAATTTTCAGATGATCCTGCCAGCACTGAAATGGAACAATCTTGGTTGAATCGAATCTACCTTTGACCTTTTGAGCGTTGTTCTCGTGGGTTGGGATATTCAGGAGCGGGCTGATCACATGGGTCCTTTTGTTCCACAGAACACCTGAATTTCTGTGTGTGGTCTGAAGGCCTGTTCTACCATAAGAAAGCATTTTGCCTCTTAAATAAAGAACCAGGGACTACCGTGCTCTTGGCTCTGGGGTGTGTCAAGTTTAGAAGAAGGAAGAGCTGTGTCCTGGCTCTGTCCCCCTGCAGACTTGCAGGTCCGTGGGCTGTAGGTGAGGTTCATGGAGTGCATGCAGGCTCACTAGGTATGTCCAGAAAGATGTTTTTGTTCCCCCCTTGGGGTTTAGTCCTGAGACTACCAATTAAACCATTCAATAAATCCTCCATTATAGGTAGTAAAACCTAACTTTAGGTTTCCTGCTTGCTCCAGTATCCTGCTTGTTTGCTACTAGTTGGCAAAAGTCTGCTCCCCGGGCCTGGGGTGCAGACGCTTCACACTGCACCACATGTTCAAGCCTTTTTCTCACATATTTGGCGTTTGGTCTTCATTCCCTGACTGCTTTTATCTTGAGTTTCAAAAACTTCAGAAGATAGCGTTTTGCAGAACTCTGCAGCTTACTTGGTTCTTTTCAGTGGACAACTTTGATGCAAAGACTGAGGGAAGGGGGCATGGAGAAGGCAGTGGGTGTCAGGGTGGGTAAAGTGAAGGGTGAAGGCCTTTGCAACTTTTGCTCAGAATATGAAGGTCTGTCCCCTGCAGGTGTTTCATGCTCTGTGATCTGTAACTCAGCCCCTTCCGCATACTCAAAGCTTCTTGGGAAGACACACGCATGTTCTGAATTCCTACTGGGACCAGTTCATCCCTCCTACCTCTCCCAACAGCCTCCACCAATGATCCTGAATGTTACCAAGTCCAAGCTTGTACTGCTTGCTGCACGACAGGCCAATAAATCGAGAGATGAGTTATTGGGGCAAGGAATAGCGATTTTATTCGAAATACCAGCTGACCGAGAAGATGGCAGACTCGTGTCCCAAAGAACCATCTTACCCGAGTTAGAATTCAGGCTGCTTTTATACTAAAAAGGGAGGGGATTACAGTCGTTTGCTGCAACCTTTCTGGTGCCAGATCCTATATTCTTGCCACTGTCCGTGTGGGTCAGGTCATGATGTTCCTGTAAACCTCCAACAAGACAAATGTTATTCTCTGTTCTGCAACTTTTTAATCTCTATATGAATGGAAAAGTGTGACACCTTTAAAGGTCAGAGCCTTGAGAATGAGCTATCCTGTATATTTCAGGCTATAGGCAACATTCTTAACTTGCAGCAAAAGCGATAGAATACAAAGATTAAAGTAAAAGAAACAGATCCAATATGGAGTCAGATTTGTTCTTCCCTATTACACGAATGGTTTAGCAGGGCTAGAATTTGGGGGATTTGGAGGTGGGCTGTGTCTTCCTCATTGTCTGTCTCAGAGTCACAAATCCACTCTCTGGTTTCCTGATATTATTACAGTAAAAACAGCTCCCCTCTCATCCCTTGAATTTAGAAGGTCAGCGGGTGTAAGGAAGTTAACAAGGATATTCTGGGTTTGAGGCAGCCAAACTTTATTACCTACAAAGGAGAGATGAAACTCATGGAAAGTTGTCCTCTCACCCTGGAGACTTGGCAGGGAGCAGTGTGCCCCGAAAGATTCGGGTGAGAGTTTGGGTGTGTGTATAAATTTATTGGTTGACCAGGAGTGGGGCGTGAGGTGAAATCTATGTGAACAGTGTTAAAACGTTTAAAACGTACAAATGACATGTCTAAGCATTTTTGAACTTTGGAAGGCGATGTCTGTAATAGGCAGTCTCTATAATACTTTCTTCATTGTGGAAATATTAGAACATACAGATAGACAAAAATACTTAAATTAAATCTTTCCACACTCAGACCTTACAGCTACTGACAATGTTGCATTTAATTCCAGAATGGTGGCAATTCTTTTGTATACACTTTTTTCCAAAAGTGGATCATATCACATATACTTTTATAACCTGTGTTTTTACTTAACATTGTAACTATCTGTCCATGTCAATAAATATGCTTAATGAAATATCTTTTTTCTGCCACATTATTTTAACACTGTCTAGGATTCCATTGTATGGCCCTATCATGATGGACTTCATCTATCCTCTCTGTTGAGTATTTAGGCTGTTTCCAGTTTTCTCTATTATAAACCAAGAGCTCTCCATCTTGGCTGCTGAATACAGATGCCCTGGCCCCATCACAGTCCAATTAAATCAGGCTGTCTTGGGGGCGAGGCCCAGGAATCAGTATTCTGACATTCTCTGAGGGTCTAAGGTCACTGTTGCAAACCAGTGGTCTAGTTTACCAAAGACTAGGATACATTCTTGGAAGTGGAATTTTGGGGTCAAGGGTGTGTGTCTTTAATCTTTTTTTTCTTTTTTTTTTGCGGTACGCGGGCCTCTCACTGCTGTGGCCTCTCGCGTCGCGGAGCACAGGCTCCAGATGCGCAGGCTCAGAGGCCATGGCTCACGGGCCCAGCCGCTCTGCGGCACGTGGGATCTTCCCGGACCCGGGTGCAAACCTGTGTCCCCTGCATCGGCAGGCGGACTCTCAACCACTGCGCCACCAGGGAAGCCCTGTCTTTAATCTTTTGATGCGTCCTGCCAAATTACCATTCAGAAGTATTTTTTGTTTTAAACTAATTTTCGCCTTCAGTTTTAAGGCTTTTCAAAGGTGAAGGATGAAAGAATGTGTGTGTGGATTTGGGGAAGAGGTTTGTAGAACACCAGATAACTACACTGAGCGGTTTGGCTTTTGCTAGTTTTTGGTATAGTAACACGACCTAAATAAACAAACAAGTGTTACTAAAATAATGAAGAGGGGTGTGTTTGGTGCCTCTTTCTCCCCATGGAGCTTTGGTCAGACCACCAGGCAGATGCCACAGCCCTGACGATGGGCATGTGACAGTCCTGCAGGAGGTGCTTTATACCTCTAGGCCCCTGATGAATCCTGAGACATCTGCTCCACAGCTGCCTCTTCTTTAGTTTATTCACTCGGACGGTCCCCTACATATTTTATCACTTTTCTAATGTAGTTGTTATTGTTCTCAAAATAATACATATCTATCTATCATCTATCTAAGTTTAAAAGTCCAATAGTATTTCCAAGCTTATAGCAGTTTTCTGCCCAACGCCTCCCAAAGGTAACTCCTGTCGTCTTAGCTGTTCTTCTGTCATTTACCTCCATGTTTGTAAATCATGGGCTTGTGCTGCTCCTTTATGAGTTTTCAGTTTGGGCACTATTGATTTTCTATGAAGGAAGAGCAGAATTTGCTCATCCCCCACCCCATCCCCTCCCTGTTCCTCCAACCTTCCAAGTAGTTAAGCAATGATGTCAGTTACATTAATGTTTACTTCTAAGTGATTGTAACTATGTAACTATTATTAAAGGTGAACCATATGCTGTGCTGCGTTTGCCTTTTGTCTTTAATACCTGGGATTTGAGTGTTGCCTTAGTTTTTCTATGTACTTATCAGTAAGAGGCCAGTCAACTCCCCAGCAGAACTGGCATCTCCTGCCAGAGTGGCAGGATACATTCAGTCATCTCTCAGGTTTTTGGAGGGAAGGGAGAGGATGACTTTGGGAGTCCTGTGTTCTTAGGTTCTAGGTGAATTGGCTGCTTCCAAGAACTGGGGGTCTCTTGTGTGGGACTCCCTGTGCCCCCATTATCCCATCCCTCTCATTCTTGGGGTGGCCATCAGCTTGGCCATTTGGTCAGGCATTCAGTTCTCTTTAAAAAACATTTTCCTCACGATTTGGAAAGCGATGCTTCATTGACCCCTGGTTCCTGTTTCTTTTTTTTTTATTGAAGTATAGTTGATGTACAATATATAAGTTACAGGTATAATAGTGATTCACAATTTTTACAGGTTATATGGTTCCTGTTTCTTCTCTCTGAATGCTTTCAGGCTTTTCTCCTTGTTCCTGGTGTTCTGAAATTTCACACTGATGTGCCTCAGTCAGAGTTTGCTTCCTTTTATTGTGTTAGGTGCTCAGGGGGCCCTTTCTGTCTAGAAGTTCATGCCTTTCAGTTATAGGAAGTTTTCCTGTATTATTTCTTTGATAATTTTCCTTCCATTTTTTCATGTGCTCTGTTCTTAGAACTCATCAATTAGGAGTTGAATGTCTTCTCTGATTTGTTATTTCAGCATCTTTTTTAAAAAAAATGGAGGCAGCATCTTTACTTTATCTCTAGTATCTAAGTGATAGTTTTTATAAGTTAAAATATTTTTCTCTGCTTCATGTCATCGTTTTGCTTTATGTTTTTCTGTTTCTGTTTGTTGGTTTTGGTCACTGTCGCTCATGTTGGAGGTTGTCTCCCATCTGGTGGTGCTTGGGTGCTTGTTCTGATGAAGAATGAGCCCAGGTGGGGTTGTTGGCTGTCGTGTGTGCCATGATGGGGGTGGGTCCTGACCATGGCATTGGAGAACACGTGGCTGTTTCAGAGCTTTTTCTTTGGAGCTGGTCAGTATCTCCAGCGAAGGGTGCTGCAACCTTCTACCCTGGGAAGGGCAGTGGAGCAAGGTTGGGGGTTGTGAGAGCCTGGCTGCAGTGTGCTGAAGGTCAAATAGAGGGAAGGTCCTTGGAAGGGGGGGTGTCTCACCATTCACTTAATTCTCCTTCCAGTCCAGTGCCTCATCCCCACACTCTGCAGGGCTTGGAATCCTCACCATCTCTGGAAGGGGACCTCCAATTTCCTGCCAGGGTATGCCCAGGAGAGGAGGGCACTTGAAATGCTCCTTATGCCAGCTTCCTTAAACTCGAGTTTTTGCCCCTCCTCTCCCCCTCCATCATGTGCTGGGCCCTCAGACATCAGGACCTCTCTGGGCTTCTGTGGTGTGAATCGTATTTCCCTTTACTGGCTTCCTTCTTTGCTGGCACAGAGGTCCCCTCCATCAGCTGCCACTTAACCATTTGCTTCTCATCTTGCAAACTGGGTGGGTATCTCCCTTAGGCTGATGTCTCCTCTTTCTTTCCTCTGTCTGCCTGGGTTTCTACTTTTTGTGATATTATTCTGAAGGTAAGCTTATGGGTCCAACATGCCATTTTTATTTTTATTTATTTACTTATTTACATCTTTATTGGAGTATAATTGCTTTACGATGGTGTGTTAGTTTCTGCTTTATAACAAAGTGAATCAGTTATACATATACATATGTTCCCATATCTCTTCCCTCTCCCTCCCTCCCACCCCTCTAGGTGGTCACAAAGTACCGAGCTGATCTCCCTGTGCTATGCAGCTGCTTCCCACTAGCTATCTAGTTTACGTTTGGTAGTGTATATATGTCCATGCCACTCCCTCACTTTGTCACAGCTTACCCTTCCCCCTTCCCATATCCTCAAGTCCATTCTCTAGTAGGTCTGTGTCTTTATTCCTGTCTTACCCATAGGTTGTTCATGACATTTTTTTTCTTAGATTCCATATATATGTGTTAGCATACGGTATTTGTCTTTCTCTTTCTGACTTACTTCACTCTGTATGACAGACTCTAGGTCCATCCACCTCACTACAAATAACTCAATTTCGTTTCTTTTTATGGCTGAGTAATATTCCATTGTATATATGTGCCACATCTTCTTTATCCATTCATCAGATGATGGACACTTAGGTTGCTTCCATGTCCTGGCTATTGTAAATAGAGCTGCAATGAACATTTTGGTACATGACTCTTTTTGAGTTATGGGTTTCTCAGGGTATATGCCCAGTAGTGGGATTGCTGGGTCATATGGTAGTTCTATTTGTAGTTTTTTAAGGAACCTCCATACTGTTCTCCATAGTGGCTGTACCAATTCATATTCCCACCAGCAGTGCAAGAGTGTTCCCTTTTCTCCATACGCTCTCCAGCATTTATCAACGTGCCATTTTTAAATGGGATGTGCTATGTTTTAGGGATGAAGTAAGTTGCAAACATTCAGATAAGGACCGTGTTTCATCATGGACTGCAACAGCTGTGAGTGGGAAGGGCTAGATCCATGCAGAATGATAACATGATCCTAATAAAGCCAACATTTATAGAGTGCTGATTGTGACACGTTACCTGTATTAACTCACTTAATCCTCACAACCCAATGGGGGAAGACCCATTCCCTCCAACTCACAGAAGAGGACCCTGGGACTTGGAATCTCTGAGTAACGTGCCCAGGGTCCCATGGGGAGAAGTGGCTGAGCTGGATATTGGACTCAGGCTGGCTCATCCAGAGGCTGAGACCCAGACCACAACACTGTCCTTAAGCAGGGAAGGGGGGTGTTTCCAGCAACCTCTCAAAACTCTCCTCCTGGTATTGGGGAAAACCTCAGATTCCACACTAGTTTTTCTCTTTGAAGAGTCCCATGAGCCACAGTTCCTCCCCTGGATCACACCCCATCCCCAACATTTATTTCCAAAGTCACATGCGCCATGTCCCATCCCTTAGCATTTAGACCTTTGTTTTCTGTGGATATGTCCAGGTAGTATGGGTATGGATATAATGAGAACTCTCCTGGTCTTGAATCCATTCAGTTAACATTTTTGCAGTGCTGAATGTTTTGCTTTTATAATTGTAAGACTCCAGAGGCAAATTCCTAATGGGAAAATGGAAACACCTGTTGGAGCACTTACATGTGTGTATACACACACGCACACAAAACCTGTGAAAATACACAATGTAAAGCAGACAGATAACGCCACCGATTAAAAAAGGACATGCAGAATAAACAACTGAGCACAAAACAAGCCAATAAGTTAATAGAGTGGAATTATGTAAATTTTTAATCATTATTAATAATTTTAATAATTAAAGTCATTAATAATATTAACATAATGGTAGCTGCTGCTTCTTGGGTCCCTGTATATACTAGCTCATTGTCACAACAACCTTGCAAGATGGACATTTTAATCCTCCTTTTATTTTTTATTTATTTATTTTCTTAACATCTTTATTGGAGTATAATTGCTTTACAATGGTGTGTTAATTTCTGCTGTATAACAAAATGAATCAGATATATGTATACATATATCCCCATATCCCCTCCCTCTTGCATCTCCCTCCCACCCTCCCTATCCCACCCCTCTAGGTGGTCACAAAGCACCGAGCTGATCTCCCTGTGCTATGCAGCTGCTTCCCACTAGCTATCTGTTTTACATTTGGTAGTGTATATATGTCCATGCCACTCTCTCACTTCATCCCAGCTTACCCTTCCCCCTCCCCGTGTCCTCAAGTCTATTCTCTACATCTGTGTCTTTATTCCTGTCCTGCCCTTAGGTTCTTCAGAACCATTTTTTCTTTTTTTTTACATTCCACATATATGTGTTAACATACGGTATTTGTTTTTCTCTTTCTGACTTACTTCACTCCGTATGACAGTCTTTAGGTCCATCCACAGCACTGCAAATAACTCAATTTCGTTTCTTTGTATAGCTGAGTAATTTTCCAATGTATATATGTGCCACATCTTCTTTATCCATTCATCTGTCGATGGACACTTGGGTTACTTCCATGTCCTGGCTATTGTAAATAGTGCTGCAATGAACATTGTGGTACATGACTCTTTTTGAATTATGGTTTTCTCGGGCTATATACCCAGTAGTGGGATTGCTGGGTCGTATGGTAGTTCTATTTTCAGTTTTTTTAAGGAACCTCCACATTGTTCTCCATAGTGGCTGTATCAGTTTACATTCCCACCAACAGTGCAAGAGGGTTCCCTTATCGCCACACCCTCTCCAACATTAATTGCTCGTAGATTTTCTGATGATGGCCATTCTGACCACTGTGAGGTGATACCTCATTGTAGTTTTGATTTGCATTTCTCTAATGATGTATGATGTTGAGCATCCTTTCATGTGTTTGTTGGCAATCTGTATATCTTCTTTGGAGAAATGTCTCTTTAGGTCTTCTGTTTGTATCATCTTTAATTTCTTTCATCAGTGTCTTATAGTTTTCTGCATACAGGTCTTTTGTCTCTTTAGGTACGTTTATTCCTAGGTATTTTATTCTTTTTGTTTCAGTGGTAAATGGGAGTGTTTCCTTAATTTCTCTTTCAGATTTTTCATCATTAGTGTATAGGAATGCAAGAGATTTCTCTGCATTAATTTTCTATCCTGCTACTTCACCACATTCATTGTTGAACTCTATTAATTTTCTGGTAGAGTCTTTAGGATTCTTTATGTATAGTATCATGTCATCTGCAAACAGTGACAGCTTTATTTTTTGTTTTCCAATTTGGATTCCTTTTATTTCTTTTTCTTCTCTGATTGCTGTGGCTAAAACATCCAAAACTATGTTGAATAATAGTGGTGAGAGTGGGCAACCTTATCTTGTTCCTGATCTTAGTGGAAATGGTTTCAGTTTTTCACCGTTGAGAAAGATGTTGGCTGTGGGTTTGTCATATATGGCGTTTATTATTTTGAGGTTAAGTTCTCTCTATGCCTATTTTCTGGAAGGTTTTTTATCAGAAATGGGTGTTGAATTTTGTTGAAAGCTTTTCTGCATCTATTGAGATGATCATAGGGTATTTATCCTTCAGTTTGTTCATATGGTGTATCACACTGATTGATTTGCATATATTGAAGAATCTTTGCATTCCTGCGATAAACCCCACTTGTGATCATGGTGTATGATCCTTTTAATGTGCTGTTGGATTCTGTTTGCTAGTATTTTGTTGAG
This sequence comes from Tursiops truncatus, assembly GCF_011762595.2. Lineage (NCBI taxonomy): Eukaryota > Metazoa > Chordata > Mammalia > Artiodactyla > Delphinidae > Tursiops > Tursiops truncatus. Next base: position 137,455,135 of record NC_047037.1, on the reverse strand, counting down.
GATTTTTGCATCTATGTTCTTCAGTTATTTTGGCCTGTGGTTTTCTTTCTTTGTGACATCTTTGTCTGGTTTTGGTATCAGAGTCGTGGTGGTCTCATAGAATGAGTTTGGGAGTGTTCCTCCCTCTGCTATATTTTGGAAGAGTTTGAGAAGGATAGGTGTTAGCTCTTCTCTAAATGTTTGGTAGAATTCGCCTGTGAAGCCATCTGGTCCTGGACCTTTGTTTGTTGGAAGATTTTTAATCACAGTCTCAATTTCAGTGCTTGTGATTGGTCTGTTTATATTTTCTATTTCTTCCTGGTTCAGTCTCGGAAGGTTGTGCTTTTCTAAGAATTTGTCCATTTCTTCTAGGTTGTCCATTTTATGGCATATAGTTGCTTGTAGTAATCTCTCATGATCCTTTGTATTTCTGCAGTGTCAGTTGTTACTTCTCCTTTTTCATTTCTAATTCTATTGATTTGACTCTTCTCCCTTTTTTCCTTGATGATTCTGGCTAATTAATGGTTTATCAATTTTTTTTATCTTCTCAAAGAAGCAGCTTTTAACTTTATTGATCTTTGCTATTGTTTCCTTCATTTTTTTTCATTTATTTCTGATGTGATCCTTATGATTTCTTTCTTTCTGGTAACTTTGGTGTGTTTTTGTTCGTTCTCTAATTGCTTTAGGTGTAAGGTTAGGTTGTTCATTTGAGATGTTTCTTGTTTCTTGAGGTAGGATTGTATTTCTATAAACTTCCCTCTTAGAACTGCTTTTGCTGCATCCCGTAGGTTTTGGATCATCATGTTTTCATTGTCATTTGTTTCTAGGTATTTTTTGATTTCCTCTTTGATTTCTGCAATGATCTCTTGTTTATCAAGTAATTTATTGTTTAGCCTCCCTGTGTTTGTATTTTTTACAGATTTTTTACTGTGATTGATATCTAGTCTCATAGCGTTGTGGTCGGAAGAGATACTTGATATGATTTCAATTTTCTTAAGTTTACCAAGACTTGATTTGGGACCCAAGATATGATCTATCCTGGAGAATGTTCCATGAGCACTTGAGAAGAAAGTGTATTCTGTTGGTTTTGGATGGAATGTCCTATAAATACCAATGAAGTCCATCTTGTTTAATGTATCATTTAAAGCTTGTGTTTCCTTATTTATTTTCATTTTGGTTGATCTGTCCATGGGTGAAAGTGGGGTGTTAAAGTCCCCTACTATGATTGTGTTACTGTCGATTTCCCCTTTTATGGTTGTTAGCATTTGCCTTATGTATTGAGGTGCTCCTATGTTCAGTGTATAAATATTTACAATTGTTATATCTTGTTCGTGGATTGATTCCTTGATTGTTATGTAGTGTCCTTCTTTGTCTCTTGTAATAGTCTTTATGTTAAAGTCCCTTTTTCCTGATATGAGAATTGCTATACCAGCTTTCTTTTGATTTCCATTTGCATGGAGTATCTTTTTCCATCCCCTCACTTTCAGGTCTGTATGTGTCCCTAGGTCTGAAGTGGGTTTCTTGTGGACAGCATATATACGGGTCTTGTTTTTGTATCCATTCAGCCAGTCTGTGTCTTTTGGTGGGAGCATTTAATCCATTTACATTTAAGGTAATTATCGATATGTATGTTCCTATTACCATTTTCTGAATTGTTTTACGTTTCTTATTGGAGTTCTTTTCCTTCTCTTGTGTTTCCTGCCTAGAGAAGTTCCTTCAACATTTGTTGTAAAGCTGGTTTGGTGGTGCTGAATTCTCTTAGCTTTTGCTTGTCTGTAAAGGTTTTAGTTTCTCCTTCGAAACTGAATGAGATCCTTGCTGGGTAGAGTAATCTTGGTTGTAGTTTCTTCCCTTTCATCACTTTAAATATGTCTTGCCACTCCCTTCTGGCTTGCAGAGTTCCTGCTGAAAGATCAGCTGTTAACCTTATGGGGATTCCCTTGTATGTTATTTGTTGCTTTTCCCTTGCTGCTTTTAATATTCTTCCTTTATATTTAATTTTTGATAGTTTGATTAATATGTGTCTTGGCACGTTTCTCCTTGGATTTATCCTGTATCGACTCTCTGTGCTTCCTGGGCTTGATTGACTATTTCCTTTCCCATATTAGGGAAGTTTTCAACTATAATCTCTTCAAATATTTTCTCAGTCCCTGTCTTTTCTCTTCTTCTTCTGGGACCACTATAATTCAAATGTTGCTGTGTTTAATATTGTCCTAGAGGTTTCTGAGGCTGTTTTCAATTCTTTTCTTTTTTTTTCTTTATTATACTTGCGGTAGTTATTTCCACTATTTTATCTTCCAGGTCACTTATCCGTTCTTCTGCCTCAGTTGTTCTGCTATTGATTCCTTCTAGAGAATTTTTAATTTCATTTATTGTGTTGTTCATCATTGTTTGTTTGCTGTTTAGTTCTTCTAGGTCCTTGTTAAAAGTTTCTTTTATTTTCTCCATTTTATTTCTAAGATTTTGGATCATCTTTACTATCATTACTCTGAATTCTTTTTCAGGTAGACTGCCTATGTCCTCTTCATTTGTTAGGTCTGGTGCATTTTTACCTTGCTCCTTTATCTGCTGTGTGTTTCTCTGTCTTCTCATTTTGCTTAACTTACTGTGTTTGGGGTCTCCTTTTCGCAGGCTGCAGGTTCGTAGTTCCTGTTGTTTTTGGTGTCTGCCCCCATTGGGTAAGTTTAGGTCAGTGGGTTCTGTAGGTTTCCTGGTGGAGGGGACTGGTGCCTGTGTTCTGGTGGATGAGGCTGGATCTTGTCTTTCTGGTGGGTAGGTCCATGTCTGGTGGTGTGTTTTGGGGTGTCTGTGGACTTACTATGATTTTAGCCAGCCTCTCTGCTAATGGGTGGGGTTGTGTTCCTGTGTTGCTAGTTGTTTGGCATAGGGTGTCCAGCACTGTAGCCTGCTGCTTGTTGAGTGGAGCTGGGTCTTAGTGTTGAGATGGAGATCTCTGTGAGAGCTTTCACCGTTTGATATTACGTGGGGCTGGAAGCTCTGTGGTGGACCAGTGTCCTGAACTCAGCTCTCCCACTTCAGAGGCTCAGGCCTGATACCTGGCCAGAGCCCCACGACCCTGTCAGCCACTCGGCTCAGAAGAAAAGGGAGGAAAAAAAAAAAAGAAAGAAAGAAAAAGAAATTATTAAAAATAAAAAAGTAATTTAAAAAAAAAGAAAGAAGAGAACAACAAAACCTAAAAACAAATCCATCAATGATAACAAGCACTAAAAACTATACCAAAAAAACAAAAAAAACAAAAAAAACTCTGACAGAACCCTAGGACAAATGGTAAAAGCAAAGCTATACAGACAAAATCACACAAAGAAACATACACATACACACTTACAAAAAGAGAAAAAGGAAAAATATATATATTAAAAAAAATGAAGAGAGCAACCAAATCGATAAACAAATCTACCAATGATAATAAGCTCTAAATACTAAACTAAAACAAAAATAAAACCAGAAACAAATTAGATGCAGAAAGCAAACCCCAAGTCTGCAGTTGCTCCCAAAGTCCACCTTCTCAATTCTGGGATGATTCCTTGTGTATTCAGGTATTCCACAGATGCAGGTACATCAAGTTGATTGTGGAGATTTAATCCACTGCTCCTGAGGCTGCTGGGAGAGATTTCCCTTTCTCTTCTTTTTTCGCACAGCTCCTGGGGTTCAGCTTTGGATTTGGCCCCGCCTCTGTGTGTAGGTCGCCTGAGGGCGTCTGTTCTTTGCTCAGAGAGGGCGAAGACAGGGGTTAAAGTAGCAGCTGATTAGGGGGCTCTGGCTCACTCAGGCCGGGGGGAGGGAGGGGTACGGAGTGCGGGGTGGGCCTGTGGTGGCAGAGGCCGGCGTGACGTTGCACCAGCCTGAGGCGTGCCATGTGTTCTCCCGGGGAAGTTGTCCCTGGATCACGGTACCCTGGCAGTGGCGGGCTGCACAGTCTCTGGGAGGGGAGGTGTGGATAGTGATCTGTGCTCGCACACAGGCTTCTTGGTGGCTGCAGCAGCAGCCTTAGCGTCTCATGCCCGTCTCTGGGGTCTGCGCTGTTAGCTGTGGCTTGCGCCCGTCTCTGGAGCTCATTTAGGAAGTACTCTGAATCCCCTCTCCTCGCGCACCAGGAAACAATGGTCTCTTGCCTCTTAGGCGGTTCCGGACTTTCTCCTGGACTCCCTCCTGGCTAGCTGTGGTGCACCAGCCCCCTTCAGGGTGTGTTCACGTAGCCAACCCCAGTCCTCTCCCTGGTGTCTGACCTCTGAAGCCTGAGCCTCAGCTCCCAGCCCCCACCCGTCCCAGCGGGTGAGCAGACAAGCCTCTTAGGCTGGTGAGTGCTGGTCAGCACCAGTCCTCTGTGCGTGAATCTCTCCGCTTGGCCCTCTTCACCCCTGTTGCTGCACTCTCCGTGGCTCCGAAGCTTCCCCCCTGCCACCCCCTGTCTCCGCCAGTGAGGGGCTTCCTAGTGTGTGGAAACTTCCTCCTTCACAGCTCCCTCCCCAAGGTGCAGGTCTCGTCCCTATTCTTTTTTTTTCTTTTGCAGTACGTGGGCCTCTCACTGCTGTGGCCTCTCCCGCTGTGGAGCACAGGCTTCGGACGCGCAGGCTCAGCAGCCATGGCTCGTGGGCCCAGCTGCTCCACGGCATGTGGGATCTTCCCGGACCGGGGCACGAACCCGTGTCCCCTGCATCAGCAGGAGGACTCTCAACCACTGCACCACCAGGGAAGCCCTCGTCCCTATTCTTTTGTCTCTGTTTTTCCTTTTCTTTTTGCCCTACCCAGGTATGCGGGGAGTTTCGTGCCTTTTGGGAAGTCTGAGGTCTTCTGTCAGCATTCAGTAGGTGTTCTGTAGGAGTTGTTCCACAGTAGATGTATTTTTGATATATTTGTGGGAGGGAAGGTGATCTCCACGTCTTACTCCTCCTTCATCTTGAAGGTCCCGAATCCTCCTTTTAAATTGAGAAACTGAAACTTGGAGATATTAAGTCACTTCCTATGGACATCTAATTAGTAGTGCAGTGTCTTTTCCAAATTGTGGGTTCTTTCCACTACACCATGGTATCCTTCAAAAAATTGAGTCAAGTAAAGACTACTTTTAATATTCAAGTTTTGATGGCAGTAAGAAATCCAAATGGTTGTTTCTTCAACTTTTTTTTCTGTTCTTTTTAAAAAAAAATAATTTATTTTTGGCTGTGTTGCGTCTTCTTTGCTGCATGTAGGCTTTCTCTGGTTGCGGTGAGCAGGGGCTACTCTTCATTGTGGAGTGCGGGCTTCCCATTGCGGTGGCTTCTCTTGTAGAGCATGGGCTCTAGACATGCAGGCTCCAGTAGTGGCTCATGGGCTCTAGAGCACAGCCTCAGTAGTTGTGGCGCACGAGCTTAGTTCCTCCATGGCATGTGGGATCTTCCCAGACCAGGGCTCAAACATGTGTCCCCTGCATTGTCAGGTGAATTCTTAACCACTGCACCACCAGGGAAGCCCCAAATGGTTGTTTCTTAAACTCTCAATCAAGTGTTTCTTCATTCAGTCAGGTTCTGTTTGCCACTTTGCAGGTAGGTCATATCCTTTCGTGAGCTTCAGTAGAAAGGCAGGCACATGTGCAATGACACACACACAGACATGAATGCATAGACATGCCTATGTGGCTTTCAGAAGACTGGGAAGGCAAAACATTTGAGATGCTTTTTACACTGACTAGCAAACACAGAGAGGCTGGTGCCTGAGCAGAAGGATCTTCATCTAGATCTTCACTTAGAATAGATCATCACTGGCAGTACCAGCTTTGGATCCCAGGTCTACTTCCTATTATGTAACATTTCACAACATTTTTCTCCTCTGTGGCTTTATTTCCCTCCTCAATTAAAGTCTTTTATAACTTAAGGGTCCATGATTCTTGTATGTAAACTACAATGGGTGTTTGCCCTTTCCTTTTTGATCATTGTCTTATTATTTAATAAATGCTTTTGAATAAATATTTGCTTCCTTCTAAGTAGGACAAATACTCAGATGGCACTCATCCATCCCTCCAAACATGGGCCCCAGTATTTCAGGTAGAATCTTCCCCCCTTAGGCCATTGGAATGGGAGAGGAACTCTTTGGATAACATCCTGCAGAACTGCAGCAGTGGGCCAAGGTGGGAGATGAGATATTGGACGGGTTTATAGGAGCCAAAGTACATTCTGCCTTCGATAATCCCCTTCGAAATGAAAAAATGGTTCTCTCAAGTTTTTATATTTCCAGCTTTCATCTGTTCCTCACCCACAGGTGCTTCATTCCTTGGCACGAGCAAATACCTTCAGGGAAAAGGAACCAGATGTCTCTTTTAATTTTCTTTGTCTTTTTTTTTTAGCTAAGGAGGTCTCTGTTCAAATAAAATTGTACACAAAAGCCCAGTAAGTAAAACCTCCCCCAAAAGAGTGGAACTCTTTTGGTGGAAGCCAGTCCCCTCTTGCCCCTCCCTATCGTCCCATCCCCACTGTACCCAGCCCCTCTCTTCCACTGGAGACCAATATCGAAACTGCTGCCTGGTCTGTTCTGTTCACGTCTTGTGTGAGAAAATAGACACCCGTCAAAGTCAGTTGCCCAACTTTGGAGAACTAATGACTGGCAAAGTGGGGACCCTGCCCAGTATCTTATTTCCTGCATCTCATTCCACCCTTAGTCCCGCCGGGGTCAACCGCGTTTGAACATGTGTGGTAATCGCCAGAGGGGATCTCTGTCACTGTGACCGCAAACATCTACAGCTCAGCCTTCAACTATACAGTTGACCTTACCTAAACACAGAAAGTTCTTGCAAAGTTGTGTGTTGTCACACTGCATTTTATACTCAATAATTGTGCTTTAAAAATATCACATTGAATTCTTTTGCAATAGTTTTTGGGTTTTCGAGATGAGAACATTTTTTTTTCCCCTTAAAGGAAGACGGGCCTGTGAAGTTTCATGATTTTTTCATTTCTTTAATTACTTACTATTTACTTATCTCTGAATCTGTTAAATTTTTTCTATCTCAGTGTAGTTTTTTGTTTGTTTTTAAGTGTGGTACATTTGTTATAATTGATGAACCAATATTGATACATTATTATTAACTAAAGTCCATTGTTTACATTAGGGTTCATTCTTTGTGCTGTACTTTCTATGGATTTTAACTAACGTCTAATGCTACATAGTCACCTTTACTCTACCATACTGAATAGCTTTACTGTCCTAAAAATACCCCATGTTCCAACAATTCATCCCTTTGAACCTATGATGAGCAGTGACCTCTTTACCGTCTCAATATTTTGCCTTTTCCAGAATGTCATATAGTTGGAATCGCACAGTACTGTGACTTTGAGGGGGCTTCTTTTTCTTAGTAATATGCACTTAAGCCTCCTCCACATTTCTCTGTGGCTCGCTAGCTCATTTCTTTTCACAGCCAAATAATATTCCACAGTATGGATGTACCACAGCTGGTTTATCCATTCACCTATTGAAGGGCATCTTGGTTACTTCCAAGTTTTAGCAATCACTTTCATGATTGTTTTCAAAGCTGGCATGAAATTTGTGAGGGAAGGATGCTACCTGTAGAGGAACTGCTGTGCTCTCGTAATTTACATTGAGATTCTAATAATGGGTCATCAGTATGCACCCATGTGAAGAGACATGGTTATATTTGATATAATAAATGTTGCAGACTTAGTATAGGTCTACATCATTTTAGGTCTCCTATCAGGTTGTCATGTTGAATGAGTAGTGAAGCTTTTCTAAGCATTTTATCTTGAGGTCACTCTGAATGTACCGGCATTCTCTCCACTCCGTGTGCTTTAAAACTGGATTTCATAGAGTTTCTGGTTGGAGGAGAGGTAGATTGTTACCTTCACTATATCTATTTAGAACCTAGTGTAGAAGTTTCTTCTCTACATTCTTTTTTTTTTTTTTGTGGTACGCGGGCCTCTCACTGTTGTGGCCTCTCCCGTTGCGGAGCACAGGCTCCGGACACGCAGGCCCAGCGGCCATGGCTCACGGGCCCAGCTGCTCCGCGGCATGTGGGATCTTCCTGGACCGGGGCACAAATCCGTGTCCCCTGCATCGGCAGGCGGACTCTCAACCACTGCGCCACCAGGGAAGCCCTCTTCTCTACATTCTTAATGCTCATATTGCCTTTGCCTGCGTAGCCCCAGGGATGGGGACCTCACTCCCTCACTAAATAGCCCTTTCCACTGCAAGATAGCTGTTTATCAGTATGTGTTTCCTTTGAGTGACCTCAGATTTTCTCCGTCTACTTCTTCCTTCTAGGATAACACAGTAAAGTGGCTGTTTTTGGTCATGATTGGTACTGTTAACACCTAGCACAGTGCCTGATTCTTAAAAATCTTACAATAAATGTTTACCAAATAATCTCAGAACTGAACAAGTGAATGTGTGAACATTTGACTGATCTTCATATATTTCAAATGAGTATTTCCTTAAACTTCTCTTTTTCAGATAAAACACAAAGAATTTTTAATCCCCTATTTCATATAATACATTTTTTAGAGCTATCATATATCAGTTTTATTTTTCTGGATATATTATTTTTTTAATCAATGTTCTTCTTAGAAATTCATGTCCAGAATGGTCCCTAAGAAATCTGGGACCATTATATTTTGTGATCTGGGCTTTATGCTTCTAACTGTGTTAGCTCTGGGGCAGCCCCATCATACTGCCTTTGAAAACAATCATGTCTCTTTTTGATCAACTGCTGCAAGCTCATAGTAAATAGGAAGGCTCTCAAAAAGTCTAAGCAAAGAGAATAATCCAAACTTAAGATTATATCTTATGAAATTGAATAATTGGTGGTTGATTTTTTTCTTAAAAGATTCATATTATACTTTTTACTGTTATCCTAAAATGAATAATTTTAAAATAGAATGCGTAAAGCTTCTAAAACAATTAGCCATAGAGAGCAATACATGATATGGAAAACTGCGAAGATGACAAGAAGTAAGAAAACAAAAGCCCAAACAAGTAAAAAGGCACCAAGCCAAACCTAAAATAATTCACACACGTTGATGTAGTGTGGAACAAAATATGTGGATTCATTGATGAAGATGACATTTACAGAACATTCACTCTGTGCCAGGCAGTGTTCTGTGCTTTACATGTATGAACTGGTTTAATTCATATGACAGCATGTTTTTAATGATAGTTTTTTTGTCTGTGTGGTAAAAACCATATAATGTAAAATTGACTGTTTTAACCATTTTTAAGTGTACAGTCAGTAGTGTTAGGTATATTCACATTGTTTCAAAGCAGATCTGTAGAACTATTTCATCTTGCATATGTAAAATTCTGTCCCCATTAAATGCTAATTCCCCATCCTCGTTCCCTCCCGTCCCTGGTAACCACCGTTATACTATACATTTGACTACTTTAGGTCCCTCATATAAGTGGAATCATACAGTATTTGTCCTTCTGTGACTGGCTCATTTCACCGAGCCTAATGTCCCCAAGGTTCATCCGTGTTATAGCATGTAACAGAATTTCCTTCTTTTTTAAGGCTGAATAATGTTTCATTATATGTATATACCACATTTTCTTTATGCGTGCATCTGTTGATGGACACTTGGGTTGCTCCCACCTCTTGGCCAGTATAAAGAAGGCTGCTATAAACACGAGTGTGCAAATATCTTTTCAAGACTCTGCTTTCAATTCTTTTGAGTAAATACCCAGAGGTGGAATTACTGGATCGTATGGTTATTTTATGTTTAATTTTTTGAGGAACCTCCATCCTATTTTCCATAGCAGTTGCACCATTTTACAGTCCCACCAACAGTGTGCAAGGGTTCCAATTTCTCCATATCCTGGTCAACACATGTTCGTTTCTTTTTCATATTAGTCATCCTAATGGGTATGCAGTGGTGTCTCGTTGTGGTTTTGATTTGCATTTTTCTAATGATGAGTGATACTGAGCATCTTTTCATGTGCGTGGTGGCCATTTGTGTGTAGGGAGTCACTTTTACTATACCCATTTTAGGGATAAGAAAATAGAGGCAGCAAAGGTTAGTCAGCCTGTTCAAAGTCAGGTAGATAGTAAATTATGGAATCAGACTTTGAATCTGGACAGTCAGGCAGAGTCTTACTTTAATCCACTGTGTTATATCCCTCCCTGTGAGGGGAGAATGCTGCTCTTTCAAGTAATTTTTTCTAACACTTACCCTTATATTGGGCTCATGGCTGGATTTTGAGCAAGAGGAGAAGTAGGAGAGAGTTCTTCTTTCCTTCCTCCCTCCCTCCCTCCCTTCCTTCCTTTCAACAGATAACTACTTGTACCCACCTGGGTCAGCTGCTATATGAGGGGAGACTCCTTGGAGAACGGAAAGGTTGCCAGGACAGAATCTTTCCTATTATCAAGGAGGTGACACACACATTGGAGAGATCAGTTGGGTGTCTGTATAATTTTTCTTTCAAACTCGAAGTGAAAGAAGACACAATGAATAATTATATTGACAACAGGCCAAACTAGAACTGTCTTGGACGAGCTAGAATGTGTGATTCCCTTAGAGATGAGACATATGAAAAGCTGTAATATGAGATGGATAATAAATGCTAAAAAATAAAAGGGAGGGTTTAAAGCATTCTAAAACTCAAGAGGTGACTTTCTGTAGGGGTGATGCTGATGGAGGGATGATTCAAGCAGAAGCCATTTAAGCTTGCTTCCACAGCCAAGCACACCCTCTAGAACTGTCTACGGGATTTTGTTTGCAGGCCTGGGTCTGAAGTGCTTCCTGACTTGAATCGGTGGCAGGAGACAGGTAATGCCAGGAGGGCTGAGTTGGGGTAAGGGCTGTGGCTTCCAGAACAGGGGTATGGGGGCTTTATACCTCTATGTACAGATAGATCTCTTCCAAAACAGGGGATGAGAAAGGCGTGGGAATCAGGTGTGCATACGCAGTCACACAGAGTTGTTGTAGTATTACTGAGGATTACATGGATTTTGTCCAAAGGAAAGGAAAGTAGTAAGAGGAAGGTCAAAATTGGGACGACGCCATCTCTTAAAAAGGATGAGAAGGCTATAAAAGTCTTCCCAGGCTGTTAGCTATTTCGCCTCTGCTGAAAGTGACATATATAGCAGCAACAGAATGTTAGGTTACCACTAAAAGCAAAATTTCCCCCAGTGTGCTTTAAAGAGACGAGGCATGTGGGCGTTTAGTGTTTCTGATTCTTCCTGATGCCATTTGTTTTTGAAACCAAATTTTCTATGACTCATAAGAACTCTCATCCTCTCTCTTAACTGTGTGAATATGTGAAACTCTGTACTTGGCCTCTGAAATTTTCAACCAAAGACAGCCTTCATGGGAAATAAAGTGTAGGGTAGGGGGTGTTTTGAAGGTGCTGAATCTTTTTCCTTGAGGGCAGGAGGCATTCAGAGTTGAGGGAGGTGGGTGCCCTGGAAACGGCAAGTGTTTGTTACCCACCTGAAATGTCATGAATGGGCCAGTGGGTGCTTCCTGGTCTCTGCTAAAGCTGAACACAGCCCAGGTCGTAAGGGTTTTTCTTTGTATTCAGTTATTCCAGGTGTTTGAAATTCTACAAAATGGATGGGGTGAGGCATTAGGAAAGTGACTCTTTATTTTCATCTTTTTGTTTAAAATTTTCTTCTTATTTTCTTTCTTTTTCCCTCCCTTCTCTCCATCCCTTTTTCTTGCTTTCTTTTGCTTTGTTTCTTTATTTCTTTAATTGCTTCTCAATTTAGCCGTGCTTATTCCTTGGAGTACATGGTGAATAACAACATTTTGTACTGCATATCCCTATAAGGTCCAGATTCCTTGTATGTTGCCAAGTGAGCTTACCAAAGAAGCAAGTACTCACTTGGCCACAGCTATTTCTTAAAGCTACCCCTTTCTGCATTGTGATCCTAGGTAATCTTGAAGATTTGCAACTTTGTGCCAAAAAACATTTGCAAGGTGATTTTCAACTTATGCAGACATGGCTTGTGTTCTGTCAGTCCTCATCCTTCCCTTCGTCCTCAGTAACAGAACTCCTGAACGTTAGCGGAGAAGGTCGGTGCCTGGAACAAAGACTACATTTCCCAGCTTCCTTTGCAGCTGAGTGCAGCCATGTGACTATGTTCTGGCCAATAGAATGTGAGCAGAAGGGCTGCAGGCAACTTCTAGGAAGTTGACCTTCCACGTAGAGTCTTTAAAGGGAAACGTATGCCCTTCTCCTTTCCTTTCCCCATTCCACTTGCTGGATTGCTGATGTGATGAGTGGAGTTGGAGCAGCCATCTTGTTACAAGAAGTAAGCTGTGTGTTGAGGTAGTAGAATGTCAAAACAGAAGGAGTTGGGTCTCTGATAATCATAGCAGTCTTTATCTAACTATTTTGATATGATTTAAGCCACTATTAAACAAAATTATATTCTGGTGAAATATAACAAAATTTACCATTGTAGCCATTTGTAAGTGTGCGGTTCAGTGGTATGAACTATATTCACAATATTGTGTAACCACCACCACTGTCCATTTCTAGAACTTATTCATCATCACAAACGGAAACTCTGTACCCATTAAACTAACTCCCTGTCTTAGCTCAGGCTTCTATAAGAAAGTTATAGTATGGATGGCTTAAATAACATATACTTCTTACAGTTCTTGGGTCTGGGAAGTCCAAGATCAGGGTGCCAGCATGGTCATGCTCTGGTGAGAGCCCTCTTCCTGCTTGCAGACAGCTGCCTTCTTGCTGTGTCCTCACATGGCAGAAACAGAGAGAAGCACACTTTTTCTTGTCTCTTCTTATAAGGGCACTTATAATCCAATAATGAAGGCTCCCCTTCACGACCTAATTACCTCCAAAAGGCTCCATCTCCAAGTATCATCATATTGGCAGTTAGGGCTTTAACATGTGAATTTTAGGGGAACACAAACATTAAGTCCATAATACGCCCCATTCCTCTATCCGCCTAGCCCTTAGTACCTTCTATTCTGCTTACTGTCTTTATGAATTTGACTACTTTAGGGACCTTATATAGGTGGAATCATATAGTATTTGTCTTTTGGTGTCTGGCCTATTTCACTCAGCATAATATCTTCAAGGTTCATCCATATTGTACCATGTTTCAGAATTTCATTCCCTTTTAAGGCTGAATAATATGGAATTTTGTTTATCCATTCATCTGTTGATGTACATTTGGGTCATTTCTATCTGTTGGCTGCTGTGGGTAGTGCTGCTGTGAACATTGGCAAGCAAGTATCTGATTCTCTGCTCTCAATTCTTTTGTGTATATACGCAGAAGTGAAATTAATGGGTCACGTGGTAATTTTATGCTTAACTGTTTGAGGAACCACCATACAGTCTTCCACAGTGGCTGCACCATTTTGTATTCCCATCAGTAATGCCAAGAGGCTCCAATTTCTCCACATTCTCACCAACGCTAGTTACTCTCTGTTATTTTGATAGTAGCCATCCTAATGGCTGTGAAGTGGTATCTCATTGTGGTTTGGATTTGCATTTCATTAATGATTGATGGTGTTGAACACCTCTTCCTGTGCTTATTGGCCATCTGCCTATCTCCCTTGGAGAACTGTCTGTTCAAGCCCTTTGCCCATTTTTAAATTAGGTTGCTTGTTTTGAAAAGCTACCATTTTTAAAAGTCAATGTTATCTCTTAAATCACAGAGCCATAGATGAAACTAATGAAATATTGAATTCAGATGTCCAGCTTATTCTCAATTTTCCTGAGACTCTGTGACAATGAAAGTTTCAAAATGTGCCCAGTGTCTTGTTTGTCCATATTCACTTGAGGGGCTCATATAGGAAGGATGTAGAGAATGTAATAATGAACAGAAAAGATATGTTTGACATGTGTAAATGTGTCTGGTGCAAAATGGATTCTTTATACTAGCAAATATAACTATAGAAGAAAATGAGGGTTGTAGGGTAAGTGTCAACTGACAATAAATACAATGATAAAAAGAAGTCAATGTTATCTCTGTCGCTTACAACTAAAATGAATCCTAATTAATACACTTGTCTGTTGCTTTGACTGTGATGAGAACCTCCTGGTGGAGGAGGTCCTAGGGTCCTGGTGTACCAGTCCTGGAAGTCCGTTATAATTGCCTCTGGTCTATGGCAGAGAGAGTGGCTGATGGGTCTCAGGTTCCCTGCTTAGAGCTTGTGCAGGGATGGAGGGGCTTAGGTTTCCTACCTCCTATTCCAAGGGTCTACCTGTCACTGTCTCCCACTGGAGAGGTCTATAAGCACGCATCTCTGAGCTTTATATATTCCTGTCCAAGGGCCGCAGGACGCTGTGAACTGTGAACTCAGCATGGGAAACTTTGCTACTGAATTGTAAATGTTGTCTACCTAAAAACAGGTCATTCCTTAGCATTAATAATAAGAGTGATAGTAATAACCACAATGATAATAATGATAATATTAATTCGTTTAGGATACTTTGGTAGAAGGGGAACACTTTGGAGGACGCTAGTCATTTATAAGCAAAAGCTGTGTATTGCTGCTCTCTTTATCTTTTGATAAAAGAGAAAAAAGTTAATAATACAGATATGATGAACAGAGATTGCTTATGAGAAATTGTGTAAAAGTGCTCAACCTAGCCTGGTGGGCTCTGTGGATAACAGGGGTTATTCTGAAAGCTTGGAGCATGTGGATGGAAGAGGTGGGAGGTTTGAGGGGAAGGGAAGTGGAGGTGCTGCCTCCCCGCCCCGGGACGGCCCCACTTCCACGGGAAACAAGACCCTGGGAAGGAGGTGGCCAGGTAGACTCTTGAGCTGCCCAACTGGCAGACTGTGCTGTGTTTCCAGTTATTCTGCTATAGATACATCCTGGAATGAATGCTCTAACGCTTTGCTTGGCCCAGTAGCTAGGGGTGGGGTGTTGTGTGTTTAACTGACTCTTCCTTATCTGCATCCTAAGGTCATCACATTCATACTGTTGTTTTTGTGGTTCTGGGTAACGTGTGGGGTCCGTCAGTGATAGACAGCTCGCGTGATCCCTTGGACAGGCAAAGCTCTTAAAGCTGTTTTTAAATGGTTGAACTCAGGTCACCCTCTTATGATGCTGTGGTCTTTAGTTCTTAATGGCATGAGTGGAATTCAGGTAGAAAAAGATGATAAATACAGAGAAGCAAAAGGAAGAAAAAAACTCTCTGTAATGTCCCTGTAGAGTTATCCACTGTTACTATTTTGTTTTATATGGTTCCAGACTCTTTTATGCATAGTTATATAAAGATACACATCGAAGAAACACTGCATCCCTTCTTTGCCTAGGAGTATTATGATATTTAAAAATACTGAGGAGGGACTTCCCTAGTGGCACAGTGGTTAAGAATCCACCTGCCAATGCAGGGGACACAGGTTCGATCCCTGGTCCAGGAAGATCCCACATGCTGAGGAGCAACTAAGCCCATGCGCCACAACTACTGAGTCTGTGTTCTAAAGCCCACGAGCCACAACCACTGAGCCTGCCTGCAACAACTACTGAAGCCCGTGCGCCTAGAGCCCATGCTCCGCAACAAGAGAAGCCACCACAATGAGAAGCCTGCGCACCGCAACGAAGCGTAGCCCCCGCTCACTGCAACTAGAGAAAGCCTGTGCATAGCAATGAAGACCCAACCCAGCCAAAAATAAATAAATGTTCCTTTTTACAAAAAAATAAAAATACTGAGGAGATCAGATGAATAAACAAGTCTGTCTAGTTCACGTCTTTAAAAAGCTGGGAAAATACTGGTTTCTTAGAGAAACACTGGAGTGCATTTCTGCTCATCTTCCATAATATCATGTAAGGAAGACAGAAATATTGAATGTACTGCATTAGCTTTCAGGTCCTATGTCACTAAGTGTGTTATGCAGCTGACATTGTTTTTTCCTTGTAGCACAAGACTTTCTCTAGAAAGGAAGCAGTTGTTGAGTTTATATTCAAGTGTATGCACCTAGATCCCTGGAATTGTAGCTATGCTCTCTGTCTCGTCTTTTTTTTTTTTTTTAACATCTTTATTGGAGTATAATTGCTTTACAATGGTGTGTTAGTTTCTGCTTTATAACAAAGTGAATCAGCTATACATATACATATGTCCCCATTACTCCTCCCTCTTGCGTCTCCCTCCCTCCCACCCTCCCTATCCCACCCCTCTAGGTGGTCACAAAGCACCTAGCTGATCTCCCTGTGCTATGTGGCTGCTTCCCACTAGCTATCTATTTTACGTTTGGTAGTGTAGGTATGTCCATGCCACTCTCTCGCTTTGTCACAGCTTACCCTTCCCCCTCCCCATATCCTCAAGTCCATTCTCTAGTAGGTCTGTGTCTTTATTCCCGTCTTACCCCTAGGTTCTTCATGACCTTTTTTTTTTTCTTAGATTCCATATATGTGTGTTAGCATACGGTATTTGTTTTTCTCTTTCTGACTTACTTCACTCTGTATGACAGACTCTAGGTCCATCCACCTCCCTACAAATAACTCAATTTCGTTTCCTTTTATGGCTGAGTAATATTCCATTGTATATATGTGCCACATCTTCTTTATCCATTCATTCGATGATGGACACTTAGCTTGCTTCCATGTCCTGGCTATTGTAAATAGAGCTGCAATGAATATTTTGGTACATGACTCTTTTTGAATTATGGTTTGCTCAGGGTATATGCCCAGTAGTGGGATTGCTGGGTCGTGTGGTAGTTCTATTTGTAGTTTTTTAAGGAAGCTCCATACTGTTCTCCATAGTGGCTGTACCAATTCACATTCCCACCAACAGTCAAGAGTGTTCCCTTTTCTCCACAGCGTCTCCAGCATTTATTGTTTCTAGATTTTTTGATGATGGCCATTCTGACTGGTGTGTGATGAAATCTCATTGTAGTTTTGACTTGCATTTCTCTAATGATTAATGATGTTGAGCATTCTTTCATGTGTTTGTTGGCAATCTGTATATCTTCTTTGGAGAAATGTCTATTTAGGTCTTTTGCCCAATTTTGGATTGGGTTGTTTGTTTTTTCGTTATTGAGCTGCATGAGCTGCTTGTAAATTTTGGAGATTAATCCTTTGTCAGTTGCTTCATTTGCAAATATTTTCTCCCATTCTGAGGGTTGTCTTTTGGTCTTGTTTATGGTTTCCTTTGCTGTGCAGAAGCTTTTAAGTTTCATTAGGTCCCATTTGTTTATTTTTGTTTTTATTTGCATTTCTCTAGGAGGTGGGTCAAAAAGGACCTTGCTGTGATTTATGTCATAGAGTGTTCTGCCTATGTTTTCCTCTAAGAGTTTGATAGTGCCTGGCCTTACATTTAGGTCTTTAATCCATTTTGAGCTTATTTTTGTGTATGGTGTTAGGGAGTGTTCTAATCTCATACTTTTACATGTACCTGTGCAGTTTTCCTAGCACCACTTATTGAAGAGGCTGTCTTTTCTCCACTGTATATTCTTGCCTCCTTTATCAAAGATAAGGGTGACCATATGTGCGTGAGTTTATCTCTGGGCTTTCTATCCTGTTCCATTGATCTATATTTCTGTTTTTGTGCCAGTACCATACTGTCTTGATTACTGTAGCTTTGTAGTATAGTCTGAAGTCAGGGACCCTGATTCCTCCAATCTAGGAATAAACCTAGCTAAGGAGACAAAAGATGTGTATGCAGAAAATTATAAGACACTGATGAAATAAATTAAAGATAATACAAATAGATGGAGAGATATACCATGTTCTTGGATTGGAAGAATCAACATTGTGAAAATGACTCTACTACCCAAAGCAATCTACAGATTCAATGCAATCCCTGTCAAACTACCACTGGCATTTTTCACAGAACTAGAACAAAAAATTTCACAATCTGTCCCGTCTTGAAAACACTGAGTTAGGATATCATTGGGAAGTGGTATGAGCACAGGCTCCGGATGCGCAGGTTCAACGGCCGTGGCTCACAGGCCTAGCCGCTCCGCGGCATGTGGGATCTTCCCGGACCGGGGCTCGAACCCGTGTCCCCTGCATCGGCAGGGGGACTCTCAACCACTGCGCCACCAGGGAAGCCCTACGTATTTGTTTTTTTTTTGGTCACAGATTCACCTAACATTTCCCAAATAGACTCCTCTGATGCAGTTTTACATGGATGTCTTGACAATTTTATGTTTTTGTTTGTTTTTAGTTTTTGCAACCCAAGTCCCTTTGCACTAGAAATCTTCAAAAGCATTCCTTCTATATATGAAATATTGAACATCTGCTTCTGTTGCTTTTCAATGAATGCTGTTTCTTGCAAATACTTTGTTTTGAGCTTTAAAAACAATATTTTGAATGTAAAATGCTGCTTAAGTTTTGATAGTTTCATTGTTTCATCTGCCAGTGCATCTTTGCAAATGAATACAGTGTTTTTGGCACTTCTTACCGACTATGGCTACGTAGCTGAATTTGGTTGTTCTGTGAGGGGTCATACCATTGTTGCATAGCTGGCCAGTGGTGCAGCTGAGAGTCAAACCCAGGTTGTTACACGAGGATTGAGGAAGACAGGTGCTCTAGAAGGACCCATGGAAGTGCGGTTTCACCAAGACTGTCCGGGGGTCAGGGATGGCTTCTCAGAAGAGCCAGTGCATGCACTGGGTCTAAAGGCAAACACATGTTAGCTGGATTGAGTAGGGAGGAAGTTTCCAAGAGGCATATGCAAAAGCAGGACACCTAGTGCTCATGCATTCTGGTGACAGTCAGCGGTTCACCGAGGCCGGACCATAGGATGGACGGTGAGGGGTGGCCAGAGGTGACCCAAAAGGTAGGAGTGAGGACGTCTAAGTCCCATGGTTGGCTCAGCTCAGAGCTTTACCCTAAGGCTTCAAATGCAGCCTGAAGGATGAAGAAAGCTGAGATTATTTAATAAGTAGCTTCTCTCTTGAAAATGAAAAGCATCTCAAGAATGTTTTTATTTGCTGTGTGATGACGACAACTCTGAGAGCTTTAAAACTTCTTTTGTAAAAAATTTGCTAGGGAAGAAATGGCTCACTTGCATTATGTTTTAGTGAAGATGGAGCCAGGATGTCCTTTCAGAAATCTAATGACTGAATGTTACGAATTGCCTTGTTTCGTTATGGAAGGTTTCTTGTGTGTCACAGGCAAGGGGCCCAGATGCATAGATTCATTTCAAGTTCAATTCCTCCCAGGTAGGTGATCATCTATGCCTTTGTCAGAGGTGTGCTGTCCGTGCAGAGCAACACATGTGCTCCATTTCTTTAGGGAGCAACACATCTGAGTCTAGGACTTTCATTTTCTGCTACAGTGACGTGTAAAACAAGCTAACATGTATAAAAGCTCTGTTGCACTGTGATACTGCAAAACGTGCTATTATCGTTCAGGTGACAAAACCCCCAGACACAACCCGACAGGGGAAGAGATAAATGAAATCGTATTTTGAGCATGACAAACATTTCAGAGATAATGTATAAAGATCTTACATTCGGCTGGTCTTCTCTAAGTTTGGATCTAATCTGCGCTGCAAGAAAAATGAATCAGTGTTTTCATCTGCTTTCTGTTTACTTCATGCAAACTGTGTGTGCGTGTGTGTGCGTATGTGTGTGTGTTAGCTATTTGATATCGAAAGAGACCTAAGAGACCTTTCATTCAGGAATGGCAGAGTCTCATTTTCCTCGATGTCAGCCAGCCTTCATTCTCCTCCATTGATTTGGCTGAGAAGGCAAAGAGGAATGCTCTTTGGTGAGTTGTATTGACCTGTGGAGAGTGAAAAGCCCAGATTAAGGTCAAAATGAGGGCATATCCAGTGCCCCTCCTGAATGGAAGGCTCGTGACAGGTTGTGTCCTGGCACAGTGGATGGCAGCACCTGAGGTGGTAGTGACTGCAGGGTGTGCCCACCCTTCTTCCCTGTGGCTTGGCATGCCTGGGGCCGCACCTGAGCAGGGTGGGCGTGACCCAGAGTCCCACAGGTGCTGGGTCAGGCTGCGTTACAGAGCAGTCGCTTGCTTGTTTACCCAGAGGTTCAGGGCAGTCTCTGCCCTCTGTCAATTTCCCAGTCTTTTGCCCTCAGTGAGTAGACTGGATGTCAACCCACTAAGGCCAAGATTGTCCTGTGTTCATCTTTGTATGTAAGCAACTCTGCTGGCTCATAAATCTTGTAGTTGTTGGTTGAAATGAGTTACCACAATGGCTCATATCAGAACCTTTCTTCAGGGCAGGTTTTCCTTGTGGGCAAGGCACTGGTGGGGAGTCGGGTGGAGAGCACCTAAGGGAAATCTGGAAGTTCTGATGGTAAACGTGGACCATTTCATCGTCTGGTCTTGGGCTGACCTTGCACAGCTTCGTGGATCACACTCAGGCTTGAGGCCCTGGCTACTTTGAGGTAGACTTACTCTGCTTTTTGGGAAGTATCTACTGGCGGTGATAATTTTCATTTATGTATTAGTTAGCTTTTGCTGCAGTAACAAACAGTCCTAAAACTCTCAGTGGCTTATAACAACAGATATTTATTTCTTACTTGGAAGACTACAGGTCAGATGTGGCTCTGTTGGGCTCCTTTCTGGGGCCCGTGTGGAAGGGGCGGAAGCTGATGGGTGAGCAGAGTCCTGTGATTCCTCTCGGAGTTGCCTCCTGCAATGGGTACACTTTCACTTTAGCCTACGTTTATTGGTCAGAACCAAGTGCATGGGCAAGACCAAAGTTAATGGGGAGGTGAGTGCCCTGTGCCCACAGGAAGGCCAGAGCAAGTCACAGACAGCGAGTGGGGCTGCATTATTCTCTTACAGGAGGGACAGAGCTACGAGTTGGAACAATAATCCACAGTAATCTGCCATAATTCCTTTTTCACAGAAGGGGTTAGTCTGTTACTCTCTGAGTGACCTCATTTAGTCCCCCTGGCTTCCAGCACCACCCAAGGGCCGGTGACTCCCGAACACCTCCATCCCTGATGGTCCCGCCACACTCAAATTCCTATATCCAACTGTTGACTTGACATCTGACTTGGATGCCTGATGGGCATCTTTAAAATCGTTCCTCCAGTAGTCTGTGCCCTTTTAATAAATGGCGAAAACCATTGGCATCATTCTCAGCTCATTCCCCGGAGACCAGGGGTGAAGTGCGCTAGATTACGGCTAAGGCCCTTCTAACTCAACGAGTCTGTGTGTCCGTGAGTGGGGGTAAGTGGCTTCCAAAGAGATTCCACTTTCCAGGCTCTTCAGACCAAATTCACCAGCCTGCTGCTCCCCACTTGATGACTCCTGACCACATCTGCAAGGGGAAACTCGATTTAGCTTGGACTGGTGGGCAGAAAGGCCTGTCCTTGGATAAGAGAATGGTGGCACCCACATTCAAATCCATATCTTTCTGCCTCCTAAATCCATGCTTTTTCTGCTACACAGGTGTCGTGATAAAGTCAGCTCTTATGGCATCCTTAAAATCTTAGTGATGGCTCAGAATCCCCGTTTTTTAAATTTATTGAAAAAAATCTGTTCCTTATGCGTGAGACAACGTAAGCTGTATTTTAAAATAAATAGAACCAGTGTTCTCTTTCATTGGTCATTTTCAAATTACAGTATTGTTCCTTCCTAAGCAGACAGGCTGGCTGCAGGGCTGCAGAACACACTGGGGATTTTGTAGCTAGAAGCCAGAGGTTCATTTTGGCCATTACACATGGGCAGGAGAGTTGACTTGGCATTGTTCTTAGTCCTTGGAATAATGAACTAGAACAAAAGAACAAGTCATAGCTTTTCCACTGCTCAACCTCTCCAACCCAGAAACCAAACCAAACTCGCAACTGACCACGTAAAACTTGACCAGACCAAAACGCCAAGTAGCAGAAGATCCTTTTGCTGAAGACACCAGATCACGTGGAAGGAATATAATCCTGATTTATGGAGTCTCTTTATCTAACACTTAAAATGCTGATTTACAGAGGGAACCCAGCCCAGATATCTCCACAGAACACAGCCCTGCTGCTTGGCTGGCGTTCTGCGGATTGTCAATGGTCTCTTCACCCTGTATTTTCCCATTCAAGTGTGTCAAGCTTTTTGAGTTGAAATAACACTAAGCACATTCAAACATCCTCCAAACTTTATCAAATATCTCCTTTCCTTTTGGGATAGATTCAGGCAGTTAGACCATAACCTACATATTTTTCTTCCTCTTGTGTTTTTGTTGGTATTTTCATAATAGCTGTGATGAATTATGTCCCAGGATAAAATGAATGCTCATGGTCCTGGAAAGCGACGGCAGTGATGCTACGTGAAGCCAGCATACCATAAATTTACGGATACGAGAGTACACTGAGATGGGGCAATGGCTTGACTAGCTAATTTATGAAGCCATAAGGCTGGTAATAAATTCCGGCTCTATAAACTGTGTCAGGCAGTGTAGACTGAAATATAGTAGATTTACCTAGTACATTGTGCAGGGCCTCCTGAGCTGTCCCCATTAGTTAGACTCTCAGAAAAGGGATGCTCTGAGGTTTGCTAGGAGATCCCGTGTGCCATTTTGTTTCTTTCCAGGTAAGACTGAGGACCACGGTGTTAATGAACTGTGAGGCCAGCGGGTGAGGTAAGCTGGGATTGCAGTGAGATTAAGTGGGAGAGAGAGGAAAAAGGGAAGAAGGAAGAAAAAGCGTGAGAAGGAGGAAATGTCACGTCTTGAAGGAGGCGTTCAGAAGTGCCCAAGGCTCTTCTCTGGTTCTCTGGATGCCAGGTCGGTGGACCACAATACCAGACTCCAGTGGCTCATGAAGCTGGAGTCCTTGAAATACTTTCAGCTTAGTATCTGGACTGCCTTGGGTATGAGGAAGGGACGGCGTCTACAGGTCGAGTCTGTCATGGGCGCCATCTTGGAGGTGTCAGGAGATGGATGGCAGCAGAACCCAGTGAATTTGATTTGATTGGAAATACCTGGCGGACCCGATAGGCTTCCCACTTAACCCAGCTTCGCGTGACCCTTTACAGTGACATCTCCTTAATATTTTAGGTTCCTCTTCAGTTCCTTCCTTAGTCATTAACTTTGTTTTATTAAGTACTCGCTAAATGTTCAGAACTGGGTTCCAGTCTCCAACACAGAGCCACTCACTTAGTGGTCCCCGCATCCAGGGGGCTTGGATAATTTTATTCTCCTTTGATAGCTGGTGGACCTGAGGCACAAAGTTGTAACTCGACCAGTGTCACGCTGCTAGTGAGTGGTGGGGGGGAGTGTGGATGCACCTCAGCGGGCTTTAGTCCTCATGTACTTTCTTCCCCGTCTCGGGGGGGATGCACCGTTTATTCAGTGCTGGCTGGTCCTGAATGTCCCCGTGTCTTGGGGGAGGTGGGGCCAATACTGCTGTAGTGACAGAACGGCTGCACTGCCCAGAGGCCATGGCCTTTCTCTAGAGGAATTTTCTGAAGGGCTCACTACTATCTGTTTTATTAAGTTATGAATTTTTAAAGTTTAAAAAAATTTTTATTTCTTTTCCTTTTTTTTTTTCGCCCAAGTGAGGGGATTTGATCATTCTTGCTAACCTTATAGTTACAGCGATTTAAAATGTTACCAACCCAGCTTCTTGCTTTGGGGGCCAAAGAATGTCTTGGAGACTCTCCCTGATCTAAGTTGCTTTATGGTCATCACTCTGTGTTACTTTTTCTTTGTTCACTGTGATTTCTAAGGGCCCTGTATATAAATTTCCACCAATGTATATCCTGATGTTTGCTCTTTCCACTCCTGTCATCTCCTGAATGAACCTGTTTATTCTAAGCTGCTCTTTTGACCCTGGTTTTGCACAGCCTGCAAGGCCACTTTCACTCCTCAAAGCATCTTACACGGTGGGGTCTTCTTACTCCAGGCTTGGGTCCCGACTTCTGTGGGGCCGGGAGCTGGGTTGCTGCAGGTGATTCTGTCAGTTTCCCACCTATGGCTTTGCCTTGATTTTCTATGTCGTCTTACTTTCTAATCTGACTGCTGATGGTCCGGAAGCCTCCATCCCCCTGTCCTCCCGTGAAGCAGCGGAAGTTGCACCTGACACGCGTGGCCTCATGCGCACTCCTTGTTCTTCCCTTCAACCACTGCTCCAGGCTGCCCTGACTCCCAGGGGCTGCTCCAGGCTGACTTGGGGCCGCTGGGTCCTCCCCCCTCTGCTTGCTGTCACCTGTGAGAGCATCCCTGTGGGGAGAATAGAGCCTTCCTTGCCTCTCTCCTCTGGAGGCGGATTCCTCCTGGTGCTTCCTCAGCAGCAGACTGGCCAAACAAACGTTCAGTTTCAGGCTGAACACGTCCTACCAAGTGTTTACGGTGAAATGGAAATAATACAGAAACTGATGGAAATCTCCATACCACCTCCATGAAATAGAAACATTATCAGTGACTTGAGTCGCTATATGGAACAGAAATGAGTTCGGGACTTGCACTGTCTCCTATCCAGTGAATATTGTCATGAGCTGAAGAGGTGAGGAAGGAGGTGATGCAAACAGTATGCCTCGCTACACTTATTTCTTCTTTAAAAAATCCGTCAAGGCCATTTAAAATGAAGGCAGAGGGACGTTTTTCAGGACAACTCTAAAGTTATTAAATAAAATGTTCTCCCAAATGTCAGTGGCAGCTGATGGTGCGTGGAGAATTCCCTGCGCTGGGCAAGTGGTCCGCCTGCCCTTTCCATTTGGTTTGGGGGAAGGCTGAACATGGGCCTGTTTGCAGGATCCTCCTGGCAGGCTGTTCCAGATCTGCTGTGGTTGGAGAGATGGGCTGGAAAAGAGCACATGCTCTGTGCCTGAGGTGTGCTGGGCCCATGTTTCCCCATGAACAGCTCTTTCCAGGGGAATTTTTCATTAAATCTCCTTAGTTAAGACATATTTATGGTACCACTGAGTCTTAGAATTGGAAGAACCTTGAAGCCATCTCTGCCAAAATCCATGAGGGAAAAAAATGACATTTACCCAGACACAGCAGTGTTATTAAATGCGACGCTGTTATCCCCAGGTGGAGATCATTTAGAAGTTGGGTTTGGGGAAGCAGAATGTGATGTGACTCCTTAGGCCTCTTTGCTAGAAATCCAGGCAGATAATTTGATGAGATGCTGTCTCTCTCAGTATATTCTGTTGTATGGACGGACCTTGGTTGGGAATCTTCAGGGAATTTCTTGGTTTTCCGAATCCCTTGGCTCCATATATAGGTTGATGTCAATGTAGATGGACAGAGGTGATGGGAAAGCACTGTCCTTATTTGGTGTGCTCACAGCTGAGTGTGGGCCGCAACCCAAGCTCTTAAACATATCCCTTCCCTATTCTGATATTCATCAAAACATTTTTTTTCTGAGTCCCAGGCCAAATCTATGCCAGATGATGAAGAGATGAAAATAGCTGAGTGCCTGAAGAATCGTAATCAACCATCCATTCATTCACTTAATGTTGCTTAGTGCCCACATGCCAGGGGTTATGCCACACACTCGGGAACCCACAGTGAACAACAGGAATCACTACGGGGCTGGACCAGTGCTGAGCTGCTGTCAGCTCTTACCGCTCATAGGAGTTGATAGTATAACTTATCTTCCCAAGTCTGCGTTCAGTGACATCACGTTGATAGCTGGAAGCTGGCCCCAGTGGGAGTATTTGCACCATGGAAATTGGTAATGGCTACAAATTGGGGCTTTTTTTTCCCGAAGAAACAGACAACACTTTTACCAGCACTCCCCTGCCTCAAGCTTACATTCTGATAATCAACTATCATGTATTATGAGTATTGTTACAGGTGGACCTCGTCGTCTTACTGCACTTCGTTTTTTTATTGTGCTTCACAGATATTGTGTTTTTTGCAAATTGAAGGTTTGTGGTAACCCTGCATCGAGCAAGTCTCTCGGGGCCATTTTTCCAACAGCATTTGTTCACTTCATGTCTCTGTGTCACATTTTGGTAATTCTTGAAATGTTTCAAACTTTCTTCTTTATTATGATATTTGTCACGGTGATCTGTGATCCGTTATAATTGTTTTGGGGCACCATGAACCGCACCCATATAAGATGGTGAATTTAATCGATAAACGTGTGTGTTCTGACTGCTCCACCAATTTGCTGTTCCCCCATCTCTCTCCCTCTCCTCCAGACTCCCTTCTACCCTGAGACACAACGATATTGAAATTAGGCCATTTAAGGACCCTACGATGGCTGCTAAGTGTTCAAGGGAAAGGAAGAGTCAATGGGTGCGGCAACTTCGTTGTTGTCTTATTGTATGTAATTGGCTCAGCTACCCCTACCTTCCCAGCCACCACCCTGATCAGTCAGCAGCCACCAACATGGAGGCAAGGCCCTCCACCAGCAAAAAGTTGACGACTCGCTGAATGCTAAAAAATAGCATTTTTAGCAATAAAGTATTTTTTAATTAAGGCATGTACCTTTTTTAAGGTATCATGCTATTGCATACTTAAGAGACCACAGTATCCTGTAATCATAACTTTCATAGGCACTGAGAGACCAAACATTCCATGTCACTCACTTTATTGTGGTGGTCTGGAACCAAACCCGCCATATCTCTGAGGTGTGCCTGTATTTAATATCATTGTTATTATTTATATAATAGAAGCCATTTATTTATCTGGCTCTCTGCATGCCAGTTGCTTTACCGACCTTGTCTCAGTATCTTTACAACTACTTCTGAGATGGTTTCTATTGACCACAAAACAGGCTCGGGGAGGTTAGGAATTTAACTAAGGTTGCACAAATCGTAAACGTTGGAGCCAGAATCGGAATTGACCCTGACCTCAAAGCCCATGGAGCCCAGCATCGTGCTCGGCTGCTTCCTTCCAGAAGACCTTTCCAAAGGACCACACAGGCATTTTAACAGGTGCCGTCCACATGTACAGTGGTTTCACTTCAAGGCGTAGGAACTGGGGGACCTTTAGGCCCCAAGTCAAGTCATTTTGGACATTTTATTCAGATAATCGTTTTACACAGCTAGATAATTCAGCACTTCTCAAATTTAAATTTACATCACCCGGCATTTTATCTGCTGGCGAGGTGGCAGCGGGTTGTGTGGGTAACACTGGTATTGCAAGCAGGTTATTTGCTTTAGGAAAGTGCAGAATTAACCAGGTATCTCGTATTTCACGGTGCCTCTCTGCTTCCCAGTGGGAAGGAATGGAGCAACTTCAGGGCCATTGGTCACCCTCACTGTTTTACCAGGACAGCAGTCTGTCTGCTGGTGAGGGAGTTGGTGGGAATGGATTGAAGGAGACAGAGGGGAAAAAAGTGGCACTGTCCCTTGCTTGTCCCCATAGTGAACAGTGAAGAACCCTGGTCTGCAGGTGTGTTGACTGCTGCTGTTTGCTGAAGTTGGAGCTCTGGGGACAGTGTATGAAAATAATGGACAGCCCACTGTAACAGGGAAGGAAGGGAAGTGGTGCTCTCCGTGAGGACGGTGTTTCCTTTTCGTTGGAATGTGGTCATGTGTGCTTTAGTGACTGGGCTTCATGAATTCATCCAACAGCTCTGATGACACTGTGATCGTCAAATTTTATACTGTGGTCACTTCTTAGAGAACACACATCAACAATAGACTAGAAAGTAGCTGCTTGTTCTCATTTTTATTTTGGAAACTAAGTCTGACTAAAGGCCCGTGATTTCTTTTTTAAACTCATGGCAGTTCAGCATCTTGGACTCACTTGTGAGTTTACTGAATTTACTGAACAGTCTTAAATAAGATGATCAATGTGTCCCCGGCTGCTCTGGGGTGGACGCATCCAGAGTCCCTGCTACACCGATCCAATTGTGTGCTTGAAATGCATTTGACAAGGTGAATATTTTGTTATGCCAATAAGAACCAGCGAGCAAACTAAGATGAATTGGGACTTCGAGGGTTCTCCCTGTTCAGATCTGTACACCTTTTACAAACAGTTAACACGGTTTGCAAATATAATCTGCTGCTTAGAAATGTCAAAGCAAATAACTGTAATGGTACCTAGTTGCTGTGTTTTATTTCTTCATCTTTTTATTCATAAACATTTAAATAATTCTCCAGTTGAAATGGAAGATGGAGGAGGGCAAGGGGACATTTCTAAAAGGAACGTATAGGATTTAATATGTGCAAATGCTCTTGATGTAAAAGGAATCCTCCCATGACATGTGATTTTAGCCTTATGAAAAATAGACTATAAGGGAGGCACCATGTGTAATGATAGAAAATGAAAAACATTTTATAACCAAATAAAATATCAAAGTTTTACTAATATGCTTTAATCAAAATGCTACTCCTATTATGTTATGTCTTAAAAAAAAAGGACGAAAAAGAGGGAAATCAATCTGAATCAATCACATTTTCAGGAAACTATTTTTGAGCAGAATTTTAAGGTCCCACTTAAGTAGTATTTTAAACTTTTCTAAACATTTTATGACCATGATTTTGTAAAGTGGAATTCTTCAAGCAGGACATGGCTGGACCCTCAGGACATTTTTGTATGTTTTTTACTTGGCTGGCGTTTGCTACAGTCTTGGAAATGTCACCCACATTCCTCCTCCTGTTTACAAGCTAGAGTACATATAACTTAATGACAAAACTCATTTAAAATATCTCCGACTAAATTTAGTTTATTTAAAAATCAAAGGCATTACCATTTTGACTCAGGAAAGAAGAATCACACAGAACCCCTTTTTTTCTTTCCTGTTTAGCGGGAGTTTCATAAACCAGAAAACAGAAGCACGGCCTCCCCTACCCTCCTGTTTTGTCATAGACTCTCGGTGTAATTCAGTTCACAGAGATTTATTACTCGTGACCTACATGCCAGGCCCTGCTCTGGGTGCTGCGGATACAAGTGAGAGCAGAGCAGACTAAGGGCCCTGCCCTTGGAGCATCCGTTCTGCCCGGGGAGACAGTCCAAAAAAAGATAAACAGCAAAAGACCTGATTGGGTAGAAATTAGTGCTAAGAAGAAAAATAAAGCAGGGACAAGGGAATAGAGAATGCTGAGGGTCAGGGTTTTATAGTGACCAGTATTGGAAGGAGTGACATTTGAGTGAATGCCCTGCAGGAGGTGAGGGGCTGCCGTCAGCTAGCTGGGGAGGAATAGTCCAGACAGAGGGGACAGCCGGTGCCTTCTGCGTTGAGAAGCAGCAAAGGGGCCAGTGTGAGAGGGGGACAGAGGGACTTGGGAGGAGTGGAGATGAGGTCAGAGAAACAAGGGAGGGCCGAGGATGGAGGATGCTGACAGGCCACTGTGAGGACATGGGTCTTCAGTTTTTAATCTGTGTGAGATGGGAGCCCAGCACTGAGGGTTTTGAGCAACAGGGGTGACGTGATATCATGTATGTTTTTACAAGATCACGCTGGTTGCCGTGTGGACAGTAGTTTTTTGGTTCGAAGCAGAAAACACAGGAAGCTCTGGGAATAATCCGGATGAGAAATGATAGTGGTTTGGCGCAGGGTGGTTTTCCTGGAGGTCCGGGGGTGGGTGTGTCACATTCTGGTTGTGGTCTGGGTGTGAGAGGAGGAGGGGAAGTGAGGATGAAGCTGACATTTTGGGGTCTGAGCAGCTGGCACATCTGCGTCCCACCTTCCGCCGGCCGGTCTTGGTGGTTCTTGGGTGAGAGGAGTTTTTGGTAGCAGGACAGTGGGGAACAGTGCTGAGGGCTTTTTCTTCAAGCCGTCTTACTCGCAGCATCTGTCCCCCTTCATGGGAAGCACTGTCTTCCTTTTTCAACCTCTCCGTGGACTTCTCTTCCTGCTCGTCCCTGCTTTGTGTGCAGGACCAGGCGCTGGATGTGGAGAGGCTGCCCAGATGCACAGTGCTGTGTGGTCACAGGAAGGCAAGTATCATTCCTGAGGTTTCCTTTCCCACGCCGCAGAGCAGAATGATGGCTCGGATCAAAAGTTCATTGTCCGTGAGCATGGTATGATTGCAATTCAATATCGCCCACTTCGGTCTGCATGCTGTGTTTTTATCGAAACTTCGAGGAATCCAGACCCCTCCTGCTTGCACTCACACTGACTGCGGGGACCGGGTTTAAGATGGGGTGGCTGGAAGGCGGAGATGTGGGTGGACGCTGACCAGGTTGACCTGTTACAGAAGGGAGGCTGAGGCCACGGATGGGCGGCTTTTGGGTGGTGACCTTTGCCGTTGCACAGAAGCAGGCGTGGCCGGGAGCTGCCAGGAGCTTTGAAGGTGTGCCCTTCACCCAACCAGGATCTGAGCCTGGAGCCGATTTGTCAGAATCCAGCATGTTTAGGAAAACATTTCAGTTCTCGTTCCTTCCTGGGAAGCTTTGCTTTTGTGGGTAGGAGCAAGTGAAGCATTAGCCGCTCTCGGTTACTTGCTGTGTGTTGGAATACTGATGGCAACACTTTGTGCTGAATCACAACCCGCTGTGATCTCGCACCTCTCTCCATCCTTCATCGTGGCTTCTGGTCCATCCCGCGTGCAGGGCTCCAGCCAGAGCCATACTCAGAGAAGCAGAAGCTGCCTTAGAAACAGGCTTTGCATGTTGGAGTGGCTTTTCTTCTTTAATGGTGTGTATTTGAAATACACAAAGACCGGTCATAATGAAACAAACAAAATCCATGTACTCACTGACCCAGTTTAACATTTGCTAACACTTAGCTGTTATTTCTTCTTCACATTCTTTCGAAAGAAATACTTCAAATAGTCAGTGATTCATGTACGTCCCTTCCCAGTCTCGGCTCTCCCATCTCCATTCAGTGGCCAGAAATGGGTGTGTGTATTCTTCCCCTCACTCTGCACGTATGTGCCACGCATCTCACACACGTTCACACACAGGCGCACACATGTGTATTCTGTAAATGCATTAAACATTTTTTACACAAACAGTGTTAATACGTATTCTTCTGCAGTTTGCTTTTCCACTCAACTTTATGTTTGAAGGTTTATCAATATTGGTGTGTGTAGGTCTAGTTTATATACCGATTTTTCTGGTGGCTCAGTTCTAATTTTTTCATAGTTTTCTTCGACTCATAATTAGATTATTTTTTAGCCTAAAAGTCTTTTTTTTTTTGAGACGTCTTTTTGTTATTTCTAATCTTGTTTCATTGTAGTGGGAGAGTGTGGATATTCATTCTGTGGCGTTTGTGGATTATTTCTTTGGGACCTACCACCTAGTCAATTTTTATAAATCCTCCACATGGGCATGAAAAGAGTGTCATTTTTCTACGTTGTGCAGGATCCTCTGAAAACCTGTTAGATCTAGCTGGATATTTGTGCTTTTCAAATCTATCTGTAATAGGCACATTCAGCGATCTTTTTTTCACCCTCTGTTTTTATCCTTGTGCAGATGAATCTCTTTCACAGCCTTCTTGCTGACTCGCTGGTAGATTCAAACTTTCCAGTCTCCTTCAGCCATTTGTAAAAGTCTGGTCTAGACTAATTAAAAACTCTTACGTGATTGTACCCCTCCGTCCTCCCTAAACGGCCCTCCAGGGCATGAGGGACAGGCCACGGGGGTATAGAGGGGGAGGTCTATTCTGTTATCTGCCCCCCACCTGGTTCTGGCTCCCCCGTGTATGGGTATAGGGGTGGGTATAAAGTGAAATGAGTTAGTTGTCTGGCTGCATCTGGAGGAGAAGCTTGGCTATCGCTGTGTGTCTGATACTGTCCTACTGAGGCCCTCTGGGTGGCAGCCCATGTGTAAGGGTATCGGGGGATCTGTAAGTTCCCCTGGAGTGGGAGACCCCTTTTGGCCTGATTGCTTCCAGGGTCCCTCTCTTTGCCCCGGCAGCTTCCTGCTGGGCAGGCAGCTCTTACTGATTCCCAAGCTCATCTCTGTATCGGCAGAAGGCTTCAAGACTCGCTGTCTCTTACAGCGTCCATAGGAAGCATCCTGGACTGGCCCCGTCCCCTACATAAACTGGCGAGGGACACTGCATCCACCTCCTAATAAGCCCAAGCCCGTCAGGTCTCTCTTGTCCTCGGTTTGGGGTTTTAGCCACCAAATCTCAGGTGACAGCTGAAGTCTCACAAAACATCCTCTGAGAACCATCCGTACTAGTTTTTTGGATATGGTAGTTTTGGACAAAGTGACAGTTTCTCTCCATAACCTATAATAGATTTGTCTATTTCTCCTTATCATGCTGTTAATTTTTGCTTATCTGTCAATATTTTGAGGCTCTTGTTAGGGGGCATAGAGCTTCTGGATTTTTTTATATCTTCTTGGTAAATCACCCCATTTTATCATGGAGCATTGCCCATCTTTATCCCTATTTATGCCTTTTGTCTTAAAATCTACCTTTTCCTGATATAAAATCGCTATTCCAGCTTTCTTTTTGTTAGGTGAAGTTTTTCCTGCTATATCAGGTATATCATTTTCAACAAGTTTATGTTAAACTTTCCTGTTTACATTATAAATTTATCTGTTGTAAACAGAATATAACTCGGATTTAAAAAAAAAAAAACCCGAAGAGGATATTTATGTTTTGATAACTGAGTTTAATCGACAAAATATATATTTATAATATTATTACTATATATATTTGTATTTATTACTGTTTTTTTCAGCTTCCCAGTTTTACTCCTTTTCTGACTTTATCAAATGTATTTATTCCTCCTCTCTCCACCTACTGTTTTTGGAATGTATACATTCTAATTTTAGTCGATTTGGGCTACTCCTACAATTTTACAAGTATTCCTTAGCTAACAGAGTCCAAAGTTAAATGGTATCTCTATCCTCTGTCTACAAAATATAAGGCGTCTGACTCCCGTCTCTCATGTTATTGTCACCAAATTCCTTAGTTCTACGCTGCTTTAAAATCCTTCTAAAATTGACCATGGTTGCCGTGTTTTTAATTGTATCGACATTTATCTGGATTTCTCAACTGCTAGCTAGTTTTTTTTTTTAATTTTTTTTTAATTTTTTTTTGGTACGGGGGCCTCTCACTGTTGTGGCCTCTCCCGTTGCGGAGCACAGGCTCTGGAAGCATAGGCCCAGTGGCCATGGCTTATGGGCCCAGCCGCTCCGCGATATGTGGGATTTTCCCGGACCGGGGCACGAACCCGTGTCCCCTGCATCGGCAGGCGGACTCCAACCACTGCGCCACCAGGGAAGCCCCTAGCTAGTTTCTTTTGTGTGCCTTTGCTTCTTGAATTTAATTTTTTTCCCATTCTGGGCTTAATTTCCTTGGTACTGAAGGCATACTTTGGTAGTTCTTTAATTAAATGTCTGTGAGTGGAAAATCTTTCAGTCTTTCCCTCAACATTTTCTCAGTTCCCCCTGGTTCTTGAATGATCATTTTGCCTGACAGTTGTTTAGGTTACCAGCGCTTGGAAGATATTGTTTCATTGTGTTCTGGTATGTGTTCTTGCTGATGAGAAGCCTTATATCGATTCACACTGGCTCCTTTGTGGTTAATCTCTTTCCTGTTCTCTGGTCACTTTTAATATTTCCTCTTTGTCTTCCACGTTTCCTCATGCTACGACTAGATGTGCATTTAGTTCTTTGTATTTTGCCCAGGACTTCTTTTTCTTTTTTCTTTCGAAGTCTCACTTATTTCCTCAAACCTGGTTATGATTTCTTCCCAGTTATCTCTTTGGAATATTTTTTATCCCCCATTTTCACTAATTCACTCATCATGGAAATCCTGGTAGGCACTGGCCGTTGCATCCTAGCCTCCACACTCCTTAATACCTCTCTCTTGTCTCTTTTTCCTACTTTCTAGGTGGTTCACTAATTTTTCCATCATTTATGAAACACTGTTTTTTAAATGATCTATTAAATTTTTCATTTCTGGAAGTGTCTTCAGTTATTTCAGCTCTGCTTGTGATTGGTTTATACTGTCCTGCTTTTTTCATTATGGTTTTAGATACTTTTTGAAAAAGTTATTTTAAATTTATTTTACAGATTTTTTTTTTGGTGTGATCTTTTATCCACAGTTTTTGGGGTGTTATTCTTCCTTCTTTTTGCATATCTACATCAACTAAAATCTATTCATTTTAGTTTTTTCATCATGTACTTTGTAATATTATCTTGTGAGCTCATCTTCGGTGGGAATTAATTTTTCTTTGTATGTTTACTGTAACCTAAGATGTGAAAGTGTCCCTACAGAGTGGGTTTTCTGTTTGCTCCTGCCAGCGTCCTAGGGGTTTTGATGGTTATGCATCAGTTATCTATCTGTCTAATCTAGCTGTGCTAATATACTCTATACAGATAACAGAAATGTGGTTTTGATGTCTCACAGATAGCTTTTTCTTTTTTTTCCCCTCTGCACAAGTCCTTGGGCACTTAGCAAGCTTTCTTGCTAGGAAGAGTCCCAATCCTAGTTCTCCTGCTTCCCCTGAATCATAAGCCATGTTTTGTCCCTGTTTGAGCCTTAGAATCTACCCCTCACCTCCCACCAATTTCTTAGGACCTATATTTGGGGCCCAAATTCCTGTGGGTTTTTGTGATTTCAGCTAGTACTTACCACTCTTGCTTTATTTTTTCTCTTTGATTCTGGAGCTTGTGGATTTCTCTTTCTTTCTTTTGCTCTTGGGTATTATACAGACTCTTTTTCTGAGTGGTGGGTATTGGTGGTTATTTGTTCTATAGTATTTCACTGTGTTTGTAATGGGAATAGGGCCTTGACTGTGTCAGATGAGTCTGACATGTGGTGACCTAGGGTAGCATTTTAGGAAGAGTATTTACTGTACTTCTAGTTAAACCCAGAGGCAGAATGGGTATTCAGTAAGAGAAATCATTTTTCTTACAACTCGTTGGATGACAGTGGCTACTGTACCACTCAAAGGTGATTTGCTTTAAATCATGGTTTTTTGAAAAATTAATTAATTAATTTTATTTTATTTTTGGCTGTGTTGAGTCTTTGTTTCTGTGCGAGGGCTTTCTCTAGTTGCGGTGAGTGGGGGCCACTCTTCATCATGGCGTGCAGGCCTCTCACTGTCGCGGCCTCTCCTTTTGCGGAGCACAGGCTCCAGACGCGCAGGCTCAGTAGTTGTGGCTCACGGGCCTAGTTGCTCCGTGGCATGTGGGATCTTTCCGGACCAGGGCTCGAACCCATGTCCCCTGCATTGGCAGGCAGATTCTCAACCACTGTGCCACCAGGGAACCCCAGATGATTTGCTTTATATAATTTTCTATTATTGGTACTGAAAGCATTGGGATAGTGTAGATAACTTCTTAATGGTTTAAACAGTGGAAAGAAGTGGGGAGGAAGAAAATAAAAGTCATACCATTCATCTGGTAGGAAAAACTGAGAATTCAGCAAGAAAGTAAAACCTTCAACTATGGGAAAGAGGAAGTTGGAAGGGAGGAAAAATAGAGAAAATGATTTCATCTATTAAGCACTGATGTATTACTATTATTAGAATATTTAACATGAGATCTACCATCTTAATAACTTTTTAAGTGTAGGGTACGTTATTGTTAACTATAGGTGCAATGCAAAGGTTGTTTTAAGGAGAACCAAAGCAGAACCTTCAGTTAGAATTGGGCAAGAAAAGAGGGAAGATGTACACTTTCTAGTTAACATTTCAGACTCCCAGTAGGAGAACAAATGGATTTTTTTAAACCGTACGCGGGCCTCTCACTGTTGTGGCCTCTCCCGTTGCGGAGCACAGGCTCCGGACGCGCAGGCTCAGCGGCCATGGCTCACGGACCCAGCCGCTCCGCGGCGTGTGGGATCTTCCCAGACCGGGGCATGAACCCATGTCCCCTGCATCGGCAGGCGGACTCCCGACCACTGCGCCACCAGGGAAGCCCAGCAAATGGATTTTGAATCTTGTAGTGGCACGAGGCTAATAGAACTTTTATGAAGATTTTAAAATCGCTTCTATTCAAGCTGACCCTATCAGAGAAGAGTCTTTGAATATGGCCTAGACTGTTCTGTAGGACCCAAAATGGACATGAAGACTGGATTAGTCCTTAGATAATGTCCAATAAATAATACTCATAATGTATAAATTATTAAAGTGACAAAAGAACTAACATTTACGTCAATATTTTTGGAAAGACACACTCCGGTGGCTACAGAGAGAATTGTGTATGCTTCAATCGATAGTATGTATCACTCGAAACTTCTTTTAATTTAAAAGATAATTCTATAGGAATTCTATTCTATTAGAATAGATAATCCTATTAAAAAGAAATTTAAAAAATTTTACAGGGCTTCCCAGGTGGCGCAGCGGTTGAGAGTCCGCCTGCCGATGCAGGGGACACGGGTTTGTGCCCCGGTCTGGGAAGATCCCACATGCCGCGGAGCGGCTGGGCCCGTGAGCCATGGCCGCTGAGCCTGCGCGTCCGGAGCCTGTGCTCTGCAACGGGAGAGGCCACAACAGTGAGAGGCCTGCGTACCCACCCCCCCAAAAAAAAATTTACGTTGTCCCAATTATACCATTCTTTTGCAACTATTTTCATTTTGCATTGTATATCACATTTGTGTGTTCTCTTTCCTGGCCGTAATCATACCATATATAATATTTTGCATTTTCTTCTATTTATTATAGTAAATATTTTCAGGTATCTAATTAAATTCTCATAATTTTGCAGACATTTTAGATGGAGACTTGCGATTAAGACGTGAGACTAGTAAAATTAAAAAAAGAAAGGGAATCAGGATTTCCATTTTGTTTTGTTAAATAAGGACATTAAAATAAAAAAACAAGAAGAAAGAAACAAACAAAACCTATTCTGTAATTTCACAGCATTTCCACAAATAAAGGACATTTTAACATCAAAAAAAAAAAGGATATAATCTCAAAATAAAGGAAAATGCCTTTAATTTAGCCTTTTGAGTAAAGTTACTTACTCTTCTTCCACTTCTCCCCCTATTTCTCCAAGGATGGTTGAAAACCTCATCAGGGAAGTTTCCTGATCCAAAAACCAGGTCAAGGATTCCCTGGACCTAGGCGATGTCTGAAGGAACTTCTTCATGTCTGAGTTGTGACTTTGCTTGCAAAATAGCTGATTAATGCAGTAAAACCAGTGAGAAAGCTGGGTGTTTCCAATGGCGGACCCCAAATCCACCGCTTCCCACACAGGTGGAGCTTCCCCCAAAGTCCCAGAACAAGGAACCACAAAGGATGGCTCTGATATCTGTCAGTTTTAATACAGTTTTTGTCTGAAAATCTTGAAAAATGTTCAATTAAGGCCCATTGCTGGAGACCTTGCAAAATTATATGCAATTTTGTTGAAAAAGGACCTGATTTGGACACATTTCAGATCTCTTCCTGTGGCAGACATACCCTGTCAAAGACAAGTTCTTTAGGTGATAAGGATATAAATTAAAAGTGTAACACTTTTGAACTGGCTCAGTTTGACATTGGGGCATGCTTCTGGTGCCCTGAACTGGACAGGTTCTCAGTGTCACCTTGCCCGTGCTCCTGCCTGAAGTAAGTCTGAGCTCCCCCTGCCTCGACAGCACAGCTGGGCTCCTGCCCCGACCATGGCCAAGCTCACCCGTTCTCAGCAGAGACAGAAAGCCCTTCAGTACCTTTTTTGATGTGGTTTATCTTTCACTTCTCAGGAGGAAATTCCACCCAACTGGATCATAATTTTTTGAGGACTTTCACCAGATCTTAGAGTTTCAGGAATGAAAGGCTCATGTGTTTTATTCAGGAAACTTCCAGCTGCTGAAAGGACTTGAACGTTAAGCATCAAATCAGTGTGAGGTGTTCAAAGATATTCTTCAAAAGGGCTTGAGAGAAAAAAGAAGAGAAAAAGGGCAAGTCCACACATCAATGTGTTATTAAGCATTATTTTCAGTGCCGTTGCTCTGTATTGCTAGTTACAGAATACAGAAGCATTTTTAATGATAACTTTGCCGTTGCTCTGTATTGCTAGTTACAAAACACAGAAGCATTTTTAATGATAACTTTGTAAAATATATGATAATGTAATGAAACATTTTAATGATAAGGGTGGATTTAAATTGCTGTAAATATATCAGTTTGCTGCTTTTTCACTCCTCACCACCTCTCCTCCCCATTTAAAGTCAATATTTATCAAAAATCGTTTCATTTTCGAATGTCTGATGTTTGCACAGCTGTTTTGGTTTCTTTTTTTCAAAGTTCCTACATTTGCAATGAAAGTGTCAAAAGTTAAAGGCCGAAATTAAATCAAGAAGTAGGAGGTTTATGCCAAGTGCGAGTAACAGGATGCAACGCAGTCAGAAAGACAATGGAAGTGGCTCTGAGGACCTTCAAAGTCTTCCCAAGTTCAAAACGCTTTTCGTAAAATAACTTCCTTTTCAAAAAGTGTTTGGTAAGCTTTGACTTCTCCTCATTTTAATTTTTTTATGCCTGTGAATTTATTTTAAAGTTGCTTCTATTATTATTCTAGGAGAAAACGGTTATCCTCTCTCCTTAAAGTGGTGACTGGAAATGCTCGCAGAAATAGGAGGGTCAGTAAAAAGAGAAATAGGAGTAAAATGCTCATGGCAGCAAGTTAAGGGTATGAGAAACTCAGGGAGTCAGGTCATCTGAGAATTAAAATGGGAGAAATTCCTCTGGTACGGGGACAATGTTTAGTCATGATTCTAACCGCTCCCCGCCACGCCCATAACCGTCCTGAATTCTTTGGTTAGCCTTTGGCAATTAAAACGGAAAATATTGATATCAGTATCTACTGTCCATCATCTGTGTCTATCTATCCATCTGTCTATCACCTGTAATCCTTCTGTCTATCTATCTACCTACCTATCATCTATCTATCTACCTATCATCTATCTATCTACCTATCATCTATCTCTCTGATTTTCTCCAATTGAGCATGTCTAGTACAATAATATGGTATTGGATTGCTTCATAAATTAACTTCGAGATTCACCTTGATTTCCTTTGAGCTTTACCAAACTTTGTATATCTTTCAAGACCGTGGTATCCTCGCAGTTGAGCCTTCCCCTCACTCATCTTATTTAAACATTAGGTTGGATTTCCGCCTTATATGGCTGTTGTGTTTTAGGCTATGTCATCTGAATTGGTGGGAGTGGGGAGTGGCGGGTGGAGGTCCTGGGACCAACTCTGGAACCCAGTGATTCTCTGAATTATGTGAAATCCATCAGTTCCAACAATACAAGCTGGTGAACCCTATGTCCTGTAGGTAGAGGTGATGTTTCTGGTTGTCTCTTTGTTCCCTGTAAACCTGACTGCTGTAACCAGAGATGGAAGAAACTAATAGTGACAACATGGGTGTCTCAGAGCCAAGGATTTCCGAGTGGGGCTAGACACATGGACAGGCTGGAATCGCAGGGCTGCCTTTCATTTTCCGTGAACTCTGTCAGAGTTTAGGAATTGCCTGAAATCTCCAATTGACGTCTTGTTGGCTCACCTATAGAAGATACTCAATATTAGTATCTTCTAATACTAATTAGAAGTAAAAACCTCTTGGCATATTTCAGCCGGAAGTGTCTCTTAATTGTTTAATTCTGCGTTCTACTGGCGCTATGATTTCATCCTTATTAAGATTTCTTACTGTTGCATTTCTTGGTCAGATAAAATAGAGCTTCTCCTCCCTGCTCTTCACTCCCTCTTCACTCCTCTGAATAGCAGGGAGGGGTGGTTGATAGGATTCATGACGTCCTACAGTCCTACATGAGACAGGCTGCCACCTAGGGTGGCATCACTCCAGTGTCCCCTTTGGACCCTTCCATCGCTCCCTGGGAGGGCTGCCTTCTGTGAGCAGGGGAGGGGGTCCTCTGTGACACTGCACTGGAGCTGTTCTGTGTCCTGTCCTTCAAGGGACATTTTTTTTTCTCACCCACCTTTCCCGCCGGCAATATGTGAACCCAACTGGGAACTTTATTTTTTAATTAATTCATTAATTTTTTGTGTGTTTTTCTTGGAAGTGTTCTCTTTTTTAAATTGAAGTATAGTTGAGTTACAGTGTTTCAGGTGTATAGCAAAGTGATTCATATATATATTCTTTTTCATATTCAATTCCATTATAGGGTATTACAAGACATCGAATATAGTTCCCTGCGCTATACAGTAGGGCCTTGTTGTTTATCTGTTCGATATACAGTAGTGTGTATCCATTAATCACAAATTCCCAGTTTATCCTCACACGCTCTTTCCCCTTCGGTAACCGTAAGTTTGTTTTCTGTGCCTGTGAGTCTGTTTCTGTCTTGTAAACAAGTTCATTTATATCCTTTTTTTAAGGCTCCACATACAAGTGATATCATACGGTATTTGTGTTTCTCTAAACGTTAGTCTGTATATTGGGACATTTCTTCCAGCCACTGGCCTACAGGCAGGTGTTTCTGATTGTGATGTTGTCAGATCGCCTTGATGTACAGGTGTTTCCACTCATTACTTTGCAGTCCCAGGTGAGCCAAAGCCAGGGTGGGATGAATGGGGTGGGGCTTGGAGTGTGGGTCTTTCACTAGCCTGGATCACTCACCCTCTCTAGACCATTCTGCCTCTTGGTGTTTGTCCAGATGTGTCTCACTTTTTGTCGCTGTCCCCGAGGTCGGCCTCCACTCCTCCGTGATTTCACCTCTTCCACCACACCTGTGAGAAGCTGGGCATCTGTATTTCCAATGTGCTGGACTCAGTGAGACGCAGTGCGGGATGAACTTTATTCCCCCCAAACTCATGGTTCAAGTCCAGAGCACGTCTCACCCCCATCCCAGTCTCGTAGATGCCAGACTTTCCCCAGAACTTCCAGGGGCTAAGTAACAGTCTAATTTTCAAGTACTGAGAGGTCTAATCAATGTAAGTCTGTCTTTCCGTCCATTTAAAGATGCTTTGCGTGTTGAGCCTGTCTCAGAATCAGAAAGACTTCTGGGGCCCCTGTCTCCCAGCACTGTTCTTCTTCTCCCCCTTCTCTGCTGCCCTCTGCCCCTGCTCCTCCAGGGCTGGAGCGGGAAGGGGAGGGTGGCAAGGGGCTCGTGGAAGGCTTGCTTCCCAGGGCATTGTGATTTGTGGAGCTGAGGTCCAAGCACCGGCTGTCTTGCATGGGGCGAGTTGGAAGGCTCCGCAGGGGTCTTGTAGGGACCACAGCTCTCCGTGGCGTGGTTTTGGACGCCCTCCTCATAGCTTCTCCACCCCTAGGACACCTCCAGCCGCCTTCTCTCAGGCTTGACGTGCTCCCGGAAGTCTGACATCCGACTTTCCAAAGGATGCTCAGGCCCCTGATGGCAACTCAGCTCTCTCCCACCGTGGCCCATCTACCTACCTGTGTCAGGTGGCTCCAGGCTGCCTCTCTGAGAGCTTCTTCCCCTGGAAGTCAGGCACCAGTCCCTCTGCCCCGGCAGCTTGGAACCCTGGGGGTCCCGTGAGGCTCCCCAAATGGTTCTTCTGAAGCTTTGAGCTCTGTGTGTGTGCGTGTGTATGCTTGTGCAATTTCACCATCTAAGTCCGTTTTCCCTTCACCCCTTGGGGTGAGGGAGACACTGCACAGACGCTGGCAACACTCCCGCTAAAGAAATGTGGGGTCTCTGACCTCCCCACTGAGTGTCCCACGTGAGAGCTGTGAGGACCCATGTGCGCTTCTCTCCCTACAACTGTTGGCCCATGGAAATCGCGGGTGGGATCATATTTACAGCACACGGAAATCAGCAGACCCTCCGCGCCCTGACTCTGGATTTTAGAGACGCTCCCTCCCTCCTGTGCATGGGGAAGGGTCAGGCTTCATCCTTGCTGTGTGGGAAGGTCCTGGACCACCCGCTATCAGAGGTCTCATAACTTCATGTGCAGAGCGTTGGTCAGCTGAGATCGGCCTCAATGTACCATGATCATCGGACGCTGTCCATTTGTGCCAGAGTATTTCACACTGAATTAGTGATGTCTAAGGTTTTTCCCCAACTCTAAATCACGCGATGTTTTCATCCTGGTTTTTACCTGACAGTTCTGGTCATTTACTCTGTACCTGTTCAGTTTGCCTGGTTAGCATGGACTCTGGAATGTGCTGCCCTTCTTAGGAGTGGAGGGCTTATTGCCTCAGATGCTGGGAGTGTGGCTGGAAGATGTCTCAGCTGTTGGCCCCCTTTGGGGAGTACCAGCTGCAGATGATGCCCTGCCCAAGGTCATGCCTCCTTCCTGGGGCAGCCAAAGCCTTCTCAGCACAGGGGTACCAGTCAGGTTCTCCAGAGAAGCAGATCCAATAGGATGGATTTAGATACATATGTGTAGATATCTCTCTATATCTATATCTATGTCTGCGTCTGTATATCTGATTTATATCATCTCTATCTGTTTTTATATCTATTTTAATGAGATTTATTTTAAGGAGTTGGCCCACACAACTGTGAAGGCTGGCAAAATCTATAGGATGGACCAGCAGGTTGGAAACTCAGGCAAGAGATGATGTTCCAGTCTTTTTTTTTTAATTGAAGTATAGTTGATTTACAATATTGTGTTAGTTTCTGGTGTACAACAAAGTGATTCAGTTATATATATATATTTTTTTCTGATTATTTTTCATTATAGGATATTACAAGATACTGACTATAATTGCCTGTGCTATATAGTAAGTCCCTGTCTTGTCTATTGTATGTGTAGCAGGTGTGTATCTGTTAATCCCGTACAGTTAATTTATCCTTCCCCGCCTTTCCCCTTTGGTAACCAGAAGTTTGTTTTCTATGTCTGTGAGTCTGTTTCTGTTTTGTAAATAATTCATTTGTATTATGTTTTAGATTCCACATATGTGATATTATTTCATATTTGTCTTTTTCTGTGTGACTTACTTCACTCAGTATGAAAATCTCCAGGTCTGATGTTCCAGTCTTGAATCTGAAATTTGTGGCTGGCAAGCTGGACACTCAGGCAGGATTTCTCTGTTACAGTCTGGAGGCAGAATCCCTTCTTCCCCCCAAACCTCTTTTTTTCTCTTAAGGCCTTCAGCTGATTGGGTGAGGTCCACCCACATTAGGGAGGGTAACCGGCTTTCCTTAAAGTTAACCGATTGTAGATGTTGACCACATGCTCAAAATGCCATCACAGAAACACCTAGACTAGTGTTTGA
Organism: Tursiops truncatus; assembly: GCF_011762595.2. Classification (NCBI taxonomy): domain Eukaryota; kingdom Metazoa; phylum Chordata; class Mammalia; order Artiodactyla; family Delphinidae; genus Tursiops; species Tursiops truncatus. The sequence continues at coordinate 137,412,397 of NC_047037.1, read as the reverse complement.
CCAAACAGCTGGGCACCAGAGCCTAGCCCAGTTGACACATAGACTTAACCACACAGCAGGGGTTAAAGGCCTGGCCCCTTGCCCCTGACTCCCAGCTGTGAAAGGCCAGATCAGCTGCAGAGTACCCCAGGGGCATGTGTGAGGCCTTTCCTAGTGCTGCCTGACAGCTCACCTTTCCCCCCACGTCCACGCCTGCTTCCTCCCCCCTGCATCCACAGGATACACCCTGTCAAATGCCCTCCACCTTTATCTCTGACTCAGGTTTTGCTCCCCTGAGAACCCATCCTGCAAAACCAGTTAATTAGCAAAACTGAGCTACAGGAGTGGATGCCCTGCCTTGCCTGCCCTGGGTGTGTAATTCACGCTCACTGGAAGTGCTCACCTTTAAATGACTTCTGTGACTCCAGTGGACAAAGTATTTAAAATTCACAAGTAGTCCCCCAAAACTCATTGGAACTTCTTCTCCATAAACCATTTTATGCAACTAATTCAATAGTTCACATTTATTGAGCACTTGCTATGTTCCAAGAACTCTTCTAAGCTTTTGAAATATATTAGTTCATTTAATTCCCCCAAAAGACTTATAAGTAGATATTACTATTGTATCCATTTTATAGACATGCAAATGGAGGCACAGAGAGGCTAAGTCACTCACCCAGGGTCACACAGCTTGTCCTTCTCTCACTCAGGAAGGTATAAACACAAAGCGGGGGTAGATGGAAGGGAGGTGATGGGGTTGTCCTGGGTTCAGTCATCCTTCTCAGCACCAAGGGCGGCTGGAATGTTTTCTGGGTCCCAGGTAGACTGAGAGCTGTGAATTGGACTGCGACCAGGGCCTCGTTCTCTGCTTTGCAGGAAAGTTCTCAAGAGTAAGTAGCAGGCTGGTGGTCACAGGGAGAATAAAGAAGACGATGATGTTAATGAGAGCAGCTGAGCTCTCCTCCCAGCCCTGATACATGGGTGTCTGCTCAGCTTCCCTCTGCAAGGTCTCAAGGCTTTCTGTTTGGCTGCCTGTGTTTTTGGTAAATGGGGACGGACACGATGGGGTGGAGAGCGGGTGGTGTGATGTCTGGTTTCATGCCACGTCTGAAACACCAGCGAGGGGAACGCCTTCTGGGAGCATCCCCACTGCCTGAAATGACATTCTTGAGCCTTCCCAAGAAGGCCACAGTGGCTGGGTGAGATTTTAGGAAGTTGATTCAGAGAATGGATGGACAAAACTTAGCATTTCAGAGACAAGCTAAGGAGAAACTGGGAGGCCTTAAGGCAAAGATTGGCTTGCGTGTGTCCATACCTGGGGATTTTTGTCTTTGGGGCATGAGTTGGTTCTGAGTGATCAGGGTAACAGCGTGCAGCTCTCCAAGGAGCATCTTCCCACTCATCCTGGGTTTTAACCAAAAGAGGATCATGGATCTCGGGAGGGGGCCCCACGGTGGAAATGACACGTAGAAACGGTTCAGGGATGCTTGCCTCTTTGTCTTTTCTGCCCTCAAACCAGAGTGTGACTTTTCCTCCACGGAAAAGACAGCAAGGTTCACGGACTAAATCGAGGCAGGCTTTGAATCCTGAGTTCCCATCCCTGCTCATCCACTTAGCAGATCTGTGACCTCAACTTCCTTATCAGAGAAACAAGGAGAGTGATCACCGCCTCCCAGGCTCTCAGTACAGCAGCCGATGGTTAGTGCCGTAAAGGCTCCACAGTTCGGGTGATGACCGAGGCCATTACTACCACGCAGGGGAATGGCAGCAGCCGTGCTGGGTTAACTGGCTTCTGATGCATTTCTTACACAAAGCTCAAGTTATTCTATCTGCCATAAAACGAGAAGGGAGAAGGGCCCTCCTTCCTCTTGTTTAGAGAGATAGAGCCAGCCTGGAAGACCTGGTTTCGAGATTGCAAAACCTGGTCACGTTTCAGAGGGTTAGACTGGCAAAGAAAAGTCCAGGTACTTGATAGCTCTTTTCCCAGCAAGAAGGAAAAAAAAGTGATGAATAAACGTTATCATTGTATCTCGTGAATGCTGCAAACAGTAAATTCAGAGAAATTTCAAGTGAGAAGATAATCCCCGAACGGAACAGGGTGTGGGTTCAGCAGGTGGGTGTACGGAGGACGAAGGTCAGGCTCGCCCCGCAGGAGGACGACAAGCCTCTTCCATCTCCCTGTAGCCCCTCCCCCAGCCCCCATCTTAGCCACCCTCCCTGCCCTGGGAAACTCTGTTATTGCTCTGCGGCCCCGAGAGAGTCCAAGCCCAGTCCCTGCCTGGACCAAGCCCTGGAGCTCCTGTTCACCTTGCCCAGCTTCATGGGTTGGGGCCTGAGGATGAAATTTTTCATCCTTGGGACTGGAACAGAATGCCCCACCTTCATCAAGACCTCACTTTCCCATTTTCCATCCTTTCTCCTTCTCTCTCCCCCTCCTTTTCCGTGTCCGATGGGCCCCCAGGTCTTGGCATCTCCCCTCCCCTCCATCCTGCCTCCTCGCTCCTTGGCTGGGCCACCTTCACTCCTGGCTGGACCGTGGTAGCATTTCCCTCCCTGCAGTCAGCTGCCTTGGGAATCTTCCCAAAAGCCTCTTTGGGAAACTCCATTCTACAGGTGCTCAAAAGTCCCCAGCTGCTGTTTTCAGAGCAAGGGCCACACTTCCTAGCCTGTGCTTTGAGGCTCTCTCAGTGGCTCCGCCTGGCCACACAAGCCTTCCTGGTCCAGCCACGGTGCCCACCATCCCACCCTTGGGCTCTCCCGCTCTCCTGCTTTTCTGGAACATCTGCCTGAAGGACTGGCCCAGCTTCTCTCCACACCCTCTGTCTGACGCCTTTGTCCTGCTTTGAAAAGCCCTCCTTGACCACCTCAGGTGATGGCAAAGATGATTTGGTTGTTGTTATGCTGTTTCACAGAGACTTTTACTCACATGCAGAGGTGGCTGCCTTGTGCCCCCTTTATAGGCTCGTGTTCTGCAGTCCTGTTGTACTTGATGGCCTGCGGCACTTATTCCTTCTTCCCGGGCTGCCCTCCTCTCTCATGTCTGTATAACATTCTTCCTCTTTTTCATCATCTGATTTAAATCCTACCACCCAAAGCTGAAGCTCCCTCTTCCTCTTCCCCGAGCTGTCCCAGTGCATCTTATCGAAGCTGCTATGTTGCCCCTTATTCTGTATCATAAAACATTAGGCCACACGCTGACTCTCCCGCAAGGCATGAGAGACACACCTTGGAACTTTTGCATCCTCCCTCACCCCTGGACACAGCTCTTTGCATGATGTCATCAGTTAATACTTATAGAAGGACTTGCTAATGATGTATTTCATGGAAGATTCTGTACGGATGGAATGCAGAGCTGTACAGCCAGAGGCACATTGTAAACTTTGCCTCCTGGGTACAGTAAGTTCCCTACATAGGCACCTCCAAGTTGCAGACTTTCAGAGATGTGAACGTGCGTTCACCCGTCCAATCACATAAGTTGGTTCACGTGTCTGGTGTACATTGTCACGTGCATGCATCCTCTACAAGTGGTTGTATTTTATTGGACAGTACTGTATAGAGTACAGTAGTACAGTATCTTTATTTCAAGCCCAGGATGTCCAGAAGCAAGCGTAAAAGCAGCAGTAATGTAGCTGGTACTGCTAGGAAGCGCCAAGCGATTATGATGGAAACAGAAAGGAAAATAACTGAGAGAGTGGAGTGAGGCCAAAAGATGGTAGACGTCGCTTGTCCTTATAACTTGAAACGTTCAACCATCGGCGCGATCTTAAAGAACAAGATCATGGAACATGTGAAGTCTGCTGTGCTGATGATGTTGACAGTGATATCGGAGAAGCGTGGAAAAGTGATGGAGGAGATGGAGAAACTTCTCAGTGTGTGGATGCAGGGTCAGCATCAGCGTCGAGTCCCGCTCAGCTTAATGCTGATTCAAGAGAAAGCTAAAAGCCTTTATGAAGACTTGAAGAAGAAACACGGCGAAGAATCAGAGGGGACATCTTTGAATGCCAGCCATGGCTGGTTTCATCGGTTCAAGGGTGGAGCCAACCTTCACAACGTACAACTGGCGAGACAGCGAGTGCAGATAGGGTAGCTGCCTGGGAATTTCCTGAATTCTCTTTGTCCTAGAGAAAGAACAAAGGGAGACAAGAGGAGAACAATACTTGAAGGACCAGAGAGATTCACGATGCAGGAAATGGCAAGGAGATTTTCTTTACTTGAGGAGGCACTGTTCGTTTTTGAGGCACAGGGCCCGAACGTGGAACAGTACACAGAGGTTGCAGCAGCCGTTCAGAATGCAGTCCAGTGCTATCGTGTCATCTATGATGAGAAAAAAGAGCTACTACCCAGACATCACTGGATTGTTCTTTCAAGAGGGTAGACAGAATTGAATCCAGCAAGGAACCAGAACCTGTGCCATCAGCGTCAGGCGTGAGTGAAACTGCAGCTTGCCCTCCGTCTCCTGTTGCTGACGACCCTTCAGCTCTACCATCTCCCACCTCCTCTCCCTCCTCCAGTCAGTAACTCTTCTTGCCTGTTCACTCGATGCCAGCCCCTGGATGCCAGCTGTTGTACGGTACTACTGTACTTTTCAAGGTACTGTACTGTAAGATTAAAAATGTTTTCTTTATGTTTTTTTTTTTGCGTATTATTTGTGTGAAAAGTATCATAAACCTGTTACAGTGCAGTACTATATAGCCGATTGTGTTCATTGGGTCCCTAGGCTAACTTTGTTGGACTTAACGAACAAATTGGACTTACGAACGCGCTCTCAGAATGGAACTCATTCGTGTGTAGAGGACTTACACTGTATCAGCGAAGGGCGTTTGTGGTGAGGCTCGTGATTTCTATTTAAATATATAAGAAGAGTGAAAAATCTTTATTTCCAGATTGTGTCCAGTACAAGTGAGACAGTTTTGATGCAGTTCTCTTAAACTAATCAAAATCAGCAGAAATGGAAAAGCTGATTTCAGTGCTCCTGCGGTGAAAACCCCATCACCAGGGAGGCCAAAGTGTTTCAGCCAAGCTAGTGGACACAGAACTACTTTCAGGATGAGTTCAAGGTTCTTTGAAATGCCTCACTCTTAAAGAGCACAAGGAAACCTTTCCCAGTTAATATTCTGTACGTATTTGGCAGTTGGTTTGTTTTTTAAAGGCAGATAATGTAGAGAATTATCTGCATTATTGGAGAGCCTAAGAATTTTTTCTTTCTGCCTTTAGGCCAGTTGATTTTCCTTAGGAAAAGCTTCTAACTCTCCTGACTTGCCTCTTCATACAGTATTCAAAATAAACACATTAGAGGGATGCTGAAAGAAGAATTTCATCTGAAAGAGATGCTCTGTGATATTCTCTGGGTCCCTTACATAGGATATCGCTATTAATTTATTTTCATTTTTGCTCTGTTATAGATCTTGCTGCTCAGGAATTTTGCATTTATAATATTGAGATGGTAATACAATATTGATTAATTTAACTAGCAATTAGTTATTTTATATGCATCCTCTAAAGCAGTTAGGCATTAACAATGTTTTACTTTTTTCTGCCCAGTGTTGTCAATTTAAAAATACGAAACAGGGCTTCCCTGGTGGCGCAATGGTTGAGAGTCCGCCTGCTGATGCAGGGGACACGGGTTCATGGCCCGGTCCGGGAAGATCCCACATGCCGCGGAGCGGCTGGGCCCGTGAGCCATGGCCACTGAGCCTGCGCGTCCGGAGCCTGTGCTCCTCAACGGGAGAGGCCACAACAGTGAGAGGCCCGCGTACCAAAAAAACAAACAAAAAAACCCAAAAAAACAAAATATAAAAATAAAAATATGAAACAGACCTCGTTGTTTGCATAGATGGCTGTTGAAGCAGTTGCTGTCTGTAAGATGTGACCTTGTGATGACATCAAGACAACATTCATTTTGAAGGCCAAATTCGCTTCTAAAACAGACTTTGGGATTCTGTTCTCAAAGATATATTTTGTTTGATGAACTTTCTTAGAAATACATCATGTCCCTTTAATCTGTGGCCTGCTTGTCAGTTGTCTGCCGTTATGAAATGACTAAATATTTATGTTTTTCCAGTTGAGCTTAGGGAAAAAACACAACTCTGGTAAATGTGTTTCCTTTAACAGAAGGCTCAGTGTAAAACGGGAGAGAAGTAGTATTTATAGTTGTTTTCCCTTTTCTGGATGTCACCCGCCTTTCAAACGCAGCCTGTTTTCTTTCAAATGTCTCTTTTTTACTGGGGACCTCGAGGCAGACCATGGACCCCAGACCGAGGGGCTGTGGAGCCGTTTGGTGGCTGTGCGTCTTGTCCTGGTGGAAGGCGGCGGCCACCCCCCTGCCTCTGCCATCAGCCCCATCAGCTTGAATGCTTTCACATGCGCATGACGAGGCCAAGAAGGAGAGAAAGACCCAGTGTCCCTTCCTCCAAGGACATCACAGGCTCGTAAGGCGCGTTAATGTCCAGGTTCGTTTTGCTCTCTCCTTGGAAAAAGAATAAGGGAAGAAGCATGAAGGATGGAGGTTGACTTAAGGCTGTGAATGGCAGAAAGGCTGACCCTAAGGAACAAAATGAAAGGAAACCAAACAACCACAAAACAAAACAAAACAAAACAAAACTGACAGGCAGCCTCCAGGCGTGGCCATGCATGGCACAGACTTGATTCCTGAAGACTCTTGCCATTTTCTTCCAGCAGAACTGCTCTGGTATATTTTTTACCACGTTTCTCTACGACGGAGAGTCAGTGGACCCCCTCTGGGGAATTTGAAAAGCTGCCAGGAATTGCCTCGCTGAGTTCTGAGAGTGGATAAGTCAGCACAGTGATTTACAAGTGGAAAGGTACCCACGTGTGCGCACGAACGATGTCAAGTTGAGGGATGGTAACGATGAACAGCATACGACGTTTTGGGTTCTAAGCAGGTTCAAGAGGCAGAAGAGCTGATGTGGATGCGATTTCAGAGCACTGCCGTGTTTTCTACAAGTGACATGTCTCAGGGACTCAGCTACTGGCAGAGCAGCTGCTTTGGTTGGTCTTCACAGATTTCCTCACCATCACCTCTTAACTTAACAGTAATTTCGGGGCCTTTTTTCTCTGCTTGGCTTCTGGAGCACAGGTGTGCCAGGGCTGGCACCTCGGACTTACTAGAAAGATGGCCCATATCTCTATTCAACTCTGTACTCAGGGACTTCTGTTAGTTTCTTGAAATTGCCCAGGATAGGGATAGTTACTCCACAAGAATTGCCAAATGCTTCAAATCAGAGGATTTCCCCTGGAGAGCCGGTTGCTAAACATTTAGTAACACACCACTTCTGAGACACTGGCGTCCCTTCCACCCGCCAGAGCTGACATTATGGCCTGGCCTTTCCTCTGTGTCTTCAAGACTGGACTGTCCCTGATCCTCTGTCTCTAGAATCTGTCTCTGCTACTACACCTTTCCCTTTATCCCACCTATAAACGTACCTGCTTTTCTCATCCTTAAGAAACCAGCTAGACAAATAAGATAAACCTTCTTCTAATTGCATCGTAAACTTCTTGAGGGCAGGACTGAGTCTTGTGCACTCTTGCATTCCTAGCTGCTGGCCATTTCTGACACACAGTAGGCATGCAACAAATGTTGGGTGAGTGAACACGTGTTTCTTTTTTTCTTAAACTGCTTTCCCCTTTTCTCTCTTTGTTGCTTAGTGCCTTTCATGAATAGCCTATGTTGACCTTCCTATATCCTCCCAACCTTCCACTAGCAAACCTTTGGAAACTGGCAATATTATTGGAGGTCACCCAGAGGTTCTGACTTGCCGAATCCAATACCTTTTTGTCAACTTGTGTGGTTGGTTGATTGAATTTCTCATTCGTTTTCAGCTCTCTGGAGATCGACGCTGTGAACTGTTTCTGCCTTACTGAATGTCCTTCCTTGGCCTCCAGGACTTGGGTCCTTTCTAGATTTTTCCTGATTCTCTGACTGCTCCTCCCTGTGTTCTTCGTTGTCCAGTTTTCTTCCTTCAGTCTCTCCAATAGTTCAGGTGCTCTGCTCAATTGGGTTCTGCCTGCATACCTCTGTTGTGGGAGTTATTCTGCAGCTGAGGGTCAAGCGTGGTAATGGGGGAGTTGGTATTTGTGATTGTTCCTTTACAACCTTGTCTTTCCCACTAGACTCTCAACTCATGGCAGAGCCCACCTCTAGTTAGTGCTTAACTCAGTGATGGCACCTGGAGGAAACTGACTTAGTGGATGTTGGATAGATGGATGGATGATGGATGATGGATGGATAGATTGTTGGATGGATGGATGGATGATGGATGGATGGATGGATGATGGATGGATGGATGGATGGATGATGGATGGATAGATGGATGGATGGATGGATGGATGGATGGATGGGTGGATGATGGATGGATGGATGGATGATGGGTGGGTAGATGGATGGATGGATGGATGGATGGATGGACGATGGATGAATTAATGGATGGATAGATTGATGGATCATGGATGGATGGATGATGGATAATGGGTGATGGATGAATGAATGGAGGAACAGTTGAGTGAATGAATGGATTTGAAGGGTAGGTTGAACTTAGATTGTGGAAAGAAACAAGTATCAACATAACTTCTTAATTATAGAGACAAGTCATTCAACATTTCTGAACTGTGTTCTGAGAGTAAAAGACACTCTACAGTGTGCCTCTCCTGCGTACTTTTTCACTTTCATACCTTTGCTCATCTCTCTCCTCTACCTTATATACTCTCCTCCCTGTTCCCATCTATTGAATACTAAGTGCCTATGGTATACTCACTCCTATGAAGAGGCATTGCCATTCCGTGAGGCTAGATGGAATTGCCACCTCTTTTGTACTTCTCTTATGACCCTCACCACATTCTGCCTCCAATCAGTCATTTAACCAGAAGTGTAATCCCCCCATCAAATCCTTTGTTTACTGAGGGCACCATTCTGTGTCACCTCTAGTACCTGGACACTCAATACATATATAGACTGAGATAGATCACTTATCTTGATAATAGTTATTTGTTTCTCAAGTCTTAAGAGATAATGTTATAAGTAGGAAGATTCATGGGCTGGGCTAATTTCCAGCAGATCATTTTATTTAAAAAATTAGAACAGAAAAGTGTATCCAGCATGTCTGTTTGAGTTGGACACAGATAATAAAAGAGAGGAAGGTGGCTCTTTTGAACATAGACACTGTAGTCTATAGGATGCTTCGTGTCTTCAGGGTTGATTAATCCTGCCGTCCCCCACCCAAAGCAGAATCTCAGGGGACTGCCTTCATTTTTTCCCCTGACATCGCAGCATATTGGTTTTGTCCTCAGGTCCCCACCTCTCATCGTTCTGAGATGGCTGTCACAGTTCCAACTGTCCCCAAGACAGGACAATATCACATGACCTTTCTTTGTCAGCCAAGAGACTTTCTCCAGAAGTCCTCTTGTTATGTCCCCCAGGGTTGAATTGGCCAAAATGATATCACATGCTCATCCCTAAACCAATCAGTGGCAAGAGGAATGGGTGCCCAATGATCAGATTTGCCCCTGAAGTTGGGGCAGGGTCAGCCTTTGCCAGGGCATGTCGGGGGGCTGGGCTACATACCCAAGCAAAGTTGGATTTCCTTTCTCAGGAGAAGGGGGCAGCCAGTGTGTCCGCTGCCTTTGCTACCTGTGGGGAGGGGGCTATAAACAGATGAGCGGGCTCACAGTTCACCATGACTGTCCCCGGTGCCGCTGCTGGGAATGAAGCCTTTCCACAAAAGACGGCTGTTGTTCACTCAAGGTCCGGGGTGTTTTCTGTCGAGAAGGCAGCAGCTCTCTAGGACATCTAGTTTTCCATCTTCCCAGTAGCTGACCTCAGCTTATGAAACATTCACTGTTGCTGACACAGGTGGCCAGGAAAATCTGTGCGTAGGGAGTGGCTTCTTGTCTGTGTGTTTATGGAACGAGGACGTTGCATGTCCCTGGACATACGATGCCTTGTGTCTCTTCTCTTGGCACTGCCACAAACACTGTCTCCTTGGACTCGCACCATCCCTGTCTAACCCATGGCTTGCAGATGGGCAGACTGAGGTGGAGAGTGGTCTGCTGGCCGCTGGTGGTCAGCACCAATCTGGCCCTGAGCCCAGTCTCTCTGTGTACCGCGACTGCTTTGCAAATTAAACTTGCCCTTGAGATGCTCAGGTGTGTTTAACTTTGACCATTCCCAGTGAGAATTTGCCAACGATCACGATCACATGTGTTCTCCTACTGCGTAGATCAGGGGGCTCATTGGATCCAGGGGTGACAGGGTTCAGAGCACTTGACCTTGGCAGGGCTGGGCACCATGTTCTTCATCCTGTGCTTTCTGCAGGACCGAGGGCTGTTCAGCTGGCTTGAGCAGTTTGCTCTCATACCAAGGTTCTCAAATGGCTGTGTTTTTTGACTTCTTGAGTCTAGTTTGCATAATTTTCTGACTTTTCTGCTTTGATTGGGCCGGTTGTTACCTCACGCGGCTGGTAGCGTGCCTTTTCTCTGGCAAAGCTTCTCTCTCCCTAGACTTCGTGACATCTTTTTGGATCCTTTGTGGGCTTCTCAGCTGCATTACGGATAATTTACGTTGTCAGATAAATGCCCTCTGGATAGATGAAATATTAATAACATTATAACGCTAATTTAAAAATACCCATTGCACATATTTAATAGAATCTTCTCTGGCCTTTGCTCTTGTCTTTAAATCAGGTCCAATGATATTCAATCATAAATCAAGTGTTTCTTTTGGCATAGAAGAGGTTTGGGCACGAAAACATACTATAGGATGACACAGTATAGGAAATTTTAGCCCAGGCTTTTAAAACCCATGTTCCCTTTGCAGCAATTGGAAACTAAATACTATTTTAACCACTTGTCCGTGGAAAGCATTTAACCAAATAATAGTCAATATTGGCTTTTGGATTTAGAGAAAAAGAAATTTGGAAACACCTTAATTAACTCAAGATCTGTGTGGCCATGCGAAGCATGACCTAATTCACTGCTGTCCCCTCCTTTCCTGCTGAGCAGCCTGTCTCTGAGCATGGGAGGCCCCATGGTTCCTTGAGGCTGGACGCTTATCCCACATCACTGTGAAGAAAACACTTTGCAAACGTGTTTAGGATTATACAATCATTATTATGTAGTTCTTCTCTGATTATCCAGATGAATATTCTTGGTTCTGAAAATTTGGAAAATGCCCATGATTATAAAGAAGAAAATAAGACTCCCCAGAAATCACATTGGAAACCCAAAGACCACTTCCAGTAGCGACTTCCTGCACTTTCTTAGAGCCTTCCTCCTCTTTCTATCTCCCCTCTTGTTTTTTTTTTTTAATTTTTATTGGAGTCTAGTTGATTTACAATGTTGTTAGTTTCTGCTGTACAGCAAAGTGACTCAGTTATACATATACATATATCCACTCTTTTTTTTTAGATTCTTTTCCCATATAGGCCATTACAGAGCATTGAGTAGAGTTCCCTGTGCTATACAGTAAGTCCTTATTAGTTATCTATTTTATATATAGTAGTGTGTGTATGTCAACCTTAGTCTCCCAGTTTATCCCTCCCCTTATCCCCTGTAGAAAACAAACCGTAAGTTTGTTTTCTACATCTGTGACTCTACTTCTGTTTTGTAACTAAGTTCATTTGTACCCTTTTTCCTCTCTTGTTTTTTCATCCATCTGTATTCTGTTTATGATATTGGAATCAGACTATATATATGGTTTGTATCCTAATTTTCCACCAAGAATTTGGATTTTCCATATCCTCCCGAACCCTTTGCCCCACCAGTTGGGCAATTTGGTTTAAATGTCTTGATGCCCAGGCCTGCAGCCTTCAGGTGGAGTTGGCTGGGGCCTCTTGGGTGGAGTGGGAGTCTCAGTTGGTCTGTGGAACCATTTATAAATAATATTGTCCATTGCAAATATTGATTTTGATGCAATACTTAAGGATTTTCTAACTTGAAAATATTTTTGACTGAAAAAGCTGCCGTTTGCAATTAGTCATGTTGTGAGGATTTTGTTAAATGTACTAAATATTTTGGGATTGGATATTTGATTTGGAAACTTGCATAAGCACAGAAATTCCTATATCTCCAAAAAAAAAAAAAAAACCCCAGAGAGATTGGATGTTAGAGCTGCACCGACAGGCATATTCTGAGGAAGATTTTTTATTTTTATTTTTTTAATATGGTAGTTCTCTAATCTCTTAAAAAAAATATGGATCCTTGTGGCATCTACAAATTAAAAAGACTGTTTGTTTCCTGGGACTAAAACAGTTGTTTAATTACAGTTCTCAGGATGTTGAATAAACCCCATTACTCTTTGTTTTGAGTAGACAAAAGTGCTAAAGTAATGATCTGGGGAAACCATTATTACTAAAGCTGTGGGCTGTGAGGAAAGGAAAACACTTTCAAAATATTTTCTTTGCAAAAGTATACGTGGTCTTCAGTATATCCATTCAGGCTTGGCCCTCATTTCATTCCTAATTTTTGCTTTGTAATGCTGAACTTCCCTGGGAGAAATGTTGCCCCATCTCCCTCCCTCACTTTTTTTTTTTTAAACTCAGAATTTTAAGTGCATTCCCCTTTTAGGATATTTTAAAGTAATGTTTCAGAAACAGGATTTGTCACTAAATGTATAGTCGATCCTTGGTTTTAATATTTGGGAAAAAACCAGGGCTTAATATATTGAAATTCTCTTTCAGGTTGTTCCAAGATCTTTGAAGACCCAGGAAAAAGCCGTGTTGACCAAAAGGAAGACAAATGACTCACAGAGAGAAAAGATGGGGGAGCCAAGGGCAATTAAAGGTAAAACAACAAAACCCAGAAAACCCTACCTTTCCTAGTCAAGAAATTTTAGAAAAATGTGAATGTAAATATTTTATATCTTCAGTATTTGATATTTGTGGTTCCAGACCTCCAAAGACCTTTTCTTTGGTCCTTTGGTGTACTTAGAGGACTTATATTGGTTCCATTGATTCTCCTGCACAAATAAGATGCCCCTCGCCCAGTACTACCTATTCCTGCCTTCAACACTGTAGAGTTTTTTTTTTAAGAGAAAAAACCCCCGTAAAAATCAGTGGGGGGAATCTTATTTCACAGGTGTCTTAAGACTCTCAACTATTTAAATAAACAAAAACTGGATATTACAGATCATGTATGATGTTTCATTTATGCAGCATAGAATAGCAATGACTTAGTGGAGCTACACTGAGGAAAGAAACCTTGGCTATACATCAATGGCTAAATGAATGTATAGTTAGCTATATTTAGAGTTTAGTAAGTTCTTCATGCATCATTTTATTGTATTTTTTTTTTTAGGTGGGAGAATTTTATTTTATTAAAAAATTTTTAAAATTTTTTAACATCTTTATTGGAGTCTAATTGCTTTACAATGGTGTGTTAGTTTCTGCTTTATAACAAAGTGAATCAGCTATACATATACATATATGCCCATATCTCCTCCCTCTTGTGTCTCCCTCCCACCCTCCCTATCCCACCCCTCTAGGTGGTCACAAAGCACCGAGCTGATCTCCCTGTGCTATGCGGCTGCTTCCCACTAGCCATCTATTTTACATTTGGTAGTCTATGTATGTCCATGCCACTCTCTCACTTCATCGCAGCTTCCCCTTACCCATCCCCGTGTCCTCAAGGCCATTCTCTATGCCTGCGTCTTTATTCCTGTCCTGCCCCTAGGTTCTTCATAACCATTTTTTTTTTTTTTAGATTCCATATATTTGTGTTAGCATTCAGTATTTGCTTTTCTCTTTCTGACTTACTTCACTCTGTATGACAGACTCTAGGTCCATCCACCTCACTACAAATAACTCAATTTCGTTTCTTTTTATGGCTGAGTAATATTCCATTGTATATATGTGCCACATCTTCTTTATCTATTCATCTGTCACTGGACACTTAGGTTGCTTCCATGTCCTGGCTATTGTAAATAGAGGTGCAAAGAACATTGTGGTGCATGATTCTTTTTGAATTATGGTTTTCTCAGGGTATATGCCCAGTAGTGAGATTGCTGGGTCGTATAGTAGTTCTATTTTTAGTTTTTAAAGGAACCTCCATACTGTTCTCCATAGTGGCTGTATCAATTTACATTCCACCAACAGTGCAAGAGGGTTCCCTTTTCTTCACACCCTCTCCAGCATTTATTGTTTGTAGATTTTTTGATGATGGCCATTCTGACTAGTATCAATGAGGTGATACCTCATTGTACTTTTGATTTTCATTTCTCTACTGATTAGTGATGTTGACCATCCTTTCATGTATTTGTTGGCAGTCTGTATATCTTCTTTGGAGAAATGTCTCTTTAGGTCTTCTGCCGATTTTTGGTTTGGGTTGTTTGTTTTTTTGATTTTGAGCTACATGAGCTACTTGTATATTTTTGAGATTTATCCTTTGTCAGTTGCTTCCTTTGCAAATATTTTCTCCCATTCTGAGGGTTGTCTTTTCATCTTGCTTATAGTTTCCTTTGCTGTGCAAAAGCATTTAAGTTTCATTAGGTCCCATTTGTTAATTTTTGTTTCTATTTCCATTTCTCTAGGAGGTGGGTCAAAAAGGATGTTGCTGTGATTTATGTCATAGAGTGTTTTGCCTATGTTTTCCTATAAGAGTTTTAGAGTGTCTGGCCTTACATTTAGGCCTTTAATCCATTTGGAGTTTATTTTTGTGTACAGTGTTAGGGAGTATTCTAATTTCATTCTTTTACATATAGCTGTCCAGTTTTCCCAGCACCACTTATAGAAGAGGCTGTCTTTTCTCCATTGTATATTCTTGTCTCCTTTATCAGAGGTAAGGTGACCATATGTGCGTGGGTTTATCTCTGGGCTTTCTATCCTGTTCCATTGATCTATAGTTCTGTTTTTGTGCCAGTACCATACTGTCTTGATTACAGTAGCTTTATAGTATAGTCTGAAGTCAGGGAATGTGATTCCTCCAGCTCTGCTTTTCTTTCTCAAGGTTGCTTTTGCTTTTTGGGTTCTTTTGTGTTTCCATACAAATTGAGAAATTTTTTGTTCTAGATCTGTGAAAAAAGCCATTGGTAGTTTGATAGGGATTACATTGAATCTGTAGATTGCTATGGGTAGTATAGTCATTTTCACAATGTTGATTCTTCCAATCCAAGAACATGGTATATCTCTCCATCTGTTTGTATCATCTTTAATTTCTTTCATCAGTGTCTTATAGTTTTCTGCATACAGGTCTTTTGTCTCCTTACGTAGGTTTATTCATAGGTATTTTAATCTTTTTGTTGCAGTGGTAAATGGGAGTGTTTCCTTAACTTCTCTTTCAGATTTTTCATCATTAGTGTATAGGAATTCAAGAGATTTCTGTGCCCTAATTTTGTATCCTGCTACTCTACCAAATTCACTGATTAGCTCTAGTAGTTTCCTGGCAGCTTCTTTAGGATTCTCTATGTATAATATCATGTCACCTGCAAACAGTGACATTTTTACATCTTTCCGATTTGGATTCCTTTTATTGCTTTTTCTTCTATGATTGCCATGGCTAAAACTTCCAAAACTATGTTGAATAATAGTGGTGAGAGTGGGCAACCTTGTCTTGTTCCTGATCTTAGCGGAAATGGTTTCAGTTTTTCACCATTAAAAATGATGTTGGCTCTGGGTTTGTCATATATGCTCTTTATTATGTTGAAGAAAGTTCCCTCAATGCCTACTTTCTGCAGGGTTTTTATCATAAATGGGTGTTGAATTTTGTCGAAAGCTTTTTCTCCATGTATTGAGATGATCATATGGTTTTTATCCTTCAATTTGTTAATATGGTGTATCACATTGCTTGGTTTGCGTATATTGAAGAATCCTTGCATTCCTGGGATAAACCCCACTTGATCATGGTGTATGATCCTTTTAATGTGCTGTTGGATTCTTTTTACTAGTTTTTTGTTGAGGATTTTTGCATCTATGTTCAGCAGTGATACTGGCCTGTAGTTTTCTTTCTTTGTGACATATTTGTCTGGTTTTGGTGTCAGGGTGATGGTGGCCTCCTAGAATGAGTTTGGGAGTGTTCCTCCCTCTGCTTTATTTTGGAAGAGTTTGAGAAGGATAGGTGTTAGCTCTTCTCTAAATGTTTGATAGAATTCACCTGTGAAACCATCTGGTCCTGGGCTTTTGTTTGTTGGAAGATTTTTAATCACAGTCTCAATTTCAGTGCTTGTGATTGGTCTGTTTATGTTTTCTATTTCTTCCTGGTTCAGTCTTGGAAGGTTGTGCTTTTCTAAGAATTTGTCCATTTCTTCTAGGTTGTCCATTTTATTGTCATAGAGTTGCTTGTAGTAATCTCTCATGATCCCTTGTATTTCTGCAGTGTCAGTTGTTACTCCTTTTTCATTTCTAATTCTATTGATTTGACACTTCTCCCTTTTTCCTTGATGATTCTGGCTAATGGTTTATCAATTTTGTTTATCTTTTAGTTTTATTGATCTTTGCTATCTTTTCCTTCATTTCTTTTTCATTTATTTCTGATTTGATCTTTATGATTTCTTTCCTTCTGCTCACTTTGGTGTTTTTTTGTTCTTCTCTCTATAATTGCTTTAGGTGTAAGGTGAGGTTGTTTATTTGAGATGTTTCTTGTTCCTGAGGTTGGATTGTATTGCCATAAACTTCCCTATTAGAACTGTTTTGGGTTGTCGTGTTTTCATTGTCATTTGTTTCTAGGTATTTTTTGATTTCCTCTTTGATTTCTTCAGTGATCTCTTGGTTATTAAGTAGTATATTGTTTAGCCTCCCTGTGTTTGTATTTTTTACAGATTTTTTACTGTAATTGATATCTAGTCTCATAGCATTGTGTTCGGAAAAGATACTTGATATGATTTCAATATTCTTAAATTTACCAAGACTTGAGTTGTGACCCAAGATATGATCTATCCTGGAGAATGTTCCATGAGCACTTGAGAAGAAAGTGTATTCTGTTGTTTTTGGATGGAATGTCCTATAAATATCAATGAAGTCCATCTTGTTTAATGTATCATTTAAAGCTTGTGTTTCCTTATTTATTTTCATTTTGGATGATCTGTCCATGGGTGAAAGTGGGGTGTTAAAGTCCCCTACTATGATTGTGTTACTGTTGATTTTCCCTTTTATGGCTGTTAGCATTTGCCTTATGTATTGAGGTGCTCCTATGTTCAGTGTATAAATATTTACAATTGTTATATCTTCTTCTTGGATTGATCCCTTGATTATTATGTAGTGTCCTTCTTTGTCTCTTGTAATAGTCTTTATTTTAAAGTCCCTTTTTTCTAATATGAGAATTGCTACACCAGCTTTCTTTTGATTTCCATTTGCATGGAGTATCTTTTTCCATCCCCTTATTTTCAGTCTGTATGTGTCCCCAGGTCTGAAGTGGGTCTCTTATAGACAGCATATATACAGGTCTTGTTTCTGTATCCATTCACCCAGTCTATGTCTTTTGGTTGGAGCATTTAATCCATTTACATTTAAGGTAATTATCGATATGTATGTTCCTATTACCATTTTCTTAATTGTTTTGGGTTTGTTTTTGTAGGTCCTTTTCTTCTCTTGTGTTTCCCACTTAGAGAAGTTCCTTTAGCATTTGTTGTAGAGCTGGTTTGGTGGTGCTGAATTCTCTTAGCTTTTGCTTGTCTGTAAAGGTTTTAATTTCTCCATCGAATCTGAATGAGATCCTTGCTGGGTAGAGTAATCTTGGTTGTAGTTTCTTCCCTTTAATCATGTTAAATATGTCCTGCCACTCCCTTCTGGCTTGCAGAGTTTCTGCTGAGAGATCAGCTGTTAACCTTATGGGGATTCCCTTGTGTGTTATTTGTTGTTTTTCCCTTGCTGCTTTTAATATTTGTTCTTTGTATTTAATTTTTGATAGTTTGATTAATATGTGTCTTGGCGCGTTTCTCCTTGGATTTATCCTGTATGAGACTCTCTGTGCTTCGTGGACTTGATTAAATATTTCCTTTCCCATGTTAGGGAAGTTTTCAACTATAATCTCTTCAAATATTTTTTCAGTCCTTTTCTTTTTCTTCTGGGACCACTATAATTCGAATGTTGGTGTGTTTAATTTTGCCCCAGAGGTCTCTGAGACTGTCGTCAATTCTTTTCATTCTTTTTTCTTTATTCTGCTCTGCAATAGTCATTTCCACTATTTTATCTTCCAGGTCACTTATCTGTTCTTCTGCCTAAGTTGTTCTGCTATTGATTCCTTCTAGAGAATTTTTAATTTCATTTATTGTGTTGTTCATCATTGTTTGGTTGCTCTTTAGTTCTTCTAGGTCCTTGTTAAGCGTTTCTTGTATTTTCTCCATTTTATATCCAGGATTTTGGATCATCTTTACTATCATTATTCTGAATTCTTTTTCAGATAGACTGCCTATGTCCTCTTCATTTGTTATGTCTGGTGGGTTTTTCCCTTGCTGCTCATCTGCTGTGTGTTTTTCTGTCTTCTCATTTTGCTTAACTTACTGTGTTTGGGGTCTCCTTTTCGCAGGCTGCAGGTTCATAGTTCCCTTTGTTTTTGGTGTCTGCCCCCAGTGGCTAAGGTTGGTTCAGTGGGTTGTGTATGGCTCCTGGTGGAGGGGACTGGTGCCTGTGTTCTGGTGGATGAAGCTGGATCTTGTCTTTCTGGTGGGCCGGACCACGTCCGGTGGTGTGTTTTGGGGGTGTCTGTGACCTTATTATGATTTTAGGCAGCCCCTCTGCTACTGGGTGGGGTTGTGTTCCTCTCTTACTAGTTGTTTGGCACAGGGTGTCCAGCACTGTAGCTTGCTGGTCGTTGAGTGGATCTGGGTCTTGGTGTTGAGATGGAGATCTCTGGGAGAGCTTTTGCCGTTTGCTATTACGTGGAGCCGGGAGGTCTCAGGTGGATCAATGTCCTGAACTTGGCTCTCCCAGCTCAGAGGCTCAGGCCTGACACTAAGCCACAACCCCAAGACCCTGTCAGCCACATGGGTCAGAAGAAAAAGGAGAAAGAAAGAACGAAAGAGAGAAGGAGAGAGAGAGAGAGAGAAAGAAAAGAAAAAATTATTAAAAATAAAAAAATTTAAAAGCAATAAACAAAAAGGAAAGAAGAGAGCAACCAAACCAAAAAACAAATCCTCGAATGATAACAAGCATTAAAAACTATACTAAAAAAAAAAACAGAAAAGGGAAAGACAGAACCTTAGGACAAATGGTAAAAGCAAAGCTATGCAGACAAAATCACACAAAGAAGCATACACATACACACTCACAAAAAGAGTTAAAGGAAAAAAATATACATATATTGTTGCTCCCAAAGTCCACCTCCTCAATTTGGGATGATTCGTTGTCTATTCAGGTATTCCGCAGATGCAGGTACATCAGGTTGATTGTGGAGCTTTTATCCGCTGCTTCTGAGGCTGCTGGGAGAGATTTCCCTTCCTCTTCTTTGTTCTCACAGCTCGCAGGGGCTCAGCTTTGGATTTGGCCCCGCCTCTGTGTGTAGGTCGCCGGAGGGCGTCTGTTCTTCGCTCAGACAGGATGGGGTTAAAGGAGCCGCTGATTCGGGGGCTCTGGCGCACTCAGGCCGGCAGGGAGGGAGGAGCACGGAGTGCGGGGCGGGCCTGCGGCGGCAAAGTCCGGCGTGACTTTGCACCAACCTGAGGCCCACAGTGCGTTCTCCCGGGAAAGTTGTCCCTGGATCCCGGGAACCTGGCAGTGGGTGGCTGCACAGGCTCCCCTGAAGGGGGGTGTGGATAGTGACCTGTGCTCGCACACAGGCTTCTTGGTAGCGGCAGCAGCAGCCTTAGCATCTCGTGCCCGTCTCTGGGGTCCGCGCTGTTAGCCGCGGCTCGCGCCCGTCTCTGGAGCTCCTTTAAGCAGTGCTCTTAATCCCCTCTCCTCGTGCACCAGGAAACCAAGAGGTAAGAAAAAGTCTCTTGCCTCTTCAGCAGGTCCAGACTTTTCCCCGGACTCCCTCCCGGCTAGCCGTGGCGCACTGGCCCCCTTCAGGCTGTGTTCACGCCGCCAACCCCAGTCCTCTCCCTGCGCTCCGACCGAAGCCCGAGCCTCAGCTCCCAGCCCCGCCCGCCCCGGCGGGGGAGCAGACAAGCCTCTCGGGCTGGTGAATGCCGGTTGGCACCGATCCTCTGTGCGGGAATCTCCCCGCTTTGCCCTCCGCACCCCTGTGGCTGCGCTCTCCTCCACGGCTCCGAAGCTCCCTCGCTCCGCCACCCACAGTCTCCGCCCGCGAAGGGGCTTCTAGTGTGTGGAACCCTTTCCTCCTTCACGGCTCCCTCCCACTGGTGCAGGTCCTGTCCCTATTCTTTTGTCTCTGTTTTTTCTTTTGCCCTACCCAGGTACATGGGGGGTTTCTTGCCTTTTGAGAGGTCTGAGGTCTTCTGCCAGCGTTCAGTAGGTGTTCTGTAGGAGTTGTTCCACATGTAGATGTATTTGTGATGTATTTGTGGGGAGGAAGGTGACTTCCACGTCTCACTCCTCTGCCATCTTGAAGGTCTGTCCTGTAGAGTTTTTAAAATCACTGCTTTCTAAGTACTTCAGTCATCACAACTCTTCCCTTCTACACTGCCTTCCACTTTCTTCTGTGCCTTCCAGAAGAGCCAAAGGGCCAAGAACAGTGTCCACAGGCCTGTACTTTTATGATAACTATATTTTTTCTGTCCTGTTACTAGGTTTGGTTCATAGTGATTTTAGAGTTATTTTGCCTGAATTCAATTGAAACCTCATTTCGAGAGGCACACACAGGGATTGAGTCTATACATTCATTAGCTATGCAAAAAAAAAAAATAAATAAAGGTGGAGGATTTCAGCACTTTATCTACAAATCATGCCCCTTAGCTCTTCAGGACTGTCAGGCTTCCCCCCAAAAAGCATTCCAGGGGTTGGAAGAGATTATGGTGGGCCCCGTATAACACTCACTCAAGCCTTAGAACTTAAAAGAGTCTCTTCTCTGCTGACATGAAGCCAGGAGTGATGAGTAGACGGCACAACAGTCCATGGTGCCTGGGACGGTCCTAGAGCAGAGTTTGTGTCCCGTAAGAAATAGTGCAATTAAATTGGATGTGGTTCTTGAGGCCATGCCCCCATCAGGGCCTGTATTCTTCATCAGTTAAAATATTGAAAATAAAGGTGCGTTAGTTTGCAGGGCTGTTGTAACAAAGTACCACAGACTGGGGGAGCTTAGATAACAGAAATTTCTTCTCTCCCAGCTCTGGAGGCTGCAAGTCTGAGATCAAGGTGAGGGCAGAATTGGTTCCTTCCGAGGGCTGTGAGGGACAGTCTTCCCAGGCCCCTCTCCTTGGATTGTAGACGGTTGTATTCTCCCTGTGTTTTCACATTGTCTTCCCTTTACACAGGTCTCTGTTTCAAAATTCCTTTTTTTTAAAAAAAAATAAGGACACCAGTCATATTGGGTTAGGGCCCACCCTAATAACCCCATTTTAAACTTCGTTACTTCTAGAAAGACCCTGTCTCCTCATAAGGTCACGTTCTGAGCTACTGGGCGTTTGGGCTCCAACACATGAAGGGCTGCATGATGGAAACAGTTCAACCCACTGAAGTAGTTATTTGTATTCATTTGGAAAGATAAGCCATATCGTACTGAAGGAGTACAGTTTCTTATTTTTAGACAAATATAGAGGTACAGTTGGTTTCTCATTCTTCCACCTTCCACTGGTCTCTTTTTTTTTTTTTCCGTTATTTTTTTTCGGTACGCGGGCCTCTCACTGTTGTGGCCTCTCCCGTTGCGGAGCACAGGCTCCAGACACGCAGGCCCAGCGGCCACGGCTCACGGGCCCAGCCGCTCCGTGGCACGTGGGATCTTCCCGGACCGGGGCACGAACCCGTGTCCCCTGCATCGGCAGGCGGACTCTGAACCACTGGGCCACCAGGGAAGCCCCCACTGGTCTCTCTTGCTTACCTCGGGGAGTGCAGGCACCAGGGCTGGGGCCAGGGTCAGCCGAGTGAGGCACAAAGTTGAAGGAGATGCCCCCTCTCAGTGCCGGCTGAGCACCTGCAGGAGCCTGAGGGCGGGGGTGGGGCACCGCCTTAAATCGTGGGCCCCAGGTGGGCGTCTCATTGGCCTCACACTCCATTTAGGAGACCACTGCCCAGAGCAGAGTCAGCCCTGTGCAGTACTTAGGGTAGGTTTTGCTGGTAAGGGACTGACATGCCTAATACCCACTCATCTAGAACAAGTGTGTCTCGTGATCAGCTCATTCAGTGAATGGATCCATTATGATGAGTTTGCTCAGAGCCATTTCGTCTAAAATGTCTTCACTTAATGACTAGTTAGCTTGAAATTAAAAATTCGGTTTTAACATTAAGGACAAAGGGCCCTTATGAAAAACTGGCAATTTCTTTCTTGAGAATTGTTTTCCTCAAAGGTGCAAGATTTTATACAAGATCAGAATGCGTGCTTTCTTCCCCAAAATGATTATCACTGATTAAGTGCTTACTCTGCACACAGCACTGTGAGAGGTTTTGGAGGCATGGTTCAGTCTGATCCTCACAAAGGCCTTATGGAGTAGGCAGGGAAGATTAGCTACACAGTGGCTCTACTCAGGGACAAACCAGTTGCAATAGAGGCTGGCCAAATCTTGCGTCACACCTGTGTGAACGGCTGAACATCAATTTGGAGGTGGTAATTGAGGGGATTTTCCCTCCTGACATCAAATAGTTGGCGTATTTTCCAGTACCATCAACCCGTCTTCCAACTCTCCAATACCAACTGAGTATCCTACAATTTGATTCAATTCTGAGAGTACCTGGAGTTAGCACCAGACACCACAGGCTAAAGGCTCAGTGCCACAAGACTGCCGCCCACTTCAGAGGCCAGCAGAAAGTGTCAGGTCCTCAGGTTACCCACCCTTCTGTCCACCTTGGCTTCAGAGTTGGGGGTTCCCACAATCCCCCCCTCCAGGATTCAGTAATTTGCTAGGAGTCACACAACTCAGGACACTGCTGTACTTACTGTTACAGGTTCTTATAAAGGATACAAATGAACAGACGGATGGAGGTTTGTAGGTCGAGGTCCAGAAGGGTCCCGAGCACAGGAGCGTCTGTCTCCGAGGAGTCGGGGGGGGACCACCCTCTTAGCACATGGATGTGCTCACCAACTTGGAAACTCTCCGAATCCTGTCGTTTCGGGGTTTTTATGAACATTTCATCACATAGGCAAGATCAATTATGAATTCAATCTCCAGCTCTTCCTCTCCCTCCAAAGGAAGCGGGTGGGGCTGAAAGTGCCAGGCCTCTCACCCAGGCTTGGTGGTTCTGAGACCATCCTGAAGCTTTCTAGGGGTTTGCCGAGAGTCACTTCATTGGAGCAAGACATGGTCCTGTCACACTTAGCACTCAGGAAATTTAAGAGCTCTGTGCCAGGAACTGCCAACAAAGGCCGAGTGTGTTTTTTATTCTCCCACGGTAATATCCCCATTCTACAGATGTGTGACCAAAGACCATAGAGAATAGAGTGACCTTTTCTAGGTTTCTGAGGAGGGAAACCGAATCTGGCTTCCATCTTCCATCTGACGCTGCACCTCTGCTTGGATGCACTACCCTCCATGAGAGCCCTGCCCCCATGCCTTCTAGGGCCTTCTCTTGCCCATCTCCTACTCCACACTGCCCTTGAGGGGCCTGGGAACCCAGAACTCCTGCCCAAACTGGCCTGAGCATCTTTCGGGCCTACACAGGCCTCTTTCCTGCAGTCCATCTCCTTGGGCCGGTCCTGTGTGTGCTTCTCTAGGCCTGAAGGATGGCCAGCATGGCCGTGTGGACTGGAGTGTCCTGATGACTGTGTGGGGACCTTGCAAACAGGCCAGAACTGGCTTGGGAAGAGAAGAGGGTTAGGGAGCACCCGTTTCTATTCTTGCCCCAGCCATGCAGATATGCAGGTCTTCTCTTAACCATTTTTACAGTATTGCCTCTCCAATTACAAAATGCTTATTTTCCCTTTGGCCCTGTGCACCAGTCCACACTCGATGCGGTTATAGCTAAAGCAACCCAAATCAAATATGTGTTTCTGTGTAGTAAGCCATTGGCATTTGCAAAACAAGAACGAAGAAGGGAGCGTTTCATTTTTCAAGATACCCAGTAATAAAATAATACTGGATTGTGAAATCCAAAGTCATAAACATATACATTACCAAAGGAATTTATTGCAAGAAATAGGTAGTAAAAGGGTTTTTAGATAACATGGATTCAGGTTTTGCAAGGCTTCAAGGGCAAGTAAAATAGAAAATAGAAGAGGCTCCCACAGCAATATAAAAGCATCACGTCATTCATCAATGACTGAATTTTTGAGAAATGCTCATTAGAAACACAAAAGTAAATTAGAAGTGCTCTTAAAAAAATCCATAAAAACCCCTCAGATGGCAAAAAGAACAGACACCAAATGACTGCAGAAACAGTCAAGGGTATTTGTGGAGGGAAGAGGCATGGGAAAGGAGGTAGAACTTTCATCCTTCTGGGCTTTAGGGACTTTGCTTCTTGGCTGGTCTGGTTTGGAGGACGGCAGCAGCATTCACACGCTCTGGTTAGTAAATCCCTTGAGTGGATGATGACCTGATGGTGGTGGTGGGTTAGGGTCATAGACTCTGGCTCCCTAAGGTGGAGGAGCTGGGAGGAATTTTTGTTCCCTGCCTTTCTGCCAGTGTACATGCCTCTTGTTCTTCAAGGCTTCTTGGTGGCATCGCCTTGATTCTCTGTATCACTCAGCTCTTTCCCTCCCCTAGGTATCATCCATGTCCCTCATCTGGCATTGCCACTGGCCGTCTGCTCTCAGGACCTCTGGGTATCTGTGTGAATTGTTTCCCCATCTCTATCCCTGGAGGGGTAGACAAGCGACAGTGCTGCATCTGTAATCTATTTATCCCCTTCCCCACAGTTTCATCTTTATGCGTTGAAAGTGCCCCAAACTTCCCCATACAAGACATGAGACATAAACAGTTGTTATTAGGTTTATGTCTTGCTTGGTTACAGATTGAATGGCCTTTGTAACTTCTGAGATGTTTCTATGGTCTTGGATATCCAGAATGTTGATTCCGTTTCATTATATTTGGAATCTCCAGCAGGCTGACAGGGTCCCACGATGTTAAGTGAGAACTCGGCTGTTCCTGAGAAGGACTCTGAGAATCCCAGAGTCTTCTGGTTGGAGTTTCTCGGTTACTCTTCAGTTTCCAGACTCATTTTGAGGGTGGGATAAGGGTTTGAGATCATGTCTCTTAGATGGATGGAAATGGTTTGTTTGTGGGTTGGGATGAATTTCCTTTGAAATTTCTGTTGGAGTCTCCTTTTATCTCTCTAGCTAGGAAAGTTTTAAGGGGCATCTTGGTAACCCGGTTATTAAGAACGTATCGTGTATATTAGTAATTGACTGTCACAAAAATGCTGTGTAACAATATACCTCCAATCTCAGCGGTTTAAAACAAGTAGCATCTGTTCAGCTCATGAGCCTGTGGGTTGGCCATGTTGGCCTTGGCTGGGCAGTTCTGGTTCTGTAGTTTCCCTCACAAGCCTGGGGATGGGTGGTCTTTTAGATGGATGATCTAGAATGGTCTGGGCTGGAGAGACTGGATGACTGGGCTTTGTCCACATGCCTCTCATCTCCAGCACACTAGCCTGGGTGTTCCTATGGAGCTGGAAAGTTACAAGTGCAGACACTTGATGCCTCTTGAGACTTGGGCTGTCTTGTTCTGTTGAATGAAGCAAGTCCAATGGGCAGCCCAAAAACAAGGCTTGGGGAAGCGCACCCTACTTAGTGAGAGGAACCACAGTCACATGGCAAAAGGCAGGGACTCCGGGAGGAGTGGAGAATTGGAACCATCATTTAATCTACCATAGTGTGACAGGAAAATGTAAGCAAGTTAGTCTCCCTTCTCTGTGTATCTACAACACATGAAGGGTATTTTGATTATCTATGTGTGTAATCAACTAGCCCCAAAATGAGTAGCTTCAAACAAGAACCCACTTGCTATTTCTCATAACCCTGTGGGTTGACTGGACTCAGCTGGACAGTAGTTCTCCTTTCTTGCTGTCAGCAGGGGCTGCAGTCATCTGAGAAACCACCATTCTGGAATGTCCAGGATGACTCCCTCGTGGGCCTGGCACGTGGTGCAGGTGTCAGCCGGACACCCACTTCAGGCCTCTGCCACGTGCTGCCCTGGGGCACAGGGACTGGGTTCCCAGAGGCAGGAAGGGAAAGCTTCTGGTTCTATGAAGGTCTGAGCTCAGGCCCCCAGAGCATCCCTTCTGCAGCGTTCTTTGGATCAGAGGCAGTCATTAACTCAGCTGGGCTTGGAGGGGAGGGGACAAGCTCGTGGTACGAGCAGCAGCGTGTGGGTGCAGGGGGGGAGCACTGTGTGGGTTGGGTTACCCTAGAGAGGTGCTAAAACCTACAGAGAAAGCGGTCGTTCCTGAATGTGGGGTCCTGCGTGGGGGGACTTGCTTTTGTCAGGAAACCTCCAGGATGGACCCCTCTGGGCTGAATGACCCTAGGGGCAGAGTGGTCTTTTCCTGGGGTGACTTCTGCTGCCCTGAGGAGGCCGTCTCGGAGGAGTGGAAGGAATTACCCATCCACCCCGCTCCCAGAGGAGCCAGCTCTGAGAGACCTTTGTCCAGGCTGCCTGCCATCCTCTGTCCTCTCCCGTGTGCGCCAAGAGCGTGGGTGACCTTCAAGAGCTGCCCAATTCAATTTCAAGACAGTGCTTCATTCCTTGTGCATTTTTAGCAACTCTTATCCCCCAGAAGGACTTGCTTTAGACCTAGGGGGGAAATTGCCTACTTTCCAAGATCAAGACATTTGGCTATAGGAAAAAATAATGTCTAAGGTTCCAAGTTCGTCATCTTGGACAGCCAAGCTTCCCCTGATCTTGGGAGGACGCCGTGGAGCCACGTGGGGGACAGACCCACCCCACACACAGACCCGGAGGCGAAGACCTCCCGTGAGAAGCTCATCTACGTTGGAGGTGGATGTGTTTGCGCCTTGAGAGGGTCGGAAAGCCCAGAATACACATGTACTTGGGACTCGGCGAGTGCCCTGGCAGATCCCTGGAGTAATGTGTTACTTGAAAGTCAGCTTTTGTGTCTGTAGTCTTGTAATGAAGATGTGAATTTTTGTTTTGTGGTTTACTACTGCTAAGAGTCATAGGCCAGATTTACCAAGAAGAAAACACACAAAAATAATAGTTAATAAAAAAGTCATGGCCCCTAAAAATGTAAATTAGAAGAGGTATTTTCAGTGCCAGGAAACAACTGATGGCTAAGATCTACAGAGAACCAGAGTTGGATTGGGGAATGGTTCCTGGAGCCTGGAGCCCTGGGGGAGGGTCCCGAGGATGGGAGAGGTCCCCATAGGATCTAGCTATGGCCAGACCGTGGCCAAGACTGCAGGGAGCCTCAAGTGGATGGTGGGAAGGGTTGGGGGCAAAATGTCCCTACTCTTCTCTCTTCCCGCCTCGTGATCTCCAGGTGGTGTCATGTTGATCAAACTTGACGGAGGCCAGAAGGTGAAGGAGCCCAGCTGAGGTAGTCTGTAGGGGTCAGCCCTGGGTGGGGGCATGGGGCAGGGGTGGAGAACCTGCGATGGGGAGGGGCAGACAGACAAGAACCAGAACGCACTGGTGCAGAATCTGAAGAAAGGAAAATTTTGGATGAAGTGTTTCTCCCTAGAGTGTGGGCACCTTAATATTTCATTCATTTAAGTTTAAATTAAATTTTCAAATGAATTAAAGTATCTTCAAAATACAGGGTGAAACCTGTTAATTATGTCAAACCAAAGTTTCTTATGGGCTTTGGAGTGAGGCCAGTCTGACTTGAATCCTGGCTCTGTTGCCTGAGAATCAGGTGATCATGGACAAATTAGCAACCTCCCTGGGTGTCCACATCCCCGACCAGATGATGGGAATGTGAGCTTTCAGAGTGGTGGTCAGGGTTAAATGAGAAATGCGTGTGGAGCCCTTAGCCCCAGGGCTGCCACTTAAGCGCTCGATGACCGGTATCTGTGCTTTTTATTAAGTGCTTAATTATGAGGCTTACCGAGGTGTAGATGGCATTAGTTTCAGTAGAAAGTTCAAAAGTCCAGTTCTCTCAGTATAATAGAAAATATCATTTTGGGTGTCTCATTTCTTCCTTTAAATGATCACTCGTAGATGCTACCCTTGTAAAATGATGTGCATGAACTGAATTTGACTTGGGTTTGACGGGACTTGTCCTATTAGGGTTTTGGGGACTAAAAGTAAGTGATATTCCCAACAGGAGAGAACTGGGTTTTCTCGTCACTTCATTTACTATGCATATCTAAAGGCAAACGTTTAGTGCAGAGCTGGGGTTATTTTACCATTGGTGTGTTGTGTTCAGTCCTAATGGAAAACCAAACAAAGAAACCTGGTTGTTTATTGCTATTTGTGTTGCCCCTTTGTGTCTTCTAGCTGCCTCAGGTTCTGAACAGATGGTAACCGTGCTGGCCTCCTGAAGGACATGATTCAGACTGTCCCAGACCCGGCAGCTCATATCAAGGTAGGTTCTAGCTCGGCCAGGAAGCTGCCCTGGCTTCCTCCTTGGCTGGACGTTTGCAGATGCCTGCCCACCTGTCAGCGAATGTAAGGGTCAGCCAACCACAGCCGTGGGCCAGACCCGGTCCACCACCTGTCTTTATTCAGCCCATGAGCTAAGAAAATGCTTTTAAGTTTTTAAATGGTTGAAAAAAAATCAAAAGAAGAAGAATATTTCATAGTGCATGTAAATTATAGGAAATTTAGACTTCATTGTCCAGAAGGAGAGTTTTCCTGGGCTGCAGCCACACACTCATTTCCATGCTGTCTAGGGCTGCTTTCACACCGTCATGGCAGAATTGAGTCCTTCCAGCAAAGAACGTAGGGTGGCAAAGCCGACGATATTTACTATCTGGTTCTTTGCAGAAAAAGATTGCTGACCCCTGAGTTAACATTGAAAACCACATCCAAATCCTCTAACTTCTGTTCTACGTTCAACTCCAGTGCTCAGCCGTGTCGTTTTATCTGGGCGTGCTGACACTTCAGCAGCTTGTCACCCCACACCTGCCCCGCCTGCTCACTGGCAGCTCTTCCTGGAGCTCTGGAGGTGAGAGAACAACAGGGAAGTGAGACTCCAGCCAAAGCAAGTCCCTGAGAGGAAGCCGGCCCATTCCTTTCAATACTCCGCGTACACATGGTTATAGCCACCGGGAGAAATGAAGTGATGGTTTTCATATACTTGACCCAAATAAAAGTTACAGAAAAAGTTGGGGCTTGAGCTACATGATCCAGATAGGCTGTCTACACCTGTGCTGATTGGTCCAGCTGTCTACATTGGCCCAACCCACTCACTACCTTGCCAGTTCTTGGCTTCCCCCATATAAATTCATTTTCCCAAATGGTCTCATCGGTTTTACTAATTTTTACTCTTTACCTAAAACATTTATTGAAAATGGAAAGTGGCTTATAAAGGAGAGGAAAGTTTATGGTATTGAAATATTTATCTTTTTTTTTTTGGACTAAAATATAAAACGCCCTCCAAAATGACACGTGCACACACACATTTACATACACACATGCTTTTCAAAAGCAGTATATTTGAGAAAGTGTTATGTACCATGTACAACTCACATTCATACGTGTTTAATTTCTTTGAAAGTGGAATTAGAAGTAATAAGAGTTTAAATGCATTTTCTGACCTTTGTGGGTGTTACTGCAAGTGTCAGAGATGCGGGGAGTCCCGGGGTGTGGAGCTTTCTGAATGTCATCCAGGGACGGACAGGAGCAGATCCTCTGGGTTGACACTGTCATTTGATTTCTGTGTGATAACTGATTGGGGCATGGACATTATGTCTACAAAAATGCAAGTGGGAAAACTCCTGTGGATGTGATAAGGTCTCTTCAGAAATATCTGGAATGTGTTTGGTGAGTGTGTTTGTGCTACACACTGAGTGGGGGAGGGGACTTTTTTCTTTTAGCCTCTGTTGACCATGAAGCTGCAGGATGCAAAGAAAAGCTCTCAGGGAAAGAAGTTGATATAAGAAATATCTTCTGTAGTTCAGAGTATGAGCGACAGCAACTGAAATCCACTTTGACTGGCATTTTATTCGTAACCAACCAGAAGGAAAAGATGAATTCAGCAAGAAATTATTGCAGATTTTTAAAAGTTAATTCATCAAGTGCACACAGACACATCTGAGAAACATGATCTCTGAAAAAGTGTTTAGTAGAAATGTTCTGTATTTGATCTCAGGAATGAGCTATGTTTTTAGCTCTGATTTATTACCCTCACATTGGTTAACGTAAATATAACTGACAGATAATTTTAAGAAATGGAACCCTGAGAGTTTCTTAAAAAACAAATTTCAACTAAAATTGCTTCTGTGTCTTTTGAGGATGATTTGGTAATTTAGAGTTGCATATACTAATAGCTGATGTTGGCTTTGAGGCAGAGAGAATTGCATTAAAGACATTTGTTTCCTTGGTAAATCTATCAAATTCCACCTATTGCAATTTGAATAATTATTCCTGGACTTCCTTGTTTTTTTGTTTATGAAATTGGTGTCCTTGACAACAGTCAGGAAAATAGGTTGCCTTCCACTGTTCCCTTAAAATACCCAATTTGGGGAATTTATTCAGTAAAATTTTCTATGCTGAGAAGTTTCTGGTTGTGGGCTGAGGAATGCAGCTCTTATTTCTGGGAGAGGAAGTTCTTATAAATGACACGTGACAGGTTCCACTTGCTATGTTAATGTAGATAGTGGAAGATTTTGTCTTTGGCTCACTGCTACAGAAATGGTTTTCTCATCTGAAAAGGACTTGAATTCTCCACAGAATTGACTTCACCTGGCAGGTGTGCACGGAGACAGCCATAAAGACTTTATGTGGCCTTCGTATCCCTCCATAGGCTGACCTGGAGGAAAGAAATGTTCCTTTTTATTTAGGAAATGTATTCTGCAAAATTTCCTATAGTTCTTTTCTGCCAGAGCAAATTACTTTTACCCTTTCATATATTTAAGGAGCTGGAAATAGTTTTTAAAAAGGAAGGATGGTAAATAATTGTGAAATATTAGATATTCTTGATTTAAATAATGTAACAATTGTGGCAATTGATTTACAAAGAAAATGAACAGAACTTTAAACGTATTTCAGCTTATTCTTTATTGATGAAAATATTAAGTTATTAAGCACATTTTGATTTGTCTTTCTTTGCTGGCCCTTCCAAGTACTGTCTTATAATAGAAATTATGGTGAGTGTCACACCAGTATGCTCTGAGCTGGTTAGGCCATGTGACCATGCCTCTGCTCTGCTAAGGGGTAGCACGTTTCACTGCCAAAGATAGACCCAGACTCTTACCCCTGTTACTGAGTCCAAGTTGGAACTGCTTGCCACATGACAGGCCAGTAAATCCAGAGACAGGTTGTTGAGGGGAAGGAATAGCGACTTCATTCAGAAAGCCGGCAGACCGAGAAGATGGTGGACTAGTGTCCCAAAGAACCATCTTACCTGAGTTAGAATTCAGGCTTCTTTTATACCAAAAGGGGAGGGGGTGTGGCTGGTTGTTGCAGACTTCTTGGTGCCGGAATCCTTTGTTCTTGCAGCTGTCCACGTGGGTCTGGTCACAGTTGTCCTATCAACCTCCAACAAGACAATTGTTATTCTCTGCTTTGCAACTTTTTATCTCTATATGATTGGAAAAGTGTTACACCTTTAAAAGTCAGAGCCTTGAGAGTGGGCTCTCCTGTATATTTCAGGCTATAGGCAACGTTCTTTTACAAAAGGTGCAGAGCCAGCATGACTAAGCACAGGCAACAGAGCATAAGGGTTAGAGTTGAAGGAATGGATCTGATAGGGAGTCAGGTTGGTTCTTCTCTGTTACATCCCAAGCAGGGAAAAAAGACTAGAAAATCCATTTTACTAGGACTTGACAAAGACTTTGGTCATGAATTCTCATCGGAATTCTCGATTTACATCATTGCATTTCCTCCTAAGAGCTCCATTTTCATATTTTCATTTACTAACATTAGAGACGAAGAGGATGAGCAGAGGAGAGAGTAGTCAAGTTTCTCGCTTTAAAGAAACATCTGATTGGTACAGTTTGTAATTGTTCCCTTTGCCATTCATCAACTACCCACTTGGATTACTAGACATTTTGGAACTGGCCAAAGGAGGATGGGACTGAGAGGGGAAGGGTCTGAATTTTAGTTCTACTCCATGGATCACTGGCTGTGTGACCCAGAAATGCTGGTTCCCAAAACTCTGAGAGCTGCATGTTCTTAGGTAGTTCATAGCATGGATAAGAGAGAGGGTCCTAGTGTCCTAGGACTCAATTCAAACCTGCCTTGTCGTTTACTAACTCGGTGATGCTGTACAAGTTCCTTAATCTCTCTGTGCGTTGGTTTCCTCTTGTCTGAAGTGGAGGCACCTACTTTGGCGGTTAGTGTGAGGATTCAGTGAGCTCTTACTACGGGTAACGCACCAAGACCCCGCTGAGAGCCCCTGTGGTCTGTAAAATGAGGATAACATATCCGTCTCGAGGACAGAATATTGTCGTGTCTGATATACACAGAGTGACATGGGTATGTCTTAAAAAATATTGACTTGAAGGAAAAAAATCTAAAACAGGATGTGCTCTGTGGCACAATACTATTTACACATAGGAAATCATGTACACTTCCCAAAAGACATCATGTACTTTTCATGGATACATATGTATCTAAAACATACCATGACCACATCAGAGGAGATGAGTGCATATATGGGACATGTTGGCTAGTTGCTCTGAGAGGTGGGTAGGAGATAAGGGAAATAATAGTAATAATATACAGATAATGTCAGTTCCTACCATGGATGGGACACAGAGGGTCCTCTCCTCCACACTGGTGGTAAGTTGGTACAATACCAGTTGTGCTTTGGTACCAGTTTGGTGTTAACTTCTGAAGCTAATGGTGCTCTAGGAGGTCCGCCCCTGGGTATATGCCCTGTTGCACACAGGTGCCAGGAAACAGGCATAAGCAAAAAACTAGAACAACCCAAATGCCAGGAGAACAGATAAGTAACTTGTGGTCTAGCCCTCCAATGGAATACTATACAGCAGTGAAGAAAAAACTACAAACATCTACCTGTGTCTGTGCATTGATGTGCATGATTCTCAAGGTTGAGTGAAAAAAAAGTCACAGAAGAATAAGTACAGTATCATACTGTATTTATCATACCGTATTTATTTAAGAATAAAGTATCATACTTTATACACAGTATGATTCCATGTATAAAGATCAAAAAAAGGCAAAACTACAAAACATATGTTGTTCATAGACACACATGTATGTGGCAAAAGGAAGAACAGAGGCACAATATGTACATAATTCAGGATAGAAATTGCCTTGTGGGGGAGGGGAGAACTTTGGGGAGGGACTCAGGGGGCGTCTGAGATCCTGGTATTGCCTGTTGTGGGCTGAGGATGCATACAAGAGCGTTTGCTTCTTATTCTTTAACTTGCACAAGTATCACATATCATATTTGTGTAA
This sequence comes from Tursiops truncatus, assembly GCF_011762595.2. Lineage (NCBI taxonomy): Eukaryota > Metazoa > Chordata > Mammalia > Artiodactyla > Delphinidae > Tursiops > Tursiops truncatus. Next base: position 137,378,946 of record NC_047037.1, on the reverse strand, counting down.
GAGTGATATTTACAGTGAAGAACGTAAGATACTAAAAGAAGAGAAAGGGAAGATCAAGGTGGGCAGCTCAAGGTGGCATGATATTTGGGAAGACACTTTCTAACTGTAAACCATTCTGCACTGCGGCAGATCGTCAGTGTTAGAGGTCGCTTCGTCCAGCGCTGGTCTAGCTGCTGAGGCGGGTGGGAGCCAGCTCTGGTCAAGTGACAGCTGGGCAGGGACTGCAGTGAGAGGCTGTGTCTCCACGGAGGCTGAGCACGAAGCTCTCCAGGCAGCTCTGGTTATTGGACTATAAATCAGCTATAGTTGATTTACAAGGTTGGGTTAATTTCTGTTGTACAGCAAAGTGATTCAGTTATCCATACACACACACACACACACACACACACACACACATATATATTTATATTTATTTATTTATTTTTTAAAATATTCTTTTCCATTATGGTTTATCACAGGATATTGAGTATAGTTCCCTGTGCTCTACAGTAGCACCTTGTTGTTTATCCATCCTATATATACTAGTTTGCATCTGCTGACCCCAAACTCCCAATCCATCTCTCCCCCTCCCCTTGGCAACCACAGTCTGTTCTCTGTTTGTGAGTCTGTTGGTCATTTCTGAGTTGAGTGAGTCCACCCGCCTGTAGCTCTGTGGGTGGCTCCGCTACACTCTTTCGCAACAAGGAATCTCTCTCTGATTCACTCGTTCATTCATTCAGCAAACATCAAAGCCTTCCCTGTACTCGAAACAGGTTGGGAGTGTGGGTGTGGGAATAAGAGATCATAAAGGCACAGCACCTGCCATCTGGGGCACAGGACACACGTTCCCAGACACATGTTCTGGGACATACCTCACCCATCCCACCTCGTCCCGCTCCTAGCCCTGTGCTCGGCCAGCACTGCTTCTGCCTGGAGACAGCCTGCTGTCTCCAGGGTCTTCCTGGGGGGGGGTCCCACGTTGCCGGGTATTTCAGGTAGAGCACACACGCGATTTGGAGTGCACTTCACGGATCTGATGGCTCCCAGGTGCAGCTCACATGCTTCCGTGTCTAGAAATGCCTGGAGCTTGTCACTGCCCTGTTGACCCTCTGTCGTCCTGAGGAGGACGCCGGGCTCAGTTCTGGTGTCCATGGCTAGCTCATCTCCAGCCCCTGTTCCCCAGGGTTTCGTGTGAGGATCAGTCACAGTTGACCACGGGGTAAACAGTTTCTCTGTTCTGGTTTCTAGTTGATTCCTTCCACTTGTGGAAATGACTGAAAAATGGCTTACTCAGGATTTTTGTTTCTAATGACTTTTTTGCCTTCCTGTTCCTTTCCCCTTTAACTTTTATATTTTTTTGCCCTTTTTTAGGGTTGGGGCCAGATGGCCTAGGTTTGAAGCTTGGTGCCACTTGTTATCAGTTGCCTCAGTTTCCTCAGCTGTAAAATGGGGGTATATAGTGTACCTACCTCCTAGAATCATGAGGATTAAATTAGTTAATGTTAATGCTTTTAAAGCACTCAGAGCTGTGCCCAGCTCCCATTAACACTTATTATAACATTACCTATTATTATTAATATATTAATGTCATTAATATCATATTCTTTATATAATGTATTAATATATGATGCAATATATTATATATTGTATTTTACGTTATAGTAATTATAGAATATATTCTTATATTGTTTATATATTACTGATAATATTAACATTTTATATATTTATATATAATTAATATATTATTAACATGTTATATATTAATATATTATTAATATTATTGTTAATGATATAGCAATATATTATTATAGTACTAAAAACTAAAGCAGTTGTATAATATAAATTTATGTCATTAATATATAATATTATATATTAGCATGCTCTTACATAATAGCAGTAGAAGGAGAGAAGGAAGAAGAGGGAATATTCTGGAAACAACTGGAAAGATAATAGGGTCAGTACTTGCCAAGAAGCCAACTGCTGAACTGACTTCTTTCCCACATGATTCTGTGGCTGCCTCTCTGGAAGTAATGCTAAATATTTCTGACTATAAAAGATGCTAAACTTAAACCCCGTTTGCATTTCATAGAAGGAAGGGTCTGAAAAAGATTTAAGAAGTAGCCAGGATTAAGCACAGGGTCACTGGGAGGCCTGAGAACCCTGAAGATGAGCAGAATCCTTTTAAAATAACACGAGGCAGATACAAAAAGTGCCCTGATCTGCATCCCGAGTGAGCAATTAGGTGGCTTCTGTGGCTGGTGGTGACTTATCCCATCGCCCTGGAGAAGAGTGGATCTCACTACCTAGCTCCTATGTGACTGACAGAGGACCCATTGCATTGTAAGCATTTTGCGCATCTTTGCAAATCTGATTTATAGTGGCTTTGCTTCCCGGGAAGGTGGACAGCTTATCCTTTCGATGATATACTCAACAGAGGCCAGAGTTTTCCTCCCCAAATCTGTGTACTGTGAAGATGATGTAAGCCTTTGATACGCTGCCTGTTTTTTCCTCAGTAAATCAGCTTTGATCAGATGCCGGTGGGGTTAGCACATCCCAGTAAGCCTGGCGACTGGCTGCTTATAGCTGCCAGTTCATTTTTCTGCGAGACGGTGGCACTTAATGAAACACAGAAGAGCAAATCTGCGAAAATGCCCACGATGAATGCGTATTACTTTTTATAACCAGAAGGTAATATTTAAAAAAAGTTTCAGGACATTCCACATGGCACAACTGTGGAGACTTCTAACATCCAAGCGTCTCCCCTGCACGTATCCTAGGTGAGGTTTGATGGAGCAGGGCTGTACTTTCTGTCTCTCCCTGCTGGCTGCCTGCGCCCCTCAGGGCTGAGCCTGGTCACCTGCTGGAGGCTGTGCTCAGGGTGGGTGCAGGGGGCCGTAATGGCATGCTCCTTCCCAAACTAGCAATGCCTCATTAAGATTCAGTGACGCTGACATTCAGGGAGGGCACCCGCCTTACCGAGAGGTGTAAACGGCGGTCAGAAGAGGTTCAGATCACTTCCCTGGAGAATGGTTAGAAGTTGCCCGTGCTTGGCTTAGAGCCCCTCTGGGGCAGTTTTCCTCCAGAAGTGGTTCTCCAAAGGTATCCTGGAATTCTAATCGAAATGCAGATTCCTGGGCTGTCTGCCAGAGCCGCTTCTCCAGTAAATTTGGGTTGGGCTCAGTGATCTTCATTTTAACAAGCACCTAAGGTGCTTGCTTAGATAATGAATAATTACTAATTATTAACCTAGCCTTACGGTAAATATTTATCAAAGCAACTGATTTTCTTTTCTGTCTACACTGGCGGCTGCATTGTTCTGCACCACTGCTCTGAATATCTGAGTCACACGTGTAAGGGTTTAGAGAACCTTATTTGGACTCAGGTTTCAGAATGCCACAGCAGGTTTCCTGGGCTCCGTGATTGGGTGTAATGAGAGTCCAGGAGAGAAGTGTCCTTCCTCCTTCTTCCGCCTAATGGGAAATGAACTAATCAAGAATTTGAATCAAGAATGTTTCAGATCAGCCCCTAGCAATTGAGTGTTTTGGAGTCGTCAGCCTCTGTGGCTGACGTCGATGTTGCCTGTGTGGCTCTGTTGGTGCATTTGGGGTTTGAGCATCGTTATCCTTGTTGCAAGACTGATGTTGGGACTGCTGATGTGGAGGAGGGGGCGTGAGCTGGAGGTGAGCTTAGTGGGGACGGTGAGTCCAGGATGCAACATGTGTGTTTTCCAATGGGCGCACCGAACACTCTGCCTGAGTGGGGACAGGACTTAACTTACAGGTTCTCCATGGTTTAATTCCACCTTCTGCTTTTCTTCTTGTACTTTCTTTACCTTCTGACCTCAAAGTCTCATGGCTTCAGTTGTCACCTTCTGGGGACAGGGGACTCTGTTATCTCTGGCTCTGGTTTCCCTCCCGAGCTCCAGCCTCACATTTCTAGGTGCAGGCTGGACACGTCACCTGGATATGGGTACTAGTACCTTCAACTCAGCAACCAATCAGAGGAGCCATACTTACGTTGTGTGATGCCTTGAGTCTCTGGAGCATCTTCATATACTTCTGGTGCATTGAATGCAGAGCTTAGCTTGTTTGTCCAGGTCACAGAGTCCAGCCTCCTCCAAGGCCAGGTTCATTCATTGTGATATCATGTCATTTCTGGTGAACCACTTCCCTTTGGGACAAGGCAGCTCCAGAGTAATGGGTGAGCAGACAGGCTGTAGAGCTAGACTTCCTGCTTTATAATCCCCAGCATGACATTTGTTATTTGACCTTGGGCAAGTCACTGAGCACCTCTGAGCCTCAATTCTCTCATCAGTAAAATGAGAGTGGTGTCTACCTCCTAGGGTTGTAGGAAGATCAGATGAGGTGATTCATGTGAACGTCTTGGAACAGTGTCTAGTGAATCGTGGTTAGCTATCATCATCATCATCATTGTCATCATTTAAATTTTTTGTTAATTCCCCTTTTCCTTTTTTCTTCACGGCCACTTCTCCCAGTTACCAGGCTTAAAATTTAGGGCATATCTTTAACACTTTTCTCTCTTTCACTTTTCACTTTGTGTCTAATTCGTGGTACCTTTTCATAGCAGGTCTGCTTTATCTCTTGTCTCTGACTATTCTTCTGTTGCTTTTTTCCACCCAACCTTCCTTATGTGCTTGTTATCTCATGCTGCCAGGTTAATCTTCCTACAAGACGGCTTCCTTCGGCACCTCTCTGATCAGAAACCTTGATTAATTCCAGGAGTAGGAACATTTTTAAGGCTTTTGATAACAATATCTCCCCACCCAATTGTGCCCTTCTTCCTTCTCCAAGGAGTATGTGAAAATGCCATTTTATCACAATCTATTGTGATTTTTAATCTTTGCTGATTTGATGAGTGGAGTTTTATCAGAGTTATTTCATTTGGAAACTTTTGCGAGTGGTCATCTCCTCATTTGCTTATCAGCAAGTTATAATATCTCTTTTGTAATTTTTTTGGACCCATTTCAATGAAACCCTTCAACATTGCTGAGGGTATAGCGTGAACCAAACAGATAAGATCCCCGCTTGCATGAAGCTTACATTCTAGGGGGTAAGATAGATGAAGCTCAAATATATATAGTATATTACCAGCATTACAGCATTACAACCAGCATTACAACATGTGTGTGTGTGTGTGTGTGTGTGTGTGTGTGTGTGTATTTTAAAATGCTGGTTATGGTTCTTTAGAATAAACGTAAAGTAAGCAAGAGGTCATCAAGAGAGTGTTGGAGGGGAGAGGCGCCATTTCGCCCAGGAGATTAAGGAAGGTTTTGGGGAAGAGCTGAAATTCAGAGAGAGACCTGAGGGAAGTGGTCATCAGATCGGGGAATTGTGTCCCAGAGAGCGGGGATAGCACATGCAAAGGCCATTAGGCTGGAGCCTGCTTGGCATGTCCAAGGAACAGCAGGGAGATTGGGGCTGGTGTAGAGTAAGGGTGAGGCCATGTGTTAAGTTCTGATATGCAAGGACAGGGACTTTTACATTGTATTCTGCATGTCGGGGGACTGGGGACCATTGGGGGGTTTTAAGTAGAATGGGCGACGTGATTTGATTGCAGGTTTTTGATTTTGTAAACAGCTTCATTGAAGTATAATATAATGTACATTGGTTGAGTCATTTGCATTATGAGTCATTGGCCTGTATTTCAGGCTGGGTGCCTAACGAGCTCATCTGGAGACCAAGGTACAGAAGAGCCTTAGGGTTGAGCTTTGAGTCCCTGCAACACACAGAGGTTGGGAAGAGGGATTTGCATGGAGTGGACAAAAGCCACATTGGACTGAGTTCAAACCCAAAAGGGAGAATGAATAAGTGCAGACAGCTCATGCAGGCGACTCTTTTCAGGGATTTAGGAGGTTTCGTTCTTTCCTCAACAGCTTGTATACATTATACTTTAATGATATCTACCTCGAGCTATGTCATATTTGTCATACAGGTTGGTTTCGATGTTTATTCTGCCTTTTAATTTTTACCTCCATGAGAGAAATATTTTTATTTGCTTACACCTCTAGATGTTCTTCTTTGCTATCTTTCCCTTTGCTTTACAACCCAAAAAGTGCCTATCTATTTTTCTTGCTTTTACTCTTGTGTATTTCCCAGTTTTCTATACGACTTCTTTAATAGAAATAAAAGAAAATGTATATTATTTTATAAACCACCAAGAAAGTTGTTCAGGGTTCACAGAAGACACGCAGAATTGCTGCCAGCATCAAAGCCAGGGTCTTGAGTTCTGTGTTCTGTGCACAAGGAACCCAGCCTAACTTTGCAGCAACTTTTTTCTGCTAGTTTCCCCTGGAGGGTAGGATAATCAAAATATAATATTTAACAACTGGCATGGGCACACCAGTCGGAATGGGGCAGACCAACCAGAAGAGATCACGGTTGGAAACACCTGGTGCCCCTACCGAAGTGTTTCTATCCTTCCTCTGAGTGCCCACGTGCCAGGGCACTGAACCTCTTCCTCCAGGCTCTTCTGGCCTCTTGCTTTTGTTTTCATCCTCCAAATCTTGACATTTGCTCCTTGACATTTGGAGAGAGGAGCGGGTATTCACCATATATTGATTATTTTTGTGCCTGTTTTCTTTGCGTGTAGACTGTACATTACTTAAAGTGATCCTATAATCACGTGTCTTTCATGGTACCCTGTGCCTGCTAGATCCTTAACATAGAGGTGTTGATGGAACTGAATAAGCGGTGGTCACAGGGGAGCGAGAGTGATCCAGGGACTTTGTTCTGTTCTGGGACCGATGGCCCAGCTCAGTGCTCACCTACTCTTCACCCTTCTCTCTCCTCCTTTGCAGGTATGGTTGTAACCACACAGCCCATTTGCAGAAGAGACAATGTGTTCTCAAGGGCAGTGTGTCTTAACTTTTATTTGTATAGTTTTATATCTGTAACTTTATGAGGTTTTTTTAGAACGGTTTTAGGTTCAGAGCAAAATTGAGCAAAGTACCCTCTCTTCCCACACACCCACAGCCCCTCCCACTGTCAACATGCCCCACTAATGTGCATTTGTTAACAGCTGATGCACCTGCGCTGACACGTCATCATCACCCAGACTCCAAAGTTTATGTTAGGGTTCACTCTTGGTGCTGTATATTCTGTGGCCTTGGACCCACGTATAATGACATGTTTCTATCACTGTAGTTTCATACAGAGTGTTTTCACTGCCGTAAAAACCTCTGTGCTCTGCCTGTTCATCCCTTCCCTCCCTTCCAAACCCCACCCCATCCCTGGCAACCACTGATCTTTTTACAGTTTCCATAGTCTTGTGGTTTCCAGAATGTCATAAAGTTGCCATCATACAGTATATAGCCTTTGCAGACTGGCTTTTTTCACTTAGTGCTATGTGTTTACGTTTCTTCTAAGTCCTGTCATAGCCTGATAGCTCATCTTACCTTTTCTGAATCTTAGAACTCTTTAAAAATTTGGTAAATGCTATATATTTTCCCCTCGGGGTGAACACACACACACACACACACACACACACACACACACACACACACACTCTTATATGCTCACAGATCTATTTCAGCACCCGTGCCCCCCAGCCCCCTGAATCAGGCCCAGGGATCCCAGGTTGGGAGCCCTGGGCTGGCAATGGAAACCCCATTGGACGCAGTTGATAAAACTGAAAATAAATTTTCATTTGCACCTAAGTGGCCTGCCAGAAAATGTGTTGCCTCTTGAAGTTAGTGGAATGACAGAGCTTCTTTGAACAAAGCTTGTTTCGAGGCACATTCTTGGTCTAAATTCAGTTCAGATGACAGATCCTCATTCTGCAGTTTTGTGTTCTAGAGCAAAGCCTTTCAAACTTTCATGTGCACAGGAGTCACCTGGAGACCAGGATGGATGGGCCTTGAGATGCTGCACTTCAAACAAGGCCTCTGCTGGTGCCGCTAGCCCAAGGACCAGCATTTTTACAGCAAGGCCCTGAAGCCCTGGTTTTCAAACTACAGGTCAAGACCCATGTGTGGAAGTGAGTCAAAGCCAGTATTAACAAAAGGAAATGGAATGGGATGGAATAGGATGGAAACTATCAGGGTGTGTTGCATATAGAAAGGAAAAGTATTCTTTGGGAAAACCTTGTTAGTTATGTATGCGTAGGTACGTATACTGGCTTGTGTTATGTAACATGATTTTTTGCTCTGGGTACATTTGGAAAACAGTCCTCAAGATTTCTGTGGTATAAGAAATGAGGGGGAAGCACCTCCCTAGTCGTTTCATCCGAAAAAATAGTGGGTTTGCAAGCATAAAATTGCACATGTGTCTCCATAGATTTTGCTGCTCTGATTCTGGTATCCAGATGTTGGGATTTATCCCAAAGCAGGAACTGTAAATAGCAGAGAAAGTTTTTTTTTTTTTTAATTTTAAAGATCAAATTCCAGGGTTAAATGAAAATCCTGGTTGTGTTTGGCTTAATTGAGAGTACATGTTACTTTTGAGAATGTACTTTAAAAAAGTAACCAAATTGAACCGAAGCATGGATATTAATTTTTTAGTGATTCTTTGTGGATTTTCTGAGAAGTGCTGTTCATTTGCATTCTACATGAACTGCTAATCTGCTGCTATTATCAGTATCCAAAAATAAACAATAACACCAATTTATATGGACCTCCAAATTAGCCCCATAAAATTTTATGGTAGTGGTATTATTGCTCCAACTCAGTTTGAAGCTGACAGAAGTATATAACTCTAACCACGTGATTCTCATATCCTTTGTTTTAAAACCCAAGTTTAAAATGTCTTTATGTTTAAGTGTATCATCACAAATTAAAAGGGTATGACTAAAGTAACAGTCAAAAATAAGTCAAAATTTTGATGACTTATGTTGTTTGAAAAGCCCACAATTCAAATTCTTACTTTCCATTATTATTTGAAAAAAAAGTTATGCAGATTTCCCTATTTCCGTACACATTACAGAAGGGGTCAGGAGCCTGCAGGTGAAAGGAGAGGTGATGAGTGAGTTTCCTGTTTGGCCATCAGGGGAGGTTGTCCGGGAAGAATTATACATAAAATAGGCAATATTAGCAATGAACAGAGGCATCAAGAACAAAAACAGAACCAAAGAAAAGATATTTTTGTCTTTTGAATAATTTGAACAATATGCTGCTGTTCTTATTCCTTAGTCTTTAAGAATGGAAAATTCACACATATTCAATAAAAGGACTTAAAAAAACCCTTACTTTATTCCTCAAAAGTGACATTAAAAAAAATTAAAATGAGGATTTACTGTATAGCACAGGGAACTATATTCAATATCTTGCAATAACCTATGGTGGAAAAGAATCTGAAAATATATATATGAATCACTGCTGTACACTTGAAACTAACACAATACTGTAAATCAACTATACTTCAATTTTAAAAAAATGTAGGGCAGTGCTCTGATACTACTAGTTTATCAAGTTTACAGTCATTTTTCCAAAGTGACTTTGATCTTAGGGCTGTTGAAATAAAATGGATTGATAATCAATAAAAACAAGACAAAACAGGGGCTTCCCTGGTGGCGCAGTGGTTGAGAGTCCGCCTGCCGATGCAGGGGACACGGGTTGGTGCCCCGGTCCGGAAGATGCCACATGCCGCGGAGCGGCTGGGCCCGTGAGCCATGGCCGCCGAGCCTGCGCATCCGGAGCCTGTGCTCCGCCATGGGAGAGGCCACAACAGTGAGAGGCCCGCGTACCGCAAAAAAAACAAAAACAAAAACAAAAAAAAACAAGACAAAACAAAACAAAAAACCTTCTGTGACATCAGACATACCTGGTGAAGAAATGTGGCTAAGAATAAGAAAAAAATGACGCAAGTATTGTTTTGTTTTTCTTTTTTCCCCAGCTTTATTGAGATACAATTGGTATGTAACATTGTGTCAGTTTAAGGTGTACAAAGAGAGGATTTGCTACAGGTACATGTTGTGAAGTGATTGCTATAATAGGGTTAGTTAATGTCTCCATCACCTCACAGAATTCTCTCTTTTCTCCTTGGTGGTGAGAACATTTAAGATCTACTCTCTTAGCAACTTTCAAGTGTACAGTACAGTGTTGTTAGTCATGCTGTCCATTAGATCCCAGAATTTACTCATCTTATAACTGGAAGTTTGTACCCCTTGACCAGCATCTTCCCATTTCCCTCACCCCGACCCCCTGACAGCCAGCATTCTACTCTTGGTTTCTGTGAGTTTGGGCTTTTTCAGATTCCACGTTTAAATGAAATCACACAGTATTTGTCTTTCTCTATCTGATTTATTTCACTTAACCTAATGCCCTCCCAGGTTTTTTCTTTTAAATGCATTTTACAGTATTAAAATATGTGTCTTAGAAAACCTTTTGATTGATATGATGTAAATCACTTGAAGGATTTAGTAAGTATCTGCTATTATTTTTGCATCAAATAACAGTATTTAGATTTACCTGAACATGTAAAAGCATGTTACATGCAATCCTAATTATTTTGTGTCATTATGACAATAACAACATTTCAATCATCGGTTTACTCACTGACGATTGAAATTTGTGATGCTTGTTTATTCCCTTTGAAATGACCAAATAACATGGTTAATGGGAATTGCATGAAATAGTTTTTTGGTATGAAATGATATAATTTTTTTAAGTTGGTTTACAATGTTGTGTTAATTTCTGCTGTGCAGCAAAGTGACTCAGTTATACACATGTATATATTCTTTTTTTATATTCTTTTCCACTACGGTTTATCCCAGGATATTGGATATAGTTCCCTATGCTATACAGTAGAACCTTGTTGTTTATCCATTCTATATTTAGTAGTTTACAGCATGAAATTTTAATTTCCGGAAAGTTGATCTCTGGACTGGGGCGTGGAAAGTCACTTTCCACTGGTATTGGTTTTAGGAGCATTGTGTTAGTTGGGTTCCCTGGGAAGCAGATGTTGGGACAGAATTAGGAACGCATGAAGTTTATTTGAGGGGGAGGGTGCTCCTGTGAACGGTAAAAGGAGGATGAAGCAGGATTCGGCAGAAACAGCCTCAGCCCAGATGCAGATTGGACAGTTTGACCGGCCCAGTGGGAAGCTCTGGAGCAGACATTGCCTTTGGTGCAGTCCAGTGATGGGCAGAAATGGCCAGGCTCTTGCACCCCACTGGGTTCGGTTATTGGCTCTGGTGTCTGAGATGAGGCAGAGTGGGTGAGAGCAGCTGGAGGCTGTTCAGGTTCTTTCCTGAAGGGAGATCTGAGGCGCACACCTCTGGGGCTGCCACAAGCATCTGCAGAAGCAAGAGCAGGAAGTAGTCACCTGCTTTGCAAAGCCCGGCGGAGTCATCATTTGCTTGACATTGTTACTCCATCCTTTTTCCTTTTTTGTGGGGTGCAAACTTACCGTTTGCGGAATTATCTTCTGCTGAATAGCAGGTGCCCTTCGTTCACAAAATCTACGTGATTTTCACAGCACGGATAGCCTCTTGTCCGTAGTACTTGGATCGGGGCACTTCACTGCTGGGCAGTTCCACCATTTATCCAGTACCACCATGATGGAAAATCAGAATGCTTAGAGAAATAGATGATTTAAAAAAAAGTCCTTTTTGACTATTAATGCTATTGTTTGGATGTTTCTTGGGTTTAGACCTCTGGATAAACAGTTTTTTACTCTGTTGTATTATTTGCCTCTTCAGTTACAATTCAGAGTTGACATTAAATTTCTCTTTGGGCTTTTGGTTAAGTCATTTATTTGGTTCCTCAGATCCCAAGTCTAAACACCCGAATCATGTTGGTCATTCTGTAACCTTTTGCCCCCCAACAGTTAAGCCTAGTAATTGGGGCTTTATTCTAATGCTACCTTGGGCCTGGGTTGCCCCCCTGTGATCTTCAGTGCTTGAAATGAAATGAGATTCAAGGAGAGGGAGTTGATTTCCTACCAAGTATGGTGCTAGAAAGCAGAAAGGTCCCCTCACATGTGGAGAAAAAGGAACCCTCCTACCGTTGGTGGGAACGTAAATTGGTGCAGCCACTATGGAGAACAGTATGGAGGTTCCTTAAAAAACTAAACATAGAACTACCATATGATCCTGCAATCCCAATCCTGGGCATATCCAGAGAAATCTATAATTTGAAAAGATACATGCACCCCACTGTTCATAGCAGCACTATTTATAATAGCCAAGACATGGAAGCAACCTAAGTGTCCATCAGTAGACTAATGGATAAAAAAGATGTGGTATACACACACACACACACACACACACACACACACACACACACACACAATGGAATATTACTCAGCCATAAAAAGATTGAAATAATGCCATCTGCAACAACATGGATGGACCTAGAGATTATCATACTAAGTGAAATGAGCCATACAGAAAAAGACAAATACCATACGATATCACTTACACGTGGAATCTAAAAAAAAAAAAAAGATACAAATGAACTTATTTACAAAACAGAAATAGACTCGCAGACATAGAAAACAAACTTATGGTTCCCAAGGGGAAAGGCGGGGGGGAGGGATAAATTAGGAGTTTGGAAGAACACATACACACACCTGTATATAAAATAGATAATCACAAGGACCTACTGTAGAGCACAGGGAACTACACTTAATATCTTATAATAACCTATAAGGGAAAAGAATCTGAGAAAGAATATATATATCTCTGCGTCACTTTGCCGTACACCTAAAACTAACATGATATTGTAAATAAACTATAAAATAAAAAAAAAAAAAAGAAAGGTCTCCCCTCACATGTGGGCACCAGGAGGCAGCTCTACCCATGTTTTTGCCAGGCTCCTGCCCCAGCCTTTTGCTGCTACCAGATTTGGGAATTTCTGGACCAGAAAAAAAATTGGGGGAGGCTACTCACATGGGTTTCCTTGTTCTACTCCTGATGTTTCCACACGAGGCTCCTTCTGGGCTTCCTCATGCAAGGTCTGTGGCTTCAATGCTGGCCAAAGCTTTCTCTCTACTGTGGGGCATCTATCGATAGCCTTCGTCCCTGTGGCACTTTGTTTGTCCTGTGTCCCCGTAGGAGACTGAATCTTGATCTCTCTTCTCTTTCTTGGCTGTCTAATATTTTCTTTACATTCTGATTATCCAGTCAATAATTTTGGTATTATTTTGTATGTTTCCCTCCATCTTGATGAAGGACCTTGTACATTTCTCACCTTCCCCTATGTTGATGGTTAAGCTGTTTACAAATACTGCCATCATGCTTCATTTCTTTTAGATGTGCCTTAATGTTTTTAGTTTATTCATTGGAGTCATTTACTTTCCCTTTCATTTTGCAGTGTAATTTTTGTCACCTCTGTGTGTGGTAAATAGATCCGGGAGGTTTCTTCATGTCTTACTTTTGGCGTACTTAAAGCCACTTTCTTTATTGATATATTTTGAAAAATAAAGCTCCTGAGGAAGGGCTATTCCAGGCTGCAGGAATGTTGGAGCGACATTAAACACCACTTTATCTTCTATTTCCATGCCTTCACTATTTACCATTTGAGGATTTGGAGAGTGATACCATTTTTATGAATGAGCTGGACTCAGTAAAGTGTGCATAAAACCTTACTTTTCTCGGACTTCCCTGGTGGCGCAGTGGTTAAAAATCCGCCTGCCAATGCAGGGGACACGGGTTCGAGCCCTGGTCCGGGAAGATCCCACATACTGCAGAGCAGCTAAGCCTGTGCACCACAACTACTGAGCCTGTGCTCTAGAGCCCGCGAGCCACAGCTACTGAAGCCCACGTGCCTAGAGCCTGTGCTTCGCAACAAGAGAAGCCACCACAATGAGAAGCCCGCGCACCGCAACGAAGAATAATCCCCGCTCGCTGCAACTAGAGAAAGCCCGCACAGCAATGAAGACCCAGCGCAGCCAAAATAAATAAATAAAACCCTACTTTTCTCACCACTGCTCCTTCCCACCTGCTTAGGGTAAAAATCCTCTTCTCTCAGATGATACGTCAGATGCATCCAGAGTTTTTATAATCACTTACAATTGTTAATACACAATTTTATTTTCAGGTATTGAGAAATACAGTTAATTTCTTTTTTTTTTTTGGCCACGTTGCATGGCATGTGGGATCTTAATTCCCTGACCAGGGCCCGTGCTCCCTGCAGTGGAAGTACAGAGTCTGAATCATTGGACCTCCAGGGAAGTCCTGGGAAATCCAGTTAATTCTTAAACATACTTCAATCTCCTATTCAGTTTGAGGTTTGTTGCCCTCTTTGGTTCTGACCTGTTTCAGGGTGAGAAACTTCAGAGTGGAAGCAGGGTGTGGTCAGTCCCCTCTTGTCCCATCTTACTTGCCCACTTCTCCTGTCATCTCCTTCCTCCTCCTGTGCCCGTGAAATCAGTGATGGGCTGAGTTCACCAGACCAGGTTTAGGGCAACTCTAAACATGTTGTAACTCAGTAGTCTTGTCCCTCACTTTATAATGAGGGCCTCTGCTGCAAGTCTGAGACCAAAACTCTTAAGTTCCACGAGGAACTTAATGTCCTGCTCCAGTTAAAAGAAAAAAGAAAACATGGTAAAGTTAAATATAAAATGCCAGTTGCCAATAGCATATGTCAAACAATTCCAAGCCATAGAGAATTTTAAAAAAATTTATTCACTTCTTGACACACAAGGAAAACCTTGTACATCTCGCCAGTCTCAGTTAATTCTGCATCTTTAGGAGCAAAGAAGAAAGGTCAATATGCAGATGGTGGGTAGGCGTGCATCTTTATGGAACAGTCTCCCCAAAAGACATACTTTAGAACATTCTGAGAGTCTTCTGAGGAAACAAGGGAAATTGTCCACAATACGTATTGTTTTTCTCATGTGGCTAGGATTTAATCTTCATCTTGAAGAGCTTTTCCATGTAAATTGTCACTCTGCTGTTTTTGCTGGTTAAAGCCCCGAGACTACTAAGTTGTTAAACATTTAACCATTATTATTTTTTAAAATAGTAGCTTTTTCTCAAGCTAGTATATCTTGGGTCATTGATCCTCACAGACCCCTAAAACCCCCAGTGTGGCCCTAGAAATATGGGAGATGTCTCCTAATAGCAGGTGACACAAAGTCTTACCAATCCACTTGCAACTTGGAGGTACACCATCAAAGTGAAAACCAGCAGGGATTATATAACTTTACAGATCTTTATGTACCGGATCTTTTAATTTTATTCTAAAACAGCATATTGCACTATTGAAATTCAATATGGAAATGTTTCCTTTGGTTTTAAATAAAGTGTTCAGAAATGCATAAGTTAGCAACTAAAAATAAAGTCCCAAATTTCTCATTTTTCCATAGTTATCAGAGAGATTTAACACTTTTCTTGGCACTCCAGGGAATGTCATCCATGACATCACTGGTACCAGGTCACAGAAACAGAACTTCCTCTTCATGAGCACCTATAGCTTTGAGTGGCTGAATACATGTTCTTTGTGAGTGTTCAAGTGCAGAGTCACAAAGCATGGGATGCGGTTGAGTGGGATGCGGTTGAGTGGCATGTGCAGGAAGAGCCTGTCACTCTGCTGGGGGTGCTGGGCAGGAGTGAGGGGCTACCTCAGAGTTAATTGGGGAATACTGACAGCTCTAACGAATCCCCAGATTTCATTGGTCCAACAAAAAAGTTTATTTCTCACTCAGTCCAGTTCAGGGGTACCTGGTGTGGTGGCTCTCCTGGTATCTTTTTTGTAAGCAGTGACTCAGGGATCCAGCCTTTTTCCCTCCCAGCCTCTGACTAGACTTTGCTCTTCTCAGTGTCCCCAGAAGCCTTTCCATTCAGCCACTGGGTGGGAAAGAGAATGGCGGATTGAGTGTAGGAGCGTTTCATAGATCAGACTTCCATCCACTTCCCATTGGCTAGAATCAGTCACATGACCACACCTGACTGCAAAGGAGGCTGGGAAATAGTCTACCTGGGTCCCCAGGAGGAAAAGGGACATTAGCAAATGCTTAGCCAGTTTCTCCTGTGCCCGCAAAGTGTCATGGAAACCTGATTGAATCATAGAGGAGCTGCAGGTCCATATGTGGCTTTCTTTTCTTCCTGTCTGTCTCCTTCTATGGTTACAAAATAAATGTCTTTTTGTTCTTTTCTCTCATGACAAAACTCTATATGTCATTGTGAACAACTTATAAAGATAAAATAATTATATAAAACCCCACCAACTCAGATACCCACAGTTAATGTTTTGATGGACATCTTTCCAGTCTATTTTTTCATGAACAAAATGAGATATAATTATTTTTGCCAAAAAAGGGACATAGTAAATATTTTTTGAAACTGCTCTTCTATCATCCATAGATATTGCATTGATGGTTTTGCATGTCCTAAATACTGTTTAGGACCTTATGGAATTTCTATGCATATTGCATAAATTCTGAACTAAATATTTATTGATGCGTTTTTTTGTTATTTTTTTTTTCGGTACACGGGCTTCTCACTGTTGTGGCTGCTCCCGTTGCGGAGCACAGGCTCCACACGCGCAGGCTCAGCGGCCATGGCTCACGGGCCCAGCCGCTCCGTGGCATGTGGGATCTTCCCGGACTGGGGCACGAACCTGTGTCCCCTGCATCGGCAGGTGGACTCTCAACCACTGTGTCACCAGGGAAGCCCTGTTGATGCATTTTTAGGCATCAAATTTTGGCTCTTACGTGTGCTGTGTTGAATATCCTGTATCTTTCCTTAGACCTATGATAACTTTTTAAAGTTGCAATCATAGAAGTGGAATTGCTAAGTCAAAAATACACAAAATTCTAGTATTTTACAGGAATTTCCAAGTTGCCATTTGAAGACTTGTACCAGCTTAAGCATGCACCGGTATATGAGTACTTTTTTCCCTCAATGCTTGCCAATATTTATTAAATCTTTCTAACTTGACAATGTAAATGGCAAAAAATTGATATGCCATTTTGTTTTCACTTTAATATTTTTTCTAAAATGTTTATTGGCCATTCATACTTCTTCATATCCCTTGCCCATTTTTTTCCATGTGGCCTTGAATATTTCTTCTGCAGTTCCTCAAATATCTTGCCAGTGTCTATTGCTGTAGACGGGCAATAAACATTTGTTAAATGAACAAAGGCAAGTGGGAAGGTTTTTTTTTATATGTTTAGGATGTTAAAAAGCTGTCACAGGTAGTTCAAATATTTTCCCCAGGTGGTTGAAAATTTTCTAATTTTTTTACAAAGAATATATATATTTTTTATCATCGAGAATGAACAAAACTATTTGCTTTTTAATTTAGTCTTTTTTAACATACAGAGTATCTTAATTCTTTTAAATGTAGTTTAATCTATCAGTGTTTTCCTTTATGGACTCTGTTAGTTCATCATGACAGAGGCTGTACCCACCCACCCTAAATTATACAAATGTTTATCTTTTAAAAATTTCTTTTTTAATGGCTTAATTTTTAGTATTTACACCTCTCATCAATTTGGATCTTAGATATATAAGGTAGCTTTTTAAAAAATAAATGATTGTCTCAGTGCTATTTATTGAATAACTCGTTTTAACCTAAGTGTTGTCCCCTTTCCTCCTAAATTCTTATGGGTACAGAGGTTTGTTTCCAGATTTTGTAGTTTGTTTAATTAACCCGTTAATTGTATGTTAATTCCTGACTGCTGGCCTTGCTGATTCATCTACCTCCTATTTCTTACGTCACACACTTTGTGTGAAACTGAGTCCCATTTGCAGTGGCCCATCTCTGGCCAGTTGTATCACTAGGCATAGTCTCTGCGTCCTCAGTTTCTCCAAGTCAGCAGCTCACACGGTAGACGGTACACCGTGCTCGTCGAAGCCCATCCCGGTGGCCTCTGCGCATCCCCTCCTGCCGAGACCCTCAGCCCCCTGCCCTGCCTCCACGCCACGTCGGCGGCTGCTTCCACCGGCAGGAGCCGGCCAGCTCCGGTACTGCTGAGCCTTCCGCCGCGTTGTTGAGCAACCAAGTGCAAGGGATTCCGGATCCTCTTGCCATTTCTGCCCTTAAATGAAGCACCCCATACGGGCCGTAGTATCTGACTTTGGGAGTGGTAACTCTGACTAATGGCACACAAAATGCAGAAATAACATAGGCAAGTAAAGTCCCTCCTCCCTCCCTCGCGTTTGCTCTCACGAGGCAGGGTTTCTCCTACAACCTGCCACAAGGCATCCGCAGGTCTCCGCGGAGGCTGCTGTCTCTGTCCGTGGCTCATTGTGCAGCCGGCAGTCACGGGGCACCTTGCCTTGCTCCCCGTGCCTCCCTCTCCCCCTGCTTCCGTTCCCCTCACTCTCCCCGCCCTGGGTTTGCACCTCCAAAATGAAGCAACAGCGCTTTGGCTTCGCTTCAGGCTAAGCGTTCTAAGAAATCCAGGCTAAAACACCCTGTACGAACAAACATTACTTCTGGCATGTTTTCTTCTCTATACTTTTTTTTCCCATGAAAATAAATATATGCACACAAACTAGCCCTTTTCGAAAGACTCATCTCCCATGAGATTGTCCTGTTATACAACTAAAGAAGTCATGAGTGTGAAACAATCCTTAGCAGTCACTCCACCGTGCCTTACTGTGTGTGTGTGTGAGTGAGAGAGAGAGACAGAGAGGGAAAGAGAGAGACATCAAATCACAGAAAAGCTTATTGAACGTCTAGACTAGGGGAGCCTAAGCTTTACTAGGTGGAGACACGTTTTTAGTTGTAGATTTTTGTAAGCAGCTAAACTAGCTGCTTGGATATGTCCCTGTCTAGGCTGCACAGCTGGTTAATCTTAGGACGTGCAATAGAGCATCGTCTTAGAACTTCTCTAATACTCTTAAGGAGCTGTCACATGATGCTTTTAACACACTGGTTTGCAACCTGAGACACCAAGAGATCCTCTAGGGAGCATTAAAAAATGCCTGTGCCTGGGCCCTATCCCTGGTGATTCTGATTTCATTGGGCAGGAGTATAGGCTTGTCTGTCTTTTAAAAAAATGCCTCCAGGTGATCCTAATGTGCTTCCACACCACTGTTCTAAATAGTAACCATAAAAAGTACTGTTCCAAAGTCATGCTATGTAGAGTTTTAAAAAATTATCATTTAATTTTCCTTTAACAATTCTTATGAGAATGGTCTCTGTTCAGGGGAAGCAAATTTAGGCATCTCAGAAGGGTTGCCTGCATTGGTTTAAGAGGCTTTATTTTTTAACATAAGTTAAAACATTAAATGAATAATGAATAACTGTCAAGTTATATATGGTGTCACAATTTCTAGAATAAGCTGTCGTAGATCTCTTGATGGCTTGAGTCCAAAACCAGGTGGGATATGGTCCTCACTGAGATACTCAGAGATTCCTCAGGGAGACAGGAGGGGCATCTTTTGCTAGATTTTGCTTTCACTGAGCTGCCATCAGGTGCAATTTGTGTCTGTCTAGCTCTTCCACTTTTTTAGACCTTAAGGGCTGGAGGAAGACCTGGAGAATGATGTGGCAACATTTTTTGGAGAAAAATATTATCATACATCTCAAAGTCATTTTGATGCAGAACAATTATGATTGCATAATTTTAGATATCTTAAATACTTTCCTGCTTAGAATCTATGTGTTGAATTAGACAAGAAGTAAAGGATTATGTCATGTTTTGTGCATTTTGTGCTTTTTATTACACATGATTGTACCTTACACATTAAAAATTGCCTCTAATTAAATAACAATGGTGCAGTCTTACAGATGCTGGCTGGGGTAACAAAGGTTTTGGTGTTGGGCTGTTCCTGGCCTGTTAGATTCATGGAGGTATTTCAAGGGCCAAGAGTGTAGCTGAATGGGATGAGGGCACTGTTTGTCTTTCTTTTGTAAAGGTATGTGGTGATAGCTGCGTTTATTTTGCCTATGGAATGCAAGTCAATTTCCACAGAGTAAATAAAACAAACAAAGCAAAACGAAAAACATCCACGAGCCAGCACAATCTGAGTGGCATTTTGGCACTAAGGGCAGACGTTGCCTGGGATCTAGCTGTCCTCTTTCAGAGTTAAAAGCTCACTGTTCACTTTGGCTTCTCTCTTGTTCATTGCTAGGAGAATCACTTCCAGGGGTCCCAGATCGTGGCTCCATTCGAACTGAGAGGTAGCCTTTCCTCTTGTTTTTTTAAGAATAAGTTTGATACCCTCTTCCTTTTAGTGCATTGATAGTGGAGTTTGTAATGTCACATACAGTCAAACATGTACCGATGGTCAGCCAGGCTAATCTTATGTGCGTGCAGAATATATATATATAACTTAATTCCAAATATTTTAGCAAGAATAAACCCATAGCCACATACGTGGGAAGCTGAATATTAATGCTAAATCAGGGCATTTGAGGTCGAGAAGATGGCAGAAAATCCACGTCTCTTCATTTATCCCTGTGAACTGGCTTAGAAGTTATGCAGGACAGACTAGACCAAATAGATGGGAAATTCCCTGGGTCTCCCTTAGATTCTTCCTTATTCCAACACCCTAGCTCATACTCCCAACGCAAAGGAAATTCTAAGAAGCAATTCTACAGAAAGGCAGACTGCCTGCAGACAGGTAAAATCACCTTCGAGGCCGAGGAGAGGAATATTATTCCTAATGGATGTCAGCTGGGTAGCGAACCACTTCATGTATCCACCCAAACGAGAAATAAATCATCATTGATTCATTTTGCCAGACCCTAAACGTGTTTGGATTAACCTGGACACCATTCTTATTCTTCAGAAACGTCCAGCTGAGGGAGGGAGCTCGACAGGGAGACGGATAACCAAGGTCAGCAGGAAGCTTGACCTTGGCATTCTGCACTGCCCACTCAAAGTTTCCCCGGAAGATGTGCAGTTGTTTCCGGGAAGTTGAATCCAGGAGCTGGTACCTCTAATGAGCATCATTCAAGCATCTCTGTGGTGGCTGCGGGCTGGGTCTGGACGAAGTTGTTTCTTAGTGCCACCCCCAGAGGAGGACCTCATTGTGTTTCTGTTGATGGGGACACTGAGATTAGGAGGAAAAAGACGTTGGCCCCAGAGTAGAGCTGTTGAAAACTGTATATCACAGAATGGGAAAAATGTATTCTCTTAGGAGTGTGGGCACTTGTGCCAGCTCCTGGAAGTGAGCTCATATCACAAGACTGTGATAGCGGCAAAGACGTATTGCATAGTAAGCAGTGCCTGTGGTGGTATCACATGAACCCACACCTGGATAGGGAAGGACGTGTGACACCAAGACTGGAGGAAGCCCAGGACAGCCCTTGTTGCACGTGGTTCTGTGGCGGACGGGAAAGGGAATAGAACAGGGTGCCTGTAATTGGAGCACTTCTGTGTGAGTATGGGAGGGTCAGACATAACATAAAAAGTCCTACTATGAGTGGATGGGGTAACAGAAAAAAAATCAAAACTTTTATGGGATTTTTAAGGGAGAGGGTTGCCACTCACATCTGGGGTAGAAAAAGGCTTTACTGATAAAGGGACAAGATGTGGGCATGGAAGATGGAGCTGGGCGATGGGAGGCTCCACATAGAGGAAACGCCTTTAAAACTGCCTGGGGCTGGGGACCTGGGAAGGGAGGAATTAAAGGTGACTGGAGGCTGGACCTGGAGGCCTGGAAGATGAGGATGCCATTTCTAGGAACGGGAACATTCATGAGGAAGACAAGGATGGAGTTGGATGGATAAGAGAAGGGAGGAGAAGTTTGGAGAATTTGGTTTCTGACCTTTGGCTTTCAAGAATCAAGTAGAGATGTTGTGCAGGAAGTAGATTGGAACTAATGGGACAGCCCGGAGCTGGCAGGTTTTGAAGATCGCTGAGGAGGGGAGAGTTTCACCCTTGGGAATGGGTGTGGTCCCATACGAAAGATCTTAGTGGAGTTCACTAGAAGCCATCTTGCAAGTAATTAAAGAGAAAGCGGGCGACATAGCAAGGTGTGTTGACTGTTCTTTCTTTTGAGAAATATGATGGTGAAGGCCAGAACCCCATCATGTTTGTCTTTGTGTCTGAGAATCTTAGCGCCTTCCTGGCTTAATTAGCTTTTGTTGAAACAAGGGAAAGTGAGATATTGAAGGTTGGCTTAAGTGGAGTCAAGAGATGTTTTGGATTATTTGTTTTAGGATAGAAGAAATTTCTCTTGCACAGAGAAACTATCCATTGCAGAAAGAAAGATGGAAGGTACAAAAGGGAATAGACAGTGGATAAGACAGCATGCTAGCAAACCTTGGCAGGTCTGTTTCAAGGGCACAGAAGGAGGGGTTAAATTAGGAAAGGAACAAGGGAGACGTTTTTCCTGAGTCAAGAGAAAAGTAGGAGGATATGGGTGACTCTCCTGAGAAACCTTGAGAATTAGAGGTTCACACTGAAAGTACTTACTTTTTGTGGCTTCCTTCTCAACAAAATAAAAAGCGAGATCATCTGTGAGTGATGTGAAAGCAGGTTTGGAGTAAGAGGCAGAAAAATAAAAGATTTTCAAGATCTGTGCTGGGTATTACGTAGAAGGTGAATTAGAAATGAAAAAAAAAAAGTCAAGGAGTAGATGTAAATTCCAAATGAGTTTGAAAAATTACGGAATTTGTGGTAGACCTGACCAGTATAGTTGCATGGTCTCCCCAGCAATGCTTAGTCTCTGGGATCAGGGTGGAGAAGGAAGAGGGGGCGCCCGGCCTCTTGGTTATTAGGAGATGAGAGATTTCAAGGGACCAGTAAGATGATACTGAGATGACCACAGGGAGGTAAGTGAAACCAGGAGTTGATAAGGGATCTGGGAAAACAGTCTAGATATGGAAGACGGAACTTAACAAAGGACATTTCAGAAAGAAGGCTGGAGAGGGAAAGAGAGAAGGAGAGAGGGCTGTGGTTAGTGGGAGGAGTTTAGTTAGAGATGCTTTTGCCCTCATCAGGTCAGACCCCACATGGGCTGTGTACCTTATGTAATCATTTTCATCACGCTGGCTGGCTCGCCTTTTGGGTTTCAGTGTTTGTGAGAATAGGATACCCTGGGAAAGGAAACGTAAAATCGTCTCTCTCTTCTGCCATGGTGAGGCCACAATTGGAGTGTGGTGTTTAGTTCCAGACCTTTAACTGTGTTTTCTCCACAAATCCTGTTGACTGAACCCTGGAAATCCAGAACAGGACCACTTCTCTGCTGCTGTTGGTCTGGGCCACCGTTGTCCTGTGTGGGGATCACGCCTCTGCTCTACTTCCCAGCCTCCCTTTTTCTGTTCTAACCTTCCGTGGGTCTGTTCTCCAGGCAGCTAAAGTGACCTGTTAAAACACTAAGTTAGACCCCGTCACTCCACTGTGGCAGACCTTCCAGTGCCTTCCACTTCCCTGGGGGTAAAGGCCCGAGTCTTCACACTGGTCCGTGAGGCTCTGCACCATCTGACCACATCCTTCCTTGACCTCATATCCTATGCCCTGACCCTTTGTTCTCTCCACTCCACCCACACAGGCTTTCTAGGTGTTTCTCAAGCATCCCAGGCCTGTTCCTACCCCAGGGCCTTTGCAGGTGCTACTCCTTCAGTCTGGAACGTTCTGCCCACATAGAGTGGCTTATTCCCTCACTTCTTTCAGGTCTTTATCACCTTCATAGAACAGTAAGTCCCCTACATAACAACGAGTTCCGTTCTGAGAGTGCGTTCATAAGTTCAATTTGTTCGTAAGTCCAACAGAGTTAGTCTAGGTACCCAACTAACACGATCGGCTGTATGGTACTGTACTGTAATAGGTTTATAATACTTTCCACACAAATAATACATAAAAAACAAACAAAAAATAAAGAAAACATTTTTAATCTTACAGTACAGTACCTTGAAAAGTACAGTAGTGCAATACAGCAGGTGGCATACAGGGGCTGGCATCGAGTGAACAGGCAAGAAATAAAGATACTGTACTACTGTACCTGATACAGTACTGTACAGTAAAGTACACAAAAGTACAACCACTTGTAGAAGATGCCCTCGCAGGACAATGTACGCCAGACACGTGAACTAACTTACGTGATTGGACATGCGAATGCACGTTCACATCTGTGAAAGTTTGCAGCTTAAAGGTTCGTATGTAGGAGACGTACTGTAAAGCCTTCCCTGTCCATCCTATTTCGCAGTGTTTCCCTCACGTCACCCCTGTTCTCCTTCTCAATTTTATAGCACCTTCTAACATACTATTAGTTTTACTCTTTTTTTTTTTTTTAACTTTGTGTCTCCTTCAGTGAGAAGGTAAGTTCACAAGGGCAGGGGTTTTTCATTTCGCTTGTTTGTGGCTGCATCCTCACCTCACAGGACAGTTCCTGGCACATAGTGGGTGCTCAGTAATGGTCGTTGAATGAATGAATATTGAATTACCTGGCTGCAAAAGTCACATATGCCCGTGGTAGAAGGTTGAGAAAACACAGAAACGCATAAAGAAGAAAATAAAAATAGTCCCTAATTCTATGAGGAAATAATCTCCATTAATATTTCAGTGTAATCTCTTTTTTTTAACCTGTGCATACATAGGTGATGTATTAATAGGGATATTGGTAAATAGAAGGTGATGGCAGGAATATGACGAGGAAGATAAAGATCTGAAATCACATCAGCTAAAGGGACATTTTGAGGGTCGTTTGGCCTGGAGATTAGAAGGCTGTGGAGGCGCATGACGGATGCTTTAGATATTATGGTGCCTAAGACCAATTATACTTCTTTACATAAATCTAGACTAGGCAGAACCTACATTAATGGGGAAAGCTACAGAAAGGGTGATTTCAGCTCCATAGAAAATCATTTCTCTCTAATTGGTCACACACCAGTGGGACTAAATCCTAGAGGACAGAATTTTCCATCACTGGAAGTTCAGATAGAAAGTCTATGGCTGGGACTTCCCTGGCGGTCCAGTGGTTAAGACTTCGCCTTCCAATGCAGAGGGTGCAGGTTCGATCCCTGGCTGGGGAGCTAAGATCCCACATGCCTCGTGGCCAAAAAACCGAAAAACTATAAAATCAGAAGCAGTATTGTAACAAATTCAGTAAAGATTTTAAAAATGGTCCACATCAAAAAAAAAAAAAATCTCCAAAGAAAGAAAGTCTGTGGCCACATATTCTACTTGAGGGCTTTCATCTGAAGAGTCTCAGGTAGCAGCAAAACAAACTAAAAAAACTATTAACAGTTTTAAACTGGTAACAGTAGATTTGCATACAGTAGTAGGAAATTTCTTATACGCCTGTGGAGATTTTTCCTTTTCTATAAAATATCTGAATTATTTCTTATAAAATAATGACTTGTATGAAATACCTATTTAGTGTTTATTTACTTACATATTTTTCTGTGATAAACCCCTTTGTATTCACAGTTTAAGTGTCATATTATCTGAGAAGAGTGTGAATTAGTTCTGCACACGATAGATCAGACAAGTAATTGATTTTCTTTTAACAAAACTATATCTCGATTTATAGAAATCTATTATTCCGGAAACATCAGGAACACATTAAGCTACATAGTAACTAAGATTTTAAAGCCATGTTTTGAAGACCCTCTAAAGCCAATTGGTATAAACACGGTCAGGCTTGTCATGGTGATGATGTCATTTGTCCTGTAAACATCTTTTAGCCTTCGGGAATCATAGCAGACCTATCAGTAGAATTCATAAACAAACCATTTGAAAATACACACAAAGAAAAGTCGGTAATTTGAGTAATTTAATTGGAAAAATCACAGGGCATCTTATGGATTTATAAATGAGGTGATAGAACTAACAGTATATAGGATTTTTGCTTTGAAGCTGTTGATCTTTTCAGATTATTTTTTAGAAGAATGACATGATTTCTCCTTGAATTGCTCTGTTTAGTACATTACAAATTGTGCGTTTTATTCCATATATATATTAAATCAATTTGAAATAAAACTTTTTTGCAGTAAGTCTCCTGGCATTTTAATTGCAGTCATACACAAAGTAAATTTCAAATAGTTTGATTCTGTTTAAACCTGACGTATTGCCTTAAAATGCATGTTATGATTGCTTTTTTCAGTTAATATTAGTGCCATGTCAGCCGTTTAAGGCTTGTTTTCTACTACAGTGAGTGGCAATCTATGGCATAAAACAAGTCCTTCCCATGACTACAAATGGAGTGCAGTTAAGTGTGTTATAATCATGTAAAGTGAAACAGGAGACGAAGCATTTGTTAGCCAGAGCTATCTAGGCACCCCACCTTCATGATCTGAATTTATTTGGATTACCAGAATGATTGAGGGGATTTTTACTCAGGTCACTGTGGTTGGGTAATCTGGACTTTTCTTCAAATTTCATTTGAGTGAAGCGCCTTAAACAGAAACATCTGGGCGTGGAAAAGCCAGCATCAGAACGCTTACAAGGCAATAAAAAGAGTAATAAGAATTTATAATTGAAGGGCATCTTTCATCCAGATGGGTTCTGTGCCAGGTTTAAAAGCCTCGCACAGAAAGGCAAGACGGATGCACAGTGGTGTGCTGACCACTCGCAGTTGCTGCCCAGTTAAGAGAAATTTGAAGTCTACAAATCCCCCCTCCCCCCAGACTTCTCACAACCACCGAAGTGCTGAAGGGACAGCTAAAGAGAGGAGCTCTCACCCTGGACCCTCAAGAGCTGGCCCTTCCTTTGTGAATTCTGCTGGATTGAGAGACAGGTCCAGACATGATCCTGGCCTGGCCATCCTCAGGTGCCTCCACCAGCCTCCCCAGTGTGTCCCCCACCCTTGTCATCACCACAGGTCCTCTCCCTTAGATCTTGGAGGTTGGCTCATCAGCTGGCGTGTGGCAAATATTGTATGGAGGCCGACTGAGAAGTTTCAACGCTCAGAAGAGCCTAATTCATGGAAGGATTAGATTGAGATGACAGGGGACATTGGAAAGCTCTCCAAGGCAGGGTCTGGTGCTTGCCTGTGTGTTGATGTATTGTGGAGTGACAGGACCTGACCCCTGGCTGGGCCTCGCTCTGTGGAGGGGGTTTCATTGGAATAGGGGGGTGGAGATATTTGTTCTTGTCAGTGTCTTCTGTTGTGTTATAGGTGGATCATTCCATGTCAGGATATTGAGAGATACTAAATAATTCACTCACCCTGGGCTTGTAGTTTACTCATCATTTTTAACTGAATAGCTAAGAGCAAATCAATTGTGCACAAAACAGTAGGGCTGGAGGGGGAAATGGGGAGTAGGTTTCCTTTTGGGGTGATGAGAATGTTTTGGAACGGGGTGGAGGCAGTGGCTGCACACATTGTGAATGTGTTAGATGCCTCTGAATTGTTTAAGACGGTTAATTTCATGTTATGTGAATTTCACTTCAATAAAAAAAATGGCAGGAGAAAACTAATTTTTTTTTAACTAAATATTTTTGAATGATGTTAAAAGATTGGGTGAGCCAGGTGCTGTTTTTGCCCATCAGACCTACAGTCAAAGAAGAACCGGAAAAATGCTGTTCCCTGTGATGCCCACAGGGATTAGAGCTGTGCTGGAGTTTCTGGATGTCGCATGCTTTTACTGCACGTCCTGCCGGGTCCTAGGGCTGTTCCTGCCTGAGCGTGTCTGCACGGGAGCTGGACTCATTAGCAGAAAGGAAAGGTAGGGAGAGGGGAAGTCAGGCAGTCACCAGCTTCAGTGGTCAGGAGTATGCTCAAAAAATTACTGCTTCAAGGAAATTACCGCTGCAAAAAATATAGTCATGATTGCTAAATGTCTCTATTTTTTAACTTTTTTTTTTTTTTTTTGCGGTACGTGGGCCTCTCACTATTGTGGCCTCTCCCGTTGCGGAGTACAGGCTCCGGAGGTGCAGGCTCAGTGGCCATGGCTCACGGGCCCAGCCGCTCTGCGGCATGTGGGATCTTCCCGGACCGGGGCACGAACCTGTGTCCCCTGCATCGGCAGGCAGACTCTCAACCACTGCACTACCAGGGAAGCCCTATTTTTTTAACTTTTTGGCTTTATTTACTGATTTCTTTCTATCCTCCCATGCTTAAAAATAACCCAAAAGTTATATTCATCAGTCTAGAGCAGTGCTGTCCAATATAAATAAGAATGTAAGCCATGTATGTAATTTTACATTTGCTAGTAGCCACATTAAAAAAGTAAAAGTAAAAAGAAACAGGTGAAATGAATTTTATTTTTGTTTTAAATTTTAACTTGTATCCTTTTTTTATTATTAATTTACGTTTGGCTGCGTTGGGTCTTCGTTGCTGCATGAGCACTTTCTCTAGTTGCGGCAAGCAGGGGCTGCTCTTAGTTGTGGTGCGCGGGCTTCTCATTGCGGTGGCTTGTCTTGTTGTGGAGCATGGGCTCTAGGCGCGCGGGCTTCAGTAGTTGTGGCTCACGGGCTCTAGAGCGCAGGCTCAGTAGTTGTGGCACGTGGGCTTAGTTGCTCCGCGGCATGTGGGATCTTCCCAGACCAGGGCTCGAACCCATGTCCCCTGCACTGGCAGGTGGATTCTTAACTGCTCTGTCACAAGGGAAAATTCTGAAATGAATTTTAATTGCGTATTTTCTTTAAATAGTTTCTTTAAATACTGTGTCACTATCTGCCTAGAGAGTGCAGTATATCCTTTCAACATGTAATTAATATAAAAATGATTGATATTTCACTTTCCCTTTTCACACTAAGTCTTCAGAATCTGGTGTGTATTCTACTCTTACGGCACATCTCAATTTGGACTCACCACCTTCACGTGCTCGAAAGCCACATGTGGCTAGTGGCTGCTGTAGGGGGCGTGGATCTAGAAGTTACTATTTTTGTTGGGTTCTCTGGGCTCCAGAGATGCTCCGTAGGTGGAGATGAGGAACATCATTATCGTTCAAGTGCCTTTACAAATAGGGTGGTTCCTGATCTCACAATTTTGTGAATGAGGTAAAAGAAGCATTATTCTTTGTCATTTTGTAGGTGAGGAATCTGAGATTCTTATGACCTAACGAAACTTGTTTACTCCTTCCCAGGAAGGCTGAACTCCTGTTCTGGCTTCCTGGTTGTCCTGGATAGACTCTGAGAAGTCTCTGTTTCTGGGGGAAAGGGTTTATGCAACTGTGACAGGAACTCAATCTCGTTTTACAGACTAAAGAGTGAATCTCGGAGCAGAAAAGTAGCTATCCTGGTGGTCTCAGGAGAGTCAATAGTGGACATTGAACAAGAGCCACATGGAGAGCTCCTTTGACTTGCTGGTTACAACCAGGAATCCAGGGCACTTCCTGTCCCTGTCTCCTGGTCAGTGTCGGTCACACTTGGCCATGTGGCTGAAAGCAAAGGGTTGTGGTACCTTGCAAAATTGCACCACTCTGTTGAAAACATGGAAACCAACAGCCTAGTTCACTGACTTAGCCACTTAGCCCTAGGACAAGCTCTGGCCAGACACCAATTCCAGAAATCTGGAATTGCCCCCAGCCAGTGCCTCTCAGTTGGGTAGTAAAGTGGTTAGTGACTCACAGGCTCTAGAGCGCAGGCTCAGTAGTTGTGGCACTGGATGGGGGCCCAGTTCTCAGACGCCTTCATCACTTTGGATATATTTCTATCTCTGTGGTCCAAGAGCTGCAAAGGAAGGAGGACCTACTGGATCCAGGAACACTCAAGGACACATTGAATTCTACTTTCCTTCCATAGTGCTAACTCCTGAGATTTTATTGAGCCCCCCCCCAACAAAAGTGCGTCTGTTAAATTTATCAAAAAAATTGTTTTTTGGTTAGGCAAAGACTTCACTTGCAAAAAGAAATTTTCGGGTTGAAATAATTTCAGGTGTATGAGTTTGGCATTTCTAAGTACAGATCAGTCATGGCTAATTGCACAACTTTTAGCTAGTGTGTTGAAGTATGAATACTGACGAGACCCCCTTGCCTGGTGTGTTCACTCATCCTTGTATCCACCACACACAGAGTCTCAGGCTCTGTGTTGGGTTCTAAACATTCAGATGCCTGGCCTCTTGCCTCCAAATGTAATGGTGGCTATAGCTGTACAAACAGGAGCTTTGACAGATGAGGCACAAAAGGCTGGGAACACAGGAGCGGGGGTGACTTCCAGGGGAAGGCTTCACTAGGAGGTGAGGCTAGATCTGGTACAGAGGGATGGAGAGGAGTTCTCAAGGTAGATTAAAAAGAAGGAGGAGTTATTTTAGATCTGGAGCCAATGGCTGTTCTAGAAACCACAATTATTAGATGTGGGCTGCTTCTCCCCATGGCTCACCCTTGGCATTACCTGACTATCTTTCTAGTTTGCGCCCTGGACAGAGATGTTACCATGTTACTGTACAGCGCTGGTGGCTCCTAGAGCCCCAGTGCATAGGTTGGGTTTGGTCGGAGACTACCTCAGTGTCTACCTGGAGAGTTCAATTTCAGGGCTAACGTTCCAGCAAGATATTTAATCCTGGTCTGACTGAAGTCCGCACGTGAGCTCCGTTCCCAGGGGTGCAGAGGAGCTGATGGCTTTCGGCCCATGTAATGCTTGTCATCAGATATAATAACCTAGGTGGGTCCAGAGACAGCTTGTGTAGGCAGCACAGGGCAGTGGAGAGGATGAGCTATGAAAAAGCACCAAGAAGGTAGTGTTGATTAAAAGAACCCAAAACAATTATGTGTGTGTTTCTTAAAGGTTGAAGATGTGGATTTAACAGGAAGTGCCTTCTACTCCTGGAATTTCATAGCATTTTATCTGTATCCTTTTGGTGAAAAGGGAAGCTGTGCCCAAATGAAGCACATTAATTTGTAAACACTAGTGAATTTATGGGGCCAACGTGGCAGAAGACTTGAAATTGCCATTGCATCGAAAAAATCTAGGAAACACAGCAGCTTTCAGCAGTGAACACATTCTACTTTGTATTTATGGCCCTGCAGTATCTTGAAATGTAGGGCACACCCCTGATTCATCTTTCGGTCTTTCAGGTTGAATAGCTGATAGGTGTACACATTGTGTTATCTATAAATACGGGGTGTATGGAGGAATGAATGGGGGAATGGGAAAATCATGAAATAGTTACCAGTGTAAGATATCAAATGGTTTTTGTCTGTAATAGGTGCTGAAAAATCGTTTTTATTTTAGTAAAATACACAAAGCACAAAGTTTACCATCTTAAGCATTTTAAGTGTACAGTTCAGTAATGTTAATAAGTATACTCACCTTGTTGTACAGCCAATCTTTAGAACTTTTTCATCTTATAAAACCAAAACTCTGTACCCATTAATCAACAACGTTCCATTTCCTCCTCTCTTGAGCCCCTGGCCACCACCAATTCTACTTTCTGTTCCTATGAATTTGACTATTCTAGTCAAATAGACTAGCCTTACAGAAGAGTATGTGTCTTTTTTGTGCCTGGTTCATTTCGCTGAGCACATTATAATGTCCTCAAGATTCATGCATGCTGTGATAGATGTCAGAATGTGCTTCCTTTTTAAGGCTAAGTAATATTCCACTGTGTGGATATACCACATTTGTTCATTTGCTCATCTGTTGATGGACATTTGGGTTGCTTCTACCTTTTGGCTATTGTGAATGATGATGCTGTGAGCATTCGTGTACAAATACCTCTTGAAGGTCTTGCTTTCAGTTCTTTTGGGTATATATCCAGAAGTGGAATTGCTGGATCATAGGGTAATTCTATTTTTAATTTTTTCAGGACCTGCCATACTGTTTTCCATGACAGCTGCACCATTTCACACTCCCATGAACAGTGTTAGAGGGTTCCAATTTCTCCACATCTTCACCAACGCTTGCTATTTTCTGTGTTTTTTGTTTTCATAGTAGCCATCCTTATGCGTTGAGGTGCAAAACTCTTTTTTTAAGATTAATGAACGAAGCTATTGAGTGCCACCTGCTTGTCTTCTATCAGTCAGTACATTTTAAGAAATCATTCTTCAAAGAAGACTATATTTTGAAGTCATAAGCTTCCTATGTGTGACTTTCGAGAACTCTTTGAATCAAGTGTTGTTTTGGCAATCGCAACTTTGATGAAACACCCAAAACAACCTCTTCTCCAAAACCTTTAAAAATAGTAGAAATTGTTTTTGAAAAGCCACAGATCGGTCCTCTGTCAGTAGTGATTTTCGGGCCCACGCAAAGCTTAAGATTAGTAGGTTAGTCATCCCAGGACTGAATGCAGAGAATGAGATCGGAGTGGACCCTATGGTATTATGGGTCTTGGGAAATACGTGGGTGAAGGAGCTGTCCAGCAGGAGAGAGGCAAGGCTTTATTTTCACATAACGTGCTACAACTTTTTGTTGCACCGCAAGTAGAAGTGAAGTGTTTGGTGTGTGTTCCTGTGTGTGCCTGTGTGTGTGCCTGTGTGTGTGGCCAAGGGAGAGGGGGTGTTTCTTGAGTAGGAAAAAAACGGCTCTGTTTACTCCTGAACCTTCCCTTGCTTACTGTATGAGAAAAAATATATACTTGCCGAAGGAAGGCAGGCAATTTTAAGAGCGTGGATCCTGTAACATCATCCAGCAGAGTGAATATCAGTTGAGCAGCTGGTATAAGAGAGCTTTGCAATGAGTTATGAGGCTCTGAAACTTTCCAAGTGAGTTTACGTACGCCCTTTGTGGCACGATATGAAGACTTTCGTTTAGCTTAAGTGTTTTAATGAGGTATTGCCATGTAGCACACGCAAATGAAAAACATATGATGTACCCCAGGCAAGAGAGAAGCAATAACTCTACAGGTTTTTGAAGAAGACTAGTCATACCACAGGCTACCATTATAACAGAAAAAATAACAAGAATTTTAATACCGTTGTCTGGCCAAATATATTAATTTCAACTGAATGCCTTTTAAAAAATATTATAGCTGTGAGGCAGGACGTTCCATTGGCGAGCATCTTCAAAACCTTCATTTTAGAGGATTCACTGAAAATTATTGAAGTGGAGCAGCCTTTGCCCATCCGTGCATTTGGAGGAACCACTGAAAAGTCTTTGATCATTTATGTGAGGCTTCTTTGAGTTTGACACAAAGAAGCTCAAATAAGAGGAGACGCTTTTTTAAAAAAAAAAATTTTATTTACTTGTTTAGTTTTGGCTGTATTGGGTCTTCGTTGCTGTGCACAGGCTTTCTCCAGTTGCGGCGAGTAGGGCCCATTCCTCACTGTGGTGTATGGGCCTCTCATTGCAGTGGCTTCTCTTTTTGCAGAGCACGGGCTCCAGGCGCACAGGCTTCAGCAGTTGTGGCTCACTGGCTCCAGAGTGCAGGCTCAGTAGTTGTGGCGCACAGGCTTAGTTGCTCCGCGGCATGTGGGATCTTCCTGGACCAGGGCTCAAACCCGTGTCCCCTGCATTGGCAGGCGGCTTCTTAACCACTGCGCCACCAGCGAAGCCTGAGATGCATTTTTAAGTGGGTTGACTTCTTTGCATTTACATAAGGGCATGGCCGATTTACTGATAGCAGACACCCGATGGAGGAATTCCAGAATAAGAACACGGGGTTGCGCTTTCCAGGTCAGCTGTTCCATTGCCCGGACCACGTGCCGACTTGGGTTCACATTCAGTCATTTGTTAGATTTCTGTGTATCTTGTTTGGAAATGTTTTTGGAAAAAGGTGTTCTGTGACCTCGTTTGGGTATTACTCCTGGGTTCTAATAACGCTTGTCTGAAAAAAAATAATTTTTGTGTATATCCTTTAATTTAGAAATCTGAAATCTCAAAATGCTTTCCTACATTTTCATCCAAAAAGCATTTTGCTGACTTTCAGGTTCGGGAAACACAGGGATGAAAAAGAAATAGTGCCCTCAGGAAGCTCTGTAGCTTACTAAGCAGTTAATTTTTACCAAAAGTCTCTGAAGACAGGTGATGACTGATACAGCACTGGGAAGCCTGTTAGGTCAAGTGATGGAACTTTCTTATTTGATATCTTTATATTTCTTTCGAGTCTACCTCACACAAAAGCACTAAGGAGATTGTTCGGGTGATCATGACTTCTATCTGTAGAGACCGTTGGATTCCAGGTAAGAGGAGTTGGGGGAGGGGGAGCTGAGAGTGTGTGTTCAAGGCGATATCATTGAAGCTTTCTTCTCATCAGAATAATCTGCGATGACAGATGGTCTGTTCTCAGCTTGAGTGCAGCCGGGGACCAGCATCAGACATCTTGGCTTTCAGTGGTTTTCCTCACTTCAGTCCTTGAAGCATCTCCTGACCCTCAGCCTTTTCCGTAAAGCTCCTCCTTTTGAATCCTCTACAAAGAGTCACCTTTTCCAAACTAGAATTGTTCCACATGAAGGGAGAACACACGTGTGGAGGCTTCTTTCAGTTTTGTGGAATAACCTTTAGAAGTAACTTCAGGAATGATTTCCCATCGCTTGGAATGGCAGCCCACAGACACATGTTCCCCCTAAATACTCTCTTCATCTCCAGCTATTGGGTCTTTCTTATGTGGAAAAAAAAATCGGTATTTTTTTCCCTGCAGCTCAAATGAAGCCAGAAATGAACACCGGTGACTCACGTATTAGCTCATCTTGTGAAAACGTTCACGCGTCTAGTTAGCATTGGTTTTCTGTCTGTGAATAATGGGAGGTCTCCCTGTTTGCTAGCTCTCCTGGGCAAGACTTGAGCTTTCTTTCTCATACTTATTCACTTTGCTACTTACAATTGTTCTGAAAGCAACCAAGAAAATACAAAATATTGGTTCTTACACTGACGTGACTAGGCTTTGTATTGAGAGGCAAAAGAGAGAAATCACATGATAATATTTTTCTTTTTTACATGTTTTTCTCTTTAAAGAACTGAATTGTCTATGTGGTTGTTTCAGATGAAAGAATGACTCTGGGAAGCTTTTTCTGGATGGGCTTCTGCGTAACACCCTGCACTTTGGTTTTGTCTGAACACGTGTAATTGGAAACATGTACATTCACAGTGGCCCTTGACTCTGAAGAATGGTACGGACATTTTCCCCAGCTTTGTTCGTTCTTATTTTGTCCCTGTGCCATGTTTTTTTTTTTAATTGAATTCAAATTTGCAGCTTTTAAAAGCAAACCACAAGAACATGGTTTTTAATCCCTTGAGATTTGTTTGCCCCTGTTCTACATATAAAATAACAATTGCCTTAATATGGCCATGCCAGACTTATAAAACAATTAAAAATGGCATCTCTTTATTCATTTAGGTTTTTAAAAAAATCTTTTACCAGTTAAGGTAGAGCGTGTCTTACCAAAGCAAAGCAGAGGTTTTTCCCTCGAGTCCAAGGAGGTAGGGTAGCTATTTACACGGATCCTTCTTCAGAGTGTCAAGGAAGGGTCAGTCCTGGTTTTAAGTGGTAATTTTAGCCTGCAGCCAGAGATTCCAATCTTGGGGAGGAAAAAAAGTCCTGGAAAAACTGTGTGGCCACATGTCGAATGATGTCACCAGGTGGGGGAGGGCACCAAGAGAAGATGAAGAATCTTATGGCTTGTTTGATTTGTGAACTGTTTCTGATTATCCCAATTGAGGGGGGGGGCGGTCCTTTGAATAATGACGCCTTGACATCCCTTCCCTGGGGAATCCACACTACTGGTCACCAGATGTGTTAGGGCAGCCGCTTCAAGCTTCAGACCTGTCCTGTGAGCTGCACATGTTCAGATACTGCTCTCCATTTACCCCTGCCGAAGGAAAGCCAAACCTGAAACCCGCTCTCCCAATTAAAGAAAGTTCTAGTTTACAGTGATTTGTTATTAATATTCATGCCTTTGGGCCCAGTAATTGTTCTCTGGGCATGACTGTCGGGCATGGGCTGTGTAGCTCAGCAGCTCCCCAAGTAGAACTCTCTTGGTCCTTTTGAGCTAAATATTAAATACTATGAGCGTTTTCTGATATAGGAATTTTTATGTTTAGACGTAACTACAAAGCCCTAGATTGTAAACCCTGAAGGGACTTTGAAGATCACCACTCTCGCAGATCTTTACATTTTCAACTTTTCTATCAGAATCTTGAAAAATATAAAATGATTCCTATTGAAGTCAGGTGCACTATCTAGAAAAAGCTTGCTTTTCTAGCCTGTGTCACTGTCATCGGGAAAAGCCACGTGCTAGTTGAATATGTAACTGCCTGTGTATGAGCGATTTAGGGAAATGAAGACATCACCTCCTCTCCAAGAAACCTAAACATGTAGATCATGGATTGAGAGAAATTTAGAGCTGTACCTTCCAACCCCTTACCCAGTGGAGGAATCTCCCCCGCAGAATCCTGAAAGATGTTGTGCCACCTTTTCTTGCCTCTTTCTTCTACTGGAGGAACCCTTTGGCCTTTTGGAAAAGTTCTCCCCTTCATCTTAGATAGACCCTCCAGAACTACTCAAGCCCAAAGAATAAGTGAATCCCTTTTTCACATGCAAACTTTCAAATATTTGAGGACAAGACGCTCATGTCTCCCTCTGATCCTTAATTTTTTCTTTTTCGACACAACACCCCTGGTTTCCTCCCCTGTTCTCTCCCATGGTTTTTATTTCTTGTATCATCCTGGCTGTTCTCCCATGGATGTGCTTCCTATACTTAGCATCACTTTGTAACATTCTGTCACTTTATTCTGTGCTTGTCAGACTACAACTAAAAAATAAACACTAGAAGTAAATGCGACCTATTTGCAGGGCAGGAATAGAGATGTAGAGAACGGACATGTGGGCACGGGGGTAAGGGGAGGGTGGGACGAATTGGGGGATTAGGATTGACATATATACACTACCATCTGTAAAATAGCTAGCTAGTGGGAACATGCTATATAGCACAGGGAACTCAGCTCGGTGCTCTGTGACGACCTAGATGGACGGGATGGGGGTGGGGGGGAGGGAGGTCCAAGAGGGAGGGGATATATGTATACATCTAGCTGATTCACTTCATTGTACAGCAGAAACTAACAGAACATTGTAAAGCAATTATACTATAATAAAAAAAGTTAAAAAGCTAAAAGTCAATGCGGTATTTCTTTTTTTTTTTGCGGTACGCAGGCCTCTCACTGTTGTGGCCTCTCCCGTTGCGGAGCACAGGCTCTGGACGCACAGGCTCAGCGGCCATGGCTCATGGGCCCAGCCGCTCCGCGGCACATAGGATCTTCCCAGACCGGGGCACGAACCCGCGTCCCCTGCATCGGCAGGCGGACTCCCAAACACTGCGCCACCAGGGAAGCCCTTAATGTGGTATTTCTGATTTGATCCAAGCAGCAAAGTTTCTTAAACTGTGAGGTGCTCTCTCTGAGTGACCTACAATGTGTCACAAGGGCCTATTGCTCCCTATTCTGATTTCACTAACTTTTTTTTTTTTTTTTTCCATATGAGGAGAGCTTTACTGGAGAACTTCACTACGTTTGTATGTGTGAGGTTATATAAATAATTATCTGCTCATTTAAAAAAGTGCAAATAATTCACAAAGATATAAAGTTGAAAAACCTGGTAAAGCCAGCGACCCCATTGATGGAGCTCTGAGGAAGCTGTGGTAACAAATTAACTCCAAATCCCAGGGGTTAACCTAACAAGCTCCCACACAGTCACTCAGGCTGACAGAAGTCCCCCCATCTTATGACTTCGTTGCATCAACACGTGGCTTCCAGGCCCATCGTAGCAGGGGAAAGAGACCCACAGAACTAATACCTGTTCTATACGATCCCTGGAGCACCGGTGACATCCTTCACTTGTGTTTATAATCCGGTGGCCAGAGTCTCTCGCAAGGTCCCAATAATTGCAAGGGCTGGGAATCTTCCAGAGTGTCCAGGAAGTTACTATGAAATTCATTAAGCTTAAAAACTTTTAAGAAAGATAATAGTAGTAAATAAATAAATAGTAAAAAAAAATTACTAAGAAATTCATTAAGCTTAAAAATATTTTTCTTAAATAATAAAAAATAAATGTTAAAGAAGGTTATTAAGAAATTCATTAATTTCTTTAAGCATAGTGAATTTCTTAGTGACCGCCTACAGGTAGCTTATTTCCTAAACAAACACTTGAATGACTGAAGATTTTAGTGCTAATCCCTGACCTGAGATCTGAGTGCCAGCCATAGACACTGGTTTGTCTGTAGCAGAGGTTGAACGAAGGCCCCCTAACCACAGGATTCTAATTGTGACCTAGTATTGCCTCTGTTTATGTGACCTGTGGTTAATTGTATTAAGCCCAACAAAGACCCCTGGAAAATTTTTTTTTCAGCCTTTGAATCCTTGGACACCATCCCCATAAGATGGTTCGTACACAGGATATTAAAAGCGTTTGCTTCTGAGAACTGAATGTCAAGTCCATTCGTCTGCTGGATTAAAACTCATCATCTGATTTCTCATTAGTGAATCTCAGATGAGGGTGTCTCAATTACATGTCTAACCTCAAGAATGGATAGGTTTTAGGATGAGTTATTATATCATTGACTACTATTAGATTATTGGTGTGATTTAAACGTCGTCATGTATCTGGAAATAATTTATAAGTTGTAAGCTTGATAATCCAGTGTGAGGCACACATTTGGCACCATTACAGAAACTTTCAAAACATTTGTATCCGTTTTTTTTTTTTTTTTGTGGTACGCGGACCTCTCACTGTTGTGGCCTCTCCCGTTGCGGAGCACAGGCTCCGGACACGCAGGCTCAGCGGCCATGGCTCACAGGCCCAGCCGCTCCGTGGCATGTGGGATCCTCCCGGACTGGGGCACGAACCCGCGGTCCCCTGCATCGGCAGGTGGACTCTCAACCACTGCGCCACCAGGGAAGCCCCATTTGTATCCTTTGACTTAATAATATTTCTAGGCTTCTTTTATAAGTGAATTATTGGGCATTTTTAAAAAGAACTTCGTTCTTGGACTTTCCTGGTGATCCAGTGGTTACGACTCCATGCTTCCACTGCAGGGGGTGTGGATTCCATCCCCGGTTGGGGAAGTTCGTGCGCTGTGGGGTACGGCCAAAAAAAAGAAAAAAAAAAAAAGAAAGGTCTTGCCTTAGTACTGGAGAGTATGGGGAGTAATTAGCCCTAGACCAAGTGCTTCTGAGCACTGCCAAAATAATTTTTAAAAGATCCAAAAGGATCAAACGATGAAAAAAGAAAGAATTCTGTCCTCAATATTGAAATATTAGAAATGACTTAACTTTCTGCTACTAAGAAGGTAGTTCAGTCATTCAACAGTTTTTATTTAAGTCTGTGCTAAATGCTAAGCACTGTTCTTGACCAAACCCAAAGGATGAAATCCCTATTCTCTGAGAGCCGTCATTCTGAGGAGGAAGACAGTTACCAGGGTAATTAAATAAAATACGTAATAAAATAAGTGAGATGGAGAAAAACCAAGCGAGGAAGAACAGGACGTACTGGGAAGCGGGAACTGTAGTGTTTCATGAAGAGATGAGCTAAGCTGCAGAGAAGGCGACCTTTGAGCAAACACTGGAAGGAGGGAAGGAGTGAGGCGGCTGCGTGAATTGGGGGAGATACCTTCCAGGCAGAAGGAATAAGGACAAAGGCCCCAAGGTGGGAGCCTACCTGACGTGTGGGAAAACCAATGACCCAGCCATTCAAAGGACTCCTAGGCAGCCATTAAAATAATAACCTAGACCTATATGTATTCACAGGGAAAGACGGTGATATATAATTAGTGAAAAAAGCAAAGCGAATTTTAAAATGATATACATAGAAAATCCCATTATTTTTGGCTGAAACATTTTACCCATGGCTATTTATAAACATATACTTAGAAAAATATCTACAAGGATATAACTCAAAAGGTTGACAGTAATTTTCTTCTTTCCTTTATACCTGAAAAATCTACTATGAATTAATTGCAATGCAGGTGTAGGATATTTTTATAATTAAAAGATCATTCTAGGGCTTCCCTGGTGGCGCAGTGGTTGAGGGTCTGCCTGCCGATGCAGGGGGCATGGGTTAGTGCCCCGGTCAGGGAGAATCCCACATGCCGCGGAGCGGCTGTGCCCGTGGGCCATGGCCACTGAGCCTGCACGTCCGGAGCCTGTGCTCCGCAACGGGAGAGGCCACAGCGGTGAGAGGCCCGTGTACTGCAAAAAAAAGATCATTCTATTATTAGTGTCCATCCCATATCATGGTACTCTAAATGAAGCTGAATATTTTAGCTAAATCTTGTCAGGAAAGATATTTTAATATTAATTCTACTAAACTCAATAAATACTCATTTTTGAAAAGTTTTCTATAGCTTCCTAGTCATAATACTAAATGACCTGTTATAGGTTGGGCTGTGTCCCCACAAAATTTATATGTTGAAGTTCTAACCCTCAGGACCTCAGAATGTGACCTTATTTAGAAATGGGGTCATTGCAGATGTAATTAGTTAAGAATAGGTCATAGTGAAGTAGGGTGGGCCCTAGTCCAGTATGACTGGTGTCCTATCAAAAGGGGAAGTTTGGAGACAGATACGCACACACACATATACAGGCAGAACACCATGTGAAGGTGAAGGTAGAGTTCTTGTTCAGGCTTATATGATCCAGGGAACACTGCAGATCTCAAACCTTTTCTGGGCAAGGCCATGCACAGAATAGTGAGTCGCCCTTTGGTCTTTAACAGACCCTGCTCTTAATGGAAAGCTCCTGCTCTGTCTTTGGTGTCCCTCCAAGAGAAGTGAGCTGGGGGTGAGACAGGAGCAGAAAGCACCATGGGTCGCCTTTCAGTCAACAGCAATCCATGCCCCCTCTTCAGAACTTCCCTTGTCACCACAGTCCTGTTTGCCATCTGCTGTGCAGCATTCTGGCCGGGAGGGAATTCAATAGACTAAGGAATGATGCAGGGGGTCGTTCCTTGGTGTTCACTAAGCACTGCCCCTCTACTAAGCAAGCAGGAAGTTGTCTACCACGAGGGTCTTCAAACTATAAGGCATGTTAAAGCATCATTTCTTGGCCTACCTCAGAAATGCTGTTTTGGGGGCCTAGGGAGGAGCCCATGCCTTTCGTTTCCATCCAGCCCCCAATGATGCTGATACTGCTGGTCTGGAGACCATGTTTTGAGTAGCTCTGACCTCCCAGGACTGGACCATGTTCTTGTCCCCAGTCCAGGGGGAATTTTCTTCTCCCAACTCCACTTGGGTATTATGCTCTTGAATTTCACCAAGAGCCAGTGTGGGGTAGACCACACTTGTGGTGTCTGTCACCATTTCAGAGAAGTCCTCTCAAGGGCTTTGCTCATTTTGTTGCTGGGTGTCCTTCGTGGAAAATTACCCTCAGGTCTGAGGATGTAGATATATTGACTCTCTTCTTATAAGTGGCTGGGCTTCTTAGTAGATGGCAAAAATTAAGAGTTAGGGATTAACAGATACAAACTACTATATATAGAATAGATAACCAACAAGAACCTACTGTAGAGCACAGGGAACTATGCTCAATACTTGTAAGAATCTATAACGGAAAAGAATCTAAAAAAGAATGTGTGTGTATGTATATGCATACGTATAACTGAATTACTTCGCTGTACACCTGAGACTAACACAACATTGTAAATCAACTATATTTCAATAAAACCATTCTGTCATTCTGTTTTTCTCATTACTTTGTCTAATAAGATGCTCAGAACGAGGATTTTTCTCAACTGCTACAGCTTCACTCAGAATTCCTAACGTAATTTTCCAATTCTGCTGCTTGATTTTGTTCTTTCATATATCCTAATAATATTTCTATAACTGTGTTTCTTATTCTTTTTTGAAAAAGTAAATTTTTATTACAAAGTTAATAGCGGTAAATATTTAGTAAATATAGTTAGTAAAAAGAAAAATAAAACCTTCCCAGCCCCATCACTCAGAAATAATATCTGTTATTTTTCAGTAGTAGTCCTCTAGTTAATACATAAAATTTATTTTAATTAAATTATACACATTTATATAAGAATATAATGTAAATTTATTTAACAAGTAAAATTCAAATGATTTAAATAACTGAAATTAAAAATATTTAACTTAGAGTTTTATTAATTGCTGTTTATTGGTAGAATCATGAGTATCTTCTCCTGTTGTGAATCTATTCTTAGATTCCAACTTTGACTCTTCTAGGTAGTTTCTAGTTTTTCTCTATCACAGACAAAATTGTGATTAATATTACAGTAAATACATCTAACTCATCTAGTATAAAATTCTAGAAATGGATTCATTTGGTGAGAGAGAGGTGGGGAGGGAGGGAAGGGGAGAGAGAGAGAGAGGTGCAGAGTGGAGCTTACATTTTTTCCCAATCACCTCTGGCTCTGGGTTCCTGCTTCCAGGGAAGCTGGTCCATTCACGGATTATTTTACTTTCCTTGACATCCAATCCCTGTCCTCCAGCCACGCCCCTGAGGAGAGAGTTCCTTGAGTTCCTTCCGTGAGTTTCCCCAGCCGCTCCCTGGCGCAAAGCGTCCGTGTGTGTAACAGACCACATCCTCTCTTTTTCAGGACTCCTTTTTCAGTTCCACGTGTCTTTGAATTCACGCCCCTCCCCCCAGCCCTAGAGTTACCTTTCCCCCACAAGAGTCCAAACAGTATTCTGTTCAAAAAATGGATTCCTCAGGTATCCCTGTGAAACTCGTCGCCTTACAGAACAAATGAGCTTGATGTTTTGCTTAGCCCCTCATCGGCTCACTTGGCTTCCAGTCGACCTTTTCAAACTCCCAGACCATGTCTCAACCAAAGGTGTGGTCGCTAAGGACAGGTGAAAACCACGATTGCAAGCTTGCTTTCTCCCTCTCCTCTGCCAGTTCTAGGATCTGACGGGAGATGTACAGAAATCAGCTTTCCCACTGATGTAAATATGCCTCTCCTGCCCCCTAAGAAGATGTTCTGGCTGAAGTCAGTTAAATAGCAACACGTAGGAGATTAGGGTTAAGTCAGTGGAATCGCGGGGGTGAGCTGGACGGTGGGGATGAAGCAGTGAGATGGCTTGCAAACGGACCCCTTGTATCTTGGCCCCGGAGACTGGGGCGTGGTGGGGAACCGTGGAGGGGAAGCACCGAGGAGACCTCTGCCTTCGGTGGGGATCAGGTTTTGTTGAAGGGCTAGCGTTCATCCAGGTGAGGCGTCTGGCAGGCATTTGGATGTACAGATCTGCATCAGGAGGGGGGCAGAGCTTGGGTAGCTGTGAAGGCATCAGTCTAAGAGGTGTGTGGGGACGTGGCCTTTCACAGAGGACGTGGGCGGGAACCTGCTAGAGGACAAATGCCCAGGGGAGGTGGTGGAACCGGAGCCAGGAAGGAGATGTGAGCGGTGTCACTTCCACTGCCATGATGCTCACATCACACCAGCAGAGATGGGTCTTGAGACTCCTCTTACGTTGTCTTTACTCATTGTCTGGGAATATCTGAAATAAATTTCCCTTTTCCTTTTTCAAATTCATTCTCTGATCTTTTTCTGTGATTATAAATGCTGTTAATTCTGCATCATCCTCCACTCCTTCCAACAGTGACTTCATGTCGAAAGCAGCATGCATACTTTCTGTGACGGGTTCAGTCCTAATTTATGACTGTTGGTCTCATTGTTTGTAATTAGCACGAGCTCTTGCCTCTTGCATTAATTCTGTACTTTTCTTTGGGAAGAATTTCAAACAGAGGAGTCTTGAGAATTCTTCTGCAGGAGAATTTCCGAAGCTATTTTCAGAAGTGCTCAGGTTGAACTGGGAGATCACTCCTTAGACTTTTAAATGTTTCCCAAATAAAGGGTGCTGTTTCTGGCTCTGGAATTTCTTACTTTGGGTACTTCTGCAGGTTCCTGTCTTCTCCACTTCAGTAAAGAAAACCTAACCTCTTCTCACCTCTCTCTGTGTTTGGGAGTTTCTCATAACAGAATGTTCTGTTTTCAAGGATTCTTTTGTTTATTATATTTTAAACATGCAATGATGTTTCTAAAAATGCCCTGAAAGGGAGCAGGAAAAGTCATTGACAGCTTTGTTCAGACTCTGCCAGTTTGGATGGCTGAGGCCGAGGGATTTCAGGGCAGTAGCTCATTTAGTTTTGTGCTGGTTCTGTTGATCAGTCATTTGAAATGATCCGCCAAGAGTCATGTATATGAAGACACGGACTCTCTTCCCAGCCAGCACTGGTTGCATGTCTTCCTAGTCCAGTGGTCACCAAGTTGCTGCCACTTTGTGACATATTTGAATTTATTTTTTGTTTATAGAAATCCAAGCCAGAAAGACTCACAGTTTTGGCAGTTGATTAAAGCCATTTAAGGTAGATTTTTGACACTGTAATTAAATGTGAGCACAAATCAAATAGTGCTGCCATGTTCCTGACAGTGGGGAGGGCTCCAGAGCTGGCAGAGGGTCCCTGCCTAGCTTGGGTTAGGTCTCTGGGATTCCAAAGAAAGCTTTGATTTGTAAATGGTTGGGTTGAACGATGCCTTCCAAAATATATCTTTTAGAGGTATGAACTAACAAAATAAATGAAAGAAAATTGGATTAATTTTAATAATTCTGCCTCTTTGATTCCAAATCCTTGAACACCTACAAAAACAGAGTGCCTCTTAAAAGCACAACTTTGCCTTTGGAGACTAGTACTCTGTTTCTGTTTATGAGCGGGAGAAGCCAGACATGTATTTTTAGATGGATGGAGGCATCCAACGGAGAGTGAAGGTGGCTGAGAAGCCCTTCCAGGGTGCTGGTTGGAGATCACTGGGCTTCTTGGAGCTTTCAGAGTGAATTCCTTTCAAATTATGTTTTTGAAACCAGATCCAGGCCCTTTTATGTTATTGATTGTTTTCATATGAAATAACATTG
Organism: Tursiops truncatus; assembly: GCF_011762595.2. Classification (NCBI taxonomy): domain Eukaryota; kingdom Metazoa; phylum Chordata; class Mammalia; order Artiodactyla; family Delphinidae; genus Tursiops; species Tursiops truncatus. The sequence goes on along the minus strand of NC_047037.1, from coordinate 137,334,482 downwards.
AAATCCAGTAGCAAATTAGGCTAGCTGTAGATGAGTATTCCACATGGGTAACTGGGATGTTAATTGAGAATTACAATAATGAATGGAGTGAGAATAGACACAGAACATTAACCAGGGTGGAAGCCCAGAGAAGCAGGTCAGGATGACCGCCAGTTTCGTGGTTAGAGAGTTCTTTGTTGCAACTCTGATCCTGCCTCTTACTTTCTGAACTTGGATAAGGGACTTACCCTGACTAAGCCTTAGTTTCTTCATCCGTAAAATGGGAAGAATAACGTCTCATTCGTAGAACTATGGTTAAGAATTAACAGCTTATAATTAATGTACATAAAGCATTTACAGGGATTCCTGGCCTATGATAAATTAGTAGTGTTTGTCATTATTTTAATAACCAATACCACTGTTTAGATAAAATAGAAAAGAGATGTTTTCTTAGATATTTTTTTTCTGAGTATTTTTGGGGAGATGTCAGTGATAGGTACTCATTAGAATGTTTACTATAAATACAGACTTGGTGTTATATAAGATAGCAACAATAACAGTACTCTGGATTCTATGAAAAGGCACAGGGAGAACATAATGGACTGTTTATCTGCAATAGACCACCGTGGACAGTATATAAACATTAACCCACATTATTTTTAGTCTGCCCTTTCTGCCACCTGTGTGGGTTTTTTGAGAACTATAGGCCCCATTTTGGGGAGGGAGCCTGGAAGTGTGGGATCCAATGGCATTACTTGAAATGATGTTGAGTGGAAAGCTCAGCTCCCCCAAACACAGAGCCTCCTTTGATAAACCGTTTTGCACAGCCAAAGTTGCTCCCACGTAAGAAGTAACTGCCCCTGGCTCATATGGAACAACTCATTTCTTCCCAAAACACATTTTATGTCCAAGAGAAATAGTCTCATAGAGCTTATACCTTCATTTTTTGTATTATTTCCATCATATCGTATCTAAACAGATGGTCAAAGCAAGATTGCTCAGATTTTTACTGGAAATTCACATGACAATAACAACTGTGTCTTTGGGGAACGGCTTGGAAAATACTGAAACAAACAAGAATTTGCTTATTCCTTTTGTCTAGTCACAGGACCACTGTTGAACTTTGATAAATACCTTGGAAATATCTGATCGAACTTTCACATTGTAAAATTAAGCCACATATAGATAATTGCTTGATTAAAATGACATATTTTGACATGCTTGATCTGCACTATAAACTGATAATTAAAAATAGTTGGGGTGTTTTTAACATTGCTGGTAGAGCAGTTATGGCTAAATCCACTTTATAACTTTCAAACAGCTTTTATTTTATTTTATTTTATTTTATTTTATTTTGCTGTACGCGGGCCTCTCACTGTTGTGGCCTCTCCCGTTGCGGAGCACAGGCTCTGGGCGTGCAGGCTCAGCGGCCATGGCTCACGGGCCCAGCCGCTCCGCAGCATGTGGGATCCTCCCGGACCGGGGCACGAACCCGCGTCCCCTGCATCAGCAGGTGGACTCCCAACCACTGCGCCACCAGGGAAGCCCCAGACAGCTTTTATTGATTATGACTTTATGTAATCATTTGTCATGTTGCAAATAAGAGAATAGAGCTCGTGTATGGATTTTTAATTTATGATATCCTCTTCTTGCAATACCAATATAATCCATCTTTTCAAGCGTTAGTAAGTCAAGACAAAACCTTTTATTAGTAAATTTACAGACACTAAGAAAATGGAAACCAAAAATGCATATTTTGTAAAGACCATTACTTCAGAAGTAAATCGTTCCTTTCATATGAGAAAAAGTACATCTTTTTATTACATCTTTTAATTTAACTGACTATATTTTACCAAAATTTATATATGAAACAGGTCACACTTATATACCACTTTCTAAAAGCAAACCTTTCTTTCCCCCATCACTTATTCATAGGGAGTGGACCACACATTATGAAAAATTATGAATGCTACTCTAGGTTTAGATTTAAGTAATTCTTTCCATAATAGAAAACTCTCCATTTTCATATGGTACTATCTGTAGTTATTGCACGTAACACAAATTATAACCCTTCATACTGAGAACTTCAGCTGATGAGAGGACTGATTATCAAATTTACCCAGAAATAACTGAATTTCATTCACATCATATTTTTAATATTCAAACCACACATTGCAAATATATGATCAAGAATATCACAGATAAGAGTGTCTGGATCTGAAAATGTACCCCCAGAGCCCCTTTAATGCTTGTCTGATCGTAATTGCCAATTTGAGTTCTCTTATTTGGAGCACCAGGTAGTCTAACTCTGCCTGCTCAGAGGTGCTTTGTCACCGTTGTGTCTAATCTGGGCTGCAGATTTCTAAAACATTTCCTAAGTGGTTCCCCATCTTATTTTAGTTTCCAAAATTCAAAACCTGAATTATGGTTTCTTGCAAACAAATTCAATGAACTTCATTTGCATCATTTTCCTCATCACACTGGGATGAACCACATTGTGTTTCTATGGAGGATGCCTTTCCCAAGAACTCTGAATATTGTTCTTAAGTTCCACACTTTGGCTCTTTGTGTCAGTTTCCTTTTTGTGGGTTTTCTTGGTGCCAGAGTACCTTTTCTCCCCCTTCCTTTGGAGGTAGCATTAGAACAGTGTTTAAGGATATGACATCTGGTTGAGAAGGACCTTGCCTCAAAGTTGGTGATTCCCATTCTTGCCGCCCTGATTATAACCATCCCCTAATTGCTGTGATGGTGGGCATGTTACTTAACTTCTCTGGGCCTCCGTACCTTCAGCTGTAAAGTTCGGCTAAGAGTAGACATACCTGGTAAGGTTTTGTGATGATTGGCCCTGGGCTTGTCTCCATTCATAGTAGCTGCACTTTGAGCCGTTGAACGTTACCTGAGGGAAGATACAGAACTGTGCTGGCTGCTCTCACTCTCTTTGTGACCGCAGGTCTCCGACAGGCATTCAAGGCTGCATCGAAATCCTCCTGCAGGGCCCTGAGTCATAGGCTGGCTCTTTTTTCTCTGCTCAGCATCTAAGTGATGGACAGTCCCAAGGCTCAGCTTTAATCACTTTGTCCACACTCACCTCCCCCTTAAAAAAATGTGGTCCAATCATATGGTTCCACTCCCATTTCAATGATTCCCAATCTTACCTCCTTGCTTATAAGCATCTCTAAATTGATCTCTCAACATGCATATCCATAAGCAACTTTGACTTTAAGTACAAATCCTGACCTGTCCTCCCCAAACTTGTATTCTCCAAGTCTCCCCATCTCTGTGAAGTGGAAACACGATCTTCCCAGTTGCAAAGGCCATGCAATTAAACAAAAGAACATCCAGAAACCACAGATCATCTCTGATGCTTTTCTTTACTCTCTGCCTCCAGTGTATCGGCCAATCCTGTCATCTCTTCCTCTGGTGGCTCCTGCTCCATCATCCTTCACCTGGGTTGACACAGTAGCATCTTAGCTACATTCTCTCAGCTCCCTTTTGTGCATGTTGACAATCTTCTCCTTTGTGCAGCGTCTGGAGCCTTTAGAGCACGTCCATCAGATCATACAATCTTTATTTCATCTCCAGCCCCAGTGGCTTCCCGCCATACTGGGGATACGTCCAAACTCCTGAGTATGATCTGGATCTTGCCCGCTTTGCAGACACTGGATGAAATTACTGGGCCCTGGCTCATGGCGCTCCAGTATTCTGTTTCTCTGATGTGCCAAACAGCCTGACTCAGGAATATTGAAGTAGCTGGTCTCTCACCTGGAGGGCTGCTCCTCTGCATCTGTAAATGGCCCCTATTTGTTGTGTACATTTTAACTGAACGCCGCCTTCTGGTGAGGGCCCCATGTCACTGAGGGCCACTCCCTCCAGTTCCTGGAGATGCCCCTCATTGAGGAGTGGTGAGGGTCAGGAGAAATATTCATTATCCTTCATATTACTGATCTCCAGTAATATGAAGATCAGGTGGAATTGGTATATTACCGTAAGTCACGATTATCCCTTTTTCACTGCCAAATCCCATGTTTCATCTGGCTGCCTGTAAAAGTGTTCCCTACGTGAAAAATTTTGACCTGCTGAGTTGAGGAGAAGAGGTAGCCCTGGAGGTTTCTCCCTCTCTCCCTCCCCTCTTTTGCTTCCTTTCTTTTTGAGAGGGGATTACACAAAAGGTATTTTACATAAAATGTTTTCTATGACCTGCTCTGAGTTCCCCTTATTTGGAAGCTAATTGGGTGGTAAAGTCTTCTCAGTTGTACCTTTCTCCCAGATCAGGGTCTCTGTCCTAATTTACATCTAACCCATGTAGCCATTACCAAGTCCAAGCTTGTACTGCTCACCACACAACAGGCCAATAAATCAAGAAACGAGTTTTTGGGGCAAGGAATAGCGACTTTATTCAGGAAGCCAGCAGACTGAGAAGATGGTGGACTAGTGTCCCAAAGAACCATCTTTCCCGAGTTAGAATTAAGGCTTCTTTCATACTAACAGGGGAGGGGGTAAAGTCCTGGTTGCTGAACAGACTCCTGAGGGGATGTGTTACTTTTTTCCTTCCTGCAGCCATTCACAGGTGGGCCTGGTCAGGATGTTTCCTGTGAGCTAAACAAAGGTATTGTAGCTTAATGCTCATTATCTGGGAGGCAGGATTCCCAGAGATGGGCCATTATGTATACTTTAAGCTTAACTGGCTTCTAACATAGCCAGTTATAGTGTTTAACTGAGCAAACAAGAGAATGGATTCCTAGCATCTAATATTTCATGGTTACATAACCTTTTTATTAATTAAAAAAATTTTGAAGTGTAACACAGAGAGAAAAGTACCTGAAAGATAAATGTGCACCATGGTTAATTACAATTCCAGGAACAGCCCCACTCGTGCCCCTCCCTGATCCTTACTCCTCCTTCCCTTCCTCTAAAGGTAGATATTATCTTAAGTTTTAGATCATTGCTTCTTTGCTGTTCTTTGTAGTTTTCTCATCTAACTATGCATACCTAGTCACTAGAATGTAGCTTTGCCTCCTTTTCAATCTTTATATAAAGGTAATTGTACCTTGTATTCCTTTGTGTTGGGCTTTCACTCACCATTACATTTGTGGCATTTATCTGTATTGCTGTGTGTGGTTTCTTCATTTTCACTGCTGTAGAGGGTGCAGTGTGCCACAATAGGCCACACTTTATTGATTCATTCTACCACTGAAGGGTATTTGAGCTCTTCCCAGCATCAGGCTATGACAGTTAATACTGCTGAGAACATTCCCAGAGAAGGTTCGTGCACATTGAGAACGTGCACATATGCATACGTTTCATTGTGTATGTATTAAGTAGTTTCATTGTGTGTGTATTAATACGTTTCATTGTGTATGTATTAAGTAGTGGAATTGCAAAGTCTTTAATGATGTAGATGTACTGGATTTTCTCCGTTTACTTCTCCAGTCTGCTCTCTAGCCTTCTCTGCCCTGCTTCTTACCTGGGAGTTTGACACCTGTGGACTACATCCGATGTGCTCCGTGGTCCTCTGTCTTGCGCTGAGTTCAGCTCATGAGAAACACCAGGAGGAAATCAGAGAGGAGGAGAGAGAGTTTACATATTTATTTCCCCAACTTTCTCTCTTTGGCCACAGGTTGGCAGTGGCTTTTTCTCTCTAGGGAAAGCCACAGCTCCTATGGTTTGTCCTCGCCTGTAGTTAAAGCTACAGCTGCATCTGTTTCTAGGTGCTAATAACCACCTTCTCCCTTGCTGTTTTGAGCCTGAGGATCCTAATACCTTCCTGTTCTTGCTGGCCTTTGGGACTTCATCACCCTCTAGTTTTTACTCAGTTCTGCCCTTATCTTTATAAGTTCTTTCATTAAACTCTCTGTATCTGTTTCCTATAAGAACACTGACTCATAAATAAAGATATTTTCCAAACTCCAGCTGTGTGCAAAAGTTCTTATTGCTACATCTTTGCCAAAAATGTTGTCATTCCTCTTCGTTTTAGACATTCTGATGTATATGTTGTGTTATCTCATTGTGGTTTTAATTTGCATTTCCTGGATTACTAACCAGGTGGAAGGGTTTTTCCTATATTTAATGGGCATTTGATAGCCTCTTTTATGAGTGCCTGTTCAACTTTCTTCCCTGCTTCTCCATTGGGTTGTGTGTCTTATTGATTTATAAGTGTATTTTACATATTCTGGATATGAATAGTAAGTTAGATGTGTTAAAAGTATTATCTTATACTCCATGGCTTGCCTTTTTATTCTTTTAATAGTGTCTCTTGGTGAAAAGAAGTTCTTAATGTATTTCTTTATTTTAATGTAGTTCAGTGTACCAGTCTAATTTTATAGTTAGTGTTTTTGTGCTGTTTTACAAAATTTTCTCCATCCCAAAGTCATGAATATATTCTTCTATATTATGTTCCAGAAACTTTGTTTTCCTCTCACATTTATATCTACAGTTCACCTGGAATTGATTTTTGTGACGGTGTTAGTTGTCAAGTTTCTTTTTCCCGTATGGATATCCCATTTCATCAGCACTGTTTTCTAAGAATTTCTTTCTTTCTTGACTGCTCTGCATGATACCTTTGTCAAAAATTAAGTGTGTCCATATATGTGTGAATCTGTTTCTGAAAGAAAATCTGTTTCTTTTCTTTTCCATTGTTTGTTTTTACCTGCATGAATACTACTCTAGAGCAAGTTGTCATTAAGAATCACTCTTCTTTAAGAATATCTGGTCTATTTTTGGCCTTTGTATTTTCATACAAATTTTAGAATCAATTTGTCAAGTTCTACAAAAATCTTGTTGCAATTTTGATTGCGTCTACATTCAATCTGTTGATTAGTTTGAAGAGAATTGACATCTTTACAGTATTGTCTTTCAATCCATGAATATGGTACAGCTATCCATTTATTTAGATCTTCTTCAATAATACTTTGTAGTTTTCTGTGTAAACGTCCTGCATATCGTATATTATTCCCATATATTAAGTTTTTTTTGATGCTAATACAAAGACTATCATTTAAAATTTATTTTCTACTGATGCTGATATATAGAAATAAAATTGAATTACCTATACTGACCTAACCAGCAAAGTTCCCAAACTTAGACATTCTGATGATTTGTTTCTAAATTCTCTTGGAAGTCCTATGCAGAAAACTATATCATCTGCAGATAGTTAAAGTTTTATCTATTTTTCCCCAATCCCTTGGCATTTTAGTTCATTTTCTTGCCTTACATACCGTCTAGGACCACCAATACAATTTGTGACACATGTGGTGATAGTGAGCCTCTTTGTCTTTTTCCCAACTTTAAAAAATTAGATTTCAGTATTTCACCATTAAAGTATGTGGTTTATTGTAGAGTTTGGTAAATGCCCTTTACGATATTGTTAAAGTTCCCTTTCATCTCTAATTTACTAAGAATTTTTATCATGAATTGATATTGAATTTTATCCTCTTTTATTTGAGATCATCATATGACTTTTCTTCTTTACAATGCAAATTGAATAATTTATATTGATTGAAGTAACCTTGCAGTCTTAGAATAAACCCAAGTTCATCATAGTACATATGATTCTGTTTTATATACTGTTGATTTGGTTTTCTGGGAATTTTTTCAAGTTTTTTGCATCTGCATTTATGTGTGAGATTAGTCTATAATTTTCCTTTCTCATAATGTCCTAGTCACATTTTGATATCAAACTTTCCTCTTTTTCTATTATCTGGACAAGTTTGTGTAAGACTGACATTAATTCCTGTTTAAGTGTATGTTGGAATTTGCTGAGAAATCAGTCTGGGCTTGGAATGTTCCTTCTTCATTTTTCTGAAGGTTTTAGATGATTCTTTACTAGTTAGAGTAGTTCAGATTTTTTGTTTTTTCTTTGGGAGTTTTGGTAAATTATATTTTTCAAGAATTTATCAATTTCAGCTAAATTTTCACATGTATTGATAAGAAATTATTTATAATGTGCTCTTATAATTCTCCTAATGTTTGTAGGATCTGTAATAATGGCCCCTTTTTTATTAGCTCCCCCTCCCCCCATGCCTTGCAGCATGCAAGGTCTTAGTTCCCCACCAGGGCTCGAACCCATGCCCCCTGCAGAGGAAGCATGGAGTTTTAACCACTGGGCTGACAGGGAAGTCCCCCTTTTTCATTGTTGACTTTGGTTATTTCAACCTTCCCTCTTTTCTCCGTATTTGTACTCATCAAGGATTTATAAATAACTAATCAAAGAACCAGACTGGGCTTTGTTAGTCTTTTTCCACTGTATGCTCATTATCTATTTTATAAATTTTGTTCTTGGACTTCCCTGGCAGCCCACTGGTTAAGACTCTGCACTGCCAATGCAGGGGGCGCAGGTTCTATCACTGGTCGGGGAACTAAGATCCCCCATGCCATGCGGCCAGAAAAGAAAAAAAAAAATTAAGAAAAATTTTGGTTCATATTTTTTAAATTTTTTCTTTGGGTTTTTCTAACTTCTTAAGATTAATATCCTTGTTTGTTTCCTGTGAGAGATTAACCACAGAAACAGTAACATTATTGTCTAATCCATTTCATATTTACTCTTCGTTTTTAATTTGCAGAACCAAACCTAGTTCCAGTTAGGATATAAGTAATTTCTACAGCCATTTCTTCATGCCATGTCCTAAAATGTGTTCTAATCTGAAGCATTTTATGTGTGCCCTTTAAATTAGTCTTGTGAATCCTCATTGCCGAAATGAATCAATAATAAATATCGGTCTGTAGATGACAAGATATTTCCCTCATTTTGACACATTTCTTGGAATAATCTTACCTTCAGCTTCTTTGTTCCTTTCATGTTGAACTAACTCCTTTACCTGAGTTTTTAAATTTCTTATTCCTAAAATACTTTGACACTTTTCCCCCCTACAGTCTGAACACATTCTAATCCTGTGCGACTCAACTAAAATTTTATTTTTCCCAGGAGCTTTTATTAATGAGTTTCACTGATTATTTTACTAACGTTAATTTAATAAAATAGATGCTCAAATATTTCTGGGATAAGAGATTAAACCTCTACCTCTTTTTTTTTTTTTTGGTACGTGGGCCTCTCACTGTTGTGGCCTCTCCTGTTGCGGAGCACAGGCTCCGGATGCGCGGCTCAGTGGCCATGGCTCACGGGCCCAGCCGCTCCACAGCATGTGGGATCTTCCCGGACCGGGGCACAAACCCGCGTCCCCTGCATTGGCAGGTGGACTCTCAACCACTGCGCCACCAGGGAAGCCCTAAACCTCTACCTCTTTGTATCTATATTACTGTGTATTTATGTTATGTGTTTTGTAAAGTCTATTCTGTAGCCTATTATATGTTTTTATTAATATATTTAAATTCTGTGACATTTTAATATTTATCAGAATATGAATTAAATTTTTTTCTGATTACAGAAGCAACACATATTTGTTATAGCTCAACTTTCCACAAATGTTTGACTTAAAAAGAGGCAATTATCCCGTGATTCCCAACCTCTAAACTGAGGTTTATGCCTCAGGATGTTTTCTCTGCATTTAGTAACACAAATCTGGTAATTTTTAAAACTTATTATGCCTTGAGCATTTTCTATACAGTGAATTTAGATCTCATTCTTCTTAATACTGTGTGGTCTACTATTTAGTCTCTGATTGATAGCATTCAATTTTTCTCATTTTTTTACGATTACTAAACAGGTGAACACTCTTGCACCTGTCTTTGTCTATTGTGAATATTTCTGAAAGGTGGATTTCTAGGATAGAAATTGCTAAGTCAAAAGATAAATTAACTTTCTGATAAGGTATTAATCTATATCCCTAATAAATGTGAATGAAAATGCTCTTTCCTCCACATTCTTGCCAATGTTGCAAAAATCAAAATTTTTTCATTTTTGAAAATATTCAATATGGATAGGCCCAAAATGCTGTATTTTGATTTTCTTTAATTTCTTCCTTATTTTGATTTTCTTTAATTCTTTTCATAGTTATTGGATAGTCTATATAAATAGTGAAATCTTGTGATAGTGACTTGCCTCATGCATGTTACTTAATTTTTCTAATTTAAAAAATTGTATTGACATATAATTGACATATAAGATTGTATTAGTTTTAGATGTACAACATGATGATTTGATATATGTATGTATTATGAAATGATTATCACAGTAAGTCTAGTTAATATCCATTACCACACAGTTACACACTGTTTTATCTTGGGATGAGAACTTTTAAGATTTATTCTCTTAGCAACTTTCCAATATACAACATAGTACAGTTATCTATAGTCATCATGCTGTACATTACATTCCTGGGGCTGTAAGATAAATATCTTATAATTGGGTCTCTGTGCCTTTTGATCACCTTCACCCATTTTGCCCACCCCTCTCCTGCCACCTCTGGCGACCAACAATCTGTTCTCTGTATCCATGAGTTCATTATTATTATTATTACTGTTATTCCACATATAAGTGAGATCATGCAGTATTTGTCTTTCTCTGTGTCACTTACTTTACTTAGCATAATGCCCTCAAGGTCCATCCATGCTGTTGAGAATGGCAGAATTTTATTTTTTTTTTATGACCAATATTCCATTTTATATATAAACCACATTTTCTTTATCCATTCATCTGTTGATGGGCACTTAGATTGTTTCCATGTCTTGACTATTGTTAATAATGCTGCAGTGAACAGGAGTATGCAGATACCTTTTTTGAGATAGTGATTTTGTTTCCTTGGGATAAATATCCAGAAGTGGAATTGCTGGATCTTATGGTACTTATATTTTTAATTTTTTGAGGAACCTCCATACTGCTTTTCATAGTGGCTGTACCGATTTACATTCCCACCCACAGTGCACAATGGTTCCTTTTTCTCCACATCCTTACCAACACTTGCCATTTCCTTTTCTTGTTTTTGTTTTAGATAACAGCAATTCTAACAGGTGTGAGGTGACATCTCATCATGGTTTTGATTTGCATTTCCCTAGTGATTGGTGATGTTGAGCACTTTTCAGAGCTCTTTTACATCCCATTGGTTGGGATGGCCAACAGGCACTCTTATCCATGCACCAATTATTTGTTTATGTTATGTTTTTTAGGTCAGTCCATCTCATCTAACAGTACACTTTCCAGTTGGCTTTCCAGTCTGTCATTTATACATAAAGTAAATTATATTGTAAAGCTGACCAAATTGAATTGCTCTGTTCCGATGTTTCCCAGCTGGGGTGATTCTGCCTCTACCCTCAGGGACATTTGGCAATGTCTGAAGACAGTTTGGGTTATCATAACCGAGGGTATGGAAGATGCTCCTGGTATCTGTAGATGACAAGGTATTTCCTTCATTTTGACACATTTCTTGGAATAATCTTGGAATAGTGGGCAGAGGCCAGGGATGCTAACAAACAAACATCCTGCAGTGCACAGGACAGCTCCCACAGCAAAAAGTTTTCCAGCCCCCAAATGTCCGTAGATCACAGGTTGAGAAACCCGGCAGTCTGCTCTAAATAACATTTTAGTGCCCTGTTCTTCTGTAAGTGTACCACATTACCTCTATGCTAAGGCACATATTGGTTTCCAAAAGTTGGGATGTGTCTGCAATTGATGGATAAGAAAGTGTTAATGGCTAATTTTGTTTGGCTGAAATTTTTTTTTTTCTTTCTGAGTGATACATTAAATCATGGCGTGTTTTACATCTTCTCATCCACAGTCTTATGTCGATGAAATGTGATTATGACTCTGTCTTAGTCTTTCTCTTATTTATACATATGCACCAGTCTAATTTCAGTGTAGGACTAGAAGTCTTATGTAGCATGACAGTGTAACTGCCATAGTTACAGGCATTAAAAATCAATCAATATCTAGCCTTGTATCTATAATCATTCTACTCTGTGCCTGCTTTAAGGTAAAAAGCAATATTCAATGTCTAAAACAATTTTATATTTAATTTTATGTTAAAATAGTTCCTCTTGGATTTAGTAAATAGACAATATTGGTAGAATGTTCGAATTTAGTGCAGAATGATTGATTTCTCCATTGGGGAGGTTCTGAATCATTCCTGTTTCTATTGATTTTTCCCTTTCACTTATATCGATTACTTTTAAAATTCGGGAAAATGATTGGAAATTCAAATGATTTCCATGTTAGAGAAACATTTTAGGTTGCTAGATTTTTTGCCTTAAACCGATTCTCTTACATTTACAAGCACTCTGGCTAATTCAAGGAACTCTGCACCTCCTGAGCCTTGGGAAAAGGTAACAAGACAAATATCTCCTTTTCAGTATAAATTCTCTCCTTTCAGATCTTGTTGTTAAAGGCGGTGATCACCTAACCTAAAACCTAGTCAGATGACAGCAGCACAGTTTGGTGGAGAGAGCTTTCATTTCTGGCTCTTATCAGAGAAAATCTGTATGTGTTCAGAGGGGCATGGATTTTAATGTGTACTGTCCATTCTTTTTTGCATTTATAAGTGAGAAAACAATTAACTAGTTAAAGGGTGGCAGTTTTGAGTTATTAAGAGGGATCTGGATTAGCCTCAACTTCCCTGGGTCAGTACAAGGTAGCCACTGATACTTCACATCTGGTTTTGGTTTGCAGTAACTAACAAAGAAGCCCAAGGTATGTGTAGCCCCATTGTTAGGGGTCTCCGGGCTCTTTTAAAGACAAAGAGCTTCCCACTCCAAAGGTCCTGAAATACTTTTAACTCCAATTTACAGATTAGGCCAAACCTCTTAGGTTAAGGTTCATTTAAGGCAGTCGAACAATTTCTTTGTGAACTTCCCAGTTTTCTGGCTGTTAAAGAAAATAATAAAAGAAAAAGAGCTCCCCAGTGCAAGAATTCCATAAAACAGAGAGAGGCGTGTGAGACGCATTAATGGTTTCCATTCCTGATGAAAAGCTTGAGACAGCTTTAAGTAATATGGAATCAAATATCTCAAATCCTAGCTTAGTCTGGGAGGTGAGGCTTGGATGCTTCAGCTGCCTGAGGAGAGGAACAGTGATGCTGCATCTACAAGAATTCAACGTGAGGGGTTAAAAGCAAGATAACGGACCTTCTTTAATTAAACCTCAGATGTTCGGGGAGAATTCCACTCAGGACTGCGCTTTTCCTCGTCGTCTTTTGGGGGATGAGCCCACGGCACTGTGGTTCTTGGAAACAGACCTACTGTGTGTCCCTTTGCTCATAGTAAAGCTCTCGTCCAGTGCTTCTGCAGACCCACCGTTGCCGTCTTCCAGATGGCTCTCATTATAGTCAAAAATTGACCGACGGCAGCCCGCAAGGCGTCCTGGAAGGCTTCGAGACGGCCATGGGGACAGAACCCCTGATTTCTAGGAGCTAATGTTTCAGGGAAAATAATAACAACACCTCCTAAACACTAGGGCTTTTCTTCTTAGTAACTCGAGGTAATGAATCCTCTCCCTCTGCTTCTCATTTCCCACCCCCTTTTCTGTGAAGTCACAGAGGGGGAAATTAAAGTTTTCCCATGTCTCCTTGGGAGAGTCATCTGGGGTTGATGGGCAGAGATGTTTCTAACAAATGGGAATGGGGCACCAGCAGTATGAAGCCTGGGGAGCTGCCGGCATTGGGTGTGGAGCCAGGGTGAAGGCCAGGGGCGGAACAGCAGGGGTTCCATCTCCATGGGGTCGTGACCCTGAGGCACATTACATTGAATGAGCAGAGAGAGGACGAGAGTAGGAGAGCAGAGGGAAGAGCTGTTATGTTCACAGTGTTTGTCCGTTCTCTTGGGTTAAGATGCTCTTGTGATTTCGGAATCTTTTTCCCTCCAACTAACATATAGGGTTTTTTGTTCTTTTTTTTTGAGGACTGTTTCTCTTCTTTCCTGCGTCTTCAGTGGCTGACACGATGCCGAGCGTATAATGGGTGCCAGTAAAGGTTTGATGAATGGATGAATAATCACGTAGCAAAAATATTTTCTGCTGTAACAATGCTGCAAAAGATAAAGGATCTTCTGATGGCATCCTCATTCCTTATGGCTGCTAACAAAACACTCCAAAGCTCAGTGGCTTCAAATCACAGTGATCATTTGATTACTCCTTGTGGTTCCAGGGGTTGAGTGGGCTGAGGGAGAGGCGGTTTTCGCTCAGGGTCTCTCGGGTGGTTGCTGTCAAGTGGCAGTGGAGCTGGAGTCACCTTGAAGGTTGCCTCACACTGCTGGAGGTTGGTGTTGGCTGCTGGCCTGACTGATGACCTACAAATGGCCTCTCCGTGTGCCTTGGACTTCCTCTCAGTATGGTGGTTGAGGTGTAGGAGTGGCTGTTCCCCGGAAAACCAGGTGGAAGCTGTGTCATCTTTACAGATAGCCTTGGCAGTCACACAGCTGACCTTAGGCTGTAGTCACAAGCCCACCAGCTTGGATGGGAGCAATGTCAGTGTCACCTTGTTAGATGGGATTGTGTGACAGGACATCTTACTGAACTGTCTGGGGAAACGTGATTGTCATGGGTGATACAGCAAGTGCCTAGAAATGCAATGAATCTGTCATTCAGTGCGTGTGAAGCCGGCCCGGTTGCTGAAATAGTTTAGCTGGAAATAATTTTCGTCAGAGTTCCTTTGGAAAATGGCAAGGGCTGTGGAGTACAAACGGGAGCCGTTATTTCATTCTGCAGCTCTGGTAGCTCTGCTGTGAATACAGCGTGGTGCAGGCCAAACAGAGGGCACGTACTCACTCGCTCTTCCAGTCTCTTTTTGCTTGCTCATTCATTCGGTATGTATTTATTTATGATTGAATATCTACTCACTGCCGGGTATTTAGGTCAGTTACTGAGATGGAAATCCCATAATTTATAGAGTTGGAAGATCTCTTAGAGACCCTTCGCCTTCTTCGCTCCCCAGCACCTTGATCTGGGGGAGTGGCTCAGGAAAGGCACCTCCAAAGTTGTTACCCAGGGTCCCTTGACCAAGTGTGACTTTTGGTCCCTCCTGGGCTGCCCGTTGGCACAGCCCATGCTGCCCTTCCCAGGGCTCCTGGCTCTGTAGACATCTTCATTCACTCATTCGTTCATTCATTCATTCATTCATTCAGCAAAGGCTTGCTTAGCGCCAGCACTGTGACAGAGCCCTGGGGCCCCCTGGGGGCTGCTGCTCTCATCTCAGCCTGTGGGGTGCCGGAGGGGGGCACAGAGCAGCACGCTCAGTGTGTGCCAGTTCCTCCTTGGAACAAGCCTGTAGAGTTGCTCATTGATGTGCACATGGAAAACTGGGACAGGTGAATTAGATGACTCCTTAAGTCACTAAGGAGGCTGAGGCTGAGGCCAGGCTGAGGCCCCTCTGCCCTAAGCCTAGGCCCTTGGGATCGGGGTGCTACCCTGGGCTCGTGCTCCCTGAGGGATGTCCCCAGGCTCCCCCGCCAGCGTGTGCAGGTCTATTTCACCTGCGGATGTAGGCGGTAGCCCTGCACTCACATCCTCAGTTCCCACCTGAGACAGCTTATCGTTGGCAGTTAGGATTGTGGGAGCTGGCTGTGCTCTCCTCAGCTGCTGATGCCCAGTATCTGGAGCTGGGTCAGTGTGAAGCTGGATGAGGGGTCCCCTGCTCTTACAGTTTTCAACGCCTCGTCCCGCTGCTCTGCGCCATTTATGTGCCCAAGTCAAAGTTGTTGTTCCCTTTAAAAATCACAGACGGAGGGCTTCCCTGGTGGTGCAGTGGTTGAGAGTCCGCCTGCCGATGCAGGAGACGCGGGTTCGTGCCCCGGTCTGGGAAGATCCCACGTGCCGCGGGGCGGCTGGGTCCGTGAGCCATGGCCGCTGAGCCTGCGCGTCCGGAGCCTGTGCTCCGCAGTGGGAGAGGCCACAACAGTGAGAGGCCCGCGTACCGCAAAAAAAAAAAAAAAAAAATCACAGACGGACAGATGAAATACTGCCTTAATTATCCTTCCGTAGAACACACTGCATATGAACCTCTGCTCCACTGGCAGGCCGAGAGGAAAATCCATGGTCAACTGCAGTTACAGGGGCCTCTTCAGATGTCTGTGGGAGCCATCCCCACGCAGCCCCCCTCTGGGCAGCCAGGAGCACAAACAACCCTCATCTACTGCCCTCATTCTTCCTTGGTATATAGGAGCCAAAGTGGAAGAAGAAAAAGGAAATTCTACAGATATGTTTAAGTACAAGTGAAGACAAAAAGAGGAAAGTTGCAAAATCAGTTAATTTTTTTGGTTTTGCAGATATTTCCAAGACACTGCATTTTGCTTTAAGTGTGTTTTTAATGACCTGAAAGTCAGTGTAATTGCATAATAGGGTTATTTTCAAGAAAACTCTCGTATTTAGTTTTAAAGCTTATTTTATTTCAACTCTATTTATATATACCTTCATATTGTATATCATTTTGATAAGTGTTGTATCATAAGCATATCCCAAGAGACTACGGTTTCTTTTTTTAAATAAAGGAAGGGACCACAAAGTCTCTCTCACATGTTACAGTATAATCCGTACCCCTCCTATAGTTCTCATGTCTGGAAAGGGTATACTAATATCTGAGTTCAGGCAAAGTGCTTAACCCTGAAACCAGAAAATAAATGCACTCAAAACTTACCATTTACTTGATGAAACTTGCACTGGGAACATATTCAGCCCTTTAGAATTACTGTGAAATAGAATATTTTTCAGAGTTTGAAATTATTTATAGTGATGTAGAACAATTATACAATTTCCATAGTCAAATCTCACCCAGAATGATGCCATTAGTCCTATGTGCAGATCTTTTTTTTTTTTTTTTTTTTTGGCCGCGTCGGTGGGACTTGTGGGATCTTAGCTCCCCGACGGGGAGTTGAACCCGTGCCCTCGGAGTGAAAGGGCGGGGGTTGGGGAATTCCGTCTTATGTGCAGATGCGTATACTTTATATTTCCTTATGTTCCATAATAATGAAAAATTTTTAATTTTCAAAAATGTTCTACATTTTGAATGTTGGACTTTGATTTTAGTGGATAAATGAGACAACTTTGTAGGATAATATCAATTCAAGAAACGTAGAGGCAAGAATTATGCATACTCCTCTCCCCTCTAAGGACCTTTTAGAGGGACATTTAGCGCCCTCTAGTGACAACAATCAAGCAGTTCAAAAAGAAATTCCCTGCAAAGCTTACTTCTGGTTTCCAGCTAGCAAATAAACAAAGCACTTTAGTTTTTTGGTCTTGAGGCAGGATTATTTTTGTAGCTGTAATAAAGGGTAAAATAGTATCCTCTAGGCAAACCGCCGCTTCTCTTCTGGCCTGTCATTGACAATACATCCAGAAAGAACATTTCCACTTGTCCCCGGAGACTGCAACTTTCCCCAAATTATGTGCTGAGATTTGTGTTGGGATCAGATGCAACCTATGAATTAACCTGCATCATAGTTTTGAGTACATTCAGTGTATTTAAATAGAAGTAAACAAATTTTCTTTCCATGAGGGTGAACTGGAAAAAAACTGGCCTGTACTCTGTACCTCCAAGAGGGAACAGTTCTGTACCTCACTTTGCAGAGGGAGAGGATACAATATAGAGAGGGTGCATGTAGAGGGGATGCGATGCAGAGAAGGAGCACAGTGCAGAGAGGGTACAGTGCAGGGAGAATACAGCCTAGCGGGGCTGCCACAGTGAGACAGACCCTGTTTCACATACCTGCCTTCAAGGTGTTGGCCTAGGACCAAGTTAAGTCTGCAGGTTGCCTGATTACACTCATGCAGATCTAAATGCGTTATTTACGGCACAGCACTTTGTTCCTTGGCTTCCTTTCTGATTCCAATTGCGATAGAAATATATCAGCAAAAACATAAACAAATTAAGTGATGTGGAAAGAAAGGCCATCTCAATCTGAAACTAAAACGCCTTTATAAACAGACTGAGCAATTATGGAATGCAGGCTTCTCTGTAAATTTCCATTAATTGTGTGACATTATGGTGCGATTTGAATGCTGTTTCTTTGAGAAATAGTATATAATTTCTTTAAGAAATAATTTACAAAATCTTACAGATCAAGACAAAAATAAATGCTGATGCCCAGTATCTTATAAGTGAGACTGACACACTTAAAAAAAAAAACATTTAAAAATCTAACTAGTGATCAAAATCTAACTTAATGTCAGTAGCTCCAGATAACTTCTCGGGGTGGCCAGGGGTGATAGCTGAGGATAGTCATTGGGACACAGAACCCTAGATCTGAGTAGCGGGCAGAGGAACAGGACAGCCATTAGGCAGAGGGCCATGTGCCTTTGTGGGCCTTCCAGTTATGTGACATGGGTGCTAGACTGTCCTGTAGTGAACCAGTGGCAATCTGATGACTATAACATTTATACTAATTTATGCCCCAGTTAGATGGATGAAGACCTTGAAATGTACTTAATGGTTCACAAATTATATATAGAAACATGATCTTTGAAAAAGGAAATTTAAATCTTCCTTTATACTAAATTAGTGTGTCAAAATAAGTACTCTTGTTTCTTTCGTCTTTGCTTTTTAATTAAAAATTTTTTTTTTTAGCCACGAGTATTAAGTTGACATACTTTGGGTTCCTGTTATGGGTTTTAATACTCCCGCATTTTTAGAGCCATTGGGTAAGAGGCAAAGTTGGCAAAATGTGAGGATATAGGTGATGCTTATGAAATCGTGTGCACTGAAATCATTGCTCCATCTGAGCCTATAGAACTGAACTTGACACATGCTTCCAAATTAAGCAACTTGGTGTTGAGAAGTCGAGGATTTAGTGTGTGATAACAATTTCCTTGTTTTAGACTAGTTCAAATGCACCAAGACGCTGAAGAATATATTAACCACTTAGAGAAAGTGTTGAAACAGTAGTTATTTAAATTGTAATTGGATTATTTCTTCATGAGCGGCTGGAGGGTATGCCACACACACACAGAGTCTTACCCAATGGAGTGAAACAGTCCTCATGAAGTCCGCTTTGAATAGAAAAATGGTCCTTAACCAGTATAAGATGGGTGACCTTGGGGGCTAAGAGTGCCTTATGCTCCCTGTGTTCTCAGGCAAATCCTCCAATTGATAGAGATGGAAAAGTTCCACTGGGTGATGGAGTTTTCCGTTGTGGGGACAGCTCCAGATGCTTAATCCTTATCTACAATCTCAGGCGTGCCCCTGCCAAAAATCCTTTGGACATCCTTCTTGCCGGGCTCTCTTGAATAATCCAAACATTACACATTTTAAGATTCATGTATCATCCTAGGGACAATAAATATACAGCACTTTTATCCTATTGTTTTGCCCATAAAGAGTCTGCGGTTCATGGATTGGTCCCATGCCCTGCAGTTTTATGTGTGCGGAATTTGAGTTGCCGAACAGAGACTTCATGAATGCTGAGACACCCAGGGACTGGACAGAGTCCTGTCATCCTTGTTTCCTTGTGCCCACCAGAGCTCTGAGTGGGCATGGAAAAGGCACTCATTGACTGGAGGGAATAATGCTGGGGAGGTGACCGTTACAGAGCACATGAGTGTCTGCAGGGTTTCCTTAGTGAAATTAATCAAAAAGAGCTACTCTTGTAGATGTTTATAAAAGAATATGCATTTTGGTACACACACATATAGAGTTTGACAAATAGGTATCGTGTGCTGCATGTTATACAGGTATTTAGAAAAAAAATAGAACATTGCATGTTGCTTATATAACTTTTTCATTACAATGTAACATGTTTATTGTAAGTTTTTTAAAGAAAGACATCTATGAGAAACTTTTATTTAACACTATGTTATAAAAAATTTAGAACTCAAAGGAGTGCAAATGATACAATGAACACTCATGTAAGTTATGATTGAGATTTGACAATTGTACAATTTTGTCATATTTGCATTGTTATTTTTCATGAATTCTTTCAAATAAATTACAGAAATTATTACCTTTTCATCTTCAATACTTTGGAACGCAGCTCTAAGTAGTAAGGACGTTTTCCTACAAAGTATTCTTAAAGCTATAAATAGTTAACAATAAATCTATAATATGATGTAACAATCATTATATATTCAGATTTCTCTAGCATCCCTGGAAAAGCCTTTGACTTCTAATTTGTTCATATCAGTATCTAATTGTAGACCATCATTTGCATTTGGGCTTTGGGTTTCTTAAGTTCCATTGAATCTAGAACTCTCCTTCCCTCTTCCCCACTTTTTTTTTCATAATATTGGCTTGCTGAACATATGAAACAATATGTTCTACATATTTTGTAGAATAGGTGAGTAAATTTTATTCTATTTTACTATTTATTTATTTTTATTGAAGTTATTGTAACTGTTTTTAAAATATAGATGAACCAAAGGGGAAAGGGGGAAAAACAAAAAAGATTCTCTACTATTAGTATTGTAGTATGTAGCTGACTAATATTTCTGTTTTGCCTTTTTATTTTTAACAAAATGAGTCTGTGATATAATTCTCCTTTATGACCTCAGTTTTAAATTACCGGACATCGTACCATAATCTTCCATACCACTAAGTATTCATCTACTACATCATTTTCCTGCAGTATTTTCAGTGATGATAAGTATGTCATTGTATGGATGTTGAATACAGGGATCAATCAGTCAATCATGAGTGAATCTTCTGTTGTGTCTCCAATTAAGATTCTGGCTCAGTATCTCTTTGCTACACTCATATATGATTTTTAGAACTATGTTGCCTTCACCCAAAAGTGTTCTCAACCCTTGACCTTCCTCTGTAGATCCCACACAGAGAAGTTAGTAGGAGAAGACGGATGAGCATTTGTTGACTCCAGAAAATGGGAAGCTGTGGATTTAGGAGAAATAAATGACAGTGCTCCTTTTATAGTTATGGTAATGGTAGAGTCTATTTTACACTCTTTCCTTTTTCATTTGGAGTAAGGTATGAACAGGCTTTTGAAGGGCTTTGGTAAATTCATGGGTCATGGGTCCCTGATGGATAAGTACAGAATGGAAACGTGTAGTTTATTCACACATATGCCGGGGGTGCCACACTGTTCCAGCATGGTGTTTACTGAGTTCCAAGGAGGGTGGAAAAGGACCCTGTCTTGACAGATTCATGGCAGGATGACCCAGGTGGAGGCTACCTGCAGTTGCCCCGAAATGGGTCTGCATAGTGACCTGAGGGTGGCTTCCCCCAAGGAGGCGTGGTGTCTCGTTGGAAGGGCAGCCCGGTCCTTAGGCTGCTGAGTGATCTAGTGCTGAGGCCGTTTGATGGCAGAGGTTTGGATGTGGGTGACGGGAGCATAGATGATTTCCCCCAGAATGATGTTTGGGAAATGATTTCTGCATTACTAAATATATTCTAATTAATAGATATGCCTTGTGCTGTCAATAGCCAATTGAAGTTTGTTCGTTTTTTTAGAACTTTGCATTAAATAGTCAGAGGATACTGAACTGGGATGCTATTATGCCATTCTAGACATCAGGAATAATTCTCTCAGAAGATGATAGACATCAGTCAGCATTTGTCATTAGAAATGAGGAAGATTTGCCTTTTAAATTTTGTAACTGGGTTTACAACTCATTATCTCAAAACTGGATTTTTATTACATCACTTTGTGTTATATGCATTTTCAGAATTAGACACAATGAAACTTATGGATAGAATCTTCAGGAAATAAATCAAAGAGTAGCATAGAGTTTTCTGTTTGTAAGTTCCAAGCAAGTACATTAGTCTAACAGAATTTTATTAAAGAATAAAATATGGGTGTATATACATATATATGCATTAGACATAAGTAAGAGAGACAGAGAGAGAGAAGGCAAAGCAAATGATGTAAATTACCAAAGTTGGAGGAACTGGTGAAGGATATTAGGAGTTCTTTGTATTATCTTGTAACTTTTCTATAAGTTTCATTCTTTCTGTTTTCTTTTTTATTTTATTGAAGTATAGTTGATTTACAATGTTGTGTTTATTTCTGCTGTATAGCACAGTGACTCTGTTATACATATATATATTATTTTTCATATTCTTTTCCATTATGGTTTATCACAGGATATTGAATATAGTTCCCTGTGCTATACAGTAGGACTATTATCCTATATATAATAGTTTGCATCTGCTAATCCCAAACTCCCAATCCTTCCCTCTCCCACACCCCTCCCCCTTGGCAACCACAAGTCTGTTCTCTATGTCTGTGAGTCTGTTTCTGTTTCGTAGATATGTTCATTTGTATCGTATTTTGTTTTATTGCTTTCTTTTTTTTTAATTAAAATGAGCTTTTTAAAAAAATTTTTATTGGTGTGTCTTATTTTATATTCCACATATAAGTGATATCATATGGTATTTGAAGTTTGATGTCATTTCTAAATAAAGAGTTAAAAAAATGTTACCGTTCGCTGATTTGAATTAGACAAGAACCAAGGAGTTCAGGGCAGACCCTCAACGAAGAATTAGATCTCCATAAAATTGTTGATGCTTTCCTGCTGCAGAGGACAAGGGCTGTGTCAGAAACCAGGCGGCAGTGGTGAGATGGGACCGCACAGAACTTTCTTCCATGGCTATATTTTTTTAGCAAGGGGTCACCCTACTTAAGGCTGCTCTTTGAGAAATTCATAATAGAACACTGCTTATTAGGGTACTACAGTTCACATTTGAAATTGATGCTTCTTAGGAGAGTAAAAAATAAGGAATCTCAGTGGAGCTGAAAGAACGCTTTTCCCAGCACTCCTGAATCCTAGTGGAAGCTGCCCAGATAAAACAACTCAGTACTTTGAAATTTTAGGGGAAACACAATTTGAATCAGCCTGCCATCTCATTTATTGTTTGGAGATGAAAAGAGCGGAAATGAACATCCCCTCAAAATGTAGATGCTGAGAATTTGTCAGGTTCTGATTTTTACATGAGATTTCTTATAGTTTCTCTTTCTTTCGTTTTCCTTTTCCCCCCTCTGTTTGTTTCTTTCTCTTTGTTCGTT
Organism: Tursiops truncatus; assembly: GCF_011762595.2. Taxonomy (NCBI): domain Eukaryota; kingdom Metazoa; phylum Chordata; class Mammalia; order Artiodactyla; family Delphinidae; genus Tursiops; species Tursiops truncatus. The sequence continues at coordinate 137,311,682 of NC_047037.1, read as the reverse complement.
TCCTTTCCTCTTTTCTTTCTTTCTTTCTCTCTTTCTTTCCTCTCTCCGCCCACTTCTCTCTCTCTCTCTTTCTTTTCTCCTTCTCCTTTCCTTTCTCCCCTTCCTTCTCCTCATGTTTCCTTCTCCTTCACCTATCATAAGGGGAAATCTTGGGATCAGTGAAAGATATAGAAGCTTGGGCTCATTTCTAGAGCTCTGATGTAGACAGGCCTAAGTCCCAGTGAAATCAATTCACTGACTGCCTCTGAAACCAGGAGCTGCTGGATGACTCAGGGTTTGGTCTATTGTGTTCTGCGGGTCCCCTATGGAGACCACACCTCTTTACTGGCCCAACTTTAGTGTAGCTAGATTCAAAGCAAAATGTTGTTTCTTCCAGAGAACAAGTAATTTCCTGAAAATGAGTAATTAAAAGGCCTGAAATCCTCTAAGGAATGTTCAGGCCTACAATTAGCTGTATTTCCTCTGAGTGGAAAACAGACGTGTGGCCCTGAACTTACAGCTCAGATTTTAAAACACTTAATGAGGACGTGGCATCTCTGTGTAGCCAAGAGTTCTATTGGGGTCTGTTGTCTGCAACCTGGACGTTTGTCAGAGGGGGCCAGCTCGCTGCCATTATAAAGCATTCGTAGTCATTTAAGTGCCTTGGATTTTAAATAAATATTTGAAAATGAGGATTTGACAGGTTTATTTTCCTCTTTATTTCTCTTAGCTACTTCCATTCTAGAGTCTTTGCATTTTCAACTATTTTATCGTGGAGCCGATAGCAATTACTTATGTTTGGAAGGAGAAAATGAAACTGTCCTGGAACATTCACTTGAGATGCTGAACCAGTGGAGGTTGTTAAAAATCAGCAGGTGAATGGCTATTATTAAACGTCGTCGCCTATTCACATGAAATAAGCACTACCTGCAAAGCGGAGCGGGTAGGGGCCTTAGGCCCCGCGACCCAGGCGTGTGGCACATCCGGGGAGACAGAGGCCCAGGAGTCCTGTCCGCACCCAGGGGCCTTGAGGAGCGCGCCGCCCACGTGAAGCCACTCGGAGTCCCGCCACATCTGCATCCTGCCCCGGGGCGGCGTGTCACAGGGCGGCACACTGGGTCACACCTGCTGTGGTCATCCCAGGCCCAGGCAATTGATGTCTTTTTTTTTTTTAATTGAAAAAAAAAAAATCTCCTGGCTGCATATCATCAAGAAAAACAACATTGTTTTCAGGGTCTCTTATCTCTCCACTCCCAAATATCCTGTTTCTTCGGGCTGGGCAGCCAGGACCAATAGAAACCTCTTCCTGCCATTGACTGACTTCATTTCCCAGACTTAGCACAATCTCATCCGCTCTAAACAACCTCATCAAAACTACTTTCTGGTCAGAGAGAAGCAATAATTATTATTAACATTTATTAACGATCAATAAACTTGATTGCATTATGGCCAGCACTATTAAGGTAAGGAGAGGGTTCCTTTTCATTTGACCAAATTCTGTGCTTGTTACTCTTTTCTTTGGTTTCCTTTATCAACGCAGATAAGTTAGCATTGGGCAACACCCCCGCTGCCACAATAGAGGACAACAAGATTTCCTTTGCACTGCCTAGTAAATTTCCTTTTTCCTACTCCAACCATCCGCAAGGCTTAAAAACTTCAAACTCAGAAAAAAATTGGGGTTTCTAAATTCACGGTTGAGGGCTGTGGATGACCTTTTGCAAAAGCTTTTCAAAGAGCGCGTCCGAATTTTCATATTCTTTAACTATCTCTAGCGGTGCCTGGATGTGTATCTGCTGGAAGGCAATGGACTTGGAGAGTTTGGAGGGCAGGGTCGGAGAAAAAGATGGGCTTGGAAATGTTGAACTTTTGGACGTTCTTGAAGGCCTCCTTACCATCAGGGGTGCCAGCCGGTCCCTGTGGAAATGAAGAGATGCCTGGCAAGTGGCTGTCAGTCATGGGACATGCCAATGTTGACTTGATTTTTGGAACCTTCAGGCTGAGAACAGAGCGTTCTCATAATGCAAGTGGTGGTAATTCGGTTTGTTCGGTTATGTATTTATCTTTAATAAAGTACCTACTCCTCGGTGCACTGTGAATAGACTTTCTTCTCCGTGATGGTTGCTTTGTGGGAATTGCGGGTTGGTTCTCTGTGCTCTGGGGTGTGTGGTCTGATGTTTTGTTTTTCTTGCAAATAGAGAGATTAAGGTGGAGGTGAATGCACAGAGGTAGAAACGTGAATGTAGTCTGATTCCTGGAACTGAAGCCAGTTTGATGGTTCGTGCAAGCTGGCGGCATAGAGCCCGTGAAGTGGTCTGTCACAATATTTTCAAGGCCAGCACGTCTTGGTGACATTTCTAGAAATGAGAAAAGTCAGGAACAAAAACAGATACTGAAAGGAGGAAAAAGCAAGTTTTATGGGTTGCATGTCTTTAGTTTTGCTGCATGTAGGTGAGAAGCATTTGGTTGTGTTTTCATCAAGGGTTTTAGTTGATCTGAAAGCTCATCAATATAGAAGTTTGCCCAGAACCGGGCCAGGACAATTTTTAAAAGCCTCTTTGATTTGGAATTTGAAATGTTTGTGCGAGAGGATTTAATTAATACCCGTTGCATAAACTATGTTTCAGAAGTTCTGTTCAGTTTCTAGTTCTCAAGATAGGTTTTGGTTTTCAAGGTATGTTCAGTAATACATATTAAAAAATCATGTATCAAAGATTTTAATCTTACAGAGATTTTTCTTTCTTCAAGGATTGAAGTCTGCTGAAGTATAACTGTATAGAAAGGAATTTTAAAATTGAGGGTTTGATGTACTCTGCTTTGAGCTATATGAGTAGAAATTATTTGATTTTATAACCCCAAATGCTGCCCTCTTAATTCTTATTTTTACCCTTATTTGTGTCCATATTTCATAGCAGTTGAATCTAATGTTCTTTGTAAATTTTGAATAGCTTGGGTACAATTGTGTGTGTGTGTGTGTGTGTGTGTGTGTGTGTGTGTGTGTGTGTGTGTTTCAAAAAAAATCAGTGTATTAAAGGACATTGAAATAACAGACAATCCTTTAGGTGTGGGGTATGTTTTGCATAGAATACAAATGTGTCATACTGTTTAATTTAAAGTATACGTTTCTGAAAAGATGAAGATATTTTTGAAGCTTGAACGTTTTGTGTTTTTCAGGATGAATTTTGGGAAATAGTTTCCACTTACCCAGGAGACTATGCTTACTTTAACATTTGATTACACTGCATTATCTGTGTATCATATATAGCTTAAGTGAACTTTCAAAAATGACTTCAAGTAGACTCTTTTTAATCCTCTGTTAAAATAAAATAGCCCCTCTTTATAGGTAACTTCCTTTGACAAATGTTCTGCTAGGCTTCCTGGGTAAAGTAATGAGATGACTTTACAGACTTGTTTATAGAGTGGAAAAAAGGAGGCCTGAGTCTGTTGACTGCAGTTTTAATTACGTTAGTGCAAAGCTCAAATTAGCATAGGGAAAATTACGGCTGTCCGTTGGAATTAGGAAAGTCTGTCATACGGGCAATTTCCAGTCTCAAACGCACTCTGTTTTTTGTTGTTTCAGTAAATAAATCAATTAGTCCATCAAGCATCAGATGCACAGAATCTGTTAAGTTGGTCTCCGCGTCTCAGTGGATTTTTTTTTTTTTTTTTGGCGTGAATGTCTGTAAGACCCTATGAGGCACTATGAAAAGCTCTGTGTTTTTATCCCGTCTTTATGATTCTCACCATCATTTTCCCTTGGTATTTTGGAAATGGTAAAAGAGTGTTTCCATGGGAAGAAGTAAAGGAATCTTATGAGTTTATGTGAGTCTGTCGGTTGGTTTATCCTTAAAGGGCCGTGGATTTTAAGATCAGATTAAGAGTTCTAATAAAAACGTAAGCATCAAAAGTGATGTTCCCACATGTAATTCACGAATCAGTTTTGGTGCTTCCACTGCTTCCGGGGCCACCTGATGATACCTGGGGGGTGCTTTACAACCCCCTCCCTTCCTTCTGCCCAAAACAGTGCTGCCTTTGCTTACAGACTCCAAGCAGCCAGTTGTTAGCCTTGGAACTTGATTTTGCTTCTGTTAGGATTTTTAATCCAATCTCCCAAAGACTTCCCTGATCCTTTGTTATGCCTTGGGCCACTCGGGATGTCTAATGAAGCCTGCAATCCCGTCTCAGATTAATGCTTTTAAAATGCAATACATAGAGTGACAAGGGCAGCTAATACTATTGAAATCCAGTTCTGTCCTTGGACTCCTTGGGTGGTCCGTGAACCCCAGGTTACAGCCCCTGATCCTAGAGTTTAAAGGTCCTTAGTCTTTAAGAGGGGATCGTGGGCATTTTCCTTTATCACAGATCTGGCACTGGAAGACCAGGAGAGAGCAAACTGCAAACAGCAGCGTGAGTGGAGAGCATCTTAGAATCAGGGGATGGAAAGTTACTAACAAGGCTTGCTGAGGGAGAACATGATTACGGTGTCAATGAGCTGTTTAAAGAAGTTCCTTTCTTTGATTTGACAGAGGTTGGAGGGTTTTGATGATCACCATGATATAACTTATAGGTGGAATCTAAAAACTACAACAAATAAGAAAAAGAAGCAGACTCACAGACGTGGAGAACAAACTTGTGGTTACAAGTGGGGAGGGGGAGAGGAGGAGGGGTAACGTAGGGGTGGGGGATGAAGAGGACAAACCATTATATATAAAATAAGCTGCAAGGATATACTGTGCAGCACAGGGATTATAGCCAATATTTTATAATAACTAGAAATGGAGTAGAACCTTTAAAAATTGGGAATCACTATATTGTACATCTGTACCATATAATATTGTACATCAACTATACTTCAGTAAAAAAAAAGAAGTTAATTTAAAAACATGAAGCATCTTTTACGTATTTCATGGCTTGCACGTAGCAGGCTCTTGCTGAATATTTGCTATCATGTGTGAAGCAAACTTGTTTAAAATTAAAAGCTCAGGGTTATATGAAGGAAGTTCATATATAGGATTTTAAGGGATGTGATGAATGAGCTTAATAGCTCTAGGGCATATAAATTTTCAACAACTCATTGGCTCAAGTGGAACTTCAGTTGTTTCATCCCTTGTTACTTTAGAGGACTCTGTGACAGTGGAAGGAATAGAAAACGGAAAATACTGTTGCACCACTATGTGAATGTCATGTTTCTAGAACACTGGCCTAAAGGTGGAATTATGGGCCGTTATCTTAAAATGACTTGCTGCTTGCATCTGTGGGTGGCTCTGGACACAGTTTGCCCCCTCTGCACGGGACACAGCACTCTTCCTCCTACAGCTCTCTCTGAGGCTGGGCACGCTGCCTCAGTGGCGTGGAAAGGAGAATTGGAAAGGATAGAATTTGTGGATCATTCTTCCCATGAAATATACTTATGGAGGACTGCAGTACTCTCAGAGAATGTTCTGGAAGTCTGAACTGTTTTTTAATTATCTATATTTTCTTCAAAGTGATTATTTCATTAAAATTTTTTTTATTTTTTACAAAACAGATCTTTGCTTAAATCTCTCCTCTACCCCGACACATACGTACGCTTGTCGATGTCTCTTGAAAAACCATAAGTAGAAATAAAATAAATAAATGAAACAATCGTTCCTGATGCTGTCAGGAAAATATTACTTCTGTGTTTAGAATTTCAGAATAAGGTTCCCTCCGTGGGAGGGGAGCCCCAAAGCAGAACATTCTGCTTTGGCATCCCAGTACCCTGGCAGATTTATCAGCTGACATAGAAGAGAATCACAATACAGGAGGCCGTTGGAAAGCCAGGACCAGAGAGTTTCTCTGCAGTGTAAAATCTTCCGAGAAGCGGGTTTGACAGAGACAGTCTCCAGGCCTTTCCAATGGTGGTGACACATCTGCTCCAGCAGGATTTTTTCCTAGGGCTTAGGGAATGCGTCAAATGCAGCATCCCCTCCTTTTGTCCCCACAGGTTAGAGGACGGCTCTTCTCCTCTCAGGGGACTTTGTCCCCCCGTCACCTCTGAGATTTCTTTACTTATGTTATGTGGCCACGGACACACCTGCATTTGAACCCTTCCTAGTCACGTGACCCTGGGCAAGGGCCCTAACCTGTCTGAGCTCCGTTTCCTCACCTGTAGGTGGGATTATAATGACCGTCCTGATGCGAGTCCAGGGTGGGAGAGCCTTTAGTAGGTGCTCAGTAAGTGACAGACGCCATCGGACAATCCAAGTCCATCTAACCTTTGCTAATAAATTGCACTGTCTTTCTGGCCCTGCTCTGAATTCTCTCTATGTGTTCCATTACCCGGCTTCAGTTGTGAAGCCCAGAGGCACACAGACTCTGTGCTAACGCTTTTGAAGAGACAGGGAGAATAACAGGTCACTTCCACAGGTCACTACTGCGGCCTCCCAGCCAGGGCAGGGCACACGGGAGCCGAGAGGTGAGGGGCAAGGAGCTCCTAGGGGTCCCTGGAGAAGGGTATAGCAGGGCAGGGACCAAACACCTGGGCAGGCGGAGTGTCCAGGGGGTCCCTCAAGGCATGGGTGATCAGAGGGTTGGTTTAGTCCTGTTCTGAGGACGGAGGCTGTTTGCTTCGTCGCTGAAGGAGGGCAGAGGCCTGCAGTGCCTCTTGCTTCTGATTAGGGCAGGAACAGGGTTACTGGAATCCTCCACTGTCCTGTATTCTCATTAATTTTGAAAAATGCATCTTGTTATTTTGTACAAATTACAGTCATAAAACATTCTCACTGTAGAGAAAATGAAAAAAGAAATCATTACAGAGTCAATATAAATTGTTCCCAGCCCCAGGCAGTCAGAGAAAATTACCAGCATTTGGTGTGTGTCTTCCTACTGTGTGTTTCTGTCTGTCCTTTTGTCTCCCTGTCCTGCTCATCTCAGTTAACATTGTTTTACAAACATTTCCCCATGTCGCTACAATTTTTTAGTAAGCAGAATTTTTATGCTTAATTATATTCCATTTAAAATAAGTATTATGATTTATATAACCAATATCCTATTGTAGGAAATAATATTGCTTTCAGTTTTTCACCAATTACATTGCAATGTACCCTTTATGTAATTAAAAAAAAATTATTTTATTAGTGTTAGTGCTTAGAAAAGGAATCATTGGACCAATGGGTGTACATATTTTTAAAGTCTCTGCCAAATTTAAATATTTGCCAGTTTAAAAAAAAAATGACCACTTTACTCTCTAGAAGGGTTGTACCAGTTCCCACTTGTAGCCATAGATAAGGCCAGTTCCACTGAACTCATAACAACTCTGAATATTTCACTCTTTGAATCTTTGCCATTGTGACAGGCAAAAATGGAATCTCATTTTTATTTGTATTTCCGTAATTATAGTATTTCATTCCACTTTTTTTTTTTTTTTTTTTTTTGCTGCGAACCTGTTTCAACTAGTGGCCACTGTGACCTCTGGATCTTTTTCTTATTCACACTTTCATTGCCTGTTTGATCACTTATTTCGCACATATTTCCCCTATTGAACTTGGCTGAGGCATGTTTTATAAAGTTTAAGAACATTCCTCATTCTGTCCACTCTCTCCTGCTTTGTTTTCTCTCTGGCGACACATGCTCTCAGCTTTGCTTGTGTTTGTGTGACTCTACTTTTTGTCTACCTGTGTAAACAATAGAACCTGTTTTCTTGTGATAGTCTGTCCATCTCTTCTGTGTCTTGACAGAGCCTGGCAAAGCATAGGGGTTCAATAAATAGTTGTTGAAAAATAAATTTTGATTAAAATCCTTTAAGGTCATCAAGAGAAAGTGAAGATATTAGTAAAATCTGCAATCATTATTGCAGATTTTAAATAGATGTATTTCTTTAGAGATATCTCTCCTAGTTTAAATACACATTAACTACATAGAATTAAATTGCTGTTGAAAAGATCATAGAGAAAAGCGTTTTTAAAAGGTAGATCTTGTAGCTTGAATTCATAATCCAAATTAATATCATCCTTGTAACTGCTTATTCCAGGCCAGACTCTGTGCGGGATGCTCACGTTATCTCGTGAGATGCTCACCACAGCCTGCATCCTGGTGCTTTTTGTCCAGATAAGGATAGAGGATTAAGAGAGGCTAGGAAACTTGCTCGGGCACACAAATCTGTTTCCCCTCAATTTATCATCATCTGATCTTTTTTTTCCTGCTATTTGCCTTACTTAGCTCCAAATAATAAATTACTGTGCAGGAAAAAAAAAAAGGTGTATTAAATGATATAGTGTGATACATTAAATAATGAAAATTATTATAATTGGCTAACTTATGTTACCACTCTTGTGTGAAAAAGCCCACAGCCAACAATGATTATGCTCTCACTGGCTAATTAAGATAAAGCACTAGAAAACTGAACAGCTAAAACTCTAGCACCCCATTCTCCACTTGCTTGGTGCCAAGAATTCTTTCCATATTTGGCTATATCCAAGGGGCCCGTGGTTGCAGATTCCAGATCAGCTGCTGATTTGTTTCCTCACCCCAAGTATCAACTTCCTTGCCCACGTCTCTGAGTTTTCCATCAGGCCTTACCAAGTCTTTCCGCAGGGGTGTTCATGGAATTAGACTCTGGGAAGAACGGTAATCTGCTGTTAGGCACAGATAAGTGCCGAGACGTTTAGAAAAGAAATGCCAAGGCCAAGCAAAATTATTTATTTTTCAAGCCACATCATAATCCAATCATAACATTCACATCAGTGCTGTTACTTCAAATGATTTTGTTCAAGACAATGCACGTCAATTTCTGGGGCATAAAATAAAGAGCATTTCTAACATGTGCAAAGAACTCGCGCTCCTGGATCTAACACAGTGGCCTTTAAATCGCTCCACCCTGATGATTTAACATCTGTCTTTCCATTATAAAATTACAGTATAGCAAACTGATGGGGTTTTTTAATTTAGCAAGTACTGAAACAGAGTCACCACTGAAGACAAAATCTGCCCCCCATCGCTCCCATCCACATGCCCCCAAGTCCATTAATTGAAATCATCAGCCAATAGGGACTTTACCGTCCTGTTCCCTTTGGATCCCATTGGGTCTTGTTGACTTTTATTTTTTAAAGTTAGCTGTAGGCATGTGATGCTCACCTTTGAGGAAGAGGAAACTGTTGAAACAACACTTGGGAATTTGTCAACACGATTAGTTTGTGTCTCAATTTGAGGTAGATTTCCTAATACGTTGCTCCGAGTTAAAAAAAAAAAAAGTGTGTGTGGTTTTATATTGCGAAGTCCCCTTTGGATCTGTGTTGTACGTGGGTGTTACCTGATGTTCCCAAGAGCATCGGAAGCATGAAGGTGAAATAGAGCGAGCCCAGCCATGTTTATCTTATGCCCAGGGAGGCCCTGAAGACTCTATTTCTTCACGGCATCCTTAAAATAGCCTCTGTGGGGAAAGGATTGGTCTTATCTTGTTCACAAGGAAAGGGAGGCATAGATGTGGAGGCTAGGAGGGGAAGTGGAAAGAGGCTGTCCTGAGAGAGACCAGCTGAGGCTGCAGTTGATGCTGTAGGGCCTCAGCAGGTGAAGGCACCTCTCCAGGCCTGAGTTCCTTCTCGGGAAAACAGAAATGGTCTTCCTAAAAAAAAAAAAAAAAAAAAAAGAAATGGTCTTCCTGGCATTTCACCCTGGACGGGCCCCTCACCTCACGATCTCTGGGTGTTTCCATCTGTAAAAAGCAGTAACCACAGTTTCTACTTCGCAGGGCTATGGGGAGATGAACCGAGTTGGAATTGTATGGAGCACATTAGAGGTACTTAATACTTGTTAGCTAATTTGATTATTCACTCGAGTCAGATCAATTTTCCTTCTAGGAATAAAATCAGGAAATCCATAGAAGGCTTTTTTTTCTTTTTCAATTTCTACAACAGGTTGTGAATTGATTCTTTTTTTTTTTTTCTTTTTTCAAGTAGCCAATTTTCCTCTGATTAACATGTTCTTTTCTCTTTATTAAGAAATAAAGACTCTTACAGAACAGTGCGTTCTCAGTTATTCACACTGCTTTATCAGTATTGGAGATGACCTAAGACAGTGCTAAGAGATGCTTGCTGAGGAGTCTGCCTGAGCCTCTGCATGGCCGGCCCTGGAGAATAAATCTGGGGCCTTGCTACCCTCTGCTTCTCTCTGTACTTCTCACTCTCATGCTCCTTCCCTCCTCTTTCTTCTTCTCTGCAATAGTTAACAACCCAACAAGAGCTTTTCAAAACATAAAGGACAACAGTAATGATGGAGAGGACCCCACCCCCCACCGGAACATCTCCAGTGCTCAAGGGTTCTCCTCGGACCCGTTTCCATTCACCCCACACTGCCTCTCACAGATAGCCAATCACTCCTGTCATCCCAGGAAACCTGGGACAGTGAAGGCTCACAAGCTTTTCATCTGGAATAAAGAAATAAAGAGAAGATTGGCAGGAGGCTCTGCCTGCCCCAGGTAAAAGTCATCAAAAGCAGTAGCCACATGTCCACGTTTGAGTGCTATCTTTAACTTCTTCTTGTGTGAACTCTTAGGGCTAGAAGCATATTTATATCCACATAAAAAAGATGAATGTTGCCCAAGGTCAAATACAAGTGATTTTATGGGCTATCCATTCTACCAGTTTGAGTTAACGTGGAAAGTCTTGTTCACTTTACCTGTTCAGCCAAAGACCCTGACTCTGTTAAGCCTGTGTTAAGCTTAGAAGAGAAATAAAATTTGCTTTGCTAGAGTAGCATCTCAGTAAAGAAAACCAGGCTTTGTTTTTTGGGCATCCCTGAGAGAGAAGCTTCTGTTCTACCCCAAAAGCTGTTCCCATTGACTCACTCACTCTTGGAAGCACGGTCATATTGCCGACGGTTTTGATAAGAAGCTGGTTATGAAATAAGTGCACATATATTTTTTTTAAGCCTTGTTCTTTGGAGATGGAAAACATCTTTTTTTAGATCACATGTTTACTGCTTTAGTAAACAGTAAAATGCTGCTGTAGCAATTACCTTGAGGATAAAGGGTTTGTAGACAGATACTTCCTGCGTCCACTTCCTACACAGATAGCCAACCCGACCAGAGACGCACCAATGCAGGAAGAGCTCCCCATGGAAGCTTCCTTTGCGAATGCACAGTTTGTGATGCGCTCGCTCCCCTCCAAGGGGAATGAGCCTATTGCTACAGATTTTCTGGCAGAATTCACCGTCTTGAAGTAGGTGAAAATACGACGTTTCTAAGGTAACGGCTTTAGACCCTTGTTCTCATCCTTGGTCTTGTCTGCTGGTTGGATTTTACAGAGGAGGGTAACTAGATTAGACATGTCCATGAGTAAGACTTGTGCCCTGTGGGCACTCTAGCCTCCTTGGAATCATGGAGAATGATGCATGAGTCTGTTTTTGTATTTGTTGAAAAATACGCCTCTTTGAGATTCAGTCAGTGGCTTTCTTTTCTGTGGTTATTTAGATGTAAAGGTCATTTTAGATTTTGCTTTCTTGAGTCAAACAGAGATCACCCGATTTGGGTACAAAAATCTCAGCGCACAGATTGTTCCCTGTGCTTGATTTTACACCAGTTGTTAAATTCCAATGAATGCATTGTTTAGGTCCTTTGAACCAAAGCAAATAAAACCACCACACACAAACACTGAACAATAGGGAATCATCAATTTTCCACTTACAGGATATGTTCTTACCGACTGGTCCCTTTGTGGGGGGAAAAATATATCAAGTCAACAAACAGTAACACTGAACAATAAACTAAACAAAATAAATAGCACCTGAAAGCCACTCGGCTCAAGCACTGGCAAAACTCCAAAGAGTGATGTTTACTTACTCTAAGCATGGAAACCTACAGCTCCACCCTGATCTCCTACGGGTCCCTGAAATAATCAGAACACTGAGCCGCTGTTAATTGTCGGGTGACTTCATGCTAAAGTGCCTCCTTTGATGATCAGAAAGCGCCTGTGAGCTTTGCATTGAAATGGACAAGAGGACAGCGTCCAATAGAGATTCTCCATCCAGTATGTATTCTGTAGATGTTGATGGCTGTCCAGGGGGAGGCAGAGATTATATCTGACCCCGAGAAGCTGCCAGACGTGGTTAGATATAGTACTGTCTCATGAAGGTGCTGGTACATGAACATACTCCAATGATTTTATTTACACAGTCAGTCAAGGCACGTATTTTGGTGGAATTGACATGAAGCTGCCAGAGTGATATTTTTCTTTTGGAGACCCATTTGTTTATACGCTTTTGCTCATCTTGTTGGAAGACACCGTAACATCTCAGGAGCCTCCTGTTTGAATGAAGATCTTTCTTCCTCTGTACTTGCCCGCCACCCCACCCCCCACCTTCATTGTGCAGTTTTGTTACCTTTTAGTGAAACTCCACAAGGCATCTCCCTACATGTTTCCTTCCAGATGCTGCCTCCTACCACTTCTGCTTTTTTTCAAAATGCCTTCTCTGATCTCCTGCGTCTGTATTGGTTCTGGTGCCACGGGAATCACGGTTGTGTGGTGCTGGGCAGGGCCTTATAGCTGGTAGACTCATTTTGGACATCCTCTCTGAAAATCACCACTGCCTGCCTGCGGATGGTGGTTGCTTTTGTTCTGTTTTGTTTTCTTCAACCTGAATACAGGTTTAATAAACCCACAGGATAAAATATTTTTTAAACGACAAAATAATAATACAAACTTTGTTCTTTCCCCCCATTTCCAAAACAATTATTGTAGGAGCTTAGAAAATAATTTAGAAAAGGAAGTTAAATTAATTGATATTGCACCATCAGGGGGCTGCTAAGATTGGATTCTTTTTGAATTCTTTTGTCTGTTCTCCATGCACACAGATATATTCTTTAAAAAGCATAATAGAATGGGAGAAATTAAACTCATTTCAGTAGTCCTTTTTCATTCCCTTTTTCTTCCAGGATAGTGAAGAAAAGAGGAATGAGGACTGAACTTTTATGACCCCCTCTAGAGATTAAGGCCCCATATCCCTTCCTAAGGACCTGGTGTCTTATTCTGGAGCACAACCAGACTGCCTAGGGCTGACCCTTGTTCCAACGAGTGTTGCCAGGACATTTCACTTTTCTGTGCCTCATTTTCCTCATCTGTAAAATAGACTCAGTAGTGATAATAACGCTTGCTTGTTGGTGGTGGTTCAAGGATCCAACAGCTTAATACATGTCCATGCTTCAACAGTAATGTGTTTTTGTGTGCAAAAAATGTTCACTAATGTGAGCTCTTCTTCGTTACTCATCCTAGTCTCATTCTTATTATTTAATTTACTGTCATATCTTATTTGCTTTGTTTGAAGTAATCAATTCTTGATTGTGTTTGCTTCTACTGTTCATCTTTTGAATGGATTCCTCCAATACCCTTTAGATATTTATAGCTTCTTCTAAAGAGACGAAAGTGTTTCCCTCTATGTAATTGGTTTCTTTCTCGTGCCATTCATTTGAGGATAGTAGAATAAATATAACAGAGTCACCACTGTGAGTCCATTTAGGAGTTCAAGCAACAAATTAACCAAATTTTCAGCAGCCGAACTCAGCTGCATTTTTTTGAGCCCAGAAATCCAATAGTTTTGACGATCCAAAAAGAAAACCAAGATGGAGGGCTGGAGGATACTCACTGTCTCTTTCCTTGCCTTTTCTCTGGCCTGTGCCAATGAATGAATGAATGCTTGAATGAATGAATGTGTTCTTGCAGTGGGGAGCCACAGCTGGTCTCTGGAGCAGTCCTAGCATGGAAGGAGTCAAGTGCTATTTTGAACCAACTACTTTGGCTGACACATTCTTTAGAGGCAAGCAGACGTCTACTGATTTACCATATCGCCAGTGAATGTTCATGATTAGGAATCTATGGGACCTCATTGAAAAACAGAAACTCTCAAAACATTGCTTGTTAAAGTTCAGCCCTCTATGCCCTAAGTTATATGGCTGGGGTCCTGTAATCTTTTATCTGTGCTGACCATGCCTGGTAAGCGGCAGGCTTTTAATAATGTGTGTTCAATGAGTAAATGAATATCTGCCTGGATGATAAATGCATGAACAAGTGCATTAATTAGTGAGCTGATAACATCATGGAGAAGTAATTCATTTAATTCAATGAGCAATTACTGATTTCTTACATGCAAAACATCGTAAAGTCGCCCTCCGCAAGGTTCGGAGAGAAGTTGTACTTCTTGATCAGAAGACAGAATTATTACTATGTCTTGGGACCAATGTCTTGCATGCCCCTGTGTCCAGTTTGAATGCCAGATGTTAGACATAAGTGTGTGTTATCTTAAAGAACCTGCCTGGGCTTGGGAAGGTTTGGTGATCGTTGGGCTTCCCAGAACCTAATGGGGTTTTGAACATTTGTGAGCATGTGCCCGATCAATGCACATGTCTGTGCCGGCCCGTGGCTGGAGATGCTTCCATGTGAAAACTGAAAGCAGAAATACAGTTCTCAGAGCCTGAATTTTGTTACGTGACGCTTGTTTGGATGCGGCAAAACCAAGCAGCAATTTTGCTTTTACTGAGTGGCAGCACCTCCCAGTGCTTCTCCAAGGTGTGCGTTGGCTTCTCTAAATGTTCAGCTGTTAACAACCCCCTATGCAAAAAGTCCTCCTGGGTACAAAGTCATGAAAAGTTGTGTTTAATGGATTACGACGGGCACCGTTTGATTTTCTTCTTTTGTTAACTGCAGTCACTCCTTAGAAATTTCAGTGAAGCTGTAACTTGATCCCTTAAACACATGTGCTGATATCCAATGTACTGGTTCACACGGAGGGTTTCCTTGCTTATTGGTGAATCAGGCAGCTCTTCCAGTACTGCAATTATTATATAGTTAACATCTGCAATGGATATAATGTGGGACAACATTTTCATGAGAGCTAAGTTCTTTTGTATTTAATTGCAAGATAATTCTGCTTTATGAGAAAGATTAATAGCAATTAACAACCAGCTTATCTAAGCCAGGTAGTAAAATTGGATTCCCTACTGAAATTTCAAAGTTAGCAAACATATTATTAACAATGAGCTTGATGGTCAAAGTATTATATATAAACCAAGGAAAATGTGATCTTTCCTAAAACCTACAGAATTTGGTTATCTTGGTAAGAGTTCTTAAATGAATTTCCAATCTAATAATTTTTCAATCTAATAATTCAAATATTTGGCTTAGTGTTGTTTCTTCAGTGCCTAGCACATAAAGTGCTGACTCATAAATATTTGCTGAATGAGTGAACACAACAATAAATGGGTACCAAAATCTTTCCCTGAGGGAAGCATGTCTTTGGCAGTATATGTCATTAGAAGAGGTCTGACTTTGGCCCTCTCCTAACAAACACCATGATCTAGTATCTAAGGAGTTGAAGAGAAGGAAACAACTTTTATTTGGGAGCCAAAATGTTGGAAGAAACTTAACTGGCCATTGAGAAGCCCAGTGTGTCTCAACCCAGTTCTCCTTTGGGTCAGGAAATTCTTAATTTTCTTTAGGATAATTGAAAGGAACTCCTAAGAGAACGAGGATTTTGTTAGGGAAAGAATATACATGAAGCAGCAGGGAGGGATAAATTGGGAGTTTGGGATGAACGAATAAACGTTACTGTATATAAAATAAACAGCAAGGACCTACAGTATAGCACAGGGAACTAGATTTACTATCTTTTAATAACCTATAATGGAAAAGAATCTGAAAAAGAATAGATATATGTATATATGTATAACTGATCACTTTGCTGTACACCTGAAACTAACACAACATTGTAAATCACTATACTTCATATATACTTCATATACTTCACTATACTTCATATACTTCAAATTATGATTGCTTCATATATATATATATATATAGGAGAACATTTTCATAAATAGCTAAGTTCTTTGTATTCAATTGCAAGATAATCTGCTTTATGAGAAAAATTAACTTTAATAGCAATTAATAACCAACTTATCTAAGCCAGGTGATAAAATTGGATTCCATATATATATATGAAGCAATCATAATTTGAAAAATTTGCCCACATATGTTAGCTGGAAAAACATACTAAAAAATTAGGTTTTAATTTCCATTGGCTGTTTTTTTGTTTTAACTTCTAACAGTCTTTTCAAACGAACGTTGAGAGATTTAAAGATGTTTGTTAAAACACCTTCCCTCCTGATCATGACATTCATTAGAAGGTGAATCAGACATTTTTCCCCCAGTGGTAGAAGAGACACATTTTCCTAAGCAGAAAAATCAGGGCACGGTCAGACAAAGGAGTTTACATGAAAAGCTTTGTAAAGTTAGTATTGTTCTTGAAAATTCAGGCTATCTGGTTGCTGTAATCTGGGAGTTCCCTTCAAGCACTTTTGGAAACTGTACTAACTCTATAAGGCAATTAATGGGCCATATAATGTCCGGAGATGGTAAACTGTTAAAAACAGCATCTACAAGTAGTGTATTAGTATATCCTAGGACTCCCGTGAAAGTAACCACAAACTGGGGGCTTAAAACATCAGGAATTTGTTCTCTCAGAGTTTAGGAGGCCTGAAGTCCAAAATCAAGGTGTCAACAGGGCTGGTTCTGGAGGTTCTGAAAGAGAATCCGCTCCATGCCTCTCTCCCAGCTCCAGGTGTTTTCCTACAATCCTTACCTTCCTGGGGCTGTAGCTGCATCATCACTTCCATCTCCGCCTCTGTCGTCTTCACATCACCTTCTTCTCTGAGTCTCTGTCTGTCCTCTTTGGTCTCTTATAAGGATGCTCTCCTTGGATTCAGAGTCTATACTAATCTAATCCAATCTCATCTCAATCCTTACCTTAATTACATCTGCAAAGACCCTATTTCCAAACAAGGTCACATTCTGAGGTTCCAGGTGGGCTTGGGGTCCTCTCTTCTGGTAGGGAGGAGACAAAGTAGGTTTCAAGGTAGATCTTCTCTTCTGCGCGTTTCTTGCCCATTAGAAGAGCGAGGCTCTACTCATTGGCAAGGTCTAATGACTGAAGTGCTGATGCTAGGATTCTAACATTCGTGCTTAGGTAGAAATCCCTCGGGTGTCAATACCATATTGGAAAGTGTAATGCAGTTAGTTTCATTGAAAAAAACATACAACTGCACAACATGGATGTCGTTCAATCCAGTATGATGATCAAAACAAAAATCACTGTCAGGCAAAGTGTTTACTCTGCAACCGTTTCAGTTTCACAAGATACTGAGTTTGATGTTGTGGTTTCCCTGATCTCATCATTTTCCTTGGTAAATGTCAAGAAGTGTAACAAGGTTAGGGCAGCCCACACCAGCTCATCAGAGTCACGTGAGGACTCAGGCAGCAAGTCACCCTCCTCCTGTCTGCTCAGTCTAGACTAATGGTTGAGTGTGCTGTTTACATCTTATAAAAAAAATGATTCCTGTGGCTTTTTTCATAATGTCCTCGAGTTGAAACTGCACTGTTCTAAGGCGTAAAATGGCATCATAAACTGTGTGACCGTCAGGCACTATGATTTATTTTTTGTCTTCGGTCTGTATATCTGCCGAGGTTATATATACATAGAGGATTTGGAACCAGAAACATGGACTGCCCCTAAACATTCTGCTTTTATGTCTTATGAAATGAATCTGACTGTAAGTAAAATGGAACTTCATCTTGTCACTGACGTGGCAGCTCTGCAAGATTTTCTTGGGAAAGAAATGCAAACTTAAATCAAGAACCAGTCAGGGACTTCGGTCATGTTGTTTGTGTGTGCCCTCGTCTACTTGAAGTACACCCGATGTTCACTCTGGGATGAAAAGTTGGCCAGCTCCAGTGACTCTAGCCCCTCTCCACCTTGCCTCAGGCTGAGTCGCCAAAAAGCTCGCCGGGTGACTGGGAGAATTGGCCCAGTGGAATCCCTTGCTGGCATCAACTTGGCTGCAAATGCAGAGATGGTCTGAATCCCTGTGATGCAAGAGTTGGTCCATTTGCTTTCCTCTCACAGCTCCTGCTCTGGAGGGTAAGGAGGTTTTTACCCACTCATGGCAGGAGGAGGCACTGTGTGAAGCAAATGAATGCAAACTCAGAAAGCAAGACCCTGAGGCTGGGATATTTTGTCCTGGTTGCATAACACTTCCCGATATGACGCATACCCTCTACCATGTCACTCTTTCATGCTGTTAATAGAGGCCGGTCCGGAGACCAGCATGGGTGAGGTTTACCCTGGAGACTCAGCTTTGCTGTGTACACGCAAACACAGCACTGAAGCCTGGTACATCGTGACTTATCCACTGGAAAAAGAGAAACCAGGTTCAAAGGAGAGCTAAGATGCAATGTTAAGATGAACTATTTTGAGAGCTGTCTTTGGTCATCGTGAAGACTGGGTTAAAATCTTGGAGAGATAAATTTGCTTAGAACATGCTAAATGAATCTTCTCCTTTTTTCCTTTTATTCTTTTCTAATTATTTTTAAAAATCTGAGTTACAGTCACACTAGCAGAGAGGTTAGTTACATAGAACATCTGTCCCTCGTATTACTTTGTAGATGTACTTAAATATTTTTCTTGTTTAAACGCCATAAGTGGGGTATATTATGCACCCACATTGGTTTGTCACCAGTTCTAAGGTTCAGGGACCTTCTCCTTTATCTATTCATTGTTAATATCCTGGATACAAACAACCCAATGGCCCAGTATAAACTGATGCTAAAGAGAGCTGTTGCCTGAGAGATGAGTTAAATGACGTCAGAGACTTCTCTTCAGTGTCATAAAAATTATTTTCAATTGTAGGTGGTAGATTTCCTAACCACTTCGTAATTTACGTGGGCCGGCTTGGTTAGCTCAATCAGTTACAGCGTATGCTGATAAAGGCAAGATCACAGGTTTGTGCCCCATGAAAGCTAATAACTTCTCAGAGATAAAAAAAAAAAATCTCCCTTTGGTGACCACAAGCTGCATCACTTGTGCAAATGCCCACATTGGTTGGAAGAGAGGAATTGAGTGCAAACGAGGGGCCAGCTCCGTGCAAATATTCCTCCTGTTGGACAAAAGAAATAGAAAAGGAAAAAAAAAACACGCAAATTGTGTTTCTCCTAGCAGACATGTGTTCCTGCATGAAAGGAACTCTGTCCAACTCCCTTAAAGCTAGTGATTTTATTGAAAAATGCCCCTAGTGATTTTTCACGCTAATAACCTCAATTTGAGCAGACTGAGCCCAAAGTTACCTGAGTTATCAGCGCAGTCCTGACCCACCTGCACCCTGGACTTTGTCGTCACTGCACATCTGCAGAAAGAGGCCATTTACGTGGAATTCAAATCTGGTTGTTTAGTCTACAAGGAGGTGGGGGGGAAGGATTCTGTCTCTTTAATGTTTATAACGGTTGGACAGAGCTTGTCGGGTGAAGGTTAATTGCTCTCCAGTTGAAGCAGTTGTGTGCCCAGATGGGTTATCAGGGCTGAACACTCGTTACAAGATTAATCTCATTTCCGACAAGACTTCCCTTTCCTTCAACTGATTTTTGCCCAGCCATTGGCGCTGTCATCGGCCGTTAAAAGAAGGGTGGATTACTCTGGGATATTCACGCTGGTATGCAGCGAAACAATGCAGAGCGGTGTCATATCTCAGGGAACATCTTTAGGAGAACACATTTCAGGGGGTGTTACGAAGGCCGAGGCTCATAAACAGTGGGGACAATCGAACCCCTTTACACCAAGGCTCCAGTGAAAAGGCCCGAAGTCCACGCAGCTGTTCCCTGCCCCCCCCCCCCCCCGCAGGACCCTGCTCCTAGGACGGATGCCGAGTGACACTCAGGGCTTTGTTTGCTGCTGAAGATGTTAAAACAATTATGATCAGGTCTTCCTTATTAAGGCGCCCACCTAAGTGGTGAGGAGTTCTGTTTGCTGCGTCCACACTGAATTCTGTGGCAGTGGACACTTCATTTAATTCCTGTGCACATTTCAAGCTTCTGTTTAATTTCTGGGATTTCATAGACATTGTCTTCATGTGTGTGCCTAAAAACGGTAGGCAGATTTTAGTTGACTGTGACAGGTAGCTTCATGACTTTTGGTTTGTCTCAGGAAATTCCTCCAAGAAAGAGCATGGCAAAAGAGCAACGTCATCTTATCCCTTTGGGTTTGGCTCGTGGGCATCAACGCGTCTGTGTATTCTGATGAGCTGTTGGGTACCCACCGTGGCTGTGGGTGCGTGAAGCAGGATGGCCAGGCTCACACGGTACCCTTGGTCCAGTGGGTATGGGCAGGTCTGACCGATGGAACACAGCGGAGCAGTGATGACGTATCAGGAGGTGGGAAGCGTGGGCCACAAACAGGAGAGGGCGTGCTGGCAGGGGCGACAGGGGCTCTGGCCTGGACTAGGTGGTTGGGGAAGGCTGTCAGGCAGAGATGCAAAGGGAGTGTGCGGACAAGGGCTGGATATCCTGGGGAAGTGTTGTGGGCTGAGTGGAGCAGCAAGGGCAAAGGCCCTGAGGCAGTGACGGGCTTGGGTGTCTGGGAGCAGCGACCATACTTGTGCAGCTGGAAGGGGGAGCCTGTGTACCGGCGGTGGACATCAGGCCTCTTGTAAAGTGATTTCTCAGAGGACGTGCTAAGAAGAGCATCCTACCTAAAGAAGAGGTCCACCTGCTTCAGTTGTTGTCAGGTTCCGTCTTGTACCAGATCCCTCTCCCTTAGGTGCGAAAAGATGGGAACGCCTTGGCCATGGGGTACCAGTGAAGTGGTTTAAGCAGAGTTAACGGCATGAAGGAAAAGTTAAATGATCTAGGTTACCTTCCCTTCTCCTTACATCGCATCTCTGATGCATTGTCTCTTTTCACTGGCTGGGCTAGTTTTCAATATTCTCTTGTTTCCTGCGTTTCAGAGTGCCTTTGCAGCCGCTTCAGTTCCAGGCTATTTGATGCAGCGGGTTCAGTGGTTAAACACATGCCCTTTGGAATCTGGCAGCTGCTAGAACTCTGGTGTTTACTAGCCATGTGCTCTAGGTAGCTTATTTAATCAGGTGAGCCTCAGTTTCCACATCTTTAAAATGGGATCACGGTAGCTCCTACTTTAAAAAGCTAACACGCAGGTTAGAGGCATGAATTCACACAGGCGCTTGTCATAGTGATAGCCACGGTTTGATCATCCATTAAAGTTGTTACGAAGATCCAACATCGTCTGTTTCCCTTTTTTAGAGCCATCTATTTCGCTGAGAAAAGGGAGCATAAATTGTATATAACTGAATCACTTTGTTGTACACCTGAAACTAACACAACATTGTTAATCAACTATACTCCAGTATAAAATAAAAGATGTTTTAAAAAGGGAGCATGAATTATCATTAAGTCTAGAGATATTTTTGTTTGTTGGAGACTTCTTGTCACAATGTTTTCTCCTCCCAAAAAATCAGTTCAGCTGAGTTTTTCATTTCACCCTGTTTGTTGTTGTTGTTGTTGTTGTTCTGTAAATAAGGGATGTGTAGTTATCACCTTCTGCACAGCCAGCCATCTCATGGGTTTTCAGTGGTTTTTTAAGAATAAGTGCTTTATCTGTCCCACAAACCATCACGTGGCTTAATGAGATTTTTAAACCCACAAGGAGCACATGATTTTCAGGGTGAAAAGCTGAGGCAGAGAAGAGAGAGAAGTTTGCGTCGTTGGGGCACTGTCTCTTTGGGGCCTCTGACAGTCTGTGGCACTGAGGGCCAGGGGGCAGGGACCCAGCAGGCTCTGATGCTGGAGGTCACCTGAGGCAAACAGAAGATGCCGTAGCCAGGGATGCTGAGCCAACATGCCAACTCTGTGGTCCTGAACACCTGTGAAGGTTGCACCGAATGGGATGTGAGCTTGCATGTGCTGCCTTATTTCTTGGCTTTCCTCCTGATGAATTCTTTGTTTTCCCTTTGAGAATTCTTATAAGGAATACACAAGCAGTGAGTGCCTTGGGTGGGGGGAGGGTTGAGAGGACAGAGGAAATTCTCAGGCATGACCATTTTTGTCCGTGGATTCCAGGACCAGCAATGGGTCTTACCTCTTACTCCATGGATGACTCATACATGGGCAAGAATTGCCCCTCCCAGATTTCTCTGCTGTTATGGGAAAGCCTTGAAAGATAGATATACTGATGAGTAAACTTTTAACCATTTTTCTTTAGTCCCACACTCATGCCAATCTGAGGAAAGAAATCATTTGGCTTATTTTTCCAACTTACTTCCTCCTTTGATGTCATATATATGTATAAATAAATATAAATAAAATAAGTATACCTGTTTACGTCCAAACTCACCCACTTTACATAGAATGTAAAGATGTAAGTGAACTTTAAAATAATATCTGTACCATACATTTAAATATATCATTTCACAAAGTAATAATATCCCCACACTACATCTCCCTCACCCACCTTGACTATTTTCTCTTGGCCACAAAGTGAAAGATATTTCCTCCTTGGCATTTATAAATGCTTCTGAATTTTTGACACTCCCAAACTTGAGTCAGTTTCCCATACATCAACATAGGGTTAAGTTTGAATCATTACAATTTCACCACTCTCTGGTATCTAAAATAATTTTTTTCTTATTTAAAGTATTCTTCAAAAAAAGAGAAAAATTTTTGTATATAGAATTAAGTGTAGGATCACGTTAATATATAAAAAAAATGGGCTCAGTGTCCCAAAGAACAACGAACAGCTGAACAAGATAAACTAAGGGACTTACTAAAGATAAATGATTTCACCCAACCCTCACCTGCCTAGGTAGTGTGAGTGATGTCAAGATGCGGTTGAAGTGATTGGGAATCAAATTTGGGAAATGGCTCGATATGGCTGAGTTCAGTACAGAGTGTGCGTGCAGTGCCTGTGCTGTGCCCGTGACTTATGACGTCTGAGCTATGAACTTACATTTCAGAGGCGACTAGCACCTCCTTACTTACGCTGAGCAGCCTGGGGTGCACACAGAGGGAGAAAATTCAGCTTCCTGTAGATGTCAGATCATGGGTTCAGAGCCCCCTGAAATGGCTGCGGCCCCAGGGTCAGGACCTCATTCCTTCCCACTAAGAAGGTCCAACACCTGCATCTCTGGCCTCTGCTCCTGGAGCCTCGGGATGTGGGCCCACAGCTCATCCTCCTGGTTCACGGGCATGGTACGTGCCCTGCAGTTGATCCCCCTCCCCTGTTGGTGTCATCTTTCCAAAACACAGACTTGGCTGCCCACCTGCAGGAGACCCTTTTCCAGCTCCCCATCACAAGTGACAAAGGCCACGCTGCTTGGCGTGGTAGGCAGGTCCATTTGAGTCTCAGCCCAAGGGCACTCTGTGTTCCACTACCTGCTACCCTGGGGCCATGTTTAGGGTTCTCCAACGTGGGGGGGACTTCGGGCCCTGTTCGTGTGTGCCGGCAACGCCCTACCCATCCTCCGAGGCCCAGCCCCGATGGCATTTCACTGTGAGGCAGCTTTCTTTATTCATTCCCGTCCTGCCTAAGACGTGCTTAAAAAAATGGCTCCTTGACTCTAGGATGGTTTTAATACCACCATTACACAAGGAGCAGCGCCCAGAGGTATGAATTCCAGTCCTGGTCATTCTGCCCCTTCGCTGTAGCAAAGAACTTCTCATCTTTATTAGGAGGGGTTTGGAGTGGAAGATGGGGAGCTCATTCAGTTTGCTATTCTGGGTTATTGAAAAATGGCACCATGACCTAGGTTTCAATGGGATCTGTCCAGCCATTTTTTTTTTTTTTTTTTTCGGTACGCGGGCCTCTCACTGCTGTGGCCTCTCCCGTTGCGGAGCACAGGCTCCGGACGCGCAGGCTCAGCGGCCATGGCTCACGGGCCCAGCCGCTCCGCAGCATGTGGGATCCTCCTGGACCGGGGCACGAACCCGCGTTCCCCGCATCGGCAGGCGGACTCTCAACCACTGCACCACCAGGGAAGCCCTGTCCAGCCATTTTTATGAGCAGAGGCACAGTGGGGCTACCTCTCTCCAAAGTCACCCCTATTAGCCCCCTTTGGGGATTCATCCTGATGCTTAGCCTCATTTCAGGAAGTACTTCCTGCTGCTGCTTCCAACGCTCATGTGGTGTGATGAGCCCGCTGTCTTTCATTCTGTGCAGAACAGACACAGGAAAGTTCCTGGAATTGCCCATGATTGTGGCATGTGATCTGTATATATGACCACTTCTTGAATAAATATAGTCACCAGAGAAAGAAGGTATAGAGTAGGGGTAACAAAGACCATCTCAAAATGACACACAATCCCCAAATTATTTCTACTTTATTTAAAAAGTTTTTGAGATAATTTTAAATTTATAGAAGAGTTGTAAAGATAGTACAGAGAGATTCAGCCTCCCCTTGTGTTAACATTTTCCATAACCAGGGCACAATGGTCAAAACTGAGAAACTAACATCAGTACAGTATTACTGTCTAGCAGTCAGCAAACTCAGCTCACAGACCAAATCCAACCCACAGCCCATTTAAAAAAAAATTTTATTGGAGTATAGTTGATTTACAATGTTAGTTTCAGGTGTACAGCAAAGTGAATCTGTTATACATATACATATATCCACTCTTTTTTAGATTCTGTTCCCATATAGGTTATTACAGAGTATTGAGTAGAATTCCCTGTGCTATACAGTAGGCCCTTATTAGTTAACTATTTTATATATAGTAGTGTGTATATGTCAATCCCAGTCTCCCAGTTTATCCCTCCCCCCTTCCCTCCTGGCAACCAAAAGTTTATTTTCTACATCTATGACTCTATTTCTGTCTTGTAAATAAGTTCGTTTGAACCATATTTTTAGATTCCACATATAAGCGATACCATATATTTGTCTTTGTTTGACTGACTTCACTCACTATGACAATCTCTAGGTCCATCCATGTTCCTGCAAATGGCATTATTTCGTTCACCACTGCCCATTTTTGTATGTAAGTTTTACTGGAATACAGTCACGACTCTTTGCTGCCGTGTTTTTTTGGACCACTTTTGCACTACAGGGACAGGGGTAAGCAGTTTCGAAGTTGAGCACATGGCCCACAAAGAGAAAAACTTTTACTATCTGCCTCTTTATAGAAAAAAAATTGCCACCTCCTCCTTTTAAAAAAACTGCACACTTTATCCAAATTCTCCCAATTTTCCACTGATGTTCCCTTTCTGATCTAGGAAGCTGCATTGCATTTTCTTGTCATATCTCTTTATATAAGACAGTTTCACGTTCTTTCCTTTTCTTTCATGACCTTGATGTTTCCGAAGAGTACTGCCCAGGTATTTTGTACAGTGTCCCTCACTGGGGGTTTGTCATGCCGAGGCAGAGGTTATAGATTCTTAGGAAGAAAATACCACAGAGGTTATATGCCCATCTCGTTGCATCACAGCAGGCGGTGCATGACGTTGCTGTGTCTTCTTGCTGGCAAAATTGACCTGGATCCCTTGGTGAAGGTGGTGTCTGTCATTTTTCTTCACCACAGGGTCACTGCTTTCCCCTTTTCCATGCTTTATTTCTTAGAAGCGAGTTACTAAGTTCAGCCCACACTCAAGGGGAGAGGAATTAAGCTCCATCTCCTGGAGGGGGAAGTATCAAAGATTTTGTGGACATGCATTAACATAACAGCAGTTATTAATAAATATTTTGAAGGAGATACTTTGAAGACATTCAGATATCCTGTTTCTCCTTAAAATATCGCCCACTAATTGGAGCCCCATCGGTACATCTTGCCTACAGCAGTTTGGACTGTGTGACTCTGAGGGTGATTTTCTATTTCCCTCACTCCTTCTATGTTTAGTATTTGGGATTCTTCTGTAAAGAAGAGTTGTCTCTTCTCCCCCGTATATTCACTTAATTCCATCACTTATGTAGATCAGAAGAGGCATTTGATATTTATCTGATTCTTTGGATTATAATCCAATACTCTCATTATTTATTTTGTTGCTGATCTTGTCCAAGCTTTGGCCATTGGACCCTCCCCCCTTCTTTATCTCTCTCTCTCTCTCTCTCTCTCTCTCTCTCTCTTTCTCTCTGCCTCTCTCAATCATGAGTTCATTGGTTCCTCTGTCCTTTTGACATATCTTGGCCTCTTTTTTTTTACTTTGTTGAGAACTTCCTTCATTTCATTTTGCAGTACATTTTTTGTAGACTGTTCTGTGGTTGGGAAATATGCTACACTTCAAAATCCCACCTCAGAAGGGAGGAGACAGTTGTGCAGGTCCTGGGCCGCCCCCCAAGCCCCGCTCCCCGTCTGTGGCTGCTGCCTGCCTGGTGCTGGGTCTGTAGGCAGGGCGCTGAGGGTCAGCAGAAGAAGCTAAGTTCAAGAGTGGAGATGGGGCTGCAAAACTTATTTCCTTTGGGCCCTATGGGGGCTCTTCAGGATGGAAACAGTCCACACCAAGACCTGGCAGAGAAACTTACATAATCTTGCAGCACACGGAGCTCAAGACTGGCCCACGGGCAGTCATTTCCTTCTTCAGGAAAAAGAGAAACGAACTTAAGAGCTGCGACTTCTTTCCTCCCCCCTGCCACTGCGATTTAGCAAGGCCTTTTTCAGAACGTTCATCTTCTTTCTTTTCCCTGCTGAGCGTCAGCGGCATCCCCTGCATCTTAGGACTCCAGCTCTCTGAGGGGCCCTGCACAGGCTGCTTAGCTCAGGGCGGGTACCAGACAGCAGCATCTTACGTGGGCGCCTCACCAAGCTCACCACTAAGGTGACACGTCTCTATGGGGGGGGGTCAGAGCGTCAGACGTTAACAGGCAACAGACTCACAAGCAAACTTTTGCAATACAACCCATGTATTTATCTATAAACTAGATATCATGAAATCTCCCCTCTGCCAAGTAGGGAGTGGTTAAGAGGATCGAATGAGATGATGATCAAAATGTGTTTATTAAACTGTAAAGCGCTCATCATATAATCCAGTAAACAACTGTGCATAATGGCTAATCCCTTTCATAGCTCATTAGAACATCGTGTGTTATATGAGCACCTGAAGGCGGCCTGTACTGGTACCTCACATCATTCATTCCTTCATTCTACAAACATTCAGTGTCTGGGATTTGCCGGGAGTTGTTCAGGTTCTGGGGAAACCAGTCTTTGCTCTCCTGGGTTTTACATTCTTGTGTATCTAGTGTTTCAGATAATAATCAAATATACAAATGTACATTATACATTAATCATACATGCTAGGCACTCAAAGAAGGCAGGTAAAAGAGAATGATAGGGAGACGGGTGGTTCTGGAAGGAGAATCAAGTGATCTGTTCTGAGCCTGTTAAGTCTGAGGTGCTTTTTATTGTCTTTTTTCTTTTTTTTAAGCATAGTTGATTTACAATGTTGTGTTAGTTTCAGGTGTCCAGCACAGTGATTCTTTTTCAGATTCTTTTTCCTTATAGGTTATTACAAAATGTTGAATATAGTTTCCAGTGCTATATAGTAGAATATATATATATATATATATATATATATATATATAAACTATACTTCAAAAAGATACATGCACCCCAATGTTCATAGCAGCACTATTTACAATAACCAAGACATGGAAGCAACCTAAATGTCCATCAACAGATGAATGAGTAAAGAAGATGTGGTATATATGTACAAGGGAATACTACTCAGCCATAAAAAAGAATGAAATAATGCCATTTGCAGCAACATGGATGAAACTAGAGATTATCGTACTAAGTGAAGTAAGTCACACAGAGAAAGACAAATATCGTATGATATTGCTTATATGAAGTGCTTTTTAGACATTGTAAAACTAGCCTAATCCCTCTTTTCCTCAATAGGTTTATTGAATACTACCATTTCCAAGTGTAATCAGAAAAGGAATTGCTTTTCTTCATTAACAGATAGATGGGGCTTTGAATCATATTCATTCGTTCTTGCAGGCTAATGAATTCTCAGAATTTTTTATCTTAATGTTCAAATTCAGGAAAAGAGGAATTAAACAAAATTAAACAATGAATGATGCTAAACGCTTTTTCTTTAACTTGTAGAAAACTATTTATAGCTTGGTCATTGAGTAATTTTATTATCAGCTTAGGATCTTTAATTAGGTTTAATTCTCATGATGAAGGTGTGGCCAGTTTACTCTGGAGAAGATGGGATAAGCATAAATGCTTAATGTGATTGGATATATCCAGAAAGAAGGAGACTTTGGCCTCTAAGGATTCTCGAAATGTATCATCCTTGGATGAGCTCTGTAGCTTTTGCCCTTCTCAACAGGAGGCAGTGTTGGAATTTTGGGCCAACAGTCTTCTTGGATTATGTAAAACTAAACCATATTTTGAAGGTGTCCTCGGTTCTGCCCACTGACTGCCAGATGCTCCCTCCATGGCCATGACAACCCAAAGGCTCCACATATTCCCAAACAGCCTCCTGCCTGGAGACAGGAGGCATTTGCCGTTCGCTGAGAACCCAGATGCACTCATTTCTGTAAGAGCTTTCTTTGTTTTCCCTTATTCTAATATTTCAATCAAGCGACAGAACTATTTACCCACTTTCATCGCTGAATTTCATAATCAAATTTTAGCCTTCATACAAATGAACATATTTATAAAAAATTCTCTAATGTTTATGTATCGTTCACTGGCCTCCACTATGGTGAACTAAGCTGCAACATATAAAGCAGAATATACAAGCTGATTATAAGCTTGTAATATACACGCTACATATATAAAGCAGAGAGTCGATATAGGATATAGGGCATTCTACCTGGAGTACAGTGAAACAGCATCAGTTTCTGCAGGTTTGCCAATAGCATCACCTTGACTAGCTCACCATCGTTGTCCAGTCTTATGAGACAGTTTACAAAGTGTCTTCCACTTTAGCCTTTCTTGTTAGTACTTGGTGTAGACTATTCTACTATCACTGTGGAGGGATTTTAATAGACTCTTAGACAAAGCAACAAATAGAATTTAATGGTGACGAAGTGGATTATACTGTTCGTTTTCCTTTTTTTATGTTCTGAAAGCTGGGTCAATTGTATTTGGTTCCTGGTACAAGGTTTTGCTTAGGAAGCTGTTTGACAAATGTAATTATGAGATGTATATGTGGAAGAAAAGAGACACCACTGTAGAGTGAGGCCAGGTTTTACTATTTCTGGATCCCCTCAGCTAACCAGCATGTTAATGTCCCATGTGTATTGGGTAAGGTCATTGGAATTATGTCCCATGTGTATTGGGTAAGGTCATTGGAACACTCCATAAGTGTTCTCCACGGTAATAGTGGAGAACACTTATGGACTACTTATTATATGCCAGACATTGTATTAAGTGTTTTGTTGATCAGCACAGATAAGACAGGGGCAGTCATTATGCACAGTTCACAGCTAAGGACACAGCTACAGAGAGGTTAAGTAACCAAGGAGGGCTGCATTCATTCTGTGCCTGGGGATACAGAAGTGAATTTGATACTTCCCTACCCTCCTAGAGCTTACAGTTTAATAACCTGAGACAGACAAATACACCATGGTTATGCAATCAGGTTGTTCACAAATTGTAAACATCTGTATGCAATACACATGATAAAGTTAAAAAGACAAATTCCTGGGGAAATCTTTGTAGCAGATATTTCAAGTGGTAATACCCATAATGTATAAAAATTATATTAGATCCAAATGAGATTGTGTATGTGCACATACGCCGTACAGCAGGAGGAGGTAAGAGTTATAATTCCTACCCCAGTGTTGCCTTACTAACACAAACGTAAGCCTGTCCACTTATTTCCTTTTTCAAGTAAAAGCAAGACATACTTAAAAGCTGCTTATAAATTCAGTTTTTCACTCAGTTTAGTTGAAAATAAACATGAAAAATAATTTGTCATAAAATGTGTCTCTTACAAATTAATATTGCCTAAAAGATATTAAAAGGAAACATTTCACAATATATCCTAAAAAGAAAGAGAATAGCCAAAAGCAATAAAATAAAGTGATTCTGGGGGGAAGATGCAATTAATTATGTTCATATGTAGTCATTCATTTTTCTAGGACGGCAGGATCTTCCAAAGCCATAGAGCCCAGCTCACAAAGATGACGTGTATGAGCATTTGTGGCTGATTTTTTAATAAGATAACGGCATACAAATGGCAGGTGGATAGAACTGTCGGATCTTCTCGTAAGAGATGTTGAAATTGTATCACAGTGCATGGCACAAAGTAATGAGTCAGTACATGTTTGATGAGTGAATCAATTAGTTCACGAGTGATAAGTATAATATTAAAAACATGTCCAAAGTCTGAAGAGGAGGTTGAACTTCACAGATTTCTTAGATTCTCTGACTGAAACTATTCTTGGTAGAAATGCTTCTATAATGGAAACTTCAGTTCCATCAGAGGTCTCGGGGAGCTATGATCCGATTGGACACGGGCCTGGGGGTGCGGTCTTCAAGTCACATTTTCTTCGTGAGGACACTGCATTTGTCCAGAGAGCTGGTTTATTTGGGGTGGCTTCATGGTGTGTGAAGTGAACCAAAGACTCTGCAAGGCTCCCTTGGAGTCACAGTTGACAAAGGGAAATCTAGAATGTTGCATCCCTGCTTCTGCCGTGGCGTATGTTTTAGCATCATTAACTGTGCTGATCAGGGTGGCTAGAACCTCAAAGTCATTCCGTGATTCTTGTGAAAAAAGTCTTTAGGAACGGAGGCCAATGCTATGGGAATTTTGCAAAGCTTTGCTTGTCTCAGATTTAACTTTTGCTTTCAGAAAACAATTAAGTGCACAGTATCCTTGCCATGTTAACCCCCAATTTCCACCCCCTCCGCCTCCATATCCAGGGAAGCACTTGTGTTTTCCATTGCCCAGAGCTTCAGAGCATCTTAACAGGCCAGCGGGAGAGAAGCAGTCAGGCAGGTGGACCGTTCCCAGTTAGGAGAGAAGTACTGCTGATGAACTGACCAGTGGGGGACGAGGAAGGTGCAGATCCACGTAAAGAGCAAATCTCATGCGCACGCAGGCCGTCCCTGGCTCTCCACCAACAAACCTTTCCCCTGAAGCACAGATAAGTCCCGATGTGGATGGAGAGGAGTTTCACCTTTTCCCCCTTTCTGCACCTAGCTGCAGATCATTGGCTGAGGGCCAGTGAGATGTTTTAAGACGGCAGGAAGCTGGAGGGAGGAAGACAAAGGTTCCAGTACCTCCCAGAGTGGGTGACAGGCCACGGCATGACTGACTCGTGTTGGGCGTGCATGTGGCCCATGGTCACAGATGACACACTGGCACACACACACTGCAAGTGTGCTTTACATTGTGTTAACCAGGCTGATTTCCACCTCACGTGCCAGGAAGGCAAACATTTTATTTTCGGTATATGCAGATTTCACTTGGAATTCACCAACTGATTGTGTGATTTTGCATATGTACTGCTTTTCCGCTGTTTGAGCCCTGAGATGGTAACTACTGAGGAATTCTTGGAAGCCCCAAAGTCAAGGTGCAAATTAATGGATTTCTGTCTGGCCTCAGATCCAAGTCCTTTGAAGGTGGCGATTTGATGAGAGCACATTGACGGTTACAGAACCCACCTCTGTGTGCCTGTTGGGGGTTCCTTCTTCTTAGTTTCATGTCTCAAATCTCAACACACTTTCTCCTGAACTCCTTTCTGTCCTGCCCCTCCAACCCCACGGGTACACCTGCCCCCGCTGCATCTAACTTGTTAGTATAATGCACTTGTTCTTTGAAAATGTGTTTTTTTTTTTAACATCTTTATTGGAGTATAATTGCTTTACAACGGTGTGTTAGTTTCTGCTGTACAACAAAGTGAATCAGCTGTACATATACATAGATCCCCATATCCCCTCCCTCTTGCATCTCCCTCCCACCCCCCCATCCCACCCCTCTAGGTGGTCACAAAGCACTGAGCTGATCTCCCTGTGCTATGCGACTGCTTCCCACTAGCTAGCTATTTTACGTTTGGTAGTGTATATATGTCCATGCCACTCTCTCACTTCGTCCCAGCTCACCCTTCCCCCTCCCCGTGTCCTCAAGTCCATTCTCTACATCTGCGTCTTTATTCCGGTCCTGTCCCTAGGTTCTTCATAACCAGAAAATGTGTGTTTCTGATTTCACATTTTGATGTCCGACTGCTTGTTGGGAAACAGTATCATGTATAGAAGATCTGGGGCCAGCTTGGAGGAGAGAGGGTTGTTTGGGGCAACAGCACAAGAACCCAGTTCATTCCCTCCAGTGCACATGCCGGGAGTGTGCTTATTTCCTTGGAAACATTTGCAGCACAAGAATTTTACAGTAATGTGTTCTTGCACATGAACTTGAGCTGTGATACGTTTTTTCTGCTTTCATTTGTCTGGTCTTTCTCTTAACTACAAAGTGGGACCTCATCCAGATAAAGAACAAGGTCCTTAACTCAAGTGACTTGAATCCAAGATTGAATCCTAATTCCCAGCAGCCCATCCAAATGTTTCTTGAATTAGTAGAATAGGAGGATTTTCCCACAAAGTCACAATGATGTAGGTCGTGCCTTGCCAAGTTAAGCTGCCTCTTCTGGTTGATTGGAAGTTATCTTCATTGCTCAGGTCACTAACAAGTGAATGCAGAAATAGTTTACAAGAATAACAAGCTGTAGACGCCTCTTTGCAGGATTTATGGGTTTCTAGGGGCCAGAAGATGTTGGGAAATCGGATTTTATTTTAGGGCAGGAGAGTGACACAGTAGGATTTTTGTTCCAATAGAGAAAGGAGAGTATCTCTCCCTCCCTCCCCTCATTCTTTCCTTTCCTTCTTCCTACTTTCCTTCCTCCCTCCATCATCCAAGCAGTAGACAAACTCAGCACCACACTTAACACCTACATACTAAGAATTTATGCAATAGATATTCAGTGTGTGTGTGTCACTTTTATAGACACTGGTGAAACATCACTGAAAAAAACACCCCTGCCCTCATGGAGCCTGCATTCCCCCAGTCCTGATGCATCTCTTCTCCCAGGTGTTTTGTCCTTCTATCAAAGTGATTACAGTCTGTCTAGAATAATAGACTTTGAGAATGATCCATCTTATATCACTACCGACAGTGCCCACCCTAGTTGCTTTGCACGTGGTGGGTACCCAACTACTTGTCATTTGAATCAGGTACCTTGGAGAAATGGTTTTAAAATGAGATAGCTATGTGCAATCCCTAACAAGGATATAAACAGGGAGGATCTCCCAAGAGACAAGTTTAAAAATTAAAACAACCTGGTCATTAAAAAAAAAGGAGCGTGGTCCTTAGCATTAATTGAAGAGGGCCACCTGTGCGTCCAGAGAGGCACCAGGTGTGCCAAAATGGGATCACTGGGGGATGGGCAGGGAGTCTGTGCCTGGACCCTGCAGCCCCTCGCCCGCAGGACCAGTTTCCCAGGCTGGCTCGGATCCGAAGCACAGCCAGCTTGGTAGTGGGTAGGTGGTCTTCAGTCTCCGCTGATTTCCTGCTGGTCTGGGTTCCCTCATGGACCTCCTCTCGTTTTGCCAAGAGGCATGCCACTTTCAAGAAGGCTCAGCTGGAAATAGATGTTGGTAGGTAGTTTGTAACTAGGTGGGGGTGGGCAACCTGCTTCTTTAGTAGATTCTGTCCAGTGTTAGGCGGTCTGGGGCCAACACTTGGCAGATCAGTTGAGAGGCCAAAAAAGTGCTGATCCCTCCAACTCTTGGTGTTGTAAGTTCTTATGTTCCAAATTGAACACATCACTAGGTCGAGATCAGATTTTCTGTTTTTCTTCATGAGAACTCTCTGTTGTCAACCTAAGGGGATGGCCAACAAACTTCCTTTTTTGTGGCACTTAGCTACTAAAAATATGTTCTTTATAAAGCGTCTTATCACCCTAAGACTGTGGGTTACTTCAGAGAAGAAAGATTAGGTCCTAGCCAGTTTACCTCTGTACAGCAGTGGTCCTCAAACTTGTGGTCTCAGGATCCTTGACACCCTGAAAAATGCCTCAGGACCCTAAAGGGCAGTGGTTGATAGGGGTTATATCTGTTGATGTTTACTGAATTAGAAATAAAAATTGAGATGTTCTTAAAATATTTATTAATGAATTCATTTTAAAATAACAGTAATAAACCCATTATATGTTAATTTAAATAACACATGGCTATGAAAAATCACTGTCTTTTCCAAAAAGACATTTAGTAAGAAGAGTCACATTGTTTCACATTTTTGCAAATCTCTTCAGTGTCTGGCTTAACAGCTGACAGCTGGATTCTCATATCTGCCCCTGCAGTTAATCTGTTGTACTATCACATGTCCTGTAGCTTCTGGCAAATTTCGCTGTACACCTGTGAGAGGATGAGCCAGGAAGGTGCAAATAATGTCCTAGCATGTCGTGAAAACTGTCAAGCAGCAGAGTCCCTGGAAGGGTCTTGGGACCCCAGGGGGTTCCTGGAACACACTTTGAGAACCACTGACTTATTGTTCTTATTCTGGTACCTGGCACTGTGCTAGGCAGTGAATTAAGTGGACACACTCTCTTGGGATTCCCTGGCGGTCCAGTGGTCTGCGCTTTCACTGCTGGGGCCCCAGTTCAGTCCCTGATCGGGGAACTAGGATCCCGCAAGCCGCACAGCAGCCCCCCGAAGAAAATGGACACGTTCTCTGCCCTGTTACGGGTTGAATTGTGTGCCCCTAAATTCATATGTGGGAGTTCTAACCCCCAGAACCTCAGAATGTGATCGTGTTTGGATATCAGGTCTTTACAGAGGTAATCAAGATGAGGTCATGAGGTTGGGCCTGAAACCAATATGGCCACGTCCTTATAAAAAGGGGAGATTTGGACACAGATACGGACATGCATAGAGGGAAGACTTTGTGAAGGCCCTGGGAGAAGACAGCCGTCTACAAGCTAGGGAGGGAGGCCTGGAGCAGCTCATGGCCCTCAGAAGGAACCAACCCTGCCCACGCTTTGAGTTTGGATTTCTGGCCTCCAGAACTGTGAGAAAATGAGTTTCTGTTGGTTAAGCCCCCCTAGTCTGTGGTATTTGGTTTCGCAGCCCTAGAAAACTAATATACAGACTATACACTGAATGTCGAGATTGGATTCAGAGATGGCTACGAGGCCTATGTTGATGACTTGAGAAAACTCCGCAGCAGAAGGGAAGTCGCCCTTTATTAACCAGGAAGCACGTTCCACCAGATAGACCTCGGAGAATTAGGGTTCTCCACCGGCAAGGACAATAAACAGTTCTTCTAAATGCCTCCTTCCTGAAGCACGCTTATCATTGTGTTTAAAGAGGAAATACCTGGTCATCTGCATCCCTGCTCAAGCCCTGAAACTTTCAGTCCAGCATGGGGGGGAGGCAGCAGGAAGTGATGTTCTGGCCTGTCATTTGCCACCAGAGCTGCCAGAATCTGTGGGCCTCACACAGCTGACTTGGGAGCAGGGGATCCCTTTGGTGCTGTGTTTCCTCTTGATTCCAGAGGTAGGGCTCCCTGAGGCTGCCTGTTAGAGTGGTGGGGGCAGAGGAGCCTCAGGGAGGTATTTACTGTCTGTGCAAAACCTTTTAACAGCGGTCATGGCCATTTACAGACTCTCTGAATGAAAAACACATATTCTGAATTCCCACAGTTTCTCTGTATGATGACGAACAGAAGCCCCCACTGCATGGGGAGCAAAGGATGGCCGTAACATTTTGTGAGGTGTGGCTTTTGGTGTACACGTGGTGTGCACGATACATGCATGCAAGTCACATTGAGCTTTGAAAATATTGGGCTGGCCAGAAAGTTCGTTGTGTTGGTGAATCCATTGTTCAATAGAATTCTTGGTGAAAATGAAAAATGTCTTTTATTTTTACTTAAAACCGAATGAACATTTTGGCCAACCAATAATAAAACTCACTCTATAGCACAGGGAACTCTGTTCAGTGTTATGTGGTAGCCTGAATGGAAGGGGATACATGTATATGTATGGTTGAGTCCCTTTGCTGTGCACCTGAAACTATCACAACATTGTTAATCGGCTGTACTCCGATATAAAATAAAAAGTTTAAAAAAAAAGAAAATAATAAAACTCAAAAGATAGAAAGTATTTTCTTTGCACAGCCCATACGAGGTGGAAAATATTAGTATATCTTAGGAAAGAAGACAATCCCTGGGCTTTTAGCCAAGACATCTAGAGAGGCTCCCATTTCACTCGCAGTACCGCCCAGGTCCTGCCAACGACCCCCAGCCGCAACTGGCTTACCTCCTTGTCCACTGCTAGCGCTTTCTGTCCCTCCTCTCCTGTGACAATACTTCCTCCTTGGCTGTTCCTGAGCCCTGTGTCCCACCCTCAAACCACCTCTGGCCTTGTTCTGTTACCGCTGGGCCTCCTTCAAGTTTGCTTAGGGCTCGCCTCCTCCAAGAAGACCTCCCTGACCACTCTAATTAAAAGAAGTAGTCTGCCCTCTCCTCCTCCCCCTTCTCACGCAGCCCTGCCTTTTCTTTCTTTTGGGAAACTTAGACCACCCTCTCACCCAGTTCTCCACACTTAAATGTGCCTGCCATTCCCCCTATGAATCTTGTTGAATAGGGTTTTGATTCAGTAGCTCTGGGGTGGGGCCTGGTGAAGCTCTGCTTCTCTGTCAAAGTCCCGGGTGATGCTGATGCTGCTGGTCCACGGATCAGACTTTGAAAAGCAAGGTTCACAGTTCTTTATACCTTGTTTAAATTTTTAAAGTGTCCCTCTGCTTGCAAATAGTGATCAGTGCAAGTCTACCAGACTGGAAGACAGGACGGCAAATCATCCTTTGTACTAAGTAAGTTGCCCTTTTAAGTAGATGTGCCCCCGCCCCATAAGGCTTATTATGCAAATTAGATGGGTGGGTGACAGGAAACTCCACCCCCTCGGAAAGGAGATACATCTGCACAGACCCCTCACCTGTCCAGCAGCTCTCTTTGTGCCTGTACATGTATATGACACTGCACACAGTTCTGAGCCCTGGAAACTTCCTCCTTCTCCTGGAAAAGGTGGGTAGACATGGACATTCATGGTTCTGCTTCCTCCCTGGGGATTCAGCGTAATAAGTAAAGAGGTCCAAGTAAAGAGACAATCTGAAAACCGAAGTTTAGACCCTGGGGTAGACATCATGAAGATTTTCAGGCCGCCAAGCTTTTCTGCGGGTTAGAGTGGTTTGGGTAGGAACACATCTACAGATTTTTAAAGAGACCAATTTACAGAGGGGCTCAGGAGAGCCTCATTGCGTATGATATATGTATACGTGGTTTGAAATTGTTGGACGAGTTTACAGTGCATAATTCAAACGTATTAGGTTTTGAGATCAACACTCCCAGAATTGTAAAAATCAGGTCTCGCTGGTAACCAGCTGGTTGGTGCATGAAAAGTGTTCTGATGACGGGGTCCTCTCTCGTGCCCTGAACTACATGATAGGCAGAGATTAAGCTCGGCGCAGAGCGGGAACAAAGGTCATGATACCCTAGCTCCTGGGTCCCCTTCCTGTGCAGCCACCAGCACGGATCTATGTGCTAGAAAATCTGGTGCAAAGCACAGGCTTAGCCTCCCAGCCCCAGGGACAGAGGCGTCATCATTCGTGGAGCCGAAGTGAGGGTTGGCAGGGCTGGACCCTCACCGTGGGTGAGCTCTCGGCTCTTTCCACAATGGGAGTTGGTGTCTAAGGAAAAGAAAATGTTTGTGTTCATGTCTGCTTTATACATTGTGTGGCCCTTGACAACAGTTACTTGGGAATGAGGATGGAAAGGAGAGGAAGGAGGTCCCTGGAGCACCTTGGGAAAAGTGAGGGCTTCTTACGTACGCTCCCTCCCGCCACGAGACTCCCAGTCTCTGTAAGACTTTTTGTTAGTAGAACTGTATTTTATTGTGGCTGATGTGTTTTCTGAACAGACCCAGAGTTCCCGTGCAGGAGATTAGGTCCTAATGGCAGTTGAAGACATGAAATGAGCTCTCAGGGTCTTGACTACCCTCCCACCATGAGCATGGAAGAAGTTATCCAGAGGAAATTAAAACCCAGGGCAGCCTGGAAAGAGCCCATAGTTCACTCTGAACCTGAACTCATAGGAACTTTCCGCAGCTCCCCAGGTGATAGGTTTTCCCCTTAGGCACATAGCTGCTCAGAGATGGAGAAGGTGGGGCCTGTGGTTTGGCCCCGGCAGGAAGAGAATGTCACTAGTTAAATACAGTAGATTTCATCTTGGCGCAAGGAGGGACCTCAGGAAGGAAACATCAGGAGACCAGACCCTCATGTAACAGACGAGGAGGCGGTGGCTGCAGGGCACGAGGCACAGGGAGCAGTTGCATCTCACACCAGTGACCCTGTGTTCCTGTTGTCCCTTTTAAATTCCCACGTGCCCATCCCGACACTTGCAGAGTGCATCTGGTACTGTGCACCCATGTGGGGGGAACCGCATCACTTAATAAACTTAAGGCCTCCCTCTTTTATGGGGAATTTTGAGTTGGAAGTTTGAAGGCACGAGATAGGTACCTGATGCAAACGGGCTGAACCAGCCGCAGGCCTGGGGGCGGAGGCCAGCACATCTGCTGCTGCTATCTAATGCTTGCCAGCGTTTCCCATTGTGCCAGAGTTTTCTCATGAATAAAATTCTTGGAATTTTCTCGAAAACAGTGAATCCATGTGTCAGAGATTCATGGATGAGACACATTCCAGATGTGCAGTGCACTGTATTTTTAGCGTCTGAATGTATGTTTTGAAAGGGCCAAGCATAGAGCTGCCTGTTTTCATGGAGCTCCTGGAGGTGAGAGGTATGATGTACCATCTCTCCCTTGGGGTTTAGAGAGGGCTGTTACAATAGAGGAAAACTGCTAATGATTTGTCACCCTGTGGGCGTGGCGGTGCCCTTCTGAGCGTCCTCTGTGCCTCTTGGAACCTGAATCACTTGCAGCCCAACCTGGGTTGGGCTGAGTGAGCTGCAGAAATCAGAAGAGTAAAAGAGTTCCGTGAGCCTCTTAGCAAGACTGCCGTAGAATCACTTCCTTGTCCAAGTTTGTTAAAAATCTCATGAGGTTTTAGGGAAGGTTAGGATGAAAAGCATCGTGGATCCCACATCCTGGAAGAGAAGACTTTTTTGGGGAGTTTGAGGAACATCAGCTGTGTGCTGTGTGCAATTTTAGGGAAATGAATGGGAATTGTGTTATGAGAACGTGGTATATTCATACATTCACCTATTCATCCATTCATCCACTCATTTTGTAGAGAACAACAACATGCCAGGGTACGTACCAGCTGTTGAGGCCACAGTTTTCAACAGGGAATCCAGATCCCTTCCCACACAAAACTTACATTGAATTGACATCCAACAAACTAATGTAGAATTACAACCGAAAACCCATGTACAAACTGGACCGGGCACCATAAAGGCTAAATCACATTGGACTAAATGCTCTCGACAATAAAAGCAAAGATGCCAGCTCATCTTTCTCCCCATGTTAGATAAAGATACCTGACTTTTAAATTTAGTACTTAACAAAGAATGAGTGACTAATGGCATACGAGAGACGATGTACTTTTCCTGGCATGTGGCTTGTTAGAAGAATAGGATTTGAAACGGATCGTCCAAGCCACTGTCTTGAACCCCATGGAGAATTTGGGTCAGTCACATCAGCTTTCTAGGATGGGATAATAGTTGAAATGCAACATTAAGGCTTATGAAACCTTTTACATACACTAGCTCACTTGGCCCATTGGGAGCCCTGGTTGGGATTGGGGCAGCTCTTATCAACATCACCTTCATAGTTGAAGAAATTGAGACTCAAGCGAGGATAAGGCAGCAGGACTTAAACTTGAATATGCGAGTGTGCCAGGTTCATGTTATGAAGTGGATTCTGATTCAGCAGGGCTGCAGACACGCAGACTCTGCGTCTGTAACAAGCCCTCAGCAGCTCACGTGGGACTGAATTTGGAGCAGAGTGGGGTTGTGGAAGTCCCAGGGTGGCCCAGTGACCAAGGGCAGCTTCCACCTCAGGTCTTTGGAGCCCCAATCCAGTGGCCACCATGCTCTACCATGCTGTCTCTGACATTTTGGTGCATCTCTATTGTTTATCCTAAATTTGCTGATCAAAGTGAAAAGCAAATCATCTTTTCATCTCAAATGAGTTATTTCAAATGAGATACAAATAAGATGAAGGCTTTTGATGAAATTTTCTGAGTGTCACGTGATGACAGTGATTAGAAAAACACAAACAAGTATGGAAAGCCAGGAGTAGAATTTGCCCCCCACAAAACCAAGAGGGTGCAGAAGGATCTGAAGGGGGTAGTGCTGCATTCTTTGCACTCATTCCGACTTAAAACACACAAACAGGATGTTTCCACACATGTTTTTACACTTTTTTATTCATCTCTAAAGAAGGAAAGAAGCCTATGGGGGGAAAATGTGTTTCTTTGTAGGAAAACAAAGAGGCTATTAACATCACTTACACATTGTTTCTTTTGTTTTTTCAAAAATGACTTTACTGAGGCTTGATTGACGAACTAAAAAGCTGTACAGTATTTAACGTTTATAACTTAATAAGTTTGGAGATAAGTATCTACACATGAAACCATTACCACAATCCATGCCATAAATGTATCCATCGTCTACGAAAGCTTCCTCCTTCCCTCTTTATTTTATATATTTTTTGCGATAAGAACACTTAACATAAGATCTACTCTCTTAGCAAATTTGTGAGTATATGATTCAGAACTGTTAACTATAGCAGGATGCTGTGCTGTAGAACCCAGAGACTTAACTCATCGTGCATGCCTGAAACCTTGATTGCCAGGCTAAATATTCCTATCTCACCCTCCTTTCAAATGTTTCAAAGAGCATCTGCATAGAACTGAGAAAGTAAACAGAAGGGTTGTTTTAAAATTATGTTTGTTGGGTTTCTAATTTTTTGAGGTTCATTTAAATCCAGTTCTCCTTATGTGGAACCTAACTATTCTCTCCTTGACATTTTTCTGCAATGCTCCAATCTCCGCAAGCGTTCTGGGATTTGCGCTTAGCCATTGAAAGCTTCTCTCCTTGCTTTGCTAGTGTTCATTTTCTAGTAAGTCTTATTTATTTCATATGTTGCCTAACTACGCAGAGTCCCTAATTCAAGCCTATGTAGATTTCAGGTAAAACCCTGCAGTAATGTGCTCCAGGATCATATGGCTGAGGCTACAGTGCCAGGGCGATTAGCTTCCAAACTCCTGGTCACTGGCTGCACACTTCATCTCACAAGTATATTTTCCTTTGTTTTGATGTGAAAAAAGTTTTTGGACCTACAGCATTTATGATGGGGCTTTCGTATAATTTCATGACTTAGTTCTGTGGTTAATAGGAACATCAACAAAATGTGATGTTAAGAAGCTGTTTGGATGCTAGGGACACACACACACACACACACACACACACACACACACACACACACAGGATCCTGCCCTGGAAATGCTCATATCTTCATAAAGGCAGCAGTTGGGGGAGAAGTATGTGAGCAAGAGAATTCCCAGGACTGGCTACGCTGCTCAGAGCCAAGGAGAAATCCGGTGAGTTCAGAGCAGGGAAATTCGTCTGAAGGTCATAAGGAGACTGGTTTCCAGATCAGTCTTTTCTTGAAGGGATTTGCTGAGGGGAGGAAAAGCACCTTCGAGTTTGAGAAAGAAACAAATCAAGGCAAAAAGGGAAGAATCCTGGTGTTCTACATCATTTAGGCACCATCTTCCCTAGGGGGTCTGCTGACCAATAAGGACTGTGTACAGGTCCTCTAAAGTGCTCAATGAGCAAAGATAGTAAGGATGGAGAGATAGATGGATATATATATGTGTGTATTATGTGTGTATGTAAATGTCTGTATATGAATATGCATGTGTGTATGTAAATATGTGCATGTATATGAATATGCATATATGTGTGAATATGTATGTGTATATGAATATGCATGCATGCATGTACAGATATGTATATTCGACTATGTATGTGTGTATATGTGTATGACTGTGTGTGTGAATATGCGTGTGTGTGAATATGCGTCTATGTTTATGCATGTGTGCATGTACATACGAATATGCATGTATGTGTGAATACGAATATATGTATGTATGTATAGGCATGTATATGGAAATTGACATATGTGTATGTATATGTGTGTGTGTGAGCATGCATATATGTGCGTATACATATGTATGTGTATGCATGTATATGAATATATTTGTATGCCTGTATCTCTGCACCAGTCCTGGGTTTCATTCTCTTAGCGCTGGGCTGGTACTGCAGTTGTAAACGTGTTTGATACTGAAGCGATACCACATTGGGGAAACACTCTCTTTAGATGGACTTCATTTGCCTACATACATTTTTCCTTTGAGGTTAATCCAAGATTTTTATATTTTTGAAGGACTAAAATAGCAATGTGTTAAATGAGAAAAACGTGAGCACAAAGCTAGATGCTGCATTTAATATATGATTTTAATGTTTCCTCCGCTGAAGAATTAAGGAAAGAAAATAATATCAAGACGGGGCAAAATGATTCCCACTCAGCCTGACAATGCATCTTTTAACTCACGATGTTTGGCTTTTTTTGTGTTGTAATTAAAAGATACCGGTCAGAGGAAGTTTCTCATCCCATGAGATGTTGGCAATATTCAAATGCAAAAATATACACGTTGAGAATAAAATTCTGGAAGGATTGGCCTTTTGTTGGGCACATGGAGTGGAGGTCTTTCCTAGGGACGTATTTGTGTTGCTTTTTTCTCCTCTGAATGTGATTAGGAGTAGACTTTCCAGAAGCATCTACCGCATGCACTCTGCCTTGAAGAGAAGCTATAAACAATTGTTTTTGTTTTTGTGGTACGCGGGCCTCTCCTGTTGCGGAGCACAAGCTCCGGACGCACAGGCTCATCGGCCATGGCTCACGGGCCCAGCCGCTCCACGGCATGTGGGATCTTCCCGGACCGGGACACGAACCCGTGTCCCCTGCATCGGCAGGCGGACTCTCAACCACTGTGCCACCAGGGAAGCCCGAGAAGCTATAAACAACTGGGCTTGAGACAGCCTAATAAATAGTTTTCCAGTATCATTAGGTCTGCAGACATCCATTTAAGGCCACCACGTGCACTGGCTCTAACATTTATAAATGGTGTTCCTACCTGCCCTATTCTTCCCTTGCAGTATTGATTGAGAAGCCAGGCATCCACCTGCAATGAACACACCCCAATACACGGCCATCAATTTGGGTCTGAATTATCTGATTAACCAATGAAAAGAACAGATTTGTTGATTTAAACTATTAAGTAAGAAAGACTAATTAAATGTATCTGGGACCTATTGCTACATAGCTTTTAGCCTCATAAGAGAGCGTGTTGTACTTAGAAATTTCCCTCCTAGTTTCCAACAGGCTTTCCACTTACTCTCCTGATCCTTTAATTCCATCGAAGTCCTGGGATTCTGGGCATTTATCCCCTCAGCCTTCTCCCACCTCTTCCCTCCACCAGCCTCTCTCTTTCTAGGTGGTTCCGTCTCTTATTTGTGCTGTCAGCTCTGCTCTTTCCACAGCTGTTTCAAGGCAGTGAAGCCCTGTGCATCTGACCTCCATCAGCCCAACCTCTTCTTTCTCTGGTCACACCCAGAGTGGCGAGTGTACAGCCTCAGGGAGTGATTCCACTCCCCGACACGAACGCTGCTGCTACCTTGTCCTCACGTTGACATTACCCTTCTTCCCAATCCTGCTTTCTCACCTGTGGGCAGGAATGACACCTGACCTTATAAGACTATTGTCAGGACTGTATTTCATAAAATTAAGATGTCATTGATGATAAAACGAACCATTATTTTACCGGCCGTCAAAGGAGAAGCGATGCTGCCAATAACGCATGACATGCCATCGATGGTGAGATGCATCCAGATTTCAGAGCTCGTAAAATGTGGGAAAAGGTGTATCTTAAAATCAGTGAAATAAGATTGAAAGGGATACTGCATACGAAGTGCTTACCAAGGTAACCTGGTTTATTATGTGATGGATCAGCTGCTTATGAGTCAAGAGAACGTGGCTAAAAGATGGCTTATTCATCGCAGTGTAAGCAGTTATGTGATGTTCCAGATTCTGATTGGTTATGTGTGTGGGGGAAAGGCAGACTATTGATTTAAGATGACCTTGGCTTCCTAAAGTGTATTGTGATACCAAAGACTTCTATAAGAATTTCTTTTTCTAAAGCATGACCATAATCTTAACATGCTTGTTCCACTTAGTTTTTCCATTTGTTTTTCATAACTATTTGAGGCACCTAAGACTTGAGGAAACTGAGGGTGAATTTGGGAATCCTGTTCCCTGGACGCCTAGTTCTG
This sequence comes from Tursiops truncatus, assembly GCF_011762595.2. Classification (NCBI taxonomy): domain Eukaryota; kingdom Metazoa; phylum Chordata; class Mammalia; order Artiodactyla; family Delphinidae; genus Tursiops; species Tursiops truncatus. Next base: position 137,267,582 of record NC_047037.1, on the reverse strand, counting down.
GCCATCCTCTGGATTTTTGAAAACGACGTAAGGATCATTTCCCTGGGTATGCTTCACTGGCTCCAGCTGTGAAAGAGAGCCGATCATTCCTTAAGACTTTCTTAGTTTCAACATTTTACCACGCCCAGATTTTCATGAAAATTTAAGTATGTTGGGTTCCCTGGATTGACATTTCAGTGTTTTTATGAACCGTGGGGATCAAAAGTTAAGAGCAAAATTGAGCCCAGACCCTTATTTTATAATTCTTTTGCTGGAAACATAGGAGCCTCTCAAACTATTCATCTGTTACAGAAAAAAATTCATCTGTTTTAGGCTGTCTGAAATCATTTGCTGGAAATGTCAGCATGCTTAAAAGTGCATTCGACTTTTAATTTTTTTTAAAAATCTAAGCATTTTGGAACCTTTGTTGTACCCAAATCTAGTTACTTAAAAAATAGAATCGTATTTTAGTCTCATGTATGAAATATGATCTAGTTGAGTTCTCTTCACTTTCTAGAACTGTCAGTCAACTGTGATGACCAAAATCTGAAGAAGTGGTCCTCACATGTCATTGGTGCATATTCAGTATTCAAATGAAATAATAAACATTGTATACTAACACGACGGTCCCTTTTGTTTGAGGGCAGTTCGCTTAGAATTTATGCATTTCTCATAAGTTCATGAAAAATGGCATTGGTAGCCTGCCACCGGGCACATCAAAATATCCCAGCTTTCTTGGGGCTACAGAAAAGAACACCCCGCACACACGCACACACCAATCTAAAGTTCATGTCTTTTTAGAGTAACACAGAGGTGGGCATATTAATTAATTATGCCACATTTCTGCCAGGTTTGGACTTTTTTTTTGAATTCTCTGTCATAAGGTAGCCAAAGCAGTTTGCAAGTCCCCGCGTCTGGCCGAAGGTGCTGAGGGAATAAGCCATAGATGTTACCTAAGGCATCTGCCGACAGCTTTGGCAGGTAGGCAGGTAGGTAGGTGAGATGACCACAGACAAGGAGGGAAGCCAGACGGCAGGGAAGCAGGGACAGCATCCGTCGAGGCCAGGAAGAGTCACTTGCAGAGCTACAGTTGAGGGACTCATGTGTTCCTGGTTACCAGCCTGTGTGTAGCGATCCATTCTGGTTTTAATCCTACTAGGCTAGATCCTTTCCCTGCTTTGAAGTCCCAGTGCTGCTGGGGTGGGAGAATCCTATGCACCAGCCTCTGTCATTCATACTGCAACCAAAGGGATGATGAAACCTACATGTAATATACAAAGTCAAGTGGGTGAACAAAGGCATGCTGTGGGTACATAGCATTTGTTTGCTTCTAAAGAACAGCAGTTAATTTTCGTGGTCATCTTTGAAGCAGGTCTCTGAAGACCACCCTTCAGCTTCTTTTGACTCCTCCATTGTTCAGATGTGCTAAGTTAGCACGCACGTGTGTGTGTGTGTGTGTGTGTGTGAGATATTCCATTTATTCATTTGTTTCCTTTTCCTGACTTGTACTTAACCCTAGGTGCTTGCCTGCCTTGGTTTAATTAGCATCACTTTGGGGCATGCGCTGTCTTTCCAGAATATGGACTGTGTTTCACCCCTTGGGAAATGAAACGTTTATCCTGAAGCGTCCTCATTTTTAGGCTGCTTCTCCTCTAGCGAACAAAAGCAGCTTTTGATATTCTGAAGTATATGGCCTTTCTCATTTTTATTCAGTACTAACTTGGAGGAGAATTTTAAGATACGAAGAAAAGATGTGTGTCCCCCCCCCCCCGCCCCCCCCCTCGCTTATCTCTAGCTTTTGTAGATTTTTTTTTTTTCCTAAATCGATCTCAATTAACTTTGATTTCTTTCTTTAGAAAACCATGTGGTGGAAAAATGCTTTGCCAGATGTGAGAATGGGTTCCTCCCCCTCCAAGCACACACTGAAGCCTGGTTTCAGTTCTAGTGTTTTGGTCCAGTTTTTAAATCTTAGGCTACATTTATTTGGTCATTGGTTGTGTTTGTGAGAATATCCTACTTTATCTTGGGGAGATACTCATATTTTAACATTGTTACTCTTTTTGTTGTGAAAGCCATTTTCTTCTCATTTGTGATTTAAAGGTTAGCCTGCTCCTTATATCTAACCTGTTTCTGCCAATTTCTGATACACATCGCACATTTATTCATGTTTCTCTTCACCGGTGAGCCAACGCTGACATTACATAGCATGGTATTCCCCTCCGAGGCTTGGTGGAGTCTGCAGGACCCGGCGGGAGAATGGAGGCAGCCTTCAGCCTTGTTTTTTGCTCTGAGTGCGTAAAACCATTCCATCCAGCGCCGCGATGGGAAAGGAGACCCTGTCTTGCACAATTTATTGAAGAAGCTATAATTTTGCCTTTATTAATTAGCAGGACTGCACTAAGTCTGTGGTGCCGATTTGACTTTTAAACCCATGTCTGTGAGTTTAGATTCCTTACATCCCCTCACTCCGTTTGTGACCGGAAGAGAGCGCCACGTGACTCAGGCTCCCCCGCCGAATCTACCGTGCCCATTTCTCGGATTGTTGCCGTCTGTTTGTTGATGTGTTTGCTTTTGCTGGCGGTTCAAGATGCCTTACTTTTTTTCTTTTCTTCCTTGTGCCTGATTCTGGTTCTCTGGCTGGCACAACCCGTCCTTTTCTACATTTTGAGTTATTGTTTAAACCCCCAGCTTACTCTTTCCCAAACTGTCACAGGGCTGCGATTCTAAGAGATTTTAGAGATACCGTGGCGGTGGGTGGTGGCGGGGGGTGGTTATCCATGCACAGACACCTGGCCTCCACTCTGAGAGCCAGAGCACTGAGTTTGTTCCTTTTGATTCTCCCTGCTCACTGGTTCACAGCACAGTGTGCCTGGCAGTGAAGTTCAGGTACTCGGGTCCCTGGGTAGATGGGGGATGGAGTGGGGGAGGACACACTGGATTGGGGGGTGCTTTGTGAAATTGCATGTGTTCCCTAAAGATTCGGACACTTCTGCCTAAGGAGGGGGGGGCTTCTGTCTTAGAAAGGCTGCTTCGTAGGGCTCTATTATTAACGGGGGTGGGGGGAAAATCGTTACTTATTTAAGTACCAATTCAAAGAATGAGAAAGGAGTGCTAAGGCAGACAATTATCGGAAACCAAGGAATATAAGAAGGGTGTCCTGGGCTGTGGGGATAGGAGGGAACTGAAGATAAAACACTCACCATTGTGCTCACCAAATCCCTGCTTTATCTTGGGCAGCTCACCTCAAGGTGAGGTCTCGACCTTCCTGGGTCTCAGATCTTCCCATTTGGGGGATGAGGAGTTTGGACAAGAAGGTCTCCGCAGTCCCCACTGGCTCCAAAGTTTCCATTTAAAAAACATGTGTGACCCAGACAGCATTTGCTTCTCACCAGCTGCATAGCAGTACCGAGGGTGCCCAAGGACTGAAATAAACATGAACTACCACATGGATTTCTGTTTTGGTTATAGAAAGCAAAGTTGGATGGTCTCGTAGTTCTTCTGTGTCGTTGCTGCACAATACGTCATTCCAGTAGCTGAAACTTCCCAATCGAATTTGCCTTTGCTGATTTGTCTGTCGAATGTCCGCCTAGCCATAGGCTAACCACTTGTTTGACTTAAAACCACAGAAGAATGCTCTAACAGTGACACATTTCTATTTCTTCTCACCCAATCATGCAAAATGAGCAAAGATAGGAATAGAAAGTAAGGGGAAAAAAAAAAAAAAAAAAAAAAGCTAGTCAGCGATCTAGGTATTTTAAACATCTTGGTATTTGGAGACCTCTGGCTAATCACAGCTTTTTTTTTTTTTTTTTTTGGTTCATTTATCATCCAGATGTTCACCGTCATGGAAGCGCCACTTGAAACTATTTCAGCTAATAACTTAGAAGTGGAAAAATTCGTATCTTTGTCTCTGTGTCCTTTGGTGCCCCATTTCCCCCTCACTCTTCTAAGTAGCTCTTCTTCAAAATCTCCTGGGAATGTGGCGGTTTTGCCAGATGCTTAGGTGTTAGCCGTCACATGTCTTTTTTAATCTTCACGACCATTCTGTACCCTGTCTGCTTGAATTATAGATTGCATTTGTCAAATAATGACACATGCAATTGGATGTCTTCTAAGACCTTTGAAATTCCACTTCCTTGAGTTGAGATTAAAGTGGGTATTATCTGCACGGCTGTGGTCAAGGCTGGGATGTTTGGAGACCTGCACAAAAGTTTTTCTAGGTCGGCCAGTGCCAACTCTTACCGTCTCTAGGGGAAAGAAAGCCAGCTCCCTTTTGCTGCTGAAAGGTGGAAATGGATACCATAAAAACTACCTAAAAAGGGGGTCCCAGTTAGAAATGACCATACAGTTAGCAACTTTTTGAAGCATGACTGTCCCTTGGAACGTCCTGACTGTGTGTTTCTTTGGGTGTCCAGGAAGCGTTATCTGTCGTGAGCGAGGACCAGTCATTGTTTGAGTGCGCATACGGCACGCCGCACCTGGCCAAGACGGACATGACCGCGTCCTCCTCCAGCGACTATGGACAGACATCCAAGATGAGCCCGCGTGTCCCTCAGCAGGACTGGCTGTCTCAACCCCCAGCCAGGGTCACCATCAAGATGGAATGTAACCCTAACCAGGTGAATGGCTCAAGGTAAGGAGACCGCCGGCTCTTGCTCTCCCAGACCTCTGGTTTTCCCACCCCTTGAAAAGGCAAAGTGGAAATTGATCACGCTTCCCCCGAGATGGTTTCAGAAACTCAGGGCATTGAACAGTAACACTGGGCAATGCTGAGAAAATGTGTTCTCCAGTGGTTTGCGTGGAGGATAGAGGTTGTAAAACCAGTAGTACATTTACCGAGAACTCGCTTTGAAGATGAGATGTTCAATTCCACTTCCCAGACGTGAGGGCTTTGTGGGAGGGGGCCTTGCCCACATATGGCAGAATTTGTCTCTGAGGTTTTTATTGCCTGGAAAGTAAAGCTGTCTTCTGTTTTCATGGAGGGAGAGTGTCAGCTAGTGGCCAGGCAGTGTAGCATATGTCCAAGCCCTATGACATTGCTAACGGACCTACTTTCTGTGTCCTCCAGCCCCCCGCCCCCCAACCTTCTCTCCTCTGTCACCTTCTTTGGATGCTTGCTTTTTCTTCTCATCTTTACTTACACTTAAAACCAAGCACCAGTGTCACCCATAAGTATTAACTCTCCTGAGTTTGTCACGATAATGCTGCGGTCACCTAGAATGTATTAGTGAATTACCGAATGTATTATCCCTGACACTCAAAAGCATTTCTTTTTCTTTTTCTAAATTTATCTGTTTGTTTATTTTTGTCTGCGTTGGGTCTTCGTTGCTGCGTGCGGGCTTTTCTCTAGTTGCAGCGAGCAGGGGCTTCTCATTGCGGTGGCTTCTCTTGCTGCGGAGCACAGGCTCTAGGCACGTGGGCTTCAGTAGTTGTGGCACATGGGCTCAGTAGTTGTGGCTCATGGTCTCTAGAGCACAGGCTCAGTAGTTGTGGCACACGGGCTTAGTTGCTCCATGGCATGTGGGATCTTTCCGGGCCAGGGCTTGAACCCGTGTCCCCGGCATTGGCAGGTGGATTCTTAACCAGTGTGCCACCAGGGAAGCCCACAAAAGCATTTCATTGGATGTAGTTTTGAAGAGTCAGGTTGATTTCAATTATGATATAATACCCCATATATATTCAGAAAGAATCGTATCAAATCTCAAGACAAAGAAAGAATAATTGCATTTAAATTTGTATGATCTGCCCAGAGTCACAAGAGCAGCTCACAAGTTTTAGTGCTTTACTATGTATAAAGCCCTTTTACATCTGATGGCCTGTCAGTCCTCCAGGCAGCCCTGTGAGGAATGCTTATCCCCATTCGATGGATGAGGAAACTGAGACTCAGGCATTTTCTGGCTAACCCAGATCAGCACTTAAAGCAACTCAGAATTTGGATTCCAATCAAGGGTGTTTGACTCCACACCCAGTGCATTTTCCCCACTCTGTCGCAGCTATAATAGGCCCTTTTTGCTACGTATATATTTTAATGCGAAATATGTTTTTTATAAGTGTCATGTTTTATAAGTGCTGGAAACCATTGCATCAACTTCTAGTGTGGTGTCCGTGAAGGTGCCAAGTCACAGCCCTCAGAGGGAATGTCAACCATGAGGCTGGACGTGCCAAACAGGGAGATGGGAGGGGCCAGAACGTCCCTGGGCCCTGAGAAGTCAGTTCACTTCTGTGCGTCGAGTTTCTTCTTGAAAGTGGGAACGCTAATTCTGATGTTGCCTATTTGCTACAGCACTGGTCCTTTAAAGGGAATTCAAGCCAAGGCAGACCCATCTTAGACCTCGTCAAGGGGCTAATTCCTAGACTTCTGAAAGGACCATGGTAGAAAAGGCAAGCATAGGGTCCAGGATGCCAGAGTCCCGGCCAGCTCCTCGTTATATGTATATATGTTACAGGTAAATCCTATCCATCTGATAGAATGGTCCCACTGACCATTCGCTGTATCTGTTTCTGAGACTTGGAGGCATGCAGGTTAATCCTGTTCTGAAGAAGGTAGCGGTGTTTGTATAAAAGGGTAGTTGTGGAGCCAACCCTGTAAACACTGATGGATTCTATTTTTTGGTGGAGTCACATGATCCCACGCATGCCGGGGCAGTCACGGTGGGAGCATTAAGAGCAAGATGCATTTCTAAAGCGTTCTTCTTCCAAGGCTAGTTTCTACCTATGGGAGATACATCAGCCCGTGTGTGTGCGCGCGCGCATGTGTGTGTGTGCGTATGTGTGTGTGCGTGTGTGTGAGAGAGAGAGGGAGATTGTGTGTGCAAGGGAGAGATGATGAGAGAGATAGAGATGGAGATGGAGAGAGTGGAAGATAAATAATTAGAGAGAGAGGGAAAGAACGCTTCGGGCAGAGGGCACTGAGATGGTCTCCAGCTGGCAGCTGGCAGAGCGAGCCGTGCCCTGGCCCTTATTTGTGGAGTCTGGCCTAGGGCCAGCTCCAGGAATGCCAGTCTGGATTTAGCAAGCCTCAGAAAGGAGACTGAATGAGGAGGTGAGAACAATGTTGCAGAAATGAAACTTCCTCTCCTTCTCGCTGAATTTAAATAGATGAATGGATAAATAAGTAAGCAAACAAATAAACAAATAAATAAGAGAGAAGTGTGAATACCGGTTCCTTCAATGCCGGCCTGTGCTTCCCTTCAAGAGGTGATGTCCACCTGCCCTCCTGGCCAAGCCCTGGGGCCTCCTTCCCAGCCCGAGGTGGTCATCACAGGGATTCGGGATGGGTGGGGGGACTTGAGGTGACCCTGAGCCTGGCCTAGGGGCTTCAAGTCCCCAAGAAAGACACGGGCCCCCGGAAAGCTTCTCCCGCGTTCCTCGGCCGGCTGACCTTGGAAAGCTTCTTGGCCGTTCGTCTGTCAGGCAGCTGCGAAGCTGCGGACTCAGGCGAGGGTCTCTTTCCTGGGAAGGGAAATCATTTTTGGAGAAACTGGACCATTTTCTTGCAAGGGGACAATGGAAGCGTCAGTAGCTTCCACTCTCAGGCCCTCATGGAATCCTAAGATGCTCAGAATGCTCCCCTCAGAGGATGGTTAAAGGCAGTTCCAGCTTTGGGAGCAAACTGGGATGTGTTTCGGTGGCGGCTACCGAGGGAAGTCAGCCTTGTCGTGGTCCTTGTCCTCCTCCTGGATGTCCAGTGGTGCTGGCCCAGCAGCCGCTGCCCGGGAGGTGGGCACGGCTGCCTGCATTTGCCTGGTAACTTGATGGGAAATGGCAAGCCTGGTGTGGAGCAAGGGGTGAGGGGCATGGGGAGGAGGGGCACTGGGGGGAGGAGGACGTGGGGGAGGAGCACGGGGGGAGGAGCAGAGGGGGTGAGGGGAACGGGGGTGAGGGGCGTGGGGGGGAGGAGCACGGGGGGAGGAGCAGAGGGTGGAGGAGCACGGGGGTGAGGGGCACGGGGGTTAGGGGCGTGGGGGGGAGGAGCAGAGGGGGGAGGAGTGGGGGGGAGGAACACGGGGGGAGGAGCAGAGGGGGAGGAGCACGGGGGAGGAGGACGGAGGGGAGGAGCAGAGGGGGGAGGAGTGTGGGGGGAGGAACACGGGGGAAGGAGCAGAGGGGGGAGGAGCATGGGGGAGGAGCACAGCTTGTGGAACTGAGCTATGATGCAGATGTCAGCTGGTCACCAAGTGCCCTCCTTCCCCTCACCGTGGAACGTTCTGGGGAAACAGGAGGCAGACATATATTGGTCCTCTTTGTAGAAGAGTCTTTTGCCCGTCTTTTCCGAGCTCCACGTGCTGGATCCAGCTCAGTGGGGCTGGTCTGGCGTGTCCGTCAGGGTTCTCCAGAGAAACAAAACCAGTGGAATGCACAATGAAGAGGTTTGCTGTAAGGAACTGGCTCACACAGTTGTGGAAGCTGTCAAGTCTGAGATCTGTAGGGTGTACCAGCAGGCTGCAATCTCAAGGAGGAGTAGGTACAACAGTCTTTTTTTGTTTTTTCAAATTTATTTTATTTTTTTGTACAGCAGGTTCTTATTAGTGATTATTTTATACATATTAGTGTATACACGTCAATCCCAGTCTCCCAATTCGTCCCACCCTTCCCCCGCCGCTCTCCCCCCTTGGTGTCCATACGTTTGTTCTGTACATCTGTGTCTCTATTTCAGATGCAACAGTCTTGAGGCAGAATTCCTTCTTCCTTAGGGGAAGCTCAGGTTTTGTTCTTTAGACCTTCAATTGATGAGATGAGGCCCACCCACATTATCAAGGATAATCACCTTTATTTAAAATCAATGGTTGGTAGATGTTAACCGCATCTGTGAAATACCTTCAGACCAACACCTCGACTGGCATTGGATTAAGTCACTGAGTGCAGTGGCCTGGCCAGGTGGACACAGGACACCGACCACACCTGGTGCTTCTGGCCCCTTGGCTGGTCAGTGGTTAGTGGGGCCGTTCCTTTCAGATTTGCAAATCAGCATTTCCTGGGGTAGCCAGTTCCCTGTCCCTGAAGGGGCTCAGCCTGGCTGGATGGGAAGTGTTGGGGGCTGTCGCACGTCAGATTGATGGTCACCAGGACCGGCCTTCAGGCTGTGACCTTGTGGAATATTGCAAGTGGGTGGTGAGGCCCAGTCTGCTCTTCAGAGCATGACGGGCTGCCCGAAGGGGCGTGGAGGAAGGAAAAACTCAAAATTCATCAGCGGACCTAAGGCCCATTTCATCTTGAGGATTGGAAGAGGCCGGCAGACAGGGCTGCCCGGGATCAGATCCGCAGACTTTGCCAGCTTGCGGCGTGGTCTTCACACGTGTCAGCTCCAGTTCCATAAAAGGGAACGTGGACCTGCATGGACTCTGCTTTCATTCTAGAGACCTTGAATGGGCCCCTGGCTGTACCAGCTCTGCCCAAAGTGTCAGGGGGCAGAGGCCCAGGTCATGGAGACAGGGATCCTCCCTGGAGGGGCTCACGGCAGAGACACTGCAGAGGTGAGCGCGGTCGAGCACCAGGGACCAGGATGCAGCTCGTAAATGTGCCGCCTCCCTGCATCTTTCCGGAGATGCTGGCTGCCTCACCCACCACCTGGAAGCCCCAGGCCAGGGGTGCTGGGAGTTAGGGACTGCAGCAGGAAAGGAAGCGCATCTCCTGGCCCCCAGCCCAGTAGCTCCGTCTCATTGTTCTTGCTCTGAGCTTTTGTGTGGTGGGCTTCCGTACAGTACACTTGCCTCTTGAAGTCACGTTCAGGGGGAGTTTATGTAAGTCAAAAATCGGACTTTGGCTGGAACGGGCAGGCTGTTACCTTTGTGGCCCCTTGGTGCTCTTTTGCAAACACCCCCCCGGGGGGGGGAGAGCCCCCTGTACAGCCTGGGCATTGCCAGAACGTGACCTAGCTCCCTCCGCATAAGATACGGTCCCTGGGAATGGTCCTGTCTGTCCCTATCGCCTCATTACCCTCGGAGGAAAAGGCCAAGGCTTGGAGGAGGGAGGAACTGAATTTCCCAAGCAAGTGATGGAATTCTGCAAAACCTTAGCCCCAATGCGCACACAAGCTCCTGAAATGAAATATGAGTGGTGAAATGAGATCTACTGCCATTATAACAGAGCTCTATAAAAAATAATGAAAGGAAAACAGGAGAGAAAGGAACCATGCCTTGTGAGCCAACAGGGATGTAATTGTGGGTTTGGCTTGGCGGCTGCCGTATCAGAGGACATGATTCTTGCAGACACTAATCCAATTGCACATTGTGTAGACACAAGACATCACTTCTCAGCTTCGGTGGTCCCTGACACCCTGCCTTTCCCCTTTCTTCACTCCAGCCTCACACACAAGAAACCCCCAAGTGTTCACACAATGGAGACGTGTCAGTGCAGCCCAGCTGGAACAGCTGTTCACAGAGGGCCCTGCTGGGGCTTCAGAACTGCCTGGCCTCCAGCGAGCCCCCTGCTGTTGGCCTTAATTCTATGTGAGGTTCCTAAGGCCCAAGCCACTGTAGACTGGCAAGATAGACGAAGAAACACACACACGCACACACACACTCATACTCACATGCGGTCCACAAGAAAATTGTCTTCCATCACAAGCGGGCAGTATGGTGTGCAAGCCTTTACTCTCTCTCAGCATCCCTGTCTCGGAGATTCAGTCAACTCTCAGGCGGGTGCAATTGGGCATCCTTCATCCTTCCACAGGCAGTAAAAACTCCTGGTAGCCCACCAGGAAGTCGTGGCAATTCCGTGCTGCCCCCCTGGAGGCTCCCTGCAGCTGGAATTGAATGACTCTGTGTGCCACACTGTGAGTCCTGCTCTTAGCCCAGTACCCAAGCCACCTGGAGCCATTCATCTATTGTTGAGGTCTGTTGGGTGAGAGGTCCCCTGGTGCGCTGATCTTCAAAGTAGGGCCCTAAGATCCGCTGTATCAGCACCATCTGGGAGCTTGTTAGAGATTCAGATTCTCAGGCCCTGCCCAGACCTGCTGAGTCCAAAGCTCTGGGGGTGGGACCCAGCACTCCTGCTTTAACAAGCTCCCCCTCCCCTACCCCAGGATTCTGACACTCACCGGTCTGAGAAACAGTCCCGTGGCAGCATCCAGGGAGAGAAGAAAAATGAGAATCCCCGGAACTGGATAAAGGTGGCCTATAGAGTGGATAATCTGGGAGAACAAAGTGCAGAGGAGGGTTCGCTCTCAGGAAGTCTGTCCGCCTAGGTGGACGGCCACCCTGCTCGCCTCTCACTGCAGTGGCTTTTGTCTGGCTGAGCCTGTGAGGTGAGAGATTGGGCCTCGCCTCTCTCTGTTGTCTGGGAAGGAGATTCACTGTGTGCTGTGAAGAACTCCAGCCTAGGATCAGATGACAGGATGCTTTTGACGTAATATTTAAAAAGCATGCGGTCTGGAGTGTGATGAAGATGACAGAAAAGGGGGCTACCTGATTGGTCCATCTTGGTGTCAGACGTCCTGGTTACGCACGGAGTCATTCATTCGTCCAACAAGTATGTACTGAGCACCTATTATGTGCAGTCACTGTTTTAGGTACTTGACATACAGTCGTAAAACATACACAAAAATATGCCTCTCTAAGTTCACTTTCTAACGGGAAAGACAGCCAGTGAACCAGATAGCTAATTAAAGGCTAACAGGTTAGATTGTGGTAAGTGCTAAGGAAAAAAGAAAACTAAAGCAGGGCAGGGGGTGGCAGGTCTAGAAAGGGCAGCCTGAAAAGATCCCCTCTGAGAACATGACATTTGAGTAAAGCCCCAAAGTCAGTGAGGGAGAAGGTCCCATGGTTACCCAGTAGGAGAATATTCCAGGCAAAGGGAGTGGTGAGTGCAGAGACCCTGAGGTCAGCCTGAAGTGTTGGAGGACAGTCGTGGCTAATGTTCAGTGACCAAGGGGAAGAGTGATAGGAGATGAGGTTGAGTGATCGTGAGGCCAGTGAGGGGCTTTGATCTTCACTCTGAACGAGCTAGGAGACGGCTGGGGGCTGTAAGCAGAGGAGGGACGTGATGTCACTGAGATTCAGCAGGATCTCCCTGGCTCCTGTGTTGAAGCCAAGACCGCTAGGAGGCCCTTCGGGAGTTAGGGTAAGAGATGGTGAGGTCTGCGTGAGGGTGGTTGCGATGCAGGGGTGGGAAAAGTGATTGCATTCTGGACATATTTTGAAGGTAGAACGGTTGTGTTTTGCTGATGGGTATGGAGTGAGGAAGAGGGAAGTGAGGCTGAGCCCCAGGTTTGGGGGGTGTACCCCAAATGAGTGGTGGACAAACCACAACTGGAATCCTCCTGAGAATCGAGCCTAGGCCCCTCTAAGTATCAGCCCAGACGCAGGGGGCTTGCACTTACCTCTAATAGGCACCAGGCAAAATAGGACGAGCTCTGGACTCCTTGCCTGAGTTCAGGGGATCTTACTCATTAAACCAGTGCTTCGCAGACGCCGTGGCTGCGCCCCCAGGGAGCCATTTGGCAGTGTCTGCACACAGTTTTTTTTTTGCGGTTCGTGGGCCTCTCACTGTTGTGGCCTCTCCCGTTGCGGAGCACAGGCTCCGGACGCGCAGGCTCAGCGGCCATGGCTCACGGGCCCAGCCACTCCACGGCATGTGGGATCCTCCCGGACTGGGTCACGAACCCGTGTCCCCTGCATCGGCAGGCGGATTCTCAACCACCGTGCCACCAGGGAAGCCCTGAAGACGGGTTTGACTGTCACACCTGTGAGGCGTTCCTGGCATCTAGTGAGTTGAGGCTAGAGGTGCCGCTCAGCGGCCTACAACACACAGGACAGCATCTGCCCCCAGAAAGAATCACCTGGCCCCCAAGGTCTGTCATCTCGAAGTGGAGAACTCTGCACTAAACCATTTATTTGGTGTTTACTCTTCATCATAGACAGTGTTTGCTATGAAGATGAGTTAAGAGAAGCTTACGGTCCATCAAAGGTGAAAAAGATTCCGTGAGGTCGCGTGACAAGTACAAGTTCAGGGGGATGCTCTGGGCCTGGCCATAGCAGGGATGAGAGTATGACTCAGTTTCCCCAGGCAGGAAAGACTCCCAGAGGAGTGATACTAATATTTCTATAACGCACTGTGATTTATTAATAGATTTTAGGATACAACATATCATCCAATTTCCTCATTAAATCTATGAGATGGCGTTAAGATTATACCCATTTTACGCATGGAGACCATTGAGTCTCCGTAACTTAAGTCCGCCTGCCATGGGCCGTGTGACCCCAGGCCTGTGCTCCTCTTCCTCCCTCAGGGCTGCTTCCTTTAGCCAGGCATCACCTCTGTGTTGGCAGGGATGGTGGAGTTTCTCCAGGTGATAGATGAGCAATATGTCCGATTTTTTGTCTTCTGAGAGGCATTAAATCCAAACACCAACCATATTTTGATTTCTTGTATATATTACACAGTTAAAAAAATTTACTTTCCTCTCATTTTACTCATTATAACAGATCAATTAAACTGCACTCATCTTTACATTCCCTTCATGAGGTGATTTCAAACAGAACCACATTTAGCAAATAATTCGCGTGATGGGAGACCTACGGTCTGAGCCCAGTGGTGGCTCTCAGTAAATACTCATTGGGCTGAAATTAAAAATAAAAAATTCTCAGTTTTAGGATAGCGACTATTCCAGTTCCCTGTGTGTCATTGTGTTGGAAGAGGTGCTTTGCCCAGTTCCTGCGTACAGAGCAACATCTTGGCGGAAGGTCTTTTAACATCAGTTTTCTCATTTTACGTGGAATACTCAATATTTGACATTTGAAAGCGGCTCCCTGGGACTGGTCTCCCTCATGCTTTTCTACTTTGATGCACTGAGATTTGACTTCATGTATATCTTCTTACATTTTCTAGAAGACTTTATGTCTTCTTTTAGGACAGTGAAATTTGCAGCTATAATCACATTTGTTCCTTTCTGCCTTAAGGTTCTGAATCCGACTGGCATAAAAGATGTTTCCTAGTTAAGCTTGGCCACCTTCCAAACCTTCCAAGCTGTGGGCGGCTCAGTGTTGGAGACTGGAAAACTAGTGGTTTTCCCAACTGTGCTAGTGAGGTCGGGTGGTAATAGTTTGTCCTACTTGTAAGGGGCCTTGAGTCTTTACAGACATCAGTTCCTTGGGCTGCAGGGCTGAGACACGGATTGAAAGGGCCTCACTTGGGGAAGATTTAGTGAGAGAGTCAAGTTCTCTGGGGCTCCCTCTCTGTCTGGAGCAGACTTTTTCTCATCCCCCTTCCTTAGTAGCACTCATGAGCATCTTTGTCATTTCTTGGGGTGTCAAACGAATGGACACCATTTTGGAGAACAGCCTAAGAGCTGTGCTCTTCCTTATGATGTAAGTGAATCCCATCGGGTCACTGTGGATATTGACATTGGGACAAGGGCACTGCTTGGCATTTTCTATCCTGAAAGGAAAATCATCTTGGTTAACCAGAATTTACATAGCCTTTTAGGAAAATAAAACCCTGAAAGCACCATAATGGCTATCGGGCTTACTTCTTTCCTCTCTGAAAAATGAAAGTGTTTTGAGAAAAGCATACACACACGCACACAAGATAGAAAAGGTGCCACATCTTTGTCAGGTAACTATTTGTAGACATCTTATTCTATACTTTATTCTAAAGGATGCGTTTCCTCCTCAGTTTTCAAGACCTAAATGTGCTGTGATCTTGCTGATACCATTTTCGGCTGTTAAACCATGAAACTTTCTCAGGGAAACTTCAGACCCCTTTTGGGGACAAAGAACTAACTGTTGGTGGTGACTTTTTAAATTAATTTCGTCTTCAACTGCTTAGGAGAAGGGAGAAGGGAACAGGCCTGGTGGGAAGAGGCTGAAATTCCAGGTGTAAGAGAGAATATTTAGTAAGAGTAAAAATAACACACAGCTGTGAAGATAAACATCTCCAGTTTCAGTTGGAGCCCAGAGTGCTCCGTGAATCACTGCCCAGCTCCACCCGCTGCTCAGGCCATGGGCTCTGAAGCAGCTTTTCCACTGCCTCTGATTCAGAAATAAACCAGACCTACAAATTACCCCAGTGCTTTCCAGACAATCCCCTCCTTGTCTGGGGTCCTAAAAATACCTTTTTGTGGTGACTACCTCCATTCATGGCGTGAAACTTGATTAGGAGTTGGTTCGGTCGATTAGGACTAAGTATGTGCTTTTAGGATTCTTAGGAAGAAAACCACCTGAGGGGGGATTGATTCCTATTCAGGTTTAAGGCAGACTTGGGATGCGTGCCCTGGCCAGCATCCTTAGGACCCTCTCGTGGAACTGAACTCTTTGGACTGTCAGGGTGGAGCTGCCAAAGAAAGCCTCTGTAGTCTAGCTTCATCATCAAGTTCTTAACATGAAGTCACCTAATAAACCGTCATGAGCTGAAGACTGCACGGGAGTAAACATTCGCTTGCTCATCCACAAAAGGGTTGGATGGGATGTGGACCGTGGTCTTCCAGGGCAGAGTATGTGGGGCTGGGGAGAGAGACTTCACCCACCCAAAGGCAGGCACCACGAGAACAGGGACACTGCTGGGTCCCCGGCACCTGGGACAGTACGTGGCGTACACTTGCTCTGTAAGTGTTTGTCACACAGATGAATGGATAAAGAAGATGGGGTACATATGTACGATGGAATGTTACTCAGCCATAAGAAAGAATGAAATAATGCCATTTGCAGCAATACGGATGGACCTGGAGGTTCTCATACTGAGTGAAGTAAGTCAGAGAAAGACAGATAGCATATGATGTTGCTTATATGTGGAATCTTTTTTAAAAAAATGGTACAAAGGAACTTATTTATAATGCAAAACAGAAATAGACCCACAGACATGGAAAACAAACTTACGGTTACCAAAGGGGAAAGGGAGGGGAGGGATGAATTAGGAGTTTGAGAGTAACATACACACGCTACTATATATAAAATAGATAAACAACCAGGATCTACTGTATAGCACAGGGAACTGTACTCAATATTCTGTAATAACCTATAAGGGAAAACAATCTGAAAAAGAACACGTGTGTGTGTGTGTGTGTGTGTGTGTGTGTGTGTGTAAAATGCATACCTGAATCACTTTGCTGTACACCTGAAATGTACACAACATTGTAAATCAACAATACTTTAATAATTTTTTTAAATGAATGAATTGAGGAGGCCCAGGGCCAGATGGCCAAGGACAGTCTAGGGAGTGTGGATTTGTCGGACGGCTCTATGGGCCGAGGAAGGGCTTGGGTTGCACGTGGCCAGCATGGACTTGTCTTTGTGGAAGATGACTCTGGTAGCAGGAAAGCAGATTCTCTGGAAGTAAAGCTCAAGAAGACTCCACCTTCTAATTTATCCCTCTCCCCCTCTCTTGCCTTTGGAAACCATAAGTTTGTTGTCTACATCTGTGACTCTAGTTCTGTTTTGAAACTAAGTTCATTTGTGCCATTTTTTTTAGATTCCACGTATAAGCGATATCATATGATATTTGTCTTTTCTCTGTCTGAATTAGTTCACATATACACACTACTATATATAAAATAGGTAATTAATAAGGACCTACTGTATAGCCCAGGGAGCTCTACTCAATATTCTGTAATAACCTATATGGGAAAAGAATCTAAAAAAGAATGGATATATGCATATGTGTAACTGAATCACTTTGCTGTACACCCGAAACTAACACAACATTGTAAATTAACTATACTCCAATAAAAGGTTTTTTAAAAAAATATGCATTTCAGGGCTTCCCTGGTGGCGCAGTGGTTGAGAGTCCGCCTGCCGATGCAGGGGACACGGGTTCGTGCCCCGGTCTGGGAAGATCCCACATGCTGCGGAGCAGCTGGGCCCGTGAGCCATGGCCGCTGAGCCTGCGCGTCCGGAGCCTGTGCTCCGCAACGGGAGAGGCCACAGCACTGAGAGGCCCAAGTACCGCAAAAAAAAAAAAAATGCATTTCAAATGTGAAAAAAAACATTACTCCACCAGCATGTGATGGAGAACGAGGCAGGGGAAAGCCGTCTCCAAGTGCAAGAGGAATTCAGGAACAGGAAGGAGGATGGGGCTTGAAGAATGGGTAGATTTTCTAGAGGACCAGCGGGTTTGCCACCACCAGGAGAAGTTATATCAGTTTTGCCCAAATTCGATTTTGACTTGCCTTGGGCTTTCTCTCAGGCCTGAGTGCCTCCACTAACTGTTGTGAAGTGAGGGTGGATCACAGATTTAAGGTGGCTGGTGAGCTCGGCCCTGTCACTTGAGGCTGCATTCAGTGACATGCTTGGATGAATGAGGTCCATTCACACTCAGCTCAGGGCACAGCGCATCCTTGTCAAGCTAACGTTCACATCTATGCCATTTCACTGCGGGCTGTTTCTGTGATGGAATCTGCCCTGCTGTAAGTAGACTCTGATGTGAGAAAACCAATGTCAGATGTCAAGTTTATTTTGTTTTTCAAAAACCAAAGCCCTAATTTTAATGTCTTGGTACATTTTTATAGGCACATTACCCCTTTTCAAAGAAAAGGATTATGGAAACAGCTAAAAGAAGCTTTTGTATCGGGCTGGGGTCCGCTTAATCTTAAAAAAATTAGATGGACTACTTTCTCAGTGGTCCAGCTTCTGTCCTGGTTCTCAGTTCTGTCTTCTTAGACCCACGATCTGAGTCACAGGCATTCCCACTCTCCTTTCTGAGCACAGACACTTCTTGTCTGATTTCCTCACACTCATGAATGTTCACCCATCATCTCTGCAGAGCTTGCATCCTGCTGAGTGCCTCAAGGAAGGTTTGGGGAGGGACATATGATGTTCAACTGTAAATCGAGGTGGCCACCTTTTTCTTAAACCAGACTTATCAAAATTCGTATGTATGTCCAAATAAACATTGCCGCCTTTAGCGTCTCCCAGGAGGCTCTGCCTTTGTCTGCACAGGGCTGGCCCTACTCATCTCACATCTGCCGCCCTATCCATGACTGTCTTCAGGGCCACTCCCAGGATATTCTTCAGAAAATACCCAATAGTGATGACCTTGAGTCTTCTGAGGGTCCATCCCATTAGGTGTTATGTCTGTGAAAGAGACCATTCGTGTGGAGTTACCAGGGGAGGTCCTATAGCATGGTGGTCAAGTCCTTGGACTCAGGACCCCAACTCTGTAGGTTCAAATCCCAGCTGCTCCACTACTGGTTGTGTAACCTTGGGCACAACCTGCCTCCATCCTCTCTGCAAGTCAGCTGTAATATTGCTGCTGCTTATTGGTATTTGACCTCGTGGAGTTGTGTGGATGAGATGAATAATAACAGCTAACGCATAGCGTTTACTGTGTGTTAAGCACCATTTTGAATGTTTCACTATAACATGAATACATGAAAAGCGTTTGGAGCCATCCCTAGCATGAGTAAAAGCAGTCAGATACGGGCTAGAAGATGAAACAAATGAGGTCTGTAAATATTCGTTTGCCCACCATGCAGAGGCAAATTTGAATTTAAAACATATAACTTAGAAGCCTGTGGAAACTGGAATATGTAGCATTCCATCTCTCAGATTGTTTTCGGTTTTTAATCATTTATTTTTTATATTTTTGCACCCATTTTTCTGGTTGGCTGGTTCTTTCCAAAATCAGTGTCGAGAAGTGGTAAGCATGGAGCGCTGGCTGAGGAAATACAGTCTCCCAGTTCCTGTAGCTGAAGCAGCTGTGAGCTGTGTGATTGGAGCATCCTGCTTTGTGTGTGGTATGTTCTCAGGTCTGTTATGGGACGCTGGGAAGGATACTGCTTCCCGAATCACCCAGTTCTCTGCAAGAGAAGCCACGAGAGAAACTTCTCTCAAGTTCCAGCCCAGGAAAAGCTTTGCTTCTGCTGAGTGACTGGTTCAGATGTATCTTTTTGACACCTTGAATTGTCACAGGATAGATTCCTTTTTTGCTTTGGCAAGTAGGAAGTTCAGAGATAGATTGATGTTCTACCTTGAACAACTATAAATAGGAAGCTTACTCAATGTGCTGATTTTATCTCTTGGTTAATTGCTTTTCTGCCCTCATATAACCTTCACTTCCATTCCTTTGATCGTTTATGTCTTGTGTGCATTTTTGCAGTCCACCTCAAATGTCACATAGTTTGAGGAAGGACAGGGGAAGAAAGTATATTCAGAGCCACCACACATACACATAAATATAACTCTGGAGCTGCAGAGGGAGATGTTGGACTCTCCTCCTTAGAAAAATGTTAATATAAGCTAAGCATTTGTTCATCCAAGTAGCTTCTGGAGAGTCCTGCCTGGGGGCTTGGGAATGGAGTTTCCCAGCCCTCTGTTTCTGTAACCCTACGAGAACCCAGCGGAGTTTGGCAGCATGTCTGACTTCTCACCTTAATTTAAATATAGTAGATTTTTCCAATTTATTTGATATTCTTTGCTATGTTCTTTCATCATTAATTCATAATACTAGTATGTTTTAAGAAGTCAATGATCATGTTCTCAACTCACCTTAATTCTCCAAATGCTACTTAAAAGCGATTAATTAATTGAGGCTCAGCAGGCCATCTTAGTTGGGCATGTGTCTCCAGTTATCAGAAGAAGGGCACCAACCCCCTGTCTTGTTCATCATGAAGGTTGAGGGGGTCTTTCTACATTATTTCTCTATTTCCTAGAGTGACCGCAATTATACCCAAGTGGCATGGAAATCTGTTAGATTGCTGCAGAGATTAAACTCCTGAAGTTGTTTGGCCCCAAGGATATTTTAAGGGGCTTGGAGGCTGATACACCCAACTTTCTGGCACCCCAGCTGTTGTCCAGTGCCTTCCTGAAATTCTTCAGTCTGAATCAGCCTCCCCCTCTCATGGCAGCCCCAGCCCCATGTGGGATTTCTCCTGCTGTGAGCGGTCTTCCTGCCTTCTCTTCCCTCTCACTGGTGCCACATACTGTATGGGGTTGTCAAGACCAGTGTTTTGTGGGTTATAAATAGAACCCAGACCTGAAAATGTGAATCTGAGAATATGGTTAAGACACAATCATTTTTAATTTATTTTATTGTGGTAAGAACACAACACGAGATCTACCTTTTAAACAAATGTTTAAGTGTACCTTATTGTTGACCAAAGGTACCAAGTAGTACAGCAGATCTCTGGAGCCTTTTCATTCTACTTGACTGAGACTTTATGATGGTTGATTAGTAACTTCACCACTTCTCCCTCCCCCAGCTCCTGGAAGCCAACATTTCACTCTTTGATTCTCTGAATTTGACTTTTTTAGATACCTCATATAAGGGGGAATCGGGCAGTATTTGTCTTTCTGTGACTGGCTTTTTTCACTAAGTATAATGTTCTCAAGGTTCATCCATGCTGTCATCTATTTCCAAATTTCCTTCTTTTTAAGGAGAATAGTATTCTATTGTATGAGTGTACCACATTTTCTTTATCTATTCATCCATCAATGGACATACAGGTTGTTTCCACACCTTGACTATTGTGAATGGTACTGTAGTGAAGCTAGAAGTGCTACTATCTCTTGCCTGATTTTAATTCTTTTGGATAATTAGGCATAAGTTGGATTGCTGGATCATATGGTTGTTTTCTTTAAAAATGTTTCAAGGAACCGCTATACTGTTTTCCAGTGCAGCTGTACCATTTTGCATTCCCACCAACAGTACGCGAGGGTTCCAATTTCTCTACATCCTCACCAACACTTGTTATCTTTTGGGTTTTGTTTTTATAATAGCCATCTTGACAGGTGTGAAGTGATATCTCACTGTGGTTTGACTTGCATAATCACTTTTCCATGCCCTTAAATGATAGAGTCTTTGAGAGAAATATCTTGAACCATGCTTATTAGCAATAAAGAAATTGATGCCCCAAATAATAAGACAGAGAACTTTCATATTCACCAATTAATTACCCATTTAGCAGGCACCTAATGAATTGCCTTAGAACTTTCACAGGAACTGTTAAAGAACACATATGTGAATACCCAGAATATCATATTTAAAGGGATGCTCTTTGCTATGTGCATTTCAAAGTAATGTACTGAATGCTCAAACCTTTACCATGTTAGAATAGAGAACGTGGGATCCTCTGTTCTAGGCTTGGTACAGGTAGGATACCAGGCTGTCTGTGGGAGCTTCTCCCTGTGACTTCTCGGAATGCATGATGAAGGTAGAGCTAAACAGTGCAGTAAGCAAGGGGCAGGTTTCCGGTGTGGATCTCTTCTTACCACAGCTGGGCAAAGAGCTGAAAACGCATTTATTGGGAGACTTTTCAATATACACTTTGCAATTCTCTGAATCATGTTAAGATTTCTTTTTCTTAAAATAGCAGTGTCTAAAGTCCATGAAAAAAATCCTCCTCCAGGATTTCCCTCTCTTTCTTATTTCCGTCTTTTTAGATACGCTCTGGATGGGTCACACATCTGCTGTGCTGGGGAATGAACAGTCCAGGGGCAAGGATGGTGGCCTAGACTATGAATCGTGTATGTATCACAGTGCACACCCTAAGCCAGAGTAACGTGTGGGGCAGGGCGTTCCTGATGCCTTTCTGAAACAAGGATCTGCTTTACTTTTTAAAGGGCCGCCATCCTAGCCATCTTAGCTTTACTGGGTGGGGCTGTCTGTGCGGGGGTTATAAGTGTGGCCAGTGAGTAGAGGCTGCCCAGCTTCAAGCCTCAGTTCTGCCTCCTCCTGGCTCTGAGACCTGGAGCAATTCCCTTCTCTTTTGTGTCATCAGTTTACACATCTGAGAAAGGGAGCTAATGCCAGCTAGCCGCTGTACCAGGCTGTTGTGAGGATTGGTAACTGTTAAGCTCTCAGAACACAGCAACATATATATATGCTACTCTTTTGCTATTAAAATTTCCAAGAGAATAAACAAGGTGAATGACCTGGGGCCCCTTTAACCAGTATTTATTGAATACCTGCCTTGAGTCTCGTATGTCAGTGGCCCTATGGGGTGACCTCTCCCCTCTTTGGGGTTGGAGTTCTGTTAGATTTATTACTTAGATTCAAAAACTGTTTGAAGTGATCACAAACATGGTTCCCTTCTGTCTTCCTCTGAAGCTAAAACAAAATACAGTGGAAAAAAGACAATTTTTTTTATTGAACTGAAGGTACAACGTTTGAAAATAGGGTTTCATTCTGCTGCTTTTTTTCACAATGAAAGCTGGCTGGAAAAGCTTAATGAGATGAATTATGTCTTCTGGTTATAAGATGAAGACAAAGTAACCATATTGAAGACTGCCCCTGTTTTAAATACTTACACATATTTTTGGAAAGCTCTGGTAAAATGCAATTTAATAGCTCATTATATCTCTGTATTTGATGAGGGATCTATTTTAATGCCATGGGAAAACTGATTTGTTCCTAGAGCTCTCGTCCTCAGAGATGGAAATTGAACAATTGAATTGTAGGAAAATGGGAGAGTTGGAACCTATGGTCCATAATCCCCCATGTTTCCTCTTTCTGTAATTCTATACATCTCTTTGACTTTTAACTTTTTAGATGGATAACTGCCTTGCTGGAGAAGAAAGGATTTACGGTGCCTGCTGTACATCAGGCACTCAATAAAAAATAGTCTAAATGGAGGAGTGAACGAATGAATCTGAACAGTGCTCATCTTAGATCTTACAGATGGTACTTGAGTGACACTCATCACCCAAGTAGCATCTAAAGTCTTTTTCCTAAAGAAACAAACCCCTTTAACTCTCTTCCCTAGTAACTTCTCTCCTTGAGACCAACGGACCAAAACATACATACTCCACTCAACTGATGGAATTTTCCAAAGGGAAAGGAAACTAAGTCTCAAGTGAAGACATTCAGTGTTTTGATATTAGGATGGGTCTTTTAGAGATAAATGTTGGAAGCCAGGAAAAACAGCATCAAGAGGAAATAATGCACGTGTAGGCAGCATTGGAAATATAGAGGGTTCGCACCGTGGGAACTCCGACTGCTATTATTTTTAAATTTCCTTCATGTTAGTACAGCTGTGAGGATGCCATGAAACAGGGCTGTGTATTTCCAGGCCCATGGTAGGAACTTAGTCCTGGATGACCCCAACTATAACCTCCATGCACAGACATACCTGCTTCTTCCTCATCATCAGCCCTAAGCTCCCTCCATCAGCACCAGACATGTGCAAGGGATGCTGAGAACAAATCTGTATTTTCAGAGTTCCCAGACGCTGAACAAACTCTTTCCAGGGCCTTTGGTCTGCTCTTCCTGTCCACACCCCTGCCATGGCTCTTGGGTCTAGAATGACCTTTTCCACCCCACCTCAGTGCTGCCCCACCCAGAGAGTGCCCTTCTGCCTCAATGCCTCAGACCATCTCTGACTTGAAGGTCATGTCCATGCCAGGCCTATAGTTCCAAGATTCTGCAAATTGGCTGCAGAGTTCCAGCAAACAAAGTGTGGAGGAGACAAAGGAAGGCTCACTGGAGTGGAGCCCACAACCATCAGGGCCTCAGACATGGGGATGGAAATCTAACATCCAATGGAGATGCGTAGATTCCTAAGAGTATGAAGAATCCTGTGTTGGGTAGCACTTGAGAGGAAATTTCTAGAAGTCCACCTTAGAAGACATAACCCAACCATCAAGATCCCTCAGAAAAAAACATTTTTCTGTTTCCTGGTTAAGCTGCATTTTCTGTTTGGAGTTTCCCCATTATGTATGATTTCACCATGTCCAATAACTT
This sequence comes from Tursiops truncatus, assembly GCF_011762595.2. Classification (NCBI taxonomy): domain Eukaryota; kingdom Metazoa; phylum Chordata; class Mammalia; order Artiodactyla; family Delphinidae; genus Tursiops; species Tursiops truncatus. The sequence goes on along the minus strand of NC_047037.1, from coordinate 137,243,993 downwards.
TCCAGTCTCACTTAAAAATTTATATTCCCCTTTTTTTCTTTTTTTAGAAAGGCAGGTTTGTCTTTGTCCAAGAGGCCATGGCTGTCTTAACAAACAACAGCCCTGTGAGCTGTTCCCCAAGGCCCAGCAGCTGACTCCTTTCTGCAGGCGCATAGCTGGTTCCCCCCCACCACCAATCCTAGTCCTACAGGGCTGCTGGGGTCCCCTGTCCTTCTCCCTCCTCTGATCTTCCTGCCTGCACCTGAGCCAGGAACACTGGGGGCCTTCAAACTCTGTGTCTAAAGATTGGCTGCAGGGATTTGAAATTGAGCACAAGGATTTCGTTCTGAGGTTGTGAAGAGGCGTGCACTCTAGGATAAACCTTGCTGAGGGTCGTCTCCCAGCATCTGTGTGCGTGGCCTGTTTACAGTCACACGGGGAGAACAAGCGCCAGTTCCCTGCTCCTTGCAAGTGTTTCCAGTCAGTTGTCATGGAAGGGGGTTTGACACGACAGTTTCAGAAGGAGCTGGCTGGAGAAATAGAAGGCAGGTGGCAGCTTTGCTTCCCACGTGCCTGCCCTCTGCTTCCACTGAGCAGGGGCACTGTCTTAGTCTGCTTGGGCTGCCATCACAAAATACCATGGACTGGGGCAGTGGGGGGCGGGTGCTTAAATAACAGTTCTGTAGACTGGAAGTCAAAGATCAAGTTGCTGGCAGGGTTGATGTCTGGAGACAGCTCTCTTCTTGGGTGGAGGATGGCCACCTTCTCACTGTAAACTCAGTGGCAAAGAGGAGAGAGACAGAGACAGAGAGAGGTATCTGGTCTCTTTGCCTTCTTATAAGGGCCACTAATCCCATCATAGGGGCCTCACCCTCAGGACCTTGTGTAAACTTAATTATCTCCCCAAGGCCCCACCTCCAAATGCCATCACGTGGGGATTAAAGGTTCAAAATATAAATTTGGAAGAAACACAGCCATTCGGTTCATCACAGACACTGCATTTGTCTTTTCACAGTCTCCTCGCCCTTCCTCACACCCCTCCACCTTGCCCCTCCTTGCTTCTCTGGGTATCACGCGGAGACAGGGAGGAGGGCTCTGGGTTGCCGCAATAATGGAAGGATGTGTCTTCTTCCCCTCCAGGAACTCCCCCGATGAATGCAGCATGGCCAAAGGAGGGAAGATGGTGGGTAGCACGGACACTGTCGGGATGAATTACAGCGGCTACATGGAGGAGAAGCATATGCCGCCCCCAAACATGACCACGAACGAGCGCCGAGTTATCGTCCCAGCAGGTCAGAGGCTCGGTCAGCGACCCACGCCTTCCTAGAACTTCATTCGGCTCTCTCTTCTTACCCTTGGCATTGGTCACCCTCCACTGCCTGGAGCAATGGTTGTAAATGGAAGCCAGCAGAAGTTGGTCCACCCACAGTGAAATGTTCACTGCTCTTTGTGTGTGTGTGTATGTGTGTGTGTGTGAAAGAGAGAGAGAGAGAGAGAGAGAGAATCCATGAAAAGTGACCTCTCTAAGGAAGAATTGGCTTTTCTCTGAGGTTATTTGGTGTTAAATAGCCTTTCTTTTATGAGGTGCTATTTATAATAGAAGGTAGGCTTTAAAAGTTTTTTTTATCTAGCAAAATTAACAGTTGGGAGCCCTATATTGTTTGATCTCAAACTCTGAAATTCCAGCTATCACTGACATATAACACAGACTCTGAGAGCCAGAAAAATTCTTTACCAGAAGTAGTTCTAAACCCAAGCCAAAACAATGGCTCTGGATTTGAGGAGAATGCCAGGAATTTATTTATTTAGCAAAACTAAAGGTAATAGGAAGGATGCCTTAAACCTCCTCAGAGGAAATACACTACATAAAACCAAAAATATCACCACAATAGCAACGGTGACAACTCAGTGGGTCCTGACTCTATATTAGGTATTTGGTGAGCGATGTGCAGACATAGAAAGTTTGGTGTCATGAAATCTTGGGAAATAGGTAGTGTCTTTGTCACAAGTGCCCTGATGAGGAAACTGAAGCTTGGAGAGGTCAGCCTGCAGTTAATAAGAGGCCGAGTTAGAGCTCAGGCCCTTCTGACTCCTTCGTTCTCTTCCTTTCGGGGGGGGGGGAGGGGGGTTGGAATGAATCTCAGCCCCTTGCAGTAGCCCTGCCGGTTCCCTCCCATCACCCACTGCAGCCGCCTGGTCCCCCTCTTGTTCCGCCTCAGGGGCTGAACTGGCTGTTGCCTCAGCCCAAAACCCCCTTGGTTCCAGGGAGTTCTGTCCTTCACTGGGGCTCTGTGCAAACATCTCTTCAGAAGCCTTTCCTGACCACTCCATCCAGAGTCGCCCCCTCCCCACTCAACCCAGTGACTCTCAACCCCCCACCTGCTTCATTTTCCTTTATTGCCTTTATTCCCATCTGTCACTATAGTGGACATTTATGTGAAAGCTCTCTTATTATCTCCTCCCTCAATAGAATGTAAGCCCCACAAAGGCCCTACCTCCATGGCCAGGTGCAGTACCTGGTGTATACTAGGTGCTCAATGAATATTAACTGAGGGAGGAATGGATGAAGGGGTGCCTAGCCACTGGGTAGTCCTGTCCGGGCTGCCCCTTGTTGCTGGAGTAATAAGAGGTGTGCATGGGTGAGGTTGGTGCAAACTTGATTCTCCCTTGCCGCAGAAGTCACCTCTATTCATCTCCATGAAGTGTGATGGCAGATGGGTTCAAATCCCCTCTGTGGTGTGATTCCCACCCCTGCCCCTCCTTCTGCATCAGGTCACATCCAGTGGACTTCTGTTCCCGTTGCTTTCCGAACAGGAGAGTTCAGAGTGCAGAGTCCTTGGCAAAACCTCTGACTTGGGTTCCTGGACTGGGTTTCTCTTCAGGGTTGTCACTGTGTGGCTTTGCAGCAAAATGATTTGATGCAGTTATAGGTACGAAAGGGATCATCCGTCCCTGATCTGGAAGCGCACGTTGTAAGACAGTGGAGAGTCTCAAGTGTGCCGTAGGAGAGGGACAAAGCTGGTTTTCGTGTTTCTTGAAAGACAGTTGGCATTTATGCAGAGGGCGTGTATTTGGTTTGATCATGGGAACTAAGCTGCATTCCTGAGACTTGTTACTGAGACTTAGAACAGGAGGCATTTCCTGTTGAATGGGAAAAAATATGGAAGAGCAGATGTCCGAGATGCCCATCCGGGATGTGTGGTACCTAAAAAAGGCTTGAGAACAGACATGTGCCTGGAGAGGACTGGGAGGGCAGGGATGCTGTTGCCTCGGACACTGGCTGACGCTGAACGGGATAACAGAATCCCAGAGGATGTCCGTCCAAGCCCATCTCACCCTTTGCCTTCCTCCTTAAGAAAGTATTTTCTTCAGTTTACGCAAAACAAGGTCTTTTTAGTTCTCTAAGGTGAGAGAGTCAATCTGAGGAGAGGCCCATGTTAAAGATGCTTATCTGGGTTCCCTGTAGAATCGCAGACCCAGGAGCTAAGCCTGGTGCCATTATATCCTTTTCACTGACGAGGTCCTATTTCTGTCCTGCCAGCAGCAGCCTTTGATGTCATCAATATCCTTTCCGGTAGGGCCAGACTCGCGGCTTCCTATGTGAAATAAACTGTTTAGAAAACAGGAGAGATATTTACATGGGAAAGAGGCAAAGAAGCAATTGAATCAAGTCAAAGCATCCACCATTTGTGATCTAGGTATAGGTAGTAGGTGCTCATTAAATGTCAGTCAGTTGGGTGGAAGCCTGGTTGCACAGATTGGCTCATATTAAGTGTCTGTGTAAAGGCTGGTTTCATCTCCTGAAGAAAGTCCTCTTTTAGCTGTCCCCTCCTTTGGTTGCTTCACGCCAATGCAGAGGCAGTTATTCAGTTGACAGGGTTTGTAAGAGAGCTCCTTGTGGCTGGTTTTGCAAGTTGTGAGCCTTTCAGTTATTGGTCAAGCCTCCCGTGTGTGTGTTCATACACAGACACACAGATGAACACACACACACACAGCTGCGTTGCACCATCCAGAAAATTCCCCAGCGTAGAGACGGCAGGACGTGGGGACCACTCTGTCAGCTGCTGCCTCTGTACCTTAGGCCCCAGCTCTGGGATCCAGGCACCTCACTTGGGCACATTTTGGGTGTAGAGAACTCCGTATACTTAGGTAGAATTCTCCAAACCTGGTTCTGACTGGTTCATATAGTTCCTACTACTTAAACACATTGATTGGCACTCATAGGTGCAAATCAAAAAGATAACCACCCCCCCCCAGAAAAAAAACCCATTATTTACTCTGAAGCACTTGCACCATCGATCACCTACATACTGACATTCATGTCCTAGACCTAAAAATGGTCCTGATACACACTGGCCTGAAGGTGGGTGTGTTAGTGAGAAGAAACAGCAGAACTTGGGGTATTGTCTGTGTTCAGATTGGGCTCTTGTACCTGAATTCCTCACTTCTCAAAGTTCCTGGTTTTGAGACTCACTGTCTTTAACTCAAGAGCTTTAAAGAAACTCATAAAATAACCCTAATGAATAAATGTATACCTTCATTGGATATATTTACACTCTCTCCTTGTTTCAAAATGGATTTAAGAAAGCTCACACAAATATAAATAAAGGAACAAGACAGAATCCATATTCAGAGTAAACGGATAGAGAACAGGGGCTAAAGTAAGAACTTAACAGACGGTGAAACCAGGAGGGGGTTTGTATGTTTGTGTATATATGTATATATATATGTATATATTTTTAACGCAAACTTTTAGATCCTGCACAGTTGCAGAAAGCGGGTGTTATTTGGGTCCAAGGTGTCAGCAGGCTGTGTGGAGATGCTTCCATCAATACATGCCTCAGTGTCCCTAGAATAAAAAGAAAACAAATGTGGGAAAGTGGCCCAGCTATTAATTCTGAGTCTAGGGAAAAATGGGTTCCTGGGTTTATTGTAGGAGGGTAACAGGGACGTCACAAGACAAATAGTCAGTAGAGCTGCCAGACATTCTGGGAAACCCTGGCTTACACCTGTCATCCTGGCAAGGTTGGTGATTGTGCCCCTCCCCCTCAAAGTGTAGTGGTTAGACAGTACATCACACCTGTTCTTCCTTTCTTTCTCTCTCTTCCTCCCTTCCTTTTTTCCTTCCTTCCTTCTTTCCTCCCTCTCTTTCTTTCTTTCTTTCTCTTTCTCTTTCATCATCTATTCTTTCTATCATCTGTATATCTATCATTTATCTATATCTATCTATCATTTATCTGTCTGTCTCTATCATTTATATCTATGTATCATACCTGTCTGTCTATCTATCTATCTATTTGGCGTGAATATCTGTATATCTGGGTCTACATCTCAGGGGGTTGGGCTGTTTCTCATGTTCACAGTTGTAGATCAAAGTATCATTCGGTGAAATCAGTCTTAATAAGAGGGGCCCTGACATGGGACCCAGTTAAATGGCTCTTTGCTGGCTCAGCTTAATTTGGAGGCTGACTGGGAAATGTTTCTCCCAAGTGTGACCGGAACCACTTGCATCAGGGTTCCCTGGGAGACTTATGATTTTAAAATGCCCATCTCTAAATTTTATGAATCCTGGCGTGGGGTTGAGGATTTTACATAGTTAACACGTTCCTGTGTGATTTTCATAAATTATAAGGTTTGAGGTGCTCTAAGCTAGATAGAAGACACTAAATCAATTTTGCTTTCATACACCTTCATTGTTTGAAATAAAGGCATCATTTAGAAAAGGAAGTTGGCAAAAGAAAGAATTGTCCTAAAACTTTTCCCTTCAGGTGTGTTTTGGGGGCTGTCATCGGCTGGCACAATAAATTCTGTAAAGGTCCTGTATCAGGGCACTCAAAGGGAAATACAGGGCCATTGAAGGCACAAAACACAGTGTGAGAGCTGAGGAAGAAGCCCCGCAGCTCCATTCATTGGTGGCAGCGCTGAGCTCCATTCAGACAGATCAGGTCAAGCGCAATACTCAGCCTTATACATTTTGCTGTGCTCCCATCAACAGCTGAGACAACTCGGGGACAACCTGGGAATCTGACTTCCAGGTGGTATTTCCAGTTCTTCTTCACCAAGGCTGTGAACACAGATCGATTTTTAGAAAGAATGGGTCCCCATTGTACAATGGAACTAATATGTTCTAGAGAACGTAAGTTTTGTGATGTCTGATGAAGCCTCTGCAGCCTCTGATGCTGTCCCTCCGTGTGCCGGGTGGCCTCCGGCAGTCACTGTTATTTTTTTGGCCTTGACAATATGCTCAGCGATGTGCTAACTGAGAGAGCTGGCAAAGAGTAAGGCACGGTCTTCATCCACTTTTCTTCAGAGTTGCAGAACGCTGACCAAAATGCAACAGAACCTCTGGTTTCAGCAGCTTACATCATTTTGAGAAGATTTTTCTTTTTCTTTATTTTTATTCCCTAAAATGGGTGCTAAGGCATGGGGCTTTTCAGACATTTCTTTTTTTTTTTTTTTTTTTTTTTTGCGGTATACGGGCTTCTCACTGATGTGGCCTCTCCTGTTGCGGAGCACAGGCTCCGGACGCGCAGGCTCAGCGGCCATGGCTCATGGGCCCAGCCGCTCCGTGGTATGTGGGATCTTCCCGGACCGGGGCACGAACCCGTGTCCCCTGCATCGGCAGGCAGACTCTCAACCACTGCGCCACCAGGGAAGCCCAAACACTTCTATTTTTATTTTCTAAATATCCACTTTGAGCACAAATGCTCTTGGGAGTCAGAAGTCTCAGAGACAAAAAGTTGCCACGTTCATCTTTTAACTAGCTCCTTGTCTGCATTCATTCATTCATCCATTCATTCATTCATCCATCCATCCATCCATTCATTCATTCATTTACTGAGCACTTAGAATATTCTAGTCACCAAGGATAAAAGCTCTTATGTGATTTAAAACCCCCTGTTCCTGGCCCCCAAACACACATGGCTAGAACTTCTTGTATTGTGTCTTCCTCAGGCCCTCCCTGCTGGGTAACTTCTACTCAATGCGTGAGGTATTTACTGGGTACTTGCTACTCTCACACCAGTCACAGAGGAAATGACCAAAGCCTGTGAGAAGCAGATAAGACCCAGCCACATGAAGTTAAGTAATTCGTGACAGCAGAGAGTATGATTAAGAGCTCAAATGAGTGATTCAGACATGTTTCAAAATAGCTGAGGAACAAGATGACTGTAAACATGACTAGTAAAGAAAAGCTTCCTTTGTTCCCTGATGACAAGATTTCTAAATCCCTTTGCAGCCTCCACCCTGTCCTGCCCTCCAGTCACATCATTCTACTCCTGTGCTGCGTTGTCACAAGTGTCCTCGCCCATGCTGTTCCCGCTGATGGAATGCCCTTCCTCTCTCTGCTAACAAATCCTTCTCACTTTTCAAGGCATCTTTGAAATCCACCTTGTCTAGGAAGCCATCCTTGATCTGCTGGCACCTTCATTGCTTCTCTGCCAACGTCTTACCAATTCTTTCATTGCCACACTTTATTTGGTTTTATACTATATTCTATAATGCATCTGTATACTGGACATAGCATTTAATTCCATGAAGGATTTGAGATGCCTTGTGAACTAAACTACTGATAATCATGTGAACCAAGCTACTGATCAGTTAGAAACTGATGTTTGTTTGTATGAGATCAGTACTAAGGCAATTACAAATATTAATGGAAAACCAAGGTCACATGAAGGAGGAATGCAGCCATTTTGGCCACAAGCTTGGCCAATATGCTGTAGCTAAGCTTCCAGTATGGCTCTGAGCTTCCTGGTGGCCAGTGTAAAAAGAGCCATTTGGGGAATTAATGCCTGTTTTCAAAAAAGTTTCACAGGGAAGGCAATATTTTTATTGGTGCAGAATCCTAAAAGCAGGATCCCTGGGCTTAATGTTCGGGCTTCACTGAGGCTACAGTCGTGACCACCATCCTGCCTCAGTGGCAGTACCAAGTAGTGCCAGCCTGCTTCTTGTGACATCCTCCACGGACAGAGTGACTTACATTAGCAAACAGCTCAGTGCAGACAGAGAGCGTACGCCCAGTGTGAGTCTGCTGGTCTGGTTTCTTAGAAAGGCAGGATTTTGAGTTTTCAGAGTGGCAGAAGTCTCTCATGACCTGCACACGGTCCTTTCTACATAGGACATCTCCAAGCTGGGCTTGAAAGCAGACGAATAAGAAGCAATAGAAGAATACACTCTCCAACCAAGCCCAGATGACCAACATATTACTACGATTTAATCTTATTAGACTTAGTTATTTATAAGCCTGTCTGTTCTATTAGATTGTGAGCATCCTGAGTTGGTGATTTTGTCTTTTGCATATTCTTCACCACCAGCCAAAGCAGCAAGCTCATGGCCTGTGTGCAGAAGTCAGTAAACATGCATTTATTTGAGTGAATGGGAATCCGGCTTTAGTTAGTGGGAACCACAGAATCACAGGAGACGGATGTACAAGATTCTTGGTGATCTTCGTTCAGCTTTGTATTAGGCAGGGTTCTCCAAAGAAGCAGAACCAATCTTTCTCTCTCTCTGTCCCCCTCTCCCTGTCTGTGCTTTACTCAGTCTCACAATTCAGACGCTGGTATCTTCTGGAAACACCCTCACGGACACACCCAGAAATAATGTTTAACTAAATATCTAGGCATCCCGTGATCTAGTCAAGTGGAAACATACAATTAACTATCATAAAACTCTTAAACATGACAAAATCGAGCCCTAGGGAGATGAAACAACTTTCCCGAGGACACACGCGGAGATGGGTGAGACCAGAGCCAATTCCCAGGCCTGTGCTCATTTATACTTAAAGAACTTCTTGGTAAAGCTACACATTTCTTTTTTTTTTTTTTAATGGAAGTATAGTTGATTTACAATATTGTGTTAGTTTCAGGTGTATAACACAGTGATTCAGTATTTTTGAAGATTATACTCCATGATAGGTTATTATAAGATAATGGGTATTATTCCCTGTGCTATACAGTCTATCCTTGTTGCTTATCTGTTTTATACATAAAAGTTTGTCTCTGTTAATCCCACACCCCTAATTTGTACCCCTCCTTCCCTTTCCCCTTTGGTAACCACACATTTGTTTTCTATAAACTATACATTTCTTTATTTTACTTATTTTACTTTGTCATGCCTCTAAACACTTCCAAAGATCTCTCCCATTATGTCTGCATTATGGAATGTGTTTCTATAAGCTTCTGGTTACAATTTTTTATGCTAAGTCAAGCAACTAAACAACCAGACCAACTAAAACTTAAATCCTAAAGTCAAAACTAATTATATTTTTAAACTGTGAGCTGAATTGAGGAAACTGCCATTGGGTTATACGTGTGACTGAAATGATAAAGACAGAAATAGCAACAGTCACCCTCTGTTGAGTGCACACTGTTGTCAGGCAGTTGGCCATGTTCTTTATTAAAAAGGGATTATCTCACTTAAATCCCACAACTATCCTATGGTCTAGGGACTATTTATTATTCTCACTTTACAGATAAAGAAACTAAAACTAGGGAAGATAAGATAGTAGCCCAAGATGTCCTAGCCAATGATGTGGAGAGCCAGAATTCTAACCCAGTTCTGTCTGAATCCATAGTCTGAGCTCTTATTCCTATCCTACATGATCAGAAATGTCCAGGAAGAACACAAGGTAATAGAATGGTGGAATAAATTTGTTAAATTGTTGTAGATTCTGAAATGGCCTTTTCAAAGGAGATGTAAGTATTAAGTCAAGAGATAAAGGAGATTTTCAAGATCGTCTGTTGCTCAGCCCGTAACCTTTACATTTCCATGATGATAATGATTTCTCTGTTTTTCCTGTAAACCAAGAAAAGAATCGCATTGAAAATAGCTTTGATTTGGCAAGAATGGCTGGGTGGATGTTAGTAAAGTTAAAAAAAAAAACTAAGATAGATAATTCTGGTTTGGTTCATCCTGTACTTAAGATGTCCATGTGATACCCACAAGGCAGTTCAGTGGGCCCATGTAGAGCTAGGGTTAAAATTCTTTATCATGGGGTCACTGCACGTGAGTTCTAAACTATGCCATTTTCTAGCTCTGGGAAGTCATTTAATCTTGCTGATCCTTAGTTTTTTTGCCACTACAATAAGGATGATAGTAATGCCTACCTCATATGGTGCTGTATGGATTAAATAAGACCTATGTGTGAAGTGCATCAACAGTGCTTGGGCTATAGTGATACCTCCAAAAATTGCAGCTCTTCTCTTCATATTTGGTCAGGCGTTTGGGAGAAAGCGCTAGGCTCAAGGGATAAGCGTGTATTACGGGTTGAATTGTTCCCCCACAAAAAAAATATGTCGACGTCCTAATTTCTGGTGCCTTGGAATGTGACCTGATTTGGAAATAGAGTATTTTCAGATTTGATCAAGTCAAGATGAGGTCACAAGGGTGGGCCTAATAAAACGACCGGTGTCCTTATCAAGAGGGGACATTTGGACCCAGACATACATGGAGAGAAGATGATGTGAAGACACAGGGAGAAGGCCATGTAAAGATGGAGGCAGAGATTGGAAGGATGCAGCTGCAAGCTAAGGAACGCTGAGGATTGCCAGCCACCACCAGAATATGGAAGAGGAAAGGAAGAATTTTATCCAGAGTCCCAGAGGGAGCACAGCCCTCCTGACAGCTTGATTTCAGACTTCTAGCCTCCAGGACTATGAGGGACCACGTTCCTGTTGTTTTAAGCCACTTAGTATGTGGTCCTCTGTTAATGGCATCCCTTGGAAACCAATACAGCGTGTGTGTTGTAGTTGGAACGTGAGAGCCTAGACGCCCAGGGATATCTATGAAGTGAGGAGAATGGAGGACCGAGGACAAAACTCCAGGGACACCAACGTTTAAAGAGGGGCAAAGAAAGAAAACCCAAGCAGGGAGAGACTTTGAAATGGAACAAGTCACTCTATTTCTAAAACATGATGGGCATAAGCAGCGTTGTCACGGAATAACTAAGGGGAGGTAATGGGGGAACAAATAAAGAAAACCAAAATCCCCAAACTAGATAATCCACTCAAGAGGAGTTAAGAATGTCTCCATCCACTGAAATATTTTGGCATGTCAGAGTTTCAAAGGGATCTTTAGAGCCCAACAAAAATAGTGTAGTCATGTATGTTTTGAATAAAATACATAATGGAATTGTTGATTCTCAGAGAGTTTAAAGTAGGCACATTTTTTTTTACAGTTTTTATGCTGTAGGGTATTGAGCAATTCATATGTACAATTAACTTTTGACAGTTGATTAATTAATAAATGAATGAAGTGGAGCATAGTGTGAGCTAGGTTGACAGCTGCATTGAAAATGGAAAAGTTTTAAAGTAAATGGGTAAAAAATATGCAGAGAAGACTCTTGGTTCTAGTAAAATATTGAACTTAAAAGGATCTCTTGTGGAGCACCTGGAAATTATGCATAGAATCCAACGTCCTTTTAAATGCATAGCTGAACTGAGAAGAAAGTCAGTGAATTTCTTAGGGACTAAAACAAAGCGGGGAACTGAGAACAGGGCAGCCCATTCTCATGTTGTCACCTGGTTGCCTTAGGTGGCGTGAATGGGGGTGGGGTTCCAATGTCTATTAATACAGAGATTTAGGTTTTAAAGGTTAATTAGGGGCAGGAAATGAGATCTTGGTCTTGCACAAAGCAGGAGTTGGGCATGATCCCTCCCCTTACCCTATACACACATGCACACAACTGTGTGGTCCAACAATCCTGAGTCAGAGATTAACCATTGAAAAGTAGTTATGAGCTAGTGATAACCTTGGGCACCTGGAGGAAGTAAGTACAAAATCTTCCTGGAGAAGCTTGCCTTCAATCCAGGCTTTACAGAATTCCTACAAAGACCCACAGAAAATGATTCTGCAACCCCAAGTTTTGAAAAACAGGAAGAAACAATCTACCAAGACCAAGATTCAGCAGAAACAACAGATTAAACCCTCAAGAATATTAGATAATTGAAGTATGATAGAGAATATAAAGTGAGTAGATTTAAAAGTGACTAGATACATAAAAGAAGGAACCAAAAAAGAGGGGAAGCAGATATTATGGAAAAGAATAGATAATCTTGAGGAAGAAACAATAGAATTCCTAGAAACACAAAACAGTTTTCAAAATTCAGTGTCAAAAAATACCAAAAACAAAACAAAACAAAAAAAATACCAAAAACTCAGTAGATGGATTAAGCAGTTGATCTGAAAAAATCAAAGAGTGAATTAGAGAAGGGAGACTTGAGATTGTTTTCAGAGTGCAGCACGTGACAAAGGGGTAGAAAATGAGAAAAAAAGTCAACAGTTGGGAAGGACTCATAGTAATGTCTTATGTAGATCTAATAGAAGTTCCAGCAAGAGAAAATAAAGAGAACGGAAGAGATGAAATATTGGAAGAGATAGAAGCTAAGACTTTCCCAAAATTGGTGGACAACACCATTCTCCAAATACAGGAAACACCAGTCAGAGAAGGATAAATAAGACTTCATCTTCTCTAATTACATTATGGTAAGACTGAAGAACACCAAAGACAAAGTACTTTAGAGCCAGCACTAAAGAAAAAAGACAGACTATCTGAAGATAATGACAGTTATGAGGACAGCAGACTTCTCAACAACAAAACAGGGCACAGAGGGGCAGTAGAAGGAAATCTCCAGTGACCTGGGAGAAACTGACAAAACTCTAGTTACCTTCTGGGCTCTTAACCTTTCTTTTTTTACCTTTTACAGACTCTAATAAGGTGGAATAAAAATACTGGCCAACATTATCTTATAAGGAGGAATGACTAGTGTTGAGGGTTCCTAAATTCCTTCCATTCTTTGGGAGCAGGACATTTGGTGATTAACTTTAGATTTTGTTTAAAGATTAACAAGTAGAGAAACAAAAAAGGAGCAAAGAAAAATAGATCAATCCAATCAGGTATTTGGAAAGGAGAAATAAAGAACAGCCATAGCAATAATAGAAAGCGTAAAGTGGTAGAAATCAGATATATCAGTAACAATAAATGTAAGTAGACCAAACTTGCCATTAAAGACAGAAAGTGATGAATTTTTAATAATTTTTAATAATTTAAATATATTATTAAAATATTATTATTTTTAAATTATTAAAAATAATAATTTTTAATAATTTTTTAAAAAATTATTCTAAAGTTAGTTATGTATATACTATTTACACAAACATCTAACACAGAGAAGGAATGGCAGCAAATAGATGGGATAAGATATAGTAGTTAAATTTCAGTCAAAATAAAGCTGACGAGAATGGAAACAGAAAGCAGAAAACATTACTGGAGAAAGTGGAGGGTTATCACATAATAAAAACAGTTTACATTTATGAAGAATATATAACAGTGATAAAGTTGTATATACCTAATAGCATAGCCTCAAAATACATAAAGAACTGTACAGAGAAATAGACAAATCCACCTTAGTGAGAGATTTAAATTTGCCTTTCTCAGTCTTTGATAGATCAATGACATGAAAATTATATATGCATTACTAATTTTGATCTAGTGGTTATTCATAGAAACCTGCACTCAACAATTAGAAGATAAGCCTTCTTTTTAAGCATGGTCAATTTGCAGAAATTGGCCACCAGAGGAGTAACAACCAGTATTCAAAAACTCAGTATCTTAAACCTCCTTCACTGGCCAAAGTGTCATAAAATTAGAAATCAGTAATTATCAAAACAATAACTGAGCCCCATTCATAGTATGGAGATGAAAAGGTTCAGAAGTAGCCTTGACGTAGGCTCTTTACTTGAGCTCAAATTTCAGTTTCTTGTGGAGTGAAGCTCAAATGTGAGCTAGTTCTCTTTATTAAGCTTCCTTATAAATGTAAAGTCTGTTCCAATGAGGAGGCAACATGCTAAATCTTATTTTTGCAGGCTTCTGAGTGTGTGGGACAGCAGACTGGCAGGCTCACCAAGGTCTGGTTTTATAAACAAAGACCTCATAGGATTTTGATATGATTCAGAAGTACATTTTATTTTTGTTGGTATTTTTTCATTACCAAGGGTGATTTTTCTTTCTGGAAGCCAATATTTTACATTGATATTGTTCAAGAAAAATGACACTCAGAGCTTATATTATCACCAATTTGGTTCTTGCTTAATCTTGCTTTTATTCATTCCTCTGGGGTGGGGTTGGGGGTCTCTGAAACAGGATGTTTGCCTACATGAGGTATTTTGTTTCAAGAAGGCACAGTATGTCTTCAGCAATGCAATATCCTTTTGCTTAATTTAAATATCTACTTAATATTTTCCTGGCAGCAGTGGAACTCTACTAGGGCAGAATCCAGTTTCAGGGAAATGTAAAAAAAATGTTCAACCCTAATCCCACCCACTGCTTGTCCCTCCTCCCCCTGCTTCCCCACCCAAACCTTAAACGGTGCAACTCTGCTTTGCTTTTATTTATTGTTTTAATCCCAGTTTACTGAAATAGCATTTGTAAAACTTTTGGATATTAACCATGTAATCTAAGGTACAAATAAGAAACTGCAGAGAGAGAGATGGCTTCCTGTTTCTTTTACCCTGTACCATGGGGGTTTACCATTTTGATGTCCACGAAATGTGGAGTGATGACACAGATGTTTTCAAAACAATTGGACTGGAGGGCTGAAAACAAAACAACTTATCTGTAGTGGCTCTTGGTTCATCTCACAGAAGCACCTCCGAAAACTTCTTAAAATAAAGTGATAAATCAGACTTTTGTGTTTAGAGGAAGAGGCTGACCCTGTGATAATAGATTGTTTATTTCATTTTAGCAGAGTTTGCAATGCAAAATCCAGTGCGTGGTTGCATTATTGCTCTGTAATGTGTTATTGTTGGCAAAGTGCTTTCACATACGTTATCTCATTTACTTTTCTCTTCCCCTAACATTTCACTTAATTACCCACAGAAAGAAGAAAACAAATTCTAGAGAGGTTAACTTTTACATCTAAAGCACGGTTGAATCAGAGCCCAAATATGGGTATTCTGGCTCCCAATAAAGCCTTTTATTTGATCACCAACTTTGCTGTGCTTGATGTAACTTAAGACATTCTTTGATTCCTCAGACATTTTCAATGACTCTGAAATTCCTAGATCATAAAGTCTAGCCTTCTTAGCAAGATCCTCAAGGCTCTCCTTGATCTGTCTCCAACTTTCATTTCCATCCTCCTATGTCTCTGTGCTCCCTCTTAAACCCTCCACTCCAGCCACACCAAACTTCTCACATGTCCCTCAAAACCATCAGATATTTCATGCCTCTGTGGGTGTGAAGCTGGGCTCAAGCTGTTCCCCTAAACTAAAGGTCTTCTCTGCTTTTGTCACCCTACTTCTGTCAAAATCCTTTTTGTTAATGCAGGCTCAAGCCAAACCCTTCTGGTGAAGCCTTTCCCTTTTTTCCTTGTTGGGATCAGTTGCTGCTTCTCTGTACTCCTGTCCTGCTTGGATAACACAGATTTCATTCTGCTTTGTGGGTTGTCTTCATGGCTGCCTACCTCGGTAGATTCTCAGCATCTTTGTCTTGGCCAGTTCTGAATCCCTGAAGTACTTGTGTATATTATAAATGCTCAATAACTCAGTTAAATTCAGCTTAGTCATTATCCTATGGGTCCTTGGAGGCTGCACATTGTTTTATAAATGTCCATCAACAGATGAATGGATAAAGAAGGTGTGGTACATACATACAATGGAATACTACTCAGAACAAAATAATGCCATTTGCAGCAACATGGATGAAACTAGAGATTATCATATTAAGTGAAGTAAGTCAGAAAGAGAAAGACAAATACCATATGATATCACTTATATGTGGGATCTAAAATAGGACACAAATGAACTTATCTGCGAAACAGAAACAGACTCACAGACATGGAGAACAGACTTGCGGTTGCCAAGGGGGAGGGAGATAGGGGAAGGAAGTATTGGGAGTTTGGGATTAGCAGATGCAAACTAGTATATATAAAATAGATAACCAGTAAGGTCCTACTGTATAGCACAGGGAACTGTATTCAATATCCTGTGATAAACCATAATGGAAAAGAATATGAAAAAGAATGTATATATATGTATAACTGAATCACTGTGCTGTACAGCAGAAATTAACACAACTTTGTAAATCAACTATACTTCAATTAAAAAAAAAATAATGAAATGAGCAGAAAACCACAAAAATCCAGGCTTAGTCGTGAGGTTAGGTGGCAGGTTCTGAGCTGCATCACTACCTGGGGCAGAGGGTGTGGGATGCCACCCCTGAACAGAGGCAAAGTTGACCCTTGGTTGGAGCTCATCCTGTTGCCCCCTCCCCTTTCTCCTTCACATGCATAGTTGAGGAAAGAGATAAGGCCTTTTGAATCTTGTGGGACCTCGTGAGCTCCCTTCTGTTATGGTGGGTGGGCCAGAAGCAAGAAAACTTTGCTGACCTGTCATGGGCCATGGAGGAGACCTGGAAGCTTCTACTGGGTGCTCTGTGGAGTTGAGGAGTGAGCTGGGACCCCACACACTGACCTGAACCCTAAACAACACTGTCTACAGTGGCACCATCCATGCCTGGCCCAGGGAGTTTGTGGGGAGCCCAGGGTGGGCTCCACCATCAGGGCAGGGACAGGGCCTCCTGTCTTTTTATCAGTTCCCTGCCCAGAGATTCACGATAAGTGCTTACACCTCAAGAGCGTGGAGGACAGACACCCAAAGCAGGTGGTGAGTGTAGGTGAGGATGCAAGCAGGGGCGAGTCCTCAAGCAGTGGGTGGTGTGTGGGTGCAGGCAGGGGGTGTGGGTTCAGGAGATGGCAACTGGATGTGTGTAGGATGAAGGGGTTGGGGAAGGACAGGGGATGATACCTATTAAGACGGTGGGCCCCAGAACCTAAGAGTCACGTGCTTTAGGCTGAAGAGTTTGGACTTGCCCCTTGCAGACTGTTCTCTTTGCACCTGTAGAGTAGGTCCAGAGTAATGGCGCCCTATGGACAGGTTGGAAAGGAACATCTCATTTACTCTTATCAAGTGACCATATTTTGTTTTTAATATTCTTTGCTGATAAATGTATAGGGCAGAGGTATGGAGATCAAATTCCAAAAGGATACAGGAGTAACCTGACTTTGTGTAATTTTATTCTCTTCAAACGAAGCAATTTCCATTAACAAACTGTATAAGAAAGTGACGTTAAAATATTATACTCTTGAAAGTTTTATAAAAACACTTTAACAAATATATATATATAATATATATATATATATATAAAATCCTTTATAAAACCTTGTTTTGAAATATAGAGAATACATTTTTAAAAATAACTTTTTAACCCAAGTATTATATGTGTATTGTAGGAAAGAGAGAAGATAAAGTTTAGTGAAAAGAAAACTTTTAAATCTCTACTGCCTTTGTTTCAGAGACAGTAGTTGCCATTTCACTGCATATCTCTCCAAAATTCTTTCCATGGATATGTTTATATTTCTTTGCAAAATATAATCTACCATAATGTTTCAAACGTTTAAATTTAATCTATTTTGAACAGTTTTCATATCAATAACTACATTCAGCAGTGTAATTTTTAGTTTCTAAATATCACAGGACTGTTCCTAAATGTACAACAACTTAACTAGTTCTCTTTCTCTGGGACATTTAGGGTGTTTCCAGTGTTTTGCTATTATAAACAACACTACAAAGAACATCCTTGAAAATAAATCATTGCGCACTTCCTCTACGATTTCCTAAGGATAAATTTCTAGAAGTGGAATTTTTAGTTTAGAGACTATACACACAGTTTTTTAAAAGGCATTTGAAATGTATTGCCGAATTGTTCATTGGAAAGGTTGTAGCAATTTACAGCTCACTCCAGCAGTACAAGAGAATGGCCATTTGACCAATCCAAAGTGAGAATTTAGGGATTATAACAGGGCAGGTCAAGGAGGAATTGGTCTCTGGGGTCTTGCATGTGATTCCCTTAAACGAAAATTGAATGAGCCATTAAAACCTTGGGCTTAGCGAGGGAAACCAATTAACAGGCACACCAAGGGATGCTGGAGAGATTGGACTTCTTTTTTTGGCTATCTTCCTAAGACGTCATTTGACCGTTTTAACATGAACCCAGGAACTTTCAGGAAGATCTTTATGTATCATTTTTAGAATATCTGTTTCTACCATTAAGAGAAGAAAATGCCTTCCTAGAATGAACTGATTTCTAGGAAGTAGTTACACCAAAACATAGTCCTTCCAGGTTGTTAAATGCAAAACAAAACAAAAAGAAGAGTTTGGCTAATACCTAGTGGTGGAATTTATAGGAAATGGCTTGGGGACCCCTGTGGAAGGGAGGGTCTTGTCTCTGAGAGGGCCGTTTAACTGTCCTCTGCACAGAACCAAGGAAAGAGGACTTGAATTCAGGGCATCCTAATACCAATATATGATCTGTTCCTGAATAATGAGGAGTCATGACATACCATGAGAAAAAGGAAAAGAAGGACTTTCTATGGAAACATTCTGGAGTTCAGAACATTTTATCCCTGAAAGCAGAATGCTGACCCAATGACAAAGAGCCATCTGAACTTCAGTGACTTGGACAGAGTTAACATTCCCAATACACATTCGGTTTTCACAGGCTAACAAAATGTTTCCATGTGTTTGGATTACAAAGGAATATGCACAGCTTTCTGTCAACACTGCCATTTGAGCTTTTGTAGATGTTCTGTGCTTCGTAGCAGAACCAGAGTTCTTAGTTTATAGCTTCTACACATGGGCCCTATGGCCAGCAATTCTACATCTAGGTCCTCACCTAGGCCAGCACTTTCTCAAGCTTAATGGGCACACAGATCAGCTGAGAATCCTATGAAAATATAGACTCTGATTCGGCAGGCATGTGGCAGCACCTGGGATTCTGCATTTCTAATTAGGTCCCAGGGGAGGCCAAGGCTGCTAGATCCCACGACCACAGTCTGAGTAGTGAAGCCCCAGGGTAGATGGTCTGAACCACTTTAGAATTACCTGGACAGCTTTTAACAACCCTGATGCCCAGGCTGCCCTCCAGCAGAATTAACTCAGAATCTTTGTGGGTGAGACCAGGCATCAGTAGTTTTTTATTGGAACCCAGGCTGTGGACCAATGCAGATTGCTTCACATGTGGGTGGGGAGGGAGACACAGGGGTCTTCATTGATAAGTAAGTGGGGTATATTTGTGGGGGGTGGGGGTGGGGATATCCGAGAGCAGATTAAATGATGAAATATACCTCCATGGATTGACTTGGACACATCTTGAAAATACAGTGCCGAACGCCAAAAGCAAATCAGATACCATTTATGTTAGCTTAAAGGCACACAACAATATATGTACAGTGGATATGGTAAATGTATTCAGATATGTATAGGGATGATGCATGTATCATTTCAGGTTAGTGGTTCCTCCTGGAGTGTCCAGGAGGGGAATGGGTTAGGGATGGATTCTATTGGGGTTGAAAGAATTTCTTTCTATTAAAAAAGATATGAAAAAGTAGGGAATGGACAAAATAAGGGAGGGAGGGGGAGGCAGAAAGAGAGTAAGAAAGAAAAAGAAAGGAAAGAAGGAAGGATGGGAGGGAGGGAGAAAGGGAGGAGAATTCTGGTGACTGTGACTGTCTGGCTGTTTCTCACTGTTACTGCCACTGACTCTGGAAACCGAAAATGTATCCCAACAGCACATCGAATGCCCATTCTTGAGCAGCCTGAAACATTAGTAAGACCAAACAAGCTTCTAAAACTATTAGCTAGAAAGCAATTCAAAAGGGTGATGTATTTCCCCCAGCAGATATTTTCACTCACGATGATCTGAGTATCGTGGCACACCTGCCCTCTACGAGCCTGTCCAGAGGACCCAGACCAAGGCTTTCATTTCACGTTGGAAACAGACACAGAAAGGAGAAGCAGCCTCTGGAGGCTGCAGCGTTGAGAGACCCTGGGATCAGGACTCTGGGCTCCTACTCCTTTGCCCAGGTGTCTTTCTGTGCTCAGGGACCCCAGGGAGGAGCCCCGTCTGCTGGCGAGGCGCCCTGGGCACCCCTCCACCCAGGCTGTTTGTGTGGGGTGGTCCCAACTTGTGTTTCCGTTGGGGATCACCTGCTCCTTTTCCCCAGAGACTTGCTCTCCTGGTCATACAGGGTTCTCCTCCCATATGTGGCAGCAGCGTGATGACACTGCCTGCATCCTGTGGGGTGTTTGTGCCCCAGCTGCGGAATGTGAAAGCCCCCCAGCCAGCTTGCCTCCTGCAGGTGTGAGTTAGTTGCAAAACCAAGTTCTCTGCAGGAAAAGCGTGTAACTGACGGCTCTCTCTTAGAAACACTAGCTCCTGGGAAGTGCTAGGGTTCTGGCTGACCTACACATCATCTCCAATTCTGTGGTCAATATCTTTCAGTATTTCAGACAAATACTGTATGGGATTTTTTTTTTTTTTGGTAATCTGTAATTAACATCTTCCTGATATGTGTTGCTCTTATTTCATATAAAGATACCAGTAGTTTTCTGAGGAAAGAAAGTTTTCATTTATTCTTATTCATTTTTTCCCATTCTTTTTTAAATTGAAGTATAGTTGATTTACAATGTTGTGTTAGTTTCAGGTATACAGCAGTGTGATTCATATATATATATATATATATATATTCACACATACACATATTTTTATATGAATAAATAAAAATTAAAAGAAACTAATAAAAAGAAAATCCCATCCCTACAGGAAACTTTAGATTATATGAGCAACAGAAGGGCAGGTGGTGTGAATAATCCTAAACTTCCAGAACAATTCACTTTAAAGACAGTGGTCTCTGACTGTGAGTCAGTTGGTCTTCCTCAGACATTCTCCTCAGACTGGTCCCTGAGCCTGGCTTGAGGCTGTGCTTCTGCAAGAGAGGGAGGGGATGCTCTGGAAAGCTATGGCTGGTGGGAGATCCCACCTGGGATATGGCTCTACCCCAGAAATTTGTCTTCAGGAGTTGACCAAATATGCTTCCATCCCGTTTCAGATCCTATGCTATGGAGTACGGACCATGTCCGGCAGTGGCTGGAGTGGGCAGTGAAAGAATATGGCCTTCCGGACGTCGACATCCTATTGTTCCAGAATATTGACGGGAAGGAGCTGTGCAAGATGACCAAAGACGACTTTCAGAGGCTCACCCCGAGCTACAACGCTGACATCCTTCTGTCGCATCTCCACTACCTCAGAGAGAGTAAGGCAGTCCCCGCTCCCACAGAGAGCACTGTCGAGAGGTCCTTGTTAACGTAAGATGCGAGGGTTCAGCCCAGTTGCCGGCAGCATCTTGCTGCCCTAACCCGATTCCCACTAGTATCTGAGAGAATGCTTATAAGTGATGACTTATTGCGTAGTGAGAAGTAGTCAGCGCTTTTACGAAAGCGGCAAAGTCAACTAGCATTCAGCTGCCTCCTCCAGGGTCCCCCAACCAGGAAGATCACATGCCAAAGGGAAACAGAGCTTTATCTGGTCACACATTATTTCATCTCCATGATGCCCAAATAGAAATAAACATTATGGAAAGGCTCCTACTTGATGGGAATTGTGGAGTGTATCTTCCCTAAAGCCAAAGCAAGCTCCCCTTCGTATCCCACTCGAACACAAAATGAGGAACATTTTCACTTGGTATCTTGAGATGTGGCTTAGCCTGTCACAATGGGAATGGCGTCTTGGCAATGAGAGGCATGAATCCACAGAGTCTGCTGCATGCTTTAATATTTCAAATGTCAAGCATGATCAGAAGGAGATAGTAGAGATAGTGCAACAGTGGGTGGTGTGAACTCTTTGGTGTAAATGCTTTGCTTGGCATCCCAACCACTTCTTCCCTGAACTCAATATGGATCCCCATCTAGGTTTTAACATGCTAACCAGTAGCAGGGCCATGGAGAGATTCCCAAGCAGCCCATGATAACAGGATGGGGAGTGGGGTGAATGTTTTCCTTCTTTTTCTTCTTTTTTTTTCAAGGAAGGGAATTCTCTCTCTCTTTTTTCATTTGGATGTTGCTTTTTGTTTTGTTTTGTAGCACCTCTTCCACATTTGACTTCAGATGATGTTGATAAAGCCTTACAAAACTCTCCACGGTTAATGCATGCTAGAAACACAGGTAATGCTGGCCCTGCCCCTTCCCCCCAGGACAAGTGTAGGGTTTTGTTTACAGGTTGCATGCTTTACAGGTAGAACGTGGGACAGTCAGTGCATCAGGAAGGCGGAAGTCAGAGGTGGATGGTTGAGGGGTCCCTGGTAGGTTGAGGCTCTGTGTTGGCGGTACCACGGCCTCAAGGCAGGAGGCACTCTTTGGTCTCTGAACACTCCCCCGCTTCCCTTGCCAGTCAGAGGATTTCTTTGCACCAGGAGATGTGCAGAATCAGCCTTCAGCCATAGCCTCAGCTCACATTGGCTGGGTCACAGTCTGCTGTTGTTAGTCCTCAAGTATGCCCTGTGCTGACTGTAGAAACTAAAAGCATGTTCCATGTGAAGGGGCCCTTAGCATGCTCCTTTTTTCTTTTTTTTCCTTTTAAAATTTTCATTCTTAAAGGAATGTTTACTAGGACAAGCAGGGGTTTTACTTTTTCCTTTTTGGTAAAGTTTTAGGCCATTCAACTTGACTTGAATCTTCTTGCACAGTCTTCGTACATTTGCAAAAAGGCCCGTAGGAGGGAATGCCGGTTACTTTGGGGGAGCTTTTGTTGTGAGGGAAACTGTGTTATGACTTGGGAAGATTTGACATTAGTGACTAACTAAATACCTGCTATTCTGTGTCTAACCATTGATGCTACCTTTTATTTAATTATCTATTTTATTTTATTTTTTTTTGCCTGAGCCTGATAGAGTTTTAACGTGATGCTTCTTCCTGGCTAACCCTGCTCCCTCCCCTCCTAGTAAAGGCTGAGAGTAGAGGCTGGGCTTTCTGTGGATGAATGTGGCCCTGGTCACACCCATTTCCTCCCTGGTGATGGAGACACTTACAGAAGCATGGCCACAGGCTGCTCACCCCACTGTTATCAGCCTGCAGGGACCCTCTGCCACCACCAGGCTAGGGAGAAAACCATCTAGTGTTGGAAAGACTTAAGTAACCCCTCATAGGCAAGCCAGCCAGTTCATGAGCAGCCCTCACATAGGAATACAGCCATTTTCCAAAGACTTGCCCTGTTATTTTTAAATGTATGATGTGAGTGAGTCCAGGCTTGAGTATTATAAAGGGATTGCTAGTTGATCTCCAGTAGCCAGAATGTTGTGCTTTTAATCTGAAATTTTAAAAAAATGGCTTTGAGTCAATAATACACTTTTTCAATATAGGTTACACAGTCAGCCCATTAATGACCTTGTGGCCAGAAATAGCAAGCACCTTAGACAAAGTAATTCCCCTGCCTTAGGAAACGCCTAGGAGATACACACACTTTCTGATAACTTCTTAGTCATTTAAAAAGTTTTTAGCAGAGGATGAAAGTGTCAGGAAAGCTCTGACTTCATTATTTTTGCTATTGCTAAACATAGAAGCAATTGAAAAGCAGGACAACAGATTCCAAACGGACTGACCTGTGAAAAGAGGATTACTTCCACTAACAATTTGAGAATTGATTGAGGGAGAGAAAGGGAAAATGTGCATCTGAACAGAGACACGGATTAATTTTTAAAAAGATCCATATATTCTTTGGCAAAATATTTATCATTCTTTGGTGCTCCTTTCCAAGGGCTCTGTAAAATGTTTTATGGGTTTTATACGATTTGAAAATTAAAACACCCACCATAGAATTGTTTTAATAAAATGAGCTTGCAGGGGGATGGGCAGACCCACGGATGGGCTTCAGGAGGAAGCCGTTAAATCAAAACACAAGACGCCTTATGCCGAGTGGGGCACAGAGAGAGTCACATCTCTTCCACCTTCAGCATCTGTTTCTGACCTGTGTGCTAGTCCCTTCTCCCGAAGTCTGGCGTGGCAGGTTCTAGGAGGCCACCTCCCTTGGTTGTCATGGGGCAAAGTAGATTAGGCGCTGTTGCTGAGATCAGATCAACAACCACAGCAAAAGACCTTCACATGTTTTGTCTTTCCTTTTGTCTGCAGGGGGTGCAGCTTTTATTTTCCCAAATACTTCAGTATATCCTGAAGCTACGCAAAGAATTACAACTAGGCCAGGTACGAAAACACCCCTGTGTAATCTCTTTATTGAGAGACATCCCAGGATGTCCTGTGAGGTCCGTGACCTACGTCACGAGACACAAAGACAGCTGATCTTGGATCGGACCCTCTAAACGGTCTTATTCTGCCTCTGTGGATCTGGCGCCTAGAATCAGACCGTTCCATCCAGAGATCACGCAAACAGTCCCCGAACTGCGGGATTATGAGCAGGTCAGCCCCTTCACTAGCTGCTCTCGAAGACAGATGGGCCAGGAAGGCATCCTGGATGCCTGGCGATAAGGAATCCATCCGGTTTCGAGTTTACAGAAGGACATAAGTGTAATCTCTCCGTCCTCAAGGCACAGCACAGAGCAGGAGGCATTCCCCTAACACTAACAGCTGGTCCTCAGCTGTCACGAGAGCCAGTCTTTCAGAGCAGAAGCATGTAATCAATCATATGTACACCTGAGTCTTACTTTCTGTCTTTCCCGATGATTTAATCAGGTTATTAATTTACGCGTCATTCACGAAAAGAATCACTGTCTATCAAGTGTCTGTTAGTGCCAAGCACGATGTTAGATTCTGGGAATCTAAAGATGAACCAGACTTTACAAAGCTTCCTGTCTTCAGAAAGCTGAGCTGTTCATTCCACCGTTGTCCATGGAGCCTCCTGAGTGCCAGCCATGGGGGTGCAGCAGAGAACAAGCCCACAGGCACACAGCCTAAAGCTCTAGATGTTTCTAGATGTAAAGCCACCTAGAGCCAGAAACAGACTCACACACATGTACATTTAACCTACGGGCTAGGTACCTAGAGCCGGAGAGACAGATACGGATGTTTAACCTAAAGCACTGATTGTATAGTAGAGGCAACACCTCTAACGGCAGAGGCTGTGGGAACAGGAAGGGAAAGGAATTCATCCCTCCACGAACGGGGGAAGGAAGCGTTGCAGAGGAAGGACCACATGCCAGAGGAGGATTAGGTGTTGCCAGGTGGAGAAGGAGAGGGTGACATTGGGCAAGCATGGCTCAAACATCTGTCCCCTCGCTGGGATGTACAACCCCACGAGCTGGATGACACATGCCAGCCTCACAGCTGAGGAATCGTGATTAGAGCTGTGGGATGGCTTTTCCCTATTCACTCGTGGATCTAGAAGTCACGTCTTCTTAGACCCAAGCTGATGCTCTTGGATGTCTGTCACGTGTCCAGGCTGCCCAAGTCCTAGTTTGAACTGGTCCCAGGCACTAAGCTTGGCGCTGCTGTTTCTTCCCAGTGAAAAAGACGGGGGGTGGGGGTGGGGGAGGGCAGTGAGCTGAATAACCTGGGTGAAGGTGCTTCTGGGAGTTTTTCTCGCCCCGACACAGCCCTGGTACTGTGACTTCAGGCTGGCGATTTTCTGTCCCCTAACCTCATGAAGTTCCTCCTGGGAAGCATAGTGGAAAGGCTTGGCGATAGTGCTTAGTTACCTCTGACACAGGCCATTTGATCGTGGACAAGACCCAGGGTCTGGAGTGAACTAGATTGACCCTAAAGAAACCCGCCGTGTGTACTGAGAAAGGACAATGAAAGTACATGTGTCACGCTAGCTCTAGGCATTCCTGAGTTTACTGCCAGTAAATGGTCCCTTGGGAGGACATGGGAAGTGTAGGAAAATCACCATGATTTTGTGAGTGTTTGAAAGAAGTTTCCATACGTACTCACAAAAGTCAAAGCTATCTGTGAAACATTTGGCCATGGGTTGCGTATTTGTTTGTTTATTTGAAGCAATTTCATGGATGCCTCTGAGTTGCAAAAGCCAGGGATTGTGAGCTGGTGTCAGGGCTGTGTGGCCGCATGAGTTCGTTCAGCACGATGGTCGGAGCAGCCAGTCGGCTGCCTATTGCTTCCTAGACGGAACAATGGGTCCTGGAGCTCCTTGGCTCCCTATTTGAGGATATGGTGGATTTGGAAGATATGGCGCATCCAGGTGTCAGAGAGGAGAGTGGCCGGGAGGACTCTGGCTGGGAACCCCTCTATGCTTCAGCCCAGGGGGAGACAAGGGTGGCAAACACTAATTCACCTAGCAAAGCCCTGATGATGCTCTTTTCTTGGGTCTGTCGTTCGAGTGTGACTTGGAAGAAACTTGATTTGTACCAAAATACGTGTTTTGGTGATTGCTGCTGTGATTCTGAAAGGAGATACAAATATTAGTGTCTGAGCTACAAAGAACTGAAAATCAGAGTGAATGAGCCAGAGAACGGTTTGCTGTCAGCCAGACTGAGGGATTCAAACTTGGAGAACAGACTTGTGTGTATACCTTGGGTGGACCAGTGATCAACCTTGCAGGAACGGTCTTGTGAGTGTGAAAGCTTATAACAGTGCAGTTGGATAAGTTTGTGATGGGTCAGGGGGGATGGGTATTGTACATCATTGGGGGAGGGGTCACTGGGAATCTGACCGTATCCCTTTGGTTGGTGGGTATCTGACTGCTTTCGAAAGAGCTGGTTGCTGACTTTCCTTGGGAGAGGTCCTTGGGGACAGAGACCCGAGTTCCCGTTCCCCTGCACTCTTGGTTTGCTGTGTCCATCCATTTCTCTAATCCCACATCCACGGAGACAGAGGACTCCTTCCTCCCACCTGTGTCATCCTGCTGAGTCCAACTTCCCAGTGTCCCCTCCCCACTTCCTTCCTTTCCTTCCTCCTCAAGTAACCACCCCCGTCTACCTTTTCTTCTTGTCACGGCCCAGCTTCCCAAAAAGATCATTTATTCCAGAGTCCCCTTACTGCCTGCCCTGTCCAATTACTGGGTCGTTTCAGTTCCCCCCCACAATTGTCCGGGACTGTTCAGTGACCTTACAGGATAACACATGATGGACAATATACTCTTTTGTTCATGCCTCAATCCCCTCTCTGCCTGTGCTTGTTCCTATTAATCTTATCCAGATTTTCCTGATTCAAAATGCACCCTCTTTCACGATCCCTTTGTTGAATTAGCATTTAGATGAGTCTCTCCTCTCTTCTTAGAAAGTGCTAGCACATAGGCAGATCCATTTACGTTCTTTTTTTATGATCGAATTTCATGGTGTCGCATGTGTTTCTTGGGTAGTCAGTTATTATGACCAAAAGCCCTTTCCGCATCTCCCCTGTAAACTCCCTCCTTCTTTGCTGAACACATGCTTTCTTTGGGGCCATGGCCCCTTGAGGCCTCAAGTGGCATAAACAGAGACAGGTCTGACTCAGAGAAACTTGCAAGCTGGTTTTTGACCTCATGATGTGAACCCTGCCTGGCGTCCTAGGAGCAGTGTATGTGAAAGCTCTGGTGTGTGCCCAGGACGATCTGTAACCCCATCCTCCCCTCCTCCGTCACCATGGTAATCCAGGCACCATGATACCCATCTAGGATTTTATCGAAGGAGACTGGAGACTCGGGTCAGCAAGTGCAGCCTTGACTTTCCCTTTTCAGCTGGCTCTCCTCAAGGGGTTCTCGGAATCTGCAATGATTCCTCCTTTGGAGTTTGCAGCTCAGTGCCATTCAGCATCTCCAGTCATAGCAAGATGACGCAGCCAGTGCACTGTGTCCTCAGTTAAGTAAAGCCTGTATCACAGCAAATGGCTGAAAATGCATTCTTGGCTTTGCCCTAACTATACTCTAACCACAGATCTGTACATCTGTACGCCTAGTTGAAAAGGGAAGGCACAATGCCCCCAGCTCTCCCTGTCTTTGACAGAGGAGTTTAGAAGACCCTAGGGAGAGCTAGAGGAAGACAAGAGAGAGTGATTTAATCATGTCAGTCGGCTTTGACCCTGAAAATTCCTTGCATTAAATAGGGGTTTATAGATTGGTTTAGGCCAATAGCTCTCGGTCTTTGTCTTTGCCATTAGCATCTAAGTTCATTGAGAGTGGCAAAATTCAACCTTTCACATCCAGTGCAACCAGGGACCTCCAGAGTTACTTTGTACATGTGGCATGGATCCCCAGCATGAGGATAAGCTCTCCCATGATCCAAGTTCTGGTCCTTTAAAAAAATAAAGTGGTGGGTAGATGTCAAGAGGGCTAGTGGGCTGTTCTTCAGTAATCTTGATGAAAGGAGAGTATAAAACTTGGTGAACTTAATCCCGCACGAAGGGCAGCAGGGATGCTTGCTTACATCATTGATGTCTAGGGAAGGGAGTGGTTGGGGGAAGGAGTCTCATTCAGAATCAGGAACTGATCTTGACTCCCCGGAAATAAACAAAGGTGCTGGGGTGGAGGGGGCCAACACCAGTCAAACTCCCTATTTGTAGTTTTCATGGTGTTTGATCTAGATCACGGCATATAGCATACTTCTTTGGTAACCCTCAGCTGCCTGTGAAATGGCTTTTATAAAGTTATTTTAAAACACTGTCCGTTACAGAAAAAAAATAGCAGAACCCATGCCAGAAAGCAGCTGTCCCTGACACAGGACCTTCTGCCAAGTCTAAGAGTTAATGACCTTGAAGATTAAAGTTGAAGAGAAATGGAGAGTGGATTGAAATGACCACCAAAAATGCAATGTATACTGTGTTCTTCCTAGAAGTCTTATGATCTACTCTCCGTAAGAGGCAAATAGCAAATGTACACAGAGTAATAATTTTTCAAGGAGCCAAAAAGCAGAACTGCTCAAAACTGGCTCTGCTTTGAGGTGTTGTAGCTGCTGACAAGGTCACTGAGATGATTGTCTCCCATCTCAGCAAGCCTTAGTTCAACACCCCCCAATGTCACATCCCACAGGAGGGGGGCTTGGTGCCCATGGCCTGTGATCTGTAGCTGATAAGAGAACACTGGAGCAGAATTTCATGAACAAAAACAAAAGCCCACTTATCTTCCATGGCAATATGTTCATGAACACATTAATCATTGTTCATATAAACATCTCCAGTTCTTGGCAAAAAATCAGACTTGGAGTTGTTTAGGGCCTGACGGATTTTCAAGGGAGGATGAGACACGGTTACACACTCTAAGAAGGACTTTATGAATTAAGAGTTTCAAAATATTTTCGTATTAGTAGTTTGGTGTTTAATTTCTTCCAGTCAGATTTCATGGGCAAAAAGTAGTAGCAGACTAACTACTGACACTTGCTATTAATTCCATTTCTAATGTTTCAGGTGAAAGCATTCAATCTAGAACTCTTTCCACACATTTATTTGTGTTAACACACTCAGATAGCATTTCTGAAATCCTTATCTGTAGGAACACAGATTTTTAGAAAAGAATAGTGGAAATTGTCTAGAACAGGCTTTCTCAAACTTCAGTGTACACCCAAGTTAAATGGGACCATGTTAAAATACAGATTCTTTTTTTTAATTGAAGTATAGTTGTTTTACAATATCATGTTAGTTTCAGATGTACAGCAAAATGATTCCGTTTTATATATACATATAAAACTGTGTATATATATTTTTTTCTTTTTCAGATTCTTTACTCTTACAGGTTATTACAAAATATTGAGTATAGTTCCCCGTGCTATACAGTAGGTCCTTGTTGGTTATCTATTTTATTTATAGTAGTGAGCATATGTTAATCCCAAACTCCTAATTTATCCCTCCCCCCCTTTAGTAACCATAAGTTTGTTTTCTGTGTCTGTTTTATATATAAGCTCATTTGTATCATTTTTTTGTTTTCTGTTTTGTATATAAGCTCATTTCTATCGGTTTTTTTTAGATCCCACATATAAGTGATATCATATGATATTTGGCTTTCTCTGTCTGCCTTACTTCACTTCGTATGATAATCTCCAGGTCCATCCATGTTGCTGCAAATGGCATTATTTCATTCTTTTTTATGTCTTGAGTAATATTCCATTGTGTATATGTACCACATCTTCTTTATCCATTCCTCTGTTGATGGACATTTAAGTTGCTTCCATGTCTTGGCTATTGTAAACAGTGCTGCGATGAACAGTGGGGTGCCTGTATCTTTTCTAATTATGGTTTTCTTCAGATATATGCCCAGGAGTGTGATTGCAGGATCATATGGTAGTTCTATTTTATTTTATTTTTTACCAGAATCTGGTAAAATGCAGATTCTGATTCAATAGATCTAGAGTGAGGTTCTACATTTCTAACGAGCTTCCAGACATTGCCGATACAGCTAGTCTGCGGAGAAACAAGGACCCAGAACATATTTCTGGATTCTCTTGCTTTTTCATTTGGTAGACAGAAGCCCCATGTTGATATGGCTGTCTGCTCCTAAAGTAGGGGAGATGCTGTTACAGTTGCCCTGCTTGTAGATTTTTCTTTCTGAGACAATTCTCAAATTGAAACTCTGCCTAACCATTTTCTAGACAAAATGCAACTAGATGAGAATCTGTGTGCAAATGCTCCCAGCGACTTAAGTTGAAATTTAGTTGTAAATTGATAGCGACTGCAGATTTAATTCCCACGTGTAACCTCAACACCAGAAAAGTGAGAATCTGAGGAACTGGGTGGGAAACGCTTACAGTCCAAAAATACAGAAATGCCAGTGGAGAGGGAGTGGTGAGCAATAGGAGAGTTTCAAAAGAAAAATTATCGAATTCAACCAAAGCTCTGGAGGGTAGGATTTCACGGACCACACTAGTCGAGATGCTTGTAGCCAAACAGACCAAATAAATTAAGGCAATTCTGCGTTGGATTTCACGTTGCATTTCATTGCTATTCTCTCTGGGATATGAAACTAGGAAGAGACATGTCTTCTGCAACACAGTCAACAAGCTTTTTCAAGATTGACCCACCAAACTGCCAATTTTAAACGAAGTTTAAAATCTCTCCAAGTGAGATTTTATAGTCATCTCCAGGTGACTGGCAGCAGAACACCTGCTGAAGTACCTGGCTATGGCTTTCAGCTGGCCCAGAATGACACGTGGCATTGGACCGAGACCCGTCAGTCCAAGTTGTAGTTTTGAAATGGTTCTGTAATAAAATTGCGTGTAGTTGGCCACCCCACTCCCCAGCTTTATGTAGGCCCAGTTAGTAAGAGCATGCATAATAACGTTTCTGGAATATATTTTTAAAGGAAACTTGAAATGACATAGAGTCATAATCATTAATAGAACTTGCACTGAGGATGCAGAAGTATAATTATTAAATTTGCGTATGCAAAGTGTGATGAAGTTTTATGGGACAAATAGCAATACATTATAAATACAAAAAAAAAATCATTGGCATATACTTCAGCTCTATGGCATTGCCAGTGTTTCGCGGGGGCAGTACTATTTCAGTCTTACAGTTCGTTTTAGAGAAATTCTAAATTCATTTAGTGAAGGAGAAAGAGTAGACATTTGCGTAGGAAAATAACTAGACCCACCTAAATGGGAGGGAAGTCCAAAAGGGAGGGGCTATCTGTATGCGTATGGATGGTTCATTCTGTTGTGCAGTGGAGGCTAACACAACATTATAAAGCAACCATACTCCAATAAAAATTAATTTTAATAAAAGAAGAAAAATAACTAGACCCTTAAGACTGATTTAATATAAGTGGATGAGGGAAAATGAGGGGTGGCTGAGAGAGGCATCTGGCAAGTAAGAGAAGGCAGTGCTCGTTTCCAAGGAAAAAGAAAAGGGAGGAACGTGAACGTCATTTGGTGGATCTAGTGTGAGACTTCACGTAGGAAATCGGTTGATTCATCCACGTTGTAGGCTGTGTCTCAGACAGGTCATGAAGATAATAAAGGGGTGATGGACTTATGTCAATTCCAGCGGGAAGCAGGAAAAATTAGATTGTAAGAAACTTTTGATATGGTCTTGACCTAGGATTGCAGGAAATTACCTTAGAAGAGTCAGCCAGCTCCTAGAGAATCCATCCATGGGAGTTTTCAGATTAATGGGTGCAACTGTTAGATCAATAAAAGATACAAAGTTATCATTTGTAAATAAAACCCAAATCTCGTGGAATCCAGGTTGAATATTACTTTGGATAACTGGGTTTTCTTGCACAATATTGATTCTAATAAACACAAAACAAAAAAAAGCACACAAAATAGCTGTTATCAAGTTACATCATTGATCTTTTAGTCAATTTATTTATCTTTACAGATTTACCTTACGAACCACCCAGGAGATCAGCCTGGACCAGTCACGGCCACCCCACCCCCCAGTCGAAAGGTACAGTGTTGGTTCCCACTGCCTTGAATCCTCACATCACAAGGCAGTGGGTAACTCTTGATGCAGTAAATGATAATTTCTGTAGCCAAACTATGCTTTTCAACATACATTTGTCCCTTTGGCAACAAAGTGCAACTGATCTTTAAATGCAATGATTCTTTCTCTATTGGCATTATACCTATTTCTATAACAAGAAGAAGTGAATGATGTAATGAATGATGTAATGCATTTCTGGACAAATGCATGTCTCATAGGATGCTTGAGTACAGATTAAATACTGGGTGATTTCCTAATCTTGGCCATGTTTATAGTATTCCTTACTTTATATTTTCCTGGTGGTTTCCCTTTATCTTTTTATTTTAGAGTTGATTCATTTTAATCTGTTTTGTAAACCATCTCAAATTTTTTTTAGTTTTGCAAAAAGTGGGGTAAAAATAAATTTTTAAAATAAGTATATTTAAAAATAAATACTTATTTAAAAATAAGTATTTTAAAAATAATAATAAATTTTTAAAAAGTGCCCTCGTTTTGCTACCACATTTACATTTGGTTTCGTTAGAAAGGAAATTTTTTTCTTACCATGTTTCTTATTATAAGAGTAAGGCTATTATGTTAATAACTAAGGTAAATGATGGAATGATGATACAACAGCATCAAAGTCTGGTAGCAAATACAAGTTATAACTAATTGTCTCTTTGTTTTTTGGATTTTCAGCTGCTCAGCCATCTCCTTCCACAGTGCCCAAAACTGAAGACCAGCGTCCTCAGCTAGGTATGTTTTACAGAGCATCTTGGTGGCCATAAAAGAAGAAACAGGTTTAGCAGCATCTTTCTAAAATGTGTCACTTTCTAAGTTAAACTAATGTTCCTTCGTCTTCTTTAGGACTGCTCCGTATGTAAACCAGGGACTAAATTATCAGTCTACTCAACTGGGAATGACTTGAGATTTGGCTAAAACATTTCCAAAACCCGTGCAATAAATATGGAAAAAACATGCTGCGTGCCCACAGGCAGCTTCTTTGCGGCCTCTCAGTTCTTTGATTTTCACCTTCCAGGTCACATACAGCAACATCAGCGTGTGTGCCAAGTCCAGTGCGGAAACACAGTGGCAGGATGCTGCCGCCAGTGTGCTGAGCGTCACGGCCCACACGGCCCTGGCAGAATACATCTGCCCTGTTTAAATCCTGGGATGGAGAGGGCGCTGGGCTAGGTGTTGGGAACCCTGGGCCAAATCTGAGCTTGGCCACCAGCTAGGAGACCTTTACTGAGAAGCATCACTCAGACCCATGTGACATCTTTTCTAATACAGGAAGTGGTGCTGGGGGACTTTGGCGTGGGGGACATTTTCACTCTGAAATCTGGAAACACCAGTGGGTCAGCATTATTCCTGGAGCTACAGCCTACCTGCTCGCAACTATGTCTTTGGGATCTGACTTCTTTTCTTTTTGCTATAGATCCTTATCAGATTCTTGGACCCACAAGTAGCCGCCTTGCAAATCCAGGTGAGACACTGCTGACGATTTTGCTCTTATAAAGTTGTCTTTTAGGCAGTAGCTATTTTGAAACTGAACTTGTATAGACAAGAAATCCCTTCCACTGAACAAGCTGAAGTTGTAGGTCTCGCTGGACTATTTGCCTAAGTGGAAAAAAATGGGTCGGGTTATACATTAAGATGTAGCTTCCGCAAAGAGCATCATTACCTAATCCAAACTGTATCTGTTTCCTAGGGCTGCTCTAACAAGGTACCACAGACTGGGGGTTTAGACATCGACATTTATTGTCTCCTAGTTCTGGAGGACAGAAGTCCAAAATCAAGTGGTCAGGGTTATTTCCCTCTGTGGACCATGAAAGAAGGATCTATTCCAGACCTCTCTCCTTGGCTTATAGCTGCCGTCTTCTGCCTGTATCTCTTTACCTCTATATGTGTCTGTGTCCAAACTTCCCTTTTTCTAAGGACACCAGTCATATTGGATTAGAGCCCACTCAAATGATATTACTTTGACTTGATTACTTCTCTAAAGACCCTATTTCCAAATAGCGTCACATTCTGAGGTACTGGGCAAGTCCAACATATGAATTTGGGGGGAGGGCCACAATTCAACCCATCACACTAGCAGATAAAATAATATCTTAAAAAAAAAGAACCATAATGACAACCACAAGACTTCAAATTTAGGATCATCTTCAATGAATGGTCTGTTTCTGAACTCAGGTGCCAGGAGAAAGTACAGATTCTTAATTGGCCCATTTGTAACCTGTCCCTGGCCAAGGATTGTCACCTGTCATCACGCTTCAGTGCCAACCAAATTGTTTGATGTGTTTGCATTCAGATCAGAACCAGCTGTGCTGGCATCCACTTCAGAAATTCACAGCATATGCTGCATATTCTCAACAGCAAATTCAGATGCCAAGATGTCATAGGAGTATTGCAAATACAAGCTGGAATGTATATTTTCTATACATTGAGGCCAAAGTGGGGTTAGAAATGGGAAAATTTAGGTTCAATCAGTGTACATCCCCACAGGGAATCTATACGTTTGAAAACATAAAATATCATCATTATTTGGCATCCACATCTTTGACATTAAATTTTGATTAATGTTAACTAATTCAGCAAATATTTTTTAAGCAGCTTAAAAGTGAGAAGGGTCTGTTTTGTTTATTGCTCTACCCCTTGGGCCTAGACCGGGTGCTAAATAATTATTGGTTGAACAAATGAATGCAAGGAGTAACAAGATACCATCCTGGACCCTCAAGGAGCTTCCATTCCTGTGGAGAAGTGGACACAGGTTCACCCCAGCATCCACCTGGTGGCCACGTCTCCGGGGTCTTGGTCCGTCCTCCTGCCTATGCTCAGCTTTCTATTTGCAACTGCCTTTATAACCATTCACATAAAAACGATTACTATGTTTTGAGATGATTATTATTAGTCAGGCTTCAGGAAGACTGATCTGGCAGCAATGTTCAGGATAGATTAGAAAGGGGAACAGGACGGAAGCTGGAACACGCTGGGAAAGTTAATACAATAATGTGAAATAACAATTCAATAGCTTTCCCCCCCACCCCTCCCCCATATCATGCCTGGGCAAATGCCTGTCTCAGAACAGCCCTGGGAGGTCATTATCTTCGTCCTACGGAAAAGGAATCAGAGGTCCAGACAAATTAGGTAACTTCTCCTGGGTCACACAGCCCATAAGAAGGGAGGCCAGGTTTGAACCGTGACTCTCTGTCTCCAAAATCTGCTTTTACTGATATTTTCTGGCTCTCCACTGCCACTGAGTGAGCCTGGAAGAGGGAGGTCTTGGAGAATGAGGACCAAGAGAATAGAAAGAAAGGATTTCCTTTCAGTTTCACAACTGTTTCAATGCTTGGGATGAGGCTGAGGTCAGGGATGAAGAGGAGGAACATGTCAAACTGCACCAAACAAAACCAAACCGACCCTTTCACCCACACAGATTGGTGAAGTGAAATATAAGTCTGTGCCCATGTTGTTGCAGTTCAAAGGTGTGGCTTGGTTGGTGCCTTGGGGCCAAAGAGAGTTGCCGGCCCCTAAGCAGAGGGCTTAGTGTCTATTCACGCTGTTCCCAGCAGCCTGGGGTTGCCCACGGAGGGTAGGGGGACCTGGGACCGAGCAAGGAGGAGACTGCAGACCCATCACTGGCCTGGGAAAATGTCTTGGTACCTAAGAGGTCCGTGACACTGGCATCGTAAGCAAAGACTGTGCCCATTGGGCCTGGGGAAAGTGGCAACATCCAACTTTTGACTCAAAGATTTCTTTTACTTCGTTTATAATGAATTAGGCCTTCTCTCCATCTCTCCTTAGGCTGTGTGTCAGTTACTTTCATGTGGCCTTTCCCCCTAAAACCAGAATGTCTTATCATTCTATTAATGAGAATGCTTCTTCCTGTTTGATTCTAGTTTCCCATCTCTGATAAATAAATCCTTCACCACTTAAACTGCTGCCTCTCCTCTTTTCACAATGCAAACGTTTTTTAAACCATTTTAAATGGAAAGATGACATCATATAGTATGAATGCACGAGATGATAACAGCGTCGCAACATCTCTATCCAAAATATGCATTTGGGGTGCACTTTGGACCGTATTTCTTCTGCTGAGAAGAGTGTGTCCCTGCATTATTATGTCCTGGATCAGATATTAGCGACGTAGCCCCTTTATGTCCCGTCAGAATGGCTGACCATTTAATGTGGCTTCTGTGATGAACAGAAATTTCCTTTCCATGGAAGAGCTTTCCTGGGAGGAGTTCAGTAGCTCCCTCGGTGCTCCCTGGATAGTCGCTAATGGTGGGCATGAAAGTGTAACCTGCTTCATGCGGAACCAGAGACCAGTTTTAGGGATGTTTTTCCATTGGTTAGGAGGTGGGAGTGTCCAGTCTTCTACTGGGAACCCACCAAGCTCCAGGCCCAGGGAAGGACTGGAGGAGACTGCAGAGGTGTGTGCAGAAACCAGGCGCAAGAGCAGTGTTGTTGTGCAGTGATTCAGCCCCAGATTCTAGGCGAATCTGGGTTCCAACCCTTGCTGACCTTGGGCAAGATAAGTCACTCTACCTCTTTGGGCTCTAATTCCTCACCCCTACAATGGGCTATCACATGATTCTGGGGGGAGGGGGATTAAAATAAACACGTGGAAAATGTTCAGAATGATGCCTGGTACCAGTCAGCATTCAGTGATGCTGGCCAGCCCTGAGAATACCACCATTCCCAGCTTTTGCCTGGCCAGCATGGGGTTTTTGGGGGGAAGGTGGTTGTTTTCCTTTGGCATCTCCTGGCTCTAGGCAAGGGATGTACCTTTCTTTTTTTTTTTTTTTTTTTTTTTTTGGCGGTACGCGGGCGGGCGTCTCACTGTTGTGGCCTCTCCCATTGCGGAGCACAGGCTCCGGACGCGCAGGCTCAGCGGCCATGGCTCACGGGCCCAGCCGCTCCGCGGCATATGGGATCTTCCCGGACCGGAGCACGAACCCGCGTCCCCTGCATCGGCAGGCGGACTCTCAACCACTGCGCCACCAGGGAAGCCCAGGATGTACCTTTCTTTAAGCCCTGGTTTCCAGCTCAAACAAATCATGATAAGAGCACTTATGTACCGAATTCACCCTCATAGTGATCCTGCAAGATGGTACTACCATCTTGAGAGTATTACCATCACCTGCATTTTGCAGACAAGGACATTGAGGCACAGAGAGCCAGGTGAGCAGAGCCAGGATTCAGCTGCGACAGTGCCAACTCCAAAGGGGTGCTTCCGGCCACCATACTGTCCTGCCCCTCCCACCCCCGCAACAAGCCCTGTCTGAGCCACAGACAAAGCCTTCTGTCTGAGACAAATGCCTGCTGCCTGAATCCCGATGCGCTGGGGGGTCCAGGCTGTGCACGTGGGATTTTCTGCAGCACCTCCAGCTACTGTAGAAAGTAGCCCAAGTGATTGCCACTGTGGTGCTTGCTGCTTTAAAGACCCTCTCTGCTTTATTTATGGCTCTGTTCCTCCATCAGCTGGCTGCTGAGTGCCCTGCTTGGGGACACCCCTCCTACTTGACCCACAGCTGCTGACTCACCCCCAGCTGTGCTTTTCTCTGTGGTTTATAAACCGTTTAGATGTTTTGCCCTTTTTTGCTCAGGCTGTACCTCTTCACTAGTATGTTTCTCTTCTTTTCTTTTAATTGCATTTGGAGAACACTTTCTTCCCCAGAATTAAAGGATTGCCTTCTGTCTTCTTTGAAGCCACACTCCATGCCCCTTCACCCCACTGGACTCTCCTGTAGGTGGGCAGCCGACATCTTTGGGTCCCCCCCACCTCCCGGTCCTGCCTTTTTAGTTAATTGCCTTGGACAAAACTAGGGCAAAAGTAGCTACTCCTTACTGATGTTCCAAAGGTGGTTATCAGGATAGAGAGAGAAAATAGATACGAAGAGTTTTTCGGAAGAAGGTTATTTTTGAGGTGCAGGTGGTGAGGCTGTTTGGGTGCAAGGTCCGGTCTTATAAGAGCATCTCCCTTTACTTGTTGGTTTGGCCAGTGGAATACCCAAGCCACTCTTAGGCTTCCAAATCTTAGGAATTCGTGTTCTGGAATCCCTATTCTATATTCTAAAATGCACCTTCAGTGCACAGTAAGTGTTATTGTTTCGACAGTAAACGAAGAATTTAATAAATTGCTTTTGAAATTCGTGGCCACAAGTAACTCGTTTAATTTACCACTGACTATACCTTCTCAGCAAACATTGTGCCCCCTTGAGGATTCTCGAACAGCGAGAAAATCTGCTGTGGACTGTGAACGCAGTGGATTTTGTTATATTAAATTTAACAAGTAATGAGCTTGACATAATGTTACATTTTATAACATCTACTTAAACATTAATTGATTTGCATTTATGGTTTTGTTCTCAGGTTCGGAAGCTGATGAGTTTTGTTTACAGGTGTCTTATTCCCATAGACTCTTGAAATGCTCAGAGGCCCGAGCACTGTGTACAAGGGCTGATGGGTAAAATCGTCTAGGGAGAAATTCCTCATCCATCCTTTGAACTTTGAGTTTCTAGCCATGAATTTAGTTCCCTGACTTACTAGTTCTTCAGAAACAGGAGACATGGGAAAACACTTTTGTACACTGGTTCTCTCCTATACATGTTTATAAAGGAAGTGGGTGAGGGACAAACTCCCAAGAGGCAATACCAAGGTTTGAATAGATACCAAGTGTAAGTTTGACTGTTTAGGAAGATCTGTGTATTTATACAAAATCTGTGGGATTGTTCTCTGTATGGGAGGAGGTTGACAGTGAATATTTATTTTCAAACAACTCTATGTGTTTATATTGAAACATATGTTACACTGTTAAATCAAAAATCTATGTTTTTCCCTATTCCCAGGTCATATATGGAATTTTTTTTCAAGTAGTAATCCTTTGGTTACAATATATATACTAAAACCATATGGTTTTCTCAAACTATTCTTTGTGTTTTTTAAATGCATATTAATGAAATGTTGGGGGCAAGAAAACTTGATTGAGAACAGTTTGAATATGTGGTCCCAAAAAAGCAAAGGCTTCCATTGCGATGAACTACAAGCTGTTAATACACTTCAAATGTGTTGCTAGACTGAAAATGCTAATTTTCCAGAACAAATTCAGAAAAGGCTGACCTTTCTCATGATGCTGTTGTACGGATAAATTCACAAACATATCCATTTCCATGTAGCCAACATGGAAACAAAGATTTATGAGTTGGACAATTTATCTAGTGAGCTAGTGGGGAGGATTTAGAGAAAACACGTCTATAATTGAGTTTTACATTTCATCAATTCCCTGAATAGTCAACAGTTCCTTTAATGATTTTATCATTATCTACTGATATTTATTGATAGTATAATACAAGATAATCTTTTTGGTAATAAGCCCAAGGCAGTGCTTGGGAGTTTGGGAGGAAAGACCTGCCTCATGTGTCCATTTTCAAAGCTTCTAAAATCTGCTTAAAGCATCTTAGCTTCTCCTGGTACTCAGGATCAGATATTCCCGGTACTTCGCCTCTCCTGGTACTCCTGGTATGACTGTTGATATTTGCATGTTTCTCTCTTTTAGGGAGCCATCAATCATCTTAAAGTATTGTAGCATAGAGTCTAGAATGGTGTGCCTGGATTTTTCTCTGAATTTAAGAAAACCAAAAAGCCACATCTATAGGTCTCCAATGGGATCAAGAGAGTTCTGTGTCCACCCAGTCAAATGAGGTCTCATTGACTCTGTTGGAAGCCCCAAGAGGGCTTGCAATCACTCATTGTTACAGTTTTTTCTTTTGGAAACTCTGCTTAACACAATTGGCATTGCAACGCAGGGACAACACATGGATTTCCGTTAAGATGCATTTGCCTAAATACTGGAAATGGGTGATCTGGTTTGAAACAGAGCCAGCTTTTTTCTAAACTTCCTCATTTTGAGTGGGTTAATTCTGTTCTAGGAAAAGTTTTGACAGAATGGCTTTCTGCATGCCAGCCAAATGTTATGTTAGAAATAACGGTGTTTACTTCCATTCTCGATTTTTTTCCATAAACTTTTTGAAGTTCATTTCCTAAATCTGACTTTTATTATTTTACTTGACCTAGCCAATATAAATGGTATTAAGTCATTATTGCCAGCCACATAACAGCACTTTCTGCCTCGCAAAAGAGGAAAAGTAAGCCCTTCCATCCCCAAAACACAACGTTGACTTGGCTATTCTTCTAAGGAAGTCAGAAATGGATGGAACAAACCTGAACTCTGACCTCTAGGAACTCTTTGCATTTCCAGGAAGGACCTGGATCTTTAGATCAGCCTGGTAGTCACCAAGGATCATCATCTTAGGTCAGCTTCCTTAGACACAGAGCTTGGGCTAAGGATACTTGTGCAAGTGATTAATTAAGGGTATTTCTCAGGAGAGAGGGAGTGAGGACGCAGGATTGGACCGGGGAAAGTGAAGGAAGCTTGTGGACTTCGCTGGAGCCCTGCTTTTGTCTGATCCCATGCGGAGCCCGGGGCATGGCCAGCATCACAGAATTGGTCCCTCTTCGAGGCAAGGGGGCCGGCCTCTGGTACCCTGTGTCAGTCCATCAGGCTGTGGGCTACCTGGGGGTGGATGAAATAGCGCCTCTTCAGCCAAGGGCAGTTCTCTGGAGACAAGCAGGGGGATCTGGGGGACAAGAGCAGCCAATACCCCAGCCGCTGACGGATGGGCGCACAGCCTGGTAAAGGAAGTCTGGGTGGGACGCCACCGCCCCCTCTTCTGTCGTTGAAGAAAGGACCCCTTTAGCTCAGATCCTGTTCTCACTGGGGTTTTCTTGTCTTTTCCCACCTCATCAGGGAGCGGGCAGATCCAGCTGTGGCAGTTTCTCCTGGAGCTCCTGTCAGACAGCTCGAACTCCAACTGCATCACCTGGGAAGGCACCAACGGGGAGTTCAAGATGACAGATCCAGATGAGGTGGCCCGGCGCTGGGGAGAACGGAAAAGCAAACCCAACATGAACTATGATAAACTCAGCCGGGCCCTCCGTTACTACTATGATAAAAACATCATGACCAAAGTCCACGGGAAGCGCTATGCCTACAAGTTTGACTTCCACGGGATCGCCCAGGCCCTGCAGCCCCACCCTCCAGAGTCCTCCCTGTACAAGTACCCCTCGGACCTCCCTTACATGGGCTCCTATCACACCCACCCACAGAAGATGAACTTTGTGGCCCCCCACCCTCCAGCCCTCCCCGTGACATCGTCCAGTTTTTTTGCTGCCCCAAACCCATACTGGAATTCACCAACAGGAGGGATCTACCCTAACACTAGGCTCCCAGCCAGCCATATGCCTTCGCATCTGGGCACTTACTACTAAAGACCCGAGAGAGGCCTTTCCCAGCAACATGCAACCGCCAACCAATTGCCACAAGCTCTATCGGAGACCATGAATCAGAAGTGCCTCAAGAGGAATGAAAAAGCTTGACTGGGGCTGAGGGGGAGGAAGCCGGGGAAGAGATCCAGAGACTCTCAGTGGGAGGGAATTACTAAAATATTACTACAGAGATAAAGAGGATGCTACAAGTGTAATGTACGTGGACAGATCATCTGTGGACCAACCTTGTGAAAGGCATTGTAAGTAGAAGCATGAAGTCATGAGGACAAAGTGCCAAAGAAAATGTTCTGAAGAAGTGTGTAAACCTTAGAGGAGCCTTTGGGATCCTGTTCATGCATTAAACTGGGATTAAACTCAAGCAATAGAGATAACACAGTCTGGACCTAACATGCCATTTCTAATGTCATTTGAAGGAAAAAAAAAAAACTACCTGTATTTAAAAAGAGAAACATATCAACACAGAAAAAAAAAGAAAAGAGACTGTGGCCCATCGATAGACATTGATAGGGAACTCATCAGCACTTGCAGTTTTGGGCGAAATCAGATTCATTCCATTTGATGGAGAGCGGTCAGCTCTCTCCAACTGTGAAGACAACCCAAAGCTTCCAACTCCTTTATGATAGGACAGGAGCTCTGAGCCGAAGGGAGGGACTGAGAATGTGTCTGGAGGGTAAGCGTGTGGGTGTAGACAGATGAGGCGGGAGAGGAAGAAGCAGAAGAGGAGGCAAGGACTGGGAAAGAAACTTCTCGAGCAGTAAAGACTGGACTTAGGACGGTGTCGGTCCTGCAGAGAATTGAGTCATGGAGACTTGCGGTTCCATACGGTCAGTGTTGTACCAAATCCAGTGTTACGAGGAAGGACACAGCGTCACGGAGGCAGGGCAAGTAGTAGAATTCAGAAACAAAGTCGTGCATCTCTCTTTTTGTTTGTTTATC
The DNA here is from genome assembly GCF_011762595.2 of Tursiops truncatus. Taxonomy (NCBI): domain Eukaryota; kingdom Metazoa; phylum Chordata; class Mammalia; order Artiodactyla; family Delphinidae; genus Tursiops; species Tursiops truncatus. Next base: position 137,201,567 of record NC_047037.1, on the reverse strand, counting down.
AAAAGAAAAATTGTAACTGGAATTGTCTGATATTTAAAAGAAACATTCAGGACCTCATCCTTAGGTGAGGGCCCTGCTCTCCACAGGGTCAGGTAAGAGCTAGCCTTCTGGGCTACTGCGATCCGAAATCACCTAGGCATCGGGGCGAGGCGGGCTCCAGGTTTCCTTTTGAGTCGCGAACGCTGTGCGTTTGTCAGAATGAAGTATACAAGTCAATGGTTTTTTTTTTTTCCTTTTTATATAATAATTATATAACTTATGCATTTATACACTACGAGTTGATCTCGGCCAGCCAAAGATACACGACAAAAGGGACAATCAATGATCTAATGTGGCCTTGAACTTTAACTCTGTATGCTTAATGTTTACAATATGAAGTTATTAGTTCTTAGAATGCAGAATGTATGTAATAAAATAAGCTTGGCCTAGCATGGCAAATCAGATTTACACAGGAGTCTGCAATTGCACTTTTTTAGTGACTAAAGTTGCCTTTTAGAAACTTGTGCTGCAAGGGGTGGGTTTTGTGTTAGAATTCTCCTTTGTCCAGGAACTCGTGCAAGGGAGAGCCAAGCAAATGCCACGCTTGGCACGCAAACAGTGATGACCTCTCCGGGGCCTTGTTGTCAGCTGGAGCCGTCCGGAGCAGAAGGACTGAAGGTTTTCACCTGGGAGCCTCCAGATTTAGACCCAGAGTGGAGAGAGGCCTCTAAGCTGGGGTTGTAATTGAGAAATTCCAGATCCGCACCTAGTCACGAATCACCCTTAATTCCTGCTATAAAGCATTCATTGGATGGCAAACAAGCTATTGCTCTCAATGTAAACTGTATTATTGTTGGTAAATAAAGCATCAGAGATCGCAGCAATGTCTCACTTTAACGAGACAAGGGACAGCTTCAAAATTTGCCATTTGGCTTCTCCATCAGAGGCTCTCATCGGGTAGACTGTGGCCTTGACCTTCCCACACCAGGATAACCTGGGTACCCTGGTTTGGGATTCACCAACCCTGAGCCTGACAGATGATCAGACACTGTTTATTTCTCTGATCCAAAGTCAATTCCCCCTTGACATCCTTTCTCTCCTATGTGCCACAAAGGATGCCGGCCTTAGCCAAGGTGAAGGCAGCTCGAGAGCTGGGGTGCAAGGCCCTGTGAGAGGGGGTGAGCCTGGGCAGCTCCCTAGCCTGAGTCAGTTTCTGAACTGGCCCATCTCCTCGCTGTTTGGGGGCTTGTTTTGCACTCTGTAATCCTCTTGCGATGATTAAATGACGTTGCCAAACCTCTGGGCTCTGGATCCCTTGGCAGTGGTCTCTAAAGCTGGTAGGATCCGATTACCAAAGCTGCAGACACTCGGCATTACTTGGATTAAAAGAAGTCCAACTCTCCATCAATTACAGCAGCTTGGGAAGGGCCCGCAAAGTGCCTGTATCTCCTTAGGGAAGACATAAATAAGTAAAAGCATAAACGCTGGCAGCTGGGGTGACCCACACTGTGTTAATGGGAAAGATCAGTCATTTTTATTTTGCAATGCAAAGTTGAAGCACACCTACGTTCTGCATAGAAACAGACATTTACTCGGATAATCACTCAGTTCCCCTCTTTCAGGATTGTATCATGAACAAAGTAATAAAAACAAGGCGTAATTCTCATTTTCAGTTTTAACAGCTGTTTTCAGTTAGGGTCCCACCTCCCCCTGCCATCCAGATTATTAGCAAACTTTATGACAAGCATGAGCAATGGGGATTATTTTGGATAACGTGATAATGCTGAGTTCTCCCAAATAAATAATTATTCAGTTATATCTTAAAATAACGTTCACTCTCTGCTCCTGCAGAATCGAATTCCAGAGCAGTCTCCAGTTCGTATTCATAGTGGCATCAAGAACCTTTTCCTCTCCGCTTTCCCATCTCTCGGTTTGCCCTGATGTACACTCAAGATCCCTGCAGAATCTCCCTTCTGCTGGCAAGAGATGGGCCCTCTTCTTGTTTTAAATAGTCTTTTGGAATTTGTACATGGTGGAATCTCTGCGGATTCCCAAATCTCAGTCAAGACTTCATTTTTGCTCCCAGTTTGATGTCCTTGCTATGTCTCAGAGGGGTTCATGATGAAGCAACTTGTCAGGACTGGTGCAGGTAGAGGACTTTCTGCTCCTCCAAAGCACCTCTTCGCTGCTGCAGCCCCTGCCACCTGGGAACAAGGGTCTGGAGGGGCATGCCATGGATGCAAGATGCTTCAGGGACCACTGACACCTGGGATGTGGGGCGGTGATGGCAAATAGGGAAAACATGGAGATCCCGCAAGCCCTCCCGGATTGACCTGTAACCTATGGTTAAAGACAAGAGCATCATGTTTATTGGTCTTCCATCATCCCACCCAAATAGAAGTTCTTGGATGACTACTTGGAGAATGAAAAAGATTTTGGACTGCTCAAAGGTATATCACATTCCATTCCTTCTTTTTATCTTAACCTTGGTTTAAAAAAATCTTGGTGAAACGTTTTCATGTCAAATGGGGAAAAGGTTGGCTATAGAAATCAAATATTAAAAATAACTGGAACCTCTTCATCTATCATAGAGCAGTGGTGCGCAAAGTGGGGTCCCAGGGCCAGCAGCAGCCTCACCTGGGAACTTGTTAAATATGCAAATTCTCAGGCCCCACCCCAGACCTGCTGAATTGGAAACCCTGGAGGGTGGGGCTTAGCCATCAGACCTAACACACCTTACAGGTGATTTGGAAGCATGTTGCAGTTTGCGAACCACTGCAGCAGAGGAAAAGATAATCTTTGTGTGTGGAATATTCAGTGTGAGATCTCCATCCCATAACATTTTCTTCTGTGGCCATATGAAAATCAACCATCAGGGAAGCCAGTTTACTCTGGAAGTGTCATCCTGAGTTCCGCTCCCTCTGAACAGCCCTCCTCCCTACTGTTAACTCGCCTACATGTGTATTAATTATCTACTGCTGACTAACAAATTACCGCAAACTCAGCAGTTTGAAACAACACACATCTGTTATCTTACAGTTTCTGTGGGTCAGGAGTGCAGGCACAACTTAGCTGGGTCTTCTGTTCAGGGTCTCTCCAGGCTGAAATCAAGGAATCAGCCAGGAGTGTGATTTTCTCTGAGTATGGGGTCCTTTTCCGAGCTCACTGGTTGTTGGCAGAATTTAGTTCCTTGTGGTTGTAGGACTGAAGTGCTATTTCCTTACTGGCCATCACCAGGGACCACTCTCAAGTCTTAGAGGCCACTTGAGGTCCTTGCTTTGTGGCCCTCTCAACCACTAGGAAGTTGCTTCTTCAAGGCCAGCAGGAGAACCTCTCTCATTTCAAATTTCTCTGACTTCTTTTAAGTGCTCACCTGACTAGGTCAGGCCCACCCAGGAGAATCTCCTTTTTTATTAACTCAAAGTCTGCTGATTAGGGGCCTTATTTATATCTGCAAGATTCCTTTTGCCGTAGAATGTAACCTAATCATGGGAGTGATAAGCCATCATGTTCACAGGTCCTGTTCATACTCCAGTAGAGAGGATTCTGTAGGGCATGTACACCAGGGGTCAGGAATCTTAGAGACCATCTTAGAATTCTGCTTAACACCATAGCTATACTGCCTGTCTTCTAGCATTTTCTAAAGTCCTTTGGCCAATCAAAACTTTTTAATGCACGTTGCTGAAAAGGCCAGGCTCGACTCAGCAGCACTGATGCCCTGGGCTCCATGGCTGCCTCTCCCACTGGCAATGTGGACTTCTTTGAACGAGTCTATTGGTCTTAATCTGACCAATCTGAAAACTTTATGCTGAACATGTAAGGGCTTATGGTAACTTTTTCATAGTATTTACATATTCTTTTGATTCTATTGAAAAAGCAGCTGAACTTCATTCCATATAGAAATCACTGTGCAAACTCTTCTAACTTATAACTTTTATTTTAAATTAATTTTATAAAGTGAAATGGCTTCATTCTTTTTCTCATAAAAAGTTTTGACAAGATATTATTTTGTCAAGGCAATCCTTAATATTTACTTGATTATCATTTGTGTCAGACATGTTGAATTACAGACTTATGCAGGAAGCATGTTAAATGTAAGACCTTTATGAAAAAAAGAAATAGCAAGTTTTTCATGACTCATAGATACACATAACATGTTCCCTAAAGAAAATAATACACAAATGGTAACCAGGATTTTATTCTGAGAGGACTTCATGAAACTGTTTTGAGATTTTGCAAGGTCATAACCGGTTGAGCACAGCCAAAGAGTACTGATTAAAAGATCAATACCCATCTGGAAGAGAGGTCCCGGGGACAGACTCCAGGCCTCTGCCCTTGACCTTACTCATTTATACCTCACTAGGGTGAAGATATAGGAGGTACACCAAAGACAACTCCAGATGCTGTGGGCTGAAAGGAAGATAGGTTACATGACGATTTCAGGATCCAAAAGAGCAGCCTAAAGGGATGGGCCCAGTTTTCCAGGCTTACTGGAGCTTAATGATGTTAGGAGCTGCATCACATTCAAAGCACCTGAGAGTGGGACTGAGCAAAAGCACATGTGAAAAGCACATCAGGGTTTTGGAGATGATGACAGTGATGTGTGGAATATACAGTATTAATGAGCTAAGGGGCAGGGGCAGACACTGCACTAAGCACTTCAGATGCGTTGTCTCATTACTCCTTCCAGGCGTCCTCGTGAAACCAGCTAAAAATAAAAAATCCTGACACTCAGATTAAACAGTTTATCCAGCGCACCCAAGGTAAGAGGGTGAACTAATGCTGTCCCAGTACTGACTCTCAAACCTCTATTCTTTTTTTATTATTAATTTTTATTGGAGTATAGTTGCTCTACAATGTTGTGTTAGTTTCTGCCGTGCAGCAAAGTGAATCAGCTATACGTATACATATATCCCCTCTTTTTTGGATTTCCTTCCCATTTAGGTCACCACAGAGCACTGAGTAGAGTTCCCTGTGCTCTACAGCAGGCTCTCATTAGTTATCTATTTTATACCTAGTATCAGTAGTCCAAACCTCTATTCTTAATCTTAAGCTATGTTGCCTCATATTGACAGGATATGGGAAAGTGACATGACTACCCTAATGTAGGCTGCATTTTTTTGAAAAGATTGGGAAAGAGAACTTGCTTATGCTGTTTTGAACTGATTCCAACATCAATTCTGGACATAACCTTGCACAGGTACATAGACCAGCTAGAGCAAGCCTAATAGAGATGAGAGAGGGATGAGGGAACCCAAGATTATGGCATGGAAGAATAGCTGAAGGGACTGTCCAGTATTTATACTGGAAGCAGGATTACATTTATGGCCCATCAGTCCAGGACCCAGTGTGGTGAATGGAAGTATTAAGCTGTCAGTAAATGTCTTCGGCTGTGAATATAAATGAACATGCAGAAAAGTAACTTCTGGAGCGTAGCTGGACCCAGTGTGGATGCCCATTGGCCAGACTCAAGAAGAACTTTCTAACAGAGGAGCTTCATATGGAATGGCCAACCCTTTGCCCAGCAGTTGCTGGACGTGGGTGCTCAAGTATAGACCATGTGATTAATCACCGGATATTTAGCAGCATTCGGTAGGTGGACTACTTGACTGTTTAGGTCTTTTCCAGTTCTACGGAACTCAGGTTCTGCAAAATGATGAAATGTCATATATATATATATGTTCCTGGAAGATCAGGGAAAAGGGTCTGAAATGCATGACAGCTTAGAAGTCTCACTGTTGGTCAGTATCACTTGGTCCCAAGGGCAGGAGCACAGTTGGGGATTAAACATTATGTAGACATTAGAATCCCCCAAATTTGCTTGTTCTGTGGCTTTATGTCTCCAGATTGATTTGAGCCCACTTTGCTTGGAGGTTAAAATGTACATATCCGTTCAGCACCACAGGGACCTGGTGAATGGGGGGAGGCAGCCGCCTGGTAGGACCACTGAAGTTCCCCTCCACATTTTCTCACTTAACAGGAAGACCGCCCCTTGCCACACTCTTGCATAAAGGCACACATCGTGGGGTTGTTGGTCCCAGCCTGCTCAGCATTAGTCATGGCTCAGCTAAAAGAGTGTAGGGCAGCCCCAGGGAGCCTCAACCCAGCTTCAGACTGAAACCGTTTCCACCTCCCAGCAGGCATCGGAGGCTGGGAGACAAGGCTGGCTTTCCACTTAAGGTGCTAAGGAAGGGATGGGAGCCGAGGTTAAATATGCAAGAAAGAATTTGGGCTAGAAGTGATGAAGCCATTTGGTAAGATCTCTTGACTAGAAGGCCAGGATATTCCAAGAAGCTGGCAGAAGTTGAGCAGAGTACGGAGCAACCTGCCTTCTTCAGAGAGGGTGACACCCAGGGAGAGAACAACCCTAACAGATTTCTGGGAGGGTGAGTCCTGTCTCTTCCTGTAGGAGACACCGGAAGGGGTGGGGACAAAGCAAGAGTAACTGTGGGGAAAGCCCTCTCCACAGAAACGTGCGTCTCGTGGGGAATAGTGGGACCTGATACAATTTGTAATGCTAACGTAACCAATTGTACAAAATAACAAAAGTCAACAAAGACAGTACAAAAAGGACAATCACACTTAATGAATGTGAGATGCAAAGATATTAAACAAAATATTAGCTAATAGAATTCAGCCATGTATAACAAAGCACTTACATTATAACCAGGTTGGACTTATCAAAATAATGCAAATTTGGGTTAATATTGGACAATCAATTAATGTAACTCCCACATGAGTACATTATGAGTAAAACACGATCATCTGATAGACATAGAAAATTTGTTTAATATAATCAAACAGGTATATATTGCTATTCGCAAATTAAGAATAGAATGTGACTTCTTTAACCTGTTAAAGTGCATCTATAGAAACATACAACAAATGTCAGACTTAAAGATTTAAAATTGAAACATTTACTTTGTTGTCAAGAATAAGACAAAGATGTTTACTAGTACCATTTATATTCCACATAATTTTGGAAGTTCTCACCAGAACACTAAGGCAAGAAAAAAAGAAATAAAAATTATAAGTATTGGAAAGAAAAAAAACCCCAATATTTCATTAATCACAAAAAATATGACTGTTCATGTAGAAAATCCAAATTAATCCTTAGGTTAATTTTTTGAATTTATAAGAGTCTTAGCAAAATTGTTGAAATAAAAATTCAACTGCATTTCTACATAACTAGCACACACACTTAGAAAAATAAACTTTAAAATATTATTTACAATAACATGAAATATGTAGTACCTAAGAATAAATCTAATACAGATATGCAAGATCTCTATGGGAAAATAGTAAAACTTCACTGAGAGACATCAGAGAAGATCTAAATAAATAAAGAGGTGAATCATGTTCATGGAGTTGATGATTCAGTATTATAAAGATGTTTATTATTTGCAAAATCTGGAAATTTACTTCAATCCCTATCAAAAACTCCCAAGTCTTTTTCTTTTTAATTGTACAAGTGGACTTTAGAATTTATACAGAAGACACTCTAGAAGAAAACACAGTCTATATTTTGTGCGTTTTGTCCTCCCAAACACTAAATCTTATAAAGTTATAGTAATTAAGAATCACAGTGTGAGATGGCTCAAAAAGAGACAAATATATCAATGGAATAGAAGAAAAGTCCATAAACAAATCCAACATATCTGAATACCTGATATAGTCATAAATGACACTGAAGATCAGTGCAGAAAGGATGGATTTTTTAATAAATAGAGCTAAAACAATTAGAAATCTATACTGGGAAAAAATACGATGGAGTGTTATATAATACCACACAAAAATCAGTTACATGTGGTTAAGGACTAAAATTTAAAATGCAAAAGTGCAAAGATTTTCAAAGATCTTCCAGAAAAATACCGTCATGAACTTGAGGTGCGAAAGAATTTTTTAAACGTGACCAAAAAAAATACAAGACATAAAAGAAATATTGATAAAATTTTCTGTGTTTATATTAAGAACTTCTTTTCATTAATAGCTATCATTCAAGAGAGCAAAAAGACAAGCTACTCTGGGAGAAGGTATTTGTAACTCATATAACCTGCAAATTACTAGCATCCAGAATGTATAATTATTATAAATCAATAAGAAAAAAGCAATAGAAAAATATGTAAAAGGGTTGAATAGCTCACTTCTCAAGAGTGGAAATGTGATAGACAATAAATGTATGGACCGTCATCAGGCTCATGGTGATCAAGGACATGTAAATTAAAACCAAAATGATATCCATTTGATACCCACCATATTGGCAAACATTAAAAAGTCCAGTTAAGAATGGTGATGGTGGTGATGTAAAACAAAGGGAGGTCTCATGAACTACTGGTAGGAGCAGAGGTTGGTACAATCTCTTTGGAAAACAGTTTGTCATTCATTGTAGAACAGACAAAGCGTATACCCCAAATCCTGTTAGGGAAATTCCAAAGGAAGCCAGGAACCTTCCATAAGTCCACTAGGATACATGAACCACAGTGTCCCTATAAGCATGCTTGTAATAATAATAACTGGAAACAACCCAAGAATCCATCTACATTAGATTAGATAAGCCAGTTTTAGCATATTCACATAATGGAAATATAGACAATGGTGAATGAAACTCACAAATTTAATATTGAGCCAAAGAAATAAATATCAGGAAGACATATACAATATGGTTTCATTTATTTAGATTTCAAAAGCAGGCAAAGACAAATAATATGTTGTTCGGAGATTATGCAAAAGTGTTCCAAAATAGGAATAAAAGCAAGGGACTGATGATTTCAAAGCCAAGATAGTGATTACTTCTCAGGGGGAAGAAGAGAGATGGGGTCAAGGAGGGATGCTCAGGTGTTTAAAAAAATCTGGCCATGTTCTTTTCTCCATCATGAAAGCTATTTCTTTATTTGCTATGTATATTCATTTTAAACATTCTCTGTACCTATGATGTATCTTCCAATTCAAATGTGTTTTAAATGCTGTGACACAAAGAGGATAAACGCATATGAAGCCACAGTTTCCCACCTGCCAGCAGTGTGCTGTTGGAGCAATGTTTACCAGCACTGAGAAACATGCTGCCCTCTGACTGCTCCTTGCAGAGGATGCTCCGTTTCCTCTTGTGAGGTGACTGAGAGTTCACTTTTGGTACAGTGGGTTTCGGTATTCCCCAGGTTTTTCTTCCTGTGCCAAATGCTCTCTGTTGGTTAGTTATTGTTGATGAATATCTGTACCTCATCCTGTCTCTCTCTAAGATGAGTCTCCTGTGAGTCTTCTCCATTCAAGAGATAGAGTTTAAGATTCCACCCTTTCAGAGTAGGCTGGACTCAATGACCTGCTAGTAAACAGAAAGTTGTAGAGGTGACAGTGGGTGACTTCTCAGATTACATGGTAAAAGGCATGGTGACCTTCTCCTTGCCTTCTCCCTTGGATAACTCATTCTGGGGAAAGCCAGCAGCCATGTCAGGAGGACACTCAAGCAGCCCAGTGGTAGGGCCATGACGGACTGAGACCTCCTGCTGATAGCCAATCCTCCAGCCCCAGTCAAGCCTTCAGATGACCTCATTCATGGTCAACATTTTGACTGAAATCTCACGAGCGACCCTGAGCCAGAACCCCCCAACTAAGCTGCTTCCGAATTCCAGACCCACAGAAACTGTGAGATAATAAATGTTTGTTGTTCTAAGCCACTACGTTTTGGGCAAATTGATTACACTGCAATAGATAAAGAATACAACTTGCTTTCTCAACCTTGCTGCCTGTGAGTTCTTCCCGACCTACCATATTGCTTTAGACTTTAAGAATGGCTAAGCCGATATAGCCTGGGTTGACCTCAGATCTGGATATCCCTCTGATTCTGAAATATCTTGGGCTGATTCTTGTCATTCCGTTGACAAATTATGTTTCAACTCTCAGGTTTTCTGAGGCTGAAGGATATTGCTTAAAGAAATACTTTTCCCGCAGATGTAAAAGGGGTATTATAAGCACCTAGGACCCTAAAATTCTGGGTTTTGTGGATTGTAGTTGAAATAGTATGGGTTTCCAAACCCCATGGGCATGCATTGAGTCCTACCATTTGCTGGCTGTTTGAACTTGGTTATGGCATTTAGCTTCTCAGAAGTTCTCTTTCCTTCTCTGTTGGTCAAATAATAGTTACTTAGAATTAAGTCTGGCTATGGAAGAAGAAAAACAATGGTTTTATCAAAGTAGAAGTTTGCATCTCTTCCATGTCAAAGTCCAAAGGTAAATAGGTGGTCTAGGGCAGATGTGGCATCTGTGATGTCAGGAAATCCAGGATCTTTGTCTCTTGTTGTTCCACTGTGTGTGGTTATTCTGATCAAAGGTTGATGCGCTAACTCCAAAACATTCATGGCAAAGCAAAAGTTGGACCTGGACTATGTGTCAGCTAGGGTTCTACCAGAAAAACAGAACTGGTAGAATATGAATGTCTGTATGCTCCTATGTGTGTATTAATGTATGTATGTATGTACAAATGTGTGTGTGTATTTGTTTCAAGGAATTGGCTTCTGCCATTGTGGCATCTGGCTGGTGAGGCTGAAATCTGGTGGGCAAATCAGCTGGATGGAAAGTCTCAGTCCAGAGTGGACACTGAAGTCCACAGGCAGAATTTTTTCTTCCCTCATTTTGCTCCTAAAATCTTTTAACTGATTGGATGAGACCCACCCAGATTATTGAAAGATAATCTCTTACTTAAAGTGAACAGATTATGGATGTTGACCACATCTACAAAACAGCTTAGAGTAACACCTAGATTAATGTTTGAATAACTGCCAAGAGCACATGAAACTGCCCATCTCAGGCTACAAGTCCAGTCTAGGACTGATTTCCCACCAGTCGGTCTCCTGCAAAGCTCCATGAAAAACAGCTACAGCTGAGTGCTGGAGGCGGCAAATCAGGTCCCTTCTGCCACATCATAGGAACTGCATCTCCAAGGCTTGGACTTTGAGCCCTAGTTCTCCAGAAAAGAGACCGGTGCTCCCCAGGCATGAATCTGAAGCTGCTGGGACAGGGCTCGAGAGAAAGTCTGACCACCCCTACTGCTGTTGGATCCCGGCTGCTGTCTTGCTGGAAGAGGCAAGCTTAGACCCCTCTAAGGGTAGGGCCCTCTTCTGCAGCCTGATGTCAGGCCCTGCTAGCCCTGTGTGCCCTGGTAGCCACAGAACAATGTGTCCACAGGTGACCCATGCGCCCACTTCTGCTTCTGACTCCTTGAGTTTTCTCTAATTAATGCTTCCCAGTAGGTCGTGTGTGTGTGTGTGTGTGTGTGTGTGTGTGTGTGTGTGTGTGTGTGTGAGTGAGAGAGAGAGAGAGAGAGAGAGAGACATCAGGCCATGCGTCTCTGGCTGAGTAACATCTGCAATCCAGCTCGCGCCAGTGAGGGAAGGATAAAGAAGAGGGACAAAAAGCACGTGACGAAGCATGCTTACTTCCCACTGATAGCACGTAGCAGCAGGGAGTCTGAAGAATGCATGCACTGCTCACTCACATAGAGACTGAGTGAGAGAGGAGACTGGGTAACTATTAGCTTTTCCCAGCAGGGCCGCCACCAGCACACAGGAAAGGAGCATGCTCTGGACCGACAAGCCACGTGGGTGAACGATTCTCAGCAATGTGGCCCTGTCTCTAGGCAACACATCCCTGAGCCAGGGCGCAGGTCTTGGTGATGGGAGCATGGGCTCCGCCGTCAGCCTCCACCCGCCCCTCAGCCGTGTACCTTTCTGCTCAGAACAGTCTGTTCTTTCTGCTGACCTGGGTGATTTTTTTGATAAATGTAAATGCGTCAAGGTCCTTTCAGAAACTGGGACAGACATGGGGGTAAGTGCTGGCAATCCTTTGTAACAAGTGTATGCCCTGTGCTCCCAGCTGGGGATAGAGTGCCATTTGATGGCAGAATCCTGCATCTCTTTTTGGAGGTCAGAAGCACTGTCTCCTGTACAGGTGCCTACAGTAACAGTCCTCCAGACGCTCTGAACTTGAGACTTCGTGAAGATGCTGAGAGGGTCTGATGACCATGACCGCAGTGTTCGGAGAGCCGAACACTGCATACTTTATCCTTTATATTTTCATATCTAGTTGGCATGTGAGGGATACAAACTGAGAACGTTCAGTTTTCAGTTCCTTCTCACAAGGGAGCTGCAGGGACTTTCGATTGTGGAAGCTTCCTATCATGCTGAGAATAAAACTAAACTCCTCACCAGGTCTGCAGACTCTGCAAGGTTTGCCCCTGCCACCTTCTCTAGTTTCATGGCTCAGTTCTACCCTTGTTCTCCTTCTCTCTCAAACCCATGGCCTTTTCCGAGTTCAGGCCTTTGCACTAGCAGCTCCCGCTGCATGGGGCACTCTTTCTCCAGATCTTCATGCAGCAGCCTTCTTCTTGTCCTCTGGGTCTCAGCAGGGCCGTCTCTGACCACATCTAACTCAGCCTTCTGCACAATCCCACATCCGCAGGGCTACTTTCGTCAAGGCCCTTGGCACTGGCCTTCTCCTCTCTTACATATTTGTTTTTCATCATCATTGCTGTTGAAACCTCCATGAAGGAGTGTCCTGGCACCTGGCAGGTTGACGCAGTAAGGATGTTTTTATTTGTCAATGAGACAGATTTGGAAAGTTCAGAGCTAGACTTCAAGCAGAGATGCCTCCAGGGGCTTCAGGACTTGGCTTAACTCCATCTCTCAGCTTTATTTTCTCTCTGTAGCCTTTGGTTTTGGGTGGGCTTGTGTCATATCAACATAGTCACCACAACAAAACTCCAGGTAAAGGCTTACAGAAGATCTCTCAACATCAGTACCATCGACGTTTGGGGCCAAACGATTGTGGTGGGGCTGCTGTCCTGTGCCTTGTAGGATGTTCAGCAGTATCCCAGGCCTTTACCTACCATTTTGCCAGCATCCTGGATGCATAACAATACGAAAGGTGTCCAGACATTCCCAAATATCCCATGAGGAGTAAAATCACCACTGGTTGGGAACCACCAACTACTCCATGGCCTTTCAACCACTCCAACAGAAAAGCACTTGTTTTTCCCAGTAGTTCAAAGAGGAGACCTGGAATTAAGTGTCACTCCTGGACTTTGGTCACATGCCCTTCCCTGAACCCATCACTATAGCCAAAGAAATAAAATGCACTGATTGGCCAGCCTGAGTCATGTACCCTAGAGCTAGAGTTGGTTCAGTCACAGCCAAACCTTTGATGGTTAGGGAGGAGCTGTCACCCAAAGGAAAATGAGGGAATTGTGACCAAACGGGAAAAATTTTCCCGCTAGTCTGAAGGAAGTCTCTTTGGAGGAGTCCACATTGTTCTTTTCATACATGCAGGGGTCTGCGCTGGGCCCACTTCACGCCAATGTCATGGTAGTCTTCACGCTCTAAGAAAGTGCAGATGATTTCAGTATTTTAATCCATAAAGCAGAGATCCTTAACTGGGGCTGGTAATGCTCTAAATGGCATAGCAAAATTTTTTGCATTGGGGAATTTTTCTGGTGAGATGGCCCATTGCTTTCATCAAACCCCCAAAGTTTACTATCACCCTAAAATATTAAAAACAACTGCTCTAGAGATTGACCTTGTTTCAAGCCTTTTAATGGTGAATCAAGTACAAACCTAGGAAGAGCTATTTGTGCTTTATTGAATGACCCTAGACACATACCCAAATCTGTTGGTTTGGGCCCAAATAACACTCCTTTTACGTTCCACTGACTATGCATTTCTAGATAATGGAATTACTAGTTTAGATAAATCCAAATGTTCTTTGTGAGTTTATTAATCAAGGTTCCTAAATTTCTCTAATGAAGCCAAGAAATTAAAACTAGATGATGCTAACCTTAATGTTTATGACTCTGTCCTCGTCAGGAGAGCCTAAAGATGTGATTTCGTGCAGAGAGCACCAGTTAGGAAGGTAATGAGCATTTGCGATCCTGCTCCTGTTCTGAAAGGCTAGATAAATCCAGGCAGTGAGTGGTCCCAGCAGTAGCAAGCATCAAGTCAACAAAACTTCCTTTTGAGAAACAGCCTTGTAGCACCTTCCATGAAATGAAGATCATGGTGGGGTCAGATGCCATCATGCTACTTGTTTGCATTATGATTTTGAACTCATGTGGCCACTTGGTCCTGCTCTATGATGTCTTTGACGCCATACGGCAAGTGTTTTACGCATGGACCTGGTTGGATTCATAGGGTTCCCTGATACACTGTGAGTGGATTGGGGTAAAATCAATGTCTGCCCTTTACATGGTCACTAGAAGGACCAGTTCTGTGCCTCCTTCTCTGAGGAAGACCTCTGGCATCTCTTTACTGGTGCTATAATTATCACCATAATCTCTGTGTATATCTGAAGTCTTGAATCAAAGTGAGTTTAAGTAATTTTCCCAAGACAACCATGCCAAAGTCCCTGCCACTGGGTCATATGGCTTTGCTTCTTCTTCCCCAGCCTCGCAAGGTATTCCTTTGTCTTCTCTCTCCCCTCTTTCTTTAATCCCCCACTCCATCCATTTCCTTGTTCCTCTCCTATTCCAGAAAAAATGTCAGGGATAGAGTAGAGATATGTGAACATACAGAGTTCCTTTTCTACCCAATAACTCCAAGAATCAGACATACTTTTCCTAATATTTCCTGAGCATTCCAGCCATCTTAGCAGGGGTGGAACTGTCGAGGGACTTGAGCTCCCAGTGATGATGAAAGCAGCTGTGATGGAGTTACCTCGTGGAGATGCAGAAGGGAAGGAAGTGAAGGGCAACCTTCTCATCTTAGGAGGATTGCTCTGATGGTTTGTCAGAGAATGGTCAGGGTGGGAGAAGAAACTGGCTGCAGGGTGACTGGAGCAGCTCGTGAGTCTGAAGGATGATTAACTCTCTTGGAGTGTTGGACAGAAGTGGAGCCAACTGTCCTTAGGGCAGGGCCTGCTGATGGGTGCTCTGGCCAGATTGTTGGGAGATAATGATGAACTTAAGGGCAAGAAACGTTGACCCAGAAGAAGAGGAGTCTTGAACAAATTGCATGCCTTTAATGCAAGATAAAACCTCTCTGGTGATGAAAGCAATCTAGAGGTAGAAGCTGGGTCAAGGCTGGGCCACATTGCCAAATTGTAGCTGGGTGAGATGAAGCTCCATTTAGGTTGAAATGAGGAAGGATGACCAGGACTTGAGCCAGGAAAGGGAAAATCTATTTGTCATTGGTGGTAGAGACTTAAATCTTGGGGTCCATGAACTAGTCCACCATGAGTGAACCCAGTGAAATCCTTTCAAGTAGAGGATGGTGACTGGGGATGTGAGTGATGGGAGGGTAAGCCTTCTAGATAAGGAAGGGCAGGGTCCTGGAGATGAGCCCAGGCAGGCTGGTGAATCGTAGGCTGCCCACCTCCCCAGTGGGCTGTCTCACCCTTCTGGTTTTTACACACATGCTCCCTCTCCCTGAAGTGCTTCCCCCACATCACCACCTGATCGGTGCTCACTCGTCCTTCAAGAACCATCTCAGATCTCCATCTTTCACATTTTTGAGCACCCCAGGTCCAGTCCTCAGAACTCTTCTTTGGTTGATCCCACACAGTCTCATGTCTTTGAGGACTATCTCTGTGTTCTTAGGCTGTAAATGCAAAAAGATGACTCCCAAGTTGTAATTAGTTGACATCTTCCATGGGCTCCAATCTCTACTTGGCTGCCTAATGACCTCAAACTTAACATGTCCCCAAACAAAATCAAACTCTGTCTCACATGCCATATGTCAAATTGAAATCTGATTGGCTCGACTTTACAGAAAATGTACAAAAATAAGCTCACTTCACATTACTTCCACCAATACCTCTGCAATGTCATACCTTAACAAGCCCTGTATCAGTCAGCTCCGCTGATTAACAAACATCCCCAAACCTCAGAAGCTTTTGACAACAATTTATTTCTCATTCATGCTTCACGTCAGTGCCTGTGTTCAGTTCTTGCAGCTTTGCTCTGTGTTTTCTAGTTCAATGACCTGGGCTGAAGGACAATCCTCTACTTCTTCCTATTTGGGATGTCTGTTCTTTTAGAAGAGGGAAAAAAGTAAGAGCCAGTCAGGCAAAGGCCCCTTAAACTTCTACTCATATGAGTTTACTGCCCAAGGCCCCTTGAGCCAAAACAAGTCACACGGTCAAGTGTACAGTCAACAGGGTGGGGGAGTTTATTCTGCCAGGGGAAGGCAGGTAAGCCCAGGATGCAAACTCCTGGGAGAGTAAAGGGACAGTAAGACAATCTACCATCTCTCCTAACTTGTCTCCCTATTTCTATTCTCTCCACCTACTCTGCAATTCCATTCTTAATTTGGCAGTTAGAAAATTCCTTTTAAAACCTTAATCCAATCATATTGCTCTTCTGTTCAAATCTTCCAATGGTGCCTGGCCCACTGGGAGCAAAAGTAAAAACCAGCATCCTCATAGTGACCAACAATGCCCTGTAGAATCTGACTGCCAGCCTCTGACCACCTATGAGACTTCATCACCCACTACCCCCTTCATTCACTCCACTCCAGGGATACTGACCACCTTGCTGGTCCTCAAAACCCATCCTGGCCTCAGGGCCTCTGCACTTGCTGTTCTCTCTGCCTGAATATCTTCAAGGCTCACATCCCTCACTTCCTTCAGGGCTCTTCTCAAATACCACCGCCTTCAGGTCCACCCTGCTGAAACCTGCACCCCCCGCCCCCCGGGAGGCACCTCTCCTCATAACCTGCTTCATTATGTCCTCCATCGCACCTGTCACCTCCACTACATTTACTTGTTTGTATGTTTACTGTGTCTTCCTCACCAGAAGGGAAGCTGTCTAGGGAAGGGACTCGGTCTTGCTTGCAGTTCACACCTGATGGGATGGTCAGAGCAAGTTTTAGACACGCCCCCACCCTTGATTTATTCTCATGTTTAATTCATTTTATCTTAACTTTTGCATAAGTAACATGATCTCATGACTCAAATGTTTGAAAATATAAAACAGCACACAGCAAAAAGCCTTATTTCTCACCCTATCCTCCCCCATCCCAGGCTCCCCTCAACATATAACAACTATTGTTCAATTGTGTATCTTTTATAGTTTTTAAAATGCATATGCAAGACAACATGAATATAAACTCTTGCCTGGGACTTCCCTAGTGGTCCAGTGGTTAAGACTCCGTGCTTCCAATGCAGGAGTGCAGGTTCTATCCCTGGTTGGGGAACTGGGATCCCACATGCCTCGTGTCCAAAAAACCAACAAAAAAACCCAACAAATAAACCTCCTGCCTTCTTCACTTTCTATTTGAAAGATGGCAGGAGAGGTACCTGCTGGGTATCTTGCTTTTTCCACTTAAAAAGGTACCCAGGAGACTTTCCCCATCTATTCAGAGAAAGCTTCCTGGTTCATTTTTCATAGCTGACTGGTTTTCTGTTGCTTAGATGTGCCATTTTTATTTGACTTGTCTCCTATCGAAGGGATTTGGCGTTGCTTTCAAGCCACTGGTTATGCAAATAACACTGAAGGGAGTAATCACGGACACATGAAGGAGAATTGACAGAAGCCAGAGGTGGCCAACTGATTCATTTAAAAGGAACAGTTTTTAAAATATTAAGAATATCGATTTCTGCCCTAGATGCAAATAAAATCACCACAGAGCATCTAAAAATTACTGATGTCAAGACGTAACTTCCAAAAATTAAGATTTCATTCATCCGCAGTGGGGCCCAGGGGTTGGCCCTTTGAAAAGGTTTTCCTTTTGAATTTTATTGAAGTATAGTTGATTTACAATGTTTTGTTACTTTCTGCTGTACAGCAAAATGACTCAGTTATACGTATATATTAGAATATATATGTATTTATCCTATATGAATAAGAATTTAAAAATGCAGCCAGGGCTGGGAACCATGAGTGTGGGGTGGGGGAATGCTTGGAAAGGATGATACTATTTTCAGGGGAGAGAGAGGAGAGGTTTGGGACAGCTGCCCGCTGCCAGGGACTTTGGCGAGGTAAGTTGGTAAAGCTTGTTGGTTGGCTGGTTTCAGTAAATTTAGCTTGTGTGTATTCTGTGGCTCTGCGTCCCCACCTACCTTCAAATGACAATCAGTAAAGGCGCACATTACTTTTCAAAGAGTACGGATTCAACTCTGGGTCTTTTGGACAGATTACCATGTAGGATGGCCCTAAAAGAAGCCACTTTTATTCAGATAAACACATGTTGTTGACTCATCTGGTCTCCATCATGAGGCACACGGTATCAGAATCTTCATTTTGTGGATGAGGAAGCTGCAGCTCAGAGACGTTAAGTGGTCTGCCCGAGGTCACACAGCTCAGAAGTAGGAGATTCACACCCAGGTTGGAAAGCCGAGGTTTCCTGCCGGAAGGGAGCCGATTGCTTTTCCTGCAGCTGTCAGGACTTGCAGACTTTTGCCACTTTCTGTTTGTTTGTTCATTTTCCTTCATCTTTTCTAAATCCTCTTTCCCTGGCCTCTTGTAACTTATTTCACATCGGCTCCAGCAGGCTAAACCTTGTGTCTTGTGAAGCGCAGATCATTACTCACTTTCTTTTTTCTTTCTGAGGAAGAGGCTGTGAGCCTCTAAGTCATGTTACCAGCCCCCGATTCACCAACCCTCACCAGGAAGGTCTCTACAGCCTGGTGGGCTAGCAGCCCCTGATAGAGGGCAGGGGGTGGTGGTGTGTGACCCAACCCCCGCACCTTCCGTCACCCCGAGGAGGGCCAGCCAGACAGAGCATGTGAGTGTAAACCATTGGCCATCTCTCCCCCACCGGAAGATTCCCAGCTTGTTCCATTGTTCCCTCTCCTGGGGCGCCCAGACCTGCATCCTTATCTGGGGTTGGCAGAAAAGGAGACTTAAAAAAACAAAAACAAAAACAAAACAGGGGCAGGACCTTGATAAGGCAGCTTTGGCCACTAGGGGTCACGGGTTTAATATTTCTTCCCCACTCTGGAATCTGGCAAGATCTGGGGAAGCCAGTCTGCTGAAGCTGCCCCACAAGCCCGGCAGGGCCTGGAGGGAGATGGTGGCATTGAAGCTGTGGGCATACACTTCTTTTGAATGTCTGTGTCTGTGTGTGTGTCCCTGTATGTGTGTGTCTGTGTGTATGTCTGTGTGTGTCCCTGTGGGTGTATCTGTGGGTGTGCCCCTGTGTCTGTTTGTGTGTCCCCGTGTGTGTGCGACTATGTGTGTGTCTGTGTGTATGTCTGTGTGTCTGCATGTATCCCTGTGTGCATCTCTGTGTGCGTATCTGTGTCTGTGTGTGTCCCTGTGTGTACATGTCTGTGTGTCTGCATGTGTCTCTGTGTGTGTCTGTGTCCCTGTGTGTACATGTCTGTGTGTCTGCATGTGTCTCTGTGTCTCTGTGTCTGTGTGTGTATCTGTTCTGTTTGTATGTGTGTGTGTTTTGCGTGTTGCCATCTCAGAGCTCTACTTCCTTTGAAATATCTTTTCAGTTCATAGCAAAGGGGAGAAGATTGCAGTTGCTCCCCTCTTTAATGGAGGAGCCCCCAAAGAAGACCCGAGGTTAGAAGTACTTCTAGAACGCACTGTGTTGTCACCAAGCCTAGGGACCCACGGGCAGAGAGGACCTCTGGGCCAGGCAGGAGGTGGCGGCACGTCTTGGTAGATTGATGTGAAAGCGCGGGGACGACTCCCATCCATCCACTAGGTGGCGCTAGAGCTGCACGCACGGCCACTGCGGTCGGGGACCCAAGACCCAGTTCCTACCTCACCATTTGCCTTCTTAACTTTGATCATTTTCTTTTTCAGGCATCATTCATCTCTCCAGAATAAGTTAGAGGTCAGTTGCGAGGTTACCTCCAGCGTGCTGCGGGCTGGCTCCCCCGTGAGCCTGGGCAGGGCTTGGAGAGAGATCTTGGGACTGAATCTGTGGGCACACACTTCTCTTTTTAAAACTCCCTGTGTGTGTGTATGTGTGTGTGTCTAGATTTTGTGGGCTGCAGCCTCAGAGCTCTTCAAATGTCCTTTCAGTTCATCAGTTCATACTGATGGGGAGAACATTTAAGTAGGTCCCACAGAGAAGAGCCAGCGTTGGAAGATTTGGGTCAGCAGAGCTACTGATGGCCCTTGGGGTGTGGGGACATTCCAGTCAATGAACCCCGGAGCCTCCTGCAGATTCTTCCCTGGCCGTGACTTTCAAGACCCAGGTGTGGTCCTCTTGGGCGCATCTGAATCAGGCATGAGGGCTATGCGTCCCACGGCATCACGGGGTGGTGTCAGGTGCCAAAAACAGGGCCAGCGTGGCCAGGGGTGACCGCTGAGGGCTGAGGCCATGTTTCTGAATAAAAACAGAGAAAACTTCTCTGGCTCGTTGGTAAGAGCGCCAACTTGATCCCCTCTCCCCATTGTAACTGCTTGCGAGTCCTTCACAAAGGGCGGTGCGTTTGTAACTCAACAACACATGTCTGGGAGGGATGGTTTTGCTTTTTTCTTCCCTCCATCTGATGTCCTTAAGTTTAAAGATGTGTTTGGTGGTTGATGCACCAGGGAAACGGCATCCCTTTATAGTAAAACATCATTAAATTCAGGGCCAGAATCGCTGCCATTTTCACCAATAACCTGTTTCCGTATATTTGTGTCATGAGAGACTCATTTATTATTTCATCTCCTTTTTGGATAACGTTCATAAAAACGGCTCAGATCTAACAGGGAAAGTGTGTTCACGTGTATTCTTCATGGAGAAAACAACTGGCAGGACTCAGACTCTAAGTTGCCCTGAGATGCCCTGTTATTTTAACTTAATATCCAGTCAGTCTGTCATTTGTTCGTTCAAAAACCATGTAGCAGAAGAGATGGAGAAGGAAACCAACATGAGCAGAGCATTTCCGAGGGGCCAGGTGCTCACTCTACACAGGTATGGGGGGGGGAGCAGACGATGGGGCAGCCACTGCCTGGGGTGGGGCTCACAGGTGAGTGTGCATCTGAATCCCTGTGTCTGCGTGTTAATGATGTCCGTTCCCGATTGTGGCCCAGACCTAATCTGCTTATACCGCACACACTGCAGAAAACACTTGCCTGGTGGGTGAAATCATAGCCGGTGAGGTAAGTACTGCGAGGTGGGAGAATCGCCCTGAAACCAAGGATGGCGAACACCTAGCTCCTGGTCCATCATGGACCTGTCCTAAGTCCTTTAGGTATTAACTCATCTAATTCTACAACAGGCATTCTAGGTGCTTTCTGCAGTCAGCCTCGTTTTCCAGATGAGGGACTGAGGCACAGAGAGGTTAAGTAAGTTGCCCAAGGTCACACGACGGATGGGTGAGGGGAGGTGCAACCTTAACGCCAGCAGTCCAGCAGCAGAGTCCAGGATCTTAACTGCTATGCCACTGCCTCTGCTAAGATGTAAGAAGGAAGGCCCTTTGTGTTAAGAGGATAAAGATAATCCTCTTAGAGAATTAGAAGGTTTGAACTGATTTATAAATTTAGGAACTAGGGTGGCAGCTTGGAAGAGTCAGGTCAGAGAGCCAGTGAAACGAGAGAAATAGAAATGTTTAGATATAAGAGAGGAAAAAACCAGAAATATGCAAGATTCTTAAAAAGAAATAATGAAGAACGTGTCTCAGGGAAGAAACCCTGCGGTTCTAATTAGAAAGTGCAGTTGAGGGAATGAAAAGACCCGCCAAACCCAGGAGGGACTCGAGTCAATACCGCTCTCGGCCAGCAGATGGCGCTAGAGCTTCCCAAAAGAGACCCAGCGCAACTCGTCCCTGCTTCTCACAGCAAGGCTCCCCCTCAAGTCTCCAGGCTCTTATTTTGTTTGTGCTGTTGCTTCAAAACAGAGGAAACCTTGATGGGATTCCCCAGGGTGGGAAGCATCCGGCTCTGCTGGTGTTAGCGAGACCACAGTCGGCTGGCCACAATCAAAGCCTTCTCAGCTTTGTGCAGATCTCCGAGGCCTTGGGGCCGGCCTAGGGCTCCCCTTTGAGTTGGACAAGGGCAATTTGATACAGGAATTAAGACAGAGAACTTAATCCTGGGGGGATTAGGAGATGTGAAGGATAGACCTTCGCTTTTAAATTATTGACAATATGTGCAACGTTCTAATAACAGCAAATATTAGTTGGGGTAATTTTCATGATTTCGTTTTCATCTTTAATTTGAACTGCGGCTTATTTTACACATGTTGTCGACGTACATTGTTGCTAATTATATTTTTTTAAAAAAAGAGAATTTATTCCTATTGAGAAGGTATCAGGTGAGCAGTTCCAAAGTCCTAATCTTCTCCACAGTGACTCTACTGAAGAGGTTCTTGGTTTTTTTAGTCCCAATGCACAGGCCTCGAAATCAAGCCTCGGGGAGGTGAGATAACTTGCCAACCTGTGCACGGTGGCTCTGGGGTGGAAGCCTTGCTGCCGCTGCCAGCTCCCTTTCCACCGCGCCACCCTGCCTCGGAGGATGGCGGGGGGGCGGGGGGTGCCTGCCTGTGCGCGGAGCCGCTGGCTCTGAGTAGTAGATACATGCCAGGTGCTGCTTTGTTTTCTTAGTATTTGCTTTTCTCTTTAAGGTGGAAGCTAATCCGATTAATCAAGGGTTTCAATTAGACGCGTGCAGACTAACTCCAGGTTTTAAGGTACTTCCTGCTCCAAGTGGCTGTGTGACGAATCAGCTGTAATCTAGGTGGCTTAAATATCTCTTACAGGAAAGGGGACCGAGGCCTCCCCTTTTAGGAAGTGGGAAGCAAACATAAGAGGTCTTTGATTTCGGGGTTCTTAAATGCCCCACCCTCTGGTCCTACTTGACATCAACAAGGCTTACATGTGAAAAAAAGAAGAAAAAAAAAAAAAAGATGTGTCCTGTGGCTGGACTGACCTTAAGAGGCCAGCTCTAGCTATTCTCAATCTCTCTCTCCCTCCCTCCTTCCTTCCTCCCTCCCTCCCTCCCTTCCTTCCTCCCCTCCCCTCCCCTCCCTTTTTCTTCTTTCCTTACCTTGGCGGGGGTGGGGGGGGGGGGGGGGGGAGAACAATGTACAGAAGGCAGAGTAGGCAGAAACCAGAGCTTCTCAAATTCTAATGTGTGGGCTTCCCTGGTGGTGCAGTGGTTGAGAGTCCGCCTGCCGATGCAGGGGACACGGGTTCGTGCCCCGGTCCGGGAAGATCCCACATGCCGCGGAGCGGCTGGGCCCGTGAGCCATGGCCGCTGAGCCTGCGCGTCCGGAGCCTGGGCTCCGCAACGGGAGAGGCCGCGGCAGTGAGAGGCCCACGTACCGCAAAGGAAAAAAAAAAATCTAATGTGCACACAACACAAATAAATCACTTCAGGACCTCGTAAAACTCCAGATCGTGGGTCTTGGGTGAGCCTGAGATTCTGCATTTCCAGGACGCTTCCAGAAGCCGCTGCTGGGTGATGCTCGGCACGGCAAGGCATGACGAGGTGCCAAAGGGTAAAGTGAGTGCGCTGGCCGAGCCTCCTCGCCCTGACGACTGATCGTGACGAGGCCCGGCCAGCGCAAAGCAGCACAGGGACGGCCGGGCCCCTGGGCCACCTCAGACCAGCTGCTCTGAAACCTGCGGCCTTGTGTCTTGACTTGGGGATCTTCTGAGCTCAACAGACTCTCCTTGTGTCCTGGGGAGATGGACTAGGTGGGAAGGGAGAGCCGTAGAAGTGGCAGCATGTTGGTGGGGGTCCCCTGGCTAGATGGTGAGGGAGGCGAGAGGTGCCCCTTTCGGGCTGGACAGCAACTGAGCCGCCCCTGGGCTTCAAATTCCTCCAGTCTGAGAGAGTCGGACAACATTCCAGTTGTGAGATTAGCGTTTCACAAAATGTCGTGCAGTGGGAAGGGCAACCTCAGACTACATCTGAATTTTCAGGGGTGGGTCCTGGGCTCCTGACACACCGTCCAGGTGATTCTGACCTGTACTGAAGTTTGGGAACCAGCATCACCAAGGTTGCCTCTGGCTCTAAAATTTCTCTTTTCCCAGCCAGTCAAGCTCTCCTCCCTACGATGTCTCCAGAGGCTCACAGGAGGGGCTGCTGTACAGGAGGCTGGGGTTCATCCAGCCTCTTGCCTTCACTTTGGAGGAACTGAAGTCTGGAAGCATTAACTCCTGGTGGCCCAGCTGCCGAGCGTAGAGCCAGGACTAAGCCCAGGGGGGAGGGTCCCTCGTCTAAAGCTCCTCCCTCAGCCACGCCCTCTTTCCCTTCCCTCCACAATGCCCCACTTAGCTCCTTACCGCTTCTCTCTTGGGCTCTTGCTCTGGCCTGTCTCTTATCCCTGCATTTCTCACCCGACTCTTTAATCCGTTCTTCACACTGACAGCAGTCTACGCTTTCTCCCCAGATCCGTTATTTTCTCTGCTCTTACCCACACCTTTTCTGTGGTTCCCAGCCGCTACCAAAAAAAGGCCCCAACCCCTACCTTCTGAGGATCCTCTGTGTTTTGCCATCCACCATAGTCACCTGACATTCCATCCTGCATCCAGGTGTGGAAGAAGAACGTCACCGTCCATATCAGTAAACAAAGGATGTCGCAGCCATCACGCTACTACAGCCGCCCCCTCGGTGAGCCCTGAGGGAACCCGGGAGGGAGACAAATGGGCTGCCCACTGCCCAGCTCTCAGCCACTGCAGCCGCCCCCAGCTGTGCACTGTGAGGGGATTCAGGACGGAGAAAAGCAGGATACTGGCCCTAGATGGTTAAGGTGCATATCAAAGGAGTGATTTCACTGAGCCCAGACTCTTGCATCTCCCCATACATAGAAAAGCGCTAAAGTCATTCACTTGAGATGTCTGGTTTTCTTTAATTAACAGTAATCTTTTGATGTTCTCACGACCTGGTTTTTGTTGCAAAAACTCCTGTATATCCTGGATCCTCCCTGACCTCTTCGGAGCAGTCCTTCAGCACGATCTGAGAGGCTGTTTCCCGGGCTTAAGTCCTCAGCAAGCCTGCTGAATAAAACATAATTCTCAACTTTTAGGTTGTACCTTTTTTTTCAGTCGACACAGGTAACTGCCATTTTAATCACTCAATTTTTCTCATTTCTTACTTCCTCGGTTTGCTCAAACTTGGAAAATCATCTCCCTACATCCTTAAAAGCCCTTCATTTCTTCCTGTCAGAGTCCTTCCCATCCTTGTAGGCCAACAACAATATTCTCCCTCTCTGGGGACATCCCTGAAAAGTAACCACGCCCTCCCCTGACCTCCCATGGTGTTACCGATGTTGCTGTGTCCCTGGAAAGCTCTTTGCATTCAGGGTGGTGTCAGACTTCTGCAGGTATGGACCACATGTTGATAGGCTGAAGGAATGAACGAATTCTTGGACAAATGACCACGTATAAGTGACTGATCTGATATGTGAGCTTCATGATCTAGAAATTTAAGGTTTTCCACTGATTACTGAAGGTAGTTAGGTAGAATTTTTGAGTCTTTAACCCAAAATGCAAAATCAAGTTTAACACAACTTCAGTTTATCCTTCCCCAAATAGATAGAGGGTAACAGACACGATACTGCAAAGGGTAACCACAAAGATACACTGGAGAGAAAGAACTAATTCTGATGGTCAAACAACCCAAATTATCTGCTTTTTAGAACTGTTATTATTATTTATTGGGTTGATTCAGAGCTGTGGAAACTGTTCGTGTAAACAGACAGGGTGGGCGGTTCCCAAAGAAAGAGAATCAGGCATGGCTTTCTTGACAGGAGAGAAGCCATTTTTGGCCTAAGCCGTTTTGTGATCTAAGCCTGGCCACAATGCTTGTCTTGAACAGGTCTCAGTACTCAGTGATCTTAAGGGAATAAAGGAATGCAGGAACAGAGAAAAGGCAGTCAAACAATAGTACAATGACAAAACAGAGTCCTATTCCCCTCAAGGGATATGCATAATAATATGTCTTTGAGTTCTGCAGGAACTAAGGCCCCCATCCAGGTAGAGAATGGAAGGATGTTGACCCTCCTGATTTCAATCAACTAAAGCTTGGACTCTATCAACTTTTGCTCCAAGTCAACTTGAATTCTCCTCTGCTCAAGCCCGTTCATGAATATGCAGGTATCCTTAGCTTAAAGCTTCCCCAATTTTGCTGTTTGGGTAGACACTGCTTTGGAGAAGATCCCTGGTGGCTCCTTATTTGCTGCAAGTGATAATAAATCCTTCTCTCGATCTTTGGCTTGGTTATGTCTATTGGCTTGATACCCACCAAAATAACCCCACTTTCGGGTAACATTTATGCAGTTATACTACGGGCTGTAACTGTCTAAAATCATCTTCCAAGTCAAGTCAAAGAGTTTAGACTTTGGTAAACGTGTAATAGACTTACACTAAAAGGGCATGAAGATTGGTCCTTTGAGGTTCACAATGGGTAGATGTCAGAGACCTGAGCTACATCTTCTCTGGGGAGTGTGGACCACAAATCAGATGAAGTAGATTCTCTCATTCCATTCCAAAGTCTAGCCAGGGTCCAGATATCAGAACCTTCCCTCCTTTCACTTAAGTAACTAAACGCATGCTCCAGCTATGGAATTTCCCTGCTAACTGACACAGAAGATGTTTTTCTGCCTTCCGCCTTCTCAATCAATTGTACATCCTGCCCACGTCCCCAGGTAATTTGTAAACACTGCTCCACTTTGCTTCCTGTAACTACAGCCAGCGACGTGCGGGACAGTGGAGAGAGTCATAATTTCTGAAACTGTCCATGAGCAATTTTCTTACTTAAACCATGTCTCTCTGACCCTCCTCTCAGAAAACCACCCAAGCTGAGATGTGTGTTCTTAACAAACCTCAGTCAAATATCTTGGCTGGTTTGCCATTTTCTTTCAGCAGATTCCAGGAAACAGGGATGCAGGGGTGCCTTACGAAGCCCCAGTTTGTGAGATTCCAGACACAATCCTCCCATCCTGAAGAAGGGTAGCTGGGGGTCAGGTGCCTTTTGTTGTTGTTGTTTCCTCTTCCTAGTACACACAAAAGTATGAGTTTACTTTTTTGTGTGTTTGTTTTTCTCTTAAGAAAACTATTGTCTTTTTTAAAAAAACATGCTAACATGAGTTTTTCTTCTCTCAGTGCAGATGGTGATAATTACTGGGAAAATTAGCTACTTATTTCTAATGCAAACAGTGATAGACTCTCAAGGCATCTTAGCAAAGACACCGCGCTATTCCCTGTGGGTTGCTGGTGCCTTGGGCTGCAGAGAAGGGGGTGAGACCTGTCTGTAAAAGTCTCCCTCCCCCACGAAGTCCTGCCCCCAAATCAGGCATGATTGTGCCCCACAAAGGTTCATAAGCAGAGATATTTCCCTCCCAGGATCTGGGGTATCTAGGTATCCTCTTACCTCCAAACCATCAGACTGTGAAATCAGAGTCTAAGGGATTCAACCGCCCCATTTCCTGTCCTACCCTTGGGGTGAGAGGTCGCCAGTGTCCTGAGTGGCTATAAAGTGTATGGTTCAGTTGCCCGCTTTGTAATCACCCCATGAGCGGCCACAGCACATGGGACCCACTGCCTTCCAAGACAGATTGTATTTTGGGAGGCCTCAGTGAAGAAAGCTCCTGAGTGAGACGAGACACCACTCCTGCCTCCATCTCAAGAAAAGACTCCTCAGGGGTCCCAGGAAGTGATGACATTTTTTCCTTGGAACCAACCTTGAGGAAAGAGAAGGATTCGTTGCAAAGAGGATTGCTGCATCCATTATTCACATTAAAAAACTACCTTTCAGTTTCCAAGACTGTCTTCAGATAAACTCCTTGCCCTCTGCCCTCTCCACTTGCTCTCACTAAGCAAACTTCTATGTGGGGCTTCCTTTTCATGCAAGGAAGCAAATGGCTGAACAGGAAAAAACATTTTTTTTTTTTTGCAATACGCGGGCCTCTCACTGTTGTGGCCTCTCCCGTTGCAAAGCGCAGGCTCCGGACGCACAGGCTCAGCGGCCATGGCTCACAGGCCCAGCCGCTCTGCGGCATGTGGGATCTTTCCGGACCGGGGCATGAACCCATGTACCCTGCATCTGCAGGCGGACTCTCAACCACTGCGCCACCAGGGAAGCCCTACAAAACATTTTTGAGATGATGAGGATCCCTGTCTGAGAAGACATCTCAGCACTGTCTGCATGGCTCATGACCACTATCCTTGCAAGACAGGGCACAGGATGAAAAGACTAAGGACAGGAGGCAATTGGAGGGGATTCCTATGGTTCTAGGGACTGAAGCTCTGAAATGAGCAACAATTCGAGGGCTCATCTACTATGATCACCACCAGAGATAATAGTTGCTACCATTGCTCGGCCACTGCATGTCAGGCTCTGGGTGCTCTGCATCTTACGTATATATTACCTCATTGCATTCTCCCAGTAACCATATTACACAGATAGAAAAACTGAGCTTTAGGAAGATTAACGAATTGTGCAAAGGCATAATCTCAACACTCACAAATGATGGGGCTTGGAATATATGCTGAAGCCCTGACCCAGCAAGGTGACTGTCTGCAGAGATACGGCCTTTGAGGAGGTAATTAAGGTTAAATGAGGTGTAAGCGTAGAGCCATAATCTGATAGGACTTGTGTCCTCACGAGAAGAGGAAAAGACAACAGAGATCTTCTTCTTTCCTTGATGCACACAGAGAATAGTCCACGTGGAGGCACATGGAGAAGGCAGCCATCTACAGGCCAGAAAGAGAGACCTCACCAGAAACCAAACCATGAAGGCTCCTTGATCTTGGCTTTTAGCCTCCAGCACTGTAAGAAAATAAATATTTGTTTTTTAAGCCTTCCAGTCTTTGGTGTTTTGTCATGGCTGGCTGAGCAGACTAATACAGCATCTGATTTAAAAATCTATGCTCTTAACCATCCCCCATACTCACCTGTCCTCATGGTAGATGCTTTCATGCTTGATAGGATGATTTGGTGCTAATTTCCAGGGTTGAGGAGGGATGGGGGACTTGCTGGCCTCTGCAAAGAGACTTTAAGGGAGGTAGTGGCCTTTTCCCCTGTGTGTGTAGTAGGTATGCCATGTTAACAAATGAATGTGCCAGATGGATCAGAACCAAGCAGAAGGAGCTGCAGTCCTGTGGGAGGATAGAACCATTTCTCCTTCCAAGAATTCAATACAACCAAATACGTCTCCAAGGTGCCTCAGTGCTCTGTAGGTCCAGGTGGACTCACGCTGTTCTCAGCCTCTTGCCCCAGCCCTGAAACACCACAACCCTGGTTCTCTTCCAGTGCCCCACATCTCAGTGACTGGTACCCCCTTTCTCACTTCCACCCCAGCACTATCCCTGAGACTGTCTGCCTCATGTCCTTATGACCAATTTACAACTGAATTCTGTCTTGCCTTTTAATCTCCCACACTTCTGCAAAATGCATCCACTTCTCCCCAGCTTCATTGCTACCACCTAACTTAGATTACTGAAATAACTGTCCATCTGGTCTACCTCTCTTATAGTATTGTGTCATTGTTAAGTGTGTGGCTTTGCAGCGAGACAGCGTGGTTGGAATCCTGGTTATTTATTCTGTCTGTGTTTTCATTCCTTCATGGTTAAAATGAGGATCACAAGAGTACCTGTTTTATTGGGTGCCTGTACTTCATTTAAACTTACAAGTGTGCTAGGCACATAGTAGATTAATCAGTGCAAGCTGTCATTAATATTATCCACTCTGTCCTCCCTCCTGTCTGTCCTTCCCTCTGCAGCCAGAATAATCATCTGACTGCTCTACTTAGAGCCCATCCATGGCTCCTCATTGCACGTAGGTTAAAGATGATGGCCTTTAATTGACCTGCCAGGGATTGATCACCATGGCCCTCACCCGCCTCTGCAGACCTGTCTCATCCCTCACTCCCCAGACTCTCCAGGCTTCACACTCATGCTTCCAGGCCTTGTGCTCACTGATCTCCTTACCACGGGGGCTTGTTTGCACTTGCATTTTCTCAGATTTAGGAGTCTCCTTCCCTTCCTTTTTATTGACATAACTCCTACCCATCATACATTTCTCAGTTCAAGCATCACTTCCTTGGGGAGGCTTTCACTGACTGTTCTTACTTGGCTTATATCCTGTGGGAGGTTTTATTTGTTTGTGGGATGTTTTTAGTTAATGTTCACGACCCCGCATGTGAATACCTTGAAGACAGGGACTAACATGGTGCTTGGTATATAACAGGTACTCAATTACCTGCTGCACGAGGGTTTACTGAGACATGTTCCCCCCTCCCATCACTTCTGGCCCCTAACTCTTCCCTGCAATCTCTCCACCAGCTGGGGGATTGAAGAGCAGAGTAGAAACTCTTCCTTTCAGGCTGTTGTTTTCAAGCTGCCACTGGCTTTCCAAGCTTTGGTTGGAGGGAAGAGAAGTGGTCACCAGCTGATGGAGTTTTATGGTTCCCCATACATGTTCACATTCATTATCTTAATAGACCCTCATGATGAATCAACTCTCATGTAGGATCATTAGTCTCCCCATTTGCCAGTGTGCAAACAGGGTCCCTGTGAAATTGATTTATCCAAGATCATACAGCTAGTGACTGACAGAGCTCAGATGAGAATGTGGCCCTAGGAACCTAACTCCTGTATCCTTTCCACTGTGCCCCAGGGTCTGACTGCTGCAGAAAGCCAGACAAGGAAAGGTGATGACAGTACAAAAGAAAGCAGATTTGTCTTTTGCCCTTTCATTCTCCTCTTTGTCTTGGAGAATTTCATCTGTTCTATTTCCTAGTTGTCACAAGTTGGGTTCCCTGGGAATGGACTCTGAAATGGAGTTTAAAGTACAGGATGTTTATTAAAGAGTGCCCTTGAGATTGATACCCGTGGAAGGGAGGAGAAGGAAAACATGAGTGGGATGAGGAGAGACAGTCTCAGCTGACCCTATGGGGACCTTGGGTGTTAAAATGGCCAAAATACTAGGCCTTTACACCCTCTCCTTGATCTGTCATTGGGCCACCTTGGTCAAGCAACTCTCTGCAACTGGGGCCATCCAAGAAGGAGCTGATAGCCCTCCTGGCAGCTGGGGCAAGATGTCCTTCATTGGGGGAGTGTGGGCAGGCATCCCACACTCTACTAAGCTTGTCTATGGTTCCTGCTTTCTGTGCCTAACTTATGGCTCCTCCCTTGCCCCTACTCCTCCTGGATCACTGAGCAGTCTGGAAAGAATTTTCCCAAATGAGTCTCTAGAGGTATATGGCCAAATGGTCAAGGGGTGGCTGTGTGTCTGAATGTGTGGGATTCTTCATCTGTGGTATCTGATGCTAGAGTGATCGTGGAGCCTAAGTAATCAAAAATAAAAAGTTAAGGTCAAAGGAACTTACTTGGCCTTTTCCACTAGAATTGTTCTTTTCCAACCTACAGTTTCTATTCCAGTAAGTTTAATTTCTACAGAACTGAATGATTACATAATGCATATCCTTGCAAAAGGCCCAGCAGTCATAGGATCTACATCCCACGGACCTTGCTTCTTTTCTGCACTATGTCCTACTCAGAGGGCTTCCCCACCTGCTTGAGTTCTATCAGGGCAGGCACAGCAGGTGTCCTGGACCTGAGAGGACACACAGAGGTCAGTGCATGCTCAAGGCCATGGTTCCAATTCACTGCAGATCCAGGAGGAAGACACGGGTCTCTCAACACACAGATCTTTTCACTCTTCTGGTTTTTAATAAGGTCAGTCACAAGGAGAATATCTTTTTGTAAGATGGTTTAATTTTGTGGCAAATATCTAGATTCTCTTTATTGTTCAATTAGATTATTCAGGCTGTAAAACTTGAGATAATTTGCTTTCCTTTTGGGGTGAGAAGGGCAAGAGTCTATTTTTTGCCACATTGCTCCTGTGAACCTCAAGGTAGCCTGAAAGCGTCAACACCAGCAGAAGTTAGCAAACAGCTCAGTGGATGTTTATGTAATGTATTATCATTATAATAATATAAATAATTATAATAATAATTACCTTTATCGTCAGTATTTGCCCCTATGGAAAGATGGGTGGGCTCTAGTCTCAACTGAGTGAAGTTTTAAGTTGGCTCTGGTTTTTATTCCACTCCTCTCTGCTCTCCTGGGCTCCCAATCTGAAACGCTGCCTATAAATCCATGCTACGGTCCATGGTTTTCAGACAGTTGGAAGATTATGTTGACTAGACTCGAAACTGATTTTCATTTTCAACAAGTAGACACAAGCTCCCATCAGCTCAGCAACCTGGCAGCCTCTGTGACTTGGGGCTGTTCTCTGTGTCCTTTCCTTTCATGTCAGCAGTCTCCTAATCTCTCCTGGAATCAGGGCTCAGTCTGTTGCTGTGGGACCCGCACCAGTAGACACCATTCAACCAAAGTGACCCTGAGGCGGACTCAGCATAAACATGGCCCCTCTTGAATCAAGCATCCAGGATAAGGGAACCAACGCTGGGCTGAAAACCGCAAGCGGGTATTGTTTAAGTGCTATCACCTGCCCCTCAGCTCTTTCTGTAGCCCGGGGCTGGCAGGGCTGTGGAGTGCATGCCTGGTCCAGAACCACACAGAGGCCAACATCTTATCAACACTCAACAGCCAAGTAAACACTTGGTTCACTTACTTTTTCCTGGCTTTGCTCTGCTTGATAACAGAGGAAGTGTTCTGGGGAGAGAGGTTTACAGCAGTGTCAGCAGAAATAATTGCTCCAGTGTCAGTTGTGGTAGGTTTCTTGCTCCCTCCCGGGCTGTTTTCATGGATAGGAAAGGGCATTTCTCACCCAAGTCAATGGTGGCCTTTTGCATTGTGTGAAGCTTTGCATTTGACTTCATTGAGG
The DNA here is from genome assembly GCF_011762595.2 of Tursiops truncatus. Lineage (NCBI taxonomy): Eukaryota > Metazoa > Chordata > Mammalia > Artiodactyla > Delphinidae > Tursiops > Tursiops truncatus. Next base: position 137,168,920 of record NC_047037.1, on the reverse strand, counting down.
TTGAGGACTATTTGATTGCTATGAAGTGGGAAAGACTGAACAAAACGATTGTCTCACAGTCCAAGTTATTGAGACTGTCAGAAGAAAGGGGCTGGTTCTTTAATCTTCACACAATCCCTGCCATTCTCAGAAGACCTACTTCACTCTAGTCTACTGTAATACTTTTGGGGCATTTGAGGTCAGCATCTCTGAAGCAAATGCAAGACCAAAACTCTGTAGTTGTAAATATGATTATAAATATGTTGATGACCATGTATTATAGTAGACAGCCTGGGTGCTTCAGAGACCTTTTAATCCTAAATTGTGGTTCTATTTTATGACTGTTTTGGGGAAGTGAGGAGGTTGAGGTGCAGAAGATGAAAAGGAATTTGCAAAGATGGTTGTGGAGGGGATGTTCCCTCCCTGCCAGCTTAGGAATTCCTGGGCTGAACCTTTCCCTATATTCCTGATCACAATTGGAGATCAACTGCAGAAGTAAGACAATAGAAGGGCTCCAATCCATGTCCTACAAGTGGGTGAGAGAGAGTGAGGCAGTTAATGAATAACATATTTAGAGACAGAACCTTGGTACTAAGGAGCTGAAGTTTTCTCCCTGGGCAAAGACCTGACAACATTTGCTCTTGGAGATATTCTGAGGCTGGCCTATAAGAAATTGGGGGGCAATTCAGGGAGAAAAACTTAGGATGAGTACAACTTCATCCTTTCATGAACCTAGTAGAAATGGACTCACCTAGTAGAGCGTGGGATTTTCTAATCCTTCTAGTCTACCTCACTATGATTAGAAAAGGGCCTTCATTTAGAAGCATTGGAGAGCATGAGTGCCTGGGATGAAAAGTAGTACAGGTGAGCTGGATAAGGGTGACCCTTATCCTGTTGGGGTGGTGATGAAGCCCTGCAAAGGACTCTTTACAAACTCTGAAAAGTTAGAGCAAAAGGGGTCATCATCAATGACTTCCTGTGTTTGATGGAGTAAAAATCTTGATAAAGGCCCTTTCCAGTCAGCGTGAGTGTTCATTCCATCAATGTTTGCTTAGCACTTACTAGGTGTCAGCAGTATGATCTGGGCATCACAGATAAAACAAGGAATAAGACGGGGCTGTCCCTGCCCTCGCTGAGCTAAAGTGCCTTTCCCTGGAACAGAAGTTAATTGAAGACACGGCTGCCACAGACGATGGTGCACAGTTTTCTGGATCTACAGGCTTTATACCTTTTGGTGGAGAACATATGAGATCTGAGTGTGAGACTTTCCATGCTTAACTATTTGTACAACCTCAAGGATCAAGATACGGGGGTGAAGGCCTAACACACAACATTTCCATTTAAGCCTGCTGACCTCTCCAAGGCTGAGACACTTGACTTTGCTATATCAAGGAGATGAGAACTCTTGGTCACCCCAGGGACACCTCAGGCTCTACCAGGGGTATGTTTGGAGCCTCAGCGGTCACTGGCGATGACTTCACATCTGCTTTCACCTGGCGTTTGTTGCCTTTGGCCCTTGGTCTAAGCTCTGCCCACATGTGTCCTCTGGCTGAAATTCTGACCATCACAGGAGGAATGTTTCCTCGGAGGCAAAAACAGGGTTGTTGGTTAGCTAGCAGAGTGGGCTGGCGGCCCACTGGCAGAGATGCTGGCTGTGACTCAGAGGCACCAGGAGTGGGCAAGGAAAACCCTCCTTTATGAAAACCGATAGGGTCCTTGGGGAAAAGGAATGGAGACTTGTGGTGGGGAGTCTGCGACTTTGGGCAAAAATAGACCTGGAAGGAAAGCGAAGCCATAACTGCCAGGAACCAGGTCTGCTGGGAACTGCTGGGGAAAGGGCCAGCCAGGAGCACCTGGCCAGGAAGCCAAGGACACGGCAGCCTCTGTGCTCCAAGGCTCCATAGGCTGGGCAAGGTGTGTAGTCACAGGGACTATGTGTTCCATATTCCTCCCTCAAAGAAGACAAGTTGTCTGGCAGCCCTGCATGCTCTCTAAGGAAAACAGATCAAAGTACTGGAGTCTGGGGTCTGCCCCGAAAATCTCAATTATGTGGCTGTTATTTCTAGGGGGAGGTGATGCTTCTTGCCCACCCCGTGTGGAGGGATATCCATTACGTACTTTGGCCTCCTATTTGTCTTACTCGTTTCTTTATTTATTAAATTCTTGAGCATAGGGGAATGTATGAGTGGTACCCTTTCCTTCTGTTGATAGTTACACTGTATATTATTCACACACTATCTTAAAAGAAGGTTGAAAAATCTATCTACCCTTGTGTGTATTTATAAGTTATTATCTAAATGTTTTCATCATAAACTTGAAAAAGTCTACTTCTTGGTAATAAATAAGACAAACATATAATACTCTATAAGATGAAATTAGAAGATGATGATGGATGGCGATTAGAATAAATATGATGTGACTTGATAAAATAGCTTTAACTATTCTGTCGAATAAAACACACCAACTTTAGAATGAATCTCATTAAATTTTTATCTGCACTTTTTTTCTTTTTTTTTTGCGGTACGCGGGTCTCTCACTGTTGTGGCCTCTCCCATCGCGGAGCACAGGCTCCGGACGCGCAGGCTCAGCGGCCATGGCTCACGGGCCCAGCCGCTCCGCGGCATGTGGGATCTTCCCGGACCAGGGCATGAACCCACGTCCCCTGCATCGGCAGGCAGATTCTCAACCACTGCGCCACCTGGGAAGCCCTATCTGCACATTTTATATAATGTATCATGAAGAATTCGATAAGCTCACATTCTGTCTACATTTATAAGAACAAGTGACAATGACCTAAACTGCTTTGACTGTTCTATATTCAAAATATCACAATATAGGTCCAAATACACTATTTCTAATACCAAGCTTCACCAATTAACAGACCTATCTTTCAGGCAGGGAAAGACAGGAAGCCATATGGTTCCATGGCCTTTGTTTAATCAAAGAAATAAATACCTTTTTGTATGGTGCCATGGGTGTATTTCAGTTCAGGACGATGAGCCACAGTATATTCGAAGCGGGTGTGACACACGTTTTTCAAGGTGGGAAAAGGGCTATTCTGAATGTAGGCTCAGACTGACCAGTTTTAGGAAAGGGTACTGTCATAGGGACTTTGAAAATAGACTCCGAGAGCTGGATGTCGAAGTTTATCGGGGAGTGCTCTTGGGCTGCGTACATCTAAGGAGGTGAGGGAGGCAGAGCCAGCAGAGGGACGAACTGGCCTACAGCACAGCCACAGGTGGAGCCTCAGTTGATCTCCAGCAGCTCTGCAGCTGGGATGACCCTTCATAGTTGTCCCAAACTGAGGAAGAGAGGTTGAGTGTATGTGTCCCTGCAGAAGCCAGTCATTGATGACAGTTGTCCCCTGGGAGGAGGTATGAGATTAGGCAATGCAGGTCCCTGTGGCTGATGGAAGTTCCCATCGACGGATGCAGCTGGGAGCCATTAGCAGCCAAACCGTCCCCTGGGAGGTGAGTAAACCTGCTCCACCCGGGGTCTGGATGAAGCCCTATAGTATCTGCTATGGACTTAATGTGTGTGTTTCCCCTTGAAACTCTTATTTTGAAATTCCTACCCCCCAAATCCGATAGACTCACAGACTTAGAGAACGAACTTACAGTCACCAGGGGGAAAGGGTAGGGGGAAGGGATAGTTAGGGAGTTTGGGATTGACATGTGCACACTGCTGTATTTAAAATGGATAACCAACAAGGACCTACTGTCTAGCACAGGGAACTCTGCTCAGTATTATGTAACAACCTAAATGGGAAAAAATTTGAAAAAGAATAGATACATGTATATGTATAATTGAATCATTTTGCTGTACACCTGAAACGAACACAACATTTTTAATCAACTATACCCCAATATAAAATAAAAAGTTAAAAAAAATCCTATCCCCCAAGTTGACAGTATTAGGAGGTGGGGCCTTTAGGAGGTAATTAGGTCATGAGGGTGGAGCCCTTATAAGGCTTTGTGCCCTTATAACAGCAGCCTCAGATTGCTCTCTAGCCCGTTTTCCACCATGTGGGAGCACAGTGAGAAGTCCTTGGCCGTCTGCAGCCTGGAAGAGGTTCCTTATCAGAACCTGACCATCTGGCACACTGATCTTGTACTTTCAACTTCCGTAATGTGAGAAATTAATGTCTATTGTTTATAGACCACTTAGTCTATGGTCTTCTGTTACAGCAGCTCAAACAGACTAAGACCGTCATTACCCCTTGCACTGTCCAGATCTACTTGCTTCTTACAGTAGGTTTGCCCTGTGGAAAGAACTTCTGTAGGATTTTGTTTGGTCTTATTTCCCAGACAATTATATGAGAAGCACTATTAGAACAACTAGCACTTCCACTGCTTCAGCTGGTCTTAAACTGGTACGTATCATCCCCCTTATCAACTGTCCAGCCTCAATTCTCTCAGTTACATCTCTGCAGGTGTAGGCAGACTGCCTGATGGGATGATCGAGACTCTCATCTCTGAGGACTCTGAGTCCCTGTCTCCCATGCCCTTTTTAGGCCATGGCTACTTTCATTGTTTAATTTGGGCATGAGAGCATAAAGAGATGTCCTAGTCTTTTCCCCAAGTGCCAAACATACTTTATTCTATGCTGTTTATGTAACAGCAGCACGACCACCTTCTGAAGATCGGGTCCCTCACCACTGACAGCATGGCAACCCCCTTCCTCACCCCTAGGTTCCTTGGGCATAAGGAGCCCGAAGTTACTGGAAGGCAGCCATCACTTAAATTTCAATGAGACTCTTGATGTGCCCCCTCTGGGGAAGCATCTCCCCACTCTGGGAACTAGGACCTCTCGACCCAGAAATCCTAAAACTGTAGGGACATGAAACACAAATTCCGTAAGTCATTAGTAGTGATGATCAGCAAGACAAATTCTACTCTCAACCTTTGGTTCCTAGACCCTCATAAATTATCTGTGTTGGACACAGAACCATATGATGATCATTCTTTAGAGTGTGCCACATTCTGTATGATGGCATCCTATCCCCACAGAATGTCATCCCTAACCCCAAGCCTCAGGTATATCTTTAGAAGACCTTTCCACTGTCTTTCAGACCAGTGGCTCCTGGGAGGAGGCTGTATAGCACTGTGTTTGGGGATAGCACTGCCTTTTCTTAAGAGTCCCTGTTGATGGATCAAACCTTCAAAAATACTCAGACAGTGAGTCTGGTTTGGGCGCTGTGGGTAGGAAAGACAAACCCATATTTTCAATATACGTCTTTTCCTGAAAAAGACATATATTGCCTCTCCCTGATGGAGACGGGCCAATGTAATCAGTTGCCAACAAGTGGCTTGTTGGTCACTTCTTGGACCAATATGTCAGGTTGAACATTCAGTAGAAGTAGGAGTTAGATCAGCCTTGGTAAGTAGGAAGCCCTGCTGTTGGGTCCATGTGTACCCTCCTTCCCAGCCACCATGGCTACTCTATCCATGAGCCCTTTGTGTCAGAACAGAACTGGTTCATGATCAGCTGGATGAGTCACTCTGCTTATCTGTGCCTTAGTGCTTGTTACAGATTGAATTGTTCCTTCCATGAATTCATATGTTGAAGCTGTAACCCTCGTTGTGACTGTACTTGAAGATATGGCCTTTAAGGAGGTAATTAAGGTTAAATGAGGTCATAAGGGTGGGGCCGGATCCAATAGGACTGGTGTCCTTGTAAGAAGAGGAAAAGACACCAGAAATGCATGCGCACAGAGCAAAGACCACAAAGGGCACAGTGAGAAGGTGGCAGTCTGCAAGGCAAGAGGAGAGAGGCCGCAAGAAAAACCAAACCTGACACTTTGACCTTGGACTTCCAGCTTCCAGAACTGTGAGAAAATAAACTTCTGTCATTTAGGCTCCCCAGTCTGTTATGGCAGTGCAGACAGCCGAATACATTGTATCTTCCGTGGTGAGTGCTTTCTGGAGAGCGCTGACACGCCACAAATATCCTCACGTTGTACCCACATGTGTTAGTCCACACTCATCATACCCAGGCCGTCTTATCTCCCGATCTTTCAATCTTATTTTTCTCCTTGACTAGCAACTAGGCCATTCCTCACTGCCCATGGCTCTGTATGTATTCTAACCACTTCTACATGAAGTGGGTGACCAGGGGCACCACCCAAAGCTCCACCCGGTGGAATTTTCCCTCACCGCAGTCTTCCAGGGCCACCCTAAGTGGGGCTGCAGTGCGGTAACAGTTGCCCCAGGGAACGGGCAGCTTCTGTGATGGAGAAAGATCAGATGCAGTAGAGGAGGGGCCAGGAAAGCCCCAGCTACAGGGGTAGCCGACCCTCATCATCAAGGAGCCACAAGGAACCGCAAGGCTGTCAGGCCCTAATCTCCAGACATTAATGTGGACTTTCTCAATGTTTAAATGTTGGCCTAAAACATTTTAAGAAAAAACTCATGCCTACCACAACCGGAATAGGACAAAGTGTCTCAGTGAGATCCCTGTATTCTCAGGGATCCACGGACGGCTTCAGGTTTCTGGAAACCTCCAGAGGACACATGGACCTGAGAAACTGTGTGTCTTTTCTGGGGAGGGTCTCCATAGCTACAGCAGTTTTCAGACACCCCAAAATGTTAGGGGTTACTGCCTCACAGTGAGGTGCTGTTTTTTAATTTTGGCAGCATGGGGTGGGGGTGAGGGGTTCCCTAGAAGGTCTCCTGGACCTATGTGTAAATATCTCCTGGAAATTTTGCCTTCTAGTTGATTTCACCTTACGTACATGTTTCTTAAGTTGAAGCCTCTGGCAGCCTGTGGTTGTCCTAAGTGTGAACCAGAGAAGGTTCTAGAATAGTTAGTAAGGTAAATGACTTACATCTGTGCTGTCAAACGGGGGAATTTTTTAACCCCCAAGGCACAGTGCCCTGCGCCCAAGGTGACTTGAAGCCGCAGGCGAACTGCGGACACAGCTTCCTGGGACATCAATATTTTTTTTGAGTTTTCAGGCAATCACTAATTTTATATTTATTTAAAATAGACATGGCATATTTTGGAGCAGAATGTAAAATTCTCGTGAATTATTAGGATAAATTCAAGACTTCAAAGACACTCCTTGCTGACACGGGGCTGCTCCAGGCTAAACTGGGGGACACAATTCAGCCCACAACAGGTGGCTAGGGAAACAATAGAGCTCTCTTTGCATGTCTCTTGCCTTCTATCAGGGAGGAAAATTCTCTCCCAGATTGCCTCCAGCAGATTCCTTCATGGCACAGCATCTGGAAATGGGTCAGAGTGTCACCTTAACTTTATAAAGGAAGGGATGCAAGGGAGGAGGGAGTTGGTAAAGGGTTTAAGGAAGGGACCCAAGCAGCATCTGCCTTAACTAGGCTTGTGATCTTGGGGATGCCACTTAACTTTAGTTTCTTTAACTGTGAAATGAGGAGGTTGGATTGGATGAGATATAAGGTCTCTTTCAGTGCAAAGGAATTTATTGTAGAAATCCAAGCCCCACCGACATGCCCAACATGCTTGTCCAGGAGGGTGACTAATTCGGGGCCATCTTGGGCTTGGGATTTTGAAGCACCTGGGAACTACGTGATCTGCTTGGTTGGGTTCATTCCTGTGGGCTGTGTAATCAGAAGTGTGTCTGGAGCAGCTGGGCTTGTAGGCATTTCAGGAGCCACTGATTAAAATACAAGGTTGGACATCAGAATCAGAGCCTGGCTGCTAGGGGTCAGCGGGGCTGTGTTATTAACCCAGCTGCCTTGGGGGAAGTTTGTATGGGACTCAGAAAGTCACATGGTAAGCAGCAAAAGTGATCGTGTTTGTTTAATTGCGCTTTCTGTCTATGGGGTGAGGTGTATTTGCTGATCTCCTTAATACCTTTCTCTTCCCCTCTGCTAGTCCACTTCTAAGTTGGTCTATTACATCTACCCTGGGAGCAATGGTTAATGGGGTCAACGAACCCAGATTTTAATACCAGCTCAGTCGCTTATCATCTGGCCAACACTGGACAATCTACTAGCCTTTTCAGCCTTGAATCCACCATGTGTAGAATGGTGTGATAATATTTCATGAGTGTTTTGATGATGAAGTGTTTTGATGTTAAGCCTAAAATTAAGGCTCAATATTATGTGTTTCCTTGACATCTGTTCAAATCAGGAGGGCCTCAAATGACCTAAATTTTGAATCCAGCTCCTTCCAAATGCTGCTCCTGCAGATGAAGTCCTCCTAAACAAGCAACCTGCCTTATAAAATGGACCAAGTGCAGTTCTTGCTAATCCCTTAGTAGCAGGTTTTATTCAGTTCCCTGCCAGCCTACAGAATTATTCAAGTAAACCACCACATCTTGGTGTCTGTGGGAACCAGGGCCCCCTTACCCTCTTGTTACTACCAAGCCTGCCGCACAATTCCAGCTTGTTCCCTCTGTGCCCAAGTGCAACACCTATATGGTTTGCAGTATCTTCCTTCCATGGGCTGTGAGTGTATGTTTCTGATAAACTACTATTGATCTCATTTCTCCATTGTTGGGTGTTGTGCATCTGACCATCCCCATAACCTTAGGGTGGGAATCTCTCCCTTACCATCTGGGTGAATAAGAGGCAAATAAACCCATTTGTAACATTCTCAGAAACTGTGAGACGCGTTTAGAGCCCAGCAAGTGTTAGCTATTGCTGTTGCTATTATTTTGAAGGAAGATGATAGTTTGGTTTTTCTTTCAATGAAGTTTGATTGGTGACTGTGTTCTTTTGTTGCATTAGTCTTAATTTCTTTCAGGAAATTTTTCTGGGTCTTTCTATCCCACCTCAGTTAATATTTAGACACATTAATGTGTGCCTGTGGGGCAAGTGACAGCTGCATGTTTGAGGGCCACACTGAAAATCAAAGAAGAATTAATGCCAATTCTTCTCAAACTCTTCCCAAAAATAGAATAGGAGGGAACTCTTTTTATGAGGCCAACATTACCATGACAAAGCCAGACAAAGATGCCACAAGAAAAGAAAATTACAGGTCAATATCCCTGATGAACATAGATGAAAAGTCCTCAACAAAATATTAGCAAACTGAATTTAACAATACATTAAAAGGATCATACCCCATAATCAAGTGGGATTTATTCCAAGGATGCAAGCATGATTCAACAGCCACAAATCAGTCAGTGTGATACACCACATTAAAAAAAAGAAGGATAAAAATCATATGATCATTTCAATAGATGCAGAAAAAACATTTGACAAAATTTAGCATCCATTTATAATAAAAACTCTTAACAAAGTGAGTTGAGAGGGAATGTATCTCAACATGATAAAAGCCATATGTGACAAGCCCACATCTAACATCATACTCAATGGTGAAAAGTTTGAAAGCCTTTCCTCTAAGATCAGCAACAAGACAAACATGCCCATTCTCACCACTTCTTCTCAACATAATATTGTAAAAGTTCTAGCCAGAGCAATTATGAAAGAAAAAGAAATAAAAAGGCATACAAATTGGAAAGGAAGAAATAAAACTGTCACTGTTTGCAGATGACATGATATTCTAAATAGAAAACCCCAAAGATTACACCAAAAAACTGTTAGAACTAATAAACAAATTCAGTAAAGTTGCAGGATACAAAATAAATATTAAAAAAATCTATTGAATATGTATATATTAAAAAACTATCAAAAAGGGAAATAAAGAAAACAATTCCATTTAAAATCACGTAGAAAAGAATAAAATACCTAGGAATAAGTTTAGCTAAGGAGGTGAAAGACCTGTATATTGAAAACTATAAGACATTAATGAAAAAAATTGAAGAAGACACAAATAAATGGAAAGATATTCTGTGCTTATGGATTGGAAGAATCAATATTGTTAAAATGTCCATACTACCCAACATGATCTAAAGATTCTATGCTGTCCCTATCAAAATTCCAAGGGCATTTTTCAAAGAAATAAAATAAATAATCCTAAAATTTGTATAGAATCACAAAAAATCCTGAATAGCCAAAGCAACTTTGAGAAAAAAGGTCAAAGCTGGAGGTAACACGCTTTCTGATTTCAAACTATCTTACAAAGGTATAGTAATTAAAACAGTATGGTATTGGCATGGAAACAGACACATAGATCAATAGAACAGAAAAGAGAGCACAGAAATAAACCTCACGTATATGCTCAGTTAATTTACTACAAAGGAGCTGAGAATACACAATGGGGAATGGACAGTCTCTTCAATAAGTGGTGTTGGGAAAACTGGACAGCCACATGCAAAAGAATGAAACTCGAACACCATCTTACACCATACCTGAAAATTAACTCAAAATGGATTAAAGATTTGAACATAAGACCTGAAACCATAAACCTCCGAGAAGAAAACATAGACACTAAACTCCTTGACATAGGTCTTGGTGATGATTTTTGGATTCTGACACCAAAAGCAAAGCAACAAAATAAAAAAATGAATAAATGGGACTACTTCATGCTAAAAAGCTTCTGCACAGCAAAGGAAACCATCAACAAAATGAAAAGGCAAGCTACTGAATGGGAGAAAATATTTCCAAACCATATATATGATCATTTAAAATATATCTAAAGTACATAAAGAGTTCAAACAACTCAATAACAAAACAAAAACAAGCAATCCAATTAAAAAATGGGCAGAAGATCTGAACAGAAATTTTTCCAAAGAAAGCAAGCAAATAATCAAGAGGTATATGAAAAGATGCTCAACATCATTAATCATCAAGGAAATGCAAACCAAGACCATGATGAGATATCACCTCACACCTGTTAGAATAGCTATTATCAAAAAGATAACAAATAACAAGTGTTGGTGAGGATATGGAGAAAAGGGAACCTTCATGCACTGTTGGTGGGAATGTAAATTGGTGCAACCACTATGGGAAACAGTATGGAGGTTCCTCAAAAAATTAAAAATAAAGCTACCATATGATCTAGCAATTCCACTTTGGGGTATTTATTCAAAGAAAACTAAAACATTATCTTGAAAAGGCATATGTACCTCCATGTTCATTGCAGTATCATTTACAATAGCCAAGATATGAAAACTATTTATATCCCTTGATAGATGAATGGATGAAGAAGATGTGATACACACACACACACACACACACACACACACACACACAAATATTATTTAGCCATAAAAGGAATGAAATATTGCTATTTTTGACAACATGGATGGACCTCAAGTGTATTATGCAACTGAAATAAGTCAGACAGAGAGAGATTGTATATTGTATGATATATTGTATGAAATATTGTATGAAATATATTGTATGAAATATTGTATGATCTCTATTATATGCGGGAATCTAAAAAATAAAATAAACAAACAAAAAAAGAAGCCCATAGATACAGAGAACAGATGGGTGGTGGCTGGAGGAGGGGATGAGGAGGTGAGAGAAATAGATAAAGGGGATCGAAAGGTAAAAAGAAAAAACAATGAAGTTGATGTAAAACAGACACAGAAAATTTGAATCATACTCAAAACATTTACTTTATATATATGTTTATACAGTAAGAAGTGGAATTTATGAATGAATGAAGCAAAACCTTCCCTCAAAAACCTATTTAATCTCAGCTACTCAATTCCCTCTCTGGTCTTCTTTATAGCAGAACTTCTTGAAAGTGTTGTCTATAATCATTGGTTCCATCTCCTAACCTTAATTTTCTACTCAACCCACACCACCCATCAATTTCTTCATCAAAACTGTTCTCTTGTGATCATCAGTGATTTCCATGACAGTAAATTCAAAGGAAACTTTTTAGTCCTCATTTTCTTGGCTTTTCAGCTGCATTTGAGACTGCTGACAGTGACCTTGGCTTCTGTGACATAATACTCTATTTTTTCTCCTCTTGATATTCAAAAAAAATAAAAATAAAAATAAATAAAAGTCCTTTTTAAGTTAAAATAAAGCTGTAACTCAAACAGGGATGCCCTACTTCAACAGTCTGATGTCATGCCCAGATGAGAAAGAAGTTTACTCCTCCCCTGGCTCCTTATCTGTCTATTTCTAGAATTAGAAGAGCAAACTCAGCTGTGCTCCCTGAGGCTGGAGCACTTCACAGCCCAGCTACTGCAGCTCAGAGCAAGTGCTGTTGCACTGCCTGTGGTTGCCACCCAAATATGGTGGCTGTGGGGGACCTAAATAGATACCTCTTCTCACTGCTGCTAATAGCTCCTAGGGCCTGGCAGGCTATTGTGACGTGTTCAGCTTGACCACACTCTACAGCTGTCTGCAGCGGATGCTCTCAATGGCTGCTGAAGCAAAAAGTATGTTGTCTGGTTACTGAAACATCACCAGCAGAAGACTGTGTGGTTTGACTGAGTGTTCATCTCTGGCTCTTGCCCTGCCTCTTGGTGTAGATCCTACCATGGCATCAGCCAAGGGTGGGCCACCCCAGAATTGGCTTGGACCCCAATATGAGGCATTTATAGGCATGTACACAACCATTTCCTCAGGCTGCAAGCCTATCCCCAGCACAGCCCCAGGATGGAAGTTTCTAGAATCAGTAACCTAAACTCTAAATTTTAGATCTAAAATTCCTACCACCTTCTAGTCCCACTACTTTCTCTTCTATGGTGAGTGCTATCTCATCCAATAAATTAAAGAAAAATATTCAGCAAGGTGCTTATTGTATAGGGCACATTTTCATAGACACTGTGGATACAGGAGAAAAGAAGGAAAATCCCAACCCTCATAGAACCAATATTTCCATTTCCAGTGTTATTGCCATTTTCTGTCATTTGGGCTTAAATCAAGACCACCTTCATCTGCCTACTATGTTTTATACGAAGGGAAGAGTTTCTCTTTTTATTCTATCTTTCTTAGTCTATCCTATTTTATACTAATCTTCTGTGCAGACTCCCTGAGTGTGTAACAGCAATCAGCATGCTGTACCACACTGGGCAAACTGGGAGGTCAGCAAGAGGTGGTTACATCAGAGGAGGATGTTGAATCTTCACCTGCCTACACAACCAGGGCCTCTATTTCATGAGAATTAATTTCCTCTGCATCATGTATAATGTAGTGTGTAATTTACAGCAGTAAATGACCAGGAAGGCTTTTATGCTCACCTTGACATCTCAGTATGCAGCTTCATGTAAGAGGTCTGTCCCACTTAGTTTGAATAGAAGGGGTTGTGCTCCCTTCATTTGCTCATGAGACCAGGGAACATTGTAAGAAAGGAGCAGTTACATAATTACACTCCAACAGCCTGATCTATCATGGATCATTGAAGCCCCTCTTCCCGACCTTAGGTGCAACCCATCATTCTATTTCCCCTCAGCTACCAACAAACTTGTTCTGGGGTGATGGGGTGTGTGTAGTTTGAAATATATCCACAAATTCTTTGACACTCTCTTGAAAAGCTGGAGCCTATTCTCCTCCTCTTGAGTAAGGGCTGGATTTAGTGACTTATAGCTAAAGAATAGGTGAAAACAGCAAAAGTGATAGAGTGCAACATCAGAGGCTAAGTCATAGAAGACATGGTGGATTCCTGTTTGCTTTCTCTCTTGGATCAATCTGTCTGGAATATGCTAGCTTCCATGTCATGAGAATGACCATGGAGAGGCCCATGTGGTGAAGACTGAAAACTCCAGCCAATAGTTAGTGAGAAATTGAGTTCTCCTATCAACAGTGGATCCTCCAGCCCCGATCAAGCCTTCAGATGACTGCAGCTCCTGGCAACACCTTGCCTGCACATCATAAAGACTTGGAGTCAGAATCACCTAACTAAGCTACTCCCACATTCCTGACCATCAAAAGCACTCAGATAAGAAATGATTGTTATACACCACCACCTTTCAAGGTAATTTGTTATTCAACAATAAGAAAGCTAATACAAGGTACCATTATATTCTCAAAAACTTCTAAGAATCTAGCCTAAAATCACCATTTTTATTACTATCAGAGAATTATAATGACACGTTTTAAATCAGTAACTCAAAGTTTACAGCATGTGTTAGTCAGGATGGTTACCACCAGCTACTGTAACAAACAAGCTTCCTTCCACCCACAAATCCCAATGGCTTAACAGATAGAGGTTTAGTTCTTCTTTGCACTCTGTTGGCCAGAACCAATCACATGTCCCCAGCCTAGCTACAAAGGAAACTGGCTAACTTTGGGAGTCCAAGGAATATGGATCACTGCTGCTGTCACTGTCACGTGGCCCTGTTTGAGTCTTCTAATTTCAAAACCAGGATAAATATAGCTTTAAAGAAATGTGTAATCTATGTTTGCTCTTTGTACAGAAGCCTGGGGATTAAAATGGGAGATATATTGACCATAATAACCTTATTCTGTTATTGCTTCCTGCATAAAGTCCCCACCACAAATTGTTTTTCTGGGAATCCCCAGGGTATGTCTCCTAGACACCTGAGACAAACTTTATCAGACACCCACCATTTCCTTCTTTTTTCCTGCTGGGCAGCATCCATTGCTCCACTAACTGCCCATTCCACTAGGAACAGAAGTGGGTCCATTAAGGTTTGACGAGTTCTGTGCTTCCTAGACAATGCAAACGGACTGTTCTGTGAGGATGAGGGACAACCGCCTCTTTCCCTTTTGGGTCTTACTTTGTCCCCTGGAACCTCAAGATGACCTTTAAGTGAAAACAGCTCTTTAACAATAGCTCTTTATTTCCATATCTCTGAAACAAAGATGGCGCTGGGGGTTCCCCCTGCCTCACCCGTGCCCACCTCCTGTGACACATTTCTTCTACCCTCTCTGGTCGTCCATCCACTCCTAAGCATTCCATAGTAACTCCTTTATCACATGTCTTATGACATGTGATACACGGAGAATTGTGGGAATCCATGCTGGCATGTGATGCCAAGATGCTGCAGTTCTGCTCCACTCTACAATGGCTACTAGGGGTACTCTGCCTGAATATTAGAGATGAGAAAATCTGCACCATTTCTTTAAACTATATTGTATTTTCCAGACTTCCCCTGAGCTTATACTTATTGAACTTACCCAACTTTTCCTCCCTTTCCAAGAGATTTTCAAATACATTCCTTTAGCATATTATGACTGCACACCTCATGTGTGTGTAATTCTGGGCCCTAGAACTGCCTAAAAGTGTAAACGTTCACCCAAACCCACATTTTCTGGCATATGAGTTTTCCAACCTTCCTCATTGTTTCCTTTCCCTAAATAAAAAAAGATTGATAAAAAAGTTATAAAATATTTCTCAGACTTCCAGGAAATTGCATTAAACATCTTGATAAGTGAAGTGTAAAGAAGTTGAAATATGCAGATCAAATTCCCATTAAAAAACATGAATACTCATACAAATGAGGGGAAATGTGCTTTGCAGAACCATTGTTTTGGATTTTCTGAACCAAAAGCACTTGAAAAAAATAGCTGGAGACATTCAGCAATTCCAAACTGTGGCTGGGCTCACCCGCCCCTAATTTCAAGGGAAATTAAACCCATGTGTTTCTCATTCATTTACACTCAGTTCACCAAAATACTATTTGGTAAGAGTGATGGGCTGACCAGGAAGCTGCCCAGACTATTTTTCAGTGTTGTCCTCAACTGGGAAGTGGGCTTGGCCAATGGCCTTCAGCTTCACTGGTGGTTGATCTTCTACATGGAACCCACAAAGTCCTAATGGACTTGAAACTCGCTGAGGTAGACTCATAGACATGTGAGGGCTTGGAGAGGTCAATGGTACAGCTCCCTGCCTCAGGGAAGATCTACATTTAGAGCCCTTGCTACTCCAGTTTAGTTCTGTCTTCTTTGCTAATCCATCCTTTTCATCAACAACCTTGCCCTTCAGGAAGCGCCTCCTTCTAGCCTCCCTAAAAGGCTCGTATACTGTACTGGACACTGTTCATGCATCGCTCATAGATCCTTGGACATTTTTTCTTGTAATTGAAATACAGTTCATTTACAGTACAATGTTGTGTTAGTTTCAGGTATACAGCAAAGTGATTCATATGTATATGTGTAAATATACTGTAGGTCCTTGTTATTTATCTATTTTATATATAGTAGTATGTATCTGTTAATTCCAAACTCCTAATTTACCCCATCCCCCCTTTCCCCTTTGGTAACCATAAGTTTGTTTTCTATGTCTGTGAGTCTATTTCTGTTTTGTAAATAAGTTCATTTGTATCATTTTTTTTAAAGATTCTACATGGAAATGATATCATGTGATATTCATCTTTCTTTGTCTGACATATTTTACTTAGTATGATAATCTCTAGCTCCATTCACATTGCTGCAAAGGGCATTATTTCATTCTTTTTATGTCTGAGTAATATTCCATTGTATATATATAGCACATCTTCTTTATCCTTTCATCCGTTGATGGACATTTAGGTTGTTTCCATGTCTTGGCTATTGTAAATAGTGTTGCTGTGAACATTAGGGTGCATGTAAATTTTCAAATTAGAGTTTTCGTCTTTTCCAAATATATGCGCAGGAGCAGAATTTCCGGGTCATATGGTAACTCTATTTTTAGTGTTTTAAGGAAACTTCCATGCTATTTTCCATAGTGGCTGCACCAATTTACATTCCTACCAACAGTGTAGGAGGGTTCCCTTTTCTCCATACCCTCTCCAACATTTATTATTTGTAGACTTTCTGATGATGGCCATTCTGACCAGTGTGAGATGATACCCCATTGTACTTTTGATTTGCATTTCTCTAATAATTTGTGATGCTGAGCATTTTTCATGTGCCTGTTAATGAGACACCTTTTTCCAGCTTTCTGTCCCCACCTCCCAACTTGTGCAAGCTTTTCTGCCACAGGCTCCCCCCGGGGTCCCGAAGCTTTCTTACCCTCAGCTTAGGGGAGGAATCATGTATTGTAAGGAATAATTATGTTATTTAAAAAAAATTTTTTTTGATGCTCAGTCTGATATGGACACAGAATAACACCAGAGAGAAACATATGAAAACAAAAGAGATTTATTATACTTACAGGTCCTAGAGGAGGGAGGCACAGCTTGGCATGCAGCAGCCACTGGGGCAGAGCATGCAGGGAGTGGGCTCAACCAGGCAGGTGGGAGAGAGTGAGGACCCCTGGGCCAGTGCCTTTTTGGGGATCAGGTGGACTATGAAAGCAAAAGGCCGGAGTGGGTTTCACTGATGTGTTTGAAGGTCAACAGGTCACTGTCAGGGGAGAGCAAGAAGGGGAACTTGTGTCAGGGGACAACCTTATCACTCTGGTGCACCTGGTCACCTGGTTGGTATGTTCACAGCCTGTTCGTGGGAATGTTGAGGCAACCGGAAAATAGGAAGTTTTAAAACTTTGCACTACCAATCAGAGTCTTCTTGGAGGATGGATGATGAACCCAGGTTATCAGCTGTCTCCCCACAGACCGGCTGGGTGGGAATGTTTGATGGGCCAATAGGAGAGAATGTCAGAGTCACCCCTGCCTTCCACTTAGAGTCTCAATGAATTTCTGCAAGTTGCAGGGATATCTGAACAATACTCCTTTTCCTTGGGAGCCAGAGATCAAAATGGCAGCCCAAGTCCCCAGAAGCTCATAGCATGACTCTCTCATGGTGTGGACTCTCTGGTATGAGGAGACACTAGGGCAAAGTGTGGGTCTGGTTCTGCTGGAAAATAGCAACATCACTGGGAGGACAGAGGAGAGTGGTAGGGAACACCAGTCAGCATTCTTGGTAAACAGCTCAAAGAGTAGACACTGTTTGGATGCTGGGTTGGTTGGCAAAGGATAACACGCTTTCAGGAGAACATAAGAAGAGCTGGCCCATCTTGTGGACAAAGGCTGATACGGGACAAGTGCTGAATACATATCTGATGTTGAAACAATAATGTTCTCCATAAAGAATGGCAAAGTGGGAAGATTCTTGGACAGGGATTAGTAGTTCTGATTTTGGGGCCGGAACCTGTGACATTTGGAGCATGATAATTGCTCTGAGGGGAAGTCATAGAGCACAATGGTTAAGTGTGTGATGCTTGGGGTTGAATCTGCCTCCTCTGGGTTTCAACCGCGACCTTGGGCAAGTCCCTTAAATTTTCTGTGCTTTGGTTTTTTACATTTGTTGTTATGGGATAATAAGAGTACCTGCCTTTACACTGAGGATTAAGTGAGTAAATTCATGTGCAACTGTGAGAACGGTGTCCAACACTCAACGTCTGCTTAATAAATGCCAGATATGATTGTTAGTATCATTAACAGTCTCATGGATGGATAACACTGTAGAGGAAGTTGTGGGACATGACCCAGCTCTATACGAATGAGAGAGGTGATGCTAATCACTCATGGAAAGAGGATTTATAAAAAGCTCTTCAGCTATACCTTATCTAAATTGGAGAGTTTAGTTCAGGCTCCTTTAAGTGTGGACTCAGACAAGCAGCTTGCGTGTCACCTGGGAGCTTGTTACAGATGTGGAATCTCAGGACCCAGCCCAGATCTAATGAATCAGAATCTTTATTTTAACTAGCTCCCTGGTGATTAGAACATACATCAATTCTTTAATCCAGTTTATTATGTTAAAATTAAGAAATAATAACTGTATGTATTTAAATGATCCTGGTTGATGTGTGTGTATGTATGTTTAGCCTATTGAGGTATACAAAATTGCACACATATTAATATATACCTCTTGATGAGTTTGATCATATGCTATCACCACAACCAAAGTATTAAACTTATCCATCACTTCTCAAAATGTCCTTGTGTTCTATTGTGTATGTGTGTGTGGAAGACCACCTGGCATAGGACCTATCCTCTTAAAATATTTGAAAGTGCACAATACTGTATTGTTAAACATACCTATTATGTCACAGAGCAGATCTCTAGAATTTAGTTTTAACTGATGTGTAGACCTATGAACCATCATCACAGTAAAAATTAAGAACATCTCCAACACCCTCAAGAGATTCCCCATGCCTTTTTGCAGTCATTTTCTCTCTCCACCCCTGACCCCAGGCAACTGCTGATTAGCTTTCTGTTACTGTAGATTATTTGGACAACTTAAAAATTTTCTATAAACAGAATCACACAGTACATACTCTTTTTGTCTGGCTTCTTTTGCTCATAATGTTTTGAGATTCATCTGCATTGTTGTCTTCATTCATTAATAGTAGATCATTAATTTTTATTTATTCCATTGTATGTGTAGATCACATTTTGTTATCCATTCACCTACTGATGGACATTTAGGCTGTTTACAGATTTCCTGGTTATTATAAATAACAATGATGTATAAGTCTTTGAGTGGATATATGTTTTCATTTCACTTGGGTAATGCCTAAGAATGGAATATCTAGGTCTTCTCTTGCCTGTATATTATACATTTGACATTACTCTGCAGGTTCCTGGGGCTTATTAACTTTTTAAAAGTCTTTTTTCTTTCTCTTCTTTAGTTTGCATAACTCTACTGATATATATTCAAGTTCACCTACACTTTTCATTTCCATTCTGCTATTCAACCTAGCTAGTAAAATTTAAAATTTCAGATATTTTATTTTTCAGTTTCAAAATTTCAACTTGGTCCTCATTTATATATTTCATATCTCTGGTAAGTTTTCTTATTTTTTTCATTCATTGCATTGTATTTTCTCTACCTTACTGAGCATAGTTTTAACAACTGTCATTTTAGGGTTGACCTCTGTTACTTGTCAGATTTTCCTGATTTTTTGTATGTCATTTAATTTTGGATTGTATCCTAAACATTGTCAAAGTCATGTTGTAGATAATCTGAATTCTGTTCCTTCTTATAATGTGTGCTAATGTTTTTCTTTTAGCAGGCAATCAACTTGGTCAGAGTTAAACTTCAAAGTTGATCTCACCTGTGGTTATGTCATAGCTGTGTTCTCAGTTTGGACTTTGTAGTCTGCCCCATGTGTGTATGTCTCAATGGTCACCCACAGACTTTTCTAGAGTGTATGTAGAGAATTAAGGATTCCCATTCTGTGCTTTTTCCTTTCTTTGATTCTCCCACCCTCCAGTAGTCCTGGTTGCCCTGGGCACCTATCCTTCTCTCCTGAGCCAGAAAACTGGTGACTTTCCATTGAAGTTTTAGCTGACCTATGACACACCACAACTGCAATTGTCCTTAGGGCAAGGCTAGAAAGATGGGAACTTCCCCCATGCTTGCTGCTTCCTATGAGTTTCAACTCTCAAAACTTTACTTGCTTCTATTCACTCTATAGAGTCCTTGGGTAGTTGATTTTATATATTTTTTTCCAGTGTATGTAGCTGTTATCTGTGGGAGGGTAGGTAAGTTTGTTACAAGTAACAGAGCCATTATTTGTGGATTTTCTATTGCATTGATTTCTGTTTTGTTTATAATACTTCCTTCCTTCCATTTATTTTGGATTCAACTTACTCTTTATTTTTCTTTTTTCCTTCTTGAGGCTGGAACATAAGTCATTGATTTTAGGCTTTTCTTCTTCTCTAAAATAAACACCTGAGACTGTAAATTTTTCTTTGAGCACTCTTACTGATCTTTATTTAAAATTTTGATAGTTTGTCCACTATTGATTTTTTTGGCCTTAATTTGATTTAAAAAAATATTGCTTCAAAATATGGTTTTGATTACTTAGTTTTTTTTTTAGCACCCCTTACATTTTTCCCCTGAGGCAAATGTCTCATTATCTCACCTCACCCCACCTCAGTCTCATTAGAAGAATCAGTGTTAAATCACCTACCTAAGTGAGCCAGTAATAATAGTTGAGGATGTTTGAAGATACAGTGCAAAGGAAAGGCATAACAAGGGAGGAGATTATTAGGAGCCACATGAAGGAGAGCCATGATTCCCATGTTAGTCTTTATTCTGAAGCATAAGGTTTTGAGCAAGGGAGTCATATGATCAGATTTTTATATGATCCATGTTAGAATGCCAACTCTGTGTACAGTGTGATGGCGTGGAAGGGAGAAAGACTAGAGTCAGTTTCGGCCAGAAACTTTCAAAACACAGATTAGAGATGACAGTGACCTGAGCTAAGGAGGAACAATTAGAATGAAAGTGAAGAAACTGACTTGAGACTCATTTCAGGGGTGGTGTGGACAGGGATGGGTGATGCTTTAGATACTGGTGGTGAGGTAGCAGGAGAAGACAAGGGTGTGTCTCAGGTTTCCTGCGCTGGAGGAGGAGCTGGTCTGGGGAGGATAACAATGTGTAAGAACATTGTTCACAGAGCAACATGGTGCTACCTGATTCTGTATAATGGTGCAAGTGTGAGCCCACACCAGGCATACCTCAGCGTGTGAACTGGCAATGGCTGCAGAGCTGCCTCAGTGAAGCACGTCTTGGTCAAAGGAAGGGTTTTTAGTAATCTTTATAGTAGGAGACACAAAATGCCCCAAAATGACAGACACAGAATTATGAAATGCATTTAAAAGTCAAATACTTTCAAGTTTTGGGAAATCAGCAAGCTCTTTGTGGATAGCAGTTGGGAGGGGAAGCCCAGTATATGATTAACTTGTAGAGGCTAAAACTAGCCTCTGACTATTTGAAAGCCAGGTTTAAAAGTCTTCCGGTGTACGAAAATTGTGGAGAGAACATCCAAGGAAGAAAACACTTTGTTTTCTATGCGGAGAACCAAAAACCCTCTCAGCGGTGTCTAAGAGCATCCTCAATGAAGCATCTCCTGGAAATTTGCTCTGTCTCTCCATTCTGCAGAACTGGGAGACCCAGGACAATTACCATCACCAATGTGAACACCTTATCTCTTCCAGGGAGAAGAATGGGAGGAGACCTGAGTGTAGACAAGCCAGTGATGAATTGGAAAGGAAAGAATAGTGTTATAGGTTGAATTGTGTCCCCTCAAAAAGACACGAGGAAGTCCTAATTCCCAGTGCCTTGGAATGTGACCTTATTTGGAAATAAGGTCTTTACAAAGGTAATAAAAATGAACGCATTAAATGGTCCCTAATCTAGTATAACTTTTGTCCTTATAAAAAAGCAAAATTTGAACACAGAGACAGACAGAGAGGACAGGCAATGTGAAGACCCAGGGAGAAGACCATGGGAAGATGGAGGCAGAGATTAGAGTGATGCAGCCACAAGGCAAGGAGCATCTGGGGCTCCCAGAAGATGGAGGAGGCCAGGAAGGATCCTACCCTACAGGTTTCAGAGGGAGAACCGCCCTGCCTACATTGATTTCAGACTTCTTGCCTCCAGAATAGTGAGGCAATAAATTTCCTTTGTTCTAAACCACCAAATTTGTGTAATGTGTTACAGCAGCCCTAGGGAAAGAGTACAAATAGCATGGCTCTTCAGGGAATCAGCTTTTATCTCCTAATACAATAAATGTTGCCAAATCGATATTAATGTGGAGACCACAACACTCTAAGGACCTGGCGTGGTAATCAGGCGACTGTTAATGTGTCTAATTTGGCTGGATAAGAATTAAGTAAAGAAAGGAACCACTTTATCTGATGATGAACCACAAACCTATGGCTCTGAGGATGGGCTTGCTTCCTGCCTTCCAACCTCTGCCTTGGAGAGCACTGAGGCTTGAGCTGTGGTTTTCAGCTCAGATTCCTACTCAGGGGAAATGAAGGTGCTCTGGGCCATTGGCTCCTCACTCAATCCACCTTACCCCAGGTCCTGTTCTCCTTGAACCCTTCTTCCCAATATTTTACCCAGTTCTACTCCTGTCATGGTCAGCCTATTTATGCCTGAGTTCCAGACTTAGTTTTTGCCCCAGAAATAAGGTTTTGTCTGTTTCCCTTCTACACTGACTTCTCCTAGGAACAGGTTCTGCCCCTGATTTGGCCGCATTGGGTTTGGGTCCCGAAACTTCACTCTCTTGATCTCCACTCTTTGTGGTGGGTTCATTGACCATGTCTCTCTCCTTGGCCCCTTCCTTTACTCATCTGCCCATGAAAGGGGAGATTTGCAGTCCTGTCTCCCCAAGCATCAGGACCCATCTGTCAGGATCTCCCTCTACAGTCAGCTTCCAGGGACTCCCTTGTGTGTTTGCCCTGTGTTTCTAGCTTTTCTTGGCTCCTGGGTCCTGATCTTGCCTGCTTAGCCCTGGTCATTATTATAGCAGTGACTGTGTGTGCTGGGACCACTCACTTGTCCCCACTAGGCCCCCTACACTCAGGATCAAATTCCAGCATGCTCTGTTGGTTCTGTAGTGTTTGCTCATCTCTATAAAACTCTCTTTGTCTCTCCATAAGCCAAGATCTTAAAATGATTACCTCTCTTAGAGTTTCTCTGAAGAGCCCAGTATAAATTCTTGCAGATCAGGTTTTCAGAGATCAGCAAAACAATCATTGGAAACTTACCACTCCATCTGTATTGGCAGCACACTGGCAAATCCCTTACTATTTGCATTGCTGCTCTTCAGTATTAATTCAGTACCCAGGGGTCAGGTCTATGGCAACATAGCAACTCAACCGTGGTTTGTTTTCACTTGACAAAAACACACGAGAGCTGAACAGCAGCTGCTTTGTTCCAAGAACATCAACCACCAAATCCACTAGGCTACTTTGGATGCTCTGTGGAATGGCCCATCCAGGAGTCAGGAGAGAGCTTGCGTAGGGAGACGGGCTTTCACTTTGGTCAGTCCTGGGTTTTACTCCTGGTTCTGTCACTTCCTAACTATGCGACTTTGGACAAGTTACTTAACTTTTCTGAGCCTCAGTTTTACCATGTATAAAATAGGGATCCTGACAATGCTTACCTGTTTCAGGGAGATACAACTGGATCATAATGGATGTAAGGAACTTCAAACTAAACTGGGTGCGTACAGTTGACCACTGAGACTCTCCTTTGGGATTTCTTAATTTTGGGTCACCCCTATGTCTATTTTTTGGCCAAATGTTCATCTCTACATAGATAAACAGCAGGGCTGTAGATTTTGTTTAAATCTTAGTGAGCAGCCTTCATTTCTTCTGCTCTTTTCTTTCAGCTGATCGATTCATATCATTTCTACCTTCTGAATACTTATCCCGTGTGCTCAGCCCCTGAATAACAGACTCCTGGCAGCATGCAAAGCCTCCGTGTAATTCTTCCAGGCTCCCAGCCTCATCTTTTCCCTGGGTGACCTACTCTGTCATCACTTAGCTCTGATTTTGACCCATCACATGTAGAAATCAGTTCCACGGTGAGATTCCCATGTTGTAAATTTAGGGGATGGAACATTAGACCGGAAGGGAGAGACCTGAATCACCGTACTCACTTGCTGGGTCACACTGAGTGAGACACTGAACCTCAGTGAGCAGTAGGGTCTTCTGTAACGTATAGGAATGAAACATATCCTACTTCCTTTGTTGGGTATAAAATAGACCATTAAATGTTTTGAAGTTGCTTAAAGCATTAAGAACCCTACAAGTGTGGGTATTGTTTGCTCTCTGCAAATCCAGGGTGTGACCAGAAGTCCTGGGACTTGCTTGCATGCACGTGTGTGTGTGTGTGTGTGTGTGTGTGTGTTGCTTGTATGAGTAGAAAAGGCATGTTGCAACAGGACACGCTACAACATACGCCCCATGTAGCAGGTCAGCCAGATTCATGGTGTGGGTGTGGGTTAGGAAAAGCACACGTTGTTCTGTGTTGGTGTAGAACTGTGTGTCTGTTGTTTATAGCAGACTTATGGCAGATCTTTAAATCACATGCAGATCTTTAAACCATATGTAAACAGAGTTTTTGACATACTCAATAGAGGCAAACCAAGAAAGATACAAAAAAAAAAACGGCCCTAGGGACCAGTGAAACACATTTGGGACATTCAAATATATTACATGCTCAGCACTATAGTGGAAGTGTTAAATTCAAGTAAAAGGATAGAAAGTTTGGGGAAAAAAAACCTCAAACAAGCTAATAGTTTCTGGAAAGAATATGGACTTTTGCATGAAAAATTAAACCATAAAACTTGTTTATCTGATTTTTTTTAAACATCTTTATTAGAGTATAACTGCTTTAAAACAGTATGTTAGTTTCTGCTGTATAACAAAGTGAATCAGCTATACATATACATATATCCCCGTATCTCCTCCCTCTTGCGTCTCCCTCCCACCCTCCCTATCCCACTCCTCTAGGTGGTCACAAAGCACCGAGCTGATCTCCCTGTGCTATGTGGCTGCTTCCCACTAGCTATCTATTTTACATTTGGTAGTGTATATATGTCCATGCCACTCTCTCACTTTGTCCCAGCTTACCTGTCCCCCTCCCCATATCCTCAAGTCCATTCTCTATGTCTGCGTCTTTATTCCTGTCCTGCCCCTAGGTTCTTCAGAACCTTTTTTTTTTTTTAAGATTCCATATATATGTGTTAGCATATGGTATTTGTTTTTCTCTTTCTGACTTACTTCACTCTGTATGACAGACTCTAGGTCCATCCACCTCACTACAAAAAACTCAATTTCATTTCTTTTTATGGCTGAGTAATATTCCATTGTATATATGTGCCACATCTTCTTTATCCATTCATCTGTTGATGAACACTTAGGTTGCTTCCATGTCCTGGCTATTGTAAATAGAGCTGCAATGAACATTGTGGTACATGACTCTTTACCCTGAGAAAACCATAATATCTGACTTTTTGAAGGCAGGTGAATGAAATCAAGGATTTCTGAGAAATTATGGCTGCCAGGATGCTCTGTTTCCTGCCCAGAACCAAAGCTTCCCATGCTGCTGTGACAAAGTCCCATATATTCACTGCCCCAAAGACATGGTGTGGTAGAGTCAAAGCTATTTCACGTCTCGGCCAAGGTCACCCCCCAAAGGCAAGCAGATGCGGGGAGATAATGGAGTAGAAAATAATATGTGTCTGAGAAATTTCATGCAAATTAAAATTAATAAAATGTATCCCAACTGACGAGCCTCATTACTGTGTCTCAGATTACTGTGCACTTTCTGGAAAACATTTTGGCTTTTTTGCCAAAACAACATCCTGCATTTTGACTTCCTACCATATGCACCAGCCTTTTATATTTCCACCTGTCACATTCTCAGAGAACCTAGTCTTGCCACCACTGAGAATATCGCAATGAATGAGCCAAGATTCCAAAAGAGCAGGTTCCAAAAGAGGCACCTGTAGAGGGTTTGGAGCTTTGGTGGCTACTCTGTTGTATGCCTGTATGTGGTATTCCCGCAGGAGGACAGCGATATGGGTGCATATCTCTGCAGTGTGGATCTTATATAGCTGTGTTGCTTTGTAGTCACACCCATACTGATGCATTTAAGGCTTATATAATTATGTGTTTTATTTCTTTTCATCCATCAAAGTAAAAGAGCAATGGAATGCAAGGGACTTTGGTAAGGAATAAGGTGCTGAAAGGATGCTGTTAAACTGTTAACTTGATCGTTAATCATTGACTAAAATAAAATGAGCAAGTAGAGCATCACGGCACAAGAAAGAGAAGAAGCGGGAATTTCATTTCTTTGATTAGAAAAGAAACAAAATACATTCCTTTAGACATTGGTAGAAAATACCATCTCAACAAGGACCTAGTCGTCCCCAAATTATTGTAGTTACCATCATTGGAAGAGGCTGTGTCAAATGAGTTTATCTCTGAGGTCTCTAAGAAACTAGTAATTCCCTGCCCATCAGAGCACCAGCTGTAACATCATTACTCTTCCAGTGAAATGAGAAGAAACTCAAGACTATAAAAGTAGTTTTATTGTATTTGCTATTGTTTCACAGATGAGAATGATTCCATATATATATAAAAAAAAGGGTGATGGAGATACATATGAAACAAGAAATGGTTTGACAAATAGCGGAATGAATTCATAGAACATAAAAGGACCTATTTAAAGCTGATTGGTCATAGCATGATTGGGTTCAGTAGTGACCAAGTACACACACCTCAGTTAGTTTGAGATTTCTAACATGCACCAAGTAGTAGCTCAACCTTGAGAAACAGGAGTCACTACTATGCTATGGTAAATTTAAGCCTAAGACTAGTTTAAAAATCAGAGGAAAACAAGGACACGCCTCTTGCGGCATGGTGTAGTGATCAGATGGAGTGCTATATATAGCAAGAGAGCAAGGCATGATGGAGATTTTGGTAAATGCAGTCTGCCAGTATTTACGAAAAGTAGAACTGTTTGCTTGTAAAATCTCATGTCATTTGGGATTTCCATCTTCATAACATTCCCGTGAATTTCACTAAGTGGTATTTTGGAGTGGGTCCTTTTGAAATGGAGATGACTGTTTACCAAAGCATTCTTTTTCATAACTTACAATGCTATGATACCCTACAGAAATGATTCTTCAAAAATAGATCCAAGTTGGCTGTCATCCTGCCTTCCCCTCCTGACTGCTGTTGAATACTTTGTGTCAGCACACAAACACAGCTTCCTCTCATGATCTGGAAGTTTGTTTTTGTAAAAAGTCCCTGATACAGTCATACTTCCTGTAATGATGTGATTTAATACAACGTCCTTACTCTTAAGATTTGATTGCAGATGGAAGAACATGGTTACATTATAGTAAATGAAAAAAAAAAATCATTCCTTTGAATTCCTCTCCAATCACGTTCTTGGAAGTTCTTTACTTTTTCAGCAATATTAAGGGCATTGGCAATAATAACAATCATAGGAATAATAAGCTAAGAGGTCATATTTCTTAGCTCGGAATCAACAACTTCTGATGTTTTTTGAGAATGGGTACTATGTAATCAATTGTAGTAGCTCCCTTGGAGTCTACTTTTGAGTAGGTTCTACCTCTAACTTTAATATTTTTGAGGGGTGAAATTGGATATCTTAAGTTGTTGCGAAGGCCTGGATACTAGATAAGATTTGGCCTTGAGTGAAGATAAGATCACAGTTAAGTACATCATAAGGCTGGAGCTGCTAAACAAAACACTTGGTGATGGGCTTTTAGGTTGATGCCTTCATCTTTGGTTTTGCTCATCCCGTGCTGGTTAGGAATACAAAGCCATCAGCCTGATTCTCCAACAGAGGTTGGGAGTCAGGGCTCCTGTACATCACGTGGAGGAAGAGTTAGAGCCCATTGTTCCTGGCTCTTCTGTGACAGGCTCAAAGGATGTGCATGGAATCTACCAAAGTCCCCTGTGTTTGGCTGAAATTTACTTTTACTATATATATGTCCTTTATCTACATATATGACATCTTTGGCATTTATACTCATATGCCAATTATGTGCTTCGACTTCCATAATCAATTCTTGTAATTTTATTAGGAATTAACTATCCACTCAAATCAACAGGTTTTTCTTTTCTTTCTTTTTTTTTTTAAGATGTTGGGGGGTAGGAGTTTATTAATTAATTAATTAATTTTTGCTGTGCTGCATCATCGTTTCTGTGCAAGGGCTTTCTCTAGTTGTGGCAAGCAGGGGCCACTCTTCATCGCGATGCCCGGACCTCTCACTATGGTGGCCTCTCTTGTTGCGGAGCACAGGCTCCAGACGCGCAGGCTCAGTAGTTGTGGCTCACGGGCCTAGTTGCTCCGCGGCATGTGGGATCCTCCCAGACCAGGGCTCGAACCCATGTCCCCTGCATTAGCAGGCAGATTCTCAACCACTGCACCGCCAGGGAAGCCCCAACAGGTTTTTCTTGGTCTTCTATTTTTACATACGAGCAACATACTAACTGAAAGATAAAAGTTCCTATCCTCAGTTTTTAGGCATCTAAATGTCCACAAATTACTAATTTGGATTGATTGATTATTTTTAACCCACAGACTTATTTGACTTGCTAGAATGGATGGCAAAGATGAAGAATAATCAACCAAGGACATGTCAAGTTGAAAAGAAAATTGAGTCTAACAGGAGAACTGACAGAAGATGAAGATGAAGTGACATAACTGGAGCTTTATTTCTGACTCATGTTTTTTTTTTTCAGTAAATATCTAGTAGAAAAACTTTGGGAAAAAGTGGGGCTTAATACATCAGTGTTTCTTAAAGGCTAGGAAAATTGCTACCCCTGGGAAGCCAGAAGGATATGATAACACAGTCTGTTGTAATGTGAGACTGAATGACCCATATTTCCCCTGCAATGAAGTTCTTTTCCACTGGTAGAAGTCTTTTTATGTGGAAGTCTAGTTGATCACCTATTAGCTTTTATTTTTACATGTTTCTCCCTGCCTTTCTTACTTTGAAGACAAAGACTTTGTTTCAGATTTCTTAAAAAAAAATCAAAATGACACAACGACAATAAAAAAGTCTACCAACAAATAGTAATACCTCAAGAAATTAAGCAGCTCCTTTATTCTTTAAAATTCCAGTTGAATTCTAATTATACCATTTCATTACAAATTTATACTCTGGAGACTCAAACTCTGCTCATACGTTACCTCACTCTGAGAGCAGAAACTGCTCATTGCTACCCAGAGACCCAAGGATTGGTTGGCAGCTCATCCTGATTACAGATAAACTGAAATCCACAAAAGGCAAAACGTGTGTAGTTAGTCAATTAGGAGTGAAATGTTAAGTTTAGACCTTCAGGGGTAAGTCTTCCCAGGGGAAGAAAATTAAGGGCACCTTGGACCTATGCAGAGTCCAATGCTGAAATTTGAGTGTACACTATAGAACTTGGAAATCAAGACTTGAAATGCTAATATCTTTCATTTGAAAAAAAATCCCATCCCAGAAAGCGATTATAAAATAACCTGCATTCAAAACTAGTTATTTCTAATATTTAACAGTAAAAGTCTAGCAAGAATGAAAGCCAAGATTGAGAGGCTGGAAGTCTTTGTTATGCCACATGGTTGGATGTCTGACCGTTTGACCACAGAGACCAAATACAGAACCAAGCCCGAAGATGAGGTGGCCCTTTACTAAGCTACCAGTGCAAAGGCCTCGTGACTTCCTTGTTTTTCTTTTCTCTTTTCTTCTTTCTCCAGATGATGTCTGAGTACAGAGGATCCAAGCAAGGGAGAAAGAAGCATATTGCAGTAGAAGTGTCCCTTTTTTTTTTTAATCTGTCAATTTACATTTTGATGGGATTGAAATCAGTCAATTAAAACTGAAAATTTAATTCAAAGAAAAATCAGACAAAATAGTTGTTTAAATGCATCTAAATACCTGACCCACTCATTCATGGCACTTTTTACTTTTAACCTCTAATTTTAGGTTTCTGGAATCTCATCTCTGGGCCGTAATTTCCTGTTAAGTGGGAAAGAGAAACAAAGATGGCTTGTCGTGAGGATCAATGAGTGAATCTCTGCTATGCTGTCTGGGGCCATTGGCTACCGGGTGCCATGTCAGTACAATGTATTTTATCACTTAAATAAGACATGATTTGCCGATTACACTGATTTGCTGCTTGTTACGTTGTGGTTTCTCAGATGGAACATGACATTTTTGAATGGCTGCACTGAGAAGGCCTCATGCATTGGAAATATGTCAAAATGCAAAAAAGATTTTTGGGTCAAAATCCTCCGTTAGCTTGACAATTGTTAGTTGGGTGTTGAGCATGAATCTGTTTCAGTCAGATTCATGCCCAGATGTAATCAAACAATTTTGCCTGAATCCTTTTGTTAGCATGTTAACACGAGAGGATTTTGTACAGAGTAATAATAAGTACGTGTGCCTAGAAAATGCTAAGTTTCAAACCAGAAGCAACTTTAGAGCTATTTATGGAATATTTTGTTATAATATGATTTATTGACTTGTACAAGTATTGGATTTTAAGACGCTACATATTTATTTTGTGTGTAGTGCAATAGATCAGATGATTGAGTCTTCCAAATTTGGCTGAAATAGGTATGCAAAATGAACATACAGTAAGATTTCTCAATCTTATGTTACATCATTGTACCATATACAATAGAAGTATGCAAGATTCTTAATTTTGATCACATTCAAATTAGCACTGATGTAAATACTGTGAAAAAACGTAAGAAACGTAGTGCAAGAGAAAAACTGTAAACATACCAGGGCATTATTTTCCTGTCAATGTTACCACATTATACAATTAAAAAAGGTTTAATAATTAAAACGACTAATATCTAACTACATTAATGTGATTTTTAAAAATTAATTAATTAATTATATTTTGGCTGTGTTGGGTCTTCGTTGCTGCACATGGACCTTCTCTAGTTGCGGTGAGCAGGGGCTACTCTTCTCTGCAGTGCATGGGCTTCTCATTGCGGTGGCTTCACTTTGTTGTGTAGCATGGGCTCTAGGCGTGCGGACTCTAGAGCCCAGGCTCAGTAGTTGTGGCTTTGTTTCTCCACAGCATGTGTGATCTTCCCGGACTAGGGCTCGAACCCATGTGCCCTGCATTGGCAGGTGGGTTCTTAACAACTGCGCCACCAAGGAAGTCCTAATGTGATTTTTTAAAAAGAGAATGAAGATCTAAAACAACCTGCCATAAAATGATCAACAGAAAAAGAAAAAAACTTCCTGAAAAATTGAAGACAATAACTTCCTGTGCACGGAGATTGTATTTTAAACTTTTTTTTTTTGGCGGTACGCGGGCCTCTCACTGTTGTGGCCTCTCCCGTTGCGGAGCACAGGCTCCGGACGCGCAGGCTCAGAGGCCATGGCTCACGGGCCCAGCCGCTCCGCAGCATGTGGGATCCTCCCGGACCGGGGCACGAACCCGTGTCCCCTGCATCGGCAGGCGGACTCTCAACCACTGCGCCACCAGGGAAGCCCTGTATTTTAAACTTTTAACCCCATGATTTTTACAGCTGCATTAAAGGTTCAGTTCTGGGTCAGAGGTTTTAGCCACATTTTCTGTTTAATGGAAGAAGACTTGAAATGTGGGAACATCATGATATGACACCATTTCACAGATAATCTGAATCCAGATTACTTGCCCCAGTGTTCCCATTCTTATAGAACAAAATATACACGAGCACACTTGCCCAGGACTTGCTCTCTTAATCACAAATGTCTTCGTGGATAATTTCCACAGTTGTGATGGAAGAGCCAGGACGAGCACGCCTCTGTGTGTGTGCGTGCATGCGGTGTGCGCGCTCGCAGGTCAGGTCAGTGTATCCATATATGTGGGCTCGTGTGTACATCCATGCCGTGTCTACACACTCAAAGTCACATTCTTCTTGAGTGAATGTACAAATCTGTCCTGGTTTGAATGAAATGAGAATTCACCTTTTGCACATTTAGCCAATCCTAGCCCATTTATTCTCTGCCCCAAATAAACGCTCTAAATTCTGCCAAAATCCAGACGTTACCTGTGTAACACTGAGTTGTATGAGATTTGTTTCAATACTGAGGGCATCCTTTACATGTTTTCAGAGTATCAAATTTTGTTCCTGCTTCAAGGAATCGTCTGTGTTTGAATTCCTTATCCTCAGCTCCACCTGTTCTTCGGAGTCCCATCCAACCTCACGGACTGGACTTCAATATAGGAGCACATTTCCGATTGTTATGGAGCTGAATGTTTCTTTTGTGTTCACTGTAATCAACAAGCATGCACTTAGCTTGAGAGAGACAGTCATTATTCTCAACAGTCTTATTCTGTTCTTGAAATACCTGTGGCAGTTCCTTTGCGGACAAGGTATTTTAATAAGGAATGAAATCACTGAAAGGAATATGTGTCCATAATAAAGAACGGGGGATGTAGGACCCACAGAGTCCCCTGGCTTCAGAAAGTTACTTCGAAAACATTGTCCAGAGTGAAGTTTTAAAACTTTCATTTTTACGTGAATGACTTGTGGGTCCTGTTAAGATACAGCCTTGGATTCTCTAAGTCCAGCTGGAGCGAAATTACTAATAAGCTCCTGGATGCTGTTGATACTGCTGGTCTGTGAACCCATTTTGAATAGAAAGGGGCTAGTACATTCCAACCAAAACAAATTAGTGTGAACAATCACATCAGCTCCATCTATACATGTATTCACAACGATGCATTCCTGATTTGATCAATTTCACTCTGTACAATTACATTCACCGAAAAAGGTAAAAACAGAATTATCATATTTTGTGAGTACAGAGTCCCTTTGCCCCTTTTTATGTATTACCAGATAGCCTTCATTATAAATACCTTTTTCTCTGCTTGAAAAAAATGAGTGTGTTTTAGAGCAATGATATAAGTGGGTACTGAACCACGTTTCAGCTCTCGGCCATCTCCTTTTTGATACTTGGATTGAATAAATACATTTTATTATAGCTGACATCCTTGTATGGAAATGCATTTCCTTTCAATACCAGCATTGTGAAATATCCGTCCATCCAGATTGTTTCAAGTAGCCTCCACCAAGTTCTTTGAAATGCAGCCCCCTTTTAGAAAATTTGAATTTGGGGAGTTTGCATCACACAAAGCATTTAAAAAGGGAACCCTCCCAGATGTGGAATGCTTGTTTAGACACCAGATCAAAGGAACAGGTCTGTACATCTGTGCAGTTTTTCAGAGTGCGTCCACACATTTTTGTTTTCCCGGTGACCTCTGGGTTTGAAGGGAGCTCAGATGTGGAAGCAGCTCAGAGTTAAGTCGAGGCGACACCACTGCCGTCAGACGTTGCTCTGTTGCAACAAAAGCGTTCTCAGCTCTCTTTCCCTCTGATCTTCCTGCCTGTACTTCTCCTCAAGTTTCTGCTTCTCAGAATCCGTGCAGTAAAAGGTGCAATCTGAGCTCTTCCGGATCTGTTCGAACTGACTGAAATCAGCCACGTACTTGCCGGTTTTTGAGAGAGAAACCACAGGCACAAACTCAAAACCCCAGTAGATCTCCTCTGGGATGTAAGAGGTGCGGCTCTGGCAGACAGCGCTGGTGGACTCCACCGTGGCGTTCAGGAGAACCACCAGCTCAAACTCCTTCTGCTTAAGGTTTTGGGGGGTGAGATCTCTCAGGGGGCTCGTCTCATCCAGCACGTGGTAGAATGTCATGGGCAAGATGAGGAAGGGGCTCTCGGAAGAGGAGTCCACGTGGAATTTGACGGTGGCCTGGTTGAGGAGGATTCGCTCCCCCTCCTTGGTGACGTGGGTCTGGAGGAGCTTTCCCGAGAGCTGGCACTGAATCAGGAGACTCTTCCTCATGTTGGCCACCTGGATCACCAAGCACAGCTTCCCGTTCTGCTTGGTGATGACGGCACAGTGGCTGAACTTGATGGTCTCTGCCCGCTTTTTGGGTCTCGCAATTTTGGCCAGGAAGGTGCCCGTGATGAAGATCTCAATCAAGGTGGTGATGACCAGCTGTGCCACCAAGAGGAAGATGGCATGAGGGCATTCCTCCGTGATGGAACGGACTCCATAGCCGATGGTTGTCTGGGATTCCAGGGAAAAGAGAAATGCCCCCGTGAGGGAGTCCACCTTCATGATGCAGGGGGTGTGATTTGAAGTGTGCTCCCTGGGTTCTAAGTCCCCATGAATGAAGGCAATGGCATAGTAGATCACACCAAAAAGGAACCAGGTCATCACGAACGTGGCAGCAAACAGGGTGAGCTTGTATCTCCACTTCATGTCGATGACGGTGGTCCACAAGTCTTGGAGGTAGAGCAAGTATATGCCATCCACTTTGTCGATTCTCACGTTGCTGTGCCCACTCTTGGACATGACTCGGGGTCTGCTGGCCTTGAGGCCAGCTCCAGCCGTGTGCTTCACCAGGGTAGCCCTGGCCATACTGATGTTAATCCGTTCCATGGTCAGGCCTTGGGACCACCTAAGGAAATGACAAAGAGAGACGTTCCATTGTTGTCACATGAGGTAGAATGCCCAGAAAACAGAAACAGGATAATCATGTGAGATAAGTACGAATGTACATGGACGTTTATAAGAAAGGATAATTCTGAGGGCAAGATGAATCACTGGGTACTTGAGGATGGCAGTAGGAGGGAGTGAAGAGCACAGACTGAAGACAGGGAAGCCTGGGTTAAATGTTGCCTCTCCCACTTATTTGCTGTGAGACCTGGGCTAAGCTATTTAACCTTTCTGGACCTCAAATCTCTAATATGTAAAATATGGAAATAAAGTCTACTTCTCAGGGTTCTTGTGATAGTTGAATGAGATAATGGCTATAAAGTGCCAAAACAGAGATTCACACTCAAAAAAATGATGCTAATCTTCTCTTTGTGATATCACACTCACAAGAATCCACCCCACGGAGTATTATGATTATTTATGTATATTCAGCTCTTACGGATTTCCAAGTATAGAAAATTTAAAAATAAGTTGACTGAGCATAGGGCCAGTACTGATATAATTAAAATGCACCATCCATAAGATACGTCTTGATACAGCAATGGGAAATGTTAATACAAATTTTAAAACCGTGTGTAGTATTCATAAACGTTTTTAAAAAGCTACCATTTGCATGACATTCCCTGTAGTAGCAATTCATTTTCCCCCTAGTCCAATGAATAATTGGGAATCCATGACCTGTCCTAGTTCTTGATTACAATGGAAAAGAGCAAGTTATCAAACAACCAAAAACAAACATAGAGTGAATAATTAAGCTTTATTAACGGCTTGATCAATATGCTCGTTATTCTCAGAAAAGTGTTATCAATATAGAATATTAGGTGTGACATTTAGGTATGGTGCAAAAATTTGGCCTTACTTCTTTTGAGCTAAGTAGAACCAGCATAGGAATCTATTTTAAAGAGCCAATGAACAAGTAAATAAGTACAGGCATCCAACATTGTAGCAGAACAGACTTACCTAGAAGAAGCACTAGGCTCCCACACTGAGCCCTGGGCAATGCTCTGCCTTCCGTTTACAGATAGGGACAAGCTGGGTATGAGGTCACACAGCATCTTATAGTACCTGCCTGGCGACTGACATAAATTACCCCTACATTCCTTGAAAAACATAATGTGAGTGATTATAGGGCAATTCTACCTGGTTGGTATGTTTTTTCCACCTCATCGGCATTTTAAGAATAATAATAAAAAAATTTCTCCCTTTAAAAAGGAACTGGTATAGGGTGGTCTGTGATTCACGCAATAATCTCTGCTGTTGGAGCAGTGTTATCTCAATAGAAGTTTCTAAAGTAATCCTTTGGGCAAATCCCTTCAAGGAATCTGAAACTGTATCCATTATAGGATAACACCTGTTGAGGATGCAGTAAATCTGTTGGGCTTTTTAATTTTCCTGTTATGTTATTAAGAGTGTGTCATTTACTGACTGACCCTTGAAATGTTTTTTTTTTTTTTCCTCAGAAAGGAGAGTCACCGTTTCATTTTCTTTGCAAAGAAGGGCCCTAAGTTATTCAGAATTTATTTTACTTGTTGAAGCCTATTCCATTTATTTGGGTATCAATTTAGATGTAAAGTACAGGATATAATTTAGCGGGGGCTTCATCAGACCCTTTATGCAGCACTTCTCAGTAATCAAGAGGAAAGCGACCACAATGAAAGCTTGAAAAGGTTAATGCCCTGCTGGCATGCCCAGATGTGTAGTCAAGCTCAGAACACTTTGCCAAGACAAATGCAGCTTATGGACAAGTAATTGCATGCACTTCAACAAACAAAAAGAAACTGGTAGGGGAAAGTACATGCCATTCAACCCACTGAAATAAAAACAGAAGCTTAAGTTTTCTTGTGTGAATGATGCAGAAGTGTCCTGCAGCACACGCTAAGCTCCAAGCTCAGCCTTCCACCAGATTCTGGGAAACTTGGCCCTGTTTCTATGAAGGCAGTGTCATGAAGCTTCTGTTTTAACCTCTGTTTCAAAGGGGCAGTGGGCCAGGCTCGCGATGAGCTGAATCTTTCCCCTCTTTCTGCTGAAAGTTCTTGGGCTGCATTTTTGCACAACTGTTGTTGGAATCAGTGACACCAATGGCTATCAGAGGACGGGGGGCATATATGGGGGAACAAAACTTAGAGTCTCTGGGTGGGGTGGGGGTATTGGGATTAGCATCTCTCTGTGGAAAAGAGCGGCTGGTGGAGAGCACTCAAAGGTTAAATACCCACTCCCTCCCTCTCAACATTCCTGTGCCCTCAGAACTGGGTGCTACCTGGTCACTCACTCGGCAGGTCAAATGGCGACTTCTTCAAAGCAGGTGTATCGTCCTTGCTCCCCTTCGCCCACCTGGCTACCATAGGATTCTTCTACTTCCTGAAAGAAAGAGGGACACATGGAGTTCACAGCTGTTTACTAAGAAACTGACCCAGTGAAACTGACCCTTACTGATTCCCCCAAGTGCTAGGGCCCCAGCATTCACCTTCCAACCCCTGGTGATCTGGCATAGTGCCCAGAATAGATCCAAGCTCAAGGAGTGTTTTAGGAATGAAATTGAAGCCCCAATCACAGCCCTCACTGTAGAATTCCCACCCTCTGGAGGGAGCTCAATAGTAAAACACCCTGGAAAGGGTGGGTTAACTCACCCCCACTGAAGCCCACTATCAACTGACCAGCAAACAGGGAGGCAGGAAGGGGAAGTGCAGAGGAAGTAAACAGTGAGAATTGGAAGGGAAGAGTCTAGAATATTTTTACCGCCTGTGGAAATGCATTATTGCTGTTGAGTCATAGAACATTAGATTCAAAAAGAATGTCAAAACCAAGGCATTTGACACACGTTTTTCAAACCAGGAGACCTGGGAGGTTGCAGTGACTTGTCTTCTTCACATAGATGGCCCATAGCAGAAAGAACGGGGTCCAAAGTTTTTGGAAGCTAGACTGGAGTTCTTATCAGTACACAAATCCCTCTTAAACCTCCAAAGTTTCATGCAATCTGTTCTAACTCCACTAGATTCTTTTGCATGCTACTTTTCTGAAATACTTCTTCCTAAACTATACATATATATCTCCCCACATTTTTATCTCTCTTATACACAGAGGCTTAGTACACTTCACACTTCTTTTCTGATCCACTAATTATTGTAAATAATTACAATAATTACTCTTTTATCATTTAGGTAGTCTCAATTATCAGTCCGTATAGCCTTTTATATATTGGATTCTCCCAGTGTGTTCACAGTATGTTTGGCAAACGACATCTACATCATCGCTCTATTAAGATCCAGCATCTCCTTCTTTGCACCCATTTATTTTTACCTGTATGCTTTATCTTTTACACTTTATTATATGCTCTTAATTTATAGTATTTCATTCCTCAGCAGACTTCCTTAATGCAATTTACTTCATTGCACACTCTTCTTTCATATAATTTTATGTTACTGCTTTAGATGTTTTTTCCCTTAGATTCTGCAATCTACCTGGTTTCACTTCTAAAATATTAAGGGACCATAGTCATTTCCCAAAAGTAAAGGAAGGAAAGAATAATAAAAGATATTCTCTTCTAATTTTCCCTCTCCTAGTCCTGCAAAGAAACAATGTTCCATATGAACCATTAGTAGTTTTCTATAGTCTCTGGAAACTGTATTTATTTCTCCAGTTTTCATCATATGATTCCAACATGTGGGTTGGGATTGCATTTCTTAGAATGGTGATATCTTTACTGAAGTGAAGTCCTTGAAACTACTGAATGGAGAGGTCAATATTACACTCTCCTATTTCAGGCCAGTAACATATACATGGAATGAAGTCACTTAGTGCTTAGGCTGTGTAGCATTTGTTTTCTGGAGATAAAGGGGAAAAGAAACACATTTTGGAAACAGAACTAAACAGTAGCCACATTGAAAAAGATACTTATCTATATGAAGAACCACACTTCCAGTGCTGGGGACAAAACAATGAGAATGGAAAAAATGGAAAGGAAGTTCCCATCACCATCACTGGTGGAAGGGGAAGAATTCTATCCAAGAAAGGGGATCTGGTAAGAATGGAAGACCAAAGAAATTAATTACTGCGAGCTGGAGGATGCTGTCCTGTCAGAGAGAAATCAACCCGTAAATGGACAGAAAGTCCCTGACCAGTTAGGAGAAATACATATGCAAATACTAAGCAAGCACAGAGTCAGGATAGAGCCAGAAATGGTCCAAAGTGGGAAAGCTCCAGATAATAAAATGACAATAATAAAATAAAGATTCAGATAAGTGACAATAATACAAAAGCTTCAGATCACTAATAACAATAATCATCATCATAAATAGATAGCGCTAGAGCCATGTACCAGCCACTATTCTAGGTGCTTTCCATGTGTGAATGTAATTAACCCTCACACCATCCCCATGAGGAAGAAATGGAGCCACAGAGAGGTTGTGTGACTCACCCAAGCTCTCAACAGCTGCCACCTGGCAGTGTGTGAAGCTGTTGTATCTATACTCTCAACCACTCTGACAAGGGTGCTCAGACTTTAGCTGCATCGGAACCATCTGGAAGGCTTGGAGTTTCTGACTCGGTAGGTTTAGGGTGGAGTCCAAGAATTAGCATGTCTAAAAATTCCCAGGTGATGCTGCTGTTGCAGGAACACACATTGAGAACCACCACACTGGGATATAGATGTTGAATCATATCAGCAGCCTAACGGCTTCCCCCCCTTGATAAATCTCCGATTCCCCACTTGCCCTTAGCATTTCTGAAATAACGCTATTGCACGCAGACGTGGAGAACATCCGTTTATTACTTTTCAGAATCTTCACCATCCTTACAGATAAATGAATGCCAATGACCCAGTGGCCCAAGGCTAAGTAGTAATTTTTTAAAAAGCAATATATGGAGAATCTGATCAAAACTGTAACACATTATTTATATTTATCATATAAATATCATATAAGTATTATGTGTTATAGGATATGTAGAAATTATATATTATTTAACTTATATAACATTTACAGTAAACACATAGATATTATGATACATTATTCATATTATATTAATATATGATATAAATAATTCTAGTAGATGTATTAGCCAAAATTAAGCACAGACAAGTCTCTCATTTCCACAATAGACTTTCACCCACCATTCTTCTAGTCAACCTGTATTTACAGGATATTTAGTTCTCAACAATGTGATAATACAGCTAACTTTCATGTGATGCTTGGCTGGGAAAAAAATAAATATGCTTTAAGAATGATTTTTTTCCCCCTCCTAGTTAGTACGAAACTGAGACCTTCTAAAAACGTATAGCTCTGTTGAGTCAAATTTTGGAAGTTTTCAGTTCACCCATGCTGGGAAAAACTTCTGTGTTCCATGGTGGGCTAACAAAGTCTATGCACCTGTGGAAAAATAATGTAAAAATGGGGAGACAGTGGCTCCCTAAACCTGGAATTTCTCAACCAGGCCTCAAGTGATGTCATCCTACATACCTTCAAATGGGCGGTGAGGCATGGAAGAATGAAATCCAAATCCAACCATAACTCTGGATTTCTAGACTAAAATTAGAATCTGAGGGACTTTGACTTGAAAACTCTGGCAAAAGAGCTCCCTGTTTGTAAGAAAAGTTGCTTCTAAAGCTTTGTTGGATGTCAAATATTTTTGACAAAACAATCTTTTAATGGTCTCTCTTTTTGCTATGAATCTGAAATACCTGGCTGAAATTTCACTTTAAGGGTACATGGGTTTAAATATTAAGTAGAAAAAAAGTGCTTGACAAGAATCTAGTTGGGGTTCACTGAACTCAAAAGGTTTAAAAATAATGGAAAATAAACTCAGTGAGGCTTAGCTATCCTTTCTTTGGATCCTGTGACTGTGGCCGCACATACACATGCACTGGGGCCTTTGGCACTGGCCTCGTGCCACCTTCTACCTGCTCTTCAAAGCAGCCTAGGACTCGCTTCAATGGCTGGGCTCCCTGTTCTGAATCCACTTCTTGACTTCATCAGTGTCAGCTGAGGACACAGATGGCTTTGCCCAGGTGGCCTCAGAACTGGACATGTTCATTAAAGAGAACAAGGTGGCCAAAGCTGACTCTCGGCAGATTCCAAAGGGTGGCCCCTTGGTTTTATCTGCTGGGGAAATTACTCTTTCCTTCTGCAAACCCATGTTTTCTCTCGGACCATTGAGGACTGAGGTTGGCTGGAAGGAATGGCAGCTTTTGGGAGGCTGTGGAGTTGGACATTCTTCTTTGTGAGGAACAAGAGGCTCTGAGGGGAAGCACCAATGAAGGTTATGGCAAATTCACAATCTAGTTTCCTCTGTCCTAATGACCTGTATTTTGAAGACATGAACTTGGAACCTCATTGGTAGAGCCGTGGTCATTTTGGGTTGTCGTGGCTGATTGTTGCTTCCACCTACTATCTGCCCCTCTCTGTGGGGTCCAACCATGAGATTCCTTCCCTGGGTTTGTCCCTGCAGGGAAGTATGTTTTCACGCTTTTGTGTCAGATGTGGTCATGTGACTGCTTCGGCCAATGGCCTGTGAGCTGCAGTGACTCAAGCCTCACCTGAACAGAGACATAAGAATGACACGGTTCTGTCACTGCTCTCCAGGGAGGCTCAGATTGGGCTGCTCCTTCCTCTGGATGGCAGTGGGGGGTAGAGAGGAGGTGGAGGACACTTGGAGCTGAGCTACAGCTGAACCAAAGCTGACTTGTAACCCAGGTGAGAAAAAACTCTTGTTGCCTGGTTGAATTCTTGGACTTGTTTGTTACTAAGGCAAAACCTAGTGAAAGTCTGACCGCGGTGATGCTCTTACTACATATTTTTGGATTAAATATCTGACCTAAAAGGAACTGTATTTAAAGAAAACATGTAAAGTCTTGAAATATCCCTCAAGGTAAACCTCAAATGGTAGTTTATGGCTAAACACTGAATAGAAAAATAAATACAAATCTCACAGGATTTCAGTGGGAAGAAAGACTTGCCTGATCCCTAAGGACAGCAGAGAAAAAGTGAATAATTCTTCTCATTCAATTACTTCTAAATCAGTACTTAAATTTATCACGACAAGACAACTTTTCAGGGCAAGATATAAGGGCCTCAGATTCTGTCACTCTTATTTCTGTGGAGCAAGAAGCCCTTGGTTAATGTTCTGGTGGCCTCATAATCTGTGATGACAAACACATAGGGGATTATGTCATTAATTAAATATTATGTCATTAAAAGGGACTAGCCCTTTTCAGTGCAATTACAGACAGTATTTTATTTAATCCTTCTCTTTACCTTCTGAAGAGAGAGTTTTCTTGATTTTCTAAATGAGGAAACTAAGCTTAGAGAGATTCGATAATTTACACATGTTCATAAAGTTAATACACAGAGGAACTCGTTGGCAAAGCAAATCTGTCTCCTATCTAACCACTTGGCACCTCTGTCCTCAAAACGAACTCAAGAACATCACTCCTAATGATGCAGTTCAAAACATCGCAAAATAAGTTCCTGCTCATTACATGTTAGTAGCCCTTATAGAATAAACAGCTTTGATTTATTGCTTATCCGGTGCCAGATGTTACATAAGGTGCCGTATATTAATTTAACTCTCACTTAGATTCTGAGAGAGTTAATATGATTATTCCTGTCTTCCAGGTAAGGAAACTGATATAGCACAAGGTCTGTTTGAGTCTGTAATCCTCGCCTCTCATCTCTATAACATGAATTCCCCAACTTCAGCGAGTGTCAGAATCACGTGGAAGTCTTGAAATACAGATGGCTGGGCTCCAGAGTCTCTGATTCAGTAGGTCTAGAGTAGGGCCTGGGAACATGCATTTCTAATGAGTTCCCAGGTGATGCTGAGGCTACTGGTCTTGAGACCACACCCTGAAATCATGATCTATACTCTTCGCCACTTAGAGTTATATAGAATCTGTGGGAAATTCACAAGCACGTAAACCGGGTTGCCTAAAAGTTCAGCCTCATTACTTTCAAGCAAAGGAGTGGGTCCTTCGGTGTGAGAAGGAAGAGAAAATCAATGGGGCTGAATGTACAAATATGGTAGCTGTTGGGTGGAGTTTTCAGTTTGCCAGGAAAGGTGTCCTAGGGAATAAAAGTTCAGGTGAATTGTCTTGAAGGGAAAAATGAGAATTTGGGAGAAAAGGAAAGCAATTGGTTTAAAATTTCTCTAAGTTTTCTTCCCTGGATGATGGATATCATCCTACAGTTGCTTTCGGGGTTCACTGGCTAAGAACATCAGAGGCCAGAGGAAAGATCCTGGATTTTAGGGCTGAGGGAGCTGAAGCTAATAGAAGAACCTTAGCAGTTCTCTTGCTCAGGCTTCCCCTAAGTGTGTGGTAATAGGTATTCCACAAATAAAGCAATTTGTGGTCAGGTAATTTGGGGAAGCTTTGCCTACAGAACCTCCAAGCACCCCACTGTCCCCACCCACTGGAGACTCACACAGCACATTTGTATATTACAGGGTCTGAGAAGTTCTACAGCAAAGAAACATGCTTAACTCTGTAAATCTGGCCTTTATCTGACGTGTGGGAACACTCTGAGGAGTGCTGATCTGGTTTAAACTTTGCACTTTATATCTGGGGAAAAATAGGATCACAAAGGTTGAGAGTGATTTATTCAAGGTCACTGAGCCAGTGGCAGGAGTAGGGATGGAAACAGGCTTTATGAATCTTCGTTCATTTGATGGGCAGATATCTTTCTCTGTGGTCATGAAATACCTTGAGATGAACTATCCATATCCCTGGACCCTGAAGACAGGACAGCATATAATAAAAGGCTTGCAGCTCCAGCATCGCTTACTAATGTTAATCAGAAATCCCAGCTCTTGGGTCCCACACTCGGGCCACTGAATCAGAACCAGTGTCTTAAAAACACCCAACTTCCTAAAGGATTATGTGGCTGGAGGTTGTAAGTGATGGCTTGGAGAACTGACAAAGTCTTTCTTTTGCCTTATTATACATTGGAAAAGCAACAAGTACTGCTTTAAAGACAAATCCCACATTTTACATTGCATGTGAGCATCTAATGATCCAATTTGCCTCTGTGGTCAAATATTTAGCCTTTTTCCTATGTTTCCATTTCATTATTATTGTTTCAAATTCCATAAGTAAGTAAAAAAATCCTTTGGTTTGCATAGTTATACCCTTTACTCCTCAATGTAGATTCATTAAAAATTTTTTTCATTCCATAGAACATCAAGTTTTCTCTGGGCAAAGACAAGTTTAAACAGATAGTGGGTTCACTAGGAGACTCATTTCCCATTTTCCATGGCAAAGAATCCGAGCACTGGAATAAGGTATCATTTGCTGAATATTTTTGTAAAGACAGTTCAATTTCAGGCCCTTTATTTGGGAGAGAGTTGGCTAACCCAAATAAAACATTTTACATCTGTCTGTTGTTACGAGTGACCAACTTCAGCTGAACATCATTACTTAATAACAGCTAACTTTCCTATAGAGTAAGAATGCGCAGCAGCTGAAAAGCAAATGGAAATTTCCTTTGGTTTACCACGCTTGGTCTCTCCGTGCTCCAACATGTGAATAACTTGGGTAATAAGCATATACTCCCCTCTAATCACAGCATGGCTTGGACATGCATTGTTGTAAGATGACTGGTGAAACAGGAAAATTTATGTCTGAGTGGAGAAAAAAAACAAGGCGGGTTGGCCTGCGATAGCCTCCCTGATGCACTGCCCCCAATTTTCTCTTTAGGGAAGAGGTTTAACTAGCTCGTGGAATCTTACTTACTATTCTAGTCTGGATGAGTTCAAATGTAACACAGAGAAGACGGCTCCACATTGTTCCCTTTAGATAAGGAGATGAAAATGTAGAGCATCTGGGTTTGTCTGATGATAACCCGGAAGCTGGAACTAATTCAGAACGGAAGGCATCTATTTTTGCAGATGGTACTTGTAGAGAAACAAGTATTTTATTTAGTAGATTCTATTTAATGAAACTTCAAACTGGGCATAGTCAGAGCACTAAAAGACGAAGAAAAAAACGGAAAGCAAGCAAGCAAGTTTGTGTTCTCAAACCCGCATCTCTGTCCTTCAAAAGTTGCTTGAGGCGAGATC
The DNA here is from genome assembly GCF_011762595.2 of Tursiops truncatus. Lineage (NCBI taxonomy): Eukaryota > Metazoa > Chordata > Mammalia > Artiodactyla > Delphinidae > Tursiops > Tursiops truncatus. Next base: position 137,124,424 of record NC_047037.1, on the reverse strand, counting down.
ACTGCCTTTTTACAAAGCATCATTACATAATTTGCAACACTCAGATTGATTTTTCCCTAAGTAAGTCTCTCATTCACTAAGACATTGAACCCGCCGCCTTTAACCACTCACATCTATCTTTCTTCGTCTCACATTTATAATATTTTTTACTATGGTGAAGGAATAGAAACACAGAAAGCATATCACATTATAAATATACATACCGACTTCAGGCCGGTTTGTTTTCTGGCTTCATGCTGACTACTTTTTCTTCTGTTAAAAATAAATTTGGAATTGTTGGCCTCGAGCAGTTGATGATTACTGGGCTTTGGTGTGATGCACCTGGATGCGAGAGTGACATTCTCCTCCTCGGTGATGTCTATGCTCCTTATTTTCATGATTGGAATCTCATCCCAGACAAAGGAAATTATGACGTTTGCTTGATTTGGAACCAAAATACTTAACAACGGGATGAGTGTCAAAAGGTTTTGAAATTCAGTTTCCCTGTCAGTCTAAACTTTGACCATATTTCTTTGATACAGAAACTGGATTATCACAGGATCTCGGGGGACACAGTTAACACCAAAATTCTTGGACGGTGGTAAATGGACTTTAAGGACTGGTAATATGTGTGAGTTGTATGCTTGTCCCAAAGTTGAAAACAGGTGTTTGTGATCACTGGGGGATAATAAGAAAATTTCAACTTCAAAATACCTTCACATTTAATCAAAGTCTGAGACCTTTGGCAGCTAACTAATCTCCATCAGTAAACACTGTAAGAAAACACTTTCTAACAATTTGTAGTTAATTAGTTGGGGGATACTGGCCCAATTTTGGTGTTTTTAGGGTTTCCAGGTAAAATACAAGATGTTGAATTAAAACGGAATTTCAGGTGGACAACAAATAATCTTTAGTTTAAGTATGTCCCATGCAATACTTGATATATACGTATTCTCAAAATCAGTCATTGTTTATTTGAAATCCGTATATATGTACCACATAGATATAGTACAAAGGAGTCCTATATTTTTATTTGTTAAACCTGGCATCCCTAGGGAAGAGCAGATCGATGCTCAACAGTAGCTCAGAAGGTCAAAACACTCAAAGACAAGGTTCAATATACAGACAACTTTCTTAGAAGAACAGCAGTCCAGATTTTCCCAGTACTAGGACTCCTGGAAACAATTCTAACCATTATGGGACGAAAGCTTTTTCACGCATCGTACATCAGAGGGTGTCAGGAAGTCTAATAAGTCTAGTAAGCTGGTCTCATTTTTAATATTTTAGCTCAGGGATTCTTTTTTTAAATTTGTTTTATTAAAGTATAGTTGATTTACAATATTATGGTAATTTCTGCTGTACAGCAAAGTGATTCACACACACACACACATATATATATATACACACATTGTATACGTATATATATATATATATATATACACACATTATTTTTCATATTCTTTTCCATTATGGTTTATCACAGGATACTGAATACAGTTTACTGAGCTGTACGGTAGGATCTCACTGTTTATATGTTCTACACATAATAGTTTACATCTGCTAATCTGAAACTCCCACTCCATCCCTCCCCCACCCCCTTCCCACTTGGCAACCACAAGTCTGTTCTCTGTGTAGCTCAGGGATTTTTAACCATCTTTGTGTTATAGCTCTTTTTGGCAGACAGGTAAGACCTAAGATTGCTTTCTCAGAATGTGTTTAAATAGATAAGAATAAAATAAATATGACTACAAAAGACACCGATAATATTAAAATGCACTCATTAAAATATTTTTAAAACAAAATTGTGCTCTGTTTTCAAGTATTACTTAAGAAGAGCTAGCGTCTTGAAAGGGTGGTGAGCAGAAATGTTATTTCAAAATCTCTGAAGCAACTACATGTTGAAATACTGTGACTTCTACTATGACACAGTCACAGTTGGGGCTAAAATGATGGTGGTGTGTTACACATTCATAGTAAACAATAAAAGCCTAAGAGGTGATTGAGAATAAACAATTCCTCTTCTCCCACCCCTCCCCACCATCCTAGGACATGGACACTCCTGATTCTACCCCGAATCTCTCCAGGCTCCGTGCACCTGTGTGTAAACCCTGCTGTGAGTGAGGCTTCTACGTACAGTAATTCTGATAACGTCACAGAAATCGGGCCAACCTACTGAATCCTTCTTGGTTGATTTCCCTACAAACACTCCCTTGCCATTGATTACAAAGATGCTGTTACTTCTGGAAGAGTAGTTGAGATATTTCACAGAATTGCAATTAACTCCCTTTCCACTAGGACACCACTGGGGGCACTAGTGTTGGCAGTCACCACTCCCTTGGTGTTCACATCATTGGAGCAATGATACCCATGGGGAGACAGTCCAACACGCCCTCCTCTGGACATGATGGTACAGTTTCTTACATGGAAACAAAGGAGGAAATAGCAGCTCAGGCACACACGTAATTCTCTGTCTTCACAGCCTCATGGGCTGCATTTCTCAGGACTGTGAACCCGGATTTTTACAGTTAAGACACTATTCGGTTGCATGCAACTTTGTATTACCATGATTTCATCGTATCTCTTACCAGGAAGAAGAAGCACACTCATCTACAGAGTAATGCAGACGACAGCTCCCTTTGTAAGTCCTCCAGCAGCCTCTACTGCTGACAGGATAAATCCTCATCCCCTTTGCAAAGCAAAAGGTCCTTCTAAGCCCTGGCTCTCGTACCCTCTTCATCTTTGTTGCCTCCAGGATTTAGCCTGGTGTGTACTTACCTTTTCCAGACTGCTCAATGTGTTCATGGCTCCATGACCAGCAGCTGCTCCTTCCTGAGGGTGCTCGTCCTGCTGTTTCCTTCTCCGTCAAATTCCACCTGTTCTTCAAAGGGCAGGTTGAATATTACCTCCTCTGAACTTAAAAAAAAAAAATTAAACACTTCTTCAGAGGCAGCGTAGTGTAAAGGTTAAGAGTACAGTGTTCTGCTTCTGTTACGAATTGCTGTGTGACTTTCAACAACTTACTTAACCCCTCTGAGATTCAGTTTCATCCTCTGCAAACTAGTGCTAATAATCATGCCCACTCATAAGGTGGTGTGAGGTTAAAACATATAAGGCACCATAAAACTCTGCCTGTTCACACTAATAATTATATGAGAGTTAGCTGTTATTGTTATGTGTTTACAATAAACAAAACACACAAAATATGCCTTACCCAAAGGAAATTTACCACAGATGACAGAAAGTTCTTAGAAGTCAATAAATTACTGTTTCCCCCCCAAACAGTAACATTTATAAGTAAACAATTCAAAAAGAAATTAAAAGGTAAAAAATCTTGAAGATATTTCAAGAATGATTCATTCATTTGTACACCAAGAGTTTACTGAGCACCTACTATGAGCTGCAGTGTGCAGGGGCCTGCAGATCCAGCAGGGAGAAAGACTGACTTGGTCCTCACTTTCATGTAGTTTACAATAGATCAGGGAAGAGAGGTATTTAATAAATCATTAGAATAGAACATGGGGTGTACAACATGTCCTAGCCTGGGGTTCCAGGAAGACTCCCTTGGGGAGGTGGCATTAAGGTGGAGACATAAAGAAGGACGAGCACTTGGCAGGTAAGGAGGCAGCCTGGGAGAGAGATGAGTGTTCTGGGCACAGGGCTACACATGGCATTTGCAAAGGCCTGGAGCTTGCCTTCTGGGACGTGAGGAAGGGTATTGAGTTGGGGAGCGTAGAGGGGGTGGAACAGGAGCTTAGGGCTGAGCCACACCATGTAGGGCTCTGTGGGGCCCTTGAACACCATCAGCACCATCTTAGCTGAACGAGCAGCATCTTGGGGTTTCAGTCAAGGAAGAGGTAGGATCAGACTTGCCTTTTCAAGTCATCTTCTGTGACATGACACGGGGAATGGATTGGAAAGAGGCAAACGTAGATGCTGGAAGTCGGGCTATCAGGTGCTTTCAGTAATCCAAGCTAAAATTAGGGATGCGCGGACAAGGGCTGAGAGGGGCCAGGGGCTCTGAGTTTCACGTTCCAGACAGAGTCAGTAGGAGGCTCTGACAGGTGGGTGGGGCGTGGGTGGAGAGGCAGACGGGGTCTCAAAGATAACTCCTGACTTTCTGGCATGAAAAAGAGGTGGATTGGATGTGGGTATGTTACTGATTCCAAGGACACTGGAACTTCCTCTGTAGCTAACACCCACTCATCCGTTATCAGACACCCACGCTGTTAGAATGTCTTAATGTTATATCAGTGTGGAACTCACTCTGGTACATAATCCCAATACTGAAACAGGATCCAGGTTTGGGGGTGAGGTTCAAGGGAATGCACTAGGGCTGCCTCAGATGTGATCTGGGGTCTGTGCTCTTGGGTCTGATGTTCAAAAGAGAGGGCTGGGCAGGAGGGATGCCTTTACTGTTTAAGTCTACAAATAGAAAGTGAAATATGTAAGTGAATGAGATTCTCCTAGACGTAGGGTGTGGGAGAAGCAGCCCCAGACTGAGTCGTGGGCAGCCCCAGGGCCAGGCAGAGCAGGAGACATTGGCAAATGAGAATAAGAAGGAGCCAGGGGTCCAAGAAACACAGCTTTTCACTGATCAGATAATCAGAGGTTTTAAAAGACACGTCAACATTCTGTATCCACAAGCATGCAGAGGCGAAGGGCTTCATACATGGCCTCCGATAGAGTAATTTGGCCAAGCTGTTTTGGAGGCAATTTGACAATGTATAACTAAAGTTTAAAACTGTTTATTATTCATAATCTTTGACCCAGTAAATGTACTTCTAAGAACTAATAAGAAATATGCATCAGGATTATGTGTAAGAGCGTTCTCTGCATTAGTTACAATGTTAAAACCTCCAAACCAACCTGGATCATCAATAACATAGAAAGGATTTAAAATGTACAAAATATTTATAAGCTGAAAATATTATGTGGTCTTTAAGTCACGGCAACGTGCTAAAATGTTAAATTTTAAAAAGGCATTAAGGGGGGCTTCCCTGGCGGTCCAGTGTTTAAGACTTGGCGCTTCCACTGCAGGGGGCGCGGGTTCGATCCCTGGTCAGGGAAATAAGATCCCACCTGCTGCGTGGCATGGCCACCCCCCCAGCTTCAGCGCTATTTTCAGGTGAGAGATCCAATTTTGGGGGGTGGAATTTGGAACGGCATTATGTAAAGCTGAAAAGACAGGATAAGTGCTCGGCTTTTCTCTTACTAGATAAGATTAAAATGAAATGTCTCTAAAATGTTAACAGCAGTTATCTCTTCAAAGGAAAACAAAATTAGTAAGGTTTTTTTAAACCAGACTTTCCATTTTTATGCAGTTAATCTGAAAATTCAATTTCCCTAGCACAAACCTTTCCCAAACATTCCAGATTTTACTGTAAATGAGAAGTACTTACTGTGCTCTGCTGAGAAACTTTCCACACACTGTCGTGGCCAAACCGTATGAAATAACTTACTCTCAGAGTCGTTCGATTTTACAAACCCAAGAGCCTACTGTTCAGTAAGCGTTCAGGGTTATTATTTCATGTCAATTTAAATTATTTCATTTAACTGACTGAGTGAGAAGAGTTTGCACTTCACCCAAGAGGAACGCTGATAAAGCAGGTTTCCTGCCCAATGCCTTTGCTCAGGGAGGTCCCTTTACCCCCAAGTTCCTTCTCTGTGCCCTGTGCCTGGCAAACTCCTATTCATCCCTTCAGGCCCAACTCAAATGTCACCTCCTTCAGCTTCCAGAGGAAGCTCTTCTTACTCCTGTCTTCTGCCTTTTGCAAGTTGTCCACACTGCATGATAAGACTTATGTATTGCTGTAATGATTTGTTGTGAAGCTTCTTTTTCTCCTTAAACCAGGTTCTGTGGGGTGATCAATTTGTCTTTTAACCCCAATGCCAACACAAGGCCTGATACATGGTAAGAAAGAAACAGGGTGGTCAGAGATGCTGTTCACATGAACACAGAGCCATCTGGATTTAGTAACTGATGTCACCCATTTAAATGATGATGTTCTAGGTCAGAGGGGAAGCTAGTCCAAAGCTAGGTGCGTCAGAGAGGATACCAAATACGTTACTGACTTGAATGACTAAACTAAAAAACAAAGATTTAGACTTCCTATTTTGATTCATAGCCCAAGGAACATCCTACAGCATTTTACTTTGAAGAGAAAAATGGGTTTTACATTTCTCAACCTGATGAAATTGATAAACACTACATATAAATGCATATGCTGGGGATATGGCTTTACCTGTGGGTGGCATACATATATTCAATTTAGCCCAACAAATTACTTTCTATGTGTGTTTTGTGTTCCCTGAGGCCTTAAGAACCCTGACCATCATATAGAAAGTGTTCTAAGATTCCTTTTAGCTCTCTATTTGCTTCCTTAGAACAGGGGTCTACAAAGTATTGCACCCCAATAACCTAAGAGGGTACAATAAGAAAGTAATAGAACTATTCACATGTACCTTCTGCTTCACCCTTTTAAATGTCTGTATTTTGTGCATATTTTAAAATGTACCTCATATATTAGTAAAGGACAAAAAATTTATATATGATGCACGTATGTCCCAAAGTGTGTGTGTGTGTGTGTGTGCGCGCGCGCACGCGCAGAGAGGGACTGTACATTTTTTAATTCACTGCTCTAGACTAGTGTTTATTAAACTTTAATGTGCAGACAGGTTCCCTGGGGATTGTGTTAAAATGCAGATTCTGATTTAGAAGATCTGGACTGAGGTCTGAGAATCTGCACTTCTAGAAAACTCCCAGGTGATGTGATGCTGAGGCTGGAGGTGGCTACACTTTGGATGGCAATCAGGCTTTTGCAGCCCTGGTTCTTCATCTGAACCACACAGCATGGAACACAGAAGGTGGTTCCAATAACTGTTTATTTGTGACTCCCACAGATAGCCGTAACTAGCACTGCTCGAGAGCAGAGGAGAGAAGGTAACTCATTCCAAGCAAAGGAAGCTGTGGGGACATGAAGCCTGACTTCTCTCACAGAGAAAGGGGCCTCCAAGGAGCATGCTGGCACACGGCTTTACCTGTGCGAGAAAGTTCAAGGGCACTAGCCAACTTCATTAAAACAAACAAACAAACCAAAAAACCCCACTGTTTATAAATCACCGTACAGTCTTACAAAACAGTCCTGGAGTCAGCAATTCTTTTCCAGTGTTTGGCTTCTATCTGAGAATTTCCTTTACGAGAAGTATTGCTGGAAACCAAGGTCTTGACCACTTCTAATGGTCAAAGATCCTGGGGTGCTAATGTTAAGTGGCAGAGCGCTAAGTCCGGAGTTTCTGACTACTAATGGCAAAATCCATACACCCTCACCCTAACGGGACCCTGATGTTGGGAGTCAGTGGGTTACAAATACTCTCTGTCCAAAAGAAGAGAAGAAAAAAAACACATACATATAGCCCCCAATGAATATTTGTGAGTGAATATACACACTCACACATACACACACATTTTTGACAAATAAAATGATTCTCTTAATTTGCAAAGTCTACCCAGCAATTCACGTTTGTGTGTCCCATAGTTTCGAAAGACAACTTTGGTCTAATTTGAACCATATGCCTTAGCTTAATTTCTGAGCTGGTTTACTATGGAATAGTGGTTACAAATGCGTTTTTGAATATCTAACAGCTTTTCCACTATGTAACTGGTGTCAACAAAAAGTGGCGTATCACTGAATTAGAAAGACGCTTCTTCTGACTCTAGGTCTGCTCTCCACACAAACGTAAGGCAGCCTAACAGGACTCAGCCTCTAACCACCTCAACACCTAAGGGCACATGTTCAAGATTAACAAAGAAAATGGAGACAAGAGGACGGATGAGGAAATTCCAAGAGGCCTTTAAGTTGTCCGCTTGAGATGAGCTGGCCCCTGAATTTAGACTTCTTGGTCAATTCTTAATGTTTTATCCTGGATCTATCTTCAGCACTATTTTCAGGTGAGAGATCCAATTTTGGGGGGTGAAATTGGGAACGGGACCATGGTTGAAAGACCTGGGCACGACCCTCTTGTTTGTTCTGTGTGCCATCCTTTGTTTCCTCTTGATCATTGATGATAAAGATCATGAAATGAAAAAGGCCAAAACACCCCTCTTTGGGTTGTGGGGAGAGACAAGGTGTATATCTTGTATCACAATGCCAAACTTCGGGGAACAGAATGGATGGCTATGGAGAAGAGCTTTAAGAAGGAAGGAAATGATGCTTTGCCTCCATGCCTTTGGTGGCTGTGTGATGACTCTTCAACCCAGGGGAATAGTCCTCTACTCACCTACTTGACACTTCCGTAGCATTTCAGACTGTTGCTACAGTCTTCTCCCAACTTCTCCCTACTTTTCTGGCCCTTTTTCAGTTTTATTTTAGACTCCTCCTCTTCCATCAGCTCCTTAAAATGATATTTTCCCCGTGGCCCCATACTCCAAATCATTTTCTTCTCACTAAACACACTCCCGTACCCACTCCCATGGCTTGAGATGCCACCTTTATTTTTTAGGAAGCCCAGACCTTGCATCTCCATCCCAGGTCTCCCTCTCCCCTGCAAGAACATCACTGTAAGTCAAGAAATGATTCTGTTGTCCCATTTGATTGACCACAGCTTAGCTTCATTATCCACTGTCTAGGTCAGCTCCCCTGCTCCTGTAGACCCTCAGGCTCTGAAAGATACTGAATTACTCCTAGTTTATCTCTATATCCCTTGAAGCTGTCACCTCTCCCTTCCCACTTCTACTTCCTTGGTTTAGATGCACATCCTTTCTTCAGTGATTCCAGCAAGTTGCCCTCCCTCTAAAGCATCCCCCATAGTGCAGCCTCTGTGATCTCCCTAAATACTCCTCAGCTGCCCAGCCCAGTGACCCCTTATTATCTACAAACCAAAGCCTCAGCTCCTGACCTTGTGAACATGGTATGTGAGACCTTCAGGAACTGGCCCCGCCTATATTTTAGCCTTGACACCAGCCATTCTGCAGCCTGCTCTGTGATGAATGACTTTCAGTGGCCCAAATGGGTTGGTCCTCTACTGATTGATTCAATGCACTGAAATATACCAAAGCCATCTGCTGGAAGCCCTCTTCCTTTCTTTCCCCGCTTTCTCATATCTATTTTTTGAGACATTGCCCATTCTAGGTAGGTGCTTTCTCTGCTTGTTCTCATGGGTTAGGCGCTTTCCCTGTGTTTCTATCTCCCAGAATATTTATCTCAGTGTAGTTGAATTGTTTACTTGTATATATCTAATTGCAATAATAATTATCAAACTAACAGCTACCAGTAGTGGAGAACATAGGTGATCAGCATTGCGTTGGTAGTTCATATAGTTGAACTCCAAACCCATCAAAATAAGTAAATGGAGGCTCAGATAAGTTAGAGAGTGTGCCTAAGGTCACACACCTAGTCAGCAGTGGTGACAACATTTAGATCCTAGTCTGTCTGACTCAAAAGCCAGCTCTCTATCCATCATACCTTACTGCCTCTCATTGGAATGTGAGCTCCCATATATTATCTGGTTTATGCTGGTGCCTAGGTTCTAGCAGGGGCTTCATGTTTGTGAATGTATGAATAAGTGAATGCATGAATGGAAGCAAAGGGAGCTTGGACTCTTCCAGTTTTGGAAAAGCAGTCTGGGGTCTCCAAAGAAAATCTCCTACATACTGGTTGTATTGATGAGCTAAGTTGAGGGAAAATCACTTTGACTCAGTCTCCTGTAGCACACACGGCTGCTTACCAATGGAAGACATGGATGGTATCGTGCCTACAAAGTCAGTGTTCCCTGGAGGTACATTGTGCTGCGCTGCCTACAACCCTCACTCCAAACTGCTCCTCTTCCTGTATCATTTATTTCTGTGAGTGGCTCCACTGTCACTCAACCCAGATGCTGGAGTCTGCTTCCCCTCCCCCTTCCTTCATGACCACAGCCACATGTCATCCAGTTCTATCTCCCGAATAACTTTTGTTTCCACCTCCTGCTCCCCTGCCCTTTTATGGCTTCACCCTGATCACTGCATCCCTGGCCCCTCCTTACCCCTCTCCACTCTGACCCTTTTCAGAGCCAATCTCTCTAACCGCAAATATAACCTTTCAAAAATTAGAACTTGTCTGTGTCGGTTCCCTGTGCCAACCCTCAAATCGTTCTTCAGTTCTCACGTGATAAAGTCTATACACTGTTTACCCAACATCCAAGACTTCTGGCTACCATGTTGGTCACATCTCTGGATGTTCTCTCCACCATCCACGCTTCCACAATGCCAAGCAGCTTCCACTTCTCCACACACGGCGCACTGCCCCACACTTTTCTACCTGCTTTTGCCCCCAATGTCTCCCTTGCCTGAAAACCACATCCTAGAACCAGATCCCTCAATTGTCCCCATGGTTCTTCCCTTGGCTCACTCCTCCCCTGCATCTTCATTTAAGATCCTGCCTCCCTTTACCATTATAAACGGTAATATCAATACACTCACCACAGTATGATTTTCTCTTCATGTTTCTTCTTCCCTTTATAGATGGCTAGTTCTCTGAGGGCAGGGATTAGGCCACGTTCATCTTTGTACCCACAGTAACACAGCCCCTGGCACAGAGTAGATGCTCAAACAAAAAAATAATAACTCATACTCATGACTCTATAAATGAGTCATCGAATAAATGAATAAATGGATTAATATTCAATCCATAAATTAAAGAATGAATAAATGTCAAAGACATGGCCAAAAACATGTGAGCAGTTTCAACGCCTTTATCATGACATGTGAAGTTTTCTAAACGGCTTTTTTGGAAATGATTTATATTTGCACATTGTTGTATCTCTGTGGGAAATGAGTTTCCACAGTGTTGAAATCCTCTGGATTAGGAAACACTTCCTTTTATCTCTCCTGACTCAGACGCTCCCGGAAGCTGGGCTAACCCTTTCAGCTCACTCAGCTGATGACTCTTATTCTCTGGTTCACTAGTGTCCTCAAAGTACTTGGATGTTCAGAGATGGCTTTCTCCCCGAGAACAGTTTACTTCTTAGGGTATGATTAATTGCTTGAAGGATTAGAGGTTTCCACTGGAGAAGCACAATTACTTTCACATGTGCATTTGTCCTTCACTTGTTAGCCCCACCCCAATCAGCCTGGAAATTATTGCAGGGCCCTATTCATCTTCATTTATTTGGTGGCCATTTTAGCAGCTTTCTCAGCAATATCTTTAAGAGGCCCAAAGAAAACATGGAGACCATGGCAAGTTCAACAGGGAAGGAGGAAGTCTCATGGATCTGTAGGGTGGACAGGTGTTTCTTCTAATCCCCCCACCCCCAGTTCTTCCCATCAGCCATCAAACCATCCCATTTGATCTCCAGGATTTGCTTATTAAAAGCAAAGGTGCTAAGTATTATTTTGGACAGACCATTACCACCTTCTTGTCATGAGAGAATTGGACCTAGTTTCTAATAAGATATTATTATTACCATTTAAAATAAACTGTGGAATGGTTGGTTGACGGAAATTGTAGAACTCACACATAGCTTAGGACTGAAAACGATGATGTAACTCCAGTGGGACACCCTCCACCCTGGGCAGGCACTGAACTATGGCACTACTCCCTTGAAGCTGACACTATTTCCCAATGACTCCTAATCACCAACGTATTACTCATTCACTCATTTCCTCACTCACTCATTCATTGATTCAGTAAACATTTAACACTATTGTAAGAGAAACGTGGTCTTTGCAATACATAAAGGTGAATGATGCGTGGTACTTGCCCTCAAACATATACCGATGACATATACATAAATTGTTATTGCACCAGGAAGAATAGAGCCTTTTATGCCTAAACACTATCTCATGGACACTTCCATATTGCTATTATAAAACTTATGGTATTTGTTGGTTCATTTTTTTTTTTTTTCAGTATACGAGCCTCTCACTGTTGTGGCCTCTCCCGTTGTGGAGCACAGGCTCCGGACGCACAGGCTCAGCGACCATGGCTCACGGACCCAGCCGTTCCGTGGCATGTGGGATCCTCCCAGACCGGGGCACGAACCCGTGTCCCCTGCATCGGCAGGCGGACTCCCAACAACTGTGCCACCAGGGAAGCCCTATTTGTTGGTTCATGTGTTTCTCTTATCCCACAAGATGGGCAGCTATGTGAAGACAGGGACCTTATCTTATTCTAACACTCTGCATTGTCCTTATCTAACACAGAGTCTTCCCTGCTGACATGAATGAATGTAATATATGAAAATGTACTAACAATTTCCAGGAAAAGGATTGATTCTTTCCAGTTGGAAGAAAATCAGAAGTCTTCATGCATTTTCTGTAGGAAGAAGAATAGAGCAAAGAGAGCTGCTTTCAAGGGGAATTGCTCAGGCAAAAGTATGGGGTGTTGGTAAAGTACTTTGCTAAGTACACTCATTTGATTGCATCAAAGAGTATATCACTGATTCTCAACTATGGCTACATGTAAAAAGCACCTGGGGAAATTTTAAAATTCCCTAATACCTTGGCTCTACCATAGGTCAGTTGAATCAGAATCTCTCAAGGAGGTGGCTGAGTGGGAGACATATGAGTAGGAGACAGAGTTTGGGTACTTTCTCCAAGCTCCCCATTTGCTTCTAATGTGTATCCATGGTTGAGCATCACTGTAGTACATGTAGAAAGGTAGTATGAGGCCGGATTGGAAGCTATACTGGCAATAGATTTTAAAAGGCCATGGAGAGAGAGCTTCAAGATGGCGGAGGAGTAAGGCGCGGATATCACTTTCCTCCCCACAAATACAACGGAAATACATCTACACGTGGAACAACTCCTACAGAACACCTACTGAAACCTGGCAGAGGACCTCAGACCTCCCAAAAGGCAAGAAACTCCCCATGTACCTGGGTAGGGCAAAAGAAAAAACAGAGACAAAAGAATAGGGATGACACCTGCACCAGTGGGAGGGAGCTGTGAAGGAGGAAAGGTTCCCACACACTAGGAGCCCCTTCGCGGGCGGAGACTGCGGGTGGTGGAGTGGGAAAGCTTCGGAGCCGCGATGGAGAGCGCAGCCACAGGGGTGCGGAGGGCAAAGCGGAGAGATTCCCGCACAGAGGATCGGTGCCGACTGGCACTCACCAGCCCGAGAGGCTTGTCTGCTCACCCGCCAGGGCGGGCGGGGCTGGGAGCTGAGGCTCGGGCTTCGGTCCGAGCGCAGGGAGAGGACTGGGGTTGGCGGCGTGAACACAGCCTGCAGGGGGTTAGTGCACCACGGCTAGCCGGGAGGGAGTCCAGGGAAAAGTCTGGACCTGTCGAAGAGGCGAGAGACCCATTGTTTCGGGGTGCATGAGGAGAGGGGATTAAGAGCACCGCCTAAACGAGCTCCAGAGACGGGCACAAGCCGCGGCTAACAGCGTGGACCCCAGAGACGGGCATGAGATGCTAAGGCTGCTGCCACCACCAAGAAGCCTGTGTGCGAGCACAGGTCACTCTCCACACCCCCCTTCCGGGGAGCCTGTGCAGCCCGCCACTGCCAGGGTCCCGGCATCCAGGGACAACTTCCCCGGGAGAACTCACGGCACGCCTCAGGCTGGTGCAATGTCCCACCGGCCTCTACCACCGTAGGCTCGCCCCGCATCTGTGTCCCTCCCTCCCCCCGGCCTCAGTGAGCCAGAGTCCCCGAATCAGCGGCTCCTTTAACCCCGTCCCGTCTGAGCGGGAACAGACGCCCTCAGGCGACCTACACACAGCGGCGGGGCCACACCCAAAGCTGAGCTCCGGAGCTGTGCGAACAAAGAAGAGAAGGGAAATCTCTCCCAGCAGCCTCAGGAGCAGCAGATTACATCTCCACAATCAACGTGATTTACCTCCATCTGTGGAATACCTGAATACACAAGGAATCAGCCCAAAATTGAGGCAGTGGACTTTGGGAGCAACTGTAGACTTGGGGTTCCCTTTCTGCATCTAATTTGCTTTTGGTTTTATGTTTATCTTAGTTTAGTGTTTAGAGCTTATTATCATTTGTAGATGTGTTTACTGATTTGGTTGCTCTCTTCCATATATATATATATATATATATTTTTTTTTTTTTTTCCTTTTTCTCCTTTTGTGACTGTGTATGCATATGCTCCTTTGTATGATTTTCTCTGTATAGCTTTGCTTTTACCATTTGTCCTAGGGTTCTGTCTGTCCGTTTTTGTTTTTTTTTAATATAGTTTTTACTGCTTGTTACAATTGGTGGATTTGTTTTTTGGATTGGTTGCTCTCTTCTTTCTTTCTTTCTGTCTTTTATTACTCTTTTAATTTAAAAAATTTTAATAACATATTTTTTATTTTAATAACTTTATATTATTTTTCCTTTCTTTCTTTCTTTCTTTCTTTCTTTCTTTTTTTCACTCCCTTTTCTTCTGAGCCATGTGGCTGACAGGGTCTTGGTGCTCTGGCTGGGTGACAGGCCTGAGCCTCTGAGGTGGGAGAGCCGAGTTCAGGGCATTGGTCCACCAGAGACCTCCCAGCCCCATGTAATATCAAATGACAAAACTCTCTCAGAGATCTCCATATCAACGTAAAGGCCAAGCTCCACTCAACGACCAGCAAGCTACAGTGCTGGACACCCTAAGCCAAACAACTAGCAAGACAGGAACACAACCCCACCCATTAGCAGAAAGGCTGCATAAAATCATAATAAGGTCACAGACAGCCCAAAACACACCACTGGATGCAGTCCTGCTCACCAGAAAGACAATAGCCAGCCTCATCCACCAGAACACAGGCACTAGTCCCCTCCATCAGGAACCCTACAGAACCCACTGAACCAACCTTACCAATGGGGGAAAACACCAAAAACAATGGGAACTACGAAACTGCAGCCTGTGAAAAGGAGACCCCAAACAGAGTAATGTAAGCAAAGTGAGAAGACAGAGAAATACATAGCAGATGAAGGAGCAAGGTAAAAACCCACCAGACCAAACAAATGAAGAGGAAATAGGCAGTCTACCCAAAAAAGAATTCAGAGTAATGATAGTAAAGATGATCCAAAATCTTGCAAATAGAATGGAGAAAGTACAAGAAATGCCTAACAAGGACCTAGAAGAACTAAAGAGCAAACAAACAATGATGAACAGCAAAATGAATGAACTTAAAAATTCTCTAGAAGGAATCAATAGCAGAATAACTGAGGCAGAAGAACGGATAAATGACTTGGAAGATAAAATAGTGGAAAAAACTACTACAGAGCAGAATAAAGAAAAAGGAATGAAAAGAATTGAGGACAGTCTCAGAGACCTCTGGGACAACATTATATGCACCAACATTCGAATTATAGGGGTCCCAGAAGAAGAAGAGGAAGAAAAAGGGAACTGAGAATATATTTGAAGAGATTATAGTTGAAAACTTCCCTAATATGGGAAAGGAAAGAGTCAATCGACTCCAGGAAGCACAGAAAGTCCCATACAGGATAAATCCAAGGAGAAACACGCCAAGACACATGTTAATCAAACTATCAAAAATTAAATACAAAGAAACAATATTAAAAGCAGCAAGGGAAAAGCAACAAATAATATACAAGGGAATCCCCATAAGGTTAACAGCTGATCTTTCAGCAGAAACTCTGCAAGCCAGAAGGGAGTGGCAGGACATATTTAAAGTGATGAAAGGGAAAAACCTACAACCAAGATTACTCTACCCAGCAAGGATCTCATTCAGATTTGATGGATAAATTAAAACCTTTACAGACAAGCAAAAGCTAAGAGAATTCAGCACCACCAAACCAGCTTTACAGTAAATGCTAAAGGAACTTCTCTAGGCAGGAAACACAAGAGATGGAAAAAACCTACAATAACAAACCCAAAACAATTAAGAAAATGGTAATAGTAACATATATATCAATAATTACCTTAAATGTAAATGGATTAAATGCTCCAACCTAAAGACATAGACTGGCTGAATGGATACAAAAACAAGACCCATATAGATCCTGTCTACAAGACACCCACTTCAGATCTAGAGACACATACAGACTGAAAGCGAGGGAATGGAAAAAGATATTCCATGCAAATGGAAATCAAAAGAAAGCTGGAGCAGCAATTCTCATATCAGAAAAAGTAGACTTTAAAATAAAGACTATTACAAGAAACAGAGAAGGATACTACATAATGATCAAGGCACTGATCCAAGATGAATATATAACAATTGAAAATATTTATGCACCCAACATAGGAACACCTCAATACATAAGGCAAATGCTAACAGCCATTAAAGGGGAAATCAACAGTAACACAATCATAGTAGGGGACTTTAACACCCCACTTTCACCAATGGACAGATCATCCAAAATAAAAATAAATAAGGAAACACAAGCTTTAAATGATACATTGAACAAGATGGACTTAATTGATATTTATAGGACATTCCATCCAAAAACAACAGAATACACTTTCTTCTCAAGTGCTCATAGAACATTCTCCAGGATAGATCATATTTTGGGTCACAAATCAAGCCTTGGTAAATTTAAGAAAATTGAAATCATATCAAGTATCTTTCCAACCACAATGTTATGAGACTACATATCAATTACAGGAAAATAATCTGTGAAAAATACAAACACATGGAGGTTAAACAATATACTACTAAAAAAACAAGAGATCCCTGAAGAAATCAAACAGGATATCAAAAAATACCTAGAAACAAATGACAATGAAAACACGACGACCCAAAACCTATGGGATGCAGCAAAAGCAATTCTAAGAGGGAAGTTTATAGCAATACAGTCCTACCTCAAGAAACAAGAAACATCTCAAAAAAACAATGTAAGCTTACACCTAAAGCCATTAGAGGAAGAACAACAACAACAAAAAGAAACCCCAAAGTTGGCAGAGGGAAAGAAATCATAAAGATCGGTTCAGAAATAAATGAAAAAGAAATAAAGGAAACAGTAGCAAAGATCAATAAAACTAAAAGCTGCGTCTTTGAGAAGGTAACCAAAATTGATAAACGACTAGCCAGACTCATCAAGAAAAAAAGGGAGAAGACTCAAATCAATAGAAATGAAAATGGAGAAGTAACAGCTGACACTGCAGAAATACAAAGGATCATGAGAGATTACTACAAGCAACTATATGCCAATAAAATGGACAACTTGGAAGACGTGGACAAATTCTTAGAAAAGCACACCTCCCAAGACTGAACCAGGAAGAAATAGAAAATATAAACAGACCAATCACAAGCACTGAAATTGAAACTGTGATTAAAAGTCTTCCAACAAACAAAAGCCCAGGACCAGATGGCTCCACACGTGAATTCTATCAAACATTTAGAGAAGAGCTAACAACTATCCTTCTCAAACTCTTCCAAAATATAGCAGGGAGAGTAATACTCCCAAACTCATTCTATGAGGCCACCATCACCCTGATACCAAAACCAGACAAAGATGTCACAAAAAAAGAAAACTACAGACCAATATCACTGATGAATATACATGCAAATATCCTCAACAAAATACTAGCAAACAGAATCCAACAGCACATTAAAAGGATCATGTACCATGATCAAGTGGGGTTTATCCCAGGAACGAAAGGATTCTTCAATATACACAAATCAATCAATGTGACACACCATAGTAACAAATTGAAGGATAAAAACTATATGATAATCTCAATAGATGCAGAAAAAGCTTTTGACAAAATGCAACACCTATATATGATAAAAACTCTCCAGAAAGTAGGCATAGAGGGAACTTACCTCAACATAATAAAGGCTATATATGACAGACCCACAGCCAACATCATTTTCAATGGTGAAAAACTGAAACCATTTCCACTAAGATCAGGAACAAGACAAGGCTGCCCACTCTCACCACTATTATTCAGCATAGTTTTGGAAGTTTTAGCCACACCAATCAGAGACAAAAAAGAAATAAAAGGAATCCAAATCAGAAAAGAAGTAAAACTGTTACTGTTTGCAGATGACATGATTCTATACACAGAGAATCCTAAAGATGCTACCAGAAAACTACTAGAGCTAATCAATGAATTTGGTAAAGCAGCAGGATACAAAATTAATGCATAGAAATCTGTTGCATTCCTATATGCTAATGATGAAAAATCTGAAAGAGAAAGAAAGGAAACACTCCATTTACCATTGCAACAAAAAGAATAAAATACTTAGGAATAAACCTACCTAAGGAGACAAAAAACCTGTATGCAGAAAACTATAAGACACTGATGAAAGTAATTAAAGATGATACAAATAGATGGAGAGATATACCATGTTCTTGGATTGGAAGAATCAACATTTTGAAAATGACTCTACTACCCAAACCAATCTACAGATTCAATGCAATCCCTATCAAACGACCAAATGGCATTTTTCACAGAACTAGAACAAAAATTTTCACAATTTGTATGGAAACACAAAAGACCCCGAATACCCAAAGCAATCTTGAGAAAGAAAAACGGAGCTGGAGGAATCAGATGCCCTGATTTCAGACTATACTACAAAGCTACAGTAATCAAGACAGTATGGTACTGGCACAAAAATAGAAATATACATCAATGGAGCAGGATAGAAAGCTCAGAGATAAACCCACACAGATGATGACCTTATCTTTGATAAAGGAGGCAAGAATATACAATGGAGAAAAGACAGGCTTTTCAATAAGTGGTGCTGGGAAAAATGGACAGCTACATGTAAAAGAATGAAATTAGAACACTCCCTAACACCATACAAAAAAATAAACTAAAAATTGGTTAAAAATCTAAATGTAAGGCCAGACACTATAAAACTCTTATAGGAAAACATAGGTAGAACACTCTATGACATAAATCACAGCAAGATCCTTTTTGACCCACCTCCTAGAGAAATGGAAATAAGAACAAATATAAACAAATGGGACCTAATGAAAGTTAAAACTTTTGAACAGCAAAGGAAACCATAAGCAAGATGAAAAGACAACCCTCAGAATGGGAGAAAATATTTGCAAATGAAGCAACTGACAAAGGATTAATCTCCAAAATATACAGGCAGCTCATGCAGCTCAATATCAAAAGAACAAACAACCCAATCCAAAAATTGGCAGAAGACCTAAATAGATATTTTTCTAAAGAAGATATACAGATTGCCAACAAACACGTGAAAGGATGCTCAACATCGCTAATCATTAGAGAAATGCAAATCAAAACTACAATGAGATATCATCTCACACCAGTCAGAATGGCCATCATCAAAAAATCTACAAACAATAAATGCTGGAGAGGGTGTGGAGAAAAGGGAACCCTCTTGCACTGTTGGTGGGAATGTAAATGGATACAGCCACTATGGAGAACAGTACAGAGGTTCCTTAAAAAACTAAAAATAGAACTACCATATGACCCAGCAATCCCATTACTGGGTATATACCCTGAGAAAACCATAATTCAAAAAGAGTCACGTACCACAATGTTCATTGCAACACTATTTACAATAACCAGGACATGGAAGCAACCTAAGTGTCCATCAACAGATGAATGGATAAAGAAGATGTGGCACATATATACAATGGAATATTGCTTAGCCATAAAGAGAAACAAAATTGAGTTATTTGTAGTGAGGTGGATGAACGTAGAGTCTGTCATACAGAGTGAAGTAAGTCAGAAAGAGAAAAACAAATACCGTATTCTAACACATATATATGGAATCTAAAAATAAAATGGTTCTGAAGAACCTA
This sequence comes from Tursiops truncatus, assembly GCF_011762595.2. NCBI lineage: Eukaryota > Metazoa > Chordata > Mammalia > Artiodactyla > Delphinidae > Tursiops > Tursiops truncatus. The sequence continues at coordinate 137,104,796 of NC_047037.1, read as the reverse complement.
GGGGCAGGATGCAGACGTAGAGATGCAGACATAGAGAATGGACTTGAGGACACAGGGAAGGGGAAAGCTAAGCTGGGATGAAGTGAGAGAGTGGCATGGACACATATACACTACCAAATGTAAAATAGCTAGTGAGAAACAGCCACATAGCACAGGGAGATCAGCTCATTGCTTTGTGTCCACCTAGAGTGGTGGGATAAGGTGGGTGGGAGGGAGACACAAGAAGGAGGAGATAGGGGGATATATGTTTATGGATAGCTGATTCACTTTGTTATAAATCAGAAACTAACACACCATTGTAAAGCAATTACACCCCAATAAAGATGTTTAAAATTAAAATAAAATAAAAGGCCATGGAGATCAAACTGGAAAGTTTGGTCTTTCAACAGGCCAAAAGAAGCCAGGCTCATCTGGTAGATAGATTGAGAAGGAGGGAACAGCTGTAAAGAGATTATTTAGGAGGCTGCTATATTCATTAAGCAACACACGAACTTAAGGGCATCAACACCTACGTTCACCAACAGGTAATCCTCACACACCTCTTAGATGTGAAGTGGAGGGTGGAGAGCAAGAGCTGAAATGACTCTGGGCTTTGGTGCCTGGATGAAGAGGACGCCTTGCCTGAAAAGCAGAGGGTATTGACCATAACACGATGAGGTTGGCTCTGGCTCTGATGGTAGGAGTCCATCTCTAGGAAATAAATTGGGGGCTGGCAATGGAGATTTGGGGATCACTGCCCAAGAAGTAGAAGTTGATCACCTATGAGTCAATGAGATTTGCAAAAAAGAAAAAAATACCGAGAGAAGAAGGCAGCTGAGGGCAGAATCTTGGGGACTGCCTGTACTGAAGAGAGAGAGAACTTTCTAGCAAAGCAGCTTGAGGAGGAGCAGCCAGCAGAAGGCACGGCTCTGTAGACTCATCAGAGTGGACAACTAAGGAGGCACGATTTTGAGAGTGAGGACATGATCCAGAGGTCAGAGATCTGAGGGTGAACAAAGGGACACTGATGCTCCCAGGGGCAAAGTCTTAGATTGGAGGGAGACAAATGATTCCCTAAGAGAGCAAGGGTTACATTCATCACACATGTACGTGTCAAGCACCTACTATTTTCCAGACTCTTGTAGACACTGGGATTCAAGAGTACAGGCAAGATGCTTGTTCCATGAAGCTTCTGCTCCAGTTGTGGGGCAGAGGAAAAAAGATAAGTTATAAAAATTTTTTGAGCAGTTGAGGATGAAACTTGAGGAACTCTGTCCTTAGTCTGGGGACTGATGTCTTGGTCCTTTGGTGTAAGAGGAACAAGGCTGAAAAATGTCGAACAAACCTGTGCTGGCTCTTGAGAAGCACACAGGTGAAGTAATAAGAGTTGAAGAAAGAAGTTCAACCACACGTTGAGGAGGGAAGAGGTGGGCTGTTCTGAGTTAGGTATTGGCAAGACCGCCCATGGTAAAAGGTGCCTGGGACTCGGGATGACAAATACCACATTAGAAATGTAAACATTTGAAAACCACAGAATGGAAATGCTCAAGGTCACAGCAGCCTCATCAGCTCATGGAATCCAGGTAGTAATTGAGCACATTAAGAAGCCTACTAACTCTGCTATCTTGTTTCAGGAGAGCTGTAATTTGGTATAACTAGCTATCAATTAGTCCTGTTTTCCTCATCTGTAAAATGAGAGGGTTGGACAAAATGACCTCAAAGTTCTCTCCCAGCATGGTCAGTGCTGAACCTGAGGGCACACGTGAAATTCTGAGTTAATTTGCTTCCTTAACATCTACATCTAATGTTTAACTATTAGCGTTCAGAAATGCAGCTGCAGAACAAACAGGAATCTGTGCATGCAAAATCCTTAGTTTTATGGATCAACTTGATTTTAAAATAAATTGCCCTGTGAAAATGTACAACTTAATACTGGTGGGAGAAATCTCAAGTGTCGTGGGTAACTGAGCAGAGTAATTGGTAGGTCATTGATATGACATTGATAGGACAGACTAGAAGATGATTAGAGATGAATGGGTTCTAATATTTGCAGGCCTGGGAAATTGCTTTGTGAATAATGGGAGAAAAGGGAGACATATTGGTCAAAGGGTTTCAGGGGGTGGGGGAAGGGAAGGAGCTTTTCAAATATTAGGATAAGAGTAGGTAGGGATATTAGATACAGTTATGCAAACGTGACTTCTCTCACAGAGCTAAGAATAATTTAGAGTAATATCTGCAGGACCGTTTTAAAAATGTTTTATTTTATTGACGTATAGTTGATTTACAATTGTGTTAATTTCTGCTGTACAGCAAAGTGATTCGGTTTTATATATATATATATATACACACACACACATATATACATTCTGTTTCATATTCTTTTCCATTATGGTTTATCACAGGATAATAAATATAGTTCCTTGTGCTATATGTAAGTCCTTTTTTGTATCCCTCTCAAAATTTGTGAATAAGAGTTAACCAGGCCTTGGGTAGATTCTGAAAGCCTAAGATAAAGTATGATCACGGGGTGCTAGCGAGCTACCATCATTTAATACTTGAAAAATCGTATCACTTTCCATATGCATTGTGACTTGTGAATAATAATATACGTGATCTTGAAAGAAATGAACCTAAGTATACATGCTTTTCCAAAAAGCTGCGTTTTTATACATGTTGTCATTGAAATCAAGGTCTTTAAGGGTCAAAACTCAGCACTAACTCTGCAAGTTATTTGCTTGTAAATTTCATCTGGATTAATATAGCTAATTGCTATTTACAGAAGCATGTTCAATATATTACTATTGAAAGGAGGTTTTGGCCTAACTAACTGCATTTTAGTTTTATACCGAGGCCTTTGTTTATGCAAATAAATTCGGGTTTCAGTCTTACAGTATAAGGTACAAGTCTTAATTACTTGTTTTTCTGACCAAGTGAATATTCTATTTTATTTACAATGTCATTGAGTAGTGCTTAGTTGTTTTTAAGCACTGGAGTTTTCTTCAAATCAGTAAGATATACATGAGTTGAAATTGAAAAGAGTGGAGCGTAGAGAAGAAAATCATGCCTGAGGTCAAGATGAATCACTTTGGTTGGACCTTCCGGAAATTCCCTGGTCCTCTGAGGTCTGGGTGTTTTATTTTCCCCTTCCTTCTCTACCACCCAGGGTAATTAGCAGGAAGCACTCTGGGGGTCTTACCTGGAGTCCAGGTGCTGGGGCCCAGCTCAGGTGAAGATCCCAGCCATCTGGGGAAGTGATGAAGGAGGCTGGCTCTGCAGGGAGGAGGCTCGAGGTGCTGGGAGACTGGTTTGCAACCCGCACCTATAGGCTCTGTGCTCACGTGACAGCCGAGAGAGTGGACCGGATGTGCCCTCCACCCGGAGGTGGAAACTGGGCATCGAGCAGGGGCCTCTGTCCCTACCCCAGCAGCCCTCACACACCTCCAAGGATAGAGCCCTTGGACCACGAGTGCTTTCTAGCACAAGACTTGTTTTTTATGCATGAAAGACTGTCCCCTTGCATCATAAGATAATTATATCTGATATAGCTCCAGATTTTTCTTAAAGCTATTTGACAAAAAAAACTGCCAAGCAGAATTACCACAGAGGCCTGGGAGGCAACACAGAGTTTTCTTATTCTTCAGAGGTGCTAGGGGACACTGGAAGGTCTTTCTCTCTCCTGAATTCTACCCAAAGGGCACCGGGACCTTGGGAAATCATCGGGGGAAGCCTCACAGTTTAGCAGCTCTCAATGCCAACCTGGGGCTTCACACTTTCCCTTGTGGGTCTGATTGTGGCACTAAGTCACGGGTTTTGTGGTTTGTTTTTAAAATGTCAGGTAATTAAGCAGCCCCTTGTGGTGGAGAATTATCACAAACAAATGGGAACCCACTAGAAACTTCCCACGACATTGGCTGGATCCCGTGCACCTTCGTTTGCGATGACCTCTCCATTCATTTCTACAGACGTTTCTTCCCTGCACAGTCTGTTCCCATGATGACCTCAGGACAGGATGTGGGCAATCTGCACATCGTAACAATGACCAGGTCCGGCAGCCAGGGCCTGGGTGATTCTATAGTGTAAGCAGCGTAGTACATGGGCTCACTACATTCTGATAAGAAAAATACTAACATGCCACTCAGCCCAGTTCCCAGAGATTTTCCTTATAGGACTGACCTTAGGAATGAGAGTTCAGAGAAGGAACTATTGACAAATGTCAATGGTTTAGGAAAAGTAGGAGTCTTCTGTTTTTCTTTTTTTCATTTTTTTTTTTTTTTTGGCCACACTGCATGGCATGCAGGATCCTAGTTCCCGGATCAGGGATTGAACCCTTGGCCCCTGCACAGAGTCTTAGACACTGGACTGCCAGGGAAGTCCCAGGAATCCTCTATCTTTTTAAAACATGCAAATGTCTAACTAATTTTCTATTTCTTTCCATTCACTCCTCTCATCTGTTTCCAAACTATAAGACGGTTCAGTTATTTGGCATCCCCCTGAGTTGGGGGTTCATCTTTTCCTCTTGGGTTCCTCCTGGGATAAGAGGAGCCCTGGTGAGGGGTCTCAAGCACCGTTAGAAGAACCAGCTTCTCTATGTGCTGCAAGACCCCAGGCAAGTCATATGACCCCCTGGGCTTCAGTGTCCTCATCTGTAATGGGAGAGAGGGTCACACTCACTTCTCTGAAAATCCTTTAAGCTTTAACTTTCTATGAAGTGAAATTTCAAGAAAAAACACAGAGAGCCCAGACTCCAAACTTCAGCTTATTTAATCAGGTACGGCAGTTTTATAAGAACATCTGTCTTGGAAGACACCCCGTCCAGTTTTGTCACTGAGAAGATTTAGGAAGATGGACGTTCCTGCAGCTAAGACTCCTGCTGCTTTTGGTGACTTCTGGTACCTCGGGAGACTGGGCTCCATGAGACGAGAGTGATGCTGTCACTAGGAACTATCTTTGGCTCTTCAAGAAATTGTGCTAGAGACCTATCTGCTACATTTAAAATTCTTTATAAGACATGTGGCATGTATGGAAGTACATGTGACCCAGGTGATAAAATAGTTACACACTCCCTTAAACATTAACTTGCTTATAAATCTTTTTACCCTCTTACTATAAAGAACAAGGAGTCAAGTGTTGTCTTGGTCTTCTCATAAATATCCAGCGAGAATGAGCTACCAAGTCGTGAAAAGACATTAAGAAAACTTCAGTGTATATTACTAGGTGAAAGAAGCCAATCTGAAAAGGCTACTTACTGCATGATTCCAACTACATGCCATTCTGGAAAAGGCAAAACTGTGGTGGCAGATAAAGATCAGTGGTGGCCAGGGATTAAGAAGGAAGGGAAGGATGAATAGGGAAACACTGAGGGTTTTGGGGCAGTGAAACTACTCTGTATGGAATTGTAATGATGGATACATGTCATTACATATTTGTCCAAACCCATAGAATGTTCGACACCAAGAGTGAGTCCATATGGTAAACTATGGACTTTTGATGTCAGTGTAGGTTCACTCTTGGTAAGAAAACTCTACCATCTGGTGAGTGATGTTGATAATGGGGGAGTCTGTGCATGTGTGGTGGCAGACGGTGTATGAGAAACCTCTGTACATTCCTCTCAATTTTGTTGTAAACCTAAAACTGCTCTAAAAAAGGTATTGAAAAATCATACATATATACACTTTGAATATTTATATTATTAGGGAAGAGACCTTGCAGGCAAAGGCAACAAGATGGGATGAAACCAGAAGCAACAGAACAGGGGGCCTGAGTGGGTAGGGACAGAGCATGGGTAACTGAGGTCAGGTGATGGAGAACCTTGACGATAAGCAGGTCCTGGAACGGGTAACTGCAGGACACCACAGTAGATGCTTACGACTACTGGGTTCCATGGAACTAGTTAAGACTGCTACTAATTGCAAACATCCCCAGCTCCCAAGGGCACCTGGTGTTCTCTTGATGCCAAATTGATTCTGTCTCCTCTTCTCTGAATTTGGGAGACTTGTGGTTTCTTTCCACACCAGCCTGTGCAGTATGTAGTCAATTTATAGTTTACAGGGAATTCTCCCACACCCATATATGCTTTCCACTGAAGTACTTTTTCCTAGACCCGCCCAAATTCCAGAGCATGGTTCAATGGTATGCCAAGTTCATAGTCTTTCTCTCTGTCACTCTTCTCTCCTTATAAGACCTAGGAGAAAGTTACCTTTTAATGCTTCTATGTATTTTTAACAGAAAAGAATGAAGGACCAAAAAAAAAAAAATTACAAGGGTAATTTCTGATTCAATTTGCGTCGAGAACTACAGTCTTTTCTAGAGGGAAACCCAGTAAGCTAGTCCTGCCAAAACTAAACTCTCCTTCATCAAAGTTTGAGTAGCTACAGGGGTATAATCCCTTTAAAAAATTAAAAATATTTAAAAAGCTGCTTGCAGATTTTGTAAGGGTGGTAACCTAGACTCTGGAATTGTGAGTTTCTTTATAAAGTAATTTCTAAAAAGCAGAATTGTATAAAAAGGGAATTAGGTCCTCAGGGAAGAAAGGAGGGTTGCTTTGGGTCATATTGAGAATATTTGTTCCCTAATGATTCATAGAAACAGGGGTGACTTCCCCACACTTTTACAAAAATCTGCTCATCGAACACTCCTGTTTTATTCTTGCGGGTAGGAATTTCTTCAAGTTTACAGATGAGAATCTAAGAAGTTAGATAACTTTCGGAGGATCACACAGCACAGAAGTGAAGACTCCAATCCAGGGATTCCACTCCCAAGTTTAACTTTATTTTTTCACCAGCTGCCTTAAAGAAAAGCCTTGCTTTGCCCTTGGGAGTGGGGGTGGTGGTGAGGAATCAGTGGGGGAGGGTGGCGACCAGGAGTGGGGAGAGAAAGAACCAACATCTGTTGATTGCTTCCCATACACCCTACAGTACACACTGAGGCTCTGACGGTCAGTGCATCTCACCCATGGGAGCCCGCACACCTGAAATTCACATCCAGGAATGTCAGCTCCCAAGTCCAAAGTCTTTTCCTGAGACCAACCTGCCCCTCTTCACAGACAGCCCTCTGTTTGTCAAGTTTCCACCGTTATCTACCTTGAGGCTTTTCTCATTCCTCTCCCAACTTTTTTTCTCTAGGGCTTCAGGAACTCTTACCAAACACATTCTGAAAAAAAAAAAATCTACATTTTCTTACTCCCCTCCCCCAAATGTTATGATTTTTATGTCCTCTTTTACATCTTCATGTTTATCCTTTTGCTGTTCATTGTAGTTATCAACTATACTTCAATAATAAATTGAAAAAAAGAACTCATCAAATATTCATATTCTTTAAGACAGAAGTTTCCAAAAGACTACCCATTTGACTTTTGCTAAGAAATTAAGACTGTGACTTTTTTAAAAATCCACCTACATATTTTTCAAAACTACTATAATATAGCATTTTAGGTTTTGCTGAAGTTTTGCTTAATCCCATTACAACACCGAAAAAGTAGAAGATAGTCCCAGCAAAACAAACTTGAAACTGTAGATTCAAAGCCAACAACGAATCATTCTGAAGGAACTGGCCCAGCCTGCTCTCTCTCTCCATCGTTAAGACTATCTGTCAGATCCTGTTTGTATTCAAAAGGTCTCCGATCTTATAAAAGAATAAATTTGAAAAGTCTTGCTTTAATCATGTCAGTAACTAGCAAATTTGGACGCTGCATTATCTTTCCCTTTTGATTGGAAACACATTCAAGAATGGGCTTGTGGACTTCCCTGGTGGTGCAGTGGTTAAGAATCCGCCTGCCAATGCAGGGGACACGGGTTTGAGCCCTGGTCCGGGAAGATCCCACATACTGCAGAGCAACTAAGCCCGTGCGCCATAACTACTGAGCCTGCGCTCTAGAGCCCATGAGACATAACTACTGAGCCTGTGTGCCACAGTTACTGCAGCTCGTGTAGAGTCCGTGCTCCGCAACAAGAGAAGCCACCGCAATGAGAAGCCTGTGCACTGTAATGAAGAGTAGCCCCCGCTCGCTGCAACTAGAGAAAGCCCGCGTGCAGCAACGAAGACCCAACACAGCCAAAAATAAATAAATAAACAAATACATTTATTAAAAAAAAAAAAAAAAAGAATGGGCTTGTAGTTTATCCAGAGTGTCTCAGGAAACTAAAGCACATAACTTGCAGAGACCAGGTATTCACCCAGTTCCCAGGGGCCTGAGTTGCTGGAATCTTCCTTTGGGAATACATGTAACCACCCTCTGAGCTAAGCACAGACTATTAAAATCATGATAGATGTTAATTTATGGAATAACTTGCCTGACTTTAAAGAGGAGCGGGAGCAGATTAACCATACTTAGAACAGGGAATAGAGGAAAAGACACTTATGTCACTAACACGAGTAGAAGTAGCCATCCTCCTGGCCTCTGAGACTCTGATTGGCCAGCCAAACGATCATCTCTCAATTCATCTGACTTTCTTTCTGGGGAGTACATTGGGATGGCGCTACCAAGCCCTCCTGCAACATCTTTTCTTGCTGGTACCTTTAGACTCTCTGCTGCTTCTCTTCTTCAGTTCCCAAACATGCTTCTCCACTTCTCTGATGTGCGAGTCAGGGCAGGTATTAGTAGCAGTGTCTTCAGAAAGTTCCTTCTGCCTTTTGCTACTGGGTCAGAAGACTCTTTGGTCATCCATCTGCTTCCCTGATTATCCATTCTCTTTCTGCTTGGTGGACTTTCCCTCTTCCTTCTTGCGCCCCCAGTTATATCCCCCAGGGTCTTTTAGTCATCCTCTTTTATTTCTCTTTATTCTCTCTCAGCATCCTCTACCTTACTCCCTCGACCGGTTCTGGCCCCATTTCTTTACCTGTGCCTCCTCTTAGATTCAATCTGCGTTTCCAATGTCCCCTGGTTCACCTCCCATAGAGAACTGCTCAGAACCGACTCGTCCAAAACACAACTCACATTGTTCTCCCTGCATCCAACTACTTCTCCTGATTTTTGGTTCCAATCAATGGTGCCCTCATTCTCCCACCTGTGTGTCTTGACACTCCCTCACTCCTGCCTAATTAGTGCGAGCCCAGAGGTCCTACCTTCTTAGTGTATCTCGTGTGTGTGTCTCTCTTTCCCTCTCTTCTTCCCCTGCTCTGCTCCAACTCCCCAGTCCCTTTGCCCAGCCTCTCAAAATACCCTTCTGACAAGTCACATGGTCTTCACTACTGGGCTGATATTCAAAAGTGCAGCTCAAGCAAAACCTTCAGTGACTCCTCATTGCTTATGAAACCCCAAACAGCCCTTCCCAACGAGCTTACCCTTAAGGCTCATCTCCCAGGGAGCAAAACTTCAGGGTGTGGCCTCTAGAGACCGATGGCCTCACTTCAAAGCCCAGGATCACACCGTCTGAAACCTGTGATTGTATACTGAACCTCTGCTCTCTGCTTTCCTCATCTCTAAAACAATGCTAATAAGAAAGCCTCCCAGATAGGCAGTGGTTGTGAGGATTAAGACACAGCTGGAATGATCTGGCCTTTGGTGAGCACTCAGCAGTGTCCACCATCATCAGCGTCATCTAGCTTCTTGTCATGACTCCCAGACTCCTTCTCTGCAGCAGACTCAACCCTCTGCCCACTGCAAGCCTCCCTGCCCTTCCCTTCAGGTGTACCTTTGTGCCTGCCTTTCTCCTGACCCCTGATGGCTTCTCCTCCCCATATCCTGATTTTCGAAGTCTTATTCATGCTCCAAGGTTCTCTCCAAGACCTTTCCCAACTGTCCCAAAGAGATCTGATCTTTCCCTCTTTGACTCTCCTCAGGCTTTTGTCAAGGTTTCATGTAATGCTCATCATATTCTGCCGGGCAGCACAGCCCTTCATGTGTTTTGAGTATTTCTTACTATTTTTCCACCTGCATCCCCATCCACACCTCCTCCCAGCAGTGGGGTGGAAGTTCCTTGAGATTAAAGACTAAGTCTTCTCCTCCTGTATCTTCTGAGACACAGCCTTCCAGCCTCCTGCAGAGCAAGCTGCCGGCACATGTGTACCAGGTAGAGAGAACTGAGTGTCAGAGCCTAACCAGCCACATTCCTGAGTTGATTAATTATACATTTTGACCAATATAGCGCTAGGAAGTCACAAACCGTTTCTTCGGATATTGAATACAAAACAGAGTGCTATGCAAAAAAGGCTAGTTAAGAGACCATTCCCAGGATATTGGACTAGACAAGTTAAAATCCATAACTGTAAAATGTATGTTTAACTATACAACCCTCATGCAGCCTCAGACTCTGAAACACCATGTACTGGCATCCACTACTCCTAGTCGGAATGAAATGCATTTGATTGTAATCACAGAAAAGTGGCTCTTATAAGTTTTAGTCCTATAATATTTCATCTTTAAAATGGGCAAATCTTAGAAAATGCTCTTCATCTTAAAATTTAAAACACATTGCGAGCCAAATACCCTCATTGCCGCAGGTATGCTAACACAGACTGTATCTAAGCACAGCATTTGAGGGAGACTGAAATGATGTGAATTCCCTTGTCTCCTGGATGGGTCACGCCATGGATCAAATCATCCTTTCCTCCCCAAGACTGCAGTAGATTCTTTCATTCCTTTCTTTCCTTTATTTTCTTCTCCAGGATCAAACTTTCAGGCCACACCAAACCCTGCTGGCTCTGCATTTACTTTTTCTGTTTTATTTTCATTTTCCTCTTTCCAAAATACTCTGCGTGTTTCCTATTTTCCCTCCGTGGGGCTCACACAAACTCCTACATTGTAACTTGGTGGCCTGTTTCTTCTCACTCATACAAATATGTCTCCCTCCTTAATAGCCCCCTTTAAGTGATTCTAACAGCCAGTCTATCCCTTTGTAATGGTCATCAAGGGAGAAAATGCACTAGTCAGGAGTTTTCAGATACATGTATTTTCAAAACACTTCAGATACAAAGTCCTGTGCTCTATGTTTACAGGATGGGACGGATGTAGGTCACGGTTCAACTGAAGATGTAATTACAGCAGAAATTTTGCCTCGGTGTCAATGCATGTTGGTTCAACAAGCATTGCCTAAGGAATTATTTGGACCAAGCTCTGGGAGCACAGAGGAAGAATCAGGTAAAACCTCCGTGGACATTGAGCTTACGACCCAGTAGGGGAGAGACACAAGTAGACAGGCGATTGCAAAGTAGGACCAAGTGGGGTGAACCAGCTACATCCTGATGGAGAAAGTTTATAACCTCACTTACAGACAATTAAATTATAGAAATAGTGAGAAAACGAAAAAAAGAAAAAGATCTCGAGAGGCAGAATTAACATTGTCTTTTAAAAGAATTATAAAATATGGTGCACATAAAACTAGATCCAAGGAGTGCCTAATTGATTTCCAGGGTCAAATATGAAGCATATTTTAAAATATACATTGAATTCTAAAGTCACAAACAAGATTCCACTGCTGTGGGTCAGGGTACATTAATTTGTGGTTTTTAAAAATAGGTTAAAACTCATATAAGTAAATGATTTCATCAAATTACTTCTTTGAGGCTTACTCTTATTTTTCTTTTCCATCTACTTTTAATTAGTATTGTATTTGTGTGAGGGTATGTGGATGTGTCTTTGTAAATTCACCTGAATCCTTTTGGGAATAAGATGTACATAAAGAAACAAAGAGACAAAAAGGAAATAAATTATTTGCAGCTGACTGTGGGTGGCCACTTTGTAATCCCAAAGGCTGGCCAGTCACCTACAGGTCCCAAAAGTACAACTCACAGCCAAGTGGAGTATGAAACTTGTAACATGTTCTTTTCCTGGAGTATGTGAAAACTTTCCAATCAGAGCCTGCAAAAGTGTCCTCCATGGGGTTGCGTGAAGTATTAGTCAGAGGAGTGAATAATAGTTACAAGGAGGCGGAAGGAGGCGGCAGACAGTTTTGTAGTCCAACATGGTTTAAACAACTTGGGATTCAAAGTTAAAGGATGCCTTTGCTGCTGGATTTCTTAGACTTTTTAATATGGTAATGATAACTGGCACATTCTAAGAGGGAGTTCTAGACTATGACAGATTTCCCAAACCTATCAGAGTATAGACCTTCTTATCTCCTGTAAGCCAAGAATTACACAGAACTCTCCGCAGGACCACTTGCTGGCCAGCAGAACTTCCCAGGAGAGATGCTGCTTTACTGTCAAACTTGATTGTGTTTTGGGATGCTTCCTTCAGCCTTCTGGCTAGGGGATTGCTCCTGCCCCTAGACCCCTAAGACAAGAAGTAGAGGGCCAGCTTCCAAGGGGTCTTCCCCCAGTTCCCAAGAGATTGAGTCACGAAGGCACTGGAGTGGACCCCTCAGTCCCCTCACCTCCCCATGCCAATAGGGATCAGGTGAGTTGTGGTGTTAAGAGGTGAAACCCTGAGTGTTCCCTAATCAGATTATCATGACATCCTGTGGACGATAATGGAGTCACATGAATATGATACCCACCTCCTTTGTTAAAGGGTGGTGCTAAGATCATTGTCACCATGGCAACACTGTTTAGAGGGCAATTGTTTGTACACTTAATCTTTACTATGGACCTTAAGTGTAAATTATAGATTTGAAATTTACTAAACAAGACAAGATGTTGAAAATAAAGCAGCATTGTACTGTGACATTGTTGGCGTTGGAATAAATTCCTCTATACCTACACAGTTAGTGTCATTATTAACGTTATGGCTAAATACATATCCACGCTCGCTGCCTTTGTTAGTTGCATATATATGTCTGCATGTGATGTAGCTCACTATTGGTTTATACATAAATTCTTTCCATGGACTTTTGAAACTAGGACGAGGACAGGGCAGCTTCTCATTCCTCAGTATTTAGAGAATTCTTAATAAAGGAGCCAGGTGCTCCTGGGCTCATATGTATATATTTTTAACTTGTAGCAGGTATGTGGGGATAGGATTTGTAGGAAAAGTAGTGATGATGTCAAATTTCATGATATTTCAAAACAAATGATAGGCTTCTCAAATGTGTTCTTGGAAGCTAGGGCCAGACAAAGGGGTAACTCAGGAAGTAAGAAAGCCAGATTCATTCGGGGAGCCAACCTTGCATTCTTTGGCAGGAGACTAGGATGAGCAAGATACCAATCTGCAATATTTGAAGACGTAAAATTCACTGAGTGAGAGCATTATTTGGCCTGGCAGGCATGGGTTTAGCCAGCATTCATACTGAGAAATGATACTGATAACTGCGATTGGAGCTGGAAACAGCACTCATAGAAATAGAAGAGGCTGTCCCTTGCCAGACACGTAGATATTTCGCTGGGCAAGGCCTCAAGCCTATTAAAAGAGAAGTGTGTTCTTGATGCCTTTAATATCTTTCTAGGTTCTAGGCCCGCGACTAGCGCGAAGTTCTTCCGTTTTTAACTTGAGGACTTTTCAAATGGAAAAAGTGCACCATGAATTTCAATTCCCACATACTCAGCTGTAGGAGTTTTGATAGCATCTTACCATTAGCATCTTACCACTGGGTAGTTATAACCTAACGTTTATGACCACAGTACAAGGATCTACATTTCACAGCATTGTGCCAGTGAAATGAGAAATGTTCTAGGTATCACCCACATCAGTCTTCCATATATCACCAATCATTAGATGTATATAATCACAATTATTTGATATTTTCACTTATCAGTTTTCAGAGTTACTTAGAGGGCAACCAGCAGCTAAAATTTACATAAATTAATTCAACCATTCCTGCAGGAAACAAGTATTGGGCCTTTATGACGTAGGACACAGAGTGGATTTGTCATGAAGCTAATGAAATGCAAGCTTCAGGGCTCCTCCCTTGTACCAACCTTCTTCAAAGCTTTGTACCTAATTCTACAGTCATAATTTTGCATTCCTCTTCCTTAAAGAGTGCTCTCAAAATTGTATAATCTTCAAGCTCCATAAAATCTTGATCAGCCTCTGGTCCCGGCACTGGAGAAAACTCACAAGAAGTTCATAGTCATCAGCCCCACAGCAGGGCAACTTCGGCTGAAACAGGATGTGGATTGAAACCCAAACCCAAACCTGGGCCCTGAGAACTGGATCCTTTTCTGCAGAGTTCCTCCTCCAAGCCACCTCTTTTGTATTCATTCCGATGGCCCTGACAGTGACTGAGGGTTAGAGTGATTTGTAATCCCAGGGTCACAGTCAGGCCATGGATGTCACTTCCCTGAACTCGGAACCCCGAATGGGAGCCTAAGTAGCCAATGCAGCCATGTGACTACAGATCAGGCCACCATGGAAGGAACTGCTTGCCTTGTTTAATGTGGATCAATACACTTCTAGATTGCTCTGAATCTGAGCTGTGGGGTCATGCGGAAGAACCAAACAAAACCGTGCTTATTCTATTGCTAATTCCTTTCAACGGCTCCTCTGGGTCCTCAGCCCCCAGGTAACACGGGCCTGCTCTTCTACTTCACTGTTTCCCATGGACAGGTGTGTTCCTACAGACAAGTGTGTTTTGTCCTTCTCGTGTATCTTCTGATTCTGTGAGCCTGGTCAGGCAACCCTAGTTCATCTTCCAATAGGACTGAAATATCTGGAATTCTGTGTTATGGAATTTTAGGTGTGGGACCACAGACTATTCTGGAATTAGGCCAGGTGTGAATTTCTAAAGTCCAATTGGGTTGCAGTGACTATTGGCTTATGAATCCTTTCACCAGATAAGTCACGGTACCAAATGAAGGGAAGGCAGGTGTACAGACCCCTCACAAGCTCTGACCTTTGTTTATGAGAAAAGCAGAAATATTTTTAGTTAAAAAGCCCTGGGAATACAGTGGGAATTTCTACGTGGACTCAGCTGCGTTGTGAGCAGAGGTGCCCACGTTGCTGTCTGCATTAGCCCAAAGAGCATTTTGCAGGGAGGGCAGATTTTCAGATTCGTCTTTCTTGCTTTGTCTTTTACCAGGAACGTCTATATGCTCATTTTTTTCCCTTTTATCTTAACAAAGTAATGCTTAGCAAATAAAACTTCTTTCCCAGAACCTTCGCTTTCAGATTTTAAGTTATTTTCTCTTCTCTCAATTCTCCATTTCAAGGTGGGGAAGGTGGGCTGCCCTTAGTTCCTTTAGCTGTGGGAAGGTTTGGCACTTCTGGAGCTGCTCTTTCTGGCCACACAGTGCTTTCTCTGTCTGTAAAACTGGCAGCAGGAGGCCACCTGAGCGGCAGGAAAGAGCCAGGTGTTTGGGGTCAGATCCGCCCCCTTCCATGGCACTGCATCCTTGAGGGGCACAGAGCAAGCCCCCCCACACACACCCACCTTGGATCGCTTTGCTCCTCTGTTCTCCCCGTACCCAGCCCGGCCACACCAGTTGCACCCAAGCCCCACTCCCAAGGTGCGTCTACAAGATGAAGGTGAAGGGCAGGAGAGAGGAGAATAAAGAATCATCCCTGTCTGATATGCGTCTTTCACTTACCCTTTAATAAGCAACACACTCTTCTTTGCGAGCATGAAAGCTAACATTAACTCTGGCCATAGCTTTCTGACTATTTTTGGAGCAGAATTCTTTTTACTTAAAAGAAGAATTGAAACAGCACAATTGGAGATACCTGATTTACTCTGGCGTGAAGTGCTTGAATGGTTGCAGGGGAGAAGACGGTAGCTGAATTCCTTACAGAGTAAAGGCTGAAAGGCATGACTAGGGAGCTTTATATGCCTTAAACAAGCCTTCCCAGGGACTTGTCATCAGCAGCTCCAGCATGCTTACGGTTCATTCTGCAGACTCCTGCGCTGGTCCTAAGATTCTGATGCGTCCACCAGGCAAATACTCTCCACAAACATCTCTGGACTCTGAAGCAGAGTCAGGAAGGAAGTCAGTGGGCTGCCCCGCGTCTCTGACAGATGAGAGGGGGTGTGGCAGGAAAGGAGATTTCAAATGCTTGACATTTAGTGATTAAGTCCGAAAATGTTTGTCTTTGATGCCTAAAGCCACACATTGGTGGCTCTTCTTGTACAAAGCACGTTGTCATTCAGGTACATAATTACACACACACACACACACAAACCAGAAACTTCAGCCCTTTTAAGATTTCCTTCACACAAGGGCAGAGCGAGAGTAGAAGGATCCAGCAGACCTGCTTCTCTCAGCTCTTCGGGACCGTGGGCATGGGAAGCCTGGGGTCTCACTCTGTCTCTTTTCCCCCAAACATGGGGCTGTCTACACTGGTTCTAAGTGTCAGGAGAGGAAATTGGGGAAATAGCACTTTCCGTAAAATGACCACAACGGTTGATGAGAGGAAGGAGTGATGAGAGTGTGGGAGGAGTTTTTAAAAATGTGTTTTCCTTAAGCAACCAGAATCGCCAAATTCAGCTAAGTCTATTTCTAGAAAACCCCCAAACTACTTAGGCATTTACTTAATTCAGTGAGAACCTGTCAGCCCCGTTATTTGATTAGTGTTTCTGAGATGACTGGTGATTTGGTGAAACTCTTCTACTCTCCAGACGTTTGCAAAGACCAGTCATATGACCTCTGCGTTGCTCCCTGCCTGGCCATTTACTGTATTTATCACTAGGGAAGGAAGAAAACTGCTAAAAAAAAAAAAAAAAACCTGGGGAAAACAGTTCTGAGGGCAGATGTGTGTAAGGTAAGCACTTAGTTGTCATAAAATGATGGCATTTAAAAATGCATGATCGTTGTATTTGACTCTTCTCTTTTGATTTTTAGGACAATTTTAAATTGAAAGAATTTATCACCTAAGGCTATCGTAGATCATTACATATTTATTTTAACATTTATGAGAGAGGACAGAATGGAATAGGATCTAGGATTAGCAGTTGTGTGTGTGTGAGTGTGATTTTGAGGTTTCAAAAAAAGAACTTCAAGAATCACTTGTAATATTTTTTTCAAAATCCTTCCTTTAGATAAACAAACAAACAAAAAGATTAAGATATTTTCTGATGAGAAGAAATAAATCTAAAGATTTGAATTGAGTAGGACTAATTTTGGTCTTTAATTTTGCCAAGTTGAACATCGCATTTGTTGTAAGTTTCCTAACCTGCGACTTAAAGAAATCATGAGGTCAAGAGATTTCTGTTGAACAGCACATTCTTATTTCCTTCAGGCAACTCAATGCGGAAGTGCAGAGGAGATAAAAAAAACTAGCTTCACAGGAACAATGTGGAAATTTCACCCAGTATAACATTGATTAGCTGAGAACCGTCTAGACCCCCATGAAATTATACACAGGTTATAAAACGCATTAGCCATGGGTTGTGAACCAGGTTCCTAATGTTTCCAAAGTCAGAATTGTTTACATTCCTTATACCTACCACAGAAAACTTACATTACTTTTTTCTTATAAGGATAGGTAACAGATTTTAAAATTTTCCGGCGAGGTTTCGCCTTACGCCAAGCTAAACTGATTTCTCCGCCGACTAAGGAAAATAACTGCTGAAGAACGACGCAAAAAACCCATGTAATCACTAAAAATCAATAACAAACTTGCTCTCACAGACACTAGGAGAAAAAAACACTTGCAAACAGAGTAATTCTTCTCGCTCCATCTAGATCACTTACACCCACAGCAAACAAGACAACATCTGGTTATTGTTTTACAGGCATGAATAAAGCCTTTTTTTTTTTCTTGCCCCATCATTAAGTAAAAACCCGTTTTCCACAGGCAAACAGCACTTGTAAATTCCCCCAGATAAGCCTGGAAGTCTTGAAGGATTTAAGTCAGTTTCAAAAGAATCGCAACATTTTCATTACCTTTGGAAGGAAAGTTTTTCAGAAATCCCTCCAGCGAGCAGCATGTTCCAGAATTGACCTAAGCCTGTGCCTCTTACCTGCGAGGACTGGTGAATGCAGGCGCCTGGCTAGATGCGAGGTTATGAAAAGGCGAGGAGATGAGTCCTCCACGCAGGTCGCCTTGGGAAGCCTAGGTCTTCAGGTTCTCTCAGAATGGAGAAAACGCTCTCGCTGTGCACTGTCAGTCAAAAACAAGTTGGTACAAGTCGGAGTAGGATTTACCTGAAGGAACTGAAGAGAGAAAGAAAGAGATTGGGAGAGATTGGGCGGAGGGAGGGAGGAACGGGAAAGGAGGGGGGGAGGGAGGGAGGGAGGGAGGGAAGGAGAGAAAGTGAGAGAGAGAGAGAGAGAGGAATCTGAGAAAGGAGACCACGATGTCAGCAGTGTGTCTTAAGGGAATCTACAGACCGGCAAAATATTCTGATGGACACCCAGTCCTGAGTTCTCCAAACACCTGCATAAAAAAAAAAACTAATGCCCTTTTAAAGAATGCCAGTTAATCTTTAAGAAACTTTGGCCACTCTTATCACAGCCTTTATAAAGGTCCCTTTGCGGAAATAAACTATAAATAAATAACCAGATTATACTTTTTAACAAGCTCTCCTTCACCTCCTGTTCTCTCCTCCTCTTCCCTCTCCCCACTCCAGGTGAATATTAACAAAAATCCTTCCTCCTGGGAAAATCAGGATGAACCCATATAGATAATGCATATATCAAATATACGTATAAGCAAACATTGCAGATGGACACTCTATGTTTTTAATTCAATCTCCTTCTGGCTGTATTGATTTGTTTCTATAGCCTTTGTTTTCCCTGATCAAAAAACATAAAAAGGTGGATAGATATGGGTAAAATCGAGTTCTTCCACAGCATGGAAATTGGGAATGAGATTCCATGTTGGAATCATCCCAGCGTTGGTCCACAGAGTCTAGCACTTTTATGAGAAATGGTCCTAATTCTGGAATGCATTTGTGTGTCCTTCCTACACCAAGCAGTTTCTTGCAGCCATCATGCCAAGGGACGCCAGTCCACAGCCCTTGCCTGTCACCAGCTGTCCTGTGGCCAGAGTAGACCCTGGTACACCCTAAGGGAGAAGATGCCCACAGGCACTTTCCCTAATGAGATCCCCTGCACTGGTCCAGGGGCAATACCTTGGTGGGAAGCAAAGACCCTCTGTCACCATGGAGATGATGACACACTCACACAGTCTCTTACACAGACACCTGGGCGGGGCCAGGGTGCTGCAGCTGCTTCACATTGGAGGGAACAGGGAGTGAGTTGATTTGTTGGAAGAAAATGATATGTCTGCTTTCCTGAGTTTTGGGTTCCACACTCCTGTGCATCTCCTCTCCTTGACCCTGGGTTCAGCTGCATCTGTTCTGGGGCCTTGAACTAACTGAAGGCAGGAAAGCCTGAGGAGTTATTCTGCTTTGGCTGGGGGGGGGAAGGTCTGAGACCTCCCCATTTTCTCCTACTTCCTCCCTTGATCCCAAGCCCAGGTATAAATCATCCCCTGCCCCTGATTCCCCAGTGGGAACATGCACCTGTCCCCATCCTTTTGTCCTTTTCCTTCCCATGAAGCAATGGTTTCCTCTTCTGCTGGGAAGAGTGCAGTGGCCCCTAAGAGAAGACCCTGGGCTCCCAGAGGCTCAGGACTTGAAGAAGCCACGTAGGTCCAGACCTCTTCAAGCTGGTTGTCTTCCTCCAGATCCATAAAATCAGATAGATCTCATGGGAGGGAAGGTATTATAAAAGTCCCATATAAAACAGGTAAACACAGAGATGGAGAAAAACAAAAAAGGGGAAATGCAGCATTCAAGATCTGACCATATCCCACCCCAGACGATTTGCACAAGCTGTTCCCTCTGCCTGGAATGCTTTTCTTCAGATCTTCATTCACCTGCTCAACCCCTTATCACCATTCAGGTTTAGCCCAAATGTTACCTCTTCATCTCCCGTGGTTCCAATCCAACTCTGTACCTCAACTCTCCCTCTCACTTTGTGTATCACTTAGCACTGTCTAAATTGTCCTCTTTATCATTTACTGTCTGTGCTCCTTTTCAGAGCTCTACCACGCCTGTCTGGCTTGCTACATGTTCCTGGAGGGACACCTGACACATCATAGACCCTTAAAAAATTGTCAAGAAGGGCTTCCCTGGTGGCGCAGAGGTTGAGAGTCCGCCTGCCGATGCAGGGGACACAGGTTCATGCCCCGGTCCGGGAAGATGCCACATGCTGCGGAGCGGCTGCCCCTGTGAGCCATGGCCGCTGAGCCTGCGCGTCCGGAGCCTGTGCTCCGCAATGGGAGAGGCCACAGCAGTGAGAGGCCAGCGAACCGCAAAAAAAAAAAAAAAAAAGTTGTCAAGAAGATCGATGAACGATTATAAACGGATGGTATGGCTTGTTACAAGTGAACTTTAATTCTTATTTTTAATGCATATTTTTTTCCCATTTCAGCTTTTATTAGTAAACTAACATTTGAATGTTCTTTCTCAATTTATAAAGCTCTTTCAGAAATGTGATTAATTGGATGCTCAGACCCAAAGGCATAATTAGTTGCATTTTAAGGGTGAGGAAGTGGAAGCCAGAGACGCTGAGTGATTTTCTCAAAGTCACAGAGCTAGAGAGAGGTGGGTTGAGGCTCGAAACAGCTCTTCTCACACTCAGTCCATGCATTTTTCATTAGGCTCCATTTTTCTCAAATTGGTCTATTGTGGGCATACATGTGCATGTGTAGATTCCTTTGAGTATCAAGCAACACACCGCATGAATTATAATCGCAGTACTAACCACCTGGCAAGCTGCAGTTTTCACAGGGCCGTACACAGCAGAGCTCGGGCTCATTCATCACACAATCTTTACAAATGATGAAAGAAGAAAGTGAGTCCAAAGTAGTATGAACACACGAACTAATTTACATGTGAAGACAATACTCTCAGAGAAGACCATAATTCAAAAGGGCACATGCAACCCAATGTTCACTGCAGCACTATTTACAATAGCCAGGTCACAAGTGACCTAAACGCCTGTTGGCGGATGAATGGATAAAGATGTTGTGGTACATATATACAATAGAATATTACTCAGCCATAAAAAAGAATGAAACTGGGTCCTTTGTAGAGATGTGGATGGACCTAGAGACTGTCATACACAGTGAAGTAAGTCAGAAAGAGGAAAACAAATGTCAAATATTAATGCATATATGTGGAATCTAGAAAAATGGTAGAGATGAACCGGTGTGCAAGGTAGAAATAGAGACATAGATGTAGTGAACAAACACATGGACACCAAGGGGGGACGCGGGGGCAGGGAGGTGGCAGGATGAATTTGGAGATTGGGATTGACATGTATACACTAATATGTATAAAATAGATGAATAAGAACCTGCTGTATAAAAATAAATAAATTAAATTAATTTTAAAAAAACAATAAAGGAGGCAACTTTCACACACACACACAGAGACACAAAAGACAATATACTCTTCTCACTTTGGTAATGTTAACCTGTTTTTGTTCTTTTTCATTTGAGGATATATCAATAATCAGACGGTATTTTAGATCTGACAGAATTCGCAAAAGAAGGTAAGGCATTATAAACACATGATTAAAGATTTGAGAGGTGAGTGGGAAAATTCTAGAATCAGCATCCATGAGATTTCTGCCACAGGGGACAGATTTTATGCTGCATGTTTTAATAACTGGATGATCCATGTAAGTATTTCTGGAAATTTCTGAGGGTAAATGAGGGGAATAAGGTAAACTATTAATCTTGACAAAACATTTTTTGTCACCCCATCTCCCTCCCAGCCAGTAAGCAAAAGATTTCTCACATTCTGATTCTAAGGCGTAGATTCTGCAATCTACCATATAAAATTTCTTCAAAGAACACGGCTAATCATTTTGTAATGGAAGATGGTCAGTGTTATTGATCTTTTAGCCTAATATAAAAAAATAACATGAATCACTGCTCAGTAAATCATCTTTCTCTCTTTCTTCCCACTTAACTGAAAGCAAGACTCTTGTAAGTGTCAAATTTGAAAAGAATATACATCTAAAGTCTGGATTTTTAATCAAAGTTCTAAAAAGATGTTTGAAAACTGGGCAGAAGAGATCACAAGAACCAGCTTTTTTGAAAGAACCATTTCCCAAGAATAATTTCCTAAAAAGAAAAAAAAAAAAACAAAAAAACAGGCTGTTTTGCTTCCAATTTTCATCTTGGCTTGAATTGAGACATTAAAAACCTTGAAGTGTGATGAGAGGAAAAAATACACATTTTTACCTTTGACTACATCTATTTAACTTGGGTTAGATATGGAACTATTTATGGAGGGTTATGTCAGTTTTTAAAGCTTCTCGAAACCTCCGATGGCCCCAGCCGCTTAAAGCATCGTCCACGGGCTAGGCAAGATTTGGGCAGTTTTCTCCAGTTTGCCTCCACAATCCCCATCAGAGGTTTGTAAAATGTCCTCTTGGAAGGTAAGTGAGCCGTGGAGGATGAAGGATGTCCATTTCAATCATTTCAAGACTCTGCAGGCCAGAGGCGGGGACCTGCTTGCCTTTGGCCTTTTCCAGTGAGAAGCTTGTCTTAGAAAACCATCAAGCTGGAATCCTGTCTTGAAGTAGGCACTCTAGAAGCAGATGCTGAGACAAGGTTGCACATGCAATTTATTAAAGAAGGATTCCTCTGGGTGGGGGAAGCCAGCTGGGGGAAGGGAAGAAGTCAAGTGAGGGTGAGATTTCAGGCCAAGGTCAGTTCCCTGCCTGATTCTGGAGGGAGTTCTGGAGTGAAAGTAGTAAGGGTACTGGGTACTGGGTGATGAGGTAATGGGGGTTTCATGTTCTTGCCCCAGTCAGCCTTTGCTAGGAGTAGGAGCGGCAGGGCATGCAATCTCCCAAGTGCTCTGCTTTCCTGAATCTGCAAAGAAAAGGCTCCCATGGTCCAAGGGCAGGCTTACACAGATGGCAGTAGGAGCTCCATGCCATCAGAAGTAATACACACAAAAGTGTAGGAATGGGCACCCATGAGCAGTGAAGGAGATCCAAGAGGATCTGGGCAGACAACCAACCACATTGCCTAAAATCGCTAATCCTGTGAATGCTGGAATGATTCTCTTCCACTGGTACAGCTACTCCCCCTTACCATGGCCCGCTCACTCCCTCACCATCTCCCACCTTCCTCCTCCACTACAGCAAGTTCCCAGCCAAAATAAAATTGGGGATCTCAGACTAACTCTGGAATTTGATTTAAGATGCACATAGCCTTCCTGTGCACGTGGTCAGTTACTCAAAGTGCCAGGAGGACCCCAGCAGGGCCTTCTATTACTAATAGAAGCCTTTATTATGGATATCACGTTGATTTAATTTGATTGGTAACTACATTGGGTGCCTTCTCTTTGCCACAATCTCTGCACTGGGGTAAATTACAGTTCAGCAGAAAGATGGGCATAGCTGACTGCAATGCAGTGTCATTAAGTGCTATATAATCAAAATACTCTAGAAGCCCATAGGAAGGGCAGTGAACTCTGCTGGGAGTTCAAAGGTCAGCTTCCAGAAGAGGGAACAGTTAAGTTCAACTGACAAGATTTCCATAGGTGGAGCCAAAGAAGAGTTGTGCACATTCCAGGAAAAAGAAACAGAACAAATAATGGTAAAGAGTAAAATAGCCAAGAGAGCTGAAGCTTAACAATGGTGGAGCCTGACAGTGCAGCTCTACCCTTAGACTCCCAGAGTTTAGACAGCATGAATCAAGAAAAGTGCTTTGGGGCTTCCCTGGTGGCGCAGTGGTTGAGAGTCTGTCTGCTGATGCAGGGGACACGGGTTCATGGCCCAGAGCAGCTGGGCCCGTGAGCCATGGCCACTGAGCCTGCGTGTCCAGTGCCTGTGCTCTGCAACGGGAGAGGCCACAGCAGAGAGAGGCCCGCGTATCGCAAAATAGAAAAAGAAAAAAAAAAGAAAAATACTTCGGTTATATTACCGTTAAGGGGGTTTCATTAAGTAGGAACGAATATAGGTCAAATTTGACTTAGTGTGGCCGCATGGGATAGAAAGTTACACGACTTTGAAGAACATCAGAACACTAAAAGCCACATTTGGTTTGCTAACATTAACATTTTTTGAATATCATTCATTTTTAAACTGAGAAATCAGAACCCAAATGTGTTCTCTCTCATGTCTGCCTTCGTTCAGACTTTTAAGTCACCAAGCAGAAATTAGCTTGTCTTCAAATTTCATTTCATCAAGGCAGATCACCAGCTCTCCACGCCACCCCCATACGTATAAGTGGCTCCTCTCCCCTCGGCAACCTCGCCTCTCCCACCCGACAGCTTTCTCCCACTCAGCATCTCCTCGGCATGGCTGGGCTCTGAGGGAGAAGGAAACTTTCATGAATGGCTATGTTCCAGAAAGCGAGCAATAAGAAGAATCACAAAGGCTTAGCTAGAGCTTGAAGGAGCCTAGAAATCACCCTGTTCAGTTTCGTAATGTTTCTCTTTAAGACACTGAAAACCAGAGAGTGACTTTCACAGCGTCTACAGAGCCTGGAACCCAAAAATCGACGTCGACATCTCCTGAAAGATTCTCGTACACTTTACTGTGCTCTGCTAAGCTAGTCCCTACGTTGACACGTGTGTGTACCCATATCATTTTCAAGTGCCAGAAACCTATGTAAAAGTTTGCATTGCTGTAAAAAGAGCTGTATCAGTGGGGGGCTTTCAGGATGTGACAGCAAGCTACCTGACGGTCTCACTCTCTCCCCCAGGTTTGGCTGATGGACTTCAGCCAATGAAGTTTTAGTAGAACAGTAAAAATAATTACTCCAAAGCCTCAGGCGTGAGAAGCCCTCTTAGTGGTTACTACGCCAGATTAGGTGAGAAACAGAACAGTGTCTGCAGGCATTGAACCCAAAGTAGAAGCACAACCATCCTTTGCTTTTGGTGCTTGAGTGGTGATCATTGAAGGTACTTGGAACACCTCTGAAGACTCTGAGGGCTCACGCCCAGGACATGTTCATTTTTCCTGGTGAAGATGCTGATGGGTTCTAGCATTCCCTCCCTCTTTGCTCACCCTTCCCATAGCATGTCACGTGGTCAAAACATCATCCCTGCTGTGTTAACTTCTTCCTGCTGTCAGTTTGCCTCAACCCAGAACTCAAAGACCACTTAATGTTTTTCCTGACTGAAGGTTCAGATACGTAAGTGTGTGCCCCTCTCCTGTTAGACAGAATCATGACCACGGATGCCTAGTTTTAGGGCATTATTTAGGGTGAAGAATGTGGCTGTTCTGTGCTCTGTGAAAGATCTGAGAGATGTTAAAATTATCAACAACAAATTCTGACCAGGAGCTTAAGAAGACAACTATTTAAGTCACAGGGGCCACTGCTGAACACATAAGGCCAGGTAACTATCTTCCCAGGATCCTAATAGAAAAGCTGGCCTTATGGGTGAGTTGGCTTTTAAAAGTTTCCCAGCCCTTGCGGCAAGGCCAGTTATTCCTGTTGGGCTGAAGGAAGATCTCTTGCAAAGAACAGGTGAATGCCCCTGCCTGAATTAGTTAAAAGTGCATATTCTCTTGAACTTGTTTCCATCTATTGGTTTCTAAACCAGCTCCTATAGGACAAAGCCCTCAGGCTCTAGCTGGCAGGTCATCTGCCTGTGGAGTCTTCCAGCAGGTCCCCAAGTACCTGTCTCCTCTTGCCCCTCAGGGTTCCCAGGCTATCTCCTGCTGGAGGTTTCTCAACCTTTCCACCACTATTCCCAACTAAAAAGAATTCCTCCTCTGGAAAACAGTGAGGCTGTTTTAGGGCTTTTTCACATTCTTCTTCAATGGAATGGCACAAAAA
Organism: Tursiops truncatus; assembly: GCF_011762595.2. Lineage (NCBI taxonomy): Eukaryota > Metazoa > Chordata > Mammalia > Artiodactyla > Delphinidae > Tursiops > Tursiops truncatus. Next base: position 137,079,253 of record NC_047037.1, on the reverse strand, counting down.
ATTATCTCCAAATGGAAGAGTAACTTAATACTCTCCAAATGATTCCTCTGTAGGGTGATGAGCCGGCCTGGTTTTCCCGTGACTGCCCCAGTGTTAGCTCTGAAAGTCTTGTGTCCTGGGACATCACTTGGTCCTAGACAAACTGTGACGGTTGGTCACCCTACTTCTCTGTTTCCAGCTCTTTTGTAGGCAACTGTCAAATTTTAACACTTAAAACATTTTTGTTTAATTTTTAAGTGTGAATATAGGCATGATTTCCTAATTTGTTAGCACCCACTGGACATTTGTTAGGGCGTACGTAAAATCCGATTTTGTCAAGTGGGAAGATGTATACTTAAAAAGTTAGATGCAGGAAATGCTCAACACTCTGTACAGAGGCTGGTCACCTTCCTTTAAACCTCCCCTAGAGTTTGTTAGCAATTTCAGGTCCTCACCCACAGAGTGGCTTGGGAGTCGGTGAGTTGCAAAGCACCACTGACATTAATTCAATGGTGATCCAGCTTCCTCTTGCCTCATTCAAATTGGACATTGTTGCTTTAGCTGTTGTTGGTGCAACCTTACGCTGAATGTTAAATACACACATTTTGTTCCTGGTTCACTTCAGACCCACCTTACTAAGTGATCTGTTCTGTGGCAATTTCCATCAATGAAAGGTATATGATAATGACTTTTTTGCTGTTGACAACATGGCTGGTAATAAGAATGCAACACCTACAGGGTAGTTTCCATCTTCAGGCTACTGCATCCAGAATGATCCCACCTTCCTTACAAAGCCTAACTGACTGATAAACAATATCAGTTTATCAGTATCAGTTTATCAATATCAATATCACCGTATCATTCATATGGCCACGTGTTACCTGCTGGCTTGATATAAGTCACCTCTTCTATTTCTGTCTTATTGTTGTTAACTCTGAATCAACTATATGGGTGATCTTCTATGCCAGACAGTGAGATGTCTGTGCATGGACCCCATCTCCATCAGGTGGCCAAGTACAGTATTTTACACAGGGTAGATTGAGTCTGAAACTCAATCTCAATTCAAAACTCAGAGTCACATTTAGACTATTTAAAATACAATAGAGTCGATATATGTATATGTATAACTGACTCACTTTGCTATACACCTGAAACTAACACAGCATTGTAAATCAACTATACTCCAATAAAAATTTAAAATAAAATAAGACAGAAAATGCTATTATCACCCCAAATAATTTCTGTGAATAATTGAGGAACACAAAAGTAGTGAAATATTTTACCTTTTCTCTTGGTTTTCATGTTTTAGCGCTTTGTCCTTGGTTAGATATAAGATACATACTTCAGCTTTAAAAAATCATCCAGTTGGGCTTCCCTGGTGGCGCAGTGGTTGAGAGTCCACCTGCCGATGCAGGGGACACGGGTTCATGGCCCAGAGCAGCTGGGCCCGTGAGCCATGGCCGCTGAGCCTGCGCGTCCGGAGCCTGTGCTCCACGACGGGAGAGGCCACAATAGTGAGAGGCCCGTGTACCGCAAAAAAAAAAAAAAAAAAAAAAAAAAAAAAAAAAAATCATCCAGTTGACGGAATATTTTTCTTCTTGGGTTGGAGATATCAAGGTATAGGCAACATGTCTGATTTTATCTGATGGACACAGGCATTATCCTTCATCACCAAATTCCATCAAACTGTCTCCTTACAGGTTTCATTGTTCTGACATTTCTTGCCATAACGTTTTGGATCCTGAGCACATGTAAAGCCTCTTTCCCACTTTTCCCAAGTTCAGTCCCTGGCCTCTGGCATAGCCCATTGGATGCACCTTGTATGTCTTCTGGCTCTTTATTTGGTTTAGCATTTAGTGGTATTATTATACCGTAAATCTTTCATTTATAACTTCCTGAATCACTTCTCTATGAATCCATAGTTTCTATCTCTGATAACCACAAAGAAGAAAGTAATTAAAACCTTGATTCTCCATCAGTACCTCTATTCCTACATGGTGTAAATGCAGGAGAGCCCAGGAGAGTTCTCGGGACTTATTTTAGGTATTTATTATTAGCAGAACCGGGTAAACAACTAGAATTTTACTTTGGGATCCTTCCCACTGCAAAATTGTACCTTTTTGCCAAAGCTTCTAGTTATTGTGGGAAAACTGAGCAATGCAAATTGTCTAAATTCATACAATGAAGATCCCAGCCGAGTTGTCATAAACTCTAAAGGACTTCATCCTGAAGAAGTAGTCTGGGTATGGAAAGACGGTGATGGGCACTCAAAATCTCAGCTCCAAACCCCATTGAATCCTGAGCTCCCTCAGCCAAGTGCAGGTGCTAATTGAGCAAACACTGCCTGGAGAAGTTGTAGCTTTACCCAAGGCTACACAAATTGGTTAAAGAAAAAAATGGCCTCGAAGGGAAAGCTGTCCACAGTCATTCTTGTTCTAGCCTCGTGCTTCAACTTATCAAGTGCGCTTGTAGAAACAGCTGAGTCACCAGCAGAACAAAGAGATGATGAAGAATGCCAATAAAAGGATACTCTTTTCCTTATTGTTCTCCTTGATGGTCCAACTTGACGAATAGAAGCTGGAGATGTAGGAGGCCAGGTTGGACTCCTGAAACCAAAGTGATACGGATTCAACTTCCTTGATGTTTGACACCTACACAGACTGGAAAAGGAGTGCCTGGATTTTCTTTACTCCTCCTTTAAGAAATGTTCCTAAGGTTTTTGTACCTTCTTGCATTTATTTTTTATCACATGCTGAAGAATAGTTTCTGTACCTGTCATTTGCTCTGTCCCACCAGCTTGGGTTTTCCATTGTGGTCACCCGAACCCAGAGTGAGTATTGACTTATGACTCTCTCTTCTTCAAACGACTTTCATTGATGAACTTCTAATCCCTGAAAACTTGCCTTCGCTCACTTCTCTTCTGAAATCTGTGTGTACTTAACAAGCAGCAGTAGTTGCAAAAGCACAGCGTTACTGTTTATCAGTCAGTAACTACTGCTTATCACACAGTGAAGCATGCACACCAACAAGAGTGCTTGGATTATCAACTTAGACTCATGGCAATCTCTTGGCAAACATTGTTATGTTTTGTTTTTCAAATTGCTTAATGGTATATCTTACCTTACTAGTCAACTGTCACTTTATCCTTGCCTCAGACACAGAATTGTTATACTATTTCTTTCTGGCAAGCAGTACAGTATAATGGGGGTAAAAGTATAGGTTTAGTCTCAGGTAGGCATGGATGTAATTCTAGAATGGCTACGTACTAACACAAATGCATGACCTGGGGCAAGTTCATTGATGAACTGGTTTTTGCACTAGTGAACTTAGGAAAACAAGTATACCTTCCAGGGTTCTAATGCAGCATAGATGAGGGTGAGTGTAGAAAGGGTCTGACCCCATGAGGGGTTCTATCAGAGGGCTTTAGGGAGTGGAGTTCCACGGTGAAGGTGGCCAGTGTCTAGACACTCTTCCTGCCCACTGTGGTCTGCCACTGTGACAGGATACTCTCTTGTCTTGTCTCAACTCTCATCCAAAAATGGTCATATGAAAATTCCTGCTCTGACACTGAGATTCTCCTCTCTTCTTCTGGGTTTGAATTGTAAGACAGGTAAACTGGGTATTCCTATTCCTTTAAGATCTGCTGTTTTCACTAGTCCTTCTGCAGAGGCCCTGAGCTGGCTTAAAATACCTTAAATGATTTGCATTCCCTAGAAGCCCCGCTGTTTCTTCCAAGGGGAGCCTGTAGGTAGGAGAGCTTTCTGAGTCCTACTCTATTTCTTTTATCACAAACCACTTGAGTAGTCAAATAGTTTAGATTACTTGAATAAAAAGAACTTAATTAGATTGTTCCTAGGAAATTGAGTTTTCTCATGCCAATTTTCCTGATGTGCATTGCATTGCAGTGATAAGCTATAAGTTTTATGCCACTTAGTTAAGCATTGTTTCTTGACTTTTATAGGACCTTAGTATTCCCAGCAATGGAGAATGAAAATCTATCTCTTATCTTGGTTATAGAACCTAAAATAATATTTGATATTGCTCAGACACCCCTTCTGTTTCTTATTTGCTGTTGAAGTGCTTACAGCACCCAACCCTGAATCAAGTACAGATATAAATGTGTGCAAGTCTGAAGGGGCAAAGATAAGGGGGTGGGGAGTGTTATGTATGGCATTGGCTGTCCCTTGTGATGTAATGTGCTCTTACTGGCAATAAGTATACAATGCAAACTTCCACCCGAATTGTAGGAATCTTTAGGAATCACAAGGGCAGGTGATGGAAAGCTTCTTTCCGGTTGTATATGCCAAACTATGTGTGCGTTTATGTGGAACCTGGGAAAACATGGAACACAGGCACAAGATGAAATCAACATGACAACAGTAACACCACCCTTCCACCAGAAGGCTCACTGTTCAAGTGGCCTTGGAGAACATGTAGGTACACAGAGTAACAAAGATTTCTTTTAACTCCAGTGTTTTATTAAACCTATCTATCTATCAATTTACCCATCCAGACAGACAGCCATCTGTCCTTCGTTTTCTGGTTTTATGATGTAAACTTTGCCTTTTTCTTGAAATTGAAGCTCAGGATAACTTTCAGCTTTAAAGGTCTCCTGTCAGAAAGCCTATGTTCAAGTTTGGTTCTCAGACATGCATTTATATTATTGTGAACGGCAAATCCCAAATGTTAAAATCTGTGGAGTAGGACTGTTACTACCAATCTGATAGATATGTAGGTAAATACATGCCCCTTTAATTAACACACACACACACACACACACACACACACACACATACACCCCATACAGGCCAGGTAGCAAGTATTATGGTCATGATGTAGGGCACAAGAAACAAAATTTAACTCCTAAAGATTATGTTAAAATTCTGCTTGCTTTGTAATATACTTATTCTTTACTTTTTAAAGTTGAAATCAAGCATTGGAGAGATTCATACTTTGCCTATATGCTTAACACTAGTTTTAACCAAGATTTTAAAAACACTCCCTTCAGGTCACTGTAACTCATCTCTTGACCCCCAGCAGATAGTAGGGAATATGGAAATATCTTCACTCCTCACATGAGCTGCTGTGACTTTAAAGGAAATCAAAGGCAGCCCTGGAATCTTTATTTTTGGTCTGTATCCTGCAGACCAAAACTTCCTCCAAAAGTTTGTCTTCCTTGAATGCCGACAGCAGCCAATACTCCTGGATCTCATTGAACTTGGCAACACAAAGAAACTCTAGTGAGCTCATTGCTTCAAGAAAAATCAAGACTTCATTATTAGTGGGTTCTATTCTTATTCCATATGACAAGGAATTGAGACTCTGACACACAATTCATTTTAGTTTTAATAATAACAACTGCCATTTGTTAAAGAAATGCCAAGGGTCAAGAATTTGATTTAGGTGTTTTATATCCACCACCCTGTTTAACTATTATTGAATATCAAGTTATTTTTTATAATTTCACATTTGCTATCATATTAACAAATCTATCTGTGAGACAGGGATTATTCTTCCCACTTTGTAGGTGAGAAAATTAAGTCTTAAATTAAATCACTAGCCCAAGATCAAATAGTTAGCAATTTGAGTTGCAAAGATTCAAATCTTGGTCTCCCTTCCAAGTACGCATTCTGAATCACTGTATTTTACAGTCACTCATGAATCCACAACTCATGTGGGTCATCTCAGACTTAACTGAGCTGCAGTAATGGATTACACCATGAAGGAGTAAAAATAAATGAACACATGATGTTTGACCCAAGTTCTATTTGATTTCCAGCTGTAGACACCTTTCACCTTTTCAAAAAAGGTTTATAAAAGGAATTATTCATAAGGTGACCTCAAAGCCTACTTTCAGATGCAGCCTTATCTGAAAGCCTCATCTGAGGAGGTTCTCAGATGAAGGGATTGTGGGGTGGCTAGTAGCCTTCCTCATTTCCTTCCTGTAGTATTTAAGCATCAAGGTGATAATGAAACAGAACAGTGGTCCCCGACCCTGACTGCACAATAAATCACCCAGAGAGACTTTTTAAAGGGCCAAGAGATTCTAATTTAGTTGGTCTAGGGTGAGGTCTTGACATCAATATTGTGTTTAAGAAACTGAGATGGTTTAAATGAAACTAAGTTTGAGAATAAGGGGGTGGACACAGAGAGAGGACATTGGGAACAGAGCCAGGAGGAGGTAAACTCAGCTTTCAATCCAGGTCTCCAGTCTTCCATCTCTCCCCATTGAACCTCTCTCTCTGACCTCATCCTGTTGTCAGACCGTGTGATGATGGGGCCTGTAGAAATCTCCTGTGGTCAGAAGGGGACTGGGCCTGTTCTTCCATGTCATGGATGAGTCACCAACCCCCAAAAGAGCATCTTAGACCCACAGTGTCCATGTGGTCATCGACCTCAGGATGTGTCCAATTCCCTTAGCTGGGCCTTTGGTCAGCTGCCAGTCAACAACTCTGGTGACTTTGATTACCTCGACTCAGGAAGAAAAGACTCTGTTCTTAGTCCAGAGTACCTACTGGTTCCCATTAGTTCTGCAGAATAAATACCTCATAAGTAACAAGACAATCCCCCACTGTCTCATTAGCTGCTAGTGCTATTGCCCCGAGGGCCTTCAGCGAGACACAGCTTTCCAGGGGTCAGTGACTTTAAGTCATTTGGAACTCAGGGGTGTGCAGGGACTGAGATGGGACCAGAGATCAAGATCTTACTGCTGAGGACTTAGTTCTGCCTAGAAGGAGCCGTTGGAGTCCAGGGAGCTCTGGGTGTCCCCTCCTGCTAGGAGAGTGGACAGTTCTAGAGACAATCTCTGACCCACCCCAGATCTGATGGAGGCAGCGATGAGTGAAGGAGAGGCACACCTATGAGGAAGTTGGTTTCGTCACCACCGGATGAGGAAAGACAATAGCTCTACATGCAGGCCCTAGACCCAGGTTAGGTTGGGTTTCTGTGCCAAGCATGGAATGTGGACTCATCTCTGCTTCCTGGTATTTTTAAAGTCGCAACTAAAGGATCAAACTCTACCCCTCTTTCCTCACTTGTATGCAACTCGCATACAAGGATTGCTTGTTATTGGGCCTGAGGAGAACAAAGGAGATACAATCTGGTTTATATTACATATTGATCCCTCCTGAAAACACGCCTAATCTGCTGTTTCTTTCCCTCTTCCAGAGTCTGGTGGGTGAGAAACGAGTTTAACCACAAAGAGCTTAGCAAGCCCTGTCTTCAGACTATACTACAAAGCTACAGTAATCAAGAGAGTATGATACTGGCACAAAAATAGAAATATAGATCAATGGAACAGGATAGAAAGCCCAGAGAAAAACCCATGCACATGTGGTCACCTTATCTTTAATAAAAGAGGCAAGAATATACAATGGAGAAAAGACAGCCTCTTAAATAAGTGGTGCTGGGAAAACTGGACAGCTGCATATAAAAGAATGAAATTGGAACACTCCCTAACTCCATACACAAAAATAAACTCCAAATGGATTAAAGACCTAAACGTAAGGCCAGACGCTATCAAACTCTTAGAGGAAAACTTAGCAGAACTCTCTATGACATACATCACAGCAAGATCCTTTATGACCCATCTCCTAGAAAAATGGAAATAAAAACAAAAATAAACAAATGGGACCTAATGAAACTTAAAAGCTTTTGCACAGCAAAGGAAAATATAAACAAGATGAAAAGACAGCCCTCAGAATGGGAAAAAATATTTGCAAATGAAGCAAATGACAAAGGATTAATCTCCAAAATATACAAGCAGCTCATGCAGCTCAATATCAAAAAAACAAAAAACCCAATCCAAAAATTGGCAGAAGACCTAAATAGACATTTCTCCAAAGAAGATATACAGATTGCCAACAAACACATGGAAGGATGCTCAGCATCACTAATCTCTAGAGAAATGCAAATCAAAACTACAATGAGGTATCACTTCACACCAGTCAGAATGGTCATCATCAAATAATCTACAAACAGTAAATGCTGGAGAGGGTGTGGAGAAAAGGGAACCCTCTTGTACTGTTGGTGGGAATGTAAATGGATACAGCCACTATGGAGAACAGTATGGAGGTTCTTTAAAAGACTAAAAATAGAACTACTGTACGACCCAGTAATCCCACTACTGGACATATACCCTGAGAAAACCATAATTCAAAAAGATACATGCACCCCAATGTTCAGCGCAGCACTATTTACAATAGCCAGGATATGGAAGCAACCTAAGTGTCCATCGACAGATGAATGGATAAAGAAGATGTGGCACAATGGAATATTACTCAGCCATAAAAAGGAACAACACTGAGTTGTTTGTAGTGAGGTGGATGGACCTAGAGACTGTCATACAGAGTGAAGTAAGTCAGAAAGAGAAAAACAAATACCGTATGCTAACACATATATATGGAATCTAAAAACAAAAAAAAAATGAAAAATTGTTCTGACGAACCTAGGGGCAGGACAGGAATAAAGACGCAGACGTAGAGAATGGACTTGAGGACATGGGGAGGAGGAAGGGTAAGCTGGGACGAAGTGAGAGAGTGGCATGGGTATATATACACTACCAAATGTAAAATAGATAGCCAGTGGGAGGAAGCCACATAGCACAGGGAGATCAGCTTAGTGCTTTGTGACCACCTAGAGGGGTGGGATAGGGAGGGTGGAAGGGAGACGCAAGAGGGAGGAGATGTGGGGATATATGTATATGTATAGCTGATTCACTTTGTTATACAGCAGAAATTAACACATCATCGTAAAGCAATTATACTCCAATAAAGATGTTAAAAATAAATTAATTAATTAAATATTTTTTAAAAAGGAAGAAAAAAGAGAAGGCAATGTCCTGGTATATTTCCTAAGTGGGTCAAGCTTTGTATAATCTAAAAATTAAATAAATAAGGACTCAAGCTTGGGATTCACTTAGCAAGTCTTTATTCAATTAACAAATAGACAGCAATATAAATGGAACTAAAATTATCTCAGGTAGCTTATGTCCAATTCAGAAACACAATGGAACCAAACAGTTTGTTCTTAGGAATAGTTATTTTATGGCAAAAACAGTCTAGCACAGGGACCAGCAAACTACAACCCACAGGTCAAATACAGCCCACCACATGTTTTTGTAAATGAAGTTTTACTGCAACATAGCCACGTCCATTTGTTTACAAATTGTTTATGTCTGCTTTCAGGCCAAAAAGGCAGAATTGCAGAGTGGTGACAAAAAAAAAAGGGTGAGAAGTATAGTCCACAAAACTGAAAATATTTACTGTTTGGTCTTTTTCAGAAAAAGTTTGCCAACCTGTGATCCAGCAGATCAAGCAATATAAAATGTATCATCTAAAACCACCTTCTTAGTCACAGTGAGTAGAAGTCTCCAGAAAAAAGAGGTTCTTTCCAACAAGTAGTTATTGAGCACCAGTTAAGTGCAAGTTTTGTCTTGTGAATATCAGAGAATAAAAGGATGTGCATTTTTTAAACCTGCCCTTAAGAAAATTATAGTCCAGTAGGAAAAGTCAGAAATAATTTATTTCTTTACAAAGAAAATATTTCTAAAATTTTATAGCTTGAAAAACCATACAAATTTTGAACCTTCTCAAAAGTCCTCATCTCAATAATTGTACAGACAAGAGGCAGAGATGTTCAATGGTTCTGAATTAGACAAGCTCCATGAGATGATTTTAGTTGCATTCTTATTGTTGGCCACTTGTTATTTGAACAAACACTTGCTAAGTGCCTCTCAAGCTTGAGTCCTTATTTATTTCATTTTTAAACTGGGTTGAAGTCACACAGCCGGGTGGAGAGGCAGGGAAGTGAATCTCTACTATTCATTTCCTCCTCGTATACTGTACCATTTGGTTTGATCATTTTGATTACCACGTTTCATGAAGCATCATCTCAACTATGGGCCAGGTACTCTTCTATTGGTGTGGAGACAGCAGTAAACAAAACAGACCTCCACCCTGTCCAGTTTTTCTTTGCCTTCAATTTATAAGTAAGCATATACACACACAGCTCGTCAAGTGAGGATGGAGAAAAAGCAAGCAGGTGTGGGTGATGGAAAATGAGGAGGGGTCAAGAGGCCAAGAAGGTGCCACTGATGAGGCTACTTTGGGACAGAGCCCCGTTGAAACAAAGAAATTGGGCAAACAGATAGACAGAGTCTTAGAGGGGACGGCCCGGAGGAGGACAGTCTGGGAGCGCACTAGGAGAAGAGCCAGGATGCCCGGGTGGTAGGAGAGACGTGGGGATGAGGGATTGGGGAGGAAATCCTGTAGAACCTTGCAGACCTTTGTATGAATTGAAAATGAAGCCACTTGGGCATTTTATTTATTTATGTATTTTGTTTTATACAATTTTTAAAGGTTACTTTCCATTTAGTTATTACAAAATATTGGCTCTATTCCCCATGTTGTACAATAGGTTCTTGAGCCTATCTTATACCCCATAGTTTGTACCTGCCACTCCCCCACCCCTATCGTGCCCCTCTCCCCTTCGCTCTCCCCACTGGTAATCACTAGTTTGTTCTCTGTATCTGTTAGTCTACTTCTTTTATGTTATATTCACTACCTTGTTGTATTTTTTAGATTCTACATATAAGTGATATCATTCAGTATTTATCTTTCTGTCTGACTTATTTCACTTAGAGTAATGCCCTCCAAGTCCACCCTTGTTGCTGCAAATGGCAAATTCCATTCTTTTTTATGGCCGAGTAGTATTCCACTGTATAAATGTACCATACCTTCTTTATCCATCCCTCTGTTGATGGACTCATAGGTTGTTTCCATGTTTTGGCTATTGTAAATAGTGCTGCTATGAACATAGGGGTGTATGTATCTTTTCGAATTAGTGTTTGTGTTTTTTTCAGATATATGCCCAGGAGTGGAATTGCTGGATCATAGAGCGACTCTATTTTTAGCCCTTTGAGATACCTCCATACAGTTTTCCATAGTGGCTGCACCAATTTGCATTCCCACCAACAGTGCACAGGGGTTCCCTTTTCTCTTCTTGGGCTTTTGAAATGATTTAAATGTTGGATGAGGCCCTCTCTCTTTAAACTCCTAGCTCTGGGTTTCTGTTTGGTTTGTCTTCAAAGGGTGTACACATGGGTACACCCATGTGTACACACATGGGCAGGAGAAGGGGTCTTTTCCACACGCAGCCCCGTGTGAAATCCTGGTGCTCAGGTAACCCCAGATCACTGTCAGTATGGCAGAAACAAGCATCAGAGAAGCAGCAGTGAGAACAGCACGTATATAGGAACAAATTTCAGTCCATCTGGGATGCATATAACCACCACCTTGCTCGCTCTCTGATTACACTTTCTGTTTGGGTAAATAACCAAGACAGAGTGTGGAAAATGCACCATCCAAGTCTTGGCTGCACAAAACGAAATGACCAGTGGACGCAGTGTGGGGCAGAGGTGACGACAGCCCCAAAAGGCAGCTGTGGCTTCAGGTACCCATGTGCCTGTTAAGGATAATTAATCCCTCCCTGAACAGAAGAAAGCGGTTTACACACACCAACACTGGGCCTTTGTAGACAAAAGAAAAGAGGAAGCAAGTCATCCTTGAAAAGTTTAGACTAAAAAGTGGAATAATCCATGGAGGGTGGAAATCCCATATTGCTCCAAGAGTATGTTTTGCCCAAATGTATTTAGGTAGTGGCCTCAACTCTACACACTGTCACAAATTTGCTGTTCATAGTGGAGAGCTTGGATCTGGACAGCGAGCTTACTTGCACAAGATGAAAATTCACGGAGCTGCCTCGGGCCTCTGCCATCTACACAGGGCTGGCCTTTTCATGGAGCCCATGGGCGCCTGCACCCAGTGGTGCTGTGAACACCAATACTGCAACCTTCAGGGAGACATCTGGAACAAAAGCGATACCCTGCTGCATTGAAAGGTGACCTGGCTGCCTTGCACTTGGGGAAATTGCAAACCTGAAAATTCTCAGCAAGAAAAACATATCTTACCAAAGCACAAACCAGACACTTGGCACCTACGCTCTGTGACGCAGGGCTCCCCGACTGGCAGGAAAACCACAGTAAAGAACTGATTATGCTGCTAGAACAGATTCCACGGGCTGTCCTAGGCTATTTTTATTTTATAATAAGGTACAATATGTTCCGTGATGCTCCCTACCCTGGGCAGTTTTTAAAAATTGTATTTGCCTACTCATTAATCCCAGTATATCACCAACTACCCAAAAATTGAACAAATTAACTAGATTTGGGTGTGTCTATTAAATGCAACAGCAAGAGTCATACACATGTGTAATTTTTATTATAAGCAGAACACTGATGGCTGGTACCACCTGTTGACTATGGAAATCTTTCATGAGAGATGGGCATTTTGAAAGACCGAGCTCCAGGAAAACTCTTGAATTTTACAGATCAAAAATGCCTGCCTTTTTAAATCTTTTTTTTTCCTTTTAAGAGAAGTCAACTGTGAAAACAGTGTTTGGTCAAATGTTATTTGGTCAAGAAATGGACTAAATCCTCATAATAGAACATTCCAAGAATTTTCCCCCTAAGAAAATAAATGTTCCTGTTTTAACTTAGACTCCATAAAAATTAAAATTGTTTTGGAAGAAGGAATGGCTTCCCTGCAACATAATGGATATTCAACAACTCAGATGCATTTTGAAAGCAACTTTCCATCCATCTCTAAAAGGATAACAGACGATCAGTGTAAGATTACTCGTAAAGCCCAGACCGTGCTTGAAGACTCATGCTCAAGAAAAACTTCCTTGCTAATGCTTAACTTGTTATCATGACCACGTTTGCTTTTTCAGTACTTCCTAGCTCCTCTGTAACCACTTTTAATCAGGCAAACTGGACAGAGCGTATCAAATCCAATCAGTAGGTCCGCTAAGGAAAGACTAGACGTGATGAAATTTGAGCATTCCCCATTGTTTTTTTTTCTTTGCAGACTTTGAAAAATCTAAGGGTCACGAGAGGGTTAGCCATCTGCAGTGTCATGGTGGGAGTCTGCGCTTCTTGATGGTCCTTAAAAAGGACAAGCCATCACTGTAATACAGTGTACTTTGTTATGGGGGTCCTTGGAGATACAAGGGTGGGGAGAGACAGAAGTGACCAGTGAATTTAAGTAATATATCTAATTACTCATAACAAGGAGAAAGAATAGGAAATATACCCCAGGAATAAAAGCTCTGTAAGGAACTGCAGTAAAAATAATGCTCATATATGCAAATTTACACCTCATAAGAAAACACACATAAACCAAGAGTCTTGTTCTAATTTTTTAATGGCAATTTTGCTGACAAGATCAGGAGACTTGGGCCAAACATCTGCATCAAATGATAAAAGTCACAGCAAAAATGTCCTTTTTCCACTGTAGGGCAGTCACAGCAAAGCAGACACACAGAAATGCTTTCTGTTTTCACTTAAAGCTCAGATGAGGGTCCAAGCAGAGTTCCCCATGCTGGGAGTGGTAGTGCTTCTATTTCCCTTGTAACTCTAATTTCTATTTTAAGATAAGGTTGAAGGAGCTGACCTTTTTCATATCTTTGGTTTGCTCATTGGCCTGCAAAGATTGTGCATATATCTATGCTGTGCTTTATTCACTATTTAACCCTAACTAACACTAATAACACTATTATTTTTATTTAGTTTTTATAGGGTACCAGAAATGTGGCTGAAGTTAAGTACTTTTTCTGCCTTTCCAGCTACAATGGAAATTCTTTTTTGGAAGGTTTTTAAAAGACAAAAAGGGAGAAAGGGAAAAATAAACATAAATCAGGACCCCAAGAGAGGTCTTTTCAGAATTCATGCGTTCAGATTCCCTGCCACGGGGGTCCTGTGGGTTGCCTGTGGATTCTCGGGGCGGGGGGGCAGGATGCCTTCACTGTAATGCCACCCTTGGTGGCTATTACACTTGATATACTTTCTGGGTGGGTGGCTTTGTGACCTTTGGGTGATCAGATAGCAAGCTTGTGGGAACTGAGCAATGTTACAAATATCAAAGTTGTAAAGTAAATGTCACATCAAAAATTGTTCTGGTTGGAATCTTGGTAGTAAGGGTGAACATGCCTCTACGAACATCTGGCTCCCAGAAATATCAAAAACAAAAACAAAACAGCTAGGTCTGAATTATTTTCCATCAGCTCCTGTGAATAGGTCTTTTCTCTTGTGACAGCAAGCCAGCTTTTCCAGTTCAGTGGAAAATGGCTTGCTTCTGCAGGTTGACCCTCATCCAGAAACATCCCAGATGTTCCCTGTCACTTCTGCAGATCTACTTGTAGGGTTTTAACTTTCACAAGTCACTTGCCTCGCAGTTACAGGATCATGTCTAACCAGGGAACAACCTCTGAGAACAAAAATATTTTGTGAGGGAAGGACAGGTAAAAGATGTAGAGAACTGAAAGGGAGAAACATTTTTCCCTGTGGTCTTTCTTTTCCACACCAATCCCTGGACATAGAGTATTGGAACTATACTCAATATCTGGTAATAACCAATAATGGAAGAGAATGTAAAGAAAAAGAATATATATATGTATATATATATATAAAAGAATATATATAAGAATATATAATATATATATATAAACTGAATCATTTTTCTGTACATCAGAAATTAACACAACATTGTAAATCAACTATATTTCAATTAAAAAAAGTTATGGGCAAAAGGAAACAAAAATACAATTGCAGAATAGAAATATTAGCACAGTCTTAATCATCTATTTTTAGAAAAATGACATACTTATTCTAGAGAAAATCATCTCTGGCGGTCATCAAAGATCCAAGTGTTTTACAAAGGTAAAAAGAAAAGGGAGGAAATGTCTTCTATGCTTCAAGAAAGGCCCTGAAGAAGAGTTTTTGTGTCCAAAACCTATGAAATCTACTGACACTGTGCATGGACTATATTGATTTTTCTCAAGAGTTAAGATCTCTGTTGAAATCCCAGCATTTCATGATTTTATCAGGAAATTACCCTGGTGGGTTTCTGGACATCACAGGCTGTTTGAGCATGGAGAAAGTGATCTAGCCACACACCTAACCTGTCTGACAGGTATTGCTTCTACCTGTATGTCTTATTCATGAGTCAGAAAACACCTCTGTTGCCAGGTTTGTGTTTCATTTTGTTCTTGCTTTTGTCTGACTCAGGATGTTGAACGAGTTTTAAAATTCAGAAATATAAAAGGTTTTAAAAAGCATGTGCTTATTATTCAGATTCTCCAAATAACAGATATCTTTATACATAAACTTACATTTATTGAAATGTTTATATAGGCAAAAAGGAACCCTAGAATAACGCCAATGCCAGCATTCAAGCTGTGTCTCTACAGCTATAAGACTATCAGACATTGAAGGGGTTGTGATAGTTTCAGTGCCTGGTTGGTCCACTCGGAAAGGGCTCCCAGTTGTGAAGCTCTCTTTAATAAACTGGAGGGGATCTTTAAACCCAGCCTTGGTTGGTCCTTCAAACAGATCACAAATTCATAAAGTCTTTTAATTTCCATCATCACATCTTGCTAGAACAAAAGTTGTTTATTTGTTTCTGTTTGGTCTATAAGGAACCCAGGACAGCAGTAACGAATCATTTTACTATGTGTAGAACTTTAATTCAAAATATGATTCATATATATATACACATATATATATGAATATATATAAAAGTGTAATATATCTGACAATAACAGCATAAAGGAGGTAGGAGGGAACAAAGACATGTTGGGGTAAAGTGATGACACCAGATGGTAACTTTAATCTACAATAACAAATAAAGAGAACCGGAAATGAAACATAAGAAGACTGACATAAAAAGACTTTAGATACGTATTTTCTCTCCTTTCTTATCTCAGCTTCCTTAAATGATATATAATTACCTAAAGTGGTAACTAAAGCAATGTATTGTTGGGTTTATTATATATGTATGTGTATATTTGTATACATATATAGAGAGATGTATGTGTATATATATATATTTATACACACACACACACATATATATATATATGTGAGAAAGAGAGCATGTATAACAAGAATACCATAAAACAGGGAGGAGGACTGTATAGAGCTATGTAAGAGTAAAGTTTCTATATCTCACTGGTTGGTATTAATTTAGCATGAGTCTGAAGTCAATTCTGATAAATTAAGGTTATAGTATAAACCCTAGAAAATACCTTCTTATAAGCCACTAAAAAAGTAACTGAAAAAGTTATTAGAGGAATTAAATTATTACACTGTAAATATTCACTTAATGCAAAAGAAAGTAGTAAAGGAGAACAGAGGAGCAAAATGTTACATGAGCTATATAGAAAGCAAAAAGCAAAACAGAAGGTGCAAATCCAACCATATCAGTAACAATACTAAATGTGAAGAGATTAAATAGTACAATCAAAAAGCATACATTGGGCTTCCCTGGTGGCGCAGTGGTTGAGAGTCCGCCTGCCAATGCAGGGCACGCGGGTTCGTGCCCCGGTCTGGGAAGATCCCACATGCCGCGGAGCGGCTGGGCCCGTGAGCCATGGCCGCTGAGCCTGCGTGTCCGGAGCCTGTGCTCCATGATGGGAGAGGGCACAGCGGTGAGAGGCCTGCGTACCACAAAAAAAAAAAAAAAAAAAAAAAAGCATACATTTTTAGACTGGATTAAAAAAACCATGATTCAATTATATGTTGTCCCTGGGTCATAAACTTTACATTCAAAAATATAAAGAGCTTGAAAATTTAAAAATGAAAAAAGATATGCCATGCAAATAGCAATCATAAGGGAGCTACTAATGTCAGGCAAAATATACGTTAAGGCCAAAGAAATGATACTGGAAATAAACAGGGTATTTTATAATGATCAAAGGGTCAATCTATCAGAAAAATATAATAATTATAAACATTTTTCACTTAACAAATCTGATTAGGCCTACAAAAATAAAAATATTGAATGACTAATTTTAAAACTTCCCACAGAGAAAAGCCCTGACCCAGATAACTTCACTAATGCATTTACCAAACATTTAAAAAAAAAATAATAGCATCTCTCCAGAAATTATTTGAAAAAAATAGAAGAGGAGGAAACAATTTCCAAATCATTTTGTGTGGCCATTGTTACAAAGACACAAAAATCAAACAAATGCATCATAAGAAAACTCTCAAAACTACAAACCAATGTCTTTTATGAACATAGACACAAAAAAATCCCCATCGAGATAATGGTGAGCTGAATCCAGCAACATATAAGAAGGATTATTCCTATGACCGAGTGGGAAATATCCCAAGAATGTAAGGCTGATTTAACATCTAACAGTCAATCACTCTTATATACCATATCAATAGAATAAAGGACAAAAACTACATGACTATCTCACTAGAGCATAAAAACATTTGACAAAAGCCAACACCTATTCATGATAAAAAACACTCAATAAACACTCAATAAACACTCAGGAATAGAAGGAAATTTTTTCAACTTCATAAAGGGTAGCTATAAAATCTCGCAGATAACAACACACTTAATAATGAAAAGTTGAATGTTTCTTTTCAAGATAAGGCAAAATACAAACAGGTCCACTCTCAGCAATTCTATTTGACATTATACTGGAGGGCATAGCTTTGGAAATTAGGCAGACAAAATCCCTGGTCAGGGAACTAGATCCTGCATGCATGCCACAACTAAGAAGCCCACAAGCTGCAACTAACTAGTCTGCATGCTGCAACTAAGAGTCAGCATGCCACAACAAAAGACCGCGCATGCCACAACTAAAGATCCCATGTGCTGCAACTAAGACCTTGCACAGCCCAAACAAACAAAGAAATATTTTTAAAAAAGACAAACGAAATAATAAAACCATCCAGATTGTAAAGGAAGAAAGAAAATCATCTCAGAGATTTGAGAAGATGGCGGAAGAGTAAAACGCGGATATCACCTTCCTGCCCACAGATACATCAGAAATACATCTACATGCGGAACAACTCCTACAGAACACCTACTGAATGCTGGCAGAAGACCTCAGACCTCCCAAAAGGCAAGAAACTCCCCACGTACCTGGGTAGGGCAAAAAAAAGAGAAAAAAACAGAGACAAAAGAATAGGGATGGGACCTGCACTAGTGGGAGGGAGCTCCCCTCCCGGGAGCCTGTGCAGCCTGCCACTGCCAGGGTCCCGTGATCCAGAGACAACTTCCCCGGGAGAATGCATGGCGCACCTCAGGCTGATAAAATATCTTGTCAGCTGCTGCCGCCGCAGGCACGCCCCACCTCCATACCCCTCCCTCCCCCAGGCCTGAGTGAGCCAGAGCCCCCAAATCAGCTGCTTCTTTAACCCCGTCCTGTCTGAGTGAAGAACTGACGCCCGCCGGCAACCTACGCGTAGAGGCAGGGCCAAATCCAAAGCTGAGCCCCGGGAGCTGTGCGAACAAAGAAGAGAAAGAGAAATCTCTCCCAGCAGCCTCAGGAGCAGCGGATTAAATCTCCACAATCAATCTGATGTACCCTGCATCTGTGGAATACCTGAATAGACAACGAATCACCCAAATTGAGGACGTGGACTTTGGGAGCAAGATATATTATTTTTTCCCCTTTTCCTCTTTATGTGAGTGTGTATGTGTATGCTTCTGTGTGAGATTTTATCTATATAGCTTTGCTTTCACCATTTTCCCTAGGGTTCTGTCCGTCTGTTTTTTTCCTTTTTAACTTAAAAACATTTTTTTCTTAATATTTTTATTTTAATAACTTTATTTTATTTTAGCCTCTTTCTTTCTCTCTTTCTTTTCTTTCTTTCTTTCTTTCTTTCTTTCTTTCTTTCTTTCTTTCTTTCTTTCTTTCTTTCTTTCTTTCTTTCTTTCTTTCTTTCTATTTTTTCTCCCTTTTATTCTGAGCTGTGTGGATGAAAGGCTCTTGGTGCTCCAGCCAGGAGTCAGTGCTGTGGCTCTGAGTTGGGAGAGCCAACTTCAGGGCACTGGCCCACAAGAGACCTCCCAGCTCCACGTAATATCAAGTGGCAAAAATCTCCCAGAGATCTCCATCTCAACACCAAGACCCAGCTTTACTCAACGACCAGCAAGCTACAGTGCTGGACACCCTATGCCAAACAACTAGAAAGACAGGAACACAGCCCTACCCATTATCAGAGAGGCTGCCTAAAATCATAATAAGGCCACAGACAATCCAGAACATACCACCAGATGAGGACCTGCCCAACAGAAAGACAAGATTCAGCCTCACCCACCAGAACACAGGCACTAGTCCCCTCCACCAGGAAGCCTACACAACCCACTGAACCAACCTTAGCCACTGGGGACAGACACCAAAAACAATAGAAACTACAAACCTGCAGCCTGTGAAAAGGAGACCCCAAACACAGTAAGTTAAGCAAAATGAGAAGACAGAGAAACACACAGCAGATGAAGGAGCAAGGCAAAAACCCACCAGACCAAACAATTGTAGAGGAAATAGGCAGTCTACTTGAAAAAGAATTGAGAATAATGATAGTAAAGATGATCCAAAATCTTGGAAATAGAAGAGACAAAATGCAAGAAACATTTAACAAGGGCCTAGAAGAACTAAAGAGCAAACAAACAGAGATGAACAGCATCATAAATGAAATTAAAAATTCTCTAGAAGGGATCAATAGCAGAATAACTGAGGCAGAAGAACGGATAAGTGGCCTGGAAGATAAAATAGTGGAAATAATTACTGCAGAGCAGAATAAAGAAAAAAGAATGAAACGAACTGAGGACAATCTCAGAGACCTCTGGGACAACGTTAAATGCACCAACATTCGAATTATAGGGGTTCCAGAAGAAGAAGAGAAAAAGAAAGGGACTGAGAAAATATTTGAAGAGATTATAGTTGAAAACTTCCCTAATATGGGAAAGGAAATAGTTAATCAAGTACAGGAAGCACAGAGTCCCATACAGGATAAATCCAAGGAGAAACACGCCTTAATCAAAATATCACAAATTAAATATAAAGAAAATATATTAAAAGCAGCAAGGGAAAAACAATAAATAACACACAAGGGAATCCTCATAAGGTTAACAGCTGAACTTTCAGCAGAAATTCTGCAAGCCAGAAGGGAGTGGCAGGACATATTTAAAATGATGAAGGAGAAGAACCTACAACCAAGATTACTCTACCCAGTGAGGATCTCATTCAGATTTGATGGAGAAATTAAAACCTTTACAGACAAGCAACAGCTGAGAGAGTTCAGCACCACCAAACCAGCTTTACAACAAATGCTAAAGGACCTTCTCTAGGCAAGAAACACAAGAGAAGGAAAAGACCTACAATAACAAACCCAAAACAATTAAGAAAATGGGAATGGGAACATACATATTGATAATTACCTTAAATGAAAATGGATTAAATGCTCCCACCAAGAGACACAGACCCGCTGAATGGATACAAAAACAAGACCCATATATACGCTGTCTACAAGAGAACCACTTCAGACCTAGGGACACATACAGACTGAAAGTGAGGGGATGGATAAAGATATTCCAGGCAAATGGAAACCAAAAGAAAGTTGGAGTAGCAATTCTCATATCAGAAAAAATAGACTTTAAGATAAAGACTACTACAAGAGACAAAGAAGGACATTACATTATGATCAAGGAATCGATAAAAGAAGAAGATATAACAATTGTAAATATTTATGCACCCAATATAGGATCACCTCAATACATAAGGCAAACGCTAACAGACATAAAAGGGGAAATTGACAGTGACACAATCATAGTAGGGGAGTTTAACACCCCACTTTCACCAATGGACAGATCATCCAAAATGAAAATAAATAAGGAGACAGAAGCTTTAAATGATACATTAAACAAGATGGACTTAACTGATATTTATAGGACATTCCATCCAAAAACAACAGAATACTCATTTTTCTCAAGTGCTCATGGGACATTCTCCAGGATAGATCATATCTTGGGTCACAAATCAAGCTTTGGGAAATTTCAGAAAATTGAAACCATATCAAGTATCTTTTTCTACCACAACACTATGAGACTAGATATCAATTACAGGAAAAGATCTGTAAAAAATACAAACACATGGAGGCTAAACAATACACTACTTAATAACGAAGTGATCACTGAAGAAGTCAAAAAGGAAATCAAAACATACCTAGAAAAAAATGACAGTGGAGACAGGACAACCCAAAATCTATGGGATGCTGCAAAAGCAGTTCTACGAGGGAAGTGTCTAGCAATACAATCCTACCTTAAGAAACAGGAAACATCTCAAATAAACAACCTAACCTTGCACCTAAAGCAATTAGAGAAAGAAGAACAAAAAACCCCAAAGTTAGCAGAAGGAAAGAAATCATAAAGATCAGACCAGAAATAAATGAAAAAGAAATGAAGGAAACGATAGCAAAGATCAATAAAACTAAAAGCTAGTTCTTTGAGAAGATAAAAAAATTGATAAGCTATTACTCAGACTCATCAAGAAAATAAGGGAGAAGACTCAAATCAATAGAATTAGAAATGAAGAAGGAGAGGTAACAACTGACACTGAGAAACACAAGGGATCATGAGAGATTACTACAAGCAACTCTATGCCAATAAAATGGACAACGTGGAAGAAATGGACAAATTCTTAGAAATGCACAACCTGCTGAGACTGAACCAGGAAGAAATAGAAAATATGAACAGACCAATCACAAGCACTGAAATTGAAACTGTGATTAAAAATCTTCCAACAGAGAAAAGCCCAGGACCAGATGGCTTCACAGGCAAATTCTGTCAAACATTTAGAGAAGAACTAACACCTATCCTTCTCAAACTCTTCCAAAATAAAGCAGAGGGAGGAACACTCCCAAACTCATTCTACGAGGCCATCATCACCCTGATACCAAAACCAGACAAAGATGTCACAAAGAAAGAAAACTACAGGCCAATATCACTGATTAACATAGATGCAAAAATCCTCAACAAAATACTAGGAAACAGAATCCAATAGCACATTAAAAGGACCATACACCATGATCAAGGGGGGTTTATTCCAGGAATGCAAGGATTCTTCAATATACTCAAATCAATCTGCATGATACATCATAATAACAAATTGAAGGAGAAAAACCATATGATCATCTCAACAGATGCAGAGAAAGCTTTCGAAAAAATTCAAAACCTATTTATGATAAAAAGCCTGCAGAATGTAGGCATTGAGGGAACTTTCTTCAACATAATAAAGAGCATATACGACAAACCCAGAGCCAAAATCGTCCTCAGTGGTGAAAAACAGAAACCATTTCCACTATGATCAGGAACAAGATAAGGTTGCCCACTCTCACCACTCTTATTCAACATAGTTTTGGAAGTTTTAGCCACAGAAATCAGAGAAGAAAAGGAAATAAAAGGAATCCAAATCGGAAAAGAAGAAGTAAAGCTGTCACTGTTTGCAGATGACATGATATTCTACATAGAGGATCCTAAAGATGTTACCAGAAAACTACTAGAGCTAATCAATGAATTTGATAAAGCAGCAAAGATACAAAATTAATGCACAGAAATCTCTTGCATTCCTATACACTAATGATGAAAAATCTGAAAGTGAAATTAAGAAAACACTCCAATTTACCATTGCGACAAAAAGAATAAAATATCTAGGAATAAACCTACCTAAGGAGACAAAAGACCTGTATGCAGAAAACTATAAGACATTGATGAAAGAAATTAAAGATGATACAAATAGATGGAGAGATATACCATGTTTTTGGATTGGAAGAAAAACATTGTGAAAATGACTGTACTACCCAAAGCAATCTACAGTTTCAATGCAATCCCTATCAAACTACCACTGGCATTTTTTCAGGGAACTAGAACAAAATAATTTCACAATTTGTATGGAAACACAAAAGACCCTGAATAGCCAAAGCAATCTTGAGAATGAAAAAAAGAGCTGGAGGAATCAGCCTTCCTGGCTTCAGACTATACTACAAAGCTACAGTAGTCAAGACAGTATGGTACTGGCACAGAAACCGAAATATAGATCAATGGAACAGGATAGAAAGCCCAGATATAAACCCACGCACATATGGTCACCTTATCTTTGATAAAGGAGGCAAGAATATACAGTGGAGAAAAGAGAGCCTCTTCAATAAGTGGTTCTGGGAAAACTGGATATGTATATGTAAAAGTATGAAATTGGAACACTCCCTAACACCCTACACAGAAATAAACTCAAAATGGATTAAAGACCTAAATGTAAGGCCAGACACTATAAAACTCTTAGAGGAAAACATAGGTAGAACACTCTATGACATAAATCACAGCAAGATCCTTTTTGACCCACCTCCTAGAGAAATGGAAATAAAAACAAAAATAAACAAATGGGACCTAATGAAACTTAAAAGCTTTTGCACAGCAAAGGAAACCATAAACAAGACTAAAAGACAGCCCTCAGAATGAGAAAAAATATTTGCAAATGAAGCAACTGACAAAAGATTAATCTTCTTAATTTACAAGCAGCTCATGCAGCTCAATAATAAAAAAGCAAACAACCCAATCCAAAAATGGGCAGAAGACCTAAACAGACATTTCTGCAAAGAAGATATACAGATTGCCAATAAATACATGAAAGAATGCTCAACATCATTAATCATTAGAGAAATGCAAATCAAAACTACAATGAGATATCATCTCACACCACTCAGAATGGCCATCATCAAAAAATCTAGAAACAATAAATGCTGGAGAGGGTGTGGAGACAAGGAAACCCTCTTGCACTGTTGGTGGGAATGTAAATTGATACAGCCACTACGGAGAACATTATGGAGGTTCCTTAAAAACTACAGATAGAACTGCCATACGACCCAGCAATCCCACTACCTGGCATATACCCTGAGAAAACCATAATTCTAAAAGAGTCATGTACCAAAATGTTCATTGCAGCTCTATTTTCAATACCCAGGACATGGAAGCAACCTAAGTGTCCATCAACAGATGAATGGATAAAGAAGATGTGGCACATATATACAATGGAATATTACTCAGCCATAAAAGGAAACGAAATTGAGTTATTGGTAGTGAGGTGGATGGGCTTAGAGTCTGTCATACAGAGTGAAGTAAGTCAGAAAGAGAAAAAGAAATACCGCGTGCTAACACATATATATGGAATCTAAGAAACAAAAAAGGTCATGAAGTACCTAGGGGTAAGTCGGGAATAAAAGCACAGACCTACTAGAGAATGGACTTGAGCATATGGGGAGAAGGAAGGGTAAGCTGTGACAAAGTGAGAGAGTGGCATGGACGTATATACACTACCAAACGTAAAATAGATAGCTAGTGGGAAGAAGCTGCATAGCACAGGGAGATCAGATCGGTGCTCTGTGACCACCTAGATGGTGGGATAGGGAGGGTGAGAGGGAGGGAGATGCAGAGGGAAGAGATATGGGAACATATGTATATGTATAACTGATTTACTTTGTTATAAAGCAGAAACTAACACACCATTGTAACGCAATTATACTCCAATAAAGATGTTAAGAAAAAAAAAGAAAATCATCTCTCTATATGGCATGCTCTTGTATATAGAAAATCCTAAGGAATCACTAAAAAAAAGTAATATAAGTTAGTTCTGCAAGATTGTAGGATACAAAATCAATTTATAAAAATCAGTTTTGTATTGTTATATGCTAGCAATCTGAAAATGAAATTAAGAAAACAATTCCATTTACAATAGTATCCAAAAAGAATAAAAGCTTAGGAATAAATTTAACAAAAGTAGTGTAAGACTTGTACATTGAAAACTTTAAGACTTTTTTGAAAGGAATTAAAGAAGACCAAAATAAATGGCAAGTCATTCCACGTTCTTGGATTGAAAGACTTGATATTGTTAAAATGGTGCTATCCCTCAAACTGATCTCCAGATTCAGCACACTATCTATCAAATCCCAGCTGGTTGTTTTTCAGAAATTAACAAGGTGATTCCAAAATTCATATGGAAAGTCAAAAGACACAGAATAGCCAAAACAATGTTTTTTCTTTTTCATTTATTTTATTTATTATTTTTTTGGCTGTGTTTTGTCTTAGTTGCAGCACACGGGATCTTTCATTGCAGTGCAGGCTCTTCGTTGTGGAGCACGGGCTTCTCTCTAGTTGTGGCGTGCGGGTTTTCTCTCTCTAGTTGTGGCGCATGGGCTCCAGAGTGCATGGGCTCTGTAGTTTGTGACATGCAGCCTCTCTACTTGTGGCCCACGTGCTCAGTAGTTGTGGCACACAGGCTTAGTTGCCCTGTCGCATGTGGGATCTTAGTTTCCCGACCAGGGATCGAACCCACGTCCCCTGCATTGGAATGTGGATTTTTTTTACCACTGGACCACCAGGGAAGTCCCTAAAGTAATCTTGAATAAGAACAAAGTTGAAGAACTCACACTTCTTAATTTCAAAACTTATTACAAGACTATAGACACTGTCGTACTAACATAAGGACAGATAGAGATCAATAGAACAGAACTGAGAGTCCAAAAATCAGCCCTCATATTTATGGTCAAGTAATTTCAACAAGGATGCCAAGACAATTCCATGGGGACATAGTCGTTTCAACAAATGGTGCTGTAACAATTGAACATCCACATGCAGAAGAATGAAGTTGGATGCCTTCCTTACACTATAGAAAAAGTAACTCAAAATAGATCATAGACCTAAATGTAAGAGCTAAAACTATAAAACCCTTGAGAGGAAACATAGAAGGAAACCTTTGTCACCTAAAGTTAGGCAAACCCTTAGATAGGAAATTTTAAAAATGCAAGTTACAAAAGAAAAAAATAGATTAATTGGAACTTGTCAAAATTAAAAACTTTTGTGCCTCAAATGATACCATCAAGGGTGCAGTGGTTAAGAATCTGCCTGCCAATGCAGGGGACACGGGTTTGAGCCCTGGTCTGGGAAGATCCTACATGCTGCAGAGCAACTAAGCCCGTGTGCCACAACTACTGAGCCCACGTACTACAACTACTGAAGCCCGCGTGCCTAGAGCCTGTGCTCCACAACAAGAGAAGCCACTGCAGTGAAAAGCCTGTGCACCGCAATGAAGAGTAGACCCCGCTCACCACAACTAGAGAAAACCCGTGTACAGCAGAGCCAAAAATTAATTAATTAATTAAAAAAATGATACCATCAAGAAAGTGAAAAGACAACCCACAGAATGAGTGAAAAATATTTGCAAATTGTAAATCTGATAAGGAACTTGTGTCTATATAAAGAATTTTTAACAACTCAGTAATAAAAATATACATAACTGAATTAAAAATGGATGATTGATCTGAATAGACATTTCTTCTAAGAACTGGTTAATAAATACATGAAAAGATGCTCCACATCATTAGCCATTGGGGAAATGCAAATCAAAACCACAATGAGATACTACTTCACACCCACTAGGATAATAATTACGAATGACAGATAGTGATAAATTATAATCATGTGGAGAAATTGAAATGTTCATACATTAGTGGTGGTAATGTAAAATGATTGAGCTACTTTGGAAGTTCTTCAAACTGTGAAACATGGAGTTATATGATCTAGTAATTCTTTTCCTGGATATATACCCAAGAGAAATGAAAACATACATTCACACAAAAACTTATACATGAATATTCATAACAGCACAATTCAAAATAGCCAAAGTGGAAATAACCCAAATGCTGAAATAACCCATCTACTGATGAATGCATAAATAAGACAGTTTATTTACATACCTTATTATTCATCAATGAAAAGGAATGAAGTACTGAAACACACCACGATATGGATGAACCCTGAAAACGTTATGCTAAGTGAACGAAGCCAGACACAAAAGGTCGCATATTGTATAATTCCATTTATGTGAAATTACACAGAACAGGCATATCTATAGAGGTAGAGGGTAGATTAGTGGTTGCCTAGGGCTTGGGGAGGGGGTAGGGGAAGGGCGGGGAGATTATGACTGAAGTGTATGGGCCTTCTTTTGGAGTGATGAAAATGTAAAATCGGTTGTGGTGGTTGCACAGTTCTATGAACACACAGAAACCATTAAATTGGACACTCCAAATGTGTGAATTGTTTGATACATGAATTACATCTCAATAAAGGTGTTAAAAATTTAACAGACTTATGAGCCAGTCATGTAGTATAAGGTTTTAGTCTCTAGAAAAATCATTTAATACAGTAACCTTCATTAATGTTGTCACTTTTGATATTTTGGGCCACATCATGTGCTGCTGCAGCGGGGTGTGGCGGGAGGCATCCCTCTGTCCTGTGCATTGCAGGGTGTTTAGCTGCATCCTTGGCCTCTACTCCCCATATGCAGTAGCCTCCCTTCCCCTGGGTATAACCACCCAAATGGTCTCTAGACACTGACATACGTTCCTTCGGGGAGGGGGGGAAAAATAGCTCCTGGTTGAGAACCACCGTATACAGTGTTTAGTAGCAGTAATTGGACAACATCTGAAGACTTCAGCTTTTAACACTTTATATTTCTAGAAGCTTAACCATTTGCCCCTTATTACTCACAATAAAACTAAAGAGGGCTTCCCTGGTGACGCAGTGGTTGAGAGTCCCCCTGCCGATGCAGGGGACACGGGTTCGTTTCCCGGTCCGGGAGGATCCCACATGCCGTGGAGAGGCCAGGCCCGTGAGCCATGGCCGCTGAGCCTGCGTGTCTGGAGCCTGTGCTCCGCAACGGGAGAGGCCACAACAGTGAGAGGCCCGCGTACCGCCAAAAAAAACCACCAAAAAACAAAACTAAAGAATAGATTATTTTTGTTACTTTCAGCTTATATCCTGGAGCTCAAGGGAAACCCAGTTAGGAAAGTGGTGTAAGTGCAATTATAACTTTCCACAGATTAGGGCCTGTACTATGTTTCTAGTTAACTAGCATACTTGGTATTGTAATTTTAGTGAGTGTCAAAAAATATTAAATTTGCTTGCTACCCATTTAATAAAGAGTTCCCCTAAATAAGAAAATATTTAGAAAAGTAAAAATGCCTGCATCTTTTACCAATATTGGATTGGTAATAGAACAAATACTATTCACGCTTATGCAAAGTAAGAAAAAAAACAGGA
Organism: Tursiops truncatus; assembly: GCF_011762595.2. Classification (NCBI taxonomy): domain Eukaryota; kingdom Metazoa; phylum Chordata; class Mammalia; order Artiodactyla; family Delphinidae; genus Tursiops; species Tursiops truncatus. The sequence goes on along the minus strand of NC_047037.1, from coordinate 137,051,267 downwards.
TTCTATGGGGATTTAAATAAAAATATTTCTCTCGAATTTACTCATTTTTGGTAAATTAGTCATCGAGCTTCTCAATCTATATTCAAGAAGCTCAACAAAAACTCCAGTGATTGATTGGAAAACACAAAATTTGATTTCCAGGTAAAGCAAGAAGGCCTGTGATTTATTCTACCACTATTTAACACAAAAGCTAAAATGTAATGAGTGAGAAAAATTAACTATATTGAAACCCAGGAGAGAGCAGAATCAGAACTGTGAATCTTAGGGAAAAAATGAGAAAAATGTGACAAGTCATGAGGGTGTTGAATAAGTCACTGATAAAAGGGAACATATCACTTTCTCTCACAAAGAGTTTTGGCAATAAAAAACAAAAATAAAAACAAAAAAGAAACAAGGAAAGTCGCCATCCAATGCAATGAGAAAATATCTGGGTTTTACGTACACAGACTCATGAGCACATTATCACTGAATAGTAATACTCATTGTCATATATTCATTTCTTTTTTAAAAAATTTCTATTGGAGTATAGATGATTTACAATGTGTTAATTTCTGTTGCACAGTAAAGTGAATCAGTTGTGCATATACATATATCCACTCTTTTTTTTTAGATTCTTTTCCCATATAGACAATTACATAGTACTGAGTAGAGTTCCCTGTGCTATACAGTAGGTCCTTATTGGTTATCTATTTCATATATAGTAGTGTGTATATGTCAATCCCAATCTCCCAATTTATCCCTCCTCTGCACCATAAAGAGATAAAGATACGGAAAGAGAGATAAAGAGATGGAAAATATGCAAGAATAAATAACTTTAACATATTTCTTATAGATGTCCCAGAAATAAAATAGGAAAAATGAGGAAGAAACAACACTCAAGGAGATAATTACTGAGAATTTTTCAGGGCTGTTCAAAGACAGGATACTCAGACTCAAAAGGTATACTGAGTCCTGAGTAGGAAGATATGGATTTAAATCCACATCTGGACACATTGTAGTGAATCCACAGAATATCAAAACAAAGATGACATATTAAAAAGTATCAGAGAGAAAGGTCAAGTACAAGGGAACAATGATTAGCATAAAACAGAGTTCTCGGGCTTCCCTGGTGGCACAGTGGTTGAGAGTCCACCTGCCGATGCAGGGGACACGGGTTCTTGCCCCGGTCCGGGAAGATCCCACATGCCGCGGAGCGGCTGGGCCCGTGAGCCATGCCTGCTTAGCCTGCGCGTCCAGAGCCTGTGCTCCGCAATGGGAGAGGCCACAACAGTGAGAGGCCCGCGTACTGCAAAAAAAAAAAAAAAAAAAAAAAAACCAGAGTTCTCAAAAGCAATAATAGAGATCAGAAGATAATGAAATAATATAAAGTGCTGTGGGAAAAATATAATATAGAATTTTACATACAACTGAGCTATTATTCGAGAGTAAGGATGAAATAACAACATTTTGATTTATGCAAAACCTAAGAACTGCAAACTTAATTGAATACACATAAAACTACAACTGATTTAGGGACCATTAAAAAATTTGCAACTAAATATAAAACATAAAAAGTGAGGTTCAATTAAACTAATAGATAACTATAGCCTATAAGTTGAGAGGGAGTGATTGGACTTCAAGCAAACTCATATGTTTGTATAGTTCATGAGAATGGCTGAGATACTTGTTAATATTAGACTCAAGTATGCATACTAAATATTTAAGCATCACCAGTTCAAGAACAGAAGCACAATATATAACTTAGGAAAGAATGGGAAAAGAGAATTTATAAAAAAACAATTTCTAAAAGAAAATAAAGCAGGAGAGGGGAAGAAAAGAAGCAAAAAATACATAGTATATATAAAACTGAAAATGATATGGTACAAATTAATTTTCTTAGTGACTGATTACAATGGACTATGTTCGTTAATTAAAAGACTGGGATTTTCAAATTGGATTTTTAAAAATCCAGTTATATGTTGTTTACGTTTTTAAAAAGTAAGCAAAGGCAGAAGTAAACTGATAACATTGTTATTAATATTAGAAAAAATAGGCTTTAAGGTAAAAAAACAAAACAAAAAACCATTATTAAAGATAAAAAGGGTCACCACAACATAAAAGAGGAATAATTCAATAAAGATATATAAAAATTCTGAAATTATGTGTCTCTAACTATGTAGCCTAAAAATGAATGCAGCAAAGGTGAGAAAATTATCAGGTAAAATTTTTAAATCTACAATAAGAATTGAAAATTTTATCACATCTATCTCAGAAGAACAGATCAAATAGAAAAAGTATTAGGTGTGTAGAACTTTTAAGTGAGAAAACTGAAAACCTTGATCTAGTTAGCATTTATGGAACCCCTATCTCATCACTGGAGAACATACATTGTTTTTATGCACCCATGGAACATACAAAAATTGACCTCTTAATAAGCCACAAAGCAAATCTTTGAAATATCAAAATACTTATGTATCATGGGGCCATGTTCTTCTGGCACAGTATTCTAAAAAATAGAAAATGACAATTTAAAGTTAATTTAAAACATGTGTTTTAAAACATTTTGAAAGTTTAAAGACACTTCTTTATAGGTCACTTTATATGACCTATAAACATAGGTCATAAAACAGGTCAAAATGGAAGACTGTTAGAAATAAATGAAAAGAAAAATACCATACCCTCAAACATAACAGTATTTAAGAGGAAATATATAGGAATATATATCATATTCATCAGGGGGGGAAAAAAAAGAAAGTCAAAATTAATGAGCTAAACAGTGTGAAAAGTTAGAAAAAGATCAGACCTAACTACAAAGAAAGTAGTACAGGGAAACAAAAACGAAAGCCCAAATAATGAAATAATAATTGAAGAAAGAATAATCAATATCATGTCAGTGAAAAGAATATTTTTAACACCAAAATACCTCTCAAACCTCCCCCCATTACATTCATAACGTAATGAATAATTTACAGTATTCAATGTAAATTGAATAAATGTCTTTATGAAAACTTATTATATTTTTCTTCTATTTCACATTTTGCCCCTGACTCTTGAAAATTACTTTATACTAGAATGGCCTTAATTTTTGAGCCATTTGTTGGAAATGACTGCCTTATACCCTGAAGTCTCCTATTTTGATTGAACATGCTCAATACACTTCTAAAAACAAAGAAGTTTTTACATAAAATAACATTTTTATAACATGCACATAAATTAATTAGAAGTTATATTTTATTCTTTTTAAAATACCCATGGGTTTAAAAACTAATGGGAAAAACTGTTTATCTCACCATGCCAAGTGTTTAGAAAGAACTTCGATGTGTTTAGTGACCTCTCCTGTAGGACAGGTCTAGAATTTAGACTCTGCTCTCTTCTCTGACAATAATTTGACATATGCTCCAAGGTGCATGTCAAAGAAACTCTCTTATTTTAGGACTTTTCTTTCACCATTGAAGCAACCACAAGAGCTGAATGGCATCTTGCTCTTATTACTATCCAAGGCACTTTTACAGTCAATCTTTTCTCTTGCTACTATTCTATTTTCCTTTTGCAATATTATCAGTAATTTTATTTGAAAATAAACTCATAATAACTAGCATGGTAAGAAAACTTTTTACAATGCCACATGTTATAAATTAGCAAATGAAAGGCACACACAACATCTTCAACTCAACTTATGCTCATGTGGAATCCTTTAGACCCGCAGGTTAGTTGAAAGAGGTGAATTGTGTTATTTCGAAGAATAACCTGTGTTCATATACTAGTTCTATTTCTTATTAGTTAGTGAGTTGCTTTGCAAGCCAGTGTCTTCATCTGTAAAGGCAAAATAATAATGATATATTCCCTAAGGGATTTCTGTGGGTGAAATCATGGACATGGAATAATATTCTACTCACATTACCTTCCTTCCATAAAGTAGCAGTAGCAGTAGCAGCAGCAGCAGTACGAAATAAATAAATAAAATGAATAAATATAAATCTTCCTTTTACTTATGATGGGGTTACATCCCAATAAACCCAATGTAAACTGAAAATATTGTAAATTGAAAATACATTTAATACACCTACCTCGCCAAACATCCTAGCTTAGCCCAGACTAACTTCAATGTACTAAGAACACTTACAATAGCCTACAGTTGGGCAAAATCATCTACCACAAAACCTACTTTATAAAAAGTGGATGGACCTAGAGTCTGTCATACAGAGCAAAGTAAGTCAGAAAGAGAAAAACGAATACCGTATGCTAACACATATATGTGGAATCTAAAAAAAACAAAAAGGTTCTAAAGAACCTAGAGGCAGGACAGGAATAAAGTCACAGATGTAGAGAATGGACTTGAGGACACGGGGAAGGGGAAGGGTAAGCTGGGACGAAGTGAGAGAGTGGCATGGACACATATACACTACCAAAAGTAAAATAGACAGGTAGTGGGAAGCAGCCGCATAGCACAGGGGGATCAGCTTGGTGCTTTGTGACCACCTAGAGGGGTGGGATAGGGAGGGTGGGAGGGAGACACAAGAGGGAGGAGATATGGGGGTATATGTATACGTATAGCTGATTCACTTTGTGATACAGCAGAAACTAACACACCATTGTAAAGCATTTATATTCCAATAAAGATGTTTAAAAATAAATAAATAAATATGGGGGGAAAAAAGTGTTGAATATCTCATGTAATTTACTGAATACTGTCTTGAAAGGGAAAAACAGAACGGTTGTCTGGGTACAGAATGGATGTCAGTGTTATTGGTTTTTTACCTACATGATAGTGTGGCTGCCTGGGAGCTGCCCAGCATCATATCAGAGTTTCATACCACATATCACTAGCCCCAGAAAAGATCAAAATTCAAAATTTGAAGCATGGTTTTACTGAATGCATATTGTCTTCACACCATTGTAAAGTCAAAAACTGTTAAGTTCAACCATCGTAAGTAGGGGACCATCTGTAATACTAAAAATCATAACAGCAACAATAATAATTGTTGTTATATTTATGAGAATATTATATACAAGGTACTAGGCTAAGCAGTTCCCGTGTACTAACTCATTAACTCATCCTCTAAATAACCAGTTTGAGTGGTACTATTTTTATTATCCCCATTTTACAGATGGAGAAACCGAGGGCTAGAGAAGTTAAATTAGATGTCAGCTTCTAGGGAACAGGCCTAAAGCTGCATGCATCCCTTCTATCCACATCTCCTGGGTCATAGCTCAGAAATATGGCCTTAGTTAACTACAAAGACGGCTGAGAAATGTAGTCTGCCAGGAAAGGGAAATGGGTTTAGTGTACATTTGGCCAGTCTCTGCAAAAGTATAATTATACAACTTGCTTTTTTCACTCGATATTACACATTTAAAATTTTACCCATGCTGGTACATGTAGAATGAGTTCATTCATTTCACTTTGATATATTATTTCATTGTGTGGCTTTACCACAATTCATTTATGCAGTCTACCATTGATAAGCCTGTGGATTGTTTCCAGTTTGGGGTTATTGCAAACAGTGCTGCAATGAACACAATTGAATTGGTCTCCTTGGACGTACAGAACGTTTCTATATTGTATATACCAATAAGGAGAATGGCCAGACCTTATGGTCCAGCGATCCGCAACTTTACCAGATATTGCCAACTTGCTCTCCAATGCATGTGAAACAATTTGCATACCCAGAAGAAGGAGCTAGGACTATTTTCCCACATGCTTCTTACATGTTTTAAATTTTGCCCATCTTATGGGTATAAGGAAACATCTCAAACTTAATTAATTGTTAAATATACATTGAGAGGAAACATATCACATCATAAATGGTAATTTTCAAGGTGGATGATTTGGGTAATGTTTCTTTAGAAGTTCTGTATTTTCCCAGTTTTTCTATAATATTTTTATAAACAAAATAAGTATTAATTTTCAGGGAAAAGAGAAACTTGTTCATATACAACTATGAAATGTGAAATCATCAGTCAAGAAACGTTCAAGACATGCACAAGTGTGCAATGCCTGCCCTCTCCAGCTTTCTAAGGGTATATCTTTCTAGGTCACCTCAAAACTTAAGAGATAAAAGCTAAACTCACTGGGAATTATGTGCTTAATATGTACAAGGCACTTTCACATGTGTAAGCCTTTCACCTCCTGTGGGGGAGATTTTATTATCCCAGGTTTAAGATTAGGAAAAGGAAGCTCAGCAAAGTCATGTGACTATCTCAGGATTCCACAGACAGAGCAGCTGAGCTGGGACTGACCTCAGAGTATCTGAATATAAGGGCTGAGCTCTTCCCAAGAGCTGCCAGGCCCTTAATCCTGCAGAAATGGTTTCCATTCACAACTGAAGGTGGTCAAGGGCTGGACATTTTGCTGCAAAACAAGGGCAAAACGAGATATAAGGCCCATGGTAACAGCTGGATCCTCTCACTTCACCATCACTCCAGCTTTATGCTCCAACATCATGGGCTTCTGATGATATTTAGTGTAGACTCCTCATTTCCAGCCCCAAACTTGTTGCCCGGATTTGTAGAAGATTTTGCCACATTGTTTTGACTCTGAACATGTCTTAGAGCAGTGCCAGCACACAGAGCGATGCTTCACACTCTGGTCCCTTGGGGCTACCTTCCCAACTCAGGTCCTTTGACCCTGACAGGAGAGTTCAGGGTTAGTTATCTTCTAATTATCACCAAGGTTTTGATTGTTTACTAGACGTGTATGGTCTAGAAGAACAATAGCTAAACACTGTTTCCAGATAAAATTAGGTTCTACCCAGGGCTGCCTTCTTCCAGCAACGGGCATGCACATGTTCAAGCACACACAGACACACACACGCATACAGCCTGGATAAGAAGTCTAGCACTACTTGGCAGGCAGACTAAATGGGCGTGAATTCCTGGGAACTAGTCTTTCCAGCAAACCGAAGAGTGTTTCACGTGGAGAAACCTCTCAGGTGAAGAGCATCACATTTCAGTTGTGCCCTTGGGCACATGTCTAATGCCACTGATTCCGGGTATTGTTTCCTAATATTTGGATAACAGTAAGCACACAGCTACATATTAGATTCTTAAGCCTAATCTCTGTTGCTTGATGTCTTGCTGCCAAATCTGTTCCAGCAATGCCCTGGAGCGGTGAGCACCCCCCTCTTCCTTCCCTATCAGGAGGTTGAGCAGTGGCCCTGCAGCGCCAGACAACATCCATCATGGCGCCCGTACAGATGAGATGTTGAAGGAGCCGGTGGCTTCATCAAGTGGTCCCACTGGAAAGACTATGAATGAAGGAGGTTCCATATTCCCAGACATGAAGAGTGAGGATCATGGGAAGTAAATAAGGTTCCTTAAGATAAGTGGGAAATTTCACCTCCTATTGAGGGCTAATAATCATATTCTTTTTGATTTCCTCTGAGGTGACAAGTAGAAAATTCAATTTTTTTGTATAAACAAATTTTAAAAATGTGAAATCATAGCATCCTAAGGAGGTTTGCTGTTGTCACTATTATTGTCCTCTTAGTTGAAGATTGTTCTATGGGAAAAGTGAATCTCCAATCATTCTGTTTTAACCTTTTCCTGGGCAAGACCTAGAAGCAAGGTTGAAATATCCCTCCAGAGACATGGGTATAATTTGTTTCTAAGTTCAGACACAATAGTGCAACTTTTTAAGAAGCGTTTAATAAAAGTCACACTAAGGAGGAGAAATCTGGTAAAACTTGACTCTGAAAGACCATCCAGGGCTCGCCTGTCAACTCCCTAGCTTGGTGTAAGCATCCAGGTTGAGCTTTAATTTTTTGTGACCCTGCTGTGATTAACTGGCTTTACTAGCTCCCCATACATTGCTGAGGATGGGCTTGGATCATTTGTGGGGCTGCGGGGGAGTGATGAGAGGTGCTTGTTCAGCTTCTCAGAGCAAAGTGGAAGACCAGGTGCAGAACTAGGCCTGCTGTCCCCAGCCTCCAAGGGCACAGAGCAGCATAGCTAGACAAACCCAGTGGGAAAGAGTAGGTGTTCAGGGCTGAACTGTGTCCCCACCCAAAGATGTTGAAGTCCCCAGGACCTTTGAGTGCGACCTTATTAGGAGATAGAGTCTTTAAAAAGGAAATCAAGTTAAAGTGGGGTGATTTGGGTGCACCCTAATCCAATATGACTGGCGTCCTTAGAAAAAGGGGAAACTTGGACACAGAGACAGACGGGCACAGACGGATGATGATGTGAAGACACAAAATGAAGATGGCCATCTAGCCAAGGCATGTCTGAAGCTACCAGAAGCTGGGAGAAAGGCCTGGAAGAGAATCCCCCTCACAGCCTCAGAAGGAACTAACCCCGTTGACACTTGTACATCCAGAACTGTTGAGACAATACATTTCCATTGTTTAAGTCAATCACTTTTTGATACTTTGTTATGGTAGCCCCAGGAAACTAATATAGGAGTCCAGTGGCTTCTTCTACCAAAGGGCTCTGCTGTGGTAGGTGCCCTCAGAGCCTACTTAAAAACAGTTGGTACCCAGAGCTCTCTGCTGGGGCTTGTGCCTAAATGAAGGACAGAACTCCAACATAGGTGGAAGGCTTTGATTTGTGCCGTGTAAACCACTTCCTATGGGAACAGAAGGGGACACAAAGGCCCAGATATTTGTTTTTCTCTTTTCACAGTGTATTTATACAAAGTACACAATTATTATACCCTCTTGGACAAAGCAGTTAATAAATGACTATTCCAGGAAAAACAGGACTGGTTCAGTGTCCTGTCCAGATTCCTCTTTGTATACTTTAGTGATAGTCACTGAATTACCCCCAGAGATCCTTAATTATCTCCTCTGCAATCAGGAAAGGATTCATAATTGCATTCATTTTCAAGATGTACATTATTGTTTCTCAAATTCTAATATTCATGGGATTCTCCTGAAGGGTTTGCTAAAAATCGGATTCCCCGAACCCACCACAGAGATACAGAATCAGAATCTCTCCAGGTAGGACTTAGAAATCTCCAATTAATCATTCCCCCTTTTCCCCCTATCCCACCCTAGGATACTGTTATAGACAACTTGATCAACCTTCTTTGGGAAACTCTGTTGGAAATGATCAGTTAAAGTGTATGGTTTTATCTCTGTGATATCTGAATTTGGAGAAGCAATACAACCTTTGTAGGCCTAAACCAAAGGAATGAAGATCTAACTGTGGAATATTGGGCTATGGTGAGTTGGAACGTGGAGACATTTCCACGAATAGCTCCTTGACTAGGCTGGGCTCATTCCTACAGTAAGTTACTGGGTTGGGGAGTTGTGTCTCCATCTTTCAGTTCACGTGTCTTTCTTATGCCCAAGTGAACCGGGTAGTTTCCTACAATAGTGATTGTCCGTCTAGATCAGGTGGCATAGTGGGAAGCCAGGACACCCAGTGAAGTGAGTCATGGCGTACTGATGGATTTAATTCCACTTAGAAACACCACGCCTGTGCCTGGAGAAAAAATGACTTTATTACATGCAATATCAAGTAACAACCAGAAGAGTATGTGGAAAGCAACTTCTATGTCCAGCATTGGTGCCACATGCAATATCAAGTAACAACCAGAAGAGTATGTGGAAAGCAACTTCTATGTCCAGCATTAGTGCCTATTTCTGAATGATTCTAGGGCTCATCGTCTGCCACATGGTGACTCATCTTCTCACAGGCCAGCAAGTGGCAACAGATGCTCAAACTGCACGGGAAATGTAGTAGAGAAAATTTTGAAAGTGAAAAACTAAGACCCATTGTTTTTTTTTTTTCTGTAAGTTGATAACGTTTTGTTTAGTATGTGAAAAACTACCACTGAATCTTTTCCAATGACAGAGAGTATTTTAAAGATGCTGTCTAAAATTGGGCAAAAATTCTTAGGCTTGTAATAAGTAGAAGTGTTTAAGTGGTATAAAACTAAAATTTCAAGAGTACAGGGAAATAGCATCTTCCACTTCTGTAGAGCTATGGTATTTTATTTATTTTATTTTTATATTCTTCATATATTTATCTATTTTATAAAATTATATTTTATGTTACATATTATACTTATTTACCTATAATAAATTTTACATTCTATATTTATATGATACATATTTTGTATTAAATATCCATGTATATGATATATGGATATATTTTGGATATATGGATATATATGGATATATTTTAGAGTAGACTGGAAAATCCAAATAAATGTTTTAAAATAACTCTTAATTTCAAAGAAATATTATGTTTGCATTGGGTATCCTAGAAAGCCAGGCACTCAGATATTACAATATAAAAATATGATTACATGAAGCGAAAATCACAGGACAAATACAAATAGATCATAAATACAATTTTGTGGGAAAATAAAATTATATATATATGTATATGTGTATATATATATATATACATATATATATACACATCAGAAAACAGTTACCTTTGATGGTAGAATTGGGTGATTTTTATTTTCTTCTACAGACCATATTGTTATTTTTCATATGTTCCACAAAGAACATGTGTATTACTTACATAATCAGAAAAAAATATATAATTCACTGCCAAATTTTCCATGCAGTTTCCTATTTACTTTACTTAATTACATTTGTAAATCTATTTTCTAGATGATGTTACAAGCTCCTGGTGAAACCATAAACAAGAGTTTTTCAGGATTCAACAACTCCTATTGCCAGGGGGACACCATTTCCCATCTTCAGATCTGTTTTTATGTTCCTACTAATGATCTGGCTCTCAAATTCTCTTTGCATTCTTCCCAGCAAACACTCCTCTAGCTAAAAGAGCATTCATGTATGCATGGCTCTTTCATCATATAGTGAGTAATTGATGTTAATTCCATGGAGCTTTCTGAGATGGTTAGTGTTTTGAAATAACAGAGTGTTTGATCTCTTTTAAGCTTTCTACATCGCGGGACAAAACTGCAGAGTTCAAGGGTATGTCTCTCTTGGCAAAGTTTAAAATGTAAGCTCACCCGAAGAGTAAAGAGTAGTTAGTAAATTGGAACCCAAACATTCTGGTGCCTGTTCGTCTTGTCGGGTGCCGGGTCCTGATTCTTGGCACCCAGGGAATTTGCTAGAGGCAGTGGCCATGGCCATATTTCACTGAGGTGTTATAAAGAAGGCAGCACCAGGGACAGCCCCTTACTCTAGGAAAGATGGTTAAAATCAACTGGAAAAACAAATTCCTTTTTACCTCCTCCTGAGACTTTCATTAAGAGTGTTTATTCTTGGCTGATGGGGGTTAAGGGAAAACGTATTTCAGATGTTGGTGCAGGGCCGGATGCTGAGATGTGGGCTTTCAGCTTGTGATGAAATTATATAATGCGCACTTGGGTAAGAGCTGCTTAATCCCTCCTAGTTAGGGATCTTGCTAACTGAAAACAGGCTTCCTTATTGATTTTTGTAACACTGTGGTAGTTCTTGCTTAACATTTTCTCAGTCAAAATTGAATTAAGACAATTGTTTTTAACAATTCTTTAGAGCAGTATGATGAGGGAGATGATTATTTTATCCCATTTGGAGGAGGTGAATCCAAGCACAAAAAGGAAGTGAGTTTCCAGGAAGCAAGGCATGGATGAACTTGACAATTTAGAGAACAGATCACCCTTCTCTCACCCGGCAGTGACTCGTACCACCGCACACCCACCCCATCCCGACATGGCCAGATCTGAGTGTTTGCACACTGGCCTGAAGGTTGCTGTAATGTCAGCCTTACCATTGTAAGCCAGGACCAATCCTATTCCAAAATCAGAGTGTGCCAAGATCGGAGAGGAAGACTGCTACCTACCACTGGGTATCTCTGTTCTGTGAGAAGTTTCATGCAGGGTGCATAATATACATCATTTCTTCAATCCTTTCAACTTGACTTTGAGGTTGACATTACAGGTGCACAAACCTAGACTCAAAGAGGTTAAGAGAGAAGCCCATAGTCATATTTGTAGGTGGTAGCAGTGGAATTCAACCTAGGGTTGTTCTGAAGCCTGAGCTACTTTCCACATACCATGCTACCATTATTTTTTCAACTTGTCTTTTAATATTAGAAATAAAAGGAAGCTGAGAGAAGGATAAACTGACAAGAGAGGAGCTAATTGCCAAGATGGATAGGTTTTCTTTCATATAAAGATTAAACTCTGATTGTCCCTTTTTGCCCTTTCAAAGTTAAAAGCCTTAAACAAGAGTGTGAATGAATTAGTCCTACCTGTGACCAAACTATGCCCATACAGGATCAGACTAAGGATCAAAGCAGTGGGAATCATTTTCTCACCTGTACACAAGGTGGCCCAATCCATGCCTCAAGTTGCAGAGTTATCTGGAGACCAAGCCTGAATCAGAGATTTGTTGATTACCAAGTGCCAGAGTTATTATTACCATCACTATTGTTTTTACAAAGTCTGGTCTTTACGTAGGTGCAGTGAGAAAGGCAGCCAAGATTTCTTCCACACCACTTAAAAGTGAAGGAAAACATTAATTTGGTTCATCTGGGCATGTAGTCCTAAACGATCAAGACTCAAAATATACAGTCTGGATTTTTTTCAGTTGATCAAATATGCAAGTAATTAACTTTTCCTTATCTTAGAGCCAAAATAACTAGAATGAGGTTGAGCAGAAGAAAATTCAGTGGTTCTGAGTTACTCGACAAGCCACAGTCCTCCATGAGGGACAGAGAATGTGGCAGTAGGCACCCCATGTTCCCCTTACAGGAACATAATCCTAGACAAATACCTTGACAAATAGAGCCATGCACATCTTTCACTTTTCAGCATCCTGTGTAGAATTCACACATGGGACACATAATATGTTTAATATGCCTGGATTCTGGGAGCCAGGGTTGGGTATGGGAGGGGCATGCCAGTCTTGGTGGGATTGTAGAATAAAGATGAAGAAAGAGGGATGTGTGGGGGACTCTGAAAGGTGGGTGGAGGGAAAGAGTCCTATGCAAAGGTAAAATCTAGAATCAAGAAGAGACAAGGCTAAGCTGGGGGTTTTCAAATTACCCAGAAATTCCATGGGAATTGAGGCACCAATACCAGTTTTAATGGGTTGAATAATGTCTCCCCAAAAGTGCATGTCAAAATGGAATCAAATAAGAATGTGACCTTATTTGGAAACAGTCTTTGAAGATGTAATTAAGGATCAGTATGAGATCATACTGGATTAGCACTGGCCCTAAATCCAAAGACTGGCATCCTTAAAGAGAAGACAAGACAGAGAGACATACAGAGAAGGCCATACAAAGATGGAGGCAGAGATGAGCGTGATACAGCTAAGAGCCTAGGAACAGCAAGGAGTGCTTGCTGACACCTTGATTTTAGAGTTCTGGCCTATAGGATTATAAGAGAACACATTCTGGTTGTTTCAAGCTGCCCATGGGCATTTAGAAACAGAGCTTTTCACAGAAGCCAGTAGGGACCTGGGAGCTAGACACTATTCAAGCACTGAACCAGTTTAGACATTTTACTGGCATGGAAGAAGGCTGAAGGGAAAATTTGAAGATGGAATTGATTGGACGATGGTCACACATTCCAAGCAGTAATACATACGTGTTCAGTACTCTGCGATATGTCCTTGGAGGAACCTTTCAGACACTGGGAGGCTCGAAGCAGATTTAGACCACCGTAGGGTGTTAGTGTGATTTTATATGCTTGTTTTTTCACTATGAAAAATTCCCACCCAGAAAACGAGGAAACATCTAGCATGAGGCATCGCTTGGCTATAATGGCAGGAAGTGGATATGGCCGAGGAATTACTGGTAACCCTGACAAATCTGACAAAAGTAAATCCATAAAGCCCCTTGACCCCCTAAACATTTTAGTATTTCCTGACCATAGTACAATGACCAAAACTGGAATTTAATACTGACATAATGTTTATCTAATCCTTTGTCCGTATCTAAATTTTGTCAATTTTTCAAATACTATCATCTCTATTTATTTTCCTCTGGTCCAGGATCTAATCCAGGATTGTGCATTGCATTTAAATGTCATGTTCCTTGAGGCTCTTTAATCTGAAACAATTCTTCAATTCCTTTCTTAGTCTTTCATGACTTTTATTGTTTTGAAGCATATGGACCAATAATTTTGTAGAATGTCCCTAACTTCAGGTGTGTCTGGTATTTCTTCATGATTATATTCCAGTTATGCATTTTTGGTAGAAAAACTAAAGAAATATTGTTGTCTTCTTTTCAGTGCATCATATCCGGAGGCACATGAGGTTGGCCTGTCCCCATATTATTCCTGTTAACTTTTATTACTTGATCAAGAGGGTTTGTACTACATATATCCTAAGTTACTCTTTCTCTCTGCTTAGAAATCAAGAAGAAATTTACCAACGTGTGTGGAGACATGAACTCCATATATCAGAACTGCAACCTCTACGAGAAGGTAGCCTAAGACATGGGCAAAACATTAGAGGAACCACTTCCTACTATCACAAGGAGACCTGCTTCTATGAGAAGAAAGCTCAAGAAAGTGGATGACGGCTATGGCCATTGAGAGAAAGCTCAAGGAGCTAAGGAAAGAGAGTGACCACAACAGGCAGATGCTGGCCAAGGTCGAGTCCAACTTCCAGCCTTTCCCAAGGGGCCCTTGTGCCCCTGCTGCTCTACCCACAGTCCACAGGGGCCCGGAGGTGTCAGGGGATCCCTTGAGTCATCAGGCCTCCTGGGAAAGAGGAGGGTCATGTCATGAGGGCTCAGGGACCTGGGGTCCCTTGCAGGTTTGACTCAGCTCACAGCAGCTGTGACACTGACAACCAGGACACAACATCTGCATGTGTTTTCCCTTTTTAAAGTAATTTTATTTTTCTCTTTATTTTTAGCTACTATAAATTAAATGATATTCTCTTTCAGGTAGATAAAGCATTATAATTTGGAAGATTTTTTTTCAAATTTTCATTTACATCTGCATGTATTTCTGTTGAAGTAATTTTGATTTGTCCTTCTTTAGTTAAGCTACTATTCCTAAACTGATGCCACAATTACCCTTATTAGTATAGCATTATACATTTATGGTAGCATTATTTAAATATAGACTCCATTGTATAATTCTCATGAATAAATAATATCTCCATTGGACCCTTCAGGATTATATAAGTATTTTATTTTGATTTAAATTAAATGCCCACTATGACTTAAATCATTCTTTAAGTTTGACATGGATAGAAAAGTTTAACACAATACAGACCATTTCTCTCTACTCTGCCTATTTTTACAAATCTGAAGAGGTAACTTAATATTTGCCTTAATAAATTTTGGTTGGTTTAAAAACAATGCAAAAAAACCTTAAATAAAACAGCACCACATTCAAACTACAGAAGATTTGTTAGTGTGCTCTGAAATTCATAGTTTAGTCCCCAATTCATAAAATTAGTATAGTCCTAAATATACAGATTGGAAGACTTAAGATTTTGCAATAATTTCTTACTGTTTAGTAAGTTTTTCTTAACTTTTGTTGGTTCGTTCAAGATAGTGTTTGTTTTTTAACATCTCTAAAGTTTATGAAATCAAAATCAAGACGTTTTCTCTTGATTGTAAGCACACACACACACACACACACACACACACACACCACAGTACAGATAGATACTGGGCCTAATTGGTTGTTTGGTGAGTACCTGAAATGTAAAAATAGAGTTTCAAATTTTTTAGAATGTTTTCAAATAAATAATGAAAAGAAAATTTGCGTTTATATAATTTGTACATAGGGAAAAGATTCCTAAATCATATACAAAGAAATGGGAGTTACCTGATGCTTCAGTAAGGTTCCAACTAGAAACACTTCATCCAAATGGTGCAGATGGAGGGACTGAGATGAAGGTGGTTACATGGGCTGTGGAAGGATGAGGGAAACAGCGAGGATGGGGACTCCCAGGTGGCAGCAATAGGGATGATGTCCCCACCCCTGGGCCTGGAGGGAAGCAGGACAAGTGGTGTCATCTGAGCTCAGTGAGGAGCTGTCATGGGACCGGAAATAACTCCCAGCACCCTGTGTCCTGTCCTTCCATCTACTGCTGGAGCAAGAGACAGCCACCCAGGGGGCCAGGTAGTAGAGACAAGAGGTGGCCTCGGGGTACAGCACAGCCCAGAAGAGAGCCTGGTAGAATCTGGAGAATGACCAGCACAACTGACTCTATTTGATCCAAAGTGTGTGTATGTTTGTTTTATTCATTCACATCCTTTTATCTAGTAAATACCTGTGGAGCTTCTCTGACCTTTGACAATGTTCAGGTATTGGGGATGCAGTGATGACAAAAGCAGCCAAGGGGGCTTGTGCACCCCAGAGGTTACATTCTAGTCAGGGGAGAGTTCAGATAATAAAGAAAAAGAGACAAAGGATGGTAATATTTGCTCTGCAGATGATTCCACCAGGGTGACAGGCTAACACCAGGAGGTGACATTTACACTGATATTTTAAAAGGTAAGGGGAGTTAGCCTGGGAGAGTCATGGGGCAGAATATTGCAGGCAGAGAGGACAGAAGTATAAAGGCCTGAGAACCAGGTTTCTGGACCGGGAAACAGGGCAAAGATGATGGGGAAGGGGCGAGGCGGTCAGGGAGCAGCCCGCTGCACAGACGTCTCTTTAATGCAGTGTAGGGACCCCAGGAGAGGGTGCAGACCTGGAGGGAGAGGGTTGGAAGGTGAGGACAATGTGTGTTGTGTGCTTTACACAGACCTCAGTGGCCGTGGAGAGAGTGGAAGGTGGGGTGTGGGAAGGGGGCAGCGTTGGGGGCAAAGCCCTCACAGGGGTCTCCGTACAACATTGTGGGCTCAAAACATAGACGGAGGACTACAGATGGGGCTGGGGGGTCAGAGAGGAGGAATAAGAAGCAGCTCAGACCTTTTCTAATCACTCTGTGTGTCTTTGTACTTCAAGTAACGCTTGTAAAGTCTCTTGAGAGGAAATCCCAACAAATTCAGCAAAGCGTATTACAGCCCATGAAAGCCTGCTTCTCTCAGGAGTAGAGCGTGGAGTATGCAGGTCCATTTGGACTCCACGTGGTCTCTGCTCTTCCTGAGGGCCCTCGTGATCAGAAGCTCTCACCTGCCAGGTGTTCCTACAACAGGGGTTCCAATGGCAGGAACAGGAGGGGCTGGAGTGTAGGGAGAGGATTCCCAAGTGTGATGCATTTCCTACCTAAGTTGAGCTGTCAGGATGCTACTCGTGGGGAGACCGAGATGAAGACTAGGTTTACTGCAGCGGAGCACAGGTTGCGGAAGAGACAGACTCAGGGTCTAGAAGTGCTCATGAAGGTGATGGGGACAGTCATTGTTGGCGTCTTGCCCAGCTCTCTAACTGTCCTCGTAGCAGGCTGGGGGTTAGGTGGGAAGTCTGGGAGGGCTCTCTGAAGGAGGTGGCCCCTGTGCTGACTACTGAAGGATGAGTAGGGATTATCTCCAGTGCTTTTCACCATTTAGGGGCATATGACTCACTAGCAGATTGTGTCACAAAGCAGATTCCAATTCATAGGTCTTGGGTCGGCCTGAGTCCCTGCACTGCCGCTCATGGTGTCGACAGGGACAGGACATGGAACAGCAAGGAATTTCAGATGGTTATGGGGGAGGAGTAGGGGCAGTTGGAGGGAGAAGGCGCATTTCTGGCAGAAAGCACAGCACAGGCGAAAACACAAGGACACAGAACAACCTGGTCTGGGTGGGCAGTGCAATTAGCTTTCTGGGGCTCAGAAACTCAAAGCTAGGAGGACAGGACAGGAAAGCCAGAAAGCCGGACAGATGTAGAAGCTGTGCACACACTCTGTTCCCACTTATCCTGTCCAGGGCTCCTCTCAAAGATGCGGCGATGCTCTCCCTACAACAATGCGCATTTCAGAGGTGCACTAGGAACCACAGACTTAAGGTCCCCTGTGGGAGGCCAGCCATAGAGGACCCGTTCTGTCCAGACACAGACACAGCTTTGCACGATAGAACGCTCTTTATCCTGAAGATGTCAATGGCTTCAGACCACAAATACAAGCTCATTTGTCCCATGAGTGGGGTATCTGACTGCTCAATTGTCTGTGCAGCTAGTAGGCACATCAAAGGCAAACACATCTTATGTGTCGGTATTTGGTGACACATATATGTATTGACCCCTTTGGCAAGGTGAAAGGATATGTATTTTGCTGTGCCCACTTCAACTGAGGGTTAAGAGATATGTATATTTAGCATGTTTTTTTTTTTTAAAGCATCACAATGCTTTCTCCTTTCAACCTACAAAATTCTCACCTGACAGCTACCCCAGGTACAGGTTTCAAAGACAGCTGCAAAAAAGATTGCATGTTTTTATTCAAGGTTAAGCTGGTTATACTTTTATTTTTTTATTCATTCATTCATTCATTCACCTAACAGTGATTTATTAAGGAACTTCTATACCAGGCAGCAGGCACTTTTGGAGGATATCGGTATGAACAAGATAGACAAGATCCCAGCTTGAAAAAGTTGAACTTGACCAAAAGGCACTGAAGCCCCTGTGGAGGGCAGAGGTCCCCTGCCTAGATCCCTGGGGAAGCTGGGGTGAAGGTCGGGGCAGGCTCGCCTTCAGTACAGCATAGTCAGAAAAACTTATAATTACAGAGTTTATTAGGACATATTACAGAGCTAAAAGGATCACATCACTAAAAGAACAATAAAATAAAAAAGAGATTAACGCAAAACCACAGAAGGCAAAGCCATGCATCAGCCTGCTTCTTACGACACTCACGACAGGGTGGAAATCTCCAACTCACCCTCTGCCCCGTGCAAGTATTTTTCTCAAGAAGAACCTAATGGCATCTTCCATTGTGAGCCTGTGGCCACCACCTCATCAGCTGTATGCAGCTGGAGAGGCAGCTTTGCAGAGGACAGAGGCAGAGGACTGGCTCTGGGCAAATAACTTAATGCCAAGAAATTTCAGTTTACTTATCTGAGAGACAAGAATAACCATTGCCTTTGCAGGATGGCCACTGAGGAAGAACTTACACTTGTGCTGTGACCAGTAAGTCAGTTCTTAAAGAAGGGAAACTCTTAGCACCAGGCTGAGCCATAGTGGAGCCTGGGACAAAAGGAAAAATCAGTAGTAGTATTTCTCTTTATCTAAAATGTTGTTATTTTGTTCACCATGGATTTTTCTGCTTTAATTTTGATTTTTAAAAAATATTGCATTCAAATATTATCTGATTACTGGGTTTGGGGCAAATTATTTTATTATTATAAAATTAAATATATATTATTATATATTATATATATAAAACTTACCATTTTAACTATTTTTAAGTATAAAATTCAGGGGCATTAAGTACATTCCCAAGGTTGTACCACTATCACCACTCTTCATCGTCAGGACTTCTTTTATCGTCTGACTTAAACACTAACTCCCTGTCCTGTACTTATTCTTCTGCGACTTGATATTTTGCTCAGTCATCTGTACTGGAGATTTAGTCATGGACGTAGTTCTAGTTCATTCATTTGAAAGACTCAGGAGCCCTCTAGCATGTGAAGATCCCCACTGTTCCACCCCCTGCCGGCCAGATGGGCCGCTCGTCTAACTGCCTGTCCGGTGCCTGACCCCTCCTGTCTCCAATGGGAGGAATGTGAGAAAGGATCTGCTGTGGGGACACCCAGAGCCCTGGGCATGGAGGCCCTGGTCAGGCACGACAGACTGACCAGTGTGCTGTTACCCCGTACCTCACTCCTCATGGATTTGAGGTGCACACAGGAGAGCATCGCTGAAACTGAAGATTAAAAACTCGAATGCATGTGCGATCAGAGCAAAGAGAACTAAGACAGAAACATGAGGAGAAGGAGGTCAGGATGTGCTGTGTGCTCACGGGGATTCAAGGGGTCACAGTGCTGGGGCCCCATGTAACCCGAGCTTTCTGGGCCGAGCAGAAAGGGGACTAGACCAGGACCTAATGGTTCTTCCAGAAGAAGCAGAGACCTGCTGGGCACTTGCCGTCAGAGAGCTTCCCATGGGATCCGAACAGGAGACCCTGAGGAGGCCACTGCCTGGGACTCTTCCTTGCACACAGGGCCCTTGGGGCTGCCGTCCCGAGGGGACGTAGGCTCCCCATCACCCCACCCGCAGTCCTGCTTCCCAGGGCAGCTATTCTGCCTGTGTTGCTCACCCACTCCCTCCAAGGCAGGAACCGTCTCTCCTGCACCGTGCAGTCCCCCAGGATTGCACGGCCGGCGCTCAGCAGGCCCTGGTTAGACCCGCGGGTGCAAGCGGTCTCCGCGGTGGGTGAATCAGGTGATGTGTGGCTGTGGCCTCTCCATCCAGGTGAAGATGAGGATCCTTGGGAGAAGCCGCCACGTGATGGAGATCAGCTCCCCAGGGGGACTAATCCTGCTTCTCTGCAGCGCCCCCTTCTCAGCTAATCCAGAGTCATCAAGCATCTTAATGTCGGGCCACATGCATTCTGCAGTCACAGGTAAGTCCCTTTTTAAAGACAGGCTCTGACAAGCCTTCTGGCATGTCCCCCACCCCGTCCCAAAACCTAAACTAGGATTTCACCATCGGGTCCTGAGCGATGTCCTGTGAAAACCCCACCTCCCCTCTTGGCCGCCCAGGGCCCACCTGCTCTCCAGTTATTGCCAGAATCTGCCTG
Source organism: Tursiops truncatus (assembly GCF_011762595.2). NCBI lineage: Eukaryota > Metazoa > Chordata > Mammalia > Artiodactyla > Delphinidae > Tursiops > Tursiops truncatus. The sequence goes on along the minus strand of NC_047037.1, from coordinate 137,030,745 downwards.
AGTCACCCAGGAAAGACCTTCTTCCCAAGTGGCTGGTCTGGGGGACTGCACACCTTCCCTCCCCAGCTCATGGCAATGGCTTCCTCCTCACCTGCCCACCCCTGTCCCAGCCAGCATGGAAATCAGAGGACGGACCACTGGACAGGAATTTGTACCTGGTTCCCGTAGCCAGTTATTCAGAACAGGGACTAGGTGTTAATTTTACCAGCCGCTCCCACCTGGAAGACGTCATGTCCTGGTTTCAGGGCCAAAGGAGGCCAAAGGACGTTGGGAAAAGGGAGTTGTTATTTATTGTCTCTAAGCTGTGAAGGTGAGGAAGCCAGGAAACGATGGCAGGAGGTGGAGTGGGTGGGGTTTTTAGTAAGGACGATGCTGCCAATGAAATGATAAACCCACTTTTCACGCCGCCTTGAGCTCAGGAATAGGGAGACAAGTGCAGGAAGTCTGGGCTCCCTCAGCGATGTTCGTGTTGCTCTAAAGATGCTGAGAACACTCACAGGATGAGGTGAAATGACAGGGTCCTGAGCACCGACACCTCCGGTTTGGTTCCTGTGGGACTGGGGCCAACAGGTGACAAGGGGGCTCAGGATCCTGTGTTGAGAGCTTCAGGGAGGAAAAGTGCTGATCTGCAACTGGGTTGTCCCAGGTGCTCTGGGGACCATGCCACCATCTCTGGTGCCACAGCTCGTGGCTGGTGGTGGCTGTGGGCATCTGATCCCGAAGGGCCAGGATGGGTTCAGAGTGAAGAGCAGGTAGAGGACGGGGAGAGGGTTCCCATGGCAACACACGGACAGAGATCAGACACTGGAGAAGGTTCTGTCCTCGAAGCCCAGGTGAGCAGCAGCTCAAGGTGACAGATGACATCAGGCCCACATCACCTGCGTGTCCACTGTCTGGGCGCCCACCTCCCTGTCTACACGCGGAGGGGACCACCTTCACGCCGATCCTATGAGGTCTGCGCAGGGTCTCCAGTCTTCTGATCTGCCAGCTCCGTCTTTGTCTCCAGTTGCTTCCCGCCTCCCCTCCCTCCCCTCCTGCCTCTTTCCTCCCCTTTCCCACCTCCATCACTCCTTCCCTTCCTCACCTCCTCTTCCCACCTCAATCCAGGTCACCTGCCCGACATCCATCCCAACCCCACCCAGACTGAGCATGTGATGGGCGCCAGGCACTTGGAGACACATGGAGAAGTTCTCCCCACCCGGGAGCACCTGCAAATATGCTCATGAAATTACAGGGAAAAGGGCTGCGTTCAGTGTTTCCCACTGAGGAAGCAGGGGAGCTGGATATTTTACTCATCTCTCCTTGGTTGGTTTCCATTTCTAAGCAATGTTCAATAATCATTTCAAGTAAACCCTGCTGATGTGTGATTCAGGGAGAGGAGCTTCGGGGTGGGGAGAGACCTGCTGGGCATCTGAGGACCTGCCAGGAACCATCAGGAAGGACAGGGGAGTGGAGGGGAGGGGAGAAAAGTCAGCATCCCCAGCGGGAACTCAGGCTTTCCCGGATGCTCCCATGATCTTTCAGGGAAGCAGAATCTTCTTCAGTGAGAAACCTCTCCCTGTTTTTTGGGTTGATTGTGAACTTAAAACCTCTCTGAGCCATTATTTATTCACTGTCAATCATTATGAACTTTAAATATGAACTGGGATTTTCCAGTTTAAAGAATAAGAAAGAAACCCTCTGGGTGGGTCAAGTTCTCTATCATCAACAGGGATGGAGAGATTTTGATGGAAGAGTGAAAATATCACCTCTCTCACTGATCAAAAACTGATAATATTATTACCAACCTAAAACATTGCATCTCTTCTTTATTGTTTTAAAATTTCTGATGACTCCTTTTTAAAAATATACCTAAAATCAGATATCTAAGGGTAGGTCAGATATCAGAGATAATATTTTGGGGAACCCTGCAAGGAGTGTTTGGGAAACAAACCAAGGGTCCCTGGGCATTGCCTGAGGCCGATTCTCTTGTTCCCACCTGTCCTCCCTCAAGGGTGTGTCTTCTAAGGCCCCAGCTGTGCCCACAGGCACCTGCTCTGTTCATACTTTCCTATGAACCTGGTTGGAGGATGCACTGGCTTTGGGAACAGGTATGACACCTGCCCCCTCCCTGGACCAGAGCTTGACCGTCACCTCTGAGTCAAGAAGGTGAGGTAGCTCCCTGCTAGACTCTCTGGATTTGAATTCCAACTCTGCCACTTACTGACTCTGAGTCCTGGGGGAATTTATCCACTCTGTGAGCCTCAATCTTTTCATCTGTTAAATGGGGAAATTCTTCATACCTACCTCATAGTGTAGTTGTGGGGATTCTCTTAATAATACTGATAAAGCTCACAGCACAGTGCCAGCACATAGAAAGTGCTTGAGAAATGCTAGCTCTTATTATTTGTACAGCCATGTGTGTGTGGGGGGAGTGTGGGGGGGGGGTGTTAGTGTGACAAAGTCCCTGCCATTTCAAACACCCAGAAACTGGAATGTTTAAAGTGCCTCTTTTGTAGGGAGTCTGCATGTCCACATGGTCCAAAGTCTCACACCCGACAGGGAGGTAAGGGAATTGAAGGAATGTGCGATGACAGCTCGTGTCCAGTCCTAAAGCTGTGCCAATAAAGAGGTCCTCATCCAGATGCACTCAGGACTCTGCCATTCCCCAAATCAGGGCTTCCAGGGTAATCTGCTGCCTCCTGTTCTCCATCTGGCATCTAATTAGATGCCAAATTAGATGCTCAGAAGGGCATGGCTCAGAAGGGCCTGAGGCTGCAGGAGGTCCCCTTGTCAGGAGACATGAGACCTGGGAGGGAGGGAGTCCAGAGAGGACCCCTAGCCACAAAGGACAGGACAGTGAAGGGTGGTGGCCTTTCCCACTGACCCTTTGTTTCCCTGTGCCCAAGATCCAGAGGAGTAAAGGCTGTAAGAATGAGGATGAGCAGGTTGTTTTTCTTTGTTTTTGTTTGTAAATAAAATGCATGTTGGAAACGATTTGTCAAGATAATCTCTAGCGCCTTCACCATCCCTAGCTCTTAAAAGCTACACATGGATCTTTTTGAAAGTCTGGCATGTGTCAGGACATAAGGGCAGCCCCTACAAAAATCAGCACAGAGGAAAATGTGACGCTCTTGGGAATATTCAAGAGGTAAAGGCAAGAGTAGGTATTTCTCCGACTACTAGAGCATTTTCACATGTGACACATGGGAAAGTCACGACAAAGCATTCGGAAGGCACTACACCTGGGGTCCAGGTTTCTGCAGCCCCAGAGGCAATGACAGAGGCATAAATTCCTGAGCAAAGGCCAAGAAATCCCAAGAACCACAATTCACTCATTCTGTGTGGTCCTTGCCTTCTAACCGCCATAGGTGGGTCCCATCTGGGACAAATCCAGTGTGGATTTCTGATGGGTGTGGGTCGTACCCAAGGCTCCTCCCTGCTCTGAAATAATGCTGAGAGGTCTTAAGCCCTGACAGCCCACAACTAATGGAAAATGCAAACTGATGTATTTAGATACGGCTATACACATATGACAATTTTTGGTAACAAATGCAGCTTCATCGTTTTCTCTATTGAGATACAGCTGACATATAACATTGTGTAAGTTTAAGATGTACAATGTGTTGATTTGATACATTTATATATTGCAATATGATTACCATGATCGTCTTAGCTAACACCTCTATCACATGACATAATTATCATTTCTTTTTTGCAGCGACAACAATTAAGATCTAGTCTCTTAGCAGCTTGAACTTTATAATACAGCATCGTTGACTGTAATCTTTAGGCTGTGCACTGGAGCTCCAGGACTTATTCATCTACTAGTTGCAAGTTGTTACCCTTAAACACCATCTCCCCAATTCTCCCAGCCCACCACCACCCCCCAGACCCTGGTAACCACCATCCTATTCTCCTTTTCGATGAGTTCAGCTTTTGTAGATTCCATATATAAATGGTATCATACAGGATTTGTCTTTCTCATTTGTATAACATCTGTGCCTTACATGAAGATTAACTTTCACATCCTGACCAGACCTTACTTGGAAAGCAAGGAGAGGTCAGAAGTGGGGAGAAACCAGCCAGGGTGTGACAGTGCTTGACCTTGATCATGTTCTTTGAGATCAGTCAAAATGACACGTATTACATGCAGTGGGGATCTGCATCACGCTGAGTTCCATCAGTGAAGGGCCGTTGGATATGAGTGCCCAGAGCAACTGTGGAGAGAGAAATTAGTTCAACCCTCTGTGCTCCACACTTGAGGAAAAGAGGTCAGAGAAAAAAAGCACCTGTTTATGGAGTTAGGGGAGGCCCTGGAGGAGAACCACGGGTCCTGAATGTCCCCTGGTGTTCCCTGCTCAGCCTATGCCCTCTGAATTGCTGTTGGGCAGTGACTCCACCCATGTCTCTCGGGAGGGGTCCTCACATCTGTGCTGTGTTCCCCTCTAGCCACTGCTGGAGCCAAGGGACAGTATTATGTGAGAAAAAACATTTCTGTGGTTGAAGCTACCCAGTCTGTAATTTTTTGTTATGGCAGCCTTCCAGTGAACAGGATGGGCCTCCTTCGCCATCAGGGCAGGACTGGCATCAGCCTGGGTCCTTGGTCCCCTCAGTATGAGTCACACACACACACCCCACAAGTGTCACCTCAAAACACATCTACATCAGGGATCAGGCCAGGGTCACAGCTAGTGTCCTCCCAGCTTTGGTGGGGATGGGGGGCAGAGGGAGAGAAATGGGTTACCACAGAGGACTTTATTTATTTATAAATTTGTTTATTTAATTTTTGGCTGCATTGGGTCTTGACTGCTGCGCTCATGCTTTCTCTAGTTGCGGCGAGCGGGGGCTACTCTTCGTTGTGGTGTGCGGGCTTCTCACTGTGGTGGCTTCTCTTGTGGAGCACGGGCTCTAGGCACACGGGCTTCAGTAGTTGTGGCACGTGGGCTCAGTAGTTGTGGCTCACGGGCTCTAGAGCGCAGGCTCAGTAGTTGTGGCACATGGGCTTAGTTGCTCCACGGCATGTGGGATCTTCCTGGACCAGGGCTCAAACCCGTGTCCCCCTGCATTGGCAGGCAGACTCTCAACCACCGCATCACAAGGGAAGCCCCAGAGGATTTCAGTACATTCTGAAATGTTCATTCTTTTTAGGGCAAAGTTTAAAAGTCGTTACAGTTTGAATTTTAGTTAAAACTTCACTCTGCAGAATCCACTGCTGGTGTTAAGGTTCAAGTCCAAAAGGACTCCCAGGTTTTTTTTTTTTTCTTTAATCTTCTTCTTTTTTATTGAGATACCACACTTGCACTGCAGGTGCTTGAATGTTCGGGGTACCATTCAGGGAACTTTAACGTACGTCTCCAGCATGGGACCCCTCCCCGAGCAATATGTAGAACTTTCCAGGCCCCAGCAGGCCCCCTGGTCAATAGCAACCCCCGTCAAGAATCCCCAGGCTGGAGGCGGCTTCTGTCCCGACACCCAGCACCACGTGTCACTGGACTTCCTGCAGGTGGGTTCACACAGTACACGCGCTGGGGTCTTTCTTCACTCGACACTGTGTCTGTGACGTGTCCTCGCCTGGAACAACTGTTTGTTTGTTTACTGTGTACCGTCCCATTATGTGAATATAGCACAGTTGATTCAACTGATGACCATTTGGGTTAGCTCATGTTTGGGACTATTATACATGACGATGATTATGGACATTCTCACGAGTGTCTGTTGGTGGCCTGAGCCCCCAACTCACCTGAGTTACACACACCCAGGAACCTCTGGTCATAGAAGCACGTGTGTTTACCTGTAGGGGATACAGCAGAACAGTTTCCAAGGTGGTATCACTCTGCACTTCAGCCACAGACGTCTGAGAGCCCCAGCTGTCCACACAGTCTCTGCCCCAACTCATCAGCCCCGCTGCTGTAGAGAAAAGCAGCCCTTGACCACATGGGCGTGAACGGGTGTGGCTTTCTTCCAATAGAACTATTTATAAACCAGGCTGGGGGGTGGGATTTGGCCTGAGGGGCCTCATCTGCGGACCCTGCTCTACTGTAAAGCACCGGCTCAGGACCTTTGCCCATTTTTTAACCGGTTCGCTTGTCTCTTTCTTAGTGATTTCTGCAGGTTCTCTGTAAGTGCTGGATCCCAGTCTTGTGTTGTTAATCATCTATCATGTTCTGGAAATTAGAAGAAATAATGGTATTGTGTTGGACCACTACTGCAGCCTTGCCCTCGAGGTTTCTACCACAAGGCCCCTGGGGGGTCAGTTGTCTGTGGTCGCAGGAATCGTCCCCTGACACGTGGACGCGGGAGGGCCGGCCTCTGCCAGAGGCACCCCGAGGGGCACAGCTGGCGCACAGCAGCCCAAGCCCAGGTCCCTCTGCCCCTCTTGCTGGTCTCTCAGAGCCAGGACGGGCTGTGTGAAAAATGGCCCCGACGTGTTCAACTGGACACATTTTCCAAAAGGAGCACAAACTCAGTGTGGATAATGAAAGTATGTGCCGCCAGGAATTTTTTTCTCATTTGAAGGTAATTTTCCAGTTCTTCAGACCACAGATGTTCAGAATGAGGGAGGGGGTGGGACGCCTTTTCCATTGTGAGCCAAACCTTCTTAGGCTGGGCGACTGGGGGGAAATTGCCCACTTTCTGGGTTGCTTCACTAGTAAAATGACCATTGTTTCTGCCCTGCAAAACCTTTTTCACAGGTAAGCTCCCCAGGGGAGCTGCGGCCAGGTACCAGGTACGAGGGCACGTCAGGAGCAGAGTGTTGTCTTGCCTGTGGGATCTCAATTGAACAAACATTATCATCTCATTTCACAGCAAGAAAACTCAACTCAGAGAGGTTAAATGACTTGACCAAGATCAGAGATTCAATCACTGAGCAACCCAAATGCTTTACTTCAAAGCCCAGCCCTTCCCCACTGGACTGTACTCAGATCTCCCCTTACAAAGATCGGGCTGGAAGGGCTGTTTTGGGAAATGTGGTCATTTCCACTCAAGATAAATGAGACCTTAAGGTCTAAAGCGGGGGTCAAAGGACTCATCACTCAGGGTCCCCAGCAAGCTAGCTGCAACGCTGGGATGAGAGATCAGATTTTCTAAGTCCAAAGCTTTCCTCACATATTTTTTTTCTTATTTAAATAATTTTGATTTTATGACTTCAACCACAACGTAAGCTGCATAAAAACAGCAATTAATTTTGTCTTTTTCTCCACTGTATCTAGTGTCTATAACAGCATTCGTGATTGAGACGCTCCATTTCTTGAACAAATGGACCATAAAAAGTTAAGTAGTAAGTGGTTTGTTTTTGTCCTGCAAGGAAGTTTTAATGCTGTTCCTCCCTCTGGCTCCCTCTCAGGTCTCCACTCAGACAGAGAGGGTGGCTGGATGCCCGAACATCAGCCAGCACCCAAGGCCAAGGGGAAACTCACATTACCAGGCCTCTTTTCCTGATATCTTACTAGAGTCGTAAGCATGCAATCATTCATGTCCTTGACAGATTCTCTCATTACAGCGATATATAGAAATACGGAGAATTCTGCTTCTTTCATCCAAAGTGGCTTCAGATGGCCAACTATTCTTCCTTTCATTGTACCCATTCCAAACACAGAGCTCCTTAGGAATGTAGGAAAGCTGTTCACAGCCCCTAAGTGTGGGATTTATCAACTCGTGTATTGTTGATTCTTGTGCAATTAGCAACATCATTTCTGAAAAAAGGACTGAATTGATGTCACTTTCCGAGCAGTGATTCTGCTCCTTTATGCCTGCTCTCATTTCATACCAAACTTGGTTTATGGGAAGTTTAGGTAAACAAGGCTCTTATGAGTAATTAGTATTTAATTAGGCTAAGTTTCCTGTCTGTGTGAGTCAAGGCCTCTTTTTCCAACCTCTGGGACCAATTAAGTATGTCAGGCCTCTGTTTACAGAACAAGGCCCAAGACTGAGTCCCCCGGGCATTTCCCAAGTTGTTGTTAGTAGCTAAACCTCTAGATTAAGCTACTAAATATTTTTCTTGACCCTTGCTGTTGGTGAAAGGGCAAGACTGGTCACCCAGTGATCTAGGTCCTTCTTCTCTATGTTTGTCTTGTAGGAGGTTCCACAGCCCACCAGCATCCCCACCAAGAAGCTTGGTCACAACACTCCCCTCTGAGCAAAAAGGTCAGGACACTGTCCTTCCCACCATCAGTCTATTTCAAGTGAAAGAGCCTCTCTGCTGACAAGAGTTTGTGCCTAATTTGTTTTTCCCAAATTTATATTACAAAAATTTCAAACATATAGAAAAGTTTTAAAAAGAGTATAATCATATTCATATACCCACCACTTAGATTCAACCATTGTTAACATTTTTCTGAACTCTTTGAAAGTGAGTTGCACTTTAAATATTTCTGGGTATATCTCCTAAGAATAAGGAAATTCTCCAATAAAACCAAAGTAACATTATTACAAAGATTTACTTATTCCACTTAAGTTGTCAAAATTGTTGGAATAAAGTTGCCCATAATATTTCCTTACTAGCCTTTTAAAGTCTGTAGGATAAATATAAAGCCAGGAACAAATTAGATGCAGAAAGCAAACCCCAAGTCTACAATTGCTCCCAAAGTCCACTGCCTCAATTTTGGGCTGATTCCTTGTGTATTCAGGTATTCCACAGCTGCAGGTACATCAAGTTGATTGTGGAGATTTAATCCGCTGCTCCTGAGGCTGCTGGGAGAGATTCCCCTTTCTCTTCTATGTTAGCACAGCTCCCGCGGTTCAGTTTTGGATTTGGCCCCGCCTCTGCATGTAGATCGCCTGAAGGCGTCTGTTCTTCGCCCAGACAGGACGGGGTTAAAGGAGCCGCTGATTCGGGGGCTCTGGCTCACTCAGGCCGAGGGGAGGGAGGGGTGCGGAGTGCGGGGCGAGTCTGCGGCTGCAGAGGCCAGCGTGACGTTTCACCAGCCTGAGGCGCGCCGTGCGTTCTCCCGGGGAAGTTGTCCCTGGATCACGGGACCCTGGCAGTGGCGGGCTGCACAGGCTCCCGGGAGGGGCGGTGTGGAGAGTGACCTGTGCTCGCACACAGGCTTCTTGGTGGTGGCAGCAGCAGCCTTAGCATCTCATGCCCGTCTCTGGGGTTCGCGCTGGTAGCCGCGGCTCGCGCCCGTCTCTGGAGCTCGTTTAGGCGGCGCTCTGGATCCCCTCTCCTCGCGCACCCCAACACAATGGTCTCTTGCCTCTTCGGCAGGTCCAGACTTTTCCCCCGACTCCCTCCCGGCTAGCCGTGGTGCACTAACCCCTGCAGGCTGTGTTCACGCCGCCAACCCCAGTCCTCTCCCTGCGCTCCCACTGAAGCCCGAGCCTCAGCTCCCAGCCCCGCCCGCCCCGCGGGTGAACAGACAAGCCTCTCGGGCTGGTGAGTGCCGGTCGGCACCGATCCTCTGTGCGGGAATCTCTCCTCTTTGCCCTCCGCACCCCTGTGGCTGCACTCTCCTCCGCGGCTCCGAAGCTTCCCCCCTCCGACACCCGGGTCTCCGCCTGAGAAAGGGCTTCCTAGTGTGTGGAAACTTTTCCTCCTTCCCAGCTCCCTCCCCGAGGTGCAGGTCTCATCCCTATTCTTTTGCCTCTGTTTTTTCTTTTTCTTTTGCCCTACCCAGGTACTTGGGGAGTTTCTTGCCTTTTGGGAAGTCTGAGGTCTTCTGCCAGCGTTCAGTAGGGGTTCTGTAGCAGTTGTTCCACATGTAGATGTATTTCTGATGTATTTGTGGGAAGGAAGGTGATCTCCACGTCTTACTCCTCCGCCATTGCAGCTCTATTTACAATAGCCAGGACATGGAAGCAATCTAAGTGTCCGTTGACAGATGAATCAATAAAGAAGATGTGGCACATATATACAATGGAATATTACTCAGCCATAAAAAGAAACAAAATTGAGTTATTTGTAGTGAGGTGGATGGACCTAGAGTCTGTCATACAGAATGAAGTAAGTCAGAAAGAGCAAAACAAATACCTTATGCTAGCACATATATATGGAATCTAAAGAAAAATGGTTCTGATGAACCTAAGGGCAGGACAGGAATAAAGACGCAGATGTAGAGAATGGACTTGAGGACACGGGGAGGGGGAAGGGTAAGCTGGGACGAAGTGAGAGAGTGGCATGGACTTATAAATACTACCAAGTGTCAAATAGATAGCTAATGGGAAGCAGCCCCATAGCACAGGGAGATCAGCTCGGTGCTTTGTGACCACCTAGAGGGGTGGGATAAGGAGGGTAGGAGGGAGACGCAAGAGGGAGGAAATATGGGGATATATGTATATTTATAGCTGATTCACTTTGTTATAAAGCAGAAACTAACACACCATTGTAAAGCAATTATAATCCAATAAAGATGTTAAAAATAAATAAAAAAATAAAGTCTGTGGGGTCTGTAGTAATGTATCTTATCCTTGATGTGATAATTTCTATTTTCTCTCTCTTTTTTTTTTTTCTGGATAAGCCTAGTTAGAGGTTTATTTAATTTCATAGATTTTTACCAAAGAATCAGCTGTGGAATTCATTTGTTTTTTTAAGTTTTGTATTTCAATGAGTTCTACTTTTATGTCTATTACTCCATCTTTCTATTTTAGTTTTTTTCTTTTGTACCATCTTAAGGTAGAAGTTTAGATTTTTTTTAGCTCTATCCCCTGAATTTGGGTATGTGTTTTTAAATTTTTATTTAGTTCTAAATGTTCTTTGTTTTTTATTAAATAGAATTGATATACAGTATTATGTTAGTGTACTACATAGTGATTTGACATTTGCATGTTATAAAATGATCACCACAATAAGTCTAGTAACAATCTGTTCCCATACAAAGTTATTACATTATTACTGACCATATTCCTTATGTTGTATATTACATCCCCATGGCTTACTTATTTTATAATTGGAGGTTTGTACCTCTCACTCCCCTTCAGCTATTTCACACACATTCCCCACCCCTCTGGCAACCATGCATTTGTTCTGTCTCTATGAGTCTGTTTTTGTTTTATTTTGTTTACTTGTTTAGTTCTAAATATTTTTAATCCCCTTTATGATTTCTTCTTTGACCCATGTGTTATTAAGAATATGTGGTTTAACTTTCAAATATTTGAGGATTTTCTATATATTTCACTATATCCTTGTCAAGACTTATTGTCTGCTCTTTCTCTTTTTAGTTTAGCCATTGTAGTGAGTGTGAAGTGGCTTCTCATGTGGCTTTGATTTGCATTTCCTGAAAGACTAATGATGGTGAGCATGTTTTAAGTGCTCATTGATCATTTGTAGTCTTTTTGCCGAAATGTCTATTCAAATATTTTGTCCATTTTTAATTGAGTTATTTGTCTTTCTACTGTTGATTTGCAGACATTCTTTACATATTCTGAATACAAGTTCTTTATCAGATATATGATTTGCAAATACTTTCTTCCATTCTGTGGGATATCTTTTCTTGATATTGTCCTTTGAAGCACAAATATTTTTAATATTGATGAAGTCCAATTTATATTTATTTTGTCCCTTGTGTTTCTTTGGTGCTGTATCTAAAAAAACTATTGCTAATTCATAGTCACAAAGATTTCTTATATTTTTCTCCAAAGAGTTTTATAATTTTAGCTCATACATTTAGGTCTAGGATACATTTTGAGCTAATTTGGTGTATGGTGTAGGGAAATGGTCTACCTACATTCATTCGCATGTACATATCCAGTAGTTCCAGCACCCTTTGTTGAAGCCATGCATCATTATTGTCAAGAAAAAAGAAAACTCTTCTAATACATAAACTTTCTAATTTTATGAAGTCATAGGATATTACCTCTAGAATACTGCTTACAGATAACTTAGTCTAAGTGCCCTTAAACAGGTCAATTAATTTACTCAAGATCATCCATGCACCAATTCTAGTCCCAGCTCATGCACTCAGGATCTGCACCAACCCTAATCCTTAATGTGATGGTATTTGGAGATGGGGCCTTTGGGAGGTAATTAGATCATGATGGTGAAACGCTCATAATGGAATTAGTGCTCTTAAAAGAAGAAACAGGAGAGAGCTTATTGCTTCCTCTCTCTGCTCTCTGCCATGTGAAAACACAACAAGAAGACAACCATCTGTAAATCTGGAAGAGGGTCCTCACCAAGAACCCAGCTATGCTGGCACCCTGATCCTGGACTTTTAGCTCCTAGAATGATGAGAAATAAATGTTTGTTGTTTAAGCCAGTCAGTCTGTGGTCATTTGTTAGAGCAGCCCAAACTAAGATACCAACTATGTGAAAAATGGCTTTGCTTGTCTCGAAGCTTGTTTCCTTATCTGTAAAATGAGACAACCACATCTAAGCAGGGTTTGGGGGAGGGTGAATGAGATGACATATATCAAGTCCTGTGTACACTGATGCGCTCAGTCTATGGAGCATATTCTGGCATGACACAAGGGTTTGAGATGTTGCCGTGAGCTGGATGATACCTCCATTCACTCTTTAAGCTCAAGAGGTCTCCTCCTTGAAGCATCCCCATTAGAAGCCCTCTAAAATATGCAGGATTCCAATCTTGGCTAAATAGAGCCTGAAGCTTCCTAAGACATACTCCCTAAGCCATTCTCTCATTGGCAAATAACTGAAACACGCAGTTTTAACCCTTCCTCTGCTCTTCCCCCTGGAAGGCAGCCCCACTCATTCTGGGTAAGATCTCTTCTGTCCCTCCATTCAGGCCATCATCTAGCTCTTCTGTCTGCTGCTTTGCTCTCTGCTACTCTCCTCTCTGTCCGTCTCCCCATCCCTACTTATTACAGTTTAGACTAGGACCCAATCGTTATCCACTTAGACTATTGCAATAACCCCTCAGCTGATAGCCTCATCCTCAGATCCCCTAAATTTCTAACCTCTTGATACACTGCCACCAGAGTAACCAATGAAAAGCACATATACAGTATGATCCTAATAGCTTCCGCTCTCAGAAGACGCGATTCTCCATCTCTATCAGTGGGGATCATGAATGAAGCCATCAATCTGAGAGAAAGAAAACTTGACAAGTCTATCAGGAACTCCTTTTTATTCCAGTCTAAGTCCAAGCTTCTTCGTATATCTCTCAGGGCCCTTTAAGACCTGGTCCCTGCGAATGCTACAGCTCCATCCCTTAACACTCTCCGTGGAATTTCATGCTCTTCTCATATTGAACTGGATGGACTCTCTGAATTCACCTGTCAATGTCCTGCCTCTGAACCCTCCCTCATCATTTTCCCTCCACCTACATCATCTTTGCTTCTCACCTTCATGCACATAACTCTTACACGTCAACTATCTCAACTCAGAGGTTTCTGCTTTCTGAAGACGTTTCTTGGGGCCTCAGCAGACTTAAGTGTCCTCTCATGTCTGCGTACAGTCTCTGTGACCCCTCTGCGCAGGTCCTTATGATAGTGCATTTCAGTTGTCTCTTGACTGGTCCAACTCCCTTGTCAGACAACAAACTTCTTGTGTTACTGTTCACTGTAACCTTAGACTCAGCACATCCCTGATCTCTGAGTGTGACTCCTTGTATCTGTGGGAATAGGTGGGAGACCCTTGGTTTGGGAATCAGCAGGGGAGAATGCAGACATGTTCATATATGTCTGACGAACTGTGGTGAGGGACAACAGGCGACCTACAGGAGAGATCAAAGGGTCTCCTGGGAGAAAACTCAAACAGTAGGAGAGTCTCCAGCTATGAGAATTTTGTTTTATGCTATTGCTTGATGAGCTGATGGGCTTCCACTCCCCAAAAAACTCAGATAAGAGGTCAGGGGTGGCTGTTACGAGAGAAGGACTGCACTGGAAGGAGAATTGGGGGATGGAAAGTACTATGTGGTCCCCATGTCCTCTGAGGATAAAGGTTTTCCTGCTAGGTTATACTGCCCCTGCACATGCCACACACACAATCACAACCCTCTCTTATAGCTCATTCTTAGCCAGGTCTCCTAATCCCTCAAAACCCCATTTTCTTCGCTTCAGATGACCCGCACGGAGCCTAGGACAGAGTAAGCGCTCATTAAACAACATTACTGTTCTATTAGTATTATCTCCCTTGGAGGAGCCAGAGACATTAATTCTCCCATGATGAGATTCACTGTTTAACGTGCAACAGTGAAAGCAGGTGGTTAATGTGCACACACAGGTATGTCTGACCACTTGGTGTAGCTGTGGAGAAAGGAGAAGCGAGACCACAGCAGGGAAAGATTCTTTGCAGCAGTATAAGCTGAGACTGTTCCCTCCCCAGAAGGAGGCTGCTGCTGTCATAAAGTGTCTCTTTATCCAGGGCAGTAGAAAACTTAATCCCCATTGATCTCTTTGTGACAGGCTTTGGGAGAAGGCAGTGGTTGCTGCCGCTTCTGCTCTCACAGGACACAACTCCCCCTCTCTATCATTATGGGTTATAAATGGAGCCGTCAATCTGAGCGTGAATACTTGGCAAAGCTGTCAGCGGTTACACACTTAGCAAGCTCTGAGAACAAGAAATAGTGCGATGGAGATGCCAGAAATGGCATTCCATTTCCCCCTCAGCACTCTTGTCATTGTATTAGCCAATTAAAATGCAATTCCTGGCTGAAAGTGTGATTCTTGTCATCACTTTTCACATTTTAATCTATTTCACAGAAAATCTTCCTTAAAGTACCTTAAGGAATTTCATTATAAAAAATTATTTTTTTAAAAAAACTTAAGCCATGCTGTAGAGGGAGAAATAACACTACGCACCTTTCAGGCAATGAAAACAAAATCATTGCCCCCATTTTTATTTTCCAGTGGCACTTTGCCTTATTGCTTTGTTATTGTTTGGGGTCAGAAATACTAACTTTACTTAAAATGTAAGGCAACTTTTCTGTCTCTTCAGAAATACAAGGAAGAATTCCAAATGACTCAAGTGTAATATTCTAATGATTTTCTTATGGCTTGTTTGATTCAGCCATCAAACAGTCAAAGGAGATTATAATTTTTAATTAAAGGGTCATGCAGTCCTTTGGTTAAAGTATAACTTTGCTCATATGAACTTAATCACTATAAATGCTGATTAGCATTTCCTGGTTTATTTATTAATGATAACATAAATGGTTGCTTTTATATATGAATACATAACATTATTCGAACGAGTTCCTACCGATAATCCATAAGTTCTACTTGAATGAAAACACAAAGGTCCATGCCCAGTGATATTATGTGACAGGAATAACAATAATACTGACAGTTCATATTTGGTGAACGTATATCGTACTCTGCCTTGTGCTATTACTTTGCATTTGTTACTTGTTTTTCGTTTATTTCTCACAGCAATCCTATCAGATGTGTAGTATGTATGATGGTTAACCTTTTATAGATAAAAGAATGGCCTATAAAGTTTAAGAAACCTGCCAAAAATCACAAGCGAAAAGATTAAAGTGTACTGAGTGACTATGTAACGTGCTAGTCATTGTGTTAAGCATTTAACTACTTCCTGCCTGCTTCTCTCCATCCGTTCTTCCTCAATCCCTCATCCTCTCCTTTCCTCCCTCCCTACAACTAGATATTTATCAAGTGACTGCTACATGTCAGGCATGTTTTCTGGCACTGGAGGTTATTAGACTGATGAACAAGACAGGCAATGTTTTTGCTCTCATGATCTTTATTCTCTTATAGAGGGAGTCAGGTAGATGTTAAATTAATATCAATAAAGCAGATGGTAACATCTGCTATGAAGCAAGATATAACAGAGTCATTGGGTGGCTACTTTGGGTGTATTAGACCTGGCTAGGCTTTCTAAAGCAGTGGCATTTGAATGACAGGAAGAAACCATTGTGGGATAGTCAGGGGGAAAGGAATTTCAGGCAGGGGAAGCCATGTTTAATCCTCTTAGTAAATCTATAAGAATTATTATTCCCAATGAAAAGAAAAATGGAGGCTCAAATATAGTGAAATAACCAGTCACAATCATGGAATCAGTATGCTGCCATGTTGGCCTCAATCAGAGAGGTGTCTAATTCTACTGTGTTGCTTTTGACATTTAATTGATTTGAGGGTCACACACGCACACACACACTACATATATAAAGTGTATACAGAAAGAGGCAAGGCACAGGGATTCAGTTGTGTGTGCGTGCTTGGGTGCCTATGTTTACTTGTATCTGTATCAGCTACCATCAGATGCTTAGTTCTGTGACACCATTATTAAAAACCTTAAAAACATTTTTCACCTCGCATATACCGAAACACTTGACCGGCCTTTAAAATCTGCTTCTTAGAGAAAACATCATGCATAGATAAAACTAAAACCTGTCAGTGTGGTTGGAGCTATTAATCAAATGAATAGGACTTGTAAAGGAACAGCAAGTTAGCAGTAAAAGAATTTATTTGCAAATAACTACCTCGAGTTTATAAGTAATAACTTATATTACAAGTGAAAAATAATGTAGTGCTAGATCACTTGTTTAAATAGTATTTGTTTCCTGAGAGAAAAATGTACAAATCCTTAGTAAGAGAAGAAGGAATTCACTTTTCTTTGATTAAAAACAAAGTAAAAGACCTTTGGTAAGCTCCTGGGGTTTAGGAAAGTATGGAAGTTTGGTCTTAAGTCATGGGGTATAAAATTAGGCAATTAAGAGCATTCTGGGTGGCCATTCTAGGATAAAATCATCACAATGGCATGGACAATGTATTGTATAAAGCAGTACTTATTTTGTTACATTTGTGATTTTTTTTAAAATTAGAAGATATTGTCTGCCTGCAGGAACAAGGCATTTTACGTGGAACTCTGCCTATTGTTTGGTCTTGCCCCGCAAAATCTTTCTCGTCCTTCTATTTCTCTTTCAACTTATACTAAAAATCTGTAAGAAGAGAAAAAAGCAAAGATGTGCTGGTTCTCCTTCGTGAAAGATTTTTTTTTTTTTTTTTTTTTGCGGTATGCGGGCCTCTCACTGTTGTGGCCTCTTCCGACGCGGAGCACAGGCTCTGGACGCGCAGGCTCAGAGGCCATGGCTCACGGACCCAGCCGCTCCACGGCATGTGGGATCTTCCCGGACCAGGGCACGAACCCGTGTCCCCTGCAGGCAGACTCTCAACCACTGCACCACCAGGGAAGCCCGAGGATTTTTTTTTTAAATACACAGAAAAATTTTCCAAAAATTTCCTGATGGAATCCAATCAGATTTGTCATCCGCATTTAACATTTACTCTTCTGAAGTTTGAGAAGATCAGAGTAGTGCATATATAGAAGCAAATACACCCCAAATGACCTTACTAGTTTGTTTTATTATGATAATAATAATTATGTATTTTTTGGAACAGTTTATGTTCGTAGCAAAATTGAAGGGAAAATATAGAGATATCCCGTGTGTCTCCTGTCCCCACAAATGCAGAACGCCCCCCATTATCAACATCCCCCGCCAGAGTTTTGCTATAATTTTTGTTTTGGCCACTCCTGCGGCATGTGGGGTCTTAGTTCCCCAACCAGGAATCGAACCCACATCCCTTGCAGTGGAAGCACGAAGTCTTAACCACTGGACTGCCAGGTAAGTCCCATGTTATAACTGATGAAACTACACTGACACATCATAATCACCCAAAATCCATAGTGTTTACCTTATGCTTGACTCTTGGTTCTGTGCATTCCATGGCTTTGGACAAGTGTATAATGACATGTAACCACCATTACAGTATCACACAGAATTGTTTCACTGCCCTAAAAATTCTCTGTGTTCCAACTACTCATCCTTTATCCTCCCCACCTCGGCCCCTGGCGAGTTGTTTGTTTTAAGAATTAGCCAGTACTGCGCGGGGCAGTCCTTCTCCAATCAATAAGTTCCCAGATGCCAGAGCATGAAGAATACAGAAAATAAGAAAATATAGTAAAATATGTAATTTAGCAACAAAATAAAATGAAAGTGTATTGGTTTTCTATTGCTGTATATACCAAATTACCACAGACTTAGTGATTTAAAACAACAAAAGTGTATTATTTCTCATGGCCATGGGTCAGGAGTCCAGGCACAGAGCAGTGGGCCATCTGCTCAAAGTCTCATTAGGCTGACATCAACCAATTAGCCAGGGCTGGAATCTCAGCTGAGCCCTGGGGTCTTCTTCCAAATTCACTGGTCGTTGACAGAATTAAGTTCTTTGCAGTTGTAGGACTGAAGTTCTCATTTTCTTGCTGGCTGTTGGTCTTTTTTCAGCACCTACAGGCCACCCTCAGGTCCTGGCTATGTGGACCCCTCAATGGGCAGTTCAAACATGGCTGTGTGCTTCTTCCAGTAGCGTGCCTCTCTCTGACTTTTGTCTCAGACCTCGAGAACTCACCTGATTATGTCAGGCCCACCCAAGACGATAGATTTTTTTGTTAACTCTACTCTTCAAGGACCTTAACTGCATCTGCAAAAATCCCCTTTATCATCTATGGTAACATAGTCACAGAAGTGATATCCTCTCAGATCCACAGGTTCTGTCCACAATCAAAAGAGGAGATTCTGCCAGGATGTGGGTCATCTTAGAATTTTACCTGCCATGGAAGAAAAGTACTCCTTTGGAGACAATGAAAGAAAAGCTGTCAGAAAGATTTTCTTCTTTTCATTTGGGATGTTTTCTGTATTTTAAATGGATTTATTGAAAACTGGAACCAGGTCGTCTATGGTTTCCCAGCAGAGGGGTGTGCATTCTCCCTCAGAAAGGTTGCCTGACTCCTATGACTCATTCTTGGGTCTAGTCCTAGGACCACCTCAATGCAAATATCCCAGAGGGTTGGTGAGGCTTTGTGCATATGAGCATCAAAATTCAGCAACAGCTGAAATGTTCTCCCATTAAGAGAGTTGGGTACTACTATGGACTGAATGTCTATGTCCCCCCGAAATTCATAGGTTGGAACCTAAATCTCCAATGTGATGGTATTTGGAGGTGGGGACTTTGGGAGGCAATTACATCATGAAAGTGGAATCCTTGTGAATGAGATTCATGCTTTATAAGAAGATAAGAGGAAGAGAGAGAGAGAGAATATGAATCTCAGCCACGTGAGGACACAGTGAGAACAGAACCAGGAAGCAGGACTTCACGAGACACTAGACCTCCCAGCACCTTGCTCTTGGACTTTTCAACATCCAGAAGTATGCGAAATAAATATTTTTTGTTTAAGCCACCCAGTCTGTGGTGTCCTGTTATAGCAACCTGAATGGACTAAGACAGGTACTGTTAATGGGACAGACATCAGACGGCACGTGGCAGATGACAAGGAAGATGCTGAGGGTCTGGGTAATGGGGGTGCTTTCTCCCTCTCTCTGGGGTTCCCAGACATGCATTTTCAAACTCCTTCAATTACCCAGACCCTGGGCTTTGATGGTCAGTCATCACAGATTTTCAGGCTGTCTGCTGCTAAGAATAGTTTAAAGGTGGTAGGAAAGGAAAGATGGGAGGAATGGGGAGTGTTCCGTACACGTTCACATTTATTGTGCAGAAGATTTAGAGCTTTAATCTTTCTCAGCTTTGCTTCCAGGACTCCAGGGCCTCACTGTGACTGTTGTATTCAAAGCATGAAATGTTATTTAAGGCCGTTTCTGAAATCTCCTATAAAAAATATTGAATGAGGTAGAGAAAAGCTGTGTTTACTTTTTCGACACGCCTGAATGTTCCTTCCCTAATGGCACTGTCCCCCTCACTCCATCCTTGAGCCCATCTGAGAGGCCATTTCATGACTAATCTCAAATAATCTGGGAAAAATAGGTCGATGCTGGACCCAATCCAGAGGTCTAGGAGGGTTGAATTCAATTCCAAAAGTTTTTGTTTTTGTTGTTATTTTGGTTCAGCTGTTATCAGACTAAACCAGTGGTTCTCAATCAGGGGCAATTTTACATTTTGGGTGTCACAGCTAGAGAGGCACTCCTGGCATTTGGTGGAGGCCAGGGATACTGCTAACATCTTACAGTAGACAGGATACCTCCCCCCCAACCCCAAGGCAAAGAATTCTCTAGTCCAAAATTTTAATAGTGTGGAGGTTGAGAAAGCTTGGATTAAACCAAACCCTTGGGCCTGCCAGTGCTGTGTCCCTTCCACCAAAGCAAGCTCATCTCGTGAGGCCAGGACATGGGGAGGCCGAGTTTCTAGAGCTGTGGTCACTTCTGCCCCTCCCCATTTTCCTCCCGCAAAGAAGTGAGATGCCCCCTAATCCCTAGTGTCCTGTATCTGTGGGCCTGCCCCGTAGAAAACTCATGGTCCTGGATCTAGAAACCCAGCCTTTGTAGGAGCTCCAGGCAGGACCAGGATGCAGCTGAGCTGTGCACCAGGGGGTGCCGTTGCCCACTCTCACCCCTGGGTGCCCTGACCTCTATGGGGAGGTGGGAGGGACACATAGCCCAGGGCTTTAGTTGATTATCATCTTACTCAGGACTTCATTTTCTGTCACGCAGGTAAATCCTGAATAAATGGTATGTGCTCCTGATTTTTGCTTTCAGGAGAAAAGGTAAAGGTCAGTCAAATGAACTGATATAAAGGATTCTGTAAAAGGGGAGAAAATATCCTTCCAGGTTGTGACAGAGGCAAGTCAATACAGAAGACCTAAGCTTGAATCTAATGTGCTTGCAAACAACCCTATTTTGTACATTTGTGTTAAGTAAGTTCCAGAAAGAAATAAGAGAAGTAGAAAATATTTGAATTTGGGGGATGGGAGGAGGTTTTGGGTGCCAAACCCCAAGTCCCCAGTATCTCTGGTCACTCATATCTCTGGGTAAGGGCAGCTTAACGTGTTCCCCTTGCTCTGTGACCTTGGGTGTGGTATAGTGGCTTTGGAGCCAGACGCACTGGGTATGATGACTTAACCTCTGTGTGTCCTTGGGCTTGTTACTTAACATTTCTGAGCCTTGGTTTCCTTAACTGTCAATTAAGATAATAATACTGCCTGTGCATAGGGTTGTTGAGAGAATGAAGTGAATAAATATTTGTAAGGTGCTTAGAACAACGTCTGGCCTTTAGCTAATGGTGCCTAAATGCCTGTTGACTAATTTTAAGATCTTTTTTTCAGCTGCAACGCCCTGTGAATCTATGACCCTTTTTTGTCGCTGACCTGGAGGCAGTGCCTCATTCAGAACCAGCAGGTACAGCACCATGATAGCCACTCTGCTGGGCTTTGTAAGCAGCACACACCTTTAAGGGATTTTCTACAGCAAGAGAGAAACACGGAGGTCTTCAATTAAGCTAAGCTTCACCAGAAATTCAATTCACCGGACTCTGGTCCAACGGCATCATTCTCGCTGAGATCCTCCTTTGAGGCTTTCGCTGTTCCCACTAGATCGGACGTCACTTTCTCGTGTTTCTGCTTCTCCCTGCTTCTCTTGGATATAGATCATGGCTCTTGTTTTGTTTTGGAGAGAAGACTGGTGCTGGAGAAGGTTCTAGAAGGAGCGTGGAGACTGAAATCTAACAGCCCCATTTAGCCCTGGGGAGGGGAGGGACTTGTTCAAGGTTGGGGCAGCCTGGAGCAGCACAAAAGCTCCCCTCCACTCCCAGGCCAGTTAAACTATGGACCGCACAGAAATGACAGGCTGAGAGGGACCAGCCACTGGCCTGCTCCCTTCCTGGTGAGGAAGAAAGTGGCCCTCTGGCAACCCCTGAGGACACTATGGGCAATGGGGGGAAATACATTCTCTTCACCTCCCCCATCGCATTCCCAACGCGGAGGTGCTGCCAGGACTGGGGGTGACAGGGTCCACCCTCCCAACCACACAAAACCTAGATTGACCAAGGTCCCTTAGAAATATTCAGCGCCTGGCCCTTCCTCCTATGTCTTCTGGTCTCGTAGCCTCCTCAGCTGGTGGGAGGACACAGATGAGTGTCAAAGGGGGAGAATGATGGATGTCGCTTCTCCCTGCTGTCCTGGCACAGCTATTAACAATGTCCCTTCTACCCTCAAAGGTGCCCCAGTTTGGAGGATGAGTTATATGACCGACACTTAGCATCTCCTGGAATTCAGCAGCTGGGAGGCATATTTGTGTGTCTTGGGGGATGGACACTGGGGACATCAGTTGTGGCTCTGGGCCCCCTGCCCGTTTCCCTGACCAGTGCTGGCACAGCCAGCAGTGGGCACACACTCGGCAGGTACAGTGGGCTACCCCAGAGCTGGCATTGCAGTTCAGGGAGTAATGGCCAAGCCTTCACGTGAAGCAGAGAAAGGCACTTGGGTTCTGCTTCCAGGCAGACGTGGGGAAGAATCCTGATAGATCTTTGCAGTGTTTGGAGGAAGACTAGGGATAAGGTAAACAACATGCCTTACCGATTCCATTGCTCAGCACGGTAGTAGATTTACTACATGGCAGCCTGGATTAATACCCTCGCACCATTAATACCATTATACCATTAATATCATTGCATTGCAAGTACCATGGCTGAATCTGGCTAAACTTTGAGATTTTGGCGGAACTTCAGGGCGTCCCTCTATGGGGAGTCACATAAACCAGTGCCTACAGTCTTCTGTCTAGCAAGAGGGGGGCTTCAACGGACTCTTGGTGTGGTCTCTACCCAGTGGGACATCTCAGTGCATGGGTGTAAAGCAAACACCTCCTCCCAAAGACTCACTTACACCTCTTGCTTTCATGGGACCCAGGAGACTCTATAGGGTGAAAGGCTTTAAGCACCTTTTACTTTTTGGATTTACCTGTCTGAGGGATGGCCAATGCTCACAACAACCCACTGCAGGAGGGACAAACAGGGGTGGAGGGAGGGTTTGAGACAGAGCGACCCAGGAAGGAGGGAGGAACCAGACGAGCTTCCCCAAACCCAGCGCCGAGCCCTAAGAACTGGAACCAAGTGATGGTTTTTCCCAGCCAGATCTAAAGTAGCACTGTCCTCAGTTATAAGAAATTAACAGGTATTCTTGTTAAAGGCTTACCTTTACCTACCTCCACAGCTAGACCCAGGCTCCATCAGGGCGACACCTTGTCGTTTTCATCGCACAGCCTCCCTCACCTAGTGCTGTGCCTGGTACCCAGCAGGCAGTGATGAGCCCTGTGGGGTACCTGGGTAGACCCTGCATGTGGGGCGGGACTGAGCCCTGTCCTCCTGCCTCCTGGCTGGGTGTGTGGGCTCCAGGAGAGTGGCTGTGGGGAAAGAGTTCAAAGGACAGGGTCCCACTGGGCAGACATAACTCAAAAGGCATGTGTAGGGCTGGGACAGCATGGGGGGTGAGGAGAGAGGTATGCTTCCAGACTGCTGGTCTCAGATGGCCCAGGGCAGGAGCTGCCCTTTGGGAGCCGTCAGCTCTGTGTAACCAAATCTGTCTCGACCAGCTGCAGTGACAGCAAGGACTGGAGGTGACCAGGAATATCAGAGTTGTGGATTCTGGAAAAGGATGGGCTTTCCTCTAAGCAGGCTTCAAGGTGTACCTATTAATAGAATACATAATGTGTATTAACGTAATATGCAGAGTGTTAACCATGTAATACGGAGGGTGTCAATAGTGTAATATGCAACGTGTATCATTGAGATATGGAATGTGTGTTAGCATAACGTGTAATGTGTTATTAATACAATGCACAATGTGCTTTCATGTAATGTGAAATGTATTAACCCTGTAATAGGTAATGGGTTATCAGTGGAACGTGTGATGTGTATTAATGTAACGTGTAGTATCTATTAATATGATATGCAATGCATACTAATGTACTGTGCAATGTAAATACTGGAATAGGTAGCCTGTGTTAGTGTGATGTGCAAAGTATAATAATATAATACATAATGTGCGTTGATGTCATATGGAATGGGTTACTCATGGGATGGGGAATGTAAGTTGGATGCAGTTAGAATGACTGTGAGGACATGGTGCCCAGATGGCCTGTCCTGACACAGGTCTTTTCTTCTCAGAGGCTGGCTGGTAACACAGCGACAGGTACGAGGTCTCAGGGAAAGACCTAGGCTTTCCGTAGCCAAAGGGAAAGTCCACAGGAAATGAGACAGAGCTAACCACGCACGTGTGTGTACACACACACACACACACACACACACCACTGTATTTTCAAGGAACAATAACTTGTAACTTTGCTCTCTAACTCTTTGATACAAATTAAAGGCTTTCAAAATAATGAATACTTCAAAGGACCTTTCAAAAGAATAGAGCTTCCAGCTGTCTTCTGAGAGCAAAGGGAGCATATAAATAGATAGATGGATGAGAAATTGACAGATGATGATAGATAGATAGATAGATGATGGATAGATTTTACTAATTGCGTGTCTGTTATACACATGTGTGATCTTATGCTTTCTCTTCATCAAGGTTCTCATCATCAGAACCTCAGCACTACTGATACTTTGGGGTGGATAATTCTTTAATGTGTGGCTGTGCTGTGCATTGTAGGGTATTTAGCAACATCTCTGATCTCTACTCACTAGATGCCAATAGTGCCTCTCCAGTTGTGACAACCAAAAGTGTCTAGAGAGTGCCAGTTGATGCTAACTAAATGCAAAATCATGGCCAGTTGAGAAGCCTTGCTCTGCCATCTCAGGAAGAGCATGGCAACGTGTTTAGGGGCACAGAGTCCAGAGCTAGATGGCCTTGGTTCAAATCCTGACTCACCATGTAGTAGCTCGTGACCTCAGGCAAAGTGACCTTTCCGCGCCTCCACACACCCATCTGTAAAACAGGGAAATGGGGATGACAACATTAGCACCAGCACAGGGTCTTTGTCCTGAGAACCAGGTGAGCTAAGATGCATTAAGCATTTGCTACAGACTCTGGAACAAAGTAAGAGCCCAGCTATTGTTATTCTAAATCCCCAAAGAAATAGAATGGCAATGTGAGGAAAGGGTGTTCCGTATCCATAAACCATAAAGAACATGAGAATGAGAAAATCTGGACATGTATCTTGATTCTTAGCCAGGAACCCCTTGTGACTGTAATCTGTTGGGGTTCACATGAAATAACATCTTCATTGAATTAGAATTGGATTGATGAAAACACAAAGTATTTCCATAACAAGAAGGTATCTAACAGATGGGTGTGTAGTGCTTGGCAAAAGGCAGATTAGATTTATGTTTAATCTTTTCATCATTTTTCACAATTATTGGAGTGAGTTTTCTTTCAGGGTCTATCTTTAGCCAGAACTCCCAGTTCCCGCTGGCTAAGGGTCTCCATCACCCTCTGCTGGAGCCTGTGAAACAGTCTAACAGTGAAAGAAACCATCCTCAGCCACAGGATGGCTTCACCATTTCGTTTTTGTGGGAAAATTGGAAAATCCTAATCATGTAAGGTCATGGGTTCAGTTTCAGGATCACAACTTTCTTCTTCTAATCATTTCACACTCCTGATTTTGCAAAGGACACACTCAGTATTTGGTGGACCTCAGAGACAAGGAAAGTATCCACATACCTGCCAGGGTGACCAGAGAGTCACAGAACCCTGGCCTCTGTGAGATGCCTAGGGATACCCTTGGTGCTGATGTAATGTCCACCCCAGCGAGGGCCTGAAGAGCAGAAAGATGCCCTGAGGCTGCCTTGCCTTTAGAGAGAGGAGGTGACACAAGTGCAAAGGATTGCTTTCCCTCCGTGGAGCCTTTACTTTTCCGGGGGTACAAGATTCCAACTCTAATGATAGGAGCAAGTGGGATATTGCAGGCTTTGTGCATGTGTGTGTTCACGTCTGTGTGTGTGTGTGTCTCTGTGTGTGTGATTTTTTAAAAATCCAGGTTCCCCAATTAGTTGGTAAGAAGTTTGACTTTTCCTCGAATATACAATTCCTGGGAAGGATGAGTTGCTTACAGAAAGTCAATGTCACCATCTGGACTCCAGCTGACTTGGCAAACGAAACATGTAAGGAACGCTGGTCTTTAATACAATCGATCGCTTTTGGCAAGCAGATGAAAATGAATTTAAAGGAGCCAAATTTTATAATTGTCGGTAAATCTGGTGATGATCAGCTTTGAAACCTTTGTGGTCCTTTTTTCTTTCCATGGATCACCATTTGTTATATTCTGCTTCCCATGTTTTTGGAAACATAACCAGATGGAAACCAGGCGGCAGCCATCAGGCAGGTGAGAAACAGATGGTCCAAGAGGGAAAGAAACCAGAAAGCCAGCAGGCAAGGGGCTGGTGTGCCAAGCAGCCTGCCCGGGTCAGGTCTCAGGACCAGGCGGGCTCCAGAGACTGTCCCAGCACTTTGCCCCTGTTGCTGTTATCAAGCACAGGGCACAGGTCACCTTTAGGTAAGGACAATAGTGACAGAGTGAGGGGAAGGGGGGCCTGCAGGGTGGATCAGACCTTCCAGCTGCCAACCTGGCTTACGGGTGAATAAAGGTGACTATTCCTGGCCTTCTGAGACCTTTGAACCTGTGAGACACTCTTTTGTATTCCCTTTCCATGTGAATTTAGTGTCTATCTATTGTCTTTTGTCCATTCTATAATACAAGCAGAAATAGGTCCTCTGTATCCCCACCCGTTTCCCACTTGCAAATCCCTTGACAGTAAATCTAGACGTTCATGCAGCCACAGCAAAGCAGAAATCAAACTGGTAATTCACGCTTCTCTGTGTCAGAAGATTCTCATGACCCCTCCTCCAAAGGAGAACACACAGCCCAGACCCCATGCAGCTTGAGCAAACTGCTCCACTCTGGGTGGGTCCTCAACAAAGGATCTGGATGTGACCTCATTACTTATCAATAACCCATCAGGAAGAATTGGCTCTGATCAAACAGAATTAGGACATTGCCTCTCTGGAAAAACTATTTCTGAAATGCAAGACAAAACCTCAATTCTTCCTGCTCTGCCAGGTTTCCTTTCCTCTTTATCCAGGAGCCAGACATTTGGGGATTTGAACAGACCAGCACATAAATCATCTCGTCTCACCCCAATCAATTGTTTTTCTTCCTGTCATTTCCTTCTGCCTTTGGTGGGTCAAAGGATGCTTTCAGATTTTCAACCACCAAGGGATAGCAGGATTTTCAGCTTAGACGGCGCTGCTGGTGAGGCAAAGGCAGAAGCCAAGAAAGGAAGGAGAGGAAAAATAGAATCAGATCCAAGACATAAGGAAAAGGGAGGAAGAAGGGGACATGGGGGTACCAAGGGCAACTATGGAGTCACAGACAAAGGGTGTTGCTCCTAATACCTTCTGTTTGTAGGGTGCAGGCTTGAACTCTGAAAATCTTTGTCCAAATACCAGCTCTGCTACTTCTTAATCAAGGGATCTTTACTGAGTTACTTGGTCTCTCTAGGTCTCAGATTTGGCCACACAGCATTATTAGGATGAGAGGAGCAGGGTATGTTACAAATGACCCAAGAATGTGGCAGGCACACAATGCCTGTCGAACTTGCAGTTAACTGCTATTGCAGTAACCACACTGTGTGAAGTCCATCATAGGTTGTCATTATTACCATGTTGTGAACTGGCACCTAAACCAGGGGGGGAATGAAATTGGCTAATATATTCTCTTATGCCTAAAAACAACTCTAATTTTTAACATTCTGAGAACAGTGCTTTAAGTTGTAGGTTTTTATTTCATTTATCGTTTTTAAACTATAGCCAAACTGAGACAATGAAATTGTCCTGAAAGAACAGATCCTCAAATTGTTAAGTAAAAAGAAGGAGGAAGAGGGTGAGAGAGAAGAGAAGGAGAAAGAAAAGGAAGAGGAGGAAGAGGAGGAAGAAGAAGAAGGGGAAGAAGAAGAAGAAGAGGAAGAATAAGAAGAAGAAGAAGAAGAAGAAGAAGAAGAAGAAGAAGAAGAAGAAGAAGAAGAAGAAGAAGAAGAAGAAGAAGAAGAAGAAGAAGAAGAAGAAGGAGGAGGAGGAGGAGGAGGAGGAGGAGGAGGAGGAGGAGGAGGAGGAGAAGGAGAAGAAGAAGAAGAAAAAGAAGGAGGAGGAGGAGGAGGAGGAGGAGGGGAGGGGTAAGGAGAAAGGGGAAAGGGGAAGGGGAAAGGGAAGGAGAAAGGGGCAAGGGTCAGAGTGCCTATGAGCACACAGTTAAATCCTGAGATTAAAACAGATCCTGACGGGATCCCTGAGGAACTGGTGTTCTCTGGTCACATGTGCAGAATCGCTGGATGAAAAACTGTGCAGAGAGGTAACACCTCTCATTTGTAATCCAGTTTACAGTGAACAGAAAGTTGTCACCTCTGGTAAGTTTATTTCCTCTTCCTCCCCATCCTATGAAGGAGGTTTCATGACCCTGAAGCCTCCTATTTTACAGATAAAGAAATTGAAGCCCAAATGTTTAAGGAACTGGTCAAGATCACTAATGAGTAAGGAAGCTAAGGCTAAGGCCCCCCATCTCCTAACAATTTTTTCTTTTAAAAGAGCACACACAGGTTAAAACAAAGTGCCAGAAAAGCCTCCACTCCCAAGAGGTCCACTTTCTCTTCCACTCATTAATCCAGAACACATTTGTTCTTGGACGTTAGGAGACTGGGTCAGGCTCAGCTTCCAGACATCATAGAAGTTGACCCAGTTCGTCAATGAGAAATGCCTATTGGGCATTAGTTGACAAACAAGACTCAGATTCATCACTCAAAGTCTTATTTAATTGACTTCTTCAAGCTTACAATTTAGCAAAAATAATATTTTAAAAACATGAACATTTGGGTAGCACATGGAAGAGTCACTCAAGAAATACATATTTTGTTCTGTTAAATTACCTATGCCAATTTCACAATTTGTATGGAAACACAAAAGACCCCGAATAGCCAAAGCAATCTTGAGAAAGAAAAATGGAGCTGGAGGAATCAGGCTCCCAGACTTCAGACTATACTACAAAGCTGCAGTAATCAAGACAGTATGGTACTGGCACAAAAACAGAAATATAGATCAATGAAACAGGATAGAAAGCCCAGAGATAAACCCATGCACATATGGTCACCTTATTTTTGATAAAGGAGGCAAGAACATACAATGGAGAAAAGACAGACACTTCAATAAGTGGTGCTGGGAAAACTGGACAGCTACATGTAAAAGAATGAAATTAGAACACTTCCTAACACCATACACAAAAATAAACTCCAAATGGATTAAAGATCTAACTGTAAGGCCAGACACTATCAAACTCTTAGAGGAAAACATAGGCAGAACTCTCTATGACATACATCACAGCAAGATCCTTTTTGACCCACCTCCTAGAGAAATGGAAATAAAAACAAAAATAAACAAATGGGGGCTTCCCTGGTGGCGCAGTGGTTGGGAGTCCGCCTGCTGATGCAGGGGACATGGGTTCGTGCCCCGGTTCTGGAAGATCCCACATGCTGTGGAGCGGCTGGGCCCGTGAGCCATGGCCGCTGAGCCTGCGTGTCCGGAGCCTGTGCTCCGCAACGGGAGAGGCCACAACAGTGAGAGGCCCACGTAATGCAAAAAAAAATAAAAAATGAAAAAAATAAAGAAATGGGACCTAATGAAACTTAAAAGCTTTTACACAGCAAAGGAAACCATAAACAAGATAAAAAGACAACCCTCAGAATGGGAGAAAATATTTGCAAACGAAGCAACTGAAAAAGGATTAATCTCCATAATTTACAAGTAGTTCATGCAGCTCAATAACAACAACAACAACAAAACAACCCAATCCCAAAATGGGCAGACCTAAATAGACATTTCTCCAAAGAAGATATTCAGATCACCAACAAACACATGAAAGGATGCGCAACATCATTAATCATTAGAGAAATGCAAATCAAAACTACAATGAGGTATCACCTCACACCAGTCAGAATGGCCATCATCAAAAAATCTACAAACAATAAACACTGGAGAGGGTGTGGAGAAAAGGGAACCCTCTTGCACTGTTGGTGGGAATGTAAATTGATAGAGCCTCTATGGAGAACAGTATGGAGGTTCCTTAAAAAACTAAAAATAAAACTACCATATGACCCAGCAATCCCACTACTGGGCATATACCCTGAGAAAACCATAATTCAAAAAGAATCATGTACCACAGTGTTCATTTCAGCTCTATTTACAATAGCCAGGAGATGGAAGCAACCTAAGTGTCCATTGACAGATGAATGGATAAAGAAGATGGAGATATATACAATGGAATATATACAATGGAATATTACTCAGCTATAAAAAGAAATGAAATTGAGTTATTTGTAGTGAGGTGGATGGACCTAGAGTCTGTCATACAGAGTGAAGTAAGTCAGAAAGAGAAAAACAAATACCGTATGCTAACACATATATATGGAATCTAAAAAAAAAAATGGTTCTGAAGAACCTAGGGGCAGGACAGGAATAAAGATGCAGACGTAGAAAATGGACTTGAGGACACGGGGAGTGGGAAGGGTAAGCTGGGACAAAGTGAGAGAGTGGCATGGACATATACACACTACTAATTGTAAAATCGATAGCTCGTGGGAAGCAGTTGCATAGCACAAGGAGATCAGCTCCGTGCTCTGTGACCATCTAGAGGGGTGGGATAGGGAGGGTGGGAGGGAGATGCAAGAGGCAGGAGATATGGGAACATATGCATATGTAAGGCTGATTCACTTTGTTATAAGGCAGAAAGTAACACACCATTGTAGAGCAATTATACTCCAATAAAGATGCTAAAAAAAATTACCTACACCACGTATGTCAAGAACTGGTTGCAGTTACTTACATTATTTGCGGGGCAAATTATTTTTACCTGTGAGGAGGAGATTCACCGCGAGGCTGCGTTCTTTAGCGTTTGCTCACAATTTCGTTAGATCTGTTATTGATTTCTTCTCCATAAAAACTAAATTTGAGGGCTTCCCTGGTGGCGCAGTGGTTGGGAGTCCGCCTGCCGATGCAGGGGACACGGGTTCGTGCCCCGGTCCTGGAAGATCCCACATGCCGCAGAGCGGCTGGGCCCGTGAGCCATGGCCGCTGAGCCTGTGCGTCCGCAGCCTGTGCTCCGCAACGGGAGAGGTCACAGCAGTGAGAGGCCTGCGTACCGCAAAAAAAAAAAAAAACAAACAAACAAAAAAAAACAACTAAATTTGAGCATTGGGTGGATGCAGTAAAAGAGATTTTCTCATACGTACAGCTTCAGAGGAAGATACACAATGTACCAATTCTCCAGGGTGTTTGGGGATGGTTGGCTTTTCTGTTTTTGCTGACAGGTGGGAAGTATGGCCATTGAAACACACCCAGGTCACCTGACTTCTTGGAAATCAGAGAATGTGGCTAAAGGGAAGATGAGCTGAATCCAAGGTTCATCTAAAAGTGTCTTCCAGAAGCAGAAACAGACACAGGATGTATGAAAACCAATTTCCAATGAGACGCTCCATTTCCATCTCCTTATAATTGGAATGATCTTGATGTAGCCTATCAGCACTCACTTTGTGTTTCAGTGGAGTTTCCCTGGAGAGCAGCACGAGGCACCGTATCCTCTGTGCCCTGTGTCTTTGCTCACTGGATGCTGCAGAGGGGTTCCATGGCACTCCCGCTTCTCCCACCCCACACCCCCTCTGGCTCCTTGGAACTGTTGCCTCTCGTAGTTGAGACACCTCCTTTCACAACCACAGCCCTGGATGCCAGTCTGCAGCTCAGAGCCCTTCAGCATACAAACTGGAGAGTCACAAATCAAAGGAATCCACTCTGGCAGTGGCTGGACTGCAGGTATGATTCTGGGGCATGAAGAATCTCAGGGTGAACAGTTCCGATCGTTGGCGGCTTTGCTGTTGGATTGGACTTTTCATAGCAGTAAGAGCATTCAAAGATTCCTCCAGAAGGTGGAAACTTGCTGGGGCAAAAGTCCTAGGGAGACACCCTTAAAGGTATTCCCTTAAATGTCAGTGAGTGAGACTTATTATAACCTCCTAGTGCAGTGGCTCTTAAATTTTAGGGCTATAAAGTCACCTGTGGATTTGTTGCATATTCCTGGGCTGTAAGTCAAGAGAGTCTAATTTGGAAGCTCTGAGGCTATTGGAAGAGGTTTGAGCAACGCCTAAGAAAGCCTACAGACTCCTTTACCCAGCAGTGCTGGGGAGCATCAGTTTTTCCCCTCTGAGAAACAACTATCATATCTCAGCCATGTTTTGTGTCCTGACCTAGGCAGGTATATTTGCTGTACCTCTCCCTGTCCCCCCACTTGCTGTGGATTCCAGAAGTCCATTGCATCTCATATTTCCCAGGATTTAGTTACCTTCAAATGCAATGAGGGGTTAATTCTGATAAGGAAAACTCTATGGCTTCCTAGATATCTCAGGAACGTTACACTAACGATGTCCACTTATGAGCCAGGTTTAATGGGCTAAGAAAACACATGGCTTCAGTTTGAAAGGTCTAACATTAACTTGGTTCGCTCAAAAAGTCTGAAACACTTTAATGTAAAGATCCTTCTTTCATCCACATATCTCTTCCATACACTAAGAAGATTGTCTATTTCAGTTGGAGTATAACTATAGAAAAAGAAGGAGTGAAAATAAAGGGGCTGATTATTATTATTTTTAATTGTATGTCCACAATAGCCGGGCATGGAAGGGATCTAAGAAAACTCTTCAAATAACATGAAAGTGTTACCACCTTCCCCAGCAGGTATAGTTGGCACCTTTCTGTATCAACCACACCCAAACTTTGTTCCAAGAGAAAACAATTAATTAAATGAGATTCATTGGAGGGCAATGGACTGAGCCTTCTAAATTCAACCCTTTCTTTTCCATGTAATTGGTGCCCCCTAGTGGCTGAAAAGACTGTCCCTCATTCAGGAGGTGGATGGTCTCAGAAACAGATCCAATCAACTCTGTCCCTGGAGTTCAGGTTTTCCAGCTGTGCCCTCCATTGCTTGTGAGACCACCAGGGACTGAGGACCGAGATTGGGAGTGGAAGAAACTTCACGGATTTGTCATACAGTGTGCTAAGCACTTCCCATGGATTGTCTCATTAAATCCTTACAAATCAAGGAGAGTTACCATTAGTTCCCTGGCTCTACCGTTGGGTACTGGAAGCAGTGAGGTCATGTGACTAAAGTCACTATACCGGTAACTGGCAAAGCCAGGATTCAAAGCAAGCTTGACTTGACCCCAGCACTCATGCCTTTTCCCAGTGCATGGTAAAACACCCAGAAGGGGAGAGACAGGAGTGGGGTACCCGCTTCTCTCAGAGCATCTCAGGAAGAGAGAAAGGCTGCACCTCCTGAGCCTCTGAAGGTGCCTCTTTGCCACATTAGCCTGGGATGCAGGGTGTTCCCCTTTTGCCAAAGGTTCCTGATGCTCTTTCCACCCCCTTTCTGAAAAGAACTCCACGTACCCGAGTGTACAGTGGAGAACACTTGGGACTTGGCTTCCCTCATAATCCATATTCTGGCAGCATTTTATCTTCAACAACTACTGACTTGATAATCAGGGCAGTTTGCTCCTCCATCTAGAAAGAAAAAATCCACCCTTAAAGAGATCGTTTGTTTTCCTCTTCCTACACTGCTGGTCACATATACTAAGTTATTCCTCAGACCCTTACAGTAACCCATTTGGTGGTCTATCTACATGGACATTGGTGGTCTAATACATGGAAACTGATTTCACACTGCAACAAATGCCAAGTCTATCTTGTGGGTGGTGGAGGTCACGTTTCGTTGGACTAGAATGGTTAGTTTATAATTAGGGTGCATTGAGATTCTGATAGGATCCTTCACTCAATCCATCTTGACAGAAGGGTGAGGACCAAGATGTTTCATTCAATAGAGCGTAGAAACTGGAGAATAAGTAGCTGGAGAGGCTGAAACAGTAAGAACTAAGTCCAAATGCCAAAACAGCCTGTGTAAAACCCCGGGGTTTGCCCCTGAGTCATCATAAATCTATTTCCATAAGTAACTTCATTTTCAGAGGGAAAATGCTGGAAAGTGAGCCAGAGTCACTATATGTTGATGAAACAGGCGTATTTGAAGCTGAGGACATCTTGGTACTTGTTGAGCTAAGCTCTGCCTTGGAGAATGCCAAGAAAAGCTGGCTGAATCCATCTACTCAGGGGTGGGTGGAGGCCATGTAGGCATCACCTGCCAGAGGGTCCCCGGGAGCAACCCCAGGATACAGGGGCCTCAGGAAGCTACAGAGGATCACACATATGGTGGAGCTGCTGCTCCTTTCAGCAGCACAAAGCATCACTCTGCAGTAGGTGAACTGTCTAGAAAGATGACAGCCTCTCAACACAGACCCACCTGCTTGAAAAACAGTGCCTTGGCTTCAAAGGTGGCCAAAGCCAAGCAGGGGCTTAATGCTAATGTCTACTGTGCACTTCAGAGCAAGGAAAACCTGCACGTGAAAAATCTGTCTTTCATTCAGTTACATTTGTTGAGGGTCCCGTAGCTGTTGGGCATTTAGAGGAGGCAAAACCCATCCCGCACACAGTGCAACCCAGGCTAAGAATCCCAAACTGGAGGAGATCTCACTGATTGACCAGCCAAGCCAAATTCCGTACATGCTACTAAACCACAAATAGAACCAGTATTAAAAACAAAACAAAGTATTAACAACAATGATAGTCAACAACAACCGCAGTGGATTGATCGACGGGAGAGAACCAAAACTCAAAGCTCTGTATTTTCTATACCATTGAATATGGAATAAAATTGCAACATCAAAACCTTCCGAGAACTGAGTGGGGCAGCAGTGTGAGCTCACTTGGAATAAGGGCCTGGCGTGCAGAAGCTCAGCATACTATGCCCTCAAGATCCACCAGTTCAGTAAGACAGCAATGGAGCACAGTAGCTGATTATCCACCAGAATCTAAACTGTGTTCATTGCAGAGGACCAGCCTTTCGTTTTAAGTTAACAGAATTACCCTTAAGGAGCTCGGTGCCCTGGGGACTTAAAGGCTTCAGTTTGCTTTAATGCTTTTTAACAAGATGTGTGTGTGTGTGTGTGTGTGTGTGTGTGTGTGTGTGTGTGTGTGTGTTCATTTTCTGGGTGAGATTATCCTATGTCCTCTGAAGCATTTTCCATCTCCTTTCTCTGAGCCTGCTTCTGTATTTCTCTGGATTGCCAGCAACCCACCACCCCTTCATCATTTGTTTCCAGAAAAACCCTATCCTCCAAGAAGCCTAAAGAGTTATGATTGCTTCACTACACAAAATGCCACAGGGTGGAAGAGTCATTCTTCACTATTTTACAGAAAACCAGAAAGGAAGAACATCAATTATCTCCCTGTTGAGCTCTGTGATGTGCTGTATGACCGTAGTTTTTTTTTAAAGTCACTGCTTGTTCAGTCACACAGAGGGATGTTACCACATACCATGAAGGGCTGATGAATCAGGAGCATGAGTCTCTCGGGGGTTCCCTGGATGACAGGAAATGGAATCAAAGGGTATTATACCGCATTGGTGAAGGGTCACCAGAGAACAAGGTCATCATGCTGACACTATCTGTGAAGTTCTGACAGGAATACTTAAGCCATTCCTTTAAACTTACCTGGTCTTAATTTCTACATTCTTAACACTAGGAGTGTTTTCCAAGAATATCTCCCTACGCCAATGCCTGAGTTTTCTTAAGAGCACGGAGAGCAGAGCTTTTTCTGGAAACTCAGAAGAGAGAGATTGTCAGTACATAGCTGCAAAAATCATTGTGATTTCTTAAAGCCTGTTTTGGTAGGCAGTATTGCCAAGACTGTCTTTGTTTCAATAAGATGATGCAAATCAGATGCAGAATTATTAAACTTTTGAAAGTGTCTAGCACACATGAAAGATATTTGTGTAATGAGGTATGATAAGAATTTTTATTGATGGAAGCTTTGCAATTAAGTATGTGTTCACTCTTATGGAAACAAGTGAAAACAAACAGTAAAAGTAGCTTTAAGGGAATTGCCACAGCATGACCTGGATGGACACATAGTGGACTGGTACTGTAGGTCTTGGCATGGACAGTTGCATTATTCCAGAAGAACTTCCTTCATTTCCAAGGCTTACAACATTGCTTTAGAGCAAATAACTCATAGATCCACTGACATGGGCAAAATAGGTCATTTTTATCACCCTATTCAAGAATCTGCCATTTATTACCCATTAAGTGGATTCTTATTACCCACTGGGTGAAAGACAAGACCCTCACTCAGGGCCCCCCAACTATAGCCCTTCTGCTCCAGCTATCCCACTTCTTTTGATATTTCCACCATACTTTGCTGATTCCTCATTCCGCATTATTAGTAAGCCATACATCCCTGAAAAATTCACCTGTCTCTTCTCCAAAAATTCATGCCCTTAACTTTCTTTAAGACCTTATAGGAAAGAGGTTTCCAAAAGTGTTCCCCTGCCTTTCCCCCTTATAATTTTATAATTCATTCTTTATTCGCTGCCTCCACCACTTAAACAGAAAATAATTAATAAAATAAAATATTGATCTTATTTACATGTTATTGGAAATTGCTCCTCAATTTTGTTGATGTATGTATTTCTTTGAAAGCAAACTCTATGTCTTCCTTAAAAAAAAATTACAGTGTCAAGTATCATCTGGAATCAGAATAGAGAACCCTATCTTGTTGATCATGACCTGCCAATCAATTTGAGTCTTGACTGTTCCATTCTCAAGTTGACTGTCATGATCGTGCTTTATGCTCATCAACACAAAAGGCTGCTTTAATATTGCCTTTCTTTAAAAATGCCTTGCCTAGACTCTACATCACCTGCAATTGCTACTCTATGTCTCTGCTATCTTTATATTACTTCACAACTACTCCAAAGAGTTGAGTAAATTTACTGTACTTTCTCACTCTATGTTCTCTCTCCAGCCTATTTCATTTAGGATTTTGGAAACTACTCTGGTTAAGATCACCTACAACTGCCATCTGACAAAATCCAGTGTTAAATTCTCATACTCCATCTTATTAAAAGTCGTATCAGTGTTTCACACTGATTATCATTCTCTCCTCTTTCACTTGACTGTCAGCAAACCACATCTCTAGATTGTTTTCTCGTGTTCTCAGTTTCATTGACTGTTATCTGCTCCTCTTCCTGACCTCTAAACATTCTCCTAGTTTTGACTGGATTACTTAAGCCATTTAAGTTAACTTCAGGTCCCAACTTAACCTTCTTTGTCTTAGAACATTTCTCAATTGCCACCATATCCCAGTTTCCTAAAAGCATATAGGACCGTGTTCTTGGACCTCTTCTCAATCTACTTATTCCCTAGGTAATATTCTCCAGTTGCACTCCTTCAGTTACCATTTGTATGTTTGTGGCTCCCCAATTTATATTTCTCTCCTTACCTTTCCCCTGAATTCTAGACCTGTGTATCCAACTGCCTACTTGAGACTTCCAACTTGGATGTGTTTGTGTCCACAGG
Organism: Tursiops truncatus; assembly: GCF_011762595.2. NCBI lineage: Eukaryota > Metazoa > Chordata > Mammalia > Artiodactyla > Delphinidae > Tursiops > Tursiops truncatus. The sequence continues at coordinate 136,993,626 of NC_047037.1, read as the reverse complement.
AAAACTTATGACCAAACAATCTGAAAATGTTTTATTATTCCCCCTCCCCCCAGCCTATAAGGGCCAGTTCTTCCCCTCTTTCATGTGCTGTATGCTTCTTTTTGACAATCAGCTGAAAGGCTGGGAATTTTATCTTCCAGGCTCATTTGCCTTTCAGCTTCCAGTTACAGCTGTGTTCTGCTAATGAAATGCTCTAGTGTGAGATTTTGAAGGTAGAGGAGAAACAGAATATATTCTTCTCCCCTGTGCACTGATGTTGGACATGGGAGCTCTGGCAGACAAGTTTTTTCAGTGGCCTTTGGGTTTTCCATTGAGATAATTCCACTCAGGGCTGTGAGGCAGCTTCAACCATCACCATCAGTTTCTTAGTTTCCTGTAGTTTCCTAATCTCTGGGTGGAAGCAACAATTCCTAAATTCACTGGACCAAACAGTGGTGGCAGAACTGAATACTACTAGTCACCTCCCCTAACTTGTGTTTCCTCAGCTCTTCCAAGGTTTCTGTAAGCACTCAATTCCCTATCTTAAATCTCTTTCTGCTTAAAACACCTGGAGTGGTTTCTGTTTTTTTGTATGAACCCTCACTGATATAGTTATCCATCTTCTCAGCTAATAGCACCAACATTTACCCAGTTGCAAAGAACAAAAATTTAGGAGTCATTCTGACTCCTCATTTTTGTTCTTTGCATCCCACATTTAATCCAGCAAAGCGTCAGGCTGGATTTTCTTCCAAAATATATGCTGAATCCCACTTTCACAACCAAAGGATTCTCATTTCAATTATAGGATCCATTTTTCAAATTTCTTTGGGATTATCTATGTTCTCCACCAGAATGTTCACAAGATAGCTTGGTCAGCTAGTTCACCAATGTGTCCCATTGCTTAAAATTATATCTAGCACAGAGTAGGCATTCTATAAAAATCGATTGAATACATAACTGGATTACATTGCTCCTCTCTTCAGAGACAACAAGCCTTCCAAGAGACACAATTAATGATTTTCTCAGCATATTCTCTCCCTTAGCTAGCCACACTCATCAGACCCTGAGGAAGTTACAAGGAAAATTTAAAAATGGCAAGATTGTAAAGGACACAGACCACTTACCTAAATATACCTAAACTCTTAATGGGGATTCAGCTGAAAATAAAGAAAAGCTATTTTAAATGTCCTTGAGTAGCATTTTCTCTGTGCACATGTTTTTAGAAGTTGTTTATAACATAGTGTGTCCCTATATTACATTCTTAAGTTGATTGACACAGCTCACACTTCCCTGGGAAGAGTCCACCTAATGGATTGATCCTTGATAAATGAATGTATATCATGTGTCAAGATCGATGCCATGTACTACTTGTGTAATATAACGGAGAATGGAAAGTCAATGGAGAACAGAGAGCAATGGAAAATTACAAGTTAAGAAATACAGTGATCTAATGGCCAATGAAACTTCTTTGACTGCCAATTTTCTGCCTTGGTGGAATTATTTCTGAGAAGCCAAAATTATCAGGGGAGATTTGAAAGATATTGAGCAAGAAGTTCAGAATGAAATGCAAGAGGCATGACCTCCAAGAGCTAGTAAGTAACTGCATATTTGCATTTTAATTATTGCCCACTACCACCAAGGGTGTAATTGCTTCCATAGGAAAGCTCCTTGATATCAGCCCAAGATGCTAAACTGCTTCTATCTGCTTGGAGACTGATGATCTCATAGCTCAGGGCTATAACTATTGGAGGAGCTGTACCATCTTCTAATAAGCCATACTTATCTCTGCTAAGTAAGATGGAGAGAATGCTTCCTGAAGAAAGCATCAGTCTAATGCTAAAAGAAGTCTTTTGTCCTGAGCAAGGAAGCAAGGTGAAGTTGACTCCTTACTACATAATATTAATTAAATATGCATACACATGAATACATGTAAATACATGCTATGAAAAATAATAACTGTGAAAGCTGTTAATTCTGTTCTCCAATTATTGCATTTCTTAAGGCTCCACTTGACTACTTAAGTATTTCCAGTCAACAAGTTCTGAAGAAAAAAAAGAGGTATTCATCACTGCAGTGTGACCAGGTCTATCTTAACTGAGATAGGCAGCTACTGAGGGTCAGAAACCTTATATTAACTTGACTTGTATTAGCTCATTATTTCTCACAACAATCCTGAGAGGTAGGTATTTTTATTATCTCCATTTTACAGATGAGAAAACTGAGGCCTAGAGTGGTTAAGTAGTTTTCCCACAAAGCTCCTAAGTGGCAGAGCTCAGATTTTAACCTATAGAATCTGACTCCAGCATTTATGCTCTCAGTCACTCCAATAATGAGAAGCCCTTTTGCTGTGCCAGGAAGCAAGATGAAGTCACACGTTTGAGGTAAAGCACATTTACATGTGATGGTCAATGACTCCACCCTGGACATCCATGGTAGTTTTTATTTGCATTAACAGGGACTTTTCTCAAGTGCTATTTTACAAATGGAATTGTATTAGTCAGGGTTTTCCCAATAGGATATCTCTCTGTATATCTACATAGAGATAGGTATATCATTATATAGGTAGATCTATTCAGATATAAAAGATATCTATATCTATATAGGTAGATATAGATAGATATACATATATAGAGAGAGACAAAGTTACAGAGGCAGACAGACAGACAGACTGGGGGGAGAGAGAAACAGAGAGAGAGACACACACACAGAGACAGAGAGATTATAAGGAACTGCCACTGGCAAATATGGAGGCTGGCAAGCCCATAACTGCAGTGTGGGACCCAAAGGAGCTGATGGTACAGATGAAGTGTGAAAGCAGAGAATTCCATCTTGCTTAGAGAGGTCAGTCTTTTTCTTTTATTCAAGTCTTCGACTGATTGGTGAGGCCCACACACATTATGGACAACAATCAGCTTACCCCAAAGGTCACCAATTTAACTGTTAATCTCATCCACAAATGCCCTCTGAGTTGACATATAAAATGAACCATCCCAGGAATACAGGTCTTGGAGAGGATGATTCAATGGTCCAGGGCTACATGGCAAAACCAACACCAGAGCTCAGATCCTCTGGACCCCTGGTCAGCATGACCACAACACCACACTACCTCCCTGTGAAGCCATGAGAAGGATCTGCTGCCCCCAAGGGAAGGGTAAGGAGAGTACTAAGGCATCCTGTTCTTCCAGCACTGCTGTCACCCAGCAAGAGTGTAAAGGAACTTCAATTCTTTTTTGCTGATTCTTTTGTAGGTTGATGTTTCAATGAAAATTTTTTATACTATGGGTGTTGTTTGTTCTTTCTCTGGTTCCTTTAGGTGTAAGTTTAGGGTGTTTATTTGAGATTTTTCTTATTTCTGGAGGTAAACTTTTATTGCTATAAACTTCCCTCTTAGAACTGTTTTGGTTCCATCCATAGATTTTGGATCATCCTGTTTTCATTTTCATTTGTCTCTAGGTTTTTTTCTTAATTTCCTCTTTGATTTCTTCAATGATCCATTGGTTGTTTAGTAGCATATTGTTTAGCCTCCATGAGTTTGTGTTTTTTGCAGTTTTTTTTCCTTTTTTTCCTTGTAGTTGATTTCTAGCATCATAGTGTTTTGGTCAGAGAAGATGCTTGATATAGATTTCCGTTTTCTTAAATTTACCGAGGTTTGCTTTGTGGCCCAGCATGTGATCTATCCTGGAGAATGTTCCATGTGCACTTGAGAAGAATGTATATTCTGCTGCTTTTGGATGGAATGCTCTATAAATGTAAATAACAATGTTCTATTATTTACTGCTCAGAAAGATGGTAACACAGGAAGCACAAAATAGGGCTTAAAATTAGGTGAGGTATATGATTTTCCTGAACTTAACACTTTTGTTTATGAGAACTATAGTTTGACCCCTCAATTAAGACTAGATCTAGCCCATGACAAGGAATAGGAGACAGATTACATTTGAGCTTATCTGAAAATTACATTTTAATTGTTTCTTTCAGTTTAGTAGTTCCCGACTTCTTCTAAATTATTCTTTTAACAATAAAAGAATAATTGTCCCCCTGCCATGTGCCACACTTTGTGACATTAGCAGAGCATGTGTCAAACATTGTGCTTAGTGTAATATTGACAATCAACTCAGATGCTCAGAAACACATATCTTGATCAAGGTTAAAGGCATTGTTTCATCATCTATACATGTAAGACATATGTTTAGACATGAGTTGGACACAAAAAACGTCAGGGCACAGATTCCATCTGTGCAGAGATGATGTAACCAGGACGTCTGTGACAACTGAGAGGTTCAGAGACATTTACCAAAGTCAACCATTTTTTTTCCTTATAATCCCATTGACACATTATTTGTATGCCAATAGCTAGCTACTAAGTGGAGCACTTCCCAGGTGCAAATCACTGCTGAGAACTTTCCAAGTATTGATGATTTTTTCTCATACATCCCTGAGGTGGGTGTGACTATGCCTGGCTTACAGATATGACAACGAAGGTGAAAACAGGATAAGTTACTACCTCAATGTCACTCCACTGGTAAGCACTGGAGCCAGAAACTGAACCTTGCATCATCTAGGCTGAGGCTAGCAAATGTTTTCTGCAAAGGGCCAGCTGGTAAAGATTGTAGGTTTTGTGGGCTATACATTTTAATTTGCAACTAGTCAACTTTGTTGCTGTAGTCTGAAAGAAGCCATAGAAAATAGGCAAATGAATGAGCATAGCTGTGTTCCAATAAGACTTTTAAGGGCATCCCTGCATCACAAAAAGCAAGCAACTGGCCAGATTTGCTCCATGGGCTATAGTTTGCCAAGCCCTGATCAAGACCATCACAGAGTCTGACTTGAGAGAGAATGGCAGAATGAATGTAAAATGAGGAGTGAAACACATTCCTTCTACTAGCCCATCATAAAGTTGTAACTTCCAAGTAAATATTGGAAAGAAATACTGTATGTCTACTTATGAGTGGATTTAAGTATCAGAGAAGAGACAGCCAAGATGTTGAGGTGTGTGCATGCAACAAAATGGCCTTGACCTTGACCTAAAGTTCTATTTGAGGATATTTGTGCTGGGAGTAGAAAGGGGTGAGAAAAATGATTACACCTTTCACAAAGTAAGTGTAGGACAGTGCCCTGGGGAAAAAAATTTTTTTTTCCTGTATTTTTCTTTTTTTTCTCTGTTCTAGCAAGACTGACAGTGGAACATCACCTTGTCTTTTCTAAGGTCAGTAGAGAAACTTTGAGCTCAAAGGGGGATGTAGCTGCCTGTAGGTGAGCAGGGAGACAGCTATACTTCTCCAGGAAAGGGATCTAATCTGACTGTTGGGATTTGAAGGCCTGGGCTCCCTGGCGGCAGTAGAGGGTGCACTTTAGGAGGAAGGGCAAGGGAAACCTATTAACCCATGAGCTGTGCACTAAAGTCTGAGAGCCTTGGAATCAAATCTTGGTGTCCCATTAGCTGAGCTCAGCTCTGAGCATCATGGTCGACCCATAAAGGAGCATAGGGGTCTGGACAGGGACTGGGGTCAGCAGCTGCCTGTGAGTTTTCCAGGTGGATGGGATCAGGGATCCCAGACATCTTGGTGCTTTAAGTCCTCAGCCCACAGGACTTCAAGATTCCCAGTAGGAATAGGAGGGCAATTGAGAGTCCAGATCAAGGACCAGTTAAACAAGAGCAGGAGGCAGGGTGGGGACTGGTAGAGTGAAGACCCCTGATGTGGGGCCTGAGGAACCCAAGGCTCATCAACACTAATTCTGTTTATTGACACTGGGAAACTAGCAAAGTGAGAAAAGAAAATCAAAGGTAATATGCATTTGAAAAAAGTTTAGATTGCTTATCATCTCTGCCTAATTACTGAGAAGCGATAATCATGACTACTTGCAATCACAGAGTGTCACATTTGCTTTCTGTTTCCGGTGCCATTTATTCTCAAGTCTACATCTTTGGGACGTGTGGTTGCAGCTCTGATGAACAGGGCTGTCTCCACGAGCTGCACACACATTTTTGCATGTCTCTTTCTAATCATTCTTCAAAGATGTATTGTCTTAACAAAGGAGAGGACATTGTTCCCAAGAGGTGACTCTTCAGACCAGGCAGCAGCTCCTGGGTCTCTTGTCTACTTGTGTCTTCCAGGTCCTTGTATTAGCATACTTTGTATCCTGATGCTTTTACATCTGGGGCATGGCTAACCTGGAAAGACTGCTCCTCCCAGGGCTAACCAATTCCTATAGACTGTAAATGACTCACCTACAAGCATACCTTCCATATGCAAACCAACCAACCCAGAGCCCATACCACAACCACCTTTCACACTCCAGGCCACTCTTTCCCTGCCCTAATCACTTAGCGGCCAGGTACTAGACAATTTGCGACAGCCCCTACACTCCAGAGACCACTGAAATTACTCAAATGAGTCAATCTTATGCCTGCTTGCCCTGTCTCATCCATCCCTTCCCACAAAGACCACAATAAATGCTCTCACCCACATTTTGCTCCCTTTCTCTCTCTGCCTCCTGACTCACCCTGGTGCTTCCCCATGTGGCCCTGTGTGGTGTAAACATGACCCCCCATCTCTTGGTAACTATGAAGAACAAACTATCTTTTCAATGGCAGTTGTCTCCTGGTTCCTATACCTAAATAATAATAAAGCCTACATTTTAAAAGTCAGGTGCCCCCAGATTCTGCAGATCCCCAGATCCTGCAAAAGCTTAAAATGACAAACACTTCCATGTGTAAAGATTTTCTAGCAAAAGTGTGTAAAGAAATGCCATTGGCGGGGGAAACCCTGGCTTTAGAATCAGACTTTGGTGCTGGAATTAGACTTCTGCTCCTTCTGCTGGAGACCTTGGTCTGATTCAATTTCCTCATCTGCAAAACAGAGGCTCAATCAGGACCCAACTCAAAGGACTGAAAAATGACACATATCAAAATTGTGTGTCATACAATGAACATTTAAAACTACTATTGTGGTTGGTAACATTGTTCTTCCTCAATATTTGGTAACCTCAAATATTTTTTAACCAGTAGACTAAATTTTATCTGAATGAAGTTTGCCATTTTTCCTTTTCCCTCAGCTATTCTTTTAAACATTTGATTTCCATATGGTCATTTGAAAGGGCACAGACCTTCTCATTAATTACTAAGGTTTCAAAACCTTTGGGTCAGAACTTGACTAAGACAAAAAACAATGTTTCCCAAACTTGAAATTTAGGGCACCCAAGAATACTTCTGCAGAACCTAGTTTGAAAAACCCTGCATTAAAAATTAAATACTGTCAGTAGAGGTGACTGCTTCTTGTTGACAGATTCATAAACCCCAACACAAATGGGACCCTGAAATATTGTAATGCATGGGGCTTTTACCCAAATAATCCATGATAGGAATGTAACTGTATGAAGGTGGATAGAATCCAAATGAAATGAAGGAAAAAACCTTTTCCAAAAGAGATCTTCATGGATCCCCAAGGAACGTAATTACAAAGTAATTTGAATCATCTTGTAAGTTCCAAGAAACCCAGGGTTGAAGCCTTCTTTGCAAATAGACAGTTTTCTTCTGGAAGCATAACTTTTATTAGAGTCATCTTCCCAGTCCAAACAGTGTATTTGGCCCCCAAATTATAAACCTCAAGTCTCTGGCATAACTAGTTACTAAATCAATAGTGAGAAAGGATTTGCTTTCCCTCACTGAGACCACCAGTGCCAGCTTCATGGGCCTGTGACCTGTGCAGTCACCCAGGACCCTGTTCTCAGAGGGGCCCTCCATGTAGTTTAATTGTCTTCTATCTCTGTCTTGAAAGTCTTACTGCTTTTTGAACACAGTACCCGTATTTACATTTTGCAATGGGCCCCTCACGTTAGGCAACCAATCCTGAAGACCCCCATTTACTGCCCCCTCGTTAAAGGGTACAACCCAGGTCAAAAGCAATCCTGGGAGGCTGCCTTGAGAAATGTGTGACACCATCATGTCGTGCTGACAGGGGGCTGGCTCTTCAGAGAACCACCCTCTGGTAGAAAGATAATGAGTGCCCTTAAATCATTGAAAATTCAGCACATACCAACTTAGAAAAGATGACCCACACTAATTCAATTGAAAATACCAGAACAAGAAAGAAAGAAAGAAAGAAAGAAAGAAAGAAAGAAAGAAAGAAAGAAAGAAAGAAAGAAAGAAAGAAAGAAAGAAAAGAGGGAAGGAAGAAAGGCTTGCACTTTTTTTTTTTCAAACCCAACCATCTGGCTGTTCTCTCTTATTCATCTTGACATCTGATTCTCTATTTTGTAGCAAATTAATCCAGGTAGTGATCCCTATCATAAGTCTTCTGAGTGGTTTAAAGGGCTGATTTTATTACAAAAGGCTAATTCTTTGATGCTCACTGCCTGTTGGAAGGATGCAGAACTGGCAGGCAGAAAATGCTGCCTGTTCTATACAAGGTCAATGGTCCAGAGAACTAATGTCTTGTATCTGAACAAACAACCTAGGTGAGGCCAGCCCAAAACCTTTCCTCTTTGTCTTTGGCATTGGAAATAGGGAATTGGATCACCCTGTCAATCCTTGACCAGGCTGGGAACAGACGCAGAGATGAATGTTGTCCTTAGCACCTACGCATCTCTTTTCAGAGTCACTGTTTTCTTTTCTTTTTTTTTTTTTTTAACATAGTCACTGTTTTCTTGTCATGAGCTATCTCGAATCCCAGGTGCCATTTCCAGGTGATGCTGTTGGTTCTCTGATGCTTCCTTCCTCGGTGGGGTACCTGACTGCTCTTCCAATCTCCTCCTTGTCAAGCCCTGCAACCTGCAACCTCAGAGCTCTGACCTCAGCCGCTTGTCCCTTTTTGAAAATATTAGGCAAGTAGCACAGCTGATGACTTCACATTGGCAGTCAAGGAATGTTTGCATTTCATAAAAGAGCAGACTCCTACATATGGAACTCTAACCCACAGGGAATGCTCCCACGTGTGGACATTGAGTTCTACTTCAAGAGTAACAAGGGCATGATTTGAGAGTAAGATGGGCTGGGAGAAAGGCTATATTTTGCTTAGATGTTGAAAAAAATGTCATACAGTTGACCCTTCAACAATGCAGGGGTTAGGGGAGCCAGCCCTCCGTGCTGTTAAAAATCATCTTGTGGGTTTCCCTGGTGGCACAATGGTTGAGAGTTAAAAAAAAAATCATCTTGTAACTTATAATTGGCCCTCCATATCTGAGCTTCCTCCATATCCGCAGTTCTTCATCCATGGACCAACCAAGGCTCCTGTAGTACTGTAATATTTACTATCAAAACAAATCCGCCATGTAAGTGGACCTGCGCAGTTCAAACTGTGTTGTTCAAGGTTCAAGTGTATTTTGCTTAAATGTTGCTTTGAAAATTTAAGTTGTCTGAAAAGAAGATGGTTTATTTAGCTGAGGCTGACTCTATACATCTCCTTGCAAGCATTTTGCTAGCAGTTGAGATGAACCGGTGGGTCACCAAGGGTATGATCTGACTTCCCATAGACTTATCTGATATCAGCTATCAGTGCACTCGCTCCACTGATTTCTTATTTCAAATAAAAATAAGAAAATTAAAATTCTTGCGAATCCCCTGGCAGTCCAGTGGTTAGGACTCCACACTTCCACTGCAGGGGGCACTGGTTGCATCCCTGGTGGGGGAACAAGGATCTCACAAGCTGCGCGGCCAAAATAAAGAAAGAAAGAAAAGAAGGTTTCGCCCAAGTCAATATTTAAAGATCAATAGCAAAATACAGTTTAGACAGTCAAAAAAAAATTGTGAAAGACTTTGAAATGAACAAAGGAATGACTGAGTCTCCTGTCTAGGGCACCCGTCTGCCCTGGCTCTGCTTTTCAATGTCTTTCAGCTATTTCACAGCTCCATAAGATGTAGAAAACTGACTGTAATGCAATCGATTCTTGTCTATAGAAACTCAAATAAATTGTGTCCAGTGGCGATGCAGTTGGTTACTGTTCTGGGAATATTAACCAATTTTGTTTTTACTTGGTCTATTCAGATTTAATTTTTTTTCTTGAGTGAATTTTTTTTTTTTGCGGTACGCGGGCCTCTCACTGTTGTGGCCTCTCCTGTTACGGAGCACAGGCTCCGGACGCGCAGGCTCAGTGGCCATGGCTCACGGGCCCAGCCGCTCCGTGGCACGTGGGATCTTCCTGGACCGGGGCACGAACCCGTGTCCCCTGCATCGGCAGGTGGACTCTCAACCACTGCACCACCAGGGAAGCCCTTGAGTGAATTTTTAAAAATTATAATTGCTAGCAAAGGTTTAATCTAAGATTAAAATTTACTGGCATCATGTTCTCTTGAGATTTAAAAATATTTACTGTACCCTCTAGTTATATATCCTTTTTTATTCTTAATGTTGTTCTTTTTTTAACATTTACTTCAGTGACTTTTTATTATTTTATTTTATTTTATTTATTTTTTAACATCTTTATTGGAGTACAATTGCTTTACAATGGTGTGTTAGTTTCTGCTTTATAACAAAGTGAATCAGATATACATATAAATATGTCCCCATATCCCCTCCCTCTTGCGTCTCCCTCCCTCCCACCCTCCCTATCTCACCCCTCTAGGTGGTCACAAAGCACTGAGCTGATCTCCCTGTGCTATGAGGCTGCTTCCCACTAGCTATCTATTTTACTTAATGTTATTCTTTATGTTCTTTTTTTTCCCTGGGCCATTCTCACTCATTTTATTTATCTTTTCAAAAAACTAGCTTTCAGTTTTCTTGATATTTTGCCTTCTTTATTTTTATTTGTCTTGCTTTAATCTGATGTTGTGTCTTGTACCTTGTCCATGACACAGAATATAAGAGAATAGCTCTTTGCTCCTTAAAATATTTTCTACTTGGGGCTTCCCTGGTGGTGCAGTGGTTGAGAGTCTGCCTGCCGATGCAGGGGACACGGGTTCATGCCCCGGTCCGGGAGGATCCCACATGCCGTGGAGTGGCTGGGCCCGTGAGCCATGGCCGCTAGGCCTGCGCGTCTGGAGCCTGTGCTCCGCAACCGAAGAGACCACAGTGGTGAGAGGCCTGCATACCTCAAAAAAAAAAAAATTGTACTTGAAAAACCTCATTATGAAGACATGATACAAGCTCAAGGTCAACAAATATTTTTAAAGGATTCATTTTATTTTTATTAATATTAGTATGGTTTGATGAAAATTACACATTCAGCAAGTATGGTTCCAATAGGACATAAATTCATGGATTACTTCAGAAATGTCATATGCAACAAGATAAATAGTAAAACTAGATGGGTATTATATGAAACCATGAAAACATATACTTTATGACAATATAAATACTCATTTCCAAATTCACTTATTCAACATTCATACCACAAGTATTTATGGAGTACTGTCAGGTTACTGGAGGTTTACTGGTAAATAATACTAAAGGGCCCCTATTCTTCTCAAGTTTGCATTTTAGTAAGGAAGACAGATAATAAATAAGAAAATAAATATATATAAAGTAATTTCAGATAGAGATAGGTCCTTTGAAAAAAAGTCAGGTTGAAAGATATGGGATAAGTTGGTTTAAATTCTCTCCTGATGGTGATGGCTACTAGTAATGAATATACTTTATGTATTTTATGGGCTTTTTAAAGCATGCCTAGGCAGAGTCAGTGAATGGCGTAGTGGACAGAAGACAGTTGAAATAATTATAAAAGCCTAGGTTAACAATAGAAGACCAATAGACTTCTCCATTTGATTTATAGACAAGAAAACAAAAGACATCTTTATTACAGAGCAGTCAACATTACCTACTTTGTAAAATCTATTGAGAGTGTCAGCTAAAGTGTAAAATCTATTGAGAGTGTCAGCTAAATACCTGAAGGTATCATGAGTTAAAAAGAAAAGCCATGGAGATATAATTTTTATTGATGCGATGGCAATTTCAACAGTCATGGGGTATTTCCATCCACTCCACTTGTCTCTCTCTCTCCTCTGAACAAAAGCTTCCATTTTTCTCAGTTTACTCTGTGACCTACACATCTTTAGCACAGTCTCACCTAGTCCCCCAACCACCCTGCCAAGTAAGGACTGTCATTACCCCATTCCACAAGTGGGGACATGGAAGGTCAGAGCCATAGCCAAGAGCAACAGCCAGCAGGTAGGGGTGTGGGTGGGGTTTGTCCTAGAGGTCAACGGCAGAACCTGAGTGCCTACTATGAGCCTGCACTTTCTCCCATCCTCTCAATTTTGACAAAAAAATAGACATGTTTTTCTTTGTGGAATTTCTTCTTGGCAAGTTGCCACAAGCGTGAATAACAGGAGGAGATTCTCTGAAGTTTTGCCAAGGGCAGATGAAGAATTCTGAAAGATTGTCTTTGCCAAAAGCACTATAAGTGGAGTAATGCTTAATTGATCTATTTTCATCTTTGTTCAGCGGCCCCAGCAGAAGGGCATTGTCTTTAGGCTGCAGTAGCTTCTGTTAAAATTTGTCCTGGAAGCCCCAAGCCACTTGTGTGAAGCACAACCTAGATTTACCCACCCAAGCCCTCTCCTCCCTTTTCTTCTTTATTCTCTTCTGATTTTGTCAGAGAGATATATTCTGAAGGCAGTGGTGGGGTCAGTGTACATGCTAATTAAATAAATAATACACAAAATATACCCATCTAGTTGCATTGTCTTTTTGAATATGAACACATCAATATCTGTTCATAGTTTAAAATACATTTTGCCTAAATTCTCTACTTCTCCTTGAGGAATATTAAGCCAGATCTCAACTGAAAAAACAAAATTGGAGATATAAGGTGTTACTGGTTAGATTCATTAAATACATGAAACAGATCTTTCCAAAATTTTGTGGGTAATTTAAGAAAGTCTTTTATTGTGACTGGATTATTCAATGAATTGATGCAATTATTTCACAAACTTTGATTGCAAATGCCCTGTCCCTGATGAACTATCATCACTTCTTTGGGATCTCAACTCACATTTAATGGCAGGAAAACCAAACAGACATCTATATTGGAAGTAAAGAAAGTGAGACACGCTTTCAGGAATCAGGCATTTTTATTTGAGTTACAAATTTTAGCAACTATATCAGGCTCAAAGAATTACAGGACAGGAATTTCTCCCCTAAAGCAGCTAAGTGGATGAAATGCAAAAAAGAAAAAAAAAGAAAAGGACTAAAAATTAAGAGACAGGCCTAACCTTGCCACGAAAACATTGCCTCATCGCCCACAAGTTATTTAACTTCCCTATCTCTCAGTTTAAGCCATATGGCTCTCAAAAGAATAAATGGATGGATGGATGATGGATGAATGCCTGGATGGAAGGATGGATAAATGGTTAGATACATGGTGAATGATGGATGGATGGATGGATGGATGATGGATGGATGGACTACAAATAGGGGAATGGATGAGTAAATCATTTAGAATGAATTACTGATTTTGAAACATTGATGAACGAATTAATGATTTTTGCCAGTTTTTCCATCCTATATACCTCTAAAGGTCTGAATGTATTTTCTGAGTATCTACCTGAACGCTGATTGTGAACTTTACATACAAGAAAAGATTGAAACATTCTCTACTTTACAGAAATCTATAGTCTGTATCAGAGAAGCAAGTTAAACCACATAAAGTAAACCATAAAAATGGGAATCAAGTGAAAAATGATGGGACATAGACTTTGAGTGCTATAGGCATTCAAGGAATGGTGAAGTCTGTCCTACAATTCAATAGGCTCCTGAACCAGAAGGACAGGGGAATGTAGAGCAGATCAGAACTGGAGCAAGTGGGCCAGCCCCTCCAAACAGAAGCAGTGTTGAGATCAGAATGGGGTTGGTAGGGAAGCTCAAGGCTTTGAGCCCTTCTGGGTGTCATTCAGTTAAGTAGGCATTAATCCACTGTTCACTGTCCTAACGAACATTCAAGCTTCTTGCCTTGATGGTTAGTTTTACGTGTCAACTTGACAAAGTAATCGTACACATTTATTTATTCAAATGTTAATCTAAATGTTACTATGAAGGTATTTTCCATTGTAGTTAACAGGCAATCACTTGATTTTAAGTAAGAGATTATCCTCAATAAAATGTTTAAGCTTTGTCCAGTCAGTCGAAGACCTTAAGAGCAAAAACTATTTCCCAAAGAAGAAGCAATTCTGCCTCGAGACTGTCTGAGTTTCCAACCTGCCAACCTGACCTACAGACTTTGGATTTGCTGACATTGCAGAAACCAACTTCTTAAAATAAAGCCTTTTAAAACTTTCGAAAATTAAAATTAAAAATATCTATCTGTCTATCTATCTATCTTCTATTGGTTCTGTTTCTCTGAAGAACCCTGACTGATGCAATACCTTATTTCAATATAAGCAGATTTCCCATTGGTGTGGAATACAGGTGCAAACCTGGGTATCTGTTTTGGCTTGATTTTTATGACAATTTTTATGTATATTTTTAGGACAAGATGTGAAGTTTGGTGATGAGCTGCTGGGGTTCTGAAATTAGGCAGAGGGGGCAAAATGATTGGAAACCACCCTACATGCATGGTCCCTCAGGGACGCTTTTCAGCTTCCAGTAAACATAATCTTTGGCAAATTTGACAAAGTCACCAACCTGCCTGAGTTCTCAGCATGATTTTGTTTATGGGAAATGAGAAGGCACAACTCTTCTCCAGCTCTTTCCACTCTGCTCTTTCTATGGTGCAATTAAAGCTTTCCAATATCAGGGACTTCAACACTTGAAAGATTTTCTTAAGGGAAGACAAGGAATGTAAAGCATCTCAATTTTAATTAAAATTAAAAGGACCTCATTACACAGTGAATAAACTATGGTGCTGATAATTATCAATTCAAAAGAGTAAAAATGGTAATTTCTAGCTAGGAAATAAGTACCAGTTCACCCCCTTATTTAATCCATCAAATTTTAATTTCCTTCTTGTTTATGTAATTGAGGAAGAGCTGCCAGATTGGGGATGACAGTGCTGCAGCCTTCTGCTTTGAAAGGAGGGGCTTTCTCCTTAACTGTCACATAAGCCATTAAAGCCTCTGAACTGGGCTGTCTCAGATAGATTTTCCTACTTTCCACTTACTCATCCTGCCAAAAATAAGGAAGTTCATTAACCTCATACTGTTAAGAAACGGAGCTTATCACAAGAAGTCTGGAATGGGTTCCTTCTGTGAACTGGGAATGAAGGACCGTTTTTCCTAAGGTGAGCACTGCTGCAGGAGCCTAGGGCATCAGATGTAATCTGGCATCTTCCTTCTCTTTTTTTTGGTTTTGTTTTGTTTTGTGTTTTGGCGGTACGCGGGCCTCTCAGTGCTGTGGCCTCTCGCCTTGCGGAGCACAGGCTCCGGACGCGCAGGCTCAGCGGCCATGGCTCACGGGCCCAGCCGCTCCGCGGCATGTGGGATCTTCCCGGACCGGGGCACAAACCCCTGTCCCCTGCATCGGCAGGCAGACTCTCAACCACTGCGCCACCAGGGAAGCCCCTTCCTTCTCTTTTTTTAAAAAATAAATTTATTTATTTATTTATTCATTCATTCATTCATTCATTTATGGCTGCGTTGGGTCTTTTTTTTTTAGCTATTTATTTATTTTTAACATCTTTATTGGAGTATAATTGCTTTACAATGTTGTGTTAGTTTCTGTGCGTTGAGTCTTCGCTGCTGTGCACGGGCTTTCTCTAGCTGTGGCGAGCAGGGGCTACTCTTTGTTGCAGTGCACAGGCTTCTCATTGCAGTGGCTTTTCTTGTTGTGTAGCATGGGCTCTAGGCACACGGGCTTCAGTAGTTGTGGCTCGCGGGCTCTAGAGCGCAGGCTCAGTAGTTGGGACGCATGGGCTTAGTTGCTCCTCAGCATGTGAGATCTTCCCAGACCAGGTCTCGAACCCATGTCCCCTGCATTGGCAGGTGGATTCGTAACCACTGCGTCACCAGGAAAGTCCCATCTTCCTTTTCTGAATCATCCCCCAGAGCTCAGTCTCCCCCACCCACAGTACGAGAAAGGTTTAAGGAAGCAACATAGTCTCTAAATAATAATATCCAATGGCATAGCAATAAAATGTTGCCAAATAACAAGCAAGACATTTGGATTGACCTTATTCTGGTGCTGTATTAGACTTTAGGACTTCTTCTGAGAGGAGCGCAGGACCAGAGGGGAAGCAGATGTGAGATTCTAACATCTCTCCAGTACATTATGCTGGAGTACAGTAAAATTACCTCGGAAAATCATTTTAAGTTGCCAGCTCCTAGTGCTCCCAGATGCCGTACCATTTGATAGCTAGCTGTGTTTTTAACATGTGCGTTATCTTTTCAGCTATTGGTATAATTAATGGTTCCCTACGTGAGCCCCATCAAGCTTTGGAGATGTTTAAAATGAAAACATAACTTTTTTTCTTCCTCCTTTTACCTTTTCTTTGTTTCTAAGTGGTAGCATCCTTCAGAGTAAAACCTGGCCACCATTGAAGCATCTTTAGTTGAAGATTAATCATGGTTCCTACAAAAATGTCAGAAAGGCAAGCTGAGGGGGTGTATTTCAGACAATGAGGCGTGGAATGTCCTCTAAGCTATCAGGTGGTGCTAAAGTAGCAACTCATACTTAGGCTGGATATAACCTCTCTGTTCTGCACTAACAATGATGTGAAGTTCTTCTGAAATTAATTTTCAGGTCATGACCGCTCAGCCGTTCTGGACAGAACGGGGCTCAAAGGTTAGTGGTGGGTTATCATCAGAGAGAAATATAATTTCTTCTTCCTTAGAGCAGAGCTTCTCAATCTCAGCACTTCTGACATTTGGGGCCACTTTAGTTTTGGTGTGAGGGACTGTCCTGTGTGTTGTATGGTACTCAGCATCACCCCCTGGCCTTTACCCCCTGGATCTCAGTAGCACCCTCCACAGTAGGGAAAATCAAAAATGTCCCCAGATACTGGAATGTCCCCTGGATATGGGCAGGGGGGGCGGTCAGAATCAACCCTGGGTTAGAACCACTGCCCTAGAATAAAGCAGCCTCAAGTTGAATATATGTGAAAAACATAGACCGGGTATTACCTTTGAATACTAAATACATGTAATTAAAGTTAGAAATACACTACCCAAATCTCCACCTATTCCTTTGTTGCCACTTTTTTAAGGTATTTACAAATAAATAATCACACCTATAACTGTTATAAAAATCATTCTGAAATAATAATAGTGACAGTGTTTGCCTCTGAAACAAAGACAAAGTTTGAATTCTTTTGCTAAGAGTACAAATGTTGAGTGCATTTATATTTACTTCTCAGGATTCTAGGAAAGAATTTGTCTCAGTAAAATGAGCATAAAATAAAGTTAATCCCCATAAAAATTAATAAACTACTTCATGTTACCTGTTTTCTATAGAACTCTACCTAAAGTTATGCATGATTGTCAATTATTATGATCCCTCTTTAAGGACAAAATCTCCATCGTCTTCTCCCCCTAAATTTTTCTGGCTGTGGTGTTATGTGGGCACTACCAGATGTTGTTAACTACTCCAAAATTGAGAATTCTTTTCTCAACATGTCTAGATGGTTCTCACCGGAATGTATGATTGGTTGTGGGGTTTTAACACAGTTCAGTAAAGGGAGATGCTACACCCAGCAAGGGAATGTTCTCACTTCCTAAACCATCACAAACCGTCAGCATCTGGATATAAAAATTATGCTTTAAACTTCTAAAAACTTGTCTGCCAGCTTATAAATCTTCAGTTGGCCACAAATCTCATCAGTAGAACTGGGGGTTTTATGAACCTGCATTGGAGAAGCACTCATAAGATTACAGCAGGGAAGGGGTGTCATTTCAATAAGAAAAGATAAAACAGAGCTTCAAACCCCCCTCTAAGTGTTCATTCCAGCACCCCCCCCCAACAAACACACACACTCACACACACACTAACACATCTATGTCCACCTACGTCACCTATTTTTCGAGAAGGTGCTGTGAAGAAGGACAGGTATATTTACTACTGTTACCATTCAGAGCATGATTCCCCAGAACATCGTGGACCATGGCTCCTGTGTGAACATCTTGGCAGAGGCTTTCTGAGCATATGTGGGAAGACAGATCTGTCCTGCTGGGATCTGGCATTTTCCAGTGTGTATCCTAGACAGAACGTCAGGCAGACACCTGAGCCACCAAGAGACACTGCTGGCATCACACCTGGCCTTCATTTCCTCCCAACATCAAGGTCATGACTGCAGCCCAACCATATGGTGAATCTGGTTCAGGTGAAACTTGCTGAGGCCCCATGTGCCCAGGAATTGAGCCAGAAGAGTCTCACATCCCATCTTCCTGACATGGCTTTAAGCCAGAAGAGTAGTGTCCCAGCCTAATAGGACTGGAGGAAACTGAAACCTGCCAGGTCAAACTCTTTATGTCAAAAACAAGGGAACCAAGACTGAGGACATCTAAGGGATCCTTTCAGTGTCCTGGGGTTAACAAATCCAGAGCAGATGGTTGTACTGAGAACCAAGACATCTGAGTTTATTGAGCATCATTGTGCAAGCCACTGTTCTGAGACCTGCTAGACGTACAAAGAAGTATAAATTATGGACTCTGCCCAAAGAGCTCACAACAATCCTGAAAAAAATAACTCCAGAGAAAAAAATGCAAAGAGATCAAGACAATAATCGAAGAATAACTTAGGAAGTGCTGAATTGTGCCAAATGGAATGAT
Organism: Tursiops truncatus; assembly: GCF_011762595.2. Lineage (NCBI taxonomy): Eukaryota > Metazoa > Chordata > Mammalia > Artiodactyla > Delphinidae > Tursiops > Tursiops truncatus. Next base: position 136,975,016 of record NC_047037.1, on the reverse strand, counting down.
CTGTATGTCATTAATTTTTGTTTGGTGAAGCCAGTTCAGCTCTATTTTGGCTGAGGTGCTTGGGAGAAATTATAACAGGTAAAACTAGATTTAAACTGGACTTTGAAGGATAAACAGATTTTGACCAGGTGCAGAGGGAAAAAGAGAGACACCCAGAAAAGAAAATGGCAAAATAGGGCCAGGAAAAATAAATAACCTGGTGTGTTGATATAGAAGTACAGGCAAGGAAGGGAAGAATACTGGCTGTAGAGCAGAATGTCTTGGGTTCAAATTCTGTGGCTGGACTTGACCAGCTCAGCAACTCTACCCCACAGAGCCTCAGCTTCCTCCCTATAAGAGCAAGTAGTGGCCCCAGGCAGAGAGGACTCAATGAGATTGCGTGTATGTCACCCACATGGCAGCAGTAGCGTCTCTGTACTTTGAGCCCCCCACTCCATGTCTGGGGGAAGATCTGTGATCCATGACCACCCCAAGATTTCTCCAAGTATCCAATGGTTTAAATAATGATAATCACTTTCTAGTCTCAGAATCTCCTTTCCAAATTCTTATCTCCCCTCCCAGGGCTGAGTTCTCTTTGATTGGCACTAACCCATCCCTGAAAGTAATGTGCAGGATGCCACAGTGATCAATGATGGGAGGACACAGTGTGTTTGGAGGCAAGGAGAACTATTGGACGGTTATTGCACTGACTGGGCATATTAGTTTCCAAGGTCTGCCTTAACGAATTACCACAAACTAGGTAGCTTGAAACAACAAAAATATATTCTCCCATAGTTCTGGAGGCTAGAAGTCCTAAATAAACATGTCCAAAGTGTTGGTTCCTTCTGTAGACTCTGAGGGAAAATCTAAGATGTGTCTCTCTTGTAGCTTCTGGTGTTTATCAAAAATCGTTTGTTCTTCTTGGCTTGTAGACATAACACTGCAGTCTCTACCTCCATTGTTACATGACCTTCTCCCTGTTTGTATCTGTGTACAAATTTCCCTTTCCTTAAAGATACCAGTCACTGGATTAGGGCCCACCCTAATCTGGTATGACCTCATTTTAACTTCATTGAATCTTCCAAGATCCTATTTCCAAATAAGGTCCATTCACAAATACAGAGGGTTAGGACTCAAACATATCTTTTTGGTGGACACAACTCAACTCACAACCTTGGGTATGACCTGATGAAAGTATGGAGTAAAAGTCATCAGTGAGAAAGGAAAGACAGCAGGAGATGAAAAAGTTTTCTGAGGGGAGAATCAATTGATCTTATTAACATGGCTTTGGGAAATGGAAAGGAAAAAATGATGTCAATTTTTAGCACTGTGTGCTTATAAATGAGAAAAAAACTGCATATTACTTAGCAAGTGCTCAATAAATTTTGCAGGAGCCCGTGCAGTAGTATGTAAGTTCCATGAATAGAGGTGCCATATTTGTAACAGGGGAGAACAAATCTGACTCCATATTGGATCTGTTTCTTTTACTTTAACCTTTGTATCTTATTGCTCTTGCTACAAGTTAAGAATGTTGCCTAGAGCCTGAAATATACAGGATAGCCCATTACCAAGGCTCTGACATTTAAGACTCTGACCTTTAAGGCATTACACTTTTCCATTCATATAGAGATAAAAAGTTACAGAACAGAGAATAACATTTGTCTTGTTGGAGGTTTACAGGAACATCATGACCTGACCTAAATGGACAGATGTAAGAACAAAGGATTCTGACACCAAGAAGTCTGCAACAACCAGCCACACCCCTCTCCTTTTAGTATAAAAGAAGCCTGAATTCTAACTCAGGTAAGATGGTTCTTTGGGACACTAGTCCACCATCTTCTCGGTTTTCTGGCTTTCCAAATAAAGTCTCTATTTCTTGCCCCAACAACTCATCTCTTGGTTTATTGGCCTGTCATGCAGCAAGCAGTATGAGCTCGGACTCAGTAACAATATTGTATTCATCCACAGTATAAAACTTTCAATAAAATGTGAGCAGAAAAGAGTGGGAGGGAGTGAGAAACAGGGGGGCCATGTGAGGTTACAAAGGGAGGGAGAGAGAAAGGATGGGAGAAGGGTGGGAATTTAGAAGGGAAAACCGTCTCTGGAGAAAGTAAGTCTTCAATATCAGTAATGCTGAGCATAGATAGATTCATATGCCCAGGAACCCAGTGGAACTATGTTTCTAGATCTCGGGCCGACATCTCATATTCATCTGGTATCTGGAATACAAATAAATTAAATAAACAATGACAACTCATAGGTGGAGACAGAAAGGTAACAACCAGTTGGGGAGTTGTTTTTCTCAAACACTAACCCCTCCCCTCTCCTGGAAAAGGGTGAAATAAGATCTTCACTCAAGAAAGACCCCTGGGACATTCTTACCTGGAGACTAGCCCTGACTCATATTTATAGAGTGTGACAGATTGGGTGAAATGAACTTGAGCTTTGGGGACTTTCAACCCCCTGCAGATGCTACATGTCATATGGATGCTGTGAAGAGACTCACTTCATTATTCTGTCCCCCCAAATCTGAGACACTTAAGTAATAAAGTCACTCTGAGTTATTTAATGTTTATTGCCTCAGATGAAATTGGACTGAAAATATACTTAGAGAATTCAGAATTTTAATTGTAACTCATTGAATTGAGACCATTAAGTAGCAAAAGAACACCTGGGGCCAAACAAGAGGAAGGAGGAGCAGCATTTCCCAACTGAGAACTTACTCCCAGATTTCATGTGTCTGGGAGCTACATCTTCTTCTTACCTGGCAAAGCCATGTCCATGGGGATGTTGGGGGGCCTTAACCAAACCTGCTGTGGGAGAGGGAGTGGGCTTCCCTTCTAGCTCCTAATGCATTCGAAGACAAACCTCAGCTTGCTCATTTTTTTTTTCTATGAAAATTCAAACTAAAGCAACAAGACCAGAGGTCTGTGCAAGGCTGTCATCTAGAGGGCAGCAGAGTGCAGACCAGCAGCCCCATGCACAGGGGGCATCCTCCAAAGCAGGAGCAGGCAGAAAGGTGACTTGATTTGTCTGTTTGACTCTCATCTGGAGGTCTAGAATTACCACTCTCCCTGGCATGGGAGCTGTACCTTTTCAGAAATGACTAAAATTGTAGAGGCTCAGGCCAGTTGATTAATATTCAGCAAATGAACAATAAGCAGCTTTTGAATGCTTATATGCAAAACACTGGATAATGGCGGGGAATAAAATATAGATGAAATCTTCCCTCAAGAAGCTCAAAATCTGGTAAGAAAATAAAATATGTACAAGCATCACAAGCGGTACGTGTCACAGACAAACACAAATTAAGGCTGTAGAAGGATCCCGTCTGTTAGTGCCTATCTCACGCTATCCTTTCTGAGCTGTGAACTCATTAGCTGAGACATGACAATGAGGCCAGGAGGAACCCTACTTCCTAGTTAACATATGGAAGGTTAATACTAGGTTTCCAAATGGTTTGTAATGTTTTTTGTTTTGTTCACTGCTGGGCCCATTCACCTAGAATGGAACCCAGTACATAGTTGAACCTCAATAATATTGGTTGAGATAAATTAAATTGTTCTTTCACATGTTCAGTGGAAAAGGAGTTTGTCAGCTGGAATTTTAAGAAGCAGTTTTAAAATCTGGTTATACCCCCTCAAAGTTGAAAACATTTATCGGTGTTATTGAGTTTGAAACTTTACTAATGTCTATCCCTGGAAGAATGAGTGATGTGAATGTTTTTCCTAATTTGATGAAGACTGCCATGATGGATTTGTAACCATGTGTAAGAATGCTCCACATTTTAAAAATAAAACAAACAAGCAAAAACCAGGAAATAATAAGTGTTGGCAAGAATATGGAGAAATTGGAACCCTGTGCATGCTGATGTGAATGTAAGTGGTGCAGCTGCTATGGAAAACAGTATGGCCATTCCTCCAAAATTAAAAATACAATTACCATAAGATCCAGGATTCCACTTCTGGATATATACTCCAAAGAGTTGAAAGCAGAACTCCAAAAAGATATCTGTGCACCCTTGTTCATGAGAGCATTATTCACAATAGCCAAAAGGTGGAAGCAACTCAAATGTCCATCAATGGATGAATACATGAACCAAACGTAGTAGTACGTGCATATATAGACGTGTATACATATATAAATGCACATAATGGAATATTACTCAGCCTTACAAAGAAAGAACATTCTGGCACATGCTACAACATGGATGAATCTTAAAGAATTATGCTAAGCAGAATAAGCTAGTCAAAAGAGGACAGATGCTGTATGATTTCACTTATATGGGGCACCTAGAGTAGTTGAATTCACAGAAACAGAAGGAATTTTGTTGCCAGGGGCTGGGGGGGTGAGTTATTATTTGATGGGGACAGGGTTTCAGTTTAAGAAGACAAAAAACCCTGGAGATAGATGGTTGTCGCACAGCATCATGAATGTACTTAATGCTACCGGAGTGTACACGTCAAGATGGTTAAAATGATCAATGTTTTATATATTTTGCCACAATTTTAAAAGATTAAATTTTAATTTAAAGAAGTTCCAGGTACACAAGAAGAGTGATGTTCCATTATATGTTAAAGTTGATGTAACATAAGCAGTAATGTGGCACCTACGCCTCTACTCCCACTCAGTGAACGGAAGAAAAAAGCAACGTTAACATCAATACTTGGAATCATAGATAAATCTAGATTTTCAGATAAAAATAAAAGCAGATAAAAGTAGCCAGCCTTAGGAAGCACTGAGACAGAAACCTCTAAATCTTACATTAAATGAAAAACTTCAATTTAACCAAAAGCAAAAAGGAAATCAGAGTGAATGAGAGATGTAAAGAGTTCTTGTTTGGTTAAATAAACTGCTGAGTCAGAGTCCATTGATCTTATCAGAGCTTTCATTTCTAGGAACTGGAAACAACGTGGGCTTTCACAGGTTTCAAAAGCGGTGTGTGTGTGTGTGTGTGTGTGTGCGTGTGTGCATGTGTGTGCGTGTGCACTCTGTGTGTGCACACACACGTGTGTGTTTGTACCTGCGTGCATGTGTGTGTGTGCTGCATGTGTGCACACATGAGCGTGTGTTCATACCTGCGTGTGTGTGTGTGTGCTGCATGTGTGCGTGTGTGCATGCGTGTGTGTGTGTGTGTGTGTGTGTGTGTGTGTGTGTGTGTTTATTTGCTTGGCGCAGGCAGTGGGGAGAACATATATGAATGCTTGTATTTAATATATCCCAACTTTATGTAAGGTCCTCTTTAAAAAAAGCTGAAACTAGTTCTGATTTTGCCCTCTTTATACTTAGCATCAGTAAACTTTTAAGGGCAATTTATGTCATGGGAAGAAAAGATTCACATTCCTGATCAATGAGGCATAGAGGGGGTAGTAGGTAGACACATGCGGCACAGTCCAATGCTGTAAATGATTCCTCCGTCAGAGTCCTGGAGGGAAACATAGCAGTGCTCATACCATGCGACTGTGCTGAGCTGAATTAGGGGACTGTTTACAAACATGTGGGCAGGGCTGTGGGAAACCAGCAATAGATGTTGAAATGTCCATGCACAGCAACCACAGAAGAACCTTGAATTCCCCCGGGACTGTGGGGGGACGGCAGTGAGAGGGGAGACCAGGACCCAGAAAGAGCTGAGATTGGAGCCATAGGAGAAGACTGGGGACAGGGGCTGTGCTGCCAACACATGGCTTGAGAGTGATGCTGAAAACTTTGTCTCTGTGCACTGGTGCCAAATCGAATATCTGAGACAGAGATTTGGGTGAAGTTGAAAAGAATAGCTTTATTGCTTTGCCAGGCAAAGGGGGACACAGTGGGCTTGTGCCCTGAAAAACTGTATGTCCCAACCTGGGAGGATTTGGTGAGGAGTTTTATAGCACTGGTTCAAGGGCGGGGCTGCTGACAAGATTACGGTGTGTGCAGGGCCTGCACTCCTTTAATCTGGCCTCAGGTGGTCTCCAGATAAGCTTCTCTGGTTCTCAAGACTATCAAACCATGACTTTCTCTCTGGAATGAGGATTGTACATTTTCCATTCATTGAGGGTTTTCGTTCAATAAAGAGCTCAAAAGATATTTTTATGTGTGTCCCTTGAGGGGGAACCAGGACCTGCCCCAAGGCTGCACTACTGTTTCCTGACTGCTCCTCCCTTGTCTCTGCATCCCCTCCCTTCCCTGATGAGCAACTGTTTGAACCTGCCCTTTGGGACTCAGGGAAGGTAATGGAGGCTGGACAGAAAGACTCCCATGCCCAGGAGCCCCACAGGGTCCTATTTGGTTTCAAAAGGAGAACAGATACCCCACCATTTGGTTCTCTTGCCCCAGACTCCTCTGGTGCCTCCATGGGCCAAATCCCAGGCAGTCATAAACAAAGGAGCCCAGTTAGCTCTATTCATAGAGGTCAGTCTCCTGGGGCTCAAAACATGGCGGGGAAGGATGGAAGTGGACCTGAAGGGGCAAACACAGAATGCCCAATACATTGTTATTGTGTTTTTTATCTGATGCTCCTAAACCGATTTTACCAACATATTCTGTTTGAAAATACACTTTACGAAGGTCTATATTATTATTATTTAATTTCAATTTGTATCTGTGATAATTTTATGTGTTACCTTGACTCAGCCAAAGGAAGGGCAGATATATATATATATTTTTTGCGGTACGCGGGCCTCTCACCGCTGTGGCCTCTCCCATTGCGGAGCACAGGCTCCGGACGCGCAGGCTCAGCGGCCATGGCTCATGGGCCCAGCCGCTCCGCGGCATGTGGGATCCTCCCAGACCGGGGCACGAACCCGTGTCCCCTGCATCGGCAGGCGGACTATCAACCACTGCGCCACCAGGGAAGCCCCTGGGTCAGATATTTGATTAAACACTATTTCTGGGAGTCTGTGAGGGTGTTTCCAGAAAGGATTAGCATTTGAATCAGTAGACTGAGTACAGCAGATGGCCCTCCCCAGAGTGGGTGGACATCATCCAATCCATCTAGGGCCTGAGTAGAACAAAAAGGCAGGGGAAGGTTGAATTTGTTCTCTCCCTGACTGCTGTCCTGGGACTTCCCATGTTGCTCCTGGCCCTCAGGTCTTCAGACTCGGACTGGAACCTACACCACAGAGTCTCTAGCTCAACCACACCACCAGCTTTCCTGAGTCTCAGCTTACAGATTGCTTGCTCAACTTGCTCAAATTGCCAGACTTCTCAGCCTCCAAGACCATGTGAGCCAATACTTTATAATAAAGTGCTCTCTCTCTCTCTTTCTCTCTCTCTCCCTCTCTCTCTCTCTCTCTCTCTCTCTCTCTATATATATATATATATCTTGTTTTGTTCCTAATACAGTATCTATGCATTTACTTAGAAGACATAAAGTCATTTAAGAGAACTGAGTCACTCAGAAGAATCATTATATAGTTGCCCATCAGGTATCATATAGGGCAAAGTATTCCAAATTGTTTAAGAATAAGAACTCTACTAGAAAATGTCCAGTTACCTGTGCTTACACAAAACATCTCATGCACACTTTATTACCATACTCATTCTAAAAACTTTAACCATTATTGTGTTGTACATTCATCATTGGAGTTTTTCACTGTCCAGTATTCCCCGTTGGCAGCCAAACTCCTGTCTGGGAAATGGATGAGCAAGTCTATATTTTCCATGATGAGTTTCCAATGAAGCATTACAGTCAGAGAATGATTTACAGTCATTGGTCATACTCATAACCAATGTCTGTAAATGAGGCAACATTCTAAGGATTCGATTCATTAATAGGAAAGCATATACTTACAATAGGTTAACAAATGCCGTCTTGAATGAATGAAGCTCCTTTGTCACAGTAAAAGAGATGGGTCCAAGTTTCTTCATTTTTGCTCAGTGAGGTGGAGCTAAGGAAACAGGAGAAGAGATCAACCATCAAATCATTGTAACAACTGTTCTATTCCTTTTTTAAGTTAATTTTTATTGGAATATGGTTGATTTACAATGTTGTATTAGTTTCTGCTGTACAGCAAAGTGAGTCAGTTATACATATACATATACCCATTCTTTTTTAGATTCTATTCCCATATAGGTCATTACAGAGTATTGAGTAGAGTCCTCTGTGCTATACAGTAGGTCCTTATTAATTATTATTCTCCACCATCCACCCCCAGATCCAGAGGATGCTAACCATGGCCCTCCAGGTGCTGAGGTAAGAGTACTCCCATTGAGTATCCATGACCCAAGGTGAGCTTTCTTGGTTGATAGACAAGCAATTGTATTGTACATTTGAGACCCAGGAAACTGACAGGAATGAGTGGCAGTGACACACTGGAATCTCTGGAACCCCAGCCAGGGTTCTTCTTGGAGTTGAGAGCTATTTTGACCTTTTAAGAATGTCCACCACTATATAATATGGTAGGGCAGAGAGATAAGTTCCCTTTATGAAAGCATCAAAGGATACTAACAACTTTCTTTTATTTTGTTTAAAATAATAGACATGACATCATGCCAACAATGAAGTAAACATGTTAAGAAAACTAACATCACTCCAAACCCACACACGGTGATGTGTGGCCCAGGTTCCCCAGGGGATGGAAGGAGGCCCAAGCACCCTGGAGCCCTGCCACCCAAGGCCGTCTGGTGTCAGCCCCCTTTGGAGTTCCCTCAGCAGGAGACAGCTGCCTCACCCACGGTCACACTCCCTCTCCAGGGTGCCCCATGTCCAATGTTCAATTGACTTTGGTGCATAAAGGCCAGCCCTGCTGGCCCAACTCAGCAGAGCTCAGAAAGGTCATTCCACCTTCTGATCTCCCTCGAGGATGGGCAGAGTTTCTTATTGATACTGCCTTGAGCTGAACTTCTTTCTTCCCAAATTCTGCTTCCTTCTCCCTTCCATGGGTGTTGATCCCAAGAGCAATCCCTAAACTTTCTGCAATGATAATCTCCATCTCAGAGCTCACTTCCCGGGGAAACCACCTGTAACAATTACCAACCCACTGGCTTAAATTTGTTAACTATTTTTTTTTCAATTGAAATATAACACATATTCAAAAATACATTTAAGTCTGTGTGATGATTAGTTTTCTGTGTCAACTTGACCAGGCTTTAGAACCTAGTTATTCAACAAAACCACAATGACATATCACCTCACTCTGGTCAGAATGACCATCATCAAAAAATCTACAAACAATAAATGCTGGAGAGGGTGTGGAGAAAAGGGAACCCTCTTGCACTGTTGGTGGGAATGTAAATTGATAGAGCCACTATGGAGAACAGTATGGAATTTCCTTAAAAAAACTAAAAATAGAACTACCATATAACCCTGCAATCCCACTACTGGACATATACCCTGAGAAAACCATAATTCAAAAAGAGTCATGTACCACAATGTTCACTGCAGCACTATTTACAATAGCCAGGATATGGAAGCAACCTAAGTGTCCATCGACAGATGAATGGGTAAAGAAGATGTGGTACATATATACAATGGACTATTACTCAGCCATAAAAAGGAACGAAATTGGGTCATTTGTAGAGACGTGAATGGATCTAGAGATCCATCATACAGAGTGAAGTAAGTCAGAAAGAGAAAAACAAACATCGTATATTAATGCATATATGCAGGACCTAGAAAAATGGTACAGATGAACCGGTTTGCAGGGCAGAAGTAGTGACACAGATGTAGAAAACAAATGTATAGACACCAAGGGGGGGAAAGTGCGGGGGTGGTGGTGGTGGTGTGATTAATTGGGAGATTGGGATTGACATGTATACACTAATATGTATAAAATGGATAACTAATAAGAACCTGCTGTATAAAATATAAATAAAATTTAAAAAATTGTTTAGGTGTTGTTGTGAAGGTATTTCTTCTATGTGGTTAACATCTATCAACAGCTGACTTTAAGTAAATGAGATTATCCTCAAGAATGTGGGTGGGCCTTGTCTAATCAGTTGAAGGTATTTGGAGCCAAAACAGGTTTCTCTGGAGAACCCTGACGTTTACAGCCTCCCAACATGATTGTGGATTTTTTTATTTCTCTTTGAAGGTCTGTCCCTTTTTATTTTATGTATTTTGAGCCTATGTTATTAGGTACACACAAATCTAACATTGTTTCATCTTAAATTTAAAACTTTTGTTTTTCTTAAATGAACCACTTTTAGCTCTGACTTTGGAACTTTTGGTTTGCACAGTATTTTTCCCATCTTTACTTTCAACCTGTTGGTATCTTTATACTTAAGGTATGTCTCTTACAAGAAGTATGTTAAGCTTCGTTTTATTATATTATCTGGTCTGAGGATCTTTAGATTTCGATTGGAATACTTAGTCTGTATAAATTTACTGTAATTTGGGTTTGAATCTACCATCTTACTATTTGTTTTCTATTTGCCTTGACTATTTTATGATTTTTATGTCATTTATTAAGATTTTTTGATTTATTTAGTATTTTATAATTACATTTCTCCTTCTATTAGTTTGTAAATTATTCTTAATTGTTTTCTGCTATTTGCCCTAGAGATTACAATATGCATTCTTGACTTATTAAAATGCTGTTGCTGTTGTTGATTTTAACTTTCTATTTTAAATCTCATGACCTTGATGTTATTATTTATACAATTAGTACTTATCTAGATTTATCCATATATATATTCTCACCATTATTCTTCATTCTTTTCTTTATTTTCATGTTTTGTTTTACTATATGTCATATACTGAGATAAATACATTACATATGTTGCTTGTAAATCTAAAAACAACCTTGCAATGTAGTTCCCATTTTATAGATGAAGAAACCAAAGTCGGAGAGATATCATCTGATACAGTAGAGCTAATAACTAAGAGCATAGGCTTTGGAAGCCAGTGAACTCTACCGCTTACTGGTCTTAACATTTTGAGTGAGTAGTTTACCAATGTAAGCTCTATATCTGTAAAATGGTAAATACTAATAGCAATAACCTCACCTCCCTCATCTTCTGGTTGTGAGACTCCAGTGAATTAAGGCACGTTAAATGTTTAATGCAACGTCTGGCTCATTGTAAGTGCTCTGCAAATGCTCACTTTGTTTACTATGATGATTTGCACTCTTGTAATGGGCACATTGCCCACTATCTCTGCTCTCCCACTGTCCTCTTCTAAGGGAAACCCCGCCTTCTGCAGAATATTGAAGGAAGTAGCATTAAGCAGCCTTTGAGAAAGGGGTGGCCAGGGATCTGACCCAAAGGCAGCCAGTATATCAGTGGCCAGTGACCTCAGAGTGGCCTGACCTGCACACCAAGTCTCTTGTTCCAAAAGGGTTGCTGTGAGTTTCTTAGACCATCAGACTCTCTCCCATTAGGATCTGAACAGGGAAAGACTGAGAGAATGGGCTGGTTGGTAGCTACTGGAGAAATAACATGACATGTAAAGAGAAGAAGAACAACAGAGAGCATAATGACCAAAAAGCAATGACAACATCTCCACCATGGCTGAACTCATGGGCATCGGCGCCAACATGAGTGACCTTGAAGAATCCAGCTCTGGAGCACGGCTGACAGCAAGTCCTACTACTTGGTGAGACTGTAACAGAAGGAGCTGCCAGAACTTTGCCCAAGATCATACAGTTGCTAAGTGCTGGCGATGACAACTGCTCTCAACAGGTCTGACCACAAAGACATGGCTTTTATGCTCTGTCCCTCAGCCGTTCCATAATCATGTAAGTTGTTCCGGGACTGGGAAATGCATAATGTGGGTCTGTGTTGCCTAAATATTACAAATGGCATTAAATGAAATCTAAATAGACTATTAAGATGTCAGGTTTTTGTTGTTGTTGTTACTGTTATTGTTTAGGAAAAACATTTGAATGGAAATCATGACAGGATGAACTGTCTTATTTTTAATTTTTAGACATAAAGCTCTCATGTCCTTACTGAAATGTGGATTGATTTAGATTGAGTGTAATTAAACTATTTTATAAATAATAACACAATCTTGGAAACGATGGGGAAAAATTTGCCCAGCTAATCTCTAATTCCTATGAATAAGAAACACATACAACCTCATGCAGAGAAAGTGAATGCTGGTTCGTAAGGGAGAGCAATATTTCTCCTCTGTAAAATGGGGATAATAATAGCGACTGTTACCCTTTTTTGACCAGCACATTCCCATCTGCATCTGGAACTCGGGCCTCTCTGAATTCCAAGGGCAGTGTGCTGAAGACACAGAGATCTGTCTGCATTGAAGTTTGGGGAGATATTTTCAATGACTTAATACATCAGTGCACCATGGAAGTGGGGCTACGAAATCCTAAGTTTCATTCCAAGAAGAAATCATCCTAGCGGCTGTCTACATGATAACCCATCTGTAGGATAACACACTTTCTAATCTTGTCCCAGTTCAAACCTAGAAGCATAAACCTCAGAATCAGCAGCAAGAGCTGTTATTATGAAAAGCTGAAGGGGGCTGACTTTTGAGATATGAAAGGTTTTATTTTATGCAGTCCTATCAGTCTTCTGTTGTGACTATTTTGTATTGCTTTTACACTTAAAAAGCCTTTTTCTGTTCTGAGGTACACAAATATTCTGCTATTCTTCCAGGATTTTTATCATGGCTAATTTTTCACATTTAAATCTTTAATCCACCTGGTATTTATCTGGGGGTATCGTATCAAAATACATCTCTACATTTACTTCATATTTACGTATTTATTCTGTTATTGGAGTTTCTATTTCATTCCTTTATTCTGATAATGTTTTCTGTGCCACCACCACCTGTTTTGATTATATTAATATTAAATTATGTTTCTATATCTAGTAGGACAAATATCACAAGTAAGTCTTTTTTATTTTGTTTCTGTTTCAACTTTTCTCAGCTCTGCTCATGAATTTATTCTTCTAGATGAATCTTAGTTTTACTTGAACATGTTTTAGAGTAAATCCCGCTGGAAACTTAAATGCAATTGCATTGAACATATAAATGAGTTTGGGAAGAACTGACATCTTTTCAATATTCAAAATGGGGTGATTTTTATTTAACACATTCTCTTTTTTTAATGTAGCTATCAGGTTTTTTGGCTACCTTCACATTTTTTGCAAAATTTTTATAAAGCTTTTTAGGCACTTAATATTTTGTGTTATCATTATAAATGGGAAACTGTTTCCATTAAATATTACACTTAGATCTTTTCCTGGATTTTATAAAAGCCATTAATTTTTATAAATTCATTAACTGTCTACCCATTTCATTTTTAAATTTGGGGGTCGGGAGTCTTTCTAGACAGAGAGCCATCATTATCTAAAAGTAATGAAAAGGTAAATTCCTTGTTTTTCCCAATGTTACATATCTTACTATGTTGGCTAAAATTTCTAGACCCTTAAATGATAGTGGTGGTAGAAGGCATCCTTCACTGGTTCTTGGTTTTAGTGGGGACGTGTTAATATTTCACTGTCAGATATGTCTTTGGCTGTTAATTTCATATAGAGATTCTGTCTTGTGTTGAGAAACAGTGCTTACATTTCTGATTAGACTTCCTGCTTCTCCTCTCTCTCTAATAACAAAGACTCAAATAATAGTAGTAGTAGTAGTAGTGGCTGGCATATTGAGTACTCATCACTACTTTATATACATTTAATACAGTCATCTCAATATTTATAATGTAGCATTGTTATTGTCCCCAGTTAAACATAAAGAAACAGAGATGCTACACCTGTAACTTATGTAATATTGTACAGCAGCTATACTTCAATTTAAAAAAGAAAAGGAAAGAGAGACGTTAACTAACCAGTCCTTGGTCACACAGCTGCTAAATGCTAGAACTCAGCTTTGAACTTGGCTCCGTAATGGTCTAGAGTGTGACATACTGATTTTTTAACGATACAAGGAGCTTGTAGTCATTCTTCAACACGTGTCCTCTCCCACATGGATTTCCCAGCCATCTGTGCTCTGCTCTATGCCCCCAGGAGGATGACCTCTGCAGACTGCACTCCCCAGCCTCCCTTGCTGACGGCCTTCTAGTGGGTTTTGCCAGCTAGGGTCACTGACATGACACTGAAAGATATGAAGAAGAGGCAAGGATATTTCACCCTCTGCTCTCTCCCTGCCTAGGCATGAACTCATTAGTAGTAGTTGAGTTCACGATAATAGTAAAGTTTCAACATGAGGTTCCAGCACCAACTCTTCCCTTTTTCCCATCAGCCCTAGGGTGGTAATAGCTTACCATGATTACTATCTCTAGGTGCCTCACAACCCCTTATATGTTTTGTTAGCCTTGCCAACCCTGTTTTTTGTCCCCTCATTAAACTCTCTATTTAAAAAAATCTAGTGGGAACACTGACTAATTCAGAGCTTCTATTTTTTTTTTTGAGTGTATCTTATAAAACTTCAAGAAGATAACGTAGGAGAAAATCTAAGTGACTTTGGGTTTAGTGATGACTTCTTAGATCCAAAAGCACAATCAATAAAATTTTAAAAAAAGATAAGCATGACTTCATTAAAATTAAAAAAATTTTTTAAATGACACTGTTAAGAGAATAAAAGAACAAGCCACAGACTAGTGAGGGTTTTTTTTTTTTTCAAAACACATATTGGATAAAGGATTTGTATCCAAAATATACAAAGAACTTTTAAAACTCAGCAATAAGAAAACAAAAACCTCAAAATAGGCAAAAGATCTGAACAGATACCTTACCAAATAAGATATATAGATAGCGAATAAGCATATGAAAAGATGCTCAATATCAATAGGGAACTGCAAATTAAAACAAGGAGATACCACTATACACCCATTAGAATGGCCAAAATCCAAAACAATGACAACACCAGATGTTGGTGAGGCTATGGAGCAACAGGAACTCTCATTCATTGCTGGTAGGAATGCAAACTGGTAGAACAACTTTGAAAGTCAGTTTGACAGTTTCTTACAAAACTAAACGTACTCTTATATGGTCAAATAATCACCCTCCTTGGTATTTATCCAAATGAGTTGAAAACTTACTTTCAGACCAAAACTTGCACGTGAAAAGTTTATAGTGGCTTTAACTATAACAGTTAAAACTTGGAAGCAATCTAGATGTCCTTCAATAGGTGAACGCATAAACAAATTATGGTACATCCAGACAATGCAATATTAATCAGCAATAAAAGGAAATGTGCTGTAAGCCACAAAAAGACATGGAGGAACTTTAAACACATGTTGCTAATTGAAAGAAGCCGATCTGAAGCAGCTACATACTGTAGGATTCCTATCGTAGGAGGAAAAAAAAAAAATTTCCCC
The DNA here is from genome assembly GCF_011762595.2 of Tursiops truncatus. Lineage (NCBI taxonomy): Eukaryota > Metazoa > Chordata > Mammalia > Artiodactyla > Delphinidae > Tursiops > Tursiops truncatus. Next base: position 136,959,825 of record NC_047037.1, on the reverse strand, counting down.
TTAGCCTTCTGAGTTCTGAGCCAAGACCTGTAATGGAAGATACGTTAACAAGAGAAAAACAAACAGAAGTTTATTCACATGTATAGCTTGTATATACATGATGTATATATATACATACACCAGCGAAAAATGCGGAACTCCCCAAGGTGGCTTAGAATTCAGGATTAAATACCATCTTATTAGGGTAAGGGAAAGGGAGATGTAAGCCTTTTAGGGAAAAGTAAATGATTTTTAGGAAAGAAGATGGGGGCCTCTAGAATAATAGATGAAGGGATGATAGTTGGTAACAAAGTTTGTCTGGGTATGATGTTGACTTCTAATCTCTCCTGTGACAAGAGCCAATTTTCCCTGTTTGATGAAGGGGCTTTCTGACAACTGTGTTCCTTTTGGAGGCTCTGTCTTTAGGCAGATAAGGGGAGTCTGGAGAAAGCCTCTCCCTGAGTTTGCTGTTTTTTAAATGCCTTTAGCCCAAAATAATCAATGTACCAAACAGCATATTTTGGGGAGTCATGTCCTGAACTCCCACAGTCATATTTCGGGGTGGCATATTCTGCTACCGTTCTCTGAAAAATTTAAAACTATGGAGATAGTGAAAAAATCAGGGGCTTGGGGAGAGGGAGAGATCAATAAGTGAAGCACAGGGGATTCTTAGGGCAGTGAAACGGTTATTCTGTATGATACTCTAACGATGGCTACCTGTCATTATACATTTGTCAGAATTCATACAAGGTACAACACAAAGTGTAGACCCTCATGCAAACTATGGACTTTAATAATAACGTATCAATATTGGCTCATCACTTGTAACAAATGTACCAACTGACTGCAGTATATTAATAATAGAGGAAATTTTGGCCCAGAGTATATGGAATCTCTCTGTACCTTCTGTTCAATATTTTTCTACAATTAAAACTTCTCTAAAAAAGTCTATTAATTTTTTTAAAATTTGTCAATTTTCTGAATGCATTTTCAGTATCTGTAGAGATCCTTGTCTAGCTTTTACTTTGAACTATAGATAAGATATGTTAAATTGATAGATTTCCTAGCATGGAGTGATCCTTGTATTCCTGGAATAATTCTATCTAATTGTGGTATGTTCTCATTTTTATTTAGCATTGAAATTGATTTGTGAGAATTCCATTTAGAATGTTTGCACCTATATTCATATGTGAGAGTGTCTCATGCTTTTTTTTTTTTAGCTTCATTGTTTTGATGCTTTCTCCAGCATTGGTATCAAGTGAGTCTAGTTCACAAAAATAAATAGAGATTTATCTATAACTGTATATGTTTATGCACATGTGTGGTATTATATACAGTATAGAGTATGAAACCACCTGAACTTGAAAATGTTTGGAGTAAATTTTATATATTCTGAATAACCTTCTCCGTAACAAGCAATAGTAATTGGCCTATTCAGATTTTCTGTTTCTTTTTAAGTAAAGTTTTCTCATTTATACTTGGCCAGAAAATTGTCCCTTTTCATAAAAATATCAAATTTATTTATAGAAAGTGTACTTATAAACTTACCCTTATTTTTGTAGCTTCCTCTGAATCTGTAATCTCATCAATTTTTTCAGTTCCACATCTATGTATTTTTATTTGAGTCAAATTTACTTAATTAAAAGAGTAAAAATTAAAAGGGAATGCATATCTTTCATTGAGCTTTTCTTATTCAGATAACTGGATTTCAGATTTATTGATCTATCAATTCAACTGTTTTCCCCTTTCCTGATGTTAGGGAGAAAAATCTCTTCCTGCATCTATCTTAGGTTCTCCTGCTGGGGCCTCTACCTTAGACTGGCCAAAGGCAGGTTAACAAGAGAAGAACAATCAGAAGTTTTTAACACATGCATTGTGTATGCACACATAGGAGCACTCAGTCACCCCAAGTGGTGGTTAGAACTCAGGCTTCAGTACGAAAACCAGAAAAGCAGTCTGGGAGCTTCTGTGCAGGGAGGCACTTTGTATGAAGGTGACCAGGAAAATTATGGTTGAACAAGAGGTGTTCAGTAAGGTTTGTTGTGCAGATTTAAGCCAGTGCCTTCTGGCCTGTTAAGGATCCTCTCCTCCCAGGTACAGCAGAGGGACACATCTCTACAAATGGAAATTTCCTCTAAAGAAGGAAAATCTATACCCTGTTCTTAGAGCTTGTCCTGTGTCTACTGGTTCTCAGTGGCCTTTGACTCAAAATATTTCCTATGCCAAAGAGTATATTTTGGGGTGGCATATTCTGGTACTCTTCAGTGAGTATTTTTTTAACGAGATATAATTGAAGTATCACATTGGAGATTTGATATATTTGTATATTGTGAAATGATTACCAAAGAAATCTTGTTAACATCCATTACCTCACATAGTTATAATTTTTTTCTTGGGATGAGACTTTCAGGGTTTACTCTCCTACAGAAACATTCAAATCCCATATTGTTAACTATAGTCACCATGCTGTGTGTGACACCCCCAAGACTTATTTCTCTTATAACTGGAAGATTGTACCTTTTGATCCTCTTCAATAATTTGACCCATACTATCCCACCCCAACCCCCTGCCAACCCATTTCTGGCAACCACAAATCTGTTCTCTGTGTCTATGAGATCTTTTTTGTTTGTTTTTTGGGGTTTTTTTTTCAGATTCCATAAATAAGAGATTGTACAGCATCTGTCTTTCTCTGTCTGATTTACTTCACTTAGCATAATGCCCTCAAGGTCCATCTATGTTGTTGCAAATGTCAGGACTTCCTTCTTTTTCTGACTGAATAAAATTTTGTTCTATGTATCTACCACATTTGCTTTATCCCTTCATCCATCAGTGGACACTTGGGTTGTTTCTATACCTTGGCTATTGTAAATAATGCAATAAACACGAGGTGCAGATATCTTTTCAGGTAGTGATTTCATTTCCTTCAGATAAATACCCAGAATGGAATTGCTGGATCGTATGGTAGCTCTATTTTTAATTTTTTGAGGAACCTCTATCCTGTTTTCCACAGTCACTGTACCAATTTATATTCCCACCAGCAGTGCACAAGGATTCCCTTTTCTCCACAACCTTGCCAACACTATTTCTTGTCCTTTTAATAATAACCATTCCAAAAAGGGGTGAGGTAATATCTCATTCTGGGTCTTTTTTTTAATTAATTAATTTATTTATTTATTTTTGGCTGCATTGGGTCTTCGTTGCTGTGCATGGGCTTTCTGTAGTTTGGGTGAGCGGGGGCTACTCTTGGTTGCAGTGCGCGTGCGGTGGCCTCTCTTGCTGTGGAGCATGGGCTCTAGGCACACAGGTTTCAGTAGTTGTGTCTTGTGAGCTCTAGAGCACAGGCTCAGTAGTTGTGATGCATGGGCTTAGTTGCTCCGTGGCCTGTGGGATCTTCCCGGACCAGGGCTCGAACCCGTGTCCCCTGCATTGACAGGCTGATTCTTAACCACTGTGCCACCAGGGAAGCCCTCTCATTGTGGCTTTGATTTTCATTTTTCTAATGATTAGTGATGTTGAGCATCTTTTCTTTTACCTATTGGCCATTTGTATGTTTTTCTCTCACTGATCATTTAATATTGGCCTTTATGTTTATTATAAGCATTCTCCTTTGAAACTTGAATTTGTTTTGGCATTATTTTCTTAATTTCTTATGATGAATAACTAGTTTTAAAATATCTTAATGTTTATTTCTTAACAATGATATATATGGATATATATTTGCTTCTGAAAGAAAAGTTTAACTTCATCTGCTAAGTTTTAGCAGTTTTCCTATAATGTACCAAAGGATGATTTTCCTTTTCTTTCTTTCTTTCTCTCTTTCTCTCCTTTCTTTCTTTCTTTCTTTCTTTCTTTCTTTCTTTCTTTCTTATACATTTGCTGAACTATTTGGGTTTCTTGAATCTGTGGATTGATTTTTATCAATCTGGGCAAATTTTTGGCCATTATCTCTTCAATTACTGCTTTTGCTCCATTCTCTCTCTCTCTCTCTCTCTCTCTCTCTCTGTCTCTGTCTGTCTCCCCCCACCCCACGTTCCAATTATACATATGCATTTTTAATAAGACTCAACCCATCTCTGGTTCTTCTCTGTTTGTCAGGTAAGACCCTTCAGAGATTTGAAAGCCTGTTGGGTTACTGTCTCCAGCCAGGAAAGACTGGGGGCAAATCCACTTCTTATCTCTGGGTCCAGCTTGGTTCTTTGTCTCCCATTCCCTTGTACCTTTCAAATGCGGCAAAAATCTTAAGTGGACAATTGACCTTCCCTGTTCCTCTGGGGAAAAGTAATCTCCAAGTACTTTGATATTAAGGTAGACTTTACTCTGCCTTTTAGAAACTCTTGTGCTGGCACCTCAATCTTCCATGTGCACAGGAATCTTCATGACTCTGGATTAGGCAATGACTATTTTAAATTATTTTACATGTAGTAACTAGAAATGTGTATACATATGTTTTTAATTATTTAAGTTTTTTAAATCTTAAAACATACACTTTAATTGATATACATTTAATTATTATTGCCAAGTAAAGACAGTTTCTATTGATGCTTCTTTACGTAATATTTTTAAATTAGCAGCTTTTTTTTTCTTACTCTTCTCCAGCATCAACGTTCTAACTTTGGTGGCAATGATCCGAGATTTTAGAAGTGTATGTCTGTGTGTGAGTGTGTGTGAGGGGAGGGCTGCTTTTACTTTCTGGAGCATTTAAAAACTATATGCACTATGTTTTCAACAATATTTTTAATAATTATTACAATTTTTTAAAATAAATCTGAATGTTCTCTAACTCATCTGCCATAATTTCCACATTCTCAAGTTTTTTACTTTGCTTTGATATGTACTCAGTTTTGGGTTTCTTTGTTTTTTCTCTGTTTTTTTTTTTCTTTTTAAGAAATGGCATGGAAATGAACTACTTTTTAAAGCCTTGACTATTTACTTTTGCCTTTACAGATGAAGGAAAACTTGTTTAGTCTAGATTTCTGGGTTACAACCTTTCCCCTTTAAATCTTTGTAAATGTTACTCTTATTTATATCTGATGTTCATTATGAGGGAAAAGTCTGAGACAAGGGTCATTTTTCTTAATTTGCAGGTAAATTGACTTTTCTGACTATATACTTGCAGGGTGGACCTTTTGCCTTGAGATTTATAAATTTCACAAAGATGCATCTAGAAATTGATCTCTGTTTTTAGTCATATGAAAATAGGTGAAGCGTTTTTATTCACAGATTTAAATTCTTCAGGTGAAAAGCGTGCTCTTTTATTTTAGCTTTGATCATTGCTTCTGTTTGATTTCCTACATAACAGACACATACACGCACAGTGTTAAATGTATCAATCTTTCATTGCATCTGGATTTTGAGTTTTTTCCTCCTTTCAAGATAATGTTTTATTGGAGCATTCGTATGGTTTGAGTGTTAAGATCACTGATCATTTGGGGTTCTCCTTACGTGAAGAATTTTATCCTCTTACAAATGAATCTAGCAATGCCAACATCATTCACAAGAAAGTTCATAATTTAACAAATAATTTGAGATGCATTTTTCATCATATACAAGCTTACTTTATAGCTGGATCTATTTCTGGACTTTCCATTCTCTTTCCTTTGTCTATCTCTTCATGGAACATTTCCACGTGATTTTAATTGCAGATGCTTGAGGCATATTTTAATACCTCATGGGGTTAAGACCATTTCCAATTCCTTTCAGAGTTTCCTTAACAATTAATTCCATATTTTTTAGAATCTATATGAATTTTAGCATCAAATGTCTAGCCCAAGGGAAAACACATTAGTATTTTTATTATGATTTTGTTAAGTTTGTTCATTGAGCCAGGAAGAATGGACAAGTTTATGATGTTGGATTGTTCTATCCCTAAGTAAGGAGTATCTCCATTGTTCAAGTCCGTTATGTGTCTTTTGGGAGTGTTTTTAGTCTCCCTTGGTTTTGTCCCATTTCCTGTGACATTTATTTCTAAATATTTTTCATTTCTTTCTTAAAATCCATATATTTATTTATTTACTTTGGCCCTTGTAAGTGGGATCTGCTTATTCACTGTCTTCGAATTTGCAGGGGTGGTCAAACATGCCTTCTGATGTGTAATGCTCTCTCCTTCCTGTAACGTCTGCCTTTTGCTGCCTTTCTCCCTTCACCCTCAGGCCTGCACGGTGCCTCCCTCTTTCCTGGAAGACTTGCACCTCTGTTCCTGTGGAATTTCAAGCCTCTTCCCTTCAATCCTACTGTAGCCTGTGCTCCGGTCCATGAGGCCTCCAGCCTGTTCTCAATATCTCCCTATTCAGGAGAGTCCTCTCTTCTCCTGGGGGTGCCTTCTCATTCCACCACTGTGATGGGGTTCAGGACATGCTACACCAAAATATGGCACATTGGAATATTGAATATTTTAAGCTGAAGGAGTTTGAGAAAATGGCAGAAGCAAGAACGTCACTCTGACCTCTTCCTCCTGTTGCCCTTCTTCCCTGAAACAGGGAAGAGTCATATAACCTTCATGTGACTTAGTCCTTTCCCTGAGGAGGAGATGAGCTCACTGAGATCGTACCTGTCTTTGGACATCTAGAGCTGGCTCGGACATAAAAAGAGTGCACTGAGTGAACGTTCGTGGAATGGAACTGAGCTGAATGAAATTGAACTTTGGCAGGTCCATAGTCTAGACAGTGGAAGTCCTTCAGAAATGAATATTTTTAAAACATTTTAGAACTTCATTATAGAAGAGAATGATTTTAGTAATTTAAATTTAAATCACTATTTCACATGTGATTCAATATTTACTGAGCAGTCAAAATACTTTTGTTTTTACCAACTCTCCTTCAGTTTCATGTGATGCTGCTATCTTACAAAGAAAGATGAAAATGAAAATAAATTGTACCTTCTTTCAAGATTATGAATAAAATATTCAAAGTTAAAAAAAAAACCTTCATGTAAGAGGTGCCCTCCATGTACCTGGAAGATACTCAGAGGAAAGAGGCATCTTTATCTCCAAAACATAGAGGTACCAAGAAGAATCTTCATGCATAGGGCTTGCTAAGTTTTCCCCAGTTTACTGAATGTCCTTCATTCTCCTTAACCTACTATGTTCCTCCATGACCACCTACTCTTCATCAAGCCTACATGAAAATACACAGCTTTGTTTCTTTGGGTCTTCATTTTATTGGAAGGCTCCCTGGTCAGTTAAAACTTACATTATATAAATGTGTGTGCTTTTGTTCTGTGAATCTGTCTTTGCCAGTTTGATTTTCAGACCCAGCCAGGGACCCTAAGCGGGTAAAGGAAAACACTTTCCTCCCCTGCAATTGCTCCATCCGCACTGCAGTCCTATCTCTTCTGTCCCAGCCTGGCGCCTCTCTCTGCTCAGCCTGGAATCTGAAACTGGCTCTGCTGGTTTGGAGTGGTCTCTCCCATCACACTTAGAGTTTATACCATTCTTTGTCTCCTAATTTTATTATGATGCGGGTTTTAAGTGACTTTTATGTGTGATTGTCGTTGATCTGTATGCTTTTTGAAGGATATATGGAGAGATTCAGATTGACGGGCAGGGATGCTGCCTCTCCTTTTTAATTTGGAAGAGCAGACCCTAAATGTTTGCTTTTGTTTATGATGGTAGCAAAATTACAGTAAGGCATATAATATATGTATAGTATATTTGTAATACATTTCTAATATATAACTATTATATCAACATTGGACAAAGAGAGATCAATAAACCTCAAAAATTTGATCAACAAATAGGTTAGAAAATGGAGATTAATTTTCTGAACTCTCTCATTATTATTGTTTTCAAATAAGTTCTCACTACAAACTCAGCCCCATAAGCAGTGAATGGCTTCTACCCTTTGTACCCCTCCCAAGGAACTTCTAAATTAATTGACATTAATTTTTGAATTACCATTAAAGATTGACTAAGAGAGTGAATACATAACCTATTTGAGACTCTGAATATATTTAGGTATTAAATTACTCACTTGGACAACTGTCATCATAATTAGTACTTACATCAAGTGATCATCAGTCAACAACTCCAGCTATGATATTTACAAAGAAACCAAGTAAGAGTTGGATGTATGTGATGAGATAAACTATGCCTAGAACTCTTTTCCTAACATATTTAAAATCAAGAAATTTTTCTTCAAAATAAAGTACCAAGAACTTTCCTTTTTGTCTGCCTATGAAGAAGGTAAGTTGGTTTTGAAAATTCTAAGATGACTAAATCTCATTTTAAAAACAGCTCAATGTCAATTCAATTAGATTTTGTTACAGTGCTGTTTCCAATGTTTCTAGATGCCTATTTATTAAATCCAATGAGTCAATAAAGAAAGACTAATGTTGCTTTGTTTAATCAATAGTGTGCTTAAGGAAATGAAATAGAGCCATGTCAAATAAATTTCTATGAAGATAGAAGATTTTATAAGTGATGGACCATTTTTTTTCTCAGAAAGTAATCACTAACTTTAGTCATCTAATCATTATTTTCTTCAAACATGTCTTTCTAGACGTTCTTTATGACAGATAAATTTGAGTCATCACTAAGACATTATTATTCATATCATTCAATATTTTAAACAAAGTGACTCACATTTTCATTTTAAACATCAATAAACTTAAAGGTTCTGGGAATCTCCCAGAGTAAGTTCCCTCCCACAAGTCCTGAATTTCTTTAATGAGTGAGGTTGTGTTGTAAATTGGTCTTTTTCTCTTTTCCCATGGGCGTGGATGTCTAATCACTCGGTACTCAATTGGTGTGTTTTGTACATACATAGAGCTCAGGTACTAAGGTCTAAATACGTAAAAGAAACCCACCTGGATTACAGACCCTTCCCTCAACTGACTCCTGCAGCTGGAGCTCACTTCTCATCCCTGCTGCTGTCCCTGTTCATGGTCATTTCCAATTGGGAGAGATTAAGAACTTCTGCCTTGCTTCCCAGGGCCATTTTCTCCTGGATCCAAGTTTTCCACTCCTTCCTCTCTCCATGTTCTTCCTTCCACTATCAGCTTGCTGCCTACCATGGAGGTCAGACTTTGCTGAGGTTAGAACAAATAGCCTGGTTGAAATCACATTCGTACAGTAATGTCCCCACGCCTTTTACTTTTCCTTAGTTTTTCTGATTCAAGGTCCATGTCCTTCTGAAAAGGAGGACATTCAGAGAACTAATTTCTATACCACCTACCACAATTTAATGTGACACTGCTTCTCATATTAAGTGTAATGTGCTCTCATTAGGTGTACTCACAGCTACCAATTTTCATGCTGCCAATTTTCACATCTTAAGAGTTGGAATTGGAAATGCTTCCTGTAATACAATTCACCACTTTTGCCAGATTAATATCCATTTACCACTCTAGATGACAGAGTGGTCTCTAATCCCCATAAATTGGGGATAGATTCCTGCCCTGTGGGCCCCAAGGGACATGTGTTCATTTACTCCTTGGGGAGGAATAAAGACACTCCCCTGGTGGTGCAGTGGTTAAGAATCCACCTGCCATTTAAAGGTACACAGGTTCGATCGATTGCTGGTCTGGGAAGATCCCACATGCCATGGAGCAGCTAAGCCCGCGAGCCACAACTACTGAAGCCCGAGTGCCTAGAGCCGTGCTTCACAACAAGAGAAGCCACCACAATGAGAAGCCCGCGTGCCACAACGAAGAGTAGCCCCCACTCACCACAATTAGAGAAAGCCCGTGCGCAGCAACAAAGACCCAATGCAGCCAAAAAAAAAAAAAAAGACATTTCTATGTGCTACGTTCCCAGCTTCCTTCCCTGGGCTTTATTTATAGGTCAGTTTACTGAACTCCTTAAATGACTGAGGCTAGGCATTTTGATTCATCTATTTTGAGATTCATGAAAATGAAAGAAAGGATGGTCAAATTTCATCCAAGATTTCTTCTGAAGTAAAAGATGTCCAATACGTACAAAGTTTATATGCAAGCGAATAGCTCAACTGTCAAATGTATTTATTTTGTACAATAATTAAGACAAATTCATGGATTTATAAGGACATAATATTGAGTTTAATGAGAGAAAGAGCTTTCTAACAACCAAAGCTGTGGAACATAAGGTAAGTTGGTCGGGGATTAATGAGGCCCTAGCACCAGTTATCTCAGCAGAGGTCAGCTGGTTCCTGGGGATTCAGGGGATTGAAGCACAGCCTGAGGAGATTTAAACTAGATCGACTTTTGGGTCCTTTCTACTCTGACAGCTAAGACTTCAAGGTAACCAAGCACAAGAAAAAAGTTATGTAACATTCCAAAGAAACAAAAAAAAAATGCTATTTTCAAAGGTATCCTCAGATGACTCATGTTGATGAATCTGAAGTCTTGCATAAATATTTTCTTTCACACATGGGTTTATTACTCTCCCTCTGCCTCATTCCTCTTTCTGTCTGTCTCATTACAGCCTTCCTCATCATCTGAACCAATGAACAAGAGGAGCATCAGTGTCTTCCTCATTTCTTGCCCTAAAAGTCTCAGGTGGAATGGAGGGTGACAGAGGTGACAGCAGATTTATGAGATGCCTTCGTTTATGATATGTTCACAAATGCCTCAATGACAAGATAGAAAGGAAATAAATGGATGTTACCTGGTTCCTTTTTCCCATTCTCACTACTGCTCTTTCTTTCTTTCTTTCTTTGGACATTTACACCTTTATAAAAGTCAACAGCATTTAAATATCAACATAAAGTACCAGTTTCTATCTACCTTCCAGTGCCAACATGCTTTGATTTTGTGATTTTACAGGTTCCCATGATTGTACAGACAATACATCTATAACTGACCAGGAGGCAGGAAGTGTCTGGGGGGTGCCTTAATCTCTCAGGGTCTTGCTCCCCCACAAAATATCCTTGATAGCCACAGTCAGACAGGGTTCTGGACTGGGTGGATTTTTGTCCTATTCCAGTGTGGTATGCCTAAGTTTTTATGCTCCAAATCTATTCCTATTTTCTGCTGGGCTCCTTCTGCCATAGAGGATGGGCAGATAGAGAAGTTAATACACTGGCATTTCTTTCCTCTTTACTGAGACACAAATGGCTCCACTAACTAGCCACATGTACATGCTGGATTATTTATGTACTTTTCTTTTTCTTTCTTAGAACCTGGTGAAGACTCTCAAGTGAAAGGAAAGACTTTGGACTTCTGGTTTTAGCTCTGACATGTAAAGAGCTTGGAAATCATTCTATCCTTACAAAAAGAAAAGGCTGAACCTTTTTCTCAGAAAATCAATGACATTTCTTGGAACCATGAGACGATTGAGGTTTCAGGGAAAATTGCCACCTCAAAATCTGGAGATACATAACCTAGATATGTTTCCTGGAAACAGAAGCCACGGGAATCGTAAACTGGTAGGAACACACAATGGTAACTGATGAATTGCTCAGGGCTGAGTGTGGACTACCATGAGAGTGAGAAACTCCTGAGGGCCACTGTCTGAGGAGGGACCCACAGCTTCATGGACTTTACCTCCAGGAAGCTCATGGGCTCTCGAGATGAAGATGTGAAAGATCTCCTTATGGCTCTGGCAGAGGGAGGGGAAGAGTACACATTCTGAAATGTGTCCACAACAAAAGCCTATGATCCATGGGAAAAGGCCTTGCTAGAGCCATGCCTCAACTAGGGGAAGGGTATTCCTCCCACTACAGCACCCTCTAAACTTCCTGTCTCCTTGGATAGATAAGGGATACAAAAACATGGTCAACAAGGAACATGGCTTCAAGGGAAAATATTGGGAATGCTGCAGCCAGGATAGAGAGTAGGGGCAGGGGGAAATACCAATGGAGGAATATTTGTGAAGGTCACAGTTCCCAGACATAGACCCATTAAAAGACTGAGATTTATTCATGAGATTTTAGAAGGCTTCTCCTCCCCTACATCTTCTACCATATCAATAGGCTCCAGTATAATAACAGCAAAACAGCACTGAAAAAGCTGACACAGATTCAAGGAAGCCCAAAGTCAAGAGGGGAGACAAAAACAAGAACGAGAGGAATCTGAGAGGTCGAGTACCTACACCTACAGCAAACACTAAGTAAACACAGTCAAATTCCTAGCAAGATGACCACACCTTTTCATACCAAAGGTCTGTTTACCTTAATACTTGTTACCTAATACAACATGTTTGGCATTCAACAAAAAATTCCAAGGCATGCCAAAAGTCAAGAAAAAAAATCACAGTCTGAAGAGGAAAAACAAGCATCAGAACTAGAGTCAGATGTGATACACATGTTGGAATTATTAAAACAGGTAATTTAAAATACCCATGTTTAATATGTTAGGGGCTCTAATGAAAAAAGCACACAACATGAAAGAAGAGATGAGTAATGTAAGAGAGAGACAGAAACACTAAGAAAGGATTAAAAGGAAATGCTAGATAGAAAACAAACTTACAGTTACCAAAGAGGAAATGGTGGTGGTGGAGGTATGATAAATTAGGAACTTGGGTTTAACGGATACACACTACTATATATAAAAGATATAAACAACAAGGACCTACTGTATAGCACAGGGAACTATATTTAATATCCTGTAATAACATATAATGGAAAAGAATTTGACAAAGGATATATATATATAACCGAATCACTTTGCTGTAAATCTGCAACTATTACAACATTGTAAAAAACTATACTTCAAATAAAAGAAAATGATGTTAAAAGACATATGCCCATGTTTACAAGCTGAGGGAAATTGAGAAGTGTCTGTGTTTTGCCAGTATTTTTACACACAACTCTTACACATAATGGGGAAAATTAAAATTGGCAATTACCCGAAAAAAATGACAAAAATAAAGAATGTCTTTGATGAGTTTATTAGTAGACTTGGCACTATCCAGGAAAGAATCACCAAGCTGAAGATAAGTCAATATAATCTTTCCAAACTGAAATGCAAAGACTAGGAGGGACAAAAACGAACCAAACAGAGCATTCAAGGACTGTGAGACAATTTCAAAAGATATAATATAGGCAATTAGAATACTGGAAGAAGAGAGAGACAGCAGAACAGAAGAAACAGGTGAGGTACCAATGGCCAAGAACTTTCCCACAGTAATGAAAGGTACAAAACCACAGATTCAGGAAGCTCAGAGAACACAAAGTAGAATAAGTAACAAACACCACTTGCTTTGACTTCATGTATACTAACATGGAAATGATACAGAGATAAACAAGGCCACTGTGCAAGGACAATTCACCAATTCATGGAGCATTCCATATATTTTTGTGACTACAGTTAATAACACCATGCGGCATGTTGGAAAGTCTCGAAGAGAGTAAATTTTTAAAGTTCTCATCACAGGAAAGAAATAAGTTTGTAACTGTGTGTGGTGATGGATGTCAACCAGACTTACTGTGATGATCCTTTTGCCATATATACAAATATTGAACCATTATGTTGTAACCTGAAACTAATATAATGCTGCACATCAATTCTACCTCAATAAAAAATGAAAAAAACAAGCGAATGTATCTAAGCATATCATATTCAACTGCAGAAAACCAAAGACAAGAGAAAATCTTTAAAGCAAGAGATTAGGATTTGACAGAAATGGGTGCAGTCCTAGCTGTCCTGCTTACTAGCCAATCAATACTGGACTTGACATCTTTCAAACATTGGTGGTTTTCTCCCTTATATAAGGGATGATATGATATGTGTAAAAATACCTCGTTATAGGTATTACTTTCTTCTTTGTATAAATGAAGTTCAAATAAGGCCTTTTATATATGAGGAAGCACTTTTTAACAACAGAAAACTCTAAATATTAAGAGTTACAATCATTAAGGAGTTGCATCCTCATCACTCTTCCAGGAGCTTTGAAATGAACTTTCTCAGCAAGAATATTGAAGTTTATTTTAAATCACAAGGCATTACTTTAAAGGATGTAAAATTGTATATTGTTTTTGGCTTAGATGGGCCTTGGTGTTTCCAAAGCCAAGTTCATGCAGAAGGTGACAGGATGGTGAGATGCAAACTCATAAGATAAATGGGTAGGGTAGGCGTAAACTAACTGAGCTGCTTTGGAATCAGCAGGAAATAAATATATTCTGATATAGCTACATCTATAGATGTAGAATTATCAGAATTCCCAGGGAGGTGTCTGAATCCAGGAATAAGAGAGGTGTCTGAATCCAGGAATAATGAATTTTAACTCATTAAACTTACTACAGCCAAAATATATCAGGGGTAAAAAGATTACAAAAACAAGATCTAGCAAGTAAGAGAGGAATTAAAATATATATTGAGAGCAACTTAAAGATGGCGGAAAAGTAAGATGTGGAGATCACCTTCCTCCCCACAGATACACCAGAAATACATCTACACATGGAACGACTCCTACAGAACACCTACTGAATGCTGGCAGAAGAACTCAAACCTCCCAAAAGGCAAGAAACTCCTGACATACCTGGGTAGGGCAAAAGAAAAAAGAAAAAACAGAGACAAAAGAATAGGGATAGGACCTGCACCAGTGGGAGGGAGCTGTGAAGGAGGAAAGGTTTCCACACACTAGAAGCCCCTTCGCGGGCGGAGACAGCGGGTGGTGGAGGGGGGAAGCTTTGGAGCCATGGAGGAGAGCAACAGCAGTGCGGAGGGCAAAGCGGGGAGATTCCCACACAGAGGATCGGTGCCCACCGGCACTCACCAGCCCGAGAGGCTTGTCTGCTCACCCGCCGGGGCAGATGGGGCTGGGAGCTGAGGCTCGGGCTTCAGTGGGAGTGCAGGGAGAGAACTGGGGTTGGCTGTGTGAACACAGCCTGCGGGGGGTTAGTGCACCATGGCTAGCTGGGAGGTAGTCCAGGGAAAAGTCTGGAGCTGCCGAAGAGGCAAGAGACCATTGTTTCGGGGTGCACGAGGAGAGGGGATTAAGAGCGCCGCTTAAAGGAGCTCCAGAGATGGGCGCGAGCCGCGGCTACCAGCGTGGACCCCAGAGATGGGTCCCAGTACTGGGCATATACCCTGAGAAAATCATAATTCAAAAAGAGTCATGTACCACAATGTTCATTGCAGCTCTATTTACAATAGCCAGGACATGGAAACAACCTAAGTGTCCATCTACAGACGAATGGATAAAGAAGATGTGGCACATATATACAATGGAATATTATTCAGCCATGAAAAGAAACAAAATTGAGTTATTAGTAGTGAGATGGATGGACCTAGAGTCTTTCATACAGAATGAAGTAAGTCAGAGAGAGAAAGACAAATACTGTATGCTAACACATATCTATGGAATCTAAAAAAAAAAAAAGGTCATGAAGAACCTAGGGGCAGGACGGGAATAAAGACGCAGACCTACTAGAGAATGGACTTCAGGATAAGTGGAAGGGGAAGGGTAAGCTGAGACAAAGTGAGAGAGTGGCTTGGACATATATACACTACCAAATGTAAAACCAATAGCTAGTAGGAAGTAGCCGCTTAGCGCAGGGAAATCAGCTTGGTGCTTTGTAACCACCTAGAGAGGTGGGATAGGGAGGGTGGAAGGGAGGGAGATGCCAGAGGGAGGAGATATGGGGATATATGTATATGTATATATATAGCTGATTCACTTTGTTATAAAGCAGAAACTAACACACAATTGTAACCAATTATACTCCAATAAAGATGTTAAAAAAATAATAAAAAATATAGATAGATAAATACATTTGCACTGCGCATTAGAATTTACAATACATTCATAAGCATTGTATCACTTAGGTTTCATAACCAAGGGCATTTAAACTCCAATAAATTAAGAGATTTTCTGACTTTGCTTGACATCAGTTATAGTTGAATAATTATTCTCCCTGCCTCTATCTTTTAAACTCTGAACCAAACAGCTTATGAAAATATTTTTCAATAAGGGCAGGAGGTAGAAGTGATAAGCAGTGAAAATTTTCGTGTAGACATTTTTTAAATTGCAAGGTAATACTCAAATGGATTATTTATATAATGTTTAGTTTATAAAATGCATTTTTTAAAAAAAATAGATTTTTATTGGAGTATAATTACTTCACAATGCTGTGTTAGTTTCTGTTGTACCCCAAAGTGAATCAGCCATATGCGTACATATGTCCCCATATCCCCTCTCTCTTGAGCCTCCCTCCCACCCTCCCTATCCCACCCCTCTAAGTCATCGCAAAGCACCGAGCTGATCTCCCTGTGCTATGTGGCTGCTTCCCACAAGCTATCTATTTTACATTCAGTAGTGTGTATATGTCGATGCTACTCTCACTTCGCCCCAGCTTACCCCTGTAATCTAACGCATATAAAATGCTTTTGTGCAATGATCTCATATTATGTTTTTTCCCCAACCTTGTAAGTTTGGCAGGGGCCATTGTACTCATTCTGATTTTGTTGAGGAGTCCAGGAGCAGCCCTGTAGGAGCCTTGTCCCACAGCTATTGAATGCCAGGGCTGGGAATCAGAGAATCTGAGACTTCTGACCCCAAACTTGTCTCAGTCAGTGCGAGCTGACAAAGTACCACACCCTGAAGTCTTATCAACAGCAGACATTTATTCCTCACAGTTCTGGAGGCTGGATGTCCCAGACCAGGGTGCTGGCACGGTCAGGGTCTAGTTTCAGGCTGCCAACTTTTCACTGTGTCCTCACATTCTGGAAAGAGGTGTGACAGTCCCTTATAAGGGTATTGATCCCGTTCATGAGGGCTCCACCCTCATGACCTAACGTTCCTTCCTAAAGTCCCCGCCTCCTAACACCATCACATTGGGGTTCAGATTTCAACATATGAATTCTGTAGGGACACAGACATTCAGTCCTTTGCACAACCCAACGTTGGTTATTTATTTGGCTTTCCTTGTCTATTTCCTTGTCATTGGAACAGTCCTCATTTCACCTTGACAACACAAAAGTGGTAGTTTTACCTTCAATCATTCTAACATTTTAATTTCATCAGCTTCTTTGACATCACTAATCAAATCCATTTCTTCAATAACTTATTCAAGAAAGAAATCCTTTCACTTTTCCTTCCCAGCATGCTTTTAAAAGTTGCCTCTAAAAATGTGTTTAGTAATCTCTGATGGATGATTTGTTTAAGGTTAAGTCATCCCTGTCTATTTTCAACACCTTTAGAAGAGGGTTTTTCTTCTTCCTCATCCTGGAAATCTAAATGCAGGAATCTACATCCATCAACATCTCTTCATTATGTGACCCTTCAATTCTGTTAGTTCTATGGCTCAAAACCCAGTTATTGGAATCTGACTACATTTTACCTCAAATAGGAATCCAGGCTACAAATGACGTGCCCCAAATTTCTCAAATCACACAAAGGTGACAGCAAATTTCTTTGAATGTATAGAATATAGTGACTTTTTCCGTTCCAAGGCAAATCTGATAAATCCTATCAGGTCTTTATGTTATGCTCTCTGCACAGAGGATTTCCTTCCTGGTTCGACTTGATCTCAGCCATACTGAGACATAATCATGCCCTCACACTGCAGTGAATTCAACATCATTTAAGCTGCATGGAAATTGAATGTTATTTCTAACTGACTGCATCTCTTTACAGCACTGTGTGATTATATTCGTATGTCACCTCTGAGTCATTCAATCAACCATCACTGTCGTCTCGGGGGCATCCTACCCAGCCCTGAATTAGGAGGAAAGCGTCGGTGGGTATTGATGGCAGATCTTAGTGTCTGAGGCATGTTAACTTTATGTGCTAACTTATTAGCAGAAGTGAACTGTAGAATCAACAGGCATTTTGAATGTCAGATATTTCCAGGGGTGATGGGCAGAACGGTTAAACCTATGTGTGTTGCCAAAGCTCAATTTTTAAATGATAACTGAGTATTTGTAGAGCGTGTGTAGAGTTTACAATCTCTCTATTCATGTTATTTCCTTTGATTCTCACGATAATATATTGAAGTAGACACTGGGAGAAGATTGAAGAGGGTGCTGCTCAGATGGAATTGGGGAGAGCTATACTGGGCACCCAGCCCCAGGGACAGGGGGTTGCAGGTCTGCCTGGACCCTTCTTTCCTCCTCCTTCGCTCACTGCGCTAGGCCCGCTTCAGCTTTTTGCCCTGCAGACAGACCCTCCTTTAATACGTGCATTTTGGTGGCATTCATTTGCATGTTTTACAAACTATTGGATTTTATTCATCATTAATCTTCTGGGGGTTAAGGACCCATTTAAGAAACTGATAAAAGCTATCGATCTATTCTCTAGGAAGTGTACATACACTTCCTCTGTTTTACATACAATGTCAGAAAGCTGATTATTGGGAAACGTTTCAGCCATTTCACTTCAATTCAGTTTCTTATTTGGGGCAGTTCTTCCCTTTCACAGCTTCCCGCTACCTCCACAGCAGGGATAGAAATGAAATAGCAAAAACACTTAAGTCAAGAGTTCATTACACTGAGTCCTTCAGGAAGCTCTAGTGTTAATATCCCAAACGCCTCCATTCAGGAACAGTTTAAACACAGGCAATGCCATCAGGAGAAATGATAAGAGCCCAAAAGGCTATGGAGGAAACAGAAAACCTGGTTTATTGCTCTAAGTTGTCCACACAAGCCTGGTTGACATGTCTGTTTACCAGGTAATTGCTTTTCCCATCACTTTGACTGGAGAGGTATACCCAGTGTATAAAATGCAGTTCCAGGAGCACTTTGGGCTAAAGGGGAGACACGCTGTTTTAATATGTATGTGTAAATACGATGTACATTAAAGGCTAAAGCATAATTGGTTTCCATGACATTTCCCTTTTCTACTTGATCAGCCTCAATAGTCTTCTGTATCTGAGCAAGGACGACAAACACGATTTAATTTCATGGTCAGTCACTTGAGTCGACAGGACCGGAAGATTTGATCTCTCCCTCAGGTAAATCTAATTTCCTCTTTTAAAGGCTGAAAGTTCCATTTTCCTTTCCCCAGGGTGAGTGCCTGAGAAGTGATACCTAATCAAGTCACCCTAAACGCAAATTGACCTTGTTTACAAAGAGTGGGGCTCCCCCAAGAAAGAAAAAATGACCTTTTGTCAGATGATTCCCCAGCTATATACACTGAATTCCCACTCACTCTCAGACTGACCAGAAGGCTTTGGATCAGCTGTTCATATCGAATCAGATTTAAACATTCTGTTTTCAAAGGAACATATTTATTAAAATGGTGGATTATTAGATCAATGTTTTCACCCTGACCCCTTCAGTCCTGAATCACCACATCTATTATCAAATTAACCTGTTAGCATTTATTTGGAGTTTGTTGGCAAGCAAAGTATGTAGAAGAAAATAATATCAGGCAAAAAAATCGGGTGGAGATAATCAGTTAACCATCTGAAATGAGCATGCAAATTCTGATTTTGTAATCTCACCTGCTGGGAGTAATTTTATTGAAAACTCATAATGCTGACAAACAGGGATTGAATTTAAAGTTTCCCTCTCCCCCCAACTATCTAAATATGGGTGGGGCACCTCCTACCTTCTTTTGAATACATTTTGAAGGAAAATTACGACGTGACCCAAATAAATATGAGTTTGGTAGCTCCTACACACACGCACACTCAGCTGTTCTGTTCGGGTTATGCAGAATGACAAAAATAAGCTATTGATCCTTGAAGCACATTTAATTTAGGTCCCTTCACTTTGAAAACTGCCTTAATTTTTCACATCACATTTAGCAGGCAATCATCTATCACCCAGTCTAATAACGTTGGGTACATTTTATAATTAGCCATAAAAGAGATCTTTTTGCCAAGCCCCCAAATTAAGTTTGCGCTGCAACATTATACAGACGGCCTTTTCTTGGTGGTTCACAGTGTGCATTTTCTGTTGCCTTGACAACTGTCTGGCTGGGGCTTCCTTGTTTGGAGAATGAGGACGTCTTTGCCTGATGCAACCCCTCAGAAAAGATAAAGAACACTAAGCAAAATGATACCGACAGTGATAGGTTTGGATACATAAATATCAAAATTCTGCCTAAATTACATGTGCAAGGAGGACAGAAGGGAGAGAGAGAGGAGACAGAGGGATGGGGAAAGGGTTGCAATTGTTATCAATTCTAATTAAAAAAAAATATGGGATAAGGTCAGCAGTCAGCTGTGCTGTGAAGCCAGGGCAGACCTTGTGAGGCATAGATGGGTACAGTGGACAACTTTTATGAGACTCATTAAGGCTTCTAACAGTTTTGTCAAAATATAATCAGTGCACACAACCCTAACATTTCACGACATCAAGATGATTAAGGCATAGGAGAAAATGAAAACCTCTCATTCTATTTGGTCACAAATACCCCTGGATCCACCTGTCATTTTTGTTTAGGTTTCTTCCCACTTTTGTCTTTTAAGGCAGTGAGTCTGTGACATTTTGATCTGGGACATTCTGACCCTATATGCAATACAGCAGTTTTTTTCTCCTTATAATTTGAAACTTGGGAAAGAGAGATGAAGATCAAGAATTGTGGCGGCAGAGTCACAGTAAGAGCAGAGTCCACAAACTTCTATTATTAAAGGTCCTAGGACTGTGCCAGTTCTTCTTTTCCCAAATCTGATACCTATAAAGTTTCCCTAATTTTCTAGAACTTCCAGTGTCTTCCTTCCCAAAATTAAAAGCAAGTATTCAACCCACCCCCCACCCCGCACCACCCCCTCTCTCTCGGTTGTTCTTGTGGCTTCAGGTTAGCCAGAATTGCTTTCTGTTCTTTGTAACCTGGTGAAAATTTTCCTTTACCGTGTTTATGCAAAATACTTTGACTTTTTCTTTAGAGCTACATTTTACCCAGAGTTGGTGAGCTCCCTGAAGAGAGAGGTTGTGTTTCTCATCCCCGTCTTCAGCGCTAGCAGTCCTGACACAGATGGCCTTCAGTGTATGTTTGGTGAATGAAAGCGTTACTTCTCCAAAGTGCCATGAAGTTAGCAGCTTAAAACAGTACCCCCTGATTGCCTTTCAGTTCTGTAGGTCAGAAGTCTAGGCGCAGCTTGGTTTAGCTAGTTTTCTGCTCCAGGTCTCATAGGATGAAACCAAGGTATCAGCAGGACTGTGTTCCTTTCTAGAGGTTTGGGGTATGAGTCTGCTTCCAAACTCATGCGGGTTATTGGCAGAATTAAGTTTCATCAGTTGCAGGACTGAGGTCCCTGTTTCCTTTCTGGCTGTTTGCCCGGCACCTCTCCCAGCCCCTAGAGGCCGCCACTTTACTTGGCATCTGGCTCTCTTCCTTCATCTTCAAAACCAGCAATGGCAGAGCAAGGCTTCTCATGCTTTGAATCTCTCCAACTTCCCCTTCTGCTGCATCTCTCTGACTTGCTCTTTGCATTTAAGGGCTCACATGATTACTTTGGGCCCACCTGGATAATCCATGATATAATCACCATATTTTAAAGTTAGCTGGTTAAGCCTCCTTAATTCCATCTGCAAAGCCCCTTCGCATCCCTACCCAGATAACTATTTGATTAAATAACCAGTGGATGACATCGTGGGGAGACAGCTTTAGAATTGTCTCCTACAGTAGGTGAATGAGGTCAGGTGAGATGGGCATAGTTTCAGGCAGGAAAGGGGTGCAGTGCAGCACCTTGCCTTCCTCTCTTCTAGAACACTCTGCTGCCAGCTACCCTGCTCTATGTGGCCCTAGGGAGGAAAAGTTTGATTCCCAGCAGTACTGGGGCTCCTGTCTTTAGTTTGTACCAGAACATAAATATCTTTCTTACCAACACTGAATCTATTTCACTAGTATTTTTTTCCACTAAACAATGCATTAAAAACATCATGACCAAATTGGGCTTATTCCAAAGACTGCAAGGCTGGTTTAATATTCAAAAATCAATCAATGCAATTCACACAAGTGGACTCAAAAGATAAAGAAAAATATGATCCTCTCAATATATGCAGTAAAAACATGGGACAAAAGTCAAGATTCATTCATGATAAAAACTTTTAGCAACCTAGGAACTTATTATCAACCAGTAAAGGATATCTAAAGAATTAAGTATCATTGTACTTAATAGTAAAGACTGAATGCTTTCCCTCTACAATCATCAACATGGCAAGTATATCCTTTGTTACCACTTCTATTCAACATTGTACTGGATTCCTAGTCCATGCAATAAAAAGCATACAGATTGGAAAAGAAGAAATACAACTGTCTCTGCTCACAGACACTATTGTCTATATAGAAAATCCCAAAGAATCTATCATTAAAAAACAGCTTGTAGATCCAGGTCACAGGATACAAAGTCAACATACAAATGTCAATTTTTATATAATAGAAGTGAACATTGGAATTCCAAAAAATTTTTAAATTAGAAATCTAAAAAATGTATGCACAGAATCTGTATACTGAAAAGTACAAAACCCTGATTAAAAAAAAAAAGCAAAGATGATCTAAATAAATGGAGAGATATACTGTGATCAAGAATTAGAAGACTTAGACTTCCGTGGTGGCGCAGTGGTTAAGAATCCGCATGCCAATACAGGGGACACGAGTTCGAGCCCTGGTCCGGGAATATCCCACATGCCATGGAGCAACTGAGCCCATGCACCACAACTACTGAGACTGTGTGTTAGAGCCCATGCTCCACAGCAAAAGAAGCCACCACAATGGGAAGCCCCCGCACTGCAACGAAGAGTAGCCACCACTCGCCACAACTAGAGAAAGCCCGTGCACAGCAACGAAGACCCAATGCAGCCAAAAATAAATAAATAAAATGAATAAATTTATTTTTTTAAAAAAAGTTAGAAGACTTAATATTGTTATGGTATCAATTCTTCTTAATTTGATCTATAAATTCAGTATAACCTAATCAAAATCCAAGAAGGCCTTTTTTTGGTAGCTATTAAAAAGCTGATTGGAAAATATATACAGAAAAACAAAGGAAATAGACTAGTCAAAACAATTTTGGAAAAGAAGAACAAAGTTGGAGAACTCATACCACCCAATTTCAAGAGTTTCTGTAAATCTACAGTAACTAAGACAGTGTAATATTGACAAGAAGCAAGACACATAGATCAATGGAACAGAATTGAGAGTCCATAAATAGCCCAGATAATCAAGCAGCCAATTGATTTTGAACAAAGGTGCAAAAGCATTCAATGTAGCAAGGATAGTTTTTTCAACAAATGGTGCTGGAATTACGCGACAGACACATGCAAAGAAAAAGGAAAAGTGTTGAACTCTACCTCATACTTTATATAAGAAAAAAACTCAAAATGGATAATAGACTTATTTAAATTATTAAATTTCCAAAAGAAAACATAACAGCAAATCTTCATGACCTTTGGCAGGCAGAATTTTTTTTTAGCATTTTTAATTATAACACCAAACCACAATACATAAAGGGAAAAAATGATAAATTGGGCTTTATCAAATTTAAAAACTTTTGCTCTGAAAGGACATACTTAAGAAATTGAAAAGACAAGTCACAAATGGAGAGAAAATATTTGAAAATCATATTTCTGACAAAGGACTTTTGTCCAGAAGAAAGAACTTTCAAAACTCAAAAATTAAGAAAACAAGCAACTCAATTTTTAAAAAAATAAGCAAATGATCCAAACATGTATGTCACCAATGATGGCATATAAGCATTTTAAAAATGGATAACATTATCAGTCATTAGGGAAATGTAAATAACACCACACTGTAATACCACTACCCACCTATTAGAATGGCTAAAACTGAAAAACTTGACAATATCTTATACCAGCAAGAATGCAGAGCAACTACTACTCCTGTGCATTGCTAGTTTGCTGGTGAGAATGCAAAATGATAAACTGCTTTGGTGAATAGTTGACCATTTTCTTATGCTGTTAAATATACACCTACTATATCACTCAGCAATCCCCTTCCTAACGATTTACTCAAGAAAAGGAAAATTTATGTTCACATAAAGACCTGATTGTGAATTTCTATAGAAGACTTATTCATCATTTCCCAAAGCTGGAAATAGCCCATGTGACCTCCAAGAGGCAATGAATAGACTATGGTGCACCCATACAGTGGAATATTACTCAGGAAAAAATAGGAATGAACTTTTGATTTAAACAACAACACAGATGAATCTTAAGTTGCTGTGTGAAACAAGTCCAACCCCAAAGGCTACATATTGTATGATTCTATTATATGACATTCTGGATAAGGCTGAGCTATAAAGATGGAAAGCAGAGCAGTGGTTGCCAGGGGTTGGGTGATGATGGTAAGGGTTGACTGCAAATGGAAATTATGAGGGAATTTGGGAGATGGGGGATGGACTTGGTCTCTAAGGAACTGTGGCAGTCAATAAATGACTTTTCATTTGTCCAAAATTCTTAAAACACAGAGAGTGAATTTGCTGACTGTAAATTACATTCTAAAACTCAACAAGCATGTTGGGTGGAGGGAAGACTCAAGAGGGAAAGCAGACTGTGAGAAATGAATCTAAATGTGTTACAAGAAAATCACGTAAGCTCTCTAAGAGTGGGGAAGAAAAGAGGTGACTTATGTGTCTTTGGGAAACCTGTTTAGACTGGATACCGACACGCTAAAGACGGAAAGAACTGTACGTGACATGGTACTTTATTTGATAAATTTGTTTTTCCTCTGGGGTATGGGTTAGCAGTTTTAAACCACTTTATGTGTGTACTAGGACTGAACAGATAAGAAATGTATTGCAGATAATGAGAGTCAGGTTTCTCACAGTCAAAGTAATTACAAATAAGGAGGGGGTGGCTAGCCTGAACTGTGTGGTGTTGGGCTGGACTCAGAAGTATCAGTATGAACTTATGTTTTTATAAATGATATGCATAGATAAGTGTGTGCAGAAATATAGATGTGTATATGGGTTAGTGTAATATATGTATTTCCTGGTTCTGTCGGCAGAAAGACTTAGAAACAATGACACCACAGTAGCAATGAGCACATCTAGTGCCCGGATCATGGTTCTTAAGTTCTAGTTTGCAATAATAGAAATTGGGGCTTGTGGAGAAGAAGTTGATTCCATGGCTACAGTGCCAGAAAGTAAGAACATGCTCAAACAAAAAGGATGGAAGCGTACAACGGGGGGAGGAAGAGCTGAAGATCTCCCAGTGCTAAAGATGAAACAATCTGAGCAACAAAATAGAGTAATGAAACACAACCCAAAGAATAAAATAAATGACCCTTCAGTTCATACCGAGGAAAAAAAAATAACTGCATAAATAAATAAGTGAGGGAGGAGAAATAACTTTCTTCTAGAGAAATTTCAATTAGTAAATGCAGAAAGAATGAAGAAAATAGAAAATCACCATTGGAGCCACACAGTAAAAAATTCAGTCAAGATCCACCAATGGATGCTAAAAAGAGTGAGCAAAGTTTTAAGAAGAAACACGTCATTTTCACAGTCTCAAATGATCTCTCTCAAACTACATATTTATTCATTACAAAGGGAAACACTAAGTTCACTGTGGAGAATCTTGGCTGACATCCCCCTAGCCTAGGGTCAGGGTTAGTATCACCAGTAGTAAGACAGATAGACATCACGGACCCCCTGACCTGATGCACTAAGGAGGATCCATCACCTCGGTGGTATTCATCCCCAAATGCACAAGCTCAATCTAATCATGAGAAGACATCAGACAGACCCAGTCTGAAGGATATTCTGCTGAGTACCTGACCAGCACTCTTCAAAATTGTCAAGGCTTGGAAGACAAGAAAAGACAGAAGAATTTTCACAGATTGGAAGAGACCAAGGAGACATAACAAATAAATGCGAGGTGACATCCTGGACTGGATGTGGAACAGAAAAAGAACGTTTGTGGAAAAACTGGTGAAATCTGAATAACATCTTCAGTTTAGTTAACAGTATTGTACAAATGTGAATTTCTTAGTTGTGATCCTTGTACTGGGGTTTAATTAGATGTTAATTTAGGAGACACTAGGTGAAGGGGATACAAGAACCTCGTACTATTTTTGCTATTCCTCTGCATTTCTGAAACTATCTCAAAATTAAGTTTTTTTTAAGGATATGGGTTAATTTTCACTATAAATGTCCTAATTCTTTCATGTTATTAATCTCCTGGTGAGGTGCCTTCTCTCCCCAGAAGCCACATTGATTTTCTCCTGCCAGCCTGTAGATACAGATTAATGCTATAGGCAAATGCATCCTTCCCTTGTTGAGATTCTGTTGTTGATGAGCTCAGTTCCCACAAGTCCATGTTCATCGTCGCATAAATAACCACACTAAAAGGGCTGTCAGTTCGCTCCTATTTATAGTTCTCGTGTTTCGAACAATGGAACTGTTATGCTATTATGTCTCATGAAATCAGATCATTCAGGAGTCATTTAATTAACACTTTCAGGCAGAATTATAGTTCTGTCTGTTGGTAAGGCACATATGAAGGTTCAAAACCTAATTTTAGAGAGATCAACACAAAACCCAGCTGTTTTCATGATTGCTGAGAGTTACATGCTTGTCACCTTGACCCTGACCAAGTCTCCTTCCCCCGTTGGGTTGAGGCAGGCACCAGACAGCAAAGGCTGCTTGGGTCGGTGTGGGTGTCTGTGGGGAGGAGGAGAAGGAGGGAGGGTGGAGCTATTCCCTGAGCCAGAACCCTGGCTCTGTACCTTCCCACAGTCCCATGCAACCCAAGGCACTTTGTGTTATAAGGAACTCCTTTGGATTTTCCCAAAGTCTTAGAAACTGCCCAAGTGGAGGGATATACATATGTGTGTGTTGAGGTGCGGGTGAGGGACATTCCTGAAAATGCACAGATGTTGACTAGTAGGGAACAAGATACATTATCCATTGATCTGCCAAGTCCTTCTGGTCTACCCAAAGAACAGAAATAGCAAATGGTGCAGTGAAGTGGTACAACATGCTCCATCCAGATTTTCCAGGATTTGTCATCTGAGTTAATGAGCAGCCTCATCTTGGGGAGAGAAGAGGCATTGAGGGAAGTTCAGTTCCTGCCCAAGACATGCTGTGGGTCTAGTTTGTCATCATCTCTTAACCATGTCTGGGGTGGGTTCTTGGGCAGAGCAGAGTGATTTGAACGTTAGAACATGAGTGTAAATGAGAAGATGGAAAGATTAAAAACTATCAGTAATAAAGTTTACAAATTAAGGAAGAAGGAGCCAAAGCTTTATTTCCTTATTAGCACCCAGCTCAGAATCTATAACAAATCAAGTGGAGTTGAACATTTGATGAGGAACCCACCCCTTCTTCAAGCTCATGCAGAGACAGTATATCTGATTCTCTCTCCCTCCTGGCAGCAGAACTGGGCTGTGACTGCAGCAGGTGCCCTGTAAGTTTATATAAATGCCCATTTTTCCTAGTTGTATATATTTGCATATATGCTAATACTGTGTGTTCTGCCTATTTTTGTTTAGGTCATGTGGGGAGTGCTCTCTGCCATGCCAACCCATGAAATAATTCTCTAAAACCTGCTGCGTCCCCACTATGGCCATTAGGGTAATAATTGCAGGAGGAAAGAAAACAGAGCGCTCAGATAACACGGATAGATTTGATACGACTGATACACAGGGCCGAGGGAGTAGTGAGAAATGTAACTCATAAGATGTTTGGGGTTATCATGAAAATAGCCAGGTCACCTATCCAAAGGCACAGTCCTAATTGCCTCATGTTTGATATGCTGCCAGAATTCCCAGGGGATTTTTTAAATCCTTATTGTTTTGTTAATAACGACGGTGGTTGAGCAAACTGGTTCCCTGCTGCATTCAGAAGCTCTGAAAGAGATATTGCAGGTTGCTCCCTGACAGTGAATGTGACCTGGTCCTGCAGTCAGGCTGCCAGGAGAGAGACATGGACATCAGTCATTGTCACCGGCATGTCTAAAACTATTAGAAACAGTCCTGATGAAAGAGCACTTTTCTCAAACTGTTGAAATTAAGTGTTCTCAGGGTGATTCCATTTAAATCCAGATGCAAATATTTTCATGTCTAAAGATATTAAATAAGAAACAGTGGTCTCTGGCTTAAGTGTCCTGCTGTTCTCATTCTCATATTCTCAATACATAAACATTAAATGCCCCTCGGTTCTGAACAAATGTGGGAAGTTCAGATGTGTTGCTTTATCAGCATTTGGCTCGCTTATGTGGTTTAAAGGCAGAACCAAAATAACAGCACATTCAGATGATGTGATTGTCCTTAAAATGACATTATTATACCGAAGAAGGAAACCAGGCTGTGTCCAGCGGGATGAGAGGAAGAGGTCTGGGATGCAATACCTGGAGAGCCAGCAACCCGATATTTCTTAGGAAGAGAATGAGGAGGTCCAGCAAATTTATTTCCATTTTTGAGATAAGAAAAGCCAATAGACCTGAGCAGAATATATTTATTTTTTATCTGCTTTTCCCAGTAAAGTTAGGGTGCTCTTACAAGCATACGTGAGTCATAGATACCCAGGACCTGACAATACTGAATCCTTGGAAATATTTCTCATAAGAATGGAGGTGCTATGTATCTTGATATTGAACTCTTAAGCACTTCTGACTTGCCGTCTCACTGGCTCTGCACTGGGGGCACAGACCTTTCCTTTACCTTCTTATTTTATTTCCTGCGACCATGTCTTGATGATCATTTTGGCTTCTTTTATTCATCCTAACCACCCTGAGCTAAACATGTGTCGTGGAAATTAACTGACACAAGTTAGCTAATTTTAATTAAAATAAATATGCATCATGGAAATGCACATATTTAACAACGTAAGTAAATTGAGCCATGAGAGAAACATGGAGGATTCATTTGAAAACTTGGTAGAGTTTGAATATTTGATTTGAAAACCAAAAAATTTTGGAAATGGTAAAGATCAAAATCATGGTACCATGGCTAATGGTGAAGAGTCAGTGAAATGGCTTAACCTTAGGATGCTCAGTGAGGGGCGGGGGGGGTGGGGGTGGGAATCTGCCTGGTCCTCAAGGTCCTCCTGACCATGAAATCCCCCTTCTTCCCCCTAATCCAGGCCTTCATTTCTTCCAACAGGGGTGACTGCCACAACACCTTCACTAGCTTCTCTTTCTTCTCTCCTCAATTCGATTAGACTACATATGTCTGCCAGGTAAACCTAGTGAAAACACAATTCCAACCAAGTCAATTTCCTTTTTAAAAAACCTTCAGTGGTTCTCCATTGCCTGCTGAACCAGGTACAGATTACTCACCATAAGACCATCTTTAGAAACCTTTCTCCTCAGCTTTATCATCCATTTTTCCCACAAATGGAGTGCATAGCACTTTCTATCTGCCAGGGCTTTACTTTGATAGAGTTTAATTTTCAGAAAGGCAAAATTAAACTCTGGGCAAATATAAAATGAACAAGTGTTAAAGATTTTAACTTATTAATTAATGAGGGAACCACTAAGATGTTATGACTGGTTCAAAGAACATCTGAGAAGCTAAGATATTTATAGGCAACTTAACAGAGTAATGTTAGAATAAGATTGTTTAGTTAGATATAAAACCAATAAATGTCCAGCAGACTGTAAAACTTTATGGTCATCAGTTCCAACAAACAGAAATTATTTGTGTCTATATCAGACCAAAAAACTTTAGCAAGTAACTTCATCTTATTATTTTGATCAATAATAAACAATGAGATGAACTAAGTTAATTTCCTGGTCAATCCTTGAGTGACCTCTGCCCCAGTATGATAGTGAAGGACATGCCACCTACTTTTTTGCTGAATTTCTAAATTTTGGATAATTTTTTCTAACAACTTTTATAAATTTCCAACTGTTGGTCCCCCTCCACCACAATTGTGAAAAACAATTCTGTTGACCTCTCTCTCCTATGCACCCTAGGAACAGAGAATTTGGAGAAGGAGTGACCTCCGTGTAAAAGGTTGAGGAAAGTTTATCAGTGGGGAGCAGATTGTAGTCAAGATGGGGAGGTAGATGAGTGAAGATGGCAGAGAAGGAAAGGCTAGTCATGGTAACAGGGATTCCACAGGTCACAGTGACAGCAAGAGCTGCCAACACCAGGAGTGAGGATGGAAAGTGATCCCAAGGGTAGGACTAATCATCAGGACATTAAACTGGGATCAGGAATAAGTAGGAGGCTAGGCAATAGGCAGGAGCGACATGCTAAGAGAGGGATGAGGATGGCCCAGGGGCAGGGGGGGAAGGGAACCTGTAATAATTGAAGGAAAGAGCCAAAGGAAACAGCCAAAGGATTGCTTGTAAGCTGTTTCCCAAAAACATTATCCATCCAGTTCTTGTTCCTAATTAAGGGGCTCTCAGAAGTCATTCTAGTCAAATGTCCACCTTTTGCAGAGATCAAAAGAAAAAGCCAAAGAAGTTAGATGTTTTGCTCTGGGTCCTGAGACCTGTTAATGTCCCAGCCTCAGCCTTTGGGGCTTCTGATCCAGGGCTCTTTTATAACAATTTCCCTAGTCATATGATACAAAATGAAAAATAAATGCTTGATTTAACTAAGTACTGACTTTTCTAGGAAGGAATTATGACAATTGGATGACACATATCATAAAATGGGCCTGAGCCATCTCTTTTTTATTGAAACATCATCACCATCACCATCATTATCATCATCACCATCAGCATCAGTATCATCATCATTTCAGTTGTTAGAACACTGGTTTGGAGAACTCCTGTTCTCTCCTTAAACAGCATGCTCATATTTTCCTAAAAGGAATGTGGAGTGAAACACACAATGGTTGTATTCTACTCTATCTCAGGACTTTCTCTTTTGTTTGTACTTTTCCTTCCTAGAACCTCAAAGCCACTTTAGTTTTTTTTTTTTTTTTTTTTTTTTTTATTTATTTATTTTTTAACATCTTTATTGGGGTATAATTACTTTACAATGGTGTGTTAGTTTCTGCTTTATAACAAAGTGAATCAGTTATACATATACATATGTTCCCATATCTCTTCCCTCTTGCGTCTCCCTCCCTCCCACCCTCCCTATCCCACCCCTCCAGGCTGTCACAGAGCACCGAGCCAATATCCCCGTGCCATGCGGCTGCTTCCCACTAGCTATCTACCTTACTACCTTTGTTAGTGTGTATATGTCCATGACTCTCTCTCGCCCCGTCACAGCTCACCCTTCCCCCTCCCCATAACCTCAGTCCGTTCTCTAGGAGGTCTGCGTCTTTATTCCTGCCTTACCCCTAGGTTCTTCATGACATTTTTTTTTTTCTTAAATTCCATATATATGTGTTAGCATACTGTATTTGTCTTTTTCTTTCTGACTTACTTCACTGTGTATGACAGACTCTAGGTCTATCCACCTCATTACAAATAGCTCAATTTCGTTTCTTTTTATGGCTGAGTAATATTCCATTGTATATATGTGCCACATCTTCTTTATCCATTCATCCGATGATGGGCACTTAGGTTGTTTCCATCTCCGGGCTATTGTAAATAGAGCTGCGATGAACATTTTGGTACATGACTCTTTTTGAATTT
This sequence comes from Tursiops truncatus, assembly GCF_011762595.2. Taxonomy (NCBI): domain Eukaryota; kingdom Metazoa; phylum Chordata; class Mammalia; order Artiodactyla; family Delphinidae; genus Tursiops; species Tursiops truncatus. The sequence goes on along the minus strand of NC_047037.1, from coordinate 136,928,541 downwards.
CGGTTTTCTCAGGGTATATGCCCAGTAGTGGGATTGCTGGGTCATATGGTAGTTCTATTTTTAGTTTTTTAAGGAACCTCCATACTGTTCTCCATAGTGGCTGAACCAATTCACATTCCCACCAGCAGTGCAAGAGGGTTCCCTTTTCTCCACACCCTCTCCAGCATTTATTGTTTCTAGATTTTTTGATGATGGCCATTCTGACTGGTGTGAGATGATATCTCATTGTAGTTTTGATTTGCATTTCTCTAATGATTAATGATGTTGAGCATTCTTTCATGTGTTTGTTGGCAGTCTGTATATCTTCTTTGGAGAAATGTCTATTTAGGTCTTCCGCCCATTTTTGGATTGGGTTGTTTGTTTTTTTGTTGTTGAGCTGCATGAGCTGCTTGTAAATTTTGGAGATTAATCCTTTGTCGGTTGCTTCATTTGCAAATATTTTCTCCCATTCTGAGGGTTGTCTTTTGGTCTTGTTTATGGTTTCCTTTGCTGTGCAAAAGCTTTGAAGTTTCATTAGGTCCCATTTGTTTATTTTTGTTTTTATTTCCATTACTCTAGGGGGTGGGTCAGAAAGAATCTTGCTGTGATTTATGTCATAGAGTGTTCTGCCTATGTTTTCCTCTAATAGTTTGATAGTTTCTGGCCTTATATTTAGGTCTTTAATCCATTTTGAGCTTATTTTTGTGTATGGTGTTAGGGAGTGTTCTAATTTCATTCTTTTACATGTACCTGTCCAGTTTTCCCAGCACCATTTATTGAAGAGGCTGTCCTTTTTCCACTGTACATTCCTGCCACCTTTATCAAAGATAAGGTGTCCATATGTGCATGGGTTTATCTCTGGGCTTTCTATCCTGTTCCATTGATCTATCTTTCTGTTTTTGTGCCAGTACCATACTGTCTTGATAACTGTAGCTTTGTAGTATAGTCTGAAGTCAGGGAGCCTGATTCCTCCAGTTCCTTTTTTTGTTCTCAAGATTGCTTTGGCTATTCGGGGTCTTTTGTGTTTCCATACAAATTGCGAAATTTTTTGTTCTAGTTCTGTGAAAAATGCCAGTGGTAGTTTGATAGGGATTGCATTGAATCTATAGATTGCTTTGGGTAGTAGAGTCATTTTCACAATGTTGATTCTTCCAATCCAAGAACATGGTATATGTCTCCATCTATTTGTATCATCTTTAATTTCTTTCATCAGTGTCTTATAGTTTTCTGCATACAGGTCTTTTGTCTCCTTAGGTAGGTTTATTCCTAGATATTTTATTCTTTTTGTTGCAATGGTAAATGGGAGTGTTTTCTTGATTTCACTTTCAGATTTTTCATCATTAGTATATAGGAATGCCAGAGATTTCTGTGCATTAATTTTGTATCCTGCTACTTTACCAAATTCATTGATTAGCTCTAGTAGTTTTCTGGTAGCATCTTTAGGATTCTCTATGTATAGGATCATGTCATCTGCAAACAGTGACAGCTTTACTTCTTCTTTTCCGATTTGTATTCCTTTTATTTCCTTCTCTTCTCTGATTGCTGTGGCTAAAACTTCCAAAACTATGTTGAATAAGAGTGGTGAGAGTGGGCACCCTTGTCTTGTTCCTGATCTTAGTGGAAATGCTTTCAGTTTTTCACCATTGAGGATGATGTTTGCTGTGGGCTTGTCGTATATGGCCTTTATTATGTTGAGGAAAGTTCCCTCTATGCCTACTTTCTGCAGGGTTTTTATCATAAATGGGTGTTGAATTTTGTCAAAAGCTTTCTCTGCATCTATTGAGATGATCATATGGTTTTTCTCCTTCAGTTTGTTAATATGGTTTATCACATTGATAGATTTGCGTATATTGAAGAATCCTTGCATTCCTGGAACAAACCCCACCTGATCATGGTGTATGATCCTTTTAATGTGCTGTTGGATTCTGTTTGCTAGTATTTTGTTGAGGATTTTTGCATCTATGTTCATCAGTGATATTGGTCTGTAGTTTTCTTTCTTTGTGACATCCTTGCCTGGTTTTGGTATCAAGGTGATGGTGGCCTCGTAGAATGAGTTTGGGAGTGTTCCTCCCTCTGCTATATTTTGGAAGAGTTTGAGAAGGATAGGTGTTAGCTCTTCTCTAAATGTTTGATAGAATTCGCCTGTGAAGCCATCTGGTCCTGGGCTTTTCTTTGTTGGAAGATTTTTAATCACAGTTTCAATTTCAGTGCTTGTGATTGGTCTGTTGATATTTTCTATTTCTTCCTGATTCAGTCTTGGCAGGTTGTGCATTTCTAAGAATTTGTCCATTTCTTCCAGATTGTCCATTTTATTGGCATAGAGTTGCTTGTAGTAATCTCTCATGATGTCTTTTATTTCTGCAGTGTCAGTTGTTACCTCTCCTTTTTCATTTCTAATTCTATTGATTTGAGTCTTCTCCCTTTTTTTCTTGATAAGTCTGGCTAGTGGTTTATCTATTTTGTTTATCTTCTCAAAGAACCAGCTTTTAGTTTCATTGATCTTTGCTATTGTTTCCTTCATTTCTTTTTCATTTATTTCTGATCTGATTTTTATGATTTCTTTCCTTCTGCTAGCTTTGGGGTTTTTTTGTTCTTCTTTCTCTAATTGCTTGAGGTGCAAGGTTAGGTTGTTTATTCTAGATGTTTCCTGCTTCTTAAGGTGGGCTTGTATTGCTATAAACTTCCCCCTTAGAACTGCTTTTGCTGCATCCCACAGGTTTTGGGTCGTTGTGTCTCCATTGTCATTTGTTTCTAGGTATTTTTTGATTTCCTCTTTGATTTCTTCAGTGATCACTTCATTATTAAGTAGTGTATTGTTTAGCCTCCATGTGTTTGTATTTTTTACAGATCTTTTCCTGTAATTGATATCTAGTCTCATGGCGTTGTGGTCAGAAAAGATACTTGATACAATTTCAATTTTCTTAAATTTGCCAAGGCTTGATTTGTGACCCAAGATATGATCTATCCTGGAGAATGTTCCGTGAGCACTTGAGAAAAATGTGTATTCTGTTGTTTTTGGATGGAGTGTCCTATAAATATCAATTAAGTCCATCTTGTTTAATGTATCATTTAAAGCTTGTGTTTCCTTATTTATTTTCATTTTGGATGATCTGTCCATGGGTGAAAGTGGGGTGTTTAAGTCCCCTACTATGAATGTGTTACTGTCAATTTCCCCTTTTATGGCTGTTAGTATTTGCCTTATGTATTGAGGTGCTCCTATGTTGGGTGCATAAATATTTACAATTGTTATATCTTCTTCTTGGATCGATCCCTTGATCATTATGTAGTGTCCTTCTTTGTCTCTTTTAATAGTCCTTATTTTAAAGTCTATTTTGTCTGATATGAGAATTGCTACTCCAGCTTTCTTTTGGTTTCCATTTGCATGGAATATCTTTTTCCATCCCCTTACTTTTAGTCTGTATGTGTCTCTAGGTCTGAAGTGGGTCTCTTGTAGACAGCATATGTAAGGGTCTTGTTTTTGTATCCATTCAGCTAATCTGTATCTTTTGGTGGGAGCATTTAGTCCATTTACATTTAAGGTAATTATCGATATGTATGTTCCTATTCCCATTTTCTATATTGTTTTGGGTTCGTTATTATAGGTCTTTTCCTTCTCTTGTGTTTCTTGCCTAGAGAAGATCCTTTAGCATTTGTTGTAAAGCTGGTTTGGTGGTGCTGAACTCTCTCAGCTTTTGCTTGTCTGTAAAGGTTTTTATTTCTCCATCAAATCTGAATGAGATCCTTGCTGGGTAGAGTAGTCTTGGTTGCAGGTTTTTCTCCTTCATCACTTTCAGTATGTCCTGCCACTCCCTTCTGGCTTGTAGGGTTTCTGCTGAAAGATCAGCTGTTAACCTTATGGGGATTCCCTTATGTGTTATTTGTTGTTTTTCCCTTGCTGCTTTTAATATGCTTTCTTTGTATTTAATTTTTGACAGTTTGATTAATATGTGTCTTGGCGTATTTCTCCTTGTATTTATCCTGTATGGGACTCTCTGTGCTTCCTGGACTTGATTAACTATTTCCTTTCCCATATTAGGGAAGTTTTCAACTATAATCTCTTCAAATATTTTCTCAGTCCCTTTCTTTTTCTCTTCTTCTTCTGGAACCCCTATAATTCGAATGTTGGTGCGTTTAATGTTGTCCCAGAGGTCTCTGAGACTGTCCTCAGTTCTTTTCATTCTTTTTTCTTTATTCTGCTCTGCAGTAGTTATTTCCACTATTTTATCTTCCAGGTCACTTATCCGTTCTTCTGCCTCAGTTATTCTGCTATTGATCCCATCTAGAGTATTTTTAATTTCATTTATTGTGTTGTTCATCGTTGCTTGTTTCATCTTTAGTTCTTCTAGGTCCTTGTTAACTGATTCTTGCATTTTGTCCATTCTATTGTCCATTCTATCTCCAAGATTTCGGATCAACCTTACTATCATTATTCTGAATTCTTTTTCAGGTAGACTGCCTATTTCCTCTTCATTTGTTAGGTCTGGTGCATTTTTATCTTGCTCCTTTATCTGCTGTGTGTTTTTCTGTTTTCTCATTTTGCTTATCTTACTGTGTTTGGGGTCTCCTTTTTGCAGGCTGCAGGTTCGTAGTTCCTCCTGTTTTTGATGTCTGTCTCCAGTGGCTAAGGTTGGTTCAGTGGGTTGTGTAGGCTTCCTGGTGGAGGGGACTAGTGCCTGTGTTGTGGTGGAAGAGGCTGGATCTTGTCTCTCTAGTGGGCAGGTTCACGTCTGGTGGTGTGTTTTGGGGTGTCTGTGGCCTTATTATGGTTTTAGGCAGCCTCTCTGCTAATGGGTGGGGTTGTGTTCCTGTTTTGCTAGTTGTTTGGCACAGGTTGTCCAGCACTGTGGCTTGCTGGTCGTTGAGTGAAGCTGGGTGCTGGTGTTAAGATGGAGGTCTCTGGGAGATTTTCGCCGTTTGATATTATCTGGAGCTGGGAGGTCTCTTGTGAACCAGTGTCTTGAAGTTGGCTCTCCTACCTCAGAGGCAGAGCCCTGCCTCCTGGCTGGAGCACCAAGAGCCTTTCATCCACACGGCTCAGAATAAGAGGGAGAAAAAGTAGAGGGAATTAGTAGACGTATGAGGAAAGAAAGAAGGAAAGGAGGGAAGGAAGGAGGGAAGGAAGGAAGGAAGGAAGGAAGGAAGAAAGAAAGAAAGAAGCAAAGAAGGAAAGAAGGCAAGAAGGAACGAAAGGAGGGAGGGAGGGAGGGAGGAAGGAAGGAGGGAAAGAAGGAAAAACAAAAAGAAAGAAGATACAGTAAAAATAAAATAAAGTATAATAAAGTTATTGAATTAAAAAATTCTTAATTAGAGAAAAAAAAAAAAAGGACGGATAGAACCTTAGGACAAATGTTGGAAGCAAAGCTGTACAGACAAAGTCTTACACAGAAGCGTACACATACACCCTCACAAAAAGAGGTAAAGGGGGAAAAATCATAAATCTTGCTGTCAGAGACCACCTCCTCAATTTGGGATGATTCGTTGTCTAAAGGAGGGAAGGAAGGAGGGAAGGAAGGAAGGAAGGAAGAAAGAAAGAAGCAAGGAAGGAAAGAAGGCAAGAAGGAACGAAAGGAGGGAGGGAGGAAGGAAGGAAGGAGGGTAAGAAGGGAAAACAGAAAGAAGATACAGTAAAAATAAAATAGAGTATAATAAAGTTATTGAATTAAAAAATTCTTAATTAGAAAAAAAAAAGGGGACGGATAGAACCTTAGGACAAATGTTGGAAGCAAAGCTGTACAGACAAAGTCTTACACAGAAGCGTACACATACACCCTCACAAAAAGAGGTAAAGGGGGAAAAATCATAAATCTTGCTGTCAGAGACCACCTCCTCAATTTGGGATGATTCGTTGTCTAAAGGAGGGAAGGAAGGAGGGAAGGAAGGAAGGAAGGAAGAAAGAAAGAAGCAAGGAAGGAAAGAAGGCAAGAAGGAACGAAAGGAGGGAGGGAGGAAGGAAGGAAGGAGGGTAAGAAGGGAAAACAGAAAGAAGATACAGTAAAAATAAAATAGAGTATAATAAAGTTATTGAATTAAAAAATTCTTAATTAGAAAAAAAAAAAGGGGACGGATAGAACCTTAGGACAAATGTTGGAAGCAAGGCTATACAGACAAAGTCTTACACAGAAGCGTACACATACACCCTCACAAAAAGAGGTAAAGGGGGAAAAATCATAAATCTTGCTGTCAGAGACCACCTCCTCAATTTGGGATGATTCGTTGTCTAAAGGAGGGAAGGAAGGAAGGAAAGAAAGAAAGAAAGAAAGGACGAAGGTAAAGTATAATAACGTTCTTAAAATTAAAATTGATTATTAAGAAAAAAAATTTTAAGAAAAAACCATGGACGGATAGAACCTAGGACAAATGGTGGAAACAAGACTATACAGACAAGATCTCACACAGAAGCATACACATACACATTCACAAAAAGAGGAATAGGGAGAAAAATCATAGATCTTGCTCCCAAAGTCCACCTCCTTAATTTGGGATGATTGGCTGTCTATTCATGTATTCCACAGATGCAGGGTACATCAAGTTGATTGTGGAGCTTTAATCCGCTGCTTCTGAGGCTGCTGGGAGAGATTTCCCTTTCTCTTCTTTGTTCTCACAGCTCCCAGGGGCTCAGCTTTGGATTTGGCCCTGCCTCTGCGTGTAGGTCGCTGGAGGGCGTCTGTTTTTTGCTCAGACAGGACGGGGTTAAAGGAGCCGCTGATTCGGGGGTTCTGGCGTACGGAGGCCGGCGGCGGGGAGGGAGGGGCACGGAATGCGGGGCGGGCCTGCGGCGGCAAAGTCCGGCGTGACTCTGCACCAGCCCGAGGCCCGCCGTGCGCTCTCCCGGGGAAGTCGTCCCCGGATCCCGGGAACCCGGCAGTGGCGGGCTGCACAGGCTCCGCGGAAGAGGGGAGTGGAGAGCGACCTGCGCTCGCACACAGGCCCCTTGGTGGCGGCAGCAGCAGCCCCAACGTCTCCCGCCCGCCTTGGGGTCCGCGCCTCCAGCCGCGGCTTGCGCCCGTCTCTGGAGTCAGCGCCCTCAGCCGCGGCTCGCGCCCGTCTCTGGGGTCCGCGCCCTCAGCCGCGGCTCGCGCCCGTCTCTGGGGTCCGCGCCCTCAGCCGCGGCTCGCGCCCGTCTCTGGGGTCCGCGCTTTCAGCCGCGGCTCGCGCCCGTCTCTGGGGTCCGCGCTTTCAGCCGCGGCTCGCGCCCGTCTCTGGGGTCCGCGCTTTCAGCCGCGGCTCGCGCCCGTCTCTGGGGTCCGCGCTTTCAGCCGCGGCTCGCGCCCGTCACTGGGGTTCGCGCTTTTAGCCGCAGCTCGCGCCCTTCTCTGGGGTCCGCGCTTTCAGCCGCGGCTCGCGCCCGTCACTGGGGTTCGCGCTTTTAGCCGCGGCTCGCGCCCTTCTCTGGAGTTCCTTTAAGCAGCGTTCTTAAACCCCTCTCCTCACGCACCAGGAAACAAAGAGGGAAGAAAAAGTCTCTTGCCTCTTCGGCAGGTGCAGGCTTTTCCCCGGACTCCCTCCCGGCTAGCTGTGGTGCACTAACCCCTTCAGGCTATGTTCAAGCCGCCAACCCCAGTCCTCTCCCTGCGCTCCGTCCGAAACCGAAACCCTAGCCTCAGAGCCTCAGCTCGCAGCCCCGCCCGTCCCGGCGGGTGAGCAGACAAGCCTCTCGGGCTGGTGAGTGCCGGTCGGCACCGATCCTCTGTGCGGGAATCTCCCCGCTTTGCCCTCCGCACCCGTTGCTGTGCACTCCTCCGCGGCTTCGAAGCTCCCCCCTCCGCCTCCCGCAGTCTCCGCCCGCGAAGGGGCTTCCTAGTGTGTGGAAACTTTTCCTCCTTCACAGCTCCCTCCCACTGGTGCAGGTGCCGTCCCTATTCTTTTGTCTCTGTTTATTCTTTTTTCCTTTTGCCCTACCCAGGTACGTGGGGAGTTTCTTGCCTTTTGGGAGGTCTGAGGTCTTCTGCCAGCCTTCAGTAGGTGTTCTGCAGGAGTTGTTCCACGTGTAGATGTATTTCTGGTGTATCTGTGGAGAGGAAGGTGATCTCCGCGTCTTACTCTTCCGCCATCTTCCCTTCGAGCCCCACTTTAGTTTTTACCCCCTATCCTAGAACCAACAAGAGACTGGATACCACCAAGCTATGCAGGAAAGTAAACAAAAATCTGCATAACATTTTGAATGTCGCCACAAATATACAACTGGATATACAGTTACAATCACATGATCAGGGTTGACATGAGGGCGCTGTACATGGAGGTTATTTTTTGATGATGAAACTGTTCTGTGCCTTGATTGTGATGATGGTTATATAACTGTATACATTTGTCAAAACTCATAAAACTGTACAAGAAAGTAGACTGTACTCCACATAAATTTAAAAATATATATATTCCATGACTACATATGTTTAACTAAAGTTAATCATTTTTTTAAATTAATTAATTTATTTATGGCTGTGTTGGGTCTATTTTTTTAACATTTTTATTGGAGCATAATTGTCTTACAATGGTGTGTTAGTTTCTGCTTTATAACAAAATAACTCAGTTATACACATACATATATGTCCATATCTCTTCCCTCTTGTGTCTCTCTCCCTCCCACCCTCCCTATCCCACCCCTCTAGGTGGTCACAGAGCACCGAGCTGACCTCCCTCTGCTATGCGGATACTTCTCACTAGAAATTTTACATTTGGTAGTGTATATATGTCCATGCCACTCTCTCACTTTGTCCCAGCTTACCCTTTCCCCTCACCTTATCCTGAAGTACATTCTCTAGTAGGTCTGCATCTTTATTCCTGTCTTGATGCTAGGTCTTCATGACCTTTTTTTTTTTTTTCCTTAGATTCCATATATATGTGTTAGCATACGGTATATGGTTTTCTCTTTCTGACTTACTTCACTCTGTATGATAGTCTCTAGGTCCATCCACCTCACTACATATAACCCAATTACATTTCTTTTTATGGCTGAGTAATATTCCATTGTATATATATGCCTCATCGTCTTTATCCATTCATCTGTTGATGGACACTTAGGCTGCTTCCATGTCCTGGCTATTATAAATAGAGCTGCAATGAACATTGTGGTACATGACTTTTTTGGAATTATGGTTTTCTCAGGATATATGCCCAGTAGTGGGATTGCTGGGTCATATGGTAGTTCTATTTTTAGTTTTCTAAGGAACCTCCATATTGTTCTCCATAGTGGCTGTATCAATTTACATTCCCACCAAGAGTGCAAGAGGGTTCCCTTTTCTCCACACCCTCTCCAGCATTGTTGTTGTAGATTTTTTGATGATGGCCATTCTGACTGATGTGAGATGATATCTCATTGTACTTTTGATTTGCATTTCTCTAATGATTAATGATGCTGAGCATTCTTTCATGTGTTTGTTGGCAATCTGTATATATTCTTTGGAGAAATGTCTATTTAGGGCTTCTGCCCATTTTTGGATTGGATTTTTTGTTTTTTGATATTGAGCTGCATGAGCTGCTGGTAAATTTTGGAGATTACCGTTAATCAGTTACTTCATTTGCAAATATTTTCTCCCATTCTGAGGGTTGTCTTTTCGTCTTGTTTATGGTTTCCTTTGCTGTGCAAAAGATTTTAAGTTTCATTAGGTCCCATTTGTTTATTTTCGTTTTTATTTCCATTCCTCTAGGAAGTGGGTCAAAAAGGATCTTGCTGTGGTGTATGTCATAGAGAGTTCTGCCTATGTTTTCCTCTAAGAGTTTGATAGTGTCTGGCCTTATATTTAGGTCTTTAATCCCTTTTGAGTTTATTTTTGTGTAGGGTGTTAAGGAGTGTTCTGATTGCCTTCTTTTACATGTAGCTGTCCAGTTTTCTCATCACTACTTATTGAGGAGGCTGTCTTTTCTCCACTGTATATTTTTGCCTCCTTTATCAAAGATAAGGTGACCATATGTGTGTGGGTTTATCTCTGGGCTTTCTATCCTGTTCCACTGATCTATATTTCTGTTTTTGTGCCAGTACCATACTGTCTTGATCACTGTAGCTTTGTAATATACTATGAAGTCAGGGAGCCTGATTCCTCCAGCTCTGTTTTTCTTTCTCAAGATCACTTTGGCTATTTGGGGTCTTTTGTGTTTCCATACAAATTGTGAAATTTTTTGTTCTAGTTCTGTGAAAAATGCCAGTGGTAGTTTGATACGGATTGCATTGAATCTGTAGATTGCTTTGGGAAGTAGAGCCATTTTCATAATTTTGATTCTTCCAATCCAAGAACATGGTATATCTCTCCATCTATTTGTATCATCTTTAATTTCTTTCATCAGTGTCTTATAGTTTTCTGCATACAGGTCTTTTGTCTCCTTAGGTAGGTTTATTCTTAGGTATTTTATTCTTTTTGTTGTAATGGTAAATGGGAGTGTTTCCTTAATTTCACTTTCAGAGTTTTCATCGTTAGTGTATAGGAATGCAAGAGATCCCTGTGCATTAATTTTGTATCCTGCTACTTTACCAAATTCATTGATTAGCTCTAGTAGTTTTCTGGTAACATCTTTAGGATTCTCTATGTATAGTATTGTGTCATCTGCAAACAGTGACAGCTTTACTTCTTCTTTTCCCATTTGGATTCCTTTTATTTCTTTTTCTTCTCTGATGGCTGTGGCTAAAACTTCCAAAACTATGTTGAATAATAGTGGTGAGAGTGGGCAGCCTTGTCTTGTTCCTGATCTTAGTGGAAATGCTTTCAGTTTTTCACCATTGAGGACAATGTTCGCTATTTGTTTGTCATATATGGCCTTTATTATGTTGACGTAAGTTCCTTCTATGCCTACTTTCAGGAGGGTTTTTTATCATAAATGGGTGTTGAAGTTTGTTGAAAGCTTTCTCTGCATCTATTGAGATGACCATATGGTTTTTCTCCTTCAATTTGATAATATGGTGTATCAGATTGATTGATTTGCATATATTGAAGAATCCTTGCCTTCCTGAGATAAACCTCATTTGATCATGGTGTATGATCCTTTTAATGTGCTGTTGGATTCTGTTTGCCAGTATTTTGTTGAGGCTTTTTGCATCTATGTTCATCAGTGATACTGGCCTGTAGTTTTCCTTCTTTGTGACATCTTTGTCTGGTTTTGGTATCAGAGTGATGGTGGCCTCGTAGAATGAGTTTGAGAGTGCTCCTCCCTCTGCTATATTTTGGAAGAGTTTGAGAAGGATAAGTATTAGCACTTCTCTAAATATTTGATGGAATTCACCTGTGAATCATCTGGTCCTGGGCTTTTGTTTGCTGGAAGATTTTTAACAACAGTTTCAATTTCAGTGCTTGTGATATGACTGTTCATATTTTCTATCTCTTCCTGGTTCTGCCCCAGAAGGTTTTGCATTTCTAAGAATGCATCCATTTCTTCCAGGTTGTCCATTTTATTGGCATATTGTTGCTTGTAGTAATCTCTTGTGATCCTTTGTATTTCTGCAGTGTTAGTTGCTACTTCTCCTTTATCATTTCTAGTTCTATTGAGTTGAGTCTTCTCCCTTTTTTTCTTCATGAGTCTGGCTAATGGCTTATCCATTTGTTTATCTTCTCAAAGAACCAGCTTTTAGTTTTACTGATCTTTGCCACAGTTTCCTTCATTTCTTTTTCATTTATTTCTGATCTGATCTTTATGATTTCTTTCCTTCTGCTAAATTTGGGGTTTTTTTGTTCTTCTTTCTCTAATTGCTATAGGTTTAAGGTTAGGTTGTTTATTTGAGATGTTTCTTGTTTCTTAAGGAAGGATTATATTGCTATAAACTTCCCTCTTACAACTGCTTTTGCTGCATCCCATAGCTTTTTGGGTCGTTGTGTTTTCACTGCCATTTTTTCCTAGGAATTTTTTGATTTCCTCTTTGAGTTCTTCAGTGATCTCTTGGTTATTAAGTAGTGTATTGTTTAGCCTCAATGTGTTTGTATTTTTTACAGATATTTTTCCTGTAATTGACATCTTGTCTCATGGCATTGTGGTCAGAAAAGATACTTGATATGATTTCAATATCATATCATAAATGATATGATAAATTTATCATATAAATTTACCAAGGCTTGATTTGTGACCCAAGATATGATCTATCCTGGAGAATGTTCCATGAGCCCTTGAGAAAAAAGTGTATTCTGTTGTTTTTGGATGGACTGTACCATAAATATCAATTAAGTCCATCTTGTTTAATGTATCATTTAAAGCTTGTGTTTCCTTATTTATTTTCATTTTGGATGATCTGTCCATTGGTGAAAGTGGGATGTTAAAGTCCCCTACTATGATTGTGTCACTGTTGATTTCCCCTTTTATGGCTGTTAGTATTTGCCTTATGTATTCAGGTGCTCCTATGTTGGGTGCATAAATATTTACAATTGTTATATCTTCTTCTTGGATTGATCACTTGATCTTTATGTAGTGTCCTTCTTTGTCTCTTTTAATAGTCTTTGTTTTAAAGTCTATTTTGTCTGATATCAGAATTGCTACTCCAAGTTTCTTTTGATTTCCATTTGCATGGAATATATTTTTCCATCCCCTCACTTTCAGTCTGTATGTGTCCCTAGGTCTGAAGTGGGTATCTTGGAGACAGGATATATACTGCTCTTGTTTTTGTATCCATCCAGCCAGTCTATGTCTTTGGTGGGAGCATTTAATCCATTTACATTTAAGGTAATTATTGATATATATGTTCCTATTAGCATTTTCTTAATTGTTTTGGGTTTGTTATTGTAGGTCTTTTCCTCCTCTTGTGTTTCCTGCCTAGAGAAGTTCCTTTAGCATTTGTTGTAAAGCTGGTTTCATGGTGCTGAATTCTCTTAGCTTTTGCTTGTCTGTCAAGGTTTTAATTTCTCTGTCGAATCTGAATGAGATCCTTGCTGGGTAGAGTAATCTTGGTTGTAGGTTTTTCCCATTCATCACTTTAAATATGCCCTGCCAGTCCCTTCTGGCTTGCAGAATTTCTGCTGCAAGATCAGCTGTTAAGCTTATGGGGATTCCCTTGTATGGTATTTGTTGTTTTTCCCTTGCTGCTTTTAATACTTTTTCTTTGTATTTATTTTTTGATAGTTTGATTAATATGTGTCTTGGTGTGTTTCTCCTTGGATTTATCCTGTATGGGAACTCTCTGCACTTCCTGAACTTTATTAACTATTTCCTTTCCCATATCAGGGAAGTTTTCAACTATAATCTCTTCAAATATTTTTTCAGTCCCTTTCTTTTTCTCTTCTTCTTCTGAAACCCCTATAATTTGAATGTTGGTGCAGTTAATGTTGTCCCAGAGGTCTCTGAGACTGTTCTCAATTCTTTTCATTCATTTTCCTTTATTCTGCTCTGCAGTAGTTATTTCCACTATTTTATCTTCCAAGTCACTTATCTGTTCTTCTGCCACAGTTATTCTGCCATTGATTCCTTCTAGAGAATTTTTAATTTCATTTATTGTGTTGTTCATCATTGTTTATTTGCTCTTTAGTTCTTCTAGGCCCTTGTTAAACATTTCTTGTGTCTTCTCTATTCTATTTCCATGATTTTGGATCATCTTTACTATCATTTTTCTGAACTTTTTTCAAGTAGACTACCTATTTCCTCTTCATTTGTTTGGTCTGGTGGGTTTTTACTTTGCTCCTTCATCTGCTGTGTGTTTTCTGTCTTCTCATTTTGCTTAACTTACTGTGTTTGGGGTCTCCTTTTCGCAGGCTGCAGGTTCATAGTTCTGGTTGTTTTTGTGTCTGCCCCCAGTGGCTAAAGTTGGTTCAGTGGGTTATGTAGGCTTCCTGGTGGAGGGAACTAGTGCCTGTGTTCTGGTGGATGAGGCTGGATCTTGTCTTTCTGGTGGGCAGGTCCATGTCTGGTGGTGTTTTTTGGGGTGTTTGTGGCCTTATTATGACTTTAGGCAGCCTATCTGCTAATGGGTGGGGATGTGTTCCTGTCTTGCTAGTTGTTTGGCATAGGATGTCCAGCACTGGAGCTTGCTGGTCGTTTAGTGGAGCTAGGTTTTGGTGTTGAGATGGAGATCTCTGGGAGATTTTCGCTGGTTGAGGTTATGTGGAGCTGGAAGGTCTCTGGTGGGCCAGTGTTCTGAACTTGGGTCTCCCATCTCAGAGGCACAGATGTGATGCCTGGCCAGAGCACCAAGAGCTTGTCTTCCACACAGCTCAGAATAAAAGGGAGGAAAAGAAAGAATGAAGATAAAATAAAATACAGTAAAATAAAAAATTATTATTTAAAAATTTTTTTAAAATATAATAAAAATTAAAAAAGAAAGAAAAAAGGAAGAGAGCAACCAAATCAAAAGACAAATCCACCAATGATAACAAGCACTAAAAACTATACTAAAAAAAAAAAAAGGACGGAGAGAACCCTAGGATAAATGGGAAAAGCAAAGCTATACAGAGAAAAATCACACACAGAAGCCCACACATACACCCTCACAAAAAAGAAAAAGGGGAATATATATATATATATAGTTGCTCCCAAAGTCCTCCTCCTCAATTTGGGATGATTCGTTGTCTATTCAGGTATTCCACAGATGCAGGGTACATCAAGTTGATTGTGGAGATTTAATCCTCTGCTCCTGAGGCTGCTGGGAGGGATTTCCCTTTCTCTTCTTTGTTCGCACAGCTCCCAGGGTTCAGCTTTGGATTTGGCCCCGCCTCTGCGTGTAGGTCGCCGGAGGGCGTCTGTTCTTCGCTCAGACAGTACGGGGTTAAGGGAGCCGCTGATTCGGGGACTCTGGCTCACTTAGGCTGGGGGGAGGGAGGGGCACGGATGCGGGGCAAGCCTGCGGTGGCAGAGGCCGGCGTGCAACGCCGTGCGTTCTCCCAGGGAAGTTGTCCCTGGATCCCGGGACCCTGGCAGTGGCGGGCTGCACGGGCTCCCAGGAGGGGAGGTGTGGATGGTGACCTGTGCTCACAGCAACCCCAGTCCTCTCCCTGCGATCCAACCGAAACCGGAGCCTCAGTTCCCAGCCCCGGCCGCCCCGGGGGGTGAACAGACAAGCCTTTCGGGCTAGTGAGTGCCGGTTGGCACCGATTCTTTGTGCAGGAATCTCTCTGTTTTGCCCTCCGCACCCCTGTTGCTGCGCTCTCCTCCGCGGCCCCGAAGCTACCCCCCTCCGCCACCCACAGTCTCCCCCACCGAAGGGGCTTCTAGTGTGTGGAAACCTTTCCTCCTTCACAGCTCCCTCCCACTGGTGCAGGTCCCGTCCCTATTCTTTTGTCTCTGTTTTTTCTTTTTTCTTTTGCCCTACGCAGGTACGTGGGGACTTTCTTGCCTTTTGGGAGGTCTGAGGTCTTCTGCCAGCGTTCAGTAGGTGCTCTGTAGGAGTTGTTCCACGTGTAGATGTATTTCTGGTGTAACTGTGGGGAGGAAGGTGATATCCACGTCTTACTCTTCTGCCATCTTGAAGCTCGTTCTAAAGTTAGTCTGTTAATGGTAAAATTCTATTACAATAATCATCTTTCCATTTCTTAGTTCTGCCTCTTATGTGAGTGTTATTTGTGGGAACACTTTTAAATCCAGCACGAATATCCCCTTGAACCTGGTCACTATTCCTCCAATGTGCCTTGCATTTTTACTGTCCCCACATCTTGACTCATGCCTTTCCCCTTGCCCCTCCCCTCCCCCCCCACTTTATGGCAGGCACTCCTGATCTTACCCCCTCCCTCATCCATTACATCATCTCCATCCTAGGAGCCTCAGCCTCTCTGTGAAGCTTACCCAGTCCATAAATTTCTGGGTCCTCTGGACTCACAGAATTTACTATCCTTGTCTTTTTTAGCCATTGGTTCTCCTGCACTGCCTTGTGACATATTTTAATCATTATTTAGTTATATTCTTGCCAACTCTTTGTGAATTTGTCTTCATTTCCCTGATTAAATAAACTATACTCTCCTTAGGGATGGATCCTGTGCTGTGTATATTGCAATGGTTGAAGAAATACTTGCAAATGGAGAGTCAAAATGCCTAGCTGACTTAAAGGCTTGAAGTTGGACATGCATGGATTTAAACAACTGTGGGTGGGTTATTATCTTTATCTGTCACGTGGGGCTTATAATGGCATAGTGTTGTTATTATGTTAAATGTAGTAATTGCTATTCACCAACAGTTAACAGCACATAGCAAGGAATACATTCACAGCTGTATGTTTATTCAACAAATAGTAATTGAGCACTTGCTGGGTGCTTAAGACATGGCCAAAAAAAAAAGAAAAAAAAGAAAAAAACCAGTTATAGTCCTTGTTTTTGTGAAGTATACCTACTGGGTGGAAGAGGCAAAAAAGATGAGTGTTTGCTATTGTAATCTGTTGTAGGAACAAGATATTTCCTGGTCCTCTTGTCTTCTGTTATTATTCAAGTCGATGATGGCCACCTTCATTTTACATACTGTGGGGCATCCAGAGCTCTCCCAGGTACTCCTGCAGATCCCTCAGGTGACTTAAGGTCTTCTGCTCACCTCTCTCTCAATCTCTGCTCCCTCAGATTTCTGGCTGCCAGCTGAGGTCGAGACTCCTGTCTACACCGGGGTGTCCCAGGCAAGAACACAGCCTCTTCCCCTTCTTTTGCTCACTTTTACAAAGTGTTGGGGGAAGAGAGAGATGGACTAAAGCTAGTGCAGAACAAAAGCCAACCTCAAGCTGAAGTATGGCAGATTAAAGAAGGCCACAGTCTTTGACATTTTCCCATGGAGAGGTGGGGCCTCTGTCCCCTCCCACTGAATCCAAGTGGGCCTGTGACTGCTTTGACCAGTAGAATACAGTGAAAGTGATGCTGTGACAGATTCCAACGCAGACCTGCAGCTTCCACTTCCTGTCTGTTGGAGCTCTTGTGCTTGGAGCCTGAGCCGCCATGCAAGACATTGGACTGCCCTGTGGGAAACTCCACATGGAGAGATGTGAAACCCATGAGACGGAGAAACTCACAGTGGCTAGAGGAGAGGTTTACTTGAGCCCAGCCTCCCAACAGGTGGGTGAAGCCGTCTTGGACCCTCCAGACCAGACCAGTTGCCAGCTGAATCCCATCCAGGGACCCCATTCAATGCCTTTTTGGAGCAGAGGAATCAATAGACCTGCAGATTGTAAACATAATGAAATGTTCATTATGTTACCCTATGGGGTTTGGGTGCTTTGTTACCCAAAAATACACCATCAGAACATCAGATAATATTCCTTGTGGCCAGGTCTCACCCTCTGTGTCTAGACCCAATCCCAATTTTCTTCATCTCTGAGCCCCCAGACTCCCTGGTCTACCCTGTAAAAACAGAAAATTGAGTCTCTGTTTCAATTACTCCTGCTCCAGACTGTTCAGATACCAGGTGCCTATCTTTGTTTAAATACAAACTTCCATCGGGGGATCTCCTAAACCAATGTTGTCAACTTTGGGCCTACACTTCTAAAATATTTGAAATAATAGCTTATCTCTATCGTCCCACATCAAATTCTCTAAGAGGTACCCTCTCACCTCCACTAAAACAGAACTCGAGGGATGGCTTGGGTAGGTATTCCTCCAAGCCACGCAAATAAATACACAATCTGTATAACACCAATGTTCTTGCTATACAAACACAGCTTTAAGACACCCCCCCCCAGTACCACTGTCCATGCAGCTAGGTGCCTGCTCATAAGCCCCTTTTATGGAGTAATTTGGGATTGCTAATTCTCCCTCACTAAGTATAAGGTGAAGAGGACAATAAGGTATTTATATGCATCCTGTACAGAGCAAATACCAGGAGTGTTGATTTTAATTCTTCAGATTACATTATTCTAGTTATTAGGCTTTGATTAATTATGTATTCCTGAAGAGCCTGTGCTGTATACTGGTCACCTGCCTAAGGAGTGCACACAGGTGTGCAAACAACTGTCTAAATGGGAGGAGCCACAGCAGGTGAAGGAAGGATGCCTTGACCCACTCCTTCTGGTCTTGATGGGCAGGTTTTTAGCTGCCCCCATAGTCCATAAACCAATATTCAGTCTTGCACAGCATAGAGACGTAACCCCCAGAAAAGGGTTAGAGCTTTCTACTTCCAGAGCCTGTTGGGTGTACCAGGAAGGGCGTTCCCTCAGCTGTTTTCCTAAATGTAAGTTGAAGGAATACACAAAAAGAGAAGGACAAGTGGGAGTGTTTGACATGTTATGAGAGTGACTACAGCTGGACCAAGCCAGATCAAACAGTGGGGCAGAGAGGACCATAAAAGTCTCCAGGCAAGACACCACGGACATGAGTGAGACATGGCCTCAGGCCCAGGCCTGCCCGGGTCACCCTGTGTAATCTGCTCCATATTTCATCCTTGTCATGAAGGGAAGCCTTCTATTAAGTGCCTAACCATTGATTTGAAAGCTTGTGACCTCAAGGCAGCTCCCATTTAAGAAGTCCTGCCCAAGGGCCTATATAGTCTTCGAAAGCTCTATGTATCTTCTTTCCTGTCTTAGTACTGGCTTAACACTTAGTATCACAATTAAATAAAAAACAGAAAAAGAAAACACATCAGGGCAACTGACACAGGCCAGTAATCAAATAAATGCACTTCGTTTTGAACTAACTCAATTGCAAATAAAGTGAAACAAATAAGGGGTGAAATATATATCTTAATTTAAAATCTAAAAAAAAAACCTGTTTTCTAATGTCTTATTTGGCTTCCTATGGCTACATGAAAATACTTCCCCAAAAAGCACTCCTAATGCAGATAAGTGAAGCCAGTACACTCACTTACTTACCTCCTTCATTTGGTCATTAAACAAAAGCAAAGCAAAAAGTGCTATTGTTTATAACCTTTAAATATGCAACAGGATACTGTAGCTGGTAGAAATTACCTGAGGGTATGTGCACACTTGCAGAATGAAATGGAAAGTGAGGCCATGATCTCAATAATTCAAGTGGGCTGAATAGTTCCTCCTAGAGATCAGCAATTTCTTAAATCATCACACTACTGTAGCTGTCCTGGCTTCCAGGGCTTTGTAAATCCAGGATCATTGTGTGTGCGGTTGCAAGCTGCCTGGTATGCATGAGGCATTAAAAAATGCAAGGTTTGCTATGAATATTCTCGTTCTTCTGATTTTGTAATAACCAGGGCAGGCTAAACATTCACTGTATTAAGACCATGCATGTGCCCCCAGACCTAGTTCTTTTCCTAGTGTGGCTTTATAAATGCTGGTGATAAACCAAGTCTGATTTACGTGATGCATCTTATGTGGAAAAGGTCTGTGACTCTAGGTATCTGGTCAACCTTGAGAAATGACAGCACAGCTAGTATAATGACTTTTGAAGATAACCATTGCTAATTTGATGATTACCAGTTGCCATTAAATAAACTGTAATATTATTGTGTCTTATTTTCTAGGCGATTCTGATATCATTAGAAGCATGCCTGAACAGACTAGTGAAAAGTAAATCACGCAAAAATTTTCTTTAATAAAATCTGGCCAGGGCTTCCCTGGTGGCGCAGTGGTTGAGAGTCCACCTGCCGACCGGGTTCATGCCCCGGTCCGGGAAGATCCCACATGCCGCGGAGCGGCTGGGCCCGTGAGCCATGGCCGCTGAGCCTGTGCGTCCAGAGCCTGTGCTCCGCAACGGGAGAGGCCACAGCAGTGAGAGGCCCGCGTACCGCAAAAACAACAACAACAACAAAAAGAGCCCAGTCTCTTGACACAGGCTTGCTGGTCAGCCTCTCAGATGCTTGATAATAAAATGACTAAAAGAAACACAAGGCCTGGCGAAGGTAAGAGAGGCAGGTTTAGTAGTTATTGTTGTCCATTAATGTTCTTTCCCAAAGGCATTATTTTGCTCCACATTCTAGACTTTCTTCTTACAGATGTCAGAAACATATTTGCTACAATCATAAAAATGTCACTGGGATCAGAGTGACTCAGCGTCCTCCTTCCTTATGACTCCCAAGTTGTTATTAAGGCAATACTAATGTATAAAGGCCAGGCTCAGTGTGCTGCCTGGAGTTTTATTTTTCATCTTCCTCCCACCAACAAATCTATAGACCTACCATCATGTGTATCCATCTTCCCTGCTTTCCTACTACAGTGAACAAAACTGGTAAATTCCTCTGCTTGCGCTCTGGGTCCCATCTCCTACTCCCTTCTCAGATACCCTACTCCTCACTTAGTTTTCTCTCTCTCCTCTCTCTCTCTCCCGCTCAGATACTTTTATCCCTCCCCACCACGTTATTCATGTCAGTACACAAACCTGATCCATCTTTCAAAGGCACCTCTTTACCTCTTACTCAACTCTAGCTAAAACCTCTGCATCTTTTTCTCCTGTTTCCTGTGAAACAAGCTATAAGACTCACTGTCTGAATTGAATCACCTAGCCCCCTGCCATCTCTTCATCCTGGTCCCATCTGTCCCCCATTCTTACCACTCTACCCTCTTGCCAAGGACCGTGCCCCACCTCCACTGCCAAATTCAGTGGCACTTCTGTGTCATAGCCACCAGACCTCTTTGCAGCCTTAGGCACTGTTCCTTCCTCCTTTTCGATACACACCTCTCTCTCTCGATTTCTGATGCTGTGCTCTCCTGCTCTTTTCCCCACCACTCTGGGATCTTTCTTCATCACTTTTGCTGTCTCCGGCTCCTGCCCTACACAACAACCATATACTGCAGTGTCTTTGAATAGGACTTTAGCCCTGCTTCTCCATCTACGCTCCCTTCTTAGGTCTGATCGGTTAAGTTCACATTTGTAAATATCACCCGTTCTTTCTAGTCCAAAATTTTATCACTAGTTCAAACTTCTCCTCTGAACCCAGGGCTTATATAATCAATTTCCTGTTTAGTACCTCAATTTAAATATCTTATAGACATTCCAAACTTCTAAAACATCAATGACCAAAACAGCAGCCTGGTTTCCACCCTCCATAATCTGTTTCTCCCTGAGTTTTCTGCACCTCATTATATGACATCATTGTCCACTGATTGATCAAACAGGAAACTTAGGTGGCCACACTTCATTCCTCCTACCCTCCATATCCAACCAACCACCAAGCTCTATGTGTTACTTTCCTATTGCTTCTCTAAAAAATTACCACAAACTTGTGGCTTAAACAATACTCATTTATCATCTTACAGTTTTGAAGGCCACAAGTCTGACATGAGTCTCCCTGGGCCAAAACCAAGGTGTCAGCAGGGCCATGTCCTTTTTGGAGGCTCTAGGAGAGAGTCCATTTCCTTGCTAATTCAGGTTGTCAGCAAAATTGTCTTCCTCATAGTTGTTGGACTGAGAGCCCTTTTCCTTGTTGGCTACCAGCTAAGAGTCTTTCCCAGTTTCTAGAAACCGCCTACATATCTTGGCTCACAGCCCCCTTCCTCCTTCTTCAAAGCCAGCAATTGTGGGTAAAGTTCCTCTCATGTTTCAAATCTCTTCTTCCATTGCATCTCTCTAATTCAGCTGCAAAAGATTCTCTACTTTTAAGGGTCCATTAGAATGGACCCACTCATATCCTGGCAAGATCCAGGGTCTCCCCATCTCAGTGTCTGTACTCTTAATCACATCTGCAAAGTCCCTTTTTCCAAAGAAGGTAACATATTCACAGGTTCTGGCAATTAGGCATAGACATCTTCAGGAGGCCATTGTTCTGCCTACCACAGCCCATCTGTTCTGCACCCAACACATCTCAGATCAGTTCACACTTCTCTCTCCACTCCCACCACCCGCATCCTTCCACCATCCTCTGTTACTGGGCAGATCCAATGGCCTCCTCCTGTTCTTTCTGCTTCCACTCTTACTATTCCAATGCGGTTCCTACACAGCAGGCAAAATAATATTCTAAAACCTTAGGCACAAAATATTCTCCTATTTCCAGCTTAACCCTTCACTGTCTTCCCTTTATTGTTGAGACCAAAATTCAAATGCAAAAAGGTCTTTGTGATCTGACCCTGCCTCCCTCTCCAGCGTTCTTTTCCACCACTCAGCCCCTTGCTCACCAGACTGTGGTCCTTCCTGTTCTCAGAGGATTCTTTACCTTTTTCCAGCTTCTGAAACGCTTGGCTGCATCTCATCCTATAGGCAGCAGACCAAACATTGTCTCCTCAGATCTTCCTTCCCCAACCAACTTAACCTAAATCAGATATCCCTAATCTCACTCCATCCCAATTACAGGCACATTACTCTATTTATTTCCTAACATAACCACGATCACAATTTGTATTTATTTCATCTTTCCATTTATATATTAATATTAAGTGTTTATTGTCTCACTCCCCAAGTTGAACAAAATGAAGGGGCCCTATTCTATCTACGGCGCCATCCAGTCTCTGTGGTGAGTGGTGCAGTGTCTCACACCCAGCAGGCAAGCAATGATTGTTTGTCAACTGACTGAATGAAGGAACCAATGAATTAGGGCTATTCTCCGAAAGAAACCACAGTGAGTCACAACCACACACTCAGCAGGTGAGGAAAACCCTCACTAGGGGGTTTATGCATTCCGTTGTTTTATGAATGAAAGCAAGGGAAAATAAATCTGCTAATAACCAAGAATACTGCCCAGATCCTGGAAAGCAGAAAACCAAACCAAATGAACAGGAAAAAAAAATATTTCATCTGCCTCAAGAACTAAGAGCACCAGAATTCTTTGCTTTGAGGTAAGCAGAAGTGAGGTAGAGAACAGATGACATGACTCTGAGCTGGTATTTTAAACTCCTGAAGATCCAGGAGGAGTATTACCAAAGCGATAGATGGTCCTGATCACCAATGGACCCAAACAAACAGTTATTGCCATGAGCTCTTGAGTCCCCATGCTTAGTATTCAAGGGCATGTGGATGTAACTGTGTGAAGTCTTCTTTATTATTGGCTTTTACAGTTCTGTCTTGTCCTTCTGGAGACAATTTGTTCATTGCTTCAGAAAAAAAAAAATAAGAAAATATCTGCTTTACTCAGACAGTTAAGGTCTATATTGCTTGGGTATTTGGCTTCCATCACCACACACATCTTTTCTGAGACACCTCCACGGCTGAGAGTTTTCATCTAAAATCGTTTTCTATGTCTGTGCTCCTATCCTGGCAAACATTTCAGAAGGTGCTGCTTGATCTGTCTTGCTACACATCTAGAGAAGCTGTTCTCCACTGGGGTCATTTTACTCCCCAGGAGACATTGAGCATTGCCTGGAGAAATTGTCAGTTGTCACAATTTGGAGACAGGGAGGGTGGAACTGGCACCTGCTGGGTAAAGGCCAGGGATGCTGCTAGGCCTGCTGCAATGCATAGGGCACCCTCCACAGAAAAGACTTATCAGGTCTAAAATGTCGACGGTGCTGAGGTTGAGAAATAATTTGCTAGAGGGAGAAAGAACACATGTCAATCAGGTGCTCAATTATATCCTGGCAGCATAAGTTGAGAAGGCACGTTGGGCCACTCAGAGATGGGACCCAGAACTTCAGTTCCCTTTACAATAACTGATCTAAAGATTAGCATCCTAGCCTAACTCTCTCAAAATAACTCACTTATCCTTTTTCCAAAGCAACATATAATACAATTGAAATCCACTTGACCCTCTCTGGGGCATTTTTGGCTTCTGACTGCTTCCTAAATCCCCTCTCCCCTTGGTCTCTGGATGCACTTTCTCCCAGTGTGCCCCCCGACCACTTCCTCCCCAACTCCTTTGTGAGCTGATCTCCTCCTGCCCACCCACAAAGAAATGGCAGCCTCTCTTCATTCCACCCTGTCTCCCTAGACCATCACATTTACTTTATACTTTTAACTCTACCTGTATGGTGGCAACTTCCAGAACTGCATGTCTAGGCCAGAGACCCTGATGACTTCAGTGTTCAGTTGCTTCCTGGGTATTTATGTAAATGTCCTGCAAGCGTCTCAAATTCAATGCACCTAACATTGAGTTATTATCCTGCTTTCCAACCACAGTCTTGCTTTTTGTCCTCTACATTATGAATTCTTACTGTCTAACCGAGACCCATTCCTGACAGTCAGTCTTGCCTCTTCCCTTTCTTGTGCAACAATTTCCAACTCAATGCAAATCAGGGGTTAAGTCCGGTCACACTTTTCTCATAAACATCCCTCCCATCCCTCTCCTCCTCTCTCATCCTCACTGCCTTCCCTCAAGTTAGTACCATTTCCCAAACAATCCCCAGAGCCATCTCTCAGTAGGTCTTTAGAATTCTAGTTTTTCCTTTCTTTTATACAGGCTCCTCTCACCTACTAAAGAGGTCTTTCTAAAACATAAATCCAATCATTTCAATCTATCACTGAAATATGTTAATGCCTCCTGTGTACATGATAGATCAATTCCAAGTGCCTATCCTGGCCCACAGACCCTGCCAAGGTCTGACCTGACCTTCCTTTGCAGCCTTGATTCTCTTTGCATTTCTTCTCACACCAATATTTAGGTCATGCTGAGCTTCTTGCATTTATCAACCTACGCTGCCTATATCTTATCTCATAAACTCTTCTTACACTGTGGGCTCTACCACTTCCTTCCTGGACACTTTCCCACCTTCTACTTGAAAAGCTGAGCGGCCTCTCCTTTGGGCCTCATTGCTCTGGTAGATAACTCTGTCTCGGTGCTTCTGATTTATTGCTCTTATTTGTATACATTTATGTCATCTTTTAGACTATATCCTCTTTGCTTGCAAAGGTCCGTGTTGCACACCGTATGCCCAGCAAACACCACAGCAGCAGGAACAGGGTGGGAACAATAGTTATTTGTTGAGTTAAGTAATTGAATAAATATCTACTTTGCTCCAAACACCTCCACAAGTCTTGGCTCAGCTGATCACTGGGACTGAAACATCAACCACTCTGGCTTGAAATCCAGTGTGTCACAATGTTTTCATGTATCATGCGAAAGTTTAATGTTCACTAGGGCTTGTGGACATTAAAATGTGAGTAATACATCAATAGCCCTTCTCCATGGAAATAAAAGACCATGATGACCATATACGTAAATCAATTTTTATCTTAAATCACCTCACTTTTTCCAATTACATAGTGTCAGTAAAAGTCAATAGCATAAGTCTTTCAGAATTTCCTCACCATAAAGTAATTTGTAGTTTCCTACTCATTTATGCAAGTCAGTAATAGTTGTATAATCTATAGCAAAGCTGAAAACATCAAATGCCTGTTAATGCTAACCTATGCATAAGCTTACTTGCATACCATTTGTCCATGCTACCATTCCCCCAGCCCCTCTCACAAATATAATGAGAAATTCAGCACAGGGAAAAATGATTCTGATGATTTATTCAATATTACTGTATGAAGAATAAAAATTTTAGCTAGTATTATCTTCGGGTTACTCCATCAAAATAAAACCAATGACTCAAATATAATATGTCAAAAGTCATCTAGTTATCAAGTTCATTTCAGAAGTCTATTACACAATGGTAAGCATAAAAATATAGCTATAATATCTTATAAAAGGAGAACTTATAAGGTATGTAGGCCTTACACATTAACTGGCAGAGCTGGTAGATATATTAATTGGGATTCTTGGGTCATAAGGAACAGACACTAATTCTGTCTAAATTAAGTAGTAGGATTTATTGGAAGAATGTCAAGAGCACACAGTATCAGTGCAGGAGACTGGACACTCAGGCAAAAGTATGGGCAACTTCAAGAGACCCACGGCAAGAGGGGTTTGGTCAGGGAGATACAAGTGAATGAACTCCACCCATTTGTATTTTCTTCCCTCTGCTCAAGATCTACTTCTAGGGATGATGTGTGCAATTATCTCAGGTTGGGTCACACCTGCTCCTTATGTAGAGGAGAGCAGAACACTGTATTACAGTCTATCTTAGCTTGGGCTGCCATAACAAAACACCATAGACAAGGAGGCTTAAACAACAGAAATTTATCTTCTCACAGTTCTGGAGGCTGGAAGTCTGAGATCAAGGTGTCAGAAGGTTGGGGTTCTGGTATGGACCCTCCTCCTGGCTTGCAGATAGCCACCTTCTTGCTATGTCCTCACGTGAAGACATAGACAGAGCTCTCTGGTGTCTCTTCTTATAAGGGTACTAATCTCAACATAAGGTCCCCCTTCTGATCTCATCTAACCTTAATCACCTCCCCAAAGCCCCATCTCCAAATACCATCACATTAGAGATTAGGGCTTCAATTTATGAGTCTGCGGGAGACACAAACACTCAGTCCGTAACACAGACCCTCCAGATTATAACCCAAGAGGAAAAAGTAGTTGCCCACAAAGGGCATGGATCTGCCTGGATGGCCAGAAAACAATTAAATTAGTGAGTGGATTGACTGAGTGCCTGAGGTCATGATGTAATTATGGAAGACGATGAAACATTGATATATTTAACTTAATTAAGCATATGGATTCATTAAATTTTAATAATTTTAAAGAAAACAGAACTATATTTATACATAAATCTATGAAAAGGCAAGTTGTTGAAATAAGCACTATCATTTCTTTTCCCTTGTTGTTTTTTTTTTTCCCTTCCGTTGATAGTTTCCCCAACAGAGAAGTAATGACCAAGCACCAAAACGTTAAGATAAATGGGTGGCAAAAATGAACACTGACAAAGTGTTATATGTTATGCTCCTTTATTCTGAGAATTGATGAAAGACAAAACATATGAATTCCTTTTAGCTGCAGGACACTTGGGCTCCAAGCAAGTACAGCCAGAGGGGCACCATGAGAGGGAGGGACATTGCCAAGCTCTGATTCTGTGTCAGGCACTGTTCTAGACTTTTACAGGTACTAATTCACAGCAACCTCATGAGCTAAATTCTACTGTTACCCCCATTTTACAAATACTTTATGCCTGCAACATCAATTTGTTCCCTCTAGTAAAATCACAACCAAAGTAATAACAAGCATGTGCATTTGGGGGCTGGTAAAGTGGGAGTGGTCCAGGGCTGGGTCAGGTACAGCAGACACAGCAGTGAACAAAACAGACAAGACCTCCTGCCCTCATGGAGCTGCCGTTCTAAGGAGGGGAGACATATGGTGAATGAGATTAATGAGTAAATACATAGTGTATTTGGAAGTGATTCTCTAAGAAGGGAAATAAAGCATGGAAGGGGGACAAGAATTTCGGAGGAGAGACAGAGAGTCACAATCTTAGACAAGATAGATAACAGCGGTGTTCCCATTGAGAACTCTCCTGTCAATATTTTAAAGGGACAGAAACAGGACTTAGGGAACCATACCTCAGAGGACCACGTGCGTGAACCTCTGAGTGACAAGGGACACAATGACACGGTGAGAAGATGAAGGAAAATCAACCCATATCTTTCACCTCTAACCACCTGCTTCTGCACACAGTTGAGACCAATGAACGGCCATTCTGCAACTCTTCATTGCATGACTTGAGCATATTTCAAAAGTCTGCTCCATATACTTAAACAGCTTTCATACATTCAACTACAGCTTTTGGTAATTGTAACAGAACATGGTTGCAGTGCTGACTTTTGCCTCTGGTGTTGATGGTCATTTCATATTTCTGCTTGAGCATCTTTTCAGCATCATCAGAGTTAGACCAAGACAGGGGTTTCAGGCTCTTCAGCACTGACTGAGGGTGGGAGTCGTCCCATGGCCCACGCATCTTCTCACAGAATTCACTGCATTGCCTAATTAAAAAAAATTTCTGGCCCAGCATTTTCATTCCTCAATTGGACACTCCACTCCCTGCTTTCTACATGTTGCCTCTAAGTTCTTACCATCTTTTACCTTCAGGGTTCCCCAAAGGCTATTGTTCATAAGTAAATTAAAAACCAAAATGATGACATCTGAAAATTAAACAATCCCAACTGCAATCTCCCAGAACCGTTAATGTAGCAAAGCTTTGCCATCTAAGGTCTACTCTTCTGGAAGCATCAGATTCCCCCAAGGACTCCTGGCATTAAGCCCTTAGAAGAAAACATCTTTTGCAGTTCAAAAGACAACTGACAGCAAATGAATACTGCCAGGAAGATGCAAGAACTCAGATATTATACTTGGTAAATGTCATGAGAGTCTTAACAAGAAGGGAAAGTGGATCTTGATTAGCTGTCAATGGTAAAATCAAGCAGACAAGGAGAATTGATGGGAAAATAATGAAGAAAAAGAAAAAAGACACAGGAGGGTAAAGTAAGTGGTGAAGACGGGCAAGGAGTATGGCAGCCTTGCAGTCAGCCATCCAACTGAGAAACGGAAGTGCCATCACCAGTGACCAAAGGAGAGAAGTGAGCATCAAAGGGAGAAGAGGACTTCTGTGGTGTCGAGAAGCAAAGTGCCTCATATGTCTCGACTGAGTGTTGTGGATTGAATTGTGCCCCCCCAAATATATGTTCAAGTCCTAACCTCCAGTATGAGTACATAGGACCTTATTTGGAAATACAGTCTTTACAGATGTAATTAAGATGAGGTCATATTGGATTAGAATGGGCCCTAAGGCCAGTAATGAGTATCCCTATGAGAAGGAGATTTGGAGTCACGGAAACACAGGGAAGAAGACTATGTGTTGATGGAAGCAGAGACTTGAGCGATGCTGCCAAAAGCCGAGGAATGCCAGAGCTCCCCTCCTCCCAAGCCTTCAGAGGGAGCATGAGGGAGCCTTTGAGTTTGAACCTCTGGCCTTCAGAACTGTGGAAGAGTAAATTCCTGTTCTTTTGATTCCCTAGGTTTGTGGTAACTTGTTACAGCAGCCCTAGGAAACTAATACAGATTCCAGATGGACACCTGAATAAAGTTGCCTCAACAGGAGCTAGACAACAGCTGAGCTCACCCTCCAGGTGCTGAGTTAATATTGTGTGTATTTATTTTAACCCTTTTCCTACCTTCACTTTCTGCCTTTCTGGATTTCGACCTATGGCTTATGATGCATTTCAAAGTATGTATTATAGAAGAGGTTATATAAAGATATCAATCCATCATGGAGGTATTTTATAGGAAATTTAATATTAAGATGCAATTTTAAATAGAAATCAGGACTCTATGAGTCAAACATAGAGAGAGCTTGGAAGAACTTGCAGCCTGGTGTCATGTTTGCCAAAGTGCTCTCTCCTTTAGAACGGGGCTTCTCAAGCTCAGCACTATTGAGATTTGGGGCTGGACAATTCTTCATTTTGGGAGCTGTCCTGTGCACTGTAGGATGTTGAGCAGCATCCCTGGCCTCTGCCCAATAGATGTCAATAGTGCCGTTCCCCCATTTGTGGCAATCAAAAGCAACGGACAAAGGGTTAAGATCCAAAATATACAAGCAGCTCATGCAGCTCAATATCAAAAAAGCAAATAACCCAATCCATAAAGGGGCGGAAGACCTATATAGACATTTCTCCAAAGAAGACATACAGATGGCCAACGAACACATGAAAGGATGCTGAACATCGCTAATCATTAGAGAAATGCAAATCAAAACTACAGTGAGGTATCACCTCACACCAGTCAGAACGGGCATCATCAAAAATTCTACAAACAATAAGTGCTGGAGAGGGTGTGGAGGAAAGGGAACCCTCTTACACTGTTGGTGGGAATGTAAAGGGATACAACCACTATGAGAACAGTATGGAGGTTCCTTAAAAAGCTAAAAGTAGAACTACCATATGATCCAGCAATCTCACTCCTGGGCATATACCCAGAGAAAACGATAATTCCAAAATGACACATGCACCCCAATGTTCATTGCGGCACTATTTACAATAGCCAGGACATGGAAGCTACCTAAATGTTCACCAGCAGAGGAATGGATAAAGAAGATGTGGTACATATATACAATGGAATATTACTCAGCCATAAAAAGGAATGAGGACGCAGTGGTTGAGAGTCCGCCTGCCGATGCAGGGGACACGGGTTTGTGCCCCGGTCCAGGAAGATCCCACATGCCGCGGAGTGGCTGGGCCCGTGAGCCATGGCCGCTGAGCCTGTGCACCTGGAGCCTGTGCATCCGGAGCCTGTGCTCCGCAACAAGAGAGGCCACAACAGTGAGAGGCCCGTGTACTGCAAAAAAAAAAAAAAAGAATTAAATTGTGCCACTTGCAGAGATATGGATGGACCTAAGGACTGTCATACAGAGTGAGTAAGTCAGAAAGAGAAAAACAAATATCATATATTAATGCATATATATGGAATTTAGAAAAATGGTGCAGATGAACCTATTTGCAAAGCAGAAATAGAGACACAGACGTAGAGAACAAACATATGGACATTGGGTGGGGGGTGGGATGGATTGGGAGAATGGGATTAATGTATATACACTACTATGTATGAAGTAGATGGCTGGTGAGGGCCTACTGTACAGCACAGGGGGGAAAAGGTACAATCTCTTTGCAGAACATATATTAAGTTAACCTTAAAAATGCATTCCATATACATTAGGTGCAGAGAAATACTTTTTGATACCACTTATCTGAGGTACCTAGAATACTCAAATTCACAGAGTCAGAAAGTACATCGGTAGATGCCAGGGGCCAGGGGGTGGAGAGGGTGGGGAGGGGGAAATGGGGAGTTAGTGTTTAATGGGGACAGAGTTTCAGTTTAGGAAGGTGAAAACTTCAGGAGACGGATGATGGTGAGAGTTACACAACAATGCGAATGTACTTAGTGCCACTGAAATGTACAGTTAAATATGGTTAAAATAGTATGTTTTAGATTATGTGACTTTTACCACCATAATAAAAAAAAAACATTAAAAAATGTCTCCAGACAGGTACTTGTTTGAATATCTGTTTTCAACTACTTTGGGTATATACCTTGGAGTGGAATTATGGGATCATATGGTAATTCTGTGTTTAACATTTTGAAGAACCAACAAACATTTTCCCAGTGGCTGAACCATTTTATATGTGCACCAACAATGTACAACTGTTCCAATTTCTCCACACCTTCACCTACAATTGTTATTTTCCATTTTTAAAAATCGTATTCATCCCTTATGTTTAATCTTTGGAGAAGTGTCTAGTCAAGTTGTCTACCCATTTTTGCTTGAGTTTTCTGGCTCTTTGTACTATTTCTCTATATCTTGTTGATAAATAACTTGGAAATATTTTCTCCAATTTCTTTTTTAATTTAAATGTAGTTAACTTACAGTTTTATATTAGTTTCAGGTGTATAGCATAGTAATTAGACATTTTTATAGAACATACTCCATACAAAATTATTATAAAATATTGACTATATTCCCTTACTGCATATTACAGCCTTACAACTTATTTTATACCTAGTAGTTTGTACCTCTTAATCCCCTTCATCTACTTGCCCCTTCCTCCCCTGCACCCCATAACCACAAGTTTGTTCTCTGGATGTTCATAGCAGCACTATTCACAATACCCAAAAGATGAAACAGTCCAAATGTCCGTCAACAGATAAATGGATAAACAAATTGTGTTATACACAAAGGGATATTATTCAGCCATAAAAAAGAATAAAGTATTAATACATGCTGCAAAGTAGATGAACCTCCAAAACATTATGCTGAGTGAAAGAAGCCAGACACAAAATATTACATATGATATGATTCCATTTATATGAAATATTCAGAATAGATAATCCATATAGACAGAACACAGATCGGTGGTTGCCAGAGATTTGGGGAGGGGCGAATGGGAGAAGCTGATTGTTGGGTAAGGGGTTTCACTTTGGTATGATGGAACATTTTGGAACTAGATAAAGAAGGTGTTTGCACAAGATTGTGAATATACTAAATACCACTGAATTGTTCACAGCGAAAAATAATTTCGCTAGACATTGTCTAATATCCCTGGGGAGGAAAGGCAAACTCATCCCAGTTTGAGAACCATTGCTTTAGAGTAAGTGTACTTACTCTGTACACTTTCGTAGCATAAATTACTTTAGTGGGGAGAAAAGTCCTCCTGCAGCTTTTACAGAGAGAGAGTCCAGGATGGTGAAGTAGATGTAAACTGATGTGACTCGGGTCAGAGATACAGGTGTGCCTGGTTCCAATAAATCAAAGGCTTCTGAGCTGATCAGAAGATGAGGGTTTGTGGGGGAAGGTAATAAAAACACTCAATGAGAGACGGGCTCAGGCTTTGATTCCCTGAGTCCACAGAAAGGCTGGTGCATGACCTCAACCAAGTGACCCTTGTGTGTATCACCCCAACTTGATGAGAAGAAAAATGATCTAAAAGCAAAATCAAGGGATTCACATGACAGCAAGTTCTGTGAATGGATGCACTAAACTCCATGTCTCACACCTTCTACATCCAAGTCAGTATCTGCCATTCCATCCAGAGCTATGTGAAGTCAAAATAACTGGTGTGCATGGGAACCATGATAAACCATTAAGAAACTACTAAGCTATGATTGGTATTAACTATTTTAAAAGATAGGACACACCTCCAGAAAAAAAATAAAAGTTCAACTTAGATTTTAATGTTCTAGGGAATAAGAGGGTTATCCTTCAGCTATCTGGTCAGTTTGGTTGTCCAGAATGATTTATTTCCAGGAGATACTGAAGAGTTGAGATTTTTATGAGCTGCATTCTGTATCCAGATATCTAGATATTTATTTCAAGCAAACCCTTCCTCAAAAATCATATATCAAGATCAGGAAAGGCCATAACTTCTGAAATTATAGAAAGAATACTAAAATTTTACTGCATATTCAGACCAAAATCTTCCATAGTCAAAAGTGACCCAAATCCTTCATAGAGCAGAGGTAGATGTTTAGATAGAGCTCACATAACTGACCTTGGAGACCTTATGAAAAGTCACCTAGAAAAACATTACATTTAACCACTAGCATCCTAGCAGCTCTAGACAGTGAGTAAGTAGATTCCTGTCCATGAGAGCCCAAGTCCATGAGGCCCTAATAAAAAATTTAAGAAAAACGAAAGATTTCACTGAGACCCTCCAGTCAACAATGACTCCCCATTCAAACTGTAAAGATTGGGTTTTAAATCTCCAGACGCACCCCGCCTGCTTCCCACCCGAGTGCCTGCAGCTCAATTTGTCAACAGCGTTTGTGGTATGATTGCATCTCCAGGCAAAGCTCTTTGTCTGACAGGTTGGTTATTTTAAACATGACTTTTTTTTTCCTAGGTGGTGTGAGATATTAAAAGTGATCTCAGCAAAATATTAGACTTTTTCAACCCTACCTTTCCCAGCCTCAAAGGAGCCCTTAGGGCAATGTGCTCACAAACGTGCTCCAAGTCATTTTCCAGAGCAAGAGTCCTGGATGCCATGAGCTATCCTGGTGGGGTCTCTGCATCCCTCATCCCCTGTTCTTTCTTCAGGACTTGCTGTTCCCCCACGTGTCCAAAGCAGGACAGCAGCTTATTAAGGGCTCACCTTCCCTCTCTGAATAAGTGGGGGCCTGGAGTCAGACCCCTGGCCAGGGTTCAGGCAGCCTGGGCTCCAGGGAGAGAGAAGCAGGAGTTGAAGGAGAATTAGAAGGTGCTTTTCAGTGTAAAGCTGACAGTCCAACCCTAGTGCCAGTTCTGGGGATGGCCGTGAGGTTCAGTGAGACCAGGTGGTGAAGGCTAGGGGATGGACCAGGATGCAGAGCTTGGAGTCAGACATTTCCCAAGGTGCACAAGCATCACCATGAGAGTGTGATGGGTTCCATTTTGTCCCCCCAAATTCATCTGTTGAAGTCCTAACCCCTAGGACCTCAGGTTGTGGCCTTATTTGGACATGGGATCTTTGTAGACATAATTAGTTAAAAGTGAGATCATATAAGAGTAAGATGGACCCTAATCTAATATGACTGGTATCCTGAAATGGGGAAATTTGAACACAGATGCACACAGAGGGAATGCCATGTGAAGACTGCCACAAGCCAAGGAACTATCAGAAGCCAGGAGAGAGGCATGAAACAGATCTCCCTCACAGCTCTCCCAAAGGACCAACCCTGCTCCCACCTTGATCTCTGGACCTCTGGCCTCCGTAGCTGGGGACAATAAATTTCTGCTGTTCAAGCCACTTAGTTTGTGGTGTTTTGTTATAGCAGCCCTAGGAAACTAATATGGGTGACCTGCCTTACTGAGAGTATTGTGGCTACAAACCCCATCTTGTATGATCAAAAGATAATTTTATTTATTATCGTTCTTGGAACAACACCAGAAAATATTACTTATATAACACCCCAAAGGAAACTTACTACAATGAAGTGATTTAATATCTGAAAAGTCTTTCTTTTTAAGACATAAGAGTTTTGATCATTTCCTACCCAGTAAGTTTAAAGAACATGGAACTATATCCGTGTGCCAATTTAACTCATAAGTGTTTGAAAAGAATAATATTTTATGGTCAGGAAACAATTTTGTTCTGCTTTCATCTTTGAAATTGGCTTTAAACATCACATTGTAACTACTCTCATTCTACAAGTTTTTCCAATAGCTTTTGGGCTGAGACCAATAAAATTTTAAACTGAATTGACCCAACTATCTCTAGAAGATAGGAGTCTGTTTTTGCACATCCTTCTGCTGTGATTAATAGTGTGTCAGGATGGTATGCAAGACAAAGTAATCACTGGGTTGAGAGCTTGGAGAAACTTAGATGGAATTTGTAACTTAAAGCAAATTTTTCTCCCCCCAAATCTTTTTGACCCCAACATGGTACAACCTTTTTTTTTTTTTTTTTTTTTTTTTTTTTTTTTTTGTGTACGCGGGCCTCTCACTGGTTGTGGCCTCTCCCGTTGCAGAGCAACAGGCTCCGGATGCGCAGGCTCAGCGGCCATGGCCCACGGGCCCAGCCGCTCCGCAGCACGTGGGATCCTCCCCGACAGGGGCACGAACCCGTGTCCTCTGCATCGGCAGGCGAACGCTCAACCACTGCGCCACCAGGGAAGCCCGGTACAACCTTTGTAAAAAACATGCTGTTTGAACTAAATATGTGTTTCAAATAATGGCACCAAATCAAGGCCCAAATGTATATACATTTTTTAACTTATAATATTGATATAAAGCCAATAATAATCATACTCCTCTGGCTGTTCATTCCCATTTAGCAGTGAAATATATACATTTAGGTGACAAAATGTCAATTTCTCGGAGATGTTAATTATATCATGACCCACAGGGTGGGCACATACACAGCTATTTGGTAAGTGAAACCACAGCCCAACAATGTTACACACAGAAGCCCAATCCTCAGAGGGAGACAGATGCAGACTCATTGCCCTTACTCCTCTTTGAGCTGTTAGGCCTGAGATCCTACCTCATTTTCCTTTAATCAGAGTTCATATTATCTTCGTTGGTATCAAATTAGCTTTATCTGTCCTTGATTTATCTATAATCTTTCTGATGACAATTCAGAGGGGAGTCATCCCTGCAGTGACAGCCTAATTACAGCCATGTGTCCATTGAGGGTATCGGATTTGTCCTCACATTTATATGTGGGAGGAATATGAGAAAGTGAAAACACCAAAGACTGGGTACAATTTTCAAAGACTGAAACTGGTTGGAAAAAAAAAGGTGGAGCAAAAAGACACACACAGACTGAGGTGGGATGTGACTGGTGGTGCTGGAGGGAAGGTTTTAGTCCTCCCTCCTCTCAAATGCAAAGGTAGCCATTAAATCCAAGCAGCACAGGTAATATTAGGCTGTCCTCTAAATATTTCACAAGGTCGAAACCTGGACTCACCAGTTTTTCCCTGAAAAATGAATATCTTTCCAGAATCTCTATTTCCATTTAGAAACATATCATACCTCAAGTTACCCAAGCTCAAAACCTCGAAGTCGTTCATTAATTTCATGAACCTCTGGGCATTAAGCTATGTGGTAGGTGGGGAAAGCAGAAACCCACCCCACAGAATGTGCTATGAGCCACAGCAGCAGAAGGGTCCATGGGTCCACAGATGTGAATGCCCCAACCGGCCCAGGATGGGGACTTGACCCTCCTCCACTATGCCAACCACTTACCAAAGAGAAATTGCATGTGGCTCCTTCAGAAGGATTAGGGAGAATTACGTGTACCTCCTTCCTCATGAGAAGGAAACTCCATTAGTGCCCTTTTATCTCTTCTCCTCACAGATAAAAAGTGAGTTTCATTAGAACAAATTCAAGACAAGGCAATAAACATGAAGGATTTGTTTCCCCACTGAAAGGTAAGTGCCACGAGAACAGAAATACTTTCTATTTTGCTCACGCTTGGCAGTTATGAGGCACTCAATAAACATTTGTTGAGTGAATGAACGAAGGAATGAAAGAACGTGTAAGTAAATGAATACATTCCTCCTCTGTCCTCCCGTAACCAGTGCGAGCCAGCAATCCTGCGTAAGTGAACCTGGGAGACACAAACCAAGCCTGGCTGGGCTGTGCCAAAGGCTAGACAGGCTGGCCGGGAGCGGAGGGCTGGAGTGGAGAGCACTCACCAGCCCAGCTCATCGCCTGCCTAAGCCGGGTCCTCCAAGCCAGCTGATGTTTTCATCCCAGCACGTCTGGCTCTGAGTATTCTGTTGCTTCAGAAATCATGTGAGCAGAAGAGGGGTGTTACTTAGTGACCCCCTGAAGTCCTCGCATTTGGTATATGGAATATATACAGAGCATAGATGTCTGCCATTAAAGCTGGGAATCTCAAGGAATAAAGCAGAATTGGTGAGGCATTCGGTATTAACATACACACACTACTGTATATAAGATAGATAACCAACAGGGGCCTACTGTATAGCACAGGGAACTCTACTTAAAATTCTGTGATAACCTGTATGAGAAGAGAATCTGAAAAAGAATGAATATATGTGTATGTATAGCTGAATCACTTTGCTGTACACCTGAAACGAACACATTGTTGTAAATCAACTATACGCCAACAAAATTATATAAAAAAAAAAGGTGAGATTAAGAAAGTTAATGATGGAGTCGGGTCAAGTAGCTGCTGGAAACCGCAGCAAACCACCATCTCTGTCACCACAATCCCACTCAGTCTGGACTCCTGGCCAGCAGCTCGTGCTTATGGGGACAGAGCCACTCTTAATAAGAGGGGACCTTAGAACCCTCCTTATCAAGCTAGCAACACAGCCTCACTGTGTAGACAGCTGCAGCTTGACCTTAAACTATGAGAGTGCAGCTTACCCAGGCATTTGATGTTTTCTTAGCATGGGTGGTGGAACAATATTTGCTGCTTTCTGAATTATCTCAGCCAGACCTGTAGGCAGGTATTTTAAATTATAATCAGAAAGCTCTGTGTGTCTCTGGGGGCACTGGTGTGTTGGGATCAAATTTTAAATTGATAGTACCAGACCAAGGGGGCAGCAGCATCACCCCATTTGGTGTACTCAGGAAAGTGAGGAGTGGATCTCTTCTTACTATGTGCCTTGTCCAGAGACTCTTAAGTATCACGCCACCAACTGCATCACTATCATTGCCACCACCTCCATCACTACTGTGCCCACTACCTCCGCAACCACCATCCTCACCACCCCAGCTACCACCACTACTATCATGTCCACCGCCATCACCACCACATCACCACCATCACTTCCTTCATCCACACCGTCACCGCCATCACCTCCATCATCTGCACCTTCACCACCATCACTTCAATTACCACCATCCTACCACTCCCACTACAATCCTTCCACTACTGGTACAGTCACCACATTACTGCCCCCCCCACCACTACCATGTGATCTCAACTTGACTCTACAATTTTTAGTTGCATAAACTTTAATCCTAAGTTTAGACTTCAGAGATCCAGGCTGGTTTTATTTACAGAAACATGGTAGGTTTGATTTGCCAATAAATAAAGAGGAATAAGGATGTGTATTATTTTTACAGTTAAAATATAGATGAAGAGATCATATAATTTAGATGAATCTTCCCTCAAAATAGGATAAAAGAATTTCATTAAAAAGTGGGAAAAATGTCATCTTTTAAGGGAGCAGAAAAGAACAAAGAAAACTTATTTCAGTGTTTATAGACCCAAAGGTTAGAAGTACAGTGGAAAACCTTGTGTCTGGATTACTATGTAAGTGTCAGGTTTGCTAGAAGAATCGAGAAAGAGCTCAAACACCGTGAAAGTGTGCTTCATTTTATTATAAGAGAAGGGGTTGTAGAATAATTTTTTAGAGAAAGGAAGTCAAGCTAATTAAGCTGGAGGGAAAGGGAGTGATTTCATTAGGAGGGATGGGATGCTGCACTCTCAGAGGAGGGGCTGGGCACACAGAGGGGAAGATGAGATCTCAGTGGCCAGGATGGGCAGAAGTGACCAAAAGGAGGAGCTGCAGATGGGTCCAGGTGGAAAAGAACAGCTGTGGATTCCATATTTCAGGACATCGGCAGCTAGCAGGTTCCATATCTGAGTATTTCTCTGACAAGCTCCTGCTAAGGTTGATGTTGCTTGCCTGTGGAGGAAGGCACCGAAGGGCAATACATTTGAGAAGGAAGAAAACAATCTCAGAAGCAGGCTGAAATCCTGGAAACGCAGCTGGGCTTTCCTGGAAGCAGCAAAAGCAGGAGGGGGTGGTGACAGAGGGTAGCACCCCTACTATTACAGGTAAAAATGTTCTTGGGCCCCAGAACATCTGGAAGTAGAGGGAAGACAGCATCCTGAGGAGCACAGGGAGGGTTCCTCTCCTCCGCAGCCACCCTCAGGAGGTGGTTTTCACTCTGCTGCACACTGGATCTCCAGAAGAACTCTAAAAGGCAGCAATGTCTGACCCACTACAACCACCCCTACCAGTCAGGGCTCTCCAGAGAAGCAGAACCCACAAGATGCATGAGAGAGAGAGAGGTTCATTTTAAGGAATTGGCTCATGCAACTGTGGAGGCCAGCAAGTCCAAAGTCTATAAGGTAAACCAGCAGGCTGGAGACCCAGGAACAAGATGGAGTTCAAATCCAAAAAGCAGTCTTCTGGCAGAATCCCTTCTTGCTCAAGGGAGGTCAGTCTCTTTCTATTAAGACCCTGAACTGATTGGATGAGTCTCACCTGCTTTGTGGAAGGCCATCTGTTTACTGATTTAAGTTATTGTCATCTAAAAAAATACTTTCACAGCAACCTCTAGACCAGTGTTTGAGCAAATACCTGGGTTCCATGGCTCAGCCCCATTGACATGTAAAATTAATCATCAGACCCCCTCAGAGACAGTGATGTAATTGATTGAGCTGTAGCATGGTCCTCAGGATTTTTAAAGCCCCCCCAAAAAAAATCTCTAGGGTGCAGCCAAAGTGAGAACTGTGTTCTAGGAGAACAGACTTTTGAAGCATCAACAGCAGGTTGGGTTCAGGGATCTTCTTTGATTCACTGAAAACCATATGAGGACCAGAAGGAAATCATCCCCAGAGGCCATGTCTCTCAGACCTTTGCAATTTCACAAGAAGAGGCAATGGAAGCAAGTGACTGTGTCTCAAGACAGAAAATACACATCTATAACACTGGGTGGCAACTATGCCACTGGAGAGAGGCAACCCTCCAAGCAGCCTGAGAGACTCCAGACCCAAGACTCAAAGGGGAAGTGGAAACTAAGATGAGGAAACAAGGCTGCCACCAGCACAAATTTCTACATTCTGCAAGAAGATAAGAATGTCCCGAATATGTCTCTGAAAATGCCTCCTCTAAGAAAGGAGACAGTACATGAAGGTTAAGTAAGGGTATTGTTAACCTCTTGAAAAGACATTTCTTGCAATGGAATTAACTTCCGGGGTCAGGGTGCCTTGGCCCCAATGGTTTCCTGCAGACATGAAACCAAGGATGATTTTCCCTCTTTATCCTCCAACCTGTCCTCAGATTCCATTCAGCTTCCACTTCGTATTTGACATCAGTAACACAGGTCAAGATTTTACCAAACATGATATCCTGAGAACCCCATTTCACTTGGGATGGCTCCTCCAGGCATTGAGGTTGGTTAATGATGTAGAGTCAGTACTGTGATAATACTGTAGGTCCTAAGATCACTTTAAAAATGTACTGCAGTGTAGCTGATGTACAATATTATGTAAGTTATAGGTGTACAATATAATGATTCATGATTTTTAAAGGTTATACTCCATTTATAGTTATTATAAAATATTGGCTATATTCTCTGTGCTGTACAATATATACTCATAGCTTATTTTATGCATAATGGTTTGTACCTCTTAATGCCCTACCTCTATCTTGCCCTTCCCCCCTTTCCTCTCCCCACTGGTAACCACTAATTTGTTATGTATACCTGTGAGTCTGCTTTATTTTTGTTGTTGTATTCACTAGTTTGTTGTACTTTTTAGATTCCACATATAAGTGTTATCATACAGCATTTGCCTTTCTCTTTATATTCTAAAGTGGAGACTGAGAAATTTAACTAACTCAACATCTAAAATCCTGAAGGCATTAAGTCCACTGTGATAGATGGTGGCCCAGCTCACACAGGATGGTTGAAGAAAGCCAGACTCTTAACAAAGGGAAGAGGGCTGTAATTTCATTGAGTGTTAATTTAAAATCAGGAATTATAGACTTTGGACTTGACTTCACAAGAACAAGAGTATTTAATTTTGGACTTTACTTCAGACACAAAATTAGTTGAACTTTAACTTACAAGAACAATGTAATATTTGTGGCCTTTTATCTCTCCCTGAAAATCTGTGCTGGTCCTTAGAGTTGTTTGCACTCTTCCAGCTCTTGTTCTCCAGGAAGGTGGGAGAATTGGGCTTCCGTGCCTCTTTGGAACTCAAGCACCACACATAACTTGCTTTGGCCCATAGAATGTGAGCAGAGGGGACATTGATACTTCCGGGAGGAAGCTGTAGGCACCAGCGTGTGCTTAGCTAAGCTTGAAGTTCCCTCTGACACATGACCAGCAACACTCCAAATGGCTACACTCTCAGGTGGGTACCAAAGTAAAGACCATGGCGATGCAGAGCAGAGCTCTCTGTGGACAGTGAAATCTATGGAAAGAAATTTAATCTTAAATTTAAATTTAAGAAAGTGTTAATCCACCGAGATCTGGGGATTACTCTTTGCTGTAATATAGCCTAGTCTAGTCTACTAAAACAGAATTTAATAAAAGAAGGCTTTACATTCAACTTCAAGTCATCTCCAGGTTGTTGACATTGTATTCCCAGTTCATCTAATGTTGACTTTTAATCACATTGCAGAATCTCAGATAAGCTACATTGGGCAATAGGGCTGGGAAAAAATGCAAAGAAATATAGAAAAGAATAAATATTCAGCCTTGACTCAAGCTTGGCTCAAAGTTAATTTAAATATTTCAGTATTCTAAGCCAATGGACAGCTTCTGGGAACAAAACATATCCTTCCCAGAAGCTGTCACAGGAAGGTATCCCAAGGAGGAGTGGGCTGTTGAAGGTGGGAGTAAAACTGGCCTGATGGATGGCCCCACAGAGCAGGACAGTACACCCCTGCCTCACCAGGGGCTTAATGCTTAAACCAATGGTTACGCATTAAGAGAACAGAAAAGCTGGGGGACCTGGAGTCCCCATTCTTCGTGCGTGCATGTGGAAGGGATGCTACTTGACTTACCCTTTTGGCCTCTTTTTCCAGTCTCACTGGCCACTCTCTGCGGAGGTGTGGGTGACTGCTGATGGCTTGTGTTCCATGACTGTGGGGAGCTGATCTATTAGAAGAGTGTAAACAATATGAATTCCATCTCCTTTCTCCCCTCTCCACCCAGGACCAATGAGAGGCAGCAATCTTGGATAAAATGTCTGATTTGGAGACCCAACTTTACCCTCATGAGCTGCTCCAAAAACCAGATGGCAGAAGGGACAAGCAGAGAGGTGGCGAGCCCAACACACAAATGCAGGAGCCTCATCCAATGTCCTCTCTGTGGTCAGCAGCAAAGCTGACACTTTGGTCTCCATCTGTCTGTCCTTGTGTCTGCTTTTCAGTTTCCCATATGGAAAACCTACATCCATGATGTGGCAGCAATAACTACAAGGGGTCCATCTTGTGCCCGAGTGTTGTGATCCCATTGGTTTCCTGTGGCTCCTGCTGTTACCAGCTGCTCACTAAGGCCAAGGGGACCCCTGAGGGGCAAAAAGTCTCTGGCAGACTTGCAGAGAGCTACTGGGTGGTTGAAAGGTGTGTGTGTGGGGGGGGGGTGTCTTTGGGAACCTGGGGGTTGGTGGTACTGTGGAGACACAAAAGATGGGCAAACCTCTTTGCCTCCGCAGAGAAGTGGCAGTTGAGAGAGAAGCAAGAAACTCTCACCCAGTAAGAGCCAGGAGGGATGTTTGGAAGAGAGTGAAACCCTATAGTAAAATACTTCGTGGTATTAATTCATTGCATCTAGAGGGGAACCCGCTTCTCTGGGACATGTCTGTCATCTAGTTATTTTCTATAGCACTATTTGGGGTACTTACAAAGTTCTTGGCAATATTAATTACATTTCTTAATGTAAAAAGGGTATGAAATGGAAATTCCCTGGTGGTCCAGTGGTTAGGACTCTACACTGCCACTGTCGGGGGCCCAGGTTCAGTCTCTGGTTGGAGAACTAAGATCCTATAAGCTGTGTGGTGCAGTCAGGAAAAAAAAGGAGTATGAATTAATGAAATTTCTGTCACCTATTTTTAACTTTCTCTTCTCACTGCTAATGCCCAGTACAGCCCTTTATCATCATTCCTCTGGATTAATTGGCCCTGAAATGATACTGAGAGAGATCAGTATTCCCCCCCTCCACCACCACCTTCAGCTTCTCCATCTAAGGCCACTTTGGAAGGAGAGCAAGGCCCTGCACGGGCCAGCAGAGGAGCGAAGGTGGCCCTCCCCATGTGCTCTGAGGCTCTCTGGCTAGGCAGCCCCAGCCCCACAGGCTGGGGGAGGGCAAGTCCTGTGGAAGGGAATCCAGGAGAAGGCAAAGACAGAGCTTGCCCCCTTGGAATGTGAGAGGTTGTTTCCCACTATCAAGGTTCAAACAAAGGGGGAAAAATGAGCTGAACTGGCCTCTGTAGGAACCAGAGGAGATTAAACGCCTGTCCATTACACTCCTTCTAGAAAGGAAATCTGTTATAACTTAAGTTGATGGAAGGGGAGAAAGAGCTAACCTCCTCAGGTAGAGACTTGCAGAAAGGATGTGGTTTAAGTGTTTAACCAGCTCTTTCCAAGCAGTAATTTCAAGGAAATGGTTGGATCTTTATGTAGTTGGGGAACTGGCTCATATGTCTGGGTAACTGAGGGTACAGGAGCAGAGCATCATTGAAAAGGCTAACACTGTACAGTATATCATGTGAAATAGCAGTGTGTGGGGGGAGGTGCGGGCAGGAGAGGCTTTATGTGGCCAGTAGGAGAACATCCTCTTCTTTCCTCTGAACATGTGGGTCTGTCTTGGGTAGGGGTGGGACCAGGTCTGATTGTTCACACAAGGGAGGGTGGTGTGATCTAACAGTTCCTACAGGACATGATGGGGGTCAAGGTAAGAGCCACATCTGTAGCTCTTCTGGGCAGCGAGACCTCAAAGAGGCTCTGACTTGAAGTCTCCAAGGATCCCCAGATTTTGCTGCAGGCCGTATAACACAGTCCTGAGGAACTTCACTCCTAGGCAGAGAGGCATCAATCCCAAGACAGGCCCTGTACTTCTAGGGGAGTGGCATTTCTTTATACATTGGTGAAGATGGTCAGTGCTGAGGCGAGAAGGGGAGGGAGACTCAGACCCTGGACAGGAAGCTCCCTAGAAACTGAGGGCATACCTGAGCTCTTCCAGGGAGTTATGAGAAGGTTCACAGTTCATGTGCAATCTTAAATATTGTCCTGAAAAGCATTTAAATTCTTTCACTTACTCCAACTGAGTGGGAAAGCCTGCTTTGATCACACCAAGTTGTGTGGTGGTGGAGGAGAGAATGGAATCTTCAAGAAACCAAAGTGGGTCCCCCTCGGTGTGCTTAAGATCATCTCAATTCCTACATTGCATATTTAGTCTCCTAGATTTCCTTCTAACATTTTTATTACTACATTATTTACATTTGAGTTTTTAAACCGATTAATTTTGCTGTTATTGCTGAGTAAAAATGTTATCCCCAAATGCAGTGGATTAAAATAATGGCCATTGTATTTTTCTCATGATTTTGTGGGTCAGGAATTCTGGAAGGGCTCAGCTGGGCTGTTGTTGCTTGGAGCCTCTCATGTGGTTACAGTCAGATGTCAGCAGGGCTGCAGTCATCTGAAGGTTGAACCGGGCTGGGTGTTCAAGATGGCTCATCAGTAAGTCTGGCAACTAATGCTAGCTGTTGGTGGGGAGCTCAGATGGGTGGTCAGCCAGAGTAATTACATATGGCTTCTTTAGCAAGTCTGTCTCAGCAGGTCCTTTGCTGATTTCACTTTTAAAATAATGCAGGGTCAGGTACTTCCCTGGCAGTCCAGTGTTGAGACTCCATGCTTCCAATGCAGGGGGCATGGGTTCAATCCCTGGTTGGGGAACTAGGATTCCACATGCTGTGTGGGGCAGCCAAAATTTTTTTTAAATAATTAATAAATAAATAAAATTATGCAGGGTCATTTCAACTGTTAAAGTTACAAGCAAGTCACTAAGATTAACTCAGATTCAAGGGTGTCCTCCACCTCTTGGTAGCAGAGGTGACTAGGAATTGTGGACACATTTTAGAA
This sequence comes from Tursiops truncatus, assembly GCF_011762595.2. Classification (NCBI taxonomy): domain Eukaryota; kingdom Metazoa; phylum Chordata; class Mammalia; order Artiodactyla; family Delphinidae; genus Tursiops; species Tursiops truncatus. The sequence goes on along the minus strand of NC_047037.1, from coordinate 136,884,222 downwards.
CCACCACAAATTCCTCCTATCAAGAGACTGAGTCTACTCCCTTGAAGTGGACATAGCCATGTGACTTGCTTTGGCCAATGGGATATCACAAAGCTGGTGAAGCAGAGGCTTGAAAAGTGCTAGTGCATTGAGGTAAGCCCTCTCTTGCTGTTCATAGGAAGTCTGCAACCACCATCATGTGAACAAAGTCATAGTAGCCTTCTGGACAATCAACAACACATAAGCCAGTTGCCTCCATCAACCCTTCTATCAGTAGCCCTGTGAGTGAGGTCAGGCAGCCAGCCTTCAGCTAGCTTTCCATGTGGCCTCAGAACTGCCAGCTGACTGCAGACACATGAGTAAACCCACATGGAGCAGAGACAAGCCTTCCTGGCTGAACTAAACCAAATCACTAACCTACAGAACTGTAAGCAAATAAATGGTTGCCATTTTAAGCCACCTATCTGGGTGTGTTTGTTATGCAGCAAAAACTAACTGATACACTAGCTGCTCTCTTCATCGTCCTTCTTGTCCAGGTCTCACTCACCTTCCTGGGCTCCAAAGTATTTTTTTTTTGACATCACAGAGAATTTATTGCTTGAACATAGGAATGAAGCAACAGAGAGAACCACAGTGAATCCAGTGTGTGGTTTGGGGACTGAGGACCACCATTATTAGAAGATAGAGGACAACTGTGCTTCAGATGTTTTCAGAGGCATGTTAACGTACAATTGTTATCATGTTTATGTAAGATTTTGAATTAAAAAAAAGATTTAAGACATTTTAATTCTTAGATGGCATGTGTTAGTTTTACTTTTAGTTATTAACACAGTTTTCGGTGGAGGAGGCAATAGGGAAAGTACTCCTACTTTTTCGTCTATACTATACAGTAAGTGTAGATCAAATTTTCACATGCTGAGACTATCTTAGAGTCATAGAAATGGACGTGAAGAGACTTCAGATATTACCTCCAGCCTCTCTCATTAACGAAGGAAGAAAGTGGCCCTCATAATTTCTTGGAACTTCACTTTTCAACATTTTAAAGCTTACTTTACAAAGTTTAATTTAGCAAATGGAAAGAAAAAGGAAAAGATCAGTGCCCATAATATCACTGTCTGTTCCTCCCAGAGGCCAGGGAATGTTATTTATGGTCTTAATGTAGGGGGACAAATTATAGGACACTGATGACTAAGCCGACCCATCCTCATCTCTCACAACTCCATTATGTATATTTCAATCCAATTACAGTCAGAGCAGGCAACTCAAGAACTAAAAGCAAGAATTGGGCTCCATCAATCAGAATTAATTTTACCTAAATGACATTTGAGATGCACGGATATGGCATTTGTGATTAGACGCTGGAGCTGGCATCCACCCCGCAGAGAATACTAATGCTGATTCCAGTCCCAAGTGGCACTAGGCATCCTCACGGCTGACTGCCAAACCGTGCCCTGAAGATCCCTTTGAAAACCAGCTTGTCAAATGTTGGGAGAGCTGCGATGAGTCTGCAGGGATCCATTTAGAACCCCTGCTCCTCATTCATATTCATCCTTTTGGTATGAATTCACAAGTGATGGTGGCTGCATCATGTTCTGTCAGTTCCTAATGCCTCTCAGAAATACGGGCGTTTTTAACAAGAGATGGCCTGATTGCAAAGCAAACACTCTGGGGTAATTTTTTTCTGGAGGGAGAGCACTTTGGGAAAATAGGACACTTCCAACAGTCTTCCTGCTCATCTGTCCCGTTCACTGTGTCACTATGCCAGCATCACGTGGACACAGCACATGTGATACATCGACTGTTTCCATGGATCTCCCTCTTTTTTGACACAATGGCCAGATTTTAGGTGGAAAATAGTGGTTATTTCTTCAAGATATGAAGAAGAACCATAAAGGGAAGTATTCTAGCAAGAGATGTAGGTGAGATGCAAAAGGAGTGAGCCACTCTTCCCTCCCTTCTCTCTGGGGGATAAACAGGCGTGAACCTGGAGGTTTGTGAGAGCAACACAAGAGGTCCTGGAAAAGATGGACGCCCCTTTCTGTGGCTCAACACCCACGGGCAGGGCTGTCTGGAGGACTGAAGAAAGCTTCATCTCTCCAGCTTAGAATCCTGGCTCCACCACTCACCATGACATCACCTGAACAGACAGGTTCCTGAACTTCTGCACCTCGGTATCCTCATCTTTAAAAGGGGATGAGGATAATAACACCAACTTCGTAAAGCTGGTATGACTTACATGGGATTTTTCCCCCATGTAATAATATTCTTAACACAATACCTGGAGAATCGTGAGTGTTCGTGAGATGTTAACTTTTATTATTATCACTAATAACATAGTAAAGATTTCCCCTACTAAAACATTCCATAGATCTTGTCTATTTCCAGATTTGGCCATGGGTATTATGTTTTGACCAAAGATATACATCATGAGGTAGTTTCCAAGAGGTAGAGATTCATGTGTCTGCAAAACAACATTTTTCTGCGTATCTTTCTTAGATGTCCGCATAGCCTTGTCTTCTTTAAATACATTTATTGAGTTAGCATATCATGTCTACTCTAGAAGTTACAAGGGCTAGACTGGGATCTGAAGGATTTGAAGGGTCTGATTTTGTGACCTCCTGGCACAGAAAGTCATTCAATTTCTTCACTCTCGGTTTCCTTATTAGCACAATAATGTTTGAGGTACCAGATGATCTCAAGATTTTCTTCAGACTAAAACTCCAGTTTAATAAATTTTTAACCCATGCTTTGGAGAATTTGTCTGCCATTCTTCTTCCTCTATTCCCATTCCCTGGCACATAAGAGGTACTAAATTATCATTTCTGGAGTAAACAAATGGATAAAAAATAAAATTCATATGGGAAAATGAAATTCGATTGATCCTTTTCCACATGAAGGAAAAAAATAGTTCTTATTCCATTGATTGGATACATCAAGCAAAATTACTGCTTCTGTTGGCTTTATTGTGCTGTCCACGTAGTAACTGCATAAAGTAATGATAATAATGTCCTTTTAGGCTTACAATAAACATATAAAACTACACTTCAGCAATAATATGTAGTTCATGAGGGTAATAAATGAATTTAAAATATTCTACTGTTCTTGAATTTTCTGGGAAGGGATAGAGGTACAATATTTGTCTTTAATAAGTCAGGAGAGTGTATTTTACCTTGGATTATAGTCACTAGAAGAATAGTAAGTGAATATATAACTTCGATAGTGAATTGAGTGGTGTTCCCCAAAATGTTATGCCCACGTCTTAACTCCTGAAACCTGTGATTGTGACTGTATTTGGGGGAAGGATCTTTGCAGATGTAATTAAATTATGGCTCTTGAGATGAGATTATCCTGGATTATCCAGGTGGACCCTAAATCCAATGGCAAGTGTCCTTATAACAGATAGATGAGGAGAAGACAGACAATGTGAAGATGGAGGAAGATGTAACCACAAGCCAAGGAATGTGGACAGCCACAAGAACCTGAAAGAGAAAAAAGGCACAGCCCTGAAGACACCTTGATTTCATACGTTTGGCCTCTAGAACTGTGAAAGAATATATTTCTGTTGTTTCAAGCCACCAAGTCTGTGTTAATTTGTCACAGCAGCCACTGAAAACTAATGCAATATCTAAGTTCATAATGGAGAAAAAAATAACTTCTAAAAACCAAAAAATAATTATTTTTTATCATAGTCACAGAGATGACAAGGAATTCACAACCTATAAAGCCTGCAATGGGCTTATATTCAGAATATATAAAGAGCTCCCATAAATCAAGAAGACTAGAAAGAGCAAACTAGAAATGTAGACAAGAGGTTTGAACAGAGTATACCCAAGTGGCCAATAAATACACGAAATTTTACAGGGAAATATAAGACAAAAATCACACATGCCCAGTGGAAAGGCAAAAATGAAAACAGCAGATGATGTCAAGTGGTGATGTGGACATGAGGCAATGGGAACACACTCACTGCTGGTAGGAGTGTAAATTGGTACCACTGTTTTAGAAAACTGTTTGGCATTATTTACTAATGGCAAACACGAATCTCTGTCTCCACTCCTAGGTATTCTACTCCACGGTATATACCAAATGTAAATGTGTCCATATACACCAAGAGAGAATGTTTTCAGCAGCATTACTCTTAGAGTAGAAAGCTAGAAACATCCCACGTATCTATAAACAGTAATAGTGATAAATAGATAGCAGTATGTTATAGATAATAATAAATATGGACAAAGAGTAAATAGTAAGAAGTAATAAGAAATGTACAAACTCTAGATGCATATAACCACATGGAATCTCAGAAACCTACTGAGTGAGAGAAATCAGATACAAAACAAGGCATGATGTGTATAATTTATTTACATAAAGAAATCAAAACTAAGCCACAGTGTTTCTGTGGCTTAAGAGGTCAAAGAATAAATCAAAGCAAGGAAGAGATTATGAAAGTAGGGATGGTGGTGCTCTCTGGGTGAGAGGGTGGAGCAGTGATGGGAGGGATGATGGGTGGCTTTTGCGGTACCTGCGATGGTTGGTCTGGGTCAGTTTGTGGTGCATCCTTATGCTGTACATTTCCGTGTTGTACAGTTTTTTTGTAGTGTGCTATATTTCATAATAAAAATGGTTTAAACATTGTAAAATATTCGAGGGGAAAGCACATGTAAACTGCAAAGGACCAGTGATTGAGTCTTCACTGAAGTGAACACCCTTCTCCTTTACTCTTAAGTCTATTCCCTGAAATCAAAGAAAAGATTAGGTAAAGGGAAGCACTGTGTAGTGTGACCTAGGACAGAAGTCTCCAGCGTGTGGGTGGAGGAGGGTCCTGACACAGCAGGAGGGCCAGGCCTGAAGGGTCGAAAGAAACTTGGAGCCACCACATCTCCTTGAACCACTTCCAGAAGCCCCTGTCCATGGCATGTGGACACAGATTCTGTCACTCATCTATGGACTACCTGGAGATGGAACCCCCCAGGTGATGCTGTGTCTTGCCCCTGATGTCCTGATATATTCCTAAGATCAGAGCCTGATTCCAGCTGGAATGGTGAGCCTTCCAGTCCAAGAGCTGCAGCCCCAGCTGAAGGAGGGTCTGTCGTGAACTCAAGGACGTTGAAATTCCAAGGACACGTGACCTTAGATCTGTCCACGGCCAACAGTCATCTCAGGATTTCTAACAATCTGCTCAGTGAAAGTCTTGGTAGATCGAAAAGAATCATCCTGACAGACCAAGAAATTGTACAACACACCTGTATGCCCTGGACCCCCTCGTACTTATCCTGGTTGCCTCACCTGAGAGGTGTTGGTGAGAGTTGAATCACAGTGAGACCTGAAAGTTTGCAAGGAATCTACCAACAGGGAAAGAAAGATCTCCTTATCCTCAGGCCCTAGAATGTGGACTGTAAGGCCTTGCATCACCAGCTGTGCCCCAGGGTCACATGCTGTGTGACCCTCAACTTATGCTGGGGGAGGATTTTGCTGGGTTTGGGAGAGATTTCGTTTTCCCAGTGCCTGCCATGGACCCCACAACCTCACTTTCACCATCGACTCCACCTCTGAATCCACTTACCTGACCTGAGCTTCCAGAAGATGGGGAAAATTTGCTTTCTTAGGATCTGCTCCTAAGAGGATTCAAATTTTAGACACTCTCACCCCCATCCCAGATCCCCAGAGAAGAGAAATAAGACTCCACAAAGAATGCATGTGGAAGGGAAGTATTGAGTGGCTATGATTAAGAGCTGTCTTCTCTTATGTTCTCACTTTGTCTTAAAATACTTTGAAGATACCTCTGGGAGAATAAGTAAAAAACTGATAACATAGTTGTCTCCGAGGATAGGAGCTGGGTAGTTGGGAGACATAGGTAGGAGGGAAACTTCACTGTGGATCCTTTGTCCCTGTTGAATTTTGCAACATGCTTGAATAATACCTACTTAAAAAAAAGAAAAAAAGTCAAAGAAAAATGGTATAAATAATTTAAGAATAAAGAATGAAAAGAATCAGGTCTATTTAGGAAACGGATTCAGTGCTAAGCCTTGACTTTTAACTATTTTTCGTTAAATCAAGCCCGGGAAGCTTGATTTTTCGTTAAATCAAGCCCGGGAAGCTTGATTTCTGGGCCTGCAGACCCCATCCAGGACTTGAAATCACCCTTGGATCTCTTTTTGTGGAGAAGCTCTTCATGGCTTTCTGGGCAGATAGAAAGGAGAACATGACCATGGGTGCAAATGGGCATCTGAAACTAATGTTTCTTACACTGTTGCTCCATTTTCTCCCTTTTGATCCTAACTTCAATTCATTAATTCTATAAATACTTATTGAACATTGTGCAAACTTTTCTCGCCACAGTGCACATGCACAATGAATAGTTTTCATAAGTTTCATGTGGTTGTTGTAGGCTGTGAGAGGTTAAGCTAGCATTCATCTTACATTTCACTCCATCCCACCCCCCATTTCCCTTAAATCAGCCCTTTCCTCTGCCCAGTGAAGAATCACATGCCTGGAGGGATTGTTTAGGAGAAATCTAGCAACAATTCTCTCGACTGATCTTTGTCCTTCAGAGCAGAACTTCAAGACTTCTGGGCAATGTATGTACCACTAATTTACAAATGGAAAAGTTGAATAGAGATAAATTCGCTTTGCTCACTAGAGGTGGTGGCTTCATAAATGTTCAAGATTGTCTCTTATTCTACACATTAAACTCACACTTACCCTCATCAACATGTCCATTAGTTTAGTGTAATGAATCCCAAAGACTAAACAGATGTACTTGCCTGCGTGCTGAGAAACAATAATCATTCCACTATATTAAAATGTCTGCTCAGCCATTTTTCTTTGATATGCAAACACAAGATCAGCATTAATGTACCATAAAAATGTGAGACTCTGTACCCAGTGGCATTTATTTTCAGTCTGAAGAGTCTGTGTCTGCAAAAAGCTGGCATGTTCATGCATAAAATCATACCAAGTGCTGTGTTTAACCGCTCCCCTAACCTTGAAATCTGCAGACACCCTTCCATCCCAGTGTGCTCACTGAAAGGACCTTTAATGTCACAGATGAGCAGGAGTAGCAGAATACCTTGAAATGGTGAAGAATGTGCCAGGCAAACAGCTGTGTGCTCGCTTCATATCGAGAAGGCAAATTGCTGATGTACCAATCCTTGGTTATCACAACAACAGAGCGTCACTAGAAGATCAATTGATGTCTGTGTTTTTAGGAGAAACAGAAAAGGGAGGTGGACACTTTTAATAAAAAAGTGGACACTTTTAAATGCAAGCTGTGTGTAAATAATATAGCAAGCAAATTTTAAAGTAAAGGGACTAAAATCCAACAGGACCTTCTGGATAATATTGCAATGACATTAGCTTACATTTTCAAGTCCTTGGCCTTTTATGGTGGACTCATTCTGATTCCTACAACAACCATATGGGGACAGGACACAATTATAGGTGAAGAATCTTGAGCTTCAGATATATTAAATGACTTTTCCAAGGTCATAACTTCAGCAAACCATTGTGCAAGAACCCTTAGCCCCAATGTTTTTCTCTAAATAGAGGTCTAGAATGGCCCAGCAGGAATTGTGTTTTCCCCTCTCCCTGTTCACTATGGCTTTGCCCAATTATAGTTCACTGATGCCAAGTACCCTTAGAAAAGGCAGACCTGACTACCAGAAAGAGGAAAGATGTCCTCAGTGGAGGGTAGTGTGTCGCAGCCTACCTGACATGAGGATACACAAACTAAGAAAGGCCAGCGTGAAGATACTTAGAGTTGTCAGAAATCAGAGGAGTTGGTAGGTAAGAAATACAAACAGAGACCACAGGCCGGGCCACATGAAGTAATGAGGGGCTGGAGAAGGCAGCCCATTAATAATCCAGGGTAGTGACTGTTAGGTGACAACAAAGGTTGAGACCACATAGGGTGGGCCTCTCATTTTATTGGAGTGAAGCAAGGATTTGAGGTTTGTTGTTGCTCTTGGTACCAGCACATCCCTAATGCAGAAGACAGTGCATTTGGCTCATGACATTCTAGATGGTTCCACTGACCTCACTGCACATCTTGAGAACAGGCTGACATTGCACACAGAGCTCAAGGAAGCACACTCTTCTAGAAGCTTAGGTAAAGAAAATTCTTTCTGAAGACGGTCGGAAGGTTACTTACATCCTCTGGAGAAGGTAAATCAGCATTCATGCACAGATGCCACACAATGACAGCTAAAATGTCTATCCCTATGGTAACCTCTTTGTGACCATATCACGTGATAAAAACAATGAGAGCCCAAACCAAATTCAGATAAAAACAATAAAAATATTTTATATTATCAAGAAGGCTGTTTGAATGTATTCTTTCATTTAATAAATATTTATTGAGCATCCTCTATAAGACAGATAGAGTCTAGGTACTGGGGATAGAACAGTGGACAAAAGAGTTTTACTCTCATGTAGAGACAACAAGTACATATATACAATGTCAGATATGAGAGATGCTATATGGAAAAAAGAGCAAGGTGGGGATAGGAGTATCTGAGGAATTGCTATCTATCTGTCTATCTATCTATCTCTATAGCTACGTCTATACATAGCTATAGCTACATATCTGTATGTAGCTATAGAGGGGGAGACCTCTCTGATAAGGAGATGTTTGAGCAGACCCTAAAGGAAGCAAGGAAATGAATCTTATGGATACTGGAGGGGGTGCACTCCAAGAAGAAGAAAGTGCAGCAGCAAAGGACTGGGGTAGAAGCTCACTTTGCTCAATCTGAGAGGCCAGCCTGGTTGGGGAGGCATGAGTGAGAAGGAAAGTGGGGTGTGAGGCAGTCCAGTCATTGGGACTGAAAAGAGTGAAGGTCATGTAGAGATCTGGAAATATTTGGGCTCTTACTGTGAATGAAACGAGAGGCACTGGACCGTCTGCACAGGGATGTGACAGGATGGGTTTTTCAATGGTCCTCTAGCTGAGAATTGACAAACAGGGTGTGAGGATGGAAGCCAGGAGACCAGATAAGAGAACATTGCATTTGCAACATGGATTTAAAACCATTTTCACTTTCCTTTAATAGTGAAATTTATTCTAGGTGTATAATTGAGCCTTGAGCTGGTAATTATTAATGTCATCAATTAGCAAGACACTTAAAAAGAAAAAAACTAATACACTTAAAAACCAGAACATAAAGACAGTGCCTAATTTTTCTTTGTTGTGTATAAAGTTACTGGATACTCAATATTTCAAAAATACCATTAATCTTAATGATAATTGTTTAGAGGTTCCTTTGAAGTCTCTTACTCAGTAGCAAAATCCTTATTAGGAAAGCACTCATTCAACCCTTTGAGGAAAAATGGCTAAACAGATACATAGGAATCAATACATACCAATAAATTAAACTACTTTCCTTTGTCAACAAATCTGGAAGGGATTTAGGAAACACTGTTAACATTTTAAGATAAAAGTATTAGAATAAATTATGTGGTAGAGAATATTAGCTATAGAGTTGAATGAAAGCATAGATGTTTCCAATACTTCAGCAGCTTATATATTTTCTAGATCCTATTCCAGTAAAGAGATGTTTCAATACCTTCACTTATGTATTTGCTACATTCTATTCCAGTAAGGAGATGAATAATAAATGACATTTTTTATGAGCCACCAACTGAAAACTTTATTGGAGAAGACATCTTCATAAGAGTAATTTGTAAAATAGAAATGCTTGATGGGAAAACAGCGTAGTGGAACCCCTGATGGAGTGGCTGCTTTGACTGGAATTTTAAAGAACCATTTCTAGGTGAAGATTACAGAGACAGCCCCACATGTGAAGTTTATGTACTGCATCCTTCAGAAGCAAGGTGCTGCGGCAAATGTTGTTGCATCTATAAAGGTAAAACCTGTGCATTTGTTATTAATAGCTGCATAACAACTTACCACAAACGTATTGGTTTAAAACAGCCCACATTCATGATCACATCGTTTCTGGGGTCAAGAGTCCAGGCATGGCTTAGTTGGGTCTGCTGCAGCAGGGTTTCTCTCAAGGCTGCAATCAAGGTGAAGGCTAGGGCTGGGGTCTCATATGAGGCCCGACTGGGGAAGGATCTGCGGTTGGGAGGATTCAATTCTTCACTGGCTGTAAGACTGAGGATCTCAGCAACTTGCTTGTTGTTGACTGAGGGATGTCTTCAGTTCCTGGCAACAGGGGACTCTCCATACACCAACTTAATTCATCAAATCCAGCAAGGGAGAGAGTCAGTGGAGACAGTCACTAGCTGGACATAAGTTACAATCTTATGTAATATAATGATAGACATGACAGTCCATCACCTTTGTCATATTCTACTGGTTAGAAGCAAGCCCCATGTCCCACAGGTCAAGGGGAGGGGGTTCTACAGGGAAGTGTGTATTAGGATGTCCGGATCATAGGATCCACATTAGAGTATGCCTGACAAAACCTGCATCAGGTAGTAGAATCTGTGCAACACTTTATAATGAGTGAGGAATAACCAGGAAAATTGTCCATGAGGGTAAAGTTTCACTGGCTTTTTAATGACAAAATACGTAAGAGAGTTGTCAAAATTAAAAAAAAAAATCACGTATGTTTTCTTTATGCAATGACAAGTGTTCCAGAAAAAAGAAGTGACAATGATACACTACTTAAAAGATGTTTTGAAAAGTTAACATTCCCTTTGAAAAGAGAGGTGATGCTTTAATGACAATTAAGAAATGACTTCAATGAAACACAGGGAGGAGAAACCGGAAAACAAGAAAACTGATTATCTGTAAGGTGTAAAGGACATAAGACGAAGGTATCTAAGAGAGAATAATACTTCTCTGAATTTAACTTAATGTGTACTTTTGACTTTTAGAAGCATGTAGATGTTCAATATTTTTTCCTTTTTTAAAATTTTGGTTTGGTTCTTTTTGGTTTTTTGTTTGGTTTGGTTTGGTTTGTTTTTTTTTTTTTTATGTTGAGTTGTATGAGCTGTTATATATGTTGAATATTAATCCCTTATTAAACCAGTAAGGATGAGAGGGGGGAAATAAAATTTAAAACTGAATGTAAACTGAATAAAAAAGAGGGAAAAGAAAAAGTCTTCCATTCCCATTCCCTACAACACTACAAAGCAACAAAATATTATCTACCACTTTCAAAGAACAAATTATGAAAAGAACTTTTGTTGCTTGGGATTTGCATTTGTTTATGTTTTGAGAGGGATAGAATAGAAATTTTCTTTCCAAATCTACTTTGGAGGTAGGAATAAAAAACAAACAAAGAAAAAGGAAGGAAGAAGGAAGGAAAGGAGGAAGGAAGGGAGGGAGGAAGGAAGGAAGGAAGGAAAGGAGGAAGGAAGGAAGGAAGGGAGGAAGGAAGGGAGGAAGGGAAGGGAAGGACTACTTATAGAGAGAGCATTTTAAAAATGGATGTTTGCAAATATTGCTCAATGTGATGAAAATGTGTCACCTATAAAAACTCTAATATCTGCAGAGAAAATGAAATTGCAAAGAATTTTAAAAAATATTTTAAATGGGGCTTCCCTGGTGGCACAGTGATTGAGAGTCCGCCTGCCGATGCAGGGAACGCGGGTTCGTGCCCCGGTCCGGGAAGATCCCACATGCCGCGGAGCAGCTGGGCCCATGAGCCATGGCCACTCTGCACGTCCAGAGCCTGTACTCCACAACGGGAGAGGCCACAGCAGTGAGAGGCCCACGTACCGCAAAAAAAGAAATAAATAAAAATATTTTAAATGAAGAAGTTTATTGAGTTTTAAATCCATTTGTTAACTTTAAATATATATGATTATTTAATTTAGCTTTTAGGTATGATTTTGGACGAAGAAGGTGGTTCTCTTTCTCTCTTTCTCTGTCAGATACTCAGAAGAGAGGGAGAAAGAGTACGAGACAGAAGAGAAAGAGAGAAGGAAGGAAGGAGGGAAGGAAGAGAGGGACACACACACACACACATACACACACACACACACACACACACACATTCATACTGGTGATAGTACATATATTGATAGTTGAACATAAATTTGACCTGTAGGTGCACAGTTTGCTCTTTTGGTTGGAGCAGTAGTGGCCGAGCCAGATTGTGGGGGGCCATACTGAACCCTCCTGGAGATGACCAAATGTCAGCCCCATTAATGAGCCTCACCTGGGATAGGAAAATGCTGTGCCCCGTGAAATCAACTGGAAACGCAAGGGTCCCGAAACAGGAAGCAAATTTGCTCTTGGGGTTTAAGTGAACTTAATTTCAACCCCATTTAAGTTTTAAAGTATTTGACATGCTAAATTACTTCTAGTTCATGCTATGTTATGATGTGTCCTCTTAATAATGAAAAAGTGAATTGGCTAAGGACCTATTTGTAACTAGATTAATTGGGAGGGTAGAACCACCAGCGCGAATCTCCAAATGCATTTTCTCATACTCAGCGAACAATCAGAACCACTTAATTAAGCACTGAGAGGAGCCCTATTATCGACCAGTAGATGATTGTGCCAGCCCCGGGCCAACCTGCCTTCCAGTCCATCTGCCAGATGCCACCCTTTCATAGGAGCCAGTAATGCAGAGTGAGCACTGCTCATTAACTTCTTGAAAATGCTACTGCTTCTTGAAAATGTGTTTAATGCTTTCAGTATTTGTTTGCCCTTGAATTAATGGTTTTTATACATTTTGTGTGAAATAGAGCTATGAGGGGGGAAAACACAAAAACAAAACCTTTGTTCTTCACAGACACTTGGTTCTGTACCACATCATACGTGCTCTTAAGCTATGCTGTTATGTTCTGGGGAGGATGTCCTTGTGTGTGTGCATGCACTGTATTCCACACTAACAGGTTACCAAATAACTTTGTTATTTTTTAAATTGAATTATAGTTGATTTACAATATTATAGTAGTGTCATGTGTACAACATAGTGATTCAATATATTTATGGATTATACTCCATTCAAAGTCATTACAAAATAATGGCTATATTTCCCTGTGCTATGCAATATATCCCGTTGCTTATTTATTTTATACATAGTAGTTTGTATCTTTTAATCCCATAACCTTATCTCACCCTTCCCCCCTTCTCTCTCCTCACTGGAAAACACTAGTTTTCTATATCTGTGAGTCTGTTTCTATTTTGTTATACACATTCATTTATTATTTTATTTTCCACATATAAGTGATAACAGTATTTGTCTTTGTCTGTCTGACTTATTTCACTAAGCATAATACTCTCTAGGTCCATCCACATTGTTGCAAATGGCAGAATTCTATTCCATTTTATGGCTAATATAAACAGGAATATACCACATCTTTTTTTAACATCTTTATTAGAGTATAATTGCTTTACAATGGTGTGTCAGTTTCTGCTTTATAACAAAATGAATCAGTTATACATATACATATGTCCCCATATCTCCTCCCTCTTGCATCTCCCTCCCACCCTCCCTATCCCACGCCTCTAGGTGGTCACAAAGCACCAAGCTGATCTCCCTGTGCTATGCGGTTGCTTCCCACTAGCTGTCTATTTTACGGTTGGTAGTGTATATATGTCCATGCCACTCTCTCACATTGTCCCAGCTTACCCTTCCCCCTCCCCGTATCCTCAAGTCCATTCTCTAGCAGGTCTGCATCTTTATTCCGGTCTTGCCCCTATGTTTTTCTGACCATTTTCTTTTTCTTTTTCTTTTTTTTAGATTCCATATATATGTGTTAGCATACGGTATTTGTTTTTCTCTTTCTGACTTACTTCACTCTGTATGATAGTCTCTAGGTCCATCCACCTCACTACAAATAACTCAGTTTCGTTCCTTTTTATGGCTGAGTAATATTCCATTGTATATATGTGCCACATCTTTATCCATTCATCTGTTGATGGACACTTAGGTTGCTTCTATATCTTGGCTATTGTAAAAAAAAATGCTGATAAAAATATTGAGGTTCATGCATCTTTTCAAATTTGTGTTTTTGTTCTCTTCAGGCACATATACGGCAGTGGAAGAGCTGGATCATACAGTAATTCTATTTTTGGTTTTTTGAGGAAACTCCACATCCTCTCCATCATTTGTTATTTGTAGACTTTTCAATGACAGCCATTTTGACAGATGTGAGATGATATCTCACTGTGATTTTGATTTGCATTTCTCTGATGATTAGTGATACTGAGCATCTTTTCATGTGCCTATTGGCTATCTGTATATTTTCTTTGGAAAAATATCTGTTTGGATATTCTGCTAATTTTTTAAATTGAGTTCTTTGTTTTTTTGATATTGAGTTGTATGGGCTGTTTATGTGTTTTGGATATTAACTCCTTATCAGTCATATCATTTGCAAATATTTTCTCTCATTCAGTAGGTTGTCTTTTCATTCAGTAGGTTTTCTTTGCTATGCAAAAGCTTTTAAGTTTAATTAGGTCCCATTTTTTATTTTTGCTTTGATTTCTTTGGCCTTAGAAGATAATCCAAAATAATATTGCTAAGATTTATGTCAGAGTGTTCTGCCTATGTTCTCTTCCAGGAGTTTTATGGTTTCCGGTCTTACATTTAGGCCTTTAATCCACTTTGAGTTTATTTTTGTATATTATGTGAGGAAATATTCTAATCTCATTCTTTTACATGTAGCTGTTTTATATATATACATATAGCTGTTATATATATATGTAGTATATATATATATTTTCCACACAATAAAATATCACTCAGCCATAAGATATATACATATATACACACACGCACATATATATATATATATATATATATATGAATGGATATATATATATATATATATATATCACTTCTGCTTTATCCGTTCATCTGTTGATGGATACTTAAATTGCATCCATATCTTGGCTATTACAAATAATGCTGCTATGAACATTGGGATGTATGTACCTTTACGAGTTAGTGTTTTTAGTTTTTTCAGATATATACCCAGGAGTGGAATTGCTGAGTCATATGGTAGTTTTATTTTATTTTTTTACCTTGCACAACATGCAGGTTGTGTTGCAGTTGTGGGAAAAAATGGCATCTATGTTGGGTTTTGTCCAAGTAAGTAAGTAATGGTGAAGATTTGGAAAGACATGGCCTTGGGAGAGGAGATAGGGACCAATGAAGGAGTAAAATTCTGCAGAAGGAAACAACTGAACATTGATTGGGTGACAGATTGAAAACTTGAAGCTCAGGTCCACTGCTTACAAGGGTTTTCTTTTGTGTTTTGACCAAGCTGGGGAAGAAGACAAGAAGTTTGAAGGAAGTTTCTGGAACAGGGGAAAAAATACTATCTCCAGTTTTTTTCATGAAACTGGCAATTAAAAATCCAGGTGTTCTAGCAGAGCAATTAGAAATAAATAACCTATTTCAAAGGGTGAAAATAATAGGTAACATCTGGATTTTGAATGTATTTCAGAGAGATGAATGTACCTTAGAAAGTCCCTTCCAAGAGCCCCAAATTAGAGGCACCAAAAAGATGTCATAACAGCCTGTGCTTGAAGAGCTGAGAAGCTCACAAGAGACTCAGAAGAAATGGAAGAAATACTAGCTGCTTAGCTAATGTGGGAGTTTTGATAGAAAGAGGCTGCTAAGAGTTTTCACATGGTAGAAAGATGAAGACATGTCTCCTGGAAAGAATACTAATAGCAGCAAACAATTTCTCCACTTTGGGTCTACCATGAAGCAGATGCTAAGACAAGATTAGACATGCAAGAGACGTATTAGGGGAAAAATGGGAAAAGATGGAAATGGGGAGAGCCTGCAAACCATGTTGCAAGTTTGGCACCTGGCAAAGGAGAGCAGGAAGGAAGAAGGATTGAATTAGGAAGAGTCTTGGACTATAGCACAGCTCTAAAACCTTTCTACCAGGCCAATGGGGATCTCACATCTTGCCCAATGTGGGTGCATTAACGCCCTGTCACACTCTGTTATTGGCTGGGACCTGCCTGCAGGAAGCATGGCCTCAGGGTGAGCACTCCCAGCAGCAGGAGAATTGAGCAGTGAATTTCCATGGTCAATACATACTTATATAATGCTTACTATGTGCTAGGCTGTTACTCCTCACTTAATTGTCACATCAGCCCTGTGACATGCTCACTAGTATTAGGCTCATTTTACAAATGATTCTATAACACAGAATACTAATGGACTCTTCCCTAGTTGTTAAAGTATAGGGTTTATTTCAACTCTGTTCTAACATTGTTTCTTAATCCTAGAGTCCTTTTTTATTATTATCGTTTTATTTTGTTTATCATAATCACTTTCCAATGCTCTTTTTAAAACGCTTTGTTTTCTAAATCAGCATTACCCAGTAGCACTTTTGAGATGAAGGAAAACTCCATGTCTGTACTGCTCCAGACAGTAGACACAGGCCACATGTGGTTTCCAAGTAGCTGAAACATGACGGCTTTTAGGTGAATCTAAAAATCATGGAGAACCAATAGTTCTCTCCCCAGACCCTCAGAGGGGGTCTTTCATCACAGTAGGGAATATACAGTGGTCTGGGTTTAGGCCTCTACATCACAAATTCAGAATCTGATTTTCTAACACCTCAAGAGCAAATCCATCTTCCAAGTATGAACTCACGTTGGTCAGACTCAGAAGACTGAAGTATAAAACCACAGGGAAACTTAAATTTATAGTAGAAAAAACTGCCATGCAGTAAGCCAATCTTCCTGAGTCAACATGCTCAGCACAGTCCCTCCCTACAGTCAAGCTGACCAGGAATTAAATAATTAAAAAGAACTTATGAAGCCAAATCCAGACTCTGTCACCTGACACTGAATTAATTCTCAGAGACAGAGTTTGGGTAAAGGAGAAAAGAATAGTTTGATTGCTTTGCCAGGCAAAGGGGGACACAGTGGGCTGATGCCCTCAAAACTGTGTGTCCCAACCTGGAGGGAGTAGTGAGGAATTTTATAGTAATGGCGCAAAGAGGGCATGATCAGCTTATGGACATTCTTCTGATTGGTTGGTGGTGAGGTAAGTGGGAGTCAGCATCACCAACCTTCTGATTCCAACAGGTCTGGGGTCTACACACTTGTGGGCAGCATACAGTTAACTTCTCCCACGTGGTGTGTGTTCCAGTATGTTCAAAACAGCTCAAAGGTATTGTTGTGTATATCCCTTTATGGGGAACCAGGACCCTGCCCCAAGGCTGCACTATTGTTTCTCTTGACTGTTCCTCCCTTGTCTCCACATTCCTTCCCTTCCCTAATCAGCAACTCTTTGAATCTGCCCATTGGAACTCAGGGAAGGTCATAGAGGCTGAATAAAGCCTATTTCCTGTAACCAAGAAATGGGGGACACAGAAAGGCTTTTGTGCCCAGGAGCCCCATAGGGTCCTGCTCAGTATCACTGACATGAATTTACATTAAGAAATTAAAAAGATGGCGAAGGGAATAGATGTTTCTCCAAAGAAGACATACAAACAGCCAATGAGCACATGAAAAGATTCTTGGGACTTCCCTGGTGGTCCAGTGGGTAAGACTGCATGCTCCCAATGCCGGGGGCCCAGGTTCAATCCCTGGCTGGGAAACTAGATCCCATATACATGCCGCAACTAAGAAGTCTGCATGCCACAACTAAAGATCCCACGAAGATCTGGTGCAGCCTAAATAAAAAAATTTTTTTTAAAAAAAAGATTCTCAATATCACTAATCATTAGGGAAATGTAAATCAAAACCACAATAAAATACCACTTCACATATGTTGTAAAGGCTATTACCAAAAAAAAATAATAATAAGGAAAAGTAACAAGTATTGGTGAGTATGTGGAGAAATTGGTGTCCCCACGCACTAGTGGTGAGAATGTAAAATGGCATAGCTGCAGTGGAAGACATTTTGGTAGTTTCTCAGAAAGTTAAACATAGAATTATCATATGACCCAGCAATCCTAAGTATATACTCAAATGAACTGAAAGCAGGGATTCAAACAGAGTACACCAATGCTCTGGCAGCATTATTCACAATAGCCAAAAGGTGGACACAATCCAAATGCCCATCAACAGGTGAATAGATAAACGAGATCTAATATATACACACAATGGAATAGTATTCAGCATTAAAAAGGAAGGAAGTTCTGATACATGCTACATAAAGGATAAACGTTGATGATACTATCCCAAATGAAAGAAGCCAAAGATGCAAAGACAAATATTGTATTTTTCCACTTACATGAGGTATCTAGAATAAGCAAATTTAAAGAAACAGAAAGTAGAATAGTGGTTACCTGAGACTAAGAGGTGAGGGAATGAGAGTTGTTTGATAGGTATCGAGTTTCTGTTTGAGAAAATGAAGATGTTCTAGAGATGGATAGTGGAGAAAAGACAGCCTCCTCAATAGGTGGTGCTGGGAAAACTGGACAACTACATGTAAAAGAATGAAATTAGAGCACTCCCTAACACAACACACAAAAATAAACTCAGAGTGGATTAAAGACCTAAATGTAAGGCTGAACACTATAAAACTCTTAGAGGAAAAGATAAGTAGAACACTCTTTGACATAAATCGCAGCAAGATCGTTTCTGACCCACCTCCTAGAGTAATGGAAATAAATAAATAAATGGGACCTAATGAAACTTAAAAGCTTTTGCTCAGCAAATAAAACCATACACAAGATGAAAAAATGACCCTCAGAATGGGAGAAAATATTTGCAAACAAAGCAACTGACAAGGGATTAATCTCCAAAATATACAAAAACCCATGCAGCTCAATATCAAAAAAACAAACAGCCCAATACAAAAATGGGCAGAAGACCTGAATAGACATTTCTCCAAAGAAGATATACAGATTGCCAACAAACACATGAAAGTATGCTCAACATCACTAATCATTAGAGAAATGCAAATCAAAACTATAATGAGATATCACCTCACACTGGTCAGAATAGCCATCATCAAAAAAATCTACAAACAGTAAATGTTGGAGAGGGTATGGAGAAAGGGGAACCCTCTTACACTGTTGGTGGGAATGTAAATTGATACAGCCACTATGGAGAGCTGTATGGAGGTTCCTTAAAAAACTAAAAATAGAACTACCATATGACCCAGCAATCCCACTCCTGGGCATATATAGAGAGAAAACCATAATTCCAAAAGGACACATGTACTCCAATGTTCATTGCAGCACTATTTACAATAGCCAGGACATGGAAGCAACTTAAGCGTCCATCGACAGATGAATGGATAAAGAAGATGTGGTACATATATACAATGGAATATTACTCAGCCATAAAAAGGAATGAAATTGTGCCATTTGCAGAGATGTGGATGTACCTAGAGACTGTCATATAGAGTGAAGTTAAGTCAGAAAGAGAAAAACAAATATCGTATAATATCACTTATATGTGGAATCTAGAAAAATGATACAGATGAACTTATTTGCAAAGCAGAAATAGAGGCACAGATGTAGAGAACAAACATATGGATTCCAATGGGGGAAGGGGGAGTGGGATGAACTGTGAGATTGAGATTGACATATATACACTACTATGTATAAAAATAGGAACTAATGGGAAAGTACTGTATAGCACAGAGAACTCTACTCAATGCACTGTGGTGACCTAAAAGGGAAGGAAATCCAAAAAAGAGAGGATATGTGTATATGTATAGCTGATTCACTTTGCTGTGTAGCAGAAACTAACAACATTATAAAGCAACTATACTCCAATAAAACTTAATTTAAAAAAAAAGTCCTCATTTGGGGGAGGAGATGATGAATTCCTACAGACCCTTTTAACAGCAGGAACCACAAGTATCTGTTGAGGTTACTCATGACCCCATTCTAAGGAATTAGAGCCATCTGCATTTTGCCTCTGCAGGAGAAGAAAAAGGAAGTCAAGAAAATTATTTGGAGACCTTGACGAGCTTTGCATTCCACATAATTGATGAAGTGCTATACAAAAGATTAGGACTGAATTATTGCCATTAATAAATAAAGATGAAAACAACAGGGACAGGCCTAATTTGCTCAGTTCCACTCCATGTATCTTTCATATCACCTATACCTTGTCCTTTAAGCAATTTATGATGCTAATGGCTTAAGCATTATTCCTGCCACAGGGCACAGATTATTGCACAGAGCCTGGGGAACGAAGAGCTTAAATAGGGGAAAATTTTTGTGTTTTAACTGTACTTTCCTTTCAGGACTTTGCATAGAAGTGCAAAGATTAAATCTAGAGGAGTTTCCAGGGCTGTGATTTCTTTAAGCCAGCAGGAAAATGTGATATAATTTACAGCAGAAGGATGGATGCCATCATAGCTGAAATTTCTTACTAGAAATATACTTTCATATATATTGTTATTTTTAGTTAAAATGACACTTCCCCATACTTGTGCAGCCGGTAGCGCCAAAGTGTAATCTGTGGTTTGAACTTCTAGATCGGTCCTTAGGTTGCTTTTGCATAATGATTAATTTTTTGTATGCCGTGAGAATGGGGTGGAAAGTTACACTTACATCCTCAACTAACTCTTTATATTAGTTGAAAGACCTGACTGTGGTAGGTACTTTTTAAAGTACCTTTTTAAATTACTTTTTAAAGTACAATGAAAAGACTTTTATTTTGAATTCAAGTCCTTGGTGATGACTGCAACTAATTGGTTGTATACAAACATCACAGAAAACAAGAGGTTTTGGTGCATTTCCATTTCACACTTTTTCAGGTTTCGTACCCTCAGTTCATTAACAGTTTCATGCAATGAGAAATCCAGTGACATGACCCTGCAAATAACTGTTGATGCTGTTGACACTTAAATCCTTTCTGAATACAAGTGTGGAAATGATGTCTGTGACCTCTGCTAGGAGTTTTGATGACATTTGACAGTCATCCCTTGGTTTCTGCAGGGGATTGGTTCCAGGATCCCCCACAGATACCAAAATCCAAGGATACTCAAGTCCATTATATAAAATGGCATAGTACTTGCATATAACCTATGCATATCCTTCCATATATTTTAAATCATCTCTAGATTACTTATAATATCTAATACAATATAAATGCTATGTAAATAGTTACCAGTACACAGAAATTCAAGTTTTACTTTTTGGAACTTTCTGGAACTCTTTCCCTTGAATATATTTCATTCAAATTTGGTTGAATCCATAGATGTGAAACCAGTAGATATGAAGGCCTAACTGTCTTATGACTGAGATTATGACCAGACACCTAAGATGCCTGGCCCTTAAACTGCCAGTCGCCCCTCTTCCAGTGAGCTCTCCAAAGAAGCTCTTCACCCAAGAACAATAGCAGGGGAAATTCAGAGTATCGTGTTGTTAACAGCTCAAGCTATACCTGATGACCTAAGGTGAAAGATTGTGTTGGCGATTTGGTGGATCTATGTTGCAGACCCCGGGCTGGGCACAGGATATAAAATTACCAACAGGGCTTGTCCATCTCCTTTTGTTTTTCTTTCTTCTTGGTCAGCTTCATGCTCAGCCAGGCTTTCTGCTGTGGGAACCCAGTAGAATCAGGTGTACATATCACCTACTTAGCAACCATAAAAGAGAGCATTCTTTCTCCATAGGTCCAGTGAATGGTCTGACCTGGATCACATGCCCATTCCCAAACCTTTCACTGGACAGGAGTATGGAATATGCTCACAGGAGCTGCCTCATTTATGCTTTCATACCAGGGTCAAGCCACACTTAGAGTCACATGGACCAGGAGTGGAGAAATGATGGTTACCCAGGAAAAAAAAATAAAGTGGTATAGTGCCAGCAAAAGAAAGGGGAAAGTGGGACAGGGAAACACAGGAGATATCCTCTTTATTTCAAAATCCAAATGAGGCATACATGCATGAGAGACAGAGAAAGAGAGAGAGAGAGAGAGAGAGAGAGAGAGGCACCGTAAGCACTCAGTAAATAGTTGTGGAAGGTTTGATGCTCTTTCTCGGTTCTGGTGCACCACCTGCACCACTGCACTCATAGGCGTGGTATGTTTTATCATCTCTAAGAACTCCACACGGAAACTGACCTTAGTATGCACCCAAGAAGGGCTGTGGAAAGAATTTTCAAGAAGGAGATATAGGGTCTGCATAAAATACCTTTCAAAATGTTTGCTTTAAAACATAGAAAGGATTCTAGGAAAAGTCAGCAAACCTGGACTCTCTCTCAAAGTAGCAACTGATAAACATCTCAGAACAGTGTGACATCATGCAGTATTATAGGCTTGTTTTCCTGATGCAACTACACACTCTGAACAAAGCATTATCTTATGAAGGAGACAGTGTGTCTCAGTGGAAAGAATGCAGGCTTGTGCAACAGACAGCCTCAAATCCCAACTTCACCACTTACCAGACCTTGGGAAAATCACTTAACTCTGTCACCTTCTGTTTTCTCATCTGTAAAGATTAGTAGACTGTATGTAAAGTGCACAGAATATGATAGCCACTCTATAAGTCTTGGCCCTACCGGCCTTGGGAAGGACCCTACTATGACCTACGCTCTCAGGCTGCCAAAGGATGCAAGGCGGCACTGGGAGACCTTGGGAGATCAACTGTGAGATGCCACTGCTGGAAGAAGCAGGAGACTGACCATCAAGCTGGGAAGAACTGGTTTCCTGGATTGTCCTTCTCTATCTGCTCCTTATTCTTTGATTCTCTGTTTCTTGTGGAATCAGACTGGATGGGTATCCTAACTCTCAGCTTCCCAACTTGGAGGGCAGAGTACACAGAAACATATAATCCTGGGGCCAGGAATCTTTCAATCTATAGGGCACCCTAATTCATCAGTTCATAAATGCTGTCAATGTTCTTTGTTACCTTCCCCACTCTGCTTATGCTCCTCAAAGACCCTCTGCAATCCTACCTGAGAAGATTCTGTCATGTTCCCAGGACAGGTTTCTCTCCTCTGCACCAGTCTTCCAGTATGTCTTTGAGAGTGGGGTAGCTATAAGCACTTGGTCCCTGACTTATGGGTCCTGTGCTTGAACCTGCTCTGACTCTCTCTGAGGTCAGCTTGTGTTCCCTGTCTTCTCACCACGTAGCCCAGCCCCAAAGTGTAATATTTGGCATCCCAACAACCTCCCCCCCAAAAAAGAGTGGGGTAGCAATATTCTTAAAGTAAACCAGGCAACTTAATGAGGAAAAAAGAGTCTGACAACCAGTCTCTTCCACGGGGAAAAAAAACCCAAACCAAAACAATAAAACCAATCAGTGAACTAAATTGGTTGGACACTTTCTCTCACAAAACAAAACACGTTATTTCATTTATCCATGACTCATATGCCAGTGATAATTTCCGCCTAGATTTCTTATTCTCTGTGATAGCTTCCTGGAGGCATCACCTCCCAACTCTGTCTACTCTGTTCATTCAGACTCATCACAATGGCTATTTTTTTCTCCTATTACCTTTGTCCAATTTCACTCCCTTAGTTTCTCCTGCCTAATTTTATTTTTTTCCAATTTGTTTTGTGCTCCTTCTATATGAGTCATATTGCTGAGTATAATTAATAGGAAATTGGGCTTTGTTTCAAGTACTGGCTGGCTGACACTTCCAGAGATGTCCAGAATTTGGTAGAAAAGTATTCATTATGCTTTCATGTGTGGAAGCACTGCCCTAGGTGTTTGTAGAGAGAACACACTGAAAATAGAAACAGGAGATCAATGGACCCAATTGTCACAGGAAGACCAGATTACAGGAGTGTGATCAAGACACAGATGTGTGTGTCTGCAAGGACATGGAAAACTTTCTGAAAGGCAGTGGCCCTCAGCTGCTATTCCTACCCATATTTATTGGTCTTGTTTAGATGAAGGACCATATTGGAATGGGCATGTGGCTTTAATTCCAGTGATTTTATGTATAAGCAAATGAAGGTACAATTTGGGAGGTTGAGTTGGGTAGAAGGAGGTTGCTTCACTCCCTTAGATAGAGCCTAAGGGTGTTACAGAGACCACAGTGTGGAACTGGGCACAGCACAAGTTTTCTCAGAGCTGCCAGGATAGCTGTCTAACTCTCACAAAGCTCACCAGAAAAATCTCCATGACTTTGCTTTAAGAGTGAGGTCACTGCAAACATTCAGCTAGTGTCACTCACTACAGCTGCAGCTCCCTCTCCCTGTCTGCCACCTGAATGGGGGCTGGTTGCACAGTGTGATCCAAAATCGAACACGTGCTAAGAATGCCCGCTGATCCTCAGTAGAGTGGACCATTTCAGAGCCTATAACTAAGAAGCTCTAGGTCTTTTTCATCATCATTTTCTCCTCTCCTGTATTTTCAGAGTGCATAAAGTGGTAAGTTCAGTATAAAGTGCAGGGAAACCTAAATCTTAGGTTCTGTTGGCTTAGACATTAAAAGGACCACCATTTTTGCATAAAGTATGCAAAATTTCCTCCATTATCCATTAACAGGATCTACCCCTGGCCTAGAGATGGCTAGTGATGAATGCCAGTCAATTAATATCAGGAAAAGCAGGATGCAGAAGGACTTTCTTCTATGGAGCATACATGGGATAAACTGTAGATCCCACCACACACATAGACTTTTCCTGAAAAAGTTGCTACAGCTCATGAAGAGTGGTTTGGGTAAAACCAAACATGTTTCCAAGAAGCAACAGTTTGGATCCAGGCTCAGAACTTGATCTGAAGCAAAAGTGTAGTCCATGTAGGAAGGAGGCCAACTGAAGGAGTCCATGTAGGAGTCTCCTTCTCCGGAGACAGGCGTGGCTTCTGCCCAGTGGGATGTTTGTAGGTTAATATTTACATGTGCAGAGATGCAACGTGTATTTCTCCATAGCAGAATACACCATGCTCATGAGCCTTCATTTCCTCTGGTGGTGGGGAAAAACATGTGATACTGACTCTTCCAGACAGCTAAGTCACCTCTGGTTCAAAAATTCTGGGCAAATGCTCAGACAATTCAAAATTTTGGTGCTTAATCAATAGCTGAGTATCATCAAACATATTTTGATACAGGAATGTACTATTTTCCTAGAGATCCACTATCCCTTCAAGCAAAAGCCTTGCACACCTGCACACACTCAGCAGAGAGGGAAGCACTGAGCCCCTTGTGCTGGGTCGGGGGCTGGGAGGGGCTCCTCTGTGGAAGATTACACCTGGGGCAGGAGAACAGGAGAAGCAAGAGGATCGTTGGGCCATAATCAAGTTGTCAGCGGGGCTGCGTTCCCTCTAGAGGCTCTAGGGGAGAATGGTCCCTTGCTCCTTCTCGCTTTGTGGTCACCGGTAGTCCTTGACTTGTGGCTGCGACACTCCAGTCCTCAAGGCCAGCATCTTCAAATCTCTCTCTGTTCTTTCCTCAAGTCACCTTCTCCTCTGTGTAATGTCAAATCTCCCCCTTCCTCCCTTTTAGGAAGAATACATACGATCACATTTAGGACCCACCTGGGTAGTCCAGGATAATCTGCCCTTCTCAATATCCTTAATTACATCTGCAAAGACCAACCCCCCCCTTTTTTGTTATACAAGGTAACTTTCACAGGTATTAGGACATGGATATCTTTTGGGGGAGCTACTTTTCAGAGGCCCTACTCTGAGGTCAAGCCTGTGTCTCCGTCAAAGTTTCCCAGAAGCCATGCATTTGAGTGGGCATCAGTCACTTTCCTAACCACTATTATAGTATTTTGACCTCCGTTTGGATAGTAATCTGTGCCTATACTACGTTGACCAGAATCCTAGCATGAGGGAAGAGTCTTAGGACTAGAATTCTACATCCAATTTCCTTGACTGAACTACAGAAGGTTCTATCTATGAGAAACGACCATTGGTTGTGAATGAAATTAGTTTTAAGAACTGTCAGGTCATTGGTACTTTTCTAAGATTTGTATCAAAAGAACTTATAACTTAAAGGCTGCTTCTAGAATTGTTTTCAAACTTTCACTCAGCTGACCTAGAAATGAATTTTTCTGGAACAGAGCCCCTCTGTATTTTGAGGACTGCATTTATTCCAGAAATGAACTTGCCCTAGTTAGGGTAGAAAAGAATTCTGATGACATTTACTATATAGAACAAGGTAACAATTATCCAAGCACCAAGTCAAACTTAAAGTAGGAACAGTCTTTTATGAGCCAGGTGACAGACTAAGGCTGCTAGTTGTCAAGTCTTTGTTGGTGATATTCTCACTGTCAACCTGTCCATGAAGTCACTGTTTCATCTCATTGACTTTCTGACTTCTGAGGCACACGTCTGAGAGTCTCTATTTGGAATCAGTGGGACAAACACTTGTAACATCTCCTTTCTTCAGACCCTTTCATCAAAGGACCCCCAGTTGACCAGTGGTTTAAATTTTTTTTTGCCATTTGTCTTAGTCTTTTTAAAATTTATGTTAAAAACACATAACAAAAGTTACTATCTCAATCATTTTTAAGTGAACACTTCAGTAGTGTTAAGTGTATTCAAATTATTGTGCAACTGATCTCCAGAACTTTTTCATTTTGCAAAACTAAAACTCTGTACCCATAAAACAGTAACTTCCCATTCTCACCCCTCTTCTCGCAGTCCCTGGCACCCACCATTCTATTTTGTGTCTCTGTAAATTTGACTATTCTAGATACCTTATCTAAGTAGAATCATATAATATATTTGTCTTTTAGTGACTAGCTTATTTCACTTAGCATAATGTCCTCAGGTTCATCCATGTTGTAGCATTTGTCAGAATTCCCTTTCTTTTTAGGCTGAATAATGTTCCATTGTCTGTATTTTATCCATTCATCCATTGATGAACACTTGAGATGCTCCCATATCTTGGCTATTATGAATGGTGCTGCTGTGAACATGGGTGTACATGTATGTGTTTGAGTGCCTGCTTTCAATTTGTTTTACTAAATATTTGAAAGTGGAATTACTGGATCATATGGTAATTCCAGGTTTAATTTTTTGAGAAACTGCCAGACTGTTTTCCACAGAGGCTGCACCGTTAACATTTCCACTAGTAATGCACAAGGACCCCAATATCTCCACATCATCGCCAACATTTATCATCAAACATTTGGGGGGTTTTGATAGTAACTATCCTAATGGGTGTGAGGTGATATCTCATTGTGATTTTGATTTGCATTTCCCTCATGATCAGTGATGTTAAGCGTCTTTTCATGTGGTTATTGGCCATTTGTATATCATCTTTGGAGAAATGTCTATCCAAGTCTTTGCTCATTTTTTAATTGGATTATTTGGAGGATTTTGTTGTTGTTGTTGTTGTTGAGTTTTAGGAGTTCTTTAAATATTTGGCCTATTAACATCTTATCAGATATATGATTTATATGTATTTTCTCCCACTCTGTAGGTTGCCCTTTCACTCTATTCATATGTTTTTGATGCACTGAAGTTTTTTAGTTTTGCTGTGGTCTAAGTTGTCTAGTTTTACTTTTGTTGCCTGTGCTTCTGGTGTGATCAGGCCAGTATTTTTGTTTGTTTGTTTCTTTGTTCGTTTATTTTTAAGACATTATAATTATTATTATTATTTTACATCTTTATTGGAGTATAATTGCTTTACAATGGTGCGCTAGTTTCTGCTTTATAACAAAGTGAATCAGTTATACATATACATATGTTCCCATATCTCTTCCCTCGTGAGTCTCCCTCCCTCTCACCCTCTGTATCCCACCCCTCTAGGTGGTCACAAAACCCCGAGCTGATCTCCCTGTGCTATGCGGTTGCTTCCCACTAGCTATCTATTTTACATTTGGTAGTATATATATGTCCATGCCACTCTCTCGCTTTGTCACAGCTTACCCTTCCCCCTCCCCATATCCTCAAGTTCATTCTCTAGTAGGTCTGTTTCTTTATTCCTGTCTTACCCCTAGGTTCTTCATGACATTTTTTTTCTTAAATTCCATATATATGTGTTAGCATACGGTATTTGTCTTTCTCTTTCTGATTTACTTCACTCTGTATGACAGACTCTAGGTCCATCCACCTCATTACAAATAGCTCAATTTCGTTTCTTTTTATGGCTGAGTAATATTCCATCGTATATATGTGCCACATCTTCTTTATCCATTCATCCGATGATGGACACTTAGGTTGCTTCCATGTCCTGGCTATTGTAAACAGAGCTGCAATGAACATATTAGTACGTGACTCTTTTTGAATTATGGTTTTCTCAGGGTATATGCCCAGTAGTGAGATTGCTGTGTCATATGGTAGTTCTATTTGTAGTTTTTTAAGGAATCTCCATATTGTTCTCCATAGTGGCTGTATCAATTCACATTCCCACCAACAGTGCAAGAGTGTTCCCTTTTCTCCACACCCTCTCCAACATTTATTGTTTCTAGATTTTTTGATGATTACCATTCTGACGGGTGAGAGATGATATCTCATTGTAGTTTTGATTGGCATTTCTCTAATGATTAACGATGTTGAGCATGCTTTCATGTGTTTGTTGGAAGTCTGTATGTATTCTTTGGAGAAATATCTATTTAGGTCTTCTGCCCATTTTTGGATTGGGTTGTTTGTTTTTTTGTTATTGAGCTGCATGAGCTGCTTGTAAAATTTGGAGATTAATCCTTTGTCAGTTGCTTCATTTGCAAATATTTTCTTCCATTCTGAGGGTCTTTTGGTCTTCTTTATGGTTTCCTTTGCTGTGCAAAAGCTTTGAAGTTTCATTAGGTCCCATTTGTTTTTATTTTTTATTATTTCCATTTCTCTAGGAGGTGGGTCAAAAAGGATCTTGCTGTGATTTATGTCATAGAGTGTTCTGCCTATGCTTTCCTCTAAGAGTTTGATAGTTTCTGGCCTTACATTTAGGTCTTTAATCCATTTTGAGCTTCTTTTTGTGTATGGTGTTTGGGAGTGATCTAATCTCATACTTTTACATGTACCTGTCCAGTTCTCCCAGCACCACTTATTGAAGAGGCTGTCCTTTCTCCACTGTACATTCCTGCCTCCTTTATCAAAGATAAGGTGACCATATGTGTGTGGGTTTATCTCTGGGCTTTCTATCCTGTTCCATTGATCTATATTTCTGTTTTTGTGCCAGTACCGTACTGTCTTGATTTCTGTAGCTTTGTAGTATGGTCTGAAGTAAGGGAGCCTAATTCCTCCAGCTCCGTTTTTTGTTCTCAAGATTGCTTTGGCTATTCGGGGTCTTTTGTGTTTCCATACAAATTTTTAAATTATTTGTTCTAGTTCTGTGAAAAATGCCAGTAGTAGTTTGATAGGGATTGCATGGAATCTGTATATTGCTTTGGGTAGTATAGTCATTTTCACAATGTTGATTCTTCCAATCCAAGAACATGGTATATCTCTCCATCTATTTGTATCATCTTTAATTTCTTTCATCAGTATCTTATAATTTTCTGCATACAGGTCCTTTGTCTCCTTAGGTAGGTTTATTCCGAGATATTGTATTCTTTTTGTTGCAATGGTCAATGGGAGTGTTTTCTTGATTTCACTTTCAGATTTTTCATCATTAGTGTATAGGAATGCCAGAGATTTCTGTGCATTAATTTTGTATCCTGCTACTTTACCAAATTCATTGATTAGCTCTAGTAGTTTTCTGGTAGCATCTTTAGGATTCTCTATGTATAGTATCATGTCATCTGCAAACAGTGAGAGCTTTATTTCTTTTCTGATTTGGATTCCTTTTCTTCTCTGAGTGCTGTGGCTGAAACTTCCAAAACTATGTTGAATAAGAGTGGTGAGAGTGGGCAACCTTGTCTTGTTCCTGATCTTAGTGGAAATGCTTTCAGTTTTTCACCATTGAGGACAATGTTGGCTGTGGGTTTGTTATATATGGCCCTTATTATGTTGAGGAAAGTTCCCTCTATGCCTACTTTCTGCAGGGTTTTTATCATAAATGGGTGTTGAATTTTGTCAAAAGTTTTCTCTGCATCTATTGAGATGATCATATGGTTTTTCTCCTTCAATTAGTTAATATGGTGTATCATGTTGATTGATTTGCATATATTGAAGAATCCTTGCATTCCTGGCATAAACCCCACTTGGTCATGGTGTATGATCCTTTTAATGTGCTGTTGGATTCTGTTTGCTAGTATTTTGTTGAGGATTTTTGCATCTATGTTCATCAGTGATATTGGCCTGTAGTTTTCTTTCTTTGTGATATCCATGTCTGGTTTTGGTATCAGGGTGATGGTGGACTCGTAGAATGAGTTTGGGAGTGCTCCTCCCTCTGCTATATTTTGGAAGAATTTGAGAAGGATAGGTGTTAGCTCTTCTCTAAATGTTTGATAGAATTTGCCTCTGAATCCATCTGGTCCTGGGCTTTTGTTTGTTGGAAGATTTTTAATCACAGTTTAAATTTCAGTGCTTGTGATTGGTCTGTTGATATTTTCTATTTCTTCCTGATTCAGTCTTGGCAGGTTGTGCTTTTCTAAGAATTTGTCCATTCCTACCAGGTTGTCCATTTTATTGGCATAGAGTTCCTTGTAGTAATCTCTCATGATCTTTTGTATTTCTGCAGTGTCTGTTGTTACTTCTCCTTTTTCATTTCTAATTCTATTGATTTGAGTCTTCTTCCTTTTTTTCTTGCTGAGTCTGGCTAATGGTTTATCAATTTTTTTTATCTTCTCAAAGAATCAGCTTTTAGTTTTATTGATCTTTGCTATCATTTCCTTCATTTCTTTTTCATTTATTTCTGGTCTGATCTTTATGATTTCTTTCCTTCTGCTGACTTTGGGGTTTTTTTTGTTCTTCTTTCTCTAATAGCTTTAGGTGCAAGGTTAGGTTGTTTATACGAAATGTTTCCTGTTTCCTTTTTTTTTTTTTTTTTTGCAGTACGCGGGCCTCTCACTGTTGTGGCCTCTCCCATTGCAGAGCAAAGACTCAGGACACACAGGCTCAGTGGCCATGGCTCACGGGCCCAGCAGCTCCGTTGCGGGTGGGATTTTCCCAGACTGGGGCATGAACCCGTGTCCCCTGCATCCACAGGTGGACTCTCAACCACTGCGCCACCCGAGAAGCCCTGTTTTTTGTTTCTTAAGGTAGGATTGTATTGCTATAAACTTACCTCTTAGAACTGCTTTTGCTGCATCCCATAGGTTTTGGGTTGTCGTGTTTCCATTGTCATTTGTTTCTAGGTATTTTTTGATTTCCCCTTTGATTTCTTCAGTGATCACTTCGTTATTAAGTAGTGTATTGTTTAATCTCCATGTGTTTGTATTTTTTACAGATCTTTTCCTGTATTTGATATCTAGTCTCATAGCGTTGTGGTTGGAAAAGATACTTGATACAATTTCAACTTTCTTAAATTTACCAAGGCTTGATTTGTGACCCAAGATATAATCTATCCTGGAGAATGTTTCATGAGCACTTGAGAAAAATGTGTATTCTGTTGTTTTTGGTTGGAATGTCCTATAAATATCAATTAACTCCATCTTGTTTAATGTATAATTTAAAGCTTGTGTTTCCTTATTTATTTTCATTTTGGATGATCTGTCCATTGGTGAAAGTGGGATGTTAAAGTCCCCTACTATGAATGTGTTACTGTCGATTTCCCCTTTTATGGCTGTTAGTATTTGCCCTATGTATTGAGGTGCTCCTATGTTGGGTGCATAAATATTTACAGTTGTTATATCTTCTTCTTGGATTGATCCCTTGATCATTATGTAGTGTCCTTCTTTGTCTCTTCTAATAGTCTTTATTTTAAAGTCTATTTTGTCTGATATCAGAATTGCTACTCCAGCTTTCTTTTGGTTTCCATTTGCATGGAATATCTTTTTCCATCCCCTCACTTTCAGTCTGTATGTGTCTCTGGTCTGAAGTGGGTCTCTTGTAGACAGATATATATGGGTCTTGGTTTTGTATCCATTCAACCAGTCTGTGTATTTTGGTGGGAGCATTTAATCTGTTTTCATTTAAGGTAATTATCAATATATATGTTCCTATTCCCATTTTTTTAATTGTTTTGCATTTGTTATTGTAGGTTTTTTCCTTCTCTTGTGTTTCCTGCCTAGAGAACATCCTTTAGCATTTGTTGTAAAACTGGTTTGGTGGTGCTGAACTCTCTCAGCTTTTGCTTGTCTGTAAAGGTTTTAATTTCTCCATCAAATCTAAATGAGATCCTTGCTGAGTAGAGTAATCTTGGACGTAGGTTTTTCTCCTTCATCACTTTAAATATGTCCTGCCAGTCCCTTCTGTCTTGCAGAGATTCTGCTGAAAGATCAGCTGTTAACCTTAGGGGATTCCCTTGTGTGTTACTTGTTGTTTTTCCCTTGCTGCTTTTAATATGTTTTCTTTGTATTTAATTTTTGACAGCTTGATTAATATGTGTCTTGGCGTGTTTCTCCTTGGATTTATCCTGTATGGGACTCTCTGTGCTTCCTGGACTTGATTAACTATTTCCTTTCCCATATTAGGGAAGTTTTCAACTCTAATCTCTTCAAATACTTTCTCAGTCCCTTTCTTTTTCTCTTCTTCTTCTGGAACCCCTATAATTCAAATGTTGGTGCATTTAATGTTGTCCTAGAGGCTTCTGAGACTGTCCTCCATTACTTTCATTCTTTATTCTGCTCTGCAGTAGTTATTTCCACTATTTTTTCTTCTAGGTCACTTATCCGTTCTTCTGCCTCAGTTATTCTGCTATTGATACCATCTAGAGTATTTTTAATTTCATTTATTGTGTTGTTCATCATTGCTTGTTTCATCTTTAGTTCTTTTAGGTCCTTGTTAAATGTTTCTTGCATTTTCTCTATTCTATTTCCAAGATTTTGGATCATCTTTACTATCATTATTCTGAATTCTTTCTCAGGTAGACTGCCTATTTCCTCTTCATTTGGTAGGTCTGGTGGGTTTTTATCTTGCTCCTTCATCTGCTGTGTTTTTTCTGTCTTCTCATTTTGCTTATCTTACTGTGTTTGGGGTCTCCTTGTGGCAGGCTGCTGGTTCGTAGTTCCCATTGTTTTTGGTGTCTGTCCCCAGTGGCTAAGGTTGGTTCAGTGGGTTGTGTAGGCTTCCTGGTGGAGGGGACTAGTGCCTGTTTTCTGGTAGATGAGCCTGGATCTTGTCTTTCTGGTGGGCAGGTCCATGTCTGGTGGTCTATTTTGGGGTGACTGTGGCCTTATTATGATTTTAGGCAGCCTCTCTGCTAATGGGTGGGGTTGTGTTCCTGTCTTGCTAGTTGTTTGGCATAGGGTGTCCAGCACTGTAGCTTGCTCGTTGTTGAGTGAAGCTGGGTGCTGGTGTTGAGATGGAGCTCTCTGGGACATTTTCACCATTTGATATTATGTGGAGCTGGGAGGTCTCTTGTGGACCAGTGTCCTGAAGTTGGCTCTCCCACCTCAGAGGCACAGCACTGACTCCTGGCTTCAGCACCAAGAGCCTTTCATCCACACGGCTCAGAATAAAAGGGAGAAAAAGTAGAAAGAAAGAAAGAAAGTAAGTAAGAAAAAGAAAGAAAGAAAGAAAGGAAGGAAGGAAGGAAGGAAGGAAGAGGAAAGAGGATAAAATAAAGTATGATAAAATAAAATAAAGTTATTAAAATAATTATTAAGAAAAAAAACTTTTAAAGAAAAAAAAAAAAAAAAACAGACAGCTAGAACCCTAGGACAAATGGTGAAAGCAAAGCTATACAGAGAAAATCTCACACAGAAGCATACACTTACACACTCACAAAAAGAGGAAAAGGGGGAAAATAGTAAATCTTGCTCTCAAAGTCCACCTCCTCGATTTGGGGGGATTCGTTGTCTATTCATGTATTCCACAGATGCAGGGTACATCAAGTTGATTGTGGAGCTTTAATCTGCTGCCCCTGAGGCTGCTGGGAGGGATTTCCCTTTCTCTTCTTTGTTCGCACAGTTCCCAGGCTTCAGCTTTGGATTTGGCCCCGCCTCTGCGTGTAGGTCGACGGAGGGCGTCTGTTCTTCGCTCAGACAGGACAGGGTTAAAGGAGCCGCTGACTCGGGGGCGCTGGCTCACTCAGGCCAGGGGGAGGGAGGGGCACGGAGTACGGGGCGAGCCTGCGGCGGCAGAGGCCGGCGTGACATTGCACCAGCCTGAGGCGCGCCGTGCATTCTCCCAGGGAAGTTGTCCCTGGATCCCGGGACCCTGGCAGTGGCGGGCTGCACAGGCTCCTGGGAGGGGAGGTGTGGAGAGTGACCTGTGCTCGCATAAAGGCTTCTTGGTGGCAGTGGAAGCAGCGGTCTTAGCGTCTCATGCCCGTCTCTGGGGTCCGCGCTGTTAGCCGCGGCTCAGCCCGTCTCTGGATCTCCTTTAAGCAGCGCTCTTAATCCCCTCTCCTCGAGTACCAGGAAACAAAGAGGGAAGAAAAAGTCTCTTGCCTCTTCGGCAGGTCCAGACTTTTCCCCCGACTCCCTCCCGGCTAGCCGTGGTGCACTAACCCCCTGCAGGCTGTGTTCTCGCCACCAACCCGTCTTCTCCCTGCACTCCGACCGAAGCCCGAGCCTTAGCTCCCAGCCCCGCCCGCCCCAGCGGGTGAGCAGACAAGCCTCTCGGGCTGATGAGTGCTGGTGGCACCGATCCTCTGTGTGGGAATCTCCCCGCTTTGCCCTCTGCACCCCTGTTGCTTCGCTCTCCTCCGTGGCTCCAAAGCTTCCCCCCTCCACCACCCACAGTCTCTGCCCACGAAGGGGCTTCCTAGTGTGTGGAAACCTTTCTTCCTTCACAGCTCCCTCCCACTGGTGCAGGTCCCGTCCCTATTCTTTTGTCTCTGTTTATTCTTTTTTCTTTTGCCCTACCCAGGTACGTGGGGAGTTTCTTTCCCTTTGGGAGGTCTGAGGTCTTCTGCCAGCGTTCAGTACGTGTTCTGTAGGAGTTGTTCCACGTGTAGATGTATTTCTGGTGTATCTGTGGGGAGGAAGGTGATCTCCGCGTCTTACTCTTCCGCCATCTTCCCGATTTCCCTCCAAGGCATTATTTTTTTAGAGTAGTTTCAGCAATTCAGTTCTCACAGCAAAACTGAGAGCTAGGGACTGAGATTTCCCATATACCTCCTGCCCTTTTACATGCATAGACTCCCTCATCATCAACATCTCCCACCAGAGTGGTCCCTTTGTTACAATTGATGAGACTGCATTGACACATCATAATCACCCAAAGTCCATAGCTTATATTCTATGGGTTTTGATAAAATGTATAATGACATGTATCCATCATTATAGTGTCATATATAATAGTTTCACTGCCCTAAAAATCTTAGGGGCTCCTCCTATTCATCCCTTCCCACTTTTTCAAACCTTGCAACCATTGATTTTTTTTTTTTTTACCATCTCCATAGATATGCCTTTTCCAGAATGTCATATAGTTGAAATTATACAGTATATAACCCTTTAGATTGGCTTATTTCAGTTAGTAATACACATTCAACATTCCTCCATGTCTTTTCATGGTTTGATAAATCATTTCTTTTTATTGCTGAATAACATTCCATTGTCTGGATATACCACAGTTTACTAATCCATTCACCTACTGAAAGACATCTTGATTGCTCCCAAGTTTTGGTAACTATGAATAAAACTGCTATAAACACCCCATTCAGGTTTTGTGTGGACATAAATTTTCAACTCCTTTGGGTAAATACCAAAGAATGTGATTGCTAGATTGAGTGGTAGGAGTATGTTTAGTTTTGTCAGAAACAACCCAACTGTCTTCAAAAGTGGCTGTACCATTTCGTATTCTCACCAGCAATGAATGAGTTTCCATTGCTCCACATCCTAGCCGGAATTTGGCATCAGCACTCTGGGTTTTGGCCGTTCTAATAGGTGTATAATGGTATTCTGTTGCATTGATTTGAATTCCCCTCATGACGTATGATGTGGTGCCTCTTTCCATTTGCTTATTTGCTATTTCTGTATATTCTTTGGTGATGAGGTCATTGGCCCATTTTTTAATTGAGTTATTTGTTTTCTTTTTGTTGAGTTTTAAGAGTTCTTGTTATATATTAGATAACAGTCCTTTATCAGATATGTCTTCTGTAAATATTTTATCCCAACCTCTGGCCTCTCCTCGTTCTCTTGACACTGTCTTTTGCAGAGCAGAAGTTTTTTACTTTAATGAAATCCAGCTTATCAATTATTTATTTCATAGATTGTGCCTTTGATGCTGTATCTAAAAACTTATCACCACACCAGGCTGGTGCTTTTCACAGTTTATTTTGCATACAACTCATGCATGGACTTTGCAAAATGTTATGTTCTGGCTGAGCAGATTATAGATGGGAACTGAGATTTGACAATCCTAACAGGCTCCTGGATGATGCCAATGCTGCTGGATCACACGGGCCACCCTTTACTAGCCAGATTCTAAGACATAGACAAGTTCTACCAACAGCATTAACCATAAGATATTAAGTACTTGCCATTCTCCAGATACTGTGCTGATTATGCACTTAACAAAATACAGATTTTAATTTAGTTCTCACAACTCTATAAAGTAGATATTTGTTTTAGCCAGGACCTTTTTTTAGCTTTAGTTTCCAGTGATGGAAACCCAACCAAAACTAACACCAACAAAAAAAAGGAATTTTAAAGAAACACATAACAAGAAAGTCTAGAGATGAAGGTGGGCTTGGAGATGACAAGGGTCTCCTGCAGGGCCATGAGTCTGGAACACCCCCACCTCCTCTCTGCCTCTTTCTTTCACTCTCTCTCTCCCCCTCCCACTTACGCTCAGCTCTTTTTGGTTTATTCTTTCCTGCTTCATACAGGATTTCCCCTGTGGGATAGGAAACATGGCTGCCCGCATCTCCCTTTAGTTTTTTTTTTTGTTTTTTTTTTTCAGTACGCGGGCCCCTCACTGTTGTGGCCTCTCCCGTTGCGGAGCACAGGCTCTGGACACGCAGGCTCAGTGGTCATGGCTCACGGGCCCAGCCGCTCCGCGACATGCGAGATCTTCCCAGACCGGGGCACGAACCCGTGTCCCCTGCATCGTCAGGCGGACTCTCAATCACTGCGCCACCAGGGAAACCCTCCCTTTAGTTTTTAATACAAAGAGAAAGACTGGGTTTGTCTCTCTCACTATAAATAAGACCCCCAAGAAGGACTCTGATTGACCTCACTTGAGTCACATTTCCATTTGGGGGCTGATCACTGTGGCCAAGAGCATGGGTCACTGCCATTGGCCAAAGCCTGAGTTCCATAAACACCCCTGTGGCCAGAAAGGTGTGTCTTGTGATTGCAAGCTTCTCCAGCACCAGAGGGTGAAGGACCATTCCCCAAGGAAAGAGGTGTTGAGCAGACAAAATGACAGAAGTCCACAGCAGGTCATCATCCCTACACTATCTATGAGAAAACTCAGGTCAGCAACCTGCCTGAGTACAGATCTAGTAAGAGGACGAGCCAGGTCTTCCCAAACAAGTATGACGCACACCAGAGGGCCTAGGAAATCTTACCACTCACTTCCTTCAGTTGTGTTCATAATGGCAGCATCAGCCCCTAACTGCTGGGCAAATCTGACTCTGGCTCTGTGGGAAGAAACTTCTTCTCACTTGCAATCAAGAGGGCCTCACAATCACACCACACATGTTATTGAACAAGCTTATCTTGGCCTCCTGCAACTGGTGATGAAGATAGGAAATTTCTCTCCTAACGCAGGAAGCCCTATTGACAAAAGACCTAGCATTGGAGCAACCTGTGCTGGAAAGAGAAGGATGCATAATAGGACAGGGATGCAAGGACATGTGAAGCAAGAGTCAGGCCAGCAAATTAAAGATGACACAGATCTGGACTCATGGGTCTCAAGGCTACTTACCCAAGAAAAGAGGAAAGGGGTGAAGGGGCTAGGAGAGAGAGAAAGGGGCTGAGCTTACATTATTAAGGTTGTAGTGAGGTAAGTTTGAAACAGCACCGATTTTCACTGTTTTGACTGACAAGCTCTCCCCTAGCTATCTCCCAATTATTCCTAAGATATCAGCTCAAAGCTCCCTTCCTCACAGGGAACCTCCTTGACCTTCCTCATTATACCAGCCCCACCTCCCATTTTATCCTCTCATCACACACTGTGTGCCTCTTTCACACAGTTATCACAGTTTGAAACAACATCTGCCATGATCCTTCATGAAGGACTTTCTCTTCCACTGAACTATAAGTTCTGTGAGAGGAGTTTTGTTCCCCCATTTGTTCCTATCTCATATGCCTGGTACATAGTAGATGCTCAATTAATAAATATGGAATAACTGTTTATTTTAAAAGGACTGCTCTATGAGGTTTTTATTAGTGAACTAAACAAATAAAAATAGTACATAATATGATACCCTCTTAACTAATTATATAGCCATATAAACCAAATTATTCATCATGGTTCTCAGTGACTGGTGGTATCGGGGCAATTTTTTAAAACATTTTCTAATTTTTCTACAGTGGAAACTTTACTACACAATATCTAGTGTAATAAAAACGACAAAGGGAAAAAAGAAACTTCTGTGTTCTAAGTCACTGTATTCAAAAATAATCAGAAGTTTCTAGACATTAATCCAACACAGAGTTACCAGCATTCCCAATCCTTAATGCATCCATTATATTCACAGAAATGTACACTTCATTTGGGGAACACAGATGGTCAAGGGCTCCTGCATCCTAATGCTTGCATTTGCGTGCATCATTTGCATTTATGTGTGTCATTTTCTAAAATGTTACTATAATTTCAACAAAGTCTAAATTGGTCCTTGAATCACTTCAGCAAGTCCAAAGAGTCAGACAAGATGCCTCCCAGTTTTGCACTTCCTAAGAGGCCAGCTTCCAACTGTGACACTTTATTAAAAAGAGTTCACTGCCCACCTTAAACCTTAATTAAGCTTGCAAGACAAGACAAATGAGAGTGTTGAGAATGAAGGTAAAATCAGTCCAGTGAAAGATGCAGAGAATGTAGCTGGGGGGAGGACAGTTTTCACTAGAATTGGCAAATAAGGACAGAAGTACGCAACGTGTGCCATCCACCCGCTTATAATTCCTTAGTGTAGGCCTAACCATCCCGTGAGTCCCCAGCTTGTACACCATCTTCAGAAAACCTTTCACTGGGACAAAGCACAGTCCATCGGAGGCTCTGTCTATATGGCCTGCTTTGCTATATTAATATATATTTCTATGTTTCTCACTGTTTTAAAAAAAAGTGAGTTGATTTATTCGGACATATGTAAACACAAAACAAATTGATTGACAACAAATGGAGGAAAGCTGAGAAAACCTGGATGGTGGGAAACATCACAAGTAATCTCCCTCGACAATGTATTTTGCTTCCATACTCTGGTTTCCCTTCCCACATTCCCCATCTTAGAATGGAGCCTTGATGCCTGAGACTTGGAGGATTCTGGAAGGTTCCGAACTTCTCTTCAGTCTCCAACTTGCCTCCATCTAGATTTCGGTAAACTCTTTTTTTTTTTTTTTTTTTTTTTTTTGCTGAGTGAGTCTTTACTAAAAAATTATAGTTTACCCAAAGGACTACATTAAGTGGTAAACTCTTCTCATGCATTCATAAATAACGCAGTTGACAGAAATTCTACTCACACATTGATTGCGTTAGGTAGGAAGATTTGAGTCAGGAAGTAAAGTCTTAATAAAAATAAAATTCTTTTAAAAATCAAATAAGCCATTCACCACTCTACAGTGGGGTGCATACTTGTAGGGTCTTTTCCATGTCAGCCCTTTGCGTGGAGTACTTCATCCTGGAGGGTAAATTAACTCCAGAGATGAATTACAAATCATTGATCTCCCCAGGGAGCCTACCCTGGAGCAAGGCCTCACTGTCAGCTGGTGCCACTTCCTGACAATGACTCTGACTTCATTCAAAGCCTGGGTCTCTCTGATGTGTTAATAGCCCAGGACCTGGGACCCAGCCGGTAACACTATAAATATTGGATGAATGAATAAACACATCCCACTATGTGCAAGACACAGCAAGGAATGTTCCATTTTATTTGTGAAATTCTAGATTTTAAAACAAAATAAAAAATATAAGGAAGTTTAGTCCTGCAGATGAGATTGATTAGATGAGATATGATTTGGAGAAGGAGGATATTAACGAGGGTATACATCAGAAACACCTGCACATCTTTTATTTTTCAGTGCAAGTATCTAGATATACTAGAAATACCCTAGGTATACTAAAATAGAATGCCAGGGGGTGGATCCCGGTGTGTGGATATTAAACTCCAGTGATGATTCCGGAATATACCTAGTTACAACTCATTGATCTCAAATAATGCTTTAAGAACTATACTTCCTATAGACATATTTTCCCCACTCTTGAGCACCTTTATTGGTGTCTCTGAGATACCATGAGGAACATCATAGCCGTTTCCCATGGGGATGCAATGCTTTTCAGGGGATGAAGACTGAAGAAATAAGTCTCTGACTGTATTTGAAACTGGCTGACTGAACATGAATTTATATCCTCAGTCATCTCAAATCCCTCTGAGAAAGTAATTGGAGGATGTGTCATGAATAAGTAATAAACAAACTAACTAACAGATGTAGCAGTATGTTTAAATGTAGTCCCAAGGTACAAGAGACGGCGGTTCCCAACTGAAAGGCCGGACATAAATCTCATTGGATTTAGCCTCCAAAGCACAAGCAGATCCAACACTCATGAACCTCTCAACACTACAAACGTAAAAGAGTGGGAGGTGGAGAGACAGGAAGGGTTTTGATAAGAATTTCTTAGGAATGAGCTATGCTGTGAGTTTCACTCCAGTGATGAGAGGTGGGAGTGTCAGCCGCTCACCTAGAACCTAGTGAGGGAGGCCAGAGGGGTCGGGAGAAAAGTGTGCCATGAACCCCTGTACCTGGGGTGCAACTGGGGAGACAGACACATGTCTGATCCCTCCTGAGACTTCTGAAGTCCTAGAGACTGGCTGGCTGACTGCTGACAGAGGATTCCAAGGAAGTGTGGCCATGTTGGGATTGGCTGCCACTCAGGATCAAGAGGGAAAGTGTGTCTGTGTGTGGGAAACCCATGGGCCCATTCAGGCTGGCTTTCGCTGGTGTAGACCTGTGTGTGATAAGGAGTCTGACTCCATGTTTGATGACTGAAAGCTGACCACCCTCAAGCCTCACCCCCCTTCTTCTGCAGGTGGTCCACACCTGGACAAGCTGGTAACAAAGTCTGGGCACTCCCTCAAACCCTGCAAGCCAGGTCCCCACAGTAAAAGCCCAGGCCAGTAGTCTCCTTTCCTCGCTCTCTCAAGCCATTTCTGACCTGTTCAAGAGGCCTGTCTGCTCTCCCCAGATATCAACTCCCAGCGAGCTCTTTCTTCTTCATCACATGGCCTGGGTTTAGCTTCCTCACTAACTTGAAGACCCTCCTCTAATATGTTCCTGAGTAAAGTATGGCTCCAGCTATGAGAGCCATGCTCCAGACAAAGGGTGGGGTTCCAGCCAAGAACAGGGAGAATTGCTCCAAATTCCTCCTCCTTTTAAGAATCAAGGTCTATCACTGGAACAGATATGTACAAATACGATATTGTGTAGAGATTTGTGATTTACAAACACTTTCTCATGTGCTGCCTCCAGCTTTTAGAGCAGAATTAATATCTACAACAAAACTTGTATGTACATGAGACATTGTGTAGTGAATTGTGGTTTAAAAAACACTTTCCCATATGCTATCTTGCATTGATAGCCAAATCAAGACAGTAGACTCACTTCAAAAATTCTAGTAATTAGAACCTCTGGTTTTTTATGTGGCTGTGGATACTAAACACCATCTCCCCTTTCCGTATTTGCACAGGGAGTTTTAGGACATGAGTGCAGCTTCATTAAGAAGTTAACCATGTTACATTTCATTTCACTAAGTTCTGATCATCTTTCGAACCTGTAAAGATTCTCATAGATGCCCCTACCTCCAATCCTGCATGAATTTGAACCACAGGGAGACTACAGACTCCTATAGTTAAGACCCTGGGCAATGGAATCAGAAAAACTGGGTCCAAATTTTGGCTCCAACCCTTTGTGATCTTGGGTATATTTCAGTTCTTTGCCTGTTCGTTTATGTAATAACAGATTCATCATAAGACCTATCTCCTGTGGGTATTAACTGAGATCATCCTGTACAATGCTTAGCACAAAGCCTGGTACAATGTTAGTACTTACTCATTGTTACTTGTGTTTATTATTGTTACCAGTAATGATACTTTGGATGTCATTGATTTCAATTCCCAGAGCATTTGGTGTCAGTATTGAAGGCAAGCCCTGTAGCTCATGGAGAGAAAATTTCCCCATGGAAACATCCATCAGTCATTTAACATAAAAACAACCTTTCCTAATTTATTTTGAATAAGACATATTTTCCTATTTCTCTAATCAACAAGCCTAGTAATGTCTTTTTTTTAACCTTTTGAAAAATTTCAAATTATTTTGTTTTCATCACAAACTCATAACTTACTAATGAAATCCTAAAATAAATATATTCTCCAAATTGGTTTTTTATTATGACAATCAAAGTAGAGTTTCAGCCAGCTATCAACTATTGGGTCCAAACTGTGTTTGTCAAAACACGAGTATGTGAATAAATAAAGGGAGAAAGAACTCATTCTTCTTTCTAGCCTGTCAGTAGTCTGGGCATACACTGGGGTATGTTCTTCCTGGTTGGAATGATAACTTAAAAATCCATGTCCACATGCTGGAGATCAAAAAAGAAATCTTAAAATTCATCATGGACTTAATGAGGTTAAACTGACATATGAATACATTCTGATAAGGAATGTAACTAGGAACTCTTTCAACCCAAACATGGAGAAACAGATAGAAAATGATGTGCCCGTGCTTACAGGGCCCTTAGGCAGGAAACAACTGCTAACCACATGAACACAGAGAAGGGACAAACCCAGACAAACACAAAGCCAGCATCCAGAGCAAAGGATGCCCAAGGTAGCAGTGTCCCTTCACGATGTAGCTAACACAGCAAAGCTGGCACAGCTCATTCTGCAGCAAAGATGCTGACCGCCCTGATTCTAGAAAACTAGCAAAGCTCTGACACAGCTGCCATTAAGCCCAGCATTTACCAGGAATGGCAGGGGAATTGTGACCCTAAAGTTAAACCAGACATGCTATTCGTTTTTCCCTTTTTTTTTTTAAACTGAAAGTCTGATCTCTCCCTTTGTTTGACTCTGCACAGCTGATGTGGACAATAACATCTAGAATGAATGATACAAACAGTTGTAGTTAAATTGTTTTTAAAGTCTGTTTCAGGATACAGACTTCTCTGCTGACTTCCTGTTTGCATTCATGTTGCCATCATTTCTTGCAACTTCTCCTCTCTGGCACCTTCAAGCCTGGGGCAGGGGGTGTGTCACAATAACCTCCACTGTTGTTGCTCCAGAGTGTCGCTCTGTCCTTGAGGGTATCCTTCAACTTGCCCTCAGATTTGTAAATAGACATCTTACTGAAGTGTCCTCAATTACCCCATCCAGGCGTGTCACCTGTCCCCTTCTAGGACCCTGACTGATACAGCTTCCTTTTCTTCTTATTATGATAATATAATAGAATTTAAAAAGAGGAATGATAAAATAATTTTCATGTGTTTAAAACTCACTTTCATTAGGAACTTCAATATGTGGATTTACTCAATAAAGATGATGATAAAATAAATAAGCTACAAGGATATATTGTACAGCACAGGGGATATAGCCAATATTTTACAATAACTATAAATGGAGTATAACCTTTAAAAATTGTGAATCACTGTGTGGTACACCTAAAACTTATATACTATTGTACATCCACTATATCGCAATATTTTTTTTTAAAAGATGACAATAATCATTATGAGGAATGCCTATTGGATTGTAGCTTAGTTATTCTGCTTAAACTACTGCATATAAAAGAACATACTTGGTAATTATAGGAAGCATTCTTTCACAGTAAAAGTGAGTTCCAGAAATGTGAGGCAGATAATTTGTCAGGAAAATATAACTATAACAATAACGATAACTATAAATATAAATATTGAATTCAAGAATGAGAGATAGAAAACCTAAGTTCTTCAATAACTCCTCTGGAAAGTGGATGTGTAGGGAGGTACTGCAGTTATCTAAAGGTATACCTATGTTCAAACAAAGTCTTTTTGGTTTAGTTAATAGTAATGGACCCACGTTGGTGTCTTAGGTTTGCAAATGTACCATGGTAACATGAAATGAGAATGTTACTGTTAATGTTAATAGGACAGGATAATGTTAATTAGGGGAAACTAAAACTTGGTGAGAGTATCCAGGAGGACTCTTGACACTGTCTTTGCAATTTTTCTGTAGATCTAAAATTATTTCATATTTTAAAACTTTACTTATATTTAAAACAACTAATCCTATGGAAACACAAAACTTTCTATTTTAACAATTTTTATTATAAAAAATAAGAAAATTATCATTTGACCTATACTCACACACTAATGTCTAAGAAAGCAGAGCTTTCTGAACAAGATTTAATTTTCAAAAAGGTCATTCTTAAAAGCATGCTTCTTATAAACCGTCACCAATCTTTTTTCCCTGCATTATTTTAAGGATACATTTTAGGTTTCATACCATAAAAAT
The DNA here is from genome assembly GCF_011762595.2 of Tursiops truncatus. Lineage (NCBI taxonomy): Eukaryota > Metazoa > Chordata > Mammalia > Artiodactyla > Delphinidae > Tursiops > Tursiops truncatus. The sequence continues at coordinate 136,839,913 of NC_047037.1, read as the reverse complement.
GCATTACTCTTCTAAGAAAGTAATGATGTTATATTTTATGATAAAATGTGTTCCAATTTTAGTTTTAAAAAAAGAATCTGCTCCGCTGGATGAAAGAGTGTCCAAGGCGGGACACACTCCCACCTGCTCTTTCAGCCAACGCGGGAAGGTCATCGCCTGTTGCCATCAAGCCCCTTCTCGGGTGTGGAGTTCTCAGTTTCCACTCCAGAGGCACAGCTGCAGGGAGCAGACTGCTCCCAACACTAAAGGGAACCCAATCTCCCTTTGCTCCCCCAAGCCTCAGTCCCAGAGTCTTCTCCTTAGGCCACTGATGAAAGCCTGAAACCCCCTTTTAGGAGCACAGTAAGCACAGTATCCTCAGCTTTGCCACATAGCTGGCATTTTGGTTATTCCCTTTGGTTGTTCCCATTGTCCCCACTCCCAACACACACAGCTTTCCTCACAACTCCATGCTCTATGTTGTAATAGAGACACATTTAGGGCAGAGCTCCCAACAAGGGGCAGCCTGGGGTACAGACACATGGAGAGTCATCCCCTCAGCCCATGGAGAAGCTGGACGGAGGTCTGGGGGGTCTGCAGCCCCCAGGTCTGGGGCCAGCCTCTAGCATCATTATCCCATTCATCCCAGGTGATCATACAAATACTGTCTTTTTTCTATATATACCATAACTCAGCTGGGACAAAGTGAGAGAGTGGCATGGACTTATATACACTACCAAATGTAAAATAGATAGCTAGTGGGAAGAAGTTGCATAGCACAGGGAGATTAGCTCTGTGCTTTGTGACCACCTAGTGGGGTGGGATAGGGAGGGAGGGAGGGAGACGCAAGAGGGAGGAGATATGGAGATATATGTATATGTATAGCTGATTCACTTTGTTATACAGCAGAAACTAACACACCATTGTAAAGCAATTATACTCCAATAAATATTATATATATATATATATATATATATATATAAAAAATATAAAATATAAAAAAAATGTTGAGGGTTCCACCTAAGATGGATCATATCAGGGTCCACTGAGGTTGAGGGGCTCCCTGTTTGCACACCGACTCCTCTCCAGACATCCAGGTTGCTCCTGCAGCTAGGTGTAGCTCACTTCTGCAGCTAACTCTGTGTGCTCTAGGGATCCACTGGAAGCCACTGCTCTCTCTCTCTCTCTCTGCTTTGGAGTCACAAGAACAACTCCAATCCCAACACCTCTGCTTATCAGTTGTGTGGTCTGAGCCTCCATTTCCTCAGCTGGAAGGACAGAAATTACAACCATTTTCAAATTGCACATTGAATGAGCAAGGGAGGTGAATGTAGCCCTCACAGCATCAGTACTCGTAGATCTTCCCTAGAGGCGCAATCTCTCCCCCAACTCCCTCTCTACTCCTTCCTCTCTTCCTGGCAGCTTTCATCTCTTTTACTCAACTGTGTTTTTCATTTTTGGTGGAATCGGATATTTTTAGCAACTTTTAGCCAATGAGAATGCTGGCCAATGAGCTGACCACCCTATGGCATCTTTACTCTCCACATTTTAGGTTTTTCTTTCGATCATCTGGCCATTTCTCATATAGCCCACATGATACTGAGTTGAATGGTTAACTAATAGTTCCCCCATTACCTCATATTCCATGAGGTCTTAATAGACAGCTCAATCAAAAATGGGGCAGGAATTCTATGGTTTAATAAATTTGGTAAATGCTGCATTAATCCAAGAGAAAAAGATTTCTTTCTTGTAGAATTTCTCAGTACTTTACAAGGCTAAAATGCACTGTGAGTCACTGATGGGGCCATAGTTCCACAGAAAACAGCTTTTAAAACACTGAATTAAGTATTGCTGTTGCATTTCTTTATAAAGATATATACACCCAGAATTATCGAAATCAATAATATGTATATACCAATGTTCACAGCAGCATTATTCATAATAAACAAAAGGTGGAAGAAACCCAAGTATCCATTGACAGATGAATGGATAAACAAAGTGTGGTATGTCCGGAATATGAGTATAATGGAATATAAGTACAACAGAATATTATTTATTCTTAAAAGAAATGAAATTTTGACACATGCTGTACCATGGATGATTCTTGAAAACATTATGCTGAGTGAAATAAGCTGGTTACAAAAGGATAAATATTGTATGACTCCACTTACATGAGATACCTGGAATACTTAAATTCATCGAGACAGAAAGTGGAATGGTGGTTGCCAGGTAGGTGCTGGGGGGAAGGGGGATAGGGAATTATTGTTTAAAGGGTACAGAGTTTCAGTTTGGGAAAATGAAAAGAATTCTGGAAGTGTGTGGTCCTGATGGTTGCAAAACAATGTGAAATGTACTTAGTGTCAATGAATTGTACACTTTAAAATGGTTGAATCAGTAAATTGTATACTATGTTTATTTTGGAACAATAATAATATACAATAAACAAATATTACTGCTATTGTATATTGATGTTTCAGGGACTTGCACAAGAAAAGTTATGGTATATAACTGATTATAACTCATATAATCAAAAGTCATATTTCAAAAAGGAAAGTGAAAGATGACTCCTTCCTTCATCACAGAATACCCAAAAAAGCGCAACCAGTTGAGCAAACAAGGATGCAGGACAGAATGCTTAGGGCACTGAGTAAAAGCTCAGACATCTTGCGTGCATTCCACTGTCCGTTAGCAGTGGTCATTATTGCTTTTCAGGAGATAATCTCAGCTGTCTAATTTCTGCATGCATAATCGACTGCACTTTTCTGCATCTTCTGGAAGTTACATGTGGTCTTGTGATTTGCAACAAAGTCATGTGTCACTTTCATATGGAAGCTTTAAGAACTGGTGTATAACACACCACATTTTCTTTCTTCTGCCTAAACAATTGTGGAAGCATAGTGCTGGAGCCTTTCCCAGCCAGAATGTCCCAGTGAAAGTAATAGGCACAGAGGCCCCAGCTGAACTGCAGTGGGTATGTGGTGTGAACAAGATATAAACCTTTGTAGTTTCTGTCTCAGATCTTGGAGTTATCCGTTATTGAAACGTAACCTAGCCTAGCCTGACTGATAATATTGCTAAAGCTGGATCTGCTACCCAGCATTTGGATAACATGAAGCAAAACCCTCAGTAGAAGATGACCGTCAAAGAAGAGATTAGGCTTTTGGCCTTGGAGATACAAAGTTTGAAACTCTCTGTAATTATTCATAAGAGCCATGAAGGAAGACACAACCAATCAGATGATGAACAGCTTCAGGCAAGAGCGGCATGAACAGAGAGGGCCACCAGAGCAGTACCCATGGACAAGAGGAGTTTAGACTGGACTAGAAAATATACTTGTTCCTCAATCATACTAGTTATGGTTAACCCAGGAATTCCTGTTCCCAAAGTAAGACCAGAGACAAAGAGAGACATGTGGGTCACGGGAATATTTCTTTTTGCTCTTCCTCTTCTACCCTACACATCAAAATCATAGCCCAGATGCTTCCAAAGTGAGCCTATACATAAGGTTGACCATCCCTCCACTTCATATTCAACCTGGAGTCCTTTTATGACCTCTCCAAAATGCTTAGGAATATTCCTGTAAGCCATCCAGTAAGGCTGAGTGTTTCTACATATGACTAATGATGGTGGTGATGGTGATGAACCTTAAGTGACCTTAAACTGTGAATACCTGTTATTAAGTATTGTCTTTTGCCCAGCATATGGAGGGATCTAGTAAACGTAATCTATGAATTGCAGAAAGTACTTTAATCAAAGACCTGAGGTTGGATGTAGAACAGAATTATCTTTTTGTCCTCAGGGGCTCGTTAATGCAGCCTGCTGACATTGGTAGCTCTGGCTGGAAAGTAGCAAATGATATAACTATTTATATCCATTAATCAACAGACGTAGGAAACATGAAATACTATGTTGAATCATACAGAATTGTCAACATTCATCCTTTCTGACCTATATAAATGCCACTTTTTACAGTTCAACCTAACAATTGATCAAAATGACTCACCCAGTGGATTTGGAAACCATACCTCATAGCTTTTGCTCTAACCAGTTCCTGTCAACAGCCAATACTCAGTAGAGGTTTCTAGGGACTGTGCTGAGCGGAGGGTATTGGGGTGAGTGTGTGAACCCATGCCCCCACCTCCAACATCCATGTGCATCCTGTGGGTTTTGGCTGAAGTTTCCCCATCACCTCCAGCCACTTATCTGGCAGCTGGAAATGAAAAGTAGCTCCTCCTCCAAGAAAGACTGCAGACCCTACAACTGGAGGCATACGAATATGTACAATAAAGAAGAAATACACTGCTTAGCTACAATAAAAATGAGCAGAAAGCAAGGAATTGGTAAAAAAGCAGACTGTTCGATTCACAGCTAACACTACAGGGAGTGGACAGACTGCTGTACAGACAGTGACTCAGTCAATCCTCTTGTAGCCCCACCAAGTGGATACCACTCTTACCATCATCCTTGTTTTACAAATGAAGAAACTGAGGCACAGAGAGATTAAACAGTAGTGAAGCGAGGAACTGGGATCTGAGCAGAGACAGCCTAGCTCTAAGACACAAATGCCTCACTTCAGGGCTATAAAGAAGATCATTTCCAATTCCTACAGGTGGAATATCCATCTTTCCCAAGAAAAATAAATAAAATCTAAATCAAAGAAACATTTTTCAATTACTAAAAATATCACCTGGCCATCTTATTTACTCCCTGTGAAAGAAGAGCAGGTAGTTAATTCCCAGGGTAGTCTGAATATATTTAATCATTCTAATGTACCTCTTTGACAGTCTCAAAATATATTAAATTCAAACATCTGTGAAAAAAACCCTGTAGCCACTTTGTAATCTGCTTTCTCGCCATAATTAACAGTAGTTTCCCCTCCTCCTGATTCTTTTCCCACATGGATTTAGTAACAGTGTTTGACCCCCATTACTATGTCTTATTTTCCAGGCAATCCGTCACATGCATTATCATCCCATCACAGGAGAAAGGCAGTAGGTCTTTCTAGTAGTTAATCTTGCAAAGAGGGCAATTGGTTTATGATCTGGTACAAAATTGCTGAGCTCATTCTTACGACCAGTCAAATGATGACAAAGTATTTTCCCCTCTGCATTTTAAAAGGGAATTGTTTTCTGCTTTCTCCAACCTCATCTCCCTCTCCATCTCCATGGGAAATTGCCTTCAGCCGCAGTCATATATTTCCTGACTCTTGAAACCACAGGGTTTCCTGAGGCTCCCTCCCTCTTTTCTGAGTCCCATTCTCCTCCTCCTTTCAGGCCTGCCTTGGGAGCTATTTCAGCCCAGAGTCATATATTTGAATTCATATTTTGAATACAGCAATTACTAGTTAATTTTCCTGCAATATCTCTTCTGGTGTTGCCAGTACACTTAAAGTCTTGTGCTGGGGTGTGGGGGTGGCCAAGATGGTAGAGTGGGAAGACACTGAGCTCACCTCCTCCCATGAGTACACCAAAATTACAACAATTTACAGAGCAACTATCTATGAGAATGACCTGAAGACTACAAGAAAAGATTCTCCACAACCAAAAATATGAAGAAGGATCCATAATGAGGTAAGTAGGAGGGGCAGAGACATGGTAAAATTCCCTGGGTTGGTGACCCACAAATAGGAGGATAACTCAATTGCCAAGGTTCTCCCCAAGGAGCAAGGGGTTTGAGCTCCACCAGGGTTCCTACACCAGGAAGAAGATCCCCCAAAATGTCTGGCTTTGAAAGCCAGCAAGGCTATGCGTACAAGAGAGCCAGAGGGCTGGAGGAATCAGATTCCACTCTTAAAGGACACATGCAAAATCTTACATGTTCTGAGTCCCAATGCAGAGGCAGCAATTTGAAAGGAACCTGGATGAGATCCCCTTGCTGATCTTGGAGAGCCTCCTGGAGAGGTAAGAGACAACTGAGACTCACCCTGGGGACATAGATGCTGGTGGCAGCCACCTTAGGGAGCACATTGTACCATGAGGACATGATGCTGGCAAGTGTTATTTTGGAGTCCTCCCTCTAGTGTGTTACTCCAGGGGCTTACCTGCACACCAATAGGCCAGCAGCAACCTCACAAGGGAGGACCTGGCAGCTAACCAGGTCAGGGGCCAGCCCCATATACCAGCATGCTCACAATAGTCAGCCCCACCACAAAAGGGACCACACAGCCCACATAGTGGGTGCCCCTGGAGCATATAGCTCTGATTACCAGAGGGGAGTGTGCTCCTGTGTCCCATAGCATGTCTCCTACATATGACTACTTCTCCAAGATCACGAGACTTAACCAACCTATCTAATATATAGAAATAAAATCAGCAAGTAGGCAAAATGAGGAAACAGAGAAATATGTTTTAAATGAAGCAATGAAACAAAACCCAGAAGAAGAACTAAACAAAGTAAAGACAGGTAAGCTACTGAATAAAGAGTTCAAGGTAATGATCATAAAGCTACTCAAGGAAGTTGGTAGAAGAACAGATGAACACATTCAGAAGATTAACAGTGAGTGAGAAAATATAAAGAAGAACCAAACAGATCTGAAGAACACGGTAAAAAATATAATAATAAAAAATACACTAGAAGTAATCAACAGTAGATTAGATGATACAGAGGAATGGATCTGTGAACTGGAAGACAAAGTACCGAAAATCTCTCAAGCTGAACAGAAAAAAGAAAAAATAATTTTTAAAAATGAGGATAGTTTAAGAGACTTCTGGGATAATATCAAGCCTACTAATATTCACATTATAGGGGCTCTAGGAGGGACAGAGGACTTACTTGAAGGCATAATAACTGAAAACTTCCTTAACCTGGGAAAGGAAACAGATATCCAGGTCCAAGAAGAATAGAAAGTCCGAAACAGGGTGAACCCAAAGAGGTCCACACCAAAACACATTATACTTAAAATGGCAAAAATTAAAGATAAAGAGAAACTTTAAAAACATCAAGAGAAAAGCAACTAGTTGCATACTAGAAAACTCTCATCAGACCAACAGCTGACTTTTCAGCAGAAACTTTGCAGGTAAGAAGGAAGTGGCACCGTATATGCAAAGTGATGAAAAGTAGAAAACCTACAACCAAGTATACTCTACCAGGCAAGATTGTCATTCAGATTAGAAGGAACTAGCAAAAGAATAAACAAAATCTAAATGTAGTAGAAGGAAAGAAATCATAAATATCAGGGCAGAAATAAATGAAATAGAGACCAAGAAAAGGAAAATATCAATGAAACTAAGAGCTGGTTCTCTGAAAAGATAAGCAAAATTGACCTAACTAAATCAACTAAGAAAGAAAGAGAAGGTTAAAACCGACACAATTGAAATACAAGGGATCATAAGAGTTTACTAAGAATAATTATATGGCAATAAAATAGACCACCTAGTAGAAATGGATAAATTTCTAGAAATGTACAATCTCCCATGACTGAATCAAGAAGAAATAGAAGATATGTACAGACCAGTAATAAAGTTGAATCAGTAATTTAAAAAACTCCCAACAAACAAAAGCCCAGGACAAGATGGCTTTCTAGGTGAATTCTACTGAACATTTAAAGAAAAGTTCACACCAATCCTCACACCAGCCTCCCAGGGCTGATCAGGTAGGCTGGGGGAGTGTAGACCAGCCAGGTTCTAGGAAACAGTTCTCCCTAACTGCTCTGAAATAGAAAGTGATCTAATCACTTATACAGGCCCTGGGGGAGGTGGAGAGGGCTGATCACAGTCTGGAGCTGGGGCCCTCTAGGGGTCAGAGCAAGGCCAGGCCACACCCCTTTCTGTGCACAAGAGCACATGGGGCAGAGTGGTGGGGCCTCTTCCCTGGGTAAAACCCATTCTCCTGACTTAAAGTTTTCTTCTGCTTCAGAGAAACCTGGTCCTACCCTCAAAGTCCCAGGGAATCTCCCTCCTCTGAGGCTCCCTCTCTCCTTGTGTGTGGTCCCTGTGGGCAGGCAGGGGTGAAGGGTGAAGGGTGTCCCAAAAGGTATTAATTGAAAGAGATGGATTCTAATCCTAGCAACCCTGGAAAATTTCACTGGACCTGGCAGGGTCTTATAATTTCATGGATTCTGTGGACCCAGCATGTCCCTGTGTAATTTAAGTGCTCCTTGAAGAGGGTGACCCTGTACTGGGGGTGACACAGACACCATGGCTCCATCTCTCATGTGGTCCTGTCATCTTGGGGAGGGTCTCCTATCTGCCAAGTCACCTTCAGAGTGGGCCTCTGTGGAGGGTGCATGTCCTTCTTTCAGCTCCATTAACCAACTTTTATTTCATTAAACCACACCTTGCTCTCCTAATATCTCTCAGGCAGATCCAGGCTCAGAGCCTCGTAGTTCATCCTCTAGGACTCAGCCATGAGAGCCTGGTCTCCAGTTCCTTCACTGCTGTGGGAACAATGTAATCTAAGGCCAGTTGGAGAGTCCTAGAGGGTGCCAGGGATCAAGAGATCCATGGGACATGAAGTGGGCACTGGGGGCAAGGGCTCCTCCCAGGGGAAGTCAGACCCCTTTCAGGGCAGCGGGAGCCAACTCTGCACCTGCAAGTGGTTGGTCTTTTAAAAAGATCCAAAATGGGCAGAAGAAATGATAATATTCTTCCTAATACGAAGTCAGGCCTTAAAAGAGTGAAATAGAATTGAGACTATTGCCCCATAAACAGGTCCAGAATATGTTAGTGAGTGAAATGGTAAGATGCTTGTATATAGAGAATTCTGAAAACATTCTGGGAGGATGGCCCCTCCCCAGTCCCCACAGGGTAAAGAATTTGAAGAAGCAGGAGGGAGAAGACTTTGGCCTCTCCCCTCCCTTCCCCTCCCCTCTCCTCTCTTCTTCTGTTCTTTTATTTTTTCCTTTTTTTATCTTTTATCTATCTATCTTATCAATCTGACATTGTTATTATCAGCATAAATAATTTGTAACCCTTGACAGTTTACTTGTAGCCAGGTTGGAATTTGGACCCCACATCACACACTGTCCCCTGTGGTCTGTCCTCACTGTCCCCTACATGTGAGCTGCTCCTTCCTGTTTCCACTGCTCCCCAGACAGAGGCCCCACATCCACTGAGCAGCCTCAGCCTCCAGCTCGTGAGCACTCAGCACCCAGAGCTCACATCACCCCAGGGTCTTCTCTGCTTGGGCAGCTCCTGGGGTCCCTTCCTGTGAAGAGCGGTGCAGGCCTTTCTGCTGCAGTGTCACCTTTGAGCTGTCCGCGCCCCCATGCACCAGTGTATACCTATGTGAGAGTGTATGTGTGTGTGTGTGTGTGACAGTGCATGTGTGATGTGAGTGTGTGTGTAACAGTGTGTGTGTGAGTGTATGGTGTATGTGTAACCGTGTGGATGTGTGTGTGTGATCGCGTGTGTGCATGTGCGGTGAGGGTGTGTTCATGTACGTGTTCACATGTGGGTACATGTGTGTCCTTTGTTTTCTGCTGGGCCGTTAAGTCCATGGAGGGCAGGGCTACATCCTTTTCCTCCTATCCCCCTTCCCCTTCTGCCCTCCACTCAGGGTGTGACTCGGTCACCTCATGGAGAAGTGTGGCCTCCAGGATGAGACAGCTGCCTGGGGTCCTGACTCACCATTTGTCCCTGTGCCATCTTGAGCAGTTAGTCACTGCCTCTTGTTTCCTTTTCCCCATCTTGAAAGAGGGTGATGACAGTCATCCCCCAGCACACTTGTGAGGATTGAGCCAGACGATGCTGTAGGATGCCTACAACAGTGCTGGGCAGATGGAAGAGTCCCCGCAAAGGGTAGAGGTCATTGCCAGGAACACTATTAGTAATCACAAAGGCTTGTTAGACTGAACTGGATAAATATATAAAAATCTGTATCTACAGCGTTCCTCCCTGGGGAATGACTATCCATGAAGTCATTGCTATCCCCAGGGTAGGGATAACTAAGGGCAGGTGAGAGGGGCCTGAGTCCCTGGACAAAGGGGTTTCTCTACAGGCTACACACCAAGGTGTAGGGAACATTTTGCCTTGTTATGGAGGATGATATACAGATGGAGGGTAGGAGTGGACTGTGGACTAGAAAGACCCCTGCACACAGGTACAGGCCAGGTGTTCTCCCAGAAGCCTGGGTGATGCTCTCAATCTGTGCTGAGTACCCAGGTATTGGGAGATGTGCCCATTTTACAGGTGCAGTAAAATATACAAGAATCTTAAAAATCTTGTCTTTTAATGTACTTTGACATAATTCCAGCTATAAGAATATATTCCAAGTACATAATCAGTGTTTGGACTAAATATACTGCACAAGAATACTTATTACAGAATTACTTGTAATAGAAGAAACCTAGAAAGACCACTTAAAGTCCAATCACAAAGGAAAAATTCAACAAATTAAGAGATAGATTCAGGATGATGATATTTGAGTATGGTGAGCAGCAAAATTTGGGGAGAGGGCATATGATTAGATGTAGCTTATTGTCAATGAAGTTTTGCTATAGCAGGTGGATTAAAGGATGCTTATTACACTACTAAAAATACATACATATGTACATGAAACATACCTGCCATGCATGGGCCAATGACGAATTTACACCATGAAATAAGGAATGTAATTTAGCCACTTCAGAGGAATGGACACCCAAAAAAAGATAGATAGATAGATAGGTAGATAAGTGATAGATAAATACAGATGATAAATGTAGATATACTCATACACACATACATATATATGTGTATGTATTTAGACATGTGAATTTTATTACACAACATTTAAAAATAAAAATTTAAAAATATTCTTTCCAATAGTATTCACAAAACATGAAATACTTAGAGATAAATTTAGCAAAAGGTGTATAGGATCTCTATAGTGAAAACTATAAAACAATACTGAGAGATATAACAGAAAACCTAAATAAATGTACAGTGTTTAAAAATTAGATGACAACATGTTATAATGTCAGTTCTCTCCAAATTTATCTGTAGATGCAATGCAAACCCAAGCCAAACTCCAGCACTTTTTTAAAAATAAAAACTGACAAGCTGATCCTAAAATACATATGAAAATTCAAAGTACCTAAAATAACCAACACAATCTTGATAAAGAACAAATGTGGAGAAATTACACTAACTGACTTGAAATTTAATAAAGCTACAGTCATCAAGTCAGTACGGTGCTGGTTAAAGAATAGGCAAAAATAGATCAATGGAACCAAACAGAGTTTCCAGGAATAAACCAAACATATATGATCCAATAATTTTTTGACAGAGATACCAAAGCAATTCAAAGGTAGACTTTTTTTTCAAAAAATGATGTGGAAACAAGTGAATATGGGGAAAAAAAAGTATCTCAATTCCCACTTCACACCCTACACAAAAATTATTCCGGGAGAGATCTAAGCCTAATCATAAAAACTAAAACTGTAAAACTCTAGAAGAAAACCAAAGAGAATAACTTCATGACTTTGGGGGCGGACATAAATTTGTTAGAGAATCCACAGAAAGTAATAACCATTAAAATCATTATTTTGGTAAATTGGAATTCACTAATATTAAAACTTCTGCTCATCAAATATATGTTATTAAGAAACTAAATAGACAAGCCACAGACTGATAGAAGATATTCATATATGTTTTTAAGGGACTTCTGTCAAGAAATATTTTTTAAAACTGCTACAATTTAATAATAAAAATGTAAACAACTTAATTTAAAAATGGGAAAAAATCAAAATACCAATGACATTTTTCACAGAACTAAAACAAAAAATCCTAAAATTTGCACGAAAGCAAAAAGACGTTGAATAGTAAAAGCAATCTTGAGAAAGAAGAACAAAGCTGGAGGTAGCACATTTGCTGATTTCAAACTATACTACAAAGTTACAATAATCAAAACAGCATGGCACTGGTACTGGTGCTCATTTAACTTTTTTGGTGTTCCTGTGTCAAAATCTGCACTCAGATTATAAGCTTCCTGAAGCAAGGACTGGGGTCTACATCCCATTGCACATCCTGAGCATCTAGTCTTCTACCTTAGCCATAGTGGTGGGCCATGGGGCTGCTCATTTTGGGGTTCATTCCCCATCTTTGGCTCCTCTCTCCCAGTCTTCATAATAGAATACTAACACTGTCCCTTCCCCTCTCCCCCACATCAATTCAGTCAGCAAAGCTCCCCCACTCTGCTATGAAATGAATGTAAAATCCTCACCTCCACGACCACCACCGGGGTCCAGCCACCCTCATCTCTGTGCTTGGGTTGATGTAACAGTCCCCCTGTTGGGATCCTTACACCCTGCTTGCATCCCTGTAGAAGATTCTCCACAGAGCAGTCAGATTGGTCCTTCTTGTTTGTGTGTTTTTAATAGCTTTAAGAGAATGTAACTTAGGTATCATACAACTCACCCACTTAAAGTACACAATTCCATGGTTTTTAATGTATTCACAGAGTTGTGCAACTACCACCACAGGCAATTTTGGAACCTTTTCATTACCCCCAAAAGAAAACTCCCAACCCCTTTATCCCATAACCCAAGCCCCTGGCAATCACTAATCTGCTTTCTATCTCTGGATTTGCCTGTCTTGGAACTTTTCTATAAATGGAATCACACAGTATGTGGTCTTTTGTATCTGGCTTCTTTCATTTAGCAAAATGTCTTCAAGGGTCATTCGTGTTGAAGCATTTAAGCATCCCTCATTACTTTTTATTGCCAATTAATATTCCATTATATGGATATACCACATTTTATTTATCCATTCATCAGTTGATGGCCATGTGGGCTGTTTCCACAAATAACCTTGACTACAGTGAATAATGCTGCTATGAACATTTGTGTACAGGTTTCTATGTGGGCACATGTTTTCATTTCTCCTGAATATATACTAAAGAGTGTAATTGTTGGATCATTTGGTAATCCTATGTTTAACATTTTAAGGAATTTTCAGGCTGTTTTCTAAAGAAGCTGAATCACTTCACATTCTCAACAGCAATCTATGAGAGTTCCAATTTCTCCACATCATTGACCACACTTGTTATTACCTCTTTTTTTCATTACAACCATCCTAGTGGGTGTGAAGTGGTAGCTCATTTTGGTTTTGATTTGTATTTCCCTAATGGTTAATGATGTTGAACATCTTTTCATGCTCAATATCATGAGCTATTAGGGAAGTGCAATTTATATTAGTCATTTGTAGATCTTCTTTTTAGAAATGTCTATTCGAATCCTCTGCACATTTTTTAAAATTAATTTTTATTGGAATATAGCTGATTTACAATGTTGTGTTAGTTTCTGCTGTACAGCAAAGTGAATCAGTTATACATATACATATATCCACTATTTTTTAGATTCATTTCCCATATAGGTCATTACATTGAGTAGAGTTCCCTGTGCTATACAGTAGGTCCTTATTAATTATCTATTTTATATATAGTAGTGTGCATATGTCAATCCCAGTCTCCCACTTTATCCCTCTCTCCCCTTTCCCCTTGGTAACCGTAAGTTTGTTTTCTACATCTGTGACTCTATTTCTGTTTTGTAAGTTTTAACTGGGTGATTTACCTTTTTATTATTGACTTGTAAGAGTTCTTTATATAACCTGGATACAAGTCCCTTATTGGATACATGATTTGCAAGCATCTTAACCCATTCTGTCTTTCCACAATCCTCCTAAACATGCCTTGTCCCTCCTCTGACATCCTTTCTCATAGAGAAGGCTGTTAGGAGAACTTAGGTTCAATGAGCGCCTATTTGTTGTGCTCCCTCCCATTACCAATCTGCCCCCATCTCTTACTACTCAGCCCATTCACTCTGCCCCAACCACGTGGGGTCCTGGACAGTCCTCCTGCCTCTGGGCCTTTGCACCTACTATTCTCAGGGGAGACTTCCCTGCACACCCCATTTAATTGGCAACCACCTCTACCCTGGAGCACCTCATCCACATCTTTGCTTGTTTTTCTCTGAAGAGCTCATATCTGACATACTACATTACACTTACTTATTTGTTCATTTCCTGTCTCCCCCAACTAGGCTGTAACTCCATAAAGTGGAGTTTTATCTGTTTTGTTCACCGCTCCAACCTCATCACCTATAACAGGCAGGAAGGATTTGAAGGAATAATTATGCTCCTGAAAACCCACAAGGAAATCAAAGTTTCAACATTCAACACATTTTAAATTCAATCAAGGAGCAAATTTCCTAAAGTAAATATGTATGTTTTATTACATATCCTTAGAAAAAGAGGCTCTTCCAGACCTATCCATTATATATATATGTGTGTGTGTATATTTTGCTTTATTTTCCACACAGGGCAATTGAACCACCCAAAGGGGGCAATTATTACAACCACACAAAGTGAAGCAAGAAATAAATGAACCTATAAGACAGAAAAGGAATCAATTCTTCCTTAGGCTATTGAAGGGAATGGTGGTATTATGTTCTCAGCCAATCCAGAAAACCAATTATGAAAGTAGACATAAACGGTTTTCAGCCTTGTGGCTCAGAAGCACCTCTGTGTGTTTCTTCAATAAACTGATGTGGTGTTTTTCTTTCCATGATTTGGAAACCAAACCAATGAAGCAATTTTATCCTCTCAATTTACATATGTTGCTTTCTGCCATCATTTATAGTGAACTCAGCAACTGGATTAATTCTGTAATTTTATGGTAGATGGACAGCTGCAATCTTTTGACTAGGACACAAGCCTTTTCCTTTTGCTGTGTATAAATACACAGCATCCTGCTTGAGAACCCGTATCGCCTCTCGACATTCCTTGATCCATCTCTATTTTACTCACCCAGATTCTCTCTTTCCAGCTCTACAATAAAACCTCACACGACTGCCTCCACTGCCACTCTACCAAGGGCACTGGGATAAATCCTTCAACTCACCAGCTCCACTGTGATCTCCTGGTCCAAGATGTTATCATTTCTTGCTGGATTATTGCAATAGCCTCCTAACTGGTCTCTCTGATTTCCCCTTGTTCTGAGCACCAGTGAACAAGCAACTCACCCCACAAAAGAGTCAGAGTGATCCTCCTAAAGCCCAAGTCACTTCAAGTCACCCCTCTGCCCCAAACTCTTCCCATTTCACTCAGATAAAAAGTCTTCACCCTTATAGCAGCCTCACCCACCCACCCACTCACATCCAGCCTCTCTGGTCTTGCTGCCCCAGGGATGTGCCAGGCACACACTCACCTCAGGGTCACTGCCCTTGAGGTACTGTTGTCTTAAACATTGTTCTTCTAGAAATTTGTCTGACTCATTTCCACATCTCCTTAAGGTCTTCATTCAAGCTATACCTTTTCCAGTGAGGCCTTCTCTGATGATCATATTTAAAATTGCAATATCTCCCCTGACCCCCACACCCCTAACTAATTCAGTACATATTCTACTTATGTAGTTAATAGCCTGTGTCCTTCTCCCCACTGCCTTGTAAGGTAAGTGAGGGCAGGACTTTTTATCTCTTTGTTCACTACTGTTTCCCAGTACCCGACATACAGTAGACACTCAACATTTGTTGAATGAATGAATTACATGAGTGAATGCATGTTGTCTGCCTACATGGGTTACAGCTGTAACAGCTCCTGAATAGCTTTTCCAGCATATGGAAGAGGACTTGTTCTCGTTTCTCTTGGGTATATACCTGGGAGTGGAATTGTTGGATCATATGATAATTCAATGTTTAACATTTTGAAGAACTTCTGGACTGCTTTCCAAAGCAGCTGCACCATTATATATTCCCATCAGCCGTCTGTGAGGGTCCAAATTTATCCACATCCTTGCGAATATTTATTACCATCTGTCATTTTGATTACAGCCATCCCAGTGGGTATGAAGTCGTATCTCATTGTGGTTTTGATCTGCATTTCCCTATGGACAGACATCTGCTAGGCAGACACCAAAGGGACATGGAACATAATCAGAAGAGCCTCTAGGAGCCTAGGCTTACCTCCAACTGACCCTCAACCAGAGGGAACTATGAGGCAAAGATGACCATGAAGGGGTCAGACTATAGCCTCTGGTTCTCTGCTTGGCATCATCAGAAAACACCAATGGGAGATAAAGGAGACCCAGCTGGGGTGACAGGCCCACATCCTGGTTATTTCAGCCTTCACCTTTGGCAGATGAGTGGGCTGAACATACAGGTTTATTTAAAGGTCTTCCAGGAAACAACTCCTATTTGAATGGTGGGAATGGTGAAAGTTTTCTTGAAAATACCCATCTTACAAATATTTTCAAAATCTCTAAGTCTAAAAAGTCCAGTTTGTCATTTGTATTTTGGGTTCACCAATATTGTCATATTTTAGAGGTTTTCTTCAATGAGCATTGAGAAGCGCATACTAGGCTTCAAATTTAAGATGACAAGACACTGAAATTGAAATGGCTTGGGTTAATACCCCTATTAAGCCTTGCACTCACTTAACCATGGAAAAGAACAACCAGGATTGCCTACAGCCCCTGCTGATTAAAGGAAACTTTGCTTTCGCCTTCCTGGTTGAGAGTAGGCACTTATGTCCTTCTGCTCCATTGATGCTAGATCTCGGGGAAGGACCCTCCAGGCAAGATGGTAAACTACGGTCTCAGAGTGGAGCTTTCCAGCAAGGTTAGAAGGAGAGCTCCCTGAATGAGTATCTGCCATCATAACAGTTGACGGCAAACCCCTCCCGTCTGTCCCTCAGCCTACCCACTGCCCTCTGCGAGAGAACAGGAGCTGAGAAAGGGGAGTGAAGTGCAAGCATTACGGGTCTTACTGACACTAATCCTGAAGGTCAGTGCCACCTGCTAAGGTGTCATGAGCCAGACCAGGGTGACAACACTCCCCTATCCTGGTAACTGCCTGCCCATCTCTTCTTTTTCTAACGATTACACCCCACTGAACTTTTATTTCACTGTGCCTGGGTTGACATCTCTCCATAGTGAGCTTGGAAATTCTTCAGGGTTTTTGTATCATTCAGACGTCTTGTCATTCCCTGTTTTTTCTTTCAAGTGCCCTCCAGGCCCAGTGCCAGCTTCCCAGTGGGTGTCCTGCAGGTTCTTGTTGAATTAAACTCACCAGTGACATCCACCTCCCTCTGAACACTTCCTGCTCCTTCAGACACACCCATGACATGTCCTAGAAATGGGCAGCAATGTATAGAGCGTTAAAGAGCAGCATCTTTTCAGATGAAACCTATAAAACAGGTGGAAAGCTGAGGCAGTGGTTCTTTCTATTTTGGATGGGTTTTCATGTGGCTGTTTTCCAGACACTTCTAATCATCCCTCCACTCTCAGAGAACAACACAAGCTAAGCCCCCAACTTCTTGCCTTTAAAGAATCTGAGACACACAGAAGCCACATTATTGGCTTAATCTCAAAAAACAAAAAAAACAACTTGGTTTTGAAGCTGACACAAGGTTTTAGCCTCCCCATTTCAGGCTTAGCTTCCTGGGCTACACTAAAATTTTTAAACAGCCCTATACTCCCTTTCAAAAGTCTAACCTGGTACCTAAGAACAAAAAATAACCAAACACTGCGATTCAAAATTGGGCAAAGGAGTTGAATAGACATTTCTCCAAAGAAGATATACTGAATGGCCAATTAACACATGAAAAGACACTGAACATTACTAATCATTAGTGAAATGAATGAGATATCACCTCACCCATTAGGATGGACTTGAGGATATGGGGAGGGGAAAGGGTGAGCTGTGACAAAGTGAGAGAGTGGCATGGACATATATACACTACCAAATGTAAGGTAGATAGCTAGTGGGAAGCAGCCGCATAGCACAGGGAGATCAGCTTGGTGCTCTGTGACCACCTAGAGGGGTGGGATAGGGAGGGTGGGAGGGAGGGAGATGCAAGAGGGAAGAGATATGGGAACGTATGTATATGTATAACTGATTCACTTTGTTATAAAGCAGAACTAACACACCATTGTAAAGCAATTATACTCCAATAAAGATGTTAGGGGCTTCCCTGGTGGCGCAGTGGTTGAAAGTTCGCCTGCTGATGCAGGGGACGCAGGTTTGTTCCCCGGTCCGGGAGGATCCCACGTGCCGCGGAGCGGCTGGGCCCGTGAGCCATGGCCGCTGGGCCTGAGTGTCTGGAGCCTGTGCTCCGCGGCAGGAGAGAAAAAAAAAAAAAAAAAGGATGGTTATTATAAAAGAAAATCAGCTGATAGCAAGAGTTGGCAAGGACATGGAGAAATTGGAACACTTGTGCACCATTGGTGGGAATGTAAAATCGTATAGCCACTATGGAAAACAGAATGGCAGTTCTTCAAAAACTTGTAAATATAATTACCATGTGATCCAGTATGTGATCCAGGTATAGACACAAAAGAATTGAAAGCAATGTCTGAAAGAGATATTTGTACACCCATGTTCATAGCTGCATCAGTCACAATGGATAAAGTGTGGAAGCAACCCAAGTGTCTATCAACTGATGAATGGATAAGAAAAATGTGGTCTATATATACAATTGAATGTTATTCAGCCTTTAAAAAGAAGGAAATTCTGCTTTATGCTACAATGTGGATGAACCTTGAGGAAATTTTGCTAAGTGGAATAAGCCAGACACAAAAGGACAAAAAAAGTATGATTCCACTGATATGAGGTGCCTAGAGTTGTCAATTCATAGAAAGTAGATCGGTGAGTGCCAGGGACTGGGGGAGGGGGGAACAGGGAGTTATTGTTTAATAGGAATAGAGTTTCCTATAGATAAGTTTTACAAGATGAAAAGAGTTATGCGGATGGATGATTGTGATGATTGCCCAACACTGGGACTGTATTTAATATCACTGAACTGTACACTTAAAAATGGTTAAGGGCTTCCCTGGTGGCGCAGTGGTTGAGAGTCCGCCTGCCGTTGCAGGGGACACGGGTTCGTGCCCCGGTCTGGGAAGATCCCACATGGCGCGGAGCGGCTGGGTCTGTGCGCCATGGCCGCTGAGCCTGCGCGTCCGGAGCCTGTGCTCCGCAACGGGAGAAGCAACAAAAGTGAGAGGCCCGCGTACCACAAAAAAAAAAAAAAAAGAAGAAAGAAAAAAAATGGTTAAGATGGTAGATTTTATACGTGTATTTTACCACAATTTTTTTAAAGTGCAGAAAAAGTCTAACTTGGCCTTCAAAGGCTGTCTCTTTCCTATTCACACTAGCATCCCTTCACCTTATGGTCTGCAGTCTGTTCACTAGACACACGGAGTAAACGCAATAAAAATGGTGAACACATAAAAGCTGCTGGAGAAGTGGTGGAGCAGGAGGTCTGCGTGAATTCACAAATTCTTCATGACAGGTAAGCACAGCACCTCCTGTGCCCATGACAATGAGCTGGCCCTCAACAGATCCAACAAAGCTGCTATCCTTATGATCTGCTTTTCTCCTCCAGGGTCCTTCAATTTTATTCTTCTTCTCTAGGGGATATTCTTTCCTTTATACCCTAGATTTTATTTCTTGTGGAATTAAACTGCACTTTGGTCCTCGAATTGACCACCTGCCAGGTCATAAACATTTAAACATTTTCAGCCAGATATAACATTGCTGAGAGCCTGTTTTAAGCACACAGTCACTCTGGGTCTGACAAGAGGCTGGTGGTGGTTTCCATGGAGCCAACTGTGCTGGTGGACTCCAGAGGCCAGCTGGCAACCATTCTGTTTTACATTCAGTCAAACCCCTCAGCAGAAAGTCTGCAGGCCCTTCATCTTGGTCAGTCCTGCCCCTGTGCAGTGGTCCTGTGTCCCCAATCCCAAAGCAGGACATGTATGCAAAGGAGCAGAAGTCAACCAGAAGGGAAGTCAACAGGCTTATTTGAAGGAGTGATTTCCCAAGTGGAAGTTTATGTTATGGTGGCCACATCTTATTACCCAGAAAATCCAGGGTCCCATGACCCAAGCAAATAAACTGCATCCTACCTATGAATTTGACATCAGTTCATACACCGTGCAAAAAAAAAAAAATGGAGTTGCTTGTTTTTTGTCACTTCTCTGAGGAGATCTTAAGGCAAGAGGCATTTTCAAATCATAGTTGTCTTTTGCGAACAGAAGTATAAGCACTGTTAACATGGGAGACAATGGCTCATTAGGTTTAAGCTGCATCCTAAGGGCTGTCTCAACAATGCACCAGCATTTCTCTGAACCTTCCAAGCATTCCCAAGATGGCTGTCTGAAGGCCTCAAAGGCCACTTGCATCTAACCCAGCACATCTTGGTAAGAATGCTTTCTCCAGTCTACAAACTAACTCTCTATTTCTCTCAATCTGCTCAGCCTGCCACTAAGTTGCCTGTTGTATTCGGCTCTCAGAGCAACTTGTTCTTGATGACACACAAGCATATAAGAAACAGCCACTGAATGGGATGCTTGAAACCACAGTACCGACGGTTTCATTGCATCTGAATTTGGGCTGCATGCTCTATAAGAGGCAAAATTCAAAACTTTTGGTAAAGATACAAAAGCAATTCAATGAAGGAAGGATGGTCTTTCAACAAAAGGTGCAGGAGCAACTGGGTATCCATAGGCAAAAGAAAATGAACCTGACTAAACTCACCTCTTATAAACAGTAATTCAAAATAGAACATAGATTTAAATGTAAAGTGTAAAACTATAAAACTTTTAGAGGATAAGTATAGAACACTTTCATAACCTAGGGAATGGCAAAGTGTTCCAGACATGATGTCAAAAACATATGCATAAGATAATCAATTTATAAATTGTACCTCACTAAAATTCAAAATTTTTACTTTGTGAAAGATTTCATTAAAAAGATGAAAAGACAAGCTGCAGTCTGGGAGAAAATATTTGCAAACCATGTGTCTGACAAAGGACCCATATTTAGAATATATAATGAACTCTCAAAATTCAACAGTAAAAAGCAAATAATCCAGTTAGAAAATAGACAAAAGACATGAAGAGAGATTTCACCAAAGAAACTATGCTGATGGCAAGTAAGCTCATGATAAAATGTTCAATACTATTAGCCAGCAGAGAAATGCAAATTAAGACCATGACGAGAGATTAATACACACCTATCAGAACAGCTAAAAGAAAAGTAGTGACAAAACCAAATGCTGGTGAGGAGATGAAGAAACTAGATCTCTCATACATTGCAGGTGGGAATGTGAAATGGTACAGCCATTCTAAACAATAATTAGCAGTTTATTAAAAAACTGAACATACACTTTCCACACAACCCAGCAGTAGTTCTCCTGGGCATTTATCTCAGAGAAATGAAGAGTTGTGTCCACACAAAACCCTGTGCTTGAATTTTCATAACAGTTTTATTTTTATTAGTCAAAAACTGGAAGCAAGTATAATGTCCCTCAATCTGTGAATGGTTAAACTGTGGTGTATCAGTAACCAAGGAGGACCCTATGGGGCCTTCCTGGGACAGACACCACCCCCCACCATGTCCTCCACCTGTCTCTTGTCTGTAGAAAAACTTTAGCCTCCTAGGTCTTCCTCAAGTTCCAAAGAATATATTTAATCAGAGGAGTGAGAAATTGCAGAAACAAAGGAAAACAATCAAGCAAGACAAAATAATTAGAGTTTAGGCATTAAACAAAGTCAAGGACCTTTAATTCCTCCTCACAAACTATAGATAATATCCTGAGCAATGATCAGGATATTATCTATTTTGCAGATACTGAAACCCCCACCAGGTGTAAGAAGTTAATTGTATGCTGCCCACAAGCAAGTAGACCCCAGACCCATTGGAACCAGAAGGTTGATGATGTTGACTCCCTAAATATCACCCTGTTATCTCACCACCAACCAATCAGAAGACTGTTCACCAGCTGATCACACACCCTGAAACTGTCTCCTTCACTCTGTCTTTAAAAATCTTTGCCTGAAAACCATTGAGGAGTTCTGGCCTTTTGAGCACCAGCTGTCTGGACTCCTTGCTTGGTACCCTGAAATAAACACACTTTCCTTTACCACAACTCCCTGTCAGTAGATAGGCTTTATTGTGCACAGGAGAGTGAATGCAAATTTGGTCCTATAAAATATAAAAAGGAGTTGAAATTTTTTAATTTTAATTTCTATTTTATATTGGAGTATAGTTGATTAACAATGTTGTGTTAGTGTTAATGTCAGGTGTACAGCAAAGTGATTCAGTTATACATATACATGTATCTATTCTTTTTCAAATTATTTTCTCATTTAGGTTATTGCAGAGTTTTGAGCAGAGTTCCCTGTGCTATACAGTAGGTCCTTGTACTACTATATTTTAAATATAGTAGTGTGTATATGTTAATCCCAAATTCCCACTTTATTCCTTTCCTGTCCCACCTTTCCCCTTTGGTAACCATAACTTTGCTTTCTAAGTCTGTGAGTCTGTTTCTGTTTTGTAAATAAGTTCATTTGTATCATTTTTTTTTAGATTCCATACCATATGATATTTGTCTTTCCCTGTCTGATTTACTTCACTTAGTATGATAATCTACAAGTCCATCCATGTTGCTGCAAATGGCATTATTTCATTCTTTTTAATGGCTGAGTAATATTCAATTGAATATTACAATGAATATTCAATTCATTCAATATTCAATTCACATCTTCTTTATTCATTCATCTGTCGATGGATATTTAGGTTGCTTTCATGTCTTGGCTATTGTAAATAGTGCTGCAATGAACATTGGGGTACATGTATCCTTTCAAACCACAGTTTTCTCCCGATATATGCCCAGGAGTGGGATTGCTGGATCATATGGTAGCTCTATTTTCAGTTTTTTAAGGAACCTACATACTGTTCTCCATAGTGGCTGTACCAATTTACATTCCCACCAACAGTGTAGGAGGGTTTCCTTTTCAAAAGGAGTTGAAATATTGATACATGTCACAACTTGGATGGATCTCAAGGACAATGTCCTTGAGTATTCAATGCTGAATGAAAAAAGTCAGTCTCAAAAGGTCATATGATGCATGATTTCATTTATGAAATGACAAAATCACAGAGATGGAGAACATATTAGTGTTTGTAGGGGTTAGGAATGGTCAAGGTGGTGTGGGGGCTGTGACTGCTGGGGTAACATGAGGGAGGTCTTTGCATGGATGGAACAATTATGTATCTTGATGTGGTAGTTGTTACAAGAAATCTACACATGTGATAAAATGACATAGAACTTCATACACATTGTATCAATGTCAGTATTGATATTGAACTATAGTTGTATAAAATGTAACCATTGGGGGTACCTGGATGATGGGTATATGGCATCTCTTTACACCATCTTTGCAACTTCCTGTGAATATATAATTACTTTAAAATTAAAAATTAAAAACAAATAAACCCAACCTTAGTATTTAGTTAATCTGAAAGCCTGAGGGTCTTTTGGAAAAAAACTAGGAATATATAAGGAATATGTCACTACTTATATTGACTTAGTAGAGAACTGAAACATCAAAATGTAGCAACTCTTCTGCTTGGAGTCACACAAATTCTGGAAACACAGCTCTGCCCCATTAAAGAACGACAGAGAACGTCGAGTTTTGATGTATGGTGCTCATAAATCCAGCTTTTATTTTAATAGCTGTGAGTTGCAGACTCACCACCATGGGTTGTTACAGGGTCCCAGACTCTGCCTGAGTTTTCAGAACCTGTACAGCCTCTGAGGGGATATAACGCAGGTAGAGCTGTGTCCTCACAGGGCCACATGAAGTGGTGGGCCAGCTGGGGAGCCTTGTGGAATTCTGGTCCATGAGGTGCACTAAACACCATGGGAAGCAAGCATCTCTGGAAAAGAAGAAAAGGAAGAAAAGTGAATTTATCAGAATTCATCTCTAAGTAAGTATCAGGCAGGGCTGAAAGGGGCTCTTGTATAGATGTTGAGGGTACAGGGAGGAGGCTGTGACACACCAGGTGCAGAAAAACTAAACTCCACCAAGGGGCCTGGGTCCCTTCATCCACAGGGTTTTCTTATACAGCTTTGGGAGTGTTTGGAACCAGGATAGAAACCCTGGAGACCACCGAGAGAAAGTTAAAGGCTGATACAGGTGATCTTTCTCCTCCTTCCTTTCCCGACACTGCACTGAGGCCCCCCAAAGACATACCCACTGATCAGAGGTCACTGGTTAGGCCCAGCACTAGCTTTAAGGGGGAGAGGGCAGAATCCTGAGTGGACCAGTGTGTCCAGGTTGGTTCTCTGCATTATTACAGAGCAGGAATGAGTCTGTGATGATGACCAAGGGGAGAAATGCAAGCAATTAAAACCCAGAGTCAGACTTTCAAGAAAGTTATGATTCTCAGAACATACACTTGACACCTGTTGTCTTCCCCTGAAATACTTGTATTTTTGTATTGTTATGGGAACTGCACTCTGTAAGTCATTACAGTACAAACTGTGGCTTCTTGTCCTTTATTCTTCCTCAGTGAGCTCCTGTATTTGTTTCCTATGGTTGTTGTAACAAATTGCCACAAACCTAGAGATCTGAAACAACACAAATTTATTATCTTACAGTTCTAAAGATCCAAAGTCCTCAAATCAAGGTGTCAGTCTGGCTGTGTTCCTTTTGGAGGCTCCAGGAAACAATTCACGTCTTTGCCTTTTCCAGCGGCTAGAAACCTCTGCATCCCTTGGCTTATGGCCTCTTCCTCTGTCTTCAAAGCCAGCAGAGTAACAACTTCCAATCTCCCTCTCTCTGCACTGTCCCACCTCCATCTGTGACTCTGACCCTCCAGCCTCCATCTTATAAGGATCCTTGCGCTTGCATTGGGTTCACCCTGGTAATCCTGGGTCATCTCTCCATCTCAAGATCTTTAGTTTAATCGTGTTTGCAAAGTCTGTTTTGCCATGTCAGGTAACATATTAACAGGTTCTAGGGATTAGGATATGGTCATCTTTGGGGGGTCCTTATTCACTATCTTATTGGTAGTGGTAGTTTAATAAAAACTTGGGTGAGGAAATGAATGAATGTTTGAAATGAGACAGATAGTATTTATGAGGATAGTTCTACCTGAAAACAGAAACACATCATATAGCAGAGAATCTATAAGGTTATGACTTCGTTCATGTTTAACAGAAGAACAGGAACTCTTTTTCTCTTGTCAATAAAGAGTAAGGTATCTCAAAGGTAAATTGTGGTACAAAAGAAATTTCTAAAATCAATTGCTTCTCTATGTACCATTAATAACCAATTCAAAAACATGTTTGAGAAAAGATTTCAGTCAGAACAGCAAGAAATCTTAAAATACCAATTAAGTAATACGAAATCTATTAATATAAATTAATGAGGCATGTATGAGACTCACATGAGAAAAACTTTAAAACTTTAGGAAGAACATAAAAAAACTTAACTACATAGATTCTTTATATTTCTGAATTGAAAGACTCAATTTATTAAAGATGTCAACGCTCTCTCCAAATTAATTTGTACGTTCAGTGCAACAGAAAAATTTAAATGGAACTTGAAAACTGATTCTCAAGTTCATCTGGAGAAATAACAGTAGTTTTTGAAAAATAAAATAGTGAAGAATGATTCTTATATTCTATCAGATATTTGAGAATATATATAAAAGTATAACTTAGTGAAGAATGCTTCTGGCTGAAGAATCATCAGACAAATCAGTGAGACAAAACAGACATCCTTAAACAGTCCTGTACACCATCTTTGCAACTTCCTGTGAATACATAATTACTTTAAAATTAAAAACAAATAAACCCAACCTTAGTATTTAGTTAATCTGAAAGCCTGAGGGCTTTTATATTATATAAGATGGCATTAAAATCATTACAGAAAGGAAAATAATTATTTGATGTAATAATTTAGAATAACAAGTTAAGTATTTAGAGGGAAAAACAATATAGAGTCCCAACCTCATATTGTACTCTGAAAGAAATTCCTAGTGGATCAAAAAAAAATGTAAATAATGAAAAGCCTGGGGAGAAACGTATCTGATCTTGGGATGAAAAAGCAAACTTCTGAGCATAAGAAATGATGAGAGAAATCACAAATAAAAAAAAATTATCTCATAATACTTTGAAATGTCTGTATGTCAAAAAAAATTGTTAAAGCATGCAATGAGACAAGATGTATGTCAGAAATATCACAGGATAAAATGTTAATGTTCTAAGTATATTAAGTGGTTACAAATCAATGAAAATGGACAAGAACAGAATCAGAAGAGGAAACATAAATGACTAATAAGCATTAAATATTCTGTTTCACTCAAAATGAAATATCATTTTTCATCTATCAAATTAACAAAGTTTCAATAATAATTTTGACAGTTAGTGAAGTTGTGGTAAAATGGACATAGAAGCCCCTCCCCTTCTTAAAGTCAAAGCAAATGCATCTAAATGACAGAATTATTTCAAAGGGAATTTTTATAATCTTGCATTTGGAGAAAAGCATGGCTTTGTAACAAATGAAGAACAATTTTCTATAATGTGTGGCATGGGGCAATGCCACCTCCAATTGGGGATGTCAAGACAGGTCTATCTTATGATAAAGGAAGCATGGCCTTAATCCTAACAGACAATGTTCCCTCACTGCTAATATGATTTTGTGGGTAACAGCATCAATATGTTCACTAGTTTGCATTTAGTTACCAACAATCTGGGAATGTCATATAACTGGAACAGATGAGATCCCTGGCATGCTGGAAAATGGTATTCCATCCTGTGCATAAACTTCCATCCTAATGAACCTTCAAAATTAAACAGAAAAATTTAAACCTCAAGGCAAAAACTCATCCATTTGCTTACCCCTAAAGACTCTGTTAACAAGTGTGCAGAGCAGTGATAGTCTTGGCCATCAAAGCGATTTTTAGTTTATAATCCATTTACTGAGTTTCAGTTTTTATTTTGAGTGCCTCAGCAACATCAATAACCCTAACATGTCAGATAAATATAAAAGGAAAAACAGGGTTGGAAACGTTACAATCCAGAGGCATAAGATTATTACAGAGGAATTGAAACAGTTAAGACAGAGAGTGAAGAGAAAATAACAAATTTTTACTTGGATGGTATGATAAGTAGAATTTCTAAGTAGGGCCCCCAAATATGTCCTACCTTACTCTCCAGACCCTGTGGGTATGATGAGATGATTGCTTCATAGCATCATGTTATGTCACATGGCACAGTTAAGCTTAAAATTGAAAGATTATCCTGGGCTATCCAAGGGCATCCAAGGTAACACCACAAGCCCTTAAAAGCAGAGAGTTTTCTCCAGCTGGTGGTGAAGCAGTCAGAGAAATTCAAAGTATGAGAAGGACTCGATGATCACTGCAGTTTTGAAGATGGAGAGGGTGCTAGCAGGTGGCAAATAGGAGCTAAGGACAGTCCCCGTCTGAAGGCCAGCAGGGAAATGATGACCTCAGTCCCATAGTCCCAAGGTACTGAATTCTGCCAACAACCCAAAGGAGCTTGGAAGCAAATTTTTCCCCTGAGTCTCTAGTTAAGAGCCCAATCTTGTCAACACCTTAACTTTGACCTTGTGGGACCGTACGGAGAATCTGGCCACAGTGTGCAGAACTCTGATCTATGGAGCTGGAAGATAGTATGATGCTGTTTAAGCTGATAAGTTTGTGATAATTTGTTATGCATCAATAGAAAACTAATAATAGAAAACAAATATCATGGGCACTTACAAACAGAAGGATTTATAGTCAGTTTCTAGAAGCTTTCCAGTTGCTACATAGAGAAGCTCTTCATATTGTTGGTGGGACCATAATGTATACATCCTTTATCAGAAGCATTTGATAGTAAGTTTTAAGAGTCTTTGACCTACCAAACCCATATCCAGGAAAATAGGAAAAGATTTAAATACAAGTCTCATCACAGAGTTATTTTTAAAAATCAAAAAATTCTAATTGATGTATCTATCAATAAGGGATTATTTACATTAATCATGTTATGTCTATAATCTTGCTTCTCAGAGTGTGGTCCAGGGGCCAGCATCAGGATCACATGGGCACTGGATGCAAAATCTCAGGCCCCAGACCAAACCTAGTGAATATGCACATCTGTGTTAATAAAATCCAGAGGATTGATAGGCAAGTTTGTGAAGCACTAATCTAGACAATGGAATATTACACAACAGTAGGAAATTGTTTATTTTTTTAATGCATCATGAACAAATTGTTTGGGTTTCTTTTTTGAGGAATGGCAATTTGGTTTAACAATCAAATGTCAATAAATTACAATCAACCACATTAATAAGTTTTAAAAAATGATCATCTCAGCAGACGCAGAAAAACTATTTGATTAATTTAGTACCAATTCATTTTTTAAAAATTCATGGCAAATTGGCAAAAGAAGGATGCATCTTTTTTTCTGATAAAGTGTGTCTATGAAACATTTAATATCAAAACGTTGTAAACCTTGCTTTGGAATCCAGAGGAACACAAGTATACCCACTGTCACAATTTCTATTTGTCAATGAAGATAGTATCCATTACATCAAGTCAGGTGAAAGAAATGAATCTTTATAAATTGTATAGTAAGAAACAAAACCCTCATCACAGATAATAAGTAAAAAATAAGGAAAAAATCCAAATAAGTCTGCAGACAATTTAATAAAATTTGTAATACTTTAAAAATTTGCTACAGATATATGTGTGTGTGTATAACATTTCTATATATCAGTGACAAAGAGTTTCAAAATAAAATTTAAATAAGTTTTCAATTAAAAAAAAACTGCCAATGGATATACAAAACCTCTGTAGGATAGACCAATGGAAAAGACTAAAAAGCCCAGAAACAGACACCATATGTGACTATTGATCCACATCAGAGGAGGCAGAAAGAGGGAGCATTTGGAATGTAAAATATAGTCATCCATCCTTGTGCAAACAGGTGAGACTGGACCCTGCCACAGAATTTTCTCTACCATCAGGGTTCTTCAAAGTATTCCGATGCACAGATGTTCTCTTCCGAACATCTGACAGCTCTTACTTTGTTTGCTTGCTTGCTATTATGTTTGATGGTTTGATCTTCTAGTTATAGACTGTCTTCATTGTAAGAAGTCAGAAGATAGAGAATGAGCTATCTGAATACCTATCTTCTTGGTTGGCATGCACTGGAAAGTGTACGTGCCATAGGTAAGAGCTGAAATCACTGACATATGAGATTAACGTCATTAATGCCCCATCCACGCAGCTCTTAGAAAGCCCCATCGTGATAGTCTTCAAGTGATCTCTTGATCTTCTGTTATCCTTGAGTCAAAATAGTTCTGGAGGCTGGAAATCCAAGATCAAGGTGTTGGTTCCTTCTGAGAGCAGAGAGGGGGAATCTGTTCCATGCTGTCTTCTAGCTTCTGCTGGTTGGCTGGCCATCACTGGCTTTTCCTGGCTTGTAGATGCACCTCCCCGATCTCTGCCTTTGTCCTCACATGGTGTTCTCCCTGTATGTGTCTCAAATCATGCTTATTTTCAAAAGATATTCAGTGACCTAGAACATTTTTCAAAGCATAATACTGAATTTAAAAGTAGGCATACAAAACAACCATATGATCTCAATTTCATAAAAATAATAATATACAAGCATTTTTTTTAAATTAAAATAAAATACAACCAAAGGAAGAGTGTTTACGCATGGGTGTTTTTTTCTTTATGTTTTCTAAATTTTTCACTAGAGCATTTACATGAAAAATAAATAAATGTAATAAAAGAAGTGTGGGTAGAAACTCTTTACAGAAGAGGCTCTTGTACATGTTAGGAATATAAAGAGATTTTCCACTTAATAACAACAATCACCACAATAAGCACTCACTATGTGCCCAGCGATGCTTTCAGAGCCCTGTGTGTATAATTCATTTTATCTACACAAAAGCCCTATTGTAACCAAGCAGGACACAATGGGGCCTTCCCAGAACAGACTCACCTCAGTCTCCTCCACCTGCCTCTTGTCTGTAGAAAAACTTTAGCCTCCTAGGCCTTCCCCAAGTTCCAAAGAGTAAATTTAATCAGAGAAGTGAGAAAATGAAAAAAGAAAGGAAAAGTTAAGCAAAACAAAATAATAACAGATTAGCCATTACAAAGTCAAGGACTTTTAGTTCCTCCTCAAGGGCTATAGATAATATTCTGAGCCATATCCTTTGAGCTGTTTTGCAGACACTGAAACCCCCAGCAGGTAAAAGAAGTTAACTTTATGCTGCCCAGAAGCATGTAGACCTCAGGCCAGTTGGAACTAGAAGGCTGATGATGTTGACTCCCAATTACCCCACCAACAACAAATCAGAAGAATG
Organism: Tursiops truncatus; assembly: GCF_011762595.2. NCBI lineage: Eukaryota > Metazoa > Chordata > Mammalia > Artiodactyla > Delphinidae > Tursiops > Tursiops truncatus. Next base: position 136,809,847 of record NC_047037.1, on the reverse strand, counting down.
TTCATGAGCTAATCACACACACACAATGCTCTTCCCTCACCCTGTCTTTAAAAAACCTTTCCCTGGAAGCCTTCAAGAAGTTTGGGTCTTTTGGACACTAGCTACCTGGACTCCCTTTTTTTTTTTTTCAATTAATTTTTATTGAAGTATAGTTGCTTTACAATGTTGCATTAATTTCTACTGTACAGCAAGAGAATCAGCTCTATATATACATATATCCCCCCCTTTTTTAACATCTTTATTGGAGTATAATTGCTTTACAATGGTGTGTTAATTTCTGCTGTATAACAAAGTGAATCAGCCATACGTATACATATAGCTCCATATCTCCTCCCTCTTGCATCTTCCTCCCACCCTCCTTATCCCACCCCTCTAGGTGGTCACAAAACATCGAGCTGATCTCCCTGTGATATGCAGCTGTTTCCCACTAGCTATTTATTTTACATTTGGTAGTGTATATATGTCAATGCTACTCTCTCACTTAATCCCAGCTTTCCCTTCCCCCTCCGGGTGTCCTCAAGTCCATTCTCTACATCTCTATCTTTATTCCTGTCCTGCCCTTAGGTTCATAAGAACCTTTTTTTTTTTTTAGATTCTATATATATATGTGTTAGCATATGATATTTGTTTTTCTCTTTCTGATTTACTTCATTCAGTATGACAGACTCAGTGTCCATCCACCTCACTACAAATAAGTCAGTTTTGTTCCTTTTTATGGCTGAGTATATTCCATTGTATATATGTGCCACATCTTCTTTCTCCATTCATCTGTCAATGGACACTTAGGTTGCTTCCATGTCCTGGTAAATAGTGCTGCAGTGAACATTGTGGTACATGACTCTTTTTGAATTATGGCCTTCACAGGGTATATGCCCAGTAGTGGGATTGCTGGGTCATATGGTAGTTCTATTTTTAGCCTTTTAAGGAACCTCCATACTGTTCTGCATAGTGGCTGTATCAATTTACATTATCACCAACAGTGCAAGAGGGTTACATTTTCTCCACACCCTCTCCAGCATTTATTGTCTGTAGATTTTTGATCATGTCCATTCTGAACAGAGTGAGGTGATATCTCATCGTAGTTTTGATTTGCATTTCTCTAATAATTAGTGATGTTGAGCATCCTTTCATGTGTTCATTGGCAATCTGTATGTCTTCTTTGGAGAAATGTCTATTTAGTGCTTCTGCCCATTTATAGATTGGGTTGTTTGTTTTTTTTGATATTGAGCTGCATGAGCTTCTTGTATATTTTGGAGATTAATCCTTTGTCAGTTACTTCATTTGCAAATATTTTCTCCCTTTCTAAGGGTTGTCTTCTCATCTTGTTTGTGTTTTCCTTTGCTGTGCAAAAACTTTTAAATTCCATTAGGTCCTTTTTGTTTATTTTTGTTTTTATTTTCATTTCTCTAGGACGTGGGTCAAAAAGGATCTTACTGTGATTTATGTCACAAAGTATTCTGCCTATGACTTCCTCTAAGAGTTTTATAGTATATAGCCTTACATTTAGGTCTTTAATCTATTTTGAGTTTATTTTTGTGTATGCTGTTAGGAAGTGTTCTAATTTCATTCTTTTACAAGCAGCTGTCCAGTTTCCCCAGCACCACTTATTGAAGAGACTGTCTTTCCTCCATTGTATATTCTTGCCTCCTTTAGCAAATATAATGTGACCATATGTGCATGGGTTTATCTCTGGGCTTTCTATTTTTGTGACAGTATCATACTGTCTTGATTACTGTAGCTTTATAGTATAGTCTGAAGCCAGGGAGCCTGATTCTTCCAGCTCCATTTCACTTTCTCAAGATTTCTTTGGCTATTCGGAGTCCTTTGCATTTCCATACAAATTGTAAAATTTTTTGTTCTAGTTCTGTGAAAAATGTCACTGGTAGTTTGATAGAGATTGCATTGAATCTGTAGATTGCTTTGGGTAGTATAGTCATTTTCACAATGTGGATTCTTCCAATCCAAGAGCATGGTACATCTCTCCATCTGTTTGTATTGTCTTTAATTTCTTTCATCAGTGTCATAGTTTTCTGCATACAGGTCTTATGTCTCCTTAGGTATGTTTATTTCTAGGTATTTTATTCTTTTTGTTGCAATGGTAAATGTGAGTGTTTCCTTAATTTCTCTTTCAGATTTTTCATCATTAGTGTATAGGAATGCAAGACATTTCTGTGCATTAATTTTGTATCTTGCTACCTTACCAAATTCATTGATTAGCTCTAGTAGTTTTCTGGTAGCATCCTTAGGATTCTCTATTTATAGTATCATGTCATCTGCAAATAGTGACAGCTTTACTTCTTCTTTTCCAATTTGGATTCCTTTTATTTCTTCTTCTCTGATTGCTGTGGCTAAAACTTCAAAAACTATGTTGGTGCTTTGTGACAGCCTGGAGGGGTGGGATGGGGAGGGTGGGAGGGAGGGAGACGCAACAGGGAAGACATATGGGAACATATGTTTATGTATGACTGATTCACTTTGTTATAAAGCAGAAACTAACACACCATTGTAAAGCAATTATACCCCAATAAAGATGTTAAAAAAAAAAAAAAAAAAAAAAAAAAAAACTATGTTGAATTATACTGGTGAGAGTGGGCAACCTTGTCTTGTTCCTGATCTTAGAGGAAATGGTTTCAGTTTTTCACCATTGAAAACAACGTTGGCTGTGGGCTTGTAATATATGGCCTTTATTTTGTTGAGGTAAGTTCCCTCTATGCCTATTTTCTGGAGAGTTTTTATCATAAATCTGTGTTGAATTTTGTTGAAAGATTTTTCTGCATCCATTGAGATTGTCATATGTTTTTTCTCCTTCAATTTGTTAATATGGTGTATCACATTAATTGATTTGCATATACTGGAGAATCCTTGCCTTCCTGGGATAAACCCCACTTGATCATGGTGTACGATCCTTTTACTGTGCTGTTGGATTCTGTTTGCTAATATTTTGTTGAGGATTTTTTGCATCTCTGTTCATCAGTGATACTGGCCCGTAGTTTTCTTTTTTTGTGACATCTTTGTCTGGTTTCGGTTTCAGGGTGGCTTTGTCGAATGAGTTTGGAAGTGTTCCTCCCTGTGCTATATTTCGGAAAAGTTTGAGAAGGATTGGTGTTAGTTCTCTAAATGCTTGATAGAATTCACCTGTGAAGGCATCTTGTCCTGGGCTTTTGTTTGTTGGAAGATTTTTAATCACAGTTTCAATTTCAGAGCTTGTGATTGATCAGTTCATATTTTCTGTTTCATCCTGGTTCAGTCTCAGAAGCTTGTACTTTTCTAAGAATTTGTCCATTTCTTCCAGGTTGTCCATTTTATTGGCATATAGTTGCTTGTATTAATCTCTCATGATCCTTTGTATTTCTGCAGTGTCAGTTGTTACTTCTCCTTTTTCATGTCTAATTCTGTTGAATTGAGTCTTCTCCCCTTTTTTCTTGATAAGTCTGGCTAATGGTTTATCAATTTTGTTTATCTTCTCAAAAACCAGCTATTAGTTTCATTGATTTTTACTATTGTTTCATTCATTTCTTTTTCATTTATTTGTGATCTGATCTTTATGATTTCTTTCCTTCTGCTAAGTTTGGGTTTTCTGTTGTTGTTCCTTGTTCTCTAATCGCTTTAGGTGTAAGTTTAGGTTGTTTATTTGAGATGTTTCTTGTTTCTTGAAGTAGGAATTTATTGTTATAAACTTCCCTCTTAGAACTGCTTTTGCTGCATCCCATAGGTTTTGGGTCATCGTGTTTTCATTGTCCTTTGTTTCTAGGTATTTTTTGACTTCTTCTTTGATTTCTTCAGGAAACTCTTGGTTATTTAGTAGAGTATTGTTTAGCATCCAATGGGTTTGTATTTTTTATAGTTTTTTTCCTGTAATTGATATCTAGTCTCATAACATTGTGGTTGGAAAAGACGCTTGATACAATTTTAATTTTCTTAAATTTAGCAAGACTTGATTTGTGACCCAAGATATGAGCTATACTGAAGAATGTTCCATGAGCACTTGTGAAATGTGTATTCTGTTGTTTTGGTATGGAATGTCCTATAAATATCAATTAAGTCCATCTTGTTTAATGTTTCATTTAAAGCTTGTGTTTCCTTATTTATTTTCATTTTAGATGATCTATCCATTGGTGAAAGTAGGGTGTTGAAGTCCCCTACTACTATTATTATTGTGTTACTGTCAATTACTATTATTATGTTACTGTCGATTTCATGTTTTTTGACTGTTAGCATTTGCCTTATGTATTGAGGTGGTCGTATATTGGGTGCATAAATATCTATAACTGTTATATCTTCTTCTTGGAGTGATCCCTTGATCATTATGTAGTGTCCTTCTATGTCTCTTGTAATAGTCATTATTATAAAGTCTATTTTGCCTGATATGAGAATTGCTATTCCAGCTTTCTTTTGATTTCCATTTGCATGGAATATTTCCATTCCCTCACTTTTCCATTCCCTCACTTTTCCATTCCCTCACTTTCAGTCTGTATGTGTCCTCAGGTCTGAAGTGTGTCTCTTGTAGAGAGCGTATCTATGGGTCTTGTTTTTGTATCCATTCAGCCAGTCTGTGTCTTTTGGTTTGAGCATTTAATCCATTTACATTTAAGGTAGTTAGTGATATATGTGCTCCTATTACCATTTTCTTAATTGTTTGTGTTTGTTTTTGTAGATCTTTTCCTTCTCTTGTGTTTTCTGCCTAGAGAAGTCCCTTTAGTATTTGTTGTAAAGCTGGTTTGGTGGTGCTGAATTCTCTTAGCTTTTGCTTGTCTGTAAAGGTTTTAATTTCTCTGTCAAATCTGAAAGAGATCCTTGCTGGGTAGAGTAATCTTGGTTGTAGGTTTATCCCTTTCATCACTTTAAATATGTCCTGCCACTCCCTTCTGCTTGCAGAGTTTTTGCTGCAAGATCAGCTGTTAAACTTATGGGGATTCTCTTGTATGTTATTTATTGTTTTTCCCTTGCTGCTTTTAATATTTTTTCTTTGTATTTAATTTTTATAGTTTGATTAATATGTGCCTTGGTGTGTTTCTCCTTGGATTTATCCTGTATGGGACTTTCTGTGCTTCCTGTACTTGATTAACTATTTCCTTTCCTATAATAGGGAAGTTTTCAACTATAATCTCTTGAAATATTTTCTCAGTCCCTTTCTTTTGCTATTCTTCTTCTGGGACCCCTATAATTCGAATGTTGGTGTGTTTAATGTTGTCCCAGAGGTCTCTGAAACTGTCCTCAATTCTTTTCATTCTTTTTTCTTTATTCTTCTCTGCATAGTTATTTCCACTATTTTATCTTCCAGGTCACTTATCCATTCTTATGCTTCAGTTGTTCTGTTATTGATTCCTTCTGGAAAATTTTTTATTTCATTTATTATGCTGTTCATCATTGTTTGTTTGCTCTTTAGTTCTTCTAAGTCCTTGTTATATGTTTCTTGTATTTTCTCCATTCTAGTTCCAAGATTTTGGATCATCTTTACTATCATTACTCTGAATTCTTTTTCAGGTAGACTGCCTATTTCCTCTTCATTTGTTTAGTCTGGTGGGTTTTTACCTTGCTCCTTCATCTTCTCTGTGTTTCTCTGTCTTCTCATTTTGCTTAACTTACTGTGTTTGTGGTCTCCTTTTTGCCCACTGCAGGTTCATAGTTATCATTGTTTTTGGTGTCTGGCCCAGTGGCTAAGATTTGTTCAGTGGGTAGTGTAGGCTTCCTGGTGGAGGGGACTGGTGCCTGTGTTCTGGTGGATGAAGCTGGATCTTGTCTTTCTGGTGGGCTGACCATGTCCAGTGGTATGTTTTGGGGTGTCTGTGAACTTATTATGATTTTAGGCAAACTCTCTGCTAATGGGTGGGGTTGTGTTCCTGTCTTGCTAGTTGGTTGGCAGAGGGTGTGCAGCATTATAACTTGCTGATCGTTGAGTGGAGCTGAGCCTTAGCATTGATATGGAGATCTCTGGGAGAGATTTCCCCATTTGATATTATGTGGAGCCAAGCAGTCTCTGGTGGACCAACGTCCTGAACTTGACTCTCCCACCTCAGAGGCACAGGCCTGTCACCTGGCACCTGGCAGCCACATGGCTCAGAAGAAAAAGCAAAAAAGAAAGAAAAATAAAATTAAATAAAAATTTTTAAAGTTATTAAAATAAAAGATTATTAAAAATAGATTAAAAAATAATAAAAAAGAGAGAGAAATAAAAAAGAAAGAAGAGAGAAAACAAACCAAAAAACAAATCCACCAACGATAACGAGCACTAAAAACTATACTTAAAAAAAAAAATGACAGACAGACAGAACCCTTGGACAAATGGTAAAAGCAAAGCTATATAGACAAAATCACACAAAGAAGCATACACATACACACTCACAAAAAGAGAAAAACAAAAAGAAATATATATATATATATATAAAAGGAAGAGAGCAACCAAATCAGTAAACACATCTACCAATGATAATAAGCTCTAAATACTAAACTAAGATAAATATACAGCCAGAAACAAATTAGATGCAGAAAGCAAATCCCAAGTCTACAGTTGCTCTCAAAGTCCACTGCCTCAATTTTGGGATGATTCGTTGTTTATTCAGGTATTCCAGAGATGCAGGGTACATCAAGTTGATTGTGGAGATTTAATCCGCTGTTCCTGAGGCTGTGGGAGAGATTTCCCTTCTCTTCTTTGTTCGCACAGCTCCTGGGGTTCAGCTTTGGATGTGGCCCCGCCTCTGCGTGTAGGTCACCGGAGGGCGTCTGTTCCCGCTCAAACAGGACGGGGTTAAAGGTGCTGCTGATTCGGGGGCTCTGGCTCACTCAGGCCGGGGGGGAGGGAGGGGCACAGAGTGCGGGGCGAGCCTGCGGTGGCAGAGGACAGCGTGACGTTGCACCAGCCCAAGGCGCGCCGTGTGTTCTCCTGGGGAAGTTGTCCCTGGATCATGCGACCCTGGTAGTGGTGGGCTGCGCAGGCTCCTGGGACGGGAGGTGGGGGGATAGTGACCTGTGCTCGCACACAGGCTTCTTGGTGGTGGCGGCAGCAGCCTTAGCGTCTCATGCCCGTCTCTGGGGTCTGCGCTGATAACCATGGCTTGTGCCCATTTCTGGACCTTGTTTAGGAGGTGCTCTGAATCCCCTCTCCTCACGCACCCCTAAAACAATGGTCTCCTGCCTCTTAGGCAGCTCCAGACATTTTCCTGGGCTCCCTCCAAGCTAGCTGTGGCACACTAACCCCCTTCAGGCTGTGTTCACGCAGCCAACTCCACTCCTCTCCCTGGGATCTGACCTCCGAAGCCCGAGCCTCAGCTCCCAGACCCGCCCGCCCCAGCGGGTGAGCAGACAAGCCTCTTGGGCAGGTGAGTGCCGATCAGCCCTGATCCTCTGTGCGGGAATCTCCCCACTTTGCCCTCCGCACCCCTGTGGCTGCGCTCTCCTCTGCGGCTCCAAAGCTTCCCTCTCCACCACCGCAGTCTCCGCCCGCAAAGGGGCTTCCTAGTGTGTGGAAACCTTTCCTCCATCACAGCTTCCTCCCACTGGTGCAGGTCCCATCCCTATTCTTTTGTCTCTGTTTTTTTCTTTTTTCTTTTGCCCTACCCAAGTACTAGGCGAGTTTCTTGCCTTTGGGGAAGTCTAAGGTCTTCTGCCAGCGTTCAGTAGGTGTTCTGTAGGAGTTGTTCCACATGTAGATGTATTTCTGATGTATTTGTGGGGAGGAAGGTGAACTTATTCCTCTGCCATATTGAAGCTCTCTTCAAAGGGAGGGTTTTGAAGGAAGGGTTTCATAAAGCCTTGGAGGGTAAAGAGTTGTTTGATGCTATCTATTAAAAACTCTTAACAGTTTCAGGTTCATTTAAAAAAATTTTTTTAAGGAAGTTCCTGAACTTCTTGCAAATAAAGTTATTTGCAATGTTTAATTTCCCGGGAAAGAGTTTCCTGGAATAGTAAAGTATATTGATAAAAACAGTGAGATAGAAAAGTCATGTCAAGATCAACCTCGGCCGTAGTTGGGTGGGTATAGGTGTTTGGGTTTCTCATACTGGAGGGCATCTTAAGTAATGAACGTCGAAGGAATTTCAGGAAAGTGAGATTCAGTGAGACTAGAAACTATTAGGGAAAGCTTTCTAGTAAAAGAGACAGTAGGGTTGAACCTTTGGTGAGGGGATAGGATTTGTGTGGGACTAGGATCAAAGGCATCCGAGGAGTGGAAGGGTATGAGCAAATGTTTGGAGTTAGAGATGCACTTGGTGGGGGGTAGGGGCAATGTGGAGCCCATCCTCCCTTAAGGACAGCTCTGCATCATGAAATTCTTCTTCCACAGAATGTGGAAGCCACTCATTGCAAGTCCTAAACAGAAAGTAAGACTGTGGACTTTGTCCTTTTAGTGAGAATTCCCCTAAAAGAACCTTCAAAATTTTCATGAAACTGATCATTTAGGAAATATAATACGGCTGGGTGCTTATTTACTTACAGGGCAGAAAAATCGAAGGCAGGGACATCAGATTAGGAAGCCAGTGTACTGATTCAGTTGTGAGGTCAGAGAATGGCCTTGAGTGGATCTGTTTCTGCATCTAAGCAATGAAATCTTTGACAGGTGACCCCTCCATCTAAAGCAATAAGTAATACCCAAAGATAGTTCTGGAGCTATCTAATATCTTATCTGAAATATATGTTTAACTCTTTTCTAAAAAGTAAGTATAGAAGAATGAAAGAAGAGAGAGAGGAAAGGAGGGATGGAGGGGTGGAGGAAAAAAACAAAAGGAAGGTGGGAGTAAAGAGAAAAAGCTCAAATTTTACTGACACTGATCCACAATTGTTCTAATATTAATAAAAATATCTAACACTAGAGGAATCACTTTAAGAGTGATTAATAGTGTTTCTTCTATAACAATAGTTCCAGCTAATACAATGTAAAATGTAACCTTTGCTAGACAAAAATAACACCCAGAAGAACACATATAAAGAAAAATAAACTTCTATTGGCCCTGTGTGGCATGAAGTTGATTATGTTTAAGGATTAGAGGTCAAGCAAGAGTAGAACTATGTCCTAGGCTCATAGTTTTCCCAAGACAGAAAATCACACTTCCTTCTAATTCATAGTTTCTTTCTTCCAAGCTTCGGTGAAAAGGACATTATACATTTGGTCAAAGGTGTTTTGCCTAAAGAGAGATGAGAAAATGAATTTAGCATCATAGAGGGCTCAAGAATGACTCCTGAGTGTAAATAAGGAAGAATGGCTAGAGGCTTTTATCCAAAATACATGAGCCTAGTGCTCTACTCTGTGCCAGTTTAAATATTCAGTGCTAATAAGGGGCCACCATGTGAGACATTAATACAAATAGAGGGGCTGTAAACACAACATACCACTGCATATGCCAGAAGTCGCAAGAGGATAACCTGTACCAGTGGTTGCTGATTATGTGTTTTGTTATATGTAGGAGACAGATACAAGCGGCAATAAAAATCTTGATAATTGCTGTTTCAAACCATCCTCCCATATTGGGAACGCTCTCTTCCATCCAGCCCCTCCCAGTGATCATTTGAATTGAGATGCCTTCACTGATGTCCAATGAGCTAAAAGTGTAGGATCTAAATTACTAAAAGGACTGCAGTTTATGTTCTCTCAATGTACATGATTCAAAGACAAGGGCTGTGACCAAAAACTATACTTTCCCTAAGAAGAAAAGAAAGACATACAGAGAAAAAGAGGGTGGGAGGGAGATAATGGGGTGGAGGGGGGAGGGGGGGTCTGCCTAGTTCTAAGGCTTCAAGCTTGAGCAGAAAATTGAAATTTTGATTCAGTATCCCAAAGTGTAGAGTTCTTTAGTCTCCAAAATTTTGTTCCATAAATAGAATTGCCTCCAGACCCCAGCTTTCCATAGTAAAACATGCCATCCCACCCTGGTTTGAGGTGCAAAATGGAAAGGAATTACTCTCTGATTCTTAGGGAGTAAGGGGACTGAAAATCGACACATCTTTTGGGGACTTACGAGAGCTGGGTCCAGCTGTTAGTATATCTTAGCCTGCTCCGTCGGCTCTCACCTAGTCTCTATTTTAGCCCCCCCGGAGGGGAGGGGTGTCTTCTCTTGGCCCACGTTGTAACCAGGTATAATTTGGGGATAGGACTGTCCACAAATTTATTCTCCCTCAGTCACCTGTCTCCTCTCCAAAGCTGAAAGTCTTGGCTTTCAGCAGGCAGGAAATTCCCTGCTGCTGGAGAAGCTCAGGGACCCCTCCTTCCACACCACAAGGTGTAAGTTACTATACACAAGATACATCAGGAATATATAAAACGTGAAATACAATGTCACCCTAAAATTTCACTGGCTTGCTTGGCTTCCTGTGAACTAAAAAGAAATCTTTCACTGATTTTAGATTCAAATCAATTAATATCCACAGGAATCCGTTTGGTTCTCCACCAACATCAGTCACTACATTCATTCTTTCTTTCATTCATTCATTCAACATTCATTCTTTTCTTGGCCACTTTCATGTGGAGGTAAGGTTACATCTCTCCAGGACTGTGTCCCAACTAAGTTCCTTAAAAATAAAATTTAAAAAAATCTATTTCTTTTCTGAATAGAAAAGCAATTATGTAGAGAACAGACAAGTGGACACAAAGGGGGAAGGGGAGGGTGGGATGAATTGAGACATTAAGACTGGCCATATATACACTACCATGTGTAGAATATCTAGCTAGAGGGAACCTGCTGTATAGCACAGGGAGCTCAGCTCAGTGCTCTGTGATGACCTAGATGGGTGGGTGGGATGGCGGGGGTGGGAGGGAGGTCCAAGAGGGAAGGGATATATGTACACATATAGCTGATTCACTTTGTTGCACAGTAGAAGCCAACAAAACATTGTAAAGCAATTACACTCCAATAAAGAAAAAGCAATTACATGTCCGTTATGTAAAATATACTAGTAATAATAATAATTATTAATTCGAGCACTTTCTATATGTTTTACTGTGATAGTTGCCATGATTTTTCCTACATCACCCTCACAGTTTACAATGGTAATATTATTAATTCCTAATTTATAGAGGGAAAAACCCAGGTTTAGAGAAATTTGGGATTTGGCGACAACCACACAGCTGACAGGTATAAGAATCAAGATTCCAATCCAGGCACTCTGATCCAGAAGTGGCACTCTGCACACCCCGTTAGATGTTAACAAAGAGGACATGAGAAGCGCCCTCCAATGCACAGATAACTACAGCTATACTGTGTGAAAATCCCATTAATTTTCTACACATCTATTATTGACAAAAGAGTTCATGCACACAAACTATTGTGCAAGTTGCTTTTATTTCCATTTAGTAATATGTCTCATCCTTCCGTTTCAAGACAAATACATCACTCTCTTCTTTGTAACACAGTCACCACTTTGCAGTAAGAGTGAGACTTTTAAAAGTATGTAGAGAGATACCTGCTTCAACCATTCTGAAGCTGTAAGACAGTCCATTGTCTGGAGTTATCACGTGTTTGCCCAATTGTTTTATAGCCATTTGGCATATGAACAATCATTTTTCTCCTGTGAACACTGTGGACTCTCCTGTATACCTATGCAGTTTTCTTTGTGTTAATTTCCTAAAAGTGGATATGGAAGAAACAAAGGGTATATTCATTTTAATTTTGAATACTTTTGGCTAAACTGTCCTTCAAATGATTGTATCAGTTGACATTACAAATAACAGTGTGTGTGAAAGTGATCCTTGACTTTCTCTAATGCCAGAAAAATCAATACTTCTTATTTTTCCACTCCAATACTTCCTATTTGTTTGATGCTAGTAAGATTGAAGTAGATTTTGATTGATTGATTTTGTGCTTGTTGGTCACTTGATCATCCTTCTTGTATTTGGCAAGACCTTAGAACAGTGTGAGCACATATTAGGGCAACGTCATGACACGTCCAATCAGGTAATATGTTAATTTCTATAAGAGCTGTGTGATCCTTCCAGACTGGACAAAAATGAGAAGTAGCAAAATGTCATCAGGTTCAGAGACATATGGAGCTAGATGAAATGTACTGTTACGCCCAAATCCTTTCTTCCCCAATATTGTCTCTTCATCCTATTCCTCTACTGGGACATGACATTCCCCCTCCCAGAGACTCTGCTTGCCCTCAGCCCTGTCAAGTCTTCTCTTCAGCATCCCTTCTTTGCACCACCTGGCCTGGAGGTGGGGGTGATCTATCTGCAGCATTTGACATGGTTTCTCCAGATTGTCTTCCTTCCTCCTTCATCAAAACACCTAGCTTTGAGTTTCAACTCATCAGGCTATGTACCAGTTACTTACCCTGCTTGCCACCATCATTAACTGACCCCCAGTTCACTGTCACTTGTTCCTTGAAAATTTAACTCCCAGCTTATTTTGCATTTCCTGCACATTTTTTCTTCTGATTCAACTCTAGTCCTTCAGACCTAACAGTACCAACAATCTAGCAATCCTGGCTTTGTCTGTTCCCCACCATCCTCTTGTCCTCACTGACTTGTTTATGGAATGTAGAGTCCATGACCAATCAGGATAATCACTCTCTCACTCCCTCACCATCCCCCCTCACTTTGTTTTACTCACTTGAACTCCAAGTCTATGTTCACTTTACTGCACTGGTGGGGCCACATGAGACTAGAGGAAAACTCAGTGTGCAGACTGGCCTTGTTCTAAATTCTCAGATATTAATCTTGCATCTGTGCTCATTTGCAACGCCTTCCGTCTTGTTATAGGTGAACTCTCCCAACTCCTGGCAAAGGTTAATAATCCTGCTGTGTTCTAGATACCTCCTGTCTTACCTAGTCAAGGACATCACTCCTGTAGCCTGGTCCACTGTTCTCCTGAACCATGCATCTTCCCTCCATCTTGCTAATCTTTCTCATCAGCACACAAACATGGTGTTACTTCTCCCATGGTAAAAAGCAACAAAAAACAAAACAACCTCTGGCCCTGACTTCCCCTCTCGTTACCATTCTGTTTCTCCTTTCTCCTCTAAGCAAAGCTCCTTGAAAGAGCAAGCTATTCTCAGTGTCTCTAATTTCTCTCCTCCTGTTTTTTCCTATTTTTCTTTAATTGTAGTAAAATATACAAACAGTAAAATGCATAGATCTTAAGTGCATAATTTGGTGAATTTTGAAAGATGTATACACCCATATAACCTCCACCCCAATTAAGATGCCATTTCCATCACTTCAGAAAGTTCTCTCTGGTCCCCTTGTAGTCTTCCTCACGCCGATTAAAAAAACCTCTGTTCTGATTTCTATCAGCTACTTGCCTCTTCTTTAACATCACATGAGTGGAATCACACTGTATATATTTCTTTTGACTGGTCCTTTACATTCAGCAAAATGTTTTAGGAATTCATTCATGCCATTACTTGCATCAGTAGTATTCACTTATATGAATATACCACAATGTATTTATCTATTTTCCTGTCAGTGAAAACATGGATTATTTCCAGTTTTTGACTGATATCTGTAAACCTCCTACAAATATTCTTATACAAATATTTTTGTGGATAAATGTTGTCATCTGTCTTGGGCTGTACTGAGGAGTAGAATTGCTAGATCATTGGGAAGGTATATGGCTAAATTTATAAGAAACCGTCAAACGGTTTTCCAAAGTGGCTGCACCATTTTACATGACCGTCAGTGATGTGTGAGAGTTCCACTTGCTCCACACTCTCAGAAACATCTGATGTTATCAGTTTTTAGATTTGGGCTAATGCTAGTGGGTGTGAAATGGTATCTCATGGTTTTAATTTGTATGTTCCTAATGACGGATGCTGTTGAGCATCATTTCACGTACTTACTGGCTATTCCTGGATCTTCTTTGGTGAAGTGTCTGTTCAAATTTTTTTATTGGATTGTGTTTCTTGCTCGTATTGATTCGTAGGAGTTCTTTTTGTTTTCTGGACATAAATCCTTTGTCAAGTACATATGGTGTCATCTGGGCATGGCCTTATATCAACAATTAATGCTTCCAACACAGTGCTTGAAGGAGCTTGAACTCATCAGTCAGATTCAGGTTCGGAGATAAGGTGCACTTGTCATTCAGACTTTGGCACAAACTCTCATGCCATATATGAGGTTCTAGGGAGGTAAGATGCTTGCACACAGCCACACAGTTGGACCAGGAGTAAATTAATTCTGCAGTTTAAATCCAGTGCTTTATCCTCATCATATTAAGCTCCTCCCATGTACAAATGTGAATAGCTGCACATTGTTATTTTAACACTGGCTTTAGGAAGTGAATGCCTTGAACACAAGAGTACCTGTGACTTTGGGCATCCCAGCAGAGACGAGGACATGGCTCTCAGTCCGCTGTCCGAGGACCCTTCTTCCTCACCATGAAGGACCTGCCCACACACTGACCCAAGTGTGTTCTCAGAAGGAGCACCTCTCATTCCGTGGCTGGTGTTAAAGGATGCCCATGGTTCCCCAAGCCGGCCATTCCTACAAAGACACGCTCTTACTGAATCAAGATCACCACAGTAAACCTACCTGGACCTTGACTGGGCCATGGGATGCCCAGATAGCTGGTTACATGTTATTTCTGAATGTCTGTAAGGGTGTTTCTGAATGAGATGAGCCTTTGAATTCACAGTCTGAGTAGAGCAGATTGCCCTTCTCAATGTGGGTGGGCATCATCTAATCCACTGTGGGCCTGAAGAGTGCAAGAAGGCAGAGGAAGAAAGAATTGTCTCTCTCTGCCTGACTGATGAGCTGGGACATCTGTCTTCAGCCTACAGACTTAGACTGGAACTTATATTGGCCCCCCTGGTTCTCAGACTTTTGAGCTTGGACTTGAACTACATCACTAGCTATCCTGGAGCTCCAGCTTACAGACCATGGGACTTCTCAGCCTCCATAATTGTGTGAGCCTGTTCTTTATAATAAATCTCTCAATATATGTATGTATATATATATATATATAATCTCCTATGATTCTGCTTCTCTGCAGAACCCTAATACAAGGAGTCATCCTGATGTACCCTATTTTGCTCTGTGAACCAGGAAAGGGCCGTCTCCCTTCACAAGCTGAGCACCCACCCTGGGGAGGCCTCCTCTAGTCCAAGGCCACCACTGTGAACACTGATCACTGTGAGGAGGAGGTGAGGACAGGTGAGATGGAACCAACTCCTCTGTTCCCACCTAAGACCTTCCTCCTCTTGGAGTTAACGAATTTTGGAGGAGCAGATGCTGAGTCCTGACAAGGAGGCAGAAGCAGCCCAGGCCAGCTGCTCCACCTGGCAAGTGAGTATCCCACAGATGGTAAGGGAGTTTCCGACCCCAAAAGCTTTGTCCGATGACAATTCTCAGTTCAACCATATAAAACTGCTAAAATGTAATGACTTTTGACTTAGGAAGAGGGCAGTTCTAAATAGTTCAACCTAATAATAGCTGACATTTGTTGAGCACCGTGCGAAGCGCTAGCTTGTATTATCACATTCAACCCTCAAAACATCCATAATAGTTAATAATTGGTACAAGTCTCCCTGTTTACAAATAAGGACTGAGGCGTAGAGAGGTTGGACATCATACCCCGGGTCACACAGCCAGCAGTTGCAGAGCAGACTCACAGGCAGGCAGGAAATGGAAGCGGCAGGTGGGAGCCTCACTTTCACTAAACATGGGTGTGAGTGTGGGTTCCCTCCTGTTGCAAACTTGGCAGAGGAACGTGAGAGAAAGTGCCTGAACTGGTCCAGAGAGGACAAGAAGAGGCAACAAGCCACCCCTGAGGGACAGAGCTGCAAACAGCCGGTGCTTGGCTACAGCCTGTTACCCTGACCAATAGCCGTGGGACCGAAGACACGAGAAGACCACCGGGCTTTGTGGTCTGTGGTCCTAGGAAGCCAGTGAAACGCTGGTGTGTGGAGGGAGGCTGGCAGGGAAAGGCCTCCGGGCTGGGGGGCACACGGCCCCTCCTCTGTTTCCCTCTGGCAGCCCCTTTGGGACTCCAGGATGTGACCAGCCTCTGAAACAAAGTAGGTATTTTGTGAAGAAAAGCTCTTCATTTTAAGTTAAGGAGACTGAAGCCCCAAGAAGTAGTCTCGGGCAGCCCCTGCGAGGGCCCCTGCAGATCTCCAACAGCAGAGACATTTTGACCAAAGCCTCCAGGTGTCACACTTTGAAATCCATCCTCACCATGTTTGCACAAGGCCACGCTTCCCCTGGGCTACTCCAGCCAACGACCAGGGCAGCCTTGTTCCTGAGAGACACAGGTGAGCTGCCCAAGCCCTGTAGAGCCTTCCAGAGACTGCAGCCTGGCGGTCCAGGATGCATCTTCCCTGCTTCCACTGATTCCCTCTCCCTTTTCTCTCAAACAGTAGTTTCCTCTAATAAAGCCTGTGAGCGTTTAATCCCATCTTGACACCTGCTGCTCTGAGGACGTTGACCGTACATGATTCAGCTCGGTGTGCCAGGAGTTCCTAGCTCAATTCCCTTTATAGTTCCAAAGCTCCCTAGTCTTTGCCGCACAAATGGTGATTGTTTTCCTTGCTCTCTGCTACCAGCAAACTGTCAGAGTTGTACTGAAGTGAGCCCGAGCTGTGTGAGTTCTTCCTTCAGAAGATAATTTACACAGCTCGGCAACACAGAAAGCACATAAGGCTTCAGCGATGCTTCACAAAAAGGTACTGATTTCTTCCCTTATCACTACAGTGCACCCCAAAGAACAGAGTAGGCTGTACAGCATAACAAGCTCGAGGGTGGAAAATGGAGCTGAGGGATTCAAGTTCAATTCCTTAGACCAAAAGTAGGTCAGAAACCTCAGGACATCTCCCGTCTGAAGGAGCCACCCACGGGTGGGCAAAACCACACACATCCACCACCCCCAAACTGTAGGAGGGCTACCCGTATCCAATGAAACCCTTGAAAAACACTTGGAAATGCAGAGAACTCCTCTCTCCATCCGAGGACTGCAATTAATGCAGCCACATCAGAACATCGAGTTATACTATTTGGTGTGGAGGACATTGCTATGGTTGTCCAGGCTCTTGGGGTCCCAGAAATTCTACCAAGGTGTTTCCAAATTTTTAGACTTAATTATAATCAGGTATATCCCAGAAAAATTGTGCCACACTTAATCTCCGGTTGATACTGAATGCTAGTCTGAGGCCACCAGGTCGCACATTAGCAGACGTTCTGGGGACAAAGGGTTGGCTGGGGAGGACACGGGTTCTCAGACCAGCTCACTCTGAAGGGCTATTGTGGATTCACCAGTCCCTCTGCCACCAGACCAAGAAAGCACCCAACGGTCAGGTGTGGATCAGTATCACACAGGAAATGTCACAGGTACCTGAGTCCTTTGTCAGGTTGTCAGCACATCCTAAATACAATGAAGCATGTTCCTCACAATCCCCGGGATGAAGTTTTGAATAAAATGATTTATGTCCAACCTAACTGTCCAATTCAGATTGTGAATAGTAATTCTGCCTGAAGCCCACAGCATCTGAACCAACGGCCGAGACACAGTCTCATAAATATTCATTTTCTTGGCCAAGACAGTGATCACACCGTATTTGGGGTTGTTTACGGTCAGGGTCTTGCTGATGCTCCATTTTTAAAAGCTGAATCTACGACCAGAAGAAAATGGCCTTTATTCCTATTACGACAGCAATGGCGGAGGAGGTTGAGCCTAATCGCTTTTCTGAGGGTGTTAAATTGATGTTAATAATAAAAATAGGAGCCTGGACCGTTAGAGCCTCACAGATGTTAACTTTTATTATGAATATTAACACTGGTAACTTCACATTGATTTTTTTTTAACACTCATACACACAGCAACAATTTTGAGCAAAAATGACAGGACAACTTTTCCTAAATTCAGCTTCTGTTAAACTCTTGAATTCCAAAATCCAGCCCAAATCTAGCCTTAAGTTTCTTAGTCCCCTTTACAGCCACCCTCAGCTCTTCACATCCCTCCCTCACCTAAAATAATCCAGAACATATTTCTTTGCCATGAAATAGAACAAAGGAAGCACGCCTCAGATAAGCACATCTAGCGGGCTCCAGCGTTGCGTTTCCGTTGCGCTCCCACCTCTGTCACACAAAACTCACCTGTTATATCCCCTTCTTGTTCTGGTTGAGTCTTTTTGTCCGGGTTCTAACCCAGCCAGTAGGTGACATCCTGGAGCATACTTGGGACACTGCTTGCAGGGGGACTCGAGGAGAACAGGTTGTCCTTGCAGACTGGTGACATGGGTGATGCCTTCACTCGGTCTCCTTCATAGCGCAAGGGATGAGCTTTTCAAACCTGGCTTAAGATCATAGAGCAAATCATGAAGGGCCTAGGTTCCAGTTCTGCCTCTTCTGCTTCTTATATGACTCTGGGTGAGTTCTTTAACCTCTCCAAGCCTCATTTCTATTGAATACATCTCTTCAGTGAAGATAATACTACCTACCTTGCAAGGCTGCAGTGAAGAATGAAAGAGAAAAGGGATTTGAAGCATTTAGCTGAATGACTAGCAGAGAAGTGCTGTTCTAATTGTATTATAGTTGATTCTGAATCTCCTTTGCTTGGGGTTGAGTACAAAGTCACTGATGGTAAGAGCAGGCTGGATCTCATGGCACGACACTGGAGAAGGCGTGAGGGTGAAGTGGGCCACTCCTTCCACACCAGCCAAGGCACAGTGACAACCCCTGACCTGCATTGTACACACAGCCAGCCCCATGACCTTCTCTCCAAGAGGAAGGAGAACAGCTATGGAGGCGAAGGGTGTTCTAAGAAAAAGTACGATCAGCAGGAATAGTGCATTCAACAAACCATTCCCACATCACTGATAAAATACCTACTGACAATTGATGGTTGAAATGCTGTAATCCAAGAAATCATTGCAAGCCAACATTTTTATTTTTCTGATTGAAGTATAGTTGATTTACAATGTTGCATTCGTTTCAGGTATACAGCACAGTGATTCAGTTATATATATATATATATATATATATGTAAAACTGAATATATATATATATATATATATATATATATATATGAGTGTGTGTGTGTATATTCTTTTTCAGATTCTTTTCCCTTGTAGGTTATTACAAAATATTGAGTACAATTCCCTGTGCTATACAGTAGGGCCTTGTTGTTTAGCTATTTTCTATATAGTAGTGTGTATATGTTAATCCAAAACTCCTAATTTATCTCCCCACCCCCTTTCCCCTTTGGGAACCATCAGTTTGTTTTCTATGCCTGTGGGTCTATTTCTATATTATAAATAAGTACATTTATATCATATTTTTAGATTCCACATGTAAGCGATATCATATGACATTTGTCTTTCTCTGTCTGACTTACTTCACTTCTCTAGGACCATCCATGTTGCAGCAAATGGCAAGCCAACATTTTTAAAAAGTCAGTTCCTGGCTACTCACATCTTGTCATCACATTCTCCAGACCAGGAGGTGGCAGGTGGGTTTCGTTACAAAATCCAGAGTTTTCTGTAGATAAAGATTCTGAGGCTGAGTCAGAGTGGCATCACGGTCTAGCCATGTCATCCATTGACTGTAAGAACAGCGGGTGTGATGGTATAGACTTGTCATGACCTCCTTAGACAGTTCAGAAAAAGAAAACCCAGCCACACACACAATACTTAGAAATATAATATCTTTATCAGCAAGGAGTACAGCCACCATCGTCAGAGAGTATAGACAGCAAAATTGTTCCTATAAACTTCAGCTAACTCTCAACACCAAGAAATGCTGAGGACCTTAGCTCCGGGCTTTGCAGGGATGCACTGAGATGGCAAAGAGGTGCAGAAACCAGCGTCTGCTCTCTCATCGACCCTTCTGAATGCGGCCCCGTCACTGGGCAGATGAGTCGGCTGGAGTCCCAGGAGGGCTCACGTTGGAGTTTGTGGAGAAGACCTGGAAAGTTCTACCCCTCCCCAGAGTCTGAGAATGTGTATATAACCCTGTGAATCCTGACCACCCCTCAGGGGAGCTAACGGCCTGCGGATTTCACCATCTAGCCTTGCATCAGTCAAGTTAGCCATCAGAAGCAACTCCCTACTCCACCGTTAAAGGCCACCCACAGTGGGCCACCCAGCCCTGCACTCAGAGGGCATCACTGGGCCCCTACCCCTTCACTCACACTCCTCCCTGACAGCTTTCTGGTCCTTTGGCTCACAGAACCAGACACTATAGATTTGAAGCAGTACACTGTTCCTTTCTGCACACTCAGGCACCACGCACTCCAAGGACAATGGGACTTGGGGTGAAGAGCCGGAGACGCAGGGTGTCCTCCCAGCTTAGTGTCTGAGAAGTCACCTAGCACAGTGGGAGCCAGATATTCCTGCCCTGGTCATTCAATTAAATTATGAGTTGATCAGCTACTGTGTGCTCAGTAAATGCAGGAGGAAAAGTCAGTTTCAGGGTGGACACTCAGGAAACCAAAAATTACGTACAGGACTCTGGACACACTTACAGAAAAGCAATGGAAGGAAAACACAGCACTTTTTAAATTGAAGTATAGTTGATTTACAATGTTTTGTTAGTTTCAGGTGTACGGCAAAGTGATTCAGTTATGCATACATTTTCTTGGAAGTTTTCTCTTTTTCTCTATTTTTAATTGAAGTATAGTTGATTTACAGTGTTTCAGGTATACAGCAAAGTGATTCATATATATATAGTCTTTTTCAGATTCTTTTCCATTATAGATTATTACAAAATATTAAATATAGTTCCCTGTGTTATACAGCAGGTCCTTGTTGATTATCTATTTTATATATAGTCGTGTGTATATGTTAATCCCAACCTCCTAATTTATCCCTCTCCACCTTCCCCTTTGGTAACTAGAAGTTTGTTTTCTATGTCTGTGGGTCTATTTCTGTTTTGTATATAAGTTCATTTAGAAAATGACGGCTGTTATGCCTCAGACACATTCCCAAGCATAAGCACTTGATGTTAATACAACTGCATTTGAAAATCACTTGACGTGGACTGATATTCACATGAAGACATTTAACATATACTTATGTTCTTCACAATAATTGGTTTCCTTGCACAGTGTTTTAAATAATAGGCATTCCATTTGGCTTTATGCCGGGATGATGAGAATTGTGGACCTTCACATTGTTTTGAAGTAAGTGTGACATCCAGTCAACTGCAAAAGTAGTTCTTTAGCCGCAAAAATAGTTCTTTAGCCATGAATGTAAATGGGTAGCAACCGAGTAAAGAGGAAGAATAAAATATTTAGATTTTCGTTTTCTATAGTATAGTAAAAATTCATCAAATTTACCCCTTTGTCATCAGTGTTTGAGAATAATAAAAAAAAATAATAGGAGAAAATAATAAAAATCAGTTCTCTTTTATGTACAAAATACAAGTTACTAGAATGCAAGTGTTATAAAATATCTCTGTCTTTTCTTTTTTCCTGCATTCTGTCTTCATACCTATGGGGTTTTTTTTAATTAGCATACGGACTGTTTCCTCCCAATAAATTCACTGATTTATTTAAATGCATCCATGTCAAATAGACGCATCTATGTTGTTCTGAAGAAAAACAAAATGCATATGGGTCCCTCATTCCACTGCACTGTAGTGCTCATAAAACACAGTGATGTAAGATTTGCAGATATTTTCTACAAAGTAACAAAATCTCCCAGTGGTATTAGTATCAACATATAATAGTCTCCATTTCCTTTTTTTATTGGAGTATAATTGCGTTACAATGTTGTGTTAGTTTCTGCTGTACAGTGAAGTGTGTCAGCTATATGTATGCATATATTCCCTCCCTCTTGGACTTCCCCCCCCACAAATCCCACCCACCTAGGTCATCACAGAGCACCGAGCTGAGCTCCCTGTGCTACACAGCAGGTTCCCACTAGCTAGCTATTTTACACATGGTAGTATATTTATGTCAAACCTAATCTCCCAATTCATCCCACCCTCCCCTTCCCTACGTGTGTCCACACGTCCTTTCTCTATGTCTACATTTCTCTTCTTATCATGTATGATCAAGTTCTCCATAAGTTTACCATGAGTGGAAACCTGTGTTCAGAGCTGTCTCACACACCAAGGCAGGGTGAGGGCCCCTGAGAGTGGCTAGTGGGAGCTGAATGGGGGGAGACATTGCAGCCTCCAGAGGGGAAATGAGGGGATGGAGAGTCATGTGCCCTGAGGAGGCCATGGTCATGGAACATGCCAGAAATTCTCTGGATGGAGAGCAGCAGCTCAGGGCCTCCCTACGGACCCTTCCCTCTGCTTTCACAGCCTACTCATGACCACAAGATTCACCACCACAGGTTAAGTAGAAAATACGCTTTTCCAGGTCCTTCCTGTTCTCCATGAAACAAGTGTCATGGCTATTTTTGAACAAGGACAGATGTTTCCCTCATAAAGAAGGACTTTTAGGTTACAAACTCCTTTTCCTCTTACCTTCTTTTTGACTTTCAAATGAATAAACATAGCTACCGAGGATGTAAGAGGTAAACACACGAGAAGGACAAAGCAGAAACAGAGAAATATGAAAAGAACATAAAGAAGAAAAAGAGGAAAGAATGAAGGGAAGAAGAAGAGCCTGGAAGAGAGGAGGCCTTAGGAGGAATCATGGCCCTGGTCCCACATAACACACATGCAGTCCCGAGATTCCTGCATGTGTGCGTGAGTGTACGTGGGTGCATGCGAGTGCGTGCAATGCCAGCAACGTAAACCATAACAATCTTCCGTTTCTCACTTCCTGACATTAGGGACGTGTCCCTTTTCATTTCCACGGTGAGTTAATACAGGCTTCTGTCCTTAATAAATATGTCTTTCAGGAAAGAAAAACTGCCCATCTCCACAGTTAAACAAAAGTCACTTTTCAATGTATGATTCCTTTTAAAGTTTGGACAAATGATCCCCACTGTCTACTAGATTTACTTTCACTGCAAATACACTTCACCACTATATATGTATGTATTTACTTGCATATGTAACATCATATACAGGCATATATATGACTACGTGAATACATGTAGTATATAAACATGTAGTATATAAACATGTAGTATATTTACAGTTAGCACTCACTGAGCCCTCAGAGTGGGTCAAAACCATCTCATGCTTTTATAAGCATCATCTCATTTAATCCTCTCAACAACCTGACGAAAGAGATACTGTGAAACTCACCAAGTTACACATGAGGAGACTGAGGTGTAGTTCAAGTTCCCTGCCTGAGGATCCAAAGCTGTTGAGCAGCGTTGAGAGCCAAGGTCAGCCTAGGCTGTGTGCATCTCTGTGTTTTAATCGTGCGATTACTTTTAATAGCTGTCCAAGGATATCCTTCCCTCTCTTGAAAGCCAGGATTGGCTGTAGTCTTCTGTGATCTTGCTCACCACCCTTTTGATTTTTTAAACCACATTCCCACCTCTGCTCTCTGCTGGGCTCTGCTTTCCCTTTACTGTTTCCCCTACCGCATCAGACTTGATGCACTGCCATTTTCTGGAGGGGGTCGCTGTCAGGAACTGAGGTCCCCCAGGCCGGCCATGCTCACGCAGATGTCTGCATTCCTAGCCCAGGAGCCTCCACCAAAACCTCCTCAACAAGGTGCTGCCTGAGGAACTTTTCTCCACTCTGACTGAGTACTTTTCCACCCCAGGCTTTCCCCTCTTGGCGAGTACCCACCCAACTCTGTCTGCCTGACCCTCGCCTGATGCCATTCCGTGGGGGAAATGGGACACCAGGGAGTTGGAACCTCTTTTTTGCCTCTTGCTTGCGCTTTCGCAGTAAGAGAACCAAGACTTGATTGTCAGTTTCACTTTAGTTCGTTGTCCTACTTCACCACCTCCATGCCTGGCACCTGGACAAATCCTTCAGCTGTGACATTTTCTGGTGTTTCCATGCTTGATCTGATGCTGGGACTGACATTGGACTTTGGGGAGAAAATAACTCGAGATGTTATAGGATACCTTCCTTTGTGATAGCAGTTTGCCTTTTCATTTTTTATTATAATCCATAAAGCGCCCGGGTTTGGGAGGCGATGAACCCGTACGGGACAATCTCAGTCGCCCAGGAGCTCAATTTCGAGAAGAGTCAGATTCATGGGCACTCAGTGCCTGTCTATTTCCTGTCCCCCACGCTGGCCCCAACGAAACCTACATAGTCCAAATTACAGTAGCAAAAGAGAAACTTATGTCCCGAGGCTCCCCTGTCCTTCTAAACCACATGAAGGGTCTCTGTCTCCCGCTTATCCCTGCAGCTGCCCCACTTTCATCTGGAGCTTTAACGACACCCTGAGGTCTCCAAACTTTGGGCCCTCGTTTACTCATCACTACTTAGCACCTTCCTGAATTTTTTAAAACTTTGCATTTCACAATAACATTGAATTTACAATGCAGGAATAATCCAGAGCATTCCCATGGAAACTTTACTTAGATTCATCCATTTTTAATATTTTGCTACATTTGTCTCATCATATTCTCTCTCAGATTCTCATGGTAAATGACTTTGTACACAATTTGTTTTCTCTGGAACTTTTGAAAGTAGATTTCATACCTCGTTCCTCCTTACCTCCTAATATTTCAATGTGTGTTTCCTATGAACAAGGATAGTCTCTTTAAAAGAAACACAGTTGTCAGTTCAGGAAATTTAACATTGAGAAAATACTTTTATTTAAATATAGACTATATTCCAGTGCTGTCAATGCTATCTTACACCACTCACAAAAATTAACTCAAAATGGATTGAAGGCTTAAATGTTAGACCTGAAACTATGAAACTCCTAGAAGAAAACATAAGAATAAAGCCCCTGCACACGAGTCTTGGCAATGAATTTTTTTCTAACATCTCTATTGGAGTATAATTGCTTTACAATAGTGTGTTAGTTTCTGCTGTATAACAAAGTGAATCAGCTATATGTATACATATATCCCCATATCCCCTCCCTCTTGCATCTCCCTCCCACCCTCCCTATCCCACCACTCTAGGGGGTCACAAAGCACCAAGCTGATCTCCCTGTGCTATGCGGCTGCTTCCCACTAGCTGTCTATTTTACATTTGGTAGTGTATATATGTCCAAGCCACTCTTTCACTTCGTCCCAGCTTACCCTTCCCCCTCCCCGTGTCTTCAAGTCCATTCTCTATGTCTGCGCCTTTATTCCTGTCCTGCCCCTAGGTTCATCAGAACCGTTTGTTCTTTTTCTTTTTTTTTTTTTAGATTCCATATATATGTGTTAGCATACAGTATTTGTTTTTCTCTTTCTGACTTACTTCACTCTGTATGACAGACTCTAGGTCCATCCAAGTCACTACTAATAACTCAATTTCATTTCTTTTTATGGCTGAGTAATATTCCATTGTATATATGTGCCACATCTTTATCCATTCATCTGTCGATGGACACTTAGGTGGCTCCCATGTCCTGGCTATTGTAAATAGAGCTGCAATGAACAATGTGGTACAAGACTCTTCTAGAATTATGTTTTTCTCAGGGTATATGTCCAGTAGTGGGATTGCTGGATCCTATGGTAGTTCTATTTTTAGTTTTTAAGGAAAAATAGAACTACCTCCACACTGTTCTCCATAGTGGCTGTATCCATTTACATTCCCACCAGCAGAGCAAAAGGGTTCCCTTTTCTCAACACCCTCTCCAGCACTTATTGTTTGTAGATTTTTTGATGATGGCTATTCTGAGCAGTGTGAGGTGATACCTCACACCTACAATGAGATGATACCTCATTGTAGTTTTGATTTGCATTTCTCTAATGATTAATGATGTTGAGCATCCTTTCATGTGTTTGTTGACCATCTGTATATCTTCTCTGGAGAAATGTCTATGTAGGTCTTCTGCCCATTTTTGGATTGGGTTGTTTTTGATATTGAGCTGCATGAGCTTGGCAATGAATTTTTAAATATGACAACTAAAGCACAGGTAATAAAATCAAAAATAAGAAAGTGGAACTATATCAAATAAAATAGCTCTGTACAGCAAAAGAAACCATCAATAAAGTTAAAAAACAATCTATGGAATGGGAAAAAATCTATTTGCAAACCATATATTTGATAGGGAGTTAATATCCAAAACATATAAAGTACTCATGCAACTCAACAACAATAACAAACTAAACAACTCAATTTTTAAAATGGGCAGATGACCTGAACAGGCATTTTTCGAAGAAGATATATAAAAGGCCAACAGGTACATGAAAGGATAATCAACATCATAGTCATTAGGGAAATGCAAATTAAAGCCACAATGAGCTATCACCTCATGACTAATGTGAGAATGGCTATTACCAAAACGACAAGAGATAACAAATGTCGGCATGGATGCGGAGAAAAGGGAATCCTCGTGCACTGTTGGTAGGACTGTAAAGTGGTGCAGCCATCATGGAAAACAATATGGAGGAGCATCAAAAAATTAAAAGTAGAATTACCGTATGATTCAGTAATTCCATTTCCGAAACAAAAACTCTAACTTGAAAAGATATCTGTACCGCCATGTTCACGGCAGCATTACTTACAATAGCCAAGACATAGAAACAAACTAAATGCCCATTGATAAAAGAATGGATAAAGAAGTTGGGGGAATATAAACACAATGGAGTATTATCCAGCCATAACAAATGAAGGAATCCTACCATTTCAACAACATGGATGGACCTTGAAGGCATTATCCTAAGTAAAATAAGTCAGACAGAGAAAGACAAACATTATATGATCTCATTTATATATGAAATATAAAAGAAAGAAAAAACTCATAGAAAAAGAAATCAAACATGTGGTTACCAGAGGCAGAGGGTGAAGGGAGGGAAAATTGGAAGAAGGTGGTCAAAATATACAGACGTCCAGGGACTTCCCTGGTGGCGTAGTGGTTAAGAATCTGCCTGCCAATGTAGGGGACACTGGTTCAAGTCCTGGTCCAAGAAGATCCCACATGCTGTGGAGCAACTAAGCCTGTGTGCCACAACTACTGAGCCCATGCACCACAACTACTGAATCCCATGCGCCTAGAGCCCGTGCTCCACAACAAGAGAAGCCACCACAATGAGAAGCCTGTGCACTGCAACAAAGAGTGACCCCCTCTCACTGCAACTAGAGAAAGCCCGCACGCAGCAACGAAGAGCCAACGCAGCCAAAAATTAATTAATTATTTTTTTAAAGAAAGATCAACTTCCAGTTATCAAACAAACAAGTACTAAGGGTGTAATGTACAACAAGGTGACTATAGTTTACATTGTTGCATGATATATAGGAAAGTTAAGAGAGTAAATCCTAAGTGTTCTTATTATAAGGAGATTTTCTTTTTTTTCCTTTCTTTTTTCTTGTCTTTATAAGGTATCTATATGAGAAGATGCATGTTAACTAAACCTTTTGCAATAATCATTTTACAATATAGGTACATGAATCAAACCATCATGCTGTATGCCTTAAACATACAGCATGTGTGTGTCAATTATTTCTCAATAAAACTGGGGGAAAAAAGAGTAAATAAATAAATAAGAATCACCCTCAAGTGGTACATTATTGATTTTTAAGAGGCATTTGTGAGTGACTATTTGTCTACATATACTTTACATGTAAATGGACAAACATCTCACTTTTCTCCAGGTAGTGCCGTTTTATGCAAGTTGTCTTGGTGTAATTAGTGATAGCACCCTCTTCCACTTCCAAAAGGGACCTCCTCAGAAGATAATTATGTAATCACCTCTTCTTATATACCTGCTTTTCAGATAAATAAGTACTTATTCCAGGCCTACAGCATCTTTTTTCTGAAATGGAATTTACTTTACATATTTTCCTGATTATAAGGATAATTCATCTTCTTTGTGAAAAGCAAATTAGAAAATACAGAGGCATAAAGAAGCAAAAGAATTCCATTTACTGGCTTGTTTCCACTTATGATAATGCTTTAGCTTATATGCACGTTCACATTTGATTTTCACCACCATACTGCAATAGAGCTGAGCCGAGATTATTCTATTTCTTGTTTTACAGCTGAAGGCATTGAAGGTAAAGAACCTCCAGCCCAGACACTCTGCCTTGAAATCTCATTCTCTGTCCACTGCATCACATTGCCTGAGAGACACAGCTGAAGGGAAGTGCAGAGTAACAATTGTACCAGCAATAATGGACATTACGGTTGAGCTCTTAGTAGTTGGATGTCTTTAAAGCTCTAAGCAACCTTAGGAGGTGGGCATTAAGGGAGAAAATGATATACAGTGGGGATGAGCAATTGTCCAGTATCCATCTCACAGTTCACAAGTGATGCCTAGCTTCTATGTCTGAACTCATGGCCACTACGATCTAACCCTCTTACAGTTTTGAAAATCAATCTTATTGAGATAGAGTTACATACAATCAAATGCACCCATTTTAAGTGTATAGTTCCATGAATATGGGGAAATGTATATGCAATTCA
Source organism: Tursiops truncatus (assembly GCF_011762595.2). Classification (NCBI taxonomy): domain Eukaryota; kingdom Metazoa; phylum Chordata; class Mammalia; order Artiodactyla; family Delphinidae; genus Tursiops; species Tursiops truncatus. Next base: position 136,781,552 of record NC_047037.1, on the reverse strand, counting down.
ACCATCACCACAATCAAGATTTTGAACATTTCTGTCACCCTCAAAAGTTTCCATATGATTTTTTACAGTCAGTCCACATGCCCACCACTGCCCCCAGGCAGCAACCCGGCTACCACTGTACCTTAGTTTTGCCTTTATAGAATTTCATAAAAAACAGAATGATGCTGCTTAATATAGCAAGGCTGAAATTTACCTGAGACCTGTGGTCCTGAAAAATAGCAAAGGCTCAAGGAACACCATTCCTGCCCCAACCCTTTTGTGTTCTTGAAAACATCTTACTGCAAAAAGCACCCATCCCCATACAACTTAATAAGACTCTAAGAAGCCCACTTTGTTTACATATGACAGCCAGACACAGACACAGACACAGACCCTGCAAATTCCCTTCCTTTGCTAATCATGAAAGATTAGCTGCACTGCTTATGCCCACTAATCAATCAGAACAAAATGTTTTTTAATCAAACTTGGGTTAAGAGTTTCCTTCCCCCCATGGGAGCAGGGGGAGTGGGATGAATTGGAAGATTGGGATTGACATATATACACTACTATATATAAAATATATAACTAATGATAACCTACTGTGTAGCACAGGCAACTCTACTCAATGCTTCTAAATGGGAAGGATATCCAAAAAAGAGGAGATATATGTATATGTATAACTGATCCACTTTGCTGTACAGCAGAAACTAGCACAACATTGTAAAGTAACTAAACTCCAATAAAAATTAATTTAAAAAAAAAAGGATCTCCTTCCCCAGGCCCATGAACTTTGGTCCACCCTTCAGTGCCAACAGATAGCACCTCACAGAAAAACAGTCCCACCCTCACTGCCCCTCCTATAAAAGTCTGACCTCAGGGTAAAACATTCTCGATCTACTATCCAGTCACCTCGCCTCTCACCCTACTTCCCCCACCTGCTTCTTCCTGGCTTTATTCACTCCACTCTGCAAAGAACAACCCCTAACGCTAACCTCTGAGATGCTTGCTGATCTGATGGTCAGAACCAGCTCCCTACTGCAGTAGCTCCTCCCCCATTGCGATTTCCTCTTGAATAAACTCTCTCCAAATGAAGTGGAGATTTGTTTTTATTTGACAAATAAAATTAAAAATCTGGCTTTACTTGCTCAACATAATGTTTTTAAGATTTAGCTACATCTTTTCCATGTATCAGCAGTTTCTTTTCATTGCAGAGTAATATTCCACGGTGTGAATATACAAGTTGTTTATCCATTCCCCAGTTAATTTGAGTTTTTTCTTGGGCTCTGAGTTTGAGTTTTTCATTTGAGTTTTTTCTTGGTCTTTGGAGGCTGTGAATATTCTCAAGCAAGTCTTTTGTGGACATGGGCTTTCATTGCTCTGGGTAAATGTCTAGGAGTGGAATTGCTTAGGTGACCCACATTTTAAAGTCAGCTGTCCTCTCCTTTGATTTTAGTGTCCACCCTATAAGTTGAGTATAGAACAGCATTTTCTGATCAAAAATCTTGAAGTGAGATGTTGCATGGTTTCCTCACTTGTGCTTTACTCATGTATGAGCACACATGATGATTCCTTTAAAAACACAAGCTTCATATCAAATTGTCCCCTTACCAAGTAGCTCTGTATTCAGCATGATTCCAAAGAAGAGGTTGGAACACGTGTATATGAGTTTCAAGCAATACATATATCCTTTTTGCTGGAGGATTGCTTTAATTTACCCATTTTAAATGTTTCATTCACACTGTTATAAATATTATGCCCTTTTTCCCATGCATCTGCTGCTTCCTCTCCACTTCTCTCCCCAGCCTGGTTTATTGTGTTTATAAATAAGAAATGACAAACATTTGTTCTTTTTAAGAAAACAAAGCGCATTTCTTTCCATCCCATCAAATGAAGTTCAGCTATTCCACTAGTTAAAATTACATTAGACAATTTCAGTTAGGAAGAAAAATAATCAACGTGATAAGCAAAATCCCCTTGAAAAGGGAGGGACGAGAATAGTTGAGGATAAAATGCAAGGTCTCCTGTGTGAGTGTTAGTTCCCATCTTAAATGGCTTCTGCTCAGATGTCCATTTAACTCTTCAGCCTAGTTTATTTCCTCCCATTCTGTGACCTGAGCAGAGGGCTGAGTTCCAGGACCTGGACACAGGCTGGAGGGAAGGAAGGAGATGGAGAGAGGATGCCAGCAGAGGTGGGGAGAGCTGGCCATAGTTCTCTCTCCCCGATGGTCTGAAAACTTGTAACAACACTATTTTCACTCTGAGCATTTCCACCTACAGGGATCAAATGCTTTCCAAATTCCTGGCACCTAGTCACCTACTTCACTGCTTGTCAGAAGCGCTGACATCAATAATTTACAGCCTTTAAATGTTTAAACTTTACTGTTCCTGGAACACAGGCTTAGCTGGAAGCAGTGGATTTTTGTTTTGAATTTTATTTATTTTTTAATACAGCAGGTTTTTATTAGTTATCCATTTTATACATATTAGTGTATATATGTCAATCCCAATCTCCCAATTCATCCCACCACAACCAGCCCCCTCACCACCCCAGTTTCCCCCCTTGGTGTCCATAGGTTTGTTCTCTACATCTGTGTCTTTATTTCTGCCTTGCAAACCGGTTCATCTGGAAGTAGTGGATTTTTAACAGAAGCCCATATTCTCAGGTTAGTTAAGCAGTACTCACAGCTTAAATTAATGCCATTAAATCCCCACATAAATATCCTGGAATTTTATCATCATTGCAACACAGTTACATGTAATTACAGATTTAAAAACAGAACATCTAGCCCCCATATTAAGACATTTCAGAGGACTAAATAAATATACTTGTGGTGAAATGTATCTGTGGGCTTGCTTTGTTGGTGGTATGTGGTTTTTTCTTTCTTTCTTTCTTTCTTTATCTCCCAGAACAAAGCAGCCTGTTTCTTTACTTTTGTTTTCAGTAGGAGTATGCCAAATTGCACTCACTTTTAACAGGTCCCTTAACTACCCTGTTCTTTTAAACATCTATCTCTCTGTTGTTTCATAACATGTAGCTGAAGATTGTAAAAGGGGAATGGATCAAGAGCCCTTCTGCTAGTCTCTGGTCACACTGCCTATTTCTAGGCAACGTAAACACATCCCGAATCCCCACCCCAAAACAAACAGACAGGACTTATAGAGTCGGTGCAGGAGTCCTTCCTTCACTACAGGGACCCCAAAACAGTCACTACTGTCCAGGTAGTAGAGTTACCAGATTTACTAAATAAAATTACAGGCCGTCTAGTTAAATTTAATTTCTAGATATCACTGAAAAAAAAATCTAGGAAGTTCCCTGGTGGTCTAGTGGTTAGGGTTAGGTGCTTTCACTGCCGTGGCCTGAGTTCAACTCCTGGTCAGGGAACTGAAATCCCACAAGCCGCACAGCACAGCCAAAAAAAAAAAGAATTTTTTTAGTATAAGTATGTCCCAAATATTGCATGAGATATACTAAAAAAAAATTCTGTTTATCTGAAACATAAATTTAACTGGGCATCCTATATTTTATCTGGCCACCCTACCAGGCAGAGATGCCCAAACCTATCCCAAGAATTCCATGGAAGGCCTGCAATCTGTGGTCAATTCTTGAAGTTTTTCTAAATGGATTTAAATAATAATGATCAAAAATATAATTTGATTGAGTCTTTACCTTTATGGGTTAGATCCTATGTTGAGTACTTTTCCAACTCATTTCATTCATCCCTTCAGCACCCTTAGGAGGTAGGTATTATTGTTATCACAGAGGAGGAAGATGAAGGTGTAGACAAGTTAAACAAGTTGGCCTGGGCTCTGACCAATCCTCCAAGCCCATGAACTTCACCTGTATTCCATACTGCCCTCTCTATATGTTACTCCTTCCCCTGAAGTCATTGCCATTGAGTATGATAGAGAAAGGCCTACAGGTACACACACCCTCCAGCCTCTGCAACTGTTCATTTCTCAGTTGAGATTTAAACATAGAGAAACCACCTGCTAACAGAGACAGGACATGGGCCCATTCTATCAGTAGTTCTCAGACTTTGGTCTGCGTCAGAATAATGGAGGGGTAATAACTTGCATTTCTAACAAGCTCCCAAGTGATGCTAATGCTGCTGGTTCAGGGAACACACTCTGAAACCTGCTGGTTTAGAGCACGGACTGTGCCATGAGCCTCCCTGGATTTGCACCTCAGTCCAGCCTTCTAGTAGCTCCACAGCCTTGCACACATAACTTAACCTCTCTGTGTGCCTCAGTTTTCTCACCTGAAACATGTACCTAATAATAGCACCGCATCCTAGATATAGTTGCATGACATACTACATGTAAAATGCTTAGCTCCATAGCTGGCACTACAGTAACAATAATAATAATAGCAGCTCATTATTACCATGATTATCTGATTATCGGAAGAGCATTTTGCTAAGGTTCTAATAGAAAGGAGTGCTGAGTTCTAGATTCTTCTCTATTACATTCTAGCTCCATAGGCCAGAACCTCTACTCTGTTAGGCTTCTCTTCTCTTAAATGTCAAATGGGGCTCAGCATCCTTTCTGAAGACCACCAACCACTGGATCAAATGATGCTTAGCCCATCCTGGCCCTGAGAGCTTCGATCCCCTGCTTTAGTTGGAGGGCTAATGTTGTCTGATATCAAGAATTATTATAAAACTACAGTAATCAAAACGGTGTGGCATATAAAACAATAGAACAGAACAGAGAGTCCAGAATCAGACCCACACATAAATGGACAACTGATTTTTGGCAAAGGTGTAAAGGCAATTCAGTGAAGAAAGGATAGTCTTTCACCAAATTATGCTGGAACAATTGGATCTCCACATGCAAGAACAGACACTACAATTCCTGTGTACCTTAACGAAATTATTGGTTTATCTCACCCCAGCTGTCCACTACCTGAGATGAAAAAGCGACCTAGGACCTCAGAGAGCATTCGACAGTCAGAGCATGCAGGAGTTCCGTGGTCTTCAAATCCCAGCTGGAACTCTGTTCAAAGCCAAGAAAAGCAGAGCCAGGTGCCTGCTGTTCGAGGGTTCCACCTGCAGAACAAGCCAGCTCTAGGAGACCACAGCTGCTAAGACCTCCCCAGGGGAGATGGGCCTCTCATCAGACCAGGATGGTAGTGCTGCCTGAGGCTTCTGAAATGAGGGCTTGGAACAAATGCATCCCAGAGTTTACTCCCCACTCTCATTTAAGTTTCAATCCTCCCCCTGTTACCACCCCCCCGACACCCCCACCCAGAATGAGTGCTCTGTTCAAACACAGAAGTGCAGACCACGTCTTGGCCGGAGTCCACCAGCAGACTCCAGGGAAAGCACAGCCCTTCTCCGAGGTCGCCAACTCTGTGAACATGGTGTAGGGGAAAGCACCTCCCGCTGCTGGAAGTGTAGACACAGCTGTGACCCGGGCTTGCCTGGCTCTGTTGCAGGTACAGAACCAATCTTTTGTGTTACCATCCTAAATCCCCACGGTCCAGGGGCCTGGTTCACCGGCCAGCCTGAATGCACAGGAGCACAGCCTGGTGAGGGCAGGGAGCATGGAAACTCAGCCTGTCACTCCACTGAAGACGTGATTTACAGCCCATACCTGTACCTAGCCAGCCTGCTTTCTCAGAGAACATGCTCTTAATCGCCTGTGCATCAGGGTCTGGCAGGAAGGTGAGGGAGAAAGCGCTTTCATGATTTTCAGCAAATTTATTTTCCTGTCAAAGCAGCAGGTATTTTGGCCCAGATGAGTGGGCTTTCTTTCAGCAATAGAAAACTTTTACTCAGAAATAAATACTACCTTCACATTTCTTTTCTTAGCTTTCTTTGGGAACTTAAAAAGTGTCAAATGACCAAGCAAGAAGAAAGAATATGAAAATTGGGGCCCAAACTCTAGTTCTCAGTGTCAATTTTATAAAAGGACAGCTGGAGATACTAGAAATCATGTCCATTTCACAGATGAGGAAACTGAGGCCCAGATGGAAGGTAACTTTCCCAAAATCTCACTGTTGGTCACTGGCAGACAGGTTGCCTGATTCTCACACCACTGCCAGCTCTGGTGCCCCCCAGGGCTCCTGAAGGGCAAGGATACCAGATGTGGCAAATAAAAATATAAGGGCAGCCAATTAAATTTAAATTTCAGGTAAATAATGAATATTTTTTCAATATAAACATGTCTCAAATATTGTATGGGACATACTTATATTTTAAAAATTGTTGATTGAAATGTTAACTGCTTTATTGAGATACAATTGATATACCAAGAAACGAACATGAGTAATGTATACAATTTGATGATTTTAGACACACCCATGATACCATTACACCCACACACCCATGATACCATTACCATCAATACAATTGAGGTAATAAACATATCCATCACCTCCAAAAGTTTCCTTGTGTCCCTTTGCTTTATTGAAATTTATTACATCAAGGTATATATTACTCAAAGCCTCAATTTATGTTTGGTGTATTCACTTCATGTCCTTCTGAGATACAGTGTGAGATGGAATGCCACGATTACAGATAGGCTCTCCTGCCCACCCTGAATGAGCAGAGTCTGGATAAAGTGAATTATTATGACACCCTAAGGAAAGACAGAGGTCACTGGTACATAGGAAAGCTCCCCGGTGGTCGAGATAGAAACAGGGTTCGATGAATGAAAAGGCATGAGGTGGGGTTTGTGAGGGCTGAGGATCACTCAGAAGCATATGCAGTATCTCTGTGATCTGGACACTTGTGCTGACCAGAGAGGGAAATAATCAGGAACCTGGGTCAATACAAGCTGTGGGCCTTCACCTTGATAGGCTGTGCTATACCCCCTGCTAGGGGGGGTATACCCCCTGCTCTCACACATGTGCAGTTTCCCCCATTATCCACATCCCCCCACCAAAGGGATACATTTGTTACAATTGATGAACCTACATTAACTCCATGTTGTCACCCAAGGTCTATAGTTTACATCACTCTTCACTCTTGGTGTTGCACATTCTATGAATTTGGACAAATGTATAATATGTATCCATCATTATAGTATCATATAAAATAGTTTCACTGCCCTAAAATCCTCTGTGCTCTGCCTATTCATCCTTCCCCACCCCCAACCCCTGGCAATCACTGATCTTTTTACTATCTCCATAGTTTTCCCTTTTCCAGAATGTCATGTGGTTGAGGTCATACAGTATGTAACATTTTCCGATTGGCTTCTTTCACTGAGTAATGCGCCTCAGTGCCTACATTTTGGAAGTATCAATGCTTAAACTCAACAGTTTTTCTGTCATTAGATGAGTGAATCAGTGGTGATTACTCATCTGGCCTCTGGAGGCCTTGGGTACACAACTGATAATATTCCTGTTTGGCTGAGAGGTAACAGAAAGCAGCAAATCCACCCCATCACAGGCTCTTACTCTGATGGGCTGAATGCAGTATAAGCTGTCTTTCTAATGACACTTGAAGAGGGTCATTTCTTAAAAAGAAATGAAGATTAAGATAGGGTTTTCAGGGTTGTTTAATTTTTTAAATAGATTTGGGGAAGAGATGGATATCATTTAAAATGTACTATTTTCTTGATGTAAAGATAAGGCTTCCCTGGAAATTTTCAATAAACCCGCATGGTTCTTTGGAACATGTTTCCCTCCCCTAGCAGGACTATGGCCACCCTTTGACATCAATGCCCTGCACCCCACAAAACAAGCAAACTGTGCTTCTCTAAGGACATGAAGTAGACATAACACAGGGTTAAAACTGGAAATTTTTAAATTAAGATCATGTACATCTGAAAGGCCATATCATGGCATTTCAACCCCTATAGATGTCAGTTCTTCATTCTGAATAATGCTGGAGATGATATCTCTGCCTTTCTCCAAGACTATGAGTCTTGCTTTTTATCAAAGTCATTAAGGTTCAGAGCTGCTATTCATTAGGTTTTGTCTGCCTTGTGTTTCCAGGGTCTCAAGGTAAACTTCCTTTATGATTACTAATTATTAGCCCTGTTGATTTTTAAGCTTGAAGACTAAGAAACACATTCTTGGGGATGTTTGCAGTGGAGTACGGGGGTGACAAAGACAATGTCCTTGACCAATGTTAGTCAGGCTCCTCTGAGCGTTCTCCACTCAGCCTGAATTTGACCTTCCATGTTCATCTCTGCTAAGCCCAGTTTTAGCAAAGATGCCTGCTATCCTGTGCATGTGTCTTAATTTATAAAGGGAACTAGTGATGACATGGAGAGCTCCATACCATTGAAAGAAAAGTTTAATGTAACTCATGGTCTCCCTAGGAACAAGAGGCACAGCTCACCACATAGTACAGGAGGGACACTAAGTTTTGGTCAGGAGGAAGAAGCAGGAGCAAGGGGAAGGCATAGACCACAGCCTTTATTGGGGTCTCTATGGGAAAGACAAGACAGAGAGAAGTATACAGTGTAGGATTGGTTAGTTTGAATAATTTCAGCAGACTTTGGGCTATAGGCATGGTGGTCCCTAGTTGTCTGGTACCCGGCCCTGAGTTGATTAGGGCAGGGGGAATATTGGCTGGGTGTGTGAGAGTTAGACAAGAAAGTGGACGGGGCAAGGCCTTGATTGGTCAGTCTGCTCATGAAAGGCAGGTTCCAGGCAAGCTGTCCAGCCCTACCCATCCCAAGAATTAGTTATGCCTGGGAGGAGCAGTCTGTCCCTGGGGTCTCTGAGATCCCTGAGAAACATCAAAACATCATAAGATTAAAAAATAAAAGTGTAATTAATATACCTGCTGAATCCATCTAGTGAGAATCCTCCCACCCTTGATATTCTAAGACCTTGGCCTGGCTTTAGCAAGACTTCTCCTATCCTTCACTGCTCCTCTTAGTAACTTCCCATCCACTGACTCCCTCTCACTCTGCCCATTGGTTATAAATCCCCAGCTGTGTTTGCAGTTGAGGTCAGTCTCTCTCCCCTATTACAATAGTCTTGAATAAAGTCTTATCGTTTTAACAAGTGTCAAAATAATTTCTCTTTAACAGTAGTCAAACTCAGGTTTAATGACTGTTACCCTCCCTCCACCCACACCTTCATGGATTAAGGACAGGAAAGCCTTGTATCAAAGCACCATGCCAACGTCAGATGGAAGAGTCTGTTTCAGCATGTTGTTGGCTTCTCAGGTAGAGGTTTTATTAATTCAAACCCATCTTATTCAATTTGAAACTTTTTTTTAAGACTTTGGTAAAAAGAATGTCTGTTTTCTATCTGGAATGTTACAGAAGTGATCTTTGACATAAAACCTATGGCAAAAACCAGTAAGCTAAGAATTTGGTAATCCAATATGGAGCTGAGAAATATTCTGAAAAAATAATAATACATTTATTGAGGGTATTTGTTCCTAGAGAATGTTAAAGAAGGAAGTTTTTTTTCAGTTAAAACAACCAACATCAAATTAAACTAGCCCCAATTTCTAGAACTTCTCAGAGAATGTATAAAAATACTCTGTACTATTAGTAGATGATGTTGGTGCCCTGCCCAGATCCGCATCACCAGCCAGTGCACCCACCCCTCAGAGGCCAACAAATAAGTGCTCTCAGCGGACCCTCCTCTGGAGACCTAGTCTTGTCCATGAATGAACTCTCTCACCATCCCCACACCCAGTCTGCAGCCAATGATGGACTGATACCAGGATTTAATGCACACCCCCTTTCCAGGAGGCAGGATGGGCTCTGTGGTACAATCTCACTATAAAGTCAGGCCAAAGCAGGCCTCCAGCTGAGCCCACACCCTTGCTTAGCATCTTCCCCTGCCATACCCTGCACATCTCTTCTGAGAGTGTGACCTCTTTAAAACAAGTCTCCTGAATCCCTGCCTCAGGCTCTGCCTCTGGGGAACTCAACATGTTCCAAAGACAAAAGAAGATACCTGTCCTGATCTGTTCCCATCACGCACCTCACTCCTTGAATATCATCAAGAGAGTTGCTGGAAGGAAAACCCAAAGCCACTCTCCTCAATGTGTTGTTCAAGGCCCTCCCTGACCTGACTCCACCTTCATCATCCTGCCACTCCTTGCACTTGACCTTTCAGAAATGTGGAAACCCTTGTATTCACTGCCACCACCCCTCCTTTGCCAATCCCACCACACAGCCATGCATGAGCTCACACACATGTGCACATGCATGCACAAACACACGCATGCACACATAGGCACACCTGCACGCGCATAGCCATGTACACATACATGCATGAACACACACTCACACCTATACTCATGTACATCCACACATCTGCAGAAACAGCAAACACAGGCACATGCATGAATACACAGATATACACATACACACACAAACACACGTGTGCACACAAATACATGTGCATACGTGCATACACAAATGCACACCCGCATATGCACACAAATACGCATGCACAAAAACATACACCATCCACCCTGCTGTTTCTTGCCTTCATGGCTTTTTCGTGCTTTTTCCTCTTCCTGAAATGTCTTGTCCCCATTCTGACTAGCTAATCCTACTCATACTTCCTGGCTAATCTCAGAAGCCACCTTTTTCTGGAAGCCTTCCTGTTTGGGTTAGATTTACCTCTGTGCTCCTAGAGCCCCCTGAACTTATTTCTATCACAGTTTCTATCTATTACAGTAATATTCTCTGTCCATGCCCCACTCTCTGGCCAGCTTGTGAGCTCCCTGAGCTGCCTGAGGTCACAGACTGTTTTATTGATCCTCCAGCACTGTGTCCAGTATCTAGGAGACACTCATGAAGTGCTTCCTGAATGAACTTGGAAAGAATTTGAAATGTAAAAAGACTCAAGGTATCTGAAATGGCCTGAGCTGGCTCTTGTTGTCAGAGTAAAGGGATTTTCTTTTAAGTGTACATGGAATAAGTTCTTTCTAGAACGAAAGATCTAGTGTTTCGTTTGAGAAACTTACAGCATGTCACCAGGCAGAAAGGAAATGGGAGACTGGTAGCAAGTTCATAAAAGCAGGAATAGGTGGTTTCTGCACTGGAAGGAGAGCAAGCCAAGCATAGCATTATGGCCCAGGTGGCACGTTTGGGGGCCTGTGTGTGGTCCTCCTCAGTGAGAGCTGCCAGATGCAAGAAGACTCTGGACGCTGATCCAAGGCCATTACACCTACCTCTCCACCCGGACCAAGAATTCAGGGGACTCCCCTGCCTGGGGGAGGGTTCCACCCTCTCTGTCAGCAAGAGCTGGATGCCACAACCGAGGCAGCAGGCCATAACAACTGCTAACAACCCAAGCCAGCTCTCTGAGGTCCCCATGCTGGAAGAAGGGGTCCAACTGTCTCTCAGTGCTAGGGTTTCCTCCCCCAACACCAGGGTCTCAGAGGGGACAGGGTGCATGGATGAGCCGTCATATTCACTTACACCAAATACTAACCAGGTGGCCACACGGGAACTTGCAGTAAAAAAGAGGCACCAAGCTTGCAAGCACAGAACCACGTCTTTCATTTATAATCTCAAGACACATCCTGCGTACTCTGCTGACTCTCATGCAAGCTCCTGCCCAGACCTCCTGCAAGGTGGCTAGAGGAGGCTGTTCCAACCCTATGTACTGCTCAGCTCATTGGATTGAGACTTTTCTCACTGTGTTATCACAAAAGGGGCCAAGAAAGAGAGACTACGGTAACCATGGTTACCAAGCGTGAAGGCTGCACAGGTTCACCTCTTTGAGACGTTGTTCCATTGGTACTCCTAGCTTGTGACATTCTGTGGCCTCAGGAATGTGGCGGTTCTGCAGGCTTTTCTTCCTTCCCTTGTAAGACCCCACCCCCGACATGATAACCCTATGTACTGCTCAGCCCATTGGATTGAGACTTTTCTCACTGTGTTATCACAAAAGGGGCCAAGAAAGAGAGCCTACGGTAACCATGGTTACCAAGCGTGAAGGCTGCACAGGTTCACCTCTTTGAGACATTGTTCCATTGGTACTCCTAGCTTGTGACATTCTGTGGTCTCAGGAATGTGGCGGTTCTGCAGGCTTTTCTTCCTTCCCTTGTAAGACCCCACCCCCGACATCATGAGCCACCCATGTCTCAACAAGCCTTTCAGTCAATTCTGATGGCCATTAAAGTGTGAGAACTGCTGGATTACAAGATAACCACTCATAAAACCCCATTGCCTGCTGCCCATCAGAGTCTCATTGTGTTGATCAAGAGGAGAGTCCCTGAAAAAGAAAATTGCTGTCAATAAAGGTAACAAGAGAGGCAAGAACAGCTCATTTGTTCATTTTCTTTTCAAGGTCAGCCACCTTCCTGCATATTAAGTAGACCAGACAAAAATATTAGCCCATTTTCTTCTGGACTTATTGGATTAACCAATGCTCATGATCCTCAAGGAGAGTGGATTCCAACATAAGAAAGCTTATATAAAATAGATAATAGACCATGATGAACTGGGATTTATCTCAAGAATGCAGACTGGTTAATATTCAAAAACAATGTAATTCACCATATTAATAAACTAAAAAAAGAAAAACCATGTATGGTCATCTCAATAGCTGCAGAAAATGCATTTGACAAACTCCAACATCCACATCCATGCCCAATAAAAATAATCTCAGGAAATTAGGAGCAGAAAAGAACTTCCTCAATTTGACAAAAATATGTAGAAACCCACAGTCAATGTCATACTTAATGGCAAAAGTCAAGATGCTTTATCCCTAAGATCAGGAACATGTCAAGGATGACCACACTCACCACTCTTATTCAACACTATACTAGAGGTTCTAACCAGTGCAGTCAGGCAATGAGAAACAGGAGGCATCTAGATTAGAAAGGAAGTATAACTGTCTTTATTCAGAGATGATAGGATCATTTATGTAGAGAATCCTATGGAACATACGAAAAGTTACGAGAGCTAATAACTGAATTTAGTAAGGTTTCAGGATACAAGAATAATACACAAAAGTCAATTGCATTTCTTTATACTAGCAATGAATAATAAATGCTTTGGGATAAATATGACGAAAGATATGAATAACCTCTACACTGAAAATTATAAAATGTTCCTGACTGAAATTAAAGATGTAAAGATGTGGAAAAATTGGCCTCTTTTATTCAATATTGTTGAAATGTAACTTTTCTCCAAATTGATCTGTAGAGTCAATGCAATCCCAATCAAAATCCCAGACAGCTTTATTGCAATCCTTCATAAACTGATCCTGAAACTGGTGTGGAAACGCAAAGAATATAGAATAGTCAAAACAACTTGGAAAGGGGACCTTCAAGATGGTGGAGAAGTAAGACATGGAGATCACCTTCCTCCCCACAAATACATCAGAAATACATCTACATGTGGAACAACTCCTACAGACCACCTACTGAACACTGGCCAAAGACCTCAGACTTCCCCAAAACAAGAAAATCCCCACGTACCTGGGTAAGGCAAAAGAAAAACAAAAAACAGAGACAAAAGAATAGGGATGGAACCTTCAATGGTGGGGATGGGGGTGGGCAGGGGGAAAGCTTTGGAGCCAAGGAGGAGAGCACAGCCACTGGGGTGCAGAGGGAAAAGCGGAGAGATTTCTGCACAGAGTATTCGTGCCAACCAGCACTCACCAGCCCAAGAGGCTTGTCTGCATTCCCGCCAGGGTGGGCACGGGCTGGGAGCTGAGACTCAGGCTTCTGAGGTCAGATCCCTGGGAGAGGACTGGGGTTGGCTGTGTGAACACAGCCTGAGGGGGCTAGTGCACCACAGCGAGACAGGAGGGAGTCTGGGAAAAGTCTGGACCTGCCTAAGAGACAAGAGACCACTGTTTTGGGGTACATGAGCAGAGGGGATTCCTGCTCCATGCACCCACAGAAGGCAGAGCACCACCTAAATGAGCTCCAGAGATAGGCGTGAAACGCGGCTATCAGCTCAGACCCCAGAGATGGGCATGAAATGCTAATGCTGCTGCTGCAGCCACCAAGAAGCCTGTGTGCAAGCACAGGTCACTATCCACATCCCCACAGGAGACTATGCAGCCTGCCACTGCCAGGGTCCAGTCCCATGATACACGGACAACATCCCCGGGAGAACACACACCACATCTTAGGCTGCTGCAACATCACACCGGCCTCTGCCACAGCAGGCTCACCCTACATTCCAATTATGACAACTGTACCCCTCCCTCTCCCTGGTCTGAGTGAGCAAGAGCACCTTAATCAGCCGCTGCTTTAACCCGCTCCTATCTGGGTGGGGAACAGATGCCTGAGGGTGACCTACATGAAGAGGCGGGGCCAAATCCAAAGCTGAACCCCAGGAGCTGTGCGAACAAAGAAGAGAAAGGGAAATCTCTCTCAGCAGCCTCAGGGGCAGTGGGTTAAATTCCCACAATCAACTTGATGTACCTGCATCAGTGCAATACCTGAATAGACAACGAATCATCACAAAATTGAGGTGGTGGACTTTGGGAGCAACTGTAGACTTGGGTTTGCTTTCTGCAACTGATTTGTTTCTGATTTCTATGTTTATCTTAGTCTAGTTGTTAGTGCTTGTTATCATTGGTGGATTTGTTTATTGGTTTGGTTACTGTCTTTTAAAATTATTATTATTTTTATTTTAATAATTTTTAAAAAAATTTTATTGCTTTTAAATTTTTGTTTCTTTTTTTCTCCCTTTTCCTCTGAGCTGTGTGGCTGCCAGGGTCTTGGTGCTCCAGCCTGGTGTTAGGTCTGAGCCTCTGTGGTGGGAGTGCTGACTTCAGGACATTGGACTACCAGAGACCTCCCAACTCCACATAATATCAATCAACAAGAGGTCTCCCAGAGATCTCCAACTGAAAGCTAAGACCCAGCTCCACCCAACGGCCAGCAAGCTTCAGTGCTGGACACCCCATGCCAAACATCTAACAAGACAGGAACACAACCACACACATTAGCAGAGAGGCTGCCAAAAATCATACTAAATTCACAGACACCCCAAAACACACCACTGGATGCGGCCTTGCTCACCAGAAAGACAAGATCTAGCCCCACCCACCAGAACACAGGCACTAGTCCCATCTACCAGGAAGCCTACACAAGCTACTGAACCAACCTCACCCACTGGTGAGAGACACCAAACACAACAGGAAATATGAAACTGCAACCTGCACAAAGGAGACCCCAAACACAGTAAGTTACACAAAATGAGAAGACAGAGAAATATGCAGCACATGAAGGAGCAAGGTAAAAACCCACTAAACCAAACAAATGAAGAGGAAATAGGCAGTCTACCTGAAAAAGAATTCAGAATAATGATAGTAAAGATGGTTCAAAACCTTGGATATAGAATGGAGAAAATACAAGAAACATTTAAAAAAGACCTAGAAGAACTAAAGAGCAAACAAACAATGATGAACAACACAATAAATGAAATTAAAAATTCTCTAGCAGTAATCAATTGCACAATAACTAAGGCAGAACGGATAAGTGACCTGGAAGATAAAATAGTAGAAATAACTACCACAAAGCAGAATTAAAAAAAAAAAAAAAGAACAAAAAGAATTAAGGACAGTCTCAGAGACCTCTGGGACAACATTACATGCACCAACATTCGAATTATAGGGGTCCCAGAAGAAGAAGAGAAAAAGAAAGGGTCTGAGAAAATATTTGAAGAGATTGTAGTGGAAAACTTCCCTAAAATGGGAAATAGTCAATGAAGTCCAGAAAGTGCAGAGAGTCCCATACAGGATAAATCCAAGGAGAAACATGCAAAGACACATATTAATGAAACTATAAAAGTTAAATACAAAGAAAAAATATTAAAAGAAGCAAGGGAAAAGCAACAAATAACATACAAGGGAATCCCCATAAGGTTAACAGCTGACATTTTAGCAGAAACTCTGCAAGCCAGAAGGGACTCGCAGGACATATTTAAAGTGATGAAAGGGATAAACCTACAACCAAGATTACTCTATCCATCAAGGATCTCATTCAGATTCGACAGTAAAACCTTTACAGACAAGCAAAAGTTAAGAAAATTCAGCACCGCCAAGTAGCTTTACATCAAATGCTAAAGGCATTTCTCTAAGCAGGAAACACAAGAGAAGGAAAAGACCTACAAAAACAAACCCAAAACTATTAAGAAAAAGATAATATGAACATACATGTCAATAATTACCTTAAATGTAAATGGATTAAATGCTCCCACCAAAAGACATAGACTGGCTGAATGGATACAAAAACAAGACCTGTATATATGCTATCTAGAAGAAACCCACTTCAGACCTAGGGACACATACAGACTGAAAGTGAAGGGATGGAAAAAGATATTCAATGCAAATGGAAATCAAAAGAAAGCTGGAGTAGCAATTCTCATATCACACAAAATAGACTTTAAAGTAAAGACTATTACAAGAGACAAAGAAGGACACTACATAAAGATCAAGGGATCAATCCAAGAAGAAGATATAACATTTGTAAATATTTATGCACCCAACATAGGAGCACCTCAATACATAAGGCAAATACTAACAGCCATAAAAAGGGAAATAGACAGTAACACAATAATAGTTGAAGATTTTAACACCCCACCTTCACCAATGGACAGATCATCCAAAATGAAAATAAATAAGGAAACACAAGCTTTAAATGACACATTAGACACAATGGACTTAATTAATATTTATACAACATTCCATCCAAAAACAACAGAATACACTTTCTTCTCAAGTGCTCATGGAACATTCTCCAGGATAGATCATATCTTGGGTCACAAATCAAGCCTTGGTAAATTAAAAAAAATTGAAATCATATCTTTTCTGACCACAATGTTATGAGACTAGATATCAATTACAGGGAACAAAACTGTAAAAAATATAAAAACACGGAGGCTAAACAATGCACTACTAAATAACCAAGAGTTCACTGAAGAAATCAAAAAAGAAATCAGAAAATACCTAGAAACAAATGGCAATGAAAACATGATGACCCAAAACCTATGGGATGCACCAAAACCACTTCTAAGAGGAAAGTTCATAGCAATACAATCCTACCTCAAGAAACAAGGAAAATATCAAATAAACAACCTAACCTTACACCTAAAGCAATTAAAGAAAGAAGAACCAAAAAATTCCAAAGTTAGCAGAAGAAAAGAAATCATAAAGATCAGATCAGAAAAAAATGAAAAAGAAATGAAGGAAACAATAGCAAAGACCAATAAAACTAAAAGCTGGTTTTTGAGAAGATAAACAAAATTGATAAACGATCAGCCAGACTCATCTAGAAAAAAACAGAGAAGATCGAAATCAACAGAATTAGAAATGAAAAAGGAGAAGTAACAACTGACACTGCAGAAATACAAAGGATCATGAGATATTACTACAAGCAACTATATGCCAATAAAATGGACAACCTGGAAGAAATGGACAAATTCTTAGAAAAGTACTGAACCAGGTCTTCCAAGACTGAACCAGGAAAAAAGAAAATATGAACAGATAAATCATACTCACTGAAATTGAAACTGTGATTAAAAGTCTTCCAACACCTGCATCTTTATTCCTGTCCTGCCCCTAGGATTTTCAGAACCATTTTTTTGTTTCTTTCTTTTAGATTCCATATATATGTGTTAGCTTATGGTATTTGTTTTTCTCTTTCTGACTTATTTCACTTTGTATGACAGACTCTAGATCCATCCACCTCACTGGATTGAGTTACAAATAACTCAATTTCATTTCTTTTTATGACTGAGTAAGATCCCATTGTATATATGTGCCACATCTTCTTTCTCCATTCATCTGTTGATGGACACTTAGGTGGCTTCCATGTCCTGGCTATCATAAATAGAGCTGCAATGAACATTGTGGTACATGACTCTTTTTGAATTATGGTTTTCTCAGGGTATATGCCCAGTAGTGGGATTGCTGGGTCGTATGATAGTTCTATTTTTAGTTTATTAAGGAACCTCCATACTGTTATCCATAGTGGCTGTATCCATTTACATTCCCACCAACAGTGCAAGAGGGTTCCCTTTTCTCCACACCCTCTCCAGCATTTATTGTTTGTTGATTTTTTGATAATGGCCATTGTGACTGGTGTGAGATGATATATCTTTGTAGTTTTGATTTGCATTTCTCTAATGATTAATGATGTTGAGCATCCTTTCATGTGTTTGTTGACAATCTGTATGCCTTCTTTGGAGAAATGTTTATTTAGGCCTTCTGCCCATTTTTGGATTGGGTTGTTTGTTTTTTTGATATTGAGCTACATGTAAATTTTGGAGATTAATCCTTTGTCAGTTGCTTCATTTGCAAATATTTTCTCCCATTCTGAGGGTTGTCTTTTCGTCTTGTTTATGGTTTCCTTTGCTGTGCAAAAGCTTTGAAGTTTCATTAGGTCCCATTTGTTTATTTTTGTTTTTATTTCCATTTCTCTAGGAGGGGGGACAAAAGGGATCTTGCTGTGATTTATGTCATAGAGTGTCCTGCTTAGGTTTTCCTCTAAGAGTTTTATAGTGTCTGGCCTTACATTTAGATCTTGAATCCATTTTGAGTTTATTTTTGTGTATGGTGTTAGGGAGTGTTCTACTTTCATTCTTCTGCATGTAGTTGTCCATTTTTCCCAGCACCGCTTATTGAAGAGGCTGTCTTTTCTCCATTGTATATTCTTGCCTCCTTTATCAAACATAATGTGAGCATATGTGCATGTTTATCTCTGGGCTTTCTATCCTGTTCCATTGATCTATATTTCTGTTTTTGTGCCACTACCATACTGTCTTCATTACTGTAGCTTTGTAGTATAGTCTGAAGTTAAGAAGCCTGATACCTCCAGCTCCGTTTTTCTTTCTCAAGATTGCTTTGGCTATTCGGGGTTTGTGTTTCCATACAAATTGTGAACATTTTGTTCTAGTTCTGTGAAAAATGCCATTGGTACATTGATAGGGATTGAATTGAATCTGTAGATTGCTTTGGGAAATATAGTCATTTTCACAATGTTGATTCTTCCAATCCAAGAACATGGTATATCTCTCCATCTGTTTGTATCATCTTTAATTTCTTTCATCGGTATCTTATCGTTTTCTACATACAGGTCTTTTGACTCCTTAGGTAGGTTTATTCCTAGGTATTTTTTCTTTTTGTTGCAATGGTAAATGGGAGTGTTTCTTAATTTCTCTTTCATATTTTTCATCATTAATGTACAGGAATGCAAGAGATTTCTGTGTATTAATTTTGTATCCTGCCACTTTACCAAATTCATTAATTAGCTCTAGTAGTTTTCTGGTGGCATCTTTAGGATTTTCTATGTATAGTATCATGTCATCTGCAAACAGTGACAGTTTTACTTCTTCTTTTCTGATTTGGATTCATTTTATTTCTTTTTTGTCTCTGATTGTTGTGGCTATAACTTCCAAATCTATGTTGAATAATAATGGTAAGAGTGGGCAACCTTATCTTGTTCCTGATCTTAGAGGAAATTGTTTCAGTTTTTCACCATTGTGAATGATATTAGCTGTGGATTTGTCATATATGGCCTTTATTATGTTGAGGTAAGTTCCCTCTATGCCTACTTTCTGGAGAGTTTTTTTTTTTCATAGATGGGTGTTGAATTTTGTCAAAATTTTTTTCTGCATGTATTGAGATGATCATATGGTTTTTATCTTTCAATTTGATAATATGGTGTATCAGATTGATTGATTTGTGTATATTGAAGAATCTTTGCCTTCCTGGGATAAACCCCACTTGATCATGGTGTATGATCCTTTTAATATGCTGCTGGATTCTGGTTGTTAGTATTCTGTTGAGGATTTTTGCATCTCTGCTCATCAGTGATATTGGCCTGTAGTTCTCTTTTTCTGTGACATATTTGTCTGGTTTTGGTATCAGGGTGATGGTGACTTCATAGAAAGAGTTTGAGAGTCTTCCTTCCTCTGCTATATTTTGGAAGAGTTTGAGAAGGATAGGTATTGTCTCTTCTCTAAATGTTTGATAGAATTCAGCTGTGGAGAAAAGGGAACCCTCTTGCACTGTTGGTGGAAATGTAAATTGATACACACACTATGGAGAACAGTATGGAAGTCTCTTAAAAAACTAAAAATAGAACTACCATATGAACAAGCAATCCCACTTCTGGGCATATACCCTGAGAAAACCATAATTCAAAAAGAGTCATGTACCACAATGTTCATTGCAGCACTATTTACAATAACCAGGACATGGATGCAACCTAAATGTCCATCGAGAGATGAATGGATAATGAAGATGTGGCACATATATACAATGGAATATTACTCAGCCAAAAAGAAACACAGTTGAGTTATTTGTACTGAGGTGGATGGACCTAGAGTCTGTCATACAGAATGAAGTAAGTCAGAAAGAGAAAAACAAATACTGTATGCTAACACATACATATGGAATCTAAAAAAAAAATGGTTCTGATGAACCTAGGGGCAAGACAGGAATAAAGACACAGATGTAGAGAATGGGCTTGAGGACACAGGGAAGGGGAAGTGTAAGCTGAGACAAAGTGAGAGAGTAGCATTGACATATATACACTACCAAATGTAAAATAGATAGCTAGCAGGAAACAGCTGCATAACACTGAGAGATCAGCTCAGTGCTTTGTGCCCACCTATGGAGGTGGGTTAGAGAAGACTGGAAGGAGAAGCAAGAGGGGGGAGATATAGGGATATATGTATACATATAGCTGATTCACTTTGTTACGCAGCAGAAACTAACACACCATTGTAAAGAATTTTAGTCCAATAAAGATGTTAAAAAAAAAACTTGGAAAAAGAAGAACAAATTTAGTGTGCTAACACTACCTGATTTCAAAAATTATTATAAAACTATAGTAACCAAAACCAGTGTGGTGCTGGTGTAAAGGTAGAAAATGCAATTGAATGGAAGAGGGAATCCAGAATTAGATTACACATAAACAGACATCTCCAGCCATGCAGTGGGTGTTAATTCTATGCTATGTATTAGGCTAAGTACTTGAATATGCTAAAAAATGTCTTTAATCTCGCAAAACAATACTATGAGTAGACACTACTATGAACCACATTTTATATGTGAGTGTACTGGAATCAGAGATATGAATGCACTTGCCCAAGTCATCCAACTACAGTGGTAGAGTTTGGATCTGTGTTTTTAACCACCTGTGGAAGGAAGTGGAACATATTTGATGACCAACTGAATAGCTGTGACACATACCCTTGTCTGATCGGGCCCTCTTCAGTGAGGCCCTCTGCCTCACTCTTCAGTCTTACAATGTGGGAGTCATTTATACATAGGCAGATAGTTGTTACCTGTTCTCCAAGACTGGAGAGGGCTCGGCCAGAGAGCACTCACTTCCCCTTTGCTCACACATGGCTGGGCTGTAGAATTGGATCTAAAATCCACCAACTGGTTTCATGTCCTGGGTGTTTTTCAATGCTGCTGGCCTCCTACATGTTTCAGTGATCTTGTTCCCAGCAGAAATGTAGTCAGTCTAAACCATGAGCTTCTTTTTACATTCATGGGGCATCTGGCCCAAGGCCAGGGCTCTGAGGATCCCAGAGCATCCGTGAAGTTGCTATTCTACAGCAAGACAGGCGTGATTTGCTGCCTTTCTCAACAAACTGGCAACCCAGCCTGCAGCATTTAGTACAAAATACTCAGGGCTTGTGATAAATTGTCTCTTATACATTACCTTGATGGATACAGTGTCTAACCACATCTAGACTGATGATTCCAATTGGCATTTATGATTCCCCTTCTATTTCTTGAACAAAAGCCCTTCTTTGGTTGGAATTTTGTAAGCAGCAGCAATGATTAATATCTTCTATGAACCCTTTCACATACTGAGGGAGTTCTCTGTAGAAGACCTAAAGACACCTGCTATTATAAAAAACACTTCCCAGAATCTTGGCTCTAAAGGCAGATATGTGTTATGCAAAGAAATTGAATAGCATGAATAAAATGTTTACAGAAGAGAAGATAAAAAGAGGTGTATGCCCTAACATCTTGATCATTTGGCATTATCAGCTGCTGTTACATATGAGTTATCTCCAGATAACAGCTTCCTCATCTAGCATCAGAATTCATTTATATAACTGAGTTATTTTAATGGAAATTATTCTAAGATGCACAGCATGGTTTCCTTCTTTCCAAAAAGAGAACAATGAACCTAATTTAAAATTTTCTTGATAAATCACGATTATTTAATACAGTACATTCAATAAATACAGTGTTGGCTTTTTATTGGCAGTATTTCTGCTGTTAGTGGATATTCTCCCAGGACCTTACTTGTTCTCACTTGCTGTGGGCTGAAAGTCTAAATGATCAAGTTTGTTAGGATTGTGTGTAAAGTAAAAGTCAATAAGGAATAAGAAGTAAAGTGGATGACTGTAACACCAAAGGCTTTGGAAAAAATTATTCCCCATACTAAAGGGCTTTTACTTGCACATTTGTGTTAGATTCTAGAGAGCTGACATGTAAGGAAGGAATATTGTCACCAGATAAATGGAATACAGGGATATAACAACAATAATAATCTCCTAGAATTTTTTTCTATTTTAGTTCTTTATTGGAGTACAGTTGATTTACAATGTTGTGTTAGTTTCTGCTGTACAGCAAGGTGAATCAGTTATACATATACATATATCCACTCTTTTTTAGATTCTATTCCCATATAGGTCATTACAGTGTACTGAGTAGAGTTCACTGTGCTATACAGTAAGTTCTTATTAGTTATCCATTTTATATATAGTAGTGTGTATATGGCCATCCCAATCTCCCATTTTATCCCTCTCACCCCCACTTTCCCCCTTTGTAGCCATGAGTTTGTTTTCTACATCTGTGACTTTATTTCTGTTCATTTGTACCATTTGTTTTAGATTCCACATATTAGCGATATCATATGATATTTGTCTTTGTCTCACTTACTTCACTCAGTATGACAATCTCTAGCTCCATCCATGTCACTGCAAATGGCATTATTTTGTTCTTTTTTATGGCTGAGTAATATTCCATTGTATATGTATACAACATCTTTTTTATCCATTCTTCCATCAGTGGACATTTACGTTGCTTCCATGTCCTGGTTATTGTAGATAGTGCTACAATGAATATTGGGGTCCATGTATTTTTTATAATTATGGTTTTCCCCAGATATATACCTAGGAGTAGGATTATTGGATGATATGGTAGCTCTATTTTTAGTCTTTAAGTAACCTCCATACTGTTCTCCACAGTGGCTGTACCAATTTACATTCCCACCAACAGTGTAGGAGGGTTCCCTTTCCTCCACATCCTTTTCAGCATTTATTGTTTGTAAATTTTTTGATGATGACCATTCTGACTGGTGTGAGGTGATACCTCATTGTAGTTTTGATTTGCATTTCTCTGATAATTAGTGATGCTGAGCATCTTTTCATGTGCCTCTTGGCCATCTGTATGTTTTCTTTAGAGAAATGTCTACTTAGATCTTCCACGCATTTCTTGATTGGGTTATTTATTTATTTATTTATTTTGAGCTGCATGAGCTATTTGTATATTTTGGTCATTAATCCCTTGTCGGTCACTTCATTTGCAAATATTTTCTCCCATTCTGTGGGCTGCCTTTTCATTTTGTTTACAGTTTCCTTTGCTGTGTCTCCTAGAATTTTCTAAGAAAAATGCTTTTCATACAGAAGTTTCTTTCTCAGTCTGAGTCCTGAGGCAAGTTAGTAGTTCTTTAAAGTCACACTTCCACTACTTAGTGTTAGAACTCTGATTCAAAGCCTATATCTTTTTTTTTTTTTTTTTTTTTGCAGTATGCAGGCCTCTCACTGCTGTGTCCTCTCCCGCTATGGAGCACAGGCTCCAGACACACAGGCTCAGTGGCCATGGCTCACAGGCCCAGCCGCTCTGTGGCATGTGGGATCCTCCCGGACCGGGGCATGAACCCGTGTCCCCTGCATCGGCAGGTGGACTCTCAACCACTGTGCCACCAGGGAAACCCCTCTCTCTTTTCTGACAGTGAATTGATATTGTTTCTTCCACTAATCTTTGATAAAACTCACCACCAAACTCACATTCATTTCTTGGTAAGGATATTTTAAATTACTAATTCAATTCTTTTACTTTATACAGAAATATTCAAATTTTCTGGATTTTTTCTTGATTCTTCAAGATAAGGTGTATTTTTCAAGGAAATTATCTATTTCGTATATGAGGCCAAGTTCATTAACATAAAGTTGTTCATAATATTCTTTTATCATTATTTTAATGTCTGTAGGGTCTGTAGTAATTTCTGTCATCCAGATACTGATAATATATGTCTTCTGTCTTTTTTCTCTTGATCAATGAGCTAAGGCTTATTCTATCTGATTAATCATCTTTTTTTAAAAAAAACTAGCTTTGACATTATTGATTTTTTTCTGTTGTTCATTCATTTTCTTTTTCATTCATTTCCACACTGATTTTTTTTTACTAAGATTAAATTTGGTATTACTTTTCTCAGCTTCTTAAGTGGAAACTTTAAGCACTGGGTCTGGATATTTCTTCATTTCTAAAGCTGCATTTTTCCCACTAAAATCTACTTTAACTGCATCCTTCAAATTTTGTATGCTGTGTTTACATATTCATTTACTTTATTATTTCCAATACTTGGGGCTTTCCCAGATATCTTTTCCCAGATATCTCTTTCTCTTCTTGATTTCTAACTTACATTACAATCTAACTTACATTACAGATTATAACCTGTGTAATTTAAATATTTTTTAAAACTTTCAAACATGGTTTATGACTGAGAACATGGTCCATCCTGAAGAATATTCTGTGTGCCCAAAAGAACGTATTGGCTCAAACAAAGCCCCATGCTATTGTACTCATATATATTACACATATATATAGTATAGACCCTAAAATACAGTTGTGTATTATAAATTAAGAAAATAAAATATATAAGGACATACACAAACATACACACATTTACTATTTCCAATCTATTGATTCTTCCTTGTAGATCTGAGTTACCATCTGATGTCATTTTCTTTCAGCCTGAAGGACTTCCTTTAGCAAGGTAGCACAGGTGTGTTACCAATAATTTATTTCAATGTTATTTCTTTATCTTGAATTACTTTAATTTTGCCCTTTTATTTTAAGTATGGTTACCTGCATTGTAATTGACATACATTTCAAATTATCCTTTTTTTTAGTTATGCAGTTCTATGAGTTTTGACAAGACACAAAGTCCTGTAATCACTGCCAAAATCAATATATAGAACTGTTATATTACCCCTAATTTTCCCTGGTGCCTCTTTGTAGGAAATCTCTCCTCTTACCCTCTGGCACCAGCAATTGCTGATCCATTTTCTGTTTCCATAGTTTCACTTTTTGAGAATGTCATATAAATGGAATTGTACAGTATGTGGCCATTTGAATCTTGCTATTCTCACTTATCATAATACATTTGAGATCCATTTTTTTGCTGCTTGTATCACAAGTTGTTTCTTTCTATTGCTAGGTAGTGTTCTATGGTATGGATGAAAACAGTCGTCTATTCACCTCTTGATGGACATTTGGATAGTTTCCAATTTTCAACCTTTATGAGTAAAGCTGCTCTAAACATCCACATGCAGATTCTTGTGGGAACATAAGTTTTCATTTCATTGAGTAGATACTACTAATGTGATTGTTGGGACTTATGATAAGAGTACATTTAACTAAATAAAAATGGCCACACTGGTTTCCAAAGTAGTCATATCTTTTGCATTCCTACAAAAACATATGAGTGTTCCAATTTCTTCATTTGGTTTGTTCACGGGTTTTTTTTCCATTTGAATAGATATGTAGGTGTATCTCACTGAAGTTTTAATTTGCATTTATCTAATAACTAATGATGTGAGAATGCTTTTATGTGAATTTACCATTCACATACCTTCTTTGGTGAAGTTTCTATTTAAAAATTGGCCCATTATTTTTTAGACTGGATAATTCTTATTATTGAGTTTTGAAATTTTCTTATATATTCTGGATATAGGATTTTATCATATATATACATTTTTCAAGAATTTTTCCCAGTCTATGGCTTGTCTTTATTTTGTTAATAGTGTGAGCAAAGATTTTAATTTTAATGAATTCAAATATTTATCAATATTTTATTTTATGGATCATGCTTTTTGGTATCACATTTTTAAATATTTTTACCTAATCCAAAGTCAGAAACATTTTCTTTTGTTTTCTTCTAGAAGCTCTATAATGCTTAGTTTGGTGATACCTATGCATATTGTATTCTTTTGGCACAGCCATATTCATAATATTAAACACACACACAATGCTTTGCCATCTAACTCAATAATAAAAAAAATTCACAGTCAAATTTAACTTTTCTCTCCATTTCTTATTTTGATATGGTGATTATGCACTGGTAATAAAAATATACACATAAAAGTTTTCAATAAACCTCATATTGTCACAAGTTTATAAATTTGTCCAACTAAGTCTTTTTCTCATCCTCATATATACTTATCACCATCAGTTAGTTCCTTATGCAACACTAGCTGACTGAGTTACCAGAGATTTAACCCAAACATCAGCCAATTGACTTTCCACTCTCAACCCCTCTCAAAGATCTTTCGTATGTCTTCATATGTCCTGGCTGGAATACAGAAGGATAAGTCTTGGATCCTCTTGAGCTGTCCACTTAAAAGCTGTCCCTCAGACCTAAGTTCACTCTGAAAGGCCACCGCGCCTGGGCTGACGTCACCAAGAAGAATTCTAGGACCTGGAGAACGGTCTACAACTGGGAACTGCTCCCCACTCCTCCACAGATGTCCAAAGAGGATAGAGCAAGCAACCATCTTCATAATCAAACTGCCCTTTCTTCTTTCTAACACGGAGACCCTTACACCAGCATGTATGACTCTGTACTGAAAGGCTGAGATGATTTACAAAAGAAAATACTACACATAAGAGGGAAGGGAAGGTGAATGCTCAATAAAACATTTACCAGAATTTTCAGGGAAAGCGCCTACAGCTTGCTAACAAACTGGTCCTCAATGAGTTGTGGGTTTCAACTACCTTATTCACCATCAGAAAATTCTTGTCAAACTTTCCCTCTTGTATCTCCTCCCATCTCTTGGAGAATCACCTCTACCCAGAGGGAATCACTTAACACACAAAGCACCATAGACCATCAATTCTTCCGTTACCATTCATGCATTTTCTTAACTTATTATTCAGCCAGAGTGCAGCACTAGCCAGATGTTAGTACTGGTCCTCAGCCCTCCAGGTTCCATATATAGTCTGATGGAAGGGGCTTAGGCTGCCAAGACTAGACCTCAGGGTGGGGTCTCTCAGGGTGGTGTTAGGGTGGCGTCAGCTCAAGTTTCAGACATATCTACTTCTATCATTGACATCTATCTATTGCAGCAATAGTGTGTGTGCTCGCATACACACACACACACACACAAACACACACACACACACCTTTCTCTGAGGCAAACACTCATTTTCAGGAATAACACTTATTACTCAGTAAAGAAGGAAACCCTCTAGCAATAGGAATGATTCTTTTATCTGAAATCACTAGGTTGGTTTCCATACGGGGTTTTGCAGAGTAAAATTGCCTCTACATCCACAGAAAACAGCTGTTCCCTTAGTGCACAAGAGACTCTTTGAAAGGCCCTTTCTTATAATGGCTTGGTTAAGTTCTAATCCAAGAGCCTTGGTTCTCTATAGTCGTGACTGGAGGAAAGGGAAAGGTGAGACCTATTACGGCAGTTTAAAATATAACATTGTAATAGCACCTAAATTTCACCTGAAAATATTGCTTGATAGATTTCAGTCAATTGCTTGAGAGAGGTGGGGAATTTTCTTATACATCTGTGTATTTTTCCTTTTAAACTGTGTTGCTTTTTTTTTTTGGTTACCTGGAAAACAGAGCTGCTTAAAAACACATCCTCCAAGTGTATTTTTTCATCCTAAAGCATCATGAATATTTCAGTAGGCCAGTTAATAACTCTAACTCGTTTGCTGTCCTGACAGAATTTATTATTAAAGGTAAAAGAATGGTGTATGATTTGTCTTATTTCAAGGAAAAGGAAATATAAACTAGAATTCCCCATTTCTGCAAATCCAGTGATTTATAGCTAACATTGTCTCAAATCATATCATACAACTGTGGCTGTGAAGTCAGTGTGTAAAGAAAAAACATAAATCAGAAGAGAAATTAAAATGTAGAAAGATATTTTTATGCTCCTTCTGGGAGTTGGACAGTCAGGATCTATACTACTGTGACAGTGATGATCTGGAGTCAGAGGTCTCCAACTGCGGTGCCACTGCAACAGACCATGCACTTGATTTAGTCCTGGTTTCAGGACCCTTGCAAGTCAGTGATGAGCAAAGTCATTTAATGATGTGAGCCTGAGTCCACTGGGCACTTCACTCTACAGCAATTTATTTCTCATTGTGTTTGGCTTATAAACAGTTACCTGGCCTTCCCTGGTGGTGCAGTGGTTAAGAATCTGCCTGCCAAAGCAGGGGAAACAGGTTCGAGCCCTGGCCCGGGAAGACCCCACATGCTGCAGGGCAGCTAAGCCCGTGCGCCACAACTGCCGAGCCTCCACTCTAGAGCCCGCGAGCCACAACTACTGAGCGCACGTGCAAGCCCGCACGCCTAGAGCCCATGCTCCGCAACAAGAGAAGCCACTGCAGTGAGAAGCCCGCGCACGGCAACGAAGAGTAGCCCCCACGTGCCATAACTAGAGAAAGCCCATACGCAACAACGAAGGTCCAATGCAGCCAAAAGTAAATAAATAAAATAGATTTATTTAAAAAAAAAACTGTTACCTAAAACAGTGGGGTTCTTTTTTTTCCTTCTCACTTCCCTTCAAGTAAATATGCTCTAAAATTGTATCTGTTATCATAAGGTATTCCCATTTGTCTGAATTTATTAGTTAATAATTATGGCCTGAGTACTTTTTGACATCCCACTCTGAGTTAAGAACTGTGGTCATCAAAAAGAAGCATGAGATGTGTCCTATTCCTAGCCGTTCTCAAGTATAAAGGCTAACAAAGTAAAACTAAATAAATACACAAATAAACAAACATAAGAATACACACTTTTGAAGACTCCCCTACTATGAGAAAATGTCTAGGTGCCTTTGTAGCTGCATGAATGACATCCCTAAACCTTCATTTTTTCCAATATTACATAAGAGAATTCATTACCTAGTATCTCCAGATATTTGTAACTCTCTCTTCGTCTACTGAGTTAGTCACTTCATGATTTAGAATTGATTTTTCCAGGATTTTCTAGAGTTCTCAGAATCCACTAATAATAAAGGATCTAAAATAAAACAAATGGATCATAACCCTACATCTAAATAACAATGCTTTGGAAACTATCACCTGAACTTCCATTCCATTATAAGCCCAGTAATGGAGTGCTGATCAACGTTTTGGCCGGCAAGTGTATGTCTGGTGAAGAGATCCCTAGGAATAAAATAGATGCTTCCTCCTAATGTCATGGTTTTGCCTATAAAATCAGAAAAAACTCTTTTCTGGAATGTGGGTCTAATACTAATTGAATTCCCTTTGTGGGGATTCACAGCCCCTTTTCCAGTTCCCAGACCTAAGTCAGCTCCAGACCCAGAGCCCCTTGATGGAGGAGGCTGAGGTCAGGCTCTTCAGGGAAGAACCATGCAGTGTAGCTACAGATGTCAAACAAGGAAGTGTATGGAGATTCCGGAAAGCTCCTATAGGAGAATCACAGAGCAGACTCTTAGGATTTAGGAATAAAGCCATGTTCTCTCCACTTGAAAAGTAACTCCTCACTTGATTTTGGGCTCTAGTAAAGATGGAAAGTTCACCATGGATCACCAAGTGACCATACAACTCAAACCATTCCTCATTAACTGGGTGTTATCTGATCCACTGAACCACCCAAAATTGGATGTTCATAGCAACATTCCATTGTAAAATGGAGATGGCACTGTTTCAGCTACCCATTGCTGTGCTCTTCTGCTAGTTTCACCTGAGCTCACAGGGCATGGTGTGATTCACTGGAGACTATTAATGTAACAGTGCACCATGTGTATATAAGATGGGTCCAATCAGGTCTGGAAATTATGAGAAATCTGCCCAAGCTAATGGCCACAACTACTATGATAGTTGGTATTACTCTCCACCTCTTCATCAACCAGCACCTATGACCTCATGGGGAATTCCATATAATCAATCTTCCACAGCCTCCTCCCCCATCCCAACCCTCTGACCCAATGATTCAAATGTTTCCAGTAGGCAAAATATGATCATCCCTTCCTAAGTCTCCTAAATTCTCACCCAATCATGTCATCAGGCTAGAGGCCCATATTCTCTTTATATGCATTAAATTCAGAAGTAGGCAAGGCTCCTTGAGACCAACAACTTTTAATCTAGAAACCTTTCCCATACATACAACGTTGAGACAAGAACAGGTTAATTGCAACAGGTTAATTAATTTTTTCAATTAAAAAAGTATTTATTGAAGTAATATTATTAAAGTAATATAAGAGTCATTGGCCCATAGCAGTTCTGAAATACATCTAAAACACTGTTGTCAGGGCCTCCTGCAGGCAGGAAATGTTCCATCGTTAAAGCCCAGTTCTGCCCCCAGTAGTTCTTCATGGTTCTTGGCTCCTCTCTTTGGGGGTCTTAGCTTTGCCCTCTCAGAGATCTTTCTTTCACATAACCAATGCCCCATGTTTGTACATGAGTAGCTCTCCCAACCTATTTCCTGCCCATAGGAAGTTATGGGATCCAGAGCCTCTTTGCATTTTTAATTGACTCTGTCTCTTCTAGTTCAAGTTGGCAAAAAATTTAAAAGTACCATGAGCTTCCTATAGTGACTGGGATTCACCCTGTTCCCCCAAGCTAAAATCATCTTTCAAGACAGATCACTCTGTACTTTGGATGCCATACAGAACTTCTGGAGGACAATGCCCTTAAGATTCTTGAAAGCCCTTTTGTCTATTAAGGAATTAACCCAGCACCACTTAAGTCTTTCAGAGGTCTTACAGTCACATCCTTCATTTGATCCTTATCCTGTGACTAGTCCTTAGCTTGAGACTTGTTTGCTAGTGGGAAAAAACAAGAGATGAGAAACAGTTTTATTTTCCAGCCAGCAGGTTCTATCTCTTTTAAATTTCTCCTAAATTCTGCTTACAAATGGAACAGTTATTATTAAACACTTCCTTATTACATGCAGCTTTAAAAAAGCCATTTGGTTCTTTCAACATTCTACCTGGAAATCTCCTTAGCCAGACCCATAAAGGTAGGTACGTTTTCTATCTTCAAAGTCACACAAGGTCTTGGATAACTAGAGGCATGATTTTATGGGGGCCATTAGTGGACAAGTCTAGCACAGGTATATAGAACTCGGGGTCCAAACAGAATGGACGGTCCAAGTAAACCTCACAAGACAGTTGGGCAGATTTCTATGTTACCTGATTCTACTGCTCTGCCTCTTTTCCATCAACACATGTTTATGTCTTAATAGGAAATTTCTTATGACCCATTAAAGAAGAAAGAAAAGTCAAGGGCCTGATCTGCCTGTTCCAGACAGAAGTGGACTGTTGCTCAGAAAAGGTGGTGGTAAAAGGAAATCTCTCTATGGGAAGGTATGTGGGTGATGGTTTACATTTTCTATGTAATGGGGAAGGAAAGGTAAACAGAGGTACAGATATGCCCTGATTCATATCACCAGGATTGGTGATAATGAGGTCTGGGAAGAAGTACACGTATCAGCCTCAATGAATGAGCACAGAGTGTGAAGGTATTTGTGTCTTGTGTCGAAGTCAGTATCCCCTGCAGAGGACCTGATGTGGCACCATTCCTTGAGGGACACGGGAGGCCAAACTGTAGTACGTTCATTACGTGGGATCTCTTCCAACAAGCCTTCACTGCTTGAACAATCTCTCCCTTATCCATTACCATAGTGTCCCTCTGAGCAGGGGTCAATGTGTGGGACATAAAGTGTGACAATGGGCTCATGAATTTCCAGTGAAGTTCACTGGTCTTACCATGTGTCTCATCACCAAGAAGCAGCTTCCTTATTGCAAAGGTGGAATGGTCTTCTGAAGACTGTCATGGCACAAGCTGGGAGACAGCACCCAGCTGTCTTATAGGGATTCTGTCTTATAGGGAGTGGTAAATGCCTTAGACTGGCAAACAACACTTGTGCTGACACTACCATAGCCAGAATATGCAGAATTCATATCCAATAACCAATAGGATGAAGGAGAGAGTGGCCCCATCACTATTTCACCAAATATTGTTTGCTTCTCAACCTTTCTGCCTTGGCTTCATGAGTTTAGAGTTCCTAGTGTCAAAGGGAGGAAGGCATCTACCAAGAAACATAATAAAGGCTCTGATGCATTGGAAGTTTGCATTACATCCTGGCCTTTTGGACTCCTTATGCTACTAAACCAACAGGCAGACAAGAAGTCCTTGTTTGTCATGATCAATCCTGATGACTAGAGAGAAACTGAGTTACTTCTCTATAACATAGGCAAGAAGACATATTAATTTTAATTTATCTTTTATTGAATTACAGTTGATTTACAACTATGTTGTGTTAGTTTCTTGTACAGCAAAGTGATTCATAGATAGATAGATAGATACTCTTTTTTATATTCTTTTCCATTATGGTTTATTATAGCATATTGAATAGTTTCCTGTGCTATACAGTGAGACCTTGTTGTTTATCCATTCTATATATAATAGTTTGCATCTGCTAATCCCAAACTCCCAGTCCATCCTTCCCCACACCTCCCTTGGCAGCCACAAGTCTGTTCTCTATGTCTGAGTCTGTTTCTGTTTTGTAAATAAGTTTATTTGTGTCATATTTTATATTCCACATATAAGTGATATCACATGGTATTTTATTTCTCTTTTTGATTTACTTTACTTAGTATGATAGTCTCTAGGTCCATCCATGTTACTGCAAATGGCATTATTTCATTCTTTTTATGACTGAGTAGCATTTCATTGTATATATATACCACATATTCTTTAACTATTCATCTGTCAATGGACATTAAGTTTACTTCCATGTCTTGGCTTTTGTGAATAGTGCTGCTATGAACATTGGGGTGCATGTATCTTTTCGAATTAGTTTTCCTTGGATATATGCCAAAGAATGGGGTTGCTGGATCATATGTCAACCCTATTTTTAGTTTTTTGAGGAACCTCCAGACTGTTTTCCATAGTGGCTGCACCAATTTACATTCCCACCAACAGTGTAGGAGGGTTCCCTTTTCTCCATACCCTCTCCTCATTTGTTATTTGTCGGCTTTTTAATGATGGCCATTCTGACCAGAATGAGGTGATACCTCATAGTAGTTTTGATTTGCATTTCTCTAATAATTGCCAATGTTGAGCACCTTTTCATGTGCCTATTGGTCATCTGCATGTCTTCTTTGGAGAAATATATATTTAAGTCTTCTGTCCATTTTTTTTTTTTTTTTTTTTTTGCGGTACGCGGGCCTGTCACTGTTGTGGCCTCTCCCGTTGCAGAGCACAGGCTCCGGACACGCAGGCTCAGCGGCCACGGCTCACGGGCCCAGCCGCTCCGCAGCATGTGGGATCTTCCTGGACCGGGGCACGAACTCGTGTCCCCTGCATTGGACTCTCAACCTCTGCGCCACCAGGGAAGCCCTTCTGTCCATTTTTTGATTGGGTTGTTTGGTTTTTTGTTATTGAATTCTATGAGCTGTTTGTATATTTTGGAAATTAAGCCCTTGGTTGTATCATTTGCAAATATTTTCTGCCAGTCCTTAGGTCGTCTTTTCGTTTTGTTTATGGTTACTTTTGCTGTGCAAAAGCTTATGTTTGATTAGGTCCCATTTGTTTATTTTTGCTTTTATTTTAATTGCAAGAAGGGCTATTTTTGAATGGAATTCACTGGGGCATCTCATTACTCCCTTGATCAATAGTCCTGGAAAAATGTGACAACTTAATAATGGGAGCACCACCAAATTTCCTCCTTCTAATCAATAACAGTTGAAGTTACCTGTACAGGTGAAGTCCATCCGTCAATGTGCTGACAGAGGGTAAGTGGGATACAAGATAGCGATAGAAAAAGGCAGTCCCTACTAAGATCTTACCCCTTAAAACCAGATAGAGATGTGGGGACTGCAGCATTGACTCAATACGATGCAAACAGACTGGAACCCACAAGGATGAACTGAACCTTGTGTCAGTTCTTACTGCCTCTGGCGCTGGTGACGTGAGTGTTCTACGGAAGTCTTTCATCACAGGGTTAAACACACCCACACCAGGCCCAGGAATCAAAGAAGCTGATGGAGGAGGCAGGGAATGGTGGATAAAGTACAGCCTCAGCTGATGCTTCATGCCAACAAGATGAATCAGCAGATCAGCAAACCACGTGGGTTTCTTGGTGTTTCCATGAAAACTTCCTTTCAGGGCTTCCCTGGTGGCGCAGTGGTTGGGAGTCTGCCTGCTGATGCAGGGGACACGGGTTCCTGCCCCGGTACGGGAAGATCCCACATGCCGCGGAGCGGCTGGTCCCGTGAGCCATGACCACTGAGCATGCGCGTCCGGAGCCTGTGCTCCACAGCGGGAGAGGCCACAGCAGTGAGAGGCCCGCGTACCGCAAAAAAAAAAAAAAAAAAAAAAAAAAAAAAACAACAACAAAAACTTCCTTTCAATATACTGTGTACCCATGTATTACCTCATTTATTAAAAACTCTATGAAGTAGAGAATTCTAAGAAGGCTCCCAAGATTCCCAGCCCTGGTATACAAACACCTTCTCCCAGCTGTTCATTCAAACATTAACCTAGGTGCTGCTGTGAATAGCTAAGCTCCCAAATCAGTTGACCTTAACATAGAGAGATTACCTAGATCAGCCTGCTCTAATCGCTCCTTTGAAAGTAGAGAGTTTTCTCTGGCTGGCAGTAGAAAGAACCTCCAGACAAGAGCTTAGCCTGGCTGACCCCCTGATTTCAGCATTGTGATATGCTAAGCAGAGAAACCATTCATGCCCTGCTGGACTTCTAACCTACAGAGCTATGAGCTAGTATGTGAGTATTTTTCAAGCCACTAAGCTTGCAGTAGTTTGTTATGCAGCAATAGAAAACTAATACAAAGTATTTTTATTATTCTTATTTTAGAGAACCTAAAAAGTTAAGTAATTTGTCCAAGATTGCTTAAATTTCTAAAAGCTCCTATTACCCCAGGAAATATGTGGGCAAAACTCCATCTTGGTATCATTGTATTATCTTGTATCATTTTTCTTTCTTGAATTGTACTTGTTTGAAAAAGATCACATAACACTATGGGAAATGTTTGTGCCTTTCATGTTTATGATACTATAAATAATCTGTTTAATGTATGAGACAGATTTGAGAAGACAGGAACTAGGACAAGGAATGAGTCAATAGTGGTCAAAGTTGAGAACTTAGTTTTGAGAAGAGGGAAAATTATTCCAGGGCATCAAATGTAAGAAATAAGCTAAAGATATGAGAGTTAGTGTCAAAGGCTTTGATGTGGTCAAAAGAACAGCCAATCCAAGAGTTGAAAAGCGGAAACAAATCAACATACTTAGGTGGTAAAGGCAGTCCAGGGTGTGTTAACTGGGGTGAGAGAAAGGCTCATGGAAACTGAAAAGGGACCAGCTAATCCCTAAGTTGAGTGACTTCCAAGTGCTATAGTCTGCGGCTCTATCATCTTTACACTTTTTTTTTTAAACCAGTGTTCTCTTTCCTGCCACTTTGCATCAGCAAATGAATACCAGTAGAGACAACCACATGGGGACTGGAGGCTGCAAATGAAATCTGTTCTTTGTTTGCCATAAGCAATCAGTTTCATGAATCCCAGTGTTAAATTGCACCCTCGCTTATACTTTCCAGGCTGGGTTGCTTGATTCCTTGTAGACTCTGGAACTTTTTGATGCTGTATTCCATTTCTTCCACTTTAGTTTAAAATAAAAAGAATATAGGAAGAAAGAGCTACCTAAATAAATCACTGAGTTTTGAGAATTACTATAGCAAGGGAAAGTGAGTTCACTGTCTATAGTGACCAAAGTCTCCTATGAGCCTAGGTTGAAGTCCCAGTGAACTTGAAATGGGGTGGACAGAAACCTGGAGCTAGTTGAAAACACACGATCCTGAGTTTGCTTAATCATAAAAATGACAAGCATCATCCATTAATAAGTAGCTGACACTTATTAAGCCGTTACTCTAGCCAGACCCCACGCTCCACTTTTTATATGAATTATGTCATATAATACTGAGAGGAAACCTATGCAGTAAGTAAATGTTATCATCACCGTTTGTGGTAGACATGGAGATCTGTCACCAAGATCCCCCTTCAAGGAAGGACTTAGCCGTGCTGCCATAAAATTGTTGGCAGACAGCTTTTAGCAATCAGATGCAGAGTACCTAGAACACACATCCAGGAACTGATTGGAAAGGGGCTATTTTGACTCATTACAAGGCAACTCTAATGGTCCAGTTTAGCTTCAAAGCTGCCCATGGGATCAGCCAAGGCTGGTATCAGTCATGCTTCCCCTTATGCTCATTCACACTTCCTTTCTCTCCCTTCCATAGATGTTGATCTCATAAATATAACATCCCTTAGAAATGTCTCTAATAAACATCCAGCACACTAAACTTCATCTCAGAGTCTGGTTCCCCAAGAAACCACCTGTAACACCATTTTACAGATAAAATAATAAAACAGAATACCCCTGGCTAAACCCATCACTTAGCATGGACACTGGGGCCAGGACAGCTCAAGTATATGAATCTTGCTTCAGACCACTGAGGCTGATCTGGAATGTGAAATTGGACTTTGGACTGTATCTCTAGGAAGGAAGGCTGACAAGGCTCCTTTGGGAGAGCTAAGGAAGCCTGAGAATGTTGTACAGGAGCTCCATCTCTCCTGAAAGCAAACAAGGTCCAATGCAGTAACTACTGCTTGGTATGCAGGGTGACGGTAGGAGATGACCCACAAACAGATACAGTTCCCTACAGAAGAAGGCACTTCATCTCATTCCCTCCAAGGCAGAGTCTCTGTTAAGAATGTCAGCAAGAAACAAAGAATCTGTACATCTTAGCAAATAGTTAACCACAGGAAGAGCAAATTCAGTTCCTTTATTTGAATGTTCAATGTTTCTGTTGTGCAGATTTCATGTTAATTAAAATTATTTCCAGGAAGAGAGTAGTTCATGCAATTGTTTGTAATCATCACCTGCTGTGGTCTTTGAAATATTACATTTGAAGTTATGATTTTTTAAATTTGAATTTTAATGAATTCCTTGGGGACACTGTGATTAAAAAGAATGATACCTGCTAAATGATGAACTAATAAAACATTCTATAAGAAAGAATTGATCAAATAATTCTTCAGATTTCATTTATTTATCAAGTGAGGAGACAAAAATTAAAATGTGTAATTTCAAAATGTTTATAAGCATTTATAATCTAAGATTACTAGGACTCAAATCAATAGAATTAGGAATGAAAAAGGAGAAGTAACAACTGACACTGCAGAAATACAAAGGATCATGAGAGAATACTACAAGCAACTATATGCCAATAAAATGGACAACCTGGAAGAAATGGACAAATTCTTAGAAAAGCACAACCTTCCAAGACTGAACCAGGAAGAAATAGAAAATATAAACAGACCAATCACAAGCACTGAAATTGAGACTGTGATTAAAAATCTTCCAACAAACAAAAGCCCAGGACCAGATGGCTCCAGAGGTGAATTCTATCAAACATTCAGAGAAGAGCTAACACCTATGCTTCTCAAACTCTTCCAAAATATAGCAGAGGGAGGAACACTCCCAAACTCATTCTATGAGGCCACCATTACCCTGATACCAAAACCAGGCAAAGATGTCACAAACAAAAGAAAACTACAGGCTAATAACACTGATGAACATAGATGCAAAAATCCTCAACAAAATATTAGCAAACAGAATCCAACAGAACATTAAAAGGATCATATACCATGATCAAGTGGGGTTTACCCCAGGACTGCAAAGATTCTTCAATATATGCAAATCAATCAATGTGATAAATCTTATTAACAAATTGAAGGAGAAAAACCATATGATCATCTCAATACATGCAGAAAAAGCTTTTGACAAAATTCAACACCCATTTATGATAAAAACCCTGTAGAAAGTAAGCATAGAGGGAACTTACCTCAACATAATAAAGGCCATATATAACAAACCCACAGCCAACGTTGTTCTCAATGGTGAAAAACTGAAACCATTTCCTCTAAGATCAGGAACAAGACAAGGTTTTCCACTCTCACCACTGTTATTCAACAGAGTTTTGGAAGTTTTAGCGACAGCAATCAGAGACAAAATAGAAATAAAAGGAATCGAAATCTGAAAAGAAGTAAAGCTGTCACTGTTAGCAGATGACATGATATTATACATACAGAATCCTAAAGATGCTACCAAAAAACTACTAGAACTAATCAATGAATTTGGTAAAGTAGCAGTATACAAAATTAATGCACAGAAATCTCTTGCATTCCTATACATTAATGATGAAAAATATGAAAGAGAAATTAAGAAAACACTCCCATTTACCACTGCAAAAAAAAGAATAAAATACCTAGGAATAAACCTACCTAAGGAGACAAAAGACCTGTATGCAGAAAACTGTAAGACTCTGATGAAAGAAATTAAAGATGATACAGATGGAGAGATATACCATGTCCTTGGATTGGAAGAATCAACATTATGAAAATGACTATACTACCCAAAGCAATCTGCAGATTCAGTGCAATCCCTATGAAACTACCAATGTCATTTCTCACAGAACCAGAACAAAAAATTTCACAATTTGTATGGAAACACAAAAGACCCCGAATAGCCAAAGCAATCTTGGGAAAGAAAAATGAGCTGGAGGAATCAGACTCCTAGACTTCAGACTATACTACAAAGCTACAGTAATCAAGACAGTATGGTACAGGCACAAAAACAGAAATATAGATCAATAGAAAGCCCAGAGATAAACCTACGCATGTATGGTCACCTTATTTTTGATAAAGGAGGCAAGAATATACAATAGAGAAAAGACAGCCTCTTCCATAAGTGGTGCTGGGAAAACAGGACAGCTACATGTAAAAGAATGAAATTAGAACACTTCCTAACACCATACACAAAAATAAACTCAAAATGGATTAAAGATCTAAATGTAAGGCCAAACACTATAAAACTCTTATAGGAAAACCTAGGCAGAACACTCTATGACATAAA
This sequence comes from Tursiops truncatus, assembly GCF_011762595.2. Classification (NCBI taxonomy): domain Eukaryota; kingdom Metazoa; phylum Chordata; class Mammalia; order Artiodactyla; family Delphinidae; genus Tursiops; species Tursiops truncatus. Next base: position 136,742,432 of record NC_047037.1, on the reverse strand, counting down.
TCACAGCAAAATCCTTTTTGACCCACCTCCGAGAGAAATGGAAATAAAAACAAAAATAAACAAATGCATCCTAAATAAACTTAAAAGCTTTTGCACAGCAAAGGAAACCATAAACAAGACGAAAAGACAACCCTCAGAATGGGAGAAAATATTTGCAAATGAAGCTACTGACAAAGGATTAATCTCCAAAATATACAAGCAGCTCATGCAGCTCAATAAAAAAAAAAAAAACATCAATCCAAAAAATGGACAGAAGACCTAAATAGACATTTCTCCAAAGAAGATATACAGATTGCCAACAAACACATGAAAGAATGCTCAACATCACTAATCATTACAGAAATGCAAATCAAAAGTATAATGAGGTATCACCTCACACCACTCAGAATGGCCACCACCAAAACTTCTACAAACAATAAATGCTGGAGAGGGTGTTGAGAAAAGGGAACCGTCTTGCACTGTTGGTGGGAATGTAAATGGATACAGCCACTATGGAGAATGGTATGGAGATTCCTTAATAAACTAAAAATAGAACTACCATATGACCCAGCAATCCCACTACTGGGCATATACCCTGAGAAAACCATAATTTAAAAAGAGTCATGTACCACAATGTTCATTGCAGCTCTATTTACAATAGCCAGGGCATGGAAGAGATGAATGGATAAAGAAGATGTGGCACATATATACAATGGAATATTACTCAGCCATAAAAAGAAACAAAATTGAGTTATTTATAGTGAGATGGATGGACCTAGAGTCTGTCATACAGAGTGAAGTAAGCCAGAAAGAGGAAAACAAATACCATATGCTAACACATATATATGGAATCTAAAAAAAAAAAAAAAAAAATGATGGCTCTGAAGAACCTAGGGGCAGGACAGGAATAAAGATGCAGACGTAGAGAATGGACTTGAGGACATGGGGAGGGGGACGGGTAAGCTGGGACGAAGTGAGAGAGTGGCATGGACCTATATACACTACCAAATGTAAAATAGCTAGTGGGAAGCAGCTGCATAGCACAGGGAGATCAGCTCCGTGCTTTGTGACCATCTAGAGGGATGGGATAGGGAGGGTGGGAGGGAGAGGCAAGAGGGAGGAGATATGGGGATATATGTATCTGTATAGCTGATTCACTTTGTTATAAAGCAGAAACTAACACACTGTTGTTAAGCAATTATACTCCAATAAAGATGTTAGAAATAATCATTATGTTGTACAACCGAAACTAAAAAAAAAAAAAATTAAAAAATAAAGAAAAGATTACTAGGAATACTGAATGGAATTCCGAAGTGAAGAAAACATGTAGAAGATGAAAGGTATCCCCCAAAAAAGGAAAGTGATAACTGAATGATTGGAGAATAAAAGTACTAAAAATCAACACTAAAATGCCCCACATGCTATGAAGCTAAAACCCATCCGAAAGCGCCTTCTTAAGAAAAGTACTGAATTTTTTTCACCTGGAGATATTTATTAAGAATATATCTCCAAATTTATAATCAAAGTTCAGAAAGGAAATACAATAACTCTTTATAGATAGTCCCCAAATAAGAAACATGGATGAAATCCATCTGGCCCATTGGAAGTAGAGCTGCAGGATAGAGTATTTTTAAAATTTATCTTTCTTGATTCTCTTAACGATGTCCTTTATAGTTAAAGTAACTTATTTTAAAATTATACACCTATCTCTGCATTTTAAAGATGTTGTTTTTTTGTAGGTTTTATTTGGTTTTTTGTTTGTTCATTTTTTGATAAAGAGAGGTGGGTGGGGGAAGTGAAATGGAATAGAAACTGGGTCTCCACAACAGCCTAAGATCTTAAAAATAAAACAAGTCGACACAAGTAAAGATAAAGACCAGAAACAGCCACCCACCTTGCTCCTAGTGTCAGCCTGCCCAAAGCAGAGCCAGAGCTACACGTGGGCGGGGGAGACAGCCCGGGTTGTAAACTGCCACAATGGATAATGGAGAAAAACAAGACTACCTGCCACAAATGGCACCCAGTTGAGATAATTCAGTTTGTCAGTTTGGGTAGCTAATAAGCCTCCATTACAATTGGATACATGGGGAGAATCCAGTTTCATCTATATAAAAGAATCAATCAGTCCTAGAAGCCACTGTCTTTGTCAGCTTTGGAGTACTAACCTCCCCAGAGACAGAGACCAAAAGAGCTAAAGTCTTGTGAGCCTCACCCCCCAGCCCTTGCCTTCATCGGAAATCATAAAATAGACATATAAGTGAGATTCCAGGCATGCTGAACACAGTGTAGCCTGAGAGACAGGGCTCTGGGGAGCTCAGAGGAGCCGCAGTGGGCAGCTCCGAACCACAGCTTGCCTGATTTTCTGACATCACTGAGACTCCTCCTAGCTACAGCCATGCTGATCACTGTCTGAGCTCTCTCAGGAATAAATGAATTTAGTTAAGCCAATCGTTCTTGTCTCTGGTGTTAATCAAATCCCATGCCATGTATATGTGACCCACCTCATTCAAAACAAACTTCTACACTATTCAGGAAGAGCTGCAGCCCGTATCACCCTGGCTTGCTGCTTCAAGTTAGGGCAGTTTTCAAAGTGTTCAAAGCAGAAACAGATGATTCTCCTCTTTGACTTACTTAGTCTGATGCCTTGAGAAATCCTTCCACTGGTGGAAACCTACATAATCAAACTTGGCGGACGTACCCTTAGCAGCTTCGCAGATTAAATAGAATGCTCTTTAGACAACTATAGTCAATGTGAGTTGTCCTTTTAATGTTCTAGGGAGGTTTCCACCAAAGTCCTGCATCTCACATCCTTACTCCAGGATCCCTCAGGGATTGTTGAGTCCAGTTGTCCTTTGTTTATCTTTATCTCTGACAAAATTACTAGATCCAGCAAGCACTATGGAGCATAAAAATCACATAGTACATATACTAATATCTTCTGTATTTGAGCTATGTGACTCAGAAGTAAGAGCAAGTGAGATTACACAACCTCTTAGGGAAAATCAGTGAGTATAAGCCCACAGGTTGTGTGTGTGGTTGACCTGTCTATAACTGATGATGCAGATTTGAAGCAAACACCTCCCCATACCAAAAGGCATCCTTAGACAGCAGACGACATTCTTGAGGGGCTGAATTGCTGTGTAATTAGAAAGTATGAATGTAGAATAAAATAATCTTGGAAATAAGAGGTCTTGACCAGCACTTTCTCTTGAATAGGGTCACCTTCTTGGAAATGGAGATCCTGTATGTTGTGGAAGGAAAGCCACTTTAAAACATGGCACAAGAACAGTCAGTTACTGAAAGGACCATTACAAAATTATCAACCAATGGTATTCATTGCTCTCACAGTTTAGTTGTCAACCCATTTATCCCAGGAAAAAGATGGCATACAAGAGTGGACAGCATGGAGGTAGAAGCGAGTTGTGTGGAAAGGATTCGGAAATGTGGAAATACTCTTTGTGAAGATCATAAGAAAAAGAAGGGTTGCAGAGGGGACCACTATGGTGTGCTCCCTGGAATAACAATACAAAGCAAGTTTAAAACTCTAAGGATGGAGGGGGCAGTTGTGCAGGGACTGCCGAAGTCAACTTTGAAGGCAACCTGGATTGTGTATGAAAACGCCCACGGCGCCTTCTCCTCCAATGCCACGGAACAGAGACGTCCGGATGCGGGTAGGGGAGGAGCAGCAGTGGGGACCGGGGCCCAGCTGCCGTGGTCAGGACGCAATGTATGCAGCAGCCTGCTGGTCTCCGGCGGTGCAAGCTTTGGGGCGCGGCCCCTGGACTCCCACGCAGCCCGTTCCCTGCGCCCCCTGCCGGCCACGTGGACAGTGCGCGCTCCGGCTTCCGCGCCCCAAGCTGACTCTCCATTTCAGCCCAGAGGGAGACAGGGACAAGAGTCTCTTTCTCCTGATGTCACAAAACATTAAAGAAAGAGCCCCCTCCAACCAGCAGTCAAAAACTGATCCCCGAGCTTCGGCTTTCCTACTTTCCAGGCTTTTCTTCGAGAATAACTTAGTGACCTGGGGGGGAATGATGGGAACCCGAGGCTAACCCTAAAATCATCCCCAGGCATCGAGAGCCCCACATTTTCCAGGCTCGTATTGGAGGGGTGGGGCTTGACTCGGTTGTTTCCGCATTGGCTCGGATTTGGGGGCGGGGGGGGGGCGTCGTAGTGTCCCCGCCCAAGCTGGGCGATCCAACGCGACACTGATGCTGAAAATGGGAGGTGGGTGGGCGCCTCCGGGTCTCCAGCTCCATCCCTCCGGGTCCCCGCCCACGGCCTCTACGGAACAGGCTGCGTGGCAGCTTTTCTCCAGCACGCGGCGCTGCGCTCGCTTTTATCTCCGGAGCCGCGTCTGTTCGTGCGCTGACAGCCGGGCTCAGCCAGTCGCCAGGAATTGAGTAGCGTTCTTTGAATCTGCGGCTTTCATGACGTCTCCCTGCGTGGTCCATCACTTTTCTCCTAGCCGGGGATTTTTTTTTTCCTCCACTCTAGCCTTTTCCCCCTTCCCTCCACCCGGTCTCCCTCCCCCGCCCCTGCCCGAACGCACACCCCTCCGCCCCTCCGTTGGCCCCCGCGCCCAGCCCTCCTCTCCACTCTCGGCCAGAGGGAGCCAGTTTGAAGACGGCCGCACCTGGCCGGAGAGGTTGGGCGGGCGGAGGGGTGGGATCCGCGGGACCCGGGAAGATAGACCCAGACCTGGATGCACCGCGAGGAGAATGGAGTCTCCTAAAGCCTCCCGGGGCTGATGTAAAATTTGACCATCTGATTCCAGTTTTCCTTCCCTTTTCTTTTTTTATTTCCTCCCCTCGCCATCCATCGTGTAGTGAATTATTAAACCTTGCTCCGTTCCAAGAGGGGAGATCATGATTGAATGAAGCCACCAAGTCCGCAGCAAGGTAAGCGGTGCGCTGAGTTGCTCGAAGGCAAGAAGCTGGCATCAATCTGGGCAAGAGGTTCTGTGCCCTCGGGTCCCCAACTCCCCTTCCCCAGTTTCCGCCGCTGCATGCATCTCCACTCTGATGAGAAACAGGATGCCCAAGTCAAGGGAAAGGCGAGGGAGAAGCAGGTTACATAACAGAAGGGAAATCTGTTTCATACGGTTCTCATTAGCAACTGAAAACTCGCAAGGGGGGCGGGGAGAGGAGGGGGTCTGCATGCCCAGGGCCCGGAGAGACCCAGTCAGTTATTACAGACATCATTTCAACATCCGTTGGCAAAGATGAAATGCACGGATTAACTGGCAGGGGTGGCTTGCTATGTAGTCATTTACAGTTGGGAAAAGCCCATTGTCTTTGTGGAAAGCTGTATCCTTGTTCTTCTTTGCGTATAGGAGCAGAAGAGAGAGAGGAAGGAAGAGAGAGAGGGAGAGAGAGAGAAAGAGAGATAGGGAGAGAGAGAGAGAGAAAGAGGGAGAGAGAAACATGAGGAGGAAAAGGAAAAGTGAGGGCTGGGGAGAAACAAGCAGAGAATGGGAAACAATAACTCCTAACTGTTCTCTATCAATATAGCCAGAGATGTGATATGATGACTACCAACAGTGAATAGGAAGCTCTCCCTAGAAGTAAACTGAATTATTTTGTAATTGGAAGAGAAAAAAACAAACAAACAACAACAACAACAAAAACCCTTCAGATAAAATGAGATGTTTACTGCATTTAGGGGGCTGGATGAATTCACTGCCTTGCTTCCTCCTGGGTATATTTTCATTTGCATCAAGACATTAAGCTTGGATGAGTTTTTAACAGAAATAACATTTGTATTTCCCAAACCCAGTAAAACCTTGGGTTAATCCACAGGTATATCTCTTGTACCGGGTTCAGTAGGGAGAGACTCTTAGGGAGGAAACATATCTTGATAGAAACAGCCACAGTAATGGGGTGAGATTAGTGGAGAAATAAAATACCAGCATTTTCCAAAGAATCCCACCTCCACTCCCAAAAAAAGGGAGGGGAGGGGGGACTCCAGTACTTAGGAGTTGGAGATTTATTATACATTTACAGTGTCTCCTGCCTGCTTTTACCCAAAGTCTGATGATCCAAGGAGCCACCACAGAACCGGGTGTAATGCCACATTCCAGCTAGCACCATTCCCTGCCTACCTTTCTTCTGAAAAACGGAGAAGAGGGATGCCCAGGAGCTGCTTAGAAAGAAGAAGGGGCTTTGCTACAGTCAGGGCTGAGCTAACTAAGCTTCGCCCATTTTGCCTGGAGAAAAAGAGAAAGAGCTCAAGTCTCCATGGCGACCCAGGTGGGAGGGGAGAAGGCAGCTCCAGTTACAAATAAACGTTGTACAAAACTTTCCCAGATCCAAGCAAAGAAATAAGGGAGCTGCGTCCCCTGCGGAGGGTCCCAGGGCATAGGCTTTGCCCAGATTCCTGCCGGCGACCGGCGAGGGGGTGCCTAGGACTGGCCAGTCCCCATCAGACCTCCCAAAGTTGCCCAGGAACTGCTGAGATTGTTGGACAGCGGGTTTCGGATTCAGCACCAAGGCCAGAGCACAGGCGCCCGCATTCCCACCCCGGATGGCTACCCCAGGGAACACTATTAAGTTCCTTTGGTCGCGGGAATTCAATCGCTTTCTATAAAGGAACGATTCCCTTGCCAGTGCAGAATCTGGCTATATGATTATGCACGGAATTGCGTGGGACAGAGAAGCTTGCAAATCACCCATTTCACGCATGGCGGTGCATCACAATAGCTATTCAAAGTCAAGAACATTGAAACCGCAAACGATCCGAGCTGAACTGAGAATGGGGAAAATCCCATCCTCCGGGGAGAAAAGGAACACACATGCACACACACACACACACACACACACACACGCAGGCACGCACGCACGCCACGGATCAGTCCCTGATGAGAGTTGTCTAGTTTCAACCGAGCCCCTTTGGCTTCAAAAGCGTTCATTCATTCTTCACCCTCTCGCTCTCTTCTCTAACTTTTTGTCGCGCTTAGAAGGCAGAAAGGCGCTGTGGGAGAACTGTGGTCAGCGAGATACCGGCCAATCAACTCCTGTCTAAGGGTCCTGAGACCCAGGAGGGTGGAGAAATAGTTTACTCTTAGTCCAGACCTGACAGACTTCTCAGCAGAGCTGGTGAGCTCCAGGAAAGGGAAAAGGGTGTGTTTGTGAGATCAGTGACTAACTTCAAGTCAGCATGTGAACAGAGCGACTACATTTCCAAGGTCGCAGGCATAGTAAACAGAGGAGGAGTTACTTCTCCTAATAGAAACAAGGAAGAAACTGTGCAAGAGGGGCCGATTTACTATCATTCCAGTTCCATTTCAACATTCCTACAAGGGAAACAGGTAAGTTCCTCACGCCATTCTGTCTTCACCTTAGGCAAGACTGGTCTGTGCCGCGCCCTCCTCTTCTTTGGTACCAGCTCCTCACACACCCCCTCCCCTGGACTGATACTGATGAGGAAAAATAGTAGAGGAAGGTGGAAGTCACATTTTGAAAGAGGAAGCTTTAAAAGGGGGCATCCAGGTGTTAGAAGGCACAGTTTGAATTACAGAGCCGAGGCACAGTTTGGCAACGGGATGGAAATACTGATAAAGACTCTACAGTACCCCTGGCTGCCATTCTCTTTTGAGGATGCCATTATGCATGTGTGGTCTTGAGCTAGTTCTGGTTTGTTGTTTATGAAGGTAAATGATATGTATCCTGGTTTTCCTTGTTGGGTATTTCATTGCTTTCTAAAGATGATGCATGCAGAGCACTCAGGACTTGGATAAAGCTGTGTGTTTATACCTTCCGGTCTTTTTTCTTCCCCTGTGATCACTAATGAAGGCAGAAGCAATCTATTCTAAATCTGGGCAAAGGGTGAAATATTACACTACATTTACCTTTCGGTTCCTGATGGACATGGACACGTTTGTCTATCATTTAATTTATAAGAGTAGACAGAAGTGATGTATGGAGTATTATTAGGACTTAAACAAGGCAGTTTACCCTGCCTTTGCTGCATCTGATCTTATCAGCAGAAGGAAAGTAGACGTTACTTATGAAGATAAATCCAGACAAGAATATGGATTATTAGGTAAACAAAGTAGTGTATTTGTGAGTTCTAAAGTTCAATTTCTCTCACGAATTAAAAAAAAAAAAGACGGGAATGAAATTGCTCAATCAATTATCTTTAGTTCTGGTAGATTCCATGTTCATGTATTCAGTGCTAATTTACCAAACTATGGTTTGCTTTCTTCCTGGGTGGCTAATTGCTGAGCAAAGTGTCATTATGTCCTGATGACAGTGAATAGCATACTCCAGAATAATTGGTTTACCCATTTCAAGTAGGATTTGTTAAGGAGAGCAACTTAATTTTATTCCTGCATACCTGGAGCCATTTTGTAATTTTTTAAAATATAATTTTGATACCTCACCCTGGTATTTCCTAAACATCAGTAAATATATGCACTTGTATGACCCAGGTCTTCATTTAATACACAGGACTGGTATAGGCTGTTTCCTTTGAGTACATAAAAATTCTTCAGTTCACTCTCATATTCCTCCCTATCTTCTCACAAACTATCCTTACTTTACAGGATAAAAAGAAAATAAAACATGAAAATAGCTGTTTAATAAGGAATAGAAAAAATGTGTTGGATATTAAAAATAAATAAATATAAGGGCGGAGGAAGGAATAAATTAGGAGTTTGGGATTAGCAAATACACACTACCATATATAAAATAGATACACAACAGGGGCCTACTGTATAGCACAGGGGACTATATTCAATATCTTGTAATAACCTATAATGGAAAAGAATCTGTAAAAGAATATACATATAGACATATATTCACATCCATATATATAAAACATATATATAACTGAATCACTTTGCTGTACACCTGAAACTAACACAACATTGTAAATCGACATTACTTCAATTATTTTTAAAAGAAAGTAAATACAGCCTTATGGAAGCTTAACCCCATTCACAGGTAGAAAATATTACTTTCTTCAAGGGTTGAATGTTGATAAAATGCATTTTCATGGAAACAAGACAAACCCTCTTTTTCAAAATGAGCAGGTAGGCAAGATAAAGCTTTTCTTTTTTTCACTATTCCTTAATCAAATGTTATGTAAGTACTATGTTGGTTAATAAGGGAAATGGACCAGAGAGAGTCAGAATAAGGGGAAGGAAGGGGGCTAGGGGAAAAGGCAGTTATTTATTTTTACCAGGTTTAAAGTCATGATACTTTTCAAAGCAAGGTAGTTTTTTTAGTTCATTGTATCAGCACTTTAAAGTTCGTGGACTTGCAATGTTTAAATTCAACAAATTTGGGTTTGACTTACTAAGATGGCATTTACTGTTTCTTTTATTTTTAATAATTTCATTTAAGTACCAAAAGAGAATCGGTTCCATCTCGATTTTTATAAAATTATTAAATTTGGTAGTATCAATAAAAGAGGAATTGGTAAAGTTAAAAAATTATCAAGACACTTCTGTTGAATTAAGGTATTTTTCTTTAATTGTACTTCAAGTATTTAAAGAGATATAAAAATAAAATAAAGTCATTTGGGGGCTTCCCTGGTGGCTCAGTGGTTGAGAGTCCACCTGCCGATGCAGGGGACACGGGTTCGTGCCCCGGTCTGGGAAGATCCCTCATGCCGCGGAGCGGCTGGGCCCGTGAGCCACGGATGCTAAGCCTGCACGTCTGGAGCCTGTGCTCCGCGATGGGAGAGGCCACGACGGTGAGAGGCCCGCGTACCGCAAAAAAAAAAAAAAAAAAAAAAAGTCATTTGGGATAAAATACATTTTAAAATGTATTTAAAATAATTAGTCCTAGAAATAATCAGAATTCTGTAGAAAGAAGAGATCATGATAACTGAAGTTAGTGTCTGAATGGTATTCTGACTCTCCTCTGACAAAGTATATAATATACCCATACTTGATAACATTTTACTAGCACTAATTAATAATACAACTTTACTTCCTTTCAATAAAGAAGGACAATGTCATCTTAAAAAGAATATTCTGTGTTCCCTAAACTATAGCCTTGATCTAACAATACCTGCTAATCAACTGTAGAGGCCCAATTATTTATTTATTACTGAATTGAATAGTTATTTCAACAAAACCTCAGAAGCTGATTTTGCTCAGTGCACAATGTTCGAGTGGCTATACTCAAATCTCTATTTTGTCCAGATGCAGTGAGACCATCAATCAACTTTCCTACTTACAATGTATGAAGTTAACCCCAAATTTTAATGAAATGGCTATTTATTTCATGTCTTTACAGATGAGTTCAGGTCAGATTAATCCCAGTAACCCCTTCAGTCTCCCATTTCATGTTTCCTGTTGATGGCTGTGCTTAGGACCAGGGACCGTATAGTACTGGTGGTTCTTTTAGTGGATAGATTTTGGGTACTATTCACCTCCAAACTCCCAGTCACAGAGGTGTGATTACCAGTGTGAAAACTTTAAAAAATGAACCAGCAAGTGAATCTATAAGATCCACATCCTTGCCACCAATTTTTTTGTGAGGCACTACATCTAAACATTTTGTATGCGTTGTGAGAGACAAAGCTATGAGTTAAGTTTTAATCCCGGTGCTGTGACAGTTTTCTCTTCAAACTCACAGTCATCACCTTTTTCCTACCCGGAATGAGAACAGACTTTTTTTTTTTTCAATGGTGCTTTAAATTTTCATCATATCATCTGACAGGAACGTGTGCAAGTGTGACAATGTGCCTGGCAGGTGTTGTTTGGTGATGAAGAGCACAGGCTCTGGTGTCTAACTAACTGCATTTGCATCAAGTTCTAGATGTATCCATCAGCTTTTAGTAGGTTTGGTGCAGTAACAGCCATTACAACCTCTCAGTTGCCTATAAAGCAAAGGTTTATTTCTCCCTCAAGCTACGTGCCTTTGCTGGTCAGCGTGACTGCCCTTAAGTGTCTTCTTCACACTGGAATCCAGACTGAAGGACCAGTCTGACCTGGGACTTTCCATTCCAGTATCAGAGGGAAAAGAAGAATGCCAAATTAAGCAATGGCTTTTAAAAGTCCTGCTAAGATATGACATAAGTTATCCACTCACATTCCGTTGACCCAAAACAAGTCACTTGTTACACCAATGCCAATGGTCAATGACATGTATATTTCTCCCAGAGTGGGGCACTGCAAGTCACATAACAATAGGTGGAGACATATAATCTTCCTACAGAGAAAGAAGTGAATAACTGGGGATGATGATACAATCCACGACACTAATTGGGTGACCTTGCTCAACTTCAAGTTCTTGGTTTACCTATCTGTAAAATGAAAATAATAATAATGTCTACTCCGGAGATGTTATGAGGATTAATGTGATAATGAGGTTCTTAGCACGATGTCCAGCACAAAGTTGGCACTTTATAAATAGTAGATGCTATTATTTATTTGTTATAATGTGTCATTAAGTTTGGTTCTCAATGAGGCTATGTGAACTCTATTAATTAGGTAGCTGATGCAACAGAAAATCCCTACATTTCAGCAGTTTAGCAAAACAGATTATTTTTCATCCCTATAAGTCTACTTGGCTGATGCCATACCAGCCCCCAGGCTGATGGACACTTATTCATCTTAACATCTGGCTTCCATGATCTCCTTAGAGTTGATATGCAGTTGGCAGATAGGGTAAGAGGGAGTAGATGATCATGCAGGAGATTTTCAGTGATACAAGCCTGGAAGTAATTATATCAATCTTGCCCATATTCTATGGCCACACCTAACTGCAAGGGTAGCTGGAGATTGTAGCTTAGCTCTATGCCCAGGAGGAAGGCAAACTGGTAGGGTGAACACACTTGAGTCTTTGGCATATGTACCCAATGTTAAGCATGCAAATTTGACTACTTTAATATAAATGTCTGGCGTCAAAGAAATACAGTTAGTGTGGGTCAGCAATAGAGTGGGGCAAAGCAAATGATTTGTCCCAATGGTGAAAAGATCCCCAGTTGGACTAGTATTTTGTTGAGCTCTTGAATCATTCTCCAGTAGTGTATTTTTTCTTTTTTTTCTTGCGGTACGCGGGCCTCTCACTATTGTGGCCTCTCCTGTTGCGGAGCACAGGCTCCGGACGCGCAGGCTCAGTGGCCATGGCTCACGGGCCCAGCCGCTCCACGGCATGTGGGATCTTTCCAGACCGGGGCACGAACCCGTGTCCCCTGCGTCGGCAGGCAGACTCTCAACCACTGTGCCACCAGGGAAGCCCCCAGTGGTGTATTTTTTTAAATAAGTTAGTTGGGAACCTTTTGACTTTAGGAGTAGGCCTATGTGATGCCTACGAAAGAGATGCAAATCTATATTGTTTGACTTCTGGTAGCTGAACCATTAAAGTAGACACAAAGAAGAGCTGACTTCACAACTCAAGCTTGGGAGCAAGTTTCCAATCCTGACAATTACACCCACATTGTGTCTAAGAAGGCTGAAGCATTAGGTGCTGTCTTCCAGTATCTAGTACTTGCTGTTGACTAGCAGTTTGCATTTTGTTTTGAATAGCATATAAGTTAGACACATGCTCTAAGTTTAGGTTAAATTAATCTAACAATAGTCAAGTGTTCTTTTGAAAATAGACCATGTAATTTGGAAGTAGTCTTTGAGAACTCCTGCCTGCCTCAAGGAGAGTAGGTACCCTTGGAAGCTAAAATCTATACCTTTTCATTAGAAGGGAGAGATCAGCCTTAATGCCAAATATACATTTAGAAAAGAGAAATGTCAGGAGGAGATATATGAGAAAGCTATGAGAGAAAGAGCCAGAAGAAATGTAGTGGTGATCCGTAATGCTTCCAGCCTCTTATGTCATTCCACTCCTCCAACTTAGGTGCCAAAGCCCTGGCCCATTCACGCAGGGCCCAAGGTGCCAGCCTGAAACAGTGAACACCTACCACTAATGTGTGTTCATCCTTCCATGGTGCAGTTATACTGGATTAGAGACCCCTTGAACACTTGAAATATCTTGCCATTCCAAAGTGAATAACATCTCATAGTGGAGCTTCTGTTTAATGAAGAGAGTGTTTTTGAAGAGAGGGTGTATTTCACTGCCACATCCTGACATTTCAACCTAGAAGGGATATAACTCAACTCAGTCTCATGCAGAAGGGAGCAATTAGGATAGTAGGTAAGTCCAAACCATGTAGTATAAGAGGTAGATGAAGGAATTGGGGTTATTTACCCTAGAGAATTCTTGACAGGAGGGAAAGACCATTGTTTTCAGGTGTCTTAATATTTGAAGATGAAGGATAGATTAGAATTGTTCTGATGGACTCTAAGGGATACAACTAGGACCTAGTGGTAGAAGTTACAAAGTGACACATTTCTGTTTCATATAAGAAAGAATGTTCTGTAGTCAGAGCTGGGCAGGGCTTATATGATCTGTCCTCTTCATTTGCATAGCTCTGAATTCCCCATCACTGGAAGGCACAAAGAAGTTGGAGGAGCTAAGAAATGGGGCTAAAGTGCATGTGTTTTAAAGTCTCTACAAACACAAAGAGCTTCCAAGTCCTAAGAGCGCAGTGATGACCTACAGGTTAAGCCAACAAATCAGACTGGACCTCTATGAGGTCCATAGAGTAGGCTATGATGGACTGAGGTCATCATTTTATGAGGGAACCATCATTTCTCTATGAGAGAAATGAGTCATATTTCACCAAAATGACACCTCAGTCCATATACAAAATGTGTGGTCAGTGAGAGCAGGTCTGGAATGTAGGGACCACATGACCAGGCTGCATCTACAGGATTCATCACTCAAGGAAAACACTTACCCTGCTGCTTTATGTTGTCCATACCTCTCTATCTTCCATCAATAGATAGGGCATGAAGTACCCCTTTGGAGGTTTCTCATGGCACCCTGAACCTTCTTATTTGTAAAAAGCCCCAAGTTGCTTTCAGAGTCAGGACTCCGTGACATATCAGCCAGAGTACATTTCAGATTTGCAGACATTTCTTTTGTGCAGAATATGGTGTGAATAAGATAAAATTCCTACTCTTAAGGAATCCAATTTCAATAACAGCAAAGAAGGAGTGGACCCCTTCCTTTTCAGCTGTATCCTGAAGACTCACCAGTGAATACCCTAAATATATATTCACCCTCCTGGGGTGACCAGACCCATTGTAGTGAGGCATATACAGAGAGAGGACACAAAGAGAGAAGCAAATAGAGAATCTGTTATAGATGTGCTGTCATAAAAGGGATTCCTTCATTGAGGAGACTGAATTAGGTGGCCCTCTGTCTCATCAGCAGCTGAGGAGTGTTAAGCCCCAAGCCAGCCCCTCTCATGCCTCCTTGCTGGCCACAGGCGGATCTCTGTGAGCAGAAGGAAGCATCAGAGCTCACAGAAGTCAGCTTAGGTCAATGGTTCCCAAACTGTGTCCCTGAACCAGTAGCAATGGTATCACCAGGGCAACTGGTTACAAAGGCTAATTCTCAAGCCTACCCCAGACCCACTAAATCAGAAACTCTGGGGATGGAGCAACCCATCTGCATATCTCCTCCAGGAATTGATGCACACTAAATTTTGGGAACGACTGCAGCCCCTCTAGTAGGCTTCTTCCTGTAGTGAAGACCTCCAAGTGTCTGCTCACTTGAGAGCCATGCAAAGTCACAGCTGGAGATGGAATGCCTGTCTTTATCTTCTACTGCATGTGCAGATCTAACCTGGTCTCAATGCCCAGGGGAAAAAGACAAAAACAAAAGGCTTTTGTTCCAACAGATAAAACATGCACAATCGTACTAAGTGGGGAAAAGTATGGCAAGTAAGGGCTTCTCTCTTGCTCTCTTCATGTAAATAAACTGCTTAGTCTTTTGGAATTCCAGATAATCCATCCAGAAGGTTTTTAGTTCTTATTTTAAATTAATAGTCTCATCTATTATCCTTTAAATAAAAGACGCTATCAGAAAATAAGAATGGTGTACTCTGGAGAAAAGCCACATTACAAGAATTGAATAACGGGCTTATCGTGGCAAACCTTCATGCAACCAAGTGAAGAATAATTATAGTTATATAACATTCACTTTTGTTTAAAACATCTCTTGACCATCAGCACATTTCCAGAAATTGACCTTTAATAGCTATCCCCCATATCAGCATAGCTTCTTGAACCAGTCAGTCAACAAGTCTTTAAGAGTAACTGCTATATAAAGAAGACAAAGGAGGAAAAAGTAAAAGCATCCTCATTTCAGCCTTCAGAGGCATTAGACTTTACGAAAATAAGAATATCAGTGAAACAATAATGCACAGGACAAAGAAGCATAGCATTAAACAAGAAAGTGCTAGGCTTTGAGTAAAGAAGGGGGATGTTAAAAAGGGCTAGTGTCAGTAGGAAACATCAAAGCATATGGTGGAAGGTAAAGGAATCTTGGAAGAAGTAGGGTTTTGATGGGGAAATGGGGAAGAGAGTGCTTTTCAAATGAGAAATCAGTCTGCATGGAGGGGGCATTGGCAATGAGGATAGGTCAGGCAGGGGTATTGGTGTACCTCACCATGGAGAAAATGGAGTCCAGGCATCAGTATGGAATTTGAGTCTTCAATCTCAAGTAATGGCTTTGGTTGGGGGCAAAGGAGAGGACACACAGATTTTATTCTGCCATTTTAATCTGGCAGCCTTGGGCAAGGCAGACTTGGAAGAGAGGAAAAACTGGGATCAGGAGATAGCCAGACCTTGATAGGAAGGGAAGAAGACCTAAGTATGCTCAGAGTTGTAAACCAGCAACAGAAAAATGGTCCCATTTGAGTGCCTTCATTAGTACTGGAATTAGATCTCGTGAGCGGAGAGACCAGGCTGAGGTAGATCCAGCCCAAAGAAAGCTCCAACGTCGTGTGCTCCGTGAGCACGAGGGATTGCACGTGGCCGCTGTCCAGGTGTGGAGTGTTGAGGTCATTCCAGTGAATAAATAACACGACTGGGAAGGAGGCTGAGCGAGGGCTGCCGTTAGAGCTGAGGTTAGGGTTGTGGCTCGATGGTTCATCCTCACCTTCACGTGCAAACACTGGGCTGCAGCATTCCAAAATGTGTCTTTGGGGATTTGTTGTTCCTGAGCCACCATAGGGACAAGTATGTGCAGGGGTATGAATGGGAGATTTGTTAATCCTGCAGGCGGTGGGACCGTGTTATTTTGTGATGCAGAGCAGAGGGAAGAAAGAACTCCTTTAGCTCCTTTCTTGTTTGCAAAACCAGTGCTGCCTGAGATTCATCTCATAGTCATCCCTACTCATGTATATCGGACTCCTACTTTTTCTCTGCCCGTGGAGTAAAACTCACTGAAGACTTTATGGAAGTCACTGGGGATTTAGTCTGGCTCTGAACAGCATGAATGGAGCCCCCAGGAAACATGGAGCTTTAGAATATATCCTACCAGTGCCTGCCATTAACCCAGGGCTCCCACTGAGCTGTCACCAAAGAGTAAATATAAAATGGACCCACCATCATCTGCAATAACCTAAACGGCATGGTCCCCTTTGGCACAATGAGAGGCATGGGTCAGATCCACCACTGCAAAATGAGTAAAGATATTTTTTTACAAGACCTCAAAATAATAAAAATAGTGAACTAAAATATGTTTCTTTCAGTGAATTTTATTTTTCAGGGAAATAGTTTATTTGGTCTACACTCTGGAGATAAGAGTCTTGATCCTCCATTCCTGTTGTTTGCAGAGGTGGAGCTTATTTTAAATTAGCAATGCTGAATCTTTTGTGAGATTTGGCTTTCATGGGGAGAACAAAAAGTTATGTTGGGCACTGGGTAATAAGGGCGATTATGTGGCATTCTCAGATCAGAAAGAATAAATCCCCTGAAAATTCCTGGTTATAAATAATCATCTAATCTTCAAAACAATACCAAAGTCATCCACAATAGCCATCCCTTAAAGTGTGTAGATCCTGGATTTTAGAGCAACTCGTAGAGAAAAATGACATTGTGGTGACACACAAAACTAGTCTGGGAGAGGAAAATTTCATTAAAATCCACCAATCATTTTCAAATAAACCTCTAATTTCTGTTATTTATTTAATAATATTTTCTTAAAGAAAGTAATTGTTAAACTATACGAACCTTGTTTTGGTTACCCCAACCAATCCAAAGTGTGTCTTTTTGTGGCAAAAGAAGTGTCAGAATGCTGTTAGCACTGAGATTGGAGCCTGGGTGTCCTTGGGAGACATTGTAATCCTCGTTTGACTGCTCAAGCTCTTGCAATATGCAAGTATTGTTCTAGTTTATTCCTTTACTCATGTAAGGAATCTGGACTCAAGTTATTTCTTTCCCTGTTAAGTTTCCAGATGAGCTGTTGGTATTGCTAGAATAATAAACCCTGGAAACATGAGGTCGGCGAGCAGGGCAGTCACTTAAGTGACAAACCCTCCATTCCATCCTGGCTTCTTCCCATGCCCAGTTCCAGACATAGAGGAACTGGTTGAATCATGTGTGCCTCAGATTCCAACCACAAAACAGATCACTCTGTGCGCTTAGAGCATCCCCAAATTTCATAAATGTTCAATTACATGAGAAAAGACAAGAGAAATCCCGTTCAGTTGGCAAAGAAAGCAAAACTGCCAACTAGGGCCTTGACGCCCTGAGCACAAGAGAAGGAATCTCAGGCAGTGGGAGGGGGAATGAGCAGTGGTTTCTAATAAGCAGAGAGAGAAAATGGGCCTGAGATCTATGCAAGGTGGGCTTGCTGGAGCCAGAGGTTCTGACACCCTAAAAATGCTTTAAAAGGAAAGGATGGAAATTTCTGTGCTGGCATCTGAGAAATCAAAATGATAAACGAGGCAACGTCTTAAGTGCAGTGTCCAGGTCACTAAATTTAAGATGTCAATTAGAGTATATTGGAAGATACCACCGAAATTCAAAGTTGTGCTCTCATGCTTGAGCCTTCTCCTCTCACCGTGGGTACCATTCGATGGGCATCGTTCCGTGGCCACTGTTCCGTGAGCACTGTTCCGTGGGCCTTGTCCTGCAGCCACTTCATGGGCTGCTGCGTACCTGCATGCTCTACTGCTCTGCCAGGCTCGAACCTCCTTGCCAACGAGGGCTAGACTTAGACATCACTGCACCCCCTCTGTGTTTCTCCCTAAGAGTTTCATGGAAGAGCAATTCAATATGTGGTATTTGAATAACATTTCTATGATGCCTAAAGTTTCCTGATTCCAATAGACAGATTAGAAACTGTTAAGACTATTTAAAAATAGCTCTCCTCGGAAGATGAATACAGCTTGTGTCAGTCCATGTAGTCAGATTGTAGCCATCTCCAAAAGTTCAGTAAAGACCACCCAAACAAGAAATAAAACACCCAAATTTTGTATACGGAGGCCAGAGGGGAGACATAAGAGGGAAAGATCTTCTTCCTCCCTTAGTAACTTGTACGTCTGTTTTGGATGTCCCTCAAACACAGTATGTGAATGACGAGGAAAAGGGATGAGTGTGGGTTTCAGATGAGACTAGGTGAGTATCACTCTCACTTCTCTCAGCCATATAAAAATCGAAGCTCAGTCATTTCCAGGTCATTGGTTTCTGACATGTCTGTGCTGGTGTAAGCGCTGTTAACCATAACACACTTCCTTTCAAGAAGCCTGAGAGATTGGCGTTAACGTTGAGGCATGCGGTTTATAGAATGAGCTTTGACAGATACCAAGCTCTGTTAGATGAGTTATTGAACTTCTTTCTCTGTCAGGTTTCCCAGCTATAGAGTAGGGATAATTCAGGGAAATAAACTCAATAGATTAGTGAGCTATTTTTCCCATACCTTGCTTCTAAGAGGGTATGGAAAATTAAAATGAGCAATTTAATGATTTTACACTTTTTTTAAATGCCAAGTGAATATGTTCAGGAGGGAGATGCTACTCACAGCTTCATTATAGGCCTCTGAAGGTGAAATAAGTTTATGGGTAGGATGATGCCCCAGATACACTGTGGGAACCCACATCATCAAAGACTGAACTGTGCCCAGCCTTGCACAGTCACCAACACAGGGAAGTGAGCTCATGGGCTAGGAAGATGTTTAACAACTGAATTTGAAATCCTAGGAACCATCAGTTGAAATTCTCTTTATTCCTGGGTGGAAGAGATAATCCAGGTAATTCACTTAAACCAGACCATCCCATTCCTGAAGCACTTTCAATCAACAAAGTTTTACGGCAAAGTCAATACTGAATCTTGTGAGTACAAATGGGTTTCAAAATGTATATAAGCTTATGTGTGGATCAGGAAAGCTCTTCACATTTGTACCTATATAACCGTATAACCTGTATAACCATTTTTTGTGTGGTTTCCATAGAGGTGGCACTTTTTGGCACTACCCTGGTGAAACGTCTACCAATGGAAGTATAGAGAAATTGTATGTTGGGTGTGGCCAGACTTCTGGAAACCAAACTTCTCTTTCCCTGAGATAACACTCACCTTTAAAGTAACTGGACAATTTTAACTCTCCCATTGTTTGAACATTTCTACAAAGCCAGGAATGTTTATAGCTGATTCCGAAAACTAAACAAATTTTGAGAGTAATGAAACCTGTGCTCAGACAGCTTGACTAAAGACAATAAAATACAGTCAATTTATTTTACCTGGGCATTTCTCCCTTATTCATTGTACCAGTAAGTTACATTCAATGTAGAAAACTGTAAAGATTCAAATAAGCTTAAAAAAAAAGTCAGGAAAGCAGCAAGCAGGAAGGAAGGGAGGAAGGAGAAAGAAAAGAGGGAACGAAGTAGCATGTACAGTAAATATATGAGTTTATTTATGTTTGTAACTCAAACCGGATCACTGTTTTTAGTATACACTATTTTGCTGTGCTCTTTTCTTACCTGATGATACATCATCAGCTTCTTCCCAAGTCAGTAACTAGGAGCAGATTGTAGATGTCTTTGACCTTACTCCCTTCTGCTGTGGGACTCAGTCCCTGCACTCTAACCACCTTGCCGACGGCCCGCCCGGCTATCCCTTTAACATGATCGGTAGTTGCCTGAGAACCAAGGGAGCTGATAATGTGCATCTTAATCTGAACTCAGGATAGGATGGAATGAGATCTTCCAATCAAGCAGTGAGGCGGGGAAAACAGGGGCAAATTCCTTCTTTCTCCACCTTTTGTTACATTCAGGCCTTTAATGGATTTGATGATGTCTACCACCTCGAGTGGGGAGGGCAATCTACTTTGCTGAGGCCACTGACTCAAATGTAAATCTCATCCCAAAACAACCCCCCAGACACACCCAGAAATAGCGTTTGATCTGGGCACCTCCTGGCACAGTCAAGTTGATGCATAAAATTAACCACTGCATTGGCACATCCTTAGCATCCCAAGCACTGCCCAGCACATAATAGGTACGCAATATTGTTGAATAAATATATAGTTGTGACGGCTACATTGTAAGTAATTCTAAAACTTATTTACTGTGAATTTTTTTTCATCTTTATTTTGGGCATTTGGGTTGTTTTCCTTTTTGTGTTGTCAACACTACTATTATAAGCATTTTTGTACACACCAGTTGAGAATGTCTCTTTAGCATAAATTATTAGAAATGTAATTGCTGGGTAAAAGGGTCCACATTTTTGGTTTAAAGCTCTTACAACATTCAACCAAATTGCCACCCAGAAAGGCTGCCCCTATTTACATTCTACCAGAGGTCCAGTCCACTGACCCACTGACCGCATAACCAAGCGAGCCAGATGCAAGATCATTTAAAGAATTGGACCAGGTCTGTCTCAGCTGCCAGAACCTGCGACCCCTTGAGCCATTTGGCCACATGACTGGGCCAGTTAGAAAGAAGGAACTAACATCGGACATTGGGCAAACACTTTCCTAGGGTGGAACTCAGATGATTGATACAAATTTCAGAGATAATATCCCAATCATTAAGCCAACTGATCCTCACAAGAGCCCACCAAGGAATGGCACACACTGTTGACCCATTGGCAGATGGCGAACCAAACCCAAGTTCACACGGGTAGGTGATCACCACGATTTGTAGTCAGAGTCAGGATTCCAGGCCTCTGGCCTTGAACTCTTTCCCCCTTTGCTCTTTCAACAGCCAAGATCCACTCTTCAATCCACATTCACACTGGCCAGGAGTGTCCAAGATGGGTCCTTTAGAAGCGATTTTAAGAGATTCAGCAACACTGTAGTAGTATATTAACTTATTGAAATACTTTTATAATTTGTAGACTTGAGGGATGGGGAGAAAGGGGAGTTGGTGGGGAGAGAGGGAGAAAGAGAGAAGAACTATCCAGCTAGGGGCAGTTTCTTAGCAATAGCTTTTGTAGTCTACTTGGCCATAGTAGACTACCATGGCTCTGAGTTTTTCCCTCTGAGTTCATAAACTGTTATTAGTTTCACATGTGTAAGAATATCATTAAAGAGATGCCATGATTTCTGCTGACATTATACACAAAAGATAAAAATCCCTTCCTCCAGGGACTTCCCTGGCAGTCCAGTGGTTAGGACTCCAAACTTCCACTGTAGGGGGCAAGGGTTTGATCCCTGGCCCTGGGAACTGATTCTGCAAGCCGTGGGGCAGAGCCAAAAAAAAAATCCCTTCCTCTTGCCCCCATCATTCCACTCCAACCCAGGAGCAAGTCAGCATAATATATCTCAGTAGATGGAGTCATGTCTCCCTTTATTAGCTGATATCCCCCTTAAAACCTAAGAAAAGTACATTCATTTGAGGGCTGAAGGTTTTTGCTTTTTAACAGAAGGAAAAAAATTTTTTTTTACTATGTGAGATTTTTACCTGTCTTATTTTAAAACATTGAAAAATGCTTTCTTATCAAAACAGGATATTTAAAAGTTTTGTATGCATTTGAAACTTCAACTGAGAAATAGCGAAAAGATAACAATTGTCATCAACATCTGTAAATTATATGTAAGCTAATAGAAAAAGGAATCTCTTTCCCTGGCTATGTCTTTTATTTAAAAAAATACAATTTCATAGATATTTTAACAATTCAATTTCTCCAGTGTCTCTGATATCTAGTGACTTACCCACATTTTACAGATGGTAAGACTGGGGCTTAGAAGGAAATATCTTCTCCATCCACAATGCCTTTCTAGAGCAAAAAAACAAAAAACAAAAACAGAAAAAAAACCTAGTAGCGCATTATTGACATTTTTTAAATTTAAAAGAAATGAAATCCACTGGGAACAGCTCTCAAAAGGCATTTTGCAGTGGCTGATCTGGAGTGGAATTTTCCATGACCAGTAAAGACTCTGGAGCAAATCTGATGACCATTCTAAGGAAAGACAACAGAACCAGGCTTGAATCAGCAGCCAAAGATACTCAAACAAGCGATGCTCTGGACAACCTTGGCCATCCAGCCACACAGATTCAACAGGTCTGTGGTGCGCGCGCACACACACACACACACACACACACACACACACACACACACACACACGTACCACTTCAGAGCCTCCCAAATGATTTTAAAGCGCAGCCAGGGTGAAGAACCCACAACAGCCAGTGCACACAGCCCAGCATTCAAGGTTCACTCTATGACAATAATAGGAATCTTCCCTTAAACTTTCTCATGAGCTCCAGCACAGGAAGTGGTTTCCCATCTACAATCTCGTTTGATCGTCACTCCCTCAGCAAACAAGGATTGGGTCCTACTGGGTCCTAGGTGCTGCAGTACCACTCAAGGGCTTTTCCTGCTAAGGGGTGGAGAGAATATGACAGCTCTAGTGCTGGTGGGTGTGGGATCCCTGTCCCCGAGATGGGTGAGGGGCAGTTGTGAAAGACCTCTGATGGAGCTCAGCATTAGGAGCCAAGCTTTCCCCCGCGATGAACTCGGGAAATCGGAGGTGGCCGTGGGGAAGGACAGGGGCTTGGTGGGATGAGGGAGCCAGGGGAGAGGGTTGAAGACGGGGTGAAGGGCCAAACCACAGGGACCCGGTGTGCCACCAGAAGCACCTTAGTTTTCATCCCAGAGGCAACTGA
The DNA here is from genome assembly GCF_011762595.2 of Tursiops truncatus. NCBI lineage: Eukaryota > Metazoa > Chordata > Mammalia > Artiodactyla > Delphinidae > Tursiops > Tursiops truncatus. Next base: position 136,719,542 of record NC_047037.1, on the reverse strand, counting down.
AAGCCAAAGCAAGACTTTAGGCAAGGCAGCGGAAGGGACAAATTTGCTTCTAGAAAAATGATACTTGTGTTTATCTAAAGGCAGTATCAGCAGCAATACTTAATTTGTCAGTGAGACGGGCAATTGTGAGGAATAACAGAGCTTATTTTTAGATCCACCATTTCCTGGTGCCCCGAGCTGACCCCACTTCCGCCAAAACCACACCCTGAAGGCCGTTTCCATGTGATCTACATCTCAGGGCTTCTCACCGGGCATGAGAGTGGACGTGAAACCTATGTGTGTGGGTTCCAGGTGAGCAGGCCCTCAGCTGATGTTGCAGGTCATCCCTCCTGCCATGGGCGGCCCCGACTGGGCTTCTCCTCCCCTTCCCCACGGCTTCACCAGCATGGAGGTGGACGTCACAGGAGTCACTGCCCTCACACAATCCTGTGACTGACTTACTGTTCTCCCTCCTCACTGGGCAGCCCCTTGGGGATGGCTGAACACAGAGACAGGATGGGGGCCCACACCCCAACCAGGGGTCTGCAAGGTAACAGCAGACCAGGCTTCCTTGCAGGGCTGCCTTCAAAAGATTTTCCAACCCAAATCAGCTTCCTAGAGTGGAGAGAACCCCGTTCTCTCCAAATCTGTCTTCCCAGCATTTAGAAATACGGTTTAAATCCCTTAGCAAGATGAAGGAGCCAGTGTGAGTTCCTGCAGGCAAATCTTGGGCTTTCACGCGAACCAGCTCCCTGCTGGCTTTGTGATTCATCCCAGCCTGCTGTCCCTTCCTCGGAGAGAGCCTGGGCAGGAGATGAATTCCCAGCGGTCCTGGCACCAGACACTTGCCTCTTCTCTTCCTTTTTAAAGGGCAAATCCTGTGCTCCAGGCACTGCCTTTGCACGCCTCTGTTTTTGGCAGGGATGTGTCTGCCAGCGTGGTATCCCCACTGCCTCTGGGACCCTGGTTGATTCTCCCCAAAGGCTGTCAGCTTTTCTGTTCCCCTGACAGACACCAGCTCCTGCCAGAGAGAAACCCTGAGTGTTCCCACAAGGTTTCAGAGAATTTGTTCACCTCCGGTCCACATGCCACCCTTGAGTCTCCTTCAGGACATGGGAGGGCAGGGTCCTGCCCTCCTAGCCATGCTGTGGTCACCAGGTTCACCTTGGGGCTTAAGAAAGGTCACCTCTGCACTTTCATGACCCACGAGAAATGCACACCTCCCACCCAACGCACCAGGCACCACCCAACAGAGGCACGACCACAACCAAACCCACAGTCAGGCTGGTAAGAAGCCCCAAGCCCCACACGAGCTTTATTCTTTCAAGTGAAAACAGATGTGTGACATCACTGGCCATCCCAAAGGACTTCGGAAACATCAGCAGTTTTTACGGACCAACAGGAACTTCTCTAACATTTGAGAGAAACGGTCCGTTTTTTTTTTAATTTTTATTTTATTTTTATTTATTTTATTTTTTAAATTTTTATTGGAGTATAGGAGATTTACAATGTTGTGTTAGTTTCTGCTGTACAGTGAATCAGTTATACATATACATATATCTACTCTTTTTTAGATTCTTTTCCCATATGCAGAGTATTGAGTAGGTTTCCCTGTGCTATACAGTAGGTCCTTATTAGTTATCTATTTTACATATAGTATTGTGTATATGCCAATCCCAATCTCCCAACTTATCTCTCCCCCCACCTTACGCCCTCTACAAAACGGAAACAGAGTTACAGATGCAGAAAACAAACTTATGGAAACAGTCCTGGTTTTAGGAGTATGACTTTACCCTGAGAAACTTCAAGATTCTACACTGAGACTTCACCCTGAGTTTCCATCTTTCAAAATAGGGAACTGGGGGCTTCCCTGGTGGTGCAGCGGTTGAGAGTCCGCCTGCCGATGCAGGGGACATGGGTTCGTGCCACGGTCCGGGAGGATTCCACATGCGGCGGAGCGGCTGGGCCCGTGAGCCATGGCCGCTGAGCCTGCGCGTCCGGAGCCTGTGCTCTGCAACGTGAGAGGCCACAACAGTGAGAGGCCCGCGTACCACAAAAAAAAAAAAAAAATAGGGAACTGGAACAGGGTACCACTTTCAGGCTTAGGGTGGGTCTCTGACGCCCTTGGTCTCTGCCTCACAGCCCCTCTGTCCTGATCCCCTCCCTCCAACAACTCCCCCTGCCTTCTCGGAGCCATTGGAGGGTGGATGATGTTACAGGACGATGGGAGAGATGGAAGCAGAGAGGGCTGTACATTGTTAACCACAGACACTGTCCAAAGAATGACCTCCAGGAGGGGGGAAGGTCAGCACCTCAGGAAGGTTGTAGGAGGCGGGAGTGGGGATAGAGATGCTGAGTCCTGGGGAGGAGGTGTGGGGACAGGGGTTGCCGTCTTCAAAGCAGCGATGCTGTCTTCGGGAGAAACAAAGCCTGCTCTAGTTAAGAGTGCTAATGCTTCTGCAGTAGGAGCAGACGTCCTGAAAGAGCTATTAATGGGATCTTATTAAGATGGCCAGGTTCCCACTCTCTTCTGGCTGATTCTAGGTTCTTCCCATTTTGCGGCAGCTGAACTTGTGGTTCTTGATCTTGTGGGTGTTTGGGGACAAAGCCACGTTGCCTCATGAACCTTTAAGAAAATCCCTTCTCTTCCTCATGTCTAAATGCCAGGACCGTTAACTCGGGCTTCAGAAAGAAGCTGATTTGGCATAATTCGAAGTTGTGTGTGCTTCTCTTCCTTATTTGGCATATGTAATTTTAGTTAGAAAATAGTAAACAGGATACTGTGAACACAGTTTTAAAATAAAGTGATATTCTCTAGGTTCTTTTGAAAAACATGCAATGGGAATCATCGCTCCAGTGCTAACAAAAGAAAGTTGGAGAAAATGTCGATATACTGCTGCTTTATTTTCCTTAAACTACTTAAGAATGGTCTTGAAAGTTGTAAGCCAGATTTTCTAGGCAGTTAAATTAATATTGCCCATGGGAGTCAAGGGGTCCAAGTGTTGATTCTGTGTGATGGGTTCATGTTTCTCAAACTTTAATGTGCTCAGGAACCATCTGGGTCTCTTACTAAAATACAGATTCTGATTCAGTAGGTCAGGGCTGGAGCCTGGGGTCCTACATTTCTGACAAGCTCCCTGGTGATGCTGTTGTTGCAAGGCTCTGAGTAACTTCCACTGATTCACCGAGTGCCTTGTTCCCTTTATGAGTTTAGACAGACATCAAGGAAGGATGAATAATCCGTTTCTAGAACCAGGCTTCCCAGGTCATCTCCTTTATGTCTTTGGTTTTTGTTCTGTTTTCTTTTGTTTTGTTTCTGAGTGGTTAAGCAAGGATCACAAGGCTTCCTGAAGTTAAAACGTGGTAAAGGGTTTTGATTACACTCTAATTTAACAGATCAGTTTAAGATTTTGGAGGGCATGATGTTGAAGAGGATCCGAGAGAAGAAAGAGAGAGGAAGAGGCCAGCTCTGCTTCTTTACGGCAATTTTGGACACGGCTCTGGGTTATGTATATAGCGTGTCTCTGCCAAAGGGAGTTAGAGAAACTTGGAAGAGGTTATTTATTGAAGTATTTTAGAAGTAAATTCTACCCTTTACAATCTTTTTAAAATAAACATCTCTAAATGGAAGGACCAAGGAAACTTCAGTTGCTATCCTAGGAATATAATCCAGAACCCAAGGTAGTACTTGTTGGAAAGAAATGTCAAAAGGCATATGGAAGGGCAGTCAGCAGAGCGGAGCAAAGAAAGCCCTCCCTCTGCCATGGGGCACAGACCACACAAGTAGCCAGTTACACAAGGGTGTATTGGTGCAGGTTTTGAACAAAGAAATCACCATGTTTCTGCAAAAAGGGGGACAAGATCAAAAGAATACCCAGGAACTTGGTGCAAAGCTGTGGAAGGAACCAGATGAGTGACAAAGAAAGGGAAAATTCTTGGGAGTGCCCACTTTCCTGAACTGTAATTTCTTCTTAAAAAAACTCCTTAATAAAAATATTGTGGGCTTCCCTGGTGGCGCAGTGGTTGAGAGTCCACCTGCCGATGCAGGGGACACGGGTTCATGCCCCGGTCCGGGAAGATCCCACATGCCGCGGAGCGGCTGGGCCCGTGAGCCATGGCCGCTGAGCCTGTGCGTCCGGAGCCTGTGCTCCGCAATGGGAGAGGCCACAGCAGTGAGAGGCCCGTGTACAGCAAAAAAAAAAAAAAAATTGTAAGCCATTTTTAGGACCAGCAGTAGACAAACTGGTGGTTGCCTTAGACATCCTAAGCCTCAGGCCCATCCTGCACCCCTTTTCTCATCTTGTCTCCCCATCTTTGCCCAGCCTTTAGTCTCTATCATTGCCTCTACCCAGTTTCCTGACTTATACTAAAATAGAAGGGCTCTAAATGAGCAGCATGGCTCAAATATATGCCCAAATATAGTCCACATTTTTCAATCCATTCATACTTACCAGATATTTTTTAAAAGCCACATTTTCAAAACTGATACAGAAGAAATATTGCAGAATACTAATATCCATTATTAAATCTGGAGTGAGAGCTTGGTTATTCTGTGTCCTTTCCTAAATTTTTTTTTTAATTTATTTTTATTTTTGGCTGCGTTGGGTCTTTGTTGCTGCGTGCGGGCTTTTCTCTAGTTTTGGCGAGCGGGGGCTACTCTTCATTGCGGTGCACGGGCTTCTCATTGCAGTGGCTTCTCTTGTTGTGAAACATGGGCTCTAAGCGCGTGGGCTTCAGTAGTTGTGGCACGCGGGCTCAGTTGTTGTGGCTCACGGGCTCTAGAGCGCAGGCTCAACCCAGACCAGGGCTCGAACCCGTGTCCCCTGCATTGGCAGGCGGATTCTTGACCACTGCGCCAACCAGAGAAGTCCCATCCTAAATTTTTATAATATCTTATAGTAAATAATAAGAAATGAAGTTACACTTCAATGAAAAAAGAGAAATGAAGTGGGTGGCTTTATTATTGAACAGTTAGACAACAAGCTTGTCCCTTCAGAGGAGGTAGCACCACCTGAGTCCCCCTCTGTTACCTGTGCCTGATTGGGATGCTCTGTTTGACCTGCAGTGGTTCAACACCCCGTGTGCACATCAGCATCTCCCGAGGAGATTTAAAAATATATCCACATCTCTTCCTCACCCCAAACCAGTTAAATCAGAATCACAGCGGGGAGCAGCCTCTGCGTTGTATGTTTTCAAAGCTCCCCACATGCTTTTACTGGGCAGCCAGGGTTGAGAACCATTAGTTTAAAGAATAACCATCAGATGCCTTCAAAACATACCTGAAAATTATTAAGCATTTAAACTCCCAACATGAAAATCTTTTACCTTTTTCTTATTGCCTAGAGCCATTTAAAAGTCATGTGATGGACATCCCCCTTCCCTCCACCCACTATCCCCTCCCCATCCCACAGCATCACCATCTCCTATCATCACCACCACCACTGACTACAGCAAAAAGGTCAAAATACAGAGCTGAGGCACTTATCTTAAATTATCAGCTTTTGTATTTGGATATTCAAACCTTTAAAATGCGTAAAGTAGCAGCCATGGAAGGAGGTGGTAGGTGGGAGCATAAAAAAACATTGCAACCTGGGCCCCCAAGGGTATTTCTAGCTTTCATCGGGTATAAGAAACTGTGAAAACAGTTTCTCTTATCCAAACAGCATACAAGTAATCGATCTATCAATCTCCCTTTTTACAAAATTAAAATATGCATTAAAGCTTTTTATTTGTAACTTTTAGAGACACATTTGTAAGCGATGCTTAAAAATCCTTGGTTTTCCAGCTAGTGTGAACCTTTGATAAGTCAGAGGCCAAATTTTGATCAATATATAAAAGGTATTTTTGCTACAACTAAAATGACATACTGTGCAGAGTGGACAGAGAAAGAGAGAGAGAGGGGGAGAGAAACTGTGTGTGTGGATGTGAGTTCCCTTAACCTACTAACTTGCTTCAGTAAAAGCGATGTTCACCTTTTAGTCTCTTCAGTATCCTGCTGAGAGGTCCAGCCTATGAAACTATTCTATAAAAACAAAAAAGGAGAAAAATCTCCTGCCCTGTGCTTTCCATTCCTCTTATTCTGTCTATAACTCACCTTTCTAGGATAATTGAACATTATTTACTTAGAGTCAAGAGATCAGGGTATATACCCTCAGAATTCCTTGTGTTTAACTTCAGGGAGAAATTTCTTGAATTTCTCACCAGACTTTCAATACACATTATTTTACAGGAAACATTTTTATGAAGTTGTCCCCGTACGCCATCTTGCTATATTCGATTTTGCAAAGCTTTGGGGGGAAAAGGCGGTAGGTTCCAGCTTCACGTGGGGTTTGTTTTGTTTGCTGCTCGCTGGAGTGTGGAGGAGGTGGGTAGAATTACAGCTGGCGTTCTCCCGAATTATACCAACGTGGCGTGCTTGCCATGTCGGCGGGGCGTGCGGGGGAAACCTTCTGACACAAAGAGTTGCCACCTATTATGCATGGTTCTTTTCAGCCCCCAGAAATCAGAAGTCTCAGGGTGAGTTTCACCTCCAGGAGGTGTGAGCCCAATCATGGGTGGGTGTGATGTACAGACCTGCACATCTCACCAGGTCAGGATTCTAGAGCCGCAGCGGCTGCCTAGAAGCAGAAGGATTGTGTGCTGTCAGTTCCTGACTCTCAGAAAGAAAGGGGCCTTTCCTGAAGAGTTTATGAACAGATGTATAGGTCTCAACTCTTTGCCTTAGAAATGTGAATAGAGTATAAAACACCTTTGAGAAAGAGGTAAGTTCTGCCATCTGATTTCTCTAAACCCAGCATCCGACCAGGAAGCCAACAAGACAAATGGGTTTCTGCAACCTAATTCACTACCGTGAATTGAATTGCGTCCCTCAAAAGAGACATGCAGATGTCCTAACCCTGGTACCTGTGAATGTGGCCTTATTTGGAAATAGTTTTTGCAGACATAATCAAGTCAAAATGAGGTCATGAGGACGGGCCCTAATCCAATATGAGGGGTGTCGTTATAAGAACAGAGAAGGTGATGTGATGGCAGGGAGGGAAGAGGCCGTGTGAAGATGGAGGCTGAGACTGAAGTGATGTGTCTGCAACCCAAGGGATGCCAAGAATGGCCGGCAACACCAGAAGCTGAGAGAGAGGCATGGAACAGATTCTCCCGTAGAGCATTCAGTTGGCTCTGCCAACGCCCGGATTTTGGGCTTCTGGCCTCCACAACTATTAGGGCTTTAAGGTTTTAAGCCATAAGGTTTTAGGTTTCTGTGGTTTTAAGCCATCCCAGCTTGTGGTACTTTGTTACAGCAGCCCCCTAGGAAACAGATACACTATCCAAGAACCTTCCTCTCAAGAGTCAGCCAGCCCTGAGCAAATCTCTATCTCTCACATCTCTGCCCCCATCCCGCTCTGGCCCTTCCTTCTGCGTTAGACCACCTTCTCCAAGGACCCTGACTTCCAGCGAGCTTGTCACCCATTGAGCCTTATTTCTCTTGGTGAAATGGAAGGCTTTTCTGCCTGTTGAAATAACCTGTAAGAAATCGCAGTAAGAATCTCACCATCATAAAACTTAAAGTGGACTTCCCTGGTGGCGCAGTGGTTAAGAATCTGCCTGCCAGTGCAGGGGACACGGGTTCAAGCCCTGGTCCGGGAAGATCCCACATGCCGCGGAGCAACTAAGCCCGTGCACCACAACTACTGAGCCTGCACTCTACAGCCCGCGAGCCACAACTGCTGAGCCCATGTGCCACAACTACTAAAGCCCGTGTGCCTAGAGCCCGTGCTCCACAACAAGAGAAGCCACCGCAATGAGAAGCCTGCGCACCGCAACAGAGTAGCCCCTGCTCGCCGCAACTAGAGAAAGCCCATGCGCAGCAACGAAGACCCAACGCGGCCAAAAATTAATTAATTAAACTTAAAGCGTTCAGAGGAGAAAGTCCACTTCCCTAGACCTGAGCCCACACGAGCCCCCGTGAATGGGAAGTAGCAGGAAAACTCTTGCCAGTTGACAGTAAACTCAGTCCCTTATGATTTACGTCTGTGTAGGGGCCTGAGCCCACATGCTGCTCCCCACTCCCTTGCAGAGCATGTGTGCTTGGCAGGGGGAGTGGGGCGGTTGGCACAGTGATGCCCTAGGTCTCGACTCCATCAGCTGTCTGGTCCCCACAGGACCTGGCTCCTCCTCCTAGCCCTGTGGTCTCTGCCAGCCCACGCGCCTCTGGACCATCCAACTCCCAATGCTGGTCTAGGTCTAGATGCCAGGATCTCAAACAGGTTTGCAATTCCCTGGGCCAAACATGAGCAAGCTAGCTGCAAGTCTCCTCTGCACTGTGGTCCCCAAACTCATCCCCTGTCCCCTCCAGGCTTCCAGCTTCAAGGAGACAGCTGGGGGGCGACCCCACACTCTCCTCTCACCTGGCCAAGTCTTCCCACCTTCCCCCCGCCGCCAGTGTAAGGTTTCTTGTCTCCTTTTGGGAGACAGAACAGCTGCTCTGTCATCACATCTTCTCTCCTCTTCAGGAGTGTATAGGCTTTATGCTCTCCCAGGCTCCCCAGGCTCTGTGCCTGGTATCTGAAGCCAAACTTGGGAGAACTCACCAAAAAAAAGTCTGTCCAGCTCTTGAATTCCAAAACCCTGGCTCCCAAGACTGTTCTGGAGGTCAAAGCCAAGAATGCCACCATTTGACTTGCAGTGCTCTTTTCTGTCACCCTTCCCTGGGCTGAGGAGCCTTCTTCACCTGTGGATTGAAGGGTGGGAAAGCTAAGGGCAAAAAGGAATTATGAGGATGCCAGAGTGGGGGGGCGTCAGGAGCTGGGAGGCAATGAGGTGTTTAGAGGGGATCACAAAAGTTTACCGGCACCCTAAAATCTCACCTTGTAGAGAAGCTGCCTGCAACACTTTCACCATCCCCAGCATCAACACTGCTGAGTCAGAGAAGCCAGCCCTGTCCTCACAGGCCTGTCACAAGAGGAGTGCAGACTGCCTATCCCAGTTTCCGTGGACCCCACCAAGCCCTTCCCCAGACTCTCTGCTCAGTCCTCAGACATCCAGCCACGGCAGCAACAAGACGAACATTTGCTCTGGCTGGTCCAGCCCCACACAGCTCCAAAACACCAACTGCCCAGCTGGGGCTACCATTTATGGTCAAATAAGTGGAGGACTCTAACCTTCCTCACAACTGCCTTCCTTTGCTTTATCCCAGTTCACCTGACTTTCCTCCTGTATTTCCAGGGGGAAAGAAAAGAGAAGCTGTATCCAAATCATCGATGCATTAAGGTGGTGAAGTGCTTGAAGTCAAGCTACTTCTAACCTCAGGACCTTTGCACTTACTGTTCTCTCTGCCTACATCATTCTCCCCCCCTCCCCAGGAAATGTGCATCTTATTTCTTCTCAAAGAAATGTGCTTTCTATCTCATCAGAGAGGGAATCCCACCCTAAAACCACCCCATTACTCTTAATCTTCTTACACCCTTTAATTTATAGCACATACTATCTCCTGAAATTTACACCTATAATATGCAGCTATTAGTTCCTGCTTTGATCTCCCACCAAAATGTAAGCTCCATGAGGGTAGGACTCTGTCTTGCTCATTGCTGTGTTCCCAGGACCTGGAACAGTACCTGACATAGAGTAGGCGCTTAAGAAAGACTTGATAAGTGAATGGTGACAGCATCCACTGGAAAGTATGACCAAACTTGAATGGGGCTTGGTTTTGCAACAAGCCAACCTGTGATTAATATTTGAGGGAGAGGTTGTCTTAGTAAACACAGGATCCCATGCTGACTCGGGGGTAAGGCATGATTATAAAACAGGATAATCCTACTGTAGCCCTACAAAGTTGGCCTAAGAGTTCTTTGACCTTGGAAGCTTCCCACACACAGAACTTCCGCAAGAATCTGGGCCGTGGGCGTCAGAAACTCCTGGGTCAAAAGGAGACCACGCTGAGCCCTCAAGCAAGCTCAGGAATGTGAGAGTATTCATTCGAGAGGGTGGGCATGGAGGAAACTGCTTTGTGGGTGAGAGTGATTGGGGGTGGGGCTGGCCCATGCTCCTGTCCATCAAGCTGGACAGAGAGAGAGTAGAATTCAGGAAAGAATCAGAAGCCCAAGGTTGGATCTGGCAGGGGAAAAAAATTAGTGAATTTTAACTAATTAAATCAACATACCATGAGGCTTTTTTTTGTGCCGGCACAGTGCTGGGACTGGGAATAAGACCCCAAAAGTCACAGTTCCAGCCCTCAAGGAGCATAAGCCAGAGGTTCTAGAAATGGCTGTGAGACCAGAGTGAGAGCTAGACTTTGAAGGAGGCTGAACTGCAGCAAAGTGGCAACAGTGACGCGGCCGGCAGCTCCCCCTCTGCTGGGACAGGTTCTCGATTCCAGCTTCCTCCAGTGGGTATATCCTCAGACTTACTCATCGGTTATATTTAAAAGTAGCCTGCATGTGTGACGCCTTATTAAAAGTGCCTTTCACTGACTATTTTTAGAGGATATTAATCATGTTGCCTTTGGATTTGAAATTGAGGCAGGTTAGTTGTAATTACACGAGATTCTTCAAGAAGCTTGAAAAGACCCAGATGACCCACCCCCATGACCACATTATCCCTGACCCTCTGCTCTTGCTCTCAGGGAAAAGCCACTGGTCAGAGGCAGGGTGGGAACACTAGGGATGGTGCCCAGGTGTCACCACCCAGGACTGGGGAACAAAGGCTATCGCAGTAAGCAGGTGGGCAACCACACATCCTAGTCCATTATTTAAAACATAACCTTCTCTCTGATGTAGACTTCGGTTCCCTTGAAGCTCTTGATAAAAAAAGATAAAGAGTCTTTTTTTATTTAACTTTTCTGTTCAATTTTTCGGAGGATTGCAGCCAACACGTTAGGAATTTTGGCAGCAGGTTGCAAAAAGAGTTCTTAGAATGTACCTAGGATCCCCTTTCCTTCCACCCCACTCTGCTCTGGAGAATGTCTCATCCATAACAAAACTTGCCCCTCTTGTCATTTCATCTGCCAGGAGATGGCAGCCCTGCCAGGACTTCCTGAGCCTGGCGGGGGCAGAATATTAATAAATCACAAAGGAAATGGTCTTGAGAAAGCGCGTTTTGGAGAGGAGAAATCATGCAGTGGTCCTACTGCAATTAACGAATTACCACAAACCGTGAGGCTTTCACGTCACTCCTTTATTATACCATGGTTTCCGGGGGTCGGACGTCAGGTGCAGCCTAGTGGGGTCCTCTGCTCAGGGTTCCACAAGAATGCAATCAAGGTGTCTGCAGGGGTTGCAGTCCTTTCTGGGTCCTCTTGCAAACTCGCATGGTTGTTGACAGAATTTGCTTCCTTGAGGTTTTAGGACTGTTGGTTGCAGGCCCAGGACTGGGCTTAGCTCCTAAAGGCTGCCCACAGTTCCTTGCCATGTAGCCCTGTCCATGCGCCCTCTCAGCCTTGAATCCTTCTCTTGCTTCGAATCTCTCCTGTAAGGAGGAGCCCAATCTCTATTAAGTGCTCACCTTAGTTCAGGCCCACCCAAGATCATCTCCCTCCCTTAAAGTCAACTGATTTCAGACCTTAATTACATCTGCAAAATCCCTTCACAGAAGCATCTAGGTTAGCATTTGTATGGATCACTGGGAGGAAGTGTGTGGGCACCAGAGGGTAGGGATCTGGGGGACCACCATGGAATTCTGCCAACCACAAGACACTGACACCTTTGTCCATGTCTTTAAGATTTCAGTGGTATATCACCCCACTGTGCCTGTTTTAAAACTTTCCCTCCACTCCCCACCGGTCCCACCCTGAAAGTAGGACTCAGTAAGCCTTGCTGTGTGTGCGGAAGGGACCTTTTCTAAGAACCAGGTCTCAACTCAGAATTAATTCTGATCCATCCCTCCGCCAAGCTCTCCAGGGGCAGTCAAGTTGGGGATGGGACAGGCAGGATGAGTGGATGTGCTGGATGGATGGAATCCAACACATGGCATCCTCTGCTGTGCCTAGGGACCCAGGGATGAACTGGAATTGGAAGAAGGTTTCTCTGAGGATGGGAAACTCTAGGCCCACATGGAAGGATAACAAAGAGAAAAGAGAGCAAGAAGCTGTGCAGCAGCAGGAGGCTGAGAGGCAAGAGGGTGCATGGTGTAGTTTGGGTTATTTATCATTTGTGACCTAGGGACTTCCCTGGTGGTCCAGTGGTTAAGACCCCATGCTTCCAGTGCAGGGGGCAGGTTCGATCCCTGGTCAGGGAACTAAGATCCCATATGCTGTGTGGCATGGTGGGGGCGGGAGGGGGAACCTCTATAATTAATGGCCTTCGCTATTTTATTCTGACTCTTGAAGTAACATGCATTGTCATTTAGCAAATTCAAGGGCTGATGAGACTAGCTGGGTTTGAGCAGGCTTCCTGGAGGCTGTGGTTCTCAGCCCAGTAGCTGGGCCCAGTTCTGACCAATTGAACCCAGGCACCGGGCATGAGATCCAAACATCTTTATTTTTGACGACTTTCTGAGATAAAAATAAAGACGCAGATGGGAGACTAGGAGAGTATAGACGTCTGGGTTTTAGTGAAGTTGGGGTTTTGCTTTTGACTTTGGGAAGTTGTGAAGTTTTTCTGAGTAAAGGAAAACTTGTGATATCAGTGAGCAAACTGCCACCTTTGGAAGGTTAATCTGGCAACAGGGCAGACACTTGGGTCTCTGCCCGAAGAGGAAAGAGGAAGGAAGAGAGCTGATGCTCCCCGAGGACGCAAGCAGGCAGAGATGGGAGAGGAGATCAGGGAGGGGGGCACGGGATGGAGATCGAGACTCGCTCACGGGTAACTCTGGGTCTGTCCAGAGAGCCTGTGAACTTGGGAGCAGTAACAAGTGAGTGCCTGGGTCCACCTCCAGAGCCACATCGCCATCATGCACTTCCAGAGGCTTTCTTAGGAGAGATGCAGATACATTCATTGAGCCTGGACGACATGCCCACGGTGTCTGGCTCTGACACCTCGAGCCCACGCTCAGCCAACACACGCTGGGAATCAAGAATCCTGCAGGCGGTTCCCTGAGCGGAAAGGTTTCTCTGCCTGCAAAGCAGCAACGTGGCCCCAGGGAGGGAGACGCAAGAGGGAAGAGATATGGGAACATATGTATATGTATAACTGATTCACTTTGTTATAAAGCAGAAATTAATACACCATTGTAAAGCAATTATACTCCAATAAAGATGTAAAAAGAAAACATAGATATTTTAAATAGATGCCAACGTTGAGGGAAATCTTTCTACCACGGACAACCCATGAATCACAAAGACAAAGACAGGTGAACCAAGGAGCAGGGATGGCTCTGAGGACCACAGCTCGACCTCCAGCAGATGGGCAGCTTCCTTCAGGCCGGTGTCCTGAGGCCAGGCCTGGACCACGGGCAAGGGCTTCCTGGGGCTGCAGTGTGGGAGGGACTGGGCAAGCTGAGTGTTTAGCTACAAGGGAACTCAAAACACCCTGCTCTCAAGCAGCACTAAGGGTAAATTGCACGATTTCATATCCAGAAGGAATCTGAACAGTTTCAAACACAGTTACCCAAGCAACCAGAGAAGTGAACTCACCTGGGCAAAGCCATACAGTTAGGGAGCAAAGTGAGGATTCAACCCTCCCTCCAGAAACAGAGGCAGAGGGTGTCAGCCTCCCGGCCCCCAAATCAGAGCTGTGTCCCCACCACCCTGTATTGACCGCTTGGTCAAATGGGAGCATCGGATGACAAACTCTGCAGGAGGGTGAAACATCTACCTTGGCCGCAACCGATTCACTGGGCCAGGGGAGCCAGCCGTGCTGGAGCTGAAAGGGGTCATCTACAGGGTCCTGCAGCTATGCCAGGCCACGCTACCACCTCTTTTTACAAGGCCTGAGCTCAGAGTGGCTTTTGCAGTTTTGAAAAGTTGAGGGAAAAAAAGAAGACCATTCAACGGAAACTACGTGTGCCTTGTAAAGAATAATATACTTAACAGCCGGCCCTTCCCAGAAAAAGCTTGCCAACCCCTAGATCCGGGGCAAGCCTACATTTCCAAGAATTGCCAATGACCACGGGAGGTGGAGAGACTCCTGGAAGGTGACCCAGCTATTTGGAGACAGAGCTGGAAACCAGGACCCAAGCAGTTTATTTCTACTACCTAGAGGGAGGGCCTACATGGGTGTAAAACATGTGAACACACACAGGCACATACAGACACACATATATAGTCACGCATGGGTGCACATGTATACACAAACTTGCACACATGCACACACAAATGTCCACACAATCATGCACATACCATATACTCACGCACACACATGAATGCACACACAACCTACTCATGTACACACGCAGGCTCCAGAGACGCCCTGAGGACTTTGCATCAGGACCTATGATTCAGGAATAATGATAGTACTTTTTCTCTTCTTTTTTTTTTTTAATGTTTTCTCGTCTTTTTTTATTATTATTATTGGAGCATAGTTGATTAATAATGTTGTGTTAGTTTCAGGTGTACAGCAAAGTGATTCCGTTATACATATACGTGTATCTATTCTTTTTCAGATTCTTTTCCCATTTAGGTTATTACAGAATATTGAGCAGAGTTCCCTGTGCTATACAGTAGGTCCTCGTTTGTTATGCATCTCAACTATAGCAGTGTGATACTACTTTTTCTTTCTGGCCTGCAAAACATTCCATCCGTAAAGGCAGTTTGCAAACTCTGAAACACAAAGTGGTGTCATTTACAAAGCGTCTCAAGCATGATGCTCAGTTCCTGGTACTGACTCACTCAAGTAACTCAAACTTTCATGAACTATCGTGGCTTTAAATCTTCTTCCTCATTGGTGTCAATAGAGCGAGCTTCTCGTGTTAAAACCCTTCCTCCTTCCTGAGCCACCTCTGCTCATGGGCTCTTCTCCATACGTTCTCTGAATTCCTTTTTGGGGGGAGGTAATGACTCTATTAATACGTGTATCACAAATGTTCACAGTATCAATGCATTCTTGTTGGTATGCAAGACAGAGATATTATTTTTAAAGATCTTTAAAAAATATTCTGACCTTTGTTCTCCCTTCACACTCATTTTTTAATTGATTTGATGAGGTCCTCGATGTCTGTAATGTCAGTGCAAAGAAAAAATATAGAAAGAAGTTTGCCTTCTGAAAACTTAGAGCCAGTTCTCACTCTGTTTTCCTTGGAGCACATGGTCTGTGAGCTCTCAGTGTTTCCCACCAAAAAGATTTCAGAGTCGAACCAGCTTGGGAAACACTCCACAAGTGGAAAGGCCCAAGTAAAAACACTTATTTCATTGAACCCACAATTATCTAAATATATTTGCTCAAAAGAAATTGTTGCAGACAACCTTGAAGGACTGATGGAACATGGAACTCAAAACTCTTGCTTAATTCTACACTTCCTTCTTCTTCCTTCACTATTGCAAACCTTCAGCTGACAGAATCACATTCCATGAAGGTCCCAATCAAGCCTACTTTTGGGGGAAGAATTAAAATCCAGAGGACCATCCTCCCCACCTTCCCCACTTCCCTTGAGTGGTAAGAAGATGATGACCTGGAGTGGCCCAAGCCCTCCCTGTATAGCAGACTCTGAGTTTCCCCCAAACCAAGACTTTCATTGTTTCTCTCCAGAAGTGGGAGGTGCTATACAAGGTGCTTGACAAAATCTGGTGTGACCCCTTTTTCATGGACAATGCCTATATTTTTTCCTTTTGAAATGGAAAGCTATAAATTTCAGGACCCCCAAGAAGCCTATACATCAGTCAAAACATTATTCTGCTGCTGCTTCGAGTTCTACAAAACCCAGGTCACCTTCAAATCCAAGCTTGGGAGAGTTCTGCTTCTTTTTGAACATGGTTTTATCCAACCTGGAACTACTGACTGTGTCTCCTCCCAACCCAACAAGTATGCAAGCGTGCACACACACACACACACACACCTCTTTGTAAGGCAGGCACTGATTTTTCCCAACAGCTGGGACTCTGCTTTGAGCTCTCTGATGTCACTTTGTCTGTGATGCTAAACTATAAGCAACGGAGCCCAGACTTTAGGAGGAGGGAAGGAGATGTTATTTTGGACCATAGGTCTTTCCCTGTACCTGGAAATGACATTGGGTGAACCCAAGGCACAGTAAGCTTAAAGCTGTCCTGTCCTTAACTGACCCAGTGGTGGAGTCAGAGCAGCCAATGTTTGTCACAGCTGACCCCTCACCACCGCCACTAAGCTGCCTTGTTCCGGTGCAGGGAAGACTCATAATTAAGAGCTTAGTATTAAACAGAGGATCACTAGATAGCCATTGAGAATGCAATGAGTCTGAAAATGCAGCCCAACTTTGTTCTGGGGACATCGCACACTGCCTTGTCCTCAGAGGAAGCTGTAGTCAACACCCTGACTTGTACACATTTTCTGTGGAGCTGGTCATAAACCTGCTATGACCCTATCCAGACTGTGACCAATTTGAGGGGAGGAACGGTGTCTTGTTCTTGTTCTCCTCCCATCTCTCAGCACTCAGCCAACCCTCAGTAGCCGATCCACCCACAGCAGGAGGTAATCGTCGTTTGTTGAATTGACTTGCTGTGAAGAACAGATTCCTTTTGCTTTCTCAGGCATTCCTTCTACAAACCTTACCTAAGAGCCATATGTCAGCATGAAAGATGGTCAATAGACAGTGCCTGTCCTCAAGGAGTTTACAGTCTAGCACTGGATTCAGGCGTAGGTGGTATGCAAGACACAGCTAAGCGTATCAGGACATTGTGGAGGGTCGCCATTGTCAGAGTGGGAGCCTGAGAAAGAAAATAGCCCTGCCATGGGGTCAGTGCTGGCCCTCCCTATTCCCTTGACCTCCTCCCAACATGCCACTTCGGCCTTCCTTTTCTTCCTACCCCATGACCCCCATCCTACTCACCTTTACTTTTCCCTCTGACACTCAGTGGTGGGCATAGTTTACTCGATACTCTAGGTGCCCTGATACAATTTCACCTGAGCAAAGATACAAGCAAACAAACATGATTGGAACAAACAGGCTCCCCAGTTTCTGATGCTGGGCACAGCTCTTGGCAAGGGTCTGATGCTAACACCTTCCATCACCCTGGCCAGTCCTGGCTCCTGGCTGTGGGGCTGAGCTGTACTGAAGGAGGAGGCTGGTTGACCAGCAAGCCTGCTGGAGGGAAGGCTGACCCCTTCAGGAACTTCTTGAGAGTTTGTGTGTCGAACCTGCTTTGCCACTCACCCAACTCACAATGCCGCTAAATAAATCGTTGCCATCCCACAAAGCTATTTGCTTGGAATTTCAAGTCACAGTTCAAGGAAAGAGGTAGAAGATGAGCATATTATAAGAAATACTTATTAGCTCCGTTCCTCTTTAAGGAAGGTAATTTTTTTAAAAAATCCCTCTAAACGCAGCAATAGTCACAATGCGATGTGACATTATAACTTCAGGCACAAGAATAATTCAATTATCCTTGAAGGTTACTTAGTTTTAAACTAGCATTTTGCTGCGTTTTGTTTCTCAAGCCTCAGCTGTGCAAAGCTGAATGGTTTTTGTTCTCACAATGCAGATTGATAGCAGACAGGAAATCCCAAAAGGAGCTCAGTTCCTAAATGAAACCATTTAACCATCACTCCTATTGAGGATATTGTCAGATGTAAGTCATTTTTTTTTTTGACTTACGCTTTCTTTAAGAAAATCTCATGATCCCCTTTCTTTCTTTGAGTTTCTCTTCTCCAACTTGTGTTTTATCTTGCAAAATGTCAAACAAATTAAGTTTATGAACTTCTGGTGCATTCCAGAGAAAGAGACAGACAATACACACCCACATTTGTTCTGAACCTGGTATTCTCTTAAGTTCAAACTAAAACCAGTGTCTAAATCCACAGTCCCAGGAAATAAGGCCTCTGGACAGGGAGAGTAAGGGGGGCAAGCAGCCTCAGAGCACATCTCTAGACGCCCCAGCTGGGGATGGGTGGAAACACAGGGGGTCCAGCAACATTCCTCTGTTTCACCTTCCAGAAGGAAGAGCAAACTCACCTGTGGGTTTAAATCTCAGTGGCCTTTTAGCCTAACCAGAATTTCTCATGTCACTCACTCCACATTAGGTTTGATGACTTCACAAAACATCCCGGCTCTTTCCCTTAATTTGGAAAGCAAATTATTCAGCTGGATTTTATACTTGAGTCTCAAGTTTTCCTGTTTAGAGGGGAAGAAGCATCTCTTGGATCAGTGATGTTTTTCCCATACACATCCTGCAGAGAGATGTGTTGGCGCCATTAGATAAAAACCACAGGAATATTCTCAGGCAGTTGCTTCTCCTAACAACACTTGACTGGTGTAGAAATTGCAGATAATGCCAGTAGGCTATCTGCAGGGAAGAAGGGTAGTCCTGCTTCAGGCTTTCTGAGTTGTCACGAGAAACCTGGAAAGGAAATGTGAAGGGGACTGGCTAGGACAAGGAGCGGCAGGGAGGGGGGTGGTCCATGATTTAATCATCATGATTGAATCAGTTGCTGTTTTCAAACCAGTTGTTGTCTTTTTATTTAACCTTCCACCATGGAGTCACTGTTTTGGGTACAGCATGTGTACATAGTGTTTGAATGGCACCCAGGTGCAAAACAGTTTCTATCAAGCCATCAACTCGAGAGCTGAGCACTTTGAAACATGACTCTGAAGAATAAAAACGTTCAGTTTCCTTGACCTTGGACCACATAAGATACACTGAACAGTGAAGCTACGGGCATTTACAGGTGGGCTGGTCGAGCTTCCAGCACTTCCACTGGATGACTTCTTAGGTAGTTGAACTGAGGTTGCCTCGGGTCTGATATCTTTGGGCTCTTGTTTGGTCTTTCCAAAATACGTGATTTCATGAATTCAATTATCCAAAACGCTGCTCTGAGCTTGGGCTTGGCCACCTTATCCTTTTGCTGCTGGGTTATCCAGACTGAGTCCATTTGGGTCCACCATGTACATTTCCTACTGTGTGTTTGTTCAACTATCAACCCACAGACATGTGAAACTGTGACTGGGGTTTTTGGTTTTCTTTATTAATTTTTTAAAATTTTTATACAATTTTTAAAGGTTACACTCCATTTATAGTTTTCAAAATATTGACTATATTCCCCATGTTGTACAATATATCCTTGAACACCTCTTACACTCAATAGTGTGTATCTCCCACTCCTCCTGTATCTGTATCTCCCCTCCCTCCCCTCCCCACTGGTAACCAACCACTAGTTTGTTCTCTGTATCTGTGAGTCTGCTTTTTTTTGTTGTTTTATTCACCAGTTTGTTGTATTTTTTAGGTTCTACATATAAGTGATATCATACAGTATTTGTCTTTCTCTGTCTGACTTATTTCACTTAGCATAAACTCTCCAAGTCCATCCATGTTGCTGCAAATGGCAAAATTTCTTTTTTATGGCTGAATAGTATTCCATTGAATATATATACCACATCTTCTTTATCCATTCGTTCATCAATGGACACTTAGATTGTTTCAATATCTTGACTATTATAAATAATGATGCTAGGAACAGTGGGGTACATGGATCTTTTTGAACTGGTGTTTTTGTTTTATTTTAGATATATGCTCAGGGTACAATTGCTTTATCACATGGTAGTTTTCCTATATAGACAGATAGCTGTCACTTTGAGGATTGTTGCTCTGGGTTCACTGCCTAGAATTGAACCCTGGCTCTCCTGATTATTAGTTGGGTTGGGTGACTTTGCAAGTAACTTAACCTCTAAAAGCCTCAGTTTGTTCATCTGTAAAATGGAAATAAGAGAAGTTTTTCTCTTGAAGGGTTTTGGGGAGAATGAAGTATGGACCCTCAAGGCTTACATGGTCGGTGCCCAGTCACGGGCCACATCCTATGAATATACACAGGGCCTGGTGCTCAGAAGGGCCCAATGCTTAGTTTACCACTCTGCTGTCATCATGAAATTCTTCATTTTTAATCAAGGAGGCCGGCATTTTCATTTTGCACTGAGCCCCGCAAATTCTGCAGCCTGTCCTGAGCCCAGTAATTGTTAGTTGATATTATCAATCATCCCTACTGGTACTTCATTATTTCCAAGTTCAACACACAGTCAAAACCACAGGTCTTTACTAATTACCTTTTAATTATATAAACCATCCAGCAATGTCATTAGGGCTCTGAATTATTTAGTAATTAAAAAATAAGTTAGAACCCGAGCGGTCTGCCAGACGTGTCCTTGCACTGAAGCGTCTACAAGCAAACATGGGGAGGATGGGGCACAGTCTGCTGGCAGCCACCGGCCCTGAGGTGGCTGTCCTGGAAAGGGCCAAGGTTATCCTTTGTAATATGGAAAAATCGAAACAATGGGCTGTTAGCAGCCGCGTGTGCAGCAGCAACCTCAGATGCGTAAAGCCTCCAGCAGTGAAAGCCAAGGAAACCCAGAGCAGAAGGTGGGAGACCCCAGTGGCCTGGTCCCTCGGGGGGGTTCCTGGACACTTGCTCTTCTATCTACCCTCACTCCCCACCCCAGGCTCTCCAGGTCAGCTCGGGGACAAAAGCACTGGGCTGGAGAAAGAAGAGGACACAGGATGGGGGATTTGGCATTTGGAATTCCTAGGAAAGGTGCAGATGCCCCACCGAGAGCTGGGCTTGGGGAATCAGAGTCAGGCAGCCACAGTTCCAGTTCTTGGAAGGCAGATTTCTGCTTTCAGCTTCCTTTTTCTTTTAAGAAGATTTTTTTTTTTTACAAAAATAATGCCTGTTGATTGGAGAGAGTACTGATTCACCCTGGAAGCGGTGACCATGTCCAGAAAGGGCACCACAAACCCTGCACCTTCATTTCTAGAATCAATGGTGGAGATGGAACCGCCCCCTGAGCCTGCCCTGGGCTGAGGGCAGTGGGGGGAGCCTGTGTCCACCATCAGGTGGTCCCTGCTCACCGGGACCTCAGGAAGGGGAGTGCAGGCCTTAGTGTGATGTCGGCATTGTTGAGAGAAGGGAAGAGGAGGGTTTTGAGCAGAGGACTGCCAGGACCCACCTTATGTTTTGAAAGGACCACTGTGTTGAGAATATATTTTCAGGGACATGATGGATGCAGAGAGGTTGGTCATGAAGCTGCTGCAGAGATGGTGGCGTGACCCAGGAGGGAGGTGGCGGGAGAGCCGAGTCTGTCAGATATGTGAGTCTGGAGTTCAAGGGAGGACCAGGTGGAGACCTGGGAGGTCCAGGTGGTCCTGACTGTGTGCTGATTTGGCTCTCATCAGCACACAGTCAGGTATTTAAATCCAGAGTGAGAATGGAGAGGAGAACAGGTCTGAGGGCTGAACCCTGGGGTATCCTAAATAATGAGGAACCAGCCAAGGAAAGAAAGAAAAAGCGCAACAATAGCAATGAGAAGCCAAGTGAAGAGGATGTGTCAGTGGGGGGGGGGGGGGCGTGGGGGGGCAGGGCTCTGATCAAGTGTGCCACCTGCCACGGATGGCTCGGCAGGACGGGTCCCGTGGGCCAGTGGTGGCGTCCACCAGGCAGGAGCAGCTCACAAGGGAAGGCAGAGGGCAACCCCCAAGTGGAATGAGTTTAAGAGAGATGGAGGGCGAAGTAAGAGTAGGTCTTCTAAGGAGTTTGCCGTAAAAGTGAGCAGAGAAATGGTGGTAGAGGTTAATGGGGGAAGGGGACAAGAAAAGATTTTCTTTTTAGGATAAGTAATGACAGAAGATGGGAAGAAGCTGAAAATGCTAAGAAAGAAGAGAAATGCTGAGCCATGGTGTCTGTTAGAAGGCAAAAGGGAAGGAGGGGATCAGAAGTACAGTGTGGGGATGGGCTGCCTAGGATGGGAGCCTGGGCAGTTCCTGACTAGTAACAGGACCCAGGGCAGAGGAGATAGGCAAGGATGCGGACAGGTGGGCGGGTGGCACCTGTTAACCTGTGGGTGTTTCCCTATGAGGGCATCAGCTTTCTCGTTCGAAGAGGAAGCTGGGTCTTCGGCTGAGAGTGAGGATGGAGAGAAGGGCTGGAGGTTTGAGGAGAGAGGAAAAATGAGTGGGAAAGTGGATCATTGTTCACCTTGCTATCTCTAGTCCCTACATAATGGGCTCTTTTTTTTTTTAATGAAGATGGGAATGTTTCTTTTTATTTTTTATAAATTTATTTATGTTTGGCTGTGTTGGGTCTTCGTTGCTGCACACGGGCTTTCTCTAGTTGTGGTAAGCTTGGGCTACTCCTCATTGCAGTGCACGGGCTTCTCACTGCGGTGGCTCCTCTTGTCGCGGAGCACAGGCTCTAGGCATGCAGGCTTCAGTAGTTGTGGCACGTGGGCTCAGTAGTTGTGGCTCACGGGCTCTAGAACACAGGCTTAGTAGTTGTGGAGCACGGGCTTAGTTGCTCCACAGCATGTGGGATCTTCCTGGACCAGGGATCAAACCCGTGTCCCCTTCATTGGCAGGTGGATTCTTAACCACTGCACCACCAGGAAAGTTCCCATAATGGGTTTTTTTTTTTCTTTTTTTTGCGGTATGCGGGCCTCTCACTGTTGTGGCCTCTCCCATTGTGGAGCACAGGCTCCGGACACGCAGGCTCAGCGGCCATGGCTCACGGGCCCAGCCACTCCACGGCATGTGGGCTCCTCCTGGACCGGGCACAAACCCGTGTCCCCTGCATCGGCAGGCGGACTCTCAACCACTGCGCCACCAGGGAAGCCCCTCCCATAATGGGTTTTTAATGAAGGTTCTTGAATTCACGAACACTTATAAATCAAGGTTAATTAAATGACATCAGTCCAGACAGGTCTGCAAACCCTAACATGCTCTCCTGTCTGTTTAGGGCTGGTATGTTTCCTGAGCTAGTTTAGGAGGTCAGTCAGTGTATGGTTGGGCACATGGACTCTGCACTGCCCTGGCTGACCTCAGTCCAAGCATCCCCACTGACTGTTAGCTATGTGATTTTTGGAAAAATCATTTGTTTGATTTACTCTCAGTTTTCTCAACTGTAAACTACGACTGATACTAGTCCCATAGAACCACTGTGAGGATTTACTGGAAGGATTCATGTAAGGTGCATGGCACATGATAAGCCAGGAAAGAATGGTAGGCATCATCATCACTCTCAGTATAATTACATTACTAAGAAATGACTGCAGTGCGTGCACAGTTGGGATGGTGATATTGTCCTGGAGGAGCCTGGCGAGTGATGACTGGAGTTATTGCCGTGTTCCAGGGTCTGGCCCTCAGGCCCCAAGAGCAGCAACTTGACTTTGTCAGGTCTGTAGAGAATGTTGAGCTCAGGGAGCCAAACTCACATGAACTAAACTCACAGAAGACTGATGGATAAACCAGAAAGCCAACTTAGGAAACATCACTGCCAGGAGAAAAATCTACTGAGGGAGCCAAGTTACAATCAGAAGGCTGTTCAAAGAGTCTGGTTGAGTAATGTGAATGAACGAATGTCATCAGGATGCAATAATTACTCATCCACCCTTTGTCTCTACAGATTAGGTCTCTTGGGTGGAATGACAACTTTCTGCCAGGAGCCAGGGTGCCCTGTTCCCTAACTGATGCCAGTGACACAAAGGAAGACTTGCCCTTTGAGGTTCACAGATCCAGACTCCAGACAATCCTCTTACTTAGGTTTATCCACATATTTTCTGCAGGAACCGTAAGAGCTGTGGTCCCTTTCACATCCAGGTAGCCTTGATGAGACTTCTAGGCCTGGGTTGTGCCTAAAAGAAGCCCTTAGTGTATCCATGCCTTACAAATATTTATTCTGATTTGCATGTAAACCTTTGTTTAATAAACTCCCCCCACCCCCCCCCCAAAAAAAGGCTAAACTCTATTTTCATGGGGAATTTTACTTTTATTTTAAAATTCACACATTCAATTAAAGAAAAATGAAATCCATATGTTTCCAACTTATTTATTCTAAATCCATCAAAACATTTTAACAGTAGCCTAATGCCCAAGAATCATTTTGATGTCTCTTAATAGCTTTTTAAAAAGCTTTTCTTTAAAAAATACAAGAAGAAACAGGTGGTTAAACTTTGTGAGTCGGAAATATATCCAAACACCAAACTTCTGTTGCTTTGGACACATTTTACTCTACAGGCTCACCTTTTTCCATCTCTGTTTATCTAGAGTCCCCCCATCTGTCTGCCAGTTTACTCATCTGTCTGCAGAAACACACTGTTTTGTTTTTGGGGGGGTGGTTTTTTTTGGCTGCATTGGGTCTTTGTTGCTGTGCACGGGCTTTTCTCTAGTTTCGGTGAGCGGGGGCTACTCTTCACTGCAGTGCGCGGGCTTCTCATTGCGGTGGCTTCTCTTGTCGCGGAGCACAGCCTCTAGGTGCGTGGGCTCAGTAGTTCCGGCTCACGGGCCCAGTTGCTCCGCGGTATATAGGATCTTCCCAGATCAGGGCTCAAACCCAAGTCCCCTGCACTGGCAGGCAGATTCTTAACCACTGCGCCACCAGGGAAGTCCAGCACATTGTTCTTTGAATGACTTCTTCCAGATTTGAGGATGGAGCCATGAGTCACATGTGAAGAATATCCAAGAGTATAAATCCTGCTGTTATTCAGGAAAAAGCCTCAGAGCCCAGCATGTGATTGTGCCCAGACCCCTGTCCTCTTGTCAAGGGTAGAATTGGCCTCTGACCCTCACCTGGCCCTCACCTGGCCCTCCACCTGGACATTCTGCTAGGAAGGTGGGTAGGAGTGCACAGGGCCCACATCAGCCTTGCATTTCACCTCTCAATTCTCATCCACCCAGAACTCTCAGCCCCAGACTTTGGTTTGAGCTCCTGCATTCGTCTGAGGTTATGGCACAAGGCAGAGCAGAGCAGCAGGGCCAGATGGATGTACCCAACTCACATCCAATGACAATCATGGCTGTGAGGTCCCCCAAGCTATGTCCTCAGTCCAGGACCCACAGCTTGACTGAGTCCACCCAACCTGCCCTTCCCTGTGTTAGTTCTCATCCACTCAGGACCCTCCCCTCCACTGTTATTCAACTCATGAGTCAGTGGACAGCCAGTGCCAGACACTGGAGCCCTCGAGGACAGAAGGGGAAATAAAAATGCGGAATGGAAGGCAGTGGATGAGAAAGAAGAGTTGGCAAAGTAGAAAGAAGCCTTGAGTCTGACAAAAAAACATCTGGAGTGACAGAGATAATGGTGCATCCCCCAGTGGAACTGGTGTCTGAGTCTACGAGATGGACAAAGAATTCCCCAGTTCCTACTACGAGGCTCTCATGAGTGCCCAGGCCAAGCTGTAGTGCCAGAAGCAGAACCCAGTCAAGCATCAGGTGAAGGGCATGTAGGGACACAAAGAAACACAATGGACAATGGCATCATCAGACCACCTTTGGATCACCTTTTAGATTGGACCCTGGAAGGGTCACTCCAGAATTCACAAATTTCTTCATCAAATATAAACATCTGATAATAAGAAACCAAAACATTCAGGCGTACATTGTACTGTGTACGCGTTCTCTCTGAAATGATTTATAACTCATTTAAATCCCTTCCCAAGAGCTGATTTTGAAAACAAAACAAGACAAATAATTCTTGAATTGTTTCCATTTTCTAATGCACTATCTGGAATAGCTCAGAATTATTCTAACAGACCTCTGAAACCCAGAGAGACAGCTTTCAATTCTGGCCATCTGGAGTTTTTAGATCCCAAGAAGCAACTCTGGGGATAGGTTTGGGTCCTTGCCAGCTAGGTACTTGGGCCTGAGCCAAAGAGATAAATACTGGGCTGCAAGTAAAACAGATGCTTAACTGGTCTGTTCCACTCCTGAGATCTCTGTTTAAAGGCGGCTATTGCTGACATTATTCTTAAATTTTTAAGTTATCTAAGCAGACTTATAATGCCACATGTCCTCCCTTGTTTCCGCAGGCCTGAGAAATTCCATCAATTGTGTGGCCTCCTAGTACTGCAACACACATGAGAAACAGAAAAGGGATAACTCAGCATCTAGTGAGGGCTCCTACCTCCCATGCTTCCAGGATGTAAGACATGGCTATGTAAGAAGCTCACTTTGGAGAGCTGTGATCTCGTTTTTTTTCTTCCCAATATTCTCCCAGAGATCTGTACCATTCACTGCCTGGCTTGCCTCTGCCTGTTCTGGTGCTTTGCTTTTCAAATCCTACTGTCCATAACACCTCCCCCCTCAAGTCTGACCTCAGGAGAATTCAGTCCCTCGTTTAAATTGCCATGTCCTGGAGCCCAGACATTATGACTTAGTGCCTAGTAAAGGTGCCGCAGCCATCTGGTCAACCAGCACGCTAATGGAAGAAGATGAGCTGGCTTTCCAAGCTCATCCTTTAAAGAGTCCTAAATAGGACTTTGCTGCCTTATTTGTAAGTATGAACAACATAATAGCTTTAAAACATATAGAAGGATAAAGATGCCATGTTACCTGAATGGTGGGAGAGGCTACAAAGGGAAAGATAGAACGTATTTCCTTCCTTTAAATCACTACGAGTCACCAACCCCCTGCATCATATCTATAAATTCTTCCAACTCCTGACAGGACTTAAAACTAGCAGAGTAAGCTAAACTCAAATTATACAAACATGTGAAAGCCTGAGGCAAATGTTCCCATCAGAACCCTGCTTAAGCAGATCCAAGAATTATTGAACCTGACAACTCAGGGAAGTGGTTATACGTTTAAAACACAAACTGTAGCTAACTTACCTGATGAGTTTTTCCACTCTAGTCTGTAAAAACACCTCCTGGATTGTTTCTATGAATTAATACATGGAAAGAAATGCCTGGCACATAGTAGGTGCTCAATAAATGTTAGCCATTACTAAGATTAGAAGAGGGGTCACCAGTATGAAGAATGTGCTTTGGAGGCTCCAGATATGTCAATAGCAGGCCTGTGTCAATAGTAGCTCATCATACTCAGGAAACCCTATTCCTTCCCTGTCCTCACAGCATGTGATTCATTATTTACTCCCAGACCCTCCGGGGGACTGACTCAGGCTGCTTTGATAATCCCAAGAAACAATTCACTGCCCCGTGCGTGCTCAGCTCAGGGATCTGCAAAGTCTGGTTCCCCCCTCCCCCAACCCAGGGCCACTGTGAATTTCTTGCACAACCTGCAAAAGACCTCATTCGTACCTACTTTCCTTTTTCCCTCTTCTAAACTATGAGTGAGATAGCGAACACACAGCTTGAGAACCACGTTTTAAAACTGTCACTCACGTAAAAGACGTCCAAGCATTTTCTGTACTATGAATTCCGAGGAACATTTTAGTTTTATTTGAAAATTGCCAGGTCCTCTTTCTTACTCACCCCACTCCTGCCCATGGTGGGAGCCCAGTGTAGCTACTCTTAGGATATGACACAGGTTTTGAGCTACGTGGACCCACACAGAGATTGTCCCCTGACTGGTTCATTTCCAGGGCTCTGAGGCTGGTCCTCTTAATTTTCCAACCACCATTTACATCCAACTCCCTCTTCCCTTGCTGAGAGCACATGCACTGCTGCTGCCTCTGGACTTTTCCAGTTCTGTCTATATTTTCCCCACATATCCCAGGGAGATGTTCTTCCTCTTTTGTCTGGAGTTCAGCTTTAGTCTAGATCCTTCTCTTAACAGCAGATAGATAGAGTGTTAATATAATATCTCAGTTTCCCAAATGCTTTTCTTGATAAAATGTGTAATTTACCTCCTGAGGCACACAATATTTTCATTGACACGTATTTAATTGAATTCTGTGATATTTTCCTTAAAAAGACCTTTAGGAAAGTTTTTTAGAATTACATTCCAGACAGTATAAATCTCCACACTCACTGATCTCATACAATTCACCTTGAAATTTGCAGTCATTCTCTCTCTCAGCACAACGACATCTATTAAGAAAATAGTATAAAGTGCCCCCCTCTGCTCCGTTTATTGCATTGTTTACGGAGTGCTCAATGACCCTTGCCGACGCCATCCCCACCATCACCATGGTGCTGGAGACAGCATGGCAGACAGGACACCGGCCAAGTGGGAGACTTGTGCTCCAATGTTCCAATGATGTCTTAGGGCAGGGATGGTCCCTATCCCTGCTCCAGTGTATCCATTCAGAGGGGAGAATTAGCAATGTCTGCTGCTGCCCCAGGCCTGCACTCTGCTGCCCCCGCCCCCACCTGCAAATGGAAGGCCAAGTGTTCTTGAAAGTGAAACCACACTTGGCTCTTTGGAGACTGTTGACATAAATCCAACCTGCAACGTAACTTAATATCTCAGACCTGGTGACCTTGGGTGATCCCCTCCCTCCTCATCTTTTACTTTCTGTTCATCAGTCTCATTAGCTGCCTGCCTGTTGTTATGATATATTTACCATGTAGCCTTCTGTTATTTTTATCATATGGTTTCTCACCATCTGCTCTGTGGTCCTGCAGATGATATTGCTCTTTGTAAGGTGAGGTCTGCTAGACAATCTATTATTCTTTCTCCTTTTACCCTCTGCTCCACTTCAAATGTGGTTTCTGGAAGCAGGTAAGATAGAAATCACACCTACATAAACAAACGTGTATATAAATATAAAACACAGAGGATGCATTTAACTCTCCTTCTAAAAACTATAAAAGCATCTCTTGATGTTAATCTCAAAGGGAAGGATAAAGGATCTGAATTTTACCCTAATTTAAAAAGAAAAATGAAAAAGTTTACTTTTGTTTACGTTGTCTGTGCTGCAAGGATGACTGCATGGGCCTTTCTGGGGCCTGGTGACCCTTCAGCTTCCCTCAAACATAAAATGAACACAGACCAAATATTGCATGAACTCATTAATTAAACAAGGAAATCATACAGATGTTACAACAGGTTCAAAGAAGTCAAACCACAAATTTATATGGAGGAAAGTAATGTTGAAATGTTTTTTCCCATCAGGAAAGAGATTGATTGAACCGCCTCCTGGCAGAATTTATTTGTAGGTCTATATACAAGAATTGTTTGATTGGTAATTATAATTGCATTGCAATCAGTTCTCTACCATTTACAAATTATAAAACTATCTCCACGGCAATGAACAGCTCAAATCAGAAAACCCAGAAGGGTGTGCTCTAAATAATGCATAGTTTTCCACTGGAAACACCCAGTTACCTTCATTGCTTATTCCTAAATTTCCACACCCAAAGCCTGGCTTCCTGTTCTCCGTCTTCCCTTGTCTTTCTCGCAGCCGTTGGCTGTCTTAAGCTCATCTTGTGACCTCTCATCTTGACCATGACCTGGTGGCAGGCAAATCTGCTCATGCTCTGTTTTCCTAAGAATCACCAATTGATCATTCCAACTCCTTTCTGTCAGTTTCTGATCTACACTTCTCTTGCCCTCTCTCCCTCTTCCCACCAGTGCCCGGTAGGTATGAACCAATGTCCATCAGTCTTTATATCAGAATGCAATCTGGACCTCAATGTTCCAGAAGGGCCAGATCTTCTTCTGCAGCAAGAGTTGCACAAAAGCATATGAACAATCAGGCTTCTGGTTCCATGAAGTAAGAATAAGTGGGCTGTGGCCATTCAAGGCTTTTCTTTCTCTTTCCATCCATATACGGAAACCTCATGAGATGCTCCCAGCACATCAGATCCACTTTTGGTTTTTTTGGGGCTGTGCCGCCGCATGGCTTGCGGGATCTTAGTTCCCCAACCAGGGATCAAACCCATGCCCCCTGCAATGGAAGCGTGGAGTTCTAACCACTGGACCACCAGGGAATTCCCCATCAGATCCAGTTTTTAACTACAATTGCTCTCTTGGTGTATCTGTCAAGGTTCAACCAGAGAATCAGGACCAGCAGGAGATATATATTAAGAGATTTACTGGAAGGAATTGGCTTCCATGATTAAGAGGCTGGTTGGTCATATCAGAAATCTCTAGGGCAGGCTGTCAAGAAGGGAAGACAGAGGGCTTCCCTGGTGGCGCAGTGGTTGAGAGTCCGCCTGCCAATGAGGGGGACACGGGTTCGTGCCCCGGTCCGGGAAGATCCCACATGCCACAGAGCGGCTGGGCCCATGAGTCATGGACGCTGAGCCTGCGCGTCCGGAGCCTGTGCTCTGCAACGGCAGAGGCCACAACAGTGAGAGGCCCGCATACCGCAAAAAAAAAAAAAAAAAAAAAAGAAGGAAAGACAGAAGCTCTCAGGCAGCAGCTGAACCTGTCATTCACAGGGAGAATTTCTTCTCTGAAGGAAGTCTCAACCCTCCCCTTTGGGCCTTTCAACTGATCGAGTCAGGCCCACACAGGTAACATAGGATCAAGTCAACTGATTACGTCTATGAAATACTCTCATAGCACCACCTCCATTAGTGATGAGTGAATAGCCAGGAACTGTAGCCCAGCCAAACTAACACACCACTTGGGAAATGAACAAGTGTGTCAGTGACACAAGTCAGGTTATGCTGTGGCAAAAAAGAAAAACACACACTTGATTTGTAGTTGTCACAAACCCTGGGCTCTAGACCTGTCTCTGTCACTGGAGCCACTCAGGCTCCGTGTACATCCATTCCTTCCCTTGTAAAATGGTCAGATCTGCTCTGGGTAGGATTCCTGGTCTACTGAGCTAGTCAGGGCGTGACGTTTTATATTTGTGAGGGGTTGTTACTAATATGCTTCTAGGTAACTAATTGGAAACACTGCGTATGTCTTCTGGTTTACTCTCAATAAGACAACTTCAAGTTTTAACAAATTACCTTAGTGTAACCTGTCGCATAGTGGGAGTGGAATAGCAGAGGAAACCTTGCCTTTAGACCTGGCAGGAAGGACAAGAACCAGAAGACCAACAGTAAGTGCATTTTATTTCTTTGTCCTTTGACATGTTCAGAGTCAGAACAGTGAGTGCTATGTGGAGTTAGGAAGAAAACTCTAAACCCCAGTTTGTGTTAGCTTGCTTTGTGGTATGCAAATACCTACCAAGCAGAGAGAGAAGTTTACTGCCCATTTCCCCTACTTTGAAGCTCAAAGACTGTGAAGATGAGCCCCCTAAGAAGGGGAATTGGTAGACCCTCAATTTGGAGAATTTGCACGTTGCAAACTTTGTCTCTCACACAGTTGAGTTGGACAGATTTTTTGTTTTCCTTCCAGTTCTTTAATCATGAAAAATTAGAGCTCACACTTCCGTCATATGGTTCTATTTACCTCATCAGACTGCAAAGAGGAGGGACTGGGGCTTGATCAAATTGGAGGATATTCACTGGTTCATCTCTAAGGTGTTGAAAAAATCCATTGTTGAAATAAGTCCTAGCTTGAAAAAATTCACTTACTCTCAACATAAAACTCATCACTCCCTTCAACATAGACCCTTGGTTTTTAACTCCATCACCAAATTATAAGACCTGCCATTAAGACCTAAGAAACAAGGAATGGGGCCAAGGTCCTCAGTTATTGTATGTTAAAGTGTCAGCAAGAGCATAGCTCTGTGAAGGGAAGTCCCAGCTAACTCTCAACTTCTTTCTAAGCTGGCTCCCACACTTACAGAATGATTAAATTGGTCAGCTGACATTGATGGTTCTACTTCTGGCTTTCCAGCAGAAGAGCTGAAATCCGCATTCCATGGAAGGAGAGATGCGAGTTCTGAAAGGTCAGACACATTGCTCCTCCCCGACCCTGTGCCTTTCACTCTCTTCTTCTCTTCTTGTGCCCTGCAAAATGGCCAAGAACTGCAGGTAGACATGAGTGGCACGTGGGTATCAAAAAACAACATCCAATTATCTGACCGTGTTTGCAAGTGGCCTCTTCCACTTTTTTTTCTGTACCACGGTCACTTCTATTTTTCGTGTCAACTGACGTAGAATATGTCTTAGCTATTTCAGTATCACATGGAAGATACAGCTGTCTTTCACCTGGTACAAAAACAACAGTTTTAACATGTATTTGAATTCAAATATTCAAATTATATGCAAATCACCTGGCCAAAGGTGACTCCAGCTTTTCCTGCACTCCCATTGAGTTCTCTTGCACAAGTTAAGTTTGGGGTTAGGGCTAGGGCTCTCTATCCAGGGGACACTTGGGGTCTAGTTCTAAGAAATGAACACAAGGAAACCAACATCCTTGAAACTTCATGGGCCTAGAGAATGTCTTTTTGTGTGCTTGACTTTTCTGCTTGTTTATTTGGGGGAGACTGTAGGCTGATGGAATCATGGGTATGCTAAAGACCCCAAAATCACTCCTTGGTACCATCACTTCAGTAGAAGTAAAATAAAGTGTCATCTCCATTTTGAGAGGGGGCATTGGTTAGGCGTATATTTGCTGGAAACAAGTGCCTTTTTAGAGACACTCCTGTGACAGTCCAAATTAGGGCAATTCAATCACATGACCTCAGCAGAAGGGCCTGACACGCTCCCACCCCTGAGCCCCAGTCATACTTTTTTCATGAGTTAATGATACCTTTAATTCAAATAGGACTATAGGATTATTACTTAGTTTTTAATTTATTGTATTGAAGTATAGTTGATTTACAATGTTGTGTTAATTTCTGCTGTACAGCAAAGTGATTCAGTTATACATACATATACATTCTTTTTCATATTCTTTTCCATATGGTTTATCACAGGATACTGAATACAGTTCTCTGTTCTACACAATAGGACCTTCTTGTTTATCCATTCTCTATATAATAGTTTGCATCTGCTAATCCCAAACTCCCAGTCCATCCCTCCCCCCCCACCCCCTTGGCAACCACAAGTCTGTTCTCTATGTCTATGAGTCTGCTTCTGTTCCTTAGATAAGTTATTTGTGTCATATTTTAGATTCCACATATAAGCGATGTCAAATGGTATTTGTCTTTGTCCTTCTGCCCAGTCATGTTTTTAAATCTTCCTATTTTAAGGTACCTAACCACAAACAAAGCTTACAAGTCTGGGTAAACTGTTGTTTACTTCTGTTTAGGTTTTATCTCTTCCCTGACTCATCTTGCAATGTGTTGAACAATGGCGAGTAAATATTTAATTTGAATGCTGACATTTTAAGAAGAAAAACTATTAAACAGTGGAAGGTTCCTTTCCACGCCTGTATCAAACATCAGGTGTGGATTGATGCGTCGACGCAGACGGCTTCCGCACCAGCCTCAGCCCTACAACCTGGCTTGTGATGCCCGATGACACACTGGCCATAAAAAGCCCACATTTTCAAAGGATTTCTCTGAGAGTCCAGTCATTTCAAGCAGTTTAAGCTCAGGCTCCAAACTGCCAATATAGTGTAAGCTCTTCCCTCTCTGCTGCCCTGCCACAAAAAATACCAAGCTCCATATATTTGAGTTGCTTCAAGAGATACTACAAAACAGTAAGACTCTGGTAATCTATAGAACAACTTGTTTCTTACACAAGTCACAGCAAGTCATGTAAGTACAAGCTGAACATTATTTTAGAAGGGGAGCTTGTATGTATAATGGGCTTATAAACCCATTAGCTCCTAAATCCTGCTAATTATGCATTTTGTCACAAATAGCCAAGCGCCTGTGAAAACCTAGTTTAATGATACTTTAATAATGTCATTTCTTTATGCACGAAAATTGATTTTAGATGTTAACCGCACATTGTGAATAAAGCAAAATTGAGTCCAAAACATTAAAAATAAGAATGTCGGGCACCAGATGTACTTTTTCTGAAGAATAAACTCTCAAGGACACAATTATAAAATAGACACAGGCTTTTTCTCTGCACCCACTCTAAACCAGGTGTTCAATAAATCCAAGCTGGTACTACTGGTGATACAGCCATCAACATGAAGAAGTTGGGGGCATAGCATATGGCCAAAGAGCCATTCAGTTTCTCCTTATCATCAGATATCACTGTCTTGTTTACTTTTGAAGGCACAGTCCAGCCATAATCATCTCTGAATTTCAAAATCTTTGAACCTAAAAGAGTATTAATTCAAAAGCAGTAAATTCTAACTAATTTAAATGAAGAGAACCTAACAGATAAGGAATTATTTCTCTAAAATATTAATGAATCAAATAATACAAAATAAAACACATTTTTTGAAGAAAAGAATTCAAAACACGTTTTGCCTCACCCCTCAGTTTTCCTGAATTGATTTATCAACAGCTTCTTCCCAGCTCTTAATGTCAAGTATCTGAATTCCTCAAGGGGACTGCTCTGCTGTTCATTGTCTTGAACTCACCTTGTCAGAATTTCTTTTCCTTTTTAAGAGTCTGTTCTACGTCCTGGAAAATCTCCCAGCTGTGGTTATTCTTGTGTAAATCTGACCCCTTCATCTTTGCCTCAATTCTGCTTTCTTTTAATAGTGGCAACAAAGAATGTCACATGCCAGTCTAGATGCCTGCCCTAACTTTCCAATTAAACCCCGAGGCTGTCTATGAGAATGACTCAGCAACTTACATTTTTAGGGCCTTTATACTCTTTCACAAAACCACCAAAATATGTTCAACTAAATCACCCTATCAGACAGCACAAATATAAGAGGAGAAAACCTAATATTTCACATTCCCCTGACCATCCATACCTGGTAACTACAGTCCCTGTAGCTTCTATTTCAAAGTCAAAATGTACAGGTTGG
Organism: Tursiops truncatus; assembly: GCF_011762595.2. Taxonomy (NCBI): domain Eukaryota; kingdom Metazoa; phylum Chordata; class Mammalia; order Artiodactyla; family Delphinidae; genus Tursiops; species Tursiops truncatus. Next base: position 136,685,122 of record NC_047037.1, on the reverse strand, counting down.
TGCCCAGAGTAAAGCAGGATCCCCAAAGCTGACAGATGCTGTCTTTAGGTTTTTTGTGGTATTTTGGCTTAAACTAGGATCATAATTTTTTCTGCAGTTTGAACTACTTAATAAAGCCTTCCAGTTTTAGACCTGATTTAGATACCAGGTTCTTACAGAGGTAAGGCAAAAATGTATGTATGTGTGTGTGTGTGTGGGTGTGGATGTGGTGTATGTGTGTGGTGTGTGTGTGTGTGGTGTGTGTGTGTGTGGTGTGTGTGTGTGGTATGTGTGTGTGGTGTGGGTGATGTGTGTGAGAGTGTATGTGTGTGTGGTGTGTGTGTGTGGTGTGTGTATGTGTGGTGTGTGTGTGTGGTGTGTGTATGTGTGGTGTGTGTGTGGTATGGGTGGTGTGTGTGTGAGTGTATGTCTGTGTGTGCAGTGTATGTGTGTGGTGTGTGTGGTGTGTGTATGTGTGTGGTATGTGGTGTGTGTGTGGTATGTGTATGTGTGGTGTGTGCAGGGGGGTGTGGTCTATGTGTGTGTGTGTGTGGTATGTGTGTGAGTGTATGTGTGTGTGTATGTGTGTGGTATGTGGTGTGTGTGTGTGCGTGTATGTGTGTGGGGTGTGTGTGTGTGTGATGGGTGTGCGGGGGGTGTGGTGTGTGTGGTGTGTGTGAGTGTATGTGTGTGTGATGTGTGTATGTGTGTGGTGTGGTGTGTGTGTGTGTGTGTGTGGTGTATGTGTGTGTGTGTGTGTGTGGTGTGGGTGGTGTGTGTATGTGTGTGGTATGTGGTATGTGGTGTGTGGTGTGTGTGTGTGGTGTATGTGTGGTGTGTGATGTGGGTGGTGTGGGTGGTATGTGTGTGAGTGTGTGTGTTTGTGGTGTGTGTGTGGTGTGGGTGGTGTGTGTGGTGTGTGTGTGGTGTGTGTGTGTGTGTGGTGTGTGTGTGGTGGTGTGTGTGTGTGGTGTATGTGTGTGGGTGGTGTGTGGTGTGGGTGGTGTGTGTGTGAGTGTGTGTGTTTATGGTGTGTGTGTGTATGGTGTGTGTTCATGGTGTGTGTGTGTGGTGTGTGTGTGGTGTGGGGGGGGTGGCTGGGTGTGTGTGTGGTGTGTCTGCTGTGTGTGGTGTGTGTGTGTGTGGTGTGTGTGGTGTGTGTGTGTGTATGTATACATGTATAAAGGCCACATGTACAAACAAAAACCACAAATTAGAAGGCTTCCTTTTGCCAAAAGAGGCACACTGACTATTTTTTGCTTTAAATAGTGACCCAACCCCCAACCCTGACCACTGTGCATTTAAGGTAAACTTGGATTTAAAATTCACAACCAACCTTTGGAGAATTTAACAGTAGTATAGAGTGAGGTTTACCTGATCATAAACGAGTAAAATATAGCCCTTCTCCACAGCACTCACAGGAGAAATTCCAACCACTGGTGATTCCAACACCTTACATAAGATCAGAAGCTGCTTCCAAGAAGGGCCGTCTTCCAAGCCTCAGTCCAGGAGAGGAGCAGAGCCAAGGATTGAACTTGGTTTGTTCCTTTGATGAGAATGGAGATCTGTCCTGCTGGAGGGCTGGAACCACCTGCTTACCGTGGGCTGACCTGCAGCCACGCTACCCAAAGCTCAGGGTTCTCTGTGCCTCCCTATCCTTTCCAGTCTCTAAGCCACCAAAGAGCCCAGCACCAGCTCCTCAGTGAAGCTGGTGGACCCTTCACAAGCCCTCAGCTGGTTCCTCAAATGCCTCCTCTGCTCAGGGTTCATGGCTGCCCTGTGCTTCATGGACATAGGACAGAGCAAGAGACGTGGGTAGGAGGCGCTCTTGTGCTTTCAAGGGATGGTTATGAAGAAACTGAATATACCAGATGTAGCAAGAGACAGGAGGGAAGAAGCACTCCCATTCATTCAAGAGATAGTTATGGACAAACTGAAATATACTAAACATACTTCTACCTGCTGACGTACGGAGCTCACCAGGCTGTAAACCTTGAGCTCCAGATGTTAAGGGCTGAATAGTGTCCCCTCAGAATTCACAAGCTGAAACGCTAACTTCCAATACCTCAGAATGGGATCATAATTGGAGGTAAGGTCTTCAAAGAGGTAGTTAATTTAAAATGAGGTCCTTAGGGTGAGTGCTAATCCAGTATGACTGGTGTCTTTATAAGAAGAGGAAATTAGGACACAGACAGGTACAGAAGGCAGATTATGTGGGGAAACAAGGAGAAGATGAATATCTACAAGCCAAGGAGAGAGGCCTCAGACGAAACCAACCCTGCGGACACCTTGATGTCAGACTTCTGCCTTCCAGAACTGTGAGGAAATCAGTTTCTGCGCTTTCAAGCCACTCAGTCTGCACTGCTTTGTTACTGCAGCCCTAGCAAACTAAAACACCAGAGTGGCAATCTAGGGTAGTGACTGAGGCAACTGTGAGTAAATAAATACCAATTTTATAATATAACAAATACCTACTTAGTGTTCATCTTCTGCCTGCCACCCTTCTAAGGGCTTTTCATCCCTCACAAGAGTCCCATAAGCTGGGTGTCACACTACCTCCACTTTACAGATGAGGAAAGTAAAGTAGAGGGAATTTAAGGGTTTGCCCAATGTCACACAGCTTAAGCAGCGGAGCTGAGATTTGAACCCAGGCAGTCTAACCCCAGTTACGTTTTCCATTCTTATACATAGTAAAGATGAATGTTGCAAAGAAAAATAGGGTTAGAATATGATGGGGGGTAGAGAGGAGCTCTATATTAGGTAGGGTGTCAGGGAAGCCTCAGAGGAAGTGATGATTTTAACCATGACCCAAATGATGTGACAGAGAGAGGCATGCAAGGACATAGAGGAAGGACTTTCCTGGCAAGTACTAATGGCCCCAGGAGGGAAGGAGCTTGGCATGTGGAAAGAAGAGCAAGAAAACTGGAGATCAGTAAATGCAGTTATGGGGAGAGTGCTTGGAGATCCTGCAGGGATTTATAGATCTCCTGAAACCTAGATTTTATCACAAGTGTGCTGGACAGCCAGGGAGCAAGGTCATCTGATTTATGCTCAAAGCCAACAATGGCTCCAGCTGCCATGTAGAGAATGAACTATAGAACGTCCAAGACGGTTATCGGGAGGTCAGGAGTAGACCAAGCAAAAAGTGATCCTGCCTCGAACTAACGTAGTAGCTGTGAAGATGGTGGGAAATGGGCAGATCTGGGATTTACTTAGAACAGAGAGTCCATGGTCTTCCCCTGAGAAAGGATTAAACTCAAGTTGGAGAAAAATGATCACAGATGAGGTAATTGGAGAACAATTGATGGCTAACTTTTGAGATATTAACTGTGAGGATAACAGGACTCAGGAAAGAAAGAATTAAGGATTCACTTAAGGTTAAGGATTTGCTTAACTATATATCTTGGAGATTTTTCCATGATAATTACCTAGAGATAATTACCTGGTCTTTCATATATTAGAGTTATTATTTTACATTAAGGCTTCAAATCTTTAAAATATTTTGATTTTTCTTTATCTTCCATTTTATGGTCTAGGTTTGCTTGGCTTTGTTGTGTGCTTTTTGCAAATTGTAGTTTGGCAGACCAAGTCTCATTTCATTCTTCCCTAATACATCCTATACTTGTATCTCAGTTCTTCAGACAGAATCTATTGCCTCCCCACCATAAACTATATTCAAATTCAGGTTCTTTGATTTTCATCCACCTTTCCTCTTTCTCCTTCACTATCTGGTGATACTGTTATTCCTAGTTCATCTAGTGTTTATCTTTATTCCCTTAAATTATATTCTTATAGTTCCCTATTTGATTTTTCAGCTTTAAACATATCTGATCTTCTTGCTCTGTAAGGTAAGGAACTTTGCAGTCTTTCACTACCTTCATCTTCTCTACCTACCACCTGAATTTTGTTAGTTATATTATTATTTTAACATTGCCATTGTTTTCACTTCTCTGTTCTTTTCTGTAATAATAATTTCCATGACAATTTTATCCTTAGATCTATATGCAAATGGATTCATCACTCACTGCAACATTTTCTCATTGTTTCTCCATTCTTCACTTAATGCAGCTGAGATTTGATGCATGATATCTTCAAAAAAGGCTCGTGGAGAACTATCTTTCTCTTTTTTTAACATCTTTATTGGAATATAATTGCTTTACAATAGTGTGTTAATTTCTGCTTTATAACAAAGTGAATCAGCTATACATATACATATGTCCCCATATCTCCTCCCTCTTGCGTCTCCCTCCCTCCCTCCCTATCCCACCCCTCTAGGTGGTCACAAAGCAACAAGAACTATGTTTCTTGAGTGTTAGCATCTTTAAAACATATCTCTTCATGGCTGAGTAATATTCCATTGTATATATGTACCACATCTTTTTTATCCATTCTTCTGTTGATGGACATTTATGTTGCTTCCATGTTCTGGCTGTTGTAAATAGTGTTGCAATGAGCATTGGGGTGCATGTATCTCTTTGAATTGTGCAATGGTTGTGCAATTTGCAGAGATGTGGATAGACCTAGAGACTGTCATACAGAGTGAAGTAAGTCAGAAAGAGAAAAACAAATATCATATAATATCTTTATATGTGGAATCTAGAAAAACAATGCATATTTGAACTTATTTGCAAAGCAGAAATAGAGACACAGATGTAGAGAACAGACATATGGATAGGGGGGTGGGGATGAATTGGGAGACTGGGATTGCCATATATACACTACTTTGTATAAAATAGATAACTAATGAGAACCTACTGTGTAGCACAGGGAACTCTACTCAATGCTCTGTGGTGACCTAAATGGAAAGGAAATCCAGAAAAGAGTGGATATATGTATATTCACAGCTGATTCACTTTGCTGTACAACAGAACCTAAGACAACATTGTAAAACAACTATACTCCAATAAAACTTAATTTAAAAATTTTTTAAAATAAAAGATATCTCTCAGGATCTTGACTAGGTATAAAATTTAACTAGGTATAGGTATAAAATAAGAGTAGGTATAAAAATATTTGTCTCACTTTCTTTTCCTAAGGACTTCAAACCATGTTCCATTGTCTTCTAGCACTGAATGTTTCCAGAGAGATATCTAAAGACAGTCCGCATTTCCCCTTCTCAGTGTGTTCTTTGTACTTTGATGCCTGTAGAATTATTTCCTTTTCTTTGAAGTCCAGTACTTACATCAGTATACGCATCAATGTCCATGAATTTTCTTCCTCCTCCAAGAAGGACACAGTATGCCCTATCAATGTTAAGAATTGAGCTTTATCTGAAAATTTTCTTAAATGATATGTTCAAATATTTTTTTCTATTGATTTATTCTGTTTTCTTCTCCAAGGACACAAAGAATATGTTGAGTCACCTTTGTCTTTCATGCCCATCATGTACTATTCAGTCCTTTTTTTTTCACTCTTTTGTTTGTTTTCTTTTTATTTTGCTCATTTTCTCAAGTCTGCAGTCCATGTCTCGATTGTATTTTTATCAGTGTCTTTTCTCTTTTGTCCATATCCAAGGTAGCTTCTATTATTATATTCACTTTACTTTTCTCATCTAGGTCATTTTTAATTTATTCTGTTGTTTTGTCATTTCCTCCTACAGCTCAGGAGTCTCTGCTTTTAGTTCTTGAAATATTAAGGTTATTTTTCACCAGTTCTTTGAGTTTGCGGAGAATAATTTTGTTGTCTTTTTCATCTACTCTGCTACAAAATGTTTCCTTGTGTTTTCCCTCAGTAGCCTCTAGTTTGTCTCTTTTTTGGCAAAAAGTTTTGAATAGATTCTCTGCTCATTCCTCATCAATGAGGGGCATTCTCCCTGGATCAGCTATCTGTGAAAGGACAGTCTAGAGAGGACCCAAGAAAGCACTGAAAATTAGCAGGGGGTCTCTGGCTCAAAGTGAAGCTCTAATAGTGGATTTTGTCAGAGGGTGTAGTCCTTAAATCACTACAGCTAAGAAAGATTGGCAGCCACAGAGCTGCCAATCATCACAGTTCCTCCTCCATTCAGCCACCCAGGGAGACTGCCTCTTGCAGATCTGAGCATTTTCTCATTTCCTTCTGTTTCCTGTGGCCCCTCTGTGGTGTGACACACTGTCCAGGGAGACGCCCACAGGCAGCCCTACATCTTCATCTTGTTGTTCTAAACATTGGTTGTGCCCCAGGATGGAGAAGACCATGCTCTGCCAGTTCTGCCATAGATCACCAGTGTCCACCAGTCATTCTTTCTCACTAACAGGCTTCATTGTGATCCAATTTCTGCTGCATATGGTGCATATCCTTTATACATAGTTTGGGACTACAGACATTTCCTAGTTTCACAGAAAAAATAATAAAATTCTTTTTTGTTTCTTTGTCTCTGTGCTGTTTTCTGAAGGAGACAAAGAAGCCCTTGTCTTATCATCTTCAAAGTAGGTATCTCCACAAACAATGGTTTAAATAAATACTACTTTTTCTTTGGTTCTACCCCTAGAGAGTTCAATTCAGTATGTCTGCAATGGAGCGTAATCATCTCTAGGCTTAGAAAGAGCCCACAGGCAAAGAATCTGAAGCATTTAGGATGCCACTAATGGTACTCCTATTCAGAGTACGGACTGATGAACCATATAAAGTGATCTCACACTGGAAGGAAATCAAGCAACCATCATATTTATCCATATCAGCACCCTAGCCAGACACTTCCCCCAGTGCAGAGACCATTGATCAGACCTAAGACTGAAGAGAGGTGGCTTACTGTCACCATGCTGGTCTTTCCCATTTTTGCTTTAATTTTGAAAATTTTTGGACCAACAGAAGTCACAAAGGTAACAAGACAGTACACATCCTTGTACCCTTCACCTTTCACATTTGCCTTATTTGTGGATTCCCTCTCTCCCTTTTGGACCATTTGAGAATTAGTTGTAGATGTCAAGATACTTCACCCCTAAGTATCTTAGCATGAATATCCTGGGAACAAGGACATTCCCCACATTGGTTTGAATACCACCTGCTCCACAGGCTCCCTTGCTGATCTCAGTAGAGATAGGGAGTCAGGAACAGAGAGGGTAGATGCCCACATAGGAGCCAGAAGCGCAAAATCACCCTGAGTTCAGGACGTGAAAGAATGAATTAGGGAGAGGGCAAGAGAAATGCTAGCAGGGCCTCCAGGGGAAAGGGTCCAGGCCACAGGAAGGAATTGAAAATGTTTACGGTGGTTGCTGCTTTAAGTTGAGTAATTCTATCCCCACCCCTACACCAGAGAATGTGATCCAGTGAATGCCACAATATTGTATAGAATTGCCTCTGTGATACTTAGAAAGCAAACTTGAGTGATTTTAAAATGCAGGGAGCCTGAAGAGCTTCAATAATGATGTTTGGATGCCCCCATCCCCCATGCTTCTGGCCGTGACTCCCTGACTGATGGAGAAAGCAAACACCATCTGCCCAATGCCCAGCCCCACAGAGGTTCCAGACTCAGGAAAGAATTTTTGCCTTGAGCTCCCTGAATCCTAGCTCCACCCCTCCCCCTTGCCTTCTGCTGTCCTCTGGGACAGGGAGCCTGAACATCTGCTGCCTGTCAGAAACTGAGGCTCCTGGCTGTGCTGGGCCAAACAGCCCACCTTGTAACTAATGGTGGCAGGAGTCATTTTCTTTTCCTATGGATAAATATCAAAAAATTGGGGATCACTGAATTGTCAGTGGGAAGCCCATTATTGGGAATACATGGTTTAGAGAAAGATTCACTATTTGGGGACAGGACTGGGTTTCCTAGCTCAGCAGCACTGAGAGGGCCATGTGAACACAGCACAAAATTATGCAATGACTGGTCCACAGGGACAGAGGGTCCCCAGCAGATGCAGTCACTCTCAACTTCTGCCTTTTGAATTGGAAATTTACGGTCGAATTTTTAGGTCTCGTAAGGCATAAAGAAAGCTATTTTTTCTGCTCCACTTATTTTTTTTTTTTGTCTCAAAATTACTTAAAGTGCACAAATGATGCAAACCCATTTTCAGTGACACAGACTAGGAATCTCAACCATCCTCTTCTCTCCTCTGGTTTTGTATAGCAAGGTCCCAGGGATAGTCAGAACAAAACAAGGTGAAGGTCATATCAATTCTCCAAAAGGAGAGCCTCTCCAATAGAGAGGCTTACGAGAATGAAAATTCCATTTCTCTCTTTCCTTTAAAGCCCTAGAACATGAAAGCCACATCCCACTCCAAAATCTTTTCATTAACTGCATCCTCACTGCAACACTTAGAATGAGGGCAGGCCTGAGTGGCAGAAGAAGAAGCAGGTGGCACGAAGAGAAGAAAAGAAAAAATACATAGAAAAGACAAAAACAGAGAAAACAATTTTTTTTAGTTTAATTCCCTTTTGGTCAGAGAACATAGTCCATGTGATTTCAATTCTTTTAAGTTTGTTAAGGTTTGTTTTATGGCCCAAGATATGTTGCATCTTGGTATACATTCTGTGGGCACCTTAAAAGAATGTACATTCTGCTGCTGTTGGGTAGAGTACGCTATGAATTAGATCCTATTGGTCAATGGAGTTGCTGAGTTCCTCCATATTTCTGCTGACTTTCTCTCTAGTTGTTCTAACAATTGTTAAGGAGTTGAAGTTTTCAACTATACTTGTGGTTTTGCATATTCATCCTTTCAGTTCTATCAGTTTTTTCTTTACATATTTTACATCTCTGTTGTTTGATGTATATTCATTTAAGCTTGCTACATGTTCTTGGTTGGTTGACCCTTTGTCACCATGTAATGTTTTTCTTCATCCCTGGTGTTTTCTGTGCTCTGAAGCCTATTCTATATGCTAATAAAGCCATACCAGCTTCCTTTTCATTAATGTTTGTGTGTTATATCTCTTTCATTCTTTTTTACTTTCAACATATTTATACCATTACGGGAAACAAAGTCTACGTGTTTACCTCTATATTTGCTCTTTCTATGTCTTTTCTCAGTTTATGGTGTACCAGAAATCCTTCTTTTATCATTTTCTCTTTGTTTAGATAACTTCCTTCACCATTCTTTTAGAGTGAGTCTGCTTTTGACAACTTCTCTTTGTTTTCCTTCATCTAAGAATGGCTTGATTTCCTCTTAATTCATGAAGGATGTTTTGCTGGTATAGAATTCTGGGCTGATGATTCTTCGCTTTCAGTAACTGAAAAACATTGTGCTACTGCCTTCTGGCCTCCATAGTTTCTGATGAGAAATCCACTGTCATTTGAATTCTTTTTCCCCTGTAAGTAATGTGTCTTTTCTCTGGATTCTCTCAAGATTGAGAGAGTGACGTGGACATATATACATTACCAAATGTAAAACAGATAGCTAGTGAGAAGCAGCCGCATAGCACAGGGAGATCAGCTCGGTGCTTTGTGACCACCTAGAGGTGTGGGATAGGGAGGATGGGAGGGAGACGCAAGAGGGAGGAGATATGGAGTTATATGTATATGTATAGCTGATTCACTTTGTTATACAGCAGAAACTAATACACCATTGTAAAGCAATTATACTCCAATAAAGATGTTTAAAAAAAAAAGATTTTCTCTAGTATTCAGAAGTTTGATTATGATGTGTCTTTGTGTGGGTTTATTTGGATTTATCCTGTATTGGATTTACTAAGCTTCTTGAATTTGTAGGTTATTTTTTAACTTGGGAAGATTTGAATACTCTTTTACTCCCAGCCTCTTTCTGTTCTTCTTCTGGTACTCTACAGCATAATTCTTAGATCTTTATTATAGCCCCACATGTTCCCAAGCCTCTGCTCATTCCTTTTTCAGTCTATTTTCTCTCTATTGTTCTGATTGAATAATTTATATTATTCTGTCTTCAAGTTCACTGCTTTTTTCCTCTGTCCCCTTCACTCTACTGCTGAGCCCACTCACTGAGCATTTTTTGCAGGAACTGTAATTTTTAGTTCTAGTATTTCCATTTGGTTCTTCTCTACACTTGCTAAAATTTTTTGCTGAAGCTTACCATTCTTTGCTAAGATTTTTTAAAAATTTGTTTCATCATGTTTGTAATTGTTTGTTGAATCCTTTGTATGATGGCTGCTTTAATATTCTCAGATAATTCGGAAATCTGTGTCATGTCCATGTTGGTGTTTGTCTTTTCTCATTCAGTCTGAGCTCTTTCTCTTCCTTATTGTGACAAGTGAATTTTTTAATTGAAACCTAGGCATCAGAAGGATTGTAAGACTCTGGATCTTATTTAAATCCCATATTACAGCAGTTCTCCTCTGACACCACTCTGGTGGTTGTGGGGTTTCACCTAATTACTACCTAGTATGATGTCAGTCTCCACTGACATAAGGATGAGGGAGGATCCTTGTTACTACTGGGTGGGAATGAGAGTTTAAGCTCCCCAATGAGTCTCCAGTGATACCACCCTGGACAAGAGGGGTACCCCATTGATGTTTCCCCTGTGGTCTCCACTACACTTTGTGGAAGTGGCATTGTTATTGATGAGTAGTAGTGGAAGTCCTGACTCTATACTAGGATTCTCCTAATGCTACCCCAGTGGGGATGGGGAGGGCTGCTTCACTACTGCTGAGTCTGGGGAGAAGTCCAGGCTCCCCATGTGGTCTCTAGGGGGAAGCTATTACCCCTCAGAAAGAATGAAAATCTGGGCTCCTCACTTTGTCTACTCTGATACCCCCCAGCAGGAAGTTTGGGGTGCCTTGCTACAGCCTGGCAAGGGTAGGAGTCTAGGCTCCCCACTCATCCTCTGCTCTCAGGGTGATGTCACAATTTTTTTCCATGTAGTTTTGGCTGGAGTAGAGCTGTTATTATCTAAAAGTTTTCTGTCTTTCTAGACCACCTCTTTCCTAGTCCTTTATCTAGAGAAGGCAGACTTTTGGGGGCATTTCTGTCTGTATCCATTGACATTTCAAAATTGCCAACTTCTATAATGTCTGGTCTAGGACATAGGAAGCAAAAAGGAAAAAACAAAAACAAAACACAGGAAACTCACCACCATGTTGTTCTTCAGGCTCAAGGTCCCTGGTTACTCTGCCATCCTCTCTCCACTTTTTATGTTTCTTTTATGTATTGATATATATACAGGCAGACCTCGTTTTATTGTGCTTCACTTCATTGCACTTAGCCAACACTGCATTTTTTACAAATTGAAGGTTTGGGGCAACCCTACATCAAGCAAGTCTATTGGCACCATTTTTTTCATCAGCATTTACTCATTTCCTGTCTCTATGTCACATTTTTGGTAATTCTCACAATATTTCAAACCCTCCACCAGCACAAAGATTACAACTTGCTGAAGGCTCAGATGATGGTTAGCATTTTTTAGCAATAAAATATTTTTTTAATTAAGGTATGTGTATTTTTTTAGACCTGGTGTTATTGCACACTTAACAGATTATATTGTAAATGTAACTTTCATATGCACTGGGAAACCAAATCAATTGTGGTAAATATTATGATATTTACTTTATTGCAGTGGTCTGGAAATTAACCCACTATATCTCTGAGGTATGATTGTAATGTTCATGGTTTTTTAGTTGTACTTAGTGGGAAAAATAGAGAAAAGTACACGTATGTCATTTTCCCAGAAGCTCAATTTGGATGATTAATTGTAAATAGAGAGAAAAAAGAAAGGAGGACAAAGAACAAAAGACAAAGGGTAAAGGAGTGGTGTTTTCTTGTTTTCCTTTCTTCTCAGAGATGTGTGCTGCCTACAATCAGCCATGAGGTACCTAATGAAGGGGTTACCATCTCTGCTTTCCCTCCTCTGCCCAAACAGAAGTCCAAGCTGAAAATGGGCAAGAAGCGCAAGAAAATGATATGATTTTTGTCAGTAAATGTTCCTCCATTCTCCAGCCCTGTAAATGTCACATTTGGTTATGAAATTGCATTTTGCAAAATAACATTTTTAAAATATTCCTCCGACTTAGTATCTTAGTATTGACACAGATGAGAGATTGAAGTATTGCATCTCCTTGTCCCCTGCATCCTTTCTCACACATGCATAAGTAATAGGCTGACTCCTGGTGACTCCAATACCTGGGGCTCTCAGCTACCCATTTGGCTCCCCTAAGACCCAGTCCAGCAGGGATGGTGTCTGTTTTGAAAAGAAGCATCCACACCACTTCCCTGGACACCAACAGTGCCCAAGAGTGGCCTGGCTTCGGAAGGAACTGTTACTATGCTCCACTGGGCTCCCCATATCACTGGGGAATTTCCACATGGGTTATCCAATATTGGGCAGCCTAGTCCTAAGTTTCACCACTGAATTAATCTCCTTTCAAGAAACTTGATCATGGCCCTCCCAGAGGCTGTTCGTGATTGTACCTCACAAAACTGAGCATAAATGAATGCATGAATGGATGGATGAATGAATGAATGAATCCCTTGACCTTCACTACAACCCAGCCAGTTCTTGAGGGAGAACATGGCAAATTGCCTCCTGGCAACACAGCACAGCCCTAGCGAAGGAAGCTATCTCATTCCTGCCAATGGAAACTATAGATAGAAGTTAAAAGGCAGGGAAGTCGTGAACTCTGAGCAACTGTTTTATCTGGGTAAACTGGAAACTGGAGAAAAATTGTTTTCTCTGGGAAATGGGCCTGGAAAGCTGCCACAGTACCTTTGTATGGGGCTCCCCAATACAACATTCAGTCATCAGCCAAACGTAAGACATTCTAGGGACCATATGTGTCTCACCATTGGACTTGAGCAAGTCTTTAAAAGAGGATTCAACCTGCTGGGTGAGGCGAATTTTTCTAAACATCCCTTACATGGCAGAGTAACCAGTGACCAGTTGTTTTTCCAGTCTGTTCCTGTCATTTCTCCCACTTCACCTCCACCACCACCCCTATCACCCACCTCTGATCAGATAACAAAAACAACTCCATACAAACAAAAGCAAAAGAAATTAAGGATTTTTTTCCCCTTTGAAACAATTTTAGAAGGGCTCTTACAGGTCATTCTATTGCACCACTTCCTGGAGCAGAAATCCTTCTGGAGCTTTCTGGACAAATGATGACTCAGCATCCCATGCCAGGAAACTCACAACTGCTCAAGGAAACCTTATTCATTCTAGTCATTCTTTTTTTTTTTTTTTAAACAACAGAAATTTATTTTACTTTTTTTTAACATCTTTGTTGGAGTATAATTGCTTTACAGTGGTGTGTTAGTTTCTGCTTTATAACAAAGTGAATCAGTTATACATATACATATGTCCCCATATCTCTTCCCTCTTGCATCTCCCTCCCTCCCACCCTCCCTATCCCACACCTCTAGGTGGTCACAAAGCACCGAGCTGATCTCCCTGTGCTACGTGGCTGCTTCCCACTAGCTATCTATTTTACGTTTGGTAGCGTATATATGTCCATGCCACTCTCTCACTTTGCCCCAGCTTACCCTTCCCCCTCCCCATATCCTCAAGTCCATTCTCTAGTAGGTATGCATCTTTATTCCCGTCTTGCCCCTAGGTTCTTCATGACCATTTTTTTTTTAGATTCCATATGTATGTGTTAGCATACAGTATTTTTCTCTTTCTGACTTACTTCACTCTGTATGCCAGTCTCTATGTCCATCCACCTCACTACAAATAACTCAGTTTTGTTCTTTTTTATGGCTGAGTAATATTCCAGTGTATATATGTGCCACATCTTCTTTATCTATTCATCTGTTGATGGACACTTCAGTTGCTTCCATGTCCTGGCTATTGTAAATAGAGCTGCAATGAACATTTTGGTACATGACTCTTTTTGAATTATGGTTTTTCTCAGGGTATATGCCCAGGAGTGGGATTGCTGGTTTGTATGGTAGTTCTATTTTTAGTTTTTTAAGGAACTTCCATACTGTTCTCCATAGTGGCTGTATCAATTTACATTCCCATCAACAGTGCAAGATGGTTCCCTTTTCTCCACACTCTCTCCAGCACTTATTGTTTGTAGATTTTTTGATGGCCATTCTGACCAGTGTGAGATGATATCTCACTGTAGTTTTGATTTGCATTTCTCTAATGATTAATGATGTTGAGCATTCTTTCATGTGTCTGTTGGCAATCTGTATATCTTCTTTGGAGAAATATCTATTTAGGTCTTCTGCCCATTTTTGGATTGGGTTGTTTGTTACTGAGCTGCATGAGCTGCTTGTAAATTTTGGAGATTAATCCTTTGTCAGTTGCTTCATATGCAAACATTTTCTCCCATTCTGAGGGTTGTCTTTTGGTCTTGTTTATGGTTTCCTTTGCTGTGCAAAAGCTTTTAAGTTTCATTAGGTCCCATCTGTTTATTTTTGTTTTTATTTCCTTTTCTCTATGAGGTGGGTCAAAAAGGATCTTGCTGTGATTTATATCATAGAGTTTCTGCCTATGTTTTCCTCTAAGGGTTTGATGTTGTCTGGCCTTACATTTAGGTCTTTAATCCATTTTGAGTTTATTTTTGTGTATGGTGAAAGGGAGTGTTCTAATTTCCTTCTTTTACATGTAGCTGTTCAGTTTTCCCAGCACCACTTATTGAGGAGGCTATCTTTTCTCCACTGTATATTCTTGCCTCCTTTATCAAAGATAAGGTGACCATATGTTAGTGGGTTTATCTCTGGGCTTTCTATCCTGTTCCATTCTATTCATTCTTTAGTTTTGTTTGGGGATTTTGCTTTCTCTTCTTTGGAAACCAAAGGGTGAATTCCTTTCAGTTTTCCAGTTGTTCCTGAAGTTGTCATCATTGTTGCCTCTGGAAGTCATGGCTCTGAGAAGGAGAAGCCCTGTGACAGAAGTATGTGCAGGTGCTGGGGTACAGAGAGAATAGTCACTAGAAAACGGGTAGCTGGGTACAATGTCAAACAAGAGGTCAAATCTGAACAGATCCTCGAAGACAAGTGGGAGTTAAGTGTGCAGGCAAAGAAGTTGGGAGGAGGGATGGAGCAATGCAATGTGTTCTGGTACCAAAAGGGGCTCATTTGACTGGAACATAGCTTAGAAGCAAGGAGTGATGGGGATTGGGCCTGGAGAGGCAGGTGGAAGCCAGGTCTCCAAGGGAAGTGTCCTGACTTACCACCAAACGGGGCAGAGTTGGGAGTGCAGAGCAGCGATTAGAGGACTCACTGGGCTCAGAACTTGTATGGTGACTGAAAGGAAAAGAAAGGAAATAATTATGGAAACTTCTCCCTTTCCGCTTGTGAACAGAGATGGTTTAGCAAAGCTGATGCCTCTGATGAAAGTGAATGGGAGAGGCATCGGCCACTGTAAGGGCTAGGATTCCTGGAAGGTAGCTCTGGAGGTGACAAGAGCCTCAGAGAGATGTTGTCCCAGAAGGGAGGCAATAGATTGAGTGAAATGAGACCAAGAGAGAATTTCAGGCTGCTTCGAAGATTCAGTACCTCGCAGTTGAGTCCTGGGAAGCTGGAGTGAACCTAGTACAGGTGCATCCTGGGACAGGAGTGCCTACCTGCGTTGGTGGCAACGAGAATGTTGTCTGTGTGTTTCAGCTGCCCAGGTCTTCTCGGTTCCTCTCTGCAGGCTGGCTCAGTATTCTCTTTAAAGGAAACCTCTTGATATGAGGTGGGTGCTAATGCCTGTCTTATATTTTATGATATGTCCAGGAGCTCTAGGAAAGGAGGAATGAGTCACTCATCAATATTCCAAGAAACCTTGGAATATTGGGCATTCACAAAACATTGCTGGGACGTCGATGCCGGAAGTCTAGAGTGTAGCCCACGGGGTTTCCAGCAGGGGAGGACACACACAGAGGTTTGGAGAAATTCTGCAGCCATGTGATCCAGCAGTTTCTAACCCTTAGCCCCACAACCTGTCCCTCTCGAAAGAAGTTCGTGTGCTCAGCATACTTCCAAGAAAGAACCCAGGGTGATGTTCCAAATCCTCTCCTCCCACCTAAGACTAAGGGCATAGGGGAATTGAGAGGCTATGAGTCCAAGCACAACCTTGAATTCACTTAATTTATTTTTGTAAGACATCCTAATGCCTCCACGCAGTAGAACCCTCCCTAGTCTGGTCAACATGGCTGCAGCGATGCATCCTAGGGAACCCCGCAGGGTGACCTGTATACAAGGGACCTTAGAAAGGGTGTCTAGGGGAGACAGGGGCTCTCACCTTGTGCAGAGGAGGCCATATCCCCAAAAGCCTCCTGCGTGGCCTGCCCAGTATGAATTTCACCTCCTCCTTCAAACACGCCCCTACACATTTTTTTTACCACAAATTCTATCTTTAGATCACCCTAGGAGCATTTCACTGAGTAAATCAAGGATAAAAACTAACTGTCCCATGTAAAATTGTACCACACGCTAATGGACAAGTTCTTAATTCCTCAAATCCCTTGTCCCTTGGCTGCTAAGGGGGAGCTCTCTGGGTTTCCCCAAGGTCCAGGCCTTGGCACCAGCCTCCTCCTCCCACAGCTTCACACATCACCCCAACTCTAGCCCTGGTCTCCCTCCTGAGCAACTCAGCCTGCTCCCCTTGGTTCTCTGCAGTTTACACCCTAGTTTTCTAAGCTGGCCCTCTGCTACTCTTCTTTCTCTTGGCCTCAGTCTACCTGCGATCTGCTCTTCCTCTCCAGTACCAAGTTTCCCCACCTCTGTTTCTCCACCTGGAATATTCTGCCTCATGTTTCCCCTCCCCACATCACTCTTAGACCCCACCCCCCCTTTTTTTTTGGCCACTCTGTGAGGCTTGCAAGATCTTAGTTTCCCAACCAGGGGTTGAACTCAGGCCCTTGGCAGTGAAAGGGCAACGTCCAAACCACTGGACTGCCAGGGAATTCCCACTTTGACCCTTCTTGACACAGTGAAGCTGTTCCTCTAACTCTGGTTCCATGAGTCAGAACTTCTGTGTTTGACATTCAACTCCACTCCTTCCCAGCTCTGTGACCAAGGGCAGTTTGCTGAACATCTCTGTACCTTAATTTCTCCATCCCCAAAGTTGGGGGTAATAGCATTTATTTCATAGGGTCATGGTGGAAATTAAATGAGATAGCCTAGCAATGCACTTAACATAGTGCCAGCGTGTAATAAATGTGAAATAAATGTGAGGGATTACTATTTTATTGTCCCAAACCATAGCTGCATGCTGACTACTCATTTCCATGAGTTTTTTATTAGGAAAAAAAAGCTAATTTGTGGTTCTTAAATCCTCTGACCGATATTTTTCTGTAGCAACTCAAGCAATATGTGGTACCACATTATAAGAACACTTACTTGATTGGTTACCTGAGGAAGGGGACATTTCCCTTTTAAATCAGTTCTCCGGTGACCTGCTATGACATCATGTCAGGAAAGTGGAAAAGGGAAGCTGTGGATGGAGACCACAGCTGGCACGTTTATTGAGAAACCTAAGAATAAGGTGGGAGATTTGTGGTCCCTGTTTTAACCTGGAGGTGAGGTCCAGTGAGGATACAAACTCATAAAATAACATTATCATTTCCCACTTTATATAAATGTTCCTTTAAGTGGTTGTAACTTAAAAAAAATCACAGTTTTCTGATGAATATAAGCACACATTTTTAGAGAGATGAAAATATCCAAAATGCAAATATGACTGGTTTGAAATATATCAACTATGACGAGTTTCCCCCTCATCCTTAAAAGCCTACTTCTGGGTTCCAGAAAGCAATGCAGTCGCACTGTTCAACCCGCAGACCTCACTCAGCTGCGCCAACTGCTGCCCTCTGTGTGCAAGGGAGCCCCGTGCAGCAGAAAATCCCCTCCTCCACCCTCTCTAAAACTTGGCATTCATGAATCCACCCCCCCACCCAATACACACACAGCGTCTTAGTCGTAGCTTTGAGCTACAGCCAAACTCTGTTATAATTGCCCTCATTAAAAACCCGTCTGTCATTTCAGACAGAGAGAAGTATGTATCTGGCATGGTTCCAGTAGAGAGACACATTCACCTTAACTGAAACTGGAGTATGGGTATAAATCTCCACACACACAACACGCGTCCCAAGCAAACTGCTGAGCTTTTATTTATATTCCCAGGTATGGTAGAGAGAACACAGTCATACAGTAAGAAAATTAAATACCCACTGGCCCTGAGGGTCAACACTCTCCCCAAGGAGTCTGGTATGGTTTTAACAAGACGATCGGGATTTTTCTCAGCATCTGTGGACATAGCTTGCTCAAACATGTCATCATGATTCCCCCAAACTCTAGATGTTTCTGTTATTCCATTAAATGTATGACAACACAGTTGTAAATGGAATTCCTCTTAGAGCAAAAGAACCCAGCTCTTTCAAGAAGTGTACCTTGTGTTCTGGTGGAGGGTGTTGGAAATGGGGGTGTGGGGTGCATGGCCACCAGCTGTTGACACTTATGATGAGTGGTCTCCTGGAAAGTAGGCAGCCTTGGGTCTTATTAGTTTCAGGGAGAATTGCTCTGTTGTATTTGGTATAAATGCCAGAGGTCAGTATTTGCCCTCTAATAGAAAGAACAGACTATAACCCTTGACCCCCACATGGTAGCCAAAGGGAATAATGATCACACACACACACACACACACACACACAGATATAGCACTTGGGTGCATTAATACACATTTTCTCATTTGCTCTTTACAATGGGCCTGTGAATGAAGAAACACAGATAGATACTACTTATCCCCACTTTAGAGATAAGCAAACTGAAGCTTCCAGAGGTTAATATAGTAAGTGGATAGGAAGTAAAACCAACACAAAAACCTTTTAAAGTCCCCAACCTCTATACTTCTCACTCACTCACATTCTCAAAATAGTAAGAACATCCAAGCAGCACAGACACAGTAAATAAGAACAATAAAATTTCAGACCAAATAGGCTCTTTTCTCCAAGACAGTAAGATTCCTGTATCGTTTTAATTTTACAATGAGTAAACCAGTTGATTATGTCAACTATCAAAGCCTTTGGCTCCCAGAGCCAAGATATTTCTTAAGGACTCAAAGCAAACATATCTGTCTTTTTCATCTTAAAATATTGCCACTACTCACACTCTCTCCCCAGCTAAGCATGTACAGATGCCCTCTTCACATAGCTGACTACTTCTAGGGGCACCTCAGCAAACAGCAAACCATGTCTGAAATGAACAGGCCAGGAAACTGTGTCTGAAATGAACAGACCAGGAAACTGTGGCCAAAATGTGACCTTGCTCAGGATCCTAGGGTGTTTCCGTGGCAGAGACTTCTGGTCTACCACACACTTCCTCCCACCGTGATGGTTGTGCCAATGGGAGCCTCTGGAAGAGGCTATGGGAGGTGGACTTGACTTTTCCAAAGGTCTCAGAATCCCTTACACAAATAATAAATTATGCAGTGATACACGATCACATATGAGCATGCTTAGAAACAAAACTCAGAAGAGATGATCAGGAGGAGTAGGGGAAAACTGTAGAGATTTACTGGTACCCAGGGAAGTTCTTAGGGATAAATTTGGGAGCACAAGGAGGAAATGGAAATTGGGTAATTGCCAAGGCAGGAAAGTACCTACAACTAGGGTGTGACAGATAAAGACAGAACCATCCAGGCAGCCTGCCCTGGTTAAAAGACAAGGATTGCATGCTTACTTGCTAGAGAAGAACTGACATATTTCAAGCAGGGGTGCCTGGGTCAAGCCTGAATTTTAGACAGATCCCCCAGGATTGTTTTAAGATAAACCTTCAGTGTTGCAGGTAAGGCTGGAGACACAGGGAAGCAAGACCAATTTTCCCTTTAAGAGACGGCAGCGAAGGGAGGTCAAATTTAAGCTAAGTGAAATATCGGGGGGTGAGGAAGAAAAGGGAGGTGGGGAGTTCCCAGATTTCTGGCTTAGGTATAATGTGGGTTGTGATCCCATAAACCAATGACAGAGAATGGAAGAAATCGCCCAAGTGTGAGGGGCTGAGGGTTAGCTGGTGGAAAGTGTGTGGGAATAAAGAATAACCTCAAACACGTTGCTTTGAAACATGCACTAGACAGCTGTGTGGTGCTGTCCAGTCGACGATATTTCAATGTACAGGTCAGAGCTGGATGTACAAATTTGGAAGCCATCAGCCATTTGTGGATATTGGAGCCACTGTTGTGAATGAGACTGCTCCAAGAAGGAACACAGAGAAGGCAAATCTGAGAAACTCCAACACAGCACCAGGATTGTTGTAAGGACTCTTGTTACAATATATCCCTATATGGTAGACCTTGAGGTTCTCGGGGAGTAGAGGTTGACAAGGAGAAGAGACCAGCTTGGTGGAAATTCCTTTCTTGGCATGGGCTTCAGTTTCATCAAGTGCATCACTGTGGAGTTGGACTTGACATTCCTTAAAAGATTCTCTTCTAGGTTTAACATACTATCATTCCAAATCTCTTCCAGTATTTGTAAATCCCATAACCAGGAATTTTACTTTGGAGGAAGCTCTTGGCTTTAGAAAAAGGAGGAGAATTTGCGTGAATGAAATGTAAATCCTTTATCGAGTATACATGTCATGTAATTGCAAACCTCAACTTTCCGATAATGAGGGAAGGACATAAGGAGTTTAAAGGCATCTCCTCGAATGACTAAACCGCTTACACAGAAACATATGTCATGATTTCCACCATAAGTTATGCCATAGATGAGTCAAACTGGGAGAGCTAAATTTAGGACTTTTAAGGGCCCTTCCCCTCTCAATGTCAGAAGTTTCCATCTGGCACAGGGAAGAGGAAAATGCTGACACAGGCAGTATTTGATTTCTCCAGGATATCCAACACATCTGGATAAAAATAGCTGCAAGGAACACCCACCAGCAAGACTGGAGTACAAAAGGTGGTGGGGTCCCTGGGTCATAAGAGATAACACAGTGACACACACACAAGAAGACAGACAAACGACAGGGCTTTGTGAGGATATAATGCCTGTAATCT
This sequence comes from Tursiops truncatus, assembly GCF_011762595.2. NCBI lineage: Eukaryota > Metazoa > Chordata > Mammalia > Artiodactyla > Delphinidae > Tursiops > Tursiops truncatus. The sequence continues at coordinate 136,664,351 of NC_047037.1, read as the reverse complement.
GGGTGCCTGTGGTTTGGGGACTCTCACCACTGGGGCCATTAGAAGAGGACCAAGCTGAAGAGGTGAGTGATGCAGAGTAAGACTTGATGGAGCACAGGGAACAAAGGGAAAGCAAATCATAGACCAGGATACAAGGATAGATGGTGTAACTAGAGAGGCCAAACCAGCAGCAGAACTAGGCTAAGAGGTGAGGTGGAGAGTCAAGGACAGAGCAAGCGGAGACAGAACAAGTTTCCTACAGGTCAAGGATGAATTTCACTGAGTTCTCACCATGGAGTTGCATCTATGCATGAATTACCATCAACCACCAGGGTAGACTTGTCTTTGAAGCAGCCTTGTGCATGCACCTGTGAACCCGTGTTGCTGTGAGATGTTCCTCTCTGCCGGTCTTGTCTCTGCCACCCAACGCTCTTAGCCTCTCCAGTAGCTGTGCTTTTCCTTTACATCTTGAAATAAACCACGTGGCAGGCTAAACATCATAGGTTAATGCCACCACAGTAGGGTGGTAGATTATGGTTTCTTAGTTTCTTCTGTCCTCAAGGGCAATTATTAGTTTAAGTAAGAGGCAGTGCCCTGGTTTCACTGCGTTATTACAGGGCTTGTGCAAGTCAAGTGTACTTGTGGTGTGCAAAGTTGTTTATTGACACTCAACACAGACCCTTTTGGTTTGGGGATGGTGGCTCTAGAAGAATGAATAACGATGCTGATTGTACTTCCACAGCCAAGCCATGACACGTTGACTCTAGTGCTAGCCAAGCAGCTGTGAAGAACTCAACACTAAACTGTGGCCACGGGGGAAGATAAATGCCACCTTTGGCTTCTAAGAACCAGAGTGTTGATGGCACAGGAGCTAGGGGACAGCTACACAACAGAGTCAATGACATACCTACTCCATGTGACAGCATGCTACTGTCGTTCGTAAACAGAAGGTCAGAGAAAGAAAAATGGCAGTATAAAAGCACAAGATACCACTTTTTGCTTATCAGTTTGGCAAAGATTGAGGAGGAGTGCTAAAGCCACTGGCAAGTTGGCAAGAATATACAGGAACAAATGTTTTTGAACACTGTCAGAGCCAAAGTTTGTGGGGGACAATTGAGCAATACGTGTCAAAATTCTTAATAGTCATACTTTTTAACCAAATCATACCTAACTCTGATATTTACCCTCAGTGTTGATAGGACAAGGGCACAAATATGTGAGTTCAAGGATGCTCATCACAGCGTTTTATAAAATAGTGACAATCTGAAGCAAATTCAGTGGAATCTGGTTGAGGAAATTATGGTGTAATTCATGACGAATGCTACGCAGTCACTAAAAAATGATGATGTATTCTACCTTTATTGACGTAAAAGATGTATGATACCGAGTTAAGTGACAGTAGCTTACAACATCGTATGTATAGTATAGATATTTATATTTATAAAAAGGGGGTTATATTTCCATATCTGTATATATTTACAGGTATAGAAATGGTAATAGAAAGATTTTCACCAAAACATTACAGTGGTTTTCTCTGTGGGGTGGCATCATGAGAGAACTATATTTTCTGATTTATAATTTTTCAATATTTTCTGAGTTTTTAAATAATGAGCATGTGTTAGTTTCATCATCAGAAAAAAAATAAGGCTGTAAAAAACAGTAAAATCATAGCAGCCAATGTTTCAGTTACTACACATGTTAGGAGCCTAAGGAAATTAAAGAAATTGAAGAGAACTTTCAGAAGAGATGACCATTATTCTTAATAGCTCTGAAGTAATCTTCTAATTAGGACAGATTCAATTTATGTATGTATCATTCTCGCTCTCAGACTCAGTGGGTTATAGCCTACATCCCAGTTGAAACAAAATGTTTTCAGCCCAAAACAGATAAGGTCATAAACCCATCAAAAGTGATGACTTTCAAAAAACTCCAGGAATTCAAAAAAGTAAGACAAAGAAAAATGTACAAAATCTATTTAGCGTTTAGGAAAAAATGAGACCAAATGACTACAAAAATACCAGCTCCAAAAATACCAAAAATGCTTCAACAGGAGAAAATAGAGAGCAAAAGACTGGCATATGGATATCAAAATTCCAGTGTCAAGGAGGTTTTGAAAACTGGTCATGTGTCACCAATTATATATATCCAAGATCAATGTGACAGACACTCATTTCCAAGAGCACTGGCAAGTTTTTTAGGATTCTAAAAATCTCTTTTCAGTGACTGACTGATCATATAGCAATAATGTGAGATTTTAAAATTCATTTCATCATTGGTGACCAAATTCTAACATAAGAGAAAGGGAGAGAGAGAGAAAGAGAGAGCTGTTGTTACAGACCCATTGTGTTGACTCATATTTAAGATGTGCTTTGTACCTAATTATCTTTTCTTCTCACCTCCAGGAAAAGCACAAAGAGGAGATTTCAACGATGGCCAAGTTGACAGAATCCATGAGTAAGTAACTTGAAATTTATTCTTCATTTCTGGTTTTGAATGGAAAACGACAAAATCTTGCAAAAAGCACATCCCCTTGTGATTACCTGATTTGTCTTTCACTCTTGTGATAGCCAAGGTCTATTTAACACAGATCATATTGTGCTAATGTTACATTTTGTGTTTTTCAAAATTCATCGCTCATGGTGTCCAATTCTGTGCTGAAATTTTCCCCCAACATTATGGAGCTAAAGAGTCAAAATGAATTTTATTTGTAGCACTGCGTTGGGTATTGGGACCCACAATAATTTTAAACTGATTTTTAAGAGGTTTAGACAAAGTCTAAAGCTGAAGTTTTATGCACAGATATTCCATAGGCTGGATAATCTAAAGAGAGGAAAGAATGGCTTCTTGTTGTTAGACTTGTTAGGTGCTGTTCTGGAATTTCAGAGAGAACCGTTAAAAGATGGAGAACTTGAGATGTAAGCAGCTTGCAGTGATTTAGGTTTCGAGTCTGTCGGTGGTATAATGCTCTAAGCTCTTAAGCCAAGTAAACAGGATACACAAAGCGTTTTGAAGAGAAAAGAAAAATTAATTATAATAAATCCTCCTGCAAACTGAGAAGTGCAATTTCCTGTGCTGACGTTTAACTATTAAAGACCATGTGGATATGAAATAAATAGACAATGCAGACTTTTTTCCTTTGCAAAGGTACATTTTCCTAGTGATGGATTTCACATCTAAGGTGACAAGGGAAGCTTGTAAACACTTCTCCAGTATCGTTAGGGCCATAAACACCTACTTAAAATTGGCCTGAAAAATTAGCCATGGATCTTGCACAAATTTAACTGGCCCCTGTCTTCTCCTTCTACTATTCCTCAAATCCTGAGACTGTTAAATACAAGTGTTCTCCTGCAGCACAGTCAATGAGCCCTTATCGCCAAAGGTACCCCCCCTTCCAAGAAAAGGTAATGTTACAAGGTTCTGTACATTGCATTGCTTTAATTCCTGACCCAAAACCTCTGCCTAATTTCATATGTCTTGAACACATGCTAATTTCACGATGGAAATGGCAGCTCACAGGGACTAAGGGAAGGACAAGGTGCTCCCACGTCTCTCTTCTGCTCTCCTTTCTGGGTCACTCCCTGACCTCACTCCGTTCCACCCTTCTCTCTACCTCTAGCTTTGCAGATGGAAAAACGTTCCAAGGATTTGCCACTTGGTTTGAAGAGCACCAAACTGGTTCCCTGTCAGGGAAAGGCCCTTGAGTCATAGAAGGTGTTCTTCTCAGACCTGGAATGAAATAGTGAGGGTACCAGAACCACTATGAAACTGACATGCCTATGCTGTCAAAATATGGAGCGAGATTGGGACACATCAAGTAATTCACAATCCACAGCACTTTCGCAGACTTAGTCCTAATCTCTAAGTCCGAAGTCGCCAACACAAAAGACTCACAGATTCTCTGAATGCTAGAAAGATCAACGGCTTGGAATCTAGCATCCTTTTCCATGAGTGGAGTCTGGGGTGTATGGTGCATTAAATCAAATAGTGTCTTGTGTGAGTTGTGATGCTAACAGGTTTTACCGTGAGTCTCCTGTTAGAATTTGATCTCTAGTTCAGTGAATATTTTTTTAACTCACCTAACTGAATTATAAACCATTTAGGGCACTATAAGAGACCTACTGGTCAATATTTCTGATAAAGGTATTTTAATTTTTCTATATCTATTGGATCCAGATGCATTTAAATAAGAGCCCCTCCCTGGACCCTCCCTGATGTGTTGGTTTTCAGTTTCATGTTTGCCTCTGCAATGGTTCTAAGGATTTTGACCTATGCATCCACTGGCTTAAGAGAATTCTGCCAAAATTGAATTCCAAACCCTTTGGTAGATGAAAGGGCATGGCCATTCTTCTAACTTGCTCTGTCTTAAAAAAAAAATAGAAGAAGAAGAAAAGAAAAGATCACATAGATAAGCTCAATGCACAAAGGAAATTTAAAGTTTGAAAACGGACCTTGGAATCATACCCAACATTCCAGTCCAGTGATCCTGACAAAGATAAAAAAAAATTATAAAATATATGACATACTCCTACTTTTCAAGGTGCTCACTATGAAAGTTAATCACATGGTCAACACTAACAAATAGTTCATCAAAATTAAATTCCTGAATAACGTTATATACAACTATACATTTATTCTACATAGGAAACCTGCAAGGAAATAAATATCTAATTATCGAAGGAGAGCCTATCAGTGGGCTAAGCAAAGAATTAACATCCTTTTAAGAACTGCACAATAAATGTGATGGGGACATCAAATCCATGGCCACCAGAGAAAACGGACAAAAACAGAACCACCAATGCCTAGGACACAGTGCACTGAATGAGTTTTCAGAGCCAGTAAACACTCTGCTTGTTAAACTGCCAAGCAAAAACCATCTGGTTACTAGAATATCTCTCTGTCTAGCTAGACTAGAGAGCAATTCATCTCCAATCACCATAGGGGTCCAAATGCTTTTGATGGCTATGCAAGTACCATCATGCGGATGGGGTATCTTCTTCATCTTCTAGAGCAGGGTGAGGAGTATTTCTTTCTATCACATGCCATTAATCAACCACGTCAGAAACAATAGCATTCATCATTTTTTTAAAGGGCAAGCAAGGGACGCAAAAGTATTAACAGGTTTTCAAATGTTTAAGGAAAAACAACTTTATTTAATAAATACATGATAAGACTTCAAAATATATTTGTCACATTGCTGAAGTGAGGAGGGTCATGATAAGGAAGAAAAAACAGAGAAAGGAAGAAAAAAAGATGAAATAAAAGAAAATGCACATGAGAAAAATACAGGGGGAAACATATGTATAAAAAAGACCCGAGGACATCCCTGGTAGTCCAGTGGTTAAGACTCCGAGCTTCCAATGCAGGGGGCATGGGTTTGATCCCTGTTTGGGGAACTAAAATCCCATATACCGTGAGACATGGCCAGGAAATAAAAATAAATAAATAAATAAATAATAAATAAATAAACATTTTAAAGCTTCAGAGAAGGCGCTATTAAGGAGGAGAGAGACAAAATCATGGGCAAAGAGAAGATGAGAAGGCAAAGAGAAGATGAGAAGGCAAAGAGAAAGGAGGCAAGGACAGATATTGACCAGGAGGTTCAGGGGATCTAAAATTCATAAACTACACACTTGCATTCATTGGCTGTGGTCATTGAACGTTTCAAAGCCTATTGTTTTTTTACCGTTGCCCTTTGACATTTTAATCTCTGTTAGCATCTTAGAAAAGGATATTCTCATACTTCATCCATCAGAAACCCTGTTCCAAATGGGACGGCGGAAAACCCCACACTAGAGGAAGTTACTCTGAACTTGCCGGTCAGTAGCCAGGATTTTACTACCCACGCACTAACGGAAACCAAGCTGAAAGCCTGACCCAAGTGGAGACTCCCAACCTTGTCCATAAGTAGGCACACAGAGACCCAAACAAGGAAACCAAATCCCACACTGTGCTGTCCTTAGAGGTGACGTTGAGGCTGTCGGGCTCTGTCCTGGCCACTCGAATCTAAGTCAGATGGTGACAAATTGCAGATGTTGAGAAGCACGCAGATAGCCTGGGGCTCCGGGATCGTGATCTGTACAGAGTACCTTTGTAGGTTGTTCTTACATAGACTTCTGCAAGTAATTCTCTTCATGGTTGTCACCTGCTGATGTATCCCCACACACCTGGGAACCTGTCAGACAACACAGGGGTCCATTAATAGTGTGGATTACAATCAAATGTCTGTCTTAGTGATGAAGTTGCAAGGGCAGGACAGGTGGGGATGCTTGGCCCCCATGCCTTCTGCAAGTTTCAGAGCCCCTTCCCGAGCCCCACCCCCAGCGCTCCGCAAGCATTCTTGGAGTCCCACTTCTGCCTCTTTCTCCACATCAGTCACAGGTATGCAGTGCATCCCTGCAGCAGGAGACAGTGCGCAGGGCCAGCCGTGGCTCACTCTGAATCATGACGGGAAGAGTTGACTTCTGTTGCTTTCTGTCACCATCCGCCAGCCTCTCTCGGGCATGTGAGCCCCAGAGGAGCCCTTCTGGTCCTCCCCACGGATCATTCTACCCAGGTTGTCCCCTCAGTTAACCCTGTGGTTATCACAACCGTAACACATCTGCACAGGAAACAGTTACTCATCATCCTCCTCAAATAAAGAGCAGAGTGGCCACTGTAACCTGAGTAGCTTCAGGGTGGTCCTTTCCTGGCCAGGACAGAAGTGAGGGGTCCCTGGTTCATCCCACCGCCCGGGGCCACGGGCCTGTTTCGTGAGGCACTTAGAGGTCTTGGCGGTCTGCATTAATGTAGAGGGAATTCCTCCTCCTACGATTAAAGTAATTGTTCAAATTTAACCCAGACTTGAAATGTTCTAGTGTCAAATGAAATGAAGAGTGAGAACCAATTACAATCATCTCATATTAAATTAGCTTCATTAAAGCACAGTGGTTTTTTAATCATTTATCCTCTCCTCACGGAGCTGCTATCATCACTCCAGCATTGTGTTAAGTCCTGGAAGGATAAGGAAATGGGGTCCTGGCCCACACCATGTGCAGCGTTTGGGGGTGAAGGGGGTGGGAGACTACAGCACAGAGAATCAGGGTCTTGCAGAAGCCACCTGGTAAGCACTGTAGCTGAAGGTGCATGCTTGCATGCGTGGGCATCATAAAGGCACCCAAAGGTTACACAGGTTTCACCAGGCAGCCAGTGAGAACATGAGTGCCCTGACCGAGGACCCAGGACCCAGCGTGGGGAAGCGAGGGCAGCCGGGGGAGACAGCAGATGGCTGGGCACATAGGCAAGAGTCAGGTCATAAAAGGACTAGTCTGCAGCTTCTGTTTTATCCTGTGGGTGATGGGGAGGCACTTAAGACCCACAGAAAAGCTAAGACAGGAAAGGTGAGGCAGGGGGCTGAGGCCAAAGAGCCAGGATGGGCCCAGGGGAAACCAGAACAATCCACAAGGGCAGGAATGGCCACCACCACTGCTCCAGAACCATCCCCCTAAGAAGAGGAAGCTCAACTTGGAACCACCAAGGCCAGGAGCCAGGAAAGCAGGCATCAGGATTCTCCACAGGAGCACATTTGTCCCAAAGCATTAGGGTTCCTGACAGTGGGAGAATAGAGACACCGTTCCCTTTGGCATTAAACCCATGGGGCCTGTCCCCCTTGCTGGGTATTGAAACTCCTTATCCCCATGCGGAAATGCCCACCTACCCTCTCAAACACACCATTGCCAGTGCCCTGCCCTACGCCCTCTTGGGTGAAAGGAAGATGTCACGGGTCCAGGCAGATGTGGGTACCCAGACTTTGGCTTCTGTTCATGGCTGGCAAGAGACCCCATAGCTGGATTGGGAGTATAGGGCGATGGAGGATATTTAGGACGGGGCAGAGCTATTCTTTGCATGAGGTCATTAGGGCGCGAAATGGCCCTCTATCCTCAGGGACTAAGGCTACATCAGGCCCACCAGATGGTGCTTTTTAAAATGTATCTTCTCCCTCCTGATAAAACTCAGACACTTTAAATATGGGAATCTGTCTCTCAGGCTCACCCTCACACAGGTAGTCACAGCATCATCTCAAAAGTCACACGACTTGATTTTTAAAGGTTATACTCCATTTATAGTTATTATAAAATACCTGCTCTATTCCCCATAACCTTTAAAAATTGTGAATCACTGTATTGTTCACCTGTAATTTATATAATATTATACATCAACTCTGCTTCAATTAAAAAATAAAAAAAAGACAACAGAATACTAAATTCAAATTCTGAGGGAAATGATTTCCCACCCGAAAATTCATACCCAGCTGATAGGTAAGTGGGAGGAAAGAATACAGGCATATTACAATCAGAAAGCATCCTTTAAAAAAAAGGATCCCATGCATCCTTTAAAAAAAAATAAAACTTCAAGAAAGAGAAAAGAATACAAGAAAGAGGACACCATGGGTTATAAGAGCAGTGAAATTTTTAGAAAATAAAGGTGTAAATCTAGTTCATTAAATTCATGCTAATCGCTAGGAAAACTAAAACCAGATGCTGTTGACAGCATTTCCTCTGATGATTGGAAGTGGGTAGGAAGACCTTTTACTCTGTATTTTATACTCTTCTTTATTATCTGCATTTATTTTTGTTTTGGATACAATTACTCGTAATAAAAGATTTAATAAAACTTCAAAAAGGCACCCCCTAAGAGAAAAGAGTAACACGACTTAAAGACAAACCCATTGCTCTCGAGCACTCGTTCTTGCCCTTACACAGTTTAAATCGTCACTTTGTTACTTGTGATTATTATCTAAATGAACTCCTCTGTGACAGCCGCACAGGAAAACATCACTCCCTCTCGTTCCTGGAAAAGGGAGGTTTCAGGTCTTCTTAAACCCCTCCCCACATGCCCCATCACTGTCAGCTCTCCCTGGCAGTGTACCCTTGACCCTCCTTGCTGTCTCAACCTTCTCTCTCCTGTCAAGTCTCCCTTCTCATGTGCCTTCCTCCTCAACAGAGGGCACCTGTTGCTCTGGCCACCCAGCATCTCCTCCAGACTCTCCTTTGGTAGTTTCTCACCTCCCTTCCTTTTGCATCTCCCAGCCTGAGACCGTGTCCCCCTCCATCCTGCAGGCGAGTTGATGCAGATGGGCCACGGGGCTGGGTGCCAGCACAGGTGCGGACAAGCAGCCCCTCCCCTTCCCAGCAGCTCTGCCATGTGCTTCTGGGAATAGGTTCTCCAGGCTGAGTCTCTCACTCTCCCGTGACTCTGGGAGCCTCGTCTTATCCCTTATCCATCCTGGCTGCCCACACTCGCCAGAATGGCTCTGCCACCTCAACTAGCAACTCTGACCAGAGCATCCTCCTTTCTGTATCTTCTTTCCTGGGTTACCTGCAGGATACGGGGAGGGGGGCACAAGAGTGGATGCCCAGAGAAGCCAGCGTGGAGGGGCAGCAGAACGCAGATGGATGCAGAAGATTTTATTGTATGATACATTGGGTCCCTTCACAATATACCATTTCAGTCCCACCATTAGGCAGAAATGCTTCCTTTGATCCAAAGCAGAAGAGAGAGATCCAGCAGCCTCTTCCCTGCTTGTGCTCCTCTAAAAAGCTGTTATTTTTTTACTAAGAGGCATGTGCTTTCCTTACTGGAATATATCTTTTAAATTCAAGGATAATCACTTTCTGCTTGAGATTACGGGCCTGTTCAGTTGGAATCAGAGATTCTAGCTTGAGTTCAGAGGACCTGAAATGGATCGTAGTCTTCATGCCGCTTAATGGCCCCAGACACCATCTCCATGGGGATGGGCTTCATGCCCTGCCTGGTCCCCCCTTTTCCTCCCTCCCATGTCCCTCAGTGTGAGGACTTCCTTGCTCCTTTGGTTTCCATCTGCTGCCTCCCTTCTGAGGCTCCCCCGACAACAGCCTTCTTCAAATAAGAATGACGCTTCCTTCCTTGCCATCTCCAGAACGCGCATGTAATTTAAAGGATGTGACTGGTAGAAACACACAGCGGTGTTCAAAGCAGCAAACTAAGTGAGTAAATTTCAGCTTAGGGTGCCTTACATTTGTACAGATTATTACTGTGCTTCGTGAAAATGGAAATGGAGAAAATCTGTTTTCTCAAGTTCATTTTCCTTCCTTTAAGATTTTTGGAGATCACTTTCACCCTCACCTTCTGATGAATGTTTGTGACTTGGTTGGTGAGAAACTCATCTCTGACACCGACAACTTCTCTTGGGCCCTAGGAAGATCTAGACTGCGTTTCTTGCCTTGGGCACCATTGACATTCAGATCTGGATAATTCTTCATTGTGAAGCTGTGTGTGTTGAAGGATGTTTAACGGCACCCTTGACTTCAACTCACTAGATGCAAGTAGCACCTTCCCCCACTTGTCACAATCCATGTCTTCAGACATGACTGAATTTGTTCTGCAGGGCAGGTCACTCCCCATTGAGAGACTGGGAATCACTGCTCTAGATAAACCAGGAAGAACCAGTCCTTTCTTCTTATGCAGCAATAGTGGGACTTTCTAGTCAATTGCAGATCCTCCCGAGGTTTCGGTCTCCAGTATCACTCCCTGCTACAGCCTCTATTTGAGTAATGCAGAGATGGAAACCTGAGCCACTCTTGGTGACCACCGAGAGAATCCATCTCTCTCGGCCACCTGGCTTTGGGGACCATCAAGTCAAGGGTATTTCTATTTTATTGATGCAGCCATTGGATGAAGCTTAGAAGGATAAAGGGATTTTCCCAGCATGATAATGTCCAAGAGGAGAGTTGGAAACACCACAGCTCCTGGGATAAACAGAAATAGGGGAGGTGGAAGGTGCTTGGGGAGAGAAGTTGGAGACCTCCTTTCTCCCAGAAGCTGGGAGGGGTATCATTCTTTCCAAAACAGCAATTTGCAGGACCTGCCCATTAGCTCTGGCAATAACAATTTTTCTCTCTCACTTTGCCTTTCCGAGCCGTTGATGGTGGGAAGCCCGGCTCGGGGGCAGCTGCATCCACTCGGCCCTTCTTCACTGGTTTCCATGTGCCCTGATCTCAGAAGGCACCAGTGCCGTTGGCATTTCACTGGAGTGTCTCCCTCTCTCATTGGGGATCGCAAGGACTCTGGTCCTCCTTCAGTTTCCACTCTTTTTACAGAAGGTCGTGGCACACAAAGCAGATGTTCAAAGCACGAGTCACCACACCACCAGCCCAGGTTGGCAACGTGGAGACAGTCGCCCTAGCCAGGCTGCCACCACCGTCCACTGGGGCCACGAGCAACCAAAAGTCTCTGTCTCCATCACCACCCCCCCACCATCCACACACATCTCAGCAGCAGGCCGTGCTCCCCAGGCCCTCTTTGCCAAGCCCACGGGAGTGCGTAGGTGACACCCCAGGGCTGTGGAGGAGCTGTAATGCCCCCTCGGGACCCAAGTGCCGAGTCCCCCCAATTGGGGGTCCAGCTCCCCCCTTGTCTTTGCTCCAGCCCAAAGGAAAAGAATAAACAAATGCTTTTTTTTTTTTTCGCGGTACGCGGGACTCTCACTGTTGTGGCCTCTCCTGTTGCGGAGCACAGGCTCCAGACACACAGGCTCAGCGGCCATGGCTCACGGACCCAGCCGCTCCACGGCATGTGGGATCTTCCCGGACCGGGACATGAACCCGTGTCCCCTGCATCGGCAGGAGGACTCTCAACCACTGCACCACCAGGGAAGCCCGAACAAATGCATTTTTAAACTCCCTCACCTCCCACTTCCTCCACTCCCCTTCCCTGTCCCCCACCTAATGCTGCCCCGGCTCTCTGTCCTTCCCCTCACCCCTCCCACACACTGCCACCTGCTCCCAGGGCCCGCTCCACCCTCCCTCCACCTGCCACCATCTCTCGATCCCTCCCCTCCTTCCTCCCACTGCTCCCCATTCCTTCCCCTCCTCACATCAACCGCCAAACCCCCTTCTCCACGTTTCTGCCGTCAACAAGTTTCATCAGGGCAAAGAGTGGGAACTCAGCATCTCAGGCGTCCCTCTGTGCCCTCAGGTTGCAGAGAGAAGGATCCCCTGCACAGAGGTGTGGCCATGAGGAAGGCCAGAGGGCAGGGGAGCCAATGGCCTACAGGGCGAGCAAGTGTGGCCAACCCAGAGCTGGAGGATGTGAGCAGGTGTGTGTACAGGAAGCGCTTAGCTTAATATAAGGCATTTGAGATGTGAGCCTCAGATCATAGGAGGGAACAGCAGGAACACTGAACTCTAAAGCCCAGGCTCCCAAGAGGACAGCACAGGCAGGGGAGAGACGCTGCCCAGACCTGAGGGCAGACCTGGACTCCTGAACATCTGGGTGGAGGAATTTGCTTTTTTACCTGTGCCGCCCTCTTGGCCTCATTGATACTCCCCAGCAAAAGGGAATGAGGCCCTTCAGAGACTTTGTCATCACTCATCTGTCACCCGCTTGTCCCCTGGTGCTAGGCTGCTGCCCCCTCCCCCTTCCCCACCCTACTCTTCCTCCTGGGGACAAGTGTGTGAGCTGGGACAGCCCCTGGGCTCCCCGCGGCTCCCTCTGCCTCTCCCCTGGAGAGGGGAGGCCTGCCGGGGAAGCACCTGGCTCCTGGCGCTGGGGAAGACAGGCTGACAGCGGATGTCACCTGGTGGGAGGGAGTCACTTCCCAGATTTCACCAAGTCTCGGCTTCACCGAGAGGAAAGAGCTGGTGGGGGGGTGTTCGGCAGTAACAACATCACTGCCTACATTTCTCGTGCACTTTTCTGCTTTGATTTAATCTCTCACAAGACATTACAATTTCAGGCTCAAAGGCGTTAAAAGGAAGGGAGGTGGGAGGCGGAGGGGGGTGTGTCTTGATGTTTAAATATTGACTCAGAGAATCGCTCTGCAGCCCAGAACTGCATTCATAAAGGTTTCTACACAGTTAGCAAGACATCTCTGGCATGCAGTCGTCCTTCTAGGGAGAGCATCTTCAGTCAGCATGGTCTTCCCAGGGTCTGACTGCCACGCAGCCACCTCCTAGCTGTGAGCCCACCCATGAATTACTTAACCCTTCTTCTCCGAGTTCCTGCAATGGAGCATAACAGCCACCTGGCATTGTTTTGATAATGTGTATAAAGGTAACAGAGATGTATATATAAGCTAATATATATACTTATCCATATAAGCTTGTATAAATAATTGCATTTGAATATGTATATACATGCATAAGCTAACAGATATGATTGAAAGCTAATAAACATATATATTCGCATAATCACATAATATATAATGCGTGCAAAGCATTGAGCATAGCAATTGTCCCCTATCAGGTCCAAGGGCTGTGGCCTGGCCGTATGATCTTGTGAGTTGGCATTAGGTACTAAAAAATTCTTGTTGACTGATTTCAGCTCCCTTAGGGATTTTAATATGTGGTGGTTTTTTACCTGTTGTACCTTTGTTCTGACAAGTAATATTTCACCTTATACTTGGACTTTCATCCTTGCCAAAGAGTCTCATTGCGGGTTTCATTGCTAAATACTGTAATCCTTTCAGCTCGGTATACAGACACTTTCTTCCCAATATCATATGCTCTCTCCTGCAACAGATGTGATATTGATGATGTTTGCTCCCCAGATTCACACACAGTCCAGTTCACAGAATTAAGAGAGATAAACCTGGCTTTGGATTTCCTGAAGTCAAAGCCAAACCAAACATCACTCCCTGCTGGGTTGCTAGGGATGCTTTCTTAGTAGATATTTCATTCAGATTATGGCTCCGGCTCTCACCTAGGAGTAAACGTGCATCTAAATCAAAGAAAGGTGCCCCATGGTGATCGTGTTCTGACTTCTAAATAATACCCTTCCCCAAATTACTATCTCCTCCACGTTGCTGGGTCCCTAACCGGCAGGCACACGGCTTTGCAGTCCTTTTTTCCAGCACACATTTTCAAAAAGGATGCTCTCATAGGAAAATGGATAGGAAGAAAAAAGTCTGGATTTTTTTTAAGCCAGAATGTTCTCATTCCCGTGTAAGATGCACATTTTTCCCCCACGGCTTTAATGAAAAGGAAGGTGTCAGATGCGTGTCTCAGAGCCTCCCATGGAAAAGGTTTTCTCTCCATTTTCTCCTGCCAGACTTGTTCATGTTGCTCCACGACCATCAAGGAAGGAAGGAATAAGACTTTGAATAAGCCAAGCATTGCATTCCTCAAAATGCAGGATTCTTCCTTGCGTACAATTTTTTAATCTAATTTTTTTTAATAAATCAAGGGTGAGTCCATCACAAATAATTAACCAAGTAATCAATAAGTACTTACCAGCAGGCATGGAGAGTGTGGGGGAGGGGTGATAAATTATAAAACAAGAGTCAGGACCCTAAGGCTGACATTAAAAATTTAACACAACTTCGGACAACAAACTAACTCTTGTCCTGTTTTAAGGAAGTAGATGATAAAATTCCAAGTAAGTGAGGACCTACAGACCTCACCTTTTTTTTTTTAACCAAGACATAAAATCAAATGAAGTTCAACTCACAACAACCCATTTCCTAGAGAAAAGTCAAGATTACGCTGTAGTTCACCTCCCCATCTTTCCATATTGGAAAGACCACAAGGTCATTATAGGGATAACCTTGAATCTGCTGGTTGTAAAACTAAAAAGTAAAGATTTGGACATTTCTGTACTTAATTATTATTGACCCTGGGGTATCTCAACACTAAAGGTGAGATTTAAAAAGGGAGAGACTCCTTCTTGGAAGAACCAGGAAGAATTTGAGAACGCTGGGCCTTCGAGAATGGACAGGGCTTTACCGAGGAGGTGAAGGGGTGACAGTGCTTCTGATTAGGGGGTGGCAGGGAGCTTGGGGGTCAAGATGAGGTGGGTGGTCATTATCTTAGGAGAAAGTGGAGGCAGGAGAGCACAGGTATATTTGGAGAACAATGATCAGGACACATTGACTAAAGCTGGACATTTTAAGTAGGAAAATAGTAAGAGAGAAATCTAGGAATGGTGGATGGGGTCCTTAATGCTGGAGAAGAAGTTTCTAAGTTATCCTAAAGCCAAACATTTTCTGAAGTTTATTCCTAGGGCCATTAGTCCCATGACATCCTCAGACTAATTTTTGTGGTGTTGGTGATTCAACTCTTGTAGGGGGTACTTGCCTCTCCCCTTGAGATTCCCACTGCCTATTAGTGTAGTAACGGCTTTAAGATGCTCTGCAGGAAAGAAGTCTGCTTAACTTCTTTAATAGAGTGAAAAACTGGGCTCCACAAGAGAACCACATCCTAATCCCTGGAACCTGTAAATGTTACCTCATATGGAGATAAAAGGCAGAGAGATCTTTGCAAATGGAATCAAGTTAAGGAACTTGACTTGGGGAGATTATCCTGCATTATCCAGGTGGACCCTAAAAGCAATCACATATGTAGAGCAGAGGTGGCAAAGTGAAGACAGAGCAGAGAGATTTGAAGATTCTGGCCTTGAAGATTGGAAGGATGCAGCCACAAACCAAGGACTGCTGGCAGCCCCCAGAAAGTGGAAGAGGCAAGGAAGAGGGAGTGTGGTCCTGCCGACACCTTGTCTCAGACTGCTCACCTCCAGAATTGGGAGAGAACAAATTTCTGCAGTTGTGAGCCACCCAGGATTGGGTAGTCTGTAGTGGAGGGCCTAAGAAATGAACACAAGGGGGATGTTGGTCTAATGACAAGTTTCCTCAGAATTATATTTGTCTAAGAGTTATATGATTATAAAGGTGCTAAATGGGAGATTAAGAAAAGATCTGAGATCTAGAAGATCTAGGGGATTTACTAACTGGGAATTTTGAAATATTCTGATACTTACTGACCCTCTAAGTTGACCAGAACAAAAATATGTACTATTTTGTATAAAGGCCCCTTTTAGATGTCAGTTCCTCTAAAGCAAATTGTGCTGTCATATAAGACACACTCTAAACGTTTGTTAGAAACGGCTTGGCTCTGTGGCTCCAAGAAAGAGCAGCTGTCTTTCACTGAACCTAAGATGGGTGGTGAGATTTAAATCCTTATAAAAGAGAAATGAAGTTATGTAGATTTAAAGTTCTTTAAGAAATCCCCTCTCACTGGTCCACAGGCACCACCTCCAGCAAAACCATGGACCCCAACACCCAAAGGAAAGAAGGCATCTTCTCATTTCAAGCATATTGTCAGCAAAATATTCTTCTCTGTGTTGAGAAGGAAAACACAATTAAGAAGATTGTCTGGACAGAAAATCCCCCACATAAAACAATAGCCAGACATCAGTTAGAGGCTATGCAGCACAGAGCTGTGCGGGTTTTCAGAAATGAGAGTTCCCAGGTTGTAGGAGCCCCGGAGCTGGTCCAGGGACGCTGGATGCTGAGTGGGGCTGAGGGGACAGAATTGGGCACCTGGGGACACCGCCTTCCCCACCCACAAGGAGTGGGGTCACTGCCGTATCCTGACACATTCTTTATTGTCAAATGGTGTCTGGGGGCTACTCCCCAACGTCCAGACCTTATGTAACGAGGGACTTGTCATCTTCCACGTGCATTCCGGTGGTTCTTACAGCTGTCTCTCGAAAGGGCAACTTCCGGGCAACTGGCTCATCCAGAACGGTAGCTGCAAGTTGCAGTTCAGTTCAGAAGGTCTCCTTTGAAACACTGTGAATGCAATGCTTTTTTAAAAAAAATAAATTTTATTTATTTATTTTTGGCTGTGTTAGGTCTTCGTTGCTGTGTGCGAGCTTTCTCTAGTTGTGGTGAGCGGGGGCTACTCCTCGTTGCAGTGCACGGGCTCTAGGCCCACTGGCTTCAGTAGTTGTGGTATGAGGCCTTCTCACTGTGGCGGTTTTTCTTGTTGCGGAGCATGGGCTCTAGGCACGCCGGCTTCAGTAGTTGTGGCTCGTGGGCTCAGTAGTTGTGGCGCATGAGCCTAGTTGCTCCGCGGCACGTGGGATCTTCCCGGAACAGGGCTCGAACCGGTGTCCCCTGCATTGGCAGGCGGATTCTCAACCACTGAGCCACCAGGGAAGCCCTGCAATGCTTTTTTTAACAAAGAGGTGTGACAAGTTCCTGTGAGCTGATTCTCCTCCCCAGTTTGAATCCTCTCATTGACTCAGATACGAAATCACATCTCTGGCTGCTCCTGACTTCTGCTTGCCTAAAGAAATCTTTTTGATTTGATAATATAATTTGATAATTTGATAATATAATCCTAACGCAGTATGATTACAGCAAAGCTCTGTCATTCAACATTTCTTAGGTAGTTGCTGTGTGTCTGCTCTTTTGCTGGATAAGATGGAAGATACAGACTCTATCAATGGAGTAGAATTTTCTAGTTGATTAACCAGACCCAGTTGTCTGGAATCTTCCTATAGCCATATACAATACAATTAGGAAAAGTAAGAAAATGACAAGGAAAAAGAAAGTACTCTACATGTATCCCTTACACAGTAGACATAAATATTCGTTAAGTGAATGACTGAAAACAGAGATTTTTTTGGAAAAATAATTATCCTCTGAAGGGGAGTAATGGCTTTGAGTATGGGGTTTCCTTTTGGGGTGATGAAAATGTTTTGGAACTAGATAGAGGTGGTGGTTGCACAACATTGTGAATGTATTAAATGCCACTGCATTGTCCCCTTTCAAATGGTTAATTTTATGTTATGGGAATTTAACCTCAATTTAAAATAAATAAATACTTCCCATATTACATCCTGAGGTACTGGGAACAGACAGATTTAATCATGTCTTCACAAAACTTTGCTACAGTGATTGTAATGACTAAGAAGCAGAAAGGTCCATAGACCAATAAATCCTTGCATGGGAAAAGTTTTTACGCTGCCAAACTATTTGATAAGACAAAAGTACTTCCAGAAAGTTCTCTTTCCCCTGTCAATTTATGGCCATCTACATTAGAGTATTTATTTTTGAGTCTGGACTGCTTGAAGCCTTTCCCATAAATATGGAATCCTCAAAATGCAAATTTTATATCCCTGTGTTTCGTAGCCACCATAGTTCTTTTCATAAGAGAAAAAACTCATTTTCTTGATGAGGACCCTGAAGCAACACTGCTGGTTAACCCATTGGCCCAAGGTGGGGTGGGAACTGGAGGGAGGGCAGAAGAAGTGAACCTGAAATAGAGGCCCCCAAATTTCTATGTTGAGGGAACAATTTTTTACATAAAAGTCAGGGTTGAGAGAGGTGGCATAAAAGAATAAAAATGACTAAAACTGCAACTTGGGAGATGGGTAGAACCCATGTGTCATGATATTTTGATGTATTTTGGCAGAAATCAAAACAAATAACCAGATAAAAGATTAGGCGCTTGACAACAGTGCTAGAGGGAAAGTGACAAATCTGGCAATAATGTACACAAAACAGCATGTCCCTGACACTAGGCAAGTAAGAGCAGACATCAGGAGGGCTATGTCTTGCCAATTATTTATGTGCTGTGGTGTAGTAAGAATATATGTGGTCTTGTCCCTGAGTCCTGGAACAGGGCTTCAAAACCCCTTGGAGTTTCTTCAGTGAAAAGAGTGTGTTTGTTCTGCTAACAAGGTGACTCATCATGGGCCCCTAGTTCAACCCAGGACGGGGGCTGGTCACCAGAAATACCAAGCTCAACCTTGGTGCAGGGGAAGGGACTGGAGATTGAGTTCAATCATATGGCCCATGACTTCATGGATCGTGTCTATGTACTGAAACCCCCAATAAAAACTCTGGACATGAGGCTCCGTGGAGCTTCCCTGTTGGTGAATACATTGACATCCCGGGAGGGCAAAGTGCCCTGACTCCATGAGGAAAGAGCATGGGAGCTCTGCCTCTCTCCTAGATCCCCCCTATGTGTGTCCTTTATAACAAACTATAATTGCAAGTCTAGCACTCTCTTCAGTTCTATGAGACCTTTTAGTGGATTATCATATCTAAAGGCATAGTGGGAACCCCAGAATTTATAGCTAGAAGTGTGGTAAGACATATAGGTCAGAAGTGCAGATGGTCTGGGGACCCCTAAAATGCATCTAGCGTCTGAAGTAAGGACAGAGCTGTGGAGAACTGAGCCCTTAACTTGTGGGATCTCGCACCATCGCCAAGTGGTTAGTGTCAGAATTGAATTGCAGTGCACCCAGTTAAGGTGGAAACAGACCATATATATATATGATTTCAATTTTTCCCTCACCAAACAATGAAATACATCCTTAAACAGGTAAAAGTCGGACAGTTTAACTTTGGAAACCCAAACAGAAAAACCTCCTTCAAAACTTTATGCAATTTACTTTCGTTCAAAATTATGAATTCTGATATATTCCTAATGCTATCTTTGGCTCTCTTTTTCTCAAGCAGAAGAAATATTACTTCTATTTACATGAAATTAGAAAATTAGATGGGTTTTTAAATCTATTTTCCTCTCATCCTTTTTTCCAGATTTTTCTGGTGGGAAAATTGCTTAGAATTTAATTAATGGCTTCTTGGTGACCTGGCTTTCTCAACAGCCAAATATAAAAGATAAATGAATCAACTTATGGCAATCTGGGAAGGCATACCTGCATTCTTTTAGGAGCCTTTACGTACATCAGAACCAGTAGCATAAAGATACAAGAAAAAGCCGGTTTTAAGAAGACTGACAGATTTACTAAAAAGCATAACCACATAATTTTACCAGTAGTACATTATTTGAGAGGGAGTATAGTTTGAGACATTTTTTTCTTTTAAATATATTATTGCCTTTCAGAGCTCCAAACATTCTCAAACTCTCTTGTCATAATCACTCTAATAATAAGTAATGATGGATTTCAAATGCCAAGAGCTAACAAGTCTAAGAAGCAAAAAAAGAACAGCCTCAAGTTTTGAGATGGACATGACATTCTGATTTCAATTCTAAAATCAGACAACTTAGCATAATAGGCTTTTCAAATAATAAGATCTTACATTATTTTCCCTAGAACTTTCCAGGCAAAATGGTCAATCAAATTGAAGCATATTTGGAATATTTGACTGTTTGCTGCCCCCAAACATCCAGAATAACAACAGAAGAAATTATAAACAGAAAGTTAAACAATAACCACCTGAGGCAAATATCCCATTGGTCCAGTGTAGATGAGACCAAATAATATGGAAAACTATTCAAATATCCAGACAATTATAATCATACAAAAAGAGCTTTCATATTAATGAAGGGGTAAAATAATATACTTGTGGAAATTACCCACACACTTAATCTTTTCAGCTCATCAAATATATGTTTGATCCCATCTGTTAATATTTTAAAGCTCCTACCCAACCTTTGAAGGGTCGTATCCTACAGTTCATACCTCTTACCAGCAGGATTCACAACCATTTTGATCCTTGCCTGAAAGGCAAAAAGATTGAGTATATATTGTTTAGAGCCTTAATACACAATCTCTAATGGAGAAAAGGTAGAAGAGGGTGAGGGAAAGGTTAAGAAAAAAAAATCAGAATTATTCCTCTTGAAATCACCTCTGTTTCTCAGCAGATTAAAAATGTCAGTGTGACAAAAGAACAAGAGAAAATGCATTAGGACCACATAAGAGACCTAAAAGGTAACCGGGCTGGGGGAGGGGAGTCTTACCATGATGGAGAAACTGTCATTTTTAAATTGACTGTGTTGTAGGTTACTACAGAGACCTACATTTCATGACCTGATGTGGGGCAGTGAACCTACAAAAGTTTCATGACAATCAAAGCCTGCACACACTTAAGCTTTCATGGAGTAAAACATGGGGTTCTGTCATCGTTTGGATGTCACTGGCTTATTAAGAGCCCCAAGGAAGGGCCATTGCATTCTAAACTGGCACGCTGTATGTTCTATTAAGTTGCCTCATTAGTCCCTGCCTGCCTTGCACAGGATGTATCCACACTGCAGAAGCCCAATGGACTGAAAGGCTGGTTTCCATGGAGATGTTTTGCAGCTTTGCTGGTATTTCCTATGGAAGGGAAAGAGACCGTCACGGTGCTCAACGTGTACACACACACACACACATACACACTCATACGTACACACACACACACACATGCACACATACTTTTCAGTTAGACAAACTGGCTATGGAGCAAGAAATATAAGATAATTGAGAGGGGCTAGTGGGGTTTGAGGAATAAGGACTGGATTGGGGAACGTTTGGGGGAGGATCATTTTTGAAGCATCTGTAACCTTCGGATTATGTGTTCAGTGGAGAGTGAAGAGAGGGCCATTTTGTCTGCATCTGGGCACAGGCGGATGCTGTACCTGAGGGGACAAGACTTCCTGTGAGGGCAGGAGGGCTGGCCAGGTGTGGAGCTAGAGCCAAAACCCTCCCCAGAGAGCCAGGGAGACAAGGAGTCCCTTCACAGGGTAACTGTGCGCCTCAGCATAACCGTATCGGACCCAACAACAGCAAAAACAGCCAACCCTGGCAGGTGATTTCTGAACCAGGATCATGTTCTATCGTTGGCTGACTTGGAAAGGACTATGCACAGCCTGATGAGAATTTCAGGCCTGAAACTCCCTCTTGCTCTCGCAATAAGGAAAATACTTTGGTGAATTGTGGGAACAATTTCTTTTTACTTGGGGATCTGGTCATGGTCTCAGAACCACCATTATTCGCTGGGTAACTTCTGTGGAGGATTTACTTGACCTCTCTGTTTTTTATTTATAAAACAAAATTAATAACTTAGTATTTGTATAGCATTTAGTATGTGTTGTGGGCTTCTGCAAGCACTTTACTTTCTCACTAGTTTATCACAGCAGCCTTCGGGAACAAATGCAGTTATTATCCTCATGCTGTGGGTGAGGGAACTAAAGCACAGAGAGATTAAGAAACTCACTCAAGATCACACAAAGAGGAAGGAATGAAGTCAGGGTTCTAACCCAGATCACCTAGCTCTAAACCCAGGTTCTCAGCCTCCATGCTACAATGTTAAGAGGTACTGAATCATTTTTAATCTTCTTGCTTTACCTGCAATCATGTATTTAAACTTAACAATTCTATAAAGTTGGTGCTAATAGACTTTCAGATAAGGAAACTGAGGCACAGAGAGGTTAAGAAAAACTCCACTTGCCCAAAGCTACACAGCTAAAATAGGAGGGGGCTGGAATTTGAACTCAGGCATTCAGGTTCCAGAGCAATCATTCAAGGATCTGAAAAGATGGCAGTAGAAACCGCCAGAAAGGGGGCAGCTTGGAGAAGCCCATGTGGCTGGCGGCCAGGGTCAGAGAGGCATCTGTCGGTCCAGCGCTGTTGAGTGGGTTGCCTTGCGGTTGGGAGGTGAGGGGCTTGCTTCCCCTGGGACCAGAACAGCAGGTCAGTGCACCTGTGCCTCCCCACCATCCGTGCTCAGCACAGCTAGCATCCTCGGCGTCCCTTCCCCCGTGAAGAGATCCTCATCAGAAGGTTTCACTGCTAGAGCCAGAGGTACCCGCTCTGCCAACCAGCAAGTCCCTGCCCACCAAGGTCCAGGCTGGTCCCTCACTTCTCCCAGGGTCAGCATGACTTGATGACTTCAGACAGCTCACGGTCCCAGCAAGAGGGTGGGAGAGGTGAGAAAATACATTGTGACGAAAAGTGGAAACCAACTGAAAACACGTTGATCTTTCAATGTGTAGTTTGTTACCCCAAGAGCATATGTTCACATAGAACAAGAGCAACATGGATATGGACCGGGAATTATTTATTTTATCTACCGGTGGTACCTAGGGCATAGAAGCATCCTCGGGCCCTGGCCGTAACTTCTCCCCGCCTCCCTGCCACGGATTTGAGAGTTGAACACCACAAATCTAAGCCCACTCTCCTGAAACACAAGGGCCTTATCTGTCCTTAGAGCCCTCAGCACCCGGCACAGTGCCCGGCACAGAGGAGGGTGTTCCAGGAGGGCCGGCACTGGACCCCCAGCACTAGGTACCCACTGGAGACCTTCTAGGATGGCAGTGCAAGGCAAGGAACCCAGGGCTGCTCTGGGCTTGGCCTCTGTCTGGCTCTGCCCCCTTCAGAGGCCAGCATGGCCACCACCTTTCCCTGTGGCTGCCTCAAGTGAGGAAACTGGAGGGGAGCAGAGGGGGTGGGGCAGGTGGAGGTCTGGGGCTGGAGGTGGGCATGCAGGGGGCAGAGCCCGTGTTCACTCAGACACCCGTCCCCTCCACTCTCTGCTTTTGCTCTTGTCACGGTCTCACCACTGCGTCCCGTGGCCTACGCCTGAAATATCCTGCAACATTGTGTGTGTTCACATTTATTTATACGATGGGGGTTAAGGCCAAGGGCTCAAAGCTTTCAGCAGACCCCTAAAGGGGACCAGTTCCAGGAAATAAGATCCCTGCTCCCCGAAGTCTGGGATCTGAGTACTTTTCAGAGAAGTCACCTGACATAGTCAAAGGGGTTCTTGCTACTCCACCAGAGACCACCCCCTTCTTCATCCAGGCCCATGATCAGCCATGTGCTAATTTGGAGCCCAAAGCCCTCATCATTGCTCCCTTACCACCCATCCAGGCCCCAAATTTATGGGGATCGGAACGCACACTTACCGGCTATGTTTCTTAACCTTCTGGGGCTGCTTTAAGGACCTACTTTGTCTAAGGCAAAGCCTATTGGATTAGATGATCTCCCTGGAGCACCAACTTTCTCCCCTGGAGGACTGCCTCTCGCCAAAACCCCATTCTGGAGACTCAGCTCTGTTACCTGCCCCATATGGCTTTGTAGGGCTGACGAAGGCAAGATTCGGGGATCACGTCTATTTCCTTAATGGCCAAATAAGATGACCCTTCAGTTAAATTCCCAGCTCCGATGCTAGGTTGGGTGGACGCCTTTCTTTTCCTTCCTGCAGCTAAACAGACTCTCTGAGACTGAACAATGCTTCACTCTCCCCAACACTCTCAGCTCTGAGAGGCGCACGGGTCCGGGAACCTCCAGCATGACCCAAGGTTGGGGGTAGGCGGGTGAGGGAGTCACTTTAGCCAGCGCGATTCCTCAAATGCTAGCGTGACCATCCCTGGTATGATTTCCTCAGTGAGTTCTGGGCAGCCAAAGCCTTTTTATGTATAATCCAGAAGACAATTTTACATTCTTTCCAACTTAACCGGGGAGGAGGGACCCTCACATTGGCCAAGTTCCTTCAATTTCTTGGTTCTTCCAAGGTACGAGTCTATTCCCTGCTCTCCACCTAAGCAATAAAAATAGCACTGCCATTTAATTGTCTTGCCGGGTTGGCACTGTTGCCATTTATCCTTCTGAGACGTCTTTATATTTGCAGAATGTTTCACCAACGTTATGTCTCTTGGCTAGTTTCCCTGTGTCTCCCCTTTCACTGCTCCTAGGAGAGCACTGCTGTACTAACCAGGATACTGCCGGAAATGCATTACTTCCTGACAAGTCCAAGGTTGAGAGGATGCTCTTCTAAGTCCCCCAAAGATCATTTAAATTCCAGTACTTGGTAGTCATGTCAGTTTCAAAGCACATTTCACTGGCCAAAAAAATAAACCTCACAAACAAGAGAAGAGAAGGACAAGCTTTTCTTGATTATTCACAAAAGATGAAATGCAGTCAGGGGTCAATAGACATGCGAAGGAAGGTCAATAACAAGAGTGATAAAAAGAAATGAAAATAAAATCACCAAGGTGATCCCTCTTTGCTATTATACGGGCCAAGATTCTAAAGTTTGAAGATACCAGGCGGATGAAAGTGGGGGAAACAGGTGCTTTCACTACCTGTTAATTGACAAGTGGATTATGGTAAATTCTGGAGAGCAGTGTGGCAATGTGGCTCAAACCCCACTCTCATAATTTTTCTGACACTTTATCCTGATGCTATAATTGGGCAAGTGCACAAAGAGGTATGCACATGGTTTTTCATCTCAAAGTTGTTTATAATAATGAAAAATTGGAAACAGTCTAAATTTCCAGCAAGGAAAAATTAATTTATTTCACCGTGATAGAATCATTCAATAAAATGGTATGAAGCCATTTATAAGGATGATATATATTAATGAACACAATATATGAAAATATCTGCACCAGAAATAATTGAGCAAAACAGATATTGGGTACGCTATGATCCTACTGGGAAAATATTGCGTTTGCCTGCAGATGTGTGTGTAAGCGTTACTCATAAAGAGATATCTGGAATTATATTTACTAATAAGTTATGTTGTTATTTCTGGTGGTAAGATATCGAACTAGTCAGGGTAGGATAGGCAATGCTGCATTAAGAAATAAACCCAGACATGTAATGATCCAATACAATGGAATTTTATTTCTCATTCATGTAAAGCCCAAATGATAGCAGGTGCTGGCTATGGAGGGAATTGACTCCCGCCATTTTGAGCTTCGCCATCTCCAGTATGTGAACCCCAAGGTCACTTTGGGAGACCTTTCCATTCTAGTCTGATGAGAAAACAAAGAAAGGCTATGCCCTATCACAAGGAAGGCCTTTAGTGAGACAGGCCCAGAGGTACCATGCATCTCCCTTCTCATGGCCACCTAACTACAAGGGAGATGTCAGGACTGTGTCCTCTCCTCAGGGAGGAGTAGAGGAGTTGGATGAATATCCCAAAGCCCAGGTATACCAAGGTTTTCATTTTTGTGTGTTTTTCCTGCATTGCTTGAATTTTACAAATGAACTTGCTATTAACTTTACAGGAAAAGAAAGTTACAGCAAATTTCCTATTTTTTAGAGTAACAGTATCTTTAAAAAGAAGAGAGCGAGAGATTAAGATAATTTGGAAGAGCTAGCCCCAAAAAGCAGGGGCTCTAAGTCATGCTGAGACAATGTAGCTGTGTATCTGTACCCTGGGGGTCAGGTACCCTCTCTTTCTGAGTGCTCCCAACTTCAACAGCAGTCAGCAAGAGCTCAGAGAGTGAGATGATCTTAGCCTTTGAAAACTCGTATTTCTGTTCTCACATTTTAGATCTCTAGGGTACAAAGTAGGGTGATATTATTGAATTTGATTTTTTTTTAAATTTGATTTTTAACACAAGGAAAAGTCAGTTGCATTATTAGTGGATTAGCTGCTGTCTCTTTAAAACTATGCACAAGGCCAGACATAATCTCATAAAGTGAACGATTTGTGTGTTTCTGGGATGAAGTGGTGGGAGAGCTTTTCATTCAACTTTTCAACAGTCCATCTAAATTTTAGTTGTTATTCTCACCCATGACTTTGGCTTAAGGCAGGTTATGGTCCTTTTCAGAACAACTTGGCAAAGCTAACTTGAGAGCCCATGACCAAATTAATCAGCCCATCGAGGTCACACACTGTATTACGATTAACACGTGTAACATGATGCTGTCACGCCAGATGATAAGATGAATTCCACGGATTTCAGTAGACATGCTGTTAAAATGTATTCTAAGGTCATCTGACTAGTGGGTTGCTGTTTATTATTTAATTCATGGAAAAATCCATGCAATTCACACTAATCTGATCATAGAGCAAATGTGTGACTCCCTTGAATTCTTCAGAGAAAGATGTTTGCAGAAAAGAAAGTCACAAATTAGCCATAAATAGCCAACAGCATCCCGGGACTAGGCCTCTGTCTACTTCCCCTGCTGGACGTGCTCATTCTCAACTCAAACCCTGTATGTTGGGTTGGTTCCCAGACCTGCCATTACCTGGGAGGTGCAGGCTACTGAGGAGGCAGGTGTGGTTCTCGACTGGCCTGATGTCTCAAGGCCCTGCAGTGTCTGCTGTGAGCCCGAGCTGCCACATCTGCTTGTCAGCCAGAAAGGAGGCACCGCAATTCAACCACTTCTCCCAGTGGGGCTCTGGGCCTGCAGAAAGAAAGTATGCTGGGCCAGATGGGGATATTCTTAAATGTGACCACTGCCATTGAATCTCTCACAATCCTTGACCTTCAGAGTCACATAGTTGTGACTTACAGGCTTGAGGAACTCATTCCAGGGCTAAACTGTTGCATTTCTTTTTACTGGTTTAATTTAATTATGGCATGCAGTTTTCTTTTCATTTTTCTCAAAGCCTTGGGAAAACAGACTAAATCATCCCCAACTACATCACCAGTTGCCCTAATGAAACTAGTTTTTCTAAGATTATAAAACATTAGCTTAACTACACTCAGTGCCCCTGACATGTGGGATAAATGTAGGTCATTAGATGTTAAAAGCTGTCCCCCAATGCACAGATATGTCAGCAACTTCAAAATAGGCCAAACCTCATAAAAATTTCCTAAGAAAATGGAGAAACAAATTGAAAACTAATCTTTCTAAATTGTTATAGCATATTTTTAATTATGCTGAGAAAGAAAATGCCTTACCTATCCTATTAAAAAGTTATTTCCATTTACTACTCCCAAAATACTAAAACAATATAACCTACAAATATTTTATATGCCTTTACAGAAATGTTCATCAGCCACTTCACCTGCAGAAATGGACTACAAACCTCCTTATTTATGTTTAAGTTTTACCTATCCGTGTTTTACTGATGACTTATAATATTCATCTTAGCAATTTATTACTCTCAAAAAGGCAAAAATACATTGCATATATTAAAATATTATCTTTGTCCTACTGATTAGAGAAAATTTTTATATTCATGAATTTAGATCAAAATCATTATAGTCACAGTGACTCAAAAATGTAGATATTAATTTTTTTGTTCAAACCTTGAGTTTATAAGGTAAATGTATTCTGATCACTTATCAAATCAACTTGAAAGCCCTCCTGAAGTCTGAAAGCTATCTAATGAATAGATCCCACTAGCAAGATTAGGGGAAGCAAGACCTTGAAATCATAAAGCCCTGGGGTGGAACTCTGGCTTTGCCACATGCTAGATGATTTTAGAGGCATCCTAATCTCTGTTTTTATGTCTGTTGCCTAATTTGCAGAAATGTGAATGAGAAGACTGGTCACACAGGGCTGTGGAGAGGAATAAATTAGGCCAAGTTCACAGCATCTGACTCATATTAGACTCCTCATTAGGCTCATTTCTCTTTTCCATCTTCTTCTGTTAACTCAGGGTGGAAAGATCTAAATTGAATTCCAGGTCCCCCATTCTGCTCCCTACTTGGGGTAAACCACTTCTGCTCTCTGGATCCTTCACCTGCAGAAGCGGAGATTACCATTTCAATTTTCTACCAGCCATTGGCCGGGGCTTCTTCCCACCTCAACCAGGACAGCTTGTTTGGAAGCAGAAGTTTCATTCACTCCGCAAATATGAAAATATGCTCGAGTCTCTGTGTGCCAGGCTCTGCGTTCAAGAAGCATCTTAGTTTCCTAGGGATACCATAACAAACTGTCACAAACTGGATAGCTTCAAACAATAGACCTTTGCTATCTCACAGTTCTGAAGGCCAGAAGTTCAAGCTTAAGGTGCTCACAGGTGCTCCCTCTGCAACCTGCAGGTGAGAACGCTCTCACCTCTTCCAGCTTCTGGTGGCTGTTAGCGGTCTTTGCTTTCCTTGGCATGTAGCTGAGCACTTCGATCTCTGCCTCCACATCACAAGATCCTCTCCCTGTGTGTCTTCACATTGTCTATTGAATAAGTCCACAATGGACTTATTTCCATTGTGGAATGATGTCTTGTTCTATGTGTCTAAATTTTCCCCTTTCTAAGGACACCAGCCATAGGCTTAGAGCTCATCCTAACCCAGTATCACCTGGTCTTACCTTGATTACTTCTGAAAAGACCCTATTTCCTAATAAGGTCACAGTCACAGAGAGTGGAAATTAGGACTTGTATCTATCTTTTGTGGGAACACAATTTAACCCACAAGGAAGGGGGAAGACAGTGGTGACTAAGGCCCTAGGGGCTCTCAATCAGAGAGCCAGGCTCAGACAGCAAACGGATCAAGTTCAGAGCACAAAGGCAGAAAGAGACCCTTGGCTCCTTGGTTCTGGGAGTGACATTTGGGCACTAGATGTCATCGGGGAAGGAGGTGGCAACTGAGATTGGAAAAGCATATTTTTTTCTTTTACCATCATCATCTTTATGAAAATAACACAATTTTCAAAATTCAAGTAGAAGAATGGGACAACCTGGGAACCCCAGTATCACTCCTCAGAGGTGATATTTTTTCTCATAATTTTTTATTTAAATATAATTCACATACCATAAAATTCACACTTGTACAGTGTCTAATGTAGTGGTTTTTAATATGTTCACAAAGTTGTGGAATCATCGCCACTACCTCATGCCAGGACATCCAACACCCCGCAAAGAAACTGTGCGTGTTATCAGTCATTCTATATTCCCCCACCCCTGGCAATCATTAACCTATGTCCTGACTCTAGAGATTTCCTATTATGGATATTTCATATAAATGGAATTATACAATATGTGGCCTTTTATTTCTAGCTTCTTTTACTTAGCATAATATTTTCAAGTTTCATTCATGTTCTGTCCTTTTTATAGCTGGATAATATACCATGGCACGGATATACCACATTCTATTTATCTATTCATCATTTGATGGACTTATTTGGCTATTAGGAATAATGCTGCCATGAACATTCATATGGTAATTTTTGTGTGGACGTATGTTTTCAGTTCTTTTGGACATACACCTAGAAGTGGAATTGCTGGGTCATATGGCAGCTCTATGTTTAACTTTTTGAGGAACTTCCAATAAGTCCTCCAAAGCAGCTGCAGCAATTTACAGTCCTACAAACAATGAACAAAGTTCCAATTTCCCATCTTCACCAACACTTGTTAGTGTCCATCTTTTTGTTTGTAGGCTTCCTGGTGGGGGAGAAGTTGTATCTCGCTGAGGTTTTGATTTGCATTTCCCTAGTGACTAATGACGTTGAGCATCTTTTCATGTACTTATGGGGGATTTTAAAATCTTCTTTGGAGAAATGTCTCTTTAAATCCTTTGTCCATTTTTTAATTGGGTGCAGAGCAGTTTTGTTCACACACAGATTTTGAACCCAAAAATAAAGTTTAAAGAGGGAGATTTGGAAAGAAGTGAAGAGCAATATTAGCAAGAGTTTTCCGCCAAAAGGATTCCCCATTCACTGAGGCGCGACCTCCTTCCTCCATGCCTCTGGCTACAATGAAGTCAGGAGTTAGATGGAAAGGACACAGCTGAAAGGTGAGCCCAGCACAAATACAATGAGAGAAATAAAGTGGGTACAATACTGGTAT
Source organism: Tursiops truncatus (assembly GCF_011762595.2). Lineage (NCBI taxonomy): Eukaryota > Metazoa > Chordata > Mammalia > Artiodactyla > Delphinidae > Tursiops > Tursiops truncatus. The sequence continues at coordinate 136,634,368 of NC_047037.1, read as the reverse complement.
TTCTTCAAGTGGAAAGTAAGTGTCCTCTGCTCATTTTAATTTGAAGCAGAATACCACTTTCTTGTCACTCTACCTTCTGGTCTGTCATCTACCTTGAGGGGAAGAGAAAGTGTTTCTCCACCAATTTGAGGAAGCAATTACCAGCCACACACGTGACGTCGGCTACAAAATCAAAAGTAAATTCCAACAATGAAGTACCACCTAACACTGTCCCAGGAAGACTCTTAAGCCAATTAGAGGGGCAGGAATCATGATAAATGCTGTAATTATGATTCAGGCAGACCAACTATAACCCATGAGTCTTCTGCCCCTGCTCTGGTCCCGGCGTCCAACAGACTTATTTCCATTGTGGAATGATGTCTTGTTCTATTAAGTATGTTTGGAAATCACTCAAATGCTGTGTTATGGGAAGTGTGGATTTGAGGTCATAGATTCTCAGCCACAACTGTCACCTAAAGGAAAGCACTAAAATGGGAAATTAAGTTTCACAGTCTACTCAGCCATCCTGTGGCCATGGGGATAGAAGGACGGTCGCTGGCAGGGTGGTGGGTTGATTTTTTTTGCTCCGCATCACATGCCCACTCTTCCAACCAACGCTGGAGAGAAGAATATAAATTTCAGTGGCCAAAATTTTTAAAAAAAATCATGATTCTATGGAAGCCTCCACATGTAAATAGATATGCCTGAACATATTTATTTAGACTGAAGTAAACATTAAGTCATAAAAAGAGATTAAGCTGTCCCGATAAAGCTCAAGACCTCACCAATCTACTTTATGTTACTGTGTTTTCTAGATGTATTGATGTATTGATGAAGGGGTTATAGGAAATTATATAAAGACAATTTGATGTAAGTGCTAAAAAATGTTATTGGAATTTTCCATGTTTGAAGAGTTCTAGAATGTAATACATTATACAAGACCACACACACACACACACACACACACACACACACACACACACACACACATACACACACACACACACACACACATTTCAATATAATTGTCAAAGGCTTGAAGCTTGACTGGCTCCCTCTGCTACGAAAACTGTCAGCTGAGAAAGTCACCTGCTTGAAACTCACCACTTTCAAAAGGCTTTCAGAATTCTTACCAACTCTGATAGAGCTGAAAGCCCCGTTGGGACTCCTGGGTAAAGCAAGTCAGTGAGTGTCCTGGGGCAGAGGACCTCATTGGCCTTTGGGTGGAAGATTCTAGAGTCTGCACATGCAAATTATTACCACAGTGTTGAATTGGTTATTTAATTATTTTTTAAACATCTTTATTGGAGTATAATTGCTTTACAATAATGTGTTAGTTTCTGATTTATAACAAAGTGAATCAGCTATACATATACATATATCCCCATATCTCCTCCCTCTTGCCTCTCCCTCCCACCCTCGCTATCCCACCCCTCTAGGCATTCACAAAGCACCGAGCTGATCTCCCTGTGCTATGCGGCTGCTACCCACTAGCTATCTATTTTACATTTGCTAGTGTGTATTAGTCCATGCCACTCTCTCACTTCGTCCCAGCTAACCCTTCCCCCTCTCCATGTCCTCAAGTCCATTCTCTACATCTGCTTCTTTATTCCTGTCCTGCGCCTAGGTTCTTCATAACCATTTTTTTTTCTTTTTTAGATTCCATATATATGTGTTAGCATACGGTATTTGTTTTTCTCTTTCTGACTTACTTCACTCTGTATGACAGACTCTAGGTCCATCCACCTCACTACAGATAACTCAATTTCGTTTCTTTTTATGGCTTAGAAATATTCCATTGTATATATGTGCCACATCTTCTTTATCCATTCATCTGTCGATGGACACTTAGGTTGCTTCCATGTCCTGGCTATTGTAAAGGCTGCTGCAATGAACATTGTGGTACATGACTCTTTTTGAATGATGGTTTTCTCAGGGTATATGCCCAGTAGTGGGATTGCTGAGTCATATGGTAGTTCTATTTTTAGTTTTCTAAGGAACTTCCATACTGTTCTCCATAGTGGCTGTATCAATTTACATTCCCACCAACAGAGCAAGAGGGTTCCCTTTTCCCCACACCCTCTCCAGCATTTATTGTTTGTAGATTTTTTGATGATGGCCATTCTGACTGGAGTGAGGTGATACCTCATTGTAGTTTTGATTTACATTTCTCTAATGATTAGTGATGTTGAACATTCTTTCATGTGTTTGTTGGCAATCTGTATATCTTCTTTGGTGAAATGTCTATTTAGGTCTTTTGCCCATTTTTGGATTGGGTTGTTTGTTTTTTTGATATTGAGCTGCACGAGCTCCTTGTATATTTTGGAGATTAATCCTTTGTCAGTTGCTTCATTTGCAAGTATTTTCTCCATTCTGAGGGTTGTCTTTTGTCTTGTTTATGGTTTCCTTTGCTGTGCAAAAGATTTTAAGTTTCATTAAGTCGCATTTGTTTAGTTTTGTTTTTATTTCTATTTCTCTAGGAGGTGGGTCAGAAAGCATCTTGCTGTGATTTCTGTCATAGAGTGCTCTGCCTATGTTTTCCTCTAAGAGTTTTATAGTGTCTGGCCTTACATTTATGTCTTTAATCCATTTTGAACTTATTTTTGTGTATGCTGTTAGGAGTGTTCTAATTTCCTTCTTTTACATGTAGCTGTCCAGTTTTCCCAGCACCATTTATTTCAGAGGCTGTCTTTTCCCCATTGTATATTTTTGCCTCCTTTATCAAAAATAAGATGACCATATGTGTGTGGGTTTATCTCTGGGCTTTCTATCCTGTTCCATTGATCTATATTTCTGTTTTGTGCCAGTACCATAGTGTCTTGATTACTGTAGCTTTGTAGTATAGTCTGAAGTCCAGGAGCCTGACACCTCCAGCTCTGTTTTTCTTTCTCAAGATTGCTTTAGCTATTCGGGGTCCTTTGTGTTTCCATACAAATTGTGAAATTTTTTGTTCTAGTTTGTGAAAAATGCCATTGGTAGTTTGATACAGATTGCATTGAATCTGTAGACTGCTTTGGGTAGTATAGTCATTTTCACAATGTTGATTCTTCCAATCCAAGAAAATGGTTTATCTCTCCATCTGTTTGTATCATTTTTAATTTCTTTCATCCATGTCTTATAGTTTTCCGCATACAGGTCTTTTGTCTCCTTAGATAAGTTTATTTCTGGGTATTTTATTCTTTTTGTTTCAATGGTAAATGGGAGTGTTTCCTTAATTTCTCTTTCAGATATTTCATCATTAGGGTATAGGAATGCAAGAGATTTCTCTGCATTAATTTTGTATCCTGCTACTCTACCAAATTCACTGATTAGCTCTAGTAATTTTCTGGTAGTATCTTTAGGATTCCATGAGTATAGTATCATGTTATCTGCAAACAGTGACAGCTTTACTTCTTCTTTTCCAATTTGGATTCCTTTTACTTCTTTTTCTTCTCTGATTGCTGTGGTTAAAACTTCCAAAACTATGTTGAATAATAGTGGGAGAGTGGGCAACCCTTTTTTTCCTGATCTTAGTGGAAAAGGTTTCAGTTTTTCACTATTGAGAATGATGTTGGCAGTGGGTTTGTCATATATGGCCTTTATTATGTTGAGGTAAGTTCCCTCTGTGCCTACTTTCTGGAGGGTTTTTATCATAAATGGGTGTTGAATTTTGTCGAAAGCGTTTTCTGCATGTATTGATATGATCATATGGTTTTTCTCCTTCAATTTGTTAATATGGTGTATCACATTGACTGTTTGCATACATTGAAGAATCCTTGCATTCCTGGGATAAACCCCACTTGGTCATGTTGTATGATTCTTTTAATGTGCTGTTGAATTCTGTTTGCTAGTATTTTGTTGAGGATTTTTGCATCTATGTTCATCAGTGATATTGGCCTGTAGTTTTCTTTCTTTGTGACATCTTTGTCTCATTTTGGTATCAGGGTGATGGTAGCCTTGTAGAATGAGTTTGGGAGTGTTCCTCCCTCTGCTATATTTTGGAACAGTTTGAGAAGGATTGGTATTAGTTCTTCTCTAATTGTTTGATAGAATTCACCTGTGAAACCATCTGGTCCTGGGCTTTTTTTGTTGGAAGTTTTTAATTACAGTCTCAATTTCAGTGCTTCTGATTGTTCTGTTTATATTTTCTATTTCTTCCTTGTTCAGTCTTGGAAGGTTGTGCTTTTCTAAGAGTTTGTCCATTTCTTCCAGGTTGTCCATTTTATTGGCATATAGTTACTTGTAGTAATCTCTCATAATCCTTTGTTTCTGCAGTGTCAGTTGTTATGTCTCCTTTTTCATTTCTAATTCTATTGATTTGAGTCTTCTCCCTTTTTTTCTTGATGAGTCTGGCTAATGGTTTATCAATTTTGTTTATCTTCTCAAAGAACCAGCTTTTAGTTTTATTGATCTTTGGTATTGGTATTGTTTCCTTCATTGCTTTTTCATTTATTTCAGATCTGATCTTTATGATTTCTTTCCTTCTGCTAACTCTGGGGGTATTTTTGTTCTTCTTTCTCTAATTGCTTTAGGTGTAAGGTTAGGTTGTTTTTCTGAGATGTTTCTTGTTTCTTGAGGTAGGATTGTTTTGCTATAAACTTCCCTCTTAGAACTGCTTTTGCTGAATCCCATAGGTTTTGGGTCACTTTTTTCTAGGTATTTTTTTATTTCCTCTTTGATTTCTTCAATGATCTCTTGGTTATTAAGTAGTGTATTGTGTAGCCTCCATGTATTTGTATTTTTTACAGATTTTTTTCCTGTGATTGATATCTAGTCTCATAGCATTGTGGTCAGAAAAGATACTTGAAATGTTTTCAATTTTCTTAAATTTACCGAGGGCTTAATTTGTGACCCAAGATATGATCTCTCCTGGAGAATGTTCCACAAGCACTTGAAAAGAAGTGTATTCTGTTGTTTTTGGATGGAATGTCCTATAAATATCAATTAAGTCCATCGTTTTTAATGTGCCTTTAAAGCTGTGTTTCCTTATTTATTTTCATTTTGGATGATCTGTCCATTGGTAAAAGTGGGGTGTTAAAGTCCCCTACTACAATTATGTTACTATCGATATCCCCTTTTATGGCTGTTAGCATTTGTCTTATGTATTGAGGTGCTCCTATGTTGGGTGCATAAATATTTACAAATGTTATATCTTCTTCTTAGATTGATCCCTTGATCATTATGCAGTGTCCTTCTTTGTCTCTTGTAATAGTCTTTATTTTAAGGTCTATTTTGTCTGGCATGAGAATTGCTACTCCAACTTTCTTTTGATTTCAATTTGCATGGAATATATTTTCCATCCCCTCACTTTCAGTCTGTATGTGTCCCTAGTCTGAAGTGGGTCTCTTGTAGACAGCATATATATGGATCTTGCTTTTGTATGCATTCAGTTAGCTATGTCTTTTTGTTGGAGCAATTAATCCATTTACATTTAAGGTAATTATCAATATGTATGCTCCTATTACCATTTTCTTAATTGTTTTGGGTTTGTTATTGTACATCTTTCCCTTCTCTTGTGTTTCCTGCCTAGAGAAGTTCCTTTACTATTTGTTGTAAAGCTGGTTTGGTGGTGCTGAATTCTCTTAGCTTTTGCTTGTCTGTCAAGGTTTTAATTTGTCTGTCGAATCTGAATGGGATCCTTGCTGGGCAGAGTAATCTTGGTTGTAGGTTTTTCCCATTCATCACTTTAAGTATGTCCTGCCACTCCCTTCTGCCTTGCAGAGTTTCTGCTGAAAGATCAGCTGTTAACCTTATGGGGATTCCCTTGTATGTTATTTTTCCCTAGCTGCTTTTAATATTTTTTCTTTGTATTTAATTTTTGATAGTTTGATTAATATGTGTCTTGGTGTGTTTCTCCTTGGATTTATCCTGTATGGGACTCTCTGCGCTTCCTGAACTTGATTAACTATTCCCTTTCCCATATTAGGGAAGTTTTCAACTATAATCTCTTCAAATATTTTCTCAGTCCCTTTCTTTTTCTCTTCTTCTTCTGGGACCCCTATAATTCGAATGTTGGTGCATTTAATGTTGTCCCAGAGGTCTCTGAGACTTTCCTTAATTATTTTCATTCTTTTTCCTTTATTCTGCTCTGTAGTAGTTATTTCCACTATTTTATCTTCCAGGTCACTTACCGGTTCTTCTGCCTCAGTTATTCTGCTGTTGATTACTTGTAGAGAATTTTTAATTTCATTTATTGTGTTGTTCATCATTGTTTGTTTTTTCTTTATTTCTTTTAGGTCCTTGTTAAACCTTTCTTGTATTTTCTCCATTCTATTTCCAAGATTTTGGATTGTCTTTACTATCATTACTCTGAATTCTTTTTCAGGTAGACTGCCTATTTCCTCTTCATTTGGTAGGTCTGGTGGGTTTTTACCTTGCTCCTTCATCTGCTGTGTGTTTTTCTGTCTTCTCATTTTGCTTAACTTACTGTGTTTGGGGTCTCCTTTTTGCAGGCTGCAGGTACATAGTTCCCTTTGTTTTTGGTGTCTGTCACCAGTGGCTAAGGTTGGTTCAGTGGGTTGTGTAGGCTTCCTGGTGGAGGGGACTGGTGCCTGTGTTCTGGAGGATGAGGCTGGATCTTGTCTTTCTGGTGCACAGAACCACGTCCAGTGGTGTGTTTTGTGGGTGTCTGTGACCTTATTATGATTTTAGGCAGCCTCTCTGCTAATGGGTGGTGTTGTGTTCCTCTCTTACTAGTTGTTTGGCATAGGGTGTGCAGCATTGTAGCTTGCTGGTCGTTGAGTGGAGCTGGGTCTTAACATTGAGATGGAGATCTCTGGGAGAGCTTTTGCCATTTAATATTACGTGGAGCTGGGATGTCTCTGGTGGACCAATGTCCTGAACTCGGCTCTCCCACCTCAGAAGCACAGGCTTGACACCCGGCCGGAGCACCAAGACCCTGCCAGCCACACAGTTCAGAATAAAGGGAGAAAAAAACAAAGAAAGAAGGAAGAAATAAAAATATATATAGTTATTAAAATAAAAAATAATTATTAAAAATTAAAAAATTAAAATGTAATTAGAAAAAGAAAGAAAGAAGAGAGCAGCCAAGCCAAAAATCAAATCCACCAATGATAACAAGCGCTAAAAACTATACTAAAAAAGGACAGACAGAACCCTAGGACAGATGGTAAAAGCAAAGCTATACAGACAAAATCACGTAAAGAAGCATACGCATACACACTCAGAAAAAGAGAAAAAGGAAAAACATATATATATATCATAGCTCCCAAAGTTCACCGCCTCAATTTGGGATGATTCGTTGCCTATTCAGGTATTCCACAGATGCAGGATACATCAAGTTGATTGTGGAGATTTAATCCGCTGCTCCTGAGGCTGCTGGGAGAGATTTCCCTTTCTCTTCTTTGTTTGTACAGTGCCCGGGGCTCAGCTTTGGATTTGGCCCCGCCTCTGCGTGTAGGTCGCAGGAGGGCGTCTGTTTTTCACTCAGACGGGACGGGGTTAAAGGAGCCGCTGATTCAGGGACTCTGGCTCACTCAGGCCAGGGGGAGGGAGGGACACGGATGCGGGGCGAGCCTACGGTGGCAGAGGCCAGTGTGACGTTGCACCAGCCTGAGGCGTGCCGTGCATTCTCCCGGGGGGGAAGTTGTCCCTGGATCCCGGCAGTGGCGGGCTGCACAGGCTCCCGGGAGGGGCAGTGTGGAGAGTGACCTGTGCTCGCACACAGGCTTCTTGGTGGCGGCAGGAGCAGCCTTAGCATCTCATGCCCGTCTCTGGGGTTCGCGCTGGTAGCCGTGGCTCATGCCCATCTCTGGAGCTCGTTTAGGCAGCGCTCTGGATCCCCCTCCTCGTGCACCCCAAGACAATGGTCTCTTGCCTCTTCGGCAGCTCCAGACTTTTCCCCGGACTCCCTCCCGGTTAGCCGTGGTGCACTAACCCCTTCAGGCTGTGTTCACACTGCCAACCCCAGTCCTCTCCCTGCCCTCCTACCGAAGCCCGAGCCTTAGCTCCCAGCCCCACCCACCCCAGCGGGTGAGAAGACAAGCCTCTCGGGCTGGTGAGTGCCGGTTGGCCCCGATCCTCTGTGCGGGAATCTCTCCGCTTTTCCCCCTGCACCCCTGTGGCTGCGCTCTCCTCCGCGGCTCCGAAGCTCCCCCTCTCCGCCACCCACAGTCTCTGCCCGCGAAGGGGCTCCTAGTGTGTGGAAACCTTTCCTGCTTCACGGCTCCCTCCCACTGGTGCAGGTCTCGTCCCTATTCTTTTGTCTCTGTTTTTCCTTTTTTCTTTTGCCCTACCCAGGTACGTAGGGAGTTTCTTTCCTTTTGGGAGGTCTGAGGTCTTCTGCCGGCCTTCAGTAGGTGTTCTGTAGGAGTTATTCCACATGTAGATGTATTTCTGATGTATTTGTGGGGAGGAAGGTGATATCCACGTCTCACTCCTCCGCCATCTTGAAGGTCTCCTGGTTCTTTATTGCAGACACCTCTTCTCTTCTCCCTGTGTATTTCCTTCTGAACAGGTCTTATATGAACCTCTAACTGATTAAAGTGTTCTTTTCTAGAGAGATGGCTATGAAACACCTAAATTTGTATTGTTTTAAGCCACTAAGTTTCTGGTAATTTGCGGCAACATGAAACTCACATAGATTTATTATCTTACGGTTTTAACAGCTAAAAATCTAAAATAGGTTGGCCTATCTGAGTTCTTTCTGGAGGTTCTAAGAAAGAATCTGTTTTCCTGCCTTCAGCCTCTAGAGCCGCCTATAGTCCTTGGATCATGGCCCCATACTTCATCTTCAAAGCCATCAGTGTAGCAGCTTCCAATCTCTCTCTGCTTCTGTCATCACATCGCTTTTGTCTTTCTGCTCATCCTACGCCTCCCCACCATAAGGACTCTTGTGATGACATTTAGGGCCCATCTAGATAATCCAGGAGACTCTCCCCATCTCACGATCCTTAACCTAATCCCATCTTCTAAGTCCCTTTTCACTGTAATATTCACATGTTCTGGGAACTAGGAGGTGGACATTTGGTGGGGGGGGGGGGTGTCCATTATTCAGCCTGCTGTAGTCTCCCCAACCTGAACACCAGGGGATTTGGGGACCTTTCCCCCTAATGTGTAAATAATGGAAAGATATTCAGATACTCCATCCCTGCTGTGGCTTCTCCTCCACCAGATGCAGGGATAGGCCCTGACATGCAGTAATGTCAAAGCCCTAAACTTGCTCTGTGTCTGCAGAAAGAACTGAGAGCTTGGTGTCAATACCAGCTTCACTGCCCATAGTTCACAGGTTGTATAATTTGGGGCCAATCACACTTTCTCTGAGCAGTCACTATAGCTACTGTTTCATCAACCCTTTGGGAGGACAATATCTTTCATGCCTACCACTAAAGCTGACTGGGAGGAATAATTTTGAGATAATTTATGGGAGTGGGTTTTAGAAATAAAAATGGCAAATAAATTAAGTCATTTGACATTATCTTTTTTGTCCCAACCACACACACCCCCTTGAGTTAGGGAAAGGGTGGGAATCTCCACTTTGTGGTGTTGAGAAGCACAAGAGTCAGAGAACCGAGGCGGAGATGAGCCCACACCCTTGGGAAGCCCTGCCTTTGGGGTGGGGCTGGGAGAGGTTTACCCATGAACCAGCACAGTGTAAGAGGCAAGTGAGCCCTATGAAAAGTGCTGAGTGTACACAGAGGGCAGGCAACCCCAAACAAGCTTCCCCAAGTACCATTGTGAATATGAGAAGAATGGAAATCTCTAGACAGTGTCCAGGAGAAAACACGTAGGCAGGTCCTTGGTGGAATCCTAGATGTCCTCTGAGAGTTTTGTACATGGTGGATGCTCAAAAGGGTTGGTACCAAACCACAGACAATCCACGTTTGGAAACTTGGGACTGTTTCCAAGTTTACTCAAGCAAAACAGAGATGTACTTTGATCCGGAATATCCAGTAGACTGAGGCAGAAGGGTTAGGTTGAAATATCCAGATTATATAGAAGGGACCCTGGTTATCTGAGTCTGAAAAGTTGGAGGATTGAGTAAGAAAGTAGAAGGTGTCATAAACAAGAAGACTCCCCAGAGAGCTGGCTAAATTAACAACTGGTCGCCCCTTTATCTCCAACATCTCTCTTCCCCACCCCTCATCAACCCCCCAACCAAGGCATTAAATCCTTTATAGGTGGGTCTCTCTGAGTCACGTATGTTGCCAGGTAATCCATCACAAGTGAATTACAAAGTGAAATGTAAAATCTTGCAATAGATGCAGGATTTCATAAAGTCAATTGACAGTGATCAAGTTAGGGATCTCCTCCCATCACAGGGGAAGTCGTTGATACATGATGACCTGGCAGAGATGGGCCCGTGACACCCAAAGAGGAGGTAATGATGGGGAAGATGGCAAAGAGGAGGTGCCTTCAAAGAGAATGATTCGAGTAGCAAAATGTTATCCAAAGCCCTTGGGGAAACAAAGCTTCAGCATATTTTTGCAGACCTGACCCTCTTTATGACCTTTCTGATCATCTCAGTGTGTAAAATGAAGGCTAATTGATTGTACTAACATGAGGGTTGCCAGAAAAATCACCCAGATGAAAAATAATCAACACTTTATCCTTGCTTTTTTCCTAAGAATTTGTGCATAGTTATGATTATAAGCATGTTCAATGGAAGATAATGTAAACTTATTTTTATAGTTTTTGTTTCAGTTTTCAAGATAAAGACCCAACAACCATACCTTTCTTTTCTTTATTTTTTTTTTTTCACTGTTCAGCATGAAGTTTTGTTTAAGTGGATTCCCCCATGGCCTTCCCCCCAGCCTAATAAGGGCTTCCTACACTGCAGCCTCCCTATCCACCATCCCGTGTGGAATAAGTGGGTACCTTGCTGTGCAGCCAGCTCATGCTCTGCCTGGTTACCTTTGAAGAAGTCTCTGCTCCAGCAAAACTGGGCACAGTTTGTTCCAGCCACACCTTCCTTTTTCTCTTGCAGAATGCTCCATTTCCAGTTTCTTCTAGGACTTGAGCTGAGAATTATAGCCAGGGAATGAGCCCTTTCTTGGATAGGCATTTCATTGGATAGGCATTTCTATCCAATGCCTAGGATAAACTTGTCAGCAGCTCTTGGTGTTATCCTAGGGGTGAGGAGTTCAAGATTTAACAGATAAAGGGGTTGAGTGGCTCTCTTAATAAAAGCCACATTTTCATAGGAATTTCTGAAGAAAAAACTAATATAACAGAAGCTTTGAAATAGAGTCCATAGGACGACTAACCAGAGAGACAACTCTATTGTGAAAATGCTCACTTGAAATTCTGAGGGACTTTTGAGGGAAATATCCAAACCTAACCACATTTTTTAAATGTTTAAGTAAAGGATAATCAGTAATCCTTCTCAATGTCGTATAAGAAATTGAGTGCAAGTCCCAGAATTATCAAGCAGCTTATTTTGAGAGAACTTGGAACAAATATTTGGATAGATATTTTCTAGGTGTTTTTTCCTTTCTACAAGATGGAACTATTTTATTTCGTTACACAAAGTTTTGTGATCTCAACTGCAGTTGGCTGAGCTATTATTTCCTCCACACCAAGCAGAACTTGCCCTTGTCTGTTGGCCATAATTGCTGCATGGAGGGGGCTCACCTTGCTCAAGGTAGTGGGAAAAGGAACGGTCATCCTGCAAACACCTTTTCTCACCTTCCCCTCCCCCCTCCTCCCCTTCCCCTGAAACTACACACACCTTCGTGCTGCTGTTAAAAAGAAAATCATTCAATGGCACTTGCTAAAGGACAGTAAGGCAGATTTCATTCAAGGACGGCTGTAGACGTAGGTATACGTAGAGGTTACTGCATTGGGGTTTTACAGGGGAAGAGAAATTGGGCTCAACTCTGAGTACAACGTGGGCAAGTGGGACTTATAGACAAGGAGCAGGGTGGGGTCCGTGGATGGAAAATTACTAAGAGGAGACATCGGGGTAAGGGGGCTTCTGGCTAAACTGACCTAACAGGATTCTTGCTGAAGGCTTACCAGGGTGATCAGACACCCTCTGTGGGTGGTGGAGGATGAGGAACCTGATCAGATATGGAGGGTGATCAGATATGAAAGGTGTGGAATTCTGGTTAAACTGACTTAACAGAATCTTTCCTAGAATTGGACAATGTGGAGACAAACACAGAAGTCCTAAAGAGAAGACCTGGTTGAAAAAGAACTCAGGGGACCCTGAGTAGAGTTTGGTCAAGGAGAGACACTTTGTCACTGTGCAGATCTCTGTTGCACTGGCTGACATGCTTCCCTGTTTCCAGCTTCTCCTGCCCCCCTCACTTTAACATCTTCTCCTCCTCCCCCGCTCAAAGTTACTGGAGGCTGAGCCCACCTATGACGGATGACTAGCTAAGGTGCTTCCCCTCCTAGAAGCACTATGATTTTTTTTAACAGCTTTACTGAGATATAATTCACATACCATACAATTCACTCATTTAAAGTGGAACAAATCATTGATTTTTAGTATAATCTCAAATATGTTCAACCATCACTGAAGTCAATTTTAGAACATTTTTATCACCTCAAAAAGAAATCTCACACCATTTAGCTATCCATATCCCCCATATTTCTCAGCTCTAAGCAACCACTAACCTACTATCTCAACAGATTTCCCTATTCTGCACTTTCATATGAATATAATCGAACAGTATGTGCTCTTTTTTCACTGGCTTCTTTCACTGAGCATGTTTACAATGTCCATCCATGATGTAGCATGTGTCAATATTTCATTCCTTTTTATGGCTGGGTAATACTCCATTGTATGGATAGAACATGTTTTATTTATCCATTTGTCAGTTAATGGACATTTGGGTTATTTCCACCTTTTGGTTATTGTGAATAATGATGCTATGAACATTCTTATATGAGTTTTTGTATGGATGTAGGTTTAATTTCTCTTGGGACAGCACTATGATTTAACCACATTCAAGTGTGCAAATCCCCAAAAGGCTCCTTAAGGAGATACCAGGGGTAAGACTCATGGGACATGAGGCCAATGGGGAGGAGGATTCAAGGAAGAGATAGAGCCTTTTCTGGGTCTCTTCAGAACTAATGTGTATGGCTGCCTGCCCCATTTGTACTGTAAGCACAGAGTAAGGGGTTTGGAAGCATAGGATGAAATCCTGCCTTGACCACTAGCTAACCACTGTTCTAAGGCCAGTTATTTCTGTTTCTAGGCTACCACTTCTTCATCACTAAAATAGTACTAAAAATAGATATACTTTATGGGATTGCATTATTAGAACAATGTAACAATGCCCAGTGTAGAGTGGTTACTTAACAAGGGCATTATTAAGTTAGGTTATCAATTAGGAAGCTCTAAACTGCAGGTGAGGAAATGTCTGACTACAGTGACTTGAATATTTGGGAATTGTTCATAAATCTCACATACGAGAAGTCCAAAGGTAACTAGTCCAGTTCAGCAGCTCTAGATTCTCTGGACTATGGTGAGTCCATTTCCCTTTGTTTCTCTTGGCCTTCTTCTCTTGTAGATAAGAAGGCTGCCACAACTCCACAAACAATATCCTGACTCAATCAGATTCAAAGGAAGAATCTTCTCCTCTCTCATTTCTCCTTCACCCACTTCGTCTGCTGACTTCCCTTCAGGAATGGAAAACATGGCCAACCCCTAGCTGTGAGGGAGGCTGAAAATATGGATATCTGGCACTTACAACTTCTGTTGTGGATGGTTGATTGGCGAGGGGAAAAAAATAGGTGGAGAAATGTCTGTTGGTAGCAAGTCAACAGTGTCACCATCTTGTTTTGCTTTTTTTTAATTGGGGTATAGTTGTTTTACAATGTTGTGTTAGTATCTACTGTACAGCAAAGTGAAGTAGAGTTCCCTGTGCTATACAGCAGGTTCCTATTAGTTATCTATTTTATACATATTAGTGTATCGCCATCTTGTTTTTATTGTTGTTATAATTCAGTGTCATGGAAATGAAACCATATAAATTATTAATTCTGAATCGTTGTATTCTATTAACCACTTACTCCCAATGGTGTGTTTTACCGATTGCCATGGTTGCACAAGGAATCTCACTTGTTTTACTCTTTGCAACCCACACCCAAATCTTTCTGTGCTGTAGTCACAAAAAAGGCACAAAGGAGAATCCAGAGAGGCCAACTTATTGCCAACCGCAACCAAATGGACAAATAACATAAAGATTCAGCGTATAGTAATGAAAGCACATGTAGGCAGGTAGTTTACAAGGAGACTTGATTGGCGTTGGGGAAGGTCCTATTTTGACTACCTTAAATCTCAGTATTAGAAGCAGGAGGGATCTCAGAGACCATCTCATCCAAGTACTTCACTTTGGGAAAAGAACTGAAGCTAGAATTAGAGCCAAATACTTCTGAATGAAATGAAGCTTGGTCCTGCCTGTGGCCGCTCAACTAGGCTACTGGCCTTGAATCTGCCAGCTTAGACTTCCAAAACAGCCAGTCACTTTGCCCCTTGACACTGAAGTCAATCTTTCCATGAGTTCCCAGGCTTAATCCATTTTAATGAATTAATCCTTTTTAACGGTTCTTTAATTTTGCTGAGTTTCCAACACACTAAGCTTCTAAGAAAGGGCAAGAAGAAGGCCATTGATCCAGCTAAGAGCAAATGATATTAGGTTTGCTGACTTGTCTTGGCAGCATTCCAGCCTTTTCACTTCCATACAGTGTCCATAAAAAAGACATGAAAAAAGATCTAGGTGCAACCTTGGGTCAAGGCAAATATAAACCCCACTTTCTGGCCTCAAAGAATAAAGAGTGGCCAATCATAGTCTGTTCTGTCACGTCAGATTCCTGGTCTCTCCTATATTGTTCTTGGATCATCCCTTCACCTCAACCCCCATAGAACCTATAATTTTTCTATGTCTTAAATGCAAGGGCAGGATAATACTATATCACACTACATCAAAACAGGGAGAAATCCCAGGAGGTTGATGCCTAAGAGGTACCTTAATGCCTAAGGGAATTTTTTTAACCCCTCATGCCTCCATCTCCTCATCTGTAAAATGGGTATAACAAAAGAATACCCGTTCCAAGAGATTATTTAAGGCCCAAAGAGATTCCTTAATTTTCCTTCTCTTTTTTTCTTTTAAACCTCCCAAAATTAGGATTGAATTCTATATGGTGATTTCGCCTCTCACAGGTCTACCTCAAAGAATGTCCTTTGTCCTTAAAAATGGAGGCCTGCCCTGCTCCATTAGCCTCTTCTTGTCCTGATTTCACCCCAGCACCTCGTGCTGTACCAACTGTAAATCACAGTGGGAAAGGTTCCGTAAAGCAAACTTTCATCTTCCCACAGGCATCATGGGGAAAATATCTCCACAGGATGCAGTCTTCCAGATAACAGAATTTACCCCTTAATGGTACCAACATTTTGGTGTCATTTTATTATCTCAATGGAATTTTTTCTAAAATGTGTTATATGTTTCCCCACCTTCTTTATGTAGAGTTTAGACTGAGTATAATTTAACCTTCTGTCTATGAATTTGTGTCTGTTTTATAAACATACTTTAATCTAAGGCATAGAGTTACATTTGAATTTTAGTTTTGCTCTTTTCTACTTCAAATCAGCCACACCTGCCTCTAAGCCCTAGAAAAGTAGGGTTTATATGATCATTACCCTGACCTCCAACATACTCATAGACAGACTTGCATCCCTCCCATAGATACCAACTGCCTTAATTTTTTTGCTGGTATTAAATAGCAGATACAGATGCAAAATAAATATATTGTGGAAAAGTCACTTGTAATTATTAGGAAACTAACATTAATTATTTACTTTCACCATTCTTCGGTTTAAGCCCTTCATCTGTATTATTACACCAAGTTGCTATAACATCTCTTTGAGGTAGCTATTGTTTCATTATGTTCACTTTGTAGATAAGGAAACTGAGGCATGAGGGGTTAAGGGATCTACCCAAGGTCAAACAGCCTACAAGTAGAAGGTCTTAACTTCCAACTCAGACAGGCTGTTCCAGAGACATAGACCCCATTAAACAGTGTCTGTGACTAGGGGGTCACGGCCTACAGATTGTGAAAATAAATGAATTTAACCAGCACTGTAAAAAAAAATGAGATAAAGAAAAAGGGAACAGAAAATATTTCAGTGTGGAGTACATGGTACATTAGGAAAAATTATTCCATGAAATTTTGGTTTGAGTCTATACACACCCACTCCTATGTGTATGCATACACAAATATCTAAATATGACCACTGAATCATGACAAAAAAATATATTTCTTATCGTGAGGTATTGTCCAAAAAGTCTGAAAAACAATGGCTAAACTCTGACTTCTTGTAATGGATGGATTTTCTTTTACTTTCATACAGGTATGATTTCCTGCCTTCCATTTATGATAAGGGATGGTAGTATTAATTAACTTCCTCACATTACAAGTCAGGCACCAGCCGTTGCCTAAGCTCTGTGATGATATGTTTAAGTCTGTAGGGTCTGGAATCAGACTCTCCCATGTTTAAACCCCAGCTTTTGAACTTCCCACCTGAGCAAAGTGTTTAACCTCCCTGAGCAATCAGTTTCCCCTGGAACTAGCACCCCCCTTGCATGGTTCCTCCCTGGCATGGCTCCTCTGTGGCATGGTTCCCGCTAGAACTAAATGCAATGATGCAGACAGCTTGGTACTCAGGAAGCCTCCAAGATGAGGCAGCTCTTGCTCGCTTAACCAAGCTCTTCACTCCACAGCACGTGTGCCCAGGAAAAGGTGGCTTTGAATTCTATGGTGTCTGCCTGTGTCATCTCAGCTCACGGCTGAGGACGTGGAAAGGGGGAGGTGACTCAGTATCACAGACATGGTCGCCTTCAGGGCATGGCCCCTCTGGTTGATGGACACCCATTCACAGCCTACATGTATGAATTCCTTCATGTATGCATGAAATAACCTGTCTTGTTTGACAAGCCATGAGAAACCAGCCTCTCAAAAAGAAGCTCTTCCTTAATGAATAGAGAGCATTCTAGAAATAACACTTAAAACATGAATATTTTCTAACCCCAAATCCCTTCCAGCTTCCTCAGGATGAGGCCACCCCAACCTGATAAATGGAAAGAATGAGCTTTCCCAGGTTCTAATGGGGTAAATATGGAGTTAGGGCTCCCAGTGAGCCCGAAAGGACAAGCAAAGTGCCGCAGGGGACACCTTACTTTGTGCAACGTTCAGCACCTTCAGAGAAGGGACTCATGACCTTGCCTTGGACCAGGCCTCATGCATCACAGGACTTTGGTCAGCCTACTTTGTGGAACTGGCCAAAGGACCAGCAACCCAGGAGAATTTCCATGTGGAAAGCAGTAACAACTAGCTTTAGTGGAATGCCTCAGAGTTGACAGATATGCTTTGGTGCATATTGTCTCATGAAACCTTGACTAAAAAATGCCCCTTGATTAAAGCAGACAGATATTCTCACCGTCAAGAAGATGAAAAGGGTGCAGGAAAGGTGACAAGAGCAGGATTTTCGTGCCCTTGCGTGATAGTGATAGTGATATCTACCCTAGGTGGACACATGTTCCTAATCTGCAAAATGCACTAATAACTAAACCTGTTGTGTGGATTAAAGGAGATAACAAGCCCCAAACACTTAGCAGGTAATAGGTTCTCAATCGATCTTAGCTGCTTACTGCCTCTAGTTTCCCCTCCCAATGCCATTGAACCCCAGCATCTGTGCCCTTCCCACAAGATTGCATAATGTTTGGCTTTGCTGCTTGCAAATTTTTAACATCAGGCTCTTCAAAGAGACGGGCAAAGAGAGGCATTGCTGTGTTTTTTACAGTACGCCACGGGGATAAAGGCAGGGAGGGGGATTGAGTTCAAAGAACAAAAATAATTAACTTGGCGATTGATCTGGGCAACAGGTGCCTCAGAGCTGAGCCCGCAGAACTCGAACAGCACCTAGAGTTGGGCAGGCTTTGCTGGAAACTCGGAGTCTATGTCGAAGGAAGACTGGCCACAGAGCAATAAACAGAAGGGTGGCAGTAGACACACCAGCATCCATGGTCCATGGACTGAAGTATTTCTTCACTTGCTTTCTCTTATCTCATTTTCGGAGGAACCTGCTGGCCTCGGAGGCTGCACACCTCCGTGTATTCACTGGCAACTAAACAGACCAAATTACAACTCAACCACTGATGGATAAAGTCATCTCTCTCTAATATTAATAAAAAGCCCCTGCCCAATTCATATGAAGAAAATAAGGTGGGAGGAAATAGGGACATTGTTAAAGAAGGCTAAAAAAAACACTTCAATCTTTGCCAACAGATTAGAAAAGCCGTACAGATAAGCTGATTTTATTGGCCTGTCGCCTTGGAGAATTACAAAAACAAAGACAGGTGGCAATAAAATCTCCCATCAAGAAAAACTTCTTCAAATATTAGACAGCTATGGTCAAAACATTCTTCAATTATATTTTCTTTCATGGATCCCGGTTCTTTTTTTATCAGAAGTAATTTATGTCCATTAAAATACTGTTGTCCCAGGCTGCCAACCCATCTCTAAAGGTATTCTTGAAACTTTTCTTTCTTCTTGTCAAAGGACAAAATGTTTGTCCCCACCTCACCCTTCCCCGCACCCCCAGAAGCCCTAGCAAACTTGGCCTCCAGCTTAAAGCCCAGGTCACTCCAGTATGGACTGTAAGAGCTGTCATGGAGGATGGTCATGTGATGAAGACACTTGAGTCTGGGTTCACGAATGCCAGGTCAGAGGCATTAGGGAGACACAATCATTTTTCTTCATTTTAGAATGCACAAGGAAATGTTTGTTTCTTTCTTTTTTAGATGTAAGGTTAATCAGAAACTGCCCTAGATGAGTGAGAAAGAGCTGTTCAAGGACACAGTCTTCCCATGACCTCATGGCTGGTCCAGAGGATGCTTTGTGGCTGGAGAACAAGGTCCCTCTCAGGGCCGATGTCCCAACAGCACCATGGAGCCAACACTGTGATGAGGCTTCCAACTGGACTGTGAGACAAAATTAAAAATAGACGGTAAAGATCTAGCAAAGGAGAAATCACAACATAAATTGGCTTTTGCAATCCAACTGTGATAAACAGTGGGAAGTAATGGAAATGTAATTGTGGAGCCCTTGGATGAGATACTAAACTTTGAACAGAAAGGATTCACATTAGCAAGCACCAGTATGATCCTTTGGGGCAGGGGGTAGGGGAGGATGCTTTTGATTTGATTAGCCTTACTGCTTCAGCCCTGTTTACAAAGTTTTCTCCAAATGCTTGCAAAGTGGGGGAAAGGGGAAGAAGTTATCCAGCAAAATATTACTCTTGCATTTTGAGGAGACTAGAGCCACAGTTCCCCCAGTCATATGTAGGTCACCTACAGTTATCAGGATCCACTTCGTTCTACAACACTTGGTTTCATCATACAGACCTACGCAGCGTGAAGGTGCTAAAAGTTTCAATCCTGACTCCACCTGTGATCTGCACAGCCTTGGGCAAGGTATTTAACGGCTCTAAACCTCAGACTCCCCATCTATGAAATGGAGATAATAACTGTGCCTGGAGGCTGGAATTGGCTGCGGATGCAGTATGCTGAAGATGATGAAACTGTTTACCCTAATTTTCTTGAGAGTAGTGAAATGATAAAGCTTCCAAAATAAGTGTCAGCCTTTTTGATGATGACTCTACAATGAGAGTCACTTTTTCTTTAAGGAGTTTTTCTTTTTGTTTTTTTTTTGTTTTATTTGTTTTTTGTTTTTTTGCGGTACACGGGCCTCTCACTGTTGTGGCCTCTCCCATTGCGGAGCACAGGCTCCGGACGCGCAGGCTCAGTGGCCATGGCTCATGGGCCCAGCCGCTCCGCGGCATGTGGGATCCTCCCGGACCGGGGCACGAATCCGTGTTCCCTGCATCGGCAGGCGGACTCTCAACCACTGCACCACCAGGGAAGCCCAGGACTTCTTGATAGATTAACCAAAGAACCTCTCTTAGGTTAGAGAGAGGTTATTAGCTAGCTTTTGCTATGTAACAAACTTCCCCAAAGTTAGTAGTTCAGTGGGTCAGCAATTTGAGTTGGGCTTCTCTAGATGATTCTCCTCCCAGTCTTAGGGGTAGTCACACATGCATCCAGGTCAGCTACTGAGTTGGCTGAGATGGGTCATCTCTGCTCCACATAGTCTCTCATCCTCCAGCAGGCCAGCCTGGGCTCATTTCCAAGAGATGAAGAGAACTGGCACTTTCACTTCTGTTGGCCAGAGCAAATCACAAGGTCAGTCCAGATTCAAGGTGGGTGGGGGGGACTCTACCTCTTATTGGCTGAAGCTGCAAAGTCACATCATAAAGATCATGAATGCAGAGGGAATTTCTACAATCAATCACAGTACGCTGGTCGCATGGTAGGAAGAATGTGAACAAATGTGCAAATGAGAATAAGAAGGATGTTCTAAATCAGCAATTTGTTGAGTTATGTTAATACCACTCCAAAAGCAAATTAAAGTGAACATTCTATGCTATACCAAAAAGATCAAAAAGAAGCTCCATGTTCCATGACTGCTTCTGGAATGGGGCCCAAATTCTTGTTAAATCTTCATATTTCCATCTTCCATCAAAGCAAGAATGACAAGCTCATTGATTAATTTTTTTTTTTTTTTTTTTTGCAATACGCGGGCCTCTCACTGTTGTGGCCTCTCCCATTGCGGAGCACAGACTCAGGACGCGCAGGTTCAGCAGCCATGGCTCACGGGCCCAGCCGCTCCGTGGCATGTGGGATCTTCCCGGACCAGGGCACGAACCCGTGTCCCCTGCATCGGCAGGCGGACTCTCAACCACTGTGCCACCAGGGAAGCCCCCTGATTAATATTATTTGTCTAAAATTAATGCAGGAGGAAAACTGGAAATCCATGAGCAGCTTCATTAAGTCAATAAGCAACGAATGGTATTTTAAAAATGCATGAGCAAATGCCTTGAGAATAAGAGATCTTTCTTCTCATGTCTGCGCACAATTGGTACTTGAAAAATGTGAAAACAAGGCCTTAATCACATTAGCTTTCTGTCTGTGACATTAAAGAGGTCTCTCCACCTGGGATGGTAATGACACAGAGATGAGGGCAGAGGTGGTCCAACCCCATTATTCTTAATTAAAGTCACAGCTGATGGATCCATGACCTTAAGAAAAATATTTCTGACCTTCCCATGACTAGGTTCAAACTTGAAACTTTAATTAATATTCTTTCATAGTTCTTCTGCCAGCTCTTTCTAACTCCATTTTAAATGTGTATGCTGATTTTTTTTTGTAGGCCAATTCCCTCTGCTTTCAAAAATAATCAGTATTAGATTCCCATGGGCATCAGGCACGACCATTTCTGTTTTATTCCCAGCATCACTGTGTCCATTAAAACTCATTGCAAGTTCCCAAAGAAATACATTCATGTATTTGGGGATTCCAAGGTAGAGCAGCAGACCCATTCTCTTGGAAATGCCACGTAAAAATTCATGTGTGTGGCTTCATTCTAGATGAAGAAAGCTATCAGAGATCATTTCCTTCTTTCAGAGCAAAAGAAGCTTCTTAAGATTCTTTGGTATTCTCCAGTGTGAAAACAGTCAGCATCCTTTACAAAATCCCCGTCAGAGGAAGGATGAGCACGCCCCAGGCCTTACCTCCTGAAAGGTCTGCCACGGGCATCACTCAGTCTAGGGATGCAGAGTTCCCTGCCCATCAGGAAACTGTTGTGCTTCAACCACCCTCCACCCGCAAGCTCCTCCCAGGCTCAGCTTGTCCCAAGGGGGCTTCCAAAGTTTATATACAGCTTTAGACAATTTTATATGCAGATGATGGGAGAATGTTCCAACCCCCTGTTCATTTGTTGTCTTTGAAGCTATTTTCTCAGATGCTGGCCTGGATTCAAGGTAGAGGACAAAAGAGAAGAGATTCCCTGTCAACTGAGACCAGAATTTTAAAATAGTACATCAACCATGATTCGGGGAATATGTTTAGTAGGTCCTACTGTGTGCAAAGCAAGCTCTGTGAGGTACTATCAGGGAGGCCTTGCTTTTAAGGAACTTACCCTCCACTCAGAGAAATAGAACAGAGACATAGAGAAAATAACTGTCAATAATCACAGCTAAGATGTGTATCCATTGTGTACTGAGTGCCTGTCAGATGCCAAGATCACTTTATTTATATTGTCATATCCAATCCTCACAACGGCCTCATTTTAAAATGAAGAGACCACAACTCAAAGAAATTAGACAAGGTGTCCAGGGCCACACTGCTAGTAAGCGGCAGATGCGAGAACCAAACTCCACTTAATCTCACTGTAAAGCCCAGCCTCGTCCCTCCACATTAGAGCAGCAGTAGGCAACAGCCAAATGGAGAAATATATCCAGGTTCTGCACATGGCCTTTGAGGCTGCCACAGTTGAGATGGCTGCACTCACACCTGTTGGCTTCCTGCTTAGCTGAATTGTGGGGCAGGCAAAAGTGCCCAGAGTCTGATGCCCCATGTGGAAGAGCAAGGCGTT
This sequence comes from Tursiops truncatus, assembly GCF_011762595.2. NCBI lineage: Eukaryota > Metazoa > Chordata > Mammalia > Artiodactyla > Delphinidae > Tursiops > Tursiops truncatus. The sequence goes on along the minus strand of NC_047037.1, from coordinate 136,611,949 downwards.
GGTCCACCTAAGTGCTGGCCACGTTTCAAGAAGACCCAGTGTTAAGCAAGATGAATAAGCTCTGGAGATCTTCTGTACAACAATGGATGAAAAACACTATATTGTACTTTCAAATATTTGTTAAAGGGACAGATCTCATGTTAAATGTTTTTACCACAGTAAAATAAATAATTTTTTTTTAAAAAAAAAAGACCCCCGGGGGACTTCCCTGGTGGTCCAGTGGTTAAGAACCCACTTTCCAATGCAGAGGACATGGGTTCAATCCCTGGTCAAGGAACTAAAGTCCCACATGCCACGGGACAACTAAGCCTGAGCCCACGTGCCACAACTAGGGAGAAGGCCATGTGCCACAACGAAAGATCCCGTGTACTGCAACTAAGACCAAACACAGCCAACAGAATAAATAAATAAATAATAAAAAATTTTAAAGACTCCTGGCCCTACCTCTTCCCCCCTGTGGCAGCTAATATTTCTGGCTTAAGTGCAATGGGCCAGCATCACACCAAGATGGAAAGCATTATATCACCAGGAAGGCAAGGAGTTTGCATCTCCCATGTTGACACCAACTCCAGCTGATTAATTCTGACTGCTTGGAAGGCTGGGCTCAAAAGGGTTGTAGGACCACATCAGGGCTCATCAGGAAAAGAGTACCATGCTCGTTAGCAATGCCTGCATGGAAGAGGGAAAGTGAGGTGTCACATTTGTACTACCTAGTTAATGATCGTTGGGTGATGGCCACCCAGAGCTGTGTTCATATCCCCTCCACTTCCTGTGTGACCCTCAGCAAGGAAATTCACTTTTCTGACCCCCAGTTTCTTTACCTGTAAAATGCATGAACTTTTCTTCAAAGATTTGTTTTGGAGATTAAAAAAATAATACCGTTATATGGCCTGAAAGTTTGTGTTGCCACAAAATTTATGTGTTGAAGCCTTTAACTCCCAAAGTGAAAGTATTGGGAGGTGGGGCCTCTGAGAGGTGATAAGTTTTATATGAGATCATGAGAATGGAGCTCCCATGATGGGATTAGCGCTCTTATAAGAAGAGGGGACACCTGTGAGGACACAGAGAGAAGGCTGTAGCCTACAAGCTAGGAAAAGGGCCCTCACCAAAAGCCAACTCTTCCAGCATCTTGATCTTGGACTTCCCAGCCTCCAGAAATGTGAGAAATAAATGTTGTTTAAGGCACTGAGCCTACGGTATTTTGTTATAGCAGCCAGAGCTGACTAAGACACATGTATAAAGCACTTATCACATTGCCTTTCTACTCTCTAGTAAGCACTCAACTAGTGATAGATGTTGTTTTTATTTGTTAGTAGTGTATGCTAACTAATGCACATGTTACTCTGTGTTAACAACATATAAACAAACTGTAACAAGCACAAAAACCCAATGCACTGAGATAATGCAATTTCGGTGCATTGTCATTCCCAGATGTTAAGACCTGAATGCCTGTTAATTATGAGAGTACAACAGTGAGTCTTTGGAAACTGCCACGTGGTTTACTTATGAACAGTGTTAGTCTAAAATCTCCTTTAAAATGTGTTTCAAACATCTTCTATAATGCTCAGAACTCACTTGTAACCTAAATTTTCCTGGCCCTCCTCATCTTGGTTGCATATAGAGCCATATTAACTACGATAAACAGAATCTACTTATTCTCACCACGGATCCCCAGGCTGAATCTCAGCCTCCAGAAGTAACTCTTAAGCTCTCTGGAGACAATCAACAGTATCAGGGGAAATTGCTGTCCCTGGGGCTCTGTGGTCTAAGGAGGTGCCTCCTACATTCCTCCAGTTTTACCAAAACACCTGTTCTCAAAAGGGGGTATATATGAGTCTGGGGGTCCTTAGAAGATATATCCTTAGAATAGTCCCAAACTATGCTCAGAACCAGAAGTCCCCTTGATGACTGAGGCTTAGAAGAGCTAAGTAACATATGAGTTTCTGGACGAAAATATTACATCTGCCTAGAAGAACCATTTTATGAGAATCCTGAGAGCATTTCTAATATACAAGTCATAACGAGCAGACGGGGAATCTGGAGTGCTGGTTGGGAATTTTAGCATCCAGCTCTGCCAGCAATTCACACATCCTTGGATCTGGGCGGGCCCACACCCTGTGCTGAGAAAGACAGACCCAGCCACTAGATCTCTGAGCAACAGAATGCATGACAGAGCAGCCTGGGGACATTCACTGTGACTCAGAACAGTGTACGAGTTTGCAAGCTCACTAGGTGTCAGGATGCTAGGGGAGGCACCATGCTAACTAGAATAAGGCACCTGTCCTGAAGGGCAGGGGTGAAATCGAATACCTGTAATACTGGGGTATTAGTTTCCCAGGGAGGCCATAACAAATCATACAAACTTGGTGGCTGAAAACAACAGAAATTGATTCGCAGTTCTGGAGGCCAGAAATCTAAAATCAAGCTGTCAGCAGTGTCTTAGTCCCTCCAAAGTCTCTAGGGGAGAATCCTTCTTTGCCTCCTCCAGTCTCTGGTGGCTCCTGGCATTCCTTGGCTTGTGGCCACATCACTCTGGTCTCTGCCTCTTTCTTCCCTCTGTCTCTGCGTTCCTTCCTTTTCTTAAAAGGACAATTTAGAACCCAACCTAAATCCAGCATGATCTCATATCAAGATACTTAATTACAAATGCAAAGACTCTATTTCCATAAGGTCATGTCCTGAGGTTCTAGATGGCCATGAATTTGGGGGACACTATTCAACACCCTACACATGGCCATAGTAAACCCAAACTTCCTGTAGCAACAGAGGCAGAAGAATGGGTCTGGCTGTGAGCAGGGAGGTCCATGGATAAAGCAGTCTTCTAGCAGGTCCTTACATGGAGGACGGGATTTTTAACTTGTGGAGCTGGGAGCAGTGGCTTTGGGTGGGAGACCACTGACAGTCAGCGAGAATGGTCAGGCCAGACAACAGCTGAGACACCTCTGTGCCCTGTTTGTCAGTGGTGAAAGGTTTATGTTTGGAAGCAGAGTTGTGAGTGGGAGGGTGAGAGAAAGCTGGAGGGGAAGAGGACACACACTGAGAGGCATAAATGACAGGCAGGTGTAGACTCAAAGGGAGAGAGCTGTATCCATCTGTCCTTGCTGCTATAACAGGATTCCACACCAGGTGGTTTGAACAACAGACATTTATTTCTCACAGTTCTAAAGGCTAGAAGTCCAAGATCAAGGTACCAGCTGATTCTGTTTCTGGTGAGACCTCTCTTCCTGGATTGTAGATGTCTGTCTTCTGGCTGTGTCCTCACATGGCTTTTCCTCTGTGCATGCAAATAAGGAGAAAAAGACAGAGAGAGCAAGCTCTAGTGTCTCTTCTTATAAGGACACTAATCCTATAAAATCAGGGCCCCACCCTTATGACCTCTTTTACTCTTTCAACAATAATTATTTCCTCAGAGGCCCCATCTCTAAATACAGCCACACTGGAGGTTAAGTTTCAATATATGGATTGGGAGGGACACAAAAATTCAGTTCATAACCATAGCAAAGACTGTTGAGCAGGGACAAGATACCTTCAGTCAAGAGACTACCAAAGTCCAAGGGTTCAGGTGTCAGACCTGGCAGGTTACACAGGTATTAGGTCCTGGTGAGCCAGCACCCCCATCAGCATGCCCTGAGCAATGTGAATCAGTGGGGAAGATACTTCTCGTGGAACCATTACTGGAGGATTCCTGAGCTCAAGGCACGTTTTGGCACCGAGTTCATGGGACCTTGAACAATAATGTCTTTAGGAGTCATCATCCTCTTCTGTAAAATTAAGGGGTTGGGCTTGATAGATTTCTGGGCAATCCCATGATTCAAGGAGGAGGTATCAGGGGTGTGCTGGACGGCAGGAGGAGGCCAGCCTGGAATTTTAAATGTTCAGGGACTAAATCACTTGCAGGCAACTGCCAGGTTGATGGAGATGAGACAACCATACTTAGTTGACTCTTGAAAAATGGGAAGAGTTAGGGGGAGTAGCCCTCCCCTAACCCCACAGTTGAAAACCCTGGGAACTTTGTAGTTGGCCCTCTCTATCAATGGGTCCTCCATATCTGGAGGATTCATCCAACCGTGGATCATGTAGTACTGCAGTATTTATTGAAAAAAATCCATGGATAAGTGGACACACACAGTTCAAACCCATGTTGTTCAAGGGTCAACTATAATTTATCACCCAAGCCAGGTCAAAGTAAGGGCCCTCAAGTGGGCAGAGGGAGGAGTCATGGATGTGAAAGGAGGCTAACCATACTGGGGAGCCAGACCTCAAGAGGGCAGAGAAAGGGCTGGGAGCCAGAGTCAGCAAGCTCAGCCCTAAATGCCTGAAGATACATGTTCATGTAGTATGTGTGTGTGTGTTCCCTATGTATATTAATTTCCTGTTGCTCCTATAACAAATTACCACACACTTAGTGGTTTGAGACCACACAGAGGGGAATTCCCTGGTGGCCCAGTGGTTAGAACTCTGCTTTCACTGCTTAGGATGCGGGTTCGATCCCTGGTTGGGGAACTAAGATCCCAGAAGCTGCCGGGCGCAGCCAAAAATAAAAACAAATGAAGACCACACAGGGGTAGTCTCTTACAGTTCTGGGTCTGGAGGCCAGAAAGCCCTCAAACCAAGGTGTGAGTAGGGTTGGTTCCTTCTGGAAGCTCTCAGGGAAAATCCTTTTCCTTACTTTTTCCAGCTTCTAGAAGTCACCCACATTCCATGGCTTATGGCCTTACAGTGTTCTGACCTCTGCTTCCTCCTTCTCTGTCTGTCTGTCTCTCTCTCTGTCTGACTTTGACCCTTCTGCTTTGCTCTTATAAAGACCCTTGTGATTACATTCCACATGAATAATCCAGGTTAATCTCCCCATCTGAATGTCCTTAGCTTAATTAAATGCAAAGTCCCTTTTGCCAAACAAGGTCACATATTCACCAAGCTCCAGAGATTAAGACACAGACACTTTTGGGAGGTCCTTATTTAGATTCCCACGGCATGAAGGTTTGTATTATATATTATGTGTCTAGGTATTTCCAGGCAACACCCGTTTGCTCTCTGCCCCCTTGGGCTGGGCAGTGCTGGACTCACAACTGTCACCTGTCCAGAGGAGCTAATCAGAGGCCACATGGTTTGGAGAAAGGCCACCATCCTGAGCTGGAAGACTGGATTTGAATTCTGTTCTGCTTCTTAGTGACTATGCAATCTTAACCACACAACCAAATCTAGTAACAGTCTTCTCATCTGTAGAATGGGATATTGGTAGACCCCACCTCTGTTGTCATGATTAAATAAATTTCTCTTTTTAAAACGCTTACACTGGTGCCCAGCTCGTGGGGAACATTAGTGGGTGCTGCTCTTATCTTGTTCCTCATCATCCTAGTTTTCATTAGTGCATGTGGGCTGCTCTGCAAGTATCAGTTACCCTTTCTTCCTTAGCAAGAAATCCCAGCTCTGACTACAGCAGGGAAAGTCACCTCCCCAGGCTGCTGTGTCAAGGATGTAAACACTTTCCTTCTTTCTCCATCTAACACTTCCCTGTCTGTCTCCTCACCCCTGCCTCTGCCAAGGTTTGAATTACGCTTGTGAGTGAAAATATTTGTCACACAACCGAGGCAGCTCAGATAGGGATCAAACTTGATATCCCCAGGGAACATTTGCCATGTCAAGGAGCTTCTGTCATGACCCACATTATTGAAAATTCCATTTGACTAAATGCAGGATGGGTGGTGGGTTGGAAAAGGAAATCGGGCTGTTTCGAGCCCGGTTGATGGTAGCAGACGTGCGCTGCGTCTGGAAGGAGCCATGCTTCACCCCATGCCAACCAAGCTTTCCTTCTTAACATGCTGTTTAGAGCTAAGGCCCTTTGTTGAAAGATAAAAGATGAGACAAATAGGAAGATGAGACAAATTCTTTCTCTCCTCTCTTTCTTTCCTTTTAATTAATAGACTTCATTTTTTTAAGCTTTAGGTCTACAGAAAAATTGAGCAGAAACTACAAAGAATTTCCTTATACCCCCTCTCTCCCTACCTCAGTTTCTTAATTATTAACCTCTTGCATTAATGTGATACAGTTGTTACAATTGTAACACTAATTGATGAGTCAATATTGATACTTGATTATCAACTTAAGTCCACAGTTTAGACCCTCTCTTGTGGCATATTCTGTGAGTTTTGACAAACGTATAATGACATGTATCCATCATTATAGTATCATACAGAATCATTTCACTGCCCTAAAAATCCTATGTGTTCCACCTATTCATCCCTGTCTCTCCCTCCCATAATCCTTGGCAATCACTCACTGATCTTTTTTACTGTCTCCATAATTTTGCCTTTTCTAGAATGTCATATATTGGGAATCATGCATACAATATGTAGCCTCTCAGATTGGCTTCTTTCACTTGGTAATATGCCTTTAAGCTTCCTCCATCTCTTTTCATGGCTTGATAACTCATTTCTTTTTAGCGCTGTATTCACATTCTTTCTTTATCTTATTCTCTCAAGGTAATAATTTAGATCCACACTCTATCTCTGATCCTCAAACAGGCAGAATGACCCCAGACCAACAGAGGAATAACAGGTAGTCAGAGACACCCCCACTACACACACACACAGACACAGACACAGACACACACACACACACACACACACTACCCCTGTGTAGTGGGATGACACAAGAAGTCTCCATAACCTGGTAGGATAAGAATCCAGCCATGAGCCAACCTGAAACACACCAAATCCAACATAACCACATTCAAAGGCATACACTGTTACACTTTTATTCTAAGAGTAGAAGATTTTAAGTATATACTATTTCATTTTCATTTTCATGACTCCAAAAATGTCATCTCAGTGCCACACCACCATACAAGTAAACCTTCAAAGGTTACATTCATCCCAGAATCCATAGCATATGTTCTTTTGCAGAAATATTGGCCAATTTTTAAGGAGTTCCTTCCTGCTTGAAACAGAAGCTCCTGGGGCCCAACTAATGTTTGACTTCCCTCAGGTCCCCTGAGTGAGCTGTTCTCAGTCAAATTCTTCTCTCCCAGACAGCCCCCATGACTCCCCTATCAAATGGGCACTCGATTTCTGAAGCAGAGGAAGTCCACTTCCTAGATGTGCAGGGGGGTCTATAGGCAGATGCACTCACGGACAGGTCAAGGGCAATGACTGGGCTTTTTACAAGTTTATGGTCCCCACATATGTTACCAAACCAAACTTGAGTCCACTTGCCCATGAACAGTAAAGCCAATCTACTGACACTGGGTTTTGGTGAAGAAAAGTGCAACATTTATTGCAGGCGCCAAGCAAGGAGTCCAGGCAGCTAGTGCTCAAAAGACCTGAACTCCCCAAAGGCTTTTAGAAAAAGCTTTAAAAAGACAGGGTGAGAGAGGGGGGTTATGGGATATGCGATCAACTTGTGGACACACTTCTGATTGGTTGGTGGTGAGGTAACTGAGAGTCAACAACATTAACCTTCTGGTTCCAACCTATCTGGGGTCCACGTGCTTGTGGGCAATATGCAGTTAACTTCTTCCACCTGGTGGGGGTTTCAGTATCTGCAAAACAGCTCAGAGGACATGACTCAGAATATTATCTGTAGCCCTTGAGGAAAAACTAAACACCCTTGACTGTTTAATGGCCAAACTGTTATTATTTTGTCTTGCTTGACTGTTTTCCTTTCTTTCTTTATTTGCTTACTTCTCTGATTAAATTTATTCTTTGACTAAAGATTTTCTACAGACAAAAGGCAGACAGAGGACATGAGGAGGGTCTATTCTGGGAAGGTCCCATAGGGTCCTGATCAGATACACGTGGTCCTAATCACATTGCTACACCTTGAAGTAAACACATCAGCAGGTACCTCAACATGTTGACGTGGGAAGGCCAGAACAGTATCAGCTACAAAGACGCCTCACAAAGCTTATAATCAAGGGACAGAGGACTTTCATTGTGTACAAAATGGGCTGTGAGACCCCAGGCGCTTGTCACTGAATGGACTGAATGAAGCAGGGTCAAGACTAGGGTGAGGCCAGTGAGGCACTGATCTCAGGTGCAAAATTTAAGAGGACAATGAGGAACTCAAGAATCAAGATAAAAACTGTTCTGATGCAATATACTTAAAAATTAAAATGAATGCAGAAAAATTCATGGTTAACAAAATATCAACATTTTAAACAAAGACAGGATCCAACCCAGCACTTGCACGAGCCTGAGGGTGAGATCCTCACTCTCCTCCCCCTAATCCCAGCCCTAAGATGAAATAATGGGGGTGAGCATGCTCTGAAAACAGCACAGAGCTGCTGAAAAGCGAGGTCATGTTACTAGGAGTCTGTTGTTGCTGCAGATAAGAAGGGCAGTAACAATTCAGAGAAAAGACAGCTGTGTCTGGATGGACCCAGGTGGTTCAAGAAAGTGCCATGAGTCAGAGGTGAGCTTTGATAGGGGAGTCGGGTCACAGAGGCAGAAGAGAGGCCGCCAGGGACAGGCAAGCACAGAGCAAAAGGACAGACACTGTGGGGGAGGGGATACAGGAGATGGGAAGATATTGTCTTAATTCAAACAGAAGATGGGTGTTGATGCATAAAAAGAAATACGGTGAGAAGGAGCCAGAGTCTGGGGGTCCAAAAGTTTCACCAAAGAGTTGGGATGGATGCAACAACCAGAACACAGAATTCTCTAATGTCGATTCAAAGGCAACTAATGAACAGAAGTAGTGCTGTGGCTGCCTTTAGAAGTATATATAGACTTATCTTTCCATCTTAAAAATAATACAAGCTCATTCTATAAAATTAGAAAAATACAAAAAAAGGAAAAGAGGAACACCTCCAGAAGTGTGATGCCTTCTTTTTCCACATTCTCTAGGAAGAGACAGTTCTCTAGGAAAAAGTAGTTATGTTTGGAGGGCTAGCGCAGCAAACTTAGAAACAGAAGAGGCTCAGAAGCCAGGTATATAGAAACATTGACTTTGAGATGGCAAAGTGACAACACGTGGGGGTATAGGTCCTTCCTTTGGGAATTCTCACTTAGGCAAGTCCTGGCATACAAAATTATACCCCAATCCCTTGGAAGCTTCTGTTCAAATAAAACCCCTGCCATAGATCAAACACAGTTCTTTTTCTAGCCTGGAAAAAGCAGAATGGCCTTAGTGCTTTGGGTCATGTTTTCCCTTCCTCTTTTCAAACATCTGCTACCAGCTTGATGGTGAGAACACTAGGAACATTTTCCCATTCTTCGGAAACAGGCGTCATTCCTGAGTCTCTGAGCAGCAGAGAGCAAGGATGCCTGACGCTCCTGATACAATGGGCTGCCCGTGGGCTGGGCTGCTGTCAAGGGTGGCATTCCTGGTTCCACACATAAGGACCCATTGCTTCCCTTTCTTCTGTAAAGTTTAAGATTCCTTTCCTAGCACCCATGAAGCATCTCTTGCTATCAACAGATACCAGACACACTGGTAAAAGAGCCAGACTGAGAAGTCTACACCAGATGCTTCATTTCCTTCAGGCAAACAGGCAAGATTTGTATTACGTGAGTTGATAATAGAAGTGACAGTTGATAAGATTGTCGTTAACTCGACTTTATACTAATCTTTAAAAATGCAATTCAACTTCTAAAAAAAGATGCCAATTCTTCACCTTTACTTAACTAAGTGTAATACTCAGTACTTAGTTCTTAATAAAAATACGGAAACCATGAACTTAGCTCTATTCTAAGTGCTGGAATACATGGCACGGACAATGTCTGTGAGAAGACAAAATATAAGAAGCAAGTATAACAACCCAAGGATAAAGTAATACAGACCAGGCATGGGCCCTAAGGGTGGAAATGCAAGAGCTCGACCACTGCTGAGCAAGGTCAATCAGAGGACTTGGGGAAGGTGAAGCTGTGCATTGGGAAAAGGACAGCAGAGGTAGCACTGAGCAGATGAGGTAGAGGAGTAACAGACAGCAGTGACCTTTGTTTGCTAGGGGAATAAGAGCATAACTCTGTATGTGCGTGAGTGCTATTATCTCCTAAAGTTCTCACCACAAACAATTACCTAGCATATCAGACAATCCTATACAGTAAATGCTTTATTGCTGTTTCACAGATGAGGAAACCTAAGAAACTCGTCTGAGGTCACACAGTTATCCGGGGCAGAACTGGGTTTCAAACCCAGCCTTCCGACTCCAGAATCCTTGCTCTTAACTGCTATGCTATAAACGATGATGAGACATGGATAATTGAAATCTTCAGTGTTCTGCCACAGAGATGAGATTGGTTTGATAAGCAGGGAAAGAAGTAGCAAAAACAGTGTTTAGGTAAATTGTCACACCAGGATGACCCAGAGAGGGTCGGGGGTAAAGAAAGTAGGGAGCCAGGGTATGAAATAAAGGGGGCGTGGCCAAGGGGAAAGGAGGCATACCCGGAGGCAATGCTTCAAACTGGCTACAGAAAAGATCTTTGGAAATCCTAGAGCAGATTGGGGAACTGGGGAGGGTCAGAACAGCAATAACCCCAGGATGATGATGGAGCAATAGTCCCGAGCTGTTAGCCATGACCCAGGCGTTGGGCAGGGGGCCGCTTGGTGCCCACCTGGGGCAGCTGGAGAGAACTAGAGACATGAACTCAGTGTGCAGCATGTTAGATTCCAAATTATAAGAAAAGTCGGCAATCCATCCTACCTCCAAAGAACCCACCTCCACGTGGATGTGCCTTCCTGTTTGGGGAGGGAGAGGAGGGGGGAAGGGGGCAGGGCGAAGGAGAGCCTTAGGGCTTCCCACACCCTCCTCCACTCCCTACTCACAGGAAGGAGAAAATAGCAGCTACATTTTCCTTACCAGGAATTGCCCTGGTCCTGGGGAGAGCAAGATAAACAGGACATGGTGCCTGCCTTTGAAAATGAAGACAGGAAGGTAGAGTGACTGCCCGGGATGTGCCCTGGTGGAACCCAGGATGCTACAGAAATGTCCAGAGAACCTCCACTGAGCCCTGGAGCCTCTGACCCAACCTTTCTCGGCCCAGCCCATGAAGGCACACCAGGCACCCCCCCTTTAGGCAGCACAAGTTGAAGGAAACAACACACAGGGATCACCATACACAAGCAGTTCTTTAGCACCTACTGTATACAGTTCACTGTGTAACCACACCCCAGGGGCACCACAACCCATAAGTCCCTAAGACTGCCCTTAAGGGGCTAACTAGAATATTAGAACAATAGATGAGCATAGGAAAGATAGGTTTTCTCACTAATAATGAATTTACTAACGTATTATGGATGAAAAAGATTTTTCCCACAAACTCATCATTTTTCCTCAGGAGATGCAATCATTTCACAGCATCCATGTTGAGTTGATGCTGTGATCCAGCATACACGAGCATATATAGTATAGCATAAAGAAATGGCAGCAGTATCTTCATAGTACTGAAATATGTAAATTAAGATATTTATCTTGTTTGAAATGTACTTTATCAGATTTAGTGGAGGATAAAATTTTTTAGAATGTAAAGTAAAAGATGTAAAAAGTAAAGATGAGAAAGACAAATAAACTCTACAAAATTTTTGGCAAGAAGATCGTAAGAGCAAGAGAAACATATGCTATATAGATAAAAATCAGAAAATACTAAGGTGGCAGCATAATCATGAGACATTCTACCCAAGTCGCTTGAGCTTTATAATTTAGTCTTTTAAAATTAAACCCATTTAGAAAATTTAATTTTGCAGCATTGCTTTAGTTTATTTTTTTTTTTTTGCTGTTGGAAAAATTAGAGAGTAGAATTTAAGAGTATGATAATTCTAAGATAAATGCTAAGTGCCAGAATAAAAAAAATCAGTCATTTTCATCGACTCTAACCTGTAAATTGGTTGAATTTCTACTGTAAAATACGTGTGTATATGCATGTGGACGTGCACGTGTGTGTGTGTGTGTGTGTGTGTGTGTGTGTGTGTGTGTGTGTGTTTCTATCAAGGAATACTAAATGTACAAACTAGAAGATTTCCACTTCACCAGCTAGGTACAAACGTAATAATATGTGCAAATAATGATAAATTCTCTTGGCATGCTATTTCCACTGGGGATCCTTTTGAGATTAGGATATGAAAATTCTTCTTTCAAATATAATTTTGGAGCACTCTTTAATTTTTGGCTCTTTGTCTTTATTATAAAATCTCTTTAAAAATAGGTTAGAGTCTAATTTACTATGGGTGAAGCAAAAGGCAAGCTAAGGAGATAAGATTCTTCCCACTCAGAATTTTATTTATGGACCATAAATGTATGGATAAGTGTTTCCTAAAATATCTCTCATGCAATTCTAGTGTTGCAAATACCCAGAGGGGAAAAAAAGTGTTCCATATTCAAATAAGATGAGGAGACACCTCCTATTATGTTCCTTTTGGATCTCTCATGCGCAGTATCATTGTAAGGCTTTAAGAAATCTTGAAATAGAGACGTCTCTTTAACATCATTTCTCAAACTTACTTGCCCAGAGAAACCCCTGCCCTTTTCCTTTCCCAAAAAGCATACTTTGTGGAAGTGATGCACATAGAACTACATCTACTTCAACCAAAAAATATTCATTATAAATGAGTTGGTCATTACTGTATTTACTATAAATCAGAATTACCCATCTGGAAAGTTTCCTTGGATCCAGCAGTGCTTTCAGCTCCATTACTAAGTTTGATGAGCAGATACCCATTCCCACACCCACCAGAAGGTTAAATCAAGTGTATCCATTAAGGTTTACCAGAGAAGCAGAACAAGTAGGAGACATATATTAAGATACTTACTGCGAGAAATTGGTTTACATAATTGTGGAAGCAAATCCAAAATGTATAGGGCAGACCATAGGGAACAGCAAGCTAGAACTCTTGGGCATGGGCTGAAGCTTCTGTCCACGGGCAGAATTTCTTCTTCTCTTACAGCTGGTTGAATCAGATCCATCCAGATTACCTGGGATAATCTCCTTTATTTAAAGGCAATTGATTTTAAAATTTAATCACCTCTACAAAATACCTTCCCTGCAACATCTAGATTAGTGTTGGAGTGAATAACTGGGAACCATAGTTAAGCTGTGTTGTTACAGCTAAAAGACCACCATCCACTCCTGTCAACTTGGCAACCATGCATGTCTCCTTCAACATACTTAATTTCCAAACAAAGACAATATCCAAGTCATAATTCTACCTAATGTGACACAAAAACACTCTTTGTTCAACCAAAAACACACTTTCCTTTTTCCTAGAAAAGGATGCAAAGCCCTTGAGTGATGTTCTGTCTTCTTTGATATTCTGTACCTCAAAAGCTGAGACAGAAAGTTAATGATTATTAATAGATCTTATGTTAGATAATAAGGGAATAAGAAAAGAAAGAAAACAGCACATATATATATATATATATATATATATTCCTTTTAAAAATTAGGAAGAAATACTCATAACTATCGCAGTCCTCATTTCTACAACTTGTCTCATGACCAGATTATCTAGGATAATCTTCTTTACTTCAGGTCAACTGATTATGAACTTTAATCACATCTATAAAATACCTTCACAGCAACTTCTAGATTGATGTTTGAGTGAATAACTAGGGACTGTAGCTTAGCCATGTTGGTGTATCTAAAAGACTATTATCTTTGGCTAGTGGGTGACCCAAACCTTCATCCTTGAAGAGGCTGGACCATTATCAGCCCTGCAAGTATGTATTGAGTTTGGTAATTTCCCACTGACTCTAATCACAGGCTTTGGTAATATTAAGAGACTCTCTCAAGTATTTCCTTTATTCCAGACATACTCTTCATTACCCCCCTGTGTAGTAGCAATCAAATTTCTCCTTGGTAATTAGAATCAAGTGCCCCAGTCAGTACATTAATCCCTTTCTTTGCCTGATGGCAGTCACAACTTTCAGTTCAATGCAATCATAGTGCCTTCTAGTGGAAGAATTACTTCTTAGGGACCAAGACCTCTAGACCATCAGAACCTAAAGATGAGAGGATGGGAAGCAAAAATGTTGCTAGCGGATAACTAGGCGTAATAGTGAGTGGATCTGTGAATCTATGGGAGAAACAGCAATGTATATTGGAAACAGATGTAGAGCATATACTGCATCCAGAGGACATTGCCCAAGCTCTGCAAGGTATTTCCACCTACTTAGTGCTGCAGCTGAGTCTTTAAAAGGCCATTCCACCATCCTACCAGGCCAACCACTTTAGGATGATGGGGGAAATAGTAAAACTAGTAAATTCCATGATCATGGGCTCATTACAATGCTTCATTTGCTGTGAAGTAAGTTCCTTGATCAAAATCAGTGTTGTGTAGGATATCATGACAGTGGAAGAGCTATTCTCTAAATCCATGGGTTGTAGTTTTGGCAGAAGAATTTCACACAAGGAAGGCAAATCCAGATTAAGTATATATTCATGTTAAAAAAAAAAAGTGCTGACCCTTCCATGATAGAAGTGGTCCAATGTAATCAATCTACCACCAGGTAGTGGACTGGTTACCCCCTTGGAATTGTGCCATATTGGGGAATCCACATTGATCCAATCTGCTTCTCAGATTGGACATTCATCAGTGGCCATAGACACGGTGGCTTTGTAAGTTCCTGATTCGTGCATAACCTCCATCCCTGCCACCATGACCACTGTGTTCATGAGCCCATTGGGCAATGACGGGAGTGGCTGTAAAAGGAGGCTGACCAGTATCCACAGAACTGGTCATCCTGTCCATTTGATTATTAAAGGTTTCTTCTGCTGAGGTCACCCTTTGGTGAGCTTTTATAGGGGACACAAATATCTTCACATTCTTTGTCCATTCAGGGAGCTCTATCCACATACCTTTTCCCTGGTCTCCTTGTTGCCAGTTTTCTAAACATGTTTTTAACAAATCCCTGTCTATCCATGCTATTGGCCACAGCCCATGACTCTGTATAGCCTCATACCTCTGGCAATTTCTCCTTCCAGACAAAATGAGCAACCAGGTGCACTGACTGAAAATTATAGCACTCTCATACATACCCATCTTGTGTATATCACTTCCATTTAACAATGAGGTGCTGCTGTGCACACCCAACTTAATCGCTTCGGATTAGACAATAACTGATACATGATGGACAGCTGAGTTCACATGGTAACTTGGTGGCCCACAGTTAAGTGTTTGGTCTCTACTAAGTAGCTGACCAAAAGATATTTTTCAAAAGAAGAGTAGGTATCCACAAAGGATGGCAGGGCTTTGCTATGAAATGGTAAGGATCTGCACTGTGATTCAACTGCAGAAGCCTGCCAACAGCTTCAGACAGCATCCCTATCTGCACTGACACTTCAAACATGATCAGATATGCTCTATCTGGGTTCTGGGTTCTGGTCCGAGTGGCAGAACAGCTTGTATGGCAGCCTGGACCTGTTGCAGAGCCTTCTTTTGTTCTGGGTCCCACTATAAACTAGCAGCTTTTCAGGTCACTCAGTAAACAGGCCAGAGTAGCACACCCCAGTAACGAATATGTTGCCTCTAAAATATAAAGAGGCCCACTAGGCATTGTGCCTCATTTTTGGTTGTAGGAGGGACCAGATGCAACAATTTATTCTTCAACTTGGAAAAGATATCTTGATGTGCCCTACACCACTAAACCCCTAGACATTTCATCGAGGTGTAAATCCCCTGAACCGTTTGTGGAATTTATTTCCCAACTTCTGGCATGCAAACATCTCACCAACAAGTTTAGAATAATTGCTACTTCTTGCCTACTAGGTCCAATCAACCTAAGGTCACCAGTTTAATGAACCAGTGTGATGCCCTATAGGAGGGAGGGGTGATCAAGGTCCCTGAAGATTTTATTATGACATTAGACTGCAGAGTTGATATACCCCTGAGGTAAGATGGGGAAGGTGTATTGCTGGCCTTGCTAGTTGAAAGCAAACTATCTCTGGTGATCTCTATTAACAGGGATAGAGAAGAAGGTCATTTTCCAAATCAGTAGCTGCACACTAGGTACCAGGGAATGTGCTAATTTGTTCAAGCAACAAAACCACATCTGGAACAGCAGCTGCAATTGGAATCACCATCTGATTGAGCAATAAATCCATTGTCATTCTCTGAGATACATCTGTCTTCTGTACAGATAGGCAAGTTGAGTGGGGATGTGGTAGAAATGACCACTACTGTACCTTTAAGTCCTCAATGGTGGCACTAATCTCTGCAATCCCTCCAGGAATGCAGTGTTACGTATGATTTACTATTTTTGTAGGTAGAGGCAATTCTAGTGGCTACCACTTGGCCTTTCTTACCATAAGCTCTCACTCCATAGGTCAGGGAACCAATATGGAGATTCTGCCAGTTGCTGGGTATATCTATTCCAATTATGCACTCCAAAACTGGGGAAATAACCACAGGATGGGCTCTGGGACCCACTGAGCCCACTGTGTAATGGACCTGACATTGATCACCTGACCTTCATAAGCTCCTACTCTGATTGGTGGACCACCGTGATGTTTTGGATCTCTTGGAATCTATATCAGTTTAGATCCAGTGTCTGGTAAACTCTAAAATGTCTCGTTATTTCCTTTCCCCAGTGCATAATAACCCTGGTAAGTGGCTGTAGATCCCTCTGGGGAAGACTGGGAGAAAGATTAATAGTAGAAAATTTTGACAATGTGCTGGAATCCTTCATCTTGGGGACCAGGTTTCCCCTTTTTTAAAGAGGTTCTTAGTCTACAAACACACCCAAATCTGAGAACTGATTCAAGGACCATGGTTCTCTCTTTTGTT
Source organism: Tursiops truncatus (assembly GCF_011762595.2). NCBI lineage: Eukaryota > Metazoa > Chordata > Mammalia > Artiodactyla > Delphinidae > Tursiops > Tursiops truncatus. The sequence goes on along the minus strand of NC_047037.1, from coordinate 136,595,230 downwards.
GTGTCAAGTTAGACTTCTGTTCACTAGACCTAGAACTCTTCCACTTATACAGCTCAGGTAAGAATTTAGTAGACTGTTCATTTGCTTCTTGTCTAGAGACACCATGATCAACCAGATAATACCATAGTCTCTGTGAGTCAGGCTATAATGACTCACCATTGATTTCACCATCCTTTACAGTAAGCATGACCACCTCGTATTTTGCAATTAACTGCCAACACTTGGTTCCTGCCACCCTGGGATCCAATTACCCTCATTGTACTTAGGGATCTCAGTTCAACAGTAGCAGTTACCACTGTAATTTCTGCCCCACAGAGAAGAGTAAGCATAGAACTCTTCAAGAATATTGGAGTTCCCCACATTGACTTATTTCTCACACTCCTGGTAAAAGGTGTGTCTTATGCGTCATCCCTGAGTGAGCTGGTCAGGTCTTAAGAGGATAACTCCTCTTGAACAGTTCAATCTACCCCAAGCCTTTGGTTGTCTCCCTCTACGGTAGACTAAGGCTATTCTGACATTTCAACTTCATTTAGTTTAGGCCATTTTTGAGTCCACGTTTTATCCAAGCAAATAAACAAACTTTTAGAGCCCTTTTTAACCCTCAAGACAAAATATTGAACCCAGAATATCTGCCTATTAGGTCTATATCAATGGCAGGGTAAGCTGTGAACAGAATCCGCAGTGCCTTACAAGGAAACTACCTCAGGGGAGTCCATTACGTGTTCTTTGGGCAGGAAAATTGAGAGAACTGGTGATTCTGTGTACTTTGTAACCCCAATGCCACTTTCTATCATGTAAATCCAACTGTTTTATTTTGGTTGCTCAGTTTATCATTTTTCTTCCTCCTTACTTTGTCCTTTAGCTTGATAATTTGGTAAGAATCAGGGACCACCAGACATTTTAAAGATACAAGTGCAGTTACTCCCAAACCAGCTTAGATGTCTTCCTATTGTGTTGTTATCAATGTGCATATTCAGAAGCCAAAATAAAAGCACGTGGTCCCTCAGTGGGTTCCCTGAACTTCCATATCACAGAGTAGATGACCCTGAGTATCATGTCACACAGAGCTGTCCCTGACTGCTGTATCACAGTGACCTGTATGGGGGTGGTCTCAGAGAACTGACTCTATCAACCAACCAGCTCAAGAAGGACGAATAGGCTGACATATGGCTGAGAAGAAAAAGTCAGACAACTCACGATGACTCATACAGACGCTTGAAAATAAAAAATCTATACACAGCCACCTACGGTATTTTAATTTAAAAAATTTACCCAAGTCCTGTAGAAATACAATTTGCATGAAAGCCCACATTGCTAAAAAAAATTTTCAGTTCTCACGTATGATTTCCCAGACTTCCAGACTTCTGTGTCTCCTTCTAAGTACAGATAATTTTCCAAACTTTGGTGCATAAGACACAAACACTGATTTAAGCTGAAATCTAATCAATCCACTCTTTTGGTGGAAACATGAAAATTAAATTTAAATTCTCATCTCAGAATTTTTTTGAAAGGCAACTTCAGGATTGGGGGAGGGAGAGGAAAACCAAACCTTTGACCACGATCTCTTTCATCTGGGTTTCTGACTTTCCTGCCCTCTCCTCAACCTTCTCATCTTGGCTGGGAAGTGGTGAGAGGGTGGGATTAGCAGTCACACCCCCAAGGGTAGCCCAGCCCCTCCCCTGAAACAGGTTGCTAATCTCCTCTGGTTGCTCCCTTCTCCATGAAGGGTGGGATTTGAACTAAAGGCTTCCAAGGCCCCTTGCAGATCTTACATCCCACAATTCTACTTTCTCTTTGACCCTCTACCCCATCCTGTGTTGTCATTCATGGATTTGAAGGCCAACCTGGGAACACAAATGGTGACGCACACCTGAGATTTCTCCAGGGTGAAAACAAGGCAACTTGCATCCTTCCGGATCCCTTCTTTTTCATCTGGACAAAGGATGGGTGTCCCACAATTCTTAAAGCTATCAGATAATGAGGTTCGGGATGGTTCCGACCCCATACACAGAGTTCCCATCACTAAGATGTGGCATATTGGGGGTGGGGAGTCCCTCAGGACATCGAAGTTGGCCTCATAAGAGTTGCACCACATTTGTCTAGCTTCAGCCTTCATTTCCTTTGGTGCAACTGAAAAGCAGGTAGAGGATAGCTCTTCCCTTCCTGGGAGGCTTCCTCAAGCTCCCTCGAGGGGGCCCTACCCCATACTGCTTTCTATCCCATTCCTGCTATCAAAGTGTACCAGACCCATCGGCTGTTTCTTCTGCCTTCTGCTCTGGAAGGACTACCACTACCATGAGATCTAATGGATTAAATGTATGCTCAAAATCCTGCCGAAAATCAAGTCACGCACTGTGTTACCCACCCCCATGTCTTCTGTCCCTTCACCCATCCTTTTCTAGCCTAGTGACAACCCACCTGTCTCCACAAGGGCCCATGTCAGACACTGGAGACAGGCCCCTGGAGCAGGTATTTAAGGGGTGGTAAGTAGGCTTTCAGTGGCCCTGCTACAAGTCACACTGCAAGAGAGGCCTCCTACTCCACCCACCCAAGGAACCAGCTCGATCATGCATTTGTATTCCTCCCTACTCCAATCCCTCCCAGAAGATAGCTGCCTAGAGCTACACCGTGCTTTCTCGAGATGTAGAATTCATGAACACATTTCTGAGGACACGAAAAGAGAGTGTTAAATTTAACATCAGATAACTTTGCAGCTTCTAACCAATGGTGTGCTGGTAAATGTTTATCAACAGGCTCTCCAGGAAAAACATGTGCACACACATACACACACACACGTTTATAATACATTGTACTGATCTAAAGGATGTATAGCACACAGTTTACAAATAATAATATATGTAGCAATTTTTATTGTAAATTCCACTTAGCCCATTGATTCTTATAGAATGTTTCTGTGGACTTTTCCACAATGCTTGTTTCTGCCCCCAAACTATGGTGGTCATTGACAAATGAGTGTCGTTCCAACATGAATATGGGTTGAGATCTTCATTTAGTGAAACAAAGAAAGTGAAGATGCAAGTCAGAACTTCACTCATTCATCAGTGACATGAACAACTTCTGTACTGAATCAAATAAGAGTTTTTGAATACTTGAAGAATATTTCCTGAGGTTTTGTGGTGGTATTCACAATGCAACAGGTACAGACATGAGACACTCTTGAGTTTAATCTACATTATTAACAATGCCCTATTACTTCCTTGAATCCAGACCAGGATTTCTCAACTTCACTATTGACATTTCAGACCAGAGAGTCTGATCATTCTTTGTCGTGGGGGCCATCCTGTGCATATTGAACGTTTAGCAGCATCCCTGGCCTCTACCCACTAGATGCCAGTAGCACCACCACCCCCGTTTGTGACTATCAAAAGTGTTTCTGCCCAATGTCCCCTGCGGACAAAGTCGCCCCTGGTTCATAACCACTGATTTTGATAATCAGCAAAACAATAAACCGAGCCTGATTGGTTGTGTTTGACAACTTGTGTGGTATAAATACTCCCACCACGGCCAATTTCCAGCTATCAAAGTGACTTCACGAACACCATTTTGCGGTATTTCCACGTTATAGAAACAACAGATGTAAATAACCTCAAGAAATAAACACAGTAAAAGGAGTAGGAAGGTGATGAGTTTTGAGTATTGATCACCTTTGTCTTGAATATAATTCATTTAATTGTAAGTTTACGTAGTTTAATTTTTAACGATGGCCGTGTTTAACAACCAGCTCCTAAACCTAAAATTTGAGAGTCAGCTCTCACCAGCCAGTCGAACGAGCTCCAGCACACCACTGCTTCTACTCCATGAGAGCATGCAGGGTTTTTTTGTTTCTTTTTTTAAAACAAATAAGAAAATAATTTTATTTTCAGCATAATTTCTTTCCTCTTTGAACTTTAAAGGGATTTGATCTTTTCAGTTTTAATTTTCCCCAGAAAATTTTATAAAGAAATAGTCAGATTTTGTTTATCTTCATATCACTGGCACTTTTTATTGGAATTTTTATGTTGCCTTTCAGTGTCATTCTAGAATTTTTGATGAGCTATACTAGACAGTTGGATTGGATATGATTTGGGCAAAAATAGAATCTCAACATTTAAAAACATAAATAGAAATTTAAGGTTCTATTTAATATTTTGTCTTTTTTTGACCCATTACTTTTAACTATTAACTGGAGTCTGGCTCTTTCTCTCTGTAAAGGAGCTCAGTAGTTTCTTAAGGAAGTCTATGCGCACTTTCCTAAGGTCAGTTCCTAATAACAATAAACCCTCCTTTTGGTATGGTAGTAGGCATGAGCAGTATAATTTTTGTGCTAAGAAGCTAAGAAGTGGTTCTAAAGAATAATTCAATAAATTCAAAGAGTTTTCAACATAAATATGAAATATTATGAACATGCAGTTTTGAGTGAAGTATTTGTGGTGCCTCTTAAGCCTGCACCTTGGCACAGAGTTTCTGGTTTGTTTGCATGATTTGCTTCTTCCCACTCTCCCCTCAGCTGAGGCCCATTCTTTTGAGAGTGCTTTCAAAGCACTAGCAGATCACAAGATGACCAAGCACACACTCACCCTTAAAAATACAGCTGGCCAGCAGATGGCCTGGAAACTCATTTTGGAAAATCCCATGAAAAAGTAACAAGTTCCTTCAGGATTTTCTTCTGAACATCTCAGGCTAAAGTCCCCCTCTTCCTTTGCTCCCCCTTCATTTGTCATGCTTCCCAGAAGCTCAACTAATGGCTCACATGGTCCCATTTTCTCAACCTGCTACTTTGGAAGGAGAAAGTCCCTTCAAGTCAATTGCTTCTGTACTCATTTCCACAACAAGACACCTCTTACAACACCAGGCCCTCAACCTTACTCACCACAGTCTTCGTAAAGAGATGGTACCGGCTGTCAGTGTCCATAGATGGCATTTGACCTATAATGCAACTTCATTTCTTCATTGAAGTTTGGTTGCTGTACAATATTATATAAGTTACAGGTGTCCAATATAGTGATTCATAATTTCTAAAGGTTATTTATAGTTACTATAACCTATTGGCTGTATTCCCTACGCTGTACAATATATCCTTGCAGCTTATTTTATACGTTAACAGTTTATACCCTTAATTCCCTGCTCCTCTCTTTCCCCTCCCCACTTCCCTTTACCCCACTGGCAACCAGTAGTTTGTTCTTTCTATCTGTGGGTCTGCTTCTTTTTGTTATGTTCGCTAGTTTGTTGTATTTTTCAGATTCCACATATGAGATACCATAGAGTATTTGTCTTTCTCTGTCTGAATTATTTCACTTAACATAATACCCTCCAAGTTCATCCATGTTGTTGCAAATGGCAGAATTTCATTCTTTTTTATGGCTGAGTAATATTCCATTGTATATGGTGTGTGTGTGTGTGTGTGTGTGTGTGTGTGTGTGTATACACATCTCACATCATATACATATATATATCTTCTTCTTCTTTATCCATTCATCTGTCCATGGGCATATAAGTTGCTTCCATATCTTGGCTATTGTAAATAGTGCTGCTATGAACATTGGGTGCATGTATCTTTCTGAATTAGAGTTTTTGCATTTTTTTGGATATATACCTAGGAGTGGAATTGCTGAGACATAGGGTAATTCTATTTTTAGTTTTTTGAGAAACCTCCATATTGTTTTACACAGTGGCTTGATGCAACTTCAATTTAAACATAACCTGTGCCATAATAATCCACTCTGCTGATCAAGGACTTGGTTCCACTCTAGTCAAATATGGCCTTTGGATGTGTAGTGATATACGGCATAAGTCGAGGGGAAACAACAGTTTTCAAACAAGCAAAGGCCAGTCGTTTATTTAAGACGCATTCATTACTCTCCGTATGAGCCAAGCAATGTTCAGGTACCAGAGATACAGCTGTGTGTCATCTAAACACTGTTCCTCCCCTCCTGCAGTTGACACTCCAGTAGGAGGGCCAGTTGTCACTCAAATAACCTCTCAAAACATCATCACAAATAATGCGGAGGGTGATGAGAAGGAGAAGATTTCAGAAAGCACGTGGGAAGACCCTCCGTGTCATATCTGCCAAGAGAGGTTTTAATTCAGCAACTCACAGAAAAAGAGCAGTTTAGCCAGGAAGTCCTGAGGTCGAATTTTGACCCTCCGCTCTGCCCTTCCTCACGGGGCCTTGGAGAATCTCAGGGGAGCCTCAGAAGCCTGGATTTGGCTGTGCAGGTCTAGACTTATACCTCACAAGGGAGGCCTTCCTTGTGCCCAGAGAAAGCCTGTCATCTGGCTGGTTTATTTCCTGCAGGAGAAATAAAACCCTGAATGTGGCTGCTCATCTTATGGCAGAGGATGAGCCAGGGGTCTGCCTCTAGCCTTTGCAGGTGAAAGGGTGCCTTCCCCCAGGCGTAGGGATTATGGTGACCTGCCAGTTCCCTGCAAGAGGCCAAGTCAAGCATTTGGCTACCGGGAAACCCCTTCTCTGGGCAGGTGCCCGGAAGCCCTCTCCCCTCTTGAGACAGCAAAGTTGGGCTCATGTGAGGGGCCTGATTGTCTCTGTTCATCCACAGATGCCCTGCAGACCCTGTGCAGACAGCCTGGCTGGGCAGTTCAGTACGGGGCCCAGAAACCAGGCTTCACACCCTTGACCATGAACGTCTCCAGGACAGGCAAGGTGGTGAGATCAGAGGCGGATTCCAGATGCCCTAGTGAAAGCCAGCCTCTCTGTCCAGGAGGTTGTCAAGATCTGGGGCTGGTGGGGGAGGAAACAGCCTCGGTCTTGGCCTGGGTGTTGACTCTGAGGAAACATCACCCACGCACATGGAGACCACTTGCAAATCTTTCCTTCCTGGAAACGGGGTCAGTCTACCTCTGCTCCTGCAGGGGTGGTCCAAGGTCTAGGGTGATGGAGTCTGGAGGCAGGGGTTCCAGGGAGCAGCCGTTTCTGAGTCACCCAGCACAGGGGTCACAGCTAGTGTCACTGGAGAATATTAGAGGGGACGGGGACTCCAGGGGTCCCTGTGGCTCAGATTCAAATCTTGGAAGGGACCATGGGGACAGAGCAGACAGGGAACAGCAGCTTCACTGGACAGCGGCCCTACCCTCCCAACCCTGGTGACCGCCCCCATTTACCAGAGCCCCCAAATCTCAGCCAGCTGATGCCACACACAGAGGACTCCCCTGTTGCCCTTGTCAGTCTTGGGGGTCTGAGACTGACGGGGGGTGTGTTGTCCTTGGGGAAGACCAACAGCCCCACCCGGAAGAATATGGCTTCTGAGAAAGGGTGCCATGGGGTGAGCCCCCAGCCAAGCTCTGATCTAAAATGAAGAGGGTGGCTCTTCCACACGACAGAGGGAACACAGAAGGTGTGGGCAGCAGGTGGCAGGTGCTGTGCCCAGGAGTCACTCCAAGGCCATGTTCTCCAGCAGAGAGGCCGGGGTGCCTGGATCAGGGGCTTGGGCAGCCTCACTGCACTAGTGCTTAGTCCATGGCTGCCCAATACCGCAGGCTCCACTATCCCCCAGTCGGACCGGATGTGATGAAGGGAGGGAAGGGCGGGTCCTCTTAGTCCCACCTCTGCCAGTAGGTGGAGAAGGTCGGAAGTGGGCCTGGCCAGGACCTTATGACACATGGAGCCACCTGCCCCGCTGACATGCCTGAGCCTCACGGAGCAGCCAGAGGGGCTGGCATGGGCTCTGTGACCCCTCTGGAATCAGGAGTGGGAAGCAGAACAGGAGGATGGAAGAGAGGCAGAGATGATGTTTTCCCCACTATTCGCCCCCTGAAGCTTCATCCTTGCTTTCAAGTCCTGGGGGGCATGAGAAGGGGTCTGCAAGCAGCAGCGCCAGGCAGGGTGGGACGGCAGGCTCTGACCTTCGGGAATGGCACCTGCCAGGGGTAGGTGAGGGCTGCCCTTGTGTTCTCCCAGGAACTTTGGAAAATTCCTTTCTCATGATTCCCATCCACCAGTGGATGCCACCCATCAGTGGTTTTCGATGACTCGGGGCTTCTCAGAAGCTGGGGAACCACGGGGAACGCACAGCAGTCAGAGCAGCCTGTCCTCAACTGCCCATGTTTATCCCTCGGTGCAGATTCTGGTGGAGGCAAGAGTTCCTGCTGAAATGAGATGGGAACATCATTCTTCTCACCCATAGCTGCCTGTTAGAAACAGCTGCCCAGGCCCCACCCCAGAGACTGGGGTTTAAATTGCCTTGCGGTGCAGCTCAGATGCTGGAATTTCTTAGAATCTTCCCCAGGATCCTAATGTGCAAGCAGGGCCAGGGACCACAGCTGAGCAGCTCTAATCATAAAGTGCAGCTGGCTGGGTCCCCAAGGACCCAAGGGAGCATGGCTCTTGCTGCCCGAGGCTGTGGCGGAGACCACCTGCATCTTGGTGACCAGTCCTCTCAGCTCTGGTCAGCGGGTGCGCTCGGCTGCAGGCGTGGTTGGCAAGTGTGGATCTCGCTGGGGACCTTGTGGCCTCCTACTTGGGGCCCCCATGAGAGTGGCTGGCTTGGTGTCCAGCCAAGGGGCAGGCAGTCCTGCGTGGCCAACGCCTGGAAGAGGGACCTCTTTCCGCCCTGCAAAGGCTCAGGCCCAACCTGTCCATCAACCTAGAATTGGAGCCCCTGTGGCCAGCTTGGCCCTTAAATGTTTTAATTTCTAGTAACTTGGGCAGGAAACCTCACAACCTTTTATGGGTTGCCTTCCACAGACCAGGTGTCTACCTCCACTTAGGAAGCCACTGGAAGCGTGGCGTTGGTGGGCAAGGCAGGGATGCTAAGTGCAGCAACACAGGGCCACCAAGCTGAGCAGGGCCCCCGGGAAAGCAGGGAAGCCATGTGGATGGGCTTTTCCCTCTCGCTTCAGCTCCCACTGGATACTTAGCTCTTTCCGTGAGGCCTCTGGGCGAGGGCCTGGGACGCGGAGGGGAGGAGAGCTGCAGGGCTTCTTGCTGTGGACAGTGACATCCAGTAGGTAGAGCTGGGTGCCCACTCTGTCCCAGCTGTGGGCAGATCCTTTCTAGAGAAAAGGGGAGTTTCCTTGAAAGAGTTCAACCTATCAGAGTGTTCTGGGCACTCCTGGCTCAGAGAGACTGCCAACCTGTGTTTTATGGCTGCTGTGGGTCATTATACCCTCAGGGCCACTGTCCTGATGGGGGGTTGGGGAGAGAGTTCAAACGGACCTCAGATTCTCCTGATGAAAAAGGAAGAGGGTGTGTGATGTCCTTACCCGGTGAAGACTTCCACATTCGGTACCTCAGACTTCAGGTCAAATCTTGCCCGCACATTTGAGAAAAACTAGCGAACCACAGATAAACGTCCCTGCCCCCAGGGAGCTACAGGGTTCCAGGCTGGCCCCAAACCATCTTAACTACTTGTCGGCTATTTCTACATAACCCATGATGGGTGGACCTCACTCCCCTCCTCCCTAGACTTTGTCGGACTCTGGGGTCAAAGGAGTAAAACGTTGAGCGGTGAGCATGTGTGCATGTGTGAATGCGCATGCAAGCACACATGCACCAATGCACACAAACACGCCAAACACACACCACACACGCACACACACACACACCCCTCACACGCACACATATCCCAAACCTGCCCATACTCCAAGGGGTATGCCATGGCAACCCTCCTAGCCAGTTGTGTGAGCCTGGACCCAGATCCCCGGGACCCCAGGCTGTGTCCTTCTTCCGGCTCCTTCCTCACCTCCTTGGCTTTGTCTGAACCAGCTGTGTCCCTTTGAGCCCAGGAACTCAGCCCAAGGCCCTCTGGCCATCCCCTAATCAACCCTGGGCTAACACAGTGCCCCCCGACTCCAGAAATGTGTGTTGAAGGGGTGGGAAGGTCCATTCCCAGCACAGGTAAGGAATGTAAAAGAAGAGTGAGCCCTCTGCATCCTGGGCCTCCTGTTCCGGATGACAAGAGGGCCAGGCAGGCTCTGATGAAAGGTAGGGAGGAGGGTTCTTGGACCCCAACACATTGCAGATAAGGGTGAAAGGACAAGTCCTTGAGCAGGGAAAGCTCACCTGAAATTCAAAGCAGACACAGAAGTAAGGGCAGCAGCACGTGACAGCTGGATGGCTGGTGGTCCTGAGGCAGGATTCCCAGTCCCTGTGGTGTGGGACACCAAACTGAGTCAGAGGCCTCTCTCCTGTTTGCAGGGCCTGAATTTACCTCTGACTGCAGAGGGGGAGGCCCAGTGCCTCCCCACCACCCAATCTGTCCCTCATTTGGGATACATTGTCCACAAGTAAAAAGGGTTTGAGAACATTTTGGGGGGAGATAGTATAGTGTAGTGGTTAGGAGCACGGGCTGTGGAATCCGACCACCACTGTCCAAATTCTGGCCCTGTGTGGCCTTAGTTGCGTCATTTAACCTCTCTGTGCCTCAGCTTCCTTACTCATAAAATGAGGATAATGATAGCACTTTAATGTTCATATTAATTTGCCATTGCTGCTTTACAAACACCCCAAAACCTAGTGGCTTAAAATAGCGGGAAACACTATCTCTGGCATTTTCTGTGGGTCAGGAATTTTGGGGCTGGCTTGGCTGGGCAGGTTAGTCTCAGGATTATTTGGGGGGTCCATCTGATGTTGGCTGGGCTGTCATCTCAAGGCTCAACTGGCTGGAGGGTCGGCTTCCAAGAGGGCTCACGCACACACCTGGCAAGCTGGTGCTGGCTGTTGGTGGGAGGCATCCTGACGTGGGCTTCCCTGCAGGGCTGCTTGGGCATCCTCTCAACATGGCGTCTGGTCACCCCAGAGAGAGAGCAATCTGGGACAGACAGAGCCAGGCAGCTGCTGTCCTTTTATGACCCAGCCTGAGAAAATTCTAACACCATCACTCCTATTCTATTCATTCTATTCACATTCTATTCATCAGAAGAGAGTACTAAGTCCAGCCCACATTCAAAAGGAGGGAAATCAGGGTCTACCTTTTGAAGGGAGGACTGTCAAAGAATTAAGGATGATAGGAATGCCAGGAGGGAAAGAAATAGGGTGCTATAGAGAGAAGGCCAGAAAAGCTACTTAGATGGGATGATCTGGAGACACTGTCTAAAGGACAAGAAGCAACCAATACAGGCAAATCTCAGAGATATTATGGGTTTGTTTCCAGACCACTGCAATAAAGCAAACACTGCGATAATGTGAGTCACACACATTTTTTAGTTTCCCAGTGCATATAAGTTATGTTTACACTAGACTGTAGTCTATTAAGTGTGCAATAACATTGTCTTTAAAAAAAAACAATGTACATACTTCAATTTGAAAAACACTTTATTGCTAAAAACTGCTAACCATCATCTGATCCTTCAGTGATTTGTGATATTTTTGCAATAGTGACTTCAGAGATCACTGATCACAGATCATTATAACAAATATAATAATAACGGAAAGGTTTGAAATATTGCAAGAATTACCAGATGTGACACAGAGGCCTGAAGTGAGCAAATGTTGTTGGAAAAATGGTGCCTATAGAATTGTTCAATGGAGGGTTGCCACAAACTTTCATTCTGTAAAAACACAATACCTGTGAAGTGCAATAAAACGAGGTGTGTCTGTAATGGGAATAGCCAAGGGATGGGCATTCCAGGTAGATGGAACCGTAAGCTCAAGGGCCCAACGGAGAGAAGGATCCTGGGGGGCTCTGGAACATCGGCAAGGACAGGATGCCTGGAGCCGGTGAGTGAGGGTGAGCGCTGCCGGAACAGGGGTGGAAAGGCAGCATTTCACCTGTCTTTCCAGGTTCTCAAAGGCTCTGCCACTTAGTGCAATCTCACTGCTTGCTACAGAGTGGCTCATTCAGGAGTGTTGAAAGGAGGGAGAGGGCACCAGGAGAGGTCAAGGGCATCAAGGACGAGACAGAGGCACCAGCAGCAAGACAGTTTAGAGTGGGCAGAGAGGATGAAGGGAGAGCAAGCCACAGGCCGTGGGATGTGGCTGGGCAAAGTCAGCTCTGCAAAGGCCACTGGTGTCACCTGACCTGGGGGAGCAGGAAGCTGAAGTGAGAGACAGCCTCCTCCCCAGCCTTGAGCATGGACAGGTCACCACTGGGCTGAGGATCAGATGGAGACCAGGAGGCAGTGAAGAAAAAGGCTCGGACAGTTTTTGCCAACCCACAGTTAGAGGGCAGGTGACCTCCAAGCCTCCATTTCCTTACCTATAAAATCTCTAGGGCTTCCCTGGTGGCGCAGTGGTTGAGAGTCCGCCTGCTGATGCAGGGGACGCGGGGTCGTGCCCTGGTCCGGAAAGATCCCACATGCCGCGGAGTGGCTGGGCCCACTGAGCCTGAGCATCCAGGGCCTGTGCTCTGCAACAGGAGAGGCCACAACAGGGAGAGGCCCACGCACCGCAAAAAAATAAGTTAGTTAATTAATTAAATAAAATAAAATAAAAATCTCTAATCTTTACCTCCTACATCTGTCAAATCCCTGATTATTTCAAATGCGCTGGAGCTGCTCCTCTGGCCCAAGAGATCTGCCTGGTAAATATTCAGGGATTTTGTGAACTGGTTGTAAAACTGCTGATAAGTCTAAAATCAGCAGTGGTGGGAGCGTTTACACCACAGAAATTGGCAAACACTGCAAATCAGGACTTTTCTCCACCCCCCTTTCTGGGCTGTTGGCTTCTCCGCCTACCATTTGCACGTGCTCTTGTTTTCAGAACTGAAAAAGGAGAAAGTATTTACAGCACCCGGCACACGGTAACTTCTCCCCAAACAGTTGCTACTCGTCCACACATATTCTCATCAACGCAACCATAATGACCGCAAACACCTTTTGAGTCTAAAGACAGAAGAGTTACAGGACCTCCGGGAAGTCACACTGCATCCACCTTGCAGACCTCTGTGACCAGCCACCTCCATGATGCCCCACTGCTCTGGACACTCACATTCTTACTCTGTCAAGGAAGTTATGTCACGGGGGCTTTAAGAGGAAAGACAGTTGGAGCAGCCTCCACAAAAACCCCCCTGCTGCGGCCACATGAGACATGGCCCCAAACCAAGGGGGGTCTCCTCCTTGCCACCCTCCCAGTCTCCCCCACCCTCCCAGGCAGGACCCAGGACCTGCAACTTCCCCAGACAACGCCAGGCAGTCATTCACAGCCAGTGAGCAAATGCAGGGGTAGGGGGTCAAAACCTGATCTCATCCCAAGAGCTGAGATTCTCATGCCTTCTTGCAGCTGTTGTTTTAATCAGGAGTCGTTTTCTAGGAGACACATTTTGCGATAGAATCGGATGTCAGTTCAGACGACCTGGGCTCAAGCCAGCCAGTTGCCAGATGTGTGATTGCATCCAAGTCAAGGTCATCTGTCGCTTTACTATAACACGGAATGATTGTTTTGACAATAAAGGGAATTATCGTGCTGTAGTTGAGCACTCATAATGGGCCAGACACTCCCCTGGGTGCTTTACACTGGTGATGGCCACAAAGCAGGGTGGAAGTGGCAGATGCCAGCAAGCGGACTGCCCTCCCGGGCAGAGGATGGAGAAAGATGTCAGTGCAGCTCTGAAGGCTGGAGCCCCAGCCCCAGACTGAGCCTCTATCCCTTTGCACATCAGCTGTCTTCTCCCAGGGCCCCCAGCCAGCCCTATTCCTGGGACGTATTCCCTGAGCATGGGGCTCGTGGCCCCCATGTCCCTTCAAGTGGTGGTCTCGTGTTCCCTGTGTTTATTACAAAACAAGGTCCAGCCTTTCATTTCTAACATGGAATGAATGATTACCTGTCGTAGTGTTTGTTTCCTTTGAGTCAGTTTTTCTACTTCTGCTCTTTTTTCTTTTTTAATTTTTGGCCACACCGCACGGCATGTGGGATCTTAGTTCTCCGACCAGGGATGGAACCTGCTCCCCCTGCAGTGGGAGCGCAGAGCCTTAACAACTGGACAGCCAGGGAAGTCCTTGCTTTTGCTCATTTTTAATGATGGTTCTGCCAAAGTCACACAGGAGGCCAGCAGGCACTGAGTCCAGAGCTAGGAGCTTGACAAACCTATCTCACTAAATCCAGAGCTGTACCACCAGCTCCATTTCCAAATGAGGGAACGGGACGCCATCCATCCCTCCAGAAAACCTAGAAGAGCTCTAATCCAAAAGCACCTCAATGAAACCAACCCCACTGGCTATTTATTTTCCTTCTCAATCTCTACCAAGTGACCATTTAGAGCCACTGAATAAAGACTTCAGACAGTCCATGCATCCTGCAGGACGCATTCACCCAACACAGAAGATTCCAGAAGTTGATGGCTTCACCAAGGGCTAAGAGGGCTGGAGGGAACCAGCAGCCTCCACGCAGCCCCCAGGCTCGCACCATGTCCACATCTCTGTCCCTCTCCCTGCGCTGTCAGGCCCCACGGCAGCACCTACCTCACTCCATCACAGCTGCTCACGCTATGACCAGGAACTCAAGGTGGCTGGGCCACCTTTCGGGTCCAAGGCAGGTAGAGGAGGCCCCTTGGTTTTCACAGTTATAAACATCTAAACCTTCTAAACTAAGGGCAGCTCAGGCCCTTCTTTCATGTAATTGCCCCTGGTGACCAGTGCACACAGATTTGCATCTGTAAAGCCAGTGTGTTTGTTTTCAAGAAAACCTAGCCTCTCCCTGCTTTCTCTTTTGGATTGATGTTTAAAAAAAGACATTCAACTACAGATGAAAAGCTCTCAGGTAGCATTTGAAGATTTGCAGGCCTTTTAGATAACCAAGAAAAAAGTCGCAGAAAAGAGCCTTCTATCCCTGGGGCACTGCCTTTTCTTGCCTTCTTTGAGGGTCTTTGCGTGTGTGTTTCTGTATTTTTTATTTTCAGGATACCACTGAACATGGATATCTCAGAAATAAGGAACCAGGGACTACAAAAGTCAGCCAAGTTCCTTTTGATATATTCCTTCTTTATTGTAATCTCTGTTCCTTCCATGACATTGGATATTTCTATTTATCTTGACTTTCAACCAACTAAGCCAGTGACTGACTTTTTAGATTTCCATGTGGCTCTTTGAGGAATTAGGACTTGTTTCTCAGGGAGACTGGCAGTCTATACGTCTTAGTGATGAACACATCTCAGATTGGCTAGTTTGTCACTTTGCTAACCTGTTGCAAAGCCTCAGTCCTTCAGGAACCCTCGAAGCCCTAAGACACCTCAGCCGCTCCCGTCCCAACGGCACGTTGCTCAGCATGTGCTCACACATGTCAGCCAATGGCTGGCAGCCCTATAACCTCAGCACCGAGAATGTGGCTAAAGGCCCAGAGACAGCCCCCTAGAAGGGAAATCCAGCACTCCCCATCCCGAAGGAAGAAATCCATGTCTCTCCTTCACCATGGCAAACATCTAAGCTGGAAATGAACCACAATTAGGGGTGAGGCAAAGTCTGCCTGGATACTTCACCCCACAGCAACCCACTCCCTCCTGCATCTCCTGGTTGGCACAGCTCTCCCACATGCACCGTCAATGGAACCTCACACACCCATTGTAGGGGTGAGTAGACTGAGGCAACTGATGGCATTAAGTCCCAGTCCCATCTGCTACGGCACAGTTTAAAACAGATAAGCCAGAACCACAGGAGATAAAGACATAGTGTGTTTCTTCTTTCATTTATTTATTCAACAAAATGACACTTATCGGGTGTTTATGAATGGCCGAGCACTGGAAAGGCACATCAGTCCAAACCACAGGCTTCAAGCCATCGTGACCAGTTCTGTGTTCTGCTCACAAACTATGGCATTAGAAGATACCTGATAAAAGGCCTCCTACTTCTCACAGACTCATGGTCTCTTAAAAAGCCAGTTTCATTTTGCTCAAGCAAGCAGCAGTAGAGAATTAGAATGCTTTGTCTTGGGATCCCAGAAGGCTTCCTTTCAGGGAAGACTCGCTATCTTCAAAAAAACACAAAAACACCAGGAACACATCTGCATCCCCAGTAACTGCCTGGCGTGGGCCTTCCCTGCCCTGGCAATTCTCTTCCTCTAGTAACATCTATTTCATGTGCAAAACGTAAAGAATGGGCTTGCATAGGACATCCATGTTTAATTCTCCCTTGATTGCAATATCTCAGGTATTATCCAGGCTCCAAGACATTTTCACACATTCATGACAACTACCTACAGGCATGTGGGCTCTGATCTCAGACCCCACGAGGGAGCAGCCCTGTGCTCCACAGTCAGTTAGTACATGCTCCAGGGTCCAGCCTGTTCCCAGTGGAATAAAACCAGCCAAGGAAGTCCAGAGCATCCCACAGGAGTGAAGGCAGTGGCATCAGATGCCTCAGAGGCCAAGGAGAGGGAGGGATCGGACCAGCCCCCTGCATTACAATCCAAGCGTGCTAAGGATTCTTCCAAGGCTCACCTATAAAACACCACAGTGAGTGTTCCTTCGTTCTGCTGGTAACAGGTATTTCAGATGATGAAAAGAAACAGGAGAAAACAGAACAGAGGGCCCTCTGAAATGCATGCTTCCCTAACATTGTCTGAATGGGCTTTCCCAGCTTCCTCTCCAGAGTCCCCTTTCAGCCTCAGGAGCAGAGCCTGGTGGAGAACTCCGAGAACGCCACATTCCTACCTGGTTACCAGGCAGACCACAGTCCATCTCTGCAGACACAGCCCTCTGTTTCTATTTTGTTTATGAAACTGGGACATAGACTCACTGTGTGAACAGAACACGGTGGCCCTTTGCAGTTGACACCTGGCTGAAGCTTCTCCCATTGTGGTCTCCCTTCTATCAGTAACCTGTGGTTCCTAGGAAGAAACAGACGTGCCCTCAGTGTCCTGATTACAGGGCCCTAGGGAACAGCCAAGATCACAGCTGTCACCCGAGCCAGGAAAGGCCATCTGGGGCCCTAACTGTTCACTCTGGTCATCTGAGAAGTTCAGAGAGTCGTGCTTCCATGTTTAGGCATTAGGAGGCCCCCTGGGCTTGCAGAGGTTCAGGTGGCCTCCCTCACCCACCCTGGATGCACACGGTGCATGCATTTGCCACGCACACGTGTGCTTTTGCACGTAGGCATCTGTGCAGGCGTCCCCCAGCTCAGGGGTTGCCTTCTCAGAGGCCTTCCCCCTGCTGTCTGCCGGGCCCATGCTGCCCTCACCCACTTCTCACTCCTGGAAACCTTCATTTTCCCTTTCACTTAAGGAATTTAATATACACCACCTTGGGTTTTTCTTGCGTTATCAACTCAAGTATTAAATTCCCTCCCAGGCAGAAGCAAAGCCTTACAGTTTCCTAGGGTCCCCTCAGTTCCCCACAGCACACAGAACCCTGGAATCACAGCTTTAGTGCTGCGTCTCCTAGACTAGCTGGCCTGTTGAAATGGATGAGGCTTCTTGAGGAAGCCTACTGGGCTGCCTGGGGTCAGGGATTTTGTTGAACTAATGCCTGTGGCCACCTAGCCAGGTTCCCTGGGAACTGAAGCCTCATCGGTTTCC
Source organism: Tursiops truncatus (assembly GCF_011762595.2). NCBI lineage: Eukaryota > Metazoa > Chordata > Mammalia > Artiodactyla > Delphinidae > Tursiops > Tursiops truncatus. Next base: position 136,577,832 of record NC_047037.1, on the reverse strand, counting down.
AGGATTTATCAGCGCCGTTGGGTTCTGGCGGCTCTGGCGACCCAATAGCAGCATGTCTGCCATGTGGGGACCCAGCTTCTCCACTTCCGCTCCTGGCTTTGCTCTCCTCTCCTTCCTGCTCCCTCGGAGCTTCCTCTCCTTGCCTTCTCTCTGCATCCCTCTTAGCTTTCGCTGCTGCCTGTGACTTCTCTATCTGGCTCACTTTCCAGGGAGAGAAGAGACTGGGTGACCGGCCACTGGACACTAGAGTCATCTCCTATTGGGCGGGGCTCCATGTCAGGTCATCCATTGGCTGGTGGTCAGCTGCCTTTTTGGTCAGGTGTCCCTATCTGGTCCAATCAGCTGTGAGCAGAGTAGCAGGGCCTCTTGGCATGAATCAGGGAAGCTTATCCAGGAAAATCCCTCTAAAGGAAGGTACGGCTGTGGTAGACTCTGGTGTCCAAGGTCTCATGAGGACACAGAGAAGTACGCCTTGCGGTACAGTGCTTTTTCACTTTCCACTTGATGAATGACAGATCCTTGAGATTCCTGGAGAGCTTTTCTTTTAACGACATGGTTTTCAGTAGCCACTGAAGGTTAAATTGAATTTGCAAAGGAACGAGATTACTGTACATTGTGGATAGCTTTCCATTGCTGCCCATTCTTGAACTGTGCCAATACACACTTTTGAACTTGATGCATTCTGTTCACACAATGGAAATGTCTTCTTTCCCTCTCTCCTTCCTTCCTTCATTCATTTACCAAGAATGCACTGAGGAATGACAATATATCAAGTATTGTGCTAGGGCCTGAGGGTACAGATATCAAAAAAAAAAAAAAAAAAGTTGTTCCTGTCTTCAAAGACCTCATAACAGTAAAAGAGCTTACAGTAGTACATGGGTTTGTGAAATGTTCATCATTTTTCCACATCATTCTTCCTTCTGGGAGGAAGTGTTTTAAAAGGTGCCACAATCACACTTTTAAACTCAGTACACAGAACCCAAATTGCTTATAGTCAGGACCTTCTGTGGCACCGTAAATATTGTATTTGAAGGGGAGCCCATCCTCGGAGTTGAAATGTCTCTGGACAGCTGGGCTCCTTCCCTACAACCTCCCAGTCCGCTGGGTCTGCTAAGCACAGAAGCTCCTCACATTTCCCACTCTACTCGACAAGTGCAAATGCACTCCAAACACGGGAGTGTCCAACCTTGCACTTGACTCCCAGAGGGCTCCAATGTGTAAGTGTGAAAAGAGGCACATCATCATCATAACAATAAGGTCCCACTTCCCTCCCGCTCTCCCTGGGCCCAGCATCACCCAGGGAGATGGGGTCAAGGCCGAGCTCCTTAGCAGTTCAGCAGGTAGCGCTGTCCACATTTCCCTAATAAAATGCCCAGCAGCCCAGGACTCACACTCCAGCCACATCATGAATTACTTTAGGCATGAAGAATTCCAGTGAGAGGTTGGACATTTAGCGAATGTTCATGAGATTGAAGGCAAGCGGTATTGCATCCTCTCTGTGTGTCCGGCTCTCTCCACTGTCTCTTGGACTTGCTTAAGCAGTTCCCTCCAAAAAGACTATTCCCTCAGAGCTCCAAGGATGTTCTCTCCTCGACTGTTTAGTGACTTCTTCAAAAGGACATCATGGAACACAAATACAAGCAGTGTTCTCTTATTCCCGGGGCTTTATTGTTAGTTTCTTAACCCTAAACCCATAACAAGGGCTTTAGGGAGTGTGTAGGAGGTCGCAGCTTCAGGCAAGCTCCCAGGTCTTACCAGCTGTAGCTTCTAATAAAACTACTGCATAAATGTAGACTTCTGTGCTCTGCTAAAAATAAAACCTAAGTTTTTAAAAACATATCAACCCAGATGTTTGATCTCACAGATGAAGGTTCAGATCTGTGAGTTTGTAGCCCAGGCCCCCCTCTCCTGAGATAATGTCCTACTGCTCGTCAGTTCACGCTGGCTTGGAGCTCCCTTGGCAACAGTGCAGGGCTTATTGCTCCTTGACATTGTCATGCATTCTCCAGCACTTTGGCTCCAGAGGCAGTGGTTTGCCCTGCCCCCCATGCTGCCTCAATAGATTATGTCCTTACAACAAGCAGGAGGACTTAAGACCATTTTTTAATGTCCAGCATCTTTTAGATTCCATCCTTAAGCTAACAGAAGTTTCTTAGAATCGTGACCCACAAACATAACTTCCCTCGTTTTTCGCAATACGATGGGCTTAAACACAAAGCCTCCCTTTAAGCTGGAGTCTAAGTCCTCTTGGAAGGTGGCCAGGACAGCCCTGACGTCTCTACTTTGTCTCCACAACACAGAGAGTTACAGCTGGGTTCTAGGCATGGGTGCTATAAAAATTCCATCTCACACAGCCTAGTGATAAATCAAATCCAAGTTTATTTATGAAGCGACTCCTGCAGGGTCCCCGGCACGGTGCAGTGTTCTGTCTACCGGCAGAGGATGTTTCTTCAGGTTGTGTTGGTGTTTGCCCAGTCTCACCCACACATACTCATTCTCTGCTCAACTGTTTCCCAAGCAAAGTTGCTCCTGGAACAAACCCAGTTTCCTTGAAGGGATGCCAATGCCTGCTCCCACCCACCTTTCCCTCTGACCAGCTAGTTGATGTCTACATACCTGCTGTTGTGTTACCCAACCCACCTCCTTCCTATCACCTAGACTACCCGAGCTGCAAAGCGAAAGCTAGAAATTATAGAAATTAATCTATACATCTCTAAAAATAGTGCCCTCCATCAAAAAGTGTAACTGTAGGGCTTCCCTGGTGGCGCAGTGGTTGAGAGTCCGCCTGCCGATGCAGGGGACACGGGTTCGTGCCCCAGTCCGGGAAGATCTCACATGCTGCAGAGCGGCTGGGCCCGTGAGCCATGGTCACTGAGCCTGCGTGTCCGGAGTCTGTGCTCCGCAACGGGAGAGGCAACAGTGAGAGACCCGCGTACCGCAAAAAAAAAAAAAAAAAAGTGTAACTGTAGGTGTGTAGGGTTGAGAGATACATATAATCTGAGGGTTAAATATCCATTGTCTACTCAGGGTTGATTGCTCTTTACCTAGTAAAACAGCACAAGGCAAAGATCATCTTGGAATCCTTAATGTTCAGGTTTTTCCACAGTTTTATCCCTGGACATTTTTCCTGTCATTGCAGCTTCATGGGGCTCCCAAGTTTCAGGTCAGTGAAACCCCAGTGGGGATACTCAGACCCACAGGTTTGTCCTTCGTAGTACAAAGCCGAGTAGGAATTTGAGTAAAGCAAACAAAAAAAATAAACTGCGGGCTTCCCTGGTGGCGCAGTGGTTGAGAGTCCACCTGCCAATGCAGGGGACGCGGGTTCTTGCCCCGGTCCGGGAGGATCCCACGTGCCGCGGAGCGGCTGGACCCGTGAGCCATGGACGCTGAGCCTGCATGTCCAGAGCCTGTGCTCCACAACGGGAGAGGCCACAACAGTGAGAGGCCCGCATACTGCAAAAATAAAAATAAAAATAAACTGCAAGATCCTGGAGCAGCTGTCAAATCTCAACCTACCATGTTGGGACTTAACAGACAGGCGGGGGAGAAGCAAAACACCAGTCTAAGAAGAAAGAAACTGGATCTTTGAAATTTTTTGCTGAGACTTGACACTCTGCTTACGAATTCTTCCATTTTCTATCACCAGTACACTCATTTTTGTCATATTCTGCCCAAGATAAAACTGAACTCTGAGAAAACCTGAAACTCTGTGGAAATTTCTAGAGATGGGCTCCTGCCATCCATCTCTGGAAGTCTTCTCTCCTCCTATCCTTGATGCCGTGGAGCCCGGTTCCCACCTCTCCACCTGCCACTCCCATCCTGGCCAAAACACAGCCGAAAACTCATCTCTTTTCTGAGCTTGCTCTGACAAGTACAATTCTGCAACAATTACCATATTCTTTTAGAAACATCTGGATTAGCAGAGCACTCACAACCCTTGGGGGCAAGATCCATTACAACCGCAGATTTTCCGAGTTCTGAGCACCTGCCGCCCTCCAGGGTGGAGGAGCCGTCCTGTGGCTGTCGTTCTTGAGGGACACCAGCTCTCCCTAGGGTTGAATAAAGTAACTCAAGCGGTTTACACAGTCCACAAACCTTGCGGAAAGATTTCTGGTCCTGGTCTGTGCTGTCGTCTGACCTCTGCACCATCTATTCAAGGGAACAAGACCTTGTGAGCATGGAGTTCATGCCTCTACGTCCAGTGAAGCCTTCTCTGCCTGCTACAGACTCAGCAGAGTGGCTTAGCTTCCAGCCATCCCCACGTCACCCTGTGTTAGTTTCCGAATGCTGCTGTGGGTAGCTACCTCAAACCTGGTGGCTTAAACAACACAAATACATTATCTGGCAATTCTGTTAGAAGTCTGGACCTGGTCAGTCCACCTGAATTCCTGTCTCGCTGCTGGAGACATCCCAGCTCTGGTTTTTCGCGTCCTCTTTCCTGTTACCAGCATCGCCTTCCTTGTGCAAATGAGAAGGCAGAAAAGACACCCAAGTGGGACGAAAGGGAGTGTCAGCAACCACCCAGCAGAGGTCACGGAGACTGTTGCCAAGAGGCCTGCAACGTGGAGAATGTGCAGAGAAGCTGGCCAGAGGAATCTGAGGGGGAAGGGCTGGAGACTTTGTCCTGCCCATTACACTACCTCCTTTTAAACCTCCAAATATACCTTTTTTTTTTTTTTTTTTTTTTTTTTGCGGTACGCAGACCTCTCACTGTTGTGGCCTCTCCCGTTGCGGAGCACAGGCTCCGGACACGCAGGCTCAGCGGCCATGGCTCAGGGCCCAGCTTCTCCGTGGTACGTGGGATCCTCCCGGACCGGGGCACAAACCCGTGTCCCCTGCATCGGCCACCACTGCGCCACCAGGGAAGCCCCAAAGATACCTTTTTTAATAAATATTTCTAATAAAATCTGTGGAAGGCATATCCTTGTTACCCCACCCCCAAAAATACTGGGCTCAAATCAAGTTTTGTGCAGGACTGTGTCACTGCTGTGGCTCAAGGGGAAAATCCATTTCCTTGACTTTTGCATTGTCTAGAAGCTGCCCACGTGACTCTTCCTCCACCTGCAAAACCAGCAACATGGGGCCGAGTCCTTCTTGTGCTGCCATCTCTCTGGTTCTCCCTCTTCTACCTCCCTCCACCACGTACAGGACCCTTGTAATTACGGTGGGCCACCTGGATAATCCAGAACAAACTCTCTACTTGAAGGTCATCCGATTAGCAACCGTAATACCACATGCAAGCTTAATTCCCCTTTGCCATGTAACATAACATATTCACAGGCTCCAAAGATTGACATGGGCATCTTTGGGAGGACATTATCCTGCCTACCACACACTCCATCAGACATCCTGCCACTTCCCCGCATAATGTGCTCAGGTGTCCCCTCCCACTTGCAAAACCAACCCCCTTCTTCAGATCTAGGGGATTCCTCCCTACCCCTAGCAAGGCCTCTACCAGCTTTTCCTGATTAAACCTCAAAACTTCACCCCTTGAGAACAACCCAGCTCTTTGTCTCCTGAAGCCAAATCTTTGGAAAACAAAGGAACTTTGAAGAACTCCTCAAAGACAAGACACAAATCCCTCTGGCCTTCTCCAAGTGGGGAAAATACCTGCCCCTTTCAGGGAGGGAGAAAAGACAGCTGGTTTCTCAGCTGTCTTTCTGATAATTGCCTTCTTGGGTCTGCTCGATGCCTGCAGTGTGCCTCTTCCTATCATTATGCTTGTTTGGGTTTGGGAACACATCTTATCCTCTTGAACCTTCCACCAGAGCTCACACAGTGCTCTGCACACATGTTCAAGCATTCACTGATTTCACACCAACACATGCAATGGGAGAGATTTTAGCTTTGTCTCGGCAGGGCTTCAAAAATCGTCAAAAATATAGAAGAATGTAAGGCTTTGCCACCAATCTCAATAGCCAACAAAATCCTACAATTGGAAAGCTTAGAACTTTTGCTGGGATCTATTTGGATATTGTGCTAGAACATTTTAAAAATACAAGCCATAGAGCAATCAAAGAGGATGAAGTACCATTTGGAGAGCGTGAGAAAGTTGCAGGCTACCATTCCAAATGTTTAGTCTTAAGGAAAGGAAAAGACTCATTCATCTATTCAAGAAACATTTATTGAGTTCCTAGTATATGCAAGGCCTTGTTTGAAGTACCAAGTTTATAGTCACAGGAAACCTTGTGCTCTCTCTTGTTCCTCCATGGTTTAATCAGAGGGGAATTACTCAGAGTAGAGTGAGCATCATGGAGGATGTGGGCTTTGACATGAGACAGGAGGTCAGATGTCCTGGGTAAGCTACAAAACTTTCCAGTAACTTCTCCCCCCTGTATCTTAACAATGGTAATACAAATGACATCTGCTCACAGTATTTGGGAGAAGACAGAATTGCACACATAGACTGAGCTCAATAAATATCCCTCTTCACCCCTCTCGTCTCACAGAACACACTCAAAATAATCCCAGATCACTAGACTTCCAGGTAGAAAGAAGGACGTGGCTTTCTTGTAATCCCAGGCTTTGTTTAAACTGTCCCCTGTGTCTGGGATTTTCCTAAGCCTCTGCTTTTCCACTTAAGAACTCCCTGCTTTCCTCAGCCTTTTCCTTCACATCTCATCCCAGACAATTAGTCCACCATCTCTGCATTCCCACATGCTACGGACTGAATTGTGTCTCCCCAAAATTCATACGTTAAAGCCCTAACCCCCAGTGTGATGGTATTTGGAGGTGGCATCTTTAGGAGGCAAGTAGATTGTGAGGGTGAAGCCCATTAATTGAATTAGTGCTTTCTAAGAAGAAACCACAGAGAGCATTCTCTCTTTCTCTCTCTCTCTCTCTCTCTCTCTCTCTCTCTCTCTCCATCATGTGAGGACATCTGCAAACTACAAAGAGAGTCCTCACCAGGAACTGAATCAACCAGAGCCTTGACCTAGGACTCAGCCTCCAGGACTGCAAGAAATAAGTGACTGTTGTTGAAGCCCCCCAGTCTGGTATTCTGGTGTAGCAGCCTGAGCTGACTAAGACACCAGAGTCCTGGGATCACCACTGCTGCCCTAGTGGCCAGCGTGCACTACCTTTTCTTCAAGGCTGCAAACCCACAAGGGCAGAGCTGTGTCCTTATTCCCCATCTTACCCCAAGCATTTAGCACAGGATCTACTGCCCTGAATTGTTTCCTGTCGCTGCCATAACAAATCATCGCAAATTTGTTGCACTAATAACACAGATGAATTATCTTACAGCCTTACTCAAAAGGCTGACATGAGTCTCGCTGGGCTAAAGTCAAGGTGTCATTAGGGCTGTGCTCCTTGCTGGAGGCTCTAGATGAAGATCTGTTCGCTTGACTCCTCCAGCTTCTGAAGGCCACCTGCATTCCTGGACTTGTGGCTTCATTCTACCATCTTTGAAATTATGCTGCCATCTATCTGGTCTTCCGTCTTCCACTTTTAAGGACCCAGGATAATCTCCCAATTGACTAACAACCTCTCTTTCATCTTCAACCTCAATTTCCTTTTGCCCTGTAACATACATATTCACAGGTTTCAGGGAGTGGGATGTGAACATCATTGGGGCATTATGTTGCCCACTACAAGCCATAGAAGGAGAAATTGAATAAACCTGGATCTTAATTTATGATGCCTGCAACTCAGCAAAATCCTAACACCCTCTTCTTGTTGCCATCCTTTACAACCCATAACCCCAGTGAGCCTGGTCTCTAGTCTTGAATATCTCAGGAACTTATTCTGAAAAACATTGTGTAAGAGATACAACACCAATCCTATGGTGCTTGAGTTTTTTCTTGGTGGCCTTTAGTCCAGCAACCACTTAATCTTCACTTGTCTCACTTGAATTACTACTGTAAGTGCAGGATAGCCTTCTGGGAAAGGTTCTGGAATGGGGATTCCATTCCAGAACCAGTGGCAGAATGGGGATCTGCCACTCTTCTTGCCCCTTCCACCTTCCCAAGAGGACACTGCTTCGTGAGTGGGAAACCCTAGATAAAGCCCACACCTGATCTGTGCTTCCAGCAGGTTGGACCTCTAATTCTTTGTGTTTCTGGAAAATCATAAATCATCTGCCTTGCTTCCCAGTCATCTCTCCTGAAAGTCTCTCATCTGGGAAAATAGGAATGCATGCTATCTACTAGTTATAAGGGAGTGTGGCTCCCCTGTTGATTTGGGGAAAAGTGAATTTTCCTGCAAAAAGCTCAAAGCATTTTTATGAATATAACATTTCACTTCCCACAAGATCTTTATAGAGTTATAGATAGAAGAAATAAAAATGGCGGCAACTTATAGAAGTAGTACTGAGCATATTTAAAGGCAATAACTGAGATTTTTAAGTGGTCACCCCACAGAAGGTAGGTGTTGGCATTTTCTATTTGATACCCCAAATCAACCTGACATGCGACCAGTTCATTTACAGATAGATATGTGTGTGGAAACACACACACACACACATCCATATAATTTCATCCATCCACCAACTTACTCATTCAGGCAGTGTCTACTGAGCCTGCACTGTGTTCCCCACATTATCACAGGCACAGGGATGTGGAGAAAGTGGGTGAGACATAGCCACTTACTTTTGAGAGTTCAGGGTCTTCCAGGGCAGAGTGGCATGGAAGCCAGCCATAGTCATACGATGTGCTGAGTGTTATCCTTTGCAGGCACTGGGTGGAGAGGATGGGAACCAATAGTCTTGGGAGCTCCCCGGGGAGGGGAAGTTTGAGCTGAGTCCTGAGGACTCAGGTAAGTTGTAGGGGGTAAGAAAGAGCATGGAAGACAGTGGAAGTGAAAAGACATTGTCATGTGAAAGGACACATGTGTGAAAGAGCATCGTGCCTTAGAGCACCCTGGGAACTCTACGTTCAGGCAGAGGGAAAACCAAGGTCACATCATCAGTGGCGTGGACAGCCACTGCCAAGGAGCTTGGACTTTACCAGTGGGACCCCTGAACGACGTAAAGCAGGACAGGAACACAATGGGATCTGAACTGGAAAGAGCCCATGAGGAAGCTCTGTGAAAAAGAAAGGGGAGTCTATTTCTGGTTTACACCTGAAACTAACACAACACTTTAAATCAACTATACTTCAATTTTTAAAAAAAAAAAAAAAGGGAAGCGGAGGTAGGAAAGACTGGAGCCATGATCTAGACTTGGAGACACCTGCAACAATCCAGATGAAAACTGATAAGAGGCTGCAGGATAGCATTTATGGGCTGATCACGTGTGTTTGAATGTGTGTTGATGCACAAAGGTACCTGGAAAGATGTTCATTAAAATGTTAACAGTAGTTACCTCTGGTGGCAGGACACAGCGTGAATTTTTTGCTTGCTTCTTTATACTTTCCTTGGTTGCTTGAAATTTTCTACATGAGGATGTGTTACCTTTATAAGCAAGAACAAACAAAAAAAGTTTTGTTTTTGCTGCTTATTAAAAACTGACAGTGACCCTGAGAGACTGCATATACAAATAGGCAATGGCCAGACCATGCATAAAAATAGAACGTTGACCCATATCCTGTAGCAATCTGCCCAGGAAACCAACCCCTTATGTGCAATAAACAACCCAGGAAGCTAGCCTGCTTCCTGGGTCAGACTGTAGTCGAAGGTGTAGAAACCCAGACTGTCATCTCTAGTAAAACCCAGGAAGCTAAATATTGACTTCCATAACAACTGGCTCAACATGGCCGGGACTTGATTAATAACTGACAGCTTTCCTAATTTTTGTCTCTGCTTCCAACTTAGTACCAACTAAAGAAAGCTAACTATGCACCCCTAAGCAATCACATAGGATACCCCCCTACTCATTGGCCACCCATACCTTCTCCAGACCTATAGCCTCCAATCAGGGCACACCTGAAGCCTTCCCTTTTCTCCACTATGAAGCTTTCCTACTGCTCTGCCTGCCTTTGAGTCTTTGCCAAAATGCAAGTCATGTGGCTGACTCTCTTGCTATAGCAAACTCTAGTAGTCTTTGCTTTTCTCATGTGGTTGGTCTTCATTTATTCCACAACACAATCAGTTCTGCTACAGGGGGATAGTAAAGTGGGGGCAAGAGGAAAAGCTTTTAGGAAGAAGAGGCCATAGGATTTGGTGTCTACTGTCAGTGGGGTGAAGGAGAGAGAAGCAAGGAAGCCTCTGGCTTCTGGCTTGGGATTCTGAGCAGACGCTGGTGGCATCCATGGAGTCATGTAAAGGGAAGGAACACATGGGAGAGGTATGTGACAGGGTCTACAGGACACAGAAGGCACACATGGTGGAGGGGGTGTGGAGGTTAGGAGAGAGACTCTATGGAGGTGTGGGGAAATCTAGGGGAAACCAGCCCGGGATGGGGAGGCCTCAGGGCTGGGAACAGCTGGAGCCATCACCACCCGGAGTCCACAGGTGCCAAAGAAGGAAACCAGAGAGAACTGTGGGAGAGAGGGCCACCGAATGGGACTGTGGTGGTAGAAAGAGGAGCTCAATCCATTTCAATTCAACCTGGAGCCCACAGGAAGGCTCCACTGTCCACCTGCCTTTCCATCTCCTGTCAGTGCTTCCCATGAGCTAAACCCACCAGGAAACCAGAGGACATGAGAGACCCATTGCATCCATAATAACCATTCTCCTGTGATGTGGAGAATCAAGGAGGGTTCAGGGAAGCTCTGCAGGGGCACTTAGAGAATACTTAGCCCAGACAGCCTGGGGATAATGAGCTCCATCTTGAAAATGTTCATTTTGAGGTTCCCTGGGAAATGCAGGTGGAGCTGTCTAGCAAGCAAGTCAATATGGCAGCGTAGAAATGGAAAGATCTGAGTTGGAGAGGTGGGTGTGGAAGTCATCTAAATATCAGGAGAGTTTCAGCACAAGTGACCTCTCCCAGAGAAAGAATGAGGGATGAGAAGAGAAGCAGGCTGAGGACAAACCCTGGGTGACCCCAACATTGAGGTGGGAAAACAGAAGAAGGGGTCAGGGAAGGTCAATGGGAAGGAGAATGGATCAGAGACCCAGAGACCATAATCAGGATGTTCATGAGATTTTTAGTCATACTTTTCAGCCGTCAGGTCTACCAATAAATTAGGGAAAGATCTAAACAAAGGTACAAGGTCAAACCAAACACAAATAACTTTTGAAGTTCATGGTCTTTGAGGGCTCTAGGGGGAAGGGCAATAAGGGAAGAGTTACTGGGAGTCACAGCATTTGCACTTCCTTGAACACATTTTGTAAAGTAGTCCCAGCAAGGGACTTCCCTGGTGGTGCAGTGGTTAAGAATCTGCCTGCCAATGCAGGGGACACGGGTTCGAGTCCTGGTCCAGGAAGATCCCACATGCCGTGGAGCAACTAAGCCCGTGCACCACAACTACTGAAGCCCGCGTGCCTAGAGCCCGTGCTCTGCAACAAGAGAAGCCATTACAATGAGAAGCCCGCGCACCGCAACGAAGGGTAGTCCCACTCTCCGCAACTAGAGAAAGCCCATGTGCAGCAACAAAGACCCAACACAGCCAAAAATAAAAATTAATTAATTAATTAAAAATAAAAAAAGATTTTTTAAATAAAGTAGTCCCAGCAAGCCTGTTTAACAAGCTGCCCTGGAGGAACTGATTTGGCAGGAAAGATTAGGGTGACAAACTACATGATTGTCAATACAGGCGACGTCACCAGTGCTTCAAATATGAGACTCATACCCACAGCGTGGGATGCCAATCAGTGCTTGGTAATTATTGATATTTTTCTTTCAAAATCCCCGAGGAAGTTTTAACGAACACAGAATTACACATAAATTCATGAGCCATCCAGTCGCCTAAACCAAAAGATACACTACCTGGTCCTCACATCTCACTTCTTCCACTTGCAAGTGTCCGTTTTTCCAAGAGCTCTTCCTCTCTGCCAAGCCCCCTTGTTGTGCAGAGCACAAAAGTAAGGTGCTCTCCATGTCTGTTTTCTCCATCCAGGCACAAATTAGGTTATTGCTGATGTGCAGAAAGCCAGCCCATGCTTGAACAAATGGGCGCCACCGTTTCCAAAGATGGAAAGCGGTTCACGCTAGCAGCAATCTCTTAACCCTTTTTCGACTAGTTGTGCTTAATTCCAAACCTTATTCATTTATTTCCCCAAATCCTGGGCCTCCAAGTTTGCTCCTCGCATATAGCAGCCCTTTTCTTCTCCCTTAGGCCAGGGAGTTGGCTGCTCTGAATCAATTCCAGTCCCAGCGCACTAGGAGTAGGCGTTGCTGAGGAGTAGATGTTCCACAGCAGCCCCGTCCAGTAGAAACATACGGCCAGTCCCTCGTGCTACCTTACAGTTTCTAGGAGGCACATTTAACTGGAAAATTAAATAGGTAAAATTAACATAGTGATATATTTCATTTAACCCAATATAACAATACAGAGTATTATCATTCTAATGCGATCAATAGGAAAACTGTTGATGAGATATTTTACATTGTTGCATTATTACTTTTCTCATTATGTCTTCACATCCCCTGTTTGGATTGCACCTACAGCACATCTCATTTTGGGTCACGCTCATTTCAAATAGCCAGTAGTGACAACGTAGCAGGTGGCTGTCATATTAGTGCAGATCCTGGACCCTCCTCTGGTGACCGCCCCAGGGTTCTCTCCAGCAAAAGTTACTCATTCTTCCCAGAAAAAAATGAGCCCATCAGCCCATCCAAGGAGGAACTTGTGGGCTACAAAGGCTCTCTTTGTTTTGCATATATCAGGAAGTTATTAGAAATTATCATACTAAGTGAAGTAAGTCAGACAGAGAAAGACAAATACCCTTTGATATCACATATATGGAATCTAAAAAAAAATGATACAAATGAACTTATTTATAAAACAGAAACAGACTCATAGACATAGAAAACAAACTTAAGGTTACCAAAGGGCAAAGGTGAAGAAGAGATAAATTAGGAGTTTGAGATTAAAATATATACACTACTATATATGGAGTAGATAACCAACAAGGACCTACTGTATAGCACAGGAAACCATATTCAATCAATAGCTTGTAATAATATATATATATATATATATATATATGTATAACTGAATCACTTTGCTGTATATCTGAAACTAATGCAACATTGTAAATCATCTGTATTTCAATAAAATTTTTTTGAAAAGAAAAAACCTAAAACAAGGAAGTTATTAGAGACGGCTGGTGCAGGAAGGAGAGAGCTGGCACATAATCCACTATGCCTTATTGTGTGATGAACAGCATTATCCAAACCAACGCAGGGTCCATTAAAGCAAAACACACAAACAAAATCTCTCCTGGTCCACCTGAGCATTTATTTGAAAAATATTTCTTGGGACTCGGGGAAAAGGAAATAAATAGGAACATTAGATTTATGGCTAGAAGCGCCAGCATCTCTGGATTTATGATATAAGCCGAAAGTTTGCAAAGCTAGATAAAACATGACTTTTCAAGGACATATCATTTGCAACTGTTGACATCCACAGGCAAGGCAAAGTCGAGAGAAGAACGCCAATTTCTATTTTTCCTTTTAAAAAGAGCAGATGTAATTACTTCAGTGTATGTACTTGTGTTCAGAATTCAATCAAGTGACTTTAGAGAAATCAAATACACCTTTGCTGGAGAACCAAAAGGAAAGAGTGATTCAGTGAGAGGCTGAGCAAAACACACAGGGGAGGAGCACAGAAGCAGGAGAAAATGCAATTTTAAAAGGACCATATCCCAAGAGCATGAAACCCAAACAGCATTGCAGCAGACAGACCCCAGGCACGGGAAGCGCGAGGGCTTTTGCAATCTATGGGTTGTTAATAAGTCGGTCTCGGGAGATACAGAACACCAAACCGGCATCATAGTTACCCCCAAGGGCTGCCTGTTACCATGGCTTACGCCAGTTGTCAGTGGAAGCAGAGAATCAAAAAGAGCTCACTGTTTAAAAAGAGTATGATGTGAACACTGAACACATACAGCAACAGAAAAACCCAGAATCCCCTGTGCCAAACCCATCCCTCCACCCGGCTTCTCCGAGAGCTGACCAAGTGCACAGTCCAAGAATTTCCTCTCGCTGAAGGTGGGAGTTTTCTCCCTTTCTACCAAAGCCATCTTCTGTGAGAAGCACACCTCAGCCACAGAGCCTTCCAAGCTCATTCAAACGTAGACCTGAAAACCTAGGACCAGAATGGCCTTAAGTCCCCAGACACAGCCATGTAGGGCTAAACAGTTTTATTGTGCAGTAATTTGCCATTTTCTATACAGAAACAGTCCAGAGCTGTGGCTTAGTGGACTGAGAGCCTTTGCTGGTGTTCTGACCCCATCCCCAGAGCTCACTCAGGCCCCACCCTCACTAGCTGTGAATGGACAGGAAGGAATCAACAGTCCCCTTTCCAGATCTCTTTCCCTCCCAGGATGGAAGACTCAATTCGAGTCCTACTGTGGTCAGAGCTGCCCAAAGGTGTTCCACAATGCAAGGCTGTTCCTTGGGGAAACTGTTCGTTCCTTCTAGCAAGATGAGACCAGAAAACAAACAAACAAAACTGGCAAAGAATCGCAGAGAAGTTGCCGTCTTGACTTTCCCTCTGCTTCACTTTACAAAGGCGCTTAATTTCACAAGAGAAACACACAGCCTGAGTTGGGAGAAGAAGGGAAAGGCAAATATCTCCAATGCCTGATGAATATTCACAAAGTATTGCAGGTTCAGGTGGGGAATCGTCCGCAAGGAGCGAATGAATGATAGGTACAAATCCAGCAAACTTCTGGCCACTCTAACCCCAAATGAGACTTCCGTCTCCAGCAAACACACCCAAAGTGAGGCAGGATGAAACAGGTCTTCCCATTGCATCAAGCCTGAACGGAGCCGGCGGGGGGGGGTCCCTCAAGGAAAGAGCAAGCCATGCTTTCTGAGAACACTGCCGTGCTCCCCATGACATTAGTGCCAAGCCAGGAATGCCAGCACCACAAAAGGAAAAGATGATGCACCCAAAGTGATTGGTTGGGAAATTGATCTCAGGAGAAAAGCTCACTGTCACCCAGTCAACCGCAATGGCCCGTGGTGGCAACTTGTGTCTAATTTGCATAAGAACATGATTAAGGATGGCATCTCCCATCCAGTGAAATGCTAACGTCGGTTGAAGCTCGCAGGCGTTCATCACAGTCACTGGTTATGAATGACTTGCCAGATGTTCTAGGCTGGCTTCGGCACGATGGTCGGCACCGGAGCCTGTAGGGGTGAATGGTACATGAACAAGGAGCTGGGGGGACAGTCCTCACCCTCTGTCCATCTCCCTGCCAGGCCAGCGGCCCCGGGCAGGCATCCCAACACGCTCCATCTCCCAGCTGCCCGTATGCTTCTCAGGCTTCGGCAGATGGGGAGGCGTGACCTTCTGGACTTTTCCCATCCAATGCAAGTTTTCTTTTTAGGTGAAATCCACATAACATGAAAACTAACCTTTTTTTTTTTTTTTTGGCCACATCCTGTGGCATGCAGCCTCTTAGTTCCCCGACCAGGGACTGAACCCGTGCCCCCTTGCAGTGAGAGTGCTGAGTCCTAACCACTGGACCTCCAGGGAATTCCAAAAAGTAATCTTTTTGAAGTACATTTCAATAGCATTTAGTGCATGGATAAAGTTGTGCAGCCAGCGTCTCTATCAAGTTCCTAAACAGTCTCATCACCCCAAAAGGAAACCCCATGCCCATTAAGCTGACATCCCCTATTCCAACACAACCTTTAAAGGAAGATCTTCTCTAATTACAAAAACATATCTCCCCACACTCCTGCCCTGACCTCAGACCAGTTTCTAGCCACAAAAAAAGGTGGCGTCCTCTGGCAGGGATTTAGGTTTTATTCATCTCTCTATCCCAGGGCCTAGCCCAGTGAGTGACGTGTGGCTCCCAGTTGAAGTTATAGGATCAAAATGGTAGAGACAGGGCGCTAAGCCTGCACTTAGGGCGTCAGGGATGCATATTTCAGCTCATCTGTTTTGAGGTGAGCCCTGAAGCTGTACTTCCCCCTAGACTCTATGTGAAGTTCACCCAAGACCTAAGCTGGCTGGGAAGCCAATGAGAGCCAGGAGGAGAGAATCCTCCTTCCTTTATGGAGTCCAGACCCCAAGGGCATCCCAAATGGCATGTCCACAGATGAGCTCCATGACACCGTTCCCTCTCCCCTTGGAAACCCAGCCATGGGTGGTCCATGGGATGCTGTGATGTGATAATATCACATCAGGAAACAGCAAGCATTTTTCAGGGGTGGGCATTTGATTGTGGCATATTTTCCCCTAAGAATTCCATCCATCTCCAATAACAGCAGCAGCTGCTGCTCTAGGAATGGGGGCTTTGCCCTCATTCCCCACCAGCGAGGCTGCTTTGGATCTTTCAGAGCAGATGTCCTTTTCTCTTTTGCCTCCAGCTGTGGGTTTCCACCAAATGAGTCACTTCAAGGACTTTAAGTCACTTGAGGCTTTAAGCACCCCTTCTGCCCGGCTGCCCCACACTGTGCCTCTGAGGAGGGTCCGGGACTTGCACTGACCCTTTGGGATGGGGTCTGGTCTGGATACCGCACTGGTCCTGGCACCAGCCTCCACCAGAGGCGAGAGCTTTGGGGAGAAGGGCTGGAGGGGATAAATACACAAAAATGCCCAAAGCCTGGGTGCTGAGGTCTGGGGTCTCCCTGGCGCCATGAGGGGCAGTACCACACTTAAACATAGAAGGATTGCATTTTCAAGCCCACAGGAAAAAATGCGCTGGGTGAAAGCAGAAAAGCAGCACAAAGAGTCTGTAGGTGATTCCCAGCCCTGGGCTGTACCTGTTTCTGGTTAAGTGATTCTATTTTAGAAGCTCGATTTCCATCTACCCTCTGAGTCTAGCAACAGAGTCTAAGGTAACCTCCCATGCGTGTCAGAGAGTCTTCCTCTGTTTGGATAATATGTCACTCTCGTCTTTGCTGTCACCGGGTGACTGAGTCTCTCTTTCCCAAGTCGAGGGGAGGGAGGATGGGTGGATGGGCCCCGAGAACAGTGGGTACACTGAGAGTCAGAGCAGCCTGCAGCACCAACCGTGTCAGCCAGATAGAGAGCGGGGGGTGGGGGGGTGGAGGGCAGCCCTGAGCAAACAGCAAAGAAGGCCAAGTGTGGACCCGACGGTCTCCAATTCCCACTGCACCCCAGGAACCAGCAAATCTGTATTTCAGATACCTGTTCTGTGGAACCTAGATGTGTAATTCTGGGAGAAGCACATTTAAGCAATTACAAATAATTGTAATAGTATATATCTATAAAACAGGATGATTCGGAACAAGCCTAGCTTGTTCTAGAACACTCCAAGGCGAGACAGAGTTGGCAGCATTTCCTAAACCTACTATCCCTTCACTTTCCTTCCCCTTCAAAACAGGATCCCTTCACCCTCACTCTGGGAGGTAGAACTTGTTCCAGCCGGGTGAAGAAGTAGGTTCATCCCGACTCATGAGAGGCAACTGTTACATATTCAGGAATTTTGAGAGCTGGTCAACAGTTGATAGGTTGGAATCAGCCGTGGTGGGAGTTTTTGCAGCACAGGAATAGGCAAACTCTCTGATCAAGGCTTTATTCCCCCCTCCCAGCCACCCCCCGTGGAGCTGCTTTAGCAGCAAAACAGTGGTCTTAGCCCAATTTAGGGAGTCTCCTGGACTTGGAGGGGGCGTCGGGGAGTCTGAGGATTCCCCATGTCTTGTCCTCTCCTCCGTGGAATCCTTGGACTGGCTCCCCTTTTGTGGGGCGTTTTGAGGCCTCAGCAGTTTCCCTTCTGCACAGACTGGAAGGGAGGAGGGGCGTTCCACTCCACCCCTCCCAGTGGGAACACCTTGACCCAGCCACCCAGTCTCAGCCCTAATGGGAGGAAACCCACCCCACACTGTTTATGACATGTTCCCAGACAGTGACTTAATTATGAAAAGAAAAATGATATCCCTGGAGCCTGGCCAAATGGAGAACCAGAAACCGGCATCCAGCCTAGAGATTCAGGTTCTGCTTGCCAGCCCCTCAGAGCCTTGGGGGCAACACACGGTGACTCAAACAAATGAGAAAAACATTGAAAGCCCAAGAGACTGCGGAAAGTGAAGGCAGTGAGATTTGATGCCTACCCAGTCACCTGGTGGGCTGCGTCAGTCAGGTGCCGTTTGAAGAGAACCCAGAATGCTGGTGCAGGTTCACAGAAACTGGGCTGCCCAGGAAGTTGGGGCAGAGGTGAGGGAATGGCCACACCTACCTGTCTGATGCAGGTGGAGGAGAGCCATTCTCTTCTTTGAAACCTGGGGGAATGCAAGCCTCATATGTGTGAAAAATGGTGAGATGTGATTCTCACATCTACTGAAACCTCATGGAAGTCTTTTAAGAACATATGGCTAAGATTGTATTTTATTTGCTTCCCAGGGAAAATAAGATGCAATGTATTTCATTGGATAGAGACCATTCAAAAATATATCAAGCTTCCTTTTTTTTTTTTAATTGAAGTATAGTTGATTTACAATGCTGTGTTAGTTTTTGGTATACAGCAAAATGATTCGGTTATATATATATATATATATATATATATATATATATATATATATATTCTTTTTCATATTCTTTTCCATTATGGTTTATTACAGGATATTGAATATAGTTCCCTGTGCTATACAGTTGATCTTTGTTGTATATCTATTTTAAATACAGTGGTGTGTATCTGTTAATCCCAAACTCCTAATTTATCCACCCCCCTTCCCCTTTGGCAACCATAAATTTGTTTTCCATGTCTGGGAGTCTGTTTCTGTTTTGTAAATAAATTCATTTGTGTCATATTTTAGATTCCACATATAAGCAATGTCATATGATATTTGTCTTTCTCTGGTTCACTAAGTATGATAATCTCTAGGTCCATCTATGTTGCTGCAAATGGCATTATTTCATTCTTTTCAAGCTTCCTTTTAAAAGGAATTTCTTATTTCATCCTGAAAAAAAACAATTGTAGATGGGGAATATTTTTCAGGATGAAAGCTGATGGGGTAAGTTGTCTACCAGCAAAAAGGCACCTTTTCTGGAAAAAAAGGCACCGAGAGGTGGGGAAGGAAGGTCAGTGGCCCAAGATAAGGAACCAAGTGGTTGTCTGGGCACTTGAGTCTGCAGACCCTGAATCCAGTGCATTTGCCCTCCGCAAAGCCCTGGCGGAGGACATACCCATTCCTGCGTGCTAAGGCAATGATTGCATGGAACAGGCTTCTCTTCAAAAGACTCTCAAATGCCAACAGCAGATCTTGCCAGAACAACACAGATTTAATGAAGTGCAAAATGTAGGCCTTCTGCATTCCAACCGGAATTTCACCAGGAATTTAAGCCACATCTCCAGTAAAAGCAATGCAGTTTCATTGATGCAGGAATTAGTGTAATCACTGAAATACATTCGGAGGATACAAGCTTTCATAAGAAAAGAGGCCGTCGGCTTTAATCTGCTCGAAATGCTATCACTTAAACTTTAAGTGCAAAGTTAAACGACAGGATGCCTATAGATCGTGCAGTAAAGGTGAAGTTGAGGGGGGAAATGATGCAGGGAAATAACTGTTTTCTTGTAAAATTAAGCATACCTTGTTAGAGCAGAGGAAATACCCTGAATCCTGCTCTCCAGCCCCCACCCCCAATTTTTTTGCTGGTAGCAGGTGGAGTCTCCCAACAGGTGTTTCATGGTGGGGACCAGTTATCCTGAGCCCTCAATTACCTGGTCACTTCTCAGAGTGAACTGCCAGGACCCTTCTCCTGAAACCCAATTATTGTCGCTCCCAGGAAAGGGGCAGCAGAGGAAACAAAATTCAGTTTTCCACTTGCTAGAATTCTTAACAGCAAGGGGTCTGTGGGAAGCAGTGAGCTGAAACAATTGTCCAAAATTGGAACTCTGACTAACGTGAGGGCTGAAGTCCTTCCTCCACTGTGAAAACCCGCAATGTGGTGGGGCCTGACTAGGCTCTGCCTGTCCTGCTCCAGAAAATTGACAGAAACGTTATGCCCATCAGTCAGGGAGGGACTGGATATTCTGAAACAGCTTCCCTTGTCCTCACCCTAGAGCTTACCAAACCCTTCATAGAATATTGGGCACCTCACAGTTCTAGAATCTTCGGGAGGTTGTCTTGGGGCTCAGCTCTACTGCAGAGCTAAGAAACTACTTTCTCACCTCTCCCGGCCCCTCCTTGTCCCTCCTCAAGGCTGGAAAGTCAGATCTCTTCTGTTTGCTCTCCAGGATGGAGGACCGCAGTCCAGGGACAGGAAGAAGAAAGGACTGGAACGGCTGTCCCCGTTCTGAGCTGGACACAGCTTGTCATCCTTCCTGTGTCAGGCACGGTGGCTTCAGCAGACAGGAAGGGGTGGTCCTCTCTCTGCGGGCGATGCTTGAATTCCACCCCTTCCCAACCCCGGGATATCTTATTCACTCTCATGCCAGTGCTTTCGTCCAGAATTCCCCATTGCTCCGTTTCCACCAGCTCCCCCCTCCCCTCGTTTGAAAATCCAGATCTCATGCTTATTGTTCCCGGCCACCCTGCCCCCTCCCTCCACCTACAGACAAAATGTCTCCTGCCTCTTCAGCCCATCATCACCCTCTTCCCCTGCAGCCTGACTTGCATTCTGACCGGTCTATTCAGAGTCGCCAGTGGTCTCCTGGCTGCCAAACCCAATGACCTCTCCTCTGCTAAATATGGGGCCTTGGCTTCCCTGACCTGGACCCTCCCCTCAGCAGAGCCTTCTCCCCTCTGCTAACTCCCTCTCTCACTCCCTCCTCAGACCACTCTCTGTCGATACCCCCTGGGTACCTATGGTCTCAATTCTTTTGTGGTCCCTCTATGCTCTCATGTTCTGGGACAGCTCGCCCATCGCCCTCAACACCACTGGGCTGGGGCGTTGTGCATCTCTGTGCTGTTTGATTAATGGAAAGAGCCCTAGACGCGCAGCCAGCACCCTCGACCTAACACAGTTCTAGCCGTGTAACCTCGGGTGAAGACTTCAGCCTTTCTTGCATCAGTGATTCAAGTCTGCCACACCGATTCCTGAAAGATGAGAATGAGCTGAAACAGCAGGTGAAGCCACAGAGCTCAACACTGACCCATAGGAGGGATTCGATAAATATTCACCCTGCCTTCCAACGTCCAGTCCCCCTTCCCAATTTAAAATTTTATAAAAGACACCTGAATTTTCCCACTTACTACACTGGTTTTGGGCACACGAAGTCCTAGAAGGTCTTTTTTTTTTTTTGCAACGCTTTCCCTTCTCCTCCACCTTCCCCACTCTAGAGTGACCCTTACCCCAGACACAACCCCACAAATCCATCACCCTTTTATTTCCATCTCTTCCACTCTATGGGGTAATTCACTCGAAGGGCACCCAAGTGAGGCAAGATCCTTCTCACTGCCGCACTTTCCCTTGCGTTGCTCACACACACATGCACATACGCACACACATCCTCACATCTCTCCACAGTAGCCGAAGGGAAAGAATATGAGTTTCAGGATCAGATCAACCTGACGGAGAGTCCTATTCCGGCCCCATTTTAGATGCATAAGCTTCAGCAGGTCACTCAACCCGACAGATCTTCATTGCCTCCCCTGCAGGGTGGGTCAACATTTCCTGGTGGCTATGGTGCCCCACCCAGTACGTGGCACATAGTATATGCTCATTAAAGGTTGGCTTTCATTTCCCACCTCCTTCAAGATGCCTTTGCTAATTAGCCCAGCCACGGCCTACCCCTGTCTCTGACATGCTGGCAAATTCTTAGTCTCTCATCCACCGTGTAGAGTGCAACTCACATTGATATGGGACAGTGTGCGCGTCTCACATCACCAAGCAGGTTCTTCGCTTCCAGATGGGTCTACCCATCTGTGTCTTGGATTGCATCTGAATTTCTCACAGTTTCCAAGACAGTGTTGAGCTTATAAAAATTGTGATTAATATAGCTACAAATTGGGTATCTTCTTCAACCCAGACACTACCATAACTTGTAACCATTTGTTCAATGTCTGCTACGGACCAGGTGATTTATTTCTTTTTCACAGTAACCCAGCAAAGTAGGTCTTATGATTCTCATTTTATAACTGAGGAAACGGACACTCAGAGACTGAAGTGCCCTGAGCAAATGCACACGGATTGGAGGTGGGAAAGCAGTGTCCCAGACAGGCCTGCCTGCTGCCAAAGCCCAGTGCCTTGTCCCAGGCCACACTGCCCAATGCAATTATGTCATTTCATTCTCCCATCAACCCAGCAAGGCCATTTTACAAATAAAGAACCTGTAGCTTGAAGTCCCCCAGCTGGTGAGCAGCCCAACAGAGATGCCTCAGGTCTGCTGAGGCGAAGGCACGCACTGGACTCATCAGGAGAGAAAGAGTAGAGGAATTCTCACTCCAGAAGGGAACCGCCAAGTCCAAGGTCTCTGAAGAAGGGGAAAACCTGAGGCAGCCCCGTCTTCAGAGAACAGGGAAGGTGGGAAAACTTAGACTGGAATCCATGGACTCAGAGCTCACTCTGGCTCTGCCTCCTTGCAAGTCAGTTGGCTTCCTGGGGCCTCACTTTCTTCCTGTGTAATGAAAAGAGAATAAAATTTTGCCATTTGCAGCAACATGGATGGACTTGAGGAGCATTATATTAAGTGAAATAAGTCAGAAAGAGAACGACAAATGCTGTATGGTATCACTTATATGTGGAATCTAAAAAATACAACAAACTAGTGAATATAACAGAAAAGAAGCAGACTCACAGACATAGAGAACAAACCGGTGGTTACCAGTGGGGAGAGGAAAGGCGGGGAGGAGCAACATACGGGTAGAGGATTAACAGGTACAAACTATTAGGTATAAGTTACAAGGATATATTGTACAACACAAGGAATATAGCCAATATTTTATAATAACTGGAATATAACCTTTAAAAAATGTGAATCGTTATATTGCACATCTGTGACTTACAGAATATTACACATCAACTATATTTCAATAAAAAAATTTTAATTTAAAAAGGAGGAGGGCAAAATAAATGATGCCCAGAGTTCCAGAAGTGCTAGCTAGGCACGCAAATCACTGACTGGATCTCAGTCATCTTGTTCCCCTCCTCTGGACACCCTTGTGCAGTGCACAACCTACACAACTGTATGCAGTGGTCCTGAGAGGTTCTTACTGGTTCTCACTATCCAAGGTTCAGATTCTTGAAATCCAATGAGAAGAGAAATCATGGTATTGAATGTTGGTCTCCTCTGATCTGTCCAAAGTGACCTGTCATTTCCCTCCTTTGAGCACTGAACTTGCACATTGTACAAAGTCATATCCACGTGCACAGCAGCCAGGGTTAGTCCTCTGACCTGGCAGTGGGTACTAGACATTCTAAATTTAGGTTCATGTTGTGGAGCCCCCAAGCTACGATTTTTAATAGGAACATTTGCCCTTTAGTTTCTGTCACATATTCCCAGTGGAACGTAGTAGCCGTTCTGCCACACACACACACCTATGACTTTAAACTTTCCAGTCTGTCAGAATTTCTGATTATTATAATGGTCTCCCATAGTTACAACAGCTCAAGGTACAGGACAAATAAAAGCGACTTCACCTCCCTACGACACATCAGACATCAGTGGCAGGCATCACCACCAGCCCCCAAGGAAGGAGACTCTTCACACAAGGACTTATGCAAAACGACAAGTATCAGGACAAGGGGCCAGAGGCAAACTATTGACTTTGACCTTTAAGCACCACTTGTAACTACAGCTCTGAATTTTCTCTCAAATGTGTTCCAGTCGTCAATGGGAGCCTCAGTGGAAAAATGCAGGCATCAATATAACAGGAAAACCCCACCCTGTCCTCTGTCTGGAGCATCATCACCTGTAATTCATTACTGCTGTTTGTAAACTTTTTCCTGAAGTAAGACAAGAAAGCATCTTAGAAGCTAATCTTCCCCTCTCGTTTAGAAAATAGATACGCTGGGCTTCCCTGGTGGCGTAGTGGTTGAGAGTCCGCCTGCCGATGCAGGGGACACGGGTTCGTGCCCTGGTCCGGGAAGATCCCACATGCCGCGGAGCGGCTAGGCCGTGAGCCATGGCCACTGAGCCTGCGCGTCCCGAGCCTGTGCTCCGCAACGGGAGAGGCCACAACAGTGAGAGACCCGCGTACCGCAAAAAAAAAGAAAATAGACATATAGACATGCTTTTCTTTTTGTTAACACAATTTACTTTTTTATTGTGGTAAAATGCATATAACATAGAATTTACCGTTCCAACCATTCTGTAGAATCTACAGTTCTGTGGCATTAAGTACATTCATATTGTTGCGCAACCAACACCATCATCCATCTACAGAGCTCATGATCTTCCCAAACTGAAACTCCATACCTATTAAACCCTAACTCCCCATTCCCTCCTCCCCCAGCCCCTGGTAACCGCCATTCGTATTTCTGTCTCTAAGGATTTGACTACTCAAGGGACCTCATATAAGTGAAATCATACAATATTTGTCCTTTTGTGACTTTATTTCACTTCACATAATGTCCTCAAGGTTTATCCATGTTGTAGCCTTTTTAAGGCTGAATAATGTTTCATTGTATGTATAGACCACATTTTGCTTATCTATTCATCTGTTGATGGACACTTAGATGTCTTCCACCTTTTGGCTATTGTGACGAATGCTGCCGTGAACAGGAGTGTACAGGTATCTGTTTACATGTGCTTTTCTTGACCAGTAAGGATGGGGACACCTTTGGCTGATCTGTGATTACGCAGAGTTCAGTTATTTGCATTGTGAGATGCACATTCAATTCAATGAGTCTGCTGAAGTACAGATTTCTTGCAATTCACACTGGAAAATGAGCCCATCTGAAGCTCCTCCATGACACAGAGCCTGAGACAGATGTCACCAATATTCCCTTCCCATCTTTCTCCTTTCCTCCTCATACCACACTTAACCTTTCAGGAGGAAGCTTCATCCCTTTTTCTGTACGCGCCCATCCCCCCACCCTTGCTCTTGACAGCACTATGTGTTGACTTCCATTCCACCAGACCCCTCACTCCCACACTCCCCCCTTCCTTGTTGGGTCAGCCTCTCCGCTTCAGCTTCTTCTCAGGATGCAAAGGTGCTAAAAACTCCCCAGGTTCAAAGTCACCAACTGTATTAGTTTCCTTGGCTGTCACAACAAGTTGCCACAAAGTGGGGGGCTTAAAACAACAGAAGTGTGTCCTCTCACAGTTCTGGAGGTCAGAGTCTGAAATTAAGGCTTCAGCAGGACCATTCTCCCTCCAAAAGCTCTAGGGAAGAATCCTGCCTTGCCTCTCAGCTTCCAGGGGTTCCAGGTGTTCATTGGCTTGTGACCACATCACTCCACTCCCTGCCTTTGCCATCACATGGCCTTCTCTGTGTCTCTGTCTGTCCTTTTCTGTGTCATATGAAGATGTTTTAACTGGATTTGGGGCACACCCTACTCCAGTATGATCTCATCTTGATCCTTATCTTAATTACATCTGCAAAGACTCTACTGCCAAATAAGGTCACATTCTGAGGTTCCGGTGGACATGAATTTGGGGGTGGGACAAGGTTCAGCACACTACACTAGTAAATCCCAGGTGCCAAGCCCAGTGGACATGACTCAGTAGCCGTACGCAGAATTTGTTTTGTTTATTTAGAACAGAAATAGCTTTATATTGCCTACTGATTTTTTAGATGATAGAACTATTAACGGAAAGTTTAAACATAAAAAAATTGAAAGAAAGCAAAAACACCAACAAACTTACAGCTCAGAGATTGATCTCAATTATCATTTTGGAGGACATTCTTCTACACACACTCACTAATGCAAAAAGGCAATATATGCAAAGTAAACTATATGTTTTATTCTGTTTTTTCACTTAACGCTATGGCATGGACAACCTGCCAGGTTGATAAACACATATTCATTCATTCAATAAATAGGTGCTGGGGCTTGCTCTGTGTCAGGCACTTTTTCCAGAGCCTGAGATCCATCAGTAGATAAAACACATAGAGATCTCTACCCAGGAACTTCCTTTCTGACAGTGGCAACAGACAATAAAAAATTAACACAATAGGGCTTCCCTGGTGGCGCAGTGGTTAAGAGTCCGCCTGCAAAGGCAGGGGACATGGGTTCGTGCCTGGTCCGGGAAGATCCCACATGCTGTGGAGCGGCTGGGCCCGTGAGCCATGGCCGCTGAGCCTGCGCGTCCGGAGCCTGTGTTCCGCAATGGGAGAGGCCACAACAGTGAGAGGCCCGATTACGGCAAAAAAAAAAAAAAAAATTAACACAATAAATAAACTCTTTCATGCTGGAAGGTGAAAAGTGCTACAGAAAAAGTAAACAGTAGCATAAGGAAGAGAGATGTGAGGACCTGAAGGAAGTGACTGAGATTTTTAAGAGGAGGTAAATGTCCTCATTAAGAAGGTGATTCTTCCACAAAGAGTTGAAGACCCCAAAACATTGGGAAATCATATTTAATAACTGCACAATATTCCATTGATTAGAGCTGCAACAATATGTTTAACTAGTGCTCTGTGGATAGACATTTAAGTTGTTTCTAATTTTTAACTATTATAACTGAGGCTGCAATATCCCCTGCCTACAATAGATAAATGTTGGTAAAATTATTTTCTTAGGATAAATGTCTAGATCCAGAATTGCTAATACGAGGCATCTAATCATTTCTAAATTGTGAGACCTACTGTCACTCTCTCCTCCAGGAAGACTTTGCCAGTTTACACATCTGATAATACATGCACGTTCACAATTCCACTGCCCCCCAACACATATACTCCACATGCTGTATTTATGGTTTATTTTTAATGTTACTAACTTTAGAGTAAAAAAATGTTATTATATTTGCACTGCTTTTACTTTGCCATGGTTGAGCATATGCTTTTCAGCTCCGAGTATTTCTTCTCTTATAAACTCCATATTCATTTCCTTTGATCAGTTTTTTCTACGGGGGTATTTATTGCTTTTGTAAATCAGAAATATATATGTGATGTGTGAAAATATTTTTTGTGGTTTGTCTTCTTGCTTTTTTTTTTACAAACATTTATAATTTTTATATTGACAAAAATACCAGCATTCCAAGATAGTTTCTGGATTCCTCTTACGATTAGAAAGGCTTTCTCAACTCGGAGAACTATAAAAACATTCAAATCTTCTACTCCTTCTGTAGTGTTTATTTTTTTGTACTTAGATCTTTGATCCACTTGGAATTTATTCTGATATAAGGAAGAGGGAAGGGATGCATCATTTTTCTTCCAGTTGTCCCTACAGTGTGTGCCAAATGCCCCGTTTGCCCCCCTAAGACTCCAGTTCCACCTGCCACCTGGCTACCTGCCTGCCCTCCCTCTTCTCCTCACATCTCTCATTCCTTCCTCAGCACCCGCTCTGGGTTCTCTACTTCTGGCTTCATATTGTAATTGTTTTCCAGAATCCTGTCTTCTATATCCTCTACTTACTCCACAGCCTCCAGAAGAACTTTCACCCATGCCCATAGTTACACTTCCATGCACATGTGCTAACAACCTCCAAATCTAGAGCTCGGTCCAGGTCACTGATAAGCTTCAGCCCATAGGAGAGAGCAGACACTTGAAACTAAACCTGCCCACACCACATCATCCTCTGCCTTCTGGTCTCAACCATCCTGCCATCCCCCATTCTCCTGCCCACACCCCTCCGCAGTCTCTAATCTCCAAATTATTTTAGTTTTGCTTCTTATTCAGCCCCCAATCCACTGCCCCCTCTTCACCCTCATGGCTGCTCCCTTAATCCAGCAGCTAGCCATTTCTTCTTACCAGCATGCCTCTAACCCAGAGGTCAGCAAATGACAGCCCAGGGAGTCAGATCCAGGCTGCAGCCTCCTTCTGTGCTGCCCATGAGCTAAGAATAATTTTACATTTTTAAAGCATTGTAAAAAGTCTTTCAAAAAACAAAAGAGTATGCAACAGAGACGTGTTGCTTGCTTGCAAAGTCTAAACTGTTTACTATCGGCCCTTTGCAGAAAAAGTTTGCAGAACCTTGCCTCTAATCTACACTCCACAGGGGGCCTCCAGTGGTCTCAGACCTGCAGGCATTCTGTATACGCCCACCACTCCTCTGCCCACAAGCACCCCATGGGGGTTACTTATGATTTTCTTAGAGTCATGTGAAACAAATCTCTCCATTTCTAAGTTACCAGATATATGGGACGGAACACCTTCAGATCAAGTACTTGATAATTATTTAGCTTCTATGTGCTAAATTCCATGATCACATGCCAGGAGAGTCTCAAGGTTTTGTTAGAAAATATCTTTTTTTCTTTATGATGGTAAAAGGAATATAAAGTCATTCTGGAAAATTTGGAAAAATCAGAATGTTTAAGAGGAAAATTAAAAGCACCCATAGCCCCCCTCTCAGAAGTTCCCTATTAACATGTGTGCATTTCCTTCCAGTCTTTGATTTTTCCTGTGCGTTTGAGATCCATCCCGTTTTTCCATTGGGTTTCTCCCCCACGATACTAAAAATTCTTGAAGTGCTCTTCGGACATTTTCTTAGACACTGTAAGTTTCCCTCATAGAATTCGTATACAATTTTCAATGTAGAATTTCCCATCAGGAGAGCATCTATTCACGGCACCCTTCTCTCCACAAGCGGTGCCCCCCGAATTCGAGGTGCTTCCGGTAATTCTGGGATCAGGTCCTTTCCAGTTTGTAACTCAGTCACATGTTATTTCTTTGAGGTTAAATTTCAACACCAGGCTATTTTGCACCTTACCTAGTTTTATGTAAATTGGTCATCTTTCTAATAGAAAGAAAAAGAACATGGGGGTGGAGGGGGGCAGGAGAGCGGCTTTTTCACACAGAGTCACATTTACTCTAAACCAAAATAACTCAGGTTAAGTAAATCATCAAGATCCTTGGCGCCGTTCCTCCCGTGCTTTTGCACGCTGTACAGCACTTCACAGTTGGCAGAGAGTTCCTATACATTATCTCTGGTCAAGCCACGTGCACGATGCTGAAGGACCAGGGTGGCGGGTCTCACCGGGACTCTGATGCGCATGCGCATGGCTGGGGGCCCAGGGCAAGCTCCTGAGAGGCGGTGGGGGTCGGGGGGGGGGGTGGGGTGGGGTGGGAAGTCGTTTGTGTCCCGGGCTGTGCAGGAACGCAGGTAGGTTTGTCTGCTTTCCCAACCGCAGCTGCAGCTCCCCACGCCGAGCAGCTCAAATGCTCTTGCAAATGCAATTCACATCACCCTGTCAAATTCACACCTGGGATTCCAAGAAAGAAAGAAACGTTAAGAGCTAGAGAATCAACATTCCCTTCTGTATTCCCGCCCCCCCCCCCCCCACCCCGCACGCGCATTTGAATTCCTGCCGGGGTGCTGAAGCACGCTCACAGCTCAGACCTGGAATGGCCCTCTCCCCAGTCCAGGGCTCCCTGACACTGCTCTGGGCAAGGCCTGGAGGCTGTGCTGCCTTCTTCTGCCCACTCCACACCCCACCTCTTCTCCTCGCTGGCCTCACCTCTTCTGCCCCTTGAGACCCCTACTTCAGTCTCCTCTACTCTCCAGGTACTCTCACATTTCATTGGCTTTTTTGGTTTCTCAACTCTGCCTGTTCCCCACCAGCCACTGTCAAGTGGGAGGCCCAGCTTACCTCCCCATCTTCCCTTGGATGCATCTCACGTGCACCCACTGCCTCACCTGCAGTGGTGCCTCTGAGGCTGTTACCAAGTCCAAGCTCGTACTGCTTGCCGCAGGACAGGCCGATAAATCAAGAGCTGAGCTGTTGGGACAAGGAGTAACGACTTTATTCAGAAAGCCAGCAGACCGAGGAGATGGCGGACTAGTGTCCCAAAGAACAGTCCTACCCAAGTTAGAATTCAGGCTTCTTTCGTACTAAAACGGGAGGGGGTATAGTTGGTTGTTGCAGACTTCTTGGTGTCGGAATCCTTTGTTATTGCAGCTATTCAGGTAGGTCCAGTCATGATGTTCCTATAAACCTCCAACAAGACAGTTATCCTCTGCTCTGCAACTTTTTATCTCATGAATGGAAAAGTGTTACACTTTTAAAGGTCAGAGCCTTGAGAATGGGCTATCCTGTATATTTCAGGCTATAGGCAACATTCTTAACTTGTAGCAAAAGCACCAGAATACAAAGGTTAAAGTAAAAGAAACAGATCCCATATAGAGTCATTGTTTTTCCCTACTCCAAAGCCACCTTTCCACCATACTCCCTGGGACGTTCAGCTTTCTTTGTTTGCTTCCATTTTTGTTTGTTTTTAAAAGGCACTTAAGTAGCATATGCATTGATATTTTTTCCCTGACACAAAACACAGACATTCAATTAACCACATGCTAGTTCATTAATGTCGGCTAAAAAAAAAGTATATGCACACCTAAGAGTTGAGAGTTATGTTTTATTCAGCAGATACACTGAGGACTTCAAGCCTGGGAGTCAGCATCTCAAGTAACCCTCAGACAACTGCCCTGAGGAGGTGAGGGGGGCGCTAGGATATACAGGAGTTTTATAGCAAAGGGCGGGTAGTAGGAACAAAAGATTACTTTTTAAAAGAAAATTAGGTATCTCAAATTAAGGAAGTTAGTGCTTTTCTATGCATAGGAAAATGCAAGAGTCTAGGCTCACTGAAACCATTCTTTTGATATGAACCTCAGCTATGGGGCCAATACCCTGTGTTTTCACACCCACAGTTTCCTCAAGGCTCACCATGGGGAGTGGCCACAGTCTGATGGCTGCTAGATGGCAGGTATTCTTTGTTTCCTCCCTGAGTTCCCTCAGCGCTCACCAGCTCACCATTGGAGCGCTGCAATTGCTGATGACTCTGACATCCTTTGTTTACTGATATGGCTGGCAATGTTTTATTTCTCAAAAGACAATGTTAGAAAACAAAATTCAACTGAGTACATTTGAAGAAAAAATTGGCTTTATTCAACAATTCATGAATCAGGCAGCATCCCATCTAGCAAACAGACAGGAGGGGTCCTGTACAAAATGGATGGTTTTTAAAGGCCTAAAGGGGATGGGACAGGAAGTCATAAACAACTGAGGATTATTTCAAGCAAGGTCACTTGCCTTGGGGGAAGGCAGGGGTCTGTGTGGTAGGCTACCTCATCTGTGGCCAGAAAATTCCAGACTGACTGGTAAAAGGTCACATCCCTGGGAGGGACTGAACCTGCATAGGTATTCAGTCCCCATTGACTGACGTAGAGCTTAGCACAAGTGACTCCATTTTTGGATTCCTGTTTCTTTTCAACAACACCAAACCCAAACACCCCATCTTCACTCTCTTCCCCTCTCCCTGCTCTTTCCCACACTAGCCCCCTGAGAACTCTTCCGTCTGCTTATCCATGTCAATACTGCTGCCCATAAAATTAGACGGAAGGCTCAATTTGATAACAGACACAAAATACATAGCTGCTCAAACACAATTTTTGTTTCTAGTTGGATGGCAGCTCTCTGCCACCAGCTGGGAACCCAGGCCCCTCCACCTCATGACTCCATCATCCCTCGTAGAAGGGGCAAGGGCATAGGAGGGGACACACCCACTATTTCAGGCCTTGGTCCAGAAGGGCACACCCACTCCTGATGGGCCAGGACTCGGCACGTGGCCACTCCTCAATGCAAAGCAGGCCGGGAAATGTGGTCCAGTCCTGAGCTAGGAAAAGGGAAAAAATGGATTTGGAGGATCAACTGGCAGGCTCCCGAGACTGTCCAGAGCACTTATCTCTACTCCTCCATTAACCCTTCAGACAGGAAGGTTACAACTGAGCCAGAAAATGCAGAAAACAGCTTCACACAGGGGGCTGGGGTATGTGTAGGTTGCCTCCATGAAATGTTAAAGCATGGAAGATGGCAGAAGACTGTTGGGAGTCAGCTATTCAGACAAACCCCCCTCTTCCACTTCCCACCCCGTGGAAACAAGAACCCAGGGTGATTCTGCACAGGCAGCGAGCTCCTCACCTGGGCCAGAGCCAGACCACACTGCAGCTCTGCAGACAAGGCCGCTCCACGCTGGCCGATCCTGAGCTGAATTCAGCCCACGTGAAGTCACACTTAGAGATTCCCTCTCAGGGCAAACTTAGCAGCGAGAGCTCGGACATGCGGCCCCCTGGGCCACAAACATCCCACCTTGCCAGGGGTGCCTGCAGTGAGCAGGGACGTTCTCCGTGACCTCCATCCAGATACCCCAACCCCCTCCATCCTGTCCCACTCTCAGCTGCTTCCTTCGACTCCTGTCCTGGTATCTGCTTTGAAATAAAAGCGAGGTTTTATTTACAAATGAAGAGTTACTGAGGGTAGCGATCTAAAGTCAAAGCTATCGGACCAAACATCAAGTTTGCAGACCAAATGCTGCCTCTTCCTTGTGCTGAAGTCTAAAACCGGATCTATGGGATTGATAATGAAGGAAACTATCCAACCGTGAGCAAGGTTAATCCATAAGTTAAGTTGGTACCACTCAAGTCCCATCCCCAGCTGTTTTCTTATTCAGATAAACGTTGTTTCTCAACGGACTGTGTTTCTCCCTTAACCAAAGGGAGAAAATGCACGGCAAAGTCAAATGACACAGAATAAAAGCCTGAGGGAAGAAACTGCTGATAAAACTTTCAGAAAGCTTTGAAATTATTGGCTAAACAAGTAATTTCATACAGTGGTTTATATGTATTTCACAGCAGCATCAGTTCCAAATGTCCCTTTGCACTCGGATTCCGGGAGAGTTTTCCTAATGCTTCGTCATCAAATGATTGTACCGATGCATTAATCATGAAGGCCGTGAGGAATAAAATAACCGCAAGCCAAAACTGCAGATGTTAAATGTTGAGGCAGAAACCAAATGAAATGTGTAAACACATAGAAAGAGAGAGAACATTTCCCCCACACGTTTTTTAACCTTGGCATTGCATCAACCATTAGGGTAAAATGCATGCATACTTACCAATAAAATCCAGAATTTTTTTTAAACTGAAATTTGACTGACATCTTAAAGAGGTCCCTCCAAATTCTTGCCCCTAAATATAAGGAGAGTGGCAAAGGAACAATTTATTACAAAAGAATGTTTATGACATGTCTGTTCCATGCAGGCACATATAATGCACATGTTAACTTTATAACAACCCTATGAATTGGCTATCATGATTACCATTTTGTAAGTGTGAAAACTGAGGATCAATCAGTGAATTTTAAGTCTATTGTTCTACTCAGGCTGCCATAACAGAATACTACAGACTGGGGGGCTTAAACAGCAGCAATTTATTTTCTCACCGTTCTGGGGGCTGGAAGTTTAAGATCAAGGTGCCAACAAGGTTGGTTTCTGGTGACCTCTGTTGGTTTGGAAAGACCTTTCTTCCTGGCTTACAGACAGCTGTATTCTCACTGTGTCCTCACGTGGCCTTTCCTCTGTGTGCACACCCCTGGTGTCTCATCCTCTTGGATCAGGGCTCCACCCTTCTGACCTCATTTAACCTTAATTATGTCCTCAAAGCCCCCTCTCCAAATACAGTCACACTGGGGGTTAGGGCTTCAACATATTTGGGGGTGGAGTGGAGGTGCAGTTTGGTCCCTAACTGATAGCATGACCAGGAGCCCACAGTTGCTGAGTGGTAGACCCAATACTGTCTGAATCTAAACATTTCTTTATCCAGAGTGCACTGCCTCTCACATACCACAGCATCTCAGAGAGAGTGCGGACACATCCCACTGTAAAAGCTGACTCTTAGAACTTGCTGGCAGGGAGACAATTTCACAGCAGTTAAGCTCTGTCCCTGTGAGAAGGGTGGTGAAGTCCTTACACAAGCTAGATCACAGAGGCCAGGAGTCCAAGGCAACCCATTCAGATGACACCCCCCAAAAAAGACTTCATCTACACTGTTAATAGCTACACAAATGGTCAAATGGTGGTTTCCTACCATATTCCATCCACAGTGGGATTTCCATGACCTCCAAAGAGCCAGCTTTTCATTCAGTTTTTCTTTTCTTTTTTCCAAACCACCAGCTAACGTCCTGGAGGGTGACTCCATGGACCAGGATGTCGAGAGCCCTGTGGCCATTCACCAGCCAAAGTTGCCTAAGCAGGCCAGGGACGACCTGCCAAGACACATCAGCCGAGACCGGACCAAAAGGAAAATCCAGAGGTATGTGCGGAAAGATGGAAAGTGCAACGTCCACCATGGCAACGTGAGGGAGACCTATCGCTACCTGACCGATATCTTCACCACCTTAGTAGACCTCAAGTGGAGATTCAACCTGTTGATTTTCGTCATGGTTTACACAGTGACATGGCTCTTTTTTGGAATGATCTGGTGGCTAATTGCATACATCCGAGGAGACATGGACCACATAGAGGACCCTTCATGGACTCCTTGCGTCACCAACCTCAATGGGTTCGTCTCTGCTTTTTTATTCTCCATAGAGACAGAAACCACCATTGGTTATGGCTATCGGGTCATCACGGACAAGTGCCCAGAGGGAATTATTCTCCTCTTAATCCAATCTGTTTTGGGGTCCATTGTCAATGCATTCATGGTGGGATGCATGTTTGTAAAAATATCTCAACCCAAGAAGAGGGCAGAGACCCTGGTTTTTTCCACCCATGCGGTGATTTCCATGAGGGATGGGAAACTGTGCCTGATGTTTCGCGTAGGGGATCTGAGGAATTCCCACATCGTGGAGGCTTCCATCAGAGCTAAGTTGATCAAATCCAAACAGACCTCAGAGGGGGAGTTCATCCCCTTGAACCAGACGGATATCAACGTAGGGTATTACACTGGCGATGACCGTCTTTTTCTGGTGTCACCACTCATCATTAGCCATGAAATTAACCAACAGAGTCCTTTCTGGGAGATCTCCAAAGCCCAGCTGCCCAAAGAGGAACTGGAAATCGTGGTCATCCTAGAAGGCATGGTGGAAGCTACAGGTAAGGTGTGCTCCATCCGGGGGTATCTGTGGGATCAATGCTCATTTTAAACTGAACCTCACATTCTTATTTTTGACAAAATATGGAAAACTGAACCTCACTCACTATTGACGCCACCTCTTTATTCATGAAGTAGTATGTGGCCTATAACCTTAAGTATGTCCACCACAAAGTCTAACAATTTAGCTTTTTAAAAGCCCTTGGGAAAATAAATTAACAAACAATTTTTTAAAACACCTCTTAATATATTTTAAATTTTCAAATATTTACTTAAATTAAAATTTGATCTCTCTCTAAAGCAATTTTTAGATTGTTTTAAAGCATTGTTTAAATTAAATACTTGAGGTTATTTATTGCCAAGCCAGGAGGAAGAAGTTAAGCCTTTCAAAGGAAGCCTGACAAATTGCTTTAATAAAAATACAATTTTGCCCGTTCTTTGGGAGCCATTTGCAAGACCCATAGCCTTGCTTTTTCTTTTATATCAGTTGAGCACTTGGTATCTTTTCCCTATACTCTACCTGCCAAATCCCCTGTAGATATAATAATGCAGACCCAGTAAATAACTCTAACAGGAAAGAAAAAATATTGATATCCACTCATCATAATTCTATTGACCCATCTGCTTTGAACAGCTAACTACTGGTGTATTTTAACAAAGATGATCTGTTCTAAAAATAGAGAAATGGTCTGTTTTTATTGAAGTCTTCACTCATATCTTTCCATACATGTTACACATCCCAGGAGCAAAGGAGGTTCTGCCTGTATTTATCTGTAACTTTCTATGAAATAGAGCCATAAACTCTGCCTTAAGCTAACAATAGTGCCTGTGGGAAAAGTATAAACTAGAACACTAATTCAAGCTTTGCTTTACTATTCTTCTGAGTCATTAGTCTTGGGATCCTCTTTAGTTATACAATCTGCC
Organism: Tursiops truncatus; assembly: GCF_011762595.2. Classification (NCBI taxonomy): domain Eukaryota; kingdom Metazoa; phylum Chordata; class Mammalia; order Artiodactyla; family Delphinidae; genus Tursiops; species Tursiops truncatus. The sequence continues at coordinate 136,542,043 of NC_047037.1, read as the reverse complement.
CTTCTGTGCTTTGAGGTCTTCAACTTGAGGCTCAAGTAAGTTTACACAATCTGAAAATGCACGGCTACCAGCAGACCCCAGACTCTTCATCCACCCATAACCTGACCTCAGTCATCCGTCAAATGAAAGTCATTACTCCCATGTCTCAGCCTCCCTGGACCCAACAGGCAAAGTCATTACCTCTAACAAATTTCTCTTATAGTGGTAAAAACGTTTGCAATAGTTTTTTAAAATGCAGCAAACAATGAAAATGTGAGTAAAAGGCTTTGCATGAAGTGTGATCCTTTGCATAAGGCAAAAGGAACATCTAAAACAAAAATAATCATTGTGAAATTATAAATAAGTGCTGCACATGTGCACTGGGCTATCTGTACCCTGAGCCTGACTTTGGGGTGCCCTCGTGAGCCAATAGTTGTGTGAGGGGAGGGAGGAGGAAGGAGGGGGGAGGAGGGCGGGGAGAAACCAACTCAATAAGAGAGCTCCGTCATTTTCCCACAGACCAGAAACTACTCCCACCTCGGCCAAGCACCTGGACTCTGGGTCCCCCTAGTGGTAACCACTGAGATACAGTCTCTGGCAGCATAAACTGACCACTTATGATGCGCTTTTAATATTAGATTTCTCGCTATAAACTCTCCGGATAGGACAGAAAGGAGGGGAGTGGACAAGCCTTGTTCTCCTTCTGTCTCTGAGCTCAAGAAGCAAAAGCCAGTGGAGACGTACCCTCTGTTTACTGGTGTTAATCTGAGCTTCGAATTGCAGGAGCTGTGTTCCCTCAAATCAAAACCCAAGCTCTAAAAATAAGTCAGTCCGGAATAAGCAACTTACCTTTGTGATGTCTCTGAGTCGGAATTCTCCCTGGGGCAGACCCTGTCTTTCTGAAGATAGCTTGTAATGACTGAGCCTTTCCAAATAGGGGAACATCCTTTTGTTGGTAGTTAATAGTGATACCTCTGAGCATTCGGTGGCCTTTCTACTGCTTTCATAGAGAAAACTGGGTACTTGCCAGCAAAAAAAAGAATCAAAGGCAACCACTATTAACTTTCTAAAAGTAATAATAATAATTTTCTAATTTTTGGAAAGTGGAGGAAAGAGTGTTCTAGAAAGTTCTGGGTTTGTCTGGAAGCTGGACACGTCTTGATCCTTTCCTGATAGGATTCGTAGAGTTCAGTCTTTCCAGCACATCTCATCTCTTAATTTAACGAGGCACACTTTTTTTCTTTGTGAATGAAAAGCACAGTTGGGATTTATGGGTATTAAGTAGGCCCTTGGGGTGGGGGGAATGTTTCAATGAATCAAAGCCACAGGAAAAAAAATAGATGTGGACCAAATGCACCCTGAGGAAAACAGATTCACAAGGATCTAATTATTCATTGGAAGGCTAGATGGGAAATCAGGAGCCATGAAAACCGCAAGCTGACACAAAGGGGCCTCTGCTTGACTCATGCTTTCTTTCAAGTATGTCTTAGTTGACCTGAAACTACTCTCAGTGACCTCAGTTAGGATGCCTCTTTCAAGGACGAGCCTCACCATCGCCACCACTGCAACCTCCATGCGATGCCCTCCCTCTTTCTGTCTTGCACGTCGTGGGCACACAGCGACCCCGACGTGGTATTTTCTGGGGATCCGAGCTACCAGGCAGTCGGCTGACCCAGCAGGTCCTTTAGTCCACTGGGTGCTCAGGCCCCTCACAGGCCAGCTGGTTGACACATAATATGCCCACTCCAGTTGTGCTGCCCCAAGCCTGCTTCGTCACATCACTCAGGGTCAGGCTCGTCTTTAGAAAACGGGAGTAAGCTCCTTGAAGGCGGGAGGTGAGTCTTGCCCACCTTTGATGTTCTGCAGGTCCTGGCCCCAGTCCTTCATTCAGTGAGTTCTCTGGCCTCATAAAAGACAGACTCACACCCACAAAAGACAGACCCACGTTCTTGGTGGATGGTTTCAGTCTGGTCCTGCCCCAAGTCAGGGGGATGTGTCACCTCTCAAGAACCTTCCAGTCATGTGGTTCTATTTTTGAAAATGAATCAAACCCTGGAAAATTCTGACACCAGCCACCCAGACATCTGGGAACTGGCCGTGTCTCATCCCATAAATATATTTTTAAAGGGGGCCCTTTATGTTCCTGACACAGGGGCAATTTGGAGATAGTGATGTTTACAGAAGGGTTCATAGCTACGTAAACAAACATGCCGAGCAGCTGTGGCAAGTGAGCCTTAAATAGTAAAGCATTCATATAGCCTGTTATTTATAGAGGGCAAATTGGCATAGAGGCTAGATGACAGCCACACAGAGCTGGGCCCGGTGCCAGCCAGCTCCTCACTATAGGCTTTCTGATTGATGAACTTCCATATTTACCCCCAACGATTATGCAACTATGACAGGCAGCCCTTTCCAACACCTCAGCAAATATGTCTCCTTAGAATGAATCCCATTAAGCTTTTTTTTTAATTTTTATTTTATATCGGAGTATAGTCAATTCACAATGTTGTGTTAGTTTCAGGTGTATGGCAAAGTGATTCAGTTATACATATACATATACCTCTTCTTTTTCAGATTTTTTTTCCATATAGTTTATTATAGAATATTGAGTAGAATTTCCTGTGCTATACAGTAGGTCCTTGCTGATTATCTGTTTTAAGCTCTTTTTTTTTGCCTTTTTTATTATGGAAACTATAAAACTTATATAAAAGTAGACCAAATCCTATAATCAACTCCCATGTACCCATCATTCAATTTCTATAATTGTCAATTCATGGCCAAACTTGTTTCATCTGTGTCACCCACTCACTAACTGCCCCTCCAGCATCATATTTTATCTGCAAATATATCAATATGTCTCTAAAAGATAAGGACTCTTTTAAAAACATAACTGTAGGGCTTCCCGGTGGCGCAGTGGTTAAGAATCCGCCTGCCAATGCAGGGGACACGGGTTCGAGCCCTGGTCCCGGAAGATCCCACATGCTGCGGAGCAACTAAGCCCGTGCACCACAACAACTGAGCCTGTGCTCTAGCCCATGAGCCACAACTACTGAGCCCATGTGCCACAACTGCTGAAGCCCATGCGCCTAGAGCCCGTGCCCCACAACAAGAGAAGCCACCGCGATGAGAAGGCTGCGCACCGCAACAAAGAGTAGCCCCACCTCCTGCAACTAGAGAAAGCCCGTGTGCAGCAACGAAGACCCAATGCTGCCAAAAATAAATAAAATAAAATTAATTAATTTAAAAAACATAACTATAACACTGTTATGACACCTAAAACAATTAATGATCATTTCTTAAGATCCAATATCTACTAAATGCTCTGACTTCCATTTGTCTCATAAATGTCTTTTTAAGTTTTGTTTAAATCTGCTGTTTGAATCCAAATCAGGTTAGCACACTGTTATCGGCTGAGATCTCTTCCAAGCCTTAGTCTATGAGCTCCCCTTCCATCCCTGTGGGGTTTTTATCTTTCAAGTTTTTCTCAAAGAAGAGAGTTTCTGAAATATTTATATACTACGAAGAAAGCTGGGGAAAGTGGAGGGTGGGAGGAAGCCAACTTAGTGAAGATATACTAGATAACACTTTGTAGATGAGGAAGCAGGGCTGACTGTCCAGACGTCAGTATCTACGGGTTACCAAGGAGGAGGGGGAGTGTGTGTCAGAAGTAGGCAAGCAAACCGGAAGTAGGTGAGGGCAAGCCATCCTTCCCCACAGGAAAGCTCAGTTCTTTATTCACATGAGGAGAGCTTAGTCACATAAATCACATCACAGGATTTTTGAGTTGCAAGAGTCTTCGCCCTACTCTTAATTACTTTACAGGTGAGGAAATGGATGCCCAGCAAAACTAGCGAGTTGGCTAAGGTGCGATAGTTACGGGCAGAGCAAGACCTTGAAACCCTAAACCACGGATGATGTCCAGCCTCCAAGTTCAGTGCTCTTTGCATCATGAATGCTGTTGGTTCGTGAAGATTCTGCAGAGCATGCACCCAAAAAGATGACTGGTATTTAACGTGCAGACAGGCTCTCTTTTCTCCCATCCTTAGCTCTTTTTCTTTAAGGCTTCTCCTTTGGTCTCCAATGTTATCAGTTCATTTTAAAATTCTTTATTACATTCACATGAATTTTTAACAAGCATATATTAAAATGAGATCTGCCACAAAACTGTTCTGAAATCAAAATTCAATAAGCACCGTCTACAAAAATACTCCTGGAAGAATATAATGTTCTGTCAAATCTGATTTCCAAGAACCACTTTCCTTTGCCATAGTCAAAATGCCACTTCTCTATAACAGAGGAGAATATGAGATCACAGAGTTTGAACAGGTGGCATTTCTCAGCTAAGATGGTTGAGGGTTAGCATCACAGTACTTTTAAGCTGTTTCTACTAATGATATTTCATAGCCATTGTATTTTTCAAATCTTATTTTCCCCTTTAGATAGGTAGCTGCTAGTCTCTCCACTGGCAAGTCATTATCTCCAGATTTACCATTCTTCTTTTAAGAGTTGTAACCCCAACTACCCAGCCTAGGAAAAGAGTTAACTGATAAGATCTGGAATGCTAAGATCTTGGGTGAAAATCTCGTGGTAAATCTCTATAAGGCACAATTAAAAAAATTCAAAGACATGTGAATTTATTTTTCCTGGATGGAAATCTACCACTCATCAACATCAAGAAATCCAACCATTCTTTCTTCTTCGAGCATTAGGTTCAGGTGATCTATTCAGGGCTTCCTCCCAAATGCCTACCTCAGTGTAATACACCTAAGTAGTGTCAGTGACTGGATAAAAACTGATAATACCTGCTCCCTAAATATGGTAAACTTTTTGTGATTCTAAGCAGTTTGGGGACACTGTTCTGGTCCTAACCATCTGAGGCTGGATGCAGTAGAGCACACATAGAATTTTATACTTTTCCGCCGCCCCTCTAGAAGAAAGAGACTGTAACCCTGTTAAACGTTATACCTCTGTTAAACATTATACCTCTGTGAAACATTATACCTCTGTGAAACATTTCTCCTAATTTAGAAGGCACTTAGGATCTCATAACTTAGATAGCAGTGTATTGAGGTCACCATAGACTATTGTGGTTGAAAAGACAAAAATACTGGATAATTATCAAACTTTTCATTATTAAAACATCAATAGCAGAAAATCCATTGTTCTTCCTTCTCCAAATGGGCTGTGAGGAGCTCATAAAATAGATGTTCAGTAGAAGTCAGGAATGGCCGCACAATATATACAATTTAAAGTTCAAACCCAAGGTAAAAAATAGACTAGCATGTAAAAGTTAGCTCTGACTCAAACTCGGAAGTCAGTACTCATGTTGGGAAGAAACTGCACCATTCAGATTAAGAGATGAGTATCAAAGAGTGGGAAGCCTCTAATTAGTGCATCCTGAAATAAATCGAGCTTTATTATTTCCCAGGGCATTCAGTAATATGAGTGCTGACAGCATGATGCCAGTGAAGCAGTTCTACCTGACAATTTCTAATGACCAGAAGAGGATCATTGGGGAAAACCATATAACTTATTCACACATGCACACACACACACACACACACACACACACACACACACACACACACACACACACACACACACACACACACCTCTGCTAGATAGCTAAACAGCCAGAAGCCAGAGGGGCTTCTTCCCCAGTTAAGCATGCCCTTGCTCCTGTGTTTTACACCAACTCACTTACACCAACTCACTTTGTAAGTGAGTTTGTTTGTTCTATTACTTATTTAGTACTCCTCTTTTTTAAAAGTAGTCTCTCTTGGCCATAGCTCAGCTTATCTGTACTTCTTTGTGTCGTTTATACTGTCAGGCAATCCTGGGTTCAAACCACAGCTGCTGTATTCACTGTCTTGCTTAACTTCTCTAAGGCCTCACTTTTGCCTCTCTAAAATGGGAACAACAATGGTACCTAGATCGTTGGTGACCTTTCAGCTTCACAGATTCTGTTAGATCAGATCATTCCTTCCCCCATAGACTGCACAGGGGAAATGCAGTAGGGAGGAGGGAAGCCAGGCATTTGGGAGGGTCAGTCCCAGGGACTGGCTCCACTGTTTCCAGGGACTGTGCAGCTAGCGTCTCCACACGATGACAACTGACTCTCCTCAGAAGGCACTCTGAACAGTCAAAATGGCAAATGTCAACCTGCGATAGCCAGTGCAAGAAATGCACACTCACAACGTGAGAGTAAATGCCAGCCTGGCCTCTTCCCAGTTACCTACCACGAATGATGAGCTCTGAATTAATGAGGATCACTGGGCTCAGAATAGACTTTGCATTCCTATAGATAGTAACATTTCATCATTATAATTTCTGCCCAAAGGGGACATGAATATAGATTATTCTCAAGTCTTCTAAGGCAGCTGCTCAGGGAGGACAGGACCAAGAGTCTGCATTTGAAAACAAGATTTCTATGTCCCCAGTCCCCCTCCTAGGTTTTTATAAGAATGCTCTGGTGTCAGCTGATGCCCCAATTTGGAGAATGTATTTTTGTGCTGTTAATTCAACTGAAGAATATTTATTTACATAATAAGCCCTTAGAGATACTTCTGCGTGAAAGTATAGATATCCTTCAACAAAGTGGACAGTAAATGTGAATTTCTATATGGCCCATTCCACTGTTCTCTATTTACTGAGAATGAAAAGATACTGTACAGTCTGGTTTGGCTAGGCATGTTGCAGTAACAAACACCTCCAAGGGCTTAAAGCACAAAGGTTTATTTCTCATTCCTATTACATGTCAGTTGCAACTCTGTTCACATCCTGTTGACTCCAAGATACAGACGAAAGGAGCAGGCCTACTTAGGACAAGGCATTCTCATGGCAGGGAGAAAAAAGAAATGACGAAACATCTCGCTTCTGCTTGCCATTTATTAGTCATAGCAAGTCGTATGGCAGTGCCTGATGTCCATGGAATGGGGAAATGTAATTCTCTCACAGGGACTTGGAATAAATAATTCAGAACAAAATAATACAATCTACCACAGGTACCCAAGTGGTTTTGAAAACCCCTAGACCGAGTTAAAAACTTTTTGCAAGTTAGGGTTTAAAATGTGCGGTAGTCATTCGTGTTGTCTGTGAAATATGTCCAGCTTTCGTCCTTCTAAACACATGTCAGGATCACATTTCCCTGTTTCTGTTGGACACGGTCATGTGACTTACATTCGTCCCAACAGTATATGCATATGTCATGTGTATCACGCCGCTGGAAACCTTACAAGCTAAATAGGATAATTCCCTTCCTACTTCTGTAGTTCTCATGGAAGCACATGTCACAGTGAAGTTTCCATCATTCTGGACCCTTGACCGGCTTTGAAGAGAAGACCCTTGCCAGCTCACTTGGGACTTGTAGCATGACTGAGAAATAACCTTAGGTTGGGTTAAGCCACTGAAATTTGGGTTGTTTGTTACCACAATATTAACTAACCTCTTTGGCCTGACACAAAATTTCATGCAAACATTTTGACAGGTTGGCTGTTGTATACTGCTCATAGCCCCACACTTGCCATGAAATGAATTTTTGTCTAGCTACTTTGCAAAGCTTCTCCTCCCTCCTTTAAACTCTCTGTTCACTGCTTAAGACTCTGAGGTCAGACAGGCTGAATTCAAATTCTGCCTCCACTCCCAACTGTCCATGTGATTGGGTGCATCACTTTCCTTAACTTCACCAAACCTTTTTCCATTCTGAAAAATGGGAATGATACTTATATTTATAAGGAGATTCCATGAGATAATACAGGCAAGTCATTCATCATGGGACCATAGTATGTGCTCAATAAATTTAGAGAGTGAATCTATGATTCTGTAAATCATACTATTCTCATCCAGCATTCATTAGGTGCCTATTGAATGCCAATTGCTTTATTAGATGCTTTCCATATATTATTTTCAATCCTCAAAGCAATTCTGAAAGGTAGATACCATCCCCATTTAACAAATGAGGAGGTTGATTCTGGAGTAGGGAGTTGGGGAGAGTAACTTGCCCGAGGTCACACAACTGGTGAAGTAGTAAGGCAAGATTCCATCTCAGGGCTGCCCACCTTCCCAGTCTGTCTCCCTTGTGCCTCTCCAGGGAAGGCATAGTACACAATAGCACACTGAAAGTAGTGGTTATTGATTAAAGGTCATTAGTGTGTGGACGATTATCGCTCAGTGATATATTCCCTTTTGATTACTGGCCTCAGCTTCCCCATCAGGCTCCCCTCACCAGACCGCGGGAGGCAGGTACGGGCAATCTGCTCTTTCATAACAGTTGGCACTGAGTCTCTTGAAAGGGCACCTACTTGTTCATACTCTCAGATTCTGCCCAGTTCTACGTTATCAGGCAACCATGCCACTTGACACTGGGCCAACCCCATCTAAAAGAGCCTGGTGCCGTGCCAAGTATAACCCACAGTGCAACCAAGCAGTCAGTGCCAAAACCCTTAGGGGAGAAAAAAAGAAAGTTTAACACTGAAAGGGAAGAATCCATTTTGACGCTGAGCTTCCTGCCAGAAATCACAATAATAAAACGATTTAGGCTTTGACCAGCCCAAGTAAACCCTGCTGGGGTTTCCATTTCACTGCAAAACATCCAATAAGACCCTTTTGGGGGTTTGAGGAGGATGCTAATTTTTCTCTTGTCACTGAGGCCATCCTTAGACGATTTTAATTAAACATTTGCGAAGTAAATACATTTTCTTTTACGTTTTCTCAGGCATAGTTTCTATAGGGTGAATATTAATAGAAATCTGTGAAGGCTGATGGATAAAGGAGAGGCTGGTGGGCAATGATATTAGAGAAGAGCACACAGCATGGAGCTCCAAGGAGACAAGACTGAATGTTGAGCCTGAAAGGAACTAATGCTACATTCACATCGGCCCTCAATGAAGTATCTTTAATACAACTCAGAGAGCTAAAGTAGTAACAAAGTATTAGCCATAAAGTATTTGCTTTAGATACTTGGTTATATATGTTGTCTCTCTCCCGAAAGTTGGAAAAGGTGTACAACCCAAGGAGAACAAAAATGATGCTGCAAAACAAAAATGTCTATGATTCTTACAGAAATGCTTAAGAACCCACAAGGTCCAACATGGGGCAAGAAAGATTTCCAAACACCTCCCTGGGTCTTTACAGCATGCGTCCTTTATGTTCACCCAGAGGGACCTCAGCAGGTCCAGCCTCGCCTGCAGACCCTGTGTCAGCCCCCAAGGCTGGGGGAAGAAAGAAGCCACATTCATGAAGCTAAAAACAGATGGGTCACGGCTACCTGGGAGGAGGCTGGCAGCTTCACTGGCCATCAGCAAACCAGGCCAAGAACAAGGAAGGGCAGGGATGTCTCCAGTACCACCTCAAAGCCTCTGCTGCTGCGGGGACCTGGCACAGAGTCACCCCCTGTGTTTGGTGGATGACTTCGCAAAAACCTCACCTGTGACCAGAAATGCTCACTCCTGACATCAAAGAGACTAGCTGGGTGCACTTGGAGCTCCCGTGTCAGCAAAGCAAAGTGTCCTCTATTGCCATGTCGAAGGGTGGAATGACACTCCAAATGCAATGGCACTCCTTTCCTTGAGTTCACTCCAATACACGTTCACCCAGGTGGAAGGGGGCAACTCATGAACGAGGAGCATCTGTAACCTGGGCAGGAGATGGTCTAGTAGACAGGAGACGGGGAAGATGTTAGGCAAAAATGTGCCGTGGCCTTCAGTGTTTCTCACAGGCCCCGCCCTGGGATGTCTTCCTTTTTTTTTTTTTTATTAAATGTACTTATTTATTTATTTCTGGCTGCATTGGGTCTTCATTGCTGCGTGCGGGCTTTCTCTAATTGTGGCGAGCTTGGGCTACTTTTTATTGCGGTGCGCGGGCTTCTCATTGCGATGGCTTCTCTTGTTGAGGAGCACAGGCTCTAGGTGCGTGGGCTTCAGTAGTTGTGGCTCGCGGGCTTAGCTGCTCTGCGGCATGTGGGATCTTCCCGGACCAGGGCCCGAACCCGTGTCCCCTGCATTGGCAGGCGGATTCTTAACCACTGCGCCACCAGGGAAGTCTCGGGTGTCTTCTTAGGATGAAACAAAATCCACAGATGGACCCGAGGCATATGCATTTACATTTAAATGCTTAGTCTCTTTATTTTCCCATCCACCCAAATCATGAGCCCCACATCCTCCTCTCTCTTCAATCCTGCAACATCACTCCCTCTTAGATAACAACCTGGCTTCACACTTCGTTGAGAAAACAGAAGCAGTCAGACTGGAACCCTGGCCTTTCCGCCGGTCCCTATCTCACCGCCACACCCCCGCCTCCGCCACCTGGGCCTTTCACCCCTGTCCGGAGCCCTGTCCAACCCGGGGCCAAACCTGGACCGCATCCCTTCAGCCCTCTCAAAGACTTTTAGACTACACCATCTTCTTTCCCCCATCATCAATTTTTTTCTTAATAGTTTATTTCCGACAACATAAAAATATTTCCTAATATCTATCATTTTTGAGAACAAACAAAAACAAAGCTAGACTTCTCCTGGTACCGTGTCCCTTTCCAGTACTGTCCCACTTCTCAACGCTCTTTCCCACATTACTTCTAGGAAGAATTGTCTGCATCTCCATCACCACTGTTTTACTTCCCTTTCCAAATGAGCTACCATTCCTAGCACACCACTGGCACACACCAACAACATCCATCCTGCTAGCTCCAGAGGCCACCCCTCTATTCCCGTCTTACTTGGCCTCTTCGCATCAACATGCTGACCACTTCCTCCTTCTCCAGCCTTTCTTCCCCAGCGTTCACCACTACTTCTGCTTTCCCTCCTTCTTCAGTGAAAGCTCCTTTCCATCCTCATCTTCAAGCTATTTCTCCTTTTCCCCAAAATCTCAGGGCCCATTCCATCCAGAGTCCTAGCCTCCATTAATTATCCTTTTCTGTTATTTCAGCCAGGACCTTGGCTTTAATCACCATATTTTTTGCATGTGACATCAAATTTCTATCTCTGGTCCTAACCTCTCCCCTGAGCTCTGAATTCAAAGATCCAGCTGCCTACTTGGCATCCCTATTTAGATGCTTGTACAACTAATGTGACCAAAGCAGAAACTAGATATCCTAGCATCCCCTAGAATCTGCTTCCCTCTCCATCTTCCCCATGTTCATAAATACCATCATCAAACACGTAATGACTTACATCAGAAACTTCGGGAGCATCCCTGATTCATCTCTTGCCCTTACCGTCCAGAAGTCCTATAGATGTGACTTCCAAAATATGTCTATCTCTGTGGCTACTGCCACAGATTGTCATAATGTGGAGCCCATGGCATTCAACTGGGTCTCCCTGTTTAACTGTGACCACCCTACACAAATCCGTTTTGCACACAGCAGCCAGAGTGATGGTAAGAAAAATGTAAACCAGAGCAAGTCATTCTCGTGCTTAAAACCCTCCCATGGATTCTGGCTGCACTTGGAAAATCCAGATTCCCTGCCATGGCCAACAAGGCCCTTCTGGCCTGGCTCCAGCATGCTTGTCTGCTCTCACCTCCAGCCACTTTCCCACCCAGCTCACCACGCTGCAGCCGCGTGGGCTCTCCGTTCTGAGCACAGAGCTCTTGTACAGGGAGGTCTTCTCTGCCCACCAGATAGAAACCGGCTCCCATCACTGTGCCTCTGTCACTCGGTGCAGAACGTGTCACCAGCTGATGGTATCCTGTGGACTTGTGTGTTAACCAATAGTCTTTGGTTGCCCAGATCAGAAACGTGGTTGTCATTTATGCTCTCCCCTCCCTTGGGCACTGCAGTCTTCTCTCTCCCAACCATTTCCCCAAGCCCACAGGGCTCCTTTGTGCAAATGAGGAAAAGCCATCCCTCCTCAACTCTACTGCCATCTGCTGGGAAATTTGTGTCATAAATATATCTGTACCACTTAGATTTAGTGAGTTGTGCAGTGTACAACCTGCACAACCGTATGTGGTGGCCCGAGCTAAACTTATCCATTCCATCTCGTACCCGTCTCTAGTATCCAAACGTCCTCTCCTCTCCAGCATCTTGGCCACTGCACTGGTTCACAACACCACTCCCTCCCTCTGGGCTATTACACTGCTTCCATACTGACTTCCCTAATTATAGACTCTCATTTCTACAATTACCCTCCTTGCAATTAGTAGAGTAAACTTTGTAACTTACAGATCCCATCTCCTCACTCCCCAGCTCAAACATTCTCAGTAGTTTCTGGGTAAAGAATCAAGTCCAATCTCGTTTGCATGTCACAGTCTTGCCACCTGTCCAGGAGCCCTGTCACTTTCCCCACTACCTGCTTGTGCTACTGAAATTCCTGAACGCACCATGGGTTATTTTGCCTCTGGCCTGCACATGCGCTGACATTATCTCTGCCTAGGCTATCCTCCTCCATTTATCTTCCCAATAACCCCTACTCACCCACCAAATCTCCCTTCAAATGCTGCCTCCTGTGAAACCTTCCTGACTGCTTGGCAAACTCTGGCATCCTCCCTCTCTGCTTCCCCTGCACTTCTACAAATCTCCATGATATCTGACTGCATTGTGGATGACTGATCACATGGCTGGGTGTCCCCAACAGACTCTGTATTTTGAGGATAAAGATTATGCCCTTTCTTTCTACCCCAACAACTAGCACAATTTGCCACATGGTAGGTGCTCAATAAAAAGAATGAATACATTGATGGTTTTGTAAAAAGCAAGGTCTGGCCTTTCTAAATGTGTCTTAGACTCCTGGCAGCATTTCCTTTCCACCTGGCACCATCTTATCTCAACTCTACTGAGAGCCAAGGACTACATCTGCCTTCCCAATGAGGCTGTTATATCATTTAATTTAAAAATTAGGGCTTCCCTGGTGGCGCAGTGGTTGAGAGTCCACCTGCCGATGCAGGGGACACGGGTTCGTGCCCCGGTCTGGGAAGATTCCACATGCCGTGGAGCGGCTGGGCCTGTGAGCCGTGGCCGCTGAGCCTGCCTGTCCGGAGCCTGTGCTCCGCAACGGGAGAGACCACAGCAGTGAGAGGCCCGCGTACCGCAAAAAAATAAATAAATAAAAATTAAAGGCTTTTTATTTAACGAGCCTGTTTATTTTACAAGATCCTTTCCCCATCCAATATTCACCAGGCATCTTATAAAGTCCATCCAATGTAAATACAGATAGTTTAAAGCAGAGGTCCAAAAGGCAAACTTGTCCCAGAATTTGGTCTTAAATGACACAAGGGGCTCTTCCAAGTAGACATATCTCTGGTCCCCTTTCTAAAGTAGGTCTAGTCCACTGGAGGCTCAGTGGGGACAGGAGATGGGGCTCCCATAACAAGAGTCCCCCATTACTTTCATTCCCCCTCATCCCACGCATGGATATTGCCCTCTGATGTTGTCTGGCTCTGCTCACAAATCTCCGCTCTGCCAAAGGACCAAGCAGAGAGCTCAGAAGAGCAAATCATGGGAAAGGGAGATTCCTTTACCCAAGTTTCTAATCCATAAGTAAATAAAGGGTCTCTCACTATACAACCCTCACCTTCTGCAGTGATGAAGGATGAGGGTAGGTGCTAGATCAGGACACACCAGCCCACACCTGAAGCATCCTAAGCGGGCTTTCTGAAGGTAAGAACTCTACAGGCAAAGTGTCTGAGGCTGAGGCGTACTCAGTCTGCAGGCAGGGATTTTCCAGAACCTCCCATGGACCTGGCATTGGGCAAAGTTAGACAAACACAGTCCTGCCCTGAGGGAACTCACATTTTAGAGCAGGAGGGTGGCAAAATGTTTTCTGTAAAGGGCCAGGTAGTAAATACTTCAGACTCTGTGATGTCTCTGTTACAACTACTCAACTCTGCTGCCTTGGAGTTCAAGCAGCCACAGGCAATATGTTTCCAGAGGACTGTGGCTGTGTCCTAATAAAATTTTATTTATGGACACATAATTTTCACGTGTCATAAAATATTATTCTCCTTTGGGGTATTTTCCAACCATTTAAAAATGCCAAAACTGCTTTTAGCTCTCTCCTGTTCTAGGCGATGGGACTGGACATAAAAACAAGTTACTATACAAAATGGAATAATGCATATACAGAGAACATTTTTAATGGGGAGGTGCACCAGCGGGTACAGGAGCTCTGCTCTTGTACTCCCAGCCAGAATCCCACTTCAGATGTGTGCCACATAACAAGTACCAGTGACAGCAGCAAGCAAGGCACCTCCAGGGAGAAGGGGGAGCGGCCAGAACCCAGGAGAGAGGAAATCACTTACCTTTGCTCTTTGCATTTGCAATCCCCCAGAAGGAGAAGATAATGGGGGGCAGAGGGTTCCTGACCTTTGAGAGAGAGCTAAAATTGAACTTCTGTTCAAAAGCAGAGATTCATCGGTAAACAGTGCTATTATTAACATCATGGTTTAAAGGGAAAAAAATTAAAGAATGTGAGTGTCTTTGTTTCGGGAGGGTTCGCACTGACACTACCTTTTGTGCTTGCTCTGTTTTTCTTTGACTGAAAGTTACTCCCCCTACTTAAAGCTATACAACTCTCTCCCAGCAACATTTGTTCTTCTGTTAAGTTAAAATATGTATTTATTAATTTATTTTTTATTGACGTATGGTTAATATACAATGTTTCTGGTGTATAGCAAAGTGAATCAGCTATACAGATTCTTTTCTATTACACATTATTATAAGATATTGAATATAGTTCCCTGTGCTTTATAGTAGGTCTTTGTTGTTTATCTATGTCATATATAGGAGTATGTATCTGTTAATCCCAAATTCCTAATTTATCCCTCCCCCGCATCTGTTCCCCTTTGGTAACTAGAAGTTTGTTTTCTACGTCAACATTTATTCTTAACATCAATTCATTTGGAGGTTGAAGGTCCTAAACTCCATTCCACCCCGAAAGAGCCTTTCTTGGTCCCAACTCCCCTCTGCCCCCTCCCACTCGCACTCCCATTTTCTTAGGAGGCTGAGAGGGACGTATAGCGATTAGCCATCAATGAAGACACTCAACCTTTGCTATGAGTTACACATCCACACAACCCCGCCCTCTATCAGGCGATTATGGGACTCAGTCCACAAAGAAAGTTGTCCTTAACAAATTCATTGGAAATGCCTCCAATCAAACAACTTGCTGTCAACACAACTGCCATTGACCCAACCAAATATGGTGGGAGGAAGACTTCACCAAGACCCACAACCTGCTTTGGCTGTATTTCTACCTACTCGCAGGAGCTTGGTTCAGAATAATCATAACAAACGCTTGAAAAACAGTTGCACATTGGAACTTGCCTTGACAAAAATCATTTTCCCTAGAATGGATTTTCACTGGAAAACCCACACGGGAAAGCCTCAGCTTCTCTCCTGGTTCGCTTTTGTTCCCCGTCTTCCCCACACTGCTTTCTGTGGCTTCTTTTCCTCCCATTCTGAATTCTCCACACCCTGTAAAGTCCAACAAGCGCCCCTTCCTCCGCAAGGCCTTCACATGACGCAGCCTCACCCCTAACCAGGTCCTGTAATGTCCCCTCCTTTTCCAAGTGTCATTGTCATCTCCTGAGTGGACCCTAAGCTTCTTGTCTTCTCTCTCTCCGATCCCCGTGGCACCATACTGAGCACAGGAGACCACAGTGCACATTGGTGATAGCTCGGGGACCTGTCAAGGGTACCTCCTGAGCTGCCCCTATGGATCCCAAACATGCCATGAGTTCTTTGCTAACAATTTGACAAGTGTCGGGGCCAGAATCTGTTATGAGGTCAGTTATAGACACTCAGTATCCCTCACCCATTTCGGATCCCCACGTTGATCCCGTTAGCCATGCTATATATCACGAGTCAGGAACAGCAGGAACCGTCTTCCACATTTTACCACATTTGCTCAATCTACATACAGGTGTCAACATAGATCCATGCACTTACGCATGTATGTGAATTTGAGATTTTTTAAATCATTTGAAAGTAAACTGTAGACAAGCTGCCACTTTAACCCTAAATTCTTCAGTGTATATTTTGTAAATGCAAAGACAGTCTTATAAAACCACAGTCTAATCATCAAAATCAGAAAATTGATATTGATACAAGGCTATTATCTAATCTAAAGATGATTCAGCTTTTGCCAATTTTCCAAATAATTTCTCTTATTATCAAAGAAAGTCACAGGCCGTACTTTGTTGTCATGTCTCAATCTCCTGTGACCTAGTGGAGCTCCTCTGTGTGTCTTTAACTTTCCAAACACTGACTTTTTCACAAGAGTAGAGGCCCCTTTACTTTGTAAAACGTCCCTTAATATGGATTTTTCTCATGTTGCCTTGTGGTTAGATTCAGGTTTTGCATTTTTGACAAGAATACAATAGAAGTGAAGCCGGGCCCCTCTCTGTACATCAGATCAGGAGGCACGTGATGTTGGGTAGGGGTGCCTACCAGGCTTCTTCATTGTAAAGTTATTGCTTTTCACTTTGTAAAAAGCATCTTGTGGATAGACACTTCGAGACCACATAAATATCCTGTTCCTCGACAAACTTTCATTTTAGCATCCGTTGATGATTCTTACCCAAATCAACTATTACTAGGATGGCTATCAAATGGCAATTTTCTAACTCCATGATTCTTTCTACATTTAGGTGTTGGCTTTCAACACTAAGGAAGAGCTTTTCTCCCTGCATTACCTAGCTATCTATCTATCTACCTACCTACCTATATCAGTATGGACTCACGGAGTCTTATTTTATCCAATGGATTACAATCTGCTTCTACCATTAATTATTTGTGATGCTCCAGGTATTTGAGATTTGGCCAATGGGACCCCCTACTGGCAGGCTTCTTATCCTTTGAACATTTCCCCATAATTCTCTTGTGCTTTCTTCCTTTATGGCACAAAAAGATGCTCCAGGCTCACATTTGAGTTTTTCCAGTCCCTGCTATGGAATCAGACATTTCTCCAAAGATTTTTTTCCGTTTAGTAGAGTATGGTCTTTAGCACCAAGACTTGGGCACTAGGTATGCAGAACAGATAGCCATATTAGGCTCCTCCTATTACAAAGGAAAATGTCAATGCTACCCCAACTCCGCTGGCTGCTAAATGTATGTTTCTGAACTAAACCAGGAGTTCAGAAACTCTGCACTCCAGAAACTTGTCAGGGAGAAATCTCGAGCTCACTTCCTCCAATATTTATCAGAAAGTTGGTCTGGAGTGAAGCATACGGGGAGGCCTGCCTGAAGTTATGCAGACCCCACATTCTTCCAGAAGGTCTATAACCCAGCTTTTGCACCTACCAGAGAAGCACAGAATAACCCTGGACTTAGAAGTCTGCTGCAAAAGGGTTTTACTGAGCTGCGTGAAGTATAACCAGCCCCATGAAATAGACCTTGTGTCTCCTAGAAGGCGATGTTGACTCGAGTTCGCAGTCCCACCAGTTTGTTGCAAGCTCTCAGGAGACATTTCTTCATGTCACAGCACTAAGAATAGCTGGACTTTTGCTCAAGAATTGATTTCCTTTTATGTGATGGGTGCTGTAAGTTCTGTATCTAGCCAGGTCTCCCTTGTGGTTGCCATAATGCCTAGAACCAAATTTGGGGTGCACGTAGCAAGGCTGCATGCGGTTGTGGTGTGCGTTTTCATGATGCCTCATTCCTGGTGCTTTTTATGACCCCATCTTAGGTGGCTTTCTCTCCGTAGCATCACCCCCAGCATGATGGTGCTATGTATATATAGGCTACACGTATTAGTGGTGTAGAGCTGCCATTAAAAATACCACAGGCTGGGCAGCTTCAACAACAGACATTTATTTTCTCACAGTTCTGGAGGCTGGAAATCCCAGATGGGGCTGGTGGTGGCAGATTCGGTTTCTAGTGAGAGCTCTCTTCCTGATTTGCAGATGGCCACCTTCTCCTTGTGTCCTCAAAGGGCCTTTCTTCTTTGTGCTGGAAGCGAGGACTCCCTCCCTCTTCTTAAAAAGACACCAATCCTGTGGGATTAAGGCCTCATGCTTATGACCACATTGAACCTTTTTTTCCTCCGAATAGGACCCACCTCCAAGTACAGGCACGTTGGGGTTTGGGGCTTCAACGTGAATTTGGGGGGAGGGGACACAGGTGAGGCCATAACACCATGTAAGCTGCTTCTATCCTTGTGGACCACGTCAGAGTGATAATAAAGGGACACAGTGTTTGCATCCTCACTAACAGTCTGAAACGTTTATTGCACTGACACCTAGAACACAGACCCTGACACGCCTGCCACTTGATCGGTTGTGCTTTATCTAAAATTATATACAGCAAAATCCACTAAAACTTGGCTCCTTATTCTATAATCAGACAGTATGGAAAAGTCCTTACAGTGCCCCATCATCCCTTGCCCAGAACACCCCACAACCCTTCCCTCTTTGGTGGAACGTGAGCTCATAGGTGCTGAAAGAGCCATCAGAGTGGGAAGGTGAGAACTACCAGGGTAAACACACAGCAGGGCAGCCGTGGATCCAGTCGGCCTTGTCTCAGAAAGGGAAAGCCTGAGGGCACACGACTACCTGAGGCTCTAGTCCTGGACTTGCCACATCTGCCTCCCAGCTTGGAGATTTCTCCCTCCGGAACCTTCCCTACACTTCCCTTCCAAGTCCCTCTGGCAGGAAGGGTGCTGCTGGCCCAGCAGCTGGCCCAACAGGGTTCATCTGTGGCTCTGGGAGCTCTGTTTCAGCTCGCGTGATAGGGTTTCTGCTTTTCTTCCCAAATCGCCGATCGATTCATTTTGAATTATCAGCTGTGCTGTGGCATCCACCCTCCCCGGATGCCTCCTGCTTACAATTGCCTGAGGGGCTCAGGGAAGCAGGTCTGCCCAGCAGAGAGGCCCAAGGCTCTGTGCACAGCTCCTGCACCCTGCGTATGGCTGCCCCGGCCTCCCCCGTCCTGCCCAAGAGCCACGCAGCGCGCCTCACCTCACACCTGCTTCTTGCCCACGGGATTTGGCCATTTGGACCGCGGCTGTCAGGTCCAAGCCATCACCCAGGATTCTGTCTTGAGGACTCATCCATCACAGCCCAGACCTACATGCTCCTTCACCTCCAGCTCAGGTACCGACCCGGGGCCCCCTCCTTGTGAAAGAGACATTTGAGACACCACCCCCCAGTCGGTGACATTCATCAAGAGACCACAGTATTTACACCCCACCCCTGCTTAGATGTCATTGAACTAGTCATTACTGGAGTGCTGCCTGAAACATCGATTCTGTCCTCAAGAAGCAAGAAAATACCTATGACATAGCACTTGGCACCGTCAATTTCAGAAGGAAAGATTATCACATTTAAATAGCTGATCTGATAGAGTTCCAAATTGGATTAATGTTATTAATTTCCTGCTGTCACAACAGAGAGTATCACAGGAATGTTTCTTCCTACCCATTAACCCTTTTCTTTAATTGATTTACAATGTTGGGCTAATTTCTGCTGTACAGCAAAGTGATTCAGTTATACATACATACATACATATATATATATATGTATTCTTTTTTTATATTCTTTTCCAATATGGTTTATCACAGGATACTGAATATAGTCCCCTGTGCTATACAGTAGGGCCTTGTCGTTTATCCATCCTGTATATAATAGCTTCCATCTGCTAACCCCACCCTCCCACTCCACACCCCTCCCCCTTGGCAACCACAAGTCTGTCCTCTGTGTCTGTGAGTCTGTTTCTGTTTCCTAGCTAGGTTCATTTGTGTCATATTTTAGATTCCACATATAAGTGATATCATAGGGTATTTGTCTTTCTCTTTCTGACTTACTTCACTTAAGATGATAATCTCTAGTTGCATCCATGTTGCTGCAAATGGCATTATTTCATTCTTTTTAATGGCTGAGTAGTATTCCATTGTATATATGTACCACATCTTCTTTATCCATTCATCTGTTGATCATTAACACTTTTTTTTTTTTTTGCGGTATGCGGGCCTCTCACTGTTGTGGCCTCTCCCGTTGCGGAGCACAGGCTCCGGATGCGCAGGCTCAGCGGCCACGGCTCACGGGCCCAGCCGCTCCATGGCATGTGGGATCTTCCCGGACTGGTACACGAACCTGTGTCCCCTGCATCAGCAGGCGGAGTCTCAACCACTATGCCACCAGGGAAGCCCGATCATTAACACTTTTTAATAGAAGCCGGGAAACAAAATGGAACATAAACAGAGTATAGCTAGTCATTAATGAGACTGTTCTTACAAGGTTGCTCACAGAATCTGTTTTGTTGTTGTTATTTACAATACAAAAAAAGATACGTATGAAAAGCTACCCCTTCTATATTAAAAGTAAAACTTAACATATCTAATCCATCCCTTTTATTCTAACTTTAACTAAATAACCATTTAGTTGAGGGAAGCGACTTTAGAAATTTGGGCTAAATAGATATTTCCTTGGCATATTGCCAGGCAATTGGGAATCTCAATGGGAGATCTGTTTCTTGGAGAATGTCAAACTGTCAATACTCTGACTCTCTGAAAGTGAATTATAAGTACTCTCCTGTCTCCCTGATTCACTCCGAAGCCAGGGCCTAAACTCTATTTCAGGGAGAGAGAAGGGCTCAAGCCCTGGACCCCGAAGTCCTCTCTGAACCAGGAGGACATAGTACGTCCAACCAAGACATGGCTTATATTGGCCCCCACATTCGCATCATTTTCTTGATCTTTTTACTAAAATGGAAAACAAGGATGGGGCATTATTCTTAATGTAAGTGCAGGAATTGGGGTTGATACAGCTGAAGAGGTTATACTTGATCTTGTCTACTTTAAACCCATGAGCTTTAAACACAATTTGATCCCCATATGCAGCTCCTTGGAAATTATTCTGAAAGGGAAAAAAAATAAATTGCACTTATTTCTCAAAGGGAGAGGGAGAGGAAGTTGAAACACAAAAGTTAAATGGGAATGTGGGCGGCTCTCAATGCTCTTTAACCTCTGGAAGTGGACACATATATCAAATTCCATTGCCATCAACCCCAAGTGACTATCAAGGTACGTTAGAATTCAACTATGTCAGGGATCGCTTGTAATAAGTGGGCAATCAGCTGAGGGTAGAGAAATTTTCTTTTAATTACATAGCAAAACATCTCAGAAGACATATTTGATCCACGGTGGTGGATCACAGCAAAAGCATGTTGAATGAATGAATACATTCATATCTGTGCCCCTGTTTTAACTTAACAGGTCCTGCAGGGTCCACGGAGTTCTAATGGCTGTGCTTTCCAGGTAAGCACAGGTGTGCTAGTAACTCTACCGACTCCACCCCTGCCAGGTGGCTCCAGCCGTGTCTCACTACATCCCATTATTATTACTGATTTCAACTCATGCCAAAAACTGAGAAAAGCACTGTGGCCTGAAGCTAACCTGGAGACCATTCCAGCCAGGGGCAAAACTGTGAATCAGGCGCAGGACAGGTCATCCAAGAGGAGTTCTTCAGAGGTCAGACTCAGCTGGTGCTTTCACCCAGTGGGTGTCAAGTCCTTCCAGCTTCCAACAAGATCTGCTGGGCTCCTTGAAAGCTAGCAAAGTGAGGGGTCAGAACCCAGCTTGGTGGCCAACTCTTCACCCACATTGAAGGTAAATTGAAATTGAAAAGTCACCTGAAGTTTCACCATGAATATGTTACTCTGATCTCTGCCTGCTTCTGATCCATCTTCTGTTTGGAAAAGAAAGGACTCTATGGATTTTTTTTTTAATTCATGTTTTTGCCTTGACTGTGGCCATAGGCTATTATCCGGGCCACATGCCGTCTTTGGTAACCAGGTCCCCAGAACTGAGCAAAACATTCACAGGGCATTGGCAAATTTAAAAACCTTGGGGTTTCCTAAGGTTCCCACAACAAAGACCTCGTATCCCACCAATGCCTGTTACAGCTGTAAAGGTGTGTAGCTGCCCAGCAGACAGTGGCTGAAGTCAAAAATTTACACCCACATTTTATTAAAAGTCTTGTAGTCGACAGTCCTTGAATTTTATAAATTTAAACAAGATTCAAGGGGAAATGGTTACTGTCAGGTGTATGCTATAGAGTGGAAGCACCTAAATGTTAAAAAAAAAAATTACATGATAAACCTCTGGACATAGAATAGTTCATAATGATGACCACAATGAAAGTAATAGTAATTTTTAAGTAATTATATCATGTGTTGATTATTTGTCAATTTTAATTACATAATGCTATACTGAGAAGGCAAGGGTTTTTATAAGGACAGTCTCTAGTTGATTGCAGTGGATGTCTTTCATCTTTCTAAATCCTCAATCCAAAATTAAGTTCACTAAGGATACAGCAGCTCGGGCCATTGATGATGAATAAGCTGGTGCCTTGGCCATCTGAGACCCAACCTTTGATTCTTAGCCTGGGACCCAAACCAGCCTGGATGATGGCGAGGAGACACTGCTTCCCTGATGTGAACTAAATGGTGTGAGGAAAGGATTTTCAGGTCACCCAAGCTCCCCACCCACTGCTGATGCCTGACAGGAGATAAGAGACTAAGTCTTGTCTTTCACAATCAATGTGAGATTCAATATACAAATAGCCCAGCATGACATGTCATGTGTTCTGACACTCCGTGGCAACTGTTTTCTCCTATTACCAATAGATTGTTAATTCCTGAGAGGGAAGAAAGGAGGAAGGGAAGGAAGATGGGGATTTATTGAATGCTTACTAAATACTAAGAACTAGGGACTGTGGTTGGATAGAAGATAGATAAGTAACACTCTGAAAAACTCAACGCCTTCTTCTTGGGAGGCTTTGATAACAAAGAAACAGAATGTGAACACCGAGCCCCTTAAAAGGAAAGAGAAAAACAAGGTGGAACCCCTTTGAAGGGGGAGTGAGAAGAAAAGGAATATACACTTTGCCTACCAATTTTTCTTGTCACCCTTCTCCTTTATAACCCAGCAGACCTTCTAAAATTCGTGATTTTGAAGTGATTCCAGGGTAGGAAATTCATCAAAATTTCATCTCATGAAGGACAGTGGAGGGTAGGAGAGATCATTCTCTTCCTTACTTGGGCTCAGTCAACCAGAAAAGGATCACTTTTTAAAAGCTGTAGACCCGAAAGTTCTTTCCTAAATGGTACTTCTTACTCTCTCCTGCACTTTAACTGTACTTTCAAGAATATATGTATATTATAATATATAATAATATATATATTATAATGCAACATATAATATTATTATGTTATAATATATATAATATAATATATATAATAATATTATATTATATATATTATATATGTATATTATATATATAATATATTATATATGTATATTATATATAATAATATATTATATAATATATATTTTATATGTTATATATTATATATATAATATTATATATAGTATATATTATATATAGTATATATTATATTATAATATATATAATAATATGGTATATTATTATATTATATATGTATATACATATGCATACATATATGTACATAAATATACATATACATATATACACATTATGTATATATATATGCATATATTTAATGATATCTTCATTACAATTGAATTATTGCGTTGGCCAAAAAGTTCATAACATCTTAGGGAAAAACCCAAATGAACTTTTTGGCCAACATAATACATTAGTTCAGAATATATTCAAAGAATCCTCCATTTGACCTCCAGCATGCTCTCTTTGGATCTGATATTTTAGCCAACACTTCCACCCATATTGTCACTGTGTCTATTAAATACCGTTTCTAAAACTGTAGGACTAAGAGAAAATATTTACTAAGCACCCAAGTCTGGTTTCCAGCCAAGCATCAGTACAGACAGGTCTCAGTAATGAATAATCTCAGGTATCTTATCTGACACCTGCATCCCTCTTCCCCACCTGTTTGGCCACTGGAATTCAGTATCCCAGAACAAGCCTTGCCAGCGTCCAAGAAAAACCAGAGCCTGAGAGTAGTTAAAGCAGTAAAAGGAGATTTTAATCAGGCACTATTACAATAGGGGAAACAAAATCTCAGTGTAGAACTGGGCTCAATTCCAAATACAGTGTGGACAAGCAGGGACTTTTAGCCAAGGTGGTGGAGGGGGAAGTTGTCGGTGGATGGAAAAATACTAAGAGGAAACAGTTGGGGTAAAAGAACATTCTGGGGCTTCCCCGGTGGCTCAGTGGTTGAGAGTCCGCCTGCCGATGCAGGGGACACGGGTTCGTGCCCAGGTCCGGGAAGATCCCACATGCCGCAGAGCGGCTGGGCCCGTGAGCCATGGCCGCTGAGCCCGCGCGTCCGGAGCCTGTGCTCCGCAACGGGAGAGGCCACAACAGTGAGAGGCCCGCGTACCGCAAAAAAAAGAGAACATTCTGACTAAACCAACCTAATAGGACTCTTACTGAAGGCGGGCCAGGGTGATCATCTAGGGAGTGGTGAGGACCAAGAACCAGATCAGATACTGAGGGTGATCAGATATCAAGGAACGGGGAATGGGGGTTCTGGCTAAACCGACTTAGCAGGACTTTTGCTAAAATTGGGCGATGCAAAGACAGACACATAAGTCCCGAAGTCAAGGCCTCATTGGAGAGGGGGTTCAGAGGAGCCTCCCTAAAGTCAGGTCAGGGAGAATCTTTGTCACCAGCAGTGGGTTGTGTTACACACTCCACTAGGCTGACCAAGACGGTGCAATTCACCAGGGAGAGCAGTGACCTCTTGTGACCAGAAGGTGCATTCACGTCTTGACCCTACCCTGTCCTTGACCCAGATACCTGGTCTACCCGGACCCCCAGTTCCTTTACCTGATGAGAGGGGATAATAACCTGCCTGGCTTAAATAAGATTACGTAAAAGAGCTTAGCATAGAATCTGAAATATTGCAGACAACCGAGAAAAAAAAATCTTGCTTTTTAAATACTGGTATCTCTCTAGTGCTCTGAGGCTCTAACTCACCTGTAAAATGACAGATAGTTCAAACTCCTAAAAATGTCAGGTTAGAAAAAGCACTCATCCTCCTTATTAGCTGGTAATTCTTTCTTAGGTTGAATCTCAGCAGGATGAGCTGGGAATTCCATCACATATAATTCAGGTAACTTTAGAACACGTTAGCTCTAAAATTATCTTTATAAGGAAAAAAAACCTGTCTGCCTAGCCCTTAGCAAAAATATCAGCTAAACTAAGAACTGGAGAGCTGCCTGTTTCTCATCAGGTGTTCTATACCTGAACCAGGTCAGACGAGAGGGATGCCTTCCATCTTGGATGCTAGGACTCAGTGAACAAGAACAAGAAATTTTAAATCATTCAGAATCATTGAATATGGTCTAAAGAGCACTAAAAAAATGTCAGTCATCTGACACTTGTTTATCCAGCAACTTGATCCATCTAGATTCCAGAATCCAACTAAGAACCCAAAAGTGAGGAGAGAAATGCAACCACAAAAGACATCAGAGTATCCACTGGTTAAACCTCATGCATTTTAGCACAGTATCTAAGGCTGACGTGCAGATAAGCAGAGCCTGTTTCTTTCTTTTTTCTAATAAGAAATCCTAAGGTCAGTTGACAGGATTCCCAGACCAGAGCAGACCGGAAGCAGTAAATAAAGGGAGGAGATGGGTTTGCAAACAGCTGGCATGTGGAAAGCAGTGAGAGTTGGGTCTGGCAGCAAGTGAGGAAAGCCCAGAGCCCTACACCAAAGAGAAAGAGCCCGAACATGCAGCCGTTGGAACTATTCAGGAGAGAAGCCCACGTTCCTACACCTTCCAGTCTCCTGAGATCAGGTCTGCACTGAAGGGCAGCACTGTATGTAAGGTTTCAGCAACATGGCACGGGGACATGAGAACATGCTTAGATGACACTCGGGCATCGTCCGCTTGCAAAGAAAGGGGAGTGTTTGCCACACTGCTGAAAGAATTCTGGCTTCAACCGAGAAGCGTTTGTTTATTTACATTGCCATTTAAGGGGAAAAGCTCTGTCGTCTGGAATATCCATCCTGCGGAGTGCAATCCCACGTGGCTGAGCCAGTGGCTGGGGCCCAGCCAGGTATGAACCTTCCAGGCTCCCAGCAGCCCAGGTCTCCAGCCCAGCCTGTCCCAATTGAGGACGCCCCTGTCACATTGTTCTAACCCAAGCCAGCACCTAAAGCACTTCTAAGGGCCCTGGCGGTCTGTGTGGATGACGCCCTCCGCCCTAAGGGGCTTCCCTGTGTCCTAGAAGGTACCCTGCCCTCTGGGGGCCTTAGATGCTCCATGTGAGAGGACAGCGTGGACTAAGGGACCAGTCCGCTGGGGCAGCCATGTGAGCCACTCTGGGCCTCACTTTCCTCATTTATTTGACCAAGTATTCTTAGGAGCTTGAATTTGCCTGCCTTTAGGGAGGGTGCGTGCTCCGGGTTTTGCTGCAGGCCCCCTCTCTCCTCCTGCCCCCACCCCTCATTTTTCCCTTTATCCCCTCCCTCCCCATCATGTCTGTGTCCTGGCACCTAGGTGCCCAGGAGTCTGAGGTCTGTGACCAAATACCTCGGCCCCCGTCTACCCTTGTATCCTGGGAGCATCTAACGCAAGGAAGGGGGCATGTGGAGGTCAGACCACCAGATTCAATGCCTGGTTTTTCTTTTGTTTTCTTCGCTGCTGCACCACGAGGCATGTGGGATCTTGGTTCCCTGACCAGGGATGGAACCTGCGCCCCCTGCAGTGGAAGCGCAGAGTCTTAATCACTGGACTGCCAGGGAAGTCCAATGCCTGTTTTTTAAATCATAGGAGCTCTTTTCCTCCCACACAACAGACACCCTGATCCACCACCTACATAGCCAGCTTGATTTGGGTAATGAATCTCTCTTTATTTGCTTCAGTCTAAAGCATTTAAATTTTACCTGCCACTGTCCTCAGCTGTACACATAAGAGTCATCAGAGCAAAACCATTTGATTGCCAAAGAAGGATCAATGTCTGGCTCCTCAATTTTTTAGTCATTTTGATTTTGATGTTTTTACATTACAAGTAATAGTGGTATATGGTAAGAAATTCCAATAGCATAAAAGAATGTGTAATGAAAAATACATCCCCCGCCCACCCCCTCTTTTCTGGTGCCTCTACCGGGAAAGAACGGTTCACAGCCACTTGTATGCCTTCCAGAAATATTCCATACTTATTCAAGCATACGTCCACATGCATTAATACATATTTATATTTTGTTACACAAGTGGAAGCATACGTTTTTGCTCCTGGTTAATTGCTTTTTCACAATGTAATCTATGTACGGATTCAAGTATTCTTTCTGTTTGTTTGTTTTATTGTTTTATTTATTTATTTTAATAGATCTTTTTTTTTTACATCTTTATTGGAGTATAATTGCTTTACAATGGTGTGTTAGTTTCTGCTTTATAACAAAGTGAATCAATTATACATATACACATATCCCCACATCTCCTCCCTCTTGCGTCTCCCTCCCACACTCCCTGTCCCACCCCTCTAGGTGGTCACAAAGCACCGAGCTGATCTCCCTGTGCTATGTGGCTACTTCCCACTAGCTATCTATTTTACAATTGTTGGTATATATAAGTCCATGCCACTCTCTCACTTCATCTCAGCTTACCCTGCCTCCTCCCCGCGTCCTCAAGTCCATTCTCTATGTCTGTGTCTTTATTCCTGTCCTGCCACTAGGTTCTTCAGAGCTATTTTTTTTATTCCATATATATGTGTAGCATATGGTATTTGTTTTTCACTTTCTGACTTACTTCACTCTGTATGACAGTCTCTAGGTCCACCCACCTCACTACAAATAACTCAATTTCGTTTCTTTTTATGGCTGAGTAATATTCCATTGCATATATGTGCCACATCTTCTTTATCCATTCATCTGTCAATGGACACTTAGGTTGCTTCCATCTCCTGGCTATTGTAAGTACAGCTGCAATCACAGCAAGATCCTTTTTGACCCGTCTCCCAGAGGAATGGAAATAGAAACAAAAATAAACAAATGGGACCTAATGAAACTTAAAAGCTTTTGCACAGCGAAGGAAATCACGTATTCTTTTAAGCTGCAAAATAATAGTCTGTTTTATGGATGTGTGATCATGTATAGAGCTAGTCCTCTACTGATGAATATTTAGATGGCTTCCTACATTTTTTTCTATTACAAACAACACTATAAGGAAACTCTTTGATTTCCATAAAATAGATTCTTAGAAGTGAGATTGATGGGAGAAAAGGGGATATGCATGTTTTGCTTTTAAAGATACTGCCAAATTGCCCGCAAGAGGTTGTGTTGATCTAAAAGCCTGCCTCCAGAGGGGCTCGTGCCTGAGTAAACAGATTTTCACCCATGCTGGATATAAGCAGCTCCTTGGTCTTTGCCAGCAGGGTAAGTGAAAACTAGGTGTCATTTACATTTCTTAGAGTGGAGTTGAGCATCTTTTTATATATTTCCTGGTGCTGCTTTTTCTGCCCTTTGCCCATTTTTTCCAATGGGTTTTTAGCGTTTTCTTATTGATTTGGAAAGCCTTGCTTTATATAAAGAAAATTAGCACTCTGCCAGTTACATGTTTTACACATACGTGTTTTTCACAATCTATCCTTTGTCTCATGGCTTTCTTTGTTAATGGTATTTTTTTATCTTTAGCCTGGATATTTTTATAATATTTTTATTTTATGTAGTGAAACATCACTTTTTTTTTAATAAGATCTCAGTTTTATGTCATAGGCATGCTTATATTTTAGGAACAGGCCTTCCCTATTCCTATATTATTAGCATAAAATAACTAGGAATAGGCCTTCCCTATTCCTATATTATTAGCATAGGAATATTATTAGCATAAAATAACTCTGCTTTGTTTTCCCATAGTCCATTTGTTTTCCCATAGTCCTTTCAACAGTTTAACTTTTAGACCGAGATCTTTGATCCAACTGGACTCAGCTAGGGAGCCAGCTTGCATTTTGCTCTGAATGACCAGCTGATTGTCCAAACACTGTCCATTGAATGATCCATTTTTCTCTCAGCTGAGTTGAGTGCTTATCAGCTTTGCCCTTTATGATTTTTCCTGACCCTCTTCAGCAAAAGAAAACCCAAGTCAATAGTAAATATTCCTGATCTTCGGGTGACTGTTTCAAGTATCAATCTAAGCTCCGCTAAGCTGCTTATGCCAACACGACTTTTTACAATTGTTATTATTGAACTGTATCCCCCAAAATCCATACGGTAACGTCCTAACCCCCAGGACCTAAGATGCGTGCTTATTTGGAAATAGGGTCATCGTGGATGTAATTAGTTAAGATGAGGTCATACTACAGTAGACTGGACCCTACTGCAAAATGACTGCTGTCCTTATAAAAAGGGGAAATTTGGACACAGACACGTGCTCAGGGAAAATGTCACATAAAGATGAGGGCAGACATAGGGGTGGTGCAACTTCAAGCCCAGGTTCGCCAGTGATTGCCAGCAAAGCCCCAGAAGCCAGGAGGGAGGCCTGGAACAGACCTTCCGTCACCACCCTCAGAAGAAACCAAACTGCGCACACCTTGTTCACAGAATCCGGCCTCCGGACCTGGGAGACAGCAGCTTTCTGTTGTTGAAGCCCCTAGTCTGTGGCATGTCCTTGTGGCAGCCCTAGCAAACGAATACAACAATCAGAGGGAACGTTTTGACTTCTTACTTATGGCTGGAGACCAGTTCATTTGCTGTTGGAGAAGGTTCCATGGGGAACATCTCCCCTCTGTGCAGGTCGGCCTCACACAGATGTGGTCATTCTCCATCTCAGGCCATCAGTGAGATGCACTCTGGGCCTCACTCCCACCCGCCCTGCACAGTTTGATGCTGCAAGCAGCCAGCTCATCAGACTGCAAAAGCCACGCCCTCTCCCTCTGCCTACCCAAGTAAGGGTTCCTCCTCTGCAGTATATCAGGAAAGAGCTGGGCCCAGGGTCCAGACCAGCAATCTGCTATGGTGAGGCAGCCCCCTCCCCATACCCGGTCACGCTCCGCTCCCAGCAGAACTCTGCCCACTCCTGCCCTGGCCTTGGCTTCCTTCCCGTCATCTCCCCTCCTACCACCTGCCAGGCTCTGAGCTTTCCTTCCCTCTTCCTGGAAACAAACAAACATGCTGAGCTGGGCAAACAGACCATTCCGACCATTGAAGAGACAGTGCATCTGTGTTTCCTCTGCTGAGAAATATTATCGACAATGTGCTCCTAAAACTGTAGAAAAGCCAGGGGGCTAAGCGAAGGAAGGGGGATGGGAGGGAAAGGATGATCCTTTCAGGGAACCCTGAGGAAGGATTTATTCAAAGCTGCTCTCGTTAAATGCTGTTTTTTAAAAAAGCAAGAACCGTGAAAATGCTTCCAGAAATGGGGGTTTCTCAACGGCCACATCACACTGAAGTCCACAGCCACGTCTGTCACCGGGGAATCCACCTTTGCGACACTGGCCCCGTCTTTTTCTGCAAACACGACTTTTCTTTCGGGATTGCTTTGTGCTTATATGTGAATTTTTGGTGATGGCTTGTAGCTGATTTCCTCCCTCTGGGAACACACAGCTGAAGAAATTATAATGTAAATCAGGATGGTAATATGATTCAGAGGACACGCTTTTCCAGGAATGCTTCCCTCAGAGATGAGAGGCAGCGTGGGTGGAAGCAGACTGGATCTACTCGGAAAGGTGAGCGTGGATCTTGGAGATCTGATTTGGCCTGAGCACTGTTCCCAAGGGTCTGCTGTTCCCTGAAGCATCCCTGCCTTTGCTCCCTGTGGCTCCAGAGCTCTTGAAAGCTGCTGGGTTTGCAGCACCTTCCCAGCAGGCTGCAGGGTCAGATGGAGCCCCCTTCAGTAGTTCTTGGGTCAACAGAGGACCACTCTGTCACTGCTCGGGCACCAACCGATATGTAGGGGGTTGAATGGTGACCTGCCCCGCAAAAGATGTTTATACCCTAAGCTCCAGTGTCTCTGGAAAAAGGGTCTTCAAAAATGTAAGTAAGCTAAGAATTTCAAGATGAGGTCATCCTAAATCCTGTGACAAGTGCCCTTATAAGAGATAGAAGAGACAAAGACACAGACACAGAGGAAAAGGCCACCTGAAGACGGAGGCAGAGATTGGAGTGATGTGGCCACAAGCCAAGGGACATCTGGAGCCACCAGAGGCTGGAAGAAGCAGGAAGGATCCTCCCCCAGAGCCTCCAGAGGGAGCACAGCCCTGCTGACACCTTGATTTCAGACTTCTGGCCTCCAGATCTACAAGAGACTCCATTTCTGTTGTTTCAAAGCCGCCCGGTTTGGGATGATTTGTCATGGCAGCCATGGGAAACAAACGCTCCATCCTTCCAAGTAATCTCTCACCTTCTGCTATCTCCTCACAGACCATCTAAGTCGATAATATTTGTGGAATAAAGAAATGGACAAGACAGAAAAGTGTCAGGTCCAGGCCAGCCCCCCAACACGTGGGCACGCCAGACCTCTTTCGCCCCGATAAAGAAATAGAGAAACAGGTACCCAACACCTTCATCAGCCAGCCTAGGCCAGCATCCCAATCACACACCCTGACCTCAGATTACACGGGGGCTCCAGGGACGGTGGTCTCAGTTGGCCACGGTGGCTGCCCAGAGCCCTGACCTTCCAGAAAACGCCCTTTTTACCTTCCCTTCTTTTTCTTACTTTTTGTTGCCAGCTGACTTCACTAGCCTAATTCACCAGCCACATATACATTCACAGAGAGAACGTTTAATGAACAGCAAGATGAGAAAACATTACTCATGTTTTCCCTTTTTCAAAAAAGGTTATTAAGAATCTGAGTGCAGACATCCTAAGGAAGCAAGCCCTTGGGGGATGGATCAGGGTGAAACCAGCAGGCTTGTGCACACACCTTTCAGAAGCTCCTGACCAAGTTACAGGTTTCTGTTCTGCTCAGGACAGCGCAGGATCCTGTGCTAAATTCGTCGACAAGCACCTGTCACTCTCCTCTCGGACTGAAACCAACACAGGAACAGTCCACAGAAGACGAAGAGACAGGCGCAATCAGAGAAGCTTGGCGAGTTATCAGATTACCGTCTGGCTCTTTCTAGATCATCCTTCACTTGGATCATATCATCCGTGCCGACACTTTGGGAATTTCCTCCCCTCCTCTGAGAGTTTCACATTGTTGCATCACATGAAAAATGCCAGGAAAAGTCAAGCATTGAAAACTCTCAACCCCTGGAAAGTTAGAAAGACAAGAGGAAATCTCAACCTTGGCATTGTTATTTCTGACCGGGGCCACGGGACTGAGCTTTTTACTCCTCGATACCTAACAGACAGATTTCTTGAGGTTACTTAGAAATCTTGCAGTCAGCTCTAGGGTCATAGCTCCCTCCACAACTGGCATAATCCTCATCCCAGTGCCCTTGATGGGAACCTCCGCAGAAACACCAGATCTGCCGCAGACAGTGAATGCCGCCTGCTCTGGAGAAGGGATTCTTCAGTGAGCCCTGAGGTCCCAGAGGGGTGGGTTAAAAAAGCCCCACGAAGGGTCATGGACGTTCTGGCTGCGGTGTTCTGTTCAGTATGCGTATTAGTATGGACTCTCCAGAGAAACAGAACCAATGGGGTAAAGATCCATGGATGACAGATTGAGAGATAATAGCTAACAGGTGGATATAGATAGATGACAGATAAAGAGACTTAGTATAAGGAATCGGCTCACATAGCCATGGAGGCTGAAAAGTCCCCGGATCTGCAGTTGGCAAGCTGGACACCCAGGAGAGCCCATGGTGTAGTTCCAGCCCGAGTCCATATCCAAAGACAGGAGAAGACCGATGTCCCAGCTCAGTCAAGCAGAGGAAACAAACCCTCTCTTCCTCCACCTTTTTGTTCTATCCAGGACTTTAATGGATTGGATGACCTCCCCACGTTGCGGAGGGCACTCTGTTCTGCTTAGTCCAACGATTCAAATATGAACCCTACCCAGAAACACCTTCACAGACACACCCAGAATAAGGTTCGACCTGGGCAGCTGGCGGCCCCATCACATTGACACATACAAGGAACCGTCACAGTATGGATACCCCAGGTTTCAACGGCAGCCACATGGGGCCCAGAGTTGGCTGGTCAGCCGCTCTGTGGCTCAGACAGTGAGCACCCTTGGAGACTGGTGCAGTCTCAGAACTGTTGGTTTTGTGGGGGGGGGGGGGGGGCGGGAGGGGGGGTGTGTGAAACATGCTAGGTGGTCACGGGAAGCACAGCTCTGAGAAACAGTCCCATCACAGGGCTGAAATGGGCGTGCCCTTGCCAGCAGCCAAATATTCTGGAAGCCAGCAGAGACAGAGTCGCCATGCATGCTGGTTTGACCTTCCTGCAAGAGCCCTTAGAAATTCGCAGTCAGTTGCTCACTGAGGCCCTGGCTGACTGGACCAGGGTCACAGTCTGTGATGAGCAGAGTTTCGCTTTACCTTCACTCACATCATTCTTGGGCACATCTTTCACTCTGATCTGTCCCCAGAGGGCTTTCTTCCTCAGGAATTTCTGCACCCAGTTGGAATCTTCATATGCTCTTTTCACTCCAAAAGGGGGAAAAAATGAGTAAAGAACAAGTAAGAAATGTAAAGCAATTACACTGCAATAAAGATGTTAAAAAAAAAGAAAAGTAAAAAAAAAAGAACATGTAAGAATGGGCCGTTATTTATACACACTCCTGGCCAGTTGGGGAAACCAGTTGAGAGCAAGTGAATGGGATCTGCACATCTAGCTTTTGTATCAGAGGAAAAAAAAAAATGATTTGCTGTAGACCATTTACTTATATACAAATATCTAGCTAGAGTCAAATAAGAATTTTAATAAAAGTTGTCACAACAGTAACTGGCCCTTCTGCTGACTCAGGGCTTCCCTGGGAACTGATGCTCACAGATACACAGTTACTTCAACAATATGAGTAATGAGGATGTTTGATAAAGATTTTTCAGGTCAATAGATAGGGTTCTTTCAACCAAGTCTAGAAGGGGAGACAGTATGATATGCTGAATCACTGCAAAAGGCAGCAGGAGAGGTTCCTGAGACAAAGAGGGCGTAGGGCTCAGCACAACCCCCAGAGCACAGAGGCTCCTCCCATGGTGACGGTCACTCCCCTTCATTCACTCCCTCATTGGCCTGCGGACATCCTCACCCTTGTGATGTGTTTGGGTTGGCAGAGCTCACCAACTAGTTAGGATGAGTGTCAATTCCCACCTTCTATTCATCCAGCAAGAACTCTCTTTCTTCCCCACTCTTCCACCACTTTTTTTTAAGTTTTTTTTTTTAACGTCTTTATTGGAGTGTAATTGCTTTACAATGGTGTGTTAATTTCTGCTGTATAACAAAGTGAATCAACTATACATATACATGTATTCCCATATCTCCTCCCTCTTGCACACTCTTCCACTTTTGCCCCAAATTCATGCAATGACTACAAGTAATAGTTAAAACTAACCACCACTGATTGAGCAATTACTGCATGCCGGGCACTGTGCTAAGTACTTTATATGGACTAACTCACAGAATTGTTATTGACCCTCTATGATGGAAACACTGTTATTATCACCCTAATTCTGTGGGTGAGGAAGCAGAGATTTAATTCACTTGTCCAAAGGCACAGGGCTTCCGTACTGGTCCTCTATTGCGGCACAACAACGTACCCCAAAATTTAGTGGCTGAAACAACAAGTAGAGGTTGTCTCACAGTTTCTGTACATCGAGAACCAAGAGCTGCTTAGCTGAATGGTTCTGGCTCAGGGTTTTTCATGGGATTGCAGATGAGCCAGGGCTGCAGTCTCCCGGGGGCTTGACGGGGCCGGAGGATCCGCTTCCATGTGGCTGTTGGCTGGAGGCTTCAGTTCCTCGCCTTGTGGGTCTCTCTATAAGCTGTTTGAGTGTCCTCACAACATCACAGATAGTTTTCCCCAAAGCTGGTGGTCCAAAAAAGACAGAGAGAAACCTCAGTGCCTTGAATGACCTCATCTCTGAAGTCACACATCATCACTTCTTCACTAGAAATGAGTTACTAAGTCCAGCTCACAATTATGGGGAGGGAAATTAGGCTCCAACTCTTGAAGGGGGAATAGCAAAGCATGTAAATGTTGGAGCTACGGTCTGGATCACTCAGTCTGGCTCCAAAGGCCATGTACTTCACGGTTATGGTCATCATCCCTAAGTTTACTGGATAACATGGGTCTCTCAGCCACACATGCAAAACTCTGTAGCTGCTCCTGTTATACTCCCTTCCAGGTCCAGGCACCACCACCTATCATAGTGGCTTTCTACGTGTTGCTGGGAATTGTGCAACAAGCAATCCTAGGACCCTAGAACAGAGGTTTCTAAACCTCCCAGAGAATTTTTAGTCACTTAGGAGAGCACTCCCCACCTCTCTCTGACTTTGCTGTGGAGAAGCCATAATTCCCAACTATTATTCCCTGAAGCCAGAGGTATCTATCTAAAGCACAGTGCTGACCACATCACTCACTGCCTCAGATCTTCAATAGCTCCCCACTGTCTATAGGATTCAATGCAAGTTCCCTGGTATGTCACCGAAGGCCCTTCGCAATGTACACCTAACTTACCTGTCCAGTACCATCTCTGCCCTCACCTTCACTTCAGCAACCCATGCCTCAGCCCCAATGAACCACTCACTAAGTGCTGTTCCCTCTACCTAAATGCTGGTTCCACTGCTCTCCACTTATCCTCCAAGGCGTTCCTGATAAATCTCTCTTCTCTGAGATCTTTCCAACTACCCACCCAGTTAGCCAGCAACTTCTCTCTGGCCCCATAGGACTTTGTACATACCACTCAGGTCGCATTTAACACATTGTATTGTGAATTTATACCCTCCACTAGAAGGATATCTGTGTGGGCCGGGCAGACAGCAGGCACTCCAAATGTTTGCTGATGAGTAGATGGACGGACAGACGAATGGTTGGACAGTTGGCTGCCTGGATGAATGAGTTGATGGATGGGTGAGCAAATGAATGGGTTGATAAATTGATGGGTGGGTGGGTGGGGAGATAAATGAGTGGATGGATGGATGGATGGATGGATGGATGGATGGATGATGGTTGGATGATGCATGGATGGATGGATGATGGTTGGATAAATGATTGCATGTATGAATGGTTAGGTTGGTAGGTATATGGGGAGATGGATAGGTGAATGGCTGGATGGAGAGACACAGCTCCTGATCCCATGGAGCTTATAACAGTCATATAAAAATAAGATTAACTATTAATATGTATTCTAGAGAAATTTACTAAAGAAAAACATTATGGAAAAGAGCCTAATCAGGATAAAACCATATGAAAAACAAAGTGTAAAATTTTAATACAAACAACAAAAGGGGAGAAAAAAACAGGAGAAGGACAGGAGAAGAAATGAAAGGGCAAATAAAATCACCACTATTTCACAAACCCAAGGATTTCATTCTCTTGAGCAATATTATTGTTTTTCCCCCAAAGGATTGAAAATAAACTCTCTTGGCCAACTTGCTGTCTGGGTAGGACACAGGCTGCATATGCCCCACGTGCCTGTGAGCAGACCCAGCGCTGAGCTGTTGCCATGGAAAAGACATTGTCCCCGGGCTGTGTTTACAGCAGTCCTCTTCCTCCCCAGCCCCCAGGCTGTCCCCGAGCAGCAGGTTGGAGCTTGCCTTAAGCCACAGGAGGGATGGGTCCTGCAGTCAGAGGCAACTGTCCAAGGCCAGCAGGGTGGTGGGCACTGCCGGCATGCTGGCATCTGGGGAAAGTGTCTAGAACCAATGATGGATTTCAGCCACTGAACAGATAGAACTCCCGGGGACAGCCTCAGCTTAGCCAAGAGCCCTACCCTTACAGTCAACTGGGACCAGAGCTGCAGTCACTCCTCTTAAGGTCTCAGGCCACAGCGCTGGAGAAAGTGGAGCTCGTGAGGGAGATGCAGAGCCACTGTGAGACAGGAAATCTCCAGCGATGTGGACAGAGGCCCTCCGCTCTCTTGCGCGGTTCCTCCACCTTGACGCCGCTCACATCTGAGGCTTTTGGTTGTGGAGCCATCCTGTGCGTTGTAGGGCGTTTTGCAGCAGCGTCCCCGGCCTCTACCTTCTAGCTGCCCGTAGTAGCTCTCCCCCAGTTGTAACCATCAAAAGTGTCTCCAGAAGTGGCCAGTGTCACTGGGGGTGGGCAAAGCTACCCACTGAGAACAACTGATCAGGCAGGAAGGTCGACCCCTCTGCTTTCCTGTTGTTTTGTTCATTCACTTGTCAGCTCCCTACAGGCCCACCATGGGCACAGCCCCTCACTAACATGCCAGTGTCCTCCAGACGCCCAGGACCCTGTGCACATGCCCACAGCCCTCGGGGGCCCTTCCACTGGGCCCTGGGATTGTTCATCCGTGTTCATGCTTCGTTCCACAGTGATTTATCAGGTACCCAGTGTCAGCTGGTAGCAGGATACAATGGTGGCCAGAGGACAAGGCCTGCCCTGGGGAGCTTAGAGCCCATCTGCCACCCAACTATGAGCTCCTTGTGGTCACAGGACACATGCCTGACCCATGGCAGGACCACCTCCTGGAAGAAGGGCCCACAGCCCTCTCTCAGCCTCTGACCCAGCGGTCAGCTCTCCAGGCTGCAGGCATCGCCAACCTTGCTTACCGCCCTCAGACTACGGGTCCTGCATCCCGGCCTCTCCCAGCACAGGTCAAGCTTTCAGATGCCCACGAGTCTCCTGGGGATGGTGTTGACAGGCAGATTCCGACTTAGTAGGTCTGGGTTCTGCATTCCAACCAGCTCCCAGGGGATGCTGCCACTGCTAGTCGTGGGGACCACACGTGAGGGGTGGTGGTCCAAGCCACAGTTAGGAAATCTGACAGATGCCTCGGACAGGGTTAGTGCACCGCCTCCCATGGACATGGGGACTGCAGGGGCGTCCGCCCTAAAGATGACTCTAGCAACAGGAATTTGGGGATGGGGGTAACACTGACAGACTTTTCGGGGGCAGACCTCCAAATTCTTCTTCTCCAGTACACGGAAATCGTGTAAGAGTCAGTTTACTGGTTTGCTATTGCTTCTAGCAGAAGCAAAGGCCTCTAGTGACAGCCTCCAGGGTCTGAATCTAGAGGTCAAGGCCTCCTCTCTTATCACACACCCTCTCCTTGGGGCTGGAAACTTCTGCTCAGGTTGGGGCAGAGAGGAGGCGGCCTCAGACTAAGGTACCCGGGGCTAAATTCATCACTGCAGCTGTCCCCTCCCAAATCCCGGGACCAAGGAGAGATCAGGGAACAGCTCCTCCCAGAGATAGTGGGGTCCCGAGGACCCGAGGGGCAGCCCGAGGTTTCCCTGCGACAGCACCTTTCCTACATGGCGTTCGCGGTGACAGCCCGGTGCTCTTTCCCCAACGCTGTCAGCGGCGACGGAAAGCAACCTGGGCCGTCTGACCATCCCTGAAAGACGCGCGAGTGTGCGCGCCACCTGGTGGTACAGAGGCCACACAGCGCAGCCGAGGTGTCCATGGGGCTGGCGGACAGTTTCTAAAACCAGCGCAGTCAGCCGCTGGAAAACATCACTGAGGTTTATTCTGTGCACATTCATATCTCTGAGGTATAGCCATCACCTCTGAAACTCCAGATAATGAAAGGAAAGGGCTGTGGGGTTTTCACTGACCCTAGACCAGACACAGTAATAGGACAGTAAATAAAACACAGTTGAGGCCCCCTGGGCTCAGTCCAAGCAAGACACGTAGAGCATGATGTGAAGGACGTCCGCTGAGTTAAGCCCAGGGCACCTGGCAGCTCCAAGCAGGGCAGCCTGAGCCCACCTGGGAGGCTGGGGGTTGGGGTGCTGCCTGGGGAGAGCCGCCCTTGCCCCTCCTTGGCCACCCCAATGGAGCAAGTGGTCTGGATTTTATGCATTCATTCATTCATTCGTTCGTCATTAACTGAGCACATACTATGCAGTGTTCTAGGCCGTGTGGACACAGCAGTGAGTGAAGCAGGCCCCAGCTCTCAGGAGCATCTTACAATAGTAGGTGCTCATCGTGCTTTTAGCATGCACAGAACTGCCAGCATTCCTGCAGCCGAGGTCAGGCCACCAGGAGCGAGGGTTCCGGTCCCCAGGGAGCCTCTCACCGGTGGTCCTCAGCTATGGCTGCATCAGAACCATCTGGTGAGCTTTGAGCAAATACCACCCGCAGGCAATGACAGCAGACTCTCAGGGTGGAGCCCAGGCACCAGTTCTTTTGAGAAGCTCCCAGGATCTCTGATGTGCACCCGGGGGCAAGAAGCACTTCCCTAGCAGGAGTGCTTCTTGCCCTGTGCCCAAGCCCCATTTGGATATGGTCCCACTGCATGAGACGGACCTGGAACGGTGGTTCTCAGTCAGCGGCAAGTTTGTCCCCAAGAGACACTTGGCAATGTTTGTAGACATCTTGGTCATCACAACAGGGGATGAGAGATGCTGGAGAAAAGTGGGGATGCTGCTTGACATCCAACCACGCTGATCCAAGAACCCCTACTGCCTCTTCCTGTTGAGCTCCGCCAGGGCTCTGCGGGCTGACTCTAGGCTGGGCTGGACTTCCTGGTCCAGACAGGATGCGCAGAGCTTGGGGCTCTATGTGCTGAGAGCAAAGAGCTGCCAAGCAGTCCCACAGAAAAGAATTTTCCAGATCGAAGTACCCATGGTGTGCTGCTGAGAAACGCTGACCTAGAGATACAGGGGGTGAGCCAGAAGGAACTCACACTCATTGGCACTTATTGTTACACACCCAGCTCTGGTCTGGGTGCTTTGCCCCTGTCGTCTCATTTGATTCCTAAGGGGAAAACAATGAAAGAGGTACTAGCCTTGGATTCCCATTTTACAGATGAGGAAAGTACATCTCGGAAAGGTAGGGGGACCTGCCTGAAATGACACAGCAGTGCTGGTAGAGGTGGATGTCCCGGTGTTACCAAGTCCAAGCTCATACTTCTAGGTGCACTACAGGCCAGTGAATCTAGAAAAGAGTGTTTGGGGCAAGGAATAGGGACTTTATTCAGAAAGCCAGCTGACCGAGAAGATGATGGACTCGTGTGCCAAAGAACCACCTTGCCTGAAGTAGAATTCAAGCTTCTTTTTGTAGTAAAAGGGGAGGGAGTAAAGTCAAACATTTCCTGGTCCCAGTCAGCCTCCTGAGAGGATGTGTTAACTTTTCCTTCCTGCGGCCATTCACAGGTAGACCTGGTCAGGGTGTTTCCTGTGAGCTAAACAAAGGTATTTTAACGTAATGCTCAATATGTATAATTTAAGTTTATAGGCAACATCCCTTTGGTGATTAACTTGTAATAGAATGCAAAGGCTCTTCCCTATGGTGCCAGCAGCCTTCTTAGCAGCTCATTCCCATCATCATATAGCAGCACCCGAGTCATGCCATCCTGCCCAGACCATGAGGGTCCAGTTCAGCCGAGGTTCGGCCCAAAGGATCCAGGCTGGGGACTTGGCAATACCCAACAGGAAGCCAGGACTAGGGTACTCTTGTGTCGACAGAAGCTGACCTTGCCCATTCCCCAGTCTCTCCGTCATACTCCATCTTCTCCCCTCTCCTCTGAGCTCCCACCCTGGTTAGAATCCCCCGACTCCCGGTCGTTTGGTTTATGGAAAATCATTTCACCAGTGCAGCCCACAGCCTTCTCACCTACAAAATGTGGAGTAACAGTATCTTGCTCTCAGGTTCTCAGGGTGGCCGTGCGGTATAAAATGAGATCACACGTCAAAAACAACTAGCAAATTTCCGGGGCATCGTAGCATGTGTGCTCGTTTCCTCCTTCTACCCACATCCCATCCGTTCTCTGGCTTCCATAATGTGTCTTCCAGGAAGCCTTCCCTAACCACGTCTGACACTCCCTTCTCCAAATAACTAAACCACCAAACCTCTAGCACGCACTCACACAACACCCCCTACTGCTGTTCAACTCTCCGTCAGGGTATTTTGTTTCTCAGATACACTTTAAATTACTAAAAGGGAGTAAACTTTCAAGTACAAGATTTTCTGTGATGCTTGGTGGAGGGATGAACGATTTCACCCAACACACCCTTGGATCCACCTAAAACCCTATTTTAGTCTTATGCGTCTGCCTTGAACCACTGAAAGAGGCAGGAGGGGCTATGCTCCTAGACAGAGCTGTGTGAATCCCAGCTCTAACTCTTACGGGCACCAAGGTGGCAATCTCCCCCTCTTGAAATTAGGTGGAATCATTAAAAATTACTTCTCCACCTGATCTTGCTGTTTCCTTTTACAGTTCAGAACTACTTCCGATTGCCATGAATCTGCATCCTGCCAATTGCTAAATGTTTATTGTAAAACCAGAGTGAGTAATGATTACCCCTTCCCTGGAGAAGTGACTCTTGCAAAGATTACCACATCCCCTACCATGGACGGCCTTGTCAGCTAGGGTCTCTCGGGGACAACCTCCCCATGTTAACGCTCTGTTTTACTGTTGTGTGATCCATAATAATAATAGTTACTGTTTATTTAATGACTATTCCCCCAAGTGACTTCCATTCATTATCTCCTCTAATCCTCACAAGGATCCCAAAAGGTTTGTACTGTTGCTGTCCCATTCAACAGACGACTAAGCCAAGCCTTAAAAGGAAGGCAAATACCATATGATATCACTTATATGTGGAATCTAAAAAAAAAGGATACAAGTGAACTTATTTACAAAACAGAAGTAGACTCACAGACATAGAAAACAAACTTATGGTTACCAAAGGGGATAGAGGGGTGTTGGGGGGGGAATTTGGAATTAACATGTGCACACTGCTATATATAAAATAAGTAAACAACAAGGATCTACTGTATAGCACAGGGAACTGTACTCAATGTTTTGTAATAACCTATAATGGAAAAGAATCTGAAAAAGAATATATATATTATATATGCCTATATGCATATATGTATATACATATAACTGAATCATTTTGCTATACACTTGAAACTAACACAACATTGTAAATTAACTACACTTCAATTTAAAATTAATTAAATAATTAGTTCGTTAAAATTTAAAAATTTATAAAAGGAATATTTCCTTTTTCCAATCTCTGTACAGTTATCTATCCTTTAAATGTTTAAAAGAGCCCACATGCTATGCTTGCAAACCACTTCAGTTTTTGCATCTAGTATTTCCTTTTTATGAAGTCTTTTAACTACCAATTTAGTTTCTTTAATAGTTATAGGACTATTCAGGTCTTTCTATTTCTAGTTGAGTCAGTTTTTGGAAGTTACATATGTTTTAGAAATTTGTCTATTTCATCTCAATTTTCAAATTTACTGGTATAAATTCGTATTTCTTGTTACATTTTTACATCTCAAGGCATCTTTAGTATGTACACTCATTAATTCCTAATACTGTTTATTCAAATTATCTTTTTTTCCCACTGTGCTCATCTCATTAGGGGTTGGTCAATTTCATTAGCCTCCAAAGAATCGACTTAATCCTTTCCATTACATTATTGTTTTCTCTTTCATTATTTTCTGCTTTTATCTTTATTGTCTCTTTACCGCTTTTTCTTTGGATTATTTCTGTTACTTTTTTCTCTTAAAGTGGGTGTTTCACTCATTCATTTTCTGTCCTCTTTTTCTTTTCTAATATAATTTAGAGTTGATTTTCTAAGAGTCCCTTTAGTTTCATCCCACAAGTTTTAATATGTAGTTTTTAAATTATGGTTCAATTCCAAGAGTTATCCAGTTTCTATGATCTTGGCTCATTAACAGATAAATTATTTAGACATGACTTTGTTTCCAAAAGCATGGCATCTTATTAATCTTCCTTGTTATTGACTTCTAATTTAATTTCGTTATGGCTGGAGAATGTGAACTGAATGATAGTTCTTTGGAGTTTATCAAGTCTTGGTTGCTGATTTTGTACATAGTCAATTTAATAAATACTCTGTATGTCCTTAAAAAGAATGTGATCCCAGCCCTTGGATGCAGTGTCTGACACGTGTTCACGATATTAATTAAGCTTGTTAATTGTGTTCTTTGTATAGATACATGGGTTCTTACTGATTTCTTGTCTGTTTAATCTATCTGTTACTGATAGAGCCTTCATTACATTGGTGAATGTGTCCATTTCTTCTTGTTCTATTTTGAGACATGTTATTAGATGTACATAAATTTAGCATGTTTATATCTTCTGACGAGTAGAAACTTTTATCATTATGAAGTGATCCTTTCATCTCTTGCAATAATTTTAGCCCTAGTCCATTTTGTCACATATTAATATAGCTACACAAGTGTTCTTCTGGTTACTATTTGCCTGATATACCTCTTATTATTATTTTTCTTCAAACTTTCTGTACTCTTCTGTTCTATGAATGTCTCTTTTTATTTTTATTTTTATTGGGGTATAACTGATTTACAATGTTGTGTTAGTTTCAGATGTACAGCAAAGTGAATCTATTATAGAAATACATATATCCACACTTTTTTTAGACTCTTTTCCCATATAGGCCATTACAGAGTACTGAGTAGAGTTCCCTGTGCTATACAGTAGGTACCTATTAGTTATCTATTTTTTATATAGTAGTGTGTACGTGTTAATCCCAATCTTCCAATTTATCCCTTCGCCCCTTAACCCCTTAAACCCCATAAGTTTATTTTCTACATCTGTAACTCTACTTCGGTTTTGTAGACAAATTCATTTGTAGATTTTTTTTAGATTCCACATATAAGCAGTATCATATGCTATATATCTTTCTCTGTCTGACTTACTTCACTCAATATGAGAATCTCTAGGTCCATTCATGTTGCCGCAAATGGCATTATTTTGTTCTTTTTATGGCTGAGTAATATTCCATTGTATATATGTACCACATCTTCTTTATCCATTCCTCTGTTGATGGACATTTAGGTTGCTTCCGTGTCCTGGCTACGGTGAATAAGGCAATGAACATTGGGGTGCATGTATCTTTTCGAATTATGGTTTTCTCCAGGTGTATGCCCAGGAGTAGCATATATTGCTGGATCATACAATAGCTCTATTTTCAGTTTTTTAAGGAACCTCCATACTGTTCTCCATAGTGACTGTACCAGTTTTCATTCCCACCAACAGTGTAGGAGGGTTCCCTTCTCTCCACACCCTCTCCAGCATTTATTGTTTGTAGATTTTTTGATGATGGCCATTCTGACGGGTGAGAAGTGATACTTCATTGTAGTTGTGATTTGCATTTCTCTAATAATTAGTGATGTTGAGCATCTTTTCAGGTGCTTTTTAACCATCTGTATGTCTTCTTTGGAGAAATGTCTATTTAGATCTTCTGCCCATTTTTTGATTGGGTTTTGTTTTTTTGATATTGAGCTGCATAAGTTGTTTGTATATTTTGGAGATTAATCCCTTGTCAGTTGCTTTATTTGCAAATATTTTCTCCAATTCTGAGGGTTTTCTTTTCGTTTTGTTTATGGTTTCTTTTGCTGTGCAAAAGCTTTGAAGTTTAATTAGGTCCCATTTGTTTATTTTTGTTTTTATTTTCATTACTGTAGGAGATGGATCGAAAAAGATCTTGCTGCGATTTATATCAGAGTGTTCTCCCTATGTTTTCCTCTAAAAGGTTTATAGTATCCGGCCTTACATTTAGGTCT
The DNA here is from genome assembly GCF_011762595.2 of Tursiops truncatus. Lineage (NCBI taxonomy): Eukaryota > Metazoa > Chordata > Mammalia > Artiodactyla > Delphinidae > Tursiops > Tursiops truncatus. The sequence continues at coordinate 136,497,611 of NC_047037.1, read as the reverse complement.
TTAATCCATTTTGGGTTCATTTTTGTATATGGTGTTAGGATGTGTTCTAATTTCATTCTGTTACATGTAGCTGTCCAGTTTTCCCAGCACCACTTACTGAAGAGACTGTCTTTTCTCCATTGTATATTCTTGCCTCCTTTGCATAGATTAGGTGACCATAAGTGCGTGGGTTTATCTCTGGACTTTCTATCCTGTTCCATTGATCTATATTTCTATTTTTGTGCCAGTACCATACTGTTTTGATGGACTGCCTCTTATAAATAGGATGCTGTTGGATTCTTTAAAAATTCAGTAGAACCATCTTCATCTTTTTACTAGGGAATTAGTTGAGTGCTGTACATCAGAGGTCTAAGGGGGTTTATACAACTTTTCTGTTCACATACTCCTTAAAAATTTGGGCAAACAGGCCTCTCACAGAGGTTTAATTTGACATCTAACATGTTTATCATAAGTTTAAGTAATTGCAAAAGATTTTTTGGCATACTGTAAATACTGACATTAACTATAAAATGATTACATAATTCATTTAAATATATTTTATGAAATATAAATATATAGCAATTTAATAGTTATCATCTATTTTAAAAACACAAGACAAGCTTTTCTTTAAACATCTGACATTTTACAGTGTCTTTTTTTCCCTTGAACTTGTATTTTCATTTCACCTCCCCCAGAGAATTCTATTGTAGTGTGTTACATTTTTGTGCTTCCAGATCTTTTGATTACAATGTCAGACTTCTTTGCAACAAGAATACATATACAAATTTAAATTTGAAAAAAATTTCTTGTAATCATAAAACTTCAAGGATTAAACTGTTTTCTTCTTCATAGATATCATTACAACATAAGTAGAACACAAATAATCAAAATATGAATATATTAAAAAAAAAAAAACATTAAAGGGAGTTCCCTGGTGGCCTAGTTGTTAGGATTCCAGAATTTCACTGCTATGATCTGGGTTCAATCCCTGGTTAGAGAACTGAGATCCCACAAGCAATGTGGCACAGTCATAAATAAATAAATAATATATTAATTTGGGGTAAATAATTATTAAGTACAAACAGAAAAAATTTATTAGATATACATCTCTTAAAGACTTGGGTGGAGTTTTTATTTTTCACATGTAGCTGTAGATACTATTACTTATTGGTAGTCTGAGACAGGGATGAGCATTATTTTCATTCTGATTTATTATTTGTTTAGCTACAAGTACTGATAAGTATTATTCCTATAAATACATAAATGGGGTAGAATGCGTATCACTATAGCTTGCCACTCAGTTCTTTGAACTTCTTTGGAATCATTTGCTTTAAAAATTACATATTGATTAATCATCAAAAAATATTTTAAATGATCCACATGCTGAGACATGAATTAGGTCCTGTTTTAGGGGTTTTTTTGTTGTTTTTTTTTTGTTGTTTGTTTGTTTGCGGTATGCGGGCCTCTCACTGTTGTGACCTCTCCCGTTGCGGAGCACAGGCTGCAGACGCGCAGGCTCAGTGGCCATGGCTCACGGGCCCAGCCGCTCAGCAGCATGTGGGATCTTCCCGGACCGGGGCACGAACCCGTGTCCCCTGCATCGGCAGGTGGACTCTCAACCACTGAGCCACCAGGGAAGCCCAATGCAGACCATTTTTAAAGTCTTTACTGAATTAGTTACAATATTCCTTCTGTTTTATCTTTTGATTTTTTGGCCCTGAGGCATGAGGGATCTTAGCTCCCTGACCAGGGCTCAAGCCTGCACCCCTGCATTGGAAAGTGAAGTCTTAACCACTGGACCACCAGGGAAGTCCCCTGTTTTAGTTTTGTTAAAAGCAACTCCTTAGAAACCGGCTACTTACAAAAGGGTTTGTTACTCTTACCGAGTCCAGGCTTGTACTGCTCACCGCACAACAGGCCATTAAATCAAGAGATGAGTTGTTGGGGCAATAAATGGTGACTTTATTCGGAAAGCCAGCAGACCGAGAAGATGGTGGACTCACATCCCAAAGAACCACCTTACTCGAGTTAGAATTCAGGCTTCTTTTATACTAAAAAGGGAGGGGGTGTAGCTGGTTGTTGCAGATTTCTTGGGGTCAGAATCCTTTGTTCTTGCAGCTCTCCATGTAGGTCAGGTCATGATACCCCTGTAAACCTCCAACAAGACAAATGTTATTCTCTGTTCTGCAAATTTTTATCTCTGTATGAATGGGAAAATGTTATATCTTTAAAGGTCAGAGCCTTGAGAATGGGCTATCCCGTATATTTCAGGCTATAGGCAACATTCTTAACTTGTAGCAAAAGCAATAGAATACAAAGGTTAAAGTAAAAGAAACAGATCCAACATGGTGTCAGATTTGTTCTTCCCTATTACATTACTAGTCAATCACATTCTAGTCACATTCTAATCATTACAGTCAATCACATTCTCAGTTTCAAAGAGTTATACAGAGTGTGGGTGTGGAGGGGTTATCAAGACTATTACCAAGAGTATCTAATACTATTAACCAGTATCCAATTAATTATATAATAATCAAAATAATCAAAGTTAATTATGCTGGTTACTCTTGTAGTTAGAGGCATATCTTTTAGCCTATTCTACAAAAATTTTAGGAAACTAGAAATATTCATTTCAATAGACCTTTTCAATGGTAAAGTTGAATAGGGCATTCAGTCAGTAATTAAAGTTGTGGCAAAATTTAATGCAAATCTTTGCCCTGTGAGTCTGAATAATGTTGAAGAAACTCTAAAACACTATCTTACCACTGATACATGCTGCCTTCTTTCAAAGATGTCATAATGACCTGCTAGAAGCGGACAGTCTCACTTTCTCGTCCTTAAAATCATGTGACAGTCCACGGAGTGAGACACCAGCATAAGACAGGGCTCCCCAAGATCAATGCGGTTAATAAAGCAAAGTGTGCAATTCCTGGTGCCAGGCCTGCATGCAGTAAGCTCTTTCTGTCTCGAGGTGGAAAACAGGCAGAGAGGGTGTTCGGAGGCCGATGGGCCTTTCCAGCATGCCTTGTCCCAAGCCCAGATATTTCTAACACAGGGAAGCAGACAAGGCGTGGAGTCCTGTGTGTGTGTGCATGTGTGCATGTGTGTGTGTGTGTTTGCTGCTTGGGTGACAGGAGAAATAACCATCCAAGAGTCTTTGTTTTGTCCTCGTGGGAACAATACATGCTGTGGCCATAGCAGGAGACGAAAGGGACAAGGTGGCTAAAGGGAGAGTTGTGCCCCGTGTGCTAGCCCGCTCTGCAGCTCACCTGGATTCAGAGCATCGCAGCTGGGCCAGAACACCTGTGTCCAGTGTTCCCCGCCCAGGGCAGGACGTGCAAGACCCAGAGTGGTGCCCAATTAAAAGCGTGTCCACCGGCTCTGATATTTCCTATTGCCCCTTTGGGGCCTCAGGAGGTCCTTGCACTCTGGGGCACTGATGTTGGTGAAATGTGGCCACTCTCGGTCAAGTGCAAGGGGACAAATCACAAAAAAATAAAAACGGGGAAAAGAAACTGCAGGTGTGTGCCAGGTGGACGCGTTCGGGAAAGGCTCCCCAGATGGTGAGGCTCTGCGGGTGATGCTGTGCGGAGCCCTCCAGGCAGAGCCCGCCACCCAGGTGGACCCAGAGCAACCTCACCGAGGTGGCCCCTAGCCATCTCCACTTCCCCTCCCGTTCCCTCTTCCTGCCTCTAGGGACTGGCCTTTCCTCCCAGCTTCATCTGTACCGACACCTACGTTTTTATCGTGTGTCGGTGGCATTTTAAGTATTTCTGAAGGGGACAGTTTTCCGGTTGCCTACACAGCTAGACGCAGAAGTGCTTGGGTAGTTTTACAAAAGGTTTTGAATCTCTACCCAGTTAGGAAGGCCAGAAGAAGCCAGGAGTGTACCAGACCTAATCCTGAAGTCGCAAACTTGACCAAGCGTCACCCTGTCCCTGACAGCCCCCACCTGTGGACTGTGGTCCTTCCACTGGGTTGGGCTGGAGACCACTGGCTCATGTGAGTACCCTCCACAGTGAGGAAGCTGAGGGACGGCAGGGAGGTCCCGGGCCGTGGTGAGCACAAGTTCCCCTGCCCTCCGGCTGCGTCTTCCTGTGCTCTTTCCCTCTTTTATTCCTGCCTCTTTCTCTTTCTCAAGCTTCCCTTTTTCCATTCTCATCTTCTCCGCTGCATCTCAGACCTACCTGGATGCTTATAGCATCTCCAGCAGTTGGGGTCACAAGACATCTGCCCCAGGTGTGATGGGGTGGCAGCTGAAAGCCGGGGCTCGGTCTTCAAGGGTCATCTACCCACCCTTGGTCACACCTTTTGGTTTCACTTCTACGACTCATTTGGTGCCAAGTTCATGGTCAGGAATGCGGCCTCACAGCACATTTCTTATGTGGAACAGTGTGATCTGACTGTACTGCAGGTTCCAGCCGTGCCTGGAAAAAAACAAAACCCAGGGACAACCTGGAACTCTTCCTCCGAGCTCCACCCGCCGCTCTGAGAACTTCCACGAACCAAGTTCTAACCAACAAGCCCTGACGAAGCAGAGAAGCATTTGAGGCCAGGAAACTTGATCAAAATACATCTCATTTGAAAACAGAGTGAGGAGTATTCCCAGCTCTGTTTCCAGCTAATGTAAACACTGAAAACAAATTACTCACATGGGGAGAGAGAACAAGGAGATTTCTGTTTTGAAGTGTGGGAGCCAACATTTCTAGACAGATGATGTTTGGGGGAGGCAGAATGGAAAGAGGATTGGCCTGGGGAACGGAGGGTCTAGGTGAGCCCCAGGCTCTGCCACTAGCCGGCTGGGCCGCCCGGAGCAAGCGGTCGCTGCCTCTGTCTTCCCACCTGCCACAGGAGGGGGGCGGGGATGGCCTCTGGTGTCCTTTCCAGCCCTGATGAGGCAGGATCTGTGCCACAGAGAGTTCTTTTGGCCTCAGCATCCCTTTCCCTCCCATCAGTCCTGCCTCTGGTGTTTGCATTGCCTGGTGTGCCCTTGGGAATGAGCACAGTATTTGGGTACATTTTCTCTTTCCACTCATTCTGTAGACAAGCCAAAAAAAAAAAAAGAAAAACTATCACCACCCCCCATTTCTGCAAGGCTTTTTAAACCATCAGAAAGTTGCACACAAGCATCACTTCTGCCTGCTCGCTGCAACATTTTAGCAAATGAAAAGCTCATTTCAAATGTTCTGCACTGAGGATATTTTAGGACCAATGTTAAATGGCCGCACAGCAGCAGAAACCTGATAGAGACACTCGCACACGTGCAGAGGCATTTCCAAGAGATCTCAGTTTTCTCACCCAAACTAAACTGCAATGTCATGCTTGTCTTCAGGGTCCAAATCTTCCGTCTCCCCCTTGAATTCACTGTGCGTTCCTGCTACATGCTTGCGATGCTCTGATCTCGCTTTTATTTTCAACTTAGTCACTAAAATGAGTGTCTCCATCAGGCTGTGGCTGGCATGAAATCAGTTAATTGGGCCCTTTCTGCAGATGGCCATGTCCCCTGCCCCCACCTCACTCAAAGAAATTCCGTTCCATGTGTAACAAAGTGATCGATAAATATTTACAGAAACAGGAGCCTTGTTTTAGAAGAAAACATCCTAGTCAGAAACATGAGTCTCAGAGCTTGAGTCCAGTCAGGCATGGTGTGATGAACTTGAATAGCCAACGGACCTGAGTTCAAATCCCGCACTCACCACTTCACCAGCCTGCAAGACAACCACGGGAAAGACACTGCCAGAGAACACAGTGTGCCATTTCCCCTGAAAAGATGCTTCACGTTGCAGGGACTTTTCCAAACCAGGTGGTGGCCCGGATGGGTCAGTTTTGAGAAATCACCGCTTTATTTACTTGTCTTTCTATGAGGAATGATATGGCAAAACTGGAGGAGTGTGATTTCCACCAAGTCCAGAAAATCAGGGGAGCCCCTCTGGTTCACTGCGGTCATCCCGATGGACCCTCTCCCAGTGGAGAGTCCCTTTACTTTATTTTTTATAGCTAATATTTTATAATTACTTTAAATTGAGTATAATCCATAAAAATTTGGGTCACTGTGTTATACTACCTGAGCTAATATTGTAAATCAACTATACCTCAGTAAAAAATTAGGTTAGGGGCTTCCCTGGTGGCACAGTGGTTGAGAGTCCGCCTGCCAATGCAGGGGACACGGGTTCGTGCCCCGGTCCGGGAGGATCCCACATGCCGCGGAGCAGCTGGGCCCGTGAGCCATGGCCGCTGAGCCTGCGCATCCGGAGCCTGTGCTCCGCAACGGGAAAGGCCACAACAGTGAGAGGCCCGCGTACCGCAAAAAAAAAAAAAATTAGGTTAATAAAAATTATAAAGGCTCGGGGTCAGCGTTATGAGCCAGCAACCTGTACACAGGGCCCTGACTTAGTTTAATGCTCCACTGTCACAGTCTTAATATTCTAAACAGTTGTGAGTAAGAGGCCTACATTTTCACTTTGCATCAGACCCCATAACTTACGTAGCCAGTGACAGTGTCCCTTTAAAGGAAGAAGAGAGGAAGGCGGGGAAGAGGGTCCAATGCTCCCCATGGAGCTCGATCCTGCTGCAGATGGAGAAGTGGGGCTCTTCCTGGGGATGGTGGGGCAGATCCCCGCCCATCTCAGGACCAGCTCCTCCCCCTTGGGCTCCCACTGGCTGTGCTTCATGGGGCCAGAGCAAGCGCAGAGGTGCCCCCCCAGGACACACACCTCTTCTCTCTAGTCTCCGTCTCCCAACTGGTCCAGCGGGGGTCCTTGGGACCTATGTGGGTTCACCCTAGCAGGTATGTCCAAGGTCTCCTGCAGCCCCTCAGGCCTAGGGGTGCCCACACAGCCAACTCTGCGACTCTGGCCAACGTGGGCCTTGGAATAAGATTGGAGACGCTTGCGGGAGGGCATTCCCGGGTCCCAGACACCTGGGGCTTGGTGGCAGTGGAGGAGGGGACTCCTCGTCCCGGGGAGCGAGGCCGGTGCAGGCCCCAGGGCAGGGGCACCCCGAACTCCCCCTCCACCCTAGGGCAAGCCCCTCCCCCTCGCCCGGACCTTCCAGTGGAGCAGCACAGGGACGCACCTGGAACCTCTCTCCAGGTCAGAAGGAGGCACAAGCGCCACGACACCCCCCAGGGATGAAGGAGGAGCAAGCATCCCCCATTCTTTCCAGTGGTTTCCAGGACCTTCCAGAGAAGAGAGCCCCGGGGGCCAAGTCATGCACGACCACCACCTCTGTCCTCACCCAACCAGCACAGCACCCTGGCCAGAAGCCAGACCAAGGGTCTGTTCTCCAGGGCGCCGTCCAAGCGGGCAGGCTGGGTGAGAACAGAAATGAAAACTGCATTTGGATCGGATGCCAGCTCCCAGCTCCAGGAGCTCCACCTGGCTCACTCCCTGCAGCTCTGCGCAGCCTGGGGCGTGAGAGGTGCTGGCCGCCCACCTCGAGGTGGGGGCACCGGGGGCCAGAAGCCAGTCCAGGACAAGGGCCACCAAGCCATCGTCTACACCGCAAACCCAGCCGCAAGCCATCGTCTACCCTGCAAACCAAGCCACAAGCCGTCGTCTACACCACAAACCAAGTCGCAAGCCATCGTCTACACCACAAACCAAGCGACAAGCCATCGTCTACACTGCAAACCAAGCCGCAAGCCATCGTCTACACTGCAAACCAAGCCACAAGCCGTCATCTACACCACAAACCAAGCCTCAAGCCATTGTCTACACCGCAAACCAAGCCACAAGCCGTCATCTACACCGCAAACCCCGCCATCGTCTACACCACAAACCCAGCCGAGTCTGCAGCTGCGCCATCGGAGGGACCAGCAGAGACAGGTGAGCTGCTGGGGATGTTGAGGCAGGCCCCTTAGCAGTCAAGAGGGGTCTGAAGCCCATGGGTTCAAACCCAGCATGTATCTTCCAGGGAGGAGTTATCCAGCCTAGACCCAGGACACACCACGGAAGGAGCCCCAAGCAATGTAATGAAGGTGCCGGTCTCCAGGAGCAAACACAGTGCCCGTAATGCTAGGCAAGGAGGAGGTGGTGGTGGGCAGCAGACGCCAGTCTGGGGAGCAGGGGTGCATCACTTTGGGGGGGCACAGCACATCACGTTGCACCCAGGAAACATGGCCTCTCAAGCCCAGTCCCCACAGGTGCTCTGCTCCGTTCAAACCCATTGAAAATGTGCTTACACTGAGCCATAAATGATCCATGGATCCAGGAGCTACGTCTTTCAGGCTGTGTGCATTTAAAAGCCTGGAGCCTAGCTGAAATCTTGAGAGTGAATTGGTAAGAGAAGGTCTGAGAGGTGAGGTGGGTCTGTTATTCCATCTGCAGAGAAGGCTGGATCCCAAGGGAGAGTATAAGGGGAGAGGGTGCTGAATACTTCACTCATCCCAAGGGTATTTGCCTCTCCCTATGTCCCTTGCTTTTGAATTTTCCCACCTGGAAAAAGGCTGGACCTAGGGTAGGCACTAACAATATTTCAAATGAAAAATAAAATAGAATATATAGTGACAACAACAAAAACAGCATTGCTGCTGTGAATGCAATATGCAAGCATGCTGTGCCCGCCCGGGTCCCCATCGGCTGGGCCAGGATGGTCAGTGACCACCATTGGCGCGATCCCTAAGCCCACGGGGGTCCCGTGTGTTATGGGAACGTGGAGAAAAACCACGGGACAAAGGTGGTGGTGTGACACTGTGTCCATGCAATGCCCCCGCGGCTGGGCTGCATGCGTCCCAGTAGTGGCATCAACCAACTCCAGACACAGGAGAGGAGAAGGTGGTGACAGCACCAGAAGCGGGGCCAGGGGAGGATGTTCCTCTAAAACCCGTCCCCAGCACAGCACCTGCTGGCCTGGCCTCCTTTTTGCCTCTGCTCCCTTCTCTTCCATCTCGAGGCTGGGCTCCAGGTCATGGTCTCTAAGGAAGAAATACTAGCCCACCGGTGTGAGTCATCACCGCCAGGACCTCCCGGGTCATCAGGAAGAATCAAGGGAAGGCGCTGCACTAATCATGGAGCTTTCAGAGGCCAAGAATCAACTGAACAATCATGGAAGGTCACATCATATTTGAACAAGACCTTTCTTTAACTTTGCAAAGAATTTTCCCATCATTGTTCTCGTCCATCCTCCCCCACCTATGTCCCACCTTCCCCCTCATACACTTTCACACACTCACTCACACACACAATCACAGCCTGCACAGAGGTCCACATAAAATCTAGAATCGCTTCTTCCTTGGAATAAAGAGTCTGTTGAAATTCTTGTAAAAAACAGCCCGTGAGTTCATTCGGCTTCTTTACAAAAAACAGCAGCTTTGATTTGCATGTCACATTCAGAGATGTCATCTCTGAAAGCGTAATTATTTCAGAAAGCAATGTGGCTACCACTGGGGGTGGGGGTTGGTCTGGGGGCTCAGGGTTTCACATCGTAGCACTGGGTATCAGTTACCCTCTTCAGTGCCAGTAACACACATGTGTGCATACACACACACACAAGCTGGAGCACAAAGACCAGTATCACAAGCCCAGGCCGGACTAACTAAGGTACAGTTTGACCCAAGAGTTCAAACGATGTCATGGGACCTTCCCTTCCTCCTTCTCTTAGCTGTACTTCCTCTGTGTTGCCTCTGTCTCAGCCAGCCTCTCTCACACCTCTCAGGTTCAAGTTCAAAGGGGAAGGGCTAAGGTCCTTTCCTGTAGCCCCGTAAGTTCTGAGAATCACTGTGATTGACTTGGGTCCCACGTGGTCTCAGGAAGGTCCACGCGTGCTGGCACTGACCTGGACACGGGGTCCTCACCGGAGCCCAGGAAAACATCTGTGTCCCCAAACACAGCCAGGCGCTGTGCAGAGAGGATGAGGAAGCAGTTGCTGGGGAGGAGAACCCCGAATACCCACCACATCGAGGCTCCTCCAGGAATTCGCCTCTGCTTCCTGCAGGTCACTTAATTGTAAATTTGCTCATCGGTCAAACAGGAATGCAGCAGCGACTGCCCCCGCTGCTTCACAGAGCGCTTGAGAAGATCAAAGGAGGCCAGTGGGAGTGGGAGGGAGGGGGGGACAGGCCCTGCCCGAGGGCACAGTCAGGGCTCTGACCCCCCGCTGGCCGGTGCCCTTTCTCCTGCACTTGCTGTCTACAGGGACTGTGGGAAGGGGATCTGGGATTGCCACTGAACGAAAGCAAGCTGGGAGGAGTTATCAGGAGACACGGAAACTTTATTTCCCACTGGTCAATACAGGGGACTGTTACACCAGGAAGACAGGAGACCAGCCAGGGAGCTGACAGTGGCTTCTGTCTGCCCAGCGCTGAGGGCCATGCTGCATGCTCCACGATCCCAGTGCCTCGGACACAGCAGCCCTGAGGGATATCGGCTCGCTGGCCCCAGGAATGAATGAATGAAAACATTGAGGAGATGGGCGGCAAGCTGACAAAGTGTGCAGGATGCTTTTACGTCCGTGGTCCCCAGTGCTCATAAAGCTCTCACGAGGCAGAATGTCAGCTTCTAAGAGATGGTGAAAGTTGCCCAGAGACCACCAGCTTCCTCATGGGCATCTCTTGCACACGGCTCCAGACCCTTTTGGGGTCTCCATGCCTGAGCCTCCTTGTCATCACGGGGTCAGTGCTGGAGCGGGGTGGCTTCACACTTTGAGGACTGTCCTTTAGAGTATGGAGTCGTCTTACCTAATTTTTCTGGAAGTTGTTATAACTGAGACTGTGTCTCCAACTTTCTGTGGAAAGCATTTCAAGCCCCTAACACAGGTCATAAATTCTCACCTAGGGTAGCCTGTTAAAGATTAAAAATATTACGTAGGAGAGTAAGAGAGGCAAGATAATTAGAGGAATACATTTGTTCAGACACCAAATTAGAATTACATCAGAACTAGAGACAGGATAGGGAAAAACTATGAAAGAGGAGAGTGTATAAAATACTGACTGAAGTCTCATAATCCCAAAATGTATTAGTTTCCTGCCATAACAGAGTACCGCAGACTGAGAGGCTTAATCAACAGAAATCTAGTCTCACAGTCTGGACCCAAAAGTCCAAGATCAAGGTGTCGAAAGAGTTGGTTCCTTCTGGGGGCTGAGGGAAGGATCTGTTCCAGGTCTCTCTCCTAATTTCTGGTGGTTTGCTGGCAATCTTTGGCATCCTTGTATTACACATGTATTACCCTGATCTCTGCCTTCATTTTCACGTGGTGCTCTGTGTGTGTGTGTGTGTGTGTGTGTGAGTATGTGTGTCCAGATTTCCCCTTTTTATAAGGACACCAGTCCTATTGGATTAGGGCTACCCCAATGACCACATTTTAACTTGACTAATTATATCTGCAATGACCCTATTTCCAAATAAGGTCACATTTGAAGACACGGGGGTTAGGACCTCAACATACGAATTTTAGGGGGACACAATTCAACCCATAACACCATTCATCCTAGAATCAAAGACAACTTGATAATGGTAGTTTCCCTAAAGCATTTAAACGCATTTGCTTTATTTTTTTCAACACATTTAGAAGCTTGCCTCTACCATCAATCACTCACCCTACTTCCCCCTAGAGTATTTTTGTCCCTCCCTTCCTTTGTTATAACGTCCCGTGAAGAGAATGTACATTCACAGATCCCAGCCAGCACCCTCTGAGCCTCATGCCCTGTGCCCTCTGGCATGCTTGGTGACAACTTCCCACCTCTAGCTCAACCACAGCCTCCACCCTGGGCTCACAGCCTTAACGCCAACCTTACCAATCCATTGATTTTACTCCAAATCCATCATCACTTTTTCTTTCTTTTCCAGCCTAAGTTCTTCACTTTTTCTTTATGCAGCCTAAGTTCTGTCTTCCACCACTTTAATAAAATTCTTGGCAGTACATTAAATTTTTCCTTTCACCCTTTTGTTCTGTTGCTAGAATAGTTGCACCAGCTGGAAAAATGTCAGCCCTGCGGGAAGCCAACAATCCACCATCTCTAAGCTGCCCTTGAGCAGCTGATCTCTGCTGGATAATCCCATACACGTGACGGGCAAATGAGCATTGTTATAAATTCATGGCACCCAACCTCACATGGCCCTTCACCACCACCCAGTAATACCACTATATTTCTCTGGTCAACTTGCTCTTCCAGGCTCCATGAGAAGCATTTGAAACTTTCTCCACTCATCCCCCCTCAGCAAATAATCATACCCCTTAACTTCCTAAAGGAAATTGAAAACATCAGATGAGCACCCTTCAATTCCTCTGCAGAACAAGCCTATGAACCTCCCTCCACCTCAGTTCATCCTTTCCTTTCCTCCATTGCAAGAGAGAAGGTGGCCCTCCTCCTGCAGAAGTAGGTTCCTATTCCTATGCTTTGGATCTCATCGCCTCTCACCTTCTCTAAAAACTCAGGTGACCAAACATCCCAGTTAACCTAAGACTGTTCTGGGTTTTGCACTGAAAGTCCTGGGTCCCAGGACACCCCTCTGTCCTGGGCAAACAAGGACAGCCACTCACCCTAAAACATTCTAGGTAAGATCCTCTTTCTCCTGAATATTCAGCCTCTCCCTTGCCAGTGAATACTTTGCATTGGTCTGTAATTGTACTCAAGTCTCTCTTATTAAAAACCTAACAAAGGGGGCTTTCCTGGTGGCGCAGTGGTTGAGAATCCGCCTGCCAATGCAGGGGACACGGGTTCGAGCCCTGGTCCGGGAAGATCCCACATGCCGTGGAGCAACTGGGCCCGTGAGCCACAACTACTGAGCCTGCACATCTGGAGCCTGTGCTCCACAACAAGAGAGGCCGCGACAGTGAGAGGCCCACGCACCATGATGAAGAGTGGTCCCTGCTCACCACAACTAGAGAAAGCCCTCGCACAGAAACGAAGACCCAACACAGCCAAAAATAAATTAATTAATTAATTTAAAAAAAAAACAACTAACAAAGATAAAGAAATTCTCCCCTGTTTCCACAGCTCCCCATTGCTCTCTTTCTCTCTCCCCACACAAGCAAATTAAGAATTGTCTATACTTTCCTCCTCCCTCTTCTCTTTGCCCATCCACACCTCCCACTGGGGTCTGACCCTACTGGTCCAGCAACACATCTCTCACTCAGCTCCTCAATGACGTCTAGTCTCCAGATCCAATGAGCCAGTTCCAATCTTCATTTTATTTGTCCTTCCAGCCATTTCTGATGTTGACCACACTTTCTCTCTGGCTCTGCTCTCTTCCCTGGGCTCCTATGACATCTAACCTCCATGGTTTTTCTTCCCCTCTGTCCATCCCTCAGGCTCTTGTTCAAGCTCATACTCCTGTAACCAGCCACGAATGTCAGAGTTTCTCAAGGTTCAATCTAAGCCCTCTTCTCCCTCATTCTATCCTGTCTCCAATTCTCATTCCCACCCACAACTTCAGTTACCCCACACCAGTGACTCTTAAGCTTACCCCTAACCCAGATCTGTCCTTAGAGTTCCTGAATGCTTCATCCAACGGCCACCGTGAAAGCTCTTCTTGGAGCTTGGGTTTCAAAGGCACCATAACGCAACACAACCAAACTAAATTCACAAATACCCCCTAAGCCCGGTCCTCTCCCAGGAGTCCACATGTTGGCATACAGCACCTCCATCCTTCCAGATGCTCATTCCAGAAACCCAGGAGACATCGGGCCCCTGCATCTTCCCCATGCCCCTCTCCAATCCAGCTTCAAGCTCAGCCCATTTCAACTCCTACCTCTTGAATCCATCCACTCTCTCCCTCTCTGCAGCTGCTCCAATCACCCAGACCATCAGGAAGGCCTCTAGCTGCCCTCCTGTGACCACGTGTACTGTCCTCCAGCCCACTGTCCACACTGCAGCCCTTTTCAATGAAAATGCAGATCAGGTCCTTTCTGATTCCTCCTCAAAATGCCCCCAGTGACCTCTTATTGCTTTCAGAGGAAAGGCTGAGTTATTGATATGACCACAGCCTGTGCGTGGGCCCCTGCCCACCGCTCTAGCCCCGTTTCCCATTATGGCCAGCCCACACTCTCCCACCACAGCTGGCTCACCAGTCCAATAACTCCCTTCTCTCCACATTCCCCTTCATGTGGGTAATGTTAATTCTGACACCAAGACAGCCTTCTCTACTCACCAGTTTATACCACGTCCCCACCCTTATCTTCAGCCATAGCCTTCTATACCTTTTTCTTACATAAAACTCATCACAGCTTTTATACACTGATCAATGTTCATCACCCCGCCCAAACCACAAGTTTCAAGAGGACAGGATTTGTGTCTGGTGTTATTCATTAGTGTATCCCATAACCAACACAGTGCCTGACTCGTATAATAGGCACCCACACTTGCTGAATTACTGAATGATTTTTATTTATGTACGTGACACCTGATCCAGGCTGGCTGCGGGAGTGAGCACCCACTTCAAAAGAACAAAAGCTTTGTGTAGTGCCAGTAGAATGAATCAAGTAACCCACTCTAGGGATATTATTTAGATATTATCTTCAAGTATTTAGTGAGCTTATGCAAAAGATACAAAATTCTCTTCAGGTTATCTGATTAAGGGATGAGGTTGGAGGTGCAAAAATACATTCACTAAACTCCATGGACTGGGCTTCCCTGGTGGCGCAGTGGTTAAGAATCCACCTGCCAATGCAGGGGACACCGGTTCGAGCCCTGGTCTGGGAAGATCCCATGTGCCACGGAGAAACTAAGCCCGTGCGCCACAACTACTGAGCCCGCATGCCACAACTACTGAACCTGTGCACCACAACTACTGAAGCCCGTGTGTCTAGAGCCCGTGCTCTGCAACAAAAGAAGCCACTGCAATGAGAAGCCTGTGCACCGCAGCAAAGAGTAGCCCCCGCTCGCCGGAACTACAGAAAAGCCCATGCACAACAGCAAAGACCCAACGCAGCCAAAAATAAATAAATAAATAAAAATGAAAAGTAAACTCCATGGACTTACCGCCTAGTTGAGGAACTAAGACTCACACTTAACTTTTTTATGATAGTGATAAATAAAACCCTTAAAAATGGTCAAGGGAAAAACAATAGACAGAACATGAAAAGACCCTAGTGAGTGGTACAGACAATAAATGAATCAGAATTCCTGAGAATAAAGCTGGCTGGGATGCTCAGAGAGGCCTCCTTATGGCATTAGATGGGACTCTGACAGGCAGAGGAGGAGAAAGAATATTCCAGAAGGGAGGAATGGCACAAAGGTGTGGAGGCTGCTGCCCTCCAGCTGTTCTCTTTATGGAGAGCTTACAGTGGATCAGGTAAAATTCCCTGCATGCCTTGCATAGTACACCTCACAGCAACCTGGAAAGTATTATTATTCTTCTTTTACAGATAAGGAAACTGAGGCTCAGAAAGACAAAGCAACTTGCCCCAAGTCACACAGCGAGTGACAGGAAGACAAGGGTAGCCTACTCCCAACAACGACTGTGGGCTGCCTCCTTCCTGCCCAGACCCACCTTGTCAGGGCTGATTGCTCACAGAGGACAAGAGCGAACTGTCCCCAGACATTCTGAATCAGCCTCAAGTGGGCCAGGCAGGATCAAAGCCACATCTTAGTGCACTACTTTTCTAGAATGCAGACACGCCAGACAGATTGTTTTAAGAGCTGGAATGAGAGTTCCTTGTTATTTCCACAAATGAGGACATGCTTTTGTTTATCAAGTCCAAAAAGAGATAAATAGACATTTGTCTCTCTCATACTCTGCCATGAATCTTTGTGCTTTATGTAGAGGTTTGAGGATATTCAATCCTTATAAGAGTCCAGGGCTGAACTAGTCTCCAGGGACCTAGAAAGAGAAACAGACAGACAGACAGAGAGTGACAGACAGAGAGAGAGGAAAGCAAGCAAGCTACTGGGTGTTCTCCCTGACCCAGGGAGGGTCTTTCTTCCATTTCTTCTATTAGAGTAACACTGTCACTTTTGTGAAATGCAAACTTCTTATCAGATCACTGAATCAGTGAGGTACAGGGAGCTCCCAAGTCAGACTGTTAATAAAAATCTTAAAATTATATTTGAAGGACTTCCAGCTAAAAGGCAGATTCCAACTCATAATGGAGGAATGCATGTATAGTTCAGAGTCAAACATTTAACTTAAAAAAAAAAAAGTGAAGATTTTGCCCCAAACGTGTCGCCGAGGAAAGACCCTATAAAATGGTCAGGTGAAAAGTGATGCAACCACAAGTCTACTCCACCTCTTCATTTAAAAGCAGAGCTAGAAATGTACAAGGGAGGGCAGAAAGGGAGCGCTGTGCCCAATGTAAACGTGTCAAACCACGCAGAATCTCCACAGACTAAAACCATCCCTCAAAGAGTTGAGAAAGCCTTTGCAAAAGCGAATGCACCAAATGAGATGGTGCTGGGCGATTTGGCGCCCCCTGCAGGCAGGAAGGCTCCCTGGAGCCTGGAGAGGATGGAGCCCATCTGTGCACCGCTGCTGGGGCCAGGGCTGTGGAGAAGTACCTGTAGAAGGACCCGCAGTTTCATCTCCTATTGACCCCTCTCCCACACTCTCTGCCTGAATCCCTTGGGCCCACGTGCAGACCAGCGCAAACTCACCTCCACTGCAGACCTCGGTGGCCCATTCCTTGATTATCTGTCTCATTTTGTTCTTTCATGATTCCATCCATCCATTGATTTATTGAGCACCTGCTATTTGTAAGGCACTGGGTAAATACTGCATTAGGTAGAAAGCTTACTCTTGAATAGGGAAAGGGAAAGGGAGACAGATATGCAAATAGCTATGGTTCAAACAGGAAATGAGCTGGGATGCAGGGGGGCCAGCTCAGTCTTCTGTGCTTTGGGCCTTTGCCTCGGCTGGTACTAATCACTAGGGATGCTCTCCCTCTTGGCATTGTCTCTGCACCCCTTCTCAGTCTTAATAATTCCACCTGACACCCTTTTATGCAAACATTTTAGCATTCTTTAAAGTTGGTCTTCCACTATACATTTTCTGGTTAATGCAGATCAAGTCATAAGTTATTACTTTCACACGCATTGGTGTACACTCACGATCAGTATTTTCACAGTAAAGGAGTCCTTATGAAGTGCTGTGAGTTGTAAAGTGAAATACACGGCCTCCAATGAACTGAGAGATATTCCCCAAACCCTTCTCCACCAAAAAGGCCACCAAGGGGACGTAAAACAAAACCACCGGGCTTCCCTGGTGGCTCAGCGGTTGAGAGTCCGCCTGCCGATGCAGGGGACACGGGTTCGTGCCCCGGTCCGGGAAGATCCCACATGCCGCGGAGCGGCTGGGCCCGTGAGCCATGGCCGCTGAGCCTGCGCGTCCGGAGCCTGTGCTCCGCAACGGGAGAGGCCACAACAGTGAGAGGCCGGCGTACCGCAAAAAAAAAAAAAAAAAAAACAAAGCCACCAAGGCTGTCCAAGGGAAGCAGGGCTGCATCGCCCATGAAGGTCTTGGCAGGGGCATGTCCCTGGCGCATATAGAAGATGCTCACTGAATCAAGTTTATGCCATGTGGTCACCTTCTATTCAATGACGTAGAATAAACATACAAGATACAAATGTCACTAAATCAGAACCCAGGCTACTTCATTTGGAAGCAGCGCCTTTTGAAACCTCAGCAACAGACAGCCCACCAAAGGCAATCTGAGGCTCATGGCTGCATCTCTGTAGATGGTGCAGACAGCCCCTGGCAAAAGACTACTGTCATCCCCACAGCTTCCCACCACGGAAACCCTAGTTTCCAATTGATTTCATCATGAGACTGTCATGGACGGCTTTTGCAACCTACAAAAATATTCCTCTCTATAAGTCTCCTTCAATTTCTCATTCTATATTCCTTAATAACTTGTATTGAGAAGTTATACAGTTGTAATGAATTCTGAGTCTGTGGAACAATACTGAACAATTAGAGGAAACTGAAGGAGTGGCCAGAGGAGAAAAGGCATCCCATCCTCCTTCTAGGAATATAAGTGCTAGGATTCCTCGGGTCGAAACTTCTCAGGTCTCTTCCACCATAGCTCATGGACATTTTAATTGTAAAAATTAAATAGAGGTGCTTCCCTGGTGGTGCAGTGGTTAAGAATCCGCCTGCCAATGCAGGGGACACGTGTTCAAGCCCTGGTCCGGGAAGATCCCACATGCCGTGGAGCAACTAAGCACGTGCACCACAACTACTGAGCCTGTGCTCTAGAGCCTGCAAGCCACAGCTACTGAGCCCACGTGCCACAACCACTGAAGCCCACGTGCCTAGAGCACCTGCTCTGCAACAAGAGGAACCACCGCAACGAGAAGCCCACGTGCCGCAACGAAGAGTAGCCCCCGCTCACCGTAACTAGAGAAAGCCCGCACAAAAGTTTGTACCTTTGGAAAGACCCAATGCAGCCAACAATAAATAAATAAAAGAAATAAATTTATTATTAAAAAATTTTTAATAAAAATTGACAAGGGATTTGAAAAAAATTAAATAGAAGTCAAAGGGAGAGAAAAGAGAAACACGTTGATTTTAACATTACAAGTTCTTTAAAAAAAAAAAAAAACTTTAAAACCCCAGCATAATAAATCCAGTAGAATGTGGCTCTAGAAATGATGGACCCCGGGAAATAACAAAAAACAGGGGAGAAGGCTAGTTTCCATCATCTCGTCAGGCTGAGAAAGGTCCTGTGACATCTATGGTCCAGGAAGTAGCACAGTGAAATCAAGACCCTCTCTTCCAGGAGCAGAAAACGTGTACCTACTGACAGTTTGGTTAGAAGAAAATGCTAAAGGAGTGAAGTTAGATTACCCAGAAAGGAAAATAAACAATTCTGGTTTTCATCCCCCCAATCTAAATATTAACCGGATGACATCCATCCCCCTGAGGCCATGGACCAACTCTCCAGGTTGATGCCCACCATGTGTGCATGAGCAGTTCCCAGAGGAAAGGCCAGGCGGCCTTCCCCATGGCTCCCCTGAGGAACATTCTAAGAGCTCGGCAAGCAGGTGGCAGCAAGGAAGCCACTACTTGCAAGACTATGGCCCCAAACTCTGCACACAGAGCAGCCGGCCTCAACGATGCCAGCCAGCCTCCACCCTCTCAGGCAGAGCCTCTTCCCCTGTGGGCCCCTTCCAGGCCTTGATCCCCAAGTCCTAGCTCTTTTGGGGAGCACTTTTTTTTTTTTTTTTTTTTTTTTTTTTTTTGCGTTACGCGGGCCTCTCACCGTTGTGGCCTCTCCCGTTGCGGAGCACAGGCTCCGGACGCGCAGGCTCAGCGGCCATGGCTCACGAGCCTAACCGCTCCGCGGCATGTGGGACCCTCCCGGACCGGGGCACGAACCCGCGTCCCCTGCATCGGCAGGTGGACCCCCAACCACTGCGCCACCAGGGAAGCCCTGGGGAGCATTTCAATTCTTGAAAGTGAAAGGCAGAGGTCATGCTCAAAGCTGCCTCTTCCGTGAGCTCCTGACATCCCCCCAGGACTGTCTAAAGAGCATCTGTGGCAGCAGCCACCCTGTCCTGGCTACTCCAGTCCAGAACAGATAATGCCCGTAACACCTGACACATGGTGCTGGCTCAGATCACGGCTCCCGATCTGAGGTTCAGGAAACACAATCACTGTTAGCGGTGCTGTTACTTCCTCCCCAGCTACACTGTTGTCAACCAAGCCACAGACCCTGCCCTTCATTTCCTCCAGGGATTAACTGTTTTAAAACAGAGAAACAACTTTTCTATGTATCAGTAGAAAAATTGAGGTTCCGTAAGGCCAGCAGATCAGGAGATGATTGCCATTGCAAAGACGACTTGTTACAGATCCCACGGCACGCCACGCCATGGAGGGGGTGTGTGATGGGAAGAAGCATTGGGATTGGCCAGGAGGCAGAGGGAAAGGGGAAACGATGGGAAAAGCTTTTATTGTGGTTTCTGTGGCGAGCGTTGACCTAAAAACACACACAAAAAAACAAAAAACCCACGTATTTTACCAGCAAAATGAGTTTATTCAGGAATAGCAAAAAATTGCAGCTCGAGACGAGCCAACTATGGTGAACCATAGGCAAGTCCAGAGAACAGAGGAGGCGGCTTGAAAGCAGGGAATCGGGGCAGGCCGTGGGGTTTGCCATTAGTTGCAGACGGCGGCGGGCAGCTTGTATTGGAGGGTCAGAGGAAACCTTTCTTCCTGCCCGGGTCTGTACGTTTCAGGGCTTCCCCGCTCCATTTTCAGTGAGGTTTCCTTTAGCCATTTTCACAGGAGGGAGGGGCAAGACTGAATGGGCTGGTTTGGATGATTTTAGCGGACTCTGAGCCTAGGAGCTGCCCCTGGCTGTCTGACACCTGGCCCGGGGGTGATTAGGGCAGGTGAACAGTGGCCCAGGAGTGGGAAAACCTCATAGAGGGATGGGTTCGGAGCGTCGACTCTAGATGGGTCAGTTTGTAATTAAAACTTTCTCTCACGGGCAAGCTGTTTACTATCAATCAATATGTGCAGGGATTGGCTAACCCTGGGAGGGACAGTCCCTCCAGGGTCAGCAAGGCCCCAGGTGTCAAAGCATCAGAACACAGAAAATAAAAGACATGGTTAGTACATTAACTCAGAACCAAGCCATGAAACAGCCACAAAATACCGCTCCCCCAGCCCACCCTGACCCTAAAAACATACACGCCCCTCGGCCAGGTCTCTACACTTCATAAAGCACTCTTAGAAAGACCCCAAAAATCATGGGGTGCAAGGAAATGAGCTAAAAAGAATCACCAGTACATTGAGGATACAATAAGCATAACATAACAGCCTAGGCTTAATAGAAGGTGCCATTGACTAGGAACGCGTTAAGGGCTCGGCACCGTGCTAGATACTCGTGTATTATTCCACCCGACATATGATTTGTCTTCCTCCCACTGGGACAGAGGAGGGGATCCCCCCCCGCCTCCAGTCTCACCCGCGCACACGATCTGCGCCACGCTGCGCAAGTGCCCCTGTCACAAAGCGTCTGAGCTGACTGCAGATACACCGTGGCCTAGAATCCAGGCATTTGCTGTTCCTGTCTCTGGGGAACTCTGCTCAGCACCTCCGGCACACCGGCTGGAACATCGCAGCATCCCTCCCGGAGGAACAGTGAGATGAGATGGCAGAGATTAGCCCGAAGAGGAACACAGTGTCGTTATACGGACCCTTCTTG
The DNA here is from genome assembly GCF_011762595.2 of Tursiops truncatus. NCBI lineage: Eukaryota > Metazoa > Chordata > Mammalia > Artiodactyla > Delphinidae > Tursiops > Tursiops truncatus. The sequence goes on along the minus strand of NC_047037.1, from coordinate 136,476,548 downwards.
CCTTAAAAGGCAGAATCAAGTAAATGATGAGGCTCCCAGAACGTGGTATCATGCCAGGATAATAACAAGCAAGAAGTGAGAATAGAAACCAAAGGGCTGGTCCCGTCACTGCCCGGAGCTCAGGCGGGCGAGAACCCAGACACCTGGGTGGCGATTCGGAGCCCAAGGATGAAGCGTGGTGAGGGTTTATCTCGCCAGACACCTGGTGGCGATTCGGAGCCCAAGGATGAAGTGTGGTGAGGGTTTATCTCGCCACACCAAGTTTCCTTTCGATCCTTAGAAATGTTTGATTCTCATTTAACATCAAAACCCTGTATTTGAAACGTCATACCCTCCTGGGTTACACTTTTCACCATAAATGGTTTGGAATGAGGAACGTAGAGATTAGTTGATACATGTACTTGAAATCAAGCCTTCAACACAGAATTTAGCTTAAGGAGGCTAACAGGATGATGCCTCCTTTCTAACAGTGTGACGCACGTTTACGAGGATGTGCTCATTCAAAAGGCTTGCCTCACACGCTACAAGCCAAACCCAATTTTCCGCATGTCGGGAAAGAATCCAAATTTGAAGAAAGGGAGCAGAATAGAATCATAAGTAGGAGTGACCCCAAGTTCGTTAACTGTTCACCATTAGTTGAACAACAAGGAAATTCCAACAGATCACAAGAATGTCACTAGATTTGTAAGTCAGTCTGTAAAGGTCTTCTTTGTTTTTAAAAATCTGTTGCTTGTGGTTAAAAAATCATTTAGGGTCTGGTTTTATTGGGGTTTTTTGTTTGTTTGTTCATTTTTTCAAAAGAAAAACACTGGCTTTCTTGCAGTTGGTGTTTCCCACACTTGCTGCTTCTTCCCTTGCCCATCACTTTCCCTCCCCCTAGGGGAAGGGCACCTTTGAATCTTCCAGAAAATGATTTTGAGGAAAGGAGGGAGGGTAGGAAGTTTGGCTATTGTTTTGCAGGTATGCCCCTAACTTTAAGAAGAATTTAAAATATGCTCAAGCATTTCCTTCTTTTTCTTCAATTTTATTGAGATACAATTGACATACAGCACTGTGTAAGTTTAAGGTGTACAGCCTAATGATTTGACTTACATGTATTGTGAAATGACTATCACAATACACTATGACTATCACTAATATCACTATTAGTTAACATCCATCATCTCATACAGATACCAAAAAAAGAAATGAAGATGTTTTTCCTTTGTGATGAGCTCTCAGGATCTATTCACTTAACAAGTTTGAAATATACCATACGGTGGTATTAACTATGGTCATCATGTTGTACATTACATCCCTAGGACTTATTTCTCTTATAAGTGGAAGTTTGTACCTTTGGACCACTTTCCTCCAGTTCCCCTTCCCCACCCCCCCACCTCTGGTAACCACAAATCTGGTCTCTTTTTCTCTGAGTTTGACGGCTTTTTGGTTTTTTTCAAATATAAGTGAGATCATACAGTATTCGTCTTTCTCAAGCCATTTCCTTCTGACGGGCTATTAACAAGGCAGAGTACAAATGGGTCCTCTGAGACACAGAAACTGTATCTCTGCAAATTGATCCAACAGTGGCTCCCAAGGTGTAAAATTAATGAAAACATAAACAATTATGAAAAGGCAATAAAAGTGAACTATGTCTAGGCCAGGCTTAAACTATACTTAATTTTCAGTGAAGGGTCTCCAGTTTTCGTACACTTCTGAGAGATAGGACAGATTCATAGACCTAAAGGAAAATCAGGAGGGGGGGTCCCCCCATTCTGTTCCCTTCCCACACGTAAATCACCCCTAAAAAAAATCGAGGGCTGTGCACATGCCTCTTACAGGCAGAGACAAACCTCCGGCTGGAGAACTGAAAGTTGTTTTGATAGGTGTTACTGGCTTCGTATTCTTGGCCAAAATGATGTTCTTTTTCTCTGGTAACTGTGTCACCTTTGCTGAGACGCTTCTCTTCACTTTCAGCTTTCTACACAACTGCCCAGGTGCAAATCTGTGGCAAGGGGTGGTCTAGAGACCTAGGTCACCCACTGGGATGCCAACGGTATCCACAAGATGCCAAATTGAGCCTTTGTTGAAGTGTCTAGTTCTCAATGGTAGCACCTTAGCCCAGAGCTTGTTTGCACGTAACAAATGGGAACTTCAAGGCACAGGGGTTCTGCTAACCTGAAGCCCCATCCTGCGAGGTCTTCAGGGCCCAGCTAAAGGCATCCTGGTCCAGAGCCTTCCCAGCCGGCCCCAACCCAGAGAGAATCCCTCAGTCTTTAAACCTGGAAACACTCCCTGGGCTGCTCATTCAGGTTTGACCACATGCAGCCTCTAACTACCCATTATCTTTTTCCCAGGTGAAGGTGTTCCCTCTCCAACTGGATTTGTGCTATTGTAAGGTTATCAGTGAAAGAAATGCTGGTTATGCTTTGTCATTTCCTCTCATTTCTTTAGTTCCCCAGGTCTTTATTGGGCACTTACTGTGTCCCACTCTGGGCACGGTTCCAGAAACATAAAACAGGAACAGTCCCTGCTGTCGCAGCATTTATGTTCTATCGGGGAATACAGGCATTTTATCAAGAATTGCAGTGAAAGTCTCAAAGGGAACAGGCGGGTGTGATGGGTGAGAGTGACAGGGAGGTCTAACTCAGTGCAGGGGTCAGGAAAGACCCCCTGGAGAGAGCAATATGACCCCTGAGGAAGGTCTCAAGCCAGCCAGGCGAGAGGAGGATGGACTTCAGGTAGTGGGAGCAGAGACCCGGAGAGAAGGCTCTAAGGTTTTGGAGTTTTATTCGAGGAGCGATAGGGAGTCACTGAAAGGCTCTAAGCCAGACACAGCTAGAATCAGATCTGCTTTGTTCCAAGGTCACCCTGGTGGCAGGAGGAGAAAAGAGAGGAGAGCAGAAAGGCTGAAGGCTGGAGTTGCTGCTGGAGGTGATACAGGTCACGGTGGTGGCCATGAGGCTAGGGAACAGCAGAGATCCCAGCAATATTTCAGAGGCAGAATCAACCAGATGTGTTCAGGGAGTGGATGCTGGGGGGAGGAGAGAATTCTGTCTGGCTGGTGGTAATGGTACCTGGAATCAGAAACCTGGGGTGAGGTGCAGGCTTGGAGGGAAAGTGGCTGCACGTGTCCCATCAGGAGCATTTAATGAGACATTGGAGGGAAGATGCCCAGTGGGCAGGTGAATGTCTGGGTCTGGAGATCAGACATGAGGGTCAGGCTGGAGGTTCGAAAGCCAGCAGCACATGAAATCACATGAGTGAATGAGGTCATCCAGGGAGAGAGTGTAGACAGAGGACCCCGAAGCCCCAGAAGAGGGCCCTGATGGCCAAGAGGACCGGCATGGTCAGCTGCAGAGCCAATCCAGTGAGCTTGCACATAATAGCAGCTCCACAATCATGTAACTGATTTTTGCAGGATATGATCACCCGTCTGTTGCCTGCCCGCAGTTTCACCTGAGTTTGGGGTTTTATAAAAAGCTAGATAGGTGGGATGAGGTCATCATCTAGAGTTTCCCTCAACATTTTTAACTCTCAATTGCCACAAAAACAATGTAGGCAGTAGTTCATGTACGTTTTAGTCTTCTCAAAACCACAGTACATGCTTTTAACACCAATGAATCCATGTACTGGACAGGAGCCCACAGGTCCATAGAAATGGTCCATCTGTACATCTTTACCCATCAAAAAGATCCTAAGTCTTTGGAAAAAAACTGAGCCCCACACCCAAATGTCTATATTGTTCTAATTATCAAACTCAAAACTGGTTTTACTAGAATCTTAAAGCCAGTTGAAATAGGGTGTTTATGTTGAACTCTACAAAGAGTAATAGGATCACATAAGTTTTCCCAAGTTTTATAAACTCATCAGAGGGCATCCTCAGGCTCACAGACTCTGATTTTTCCCTCTAAGACAAAGGCATTTTAGTTATAAATGTCATTTTATGTCTTATTTGAGAAGGAGTTCTAAAGATTTTAAGCCAACTTTTAAAAACATGTTCAAGGGGAGTTTATAATTTTATAGCCAACACTCAGATAAGTACGGATAGAACTGACTTTCTCTGCGACTGAAATTAACTCTTCTCTTAAGCACCCTTTTTGTTTCCTCCTAGAAAAAAGAAACCTTAAATTTGGGAATTAAAAGGTGACAATCACTTCCAACTTTTTTTTTTTTTTTTTTTTGGCCACACCTTGTGGCTTGTGGGATCTTAGTTCCCTGACCAGGGATCGAACCTGCGCCCTCGGCAGTGAAAGCACAGTGTCCTAACCACTGGACCACCAGGGAATTCCCTCACTTCCAACTTTAAATGGGGTTAACTCAGATCTAAACTGTCATTCGAGATGTCCCCCTCCGCCATCCTAGGAGCACTCTGAATTGGGGTGGGTTATACATCATTTTGGCACGAGGGATGGAGGGGTGTGGCTTAAGTACATTCTGTCTCGTTGCTACTCCCCCCAAGGTCTTCGAGGGTATCCCATGGTGTCCCTGTGTCGGATGCAGGTGCCAAGGCTCCTGGGTAGAAGTTTCTGGGCACCTCTCCCCACTGGGCCTGCCAGTGGATCCACCCTCTCGGTGGAGCGATGTGGGAACACACACACACACTCCCGCGTACACGCTCTGGAACACACGCACTTGCACACACACGAGGGGAGCTTGCACAAGGGCAAAACGCACCCACCTACACACAAACAGGCACAGTGCACTCACATGCACACACATACACACACCCGCTCACTCTGGGGCCCGCCCCACGCTGCTACCAGACACTCCCCTGTCGGTGCTGGCAGCCAGCCTCACAGAAGCTGGGCCGACCCTAGCCTGCTCCATGACGTCTGAAATCCTCCAGGGCCACAGAAAAGGCACTGAGTCCTGACGATTTCTGATTCCACTTCAAACTCTTTAGGGCCTTTTGTCTTGGCCTCTTCCCACGCCTAAGTCAGGCCCAAGGCAGGGGATCCTGAGCCATTTCCTGGAAACCCGGGCAGTGTGCAAACCCTAGTCACATCCCCAACACCTCCACCCGGTCCCCCCTCTTCCCAGCTGGTCTCACTTTCCTGAATGGCACAGGAAGACTTCAATTCTCTTAGCTGTGGCTTCTGGAACTCTCAAGTCCTTTTTATTTTCTCTCCACAAAGTTTTGCTCTTGTCAATGAAAGCCCTGCTGTCCAGGCCACTGGTGCAACTTTGGACTCAAAGTGTAACTTATAGTGTGTCAAAGCTGAGAGCTGGCGCCTCTCCACCCACCCCACGAAGCCGTGAAAAGCATTCACACCATGAGTGGGAAGACACAGGGCAGCCAGGAATAACCTGGGGTCATCAGGAAGAAGACTGCATTCATGAACTTTCCAAAAGACTTTCCCTCTGCATGTTCATGGGTCCCTCCAGGGAAATCCCCACTGCAGGAATCGGCTCTAAAGTGATGCTTCCTCGACCAACAGAGAGCACGGTGAAAACTGAAAGGCTGGTGGCCAGCGTGGGACAAGCACCGACAGGGGAGTGTCTGGCAGCAGCGTGGGGTGGGCCCCAGAGTGAGTGGGTGTGTGTATGTGTGTGTGCTTTGGACGTCAGCATCAGGACCAGTTTATTGCTTAGCACGTTTGATAGCATCTCTATGTAGGTCTAGACCCAGAGAAAATTCCCACCGTCTCCTTGCCCATCCCCTTAAAATTAGTATTTTTGATGAGAAAAAGTAGATTGAAATGAACATCAAGAGCAGCTTTGAAGTTTGTTGAATTGAAGGAATCGAAGTTTGCGGGATCTTTTAAGGCAATATGCCATTCAGGAGAATATGGCCAATCACCCTGAACTGCTGTAGTGATAATGAGAAACTCATTCATTCATTTACTGAAATTTGATGAGAATTTATCATCAGTGGTGCTGGGTCATTGGCCCTACTGCAGCCCTCCACTGGATGGTCAACTTTATGAGGTCAAGGTCATCACTGAATCCCCATCACCAAGCACAGAATATATATGGCACTTTGAAGGTATTCAATAAATTCTTACTGAAAAAAATGAATACGTTAGTCTTCATTTGGTTTTGGTCTAGTTGGCAGATCAATGGACCCATGTGTTAACCCCAGCAGTCTGGCTAGAGAAGGTTAACATACATCAGGGCAAACTGGTGCCAGGGTCAGACGGATTGTTTTAGGATGCTGTTGACAACCAGGCTAGAACACTTACGGGGTTTGTTGCCTCTCACAAGTGCAAAGTCCATGGACAGATAAGGTGTCTGCTCCCAGTCATCTCTTCCTATCTCTCTGCTTTCACAGCCCCAATATGGCCACCAGCAGCCAGCAGGGCTATATGTGCCCTGGTTCACAATCATGAGGAGAGCTTACTTCTGCCCATCACTTTATGCAATGGTTTGAAATTCATCCTGAACGAAGAACCACTGAAGGAACATCATATGCCTTCTGGAACCAATGACCATGGCCAAGAAAATGAAATGTATCAACAAGCTTAAGCCCAGTGGAACCCCAAAGTTCATGGGCTATAGTGGAGGGGGTGCACCTAATAAAACTCTGAGTACCTTTAGGAAGAAGGAATATAAGCAACAAGTATTCATTGCAAGTTCATGATTATCCTCCTGTCTTAATCCTTCTTTGTTTCTCTGATCAGTCCGCTGTCCCACTCTCCACCGAAAATTTCAAATCTTCCCCCACCCACCTCCTACTTCAATAAGAAAATAGGCACTTTCAGACAGAAATTCGCTCAACTCTGCCCCATATCACAAATCTACCTGGACCAACGCCCACGGTCTATAAGGACAGAGCCTCCTTCTGCCACCTTGATTTCCTAGCTTTACCCGTCTCTCCAGAACCATAAGCTACTGATTACATCTTCTCCTACATTACATGGAGCCCTTCCCACTCAACCAGAGCCTTTTGCATCAGTATTTGAATGTGGGCAGGTGTCCCACGTCTTTAAAAACTCACTCAATCCCATGTCCCTTGCTAACTATTGCCTTCTCTCCTCATCTTCATAGTCAGGTTCTTGAAAAACTTTCCTAAATTCACTCACCCCATTTCCTCACCCCAAACCCACTTCTCAAACCACTTCACTGACTCCTTTACCCATCAGCTCTCACTAAGTTGATAATGACCACCATGTCTGAAATCCAGTGTATACTTTTCGGTTTGGGGCAATTTTCTCTCACCGGTTCTTGGCACTGTTAACCACCCGCCTTTCTTGAACACTCCTGTCCCGTGGCTTGTGTCACCCTCCACTCTTCTGTCTTTCTTCCTATCTCTGTAGCCACCCTCTCTCTCTCTCAACATGCTGGGCAATCTCATCCTTCTCCACCTTCAAATGTTAAATTTTCACAATAGTCTCACCCTCAGTTTTTCTCATCACAAACCCTTCCCTTGGCAATTTCATCCGCCCCCAGGCTTCAATTCCATCCACATGCCACTGACAGCCCAAGTATATACCCAATCCAGACCTCTTCTGTGGATTTGAGACTTGGTTATCCCAAGGACTTATTCAATATCCTTGCATATCTCAAAGTCACAATAAAATTAACATTCCCAAAACCAAACATGTAATTTTCCTGCACTCAAGATTCGCAGTGGCACCACCATCCAGCCCATTGCCTGAGCCAGAAATCTGGGCATCATTCTTGGCTCTTCCTTCTAACTCACCCCCATGAATAATTCATTACAGAGGTCTATCCATTTGGCCTCCTAAATACATCTTCAGTCCATTTTAGTCTCCCATCTCCACTGGTTCTCTTCTGCTTCTGATAACTATAATTTCTTCTTTGTACTATTGAAGTAGCTTCCTCACTCTTCTCCCCACACACACTTTGCCCTCCTCCAAGTCATTTTTCCCTCTGTAGCCAGAGCAATATTTTATTTAGTTCCCCTCACCCCTACCGCAAACACACTAGTCTTTCAGTTTCTTGGACATCTCAGGGACCCTCCTCCAACAGAGCCTCCTTCTGCCAGAAATGCTTCCTTGATATAGTCCACTTACCCCTACCTCACTCATTCCATTGCTCATCCTTAAAGTCTTAACCCAAATGCCACATCCTCAGGGACACTTTCACTAATTCCCACGTGAACCCAAGTGTGATTTCCATGTTATGTTTTATAGAAGAATCCACCTTTTCTTCATTGCATTTATTACAGTTATAATTTTACATTCATTTAGATGTTTATTCCATTCTTAGAAGACTATAAATCCGATGAACCCAGGGACCATGTCATCTTTTGATGCCCAGAATTCGTCAAAATGCCAGACACACAGTAGGTCCTCAATAAATATTATATGATGAATGAATAAATGAATTATTATCACCTGGGCCCTTTTATTCCTTTAGCCATTAACAAATACTTACTGGGCATATTATCAAACACCATTGCCAAACACTATAGCAGGGGACAGAGATAAAGTAGTGGCCAAGACAGAACTCCTGCCCACAGGAACCCCCATCCCCAGACTTGAAAATGTAGGAACAAATATTGACAATTGCAATTTGGTGAGGAAGATTCTGGTAGGGTGAGCACTGGCCACTGAGAAAGCACATGACCTGCCCATAACCCAGTTGCAGTTTAACGAAACCCTCTCTTCTCTATTTTCCCTTAAACCCCTTCCTCCTCACATGCACACACACACCTTCTACTAAAGCAGAATTGTTTTGTTCTTTTGGTTTTGCTTCTCTTTGTTTTGTTTGAACCTAGGATCCCACAAATTTCAGTGAGTTCCTGAGCCCTTGAACCTTTGCAAACTGTTGTATGTTTGTATATTTTAAGAAGAGAGGATCCATGAACTTCATAAGATTCCCAAAAGGGTCCTTGACCAAAAAAAGTTAAGAACCACTGCCTGGAAAATGCAGAATAATGGGGGACAATGAAGAGACGAGTGACTCTTCAAATATCAGGCACCAAAGGGTATTTCGAAATGTTCAAAGAATAGTAAGGCATAAAGTAAACCCTGACATCAACAGGAAGATGAAACATGATGTCTCCAGATCTTTCTCTGAATGGTTTTTATTCCTTTTGAAAAAAATCAACAAGCAACCAAACACTTGATGTAAGGGAGGAAAATGTTATTGATCAATGCTGCTAATTCTACAAGAAAGGTCAGCTTTTATGCTTGACCAAGGGAAGGAATGGCACTAAGAGAATTGCCAGTGATGTCCTCAAACAGAGCCCTAGGTCAAGGCTTTCACCTGTGAAATTTCTTGTAGATCGTTTCTCTACTCTGGTCATTATTTTCCCAGCTATGACAGATGAGGAATAAGAGAAGCTAAGTAGCCTATCCAGGCCACACTGTGGCTCTGGGCAGCCCAGATTTAAACCTGGGCCAGTCTGCTTCCAGCTCCCACTGTTCAGCTCCACTGTATCATTGATAAGCCTATGGATTCTATGATAAAAGGAAATGAGCACCTCCAGAGATTTCAAATTGCTTTAGCAGAAGAAAATCATCATACAGCTTCCTGTCCTGAAATATATTCCCTCTGCAGGGTCAAAATGAGAAATAAGAATGTGTGTGCATCTAAGTTTGCTTATTTTACAAAAGGAAACACAGGGTAAAGCAGAAACAAATGAAAATGGCCACATACAGGAGGTGGGCAGAAACAGGATAGAAGAAGAGGTGGGAATGAGACCTTTCTGAATATATCTTTTTATGCTGACTTAATTTTTGAACTATTTAAGTGGTTTAAAATTTCTTTTAAAAAAAAAAAAGGACCACAAAAACAAATCCTAAAAGGAAATACCATTAGAAACAAATGAACCTAACTAGATATAAAACAGATAACAAGGCTACATAGAAAAAAGGATGAATCCAATAACTTTGGAACTCAGTACTTGGATTGCACTACCTCAGTGGGAATCGTCTAAGATTAAAAAGAATTTCAATTTTTAAGTTTACCTCATAGGTTTGCGGATGATGGTTTCAAAAGTACACAGAGCACCTGTACTATTAACAAAAGGTTGCTTATTCAGATCATACGAGATAGTTTGCTACTATCTCTTTCCTTCGGTAGAAACCCACAGGACTTGCAGAGTAAAAGGAGGAAATGTTAAGAGAGTCTTTGATTGGTGAGTGTTCTATTATAGAATTTTTGGAAGCAGGGAAGTGTTCTAATTGGCTTTCAAGTGCATTTGGCGGTCTGTGGCTCACTATTTACTGGTACATACTGGGGCTTTCTTGTAAAGTCACAGGGGCTTTCCTGTTTCAACTAGAAGCATATCTGGTCCTCTGCTGTGAGGTCTGAGTCTTGTACAAACAATTCTTCAGTAGACTTATAGGTGTGATAATTCCAAAGCTGCTTTGTGTGCTCGTAGGATAGAGCCAATGATAAGTGTATAGATTTTTGGGAACCCAGAACTGTTGGAGAAGAGAGAAACGAATATAGAATGGGAGAGGTTGAAGAAGAATCCTGCAGTTTATGATTTGATTTGAGGCTATCTCATGATTTCTTTCAAAAAGAATCAAGGTTGTTTAGTGTCTCCAAGCAACATTCTGAATCTGGTAGCCACTGCTCCAGATTGAGTAGAGAATAAGTACATTTGTATGGTAGACAAGGTAAGAACGGACAGGCTTAGGAGAGCTGGTGGGGAACAAATGGTAGATATGATGGGAAAGACAAATGGTGAGCAGGTATTATTTGGCAGTCAAGTTACAACACCCAGTGGCAACATCACTTGGGCCATGATGATTCATCTACTCTCCATTTTATTTTGTAAATATAAGTATAAGGAACTTACAGGAGTTATAAAGGTGACAATGAACACATGATCCCTGTTTTCAAAAATAGATATAATAGTGTGGCAGTTGAGGACATGGGCTCTAGAGACAGACTCCCTAAATTAGAACCCTAGTTCCACTCTTACTCTTAGTCTGCTAGGGCTGTCATAGCAAAATGCCACAGACTGGGTGGCTTAACCAACAGAAATTATTTTCTCACCATTCTGGAGGCTAGAAGTCCAATAGCAAGGCACCATCAGCATTGGTTTCTGGTAGGGCCTCTCTTCTTGGCTTGTAGAGAGCCACCTTCTGGCTGTGTCCTCATGTGGCACGTGGAAAGAGAGAAAGCTCTCTAGTACCTCTTCCTCTACAAGGACAATGGTCCTACTGGATTAGGTGACTTTGTTTAACCTTAATTCCCTCCCTAAAGTTCCTATTTCCACATACAGTCACATGAGGGGGTTAGGGTTCAATATAGGAATTGTGGAGGCACACAATTCAGTCCATAAAACTGTGTGACCCAGAACATTTACTTAACCTCTCTTTGTCTTAGTTTGCTTATATGTTAAGTAGATATCGTAGCATCACCCACCTATGAGGGCTGTTGTAAGGTGTTGTTAGTTGGTTGACACACATAAAGCATTTGGTGCCAGGCATACAATAAACACTTAATAAATAATGTGTATTACTTAATTCAATACTTGATTTATGAATTTATCAGTTACTTTGGTGAGAGTACAATTGGGAGTACACATGTAGAATGCCTTTCTCTAAACATTAAAAAAAATACACTTTTCAATATTTTTTTTGTGTAGCTAAAGGTGAACCTCACTGGCCACCCAAAATTTCAGTAACAGAAGAAGTACAACTGTTTATTGAAGGTATTCTTAACCTGAGCATAAGACAGGGCTTGTTGTTGTTTAAATGATCAGCAGTTGGCTGAGCCTAATGAATTAGAATTACCATTACATTATGGCAGAGATTACTCTATACTGCTTCTTTTTGACACTGGGCTTGGAAAATCACCAAGATCGTTCTCCCTCACAAAGACTTATAAACATTAGTGCAGAACACTTTATTACTGCACTAATTCAGTGCAGTTTTTATTGAGAATGAGAACAAAGAGTAAAGGAAAACATTACATCATGTAGCCTGGTATTTGAAATAAAAAGACAAAATGCCTGCAGTCAATTCTTTGTTTCTGAATATTGGCAATATAGGTTAATTTTACAGAATTCCAAAGTGGTGAGGGTGGTTTATTCCATCTTATTTTATTGGAATCACATTCTCCAGGCAATTTTGATGCATTTTCTATCTACTGAGCGCATACTTCCAGCTTTATCCAGAGGGCTCTCTCTTGAGGATGGCTTTCATCATATTGGTATTCTGCACTAAACATCTCCAGTCATCATTTGTCGCCGCGAATCTAAAAATAAGGCTTTGCCTGTTAAATCTCCATCTTGCAGGGTCTGACCTGTGTTTGCTCAGTGCCTGTTAGATCCCTCAACTGGGCCTCAGTCTGGCTTCCCGGCTTCCTGGGCTTTTTGTTCACCACCAATGACAAGCAGTCCCTCCTTCACCACTCCTTATTCTAACGTCCTCTTACTCAAGAAATGAAACACCACCAAAAAGATGGGCTATTTCTATTCACTTTCAAGTGAGTTAAACTCTTGGAAGATTAACCAGAGAAGCTCTCAGTGGAGAAATTATGAAGTGCAATAATTCTTTTTAAGACACACACACACACACACACACACACACACACACACACATACACACACACATGCGCGCGTGCCTTTGGGCTTTGGGGAAATAACTTAGACCAGACAATGCTGCTATGGAAATCAAGCAGGCTCCTCAAACACAAAGTCAAAGGCATGACTGACCCACGAACACACCAACAGGCCATTCCTCCTCTAACCCCACTGGCCTCAATGCTGTCTTGCAATGTCAGTGTCCACCTGTTTCTTTCGAGATTGTGAGGCCAGATTCCCCAGGGATGTGACATGAGTGGTCTCCACACCTCAGTTTCCTCATTTGTAGAACAGGGATAGAATCATAGCACATGCTCATGGGGTTGTTGTAAGGATTAAATGAAATAGACAAGGTAAAGGGCTTAGGGAATCCCCAGCTCACAGTAACTACTTGGGAATATTCCATGAAGATGACAGTGACGTGATAATGAGGAATGAGAAGAAACGGGGACTATCATTTATAGCACAGGTCTCACATGTCACGTCCTCCTCCCCGATTTTGTCTTGCCCACCTCTAAGCTGACTCTCAGTTGTGGAATTTCCTGTGGTTATTTGCACAGAAAGCAGTCAAGGAGGCTAAGTAGACAGCATCCTACTCTACAGAGACCCAGTTTCTGACTCACCATCAAGGAAATAAAAATGCATGAAAAACTAGTTGAAGGGTGAGAAACACAATCATGTATTTCTGTTTAACCCCACTAGCTGGGTCACGGAGCCAAGGAGACCATGGATGGAGTTTACGCCCCAGATGCACTGAGCCTCCCTCCTTCCCCTGCCCCCACCATACATTCCGAAGACCCCAGGCACCCAGTTGGATGTCAGTTATCGTGAACCCTTGGTCATTAGGGCACGCAGGCAAGGGTCCTCATTTCTGGAAGTCCCAGTCAGAATTCCTGATTCTGAGCTTCTACAGGAATGAGAAGACGGACTGTAAGCTCCCTGAGGCTGGGAACTCATTACCTAGCACATGGATTCCATTTAATAAACATGACCCGAATAAATGAGTGGTTAACAGTTCTTATCACAGGGTAACTTTAAGAAAAGACATTATAGCTATTTTGAGCCAACAGATGTTTGGAAACATTTAAATGATGGTACAAAGCAGAATTATATAGATTAGATTATGTCACAATTCTTTTTTATTGTTTCCAATTCTTTACATAAAAATATAAGTTTGTATAAACAACAAGGACCTACTGCATAGCACAGGGAACTATATTCAATATCTTGTAATAAACCATAATGGAAAAGAATCTGAAAAAGAATATATATATATATATATATATGTATAACTGAACCACTTTGCTGTATACCTGAAACATTGTAAATAACTATACTTCAATAAAAAAAAGAAGAAAAAGCAGTTCTGAAAACACAGAACAAGAGGAGCCTTTGCACAAAAGATAAGCAGGCTAATACTGCAACAACAAATGGAATTAGCAAGCTTTTAAAGTATAGCACTTGGTAAGTACAAAATAATGCATGTCACGTATTACATTCCAGGGTATAAGAAAACACTTCCAATTTGACTGTTCGATTTAAGAGCTAGAACATTACTGCTATATCTCCTTCTGTATTCCTTCTCCACCCTAACGTAACTACTTATTTTTATCATTCTCTTAATTTCTTTAAAAAAATAATTTTGAATGTGCCCCTGAATGATATATTACTTATGCTTACTTTTAGCTTTGTACAAATGGTATCATTTTGTATATTCTATACAACTTGCTTTTTCACTCAATATTATGTTTTCTAATTTATTCATTTATACACTGATGTTTATTACCTATTTCCCATGGATTCATCCTGTTGTTCTTTTACTAATTTCTTAAGTTGGATATTCTGCACAGACTTTCTTCTTTTCTAATATAAGCATTTAGGTCTATACATGTTTCTTACTCTCCATGTATCCCACAATCTTGACATTCTGCATCTCAGTATCATTCATTTCTAAGTATTATTGAACTCCCATTAGAGTTTCTTCATTGAAGTCGTTTCAAAGTATGATTATATGTTATGAAACACATAGTAGTTTCTTTTCATTCATCGTTTCTTTTTATTCATGGTTTGCATCGATTCATACACAGAATTAGGGGATACTCTTCTTCAGTTTTGTCCTCTGTGAGATTCCCCATCCTTTTCAGCTCCCAGACCCCCTCTTCTCTGTCTATGAAGACAGGATTTCTCTCCACGTGTTGGCCACCCATACTGCTGCCCGGTTTCACAGGCTCAGAGTTCATTCTCAGAGTAAGGCAGTGAGAAGAGAGGAAAACGCAGCCACAAACTCTTTGTTCCACAGAGACCTCTTTTCCCAGTCCTCTGGCCAGAAAGATTTTCTCACAGCTCTGGACTACGCAGCACTGAGAGCTGGGTGCAGAGATACAAAATTAATGAGAGCTCCCCACCCCCATTCTCCAGCCCAGAGGGGACCTTGTCCTGGTCCTTTGGCCAGAAAGACAGGGTTTCTCTCTGAGATTTTGTTGCAGCACCACAGCCCAGTTCTGCATAGGGACCACTCTCAGGTTAAAGCCAGATGATAAAAGAGAGGAAAAAAAAAACAAGAAATTTACCCCCAAACAAGTCATTCTTCAAGTTTTGGTACCCCTCCCCAATCTTCCCACTAGTGGTAACTTTTCAGAGTCTGCAGGTTGTTGCATTTTGTGTTTTGTCTAGAAGTCTTCATTGTAAGCAACGGGAGACAAAGGCTGCACTGACTCCATCTTCACCAAGCCCAGAAGTTCCATCCCTTACTTGTTATTGAACTTATTTTTGATTAAAATTCGGGAGTTTGTAACTTTCCAGTGTCTAGCTTGTATTTTAGCTGAGGGTCATTCCTAGGTAATCTGACATGACGCAGAAACAGAAATCTCTCACTTTCTTTTCTAAGAACCACAAGCCATCTTTTAATTTAATAATACATGTCAGACATTTCCAGTCAACATTTCTCTATAGTTCCTTAGGTCCATTCTCTTCACTTAACAACAGGTATTTTGGGGGGAACCTCCAATGTTGAAGCACTATGTAAATGCTAGGAATATGGAAATAAAGAAGATAAACGAACTTTGAGGCATCCACAGTCCAACAAGGAAACCAGACACTTAGCATGAGCTGCAAAGGTTGTGAGAAGGCTGTGATGGGGTGTCACTGAAATGTCCTGATAGCCGTGGGCTCCTAGTTCCAACTCAAGTGGGGTCGGTCACAGAGGGCTTTAGAAAGGAGATAATAAATCAGCTCTTGAAAGATGAACAGGAGTCCACCGGGGGAAGGGCATTCAAGATAAAGCAAATAGCACACAGACAGTCATAAAAATATAAATGCAAATGGCAAGACAGCCAGCATGCTCAGAGTAAAGGCTGTGATCTGAACTTGGAGATCAGATTTTTCAGGTTTTATTCATCTCTACAAAAGGAGCTTCTCTTTTTCCAGAGATTACTTCACTCACTTCAAAAACCTACCTCAGTGGCTTCCTTGGTGATGCAGTGGTTAAGAATCCACCTGCCAGTGCAGGGGACACGGGTTCGAGCCCTGGTCCGGGAAAATCCCACATACCATGGAGCAGCTAAGCCCCTGCGCCACAGCTACTGAGCCTGCACTCTAGAGCCCGCGAGCCACAGCTTCTGAAGCTCATGTGCCTAAGAGCTCGTGCTTCACAGTAAGAGAAGCCACTGCAATGAGAAGCACACGCACCGCAACAAAGAGTAACCCCCGCTCGCCGCAACAAGAGAAGACATGCGCACAGCACCAAAGACCCAGTGCAGCCAAAAATTAATTAATTAATTAATTTAAAAATAAAAAACCTACCTCAGGACACCGTAATGATCTTTCTGATATGAAAAACAAACACAACTTGCATACACACTGATTGAATCTTTTTTTTTTCTGATGACCAGGAGGTCTCCTTTTACTTTATATTTCTGTACATACATAGACAGGTAGTATCTAAACTTTTATGTGCGTGGTAAATATACATGTGTCATTCCTGTTTTCCATTATTAGTGTTGTGGATATTTTCATGTTTTTCATGTTTAATCTTTTTTATTAAGCGAAGAAAATTCTGCATCCTCAGCTCACACTCATTTCAAAGCCTGAAACACAATCCGTGAAAAATTGGTCTCAGAGTCACGGTCACACTTCAGTGAGTTAAGTGACATCGAAAATCACAAGGGCTCCACTGTCACACACTGATGTAATTTTGGTGGCTGCACCTTAGTTGGTTTTATTTTGTTACTTTTTCAACATCAGTAAAAATCACAATTTTTCTAAGAATGGACTGGGACCAATGTCAACATGTAAGACAGGAATCTTTCTGAAGAAAATGGAAATTATCGGCTTACACTAGAAATACTTTTCGATATTGTTAGACAAATATATTAATATTCTTTTCATCTCTTTTCAAATGAATCAGGACACCAAAGGTGAATAAAAATTGGGAAAGCATCCACAAACGTTTGTTTAAATCTCTCTTATTCATTTTTGATTACATAAATTAATCCTATTAAAGTGGTACTATGAAAAGGTATTTTACTATCCCTGTGGAATTCAATAAGCACATTCATTTGCTAGGGCTGCCATAACAAAGTACCACAGACTTGGGCGGCTTAAACAGGAATTTATTGTCTCCTAATTCTGGAGGCTGGAAGTTCAAGATCAAGGTGTTGGCAGGGTTGGTTGCTCTCTCCCCGGCTTACAGATGGAGATGACCATCTTCTCCCTATGTCCTCACACGGTATTTCCTCTACACATGTCTGTGTAACTTATCTCCTCTTCTTATAACAACACCAGTCATATTGAATTAGGACCCCCACCCAATGACCTCATTTTAACTTAATTACCTCTTTAAAGACCCTCTCTCAAACAAGTCACAGTCTGAGGTACTGGGGGTTAGAACAACATAGGAATTTGGGCTGGGGGAGAGTACAAAGTTTAACCACTGTTTGTTTTTGACAAACAGCCCAAGGGAACAAGTTATTTGCATTGGGCAAACTCTGTCCCAAGTCACAAAGAGACAAGCCTTGTAAATGGGATTTTCTAGGGAACTGCTAGAAACTTCAACTGATGACAATTCTGAGCATGAGGCTTTGAAAGAGCTCCAATCCTGTTCTGACCCCTCCAGCAGTTGCTAGACTGCTCTTTTGCACCATGATTGCAGGCTGTTGATTTTTAAGGCTAACGTAAAGCTGAGCAGGGGGAAAATTTAAATTTCCCAAAGCTCAGGGTTCTTACTGCAATTCAGCCATTTTTCTTGAGCAAACACTCCTGGAGTTCATTTACAGAGTTCTAAAAGAGTTTGCTTTGTCCGTTTCTGCCAGCGTTCTCATTGCTTTCATGGAGGAGAGGGTTTTCAGAGGTCCTTTCTCCAGCAGTCCCAATGACAACCTCTTGGCTTCATCCTGTGTTGTTTCTTCATACCTGTGTCCCAAGTTTCTAATTCTCTCTTCAGTCAATTCCAATTGGATGTTAAACCTCCATATAGATTTTAATTTTAATAATTGTATTTTTAATTTCTAGTTCCATTTGGCCATTTACATAGCCAGAAATCAAAATCTAGGTGAATTTTATTTTATATGCCTGTCTCTGTTTTCTAGTCATGTCACAATAAACATATGCTTCCTCAATGGGAAGAAAAATTTGAAAGTCATTTTATCACCTTTTCTTTTTGACTTCCTGTTTGTGCCTCACTCTGAGCCCACAGAACCCTGTCATCACCTGTCTTCCCCCATCACTCCCAAACACAGATAAAGAGTTGGTAACTCAGAAGAGAAACGTTGAGAAATAAAAGCAAGATGCTGTTGTTCTTTGCTTTGCAATGCCCAGTAACCCTGCCCTACTTGTTTCAGAGGCATGGGGGTGGGCAGACCAAATAATTGGGTAATCAGGGAAACATTGAAGAAGGGTAGCATTCAGTTTTGAGGTTCAGAGGAAGAGCAGAATGTGAATGAGGGCTGTATGGGCTCAGACTCTGCCAGCTGCAGTGGGTCAGTCACTTCAGTCCCTGGGCCCCAACATTCTTCTTCTAGCCACGAGGAACAGGTGCACTGCTGTGGGAATATTTTGTAGATCTGAAAAACCTACTGTGTAAAACCTTCTGTGTAAAACCTACATGTGCCCTCTTCTCCTTACCACACCTGCATTCAGCATAAAGCAATTGCCTAATATATATTATAGGCTGTCCTAGGAATAATATATTGACTGACTGGCTGGCTGCTTCCCTGGATGAATGAATACAGGGCTGCAGTAGGACTATGGTGAGTCCTACGTGGTTTTACCTTTGCAGGCCCTTTATTCCATTTAAAAATTTTCTAATTATATTTTTATATAATTATATAATATAATAAGTATATAATCTACCTTATGTAATATGTAATATACTTTACGATGGGCCCCTAAAAGCACTGTGGGCCCTTGGTACTGGACCTACTGAGCTAATGGAAAATCAGCCCTGAAGGAATGGCTGAATGAACGCTTCCATTTCCTGAGAAGTTTCATAAGAGAATTCTTCGACCTCAGAAAAAAAATGCACCAATGGCTTCCCCGTATTTTACACCAAGCCTGTTGCCTAGTTTCCTTTTCTAAGGAGGTGGGTGGGATTTCCCTTGTTCTGCCTTTTCACATTTAAAAGGAAGCTATCCCCGGCTCCTGGGCTGCCAGTAGCTCACATGGCATTTTTGTGCAAATTAGAAAAAGTCTTCTTGTCTATAAGCAGGAAGGGCGGGTGAGATGGGGGGCGACTTTAAAGTATTATATTATCACACGATCTGAACAACCATCTCCACTGGTCCTGGGGAAAGTACACATTCAGATCAGCATCCCTTCCAACCTCATCTGGGTGACCACAGTAGCTGCCTCTGTGTCACGGCAATGGGAGGGTACCACAAATCCGTGGCCTCCAGCTGAAAGGCAGCATAAGTTTAGTTTAAAATGTCAAATTTCATTCTAAGTCTGTGGCCAAAACCAAGACTCAAATCCCAGCAGGGCTCAGGCAAAACCTCTAAAAGCAGTGTGAGACAAAAGTCATGACCTCAGATGATCCTGGAGTAAAAAGTGGACAAGGCACAACCACATGAGTGTGCACCTGTGTGCATGTGCACACATGCTTTCCTGTGTGTGTGCCTGACCTTGCAGGCAAGTGCCTGCAAGTGCCTGGTGTGAGCCAGAACTTTCACGTTGCTCCCTGGGATTCCATGCGGAAGCCTGGTATCTGCACCACATGCCCTCCTGCATGGTAGCACATGTCTACAACAAGAAAGACACCTCCTTGTAGTTGTGACACTGTTACCAAGTCCAAACTTGTACTGCTTACCTCACGGCAGGCCAATAAATCAAGAGACGAGTCGTTGAGGCAAGAAATAGCAACTTTATTCGAAAGCCAGCAGACTGAGAAGATGGTGGACTCGCGTCCCAAAGAACCATCTTACCTGAGTTAGAATTCAGGCTTCTTTTATACTAAAAGAGGAGGGGGTGTGGCTGGTTGTTGCAGACTTCTTGGGGTCAGAATCCTTTGTTCTTGCAGCTGTCCATGTAGGTCAGGTCATAATGCCCCTGTAAACCTCCAACAAGACAAATGTTATCCTCTGTTCTGCAACTTTTTACCTCTATATGAATGGGAAAGTGTTATACCTTTAAAGGTCAGAGTTTTGAGAATGGGATATCCTGTATATTTCAGGCTATAGGCAACATTCTTAACTTGTAGCAAAAGCAACTGAATACAATGTTAAAGTAAAAGAAGCAGATTTAATATGGAGTCAGATTCTGTTCTTCCCTATTATAGCAGCCTATGTGGGTCACAGTCTCAACATCACATGCAGCAGTCCTGCCTGTCTCCCTGAGTCCCCTGGGCGATACAAAGCCCACAGACACACACACTAAAGCCTCTGTTCTCCTCTCTGCAGGGATGACATGCCAAGCTCGAAGCTCCTACATCACTAGTGAGATCCTCTGGGGGTACCGGTTCACCCCTGTTCTGACGCTGGAGGACGGGTTCTACGAAGTCGACTACAACAGCTTCCACGAGACCTACGAGACCAGCACCCCATCTCTCAGTGCCAAAGAGCTGGCCGAGTTAGCCAGCAGGGCTGAGCTGCCCCTGAGCTGGTCCGTCTCCAGCAAACTCAACCAACACGCAGAACTGGAGACTGAGGAGGAAGAAAAGAACCCTGAGGAGCAGACGGAGAGGAATGGTGATGTGGCGAATCTAGAGAACGAATCCAAAGTTTAGTCCCCTGGCTGGGCCACCCCTTCTCCTCTCCGCCCACAACCTTCCCTTGTCTCTCATTCTCTTTCTTTTCTGTCTCTCTTACTTTGTTCTTTCCTTATATTGAAGTTTGGCATTACCAGAAAACAAATCTTCAAGGTGTAAAATATCTACCTGCCCTCTCAGTTATTCAGATTCGACAAGGCAGATTCAGATTGGGTTAAGGTGTCATGTGCCCTCATTTGTGACCCAAGCCTGGTCTCCTCCCTGAATACGACACATCCAAGTCCTAGAGATTTCTGCTACTTACCTGCATGTGTTGTACAATACCAGATCACTCAAAAGAGTGCATCAAAGAGTCTACCTGGGATATGATGAGGAAGGTCTCTGGTGCCTATTCATTCATGCAGTGAGACATAGAGTTGAGCCCTCAGTTTTATACATCTCAATAAATTTCATCTACAGGGCGAGGTGCTTGCCCTCTGCGGGCATTGCATTTATAGGACCCAGGTGAGGTAATGACAAAATACTGTACATATATATGCCTTATGTAATTATTTTCTTTTGCAGTTAGTAATAAAACCCAGCATGTACAAATGTACTGTAGAACAAAACTTCTAAATAATGTACATAGATGTAAAATTAATGTAGGTTTAGATATATAACTTTAGAAATAAGATTAAAAGAAAAAAAAAGGATTCCCAAAGTACAGTAGGCATTTCTGTTCTGATGTCCTGTTTTCTGGATTTCTTTGGTCCCATTGACCGCTGGCCCTTTAGTGCATGGCCTTTGCTCTGTGTCCCAGACTGGCAGCCGTTTGGGTACCTCACTGTTCCCTTTAATTGAATCTAATAAGCCATAGGTCTGGGAGAAGTTTGGAGGTTCAGTAGATGGCAAAACACACCACCAGTATGCTGATATACTGTGAAATGTTTACAAAACTGAGGTCTCTTTTTTAAGTAACAAGACCTCACTGACTAGCCTGGGGCAGAATTTCAGGAGGAGGACATGCTCTGGCATGTCACCAATGATGTGTGTTTTTTGGTTTTGTTTTGTTTTTGTTTTCTGCCATACCTCGTAGCTTATAGGATCTTAGTTCCCTGACCAGGGATCAAACCTAAGGCCCCAGCAGTGAGAGTGCCAACTCCTAACCACTGGCCCACTAGGGAATTCCCACCAATGACGGGAATTATGTGTTTATGCTTTTCAAGTTAGCTCTCACCCTCTGTAGTACCACAGTTTGAGAAACTTTTTTTCTACAAAACCATTGACTCTCCAACTATTTTCACTCTATAATCACAGTTAAAAAATGAGACATGTTAAATTAGTAAAAGGTGGTTTGGGTCTAAAGTCATGAAATTCATAATGGCATGTAATGGGCGAAGTATATTTTAGTCACTGATCTCACACACCTTGACTCCATCTGGCACTCTTCCTATACCTGGGGGGCTTATCCATCAGCATTCCTTGCATTGGTATTTATTATTATTATTATTATTAGTTTATTATTATGAAATTTCCAGAGTTCAATATTTAAAGATTAGATCAACAATCTTGGTGACTGTCTAAGAAATATTTCTAGAGTATGCCACAGGTTAGAAATCAAATCCAAAGTGTCTCCCAATCAAAGAAAACAAAAAACTACAGCCTTAATTCATTTTAATCTGCAAAGATAAAAAGAAGGAAAGAAGAAAGAAAGGAAGGAAGGAGAGGAGAGGAGGAGGGAAGGAAGGAATAGTATTTTGTACTGAAAATCTAATTTTCAAAATGAAAAAATTTTCAAATGAAAAAATAAGAAAAGGAAGAGAATCTTAGACAAAACCTCAAGGGCAGGTGGAGATTTTGCACTGAAGCAGATCTTTCACATTAAGTTGGCATTTATAAACTGTTTGTTCCCTAACATAATCATCCATCATAAATATTCATTGACTGGATCCAAGTTCATTTTCAACTTCTACAGCTGTGCTTAGTTTGAGGCTTTGCACCATGGAGGTCAAAGAGCTCAAACTAGCTGTCCCTCCCTGCTGCCCTTGCCTTCCCTGACCAGATATCACAGGCCTTCACACTGTAGTTTGGGGACCTTGTCTACTAAAAAGCATGTCCCAGAGATAAGGAAAGTAACTCCTCAATTTGACATGGGGGTTGGGTCTCTCTTCTCCCACTTCTGACACCTTGTATCAAGACAACTGCTTCTTGGTACTGACGGTATGGAAAACAAAACTGTTGGCCATAACTCTTTCCTTTTGCCAACATTTCACTTTTCGCATTGAATATTTGTTGAATCATTTATTCATTCCACATACTCCAAAGAGGAGGTTGTAGTTGAGGAGGAGGAGGGAGCCCCATACACTTCTTGCCAGGCTGTGGGGAGGTACTGTGGCCTTACCTCAGTGTAGCCTTAGGAAGGGCCCTCTTGCCTTGGGGGCACTATCCCTGCAGCATCACCAGAGTTGCAGGGCCAGGCATGGTAGCACAAAGCAAGATCAGCTGGGGTTGCAAAAAGTCTGCTAATTTAGCTCCTAAAGACTCAATGGGCCTTTCTAAGTCCATTACTAAGGCTTAAAGGACAACATAGACCCTGTTGTCTGGTTGGAAGAGCAGTTGGGGGCCCTTGAGCACAACTGAATGAAGAGCCTTGACAACCCTTTGGTCAGACACACACGTCAGTTCTGTATCTGTGACAGGGCACCCAGGTATGAGGTCTTTCCCTATTTCTCACTGTCTTTGGTGTCAATGTGGTTGGAGATGGAACATGAACCAAATCTCATTTTTGTAATGTGAGCCTCTGAATCTTTAAATGAGGATGCTCCAGAAGAACCTTTTATTAGAATGTCCTTATCAAACATGTCTATTTTTCTACAATTATTGATAACACAGTTTAACAGTGTATTTTGTGTCAACTGTTAAAATTTGGAACTGAAAAAAGCTCATTAAGACTGAATTTTCTAAGTAGCAAGTATTGAATGGTGTTTTTCATTAACAGTTCAGCAAAGATGACCCTACAATTTCTACCCATTCTCTTCCACCATATCCAGGCTCCAATCACTCAGTCACTTTGTTAGCAAATCCAGAGCTATGGAAATAAATAAGCCTATTTTAATGCACCAGTACTCATAATGAATGAGGATCACACTCAACTTGATATTTTGGTCTGTTTGATGATGTATTTGAGTCCCTTTCCCATAAAAGCATGGCAGTATCCATTAGCCAGATAAGAACTCTGGGCTAAAGGGTTACAGTTTGCCACAATTGACTCCAGTTTGGAGGAAAGGGCAGACTCAGCTGGGAGCATGACCTCCCCAAGGGCTGACAAGACCCTCAGATTGTCATTTCCACCCACCTCAACATGCTTTCCAACTGGAAGAGCACCTATTTATTTATGTCAGCTTTATGTAACTGATAAAATTGTTTATGTCCTTGGATGTCCCATGCGCAAACTATACTCTTTTGGATTAACACCTTTGCAATCACTGTAATGTCAGGTCATTACTTTTCCATCCCTTCGAAATATGGCCTTTTAGCTTGGTTGGTCCAATACATAGACACTCTATGTCCAGGAGAAGGAAACCTCTCTTTCCCCACTCCCTTCCTCCATCTGTCCCTCTCTTTTTCTCTTTCCCTAGTTCTCCAGTTCCAGTTCCATTGATTTAGTTCAATATCTTATGTTCCCTAACAGAAATCCAGCTACTGTTTCTAAAAAGGTCAATCTATTTCTTAAGCACAATTTTCTCTTGCTGGTTTAACCAAACTAGGGCTCTGAAATGTCTGTTTTTCATTATACTCTAATTTAAAAATTATTTATGACTTCATTTAAAAGCCTAAGTTTTGAAGTCTCCAAGCAACATTCTTATGTTTTCCCTTCCTACATTTTCTTACATTTCAGGTTTCTTACTTTTTCCCCTTTGCTTTTTTATTTAGATTGAAGCCAGTATCTTTGGGATGTTCAGAAACTGTTTATAAATATGGGAGCTGGTGGACAGAGAAAGAGACTCTAAAAATTCCATTAGAAAACTACTTTAACTCAGCAAAATAATGTGAAATCATTTGCTTAGCTAAGTGATACAAGATCTAAAATTATATATATATATATATATATATATATATATATATATATATATATTCATAGTTATTTCCAAAACAGCTTGCCAAGGGTCTGACTACTTTACAGTCTTTCTTTCCTTGACTTGGGTGATACTCTATGTGATTCAGAAGAGTCATAAGGGTAGTTGAAGATTAAATGTCCTACATAGATGGTAAACATTATCTTCTATGGTTTCATTTCAATGGATGGCTATAAAGTCAAAAAACATAGGCAACATATACATAATAGATGATTCATTGATATTGCATTACAATATAATCAACTAATAATACCTTGTTTCTAGACTCTATGGCCACCCCGCATTTAAGAAAATGTTATCCTTTAATTTAAAATTGAGTAAAGCATACCTCTTCCTAATATCTCTGCCCTCAACGTCTTGGAGAGCTTTTGATGTAAAATGTCATCTAGCAGTCCAAGCTCTGTCAGGCTACTATTTGATTTTGACAAAGCACAGTATGTACAATAATAACCAAACAATATTACACCCTACGTTGTGTGGTGTCTTGGAGCATTCAGAGTACTTGCACAAGTTTTCTCATTTAATTCTAATCCACCATCAGAGCTTGAGTATTATAATTTACGTTTTATAGACGGAAAACTAGGGTTTGGGCAAACTGAGTAACTTCCCCAAGGCTACAAGGCAAGTCAATCACAGATCCTGGTCTCAAATCCAGGTGCTGAGGCTAAAACCATGGGCTCTTTTTACTACAAAAAGAGTCAGCAAACCAAATCTGCGCGCAGAACCTGGCCCACTGCCTGTTTTTGCACCACTTGCGAGCTAAGACTGATTTTACATTTTTAAATGGCTGGGAAAAAGAAAAAAAAAGAAACAAGAGAAGGTTACTTGGTGACATGCGAAAATTATATCAAATTCAAATTTCTGTGTCCATAAATAAAGTTTTATTGGAACACAGGCACACCCATTGGTTTATCTGTTTCTATGACTGCTTTCACAATACACAGCAGAGCTGAGTAATTAAAACAGAGGTCACATAGCCAGAAGACTATTTACTCTCTGACCCCTTTACAGGAAAAGTTTGCCAACCCCAGTACTGTGCTATTAACTACTATTAATACCATTAAGTACTATTACATATTGTACTGTACTATTAAAATATTCCTGGGCAAATTAGAATGATGACATTCTTTTCCAGTATGACTTTATTTTCCAGTATTGTGCTTAGGTTTGTTCAAGGAAAAATAACTCATTTTTTTGTAAGAGAGACAACTGCTTCACAGGACTTTGAGTTGAGTCTCAAAGAAAAGCTCCTTTCTTTTCATAACCATTCCCCCAAGAGTGGTAAATAGAGTAAACAGTCAGGCAAGAGCCAGTGGCCAGCTCAGAAAGTGATGTGGTACAACTACTCATTAATAAACAATTTAAAAAAATGGGAATTCCAGGGACTGAGCTATTGCTTCGCTGACATGCATAGGTATTTAAATATGTAGACAGCTGGGGCCTGGGCCTCTGCTGAGTGGGATGAACTAGACTTGCAGTAGTTGTCACACATCCGAACAAATTCCCCTCCCCTACATGCCTTCCTTCTAATTCTTTCCTGGAATAGAACTAACTAGACTGCTGAGCTGTCTCTCCATCTTCCCTTGCTAGTTTCCTCTAGCTCCCAATTGATCAGCGTGATAAGAAGAACCTTAAACCACCACTCCTGTTTAGTTGTACTTGTTCTGGCTCCCTCTAGGTACTCAGCTAAAAGTTTAACATGCAAATAAAAACTAAATGCTTCTCTTAGAAAACAAACCGGTTCTGTGAAAGAGCTCAGGAAGAAACAGAAGCATAGTAAAGGGTTATTGCATTGTTTGCTGCTTTCTGAGTCTGAAGCGCAAGATAAAAATTGGTAACTCTGTAGTTACCAATTGGATCAAAGAAATTCAGACCATGGAGTTTTGAGATAAATCAATACTAAATGACATTCTTTAGTATCACTAAGCTGAACTCACTTGTATTCTAAGGAAGCATTTCCAAATCCAGACATAGGTCAGCCAAGTTACGTTTTTTCTCTCTTTAGTTCTATTGAAAAATATATCAAGTTCTCTTATGAGTGCTTTCCTGGAAGTTAGGTGGAAAAGAAAAAATTTTGTAATAAATCATTGTGATGTTGTATTGCTGACAGATAAATGATGGAAATTGAGATGAATTTGGTCCTGTGTCTGAAACTAAGTAGTTGATGGTATCTGCAATCGTGCAAAAAGCTTGCGATCTTGCAACTGCATGGAACAGCATAACTAAGTGGGAGGGGAAAAAATCTCAAAGTTCAACACCATAAAACTTAAATAAATGTTAAAAGGAGTCAAACTGTTACTTGGCCTCATTACCTTGGTGAAAGAAAGCTTCATGCATCCACCTAATTCAAATAAGAGAGTCGTAGGGGAAAGAGGACAAAATACTTTAGCACTCAGAGAATAGCTAATTGAAGTAGTCAGCATGACTAAGTGATTGAGATTTACCACCAGTGAAAATGGTATTTGTAAAGTTAATTTTAGACACTATCCTCCCTAGACATCAATCCTAACGTGCCCTGTGGTCAGCTAGAGATTTGTGACCACACAAGCAACAGAGCTTGATTTCAGAGAACTAAATCTTCCTACTAACAAAGCGTAATTGACCATTTCAAGATTAAGGCTACACACCCGTTGTATTAACAGGGATCATGAATACTGTGATATCAACCAGCCAATCTTTATAAGAATAGGAAGGGCTGTTTCTCTCAGGCAATGTAAATATCTGCTACCAACAGGCACTAGTGAAATAAACATGTAATTCATCATCATTTCTAAAATTCTAATGGAAACCACAAAATATCCATCCAAAGGAGCAAACGTCCCTGGAATCCAGGATCGGATCTCTTTGGCTACTAAAACCCCAGTCCAAGCTGAATGCCTTATGGAATATTTCAATATTGGGTCTATCACCACTAAGCACAAGTAGCGGAACTGGATCAGCTGTAGTGCACAGAGCTGGGTTGTCGACAGCTGTGCATGACTGGAACCTCTTGGTCTTTCGCCAGCCTTCTTAGAGAAGGAGACGAACACTGTTCTAAGATCCAGGCACAGCAGGTGCCATTCTGGCATCATCTCTCAGCATGGCTGATGCGGGGGGGGGGGGGGGCGGTGGGCATGAGCCATTTCCTCCCTTGTCCATTGGCTCAGCCTTGGGTAGTCCAGAAGCCTTGTTCATACCCACCACCTCTCTGGGTGAGCCTTTCCCTCCAGCCCTGGTTTCTGCCCATTTAGACAATGACCCCCCAGAAGTGTCTGCTGGGAAGCCTGTATCTTTTGAGCTTCTCTTGGCCAGCACACTTGACCCCACAGAGCACCCACGTGGGTTAGGGATGATGACTCTCCCTAGAAGAACTGAAGTAAGACCGTTTGAGTCCCCTATGCACAGGGATGCCCCTCCCATATGTAAGTCAAAATCAAACAATACTAACGCATAAATGAAGTAAGTGTAAGGAAGTCCAAAAGAGTTCTCATTTCCCATGGTGATTACCTCACTGCTTTGTTTTCCTTTACATATCTTTCTTCAGCCTCTAGAAATTCTCACTTTTCAGCCATCTCCCTAGATGGTCTGACCTTGTCTCCTCTTGTTAAGTGAGAGGTCTTGCTCTGTCACCACAAATCTACCCCACAACCAAACAAATGCTGCCCCAGTCAAGAAACTTTACATCCCTTCTCTTTCCTCTAGCAGAGCCACCAAATGTGGCAGCAATGTTTTGGATTTTTCTTTTTATTTGCAAGGAATGCCTCTGGATTGCAACTCTTGGAGGCACAACTTGTGCTGTTCCCAGGTGCCCACCCAGCTTTCACGTCACCTCAGGTGGTCATCCAAGCCTTCTACCCTGCTCCTCTTTCTGAATTTCCTCCCTCAGCTAACCACTAACAGTCATCTTTCCTGGCACCTTCCTCTGAATGTTCATTCCATTCTTGAGCAGTAGCAGAGAACCTATTATTGGGGCTAGTCCTATTTCTTACCACTTCATTGTCCACCACCAGTTTTAACTGAGCATATACTGTGTTCATGGTCTGACTACCTGAGACCAAAACATACAATATTTTGCTCCTGCTGCATAAACATGAGCTATTGAGAGCCCACGAGTGATGGTCGGGCATTTTGACATCAGCCCATACTGAACAGAACATCAGTGAAGTCTTGTGCGGAAGAGACAGCTGTATTTTTCCAGGGAAACTTTCTTGTCCTTGTGACTAGGGTAGCCAGCTTACCAAAGATAGTCTTGAATATCTTTATTCCACCCAATGATTCTGCATCTAAAGTGAGAGCCACGCAGGGACAACAGTGAACTATCAAGCGTGTACAGGATTCTGAAACAATGACCCCAAAATCTGCCTGTGCAAAGTGGTCTTTCCTCCCTCACCATCTGCACAGACTGTGCTCTGGGGAAAAACCCAGCACCTATGTGGTGCCTGGTTACCCAGGACATTCATGGCTGCTGCCATGGCAACCATAGCCTATTGGTACTGACCACTCCATGGAGTCTTTGATGAGAATTGGCAGAGGCCCCAGGGGGCTGAGGCCCCCCAGGACTGCTCCACCTGTAGATAGCCTTGGGGGAAACCAAGGACACATGGGACAGTGCCCAGGCAAATAGATATTCATTCAGCATGCCAGGTGTGAGATATTCCTACCCATTCCTCCTAGGATGGCATGCACTTAGGTGGCCAAACTCCTCCTTAAAAAGCTATTCTTTAAGGGCTTCCCTGGTGGCGCAGTGGTTGAGAGTCTGCCTGCCGATGCAGGGGACACGGGTTTGTGCCCCTGTCCGGGAGGATCCCGCATGTCGTGGAGCGGCTGGGCCCGTGAGCCATGGCCGCTGAGCCTGCGCGTCCAGAGCCTGTGCTCCGCAACGGGAGAGGCCACAAGAGTGAGAGGCCCGCGTACCGCAAAAAAAGAAAAAAAAAAAAAAAAAAAGCTATTCTTTAAGCCATCATCCCCATACACACTCTCACACCCAAATCACATTTGCCTTAAAAAAAAAAAAAAAAGGTTCCAAAACCAAAACTAAGTTCACATCATCTGATGTAATAGATATCCAAAGAGCTGCCATCTTATTAATCTCTGCTTAAAAGATTAAAATTGGTCCACAATAAATAGTGTTTCAATAATAAGCTCAAGTACAAACAAAGGCGATTTTTAAAATTTACTTACAAATTCCTTTACAAGCCCTAATTTCAAATCAGAGATATTCATTTTTGCCGCCAGGATGCAAACTCCCCCCAGTACTATTTCTCCTTGAACTTGCCATTTTCCATCTGGCTTTGAAACTGAGAAAAAAACTCCTTGACATTGGTATGAAAGGTGAAGTGGAATTTAGCACTGAAGCTCTTAGAGTTCAATTCAGTCTGGCCCCATAAATCAGGCTGGAATAAACTCTGCTAACCAGGAATGTCTCAGCAGCAATCCCGCTGGACACCGACCTCACGGAAACTTTGGACATTGTGGTACTCAAGATGATGGCCTGCTTTCAGAGAGACGATCTTAACATTCAAATCTCTAAGTCATGCCCAAACTGTACAAGTCAGGCCAGATCAGATCCCAGAGTTTGCATTTCATTGGGTCAGCTGGCCGTGTTCAGATGGGTGTTAGGGAATAAGTGAGAACTTTCCACAACCTGAGCAGCTTGACTTCCATCTTATTTTTTAATTCTATTACAACAGGCATCAACAAGACGTGTGGGCTCTTCTCCTGTGGTTCCTCTCTATTTGTATCTTCATATGCTTGTTTTCCTTTTCTAAAAGACTCCGCTAAACGTACACAATGCAGTGGGAGTTTCCAGTCTTTTGTAACTAACACATCAACTGACAAATGCATACACACATATACACAAATATACATGCACTTATATACACGCACGCGCATGCACGTGCACGCGCACGCGCACACACACACACACACACACACACACACACACTTATCCTTCCCAATCCGTTATGAGCTGGTCCACATAAGTGAATTTCCAGAAAGCCAAAGCCATAACAATAATAATCACTTCCTCCCAGACCCCCCTCACCATCACTGTGATATTCTTTCTGAAATGTACCATATGCTTCCCTGAAGCCACAGGCAACGGGTCATACATAAAGTAGCCTTTTTTTTCACTGGTATGTAGGAAACCTGGATTCAGTCTGAGGAGACTGGGATTCTGGTCCTGGTTCCATCCCCAGATGGGCCGTGTGATCTTGGATAAATAAATGAACTGCTTTGAAACAGTTTTCTCATCTTTTTAAAAATTAATATACCTTATTTTCTTAGAGCAGTTTTAGGTTCACAGCAAAACTGAGCGAAAAATATAGAGACTTCCCATATACCCCCTGTCCCTGCACATGTACAACCTCCCACGTTATCAACATCCCCCATCAGAGTGGCTACATTTGTTACAATTGATATCTTGATTGTCGTTATCACCTAAAGTCCATAGTTTACATTAAGGTTCACTCGTGGTGTTGTACATTCTATGAGTTTTGACAAATGTGTGATGTATAACGACATGTATCCACTATTGTAGAATCATACAGAATAGTTTCACTGCCTAAACATCTTCTGTGCTCTGCCTCCCCCTAAACCTTAGCAACCACTAGTCTTTTTACTGTCTCCATAGTTTTGCCTTTTCCACAATGTCATATCGTTGGATTCATACAGTATATAACCTTTTCAGATTAGCTTCTTTCCTTTAGTAATACACATGTTAAGTTCCTCCACATCTTTTCGTGGCTCGGTAGCTCATTTATTTTTAGTGCTGAATACTATTCCATTGTCTGGATGTACCATAGTTTATTTAGCCATTCATGTACCAAAGGACATCTTGGTTGCTTCCAAGTTTTGACAACGATGAATAAAGCTGCTGTAGATATTTGTGTGCAGGTTTTTTATGTAGACATCAAGGTTTTTTTTTTTCCCATTTGGGTAAATACCAAGGAACATGAAGGCTGGATCATATGATGAAACTATGTTTA
Organism: Tursiops truncatus; assembly: GCF_011762595.2. Lineage (NCBI taxonomy): Eukaryota > Metazoa > Chordata > Mammalia > Artiodactyla > Delphinidae > Tursiops > Tursiops truncatus. Next base: position 136,444,838 of record NC_047037.1, on the reverse strand, counting down.
GTTTCGTAAGAAACTGCCAAACTGCCTTCAAAAGTGGCTGCACCGTTTTGCATTGCCACCAACCGTGAGTGATAATTCTTGTTGCTCCACATCCATGCCAGCATCTGGAATTGTCAGTGTTTTAGATTTTGGCCATTCTAATAGGAGTTCACTGGGCTTCCCTGGTGGCGCAGTGGTTGACAGTCCGCCTGCCGATGCAGGGGACACGGGTTCGTGCCCCGGTCCGGGAAGATCCCACATGCCGCGGAGCGGCTGGGCCCGTGAGCCATGGCCACTGAGCCTGCGCGTCCGGAGCCTGTGCTCCGCAACGGGAGAGGCCACAACAGTGAGAGACCCGCGTACCGCAAAAAAAAAAAAAAAAAAACTAATGGGGTGCACTGATATCTCATTGTTTTCATTTGCATTTCCCTGATGATATAAGATTTGGAGCATCTTTTCATATGCTTATTTGCCACTGTACTTCTTCCTTGATGAGGTGTCTGTTCAGGTCTTTGCCCACTGTTTTTAAATTTTTGTTGGGGCATAGTTGTTTTACAATATTGTGTTAGTTTCTGCTGTACAGCAAAGTGAATCAGTTATACATATACATATATCTACTCTTTTTTAGATTCTTTTCTTATATAGGTCATTACAGAGTATTGAGTAAAGTTCCCTGTGCTATACAGTAGGTCCTTATCAGTTATCTATTTTATATATAATAGTGTGTATGTGTCAATCCCAATCTCCCAATTTATCCCTCCCCCCACTTTCCCCCTTGGTAACCATAAGATTGTTTTCTACATCTGTGATTCTATTTCTGTTTTGTAAATAAGCTCATCTGTACCATTTTTTTAGATTACACATATAAGCAATATCATATATTTGTCTTTGTCTGACTTACTTCACTCAGTATGAAAATCTCTAGGTCCATCTGTGTTGCTGCAAATGGCATTATTTCATTCTTTTTTATGCCTGAGTAATATGCCATTGTATATATGCACCACATCTTCATTATCCATTCCTCTGTCAGTGGACATTTAGGTTGCTTCAGTGTCCTAGCTATTGTAAACAGTGCTGCAATGAACATTGGGGTGCATGTATCTTTTCGAATTATGGTTTTCTCAGGGTATATGCCCAGGAGTGGGATTGCTGGAACCTATGGCAGCTTTATTTTTAGTTTTTTAAGGAACCTCCACACTGTTCTCCATAGTGGCTGTACCAATTTACATTCCCACCAACAATGTAGAAGGGTTCCCTTTCCTCCACGCCCTCTCCAGCATTTATCATTTGTAAATTTTAAAAAATAAATTTATTTATTTATTTATTTATTATTTATTTTTGGCTGAGTTGGGTCTCCATTGTTGTGCACAGGCTTTCTCTAGTGGAGGTGAGTGGGAGCTACTCTTCCTTGTGGTGCACAGGCTTCTCACTGTGGTGGCATCCCCCTGCCGCTGAGCATGGGTTCCAGGCACGCGGGCCCCAGCAGTTGCAGCGCACAGGCTCAGTAGTTGTGGCTCTCGGGCTCTAGAACACAGGCTCAGCAGTTGTGGCACACAAGCTTGGTTGCTCCTCTGCATGTGGGATCCTCCCAGACCAGGGCTCAAACCCGTGTCCCCTGCATTGGCAGGCAGATTCTTAACCACTGCACCACCAGGGAAGTCCATTTGTAGATTTTTTTAACGATGCCCATTCTGACCAGTGTGAGGTGATACCCCATTGTAGTTTTGATTTGCATTTCTCTAATAATTAGTGGTGTTGAGCATCTTTTCATGTGCTTTTTGGCCATCTGTATGTCTTCTTTGGAGAAATGTCTATTTAGGTCTTCCGCCCATTTTTTGATTGGATTGTTTGGTTTTTTGTTGTTGTTGTTGTTGAGCTGCATGAGCTGTTTGTATACTTTGGAGATTAACCCCTTGTGGTCACTTTGTTTGCAAATATTTTCTCCCATTCTGTGGGTTGTCTTTTTGGTTTGTTGATGGTTTCCTTTGCTGTGCAAAAGTTTTTAAGTTTAATTATGTCCCATTTATTTATTTTTATTTTCATTATTCTAATTTATGTCAGAAAGTGTTCTGCCTATGTTTTCCTCCAAGAGTTTTATAGTATCCAGCCTTACATTTAGGTTTTTAATCCATTTTGAGTTTATTTTTGTGTATGGTGTTAGAGAGACCTCTAATTTCATTCCCAGCACCACTTACTGAAGAGACTGTCATTTTTCTCCTTTGTCACATAGTTGACCATAGGTGCATGGGTCTAATCTCTTTGCCCATTTTTTAATCAGGTTACTTTCTTATTGTTGAGTTTTAAGCGTTCTTCATATATTTTGGATGATAACAATCCTTTATCAGATGAGTCTTTTGCAAATATTTTCTCCCAGTCTGTGATTTGTCTTCTCATTCTGTTGACAGTGTCTTTTGCAGAGTAGAAATTTTTAATTTTAATGAAGACCAGCTTATCAATTCTTTCCTTCATGAAATATGCCTTTGGTGTTGTATTTTAAAAGTCATTGCCATATTCAAGGTTATCTAGGTTTTCTCAAGGTCATCTAGGTTCTCTTCTAGGGGTTTTCTAGTTTTGCGTTTTACATATAAATCTATGATTCATTTTGAGTTAACTTTTGTGAAAGGTGTAAAGTCTACATCTAGATTCTTTTTTTTTTTTTTGCCACGCCACATTTGGGATCTTAGTTCTCTGACCAGGGATAAAACCCTCATGCCCTGCATTGGAAGCACAGACTCTCAACCACTGGACCACCAGGGAAGTCCCCTAGATTCATTTTTTTTTAATATGAATGTACCGTTTTTTCCAGCACCATTTGTTGAAATAACTATCTTTGCTCCATTGTATTGCCTTTGCTCCTTTGTCAAAGTTCAGTTGACTATTTATGTGGGTCTATTTCTGGGCTCTCTATTCTGTTCCATTGATCTGTTTGTCTGTTCTTTCACCAATACCTCACCATCTTAATTACTGTAGCTTTATAATAAGCCTTGAGATTAGGTAGTGTCAGTCCTCCAACTTTGTTTTTCTCCTTCAATATTGAGTTGGCTATTCTGGGTCTTCTGTTTCTCCATATAAACTTTAGAATCAGTCTGTCAATATCCACAAAATAACTTGCTGGGGTTTTGACTGGAATTGCATTGAGTCTGTAGTTCAATTTAGGGAGAACTGACATCTTGGCAATATTGACTCTTCCAATCCATGAACATGGACTATCTCTCCATTTATTTAGTTCATCTTTGATACCTCTCATCAGAGTTTTGTAGCTTTCCACATACATATTTTCTTAGATTTAAGCCTAAGTATTTCATATTGGGGAGTGCTAATGTAAATAGTGGTGTGTTTTTTATTTCAAATTCCACTTGTTCATTGCTGGTATATAGGAAAGAAAGTGATTGACTTTTGGTATATTAACCCTGTATCCTGCAACCTTGCTATAAGGGCTTATTAGTTCCAGGAGTTTTTGCTTTATTCTTTCAGATTTTCTACATAGACAATTTAGACAATTATGTCATCTGCAAACAAAGACAATTTTATTTCTTCCTTCTAAATCCCTCTAAGCACTGCTTTCACACATCCCACAAATTATGATAAGTTGTATTTCCATTTTCATTGAGTTCAAAATATTTTTTTAATTCTCTTAAGATTTCTGCTTTAACCTATGTGTTATTTAGATGTGTGCTGTTGAATCTCCAAGTACTTTGAGATATTTCATCTATCTTTCTGTTATTGATTTCTAGTTTAATTCCACCGCGGTCTAAAACAGACATGGCGTAATTTCTATTCTTTTAAGTTTGTTAAGGTGTGTTTTACGGCCCAGAATGTGGTTTATCTTGGTGAATGTTTCATGTAAGCTTGAGGGAAAAAAATGTGTCTGTTGTTACTTTCATCTTTTTCAGCAAGTATTTGAATCCCACAGTCTCTGCGTCTATGACTCAGTATCTGTTCCAGTCTACATCACCATAGGATCTGGTCTATACCATCCTTCCTTACACTAAATAGCCCAAGATGGTTTAGCTTGAAGTCTTAGCTGCTTTTAAGAGTTTCACTGATTCCTTTGCTGGCAGCAGTGAAATTTCATCACCACCCATATGCTTGTCTCCAGCATCCCCTTGCCAACCACATCCTTCTCTCCTCTCTTTCACCACAACTAAACCTGTAGCAAATAAACAAGTTGTGCGTGTGAGTTAGGTACCTTCTAGAAAAATGAGGTATTACCAGAGAAGCACTATACTCTCTTCTACAGTAGAAAAAGCCCCAAGGAAGCTTAGCATCTTTGATAGAAAATAAGTGCATGCCTACATCCTAGGTTCATCCATGAACAGCTCAGTCAGCTCCAGCAGGTTATTGGCAACTTATTGTTAACCTGAATCCAACTCTACCTTTCCTGAAGCATATACCTGGGATCCCAGGCCAGCCAAAAAAAAAAAAGAATTAATATTAAACCAAGCAGAACGTAATTAAGGAGGCAAAAAGCTTACACCATAATAACATTTTCATTCAACTGCTTTATTTCAACCATATCACTCTCTTCCACTACTAATTGAAAGATAATCTTTATGTTTGTCTTTCCCAGTAAAATAGCACAATACTAAGGCCCCAAATATTTACTCTGGCCCTACAAAATATGAGGTTGTTCTGTGAGCCATTTCCTAAGATAGAAAGAAAACTATTCTGGAAAGTTCGCTAGTTCAAAAGTCCTGAGCAGTGCGTAAACTTCAATAGTCTTTTTAATCTGAATCTGTGAAATTGAGAATAATTCTTAATCTGGTTTGAGCACTGCCTGTTTTTAGACATCCATGTTTCTCTTGACCTGGAAGTCCTCATTCCTACCATCACACAGAGCTGTCAGGAACTATTGAAGCAAAACAAAGAACGGTCGCTCCCAGGACCAGGTCATCAAGCTGGGGTGTCACTGGGGTGCATGTTGGTGTTCCAGGTCCAGTATCCATTCCTAGAGAATGCAGGTCTTCTAAAAAGAGACAAGGCACAGACATATTTGATCTTCAGTGTTGTTCCCAGAAATTCTTTTAAGAACTTGAGTTTTTGATAAATTTCTCCTACAGAGAAATAAAATATTTCATTTTCAAGGTGCACGAAGTTCACCAATGCTGGGAGCAGCCATGCACTTGTATTTCCATTCTCAGGGATCTAAACCACCGACTAAAACTAGAAAAAGAAAGAACTCTACTCAAAATATTCTGAAAGCTGGCTGATGCTCCATATTTTATTATTCTATATCTACATGACCTTGACTGAGTATTGGTCCATGAAAAGTTGTAGTACAGTGGGTGGTGCCCTAGGCAAGTTACTCTGAAGACTAAGAAATGTTGACTTCTTCCTCTGCCCTCAACAAGTCTACAACCTCATGGCTACCAGCTCTCACCACATGACAACTCGTGCTGAGTGCATCAAGCCACACAAAAGCCTGGTGAGCAAATTCTGACTCCCATTTTACAAATGAAGATACTGAGGCCTAAGAGGGAAATTAACATACTCTAGTTTTAGGAAGAAGACAGCCTAATAGAGAGGGCACAACAAGTGTTCTGAAATTTAAAGAAAGCCATAAGGAGTGGTTTCCTGGGAAAGGAAGGGATATTTGTCCTGACATTCCTTGAGATTAAATGGGATTTGGAAGATAGAGATCCAGGAGAGAGGGCCTTCCTTTCAGTTTGAGGAGCCAGCATGAGAGAGGGTCCAAAGATAGGCATACACAAAGCAAGATTGGGAGATGGTACCTGGGCCAGCCTAGATGGGTTGGGATGGCTTATTGTAGATTTGATGAAATATGCATTTTGAAAACTGGTGCTAAATTGTAGAAGACGGGATTCCAGGCTAAGGAACACAGACCACAGAAAGAATAGTACAGCAGCATTTATTAATAAACCCAACATTGTGCTTAAAAGGCTCTTAAGGCTTTAGGATTGAATTTTTTTAACAGAATAACTTTCACTAGAAAAAGGCAAAATGTCCTCGACAAAACTGTCAAGCACTTTGATATGATTCAGTGAGTCTGTGGAGACAGAGTAAATCATTGGTGGAATTTCAATACCATTTAGTAGTAAATTACAAGTCCAGAAAAATCGTAAAACAAAGGTTATTATAAGAGAGATTTATAGATATTAAACAATACAATGCAAAAATGAAGTTTTACTTGAGCAAAACCAACAATCCTTTAATGATAAACAGAAAAAAATACGAAAATGCATCTTTCAAAAAATCCTACCAAGGCTTCTGACTTTTCCTCGTGATAAGTGATTAGACTGGCTTCTGAAGTCAGTATTATCAACCTTCCCGCCACGCTTTTTGGAAAGGAAGCCAGGTAGGGCTCAAGTGCTGGTTTGGCTCCTGACCCACTTTTCAGTCCTTTTGTAACGCAACTCCAAGTACATCTGTGCACGGACAATGAGGCGAAAGCATGCAAAATGCGAAAGCACAAACTATGTATTGAGAAATCACTACAATGCCAAATTTTTTTAGAATAAAAATATATATCTTTAAGAACTCGCTGTGTTAGGGAAACTGTTTACATATTGAGGTGTTCCTCTTTTTTTGGACCGGAACAATAAAAGAAAAATTTGATATGTCCTTGGTTTCTTCTTTGTGTGTGTGTGTCCAAGGAAGTTAGCCTTTTCTGCATGTGGGAACATGAATCATTTCTGAAGTGTCATATCCTTTCACAGGACCACCAGTAGGTCAGACCTCCCCCCATATAAATCAAGAACGGTGTCATGGGTTTGTAATAATCTCTTCCATCTCTCTCTCTCTCTGTCTCTCTGTCTCTGTCTCTCTCCCCCCTCCCCTCCCCCACCCACCTGTCCACACGCTCTGCCTATGGCCAGATCCCTGCATTGAGGCGGCCCTGCTCCTTCCCACACCTGCCCACCCAGGCAGTACCCATTCTATACCCATCTGCTGTTTGCACCTCATGAAACTTTAAAAGAGGAAGGGGACCTCAGGACTCACAGAGCAGTTCACAGCTGCTTGTCACAGCTCTAAGTGTCTCAATTAGAGAAGTTTAACAATACCAAAGTCCAATGTTGAACTGAAGAAACGTTCCTAAGAGAGTTTTCCATGTTCTCAGTGTTCCATTTTGCATGGGGTTGGCTTTGCCCAACTCCAGCACCTCAGCTCTGACTCCAGAGAGCCTTGGCCCCCAGCCCCCTCTAGGGAGTTTCCAAATGGCATATTGATTGCCTCACACTATAACATGAACAGAAGACGTTGCGTAAAAATATACCTGGGTTATATCATTTCCCAGAGCCTGCTGGATGTGAAATAAAACCCTCAGGACACCGTCACTACTTCATCCCACTTTTCCTAGTGTGACCTCCCTGCCAGTCTCGCTGCTGCACCTGGTAGAGTTACTAACCCATCTTCTGCACCCCCTGGCCCCTTACACATCTGTCCCACTTAGCACTCACCAGGGCCAGCAGAAACCCATGGGCATGTCTCCATCCCTTCAGGTACCCAAGAGAAGAGCCCCCGTCCCTGCTTCTAGCTGACTCCCCTGGAGCCACCCTCCACATTACCCTGGAGCGATTGTCTAAAGCAACTCCCCAGCCACAGCCATAGCTGGAGCCCCCTCATCTACTCTGATGGTTTCTAAACTAAGCTGCAGAAACTTTTCTCTGACAGACCTCTCAAGCAGAAGCTCATTATTTAAATTAGACAAAAGATGAGTTGCCCAGTTGCAGCAGGGGTGGAGCTTAGGAGCCCTGCCTCTCAAACCCAAGTGCCCTGGGCCCCTGTCCTTGGAGCCCAGGTTAATAATCATTGTTGTGCAGCATCATTTCCAAACTTCGTGCTGGGCCTTATAAGGATGGGCCAATATTCCACCCCACTAGCCCTCTTTATCAAATGTCTACATTCCCCAACAGGGCACGCCCTCCAAGACCACATGGAATGTGAATCTGGGGCCATCTGGGGAGCTCAGATATCCTTCCCTAACTCCTCTGACCCCAGCAGGCTTCCAAATTTCCATCTTCAGAGCTCATAAGCTAGTACTGCACTGTATATTAACTCTTCCTGTCTGTCGTCCCCAGTAGACAACAAACTCCTTACAGCCAAATATTGCCTCACTCATCTGTCCCCAGCACCTTCCACAATACTCAGTACTTAGTTGGTGCTTTTTTGTTGGATGGATGGATGGATGAGTAGGTGGCTGGGTGGCTGGATGGATTCATGAATGTGTGGATGGATGGGTAGATGGGTGGGTGGGTGGATGGATAGATGGATGGATGGATGGATGAGTGGGTGGATGGGTGGATGAGTGAATGGGTAGATGGATGGGTGGGTGAATGGGTAAGTGGGTGGGTAGGTGAATGGATGGTTGGATGGGTGGAGTAGAAAGAGTAGTGCAATCGTAGCTTGCCACTCAGGCAACAACAGCAGCCACAGAAACTCCTATTATTGCTTTCACAGTTGCAGTATATTTTGAAAATCTCACTCTTTGCCAACCAGGAATGGTCTGGTGCTTCCTTCCGTCTAAGGTAAAATGGTTTATCCTACCAAATTACATCATTTGATATTTTGACAAAACATGCTTCACTGCTCACATCCTACCATCATCTAATGAGTAATTTCTGTGAAATTCATTAGTTTACATTTTTAAAAGAGGTCCTCTTGAGCAAAAGCAAGAAGAACCACAATCCTGCAGCCTGAGGAACAAAAACCACATTCACAGAAACATAGAAAAGATGAAAAGGCAAGGGCTATGTACCAGATGAAGGAACAGATAAAACCCCAGAAAAACAACTAAATGAAGTGGAGACAGGCAACCTTCCAGAAAAAGAATTCAGAATACTGATAGTGAAGATGATCCAGGACCTCAGAAAAAGAATGGAGGCAAAGATCAAGAAAATGCAAGAAATCTTTAACAAAGACCTAGAAGAAATAAAGAAAAAACAAACAGAGATGAACAATACAATAACTGAAATGGAAACTACACTAGAAGGAATCAATAGCAGAATAACTGTGGCAGAAGAACGGATAAGTGACCTGGAAGACAGAATGCTGGAATTCACTGCTGCGCAACAGACTAAAGAAAAAAGAATGAAAAGAAATGAAGACAGTCTAAGAGACCTCTGGGACAACATTAAACGCAACAACATTCGCATTATAGGGGTCCCAGAAGGAGAAGAGAGAGAGAAGGGACCAGAGAAAATATTTGAAGAGATTATAGTTGAAAACTTCCCTAACATGGGAAAGGAAATAGCCACCCAAGTCCAGGAAGTGCAGTGAGTCCCATATAGGATAAACCCAAGGAGAAACATGCTGAGACACATAGTAATCAAATTGGCAAATCTTAAAGAAAAATTATTGAAAGCAGCAAGGAAAAAATGACAAATAACATAAAAGGGAACTCCCATAAGGCTAACAGTTGATTTCTCAGCAGAAACTCTACAAGACAGAAGGGAGTGGCATGACACATTTAAAGTGATGAAAGGGAAGAACCTACAACCAAGATTATGCTACCCGGCAAGGATCTCATCTAGATTCAACTGAGAAATCAAAAGCTTTACAGACAAGCCAAAGCTAAGAGAATTCAGCACCACCACATCAGCTTTACAACAAATGCTAAAGGAACTTCTCTAAGTGGGAAACACAAGAGAAGAAAAGGACCTACAAAAACAAACCCAAAACAATTAAGAAAATGGTCAGAGGAACATACATATCGATAATCACCTTAAACGTGAATGGATTAAATGCTCCAACCAAAAGACACAGGCTTGCTGAATGGATACAAAAACAAGACCCATATATATGCTGTCTACAAGAGACCCACTTCAGACCTAGGGACACATTCAGACTGGAAGTGAGGGGATGGAAAAAGATATTCCATGCAAATGGAAATCAAAAGAAAGCTGCAGTAGCAATACTCATGTCAGATTAAATAGACTTTAAAATAAAGAATGTTACAAGAGACAAGGAAGGACACTACATAATGATCAAGGGATCAATCCAAGAAGAAGATATAACAATTATAAATATATATGCACCCAACATAGGAGCACCTCAATACATAAGGCAACTGCTAACAGCTATAAAAGAGGAAATCGACAGTAACACAATAAGAGTGGGGGACTTTAACACCTCACTTACACCAATGGACAGATCATCCAAAATGAAAATAAATAAGGAAACATAAGCTTTAAATGACACAATAGACCAGATAGATTTAATTGATATTTATAGGACATTCCATCCAAAAGAGCAGATTACACTTTCTTCTCAAGTATGCATGGAACATTCTCCAGGATAGATCACATCTTAGGTGACAAAGCAAGACTCAATAAATTTAAGAAAATTGAAATCATATCAAGCATCTTTTCTGACCACAACACTATGAGATTAGAGATGAATTACAGGGAAAAAAACGTAAAAAACACAAACACATGGAGGCTAAACAATATGTTACTAAATAACCAAGAGATCACTGAAGAAATCAAGGAGGAAATCAAAAAATACCTACAGACAAATGACAATGAAAACACGACGATCCAAAACCTATGGGCTGAAGCAAAAGCAGTTCGAAGAGGGAAGTTAATAGCTATACAAGCCTACCTCAAGAAACAAGAAAAATCTCAAATAAACAATCTAACCTTACACCTAAAGGAACTAGAGAAAGAAGAACAAACAAAACCCACAGTTAGCAGAAGGAAAGAAATCATAAAGACCAGAGCAGAAATAAATGAAATAGAAACAAAGAAAACAATAGCAAAGATCAATAAAACTAAAAGCTGGTTCTTTGAGAAGATAAACAAAATTGATAAACCGTTAGCCAGACTCATCAAGAAAAAGAGGGAGAGGACTCAAATCAATAAAATTAGATCAAAAAAGGAGAAGTTACAAGAGACACCACAGAAATACAAAGCATCCTAAGAGACTACTACAAGCAACTCTATGCCAATAAAATGGACAACCTGAAAGAAATGGACAAATTCTTAAAAAGGTATAACCTTCCAAGACTGAACCAGGAAGAAATAGAAAATAAGGACAGACCAATCACAAGCACTGAAATTGAAACTGTGATTAAAAATCTTCCAACAAACAAAAGCTCAGGACCAGATGGCTTTACAGGTGAATTCTATCAAACATTTAGAGAAGAGCTAAAACCCAACCTTCTCAAACTGTTCCAAAAAATTGCAGAGGAAGGAACTCTCCCAAACTCATTCTATGAGGCCACCATCACCCTAATACCAAAACCAGACAAAGATACTACAAAAAAAGAAAATTACAGACCAATATTGCTGATTAATATAAATGCAAAAATCCTCAACAAAATACTAGCAAACAGAATCCAACAACACATTAAAAGAATCATACACCATGATCAAGTGGGATTTATCCCAGGGATGCAAGGATTCTTCAATATACACAAATCAATCAATGTGATATACCATATTAACAAATTGAAGAATAAAAACCATATGATCATCTCAATAGATGCAGAAAAAGCTTTTGACAAAATTCAACACCCATTTATGACAAAAACTCTCCAGAAAGTGGGCAGAGAGGGAACCTACCTCAACATAATAAAGGCCATATATGAGAAACCCACAGTAAACATCATTCTCAATGGTGAAAAACTGAAAGCATTTCCTCTAAGATCAGGAACAAGACAAGGATGTCCACTCTCACCACTATTATTCAACATAGTTTTAGAAGTCCTAGCCACGGCAATCAGAGAAGAAAAAGAAATAAAAGGAATCCAAATTGGAAAAGAAGAAGTAAAACTGTCACTGTTTGCAGATGACATGATACTATATATAGAGAATCCTAAAAATGCCACCAGAAAACTACTAGAGCTAATCAATGAATTTGGTGAAGTTGCAGGATACAAAATTAATGCACAGAAATCTCTTGCATTCCTATACACTAATGATGAAAAATCTGAAAGAGAAATTAAGGAAACACTCCCATTTACCATTGCAACAAAAAGAATAAAATACCTAGGAATAAACCTACCTAGGGAGATAAAAGCCCTGTATGCAGAAAACTATAAGGCACTGATGAAAGAAATTAAAGATGATACCAACAGATGGAGAGATATACCATGTTCTTGGATTGGAAGAATCAATATCATGAAAATGACTATACTACCCAAAGTAATCTACAGATTCAATGCAATCTCTATCAAATTACCAATGGCATATTTACGGAACTAGAACAAAAATCTTAAAATTTGTATGGAGACACAAAAGACCCCGAATAGTCAAAGCATTCTTGTGGGGAAAAAACGGAGCTGGAGGAATCAGACTCCCTGACTTCAGACTATACTACAAAGCTACAGTAATCAAGACAATATGGTGCTGACACAAAAACAGAAACATAGATCAATGGAACGAGATAGAAAGCCCAGAGATAAATCCACGCACATATGGTCAACTAATCTATGACAAAGGAGGCAAGGATATACAATAGAGAAAAGACAGTCTTTTCAATAAGTGGTGCTGGGAAAAATGGACAGCTAATGTAAAAGAATGAAATTAGAACACTCCCTAACACTATACACAAAAATAAACTGAAAATGGATTCGAGACCTAAATGTAAGACCGGACACTATAAAACTCTTAGAGGAAAATATAGGCAGAACACTCTATGACATTAATCACAGCAAGATCCTTTCTGACCCACCTCCTAGAGTAATGGAAATAAAAACAAAAATAAACAAATAGGACCTAATGAAACTTTAAAGCTTTTGCACAGCAAAGGAAACCATAAACAAGAGCAAAAGACAACCCTCAGAATGGGAGAAAATATTTGCAAATGAAGCAACTGACAAAGGATTAATCTCCAAAATTTATAAGCAGCTCATGCAGCTCAATAACAAAAAAACAAACAAACCAATCCAAAAATGGGCAGAAGACCTAAATAGACAATTCTCCAAAGAAGATATATAGACTGCCAACAAACACATGAAAGAATGCTCAACAAAATTAATCATTAGAGAAATGCAAATCAAAACTACAATGAGATATTATCTCACACCAGTCAGAATGGCCATCATCAAAAAATCTAGAAAAAATAGGGCTTCCCTCGTGGCGCAGTGGTTGAGAGTCCGCCTGCCAGTGCGGGGGATGTGGGTTCGTGCCCCAGTCTGGGAAGATCCCACATGCCATGGAGTGGCTGGGCCCGTGAGCCATGGCCACTGAGCCTGCACGTCCGGAGCTTGTGCTCCACAACGGGAGAGGCCACAACAGTGAGAGGCCCACGTACCGCCAAAAAAAAAAAAAAAAATCTACAAACAATAAATGCTGGAGAGGGTGTGGAGAAAAGGGAACACTCTTGCACTGCTGGTGGGAATGTGAATTGGTACACCTACTATGGAGAACAGTATGGAGGTTCCTTAAAAAACTACAAATAGAACTACCATATGACCCAGCAATCCCACTACAGGGCATATACCCTTTGAAAACCATAATTCAAAAAGAGTCATGTACCAAAATGTTCATTGCAGCTCTATTTACAATAAGCCAGGAGATGGAAACAGCCTAAGTGTCCATCATTGGATGAATGGATAAAGAAGATGTGGCACATATATACAATGGAATATCACTCAGCCATAAAAAGAAATGAAATTGAGCTATTTGTAATCAGGTGGATGGACCTAGAGTCTGTCATACAGAGTGAAGTAAGTCAGAAAGAGAAAGACAAATACTGTATGCTAACACATATATATGGAATCTAAGAAAAGAAAATGTCATGAAGAACTTAGGGGTAAGACAGGAATAAAGACACAGACCTACTAGAGAATGGACTTGAGGATATGTGGAGAGGGAAAGGTAAGCTATGACAAAGTGAGAGAGTGGCATGGGCATATATACACTACCAAACGTAAAATAGATAGCTAGTGGGAAGTAGCCGCATAGCACAGGGAGATCAGCTCGGTGCTTTGTGACCACCTAGAGGGGTGGGACAGGGAGGGTGAGAGGGAGGGAGACGCAAGAGGGAAGAGATATGGGAACATATGTATATGTATAACTGATTCACTTTGTTATAAAGCAGAAACTAACACACCATTGTAAAGCAATTATACTCCAATAAACATGTAAAAAAAAAAAAACTAAAAATAGAACTACCATACGACCCAGCAATCCCACTACTGGGCATATGACCAGATAAAACCATAATTCAAAAAGACACATGTACCCCAATGTCCACTGCAGCACTATTTACAATAGCCAGGTCATGGAAGTAACCTAAATGCCCATCGACAGACGAATGGATAAAGAAGATGTGGTACATATATACAATGGAATATTACTCAGCCATAAAAAGGAACGCAATGGGGTCTTTTGTTGAGACGTGGATGGATATAGAGACTGTCATACAGAGTGAAGTAAGTCAGAAAGAGAAAAACAAATATCATATATTAACGTATGTATGTGGAACCTAGAAAAATGGTACAGATGAACTGGTTTGCAGGGCAGAAGTTGAGACACAGATGTAGAGAACAAATGTATGGACACCAAGGGGGGAAAGCCATGGGGGGGTGGGGATGGTGGTGTGCTGAATTGGGCGATTGGGATTGACATGTATGCACTGATGTGTATAAAATTGATGACTAGTAAGAACCTGCTGTATTAAAAAATAAATAAAATAAAATTCAAAAAAAAAGAGGTCCTCTTGTCTGCATTGTCCATCACTGTGACCTGGGCATTAACAACCGGTAGGCTACAATTCAGCCACCTAAGCTCAATAGATCTCCTACAAAAAGGTAAGTGTTTCTCATTCATCTCTTGGCAGGACCCATGAGGAGGGATGGACGTTGTATCCAGTGGGACGCAGAACAGCCAGCACCTCCCACCGCTAATGCTTTCCCGAAGCTCACCTTAGGCTTCTTTAACCAACACAATGCACACATCATTTTACATGCTTTGATTGTATAATATGATCTTTCCTCTCTTACAAAGAAATGCATTATTTTGGGTCTTCTCAGTAATTGCTCAAGTTACAGTTTTCCTAAATCACAACATCATGTTTCTTTTTCTCAAAGCCCTGAAGTCACCTCTAGAAGGAAGACTTGGGAGTTCAATTCCACCCACAAAAGATGCTTTGAGCAGACCAGGTTCTGCCTCTCTGCCCTCCAGCGTCAAGGAATCCCAAAGACAAGAAAATGAGAAGGCCAGTTTCTCAAAACACAGCTTGTCCCTACCAGAGCTGGTATAGAGGTGAGAGGGCCGCCTTGCTGAAGGTCACTGTCAATACATTGTAGCTCTCCATTCCAGCTTCTTTTCCACAGGCCAGTCTCAAAAAACATGGTTTTTCTACTTTTACAGACTCAAGGCAAGCTGATGATTCTTCCCTTTTTGGACTCCGATTGTTTGATGGCATAACCACAAAAAAAAAAAACCCACTTGTTAGCACATTTACATATAGGTGCAAGGAATTCCATAGCCTTATAGCCCTGCAAAATCAGTAATATTAGTCCATTTTCTAGCTGAGAAAACAGAGGCTCAAAGATTATAACACTTAGTCCAAAATGACATGGCAAGCTACAATGATAATACTGAACTGAAAACTATACTGCCAGTTATGTGTTAAACATTCCGAGATGACCCAGCAAATACACAGATTCGTGTTGAGAGGAAGAAATGGAAGCCAGGACAAACCATCATTACCCATGTAGTGACAGGTCATTAGGCTAGAGCCAGGAGGGGGCAGCAGAATGTTAGCCAGGGAGCCAAGACGAGCAGGGGCCCAACGCTGGCTAATGATGAAGGAAACTAGTTGATGGGGTGTCCGTGACCTCCTCAGCAGGGTCTTGCCGCTTACGCCACGCCTGGCTGGGTCTCTCCCCAAACTGGCCATCAGGGAGGGCATCCAGCAGGCAGAGATGGGGCAGGTCGACCAGGATATACCAGGTCTGAAGACACTGGTCAGCTGCCTAATCAAGGAGGCCAAACTCCCAGCGAGCCCACTCCCTCTCCGCAGTAACCCCGCAGGAACTCCGTCCCACCGAGGACAGGCACGGATTTCTTGGGACCAGAGTCTGTCTGTCGACTCCTCCTGTCTCGTGTGCCAAGCAGCTGTGAGCTCAGTAGGCGTTTGCTAAGTGATGGAACAAGGGACATGGGGATCGCGTGTGTTGACTGTTCCAGCTGCCCTGCCCCACCAGGAGGCAGGGTGATGGGGCCTCATCCAGGCCTGCACAGTGATCGTGTACCCTCGCTGGTCCCCAATAGACGCCCCTCTTCACCTTCACCTGAGAGAGCAGCTGAAATCTTTATCTACCAGTTTATTGGGCCACTTTTCATAGAGCTTCCTCCCCGACCCAGCTGGGTGACCAATCTTGTCTTGACAAAATGCCCCAGGTATGTGTTGCTTCACGTGAAGCCACCCATAGAGGCTTCAAACAACCACGTATTTTGCTCACAGTTTTGTGGGCAGGGGAGCGCCCACAAAACTGTGGGCGGGGATGATGTGTCTCGGATCCATGAGCCGTCAGCTGGGCGCCTTGGTTTCCTCGCCCAGCTCTGTCTCCACGTACCTGCTCATGGCCCAGGATGCTCACAGCCACCAGATGCAGGTTTTGCCCAGCGTGGATGTCTCCAGGTGTCCCACTCCTCACAGGACAGCGCTTCCAAGAGGCAAGAAGCCCAGACTGCTCAGTGAAGGGCAGCACCAATGTTACTGACCAGGGTTCTAGGATTCTTGAATCAATAGAAATTGATCAGAGGCCAGACTAGGAACACGGGCAAGGCTTTGTTGGGACTCGTGCTGCAGCACGAGGGAGAGGAAACGAGTAACAGGTTCCCTTGCTCGTTCCCCGAGTGTGGGCAAGCTGGTTTCTTAAATGGGGTGGAGGTAGGGAGGGATCGGTGGGTCGGGCCCAGAGGGACAGCTTAGGTGGACGGCCCGCCCCCTGGGCTGTGCTGTGTGCAAGGACCATGTGCAGTCCCCTGCTTTATGCTCCTGGCACATCAGAAATTGCAGCTGGTTTGTGGCCTTTTTGTATCTTACTGTTCATACGTTGCTCCAGCTGTGCATGCACGCAGTTATTTTTAGTCCCTTATAGTTTCTTTGTATCTGCTGCTGGAGGAGATGTTTGTCCAGGGGCAAGCCCTGCAGTAAAGGGCCCCAGGTCCCAGCCTGTCTCACCAGGAACTGAGCCATTTGTCACCACACTCTGCTGGCCCAAACAATCACAGTGCCCACCCTAACCCCAGATCCAAGGAGGCAGAGACTCTACTCCACCATAGGGGAGGGACAAGTTCACTACCCATTGCCCCTGTTAGTAGAAAAACCCGGCCTGCCCGCATTGCAGTGCACTGTAATTGCTTTCTAATCCTTCCGACACTAGATCTGGAAGGGCCCAGTGAAAGGTTTAACTCCCTCAGCCCAGGTTGGACACTGCCCCCACCCCCTTCCACGTCCTTCCAGACAACATGCACTGAGGCCCTCCTTAGCTTCCTCCCCCATAATTCACACATTCCTTCTATCACAATAAAAAAAAAGAAAGAAAAAAGAGCAACAAGAAAAATAGAACCTTATCATATTAATTACATTCCTGTTAGAGCATTATAGTGGCTCTCTGATGACAACACAACAGCCAAGACCTCTATTCATGTCATTCCTGAGTTCCTACCTGTGCTGGAATCACAAAGAGCTGCCTTATAAATGATCCTTATGACAAAAAAGAAGCAGACTCACAGACATAGAGAACAAACTAGTGGTTACAGTGGGGAGAGGGAAGGAGAGAGGGGCAAAGTAGGGGTAGGGGATTAGGAGGCACAAACTATTATGTATAAAATAAGCTAGATATATTGTACAAGGGTCTATTGTACAACTCAAGGAATATAGCCAATATTTTACAATAACTATAAATGGAGTATAACCTTTAAAAATTTTGAATCACTATATTGTACACCTGTAACATATAATATTGTACATCAACTATAGCTCAATTTAAAAATTTTTTTAAATAATAAATTAAGCTGAATCACAAAAAAAAAAAGATCTTTACTCATATGAGATGCACGACTGGCTAATGGGCCTTAACAAGCCCTAGACGGGAGAAGCCCAAGATGAGAAATGCAGTCAGACAGCTGCCCTCATGGCCCCAGGACACAGCTTGACCAAGGTAATTGATGTCAAACAGAATCCAAACAGTCTCTGGGGTCTTGTCCACTCCGGGAAATGCTAGAGGGAGACTGCCAGGGCCAAAGATGCACGAGAAACAAATTAGCTGGAACCACCACCCCCATCACTACCTTGCCCCGCAACCATATCGCCAGCTACTGGAGGGGAACCAAACCTTGGGCTGTGCCTTCACCCGCCATGGGCCAAAGAGGCCACTCATCCACTTGCAACTAACATCTCTGTGCACAAAGAGATGACAAAATTCTGCCTCTAAGCACCGAAGTGCTGCATAAGCCCATAAGGGCATACGAACAAAATACCACTAGTTCCTGAAAGGAAAGGAGTCTTGTCCATAACTGCCTGCCAGAACCTGCTCCCTAAGGGCTGCCAAGACCTGGAGGTATGTTCTGTGTGCACGAAGCCAGCAGAATGAAATCCCCGCAAAGCCCAAGATGGGCGCAGAGACAGACAACAGAGCTGAGGGGGGCAGAACAGACAGACTTCGGTTTGGGCGTTTTTGCAGTCCCACCGATTTCTTGATTTATAGATTGTGGTTATATTTCTGTGTTCTTTTCAAATTTAAAATGTTTTCGTTTTAAACATTTTAGCATTTAAAAAAATTATTTACCCTCTCAGAAGCTATTCAGACATGGCTTTTGTTTCATTGTAGGGTACCTGGGATGACAGAAAAATAGGAAGATTTCAAAAGATAAGTCTGCAAGAAGAGTCAGGGAAATGCCAGTGGAGAGTAAGAGGGAATGTCTGAGCTGCTTTGGGTGCTGGAGAAAGAAAGTAGAGGAACATTCTACAGTCTGGTCGGCCTGTCTCAGGGCCTGGAGAAAGGAGCTTCCAGGTCACCGGGGCATGAATGTGTGGCTACCCCATGCTGACCCCAATGTTAATACCCATAGTAGATTGAATAGTATTTCCCAGAAATTCATGTCCACCCAGAAACTCAGAATGTGACCTTATTTGGAAATAGACTCTTTGCAGACATAATTAGTTAAGGTTAAGATGAGATCATAAGGTGGGCCCTCAATCCAATGACGAGTGTCCTTCTACAAAGAAGAAAAGGCAGACACAGAGGTGAAGGCCAAGTGAAGATAGAAACAGAGGTTGGAGTGATGAGGCCACAAGCCAAGGAATGACAGGAACCACCAGAAGCTGGAAAAGACAAGAAGGATCCTCCCCTGGAGACTTCAAAGGAAGCTGGGGCCTGTCACCACCTTGATGTCAGACTTCTGGCCTCCAGAACTGTGAGATAATACAGGTCTGTTGTTTTAAGCCACCCCGTCCATGGTAACTTGCTACATACAGCAGCGCTGGGAACTGAATATAAAGCCCAACCCCCAGGCGTCCAATTGGCAGAGAAAGGGAAATCCAGAAATAGAACCACACACACAAGGAAAGCCAGCCACACTGTCAGGTCTGGAACCCCACGTGTTTTCCCTCATCTTGGGAGACCTGAGGTTTGTGATTCTCCAATCTGAACAGGAATGATTTGATCGGTGTCTGGGCTCTACCAAGAAGACACTGCGGGGACACCCTGAAGGCATCATGACAATGACAGTTCACCTTGATAGTTTTCTATATGACCGGCCCTGTCCTCAAGTTTCATGGGAAAAGAACAAAAGAGCACACGACACCCGAGTGGGTGGGAGCTACTGGTACCTCATGGAACGGCAAGGAGATGGGAGCTCAGAGGGGTTAAGTGACCTGTCCACTTAGAGGTTTGCTGGAGGCTATGCCAGGGTCAAACCCAAGTTGTCAGACTCTGGGGTAGGGGGCTTTTCTCTTACTGTCCAGGCTACTGTCACCAAAGCAGAGGGCATTAACAAGGAAGCAGGGGCTGAAACCCACGTATGAATTCCCAATGGCCACCAGGAGAGGAGGACATCCAAGGTGGAGTCTCCTCTATTAACTAGGAGAGGGCAGCAGGCAGAGAGGGAAGGGAAGAGGGAGGGACAGAAGGGACAGGAGACAAGGGATTCGGGGACCTGCCATTATCCACCGGAGGGGATGTCTTGCATAACTTGGAACACGGTCTAAACATAAACCACTTCTAGAGCACTCGGCAACCTCCACCGTTCAGCCGATAAAAGGCGCTAAACCTTGCAGGCTGCCACCCTTCAGAGGAGATAATGAGACGACTAGAAAGGTCAACCGCCCTCTGAAATGCGTCCTGGAAGAACAGAAGCGAGCCCGAGGAACTGTATTCGCTTTTCCTGCATGTCTGTGTTTAGTAGTTACACTTTCCTGGTGCATTTTTTAAAAGGAAAAATCCACAGTGTTGAGGTTTGTTTTGCCTTCCCTTCAGGCTACAACGCATCCTCCGGGGTTCACGGTCTGTCTGCATGAAGCCAGAGCACAGGCTTAGGAGGAGTCTCTGTGGGATGCAATCCCCCCTTCTCATCCACTGATATCAGGGGGTCCCACAAGGGAGAAGGGAGTCTGGGGTCCCTCTGGAGTTCTTCATTCCCAGGATGAAGGAGGGCTAGGGGAGCAGCTCCACTAAGAGGGAGGCAAAGGCAACCAGACTCTGTGACTCTGTGACCCTGGGCATCCAGGGCTGGTTCTGTGGGATTGCTGGGCCAACTCAGCTGCTTAGGTGGCACTGGGACATGCCAGGCTTGCACACATTCCCCAAGGGCAGTGCAAGGCATGGGACCAGGGCTCCACCAGGTAAGCACGAGGGTTCACGCAGGGCAAAGCCAGGGCTCGCCTGGGAGCAGTACAAAGCCCAGATCAGTCTGGAAAGCACATAATGCAGCCTACAGCTTGCCAGAGAGCACCAGTGCACCCCTGGCTCCAGCTAGCCACGTATGGCTTCCTTTCTTCCTAAAGTCCTACAGCCACAGAGACCTAGAATGGTAAGGATTTACGTCAGAAGGACACAGTCCCATTCCTCAGGCCAGAAGAAGATGCCGATGGCTGAATGTCCCCTTTCCAGTGGTGACAGTCAGAAGCAGGACCCAGACCTCCTGCCGTCAGTCCACCAACCCCGCTCGCACGCACCTCGCACTCCCACCCAGGATGACGCTGTTCCGTTACCTGTGCCTGTCGACTTTGCCAGCTCCTTGAACACAAGGTCCAGGTGGGCTCACAGCCCAGCAAGCAAGCCTAGCTGTGTGTCTGCTCTGAGTTTACAGAGGCCACAGGGGGAACTGACCATGGAAGAAAGCCCTGGAGGACAGAGCAGCGCAGTGTTTACACGCACCTGCTCTGGACTCAGGTGTGTATCTGACATACTCTGTGCATCTCTGGGCAAGTCACTCAGCCTCCCTGAGCCTCAGCACCCTCGGCAGGACCTATCTTGAGTGGTATTGCCAGGATGGATGAGTCACTGTGAGCGAAAGCTTAGCTAAGTGCCTGGACCATACCAGGATTCAACAATTACAGTCAAGAAGTATTATCATCAATTACCTTTCAAGTTACTGCACGGGAAAAATCCAAGTTCCCTACTGGAATTTCCACCCAAGAGAACCGAAGCAGGAAACCCCAGAGTAGGGACGGGAGAGTGACCCATGGTTAACATCCCAGGCCAGGACCTGCCTTCCACGACCCATCCTTCTACCCTCATCGAGCAATTGAGACCAAGTCAAACCATGCTTGGCGTCATCTCCCCGGTCCTCCCCGGCACTGCCCCAGCCCGAGGGGCCAACCTCGGCACTGCACAGCACGCAGAAGGAAGACTGTCCAGCTACAAATTCACTTTTTTCCTGACCCTGAAAAATTGGGGAACACATCCCCAGAGCCTAAATAGGCCCTCCCGGAACATGCAAAAGGAGAAAGCCAATCACGCCCCCTGACCTTCTAGCCTTTCCAGACTGTAATATCATCAGTCTCCAGGAAGCCCTGCTTTGAGCAAGCAGCTTCCTGTAAGTCTGGAGTCTTAAGCCCTTTTCTCATCCATCCTTCAAAGAAAGAATTTGAACAAAGAAAAGCAGGCTGCCCACGTGATCATGGTCGACACGGAAAGTTCTGCTTGTGAGCACCTGATCACAGAGTAAAAACAGAAGCTACTTGGCCTCCAAATACTGGGCGCTGGGCTAAGTGCTTCACGTACATCAATTCATGAGATTCCCCACAACCCCTGATGAGCTAGGTTTGATTACCCCCATTTTAGAGATGAGGAAACTGAGGCTCAGGACCTTTCAGTAACCTGCCCTGGCTTCATAGCTAGCAAGAGGGGGAGCCAACATGCTATCCACCTCCAGATCCAGCATCTACACAAAGCATCCTGGGTGTCCTCCCCATGGATGTTCAGACCCCTCCGATGTCTGAAACTAGATTTCTAGGAACCCACGGTCCATGAGCTAACAGAAATTTCTGGAAGCTTCGAAGGCTGTAATGACCATAATCTGTCTGTAAAATAATTGTTTCAGGTGGATCTGGCTGTCTAAATGCCTGTCAGCCTTATCTGTCACCCCTAATTAGGAATGTCCACTTTATTAAAACTGAGGAAACTTCAAGCAGCCGCTTCTAATTATTTCATTAGCAACCCACCACCGCTTCTCACCACCCTGAAACAAATATTTGGGGCATAACTGAAAGGTATCATTTCTTCCATAAAGTTGCTCTCGTGTTAGCACCTAAAATAAGAAGATTATGCATATTAGGTTAAAAATGGAGACTCTTATAGCAAAAAAAAGAAGCAACCGTCTGCTTTCTAGAAGAGTTCTCTTCTCAGAAAGGTGGACCCCTAGCTCTGCGGATGGAGCATGAGACGGCATGCAGCTGAGAACCAAAGGGCTCACCATCTCATCACTGAGTTCCATCCAGATTGCCCAACACCCCACATCCTGGCAACGCCACAACACCATGGCTAGTGCGTGATGGTGCACCCCCTAAGAACCCAAAAGTGAAAGAAGTAAGACTGCTCCCTGAGCTTTGAACTGTGGTGTCAGCGGGAGGGGAGAGGAGAGCAAAGCCACCCAAGACACTTGGCATCCTTACCTGACGTTATAGGGTTGGGTCAGCAGGATCCCCCCAGTGACACCTTTAGCCAACTTGGCTAAAGTACACTGCGGTTCAGAGAGCCTCAATAGGGAGCATCAATATAGGGATGCAGGGCTGTGTGTCTCCACCCTCCACTTACTCTCTGAGGCCAGGCTGAAGGGTTGGGGCCACTGACCATTCTTACGGAAGGGCTGACATGCGCGTGCTAGGTTTTGAGAAGATTCCTCTAAGAGCAGAGGGGTCTGGGAGGCTAGTCAAGGCCGGTGCCGTCATCCAGAAACGGGTACAAGGGGTGATTTGGGGTTGTGGCTCGGGGAGGATATGGAGTGATGTACACAGGAGGTGCTGAAGGAGGACTCACCGGGACGTGGGAGGGAAAAAAGAAGCAGGATTTGGGGTGACACACAGTGGGGAGATGGGGGGCGGGTAACGTGACTGGTGTGGTCCGTTTAAGGGTGATTTGAGGTCAATTCAGCACAGTCTCGACCTACTGATTCCATTAGCTGTCTCTCCCTCTTGGACTTCTAAATGCAAACGATGTGTTCAACTGAATCATTAGGAAGCGTGTGGTTTCAACTCTCCACAAAGAAAGCCCTCCTTGGATTCAGAGATAATACGATGCTTTCAGGTTTCCGAAACAGGATGCTGCACACCCTCAGCTGGTCCCCAAAATGCTGACTTCCGGGCAAAGGTGAGAGAGCATCAGGACAGGAAACAGGTGCTGGGGAGGTTTCCCCGACTTTGCCAAACTGTAGCTGCAGACCTTTGTCATCACACTAACCCATGGCTTCTATGTTGTAATTTAAAAATAAGGCATTTATGGAACTAAACCAATTTCTCCCCTTTGCCTTTGCTGCCAGTGAATTCAGTCCTTGATGCATTCCTGGGGCCAGAATATAGCTATTTCTCAGTCTTGTCATTAGAAATGTGTCCTTTCTTCCATAATTGTCCCATTACCTATGCATTGACCTTCATAAGCTGCCTCCAAACTTTTCTGAAAGTAAGCAAGGGATGTGTCGCTAAAAAGATGCTCTATTCCATGCAGCTACTTCCATGCATCAAAGAGCCCTGAGCAGAGTATCAGACACACAGGAACCCCTACTGTCTGGTGGCCCCACCTCACGTACAAGGTCCTTGTGTGGGTTATACTGTGTCCCCCAACAGGTATGTTGAGGCCTTAACTCCTGGGTACCTGCGAAAGTGACCTTATATGGAAATGGGCTCTTTAAAGATAAAATTAAGATGTACATTAGGGTGAAGTCATACTGAAGTAGGGTGGGCTCTTCATCTAATAAGACTGGTGTTTTTATAAGATGAGGAGAAGAGACACAGAGACAGGGATGCAAAGAGAAGGACACCAAGTGATGACCCAGACACACAGAGGGATAATAGCCATGAGATGATGGGGGAGGGGGGAGCGGAGGTGGGAAGATGTTAGAATTATGCTGCTGTGAGCCAAGAAATGCTGGCAACCACCAGGGGAGAGAACATGGCCCTGGCGACACCTTGATTTCAGACTTCCAGTCACCAAAATTGTGAGAGAATACATTTCTGTTGTTTTAAGCCACCCAGTTTGTGGTCTTTTGTTACAGCCGCCTCAGGAAACTGATACAGCCCTTCATACTAGAGCAGACGCCGCCATGACCCTCCCCACCAGCTCCATCCTAGCCCCATTTGCCTGCTTGCTGCCCCTCAAACCCTCAGCAAGGGTCTCAGAGCCCCCCACCAGCCTGCCTTGGCAGATCTTCCCCCAACATCCCGACATCTGTGGGACTTGCTCCCTAGTATCTTTCAGGTCTCTGCTCAGACATCACCTTCTAAGGGAAGCCCTCCTTGACCACTCTCTATATACAAACCTACCCAATCTTGCCCTCTGTATTCTCCAATACCTACTTGTTAGAGGTGGAATTGTCTCCTCCCGGGCAAAATATGTTGGAATCCTAACCCCCATTTACCTCGGAACCTTATTTGGTGATAGACACTTCACAGAAGTAATCAAATTAAAATGAGACCATTAGGGTCCCAATCTCATATGACTGTGTCCTTGTGAAAAAGGGAAATTTGGACGCAGAGACAGACACACACAAAGGGAAGATGATATAAAAACGATGAAACAGAATGACCACGAAGCCTGGAGCAGATTCTCCTTCACAGCCTCAGAAGGAAGCAACCCTGCTGGCACCTTGATCTCAGACTTCCGGCCTCCAGAACAGAGAGACAGTACATTTCTATTGTTTAAGCTGCCCAGTCCGTGTATTTGGTTAAGGCAGCCCTAGAAAACTAATACGCTTCCTGATCTGCTACATGTTGATTTCTTTTTTTTTTTTCTTTGCTCCCTATTAGAATCTAATCCCACGTGGGCAGGGATTTTTTATATTTTATTCACCACCCAAGTGCCTGGAACAGTGTCTGGTGTGAAGCAGTTGTGCAATAAATATTTGTGGAATCAGTGAATGAATTTGTTAATTGCTCCCTCCATGACGGCACCACACACACATTATGTACAGTCCTGAGAGGTTTCTTTCCTCCTGACACCAAATATATGGTGTCTTTTCCAACACCACTTCTCCAACTCTCCAACACCAGCTGGGTGGCCAGCAATTCAATTCAGTTCTGACACTCTCTACCTGGAGTCAGTCAGTTAAAGGGGTCATTCGGCCCCTCAAGACTGCCCTCTCTTCAGACATCATTCACAAATCCTGGGCCACCCAATCTTCTGACCAAACGGCTATAAATCAGAAATTCCCAAGACCCCCTCCTCAGGTTTGATAATCCTCTAGCACAACTCACAGAACTTCAGGAAAGCACTTCACTTACTATTACCAGTTTGTCATGGGGGATACAACTCAACAATGGCCAAATGGAAGAGAAGCATGGGGGTTGGGGGTGGGACACAGAACTTCAATGCCTTCTCTAGGGAGGCCACCCTCCAGCACCTCGATGTGTTCAGCAACGTGGAAGCTCCCTGCATCCCATTGTTCAGGAGTTTTTATAGAAGTTCCATTACATAGATGTGATTGATTCAATTACTGGTCATTGGTGATTACCTCCAGCCCCTCTTCCCTCCCCAGAGGTTCCCTCCAGGCTTCTATTCCTGGTGTGATCTTTCTGGAAACCAGCCCCCATCCTGAAGAGGTAAATACAAGACCAAGAAATATATAAAAAGATGGCCAGTATGATTAGCAGATGCAAATTTTTGTATATAGCATGGATAAACAACAAGGTCCTACTGTATAGGACAGGGAACTATATTCAATATCCCATGATAAACCATAATGGAAAAGAATATGGAAAAGAATATTTATATGTATAACTGAGTCACTTTGCTATACAGCAGAAATTAACACATTATAAATCAACTATTTTTCAACAAAACATTTTTTTAAAAGATGCTCAATATACATACTAATTAAGGAAAGATAAATTAAAACACTGAAATATTTTATAACCACCCAATTGGAAAATATGCAAAAACCTAACAATTTCAGTATCAGTGCAGATATAAAGCCATGGGATAACTTACACATGGGTATTTGAAGGGTAGTTTGCTACAATCACTCTGGAAAGAAAAGACTTGCTCTTCAATCCAGCGGTTCCATTGCTAGGAAAAGAATAGAAAAACTCTTACAGAAGTTCCATAGGGAAAATGGCACAAGAGAGTTTATTGCATTATTTGTTTGTCATAGAAAAAATATACACAGTATGACATCAATAAAATACATTCTGACAACACAAAAAAATAGGGATTCACATATAGGATGTTAATAGAATTTTCAAATGCCATTCTAGGTAAACACCAAATTCAAGATGACAGTTCCCCTCTGGGTGAGGGACGGGGAAAAGAAAGGGATCATGGAAGGATATACTGGGAGTTTTGCCAGCATGTGTGTTCTTTTGCTTCTTAAAGAAATAGGAAGCAAGTATGACAAAATATTGGAACTCCCTAGAGCTGGGTGGTAAATGTGCTGTGTTTGTCATGAACTTTTCTGTGTATTTGAAATCATTCATATTTTAAGAAAAGCATTCAAAAGTGTGCCTCTTAATGTAGTGACTCTTTTTCTCTTGAGCAGGACCTCTTTTATCAGTCCCACGGTTGCCACGGCAGCTGCACACTTACTATGCCCCCTGCCACCCTCACATAGTGGGCTTTACACTGCCCGGACCTCTGTAAATGGGGAGAAAAGGATGAACTGATAGTTCTTCAGACCTCTGAAGATCATATGAAACGTCTTCTCATCTCTTTTCGAAATGGGCTACCTCCTGCTGACCACTAGGTAGGACACCAGCTTGCCAGTTGCTGAATAAAAACGCTACGTAGAGAATCCTTGAAGCAGCCTCTGTTTCTGCAGAGAGGACCATGCTCAGAGAGCTGTTCGTGGTGTGCTTCCCAAGTGTGTAAGCAACACCCTTCTGGACTCCCGATGATGACAGTTCATTTGGAGTGCAGGGAGCAACACGTTGCTAATTTGCGCACATTTAAACATATATTCAATTAACTGAAATTTTTGTTGATCCATGATTTTTTTTTTTTTCTGGCTAACTGTGGTTGGGAGAAGGAAGAGGAAAAAAAATGGAAAAGAGCACTTATTTGATGTCCGTTATGTGCCAGGAAGCAAATGACAGCTTTGTCTCCTGTGACCCTTGGGCCTGTCCTTGAAGGAGGAGCATCATTTCAGTTTCAAAAGGAGGAAGCAAAGGCTCTGAGATGTTAGGTGCCTCACCCAATATCTCACACATGAGCAACAGACAGAAGGTTTGAACCCACCTCTCTCTTCCAACAAAGCTTGCCCTCTTTCTGTCATACTCCTTCTCCAGAAAGCCTTTGCAGTGAAAGTCTGAGAGAGAGAAGGCAGAGAATATATTTAGTGTAATTTAAACATCTGTAGGTACAGCTATAAGAGAACAGATTATAAGAAAACAGACAAAAGGGCAGTCACCTCCGAGTTCCGCCTGAACCAAGATCACAAAATAAAATGAAAAATATTGTAGCTTATTCCTCCCACAAAATGAGTTTTTTAAGGGAGTAAAACGTCTAGGGAGCTATTCTTATATAACAAGAGGGAAAATAAGGTCCCGGTATGGTCTTTTCACTCCAGACGTGGTGAACTGGGAACAGATTCTCACAAGCATTTGTGCATTTGTTTGTTCGGGGGCGGGGGGCGGGGTTGGGGGGAGCGGGTTGAATCTCACTAGGGCTGCCATAGCAAAGTACCACAGACTGGGAGGCTTTAAATAGATTTATCCTCTCACAGTCTGGAGGTCAGAAGTTTGAGATCAAGGTGTCAGCAGGGTTGGTTTCCTCTGAGGGCCCCTCTCCTTGGCGTGTAGATGGCCACCTTCTCCTTGTGTCTTCACATGGTCACCCTCTGTACTTCTCTGTGTCTGAGTCTCCTCTTCTAATAAGGACAGCAGTCCTATTGGATTAGGGCCCACTCATATAACCTCATGTAAACTTAATGACCTCTTTAAAGATCCTATCTCCAAATACAGTCACTTTCTGAGGTACCAGGGATCAGGACGTCAAAACATAAACCTAAGGGAAACACAATTCAGCCCAAAACAGGGAAAATAAGAGGTGTGAAGAAATCAGATCAGAGTTTGTGGGATTCTGTGAAAACAGTCATAGATGGTGACATAGCGTTGTTTAGCCACCAAACCAGAACAGAACCATCTTCTCTAGAAATATCCCAGTTGACTGGCATCAGAGTTGAATCATCAGTAAAATCTTTTTTTTTTTCCTTTAGAATCATATGAAAATAATTATGACAAGGATTCTGGGGAGATTGTGAGGCATAATATTTTCATCTCTTCAAATTCCTCCATCAAATCAGACCAAGCAACCAGTGTATCAAAATCAAAGACCTTGGGCTTCCCTGGTGGCACAGTGGTTGAGAGTCCGTCTGCCGATGCAAGGGACATGGGTTCGTGCCCCGGTCTGGGAAGATCCCACATGCCACGGAGCGGCTGGGCCCGTGAGCCATGGCCGCTGAGCCTGCACGTCCGCAGCCTGTGCTCCACAACGGGAGAGGCCACAACAGTGAGAGGCCCGTGTACCGCAAAAAAAAAAAAAAAAAAAAAAAAAAAAAGACCTTGAACTTCTACAACAAAATAATTAACAAGGTATTCCAATGAATCTTGCAGAATGAGCATGTGGGGTAAATCACCAACAGCTACAAGACCCGTATGGTTGAGGATCTGTGTGGGAGGAAAGAAAGGGATTCCGACAGTACAGAGAACAGAAAAACCACAACATTTCTCACCTGTATTCACTGACAGCACAGAGGTCCAATTTGAAAATTGTAGCATCCAATTCACAGGGGAGCACGAGGGGACCATGACACACCATTCTGACCATGAAGGAGAAGTCTGGAAGCCTTCAAAAACAGCACAGGGAAGCTACCTGACAAGACAAACTCCACAAGGAAGAGATCAGGAATAAAGAGTACAGAGAACAGAGGTGGTGCAGGAAAACTTGGGGGAGGGGATCAGAAAGTCAGATCTCTGAAAATATTGAATACAATATTTCTTGTCACTTTGCAAAAGCAGCAGAAGAGGGAGCACTAGAGCCAGGAAGCTACAAAACCTATTTTGCTGTATCCCTCACTCCTATAAATACAGAAAAACTCATTTCACTTAAAAACAAAACACAATAGAAAGGATCATGGCCAATTCTAATATAAAGTTGTTATAAGAGGAAAGAGAAATAGAACATAATATTGTCCTTACAGGCAACGAGAGCAAAACAGAAAGCTATGCTGCACAATGCAGATGAAAATGTAACCTAATATTTGCAATGAGGTGAAAGGAATTAAGCAAATGATAGATGTTATTAAAGCGTAACTTAGGGAATTCCCTGCCGGTCCAGTGGTTAGGACTTGTCACTATCACTGCGATGGCCCAGGTTCAATCCCTTGTAGGGAAACTAAGACCCCACAAGCTGAGCCATGTGGCTAAAAAAAAAAAAAGTGTAAAAATCAAAACTAGAAACCTTTAGAAGTATAGGATTTGAAAGGACAGGTAACAGAACTCAGAACAGGATTAGAAGTACAAGGAAAATTTTTCAGAAAAAAGTAACTAAATTAGCAGAGACATCAAAAGCAATAAACAAAACAAATAATGGCTTAAAAGAAACAAAATATAAAACAGCAGATTTTCCAAAATCAAAACAAAATGAAGAGGTTCCACTTTTGGTTAAGATGTAGAAGATCACAAAAGACCACCACTACACCATAGCTATGAGAAAGTGCTGGATAAGCTTGAAATTGTATTTTTCTTTAACACCATTAAAGAGTTGTAGATTCAAAAGAAGTCTGAATAAACTAAAATCCAGAGAGGGATGAGCCCTTCTTTGTTGAGCACGGCCTCTTCCATTACTGGGGTAAGTTGTCAAGTATGGGAGCCTGGATGGGCAGAAAAGCAAATTGGCTACTGGTAGAGAAAAATTGAGGGGATAAGGAGAAACTGAGTGTTTAACAGCTGATGTGTAGATTTGAATCTGGTGGAGTCCCAAACACAGAGTCAGACATCACTGTCTGCCAACCTTCTCTCACAGAAATTTACTGAGTAAATGGAGGGCAGGAAGATGACACAAGAAAGAGAAATTTTGTGGTATCAGATCTCACAGCACTGCTGGAAGGAGGGTAATCCCACACTCAAGATATTTAGAAACAGAGGTGAATTAAGTTAACCAGAGTGACAAACCCAGTGCTAATTCAGCTCAACTAATGATTAGATTGAAGAGATCAGATCCTAGACCAAGATACCTGACTCAAAAAAGAGCAAGAACTTCCTGGAAAATATTATAATTTCTGTCTGTTTTCACTGCTCTGTTATACTCAAACAGTAGTATTTAATTAAAAAACAAACAAAAAACAACAAGAAAAAAAACCTAAAGTACATGTGAATAAACCTGAAAGTATCACCCATAAATAGAAAAAATAGTCAGTAAAAACAGACCCAGGGATGACCCAGAACTGTCATGTGCAAATAAAGACTTTAAATGTATTAATATATATGTTAACATTTTAAGAGTGAAAAATGCGCAAAATTTGTGAAAATATAAGGAATTGTAACAGAGAAATAAAATGAGAAACTAATCTAGTGCAGAAATGATTTCCAGGAACACTCTTCCTGCCCTCTGTTCCAATTCACCTGGCTTGGTGACACAAATATCACAATATATTGCCTTGAGCATCTCATTTCTTTAATTTCATAGGAGAAAAAACTGCCTTCATAAGACCTAAAGTTGTTAACTACTGTAATATTTTGCAGTAATTATATGTTTTTTTTTTCAGGTTCAAGTGATTGAGTAATTTAAGTACACATTATCAACTGGATTTTTATTTGAAGAGTCTATTTGTAGAGAGATACTACTATAAATTCATTCAAGCCTTGTAACTTGGATATAACAATATTTTAAGGACTTTAATATATGTTTTTAAAGATTCAAGAGAGAAATCCAAACACAGCAGGAATGAGAAAAAGAATTATTCAGAAAACTTGATAAAATTTGAATATGCCAGTTTAACTGCAATTTGAAAATGTGCTTTGGAATGTTTCAATAAAACAAATGAGAAATTATAGACTCGTATGGACTTGTATAAAAAGTGTCTTTTTTGACACTAAAATTTGTTAAAGCACTGAAAGAAAATACACATAAAAATTAATAGAGGGCTTCCCTGGTGGCGCAGTGGTTGAGAGTCCACCTGCCGATGCAGGGGACACGGGTTCGTGCCCCAATCGAGGAAGATCCCACATGCCGCGGAGCAGCTGGGCTCATGAGCCATGGCCGCTGAGCCTGCGCGTCTGGAGCCTGTGCTGCACAACGGGAGAGGCCACAACAGTGCGAGGCCTGCATACAGCAAAAAAAAAGAAAAAAGAAAAAAGAATATTTAAAAAGCAACAAAGATGAGAAATGAACAACAGAAATCATTCTGCTGTCAAAGAGAGAACGTTAATAATGAAAAAGTTTAGATGATCCTGAAAGTAGTCGATCATTAAGACAAGGAAATAAATTTCTAATAGAAATAATTGTTTCTTGAATGACGTGGTATCCAATTAATAATGAGAAGTGAGTCATAGGATCAGACTGAAATAAGATTTCAATATTTTGCTTCTGTGACACTGAATAGTGACACGGATGAAGATAACATAAAACTCCTAACACCACTACAACAAGGACGTTGATGACCATCTGGTTAAAGAGGATCGGTTCAAAGAATACTTAAGAATAGTGAATCAGGGCTTCCCTGGTGGCGCAGTGGTTGAGAGTCTGCCTACTGATGCAGGGGACACGGGTTAGTGCCCCGGTCCGGGAGGGTCCCGCATGCCGCGGAGCGGCTGGGCCCGTGAGCCATGGCCGCTGAGCCTGCGCGTCTGGAGCCTGTGCTCCGCAACGGAAGAGGCCACAACAGTGAGAGGCCCGCGTATTGAAAAAAAAAAAAAAAAAAAGAATAGTGAATCACAAGAAAGTTGAAATGCCTTGCAGTCCTAAACTTCACGGGTGACAGAAACTCAATAGAGATGGTCCCAATTTTAACAATCCTAAAACTTTACATGATATTACCAGTAATTAGTTGTGAGGTTGTAATTAATTAATTAATTAATCTTTGCCAAACTATCAATAACAAATATTGATCACAGATGCCAGAGGAAAGACCAAATGACCAATCTATTCTCTCTTTCTAAATATAGTTTAAAATCGTTGCCATATGAAGAGGAAAGCAAAGAATATGCAGCCCAAAAAATAGAGAGGGGGGAAAAGAGGTGGTTCGGGCAGCTAACTAATAAAATAGTGTGTTACTTTTCTGGACTTTTTAATGGGTGTGCTATTAAATTTATGATCGATGGTGATTTTTTTCTCTCCTAAATAAATATTCACCATCAAACCTAACTCCATATTCATAATTTCATGTTATTTGTTATTAAAATGGACCCTCCAATAATACAAGCTTCGGGCCTCAGAAAACCTAGCTCCACCCACACAGAGCACTGGCCAGTCTCCGTGGGCACTGGCCACGTTCCCTGATTAGTGGGGGTTGGGGGATGCAAGGGCATACCCTTCAGGTTCTTTTTTTTTTTGGCACATGCGGCATGTGGGATTTAGTTCCCCAGCCAGGGGTCAAACCCACACCCCCTATATTGGAAGTGCAGAGACTTAACCACTGGACTGCCAGGGAAGTCCCCAGGTTCTTTTAAATAAGTCACCAATGTCTCTTATTTTTCGTTTGCTGGGTTTGGTTTTATGATTTGTCTTTTTCCCCCTTAAGGAAGGGCTGTCGGTCATGTTAATGAAAGTGACAGCATCCCCAAGTGGGAAGCATCCTGGGACCATTTCACCCACCAAGACCACTTCTGAAGCAGAAAGTAATAGTGGTTCCACCACCAAGCCAAAGGGCCCCATGGAAAGACAGGAAAAAAACATGTGCTCCCTAAGAGAGATAAGACAGGCTGACCAGAGAAAGGGTGAGAGTAGCCCAGGAGAGGTTCCAACCCCTGGGGCTTCCTGGGAAGGTGGCAGGACCCAGAAGTGTGGGAAGCTGATCTCTGTGAAGGGAACTTTGACCATGGGAGATGGAACAGGAGGATCCAGTGGATGAATTCTACCTGCCTCCCTCCTGAAGGATGGCTCTGAGCAGCTGCATGTTCATACAGCCAGCCCGGAGACAGTGCATGGGACCAAACAACCAGCCAGCCTGTCTGGCGAGGCTGGGATGGGTAAGTAACACACCCGCTTGTCTGCTTTCCCTCCTTGTCTGCTCAATCAATTGCCCCTACTCTGGCTTCTCAGGGATTTTCACACACACATACACACACACACCCAATAAAGTGTTAGCTCATTGTATCTGTTCTTCAATTTTAAAAAGGTGTATCAAGAAAACTGACCTAGAAGCCCAGATATAAAGTTTAGTCAATTCTCCAATCACTTAGCCATGGAAAGCATGATGATTATATAATCAGAAAACAGCCCCTTCCTGTCCTCATGCCCCAGTTGAAAATGGAAAGCAAAATGCCCAGATGTGAAAAAGGCTTGGGATAAAGGCCAGTGTCCTAGAGGGGCAAGAGTTACCACAGAGAGGAAATGACCAGGGAGCATCTGACAGCATGTGGGTGAGTTGGATTAAAGATGGAATCCAGTGAGTGATGAGCAAAGGTTTTGCAAACCTGAATGTAAGTGATGTGAAAGTAAGTTTCAAGCAAATGTTGAAATTAGGTTTGGCTGCAAATAACAGAAAATTGTCAAAAGCAACTTTTTCAGTACTCTGAAAATTAACCAAAGGCTTGCAACAATTTGAGGAGATTTATTCAAGAAAAATGACTAAATCTTGGTAAGAAATGTGAACTTTGTAGCATTTTCACTTGCCCTGGGCCCATCTTCCTTTTACCAGCTGGGGCAGTTGGGGCAAGTTGCTCCCCCCAAAAGTCCCATTCCCAGACTCTGCCATTATTGTCCTGTCTGCGAGTTTTCTTGAAATCCCAGTGGCCACACACGATGAAGAAAATAGACTATACACATTTAGTCTGGAAAGTTCGTAAACAAACAGCAGCTGTTGCTAACAGAGTCTGGGAGATGTGATTTCCAGAGTTTCCACAGCATATGATTTAATATGTCCGGTTTGCAACAAACACGTTATTAGACCTATAAAGACACAGGAAATATGGCCCACAGGAAAAAAAACGCTGTCAGAAACTGCCCCTGAGGAAGCCCAGATGTTGAACTTACTAAATAAAGATGTTAAATCAGCTATTATAAATAAATTCAAAGAACTAAAGGAGGCCAAGCTGAGAACAAAAAGAAAGCATGAGAACTATGTCCCACCGAACAGATAATATCGCTAAAGAGATGAGACTTATTTTTTAAAATAAACAAATATAAATTCTGGAGCTAAAGAGTACAGTAATTGCAAAGAAAAACTGAAGAGTGGGGCTCAACAGCAGATTTGAAGACAGGTTGGTTGAGATTACACAGGCTGAGGAAAAGAAAGTGTCTTAGTCAGCTCGAGCTGCTGTAACAAATACCAAAGACTGGGTGGCTCAAACAACAGACATTCATCTCTCCCAGTTATGGAGGCTGAAAGTCCGAGATCAGGGTGCCAGCATGTTTGGGTTCTTGGTGAGTTCTCTCTTCTTGGTTCTCACATGGCAGAGAGAGAGAGAAATCTCTGGTCCCTTCATCCCCTCATTAGGACCCCAATCCCATCATGGGGCTCCACCTCCATGACCTCATCCAAGCCTAATCACCTCCCAAAGGCTCTACTTCCAAATACCATCACACTAGGGATTAGGGCTCCAACATATGAATTTGGTTGTGTGGGGGGAGAGCAACACAAACTTTCAGTCCACAGCAGAAAGAAAAAAGAATTTTTTAAAAAATGAACAGTGTCTCAAGAGAGCTGTGGGACATCGTCCAGTGTACCAACATGCACTTAATGGAAGTCTCTGAAGGGGACACACAAGACATTTGCACCTACCACTCCTCTGAGTTGTCCTTCCCTTATCTACCAGCATGGCTCACTCACTTTCCTCTTCCAGGTCTCCACTCAAATATCTCCTCAACATGGAGGTCTTTCCTGACCTCCCTGTGTAAAACAGCAATTCCCTAGCCCTCCTCACCATCCCCCAACCAGGCACTTCCAGGCCTCCTACTCTGCATTGTTTTTCTCTATGGTGGTCATCTACCTGATTGTCTATCTATCTATTCGTTTATTTGTTTGTGGTCTTCTCCCTCTACTGGTGGTAATTTCCAGGAAGGCTGACAGTTTGCTGTTTCACCACCAGCAGCTGGCCCAGTCCTGGCACCCCACAGCTGCTCAACAAATATTTTTGAATGAATGAATTCTGTCAGCCATAAAAATATCTGTCTGCTTTGATCCAGTAAACTCAGTCCTGGGAATTTAAGCAAATAATTCAAGAGAAGAGAAAAGTTATGTGAATGCAAATGTCTATTGCCGTAGAGTCGTTGGTCAAACTTCATCTTACCAAGGGCATGGGATAGGCCAATGATGAAAATATGGAGTCGGGTTTTTAGGAAAGGTTCCTCGGAAGAGAGAGTCTTGAGCAGAATCTTGAAGGAAGTGGCAGGTTTGCTTTAGCAGAAGAAAGACTCTGGCCAAAGACCCAGGGGGAGGAATGGGTCCTGGAGCATGAAGCCTAAAGGACACCAGTCAGTCATCGGCACCATGGGTCCCAGGGGAGTGGAGTTTGAGAACCAGAGAGAAGTTGGTGGGTGAGGGGGGCTGGGGTCATAGAGAGCACCCGAAATTCAGTATAAACACCACTGAGCTCTTCTTGCAATAAACATGGGAGAACCCCAAGATACTGTACATGTAAAGTTTGCATCTTACAAAAACTATTTTAAAATACCTACAAATGGGTAAAGTATGTGAGATTCACTCTTCCAGATCAGGAAAGTCATCGTGCAGTTCCTGGCAGATCTGTCAAACAAACTCCCACCTGGGTTTCTAATCCAGAACCAGCACCATCAGCGAGGGCAGCACTTCTTGTCTGGGGAACACCTCCACACCTATTAAGGATCCCATATCAGATCATTTGGGGGTTGTCGGCGTGTTTGCAACTCTGTCAGAAGAGATGTGAGAGTAATTTCAACAGAAAGACTGAAAAGCCATTCCTCTAGGGGAGAAAAGTCCTTAGACTGAAAAGTTCTTCAGGCAAAAATATTTGAGAACACAATAATAACAACAAAATTCTCAGGGCATGGATTTGCAGCAACATGGATGGACCTAGAGATGATCATACTAAGTGAAGTAAGTCAGACAGAGAAAGACAAACACCATATAACATCACTTATATGTGGAATCTAAAATATGACACAAATGAACTTATCTACAAAACAGAAGCCAACTCACAGACATAGAGAATGAACTTGTGGTTGCCAAGAGGGAGAGGGGATGGCTGAGGGATGGAGTGGGAGGTTAGGATTAGCAGATGTAAGCTCTTATACATAGAATGGATAAACAACAAAGTCCTACTACATAGCACAAGGAACTATATTCAATATCTTGTGAGAAGCCATAATGGAAAAGAATATGAAAAAGAATATATATATATATGTATAACTGAATCACTTTGCTGTACAGCAGAAATTAACACAACATTATAAATCAACTATACTTCAGTTTTTTTAAAAAAAAGTTCTGAACTTTTTAACTCTGGTTTGGTTTTGTTATCTGTTTTACTCAAAACGACAGTAAATAGCATTTTACCATGAAACACATTTTCATGATGCAGATGGCTTGATGGTTTTCCTCAGACGTTGGATTTTTAAACTTGAATTCTAATTCTCTTTGCATTACTATATTTATTCCTATTTTGTGTCATCTCAATAACTACCATTGAATGCTGTGGCTTTGCCTATGCCCCTCACTTAAGTTCCAAAGTTACCATGTGGCTTTAGCCAAATGATTTGAACCCTGCCCCTCCACTGTACAGTGAAGATAATCAGATTCCTCAGTCCTAAAGGCAATTTTAGTTAAAATGCTAAAAGTATGATCTACAGCACGAGATCTGACTCAGCTCTAAGGAATCACTGCTGCTGATTGGTTACCTTCAGAAGAATGGGAAAGGTTTTGCATATTCAAAGATTTTGAAAAAACTGGTGTCCAGTCATTGTAGCTCCCAATGTCACTTAGAAGAGAGATTCAACACGCAGAACTACCAAATAACAATTCAGAATGGGATACTGATAAGCTCCCAAGTATGCCCTTCCAATTAATACATGCAGTCATCCCCACTTATCCTTGGGGGATATATTCCAGGACCCCCAGTGGATGCCTGAAACCGAGGATAGTACCAAACCCTATATATACTGTGATTTTCCCTAAACATACATGCTGAAGATAAAGTTTACTTTATAAATTAGGCACAGTAAGACAATACCCTAATTGCCAGCATCACTACTCTTGTTCTTTGGGGTCATTATTAAGTAAAATAAGGGTTACTAGAGCACAACCACTGTGATACCGCTATAGGTGATCTAACAACCAAGGGGACTACTAAGTGACTAACGGGTGGGACATGTTAGAGAAAAGGATGATTCATGTCCTGGAGGGATGGAGCGGGAGGGCATGAGGTTCCATCATGCTATTCAGAACGGTGCACAATTTAAAACTTATGGATTGTTTATTTCTGGAATTTTCCATTTAATATTTTTGAACCACAGTTGACCTCAGTTAACTGAAACCACAGAAAGCAAAACCACACATAAGGGGGAACTACTGCAGTACATTAAAATGAAGTGAAAAATAGGGGTGGGGAAAGGAGAATTGGAGGAAGGTGGTCAAAAGTGGAAAGCAAAGAATGTTGCCCACCATCCAGCTCTACAAGGATTGAGTTATTAGTCACTGCAGTCGCTGACCTATATATAGAATTCAGGGCGAAGATCAAGAATGAGGCAAAACAGGCCCTTAGAGAGTTAGAAATATTTCAGATGAAACTTTTTATGAACCTGGATTCTTGCTTCTTCCCATACTTAGAAAAGCACTAAAATCATTAGCTGAGATATCTGTCCCTCATGATGAGCAGTAAGCTTCCACTGAGGTCTATGTTTGAGTGCACATACCCCTTTGCCAAAATCACGTGTACTCTGACCTCTCCCCCTCCCTCTTTGGAGCACTTCCTCAGAGCTATCTGAGAGGATTTCTCCCGGGCTCTAGTCCTCAGTAAGTCCCCTGCAACTGAAACTCACAGCTCTCACACTGTGTGTTTTTTTTCAAGTCAATGAAAAGTACAAACTTCCCATTATAAGATAAATAAGTACTAGGGATGTAATGTACAGCATGGTGACTATAGTTAACCCTGATGTACAGTATAGTTGAATGTTTTTAAGAGATTCAATCCTAAGAGTTCTCATCACAAGGAGGAATTTTTTTCTTTTCTTTTTATTGTATCTATATGAGATGATGAATGGTAACCAAACCTATTGTGGTAATCATTTCACAATATGTGTAAATCAAACCATTATGTTGTACATCTTAAACCTATACAGTGATGTATGTCAATTATTTCTCAATAAAACTGGAAAAAAATAATTATCAGGATTTTTCAAATGATGTGAGAAATAATATGCAGAAGGTACCCATGGAGGAGACTCAAAAAGTCATGGAGGTGGACCAAGATGGCGGAGCAGTAAGACGTGGAGATCACCTTCCTCCCCACAGATACGTCGAAAATACATCTACATGTGGAACAACTCCTACAGAACACCTACTGAACGCTGGCAGAAGATGTCAGACTTCCCAAAAGGCAAGAAACTCTCCACATACCTGGGTAGGACAAAAGAAAAAAGGAAAAACAGAGACAAAACAATAGGGACGGGACCTGCACCTCTGGGAGGGAGCTGTGAAGGAGGAAAAGTTTCCACACACTAGGGAGCCCCTTCACTGGTGAAGACGGTGGGTGGGTGGGTGGAGCTTCAGAGCCACAGAGAAGAGTGCAACAGTGCTCTTTCTCCTGAAATTGTTATCAAAAGTAATTTGATGTCCTTCTCCCTCTGGCCCCTGTGTCCAGCCTGCACATTTACACTATTATCAAGAGCAGCACTTGTCCAATTTTTTGGGTAGGTGGACCACCTGGGGACCCTGTTATAAGGCAGGTGCCTGGGATTCTGCATTTCCAAGTTCCCAGTGACACCATCCAAGGAACAGACTTGGAGTAGCAAGGTTCTTGGGTCTAATTCTCAAATTAGGGGAAGACATTTCAGAAGCTCCCAGGGAGCTTTCTCACACTTGCCTAAACGACCTACACCAGTCCACAGGGTGCAAAGGCCTCCTTCCATGCACTTTCCACCCCAAAGCTTTTGCTGGGCAGACTGACCAATGACAGAAATAAAAGATTATTAAAGACTAGGGTTTGTTTTCTTTTTTTTTGCTATATTCAACTAGAAAAAAAGCTCTGAGCCTCGAATATGGTCTCAGCCTTCTTTCCACCTTCCATGTCCTAACCACGCTCATTAAAATTGCAGATTCCCAAACTCTGTCCCAGAGAGTCCGATTCAGCAGGTCCTACTGTGGCCCAGGGACTGACCTTCTGATGCAGGTGGGGCCTGGACCACATCTAGCGAAGGACGGAATCATTGCTCAGTTTCCTTCCAGGGCTACTCAACTGTACCTCACTTTGGGAAGAAAATCAAATCTGCTCAAGTGTTTTGAGATCGATTTAAATACATTTTGGGTTTTTGTTTGTTTTTGTTTTTGGCCGTGCCGCAAGGCACGTGGGATCTTAGCTCCCTGACCAGGGATCGAACCTGCATCCCCTGCACTGGAAGCACAAAGTCTTAACCACTGGACCGCCAGGGAAGTCTGTAAATGTGTTTTCATATTCTGATCAATTTAGATAGCCAGAATATAACTGCAGTGCCTGGAAGTCTTCCTCTGCAGGTTGAAGCAAAAATAAATTAGATAAAATAACAAAATATAAAGTAAAATAAATCAACCCCAGAAGCCTTGAAGAATAATGTAGACTCTTCTGTAGGAATTTCTGAAGATGCAACCCAGTGCTTTACATTGCAAAGGCTCTAAAGTTTCCCTCTCTCTTTCTGTCTCTCTCTCTCTCCTCTTCCTCCATGGAAGCTTCCTCACCTTTTCCATATGTGCGCCCCCATAAACGCCACCTGGACCCTGTCTCCTGGGTCAGGGACCCTCCCACAGTTCACTGGAAAATGTAGTCTGCTCTCCTGTCCCCCTTTCCTTTTCTCTCACATTGAAAACCTGGAGTTCTATGGAATAGTGTATCCACTGTGATATCCTTAGATCTCAATCAGAAGTTCTGGAGTTACGTTTCTTCAGAAAAAAGTCAGTGAAGACAGGGGTCCTATAGGGGTTAAGAACCCCTGTTGGTTTTGAGGCAACATTGGTATCGACTATTAAGTGGAGGGGACCGCAAAGGACTTCAACCATTTAAAACTACAACAGGTGATATCTTAGAAGTTGATGAATGGGAAGAAAACTCAAGAGTGGTTTCACAGCGTCTCACTTCTTAAGTCTCAGAGTCCTCCTGGGTGAAATGAAGGTAACATCTAACTCACAGGGTCATTGTATTTGACAAATAAATGCCTAACTGGGGCTACTTGGCCGTGGAAGCTGTGGCATATTGCACTATAATTGTTGAAGGGCCTGTTCTCTCTCCCGTTCCAGACTGTGAGTCCCACTGGGCAGGGTTCCCTATTTTCTGCAGGTCTCCTGAGTCGGTGCTTATACCGTGCTTGGCGCTGCAGCGAGCTGTAGGATGATGTGGAGGAGGGAGACCCGCTGGTCATGCGGGCAGAGCTCGTGGGACTCCTCAGCAGGCTCCGCTGTAAATTCACTCAGAAATCACATCTGTGATTCGCCAGACACAGGAATGAAGGCCAGCTGCAGCCTGCCACCTTCTGCCGGGACGGAGAGAAATAATGCCTGCAACCGTGAGTCACAGTACACGTCTCACTGAATATCAACCTTGGGGAACCCGGGGCGGGGGGGTGGGGGGGAGGCGGAAGGCGGGGGACGGCGGGGTGTCCTGAGGTCCAATCTGCATTCCCCACGGGGAACAGGAGTGAAAAGCAAGTTGGGACCAGGCTTGGATACTGCGGGGAGGGGAAGATGGCCTCTGCAAGGATTTTCCTGGGAGGGTTCCTTCACGGCGGTGAGGGCTTTCTTCGGGCACCACGTCACGGGGCACGGCGAGGATGTGACCCCGTGTGGAGGGCTTGCTTTCCCTAGCGCAGCCCTGGAGCAGTCTCTAGAAAGCCCCATTCCGGAGAGCTGCCCTGCAGCACGCCAAGCTCAGCACAGCTAATGTGTCCAACCACCAGAGACGCAGCAGCACAGATCCCGACGTGACCCGGAAGCCGAGAAGCCCAGCTGTCCCCACCCAAGTGCACCTGAGGACGCCACTTCGCCGGCAGCCGCACCTCCTCTGGGAGCGAAGGGCCCGGCCCTCGGGGCGTGGCCCGGGAGAGTCCGGCCAATCGGTGCCGCGGGCTCCGGGTCACGTGACCTCCGGCCGGGGGCAGCCTCCTCCGCCTTCCGCGTCGCAGCTCGGCCCAACGTGGCGAAAGGGTGCTGGCACCACCAGGATGAGGGTCTGCTCGGAGAGCAACTCAGACAGCCTGTCGTCTCCTCTGTCCCGCGCCGCCTGTAGCCGCACCCCAGAATAGAGGCTGCGAAGCTCCGCGGCTCCGGCGTAGCGTGCAGGGGGCCCCACCAGGGGAGGGCAAGGGCGAGAGCGTGGGAGGGAGCTGCAGCCGGCTTGCCCCTCCCCGCCAGGACAGCAGCGCTCCGCGGGGCTGCACGCCGCCCTGGTGTCAATCGCCTCCAGCCGACCCCGGGGGGCCCCAGGCCCTTGACCTGCACTTCCCTTGACCTGCACTTCCTGGGTTAACGGGTGTCACTGGGGACTTAGGATCCCGTGATTTTCCGGCTTTAAAACATCTTTGTCACCACCTACCCTCCGCCCACTGGAAACCTTGAGGCATGGGAGAACGTTCCAGAAGGAAATCCGGGGTCGACCCCATCTGAGAAGATGTGGTGAGAGCAGCTCGTGTCTGCGCATCCCACAAAGGCTCCAGCTTCTCCCCAGATCACCTCACCTGTCCTATAACTACCCTGCAGGGCGGGCTTCGTCCCCATTTTAGAGACGAGGAAAGAAGTTCAGACGGGTTTGAGGAACCTTGCCCAAGGTTGCACAAAGCCAGGCTTTGCATCTCAGCTGCTTGTGAGTGACCAGCTGCAGGCCGGCAGGTGGGCCTTGAGGTCTGAGGGGACAGGCTCGGCTCGATGCCCCTGGGCACTCATCAGGGAGTGGGCTGCACGCTTGATCCCCGGCCCCAGATGTGCCAGCTGCTGAGCCCAACCTCCGGTCCCCAGGAGAAGACGGCCTGTCAGCAGTACCCCCCAGAGCTCCTCACATGCCTCTGGCTTGGTGCCGCCCCCGGATCCAGCCTTCCAGCCCCGGGGCCTTGGAGGAAGAAGGAGGCCCGCCATGGACTCCAGCGGTAATGTGAACGCTCCGGCTACGAGGGGCCACTTCGTAACCACAGAGATGGGCAAGAGTGAAAGATGGCCTCCCTCCGATACACTTCTCTGAGCGAACTCCTCAGGGGTTATTAACAGTGTCCCAACTTAAATCCATTCGCGTCAAATGAACATTTGTCTCAGGCCCACCAGGATACCTGGCAGAGCCACACCAGTCTGCTTCGGCCACCTGCATGTGAGTCAGAGGCTGCCCTGCCATTTAAAACACTCCGTGGAAATGCCTGAAATTCCATTAGCGATTCTCTGAGATGAAGAATCATCC
The DNA here is from genome assembly GCF_011762595.2 of Tursiops truncatus. Taxonomy (NCBI): domain Eukaryota; kingdom Metazoa; phylum Chordata; class Mammalia; order Artiodactyla; family Delphinidae; genus Tursiops; species Tursiops truncatus. The sequence continues at coordinate 136,401,530 of NC_047037.1, read as the reverse complement.
TCTCGGGCTTCCCTGGTGGTGCAGTGGTTTAGAGTCCGCCTGCCGATGCAGGGCACGCGGGTTCGTGCCCCAGTCCGGGAAGATCCCACATGCCGCGGAGCAGCTGGGCCCGTGAGCCATGGCTGCTGAGCCTGCGCGTCCGGAGCCTGTGCTCCGCAACGGGAGAGGCCACAACAGTGAGAGGCCCGCGTACCGCAAAAAAAAAAAAAAAAAAAGAATCATCCTTTCTGGATTCTTTAATAGATAAAAGACACTAAATCCCTGATTTCCTGATAGGAGAGGAGGTAACTTAAAGCGCAGGATTCCTAGGGAGAGGGAAGAGAGGACACAAAGGAGGGGGAAGCCTCCTTCCTACCCCCCACCACTAGGGCCTCTGAAGAGAGTATAAGAGGGGGTCTTTCCACTTGGTGCAGATCACTCAGAAAGTTATAAGACCTGGTTTCTCCAACTCATTTAATACTCCCCAAGCCTTAGAGGGGTGCTTTTCTTCCCTTTGTGGGGTTCTGAGACCACATGAGCCTACTGAATGCTCATGGCCCCATGTAACCACATACCAGGGATATGAACAGGAATCCCAGCGCTCTCTACTGGCCAGACTTCCCTCTGAGCAGCCGTGTCATCAGAGAGTAAGACCAGGCCTTTCCCGGGATTCATCAGAACCATTTCTGTTACCCATGCGGGGAAGCAAAGCAAAGCTATACTCAGGAAATAACGAGAAAGAGCCATGAAGTCAAAGGAAAAAGGAAAACAAATTGATAAATCAGTTGTGTTGGCTCTAAAGAAGAAACTAAGAACCCCAAGGCGATACACATTATTATTAAAACAGGAAAAATTACTGTTTGGACATGCTCTTGACTCCTGTCTCTTCATCTGCTCAGACTCCTGATTTCAAAGCCCAGGATGAGAGTGTGGAAGTTGCAGAAGGGGCGCGGAGGAAGAGATTTATCATTTATCATCCGAGGAGGAGATCTGACATTCCTTCCTCACTCTTCTAGAAATAAAGGGTAGATTCATAAAGCAAGAGCACTTCCATAAATTTTGAGAACTGTTATCATCAAAATGAAGCAAGTGGTCCAGAGGAAACTAAATCCATCCTCATTGCTGCCGCCCCTCCCCCGGGCAAATGCTTGCTCACATTGCTGAGAATCTGATGTGATTCAGGGAAGGCAGAGCCAGTCGCCAGTAACTTGTTGGTCCCCCAGTAAAGATGCCACCACTTCTAACTATATGGAAGGCCAGTGAACCCAGAACTCTCGGGCCTTCTACATCTTGGTAAGGACATCCCTTCCCTTTCCTCCCTCCACACTGCCCCCTCCCCCCCACCAGAGGCATGGCACAGAGCAGGTACCATGCTGCTCTGCCACCCAGCTGGGGTGGCAGGGAAGAGAGGCCCCTGATGCGGGAAGAACGAGCCACCACCTCGGGGCCCAGCCCCACCACCCCTTATTGGCTCTTCCCACCTTCTAGGGGAGGGACTCTGCCTGGTATTTCTTCGAGATCTAAGCAATCACATCAGAGATCCAGGCACAGGTCAGGAGGACAAAGGAGGCAGCAACACTTTATATTTGCACAGCACTTTACGGTCTGCAAAGTACTTTCACGTAACTTCCTTTAAGAAGGTTATCATTACAAGCCCTAGATCAGGACGCTGGGGCACAGTGTTCTAGGCTAAACTGTTTCCCCTCACAAATTCATATGTTGTTCTAACCCCCAGTATTTGGAGAGAGGGTCTTTAAAGAGGTAATTACGGTTAAATGAGGTCATTAGGGAGAGGCCCTAATCCAATATGACCAGTCTTTGTCTTACTGAGAAGATTAGGACCCGGAAAGGAAAGACACACACAGAGGAAAGAGCATGTGAACATTTGGAGAACATGGCCATCTACACAACCAGGAGAGAGGCCTCAGAGGAAACTAACCCTGCTGACACCTCGATCTCAGGCTTCTAGCCTCTAGGGCTGTGAGAAAATAATAATATCTGTTGTTTAAGCCCCCCAGTCTGTGGTACTTTATCATGGCAACCTGAGCAGACTTAGTACTCAGAGGACAGTCACACAGCCATGGGGCGGAAGAGGTAGGGTTATTCTCCAATTCGTTGATTCCAGTCACAGTATTCCTTCACCTCCCAGGCAGCATGCACCTCTGCACGAATTAGGAAGAAGCACCCCTTCCTCAAGATACTGCTGACTGCCAGAAAACTGACCTAAGATAGTGTGACGAGAATGGTGCCCCTGGAGTTGCTCAGTGCACGACATGCACTGCCATACAAGGCAGCCTAGAGTGGAAAACACACTCGGACACCCTCCATGGCAGAGGGTCGCATGGGTCATTGATCAGGCTCCCCAAGCACCAAACACAATCTACTCCGTGATCAGGACCTAAGATAAAAAAAGCCACTGAGGTCTCACGAAGGTCCAAGCAGCCCCTGCATCAGCAGGGCTCAGAGAAGTAAGGCTTCCTTGTGTGAGACCTCAGGGGCACTCACGATACACAATCGCAGAGGGGCTTGCAGGCAGCCCCGGCTTGCCATGGCATGATTTTAATATTGTACATACCGTGAAATCCACACGTACTTTATTAGGTTTGCTTTTTGCCTAAATAATTGGAGGTTTCGATTTAATGTCGATTTGGGTCAACTGGCCCAAATGTTATATATCATATTGTAATTAAAATTGTATCATATTGTTGCTTAAAATTATTTTCCAAAGAGTTGTTTTTGAAATAAGAACAAGCTGGGGACGGGGGTGGGGGGTGACAGGGTATGGTCACAGTTTGCATGGCCATTGTCCTAACATCAGCCTTCTCATGAAACAAAAATCTATGTCTGTAGAGAATAAACATATGGACACCAAGGGGGGAAAACCGCAGTGGGGTGGTGGTGGTGGTGTGCTGAATTGGGTGATTGAGATTGACATGTATACACTGATGTGTATAAAATGGATGACTAATAAGAACCTGCAGTATAAAACAAACAAAAAAAACAACTAATACTAAACTTTCTTTGGGTTACTTGTATGGAAATATGTTAACATAAATGTTTCAGACATTACATGAATTTTCTAAAAATATTATATGTTCTGGTATAATATAAGTCATAATTCTAGTTATTACTTTAAAATGTATATCTCAGAAATAACTAAATTTCTTTGTCAATTGAATTATTATGAACTTTCATCAAATCTTTACCCGTGGTCATTTTCAAGTCTTTTGTCATTTACAGACGGTTCTGGGTGTACTCTGATGCTTTTGCAAAAATGTTCCTATAAAAGGGTTTCATCTTCAAGGAATTCATGGAAAAGACCCTGACAAGTACAGGTTTCTGGTAACTGACTGTACTGCTGAACTGAATGAATAAGCATTTTCAGAACTCTAATGGAAAACTGATGAATTCATAAAAGTGCTAACAAAAGATCAAGAAAAAAAAATTAGTTACATGGGACTGAGTGAACTGATGAGGATGATAATTTTTGTGACTTTCTGTTTGAATTAAAAAAAAAAAATCCCCCCCCCCCAAAATCTGTCTGTCAAAACACCTTATATTTTCTCAGATAAAACAAATTACTGAAGGACTTTTAGGAAGTACAACTGTTTCTGGATATATCCTTTGAAAGAAAATGATTACTTATTTTAAAAGCAATTTTTCTAACAGTGAGCAAAGAAAAATTATTATATAAAATGAAAAAAAAAGAAGGAGATGCAAACAGCGTGAGAGAAAGTTCTCTTAAAAGCTCATGACAATGTGGTTTGTGCACACAAGGAAATAGAAGCTGTATTTTGGGGGTACGGTGCAAAGCAAGTGGAGTGGAGTAAAAAATACTTTTTATTCAGGTGGCACCAGTCTCTCTTAAAGAACAAATTTCTTGTTTGAGAAAAAAAAGAAAACAACAACTGTGGTACACTGTATGGTAGGTTAATATTTTCCAAAATTGTCAATGTAATATTTCTGGTCTCACATATCCTTCCAGGAGGTAGCATACTCCCTTTAGGAGATGGTGTCTATCCCCTGCCGCCCTTGAAACTCAGAGGGTCTTTGGGAATAGAATGTGAGGACTAGAATGCAGCAGTGTTCTCTCTCCACCATCCCCCCCGACACATCATCTCCCCCACCTCTCTCTCCACCTCTCTTCCCACCTCTCTCCTCCTTCTCTCTGTGTGTGTGTCTCTCTGTCTCTCTCTCAGAATATACATGCTTAAAACCCAACCACCATGCTGTGCGGTGCCCAGAAACCCTATGGGACCTGAGGTCAGAAGGCTCTCACAGGGAGCGTTCCGGGAGAAGCACGGGAATATGACCATACTAAATTGTAGGGCAGAGATCAAAGCAAGTAGAAGTCCAGGGGAGAAAATGCTCTACAAGAAAGGAAATGAAATCACAGTATATGAGTTGGCTCAGCAGGGAACAATTGTTACATTGTCATAATAACACACTGAGAGTGTAAGGGGAGGAGGTGAATAAAGATGTTAAGAGTGAAATCCTCCAGTCTAGTAATAAGAAATCAACAGATAATGCGGAAAAGATGGGTGTCAGGAAATGACCGTATCAGCACATATGGACGTGATCAGCAGAGTAATGGTCCCCAAAGACGTCCAGATCCTGGAACCTGTGACTACGGTGCCTTATGTGATAAAAGGGACTTTGCTGATGTGACGAAATTTACCACCTTGAGATGGGGAGATGATCCCGGATCATCCCAGTGCGCCCAGTGTAATCACAAGGGTTCTTAAAAGATGGACGAGGGAGGCGAGAGGATCAAGAATGAGGTGAGACCATGGAAGCAGAGGTCAGAGTGATGTGACTATGGCTGTGAGGTCGGAGGAAGGGCCACATTCCAAGGACTGTGGACGGGCTCCCGAGGCTGGAAAAGGTGAGGAAACAGGTTCTCCCCCGGCCTCTCCAGGAGGAACACAGCCCAGCTGACACCTTGATGTTCGCCCAGTGAGACTCGTTGCAGACTTCTGACCTCCAGAACTGTAAGATAACAGATTTGTGTTGCCGCCACTAAGTTTGCGGTAGTTTTTAAAGCAACCACAGGAAATTAACACAGGAGGTAATGCCCAGAAGCAACAGCTCAACGGGTGAAACAGTTTTCTGGGAAGCATGGCTATGGGGGGAAAGGAGTGGCTCGAGGGACAGCCCTCACCGTCTGTGCCTTTCTGTTCTAGATAATTCTTCAACTACGTGCATCTGTTTGATAAACATTTCTTGAGCTCAACAAGGGGTCCCTCACATCCTAGTCACTTAAAGAGAGGAAGATGGGAGAAAACGGACTGTGGTTCCTCCAGGGATGGAGGTTGAACAATTAAACAACCAACAGGGGCTCCATGTGAGCCTCTGTGGGGCCCCCCACCTACAAGGTGGTCTGAGGGATTTTAAAAGATGCCCAGGGACTTCCCTGGTGGTCAAGTGGCAAAGAATCCACCTTCCAATGCAGGGGACGAGGGTTCGATCCCTGGTTGGGGAACAAAGATCCCACATGCCGCGGGGCAAGTAAGCCCACGCGCCACAGCTACTGAGCTCAAGCACTTCAACGAGAGAGCCCGCGAGCCGCAAACTAAGACCCGATGCAGCCAAAAAAATAAAGAAAGTAAGTAAATAAAATCTTTTAAATGATAAAAGATGCCCAGACCCTGCACCCAGGGGTCCATCAATCCCACTTGCTTCTCACCTCACAAGACCCAGAGCCAGGCAGAGCTGCCCCGGGCGGCACGGCCCCAAGGCCATGGGCACTGGGAGTCAGCAGAGATCAGGATGGGTTGGTGACGTCAGAAGGACCTGACGTGCTGCCTGGAGGGCCGGCCTCGAGCTGGCCTTAAAGAATTGGAGGCTTCTGGTGAATGGCAGGTACGAGGGGCAGGTGAGTGCCGTGTGTGTTGGGGGACACTGTCAAGACCACCTGGGGTTCCACGTGGATGGGATTCAGCCCAAGGGTGAGGCCTAAGAGTGTGTGATCCACAGCTGCATATTTACACCCCTGCCGCGTCCAGCCAGCGTTGCCAGACACTCGCACCGCTCGGCTTCATTCGCAACGTTGACTTGGAGATTTCCTGCTGCGGTGGGCAGGTACCACTCAGAGGGGCGAGAAGGAGCCCACGGCTCTTCCTCTGAGCACCTTGTCTACCATTGATTCATTCAGCAAACACTGTTCCAGCACCTCCATGCACCAGGGGCACTCTAGGCACCGGGGATCCTGTGATGACCAGGACAGCCTGGGAGCCTGCCCTCGGGGCCCACCGTCCAGTGAGGGAGTGATGCTGAGCACGTGCGTTTATGGGGTGGGTGTGGAGGAACGCTTTGAGGGAACGTAAAGCAACGGGAGGGAAGAGAGGGTGTGCCCTTTCAGAGGGAGGAGTCAAGATATGACTAAGAAGGTGACATCTGGGAAGACGGAGTGGCGGGGTGGGGGGGGGTGGGGGGGGACTGACCTCGACTTACGTATCCTGGCACCGCTGCCGGATCTCCTGCAGGACCTAACGAGGTTCTGTGGTTTCTCCTCTGCCTCTGTCGGTAAGACCAGCGACGGTCCCACTGCCACAAGAAACCATTCCAGATGTTTGCTCCCATTTGCAGATGGCTCGGCTGCCCAGCTCTGCTTGCTACAAGCATGTATCAGCTGTTCAACACACCGGGCTGAGAGCTCTCCAAAGACAAACGCAGGGGCTTCTCCGGTGGCGCAGTGGTTGAGAGTCCGCCTGCTGATGCAGGGGATGCGGGTTCGTGCCCCGGTCTGGGAAGATCCCACATGCCGCAGAGCGGCTGGGCCCGTGAGCCATGGCCGCTGAGCCTGCGCGTCCAGAGCCTGTGCTCCGCAACGGGAGAAGCCACAACAGTGAGAGGCCGGCGTACCGCAAAAAAAAAAAAAAAGACAGACGCAGACACATGGTGACACTGTGGACAAGGCGCCTTCAGGAGCGCCGCTCGGTCTGTCCCCCCGTAGATCCTTCCCGGGGCCTCCGTGCTCTGTATAAGGCACACGGCCAGACACACAGAGTCATCAGCGGGGTTTAGTGTCTCTCTCTTTGGAAACGGCACATCTTCTGAGTCCCACCCAGGGCATGTCCGCCTGTTGTTCTCTTTCGGCTGGGCCTTAGCCTTACAAAGGCGCACACGTGCCCACGCACGTAGGCGGAAGGAATTGGGGCACGTGGCCTCGGCGCTCCGAAAGCATCCTCCCCTTTAAGGGGCTGCGGAGGTTAGGCTAGGTTCAGAGTTCAGCTGGACTTGCTGAGATTTTGCAGCAGAGGTTCCTAAACTTTGGTGTGTGCTGAAAATGCAGATCCCCAGGCCCAGAGAGCGATTCAGATTCAGACGTTCAGTCTGAAGAGGAAGCTGCAATTCTGCCAGTTACAGGCCCCCAGGAGCTTCCCGTGCTGTTGGTCCACAAAGCACACGTTGAGAAATGGTTTTACTGTTTTACAAACCAAAGGTAGTGTTGGAGGCGAGTTTTCTGAGATGCCATCTCCTAGGGCGTCGCACAGTCAGAACACAGAACAGCTTCCTTTTAAAACCAAAGCGCAAACCCCTCAAAAATTCGAGCAGGGGCTTCCCTGGTGGCACAGTGGTTGAGAATCTGTCTGCTAACGCAGGGGACACGGGTTCGAGCCCTGGTCTGGGAAGATCCCCCATGCCGCGGAGCAACTAGGCCCGTGTGCCACAGCTACTGAGCCTGCGCGCGTCTGGAGCCTGTGCTCTGCAACCAGAGAGGCCGCGACAATGAGAGGCCCGCGCACCACGATGAAGAGTGGCCCCCGCTCGCGGCAACTAGAGAAAGCCCTCGCACAGAAACGAAGACCCAACACAGCCAAAAATAAATAAATTAATTAATTTTTTTTAAAAAAAGTAAAAATGAGTTGATTTAAAAAAAAAAAAAATTCGAGCAGAGAAGTGCTGGAGAGGGATCCCGCATAGATAAAGTGCGTTTTTCAGCTCATCTCCAGGGCTCCCAGGCTCTTCCCTCCAAGATTAACTTTCCCCTTGGAGTGTTGTTGTTGTTGTTGTTAAGTCTGATTTCCATGATGCCCATCAAAATTCCAGTCCTAGATCAAAGTCTCTTACTCCCTGAGGATAACCAAAATTAGCTGATATTTGCAAAAGAATGTTAATATAACTAAGACTGCAGAAAACTAAGGGGAATCCTTATTGAAAATACAAATAGCAACAAAATGCAAGTTTCCAAAATGGAGGTTTCTGGTGCTAAGATGACCATCCACCAGCGGTGAGTGGGCGCCTCCCACCCGCCACCCCCAGTGTCCTCGCCTCCTGGACTCCTGCTGCCCTGTATCCCCCTCCAACCACCGGACAACACAGCCATCACTTCCTCTGAGAACCGAGGCAGGAAATGGAAAGATGGTTTCCTATGCTCTGTCCATAGAGTGACCCCACCCATGCTGCTGCCACCCGAGGGGCTCTGGTCTCTTTAGCCCCAAGCTCTGGGCTCTGGGCTTTGCAGGGGCGCATTCGTGCAAATCCCATTCATCGCACACCCGTCACTTCATGGGTAAGCACAGCATACGTGCCATGATAATCCACACCCAGAGCAGCTCACACGCATGTCCCCTGCAGAACCACTCTGGAATTCCATGAGACACAACTTTCAGCACAGAGCAAAGACTTGAAAACTGGCCTCTTGGATTTACGTCCAATAAAAAACGTCCAGCTCTCCAACCAACAAGTTTAAGCCTAACTCCCCACTTCACACCTTATTAGCAGCCCCACGTCTGACACACGCCCTCCTGGATTCTTATCTTCGTAACTAGTTCTTAACCTATAGGAAAGGACCACAGCTACAATGCCTATATTTCCATAACAAAAAAAAAAAAGAAAGAAATTGAGTGATGACACACCGAGTGTTTGCTTGGATTTGTGAATTCATGTGTGTGTAACAGTCGTACAACTCCATAACAGTAAGTTGCATTTAGACATTTAACGGATCACCTTAACTGAAAAGAATCAAATTCCACAGAACGAAGGCTGTCCTGGAGAAAGTGGGATGTGTGGTTGCCGTAGTAATCGATATCTTCCAGAACGAATCCGTGCTTGGCTAATTACAGCCTTCTATTTTTAAACTCATCTGCATTCTTCTCCCCCAGAGCCCAACATTTCTCACACGACTTCAGCAATAAAATACTATTACTGTTATCCGTACAGACTGTGCTGGTCTCAAAATAACTTGTTTCCAGTCGGCCTCCGCATGCCATGTGAGGCAAGAGGCCCTTGTTCCCCACGCACATGGAAGGCCAAACGGACACCTTTGAATGAGCCCAAATGCTTTACAAAATGGGAGTAAAACAGCAGCATGGAATTCCAGGGCTCCAGCTGTCTTGTGAGCACCCGGGGCCTGGGGTCGGGGTGCAGCCAGCTGGGCAGCTAGCCTACCACTGCCCTGAGCCAAGGCCCAGGCCTCTCACTGTCTCATGGGAAGCTCTTTGGTAACAAACCACAGAGGTGATGGAACAGAAATACTGATGGTCAGTCTGGAGCCTATGGGATCGTCTCAGGTCAACCCCCGGGCTGTGCCAAGGCCCAGTACCCCCAGCCTGAGAAACAGCTTCTAGCAGCCTTCGACCCTTTGAAAGCCTGGCTGCCTGGGGTCCTGCTAACTCCATCTGAAGACCTGTCCTTCCCAGCAGGGATGTGGTGCTGTGGAAATAGATGAAGACCACCCAGTGACAGCAGGCAAAGGCTCTCATTTCTTCCCAGCTTGTTATAGCAAGGGAGCTGTATTGGTACGCTAAGGCTCCTGTAACAAGGCACCCACCACTGAGGGTCTGAAACAGCAGAAATGCGTTCTCTCACGGTTCTAGAGGCCAAGTCTGAGAGCATGGAATCAGAAGAGCCGTGCTCCCTCTGAAGGTGTTAGGGAGAAAGTCCCCAAGCGTCTCTCCTGGCTGCCTGTGGTTTGCTGGCAACCTTTGGTGTTCCTTGACTAGTAACTGCATCCCCGGGTCTCGGTGCAGATCTCTACGCAGATCCATTTCCAAACGTCTCTGTTTTCTAAGGACACCAGTCGTATTGCGTTAGGGGCCCACCCTGTTCCAGTGTGATGTCATCTTAACTAATTGCATCTGCAATGATCCTATCTCCAAATAAGGTCACATTCTGAGCTGCTGAGCGTCAGGACTACAGCATACGAATTTCTGGGAGTTCCCTGGCGGTCCAGTGGTTAGGACTCAGCACTTTCATTGTCGAGGGCCCGGGGTTCAATCCCTGGTCGGGGAACTAAGATCCCGCAAGCCATGTGGCAAGGCAAAAAAATAAATAAATAAAAGTGAATTTCTCGGGGACACAACTCAACCCATAACACTTGCCTCTGGCAGAGACTCAAAGGCAAGCAAAGCAGGAAGTGGGAAAGCTTTAGCGTGAATGAGAGGGGAGGCTTCAGGGGGGCCCTGATGGGAGGCTGCTGGCACAGGGAAGCTGGAAGCAGCTGACTAGAAGTGGGCATCCTATGTGGTTGGTTAAGAAAAGCGCAAGTTTAGCTTTCTCTGGCTGGTCCTGAGCTGGAAGTCAGGGCAAAATTTAGGGAAGTTGGCAGTCACTGACCAAGTCCTGGGCGTTTTGGGCCCGTAGCTGCAGAGGTTCTATTTATATCTACGTGGTCTCTCCATGCTATATTCAGTCTCTCAGTGCAAATGACACCTCCTGAGGTTCTCAGGATGCTTCTGGGGCCGGAGTGGGAGGCAGGTGGTCTGGAAGGCGCAGCACAGGAAAGGCTCAGTGCCTACGAGAGCAGACCCACGATGGGCAATCCCACAGGGCAGATCGGCTCAGACCCTTGTCCAGAGAAGAGGCAAAATGCCCAGGGGCCCCGTCTGCAACCTTCTCTTTTTATTCCCACAAGGCTGAGCACAGATGTGTAGCGAGGAAGTGTACATACTCTGACCCTAGAGCAGCGGTCCTCTGGCTTTTGGGTTTAGCTCCTCCCTTTAAGGACCCCAAAGAGCTTTTGCTGATGTGGAGAATAGCTGTCAATATTCACCACACTAGAACTAAGAGATTTTTAAAACATTAAGCCCATTACATGTTCATGGAAATAACATTTTATGAAAAATAATTATATTTTCATAAAAGAAAAACACTGCAAGAGTGGCATTCTTTTAAATTTTTGCAAATCTCTTAAATGCCAGCTGGAATCTCATGTCCGCTTCTGCGTTCAATCTGTTGGGATATCACACATCATGTGACCTCTGGAAAACCCCACATTACATTCATAAGAATGAACAAAAGCTAGTGTGGTAGGATCATCATGAAAAATAGTTTTGACCTTGCAGGCCCTCTGCGGTATCTTGGTGACCCCCAGGAGTCCCCAGACCACAGCCATAGATTCACGCGTGTGGACCAAAGTAGAAATCAGACCCGTAGCAAGCCCGGGCGCACTGTGACGTGGGAGAGGAGGATTATAACCCACCTTAGTCAAAGAGACTCATCTCACAAGTGAGGAAAATGCCCCAAGCCTGAGCAGAAGGTATGAAGTGTAAGACGGGTCAAAGTCAATGACTTCCAGCATCTTCACCTCCCACCTGAAGATGCAAAGTCAAAAAAGCAGAAATGAAAAATGAGTAACCCCTCATCGCTTGTTAGTTCCATTTTTCCTCCACTACTTCCAAGATTACAGTTGTCGCTCAGGGTCCAAGGGGGATTGGTTCTAGGACGACAGCCCACCCCCAGGATACCAAAACCCGAGGATGCTCAAGTCTCATACAAAACAAAACGGCATGGTATTTGCACGTAACCTACACATATCCTCCCATATCCTTTAAATCGGCTCTAGATTACTTGTAAAACTGAGTACAACGTAAACGCGATGTAAATAGTTGTAAATACAGTATAAATGCGATGTAACTAGTTGCCGGTGTGTGGCAAATTCAAGTTTTACTTTCTGTAACTTTCTGGAATTTTTTTCCAAATATTTTTGATCTGCGGTTGGTTGAATCCAAGGGTGCAGAAGCCTTGGATGCTGCACGTGCAATTAGAAACTGATTGAACTGATGGATGTTGGGGAGCATTCGTGCCCCCACCCTCCCCGCCACACACACACACACACACACACACACACACACACACACACACGAGTCCTTATTAGACCCACCCCAGCCAGGGAACCCAGGCCAGGAGCAGAAGGGCAGTGAGGATGCAGGAGCTCCTCTCTTTTCCAGTCTTCTGCCTCAGCCCCACCCCCTTTCTCTCTAACTGCTCTGGGCTCCTTCCCCCTCCTTCCCCTTCTGACTCTGGCATAGCCTGAATTACACTTTACCATCATATTTAAGATGAAAGAAGTAGCTGGCTGGCCACTTACTAGAGTAGATTAAGACTAGTGGATGGGGCTTCCCTGGTGGCGCAGTGGTTGAGAGACCGCCGGCCGATGCAGGGGACGTGGGTTCGTGCCCTGGTCCGGGAAGATCCCACATGCCGCGTAACGGCTGGGCCCGTGAGCCATGGCCGCTGAGCCTGCACGTCCGGAGCCTGTGCTCCACAACGGGAGAGGCCACAACAGTGAGAGGCCCGCGTACCGTGAAAAAAAAAAAAGACTAGTGGATGAAAAGGTAAAAAGAAAAAAAAATTAGAACGTTTTTGAAAAAATGCAGTTGCTGGAATTCTAATCCTTACCTCGTACTGTTCCATCCAGTGGAAGAGAGAGGGTCTCTCCTAGTGGATTTACAGAATGAGGAGAGACTGTCTCCAAGCCCACCAGCCCCAGGAAGACCTCTTTGCATCTCCTTGCCTCTGACTAGTTTCTGTGTCCTTCCTTGAACTAGTTATTGATGGCCAGGGACTTGGGATTCCCTGATTGACTTAGGGATCCTTTCCTGGAGCTGGGGATGGGTTTCAACCTCTTCAAATCTTGTGGCTAAGAATGGGGAGGGAAACAAAGGGTTCTGTTCATGAAAGGAGGGGGCTTAAAGAAAAAGAAGACTAACACCCTTCTTTAAAGTGGTTGATTTTATGTAATGTGAATTTTGCTTCATTTCAGTAATAATAATACCCTTATTTTAAGTCTTGTTTAATTTTTAACTTTTTTTAATCCCATTTAAAATGTTTATTTCAGCCATTGATTTAATAAGGAGGAGGAACCTGGAAATTCTGATTCCATAAAATGTGATAAAAAAATATGTGTTAATTTTTAAAGAAAATTTAGTGAATCATGTAAAGTTTCCTTACATTATACTCCAAATGTAAAGAACAACAAATTAAATATGGACACAATGATAGAGAATCAGAGATACTCAGCTCAGTTCTCAAAATGAAGGCTTGAAACTCCAGAAGTCCCCTGCTTGATGGACCTGTATCTACCAAAAAGTAGACGTCCAAGCAGGGCTTCTAGCTCTATCCCCAAAGGCACAAAGACAGGCGTGATGGAGAAGTTGGGGGAAAGTAAACCATACAAGGATGAAACTAGAAATTGGAAGTATTGTTTGTTAACCAAAATTTCAGAAATGGGGATCTGATTGAAATAAAGAGGTATTTCTTTGGGGTTTCTTAGGATTGCAGCCAGGAGACACGGATTCCAGGGGCACCTGAACTGTGTTCCACAGGACCACAAAATGGAGAAAGCTTGTAAAGGCAAAAACTGCAAGGCCATTGTTAGTTACATGAGTTGTTTATCAAGAATTATAATGGGAGCTGGCAGGAAGGATTGGTTGGGGTCCAAGGTGGTTACATAGTTATAAGGGAGAACAGCCTTGAGACCACAAGGTTGCAGTTGGCAGGTGTTGTTTTAAAAATGACTGATGGTGTCCTTGAGTTTGGTACAGTTCACAGAAAGTCCAAGTTCCCAGGGGTGCAAGGACGTGTCTGAGACCAGATCCTCATGGCCGCTGACTCCTTTTTGTATGCCTGAGCTATAATTACTCCATTATGACGTCAATCTGTCATCGAGGTCCTATCGCTGCAATACCGTTGCCTAACACACAACCCCAGCACTCTGCATCTTGTTGACCTTTAGAGGTTGTGGCAGGTTGATTGCACTTTGGTGGATCTAGGCTGCAGTGTGGCTTCTGGTCTATTCCCCATGTTCTTTTTATGATAAATAGCAGAGCACCAGAGGCGAGGAAAACCACTCGTTCAAGACCTCTGCTTGCAAGGGGCAGAGTCAAGATGGCGGCGTGGGAAGACGTGGAGTTTGGGTCTCCCCACAACTAGGGCACCTGCTGGATGCTGGTGGGGGACCTCGATGCCCAAGGAGATGGGAGGAACCCCCAAGCAATCGGGTAGGAGGTGGGGGGACTGAGAGGGGAGAAGTGGAAGTCAGACAGGACCGGCGCCCCTGAGGGGTGGCTGGGTGGGGGGAGGGGTCCCCATGCCTGAAGGGACCCTCGGGAGCTTGGATCAGGGGGTAGCGAGTCTAGCATTTCCCCTGCTCAATCAGTGTGGGAAGCCTTCCCAGCTCTTGAGCCGGGTCCTACACCCTCAGAGGCCCACTCTGGGCCATGTTGGTCCTGGGGGCATAGGAAGGAGGCTGGCAGAGAAGAGGAGAGGCAGGTGGCAGGGGCCCTCCAGGACCAGAGGAGTGGGAGAGGAGCAGAGGGCATATGCCTCGCCCACCTGAGCCTGGGAAGCCTGGTGGGCTCCCAGGCCGGGTCCCCCCACCCTCGGAGACCAGAGGCACACCTGGGTCCCTTCTGTCGGGTTGAGCCTAAGACCCAGCCCCCACCCCCCCCAGGGCCTTTTCCAGCCCTGTGAGTCCTAAGCATAGGCCCCACCCACTGCCTAAACCCCACCCCTCCTAAGCTCCGCCCCCTCACAGCCAAAGCCTTTTCCACCTTTTTTTTCTTTTCTCCTCTTTTTTACTATTGTGGTTCTGTTTTACCTTCCAGTTGTTGTTTCATCTATATTTTTATTTTTATATTCTTTCTAACATATCTGTTAGTTTCCTATCTAATTTTATTTTTTACTCTTTATTATTGTTCTGCTCCTTTTTTTCTTATTTCTTTTTTTCTTTTTTTTGTTTTGCCACCCTGCACAGCTTGTGGGATATTGGTTCATGAGCCAGGGGTCGGGCTGAAGCTCCTGTGGTGGGAGCTCCGAGTTCAAACCACTGGACCCCAGGAAATATTCATCGGAATGAGGTCTCCCAGAGGTCCTCATCTCGGCACCAAGACCAGCTCTACCCAACAGCCTACAAACTCCAGTGCTGGAAGCCTCAAGCCAAACAACCAATAAGACAGGAAAACAATCCCACCCATCAAAAAAAAAAAAAATGAGATGGCAAAAAAGTATGTCACAGATGAAGGAGCAAGGTAAAAACCTAGAAGACCAAATAAATAAAGAGGAAATAGGCAAACTACCTGAAAAGAATTCAGAGTAATGATAGTAAAGGTGATCCAGAATCTCAGAAATAAAATGGAGGCACAGATTGAGAAAGTACAAGAAATGTTTAACAAAGATCTAGAAGAACTAAAGAACAAACAAACAGAGATGAACAACACAATAACTGAAATGAAAAATATGCTAGAAGGAATCAATAACAGAATAACTGAGGCAGAAGAACGAATAAGTGAGCTGGAAGACAGAATGGTGGAAATAACTGCTGAGGAGCAGAATAAAGAAAAAAGAATGAAAAGAATTGAAGACAATCTCAGAGACCTCTGGGACAACACTAAATGTATCAACATTTGAACTATAGGGGTCCCAGAAGAAGAAGAGAAAAAGAAAGGGTCTGAGAAAATATTTGAAGAGATTATAGTGGAAAAATTCCCTAACATGGGAAAGGAAGTACTCACCCAAGTCCAGGAAACGCAGAGAGTCCCATACAGGTTAAACCCTAGGAGAAACACACCAAGGCACATATTTATTAAACTAACAAAAATTAAATTCAAAGAAAAAATATTAAATATTAAAAATATTTAATATTAAAAGAAAAAATAACATACAAAGGAATCCCCATAAGGTTATCAGCTGATTTTTCAGCAGAAACTCTGCAGGCCAGAAGGGAGTGCCATGATATACTTAAAGTGATGAAAGATAAACCTACAACCAAGATTACTCTACCCAGCAAGGATCTCATTCAGATTCAATGGAGAAATCAAAAGCTTTTTCAAACAAGCAAAAGCTAAGAGAATTCAGCACCACCATAACAGCTTTACAACAAATGCTAAAGGAACTTCTCTAGGCAGGGAACACAAGAAAAAGACCCACAAAAACAAAGCCAAAACAATTAATAAAATGGTAATAGGAACATGCATATCGATAATAACCTTGAATGTAAATGTTAAATGCCCCAACTAAAACACACAGATTGGCTGAAGAGAAACAAAAACAAGACCCATATATATGCTGTCTACAAGAGACCCACTCCAGACTTAGGGACACATACAGACTGAAAGTGAGGGGATGGAAAAAGATATTCTGTGAAACTGGAAATAAAAAGAAAGATGGAGTAGCAATACTCATATCAGATAAAATAGACTTTAAAATAAAGACTGTTACAAGAGATAAGGGAGGACACTACATAATGATCAAGGGATCAATCCAAGAAGAAGATATAGCAAGTATAAATGTTTATGCACCCAACATAGGAGCACCTCAATACATAAGGCAAATGCTAACAAGCATGAAAGGGGAAATCGACAGTAACACAATAACAGTAGGGACTTTAACACCCCACTTACATCAATGGACAGATCATCCAAACAGAATATAAACAAGGAAACACAAGCTTTAAATAACACAATAGACCAGATAGATTTAATTGACATTTATAGGACATTCCACCCGAAAGTGGCAGAATATACTTTCTTCTCAAGTGTACACAGAACGTTCTCCAGGATAGATCACATCTTGGGTCACAAATCCAGCCTTGGTAAATTTAAGAAAATTGAAATCGTATCAAGCATCTTTTTTGACCAAAACGCTTTGAGATTGGGAATCAATTACAGGAAAAAATAAACTGTAAAATCCACAAATACATGGAGGCTAAACAGTGTGCTACTAAATAACCAAGAGATCACTGAAGAAATCAAAGAAGAAATTTTAAAAATACATAGAAACAAATGACAATGAAAACACAGTGACTCAAAACTTTTGGGATGCAGCAAAAGCAGTTCTAAGAGGGAATAGCAATTCAATCTCACCTCAAGAAACAAGAAAAATCTCAAATAAACCATTTAACCCTACACTTAAAGCAACTAGAGAAAGAAGAACAAAGAAAACCCAAAACAGTAGAAGGAAAGAAGTCATAAAGGTAAGAGCAGAAATAAATGAAAGAGAAATGAAGAAAACAATAGCAGAGATCAATAAAACTAAAAGTTGGTTCTTTGAGAAGATAAAATTGATAAACCCTTAGCCAAACTCATCAAGATGAAAAGGGAGAGGACACAAATCAGTAAAATGAGAAATGAAAAAGGAGAAATCAAAACTGACACCGCAGAAATACAAAGGATTATAGGAGACTACTACAAAAAACTATGTACCAATAAAATGGACAACCACGAAGAAATGGACAAATTCTTGGAAAGGTACAATTTTCCAAGACTGAAACAGGAAGAATTAGAAAATACAAACAGACCTATCACAAGTAATGAAATTGAAACTTAAAATCTTCCAACAAACAAAAGTTCAGGACCAGATGGCTTCACAGGCGAATTCTATCAAACATTAAGAGAAGAGCTAACACCCATCCTTCTCAAACTCTTCCAAAAAATTGCAGAGAGGAACACTCCTAAATTCGTTCTACAAAGCAACCATCACCCTGATACCAAAACCAGAAAAAGATATCACAAAAAAAGAAAATTACAGACCAATATCACTGATGAGCATAGATGCAAAAATCCTCAACAAAATACTAGCAAACAGAATCCAACAACATATTAAAAGGATCGTACAACATGATCAAGTGGGATTTATCCCACAAATGCAAGGATTCTTCAATATACACAAAACAATCAATGTGATACACCATATTGACAAATTAAGGAATAAAAACCACATGATCATCTCAATAGATGCAGAAAGAGCTTTTGACAAAATTCAATACCCATTTATGATAAAAACTCTCCAGAAAGTGGGCATAGAGGGAACCTACCTCAACATAATAAAGGCCATATATGACAAACCCACAGCAAACATCATACTCAATTGTGAAAAACTGAAAGCATTTCCACTAAGATCAGTAACAAGACAAGGTTGTCCACTCTCTCCACTCTTATTCATCATAGTTTTGGAAGTCCTAGCCATGGCAATCAGAGTAGAAAAAGAAACAAAAGGAATACAAATTGGAAAAGAAGAAGTAAAACTGTTTGCAGATGACATGACACTATACATAGAAAGCCCTAAAGATGCCACCAGAAAACAACTAGAACTAATCAATAAATTTGGTAAGGTTGCAGGACACAAAGTTAATGCACAGAAATCTCTGGCATTCCTATACACTAACAACAAAAAATCAAAAAGAGAATTTAAGGAAACAATCCCATTTACCATTGCAACAAAAAGAATAAAATACCTAGGAATAAACCTACCTAAGGAGGTGAAAGACTTGTACTCAGAAAATTATAAAACACTGATGAAAGAAATCAAAGATGACATAAACAGATGGAGAAATATACCATGTTCTTGGATTGGAAGAATCAATATCGTAAAAATGACTATACTACCCAAAGCAATCTACAGATTCAATGCAATCCCATCAAACTACTAATGGTATTCTTCAAAGAATTAGAACAAAAAATTTTACAATTTATATAGAAACACAAAAGACCCTGAATAGCCAAAGCAATCTTGAGAAAGAAAAATGGAGCTGGAGGAATCAGGATCCCTAACTTCAAACTATACTACAAAGCTACAGTAATCAAGACAGTATGGCACTGGCACAAAAATAGGAATATAGATCAATGGTACAGGATAGAAAGCCCAGAGATATACTCATGCACATATGAGCACCTAATTTACAACAAAGGAGGAAAGAACATACAATGGAGAAAAGGCAGCCTCTTCAATAAGTGGTGCTGGGAAAACTGGACAGCAACATGTGAAAGAATGAAATTAGAACACTACCTACTACCATACACAAAAATAAACTCCAAATGGATTAAAGACTTAAATGTAAGACCAGACACTATAAAACTCTTAGAGGAAAACATAGGAAAAACACCCTTTGACATAAACCACAGCAAGATCTTTTTTGACCCACCTCCTAGAGTAACAGAAATAAAAACAAAAATAAACAAATGGGACCTAATTCAACTTCAAAGCTTTTGCACAACAAAGGAAACTATAAACAAGACCAAAAGAAAACCCTCAGGATGGGAGAAAATATTTGCAAATGAAACAACTGACCAAGGATTAATCTCCAAAATATACAAAACAGCTCATGGAGCTCAATATCAAAAAAACAAACAACCCAATTAAAAAATGGGCAGGGGTTTCCCTGGTGGTGCAGTGCTTGAGAGTCTGCCTGCCAATGCAGGGGACATGGGTTCATGCCCCGGTCCAGGAAGATCCCACATGCCGCGGAGTGGCTAGGTCCATGAGCCATGGCCTCGGAGCCTGCGCATCCGGATCCTGTGCTCCACAACGGGAGAGGCCACAACGGTGAGAGGCCCGCGTACTGCAAATAAAAAAAATGAATAAATGGGCAGAAGACCTAAATAGACATTTCATCAAAGAAGACTTACAGGTGGCCAAGAAGCACATGAAAAGACGCTCAGCATCACTAATTATTAGAGAAATGCAAATTAAAACTACAATGAGGGAGGAGGAACCAAGATGGTGGAGTAGAAGGACGTGCTCTCACTCCCTCTTGCAAGAACACCAGAATCACAACTAGCTGCTGGACAATCATAGACAGGAAGACACTGGAACTCACCAAAAAAGATATCCCACATCCAAAGACAAAGGAGAAGCCACAATGAGACGGCAGGAGGGGCGCAATCACAGTAAAATCAAATCCCATAACTGCTGGGTGGGTGACTCATAGACTGGAGAACACTTATACCACAGAAGTCCACCCACTGAAGTGAAGGTTCTGAGCCCCACGTCAGGCTTCCCAACCTGGGGGTCTGGCAACGGGAGGAGGAATTCCTAGAGAATCAGACTTTGAAGCCTAGTGGGAATTGATTGCAGGACTTCGACAGGACTGGGGGAAACAGAGACTCCAATCTTGAAGGGCACACACAAAGTAGTGTGTGGATCGGGACCCAGGGGAAGGAGCAGTGAGACCAGGGGAGACTGAACCAAACCTACCTGCTAGCGTTGGAGGGTCTCCTGCAGAGGTGGGGGTGGCTGTGGCTCACCATTGGGACAAGGACACTAGCAGCAGAAGTTCTGGGAAGTACTCCTTGGCATGAGCCCTCCCAGAGTCTGTCATTAGCCCCACCAAAGAGCCCAGGTAGACTCCAGTGTTGGGTTGTCTCAGGCCAGGGAACCAACAGGGAGGGAACCCAGCCCACCCATCAGCAGTCAAGTGGATTAAAGTTTTACTGAGGTCTGCCCACCAGAGCAACAGCCACCTCTACCCACCACCAGTCCCTCCCATCAGGAAACTTGCACAAGCCTCTTAGATAGCCTCATCCACCAGAGGGCAGACAGCAGAAGCAAGAAGAACTACAATCCTGCAGCCTGTGGAACAAAAACCACATTCACAGAAAGATAGACAAGATGAAAAGTCAGAGGGCTACGTACCAGATGAAGGAACAAGATAAAACCCCAGAAAAACAACTAAATGAAGTGGAGACAAGCAACCTTCCAGAAAAAGAATTCAGAATAATCATAGTGAATATGATCCAGGACCTGGGAAAAACAATGGAGGCAAAGATCGAGAAGATGCAATAAATCTTTAACACAGACCTAGAAGAATTAAAGAACAAACAAACAGATGAACAATACAGTAACTGAAATGAAAACTACACTAGAAGGAATCAAGAGCAGAATAACTGAGGCAGAAGAACGGATAAGTGACCTGGAAGACAGAATAGTGGAATTCACTGATGCAGAACAGAATAAAGAAAAGACAATGAAAAGAAATGAAGACAGCCTAAGAGACCTCTGGGACAACATTAAATGCAACAACATTCGCATTATAGGGATCCCAGAAAGAGAAGAGAGAGAGAAAGGACCAGAGAAAATAGTTGAAGAGATTATAGTGGAAAACTTCCCTAACATGGGAAAGGAAATAGTCACCCAAGTCCAGGAAGCACAGTGAGTCCCATATAGGATAAAACCAAGGAGAAACACACTGAGACACATAGTAATCAAATTGGCAAAAATTAAAGACAAAGAAAAATTATTGAAGGCAGCAAGGGAAAAACGACAAATAACATACAAGGGAACTCCCATAAGGTTAACAGCTGATTTCTCAGCAGAAACTCTACAAGCCAGAAGGGAGTGGCATGAAATACTTAAAGTGATGAAAGGGAAGAACCTGCAACCAAGATAACTCTACCCAGCAAGGATCCCATTCAGATATGATGGAGAAATCAAAAGCTTTACAGACAAGCAAAAGCTAAGAGAATGCAGCACCACCACACCAGCTTTACAACAAATGCTAAAGGAACTTCTCTAGGCAGGAAACACAAGAAAATGACCCACAAAAACAAAGCCAAAACAATTAAGAAAATGGTAATAGGAACATGTATATCGATAATAACCTTGAATGTAAATGTTAAATGCCCCAACTAAAACACACAGATTGGCTGAAGAGAAACAAAAACAAGACCCATATATATGCTGTCTACAAGAGACCCACTCCAGACTTAGGGACACATACAGACTGAAAGTGAGGGGATGGAAAAAGATATTCTGTGAAACTGGAAATAAAAAGAAAGATGGAGTAGCAATACTCATATCAGATAAAATAGACTTTAAAATAAAGACTGTTACAAGAGATAAGGGAGGACACTACATAATGATCAAGGGATCAATCCAAGAAGAAGATATAGCAAGTATAAATGTTTATGCACCCAACATAGGAGCACCTCAATACATAAGGCAACTGCTAACAGCTATAAAAGAGGAAATCGACAGTAACACAATAAGAGTGGGGGACTTTAACACCTCATTTACACCAATGGACAGATCATCCAAAATGAAAATAAATAAGGAAACATAAGCTTTAAATAACACAATAGACCAGACAGATTTAATTGATATTTATAGGACATTCCATCCAAAAAGAGCAGATTACACTTTCTTCTCAAGTGTGCATGGAACATTCTCCAGGATAGATTACACCTTGGGTCACAAATCAAGCCTCAGTAAACTTAAGAAAATTGAAATCATATCAAGCATCATTTCTGACCACAACGCTATGAGATTAGAAATGAATTACAGGGAATAAAACGTAAAAAACACAAGCACATGGAGGCTAAACAATACGTTACTAAATAACCAAGAGATCACTGAAGAAATCAAAGAGGAAATCAAAAAATACCTACAGACAAATGACAATGAAAACACGACGATCCAAAACCTATAGGCTGAAGCAAAAGCAGTTCGAAGAGGGAAGTTAATAGCTATACAAGCCTACCTCAAGAAACAAGAAAAATCTCAAATAAACAATCTAACCTTACACCTAAAGGAACTAGAGAAAGAAGAACAAAGAAAACCCAAAGTTAGCAGAAGGAAAGAAATCATAAAGATCGGAGCAGAAATAAATGAAATAGAAACAAAGAAAACAATAGCAAAGATCAATAAAACAAAAAGGTGGTTCTTTGAGAAGATAAACAAAATTGATAAACCATTAGCTAGATTCATCAAGAAAAGGAGAGGACTCAAATCAATAAAATTAGAAGTGAAAAAGGAGAAGTTATAACAGACACCACAGAAATACAAAGCATCCTAAGAGACTACTACAAGCAACTCTATGCCAATAAAATGGACAGTCTGGAAGAAATGGACAAATTCTTAGAAAGGTATAACCTTCCAAGACTGAATCAGGAAGAAATAGAAAATATGGACAGACCAATCACAAGTAATGAAATTGAAACTGTGATTAAAAATCTTCCAACAAGCAAAAGTCCAGGACCAGATGGCTTCACAGGTGAATTCTATCAAACATTTAGAGAAGAGCTAACACCCATCCTTCTCAAACTCTTCCAAAAAATTGCACTCCCAAACTCATTCTATGAGGCCATCATCACCCTGATACCAAAACCAGACAAAGATACTACAAAAAAAGAAAATTACAGACCAATATCAGTGATGAATATAGATACAAAAATCCTCAACAAAATACTAGCAAACAGAATCCAACAACATATTAAAAGGATCATACACCATGATCAAGGGGGATTTATCCCAGGGATGCAAGGATTCTTCAATATATGTAAATCAATCAATGTGATACACCGTATTAACAAATTGAAGAATAAAAACCATATGATCATCTCAATAGATGCAGAAAAATCTTTTGACAAAATTCAACACCCATTTATGACATAAACTCTCCAGAAAGCGGGCAGAGAAAGAACCTACCTCAACATAATAAAGGCCATATACGACAAACCCACAGCAAACATCATTCTCAATGGTGAATAACTGAAAGCATTTCCTCTAAAATCAGGAACAAGACAAGGATGTCCACTCTCACCACTATTGTTCAACATACTGGAGAAAAGGGAACCCTCTTGCACTGTTGGTGGGAATGTAAATTGATACAGCCACTATGGAGAACAGTATGGAGGTTCCTTAAAAAACTAAGAATAGAATTACCATATGATCCAGCAATCCCACTACTGGGCATATACCCAGAGAAAACCATAAATCAAAATGATACATGCACCACAATGTTCATTGCAGCAGTATTTACAAAAGCCTGGTCATGGAAGCAACCTAAATGCCCATCGACAGAAGATTGGATAAAGAAGATGTGGTACATATATACAATGGAATATTACTCCGCCATAAAAAGAAACGCAACTGAGTTATTTGTAGTGAGGTGGATGGACCTAGGTCTGAATGAGGTAAGTCAGAAAGACAAAAACAAATACCATATGCTAACACATACATATGGAATCTGAAAAAATAAATGGTACTGATGAATCTAGTGGCAGGGCAGGAATAAACGAAGACATAGAGAATGGACTTGAGAGAGAGTGCCATGGACTTATATATACTACCAAATGTAAAATAGACAGCTAGTGGGAAGCAGCCGCATAGCACAGGGAGATCAGCTCGGTGCTTTGTGACCACCTAGAGGGGTGGGGTAGGGAGGATGGGAGGGAGGCTCAAGGGGGAGGGGATATGGTGATATATGTATACATATGGCTGATTCACTTTGGTGTACCACAGAAACTAACACAGCATTGTGAAGCAATTACACTCCAATAAAGGTGTATTAAAAAAAAAAAAGACCTCTGCTTGTACCATGTTTGCTAACATTCCATTGCCAAAGCCAGCCAACCTGGTCAGAGCCAATATCAATGGGTATATCGTGTCCACAGTGACAGGGGGAATTATTGCTCAACAATAATTCACGTGATCAATTTGGGGCGGAGAGGGGACAGTGGCCACCATGAAATGTGTGGAGCAGCATCTTCCAGAAAACACGAAAAACGTGGTGCTTTGATTTAAAGTCTGCAATAGAAAAGACTCATTTTAATGAGTCTTCTAAAATAATAGTATCTTACAAAAATGAAATGTATTTCTAACTCTGCATTTTGAAACACACATATTAAAATTTATCAAATAGAAATAATGTACTTTTTATAAGAAAAACTCTAAATCAAGTTGATAGGGACAGAGTAAAGGGACAAAGTAGGTGGTGAAATAGTTAATCCCACTAGGGGATTGTAAATAGAGAAAAAAGTATGGGAGACCCTGTAAGTTAATGATCACTCAAGAAAGCAGGTTTGTTTAACCACAAAAACAAGCAGGCTCACTTAGCAACAAAACCATGCAACAGAAGCATGAGACATGCCCCCAAACAATAAAACAATGGTGGCGTGAGACCCACATCCTGCCTGGTGAGCTCAGTAAGTCAACGATTCCTAGCACATGGGCCTCTGTGCACACTAAAAATAAAAATATAAGGAAAGAGTGACATTACACTAAAACCTGAGATGACTTACCATTTTTAGCATATACCACCCTTCTGCTAATTTGAATAGTACCATGATAGGCCCAGTTGGACCACGTAGGGACAAGAAAACTCCCCCACCCAACGTGGAGGAGGAGCTGATGATGGAAGCGTGACGTCTACTCAAGAATGAGGAAGGGGCTTCCCTGGTGGCGCAGTGGTTGAGAGTCCGCCTGCCGATTCAGGGGACGCGGGTTCGTGCCCCGGTCCGGGAAGATCCCACATGCCGCGGAGCAGCTGGGCCCGTGAGCCATGGCCGCTGAGCCTGCGCGTCCGTCCACAACGGGAGAGGCCACAACAGTGAGAGGCCCGCGTACCGCAAAGAAAAAAAAGAATGAGGAAGAAGGTGGTCTTATCCTCCTCCCCACTTTTCCTTGGATTATAAAACTGTAGCCCACTTTGTCCTGGGCACGGCATCCTCTTGCCCGCCGCTTGTATTTGTCACAAGTGTCCTATACTAATAAACTCTTTCCTTACCTGTCACTCTGCCTCTCACTGAATTCTTTCTGTGCCGAGACAGGGGAACCTACACTCTACTAAGTACCCAGATGCGTTCTGTCGGTTTCAAAGTCATCCGACCTCAGGACAAATAGTGAGTAGAGGCCATCTTCAATTATTCATTCATTTTCATTCACACCAGAGGGTTACTGGGTGACAGTGTGCCACTCGGGGGCTGGGAGGGGTCCAAGGGGGAAAAAGACAGCTCGCCCGAAGCACTCAGAGTCCAGGCGGGGAGGGGAAAAAGGAAAGAAATGCCCATAAATAATTAGAACTTGAGATGAAAAGTGATAAACACTTAGAGAAAATGGTTCCGGGGGTTTAGCAGAGGGGGCGTGTTAATTCCAGATGCTGAATGATAATACTGTGGGTTGTCATGATTGCAAGAAATCCACAGAGCTTTCAAACTAGGGAAGATGATGGGTCCAGACTCTTCATTTTCCAGAAAAGGAAACTGAGGCCCAGAGAGATGTAAAAGGGCCAGGACCCACCGGGACTCTTCCACTCTGTCTTCTGTAGCTCTGCTTCCGCAATCCCCAAACCCATTTTCCTGGCAGCATTTCAATTCTATTCAATGAAAAATTATTCGGCTCCGAGGGTGGCATTTACAAGGTGTGGGGAGAGGCATGAAGAGCGAGCACGTGGTTGAATAAATACCAAGCTGGTCAGAAAATAACAAAGGAAATATCAGCCAGAAATTTACGACCTGCACGTATTTTCCTTACTTTTTTCCGCCATGTATATTCATCCAGACTCCCTGTTCTTTGACCGAAATACCCAGAAACACACCCATCTTTTTTGGCCCGAGGAGCAGAGATGTTTTCAATGATCCAACGTGTCTCTTGTTCTAAGAGCCCTTAAAGGATGTGAGTTATGAGGCCTTTCCTCCTGCCATGGATCCTTTAAATTATGCTCATAGCTTGGCAAAGCACTCTTAACTGCCTGGCCCATAAATCAGGCGTTGCCGCAAATTTCTTGCTTCATTGCCAGTGAAGAATCCTCCTGGAAGATGTTCATGCTGGAGTCGTTAGTGAAGCTCCCGCCAGATCAATGGCCTTGTCGGACCAGGGCCCCCGTGTGCTCTAAGAGAACACAGGGCAGCCCCAGAATGCACTCCTGAGGAGTTCCCCAACCTGGGTTGAGCCTCGGTCCTCCTTGGCTGTGTGATCTAGCATCAACAACTTCATCGCTCTGGGCCCCTCATCTGTAAAGCGGGAATCATCTGACTTACCTCCCGGATTGTTTTGAAGGTTAATGAGATTAAGTGTGTGAACCAGAGGCTATGAGATTAAAAGATTAGAAAATAACAATAGAATATCCTGGAACACAGCACGGGCTTTCCCCAAAGACTCCTTACTCTTGGGTCCAGCTCCATGGGAGAAGCCCCTCCTTTCTTATCCCACCAACTACCCACAACTTTCCACCCTTGTCATTCAAAATACTGCTGGACCGGGAGCCCCTGCACTGCAATAGCGGAAGAAATAGGCCTGGAATTTGCTGTGGACCAAGCCTATTTCATTCTCTTCCTTTCTCTCTGAAATGCAAAACAGGCAGGACACACACCACTCATCCAAGTTGCCATCCAAGTTGCACACCCCAGCGTGAGAGGCCGGGTCCTGGTTTCTTAGGGCATCTTCCTGCAGGAGCTCCAGGCCGTCCTCACAGCCTGGGGCCACTGGTTTTCCTTTTATAATGCTTTTCCTCCCTTAATTTTGGCCACAGCCCAGGGTTTCTCCTTCCGGGGCACTTCTCAGGGTGAGTCGTCCATGGCTGCAGCATCTTTGCTCCGTTTGATTGTGAAATAGTAACACAAGGATGTCACTCCAGATGTAGAGTGTGTATGAGTTGAGACTTGAAATCTCAGTCCCAGCCACAGCTCCTGATGGGTAACCAACTACAAGAGCTGCCTTCTTCCAGGGAAGGCAATCACATCTATCAGGATGTGTAATTGGCTGTTCCACAAGTAGATGGCTGGGGAAAGCAGGGCCAGAATCAGCAGGCATAACGCCCACAGCCGACAGATTGGGGTTCACTGAATATATAATGTCTGTGCTTTCAGAGCCCCCCAGAACTTGCTTCCCTGCAGGAAGGCTGTGGTGGTCCCTGTACTCTCTGGACATTTGTAGGTCTAGTCTTTGGCCGGAAGCTCTGGATCTCTGAGGAGAGTCCTGGGACAGGATCCGACCCCCAGCATCCAATCTGATACAAAGTCATCCTGGAAAGAGACTCCATAAACGCCCATCTGAAGGTTAAGGTAATTTGGATTCTTAACCCTGCCTCAAAGAAAAGGGTGAGTGGTTAAAAAAAATAGTTTAGTTTAGGTAAATTCATTTTATGTTTTACATTTGTTGTGTTAGATAATTCTATAATAAATATAAGTAATGTGAAGACTCCCTTCACTTTATTACATGTCTGAAGTCAGTAGTGTGAACGTAATGTGGTTGGCTGTAGACCTTTGACTTCCGCAAATCTTTCTTGGAAACTACTCATAGCCCTATATCTTTTCTCAAATTAACTCCTGCTTCCTCCCATAATCACTGTATAATTCAGTGGTAATGCTTTTTGAAAAGCATTTTTGGTGCCCCTTGCATCTCAAAGGTGGCCTTGTCAAGGATTGTACATTTGGGAATTAACCCTTCATCTTCTTTTAAATGTGTTAGGTCTGTTCCTTTAGCTTTTATTCCTTTTCTTTTTGTTTTGTTAAGGCAAAATTCACATAACGTGGAATGAACAGATCCTAAGTATACCATTCAACAAGTTTTGACAAATGGATAAACCCGTGTGACTCTAGCCCCAGTAGTAATACAGAGCATTTCCAGCACCACGGAAAGTTTACTCACGTCCTTCCTATTAATCTTTCTGCCCCAGAGAAAACCACTGTTGTGGTTTCTATCAGCATAGACTAGTCTGTCATGTCCTAGAACATCATATATAGGATCAAATAGTGTGTATTCTTTTCCATCTGGCTTGCTTTACTCAACATAATGTTCTTAAATGCATACGGTTTCATATATCAGTAGTTTGTTCTTTTCTGCAGTTGAGTAGTATTCCATCATATAAATACATCACAATCCACTCTCCTGGGGATGGAAATGTAGGTTGTTTTCAGTTTTTAACTATTAGAAATAAAGCTGTTATGAAGATCCTTGCACGACTGTTTTAGTGGACATACATTTTTATTTCTTCTGGGTAAACAAGTGGAAACGCTTAGTCATAGGGGAGGTGAATGCTTCACTTGACAAGAAACTTCCATTTTCCCAAAGAGATTGTACCGTTTTATACGCTCATGACAACATATGAGAGTTGTGGTGACTTCATGTCCTGAACAAGCATTTGGTGTTTTGGGTCTTTAATTTTAGCCATTCTCCTGGGGCGTAGGAGTACCTCATTATGATTTTAATTTGCATATTACTGATGAATACTGAACGCTTTCTTATGAGCTTATTGGCAATTAATGTGTCCTTTGTGAAGTATATGTTCAAATATCTTGCCCCCTTTTCTTTCTTTTTTTTTTTTTTTCTTTTTCTTTTTGGCTGCGTTGGGTCTTTGTTGCTGTGTGCAGGCTTTCTCTAGTTGTGGTGAGCAGAGGCTACTCTTCATTGTGGTGTGCAGGCTTCTCATTGCGGTGGCTTCTCTTGTTGCGGAGCACGGGCTCTAGACTCACAGGCTTCAGTAGTTGTGGCTCGCGGGCCCTAGAGTGCAAGCTCAGTAGTTGTGGCACAGGGGTTTAGCTTGCTCCGCGGCATGTGGGATCTTCCCCGACCAGGGCTTGAACCTGCGTCCCCTGCACTGGCAGGCGGATTCTTAACCACTGCACCACCAGGGAAGTCCCTGATTGGAATGTTTTAATGACCTTGAATTCCTAGAATAAATCTTAGTTGGTCATGATTACCCTTTTTATATGTTGTTGGATTCTAATAGCCAATATTTTGGTAAGAATTTTTACATCTGTGTTTTAAAGGACTACCTTCTGTAATTTTCTTTTCTTGAAATGTTCTTGCCTGGTTTGATGTCAGGGGATTCCTTGTCCATTTTCCAAACAATTTGCACAAGATGTACATTATTATTTCTTAAATACTTGGTAGAACTGACAAGTGAGCAATCTGGGCCCTGAGTTTCTTTGCGGGAAAGTTTATAATTACAAATTCAATTTCTTCAACAGATATAGAGTGATTCAGACTTTCTATTTTTCTTTGACTATTATAAATTTGCTTCATTCAAGAATTTGGCCATGTTAATTAAGTTACTGAATTTATTAGCAGAAAGCTGTTCATATTTCCTTATCCTTTTCATGCCTTTCAAATCTGTAGTGATGTCTCTCTTTTATTCCTGATATTAATAATTTGTGGGTTTTTTCTTCAGTCTTTTGAGGCATTTATGAATTTTATTCATCTTTTTGTTTTATTGATTTTCTGCACAGTTTTCATTTCACCAATTTCTGCTCACATTGCCTTCTTTCTACTTTGTTGGATTTAATTTCTTTCTTCACTTTTAGCTTTATGGATCATTGATGCTAAACTTTTTCTTCTTATCTAATATATGTACTTAAAGCCATAAGTTTCCTTCTATGTACTACTTTACCTGAATTTCACAAATTTTAAAATCCTATTTAAAGTATTTTTAAAATACTTTCTAATTTTATTTTGATTTCTTCTTTAATCCATGAGTTATTTAAAAGTATGTTGCTTAGCTTTCAAATATTTGGGGACTTTCTAAGTATTTCTTAATTAATCCTACTGAGACCAGAAAGTATTATTTCAATACTTTTTAAAGTGTTGAGTTTTATTCTGTGGTCTATTCTAGTGACTGTTCAATATGTATTTAAAAATAAGAAGTGTTTTGCTTTTGTTAGGTGTAGAATTTTGTTAATGATAAACAGGTTAAGTGGATCAAAAGGATTATTTAAATCTTTTTTACCTTTACTAAAATTTTTTTTTTCTTGCGGTACACGGGCCTCTCACTGTTGTGGCCTCTCCCGTTGTGGAGCACAGGTTCCGGACGTGCAGGCTTAGCGGCCATGGCTCACGGGCCCAGCCGCTCCGCGGCATGTGGGATCTTCCCGGACATTTTACATTTTCTCCTTCCCTTCGTGTCATACTGTTTCAGAAATTTTACATCCACATTTTTTATAAGCCCTACAAGATGTTAATATTGTTACTTTTAATCAAATTGGCTTTCAAAGAAATTAGGAAATGGGGAAAATATTTTATACTTTTCCCATATTCACCATTCTTGTTCTTTTCATTTTTGTGTGTTAATTCAAGTTTCCTTCAGTACAATTTCCCTTGAGCCTAAAGAATTTCCTTAACATTTCTTGTAGAGCAAGCATGCTGTCTACAAATTTTCCTAACTTTTTTGTTTCTGGATATGAATCATTTCATTTTTTAAAAAAATTTTATTTATTTATTTTTGGCTGTGTTGGGTCTTCATTTCTGTGCGAGGGCTTTCTCTAGTTGCGGTGAGCAGGTGCCACTCTTCATCACGGTGTGTAGGCCTCTCACTATCGCTGCCTCTCTTGTTGCGGAGCACAGGCTCCAGATGCGCAGGCTCAGTAGCTGTGGCTCACGGGCCCAGTTGCTCCACGGCATGTGCGATCTTCCCAGACCAGGGCTTGAACCCGTGTCCCCTGCATTGGCAGGCAGATTCTCAACCACTGCGCCACGAGGGAAGCCCCATTTTTATTTTTAAAGGCTATTTTCTCTGAAAATGGGACTCTAGATTCACAATTTTGCCTTTTAGCACTTATAAAAAATGTGCCATTATGCTGCCTCACATTGTTTCTAATGAGAAGTCAGAATCATTCTTATTGTTCCTGTGTATGTAATATGAGGAGTTCTTCTAGCTACTTTTAATCTTTTTCTCTCCATCTTTGAGTTTTAGCAATTTAAATATGGTACACCTAGATGTGGTTTTTCTTTGTGTTTATCCTACTTAGGTTTTGTTGAACTTTTTGGGAGGATATTTCTCATCAAGACTGGAAAATGTGGGGACTTCCCTGGAGGTCCAGTGGTTAGGACTCTGAGCTTCTATTGCAGGAGGCACAGGTTCAATTTCCGGTCAAGAAACTAAGATACCACAAGCCGTGTGGCATGGCCAAAATAAACCTTTCACCTTCTATTTCTCTTGCACAATTTTTCCTCTTAGGTATGGATCATATTTTCCTGGTTTTTAAAAAATATTTGTATTTGGGCTTTTGTTAATAGTTACTTATTTATTTGGCTACACTGGGTCTTAGTTGCAACACATGGGATCTTTAGTTGTGGCACGTGGGATCTTTTTTAGTTGCAGCATGTGGGATCTTTTTTTAGTTGCGGCATGCAGGATCTTTTTTAGTTGTGGCATGCAGGATCTTTTAGTTCAGGCGTGCAAACTCTTAGTTGTGGTATGCGGGATCTAGTTCGCTGACTAGGGATCGAACCTGGGCCCACTGCATTGGGAGCATGGAGCGTCTTAGCCGCTGGACCACCAGGGAAGTCCCTCCTGCCTTTTTTGGATGCCTTGTAATTTTTTATTGTTTGCTGGATATTGTTCATGTTGTTATTGAGACTCTGAGTTTTATTGTCTCTCTTTAGAATGTGTTGTACTTTGTCTGACTTAGCAGTTAATTACTGGTGAATCATATATCCACGCGGTGGAACCAATAAGACATATCTAGAACACACAACTAACTCTTACAGCTCAGTAATGAGAAAACAAACAACCCAATAAAAAAAACCCACAATATTTTAATAGACACTGCACTAAAGAAGGTATACAAATAACAAGTAAGCACTTGAAAAGTTGTTCCACATCATTAGTCATCAGGGAAGTGAAAATTAAAACCACAATGAGGGACTTCTCTGGCAGTCCAGTGGTTAAGACTCCACGCTTCCACTTCAGGGGGAATGGGTTCAATCCCTGGTCAGGGAACTAAGATCCCACATGCCACATGGCGCAGGCAAAAACAAACAAACAAACAAAAAAACAATGAAATACTATTATATGCCTCGTAGAACAGCTAAAAATCAAAGAACTGGGGCTTCCCCGGTGGCGCAGTGGTTGAGAGTCCGCCTGCCGATTCAGGGGACGTGGGTTCGTGTCCCGGTCCGGGAGGATCCCACATGCCGCGGAGCGGCTGGGCCCGTGGGCCATGGCCGCTGAGCCTGCGCGTCCGGAGCCAACGGGAGAGGCCACAACAGTGAGAGGCCCGCGTACCGCAAAAAAAAAAAAAAAAAAATCAAAGGGCTGAAAATTCCAAACATTAGTGAGGATGTGAAGAAACTGGAACACTCATATATTGCTGGTGGGAATGTAAAATGGTACTTCCACTTTCGAAAACCATCTGGCAATTTCCTGAAATGTTAAACAAA
The DNA here is from genome assembly GCF_011762595.2 of Tursiops truncatus. Lineage (NCBI taxonomy): Eukaryota > Metazoa > Chordata > Mammalia > Artiodactyla > Delphinidae > Tursiops > Tursiops truncatus. The sequence continues at coordinate 136,368,677 of NC_047037.1, read as the reverse complement.
CATTTATCATATGACCTAGTAATTGTACTCCATTTCCTATGAGAAATGAAAATATATGTCCACACAAAGACTTGCACATAAACAGTCACAGCAGCATTCACGATGGCCAAATCCATCAACTGATGAAGCAACAAATAAAATTTGGTATATCTATAAACAGAATACAACTTAGTAATAAAAAAGAATTAACTACTGATATGTGTAACAACATAAATGGACATTAAAACCACTTAAGACGTTAAACAACAAAGATATACTGTATAGCACAAGGAATTATACCCATTATCTTGTAATAACCTAAAGTGGAGTATAATCTGCAAAAATACTGAATCACTATGCTGTACACCTGAAATTACACAATATTATAAATCAACTATACTTCCATAAAAAATAGATAAATAAAAGACATATACCAAAATAAAAAATAAAATATAGCTATGTATACACATTTTGAAATCACGTTAAAAAAAGAGATACATCGATCTTAAAAAAAAAAACTTAAGTGGAAGAATCCAGACACATATGTCTATACAACTATAGAGACAGAAGGAAGACCAACGGTTGCCTGGAATGAAAGTAGGGATGGATCGCAAATGGGCAAGAGGGAATTTTTGAGGGTAATGGAAGTGTTCTAAAAGCTGGATTCTGAATTTACGGACTCATCAAACTAGGCACTTAAAATCAGTGAAATTCATGGTAAAGCCAAATTACACCTAAAAAAAGCTATTAAAATGTGTTATGTTGAGTGAAAGAAAATTTAATTAAAAGAAAGTATTCAATATAAACTGTATTATTCTATTATATGAGGTTTCAGAAGAAGTAAAGTTAATCTGTAGTGAAATATCACAACAATAGTTACCTCTGAGTATTGTAGGTGGGGATTGATTAGAAGGGGTAATCAGGGACTTTTCTGGAGTGATGGTGATTTCCATAACTTGACAGATGTTTGGTTACACAGTTGTATGCATTTGTCAAAACTCATTAAATACGCATTTAATATTTGTGCATTTCACTCTATAAAAATTTTACCTAAAAATAAAGACTATAAATAAATATTGAACTCTAATTAATATTATGCATGTTGCAGCTCCCACGCCTGGCTGTGCATTTGAGGCACCTGGGCCCCCTTCCCCTACAAGAAACGCCAATGCCTGAAGGAAACTCCAAACCATCTTAGGTTTACATTGACTTGTAACCTACCAGAGTCTACCTAACACATAACATCAAATGAAGGAAGGGTTCTTAATACCAAGGATCCTTATTTTTATTGCTCGTCTTAATGTTTTTTCTCCCCTGTCACACTTGACTTATTCCCTCAGTTTGAAACAAGCACACTATTTATTTGCATTACAATGATTCAAATATTAGAACAAATCCCACAATCAGTGGGTCCCTTTATGTCATGGTGTTTCCTCCCACTCTTCCCGCATGGCTCTTATAAATGAACCGTCCATCTTACCACTGACAACATCTGACACTCAGAGACATATGGCAGTAGGCACTAAATCATTGTTTGCTGTACTAAACAAGAGCACTACCCTGAAATCATAAACAGCTAATACTTCTGAGTAAGGAAGCAAATAAAAAGCCAATCCCAATGAACTCAGTTTCTCAGTGTCCCCTTTCTAACAGCCTTGTCATTGCTCACCAAACTCCCGAAGCCACGTCTTCACCTTCCCTTCAAAGGCAAACTGGCTGCAAGTCTGGTCTGTGTTGAACCAAAGGCAACAAGTCAATGAGTCTTTGGGAAGGATGCTCGGTCCCCCCAGCACCCTGAGAACAGGGTGGGGAGGTGATGGACTACAGGCTCGACAGGAGAGGACGGTTTAGAGGACCAGAGAGGAGGCCTTTATACACACCTCTGTGTTCACAGTGTACCCAGGACAACACTGAGGACAGTAACACTTAGCAAAAATGAGGCCCCACTACCTTGTCCACTGACATGGAAGAGCTTTGTTAACCTTGTTTTGCCTGTTTATTTCTCAGCTTCCCTCCCAGGTACTCAGGATGACAGGACAGAGCCTCAGGCTGCCCGTGAAAACATCCTGCCCGCACGGGGACCCTCAGCCCGTACGCATGAGCAAACCGTCCCCACCTACAGCCCCTTCCTGTGCCTTCAGTTTCTCCCCCCTTTTCACCTCCACCCCCCAGTTCTACCTACTCTTGACGGGAATGACTCACAGGCCGCAGAGGTTGACACAAAATCCTCAGTTCTTGCATTTTCTCAAAAGACACCCAGAAACGCATTGGGAGGAAGGGAAATGTACATTCTTGATCATCTACCAGATCACAGATGGCAACACAGAAATCCTAATTTGTTATCTTATAAATGCTTTTCCCTTCTCATCTATCAAGAGAATCTGAAGGTCTGGGCGGCACAGGCTCAGTTTCCCCACCACGTGCTTCAGAACCTACAAGGACACCGCTGCGCCCGTCTCAGTGCCCGGCTGCCACCAAGGCTGCCTGGAGGGCGTCAGGAGGGGGGGGGGGTGGGAGCGCCTCGTGTCCTGTGGACTCAGATCTCACCATGCACAGGGGAGCGTAGTGGGAATTTGGCTTCGCTTAAAGACGGCAACCTCTTAACAAGCGTGGTTCCTTGACCAGCACGACTGAGCGAATGACCCTTGTGCAAAACAGCCACTCCTGAAAGTGACAGGGCTTTTAATTGAGCTCCATTTGTCACCAAATAGCAAACACTCATGTTGCTTGCCATCTGCAAGAAACACCCTTTTGAGCAAACACAAAAATAACCACGCATTGACCTGAATCCTGGAATTAATTAAACTGGGTCAGATGAACTTTAGATGAGAGATTTACATACAATGATTATTATAACAATAATAACTAATGATAATCAGAATGTTTTCAGCTCTTTTGGTCACAAGACCCCCTGGGTTGCCTCAGTAAAGGGGTTTCCATGCACAGAAACCCTGGACGACAGCAGAGGTGACGGCCAAAGAACAGCCCCCAGAGGAGCCAGGCGTGGCCTTCCGACCAAGATGGGCAGCAAGTGTCACAGATGATGTGTCTAGGGGCCCCTCAGTCCCTCCTGCGTGGCCTCTGCTCTTCCCGGTGTCACCCTCCACCTGAATCCTCCTCTCCACCTGGCGGCCTGACTCACCTGGAGCTCCCTCTTGTCCACAGCTCTTCTGCCTCGTGACGCCTGAATGAATCAACCAGCCTGTCAAAGGGGGAGGTCAAGAGAAACTTGGCAGAAACCCTGAAACAGAAAAACACACGTGACCTTTCGCGCACCGTGACAGCGATACCCACTAACACGTCCCCTGAGAGGCTGTTCTCAAGAGTGAGGTCACCAAGATGAAAACGCCATCTGTGCAGAACAGAGAGTACATCCCCTCGCTGCGTGCCTCCAAACCCTCCTGCCAGCGTGATGGTCCGAAAACGGGAGTCACTGCCACCCTGTCACGTAAGCCTCTTGGTCTTGCCCCAAACCCCAGTCTGCCTTTCCGCCTCCATCTTCCCCTCAGACTTGAGGCACCACCAACCTGATCTACTTGGCCTGCATGGGCTCCTGTGGCTACTGTAACATATGACCACAACTTCACTGGCTTTAACAAACGCAGGTGGATCGTCTTACGGTTCTGGAGGTCAGAAGTCCAAAACGAGACTTCCTTGTCCCCGGAACAAACTCGTTTCTCATTCAAAATCCTTCTTAAGTGTTATATCCTCTGTTACCCACTTTGTTCCTCCTCTGATCCTGTAAATCCTTGAAGCGTGTCCATGTTGTGTTAAAATAACTACGTATGTCAGCCCCTGAGACTGAGAACACGCACGTGCCAGGAAACGTTTTCCACTGAAGAGAACTGCCTTTGTCACGTCTTAAATTCCATCCATAGACGGTGGGCCGTATTTCAGGCTTGTCTGCTCTTCCTCGGATCTCGTGGTCTGTTCCTAGACCCTGATTTGGTTGCAGTGGCTTTACAGAACCTTCTGACATCTGGTAAAGCAAGTCCCTGCAGCCCCTATCACTCTTCCTCATTGTGTCTTTCTTGTCTGTCCTCTCAGGAAATGATTCTCCTATATACATCTTAAGGTTGTTTTAACCGATTAAACGCTCTGGGCAAATCGGCGGTTGAGGCAGATGAAAGGAGGGATCGCACTGGGAATTGGGGTTTTGGAGGAGATGGAACTGTTATCCGACAACGGTGGTGGTTACACATGTGTATACATACATTGAAACTAATCAAACTGTACACTTATTTTTTTTTAATCTTTGGCCACGCTGTGAGGCATGCAGCATCTTAGTTCCCCGACCAGGGGTAGAACCCACGCCCCCTGCATTGGGAGCACGGAGTCTTTACCGCTGGACCACCAGGGAGGTCCCAAACCCTTTAACTGTATCCATCCATACCCCGGGGCTGTTGCTGACAGTTTATGCTGAACGCAGCTAGGACCTTGGCAACTTGGCAAATGAGGGGGCGGTTAGATTGGAACTAAGAAGCTATGTTTTCGCTCCTTACAAAAGGAAATAAACGCTTGACCTCGTATTAGTCATTTAGTTCCGTCGGTATGAATTAGTGCTGCTGGCTAGTCACGTCTCCTTGGATGGCTGGCAGCAAGTCGCCCACGGATGGCTTCCGCGGGTGGCTCAGGGCAGAGTGCCGGCAGGTGAGGCCGCCGGAAGCCCGTGCCCTGGACACACCGCTCGGCGCTTCGCAGAGGTGCCTTCGCTCAGGATGGCGGCCAGCCAGACCCTCTTCTTGCGGGGCCTCTGCAGCACCTCCTGAGGCAGCCGCTAGGGTCCCGAGACGTGGTACCTCCTTTTGCAGGGTGGAATGCAAGCAAATCCTGCCTGGGGAAGTCCCTGTAATCCCCTGAACTGTGCCCGCACGGCGGGGTCTGGATCTCAGCCCTGGCAGGGGCCTGTCTCAGTCCCAGGTGTGGTGTCGGCTCCCTGTGCCTGTTCTTATTTTATTTCTGTTTTTTCTATATTTGGCCCCAGTGCACGGCATGCAGGATCTTAGCTCCCCGACCAGGGCCTGAACCCACGACCCCTGCATTGGGAGGGTGGAGTCTTAACCACTGGTCCTCCAGGGAAGTCTCTGTGCCTGTATTCTCTAGCGGCCTCTTATTAGCCATTCCCCGGTACTCCTGTTCATACTTCTTTATACTAAGCTTTCCCTGTACAAATTTCTGTGTGGTTTCTGTCTTCTGGATGGACCCTGACTGACACACAGGCTAAGCAAACAATTCCGCAGCAAACGTCAGCTGCCTTTCATGGAGAAGGAAGGATGCCTGAGAAGGTGGGGTCAAAAGCCCAGAGGAACCGAGGTCCATGGAGATGGCCAACGATGATCCCCAGGCCCCAGTACTCCTGCTGCTATGTAGACCCCTCCCCATTTAGGGACGACCAACAAGATACTGAGGAAATGACAGAGTGAGGAGATAAGTCATAGAGACTTTGTAGCTTCTACCTAAAGCTCTTGGCATACTGGACTTGGTGGAAGCTAGGTGCTATGTGAGGATGCTATAGGGGTCATACGCAGAGATCCCCATGGTGAGGAAATGAAGCTTCTGCATGAATTCAGTGACTACCTAAAGCCTCTTACCAACAGTCTGGAAGGGAGATATCTTGGCAGGAGACCCTCCAGGCCCAGTCAAACTTTCAGATGACTGCAGCCCTGATGGACATCTTGACAACAACCTCAGCTCTAGTGACCCCAAGCGAAACTATCCCATTGAGCTTCTCCCAAATTCCTCACCCAAGGAGACTGTGAGATAATAAATGGTTATTACTTTAAAGCCACTAACTTTGGGGGTAACTTGTTATACAGTATTAAATGATGTATACACATAGTCTCAAAGTATCTCCCATCAAATGCTAATGACTTACAAAGGGAAAGCTAATAACTTTACAGTGGAGAAAACTGAAAAATACCACTTTAACCAAGGGATCAAAGTTAACATCACCAGTAATAAGATACAACAAAAGCCTATGCCTCCTGGTGTGATGTAATGAGAAGAGCACAATATCACTTCTTGGTATTCTTACCAAAAATGTATAACCCTAATTTAATCACAAAAAAATCAGAAAAGACAAATCCAACGGAAATTCTATAAAATACCGGGATGGAACTCTTCAAAAGTGTGAAGGTCCTGAAAGACAAAGACTGGGGAATTGTCCTGGAGTATAGGAGACAGAAGAGACATGACAACTAAATGCGACGCGTGATTCTGGTCCAGAAAAACGACGTTAGTGGGACAGCTGATGAAATCTGCATAAGGACTGTAGATCAGTGACTAGTATAGTATCAGTGTTAACCTCCTGACTTTCATAATTGTATTGTGGCTACAGAACATGGTTACTTTAGAGGAAACTGGATGCAAAGTATCCGGGAACCCTCTGCACTATGTTTTTAACTTTTTAATAATCCTGAAATTATTTAAAAATTAAACGTTAAAACTAAAATTCCTTAAAAATGAAGGTAAGGAGGGCTTTCCTGGTGGTGCAGTGGTTAAGAATCTGCCTGCCAATGCAGGGGACACGGGTTCGAGCCCTGGTCCGGGAAGATCCCACATGCGGCGGAGCAACTAAGCCCGTGAGCCACAACTACTGAGCCTGCACCTCTGGAGCCTGCGCCTCTGGAGCCTGTGCTCCACAACGGGAGAGGCCGTGACAGTGAGAGGCCCGCGCGCCGCGATGAAGAGTGGCCTCCGCTCGCCACAACTGGAGAAAGCCCTCGCACAGAAACGAAGACCCAACACAGCAAAAATAAATAAATAAATTTATTTTTTAAAAAATGAACGTAAGGAATAGTTTCAAATATCAAAAACTAAAGTAATTCACTACCAGTAGACTGCAATTTTAAAAAAACAAAAACTTGGGCTTCCCTGGTGGCGCAGTGGTTGAGAGTCTGCCTGCCGATGCAAGGGACATGAGTTCGTGCCCCGGTCCGGGAGGATCCCACATGCCGCGGGGCGGCTGGGCCCATGAGCCATGGCCGCTGAGCCTGCGTGTCCGGAGCCTGTGCTCCGCAACGGGAGAGGCCACAACAGTGAGAGGCCCGCATACCAGAAAAAACAAACAAACAAAAAAAAAACTTAAAAGGTGTCCTTCAAGCAGAATGAAAACAATCCTAGTTGGAAGCTCAGAGATGCAGGAAGGAATGAAGAGTATGAAAAAGGGTGAATCTTACTGTGGGTAAATCCTACCGACTGCTGACTTCATAGAAAGCAATAAAATCTACTGTGGGCTAAAAATAGAGTTCAGATATAATAATCATATCATGTAAATTGAGAAGTATGTACAGTTAAAAATATTCTAAGATCCTTGCATTGTCTAGAAAGAGGGTGAAGTGCTTTAATAATAGTAACCTTAGATAAATGAGTGTCACACTTTTTAATCTCTATGGTTACCACTAAAAGACAAGTGGAGTGTTGGATAACTTCCAGACTAATGGGGAAAATAGAATGATAATTGAAAAATATACTATCAACCCAAAAGAAGAAGAAAATTACATAGAAATAGAAATCACTGGGGACAAAAAGAGTAGGTAATATAATTCTAAATAATGTATAATTCCAAATATATTCTTACTTATATTAAATCTAACATATAATTAATATGGAATCAATGTACAATTCCAAATACATCAGCAATTATATTAAATCTAAGTGGATTAAAAGTCCAATTAAAAACAAAAAGACTTTCAGAGTGGATAAAAATATGTCCAGTCTGACTCTATGCTGTCGACAAAAGACAGATAGAAAACAAAAGGATACAGAAAGCCTGAAAGTAAAAGGATAGTAAAAGATATATTATGCAAACACTAATCAAAAGATAACTGGTACAACTGTACAAATTATAAAGAAAGTCAGGAGTAAGACAAGGAGGCCCACTATGTTTTCTACCACTCCAATAACTGCACTGGAATTATTAGCTAATGTCGCTAGATGAGAGAACAACAAAATGACAGCCACTGGAAGGAAAATATAAAACATCCCTGTTTGCAGATGATTTTATTGCATACTAGAAAAGCACAAGAGTCCATGGACAATATACTAAAAAAAAAAATGAGAGAATTTAGTAAGGATATAAAATTAACATTAAAATACCATAAAATAAATAGCCTTCCTATATTCATATAATAACCAATTAGAAGATATAGGGGAAGAGAAAAATCCCACTTACAGTACAAACAAAAAAGGAAAAATACCTCAGCATAAAATTTAAAAGAATTGTGTAAAACTTTTATGAGAAAATTTTACAACACTCCTGAAAGACACAAAAGTGGATTTAACCAATGAAAAGACAGACCATGTTCTTGGATAAGATGACTCAACATCAAAGAGAATCAATTCTTCCCAAGTCAATTCATCATTCACAGAATTTTCTTCTGAAATTAGATATATTTGAAAAGTCATATGGAAAAAAATAAACCAGCAAGAATAACCGGGAAAACTGTGAGGAAAAGAGTGATAAATTGGGGGTACTGGCCTGCCAGATACTAAAACGTGCCACAGAACCTCTGCAGTGAAAACAGCGTGCTTGTGGTATATGGGTAGGCTTACACACCATGCAACATGTTAGAAGGTACGAAAGACCCAAGCAATTATGACAGTTAACATATGACAAAGGATACATGTGAAATCTTTAATTAATGGGAGAAAGATGGACTTTTTAATAAAAGGTGTTGAAACACCCACATAGCCATTTGGGGAAATACAAAATCGGATCCTTGCCTCACAAGATAACAATAGAAAAAATTACAAATGGATCAAAGATTTAAATGTAAAAAATGAAACTATCAAACATATTAGAGTGGGGAAAACTGTTCTATCACCCAAAATATAGAGAACAAACTTCTGGATCTAAGGAGATTTAAGAAACACAACAACTAAATGCAATGTCTGGACCTTGATTGAATCCTAGTTTGAACAAATCAGCAGTGAAATATATTGGGGGGACAATGGGGAAAGTTGACTGTGGACCTGGTATTGGATGTGACAGTAAGGAATTACTGTTAATTTTGCTTGGTTAAGCAGGAAATTGTCATTTTTTTTAGAGATGCAAATTACTGAAGTAATTTGGGTGAAATATCACATTTTCAGCAAAACAAAAAAAAAGGTAAGTTGAAGAGATTTTTGGCGTATTATCATAGAAACTCAAAAAGTCTCTGAATGCTTCTAGTTTGGGAAACTCATTGCCTTTTTGTCCTTACTGCAGTTAGAAACTATAGCTGGAATTTTGTCACAAAAAATATCATTCTAGAAAATGCCCCAAATGGCACCCAAATCAAACTCTGAGCAGTGGACGTTCACATTCAGCTGTGCCTGATGTGGCTTAGTACCTAAGGATTGCCGCGGCCCCGAAGGCCAGCCAGGGCAGCTGCCGGGGCGGTTGCAAAAGGGAAAGAGGAAATAATTCCTCCCAAGGACATAGAGGCCCAGAAGCCAGAGCTGAGGACAGCAAACCAGTGTCTGGAAGGAGTCCTGCAGTGGGGCGTGCCCAGAGCTTTCCCAGCCCCCCAGCACTGGGGGCCCAGGGCAGCCCTGGGAAAATGAGCGCTGGGGTGAAGGGGCTGCCCCATTTTCTCAGCTCTGCAGATCTGAGACCAGGCCGCCAGGGAAGTGATGGGCAGACAGTGTTTTCAGGGCCTGCTGGAGATTAGCCCAGGATGCCTGGAGACGGGTCATTCCAGCAGCAGGAGGACTGTGACATCACGCTCCACAGGTTTTGGGGAGAGCTAGGGCTGGGCGTGGACAGGTAAGGGCGGGGCGGGGGCGGAGCTAGGGAGATTCTGTCTTCTCACCACAGTTCCTCTTTCATCCCAAGGCTGCTGTGTCTTGGGAGAACTTGGTCACACAAGAACAAACCCTTGGGCTTCCCTGGTGGCGAAGTGGTTGGGAGTCCGCCTGCCAATGCCTGCCAATGCAGGGGACGCGGGTTCGTGCCCCGGTCCGGGAAGATCCCACATATCGCAGAGCGGGTGGGCCCGTGAGCCATGGCCACTGAGCCTGAGCGTTCGGAGCCTGTGCTCCGCAACGGGAGAGGCCACAACAGTGAGAGGCCCGCGTACCGCAAAAAACAAAAACAAAAACAAAAACCCTTTCTCTGTGTTGAAAGTTAGTCAGAGAAAGGAGAGGAGATGCAGACTCACCCTTTCCAGGGCAAAAGTCACCACTCTGCTTGACCGGAAGCATCACAGATGGGCAGTTAGCTGGTCCCCTGCAGCCGTGGGCCTTTCTAGAAAGACTGAGCCGTCAATGCTCTAGAGGTAGTTTTAAGGTCCAAGAAGTTTCCTTTGACAGTATGTTAACACTTGCTGTCACCTCCCAACCCGAGGTTTACATATCTAATCTTGAATAGGGTTTATTTTCACCTTATAAAACCCTGATGCTACTCTTGTGACTCTGGTCTATGTGGTGACATTGGGCTTCTGTCCCATGTCTCTCAACGGAGGAGTATCACCTGGGACCCAGATGGGCACACTTCTCAAGCCCAGACTTTTCATCACCACAGATTTTTTGCAATTTAGGCTTATAAAACATATAACCATTTATTAAATACTCAGAGACCCAAAGAAACTTGTCTATTTTTAAAAAATTGTCTTCAGGTTCAAAAAACAAAATTCCCTTGGTGCAATTCTTACCTGTTTTTTTTTTTGTTTTCCTTCACCCGTTTCCCGGTCTTTGGTTGTGGTCCAATGCCTGTTCCAGCCTCCTTCAAACCACCTGCACCCCTACCCTGGCCTCTTGATAGCGGGCATGTCACCCTCACTCCAGCCCCACCCAGGCCTGCTCAGCCTGGATGCTGGGTGCACAAAGGTCACCTTCGATGGCCCCCAGCCCCAAGCTTCCGATCTGTGCAAACAAAACAAAAAGAATCTGCCCCAGGGTGGTATCCACTGTAAAAACAAAGAATGTTACCCACCATTCAGTTCTACAAGGATTAAGTCCTAGTTCACCCTGAAAGAAATTCAGGACAGAAAACAGGAAGAGGCACTCTGTGCTTTGGAAAAAACATACCCCTCAGATAGTTGGATGTATATCTCAGAAAGAACTTTAATGAACCCAGATTCTTGCATCTTCCCCTACATAGAAAAGCACTAAAATCATTAACTGAGATACCTACTCCTTGTGACTAGCAGTAGTGTTTTACCAAGATGTGTGCTTGACTGCACGTATTCCTGAGCCAAAAATCTTGTATATTCTGGTTCTCCCCCCACCTCTTTGGAGCAGTCCCCTCAGAGCTACTGAGAGGCTGTTTCCTGGGCTATATAGTCCTCAGTCAGATCCTTGAATAAAACTTAACTCGTAATTCTTACATTGTGTGTTTTTCCTTCAGTCAACACCATGAATGGAGGTGTAGCACCCCTCTGCTTCCCTAAAGCCAGAGGGGTAGAGGTAGCTGATTCCTCTCTCTGGCCTGAGAATGTTCTGTCAGGTACAAGAGTGAGACATGGTGTCTCTCCATCCATGATTCTGTGAGCAACTTCCTGCTTCAGGGAGTCCCAAACACACAAACTTCAAAAAGCTTTTGGAAAGAGACTTAACGGGTCCGGCCAAATTCTCTTCCTTTCCAGGAAGCACATGCTCCCATTCATTCTTTTACTCCACAGGCGTCCCGCATCCTATATTGACTTTACCCCAAGCACTGGAGAGAGAGGAGGAAGGAGAAGCAGGCCCTGCCCTCCAGGTGCTGGCCAGAGAGACATTGTTAACTTTGACACATTGGTCGACGTTTGCGGGTGCACACAGGAGCCGTGGAACACAGGCAGGACCCTGGGTCATGGAGGGAGGGGGCACTGGCAAGGACCAGGAAGGCATCACAGAAGATCAGGCTGGGAGCAAAGGCTGATGCAGGCACATTTGAGAGGCTGGTGAAGCTGGAACACAGGAGGCTGCGGCTCAGTGGGGCAGGTGGGTGTCAGCTCTTGAATGAATTTTCTAGAACCTTAAATTATATCCTGGCAGTGATGGGGTAGGATTTTAAATGGAGGAGGTCAATGTTTGTCTGTGAGAATGCTATCAGGTAAGTGATGGACCGACCGGGGGCCTAGGAGGCAAGAGACAGAGCTGGAGTCGGGGTGGAGGCTTGGATGGGAGGCCGTTTCGGGTAATGGTGAGTGAACTCGCTCAGTCTGAAAACCTAGGCTTGAAAACTGACTCCAAAATTAACAGCTCTGTGACCTTAGGCCAGTTACTGAGCTGCAGGTAACAGTCCTTACCTTCTGGAAATCTAGAACAACTAATAAGAACTGACAGTTACTAAGCTCTGCTATGTGCCAGGCACCGTTCTAAGATTATTTATAATATAAATGTATTTAATCCCACAATAACCTACAGGGTGGGTGATAGTCTCATCCCCATTTTACAGATGAAGAAACTGAGACCCAGAGAAGTTGAGTACCCTAGTCGATCAGAAGCACAGGAGCCTGAGAACTTGTGGTTGGCATCTGAAGTGGCGGCAGTCTTGCGGGACTGAACCCTTTTACATGCAGAATCTGATGCTAACTCCAGGTAGATAGTGTCAGAATTGAATTGAATTGTTGGACACCCGGCTGAAGTCTGCATCAGCAGGAAAAGGTAAACCTTTCAACGCCTTTGTACGGGCAAACTGATGAGTGGAGGTCAGGCATCCGAGGACAGACCTTGTCAGTAGACAAGCTTTGAGCCACAAACTGGTCTATCACTCCCTGCTGCTGGACACGGGGCTGTCCCGTTGGTGGTTCTCTGCATCATGGCCTGGTCCTATACCAACAGACCATGGCCCAAAGACTCTTTGGGGAGCAGAGATTGTTTCTGGGAGTAGGGCCAGAGGGTCCTGGACCTCTGTCCCAAACTTGCCTTTTGGTGTACTAATCTGGAGACTGAATTCACTTACTCTTTCTTTGCTCCATCTATTGTAGGAGAAGGCAGATTTTTATTTATTTATTTATTTATTTTTGGCTGCATTGGTCTTTGTTGCTGCGTGCGGGCTTTCTCTAGTTGCGGCGAGCGGGGTATACTCTTCATTGTGGTGCGCGGGCTTCTCATTGTGGTGGCTTCTCTTGTTGCAGAGCATGAGCTCTAGGCGTGAGGGCTCAGTAGTTGTGGCTCGTGGGCTCTAGAGCACAGGCTCAGTAGCTGTGGTGCATGGGCTTAGCTGCTCCGCAGCATGTGGGATCTTCCCGGACCAGGGCTCGAACCCATGTCCCCTGCATTGGCAGGTGGATTCTTTAGCACTGCACCACCAGGGAAGTCCCAAAGGCAGACTTTTTAAGAGGCCAGATATTAAATGTCTTAGGTTTTCTGGGCCAAGAAGCAAAACTCTAGGATATTGTGTAGGAATTTATATAATAAACAAAAAAATTTAATTGGTGAAAGCCAACTATAATAATAATTGAGTATAATTTTTGTGTAATACAGGTCTAGTAGTAAGAATAATTTGAATTCTTTGGGGGAGATAACATTTCACTTAATTGAAGTTCAAAGCTAGTGATTAGTATCAAAATTAATTGCACACCTTCATATGCTAATGCTGATTTGTAATGAGATTTTACATACTTCATGTTTGAAAATGTCTTCCCACGGATAGGTACTTCCCAATACTGATATCAGTCGATGAGCACAAGGTTTTTAACTGCACATATTTATCGCTTGAAAGACATTTATAGGGAATTCCCTGGTGGTCCTGTGGTTAGGACTCCACGTTTCCACTGCAGGGGACATGGGTTGGATCCCTGGTTGGGGAACTAAGATCCAACATGCTGTGCAGAGTGGCAAAAAAAAAAAAAAAAAAAGAAAAGAAAAGAAAGAAAGACATTTATAGAATTCTATTAGATTTTTCTCTTGATGTTTGCTTTTTAGCAGATTAATCACTTCAATTGAAGGTTACGTGGAAGCTCCTCAATTGCAGCTAATGGATTTTGAAATGTGCACATTTCTTTTGGGTTTACATTAAGGTCTAAAAATGGCTCCTGGAACTGCAGTATGAGCTCAGATAACATACCTGCCGCTAACGTGTGTGGGAATAATGGAACTCTTCCTCCTTGTTTCAACTTTTGACAACATGTTAACATTAGTTGTGATCCCAACAACGTTAGTTCTTGTTGAAATGCCTTTACCATAGTGTGAATTCCATGTATAAACAGTTTTCCCTTGTGATTTTAGATAGAATTCATTAGGAAACATTATCAATCTGCAGCAAAAGCTAATTTCCAAAGCTGTTCAGTGTTTGACAATAGTGGTTGAGGGCAGTTCTTCTTATTCAGAAAAGTTTCAGTCTTGGTCCTGAGGTCAAAAATTGAAATAAACTTTACAACTACTAAACCACTGAACTGTTGTGTTATAGACCAGGTCAGGACTTTCAGCTACTATTTCTGACAAGAATTCATGGAACTGTTGCCAGGTAAGTCCACAACAGCAACTGAAGTTCACTGTTGACAATATTGGTTCAATAACACATGATTCAAATATTTTCCACAACATACCCAGTGATTTAAATAATACAACAAATAACCCTACACTTTAACATGTTATATTATCACAAGCATTGTAAGTTTGTCCTGTTAATCCTTTTTCTACTCTTCACATATTTTTTCCACCATCAGTTGTAGCACATCTTAGCAGATTCCACTTCAGGTTGTACTCAGTTTCTCAACTTTGAAAATATTTTTGTCTGTAGTTGTTACACCATAGGGTGTGCACAAAGGCTAATTTCCAACTTAGCACAGGTTCCTCAAGTAAGCTAACATACATCAACTCTTGTAAAAAAGAGTCACAGAAAAACACTCAAAATCATTTGCTTTGTTTTTTAATTGACTATTGATGTCACTCCTGTTGTCTGCAAAATTTTGGAGCTACTCTTACCATCGAAAGGCTGGTAGTTCTAAACAGGCTTACTTTCTCTGGTGGTGTTTCTTCAGCTGCTGCATCACACACGATTGAATTAACCCACCATAGGTAAGTGGCTTTCCTTGCTTGCCTAATAAACGAGCCAATCAGAAACTGACTTTGGTTGCAGCCTCCTTTTCCATTTTTATTTCTGTGAAGGAATTCTGTGATGAGATGTTCAATTTTAAATTTTCTAATTTTCCTGACCATTGCTTCCTTGTGAGTTAGAAGTCATTTGTTGGATGTTTAGACTGGTAATGCCAACACATATTGTATTCTTTGTAATGTGACAGCTACCATATCATTGCGTGTTGCCACTTAATTCAGGAACAAAATAACCCATACTCCATCAAAGCTGTGATATTTGAAATCCACTTTCCCCTTCTCTTGTTTTGACATAATGACCACACTGGTAATAAAAAATGAATGCGTGGCATGGCAAAATAGGCAGCACTGAAAATACTGTTGATTTACAACCGTCACTGCCACGTGCAGGGCACCAAACAGCAGGGCAAAGTGAGTGCGCCACGCATGCGCTCTGTGGCAACTCCTCAACGCTGCCAGTGTAGCAAAAAGCAACCACAGGCAATATGCAGATTTTAAAATGTGGTGGTGTTCCACTAAGACTTCATTTATGGGTACTGAAATCTAAATTTCATATAATTTTCACAACATGAAATGTTATTCATTTGATGTTTTTCAACCATTTAAAATATAAAAACCATTCTTAGCTGGGCAGGCTATACCAAAGCAGGAGGGTGGCTGTGATTTGCCAACACCTAACCTTTGGCGACAGACAGGAAGCAGAGGCCAAAGCCATCCCTGCTTTTCCGGAGTCTCCTGTTCCTGAGGGGCCCACCGCCCTGGAACGATGTGCTGAGGGCTTGCTGCCAGCCGCATGTGGGCAAATGTGAGTAACGGCAGCAAGGAGCGAGCAAGCTGAAACGCTTCAGAGAGAAGAAAAAAGGGAAGGCTTCCTTGATAATCACTAAAACAGCATGAATCTCCTTATTTTTTCTTCCATTTACAACTCTATTTTTACCTTTGTTCAGAGAGTCCTCAAGAGCCTCACTTAATCCAGAGGCATGGGCTGGGGGCCTGAATTAACAATCTGGATTTGCACGATTTGTCTGGACTTGGCGGACAGGCGGGAGAGACAAAAGGGGCCTATGGCTGCCACGTGGCAGAAACAGTCTCGGTGAAGGGCTCCCGACTTTGTCACACGACACCCCAGACACCAGCCTGAAACACCGCCAGGGAAGAGGTGAAGCCGGAAGAAGAATGCTGGACCCTGGAAACCAGAAGGAACAAAAATGACCTTGGGAGAAAGGAAGGGGGACAAGGGACAGCATTTAGAGGAGGAGAAGGGGAAGCAGCAGAGTCTCCGTGTTCACTCTTCAGAGTCTCCCGGGAGCTATTTTAGTTACATAGTTAAATGAAAAGACAATCAGAGATAAACCTGTTCAACATTTCCAGGTTCAGGAAAGCCATGTCTATCGTGGTTCATGAGAACAATGCAGTCCTTCCAGAATCACTAAGCTTAGTCAGCCCATATGCCAAGAGTCTACATGAACTGATGTTAGTCTCACCCATAACTCCACTTCGGGTGGTCACAGCAGCTGGAGGGATCGTCCGGCTGCAGGTTGTGGTATGTGATCCCAAAAGTCGAGGTCATCGTGGCGGCCAGAGCCTGGCCTGGAAGTTGGAGGCTGTCACTGGTCAGGTGTGGCATCTTGAACAAGCCGCTTCAACTCTTAGGTTTTCTCCAAGGTTTCTCTTAGGTTTTCACCTCACCCAGTGAGGTGCCAAGCAAGTGATTCTCACCCTTGCACGTGCATATCAATTACCCACAGCCGTTGTTAATACGCAGGTTCTGAGTAGGTCTGGGCCGGGCCTGAGGATCTGCGTTTCTAACAGGCAGAATGGGCGATGCTGATGCTGCAAGTCCCGACTACGCCGGGTGGCGAGGGTCTAGGTGACCTCTCTGCCCTCGCTAGTCCTAAATCATCTGAAGGCCCAAGGCAGGCGTGGGCTCTTACTTTTCCGACTGTACAGGTTTCTCTGGTGAAAGTGCCCGGGCTCTCCTCCCACCTCCCTTTACGTCATCTCAGTCCCCATCACCTGCTTACAGAAGGACCAAAATCGACCACCCCAGGCCTCACCTTCACCCCTTCAACCTGTCCTTTTATATCAAACGATCTACTCGACATGCCCACTTAAATGTCCTGGAAGCCCTTAGCACTCAAAAGTCCTGAACTGCAGGGAGATGGTGTAGGAGAGCTGCTCTACCTCAAACGCTCCCAATACCATTGACAGCACGGCCGCCACCAAGCTGCTCAGGCCAACGCCTCCACTCCTGCCACCCCCCCCGCCCCGCCACTCACTCGGTCCGATCCACACCCCAGGCCTGCCAGCTCTCCTTCCTAAGTGGCTCTGGACTCCATCTGCTTAGGAACAGATACCTGCAAGGCCTCTCACTTCCTCATTTCGTCAGGCTCTGAACATACTCTTTCTTCAAGATTCTAGAACATTCCCACCACCACCTGGCTAACTCCCATTCACCCATTAGGTTAGCAGCCTAACCCTCAATTCCTCAGGGAAACCCCGTCCAGTCCCTGGACCAGAAGAGGGTCCCTGTTCACACCCTGACCCTAATAACACTCGGCTCAGCTGGAGTTGAGCCCCACCCCCAGGAACAGTGATGGACTTGGCGTCAGCCCTAGGACGTAGCCAAGTGCCTTGCACAGGACAGGTGGTCATGATACTTTTCTCTCAGGTAGTCCTCATGTCACCTGCCTCAAGACACACCCCCTTCCTCCAGCTAGTAAGACATTTTACTCAGAGTAGGGCTTTCCATTTATAAATTCTACTTCCAGGGTTAGTACTGATTGCTTCCTTCGATTCGGAGTGTCGTCTGCAGGCAGCAGGGGAGATGTTTCTAGTTCACTCCGGTTTTATCCGACCAGTGAGGGGAGTCACCGCTAGCGCCCCGCTCCTAGTGAAAGCCAGGCAGGGCCCTCACCCACAGAGCAAGCTGAGCTGCGGAGAAGGACCGCAGCTGGTGACTACGGGGGAAGCCGCACAGGACAAGCCCTAACTTGACTCCTCCTGGACCAGTACAGATGTGAAATCATTGCCCTTACACGTGCGCAGGAGGCACCTTCAGAAAAGTGTCCACGGTCTCAGCAGCGCCCACCTCCCCACGCCGGGGGCAGGACCTGGGCGACAGTCGTACTGAGTCAGAGAGTGGCGGTGATGAAGACCGTGTGAGCCCCCCTGCAAACGGCAGAGCATCTCTCAGGTCTGACAGCAGTCTTAGATTCACCCCCATCCTACTCTGATCCGAGGTGTGCAGTCAGCACTAGGGCTCCTGCTGGCCAGGCCCTCACGCCAAAGGCATGTCCAGAGGGCAGAGATGTGCCCGCAGGTCAGGGAAAGACGGAGAGCTATTAAGAGGCACAAAAGCAGCCCAGTTTGGTTTACAAGAAGGAGGCTGTCCATTGTATGTGAAATTTAGGATCGTGGGGAACTCTTGTCTCCCCAAAGCATTTTATCTACCTCAGGGAAACATTTAAATCCATTATTAGATCCATCGTGAGCTCCACCCAGCTGCAGCCACAGGCCATGTTATGCACGTGCTCCTGTGCGGTAACGTCAACCACACACATATGTTCTAACTCGAAGGAACAGACTTTCTCTCTTAAGGCATTTTTGTCCTTATGCTTGCTCTGAGGAAAGGAGGATGCCTTAGGAATGAAAAGGGAGTCAAATTACAGGCCCCCAAGCTGGTGGAGGTACACAGTCCTCTAACATATGAACAAAATAAAGAATAAAAACAAAAAAAACCAAGCAGCAGCTAGCTCCTTAAAGCTTTTAACGTGTGGGTTATAACTAAGTTTTGAAAGCTTCCCCAATTATATTGCTGTTTACGAACTTGGGAACTGATTTTTTTACTTATCCTCCTTTCTCCCTAAGTCAAATCTCTGAAGGCTAAAAATGTAACATATGCCTTCAAGTGGGAAAAGGGACGTAGGGAGAGGCCACCGGACACATGACGGCCAGGTTGAATGACAGTGCTTGTTAAAAAATGGGCCCTTTCCATAGTTAGGCCTCCAAACAGCTTCCTTTAAGTTACAGAGAAAAATCCTTTATAAAACATTTAAATATCACACATTATATCAAAGCCAACTACAAAACACACAACCTCAAAATTCTAAAATAGATGTAGGTACTATGCAGTAGCAAAATCAAGTAGGAAGGGAATAACGTCCAGTTACAGACTCCAGAAATAAAAGTAAACTGGAAAGTAATCCTATTTAATCCTTCACAGAGAACACTACTCGGTTTCCCACAGGATGCTTGTTAAATTGATACAGAAGTAGATCCATTCATACTGTGGACCCAAGCTCTCTAGTTACAAATTATATTTATTGAGCACCTCCTACATTGTGCTAAGATTCTTATGTACATTATCTCAGTGAAGCTGCATAAAATCCCAGAGTGGATACTACAGTCATTCCCATTTTACCAAAAAAAAAAAAAAAAAAAAAAAAGGAAAGTGAGGCTTAGAGAAGTAAAACAACTTGCCCAGGATAAGAGCACGGATAGCACGGACTTGAACCCGATTCTAGATTGAAAATTGCGGCCACTGCACTGCGGAGCCCTCCGGAATGTCTGCACGCTCAGACCAGGTGGCTCATGCCCTGGAGAATTTGCCGCTGGGCCAACAAAGACCACACGAGACTGAGGTGTGAAGCAGCACGGCCCAGCCCCATCTCTGGGAAATAAACTTAACACGTGCCATTCTCATGGGACATCTGAGAGCTACTGATAGGTTGTCACACCAACCCCTTCCAAAAGGGAAGATGACAAGAAACAAACTGTGAAAGGTTTACACACTTACATCTGCTATTTTTGCCTTTCTTGGAGGCTTGTTTATAATATTTTATAATGCAGGCTAAGTTGTGAATTTTAATTACCCATTGATATATATTTAATTATATACACTTCAATAATGAAACTATTTTAAAACGTTCTTCAGACTTCCGGGAAGATGGCGGAAGAGTAAGACGCGGAGATCACCTTCCTCTCCACAGATACATCAGAAATACATCTACGCGTGGAACAACTCCTACGGAGCACCTACTGAACGCTGGCAGAAGACCTAAGACCTCCCAAAAGGCAAGGAACCCCCCACGTACCTGGTTAGGGCAAAAGAAAAAACTAAACAGAGACAAAAGGATAGGGACGGGTCCTGCACCAGCGGGAGAGAGCTGTGAAGGAGGAAAAGTGTCCACACACTAGGAAGCCCCTTCGCGGGTGGAGACTTCGGGAGGCGGAGTGGGGGAGCTTGGGAGCCGCGGAGGAGAGCACAGCAACAGGGGTGCGGAGGGCAAAGCGGACAGATTCCAGCGCAGAGGATCGGGCCGACCGGCACTCACCAGCCGAGAGGCTTGTCTGCTCGCCCGCCGGGGCGGGCGGGACTGGGAGCTGAGGCTCCGGCTTTTGTCGGAGCGCCGGGAGAGGACTGAGGTTGGCGGCATGAACACAGCCTGCAGGGCGTTGGTGCGCCGCGGCTGGCCGGGAGAGAGTCCGGGGAGGGGTCTGGACCTGCCGAAGAGGCAAGAGACTTTTACGTCCCTCTTTGTTTCCTGGTGCGCGAGGAGAGGGGATTGAGAGCGCTGCTTGAGAGAGCTCCGGGGACGGGCGCGAGCCGCGGCTAGGAGTGCGGAGCCCAGAGACGGACGTGGGACGCTAGGGCCGCTGCTGCCGCCGCCAGGAGGCCTGTGTGCGAGCACAGGTCACTAGCCACACGCCCTTCCGGGGAGCCTGTGCAGCCCGCCACTGCCAGGGTCCCGGGATCCAGGGACGGCTCCCCGGGAGAACGCACGGCGCGCCTCAGGCTGCAACGTCACGCCGGCCTCTGCCGCTGCAGGCCCGCCCCGCACTCCGTGACCCTCCCTACCCCGCGGCCTGGGTGAGCCAGAGCCTCCGAATCAGCGGCTCCTTTAACCCCGTCCTGTCTGAGCAAAGAACAGACGGCCTCCAGCGACCTACATGCACAGGCGGGGCCAAATCCAAAGCTGAGCCCCTGGGAACTGTGAGAACAAAGAAGAGAAAGGGAAATCTCTCCCAGCAGCCTCAGAAGCAGCGGATTAAAGCTCCACAATCAACTTGATATACCCTGCATCTGTGGAATACCTGAATAGACAACGAATCATCCCAAATTAAGGAGCCCTGTGGATGAAAGGCTCTTGGTGCTGCAGCCAGGAGTCAGTGCTGTGCCTCTGAGGTGGGAGAGCCAACTTCAGGACACTGGTCCACAAGAGGCCTCCCAGCTGCACATAATATCAAACAGCAAAAATCTCCGAGAGATCTCCATCTCAACGCCAGCACCCAGCTTCACTCAACGACCAGCAAGCTACAGTGCTGGACATCCTATGCCAAACAACTAGCAAGACAGGAACACAACCCCACCCATTAGCAGAGAGGCTGCCCAAAATCATAGTAAGTCTACAGATGCCCCAAAACACACCACCAGACGTGGACCTGCCCACCAGAAAGACAAGATCCAGCCTCATCCACCAGAACACAGGCACTAGTACCCTCCACCAGGAAGCCTACACAACCCACTGAACCAACCTTAGCCACTGGGGACAGACACAAAAAATAACAGGAACTACGAACCTTCAGCCTGAAAAAAAGGAGACCCCAAACACAGTAAGATAAGCAAAAAGAAAAGACAGAAAAACACACAGCAGATGAAGGAGCAAGATAAAAACCCACCAGACCTAACAAATGAAGAGGAAATAGGCAGTCTACCTGAAAGAGAATTCAGAATAATGATAGTAAGGTTGATCCGAAATCTTGGAGATAGAATGGACAATAGAATGGACAAATTGCAAGAATCAGTTAACAAGGACCTAGAAGAACTAACGATGAAACAAGCAATGATGAACAACACAATAAATGAAATTAAAAGTACTCTAGATGGGATCAATAGCAGAATAACTGAGGCAGAAGAACGGATAAGTGACCTGGAAGATAAAATAGTGGAAATGACTACTGCAGAGCAGAATAAAGAAAAAAGAATGAAAAGAACTGAGGACAGTCTCAGAGACCTCTGGGACAACATTAAACGCACCAACATTCGAATTATAGGGGTTCCAGAAGAAGAAGAGAAAAAGAAAGGGACTGAGAAAATATTTGAAGAGATTATAGTTGAAAACTTCCCTAATACGGGAAAGGAAATAGTTAATCAAGTCCAGGAAGCACAGAGAGTCCCATACAGGATAAATCCAAGGAGAAATACGCCAAGACACATATTAATCAAACTGTCAAAAATTAAATACAAAGAAAACATATTAAAAGCAGCAAGGGAAAAACAACAAATAACACACAAGGGAATCCCCATAAGGTTAACAGCTGATCTTTCAGCAGAAACTCTGCAAGCCAGAAGGGAGTGGCAGGACATATTGAAAGTGTTGAAGGAGAAAAACCTGCAACCAAGATTACTCTACCCAGCAAGGATCTCATTCAGATTTGATGGAGAAATTAAAACCTTTACAGACAAGCAAAAGCTGAGAGAGTTCAGCACCACCAAACCAGCTCTACAACAACTGCTAAAGGAACTTCTCTAGGCAAGAAACATAAAAGAAGGAAAGGACCTACAATAACGAACCCAAAACAATTAAGAAAATGGGAATAGGAACACACATATCGATAATTACCTTAAATGTAAATGGACTAAATGCTCCCACCAAAAGACACAGATTGGCTGAATGGATACAAAAACAAGACACACATATCTGCTGTCTACAAGAGACCCACTTCAGACCTAGAGACACATACAGACTGAAAGTAAGGGGATGGAAAAAGGTATTTCATGCAAATGGAAACCAAAAGAAAGCTGGAGTAGCAATTCTCATATCAGACAAAATAGACTTTAAAACAAAGACTATTAGAAGAGACAAAGAAGGACACTACATAATGATCAAGGGATCGATCCAAGACGAAGATATAACAATTGTAAATATTTATGCACCCAACATAGGTGCACCTCAATACATAAGGCAAATACTGACAACCATAAAAGGGGAAATCGACAGTAACACATTCATAGTAGGGGACTTTAACACCCCACTTTCACCAATGGACAGATCATCCAAAATGAAAATAAACAAGGAAACACAAGCTTTAAATGATACATTAAACGAGATGGAGTTAATTGATATTTATAGGACATTCCATCCAAAAACAACAGAATACACATTTTCTCAAGTGCTCATGGAACATTCTCCAGGATAGATCATATCTTGGGTCACAAATCAAGCCTTGGTAAATTTAAGAAAATTGAAATTGTATCAAGTATCTTTTCTGACCACAACGCCATGAGACTAGATATCAATTACAGGAAAAGATCTGTAAAAAATACAAACACATGGAGGCTAAACAATACACTACTTAATAATGAAGTGATCACTGAAGAAATCAAAGAGGAAATCAAAAAATACCTAGAAACAAATGACAATGGAGACACAACGACCCAAAACCTGTGGGATGCAGCAAAAGCAGTTCTAAGGGGGAAGTTTATAGCAATACAAGCCCACCTTAAGAAGCAGGAAACATCTCGAATAAACAACCTAACCTTGCACCTCAAGCAATTAGAGAAAGAAGAACAAAAAAACCCCAAAGCTAGCAGAAGGAAAGAAATCATAAAAATCAGATCAGAAATAAATGAAAAAGAAATGAAGGAAACAATAGCAAAGATCAATAAAACTAAAAGCTGGTTCTTTGAGAAGATAAACAAAATAGATAAACCACTAGCCAGACTCATCAAGAAAAAAAGGGAGAAGACTCAGATCAATAGAATTAGAAATGAAAAAGGAGAAGTAACAACTGACACTGCAGAAATAAAAGAGATCATGAGAGATTACTACAAGCAACTCTATGCCAATAAAATGGACAATCTGGAAGAAATGGACAAATTCTTAGAAATGCACAACCTGCCAAGACTGAATCAGGAAGAAATAGACAATATGAACAGACCAATCACAAGCACTGAAATTGAAACTGTGATTAAAAATCTTCCAACAAAGAAAAGCCCAGGACCAGATGGCTTCACAGGCGAATTCTATCAAACATTTAGAGAAGAGCTAACACCTATCCTTCTCAAACTCTTCCAAAATATAGCAGAGGGAGGAACACTCCCAAACTCCTTCTACGAGGCCACCATCACCTTGATACCAAAACCAGACAAGGATGTCACAAAGAAAGAAAACTACAGGCCAATATCACTGATGAACATAGATGCAAAAATCCTCAACAAAATACTAGCAAACAGAATCCAACAGCACATTAAAAGGATCATACACCATGATCAAGTGGGGTTTATTCCAGGAATGCAAGGATTCTTCAATATACGCAAATCTATCAATGTGATAAACCATATTAACAAACTGAAGGAGAAAAACCATATGATCATCTCAATAGATGCAGAGAAAGCTTTTGACAAAATTCAACACCCATTTATGATAAAAACCCTGCAGAAAGTAGGCATAGAGGGAACTTTCCTCAACATAATAAAGGCCATATATGACAAGCCCACAGCAAACATCATCCTCAATGGTGAAAAACTGAAAGCATTTCCACTAAGATCAGGAACAAGACAAGGTTGCCCACTCTCACCACTCTTATTCAACATAGTTTTGGAAGTTTTAGCCACAGCAATCAGAGAAGAAAAGGAAATAAAAGGAATCCAAATCGGAAAAGAAGAAGTAAAGCTGTCACTGTTTGCAGATGACATGATCCTATACATAGAGAACCCTAAAGATGCTACCAGAAAACTACTAGAGCTAATCAATGAATTTGGTAAAGTGGCAGGATACAAAATTAATGCACAGAAATCTCTGGCATTCCTACATACTAATGATGAAAAATCTGAAAGTGAAATCAAGAAAACACTCCCATTTACCATTGCAACAAAAAGAATAAAATATCTAGGAATAAACCTACCTAAGGACACAAAAGATCTGTATGCAGAAAATTATAAGACACTGATGAAAGAAATTAAAGATGATACAAATAGATGGAGAGATATACGATGTTCTTGGATTGGAAGAATCAACATTGTGAAAATGACTCTACTACCCAATGCAATCCCCATGAAACTACCACGGGCATTTTTCACAGAACTAGAACAAAAAATTTCACAATTTGTATGGAAACACAAAAGACCCCGAATAGCCAAAGCAATCTTGAGAACGAAAAACGGAGCTGGAGGAATCAGGCTCCCTGACTTCGGACTATACTACAAAGCTACAGTAATCAAGACAGTATGGTACTGGCACAAAAACAGAAAGATAGATCAATGGAACAGGATAGAAAGCCCAGAGGTAAACCCACGCACATATGGTCACCTTATCTTTGATAAAGGAGGCAGGAATGTACAGTGGAGAAAGGACAGCCTCTTCAATAAGTGGTGCTGGAAAACTGGACAGCTACATGTAAAAGTATGAGATTGAATCACTCCCTAACACCATGCACAAAAATAAGCTCAAGGTGGCTTAAAGACCTAACTGTAAGGCCAGAAACTATCAAACTCTTAGAGGAAAACATAGGCAGGACACTCTATGACATAAATCACAGCAAGGTCCTTTTTGACCCACCTCCTAGAGAAATGGAAATAAAAACAAAAGTAAACAAATGGGACCTAATGAAACTTAAAAGCTTTTGTGCTGCAAAGGAAACCATAAAGAAGACCAAAAGACAACCCTCAGAATGGGAGAAAATATTTGCAAATGAAGCAACTGACAAAGGATTAATCTCCAAAATTTATAAGCAGCTCATGCAGCTTAATAACAAAAAAACAAACAACCCAATCCAAAAATGGGCAGAAGACCTAAATAGACATTTCTCCAAAGAAGATATACAGAGTGCCAACAAACACATGAAAGGATGTTCAACATCACTAATCATTAGAGAAATGCAAATCAAAACTACAATGAGATATCATCTCACACCAGTCAGAATGGCCATCATCAAAAAATCTAGAAACAATAAATGCTGGAGAGGGTGTGGAGAAAAGGGAACCCTCTTACACTGTTGGTGGGAATGTAAATTGATACAGCCACTGTGGAGAACAGTATGGAGGTTCCTTAAAAAGCTACAAATAGAACTACCATATGACCCAGCAATCCCACTACTGGGCATATACCCTGAGGAAACCATAATTCAAGAAGAGTCATGTACCAAAATGTTCACTGCAGCTCTATTTACAATAGCCCAGAGATGGAAACAACCTAAGTGTCCATCATCGGATGAATGGATAAAGAAGATGTGGCACATATATACAATGGAATATTACTCAGCCATAAAAAGAGACGAAATTGAGCTATTTGTAATGAGGTGGATAGACCTAGAGTCTGTCATACAGAGTGAAATAAGTCAGAAAGAGAGAGACAAATACCGTATGCTAATACATATATATGGAATTAAAAAAAAAAAAATGACATGAGAAACCTAGGGGTGAAACAGGAATAAAGACACAGACTTACTAGAGAATGGACTTGAGGCTATGGGGAGGGGGAAGGGTAAACGGTGACAAAGCGATAAAGAGGCATGGACATATATACACTACCAAACGTAAGGTAGATAGCTAGTGGGAAGTAGCCGCATAGCACAGGGAGATCAGCTCGGTGCTTTGTGACCGCCTGGAGGGGTGGGATAGGGAGGGTGGGAGGGAGGGAGATGCAAGCGGGAAGAGATATGGGAATATATGTATATATATAACTGATTCATTTTGTTGTGAAGCTGAAACTAACATACCATTGTAAAGCAATTATACTCCAATAAAGATGTTAAAAAAAAAAAAGAATAAAGAACCATATATAATTCCCAGATATAAAAAAAAAAAAAAACACGTTCTTCAATTCAGACTCCTGTCCGGTTAGCCAAGCCAATCTCTGGGCCCTCCAAGTCATCCTATGCAAGGGCACAGTCACCGGTAAAGCCACTTAAAAAGCAGAGACCCAGGCCCCACTCCCAACTCTCTGAATCAAAAATTCTGGGAGGGTGATGAGCACATCTGTGATTTTATAAAATCCTACGGGTGAGTCAGATGTGTGGCAGGGTTGAAAACTCGTTTTAAATTGATGAGCACTTATTTAACAGTTTGGTAAGATCACCTAGGGTTCACCAAACACACCGTTTCTTTTCCCCAGAGCTTGCTTACGGATTTGCTGGGCAATTAATGGAGCAGCGCCTGAAGTCAACTACTTCACCCAGCTCAGGATCCCGTGTGTCATGTCACCTCTTCAACAGACGGGGGCTTGCCTGCGATGTACGTGAAGACTTTCTCCTTAGGGTCACTATTTCACTATATCGTGCTTTAGACCTTTAAAAACATAAATAATCCTTTGACACCATCAGCAGTCATCTTAGTGTCCAGGGAGTTGACAACCCCCATCCTCACCCAGCCTGCTATTGCATTCCTATGCAACAGTGAGTCAAGGGTGACTCACAAACTCACCACCCTGGGCTCTATTTTAACCAATTCAACACTCTCCTGGCAAAGCTCCTCCTTCTTGACAGACCTCCCTGGGCCCCAGCCCTGGGCCCAGCTGCTCGGCTGGTGGCAATGGCCCTGCCTGAGGAAGAACCGCCACACACCCAGGGCCTGCCCCTCTATCTTACCTTTGGCGCGGAATCCTCCCCCTTTGACTGCAGCTTCAGCTAAAGACCTGAGGCAACTATAGTGATTAATGAGGAAATATTGGGAGTAAAATTTACAAGAATAAAATAAAATTTTACAGAAGTATTTTAAATAAACTGTGGTCTTTAAAACAGACAAATGAATATAATTCCTACATGGCCTTTCTACATGTTGCAACCTGAGAAGTCCTCAAGTATCTTTCTAGATCTGAGAGCACACGGTTGACCACACCCGAGCCTGCATCACCCAAGGGCGCCACCTTCACCGGGAACGGGTGTGCGCTCACTTACGCCCACCTCCTCCATCCTTCACCAGGAGCTTTGTCACCCATTTTTCCTGCCGCACATTTAACCTGCGTTTTACCAGCCAACAAGATTCCTACCGCAGTGCCTCTGTTCCTTCAGAACCCAGCTGAGACTGGACACTGACATCCAGTTAAGGCACAAGGAAGCGAACTGGAGATTCATCTTCCCTCCTCGCTGCTCTGAAGCAGCGTCCCCAAGTCCTGCTGCAGGTGGCAGGGAATTCATGACATGCCAAGCCTGAAACTTAAGTCATTCCCACCGCTCTCTTTAATAAAAGGTCATACCCTCAAGGTGTGAAATTATGTAAAAAAACAAAAACCCTGTGTTTTGGGCTTCCCTGGTGGCGCAGTGGTTGAGAGTCCGCCTGCCGATGCAGGGGACATGGGTTCATGCCCCAGTCCGGGAAGTTCTCACATGCCGCGGAGCGGGTGGGCCCGTGAGCCACGGCCTCTGAGCCTGCACATCCGGAGCCTGTGCTCCGCAACGGGAGAGGCCACAACAGTGAGAGGCCCGCGTACTGCAAAAAAAATAAAATAAAATAAATAAACCCCGTGTTTTCATGTAAAGAAGCTGATATTGAAACCTGTGGGGCTCTACCTAGTTATCTGGTACACATTTAAATCATTGTGTTTTAGTTGGAGAAATACTTTCGTCTTTGAAGATCTAAGGTAAGAAAACTGATGACAAATACCTCGGGCCCTCTCTGTGTTAAGGTGAATGGTATCCCCAAAAATTACGATGCAAGAACACCTTAGCTCTTTTATCATGTTTTCCTGTGAGCAGCTGAAACCAGGGACCTTGGCTGTACATAATGCCAAAGAGAAAGAAAAACGCACAAACCCACAAGACCACTTACCATCCTAAATGAGTCTTCCACAAAAAAATAACGAGTGCTTTAAACACAGGGATATGTAGGAATTAATACTAGAGTGTGAAAGCCCAGGTGATACCCACAAGATGGTTCTCAGGGGACGGGGAAACAGGTTACAGCTATGCATTATGAGGGATGAAGAAGAATACGATAAGCTATGTTCTTAGGGTTTTCTTCTTCTTTGTACTAAAAATTACTTGATGTATGTTTTCACCCTAGGAAACAAGTCTAGGGAAGGAGATCCATGGTTAAGAAAATGAGACCTTCTACTCTGCACTTCCTGACACCAAAGGCTTCCCAATGTCGAGCAATCCCAAGGATTCTAAGAAATCTGAACAGACTCAGTATACCGATCGGTTTTTCTCCTAACCCTAATCTTAAAATTTCAAACTTTTTTTTCATATATGGCACTAAGACCAAGTTCTGTATCTGGAATGAACCATCTGATCTGTTAGCTTTGGTCACCACTACAAAAATGGATATAAAAATGAGTACTGAACTTGTATTCTGAGAGCTAACAGAGTAAAGGCAGGCCAAAAGGAAACTGGGGAACTAATCTAGAAGAAATTTGGCATTTCCTATCGCATCATTGTATCGCCTTATTATAAGACTTATTACAACAACAAGTTTAACAACATAGGAGCTGGGAAAGACGATACAGTAGCAAACAGAGTAGTCATCTTGTGGGCCTTATATAATTATTGTAGCCTTAATGATTTTTCACGTGTATCAACAGTTCTAATAGTCATTAAATAAAAATAAGCCTAAGTTTTTTGGATACTGATTCTGATATACAAAATGTGCCACTTACCTATAAAATGCTCATTACCCTAAGAAAAACACTAAAGGAAGTTTCTTTCATACATGTGGTAAGTGCACTTTATGTAGACAATCTGAACTTTACAAAATCACATTTAAATTTACAGTAAGTTTTTTGCCTTCTGAAAGCCACCTTAATGTATACTTATGCAGGCTAACTTATAAAAAACAGGAGACTTTAGGTTAGGATTAATTCACTGTGGCAGGAATTCTAGACTTTCT
The DNA here is from genome assembly GCF_011762595.2 of Tursiops truncatus. Taxonomy (NCBI): domain Eukaryota; kingdom Metazoa; phylum Chordata; class Mammalia; order Artiodactyla; family Delphinidae; genus Tursiops; species Tursiops truncatus. Next base: position 136,338,910 of record NC_047037.1, on the reverse strand, counting down.
TGTATAAAGTCCCTGATAGGCCCCCATCAAGGATCTGGGGAAAGAGGAACGATATTATTTGTATTTCCTCTTGCTTCCAAGCAGGTCAAATCCTAGAGAAAATCATCTAACTCTCACATCCATCCTAAACATTACGGCCTATGAGCACTTTGAATCAAAGAGAAACTGTGAATATCAAGTAAAGAAACAATTTTAAAAAATCAAAATGGTCTGTTAAACCTCCAATGTTTACTTTCCAAGATTTTTGAAGCCTACGTTGATGTAACTACTGTTTTCCTTTCTACACGTCTGACTAAACTTATAGTCAGTATACCTACCAGACCATTCATTACCTGGACCAGGTTAATTGCATAGAAAGATTTCGACTATGTTTACATTTTTCTTAAACTAATTTTAAAAAAGCATAGTAAAGAGTCTGAGGACAAATTATTCAACTGTTTATCATACATAAGACCGCATGACTATAATACAAAGGGGAGTTCTTTTTCATTTAACGTTACAATATACACAGCAAGTCCGGACCAGATCTTACAATCTGCACACAGGTATTTAACCTTTTCCATGCTGTTTATGTTTACAATGCACAGAAGTCCTGTAACCAAACCGTGTAGTAAAGCACACAAAACTGGACTGTAACATAACACAGTATGCAGAAGCATTGGATTTTATGACTTCCTTTATGTAAATAGCGGTTTAAAAACTGCTTTCGTTTTTTGGTGCTTGCTAAGATGTGGCAACCAGCACAGAAAATGACCTGACCCATGTATCTTCACCTTATATTCCTAAACAGCAGTAACTACTGAATTCCTTTTGATATTGCTAGACTCAAGATGATGTCCTTTTATTCACTGTAAACTTTATGAACTACCGAGTTCAAAAATCCATCCACAGGCTTGACATTTAATTACAAAATAAAAATGGATTTCCTGATTAACAACAAAAAAAAATTTTGTGGTTTATAAAAACTGATATTCCCAAGTTTCCATTCACATGATTTTAAGCCTTTTTTCTTTTGTCACTGACTGATTACATATAAAAACCTGCTCTTGTTCAGAAAAAATTGATCTAGTCAGCCACATGGAATTGACCAATAAAAACTAATGTGGTGTTTCTGCTGAGTTGTTTTGAACAGGGTTATCGGCAGAGGTAGATTACTGCTTCTTTTCTAGGCTTCTTTGATCCCGGACAGGTAAATTCCTTAATCTTCATTCTCCCAACTCAACCGCTCAAAAGTTTAACACCATAAAATTGGTCAATTTAAAATGGGAACACAAATTTAGCAACTGCCAGACTGTGTTACATTAAGGCAGCACAATCTCAAAACTAGGCACCTGTTAGACACCAGCCTGTTCCCTTCCGGGTCATGCATGGAAGTTTTGCTTTACTCGTGCTCATAGTTTGGACCTGTTGGTGCAATCAAGGTCTTGCTTTCAAGTTTACAAGTAGGTTAATCAGGAATACAAGAATCAACTGCTGGTTCCACAGCTTCTGGATCCAGTGTCCCTTTACCTTCAGAAGCCTGGACACATTTAGGATGTAACAGCTGTTGTAATCTTGAGTTAGATGTCAATCTATTATGTTCAGTACACAGATTGCTGTAAATGTATTGGCTATGGATTCAACAACAGTTCCAGTTTTGTTTAAGCAATAGTACAGCCATAATTTTCAACTGACATTTAAAAATGGTCTAGTTACACCTTGTGTCAAAGTGCAGAACTGCTACATTATTGGTTACAGACATCTATGTGCTATAAAAACAGCTTTGGTACAATAAATTATCAAAAAAGAAAATAAATTTTTGTAAAATTCACAGCATAATTGTGAGGCAAAAAAGCAGTCACATAAAATTCTGCATTTTTTTAAAAATGTTCAGGATGAACAGAAGACATCTTTGTGCAGAAGAAATGGTGGAGATACCACGTGCCGAGAAAAAGCAAAAGAAAAAGTAAAAAGCAGGAAGGGACACAGCTGTAGCTATTTCCATCAAAGCAAACCACTACTTCTGTGACCTTCAACCAATAAGGAAGTCAACTTTATGACACACGCAAAGTGACCTTGCAATACCTTACAATTAGTGGGTCACAAAAGTCTATTTTAAAAGAAAGGCCTCTTGAATTACCCATTCTCTGTGTTTTCAGCATTAAGGACTGTCTGCAAAAGCATGTCCAAAAGTGATTGCATCTGAAATGGTAGGCTCTTCTAACTTCGAGTCCAAATCCATAAGGCCAAAGGTTATCCCAAAGACCACCACTCAGACCTCCCCAGGACTGGCCACAACTGACCCGTTGATTGCTTCTCAGTGCACCTTGGTTAGGAGACCAGTCACGTTCCATTACTATCTCACTGTGGCCTCAACAACGGGAGACCCACAGGATCCCAGGCAATTGCTGCTTTGCTCCTCAGTAGGTTCAGACAGGAGAGTTCTGATCCCGCCACTTAGCATGCTTACTGTGCCTTACAAACTCCAATACAACCGTCCCTTCCATACAGCTGAAGGTGATGTTTGTGTGAGCTGGAGGTCCCTCTTCCTTACAGTACTGCATTTCCGTGCCCAAGTGTGTTTAGAGGACTTAAAACCCCAAATTTCCCACCCCCCACCCTAAACAAAATGAAAACAAAACAAAAACGGGAAGGAAAAAAGGAAAAACAAAAATGGAAGGAAAAACACCCTCATGGGGCCCTTTAAAATGCAAATTATGTGCAGTGCCTTTTATTTTAAAATTAGTTGGCAAATGATTAAGACCAACATCTGAACAACAACTTCTGTGGAATAGAAAGACAAAAACCCCACTATGACTGGGATGTGGCGAGTTAAAATGGGGGAGGCAAAAAGAGGACACCTCTGAGCTATCCGTGAAGATGGGTTTGGACATGGCTCTTTTAAAAACTTCATTGTCCCTTTGCAATCTTTTCAAGTTAAAAAAAAAAAAAAAGTCAGCTTTGCCCTCTTGTAGCGGTTCAGTGTGTTAATCTCCTTCTGATTCAAGCAGCTTTGCACTTTGTTTTTTGGAAAAAAACACCACTTCTATAAAAACACACAAGAAACAAACTCAAGTTTCAATTTAGTCACGAGCTAGCTACAGGACTCTGTTGCACACAAACTCCTGTCATGGGGGACTCTTCTCTATCAGCCCCTTGCCTCATTGTCAGATGTCCTTCAGTCATGTAATGTGCAGGACCTGTATTAGCAGAAAATTGGTATGTTGGATGTCCAGCTATGCCAGTCTCTTGGCGGGGATTGGAGTAGACGGTTAAATTAACGTCCATAGCTCCATTCTGTCCAAAGTCCAAGGTATTAGCAGCCACTGGGCGATTCTGGTAGGCTTGATTGCCTTGATTACCAGTAGAGGAGGAAGATGTAGAGGAAGAAGTAGTTGAGGAAGACAGGGATGTCATGGAGTGGTGACTATGGCCAACCTCCATAGAATCCTGGGTAGAGGAGCTATTTGTTGGAGAATTGTAGACCCTTGGCCTGGTCCGGTTGCCCAAGGCTTGTTGTCCATGGTGGTGGTGGTGATGGTGGTGGTGGTGATGATGATGGGAACTGTTTCCATGGTGATGATGCAATGCATTCTGTTGAGGGGCTACATGAAAGGTTGTTTCTTGAACAGGATGAGTTTCAACAGTGACTTGTGTAGGAGCTTCAGTGCCTGACCAACCAATGGGAGCAGGAAATTGCTGACGCACCTGTAAGAACAGATTTTAAAACGATTTAAGAGTACCATTTCCAAGCTTTAATCTTCGATAAAAAGCTACAACACTAGCATTTACATTAGTTAGAGAGAGGGTTTTGAAACCTTAATGTGTTAGACAGTTCTATAACACAAACTTCCAAATGTGTTCAAGAGTGAAAAATATTTTATTATGAAAGCTTCCATTTTTAGCAAGTTACACCCATACTCATATATTTTACTCGCCACTTTCTTTTCTTGGGAGCACTGTTTAAGCCAGGGGTCAGCAAACTTCTTCTGGGAAGGGCCAGATAGTAAATATTTCTGACAGGTCCAAAAGGCATTCTTTACTTTCCCCCTAAAGCTCCTCCTCTCTCCAATCTTTCCTGTTTTAATAGAACCACTAGTACCCATCTAGCTGCTCAACCATTCCTCCATCCAAACAATCAGCAAGTACTACTAAAGCTACCTCCAAAATAGAACCCAAATCTGGCCTCTTTTCTCCATCTCCACCACGACTACTCTATCCTAGGTCACTATCATCTCTTGCCTAGACTAATATAACAGCCTCCTAAATCAACTCCCATCTTCCATCTTTGCCTTTTTCCAAACCATTCTCCAAAGAGTAGCAAGAACAGTCTTTTTAAAACACAAATCCAAATCAGGCAAGAAAAAGAAAAGTCATCCACATTGGAAATAAAGAAGTAAAATGGTCACTACCTGCAGATGACGTAACATTACATTATATGGAAAACCCTGAAGACTCCGTTAGAAAACTGTTAGAACTAATAAATGAACTCAATAAGGTTGCAGAATATAAAATCAATACACAAAAATCGACTGCATTTCTATATACTAATAATGAAACAGAAAAAGAAAACAATCCCATGTACAACTGTATCAAAAAGAATAAAATATCAAGAAATAACTTTAACCAAGGAAGTAAAAGACCTGTAGAAGAAGGTCTGGAAGAAGAAGACAAAAATAAATGGAAGGATAGTCCATGCTCACAGACTGGAAGAGTGTAAGAATCAATGTTGTTAAAATGTCCCAACTACCCAAAGCAATTTACAGATTCAACGCAATCCCCCACAAAATTCCAACGTCATTTTTCAAAAAAAAAAAAAGAATAATCCTAAAATTTGTAATCCACAAAGAAACCCAAATAGCAAAAGCAATCTTGAGAAAGAAGAACAAAGATGGAGGCATCATGCTCCCTGGTATCTAACTATACTACAAAGCTATAGCAATTAAAACAGTATGGTACTGACATAAAAAAAGGCACATAGATCAATGGAACGGAACAGAGAGCCCAGAAATAAATCTACGCGTATATGGTCAACTAATTTATGACAAAGGAACGAAGAATATACAATGGAGAAAGGACAGTCTCTTCAATAAATGGTGTTGGGAAAACTAGACAGCCACATACCAAAGAATGAAACTCAACCACACTATCTTACACCAAACACAAAAATTAACTCAAAATGGATTAAAGACTTGAATGTAAGACCTGAAACCATAAAACTCCTAGAAGAAAACATAGGCAGTAATAAGCTCCTTGACATAGGTCTTGGTGATGATTTTTTGAATCTGACACCAAAGCAAAAGCAACAAAAGCAAAAATAAATAAATGGGATGACAACATACTAAAAAGCTACTGCCCAGTAAAGGAAACCATCAACAAAATGAAAAGGCAACTTACTGAATGGGAGAAAATATTTGTCAATCATATTATCTGATAACAGGCTAATATCCAAAATATATAAAGAACTGATAAAACTCAACAGCAAAAATCCAAACAATCTGATTGAAAAATGGGCAGAAGATCTGACTAGACATGTTTCCAAAGAAGACATACAGATGGCCAACAGGTACAGGAAAAGAAGCTCAACATCATGAACCATCAGGGAAATTCAAATCAAAACCACAACGAGATATCACTTCACACCCATGAGAATGGCTATTATCAAAAAGACAACAAATAGCAAGTGTTGGTGAGGATGTGGAAAAAAGGGAACCCTCATGCACTGCTTGGTGGGAATATAAATTAGTGCAGCCACTATGGAAAACAGTATGGAGGAGGTTCTTCAAAAAATTAAAAACAGAACTACCATATGATCCTGCAATTCCACTTCTGGGTATTTATATGAAGAAAACAACAACAGTATCTTGAAAAGATATATGTACCCCCATGTTCATTCACTTCAGCATTATTTACAATAGCCAAAATATGGAAACAACCCAAGTAAGTGCCCACTGATGGATGAATGGATAAACAAAATAATCCAAAATCCATAAACAATCTGGCCAATGCTCATTTCTCCAAACTTTTCCTCTAGCCATCCTTCCTCTTGCTGCCTAAGTTCCTACTACACAGGATCTTCCTTCTATTCCTCTACCTAGTCAACATCTTTCAGAAGCCTCAGGGTGTTTGTACTTACTGTTCCTTCTGCCTAGAATGCTCTGATTTCTAATTTCTGCTTGGATGATTCTTTCTCATCATTTCAGTTCCAGAGTCTTCCCTCACCACTCTGGCTAATGCTCCCCCAATTTCTGTGGCAGAGGTTCCAAATTGTCCTCAAAAAACATACTCTTCTTCCTGAGCATAAGGCTGCACTACGCTTACTCCCCAGCCTCCCCTGTACTTAGACATGGCCATATGACTGTTTTAGTCAATGGAATATGAATGAAGGTTCCTATGTTACAGCCAGATCTGTCCCACAAAATACATCCCAAGTCCTTCTGCCTGCCAGATGCAGCAGACAACTAGGCCCTTGGGGATGGGGCAGTCATAAGATGGTAGGAACCCAGGATGTGGGAGAGAGCCACGCCACTAACCTGAATACCCACTCTGGACTATTACATAAAAAAGAAACTTCACATTTTTTAAGCTACCATATTTTGGGGGTCGCCCTGTTATCAGTTCGGCCTATCTGAATTAATACCTCCCACCCAACAAATCACTACTCTCTATTACATTATCCTGTCTTATTTTCTTTTTAACAGTTAATAGTACTTGCAATTTCTATTCATTTGATTCGTTTTATTTATTTTCTGTGTCACGGTAAGCTCTAGGAAGGCAAAGCCTGTGTCTTTATCACCAGTGGCTAGCACAGATCATTAAGACCACTCAACAAAGGTGGTCTCAGAATCAAAATTCAAGAAAAACTATTGAAAATAATCCAGTAGAAAAATAGGCAGAAAGTTCTCAGAAAATATTAATGGTTCTTAAACTATGAAGCTACTTAAATTCATGGAAAGAAGAAATAAGTGAAATGCAACTATACTCTGTCCAATACCAGGTTTTTCAGTTCAGACTGATCCAAAGGTGATCACACTGACTGCTTCTCCAAACTCTGTTAGTGGGAGGCTAAACTGGTAAAACTATATGGAGAGCAATCTGGCAACAGCTATCAAAATGACAAACCACGTTACTCTTTGACCCAGCAATTTCACATCCAGGAACTCATATCACATATAAACTGCATGTGTGTGGATGATTTATATGTAGGGTTATTTATTACAGCATTATTTGCAGTAGTAAAAAAGATTGGAAATAAGCTAAATGTCCATTAATAGGGAACTACTGCAATGACTTGGAATATCTAAACAATGGAATACTGTGTGACTGTTAAAAACACAACAAAAAGAATGAAAAAGCTCCCTATATGATACAGAAAGAGCTCCATAATATACATTTTAAAATATATGTAGGGCTTCCCTGGTGGCGCAGTGGTTGACAGTCTGCCTGCCAATGCAGGGGATGCAGGTTCGTGCCCCGGTCCGGGAAGATCCCACATGCCGCAGAGCGGCTGGGCCCGTGAGCCATGGCCGCTGAGCCTGCGTGTCCGGAGCCTGTGCTCCGCAACGGGAGAGGCCACAACAGTGAGAGGCCCGCGTACGGCAAAAATAAATAAATAAATAAAAATATATGTAAAACATGTTAAAATAAAAAAAACAAGATGTGTGCACGGTATGCTACCATTTGTGTACAAAGGTTAGGTGAAGGATATACATTTGTATTTGCTTGCATATGTATAAAACATCGCAGAAAGACTACATAAAACTAATAACATTAATTTAGAAACTGGGAGAAAGGGATGGAAGAAGGAAGGTCGTTCTAAAGAATTAGGGAAAGCCTCTGGCCATGATATTTGAGACCTGAAGGATATATAGTAGTCACCAAAGCAAAGACAGAGGAAAAGCTTATTCCAGGCTGAGCACGGTCAATGTGAGAAATGTGAAAGGGAACATGGTATACAGTCTGAAAAATGAAAAAAAAAAAAAAAATTCCAGGAAGACCAGAATGAATGAAGAGGAGGAAGGATGCCTGGGTAGGAGCCAGATGACAGAAATCACTGAATCCTGTGTAAGAAGTCGCAATTTTTTTTTTAAGTACAAGAGAAAGCCAGAAACTGGCTGAAAGCAAGGGAAAGAGCTGGATCAGACTGCTCTACTGAACATTCACTAGGCTGCAGAGAAGAGAACAGAGGCGAACTGGTGAATGAAACTGGACGCTGGAAGTCCGGTTGGAATAATCTTTACAGCAAGATAAGCTAGAGATGATTGTACCAAGCGGGTGAAGTAGAGAGAACAGACACATATGTAGGATATTCAGAATCCATACTATTTACCATTGGATTCAAGGTGGGGGGTGAGGGAGAGAGGAGTCAAGAATGAACTCCCCAGGTGCCAGGTGTACGACCTGAGCAAATGGGTAAATTCAGGGCCACTTGTATTGATACAGATAAAAGGAGATGAGCTTTGGCGGAGGAGAAAATGATGACATCAGTTTATAGGATGCATTTGCAGTGTTATGCTGTAGCGACTTCCAAAACGGTATTTATAGTAAATGATTAGAAATAAAGGTGTGGGGCTCAGGAGTGAAGTCTAGATCAGAAATAAAGACATAAAGTGACCGACATCGAGATGGTAGCTGCAGTCATTGGTAAGAGCAGGTGAGGTCACCAGGAAGTGTTTAAGGTGAGAGACAGGACACAGACCACCCACGTTTACGTGGCCGCGGGGGAGCAGAGAATCCAAAAAGGAGACAGTGAAGGAAGGAGGTGGGCTGGGATGAGGGCCATCCTGTCCGGGAAGGCAGAGGAGAGTGCTACAAAAAGCATGGAGAGGGGCTTCCCCAGTGGCGCAGTGGTTGAGAGTCCCCCTGCCGATGCAGGGGACGCGGGTTCGTGCCCCAGTCCGGGAAGATCCCACATGCCACGGAGCGGCTGGGCCCGTGAGCCATGGCCGCTAAGCCTGCGCGTCCAGAGCTTGTGCTCTGCAACGGGAGAGGCCACAGCAATGAGAGGCCCGCGTACCGCAAAAAAAAAAAAGCACAGAGAGGCCAGGGCTGTGTCAACGTGAGTGAGGACCAGAGAGTGACAAGTGACTGAGTGTCTGCCGGGCTCCTCAGTAATGACCACTGTGACTCCACAGGAACAGTTTCCTGAGTTGGGAAGCAGCCCAACTGGAGCAGCTGAAGACTTCTTAAAGGGTGAAGTAATAGTAGCAGAAATGTGGGGCGAGGAAGACAAGGGCCAGGGAAAGGTTTTGCTTCAGATGGGAGAGAGCTGGGGATGATCAGGTGCTGACGGGAAGAAGGCGAGCAGAGGACACAGGGGCCAGTGGCTGAGCAGGGCCAAGTCCTGTGCAGGTGGGAGGAGAGGGGCAGGGCCCGAGGTGGCTGACCCCAGGCAGGAGCTGCTGCCCCTGCTGACAAGGGGCCGGAGAAAGGGGACAAGCACACATGGCGGTGGGGCGAGGTGGCTGGTGACACGCAGTGAAGCGCTCCTTTCTGAGGACTGTTCCTTACACAGTGAGGAGTGAGGGAGAGCAGAGAAGGGGAGGCAAAGGTTTCTAGCAAGAGTAGGAGAGTCTGAAGCAATTATTAAAGAGAATGGGAGCACGATGAGATGACCTGAGAAACATGCAAGCTTGCCCAAGTAGATGCTGGTGACTACAAATTAACAGGGGTAACAATGCATCTACAGATATGCCTTTCTCCACCAGCACTCAGCTGCCCCAGTCCCAAGAATGGGCAGTGATATTCATCAACTTCCATTTTATTTCTCATTAGATAATATGCTTGCCTCTCACTGTAAACATCATAATGCAGTACTCAGTATGAATTAACTTATTATTTTACAAAGAGTATTTAATAAATATTCTACCATCATCTGCTTCACCCCTTAAAAAAATTTACTTAATTAGATCCTCTTTAACAAAAAACCTTCAAAACAAAAAATGGAGGTGAAAATCAAACCACAAACTGATTCAGAATCTAGGACTGTCAGTGATAGCAGATCACAAGAGGCAGTGGAGTGCAGTAATTAAGATCACGCACCTCGGAAAGTTCCCTAAACCTTGAAGTCACAGTTCCCAAAGTAAAATGAAAATCCAAACAGGGCAAGGCTCAAAATGCTGCCGGAGTAAACAAGATAAACAAACACCTGGAGCAGCTGCTGGTACGCACTCAATAAACGGGAGCTATTTCTAAACACGGAGGGAAAATGTTGCAAGGATGTGTAAGTTAGAATTCCTTACAACCAAGGAAGATATGAACCTTTTAGAGTAAATGACATTATCATTCTAAAACCACTTGGCATCCAACACTGGTACGCCTGGGCACAGTGGAGGGCGTGAATGAAGGGCTGTGTGACTGCTCACCTGGGGACTGTGTGTCTCACAGTCCATGGCCTGGACAGCAGCTGTGAAGTGCCCGCCGCTGTGCCGATGCTGGTGCGTTGGGTCCGACCTGGCTCTCCCACTGTTGCTAGTCCCCGATGACCCACCTGAAGCATCACAACACGGTACAGCTTGTGAGTGTAAAGTTAATTCTGTTCAAGTATATATCCTAAAACTATAACATTAAAACGGGAAGTGAGTCACCAAAAAAAAATCTGTATTAACCTGAAGTACACCAGGAAGGCTTCCAATTCTCTATGTTCTTTCACATCAACCACTGAACTAAAATATGACCAAGTTTGGTTAAGTCAGGGGAAAACTCAAGCATGTGAACCAAGTATTTCCATTTTAAAAACAATTTTAAAATTTGGCTAATAAGGAGTATTGTTTCCAAGCAGAATTTATTATACGCATAATTAAGTATTAGAGCTTTGGGGGAGGTGAATTTTTTTACTAGCCACAAAGAACAGGTTCGGGAAAAATAATTCCTCCCACCCATTAACAAACTTTAAAAAACTTTAAAATAACCCCCACTTTGTAAAGAAAAGAGGAAACATTTCAAAGCCTAATATAATATCAAAAGAACAGACCTGAGCTTGAAGATGTACTGGAGGTGGTGCCCGAAGACTGTGACTGCTCCATGGCAGGACTCGTGGATACACTATTACTTGTGTTTGTACCTTCATCAGCTGTTTTCTTGAAAAAACTGTGCTGCAGGGCATAGTAAGGTTGAATTCGAGTTTTGGGGTCATAATCAAGCATCCTTAAAATGAGGTCTTTGAACTTCAAGTAGTCAGCTACTGTATGACCCGATTCCCCAGCACGACGCCCACCAGGTCCTCCTGTTTCTACTCCGAGAATATTATGAAGTTTGCGGGTTCCTGGTGGTTTATACTCCTAAAGAGAAAAAAGATAAAAAGGCTTTCTCTAAATCTGATGGAATATGTAAAAGCCTACGTAATGTCAAATATGCTTACATGTATGATAATGTTGAGGCCTTTATTAAAAAGAATGCTTTATAGTTAGAGCCTCTATATTTTCACACTAATGTGAAATATTCACAATACTATTCACATACTATTCCGATTAAAATACTATTCACAATACTATTCACATACTATTCCGAACACACTGTACTTAGGAGAAATTCACTTTTGAGACCAGAAATGACTATAAAGATCATCTAGCCCAGAGATCAGCAGACTATGGCCTGGCTCAGAGCCTGTTTTTATATAGCCTCCACTATGAATTGTTTTCATATTTTTAAAGATTGTAAAAACAAACAAAACCAAGTAAGAATACTCAACAGAAGCCCACAAAGCCGAAACCTTTACTATGGGGTCCTTTACAAAGGAAGTGTGCCAACCAGTGGTTGTGAACCTCTTTTCTGCCCAATACACCTGTGAACTCAGGGGCACTTACTCAGTAACAGTGGCTCATTAAAGTTTTAAAGACCACTCCTAATAAAGAATCATGGGTCTAACCCTACCTGCTCATATGCAGATAGAAGAATCAGAAGTAAATTATTTATGCCTCATTTTATTGATAGAAAATATGGTTAATAATAAATTGCCTTAACATGTGCTGAGATTTTCTGGGAACTCATTTTAACAGATAACAGTATAACCTTTAAAATCCCTATGAATACGGAATTTATTCAGAATAGTATCATTGGATTTTTGCTTCTAGGTACAATGTAGAAATTCGCAAGAGACCATCGCTCTTACTCTAAAATCAAGAACAAGCCAGGCAGGCACACAACAAAATCACTGCTTTTTAAAAACCTATCAGAGAGCTGAGGACTAAAGAAACCAGATTAACTAAATTCTAGAAAATGAAGAGTCTTTCCTAGGAAAGAAGAGACTTATGGTGGGAGAAGGAGCAAATGCCACAGATGTGACTAAGAAGAGTCCAGCCCAACTCCCAACCAACTTCTAACAGCCACGTGTGGCTGGGCCACAGGACGGGACAGGCAGATGACCCAGGGAGGGTCCCCCAGGGCACTGCAGAGCTGGGTCCAGAGCAGCATTATGGACACAGATCACCCCGAGGCACCAAGAGTTAGCAACGGGTTGCTGGCTGGGCAACAATGCATAAAAGATCTCTGCAGTTTCCAAACACCGCTTAAAACCTATGAAGACAGTGGAGAATAGAATCTAAGTCAAGCAAACAAACAAAACACAGCCCAGATTCAGCTAAACTACAAATGAAACTGACTCAGTCTCATCACACTAGCAGCCTGACAGAGTAAGCAGCATGCCTCTTTCTAAAGGGAAATAAGATTTACTTCCATCTCAACTGTTCTTAAATACAGCAAGTCCAACATACATATAAAAAATTATAGACACATGAAACAAACAAACAAAAAGGGTCCATAATCAAGTGAAAAAAATAGTAGAAAACTCACATATATAAATGACCCAAATGTTGAAACTGACAGACAGGTATTTTAAAATAACTATGGGGCTTCCCTGGTAGCGCAGTGGTTAAGAAACCGCCTGCCAACGCAGGGGACATGGGTTCGGGCCCTGGTCCAGGACGATCCCACATGCCACAGAGCAACTAAGCCCGTGCGCCACAACTACTGAGCCTGTGCTCTAGAGCCCATGAGCCACAACTACTGAGCCCATGTGCCACAGCTACTGAAGCCCGTGTGCCTAGAGCCTGTGCTCCGCAACAAGAGAAGCCACTGCAATGAGAAACCCGCACACCATGACAAGGAGTAGCTCCCGCTTGCCACGACCAGAGAAAGCCTGCACGCAGCAACAAAGACCCAACGCAGTCAAAATAAATTAATTTTTTTTAAATAACTATGATAAAAAGAATTTACTTCAAAAGTTAGGTAACGTGTGGATAGACTGGGGGGGTGTTATTTAAAACTAGTTTTTTTTCTTTTTTTCTTTTCTTTTTTTTTTTTGCGGTACGCGGGCCTCTCACTGTTGTGGCCTCTCGCATTGCGAAGCACAGACTCCAGATGCACAGGCTCAGCGGCCATGGCTCACGGGCCCCGCCGCTCCGCAGCACGTGGGATCTTCCTGGACCGGGGCACGAACCCATGTCCCCTGCATCGGCAGGCGGACTCTCAACCACTGCGCCACCAGGGAAGCCCAAAAGTATTTTTTTAAAAAAAAAGATAAATTAAGTGAAAACACTAGAACTAAAAGAAATGCAGAGAATCCATTTAATGGTTTTAACAGCAGACTGGGCTCAAGAGAAGAAAAGCAATCAGTGAACTAGAAAGACAGAGCAAAGAAATTATCTAAACTAACACACAAAAAGAAAACAAAATGAATAAACCAGAGACCTCTAATAGTAAGCACTATAACATATATTTAATTGAATAATTAGCAGGAGAAGAGAGAGTGAAGCAGAACAAATATTTAAAAGGATGATGTCTGAGCACTTTCAAAAACTGATGAAAGAGATTAATCCACAGATCTAACAAACTCAGCAAACTCCATGGAGAATAAATACAAGGAAAACTATACATAAGAACCTAATAGTCAAACTGCTGAAAAATCAAACATAAAAAAAAAGCAAAAAAAAAAGAGGTTGAACAAAAAGATCTACAAAATTCATACCAGCTTTTATATGTCATGTTTGAGCGTGTCACCCAAATTGCTTGCTTCTTTTCTCTTCCACAGAAGATCCCTGTGCTAAAGGCATTTTCCTTCTTTGTTATATCCCCAAGTTCTCTTTCTCAGCGTGAGAGCGTGCTAAGCGCAGCTTGAGAAGACCTGAGCTTGCTTTCTAGCCCTACCATTCCTTGCTGTGGTCGCCAAAGAATTTATTTAACACTCTTGAATCTCAGTTTTCTGATGTGTAAAAATGGAACTGAGAATATCTATTATTACTATCTATCGTCATCTTATTGTGAGAATCAAATAAAAACATCTTAAGTTATAATAATAAAAAAAAAGCATCAAAATCAGCCAGGGGGAAGACAGAGAAATATTTCATAAAGAAAACAATGCTTAGAAAAACCATTGACTTTTCTTCAGAAACAATGTAATACAGAAAACAATGTCATTAATATATTTAAACAACTAAATTTGTTTAGGTTTACGTAAACCTAAAATTCCATATCAATTTGTAATTTCCATATCCATGGAAAATATCTTCCCCAAAACGAAGGTGAATAAAGGTATTTTCAGATAAGCAACTGCTGAGAGAATTCATCAGCAGAAGTTATTCACTATAAAATAAAAAGTTAAAGGAAGTTCTTCAAGCTGAAGGAACATAATACAAGATTGAAGTCAGGAACTGCAAAAAGAAATGAAAAATTCTATGGGTAAAAAGAAAAGAACTTTTTTTTCCTTTGGGGCTTGCAGGATCTTAGTTCCCCAACCAGGGACTGAACTCGGGGCCGCAGTAGTGAAAGCTCCAAGTCCTAACCACTGGACCACCAGGGAATTCCCAAAAAGAACTTTTTATTTTATTTTTTATGTACTTTTAAATCTCTTTAAAAAATCATTTTTAATTTAAGTAGTCAATGTTTGTGAGGGTTATAACATATGTGTAAGTGATATATAATGACAAGAGACAGAAGGACTTAGATAAAAGCACGTGGTTATCACACGGTTTATAAAGTGATATAACATTTTGTTAAGTTCAACTGGTAAGTTAAAGATGCATACAGTAAAAGCAACACTAAAAATTACACACCGAAGAACAGCTAAACAGTCACTTAAGAAAAGGTGAAATAAAATACCAAAAAGTACTCAACTCAAAAGAAGGCAGTAAAGAAGGAACAGGGAACAAAGAACAGATAAAACAAATAGAATACAAATAAGGCAAAAGTCTAAAACCCAAACCCCTGAATAATTAAATAGGTTAAATATTCATTGTGAAAGGAAGATACTATTTGACTAGATTAAAAAGGATGACTCAACTACATTTTGTATACAGAAGTCATACTTCACATACAAAAGTATGAACAGGTTTACTACAGTAAAAGGGTAAAAAAACCACTATAAAAATGTTAAGAATTAAAAAGCTGGCATAGAGTAATATTAGACAAAGTAGACTCAAAGACAAAAATATTATTAGAGATAAAGAGGAATATTTCATGGTAATGAAAGACTGAATTTATCACCAAGTCCTAAAAATACTAAACAAGTATACCTATTAAGAGAGCTTCAAAAAACATAAAGCAACTGAAGGAGATAAAGACAAATCCAGTATCATCACTAAAAATGAACACTCCTCTCAGTTATTGATAAAACAAATATACACAGACAGACACAAAGTAAGGATGTAAAGATTCTCGAAGAAAGATAAGGCCAACAGGCCCATGAAAAGATGCTCAACATCGCTGATTATTAGAGAAACGCAAATCAAAACTACAATGAGGTATCACCTCACACCAGTCAGAATGGCCATTATGGAAAAGTCTATAAATAATAAATGCTGGAGAGGGTGTGGTGAAAAGGGAACCCTCCTGCACTGTTGGTGGGAATGTAAATCGGTACAACCACTATGGAGAACAGTATGGAGGTTTCTTAAAAACTAAAAATATAGTTACCATATGATCCTGCAATCTGACTCCTGGACATATATCCAGAGAAAACTAATTCGGAAAGATACAAGCACCCCGATGTTCACTGCAGGACTATTTATTGGGTTGGCCAAAAAGTTCGTTCGCGTTTTCCCATAACATCTTGCAGAAAAACCCGAACTTTTTGGCCAACCCAATACAATAGCCAAGACATGGAAGCAACCTAAATGTCCATCGACAGATGAGTGGATAAAGAAGATGTGGGGTGTATGTGTATATATATAGCAAAATATTACTCAGCCATAGAAAAGAATGAAATAATGCCATCTGCAGCAACATGGATGGACCTAGAGATTATCATACTAAGTGAAATAAGCCAGACAAAGAAAAATAGATCACTTATATGTGGAATCTAAAAAAAAAAAAAGGAAAAGAAAAGAAAGATGCAAATGAACTGACTTTCAGAACAGAAACAGACCTACAGACATAGAAAACAAATTTATGGTTACCAAAGGGGAAAGGGATGGGAGGGATAAATTAGGAGTTTGGGATTAACATATACACACTAGTATATATAAAACAGATAACCAACAGGGACATACTAGATATTTTGCAATAACCTAGAAGGGAAAAGAATCTGAAAAAGAATATATATATGTATGTGTAACTGAATTACTATGCTGTACATCTGAAACTAATACAACATTGTAAATCAACTACATATACTTCAATTTAAAAAAAACTTTTAAAGGAGAGTATCTTCATAAACTTGAGGAAGGTAAAGATTTCTTAGAATACAAAAAACACTATTCATTAAAAAAAAGAAATTAAATTTCCTGCTCATTAAAAACTACTACTAAGGAAAGAAATAGGTGAGGTGCAGTCTGAGAATACTGACAACATGTATGTGACAAAGGACTTATATCCATTACATGTTAAAAAAAAAGGAACTCCTACAGCTCAACAATTAAACATCCCAATAACAAACAGGCAAAAGACTGGAAAGACTATCACAAAAAAGAAGATACACGAATGGCTAATGAGCACATGAAAAGGTGGTCACTATCATCAGTCATGGGGAAATGCAAATGAAAACCACTATATATACCCATTAGAATGGCTAAAATCAAGAAGACCAACCACATCAAATGGTGAGGATGTCATGCAACTGCAACTCTCATACCTGTGGGGATGCAAAATGATAAAACTGTGGGAAACTGTTTGCTCTTTTCTTATGAAGGTAAACACACATACACCCTATGATCTGGTAATTCTACTTCTAAGTAGTGAACCCAGAGAAATGAAAATTTAAGTGTACAAAAGTTGATACAAGAATGTTCCCAGTAGCCTTATTCATAATAGTCCTAAACTGGAAACAACCCAAACATCCACTGACAGGTAAATATAAATACAGTATTTCCATTCAATGAAATACTATGAAGCAATAAGATGGAGTAACTTCTGAGACACAATATGGATGAATCTCCAAAAACAATGTCTGTTAAGTGAAAGAAACAAAGTAATAAATACTATACAGATCCCATTTACATGAATTTTTCCTATGAATAGTCAAAACTAACCTATGATGACAGAAATCAGAAACTGAGGGTGAGATGACAGAAAAGGATATAAGAGGTGGTGGAAGTACTTACTCTATGCCTTGTTTTAGGTAGTGGATATATACTGTTGTATTTAAAAGTTAAAAAGTTAGAACACTTAAGACACTCATCTTACTGTGTATAAATTATACTTCAACAAAACGGTATCGTTTATACTCTTAATTCTTCATCCCCTTTCCCCACCAAAGGAAAAAAATAGATAGTAGGTATGGATTTCATTACTAGGAAGCTAAAATGGGCCCTTGAAACATAAAATGAGAAATTAAAAATAAAATCACTAAGGAAATAAAGCAAACAAATATACCCAATGATGGTGCATGCACACCTGTTTATACTTACGGTTAAAATCCCTAGTGCATCGTTACAATGTAACCATTTGGTTATGGATTTGATTTTTTTGTTGCTGAAAATTTATTTCTATTCAAAGAGAAGTAATTATCTTACACTTTAAAAAATAAAGTTTCTTAAGTCAGCTGCTTAATTGCAGCTAAAGAAAACCTCAAATAATCTATGGTTAATTAATATGTATTAAATGTGGGTCAAGATACTCACTTTCAATTTTAAGGGAAAAGATTTAACTACTCTTTTCTGAAATGTCCCCCCTAAACAATTTAAAATAATTATACCTGAATTTTGGAGAAATGATAGGTTACAACTCATTGTGACTTAACTGTGGTTTTATAAGGCAGAGATTAGGGAAATGGAATGAGATGAATGTTTCATTTAGAAAAAGGAAAAAAAACAGCAGCAGCAGAAGAAAAAAAAAACTTCAAAGTGGAAAAAGAAGTGGTAGCCTGTACTGCAGAGAGATAAAAACATAAAGAAGGCTTCACATCCTCCATGCTAATTAAAATCAACTGGTAGGAGCAACCTTGAATGCTGCAGAAGCTAAGGACTCCTAGGCTGTGTTTTGGTTCAATGGGAAAAGGCGCCATGACTGATAAAGCTATGTGGACAAAGGCAAAAGGATTCAGGATGTCTGCTTGGTATTTTCCATCCCTTCCTTATGGGGAGTAGGCATAATTTAGCTGCCAGATATTACAATGCTTGGAACTTCAGAGAATAAGGCAAAATGCAGTAAGTTACAAATCAGTTGTGAAAGATAGTTATATATATGTATTATTTTTTTTAATATTCTTAAAAAAAACCCCATTTGATATTAAGAGTTAAGACTCCATAGCTGAAGGTGAATTACAGCACATAAGCATCATCTTCAATTCACTGGAAATGACACCTGGTGGCAGCATCGCTAAAACGCAAGGGCAAAATAAAAAGTGTAGCAAAAATAAAATCTAAGTGTTGAAAACGCAAAAACTACAATCACAAGGTGTCTGGTATATGTATCACATACAATCACAGATTTATAGATTATTTTCATCTTATACTAGAAACAAGCTAGATTACAAAACATATGTTTATTTTCAGATATATAAAACAAAGATGTAAATCAAGATGCAAAACTGTTATCATTTACTCTATTAAACTGACACAGTTTAGGTCTCTGAAAAAAGTTCTCAGATAGAAGAAAATTACTAAAACGTACCTAACGTGTTTAAAAACCTCACTTAAATTTTAAAGATTTTGGAGATGTGAAACTCCTGTTACCCAAGCTAGGAATCTGAAATCTATCAAAAGGACCATTTAGTCAGTTCATATTCTTGTCACAAACTGCTTAAGAATCCTTTTCTCTCATCTGAACTTAAAAAAAAAAAAAAAAAGCCATTTACTGCAATTATGACTTCCACTGTTCACAGCTGCAGTATTGTTAACTGTGACTTCACTACGTACTCAAACTATGAGAAACAAAGGTCAAACTTACTAATTCTACTGTGGAAACAAGGCATGGTGATTTGATCAGCTACCTCAAAAGGCAGACATACAGTTTCAAAATGAAGCCTTAAAGAGCACTAAGCAAACACTGGTCCATACAGGTAGTTCAGGTCAAACTCTATAACCAACTTATGAAGAAAATATACATACCTAAGTTATCAGTGGAACTACTGTTAATAACTGACTTCAGCAACACTGATTTCAAGTAAATACAAAATGCGCTATATAAAGACAGCTCAGTAAAAGAAATAACAAAGGCTCAAAAAAATTATTTCCCTATTTTACCCGTTTTCCATCTTTGGTCTTCTTTAAGTTCCAAGTGCCATCTGGCAACTTCTCAAAGAACTTTCTTGCTTTTGGTGCTTGGTCAAGAATATGAGCAGGTGGAATACCCAGAACTTCCACTATTTTATTCATCTGATCTACCTGTATTAAAAATAAAAACAAAACACCTGTAATTTCTACTGTAGGAGATCCTATCTGTGCTCATCCATCCATTCATTCATTCATAAATTAGAAATAAATAAATCGAGCATCTCCTGTGTGCGGGGCACTCCTCGGGGCAGTAAGCATAGAATAATGAACAAAAGAGATAAAGTCCCTGCTCTCCTTGAGCCCCACACTCCACAGAGGGGAGGGCACACAATGAAGCAAACACGTACATCCATGGGATGGCAGGTGGTCACGGATACAATGGAGAGTAAGGAAATGACTGGAGGGAGTTTTAAAGTTTAAGTTTTGGGAGAATTTTAGTTAAATAATCACACAGAGAAAAAAAAAAACCCAAAGGCTTAAAAGTGTGGACCCAATAAAAGTATTTTTTTTAAGTGCAGATTAATTCACTCAAATACTGAGCGTCTACTATATGCTGGAAACCATGCGCACTAGAACACAGCAATAAACAAAACAAAAATCCCTGCCCCAAAGTTTGTGTTGTAGAGGAAGAGATCACCAAGAAGCAAATACATAATAAGCAAATACATATCAGGCGACCACTAAGAACCATGGAGAAAATTAAAAGGGGATGGAGAGTGAGAAGGGCACTGCAACTTAAAATAGGGTGTCACGAAAGGCTTCCCCGAGAAGGTGACGTGAGAGCAAAAACATGAAGGCCGCAAGGGCAGGAGCAAGAGCACTCCAGGCACGGAGCAAAGAATGAACGTAAGGGCCCTGGTACAAGCCTGTGGTTCGTTCGTAGGGACCTGAGAGAGAGCTGTGTGTGCTGGGCCGGGAGACGGCAGGGGCGGGGCGGGGCGGGGCGGGGCAGGACAGCAGGGAGAGGTGGAGAGAGAACAGGAGACAGAGGGAGTAAGGGATTTTCAAGCTACTCAAAAGGACTGGCTTTCACCATGAGTGAGATGGAAGCCACTGAAGTTTCAGATGCTCCTAATATTGTTTAAGCCCATGAAAAAGGTACTATTACCTTTATATTATTTATTATTAAAAGAAAACCAAAGACACACTTATGGCAGCTCTGCCAAAAAGTAGCTCACTGGCTAGAGTGAAGTGAATTAAAAGGAAGGAGGAAGGGACACGTTTCTGGCACTATTTACTGACAGTTGTATAACCCAGTTCAAGTCATGAAATTTCATTAGTCTTTCTTTTCTCACATATAAATGAATGGACTGATCACAATCTGCAATGGTTAACTTTTCTTTAATAAACAAAACACAACAGGATCCCACAAGCAAACAGTTTTAAAACCAATGAAAGCCCATTCTTCTGACTGTAAGGGAGCTTGGCCTCCCTCTCCCTTGCCCTCCCTCCTCCCAGGCACTGCCTCTGACCTTCAAAAATCTTCTAAGAACACAGAATAAACACCTGTGGACTCGCTCTGAAATTCTATAGTCCTAATTTACCCTGAATTATTCAGATCAAATATTCATCAACAACTACTAGTCATCATTTACTTTAATTTCAAATCATACTCTCAAAATTTACAGTCACGTTTACACTGTTTTTAGGGTGGTCCTCATTTCTTCATTATCATCTTTTTCTGTTCTTATACTTAAAATCTGTAAAATTTATACCAAAATACTTAACATTTTCTAATCTAATTTATTGCTCTCCTCCACTGGCAGATTGAAAGATCTCGCTTCCCGTCTTACAATTCTAAACTCACCGTTACATAATTGAAAAAAAATTTTAAATGGATAAAATAAGTTCAAAACTGACCTAACACTTGAATGATAAAAGTTGGTAAATAGACATCTTTTCCTAAAAACAACTTTCAGATTATACTGTCAGAGACTGAAAACAAAAACAGAATTTTTAAAGCAATCCATCATATACCTCATTGGCTCCACTGAACAGAGGTTCTCCAGTGTGCATTTCAACCAAAATACACCCAAGGGACCACATGTCGATAGCAAGGTCATAAGGCATTCCCAGTAGCACCTCTGGAGACCGATAAAAGCGACTCTGAATATATTGGTATATCTGAAATATATTTCAAAATAGTATTAATTCCAAAACAAGTTTTGTTTAACTGTGGTCAACAATGAATTAAGAACACAAGTCTAATATTAACAGCAAAAAATAACTGGGTTATTAGAGTTCCATTTACTGATTTCAACATTAGACTATGAATACTGTTTAAAGAACTAAACGTTTCAAGGGAGTCGTAAATCTGTGAAATGAAAAAAAAAAAATATATATATATATATATATATATAATTCAAGCCCTTTCATTTAGTTCAATCCTAACCGGTAACCAAGATATAGCTTAAACAATTATGCCTTATTAGAAGAAAATATTATTGAGAACAATTTATCTCCCTATTATTCTTTCCTGCTATGGCTGGTACTTGGTTTACCATTAATTTAACAGCTCAATTGTATCTAAATTAACCTGAAAGACTTTTTTCAGGTTAATTCAAAGCATTAAGAAAGACTCAAACTCAGTACAATGTAATTGAAATTTCAGACATCTGTACTGTACTAGTCTCACAGATAAATCTAGAAACACTGCCACATAAAGATTCAATTGGGAGTCGTTTCTGACTAATCACTTCTCTACCCTGTCCTCCTCCATCTCATTCTAAGACTTCTTAGAAAAAGAAATCTTGAAATGGATTATTTTCGATGAAGTAATCTGAGATGTCTTCAGAGACCAATTCATCTTCACCTGGCCATTTAAAATTTGTATCTAGAAATACTACAAAAGCAAAGATAGTTTTACTAAAAAAGGGGAGAGAAACAAAATCCTCCTACCCAAACTCCCTAACTTAACACTCAAACAAGGCAGCCAGCAGCATGGAGCCGCTTCTCACGAAAGCTTCTGTGACTTCCACAACTCCAGCCAAATCTGAGAACCATCCCATGCCTCCACTAGCAGGTCAGCTCAACCTTAAGGCCTGCTCAGAGTGAAGAAAGCCTAACTGAAAGGGACCAGAAAGAACTACTACATTTCCAAGTTTTTATAAGCCAATGGCATCGTGAAGCCCCAAAGACTCCCTACTACTGAGACTTATTTCCCAGCTTAGGAAAGGAAGTTTGTCACCTACCTATCCAGCTGCTTAAAGCAGTAGTCGGGTTATCTACAAGCCTGTGTGTGCCAGGATCGTCTAAGAAACTTTTTTTGAAACATACTTGCCCTGCCACCTTCTAACACTGAGCCAGCAGACCTAGAATAGGGCCACTGCATGTCTGTTTTGGAAATGACTTCCCATGGGATTCTGATACACTCACATAGTTAAAAAACTCACTGAGCTAGAGGTATAGCTGTTTCACTTTGGCTGGAGAGAGATAGTAGTGCTTGATATCACGGCGGCATATATGATTTGGTTTAAATAGGAAAAAATTTTACAAGTCTAAAATCTATTCAAATGACTCTCAAGATGGGCACATATTTTCCATTTACAATATACTTGATCCCTATTAACAACTATGAGCATCTTTTGATTTTCAGAGGCATCCGAAACTGCAAACTTTGCTTCCTATTCCTTCCATTTTTAAGAAGTATTTCAATGTAGCATTGCTACCATAAGATAATTTTCAGAAAATAACAAAAAGACAATCTTGTTAACTGACCATAAACCTTCATGATTAAATTAACCTACTGTATTTAAAAGCTGGAATAAAGTTGGATAGGAAATTTCACTAATTTGGAAAAACAAGAAATGGAAAGCCAATATGAAATAGGAATATCTCCATGTTAGTTATGTTTTTACCTTTTTTTTTTAAGAAATGCAGTTTCAATACTTACAAGTAAATAGGAACAACATTTTAAATGAATAAAGTATTATCAAATGGTGACCCTAGTTGGTTTCAAGAAGAGACCATCCTATAACTTCTATTTTATATGCAAAACACTGTTAGAGTAGCTTTCATAATGCTAGAAAGATCAGTAGGAAAAATTTGCTTTCCTAAAATCAGCTAAACCTAAATCTATTTACTGCTATGGACATGTCTGTTTTTAGCACTCTAAAGAAAACTAGTTCGGTGTCATAATTTATAAAACAAAAAAAAGATTTAAACTTATTTATCAAAACAAGTATGTCTATAAACCTAGTAATTTACACTGTATCACTGTGTGTAATGTAAAATTACCTGCATTTTTTTTTACCCATCAGCTTTTGAGGAAAAACATTTATCTCGACCTATATTTAGAGAAATATTTTACAGCAAGGAGTCAATGTTCTATTATTGGAATTTCCCCAAATTTATACTAAGGACCTCTATTTGGGAAATATAGTTACAACAAATCACCTAATATTTAATATATCCATCCCCTCTTTTCTCTTAGACTTTTAGTATACACATAATTTTTTAAGTTAAACTTTAAAAAACTAATACCTTCTAATTCAAAGTTTACTATTTGCATTTTAAAAGGTATTTCCCAAAATAGGTATCAACACAAGGTGATTCAAGTGCTGCATTTTAAAGATAACCATCCTGTAATTACCTCCAAATTGTATACAGATTAATAACATTTCAAGTATCTACTTACAGTCTTTTAACCTAATTCTAATTTTAATTCACAAGTCCTGAAATATACTTACCCTCTGCCCCAGCTGACAAGAACTGCCAAAGTCAACAATCTTGATTGCACTGCGTTTGGGGTTACAAAGAAGGATATTCTCAGGTTTTAGGTCACAGTGAATGATACTAAGTTCTGGAGTCGCAAGGAAAAGCAGTGCAGTGCACATTTGCTGTGCAAACTTTCGTGTTAGGTTCAAAGAGACGCCTCGAAAATTGGTGTTCCTCAACAAGTCATAGAGGTTGTAGGACAGCATTTCAAAAACTAAACAGAGGTGGTTTCGAAACATAAAGTGGCGTTTTAAATGCACTGAAAGAGAAAAAAGTTTCATTTTAAATTATACATACCAATAAAATGAGAATAACATGCACATGAACTCTCCAACAATCTGTAACATGACAATGTCAAATGCAGAGTGAAAATCAAGTTAAAATCTGGAGATCAGCATTCTGCACTAAACAGCACATTCTTTAATCAGTTAAGAATATCTAAATTGTTCATCTGCTGAATTAATATATTAGTGTATAGTGTCTGCCAATATGCAATATAATGCAAGAAGTACCACCAAAATGCCTTGCTTAAAAAAAAATTAAGTCAGGTATGAAAACGCAAGTAGCAAACTGACAAAGAGTACTGAGAATACTTTGATAATTTTATTGTCACTGGTAAGAGAAAACACGTTGTACTCCCTGAAAGCCCTACCTCACAACTTCATCTAAGCTCCATCCACTGGGATGTCCAGCTTGTGACGATGCTGTACTTGGCAGCCCTCTCTGGGAAGGCTTTGATACACATACACAATCTGCTTTGCTGAGCCTTAGACTTCACTAGTGATTTTCTGAAACAATTGTCAAAGGAAGACAGGTTTTTTTTTCTTTTGGGCAAATACAGCAAAGGCTCGAAAATCACATTGCAAGGTACTAGAGTTCATAATCAAGGCATCTGATTATGTTCATCAAACTGGTACATAGGACATCCTGTCCAAGACTGAAGGTTTGGGAAAACTTCAAAATAAAGC
The DNA here is from genome assembly GCF_011762595.2 of Tursiops truncatus. NCBI lineage: Eukaryota > Metazoa > Chordata > Mammalia > Artiodactyla > Delphinidae > Tursiops > Tursiops truncatus. The sequence goes on along the minus strand of NC_047037.1, from coordinate 136,313,604 downwards.
TCAATCACAAGAAATTGTGAGTAGGCTTATGAATGGGGAAAGTCTAATAGAATACATTACTTGGTATCACTACTGATCCTCTAAAAAGGCTTAATCGTCGACAAACTGCTTCGAAAAGTTGTGCTTTAAGTATTAACACTGACTTCACATCAGATGAAGTCATTCAATAAAGTAAAGAACTGCCCTTCACTATAAAAATTCTTACACACACCAAACTGAGCACCTATAATTCAACTGGAACGACATAAAAACAACCATTTGTCAAGGCTACCTTCATTTTGGTCTTTTAGTATCATTTAAAACAGAGGTTTCTCTACAGATTTATCTGGAATAACTAGGACAGTATTCAATGTCTGGTCCCTGAGAAAGGGGATACATTGTGTTGTCCTGGTAGGAGCCCTGAACTGTCTCCCTGGAAGCACTGCATGTCAATATAGCTTTTAGATCATTCCTGATACACGTGATCTAAAATTAGGATAAATAACACAACTACTACATGGCTCTATAGGAGTCCATAGTACAACTCAACTCTCACTAACAGTTACATAAGAATGTATAACATCTGTTCTTAATCACTGAGTTCATAGGTTTAAAATTAAGAACATAGCTCCATGTGACATAAGACACCCCAGAGACATGGTCCAAACAAGAGTTCTGACCTGGTTAAGCAGCAGCCGCAAAAGGTAACTGATGTCAGAATTCAAACGTGATTATGACAATCCCTCTAAGAAGCTGTGATTAGAATATTCTTCCAATGGAAGATCAATCCACTCAATTCCACTAATTCATCATTCATTTACTAAGTATCTATAATGTGCTGAGCACTAAAGACACTGTCAAAGAAAGCTCAAACACAAGTATATACATTAAGTTTTTTTAAACTGAACTTTGGGGAGAACAGACGGTTGGCAAGACTTTGTTCTACACTTAAACTGAATGTTCTTTTAACTAGACCGTGGCAGGTACCAAATAATCCAGATAAGAAATTATGCTATGTGGTAAAAAAAGTAAGAGTTTTTAGAAGTTCAAAGACTTAAAGACTATACAACTCATGAGACTAAATTATATTGATCAAATCACTTCAAAATTAAGTTATTTACGTTATAAAAGAGCAATACAACTTCCAGACACCTTAAATTTAATGTACCAACTCTACTGCCATGGCTGTGTCTAAATCTAAAGTTCTTTTTGCTTGTTTTCCAATATAGAAACTCAGTTTCTTAAGACACTGTGCATGAATTCACCTTCTTCCTAAATAAGAACCTTTAAAAACAAAAAAAACTCATCCAAAAGAATATCTGTAATAACTGATGCAATTAATGATCATTAAAGTCAGTTTATTAGAAACAAAAATGACAGCCATTATTATAACATAACCAAGTAGCTAACATTTCGTGTTTTCTTTCAACAAGGCAGAAATAAATTGTTGTAGTAATGCTATCAACGTTTTCTCTACTACTTAAGCAAAAATTCAAAATAAAGCAAGAGTGAGAAAGAAGAAAAAGGGAGGTATGTTTAGAGACTGTAAGTCTAAGGACTGCATCCTTAGAATGTCCTTCTTGGCCTCCTAAGCCCCTTGAACGGAAATGTGCTCACGTTACACTAAGTTGTAACTGAAAGTGAACAGCAAACATGCAGTAAGTGTGAAAAGACTTGAAATACAAATGTTATTACTGTGGGTTTTATCAGACATCTACAGAGAAGGCACTAAGGAAGAAAAATTAATAGTATAAGCTCATTTTATTGCAACAATGAGGAATGAAGGATGTTTCATAAATGAAATTTAATCTGAATATGTGAACCTTACACCTTTAAACATCAATTTTTTTGTTTCTGTTATTTTGGGAGGACTAAAGAACCATAATGCCCTCCCTTCATTTCTTTTTTTTTAAAAAATAAATTTATTTATTTTTGGCTGTGTTGGGTTCTTCGTTGCTGCACGCCGGATTTGTCTCTAGTTGTGGAGAGCAGGGGCCACCCTTTGTTGCGATGCATGGGCTTCTCATTACTGTGGCTTTCCTTGCTGCGGAGCACGGGCCCTAGGCACACATGCTTCAGCAGTTGCAGCATGCGGGCTCAGTAGTTGTGACTCACGGGCTCTAGAGCACAGGTTCAGTAGTTTTGGCGCACGGGCTTAGTTGCTCCGCGGCATGTGGGATCTTCCCGGACCAGGGCTTGAACCCGGGTCCCCTGCAACGGCAGGCGGATTCTCAACCACTGTGCCATCAGGGAAGCCCTCTCCTCATTTCTTAAAAAGGAGTTTGCTAATAAAACTTAACCTCATATGTTTTTCAGGTAAAGTTAGCATTTCTGAAGGTGAGCTGCTAATACATGCCTATAAAACAGTCTGTAATTAATTGACCCTAAGGTCTCTATCTTAAAATTGACATCATTTTGTGTTTACAGTTGGCAGCAATTTGTTTCTTGGTGGCACATAAAATTATGGTGTCTTAGATTTGATTAAGAATAGTATTAAAGAATGTATAATCAGAAGATGTTTTATCCATATATCAATTGGCCCTAGACTTAACTATTTTCATAATTCTTCTGTCTCCTCTTTTTGTATTCAGAAGAAACACCATACGACAATGAAATAAACACAAGCTCTGGAGTTAGGCAGAGGTAGGTTCAGACCCTAGCTCCAAGAGCCCTGGGACCTTGGGTATGTTACTCTTTGTACAAACTACCTGTAATATAAGGATTTACCACCTTCCTTTCAGGACTGCTATGGTTACAGATGATGGAAGAAAACCACAAGGAATATGGTAGTAGTTCAAGAAATGTTGGCTACTATTTCTTGAGGAAGAACCTGAGATCTTGGCTCAGACATTCCAAAAATGGTTCTGTAACCATTAACAACATATTAGCTCACTTCTAATTTCTGAGCTATATTAGAAATGGTTAAAGTTAACACAAAGTGGCCTCTCTATATAAACATGCACCATTAAAGCAAACAAATGACACTTGTAAGTTTGAAAAACAAAAAAAAACAACAAAAAAAGACACTATTCTCATTTGTTTTTATACTATATACCACCTAGAATGCACGTACCCGAAGATGTAAAATATTACTGCCAGATCAAGTAACGTGTATAAATCTATGCCCTCCAACAGAAATAACTGAATTTTTACCCAATCACTAAGATAAAATCAACATATATTCATACAAAAATAACTCAAATTTGTGGTCTGGGTTAGGGCGCACTGCTTTCTTTGCCTGTTTGTTTGTTTACCTATGTAGTATTTCATTTCAGTGTCATGTTTGTTCATGAGCTCAAGAAGTCGCACTTCTATCTGGGCTTGATTCAGAAAAGCCTTCTTGTTCTTTATTATTTTAATGGCGACCCATTCTTGCTCCACACGATCATACGCCTTTACAACCTAAAAGAGAAAAAAGACAGATGATACCTATTTCATTAATGAACAATTTAACAAGTTTACAGTTCAGCTTAATTGTACATTTATCTAATTCCCCTTTTTCTGACCTTCCTAATTAAAAGAGATCCTATTCGTTTCCATTCAACAGCATCCATTTACTATTTTATTGTCACTTTAAGTCATTTTTCAAATGGATTTCTTCTGCATCCTTACAGTATTTCTAAACATCCACAAAATAGATAACTTTCTTAAAATGAGATTAACTATTTTCCTCCTTCAGAAATAAATTATGAATCTTGACAAGTGCTTTGGGGTTTTTTACCTTTCTTACTAAATAACATTATAAAACAATTCTTCTAACTATTCTTTTAGTAAGAGAAAAACCTGGTTTAAATCCCAAGCATATGTGTGAGATACTTAAAAGGTTCTAAGTCATCTGAAAAATGCAGATAACTTTCTAAATGTGACTTGGATTTTCACAGATAAAAACTTAGGCATACCAGAAGAATTAGTTTACAGTTATTCAATTTAAAAAATATCAAAAACAAATAACCAGGAAAAAAGTTTAAAATGCCAAAATTAGGGGATTTTGAGTTTTAAAATGAGAAGGAAACTGAAACATTCATGTGCAAATCACCATGCATACCTCTCATTTAAAATTTTACTCATTTAAAACAAGTTTCACACTATTAATAAATTTATACAAAAATCAGGAAATACACAGATAAAACTATATCTCTACAAATCAGAAACTGCTATAAGTGATTAAATATTATATTTATAATATTACAAATAGTCTGAATAGATAATAGTTTTAGATACATTTTCTAGCATATTCAGAAAGTACAGAGATGCAGGTAGAACTCCAAGTGATTCCAATGTGTTGGCTGAGTACCACTGGATTAGAGGAAGAGAATGGAATGCATGGTCCAAGATCACATCAGTCAAGGTTACTGTCAATCATAGATCATAAATCATTCAGCTGAAATCAAACTTGGAATGAAACGTGCAGTATCTCTGGTTTCACCCAATTCTAAAAAAATACTATCTATTGTCTTTTAAATCAGAGGCGACCCATGTAAACATCTGACCAAGTGCTTCTGATATTCTTCTGTTTCACTGACCATATTGACTGGTACCAAGAGTTGCAGTTCAGTGCCCAGATCCTAACGGTCTCCAGGACAAAGGCCACTAACATGGACTCAACTATTTACTGACTTAGCAAATAGTTAATTTGCTCAATGCTAAAGCAATGATCTGCAACCCTGAATATCACACATTCAGTAGGGTGTTTTCAAAAATACCCATGCCCAGAATCCAGTCACAGAGACTCTGATTTAACTGCTTGGAGCCTAAGTATCCATCCTCCCCTCCCCACCCCACCCCCAATCCCCAAAGCTCCCTGGAGACTTTCAAAGTGCAATCAGGATTGATGACCACTGGCTTAAGAAATGAAGAAGCTGCTTCTCTGACAAGGATCTGGCAGAGGATTTAGCGGACGTCTGACCAAGTCGGTAAGGAAGACTTTATCTGGTGAGTGACAGGTCCTGACCCTGAACACACCTCAGCCTAGGAGAAAGGCATCAGTCAGTCTGATCTGGTAAAATGGATTTTGATGTCAAATAGGCCTATGTTTTCACAGGTTTACTATGCTGACTTGCTCTTAGGAATCAGAGTATAAGAAAATTAAAGGGGAGGGGGAAAGATCACGGTGAGCTCAAAGACTGAGTATTTAAGGAAAACTAAGTTTAGAGAACAGGCCGTACAGCCACAGTTTTCATGGTGGACATCACAGAAGTTTGAAAAGCGTCCTGTTGAGAGCAACTGCCTAAACGCTGGTGTAATTTTGAAGGTGGACATGACAATCACTCTATCCAGGGTGTTCACGGCCTTACTTAAAAGGTAGAGGCCTCAGAAATGCCTTTCCTTAAAAAGCTCTCAAGGAGAAGCAGAAGCTGCTTCTGACAAAAAGTAATCCTTTCTTAAAGAGGGACTCCCCACACACTGAGAATCCCCTGACTCAGGAGAAAAAGAGGTTACAAATCAAGGGGAAAGGCCCTGAATTACGTATAATTACAAAAATTCTGTGAAATCATGGACAGGGGCAAATGTATTATACATGGGACACCAGGGCCTGGTAGAGCCACACCAGAGTCAGGGGTCTTCTAAGAAGCTTGTTCATATTTCCCTATAGGTTTAATAGCTTGATCTGTCTGGGTCTAGAGCTGTAGCTGCTACTGGCCTGTAGTATACTTTTTGTCCTAAGCATGATTAGACTGACACATGATGAATTTTTCCCCACAGGTTGAAAAGAGGCATGCTTTGCTTTCACTCAGGGCAGGAACAGGTAAGTAAGAGTGTATGCAGGTTCCATAGTTTTAGACAAACCAAAAACAACCTCCAAAATCCAAAATATTGTCCAAGTCAAAAGAAGTATTTGGATTAGAAGTTATTATAGTAACTGACTTGCTGCACAAAAGCTACGAGGCAAAGGAGGCTGGGATTAACAGTAAATCATACCTCAAACAAAAAGGCTCTGTGACTTGATGAGATAAGATAGGGAGATTTACACATGGGAAGAGCTGGGGGATCCACTGCCAGAGAAAAGCTTTTTAAAAGTGCAAGGAAGAAGGTCTGACAGCTCTTAGTCTGGGCACAGCTGATGTAAGAGGCTAATGTAGTTAGGGTTTGTGCTTTGTATTGGGATAGGGTGGGCAAGTGAGGAGAAGAGAGCTGTGGGTGGAGAGAAGAGACTAGGAACGAACAAAAAACCAGGTCCACTGGAGTTCCTCCCTCACTCTTCCGGGTAGAAGCGGCCTGAACGACCCCACCCATCGGAACAATGCCAATCACAATATTAGCAACGCTGATGCCATGAGGACTTAAGAGGAGACCCTGGAGACCCTCTGCCCATTTAGAGGCCTGACGGAGCCAGAAGAGGAGCTGAGGAAAAACTTAGGGCACAGCCCCTGGTGTCCCAAGTCTCCAAAGAAGCGAGAGGACATGTGCTGTGCCAGCTGAAAATGGTAATTTTGTTCTCTGTGAGGAGGAGTATCCGACAGGAAGGTAATTATCTCTCTCATACATAACGACGAACCATCCAGAGACTAAAAACCCCACATGAAAGAGGCAATACTGTCTATTAGTGATTAAAATCAACCACTTAGTATTAGTAAAATAACTACTTGATAGCTATAGAAAGTTTTTTTTTAAAAAGTCTAATGGAGTTTTTATAGCTGATGCAGTTTTCTTACCTTTACAGAAAACTATAATAACCCAAATACTTACATATCTGTTGTTTAGATCTATTTGCAAATATTAAAAGTGTACTACTGAGAAAAGGCTATAGTAACATGATTCACTAAGAAGTTCTTTCTAATTTATGAAATTCAGCATCTTCCATTAAATTACCTGTCCAAAGGAACCTTTGCCTATCAAGGAGTCAATTTCGTAACGATCCATCCACTTTTCTCCGTTTTTTACAATATAATCATAGTTATCATCATCATAACCATCATTGTAAACCTTCCGCTCCTTCTTATGACTAGAATCGTCTCCCTGGCCCTGCTGGTGTCTTCGCTTCTTTTTTGCATAGTAAACCTGAAATGAGAAAATAGTGTTAGCTGTGCAATGAAAAATTATTGGGGACGGGGAGCAGTGAGGGCACCATATGTCGAGTACATACAAGACACATCTGCTATCAGTAGGAAACTGATGAATTTTTATTCTTTATAACACACACAAAAATAAAATAAATAATTTTCTATAGTTGCTACTGGAATTACAGAATAACACTGATATATAACAAATGAAAAATATCTACAGTAAAATTCACTTTAGAATTATACTGTTTATACATTTTTTAAATAGGAGATGTTACGTGACCACGCCAAAGTCTCCCACTCAAGAAGAGTAACAGGACCTGATTCATATTTATTTTCTAAACTAAGGTATAATTTATATACAGTGAGATGGTATAGATCTTAGAGAAATGCAAATCAAAACCACAATGAGGTATCACCTCCCACCATCATCAAAATGGCCATCATCAGAAAATCTACAAACAGCAAATGCTGGAGTGGGTGTGGAGAAAAGGGAACCCTCTTGCACTGTTGGTTGGGAATGTAAACTGATACAGCCACTATGGAGGACAGTATGTAGGTTCCTTAAAAAACTAAAAACAGAACTACCATATGACCCAGCAATCCCACTACTGGGCATATAGCCAGAGAAAACCATAATTCAAAAAGACACATGCACCCCAATGTTCACTGCAGCACTATTTACAATAGCCAGGTCATGGAAGCAACCTAAATGCCCATCGACAGACAAATGGATAAAGATGACGTGGCACATATATACAATGGAATATTACTCAGCCATAAAAAGGAACGAAGTTGGGTCATTTGTAGGGACGTGGATGGACCTAGAGACTGTCACACAGAGTGAAGAAAGTCAGAAAGAGAAAAACAAATACTGTATATTAACGCATATTTGTGGAACCTAGAAAAATGGTACAGATGAACCAGTTTGCAGGGCAGAAACAGACACAGATGTAGAGAACAAACGTATGGACACCAAGGGGGGAAAGCGGCGGGGGGTGGGGGTGGGGGTGGTGGGATGAATTGGGCTATTGGGACTGACAATGTATACACTGATGTGTATAAAATGGATGAATAAAAAGAACCTGCTGTATAAAAAAAATAAATAAAATTCAAAAATTCAAAAAAAAGAGTGTATAATATGAAGGACTTTGGGGAAAATGTATACGCTGATGTAATCAACATATGCTAAACAAAATAAAGAACATTTTCATCCTCCTTATATTCGAGTTCCCTCATGCCCCTTTCTAGTCAATCCCAATTTTATATTTGATCCTAGAGCAAAAGATTTTAAAAATGAAAGTTTAAATGTATAATATATGAACTGATGTTTTGCTAATATAAAAAGGGCCTCTGAGACATGCCTAGTTCTTAAGCCTGTAATAACATATTAATGAAAAACAGCCATGCCCCTCCCCCCCCCACTAAAGGCCGTAAACCTTATGGTTGGTCACAGATTCAGTTATTTTCCTTGTATCTATTTTTCTTATAAAGTAGTTTCTAAGACTAGTAAAAAATAATAGGTGGACTAGGCAACAGTCCAGGTAACTGGTAACTAACTTTCAGGAAATTATAAATTACATTACACAGAGCAACATCAGAAAAACTAGTTTACAAGGTGGCAAAACAGTTAAAAACAAACTTTAACAAAGCTACTGTTAACAGTTTAACAATTTATCAGATATTAGCAAACTGACATTAATCAATTGTTAACAACAATTTATCAGATATTTTCAGATGACCAAAAGCTAGTTTGGAACATCTTTTATAACATATAAATTGTATACAAAATCCAACTTAGAAATGCTCCTCATTGAGTTCACTTCAATTTTATCCTGCCACATTGCCACAATAATATAATACTGGCATTAAAACAGCATCAAACTGCTATAAAATTTATACACACATAAGAACATCTTTTTAGTTAAATGGCTCTAAAGCTGGTAGAAGATAAGTCTTTAACGTGAAAGGATGTAAGGCCCCATTGGAAGAGGAAAGAAAGCATAGGGTGTCCACCCTTCTCCAAAAAAGCTCATTTAATAATTCATTACAGAGCTAGAGTTGGGATTAGAAGCAAGTAACAACCAAGCCAAAGGTCTAAAACACCAGAAAAATAAGTTTTGAAAGCCAAGAGTCAAGTTGAAAGGTGAGTAATTCAAAGGGCTGTCCATGTTTTTTATCCTACTTACTTCCACCAAAAAGGCTTTCAGATATCTTACAATGAAAAAGATACAGATAAAAGAACACACATTAATTTAAAAAGAAAACTTTAAACTACATAAATATAGATAGATCAGACAGACTAGAGCAAATGCCTGTTAACTGGGCATTAAATACATCTCAGAGCTTCCTGACATCCATGGTAAAAGTAGAAACAGATATGTAAAAATTTAAGCAAAATTCCGTAACATTTTCATACTTTTATATTATCATTATTACCTTCCTTTCCCCTGAAGTTTTGGAGACGAGATTATTATAAAAATGACAACTCAGCATATATTAAATATAACTTTAAAAAGAAGGGAAGTTATCCACAATTATCTTAACTTTTTGCAGTCCTTGTTAATATATCTTATTTGTTTTACACAATTATAATTTTATTATCTATAAATCACTAACTTACCAGTCTTCATGATAATCATCAATATGACAATCCTTGGGAGTTAAAAATAATTTTAGTATGCTTAAATATGCTACAAAATAACTTTTTCCCTTGCTCTATTGCAAAATAGATGCTGTTATAACAAATCAATAGTCTTACCTCATTAATATGCTTATATGTTTTGATCAAGTCAACAGAAAGTTTTCTCAGGGGAGCAGTAGCTGGATCACGGAAGGTTTGGGGCATCCGCCTCTGTAACATGACAATATCAGGCATCACCTTAAATAGACAGAAAAGACTAGCACTTTAACTATACTGTACTGGTATGAATTCCCTCTTCTGTAACCTGTGTATACGTTTTTAAAAAAGAAAAAAAAAAGACATCTACGTTAGAATAGTATACATGCTCTCTTGGTCATATCTCTTTCATCCGGAATCCACTGAAGACAACCACTGGAACAAATAAACGGAATTAGAAGATAATATGCCCAGTTACCAAGGCTTCAGTTTTGTTCCCCAAATTCAACAAGAGGAATACAGATATACCCCTGGTCCAGGAGACATGCATGATGCTGCCCAAGAGGGCTTCTCCACCATACAATTAGCCTAAGGAAAAATTTCTTCTAAATTATTCCTAAAGCCTGACCTGGTTCACAACAGGCAGATGAAGACTAACCCACCTTTCAGCTTCCTAACACGGGAGTCTAAGACCCAGTTGGCACCACGAAGCAAGCTGTTCGTGGAGCAGAGATGGAGCTTGGTGCTGCAGAACTGCAGCTCCTAACAACCCCAGACCCTGCCCTCTGACCAGCACCTGTAAGCGAGGCTGAAATCTTCACTCACTTCTTTAACATGACTGAGTAAAACATGCCCTCTACCTTAACACATCCGACCTCACCCTCCACATTCCCTGTGCCCCCAGCCAGCAGCACTTTTCGGCACCTGACGTACTGGTATACATTTACTCATTTACTGGTTCTAGTTTTTTCTCCTTCTCCTTCCACTACAAGGAAAACTCCATATGGGGCAGGGATTCTTTTCTTCAATGTTGTATTCCCTTTGCCTAAAACATAGCAGGCATAGAGCCTGAAACACAGTAGGTACTTAATAAGTATTTGTTGAATAAACAAGTGAAGCCATAATACCAATATCCCTACCTATGATTACACTAGGAGCTGACCACAAATAAGTTCCAGAGAACACCTTAAAGCTAATGAAACTTTCTTTTAAAAAACTCATTTCAACCATACTCCCACCCCAAAACTAACCCATGTCTCCTTCATCGTCCAATAAGCAGTCAGGGTTCAACTGTGAGCTTCCTGCTAGACGGGGGATAAAGCAGGAAACACAAACGTCCTCCAAACATAAATACGCCCAGGAATGCTGCAACCAGCACACTAATGATCCTGGATGGCTGCTCTCGCCCCACTCAAGCCTCAGCAAAGGAGTTCCCAGAGGGGCTTCTTGGAAGCAACAGATCCTCAAAACCAATTAATGACATCAAGGTACCTTCAGTCACTACGCTAGTCATCCTTGGGCTCCTGTCTAGCTCTCCTGCAGACATTTACACCAGCAAAACAACTGAGCCAGAAGCCCCTGATGCAGCCCCTTCCAAAGGCACTGTGGTCAGTCAATCTGAGGGGCAGAGAGACAGAAAAGACATCATACTAAGGCCTCACAGAAATGTCTGGAGTCTTGGGAAAATTAACCAAGTTAACCCACAGTAACAAAAAAAGAAGACAGAAGGGTTGTAAGGACAGAACAGAAAAGAATCCCCATCCCTGTGGTATGAAAAGATGGTGTTACCTAGTTACAGTTACCTAGCTGTACTCTCTCTCCCTCTCTTTATTCTATGAAAGAAGTGGAAATTTGAGCCAAATTTGAGGATTATAACCTGGGAATAGCAACCCAGCTCCGAGAACTGTTCCGACCCTGCACTTTCTCTTAAACTGGTATTAACATTAGTTTCTTCTGAATCTATACTCAAACTCTAAAAAGTTGTTATCCGGATGGCAAATTCACTGAACTACTGAATTAAGTTAATAATTATTACCTCTTCCCATGATCCTCTCCTTCTTAAAGTTCCAAATAAGGTTTAAGGGAAAAAAAACCTTCAATGATTGTAACTATTTGTCTGAAAATATAGTAAGACTTAATAATATCACCTGAATTAATTTATTAAATATATATAGTTTTATTTTTCTAAATATGAACAGGTACAGTTAGGTTCACAGAATATTTGGTTCTTATACCTGTCCTTGGAGACTTAATTTAATGAATAGACAATATCAGTAATAAGCATGTCAAATACTTTTATGTGAATGAATGCTATAAGCATTTAAGGTAATGAAAGAGGTTTCTCTTAATGTATTTCCTTTTTTTATTTTTTAAGACCCTGACCGTTTTCAAGCAGGTAACGTACTTGGCAAGACCATTCTTGGACTATTGGAGTGTAGCCTCACTGTGAGGTTTCACGAAATCTGAACCAGTGAAATACTTGTTTACCTTTGCCACAAGAGTTGATAGAAGGTATAACTACTGCTAGAAACAACTGAATTACTTAAGTAGTTAATAAAATAATAATTATAGCAGCAAATATTTGCTATACACTATGCTTTGAGTATGCAGATTTTTACTCTCTCATGTAATCCTCTCAACAATCTCATGAGAATAAGTAACGTAAGTTCCTGTCACTATTTTACAAATGAGAAATCTGAGTCTCTGATGTGAAGTTACTTGACCAAGGTCTTAGAGCCAGTAAATAACAGAGATGAGAAGTGAGGCAGTCTCCCACCTAAGCCTATGATCTGAACCACAGCACTGGGCCAGGAGCTCCCTGTTAATTTTAGGTCTCTTGTCTATCCTCTTGTTGAATCATTTTTAGTCTATTTGTTGGACAAAATAATTGAGTCATGCATAATAAACACCAATAAAATAAACATATGCATTTATTACAATTAATTATGTTCAAAACTGTAAATACGCTTTTTTAACTTGCCCACTTACAATTCCACTGGTATTTCAAACATTGGAAAAAATGTGACTAGTGCCTACATCTTTCCATGAGTAATTATGCTCGCTTAAAACACCAAAATCCCACAATCAAAAAAAAAATATTTAATGTACATAGGACATGCATGAAATTGGATATGAATGTAATTTTGCCTAACAATCTTTCCTGCACTCAATATATGAGTGTGTGCTATGGCCTTGGCATGTCACACAATATTGCTAACCTCTTCCACAATTAGCCAAGCTACCTAAAAGGCCAAATCAATTAGCTAATTCTAAATACATTACTTTTCTTATATTCTTCTGGCAACAGAAGTTACTATTTCAGGGGCATCTGTATATATAAACCAGATGAATTCCACCCACAAAAAACTGGCCTTTAGATCAGGCTGTATTTCAGTGCTTCAAATAGTGCCTTGTGCAGGCTAGGCACTCAAAATATATGGAAAGAACAAATTAATTTCGACAAACTAAACGACTCTTCCTTCACAAACTTTCATTGTGATTTCCTGTTAGGCAACCAAACTTTCTGTTTCTCATTACTGTGGTGCCATAAGCACCAATCCAGAATTAGAAAATTAACTTGTCCAAATACACACTCAGTGACAAATCTATATACTAAGACTCAAGCCAGCCCTAAGCATTTGACACTTTGTCCACTTCCAACTTCTTATGGTCACACAGTCAGGAGAATGTAACATAGCAAGCTCCCTCCTTCCCTTCCGCAGCCGGGCAGAAGTCCCACAGCGTTCAGAGGACCCAGGGGCTCCCTGAGCCACTGCAGGTAGCCCAGTCCCACCACGGCCTCCACACCGCCCCCAACGCCCTCGCTGAAAAGGCAAAGTTGTTGAGCTATTCTCCTGCCACCTCAGCCTTAAGGCTCCGGGAGCCAAAAAATGTCACATCCCCAACGCTCCTATCTCTTGACCTTTCTGTGTGATGATGACACAGATCACAAAGCCAAAAAAAAAAAAAAAAAGGCAGTAGTTCACACCTCCTGCTTAAAGAAGCTACAAGAGCTAAAACAATCTTTTTTTCTTGAAAAGATTCCACAGTGTTAAGTACTAGGACTTTATTTAAAAATTGTTTTCTAGTTTAATAATACCTATTCCACCCATTTTATTTATGTTTACCTCATATTTTCACATATACAGTGGAGAATGAGAAACACCATGTCCTGCCATTCTTGCTATTTTGAGAGCTATTAATAAAGTTGAATAGCATATGTAACACATATCCAGAGTACATAGCTTAAGGACCATGAAAGGTACTGTGAAAACTGTTAACAGCCCAGAGAGACTCAGCATTCTGAACATCAATCATACTTTTCTACTTTTACTTTTACTTCATTTATCTTTTGAACAAAACTGTATTTAAATTCACATGAAACACACTCACACAAGAAAGATTAACTACCAGAAATAAAACGTTATCTTCTTTCAATTTACTTGTACAATAAACCTTACTTAAAAGGCACTGGATAGGATGATTATGGAAACTGAATAATGAAATTACAGAAGTTTAGAGCTAGAGAGTACTCTTCTGGAGGGTCTAGTCTAAGGTCTCAATCTTACATTCAAGGAACAGAGAGAAGAGTCCATGTGACCTGACTCAAGTCACACAACCAGATCATGAGTCAAGACCTGGAGCCCATGTCTTATGACCAGCAGACCACGCCACATCAGTGCACAGTTTCAGTGCTTTACACTTCAGTTATAAGTAAGCTTTTAATCTGACTGCCTTATTAAGGTTCCAAAATTTCTGGAGTTTGGCAGAAGTATCTGGCTGAATACTATTACTTAAAAGACAGTCTTTTTACATCATATGAATCTTTTAAAATATTTTACAGCTTACAATGGAAATACTAAGTAACTTATCTCTTATTTGAAAATAACCCTCAAATAAGATGTTAGCTGTATCTAAAAATAGGTACTTTGTTAACTAAATTACCTACTACAATAATACAAACATAAAATAACTTGAAAGGACTGGATTTTTTTCCTAGCCCTCCTTAGATGCCAGGTGTTACAACTGAAAAAGCACTGTATCTAAGAAGAAAGAAGCCTGGGCTGGGCCCCAGAGTCTACTGCCTACATACTTGGAGAAGTCACAAATGGGAGCTCAATCCCTTCAGCTGTAAAAACAGACTAAAAACAGACACCCTACCTGATAGGCTACTTTTGAACAAGCGGGAAAATGAATCCAAACATACTTTGTTTCTTGAAAGTACAGTGCAAAGACTGTGCTATTACTACTTTTTGGACGTCCAGAGAATTTTCTTCTGGTACACAATTGAACACTTTCCAATTCTGACCAACTGCTCCAATTCTCAAACATACAACTTCTCCATTTACTGCATAAAACAAATTCTTATGTCCTGTCATAATTTATCTTACTATTTAACTGTGAATGTTATTCACGTTATATAATTTTATAAATGTAAAGTCAGTTCAACTATTCACAAGATCTTATTATAATACATACAAGGGTGTCCTCAAATAATGATGTTACTTAACTGTAGCCAATAGCTCATTAAAACCAGGTATTATTGAATTAGAGAAAACACATTTCCTTCAAATAATCCAGTATAAGAAATACTTCGAAATTTTCTGGTTTTGTTCATATCGAAAGACCTAAACAGTGACAAACCAAATTCCTGAGTACATGGAAAAACAGCCATTTTCTGCACTCATCACACACAGTCTCAGTGGAGAAAGAAACTTTACCACAACTATAGCTAGTAAAAAAAAAAAAAAACTCCCGAAATCAAAAATCAACATGGTGGACGCAGTTAATTCAGGAAGATTCATACACACATGCATATGTGTATGTATATCAAGAGATTTCAGCATTTATTCACTTTACACTATCCGTCTTATGGAAAATTGCTGAATCTCTAGTCTGAATATTAGAATGAGCAGCATGATTAATTTATAATTTTTCTTTTTAATTTTAAGGAGTTTCATATTTATTTTTATAAATGTGTACTAAAGTAGTTTATGACAGTATAAAATCACCTCTTTAAGTTTCCTATAATGGAATCCGACTTGTTTTCCTATAACTTACATTTTTCTACTTAACCGCCTTCCCATAAAAATAAGGTTTAAGTTTTTTTATTTTAACTAATATTCTTTAGAAGTAACTTTTCCCCCATCGCAGAATGAGAGAATGTGGTTATGTTTATAAGTGTTTTTCTAATTAAAGTGAAATACATAGAAAAAACCAACCAAAAAAACCAACAAACTTTTAAACACAAACTCCTTAATATCATATTCTGTCAACCCGGAATCCCATGTGACATGTAAACTGAAAACCATTAAGGCATTCTGCCTATTTACTACTTTACCATTTTAATGAATAAATTACCATCCCAACAAATCATTTCTGATACGTCATAAACTTACCTGGTTAGTTAGAGGCTGCTGAATCTGGTCAGAATAAGATAAGGCAGAAACCTGTTGGTCACTTATGTTTGGCTGGCGACGGTCACTGTACTGATGTGAATGGGGCATCTGTCCAGCCATCTGAAGGCCAGCAGCATGGAATGAAAATGACGGTGCAAGCCGAACAGATGAAGGTTTGCATGCTGAAGTCTCTCCTCCTACGAGAAGATAATAAGTGAGGTTTAAAGGATGCATTCATATCCCAATGTTTGTATCTTTTGACTTATCTGATAGTTCTTTAAATAAGGACTTTAGGATGTTCAATAATATTAAAAACCTTTAAAACTGCAAACAAGGGTATGACACTCAACACAACTGTTGTACAATAAACGGTATAAAATATAATAGTGATTAAAATGAATATCTACAAGTCTGTTTTAAGAGAAAATCGTAAGTAAATCTTTTTGTAAAGCAATGGAAACAACCTTTCATACTTATTTTTACATGAGATTTGCATCAATTGAGAACCACAAGTTGCAAAAGTAATCTCTGAATTCCTGCAAAGGGCCTGTCCAATGGATCAGCTCTTCAAAAATCAATTCAAAGGAAAACTGCTGAGATGCCGCTTTGTCAGGTGTATGGCAATCAACAGCCCTAGCATCCCCCAAACCAGGTGAAAAATGTGTCCTAATGGTGCTCACCACTGACACAGGTAATTAAAAGTTGAGCGCACAATACATGGAAACAAATTCACAGGCTGCTGTATTCCTCTGGACTCTTCTGACACAGTCCTAAGAGAGCCTAGACCAGGCAAGCTTGCCACAAAAACGAACAATCAATTATTATCCCACAGGTAGGCTGGGACCATGGTCATAATTTTCATAGTAGAAATGGAAAATTAACATTTTGGTCCTAAAAGTATTTGGTAGCTAGCTAATAAAAGTTAATTTTTCTTTAGGAAAAGAAAAAGACTTTTCTTCTTATATTCAACCAAATCTGCAAATTTGCAATCACAGACTAAAGCCAGAAAACAAAGCACAAAACCCTGGTCAACCAACACTGGCCCAGCATACATGTGCCTGTCTTCCTGAGTAAACCAGCAAACTCTCACCACACAACACACTACACTGTTCAGCACCAGAGTAATTTTTCTAAAGTCAGCTTGTTTTGAAACACACAACGGCGCTGGCCCCAAAGTGAAGACCACAGATTCTTAGCCAGGCTGCTGTAGTTTGAAATTTCAGCTTCACGCTTACCAGCTGTGTGGCCTTGCACACCTAATTTCCTGATAATGATAATAATATCTACCTCAAACAGCTGTGGTGAAGGTTAAGTGCTTTAATACATGTAAAGTACTCAGAACGGCTCCGGCAATTAGTAGATGGCTTAATATCAACTGCAATTACTGTACTGTAATGCACGGTACAGTAGATGGGAAGGAAGATGGGGCGAGTACCCTTCTTCTGGAGCATACAATCTCTACCTGAATGTTGCACAGATTCTGCAAACTAAAGAGAACAAAGCTCAATTCCCCCAAAAAAATATAAGTTCCACTTCTATATCCTACACAGCAAACGCCACTACGCCACTGTCTTCTACCCAGTCAACCAGAATCAAAGCTCTGAGAGTCACGTTCGAGTTCGTTTCCTCCACAGACGGCGTTGTGCAAATGGAAGCCCAATCTCACTGATTCTACTTCCCATAGAACGCTCAGTCTCCTCTTTTCATTTCCATTACCCCATGCCTCACTTAGATGACTAAAATAGATTCCTAATAGATCTCTCTCTCTCTTTACTTTGCCCATGTGCAACTCCGCATTTCTTCAATAAGATGCCTAGAGTGACCTTTCTAAGGCGCAAATCTCAAGTCTTCACCCCCTACTTAGTGTTGTTTTTAGACCTTAGCTTCTATCTCCCTCCATTACAGCGTGCAGTCCTTACTGACCCAGAGTATATGATTCATAAATATCTGCTGGATAAGTACAATGTTCCTGCGATGACAGATGGGATAACTTCTCTAAACATTTCATTATTCATAATTTAAAAATACATTCAGTTAATCCAATTCCATAGAGCGACTTTGTTCGGTGAAAAAAAAAATTTATCCTAAGGAAATAATAGATGATGTGCACAAAAATAGTAAGGGAAGAATGTTTATTTTGGTATTGTTTACAACAGCAAAAAATTGGAAACCTAACTGTCAAATAACTGTGTGTGTGTGTGTGTGTGTGAAATCTGCATGTTAAAAACACAAAAGACTGGGAAGGAATATAAATGTATATGAAAAGAATTGGGGTCCTTGATCTATAAATAATTCTTATAAATAAATAGTAAAAAGACTAAGGCTCTGAATGGCAAACGACTTAACTATTCTGGGTCCTAGTTTCCCTACCTATAGCCGAGGTATTATTACACTAACCCTGTTCCTTTCGGATTGTTATAAAGTTTAAACGAGATACCACAAGTTGACATGCAGAATAGAACCTGGTACATAACATGCACTTTTTAAAACATACAAGTTTCTGTTTCTATCATCAATGTCATTATTACATATTGTGCTTAAACTTATTTGTTATAATACACAGAAAAAAGTCATTAGTATATAGCTTAAATAATTATCATCAATTGAACCTGTGGGACAAGAAAAATAAAACTTGCCATCATTCCAGAAACCCCGCACCACTACTCTATGACGCCTCCCAATCAATACCTAACTCCCTCATCCCTAAAAGTCACTAGTATCTTGACCTCCAAAAACAGATTAGTTTTAACTTTATATAAATGAATTTGTTTGCTTAATGTTAGGCTTATGAACTGTAGCTTGTTCATTATCATTACTTTATCCACCCTACTTTTGATTGACATGGGATTACTTCCAGTTCAGAGCTATTAAGCATACTGCCACTAGAAAGATTCTTAAGTGATTTTCGGTATATACAGAGATGCTGTTCTGTTGGTTTTTTTCCAGTTTTTTGTTTAATCAACCTATTTCTTCCCTAGTAGTTTATGAAAATTCCCTGTGCTCCATTCCTTCACTGACACTTGGAACCATCAGTATTTCTAATTTCAGCCACTGCAGTAGGTGTGTACTCCACTGTGATTTTAATGTGTATTTTCCTCGTGACTATGAGCATCTTTTCATTTATCAGCCACTTGGGTATCCACTTAGGTGAAATGCCCATTCAGATTGTTTTTCAATTTTTCTATCAAGAGAGTCTTTTTCTTACAAATATCTAAAGCCAAAAAAAAATAGATTTTTTAACATATTTTGGATATAAGCCCCTTATCGGTTATAGATGGTTTACACTGTCACTCTCTTAATGGTATTTCTTAAATTAACTAATTTATTTTATTTATTTTTTGGCTGTGTTGGGTCTTTGTTGCTGTGCACGGGCTTTCTCTAGTTGCAGCAAGCGGGGGCTACTCTTCATTGAGATGCACGGGCTTCTCATTGCGGTGGCTCCTCTTGTTGCAGAGCACGGGCTTCAGCAGTTGTGGCTCACGGGCTCAGTAGTTGTGGCTTGTGGGCTTAGTTGCTCTGTGGCATGTGGGATCTTCCCTGACCAGGGCTCAAACCCATGTCCTCTGCATTGGCAGGTGGATTCTTAACCACTGCACCACCAGGGAAGTCCCTTAATGGTATTTTTTGACGAACACAATCTCTTAATGTTACCAACTTTTGGTTTAAAATTAGTACTTTTGGTGTCTGTTTAAGAAATCTTTCCTTTATACCAAAGTCATGAAGAAATTCTATGTTATCTTCCAGAAGTTGAGTTTTACCACTCACATCTAAAGATGGGTAGTGCTCTTGGATCTGATTTCTGTGTTTCCGATAGAAATCAAGTTTCATTTCCCCCCAAAATGGACATCCAGTTAACCCAGAACCAATTATTAAAAGGAAAGTTTCCCCAATGCCCTGTAATGTCAACTTTATCAAAAATCACATACTCATACATACTTGGATCTGTTTTCAGATTCTTTATTCTCTTATGCTGGATAAAGACTTACCTAGATTTCTTGTATCTTTGTGTAAGAACCAAATATTGTCTAAATTATGATAGCTTCAGAAGTTGTAATATGTAGTAAAGAATTTTTTTCTTCTACAAGAATGTTTTGGCTATTCTTAGCCCTCTTTGTGTCTATGTTTTAGAATTAGCTCATCAAATTCACCAAGACAAATAAACGCATGCTGGGATTTTGGTTGAAACTGCATTGTCTGGAACAGCGCTGTCCAACAGAAAGTTCTGCAATGATGGATTTATCTGCACTGTCTAGTAAGTAGCTACTAGCACAACTGGGCACTTGAACAGTCTTCTTTTTCCCCCTTCCTAATCTTTATTCTTCACTTTGCCTTATTCTACTTGCTGCCACCTTCAGTACAGCGGTGATTAGAGGAGGTACAGGTTCTGCTGTCTCACACCCAATCTCAGAAGGAAAGCTTTCTGTATTTCTCCAGTATTGTGGTTGCTCTAGGTATTTAACTGATAACCACTACCAGGTTAACGAAGTTCCCTTCTAGCCCCAGTGTGCTAAAACCTTTTTCTCATGAACTGATGCTGAATTTTATTAAATGCTTTTTCTGAACTCCACTGAAATGACATGCGTTTTCTTATTTATTTAGTTAATGTGGTGAAATACACTGGTTTATGAATGTTAAATCAACTGCAGCATTCCTGGAATACAATTTGGTCATGATTATCCTTTTGTAGTAAATTCACTGGTGACATCACCTGGACGTGCAGCTTTCTTTGTGGGTAGGTTTTTCAATTAAATTTCTTAAATATGACTATTCAGATTTTACATTTTCTGGTGTGTCTGTTTTGGTAGGCTATATGTTTCCAATACTATGTTTACTTTGTCTAAATTTCAAATGCATCGTTATCAACTTCTTCATAATACCCTCTCTTATAAGCTTTTCAATCAGTGTAGACATAACTGTAGTGACAGCCCCTTCACCCAAGATTGGTTAAAAAGTCCTTCTCTTTTCTTCTTTGTGATCAGTCTAATCAAAGGTTTATTAATTTTATTAAGTATTTCTCTTTTACTTGTATTTTCTATTTCTGTACTTATCTTATTCCATCGGTTAGCCAGAGAGGTATATTAAAAATCTCCCATTTAGGTCATGTACTGCATTACATAAATTGAAAGTTTTTATACCTTCCTGATGAATAAGGCCTTTTATCATTAAAAACTGCCCCTGTTTGTTTCCAATAATGCTTTTCACCTTGTCTGACATTAGCATGACTACACCAAGCCCACCTCTTAATCTTCGCATGGTATGTCTTTTGTTCATCCTTTTACTTTCAACCTTTGTTCCCTTATATTTTAGGTTTGTTTCTTGTTAAACAGTATGTAGTTGGGTTTAATTCATGTATGAACACTAATAACCTTTCTATACTTATTCCAACTGTTTTATGTTCCTTTCTTACCTTCTGCTGGATTAAACTTTATATGCCCTCCTTGCACGCAGATTATTTTTTTTAAGTTATCTTATACATTACAATATGGATTATATATCCTTGACTCACCAAAATCTAATTACTCCTTTAATTTGTATACTATTGTTGACTTGCGTATGTACACACACACACACACCACAAACACACAATCACAAGACAGTGACTAATCATCCAGCATGAGTAGAATCAGACTCAAGAATACATTTTGGGTGACGGATCAATAACTTTTTGATATCCAGACAGCCATGAAAGAAATACAATGAACTGGATAGCTGCTGCTTGATTATTACTGTTACAACTATCCTCCTAAAATACTTGTTTCATTTTCTGAATCTAGATCTAGTCAATTACAGGCACTAAATTCAACAAGCACTCACTGAGGGGTAACTAAGGCATTGGTTTGTGGGGGTGACAATGCCACCCACGATCTATAACAGTGAGTCTCAAACTTTAACGTGCTTACAAATTGCCTTTGAATCTTGTTAAAACTGCAGACTGACTCAGTAGATCTAGAGTAGGGCTTGAGAGTCTAACAAGCCACCAAATGATGCCAATGCTGCTTTGAATAACATCTAAAAAAATTTAACTGCTCATCTTAAGAAAGCTATCTTCCAACTAACGCAAATAGCAGAGAGTCCAAAAACAGGCTATATTCTGACTACACAATACACCGTAAGGCTTTTCCCCCCACATTTTGGGGTTTGTAGGTTGTTTTTTTTTTAAAGACTAAAACACATTTCTGTCCTAAGAGTGGTATGGTAGGTGACAAAGAATCTGATTTTCCTTTAAAATTTGCTGTAGGTAATCTAAATGTGGGTCAACAAGAAACAACTATGTTTTTCACTTGTGGGATTTTTTTTGGGCTGCATTGGGTCTTCGTTGCTGAGCGTGGGCTTTCTCTAGTTGTGGCGAGCGGGGGCTACTCTTTGTTGCGGTGCACGGGCTTCTCATTGCGGTGGCTTCTTTTGTTGCGAAGAACGGGCTCTAGGCGCGTGGGCTTCAGTAGTCCAGACACAGAGGTTCAGTAGTTGCAGTGCAGGGGCTTAGTTGCTCCGTGGCCTGTAGGATCTTCCAGGACCAGGGCTCGAACCTGTGTCCCCTGCGTGGGCAGGCAGATTCTTAACCACTGCGCCACCAGGGAAGTCCCTGTGGGATTTTTTTTTTATAAAGCTATTTACAATACCATCTGTTTACTATAAAATCTATTATAACTACTTAGTAACATTACCAGTTACTTAGCGAAGTGAAAGAAAGATTAAGCTTCTAGCACTAAGGCCTGGTATATAGGTGGTGTCTGCCACATGCTCACTGTCTCCTTTCTTAGCTCAACTGCTGCATGTGAAATCCAGAAAGAGACTCAAGTTTAGTTTCCTCCCACAATGCCAGAAAGTATTTAAGGTATTCACTCATTCATTCCTCTCCTATAATAAGACTCCAAGAAGACAAACTAATATGGGAATTTCTTGTCAACTTGATTCTATAATTAAGCAAATCACCATGGTTTTTATTCTTTCTAAAGTTTCCATCTTCCTTTTTTTTTTTTGCGGTACGAGGGCCTCTCACTGTTGTGGCCTCTCCCATTGCGGAGCACAGGCTCCGGACGCGCAGGCTCAGCGGCCATGGCTCACGGGCCCAGCCGCTCCGCAGCCTGTGGAATCTTCCCAGACCAGGGCACGAACCCATGTCCCCTGCATCGGCAGGCAGACTCTCAACCACTGCGCCACCAGGGAAGCTCCCATCTTCCTTTTTAAATCTAAATGTTAATGAGGAAATAGACTCAGTTCATCCTATAACAGAGACGATGATAAAGAATTAGGCTGAACTATATGAAATTGCTGACATTAGACCTCCTTTGGCCTACAAAACAGCAATTTCATATGGTTTAACCTATATCTGCCATATTATATATAACCCTTATTCAACTAAATTAAAAATAATATTTTAGCCCAAGAATGTATCATAAATACATGTTGCAATAGCAGATATTTTAATTTAATGATAAACTTACAAAACTTAATTCAAAAGTATTTTTTTTAAATATCTTTACTGGAGTACAATTGCTTTACAATGGTGCGTTAGCTTCTGCTTCAAAATCATGCCTTGGAGCTCAACTCCAAGGTAATATTTTAAATTGCTGCCAAATAGTATAAAAGGCAAGCTGGAGAAAAGGATGCATGTAAGGTTCTGTCTTCATTTTTTATATCCTTCTGAACTCTATGAATCTTTTTAACCATAAGCATATCTTCATAAATTTTAAAAGTTCATAAAAATGTTGGTAAATAGTTTATTTAAAAATGAAGCAGCGGGCTTCCTTGGTGGCGCAGTGGTTGAGAATCTGCCTGCCAATGCAGGGGACATGGGTTCGAGCACTGGTCTGGGAAGATCCCACATGCCGCGGAGCAACTGGGCCCGTGAGCCACTACTACTGAGCCTGTGCCACTACTACTGAGCCTGTGCATCTGGAGCCTGCGCTCTGCAACAAGAGAGGCTGCGACAGTGAGAGGCCCATGCACCGCAATGAAGAGTGGTCCCTGCTTGCTGCAACTGGAGAAAGCCCTCGCGCAGAAACGAAGACCCAACACAGCCAAAAGTAACTAAATAATAAATAAATAAATAAATTTTTAAAAATGAAGCAGTTTCCTCACTATGTTCTAAACTTTAACAACTAGAGACCATAACACTAGTAGAGATTAGCACTGATTCTAGAGAGAAACATTCCATGAACAGATCTCAGCGACTGAGAGACGGCAAGACAGAGGCAGAAGTAGACACAGAGGAAATACCAAACAGAAAAGCCTGGGAGAAGACCCTGAGTGAAAATACCAATCATTTATCTCTGATATAAGACCCACATGTAGCATCACTTGTAGCTAACTTGAATTTTTTTTTATTAATATACTGATAGGAGACCATCCTTGTGACAGTATTAATCCACATTAGATTTTAAAGAGACAGAACAATGTTAAAGAACAAAAAAAATGAAAATAATTCAAGTTAATTAAAACTAAGACATTCAAATGCAGAAACTTTTACAAGGCCAAGTTTCTGAGACAGAATCCCCTAAGAAATGACAGAAAGGCAACCAACCTTAAGTGGGAAGAAACCTCCAAGGTCCCTAGCAACAAGATATACCCATAGCAAAAGAGAAGAAAAACGTTAAAGGAATAGCCAGTTGCACTTTTAATGATGGCTGGCAAGAAAAATACAAATTAAGAGGGTAACTGAATGGAAGTCCACGAGTAAGATATCATTAGTACTAAGAACAGTGCCTGGGACGTGGCCTGCATTCAGTAAATATCTGTTCGGTGAAAGAATGAACTGAATCCATCAGGAATATTTAGAACATGAAGAAATGGTTCAAAAAGGGAGGGAGAAAGCTGAAGGGGGTAAGGATGAAAGAAGTATTTTTAAAATGGCAAAGTGGTTAAGAATCCGCCTGCCAATGCAGGGGACATGGGTTTGAGCCCTGGTCCAGGAAGATCCCACATGCCGCAGAGCGGCTAAGCCCGTGCGCCACAACTACTGAGCCTGTGCTCTAGAGCCCGCGTGCCGCAACTACTGAAGCCCGTGCACCTAGAGCCTGTGCTCTGTAACAAGAGAAGCCACCACAGTGAGAAGCCCGCGCACCACAACGAAGAGTAGCCCCCGCTCACTGCAACCAGAGAAAGCCTGCACGCAGCAACAAAGACTCAACACAGCCAAAAATAAAAATAAATATAAATATAAATAAATAAATAAATAAAATGGGGGCTCATGAACCAGAAGTAAAGAACAGTCTAATCACAGCACAGGCTACATCTATTGCTGACAGTCAATTTCTCTTACTCACTTTTATATCCCAAACACATGACAGTGCCTGCCTCCACAGGTGTTAAATAAATATACATTAAGGTGAAACTATGTTATGATTCTATAAATTATCTAATTTTAAAAACAAATGAACTGATTTCTTATTACCCTCTAGCTAGTGGCCAATATGTATCACCACAGAATGCATGTGTACATGTACACACACACACACACACACACACACACACACACACTTTAACCTAATAGCCAAAACAGCATATTCAATTGTCTACAAACAGGATGAAGTTGCTCATATAACACCTAAACAAATGCTCGGTTTATCAATATGAGATGTTAAGTAAATCTGTGCATTAAATTGTTAAAAGTAACAATGGTATAGGGATAAAAATATTTCTCTTTAAAGCCTATAATATCAGACTTCCACTTCTGACCATTTTAGAGCACCTGGTACCGAACTACCTCACTCACAACAAACCACTACGAAACTAGTCAAAACAGATGAAATGACTGTTTTCAGACACTGGACAACAGGCCGCACAGAACAACAACTTTGTGTGCCTAGTGATCACCGAGAAAAGGGAAACAAACTTGGTGAGCCCCACAACCACCTTGGCTTTCTATCTGGAGACAATTTCCAGAGTACAGTGCAGGGAGGGGGGCCCAAACAGAACACAGTGGTCTTACTGAACTGAGGAGACAGAGATGAGAGTTCAAGGCTACTGAGTTAGCTGGAATCTGTGGGGCAGGCAGTAGAAATAAGGAAGTTATGCAGAGAAGGAGCTCCATTCATCTATACCTGGGGATGCCCTTGACTGTGTGGCCAAATACTAAGCTGCACAATCGTCAGGTGAAGGTCCATGAGGCCACACAAAGAGCAACAGGCAGGGAGCTGAAAGCTGAACAACTACTAGAACTTGCCCCGGACTGAGAGACAGTAAGTGTTCTAATCACTTAGGGTGGAGAAATCGTGACAAACACCACAGACATTCAACAGAGACCCCAGAAAATCCACACTTTAGGAGGAAAGCTATACTGGCCCTATAAAAGGCAGCCTTCCACTTGTAACAGAGACTGAAACAAACCTCAAAGGATCAAGATGACCAACAAGTAAGCTAACAGCCCACCAGGACAAAATTCAACACTTCTTAAAAGGAGGGCAACAAAACCCAGATGCTCAACAGCCTAGCATTCTTAACGTCCATATCCAGTCAAAAATCACTAGGCACACAAAGAAGCAGGAAAAGGAGATCTGTATTCAGGAAGAAAATACCTCATTAATAGACCCAGAAATGACAGAAATAGTGAAATTAGCAGACAAAAAATAGATTACAAATCTTTTAAAATATAAAGGAAATTACGGACAAAATAAAAGAACAAACAGCAAATCTTAACAGATAAATGGAAAATATAAATAGGAACCAAAAAGAAATTCTAGAAATGAAAAATAATTGAAGTGAAAAATTCACTAAATGGACCTAATAGGAGACTAGACACTGTGGAAGGGGGGAAAAAATCAGTCAATTTAAAAACAAAGAAACAGGCCTTCCCTGGTGGCGCAGTGGTTAAGAATCCACCTGCCAATGCAGGCGACACGGGTTCGAGCCCTGGTCCGGGAAGATCCCACATGCCGCGGAGCAACTAAGCCGGTACGCCACAACTGCTGAGCCTGCGCTCTAGAGCCCGCGAGCCACAACTACAGAGCTCGCGTGCCACAACTACTGAAGCCCACGTGCCTAGAGTACAAGACACTATAACTTAAGGATGCATGTGGTAAGCCCTCAAGCAACCACTGAGAAAGACTGGATGGATGGATGGATGGACAGATGGACGGATTATCCTCAACTAGATCACAGAAAATCTTACTTAGCCCTAAGAAAGACAGTAAACGGTCCTTTACCCTTTCAGTTACTAACGGCAAACCAAATTCTTATAGCTGAAGTAAAATGTCAAGCACTTATTTTTAATAATAGCATCTGGGGGCTTCCCTGGTGGCGCAGTGGTTGAGAGTCCGCCTGCCGATGCAGGGGACACAGGTTCGTGCCCCGGTCCGGGAAGATCCCACATGCCGTGGAGCGGCTGGGCCCGTGAGCCATGGCCGCTGAGCCTGCGCGTCCGGAGCCCGTGCTCCGCAATGGGAGAGGCCACAACAGTGAGAGGCCCGCGTACCGCAAAAATAATAATAAATAAATAAATAAATAATAGCATCTGGAACACAAAAAGGATTAAAATAATCACTCAAGATACAGCTGCCAGACTCTATAATTATTATACTGTACATAGTATATATAATACATAATATGGGTAATTTATATTTCTCCCAATATTCTAAAATTATAAAATATGTTTAAATAGAAAAAAATAAATGAAACAGATAATACTACCTGGTTATTTTATGGGTTATCAGCAGCTATGAAAAAATTCCAAGTGGAAAAAAAGAAATCCCTTTTTTCTTATACTGTCCATTAAATTAAAATGTTTAATCAGTAATAAGCCCATCTAAATAAAAAATTTCCCCCTTTAGTAGGAAACAAGGTGCCAAGCAGCCTTTGAGCCCTTAATTTTTAGTAATGGGGGGTGGGGCTGAAACAAAAGACAAGTAAACATACACAATTTCCGTAGAGAAATTTTAGAAGCGAGATTAAACCTTTCAAGAGATCAATTCCAACCACTTGAAGAAAATGAAGATCAGTGATTTTCTTCCTTGGCCTGGTAGCTACTTAGTGACTGATATGGAGTCCACCTCCCAGTCCACCTCCCAGTGCAATAATGTTACTGAAACGGACACTCCCCCTGCCCTCCTCCAGCTTTGTTCACTACTGAATCCCTAGGACTTAGAACAGTGCTCAACATGCAGTAGACATGCTGTAAGTAACTGCTGCCTAACCAACTCACTGTGCAGTACAGAAAGAGCACAGACATTTACAAATTTATAAATATGAATCTGCCATTAGGAGAAGATTTAGAAATGCCAACACAAAAGATTATTATGTTACAATAAATTAAGCATACAAGCTGCTGAATTTTAGGTGTGATTAACTGGTAACTGATTGTAAATGACTTCAACAAAACTTTTCTAAAACTTAAAACTAAAATTTTACTGGAAAAATTACATGCTAAAGAAAGCAACATACTTAACACAGAAACCAAAATAATGGCCACTTGAACAAAATGTTCACAAACATGCTTTTGAGGCAAATTAAGTTTGAGGGAAATACGATAAAAAAAAAAGGTTTATCTTCATGATGGCAGCTGCATGATCCTTGCTGGCTCATAACTGTTTCAAAGTTATATAGCCTCTAACCCATCCACCCCACCCTACTCCAGTCCTTTTGGGAAACAAAAAGCAAACTTGTTTCTGATAGTTTAATTTTAGATGCTGTTTCACCGGACAGCCCTGCAGAGGGACAGAAAAAAGATGCCTTCTGAACGAGCAAAATCCAGCTCTCAGCACAAGGGAACAGCAAGGAGACAACAGCTGCTGCAGCAGCCTTTTCTGGCTGTCTCAGTACAAAAACAGTGTCACCTATAAATATAGGACCTAATTTACATAAATTTCTTTCTAGCCACAGTATGAGAATAACATGATTTATTCAACAGGTAACTAATCAGGCTAAAGGAGACCAAGATTCGAAAAAAAGAAAAAAATCTACTACCACTGTGAGAATAAAAGTATTTTCAAGAATCTAGAAGATCTACACAGGACAGTGCTGGTTGCTCTATCAGGCATCCGGGTTAATACCAAAGAAAATGAGCAAATAACTGGGGTCCTGACTAGAATGCTTGTATAAATGCTAAACATTTGTTTAACTGAAGGATTCACATGTTCACTGCAGTCATCTGGCCTGCAGTAAGTTTAACTTTCATAAATAAATAAAGATACTGAAAGTATTACAAAAATGATGTAAGTCATTCAAACTGACAAACTATACTGGTTAAAATCAAGAAACAATTCTTTCAAGCAAGCTAAGGAACTATCATCATTCAGTTAGACGGTAAGCCAGATCTGAGAGTCTAGCGTGCCTTTCAACGAGAAGGGACGACAGTGATCGCGTAGCTCAAGGCTATCAGACAGCTGTCCCTCATACTAGAATTTGTCAGATGACACATACCCTTATTTATGGTTTAGCAAATACAATCACCTGAGACAGGGTTAGCGGTAGTTGACAACGCATGAAACAGTTAAAGTCAGCCTAACCAGCAGTAACGTGACATGTGCATTCAACGAACGCCACTTCCTATTTTCAGTCAGAAGATGGGGTTTTCATTCACCTCCTCTCAGGTCAGAGTCATCTGTGGGACAGTTAAGGAAAAGCACTGGAACCATCCAGATGGGATAACTGTAGATCTCAAGCTGCTCATAACCACCTTTGTGAAGCTCTGCTTTCCGTATCTCAGATTCCTCTGTAACAGGCAAATTTAGCATATTCATTTACAAAACAGGTAAAATGAGAAATACACCAGGAAAGTTCAAGCTTGCTACATAGAAATACACTGAACTAGGATTTAAGACTTCCTCTCGCTTGCTGTAACACCCGCATAAATGCAGCATGGTAACAAATAAGTCAGTTTCCTCATACATGAAATGAGATGGTTCATCATCTTGTCCAGTCACGTAAACACAAAGTATTCCTTCCTTTGTAAAATGCCATGGATTTGAAATGTTACACAGATCACTGCCAGAGGAAAGGAAAGGTTGTGCTCAAAAGTCTCTGTTTAGAGCTTAAATGACACATTTTAATAAATGGTGGTTAGATTCTAATTTATTTCCTTTTTAAAAAAATCTATACAAATACATAGTAAAATACTATTTATCTAAAAAAAACTTTAAATGTTTTATATATATATACACACATAAAGTATATACACGTATATACATACACACACATAATGTATGAGTATGTTCATACATATAAACCTGAATTACCCAAAGATGCTCCCTCCCCAACCCCATTCCAGGATTTTTCTTCAGATCTCTTGACCACGACTTTGCTAGGGCCCATAAACACTACAGTTGCCTTCCAGAAACCTGGAAGTACAAAAGGAAGAGAAACCACATATTACAACACAACTAAAAGCTAAAATATTATGAAGCTATTAAAAAGCTGAACACTGCCTGCTTAGCTGCCTTCCCCTCCAGGAAGAAGAATCAGAACACAGAGAGAGGCCGCTAGGAATACAACACAGGCGGAAATGTCACCTACCACAGGCTGCCATCACTTCAGCTATGCCACAACCATGCCACTTTAACAAGTGTCTGGAGATGCTACTAAGTTTCAGGCACATAAAGTTTCTTTGGAAAGAAAGCTGCCCCATACGTTCCCTCATCTTTGCCTCTGCCTTCTCCCAAAGCAGGCACAGCAACAGCAGCTGAGAAAGAAAAAAACACTTTTAAAACTCTCTCCCTCTCTGATCCCAGGCGGAAAAGAGGAGAACATACACATAACTCCTCTCCTCAGTCTTTTTTCGTTCTAGCTAGACAGCTGTTAAACATACAAGATATTTTTAAATCTAGTTAAGTGCTTAGTTGGGTACCTATATTGAATTGCAGCATAATACTTAAAATTATCCAATGAGGCAATCATTTGGCTTTGTGATTCCAATTAGAACACTGTATATTTACAGGGATTTTCCATTACAAAATGCCCCAAAGGCAAGATATTTATCTGACCAGAGACACTTTAAAAGTTAAGTACTGAGCAAACTGTTAACTGTTCACAGAGGTTTTAAAATGTAATAATATTTTTAAAAGGAACACTTCATTAAAACTATATTTATGTAGCAAATAAATACATCATTTTAGAGTTCATCATTAGTTTTCCCTCTTCCATTTCTACTGTGCAAAAGTGTTTAAAATTTGCATCTGAGTTCCATGCCAAATGAAAACAGTCTGGAAAATGTTACTGTCCAAAGTGTTATACAATATCCTTAAATATATAAAGCTCTCTAACGATACAATTAAAAACACTAAGATCTGCCCCCACACCCCGAAAAAAGGCAAAAGATGCAATTCTCACAAACCAATAATAAGCATATGGGAAAACTTTCAAACTCACTGGAAGTCAAAAAGTAAGTCGACAGGTAAATAACAATGAGATTTCATTATTTACCTCTCAAACAAGCACATTTTTCTAAACCAAAGAGAATACCCTCAGTAGTAATAGTAAGAATAAAGCAGGTTTGTATGACCCTTTACCAGGATGCTCTGTCAATAGTTTTTCACAACTAAAGAAAAAGTAATAAAAGTAAAAAATAGTAACAACATTCATTAAACCCTTCTTCCATGCCAAGTTTTGTTCCAGTATGCCTCATATCCATGAAAGCTCCAAGAATTAGGTGGCATCATTACAGCATCTGTTACACTTTACATAGAAAGAAACTGAAGTCCAGCAGCTGCACAGGGGCCCTGAATGTGGTGGCCCCATGCTCATGGCTGGTCAGTGGTAACACAACCCAGGCTCTGCAGAGTCCACTCTCCTCACCAGGGAACGCCTCAAAGATAGAAAGAGTGGGAAAGTGCTCAAGAGACACGAGAAACACCTCCTACAAGACGAGACTGCTAAGTCCTCCCTTGCAAAGGAGTGAAGATAAACTGAACTAGCAGGGAAAAGAGATCGAGGCTGAGAAAGAGCACCCTGCTTGAGAATGTCCTTCCCAAGTACAACCTGCTTGAATTCAAGTGAAAATAAATGCAGCACGGATGCATACAAATGGATGGCTGTGGCCAGAAGAGAGGGGAATTTAAAAAGGAATCTAGGAAAAACAGATAAACTTCACATGAAGCTTTACAAAAGTACCTTCCTAAAAAAGCCAGTTCTCAGTCTCCATGAATCTTGTGAAGAGCTCACGAAAATGTCCTGTGGAAAAAGACAAGACCGGGAAGTGGGCCACGGTCCAGACCTACCTTCACCTGCAGCCTCACCCTGTGCAGGCCCTCCCTCAGGCTCCAGCCCCAGCTCTCCCAGGTGCACCCTCCGCTCCCTCCTTACTCCGCTACTTTGCCCGACCAACTCCCACTTCTCTTCCAGACAGCGGTTCAAACGTCACTTCAAGTTTGGCTGGAGAACATAGACAGAGGGGTAGGTTACAGATAGAAAGGCAGGCTGGACCAAAGAGTCTTTCTGCCAGGATAAGAGATTTGGATTTTGTAAAATAGGTAAGAGGGTGCCAGAGAAAGGGTGCCAGGAGTGACACCACTCCAGCTGTGTTTTCAACTATAGAAACACACACTCTGGAGTGTCTGGATTCAATTTTGCCACTTACTACCTAGCTACTGAGTGACTGGATAATTCAATCTCTGCCTCCCTTTCCATCTGCAGAATGGGTTAATAACAGTGCTTGAACCTCAAGACTATTATGAAAGTTAAAGACAATGTTTTAAACCAGGGGTCCCTAACCGCCAGGCCACGGACCATTATCGGTCCGCAGCCTGTTAGGAACAGGGCCGCACGGCCAGGGGTGAGCGGCAGGCCAGCGAGCGAAGCTTCATCTGCCTCTCCCCATCGCTGCATTACCACCTGAACCATGTCCCACCCACCCCCCCATCCGTGGAAAAACTGTCTTCCACGAAATCGGTCCCTAGTGCCAAAAAGGTTGGGGACCACTGTTTTAAACAATATCTGGCACATGGTAAGTGCTCAATAGATGTTCTATTATTTAAGCTTATCATAATTGATGTGTAATACGGATTGAAACAGAGAGAAACCTCAAGCAGAGATCAATTAGGGGCTTATTTCAACAGTCCGAGCAAAGGACTGTGAGAGGCTTTAGGAGATTAATGTTGAAAAAAAAAAGGAAGATGTATGAAGAGACACCACGGGATAGAAATGACAGGACTTAAAAACTTGTTTAAAGATGGAAGATGAGAGAGAGACAAGCTGGTTTCAAAAATGGCTCAGTGGTTTTGAGCCTAGGAGACTTAGGAAACAGTGGTGACAATGAGAAAGTCTGAAAAGGGCACTAGGTTGAATGAACACATGTTCTTAAATGTAATGACTTGGTCAAAGACTGCTTCCTAGTACATCTCAGCAGTTTTCATGCTATCAAGCACAAGACAGTTAAACCTTTATTGAGAATAGAAAGGAGAAAAGGTACAAAAACAATAAAAGGAGAAGGAAAAGAGTGTGGCAGAGAAAAACAAAAATTGGCCTGGGGAGGAGAAGCCCACAGTTCCGGTCCAAATTCAGAGGTTAACTACGTGACACTGGGAAAAACATGCCACCTGTACCAACAGCCCTACCCCATCACATACCCTACTGCGTCACATGCAGAGGAAGTATCACCATCTATTTGGGGCTTCTTCAAAATATACACATCACCCTCCTTTCTTCCCCATCTCGGAAGCATTTTCCTAGAAAGCCTCTGTTTTGACAGGTGTTAACTTAACCTGCTCTGGATGCTTGGGCAGATAAAAGGTTGAACACCCATGAATAACCATCTCCCCAGTCACTTCCAGCCTTGACATCATCATATTTGCCTGAGCATACCTCAGTCAGGAATATACGACTGTCCCCAAAGCAAGAAGAGTTCACATTTCCCAATCAGACCACGACTACAGGTGTGCCTTGTTCTACTGCGCTTCACTTTACTGAACTTCGCAAATATTGTGATTTTTACAAATTGAAGGTTTGTGGCAACCCCGAGTCAAGCAAGTCTATCGGCACCATTTTTCCAACAGCATTTGCTCACTTCATGTCTCTGTGTCACATTTTCGTAATTCTTGCAATATTCCGAACTTTTTCATTATTACTACGTTTGTTATGGTGATGTGTGATCAGTGATCTCTGATGTT
Organism: Tursiops truncatus; assembly: GCF_011762595.2. Taxonomy (NCBI): domain Eukaryota; kingdom Metazoa; phylum Chordata; class Mammalia; order Artiodactyla; family Delphinidae; genus Tursiops; species Tursiops truncatus. Next base: position 136,279,571 of record NC_047037.1, on the reverse strand, counting down.
ACTATTGTAATTGGGGTTTTTTTGGAATTTTTTAAATCAAGGTATGTACTTTTTTAAAAGACATAATGCTATTACTGAACACTTAACAGATGACGGTATAGTGTAAACATAACTTTTATATGCACTGAGAAACCAAAAACTTCATGTGATTCACTTTATTGTGGTGGCCTGGAATCGAACCCACAGTATCTCTGAGGTGTGCCTGTGCATATCTATCTATATATATGGGAAGTGTCCATCACGATATAGTCAAAAGCCTACTTCCAATCTTCAATACCAGTTTCTTGTCCTCATTAGATTTCCTCTAAAGTCACCTAGGTTTCCCAGAGCACACAATCTTAACTTCTAAACTGTTTTAAAGGCAACATTTTTTGAATGACCGTATGACACTATAACTGGATATATTATCCCAAGTAAGATTAAAAACATTTTAAATTAGAAGAGTTGATGTTTTCCATTAATTCTACGGGTATATTCACGATTTCTACTTATTACAATACTTTAAAAAATGGTCTTCAAAAGTTTTATTTACAACATCAACACCTGAAAACATGAGATCATGACCTTAAAAATCTGTGTTAAATTTCTCTGCCTCACTTTGAACAGATTCGTTACATCAAACGATCTCCATAAGCATCCCAAACTACTACTGAAAGCAGTTCCCCATGCTTACATGTCATCCTCAAACAGACCTCTATTATTCAGATAAAGTAATGAACAGTAGTAGTATACCCCATAACAGAAGAGACAATATAAAAGACTGTTTAAGAACTCAAGTATGTAGGGACTGAGGAATAATTTTGGGGAAATAACCTTATTTTATATTCAGACATGTACAATGCAGATAAATATAATCACAATGCTAAAAACTAGATTTGATTAAGTTAATTTTAACACAGAAAATACTTCTTTTTCTAGTCGAATGACATCAAAGAAAGAATGTAGATACATGTCAATAACACTTCTTCCCACTTCCCAAGTGAAAAGATGTTTTTCTTTTCCTTTCTTTTTTTGTTTGTTTGTTTGTTTGTTTGTTTTGTGGTACGCGGGCCTCTCACTGTTGCAGCCTCTCCCGTTGCGGAGCACAGGCTCCGGATGCGCAGGCTCAGCGGCCATGGCTCACGGAACCAGCTGCTCCACGGCATGTGGGATCCTCCCAGACCGGGGCACGAACCCGCGTCCCCTGCATCGGCAGGCGGACTCTCAACCACTGCGCCACCAGGGAAGCCCTCCTTTCTTTTTTTAATTAAAAAAATTTTTAATTGAGGTATAATTGACATACAGCATTATATTAGTTTCAGGCGTACAACATAATGATTCAATTTTTTTAAGTCATTAGGGAAACCACTTTTAAGATTTTTTAAAATAACTCTCAACTATCTAATATCTAAAATGAGGGGAACAAATAGTTATAACACAATTCCAATTAGAAATTTATGCTAAACAAACTGGATTTGGGTTTCCTAAAATATAACTGAAGAACATACCTCTTCAAAAGAGGTAAGATAGCAGAACATCTCTCATCCTTCCTACCTGGGCTGCCAGACCCCATTTCCAACTACCTCCTCAGGGGCCTTCCTCCAGGGAACCTCCTCCATCAAACTGCCCCTTTATTATCATCTACCTCTCCCTTCCAGTTCTGTCAAACATATTAATATGCTCTATTTCCTTACTGTTAAAACCAAATCCTTCCTGGATTCTACATGCCCCCTTAACAACCAATCTATCTTCTAATTCATTCATTCAACAAATATTTACTGAGCGGGCTTCCCTGGTGGCGCAGTGGTTTAGAGCCCGCCTGCCGATGCAGGGGACGCGGGTTCGTGCCCCAGTCCAGGAGGATCCCACATGCCACGGAGCGGCTGGGCCCGTGAGCCATGGCCGCTGAGCCTGCGCGTCCAGAGCCTGTGCTCCGCAATGGGAGAGGCCACAACAGTGAGAGGCCCGCATACCGCAAAAAAAAAAAAAAAAAAAAAAAAAAATTTTACTGAGCCCCTACTATGCTCTAGACCTAAGCTGTCCAATATGGCAGCCACTAATCACAGGTAGGGCTACTCAGTGCTTGAAATGCATCTGGCTGGAACTGAGATGGGCTGTAAATGTACAACAAACGTAAAACATACAAGATTTCAAGGACTTAGTACAAAATAACAGAATGTAAACTCTCTCAATAATTTTTAACTTTAAAATAATATTTTTAAATAAATAATATATATTGGGTAAATAATAATAATATTGGGTAAAATAAAATATATTACCAAAATTAATGTTGATTCTATTTTCTAAACTGTGACTCCTAGAAACTTAAATTACATAGGTGGCTTACATTATATTCTGTTGGACAGTGCTGTTCTAGATAAAGTTCTCAGCATTAAGGCCAAAAATGTGAAGATGAAGGGCAAAGTCTCTGTCTTCCTGGAGTTTGTATTTTATTGCTGGTGGGGGGAGGGCAGGATCCCTGAGACAATAAGTGAACTTGATAATACCAGAAAAAATGTCCGATTAGTGTTCTGAAGAAAATAAGACAAGGAAAAGAGAAACTGGGTGTGGAGGGGAGCTGTGTCTTCTCTTCACTTCCCATCCCTCACAACAGAGAAAAAAGGCAGCAGGTTTCCCCTCTAGTACAAACTCAAACAGACTGGCAGTGGCCGTCTGGAGCGCATACTGTTACAGATTCCAAGGCTAACTTGAACCTCGGTTTAGAAAGCACGGCATGCTGTGTCTGCCCAGGCTGGAGCAGAGAGGAATGCCAAGTGCAACCCACTTCTATAAACTGCATCCCCCCTATCCATCCACTCAAGCTAGAGACGGCAGAGCCTTATTCACTGTCTCATTTCCCTCCCTCCCTGTGCACGCACATGCGCGCACGCGCGCACACACACACACACACTCTCTCACACAATCCAACTACATTCTATGACTCTGGCCTAGGAATGTCTCACAAATCCATCTGCTTATTTCTGTACTCTTCATCAAGATCTCAATTCAGAAGAAAGGGTTGAGGATTCTACAGTACCTGCACCTTCTCCCCACTGCTGTCAAAGTTTGCTTCCTTAAAAAAGTTTCAAGATCTCCAACACCTTGAGACATTCAGAGCTTCCAGGTTTAAGTGTTTACAGCTCTCATCTCATTGCCCACCATTCCCTCCATCCTGTCCCCCCATCACACATCCTTTCTCTCAGCTGCATTGACAGTGTCTGAGCAGAAGTTTTCCCTCTATCTAGAATACTCCCTTTTCTTTTTTCTGCTCCTAGAAATCTTGAACTCAAACTTCAAAACCCAGATGTAATGTCATCTTCTCTTAGAAACCTTCCCAGAATCTTACAGCGAGCTGCTCCCTGCTCCATTTCTTTTCCTACTATTCTGCGGTTAGCACAGCAAGCATGTTCTGTGCGGGAGTAATCAGCATGCCCTCACAGTTAGCACCCTTGAGGGAAGGACTGGTCTTATTTGTTCAGGTATTCTCAAAACTACAACAATGCAAAGGCTTAAAGCAGACACTTTAATAAATCAATGAGTGAATGAAGCAAAGAGAGATACAGGAAACCCCTGCCCACAACCCTCTAATCTGGATAAGGGACTCCTCACGAGCTGCCATCCCACCCTAACTGCATTGGAATGATTTCTGTGCTCATCCACTGAACTACGAGAAGGCCAGGATGTCTCTCTCACTCACCTCTTTTAAGCCAGCACATAAAGGCACTCAATAAATATTTTATTCAGTGAGTGAGTGGATGAACCAATATTATCAGGCATCAAGTTCCCAACCTCAATTTATAAAGGGGGCACCTGCAATCCAGAGTTTTAACGACTTGTCCAAAAAGGTCAGTGGCAAAATCAAGACTGGAACAGTCTCCTATCTTACACCAAAATATGGGACATTTTCTCCTGATGAAAAGGTGCTAAAGTAGGGGTTTGTCACTTTTTGGTCACTTGGTCTCTGGACACCCACCACGGTTTGTGGGAATCACAGAAGACAAAGAAAGCCATGCCTCCTACTATAAAAGCTGAACAGTAGCAAAACTTTGCTCTTCCTCACTCCTTGGTAACTAGGGCTTCGCTAGCAACCCAAGTTTGAACAGTCAGAGCGAGCATCTTGAGGAGTCACTTCTGAAGATGCACCAACAGTGAGAGCACACTCACTGTGGGGACGGGACAGACAAAGCTCACGCGGCGACTGACTGCAAGGTGCCAGGAGAGGCATCCTGTGGCCTGACCTGGCTGTGTCCTCTGCTGCCGGCCACTTTGGTTCCTACTTATTTTTCCAGCACAGTCTCCAGCTTTCCAATCAATTCTGCGAGCTAACTTATAGCCTTCCATTAAATTCATTTTCTTCCCAAATTAGGAAAGGATGAGTTTTTCCGCATCCAAGAACCCTGTCACACATAAAGGAACAATGAAGGACAATCACCCAAAATGGGGGGGGGGGGCATGTGGGGGAAGTAATTTAGCAGAATCATGGGGGGATGAGAAAAGGAACAATGAAAGAAAAAATTACATAGACTAAATCAAGGTCTTGCTGGTCATATTTATGGTGGCTGCATTTGCCATGTGGACAAGACTACTAATCGGTAACTAAAGGTACTTTTTTTTTTCCTTACTGAGGCAACTAGTCATTTCCCAGCTTCTCTTGCAGCAAGCATGGCCCTGTAACTAACCTCTGACCAATGGAATGTCAACAGAAGTGATGTGTGGTACTACCAGGTCTGACCCATAAAAATCTCCCATGTAAACCTCCATGCTCTTTCCCAATCCAATGACTGAATGCCAAAGCCCAGGGTGACCTTTATACACCACATGTAAGATAGGAAAATGTCCACAGTTTGGTCCCTGAATAACTGTACAGAGCAGAACAGTTATCCCCTGATTCAACAGTCAGTAGGCTACTACATGAACAAGAAATAAACTTCTAATTTAAAATCACTGAGGGCTTCCCTGGTGGCTGAGTGGTTAAGAATCCGCCTTCCAATGCAGAGAACACGGGTTCGAGCCCTAGTCCGGGAAGATCCCACATGCCGCAGAGCATCTAAGCCCGCTCACCACAACTACTGAACCTGTGCTCTAGAGCCCAAGAGCCACAGCTACTGAGTCCGCGTGCCACAACTACTGAAGCCCACGCGCCTACAGCCCATGCTCCGCAACAAGAGAAGCCACCGCAATGAGAAGCCCACGCACCGCAACAAAGAGTAGCCCCCGCTTGCCACTAGAGAAAGCCCATGTGCAGCAACGAAGACCCAATGCAGCCTGAAATAAATAAAAATATATATTTTTTTAATTATAAAAAAAAATGGGGCTTCCCTGGTGGCACAGTGGTTGAGAGTCTGCCTGCCGATGCAGGGGACACGGGTTCGTGCCCCGGTCCGGGAAGATCCCACATGCCGCGGAGCGGCTAGGCCCATAAGCCATGGCCGCTGAGCCTGCGTGTCCGGAGCCTGTGCTCCATAACAGGAGAGGACACAACAGTGAGAGGCCTGCATACCGCAAAAAAAAAAATATATATATATATATATATATATATATATATAAAAAAATAAAATCACTGAAATGTTGGGTATGTTTGTTATACCAGTTAGCCTACCATAATGAATACAGAAAGTAATATCTACCCAGAAGGGTTAGTAAATACTTAAAGAAATGTTATTTCCCAGTTTGAAAACAGTGATCAGATGTATGCCACCTCCCATTAGTAAGGATCTGGACTAATACAAAGCTACCACCCAAAGGTTAAGAAATGTGTTTTTGGTTTTGAGAAGGTAGACTTTTTCTTGATGAATAAGTACAAAAGCAGAGGGTGGGAGGGAGTGAATTTATGTGAATCTTCAAATCAAATGAAATAACCCCTGTCTTATATGTATTTCCCTCCTTTGTTCAATATTTGAATTCAAAGAAACTCAGTATACAGATTTTTTTTCCAGGATAAACCATGAACTATATATACCAGAAGCATGTAAAACCTTACCATTTTCCTATAAATTTTCATCATGAAAACTAAGTTGTATTATACAAAGTGCTACCTACTCAATAGCTCGCTTGGGGGACATCTCAACCTCTAAAGATCTGGAGTCATTTAGGTCTGAAATGGGGACCAGACATCAATATTTTTCAAAGATTTCCCAGGTGATCAGATTATGGGGCCCCTCTACTAGAACGAGAATTTTCATTAAAATTTGTGAGATTCAGAACAGTGATGATATAGTACAAAGTACTTTAATATTTGACATGAAAGCATAATTTTAAAAATCTACAATGTCTACTCATCAACTGATGGGGAGGCTTCTATTAAAATCCTTCCTAATTCTTTGCATTTTGAGGTGCCAAGTCAACTAAGGGGTCACAATGTACAAGAAGATAATCAGAAAATCAATTTTTTTAAAACTCTTGGGTAGAAGGGAATATTTAGACAGAGGTTAAAATCCATGTCTTAACAGCCCTTAAGGGACTTCCCTGGTGGTCCAGTGGTTAAGGCTTCACCTTCCAATGCAGGGGGTGTGGGTTTAATCCCTGGTCCAGGAGGTAAGACCCCACCATCCCTCACGGCCAGAAAACCAAAACATGAGACAGAAGCAGTATTATAACAAATTCAATAAAGACTTTAAAAATGGTCCACATCAAAATAGATCTTAAAAAAAACCAGCCCTTAATAATGAATATTTCTGAAGAATGGGACTCTAGGGTAACAGGAACAACTCCCATCATCTAATTTATATATACTTTCATTACGTCATTTTTATTTATTCATTAATTTATTTATTTATTTTTGGGTGCATTGGGTCTTCGTTGCTGCGTGCAGGCTTCCTCTAGTTACAGCAACCGGGGGCTACTCTTCATTGCGGTTAGCGGGCTTCTCATTGCGGTGGCTTCTCTTGTCGTGGAGCATGGGCTCTAGGCACACGGGCTTCAGTAGTTGCAGCACGTGGGCTCAGTAGTTGTGACTCGCGGGCTCTAGAGTGCAGGCTCAGTAGCTGCGGCACACGGGCTCAGCTGCTCCGCGGCATGTGGGATCTTCCCGGACCAGGGCTCGAACCCACGTCCCCTTCACTGGCAGGCGGATTCTTAACCCCTGCGCCACCAGGGAAGTCCTTATTACATCATTTTAATACACATTTTTAAAATCACCACATACCATTCACACTTACTAGAAAACAACAATAAATGCTCTTCTGCAAGCATAATAGGTTCCCTACTTCAAAACAAATTATTCAGTCACCTCCATCTTTGGAGCTACCACAGCGATCCCGCACCTAGAGAATGGAAACTACCCTCTCGGCCCCAAAGTTCCAACCATCTATCATCTCTGTCGGCTTCCCAATCAAGCTTTATTTTCTAGCTCTGAAGCTGAACCAGTACCTTCGAGCACAATGGCTGGCAAGATCTTGAGCAAGCAGTGAGCCAACTTTTTCTTCAAGCCAGAGTGTGAATATTTTAGGCTTTATCAAGCACACAATCTCTGCTGCAATTTAATCAACTCTGCCCTCACAGCACAAAAGCAGCCACAGACAATACATAAACCCATGAGTGTGGCTGTGTATTTATAAGAAAGAGGCAATAGGCTGGATTTGGGGTCTTGCGACTTCAGAGGCAGCAATGTTAGTGAGGCACCCTAAAATTATACACACACACGCTTATATATCTGTATGTTATGTATCTACATGTATAATATAAAATATTGTGTATTTATGTATTTATTTATATAGTACATGTGTTTGTGTTATTATCTGTTTTACCCCAACTATAACACAAGTCCCTGAAGGATGGAACTGCTGCTGCTTCATTCACTGACATATCTTCAGTGAATGGGTACATAATGGCACTCAAAAAACATCACTGCCTGGCTCAACTAACTCACCTCATGAGACTCAAACACAGATTAACAGGAAGGAAGGGGATACAAAAGAACCAGTTTCTCCTACTAGGAGAGTAGAGAAATGGTAAGTGCCCTCTGGTCCCCTCCCAAGCTGTCACTGTCACCGACAAGGAGGACAAGTGCTAACAAAGAGGGACAGTCATAAGACTAGTATCAACCAGAGGAGCAGTGACTTGTATCAAGAACTCCATGCAGCAGAGTTATCAAGGGGGCACCGAGGGACAACTCCCTCTGCCCATCCTGGGCACGGTGCTTCAACAGGGAGAAGGAGGAGAGCCAGCCAGGCCTTCCTAGTTGTGACGTCTACAGTGCCTGTTCCATACGACAGGCACTGAGCAAACACTGCACTAAAAAGAGTAAGTGGATTCTAGCCTCAGCTCTACTATCTCTCAGTGTGACCCTGGCCGTCTTCAAGGCTCGGCTGCCCTTCCTTCAAGTGGGGATGATAAGTCATTCCAACACCTATGAGAGGGTCATGTGAGCTAACACATATGAACACACACTTTGTAAACTCTAAAACACCACCCAAATTCAAAGATGAAGGATTTGAAAGCTGCCTTCATGCTATGAATTCTCAAACTCCAGGATACTAATATTTTTAATAGCTAGAAAATAGTATCAATTTTCCTATTAACTACTTTATTGAAAAGAAAACTGATGTCAATTAAAATGTTTTTTAAAAGTCCCCCATGGACCTGAATAGGCTATTTTCATTTCGAATTTTTGAAAAATGCAACCTGTCTGCTTTGTTTCCTGAGTTGCACCCGCTACAGTGAGTATTTAATAGTAATGCACTTAGTTCAACATGTTTTAGAAAAAGAGTTATTATGCCTACGTTTTCAGAGATACTACAATACTTAGTAGATGGTTAAAATAAGTGCAGTATAATCCATTTTATGCAAAATGAGTGAATTGAGAGGCCTAGTGCTCAGGAAAACTCTTTCAAACTTTCAGTTATAAAATGTTCTTCCACATTAACTATCAAGAAATATCGATGGTATGTATGGGCACTAGCAAGGATTTTCCTGCACAGTGCTACATTATTTTCTTAATGCTGAAGACATTTGTGGTAGCAGAGTCTACTCACTGTTTTCCAAGCAGGGAAGTCCTTACCCCCAAATGAATGATGTTACGACTGCTAATACTGACACGAGCAGGATGCTAAGTTCCCTCCCTTTCCCCGGCTCCATAAGGAGATAGACTGTGATTACGAATGACCACTCCTTTACACAGAGCTTCCTGGGCTTTCATATGGACAACTATCATTCCTCTACTCCAACTGGGAAAAAATATTAAGTTGTTCTAGATACAAGAATACGTTTGCAAGATCTTATGGAGGACTGTGGCTGGAACTATAAACTAGACTATCCCACAGGCACATGTTCATTTGAAACAAGTCAAATGAAACTGAAGTAAAGCACTCCCTTGGAGAGACCATCCCTGGCCTTTCTAGCAAAAACTACCTCCCCCAACCATCTGCTTGTTTAGATGTTTACTGTGTATCTCTAGCCATTAGAACATAAGCTCCATGACAGCAAGGACTCTGTCTTATCCACTAGTATATATTCAACACCAAGAGGAAATGTTTGGCACAATAAATGCCCAAAAACGTATGTTGCTTACCTCACTGTTTTCTTAAACTACCTGACATCCAGCAGAATATCCCTTATCTACTAACTGATCATAAATAGTTCCATTATTTTCAGGTATGCATTCTGTAAGTTGTATAAATTTAACAGAATTGCTGGGACTTCCCTGGTGGTCCAGTGGTAAAGAATCCGCCTTACAATGCAGGGGACGAGGGTTTGACCCCAGGTCAGGGAACTAAGATCCCACATCCCGCGGGGCAACTAAGCCCGCACGCCACAACTACTGAGCTTGCGCACCTCAACCAGAGAGCCCGCGTGCCGCAAACTACAGAGCCCACGCACTCTGGAGCCCGTGCGCCGCAACTACAGAGCCTATGTGCCCTGGAGCCTGCACGCCACAAGTAGAAAGAAGGCTATGCACCACAATGAAGAGCCCGGGCACCATAATGAAAGAGCCCGCACGCCTCAACGAAGAGCCCGTGCAGCACAACTACGACCCAACGCAGCCAAAAAAAAAATTTTTTTAATAAATAAATAATAAATAAATCTTAAAAAAAAAACAGAATTGCTTTGGTTTCCCTATATTTATTTTTACTCCCACCTTCATTAAGTGACAAATGAGGCTGATGTTCTAACTTTGTAATAGTATTATAGTTTCCTTACGAAAAACTTTAACGTGTTAAATAAGTGAGTACATTTAAAGAAAAATATTAGAGGCAGCATGGAGGAGTGCCTAGAAGCACAGACCCTTGAGCCGCGACACCCAGTTTGAATTCCAGCTCCACCACTTACTAGTTGTGTCCTTGAGCACCTTTCAACTTCCTGTGCCCCAGCTTCCTCATCTAGTCAGGGAACTAGATGCCAAGGAGAAATGATCATCACATTATCACGTCCCAGTTCTCCAGCCCTTCCACTCTTCCTCCGAACATTTTCAGAGTATCACCTACCCAGGAAAGCCCCGCTGTTGACCCCGTCAGCCCCTCCCTTAACTAGCTACTCATGCTCTCTCTCCTTTTCATGGTAAAGCAGGACCAACATCTATGAATTCACTATTCATTTCTGAATTTTCTGCAATCTGCAATTTCTACTTAGAAGTTCTATTTAACCAGAAGCAAACTAACTTATCTTTTCCCCCGAGAAAAGAATGTCCTTGCCTGACTTGAAATTTCCACTAACAATACTCTCCCACTCATCCAGGCTTCACATCATGCTGCTCTAACTCTTCTTCATCCTCCACCTTCGTGACTAATCATTCTTTAAGTTCTGTCTAGGGTTCCTTAGGAAATTCCTTCATATCCATCTTCTCTGTTCTTTTACCTCGTAACTGTTCTTTTACCTCGTAACTGTTCATAGACAGTAAGTTCCATGAGAATAGTGGCAGATTCTGTAATTTTCACAGGTCTATCAATTACTAACACCTAGTAAAGGGTTCTGTACCTAGTAGGCTCCGTAAGTATTTGTTTAATAAACTAATGCATGGCTGGCTTACTATAACCACCTCCTAAATGGCTTCCATGAGTCCAGACTCCAATCCTTCCTAAAGTTATTAATCTTTCGTAAAATGCCTCGTACCTACAATTTGTCTGCTCAGACACACTCATTAATATACTCAATTCAAGTAACCACTAATTATAAGGTACTACAGGCGGTACTGGGGAGGAAAGAAAGAACTGGGGCACAATTCCAAAAATGAGTCCTCTCCAGTTCTTCAAAAATGTTGCCAAGTATGTGCAAGAAACAGCCATGTAAACGCTTATAACAAAGGGTAAATAGACATTAATTCTGATTAGTAGGTAGTTTTTAATTAAGATAAGCAAAGGAAAGGAAAAGGAGACATTCCAATGAGGAAAGAACATAGATAAAAACGTAAGAGCATAAAAGTGGTATGTTCAGGGACTTCCCTGGTGTTCCAGTGGCTAAGACTCTGCGCTCCCAATGAAGGGGGCCCAGGTTGGATCCCTGGGTCAGGGAACTAGATGCCAAGTGCCACAACAAAAGATCCCACATGCTGCAACTAAAAGATCCCACGTGCCACCAGGAAGATCTCACATGTTGCAACTAAAAGATCTCGCGTGCCACAAAGAAGGTCCCACATGTCGCAACTAAGACCCAGCACAGCCAAATAAATAAATATTTTTTAAAAAATTAAAAAGAAAAAAAATTTTTAAAGGGGGTACATTCAAGGAAACACCACTAGGGGAGGGGGGCAGTTACAGGCTTAACTGTGTCCCCTCAAAATTCATGTTAAAGTCTAACCCCAAGCACCAGAGAATATGACTTTATTTGGAACTGACCTTATTTGAAAATAGGGTCACTGCAGATGTAGTTACTAAAGATAAGGTCATTAGGTTGGGCCCTAATCCAGTATGGCTGATGTCCTTATAAGAGGAGAAAATTTGGACAAAGAGACAGGCACACAGGGAGAACACCATGTGAAGATGAAGACAGAGATCAGGGTGACGCAGCAGAGGTCAAGGCATGCCAAAGACTGACAGCAAACCACCAGAAGCTAGGCAACATACACACCAATCAGACTGGGAAACATCAAGATTCACAGAGCATTAAATAAATTACACAGGGTACTATCTTCTCAGTAGTGAGGAACAATCAGACTAAACACTGTGCTGGTCTCACACACAAAACCTTAAGTACAACTCAAAAGATCAAATTATTTCTAAGAAATCTAACTGTCCCAGAAAAAAGATCACAGAAATTTATAGGTATGTAAAACTACCCAGCACTCAACAAAGTAAATATTCACGAATGTCTGGCACACAATCAAAATTACCAAGCATGCAAAGAAGCAGGAAATCATAACCTATGGAAAAAAAAAATCAATCAATGGAAACTGATCCAGAATTGACACAGCTGTTAAAGTTAGCAGGTAAGGACAATAAAAGAGGTATTATTATAACTACATTCCACATATTCAAATAGTTAAGGAAGGTTGTGGAAAATATTTTTTAAAAGACACAAATTGAACTTGTATAAATAAAACTACACTGTGTAAGATTAAAAACACATTAAAGGGACTTCCCTGGTGGCGCAGTGGTTAAGAATCCGCCTGCCAATGCAGGAGACATGGGTTCGAGCCCTGGTCCGGGAAGATCCCACATGCCGCCGAGCAACTAAGCCCATGCGCCACAGCTACTGAGCCTGTGCTCTGGAGTCTGCAAGTCACAACTACTGAGCCTGTACACCACAACTACTGAAGGCCGCGCTCCGCAACAAGAGAAGCCACTGCAATGAGAAGTCCACGCACCACAACAAAGAGTCGCCCCCGCTCACCGCAACTAGAGAAAGCCCCAGCGCAGCAACGAAGACCAAACACAACCAAAAATAAAATAATAAATTTAAAAAAAAAACACATTAGACATTGTAGGAAAAAAAGATGAGTGAACTTGAAGACACAGCAATAAAAAGTATTTCAGAATTCCAACTGACTATTCAACACCTGAAACCAGCTGTCAAAACAGAAAAAAATAAAACAGATTTTTAAAAAGAGAGAAAATAAAATTAACAGACATTCACTGAGTTCTGGGACAACCTCAAATATCATAATATACATGTAACTAAAGTTCCTGATAGGGAGGAGAGAATGAACAGAAACAATTTTGTAAAAATAAGTCAGAAATTTTCCAAATTTGATTAAAAAACCACAAACTCACAGATCCAGAAGTTCAACAAGCCCCAAGCGCAAGAAACATATAGAAAACCACACCAAGGCACATCATAATCAACCTGCTCAAAACTAATGACAGAAAAAAATTCTTAAAAGCAGCCAGGAAAGAAAAAGGACATATTATACATAAAGGAACAAGGATAAGGATTAAAGATTTCTTAGAAGAAACAATGCAAGTGAGTAGAGAGTGGAGTAACATCTTAAAATTGTTTTGCAAGAAAAAAGTATCACCTAGAATTTCTATACCCAATGAAAATATCTCTCAAAAACGAAATAAAATGCAAAAATTTTCAGATATACAAAAGGTGAGAAAATGTGTCACTAGCAGACCTGCACTACAAAAAATATTAAAGGAAGTACTGAGGATGGAGGAAAATGTGACCAGATGGAAACAGGACCTAGACAAAGAAATGAAAAGCATCAGAAAAGGTAATCACATGGGCAAATGTATAAGAATTTTTCTAATTAGTTAAGTCTCATTAAAAGATTATTAACTGTTTAAACAAAAATAATAATGTAGTGTGGGGTTTTTTAACATACATACAAATAGAATCTGTGAAAAAGCAGTAAAAAGACCAGTAAAAGATAAATGAAAGTATTCTATGGTACAGTCAATATGCCAAATGTGATGTGATATAAGTAGTAGTATTTGAAAGTAGACTGCTATGAGATAAAAAGCAATCACTGAATTAAAAAACAAAGGGTTAAAATGAATAAGCCAACAAAGGAGAAAAAAAATCAAATAATAAAATATATTCATTTAATCCAAAGAAGACAGAAAAAAAAGAGAAAAGGGGGAACAAAGAACAGAGGGGACAAATAGAAAATAAATAGCAGCCTGATTTAAACTGAAACATATCAATAATCAAGAGGCAGAGATTTGCAGACCTGGGGCAGGGGGAGCAAGACAACTATATGCTGCCTATAAAAACACATTTCAAATACAGACATTAACACATTAAAAGTAAAAGGCTGAAAAAGATATATCATACTAACACTAATCAAAATTAAGACAGAACAGCTATATTAATATGAAACAAAGTATTCTGTAACCCAAGGAATATATGACTAGGAATGAACGTCATTTTATAATGATAAAGATGCCAAATCATCAAGAGGATATATTCATTCTGAATACGTATGCACCTACTAAAAGAGTTTTAAAATACACGGAGCAAAAAAAGATAGAATTGCAAGAATAAATAGGCACAATTATATTAGAAAATTTCATATCCTTCTCTCAATAACTGATAGTACAAGTAGACAGAAAATCAGTAGGGATATAGCAACAACACTATACACAAACTTGACGTAACCGACACTTAGACAATACTCCACCAAAGAACAGCTGAACACACACTCTTTTCTAGCAACACAGCACATTTACCAAGACAGACCATAATATGGGTCATAAAACAAATCTCAACAAATTAAAGGGAATCAAGTCACACAAAATATGTTTTCTGACGGCAATGAAATCTGAAAGTAGTAATAGATGTATGGAAAATCCCCAAATACTTAGAAACTAAATGACACCTGTGGCTCAAAGAAGAAATGGCTCTAAACACCTGTGGCTCAAAGAAGAAATCAAAGAGCAAATTAAAGGTATTTTTTTTGAACTGAAAGAAAATGAAATACATTATATCAAAACTTGGGGGAAACAGCTAAAGCAACACTTAGGTAGAAAATTATAGCACTAAACACCTCTATTAAAAAAGACGACATTGGATAATGGAATGGACAAAAACACAGTACTGTTTCTAATATAGCAAATAATGTCCAGTAGTACCTCTGTTGTGTGAATTAAATATATAAATGGAAATAGAAAATATAATTTGAACTAAATATAAAATATTTTTTAAAAAGAAGTTCTGAAATCAATGGCTTCTGTTTTCTTGATATACAGTGAGCATGAATCTGAAGAATCAATATTGTTTAAGAAGTCAATCCTTCCTCCAAAACTATCTATAGATTCAACACAATTCCAACCCACAACCTAGTAGGCTTGTTTGCAGAAACTGACAAAATGATGTGACGATTCACGTGGAAGCTCAAAGGACCTGGAGTGACCATGGCAATTCTGAAAAAGAAGAAAGTCGCAGGACTAACACTACTACTACCAGATTTCAATACTTATTATACGGCTACAGTAATAAAGGCAATATGGTATTGGTGTCAAGACAAACAGATTAATGGAACAGAAAGTCCATAAACAGACCCACACACATATGGAAGACTGATTTTCAACAAAGATACACAAGTAATTCGCTGGAGAAAGGACAGTCCTTTCTTCAAACGGCCCACTTGCAGAAAAAGTGATTTTTTAGCTACACCTTGCAGCACCATTTAAAATATTAACTCCAAATGGATCACAGACTTAAATGTAAAACCCAAAACTATAAAATCTGGAGGGGGAGAAAAAAACATAGGAAACTTTTTAGACCTTGGGACAATCAGGCAAAAGTTTTCCAAAAGCATGATCCACAGAAGACCAAATCAATGAATTAGACGTCATAAAAATTAAAAACATCTGTTCTTCAAGACACATTTAAGAGGGCTTCCCTGGTGGCGCAGTGGTTGAGAGTCTGCCTGCCAATGCAGGGGACACGGGTTCGAGCCCTGATCTGGGAAGATCCCACATGCCATGGAACAACTGGGCCCGTGAGCCACGGCTACTGAGCCTGCGCATCTGGACCCTGTGCTCTGCAACAAGAGAGGCCGCGACAGTGAGAGGCCCGCGCACCGCGATGAAGAGTGGCCCCTGCTTGCTGCAACTAGAGAAAGCCCTCACACAGAAACGAAGACCCAACACAGCCAAATAAATAAATAAATAAAATAAATCTAAAAAAAAAAAAAAAAAGACACATTTAAGAGCATGAAAAAGTAAGCCATGGACTAGGATACATTATTTGCAAATCATGTATCTGCTAAAGGACTTGAATCCAAAATAGGTAATTCTCAAAACTCAATAAAAAGGAGAAGAAGGAAAAAAAAAGGTTGGACAAGGATTTGAACACTTCACCAAAGATGACATACGGAGCGCAAATAAGCATTCCTAAGACCATGTGAAACACCACTTCCACCAAGAATCTTTTCCTTGTCCCAATCGAAAAAGGATCACCCCTCTTCTGAATCTCCACCTCTCTTGTAGCACGGATATTTCACCACTTTGCATAACTATACCATACAGTTATATAAAGACATACCTCATCCACCTCCATTAAATTATAAACTCCCTGAGTGCAGGAGCCTATATCTCTCTGACTATGGGGACGAATAAAGCATTTCTATTCATTTGTTTTATTTTATTTATTTATTTTTCTTCCAGCTTTACTGAGATATAATTAACACAGAGCAATGTGTACATTTGTTTTAGAATACATCTTCAGTAAATATGCCTAGGAAAAACAATAATCAGCTATTAAGGTTTAATTTTTGTTTACATTCTTTGCAAGGCTGTAAGATTGTCCAATTAGCCTGTCTAATTTAACCAGGCCCTTAAATAAAAGATATAACAATTAAAGGGGTAAACTTCTCAGAAAATTTGATATAGACATCTAAAACTCAAATGGATTATTTCTGGTGCCATCTTGTGTTTCAATGCTTTAGGGCCAAGGAAAAGGGAGGAAAGAAAGTTTAAAAGCCCTATGCTTTAAGCAACAGACACAAAAGGTGAAGAGCACTGGTTGCCACAAAACCAAGTGAAGAAAAGCCAAAGAAAATTAGAGCTAGAACAGTATAACAGCAGTTCTTATTTTAAGGGAATAACACCAGCTGGCTTAGAAACTCAGGCACTGAAACATCTAAGACGCTGAAGCCTTAATCACTGTGACCACCTATACTGGATAACAATAATATCAGAATGTTACTTTTGTTCAATTGTTATCTGTTCTTCATACTAAAATGTTCTTCCTTCCTATTATTCTCCAGCTATTTGAATTAAGTCATACTTAAAACCTTAACAAAGTTCTGTGGGCTTTCTCAAAAGCCTTTCCCAGACCACTCAACCCATTTCCCATGTCCCTATCCTCAAAACGCTTGGTGATTTCTTTTTACCTGTACTCTTCCAGATAAATACTTATGGCACGTTCTAAGTATGACTGTCTTATATTTTCATCTAACTTTGCATGTGTTTACTCTTCACCTCTTAAGTTCTTTGAACAAAGCACTGAGTTTTTTATTTCCTACAGAATCTCTCACCTAACTACTCAATAAAAACTTAATGTAAACCTAAGATAGTATAATACAAGCAATAGTTAAAGCATCTGACTTAAATCAGAAAGATAATAATAAGAGTTGGTGAATAACAACCTGATCTTCCAAGTGAACAGAAGAGCATGAACAGGGGGTTCCAGTTATGCTCCTATCTGCTAAGATTACATGAGCAGTACAAGATAAATTCTGCCCCAGAGCTTGCACCAATTTATTAAAAACAAACATGTACCTTTATAAAAGGTCAAAATCATGAGAAGTATCAAATATGCTACTTTTTGCAATGG
This sequence comes from Tursiops truncatus, assembly GCF_011762595.2. Classification (NCBI taxonomy): domain Eukaryota; kingdom Metazoa; phylum Chordata; class Mammalia; order Artiodactyla; family Delphinidae; genus Tursiops; species Tursiops truncatus. The sequence goes on along the minus strand of NC_047037.1, from coordinate 136,261,937 downwards.
TACTATTTCTAATCTGAAAAGAAAGAGATCAATTTTACTGAATAGAGTCTTAGAAAACCTGTGCACAGCGCTGCTCCCTGGGTTATATTTTGGCAATGCTATTCCCTTTCTGTTATAAAGTATTTAATTAGATAAAGATTTTATACAATTTAACTTCTATAATTTAATACACATATTTTGGTTACAGGTATTTAACAAAGCAATTAAATCCTTATTTCCACTTCTGTTCTAAAATCCGCCTGCCCGCAGTGAGTGGGAACTGCTGCAGATCATTAAACGCTCATTTATCAATGTCTCTCACCAGGCAACACAACGCAGCAGAACAGCACATAGAAACCATCCTGAACCCCAGCAACAGCGGCTAATTAGCATAGCCTACCACTAAACCGGCGCCATATGATTGGAACTGTTAGTCGGAATGCTAGCCAATCAAACTAGGTTATGCAAACAGCCTATTTTAGTTGCCGGGGCAGAGCTACTTCCAATTGTCCAATAGGAAAACAAGCAATAAACAAGAAATGAAATTGAGCTTTGTCACATTTTCAAGTTGCTGTTAACACTTTCAGGTTTAGAGCAAAATTAACAGCAACTGTAAAGGATTAGAATCATATTTTATTTTTCACTCCAAATGAAATCCAATGGCAGTACACACAGAATACAGTTAATGTAGTGTATGTATTGTAATTTTAACTTTTTACTATATAGCTATGAGTTTTTCTATCAGAAGCTGCCATCAACATTTTAACTTTTTCCCCCACCTACTCAAAGGCAGGCATTATGTAAATGTCTTTCTATACATTCAAACAGATTCTCATTTTAGAGAAATCCTATAAAGCATTTTTATTCTATTACGGAAAGCCTGAACAAAAGGTCGGCATAACAGAACACACGGCTCAGTGGAAGTCTGAAACAAGCTTTATCAGACTGAAGAGAAATAACATTTTGGTTTTGGTTATGATATGTGTTAATATATAGTTTCAAAATAATTTTAAAATAATAAAACCCACATTAATTGTTAACCTATAGGGCTCAGAATACACAAATTGGGACCAAGAAAATAATACTCATATCTTGGAACCAAGATCAAGATATGAGCAAAATATAAACACATTATATTCATATGTAAAATTTCTAATAATGAATAAAACATTAAAAAAAAAAAAACTTCTACTCTGTCAGTACATACTAACAGCTACAAATATAGCCTTAAAGAGCATCAGTGTCCTGACAATTCTTAGTGGTTGAGAACATTTCTTTAATCTCACATATTCAGAGAAATGCTTTGAAACATGTCAAGGAGACACAGTTCCCATTTGTGCCTTGTAACTGTATCTTTATAAAAGATACAGTTTTATTTTAAAATAGATCAACTTGTCCCACCTATCCTAGCAATTATCTCCTTCTAAACGGGAGTACAGATTCATCCCACACCAAGAAGTCAGTGATTTTCAAATATATTTTCCCACAGAATGTCTGTAAATGTCTCCAGAAAGACTGCTAGCATTTGTAAAATACATTGAATTAAGACAAAGAGCAGATTTCAAGCACCAGATTCAAAGAAAACAGCATGTTGCTCCTATCTCTACCACTGCAAACTATCTTCCCCCTTAAGAAAACCGAAGCCACTTTTCCACCATCTCCAAGCATCCGTCACCCATACCTGTCTCCTAATTTCTTCTCATGTTCTCTCTACTTAGCAGTTCTGGATGAAAATCATTTAAAAAGTCCAATAAAACCACAAACCAGAGTCAGCTTGTTAGAGGGAGGAACTTTAAAGCTGGAAGAGACCTGAAAGACTAACACTAACCCCTTGTTCCATAAACAAACTATACTTTTAGAAAAATAGTGCAAAAGATCCTACAGATGAAAATCAAAGCCCTCCCAAATAATCTTCTAACAGTATCTATAAATAATCAATATATCCGTGGGGTACCTGTAAGTCTCATGGTTTGCTGTTCATATGAAAATATATTTAAATATAAATGTTCAAAAAAGATTAGCTCAGAATCATTCTCCATGCCATCATATGATAAAAGCATCTATTAACCAAGGCTTACTTAAGAAAGGGTTGAAAATCACTAACCCAAAGCATTTAATCCATTCCTGAAAGACGCAATCTCATTTCACTTCAAACTTTAGATATCATTTGTGTGTTTTTTAAACACTTGGAACCCTTTACAAGCCTCCTTTAATTCCTAAAGACAAGGGCAAAGAAGATTTTTAAGCCAATTTCATTCATACTCTTGCTCTTGCCCATGAATCTTTAATATCTTGGTCATTTCTCCCAGGTTCAAGTTTTTCTTACTTCCATCACATTGATTAAGTGATCTTAATCCAGCCTGTCTTCCAATCTACAGCAGTTAAAAAAAAAAAAGCATTTTCCATATAAACAAAGGCTGTTTCCTGGCCCACCTCTTTTTTTTTTTTTTTTTGGCCCACCTCTTAAACACTTTTCATAGGACAAAATTTTCCCATCCTTGAAGAAGAAAAAAAAATTAAAACCTTGGATTCTTATTTTCCTTTGGGGCCTAGAGACACAAGGAAATATCATCTGTCTGGTGACAGATGCTCTAGGATAAAACATCCTGAATTTAAATGTTGTTTAGTTATCAGCAGTTCTTTTAAAAGTTACTTAAATTGTGGAGTTTAGGAAAACGTCAATGACTACTACTTTTAGAATCAGAAATTAAACATTTAAAATGTTTAAAATTAGTTAACTCACTAAATTAGAATCTTCATTATATAAAATATGTATTTTAAAATTCCTAGTAAAGAAAATGGTAAGTTTTCTAAGTATACAATTAATCATTAACTTTTTAAAAATATAGTATTCCAATTATGTTTTCTCCCCTATATTCTAATTAGAAACATATTTAGAATATATAACTAGTAACTTCTCATCTGCAATTAATGATGTTCAAGACATATATCCTCTCAATGTGTAAGAGACCATTATTATGCCACATAACAAATCATCCAAGATTATCTCAAATGACAAATCACACCATACCAACAATTTTGCATTTTAGGGAGAAATACAATGTAGCTTTATAGTTTTGAAAAATGGCAAGTATTTTCCTTTTTTAATTTGAAGCCATCTAATCTGGAAAAATATTCAAAAATTTTTGAGCAACTACTGTGGTCAAGTTTGTAATGCCTCATTCTATAAAGTGAGGCTGCCACCATACTGTTTAGCTGGACATCCTTTACAAAAGATTAAGTCCAGGGCTTCCCTGGTGGCGCAGTGGTTGAGAGTCCACCTGCCGATGCAGGGGACACGGGTTCATGCCCCGGTCCAGGAAGATCCCACATGCCGCGGAGCGGCTAGGCCCGTGAGCCATGGCCGCTGAGCCTGCGCGTCCGGAGCCTGTGCTCCGCAACGGGAGAGGCCACAACAGTGAGAGCCCCGCGTACTGCAAAAAAAAAAAAAAATTAAGTCCAGTAGATTCTCTCCAACTTAAGAGCAATCCTGATGCTTTTTTCCCCTCCTTCTCACGAGTCTGCTTGTAAAAACAGAAGGTAGGGCTTCCCTGGTGGCGCAGTGGTTGAGAGTCCGCCTGCCGGTGCAGGGGACACGGGTTCGTGCCCCGGTCCGGGAAGATCCCACATGCCGCGGAGTGACTAGGCTCGTGAGCCATGGCCGCTGAGCCTGCGCGTCCGGAGCCTGTGCTCCACAACAGGAGAGGCCCGCGTACAGAAAAAAAAAAAAAAAAAAAAAAAAAAAGAAGGTAAACTGTTATTTAAATCTGGATTATAGACATAAATTTTTAAATCTTGGACTATTCTCTACTCTTGTGGATCAACTAATTCACATTTTGGAAATGGCCCCATCTTCATCCTCCTTCCCCTCCCAAACCAAAAAAGGCACCAAAACATTATGAATACTCACTGTTGTATATTAAATATACTTTTACTCCCTCATCAGGTATCATGGAAATATAAAAATCTGATCAAGCCTTTATTTAGCTAAATGTTATCATAATCAATGCACATTGCCAAAACAAACAACAAAAAAAGATTCTTGCAAATTAACTTTGGGGTTAAAATCTTTCTTTGTATTGTGCTTATCAAGACAATAAAATATAGTAAGTTTCATCTTTCTTAACCATCTTCACCTATACATTAAGTATTTTCTTATCAATTCCCATGTCATATGAAAACAGGTGGACAGATTTAATACATTTAGGGGTTATATTCAGTTTGACTTTAAAAATGAACAGTATGAAAATTTCACTTTCAAGATGGTTGTGTTCGAAGCACCTGAGATAAGCAGACATCCTCCCAAGCAGCGGTAACAAGGAGAGGCCACGTGGAGGTAATGGACAAAACATGGACAAAGAAAACAATGCTTCCAAACAGAACCCAAACCAAAAGTCACAAAGGCAGAAACTGAAGTACAGGTATTGACTCTCAAGAGAGCTATTTCTCACATGGGCAACTTTAATTGCTATACTACAGGTGGGTAGTAGAAGGAAAGTTTTACTGAGACCACGAATGCCACCTAGTTCTTAATATTTACTACCAGAACTCACTAGTAAATAGAGAACCAAGAACAGCGAGAACTGGAGTAATGCTTGAAAAATCCTTGAAGACTACCAGCAAGAGAAGGAACCGACGCCACACCCAGAAGCTCAGTTTCCTAAATTGAGGGTGGAAGGTGCTTTTAAAAAGAAAATCTACAGCACTAGATAGACTAATAAGCATACCGGTTCATATGCTCCATGATATCCACCAACACAGCAGTCAAGAGTCACAAAAATAAAATCAATTCATTGAAGCATGGGATGGAGAAATACCAGTGAGCCAAAGGTTCTGACAGACTTCTTCAAGATAAAAGGCCAACAGGATCATACCAATATCCAAAGAGTATCAGAAAGACCCAGAGCTGAAAGCTGACACCAAGAACCACAGCAAAAGTGGCAGGTGCCATTCTGAGTGGAAAAGGAAAACTGGAGGAGAAGGATGGGCAGAAGTGGGCTTGATTACCAGACAACTACCTGCTGCGTGGTCAGCCTGTCCCAACAGCTCCAAGAAGTGTCTACCACACAGTCAACACACTGAGACTCAGACACTCAAACACAGATGAACAGTCACCCCCAGGCTGAGGCCAAAGAAATGCCCCAGAAGACACTAAGCCACCTGCCTAGGAAGGGCTAGACAGGAGCAGCACAACTCGGTACTGCTCACTGTGGTCCCCCACCCTGGAAATGAAAGTATGAGAAACCTCTTGCCAGGACCCCAATTCACAGCCACTGAACTGAGGTCATCCGTCCAGTGTCTCACCACAAACGCCAAATCTGCACTCGTCCTGTCACTTGGGAGAAAAGATAATGGCAGAGGGAGTTCAGGTTCTTGAGTTGGGCAATAGGGGTTACAAATATTTTTTATTAAAATAAAAATTACAATTACTCTGCATCTGAGATTTTTAAAAATTTTTTTCCTAGTGAAAACTGAATGCACATCATACAATTAAATCATTTTTAAAAATCATCATGACATTGCACTACACCTCCAATCTTTGTTAACATTTCTTCTGTGAGTGGAAGGAGCTCAGTGACATCGTATTACATCTCCCTCTCTATAGGTTCTAATACACTATGTGGTTTTTCCCAGTATAGCTTTTTGTGTTTTTAATTTTCAACAGAATCTCAAGACAAAATCATGGAACTCAATTGCAGTTAAAGAAAGATATCTAAGTGTATATTCTTATATACAATGTAAAAGTCATTGTCTGTGAGGTAAAAAGAAAGGGTACTAAAGCCCTCATTTTATATCTTGGGAAAACAAGAGAAACTGTCTAAAACTGACAGGTCAAGAAAGAGAGGTTTAAATCAATTTTATAAAATTTTACTAATAACAGAAAAACTTTAAAATAGTAATAGAAATTGGCAGAAAGAAAGGTAGCATAGAGAGCTATTTGATTTCCTCTTTCTGGGACGACAGCCATTAGTTTCTTAAATAATAAAATAGGTCTATTACTCTATTTAAAGTGATGTAAGTAACCAAAGGAAGAATTTAAAAACTGAAGATTAAAAGGCATTTTACCACTAAGGAGTGAGAATGAGGAAAAGGAAAACTGATATTTCATTTTTTACTTCCAGAATTGATTAAGGTTTATTAACATAAGCCCATAAATTTAGTAATTAATGAGTAATTAATGCTTAATATAGAAGAAAAGTACAAATATGATTTTAACATGTCAGTTAAGCATGGGCTAAAAGATACTACTACTAGTAGGGGAAAAAAAGGTTGGTTGTAACCAGGAGGTTATAGAAAAGGCAAGCATTCAACAAATTTTTTTTAGCTTTTATAACTTTATACAAAGCAGACCTAGGTTTCTATTAACAAGATAAATATTTACATTTTCAAGTGTCTGCTTTTTGAGTACTTGATCCCATGTATATTTTGTGGACAGTGTGTAAAAATGGAAGTAAACTTATATGTGCATCTCTCTAATCTCTAACATAGATCCATTTAATAATATGGACCTCTACACTTTTTAATAAGACTAGTGTTTAAAGGACACCCCAGGCCTCAACCAAACTAAGGAGGGACCAGTAAATAGTAGCCTGATGTCAAACGAAAAGGGAGAAAAAGCACTTAGAAGTGCAATCTTAAATTATACCTTTGGAGTAGCTGATCTACATTGTCAAAACCTTTAGCATTAACTTTTTACATCAGCTTTTTTACTTTGGGTTTTCCTTTTAAAGGATTTTACTGCTCAAAATAAACCAAAATTTATTCAAAAAGCCTTTTAAATAATGGCCAAGTCTATCCATTTTCTAAAACTACAAAAACCAAACTCCATCAAATTATTCCTACACTCAAAACAAATATTTCATTTCACTTGAATCTACAATTCAAATCCCTGTCGATAACATACATTCTTCACCCCTCATATTTGCTTGTGTAAGAACACATGTTCCTTTTTAAAGCAGTAATTACTTCCACAGACCTTCCAGAAAAGCTAATACAGATAAGCTTATTGTATCTTATCAAAACCAAAGAGTAAATTATTTATGAAGCCCTTGGGAATCCCTGTAAAAGAGGATATACAATACACAAAATAAAAGGTCACCACCACCAACAGATTGTTAATGGGTTTATTCTCATTTGTTCAACAAATATTTGAGAATCGATTATGTTCCAGGCATTGACACTAATAAATAAGACCTAGTCCCTCCATACAAAAACTTAGAGCTACTGGATAAAATAATACTATGAATTAAATTAAAACACAAATATGAACTGCAAAATTATGAGAAGTAAGTAACAAAGCAGAAATATACTGGTTAAGAGTTGGGAGTCAAGCTCCTGGGTTTGCATCCAAGCTCCATCCCTGACTAGCTGTGTGACCTGGGGCAGGCTACCTAACTTCTGGCTGGGTTAATCATCATACCTATCTGAGAGTAATCATCAAGAAAAAAATGAGTTAATAAATGTCAATCATTTAGAATGGTTCCTGGCATATATATCATCAGAGTCAGTGAGGAACTCTTAGAAAATGAAATTTTAAAAAAAAATACTCGAGAAATATCAGCAAAAAATTTTAAAAGGAAATTCACAGAACATATAAAAACATATTCAATCTCACTATATTCAAATAAATGCAAATTAAAATATTAAGTTATGTTTTGTCTATTAAATTGGAATATTTTTAAATACTCAGAATTCTAGAATGTGGTAAAATTCTGCTGTGTAGCTGGGGAAAGCATAAACTGTCCCTTAAAAGGACAGTTGAAAATATGTATCTTAAAAATGAACATATCCTTGGGGCTTCCCTGGTGGCGCAGTGGTTAAGAATCTGACTGCCAATGCAGGGGACACGGGTTTGAGCCCTGGTCTGGGATGATCCCACATGCCGCGGAGCAACTAAGCCCTTGTGCCACTACTGAGCCTGCGCTCTAGAGCCGGCGAGCCACAACTACTGAGCCCACGTGCTGCAACTACTGAAGCCCGCACGCCTAGAGCCCATGCTCCACAAGAGAAGCCACCGCAATGAGAAGCCCACGCACCACAATGAAGAGTAGCCCCTGCTCACTGCAACTAGAGATAGCTGGCGCACAGCAATGAACACCCAACACAGCCAAAAATAAACAAAAATTTTTTTTAAAAGTACATATCCTTTAACTCAATAAATGCAAGTTCTAGGAACTGGACCTAAGGCAATAAATCAAACATGAACACAAGGACTACCACAGTAACATTCACTTAAACATGAACTAATTAGCAACAATGGGGAATAGTTATCTGATTTGTAAAATACTAATTACTCATTAAAAATGATGCTATAAAAGAATATTGATGGAGAAATGTTTAAATTTTAAAAGAAGACTAAAAAAAGTAAGTAAAATGTGACCCCATTTTGTTTCTTCAATACTGTTTGAAGGAGCCACATGTACATAAGGTATAACAGGCAAAAATATATCAACTAAAAAAATACAGTGATATTCTGATTATTTGGATTACTGCTGATTTTTATTTTCTTCTTTACAGAAGTTCTATTTGAACTTGAATTATTTTTAATTAAAAATATACAAACTTGGGCTTCCCTGGTAGCTCAGTAGTTAAGAATCTGCCTGCCAATGCAGGGGACACAGGTTCGAGCCCCGGTCCGGGAAGGTCCCACGTGCCACAGAGCAACTAAGCCCGCGTGCCACAACTACTGAAGCCGGCGTGCCTAGAGCCCATACTCCGCAACAAGAGAAGCCACTGCAATGAGAAGCCCATGCACCAAAACAAAGAGTAGCCCCTGCTTGCCGCAACCAGAGAAAAGCCCGCACGCAGCAACAAAGACCCAATGCAGCCAAAAATAAAAAAATTAATCAATGAATTATATATATATACACACACACACACAAACTGGACTGTGGTGGTAACAGCTGCACAACTGTATAAATTCACTCAAAACTCAAACTTACTCCTAAGATGAATTTTATGATATGTAATTTGTGTCAGAGAATATTTACACACACAAATACACACATACTTTACTTCTATAAAAGGTGAGGGATAGGAAAAAAGTCCTTGCCCTCAAAGAGAGAAAAAAACTACATTTTGTGTTTTACTGAATGGGGAAGAGGGAAAACTAAAGTATTTCAGATCTCTTTCGACAATAAATTTTCGTTATAACAAAATCTTTTTCTACTAGATTCATGTAAAAATGGATGTTAGATAATCATGTCAAGTATATCACTATGAAAAAACAAAATGTTATTAGCTTTTCAGGTAACTTGGTTCCCAGAAAAAACCCTTTGCCCCTATTACATTTTTTCCCTATCTACCCTGCTCCTGCAAATAAATCCTTTCTGAATAATTCCAATAAGTAGGAAAAAAATCAGCATTAATTCCAATGCCTAATAAAACAGTCCTTCAACACAAATTTTAAATTATGTAAATGAGATGAATTTGAATTAACTGTAAGTCTGATAAAATTTGAGACATTAAACATGTAATTTGAGAAGACAGGTCAAATTCTCAAATAAGGGGGAAATTTAAGAAAATGCAAAACCTAAATACTCATAAATAGTATGGTAATAACAACTGAGAGGAGAGAGAATAATAATAATTAAAATAGAGCACATCTATCAGGCATGTGCTCGGACTACATTGTGAGGTTTTATTACCATTATTATGCCTCCTATTCCCCATATGAAGAAAGTGAGATTTGGAACTTTGTATTTTGTTCTCATGGTTACCCAAATCCCTTCTATTTTCCTTTCTTTTCACTATGTGTCTAGGGGTGAAAGAGTATGACCTACTGATTCCCCTACTTAGAATACCACTGAAACTTAATTAGTAACTTTTCCCCCCTCCCCTCCCTCTTCTCCAACTTGAAGTAATATTCTTTTATTTCCCATTAGTAACAATGAAGCAATCAGAAACTGTATTCTACCTTTTTTTGTTGTTGTTTGTACTGTATCTTCATTGCAGAGAATCTAGCCATTACATATTACACTCACTCATAAGCATCCTTTAAGTTCCACAAGTACCTATTTAAAGCTCCCCTTATATCAACGTCCCTGCAATCTCTCTGGGTGCCAAAGTTTAGTCTCTGGTAGATTCCTTAAGAAGTGCTCAAAGAAAGAACAGCCTCCAAATTCATACTCACGTTCATAATATTTTCTCTGCTGTCTTTATACTTCAGTCAATTTAGCTAGGTGTAAAACTCATGGCTCTTATCTCCTTTCCTTGTGAATATGAGATGCTACTCCATTGCTTCCAGAATAAAGCAATGCTATCAAAATCAGATGATCTAATATTCTTCCTTTAAAGAACTGGGTCTTTACCTAGATACCCCGAAGAATTTTCAATAATGTTTAAAGAATATGTCTACATGTTGGTTGTTTCTGTATCGATTTATCCAAGTATACAACATACCCTTTTCAAATGTAGTGGCAACACTTTTTTTTAATTTCAGGAAATTTACTTGAGTTATTATTATTAAAACTTATTAAGTTTCATTGCTTTGGTTCCTCTTCAGAGACTCTTATTATTTGTATGTTGAAACTTCTTGCCTCTCTTTAGTAAATGTCACTTTCTCCAGAATGATTCTTTATTTTTCTTTAATTCTTTTTTATCAGAAATTTTTTTCTTCTATTTATCTTCTGTTTCTCCGAAGAAATTTTCTACTATTTTTTCACTCTTGTGTCCTTCTAGTTTAGACTTCATTTTTTAAATTATTTTTTCTTTTATTTCTCTTTCCTTAGCTATCACCACATTTCTAACATTTCCTTATTCAGATTTATGTTGCTCTTCCATATTTGTACCATTTCCTAAATTTCTCTGAGTTCATTTAGAAACATTAGATTATATTTTTCATTTGTTTCATTAACATTTCTTTCTAGTAATATGTTTTCACTGTCTGCAGCAATATTATTCTCTCCTTATTCCTTTCTTCTTACAAAAGCTCTGTGGGGAATTTGACTGTGATCCTAGTCAGTTGCTCTATTTCATGTAAAATAAAAAACTTTTAGGAAACTGGAATAGCTTTTCCGGTTTCAATAAGAGTCCTTTTCTGTTTTCATGAAGAAGAAATGAAGGACACTGAAATATAGTTTCATGAATGAGGTCTCCTGTACTTTCACCTTCCCCCAACTTTATATGTCCTTTTTTCCCTTTTCCCCACTGTCTTCATCCTCCTTAATTTGGATTCTATTACCAGCAGCGTCTCCTTAGTGCAGGACTTTGACCAGCAAGGGAACTTCAACTGGTAAGTTTTGAAAATTCATAGGGACCAGATGGATCTAACCCACAGAATTCACTGTGGGCCCCTGGTATCCTGAGAACTCAAAAACATCTCTTAATTTTAGCTTCTGTTCTCCAACTTGCCTGCCACACTTTCCAGGGACTTTTTGTTAGCTAGCCTGGGCTTCTCCTGTTCTCAGGTCCATCAGATTCCTGCTGCTCCCTTCTGCATCTTTCTGTACAAATGCTGACACCATGCAGGTCTTGTAGTTATTGGAGATTTGTCCCCACCTACTTCCATTAGGGTTTGTAGTGATACTGTTCACCTAGTCTTATAGAAAGTGTCCATGAATTTTTGGTTTTGCTGTGCTGGTTACTCTGTTTTTAGGGAAAACTACGAAGATTCAAAAAACTATGCCCTGCTGTCATCTTCCCAGAACTCAAAACGTTCTTTTGGAGGTACATTTAGTAAGTCCCTAAAATCTAAAATAATGAATATGAATCTATTTGCTTTCGCCTAGGCCTTGAATAAAGGCACTAGGGTCTAAGAAATTCAACTTTACAACATGGCTAACCTCAGGTTTCCCATCATCTTCTCTATAAATATCGTATGTTTTCTTATGAGATATATATATGATATAATCATTATTAATTGCTTTCACTTGGAAATCAGAAACTTAATAAAATATGAAACATAAAAGGATAAGGAAATGGAAAATAATGCAGAACTCTTAAAACTGTTTGAAGAAATTTATTAAGGCAGACATTCAGAGTAAAATATTTTTAGGCATTAGTAGAATGACAAAAAGTGGTTTTTTTCTAAGTGTTCGTTGAGCACTTTCTATGTCACAGGAACCCTGCGAGACACACACAGCAAAGACAAACAGGATAAGCCATGGTCCTCTGACTTTGAGAATCAGACTAGCTGGGACCAAAAAAACTGGTAAGCAAACATGTGCAAATGCCATAAAAGCATTAAATACAACCATTTGCTAGAAAGAATCCTGGGAGGAGAATATTTACTGAACTATATTAGTTTTGTCACTTTATACATTTCTGAAGCAACTGAACTTTTTCCTCCATTGAGTACACACTATCACTTTTATATTTTCTAAAACAGAAGATTCTTCTTTTTGCCAGCTGAATTAGAAACTTGTTTTTAATTATAATACTCAATGCTCACAAATGTATATTAAAAGACCAACATTCATCTAATGCTAGTGAGTATAAACTGGTACATATTACCAAACACCATTCTAAAAGTCTGTATGAAGGGCCTTAAAATTTTCCAAGCCCTATGACCTAATACTTACGCTCATAGGAATAAATTACAAGGAAATAATTTAACATACAACCCAACACTCATGCACAGATGTCAGTACTTTAAAAAAAAGTGAAAAGGAAAAATTAAAAAAAAAATGTCTAATAAGAGAGAAACCTAACTTAACTAGGAAATGAGCATACAAAGAAATGGTTTCAACTCAGCATACTTTAAAATAAATTTCCAAAATAATTCACCTGCAAAAAGTTATAGTTCTGAATGCTCTGAATTTGCTCCAAGTTCAAAGGAACAGCAGATCACTATAGTTAGTAAGTTTCTGATGACACAGGGAAATGTTCACAATATAATGCTAGGCAATAAAAGAAAAAATATAAACAACATAAAAATAGATTCTACCCAAGCACACAAACCTGAACAGATATTCAGATGATATTAATTAATCAAAAATGGCATTGCAAACAAAACACTAGAAGGGGAAGTGCCATAGTGCGACGGGCAGTAGAACTCTGGGTATGTTTCCTTCCACTTACCTATATTCTCATAAATTTCCAAATTTTTTCACTGACGCTGTATTACTTGGTAAATACAAGTATTTATCAATTTTTTCTTGGGAGAAAAAATTAAAATCTGAGAGCAAAAATAAATCCACTCACCAAAACCCATCAATTCATTGAATTATTAAGCACAAAATCAGACCGCTCGGGGTTAAGAAATGAATGACAGCTGAAGGAGGGAAAACACTTACAGAAAAAGACCAGATACGCAGGACCACATGAAGAACAAGTCCAAAAGGAAGAAAATGGGCAATACACTCCCAAATATCAAAATGTACATATCCTTTTATTTCCCCCAGTGCACCCTGTACATGAATGGAATTACAGAAGTTGGTTTTATTTAAATATACAGATCTGATTTCTAATTGTTCTGCAATAGTATGCCATACTCTTGTGACCACTGAAGTATATAAACTTTGCCCTACAAAACCCACATTTTAATCTAGAATTAAAACTCTGCTATATCAAATGGTTTTAAGCACTTAAATTCATAGAAATATGGCAGACAATATGAACAAATGAGCGGAATTTAAAATAAATTTCCGGGACTTCCCTGGTGGCGCAGTTGTTAAGAATCCACCTGCCAATGCAGGGCACATGGGATCGAGCCCTGGTCCGGGAAGATGCCACATGCTGTGGAGCAACTAAGCCCACAACTACTGAGACTGCATTCTACAGCTCACCAGCCAAAACTACTGAGCCCACGTGCCACAACTGCTGAAGCCCACGCACCTAGAGCCCATGCTCTGCAACAAGAGAAGCCACCGCAATGAGAAGCCCACACGCCGCAACAAAGAGTAGCCCCCGCTCGCCGCAACTAGAGAAACCCCGCACGCAGCAACAAAAACCCAACGCAGCCAAAAATAAATAAATAAATTTATATAAAAAAAGAATTGATTTTCAAAATAAATAAACAAATTTCCAATGTTATTCATCCTCAAAGAGTTTCAGTTCTGTATGTTCTAGAACTATTTCAAGTTCTAAAACAACTAGCCTATCACTATTGTTAAAAAACAATTTCAGTTGTTAAAGAAGCCCAACAAATAAAGAACAGTATCAACTGCTGTATCCAACAGCTTTTCCCACTAGTGTTCCCTTGGATGTTAACAGGTATAAATAAGAAATAAAAGGAAGGTGAGGTCCTTTTATCAAATAAACTGGAAAAATGCAAACGCCTTTATGTTAATGTCCACAGTGATCTCTGAGGCAGTGCATTTTCCAAATTTAATCTCCTAAGTGATTTCTACATTCTAAATAAACGGAATTTGGTTATAACTTAATTCAAAGCGGTAAAAAGTAGCTCCTAGGTTCCCAAGATGATAGTGTGCTTGGGTAGAACGGTGTCACTCATCGCTAACAGGGATAAATAGGAGAGGAGGGAGTGTGTGCAGGAGAGACATGTAGGAGGCAGTTACATGAGTCTGGAGCTCAGAAGAGAAGAGTGGGACACAAAGGTAGATTTTGACAACATCGGCATGAAGGTATCAGGTGAAGCCATTACTGCAAATGCTATTAACCAGAGAGTGCTTTCTGTTTTTACTCTAGATGGCTTGAATTCAACAGACAAGTGTTTAAGATGTATCATAAACATCCACTGCAAAATTTGTTATATATCTGCCCCCTCTTCCAATTGAAATGTGTTCCTATGTGCTCCTTGATTCTAAGTACAGGGATCCTTACGAGCAGAACACTATTACAGTACCTGGTACAAAGCAAATGTTAGCCAAATAAAATGTTTGGTCATAAATGATTTTTTTTCCCAAAAATCAAAAAATAATCTAATTTTACCTAATTTACATTCTAACTGTATTTTAAAATATGCAAAAATTCCCTCAAATTAAGTTAAGTACAGGAACACCTATATACACACGTACCAGAGATATATTGAAGTTTAACTTTGGTTTGCTGTTCAGTAAAAATCGATTATTAAGCTGTGGCTTTTGAAAGACAGTCAGTCAAAGCATACTTCAATGTCCTTTCTAGCATCCCTGAACCTGCACCTAAAATGAAATGGTATGAGAGAGTAAGGTATCATCACAGCTAACCAACATAAAGTCAGGACCATGAATGCCTGGGGAAACAGTATTCACTTTCAAGTAGGCAAAAGCATTCTAGAAATAACTTTCAATGAAAAACCTCCTTACGAGCTTTTATGTGTTAAAATTCTATCCGTTGAAGAATAAATGTGTGCACAGTAAAACAAGAGCAAACTTCATTAATTAATGATGATTGTGAAAGCTGTTAATTTTACATTCAAAAACAATTATTAACTTTCAAACTGTTGAAAGGGAAATACGCCAACAGCTAATATGTATATTAGAGAGAGTCAGATCTTTCTTCTTGAGTTTTTTCCTTTATAAGCCAGTAAATGTTGGTAATTTTTAAAGACTATGAGGCTGAGTAAGAGACTAGATTATATCATAAATCTAGTATTTGTAATTTTTTTGTGTGTTCTAGCATTCATAAAATTAACTAGATAACCTTTAAAAACTGGATTTACTCTTTAGATATTTCATTTCATCCATAAGCCTTTCAAGAAAAAGAGTTATTTAGAAACTCTTCATATCTTATGAAGGTAAACTAGAAATAAAATAGCAACTTTGCCACCTCAAAATTTCTTAAGGGAAAATCTCCAAAATCATTAATATTCATGGATAAATCTATGAGATACCCCCAAAATACTTTGTTCCTCTACTGACCTCAGGCGAAAGTGAGCATCTACTTGGTATAGCCAATGTGCAGTATAGTGCCCAAGGAGCAATCCGGGAGCTGACAGTGCTGAGCAACTGTTCCTGCACCAAAAGGTCAAACGTATAAAATCTGACAACAAAATTTTCATAAAATTCTGTAATTTTTTCTGTAAATATTCCTATTTATTCCTCTATGACACTGACATTCAGCCTCAGCATCATGTTGCTTTTGTCAGCCACTCAGCCAGCATGTGTACATGGTGTACCTCTAATACGTACAGGCAAATATACATGTGTACCCGAGAGACAGATTACAGAGATAATTACTCAAACACCTTTTACTCAAAAAAGAATTATCATCAGATTCTTTGAGTCCCTCATGAATGTAAAGTATGATTTGATCTATAATTAAATTTAATATATATTCAAGCACATTTCTTCATACAAAATGGCACACCTGAGACATTGTTTTTTAAAATCCCGAGCTGAAGTCAAAAAATGGTAATTTTTTTTCTTTTTAGAAAACAAAGATCACCCAAATAAAAAGCAATCACAAAATCCTTAGCACCTTCACCAGTAACGTAATTAAGCATCTATCCAAGATTTATGTGGTTACTTCTTTTCCAGTTAAAGATCACTCTTTTAAACAGTTTATAAATCAAATAAGACTATCTCTGACCAGACCTGCAAATATAAGCCACTTGGTTTAACAAAATACCTCCTAATCGGCCTGATTTAAGAACATTCAAGTTTAAAAGTTAGTTAACACTTCATCCATTAGCTACACTACATTTTCAAGAGCCCAAACACAGCCACAGATGGAACAAGCCTCCATTTTTCCATGTATAAGATCACCTCAAATAATTATAAAGCAATCAAAAATATTCTTTCAAAAATGCCTTCTATACTGCTTCTCTTGTATAAATACAAATGACAAAAGGATAAACGGGAAGGAGAAAAGGAAGAAAGAAAGGAGAAAGAGAGGAATGAAGGAAGGGATGGAGAGGCAGGAAAGAAAAAACAAAATCCCAGACCATATTTTTTAAGGAATCATACATATGGGTATAATATCCTTAACTGAATTATCAGAGACTTAAGACACACTACTAACATCTACTCCCTATGCCTTTAAAAAATCTGCTCTCTTCTAACAGGGATCTGGGGGAACATGCATTCAACCATAAAGGTGAATATTTTATTTATTTTTAACAGAAATACTTCAATTCTCGCCAAAGTATTAGCCAACACCCCTTTTGAAAAGGTCAAGTACTAGCAATCACTATGCTGTATTTGTATTAATAACACTATCTGTCACTGATTATCAAACTGATTCCCAAAGTCAAGTTTAATAAATATCCCAACTATCTTTGCATTTATTGATCTAAATAATTCTCCCCACTAATGCTGTTTATCAGAAAGCTCCCGCATTCAAAATATACCACCAGTTCCCACATTCTCTCAGACAGCCACAGTTTTACTGTATTTCAAAACTTGAGTCACCTGTATGCATCGTCTTCTTTCAAGTCTCATATCATCCTGATGGGGTGGGGGAAGGGAGGGAAGAGTCCAGCAGCAAAACTATAACACTGTGTGAAGAAAAACAGATTATGATAAGAGATAAGGATGCAAGACAATTACCCCTAATTGAGGAACATCTAATGTAAATACAATCCCCAAAACATAGAGATAAAATTACTGCAAATTCATTTCCTCACATTTATTTAAGTTTACTCGAAAATAATTTTCATTAATGAAAAGCAATTATATATAAAATATAAAATATTTAATTGTCAGGGAGAAAAACAGTTTTAAAATCTGACTACTACCAACAAAAATTTCACACATTTCTAGGGATGAAATAAACTGTCAATATTACACTGTTCTATGTAATTTTATCTGAATAAAAAACATCTACATTTTGTAATCTACATCAATTCACAAATCAGTAAATGTGAATTCACTTTTCACCATGGCTTACTATCAGAGGTAATGAAACTTACTCTATAGGAACGATCACATCAATCTACCAATGTTACTGGTAAATTAAGTTCTGAGACACTGCTCACCAACTGTTCCCCTAAGCCCACAAGCCCTCTTTTGCTCTAGGAGTGGCTTCTTGTACTTATTGTAATTCTTTCACTTTACTTCCTACTTATTACTTACACTGCTATTTTATGATTGGCCAGCAAATTCCATGACTGATGGGAAAGAAAAGCAACCTGGTAGCTATTGTCAACTGAGAGCACGTGATGACAGACAAGACAAAGACAAGCACAGGCTGAAACCTAACTTATAAATGAGTCTGGTCTAAAAATCTATTTTTCAAATTGATGCTGTGGAAGTAAGTATTATTCCTAATGAAACAATGTTGCTTATGTTGGCCAAGTTCCCAGACTAGCCAAAAGACATCTATTGAACCCAAAAGATAATTACACCAGCCATGGGCACTGGGGACCCTGCAGAAGAAACATAGAAACTTAACCAATTCTAGATCCTCTCTTTATCCAGACAAATTCTGAAATAGGTTGTTTTCCTTTGTTAGCACTCTCTCAACTCCTGATGCCTGTAATTCCCTAAATTTTACATTATGACATTCCAATCATCCTGCTAATAACAACGCTTTCCCCTAAGTATGTTCCTAAATTACCACCCAAAGCTCCTACTGCCTCAGTGTAGTTCATTTCAGGTATGTGATAGGAAGAAATCAACAGGGCTGAAATAATTCACTTTAATATTTGCAGTTTTCAACAAGGATGCTAGCTAGTTAGCCCAAATAAACCCCTAAATGATAGAATTCTAACAGTGTTGCAAAATAATGTTAAAAACTACTGAGATAGTTTGAGGAAAAACATTTTTATGCAAGTGGGTCATAATATGGATTTGACTATTTATTGCCACCAAATATTTCTGCTTTTCACTTATTTCTGCTTCTACTTACTTTTGAACCCCAGAAGTTCTTTAAAAGCTCAAATTCTGTACTCCAAATAACAGCAACTGAAAGAGCAGCTCAGGGAAGGGGTTTACATGTATGAATTACTTGTAAATTAGGAACTACCTGTGTCTGAAATCATTCCCTGGATTCCAGATTCCATTCCTGAAGAACCACTTTTCCAGCTTAGATGCTGCTGTGGTATCAAGGAAAACCCTAGGCATGTGACCAATTAGTACCCAACCTGGGGGAAAGGCGATATGGACAGATAAATGGATGAACATTAAAGTAGTGCATCAAAATAGTTTTATTTGCAAAAATAATATTTGAATCATCAAGATTCAAGATTTTTTACTGCAAAGACATAGTTTTCTAATAATTTTTCCCTCATAAATGGTCAGTCTTTACAATTCTAGCATAAACCATGGTAAAGGAAAATGTGAATTTTTAAATCTCTTGCCATGAACTGCACATTTTCAAATCCTTCAGGCTCTTGACATCACACTCTTCACCTGTAAGATGTCACAATGCTACCTATACCCTGCCAACTTCAATGGTTTCAATAGGAAAAGATGAGTCGGCCAGTGGCACAATGGATAATGCATCTGACTCTGGATTATCAAAATGGTCTCACCCTAAAACTGACATCTTTTAGAAAAAAAATCAACCATTTAATCACACTCATTTGAAGAGCAGCCTTTAGCAAAGGGTAAAGAATTTCTGTAAGTTACAAAATCTGCTGCTGACATATGCAGCAACTAAACCATCATATACTGAGAAATGATAAACTCCTCAAGTCTTGACCTTAGATTACTTTAAATAAAGATTCTAGTGATTATTCCAATATATCCTTCAGGCTGGTCACTTTTCAAAAAATAGATGTGAGTTTTAATGACAATAAGTAAGTAACAGCGAACACAAATGTACTTTGCAATTACAGATACAATTTTCTTTCTAAAGAAGCTTACAAATCCAGACAGTCATATTTTTCTTTTTTTCTGAGAAAAACCTACAGTGATTTTTTTATCTTTCCCCCCACAAATGGAGCCATTCACAAATTATGGAGCAAAATTAGATGCCAACAAAAAGCATCTACTATCCTTACCATAGGAACCTCCCATAGTCCTCAAAATCTTTTACAGTATGTTTTAGCTCACATTTTGCCCAAGGCAATATAATGGTCTATGAACGATCTAGGAACTGAGCTTAAGTGGTTTCTGAAGTTAACTTACAAACCAATTTTTAGTTGTCTGAAAATCACTGCATAAAATTAACCTACAGCACATCTGCAGGGATAACAGAATTTCAACAAGCTGAGTTTACGTGCATGGTATGCTCAGGAAGGTATCAGACTCGCTCTCTTTTTGTCTGTCTCTCTTTTCTCAAGAGGGGTGGGGGAGATGAGAGGAGGGGAGAGAGGGTGGGAGGATATCGAGACACCTAATCAAAAGCACTGTCATGCTGAGATTTATAAAATTACTACAAATCTGAAAAAAACTAGAGTGGCAAAACTATGGTTGAAATGAATGCATTAGCATGATACGGCAAATCCAGATTAACTGAAGAGTTAAACTAAATGGCAGGTATTAATGTATTCTCTAATGACACAATGTTTTGTACTGAGGCAAAACTAAAAACTGTATCTAGTTTTGTTTTTTTTAAAATAATTTTATTTATTTATTTTTGACTGTGATGGGTCTTTGTTGCTGTGCGTGGGCTTTCTCTAGTTGCAGCGAGCGGGGGCTACTCTTCGCTGTGGTGCGCGGGCTTCTCGTTGTGGTGGCTTCTCTTATTGCGGAGCCCAGGCTCTAGGCGTGCAGGCTTCAGTAGTTGTAGCACGCGGGCTCAGTAGTTGTGGCTCGCAGGTTCTAGAGCTCAGGCTCAGTATTTGTGGCGCTCGGGCCTATCTGCTCCGCAGCATGTGGGATCATCCCGGACCTGGGCTTGAACCCATGTCCCCTGCATTGGCTGGCGGTTTCTTAACAACTGAGCTAACAGGGAAGCCCTATATCTAGTTCCAAAATAACTAAAGTAGTAGGGAAGTATCATAAGCAGCCAGTGAAAAAACTCAGTCTGATACAAGCTTCAGAAGTACTGGTAGGTACTATTTTATTTCTTAAGCTGGGTACAAGTATACAGTTGTTTTTTTTATAACCTTTTAATTTTATGTGTTATATCAATATATATTCTCATATATTCACAATTTTAAAAATTTAACCCACATGAAAAAATAAAATATAATGCACAATGAGATTTAAAAGGACAATTCTGATAGTTCAGAAGATGCCAATTAAGAATAAGCTACAAAAAAATAACAAGCTACAAAACTGAAAACAAAGTTGAGAGAGTGGCATGGACTTATATGTACTCCCAAATGTAAAATAGATAGCTAGTGGGAAGCAGCCGCATAGCACAGGGAGATCAGCTCCGTGCTTTGTGACCACCTAGAGGGGTGGGATAGGGAGCATGGAAGGGAGGCGCAAGAGGGAGGAGATATGGGGATATATGTATATGTACAGCTGATTCACTTTGTTATAAAGCAGAAACTAACACACCATTGTAAAGCAATTATACTCCAATGAAGATGTTAAAAAAAAATGAAAACGAATTTGAAAGACCTAAAATTTGATTCCATGGATCAAATTACAATGTGATTATCTTAAAATTATACTCTGTGATTAGCTTTCCTTATAAACTTCTGCTCATTTACACTAACAGAGCAAGGAAGTGATAGAAGAAAATGTCTTTTTTCCAGATAATAATTTTAGAAATAGATTTTCAAGAATTATAATAGCCAAAGGAGTCATGGGGGAAATGTTCTGATACCTAACACACAAGGAAAATAAAAAATCTATAACTCTAATTCCCAATAAGATGATCAAATGGCATACACAGAAAAAAGTCCTTTCACTAACTGGGGCTTTCAAGAGAAATCCTAAAAACCAAGAACATTTATGATTTCCCCCAGGATCCCTAAGAAATAGTCACAGTCTTAAAAAAAAAGTAAAAAGGCAAAAAGCATTATGATGATATCAAATCGAAATTATGAGTAAAAGTGCAGGGAAAAAGCCATTTGCTATACACCATCAGCTGAGACACTTCACAGACGTTGACACACACCACACACCGTACAAGTAGGCACTGTTATTTCAACGGTGGGGAAATCAAGGGTCAGAGAGATTAACCTGCCTGGCCTATGGGCACAGCTTGAGAACTCTGGTCCCACACCAAAGTTCACTACTTTCCACCACTCCAAGATGCCTCTCATTAGGGATCATTGAAATGGTTAGGAGAAAATTGCAAACCTGCAAGAATCTAGGTGACTTAGTCTGATTTTAGACTCACCACTCTTCTGCCTCAACCATACCAAACATGAAATAAAGCTCATAAGCAGTAAATTAATTTGTATAAAGTATTTCACTTTAGGGGAATGGAAAAGTAACTCTCCTGCAAAGTCAGCCTAGCAGAGAAATTCTGATTACAGCATGTAACAGTTCGTTCTATATTCCCTTTACCAAAAAAAAAAAAAAAAAAAAGAATTAAGGAGACAAGATGAAAAGAGTGTAAAAACCAACAGCAGATAAGTTATTTTTGCACTAAAGCCTCAGGCAAGATAAAAAGAACATGAAGGACTGAAAACCTGGGTCTTGGAATATATGACTCCAATGGCACGGTGGAAGTGGAAGTAGCTGATACATGGGTTTAAGGGGAAGAAGGATGTGATTTCTCATGAAACTGTACATAAAGAACTAACACAACCCTGAGTGAGCACCAGAGAAAAGGTTCAAGAAGACAGAGCTGAGTGGATTAAATAAATATTGTCCCAATTTTTGCTACCTCAAACACCAAGTTACCTGGCCTCTCCAGGACTATATCTGGGCTAAACTGAGACAAAATTAGGCACTGAGTATTCATATATGGCAATAAATACAGGAAAACAGGAGGGAAATAACTCATAGGCATATTACCTGTTACAACACATAACGCATTGACAAATATCTTTTTTAAGACTGGTGGGCAGAGACTGAAAAGTTTCTAGGAGTAAGCTATGACCAAATTAAAGTACGGTACCCTGCCACTAATTCAAAACACAGAGACTTCCCTGGTGGCGCAGTGGTTAAGACTCCGCCTGCCAATGCAGGGGACACGGGTTCGATCCCTGGTCCGGGAAGATCCCACATGCCACGGAGCAACTAAGCCCGTGCGCCACAACTACTGAGCCTGCGCTCTAGAGCCCACACGCCTAGAGCGCGTGCTCCACAACAAGAGAAGCCACCGCAACAAGAAGCCCACGCGCCGCAATGAAGAGTAGCCCCCGCTCGCCAAAACTAGAGAAAGCCCGTGCACAGCAACAAAGACCCAACACAACCAAGATAAATGAATAATTTATTTTTTAAAAAAACATATAAACTACCAGTGATACTTTATTTTGCTTGCCATCCTTTGTCTCCTTTAGTGAGTCTGAAAACAATGATTTTCACAGGTTTATTTCAACCTTCAAGTCTATCAACCTATCTGCATGTATTCTCTTATACTCCAAGTTCCTCAAACATTAATATTCAGACCACAGCACTTTTCAGGAACCTAACTTCCACTACTGGAGAGTGACTACTACTATATAAAGTAGATACTAGGACATATCCCTGTCATAAGCAGACCTAAGTTCCAGAAGGCTCACTTCTAAGATTTGGTTGAAAGGCAACATTAAGTACTATCTTAGTTATATGTGGAATTAAGCAGACTGAAAATACCAACTTGCCTCTAGCCCACCTCTCTCCTTTAAGGTTCAGGCCCACATTTCTGAGAGTCCAGTGAACGAGCTTGATTTTGTTTCCCACTTATAACTGCATATGAGGTATCTTATATTTAATGTACAAATAAACATTTTCCTTTAATTCACTTAATTCTCATAAATAATTACATAAGTTAAGTAGCACTATTACCCGTTTTACAGGTGAGGAAACTAAGACCCAGAGAGGTGAAGTTGCCCCAAGTCACACAGGACGAATTGTAGAGAGATAAGATTCAAATCTAACCAAACAGACTCCAAAGCCGCTGATCTCAGGTCCCACATTAAACTGAATTTGTCATTTCCCCACTCTTCTCTCTTGATCAAAAAAGACGAGGAATGACCAGGCAGGACAGGAAAAAAATCCACTTCTCCTTCCTGTACTCTCAGTTTTGGTTAACGGGTATCACTACACCCCAATCTCCCAAACTAAAACCCTAATATCATCTAGGACCTCTTTGCTATTGCTTACCCCACATCCAATCCACACAAATTCTTGTGTTGAGAAATTCCCTGGCGGTCCAGTGGTCAGGACTCGGCGTTTTCGCTGCCAGGGCCCAGGTTCGATCCCTGGTTGGAGAACTAAGATCTCACAAGCTTCGAGGCGCGGCCAAAATAAGAAAAGTGAGTTCTGTGAGCTATTCTAGGAAATGAATCAAACCTAAGGAGGAGGTCACAGGAACCTCCAGTTTGTAGCCAGTCAGACGCCCAGGTAACAACCTGGGCTTGTGCTTGGTGTCAGAAGTGGAGGGTCTTACAGGACTGAACCCTTTACCAGGTAGACAGTGTGAGAATTGGGCTGAATTCTCAGACACCCCGCTGCCATCTGAGAACTGCTTGGTGTGAAAAAGCCCCTCCCCCGTGAAAAACATACACACATACACACACACACACACACACACACACACACACACACACACACACACACCCTCACATGCTGGAACTGGGTACAGGAATCCTTTGTAAATAGGAATTAAAAGCAAAGTAATATGAACAAAACAAATTTTTTCAATCTCTTCTGCTGATGCGCTTGCTTCACATCACCTACACATAACATACTCAAACTTTCTATTACTCAAATCGATCCTGCTCATAAGAGGAATTAAAAAGGGGTGGCCCAACGACCTCTAGGTGCTTTGAGAATCAAACAAGGTTGAGACCCAGCGCTCAGTGTCATACCCCGTTACATTTCCCTCCCTAACCTGACATCTGGGGTGATCTCATGCATGCATGTATTCCAGAAACAAAGCATATCTATCAGACAGAAGACACTTAGGAAGAATATGTTCAATCAATAATAGTCTGCGACCCCTTCTCATAACTAGTTTCTAAGAAATGCAATAAAAAAACTGCTCACTCTTTCCTTTCTGATAGTACCGACTTTTCTAAATAGAATGGTCTGAAGTATTTATATGTATGTGTGTGTTTCTAAAGTATTTTATATACACACAATTTTATTTATAAAGTATATATTATATGTAATTAATTTACATAAGTACATGCACACATATACTTAGTTGATTATGTGTACTTTAATACATATAATTATATATAATCTTATGAACCACTGTTTTTTAATTATCCTTGAATTTCAAAAATACAGAAAAACAACAAGATCCAGAAATAATAAAAAAACACACACTATTATTAACAGCTTACATGTTCTTCCAATAAGCCTATTACTAAGAGTAGTAAAATGAGTTTAGTTGCACTTATTTTCCCTGCTAGACTTTTGTGGAACTTAGAGAAATGCTACCTCCTAAAAAATTCTTAAAATGTGTGACCTTGTATTTCAGGGTACCAATCATCCTCCATGTCTCTTTCACCTTTGGCTCCAAACTCAGGTGTTACTCTCCAGTTCCATCGTCTGGCCCCTCCAACTCATTCTTCTATACATCTTTCCCTCTAAAAGAAGTACTTCAAAGATTTACTCTGAACTAATAATTCCAGACTCTCTTCTCTACCCTGACCGCTCACTCAGTATCTAGTCCAACAGCTGCTGGATGCTGCGTGCAGTGCCACATTACTACCTCAACTCACTATGCCTAAAAGGCATCCTCATCCCTTCCTTACACAGCTCACACTGCCATCTCTACACGTGCCCCCAACACCACAACCATGCTAGTAACTGCTGACTTCTTTAGCTACTCTAAACAGTCTCACTAAATTCTATCGATTTTCAAAATGCCTCATGCCTTTCCATTCTCGTCCACGCCTACTGTTATCACCCTGGTCCATGTCCTTATATCAGTCCCTATTTCACACATATTACAGAGGCCTCCTAAACTAAGCATCTCCTAGGCCAGACACTATGTCAGAAACAGTACAGGAGGTTGCCAAAACTAGACTGCAGACTCCACCCCAAAAGATCCTGATTCAGGAAGCGTGGAGACGGACTCAAGAATCTGGTTGTTTTTAAACAAGAACTTCCAGGTTATTCTTGAGCACAGCCGATTTGGGAACTGTTTTACTTAAAGACAGCTCATCCCTTGTCCCATTTCATCACACCTTTAGCTGCCACGCATACATCCCTGAAGCACAGACTTTCAACCTGGATTTAACCCCTCTGTAACTTAGGAACATTAGATCAAATCTTATCGCCCTGAACTCAGAGCTCAGCATGGCATTCTATAAAATGCCACTTAACCTCCTTCTGCATCAATGCTCAAATCATTCCCCCTTCCTAAAACTTGCCCTTTCTTTACCTAAATCCTATCCACTCTTCAAGACCACCTTAATTCTCCCTCATCCAGCTTAAAGCCACTCCAATCTCTCCTCTGAACTTGCGTTTACTTATCGACCACTATATTTTAGTAATTATTTATGTTATATTCTTACTCAAGTCATAGTATCTACTGCTTGGTGAATCTCAATCTCATATTTCTATTATAGCCTAGGAGATGTTCAATAAGCACGTTAGAATGATAGAATAACAACATGGAAAATACTGTCTTATATAGAAAAAGTGGGCTATAAAGCAGTATGCAAATATATTCATTTTTAAAAAGGAGAGAGTAACTGTGTGCAGAGAAAAAAAAAAAAGACAGGTTATACACAAAATGCAAATAGTTATCTCCAGAGAGAGGAACTGCAGGAAATTGTTATTCTTATCTTCAGTATTTTTTAAAGTTTCTAAAATGAATGGGCATTTTGTAATGAAACGAAATCTTAAACCTAGAATCTTAAACCTTAAAATCTTAAACTAGGATTTTCTTGATCAATGGCAATTCTGTATAAATGACTGGCATGGGGTATCAGCAGCCATACTGTCACAATCCTAACACATATGACTGATGTGTTAATGTCAACATTTCCCAACCTATATTTCAAATTCCGCTGGCCTCACTAGACTGGATGTTCAACTTTGGGGACCTCTCATTCACAGTCATGCAAATCAGTTACATACACGGGCATGCTATTTTGCTAGCTGCCTGTGTGGAGTTTTATTTGTTTGTTTCTTGTTCTGGTTTGTCCTTTCAATCAAAACTGCAAACTTTAACATAGTAATGCTGCTCTTATGTGGAAATATCCAAAAAGAAACACACAACAGGTAAGAAAACTAGAACTAATATTAAAATAAATCTTAGAAATAAAGGTCTAGTTATACCTTTAAATCGCCATCTTAAGCACCCCTTCCTCCTTATGCAGAATAAAATCCTAAATTTATAGTGAAAATCTACCCATCTCCAAGAATAATTCTCATGATAAACTATACCGAGAATTTTCAATCCTGAATCAAACTGTATGCTAAATTCCTCCATACTAACTTACGTTCATGTTTTTTTATGCACTCTGAAGAAACAGAAAATAACTATACAAAGCCTACAAAACACGCTTCAGATGCACAGAGACTTATTCCTCAGCTTCTTCTCCAGCTGAACATCAAGACACTCAACCTCTCTTCTCAAATTTAATTAGCCAGTCCCAGTCCATTTTTCTTGCTCGAATCTTATGCTTTATTTCTCAATTTATAATCTTCAAATCTATACATGGTATACTTGAACATGAGCTTCAGCAAAAGTAAGTATTATTCCCATACAATTTTCTTCATGTAACACTGATTCCCATTCTGCTTGTAGTCTATTTTGCTTCACATTCAACCTCTTTTAGAAATACATTTCATGATGAAAAATACAAAATTTATATACAAAAGTACATCATCAAAAATAAAAAATCAGAAACAATAAAAATGTTCAACAACACTTTCAAAAGAAAAGAGGACAAAGATTATTGTACATTCACATGATAAAATATTATGTAATCATTTAAGTTCTTAAAACAATTATATTACATGAGGGGAAAAGGCATGCATTATATTTTATCAGAAAGAACTCAAAATCTTCATCAAAGCGCAGTCTCAGGAAAGTTAAAAACAAAAAAAAGAATAGAAAAAACTCTGGAAGAAAATACATAAACTATTAATATTGAATGTCTTTGGCTAATAAAAGACTGGACGGTTTTTATTGTCTTCTTTACACTTTTCAGTGCATCACACTTTTCAGTGCATCACAAAAACTTTTGTTTTTTGCGGTACGCAGGCCTCTCACTGTTGTGGCCTCTCCCGTTGCAGAGCACAGGCTCCGGACGCGCAGGCTCAGCGGCCATGGCTCACGGCCCCAGCCGCTCTGCGGCATGTGGGATCTTCCTGGATCAGGGCACGAACCCGTGTCCCCTGCATCGGCAGGCGGACTCTCAACCACTGCACCACCAGGGAAGCCCTATGCACATGTTTTATAATCAGGAAAAAATGGTCCAAGAAATTCAGCCAACATAAAAGTTGACATGGAATCTAGCTAAAGCCACAACTATGAAACAACCTTTAAGTACCTCCAATGTTTAAAACTCCAGTAAAGGTGAAAAGCTCATGAAAATAAACTATTAAAGATATTTGCGGGCTTCCCTGGTGGCCCAGTGGTTGAGAGTCCGCCTGCCGATGCAGGGGACATGGGTTCGTGCCCCGGTCCGGGAAGATCCCACA
This sequence comes from Tursiops truncatus, assembly GCF_011762595.2. NCBI lineage: Eukaryota > Metazoa > Chordata > Mammalia > Artiodactyla > Delphinidae > Tursiops > Tursiops truncatus. The sequence continues at coordinate 136,233,528 of NC_047037.1, read as the reverse complement.
TGCTGCAGAGTGGCTGGGCCCGTGAGCCATGGCCGCTGAGCCTGCGCGTCCGGAGCCTGTGCTCCGCAACGGGAGAGGCCACAGCAGTGAGAGGCCCAAGTACAGCTAAAAAAAAAAAGATCTCTGCTTTTAAAACTCAGTTAATATACTGCTAGGTCACTGTCCATGGTAGGACCCCCAAAAAGTGCTTTGTGCTGCTTAACCTGGTGTTCAAGGCCCAAAGCCGTCAGGCTCCGGAGTCAGCCTGCTCTAGTTTAACTCCTGGTTCCACAACTTACTAGGTGGCCTCACGCAAAGTTCTAAACTCCTAGTTGACTAAGTGCCCTCATTTACAAAGTGAAAATTACCCCATAAAATAGTGCTGCTATCGATGACATAGCACATGTAAAGCATTTAAAGCACTGCCCGGTAAATGCTCATTACCTGTTCACTTCTTCATACTGTCATATTTTATACTGTCATTATTATCTCCACCTTTCCAGTCTTATTTCCTACTATATGCTTTCCCCAAATCTACACTCTAGCCACGAGGGACAAAGATCATTCCCCCAACATCACTTTTTTGCTCAGACTCCATGAGCCTTCCTTCCTTTTCTGCCTGTCAACACCAATGCCTTCTCCTCCAGATAGTCTCCCACCAGCAACCTCTACAGTAGACACCACTTCCCCCTCAACCCTGCCACAGCAGTATTTATACCAGATTAAGGCCCTAACCCCACTCTGCCTTCAACTGTAGCTAACTATATGCTTGACAGCACCTAGCCCCAGAAAGTGAGAACAGCCTGTTCAACTCACCCTCCAGATGGCCAGCTTCCTCAACTATAGCTGACTCTCAATACAGGAGGGAAAGGAAACCAGTATCATCAAACTACATCATCTCCAAAAAAATATCTGCTTTTGGTTGCTTTGTTGAAACAAATGAGTTAAATTTTTTAAATATTTAAGACAAGATTATAAGCACAGTTAAGTCATACCTGCAATCTAATGATGGAACAAATGACTTTGCTAATTCATTTCAATGCGAAAGGCACAAAACTGAGTATTTCTGATACAGAGAATGGTATATGAACTAAAAAAATATTTTATATAATTATCAATTCTCTATAAATAGCCATAATCAGATAAAGCTTGGGCACAGTTTTTGTTTCTTGTTTTGAGTTTGTTTTTTTTTCCTCTTAAACACCAAGCCTCTTTTCTAAAGAGAATATTTTTAAATGTGGTATTATTTATATTGAAAATGTTAGCAAACCAGGTGGGCAAAATAGTGACAACTGTGGAAGCAGGAGGACAGGGACATGAGGGTTCATTATATTCTCTACTTTTATGTATGTTTCAAGTTTTCCATAATTAAAAAAAAATTTTAAATAGAAGTGGTGATATATGAAAGAAGTATTAGAAATACAATTCTTTAAACTATAAAATAAGTGAGATACTTGACAAAAGCAGCTAACTAAAAGAAATTTAAAGATTTGATATTCTATGACAGAGAACTTAAAAACATACCATGACTAAGCAAAATTTGCTTTTTTTTATTCTTTTGTTTGTTTCTCTTTTGGGAGAGGAGATAGGGGTTAAAATTGCTTGGGAAACTATTTTACATAAAATGCTTTATATAAATAACTAACCAAGATTTACCTATGTAAACTTTGATTCCTATAAAATTTTTCACAGGGACATTTATTGTGTTAATAAATATACAGCTGTGATGTGAAAATTCAGGGAATTGGGGTGAAATTCCTTTTAGGGTGTCATCAGTTAGCTCTGAGGGATCAACAAAGCACAAACTTCCTAGTGCCAAAGTCCACAAGACAGACAGATCCCACTACTAGTTTTAGCAGCTAACGTTCTCTAGCCACTCTTGGAGAAAAAAAAAATTGAACATTTTAACAACTTGCCCCAAAATTTCCTCTTGCTACCCAAAGTCATAATTGATGTTTGATCTTCCTGTTTTTTCAATATTACAAAGAATAACATGTTTTTTGTGGTAGCTAATACATATGGATTATACAATAACACTGAATTTAGTATCAGATTGAGAGCAAGAGGTCTTCAATTTCATTTAATTCAAATCAATCCTTTAGTAGATGTGGAAACTCAGGTCTAGAGGTTATGTGCCTTACTTAAAGAGTATGTGAAAGTAAAATAAACAGATCAGAAAAGATCTGATTATCAAACCAATGATAATAGCAAAATAATACTTAATTGCCATTTTAATTGAGCTTCAAACTGCATTGCTACAAAGAAATATGGGCAAACATATATCTGTACAACAACAACATAAGCATACTTATGTTTCTTTTCATATAAATGGAAATACACAGGAGAATGTCCAGAAAGATAACTGCAAACCTTGAACAGCAGTATCTGTCGTTAGGACAATGGGACTGAGAAGGTGGTTGGGTAGGAATGGACAGGAGTGGACAGAAAGTCGCAAGAGGGACAACCATACATACTTCTGTATACAATTCAGAAGTGCCATCACTTACGCCTATTGAAACAACTGAAAAATAATTTTAAATAACTGCATACACACAAATAATATCCTAAAAATCAGATGATGTCATGACATGATGAGAGTTTCAAATCTATCATTCATTTCTTCAACAAATATGTGCTGAGAACTGGAGACACACGGGTGAGATTTACTGCCACTGTGTCTGCCCTCAGGGAACTCACAGTCCAACGTGGGAGACAGGCAAAATCACACTAATATATAACTACAAACCATGCTCACGATTATGAGGGGGAAGTACACATTGCTAAAAGAGAAAATTAACGAGAAGAACCAATTTAGATTTGAGGAAGAGGGAGTATCAGAAAAATCTTTCCAAGAATTTGACAGGTGAGATCTGGATTTGTAGTCTTAGTATGGGTAAGGCTTCTGAAGCTCACAATTCTTTCAATTTCTAGATCTACGTAAGAGAGGCAGTGAAAATTCAGAACTTCTGAGAAAGTAATTAGGTGAGTTGGGGATCTGGAAGTACCAAGGACGTTCGGCCAAGACAATGAAAGATTAAAGGACCAGTGACTAGACATTTCCAAATAATTTAGCAAGTCTCAAGGATGGAATGAACTGACCTTGACTCGCTCCCTGTAGTTAAAGAAAATAGGACTAAGAGTAAGAAGAATGTTACAGGAGAACAAGTGGCAAATGAAGGAAAGAACGAAGGCATCCATTAATGGGAGAGCTGTTTCATGAGTGACAGCCCCTAGTCATTGCATCTGCAGAGCTTGCGACCCATGGCATCTGCCTTGGCTATGGTTCCAACACTAAGTGGGAAGTGGGGTACAATTTACTCTAGAGTCCACCCCTTTGGCCTGACCTTCATCCAAAGGTCCACATCACTACAACATTATTTAAAAGTCTGCCTACTCCATGAAATATAATCAGGGAAACAAAATTTTTAAAGAAAATTGTCTCCTCCACTGACCCTGTTTTCTTGCCCAGGTTCTCTGGGGACAACTTCCCAACATGGTGGAGGGAGCTAGAATCCAAGCAAAGCATGGGGGTCCTACTGAGATGTGAAAGTAAAGATTAAGAGTTCCAAACAGCTGAAGCACCTGGAATCTTTGGGGGACAGAGCAACAGAGAGAGGAGAGCTATGCAGAAAGGGGTCTCCAAAAGTCTGTAGAGGGGTCCCAAGAAGACCAGAACGTACATGGGGCAAGGATAAGACAAGCTTAGTGCAGAGTGACTGCTAAGAGGTTGAGAGCAGAACAGAAATGAAAGAGAATGGGAAATTTTGGAGTCTTTGCCCAGCCACAGTGGAGAGATCTCTTTAACAGAGGTTTACTGTGTCAACTTGACTGAGCCATGGGCTGCCCAGACAATAGGTCAAACATTATTCTGGGTGTGTCTGTGAGGGTGTTTCTGGATGAGATTAACATTCCAATCCATAGACCGACTGCCCTCCCTAATACGGGTGGTCCTCATCCAGTTGGTTGAGGGCCGGAGTAGAATAAAAAGGCTGACCCTTCCACAGGTAAGAGAGAACTCCTGTCTGACTGCTTTGAGCTGAGACTTCAACCTTTTCCCTGCCTTTGGACTCAAACTGAAACAGCAGCTCTTGAATCTTGAGCCTGCTGGTTTTCAGACTAGAACTTAAACCATCAGCTCTTACGGTTCTCAGGCTTCAGACTCCGACCAGAACTACACCATCAGCTCTCTGGGTCTCCAACTTGCAAAGTGCAGATGTGGGGACTTCTCAGCCTCCATAACCACACGAGCCAATTTCTTACACTAAATCATATACCTCCTATTGGGTCTGTTTCTCTGGAGAACCCTTACTAATACACACCTTAACATCCTTTCCCCCTTTCAAGACTAAGGACCACACTTTTAGAGTATAGCCTTCTGCAGACCAAAACGAATAATGTCTAAAACCAAACCCAGGCAAGATCCACAGGAAGACCCAGTTTGGAAGTCATGTCCCACCATATTAGAGGGGCCAGGCGTCACCTTGAGCTTTCTATAAATCTTGAGTAATAAAATACAAAACCAAACATAAATAAATTCGAGGTGACCAACCAGCTTTGTAGAACAAACATTCTCAAGAAGGAAAAAACAGTATTCAATCAAAATTCAGTAAACAAGAAACAGAAAAATGTGATCCACAGTCAAGGGGAAAAAAGAGTCAATAGAACACCAACCCCAGGTTGCACAAGATGTTAGATATAGCAGACAACAACTTTAAAGCAGATATTTTATACAAAGTATTAGAAGAAAATGCATTCAAAAACTTTAAGGAACAATTTGCTCTTTAATGTGTGAATGAACAGAGTATCTCAGCAGAAAAATTGAAACTACAAAAAAAAAAGGAAATTATAAAATCACAGAAGACAGTGAGAAAACAGTAGAAAAATATTTGAAGAAATCATGGCTAAAAAAAACCTCTCAAATTATAACCACACCCAGGCACATCATAGGCAAACAGCTTAAAACCAAAGATAAAGAGAGAAATCTTGAAAGCAGTCAGAGAGAAAAAAGACAGTATACACAGAGAAAAGAACAAAATAGTAACTATCACTAACATCTTACCAGACACAAGGAAGCCAGAAGACAGTGGAACACCACCATTAATATGCTCAATGACAACAACTATCAATCTGGAATTCTATACCCAGTTAAAATAACCTTCAAGCCCAAAGGTGAAATAAAGACAGAATTTTTTACCAGCATACCTGCACTACAAAAACCACTAAAGAATGTTCTTCAGACTGAGGGGAAATTATACTGGATGGACACACAAATCTATACAAGGAATGAAGAGTGCCAGAAATGGTAAATAAGTAGGTAAATTTTCATAAATGATTATTTTCTTGTAATTAAATTAAAAGATTATTGTTTAAAACAAAAATTAATCATAAATTGGAGCTTAAAATGTGCTTAAAGCTAAAATCATAAAATTGTAACATACATAGGAGTAACACATGTAGGAGGAAAAAATATGGCAACAACTGCACCAAGCAGGTAAACAGCTTGATAGTGTTTACCGTTATTACACTTGGGAAATAGGGAGTGGGAAGTGCAAAGTGTCACTGACTCTAAATATTTAAACACAGATATGAACTTCCCTCGAAGTTGATACACAGAACACCTTCAGAAGTTCCTGTGAAGAAGAGCTCATACAAAGTAATTACAAACACACAAAGAAACCCTCCATCACAAGAGAAACTCAGTGGGTAAACAACCAAACTTCATACCCAAGGAACTAGAAATAACAGAACTATCTGAAAAGAACTTCCAAATATGTATCTTAAGATATTAGAGAAAAGAGTCTGTTTTTTTTTTAAGGGTGACAAAAAAAAATTAGGCACGTTCAAGAAAGAACCAGGTATTAAAATTAATACACACACATACATTTATGTTCATGACTGGCTCAGGACTGCAAAAACCCTCCATTGGTACCTTCCATTCTAAGTGTAACAACCATCTTTTCTTTTTAAAACAACACTGTTTACTATGTGTTCATACCTTATTCAAAATGATCAGTCCAAAATTCGCTAAAATAAGGTATAGCATAATAAAAAACAAGAAGTCCAACTGTAACACATTTTCAAGTTTGATAGAACCAAGCAATTTTAGGAAAAGTATAATCATAGTATATTTTTCATTATCCTCCTGCAATCGCACCTTCTCACAGTCATTAAAATTCCTAAATTGCTAAAATGAGTACCAATAATTTATATCATTTTCTTAAATTTAGACTCATTTTTAATAAATCCTGATAAAAATTACAACTTTCACTCGAGCTAGTCCTAAAAGAACAATAACCTCCACTATTTAGAGACAAGTAGCTCAAAACCATTGTTATAAATGACATGTGAGGTGGTAAAATTTGGGGCAATGCCACCCAATTTGGATCCCAAATTTGAATCTCAAGCTAATGTTGAAAAGATGTAAGATACATCATGAATGTTTACTGTAACTGGAAATATACTTACGAATATCTTAAAGTTACTATTTCAAAAGCAAACTTCCTACTCTTCCAAATAATGCATAGGAGTGTAAGCTAAAAAATGTCACCCTCCAAAAAATATGCACATCCTAATCTCTGGATGTTATCACAGTTAGAAAAAGGTCTTTACAGGTGTGATTATGACGTAGTTAAGAATCCTGAGATGAGGAGATTATCCAGGTGGGTCCTACATGCCTTTACAAGTGTGCTATGAGAGAGGTAGAAGGACACGCGACACACCGGCAGAAGAGGAGAAGGCAGAGCGACCATGGAGGCAGAGGTCGGAGAGATGCAGCCACAAGTCAAAGAATGCTGGCAGCTGCCAGAAGCTAGGCGAGGCAGAGAAGAGACTGTCTCTTAGAGACCCCCTGGGCCTGATGACACTTTCATCTTGTTTCAGTGGTACTGATTTTAGACTCCTGGCCTCCAGAACAAGGACAGAATAAATTTCTATTGCTTTAAGTCACTAAGTCTGTGGTACTTTTTTTACAGCAGCCCCAAGAAACTAATACAAAGAGGTAAGAAAGACATTTTCAAATCTTCTTAAAATATGTACATTTACAAATGTCACCTATGAAAAATGCTCCAATCTGTATTTGTATTCTTGAAGGATGTGGAAAAGTACGCTTGATTTATGTCAACATCTCATTTGGAATGATCTTCAATCTTACTGCTTTTTTGTGAGTTCCTTCAAGATTTAAAAAGACATAACCACTGGAAAACATGCAGTGTAAAATCCCCACCACTTTCGTGCTCAGTGAAACCCAATACTGAGCTATCCAATCTGTAACAGTTCAAGAAAGCTTTCACATGTTCTATCACAAACAGCAAATGTTAAAATGTCAAACCTAGGCTGTCAATGACATGAGGGCACAAACTGTATTTGTGTTTTTCACTACTTTATCCCCAACTTTTGGTACATTATCAAATAAATCAGCCTTTGTATTTCCTGTCAAGATTCCCTACTACCATACACTGCATGTTTGCTATACCACACTTCCCCTTCCTTTACTCTGCAGCTTAATAATGAACCCCCAGACCTCCATCCGTAATATCTCAATGGGTTAAGCAGCAGCCATGCCCTCGTCAAAGCCAAGGCAAACCTAACATGCTGAAAGGAAGGAACAGTCTGACATGTCCTGTCAAGTTGCTTCACCAGGAAGAAGCCACTTACTTGAACATCGATGCATAAGCCAGATTTGGCTCCAACATTACCAACTGCTTCTAGGCTTTAAAATCCCAGGCTCCTTCCACTAAAGGACACGGCCTCTCTCAACTCACAGAACTGTTGGAACTGATTAAGGTGATATACATTAGGGCCTAGCACATGGTTTGCATTATCACATTTAGTTCCACTTCCCTTTACTTCAGAGAAGGAAACGTATCCTTAACCTTCACAAGCTTCTCTATCATGTTACTTGCCTTACAAGGTCCAGGCAACTGCAAATGGGGACAGAAAAGAGTCCTCCTAGTACCTGACAGAGGCTGGTCCCTCTGGGGTAGAAAGAAAAAGGGAAGTCACTCCTCCTGTCTCAAGCTGTGCTCTTCACCTTACGTGACCTCTCCCATCTGAACCTGAATATCATATTCAGAACCTGCCTTGTAACAGTTGTAGAATTCATCCCTTGAGAAGAAAATGTTCTTAATAATGGTACTGTGATCTGTTTATAAGTCTTGTCTTCTCTACCAGGTTGTAACTTCCTTATGGGCAGAGACTATATCATATTCAAGGCCAAAGTACAGAGCACAGTTTCCCACACAGATGACAATGAAAATGTATTTAACGGAAGTCATCAAGTCGATATACAGTATCTTATCACTATGTTAAAACAAAAGTATGTAAATTATCTGGCTTGTTCTGCTATTGGTAGTTATGCTGAGCAGATAACTTTTCCAGAATCCCTGTTCAATTAGGCAAGGATCAAGAAGTCTAGATTTCTATCTCACAGTAATTTCCCAGCTTACTTCTAAAGGGAGATATGAGCACTTAACTTTATTTACCAAATAAATTAGCACAATACCTGGCACGGACTTAACTTATAATGCCACCTAACATTTTTTATGATACTTTTTAATTTATGAAACAATTTCAAGTACAACTCATGTCATGCTCCCTGAACCCTGTGAAACCAGGTAGGTATAATTTTGCACTTTTACATGTGAGGCAACTGAGGTGCAGACTATCCAAAGCAGTGGACATCCCATACCACTGACGGCTGCATCAGAGTCACCCTGAGGGGCTTGTTAAAAATTCAGATTCAGAGACATAACCATCAGAACCTCCAGAGGATAGGGCCTGAACCTGTATTTTGAACAAGGGCCCCAGGTGATTATGACACATGGCCAAATTTACAAATTAACAAGAATTCAGAGCCCAAGAGGCCTGATGGTATTTAAGAAGGAGCTTCCTTCTGTTGGGCTAGTTTACCGAAGTGAACCATGGGCTACTCCTCTGGAAAACTGAGATGTCACTTGTGACTGAATGTGCACCTAGGTGTTTCTAGGAACACAGAATACAGCAAAGATTAAACGACTCTTTACCTGGCTTGTACTCTGAGGACACAAAGGTATAATCCGTTAGAGCTGGTTAGTTTTATGTTCCTAATTAATTTCAAAACTTGCCTTTTGATATACTCTACTTAGCATTTTAATCCAAGTGCCAAAATAATTTACTTCCTCTTTGTGTTAATTGTAAGATTTTTGCTAAACAAAAACATTAAGTAAAAAGCTTCCCCCAAAAGGGTGCTACTAGGAAGGCTGAATGGTTTCATCCACACTATCTGTGGCAGAGACAGTCATCTCTTTCCTCCATAAATATAGTCAAGCACACAACTTCCCTGCTAGGTTACACTTCCCAGCTTCCCTTGCAGCTAGGTATGGCCATGCAACTAAGTTTTCATGGACAGAATGTGAAAAAAACAGCGTGGGGTGACACTTACGGTCTTTTAAGACAAGGAGTGAACACTTTTCAGTCTCTTCACCTGCCTGTGAGTTAGGGCAAGGACAACACAGATGAGGGCCGTCCCCTAGGGTACTGTGAATGATCAAGGTGGAAGAAACGTGTCTCTGGATGACCCACTGAGGCAGCACCCCCAGCAACCTGGCCATTCACCTCCTCGAGATGATTCTGTGTTCTCAGAGTCATCAAAGTGCTGGCTCCCACTTACAGCAGCTTAACCGTGGACCCTAATACACTACCGTGTACGTGACAACTAGAACTAATCCCCTCTAACAACTATTTAATACATCAGCTGAGGACGTTTCTAAGGTGTCTGATAATAAAATGTTGGATGCTGAAAGGCTCTTAAAAGATCATCTATGAAAGTCTAGAGATTAAAAGACATGGCAGGAAGAACACTGGACCCTGGGACTCCTAACTTCCCAGGTCACTCTCCCTTTAACATTATGTTAAACCTGGATTCTAAAATCATAGAAAAAAGAACCGCATTTTTTAAAATAACCTTTGGATTAATTTTATTCATTGATTCAACAAATAATCTACCCCAGCATCTGCCAGTTGCCAAGCAATGTGTTTTCAGGTGAATGCAGATTTACAGAGGCCTTTCGTTTCCTGGCTGTACTATGCCTTTAACCCTCCTGAGCCTGGATAAATTACACAGAAAACAAGTACAAAGACGTTAACACTACCCTGAAGGACCCAGAAATACTCAAATCAAAATCTGAAGTTTTTCCTTATAGAAAGTAATATATTAGAAACATCTCTTCTACTTCTGCTACTGCCCTGTAATAGCCCCCATCCCAAAAAAGTATTTTCATTTGTACCCAGTCCAAAGCAAAGAAAGAAGTCAGTAAACCCAAGTAACAGTATTCGGCCTACACTCCTTCCCAGAGAACAGGGGCACTGGGGTCCTGCCTTCTCACCCACCCTGACCCCCCCAGGGCCTGCACCATACAGGAGACAGAGGCGTGGGAACAGGCCTCACTCCCAGGAGAGACAGGAACGCCTCCTTTCCTCTGGCATACAAGAGATCCTGGTGAGCTATGTGATAATAAGCTAAAGAACAGGAAGAGCTTTTTCTAGAAAGCTAAAAGGTTTCCAAATCCCAGAACAGAGTCCATTCTAACAGTGCTTTGTCCATAAGGATAAGATCGATCTGCCTGGATGCAAAACTCCATAGAGTAAAATGCTTTCCCCCTCTGGATTTTTAGAAGAAAATCTATTAGTGCAGGTAAAACCTCAGTATTAAAAAAATTACCCAGATCACATACCAAGGTTTTCCAGGATGGGGGAGGTGGCTCAAGTCCTGTGGGGCAGGCACTGTGCAGGAGTAATCCTTACAGAACAATGTTTCTCAACCTTTTCTCCTTCGTTCCCATCACCAGGAAGAAAACTTTAGTTAAATTAAATTTCTCCTTAATGAGTGAAATTAAATATTATGGAATAAGATTCTGTCAGGTAAGGCTGACTTACTGTAATATCTAAGATTTTTTTCACTCCTCCACGCCCAAGAACAAGTTCTCCCCCTTGGGGAGTGATATCACCTCCCCCATGGAGAATGCGTGTCACAGGACCTAAAAATGTGATCCTCAAACTTTACACATCACCCAGACCCCTTCTCAGACATTTGGATATGCTAAGTCTGGGGGTAGACCCAAAAATCTGCATTTCTTTTAAGCTTTCCAGAGGACTCCAATGTATATGGTCAATGAGCCACAATGTTTCTGACAAATTTCCATTGTTACACCCAAGCCCAGTAACAGGATGACCTCAATATGAGAACTATTTAAATGAAATGAAACACTGAACACTGTCACATTCCCAGCATTAAGGAGATCTGTTCAGGGGCAAAAAAGAAAAGTCTTGAGCTACAATTACAGGAGATATGATTATCTATTTCTTCTTTCTCCTGTACAAAGGACAATCACAGGATTACTGGAGAAATACTTGAGATATTTTATGGACTGTAACATGTGACCCAAAAGGAGGTTTACATCACTTATTTCACAAAGTACATATTCAGGGTTTTTATCTAGTACTTTGGTACTTTAACTTAGGTGTAATTTGGAGCTGAGAAGGCCATAAAGTACTCATTATCTCTTCTACCCAATCTCCAAATCTATATTTATAAACCCTACCAAAATTATCAAACCACAGTTTAACTGAATAAGACAGATTATGTTAATATTATACAGCTATCTGAATGTAGTTACAGCAAAAAGGAATACAATCACATCAGTGCATTATAAAATGCATAAACTGGTCAGATTAGATAATAAAAAAACAAAACAGAAAAGTCACCTTTTTCCCCTTCAGAAAAATACTTCGTTCATGTAGTGGGATGTTCCTTGGTGGTCCCAATAAACCACTCTTGCCAGTGTCCACACCTTGTACAGTCTCCTCTGCTTGAATCTGGACAGGCCTGTGACTTGCTTTTGGCCTAAAGAATCTGGTGAAGATGACATTATGCCAGTTCCAGGCATAAGTCTTAAGATGGCCCAGTGGCTTCCGCTGTTGGCACCTCCAGAATCCAGTCACCACCTCTGGAATCCGCCACCACGTACGAAGTTCAACTACCCCAAGACGATGCTGTGAGAAAGCCCACAGTAACCAGATGAAAAAGTCACAAGGAAGAAGATGTCTCAGAGACCACACATGTGCTGGAATCCAACATCTCAGACTTTCCAGTCCCAGGAGACACCATGTGCAATGGAGGCAAGGCCTGCCCAAATTGGAGAATTGTGAGCAAAGAAAAGAGTATTGGTTGTTTTAAGCCACTGAGATTTGACATGGTTCATTAAATAAATATAGATAACCTCAACATTTTGTATGTAAGCAAACATGGAAGAAAAGTTACAATGTATGTGTTTGGAAAATGAAAGTAAACACTCTACATCTGAAATCATTTATCTTCTTGAACTGGAAAAAGGCTGGTAAATTCTGACACCTTATATTGTATCAGCACACTTCTTTAACAAACAACTCAGGACTCCTATGAGATGCTCAAAACTGAGGAGAAAAGGGGGTCAAGACTCCATCTCCAGACTAGAGACGTATACATACCCACCACAAACAAAATAGTTTATTAAACTTCAGTAAAAAACTTGCCTATAGATAATCTCTTTGAGAATATGTCCTACTGGCTAAGATACAGAGTGGAGTTTTTTAAACTGGTTTGTATCCTTACACAGAGGCATCAATGAGTACTGAAGAGTATTGTTACCTGCTATCAGTAAATGACAACCATGGATAAGTCTTTATATTAATGGGTTCAAACACTTATTGAGAATATTAGATATACTATGGGCCAGGCATCCCGGATACCAGAAAAAAAACAATCCCTGCCCATAGCTGCTCAATCTAGCAAAGGCCCCAAATACAAATAATGATTTTATAAATGCTACTTAGAATAAAACTGTGCACAAAAAGGAACTAACAAGAACACAGAAGACACAGCTATTCTTTCTACCCAATTCCTGCCTCCTTCCAGAAGAGCTAGGAGAAACTAAAAGAGATGACATCTGAGATGAGTAACTAAGGTTATGGAAGACTTTACCCAAAACCCACCCCACAAGGAAAACATTCTAATATTGGTTCCATTAAGGGCACATTTGTCTGCTTTGTTCCCCAAGTGTCTCGAGCATCTAAATCAGGGCCTGCCACAAAATACGTACACAAACATTTGTTAAATGCAATTTAACTCCTACAGTTATGACCTTGGACATTTCACTCAGCATAATTTATAAAAGATGAATAATGGCTTACAGAGTTGCTTTGAGAATTAAATGAGATACTGTATGGTAGTATTTGGAAAATGGTAATAGGTCAATAAAATGTTTGGGTGGTATTATTATTTTAGAGGAAGCAGCATTTGTTTATGTATTTAATGCATCAAGTGCCCACTATATGCCAAGCTCTGTGCTCTATAGAAAATGTTATAAAACTAGCACAGACAATGTGCCTCAAAGGAAAACTGAGAGGAAAGGAGCAGAAAGCATAACACATGTGGGGAAATGAAAGCTACTTAGAATAGCTCTGGAGTGGAGCAAATACGGTAGGGTTGCAGATAAAAAGACTGGAAAAGTAAGCTGAGGTCCAACTATAAAGAGAACCTGAATATTTTAATAAACTTGGTCTTCATTACATGGAAACGAGAATCACGGATGATTACAGGCTGTGGCAAAACAGCACAATCAGGGTGAAAGCAGCTATAGTAGGAGGGAGGTAAGGCTGACAAGTGTAAAAGAAAAATAATGACAACAAAAAAGATCTGAAAAGGGAACACTACAGCTTCACCAAGTACACATTCAACACAGTGGATAGTCCATGCATTTACAATTATTCTCTCACAAAGCTCCACTGAAAATAAAATCAGTATAGAAGTCAAAAAATAATAATAATAAAAGAAAGAATGGACCAATGTTTAGATAATGAAATAAAACACAGACAGTGGTAGTAGACTTAGGAGAATGAAGGAAGGCACAGAATAAGTGTCTACACTTGGAGATACCAAAGAAAATAGTTAATGTACCCCGAAATCTGGAAAGGCCTAGGACACACACATATTCTCTATGTCCACTGAGACGGGGAGAAGATCCACACCCTAAGAGCAACAAGCACACCTAATGCTCAGGCTTTGGTTTCTAATACCATTCTCCATGAAAAAGAACCAGAGCTCTAGGCAAAGAGTTCTCACACTTGACACCATATGCATGATCCATAAAGGAAAGATTTAATAAACTGGACTTCATCAAAATTCAAACCTTTTGCTCTGAAAGACTCTTTTAAGAGGATGAAAAAACAAGCTATGTATGGACAGGGAGAAAGTATTTTCGAACCATATCCAACAAAGACCTTGTATCTAGAATACATAAAGAACTCTCAAAACTCAGCAGTTAAACTTTTCTTTAAAAATCCAATCAGAAAATGGGCAAGACATGAACAGATATATCACCAAAGAGGAGATACAGATGGCAAACAAGCAAATGAAAAAATGTTCAACATCATTAGTCATTAAAGAAATGCAAATTAAAACCATAACAGGGTATCACCACACCTGTTAGAACAGCTATAAATAAAAAACAGTGATAGCACTAAATGGTGGGGAGGATGCTGAGAAAGTGGATCCCTCACATAGTGCTGGTGAGAACAATAAAGTGGTACAGACACTATGGAAAATAGTCCGGTGATTGCTTACAAAACTAAAGATGTGTTCACCACATGACCCAGCAATCACACTCTTAAACTTCTACCCCAAAAAAACAGAAAACAATGTTTACATGAAAATCTGTTCTCAAACATTCAAAGCAGTTTTATTCATAATATTATACAAAATATTGGAAACAATCCCAATGTCCTTCAGTAGGTGAATGGTTGAACAAACTTGGTACATCCATACAATAGAACACTACCCAGCAATAAGAAGGAATTAACTATTGATATACACAACACCAAATGGACCTCAAGGCGTTATGCTTTGTGAAAAAGATTGATCTCAAAAGGTTAATACTGTGTAATTCCATTCATATTGAAGTGACAAAACTACAGACATGGAGAATAAACAGAATGGTGGAGGGGGGTGTTGGGAATACAAAGAGGTAGCAAAGGAGTTCTTCTAAAGTGATGGAACAGCTCTGTTATCTTGATTGTGGGGCTAGCTACACAACTCTATACATGGAATAGATAAGTTACAAAAGACTATACACACACGCAAATGCAAGCTTAAAAAATAATGAGAAGTGAGTAGTTCTGTAGTGCAGTTAACAGAAATGTACCAGATATATCAAATTTCCCAATTTTGATACTGTAGTAGGGCTACACAAAACTCCACTGAAGGAAACTGGATGAAGGGCGTACATGGGACTTTATATTATTTTTGCAACTTCCTGTGAGTCTACAATTATTTCAAAATAAAGGATTTTTTAAGGGGGTGGGGGTCCTTGGAAAAATAGCCAATTCCAAGACTGAGACAATAGTTCAAGATGAGCCTGGAAAGTGCTCCAAAAAATGATGGAGATATGCTAAAAGGACATAGAAGCAAACTTGAAGGGGCTTCTACTAGCAAAATCTGGGACAAGTGAGGCATCAAAATAAATAATGACAGTAATGGATTACAACCCACTGCATAAAACAGAAAATCAGGTACTCATAGTGATATAAAACAAGTGAATAAATTAGAAGCCTGATTACTGATGGAATATTTACACAGTCTCCAAGTATCTCTACACAAAATATTTATTACAAAGAGGGAGGAAAAGTAACTTTAAAATGGAGAAGCCTTAAGGCACCACCATAATCAAGTGATCAAAGTAAACGTCATCAATAAGGAACAAACTGAAATCATATGCCACCTGTAGTACAGGCACAACGACGCCCCTGCCCCAAGACTGGTCCACACCCTCATCCTCAGAACCTGTGAACGTGTTACTTTACACATGGCAAAGGAGAATTATGTTTGCAGAAGAAATTAAAGTTGCCAATCAGATGACTTTAAAATTGAGATTATCTTCAATTACCCCAGTGGGCCCGATGTAATCACAAAGGTCCTTAAGAGTGAAAGGGTGGGGGGGGAAGAAGAGAGAGAGAGAGATGGCAGCACGAGATGGACGAGGTCCAAACCTGCTGGCTTTGAAAAGAGAAGAAGGGGGCCATAAGCCAAGAAATGCAGGCAGCCTCCAGTAGCTGGAAAGGGCAAGGAAAAACATTATTTTGTAGAGTCTCCAAAAGGAATGCAGCCCTACTGACACCTTGATTTGAGCCCAGTTGAGATGCATTTTGGACTTCTGAACTCCAGAACTATAATATAATAAATGTATGTTTTTTAAACCACTAAATTTGTGGTAATTTTTTTACAGCACAAACAGAAAAACAATAATACACCATCTAACAAAATGCACTGAAATTAATATAGCATCACTTCTATGATACTCCTGGCAAAGATACTTAACCTACATCTAATACAAAGAAACATCAGACAAACTCACATTGAGAGTGATTCTATAAAATAACTGGCCTGTATTCTTCAAAAATATCAATATCATAAAAGAAAAAAACAGTTGAGGGACTATTCTAGATCAAGAGTTGAAGAGACGTGACAACAAAATGTGTTAAGTGATCCTAGATTGACTGTATCCTTCTCCTATAAAAGAGCACCACTGGGGCAACTGCTGTAACCTGAATGGAGGCTTAAGGATCAGACAGCTGTAATATATCAATGTTACATTCTTGCCTTTGATGGTTGTATTGTTGTCAGGCAAGAGAATGTCTCTTTGTAGGAAACATGCACTACAATATTCAACAAAGAGACATCATGTCAACAACTCTCTCTCAAAAGATTCAGGAAATAAAAGTTATCTGTATTTTACCAGCAACTTTCCTAAGTTCGTTTTAACAATTAAGTATATAAAGTAAATGTAGTAAAACCCCAAATTACAGCCCAAACCCTATACAGGCTGGCAACTATCGTGTCCCCAAATAGACCAGAGGCATGCACGCTCTCTGGGGAAATGCAAAGAGGCTCCACACGTTGAAAGATCAAGCACAACAGAGAACTGGTTTGAGGCAGAAGACGAAAAACAGAACTGGGTAAGAGTCTCTACATGGAACTGTGGACTCTAGTCCCCTTCTCCAGTTCTGCTTGCAGAACATCAGCAACAGGAATACACGTCCCCTCTCCCCCAGGCATGCGATTTACAGTTTCAATCAGGAGACACCAAGAGCCCTGGAGTAAAAGCCCTAGGGTTACTCATATTCATGGGTCCCTCGAGCACCACACTAAGCCTTCAGTGAACAAGCCTCAACCTCACAAAGAGCTTCCTTCCGCTTTACTGTAACTTACTCCTAAATATAAGCCACCAGCCCAGGGATGGCCAGGTATTTGAGGAAAGCTGCCAAAACTCAAAGGCAGAAATCAAAACAAGCAGAAAAACAGGAATACAGAGGAAACTGAGACAGTGCCATGAAAGGGGGAAAAAGGCAATTAACCATAATATGAACGTGCTTGAAGAGGCAAAAGAATATATGTAACCATGAAGTAAAAACAAAATGCTAGTGGGGGGGAGGAGCAGAGAACATAAAAAATACCTTGATGGAAAGTAAAAGTTGAAAAATATCTCCCCATAAGCGTAAAAAGTAAACAAATAGAAAATAGACAAGGTAACACTACAAAACTTCAGAACACCACAGATGAAGATCAGATCCTTAAAACTTCCAGGAAGTGGGAGGGTTCATATAAAAAGGATCAAATTT
Source organism: Tursiops truncatus (assembly GCF_011762595.2). Lineage (NCBI taxonomy): Eukaryota > Metazoa > Chordata > Mammalia > Artiodactyla > Delphinidae > Tursiops > Tursiops truncatus. The sequence continues at coordinate 136,215,864 of NC_047037.1, read as the reverse complement.
TCTAATAAACTAATGGATCTATATTAATATTTAGTAGCCACTAACATCACAGAAAGTCAGATATTTTTGTGCCTCCTAAAGATAACATACCACCCATGCAGTATTCTCCCCACTCACCACCTCTCAAAAAAAAAAAAAACAGAGAAAAAGAAGAAAAAACCAAAATTTTATCAAGATCTTACTGCCAAGTAGAGGAAATACATTACAAGGGACGGGGAACACATCAATGACACCACAGGGTTTCATTCAACAACATCCAAGCTGTAGAACACTACAAGACAGATGATACACTTTCTTTAACAAATAAAACTCAGGGGGAAAAAAACCACCAATAGATTAAGAGACTTAAGAGATTTGTCAATCAATGACAATTTATGGACCTTACCTACATCCTCATTTGAATGAACTGTTTAAAAATATAATTATGAGACAATCGAGGTAACTTGAACTTTAACTGGATATTTGAAGAATTACTGTTAATCTTTTAAAGGTACGATAATGCTACTGGGGTTATGGTTTAGAAACTAGTCCTTATCTTTTAGAGATACATACTGAAATATTCAAGAGTGAAATTATATATCTGGGTTTGCTTGTATAAAATCAAAGGGAAGAGGGGTAGATAGGATTATGAATTTTTTTAAAGTGGCCATGAGGGCTTCCCTGATGGCGCAGTGGTTAAGAATCTGCCTGCCAATGCAAGGGACACAGGTTAGAGCCCTGGTCCGGGAAGATCCCTCTTGCCACAGAGCAACTAAGCCCTTGTGCCACAACTACTGAGTCTGCACTTTAGAGCCCACGTGCCACAACTACTGAGCCCACGTGCCACAACTACTGAAGCCCGTGCGCCTAGAGCCCGTGCTCTGCAACAAGAGAAGCCACTGCAATGAGAAGCCCGCGCACCTCAATGAAGAGAAGCCCCCGCTCACCGCAACTAGAGAAAGCCCATGCACAGCAACAAAGACCCAACACAGCCAAAAATAAATAAATTAAAAAATGGCCATGAGTTGATCAATGTTGAAGTTGGGTGATGGATACATGGGAGTGCATTATGTTCTCTAACTTTTCCAATGGAACCCAGAATACAAATTATATCTGCTATAGAAGCTAAAAAACCATGAAGAAATCCATTCAGAGTTCTCAGTAAAAATTATATTCCAACTGCAATTCTGTACCCAGTCAAAACTTTTACTCGTGAGAGAAAGCAGATTAAAGGTATTTTCAGATGATGTCTCAAAAAATTAACCTCTCTTGCACCCTTTCTCAGGAAGTACTGAAAGTTGTGCTCTGGCAAAAAGAAAGATAAAGGCAGGAAAGATAAAGTTCAGAGAACTAGGAAACAGGAGACCCAAACCTGTTGGAAATACACAAAGGAACCCTATTAGACCTAGAGAGCAAGAATTCCATACAGACTAATAAGGACCAACTGTATACCACAGGGAACTTTTCTCAATACTCTGTAATGACCTACAAGGGAAAAGAATCTAAAAGAGTAGATGTGTGTATATGTATAACTGATTCACTATGCTGTACAGCAGAAACTAACACAACATTGTAACTCAACTATACTCCCATAAAAATTTAAAAAAAAAAAAAAAGAATTCCATACAGGAGTAGTTTGATGGACGGCCCCTTGAGAACATTCTTAAGGGAGGGGGTGGGGGTGAGTGAGAATGAGGAACAGGACAACTAATTATCTGATATTTGTGCAAAACTATATGGAGAGGCTATTAGAAGGTACAGGAAAACTCAGTCACTAGTACCTAGAAAACAAAACACAACAGAATTATACGAGGAAAACAAAACAGGAAAAACAAAATTATACAAGGAGGGAAATGTAATCATAGTATACAATTTTCCTCCATGGTGAACAAGACTTACATAATCATCATTAAACATATACATTTAAAGAAAAAATATATATATATAAAACTATAATGAACAGATGGGAGAAGAAGTGTAAAACAGGTGGTTTAAAGTTAAATATTCATCTACCTTAACAGAAAGTCAATAGATAATATCTTAAATTTTAAGTCAAATACCAAATTAGGGTCAGAGTTACCTACCCAGCCTCCACTCTCCCCTTCTTCCTTTCTAACAGAAGCTAATTTTGTCCAGAACCGCTTTGCACACCCATCCCTTTAGGCATGTTCTCAGGGAAAGCGCTCAGTTCCAGGCGTGTGCTTAATTGGTCTAAATGTAATTCCATTTCCCTTCCTAGTGAGTCTTTCAAAAAAAGGCATACAACCCAGGAGGTAAGTCTGCCGGAGTTTCTAGGCAAAGTTTCCATATTCTTATACAGCTACAAGAAAAATAATTTTCTTTTTCTGGACACTGCTGGATCTGGGTACAACTCCTGAAACTGCTGCAGCCATCTTATTAGTCTGAGGATGTAGCCGGCCAATGACTAAAGGGGGAGACAGAAAACTGGGGCCCTGAAGACATTATTGTGCCACAAAACCAATTAGCCCTAGAGCCCACCCTACCTCTGGACTGAAGCCAGTTTGGGTCGTGGTCTCAGTACTACCATCCAAAAGCATCCTAACTGATAAGCAAATTATTTAGAAATAGATAAACAGCAGAAGAAACAGGTAAGAGTTGAGGAAAAAGTGACCACCTACGGGGCAGAGCTTGCCAGCTAGTGTGCATGGCACACAGTGCCACTAACGTTCCAGAAGTGCCAAGATCCCCTAAAGACCTCAGGACACCCAAACAGCCTCTTCTATTTTGTCCACACAGAACCTGAGGTGGAAAAGTTCGGGAAGCACTGCTCTACGAAGCACGGCTGGAGTAATGAAGGGGTGCCTGGGGACAGGCTGTTTTCATCACAAGCCTTTCAGTAGTATTCAATTTTGATTATATGCATATTAAAACTAAAAAGTAATTCTTAAAAAAATTATTGCAGTAAGCAAAAAGAAACTAAAGATCTGATCTGTAGAGAGGTCATTAACAATAATGTAAAGAAAGAACTTAATTGAAGACTATTTCAGAAACAAAACTCAAGAGAGCTGGGTAATAGAGTAAATTCAAAAGTAACTGAGAGGAAGTTACAAGGAGTCAGAGACTACATAGATGTTTCTTCTTTAGGGACATAACTACTCAATCACTGCAAAGTGAAAACACAAAATTACTTTCTGTTGCAATCCACTGATTGGATTACACTAGCTGCTATCTACAAAACTCTCTTCAAGTTTTACATGGAATTCAACTTGGGAAGCCGATACAGTTTAAAATAATACCAGAAACCCGTCATTCAGCCATGTATTAAGGGATAAGCAAGATTCTAGCCCTAGATACATGACGAACAAAATGTACAAGGTTCTCAGACTTCCCTGGTGGTGCAGTGGTTAACAATCCACCTGCCAATGCAGGGGACAAGAGTTCAATCCCTGTTCCGCGAAGATCCCACCTGCCGCAGAGCAACTAAGCCCGTGCGCCGCAACTACTGAGCCTGCGCTCTAGAGCCTGAGAGCCACAACTACTGAGCCCGCGTGCCACAACTACTGAAGCCCGCACGCCTAGAGCCCGTGCTCCGCAACAAGAGAAGCCACAACAAAGAGAAGCCCGTGCACTGCAAGGAAGAGTAGCCCCTGCTCGCCACAACTAGAGAAAGCCCGCATGCAGCAACGAAGACCAATGCAGCCAAAAAATAATTTTTTTCAAAAAGGTACAAGATTCCTGCTTTCATGAAATTAATATTTGCTAAAACATATTCCACAGAAGCAATACAAATAATAACTAAGAGTGAGGGCTGAACCTGGTTTGAATTCTATCTCACCAACCACTAGGGAAAATTACTTCACCTCTAAACCTAATTTTTATCATCAGTTATTTGAAAATAATACCTTACTAGGTTGTGATATGTGTGTGTTTATAAACTATTCAGAGCAAGCTTAATAAAGATTGCCCTTACCATGTTACAGGTTTCCTATAATATGCTAATGTGTACTGTGAATCTCCAAGAAGGTAATTTTCTCCAAGCTTATTTCCTTCATACCACACCATGGAGTGATCTGCAGAGCACATTTACTGCCAAGAGAAACTCTCTACTGTGTACCCTACTTCTAATCCAATAGGACTGATTTTTACTACTGTATCCTCAATACGGTCAGCCTCTTTTTTTTCTTTTTTACCACTTTTTAGCATCCACTCTGCAAACGTCTTTAATCACAGTTCTAAGACTATTATGCCTCAGTCTCCCATGCTAGATCCTGACCATCCTAGAAACAGAGGGAGTATCTTTTAGACTAACTGCTCCAGTACTTGGAAAAAACACAGTATGGTAACACTAAAAATGCCATTTCAAAGAAACAGTGCATGCAGTTTAACCTCATTCTTTCAATTATTCAGCATTTATGGAGTTTTCTATACAACAGGCCCTTCTATGATTCTATGCTAGGCCCTGAAGAGACAGCAGTGAACAAAGCAGATGCAACTCCTGCTCTTAAGCAGCTCAGTCTAAAGAAAACAGATACAAAAATAAATAAACCTAACTGGTATAAAATTCAGGTGGCGTGGTAAGAAAAAGTTCAAGGTGTTGTGAAACCTAACCTAGACGGGAAGGACTCAGGGAAGGTTTCCCTGAACACAGACATCTAAACTGAGATGGGGAAGATGACTAGGAGTGAGCAGGATGGAGTCCTAAGTGCTTTACAAGCATTCTATTACTCTTCACAATGCTATGAACAGTAGGCATATATTATCCCCACGGGGAAACTGAGGCTCAGAGAAGTTTTCATGGCTAGGAAAAGGCAGGGCTAGGATTCAAAGCCAGATATCTAGATCAGACTCCAGGGAATGTACAAAAATGTACAGCATCCAATCAAATGTACAGCACTTCTTTACCACTATACTCTACTGTCTGTAATGGACAGACTCTAAGATGGCTCCCACGACACAGCCTCCTGCTGTTCATGCCCTTCCACAGACCCTTCCCTTGAACCAAGACCTATGACTTGCTTTTAACCAAGAGAATACAGGAAATATGAAGGGATGTCACTTCTGCGGTTATGATACATGAGACTGTGTATCTGTCTAGTGCGTAGACTCGCTCCTTCACTGTCTTTGAGAAAGTAGTGGCCATGCTGGAAAGGACCACACAGCAATGAACTGAGGGCAGATGTCTGCCAATAGGTAGCAAGAAACTGAGGCCCTCAATCCAACACTGCACAGGGTACCGAATTCTACCAACAATCATATGAGCTTAGGGGAGACCTTCTTCCCCAGTTACACCTTAGATGAGACCAAAGCCCCATCAATAACTTGACCAGAGCCCTCTGAGACCCAGCTAAGCTAAGCTGTGCTCAGACATCTGACCTACAGAAACTGTGAGGCCATAAATGTACTTGTTTTTAAGTTTCTAACTTTATGGTAATATTGTTACATATCAAGAAATAACACCCTGTTACACAATAAAGTTCTTCCGCCATATCCTGGTGCTTTGCTGAAATAATGATTTGCAACTACTCTTAACTACACATCAAGCCAACTTCAGGTAGCAGTCACAATTGCTCTTTTTAAGCAAAACTCATGTACCAAGATGTCAACATTAACCACAATCTGACCCTGTGTTTTATTTGTATTTTTTATTGAGATACATTTGACATAAAATATTAGTTTTAGATGTACAACACAGTGATCTGACATTTGACCCTGCATATTGTAGCCATTTTTTAATAACCTTGTCTGCTAATTCCATTTTCTCTATCATTTCTGTTTCTCCTGAGTTTTCTCTTCTGTCTTCAAGCTCACTAATCTTTCTTCTGCCATGTCTAATCTGCCATTAATGCCATCCTATATATTTTTCATTCCACACATTAGTTTTCACCTCTAAAAGTTTTATTTGGATCTTTTTATACCTTTCATAATTTCTAACTTTTTGAACATATGGAATACAGTAACTGCTTTCATGTCCTTGCCTGTTAGTTCTAACATGTCAGTTCTAGGTTGGTTTCAATTTACTGATATTCTAATCGTAAGTCACATTAACCTACGTCTTCACACATCTAGTAATTTTTGATTGGATGCTGGACATTTTACACTGTTGAGTGTTGGGTTTCTTTACGTTTCTTTAAAGAGTATTGGCCTTTGCAATGACTCGCAATTACATTACTTTCAAATTACAGGTGACCCTTGAACAACAGAGGGGTTAGAGATGCTGACCGCCCCACACAGTCAAATCTCCAAGTATAAATTCACAGCCAGTCATCCATATCTGCAGTTCTGCATCCATGGACTCAGCCAACCGCAAATCATCTAGTACTGCAGTACTGGAAAAGATCCACGTGTTAAGTGGACCTGCACAGTTCAAGCCATGTCGTTCAAGGGTCAATTGTAGTTTGCCCCTTTTAAGGCTTGTTTCTAAGATTTTTTTCAAACGGATCTAGAGTAACCTTTATTCTAGGACTAGTTTAGCCCCATTAAGACATGACCCTTTTGGAGTCTCAATCAACGCAGCATATAATGAGATCTTTCTACTTTGGTTATCAAGTACTCAAATATTTTCCAGCCCTGGGTGAGCTCAGAAAATTGTTCTGCTTACAGCTTCCCAGTGGATTCCTTCCCCAGAAATGTTTCCTTCATAAAACTGTACCTACACATGCACCACACATTGGCATTCAGTCAACATTTAAGGGGACCACTAAGGAGATTTATGGAACTCTTTCTCTGCATAACTCCCTTCTTTCCAGAACTCTGCTCCTCAAATCAGAACCATTTTGGCCTCCCCCAACTCCAATCTTTCTTTCCTCAACTCACTGGCTTTTTTGGGGATCTCCTTCCCTGCTCTGAGATCTGCCTCCAGGCAGAAAGGTGCACCATCACAGGACCTCCTCGTTTGTTTCCCATCTGTTAGGGATCGTGGTTCTGCACTGCCTATTGTTTAATATCTGAAAACAGTTGTTCCATGTATTTTGTCCAGTTTCCTAGCTGGAGGGTAAATTCAGAATGTTACTGCCCCATAGTCAAAAACAGAAGTCATGACTCCTGACAACAATTTTAAAGTAAATGTTTTTTTTTATAAGATACAACTCCTAAACATACACACACACATCATTATCACATTATCCTGTCTTTATTTTTATCATGATATGTATCACTCTTGGTCAATTATGTTATTTGCTTTCTTGCTTATTCTACATTTCACAATAGAACGTAAGCTCTGTGAGTACAGGGATCTTACCTGCATTGTCACTCCTGTATCTCCAACACCTAGAACATATCCTGGACTAGAACAGGCACTCAAATTCAGCAAATTCATTAAATCAATAAGCAAAGTTGTTTTACGAGTATTTCACTTAATATATATTGTGAACTCTTCTACTTAGTAAATTCTAATCTAGATACAGGTAACCCTGACCACAGAGTTCCTTAGAATTGTCTATTGTCATAATTAGTATCATCTGAGTAAAGGTTCTTGGTTGCAAACAAAAGAAACTAACTCTACCTTTGTTGAAACTGTAAAGGAAGTTATTAAAGTGTATTAGGCAACTCACAGAAAACCCCAGGAGGGCCAGGCTGGAAGGCTACATAACCAAGAACACCGAAAATTCAAACCACAGATCTGGTCCGGTGGAGACAACACAGGATTCGGTCCCTGTGATTTGTAGAGATACCACTGACCCCGGAACTAAATGCTACAACTGGATCTGTCACTGACTGCCTCCAGAAGAGCCGCAGCTGCCATCCCCCTTGCACTGCAGAACACAGACTCTGCAAAGTGCCTGCTTCTGCAAATCACTGGCTTCTGAGGTAGTGGAATGGAGGTCCCAGGTCATATGATTGCATCCTAACCCCCCAAAAATGCAGAGAATGTGAGCAACTGGCTTTCGTAATGGAAGACGTCTACCACCCACCAAGATTCTTAAGGGAAAGAATTCCCCAAACATAGAAAGCGATTAGATGTTCTGGTTAATTATCTGAAAGACTAATGAACCAGTAGCACAAAGCATCAATCCCAGCATACCAGAACTTTTATCTATTTCTTCAATTAATGGGTTATAGAAGCTCTATGCTCCTTTTTCTTTTCTATCTCAATGTTTAACTTTAGGGCCCATAACTGTTCACTGGGTTTTTTATTACCTGGAAGCAGCATAAGCAATCTACTATGATTAACCTTAAGCAAATTTACTTCCCTGCATCTCAGTTTTCTAACTTATAAACAGATACTATCCACCACCTTCTAGGGCTGCTGATAATATTAAAATAACTAATAATGAATATGTAGAGTCTGGCCCATAGCAGGCAATCAATACTAGCATTATTTAATAATGTTACCATTATTAAATAGTTTATTTTTTAATAAGAGAAACTCACTGATTTACATGAACATCTTTTTTTTAAAAAAATCTGCCAGTGCCAACAAGCTGAAGATCCAAGTTTCTACTTTACATTGGTACTATAAACGTTATCCCCCTTAGCCCCTTTGTTATCAGAAATGAAGCAACAATATAGTCTAACATGTTGCCACCAGAACTAAGTTCAAGGAATACATAAATAGATGGACAAATGGATAGCTGGATGATGGAAGCATCAAGCCAAGTTTCCTTTAGAGTTCTCTACAGTGAACTCTAACCATACTGAAGAGCTTCATGACCATGAATGGGACCATGTATGTCCATCTAACTCACAACTACGTCCCAAGGGCCTGGCAAGGGGCCAGGCAAAGAGCCAAAACATAAAATCTGAATATTTGCTTTTCTAAATATTTACTACAGAAACTAGTCCCCGAGAAAGGTTTCAGAACTACTTTAAAACAAGTCCCTTTTAAGCTTTTAAAAAGATCATTCACCTGACAAGATCAAAAGCTTCAGTAATTTTCTAACTACAAGACTCAATTCTTTTGAAAATCCATCAACGAACTTTCCCTCAATCATTCTTCCTGTTCTGTTGTCCAAATGTGAAGAAAAAGTAAAGCCAAAACGCATCCAAACCACTTTCTTCACTTTTCTATCACTTTTTTTTTGGCTGCGTTGGGTCTTCGTTGCTGTGCAAGGGCTTTCTCTACTTGTGGCGAGTGGGGGCTACTCTTCATTGAGGCGCACGGGCTTCTCATTGTGGCGGCTTCTCTTGTTGTGGAGCATGCAGCCTCAGTAGTTGTGGCACGTGGGCTCAGCAGTTGTGGCTCGCGGGCTCTAGAGCACAGGCTCAGTAGTTGTGGTGCACAGGCTTAGGTGCTCTGCGGCAAGAGGGACCTTCCCGGATCAAGGATCAAACCCATGTCCCCTGCACTGGCAGGTGGATTCTTAACCACTGCACCACCAGGGAAGTCCCTTCTATCACTTTTTAAATGACGTCAAAGCTAGAGCTTATTTTAAATGTGAACCCGAGAGCTACTGCAAATGCTGGATTGACATTCCAGATATAATTGCTGAATGAACCTCACTTTGCTGGCTAAGAATCATAAAGAACATCCAGCCTGATTCCCTCCACAATTTAAAACCATTCCAAATGAAACTAAAAACTGTATCTATTTCAATAAACTAGTAAAATTATGTACTCCTTTAATAGAGAAGGCACAATCTTTCAACTCCGTTAATACCAACACTGAACTTCTAACAACTAGTAGGTATTTCAATATGCACTGATTAAATTAATCCATGAGTAAATAACTTGGTCTTTTTACTGGCTACATAGTTTTCCAAGCTTATTTTTAAAAAGACAGGATTCACCTTTCTTCTTCTTCTTCAAGGCTCCCATAATCCCTGTCCAACTCTTACACCAAATGTACATTCCCCTTATGTAATCATTTGGTCCTTGAGACCAACTAGTAAAGACCAAAACGTAGTTCACGGATTCATTCAACAAATGTTTATTTGGTACTCACCATACGCCAAACACTTGCCAATCTCTTAGAATGCAAGGGGAAGCAAGACACCACTGCGCCTGCTCTCTGGAGGGTATTAATAAAACAAGCACTAAAAAAATTACCAACTGTGATAAGCACTGTGAAAGAAAAGTACAGGGAGACATGAGATATTGAAAAAGAAGAGGTGACTAGGACAGGACTCTGCTTTCCCTGACAAAGTAATATCTGAACTGAAAATGAAGGAGGAAAAGAAGTTAACTAAAACAAAGAAGGGATGATGGCTGGCCCAGGAAGCAGACATGCAAAGACATGGGAGGCAGGACAGCTTAAGTCAGCTGGAGCCAGATCATCCAGGTAGGGGGTCCTATGACTAGTCTAGTCTTTCCCCTAGAAGTCACAATAAATCATTAAAGAGGTTTTTTTTTTTTTTTTAAAGAACTGAGAATTCTTGTTCATCCATTTGTTCAAATCTCTCCTCCATTTCTATCCATTCTATTGAATTTTATTCCTTGACCTTCCCTATATGCCCACATCCTTTACTTCAGATGTCTGTATCTTTATCTTATTCAGCAAACAGCCTTTTTCCAAACATCTCCCATGAATCCTAAGACTTCTGTCTTCAATTTCTTCCCTTTGCATAGCTGACTCCAGTACTGCTGAGTAGCTGTGGGCCTTCAGGCCAATTCTTAGGTAAATTTACCTAGCATTACTGACATTTTGAACTGTACCACAAAACCACTATAAGGAAATTCAAAAATTGAAATTAGATTGCAAAATATGTTGAGATCCTAATAATTTTCTCACCATTGCTCTTTTGGAAAACTTTAATGAAACAGTCTTTTGTACCACAGTAAGGTCTCTCAAAAATAAATGTGTTTGGCTTGTGCTCCGCAACAAGAGAGGCCGCAACAGTGAGAGGCCCGCGCACCGCGATGGACAGTGGCCCCCACTCGCCGCAACTACAGAAAGCCCTCGCTCAGAAACGAAGATGCAACACAGCCATAAATAAATAAATAAATAAATAAATAAATAAATAAAATGTGTTTGATGTAAAGGTGAAGTAAAACACACCACTGTGATGACAGCTGTTCTTTTTCAAGGAGAAACGATCAAATCAGAACAAATTTTTCAGCAGACAGTATCTGTCTTAAAGACAGCAGTCCTACTTATATCCAAATAAACTTTAACCTAAAATTAACTGTCAAAGGGACTCTTAAAAGGAGACAAAAATTTTGACCTTCAAAAGCAACATCAAACATTACTCAATTTCATAGCCTGTGTTCCCTTTAATGAAAATTCATGTATACTCTAGACTGAGTCCTTAAGCCTACTCTGGATTAGGAGCAGGCTATTAAAGATCCCCCGCTACAACTAACTTCCGTGATGGCACACACGGCGAGGGCTTTATTTCAGCATTGATTCCCAGGCCCTAGTGCCATGTTTGGCACTAGTAGGTACTCAATAAATAGCTCTATCTGCCTCACAAGATAAATGCTTTTTAGACGATTGGTCTCCCAATAACGACATATGTGAAAATAAACAGAATATGGTATTTTTCAGGAAAATACTAAGACACTCAGAATAAATTAAACTCTCACATGTTTAACTACTCTATACTTTTCAAACCGTGAACTATGATACAACCTGTTCCTTTCCAGAATCACAGCTTCTGACACTGCCTTCTCCCACTGCCCCATTTTTTAGCTCATTTTTAATGGTGCTACAAATTACTTCCACCTGTCACTAATGTAAGGTTTGAGCTACAATAATAATTCTATCTTCTGTTCTTCCACAGTTCCTTCAGGACCTTACCAGGAAATATTCTCAACTGTCCCATGCAGCCAGTCATTCAACTCGTCATGGCCTTTACTATACTGCCACCAAAGCTGAATTCTCTCCTCTCTATCTCCAAAACCTGGGGCACGTTGCTATTTGAATCCAGCAATATTCACTTTGTTCTGTTGAAAATTAAATAATTAGGAACTCAACATGTTCCAAACTTGGCTCTCCCTCTGTCTTGTTTTTCCCTCTCCTATTCCTCATGCCTGTACACCTAGAATGAGCCTTTCAAAACCTTCCTTCTTAGGCTGTCATCTCCCTAACCCATGGATCTGCCATCATCGCCCTGCTGAAAAACCTTCAATTGCCCCAAATTCAAATTCCTTTTAAGACCCATAACTCTCATTTCTCACTGCAATTGTTCCTATCCCTCCCCCAACATAACACACACACACACACATAAACACACACACACGCTCTTAAACTCCAGGCACACCACCACAGGTGCCCATATGACTTCTTCCAGCCGACTGTCACTTCCCCAGGTTCTACTGTAAAAAGCCCATCCATTCTTCGAGACCAAGCTCCCATCCCTCCTCCTCCACAAGGCCTGCTCAGATGCCCCATCTGTCTGCCTTCCCCACGTTCTTCTAATTAGTTCTTTGTATGGCAATAGCTCTAACTGTTAGCAGCCATGGTCTTACCTGTGCTAATTTTGCCTGTATACACACAACTGTCTCAACACTAACAGCACAGGTCACCAAACCTTATTTACTTTTGTAGTCAAAGTTTCTACCGCCGTAATTCACATATCTTATACAGAGGACAGGCAAATGTTTCCTCAGCTGAAGAGGAACAAGAAGCCCCTTTTACAATTTATCAAAGCAGGTACAATTATAAGCATTTACAATTTATCAAAACAGTTTTTCATTCAACAGAATAAATACAGGAAAATCACAGAACAATTTTAACTAAACAACAAAGAATGAATACTTTGTTATTTAATGTACAAGACTTACAGTACAACTAAGATGCTCAAATTCACTCATAAAGAAATGCAAATTCAAACAATTAGACTTCACTATTCACCTATTAAATTAACAAAGATTTAAAGCTTTGATAACACCAGTGTTGGTGAGATTTGGGAAACTATACACTCTCAGACACTGCTGATGAAGTACGAATTGGTGCTACTTTCTGGAAGACAATTTGGTAATACATATTCAAATGTGCACATACCTGGTGAACCAGCAATTTCCCTTATAAATATATACTCTCTGGCTAATGCTCACAGAAAAGTTACATGTACAAGGATGTACACTGCAGCATTGTTTAAAAATAGCAAAGATAGGGGAAAATAATTTAAATGCTTTTTAATGGAGACTGACTCAATTGTGCTGCATCCATAACATGGAATACTTCCCATCCGTTAAAAAAACAGGGAAACTCTACCACCTGATATGGGAATAGTTCTAAGATGATCAAGAAGCTTAAGTTGCAAAACTGTGTGTTCAGCATGATCCCATTTGCTTTTGATTTTAAGTACACAGAGTGGATACACACACACACACAATGTCACACTAAAAAAAAATCAGGATCGCACTAAATATACAGCTTTGTAACAGACGTGTATATACTAAATGTTTACATATACAGTTGTACATTTATATGTATAGAACATTTCTAGTAGGAAAAACTAAATAGCTATTACTTATGGAGCACAGGGGGTGGGGAGGTGACACCATTCTACCGGGCTGGATCTTTTTTTTTTTTAATCGTGAGAATACATAACTTGTTGATTGTTAAGAACTAAAATTCTCTAGATCAAAATGATACCTTTTATGTCTGATATAAGACTGCTCAAATAGGAGCCCTAAAACGATGAAAAAACACTAAGAAAAAGAGAACACTCCTACTCCAATGACTCCGTATTCCATCAAGCCCAGTGGTCCTCAGCAAAATTACCCACAGTCCCATTACGGACACTCTTAGCAACAGAAGGCCAGCAAGTGCCAGTCTAATGCTACCAACCTCCGGCCACCAGAGAAGCCTCCGTGAACCCTTCCAGGACTGCACCACAAGCAGACATTTCTCAAACATGCCTTTGGTTTCCTTGGGCAAGGGCACATGTGCCCTATCCTTCCCTCCCCGTCCCAAAAAGCTCTCTTATTAGTGCAGGTGCTACTCTCCAATGTTTAAAATGACAGCCAGCTAAATGATAAAAATAAAGTGTTAGCCTGATAACAGATAAAGGATATTCCTCTGGGAATATTTCCACTTTAAATTAGGGAATCCAGCTCTTACCTTAATCTAAAGGAATGAATTCAACAGTGAGAACTGCAAGCAAACCAGAAGAAAAGGAAAGTAATAATTTGAGGACATGACCTCCCTTTGTTCCTTCTAAACATGCCAGGTCAAAACCTACCTGTCATCTACCCTAACGCTGGAGATACACTACCCTACTCACTACAGCACCAACACTAACTACACCTGAATTAAAACCTCAGTTTCCCACCTTTAAATACTATTTGACCAACTCAGGCTATTCTTCTAAGAGGCTAAGAAGACAGGTAAGTGAGCCAACCATTCACTACCAATGAGCTCACACATAAATAGCAACATATTTGAAAACAACAGATCTTCCTATAAAATCAAAAATGCAGGGCTTCCCTGGTGGCGCAGTGGTTGGGAGTCCGCCTGCCGATGTAGGGGACATAGGTTCGTGCCCCGGTCCTGGAAGATCCCACATGTCGCAGAGCAGCTGGGCCCGTGAGCCATGGCCGCTGAGCCTCCGCGTCCGGAGCCTGTGCTCCGCAACAGGAGAGGCCACAACAGTGAGAGGCCCGCGTACCGCCAAAAAAAAAAAAAAATGCAGTTGTACTCTATTCTCTGTCCCCTCTTCTGTAGAAAGAACAAAGAACCCCCAGACCTGCTTATTCTGAGGCACTGGTTAAGTCATTTATTTTCTCTGCATCCCCTTCCTTCTCTAAAATGAGAAATGAACTACGTCTATGTTTCTCAAAATGTTTCTACTGCATCAGGATTACCTGGAGTCCAAATTAAGAAAGGGGATTCTAGAGTGTCACCCATACCTACAGAAAGAGAAGTATCGGAGCTTGGGAATCCCACAACTTTGACAAGTTCTCCTGAAAACTGTTTGAGACCCATTAGTTCCTCAGGTCTCTACTTGACCTAATTATACGCTAGTTCAAAGAATCCTAGACCTTCCTCTTTTGTCAAACCCATGAAATAAAGAGGAAGATACTGGACAGTAAATGTTTAAATATCACTGCTATCATCCTCCTTGCAGCTTCAGTGATTCAAACATTTACTGAAAACCTAACAAGATATTGCGATACTGAATCACAATATCCTAGTATTGCTTGCTGAGGATATGCGCACAAATACATACAAAACGGTCAAGGGGACTGCTAAAACTAAATCCAAGAGCTTAGATTTCAAATACTGTTTACATATAATAGTCAAAGCAATCAAGAATCATGTTTCTATCAGAAAACACCATAGTAAAATAATGTGACCCAAAATTCCTTCACTACTAGAAGTTTAGTTACATTTTTTCTAATCTGACTACATATGTATATACTCTATATACTATGTACTGATAGTCTATTTCAATTTGTACACCATAGTTCAAAAGAGTAATTTGCTCAAAAGAGCAAATATGGAATATAAACTTATTAATTAGTGCAATAAGTTGTCTTTTCAAAGTTCATTTCTGTAAGTTTCTTCCAAAACATTTGAAAGTGTGACAGGCAATGTTTCATAATCCCCCCACCCCCCGATTCTCTTCTTTCAGTGGAAACAGATTTTCAGCCAAACAGCTACCTACTGAAGACCACATATCCCAGCCTCTTTTGCAGCTACATGTGGCCACCTAAGTTCTGACCAATGGGTGTGAACAAAAGTCACATATGCAACTTCCAGGTTTGTCTTTAAAGAGGGGATGTCCTCTCCCCACATCCTGTTCCTGGACTGTGAATGTGGTGAGCAGCTGTCTTGAACTATACAGGAAATGGTGTCCCCTTAAGCATAGAAAAACAAGACAGAAGGAACCAAGGTCCCCTATATCTTGGAGCCACCACAATCAGCCTTAGGCTACTTATATGAGAGAGAAGTAAACTCCTTGTTTAAGCCACTGTATTTAGTCAGAACACAGGTCCAATCTTGTGTTCCAACTAATGCATATAGAAAGATTAAGTTACTAATAAATATTACATAACAGCTACTTACCAGCTCAGTAAAGCTGAAACTCTAATTATAAATTCTTGGGTAATCTCACTACTGAAATTATTGCTACTGTACCAACTTACATTTTACGCTTTTTGCGGAACACCTCATTACAGTATCTCATTTCACATTCTCAAAATCCTGGGCAAGGCAGCGGGTGCTCTGCACATCTGGATACAGGACACTAAAGCTCAGAAGCTACTTTGCCCAAGGTTGCAGAACTAAGGAATGGTGCTCAGGCAGAATGTGGCACACAGGTTCCTCATTCCATCATTCCATGTACATGTACATTTAGCTACACCTGTTATGTGCCAGGCATTGGGGTTACAGAATTATTCCTGTCCAGATGGACCTTACAGTTTAGTGGAGAGAGGGAGAGACATACAATAAATGAGTACGTGTACTTACGCGTACATATGAATAACTGTATAGCAACATTTAGTGATGGCTGTCAAAAAAAGCAGAGTCTGTAAGAATGCATGGCCAAGGAATCTCACTTAGACTGGAGTTTGGGGGAAGGCCTCTGAAGAAGTAGAATTTATGCTGAGACCATAAAGATGAGTATCAATGAAGAAGAGGAAAGAGGGAGAAAGCTATTAAGAAATGTATGTGTGCTATCTCAGTCTTCACAAGAACCCCATGGGAAGTATCATCAACCCCATTTTACAGATGAAAAAACTGATACTTAGAAAAATCACTGTGCCTTAAGTCCACACTGCCAGTGAGTGGCAGGACCTGTTGAGATTCCAGACCTGCCTGACTCAGGAGGCTCTGCCTGGCACCATCTCACAGGCCAATACTCTCTCCACAGTTATCATGCTTCCTCAGCTGCTATCTCTAACTTGCTATCAAGCAGATTTTGGATAGATGTCACAATTTGAGCATCTTCTTACCCAAATGCATGTGCTAAACTGCCAACCTTAACCACAAATACCCATAAAACTTAAAAAAATAATAAACTCTTTCCAGTCGAAATTTTATATACTTAGAGAAATAAGGGGATTATTTAATGAACAGGTATGTTATTTAAAATAGAGGTGATGCTGAAACCAGTTTCATTCCATGTTAAACCAGTTCACTAAGCCCCTCTCCACAAAATCAATTTGAACAAGCAATCCAATTATGGGGAGATAAAACTGAAAATAATTCATCAAGAGTAAAGATACATTTTAAACTATTATGCACTATGTATCAGATATGGGCACACGTCCATCAAACAAACAAAACTTTAACAGTATTACAAACTTTTAAAAGTCACCTTCTAGAAGAGAGGATACATAGCTCTGGGAGAAGAATCAATTGCTGAAAAGCCAAAATGGTTCTGTATTAGCAAAAAGTATGCCTACAAGGAACCACATTATCTTAGATGTTCAATGTACCATAAGTTATCTCCAATAAAGAATTTTAAATTGTTATACAACTCTGGAAGTAGGATTTCAAAGCAAAACCAAAACTTTTTAAAAACATTTAGCTGGTTTATACAATGCAATATTTCCAAGTCATTTTGTTTTCATATACCAAAAAATGAAACTAAGGCTGCCTGTAGCCACTAGGTTAGGAAACAAGACTTGTCTCTTGCCTAATAAGAGCCTTAAATTAATTACTTTAGTCATGTGAAGTCAACATTTCACTTTCACATAACCAATGGTAAACTTTACAGCTCTAGCTTAACATTATAGCATTGACATAAGGCAAGATTTCAAATGATTTCTTTATTTAGAGGCAACTGGGGAGAAATTTTAAGTAATTTAAAATAATTTGATGATTTTTCCAAGTAATTAACCACAAATTTTAACCCCTTCCCCCAAAATTTTTAAACCAAAACTGTGCACGCCTTGGGTTATGAATTACTATAATTTCTCTAGCCATCAAAACGTTGCCCATTGTCAAAATGATATATGGTAAGAAGTCCTTCCAAAAGCATAACCACTATATATACATGTAAGGTGCTCACACGAAAGTAATAAAGTCATGCATTTCACCTTACAGGGCAAAGTATGATAGTGTCAAGTTTCAGGTGATCATGTTTGATAGCTTCAAGTAATATCTTTACTTCTAAACAGAAAATACACACAAGTATCTGGAGGTAAAACCACCCAAAAACTCAACAGAAAATAGTGATTCTTAACTCACAGTTTAAATTTACTGATAGTAATACAACAAAATTCTAAGACTACTAAAATTTTGGGAGAGAAAAATCAAGTTCTTTATAAAGACTCTGGAAGTTTTGGGGTTCTGCTGGGTTGAGATAAAGGTTTTCTGGGGGGGGGATAAAAAGAGAAACTGCTTGCGGGTGGGGGTGGGTATGTAGGAAATGTGAAAGTTCTTTGAGACAAGGGAAAAGTGAATGTTAAAGCAAAGAAAATTTGGCACACACCTTACCACAAATAAAGTCACAAATGAAGCCCCCTCTTCTATTAAGCTTATTTTTAAGATCACGTAGAAGGCAATTAATTCCCTTCTCACTCATAATAAAGTTACTTCTATTCAAGTTTTCTCCCCATGACTAGATAGTTGCCAAGCATAAACATGCATGTGAAAACATCCCTGGGCATTCTAAACTTCTAACCTTTTTTTTGTTTCGTTTTCAAGTAGTACCCAAGATTCAATACAAATTAGCATCTTCTTTCTTTACATAGTTTCAAAACAAAACATATGCCAAAGGTCACTCTCACCACGTATTATAACAAGTTATCTTAAATTTGGTTTCATGGGGATTTGTAGCTCTACAAAAACCTATGTAAATTCTTTAAATACCAGTTGTTGCACTTACCACACTCCCCACCACAACATCTCTAAGTCATACACACAAAAAAATCTCCATAAATGAAACTAAGGGGCAGACATCAGACAATATTCTAGAGGAAAAAAATTCTAAGGCAGGGGTTTTTTTAACATCTACATTCCCAAACAAGACACTGCATTACAATGGAACATCTTCATTTGTTTTGAATGTTAGTGCCCTTAAAAGAGGCTGGATTAACTCAATTTTTGAATCCCCAGGACACAGTAACTATGTATGTTTGTAAGTTTCCATTGAATTCCACCAAAAAGTCTTTAAAAGAAATGTAAGAAACGATCTTAAACATAAATTCCATATTCCAAACAAAAACAAGATCTCACTAGATCACTTAGTCCATCTCCCAAACTACCAATAAGGACCATCCACTCACTTAATTCTATTCAAATCCATAATCTTTTTTAGATTTCAAAGGAGTGAGTCTTCACCTTACAGACACAGGAGTGACCCTTCCTTTCAGGATAATTAACTTCTGAGCTCACGCTTCTTATGAACTTTTTATACTCAGTTTTACATTACAACTTGCTGTAGACATTGACAGGACTCAACTTTTTGGCAAGGTCTGAAGTCTAAATGAATTTGGACAGCCACCATAAACATCACTGCTACTCCAAGGCAAATCCTCCAAAAGCGCTGGGTGTACACTTTAAGTGTAAGTCATATGTATACTAAAAATCTTAATCTAACGGAGTGAACTTTTTTCATAACTGCAGTCTCTTTGAAATGATCTTCCGTTTAAAATCTTAGCACCTGAAATTTTAATTCTCTTTCCACATTTATCCTCTAGCTGAAAAAAAATTCTCGTAACTTATCAAGATATAAGAAGTTTACAAAACAAAAGCTAAAGGTAATTCCACTGAATTATGAAAACGCCCCCAAAATATTAAATATATCCATTCTTAAATACTTTGTATATGTAAAGTGTAAGGGATCACAGAGAAAATCTTAAGTGTTCAAAGATAAAAAGTAACTAAAAATAACTTTGCACAAAACTTTCTTATGACTCATCAATACTTACATGACTATAATTAAATTTAAGTGTGAACAAAACGCACTGAAGAATATTTTTTAATTCCTTCCATTCAAAAATTGTCTACGTAGTTTGACTGGGAGCGGTGGGGGGGGGGCCGGGGGGGCAGAAGCTGACTAGTTAGTTTCATTCAGAGGCCCTCACCTCAACCTTTCCTTTCCGCTTCCGCAAACCACAAAGTTAATTCCATGCAAAACACTATACGTGGACAGAAGCTCTAGGTTAGAATCCTGAGTCATTACACACAGATCGCTCCAAAATTTGCCAGTATTTACAATAATGAGTTATACCCTAGTGATTAAGAGCCCAGGCTGGCTACAGACTCCTGGTCCCAGCTGTATGACCTTGGATGAGTCATCGCTCAGTTTCCTCATCTGTGAAATGGGTAACAGTTCCTACCGGGAGGATAAGCGACTTAATACACATAAGGCCCTGAAGAAAAGTGCCTGGCACTATTCGTCCTAATCTTTAAATCAGTGTGAAAACAATGTTATAAGATGTATTTTCTAACAACTTGGGCGGAATTCAAGAACCAAATGGTGCTGGCATTCAAGTACTGCACCTCGATTACAAGATTCACATCATCCAAGGGTTGGACGACAGGCACAGAGAAGTGGTCAGAGTCACTCACTCACTAATTCTGCCATTTTTTAACTATTTCGGACCCGGGAGGGGCCTTTCGCTAAGTGTGAAGCTATTCAGCAGCTCCGGTGTCTCTAAACGAGAGTGGGTCTGTGCCTATTAACAGACTTGTGAAGTTCCGTTGCAATACCCAGGTATCAATTATAATTTACGCATCCTCAGCCACCAATTCCTCCCGCTGCCTAACAAGTCATCAATCCACCTCGAGTGGCCGGGCTCACTTGCACTCACTGCACAACTTCGGAGCATGCCGAGTGCCCTGACTCCAGCACACACCCCAAAAGGGCCGCGCGGGGACCGGACTCGCGACCTTCCCCGGCGCCTAGCCCGGCAGCCAGCCCCATTTCTTAACCCGCGCATTGTCCTTGCGGAGAACCCCGGCCGTTCCCACACTGGTGGGGACCAAGAGGAGGGACGAGGGAGGAGCTGGGGGAAGAGGATGAGGAGGAAGAGGAGGAGGAGGAAGACAACCTCCTCCCCTTCGCTCGGGCGACCAGTGAAGGTCTGGTGCTTTCTCCGGCCCCCAGGCCCCGGCTCCCGGGAGCTCCCGGGAGGCCGCGGCCCCATCTCCCATCCTCCGCAACTTTCCCTCCGCTCGCACCCGCCTCTCCTCCGGGACCGGGCCTGTCGGGCTCCCTCCCCCGGCGGCCGGCCCCGGGCCGCGGCGCCTCCTCCTAAAATGGCAGGTCCCTCCCTCCGCCCGGCCGGCCTCGGCACGGGCCCGGTTGCAGGCCGCGGGGGGAGCCGGGCGCCGGGCCGGGCGGGGCCGCGGCCGGGCCGGGCCGGACACTCACCGGGACGATGGCGGGGCGCTCGCGCCGTTCCCTCCGGTGAGTCTCTGCCTCGGGCTCTCGCCGCTGCGCTCTCGCCGCGGCCTCCGCAGCCAGCGCCGCCCCGGCCTCCTCTCTCCGCCCCCGGCGCTCCCGGCTCCGCGGCCGAGCCGCAGCCTCCTCAGTCTCTCTCCGGCTCGCGGTTCCAGCGGCGCCCGGGGCCGGGGAGGCGACAGCACCCTCCCCGGCAAATACCGCAGTCCCCGGACCCCGACTCCCGGCGGCGGGGCCGCGAGGCCCGGCCCGGCGCGGAGGGCGGCGGCGGCGAGGCCGGGCGCCGAGTCGCGGTCGCTGCCGGTGGCTTCTTCCCGAGGAGGATTTTGTAAATCTCACAAAATGGCGCGCGCTCCAAACCTGCGCAGCGAGAAGCGCCGGGGCCCGAGCGGCGGCGGCGGCGGCGGCGGCTCCTCCGCCAGGAGAGCCCGAACCGCCCGCCCCCGAGTCCCCGCACAGACAGACAGACACTCACACACACTCACACACACACGCACGCACACTCGTCCTCGCACACGCTCACTCACATACACACTCTCTCACACTCACACCGGTCCCGCCCGCTCGCCGGCGGCGGCAGCGGCACCAACAGCAGCAGCAGGAACAGCAGCAGAAGCGGCGGCGGCGGCGGCGCCCGCACCCCCCGCTCGGGGTGTCCGCTCCCTGAGCCCGTCCCGGGCCGCGATCAGCAGCAGCGACAGCAGCAGTCTCCCCGGATCCCCCCGCCGCTCTTGCCGCCGCCACCCCCGCCTCACTCCAATGGGGCTTTTTATTATTATTCGGGCGGGAAGCGAAAGGGTTTAAAAAAAAACCAACCAACAAAATGGCGACGGACCGACCCGGTCGCTATAGCAACTGTCAATCAAAACGCAAAACCCCGGCTGACGTGCTGACGTCCTCCTCCCGCCCCCCGGCCCCAAGCCGGCGGGCGGGGCCTGTTGCTCGGGCAACGGCAGATTCCGTTCCCTCCTTTCCCTCTCCCCCTCCGTCCCCAACCAACCACCCAACCCCCTCAGGTCACGTGAAGGATAAATTCGGAGTTCGGGCCCGCTACGAGTGTCAGAGGAGGGCGCGTGATTCGCTCGGGGGAGGGGAGAAGAGGGGGATGGCCGGGCCGAGGTAGGGAAGGGGAAGAGGAAGGGGGGCGAGGCGGCGGCCCGGCCTGTGCGCGAGCGCCCGCCTCTTCCCCGGCCGCCCAGCCGCGCCCCGCCCCGCTCCCGTCGCGCCCGCCGCGCCCGCGCCGACTGCGGCCCGCAGAGCGCGCGCGGGCCCTGCGCCACCGCCCTCACAGCCCAGCGCTTCCGCGTCGTGCGCCCGCAGCCCCGCCCGCTCCGGGGGGAGGGGGGCTGGACTCTGAGGCCACGCGGGGACCCGGGGAACCCACCCCTCGCGCGCCCGGGCCGGGGGTTCTCACCTTCATCCCCGGGGAGCGCGCCAGCCGCGCACGTCCGCGGATTTAAGCTGTTCTTCGAAGGGCTCGCGTGCCCCCCTCGCCGGAAAATGCCCACGGAGGCTGCGGCGGGGGGTGGGGAAGAGGCCGCCTCCGCGTTTCAGACATCTCAGGAATTCCGGACGCTTCGCCCGTATTCACGATGCCCCTGCGGCTGACACCTTGATTAAATCCTGTCGCTCGGTCTTTGAGGCGGCCAATGCAAGCGTACAGAAATTATGGACGGAGCCATCATAAAAACTTTAGGCTGTGCAGGCTCTCCCAGGCATTCCCACGGATTTCAACCCCCCCTCCCGCCTTTCCGGGCACAGCCTTCCTTCCCCGTCGGAATTCCCCGAAAATTAATCGTCTTAAGCTGTTACTGTATCTTTGTCCAACTCCCTGATTTCCTTTTTCATGTATCGTCTCAGTTTCCAGATTCTAGATCCGCCCACAATTTATTAATATTCTGGCCTTGGTTTATCTTTGTTTTATCTAGACCTTCTGCCCGACTAAATATTGCGAGGTGTGCTCCCCAGGCATTAAAACCTAGGTATGCTAGTAGCCCTGCTGTGCTGGCTACTGTGTAATTAGTAGACAGCCACTGTCTGAAATTATATTTTGTACCAGTCTAGTAAAATGGCATTTAATATTATGGTAAAAAGGATATTATAGATATTATTTTACTCTTATTCACCAGTTTATGGATTTATTTCTAAGCTTGTTTTTGCAATCTTATGATAATGTTCATATCAATTTTTTCTGAAGCTTAAACCGTTCATAAGTACAGTGGCTGCATATACAATCTTACAGGTGTAAAGAAAAACAACCCCATAGCCTGTATGGGAGAACAATCTAAAAAAAGAGCGGATGTATGTGTATGTCTAACCGATTCACTTTGCTGTACACCTGAAGCTAACACAACATTGTAAATCAACTATACTCCAGTAAATAAAATGTTTTTAATCTTTTAGTACAAATCAAAAGGAAAAACAACCCCGTTATAAATACTGGTCTCTATCCTGTGTGACTGGAGAAAAGACACTTGAGTTTTTCCAACAAATGTTTCCCTCCTACAGTTATCAGAACCTTGATATACTAAGGCAACCATTCAAATTAGCACAGGCCATGAAAGAAACCAGACTAAACTTAAGATAAGTTAGGCAAAAAGTAGGCAAATAACTTACTTCAGACTGATTCTCATGGTATCAAAAGTTGCCATGACTATCAAAAGTTCTTTTAGAGTGCCGACTTTTTCAAAATTAGTAATGCAGTTAAAGTCCACATTCAACTTGATTGTTTTGAAGGAAGTGGTGAAGAGTGTCCCTATTGAGGGTGAGAGATTGCAATCTTGACTCTGCCCAAACTTACACTTCCACCTATACAACCAACTCCTTCCTCCCTCCTGCTTCTCTTCTCCCTGCTCCCACCGCCAAACCCACCCCCATCCACCACAGTTCCACTTCTATCAGGACACTTAAGCATCTGCAACCTTTAACACTAAATTAAATTTGACTCAATTTTTTATTGCTGGTGGGACTTCCCTGGTGGCACAGTGGTTAAGAATCCGCCTGCCAATGCAGAGAACATGGGTTTGAGCCCTGATCCGGGAAGATCCCACATGCTGCAGAGCAACTAAGCCTGCGAGCCACAACTACTGAGCCCGTGAGCCACAACTGCTGAAGCTCGTGCTCTGCAACAAGAGAAGCCACCGCAACGAGAAGCCCGTGCACCACAATGAAGAGTAGCCCCCGCTCACCGCAACCAGAGAAAGCCTTTGCGCAGCAATGAAGACCCAACGCAGCCAAAAATAAAAACAAATAAATTTATTTTTAAAAAATGTTTATTGCTGGTAATGAAGGAAACTTGCATAAGTAGTCTTCTAGATAACCTGAAAAGAATATGACAGTGTCTCAAGAAATGTGCCCTTGTCTTCAGTCAAGTCCACCTAGAAGGTTATCAGGGTGAAGCAGAATCTTGAGCTTATAATCATGCAGTAATAGCAGGCATTGCTGGTCTTCATATCAAGAAGGCTGCACCCTTTCTCCCCTCCACCCCACCGCCACCACCATCCCTCCTCCCAGTATGACAGCCTTAAACAACGTTGATCAATAAACTGTCATGTCCAGGTTGGAATGCCGTAAAATGGTTTTATACAGGCTTCATCTAAAAAGTAACCTGTGAATTATGCTGATCCCAAACACGTGAACACATGTAGGCAGGAAGGACCCTGGTACAGATGCCAGTTTAGTCTTGACCAGGTTCAGTGATTAAATCCTTGCTCTCATCTGAGAATCTTCCCATCAGGTCCACAGACAGATGTACTACAAATATATCTAGTCATAGAAATTAACATCTACAAGCAAAGACCCCCAAATCACAGATGGTTACAGCCTGCACATACCCAGCACATTCTAGGGTATCTCTAAACCTCAGCAACATTACCTCCCCATTATACCAGTGAGAAATCAAGTCCTGAATAATTAAATAACTTTCCCAAGGTCATACCACCAGTAAGTGGTAAAGCCAAGATTTAAACTCATGTGTAATTGCAAAGCCTATGTTCTTTCCACCACACCAAAATGATGCAAGATTATTTGGAGAGCGGGTTTTTACAGAGGTATTCAAGATAAGGTCATTGGAGTGAGCCGTAATCCAATGACTGGTGTCCTTATAAAAAGGTAAAATTTGAACACACAGACACACACAGGGAAGATGATGTGAAGACACAGGGAGAACTCCACGTACACCTGAGGCTGCCAGAAACTGGTAGAGAGGCTTGGAACAAGATTCCGTTTTGGAGTTCTACCCTCCAGAACTGTGAGACAATACATTTCTGTTGTCAAAGCCACCTGGTTGGTGGTACTTTGTTATGGCAGTCCCGGCAGACTGATACACCGATCTAAGTCAAGATGCCAGGGGTTTTCTTGCTGGTTTCCAAATCTGCTCATGACCACTCTTGGTGGTGTACCATACTAAGCCCAAAAGTTCAGCAGTTGGAACCCCACTGGGAGTTATAACCCAAACATTCCAAGGATAAACAAGCTAACCAAAAATCCTATCTTTGCGCCTCATACCAGGTGACAAGGTGCACAATTTACAATTCATGCCTGGACAGTGGTGAGGACACCCTTGCTCTTCTCACAGACTTCTGAGTGAAAGTTCTTGATTGTTCCCTCATACAAGCTTTATTGTTTGTTCTGATTTTATAAGTAATTCATGTATATCAAACAGATTTTAAAAAAACAAACTAAATTAAAACAAGAGAGGGGGCTTCCCTGGTGGTGCAGTAGTTGAGAGTCTGCCTGCCGATGCAGGGGACACGGGTTCGTGCCCCGGTCCGGGAAGATCCCACATGCCGCGGAGCAGCAGGGCCCGTAAGCCATGGCCGCTGAGCCTGCGCGTCCGGAGCCTGTGCTCCGCAACGGGAGAGGCCACAACAGTGAGAGGCCCGCGTACCGCAAAAAAAAAAAAAAAAAAAAACAAGAGAGGGGCCTTATTTAAGCTGACAAATGTAGTATGCTGAATGGACCGAAAAGTTAACACTCAGTTCTCTACAGTGGAGGTCCAAAGCCAAAAAATAAAAATAATATATGGTCATTACAGACAGTTTTACAATATGGAAAAAAATAGAGGTAAAGATTATTCATAGATACCACCCAGAGGTAAACCTTGTTATTAGCTTCATACTGGAATAAGTCCTCCCAGATTTTCTTAGGGAAACATGAGCTCACACACACACATACAACATACAGAGGTACATTTTATGCCTTTTGCCTTTTTTACTTAGTTATGTTGTGACCAAATTTTTGTGTTAATCAATTGAAATTTAGATAATTATTTTAAAAGCTACAAGTATTCCATCAGGTGAACGAACCATAATTAATTTAATTGCTCCTCTAGTTTTTTTTAAAGGAAGTTTTCTTCTTTGTTTGTTATTACAAATAAAGTTGCATAAACAGCCCATATATACATTTTACATACCTGTCTAGTTATTTCCTTAGTATAAAGGCATGTATCCTTAAAAGGCTTGATTCATGTTGTGAACATATCCCACAGAAATGATTTCACCGATTTGCACTCCTAAAAGTAGTATGTGAGAATGGCTTTTTCCCACACTCTACCACACCCTCTTGTTTTATTTATTTATTTATTTATTTTTCATTTTAACATCTTTATTGGAGTATAATTGCTTTACAATGGTATGTTAGTTTCAGCTTCACAACAAAATGAATCAGTTATATATATACATATGTTCCCATATCTCTTCCCGCTTGCGTCTCCCTCCCTCCCACCCTCCCTATCCCACCCCTCCAGGCGGTCACAAAGCACCGAACTGATCTCCCTGTGCTATGCGGCTGCTTCCCACTAGCTATCTACCTTATGTTTGGTAGTGTATATATGTCCATGCCTCTCTCTTGCTTTGTCACAGTTTACCCTTCCCCCTCCCCATATCCTCAAGTCCATTCTCTAGTAAGTCTGTGTCTTTATTCCTGTTTCACCCCTAGGTTCTTCATGACATTTTTTTTTCTTAAATTCTATATATATGTGTTAGCATACGGTATTTGTCTCTCTCTTTCTGACTTACTTCACTCTGTATGACAGACTCTAGGTCTATCCACCTCATTAAAAATAGCTCAATTTCATTTCTTTTTATGGCTGAGTAATATTCCATTGTATATATGTGCCACATCTTCTTTATCCATTCATCCGATGATGGACACTCAGGTTGTTTCCATCTCCGGGCTATTGTAAATAGAGCTGCAATGAACATTTTGGTACATGACTCTTTTTGAATTATGGTCTTCTCAGGGTATATGCCCAGTAGTGGGATTGCTGGGTCATATGGTAGTTCTACTTGTAGTTTTTTAAGGAACCTCCATACTGTTCTCCACAGTGGCTGTATCAATTTACATTCCCACCAACAGTGTAAGAGGGTTCCCTTTTCTCCACACCCTCTCCAGCATTTATTGTTTGTAGATTTTTTGATGATGGCCATTCTGACTGGTGTGAGATGATATCTCATTGTAGTTTTGATTTGCATTTCTCTAATGATTAGTGACGTTGAGCATTCTTTCATGTGTTTGTTGGCAGTCTGTATATCTTCTTTGGAGAAATGTCTGTTTAGGTCTTCTGCCCATTTTTGGATTGGGTTGTTTGTTTTTTTGTTATTAAGCTGCATGAGCTGCTTATAAATTTTGGAGATTAATCCTTTGTCAGTTGCTTCATTTGCAAATATTTTCTCCCATTCTGAGGGTTGCCTTTTGGTCTTGTTT
This sequence comes from Tursiops truncatus, assembly GCF_011762595.2. NCBI lineage: Eukaryota > Metazoa > Chordata > Mammalia > Artiodactyla > Delphinidae > Tursiops > Tursiops truncatus. The sequence goes on along the minus strand of NC_047037.1, from coordinate 136,188,034 downwards.
ATGGTTTCCTTTGCTGCGCAAAAGCTTTTAAGTTTCATTAGGTCCCATTTGTTTATTTTTGTTTTTATTTCCATTTCTCTAGGAGGTGGGTCAAAAAGGACCTTGCTGTGATTTATGTCATAGAGTGTCCTGCCTATGTTTTCCTCTAAGAGTTTGATAGTTTCTGGCCTTACAGTTAGGTCTTTAAGCCACTTTGAGCTTATTTTTGTGCATGGTGTTAGGGAGTGATTCAATCTCATACTTTTACATGTAGCTGTCCAGTTTTCCAGCACCACTTATTGAAGAGGCTGTCCTTTCTCTACTGTACATTCCTGCCTCCTTTATCAAAGATAAGGTGACCATATGTGCGTGGGTTTACCTCTGGGCTTTCTATCCTGTTCCATTGATCTATATTTCTGTTTTTGTGCCAGTACCATACTGTCTTGATTACTGTAGCTTTGTAGTATAGTCCGAAGTCAGGGAGCCTGATTCCTCCAGCTCCGTTTTTCGTTCTCAAGATTGCTTTGGCTATTCGGGGTCTTTTGTGTTTCCATACACATTGTGAAATTTTTTGTTCTTGTTCTGTGAAAAATGCCCGTGGTAGTTTCATGGGGATTGCATTGGGTAGTAGAGTCATTTTCACAATGTTGATTCTTCCAATCCAAGAACATGGTATATCTCTCCATCTATTTGTATCATCTTTAATTTCTTTCATCAGTGTCTTATAATTTTCTGCATACAGGTCTTTTGTCTCCTTAGGTAGGTTTATTCCTAGATATTTTATTCTTTTTGTTGCAGTGGTAAATGGGAGTGTTTTCTTGATTTCACTTTCAGATTTTTCATCCTTAGTGTATAGGAATGCCAGAGATTTCTGTGCATTAATTTTGTATCCTGCTACTTTACCAAATTCATTGATTAGCTCTAGTAGTCTTCTGGTAGCATCTTTAGGATTCTCTATGTATAGTATCATGTCATCTGCAAACAGTGACAGTTTTACTTCTTCTTTTCCGATTTGGACTCCTTTTATTTCCTTTTCTTCTCTGATTGCTGTGGCTAAAACTTCCAATTTGCATTTCTTTGACCATTTAGTATCTTCTTTGTATATATGTATATATATGTTTATTAGCTATTTGTGCTCTGCTTGTGTATATCCTATGCCTATTTGGGGGAAAAGGAAATATAAAATGTCATATATATTGATTTTATTTTTTATCGATTTCTTTTTTTTTTAGTTACTGCAAAGAATAAGGAGGAGGAGAAAAAGAAAGGAGGAAGGGAGGAGGGGATGAAGGAGGAGGTGGAGGAGAGAGGGAAGAAAGGGGGGAGGAGAAAGGAAGAAAAGAAAACTGGCAGGCCATATGCTGTTGTTAGGCTAGTGTATGATATCAACACCAGACATTCATCACCACAGTCAATTTACCTGTGGCCATCTCTCCTTGGATCTAGCCCAGACTTCTTTCCTGCTCTCAGCCTCACTGCCCTCAGCATCCCTGCCTCCTCTTGAACAGCCACTGGGACCAAGTGCTCTGCTGCCATTATCCTAGCATCAATAAGGTTGCCTACAAGGTTGTTTATCCCAAGGTGGGGTTCTAATGCTGTCATTTTTTAGAAGGAGGACAATACAATATTCATTACTTTCCTAACCTGTAAGAATGTTTACCAGTATTATTTCATGAATTATCATTAACATTTTCTTTTTCTGTGACATCAAGATAAAGGTTGAATAGAAAATGTGAAATTGTGGATTAAACTGGATATTTGCACTGTTTGGAAATACCTTGAAACAGTATTTTGCAACATTTTGGCAAGACTTGAAAAGAACTACAATTTAATATATTGATTCATATATATATATATATATATATATATATATATATATATATATACCTTCCTTGAAATTAACAGGTTGAGGAAAAATACCCTAATGAAACTGTGAAAAACAATTAAGTACATGGAATTAAAACTAAGTAGGAGGCACAGAGATCTACAAAAGCCACTTACTTCAATGGTTCATTAGCTCAACAGTTTTGGAGAACTTTGGCTATTTTCTTGGCGCTTTAATGTAGGTATGTTAGTGGACATCATTTAATATTCCTACAGTGTTTTTTGGTATGTCCATTTCCTGCTATTTTCCAGTGTTTGCTTCAATTCAGTGCAAAAGATATTTATGTGGGTATAGCAGTGGTATTACTTTATTACATTGTATTTGCATGTCTAAACTATACGTGCTTTTAGGGCAAGGTTCCTATATTTTCATCATTATATCACCATATCTGGCATACCATAAATGCTGTTTTGCTTTGTATTGTTAAATGAATGATGATCTACTGCTATTTCCTTCCTATTTCCCTACGTGAGGTTTTTGGCAATTGTAAAACTTTATGAGAAACTGTCCATTGATTTGTATAGAAGTGGGAAATGTTCTCTTCTGATCTTAAAATGGATAGAATTTCTCTAGTGCCAGAGGATAGATTGTTGCAGGGCAAAACTGGAAGAAGAAGATTCCACTGAAGAGATACAGTAATGTTAGCGATTACCATGGAGCTAGTTCTATTTCATCAGTGTTTCTCAAACCAGTGTTCCTGCACAGTCCACAGCTCACCCCAAGTACCTCCAGTCTGAGAAATCATAGATTAGGGCATTCTCATTGGACAGGGGTTTAGGCAGGAATTCTGTGTGGCTGAGTCTTTTAGCTTCTATATCCCAAACACAAAAATAACAGCCTTCTGTCTGCTTGTACTATTAGCAGCTTAAGGGCAGAATCAAATAGCCAAACCATTTGTGAAGGTCAACAAAAACGCCTGTCCTTTCCCATGTCTGAAAGCAATTCCAGAATTTTTTTTTTTTGCGGTACGCGGGCCTCTCACTGTTGTGGCCTCTCCCGTTGCGGAGCACACGCTCCGGACGCGCAGGCTCAGCGGCCATGGCTCACGGGCCTAGCCGCTCCGTGGCATGTGGGATCTTCCCGGACCGGGGCACGAACCCGCGTCCCCTGCATCGGCAGGCGGACTCTCAACCACTGCGCCACCAGACAAGCCCAATTCCAGAATTTTAAAAGCAAAAATTATTTATTATGTTTCCTTTTTAAATCTATAACATGAAGAGTATAAAGACTAAGACCAAAGGAACCACTAATCCCATTATAATGACTGTTTATTTTAAAAATAAAAACAGTTCAAGCTTATGGTTTGAAAACCCAAACAGAACAGAAAAGAAGGACATAAAGAGTAAAAGCCCTGTCCCAGCCTCTTAGCTTGTTCCTCCTTCCCCCTCCTCCTCAGGGCTGCAGAGGACTCTTTCTCAAATTCAGTATAATATCACCTGTAAACACCTAAAGGGCTCTCACTGCTTTGGGGATAACACTCCTACGCCTCAGTTTGTCACCCAGTCCTCTCACGATCTGACCCTCAGGCCTCCTTGGTAGAGGCATCCCCAACTGAGGCCCCCATAACACTGTTCTCTCTTTTGGAAGGTCTCATTCCCTCATCAAAGCATTTCTCTTCCTGCATCTTCATTATAGGTTTCCTTTTCCGTCTGCCAGGAGGAAAGGAAGCTCTTCAAGGGCAGAGGCCTAGCTCACTTGGCTTTTTTTTAACCCCCAGTGCTTGAAATATACTGGCAACCAAGTAGATGTTTTTGTAAGAATGGAGCCACCATCGAATTGCAAAACAGCTGAAACCAGGAAATGGTTAAAAGCAAGAGAAGCCCACTTCACTCTGGGCTTGAAAGGGGGTGGCCATCTGCTTCCGGCCTTCCTCTCTGTCCCACGGTGGATGCAGGCTTCCTGCAGATTGGGAGGGAGCCTGCGTGGGAGAGTTATAAACCCAAAGGTGTTTTCAGGGAGGTGGGTCAATATATGGGACCCGCTTACTTGCTTTGCTAGAAAGGCCAGGTGGGGAGGGTCCCCCAGGAGTGCAGCTGGGAGTCGCTCACTAGAATATGATGCTGGGCAACTTCTTGGAGCCAAAAGGGAACCTGACATTTCATTTCAGTGCGCCAAGCCCAAACAGACTAGGCAAGGATTCGGGGTGGATGCCAGAAACAGGAATAATTTCCTGGGCTATGTGCTTTCCAGCTAGACAGATAGAGCGGAGGCTCAAAACCCAGTGTTCTGGGGGTCTGAGTTGACAGGGTCGAAGGTATATATGAGACAAGAGGGATAATGTGGCAGGTATAGTCATTCAGACCGCCAGGGACGGGGGCCCTGTCCTGAGCAGAAGGCACCTGAGACATCATGGAATCCTAGGATGGTAGAGTGGGAAGGAGCCCCGCCCTCACCTGTCAGACCCCTAATCGTGAAGTCGCTGCTATGGCATAGAAAGGACACACAGGAGACCCTACCTGTTAGCTGTACTGCGACATTCTGTTCACATTAGTCATTGGGGACATTTTCATTGCCTTGCAGTGAAGCAGGGCACAGGCAAAGTCCTGTGAGTCTGGACTTTCAAGAAGGGACTGCTGACCTTAACAGAGTAATAATAGCAACTGGAAAAGTGAGTGGTTGTAGGGACTGTGAACGTGAGCCTCTGGTCCAGCTCCACTACCTCCCAGCTGTAGGAACTTGGGTGGTTTACTTAACCTCTCTGAATCTGTTCTCTCATTTTATTCAATTTTATTTATTTATTTTTAGGTATGTGTAGTTTATTGTATGCATTTATACTTCAATAAAGCTACTACCCCCAAAAAAGCCTGCATCCCTAACTTTGTTCTCTCATTTTAAAAGGGGGATTCTTTCTAATACTTTGTGAACTGTAAATTATTATATAAATATTGGGCCCTGATACAAATAATAATAAATAATAAGAGATTTGCCTCCAAATTTTTGCTTTTGAAGTCTTTTCCATGACATCTTCCCCTTCAAAAAATAATGAATAAATCACTTCTTCTGTGTTTTCAAAACTCTCCGGTCTTTCTACTGTAAGCATAAGTGATTTTTAGTCTGCGTTTAAACATCTTCATGAGCTGGAAACTCACTACCTCCTGAAGCTGCCCTTAACTGTATACACCATGAACTGACCGCCTCACACTTTCCACCCACACTTTTGGGACCACAAAGACCAAGTCTCACTCCTCCTCCAAATACCAACCTTCAAATATTGGAAGAAAGCTGTGATTTTCCCACCTGAATCTAGTTTTTCTCAGGCTAAACGTCTCCTTTTCTTTCAACACTTGCCCTGGCCAATCCACCACCCTTCAAGCAACTCCCCTCGAGGACATCCTTAAGTTGAAACATTGGAAACAACCTAAATGTCCAGCAGTGGGGGCTTGACTAAAAAAATGTGGCAAATCGGGCTTCCCTCGTGGCGCAGCGGTTGAGAGTCCGCCTGCCGATGCAGGGGACGCGGATTCGTGCCCCGGTCCGGGAAGATCCCACATGCCGCGGAGCCGCTGGGCCCGTGAGCCATGGCCGCTGAGCCTGCGCATCTGGAGCCTGTGCTCTGCAACGGGAGAGGCCACAACAGTGAGAGGCCCGCGTACCGCAAAAAAAAAAAAAAAAAAGTGGCAAATCATGTCAAAATAGGGACTTCCCTGGTGGCCCAGTGGTTAAGACTCTGTACTCCCAGTGCAGGGAGCCCAGGTTCGATTCCTGGTCAGAGAACTAGATCCCTCATGCCACAACTAAATGAGCCCACATGCTGCAACTAAATGAGCCTGCATGCTGCAACTAAAGGAGCCCACACGCCGCAACTAAAGGAGCCCACACGCCGCAACAAAGATCCTGCGCAGCCAATAAATAGATATATTTTTTTAAATCATGTCAAAATAGAACACATAATAAAAGAATAAATAAAGTAGTAGATTTGGTATGACTTCAATTTTGTAATGAAAATTATATATATTAAAATAAATTTCTGTAATATTTACCACAGGGTGGTACAATTATAGGTGATATTTCCCTTTTTTGTGCCTTTTTTCAAATTTTCTACAATGAATTACTGGCGATTAGGAGAAAAAAATAGACCCTATGTCCCTGTATTTTTTAACCTAATGAATCAGGTTCTAAATCTTGGGAATATCATAAAATAGGCCTCTTCCCACGTCTCATTTCAGAAATAAACATGTGGCAGTAAGCCCAGAATACCAGGAGCCTAGCAGGCATCCAACAAGTATTTGTTTCCTTCTTTACTTCACTAAGTTCTTGAGAACTATTCTCATATCCTCCCTTCTCATTAAAATTTCCTTCATCTGCTTCCTATGCCTGGACTTCGATTCCATGTTACAAAAGACATTCTCCGTACCTCCAGCTCTGTCCGAGCAATTGATTTGTGGCGGGGCAGGCAGGGGAGGGGGCTCTGAAAGACACCAGCTCCAACAACAAGAAAGAAAAAATTGGACATTTCTTTAATACCCATTTAAGAGCGGGAAAGCAATTAGAGAGTAGATCATTTAAGTAAAGGAAGATGGGGAAACACCATCAAGTCAGTATCCAGCCAGTTATTCAATAGGATGATGGTACAAATCACCATGCAACAAATATCATCTCTTGCTTACCCCAAAGGTTAAGGAATTGGCTCACTGTAATTTTAGCAGTAACGAATTGGAGGGGTGAGTCAATCCACACCTCCCACCTCCGTCCTTCTCACAGATGAGAAAATGGCAGCCTAGGGGGGCTATGAGATTTGCCCCAAGTTGACCCACTTAACTGCAGAGTCGGAGGGAGAGACAGGCCACCTGATGCCTAGTCCAGGGCTCTCTCCATCTCTTCTGCCTTCCTTCCATCAGGTTTTGAGAGAGAATTTACAAAGTGTTTGCAGCAATTTGAAGGAAATAACACCAGCACTGTTGGCCTGAATCACCAACAGTCTTGAACCTGGAACCTAGGAAGGTGGGGGGAAAGTCTTTCCACCCCTACAGAGGAGCCTCCGGGTTCAAGACTGTTGGTGATCTCGGGCCACCTTTAGTGCTGGTGTTATTTCCTTCAAATTGCTGCAAACACTTTGTAAATTCTCTCTCAAACCTGATGGAAGGAAGGCAGAAGAGATGGAGAGAGCCCTGGACTAGGCATCCGGTGGTGGCCGGTCTCTCCCCCAACTCTGCAGTTAAGTGGGTCATTTGGGGCAAATCTCATAGCCCCCCTAGGCTGCCACTTTCTCATCTGTGAGAAGAACAGAGGTGGGAGGCGTAGATTGACTCACCTCTCCAATCCGCTACTGCTAAAAACTCAAGGAGCCAATTCCTGGAACTTTGGGTAAGCAAGAGAATATTTGTTGCATGATTTATGCTATCATCTGATTGAATAATTGGCTGGATACCGACTTGGTGTTTCCCCATCTTCCTTTACTTAAATGATCTACTCTCTAATTGCTTTTCCTCTCTTCAGTGGGTATTAAGGAAATATCCAATTTTTTCTCTCTTGGCTTATAGCCATGGCTTCTTGTCCCAGAGGTTTCTGAGCCTGTGAATAATTATCTGGTTTAAGTTAAGGATGCCCTGAAGGTAATAACATACTTTGCTCATGGTTCAATTTTGCTTGTACTTCCTGTGTAAAGTTCTCCCCTCGAAAACAATCTGCAATGATAACATTACCAACAATACCACTTTACATTTATACAGAAATTTTTGCTAGAGTATCTTTCATGTTTCTTATACCAGTGATCAATACAGGCTTTAGCAAGGAATAAGTAAGTGTCAAGTAAGTGTCCTCAGTTATGTTTGAGTGGCTCCTTAAAACAGTTTTCTAACCCTACCATTTCATTTTCCAATTAATTTGTGGCAAACATATGGAAAGAACTGATGTTTGTATATTGACCATGTATCCCAGAGTTTTGCTTAATTCATTAATTAGTTTTAATAGATTGTAAATTCCTTTAGATCTTCTGTGTACACAACTTCTTATCTGTAAATAATATTTCACTTCTTCATTTTCAAACTGTGTGCTTTTATTTCTTTTTTCCCATGATTGTACATACTTGAACCTCAGTATAATGTTGAATGTAAGTGGTGATAGCAAACATTTTTGTCTCGCCTGATCCTAGAGGGAAAAGCATTCAATATTTCATGATTCAGAATTTCATATATTAGCCATAAGCTTTTCAGATACTTTTATCAAATGCAGGAAGTTTCCTTCTATTTCTGCTTTACTGAGTGTTTTTGTGATGAACAGGTGTTGAATTTCACTGAGTGACTCTCTGAATCTATTGAGAGAATCGTATGGCTTTCCTCCTTTATTTTGCCAGTGATTTTTTGTTAATAATAGCTAATTTTTTGTTTAAGATTTCTGTGTTCATCAGAGATATCAGTCTGCAACTCTCTTACAATGTTCTCATCAGGTTCTGTTCTCAACGTTATGCTGGCCTCATAAAATGAGCGAGGAAATATTCCCCTTTTCTCCTTCCTGTGAAAGAGTTATATAGGATTAGTATCATTTCTTCATTAAATTTTCAAAAAAATTTAACAGCGAAGTCAGTTGGGACTGAAGTTTTTGTACAGGGACTGTTTTTAATAACAGATTCCATTTCATTAAACAATATGAGAATACTCAGATATTATACTCCTTGTATCAGTTTTTGATAAATTGATTTTTTCAAATAATTTCTCCATTTTATCTAACCTGTTGAATTTATTGATATAAAGTTGCTCTTAATTTCCTCTTATTATCCTTTTCTTATCTGTAGGATCTGTGGTTAAATCTAAGTTTTCATGACTGGTATTGATAACTTGTGTTTTCACTCATTTTTATTCATCAGTCTTGTAAACATTATATTATTTTTTTAATCTTTTAAAAAAGATTGGTCATGTTGATTCGTGGTCATGTTGATTCTTGTCTATTGCAGTTCTGTTTTGCCATTTCATTGATTTAGGGCCTTTTTTTTTTTTTTTTTTCGATATGCGGGCCTCTCACTGCTGTGGCCTCTCCTGTTGCAGAGCACAGGCTCCGGACGCGCAGGCCCAGTGGCCACGGCTTACGGGCCCAGCCGCTCTGCGGCATGTGGGATCTTCCTGGACCGGGGCACGAACCCGTGTCCCCTGCATCGGCAGGCGGACTCTCAACCACTGCGCCACCAGGGAAGCCCTAGGGCCTTTTTAAAAGTATTTATTTCCTGGTACTTACTTTCGATTAAATTTGCTCTTATTTTTCTAAGCCTTTTCAGATTGAAGTTTAGGTAATTAGCTTTCACCTTGTCTTCTAGTTTGCACATTAGAACAATATATCCCCCTGTCAAGCCCTGCTCTGGCTATACCCCACACATGTTGATGGATTATATTTTAATTATCATTTCAAGTCAAGATATTTCTAATCCATTGTGCTTTTTCTTTAACACATGGGTTATTTAAGAATGTGGGGCTTAATATTTACAGATAACTAGTTAGTTTTTGATTTCAACTTTAATTCCACTATAGTAAGGGAATATTCTCAGCGTGATTTCAATCTTTTGAAATTTTTTAAGACTTGCTTTGTCACTCAATGTAGAGTCTATTTTGGTGACTATTTCATGTGCACTTGAAAATAGTGTGTATTCTGCAATTGTTGGGTGAAGTGTTTTATAAGCATCAATTGGGTCACCTTGACTATTAATGCCATTGAAATCTGTGTTCCTACTGATTGTTTTGCCTGTTCTATTAGTTACTGAGAGAGGTGATTGTAGATTTGTCTTTATTGTGATTGTGGATTTGTTTATCTCTCTTTAATTTCTGTCAAATTTTGCTTTCTGTATCTAGAAGCTATGTTATTAGATACATATACATTTGTGATTCTTATGTCTTCCTACTGAATTCACCTTTTATATTGTGAAATGTCCGTCTCATCACCACCAGAACTTCTTGCCTTTCCATCTTTTTTTGTGATATTAATTTGCCAGACCAACCTTACTTAGCTAATGTTTACAGAGTATGTAATTTTCCATCTTTACACTTTCAGCCTAACTCTGCCTTTATATTTAAAGTGTAACTCTGTGAAATAGTATATAATTGGATCTTTTCTTATTGAGCCTGACGATCTTTGCCTTTGAATTATAATTTGATCCATTTTAATTTAATGTCTGATATGACTGAATGTATGCCTCCATCTTGTTATTTGTTTGCTACTTATGCAGTCTGTTCCTTGTCCCTTTGTTTCTTTTTCTCTTTTTCCTTTTACTAATTTCTTTTGGGTAAACCAAAGAAATGTATAACTCCATTGTATTTCCTCGATTTTTTTTCCAGTGTCATCATTTTGTGATTTTAATAGTTTAAATGGACACAGATTCTTGATAAGCAAGGAGTGTGGTACTGAATAAAGAATCACATGGAAAAGTCATATAATTTGTAGGAGCCATCTTGTTGGTGAAGATGGTGTAGCAGAGACACTCAGCATTGTGAACAGCAATGCAGAGCTGATCTTTGATTTGGTTTGGAGAAGTAAAGGCTGAAAGAGTACACTCAGGCACACAGCACTTTGTCTAATATTCAGGAACATAACTCTGGCTCCTCTCCATCTAAACCTTCTGAAATTTGTTGTCCGTAAAAACTTCTGTTTATTTAAGCAAAATTCATAATTTAAAACTGAATTAAAATAGAATCTATGTAATTAGAGTGCCATAAGTACATGATGAAAAGAAAAAAAAGGCAAATAAGAAATATTAAATAGAAAAATATTGCCATAGAGCAGGTGAAAATTGTGACAGAGTAGGTGAAATTGGTTCTGAAGAGATAAAACTGAATTACAAAAGCCTAGTTAGGCTGTTTCCTCTGTAATACAAAAGCACAAATAGACATGTAAGAGCTCAGGGAAATGTCCATACAAGCCAAAGAAAGGAAAGCTTAGAAAAGAAATTGAAAAAGTAATCCTAGTAATGAAGGTCCACTTAAAAGCAACACAAAAGAGAATGAACACTATGAAAAACATAATAAAGCATATAGAGAATAGGAAAGAGAAAAGCAAGAAAAAATGAATAAGTATTTTAAAAGGATTAGAGAGAATATGTTTTACATATGGAAGACAAAGAAGATCTAACCTGCATAGCCTTCATACCATTAGAAAAAACAAAAAAGCAAGGGAGGAAGGAGTGTAGAAAAATATTTAAAGATATAATTCAAGACAACTTTCCAAAAATAAAAGAGAATTTCAACCTGCAGGTTATAAGGAAATACCTTGTTCCAGAAAAAATCTCACAAAAAAAGATAATCATGAAGACATATTGTCTAAGGTTTCTGGTCTTCAAAGATAAATAATTCTTTAGACATCCTGTAAAAATATCACGTTATCTATATGTAGAGTGACCATATAATTTGTTGTCCTAACTGGGACACTTGTGAGTGAAAGTGGGTGGGCATTATTCATCATTATATTGGTACAACAGCATAAACTGGAGTTGTCCTCAGGGGGGAAATATATATATATATATATATATATCTGTATCTACCTAACCTCAGACTTTTCCACGGTAACATTCCATGAACATTCCTAGCATTCTCAAGGAAAGTATGCATAACCTAAGAATTTTACATCTAGATCTGTAGTTTCCATGAATGCTGTTTAAAGAAATTACACAGAACGAACTTCAGCCAACCAAGAGATAGCAGAACAACATACAAAGCATTAATGAGCATAAATCCATTTAAGAATATAACAGAGAGATTGTATATACCAAACTGAATAATAACACTAAAAATCTTAAGACTATAGAAGTGAAATAACTTAGAAACTAAGTGTGGGTAATGTGGAAAGAAGATGGAAAACAGGTTTTAAAATTTTTTTTTATAACCAGAGATAAAAAGATAACATCATTTGGGCTTCCCTGGTGGCGCAGTGGTTGAGAGTCCACCTGCCGATGCAGGGGACACGGGTTCGTGCCCCGGTCCGGGAAGATCCCACATGCCACGGAGCGGCTGGGCCCGTGAGCCACGGCCGCTGAGCCTGCGCGTCCAGAGCCTGTGCTCCGCAATGGGAGAGGCCACAACAGTGGCGTACCGCAAAAAAAAGAGAGCTACAGAAAATATAAAACACATAGTCGAACGGGAAATGTGCAGGATCTCTTTGAAGAAAATGCTAATATTCCACTGTGGGGCATTAAAAAAAAGATGGTAAATGTAGAGAAATACCTATTGCTAGATGGGACAACTCGATAATGTAAAGATACAAGCTCCCCACCCCACCCCCCCAAAAAAAGATAACATCATTTAAAGCTATTAAATGAGGTATAAGCATATTTAAATATATAAAGGTAAACATGTTTTAAAAATCTTGTACTTAAGTAGAATTACATGGTGGAAGGGACAGGGAAGATGAATGAAGTGAAAATATACTAATTTCTTATAGTATGCTTATAGTATGGAGTCAACAATGTGGTATCTACGGAAAAAGTATTCTCTGTTTGGATCACTAAGCCAAACTGTCTACAGGAGACATACCTAAAACTCAGTGACTCAGAAAGGCTTATTTGTTAATTAATAAGAGACAGGAAACCAAAACAGACAAATCCTCTCAGGAAAAATGCCAAGAGGTTTAACCATGAGATTCAATCAAATAAACCCTAAAGGAATGGATAACTGCAATTCTATCCAAATTGTTAGATTATAAAGTGAAGGAAATCTCAAGTACTTTTTTGTGTGTGTGATATTAGCTTAATGTACAACAAAAACCCAACTATGATAGCATAAACAAGAAAACTACAAAGAAATACCTTAGACTGACAACACAAGAATTCTAAATAAAACCTTGTATGACTATTACAATGACCAAGGAATTAAATGGTGTGTCAACATTTTAAAATCTATTAAAATAATTCACAGTATTAAAATATTAAAAGAGAAAAATAATGGACCATATCTATAGATTTTTGAAAAAGCATTTGATAGCAACCACTTTGAGCTAAGTTAGCTTTTTTTTTTTTTTGTGGTTCGCGGGCCTCTCACTGTTGCGGCCTCTCCCGTTGCACAGCACAGGCTCCGGACGCACAGGCTTAGTGGCCATGGCTCATGGGCCCAGCTTTTCCATGGCACGTGGGATCTTCCCAGACCGGGGCATGAACCCGTGTCCCCTGGATCGGCAGGCGGACTCTCAACCACTGCGCCACCAGGGAAGCCCTCACAGAATTCTTTTACTCTTCATGATACTTTTTCTTTTGATTCTCTTGGGCTTCCTCTGTAAACAATCATATAATCTGCAAATAAAATTTGCATAAATAGAATGCTCAGAAAACTGTCAAGTAATAGTTATGATACAGGACATCTTTATCTTGCCCCAATTTGGATGGCAATAAGCTTCATGCTGCATATAGGTAGAGATTTAAGTTCATCATGTTGTGGAAGTACCCATCTACTACTTTTATTGAGTATTTTTTAAAAAATCAAAGTGGCAAATATATAGTAAAGGCAGAGGATCAACCTCTTAACTATTCTAGGACAAAGATTAAAAGACAAAAAACTGTAAAATCAACTATAACTACAATAACTAATAAAGGGATAAACATGAAGATGTAAAATATGACATCAAAAACACAACAAGTAGAGGAGCAGGTAAAAATGTATATTTTTTAGAATATGTTTGATCTTAAATGACTACTGATTTAAAACAAATTGATATAGTTTTTGGTCAACATATATGAACCCCATGGTAACCACAAAACAAAAACCTACAATAGATACATAAAAACAAGAGACAAAGGAACACAAGTATACCACTAAAGAAAATCATCAAACCACAAGGGACTAAACTAAAAGAAGAAGGAAAAAAACAGAGAAGAACTACAAAAAACAACCAGAAAACAAGTAACTATATGGCAATAAGTACATACCTGTCAATAATCACTTTAAATATCAATGGACTAAATGCTCCAATCAAAAGATATAGAATGGCTGATGGAATAAAAAAAATAAGACCCATCTATTTACTGCTAACAACAGACTCACTTCAGAGCTAAAGATGCACACAGAGTGAAAGTGAGGGGATGGAAAAAGATATTTCATGCCAATGGAAATAATAAGAAAGTGGGGGTAGCAATACTCATATCAGACAAAATAGACTTTAAAACAAAGTCTATAATATAAGACAAAGAAGAGCATTAGATAATGATAAAGGGATCAATACAAGAGAATATAACACTCATTAACATATATGGACCTAATACAGGAGCACCTAAATATATAAAGCAAATATTAACAGACATAAAAGGAGAAATTGACAATAATACAATAATAGTAGGGGACTTTAACACCCACTTATAGCAGTGGACAGATCAGCCAGACAGAAAATGAATAAGGAAATAGCAGTCTTAAATGACACATTAGACCAGAGAAACTTAATAGATAACTACAGGTCATTTCATCCCAAAACAGCAGAATACACATTCTTTTTTATTTTTTTTTTAACTTTAAGTTTTTTTTTTAAGATTTAATTTTATTTATTTTTGGCTGTGTTGGGTCTTTGTTGCTGTGCACGGGCTTTCTCTAGTTGCAGCAAGCAGGGGCTACTCTTTGTCGCATTGTGCAGGCTTCTCATTGTGGTAGCTTCTCTTGTTGTGGAGCACGGGCTCTGGGTGCACAGGCTCAGTAGTTGTGGTTTATGGGCTCTAGAGGACAGGCACATTAGTTGTGGTGCACGGGCTTCGTTGCTCCACAGCATGTGGGATCTTTCTGGACCAGGGAGCGAACCCATGTCCCCTGCATTGGCAGGCAGATTCTTAACCACTGCACCACCAGGGAAGTCCTACACATTCTTTTCAAGTGCACATGAAACATTCTCCAGGAAAGATCACATGCTAGGCTGCAAAACAAGTCTCAACAAATTTAGACAGGATAGAAAGTACATCAAGCATTTTTCTGACAGCAGTGGTATGAAACTAGAAGTCAATTATTAAAAAATGGGAAAGACTGAAACATATGGAGACTAATTAACATGTTACTAAAAGCCCAATGGTTTAATAAAGAAATCAAAAAGGAAATCAGAAAATACCTCAACGCAAATGAAAATGGAAACACTTTTCATAATCTATGAGATTCAGCAAAAGCAGTTCTAAGAGAGAAGTTTATAGCAATAGAAGCCTACCTCAAGAAGTAAGAAATATCTCAAACAAACAACATAATCTATCCTCTAAAGGAATTAGTAAAAGGAAAACAAAGCCCAAAATCAGCAGAAAGAAATAATAAAGATCAGAGAGAAAATAAATAAAAAAGAAACCAAGAAAAAAATCAATGAAACCAAGAACTAGTTTTGTGAAAAGATAAATAAAATTGATAAATCCTTAGGTAGGCTATCAATGAAAACAAGAACTAGTTTTGTGAAAAGATAAATAAAATTGATAAATCCTTAGCTAGGCTCATCAAGAAAAAAAGAGAGAGAACCCAAGTAAACAAAATAAGAAATAAAAGAGGAGAAATAACAAATGATATCACAAAGGTACAAAAAATCGTAAGAATATTACAGTTATATGCCAACAAATTGGACAAGCTAAAAGAAATGGATGAATTTCTAGAAACATGTAACTTTCCAAGGCTGAATGAGGAAGAAATACACAATCTGAACAGACCAATCGGTTGTACTGAAATTGAACTTGCAATTTAAAATAATAATAATAAAAAAACTTTCAGCAAACGAAAGTCCAGTACTGGACGGCTTCACAGGGGAATTCCACTAAACATATAAAGAAGAGCTAATACCTAACCTTCTCAAACTATTCCAATAAATTGAAGAAGAGAGAACAATCCCAAATTCATTCTATGCGGCCACCATTACCCTGATACCAAAACCAGACAAAGACTACAAGAAAAGGAAAACTACAAGCCAGTATCTCTGATGAATATAGATGCAAAAATCCTCAAGAAAATACTAGGAAACCAAATTCAACAATATATAAAAAAAGGATCATACACCATGATTAAGTTGAATTTATTCTAGCATCACAAGGATGGTTCAACATACTCAAATCAATCAATGTGATACACCGCATTAACAAAAGGAAGGATAAAAATCAAACGATCAACTTAATAGATGCAGAAAAGGCATTTGACAAAATTCAACATGCATTCATAATAAAGAACTCTCATCAAAGGTGGTATAGAAAGAATATATTTCAATATAATAAAGGCCATTTGTAACAAACCCATAGCTAACATGATACTCAATGGTGAAAATCTGAATGCCTTTCCTTTAAAATGAGGAACAGGACAAGGATGCCCACTCTTGCCACTTTTATTCAACATAGTATTGGAAGTCCTAGTCACAGCAATCAGAAAAGAAAACAAAATAAAAGCATCCAAATTGGAAGGGAAGAAGTAAAATTGTCACTATTTGCAGATGACATGATAATGTATTTATTTATTTTATTTTTGGCTGTGTTGGGTCTTTGTTGCTGCACATGGGCTTTTCTCTGGTTGTGGTGAGTGGGGACCACTCTTTGTTGTGTTGTGCAGGCTTCTCATTGTGGTGGCTTCTCTTGTTGCAGAGCATGGGCTCTAGGAGCACAGACTTCAGTAATTGTGGTTTGCAGGCTCTAGAACACAGCCTCAGTAGTTGTGGCGCACAAGTTTAGTTGCTCCATGGCATGTGGGATCTTCCTGGACAAGGGCTTGAACACGTGTCCCCTGCATTGGCAGGCGGATTCTTACCACTGCGCCACAAGAGAAGACCCGACGTGATACGGTATATAGAAAATCCCAAAGTCTCCACCAAAAAACTATTAGATCTAATAAATGAATTCAGTAAAATTGCAGGGTACTTTATCAATAAACATAAGTCTGTTGCTCCTCTAAACACTAATAATGAACTATCAGAAAAAGAAAGCAAGGACTTCCCTGGTGGCACAGTGGATAAGACTCTGTGTTCCCAATGCAGGGGGCCCAGATTAGATCCCTGGTCAGGGAACTAGATCCCGCATGCATGCCGCAACTAAGGAGCTAACATGTCACAGCTAAGGAGCCCTGGAGCAGCAACTAAGGAGCCCACCTGCAGCCACCAGGACCAGGTGCAGCCAAATAAATAAATATTTTTTAAAAAGAAAAAAGAAAGAGAAAGCAATAAAGCAATCCTGTTTAAAATTACACTAAAAAGACTAAAAATACCTAGGAATAAATGTAACAAGGAGGAGAAGGACCTATACTCTGAAAACTATAAAACAATGATGAAAACAACTGAAGATGATACAAAGAACTGGAAAGATATTCCAAGATCATGGATTGGAATAATTTATATTGTTAAAATGTCCATAATATGCAAAGCAATCTACAGCTTTAATGCAATCCCTGTCAAAAATACCTGTGACATTTTTTTACATAACTAGAACAATGGAGCCACAAATGACCCCAAATTGCCAGATCAATTTTTTTTGACTAATTAATTTATTTTTATAGACGTATAGCTGATTTACAATGTTGTGTTAGTTTCAGATGTACAGCAAAATTATTCAATTATACATACATTTATATCTATTTTTTTCAGATTCTTTCCCCTTATAGGTTATTTGAAAATATTCAGTATGGTCTCCTGTGCTATACAGTAGATCCTTGTTGGTTATCTATTTTATATATAGTAGTGTGTGTCTGTTAATCCCAAACTCCTAATTTATCCCTCCCCACCCTGCCAAAGCAATCTTGAGAAAAAAGAACGAAGCTGGGAGTGAGTATCACCCTCCCTGACTTCAGACTATACTGTAAAACAACAGTAATCAAAACAGTATGGGTGCTTCCTGGTGTTGCAGTGGTTAAGAATCCACCTGCCAATGCAGGGGACATGGGTTCCAGCCCTGGTCCAGGAAGATCCCACATGCTGCGGAGCAACCAAGCCCATGAGCCACAACTACTGAGCCCATGTGCCACAGCTACTGAAGCCCATGTGCCTAGAGCCCGTGCTCCGCAACAAGAGAAGCCACCGCATTGAGAAGCCTGTGCACTGTGACGAAGAGTAGCCCCTGCTCACCGCAACTAGAGGAAGCCCACATGCAGCAATGAAGACCCAACGCAGCCAAAAAAAACCCAAAAAAAACACAGTATGATACTGGTACAAAAACAAACACATAGATCAATGCAACAGGGTAGACAGTCCATAAATAAACCCACTAATGGTCAGTTAAAATACAACAAAGGAGGCAGGACTATACAATGGAGAAAAGACAGCCTCTTCAGTAAGTGGGGCTGGGAAAACTGTACAGCTACATGTAAAAGAATGAATGAAATGAGAACATTTTCTCACACCAGATACAAAAGTAAACTCAAAATGAATTAAAGACCTAAATATAAGCCCTAAAATCATAAAATTCCTAGAAGAGAACATAGAACACTCTTTGGCATAAATCATAGTAATATTTTTTGGATCTGTCCCCTAAGGCAAAAGAAACAAAAGCAAAAATAAACATATGAGACTTCATTTAACTTAAAAGCTTTTGCACAGCAAAGGAAACCACTGACAAAACAAAAAGACAAATTAATGAAAGGGAGAAAATATTTGCAAATGATGTGACCGATAAGGAGTTAATATCCAAAATATATAAACAGCTCATACAACTCAATATCAAAAAACAAACAAACAGCTCAATTAAAAAATGGGCAGAAGACATGAATGGACATTTTCCAAAGCAGATATACAGATGGCTAACAGGCACATGAAAAGATGATCGACATTGCTAATCGTCAGAGAAATGAAAATCAAAACCACAATGAGCTATCAGTCACACCTGTCAAAATGGCTGTCACCAAAACATCTGCAAATAACGAATGTTGGTGAGGATGTGTAGAAGAGGGAAGCCTAGTACACTGTTGGTGGGAATGTAAACTGAAGCAGCCACTATGGAAAACTGTATAGAGTTTCTGCAAAAAAACTAAAAATGGAACTACCATACGCCCCAGCAATCCTACTCCTGGGTATATATCTGAAGAAAATGAAAACATTAATTTGAGAAGATACATGCACCCCAGTGTTCATAGCAGCTTTATTTATAATAGCCAAGATATGGAATCAACCTAAGTGTCCATCAGTTGATGATGGATAAAGATGTGGTACATATATATACAGTGAAATATATCTCAGCCATAAAGAAGAATGAAATTCTGCCATTTGCAACAATGTGGATGGACCTGGAGGGTATTATGCTAAGTGAAGTAAGTCAGACAGAGAACAACAAATACTCTATGTTATCACTTATATGTGGAATATAAAAAATAAAACAATCAATTGAATATAACAAAACAGAAACAGACTCACAGATATAGAGAACAAATTAGTGGTTACCAGTGGGGAGAGGGAAAGAGGGAAGGGTAAAGCAAGAGTAGGGCATTAAGATATACAAACTACTCTGTGTAAAATAAATAAGCAAAAAGGATATATTGTATAAGATGGGAAATGCTATATATTGCAAATCAACCATGCTTCAATAAAAAATTAAAATTTAAAAAATTTTTAAATCTTAATTAAAAATCTATCATCAGATGGGGAATTCCCTGGCAGTCCAGAGGTTAGGACTCCGAGCTCTAACTGCTGAAGGCCCAGGTTCAATCCTTGGTCAGGGAACTAAGATCCCACAAGCCATGTGGTGCAGCCAAAACAATATAATAATAATATATATCAGGGGCTTCCCTGGTGGCGCAGTGGTTGAGAATCTGCCTGCCGATGCAGGGGACACGGGTTCGTGCCCCGGTCCGGGAAGATCCTGCATGCCTCAGAGCGGCTGGGCCCGTGAGCCATGGCCACTGAGCCTGGGCATCTGGAGCCTGTGCTCCCTACGGGAGAGGCCACAACAGTGAGAGGCCCACATACCGCAAAAAAAAATAAAATAAAATAAAATAAAAATAATATATATCAGAAAAATAAGAGAAATATTGTAGCCATGAATTAAGAATAGGATGCTTAAAAGGGAACTAATTGGAGAAAAAGAATAAGTCCTTGAAAACTGAAAATACGATAGATATAAATACATATGATAGCAAAAAAGAAAAAAATAGTAAAAGAGCAGAAAGATATCTCTCTGAAAGTAGAAGGAAAAGAATATGTTCCACAGGAGAAAAAAAAGTAAGAAAATTAGAAGCTCAATGTGGAAGCTCCAATCTGGCTGACAGGAGTCCCAGAAAGATAGACTAGAGAAAATGAAAGGAAGGAAATTAGTAAATAAATAGTTCAATAAATTTTCCCAGAGGTGAAGAACACAAGTCTCCAAATGAAAAATTCCACTGAGTGTCCGGTGTGATGAATAGAAAAAGACTAACATCAAAGAACACCATGCTGCAATGTCAGGACATCAGATGGAAGGAGACATCCCAAGAATTTTTAGAGAGAAAAAGGTTACAAAGGGTCAGGAGTTGGAATGGAATTCAACTTCTCAACAAAACACAGATATCTATAAGATAAGGAAGCAAAGAAAACATGGGATCCAGGAATCTGGGAGGCAACACAAGAGAGATGCTGTGGGAATTCGCAGGGTGGTGGTGAAGGAAAGTCCCATTTAACTGCAGAGCAGCAAACCTGCGGAGCACACAGTTCAGAGCCAAACAGGTGCTCGGAGAGTTCCACATCAGGTGTCCTCAGAAAGAAAATGGAACTAATACAGACGATTTGTGGGGAAATGGCTTTGAGTGGGATCTTACAGAGCTGTTACCTTTAGGTGAGAAAACACTTAACAATAGTTCATGAAAAGCAAAGCAACTGAAGAAATAAAGCAATTAAGTCAAATTAAAAAAAGGTCGTTTTTACAAATCAGGAACTGTCATCATTATATACTCACTTGTTAATCAGTTTATGGCCTTATGTCGTTTAGTCATGAGTGAAAAGGTCAAATATGGATCTCACCACAAAAGAGCTAAAAGTGTCACCTACTACACTAGAAAGTTATTAGATAGATCTAAAATTGTATAGCAATTTTAGAAATAGCAGTATCTGCATTTATTTTTACATTTGGAGGTACATACCAGCATAAGCAACTAAATATGTTGAAAGCAGATATCCTGGGAAACAGGAAGTGGGCAGAAACAGGAGACCACATTTTTTGTAGTGAGATTTTTCCCACTAGAATTTTATCTCTGACTTTTATCTTGAAATTTTTCAAATCTATATAAAAGTTAAAGAATACTACAATAAGTAGCAACCATATACTCTTAACCTGGATTCCACATTCACTTTATCTCTCCCTCATTTTTTTCTGCACCACTTGAAGTGAGTTGAAAACATCACAAAGCTTCATTCATAAATACTCCAGCTGGTGTCTCTTGAGAACAAGGACATTCTCCTCCATACACAGAATATCATCACATCTAAGGAAATTAACAATGATCCCCTCTGTGGATTGATAGACAAGCCACAGTCAAATTTCCTCAATAGTCCCCCAAGTGTTGTTTGTATATCTTTTTTTTCCAGCCAGGATTTAATCAGATTGCAGAGTTTGCATTTGGATGGTTTATCTCTTTGGACTTTTAAATGATAGAATAATCCCTGCCCCACTAGGACTTTTCTGTTCTTTATGACACTGTCTTTTTTTTTTTTTTTTTTTTTTTTTTTTGCGGTACGCGGGCCTCTCCCGTTGCGGAGCACAGGCTCCGGACGCGCAGGCTCAGCGGCCATGGCTCACGGGCCCAGCCGCACCGGGACACGAACCCGCGTCCCCTGCATCGGCAGGCGGACTCTCAACCACTGCGCCACCAGGGAAGCCCCTGTCTTTTTTGAAGATAGGACTCTAGTTGTCTTATAAAATGGCTCACGTCTAGGTGTTTCCTCATGATTAGATTAAGGTTCCTATTGAAACTGTTCCTATGGGCATATATTACTTTAATATACAAAGTAAAACGGAAAAAATGAAGATAGTACTTGTGTACATTTCCGACAAAGACAACTCCTCTCTTAGGTCTCCTTCAGCTGGAGTTTGATGCCTTCCCTGTGTTAATTGGGTCAGCATGTGCTTACTAAGTGTTCCCAACACAAGTCACTCCAGGAAGCAGGTTAAACACCTTTTCTCAGAGAGGCATACGTTTTCACAGCTTTTCATTTTAAACTTGTCCCAGTGGGGATTTTTTCCCTCATCTACCCAAGAAATTCTGTTACTGAAAATTCTTGTGTCGGTTATCTCAACCACAAATGGAAGTTGTTTCTGCACAAATCCCTTAGTAGCTGAATAGATTTGATTCTCCTGTGTGATAAAGCAAGATGCAAAGACAGAGAAATGCGGAGGCCTGGCTTCTGGGCCCGGATCTGCCATTGACACTTCAGGCGACCTTGAGCCAGACGGCCGCCTCTCTAGGCTCCAGTGTTCTTATCTATAAAAAGAAGGGGTTGGACCAAGTTGATAATGAAAGGTACCTTTCAAACAACGATTCTGAAGTGAGCAGAAAAGAAAGAGTTCACGGGCAGATAGCTGTCTGCACACCCAGTGGGTGTCTCTTTTTACCTTCCTGCCAGCCAGACGTGACCATCCTCTGTACAAAACAAGTTGATCCTGGGGACTTCCCCGGCAGTCCAGTGGTTAGGACTCTGCGCTTCCACTGCAGGGGCATGGGTTCCATCCCTGGTCAGGGAACTAAGATACTGCATGCTGCCTGTAGCTCAGGCAAAACCAAACCAAAACAAACAAACAAAACAAGTTGGTCCTTGGTTGTGACGGGGAGAAGAGGCAGTAGGGGACGGTGCAGAGAAGAGCAAATAAGGGGCAATGATAGAAATACCAGTGCTAAAGTGGATGACAGAAATCCCCTGCCTTCCAGAGTAATCTACCTGATGATAAGGTGTGGGGCATGAACTTTGAGAAACAAACCTGATGTTAAAAGCAGAAGAAACTCCCAAGTATCCTTGTGACATAGAAGTACTCAACAAATATTTACTAAATAGTGAAGTTCAGGACACGCCACCCCAAAATATGTTGCTTTGGGATATTGATTATTTTGAGCTGAAACTACTGTAAAGACAGCACAAGCAGTGAGAAGATTTCTCTGAACTCCCCTTACCTGCCTAAACTCAGATTCTCCAAAAGAAACTCAAATGTCATAAGTGCCCCCCCCCCGCAGAAGTGTCAGCAGCAGAGAAGACTGACCGTTATCCCAGGAGAAGAGACCAGAAGTCCACACCACACCCAAACGTCCTCACAAACTATCGTATCTCCCATCTGTTCCTCTAAGGGCCCCTTCCTCTCTCCTGAAAATCATTTGCTCTCCCTAAGTTGGCTACATCCTCCCTCCCCTTCTCCTGTTGATGGTATTTAAGCTCTCAAATCACACCAATTTACTGAGTATTCACTTTTTTTCTTGTGATGCCCCATGCACATACTATTAAAAATAAACGTGTGTACACCTTTGCTGCTTACAGTCTACCTGCTATCTGTTTATTTCACAGACCCAGCTATCGAACCTAGGAAGGTGGGGGGAAAGTCCTTCCTCCCCTACAGGGGAGCCTCCAGGTTCAAGACTGTTGGTGATTCAGGCCAACAGTGCTGGTGTTATTTCCTTCAAATTGCTGCAAACACTTTGTAAATTCTCTCTCAAAACCTGATGGAAGGAAGGCAGCAGAGATGGAGAGAGCCCTGGACTAGGCATCAGGTGGCCTGTCTCTCCCTCCGACTCTGCAGTTAAGTGGGTCAACTTGGGGCAAATCTCATAACCCCCCTAGGCTGCCATTTTCTCATCTGTGAGAAGGACGGAGGTGGGAGGTGTGGATTGACTCACCCCTCCAATTCGTTACTGCTAAAAACACAGTGAGCCAATTCCTTAACCTTTGGGGTAAGCAAGAGACGATATTTGTTGCATGATGATTTGTACCATCATCCTATTGAATAACTGGCTGGATACCGACTTGATGGTGTTTCCCCACCTTCCTTTACTTAAATGATCTACTCTCTAATTGTTTCCCTCTCTTCAGTGGGTATTAAGGAAATATCCAATTTTTTCTCTCTTGGCTTATAGCCATGGCTTCTTGTCCCAGAGGTTTCTGAGCCTGTGAATAATTATCTGGTTTAAGTTAAGGATGCCCTGAAGATAATAACATACTTTGCTCATGGTTCAATTTTGCTTGTACTTCCTGTGTAAAGCTCTCCTCTCTAAAACACTCTGCAATGATAACATTACCAACAATACCACTTTACATTTACACAGAAATTTCTCCTAGAATGTCTCCCACGTTTCTTATACCAATGATCAGTGCAGGCTCTCGTTAAGGAGTAAGGACAAGTAAATGTTGGAGGGGTTTTTTGAAACAGTTTTCTCATCCACTCCTAGATCCTAACATCTTTGCTAGATCATCAACGTCTTTGGATTCTGGAGAGAAGGGAAGAGGACGGTACTCAGAGGTAGAGGCTTTTTTCAGGCAGAGGGTGGAATGCTGAGTCCTAGGTCAGACCTATAGGAAGCGGGGCAGGGGAGATCATTGCAGCACTCATAGATTTTTTAAAAAACATTTTTATTGGGGTAGAGTTGATTTACAATGTTGTGTAGCACCCATAGATTTTAAGTCTTAAGAAATACATCAATCAACCACAAGGAATGGGCCTTTTCTGGATCCTGACCCAAACAATTTGTTAAAAAAAAATTACAGGATAATGAAGGAAATGACTGGTTTGGGTTGAAATTAAAGAATTGCTTTTATTTTAAGCCTCCATCATGATGTTAAGGTTCACGTTTTCTTTGAAAAGTTTTTAATCTTTTAGGAATTCTGACTGAAATGATAATGCTGTCTGGTGTTTGCTTCAAAATAGTCTTGAGTTGTGGGAGTTGGGGGGGTTATATATAGAATAAGACTGGGCAAAAGCTAATAAACGTTGAAGCTGATGGATGAGTACATGGGCTTCGTGATAGGATTCTTTCTAACTTTATATCTGTTTGAACTTGTCCAAAACAATTTTTAAATGACAACCGGGAAAACAAATCTTTTCACAACTGAACGATAAGAGAATAAGGAAAAGCCAGCTTTTGTGTGTCCCATTTTACATTAGGCAGCCCGTCAAGTTGCTCGGGTAGAAATAAACTCTTGCATTTTAAGGTAAATGTAAGGAATGGGAAATGGGAGCAGGAAGAAGAGTTCTGATGCTTTTATTTTCCCACATAACCCTAATATTGCCATACATTTGAATAACGTTTTACAGTTTCAAAGTACTTTATATCTCATTCAATCTCAGAAAAAGCCAGGTATGTGTATGTGTTGTCATATGTGACATCTGACAAAATGTCTTCATTACGTTGTTTTTGCAATTTTCTTTTTTTAGTGATTTACTTTAAACCTGTGAAAATATTGCTGTATTAGTCTCTTAGTTGATACCTAAGGATTTATTTCTTGTTCTAGCTTTACATGGAAAACTCAGCCTGAATGTCTATTTACAATATTAGAATTCTTAAATGTTCCCCTGTAATGATTTGGAGCAATTTTATTTTTCCTCTTAGTTTCTATTTGGAGGAACGTATGGAGTGGTGGTGGTGGGGGGGAAACTTTCTTATTTTCTTTGAGTCCACCCAGCTGTTTTATTTTGTGTTCACTTATTTCCCAGGCTTCCACTTGGAGTGTGAAGCCATCAAAAGTGTTCTGTTCTTTTTAATACTTTATCAGCATTTCCTTTATTAGTCACATTATCCTTTATCTCTTTCCTGTGAAAGCTTTTAAAGTACCAATTGATGAGGCCATGTCTTTTGTTATTTAAATATTATTCCATCAACATTTACAAGTACATCATAAGAAGATTTAAGCACAATATCCTACCCTAATGATCACAAACCCACACATTTTTAAAAATCTGACTTCTTTTCTCTTTTTCTATGTATACCTCCCGTTCCAGGATTCCACCCACTGAGCACAGGAAACTACCAGAGGCCCTGGTATTAAAAATTCCGGACTGGTCACAGACCTTTAACAAGATCAAGAGAGGTAAACACTTTATCTTTATAAGGGCAACACATTCTTAAGTTAAAACGAAAGACCTAGATGTGTTTTACAAGCATTGATCTCGATGGAATCACTGGACAGCCACTGAAGGGAGCAATGAATTTCTATGCTGTACCAAGACCATCCTATAAGGGTCTCTAAGCAGAGCCCTGGAAGAGAAGGGATCCCCAGGGTGAAGGCGTCCCTGGGCTCCAACAGAAGTTACTCTGTGACTCTGCAAATATTAAATATAGCTACATGAATCACACTACAAAATTCCAGTCCTGAAATCTGGTGTCAGGCATAACAATTTGTTCTCTCTCCTTGCTCATGAATAACAAAGAATCAATTGAAGAAATTTTGGTTTGTATAAGAATACTCTGATGCTTTTCTCCTCCCTCTGGAAGACACATTCTGCATTTGACATGACATATGCTTCTCAAGTGTTATTTTGTGTTTATTAATCTTTGAACTAAATTGTCAGTCCTTGTAACTAGAAAGACATTTCCCCAGAACCCTCCTGACTTATGCTAAGGGTACACGACAGCTGATAAACTCCAGTGACCTCTGAGGGGACAGATGGGCTGTGTGGCTTTGAACACCCACGTGGCTTTCTGGACTATAGTTGACAGCATAACCCAGGTTAAAGTGGTTGGCAAAAATGATCAGGCTTTTTCCATACTTATCATGCTTATCACAGGGGTTGCGTCACCTACTCTATTGCTCTATCAAATCTCTTTCTTTATTATAACCTTCCTTGCCACTAACTTCCTCATTTGCATATGTCTGTGTATATTTTTCTTTATAATACAAAATAATCCATGCTCACCGTAATAGTAGCAAAAGCTAACATTAATTGCTTGCTTCTAAGGTGCCAGACATGTTGCTAAAAGCTTAACTCTTGCCTCACCTAATCTTCAACAATTTACAGGATAGGCATTATTATCTTCATTTTGCAGATAAAAAAACATGAATATGTAGGACTCAGAAAGTTTATCACCCATTCATTATTCCTGAAAAATTTTCCTTCAGGCAAAAACAAGGAGTCCAAGAAAGAGAATGAAATTCAAAACATATAAAAGTGGTGAAAAAAAAAATGCTAGTAAGATTTATACTTAATGTTAAGACATTTAAGAAAGGATTTTTAAGAAATAAAACAGAAAAATGTAAAAAGAAAGTTAATGATAAACTAGAACTAAAATTTCATAGTATTGCTACAAACATGAGATGCTTAAGGTCTTACCTAGCTCCAGAGGAAAAAGTTATACTGATTCATTCTAAATCCTTATAGAAAGGCATGTTTAAAAGGTTTTATTAAATTCAAGGGCCATCTCCTCAAAATGGTCAAGGTCATCAAAAACAAGGAAAGACTGAGAAACTGTCACAGCCAAGAGGAGACTAAGAAGACATGACAACTAAACATAATGTATCCTGGACCAGATAAAGGACATTTGACAAAAATTAAAGAAATATTGTTACCCAGAACCTGAGTTTGCCTCTTGGTGGGTGTTGGGCCAAAAGACACAACCAAGGCAAAGATCAGGAAAAGGAGGGGTTTATTATTATTTGCAGCAAGTAAGGAGCACACCAGGGATCTTCCCCAAAGCAGTGTCTCCCTAAACAGCAGAGTTGGGGAAGATTTAAGCTAAGGGCACATGCATATTCATGAAGGCGCTTGAGCAGATGAGAATCCAGCATAGAATTGGGGCAAAGGACCACAGAGTCCAAGTTTTAGTAGTTTGAAGTCAGAAAAGGTCAACGTCAACCTTCCATCCTCCACCTGGATGCAGGCCTGAGCTCCTACAGAACTCAAAGATATGTGTCAGATTGTTACGTATATCCCTTGGGGAGGAAATACGACTCTGTTCTAATCACTGAACTATTGGTTTTTTAAAAATTTATTTATTTGGCTGCACCGGTCTTAGTTGCGGCACGCGGAATCTTCATTGCGACGTGCGGGATCTTTAGTTGCGGCATGTGGGATCCAGTTCCCTGACCAGGGATCGAACCTGGGCCCCCTGCATTGGGAGCACGCCATGGAGTCTGAGCCACTGGGCCACCAGGGAAGTCCCTGAACTATGGTTTATTGACTGCTTTTCCATAGTTCCTGCCTTCTCTCATTTGCCTTAAGATCATTCATTACTGATCCTGTTCAAGGGAAAGCACTGTGGCCAGGCTTAGATCACGAAATGGCTTAGGCCAAAAATGGCTTCTCTTCTGTCATGAAAGCCATGCCTGCCTGGGTCTCTTTCCCCGGGACCCCCTACTCTATCTGCTTACAATATGAATAAAATTATGAACTTAATTTAATAAAATGTATCAATATTAGATCATTAATTTTGACAAATGTACTACATTAATGGAAAATATTAATAATAAGGGAAACTGACTATGGAGTATACAGGAATTCTCTGTACTGCCTTTGCCAGTTTTCTATAAATCCAAAATTACTCTAAAATAAAAAAATTTGTTTAAAACTTAGAAACAACCTCATAGAGTTATTATAAGAATTAAATGAAATAATATAAAAAGATCTGTGGAGGGACTGGAATATAGTAAGCATTCAGTAAATATGAGCTTTTAATAAGGATTTAAAAATTAAGGGCTGTCAACAGAGGAATAGGGATAGCATGCATAACTTCCCAAACCATGGATGGTGGGAGGGGAGAGATAAAAAAAGAAAATTTAATTTATCCGGACTTCCCTGGTGGCGCAGTGGTTAGGAATCCACCTGCTAATGCAGGGGACATGAGTTCGAGCCCTGGTCCGGGAAAACTCCACATGCCGTGGAGCAACTAAGCCCGTGCGCCACAACTACTGAAGCCCGCGCGCCGAGAGCCTGTGCTCCGCAACAAGAGAAGGCACCGCAGTGAGAAGCCCACGCACCACAACAAACAGTAGCCCCCACTCGCTGCAACTAGAGAAAGCCTGTGCGCAGCAATGAAGACCCAATGCAGCTAAAAATAAATAAATAAATAAATGTATTTTAAAAATATATTTTAATTTAATTTATCCAATAAAAAATAAAAAAGTTAAAGAAAGCATTAAAATGTATTTACATAAAAACATAAAATGAGATATAAGGAATCATTAACTATATTAAATGCAAATGAGTTAAACTCACTATCTAAGGGAAAGATTCCACACACATTAAAATTTAAGAAAAAAAAGAAAGAAAAAGAAAATAACAAGTGTTGGTGAGTGAAATGATCTGCATCCAATTCCAACAGGGGAGGGGAGGACTTGGTTCCACCATGACCACCAAGCAATTAACTCAGTTCTGACAGTATTTACCCAGAGACAGCATCACTCCCACAGGTTAAGGGTTCAGTCTCACAAGATTGATTGCCACCCCAGTTCAGACACCAATTGCAAGTCCAGGTTGTCACTTCTGTTTCTGACCCACTGGTTATAGATGGGAGGTTCCAACACCCCCCCTCCTTGGGTTCCATTAATTTGCTAAAGTAGCTCACAGAACTCAGAGAAACATTTTACTTACTTGATCACTTGTTTATTGTAAAAAGATATAACTTGGGAACAGCCAGAAGAAAGAGAGTTGCTTAGGGCAAAATATGGGGAAAGGGCTCGGAGCATTCATGTTCCCTCTGAGTATGCCACTCTCCCCAAATCTCCACATGTTCACCAACCTGGAAGCTCTCCAAACTCCATCCATTTGGGTTTTTATGGAAGCTTCATTATACAAGCATGATTGATTGAATCATTGGCCATTGGCAATCTATCCAACCTCCAGGTCTTCTCCCTTCCCCAGTGGAGATGGGGTTAGGGGCAGTGAAACTGAAAGTTCCAACCCTCTAATCACCGGGTTGACTCCACTGGCAACCAGCCCCCATCCTTTGGTGGAGTCCAAATGTCACCTCATTAGCTTAACAAAAGACCCCTCTACTGCTGTCATCACTTAGGAAGTTCTAAAGATTTTCGTTCTGTGCCAGAAAAGGTGGACGAATACCAAATATATATTGCTTATAAATTACGATGTCACAGTGAAGATGTGGAGAAATTAGAACACTTGTGCAGTGTTACTGGGAATGTAAAATGGTGCAGCAAGTATGTAAAACATTATGGAGGTTCCTTAAAAAATGAAAAATGGAATTATCATACGGTCCAGCAATTCCACTTCTGGGTATTGTTGACAAAAAAATCAATCAGTTGATCTAAGAAAGAAGTGGAAATTTTTATTTGAGCCAAATTGAGGATTATAACCTGGAAACAGCCTCTCAGAAAGCTCTGAGAACTTTTCTGTCGGTTAGGGGCCAATGTACAGTTACTTAAGTTTTCTGAGACAGACAGCTGTACATTAAATGACATATTATTGACAGTTTACACAATCTAGCGAGTAGTCCGTCATGGATCACAGTGGCCCCTTACAAGATTAAGAAGGAACGTTATCCTTTAAGGTGTTGTCTTGTTGGTACTAAGAGAACGTTGCTCTTTATGGCCGAGCAGCTATTTCTGCTGATAGGGAGGTTGGGTCAAAGCATGATGCAGATATACAATTCACAGTAGAGGGGAGAGAGGAGGCCAAAGGGCAGAGAAACTTTTTTCCTGTTTAAATTTTTCTTGTCGTGCCATAAAATATGAATTTTATTTCACATCTATATCCTAAAGAATTGAAAACAGGGTCTCAAAGAGTTATTTGCACACCCATGTTCATAGCAGCACTATTCACAATAACAAAAAGATGGAAGCAACTCAAGTGTCCATCAGTGGATGAATGGATAAGCAAAATATGGTCTATATGTACAATGGAATATAACTCAGCCTTAAAAAGAAATTCTGACACAGGCTACAACATGGATGAACCTCAAACATACTATGCTAAGTGAAATAATCCAGACATTTAAAAAAGATACTGTAGGATTCCACTCATATGAGGTGTCCAGAGTAGTCAAATTTATAGAAACAGAGAGTAGAGCGGTGGCTGCCAGGAGCTGGGGGGAGGGGAAAATGAAGAATTCTTGTTTCATGGATATAGAGTTTCAGTTTTGTAGGGTGATAAAGTTCTGGAGATTGCTTGTACAATTTAAATGTGAATGTGGGACTTCCCTGGTGGCACAGTGGTTAAGAATTTGCCTGCCAATGCAGGGGACACGGGTTCGAGCCCTGGTGCGGGAAGATCCCACATGCCACGGGGCAACTAGGCCCGTGTGCCACAACTACTGAGCCTGCGTTCTAAAGCCCGAGAGCCACAACTACTGAGCCTGCATGCTGCAACTACTGAAGCCCACGTGCCTAGAGCCTGTGCTCCACAACAAGAGAAGCCACCACAATGAGAAAGCCCACACACTGCAACTAGAGAAAAGCCCATGCACAGCAATGAAGACCCAATGCAGCCAAAAAAAAAAAAATATATATATATATATATATATATATAATGTGAATGTACTTGACACTACTGAATTGTACAATTAAAAATGGTTATGATGGTAGAGTCTACATTATGTGTATTTTACCACAATTAAAATTTTTTTTTAAAAAGAGTATTCTCAAACTGAGTGACCAAATGAAAGTAACCAATCTGAAAAGGCTATTTACTGTATGATTCCAACTACATGACATTCTGGAAAAGGTAAAACCGTGGAGACATTAAAAAAGAAAAAATCCGTGATTTTCAGGGGTTAGGAGAGAGGGAAAGGTAAACAGATGGAGAACAGAGGATTTTTAGGGCAGTGAAACTCTTCTGTATGATACTGTAATGATGGTATATGTCGTTACACTTTTGTCAAAACCCACAGAATGTGCAACACAAGAGTGAACCCTATGGTAAACTCTGGACTGTGAGTGATATTAACATGTATAAGTTCATCATGTTGTAACAAATGTAGCCCTCTGGTGCAGGTTGTTGATGGCTGGGAGGCTAAGCACGTGCAGAGGTAGGAGGTATGTGGGAATTCTCTCTACTTTCTGCTAAATTTTGCTGTTCTAAAAAATAAAGTCTATTAAAATTTTTTTAATGCAGTAATATCATA
The DNA here is from genome assembly GCF_011762595.2 of Tursiops truncatus. Classification (NCBI taxonomy): domain Eukaryota; kingdom Metazoa; phylum Chordata; class Mammalia; order Artiodactyla; family Delphinidae; genus Tursiops; species Tursiops truncatus. Next base: position 136,156,342 of record NC_047037.1, on the reverse strand, counting down.
TTCATAAGACACATACTAACAAAAAAATTGAAAATAAGGGGTGATCAAAGGCAAATGCAAACTAAAAAGAAATATAGGTGGCAATATTAATAAAAGATAAAATATAATTTGATGGCAAAGCACATTAAGACAAAGAGATAAATGAATATTGTACATTGATAAAAGAGTCAGTCTCTCACAAAGGTGTGATAGATGTGAGTCTTATCACATCTTATCAAAATATATCTATTTTAAAACTCTTCTGGAATGAGGTAAGAGAGAGTTTTCTCTTTTTGCCCTACACATCAGTATTATATTCATATCTATAGTCAATCTACCATCCTAAATGTGTGCTCGTTTGGTGAAAGGGAATGAGTATTAAAATTTGAATAAACAACAAGGTCTTACTGTATAAGCACAGGGAACCATATTTAATATCCTGTGATAAATCATAATGGAAAAGAATATAGAAGAAGAATGTATACATATGTATACCCGAATCACTTTGCTGTACAGCAGAAACTAATGCAATATTGTCTATCAAATATATGTCGATAAAAAAATTAAAAATAAAAAAATTTTTGGATAGAAATGTCAGTTCGTCCTCGAAAAGCGCTGTGCCAGTTAACATTTCTACCAACAAAGAGGGGTTTTCTCCATGCCATCTCTAATACTAAATAGTACCATTAAAAAAATTGTTAGCCTGACAAGAGAGAAAGTGGTATCTTGTTTTTATTTGCATTTTCCTGTTCAGAAGGGAAGTTGAGCTTTTTTTCTTAGCCAGAAATGATAATGTAATCCAGTCAGTCACATTCTTTTCTTTCTTGTTTCTGGTTTTAATGTCTCACTTTGAAGGACTATCCCTATGTGTATCCTCCTATATTTTCTGTTGGTACTCTTATTACTTTGTTTAGAATTTTAATTCATTTTAATTTCATTTTATTTATTATTTTTGAAGAAGCTGTCTATTCTACACAGTTCCCAGCTGGATATCCAATTATCCCCATTCCACTTATTGAACTTACTTTACCCCAAAGTTGAAATACCAACATTGTCAAGTCAATACATAAGTTTGTTTCTCTGCCTCTGTTACACTATTTTAATGACACTATTTTGGTAGTCCATTTTGAGAAGTACTAGAGCAATTTCTTCCTCATTAGTATTCTTTTCAAAGACATCTTAGCAGTCTTTAACATTTACTCTTCCAGATGAAGTTTTTTTTTTTTTTTACATCTTTATTGAAGTATAATTGCTTTACAATGGTGTGTTGGTTTCTGCTTTATAACAAAGTGACTCAGTTATACATACACATATGTTCCCATATCTCTTCCCTCTTGCGTCTCCCTCCCTCCCACCCTCCCTATAGATGAAGTTTTAAGTTTCAAAAAACTTCCTCTTGGGAATTACCTGGCAGTCCAGTGGTTAGGGCTCTGCGCTCTCACTGCGGAGGGCCCAGGTTCAGTCCCTGGTTGGGGAGCTAAGACCCCACAAGCTGCGCAGTGCAGCCAAAAAAATAACACTTCTTCTTAAGATTTTGCTTGGAATTGCATTGACTCTATGACCATTTGGGTAGAAATGACACGGGAACATGAGGCAACGATTGTTAAACAGGCACTAGACAAAAACAGCTTTTCTGCTTTGGCAAGTCAGTTCATCTCGTGAATCTTCAGTTTCTTTATCTTTTAAGCAGAGATGATAATAGTACCCATGTCATAGGGCTATTATGAGAATTAAATGTGATAACGCATATAAAGTGAGTAGCACAGTGCCTGCCACATAGTAAGTGTTCAATAAATGTAACCCTCGTATTCAAGTACAGAAATACCTTGGTTATATATTCTGAATGTCTTTTGGTAATGTTCAGTTTTCTTCATAGAGGTTGCAAACATTTGTTGTTGAACTTTTACTCTATTTTAGCTTTTTGATGCTATTGAGAATGGATTTTTTTCTTTCCTTTTAATAATATTTTCTAGTTAGTTACTGCTAGTATAGACAAACATCTTTAAAGAAGTAAAGCATTTTTTTCTCTTAGTAGTTGGTATGGGGATGTATTTATCTAGGGATTGGTTACCTTAATGACCTCTACTGCTGGTTCCAATAGATTTTTAGTTTATTCTTTCAAATTTTCTGAGTAGATAACACTATGACCCACAAATAACCATTTGTTTTCTCCTCATATATTTTCTCCTTTTGTATTGGTTGGAACTTTCAAAATGATTTCAAATAATGCCCATAGTAGGGGACATCTTTATGTTCTCATGACTTTATTGGGAAATTTTTACATTCTCTTTTATTTATTTTTTTAAACTTATTATTTTTTCATTTTATTTATTATTATTATTTTTGGCTGCATTGGGTCTTCATTGCTGCGAGCGGGGGCTACTCTTCGAGGCGGTGTGCAGGCTTCTCATTGCAGTGGCTTCTCTTGCAGAGCACAGGCTCTAGGCGCTCAGGCTTCAGTAGTTGTGGCATGTGGGCTCAGTAGCTGCAGCATGCCGGCCCTAGAGTGCAGGCTCAGTAGTTGTGGTACATGGGCTTAGCTGCTCCACGGCATGTGGGATCTTCCAGGACCAGTGCTGGAACCTGTGTCCTCTGCATTGGCAGGAGGATTCTTAACCACTGCGCCACCAAGGAAGTCCCTACATTCTCTTTTAAAAAACAACTTATGCTACGTTTAGAAGAGAAACAAATAGGAAATCAATAAACATTATATAAAGGGTTTGGTTGCAAAAAATACTCTGAAATTATGTTCCACATCAGAATAGATTCAGTCCAGTCACATATCTATATATTTATTGAGCAAATAATGAAACTATAAAGAGCATAAGGTGGCAATTCATGAAATAAAGGTTAAACTATACTTGGTAGATTCAGGTGAGGCAGGAACAGAAAACCACACATGTTACTACATTCATTAAGGATTTTAAATTAACCTTTATAAAATTAATGCATTCTCACTGAAAAAAAATTTTTAATACAGAAATATAAAAAGAAAAGTTTCCCCTTCCTATATTCTTCATCCTATATCCCAGAGGCATCCTTTGTTTACATGTCAGTGTGTATGCCTCTAGAAATTTTTTATGCATATATATACAAAAATGAGTAACATAATTTGGAAACATTTAACAACTTAGATTTAAAAAACATTAATTTTTAAAATTGAGCTTTAATTTGTAAACAAACACTGATTTAGGCATAAGATTAAATCCTTCGGCAGTCTGGTCAATTGGGAATTTAATAAAATCACTGCTAAACTTTGAGATGTTTTCCTGACAAAATCGTATATTTAATATCTGCCCTGAGATTCTTTCTTTCTTAATTTATTTCAATTTAAAATTTTTATATATATACATTCTTTTTAAAATTTATTTTTATTGAAGTATAGTTGAATTACAATGTTGTGTTAATTACTGCTATACAGCAAAGTGACTCAGTTATGCATCTATATACATTCTTTTTCATATTTTTTTCATATGGTTTATCACAGGATATTGAATATGGTTCCCTGTGTTATACAGTAGGAACTTGTTTATCCATTTTATATATAATAGTTTGCGTCTGCTAATCCCAAACTCCCAGTCTATCCCTCCCCCACCCCCCTCCCCCTTGGCAACCACAAGTCTGTTCTCTACGTCCATGAGTCTGTTTCTGTTTCCTAGATAGGTTCATTTCTGTCATATTTTAGATTCCACATATAAGTGATATCATATGGTATTTGTCTTTCTCTTTCTGACTTATTTCACTTAGTATGATAATCTCTAGTTGCATTCATGTTGCTACAGATGACATTATTTCATTCTTTTTTATGGCTGAGTAGTACTCCATTGTATATATGTACCACATCTTCTTTATCCATTCATCTGTCGATGGTTGTTTCCATGTCTTGGCTATTATGACTAGTGCTGCTATGAACATAAGGGTGTAGGTACCTTTTTAAATTATCTTTCTGCCTTTGAGAATCTTTTGCTCAGACTGGAATAAGAAACAGTTTTATTCTTAAGCTCTGATAATCCTTGTTCCTTTATAGTTTTTAAAAATTTTCTTGAGGGCTTCCCTCGTGGCGCAGTGGTTGAGAGTCTGCCTGCTGATGCAGGGGACACAGGTTCGTGCCCCGGTCCGGGAAGATCCCACATGCCGCGGAGCGGCTGGGCCCATGAGCCATGGCCGCTGAGCCTGCGCGGCCAAAGCCTGTGCTCCGCAATGGGAGAGGCCACAACAGTGAGAGGCCTGCATACTGCAAAAAAAAAAAAAAAAAAAAAGGGTTGCAGCATAGCAACATAAAAAGCGTTGCTTTTTTTAATCCTCCACTAATAATGTCCTCCCTAGTCTCCCACCTAAAACAATATCTCCTCAAGGGACTTCAAGTTTATACTAACGGTCTCCTCGTGGGCCTTTCCAGCTTCTGCCCAGTGCTGGTCCTAAGGCCCATGCTGGCTTTTTAGGTTTTTTGTTGTGGGTACACCCCAATTCCAGACCCTACATTTCTGTCCCAGTTACTGTTGCTGCCTAACAAATGAGCCCAAAACTTGGCAGCTTAAAACAACAATCTTGTTATGCTAATAGATTTTGTGGGCCAGAAATTCAGATGGGGCACAGTAACGATGGCTGTGGGTCTTCCTCGTGATGTCTGAGGCCTCTGCTGGTAAGCTGTTAAGGCTAGAGGGATTCAGTGACTAAGAGCTGGAGTCATCTGAAGACCCAATCACTTATAAATCTGGTAAAGCTCAGAAGACTAGGACTGCTGACCAGAACATCTGCATGTTGTCTTTCCCCTTGGCTTGATGTCCCCATGGCACAGTGGCCTGGGACGTAGCCCTTCTTCAGTAGCAGCTCAGGGCTCTTAGCATGAGTGTGCCAGCAAACAAAATAGAAACTACATCACCACTTATGGCCTCGCCTTGGAAGTCATACAGTTAAATTTTTCCCATACTCTATTGTTGAAGTCATGCCAAACCCACTAGATTCAAAGGGAGTGATAGACCTCATCTCTGGATGGGAAGAGTAGCCAGGACATATTGTTGAATACCTTGTGGGATGGAAGATATTTTTGTAGCTATCTTTGGAAAATACGATGTGTGACATAAATAAGAAATTAGTGACAATATAGATGATTTGAACAATGCAAATGATGCAAATATATATACAGTGATCTACATAAGTTAATTACATCAGTTTATTTGCATGATTTGTATATACATACATATTCGTATACACGTGTGTGTGTGTGTATATATATATATATATATATAAAACACTAAGTACAAAATATCCATTCTTCTGAAGTGTTCACAATATCTTTACCAAAAATGACGCTATGCTGAGCATAAAGCAAATCTCAACAAATTTCAAAGCATAGTAATTATAAAGAGAATGTGCCCTGGCCCTAGTGAAACTTACCTAGACATCAGCAACAAAAAGGTAAACAGAGCATCCCCATATTTGGGAAATTAAGCAACACATTTCATAGATCAAAAAAGAAATTCCAAGGGAAATTAGAAAATCTTGTAAACAGAATGATTTTTTAAATTTTATTTATTTATTTATTTTTGGCTGTGTGAGTCTTCATTGCTGCACGTGGACTTTCTCTAGTTGCAGTGAACAGGGGCTACTCTTCGTTGCAGTGCACGGGCTTCTCATTGCAGTGGCTTCTTGTTGCGGAGCATGGGCCCTAGGCGCACGGGCTTCAGTAGTTGTGGCATGCAGGCTCAGTAGTTGTGGCACACGGGCTTAGTTGCTCTGTGGCATGTGGGATCTTCCCAGACCAGGGCTCGAACCCATGTCCTCTGCATTGGCAGGCGAATTCTTAACCAGTGCGCCACCAGGGAAGTCCCTGAATGATTATTTAAATCATGCTTCTTATTTTATTATTATTTTTATTTTTTTAATTGAAGTATAGTTGATTTACAAAATATTAGTTTCCGGTTTACAACATAGTGATTCAAAATTTTACAGATTATACTCTATTTAAAGTTATTGTAGGGAAATCCCTGGGGGTCCAGTGGTTAGGACTTGGCACGTTCACTGCTGAGGGCCCCGGGTTCAATCCCTGAGCAGGGAACTGAGATCCCACAAGCTGGGTGGTGTGGCCAAAAAATAAAATAAAAATTATTATAAAATATTGGATTTATCCCCTGTGCTGTATAAATTACAATTTTTTTAAATGGTATATCAAAATCTATAAGACTTCTGCTTTCCGCCATGATGGAGTAAATGGTGCCAGTTTAGCTTTCCCATTCCCCCATAAATGACTAGAAAACTTTAAAACATATATAAACCAAATGCTGTCAGATATCGCACAACAGACAGTGCAGAACTGTGAGCCCTTGGAGGAAGAAGACAAACTTGTTCTGAACTGTGGTGCAGAGAAGGGGGGAAGGCAAGTTAGGATAGCCTTGCTGAGTTGAAGGAAACAGAGATTATAGTTCAGGAAGGCTGAAGCCAGGAAAGGGTTCTGGAAAGGAAGGCACTGTGCAGGGAAAGAACTCCTGCAACCTGTGTGGAGGCGCCACTGAGTCTGCACATGGGGAGAGCGAATCCCCATGAAGCTCCACGCAGAGTGACCAGAGAATTGTAATCTAAGTAACACCCAGAACACGCACACAGCAGGAAGACCTTTCCATCTGTCCAGCCAGAGTAGAAATATGGGCGACATTCAGTGGAGACCCAAGAGGAGTAATGGTCAGTGTAGGGTCTGAAGGAGTCCTGGAATGAGGCTACTCTTAGTGGGTCAAGCAAAATTTAAAGACAGGCCTTGAAGGTATCGAACTGAGAGCCTCAAGTAAACTAGCTGCCAGCTGAAACAGTCTTTAAAAGATGAAAACTCAATCCAGACACTCTGCTTTGTAACACACACAATGTCCACCGTTCAACTGAAAAATGCCAGATATGCAAGGGAGGGGTGACTATAACCGGGAGAAAAATCAGGCAGTGGGAGGCACTCAGTAAGGAGGGATATGAAGGAACTAGTAGACAAGGACATTAAAACAACTATATTTAAGAATTTAATGAATAAATGTGTATAATGAAGTGAGAAATAAAAAAGAAACAAATGAAACTTCTAGATGGAAATGCAATATACGAAATTAACTTTTCACTGGCTTGGACTAACACAAAATTAGACACTGCATAAGAAAATATCAGAGAACTTGAAGGCATAGAAATAGAATCCCTCTAAAATAAAATACATAGAGAGAAAGGCGGGGAAAATAAAGAGGTTTTATAATCTACAGGAAATATAGACTGATTTAACACACATCTAATTGGAGACCCAAAAAGCAAGGAGTGTGTAGGAAGCAGAAAATACATTTGAAAAGATAATGGCTGAAAATTTTTCCAAATTTGAAAACTATAAACACATAGACCACAAAAGTTCAATGACCTCCAAACAGAATTCACTTACACACACATGCACACACCCACACACACACACACCCCCACACAAACCAATTCAAATGTATCAAAATCTAATCACTAAAAATAAATGATAGAGGGAATATCTTTATTTTTTAATTGAAGTATAGTTGATTTACAATGTTTTATTAGTTTCAGGTGTACAGCAAAGTGATTCAGATATACGTATATCTGAATATATATATGTATCTGAATATATATATTCTTTTGCAGATTCTTTTCCCATATAGGTCTTACAAAATATTAAGTATAGTTCCCTGTGCTATACAGGTCCTTGTTGTTTATCTATTTTATATATGGTAGTGTGTATATGTTACTCCCAAATTCCTAATTTATCCCTCCCCCTCACCTTCCCCCCTGGTAACCATAAGTTTGTTTTCTATGTCTGTGAGTCTGTTTCTGTTCTGTAAATAAGTTCATTTGTATCATTTTTTTTAGATTCCACCTATAAGTGATATCATGTGATATTTGTTTTTTTTCTGTCTGATTTACTTCACTTAATAATGATCATCTCTAAGTCCATCCATGTTGCTGCAAATGGCATTATTTCATACTTTTTTATGGCTGAGTAGTATTCCATTGTGTGTGTGTGTGTGTGTGTGTGTGTGTGTGTTTGTACATATCTTCTTTATTCATGTATCTGTTGATGGATACTTAGATTACTTCCATATCTTGGCTGATAGAGGGAATATCTTAAATGTAGCCAGAGGAAAAAAGAAAAAGTCAGAAGATAATACTACAGTAGACTTCTTGTCAGAAACTAGAAAAGCCAGAGGCAATTGGAAGACATCTTTAAATATAAAAAGAAACTGTCAACTCAGAATTCTACATCCAGCAAAAACACACACACACCCCCATGAGGGTGAAATAAAACTTTTTCAGATAAATAAAAGCTGACCAAATTTGTCACCAGCAGACCTGCACTAAAATATCGAAGAAAGAAAGTTCTTCAGGCTGAAGGTAAATGATACCAGATGGAAACTTGGGTCCACACAAAAGAATAAAAAGCACTGGAAATGGTAAATATGCGTTTATGCGTTAAATATGATTTTCCTCTATAATTAAATTTTCATTAAAAGATAATTGACTGCCGAGAGCAGTGATTCTCAAGGTTTTCATTATAACCCTCCTAAGCAACATTTTTAGGCATCTTTATCTAATTACCCCACATGACAAGAATGTATGCTCTAGCATAATAATAATAATAATGTAGTGTGGAATTAAAAATATATGTAGATGCAGTGGTTGAGAGTCCGCCTGCCGATGCAGAGGACACGGGTTCGTGCCCCGGTCCAGGAAGATCCCACATGTCGCGGAGCGTCTGGGCCCGTGAGCCATGGTCGCTGAGCCTGCACGTCCGGAGCCTGTGCTCCACAATGGGAGAGGCCACAGCAGTGAGAGGCCCGCGTACCGGAAGAAAAAAAAAAAAATATATATATATATATATATATGTAGAAGTAAAATATACAACACTAATAGCACAAAGGATGGAGGAAGTGGGAGTTTACCATACTACATTCCTGAGGTAAAGTAGTCATCGTGGTCCTGAATTCTATTTGGTGGTAGTTTCAGATTTTTCATCTATATGTGTACATGATACACACCCACACTTTTTTTCTGACTGTTCATTAAGTTTTGAAATTAAATATAAGCAACAGATAAGTAATATCTAACATCACGATAAGAAATCCCATATAACCATGAGATATTAAACTAGCATTTTCCAAAGTTTTTGCTTCAGAGACCAGTAAAATATACTGACAAAATTGTGTGGATTGGTATATGGCTATTAAGTTTTTACTTTGCCTATCACTTATATATGGAATCTAAACTATGACACAAATGAACCTATCTAGGAAGCAGAAACAGACTCATGGACATAGAGAACAGACTTGCGATTGCCAAGGGGGAGGGTGTTGAGGGAGGGATGGAGTGGGAGGCTGGGATTAGCAGATGGAAGCTATTGTATGTGGAATGGATAAACAACAAGGTCCTACCGTATAGCACAGAGAGCTATATTCAGTATCCTATGATAAACCATAATGGAAAAGAATATTAAAAAAGGAATGTATATATGTATAACTGAATCACTTTGCTGTACAGCAGAAATTTACACAACACTGTAAATCAACTATAGTTCAATAAAAAAATAAAATTTGTTTTGGCTTTGCCAAGTATGACTTTAAAAGACAAATAAAAATCAACGGCCCCGCCTCTTCTGGTGCCTGCCTGGACTCGGTGCAGGGGCGGCGCAAATTCCAGGCACAGAGGCAGACAAACAGCAGGACCTTGGCGGTGGGGGAACTGAGCTTAAGGAAGGGTGGTCGCCTTATCGCACCCAAGAAGGCCCACATCGTGCAGCAGCAAACGCTCAAGAAGGTGAGTGTGGACGCGCGAGGGGAAAGAGATGGAGCGTGGAGGCTGGCGAGGGGCTGGGGATGGAGAAATCTCAGCGCTGTGAGCCTGTTTTCCTCCTTCGCACAGTGGGTACGGAAACATTTCCTACCAATCAACGGGCCTCCCAAAGTGAGGAATGGCGCGCACAAAGTGTTCGACCCAGGTGAGCTGCTTTCTCTATTACTGTCCTCCTTAATAGACCTCGAGAGGGAAGGCAGCCTGGGAAAGGAGTCACAAACCCCAGCTTTGCAAGAAGGCAGCACTGGGTGCAAAGCGCCGCTCCCTCGACAGCTACTGTTTATTCGCCCTGAGCCTCTTAGCTGTGAAATGGTCTTACTGATAGCACTTTTCTCCTAGTGGTTCACAGGGCAGTGTGTGTTGCCTCTGGTTTTGATTGTCTTCTCTTCCCCCTAATAAGCTGGTTTATTAGCCAGAGGAGGCCCAAGTCTCATTGAAATACAGACCACCCTTCATATACGTGGGTTCCCCATTCACCAATTCAAGCAACCTGAGGATCATAAGCTTAGTGCAGGATCTCTGATTGGTTGAATCCTCGACTTTGGAAACTGAGGATATGGAGGGCCCACTAAGGGCTGTGAACATCCTTGGACTTTGGTATCTGCAGGGGAGTCCCGGAACCAATCTCCTGCAGATACCAAGGTACAACTGTAGGCTATAGTGGGTTTGGAAATAGAACATACATTTAAAGTCAATTGATTTTTGAGAAAAGTGCCAAGACAATTTCATGAGAAAAGAATAGTCTTTTCAACAAATAGTGCTGGGACTCTAGGTAGCCACGTGCAAAAGAATGAAGTTAGAACCCTACCTCACACCACAGAGAAAAATTAACTCAAAATGGGTCAAAGACCTGAATGTAAGAGCTAAATTATAAAACATTTAGAAGAAACCATAGGAGTAAATATTTATGATCTTAGATTTGACAATGGATTCTTAGATACCATACCAAAAGCACCAGCAACAAAAGAAAAAATACAGAAATTGGACTTCATCAAAATTAAAAACTTTTGTGCTTCCAAGAACATTATCAAGAAAGTCAAAAGACAGCCCACAGGATGGGAAAAAAATACCTGCAAATCATATATCCAGTAGGTGACTTGTATATAGAACATGTAAAGAAATCTTACAACTCAATAATAAAAAATTAAATAATCCATTTTTTTAAATGAGAAAAGGACTTGAATAGACATTCTCCAAAGAAGATATACAAATGGCCAGTAAACATATGAAAAGATGCATGATATCATTAGTCACTAGGTCAATACAAATCAAAACCACAACCACAATGAAATACCACTTCACATCATTGGGATGGTTATAAAAAAAAGGCAGGTAATGACAAGGGTTGGCAAGGGTCTGGAGAAATTGTAACCCTCATACTTTGCTCTTGGGAGTGTAAAATGCAGCAGTTGCTTTGTAAAACAGTCTGGCATTTCTTCAAAAAGTCAAACATAGAGTTGCCGTATGACCTAGCAATTCCATTCCTAGGCAGGCAGCCAAGAGAAATGAAAACAATATGTCCACATAAAGACTTCTACACAAATATTGATAGCAGCATTATGCATAATAGCTAAAAGGTGAAAACAATCCAAATGTCATCAACTGATGAGTGGATAAACAAAATGTGGTATATCCATACAGTGGAATATTAATTGGCCATAAAAAGGAATGAGTACCAATGGATGAACCTTGAAAACCTTATGGTTAAGTGAGAAAAGCTGGTCAGTCAAAAAGGCCATATTTGTATGATTCCTTTTATATGAAATGTTCAGAATAGGCAAATCCACAGAAACAGAAAGCAACTTGTGGTTGCCAGGGGCTGGAAGGAGAACGGATTGGGGCTGACAGCTATTGGATGCAGAGTTTCCCTTTGGGGATGACAAAAATGTTCTGGAATTTGATAGTTGCAACATTTACACAACTTTATGAACATACAGTAAATTTTGTTTTGTTTTATTTTTACTTTAAAAGGGTGAATTTTATGGCATGTGAGTTATGTCAATACTTTTTTTTTTTTTTTTTGCGGTACGCGGGCCTCTCACTGTTGTGACCTCTCCCGTTGCGGAGCACAGGCTCCAGACGCGCAGGCTCAGCGGCCATGGCTCCTGGGCCCAGCCGCTCCGCGGCATGTGGGATCTTCCCAGACCGGGGCACGAACCCCTGTCCCCCGCATCAGCAGGCGGACTCCCAACCACTGCGCCACCAGGGAAGCCCAGTCAATACATTTTTTAAAAAAGAAAATATAGTCCTGGTCATTCTGTGTCCCTGATGGTGATCCTCACACATATGAGACAGGGGTTTGGAAAAGCAGGTGGTTTCTCTGACCTGTTTATGTAAATCAGATTCTACTTTGATAATTACATTCTCTTCATCAATGTCTCAAAAAGTTTTGGGAGGGCGGGAGGGACAAAAGGGCAGAAGGATATTCATACAGTAGAATATAATAGCAGTTAAATGAACTAGAATGAATGAAATGAATGAATGAATGAATGAAAGGAATCCATCAGTATGGATAAAACCTAAAAACAATAATAGGAAAGAAAATAAGTTGCAGCATAATATAGCATTTGTTTTAAATTCATGAACATGGGAATCGATATTATGTATTGCTAAGGATCCGTACATTTGTAGTAGTTACGTGAAAACCTGTCCTGGGGACAATAGTCACCAAATTCAGAATAGTTCTTGCTCCTGGGAAGGCAGAAGATGCACTGGACCCGAGAGGGGTACAAAGAGGTCTTTGATTCCAGCTACAATATTTTAATTTAAAAAATAATCTAAAGTGGATACAGGGGGCTTCCCTGGTGGCGCAGTGGTTGAGAATCTGCCTGCCAATGCAGGGAACATGGGTTCGAGCCCTGGTCTGGGGAGATCCCACATGCCACGGAGCAACTAGGCCCGTGAGCCACAACTGCTGAGCCTGCGCATCTGGAGCCTGTGCTCCGCAACAAGAGAAGGCCGTGACAGTGAGAGGCCCGCGCACCGCGATGAAGAGTGGCCCCTGCTCGCCGCAACTAGAGAAAGCCCTCGCACAGAAACGAAGACCCAACACAGCCAAAATTAATAAATAAATTTATTTTTAAAGTGGATACAGGAAAATGTTAGGATTTTTCAAATCCATGCAATGACTACCTGGATGTTTGTTATCACTAAATACTCTTTGTCATTATTTGTTAATAAAGCGATGTTTTCCAAACTTCAGGTCACTTTGCGTAAGTAGTTCGTGAAATCAGCTTTGTGGCTCATAACAACACCTTTTCAAAAAAAGAGAGAGGACTTCCCTGGTGGTCTAGGCCGGTTGGGGAAGTTCCGCGTGCCATGCGGTACAGCCAAAACGAAATAAAACAGAGAGAGAGAGAGAACATAATAGAAAATATCAGAATATTTAGGGAAAAAGTTAAATATTGTTTTGGATAACTTTGAATTCAGGGTTTACTGTATCGCTAGGCAGGCAGCCAAGAGAAATGAAAACAATATGTCTACATAAAGACTTCTACACAGATATTGATAGCAGCATTATGCATAATAGCTAAAAGGTGAAAAAGGGTACTGGACAAAAATATTCAAAAGTCCTTTATATAATATACGAAGTTATAGTCCAAACATACTAAATAGGTTGAACAAAATTCTTCTTATGTCTGACCGTAAGCAATTTTACCGTGTTAGTCTTAAACAATCATGTGATATGATAGGATACTTTATTTCATAGTCAGTCACATCTATAGAAGTACAATCTATAGAAGAAATTGTAGTTTAAGAGACCTTTGCATTTTTCTTTAAAATATTTTAAATTAAATATTATTTTAAGGTCTGAAGTTTGGAACGTAATGAAAATTTAGCCTGGGTTGGGGATGTATTGCTGTGAGGCCTCATCTATGTTTTTATTTCTTGTTAATAGCACCCTCACCGTGAAAGAATACGGCTCCTTGGAAAACTGATGTCAACTATTAATTGGTTCATTGACTCAGCTCTATTATTAGCTTTATTTTTGTGGTATAAATATTTCATATTAACAAGGAGATCTTTAGGTGTTATCTTTGTGATTCTAAACCTTCAGTCTCATTCAATTCATGAACACCTGGAGATGCAATGAAGGCAGTCATCACGCTCTTGAGTGTAGAAATGGGTTTGGTTGGGGTTTTTGTTGGTTTTCTTTCCTTTTTTTGATCCCAGTATGTTTTGATCAAAACTGTCCTTGCAATGAACTCCTATTTCCATGAAGTAGAGTGGGTCTTCAGTTATGGCTTGGAGCCATAACTAAGGCAGTAGGATGAATTGCTTTGAGTACACGTGTGTTACAAGAGCAAAAGCCTACAGTAGAAAAACCAGTCAGGAGTGGAGTGTTGCAAAGTCCAATCAAAGTAAACCTGAATGGATAGAAGGAGCAGATAAAGCTGATGGAGGAAAGGACCAATGAAAAGAAATGGACATTCAGATACTAAAAGGGTAGTTGGGGCTCCTGGCCTCAGGAAGACACCCCAAAATGTGTCTACAGTGTGAGAGCATCCATATAATCAGGACAGCAATGGGTCATACAAGGAACAGATGGTCCCCTTGGGTTTTCCTACAGAGAACTGACTTTGGCCACCTTGAAAATGGGTAGGGATGGAGGTGAAATGGACAATCACAACTTAAACTTTAAATACTTCTCCGCAAACCCACACCCCCGGAAAAGACCACTCTTAACCATAGTGAATATGTAAAGAATGAAATCAGATGCTCTGGAATACTCAACAAGCATTCTCCACCTCCACCTCCTACTCACTGCTCTAAATAAGAAGGTGTGCATAGATACATGAAGCCTTTTGGAGCTATTGGAGAGCATCCAAGATACTTTCTTTTCTTGCACACATGCTTTCAACCTATTTGGAAAATATTCTACTTTGAGATAATGTTTCTTTTAAATCTACCAAATAATTTTTAATAAAATAAAAACCACTAAGTATATAGTCAAGTGTGTAGTTTTTTTAATATAAAAAAGCTATAGATCTTTGGATATTTTATCTTGGATTGCATCATCAGAGATGAATTGAACACAAACTCAAAGTTGCTATTTCCATTCAAGGGAAGGGGGGACACACACACCTCGTGTGTTTTTATTCACACACTAGCTGAACGGTGCTTGAGACCCACTCCCATTAGGGGTGACTGCCTTTGGAGTGACACGTTTAGATCTCTAACTTAAAAAGCTTCTTCCTACTTTTGAACGTTGATAGTTTCGTGTCATTTCAGAGGTAATCCCCTGAAAAACTTCCCATTGGTGTTTGTAGAATTTCTTTTAATGGAAAATTTTAAACATATAGAAAAGTAGACAGACTCGTACAATAAACCCCAGTCACCCAGATTCAACAATTATCAGCTCAAGGTCAACTTTGTTTCATCTATGCCTCACCCACTTCCTGCCCTGTGGGATTGTTTAGAAGCAAATCCTGACATCATATCGTTTCAAGCATCAATATTTCAATATGTAACTCTAAAGACAAGGATGCTTTTTTAAGTGAAACATATTCATTGTTCCATTTTTGCACCTAAAAATTATTATTTCATAATTTCAAATACAGTCAGCATATTATATTATAGTCAGTAATTAAAACCAAATCAGTTTTTGAGGAAAGCTCTCATTTCGCACCATCAGGAAGACAATGTGGTCTGCCTTCCTGTCTGCAGAAGGAAGGGATGTGAGTTAAAACAAAGACAGGGATGGCCAAAGGGAAATATGATCGCACCTGGACTCGTGAGGACTCTGAATGCAGGGCAGAGCTGGATTAAAGAACCATAGAAGGACCCTTTATTCCAATAGTACTGGAGCGTCTCAGGGGACTGAATGCAGCTCGGGAGGTCAGCTGGGCCCCAGAAGGGACTGAACTGGCAAATAAATGCAGTCACCCCAGGGGCGTCCTCTTCATCACACAACTCTCCTTTCTCCTTCCTAGATTTCTAGGCTGCTCCTTCCTCATGAGTAGAAAAAAGCAATGCTAAAGTTCTTGAGTTTTCCTCCTTCTCTGTATGAGAAACCAGCCCACAATGAGATGGGAATATCTTAGTTATAATCACAAGTTTCCAGGAAAAGGGGCTCCGATTGGGCCAGTTTGGGTAAAGTGTCCATTCTTGGTCCAATCACCAGTGACTGAGGCAGTGGGTCACATGTGTGTTACAAACATGGCTATCATGTTTGTAAACATGGCGTACCCATGTGGTCTGGTGGGTGCGCAGAATCTCCCAGAGATAGCCAAGGGCCACTATTCACCGGCTGGGTTGTTGCCAAGGAGGAAGGAAAGCAGAAGCATCTCTAGAGCTAAGGAGTCCACGTGGACCACTGTGTGCAGGCAGGAGGGCGTTCCTCTCTCCCCACGTGACAACAGGTGTCCCCAGCAGGGGAAGCGTTCTGTTCCGGACTGGGCCGTCAGATCCAGTCGACTCTTGCTTCCCTCCCCCTCAGCAACGTTTCAGAGCAAAGAATCCCCTGCAGGTTCCTCTCCAGGGATCCCAAGGTGAAGACCACCCTACCGGTCAGTGAGCAAAGGCTTAATCTGTCTCTAGCTCAGTCTTGGCCCATGGGGGTCGGTGGGGGGCATGAAAGAGAAAATGCTTTAACTACTATTTGTCTCCAGTCCAACACAGGTGAGACTCCTCAGCCTGAAAGCAGGGCTAAGAGACAGGTAAAGAGGACACAGTGTAAGAGGTGGAGATGAAACACAGCTGGTGGCTTAGAAGGAATTAAAGCTAAACTCAGCGAAGGTACCCAGGCAGCAAGGCCTTTACCTTCTTCATCTTCATCTTCACCTCCTTCATGGGGCACTCCTTATTCCCCTCCCTCCCTCCTTCCTGCCTTCCTTCTTTCCTTTCTTTTTCCCTCCCTCCCTCCCTCCCTTCTTTCTTTCCTCCTTCCCTCCCTCCCTCCCTCCCTCCTTCCTTCCTTCCTTTCTTTCTTTCCTTCTTTCTTCCTTTCCCTTCCTTCCTTCCTTCCTCCCTCCCTTTTCTCTTCTCTTCCCTTCTCTTCTCCTTTCTTTTCTTTCCTTTTCTCTTCTCTTGTCTTCTTTCTCTTTGCTTTTCTTCTCTTTCTTCAGTGTTCCTTAACCTGTGTTTTGGAGACCATCAGCATAAAAATCACCTGGGGGCTCATTAAAGATTCAGACTCTGGCCTTGCTTCCCAGACACCCAGTTTGGCAGCCTTAGGCCCCAGCCCGGGAACCTGACTTTTTAACAAGGCAGGAGATCTTTTTTTTTTTTTAAATTTATTTTTGGCTGTGTTGGGCCTTCGTTTCTGCACGAGGGCTTTCTCTAGTTGCAGCGAGCGGGGGCCACTCTTCATCACGGTGCACGGGCCTCTCACTGTCGCGGCCTCTCTTGTTGCGGAGCACAGGCTCCAGACGCGCAGTTTCAGTAGTTGTGGCTCACGGGCCTAGTTGCTCCGCGGCATGTGGGATCCTCCCAGACCGGGGCTCGAACCCGTGTCCCCTGCATTAGCAGGCAGACTCCCAACCACTGCACCACCAGGGAAGCCCAAGTCCGGAGATTTTTATGCACACCCAAGTATGAGAACCACTTGCTGTGGACAGAAACACCAGTCAAGTTGACCCCAGAATGTTCCATTCATTCTTTGCCCTTTGAACAGGATGAATTTTCCTGATATAATTGCCCCACATTTCTGTGGTGGTAGGGATGAGTGTAGCCAGCATACCACAGTTGTTAGTGAAGGCATTTAAGTCTACACCCTAAATACCTTTCCTCCTGCCCTGGGAGCTGCCCTAAACAGCTGCCTGGTTCAAGAAAAGCCCGTGAAGCTGGGCTCCCAGTCACACCACCATTCCCCCAAATCAGGGAAGCTTTTTGTTTGTTTCCCTCAATTCAACGTACTGACATTCTTGAACATGGCATTGGTACTGTGAGTACACTAATAGAATAAAAATTATGCTTAGAAATTGTACCTTCTAATTTTGGAAACCTGATTTGATATAACAGTATCTAGATGTGTATGTCAAAGCACCCCTTGTGGAGAGCTCCTCTCACATTTGGAAAGTACAATGGCTACCATGAATATTACAGGTGAGGCAACCTGTTTGTGCAACAGGCTGGCCCTGAAAGAATCATCTCTTAATTTCTCCTTTTTACAAGAACAGCTTTATTGAAGTATAATTTAAACATCACTCTTATAAGGGTATGGTTGGTGAGTTTTAGTGAATTTATACATTTACGAACCATCACTGCAATCCAGTTTTTCTAGCACTTCCATCCATCTGGAAAGCTACCTTTGCCTGTCTGCTCCCTGCTCCCACCCGTAGCCTCAGGCAACTGCCGTTCTACACTGTCTCTATAATTTTGTGTTTGCTAGAAATTTCACATAAGTGGAATCTTTAAGTATGCAGTCTTTGGGTCTGACAACTTTCACTTAGTGGAAAGTTTCTGAGATCCATCCAGGCTGTTTTGTGGGTCAGTAGTTTGTTCCTTTCTATTGCTGAGTAGTATTCCACTGGGTCGATCCTTTCAATGTCTTGATTTGCTCTCAACTCTCTGAAACAGCACGTTTTCACATTGATATGGTGGGAATCTTCTCAGGACTAGAAACTGCAAACCTAGACAATTCCTACCTGTGTCTGTGTTGTCAGTTGAGGAAACGTGCACATCCTTTTGACTGTGTGAATTGGCAGAGAATATGAGAGGTTGTTTATCCTAGTGTGGGCCCAACACTTAGCTGTATTCCCAGATTTCAACTAAAGATACCTAGTTTTCAGTGAAAAATCATTGTATGTCTTTTTAAAAAGATATAATTGTTTCTACAGGTTTTTTTCCCTGAAACATGCTAGTGTCCTTTATCAGGTCTTATCACTTAAAATATGCCTAGGAGTTTGATCACAACTTTATACGTATTTTACTGTAAGAAGATCAATGTAAAACTACATGCCTGAGTGCAAACGCATGTTTTATAGTTACCTTAATTATTGGGTTCACGGTAATGGGCTGCAGCTCCTAAACCTCATAAAAAGTTGGTATTCTGTGGATGCACTCCATGCATCTATTTTTGAGTGCATATTCTCTGGTTCAAATATCTTTGTGTGTATATTGCTTTGGAAATATTCTCTCAGCTTCCGAGGCATTCTCCAAACACTTTCTGACATAGCCAACATTCCGGGGTATTTGAGGAAGAGCTGCAGCTCTCTCACCATGATCCATTTCCGGCTGCACAGCTGAGTGGCCCAAAGAGGAAAGAGCATCTAGTGGTTTGGAGAATTTAGTTCAGTCGGCCCTGGAGGTCTTTATTTTTAACAGTATGATTAAACAATATTTCTGACAGCACAGGAAATTAGACACATATTTACTGAGTGCTTCTTTTGAAAGGGGTACAATGCTAGGGCAACAAAGCAATGATTATATACTTCATTCATTAAAAAGAAATTTCAGCACCAACGATGTGCTAAGTGGGGTAGGAGATACAAAGCTGAGTGATTCTCATCCTCAAGGAATGAACAAGTTACAAGAGGAGCTATGACGTTAGTGTTATTCCTTAGCTGATCTGTGTTGCTGAGGACCTTTGGACAGCAACACGTTCTCTCTTTGGTTTGGTTTGATTTGGTTCGGCAGGAAAATAGTTTTTGTATTATTCTGGAGATGGAAATCTTTTACTTCACCAGAATACAAGTTTCTTTCCAATCAGAAGAGCACAGGTGAAGTGGATCCAATTGTTTGCTGAGGTTGCATCTCAACACGTCTGCAGCTTAGGAGAAGCTCTTTCATCTTAACCTTGATGATGTGAAACTTCTGTAACCATCACAGAGGACACATGGGATGTCGAGAACAACTCGGATGCTGCTTCCAGCTTTGCTGCTAATTAGCAAGGTGACTTTTGGCATCTACTTTGATCTCGCTGGGGCCTTGGTTATTTCATCTGGAGGAAACTCATGTCATTAAGTCCTTAGGTTCCTTTCAGCAAGAAGATTCCAGGAGGCCTTTTTCACTGAGGGAACAAATCCCTGTCAAGTCCTTGTCTAATAATTATGATTAGACAACCTTCCTAAAGTTACTTGGTAACCTTCCTGAGGCTTTATGACTTTTCCATTCTTCAGGTGTTATACATCTTTTCTTTCCTTGAGTTTGTAATGGAGCAAAGTAAGAATCACATCATTGATACATACTGAAATTTTAAATATTGATTTTGACTGGGCAGTAATGAGAAAATTAACTTTTATATTTCAGATATACACATATCTCTTTCTACCATGAAAATGAGAAAGTCAGGTCATTAATGTAGGCAAATGAGAAGTGAGACTTTTGGGTTTGTGTCATTTCTTCCACCCTCTGCCCGCCTCTAGTTTCAAGACTGGTAGACCATGAAGAAGGTGACAGAGATTGCACGATGTCCCAGTGTCCTGCTGTTCTTAAATGAGGGAAGGATAAAATCCCTGTCTTCATAACATAAGAAGTAGTATTAGTTCATCCTTTATTTTCTTTTATTTGGTTGGTTCTGTTGGTCTGTTTGTCTTTTGGCTGCGCCACACAGCTTGTGGGATCTCAGTTCCCCGACGAGAGATTGAACCCGGGCCACAGCAGTGAAAGCCTGGAATCCTAACCACTAGGCCACTAGGGAACTCCCATCCTTTATGTTTCAATGATTAACATCTTAGATGCCTGTAAAAGCTGGGACGAAGTCTTTATGAAGAACAATGGATGACAAAACGCCAAATCATAAAAATTAAAAACTTAGTGTTTATCCTGCTGTATCCTCGTATATTCCTGTATCCTTCTGTGTACATGATGCAAAAGAACTGGGCATAGGGAACACTGCTACATTTTGATAAAATGTGGATAAAATTCAAATATTCGGTTTTAGAAAGGTTTATAAATCTTCATTCTGATTAAGCAAATATCTGTTCTTCAATTTTTAAGAGGTGTATCAAGAAAATTGACCTGTAAGTTTAACTATAAAGTTTAGGTGTTAAGTCAGTCAGTCACCAATCAATTAGCCGTGGAAAATATGATCATATAATCAGAAAACATCCCTTTCCTTTCCTCATGCCTCAGCTGAAAATGGAAAGTGAAATGCCTGGATGTGATAAAGGCTTGGGATAAAGGCCAGTGTCCTAGACAGGCAAGAGTTACCACAGAGAGGAAATGACTGGGGAGCATCTGACAGCCTGTGGGTGAGTTGGGTTAAAGATGGAATCCAGTGAGTGATGAGCAAAGAGTTTTGCAAAATTGGATGTAAGCGATATGAAAGTAAGTTTCAAGTAAATTTTGAAATTAGATCCTGCTGCAAATGACAGAAAATCTAAAGTAACACTGGCTTAAACATGATTTAATGTTTTCTCTTAACAGCCGTATGAAGGGTGCCTCAGTCAACAGGAACCCAGGTTCCTTCCACCTTGTTGCTCACCATCCTCAACATGAGGCTTTACCTTATGGGCCAAGACAGCTCCTGAAGCCCCATCTAGGCAGCAAGAAGAAAGAGAGGGGCGGAGAAATGGTCTCCATTTAAGGACACTTTTCAGAAGTGACAAATACCACCTCCACTCATATCCCATTGCCTAGAATTTAGTCACATCGTCACAACTAGACACACAGTAAGTTGGGATTCTGGTCGAGGTTGGGATTCTGGTCGAGGTTGGGATTCTGGATTCTGGGTGCCTTGTGCTCAGTTAAGAATTGGGGTTCTGGGACTTCCCTGGCAGTCCAGTGATTAAGGCTTCGCACTTCCACCGCAGGTACTAAGATCTCACATGCCGCGTGGTGCGGCTGAAAAAGAAAAGAAAGAAAAAGAATTGGGGTTCTATTATTGTAGAAGAGTGTATCTGTGTAGTAAAGAATTTAACCTTGCCCACAGAGAGGTCTGACCTTTGCCTTCCGCTTCTAATAGGTCGCCATGCTCAGTAGATGTGTCTTTGTTTAGGTTGGGGGCTGGCCATGGCAGAAAGTCTATGTAACTTAGGGTGATTTAGGGAGGGAGCTTTGGGTATTAGTTCAACTTCAAGAGGGGCTTGGGACTGAGATCAGCTATCTGATAAGTCAGCATTACTACATGAAGAAGCCCCAAGAAAAACCCTGGACTCAAAATTTGGGTGGGCTTTCCTGGGCGGCAATGTTCCATATGTGTTGTCATACATTGATGCCCGGAGAGTAACACTATCCATGACTACACAGGGAGAGGACAGTGGAAGCTCCATGTCGGGTGCTTTCCTGGACCCAGCCCTGTGCGCTGCTTCCCTTGGCTGGTTTTAAACTGTATCCTTTCGCTGTAAAAAACGATAGCCATGGGCAGAACAGTTTTCAGCGAGTTCTGTGAGACTTTCCAATGAATTATTGAATCTGAGGGTGCTTTTGAGACTCCCCCAAACTTGTAATTGGTCTCAGAAGTGAGAGTGGTTTTATGTGGACTATGCCGTCTCTAATTTCATAGCATCCCAACCGTTTCCTGATGACGGCCCAGTGGAGCAAAAGGACAGGCTGTTTGTGGCCAAAGGCTGCATGCGCTCCAAGACTCACTCAACTGCCCTGAAAGTGAGGGTACCAGTATCTGAATAAACTTGAAACTTAGTTGTGACATCCCAGCATGCTGCACAAAAAGATATTCTGCTCCAGAAGAAGGGGAGGATGTTGGAAGAGGAAGGAAAGCTGCCAAAAAAGCAAACTTGCCCTTTTGTCCATGTATCTATACACTTCTTTCTTCCCACACGTATACAGATGTATACCTTTCCCAAGAGCAGCGATTCCAAAGTCCCTCCAGCTCAGAGACCTGCACTGTGGGTGGTATACGGAGCTCTCCATGGGTCCAAAGGGACTCTTTGTGGTCTGGAAACCCACAAACTAAAAGAAAAGTCATCTGCTTCAAAATGAGCAACATACGGTCGTGCAGTAGGAAAAGCTAGTTACAATAAAACCTCCCATTTGGAAAAGGGGTTCATGGGAAGCACCTGGAAATCCTTGGCCCATAGCAGTGATCAAATCCTGTGGGAGCAGGAGTGGTGAGAACCCCTTCTCTGCCAGCAGAGTAGATTCCTTGGTCAGCACATCTGAATACCCTCTGCTCTGGACCAAAGTCTCTTCTTGTTATCCTTCTGGCCCTGCCCGGCAGGAGGACTTCCCTGTCCCTTATCTTCAAAAACCACATTGGAAGTAAGCATTAGAGGGAATACACTTCTCAGGAGCTGAACAGATACGGGGTCCTAGGAGTTGCTTTACGGATTGCTGAGTCACCTGCGTTTGCAAGACAGTTTCTGGTTTCCTTAACAATATAATGAATACCCTCACACATTTAGTAGGCTTCTGATATGTTTGTTTCTGGTCTGTTCCATTTTAGGGTTGCCAGACTGAGCAAATTTAAAAAACAGAAAACACAGGATTCCCAGTTAAACCTAAATTTCAGATAAACAATGAAAAATACTCTAGAATTAAAATATTTGAGACATATTTTCCTTAAAAAATTATTCATGGTTTATCTGAAATTCAAATGTACCTGGGCATCCTGTGTTTTATTTGGCAACTCTATTCCGTGTTCAACTAACTGGCGCCCAAATACTTACCTGGACAGGTTTTGTCTGAAGACGTTGGTCTTTTAGCTACTGTGCACTATGCTTCTCTTCACCTTAATACCTTGAGGACACATGAAATGATGGGCTCGGTTGGGAAAGTAAAACACCCTTACTCTAAGGTTTACCTCTGGACTGGCTCTAACCCTCGGGCAGAAAAATTGAAGTATGAAGCCATTTGTAAAACTTGGAAACCTCAGTAAAACCATCTTTCCGGGCTGCCTTTGCTTGGGGTATGGAAGCAGACCCCAGATTATCAGTTTATCAGTCAAATGAAATCGTAGACTCCAGGCAGAGAGGGCTTCCTTGGCACAATAATATTCCTTGTTTACAGACTGGCTGACTTTCCCCCCCGAGTTCACCTCTCTCTTGCACTTTGCAGAAAGTGGAAGGAAGCAGCCCAATGTGCTCCAAATTCTGATTTTTTTCAATCATTTTTCCCAGTGTGCAGCCTTGGTCAGCAGGTAGTACGCTTTCTAAAGTAATACTGGGAACATGCCACCAAATGTCATTTTTCCTACTAACGGTTGTCATTTTTCCTCCCTGCAGTATCTGAGCCCTCACCATCCAATTGCTACCTCAGTGCTGCAACTTAGGTTCTGCCGCATGCATCTTCCCACTTCTGGATACCCAACTCTGTATTAGTTATGACCGGAGTCGGCTGCCAGTGTTAGAAAGCACAAAATAACAGGCACTTAAGCAAGTGCATTAGTTTCCTGTGGCTGCTATAACAAATTACCGCATACTTAGTGGCTTCAAATAACACACATTTATTCTGTTACAGTTTTAGAGCTCAGAAGTCTGAGATGAGTCTTTTGCAACTAAAATCAAGGTTCATCAGAGCTAAGTTCCTTCTGGAGGCTCCAGGGAAGACTGTTCCCTTGCCTTTTCCAGTTTCTAGAGGCATTCTAGAACCTGCATCCTTTGGCTTACGGCTCTTTCCATTTTCAAGGTGCATCGCTCTAACCTTTGCTGCTTCCATCACTGCATCCCCTTTTCCTGTCTCTGACGTTCCTCTTCTAAGGACCCGTTTAATTAACTTGAGCCCACCTGGATAATCCAGGATAATCTCCCTCTTTCAAGATCCTTGACTTAATCACAGCTGCAAAGTCTCTTTGTAAGGTAACACGTTCACAGTTTCCAGGGATTTGGATGTAGACATCTTTTTTTGAGGGGAGAGGGGGTATTATTCTGTCTACTACAGCAAGAAAGAAGTTTCCTTCTCTCACACATAAGTGTAGGCAGTCAGGGCCAGGATGGAGGGTCCATGGTCAGGAAGAGCTCAGACTCTTTCTAAACTGTTCCTCTTCCATTCTCAGCAAGAAGTCTCCACCTCAACGTCCAAGAGGACTCCTCAAACTGTAACCAACACATCCCAAAGTCTAGCCAGCAGTGGGAGGAAGGGGGAAAAGAAGGATTTACACCTTCTCTTTAAAGATACTTCCCAGGAGTAGCACACGTGGCTTCTACTAACATCCCTTTGGCCAGAACGTAGTCACGTGGCCACACCTAGTTACAAGGGTGATGGAGACACCCTTGTACAAATTCTTCTGGGCAACCACATACACAGCTGAGAACAAAAAATGGAGTTTTTACTACTCCAGAGGAAGGGGAGGACATGTACTGAGGGCATCTAGCATTCCCTCCAGAGTTCCTGACTAAACCTCTAAGATTACATGGACATTTTCAGAGAGTGAATTTAATTCACATGCAGGTGTGCTCAGTTCCAGAAGACAGACAGTTTTTGCCTTGTTACTTCTAGTCTCATGCCCATATTTGGAGTAATGTAACAGGAACCCTTTGTGTAGCACCCAGACATCAACGTTCCCTTAAAAAAAAATCAGAGACAGTCACGTAAATACCTTCTAGGGAAGAACGTGAAATGGAAGTTTGATGGTTCCAGAAATAAACAGGAGTTTTCCCTTCAGCGACTTCCTGAATGATCTAATGATTATCAGTGAATGGATAATTTGAGCTCTTGCTGAATGGGGGCGTGGCATCTCAGAGTGGAAGGGAAGCTCCAGGGCCTGGAGAACCAGGAAGTGAACACTCTTCCCTGTGATGACTACAAGTTTCACAAAGGCCATATGGTCATACCTGCTGCGAATGCGGGTTTGGGTGAGACGTGGGACCCTGAACCCCTCATGCATAGGGAGACCCCTTCTCACTCTCCCAGCTCATGTGTGAGCTCACATCGGGACCAGCTCCTAAAGTGTCTCTATTGGCCCACTTCTTTCCATCCTACCTTATTACTATGACCGTTGTCCAGTTACTAACGTCTCTTGCTAAGATTACTACATATGTCTCCTGAGATGCTTTGTGTGATGTTCCTCCCCTAATGTACTCTGCAGAGATTGCAGTCAGAAGGATCTTTCTAACATGCAAAGCTGATCAACTCATGTTATAGGTTGCACTGTGTCCCTCCAAAAAAGACATGTTAGAGTCCTAACCCTTAGTACTCAGAAACTGCCTTTATTTGGAAATAGGGTCTTTACAGAGATAATTAGGTAAAACGAGGTCACTGGAGTGAGCCCTACAATAATTCTTCACATTCTACTGGAATTATTTGTTCAACCATCTCTCTTCCTTTCTAGGCTGTAAACTACATGAAGGGAAGACTATATCTGTCTTCAGGATTTAGCATAATTCATAACCGGCATCCAGTAAGTAGATGTGAGACAACTCACCAAAGGAAGAGTAATATATGTTCCCCGTAAATTGTATAAGTATCTCTACTTCCATTTTCACCCCAACTTTTATTTTAAAACTTTCAAACATAGAGAGGAACTGAAAAAATTGTACAGTGACCAGGCATTTACCACCTAGATTCTAGAATTAGCACTTGGCTAGATCTGCTTTATCACATATCTATCTACCCATCAATCTCTCTCATATGATTATGAATTGTGAATCATAAGGGCCTGCAGGGTGCCTGGCAAACATGCTTGTTCAGTTTAGTAGATAGCTCTAGGACAGCAGACTGCCAGTCTTCCTGAAAGTCATATCCTTGGCCCTTTGCACTAGTGCTAGGATCATGTGGGTTTATAATTTTAAAATTGGAATTTTAAAAGTGGAGCTCTGCAGAGTTACCTAGCATTTCTTTTATTCCAGATCCTTACCTATTTTCAGTTTTGGTGTGTATTTAGCAGAGAGTATCTAACAAAACATTTTGTTCTCAGTTTAGGATTAGTGTGGAAACTACCCAGGAAAACCAAGAAGAGCTCCATGATGATGGAGAACATAAACCAATGGGGCAAGATATAACAACTGTAAATATATATACACGCAACATAGGAGCACCTCAGTATACAAGGCAAATGCTAACAGCCATAAAAGGGGAAATCGACAGTAAGACAATAATAGTGGGGGACTTTAACACCCCACTTACACCAGTGGACAGATCATCCAGACAGAAAATTAATAAGGAAACACAAGCCTTAAATGACACATTAGACCAGATAGAATTAATTGATATTTATAGGACATTCTATCCGAAAGCAGCCGAATACACTTTCTTCTCAAGTCCACCCGGAACATTCTCCAGGATAGATCACATCTTGGGTCACAAATCAAGCCTAGGTAAACTTAAGAAAATTGAAATCATATCAAGCATCTTGCCGATCACAATGCTATGAGATTAGAAATCAATTACAGGTAAAAAAAAAACTGTAAAAAATCATAAACAGTTGGCACCATAACCGAGACAGAGCAGAGGATACCTCATCTGGAGGATGAGCCCCTTGGTGGGCAGCCATTGGCCTGCTCAGTTAGGGTCGGGGAGGGTGAACCAAAAGGTGGAACTTACCTACAGGGCTGTGGTAGCACCTGATATCTCCTTGCCACCTGGCCCGCCTGGAAGTCCAGGAAGACCCAGTAGTCTGTGGAGGAGTCCAGCGCACCACACTCCTATAGTGGATACAGGAGCTGCAGTGGGGACCTGGCCACTGCCATATTTAAACCTTGATAAGCTCCACCCCTGACACGTCCTTAGGCATTCACGAGCAATGGCAGGAAATCAAGTTAACTTCAGTGATTTTCCTCACGAAAATCTTTTACAAAACATCATCTTGTTCTATTTTCTTCTTAGTGGGTTCACACTGTAGAATTTTGGATAACTCCAGTACACTAACTCTCAGGGCATGATGGTCCATTGTTGATACACTGTATGACGTTTACAGTTGGCGCATCAGCAATATCTCCTTGGTAATCGACATGGTAAACAGACATTCTACTTCAGGTAGGTAAATGGAAAGGAAATAACAAACCAGGAAAGGAGAAGCTTGGCACCAAATGTGAACTTTACACAATTTGAATTATTGGAAGGCTGTGGGAATGAAATTAACGTAGGAGATAAAATATATGGTCTTAACAAGTTTTCCTTTCCTTACAGCTTTTTTAATACCGAAAGTGTTTATGGTGTAGTATTCATCAATTTGCCTATTTGAGAGATATTTTAGATGTCTCCCCCATAAATGATAAGGCTCCTCTCTAAGGAAGAATATCCAGAAATGAGTAAATTAATCTTGTGTATAACTTGACTCCATCTTGCATTTCAATTACAAAAGCCAACATACCTGTGTGTGGCTTAGGATCATTTAAGTAGGTTTCTGGCTCTTGCAGTTGAAAGAATGCTGACTCTGCCCTTATGAATTCTTTTTTCCCCTTCTCAAATTTAATGGTAACTATTTTTTTAAATTTAATAGAAAATACTTTAAATTTGATGGTAAATATTTTTTTAAATAATGCATGTTTGTGAAAAGAACTAAAAAAGAACAAAAGGTACTCATAGTCCTAATCACCCCAGTACAGACACTGTTAATATTTGGGGGGCATTTCTTTTTCTGCTAGGATTTCTGTGCTTTTTTTTTTTTTTTTTTTTGCGGTACACGGGTCTCTCACTGTTGTGGCCTCTCCCGTTGCGGAGCAATAGGCTCCGGACGCGCAGGCTCAGCGGCCATGGCTCACGGGCACAGCCGCTCCGCGGCATGTGGGATCTTCCCGGACCGGGGCACAAACCCGTGTCCCCTGCATCGGCAGGCGGACTCTCAACCACTGCGCCACCAGGGAAGCCCTCTGTGCTTTTTTTGTTTGTTTGTTTAACTTAGAGACTTATGTTGCATGTACTTTTTTGTTTGCCTGTTTTTCACAGCTGTAATCATATTATAGCTAAAACTCTGAATTCTTTTTAAATTTTTATTTTAGCACAACCATTTTCTATGTTAGAATATGATCTGCATAACTGTATGACTTTTGAGGTCAACTTATGCAAATATAATTTATATAAAATAAGCCACACCTACCGTATATATACACAGTTTGATGAATTTTAACAAATGGATAACCTGTGTAACTAACTCGCACTCAAGATATAGGTTATTTCCTTCATCTTAAGAAGTACCCTCCTGACTGTCTGTAGTCTGTCCCCCAGCCTCCTCACGGGTATCCACTGATCCATTTTATGTCACTATTGGTTAGTTTTGCCTGCTTGGAACTTATATTAATTATGTAGTCTTGCTCAGCATGTCTTGAGATTCATCCATGCTGTTGTATGTATCAGTAGCTTGTTTTTTAGTTGTTGTGGTTGTTTTGTCTTTTTCTTGTAATACTGTGTAGTCTTGTTCTGTTTTTTTTTTTTTAATTTTTGGCTGCGTTGGGTGTTTGTTGCTCCACGGGCTTTCTCTAGTTGCAGCTAGCGGGGGCTACTCTTCGTTGCAGTGGGCAGGCTGCTTATTGTGGTGGCTTTTCTTGTTGTGGATCATGGGCCCTAGAGCACACGGGCTTCAGTAGTTGTGGCACGTGGGCTCAGTAATTGTGGCTCTCGGGCTCTAGAGCACAGGCTCAGTAGTTGTGGTGCACGGGCTTAGTTGCTCCGCAGCCTGTGGGACCCTCCCAGGCCAGGGATCGAACCAATGTCCCTTGCATTGGCAGGTGGACTCCTAACGACTGCACCACCAGGGAAGTCCCAATAGCTTGTTTTTTGTATTGATAAGTAGGGATCCATTGTATGGATATACTGCTATTTGTTTGTCCGTTCACCACTTGATGAATATTCGGGTTGTTTCCAGTTTTTGTCTATTATCAATTATGCTACTACGAACATGCAAGTACAAGTCTTTGTGTAGACATATGTTTTCATTTTCTGGGTAAACACCTAGGAGTGATTGTGCTCAGCCGTATCATAAGGGTATGTTTAACTTTATAAGGAGCTGCCAAGCTGTTTTACAAAATGGTTGTTTCACTTTTCATTCCCATCAGCAAGTGAGGGTCCCAGTTCCTCCACAGCCTCACCGATACTTGGTATAGTCAAACTCTTTCATTTTAGCCATGCTAGTGCTGTGTAGTATATCTCGGCATACTTTTAATTTGCATTTCCATAATCGTTAATGATGCTGATCATCTTTAAGTGTGTTTATTGGCTATTCATATTTTTTTCTCTTGTGAAGTGCCTACTGAAGTCTCTTGACCGTTTATTAATAAGGTTGTTCGTTAGACAATATAAATCCTCCAACTTTGTTCTTCTTTTTCAAAACTACGTCGGCTATTTTGAGTTCTTTGCATTATCGTGTAAATTTTTAAATCAGTTTGTCCATTTTTACCAAAAAGGTTACTGAGGTTGCTAAATGGGATTGCACTGAGTGGAAGAATGGTCATCTTAATAATATTGAGTCTTGTACTCAATAAACATGGAATATTTCTCCATCAATTTAGGTCTTCTTTTATTTCTTTAAGCATAACCATGTTTTTAGTGGCTGATAATTTCTCACTGATTTGAAGGTATAGTTTACCAAACCAAGACTGTTTTGTCAAGTAGGTTTTTTCCAATTTTTCATTACTAATAATTTGCTGTGAATACTGTGATGTTTAAGGTTTTTTTTTTCAAATTTAGGATTATATTGTTTAGATAGATTTACAACAGTCAAATTACCAAGTCAAAGAATATTAACATTTAAGAAACTTTGGTATATATTGCCAAATCTTTTTCTACCTTTGTCATACCATTCACATTACTATTATAAATGAATGAAGATGTTTGTTCCACCTCTTATCTGCCAATATTGAGTATTTTTTGCTAAATGAATCTCTGAAATGGAAGATTCTTACTAGCATTTCTTTGGTTTTTTTTTTCTTTTAAGTTAAACATTTTTGCATATGTCTGCTTACTACTTAATTTCCTCTTTTGCAAGTGTTATTCATATCCTGCGTTTTAAAGTTCTTCTTATAGATTTGACAGTCAAAATCTTAAGAATGGGGCTTCCCTGGTGGCACAGTGGTTGGGAGTCCGCCTGCCGATGCGGGGGACACGGGTTCGTGCCCCAGTCTGGGAGGATCCCACATGCCGCGGAGCGGCTGGGCCCGTGAGCCATGGCCGCTGAGCCTGCGCGTCCGGAGCCTGTGCTCCGCAACGGGAGAGGCCACAACAGTGAGAGGCCCGCGTAATGCAAAAAAAAAAAAAAAAATCTTAAGAATGATCCCCCAATGACTTTCACCCTTGTATAATTTCATCCCTTTTGAGTGTGGGTAGAAGCTGTGAATACGATGAAATATCTCTCCCAGGATTATGTTGTTATGTGGCATGGTTAACCTTAAGATAGGGAGATTGTGCAGCCAAAAATAAAATAAACATTAAAAAAAACTATATTAAAAAAAAGTCTATGCCTAACTTGTTTTATCATTTCCTTTTATTATTATTATTTGTTTTTTGGCTGTACTGCACAGCTTGCAGGATCTTAGTTCCCTGACCAGGGATTGAACCTGGGCCCAGCAGTGAAAGGGCCGAGTCCTAACCACTGGACTGCCAGGGAATTCCCTGTTTTGTCATTTCCTGAACTCTTAATCCAACTAATTTTTGGCAGGAGGAGGGGATAGGAGAGCTTATGGTGAGAGAGCAAAATCTAAATGAATTTTTCTTCTATCAAGTCATTTAGTCTAATATCATTTGCCAAATAATCCTCTGTTTTCTACAGATTTGTGATAACTCGTTTATCATATATTAAAGTCTTAAATACTAATATATTGGTGTCTGTTCTGAGCTATCCTGTCCAACTGATCTTATGCCAGAATGATGTGGTTTTAACTCTTATAGCTCTACTTTGTGCTAAGTAGGACTCTTTTCCCTGCAATTAACTTTTTTAAAAGATACATCATTTTTTAGCATTCATTATGTTTTCAGAAGAATTTTAACGTGATTTCATTAAATTTCCTCATTAAAAATTATATTGAGGGGAATTAATGAAGACTAAAAATTAATTTTATAAGGATGGGCATTTAAAAGTATTTAGATATTCTATTCAGAAATACTACCCATCTCTCCATTTTTCGTAACTCATATATCTTAATTCAGCCTCATAGCTTTATTCATGTAACTCAAGCATATGTTACATTCAAATTACTCCCGAGTATTTTAGATTTTTATTGCTATTTAGGATACAATCCCCATTTTCATTTTATTTTCTAACTGGTTATTGCTGTTAAATAGAAATGTCTATTGATTTTTGTGTATGTAGCTGTTTTAAGATTTACAGGCACAGCATATAAACGGCCAAAAAAGTAACAATCTTCATTTCTCTATAACTTAACCCAGTTTAGCTCTCCAGCAATCATTTCTGCTGAGGGTGGGGGAAAAAATTCAATCTTACTGTTCAGTTGGAACTCAAGTGATAGTGTCTTACCTTCCCCTTTCACATCCCCATTCTCCTTCTTGGCTGGGATGGGAGAGTCGTGTGGTTCAAAAATGTCCTGTACCACAAAAACAGAAATATAGATCAATGGAACAGGATAGAAAGTCCAGAGATAAACCCCTGCACCTATGGTCACCTAATCTATGACAAAGGAGGCAAGAATATACAATGGAGAAAAGACAGTCTCTTCAGTAAGTGGTGCTGGGAAAACTGGACAGCTACATGTAAAAGAATGAAATTAGAACACTCCCTAATGCCATATACAAAAATAAACTCAAAATGGACCTAAATATAAGGCTGGATACTATAAAACTCTTGGAGGAAAACAGGGAGAACACTGTCTGACATAAATCACAGCAAGATCTTTTTTGATCCACCTCCTAGAGTAATGAAAATAAAAACAAAAATAAACAAATGGGACCCGATTAAACTTAAAAGTTTTTGCACAGCAAAGGAAACCATAAACAAAATGAAAAGACAACCCTCAGAACAGGAGAAAATGTTTACAAATGAAGCAACTGACACGGGATTAATCTCCAAAATATATAAAGAGCTCATGTAGCTCCACATCAAAACCCACAAACAATCCAATCAAGAAACAGGTGGAATATCTAAATAGACATTTCTCCAAAGAAGATATACAGATGGTCAAAAAGCACATGAAAAGATGCTCAACATCACTAATTATTAGAGAAATGCAAATCAAAACTACAATTAGATATCACCACACACTGGTCAGAATGGCCATCATCAAAAAGTCTACAAACAATAAATGCTGGAGAGGGTGTGGAGAAAAGGGAACCCTCTTGCACTGTTGGTGGGAATGTAAATTGATACAGCCACTATGGAGAACAGTATAGAGGTTCCTTAAAAAACTAAAAATAGAACTACCATATGATCCAGCAATCCCACCCTGGTTATATATCCAGAGAAGACCATAATTTAAAAAGATAGATGCACCCCAATGTTCATTGCAGCACTATTTACAATAGCCAGGACATGGAAGCCACCTAAATATCCATCAACAGAGAAATGGATACAGAAGATGTGGTACATATATACAATGGAATATTACTCAGCCACAAAAAGAATAAAATAATGCCATTTGCAGCAACATGGATGGACCTAGAGATAGTCATACTGAGTGAAGTAAGTCAGAGAAAGACAAATATCATATGATATCGCTTACATGTGGAATCTAAAAAAATGGTACAAATGAACGTATTTACAAAAGAGGAATAGAGTCACAGATGTACAAAACAAACTTATGGTTAAGGGGGGAAGGGGAGGAGGGATAAATTGGGAGACTGGACTTGACATGTACACACTACTGTATATAAAATAGATAACTAATAAGGACCTACTATATAGCACAGGGAACTCTACTCATTACTCGTTAATGACCTATATGGGAAAAGAATCTAAAGAAGAGTGGATATATGTATATGTATATCTGATTCACTTTGCTGTACACCTGAAACTAACACAACATTGTAAATCAATTATATTCCAATAAAAAACAAAAAAAGAAAATGCCATGTATCTTGGCCAGTGACCCAGCTGCAGTAATTTGCAGTCCATTTCAGCAAAGGCAACACCACGCTAGAGGGCTTCTAGAGTAAGCTTGAGCTCTCCCCACCCAGCTCACAACGCACTCTTGCTGGATCTGCTCATCCTCTGCTCCTTCACGCTCATTCAGCGTCTCTGAGTTTTCCATCATTTTCTGCAGCCCTGTCCATCCCCAACTCCAAGTGGGCTGTTGACTTCAGAGGACAGATAGCCAGACCTCACCCCAGGATATTTTTGCTCCATTCTCTGTTCACACCCCTTCCTCTAGACCAGACACATTTCATATCTTTGGAAAAGTGCTGTTTATCACACATTTTTTGATTCAAGGTGTAAATTTGATGTAAGGAATTTTGGGGGTCACCTACTAGGAATTACAGGGCATAAAAAATACTTCAGCTAATAGTTAAAAAATATTATCCTACTGCATATATTTATCTTGTCTTCTACTATGGAATTCAAAGATACATACAAAGCAGAGAGATGGTACAATAAAGCCCCATGTTCCCATCACCCAGCTTCAGTAATTATCAACATCTGTTTCAACAATCATCCTGCCGGTCACAACTCCTCCCTTCTTCCTGCTGCTCCCCCTCGGCCTGGAGTTATTTTATAGCAAATACCTGATTTCATATCATTTTACTCTGGCCAAATTTTCAAACAATTTTTTTGGGGGAGCTGCATTGGGTCTTCGTTGCTGCATCAAACAGTTTTTTTTTTGTTTTTTTTTTTTTGCGGTATGCGGGCCTCTCACTGTTGTGGCCTCTCCCGTTGTGGAGCACAGGCTCCGGACGCGCAGGCTCAGCGGCCATGGCTCACGGGCCCAGCCGCTCCGCAGCCTGTGGAATCTTCCTGGACCGGGGCATGAACCCGCGTCCCCTGCATTGGCAGGCGGACTCTCAACCACTGCGTCACCAGGGAAGCCCCAAACGGTTTCTTTAATAAATTTTCAAACACTTTTTCTGATAATTTTTCTTCCTTTGGCTGTATCCCATAGGTTTTGATATGAAGCATTCTTACCTTGTTATTTTTTAGCTGGTTATTGTATTTTTACTTACTCCTTGACCTAATGTATTTGGGAAAGTATGTCTTAATCTCCAAGTGGTCAAAGTTTTGGTGGTTAAAGTTTCTGTACTATACCTAGTTAATTGAATTTGAGAGTGTCTTTGTGGCCTAGTGTACAATCAATGCTTATAAATGCATGATGGACACTCGAAAAAGTGAATTCCCTGTAATTCCATCTTATTTGCTAATTGCTCTTCTTACTTATTTTGTTAAAATCCTCTATGTCTTTGTTTTTTATCTGCTTGATCTCTGATACACTGTGTTGTGTTAAAATCTTTTACTTACTGTACCTATTTATCTTTATATGCCTGAATATTTTTGTTGTATATATTTTGTTACTATATGTTACAGGTTGAATTGTGTCCCCACCAAATTCATATGTTGAAGATCTAACCCCCAGCACCTCAGAATGTGACAGAATTTGGATACAGGGTCTCTACAGAGTTAATGGAGTTACAATGAGGTCATTAGTGTAGGCCCTAATACAATATGACTGGTGTCTCTACAAAAAGGAAGAATTTGGAGACATATACACATAAAGGGAGAATGCCCTGTGAAAGTGAAGACACAGAAAAAGAAGACAATGTGAAGGGACGCAGGGAGAAGACAGCGGTCTGCGAGCCAAGGAGAGAGGCCTGGAACTGATCCTTCCCTCATGGCCCTAGGAAGGAGCCGATCCTGCCAACACCTTGTTTTAAGACTTCCAGCCTCCAGAAGCTAACGTGAAAGCACAATTTCCGTAGTTTTAAGCCACCCAATTTGTAGTACTGTATTTTGTTACAGCTGCACTAGTAAACTAATACACTATAAAATTCTGCCATAATTTTAAGTCTTCACTATCAATTGATAAATGACCCCTAGTCCTTTCTTTAAAATCACCTTTTACTGTAACGTTGTACCCCTGCTTGATCTTCACATTTGATTGGCAGTCCTTTGCTCAGTCTTTTAATTAAGGTCCTGTGCCTCTCTGCTATAACCCCAGGCCTTTGTTGTACACACATTTGTGGCACGGTGATTGGTGATTGCATATGTGAGCTCTGGAATCAAAATGGGTGGCTGCCATTTGGTTGCTACATGGTCTTTCAGTGCCTCAGTTTTTCCCTTTTATAAAGTGAGTAAACAGTAATTGTACTTGTATCGTAAGACTGTTATGAAGATGGAATAAATCAAAACATTTAAAGTGCTTAGAACAGTGCCTGGCCCACACTAAGTACTTAATAGATATATGAACTGTTATGAATTCTATTAACTTCCCTGTAACGAAGGTATTGTGAGATCACTTTACAGATGAAGAAAACTGAGGCTCAGAGAAGTTAAGTCAGGAAGCTAGTGTGACAGGATTGTTGCAGGAAGCAGGCTCGGGATGGAGATTAATGTTCAGGAAGCATATTGGGGGTGAGCAACAGGAATGGAGGGATAGGGTGAAGAAACAGGACTGGGTTGGGCAGAGGGAAAAGTTGAACGGTCACGCAGTTACAACAAAGGCTCCCCATCCAATGGGAGCTAAGTGGCTTAAAATACGTCACAAATTTTTTGATGCCCCCTTCTAAAGGTAGAGCCAAATTCCCCTTCCTTCAAATATGGGTTGGATTTAGTGACTCTTCTAATGAACAGAAGAAAAGTGAATGTGAGAAGTCAGGCCATACAAGGCACTGTAGCTCCCTGTTTGCTCTCCCTGTGGGATTGCCTGTTCTGGGAGAAGCTAGCTGCCATGCTGTGAGGACTCACAAGCAGCCTGTGGACTGTCATACAGAGCGAAGTAAGTCAGAAAGAGAAAAACAAATATTGTATATTAACACATATATGTGGAATCTAGAAAATGGTATAGATGATCTTATTTGCAAAACAGAAGTAGAGATACAGACATAGAGAACACATCTATGGACACCAAGGGGGGAAGAGCGGGGAGGTGGGGTGAATTGGGAGATTGGGATTGACATATATACACTATTGATACTATGTATAAAATAGAGAACTAATGAGAGCCTGCTGTATAGCACAGGGAACTCTACTCAGTGCTCTGTGGTGACCTAAATGGGAAGGAAATCCAAAAAAGAGGGGATATATGTATATGTACAGCTGATTTACTGTGCTGTACAGTAGAAACTAACACAACATTATAAAGCAACTATACTCCAATGAAAATTAATTTAAAAAAAAAGCAGCCTTTGGACAGTCCCACATGATGAGGAACTGAGCCCTCCAGCCAACAGTCACGGGAGGGAGCCATCTTGGATCTCCCAGCCTTAGTCAAGGCTTTGGATGACTGTGGCCCTAACATCTTGACTGCAACTACCTGAGACCTTGAGCCAGAACGACTCAGTGAAGCTGCTCCTAAGTTCTTACCCACTTTCTTAACTGTTGGGGTAACTTGTTATGCACAGTAGATACTAATATAGGGAGCTTTGGAGTTGGAACTGTCCCAAACTGTGGTGAGGGAAAGAGGTCTTCATATCCTAAACTGACTAGTCGTTAGATATGGGCTGTCCCCACCCCCTCTCCCCTCCCCCACCTCCCCAAGGGACCATGGCTTTGGGCAAAGCAGTTTTCTTCAGCTGAGGGCAAGTTTTGAAGAGTGACGTAACTGAGAACTGTTGAGAGCTATACTCTGAGTAGATCAGGGAACATGTCCTTCAGTCCTGAAAGGTCTGAACAGAGAATCACAGCATCCACTAAAAGATGTTTAGTGGGGCCTCTCCTCTTGTCCCAGAACGAGCACTAAGCTCACGGCTGAAAACAACATAGTACCCCATCTTCTAACAAAAGAGGCCACAATCGGAGACAGACACTTTCCGCACGGATTAATAAAAGCTGCAGATCTAGCCCTGCTTCCACGGAATACTTTCTCAATCCTCTCCTTCTCAGTCTATATCGGAAGGCAGGCGAAGGAATGAAAGGAGGTAGTTGGCCTTGGGGAGCGTTTCTGGTGGGAAGTGATGTAGTGGGGAGGCTGTACGATAATCTCTCCGCTATCAGTAGGGCTTACTGGAAGGAGAGGCTGGTGTTCCATTTCCTACCTGCAAACCTGTCTAGTCAGCATTCTTGCTGATTTACTTCTCTCTGTGTTTCAGGAGGGAGGAAGAGGATGGAAGAGAGATGGCAGAGTGGAGAGCAGAGGCCACAGGCAGCCTCCAGTCTGGCCCTTTTGTGTGGCAAGGGCGCGTGTTTCTCAAGAGTCGGGTGGACTCTGTGGAAGATAAATCGTCTCCAGCTTTCTTGCTGGACCCTCACCCACAAGACTTGGTATACTGCTCGGTGCGGTCAGTGGGGTGATGGAAAAGATCGAGCTGCAGGTACATCTTCCATGAAAACATATGGAGAGGACAAGGCCCATCAGGTCTTCCCATATGTACCCCATGAAAGGAGTTTCAAACAAGAGCCTGTTATCCAGAGAAGCAGGGATCAACTAAGATAGAACTCTAGCAGTGGCCAGTTAAGAGAAACTTGCCTCAACACAGAAGAAACCAGGCCTTCAAGAGGATGTTGAGGAAGTGTCTGAGAACCAGAACCATGACTTGTACCTTAGCACCCTAAGAATCTAGGATCCCACTCAAGCCACGAGATCAACACACTAACAGGGTCTGATTTTAGTAACTGAATTGACCAGAACAGTATCACCTAAGGTGTGGTTAAGGGATAGAAAAGATTCAAAAGAACAGCGATCGGAGAAAAAATGGACTGTTCTTATGTTTGGAAGCCATCACACGGAGAAGGTCCAACAAACTGTTTACACTGATAACTGCCGGAACTAAAGCTCTCTGCAGTGCACCAGCATTCCAGAAAAATTGTGTACAACCTACATAGATGAGTGAAATATAGCACACTTGTCCTCAACGAACAAGAAATGTTCTGTTACAAAATAAGTTTAAAGCAGGTTTGCTGAAGCAAACAAGTCTGGAATGTGGATCCTTTTAAGGTGTTTCTTTTCCTCTTTCCCAGCTTTGTCTACTGAGACTGACATTTTACCATTTGGAAATGATGGGTGAGTCTGGTGGAAACGGATCCACGTCTTGAACTGCAAATAGACTAGACAGTGATTATTAAGTCCCTAATGAATTGTTTTAGAATTGCTGAGTTTGAGTTGTCAGGAAGGTATCTAAGACCGAGACGAAGCCCCGAGGGCACGGAGGAGCTGAAAACTGAATATTGGGAAACACCAATGTATCAACCTTCAAAAGCAATTGTAGCTATAGCACCATCACTGTTGTCCTGTAAAGTACCTTACATTCCCAAGAGAGAGGCACTCGTGATACTAATTCAGGATACCGTTTTACGGAAAAATTCTCATGTAATTCTACAAGTAACTCACTTAAAAAAACAAATAGCAGAATCAAAGAATTTTAAATAAACAAAAAGCACTGTATTAAGTCAGCTACCAAAACAATGAAGATTTACCTCTCTGCTTATTAGAAAAGTTCTTGTTTAAAACATTGACAAGGGATTTTATTTCAACCAACGTAGTATGTTGCCTAGCACCGTACCGCTGCCCTGTCTGGAGGCAATCCTCCCACAAAGCAACGTACTCCTTGTGTGTAGTCAGCTCTTGCTGGGAAAAAAAAGATTAGGCAGGACCGTTTCTGCTTTTAGGTTTTCATTTCCTTGTACTGTCAGGACCCAAGGCCTGCGAGCCGCGCCTCCCCACATTCTGCGCACCCCGTTCCAGGGCCCGCGCCGAGGGAGTACCCACAAGCCCCCGCGGCCCTGCGAGGCTGGGCGAGGTCACCCGCGCTCCCCGAGACCTTGGCCCCCGGCTCGGCGGCGGGGGCGGGACGGCCGAGCCGCCCGCCAATCCACGTTTTGCAGGCAGCGAGCGCGGGGCCTCGGAACGGGCAGGGAGAACTGCCTAGCCGAGGACGGACACAAGGCCTCCGCCTTCAGAGCCCCCGAAAGAAAGCGAGAGAGGACGAGAGACGACAAGAGGAAGGGACTGGAAGCGAAGGCAGCCCCCACTTATCACCGCCTTAAAGCCAACTCAACAGCGCAACGCCTCTTTACCCCGCACAGCCTGACGGGAGCCTCAGCCTCTAGGTACTGGCTGCGCCCGCAACGAGTCCCTGGCACCGCCCCCTGCCGCGGGGCACGCCGGGAGAGCCGAGTTTCCCCCTTCCTCTAGTAAACGGGCGAGACGAAGGGTATTTCCGGTGTTAACGACTATCTTTACGGAAGAGGTGGGGTTAATCCTGTCCCGCCCTTCCTGGCCGGCGGGGCGAAGACTGACAGTCTTCGGCAAGCGCTAAGGCCCGCCCCTGCACCGGAAGGAGGAAGGCGGGGGAGTCGAACAGGCGTCAGGCGCGGTGTCACGTGTCGCAACTGCTGGTGGAGAGAAGAAAAGGGCGGGACCCCGGACGGAGGGGTGGGGTGCCCTTCCTTCCCTTGGGTCACGCGCGTTAGAAAGTGGTTCCCGAAACGGAGTATTCGAGATGGGGACCGCCCTGGACATTAAGGTTAAAAGAGCGAACAAGGTTTATCACGCCGGGGTAAGTAGGGGTGGGTGTGCCTGCAGGTTCTGTTGTCTCCCAGGTCCCGCATACTTCTGGGTTTTCCTGGGCGGGGCAAGGCGCACCTCCAGGTAAGTCCCGGTCAGGTGCGGACCAGCCAGGTGCATCCCTGCCAGGTGCGTCTCGCTTGCGCGGCTGGCTGCTCTAAGAGCGGCCCCCGCCGGAGTCGCCGCCGGGGTTGGGGAGGCATGCAAGGCCGAGAGGCTGGCCCGAGGGCTGCAGCGCTAACCGTCGGGCGCCTTGAACATCCAGCTCGGCCTTGGGCCCCCGGGCTTGAGCTGTCGCCTAGAGCACTGAGGGGGGAGGAGCTTGATGACCAAACGCCCCGTTCCTCACTTCTAAGTTGAGTGCAAAGGTCTAAGGACAGAAAGGCAGAAATAAACTTGGAAGCAGAAATACACACTTTAGGCCGTGCTCAGCTTTAACACCATACAAAAGTTATTCATTTCTCTGGTTTTGTTGTTTTAATAACATACAAAAGGAATAGCATATTAAAATGCAAGTCAGAAAAAATCTTAACTATGCCATTAACAAGTTTTGGGCCACTGGCTACTTAATCTCTTAGGGCGTCAGTTTCCTTATTTGCCAAATGAGGATGCAAGGTTCCTCTACCTCTAAGTCGGGGAATCTCAACCCTTGCTGTACTTCAGAATCCATCACTCAGGGGAATTTAAAAATACGCTAACTGGGGTCTCACACCCAGAGACACCAGTGATTCTGATGTGCAGCCGGGGATGAAATCACAACCAGCTCTCACACTCGGTGGAATAAAATTGAGAGTAGTGGTTGGTCACGTGAATGCAGGGAGGTCTCAAAAGGGCCGCTAAAGCCTTTCGGTGCAAGATATTTGCGGAAACCTAATATTTACAGATTCAATCGGTCATCTCCAGATTATTAATTACAGAGGGGAAAAGTTACCTTTATAGTGGAGGAATCTGCTAGTCACCATCCTAACCAAGACCAACAATGAATACCACCTTTCCATCACTGTCACCACTAATGAGATTGACATGTTCTGGCATAACAATAGAGGGTTCTGGCATGAAAAACTGAGAAGGATACAACTCATCTATGTAGCCTTCCTGCCAAAAGTGCTTAACTTCCCTCAGTTCATAAGGAAACAGGCATGTTCATATTGAGAAACATTCTGTACAGTAATTGGCCTGGATTCTTCAAATATGTTAGTGTCATTAAAAAGAATTTTTTTAGATTCAAGAGATGAAAGGGATTTGAAAACCAAATACAGTACCTAATTTTTGATAAATTTGAATATGGGCTATATGTTAAATACAAGTTTTGTTTTGGTGTTAATTTTCCCCAGTATGATATTCATATTTTGGTTATGTGAGAGAATACTCCACATACTGAAGTGCTTAGGAGTGAAGGGTCAAAATAACTAAATTTTAAATGGTCCAGCCGTATCGTGTGCGCACATATGAGGAGAAAGAAAGCAAATGTGCCAAAATATTAACTGGTGACTCTAGTTGGAAGTTATATGGGTCTACTTTGTATTCTTTATTGAGATCTAATACCATAAAAATACACCTTTTCAGGTGTACAATTCAGTGGTTGTAATATATTCAGGGTTGTGCAACCGTCACCACCATCTAATTTTAGAACATTTTTATCACCCCCAAAAGAAACCCTGTACCCATGAGTAGTCATTCCTCATTCCCTCTCCCTCTTGGCCCCTGGCAATCACAGATCTACTTTCTGTCTCAGTGGATTTGCCTAATTAGGACATTTCATGTATATGGGATCATACAGTGTGTGGCCTTTTGTGATTGGCTTCTTTCACTTAGCATAATGTGTTCAATGTTCATGCATGTTGGAGCATGTATCAGTTCCTCATTTGTTTTAATGGCTGAATAGTAATCTGTTGTATGGATATGTCACATTTTATGTATCCATTCATCTGCTGATGGACATTTGGGTGGTTTTCACTTTTTGACTATCATGAATAATGCTACTATGAACATTCTAGTACAAGTTTTTGTGTGAACATATGTTTGCATTTCTCTTGGATATATACCTAGGAGTGGATTTGCTGGGTGATATGGTAACTCTATGTTTAGTTTTTTGAAGACCTACCAAACTGTTTTCCAAAGCACAACTTCACACTCCACTAGCGGTGTGTGAGAGTTCCAATTTTTCCTCTACTTTGTATTCTCATAACTTTTTTGTAGCTTGGAAAATATCAAAATAAGAATTGGGGGAGGCAGTGACAGGCGATATGTACACTTAACTTTAATACTTATTATTTTCATTCAGAAGTTTGCAGATTCCATTCAAGGATGTTATAGCAGCTGAGATGCTGAAACGTTTTCTGTGGTTTAAAATATGGTATCAGTAATGAAAAGTACATTTGAAAAAGTTGAAGAGATGGAATCATCCATTTGACCCAGCTGGAAGTCTTAACGCAGCCAGGACCACTCCTTGTGGGTGGCAGGGTGGAAGCGGGTATTAGCTCTGCTCATCTGGTGCACATCCCTTCATGCCAGGATTAGGAACAGAATCTGCACCTGTTGGCTTATGACAGTGTTTCCCAGTCTTCACTTTTACCCTTAATGTATTTTACACTAAATGCATTTTAAAAGGAGACCTCATATGGCCATTGTGAAAGAAAACCCTGTGTAACTTCTCCTAAATAGAGGGTTGCTGTGTACAGTTGACTCTTAAACAATGCAAGGGTTAGAGGTGCCAACCCCACGTGCAGTCGAAAATCTATGTTTCACTTTTGACTCCCCCCAAACTTGACTACCAATAGACTACTGCTGACCAGAAGCCTTACCAATAACATACACTGTTAACACATGTTTTGTGTGTTATGTGTATCATGTACTGTATGCTTACAATGAAGTAAGCTAGAGGAAAGGAAATGTTATTTAGAAAATTGTAAGGAAGAAAAAATAACATTTACAGAGCATTGTACTGTGTTTATCAATACCATAGTTTGTCTCTTTACAAGGTGACTCGTCTGTCAGTACCTACATCGATATTGTCTTATACAAAACACTGTAGATGCTATATGTATTACTAACACTAGACATCAAAAGTCAAGAGATAATGTGAAAAATAAATTCACATTTATTTACAGGCGTAACAATTCATGCCCTGATAATAAAAAAGCGACAGTATGATTGCTTTGTGGTAGCCTAGCCTATACACCGATGTCACGTTCGTGACATACCTAACGTTTTCTTAATTTTTTCCATGTTTCTAGGCTATATGGTTTTTCTTGTGAGTTTTTTTCAAATCGTCACAAATCTCAAAAACTTTTTCCAGTATATTTATTGAAAAAAACTCCACCGTGAGCCCACACAGTTTAAACGCATGTTGTCCAAGGGTCAACTGTATATTTTTTAAAGCCAAAAAAAGTTATTAAATGAATAAATCTAACCACTGGACAAAAATATACACCTGGAAGCACATGCTGTGACTCATGTGTTGGATGGACTCCGTCATCTGTGGTTAAGGATGGGTAGAGGAGGCAACCAGCACCGTCAGGGCTGCTCCCAGAGCTCCAGGGCGAAGGACCCTCCGAGGTCTCAGTGCCTGCAGACAGCGCGTGTCTCAAGCCCAGTTTGCACCATGGTTGTACAAGGGGGGTCCTGTCTTTCTCACCCTCTCCACTCTTGGCTGGCGGCAGGTGGGACTAATAAATACAAATTTCCAGTTTTCTCAGTACAGCTCAACGGCGTTGGTAAAGATTCGGTTGCTATAAACCGGACTCATCCATGCGCCTGCCAGAACACAGCACCTGTAATTGTCCTGGTTTGCTCGAGGTGGCTGCCACCTGTGCTCTCTGGTTTTAAGTGCTTGTCATTCAAGTGAAACATACTTGTCCATGTAGCGACGGTCTTATGTTCCACCTGAGGGACTCGGGAAACACTGGTGTAGGGTTTTGTGAGCCTGGCAGCATCACTCCCATTTTACTAACGAGGAAACTGAGGCCTAGACAAGTTAAGGAATTTGCCTCAGATCACCCAGCTAATGACAGCCTGGATTCCAGTGCAGGTCATCAGATAGCAAAGTGTGTCCAGCCAACACTCTTATTACACCTCCTCCCGAAGAGCGCCCATTTCTGTGCAAAATGGAGGAGCTTTTTACGTAGGAATAGTAGTTATTAGTTTCCTAGGAGTGCTGTGAATAGCATTGTAATATTTCAGTTAAAAAGCTGCTGTGACGACTCCTCGGAACGTGTGCAGCCAAGTCTGTTCCTGTGCTTTTCAGTATCTTA
Organism: Tursiops truncatus; assembly: GCF_011762595.2. NCBI lineage: Eukaryota > Metazoa > Chordata > Mammalia > Artiodactyla > Delphinidae > Tursiops > Tursiops truncatus. The sequence continues at coordinate 136,111,974 of NC_047037.1, read as the reverse complement.
GTTGTTGTGGAAGCATTTGAAAACGGTTTTGATTCTGTGGACACCAGTGAGCCTAAGTTATTCTTGGGTTTAAAATTGTCATTTGGGTTTTTCCTAGAAAAAGACGCTCATTCAAAGTGGTGGTGTTTTTTTAAAAAATCACAGTTGAATAATTTTTTAAAATATAAACATAACATTTTACAGAAGGCTGGAAAGTGAAAAGTCAAGTTCTTCCTCTTTCTGACCCCTTTTTCTGTCCCTGGACGTATCCACTGACAGTTTATGTACTATTCCAGACATTTCCTGTGAGTAATAGTTGCACGTGTGCGCAGACACGCACGCAGACATACACAAAACTTGTTCTTTTTGCTGAACGGTATATCCTTACCTTGGATACCTTTCCTTATACCACATCTTCATCAACTCATTCTTTTCAGACTGTTACTGAATCAAAACAGTTGTATTCAACCAGTGTCTGTGACTCTCCTTACAGGTCTGGAGAGAAGTAGATAAAGAGAAAACAAAAGGTGCTAACGTACTTGTGCTGGAATGGGTGCATTTCGGGTGTGTGAGGGAGCTCAGAGGAAGGTGTAGTCGTTTGGGGGTGGGGGAGGGCCCTTCTGGAGCTTCACTGAGGCAGTGAGGCTCCAGCCTACTTCTGAAAGCTGTGTGCGGGGCCGGGGTCTCCCTCCCCACCTGGCACTGTGTGTTTCCATCAGAAGGAACAGACAGTGCGAGCACAGTGGACAGGAGCTAGCAGACATTTGTGGGGCAGTGAGTCCAGTGAACGGCTTCTTTTACTCCATCTCCCCACCTTTCACTGCAGCTCATGTTCATCTCGTTTGACAGTGATTTGTTTTAATGTTTGTTTTTTTTTACATCTTTATTGGAGTATAATTGCTTTAAAGTGTTGTGTTAGTTTCTGCTGTATAACAAAGTGAGTCAGCCATACATATACATATATCCCCATATCCCCTTCTCTTGCGTCTCCCTCCCACCCTCCCTATCCCACCCCTCTAGGTGGTCACAAAGCACCGAGCTGATCTCCCTGTGCCATGTGGCTGCTTCCCACTAGCTATCCATTTTACATTTGGTAGTGTATGTATGTCAGTGCTACTTTCTCAGTTCGTACCAGCTTACCCTTCCCCCTCCCCGTGTCCTCAAGTCCACTGTCAACGTCTGCGTCTTTATTCCTGTCCTGCCCCTAGGTTCATCAGAACCATTTTCTTTTAGAGTCCCTATATATGTGTTAGCATACGGTGTTTGTTTCTCTCTTTCTAACTTACTTTACTCTGTATGACACTCTCTAGGTCTATCCAACTCGCTACAAATAACTCAATTTCATTTCTTTTTATGGCTGAGTAATATTCCATTGTATATATGTGCCACATCTTTGTCCATTCATCTGTCGATGGACACTTAGGTTGCTTCCATGTCCTGGCTATTGTAAATAGAGCTACAATGAACATTGTGGTACATGACTCTTTTTTTATTATATAAATTTATGTATTTATTTATTTTTGGCTGCATTGGGTCTTCGTTGCCGCACGCGAGCTTTCTCTAGTTAAAGTGAGCGGAGGCTACTCTTCGTTGTGGTGCGCAGGCTTCTCATTGCGGTGGCTTCTCTTTTTGTGGAGCATGGGCTCTAGGCACGCAGGCTTCAGTAGTTGTGGCACGTGGGCTCAGTTGTTGTGGCACACGGGCTCTAGAGAGTAGGCTTAGTAGTTGTGGTGCACGGGCCTAGTTGCTCTGCAGCATGTGGGATCTTCCTGGACCAGGGCTCAAACCCGTGTCCCCTACATTAGCAGGCAGATTCTTAACCACTGTGCCACCAGGGAAGTCCTACATGACTCTTTTTGAATTATGGTTTTCCTCAGGGTATACGCCCATTAGTGGGATTGCTGGGTTGTATGGTAGTTCTATTTTTAGTTTTTTATTTTTTTTGTGGTATGCGGGCCTCTCACTGTTGTGGCCTTTCCCGTTGCGGAGCACAGGCTCCGGACGTGCAGGCTCAGCGGTCATGGCTCACGGGCCCAGCCACTCCACAGCATGTGGGATCTTCCCGGACCGGGACACGATCCCGTGTCCCCTGCATTGGCAGGCGGACTCTCAACCACTGCGCCACCAGGGGAGCCCCTATTTTTAGTTTTTTAAGAAACCTCCATACTGTTCTCCATAGTGGATGTATCAATTTACATTCCCACCAACAGTGCGAGAGGGTTCCCTTTTCTCCACACCCTCTCCAGCATTTATTGTTTGTAGATTTTTTGATGATCGCCATTCTAACTGGTGTGAGGTGATACCTCATCGTAGTTTTGATTTGCATTTCTCTAATGATTAGTGATGTTGAGCATCCTTTCATGTGTTTGTTGGCAATCTGTATTTCTTCTTTGGAGAAATGTCTGTTTAGGTCTTCTGCCCATTTTTGGATTAGGTTTTTTGTTTTTTAGATATTGAGCTGCATGAGCTGCTTGTATATTTTGGAGCTTAATCCTTTGTCAGTTGCTTCATTTGCAAATATTTTCTCCCATTCTGAGGGTTGTCTTTTCATCTTTTTTATGGTTTCCTTTGCTATGCAAAAGCTTTTAAGTTTCATTAGGTCCCATTTGTTTATATTTGTTTTAATTTCCATTTCTCTAGTAGGTGGGTCAAAAAGGATCTTGTAGTGATTTATGTCATAGAGTGTTCTGCATATGTTTTCCTCTAAGAGTTTGATAGTGTCTGGCTTTACATTTAGGTCTTTAATCCATTTTGAGTTTATTTTGTGTATGGTGTTAGGAAGTGTTCTAATTTCATTCTTTTACATGTAGCTGTCCAGTTTTCCCAGCACCACTTATTGAAGAGGCTGTCTTTTCTGCATTGTATACACTTGCCTCCTTTATCAAAGATAAGGTGACCATCTGTGTGTGGGTTTATCTCTGGGCTTTGTATCCTGTTCCATTGATCTATATTTCTGGTTTTGTGCCAGTACCATACTGTCTTGATTACTGTAGCTTTGTAGTGTAGTCCGAAGTACAGGAGCCTGATTCCTCCAGCTCCGTTTTTCTTTCTCAAGATTGTTTTGGCTCTTCGGGGTCTTTTGTGTTTTCATACAAATTGTGAAATTTTTTCTTCTAGTTCTGTGAAAGATGCCATTGATAGTTTGATAGGGATAGCATTGAATCTGTAGATTGCTTTAGGTAGTATAGTCATTTTCACAGTATTGATTCTTCCAATCCAAGAACATAGTATATTTCTCCATCTGTTTGTATCATCTTTAATTTCTTTCATCAGTGTCTTAGTTCATCAATAGTTTTCTGCATACAGGTCTTCTGTCTCCTTAGGTAGGTTTATTCCTAGGTATTTTATTCTTTTTTGTTGCAGTGGTAAATGGGAGTGTTTCCTTAATTTCTCTTTCAGATTTTTCATCAGTATATAGGAATGCAGGAGATTTCTGTGCATTGATTTTGTATCATGCTAATCTACCAGCTTCATTGATTAGCTCTAGTAGTTTTCTGGTAGCATCTTTAGGATTCTGTATGTATAGTATCATGTCATCTGCAAACAGTGACAGTTTTACTTCTTCTTTTCTGATTTGGATTCCTTTTATTTCTTATTCTTCTCTGATTGCTGTGGCTAAAACTTCCAAATCTATGTTGAATAATAGTGGTGAGAGTGGACAACCTTGTCTTGTTCCTGATCTTAGAGGGAGTGGTTTCAGTTTTTCACCACTGAGAATGATGCTGGCTGTGGGTTTGTCATATATGGCCTTTATTATGTTCCCTCTATGCTTACTTTCTGGAGAGCTTTTATCATAAATGGGTGTTGAATTTTGTCAAAAGCCTTTCTGCATCTATTGAGATTATCCTATGGTTTTTATGCTTCAACTTGTTAATATGGTGTATCACATTGATTTGCATATATTGAAGAATCCTTGCATTCCTAGGATAAACCCCACTTGATTATGGTGTATGATCCTTTTAATGTGCTCTTGGATTCTGTTTGCTAGTGTTTTGTTGAGGATTTTTGCATCTATGTTCATCAGTGATATTGGCCTGTAGTTTTCTTTTTTTGTGACATCTTTGTCTAGTTTTGGTATCAGGGTGATGGTCCCTCATAGAATAAGTTTGGGAGTGTTTCTCCCTCTGCTATATTTTGGAAGAGTTTGAGAAGGATAGGTGTTAGCTCTTCTCTAAATGTTTGATAGAATTCGCCTGTGAAGCCATCTGGTCCTGAGCTTTTGTTTGTTGGAAGAATTTTCATCACAGTTTCAATTTCATTGCTTGTGATTGGTCTGTTTATATTTTCTGTTTCTTCCTGGTTCAGTCTTGGAAGGTTCTGCTTTTCTAAGAATTTGTCCATTTCTTCCAGGTTGTCCATTTTATTGGTATATAGTTGCATGTAGTAATCTTTCATGATTCTTTGTGTTTCTGCAATGTCAGTTGTAACTTCTCCCTTTTCATTTCTAAGTCTGTTGATTTGAGTCTTCCTTTTTCTTGGTGGGTCTGGCTAGTGGTTTATCAATTTTGTTTATCTTCTCAACGAACCAGCTTTTAGTTTTATTGATCTTTGTTATTGTTTCCTTCATTTCTTTTTCATTTATTTCTGATCTGATCTTTATGATTCCTTTCCTTCTGCTAACTTTGGGGTTTTTTTTATTCTTCTTTCTCTAATTGCTTTAGGTGTAAGGTTAGGTTGTTTATTTGAGATTTTTCTCATTTCTTGAAGTAGGATTATATTGCTATAGACTTCCCTCTTAGAACTGCTTTTGCTGCATCCCACAGGTTTTGGGTTGTCGTGTTTTCATTGTCATTTGTTTCGAGGTATTTTTTGATTTCCTCTTTGATTTCTTCAGTGATCTCTTGGTTATTTAGTAGCGTATTGTTTAGCCTCCATGTGTTCGTATTTTTTACAGACTTTTTCCTGTAATTGATATCTAGTCTCAGCATTTTGGTTGGAAAAGATACTTGATACGATTTCAATTTTCTTAAATTTACCAAGGCTTGATTTGTGACCCAAGATATGATCTATCCTGGAGAATGTTCCATGAGCACTTGAAAAGATAGTGTATTCTGTTGTTTTTGGATGGAATGTCCTATAAATATCAGTTAAGTCCATCTTGTTTAATGTATCATTTAAAGCTTGTGTTTCCTTAATTATTTTCATTTTGGAAGATCTGTCCATTGTTGAAAGTGGGGTGTTAAAGTCCCCTACTATGATTGTGTTACTGTCGATTTCCCCTTTTATGGCTGTTAGCATTTGCCTTATGTATTGAGGTGCTCCTATGTTGGGTGTGTAAGTCTTTACAATTGTTATATCTTCTTCTTGGATTGATCCCTTGATCATAATGTAGCGTCCTTCTTTGTCTTTTGTAGTAGTCTTTATTTTAAAGTCTATTTTGTCTGATATGAGAATTGCTACTCCAGCTTTCTTTTGATTTCCATTTGCATGGAATATCTTTTTCCATCCCCTCACTTTCCATCTGTACGTGTCGCTAGGTCTGAAGTGGGTCTCTTGTAGACAGCATATGTACAGGTCTTGTTTTTGTATCCATTCAGCCAGTCTATGTCTTTTGGTTGGAGCATTTAATCCATTTACATTTAAGGTAATTCTTGATATGTATGTTCCTATTACCATTTTTTTAATTGTTTTGGGTTTGATTTTGTAGGTCTTTTCCTTCTCTTGTGTTTCCTGCCTAGAGAAGTTCCTTTAGCATTTGTTGTAAAGCTGGTTTGGTGGTGCTGAATTCTCTTAAGTTTTGCTTATCTATAAAGGTTTTAATTTCTCTATTGAATCTGAATGAGATCCTTGCTGGGTAGAGTAATCTTGGTTGTAGGTTTTCCCCTTTCATCACTTTAAATATGTCCTGCCACTCCTGTCTTGGTTGCAGAGTTTATATTGAAAAATAAGCTGTTAACCTTATGGGGATTCCCTTGTATGTTATTTGTTGCTTTTCCCTTGCTGCTTTTAATATTTTTCTTTGTATTTAATTTTTGATAGTTTGATTAATTTGTGTCTTGGTGTGTTTCTCTTTGGGTTTATCCTGTATGGTACTCTCTGTGCTTCCTGGACTTGATTGACTATTTCCTTTCCCATGTTAGGGAAGTTTTCAACTATAATCTCTTCAAATATTTTCTCAGACCCTTTTTTTTCTCTTCTTTTTCTGGGACCCCTGTAATTCGAATGTTTTTGCATTTAATGTTGTCCAGAGGTCTCTGAGACTCTCCTCAAGTCTTTTCATTCTTTTTTCTTTATTCTGCTTCCTGGCAGTTATTTCCGCCATTTTACCTTCCAGCTCACTTATCCGTTCTTCTGCCTCAGTTATTCTGTTATTGATTCCTTCTAGAGTATTTTTAATTTCAGTAGTTGCATTGTTCATCACTGTTTGTTTGCGCTTTCTTTCTTCTAGATCCTTGTTAAATGTTTTTTGTATTTTCTCCATTCTGTTTCCAAGATTTTGGATCATCTTTACTATCATTACTCTTTCTTTTTCAGGTAGGTTGCCTATTTTGTCTTCATTTATTTGGTCTTGAAGGTTTTTACCTTGCTCCTTCGTCTGTAACATACATTTGTCATTTCTTTTTTTTTTGATGGCTGGTGCTGTATTCTTGTCTTACTGGTTGTTTGGCCTGAGATGTCCAGCACTGGAGTTTGCAGGCAGTTAGATAGAGCTGGGTCTTGGTGCTGAGATGAGGACTTCCAGGAGGCCTCACTCCAATTGATATTCTTTGGGGTCTGAGGTTCTCTGTTAGTCCAGTGGTTTGGACTCAGAGCTCCCACCACAGGAGCTCAGGCCTGACCTCTGGTCTGGGAGCCAAGATCCTGCAAGCTTTTTGGAGTGGTTAAAAAAAAAGGAAGAAAGAAAGAAAAAAAGGAGCAGTACGATATCAAAGAATAAAAAACAAAATAAAATTAGAAAGATAAAAAGTATATTAGGAAAAATTAAGCTATAATTGAAACAACTGCAAGAAGGTAAAATAAAACCATAGCAGAGAAAAGAAAAAAAGGTGGGCGGGGGGAACAAGCCCAAAGGAGAGATATATATAAGAGATATATATATATAACAAAGTATAAAGAATAAAATAAAATTAGAAAAATAAAAGATTTATTAGAAAGAATAAAAATATAAAAGAATCTACAACAGTGAATCAACAAGGTAAAACAGAACCCTGATCTAAATGAGGAAAAAAGAAAAGAAAGAAAGAAAAAAAAAAAGCCTTGGCTATGGGGGCAAAGTTTAGGAGCCGGGCGTGGGGGTGGTGTGGAGCTTAGGCAGGGGCAGGGTTCAAGGTGGGACGGGGCCTAGGTGGGGGTGGGGGGTGACGTTCGAGCGTGGGACAGGGCCTCTGCTTAGGGCCTGCGCGGAAGGGGAGAGGCAGCCTGTGGGAAGCAAGGCCTCTGGAGTGTGGGCTTCCAGAGTTTGGAGGTGGGGCCCTGGTGGGTGTGTGTGGGTGGGGTTTAGGCCCCGCACGTTGGAGGTGGTCTCAGAGGGGGTCTCCGCGTGTAGGGGTGGGGCCCCGGGTAGGGGTGCAGGTGCGGGGCTCAGGTTCTGCCCGACAGGAGGGAGGCTCCCAGGGCAGAGGCTTAGGCCCGGGAGCCCAAGAGGCTCCCCAGGGCCTAAGTGGATGGGGAAAGCACTGGCTGCGTTCCCTTCCATTTCTTCATGCCCCTCCCCCACTTGACAATGTTTTTTTTTTTTAAGTGACTTTGCTATATTCTCTTCCCAGAATATTTATTTTCTTTGCCTTAGGTTTACTCTGCTCTTCTCCTGTGTTTTTTGTTTGTTTGTTTGTTTGTTTTGGCCAAGCCTGGCAGCATGCAGAGTCTTAGTTCCCTGACCAGGGATCGAACGCATGTCCCTTGCAGTGGAAACGCAGAGTCCTAACAACTGGACCACCAGGGAAGTCCCTGTTTTCGTTTTTTAACTTCATAAATTGGCTGTTTAGCTTACTAAATTGTAGCCATCTTTTTAAAATGCAGACACTTTTCTCTAAGTACAACTTTAGTTGCATCCCGTAAGTTTTTGTTTTTAATAGGTTGGCGAATTATTGTAAAGCAGACGCCCTTGAAACCCCACCCAGGTCCTGCAGGAAAGGAGTAGGGGACCAGGAAAGAGGGAGAGATTGGAAGAAGTCAAATCACTGCCTAGATGCTGGCAGAAGGCGCTGTTTCAAAAGATGGTGCTATGGGGATGTGGGAAGACCCCAAAAGAAGCTCCACTGCCCTGTCCCTCAAGATTTGATTCATAGTATTTTTATGATTGTCAACGTAAATTTCTTCTAATTTCCATTATGATCTTTTTCTTTGACATGTGACTTGCTTAGAAGTGTGTGTTCTAATTTCTGTTATAAAAACTCTCACTAGAGGCTTATAGTAATTCCCAAGTTTAATATTTAAATTTTAGAGAAGTCCTTATGAGAAGAGTAACTTTAACCAGAAAGTGAGGTTGTGATGAAAAAGAATGCCAGGAAATTCCAGTGGTCAGAGAAAAGAAAGACTAACACGGGATTGTTTTCTATAATTTAGTAGTGACCTATAATGGGTTACTAGCATACTTTATATATACCGTAGTCATCACACTGATTAACTTCTGCTGTAATTAATTTGTTCTCTGAGTCGGCCTAACTAAAATAATTTGTTTATATTTGTATTCCTAGGCCTTTCAGTACCTGCCACTTGGTAAGTGCTCAGAAACTTTATTAAATGATAGTTGAAGCCTTAAAACATAGACTTTAAGCAAAATTCATGAGACTGATAGTTTTATGAATGCATTGATCAGAAAAGGAAAACTGTTGTCTTATAAGTATAGTCAGATTTTGCTTTGTAATTATAAATAATATTCTAGACATAAATTCTAGACAGATGCTGGTAAGATTCTTATTTTGATGTATCCCCACAGCTACACATGACCCCCCCCCCCATTATTTGTATTTGCTTTAGGGCGGTCATTCTTTTTTTAAAAAATAAATTTATTTATTTATTTTTGGCTGTGTTGGGTCTTCATTGCTGCATGTGGGCTTTCCCTAGTTGCGGTGAGTGGTGGCTACTCTTCGTGGCAGTGCACGGGCGTCTCATTGCAGTCGCTTCTCTTGTTGCGGGGCATGGGCTTTAGGCGTGCAGGCTTCAGTAGTTGTGGCACACGGGCTCAGTAGTTGTGGCACACAGGCTCAGCAGTTGTGGCTCACAGGCTCTAGAGCACAGGCTCAGCAGTTGTGGCGCATGGGCTTAGTTGCTCCGTGGCATGTGCGATCTTCCTGGACCAGGGCTCGAACCCGTGTCCACCGCATTGGCAGGCAGATTCTTAACCACTGCACCACCAGGGAAGTCCCTAGGATGGTCATTCATAAGAGAATGGTTCAAATAAATGTGGGAACAGGGACTTCAGACTTCCTGTATATATGGTTATCTTCTAACTCAGAAATAGAAAATTGTCCAGAATTTGATTCCCCAGAGTCTTTGTCACAATTTGCACAGCTCAGAGACAGGAGGCCTTCCTCAGAGCTTGAGCAATGCAACCTTCTCCCTGAGACGACTCATTGAATCCAGAAGGTTATTTTGTGTTTCCAAAGCCCCATATATGATACAGAGCAATCAGGAATGTGAAAAAAATTCCCTACTTGTGTATTTCCAGGGAAAATTCCTGGAAATTTTGAGGAAGAGAACACTTAACTGATACTGTTTTATGATAACATGGTACCAGTACAGCCCTTTCCAACACACAGACTGCTTTAATGCTCACAAATACTGAAGAGATGGCATTTCTCTCCCATTTTATGTGTGGGAAGACTGAGACTCAGAGAATTCAGCGGCATGTCAAGGGCATTGATGTAAGAGTGAATGTTTGAAATCACGTCTTTTTATTCCCAAGCCTGGAACTCTGTGTGCCTTCTCCAGGTCTTAATTCTCATCCGGAGGATGGGGCTGATACCTGCTCAGAGGCTTTGTTGTGAGAATTAAATGAGAGAAAGTTTCAAGACATTTGCTATAGGTTTGACCCGAAGTAGGGGTCAAACGGTAGGTGGTGGTATACTTACGCTTTTCCACAATCTCAGTTTGCACCTAGAATTGCTCTGTCTGCCTTGTTGTTAATCATGTCGTTCATGCACCTTACAGATGGTGCACCTTACAAACAGTAAGGGCTTATCAGATGCTGTACAGATTGCTGGATGTCTCCCCGTGGAGAACGGAGGCCAGGGACCCGGGAGAGCATACAGATGACAGCATTTGGGGCACTGCAAGCTGGGTGTGGCTTGGGCTTTGTTATGTACTTCTTTGCTTGGTGCAGTAGATGTGTTCTTGGACCAAAAGTTTGACTCAAATGCATTCTAAATTGCATTATATTTTCAATGTACTAGAGCTTATTGGCTAAAAGAGACCTGCAGTAAATCTTTTTGCAATGTAAATATAGTTCATTTGTTTTTATAAATTCAGAATGTTTTACCTTCTGAAACCCTGGCACATGTACTCATGAAAATGACACTGTTATATATTATGGTTGTGAAAAATATAAACGGGAGATTTACTGTCCAGCATAGCCAGGTTACAGTGATAAAGGATTTATGCACGGTGGGCTGATCACTGTTACCACAAGAACTTCTAGGTTTGCGTTTTGTCTTGTTTGGCTTTCATGTAATTTCTTGTTTAAAAAAGGAAAAGTTTAAAGAGGAAAAATCCTTTATATGCCAGTTCATTATTATGAAGAAAAATTGCAAAGCTAGAATGGTATGAAAAAAAGAAGCCTAACTGTTCTACTTTGTTCTGCTGGATTTTTGATTTGTGAACGGTCAGTTATAGTTGGATGCTGGTGCAAATTCTTAGGGTAGAACTTTGAGCTAGGAGGGATCTCAAAATAACTTTGTGGGAGGTATGAACCCATTAAGGAACGCAGTCATCTGAACCTTAAGTGGGTGTTTTTTCTCACTAATTATCTAATACTCCTGAAAAGGTTTGTCCAACCCTTATATAATGCATGAGAAGTATTTTCAGAGTTGTCCAATGCCGTTTGAACCGTGGGATGCAGTCAGAGTGTTCGTTAGTTCTCCGTTTGGTGTTTGTTGCAGCAGATTCTGTCCTGGCCTGAGCATTAGTGACGCCTGCCTGGCCCCTGTGGGCGTGTCCATGTCTAGACTTGGGACAAGTCTCAGCATGTTAGGGACACCCTTGACACTCCCCTCCCCCTGCCGGCTGCTCTGACTCTTGCAGGGTGGTTGGGTTTTCCCCCGCCTTCTTCTTGATGCCGAGACCACAGTCCAGACCTCCTGGCCTTGTGTGGTCCTGGGTTCAGCCTGTGCAGCCAGCAGTGCCCTCTCCGTGGGCCGAAACCTGCAGTCTTTGACACCAGCCACTCCTGCAATGACTGTCCCCCAGTGCTGAACTCCTTAGCTGTGCTGCTCGCAGGCTGGGGAGTCAGCAGCACCTGTCTTCTCCTGTCATTCCCCCTCTCTGACCCCCTCCCCACTGCTGCCCCAGCCTGAGTTGGCAGAGCCCAGCTGCTCTCTTCTATAGGTGTCCAGTCTAGGTGACCTTCCTTAGAGAGGGTCCCCGCTCTCAACCTGCCAGGAGCTTAATTGCTACTGTCCTGCTTACCTCCCCCTCCCTGGTCCTGCGACTCTAAAACCTGCGTCCTCTCCCTCCCCACCATCCTCCGGGCTCAGCCAACCAGACTCTCTGATGTCCTCCCTGACTTCCATCCTTGGCCCCCTCTCACTCCCACCACTCTCCCTGCACCTCTGCCCCCGTGTGCTCTCCAGGCCTCTTGGCTTGTCATCTGCCCTCCTAGTACAGGCAGGTTCCAGAAAAGTTGTCAGTTGAAGCCAGTTATCTATTTGCTTTCCTTTTTCATCTCAGCTCCACTTTGGGGATTTTTAACCCCCCACCTCTGAATATGTTTTCATTTCATTCAGAGATTTTAATCGGCAGTTGTTATCTGTAAATGCACTTCATTTACCAGACAAATCTGTGACACCACCCCCTCCCCCAGTTAGGGTTCTAGGCTTCAACTTCTGTTGGGAGAACAGACTTACTCGTTAGCCATCGGCCAGGTGGGCTGACCTGCTTCCCTTCCCAGTGAGCACATTGAAGCCCGGACTGTTGCAGAAGAGCATTATTAGCAAATCAACAACGGATGGTATTATGCCAACAAGAAAAGCACAACGTTCCGAAGCTCAGAAATAAACTTTGGCCTGTTTGGATGGAGGGTTTAGGGAGAGGTCAGTTCATGCAGTGACTTGCTTCAGGCCTGTCTGAATCCCTGCGTGGGGCGGTAGACCCAGCTAGCTGTACACTGTTGCTCTCTGGCCTTGGGGTCCTGCCTCTTTTCAGATACTTTTCCATATAAGCACAAGCAAGTAAAGGTATAATTTTTGTAAAATACTTTTGTGAAGTGAAGAATGCCTATCAATTTCAAGTATTGTCCTCTACTTGCACATAGGACTTTCTGGGCACATTAATCTCTTTAAAAGATTGCTTTATTCATTTCTTAGAAAGGTACAGTTTCCCAAGACTGAACCAGGAAGAAATAGAAAATATGAACAGACCAATTACAAGTACTGAAATTGAATCTGTGATTTAAAAACTCCCCAAAACAAAAGTCCAGGACCAGATGGCTTCACAGGAGAATTCTAGCAAACATGTAGAGAAGAGTTAACACTTATCCTTCTGAAACTATTCCAAAAAATTGCAGAGGAAGGAACACTTCCAAACATTGTGTAAGTCCACCATCACCCTGATACCAAAACCAGATAAAGATACCACACAAAAAAGAAAATTACAGGCCAGTATCACTGATGAACATAGACGCAAAATCCTCAACAAAATACTAGCAAACCGAATCCAACAATACATTAAAAGGATCAGACACCATGATCAATTGGGACTTATCCCAGGGATGCAGGGATTTTTCAGTATCCACAAATCAATCACTGTGATACACCACATTAGCAAATTGAAGAATAAAAACCATATGATCATCTCAATAGATGCAGAAAAAGCTTTTGATAAAATTCAAAAACTCCACAGAAAGCAGACATAGAAGGAACCTACCTCAACATAATAAAGGCCGTATATGGTAAAGCACAGCTAACATCATACTGGTGAAAAGCTGAAAACATTTCCTCTAAGATCAGGAACAAGACAAGGATGTCCACTCTCTCCATTTTTATTCAAGATAGTTTTGGAATTCCTAGCCACAGCAATCAGAAGGAAAAGAAATAAAAGGAATCCAAATTGGAAAAGAAGAAGTAAAACTGTCACTGTTTGCAGATGACATGATACTATACACAGAAAATCATAAAGACACTACCAGAAAACTACTTGAGCTCATCAATGAATTCAGTAAAGTTGCAGGATGCAAAATTAACACACAGAAATCTGTTGTATTTCTATACATTAACAGTGAAAGTTCGGAAAGAGAAATTAAAGAAACAATCCCATTTACCATTCCATCAAAAACAATAAAATACCTAGGAAAAAAACTACCTAAGGAAGCAAAAGACCTGTACTCCAAAAACTATAAGATGCTGAAGAAAGAAATTGAAGATAAAAGGAACGGGGGGAAGATATACCATGTTCTTGGATTGGAAGAATCAATATTGTCAAAATGACCATACTACCTAAGGCAATCTACAGATTCAGTGCAATTCCTATCAAACTACCAATGGCGTTTTTCACAGAAATAGAACAAAAAATTTTAAAGTTTGTATGGAAACACAAAAGACCCTGAATAGCCAAAGCAATCTTGAGAAAGAAAAACAAGAGCTAGAGGAATCAGGCTGCCTGCCTTTGACTATGCTACAAAGCTACAGTAATCAAAACAGTATGGTACTGGCACAAAAACAGAAAGATAGATCAATGGAACAGGATAGGAAGCCCAGAAATAAACCCACGCACCTATGGTCAATTAATCTACGACAGGGCTTCCCTGGTGGCGCAGTGGTTAAGAATCTACCTGCCAATGCAGGGGACACGGGTTTGAGCCCTTGTCCAGGAAGATCCCACATGCCACAGAGCAGCCAAGCCCATGCGCCACAACTACTGAGCCTGAGCTTTGGAGCCCATGAGCCACAACTACTGAGCCCACGTGCCACGACTACTGAAGCCCGCGTGCCTAGAGCGCATGCTCCACAACAAGAGAAGCCACCGCAATGAGAAGCCCGTGCACCATAACAAAGAGTAGCCCCTGTTCGCCACAACTAGAGAAAGCCTGCGTGCAGCAATGACGACCCAACACAGCCAAAAATAAATAAAATAAATAAATTTATTAAAAAAATTAATCTATGACAAAGAAGGCAAGAACATACAATAGAGAAAACACAGTCTCTTCATTAAGAGGTGTTGGGAAAACTGGAAAGCTACACGTAAGAGAATGAAATTAGAACATTCTCTAACACCATATACAAAAATAAACTCAAAATGGATTAAAGACCTAAACGTAAGACCGGCTACTATAAAACTCCTAGAGGAAAACATAGGCAGAACACTCTCTGACATAAATCGGAACAGTATCTTTTTGGATCCGTCTCCTAGAGTAATGGAAATAAAAACAAAAATAAATAAATGAGACCTAATCAAACTTAAAAGCTTTTGCACAGCAAAAGAAACCAAAAACAAAAAGACAACCTGCAGAATGGGAGAAAATATTTGCAAATGATGCAACTGACAAGGGATTAATCTCCAAAGTATACAAGCAGCTCGTACAGCTCAATATCAGAAAAACAAACAACCCAATCAAAAAATGGACAGGAGGGCTTCCCTGGTGGCGCAGTGGTTGAAAGTCTGCCTGCCGATGCAGGGGACGCAGGTTCGTGCCCCGGTCCAGGAAGACCCCACATGCCGCGGAGCGGCTGGGCCCGTGAGCCATGGCCGCTGAGCCTGCGCGTCCGGAGCCTGTGCCCCGCAACGGGAGAGGCCACAACAGTGAAAGGCCCGCGTACCGCAAAAAAAAAAAAAAAAAAAAAAGGGCAGGAGATCTAAAAAGACGTTTCTCCAAAGAAGACCAGGTGGCCAAAAGGCACATGAAAAGATGCTCAACATCACTAGTTATTAGAGAAATGCACATCAAAACTACAGTGAGGTACCACCTCACACCAGTCAGAATGGCCATCATCAAAAAGTCTACAAATGCTGGAGGGAGTGTGGAGAAAAAGGAACCATCCTACACTGTTGGTGGGAATGTAAACTGGTATAGCCACTATGGAGAACAGTATAGAGGTTCCTTAAAAAACTGAAAACAGAGCTACCGTATGATCCTGCAATCCCAATCCTGGACATATATCCAGAGAAAAACATAATTCAGAAAGACACATGCACGCCATGTTCATTGTAGCGTTATTTACAATTGCCAGGTTGTGGAAGCAACCTAAGTGTCCATCAACAGGTGAATGGATAAAGAAGATGTGAGATACACACACACAATGGAATATTACTCAGCCATAAAAAAGAATGAAGTAATGCCATTTGCAGCAACATGGATGGACCTAGAGATTATCATACTAAGTGAAGTAAGCCAGACAAAGACAAATATCATATGATATTGTTTATGTGTGGAATCTAAACATGATACAAAGGAACTTATTTACAAAACAGAAATAGACTCATAGACATAGAAAACAAACTTACGGTTACCAAAGGGGAGGAGTGGAGGGATAAATTAGGAGTTTGGTATTAAAATATACACACTACTATATGTAAAATAGATAACCAACAAGGACCTATTGTGTAGCACAGGGAACCATACTCAATATCTTGTAATAACCTATAATGGAAGAGAATGTAAAAAAAGAACATGTATGTGTGTAACTGAATCACTTTGCTGTGATGCTGAAACTAACACGATATTGTAAATTAGCTATATTTCAGTAAAAATTTTTTACAAGGACTTCCTTTGTCTTTTATTGTCTGTTTTGAAGAGACAGTCTACTCTCTCACTTGCAGGCAGGAGAAGATTCAGGCTCAGAGAAATGGAGCCTTTCTAAAGGTGACGGAAACTATATCTTACCCTTCATCTCACAAACTACAGTGAATGTTTCCTCATAAACAGCTCAAGAAAGTGAACAACATTGTTTAGAATAACGATTCCACTCCTCCCTGCTGCAATTCTAAGCAGTGAGACTCTTTTATTAAATGAAGTCTTATCAATTAGCATTCTGATACATTAATTTTAATAAATATAATATCCATTAAAATAGTTCATTTTATAAGCAGATAAAAGCAGAACTTTTTCATTTGAAGTGAGCCCCCCACCCTGCCCTCCCTGACTCTTCCTCAAATCCCAAAGTGGCTGCTGAGGCATCTGCACACATCTGGAACTAACTGAAACTAACTACTAGTTGTAGGATGTAGTGACTAGCCAGAGCCAGCAAGGTTGAAGCTTTTTCATATCATCCCATTTTAGTTTGTTTTATGCCAAAGCTTACAGGCTCTGTTAACTTTCTGATATAACAGTGCGTACAGCCAGGCTTCAAGCATTTTGCTTTTATTTATTGGAGGATTTAAGTCAAAAAAAGGTAGCCTTCTAACTCCATACAGATCATAGACCCACCATCCATGAGTACCAAGGTTACCCATGGACTGAGCATCCTTGGTTAGGCTTCTGCCAGTTTCCTCCTTGAACCTGCTCACCTGGGGTTCTTGGGCCAGTAGACCCAGCAGAAGCTGATGGAGTCTGTCCTTCACTGTTCTCCCTGGTGTTTAAACTCATCCTGGGAAGGGTAGTATGAGATTGTAGGTAGCCTTTAACTCTTGATGGGAACCTGTACCTAATTAATCTATTCTGACCTTGGATTTCTGATGCCCCGAAAGAGCTTGCCCCTGAGTAACTGGAAGGGTTACACCAGCTGTCCTCCCAGCTGCTGGCAGGTTCTTGTGTTGTGTGACATTGGCACTCATGCTTTCTAATGATGACTGGGTTCCATTAATCCTCACTGCCCTGTCCCACCATGATGATAGTCTTACTTAGGCTTACAGTTTTACTGTCACACACTAGGCATGACGTCAACCAAAAACCGGCCCTTCCTTTGTTTCATCAGAAGAGATCGTTTAGGACCATTACTCTAAAATGCAAATCATAATCTTTGGGAAAGGAGCACAAGTCCCATCAGTGGAAAAGTAAGGGGCAGATGGACCGAAATTCCCCTCTTCAATAATAATCAGGAAAAAAACTTTTTTAAAATTAAAAAAAGATATAATAGTGTCCATTTGTTTTGGATATTTCAAAAGAGTTTATATTTGTTTTGTATGTTAAAAAAGTTTTAACTTGCTGAGAACATTCAAGTAATAGGAGGGAGTATCAGATGAGAAGTAATATTCTCTGTCTCCCCTTCACTGCTCTGTATGCATTTCCCAGGACTAATGCTCCACATTCCCAGCCTCTGCTGTGGGATGGAACGGTGGCCCTGGGAGCTGCCGGGCCAGTCTGAAGCAGGGAGGCTGCACCTGTGCTGGGCAGCACGTGTCTGCCCTGAGCTCTTCTATGAGCTCCTGCTTTCAGCAGCCCTTGGCGTGGCCTAGTTTGCTGCGGGGCTCACCGCTCGCTCTTCTGTTCCTGGAGTTTGCCTGTGCCTTGGATTTGGATGGTGCACTGTCGGTCTCATACTTGAGTTCCCTCTGACGGCTGTTCAATTTGGTGGTGGTGGTTCGTTATGTAAGTGTTGGGCTGGCTACTCAGAGCATTTCCTTTGGCCATCTGCCTGTATTCCACGGTCATTACTTTGGCCTGTAATCAGACCATCTCCCAGACGCCTCTGCGGTCAGAGCTCTCCTAAACTCTTGGGTTTATAGTCTGGAGTCTTCACATTCACTTAGGCCAATAGTGCCAAACGAGTATCAACACTATAAAGTTTCTGTGAGTTTTAATGTTATTGAAATCTGAAATCTAGTCATCTGTATTAACTCATAATTTTGCTAATATGTAGTATCTAACCCCTGAAACCACACAGCACACCAAGGTTCGATTTTAATATTCCTGCGCTAAAGACCTCATATTTACTTACTCTTATTAATTTTTACTTTTCTGACTAGTATTGGCAATCTCATTTTGCCCCTTTCATCTAAACTTTTACTCAGGGGCTCAGCTTTCTTTTCCAGACTCTCAAGAAAATTTCAGAACTAGAAATTTCAGAGATGGCTCCATCGGACAGTAGCTGTGATTTTTGTCAGCCCGTTTTACTGAGTATTTAGACCTATACTTGTACTCTACTGACCTAGAAGAAACCTGCTTTGTTTTACCATATTAGTACACCATCAGAATGCAGTACTGAAATGTAAGCCCGCTGAGAACAAGGGCTTTACCTCTTTTGTTCACTGCCCTGTCCCTGGTGCCTGGAACGGTATCTGATGCATGGTACGCATGCCAAAAATATATGTTGACTGAATGATTGTATTATTTCTACTGTTTTGGCAGTACGTGTATATAAGCCACACAAATTAGTATCTCAGTATTTTGTTACAGTTTCATTGCTAATGAACTGCTTGATTTTTACTTAAATATTAATCACTTTAAGAATATGACTCTGTTGTCAACAAGGTAGGATAACTGTGTTTCTTTCTTGATTATCTTCGTGAGCTTCTTAACTGACGTATATTACATACAATAGATTGCTCTTTTCACTGCAAGTTTTTCCGAGACCTTAGCTGCCATCACAATCAAGATATGGAACAGGTCTGGCACTCCCCCAAATTCCCTCATGTCCTCTGTACTCAGCCTCTTCCCCCACACCCGCCCCAGCCTCAGGCAAGCACTGATGTGGTTTTAATCCCTATAGTTGGCCTTTTGCAGAAGGTCACATATGTGACATAAATGCAGTTGTACGACACGCAGCCTTTTGAATCTGGCCTTAACACTTAGCATAATGCCTTTGAGACTCATTCAAGTTGCTGTGTGTCAGTAGTTTGTTCCTTTTTATTGCTGAGTTGTCTTCTCTTTCATGGATGTACCACTGTTCCTCCATTCACCCGTTGAAGGACACTTGGGTGATGATGAGTGAAGTTACAGGAAATATTTGTGTACAGATTTTTGTGTGAACATAATCTTCGATTTCATTTGAGTAGAATCTAGGAATGGGATTGCTCAACAGCATTGTCTTGGTTTTAATGATAAATTGGAGATGATGCATCTCTTCAAAATTCTCCTTTCTAGAACCTTAGTAAACACCACACAATATTGGCCTAATACTTAATATGTGGAGAAATATCTGGTGATTGTTTATTCTGTTTTAAAACACGATGGAAAACAGTTGTTTTACAGAAAAATGGAGATGGGGACACCTAAGGAGTTGAAATCTCTTCAATGGGTCTGATTTCCCTTTTCCAACCAAAATGGGTCTCTCAGTGCCACTAAGGACTAGAGTCTTTCAACAAGCCAAAGTCCACTTGTGTTTCCCCACCTAGCTCAGTGATTTACCTTGTGATTTTTTTTTTATGTTAGTGAACTGCTTAACACATTTGGTTCACTGTCTGTAAATGAAAGGGCAACTCACTCTTGGGGTACAGGATCTCTAGACCAATGTGGTATAAGAATCCCAGGCGGTTCTAAGAGTATCGCTGAAACGTTAGGAAGGAAGGACTTGTTCAAAGACTCAGAGGACTCCTGGGGACAACGATGGCTGTGAGGCTCCTCATGCTGCTTGGGCCCATCAGAGAGGAAAATATTAGAGAGAGAGCGGCTGAGGCATTAACTCAGAGACTTTCACTTCCCTAGCAGTTGTGTTCAAGTCCAAAGTAAGAGGTAATCCAGAGAATGTGACTTTCTAGCGTACAATCTTTAGATCTCTTCCTGAGGAAGACGACTGTGCCCTTGTGTCATCAACGTTTAAGGGGCTTAGAACTTTGTACATTTTTACACTTAGAGGTCACCCAGTCTGGGATTGATCTTATTTTAAAATTGATTTATTATGTTACCAGTTAACATCAGTGCAGATGGTTTAAAATTCATGAGTTCCAGAATGGATGCGTCTGCCCTCCTTTGTCCATCAAGGTCCTCTCCTATGGGGCAACTAAAAGCTCTCGATTTCTTGTCATTTCTGCCAAAGTTATTTTATGCATATACAAGTAGATATATATAAATGTTCTTTTTCTCCCCATTTTTCACAATGGTGCAACATGCAGCCTTTAAAAAAAAAGAACATATATGTACTAATATGAATATCTCCAAGATATTAAAGGGAGAACCCACCATTTTCTTATTGTTGGAATTTAGGTTGTTTACATTCTTTTGTTATTACAAACAATGTTGCAGTGAGTAACTACTGTTCATAATCATTTCAACGTGCAAATGTCTTTGAGGAAAATTCCTAAAAGTGGTATTGCTGGGCCCAGGTGTTTGTAAAGTGTGTTCGGTTTTGCCAAATGGCCCGTACAAGATTGTGGTATTCTCAGCTACCCTCAGCAATGTATGAGAGTGCCTGTTGCCCCCTCCCCTACCATAATATGATCATATATTTTGGTCTTTGCTAATCTGATAGGTGGAAAATGGTACTTAGTATAGTTTTAATTATCATTTCTCATGTTATCATTGATATTGAGCATGTTTTCATGGGCTTAGGAGTAATTTGCTTTTCCTTTTCTGTGACCTGTTTTCATATCATTCAATTTTTCTCTTAGGTTGTTAGGTGGTTTTTGTTTTGTTTAGTTTTTAGGAGTTCTTAAAATATTAGAGAAATTAGCCTTTTACCTGTTATATTAAGTTGCACTATTTCTCTAGTTTATCATTTATGTAAGTGATGTTGCTTGTAATCACTTTTATGTAACAAACTATTTTTGGTTGTATTTGTAATCATTTATTATTCAGAGTTTTGAGTCATTCTTAGAAAGGCCTTCCCCACTTTGATATGATAAAAATCATTCCCTGTGGTTCTAAAATTTTGGTTATTCAATTTTTACATTTAAGTCTTCGATGCATTTAGAACTTTTTACCTGCAAAGGTCTGCAGTATGGATCCAGCTTAATTTTTTTTGCCAGTTTTCTGGATAGTTTTTCCCCCCAGACCTCTGGCTGGTTTTCCAGTATTATTTAGTGAATATTCCAACTTCTCCCTCTGGATTTAAAATGCTTCCTTTATCACCTACTAAATTCCCATGTATCTGGGTTTATATCTGGAGTTTCCCTCTTGTTCCATTGATCTTTCAGCCTGTACTTGCCCTGCACCTCACTTTGTAAGTTATTGAGGTGTTATAATATCTCGTAGGGCTAGTCCCCCTCATTTCTCCTCATTTCAAAATTTATTTATTATTTATTATTATTATTTATTATTCCAGATGAGTTTTAAAATCAGCTTGTCTAGTCTGTCTCACCCCAGCCCACCTCTAAAAAAGAAAAAACAATTCTGATGTTGTTTTCTTTGGATTATGTTACCTTTATAGACTGAAAGTAGACATGTAAAGGGTGTAAAAACATGGTGTGGCTTTCCATTTGTTTCTTTTGTGCCCTTCAACTGTGTTTTAAGTTTTCATCTTCTAAGGGTTTTAGACATTTCCTGTTAAATTGATTTATAATGTTTTAACTTTTTGTTGGTTTTAAAAAGAAAGTATTTTCTTCCAGTGTATCTTCTCATTGATTGTTGTTGTGTACATGTTGCCTTATTGATTTCTGTATATTAATTTTGTACCCAGCTATCTTCCTTCCTGAAATTCTCTTCATGTTGATAGTTTTCAGTAAATTCTCTTGGGTTCTTTCAGGCATGCAGTCATGTCATCTACAAATAATGATAATTTTGCCTCCATTTCAGTTCATACTTCTTTCTCTAGTTTCATCGCATTAACTAGTACATATAGTACGTTAATAGTGATGATAGTGGTCATCCTTGTTTTATTCCTGACTTAAATGCAGTGTATTTCATTTCCCATTAAGTTTGATGCTGGCTTCTGGGTAAGGAAATATCCTTCTATTCTTATTTTACTAATAAGAATTTTATCAAGAATGGATATTAATTTTAGCAAGTGACTTTTCAGCATCTATGGCAATGACTCTACGATCTTTCTCTAGAGAGCTATTAACTGTGAGTTGTATTAATAGTTCTCCTCAGCAGTTGAGCTATCCATACATTCCTGGACTAAATCCCACATACTTACGGTGTAATATTCCTTTAAGTTGCTACTGGATTGTATTGCTAGTATCTTATATAGGGCTTTTGCACTGGTATTTATAAGTGAGAAAAATCTAGTTTTCTTTTTGTATGGGTGTGTTGTGTGTATAGATACTCTCTTACTGTGGTGTCATTGATATATTTGCTTTATTTTTTAAAAGAAATTCTTTACTTTTCTGTGTTTTGGAGTAGTTTAACATTGGAACTTTCTGTACTTTACACACTTGGAAATGATCTGTGAAAGTCTCTGGGCCTGGTGCTTTGGGGGGGCTTGTGTATAACTTTCTCTGATTTTTCTATGGTGATTTATTTGCTTTAGCTTTCCTGTGTCTTTTGGAGTTAGTTTGGGTAAATTATATTTTCCTAGAAAAGTAATTCACTTTACCAACTTTTCAAATTTACTTATATGCAATTGAACAATGTGTTCTTTTATTCTTATTTTAATTACTGCTATATCTTTGATATTTTTTATTTCTCGATTAGATTAATAATTTGCTTTGCTATTTTTTTTCCTAAAGAAAGACCTGTTGGACTTACTCCATTCAGGGTGTGGAGGTCAGCATGTTGTATATTGAGTTCAGTTAGTTATACTTTATTGATGTGTAACTAAGATGCTTATATCTTTTCTTCTTTTTGTCCTCTTTTCCATCCTGGCTAAGGGGGGTAAATTAACATTTCCCACAATGAATGTGTTTTACTCAGTTTTCTCCTGTATCCCCTGTGGTTTTTGCTCTGAGTGTTGATGCTGTGTTATTTGATCCACAGATAGTGATGCCGCATGTCTCTCCTGAGGGCTGTACCCTTTAAAAGCATACAGTGCCCTTCTTTGTCTGGTTTAATCCTTCTTTCTCAGAACTCAGCCTTGTCTGATATTAAGATTACAGCCCGCGATTTATTTCTTCCATTTGCTTCATATACCTTTGCTTATCCTTTCTTCCTCAGCCTTTCCAAATCCACCCTCACCCCTGCCATTTTTAGGTGCTTCTTTGTCGTACAACATAAAATTGGGTTTTGCTTTGAGATCAAATCTGAACGTCTGTTTTTTAATAGGTATTAATTTAGCCTGTTTATTAATATGACATATGTTTGGCATTAATTCTGCTACTGGTGCTATGTTATCATTTGAGGGATTGGGTTTTTTTTAACATTTTTTTAAATATTTATTTTATTTATTTATTTGGCTGCACTGGGTCTTAATTGCGGCAGGCAGGCTCCTTAGTTGCAGCTCGCCAGCTCCTTAGTTGTGGCATGCGAACTCTTAGTTGCAGCATGCATGTGGGATCTAGTTCCCTGACCAGGGATCGAACCCGGGCCTCTGCATTGGGAGCGTGGAGTCTTAACCACTGTGCCACCAGGGAGGTCCTTGGGGTATTGTCTTTAAAGAAGCTTTTAGAACATCTGCCTCTCTACAGTCTTATTTGCTTTATGTTGTTTGTATGATCTTCTAATAATTTGCAGTTTTATTATAATTCTTATCCTTAAAGCTTTTTATTGTACCCTAAATCTTCTCTGTTTTAGATGTTACTTACTAATTCTCTACTCTGAACAATGGTGAAATTAGTATAGCTCCTCTTCTTTCCTTCTCCCTTCTCTTCTACCAACTGATCTTAGTTATTTACAAATATTACCTTTATTGGTGTTTAATTTATTAACTTTATTTGTACAACATTATTTGATTTATTAACTTTAAATCAGCACTGTGCAGTAGAACTCTCTGTGATGATGTGAATGTGCTATTTATCTGCCCTGTCCGTTGTGATAGCCACTAGCCATAATGTGGCTTGCAAGCAGTTGAAATGTAGCTAGGGCAACTGAGGACCTGAACTTTAAATTTTCCTTAATATTAATTAATATAAATTTAAGTTTAAATAGCCACATATGGCTAGTGGCTACCGTATTGGAGAGCATGGTTTCAATGATACGTTTTTAAACCCCAGCTGTCAAGGACAAGGAAGCCACGTACATTGTACTGCCTCCCACTTTCTAGCCCCTTAGTTGCCCAACTGGTGTTATTTAAGTAGTTTCTGCACTGTCAGGCCTTGTATTTTGCACTCTGCTCTCTCACCATAATCATCACATGCCTCTTAGTCTTATTCTTTCAGTTGAATGGATCCAGTCCTCACAATTGGTTTTGATGGAGGGTTTCTCTTGAAGAGTTATAGTTCACTATCTAATCAGTTCCTCAAGAAGGCTTTTTATGCAGTGCTCCTTGGGGTTTTGTTTGTTTGTTTCTGCACACGTAAAACTTCTTTTATATGTGAGCAATTGTTTAGGTAAGTCTAAAACCCTAGTATCATCACACTTGTTTCCTTGAGCATTGTAATGAGTATTGCTGTACTTTCATTTTGGATTGTATTTTGCTGTGAAGAAGTCTGCTTTTCCCCCTCTTGTAAGTGACTTTTCTTTTGCCTGACTCCTAAAGGATTCTTTCTTTTTTTTAAGTAGAATAGTTTTACTAGAGTCTATCATTTTCTTAACTGTTCCTAATCCATTTGCTTTTTCAGTGTTTAAAAATTACATCAGTAAACATGTTGTGTTCCATTATTTCAGTTTTCTTATTTGGGAACTTCATTATGCATATGTTGGATGTTCCTCATGGTCTTTTGTATTTATCTTTTTCTCTGGTGATTCTTTTTAATTCTTTCTTAAATTTTCACACGATTTGTTTGAATTTTCTCATTTCTGTCCTGTATGTATTTTGAACCCCTTTCAGTTTCACCTCCTTTTCTGTGATGGTTTTGTTTTATTTTTTCCTTCCACTTCTTTTCTGAGCTTCTCTTATATTTTTTATCTCTTTCTTTTGCCTCACCATCTTATCCCTGAACTCTCGTAGCTCTGTCTTGTGTTCATCCCTCATAGAAGCAATTGCATCATGACGTTGAAAAATTCACGGTGAAATGCATGTTCACGGTTTCCATCTGCTTGATGGTGCTGTGTTTTTCTGGTGGGTAGTCATTTATTTGTTCAGTAAACATCGAGTGCCTGCTCTTGCTGTCACTCTACCCTTGTGGAGTTTACATTCCAGGAGTACAGGTGATAAGTAAAATAGATAAGCACTTATGGAGTATTTTAGAAGGCGACACGTGCTGCAGAGCAAAGTTAGGGAGGGGGGATAAGTGAGTGTTGAAAAGCGGGTAGTGCAGTTTTAATAGGAGTGGTCAGGGGAGTCCTCATGAGGATGCTGTCATTTGAGCACCAACTTGATGGAGAAGAGGGAGCGAGTGTGAGAGAAAAAATTATCCATGGTCCTTGTTGAAGATGGTAAAGCAGACTTTATTCAGGGGGGAGCTGTTGCGATGGATGTAGGGACCACTGCAGTGGGTCTTGCAGTGGCGAAAAGAGGCTCCACTCTGAGTGCAGTGTGGGCAAGTGGTAATTATCGCCAGGGAGCAGAGTGTGGGGGGGGTGTCACTGGATGGAAAATTACTGAGAAGAAACATCAGGAGGGTAAAGGAATAAACCAGCTCACAGGGTTCTTGCTGAAGGCAGGCCAGGTTCATCAGACACCCCCCGGGGCCAGGAGAGGTGGAGAACGAGGAACCTGGTCAGGTGTTGAGGGTGATGGATATGGAGGGTGGTTCAACTGACTTAGCAGAATTCTTGCTACAATCAGACGATGCAGAGAGGAACACGGAAATCAAAAGCCGAGGCCTAGTTGAAAAAGAGCTCGAGAGAGGCTGAGTAGGGCTTCCCTGGTGGCGCAGTGGTTGGGAGTCCGCCTGCCGATGCAAGGGACGCGGGTTCGTGCCCCGGTCCGGGAAGATCCCACATGCCGCGGAGTGGCTGGGCCCGTGAGCCATGGCCGCCGAGCCTGCGCGTCCGGAGCCTGTGCTCCACAACGGGAGAGGCCACAACAGTGAGAGGCCCGCGTACCGCAAAAAAAAAAAAAAAAAAAAAAAAAGGCTGAGTAGAGTTTGGTCAAGGAGAGAGTTTTCGTCACGAGCCACGTGGGTTCTAGAAGAAGAGCATCCAGGTGGGGGAGGAGTGTGTGCACACGTCCTGAGGCTGGATGCGGGGGCCAGGACGGTGGAGAGGAGTGGCTGAGGGGGAGCGTTTAGAGATGAGGTCACACAGGTGGGGCTGGAGCCCCCATCTGTAGGGCCGTGGAAATGACTGGCCTTTTTACCCTGTGGAGTTCCTTTACGTAGAAGAGCCACGTGGTCTGTGCTTTGTGTGTCCAAGCACCTCTGCTGGTTCTGTCAGTGTCTCCTTCTTGCAGGAGATGATTTATTCCTGGACCGCGCGGGCTGAGGTTTGACGTGAGTCTCTCTAACCTTTACCCCCGGCCCCCGTATGTGAGAAGCAGCTGGGGGGCGGGTCACAGCTCCTGCTTCCCGCGTGGGGCGTCGGGAGGCTCCCTCCCAGGTGCCCCTCACCTTCCAGAAGCGGCTTCCTGCAGCCGCGGGCCTCACTTCGCCTTTTGACTGCGCGGCCCCTGCTCGTCTTCACCTATTTCACGGCACTTAGCCGTCTCCTTGCTTCACCGAGAAGGGCGTTTGTGGTTTTGTGTCTTGTTCTTCTGGGTGATTTCCAGGAGGCCGGGCGGGGGCGTTGCTGACTCGACGCTGCCCTCCTGCAGCCCAGAGCTCTAATTACGGGTTTGGCATTAGATTCCGGAGAACAAAGAAGAAAAGAGTTGTGGAGTTCGCTAGCGGCCTCTTCCGTTTAGAGAATACAAAGTTACAAGCCGCAGCCTCTCAGCCCCCTCGGGAAGCCTCGGCGGTGGCTTCTGCGGAGAAAGCCGGCGGCCGGTCAGCGGGGGAGACCCGGAGACTTTGGGCGCCCCCGCTTCTGGTTTGGCTCTGGTGCCGGGATTCCAGGCCTTCCCCTGGACTCGGCTCCTCCGGGCAGAGCCTGGAGCCCCCCTGCTGCGGGCTGGCCGCGGGGCGCGCGCGGGACGCACCCCCCCAGGGCCCGGCTTCTGCCGATGCTGGTGGGAGTGTGGCGGCTGCGGGTCCCCTCTGAGGGCCACACGGGCGGGCCAGAGCGCTGGGATCTGTCTCCTCGTGTCGGCTACACGCACACGAGTGCGGAGCCTGCGTCTTTCTCTGTTTCTTAACCTTTCTCAGGGCAAGGGCCTCCTTGCTGATGTGACAAAAGCCATGGCTCTTCTCCCCCCGAAAATCAGCACACGCTGTACATTGTTTCCGGGGTTCATTGTCATCCTTACGTCCAGGAGGGGCTCCTCTTTGAAATCATGGCCCTCAGTGAGGGACCCCACTTATCACGTCACAGTACCAGCGAGGTACCCTCGCTGTCCACGGCCCTGATCTTTTCTCCCTGTTGACCCTTCTAGGTGGAAGTCTGAGCGGGAAGTTCTTGGTGAGGTCTTGGGTTCTCGTTAATTTCAGTTATACAAGTTATTCTCTCCTCTCTCACCAGGATTAACCAAGAATTGTCTGGTATACCTAAAACAAATACAGTGTTGTATGTCGATTATACCTCAATTTAAAAAAACAAAAAGAAGTGTCAGTCGTCTTCTTACCATGGGTCTTAACTCTTTCTTGAAATATCTGTTTTAAAATTCTTGGCTCCGTGGGCTGTACTTGGACTAATTCTTTATCTTTCTTATGTTGGTAGGAATTGAATGGACCTGTGTATTGTTAGAATGCCTAATTTATCTGCAAATATTATATTAATTTTTTATTGTCTCTATTATATTTCTTAATTGAAATCAAGGAATGACAAAAGAATCATAAAATATTTACTCTGCTAATTTCCAGGGTACTTCACTGCTTTTTCCTTCTTATGCCATAGGGATTAAAGGAAGGAAACAGTTCTATTGATGTCGTGATTATAATATGGTATTCAGTGGTCAACCCAGATCCTGTTCCCATGAGATTTACTGAATACATTACAATTAAATAGAAGCAGAACCAAGTACTATTGTGTTGTTTAATTGATAAAGTTCATGAATTGTTTTCTCTGATTTTAATTCTGGGACATACTAGTAAAGCATATTTCTTAAAATATACTAGTGGATTTAAATTCTTAAAAATCAGATTTTTAAATTTCATTTAGGTTGTACAAAAATTAATAGAATTAATTTTAATTAAATTTAAAAGTAAAATTAGTATTTCAGAAGGGGTTTCATTTAAATTCTCTTACGAGCTTCTTATGTTAAGAACAAAATGAGTTCTACCCCTTGAATTCTGCTTAAAAGGGAGCTGAGAGTGTTTGTTTAATTTAGACTTTAGCGCTTTGGGATGGGGAATGGGAAACAAAGCCAAAATACTTAGCATATTTAAGGGACATAGAATAGTCCCTGCTCCCAAAATTTCACATAATTTAAGAACTTGGTGAAAGTTTTTTCACCAGATGACTAGAGAAAATAAAAGGTAAACAGATTTAAATGCCAGGAGGACAGATTTTTTTAATGCTTTGATCTGTGGGACCATTTTTTTTAACATCTTTTTTGGGGTATAATTGCTTTGTGGGGCCATTTTTAATTTTTGTTGTTTTTCTTTTTTTCGTCTTTTTGTCAAGTTCTGCCATCACATTACCATTTGAGAACAGTCACAAACCGTTTCTCGAGGTCATTTCAGAAACACGTTGTTTTGTGATTGTTGTGGATTTCCTTTGGTTGGTGCTAGTTAATCTTCTCAACTTCCTGTTCCACGCAAACCCCAGTCGCAACTTGAGACCGTCAAGCCCACGGTGACAGGAAGGAATGTAGTTAATGTCCATATTCTGTGACTCAGTGATTATCTCCAGAGAAGTGAATGGATGTGAATGGATGCTCTGTTGTGAAGTCTTTCTTAAATGATTCATGAACCAGGGAAATCTGGGCTCGACTGTCCACCAGCAGGAAGCAGGCACAGAGGGGCTGGGGGCTTAGTGAAGGGCCGTGTGGCCGTCGGGTGGTATATCCACGACCTCCAGGCCCCCCACGAGGCTCTCTGGGCAGAGGACACCCGGCCAGCAGCCGTGCTCAATTATTCATGCGTTTGACAGTGTGTAATCATCTCAGTCAGCATAATTGAGAAAGAACCTAAAGAAAAGGCTCTTATTGTGTCATATTCCTTCTGAGGAGCTCGCCATACACGCTCCTGTGTAACGGTCTGTGAATCTGCCTTTCCCCCAGGCCCTTCTCTTTGCCCTTTTGAAATCAGACATTTGTTTGGATTCTCCAGCAGGAACGAAGGTGTGTCCGGAAGGCGGTGATGGGATGAAGGCGGTGATGGGATGAGATTCCTCGCCCCCCCGCCCTTCCCCCGGGACCCCCCAGGGCCGGCCCTTCCTCATCCCGGTATCCAGGCATCTGGTCTGTGATAAGCACTCAATGAGTGTCTGCATCTTTGAACAAATTGATGGTTACGGAGGCTGACTTTGCTAGTAGACCAGGTGGATGAAAGAGCCGTGCTAACGTGTTGGGTGGCTGTCTCCCCTCCCCCAGGAAATGCTCTCCGGGGTGGTGGTCGTATCTGGGAAGGATTCGGTCCAGCACCAGGGAGTCTCCTTGACAGTGGAAGGAACCGTGAACCTCCAACTCAGTGCCAAGAGTGTGGGTGTGTTCGAAGCATTCTATAATTCTGTTAAGGTAAGAATGCTAGCGTTGCACGTTTTTAGTTCGTTTTTCAAACGTCTGTGGTGGTTTTTACTTGCTGTCTGGCTTGTTCTTTGTCGCTATTTTGCAAGGAATGGTGGTAGTCATGCTTTTACTATTTACTAATCAAACTGAAAAAAACATTCAGATGTTTTGATTTTGAATATATTCTGTTATTGAAAGTCTGCTTGTTTTTATTCCCATTAGATAGGATTGGGGTGGGGGGACTAATTTCAGCCATTAAGGAGACGAGAGCTCTCTGAGAAGTTGTGCCTGGGCCTTCTGGCACTTACGTTCCTGAAACAAAACTGTTCTTTTAACTGTTATTTGAATCCAGCTGCTGTTGGGTATGCCATTCAGGTAAGATGCAGGTAGAGCCGTTCTTTTCTGTCACTTAAAGTTCTGTGTTCTAGAAAGTGAAGTCTTTTTTCTATACTTATAGTTTCCTTTTCCTGAAGGACATATTATTAACTCTTTAAGTTTTGAAGGAGAAAGAGTTGAGAGGAGAGAAAGGTTCATTAAGAGTATTCAGATTCAGGACCTTCCCAGGTTTTTCCACAGTTTTCTTATTTTCTTCCATCAACACTTAGAGACTCACTTCAGAAGCTGTGGATTTTCTCAAAGTGATTGTAAATCAATGGCTTAGAGTACCTTAACTAAGTAAGGTGTAACACCTGCCTTTTAGGCAGGTTCCAAGTGTGAGTACTGTTTCCCTCCAAGGGCCCAGCTGAGGAGGCCTGCACGGGTGCCCTGGGCTGCGCGAGGGCCCCGCACCTTGCCAAGTGTCGTGCACGTCTGCTTCACTCTGAAGGTGGAGGTACCCGCCGGAAGGGTCGTTAGGACAGTCAACTGAGATACTTCGGGATAAGGGAGGGAAGTATATCAGATCACTTCCTACTGTGCACCAAACGCCTAAGCATCCAGTCCTGCAAATGAACCAGAGACCTTGGGCCAACTCACCGCTGACAGGGCACCAGGATGGGAGCGGCCGAGGGCTGGGGTGCGGTGTCTCAGGAGATTATTTAATAGACGCAGTAACGTGAAAGAAAGTGCATCAAGAAGTGCTTGTTGATGGACTGACTTGGGTTTTCTTTACAGCCCATCCAGATTATCAACAGCACCATCGAAATGGTGAAACCAGGTAAATTTCCCAGCGGCAGAACAGAAATTCCTTTCGAATTTCCTCTGCACGTGAAGGGTAACAGAGTCCTGTATGAGACTTACCACGGCGTGTTTGTCAACATCCAGGTGAGCGTTTCCTTATCCCGTGAAGCTGACTTCACAACTTTTCTTCTGCAAAACAGCTTGGTCTTTCTTTCACTGAAAGTTCATAGGTGGACCCAAGAATTTAATACTCTGTTTATTGCTGAGCCCTCCCATGTATATTCTGTGTTGATTTCTCATTTTGCCCTGCAGAACATATTTCATGTATGACCATTATCTTTGACGGGGATCTAGGAGGACCCGAGCTGTAGCCTCTTTCCAAAATTCCGTTGTTTCTCTGGGGCTCTGTTCAGGCCACGCTGACACTGTAAGGGGTGCTTTTATTGTTGGTAGTAGACGTGCCCTCACTTCTCTCTGGCACCCGCACTAACTTTTCTATTTTATACGTATAAATATCTCTTTGTTTCATACCCAAAGGCTCCCGCTCTGACATAGGCTTGTATTCTTTATTGAACAAACCTTGTAAATGAGGGGGAAGTGGATTTATGACTTCCCGTCTACCTCCGCTGGTTCAGGGTTCTTTCACAGTCCCTATTGTTGTCTCAGGGGCAGTTTGGAGTCATGACTCAGAGCGAGAGAAAGAGAGCCTTTCCTTGATTCAGCGGAAAGAAAGGTACTTTTGTGTTATCAGCCTTGCAGCGGTTCCCCTGCTGGATGAGACAAAAGTATTTTGTCTTACGTATGTGCAAGAGGACTGGCAGTTAGGAAATTTTTTGATTTATTAATTTTTAGCTGATAATTTGGTCTTGGTAGAGACCATTCCCCTGCTTAAAATGTAGCACTTTTAAAATAGAAATCCTGCAAACACTTGTGAGAGTTTAACCAAAGGTTTGTCTGTATGTGAGTTTTATGTAGGGCCTAAGAGATCGGTCAAGAAGAAACTCATGTAGTATGATGTACTCTATCGCAATAAATACCTTTCTGTAAAGAAAAACTTTTCTAGTCCTTTGTTACCGGTGCACCTGTTTCAGGCAATAAATATACTGAAGGCTTTGGGCAGCTCATAAGAAGTGACAGTAAAGTGTCTAGCTTCAAAGGAGACCCCTTGCATAGACATACAGGTCGCTGCTGTAGAGACCCGCATCCTCTGACCAGCTTTCTAGGCTGGGAATACTTTCACCATGAAAGGAAGTATTGCCTTTTTACTTTTTAGCGAGACTGAAAATATCTCAAACGTTGCATTTTCAAAATTATTTGTATTCTCTTGCCGGAATCAGCATCAACCTGCTTTCCCCGCACAGTCGTTCTTTGATGCTGCTCACTTAGCAACAGAAGCATATATTCGTTAGAAACTGAATAGAATAACGTCAGAGTCTCTGTGGTCATACTTCTTACTTGTCACTTTCTTTTCCTGTGTTGATCATTCTTGTTAAAAGATTAATTTGTTTAAAATAAAATTGGAAATCTCACCCTTTTCCAAATATTGACAAGAAACCAGACAGATATACATACAAAACTTGGGTTCCTGTGTAGCTGTGTGTAAGTTGGAAACTAGCTAAAATGCAGAAGAAGAGTTCACATGTGGTTAAGTCTTTAGTAAGGTAAACAATCACCCCGACCCCCTTTATTTCGGTCATCAGATTTTACCACTTTGAGGGTTAACCTCAGAAGGCTACAACTTGGAATCCTGCACCTCCCCAGATATCTCATAAATTTCTGAAAATGTGGAGATGTCTTCTCAACCTCAAATTTATAAGAGCTTGTCACCTTACACTTAGCACTAGATTCAACATTTATTAGAATTTTGCCACCTTTGTTTCATCTGTATTTATTTTTTTTTCTGAATCATTTCAAAGTTAGTTACAGAATCTTGACAGTTCGTTTCAAAATACTTCAATATCTATCACCAAAAAATAGGGACATTCTTCTACATAATCCCAGTTAACTATTTTCACAGCTATCAGAATGAATAAAAATTCCCCAATATCATCAAATTGTCAGCTCTTATTCAAATTTGTCATTGCTTCTTTTGAGAAATATACTTCTTGAGAGAAACTAGGATTATAGCTTCTTGATCTCTTTTTCATTCATCAGTTCACTCAGTCTCTAGATGGGGCTTTTTCTACCCTCCTTGTTGGACAGTGGAGCAGGTGCTCTGCGGAGAGGCGCCACACGGGGCGTCACCTTCTCAGTGCCATCGCTTATCGAGCTTCCCGTGAAGAGTCCCGGGTGTGTGACTTGGGATAGAAAGTGTTGTTGTTGAGCCCTAATAACATCTTTCTCAGATTATACGGGTGCAAAGACATTTTGCATTTATCCTCTGAACTGTGTTATAGTAACATAATGTAAAAACAGGAAAAATCATAAGGCAGAATAAAGGATTTAAAATGTAGCCGGTATTAAATTGTCAGCTTGCAGGGGCTGGACTCGTGGTAACTTCTTAGAGGGCTTGATCCTGTTTGCTCTGATTCTTCTTTTCAGCCATCCTGCATCCATTTCTCATCCTTGTTAGTAGACAGAGCATACAGGAAGCCGGCAGACTTTCTAGTCGTCCCCTGTGCAGCCACTTTTTCCTTTAAAAGTTGTTTAAATCACAGGGAAGTTTTATTATGGTTGTTTTACTCTTGTGGCCATACTAGCAAGGTTTTATACCGTAAAACACAAAATACAGCAGTACCAACATGTCTGCTGAAATTGTGTGTTCAGAATCAAATGGTAGAGATGGTAGTCCTCCTGTTGACAGACTCCTTTCTAGGAGTCTGCTTTAAATCTGTTGACACGCGTTTTCGTTCCTCGTTCCTGTCCTGTGTTTACTGACAGTCGAAAAAAATCAAATCTTGAGAGTTCCCGCGCGGTCCAGTGGTTAAGACTCCGCGCTTCCACTGCAGGGGGCACGGGTTCCATCCCCGGTCAGGGGACTAAGGTCCTGCATGCTGCGCGTCCATAAAAAATAAAAATAAAAAGATCGTATCTTGCACCTCCTCTTGGAGCCCTGCTCAAGTCTGACCCTCGTGACCCCCTCTGACCTCCTGTAGCTCACACCGTGTAGATCACTCCTTAATAACGGGGAAGGATCATGATAGAGCGAAAAGATCCAGGGCTTTGCAGCAGACGGATCTGGGCTGGAGTTACAGTATTGCGTAAAGATTCAGAGCATGGGTTTCAGCAGCAGGCAGGCAGGTATAAATTCAGATCCCACCTCTGTGACCCCAAGCAGCCTTCATGACCCCTCTTCCTGGGGGGTTGATGCGGCCTTGGTGTGAAGTACTTAGCGTAGTGCCTGGCTCATAGAACATGCCAAGTAAATATTTTCTGAATGATTAAATAAATGAATTAGTGGTGACTATCCTTATATTTTGTCAACAGTTCTTACATTTGTGTTATCAGAATTAATTGAGAAAGTACATGTGAAAGAACTTAACGTGGGACTTCCCTGGCGGTCCAGTGGTCAGGACTCTGTGCCTCCACTGCAGGGGCCACGGGTTCCATCCCTGGTCCGGGAACTAAGATCCCACAAGCTGTGCTGTGTGGCCAAAAAAAAAAGAAAAAAAATTTAAGAACTTAACACAATTCCTAAAACATAATCTCAGTGTTTTTCCTCTTTTCTCCATCTTTCTCCCCTTCCCCCCACTTACCACCAGCTGCCTTATATTAGTAATTATTGCTTTCACACTTAAAAACCTTCAGTGACCAAAAGTTGGTGCCCGTTACACTCTCTCATCTGCAAGTTATAGAAATCCAGCTCAAACTGGCTTAGCCAAAAAAGGGATATTGGATCATGGAACTCTCAATTCCAGGGGACCGTCTAGGCCAGGGCGGGCACCGGTCAGCCCCCAGCTCGGTGTTCTTGGGGGTGAAGCTGGTTGTTGGCCGGCGGCCACAGGCTTACAATCTCCTGGCCTGGCAGCCCCAGCAGAAGGGACTGTTTCCCGTGGCCAAGCAACAGTCCTGCCTTTCTGGTCACTTCCACACCCCCGTGGGATGGGGGGAAATCAGCCCCGCCCAAAGCCCTGAGACTGAAAATGAGGAAGGGACGTTCCCATCGGGAAAACCATCAAGGAGACCAGGCAAAGCCCGAATGAAATGCTGCCTCTTCTAGGCAGCGTGTGGGCTGTACAGGAGAGAGACAATGGACATGCATACGTGCATGTATATATTGTATATTATACACACAAACATAGCATATACATATATGGTACAGCCCTCGCTGAGCTTGTCTGGTTGGGGAGACCAGATTGAAATCTCGATAGAGAATATCTATATCTATATCTATATCTCTGTATATATATATGAAGGCCCTTGCAGACCAAGGTTGATTCTTTTTTTCTTTAATGTTTTAATCTCCCAGGAGTACCTTAAATACATAGCAGCTTCTTGTTTAACGTGGACAGATTGGTCATAATAGTTGTAGCTTCTTGACTCAACTGTGCATATAGTTCCAGTTCTACAAATTATTTTAATGTTTTTCTCGGATGATTAAAACAACAGCTCACTTTATCCAACATACGTTCTGTGATTTTTTGTTTAAGATTAACATTAAGACAGTGATCGTGCTGTAGAGTTTTGTTACCACGCAGTCTGTCGTGGACAGGGATGTGAAGGGACAGTCCCGGGTGAAGCCAAGCTTTCGGCTCAGGGCCCCATTGCAGCAGGTGCACCGGCAGTGGCTAGTTCAGAAGGACAGCACAGGGACAGCAGAGGAGTTGAATACGGCCAAGTTCAAAGCAAGCGTGATGCTCCATCCCTTTCCTGTCCACGTTCTTTTGCTCGCAGGATACGTCTTTGCTGGCCAATGGGGGAGGGCCGAGGAGAAGAACAGGACTGCCCGTTGGGGAAGCTGGCTGATGGATCTGGGGCTTCCTTATACGCTTCTCTTTACGTTTGCATACATTTGAATTTTCTAAAATGACAATTTTGCAAAGGCTTTCCCCTCTTTTTTCCTCCTAAGGTTAAGATATGAAGAGCTCATTTTGAGATGCCCTGGAGGCCTGGGCTCCAGGACTCAGCACTGTCACTAGCATCGCTTCCCTTCCCCACGTGGGGCGCAGCTCTGCCCTTGCGCTGGCACCCAGCGCGGTGCCGCCCATGCAGAGAACGCAGCGAGTGAGAGCGAGTCAGGGGCTGACCCACATCTCCCAGGTTGGCCTGTGAAGTCTAGATGCCGTCCAGGGGTTTGCAGTCCTGCTGCTGTGTTTTCTCGTCCTTACTACAAAACAGCAGCCGTTTTACCCAGAGCTGCTGTGTGCCAGGCCTTGGCTTACCACACGTTACCTCGCTGGGTCCTCACTAAGGTGGTGTTAGCGAGCAGGAAGCTGAAGCTCAGGGAAGCTGTGCTCCTTGTCTGGGCTCGTCCGGTAAGGCAGAGGACCGGGTGTGAGCGAGCTGCTGCTCCAGGCCTGCCCTTCCTGCTCTGCCTCTCTGGTCTGTCCTGTGTTACAAGGGAGGCTCTGCACCTGTATTCCAGGGGGTCCAGCTACAGAATGGCCTTGGGAATGGTCTGAGGAATAACCTTAAAGTGTTTTTTTAATAGCACTGTTTTTGTTCTGAGCATTAACTCCCCCCATTATGTACATTAATTTCATATAACACATTAATTGGACAAAGTTTCCCTAAAACATGTTGACTGACTTGCCTCTTTGTAAGAAATTCCTGGATGAAAGCAAACCATCTGAAAGGATGTATTCTCCTCTGCCTTTCCCTCCAGTATACCCTGCGCTGTGACATGAGGCGGTCCCTGCTGGCCAAGGACTTGACCAAGACCTGTGAATTCATCGTCCACTCTGCTGTAAGCTGCACTCGGGGGCTCTGGGCTCAGTAATAGGAATCCTCTGTGGGGTCTGGGACTGGACCCCACTTACAAGCAATAAGTTAGCCTGGTAGTGTTTCGTGGATGCTGGGGAGAGACTTGGGACTCCTGGGTTAGAGACAGGGGACTGGATTTCTCCCGGCATGGCTGGTGTCAGCATGTGTGTCATTCCCCTGGGCCAGAGCCCTGTGGGGTGACGCCACGGGCCCAAAGGGGCACTGCACCTGAGGGGTTTGTGCCTCAGCTGTGGAGCCCCAAGCTGGGGAATCCGCCTTTGTTACAGCAGGCAGTGAGCAAGCCTGCTCGTTGTCCTGGAGGGAGACCTCACCTCGTCCCTCAAGGCAGCTTCAGCGAACAGCTGGGGGAAATGGCCCAGCCCAGGGAGAGAAGGCCAGGGCCTTGCATTCTCGGCCTGTACAGCAAGAACATGCAGGGCTGCTCGGGCCGGGGTGAGGAACCTCTCCTGACACCTTCTGCTAGTACTTTGCAGTGACAGAGTGTCCTTAAAAATTCCTCTCACGTGCCAGGGCTGCAGGTGACACATGGTGGTGAGTAGTCGTGCCCACGGCCCTGGATCCCTTTGTGTCTCAGCCTCTCCAGGTCCTTTGGGGCAGGGCCTTTTACGCTATTATGAAATGTCCATGGGTATCTTTTAGTGATGATTAAGTGAAAATGTAAGACAGATTCCTTGTGCATAAGATTGGCAAAATCGCTGATGCCCTTGCATCATTTCGCGACTTTTTAGGATTTCCAATATTTGTAGTTTCCCTGTTTATAAATTTTTAATAATCATAGTGTTAAGTATTTCTTTCAGTGATACAATATTTTATGTAAAATATGATGAAAATATTTATCCTTTTTGGAAGTTAACTTGATTTAGATGGATATTTTCCCTTTTTCCATCAAGGGTTTTCAAAGTGAAGCAAAAAAACTTTTTCGCATGTAGATTATCCCCTAAAAAAGTCACCTGCCATTTTAGGTGCTAAATCAAAAGCGCCTCCAACTTTGTGAAGAAGAATGAGCCCGAACCCAGCCCCCCGCCCAGAGCTGGGCCCGCAGACCCTGGCCCCCGGCCCACGGGTGGCCGCAGAGCTCGGGCTTCCTGCCTGCTCCTGGGGGCCCGCCCGCACGCGGCCTTCAAGAGTCTTCGGGACTGATTTCACTAGAAGCCAAACCATGCTGTGACCCGTAGTCCATGAAGTTACATACTCCTCTGTATACTGTGAGGAGGAATACATTACTCCCTAAAGAACACGTTCATGAACCTATTAGTAAAAAGAATATATTCAGGAAGAATGTTTTCTAGAATAAGCTTTTGGTGACTGGGTGAACTTGGCAAATCAGTCGGTGCCCTTTCTCCTCCACGGCTCCCCGGCCATCTGGGCGCCAGTGGCCTTTGGGCCCCAGCCCATGAGTAAACGACACTGGGCAGGCCCCGTGAAGCTTGGCTGTACTGATGGATCCCGCACGTATGTAATGTGGAGATGATCCTTGCTAACTACTTACGGCAACATATAATTAATTATGTTCACATATAACTACGTTATAGGTGTGATTCTTCCTGGTAGACAGTTGTACAGCCGAGTGGCTAACTGCACCGGCCTTGGAGCCAGGCTGCCTGGGTTTGGGCCTCAGCTCTGCCCCATGCTTGAGCCACCATTTGAGCCCTCTGTGCCTCACTGTCACCTGTGAAGTGGGACCAGGGCCGGTAACAGCTCTGCACAGGGTCATGGTGCCGATTCAGTGGCTTTTATTCTCAGAAAGAGGTTCAGAATAAATGTCTCCCAACAATACTGCTCTGTTTTTAAATTCTGGACCTGAAAGGGACCTTAGAGACTAAGAAGCCTGTCCCCTCATCTTACAGATGAGGAAACTGAGTCACGGGGATGAGGACCTTGGACAGCACACAGCCTTCCTTGTTTCTTGGCCGAACTGTGTTTAGAATCCAAGCGTCCTGCCTCTTAGTGCCAAGGTCTTCCTGGTTCACGATGCTACCTTGTGTTTCCTTAAATGGGGAAAGGCAAGTCTGACCTGTGGACTCTCTGCTGAGTTTGGTTTCTCCTCCTCTGTAGCCTCAGAAGCGGAAACTGACTCCGAGTCCCGTGGCCTTCACTGTCACGCCTGAAACCTTACAGAATGTCAAAGAGGTAACGTGTTCCTTACACACCAGTGCCAGGGAGGCTTTCTTAGTAACCGGATCCCACTGACAGACTGTTGCCCACCTGTTCTTTACTTGGGTATCAAGTCATCAGCAAGAGGAAATTTTTGCCTCTACCCGAAATAGTCTGTATTTTCAATTTTACTTTCTTTTTAAATTCGGTAACTACTTAGCAGAAGGATGGTTTTTAAAAGAGAGGGTATATGTTTATAATTTTTTACTGTCTTCTCCCAGTTTTATTGCACTGTGGCCAGAGACCCCCTTCCCTGAGCCCCGGGGCTGCCACTGCCTGTCAGGGGGGCCGCATACCCTGGTTTTTCAGCTGGGCCCTTGGTCACTTGTCTTTTGTGGACGTGCCTTTCCCCCCTACCCTAACCCTGCATTCTGCTCCCTGGACCCTCCTGACTGGGGTCGGGTCAAAGGCCAATTTGGGAGGATTGTTGGCTTCATCTTGCGAGAGGCACAGCTGAGGTGGGGTGTGTCATGGGGAGCCTTTCAGAAATCCATTGAACATCTCTCCCTTCTCTGGTTTCTGGAGCAGTGACCCCAGTAGGCCAGTCAGATTTTCTTCTCAGGAATTTGAACCTTGATTGGAAACATGCAGTTGCCTAAGAGAATTTTAATGGGAACTGCTACTGCTTTTCCTTTTTCTAAACAAATAGCCTCTTTCAGTTTTTTTTAGAATTCTGTCTTGAATCAAGACTTTTTTTAGAGTTCTTTGGCTTTGGGGGCTACCAGGTACAGAGCGCCCTTGCTCTTGACCTCCAGTACAGGGCACCACCCACGCATGACCCACTGACCCTTGAGGTGGGGCTGGTCAGATCGAGGTGAGATTCAGGGTGAGATACTGACTGGGTTTCAAAGACTCGGTATGAAAAAGAGAATGTGAAACATCATTCATAACTGTAAAGTGCTGATGTGTGGAACTGATAATATTTTGGATATATTGATTAATTTTACCTGTTTCCTTTTACTTTTTTAATGTGGCTACTAGAAAATTTTAAATTACACAGTTGCTTCACATTTGTGGTTTCCATTATGTTTGTTGGACAATGGTGTTCTAAACTCTGAATTACCTGCAGTAACTGGGACACAGCCATAGGAAAGACTGCTAGGACAGATGTCTCTAACTCTTTAGTTCTGTTTTTCCCGTGGCATCGTCACTCACCCATGACCATTTTCCTCTGTCTGAAGAGAAAAGGTCCATAGGTTTTTTAGTCAAGCACTGAAGAAAATTGTTCTCTTCAAATTTCCTTGAAATAAAGTTAATGTCTTGGTTTTTCAAAATTGTATAATTGGGAACATTTAAAAATTGATTATCTTTTTAAAACCTCTTTTTTTCCTTTTGGTTGTCCTTAAACACTGTCAGCAACTTCTTTAGACATTTTTATGTCGTGTCCTTGGTGAGAAGGAGTGCTCCAGACCTGATCTAGGCAATCAGGATGCTTCTGTGAGAGAGCTGGGCATTCCGTGCCAGCAACATCAGGTGCCTTACGCCTGTAGATAGCTGTTGAATAATTCAGTCTGTTACTTAAGTTGACAGAAAATGTAAGTACTGTTGTACCTTGCTTCCCATTTTGTAAACCAGGGTCCCAGTGGATTTTATAAAAATTATCTGACCCTGTTTTCAGTTTTTATTTGTACCAAAGTGACTTGAGTACCTTCTCCTGGCGCCTCCCACTCCTGATGTGTCTGTATTTGTCTTGTTTTAGAGAGCCCTGCTCCCCAAATTTCTCATCAGAGGACATCTCAACTCGACCAACTGTGTTATCACACAGCCACTAACGGGAGAGCTGGTGGTGGAGAGCTCGGAGGCCGCCATCAAAAGCATCGAGCTGCAGCTGGTGCGCGTGGAGACCTGCGGTAAGGTCCCCACTCCGTCCCCGTCTCCCGTTCTTTCCCTCCATCCTCCCTGCCCCCGCTGCCGCCAGCCCTTAGCCACAAGCTCGCCTCTCGATTCCAAGAAACGTATGTTTGAGGAGCGTGGGATGTGGAGGGAGGGAGGACTCCAGAATCCTGCAGAGAGGGGGGGAGAGCAGGTGAGTGGGCTGATGCAGGCTCTCCTAGACTCAGGCAGGGCCTGTGGCTCAGCCTGTTTGGACGTTTGCTGTGTTCTGACCGCGTGATGCTTTCTCCCTGCTCCAGGCTGTGCAGAAGGGTACGCCCGCGATGCCACAGAGATTCAGAACATTCAGATCGCCGACGGGGACGTGTGTCGGGGCCTCTCTGTCCCCATATACATGGTCTTCCCCCGGCTCTTCACCTGCCCGACACTGGAGACCACCAACTTCAAAGTGGGTACGTGTGCTGCCCTTGGGGTGCCCCCGGGAGGGGTGCAGCCACCGGAGGGGACAGGCCTGCTGGTCTGCTGGGGTCAGATGCAGCCCAGAGCACCCAGTCCTTCGGTCACTCAACAAAAACGCAGGCAGAGCAGCTGTGTGGCGCTGAGGGTCCCCGGTGAGCAGTCCCGGCTCCGAGGAACTTGTGTCACCCTCCCCCCCACCCACCCAGGGAGACAGCGTGGGCTGGGTAGGTGACCACGAGCTCTGTGAAGGACACTAACTCAGCCAGGGACCAGCCGGCCGGGCGCATGAGGAGGTCAGGTCGGCTCCCTGATGGGCTGGCATCTGACGGAGACGCGAGACCTGAGACAGCCCAGTGTGAACGGTAATCTTCCCGAGGGCTTTAGCTCCAGCAGCTGAGGGTGTGTCGGCCATTTTCCATGAATGCGTCCATGAATGCGTGGGTAGATATTTTGACCACAAGATCTGAATCACGTGACAGATGCAGTTTTCTATCCTGCTTTTCCTCCCTTCACTTTGTATTATGAACCTTTCCATGGTTTTAAGTGTTCTTATAAAGTATTTTGATGGTGCATTCATCCTAATAAAATGTTCATGCTTACAAAGTTCAGTGGAGAGCTTACTCCCCACCACAGAGACACAGCAGGACGGACCCTCGGGCCTCTGCCCTGGCTGACACGACCTTCTGCAGACTGACCAAAAGACCACAGAAGTGTCCCCGGGCTCCGTGTCATGCGCAGGCTCACTGGTGCATAGATAGAATAAGGAGCTTTTGGTAAATGATTGTTTTTATACCCATTTCATTGAGAAATGGGAGCACAGTCCCTGAGGCCAGTGTGTTTTCTTAATGTCATAGTCCCCCTAAATCTTCTAACATACATTATTACTAGTCCAGAGACAATCTTCTTTTTTTAATTAGACTGCGATTTTACTTTAAATAATTACAAATAATGTAATTTAAAATTGAAGAAAGTAGAGGGAACTCCTTGCCGGTCCAGTGGTTAGGACTTGGTGCTTTCACTGCCGTGGCCCAGGTTCAGTGTCTGGTCTGGGAACTAAGATTCTGCGAACTGCATGGTACAGCCAAAAAAAAAAAAATTAAGTAAGTAGAATTTCATCACCGAAGCTGAGTGTATGCTCTTTGTTTTAAGAGAGGGAAAGGTGGTCACACCTGGCATCACGGGGTGCTTCTCGGACCTTGCTGTGCCCTTGTGTGAGCGTGAGCCCCGGAGCCCCGCCAGCCCGGCAGGCTAGAAGCACAGTCTAATACAGTGGAGCCCTCGAGTGCTTTATCTGAAACGTTATATTGTAGCAAGAACATAATGGGGTCAGGACACCCTCGTCAATAGAAATGAGGGCGACAGACCCAGCTGTTCACCGAATACAGAGCACGGTCAGCTGAAAGATGACATAGGGTCAGACTTGACCCGAGCTGACAAGGTACCATGTTTTTTCTCAAAAACTGTGTATGGTTATTGAGTAGGTGGTATATGCCCACTATACACAATCCAGAGGCCCCAGGGCCTCGAGTGCAGAGTCAGTGCCTGCAGCCACCAGGAGCCTCCCGGCCACAGCCTCGTGCCAGCCCCGCGCGTCCCCCGGG
Source organism: Tursiops truncatus (assembly GCF_011762595.2). NCBI lineage: Eukaryota > Metazoa > Chordata > Mammalia > Artiodactyla > Delphinidae > Tursiops > Tursiops truncatus. Next base: position 136,069,361 of record NC_047037.1, on the reverse strand, counting down.
GTGCTCCCTGCCACGCTGCACACCGTGTGCTGAAACGGGTGTTTATTCGGGAGCATACACTGCAGTGCTGCATGAGCCGTGGTTGGGTGAACCTGCAGACGCAGAACAGCTGTGGAGGAACTGCTGGATAAGGGGCAGCCTGTAAACTCTATGCAGACTGTCAGCCGTGTGCAGGGGCGGCGTTGTTCAAAGGTCGGCTGCACTTTGATTTGAAGTTGAGGAGGAGCTTGTCTGTTGATTTCTCAACTTGTTTTTCCTACGTAAACTTCAAAAAAGGTCCAAAAATTATTTTTTCTGCTATACTATGCATTAGGCACCTCTGTTTTCTGTGTGTTATATTTGTCAGACTTACTAAGTGTCCATATAAGATTTAATGAGGTGCCTGTGATTCTTCCATAGAAATAACGCCCTCAGTCCCTCAGCCAAGACATCACTGATGCTTTTGTCCTCGTGGCTCCTGTTAGTTCTGTTTGGGGGCTTGCGCAGTGGCCGCCCCATCAGCTGGGGGGGTCCCCCAGGGAGGAGGTGGCCCACGGTCATTGAGCGCCGCAGCCTCTCGTAGCCCCTGGGTTGCTGTCGCGTGGCTGGCGAGGTCAGGCTCTGGGTCTCGGGTGCGGGTGGGGTGAGCCCCGCGTCCTGCGTTAGGCACACATCTGGGTGTACCCCTTCACCTTGACCGCAGGGGGCTTCGTGTGCACGGCCAGGCCCGTGGCGTCCTCCAGCCCAGTTCACGGTGCCCCCAGCCAGGGAGGACCGCGAGGTGGTTAGAGGACCTGGGGAGGGATGGTGCCGGGCAGGGCCAGGGGCTGTTCCGGTGCCTGGCCATCATCAAGGAACAGAAAGGAAAGGAACAGGGTGCGCGCTGCTGGGGCACAACTCCTGTCCCGGCTGATGCTTGGCGAAGGTGACAGCCACACACGGGGACGTTGTCCTTGGGCCGCAGGCGGGGTCCTGGACGGGCTGACCCCCAGCCCCTTCCCCAGCTGAGCCCTGCGCTGCAGGGCTGCCCGCCTCGCTCTTCATACTGGGGAGGGACCCAGGCTGGACTCTCTTCGGGGACTCCCTCGTCATGCACGCCCCTCTTTCTGTCAGTAAGCTTACCCTTAGCGGCTGGAGAGCTGGGGAGAAGACTCCTGTTTGCTGAAAGGTAAAAGAGGAATGTTTGAACAGGTGTTGTAGGGAAACCAACCAGTATCCAAAGGAGCTACAGTTAGACTGCTTGCTGTTTCTGAACATTGTTTCTTGCCTGGGCTGGGAGACGTGTCCCCAGACAGCGGTGGGCCGGTTTGGAGTCCACTTTTGCATTAAGAATGGTAGGAAATGTAAAAATAAAGCCAAAGAGTACACGTGAATTGACAGGATTCTAGAAGATTCTCTGCAGTAAAGACGAAGGACAAGGAGAGTGTTTGGGGAAGCTGAGGCCTTACAGCATGTTCCAAGGTGAGAAGACCAGCTTACTTAGGCAGTCCCGCCAGTGTAGCATCTACACTGATTCCCCTGGACGCTTGGGATGACGTATGTGCAAAGCCACGCAGCGCCCGGTGCTCCCTCTGTCGAGAGCTCGCTGCGCCCGTGGCGGGGTTGGTGTTTGGTTCCCGCTGCTCCGGGCCGGTGGGCATAAAGCCTGTCCTTTCTCTTCCCAGAGTTCGAGGTGAACATCGTTGTGCTGCTTCACCCTGAGCACCTCATCACAGAGAACTTCCCGCTGAAGCTCTGCAGGGTGTAGGCGGGAACAGGGGGAGATGCAGCCGTGCCGACCTACGGGAGCCGAAGCCGGCAGCAGCGAACTCGCTCTCTTGATGGTTCTGTATCAGAAATGAGTCTGACCCTTCTTCCTCATTCCCTCGAGGCCCCTCTAGTCAGAGCTTCCCTTTGAAATTCATCAGGATTTCTTCATGGCGCTGGCAAGATCGTTTCCCAGAGAGTAAATTGCCTGTGACTCCTGACCAACCTGCTCCTTCTTAGGTTCAGACCACAGTTGTAACGGAGTCTGAGCTTTGCTGGAAAGTGAAGTCAGGGACAAAGGAAACCTCCCGTCTGGCCGACGGTTGTGGCCAGGGCTCCCGACGGCTCCCCGACCCCGCAGGGTGGCGACAGGCATGCTGGTTGCTCATGACGTTGGCGGACGCCCGCCAAGGAGGGTGCTGTGGTGCCGCTGCAGATGCGCAGCGTGTTTCCCACTCTCTTGTCTTTTATAACATTTGTCGTGATAACTTCAGAACTTCTGGGGACCTGGGGAAAGTATGCTTCGCTCTCCCGGGAGTGAGGGGATCTGGTGACCACAGCTGGTGCTGGAGTATTTCTCAGTCTCAGGACCTGGTGTGAAGTTGCCTGCTGCCGTCTTCCCAGAGTCCGCTTAAGTGCTAGGTTCTGTCGGGGATAAAAACACGTGTCCACGCCCGTCGTTGTTGGCTGGGTTCTGAGTGGCAGGGGACCCGGGCCCAGGCCAGCAGTGAAGACCCCTCTGTGCTGGGCGGGACCTGGACCTGATGAACTTGGCCCACCTCCATCCCACCTGAGGGACCTGCGTTGGCGGGGTCGGGGGAGGTAGTTTGGCCTGAAGCCATTTTCTCCCTCGCCTCCTGTTGGGATTTGCAGTGTACGGTGGGTCTGTTACAACACATTTCTTCCTTCACATCCTGCTGTTTCTCTGGGTCCACAGTTAACCTCAGAAGTAAGCCGCGCGCTGTGCACACTGCCTGGCCTTCCTCTCCTGAGGGAATAATCATCACCTGAAGAGCTGCCAGCAGCCCGGCCGCCTTTATCATTTTATTCAACCTCGAGGGGCCCGAGTGAGGGCCATTTCCTTGCGCTTCTTGGACGGGCACCTCCACCATAAGTTATTAAGGAAAACTCGGACGTTTGGGTATCTTGGGCAGCAGCCGTCCCACTACTGCCCTGGCTGGAGCTGGGGGTGTCCGTTGTCAGGTTCTCCTATTACAGCAGGAGGAAGGGGAGGTGAAGGAAAGAGGCCATGAACCTAAAACAGTACATTTTTTTGGGAAATGCCCGGTTAGGCAGGAGCACCTTCTGGCTCTTGGAGCTCCAGCAGAAATGGGGCCTTGCTCTGGTTCTCAGCTGCATCGTGAGTTCCGCAGGAAAGGTGGAGACGTCAATCAGAAATAAAACGTTTAAAAAAGAAACCAAAATACTGTGCCTGTCTTCACCCAGAGCTCATGTCCGGAGCCTACCTGCTCCGGTAGCTGGGGGGAGGTGGGTCCCTGGTGTCATTTCTGCCTTCTTGAGGCTCATAATTCCGGAGCCTGAGTCTGAATAACCTTTAAGACCTTTGGGGTAAGATTACCCCCCACATACTGGCAGCACTTTGGGCTATGGCAGATCACCAGTGCTCTCCACAGCCCCTCTGTGATTCCCTTCCGAGTTCAGAAATAGGGTTGCATTTCTGTGGAGCCATGCCCACCTGACTGGGGACTGACTTCCAACTCCTTTGCAGCAGGGTGTGGTCATGTGACAGGGAGGATGTGGGCCCCTTCCCGTGGCTGGACGGGAACAGGCCTACTCCCCACCTAGACCGTGCTGAGCACAAGGAATGTGTGAGCCGAACAGCTAGCCTCTCACCTGTGTCGCGGTCACCGGAGAGGGAAAGGAATGGGTCATCTTCAGAGCACGGGATTGCCGGGTGTCTGGGCTGCAGCGGCCCTGCCCTGTCCTGCCCTGGAGCTTGTGACGTAGGGTCCAATCCCACCCATGCCTCTCATACAGCCCGAGGTCCACATGCATGTAGTATGAAGAAATACTCCTTTATCTTCATGCCCACCCTCTGCATCAAGATTCTTAAGGGTCCAGAACCTTGCCCGAGCCCAGCTGGTCAAACACCAGGGCGGGTGTAGACCAGCACTCCCCGGAGCTGTTGCTGACCTCATCCAGCCACCCCAGGACACAGCTGACCCAGCCCTACCCAGTAAAACCTCCCTGACCAGAGTGGAAGGAAAACAGGCTGGTTTTCACTGTCACTAACTGTTCTAGAGATCTAAAAGATTTGGTTAGGTTTTCCTGGGAGAAGTGTCAATACCAAGATAAATTCTGTGATGACAGCTGTGACGCAGCCCTTTCATCCTGTGTTCTGGGAGGAGAGCTGCTGCGGGCTGGTGCGTATGGTGCTACTCTTGTCTGGTGCTGGTTCCCACACATCCTTGAAACCTGCAGGAACTGCTTTCTCAAGGGAGGCTGCCCTCCCCGAGGGCTGGGCCGCTCCCACTCAGGGGCCTCCACGCAGATGGTTTCAGTTGCTGGAGTGTTGATAGATACCAGCCATGTCTGTGCATCTAATGAGAGCAGGAGCTCTGTGAGCATTCATTGTTATTCTGGATCAGACCCTGTGCTGAGTGCCATGCGTGTATTATCTTAATTGTGTAGCAACACTATGAGGAGGGAACTCTTATCCCCATTTAAAGTTGAGGGGATTGCGGCTGATGGAAAGACACAAAGACATCATTTGTGCCTGCTTCTTCAGGACTCATCAGATTTGGGGGAGCATCTGCTTGTTGAAGACCAAGGGTTGAGATAACGCTAGAATGTTTGGTTGCTTGTCATCTGGATCAGCTGTCCTTTCTCCAGGAGAGGCCTCTGTTTGATTCCCTTGACAAAGTCCAGTAGTGGCAGGAGGCTCTGTGAAGGTCCATGAAGAAGCAGCTCCAGAGAAAAGGATTTCTGAGAGATGGGGTTTGTTCAGCAAGGGCCCCACGACAGGGGATGTGATCACTGCCTCCCATCTTGATCAAGGATTAGAGTTTTAAGACCACAACCTGTGGGTCTTATGTGACAGAAGTGGGAGGAGCTTTTTCTGTCTTCAGATGAACAGCCACCTGGGGGAGGCTGGGCCAGCAACCCAGACCTACTGCTGCTGGATACACCAAGAAAGGGGTGTGCTCAGACTTAGCTGTGGAAAAGTGGTAGAAAAGAGCAGAAAAATAAAAATCTTAAATACTCATTTTTGTTTTAAGATAGCTTCAACATCAGTATATATTAAGAAAACTCAAATTCAAAACCCAGTACAGTAAAAGAGCAGACAAGTTTAAGAATTGAGTATTTATTTCCTAAAATGTTCACCACCATGTTCCTTTATATTTTACAGAAAATACATACTTTTCAATCCATGGAAAAATTGCAAAAATCAATGAAAGAAAAAAACTCAGTAAAATGTTAACATGTAGAAATTGCCCAAGCCACATACTCTATCATAATGCAATAAAATTAGAAATTGATACTAAAAGGAAAATCAAATTCAGTATAACCACTTGTAAATTTTATTACATTCTTCAAAGAGGAAACTAAAACTTCATTTATGGACCCTTTTAGATTTAATGAAAATGAGTATACTGTTTAGCAAGAGCGTTGCACTATGGCCAGTGCTGCAGTCAGAGGAAAATTCATAGCCTTAAATGTTTTTATTATACCAGAGAGAATGAAGACTAATGAGTTAGGCATTCAAATTAAAACTCTAGATAAGCAAAATAAATAGGAAATAAACATGATAAAAGCAGGAACCAATTAATATTGATATGAAATTTAAAACACTGGAAATTTATAAATAAGTCCACAAATTTATACTTTGAAAAGCCTAATTCAACTGGCTGATCTTTAATAGAACAAAATGAAGTGAAGGGAGAAAAATATGTAACACTAGGAACAATTTCATATTAAAAGGAACCTGATAAGAATTATAATATTACAGTATGTGCATTTCCTGCTAATAAATTTGCAAATGTCGATAAAATGCAGAGTGACTCCAGAAAAGATGGGGTACCAGAATAAAATGATAGCCTATGGAAGAAATTGAAAAAACTGCCAAAGAAGTATCACTGAAAAGGTGCCAGGCCCCAGATGGTTTTACAGCAGGTTTCTATCAAAGCTTTAAAGATTAGATAGTTCCTCTGTTATTTAACCTTTTGCAGGATATAGAGAAGGATGAAAAGCCTTCTAATTTATTTTATGAAACCAGCATAGCCCTAATATAAAAATACGACATTATCAGTTAGGATTAGGTTTAGCTGTGAGTAAGGGAGACCCAAAGTGAAGAGTGGCTTAAACAGGACTCATATAAATGTCCACAGGTAGGTAGTCCAGAGCTGGCGTAGCAGCTCAGAGCCAAGATGTTCTTAGAGATCCAGGCTACTTCCAGCTCACTGTGATGTCTTTTCTAGGGTGTGACCCTTGTCTTCATGTTCTAAGATAGTAGCAGCCAGCTCCAGCCATCACATCCGCATTCCAGGCATCAGAATGGGAGAAAGGATGAAGGTGGGAAAAGGTCAAAGGTCAAGTACCAACTCTATTGAGGATCATGTTGATGGATGCCATAAGGTATATATTATTTTAACCTTTTGGAAATTTCAAACGTATAGAAAAGCACAGAGTCATAGATTATGCATGTCTTTGTTAACATCTTTATTGAAATATAATTCACGGACCATAAAATTTACCCATGTAAAGTACGCAATTTGATAGTTTTAGTATACTCACAGAGATGTGGAACCATCACCAAAATCTAAGTTTAGATTATTTTCTTCACTAAAAAGAAAGCCTGAAGCCATTAGCAGTCAGTCCCTTCCTCTTCAGCCCCAAGCAACCACTAATTTACTTTCTGTCTCCATAGGTTTGTGTATTCTGGGTATTTCATGTGAATGGAATCATATATTGTGTGGTCTTTTGTGACTGGCTTCTCTCACTTAGCATAATGTATTTAAAGTTCATTTGCATTGTAACGTTTGTCACTACCTCATAACTGCTTTATTTGGGGGGGGAGGGGTAGCATATTTTAAGATTTATTCAGTCCCATAGTTACTTTCCAAAGCGGTCCAAGAAAACTAAAAAGAAGCAGTTGGGAAGGGAAATGATGAGACGTTTGAAGTGTGAGTCAGTCTAATCTCAGTATATCCATCCCAGCTTAGTTCTAACTCATTTGAAGATAACTGTAGTTTTTCCCTGGATTAAAATGGCAATTCACAAAGTAAGAATCAATCAAGCTGTTTCCCAGTGAATGACACTGAGCTTCACCAAAAAACTACCCTCAAGGAGCAAAAAGGCTACAAAGTAAGGAATCATTAAACTGACATTCCTGAAATGGGGAATTCCTTTTTAGGGTGAGCCATCCATCACTCATTGCATTTGAGGCAGCTACTGACAAATCCTCAACAAACCTAGAAATGAATTACTTAGTTCCCACAACCAAGCAAAGGACAGGTGCACACTTTCTGCCTGTCTGTGCACCACCTACAAATGCACTACCACGTGACAATGTGGGGTTTTACAGGTTTTTTCCACAGCAGGACAGTAAGTCTTTCCACAAAGTCTAGAGCAGGGCTTTGGTTTTGGTTCTTTCTGGTACCTTAACATTGATACCTGTTGGGACATTCTGAATAAGAGGTTAGTATCAGTGCTTTGCCATGTCACCATGAACCCGGGTTCAGCCATAGTCGTTCTGGTTCTGAACTGCATAGAGCTGTCAGTCCAGGGGTCTCTTAGAGTCCAGTCTCTTGCCCTCTTTGGCTCTCTGTCTCTCTGAGTCTCTCTCTCCCATCTACTTCTGCCTCTTCTGACATCTTGGCATGCTGGTTGTCAAGTGCAGCGCCGCCTCTTAGTCTCCTCCTATCAGCTGCCTCGTGCTCCTTCTGTTGGCCTTTCCCTCCCCCTCCCTCATAAGTATTTTGGTTTTGTTTTTTTTTTTACATTTTTAGATGTATTTTTTAAATTAATTTATTCTAATAGTCATTAATGCCACAATTATTTATTAAATAGTTTTATATGTGGGGCATTGTACTAAGAACTAGGGCACTGGGATACTTATTTCTTGTGTAACCCTAAGCAAGATAACTGAATTCCATAAGCCACAGTTTTCTCATTTGTAAAATGGGACCAATGATACTTATTCATAAGAACATCATGAGAATTAAATGCAGTAATATATGTATATATGTATATTACTGCATTTTATTTATATAGTGTTTGAATATATACATAGGAATACATAAAGTACTTGAATTAAAAAAACTGTAGAGTCTTAAGTTGTCACTCAATAGGTTATTAGTTAAAAAAATTTTATTGAAGTATAGTTGATGTACCACATTATATAAGTTACAGGTGTATAATATAGTGATTCACAACTTTTAAAGGTTATATTCCATTTATAATTGTTATAAAATATTGGCTATATTCCCTGTGTTGTACAATATATCCTTGTAGCTTATTTTATACCTAATAGTTTAGATGTATTTTTAATTAGTGGGTAACGACCACCTTTTACGAGAGGATTCCAAATGGTTAGTTCACACATGCATTTTCTTTATAGAGTAAAAAGCTGGAGATAAGGGTTTGTGATCTACAAATAGAACACTCTTAACTTAAAAAAAACTTCATGCAGTTTCTTTCAGATACCAGAGCCAGATGTTTTTGTTTGGACTATCAAATGGAAATGAACTGCCTGCATTCCTGGGCATGCAGACCTAAATCCATTCTAGAATATGGATATAAATATATTCCGTGGCAGCTTTTATTTATATTTGAATAGACTACATGGAAGTTAGAAAAATCTTCTACCACAATAAGTAAAATAACTTTATTGAGTACTTATTATGTGCCAGGTGTCTTATGCTATAAACCTTACATAGCTTATTTCATGTTCTCATTATCAGAAGCTTGTAAAGTAGATATTATTTTTTCAATAGTCATTTTATTTTTATTTTATAAGTTGGCTGATTTTATTGAGGTATAGTTGATTTACAATATTATATAGGTTTAAGGTATACAGACAACATATTGATTCACAATTTTTAAAAGTTATACTCCATTTATAGGTATTATAAAATATTGGTTATGTTCCCTGTGCCATATAATATATCAAGCTTTATATTCTAGCTTATTTATTTTATGCATAGTAGTTTGTACCTCTTAATCCCCTGCCCCTCTTTTGCCACTCCCCATTTCCCTCTCCCCAATGGTAACTACTAGTTTGTTCTCTATATCTGTGAGTCTTTTTTCTTTTTTGTTATATTCACTAGTTTTGCTTTTTAGATTGTACATATAAGTGATTAACATACAGTATTTGTGTTTCTGAACTTATTTCACTAAGCATAATACCCTCTAAGTCCATCCATGTTGTTGCAGATGGTAACAATTCATTCTTTTTTATGGCTGAATAATATTCCATTGTTCATATATATGTGTGTGTGTGTATGTATATACACACACCACATCTTTATCCATTCATGTATAGATGGGTACTTATTTGCTTCCATATCTTGGCTTTTGTAAATGCTGCAGTGAATATAGGGGCGTATATATCCTTTTGAATTCGTGTTTTTGTTTACTTCGGATAAACACCCAGGAGGGAAATTGCTGGATTGTATGGCAGTTCTATTTTTAAGTTTTTGAGGAACCTCCATACTGTTTTCCATAGTGGCTGCACCAATTTACATTCCCACCAAGAGTGTACGAGGGTTCCCTTTTCTCCACATCCTCTACAACTTTTGTTATTTGTAGACTTTTTGATGATAGCCATTCTGATAGGTGTGAGGTGATACCTCATTGTTGTTTTCTCCACACTCTCACCAATACTTGTTATTTATTGTCTTTTTGATAACAACCATTCTGACAGGTGTGAGGTAATATCTCATTGTAGTTTTGATTTGCATTTTCTCTGATGATTAATGACATTGAGCATCTTTTCGTGTTCCTGTTGGCTGTCTGTATGTCTTATTTGGAAAAAATGTCTATTCAGGTCTTATGTCCATTTTTTAAATCAGGTTTTTTGTTTTTTTCATGTTGAGTTGTGTGAGCCATTTATGTATGTTGGATATTATCCCCTTATTAGTCATATCATTTGCAAATATATTCTCCCATTCAGTACATTGTATTTTCATTTTATTGGTTTCCTTGGCTGTGCAAAAGCTTTTAAGTTTAATTAGGCCCCATTTGTTTATTTTTGCTGTTTTTTCTTTGCCTTAGGGGACAGATCCAAAAAAATATTGCTATGACTTATGTCAAAGAGTGTTTGCATATGTTTTCTAGGAGTTTTATGGTTTCAGATCTTACATTTAGGTCTTTAATCCATTTTGAGTTTATTTTTGTATGTAGTATTAGAAAATGTCCTCATTTTATTTTTTCACATGTAACTGTCCAGTTTTCCCAGCACCACTTATTGAAGAGATTGTCTTTTCTCCATTGTATATTCTTGCCTCCTTTGTTGTAGATTAATTGACCATAAGTGGGTAGGTTTATTTCTGGGCTTTCTATTCCGTTCCATTGAGCTATGTGTCTGTTTTTGTGTCAGTGCCATACTGTTTTTGAATACTGTAGCTTTGTAGTATAGTCTTAAGTCAGGAAGCATGATTCTTCTGTTCTTCTTTCTCAAGATTGTTTTGGCTATTCAGGATCTTTTGTGTTTCCATAAAATTTTTAAATTTATTTGTTCTAGTTCTGTGAAACATGCCATTGGTATTTTGATAGAGATTACATTGAATCTGTAGATTGCCTTGGGTAGTATGATCATTTTAACAATATTAATTCTTCGAATCCATGAGCATGGTGTATCTTTTTATCTGTGTCATCTTCAGTTTCTTTCATCAATGTCTTATAGTTTTCTGAGTACAGGTCTTTTACTTCCTTAGGTAGGCTCATTCCTAGGTATTCTATTCTTTTTAATGTGATTGCAAATGGGATTGTTTCTTTAATTTCTCTTTCAGATAGTTTGTTGTTAGTGTATAGAAATGCAACAGATTTCTTTATGTTAATTTTATATCCTGCAACTTTACTGAATTCATTGTGAGCTCTAGTAGTTTTTTGGAGGCATCTTTAGGATTTTCTAGGTATAATATCATGTTACCAGCAAACAGTGACAGTTTTACTTCTTCCTTTCCAGTTTGGATTCCTTTTATTTCTTTTTCTTTTCTGACCACTGCTGTGGCCTGTGTTGGGTGTGTGTGTGTGTTTGTGTGTATTTATTAACAATTGTTAATAAACAATTGTTATATCTTCTTCTTGGATTGATCCCTTGGTCATTATGTAATGTCCTTCTTTGTCTCTATCCGTCTGTTTTGACTGATATAATTATTGGGACTTCCCTGGTGGCACAGTGGTTAAGAATCCGCCTGCCAATGCAGGGGATGTGGGTTTGATCCCTGGTCCAGGAAGATCCCACATGCCATGGAGCAACTAAGTCCATGCACCACAACTACTGAGCCTGTGTTCTAGAGCCCACGAGCCACAACTACTGAGCCCGTGTGCCTACAGCCCATGCTCCACAACAAGAGAAGCCAAATATAAAATAAATAAATAAATGTATTTTTTTAAAAGAAGTATTGCTACCCCAGCTTTCTTTTGATTTCCATTTGCATGGAATACCTTTTTCTATCCCCTTACTTTCAGTCTGTGTCTTTAGATCTGAAATGAGTCTCTTGTAGGCAGCATATATATGGGTGTTATTTTTGTATCCATTCAGCCACTATATGTCTTTTGATTGGAGAATTTAGTCCATTTACATTTAATTATTGATATGTACGTTCTTATTGCAGTTTTTTAAAATTGTCTTGGAGTTGTTTTGTAAGCCGTTTTCCTTCTTTTGTTTTCTTCTCTTGTGATTTGATGACTCTAGTGTTATGTTTGGATTCTTTTCTCTTTTTTGTGTGCTTATCTACTATTTTTGGTTTGTGGTTACCATGATGTTTATATATAGCAATCTATATATGTATGTGATTGTTTTAAGTTGCCGATCTCTGAATTGCAATGCATTTTAACAACCCTGCATTTGTACTCTCCTCCCCTCACAATTACTGTTTTTGACATCATATTTTACATACAATTATTTTGTGTATCCCTTAACTGCCTGTTGTGGATATAGATGATTTTGTTACATTTGTCTTTAACCTTCCCTACTAGCTTTGTGCATGGATGATTTACTACCTTTACTGCATATCTGCCTTTACCAATGAGATTTTTCCTGTTGTAATGTTCACATTTCTAGTTGTGACCTTTTCTTTTTTGCTTAGAGAAGTCGCTCTAACATTTTTGTAAAGCTGGTTTGGTGGCGGTGAACTCTTTCAGCTTTTGCTTGTCTGTAAAACTTTTGATATCTCCATCAAATCTGAATGAAAGCCTTGCTGGGTAGAGTATTCTTGGTTGTAGGTTTTTTCCTTTTATCATTTTAAATATATCATGCCACTCCACTCTGGTCTGCAGAGTGTCCTTTGAAAAGTCTGCTGATTGATAGCCTTATGGGAGTTCCCTTCTATGTAACTTGTTGCGTTTCCCTTGCTGCTTTTAATATTCTCTCTTTATCTTTAATTTTTGCCATTTTAATTACAGTATGTTACAGTGTGTTCCTCTTTGGATTAATCTTTTTGGGGCTGCTCTGCACTTCCTTGATTGGATGACTATTTCCTTTTCCAGATTAGGGAAGTTTTCAGCTATTATGTCGTTAAATAGGTACTCAGTCCCTTTCTCTGTCTCTTCTTCTGGGAACCCTATAATGCAAGTAGTAGTATGCTGATGTTGTCCCAACGGTCTCTTAAACTGTCCTCATTTCTTTTCATTCTTTTATTGTTTTTCTGTTCAGCAGCATTGATTTGCACTACTTTGTGTTCCAGTTCACTGATCTGTTCCTTTATAATTTAGTCTACTGTTGATGCCTTCTACTATATTATTGATTTCCGTTATTGTATTCATCTCTGTTGTTTTTTATATTTTCCAACTCTGTTAAAAACTTCTAACTTCTCACCTTGTGTATCCATTCTTCTCCAAAGTTCTTTAATCATCTTTCTGACCATTACCCTGACCTCTTTCTTGGGTAGATTACCTGTCTCCGCTTCACTTAGTTCTTCTGGGATTTTATCTTGCTTCTTTGCTTGGAATATGTTCCTCTGTCTCCTAATTTTGCCTAACTTGCTGTCTTTATTTTTATGTATCTGGTGAGTTGGTTATGTTTCCCAGCCTTGTAGAAGTAGCCTTTTTTAGGTGACGTCCTGTGCGTCCCAGCAGGGCACTCCCCTCTGGTCACCCGAGCTGTATGCTCTAGGGGTGCCCCCTCTGTGGCTGTGTGGGGCCTGCTGTGGCAGATTGATGACTGTGGGTCATCTGGTAGGCTTGCTTGGCCCTCGGTCTGGTTGGCTGCAGGCCCTGTCTTGTGCAGAGGCTGCTGGCCACTGGCTGGCAGGGCAGTGTAATAAATCAGCTGGCTGTGGAACCCCGGGGGGCCTTGGGGCTAGTACTGGCTCACTGGTGGGCAACGTTGGGGTCCAGGAGACCCCAGGGCTGGTGCTTGCCCACTGGCAAGCAGAGCTGATGTCGGACTGCTGGTATGTGGGGCCAGTCCCTGATACAGCTGGCTGCAGGATCTGGAGTGTCCTGAAGCTCGTGTTAGCCTGCCAGTGGGGGGTCCAGGGCCCAGCCAGCCCCAGGGCTGGTGCCAGCCTGCTGGTGGGCAGGCTGGGTCTGCAGTCTGTGGGGCTGTGTTTGTCCTGGGCTGTTGTCCGCCTGCTGGTGGGTAAGGCTCATCCCAAGGCTAGAGCAGGATCGCTGGCAGAGAGGCCAGAGATTCCGGGGCTGGTGCCTTGGTAGGTGGAGCTGTGTCCTGGGGGATCCCAAGTCTAGTGCCTACACACTGGTTTATGGGGCCAGGTTCTGCACCCCCTGGTAAGCAGGGCTATATGTCCAGGGGTGGCTGTGGGGTCAGGGGGACTTAGGGCAGCCTGTCTGCTGGTGGGTGGGGCTGTGTCCCCACCCAGTTAGTTGTTTGGCCTGAGGCCTCCCAGTACTGGTGCCTTCAGGCTGTTGGGTGGGGCAGGGCTGGGTCCTGGAACTAGAGGGAGGATTCCAAAATGATGCTTGCCAGCAGCAGTATCCATGTGGCAGAAAGAGCTCCCCAAATGGCTGCTACCTGTGTCGGTGTCCACAGGGTGAGCTCCAGTTGCCTCCCGCCTCTCTGGGAGACTCTCTGAGATCAGCAGGTGGGTCTGACCCAGGCTCCTTTCAAATTACTGCTTCTGCCCTGGATCCTGGAGTGTGAGCTTTTGTGTGTGCCCTTTAAGAGAGGAGTCTCCATTTCCCCCAGCCCTCTGGGACTCCTGAAAGCAAGCCCCACTGGCCTTCAAAGCCAAACGTTCTGGGGGCTCATTTTTCCAGCATAGGCACTGCGGAGCCCACTGTGGGGCTCAGACCCCTCCCTCCCTTAGGAGGACCTCTGCAATTGTAATTATTCTCACGTTTGTGGGTCACCCACCCCAGGGTATGGGACCTGACTGTATTGCAGCTCTGCCCCTCCCACCCATCTTGTTGTGGTTCCTTGTTAATATCTTTAGTTGCAGAAGATCTTTTCTGGTAGGTTCAGGTCTTTTTCATCAATGACTGTTCTGTAAATAGTTGTAATTTTTGTGTGCCCATGAGAGGAGGTGAGCTCAGGGTCTTTCTACTGTACCATCTTGGCTGATCTCCCTAGTACCTCATTACTGTTTATTGCAAAATAATATTCCATTGTATAGACATACCACATTGTGTTTATTCATTCATCAGTTAACAGACATTTGAACTGTTTTCACTTTTTCGCTATTAAGAAAAAATTCTGCTATGAACATTCATGTACAAGGTTTTGTATGGACATATGTTTTTATTTCTCTTAGATATACATCTAGGAATAGAATTGCAGGATCATATGATGGCTCTGTGTTTAACCTTTAGGGGGACTGCAAAATGTTTTCTAAAGCATCTGCACCATTTTACATTCCCACCTGTAATGCACAAGGTTCCAGCTTCTCCACATCCTTGTCACCACCTGTAATTGTCCACCTTTTTTATTATAGTCATCCTAGTGGGTGTGAAGTGGTATCTTGTGATTTTGATTCTAATCTTCCTAATAACTGATGGTACTGAGCATCTTTTTATGTTTATTGGCCATTTGTATTGATATATCATCTTTGGAGAAATATCTATGCTGATCTTTTGCCAATTATTTAATTTGATTATTTGTCTTTTTACTATTGAGCTGTGCGAGTTCTTTGTATATTTGGCATATAAGTCTCTTTTCAGATATATGATTTGCAAGTATTTTCCCCCATTCTGTGTGGGTTGTCTTTTCACCATCTTGATGGTGTAATTTGCAGTAGAAAAAGTTTTAAGTTTTGATGTAGACCAGTTTATCTATTTTTTTCTTCTGTCGCGTGAGTTTTGTTTGTTTTTGGCCACACCATGCAGCATGAGGGATCTTAGTTCCCAAATCAGGGATCGAACCCGTGCCCCCTGCATTGGGAGCATGGAGTCTTAACCACTGGACAGCCAGGGAAGTCCCTGTTGCTTGAGCTTTTGGTGTCCTATCTAAGGAGCCACTGCCTAATCCAAAGGTCATGAATATTTTACTCCTATGGTTTTTTTAAAAAGAGTTTTAGCTATTAGATTTATGTCTATAATCAATTTTGAGTTAATTTTTTATATGGTGTGAAGTAGGGAATCTAACTTCATTCTGTTATATGTAGATATCCAGCCGTCCCAGCACCATTTGTCAAAAAATCTATTTTTTTCCCCACTGAATTGTCTTGGCATCCTTGTCAAAAATTGACCATAGGGACTTCTCTGGTGGTGCAGTGGTTATGAATCCACCTGTCAGTGCAGGGGACTCGGGTTCGATCCCTGGTCCGGGAAGATCCCACATGCTGCAAAGCAGCTAAGCCCGTGCACCACAACTACTGAGCCCATATGCCACAACTACTGAAGCCTGCGCACCTACAGCCCGTGCTCCGCAATGAGAAGCCACTGCAATGAGAAGCCTGCGTGCCTCAATGCAGAGTAGCCCCCGCTCGCCGCAGCTAGAGAAAGCCCATGCACAGCAGCAAAGACCCAACGCAGCCACCTCTTTCCTTTAAAAAAAAAAAAAAAATTGACCATAGATATGTGTTGGTTTCTGGACTCTCAAGTCTATTCTTATGTCAGTACCTCACTGTTTTGATTACTGTAGCTTTATAGTAAGTTTTGAAATTGTCAAGTGTGAGTCCTATAACTTTTATCTTCATTTTCAAAATTCTTTTGGCCATTCTAGGTCCTTTGCATTTCCATATGAATTTTAGGACCAGCTTGTCAACTTCTGCCAACAAAGGTAGCTTGTATTTTGATAGGGATTACAAAGAATCAATTTTGCGGGGTATTATCGTCTTTATAATATTATGTCTTCCAGTTCATGAACATGAGAAGTCTTTTGATTTATTTACACCCTGTTTAACTTCTTTCAACAATGTTTATTGTTTTCAATGTACAATTCTAATACTTCTTTTGTTAAATTTATAAGTATCTTATTCTTTTTGATGTTGTTGTAAATGGAATTGTTTTCTTAACCTAATTTCAGGTTCTTCATTGCTTGTGTATAGAAATACAATTGATTTTTATGTATTGTTTTGTATCTAGCAGTCTTGCTGACATTTATTACCTCTAAAAGGTTTTGGTGGTTTGGGGGGTTTTTTGTTTTGATAGATTCCTCAGGATTTTCTATATACAAGATCATGTTATCTGCAAATATAGTTTTATGTTTCCCTTTCCAATCTGAATGTCCCATTTCTTTTTTTACCCAAATGCCCAGATTAGATCCTCTGGTTTTGAGTAGAAGTGCCAAGGTCAGACATCCTTTTCTTTTCCTGATCGTGGAGGAAACCTTTCAGTCCTTCACCGTTAAGTATGATGTTTGTAAGACATTGGTTTTTCATAAATGGTCTTATCAGGTGGAGGAAGTTCCCTGCTATCCCCAGTTTGCTGAGTGTCTTTACCAGGAAAGGGTGTTGTATTTTGTCAGTTGCTTTCTCTGTATCTACTGAGATAATCATGTGGTTGTTTTGACCTTTATTCTGTTAATATGGTATATTACATTGATTTTCAGATATTAACATGTGGTACATATATACAATGGAATATTACTCAGCCATAAAAAGGAACGAAATTGGGTCATTTGTAGAGACCTGGATGAATCTAGAGACTGTCATAGTGAAGTAAGTCAGAAAGAGAAAAACAAATATCGTATATTAACACATATATGTGGAACCTAGAAAAATGGTACAGATGAACCAGTTTGCAGGACAGAAACTGAGACACAGATGTAGAGAACAAACGTATGGACACCAAGGGGGGAAGCAGCGGCGGGGGGCGGGGTAGTGTGATGAATTGGGAGATTGGGATTGACATGTATACACTAATATGTATAAAGTGGATAACTAATAAAAACCTGCTGTATAAAAAAATAAAATTCAAAAATTAAAAAAAAAAAAGAAACCCTTCTAATCTGGATTTAACTGATTGATTAGATCAGGTACTTCAACTATGATAACCCAAGAGGGTAGTTCCATCTGACATAGTGATAATCCAATCCAGGACCCCTTCCATGGGTTCATGCTAAGGGAAAAGGATATAGATCCGTTTGCACAGCATGCAGAGATCATGGGGACTGTGAGAGTAGGTGAGGAAAATAAAAATCCCTAGACTTCCCTTGCATCTTGTCTAGATGCATCCTAACAAGTTTTCCACTGAAACTAATCTGAGTTTCTGTTCCCTATATTAGGTATAAACACTGCAAAAGGAGACATAAAATTATCATTATTAGCAGATAATATGATTGAAAACCTTGAAACCCAAGAAAATCAACTGAATAAAAAAACTATTATAACTATAAAGGCACTTCAATAAAATAGCCTGTTATATATATAGATCTGTAAAAATAGCTTTCTAAACAATAGATTCAATTTTATCAATGTTTCCATTCACAATAGAAATAAAACTATAAAATACAATGAATAATTTTAATAAAACTTGTTAATAAAACATCTGCAAGACATTTAAGGAAATCTATAAAACATTTAGAAATACTTTTTAAAGTTGAGGAAAATGCCATGTTATTATATATAGACTCAAGCGTAAAGATATCAGTTCTCATTAATTTTTAAATTTTAACATTTAACTTTGTTCCATGGACAGCTTAATGTAATATTTTCTTTAGATCTAAGGTTCACATGGAAGAATAAATATGTTACGATATTCAATAACATCTTGAAAAACAAAGTAATACAAACCAGATGTGAGATAGTATTATATGAAAATTAAAAGTGTGGTAGTAGTGCCAAAAGAGACAGGTCAATTCAATAAATATAAAATCCATAATTGGACCCATGTGTATATGTAAGAATTCAGCAAGGAAGAATCCACCTGCCAATTCAGGGGACACGGGTTCGAGCCCTGGTCCAGGAAGATCCTGCATGCTGCGGAGCAACTAAGCCCGTGCACCACAACTACTGAAGCCCATGTGCCTAGAGCCCGTGCTCTGCAAAAAGAGAAGCCACTGCAATAAGAAGCCCACGCACCGCAACGAAGAGTAGCCCCTGCTCACCACAGCTAGAGGAATCCTGCGTGCAACAACGAAGACCCAACACAGCCAAAGATAATTAATTTAAAAAAATTATATTACCAATAAGCACCTCAAAAGGAAGTAAATACCAAAGGTATAAAGATATGAAAGTAAATAATGACATCATAATACCACAAGAAGATATAGATAATATGTAACTGTTGGATGGTGAAACTTTTAAAACATGACACTGACAAAAATCATGAAGAAAATATTGATGGAAAAAGTAAAAGCCTTCAATACATTACATTTTTCTATAAGTTAAAAGAGAAAAAAGACCAGTTAGGAAAAATTCACATAATGACACGAAGTGTACATATAAGAGCACTCACACAGGTCAGTAAGAAAAATAACATTTCAGAAGAAAAATAGGTCAAAATATGAATAGACAATTGAGAAAAGACAGAAAAAATCAGGGACTTCCCTGGCCTGCCAATGCAGAGGACATGGGTTCAATCCCTGGTCCAGGAAAATCCCACATGCCGCGAAGCAACTAAGCCTGTGCACCACAACTACTGAGCCTGCGCTCTAGAGCCCACAAGCCACAGCTACTGAGCCCGTGTGCCACAATTACTGAAGCCCACATAGCTAGAGGCCGTGCTCCACAACAAGAGAAGCCACCACAATGAGAAGCCCACGCACCGCAACCAAGAGTAGCTGCCGCTCACCGCAACTAGAGAAAGCCAGCGTGCAGCAACGAAGATCCAATGCGGCCAGAGATAAATAAATGAATAAATTTATTAAAAGAAAGAAAAAATCATGTGTCCAATAAACTCATGAAAAAAAGGTCAGCCTCATTAACTTCTTCATGTATGCAAACATTTAAGCAATACTACTTATCAGCCACTGTTCTGGAATACCTAGTGATAGGGGTAAAAAGCATGATTTCTGTGGGAATAAAATTATGTAAGTTCTTTCCTTGATTCAGAAATGTGGGAATAATTTTTAAAAAAAGAATAACTAATGCCAGTCACATGACCTATAATCCTTTTCCCATTCAAGCTCTATGTTACACATTTCTGTTCTTTCCTCCCAGTAGAAACTAAGAATACAAAGTATTTATAACTCAGGGAAGTAAACAAAGAACCTATTGCCAATGAATCAGATTGAAACAAGCTGGAACACTAAGTAAAACTTAAAACATGGTTCTGCTCCATGATAAGCAAATTCTCTGTGGTGTTACTCTTTGCTAATAACTATTACACATCAGTCAATTAATTTATAAATTAATTAGACAAAAGATAAGTACTGTCTTCCTGCCAAACTTAATCTGAACAATCTTTAAACACCTTCCAACGTATTCTTTAACTTCTAGGTTTAAACAAATTGCTTGATAAAGTGAGATATGCTGTCTTTTTCAAATTTTAAATTAAAAAAAGTTAAATAAAATAGTGTTCATTATCTGTGCTTTTTATTTTTACCTGAATTATAAATAAAACCACATCTTTTCTCTTGCTTTCTTTCTTGTTAAAATGGCAATACTACCCAAAGCAATCTACAGATTAAATACTATCCCTGTGAAAATACTCATGATATTTTTCACAGAACTAGAAGAAATAATCCAAAAATTTATATGGAACCATCAAAGACCCAGAATTGCCAAAGCAATCCTGAGGAAAAAAAAGCAGGAGGCATAACTCTCCCAGACTTCAGACAATACTGCAAAGCTACAGTAATCAAAACAGTGTGGTATTGGTTTAAAAAATTAAAAAAGACATATGGGTCAATGGAACAGAATAGAGAGCCCAGAAATTAACCCACATGCCTATGGTCAATTAATCTTCAACAAAGGAGGCAAGAATATAAAATGGGAAAAAGTCTCTTTAGCAAGTGGTGCTGGGAAAGTTGGACAGCTGCATGTAAATCAATGAAATTAGAACACACCTTCATACCATGCACAAAAATAAACTCAAAATGGCTTAAAAACAAACAAGACATGACACCATAAAACTCCTAGAAGAGAGCATAGGCAAAACATTCTCTGGCATAAATCATGCCAATTTTTTTTTTTTTTTTTTTTTTTTTTTTTGCGGTACGCAGGCCTCTCACTGTTGTGGCCTCTCCCGCTGTGGAGCACAGGCTCCAGACGCGCAGGCCCAGTGGCCACGGCTCACAGGCCCAGCCGCTCCACTGCACGTGGGATCTTCCTGGACCGGGGCACGAACCTGCATCCCCTGCGTCGGCAGGCAGACTCTCAACCACTGTGTCACCAGGGAAGCCTGCTGATGTTTTCTTAGGTCAATCTCCCAAAGCAATAGAAATAAAAACAAAAATAAATTTACAAGCTTTTGCACAGCAAAGGAAACCATTAAAAAAAATGAAATGACAACCTACAGAATGGGAGAAAACATTTGCAAATGATTCTGCAGACAAGGGCTTAATCTCCAAAATATACAAACAGCTTATACAACTCAACAACAAAAAACCAAAGAACCTAATTGAAAAATGGACAGAAGACCTTAATAGACATTTCTCCAAAGAAGACATACAGATGGCCAGTAGGTACATGAAAAGATGCTCAACATCACTAATTATTAGAGAAATGAAAATCAAACTACAATGAGATACCAACTCACACCAGTCAGAATGGCCATTATTAAAAAGTTTACAAACAAGTGCTAGAGAGGGTGTGGAGAAAAGGGAACCCTCCTACCCTGCTGGTGGGGATGTAAGTTGGTGCAGCCACTATGGAAAACAGTGTGGATGTTCCTCAGAAAACTAAAAATAGAGCTACCGTATGATCCAGCAATCCCACTCCTGGATATATACCCAGACAAAACTATAATTCAAAAAGGTACATGCACCCCTATGTTCATAGCAACAATATTCACAATAGCCAAAACATGGAAACAACCTAAATGTCCATTGACAGATAAATGGATAAAGAAGATGTGGTACATATATACAATGGAATACTACTCAGCCGTAAAAAAAAGAACAAAATAATGCCATTTGCAGGAACACGGATGCAACTAGAGATTATCATACTAAGTGAAGCAAGTCAGAAAGAAAAAGACAAATACCATATGGTATCACTTACATGGCACAAATGAACCTATCTACAAAACAGAAACAGACTCAGACATAGAGAACAGACTTGTGGTTGCCAAGGGGGAGGGGGTCAGGAAGGAAGGACTGGGAGTTTGGGATCAGCAGATGTAAACTATTATATATAGGATGGATAAACAACAAGGTCCTACTGTATAGCACAGGGAACTATATTCAATATCCTGTGATAAACCATAATGGAAAAGAATATTTAAAAAAAGAATATATGTGTATAACTGAGTCACTTTGCCGTACAGCAGGTTGGCATAACATTTTAAATCAATTATACTTCGATTAAAAAATTAAATTAAAATAAAAAGAAATGAAAGGGGAGAAAATAACAGTCGATACCACAGAGATACAAAAATATCCTAAGAGAATACTATGGACAGTTATATGCCAACTAATTTGACAACCTAGAAGAAATGGACACATTTCCAGAAACATACAGCCTGGCAAGATTGAGTCAAGATGAAACAGACAATTTGTACAGATCGATAACTAGAAGTGAAATGTAATTTAAAAATTCCCGGCAAACAAAAATCCAGGACTGGATGGCTTCATGGGGGAATTCTACCAAACATATAAAGAAGGTGGTATACTTCTCAAACTATTTTTAAAAATTGAAGAGGAGGGAATACTCCCATATTCATTCTACAAGCCACCATTACCTTGATACCAAAACCAGACAAAGACACTACCAAAAAAAAAAAATTACAGGTCAATATGTTTAATGAATATAGATGCAAAAATCAACAAAATATTAGCAAGCTGAATCCAACAATACATAAAAAGGATCATACACCATGATCAAGTTGGATGTATTCCAGGATCACAAGGATGGTTCAACATAAGTCAATCAGTGTGACACACCACATTAACAAAAGACAAAAGCCACATGATCATCTCAATAGATGTGGAAAAAACATTTGACTAAATTCAATACCCATTCATTATAAAAACTCACATCAAAGTGAGTATAGAGGGAACATGTCTCAATATAATAAAGAACATTTATGACAAACCCATTGAGCCAATGTAATACACAATGGTGAAAAGCTGTAAGACTTCCTGCTAAATTCAGGAATAAGACAAGGATGCCCACTCTCACCACTTCTATTTAAGATAGTATTGGAAGTCCTAGCCACAGCAATCAGACAAGAAAAAGAAATAAAAGGTATCCAAATTGGAAGGGAAGAGGTAAAACTATCACTACTTGCAGATGACATGACACTTTACATAGAGAACCCTAAAGTCTCCACCCCAAAACTATTAGTACTAATAAATTAATTCAGCAAGTTTGCAGGATACAAGATTAATTAATATACAGAGATCTATTTCATTTCTTTAATACTGAAATATCAGAAAGAAAAACTAAAAACAAAAATCCCATTTAAAATCACATTAAAAAAAAAACCTAGGAATAAACTTAACCAAGGAGGTGAAATACCTATACTCTGAAAACTATAAAATACTGATGAAGAAAACTGAAGATGATTCAAAGAAATGGAAAAGATATCCCAGGCTCTTGGATTGGAAGAATTAATATTATTAAAATGGCCATACTACCCAAAGCAATCTACAGATTTCATGCAATCCCTATCAAAATACCCAGGACATTTTTCACAGAACTAGAACAAATAATCCTAAAATTTATATGGAACCACAAAAGACCCCAAATTACCAAAGCAATCCTGAGGAAAAAGAACAAAGCTGGAGGTATAACCCTCCCAGACTTCAGACGACACTACAAAGGTATACCAATGAAAACAGCATGGTATTGACACAAAAACAGACACATGGATCAACAGAACAGAATAGAGAGCCCAGAAATAAACCCATTCACCTATGGTCAATTAATCTATGATAAAGGAGGCAAGAATATATGATGGAGAAAAGACAGTCTCTTTAACAAGGGGTGCTGGGAAAACTGCAGAGTTACATGTGAAACAGTGAGGTTAGAACATTCCCTCACACCATATACAAAAATAAATTCAAAATGGTTTAAAGATCTAAATGTAAGACATGAAACCATAAAACTCCTAGAAGAGAACATAGGTAAAACACTCTTTGACATAAATTGTAGTAATATTTTCTTGGATCAGTCTCCCAAGGCAAAAGAAACAGAAGCAAAAGTAAATGGGAACTAATTAAACTTAAAAGCTTTTGCAAAGCAAAGGAAACCATCAAGAAAACAAAAAGACAGCCTACGGAATGGGAGAAAATATTTGCAAATGGTGCTACTAACGAGGAGTTAATATCCAAAATATACAAAGAGCTCATACAATCCAATATCAAAACTAAACAATCCAATCAAAAAATGGGCAGCACCAACAAGGATCTACTGTATAGCACAGGGAGCACGGCTCAGTACTCTGTAATAACCTAAATGGGAAAAGAATTTGAAAAAGAATAGATACATGTTAAAAAAAAAGAAAAAAGAAAAGAAAAAAAGGATAAGGACTTCCCTGGTGGCACAGTGGTTAAGAATCCACCTGCCAATGCAGTGGACACGGGTTTGAGCCCTGGTCTGGAAAGATCCCACGTGCCATGGAGCAACTAAGCCTGTGTGCCACAACTACTGAGCCTGCGCTCTAGAGCCCATGAGCCACAACTACTGAGCCTGCGTGCCACAACTACGGAAGCCCGCACACCTAGAGCCTGTGCTCCGCAACAAGAAGCCACCGCAATAAGAAGCCCATGTACCACAACAAAGAGTACCCCCCCCCCCCGGCCGCAACTAGAGAAAGCCCGCATGCAGCAACGAAGACCCAATGCAGCCAAAAATTAATTAATTAATATTTAAAGAATGGGCAGAAGACCTGGATTGACATTTTCCCAAAGAAGACATACAGGTGGTTAACAGGCACATAAATGGTGGTTAACATTGTGAGTTATTAGAGAAATGCAAATGAAAAGCACAATGAGGTATCACCTCACACCTATCAGAATGGCCATCATTATAAGGTCTACAAATAACAAATGCTGGAGAGGGTGTGGAGCAAAGGGGCTCCTTGCGCACTGTTGCTGGGAATGTAAATGGGTACAGCCACTATGGAGAACAGTATGGAGGTTCCTTAAAAAACTAAAACTAGAGCAATGACCCAGCTCTATTTGACCATATGACCCAGCAATCCCACTCCTGGATATATACCTGGAAAAAATGAAACCATTAATTCAAAAAGATACATGCACCCCAGAGTTCATAGGAGCACTATGTACAGTAGCCAGATGCCCAGCAACAGATGATTGGATTAAGATGATGTGCAATACACACACACACACACACACACACACACTCATACACACACAGTGGAATATTACTCAGCCATAAAAAAGAATGAAATACTGCCATTTGCAACAACATGGATGGGCCTAGAGAATATTATGCTTAGTCAAATAAGTCAGACAAAGACAAATACTATATGGTATCACTTATATGTGGAATCTAAAAAATAATACAAATGAAAGTATGTACAAAACAGAAACAGACTCACAGATACAGAAAATAACCTTGTGTTTACCAAATGGGAGAGAGAAGGGGGAGGGACAAATTAGGGGTATGGGATTAACAGATATAAACTACTATATGCAAAATAGATAAGCTACAAGGATATACCATAGGGCACAGGGAGTTATACTCATTGTATTATAATAACCTATAATGGAAAATAATCTGCAAAAATACTGACTCATGGGAATTCCCTGGCAGTCCAGCAGTTAGGACTTAGTGCTTTCTCTACAGGGGCCTGGGCTTGATCCCTGGTTGGGGAACTAAGATCCCACAAGCTGTGTGGTGTAACCAAAAAAACAAAAAATACTGAATCACTCACTATGCTGTACACTTGAAACTAACACAATATTATAAATCTACTATGTTTCAAAAAAAAAAAGAATTAAAAAAATTTTTTTTTAATTTTGGAAGTTCCCTGGTGGCCTAGTGATTAGGATTCGGAGCTTTCACTGCCGTGGCCTGGGTTCAATCCCTGGTTGGGGAACTGAGATCCTGCAAGCCATGTGGTGTGGCAAAAAAAAAAAAAATTTATGGGTTCTAATGCATTGCTGATGGGACTGTAAGTTGGCATATATCTGGATGTATGTACACACACATATACAAATATATTTATGGTTCAGGTTAAGGGAAAAATAAAAAATATCTACAAAAATACTTTTTAAAGGTAAAGTATGCTATGATAATTTTCATATTACATGTGACGTTAAACCTTTGTCAACGTATACAGTTCATCCTGGGATTTATATAAACCTGAAACAAGCCAACAAAATGGAGTAAAGGCTTAGAGAGTGCTTAAAAAACAGCTAGAAAAAGGCGTGAGACCTGGGAAGAAGAGACTGTGTAACTCAGAGCAGCCTCAGGACTCAAGGATGGCCCTCACCTAGGTGTTGGCCAGCACACCTAAGTCCATGACCATGGGTCCCACCCACCCTGGGCAGTCATATCTGTGTACAGACAAAGCCTCCCAGGCGAGAAGAGAGGAGTGAGGAAGGCTGCTGTTTCCTTCTTTGTTTTGCTTGAGTCTCTAAAGGTAGGAGAGGCAGAGTCTCTCCTGACAGCTAACACTTATCTAGTGCTTACCATGCACCGGGCAGTGTTCTAGATGCCTTATGTGTATTAACTGCTAATTCTCACAACAAGGCCGTAAAGAGAGTATTCTTATGTCCCCATCTTACAGATGAGGAAACTGAGGCATTGAGAGGTCAGTGCAACTTGCCCAAGGTCACCTAGCGGTGAGTGCTGGAGCTGGCACTCCCAGTCACTGCTGGTCCCAAATACGCCGCTGACTATGGGGAGGGAGGTGACCAGGCCACTTCTCAAGAAAACCCTTCCAGGCCTGATATGCATGTGATTCACTTGTCCAGGTGGCCAACATCTGCAGGTCCCCTGGTCCTCAACCTGGGTTGCATGTTGGAAGTATCTAGGGCAGGGCTTTTAAAAGCCTACAGGCCACAGTTGGACTGATTAAGCACTGAGGAGAGAGCCCAGGCTGGCAGCTCTTGATTCTCATTCGAAGCCAGAGGACCACAGCCTGTGCTGGGGATTCGCTCATTGAAGACAGTGATTTCTGGCAGTTCTAAAACTTCGCCCTCGGATATGGAGCAGTAATTTGGGGGGGACAAGGTTTTCCAACCCCACCCCTGGGCCCAGCTCACATCACACAGCATGAGAGGCTTTGATAAGTCTCCCGGGCCCTGCACGGGGCAGGTGCTCAACAATAGTTTGTTGAATAAGGGCCTGGAGAAGAGCTGATGAGATCACCAACCTGTGGTTAGTACCGCTGACCTGGCCACTGTTTTGAAGAACAGATGCGCTTAAAACCTAAATTAGCTCAACCATATTTAGTTAGCGACGGCATATAACCCCCAGACCTGCCTCTGGAGCACGTAGAAAGATAAATCAGATCTTTCCTCATCTATGAAATACGGACAACAGCTTCCGCCTGGAAGGATTCAAACAGCTGGCACAAGACCCGGCCCCTAAAAAGTGCTGGGTAAACGTGGCCATTATCATTCCCTCAAAGTGTGCAATGGAGAGGCAGGGACAAACAGAGCAACTTAATCAACAAATATCTATTGGCCACTCACCGCGGGGCAGGCATTATGCTGGGGACGGGCCCTGTGGTCAAGCAGATGACCCCTGTTTTCACTGGCCTCTCACTTTAGGGTAAGACAGACTAGAAAGTAGAGTTACAGGGTCTGAGAAATTCTGAATTTATATTTGTAATATCCTAAAAATAAATTTTCATTTTCTCCTATTAGTTACTACATCTATACTAAGGAGTCATGTTCTTTTCTTTTTATTGCCATTGAGAAACATGTGAAAGCATAAAACATATTTTCTTGGGCAGCATAACGAGGCTAAGTGATTTCATAGTACGCTCCTCTGGGCCTTCGGAGGAACCATGAACTCTCCACCCAACTTTAAGAGGGAAAATTCTCAGAGGAGGAAACTCATAAGATGCTGGTGGATGTAATCAGATCAAGACCAGGACACTGATTCCAAGATGAGAGGATGAACGGTGGTCCTGATATTTTAAAGTAAGTATTTGGCTTAGTAAGAAAAAATGGCATTTAAAAAGTTATTTTACATGGTAGGAGATATTTTCTGGGAAGGCCTTCACCTTGGAAAACAATCTGAAGGCATCACCGAGTTTTCTACAGTCAGGGAACTTCTGGTGTGGCTTTCAGATAAAAAAGTGAATAAAGCAAATTATCTGTCCCTTTTCTCTGTCCCAACATTCGAGACCAGCTCTGGTTTCTATCCTGCTTCCAGACAGAGAGGGACTTAAAACCTAATTCGGGGCCCTTCCTCTGCTGCACGGCCTCCAGGGCCTTTCCCTGTCTCCAGCACAGGGGAAAGGATATTCCTTTTAATAACTAGTACTTTTTATATTTTTACTTATAACCAATATCTACATGGTTTGCAATAGTTTAATATTAGTTGAATATATTTAAATATCTCCTATAGTAACCTGATAAGAAATGAACACATAGTATAAGCCACCATGCACATAATTTTTAAAAATCAATATCATGTTCAACTATAATGCAGAGAAGAAATAAAAGTAATGTGGTATAGGAACTTCCCTGGTGGCGCAGTGGTTAAGAATCCACCTGCCGGGGCTTCCCTGGTGGCGCAGTGGTTAAGAGTCCACCTGCCGATGCAGGGGACACGGGTTCGTGCCCTGGTCCGGGAAGATCCCACATGCCGTGAAGCAGCTGGGCCCGTGAGCCATGGCTGCTGAGCCTGAGCGTCCGGAGCCTGTGCTCCGCAACGGGAGAGGCCACAACAGTGAGAGGCCCGCGTACTGCAAAAAAAAAAGAATCCACCTGCCAATGCAGGGGACATGGGTTCGAGCCCTGGTCCGGGAAGATCCCACATGCTGCAGAGCAACTAAGCCCATGCACCACAACTACTGAGCCTGCGCTCTAGAGCCCGCATGCCACAACTACTGAGCCTGTGTGCCACAACTACTGAAGCCTGCGCGACTAGAGCCCATGCTCCACAACAAGAGAAGCCACCACAATGAGAAGCTCGCGCACCACAACGAAGAGTAGCCCCCGCTCGCCACAACTAGAGAAAGCCGCACACAGCAAGGAAGACCCAATGCAGCCAAATTAATTAATTAAATAGAAAAAAAGTAATGTTACAAAATATGTATTTCAATAAGTAGATGCTTAGACATAGATAAACTAAAAGACATCAAGACAGAATATTGAAATACTCAGTGCCTATATGCACAGGCAGGATCACCATGAATGCGACAGCTACAAATGTAGCTGATTCAGTGTGTTGTGCTGATGGATGACACCACTTTCCAAAATGGTGAACAACTCTTGGTAACGTTCAGAGAAAAAAGTAGAGTCAAACCTCAAACCTCGGGAGTTCCCTGGTGGCCTAGTGGTTAGGATTCCAGGCTTTCACTGCTGTGGACCCAGTTCAATCGCTGGTCAGGGAACTGAGATGACCTAAGTTGTAAGGTACGGCCACAAAAAACCCAAAAAACCAAAAACCCTCAAACCTCTATTTGCATGGTAACACATTCCTGGAAAATTCAAGTACATTAAAATTCAAAAGGTACTTGATATTTATATACATAAAATGAAGTTTTAGGGTCTCAACCCGTACTGTCCAATTCATAAGCCACTAGCCACATGTGACTGTTGAGCATTTGAAGTGTGGCTACTCTGAATGTTGTAGGCTAGATTTAGAATTTTTTAAAAAAGGACGTAATACATCTCAATAGTAACACATATAATGTTTCTATCGGTTGAAATATTATTTTGGATATACTGGGTTATATAAAATATATTGCCCAAATTAATTTTAATAGTTTCTTTTCACTTTTTTTTTTTTTTTTTGCGGTCCACGGGCCTCTCACTGTTGTGGCCTCTGCCGTTGCGGAGCACAGGCTCCGGACGCGCAGGCTCAGCGGCCATGGCTCTCGGGCCTAGCCGCTCCGCGGCATGTGGGATCTTCCCGGACCGGGGCATGACCCCGTGTCCCCTGCATCAGCAGGCGGACTCTCAACCGCTGCGCCACCAGGGAAGCCCTCTTTTTACTTCTTTAATGTAGCTACTAGAAAATTTAAAATGTGATATGTGACTTGCATTACCAGACAGCAGCACTGATGTGTAGACTGAGCTTGGTGGGACTTTGGAAAGTTGCTGGGCAATGGGCCAGTCCTCACTCTATGGGATTACCCAACTCATTGCACAATATCCCACATCCCTGATCTTCCCCACCTGACTCCCAATCATTGTAACAACCATAAACATCCTCACATATCTCCAAAGCACCCACCCTGGGGCAGGGGGCGGGGCACCACCCTGCCCTACAGGATGAAGCTCCCAGGGCCTACCCACTGCCCAGCCCCCTCCCACTCTCAGCTGCACACTCCATGCTTCCATGTCCCTGAACTCCTTGGACACAACTCACACCCCAGTTTTGCCCCTGGATTCATCTTTGATGATGTTTCATATCTCCCTCTGGCAGCACAGACTCAGGTCACTTAGTATATTTACCAACATGGTTCAAAAGCTGGGCCATAAAGCAAATCTCAATACATTTAAAAGGATTCAAATCATACAAAGTATGCTCTCAGATCACAACTGAATTATATCAGATCACAGTAGTTCAATATAATTGAATATCACAATAAGATATTTAGAAAAACTTGAAACACTGGAGACTAAATATACTTCTAAATAACCCATGGATCAAAGAAGATATCATAAGGGAATTTAGAACATATTTTGAACTGAATAAAAAGGAAAACACAACACATCAAAATTTGTAAGATGCAGCTAGAGCATGATTTAGAGGGAAATTTGCCATTTAAATGCATGTAATAAGAAAGACAATAAGTTTAAAACAAATGATCAAAGAAGCTAGAAAAAGAAGAGCTATAAACAATAGAAAAATTTAACAAAGCCAAAAGTTGGTTCTTTGAAAATAGAAGTAAAATTGATAAACTGGCAAAACTAATGAAGAAAAAAAAAAAGAAAATACCAATAGCCAATAGTAAGAATGAAGAAATATCTACTGGTCCTTTACATATTAAAACGATAGTAAGGAAATATTTAAACAACTTTATCCCAACAAGTTTGACAATTCAGATTAACGAAAAATTCCTTGAAAGACACAA
The DNA here is from genome assembly GCF_011762595.2 of Tursiops truncatus. Lineage (NCBI taxonomy): Eukaryota > Metazoa > Chordata > Mammalia > Artiodactyla > Delphinidae > Tursiops > Tursiops truncatus. The sequence goes on along the minus strand of NC_047037.1, from coordinate 136,038,773 downwards.
ATTACCATAACTGATTCAAAAAGAAATGGAAAATGGGAATGGCCTTGCATTTTTAAAATATAATCACTATATAAAACTTTTCCCCAGAGAAAAATCCAAATTATCAAACATTTAACAAAGAATAATACCAACATTATGCAAACTCCTTCAGAAAAGGGAACACTACAGTTCATTTTACGAGGTCAACAAAACCCTAATACCACATCCTGACAAAGACATTCCAACAAAGAAATTTACAGACCGAGCTCCCTCATGAACACAGATGCAAAAGTCTTCATCAGAATTTTATCAAATATAATCCAGCTATGCATCTTGAACAAATAGGGTTTCTTGGAGGTTCAACACTTGAAAATCAATGTGATTTACCACATCAACAGAATAAAAGAGAAAAATCATATGATCACTAAAAAAAAACCTGACAAAATTCAACATTTATGATTAAAAAACAACAACAAAACCCTCTCAACAAACTAGGAATATGAAGGAAACTTCCTTAACTGGATAAAGGGCATCTAATGGAAAACCTACAGCTAACATCATACTAATGGTGAAAGACTAAATTCTCTTCCCCTAAAACTGGGAACGAGGTGAGAACGTCTTGTACCAGAGGTCCTAGCCAGTGTATTAAGAAAAAAGTAAAAGGCATAAGATTAGAAGGGAAAAAGTAAAATTGTCTCTATTTGCAGACATGGTTGTCTACATAGAAGATTCTAAGGAATAAAAAATACTACTAGAATTAATAACATTTATCAAAGTTGCAGGATACAAAGTCAATATACAAAAATTATATTTGTGTGCCAGCAGAAACCTATTTTTTTAGAAAATAAAGTTTAAAAATCGCATTTCCAGTAGTATCAAAATACATAGAATACGTAGGGATACATTTAATGAAAGATATGAAACACCAGACTGAAAACTGGTGTCTCATCAATGAGAAAAATTAAAAATGATATAGAAAGAAAAACTGATGAGAAAAATTAAAAACGATACAAATTAATGGAGAGATATATCGTGTTTAGAAATTGGAAGAATCCATATTGTTCAGGTGTTTAGTCTTTCAAAGTTGATCCATAGATTCAATGCAATCCCAAAACCCCCCAGCAGGCTTTAGACAGTCTGCTTCTAAATTGTATTTGGCAATGCAAAAAACCTAGAAGAGCCGAAGTTTTTTTCCGGACACGCAGGCTCAGCAGCCATGGCTCACGGGCCCAGCCGCTCCGCGGCATGTGGGATCTTCCCAGACTGGGGCACGAACCCGTGTCCCCTGCATCGGCAGGCGGACTCTCAACCACTGGGCCACCAGGGAAGCCCCAAAGTTATTTTGAAAAAGGAAAAATGCTGATGCTGGATTGTGTTCATCTGCAAGGGCTGCCACAGCGAAATATCACAAATGGGCTGAGTTAAACAAGACGTTTATTCTCTCACTCACAGCGCTGGGAGCTGGAAGTTCCAGATCCTGGATCAAGATGGCTGTGGGTTGGTTACTCCTGAGGCCTCTCTCTTTGGCTTGCAAACAGCCTTCTCACTGTGCCTTTCTCTGGGCACGAGCCTCTCCGGTGTCTCTTCCTTTTCTTACAAGGACACCATCCTGTTGGACTAGGGTTCTGACCTGATGGTCTCTTCTAACCTTATTTACCTCCTTAAAGGCTCCACTCCCAAATACAGTCACACAGGGGGTTATGGCTTCAGAACTTAGGGGAACACAAAATCAGTCTATAACGTGGCTATCACCCCTAAAGAGTCAGATTTAATTGGTCTGGGAACCCTGGTCATGGGACGCTTCAAGGCTTCCAGGGATTCTAATGAGTAGAACACAGTGGAGAACCACTGGGTGAAGACTAAAGTCTCATCAACCTGTGGATGAGCTGAGTCCGCAGGCTCTCCCGGGCCCTACAAACTCCAACCGAGTGACGAGAGCAGCTGGACACCCTGAAGGATACTCTGTGAACAAGTCTGTGATGGGAAGGGGTTCTATTTCAGCCACTTCCTCCACCTTGCATGGTCCTGGGATCAGCTGTGTAACATACTCACAGCCCAGAGCGAGGCTCACCAAACAGAAGCCATTAGCCAGGCATTAAACGCCCATCTGCTCCACTCCAAGATTCTGACTCTTTCCACTAAACCCTAGTGATCTTCAGGCTGCGAGGGAAGCACGGCAGCAGAAGAGGAGGAGGGAGCGGCCTGTATTATTTAGCCCCAGTGTTTGGATGTTAGTGGGGTTTATTCATTTTGGGGGGGCACCGGCCAAAAGCCGTTCGGTGTCGGCCTCACCACCTCTTGGTTCCTCCTCTCCACAAGCACAGCCCCTGCTCAGGGGCTTTGACCGCCAGCCCATCTAACAGACACGGAAGGGTTAAAAGCCAACCAGCCAATTTCTCCTCTAGCTGCTTCTTCAGGATTAAAGAGACTATTTTTAGGATTGATGTGGTGACAACTGGCAAGACTCGTGGAAGGAGTTTCCAGTGTTCACAGCTCCTTTGTCTGAGCTCCGGGCTCATTTCACCCCTTGTACTGTCCCCCTTTTTTTTTTTTAAAACATCTTCATTGGAGTATAATTGCTTTACAATGGTGTGTTAGTTTCTGCTTTATAACAAAGTGAATCAGTTATACACATACATATGTTCCCATATCCCCTCCCTCTTGCATCTCCCTCCCTCCCACCCTCCCTATCCCACCCCTCCAGGTGGTCACAAAGCACCCAGCTGATCTCCCTGTGCTATGCGGCTGCTTCCCACCAGCCATCTAGTTTACATTCGGTAGTGCACACACATCCAGGCCACTCTTTATATTTCCTCTCGGTGGCAACAGGGGTCTGGTCTGCAGGTTTCCCCCGCCCCTCCCCCCAGTCCCGTCCCAGCAGAAAGCGGCTCTGCCTCCTCAGACTGACAACTAGGGTGGCTCCGCAGGCCCTACTGCTGCCCACACAACAGCTCCCGGCCTGATGGGCCAGCAAGGGAGGCAGAAGTTGCTGAGAAAGCAGTGGAGGGTCAGCGAGAAGACAGGAAACCAGGGCCGCCACAGAGCCCCAAAGCCAGCGCCCCAGGCCCCCGCCTCCCCCTGAGACGGGAAGGCCATATTAGGGCTCTTTGGGCTCCACAGTCACAGGCTTGGTCCCCAGGCTGGCAGAGCCTCAGGGCTTTGGTCAAAGCAGCAGGCATGTGGAGACAAGCTATAGAGTCCATTCTGCACAATCATTTTCCTTTCTTCTCCTTCCTGTCCCCCGAGGCCCTTTTCCACCAGCTGCCATGTCAAGGGAGCGCAGGCCCTGCCAGGGGCACCGCTCCAGACGCCTAATGACCTGCCTCTGGGGCGGTCAGGCTGCCCTGACATGCAGAAGCTTTTTTTTTTTTTTAAAGTAGATTTATTTATTTATTTTTGGCTGTGTTGGGTCTTCGTTGCTGCGTGCGGGCTTTTCTCTAGCTGCCGCGAGCAGAGGCTACTCTTGGTTGCAGTGCACGGGCTTCTCATTGCGGTGGTTTCTCCTGTTGCGGGGCACGGGCTCTGGCGCATGGGCTTCAGTAGCTGTGGTGTGAGGGCTCAGTAGTTATGGCTCGCGGGCTCTAGAGCACAGGCTCAGTAGTTGTGGCACACGGGTTTAGTTGCTCTGTGGCATGCGGGATCTTCACAGACCAGGGATCGAACCCATGTCCCCTGCATTGGCAGGCGGATTCTTAACCACTGTGCCACCAGGGAAGCCCACGCAGAAGCTTCTTGAGACAGAAAAAGCCAACCTCTTTTAAAGTGTGGCACAGGGGAAAAGCGTTAGGATATAAGAGAGTTTGCTATTGGAACTTAAATCTAAAATCCTGTGACCACTCGAGAAAACAAATTACAGAAATATATAGGAAACAATTCTCTTTTGCCTTTCAAGTGAGACCATAAACTCATTCATTTATTTATTGTGTTTCTATGATAACTTCTTTCCGTTTTCTAACTGGAAGCCCCTGTTAGGTGCTATGGGGAATATAAAGATAACTAAGATGTCAGCAGGATTTCTTGGATTTCTGAGTCAGGCAAGGTTAAGTTGAATCCATTCCTTTTTTTGCCCGGCCTTGTCAAAATCCAAATTTCCCCTCAATATACTGGCAAGTTCCATGGGGGTTTCTGTCCTCAGAGTGGCTGCTGCTCCAGGTTTTTGCTGCTCTGACACCTCAACTGAGTCATGAAACTCTTCCTCCATCTGTTCCTTCCACACAACCTTGCCCTACACAGGTATGTAATTGCGATATACCTCATGAAGAAGTGGGAGGGTTGGGAAGTAGGAGTCTGTATTACAGAAACGCAAACAACTTCAAATGGCGAGTTAGACATCCTGTGTTTTAAATGCCCTCCAGGACTTTCAGGTCTCGTCAGAACTGAAGAACGGGTATAGGACCTATTCCCTCACAATAGAAGAATATAAAGCTGGACAAATAGGAAGCACTTGCTTCTGGACTTTGGATAAAAACCATCATAGGACCATGATGACCCTGGAGGAACGTGAAACCTGAGGTGAGTGCAGACTCACCATGGCTTTCTGCCTGGGGACACTTCCCAACCCGGGGCACAGGGAAGGGGCCCCACAGCAGCTGGGCTCTCCACTGGGGACAAGTAAGAGAGACTGGAGTTCAGGCCGCTGAGGTGGCTGGAATCTGCAGGGCAGGGTACAAGAGAGGAGAAAACCTGCACAGAGAAGGGGCTCCAGAAACTGCCATCGAAGCTCCCTTGTACCTCAGCCAAATGCTAAGCTGTGTGTGCGGGACAGGACTCCACAGGCCCGGCAGAGAACAGCTACTGCGGGGCCGTGCGACGAGGGGAGCTTTGGGGAATCACGCAGTGCTGGAGTTCTGACCAGCCAGAGCGGAGACACCTAGGCTAACAAGCCGGTCATTTAGGTGAGACTCCTCCAGCCCCAGGGCAAGGGCCATCTGTCCCTCGCAAAGCCTACTAACAAGACTGGGAAGGTTAAGCTCTATCAGCAAATGAACTGCCTTCCAGCATAAAACTACACATTATTTAAGGGAAGACGATGAACTAAGACAATGAACTACAGACTCTCAACAGTGGAGCACCCACAGTATCAAGTATCTCATCCAAGGGAGTTAGTGTTTAATGGGGACAGAGGTTCAGTTTGAGAAGATGAAAAGTTCTAGAAATGGATGGTGGTGATGGTTGTGCAAAAATATGAACGTACGGTTGACCCTTGAACAAAATGGGTTTGAACTGCATGGGTCCAGTAAGACGTGGATTTTTTTCAATAAATACTATAGCACTATACAATCCACGACTGGCTGAATCCATGGACGTGGACCCTCACGTACAGAGGGCAAGTGTAAGATCACACATGGATTTTCAGCTGAGGATGGGATGATGATAACCAGTCATTCACGGGTCAACCGTACTCAATGCCACTGAACTGTACACTTAAAAATAGTTAAGGGGCTTCCCTGGTGGCACAGTGGTTAAGAATCCACCTGCCAACACGGGACATGGGTGTGATCCCTGGTCAGGGAAGATCCCACATGCCGCGGATCAACTAAGCCCGTGCACCACAACTATGGAGCCTGTGCTCTAGAGCCCGCGAGCCACAACTACTGAAGCCCACACACTCTACAGCCCGCGTGCTACAACTACTGAGCCCACGTGCTGCAACTACTGAAGCCCGTGCGCCTAGAGCCCGTGCTCTGCAACAAGAGAAGCCACTGCAATGAGAAGCCAGCGCACCGCAACGAAGAGTAGCCCCCGCTCGCCGCAAGTAGAGAAAGCCGCCTGCAGCAACAAAGATCCCATGCAGCCAAAAAAAAAAAAAAAAAAAACCACAGTTAAAATGGTAAAGTTTATGTTACGTACATTTTACCACAATTTTTAAAAATGCCGTCTAAGACTACTGCTCCCAGGAATAACAAGGATAAGCGGTACTCTCCTGCTCAAACACTGAAACACCAGAAAAAAAAAAAAGAAAGAAACAATGATACGCAGACACTGGGCATCAGGCAGCACAAGACTAATCCTCCAGAAAGGGGAAAAAATGAGGTGAGCCATATAATGTCCCCAACTCATTGTATGGAGTTTCCAGACTATAGCATAGGGAGGGGAAACCCCAATGGAGGCCCGTGGGCTCCCTGAATTGAGGAAATGGAGCTGAGAGTTGAAAGAGGCCAAGGCAGCCAGAGTTGAGAAGGCAGAGTACCCAGAGAAAAGGAAATCATACAGAGAGTCCCAGAGATTTGCAGAGGGTCCCCCTTGAGTCTTCCGCTGAGTACTGACCAACACATGCAAATAAAGAAACTAACAGACTGGAGAAAGAATCACTCAAAAGGACTGGAGGGGAAAACCCCTAAGCTTCACTCAGGACCAGGAACTGTTCCAAACAGCTAGAATACAAAGGTTTGTAATTCACAAGGCATCAGACAGAATACTCAGAAGGTATTGCTACAGCAGTAAAGAAAAAATGAGCCCCAGATTAAAATCTAGTCTGAACTAACAAAGTTTAAAGCAAATGATAAATGTATCAAACTACTTCCAAGTAACTTAACTACACTGCAGAGCAAAGCTCAGGAATATTTATAGGTATAGAAGAATATCTGCCATACAATAAGATAAAAGCTATACTGTCAAGCATTCAATAAAAAATTACCAGACATGCAAAGATGCAGGGAAACATGACCCATAATGATGAGAAAATTAATCAATAGGAACAGACCAAAAAAGACTACAGATGATAGAATTAGACAAGGACATTAAAACAGTTATTATAACCATATTCCAGAAGGTAGAGGAAAGGCTAAGCATGTTAAGTAGAGACACAGAAATACTGAAAAGACATAAAGTGAACTTCTAGACTTGAAAATTACAATGAGATGAAAAATACATTTGGTGGGATTACAAACAGATCAAACACTGTAGTAAAAAAAATATTAGTAAGCTTAAAGACATACGAATACTACCCAAAATGAAACATAGAGAAGAAAAAAAGACTGAAAAAAATGAACATAATATCATTGAGCTGTAAGATAACTTCAAGTAGCCTAATATTCCTGTAATTGGACACCACAGGAAAAAAGGGAGAAGAACAAGAAAAAGATTTGACTAAATAATGGCTGAGGGCTTCCCTGGTGGCGCAGTGGTTGAGAGTCCGCCTGCTGATGCAGGGGACACGGATTCGTGACCCGGTCCGGGAAGATCCCACGTGCCGCGGAGCTGCTGGGCCCGTGAGCCATGGCCGCTGAGCCTGCGCGTCCGGAGCCTGTGCTCTGCAACGGGAGAGGCCGCAGCGGTGAGAGGCCCGCGTACCACAAAATAAATTAAATAAAAAAATAAATAAATATCCTCCTTAAAAAAGAAAATAAATAATGGCTGAGAGGGACTTCCCTTGTGGTCCAGGGGATAAGACTCCACACTCCCAATAAAGGGGGCCCAGGTTTGATCCCTGGTTGGGGAACTAGATCCCACATGCATGCCACAACTAAGAAGTCTGCATGCCACAACAAAGACCAGCACAGCCAAAATAAATAAATATTTCTAAATTAAAAAAATAATAATGGCTGAGAATTTTCTAAATTTGATGAAAATCATAAACCCACAAATCCAAGAAATTCAATGAACCATAAACATAAGAATCATGAAGAAAACTAAATCAAAGGCACATCATAATCGAAATGCTTAACACCACTGATAAAGAGACAATCTTAGAAAAGAGGTACGTTACATATGGAGAAGCAAAGGTAAGAATGACATGAGACGTCACATTGGGAACAAAGTGAGCCCAAAGACAGTGAAGCAAATATATTTAGAGAACTGAAAACAAAAAGCTATCAACACAGACCTGTATATTCACCAAAGATATATTTCACAAAAACGTGAAATAAAGAGTTTTTCAGATATTTAAAAGCTGAATGAATTCACCACTACAGGACCTGATTCACAAAAAAATGTTAAAGGAAGTCCTCCAGGCAGAAGTAGCATCAGGATGAAATCTGTATCTACATAAAGGAAGAAAGAATACTAGAAATACTACATACATAAATATAAAGGAGAGTTTCCCCCTGTTTAAAAAATCTCCTTAAGAGACCGCTGCTAGAACTTTGAAGTTCTTACCCCTCCCAACACACACATGTAACTATGTGAGGTGATGGCTGTACTGACTAACCTTATTATGGTAATCACTTTGCAATATAAAGCTGGGAGGGGGGAAGAAGTCATTGAGATGCATAGCCTTAGCTATTAAAAAATACAAATCGAAACTACATGAGATGGCATTTCAAACCCGTTAGGATGGCTATAATCAAAAAGATGAGAAAAAGCAAGTACCAATGAGAATGTGAAGAAGTTGGAACACTCATATATTGCTGGTGGGGACGTAAAATGGTGCAGCCAGCCACTCTGGAAAACCGTCTGGCGGTCTCTCAAAGAGTTAACTGTAGAGTTCCCGTGTGACCCAGCATGTCCACTGCTAGGTACATACCCAAGAGAAATGAAAACATATGGCCATATAAAACCTTGAATGTGAATGTTCATTCCAGCATTATTCATAAAAGTCAAAAAGTGGAAGCAGACAAAATGTCCATCAACTGAAGAATGGATAAATAAAATGTGGTGTATTCATACAATGGAATAGTATTCAGCAATGAAAAAGAAACAAAGTACTGATACATGCTATAAAACAGATGAACTCTGAAAACATTATGCTAAGTGAAAGAAGGCAATCACAAAAGGCCATATATTCTATGATTCCATTTATAGCAAATGTCCAGAACAGACAAATCTATAGAGACGACAGTAAATTAGCAGTCATCTAGAATTTAGGAGGATGGAGGAAATGGGAGCGACTGTTAAAAGATACAAAGTTTCACTTTGGGGTGATGAAGATATTCTAAAACTGATTGTGGCGATTGTTACACAACTCTGCGTATACTGAAAACGATGTCATTATACACTTTAAATGCGTGAATTGTATAGTATGTAAATTGTATCTTAATAAAGTTGTTAGAAAAGAGGCAGTTGACTGTTTATAACAAAAACAATTGCAATGTATTATAGAGTTTATAATTTAACTTAAAGGGTTTAAAATGTACAGCAACAATAACACAAAGGCCAGGAGGGGGAAATGGAAGAATACTGTAGTAAGCTGCTCATAAGAAAACTGGCACAATATTATCGATATTTGAAGGAAGTTAAAAATGCATATTATAAATCATAAATCAACAACTAAAATCAAATAGATAATAAACCAAAAAGTTTAATACATAATTACTCAAAAATATGGCAAAAAAAAAATATATATATGGCAAAAAGAGGAAAGTGGGAATGAAAAGATACTACAAATAGGAAAATAGCAAGATGGTGGATTTAAACCCAACAATACCAACAATTACATCAAATGTAAATGTCCAGACACCCTAATTAAAAGGCATAAATTGTCAGGTTGGCTAAAAATGTAACACCTAACTACATGCTGCTTACAAAATACCTAGTTTAAATATAAAGACGATTAGGTTAAAAGTAAAGGAATGGGAAAAGATATACTGTTCCAACACTAACCAAAAGAAAACTGGAGTAACTATGTTAATATCAGACAAGGTAGATCTCAGACCGAAGAATATTACTGGAAATAAAAAAACGGCCATTTCATAATGATAAGGAGTCAATTCATCAAGAGGACATGTACTAAATATTTACGTACCTAATAACACAGCTTCAAAACACACAAAGTAAAATCTGTTAGAATGCCAAGAAGAGAGAAATCCACAATTACAGTCAGAAGTTTCACACTCTAATTGGGAGAACAAATTGACAGAAAATCAGAAAGTACACAGAAGGCTTGAACAACACGATCCACTAAGTTCACTGGTTGACTGACATTTACAGAACACTTGACCTACCAACAGCAGAATACACATTCTTTTTAAGTGCACATGGAATGCTTGCCAAGTTCTGGCCCTGTATCGTGGGCCATAAACCAACTCAATAATTTTAAAAGGATTCAAATCATACGAAGTATGCTCCCTGACTCATGGAAATAACAAAATTAATCAATTAGAAATAACAAAAAGATACATGAAAAACCCAAAACATTTGGAAACGAAATAATATACTTTTAAAACAACCCAATGGGTCAAAGAGAAAATTAAAAAGTATTTTGAACTGAATCAAAATAAAAACACAACAATCTAGGTCCAGATGGGTTTAATGACAAATTCTACCAAACATTTATGAAAGACACTACCAATTCTACACAAACTCTTAGAAAATCAGAAAGGAGGAATACTTCTAAACTCACCGTATGAGGCCAAAAATAACCCTGTTATCAAAACCAAAGGAAAGATATTACAAGAAAGGATAATATAGACTAATATTCCTCATGCATATAGATGCAAAAGTTCTAAAACAAATTAGAAAATCAAATTCAACAATACGAAAAAGGATGGTTAAATGGGATTTATCCCAGGAAAGTACGATTGCCTTAACATTTTAAAGTCAATCAGTATAATTTACCATATTAACAGACTGAAAAAGGAAAACTGTATGACCATCCACATGTACATAGAAGAGGCATCTGACAAATCCAACATTAGTTTCTGACTTAAAAAAAACTCTCAGCCAATTAGGAATATAAAAGAACTTGCTCCATCTGATCAAGGGCATCTATGGAAAACCTACATTCTTAGTGGTAAAATATTGAGGGCTTTCAGAATATGTGGTTGGAGAAGTTCTGCTGCGGCCTGGGAACCTGAGCTCTTTTGGCTGCAGGGGAAGAAGTGGCCAGCAGATAAATAGCTAGAGATGCAAGTCAGCCCAGCAGGGGCAAATCCTGACTCGACACTTTCCAGCTACGTGACCTTGGGGAAGTTTTGGCTTTGTTTCCTCACCTGTAAGACAGGGGTAAGAGTTAGCTCTGCTCTGCAGGGTACTTGGGAGAAATTAAGTGCTGCGATGTGTGTAATCACTCCGTGCAGTAGCCAGAACATTCTACTACACTTGAGAAAACAGTCATTCATGAAAAGCATGTTGGGAGACAGTGAGGGTAAGAGGCTGTGTCTCGGGGACGTGAGGAAGGTTGGATGGGGGCTGGAGGTACCAGATTCGGAGGCCGCCAAGGCCAGTTTGCAGTCGTGGCTCTGACCCTGAACTGGGGTGTTTTTCTAAGTGTTTACTGAGCAGCTAGCTCTGTACGAGTACACTCATTAATCCTCATTATATGCATGTGGAAACTGAAGCTCCAAGAGGTGAAATAATTTGCCAGCCACACCACTGAAGGGATGCAGGCAGTGTGGCAGGAAGAGAGGGGAGGTTCCGGTGCCAGCCCGCGGTGGGAGCACTGGAAGGGGGCCGGCTGCTGCAGGCCAGGGGCTACGTTAGGTCCCGGTGTGGGAGGTGAAGCGGGGAAGAGGCTGATGAACGGGCGGTGGAGGGTGGCAGTGAACGAAGGGGCTCAGGCCTGGATACGTGGACCCACCGGTGTCCCCAGAGCCCTGTAAGGCAGATCCGCTGAAGGCAGCTCCTAGGGGCCTGATTGGGGCCAGAATTTCCAGGGACTGGAGAGGGATGGGAAAGTGGCTGGGGCGCCCAGGTTGGAAGCAAAGGTTCAGTTAGGAGGCTGACGGAATGCAGTTGAAAAGGTTATCAGAAATGCCCCCTGCCTGGCCTGGAGCCAGTCCTCTGTGACTCTACGTCCACATGCAGAACTAAAGAAGGGGTCACCTGCAGGCCGCACTGCCCGCCAGATGCTGAAATGCCTCCACGTCGGCTGGTCTAAGGCCCAAGACCCAACCCCTGCCCCGGGTGCCCTGTCCCTGCCCCGGGAACCTCCTACCTCTGCACAGTCCACCAGAGCAAGGGGAAACACTGGCCTACTGCTCTCCTTACACACCAGCAGGTCCCTCCCTGCAGGCTGTTCCTGCCTTCTGTCTGCCTGGACACCCTCCCTTCCCTGTCCTCCGAGCTCCTCGCCAACACCTTCAGGGCTGATGTTATCCCCGGCCATTGTTTAGAAGCGTGACCCTTCCCCTCCCATACACACTGCTTTCTGGCTGCATTTTTCTCCAGATTACCAGAGACATACCAAATACCTACCTACCATCACAGTTGACGCCGGCCTCCCCTACTGGAACGTCAAGGGCCTGAGGCTGGGCCTCTCATCGCTTCTGCTCCCTGTCGCATCTCCAGCACCTAAAACGGTGCCTGCATGAGCTAGATAGAGATTTGATGCATGAATGAATGGACAGCCCATTGAAATGTCAGGGCCACGTGACTCACCCCCAGAGAGCACAGCAGGGATGAACGGAGGCTCCCCGGGAGAAGGGAAGGGGTGACAAGGCCCCTGTCCCCTAGGAGAGGTCCACAGTGGGGACAAGGAGACGCAGGCTCAGTCGTCTCATACGGGCCCAGGAAACATGTTTGATGGCCACGTCCCTCACAGGGAAGGGGTGTAGCAAGTGCTAGGCCTCAGCTGTCAAAGGTCTGGCCAATTTAGAGGCTGTGGTTGTTTTGAAACTGGAAGCAAAAGCAACGTGGCCTCCAATGAGGCCCCAGTAAAAGCCTGAGCCCTGCTGGCGCTGGGACAGCAGAGCGCGTCAGGAAGCGTAATGTCGATCTGCTCAATTGCTTTCTTTTTTGGGAGGCGGTTGGCTCACCCCGCTAGGACCGGGTGGTACTTCAGGACACGAAGCTCGGAGCTGGCAGCAGGGAGATCTAAAGTAAGACCTTTCTATCACACCAAATAAATAATAGCTGAAACAGAGCGCTCAAGGAATTAGGCAAAATGCCTTTATACATAACTTCTGAAAAGTGGAGAGAGAAAAGTTACAAAAACAGAATGGTATTTATTCACTCGAATCCCAAGGTATTTGCTGAAAACAACGACACCTCTGTTTGACACAAAAATACATGTTAGAAAGAGCAAGGATTTCTCTTTGAAGTGTCCTGCCACAGAGGCCCGGGTACTAAATACTAACTGCTCTGTTGTGAAGGCTCTTGTGGCATGCCGAGGGCTGGCCCAATTTCAAGGGAGGGCAGATGAGTCAGCTGCCTCTGGCTTGGAGTTGTCCTCGTGGTTGTTTCTTGTTTGACCCTCCTGAAGCACACCTGCTCTGGATTTACCTGCAAGCTCTCAAGGCAGGGCGTCGCCAGAGGCAAGAAGGGGGCCTTCCGTGGTTTTCAGCAGAGGAGGACCTGCAGAAGGGCCAGGTGAGATGGGGGAGCAAAGCTGCTGTGGGAGAGGCTGACTCGGCGACGGACTTTGGGCCTCTGACTCTGGTCCAGCACGTCCCGGGCACTGCGGTGAGCAGCGTCTTCTTCCCAGGATGACAGATCCAGGATGGGGCCACGGCGGGGGGAAGCAGGAAGCAGCCATGGCAGTGAGCGTGAAGACCCCCACCAAATGGAGCCGTGGGGAGGGACTCATTTAGCCTGAATCACCTCAGAAGGCTTACGTGTTAAAGTCCCCTAATCACCAGGTCAAGTGTGAAATGAGAAAGACACAAAGGGCAACTTCAGTGCCATCAGACAGGCTTTTTCTCGTACAGACAAGACTCCTGCTTTCACAAATTCTTTGAGGTGGGCGGGGGCCTTATATGTAGCATTTGCCAATTTCTGTGGTGTAAATACTCACAACCATAGCCAATTTCAAGCTGTCTATGTGACACCTATGTAATTTCTAAGGTATCTATGTGACACCATTGAACAGAGTTGGGAAGAGATGCACAGAATCCCATTACGTAGTATTTCCACCTTACAGACACTATATACGTCAGTAACCAGCAAAAGCATGAAGAATAAACTGTAGTAATTAGGAATTGCTTTTGTTTACTACATAATTTTTTTTTTTTTTTTTTTGGCGGTACGCGGGCCTCTCACTGTTGCAGCCTCTCCCATTGTGCAGCACAGGCTCTGGATGCGCAGGCTCAGCGGCCACGGGCACGTGGGATCTTTCCGGACCGGGGCACGAAGCCGCGTCCCCTGCATCGGCAGGCGGACTCTCAACCACTGCGCCACCGGGGAAGCCCTCTATATAATTAATTGTAAATTTATGTAATTCAACTCTTAAGAGTAGTTTAAGAGCCAGATCACAAAAGTCCTGAAAACCTAACAACTGGCTCTTGTTACCGGGGCCAGTTAGAGCAGACTCCAGCACCCCAGACCTCACCCACGCCAAGGATGCCAGCACCGGATCTTGCAAAGGGGACGGTCCTCCACGCTAGCACCAGGCAACTGCAAGATGACTGGCACCACCTGCCCAGCAAGGTGTGGTCTGGCTTTTTTCCTCTCAACTCAGCAGCAATAACGAATCTGGCATCAGGCTCACTTCCTCACCACCCTACGGAGCAACTTCCCGAAGGCCCGCTGGCGGGCTGAGGTCCCTGCTGGGAGGCTGCAGGAGCCGGCAACCCAAGGAGGGGGCACCTGTTCCACGGTGGGGCGTTCAGGTCACTCCGGGCCTCTGGTGGGAATGTAATCTAACAGCCATGAGGGCCGTGCACACAGGCGCGGGACCAGCTTCCCATGAGCTTCGCCAGGGACCACACACTCACTATGCCTCTGGGGCCCAGGTGTATCAGCGTTGTCTTGTTTTTTACACTTGCTGTTCAGTTTTACTGAAAACCACAGAAAAGTGCACGCATTTTTAATGTACAGCTCCATGAATTTTCTGAACGACTCCGGTCAGCACTGCTCACCTGAAGACTGCAGACCATTTCCAATGCCCTTTCCCTGTTAGCAGCATCACCTCACAGGTAAGGATGCTGACCTCTCCGACCAGTTTCCAGTTCTCAAAACTCGCGTAAAGGGAATTCTGTTTTGTTTCACCACTCTGGCTCAGTATTGTTTGTGAGAATCATCTGTGCAGTTTTGTGTATGAGTAGTTCCTTCATTTCATTGCCGAGTATTCCATCACGTGAATAGGCCATGACTTGTCCATTCTATGTTGAGGGACATCTGGATGGCTTCTAGTTTGAGGCTATTATGAATGAAGCGAGTATTAAAATACTTGTACTACGGCATGCCTTTCTGCTGAGTGCATGCCTTGGGGTGGGACTCTGTCATAGGGTACTACAGTATTAGCTGTCAGTCTTTTTTTTATGTTAGTCATCCTGGTGGGCATCTAGGTCACTGGTTTTAATTTGCATTTTTCTGATGATGGATACTGAACAAATCTGGCTATCAAAATGCCTATTAACCATCTGGATATTTGTGAAGAGCCTATTCAAATCTCTAGCTCATTTCTAAATATATCACCTTTTTCTTAACATCATTTTCTTTTCTTCTTCTTAACATTTTTAAATACATTCCGAAGCCTTTGTTGGAAATATTAAAAATTTCCTCCACTTCACAGCTTGACTTGATAGAGTTCTTAATTGTAATGATACAAGTTATCAGATTTTTATCTTCATGGTTAGTGCTTTTCATGCCCTAATAAATCTTTGCCAAGGCCAAGAAGACTGTGTTTTCTGCAGAAGCCTTATTATTTTACTTTTCATATTTAGGACCACTGGAATCCATTGGAATCCATCCATTTGGAATTGATGTTTATATATGGTTTGAGGTCAAGCTTCATTTTTTTCCCATATGCCCAAAATTAGTGTTCTTAATACAGCTGAAAACGTTTTTCTGATTATTGATGGTTGTCTCATTAGGATTTTCTTGTTTACTAATGCTGTTTAATTTCTGGATTTTGGCTGAATATTTTATCTTTTTTTCTTTCACCTTTAAAGGGTAAATAGGAAGAGACAATATAAACTGGAGGTGATGGTAATAGCAGTTCTCCCCGCAAACCGGGGAGCTGGGATTACATGCCTCCTCTACTGGGATGAGCCTGCCCAGGCCTCTCCCATGCTCCAGTACAAACCCCCAGCCGAGCCAGGCATAGAACTCTGGTCCTAAAACCAAACTGAACAGAGAGCTACCTCAAAACTGCTCATCCAGGTGATTTGGAAAAGTCACAGGTGAAATTATCCTTTGCTACAGAATCACGATGTCATCAAAGTCAACAGGGAGATTTCAGGAACAAAGCTGTTATTTTTCAAAACGACTTCGAGGTGCTCTGATCTCTTCTCGCTCTGTTCTCTACCTGACTACGTTCCACAGTCTAGGCTACACTGAGGAGATCTCCTAATCTAACAAAGCTTTTCTTACACCGGACCACCAAGCTCTCTCCCTGTGCAATTTCCAGGCCCTGACCTTAGTAACAATCACTGGCTCCCCTTTATCACAGGTTTATGTGCGAGGCACTATGCTAAGCACTTTACAGGAATTTTATTAGTAATCTATACACCTTCCTTGATACTTTTTTAAAGCCCTTCTCAGCACCTGAAATTACATTCTAAATTTGTTTGCTGTCTGTAACCGGAAGACAAATTTCACAGTCCTCGTCTCTCCTTCACTGCCGTATCAGGATGTCGAGCCCAGGGCCTAGCGCACAGTAGATACTCAGTACACATTTGTTTTCACTGTTGTCCAGGGTTGCCCACCCTTCTCAGCAAAGCACTGAAGGTATATGGCTACTTGAAGGTGGACGTGTCCTCTAAGTAGATCATATCAGGGTGAAGAGGAGAAAAAGGGATTAGATACAATCGATGATCCATTCTTCTTACAATTATTTTTTAATAAAGTTTGATGATTAACGTTTATTAATCAAGTTCGATTAAAGTTAAAACACCTGAAATGTATTTCCTATTCCTTTCACGAAGGGTCATACTGGAGATGGTTTTGGTCCTCATTCAGACAAGCCTTCCCATCTACTTCACTGTCTTCCCTTTTTATCAGCCTCATCAGCAAGTACCTCGTATGTTGATGAAAGAAACTGCCACCTTGCTATTATCTCTTTTACCTGTTTCCTTTAATCCATTTTTCCAGAGAGTGACATCTGATTGAAAAACTACCTAAAATAATTTCGTTGCTTCAGTTTTGTGGTGTGATCACTTTTCCCACCTGTTTCCACTCTACGGTCTTTGAAATTACCTTAAAAGTGTAGTAACGTTTTGCAGTGCTGGGGTACCATTTCAATTTTATATTGGATTATGCATTATTTATAGCATAGATTAAACTTTTCAGCAGGGAAAATAATCCAAACTCTTAGGAACAGTCATTGTTTTAAGTTATACACTATTTTCAATTAAATGCTACCAGATTAAAGACACAGACTGATAATATTGGCTTTTTTCAATCATCTCTTAGCGCTCAGCATACCAGAAGGTCCTCTAAAAGGGAAACCCTTCTCATGAATCCACAAGGACCAAAAGGTCCTTGAAATCTGGCCCAATCTAAAACATCCATAAGCATATTTGGTCCCTGCCAAATGCTTTTGGACAGGACCAAATATCAAGGACATTTTGGTGTGGACCAAACGTCTGCTAACCATCCACAAGTACCTCAAAAAAGTCAATACTGAGACATGCAATTGGATTAACTCTAACATTTTCACGTGTATTCACATGAAAAACCTCTTATTCTATCCTAAACAGTAAACTCTACCATCTCTGTATAATCTTTCCATTCACAAATTTCAACAGCCCATCTTGTGAACTTGAGTTTAGCAACCTCTATTTAGGCACAGAGGATGTCTTTGATCCAGGCTCTAAAATGTCCTAAGACCTCTTGGTTAGACTCCTCAGACGTACCATGGCTCTTCTTTCCAAATGAAGTCACCTTTTAAAATGTCAGCGTAATATATGTCTTGAATTTTCAAGTAGAATACTTTAAATTATTTGACAAAGAACAGATAACACGACAGTAAACTGATGTTATTTTAGAATGCTTTTTATTTCGACACTTACAGGACACGTGTAAGGCATGTTCACAAGTATTTGTTTGAAGTTATGTACAAAACATGTTCTCTTTCTCTCCAGCTGCTCTTCTTTCCCTTTGTACCTGCTGCTACAAACTGGGCCCTGTGTATCTTCATATCTACAAGTCCTCAGTTATTCTGAACATGCAGACAATGTGTTAGGGACCTGCTTCGAAATATGGAGGAAGCTTCTATGCACTAAGTCACTAAGACATCAGAACTCACAGGGAAGGAACCAAGGCAGAGGGAAGCGACCAAATCAGCTCATGAACTTGCGACTGTGAGCTTCTAGCGGGTAACAAAGAACACACGGAAAAAACATTTTTTGACCCTTCCTGTTTGAGAGAAATGGAATGTGTCCAGAATTCATGTTTCTGTATTTACTACTACTGCCTATGAAGTCACTACAGAGAACTAATTTTTTAAGTTTCTAATGCAGTTACAGTTTTGTTCTCAGGCCACAGTACAAGAGAGCATGCATTACTTTACACAAATGTCAAACACTGAACAATTGTAACAGGGACTCCTCGGGACTGTCTAATTACACAAGTGTCTCTTTTTGGTGGTAGGATAAGGAAAGTGCCCACTGTGTGCTAGACAGAGACCCCCAAACACTTGTTGTCTAACTCATAAAGAGGGACGACATCACTAATGAGAACAGAGAAGTATTCAGCGTAAGTTCCCAATGTGGGGCTGGGGTAATGGATACGGAGCCTCAGTTTTAGGGGTTAAAAAAAGTCTTGGCTGATGTTAATAAGTTTATTGTGTGATTTTCAAAAATCATTATGTCTTTAAAATATGAAAAACAAGCACTTATAAATCTACTGGGGAGAAATAAAATAATGAAATGAAAAATCAAAATCACATGAAGAGGAGATCTGAATGAATCTTTTGGTCTGAATCAACCAATATTTTAACATCAACTACAACCTAGTCAAATGTGGTTTGCTTAAGCCCGTTTTTTAAAATGCAGAATCTTTAAGGAAAAACGTAGGCATTTGTTTAGGAATACTAATCTCAAAAAACTTTAACGTGGGGCACTTTAAAAGATCAAGGATACTTATAATTTAAGTCCTGCTTTGAGGCACTCACCATGTTTTCCTTCCATCTCAGAGAGCACCTCTGCAAGCAGCCCCAGCAATATAAGGATGTGGTCACACATAACTTTATCAGACACCATTTGGCGATTATTAAGCGGCTAGTCAGAGTTGGGAACTTACTTACTGTCAGCTGTATTAAAGATTTCCATTTATGAGCACTGTGAAGCACAGTGCAAAGAATCTTCACATGTTGCTTTTTATATCAAAGGTAGTATATTGTTATTCTTCCAACTCAACAAACAGTATATACTCTTTAGTGAATTGTAACTACCTAGAACAGTGGGTGGGCCTCTTCCAGAAGGGCAGGTTACTCTTCTGACAGGAGATCACGAGCCAGGCAGGCTGGGCAAGTGCTCTGCTCCTTAAGCCATTGCTTGAAGCACTGAAATGAGAAAAGACAATTAGCCAGTGCCTTTAGGAGCACATGGAACCTCAGCCCTCCTGTACCACTCGCCTCAGCAGACACGGCTAACTTCACTGTGACATTTGGTAGGGCCTGGAGCCACCCAACACCCAGGGACACCAGAGCCTGCTCAGGGTAGGAGTCTGGACCAAGCTCCAGGAACAAAGACACCCACCTCAGAATGTGACCTTGAACACTCAGGGCCTGACCTTGGGGCATGGCCTTGCCCTCCCATCCCCCCACACCCTGCTCCAGTCTCGTGCTTCAGCCGCCCTGACTTCTAGAGGCTGGCCCTTGGACTCACCCTGTCTGCCCGGTCTTGTTCCTTGCCCATCCCACCAGCCTGCACGCCACACAGCCTCGCTGGAGCCTGTCTACCCAGCGTGCTCCCGGCTGGCCTGCCGCCGCTATAGAGCCGAGTGTGTGCGTAAGTTCGAGAGCCCAGACAGGATGCCCCTACCCGGGAAGGAGGGAGGAGGTAGGCCGTGCGGGAGACCGCACGCTGTCTGGACTCTTTCTAGTGAGTGTACTGTGTGTACCCCTTTTCTCAGGGATTCCTACACTGACAGGGCAGAGACCTGATCTGCTCTAAACCAGCAGCAGCGGTGCAGGACAAATGCTCACAGCACCCAAAACACCAGAACAGTCACCACAAATCTGGGAAGGGCACAGGCCAGAATCTCCCAGGATCAGGCACAGTGGACCCAGTTTAGTTTTTCTCCTCCAAAATGTTAAACTTCCTTCACCTGCTGCAGTAAACTGACAAACTGCTGCACTGTGTACCTGTCTGACCACGCATATAAGAAACGGGTGCGTATAAAAAACTGGCTTCTAAGGAACCAGTACTGCTCTGACTTTCAGCAACTGATAGGGCCAACTGCTCCTTTGCACTCATGACACAGAGGACAGTGTGCACCGTGCCCGCTGCAGGGCCCAGGAATCCGCTCCCCTTCCTGCAGCATCAATCTTTGGGAGGGAGACAATCATCACAGACAGGAGGAGGTTTAGAAAGTGCTTTGAAAATGCAAGTACTGAAGCCTAGAAAACAAAGTCCCTTTTTATTTTCAAAATACTCCATAGTCGAAATGCATGACATGAGGATGGCCAAGGAGAATCCTTACCCCTTTGTGAAACTTGTGCCCACATTTCAGCACACGTACATTTTTGGATTTGAATACTTCTAGGCATACTTCACAGGAATTTGCACCGGACACCTGTGGAAACAAATGCATCTCAATAGTAAAGAATAACTAAATTTCTCCTTACTACAGGAGCTCTTCTTACAAGTGGCCTTCCAGAACTTTCACAGCTAAGGTGGAAAATTATTCTCAATTATAGTTAAGGAGACTGAGGGAACAACTTATTTTCTAATAACATTTCTTAGGAAAAAATAAAGTTTTAATTTTCTCAGAGGAAAAAATGTTTTATGTGGTTAACTCATTCTCAGCTAAAATACTACAAATACCTACTTACCCCAACCCATACCTAAATAAAGTATGGTACTAGCTGAATATTACAAAGTAATTGTCCATCTAATTATCTAACAGTTGGAGACAGTAATAAATTATGACATCTCTACACTATGGATTATCATGGGGCTGATGAAAATCATGACGGAATTCCATAATCCGTGACGTGGCACGTTAGTCACAAAAACTCTCTGAATAAAAGTAGGCTACAGAACAGTATGTATCATATGATTATATAATTCAATATTTTAAAAATAGAGAGAATGTGTATATACAGAGATGCCTAGAAAAGAGTCTGGAAAGATATAAAATGTTAACAGTGGTTACTGGCTACTTTTGGTTGAGAGATTTAACTTTTTTCTTTGCTATTTTTCTAAAGTTTCCATGAATGTGGATTACTTGTATAAATCAAAACAAAACGAACTGACGCCTCATTCAGCAAACATCCATGGTCAGGGACTGTGCGGGGCACAGCGACACGGAGATGAATGGGAGGGCTTCCGGCCCTAGCCGCTCCCAGTCTGGTGAGCACAGACAGCGTGCTCTGTGTGAAAGCAGAGTGCCAGCCTAGAACACCAGGCGTGAAGCTCTCCCTATGGCTCACAGCACTCGCCCCACATGCATCATTAACTTCGACCCTCACTCCCCACCTTAACTCTGAGCACCCTGAAGGCAGGAAATGGCCTTGCTTATCTGTGTTCTTAGCAGCTGGCAAGGAACCTGGCCCAAACTGGGACTCCATAAACTGTCAAGAAAGTGAATGAATGCAGCCCTGGCAGTGGGTTAAGGTCAGGGAGTACAGCTGGGGGCAGTGCCTGAAGGCTATGACACCCTGAACTGCTGCACGGGGTTTTCTGTCTTTCCCATGGCACTGTTGCCGCTGCAGCAATGGGTCAGATGTGCTCTCACTCCTCTGTGCGGGCCCCCAGGGAAGGGTCTGGGAGGAAATGTGGAGGTGTCAGCCCTGGGGAAAGGGCAGGTTAAGGTCTCTGCAAAGTTCAGAAAAACCCATGGTTAACTTGACTATTTCCTAGTATGGAAAAGTGGGCACAATATATTTCTAATTGAAAAACACACACACACACACACACACACAAATATATGCACAGTTGACTAAATTCAGTATACACACAGATACAAAAGAGTTTAGAAAAATATATACTGATACGATAGTACTGGTTACCCTTAGAGGGTGGGTTTTGGGGTTCCTTATATGCTCTTTTGATTTGGATTTTCTATTATGAACCACAAAACTTTTATAATTTAAAAATACAAAGCAGGGACTTCCCTGGTGGCGCAGTGGTTAAGTATCTGCCTGCCAATGCAGGAGGCATGGGTTCGAGCCCTGGTCCAGGAAGATCCCACATGCCGTGGAGCAACGAAGCCTGTGCATCACAACTACTGAGCCTGTGCTCTAGAGCCCGCGAGCAACAACTACTGAAGCCCACACACTCTAGGGCCCGTGAGCCGCAACTACTGAGCCCACGTGCCACAACTACTGAAGCCCACACGTCTAGAGCCCATGCTCCGGAACAAGAGAAACCACCGCAATGAGAAGCCCGCGCACCACAAGAAAGAGTAGCCCCTGCTCGCCACAACTTAGAGAAAGCCCGCACACAGCAACGAAGACCCAACACAGCCAAAAGTAAAATTTTACATTAATTAAAAAAAAAAAACAAAGCAAATTACTTTTAATCTTTAAAAAACTACCTATGATTAGCAAATTAAGTCCCGGTTCCAATACATATTATCCTTATAAGTCAGCTTTTACACCTTTATTACTATCAACATCAACCATGAAGTAGAAAGCAATCTCTTCCCAAAAGGTGATTATGGTCTGTCTTGGGATGGCCAACAAGCACACAGATGCACGCGTGCACACACACACACGCACACAAAGGAGTTCACACACACACTCACACGTCAGTGAGAATGCCAAGAAGTTGACCTGGTTGTTCGACCACAGAGCACATGACCAGCAGGAACACCCCTGAGAGAGGGAGGGGACTCCAGCCAGGCCTTGCAGGAATGCTCTGCATGATCATAAGCTTTCCCTTTGGGGTGAGACCCTCTGGGACCTGAGTGTATGTGATGCAGAAAGTCTCCAAAGGGTAGCAGAAAGTGAAAATGTATGGGAGGCATAAAAACGAGTTCACAAAAAAGATTCACTGCTTAGCTCAAGTCAGCAAACCTGCGCTCTTTGTGCAGTCTTGCACTGCTGACTGCGCTATGGGGCCTGCAACTCTTCTAATTTCAATTTCACCTGAACAGTGATACTGTAGCTGGACAAAAAAGGGAAATGTGGGGGCTTCCCTGGTGGCGCAGTGGTTAAGAATCCGCCTGCCAATGCAGGGGACGCGGGTTCAAGCCCTGGTCTGGGAAGATCCCACATGCCGCGGAGCAACTAGGCCCGTGAGCCACAACTACTGAGCCTGCGCGTCTGGAGCCTGTGCCCCGCAACAAGAGAGGCCGCGACAGTGAGAGGCCCGCGAACCGCGATGAAGAGTGGCCCCCGCTGGCCGCAACTGGAGACAGCCCTCGCACAGAAACGAAGACCCAACGCAGCCAAAAATAAATAAATAAATCTATAAAAAAGGAAAATGTGCTCCGCACCAGAATTCAATCTGAAGCCCACGGCTGTGAGCCGCCAGATGGCCATCTCTCTTCCAGCCACACGTTCAGCCGGTCCCTAACGCAGTCCCCAGCACGAGTTGGTCAGTGCGCTGAGGACGCTGTGGTCAAATCGAAGGAAGGAACGCTGGCAAGATGCGCGAGCCACCTGTGCCTCGGATTCCTCAGCCATAAAGACAGTTATAAGGCCCTGTCGACTGACATCACAGATGTAACAGTATTTCATAAAAAGTTCTGTGTCACTGTAACATTCTCATTGTCTGAAAGGACAACAATCTAAATCAGTATATCAAATTAAAGGCAAGTTAATTTAATGGGCTCATTCCTGTGTGCCCCCCGCGCCCCTTGAGGGGAGAGAGGAGGGAAGCAACCAGCCTTTCCTGAGCACAGCACTTGACTCTGCCTATTCAGCTTCAGCACTTCATCCCCACGACGACCCGAACAGGCAGATATGATTCGAGCTCACAGTGTTATTAAGTGATGGAACCAAGTCTGTGTTATTCCAAAGCCCATGGTCACACGTAAAAGAAAATTATCCAAAAATCAAGTTTTCCAACTATTCACACTTGATACAAAAAGTGAATTTATCTGACCATCCACAGGCCCAGTTCCCACAATGTGGTCACAGCTCTTCTTGTCACTACATGCAGGGGCCCCGAGCTACCCGTGGAAGTGGAGAGACAACCTCGCCATTCACTGGCTCTCCTAATGAAACACTCAAGTACATCTAAACTTGGTTTCCAATTTCAAGATCAAATAAATTCAATCTAGAAAAATGGGGCTAAATCATGGATTGATAGTTCTGTTTCCTTTTTGTTCTTCATCAGAAGAAGAGAACTGACTCTATGGTCATACATGCAACACTCACAGGGACGTCGTCTGTCTTCTGCCCCTGGCTTTCGGGTGATGATCCA
The DNA here is from genome assembly GCF_011762595.2 of Tursiops truncatus. Classification (NCBI taxonomy): domain Eukaryota; kingdom Metazoa; phylum Chordata; class Mammalia; order Artiodactyla; family Delphinidae; genus Tursiops; species Tursiops truncatus. The sequence continues at coordinate 136,014,498 of NC_047037.1, read as the reverse complement.
ACAAGCACGGAGGGCGGGCCCTGGGTGGCCCTGGTCACAGAAGCAGCAGAGCTGGGCTCAGACGGCCTCCTGTCCTTTCCTGGATTTGGCTGCAGCAAGATCATGGGGCAGGGAAGCAAGTTCAGTGACCCAAAAACTTGACCCTCTTCTATCTACTGAATTGCTCTCCATTTTGGGGTTGGAAGCATTTTCCCCCACAATTCTCTTATTTTATAAATAAATAAGAATAAAGTGGAACATTTTATTGAATCTAAATGAAAAACTGACCTTTTTCTTTTTCTCTTCATCTAGAATGTGTTCTGTCACTCTTTGGACAATTTCGTCAATACTCAATCCAGAGAGCGAGTTCTTGTTTTTGTTTCTCACTTTTTTAATAAAACCAGCAAGCTCGGTGCTGAAAGAGAAAGTGGGAATAATGTCAAGAGAAAGTTAAAGTTTTCTGCTGCAAAGAAATATTATGGGCCAATATTAACCCAACAGCAAAAAGAAACAAAATCAAATACACACAAATAATTCATTTGTAAACAACAACAGTAACTGTATACAGAGAGCAGCAAAATCAATCTTTCAAAGCACTATGAAAATTCCAATATTATTTCTAAATATTTGTTTTAATAGACGTTCAAAGTAACAGTGTATCTGATAGATCCATTTGAGATCTCCATCTCTACTTAGAAACCTGACTTCTTACAGCCTGGATATACTGTAGCTTTAAGCAAAATCAATGAATGATCAGACGCCACTGGGTCTGACTTGAAATCAATAAAATCTCATTCTATCTAAGAACAAACTAGTTTTGTTGACTTCTTCCCTTTAAAAATCTAACCAACAGGGCTTCCCTGGTGGCACAGTGGTTGAGAGTCCACCTGCCGATGCAGGGGACACGGGTTTGTGCCCCGGTCCGGGAAGATCCCACATGCCGCGGAGCGGCTGGGCCCATGAGCCATGGCCGCTGAGCCTGCGCGTCCGGAGCCTGTGCTCCGCAATAGGAGAGGCCACAACAGTGAGAGGCCCGCGTACTGAAAAAAAAAAAAAAAAATCTAACCAACAACAAAGTTTTCAAAGCCTGAATTTTTCATAGGTAGCAGTGGATGTGATTTATATCGTTAATCAATAGGAACTTGGTATCTGTAGCACTAATACCTCATATGCTTTAACATGCAGAAAATTAGGATGCATATCTATTTGGTGGTTTATATTCTGCCAGATTTAGTCAGGATTACAAACAGTTTTATTTGTAATATACTTCTGGTAATTACAACTTGACTATTTTTACTAATTTGCATGGTAATCGCTATTGAGAGAACTTACAATGTTTATCAAACTTAGGCAGGGCTAAACATGCCCATGTGCAGACAAGACATACTTATTTCCAAATGGGCAGGGCTCCACTGACAAATGCAAAACATCAAACTTGGCCAATCATAATTAACTACTGTGTTTCAAAAGTATAATCTCAAAGACTGTGACTAATATCGTGTCAAAGACAGAAATAACAAGGGAGGTGCAGAGGGTCAGTTCTGGATGTGGATTCCTCTCTTCTGAGCTGTATCCCAGAGACATTCCCTCCACTTCACCTTCTCTCCAGGCTGAGACCAGGAGTACCTCTGTCCCCTCGCACCAATCTGGAGTGAGGTCAGAGGTTGATGCAGAAGCACTCCTGAAGTGCCTGAATGACAACTCTGGCTGACTTAGTTAAAAGCAGCTCTCCCCATTTGCAGCAACATGGATGGACCTAGAGACTGTCACACTGAGTGAAGTAAGTCAGACAGAGAAAGACAAATATATGATATTGCTTAACGTGGAATCTAAAAAAATGGTCCAAATGAACTTATTTACCAAACAGAAATAGTCACAGACATAAAAAACAAATCTATTGTTTCTGGGGGGGTGGGAGGGGATGAATGGGGAGACTGGGAGTGACACATACACACTACTATATATAAAATAGATAACTAATAAGGACCTACTGTATAGCACAGGGAACTCTACTCAATACTCTGTAATGACCTACACGGGAAAAGAATCTAAAAATGAGTGGATATACGTAAATGTACAACTGATTCACTTTGCTGTACACCTGAAACTAATACAACACTGTAAATCAACTATACCCCCCACCACCGCCCGCCAAAAAGGCAGCTCTCCTCACCCTCATAAGGACCCCTTTGTAACATGCGCACACACCTGACTCACTAGCAGATTACAACTAGCCTTGTCAGCCTCACACTTCTAACGAATCAGAGGTGCTGTCCAATAAGGTGCAAGTTGCTGTTGCCTTCTTTGCTATATGTGGGATTTTTTTCCCTGAAATAATGTAAAACTAATGTTTTGCAGTTCATTTAGTGATTCCATAACTAGTGTTGGAGAGTTACTGAGTTCATCTAAATCTTAGCAAACTGCCAAGGGTTCTGATGAGTACTGATTAACCAGTGTTCAATGTTTTCAATCTATTGGTTTGAAACTGCTCACTTCTATGTTTACAAAAGGAAAAAGTGCAGCGCTTGTCTTTCTGAGTAAAACAATTATGCAGTTCTTTCCACTTCAGCCCCTAATTGGCTGTAATGTTATCTAATCAGGAAACCTCAGTTCAATAAAGCACTTAACAGAGTTGCAGACATTTTGGATTCGTACCTGCTGTAACAGGGGAACACCACTGACAGGTGCTCAATAATACTATTGAACGGTTTCTTTGGAGACTGGCTTGAGCGGGTGGCACGTCCTGGAGCACCAGGTAACTTCTGACCAGCCACTGGGCTTGGCTCTGACCGAGCTGCCTGGCCGGCGCTCTCACACTCTGGCAGCCGGCCGGCTTCTGGCTCACAGGAGGGCGACTCCACTGGGCCATCAGCAGCAGAGACCAGACTTGATTCCTCGGGAACTGCTGTTCGGTGTCCAGTCCTGTGACTTGTAGAAGTGGAGGGGCCTTGATCATCATGGTCTGAAGACTCAGGAAGTAACTTAGGATGAATCTACAAGGAACACACCACAGTGGCTGGATCACTAAGAGTGACATCCGTGAACAAAGACTAACAATTAAGCACAACTATAATAAAACCTGGCTGCTCAAGTGCACAGTATTTGAATTAAAACAAATTAAATGTTTTGTTCTTAAAAATTGCTGGCCACCTTCTCTTTCTCAAAATGAGCTCTTCACGGCCCCCACGCTGCTGGCTTCTGTCCCATCCGCTGGGCCCCCGGCTCAGCTCTCCCCGCAGCCCTGCCGCCGTGCACACCTGAAGTGCTGCTGCCCCTCATGTTGTCAGAAGTGCAGCCTCCACCCCACCTGTGCTACGCCCTCTTGTTCCTCGGTGACTGTGTGCTCACTGAGGATAATGCCCACTTTTTTTTTTTTGGCCGCGCAGTGCGGCTTGTAGTATCTCAGTTCCCCGACCAGGGATCGAACCCACGCCCCCTGCAGTGGAAGCGCAGAGTCCTAACCACTGGACCGCCAGGGAAATCCATAATGCCCACTTTTAAAAAGATTCGAGTCTAGAATATCTTCCTGAGATCCAAATCTGCACATCCAAACTTCCTAATGGGCAGATCCACGTGGGTGACTGATTCCAAGGCCACTCAAGCCCTACGTCTTCAACGCCAGCCTCAGGGCGGTCTCCTCACCCTGCTCTTCCTCCGATGCCACTTCACTGACAGAAACCCAGAGTCATCCTCAAGACTGTTGGCCTTACAATCTCACAAGCAGCACCACTCTTTTTTTTTTTTTTTTTTTTGCGGTACGCGGGCCTCTCACTGTTGTGGCCTCTCCCATTGCGGAGCACAGGCTCCGGATGCGCAGGCTCAGCGGCCATGGCTCACGGGCCCAGCCGCTCCGCGGCATGTGGGATCCTCCCGGACCGGGGCACGAACCCATGTCCCCTGCATCGGCAGGTGGACTCTCAACCACTGCGCCACCAGGGAAGCCCCAGCACCACTCTTTCATCTGACCTCCTGCACACCCCTCAAATCTGTTCTCTTCCCTGCAGCCCCGCTGCCTCTCTGACCCGGGACACGGCTGTGGGCAGTGAGCTGTAGCTGGTTGACTGGAAATCGCTCACACAGCTCCCTCTCCCACCACATCTCCACACTGCAGTCAAGCTGATCGTCAAGTACGATGTTGATGTTGTTCCCTAACTGGAAATTTATACTGGCTTCTTAGTGACCTGAGGAGAAGTCCACACTGCTGAACACACCTTACACCTTAATAAGGCTCCCTTTGTTCCGGCCCGTGGGCACGAGATTATAATCTTTCTCCCTATAGCCCCCTTTGTCATCGTGGACTCCTTTTACTGCTATGAAAGGAGTGTATTCTCCTTTTTTCTAGCCTCCAAATATGCTGCTTCTTCCACTGGGAACACTTTGACCCTGCAAACATCACACCACACACCCCTCCTCAAACACACACCCCCTTTTACTCCTTTTGCCTGGTTAATTCCTATTCCAGATCTCTGACTCACTGAGACTTCCAACAGCGGAGCTTCTGCCGAGGCCTAGGCCTCTGGGTTAGATTAGTTCCTCCTAATTTATGCTGCCATAGCGTTCTATGTTCCTGTGAAAAATCTTGGCACACTTTGCTTATAATTATAGGCTTAAAGTCTCTCTTTCCCAAACCCATATGCACTTTGAGGGCACAGACCACATCTAATCTTGATCACCACTAAATACCCAATGAATGAACAGCAAAGAAATGACACACAAAGTAAATCGTTTTTAGGGGTACTTATTACTCAAGCTCCTGGCACACTGAGAGTTCTCAAGGAATCTTAAATTTTAAAATTACATAAGCTCGAGTTAAAAATTAACGGTAAAATATTCTGCTGATATCTAATGCTTTTCCCCCTTCCGTATCTGCTATAAGAACTTGGAAACACTATAAATAAGTGATCTTTAATTCTAAATAAAACTCTTTCTTACTCAGTTCAATGGAGAGAAAAAACTTTTTCTATGGAGAGAAAAAAAACCGGTGCTCAATAGAAAATTTAATCAGTCCAAGGTGGCTAAGCTTTTTAACGTTTTACACCATTTTTTTTTTGCAGATGAATCCACGATAAGTATGAACGCTTAGTGTGCAAGGTATTGGGGAGAAAAGGACGCTCAGGATGAGGCTTCTGACTGCAGCTCCGGAGCCTACAATCTAAGACGCTGAATGCATTGACAGGAAGGGTCACAGGGTGAGGGGCAAATAAGGGCAGCCCTCACGGGGCTTAACCTAGTACTTAATGAAAACATTAAGGCAATTGTTAATCCACCTCACGCCCACTCCCAAAACAATAACAACAAACTGCTTTTGGCCAGTTAAGAAAGAAATTGTGCTTCACTCCTTTTCTGTTCTCTTTCCTTCAAAAAAAAAAAAAAAGATGTAATAGACTTACTGTGTTACAGGGAGGAAACGAAAGCTCAGAAATCTGCACTTTAGAAAGTTCACTGAGCCGAGAACCATTTTTAATTGCTTGAATTTGTTCTTCAAACTGAGACTGTAGGTAGAAGGAAAAATGTTAAGTTTTTCTAACAAATTCCAAGAGAAAACCACAGCTGTCAATTAATACTTTTTTTCCCCTTACTATATATACACAACAAATGCTCAACCGTTTTCCAAGAAATATAACTGAATTGCAAGGAAAGAAGTTCAAAGTAAGTCCTTATTAATCAGAATGCTCTACAGCCGTATCAAACATAACTTTTCTAATCTTAACAATCAAGGGCTGAGTTTAAAGAGAGTTAAGAAGATAGCATTTCGTTCATGAAAAATTCTTAATTACAACAAAAAATAAATATTGTCTTTAACAGCTCAAAAAAGAAATAGTTTCAATATGACATGACCTCCTTAGAATTATAACCATCACATAGATTTTGACAGAATTATAAAATACCTTATAACTTACCTTTGCTTTCTCAATTTCTTCTCTAACATTAGAAAGAAATGATTCCCATGAATGTATGTCAGATTCCATGACAGGATATGCTGCAGAATCACTGAGAAAATAGAAAAATTTATAAAACTGCTAATGTCCACTTAAAAATTTTTTTAAATTGAAAGCACTAAAGTACAAATGAAAATAAACATTTAAACACAAGAGAAACGTGATCACACACAATAAAACAACTATTTTTAAAGAACTGTATATCTTACAGTCACTACACTTTAGGAAACTTTAACCGTTGATCTAATCCAAATCCCAAAACTGGTAGGCAGAGAGCAAATATTCTCCTGAATTTGAAGATCAGACACTCTGCAGTTGGCATCTTCATATTTAACATCAAAGGCTATCTTTGTATTGAAAAACAAACCAAAACAAAGGCAGCCTGGAAACATCCCAATAAAACCCTCATTCCCATCTTTTTGTAAAATAAAGGGTGGGTGTCTAACAGGCTATGTTAAACTTCTCAGCACCTCATGAATCTGCTCCACTGAAAGTGACAGATAAGCTTTCTACTCCCAACTGAGAAGATCAGGAACACTACCAATCTGCGATGGTGTCAGTTCTCAGTATGCGTCTTAAAGAAAAGCCACAACATTGCTTTTATGGCTTTCCTCTTCTGCTATCCTTGGTGGAATGAGCAGAATTAGCACAGAAGCCCTAAGAAAAAACGCCGTGTACTGTGAGGCTTAATAAGGAGTCAATACCATTAGATAGAATGAGGCCTGAGATATCTTTGTTTCCCAGATGCACCACAACGCATAGCCCACAGCTGTGCTGCATACTGGCAACTGAACACCACGTGGTCTCAACCTCAGCTGTACTAGTCCTGTAATCTGAATCAGCGTATCAATTTACTTTTTCTTTTTTTTTTTTTTGGCGGTAAGTGGGCCTCTCCCTGTTGTGGCCTCTCCCGTTGCGGAGCACAGGCTCCGGACGCGCAGGCTCAGCGGCCATGGCTCACGGGGCCCAGCCGCTCTGCGGCATGTGGGATGTTCCCGGACCGGGGCACGAACCCGTGTCCCCTGCATCGGCAGGCGGACTCTCAACCACTGCGCCACCAGGAAGCCTCCTCAATTTACCTTTAATCAGAAAGGTTTTCTCACCTTTCTGAAAAAAACTTAATCTTGAAACATGAAGAAATAAAGAACTATACAATAAAACTGTTTTTCCATAACCCACAGAATCTCTGGTTTAACACTGAGGGTTTGAAATTTAAATCAAAAAGCACTAGGAATTAAGAATTCAAAACCTGTGTGTTTTGAATTTGTTTATTTTTGTCTTTATTTCCATTTCTCTAGGAGGTGTGTCTAAAAGGATCTTGCTGTGATTTATGCTACACAGTGCTCTGCCTATGTTTTCCTCTAAGAGTTTTATAGTGTCTGGCCTTACATTTAGGTCTTTAATCCATTTTGAACTTATTTTCATGTATGGTGTTAGGAAGTGTTTTGCACAGCAAAGGAAACCATAAACAAGATGAAAAGACAACCCTGAGAATGGGAGAAAATATTTGCAAAGGAAGCAATGACAAAGGATTAATCTGCAAAATGTACAAGCAGCTCATGCAGCTCAATATCAGAAAAACAAACGACCCGGGCTTTCCCTGGTGGTGCAGTGGTTAAGAATCTGCCGGCCAATGCAGGGGACACAGGTTCAATCCCTGGTCCAGAAGATCCCACATGCCACAGAGCAACAAAGCCCGTGCGCCACAACTCCTGAGCCTGCACTCTAGAGCCCACGAGCCACAAATACTGAGCCCATATGCCACAATGCCCACGTGCTTTAGAGCCCGTGCTCCGCAACAAGAGAAGCCACGACAATGAGAAGCCCGTGCACCACAACCAAGAGTAGCCCCCGCTCACCGCAACTAGAGAAAGCCCGCGCATAGCAACGAAGACCTGACACAGCCAAAAAATAAAAACTAATAAATTTATAAAAACAAAACAAAAACCAAACCCAATCCAAAAGTGGGCGGAAGACCTAAATAGACATTTCTCCAAAGAAGACATACAGACTGCCAACAGACACAACGAAGGATGCTCAGCAGCACTGATCATTAGAGAAATGCACATCAAAACTACGATGAGGTATCACCTCACACCAGTCAGAATGGCCATCATCAAATAATCTACAAACAGTAAATGCTGGAGAGGGTGTGGAGAAAAGGGAACCCTCTTGCACTGTTGGTGGGAATGTAAATTGATACAGCCACTACGGAGAACAGTATGGATGTGCCTTAAAAAACTAAAAATAGAACTACCATATGACCCAGCAATCCCACTACTGGGCATATACCCTGAGAAAACCATAATTCAAAAAGAGACATGTACCACAATGTTCATCACAGCACTATTTACAATAGCCAGGACATGGAAGCAACCTAAGTGTCCATCGACAGATGAATGGGTAAAGAAGATGTGGTACATATATACAATGGAATATTAGCCATAAAAAGAAACAAAATTGAGTTATTTGTACTGAGGTGGATGGACCCAGAGTCTGTCATACAGAGTGAAGTGAGTCAGAAAAAGAAAGACAAATACTGTATGCTAACACATATATATGGAATCTAAAAAAAATGGTTCTATTGAACCTAGGGGCAGGACAGGAATAAAGATGCAGACGTAGAGAATGGACTTGAGGGCATGGGGAGGGGGAGGGTAAGCTGGGACAAAGTGAGAGAATGGCATGGACATATATATACTACCAAATGTAAAACAGACAGCTAGGGGGAAGCAGCTGCATAGCACAGGGAGATCAGCTTGGTGCTTTGTGACCACCTAGAGGGGTGGAAAAGGGAGGGTGGGAGGGAGATGCAAGAGGGAGGGGATATGGGGATATATGTATTTGTATAGCTGATTCACTCTGTTATACAGCAGAAACTAACACAACACTATAAAACAATTATACTCCAATAAAGATGTTTAAAAAAAAAAACCAAAAACCTGTGTGTGGAATATGATAAAAGGACCAGATGAAAAGTAATCCCATGTGCAAAAATCTATACTGAAAAGTGCTAAATGCTAGACTGAAGGAGACCCTCTAGGATTCCCAGGTAAACCTTATTCCAAAAACAAAGCAAAAGAAAGAAAAGCAGGTAAAGATTACAGAGGGTTGAAAAAAAATGACCAGATATAAATATCTTTTGAAGTGACATGCCCATACTCTCCCATTAAGACTGTTAAGTGACTATTCTTATGGAAGGCAATTGTTTAAAAAGCCTTAAAAATGTGATCTTCATTCCAGAAATTTATTTATTGCATGGAAATGATTAATAATTTAGCTATAAGGATAAAACTTTAGCTATAAGGATACTTGCTACAGTGCAGCTTTTATTAACAAAATGTGCAAACAACCCAACTCTCCCACTATAGTGGTGTTTAATAAATCATGACATGTTTGTACACTGGATTACTATTTAACCTTTTAAAATTAGGTTGGAGGGGGCTTCCCGGGTGGCGCAGTGGTTTAGAGTCCACATGCCGATGCAGGGGACACGGGCTCCTGCCCCGGTCCGGGAAGATCCCACATGCCGCGGAGCGGCTGGGCCCGTGAGCCATGGCTGCTGAGCCTGCGCATCGGAGCCTGTGCTCCGCAATGGGAGAGGCCACAACAGTGAGAGGCCCGCGTACCACAAAAAAAATAAAAAAATAAAAATAAATAAATAAAATTAGGTTGGAGAAGCATAATTATTGATATGAAAGGAGGATTCCTGTATACTACTTAGTGAAAACTATATATAATTTTTTTTCAAATACTTAATGGATTTGCTGCAAAATATTAACTAGTTATAGCTCAATTAAGAATTAGGATAATTTTTATCCTTTTTGTTTACATGTTTTGATTCTTCTATAATTGAATATCTATTAACTATATTAACTATTAAAAATAAACTAGTCCTGGGCTTCCCTGGTGGCGCAGTGGTTGAGGGTCTGCCTGCCGATGCGGGGGACGCGGGTTCGTGCCCGGTCGGGGAGGATCCCACATGCCGCGGAGCGGCTGGGCCTGTGAGCCATGGCCGCTGGGCCTGCGTGTCCGGAGCCTGTGCTCCGCAGCGGGAGGGGCCGCAGCGGTGAGAGGCCCGTGTACCACAAAAAAAAAAAAAAAAAAAAAATAAACTAGTCCTAATGTAATTTTTTTCTTAAATCAGCCCTAACCTTTTTTTACCCAATGACACTTCTGGAAAGACACCTGCGACATCACAATACCTGCTCATTAGCTTCAGGTTCTTAAGAAATCCTTCGGCTTGTGACTCCATGTTCTGTAACTTATATACTTCCGTCTCCTTCCAGTTTTCGAGCACAGATACCTACCATTAGATTAAATAATGTAAGTATTTTAAAACTAAAACTATTTTAAGGTTGGTAAAACAAACATTCTAAACCACTTTCAGGTTTCTCCTTAAATGACATATGATCAGAATCACCAGAACTTAATTATGTTATAATTTCTCTAAGGTGAACATGAATTAAAACTTTTGGATTTGAAAATAGAATAACAAGATGACAGTAAAATTATATACCTAAAATTATACTTTTCTCAGATATGAAACTTTCCACATGGCTTACTGCTTAAGCCATATACAAGCACAGAGCTAGGTTACCTACATGTATATACCTGGTGTGCATAATCTATGGTCCTGTTCATGGTGAGCAGAGGGCCAGGACCCTGCAGAACCACCCCAAGGCTGAACCCTACCGAATTTAAAGGCCTCAGAAACAGACTTGTGGTTGCCAAGGGAGAGGGAAGTGGGTGTGTGTGTGTGGTGGGAGTTTGGGGTTAGCAGATGCAAACTACTATATATAGAATGGATAAACAACAAGGTCTTACTGTATAGCACAGGGAACTATATTCAATATCCTGTGATAAACCATAATGGAAAAGAATATACAGAAGAATGTGTGTGTGTATATATATATATATATATATACACACACACACATATGTATAACTGAATCACTTTGTTGTACAGCAGAAATTAACACATGTGGTAAATCAACTATACTTCAATAATAAATAAATACAGAATAGCTGCATTAAAATAAAATAAAAGCCTCAGAGAAGCTGTTATCAGCAAGGGCATTAAAAGGTTCTAGGGCATGTTTTTAAAACTTTAGACTCTCTGCTGTGGCTCCCCGCACAAGCCAACTGGCCATTTTTGTAAAAGTCACTGCAGGAAATGTAGACCTGCCTTGTTTTAATCCAGGTGTCAGTAACCTTGACAGGGCCCACCAGGCAAACCTGCTTGCCAAATGGTGATAAATGGGAACTGAATGACTTGGGAACAGAGATGCAGGCATAGTATCGGTAAAGTAGAAGTACCTGGACTATTTTTCCTTCCTTTCTTTATAAAAGCAGCTGCATAGCTGATATTTCACTGGAAGACTCATGTTTACAGACTGCATAAGCTAAGCTTTTCCTTACCTTCCTAGAATAATCATAGACACATACCCAAATAAATAACATTTACTTCTCAATGAGAAAAACAAAGACAACCATATTTCAGGAACTAAATAAAATACAGCCAGAAGTCATTATTATTATTATTGTCTCAGTAGTTTCTCAAATAGTATACTGACATTGGTATATATTCTTCTGTGGGGAGGAGAGTATATTCTTAATAAATGGATTATTTTCAAGTTCCCTTTCTAGCATTGGCAAATAGATTTTATGGTTGGCTACTTCATGGTGCATCACTTGACTAAATATGATGAAGGCATTAACAGTGTAGAGCATGGAAAATGATTGAATTATGTTAAATAAGCAGGTTATAAAATGTGGTGTACACTACGAGTACAGCTAGCATGAAGGTAAAAAATTTTAAAGCTACAGGCAAGAAGAGAGTGGTTGTTCCAGGGAGGTAGGATTATGGGTGAAAGGATATCCCTCAGCCTCCACACTTCCCAGTAATGCTGTCGTGCCTCATGTGTAATTAAACACAAAGTAAACAAATGATATCCTGCCATATCTGTCAGTCACCAAGTGTCCTGGACTCACCTCTGCATCCACAGCCCTTTGAAGACTCTCTTCATAATGCTCTTTCTCTTTCTTTATACACTCTTCTATTTTCATTTTCTCATTCATAAATGTATTACTGCAAATATTAAAGAAAAAAAAACTTATTGAAAAAAACTTAGTGAGATCACAAAGGCTGAAGCCAGGTTAACTTTTAAGTCATGCCACAAAAAGACTTACACATCTAGAGAAACTTCTTGCCTAATATTTGACTACATAATGCAAGACTCACATGCGCTCTTTGCACTTTACAAATGATCGAAGGAAGATGTGAAATTAAAAGTGAGTATTGGTGGGACTGCTGAGAAACTGGTTCACCATTTTTATGAGGTTAGGTTAAGTCTAATCTGGCTACTGAGTCAGAAATTCTATTTTGACCCATATTACAAGGTAATAACCCAAAGGAAAAAAGGGATATGCACAAAGCTGTTCATGGCATTACGATTATAACAGCTTAAAAAAAAAACAAACAAAAACCCGGCATGGACTATGACGTAAATGGAAATATGTGTATGAAACAATATTAAATAAGAAAAGCAGAATACAACTGCTTACTACTGAATACACTGGTTACCAGTATGTACAAACATTTCTATTAATAAAGGTTAAAAGGAAACTTTTTATAGGTTCATAACAAAAATTCTTTAATAAATCTTTAATTGTAGAGCAAGAAACTACTATAATATAGTTGAGACTGTTATTTCAAGTAACACAAAAGTTTTTCAAACACATTTTTAGTTTCAGGTTAATTCAAGGGAAAAGAAGAGTAATCAACAATGATAAATTCAGGACATTTTTTACACCGACAATGTGAAACAAAAGGAGAAACATCATAAAATAAAAATATTTAAAAAATAAATTTATTTAAATATTAATCTAAATAATAAAATAGAAAGAGAAATTTTTAAAAAGAGAAACATAATCATTTAAGAGAAACAGACAAGTAAAAATATATTTGGATGTCTCAATAAGTGCAGACTGTGCCTCTGGTATTAAAAGTATAATAAGATGTTAAAATAAATTTAAGCTTAATTTGCCTGATTTCAAAGGACTGGTCCAGAAGTAATTCACGTTCCTTTTCCTTTCCAGCGTTTTCCTGGGTATACCTACAAGTAAGTATAATCACCAAATTTTAATTAATTTTCAAAGGTTTTTAAAAACACGATCTCACACAGTAAATTCTTATATCCATGCAAACATTTCTTGAATTCTTTACATTTATTTTTGTTTCATTTCTAATATCTTCTAAATAGGCAAAGAATTTGGACCATTTTCCTTTTGGGAAAATTTCCTTCTACACCTGCAGGGCAGATCACCTTTTTTCTTCACTCTAAGTCTCATGTCTGCAGCAAAGAGCCCCTGTCTCAGTCCTCTGTCAGGAGCACCTCCAGGGGCTTCAACACGAGACAGAGGAGTAAGGTGTTGGATCATCATCAGTTTAACAGTGGTTCTCTCTCAAAATGAAAACAGCCTTCTATTCTTTAAAACAGAACCTCGGGGCTTCCCTGGTGGCGCAGTGGTTGAGAGTCCGCCTGCCGATGCAGGAGACACAGGTTCATGCCCCGGTCTGGGAAGATCCCACATGCTGTGGAGCGGCTAGGCCCGTGAGCCACGGCCACTAAGCCTGCGCGTCCGGAGTCTGTGCTCCGCAATGGGAGAGGCCACAACAGTGAGAGACCCACATACCACAAAAAAAAAAAAGAAGTGATGCTCTGACAGTTCTGGGTCTGAACCTTCAGAAGGGTGGGCAGCTTCCACTTCTGCACTCTTGGAAGCTCTTAGCCACCACATAAGCGGTCTGGCTACCATGATGGAGACCCCATGGAGAGATCAAATAGATAGAAGAAGCCACATGGAGAGAGAGAAGGCCTGAAACTGCATAGGAAGAAAGAGGCCAAGTCACCCCAGCATCCCAGCTGAGCCAGCCACAAGAGGAACCACTGACAAGACCAGCAGAAGAATGGTCCGGCCAAACAGCCCAGACTGCAAGAGCAGGATCAAATAAAAATTAATTTAAGCCGCTGAGTTTCTGGTGTTTTGTTCAACAGTAGATAACAATTAAGGTGAGGAATGATATGACATATCACTGTTTAGGGAAAGGGGTTAGGAATGGATCACAGAGAATCTTGAAACAAACCTGGTCCATCTGACAACTGCCTGAATGTATTACCAAATCCTTTGTATTACAGAACCAAATTTTAATAATTTAAAGATTCAGGATGGAAGTAATAAATAAAATGATCATCACAGAATCTTAGTGCTGGAAAGAACCTTAGATCTAAACAAGCCCCCTCATTTTACAATAAGGAAGACGGGTTAAAGGTAATGTTCACAGTAAGAGGTGGTGCTCAGACTGGAAGTTGGTTTCTTTGTTGACTTGCAGTCTTACCTTTATGTAATTTATCTGCAAACATGGTAGGTTTATAAAAAGTTTTAGGTGCAATAATTCCCCAATGGATGTTCTTTAAAATGAAATGAAAATACCTAAAATTTTCACTTTACTTGATATAGCTTGAAATTGAATATCAAAAACGAAAACCCAAAATATACCCCAATAATAAATAAATAAGTAAAAATCATTGACTTTCAAGTGTTACTTACATTTCACTGGCATTTAAAACCTTTTTCATCTTCTTCTTCAGTGCCTTTAGTCTCTCTTGGATTTCTTTTTTCTCCTGTTCCCATTTTTTAATTTCCTTTTCCAAATCTTCGAGGAACCAATCTAATTCTGTCTTTGAGATCTAGAAACATTTTAGAAAGTACCTAAATAAATGGGAAGATATACTTAAAAAAAAAAAAAAAAGAGCCTGAAAGACTATAATTGTGGTGGTGTGCTAGCTTAACCGATGACTCCAGTTCCACAGAACACACACTCAGGAGCTGGCTGTATGTGCTACCCTGGCCGAGGCTGGACATAAAGTCGCACAATACACAGCCTCAGCCCTCAAACAAGGATGGAGAGAGACATGACAGACTATCTGGTACTTGGGAAGGGCTTCTCAAAATCAGTGATATCTGATCTCTGTCTTAAAACATGGGTCTGTCACATGGAGAATGGATTCCAAGTAGTGGCAACTGGTGAAGCAGAAGGTTAAAAGAGTAAGGCCTGTCTGTGCAAAAAAGCAAGAGGTGCTGCATGGCTGGAGGACGAGGTGGGTGTTCAGAAGTCAGGGCACGGAGAATGGCATCTGAGGCACCTTGGGTTAAAATGATCAAGGGCCTTGTAAGCCACGCTAGGGAGTGTGGACTTTATCCTGCTGAAAACGGGAAGCCAGTGAAGGCTCTTAAGCAGGGTTGTGAGATGATGAGATTCCTATTTTAGAAAAATAACTGAAAGACAAAGAGGTAGACCAGAGTTAAGAGGGTGCATGAAGGACGAGAACAGTGACTTTCACATTTTCTTGACTTTCTCTGACACTTTCTTATTGTGACCCACAATAGCAAATACATTTTAATAATTATCTACAGCATATGTATATACATGTATATATATGCATGTGTATACACATAAAACTGAAAAAAAAATTGCCCTCACTTTCTGAGATGCCCCGGAGCAACTAAACCCGCGTGCCACAACTGCTGAAGCCCACGTGCCTAGAGCCCACGCTCCGCAACAAGAGAAGCCACCACGATGAGAAGCCCGCGCATCGCAACGAAGAGTAGCCCCCCTTCGCCACAACTAGAGAAAGCCTGCACACGGCAACAAAGACCCAACACAGCCAAAAAATAAAAATTAAATTAAAAAAATCTCACTGCAATAGCCCGGGTGAGAGACAATGAGGATGACAGTGGTAGCTGTAGGGATGATAAAAAAAAATAAAGGAAACTTTAGAAGACTAGAATGGATAAGACCACGTGTCTGACTGGATATATGGTAAAGCAGAAGGTGACAGAGTTAAGTTTCTACCTTGGATGAATAACTAAACAAAATTCCATTAACAAAAAAGGAGAATATGGAAGATGTACAGGAAAGAGGGAAATTAACCTAGATATGTATGTTTAAATAAATTTATGAGTAAACAATAAAATATATAGAAGAACTTAATAATTTTGACCCTGCAATCATTTTGATGGAACAGAGTAGAAATTTATAAGTGTTTGACAAAGACTACAAATCAAAGGAATAAAATTCTGAATTCAAACAGTCTTCCAACATAGCCACACAGAAAGGAATAACGTATTTCCCAGTTTTGCTGATTTACACATCTTCTAACAGGCTATTCTAGAGTGGGTTAGCACACCATCAAGACAGGTGTGTTCTGCTCCCCAAAGAACCTTTCCCAACATGGCAAACTCCAACCCCATTAATATACTACCAACCAAAAGTCCATTCACCAATTAATTAGTTGTAACTTGGAATGCATTTCCCCATAAAAAGCCATGTTAGAAACATCAGTTAAATAGCCAACACTTCTCTTCCAAGAAGCTCACAGTTACAGTGGTTAGCTGAAGAAAACGAGGTCTACAGTGTTAAAGAAGGCAAGTTTCCAGACCGTGAAGAGTCTATTTGACTGTAGAAGAAATAGTCTCAACCGGGGTTCTGGGAGCAGAGACATGCGGTGCTGCAAAGACGAGGAGGAAAGCTAAGACTCCCCTCTGAGACGGTTTCGAAAAAGACTCTCGTCTGTCTTCAGCA
The DNA here is from genome assembly GCF_011762595.2 of Tursiops truncatus. Classification (NCBI taxonomy): domain Eukaryota; kingdom Metazoa; phylum Chordata; class Mammalia; order Artiodactyla; family Delphinidae; genus Tursiops; species Tursiops truncatus. Next base: position 135,997,932 of record NC_047037.1, on the reverse strand, counting down.
GCCTCCCGTCTTCCTTTTGGCAGTGGGTTCCACGCTCTGGGCGCCCTTCCTCCCTCAACACCCTCAAGTTTCTCTGGACCCCTGACTTAAGCCCACCCCCAGCCGAGGGCCTGCCAACTCCCAGGCATACTTCCAGAACGTCCTTCCTCCCCTTCCCTTGCCATCCCTCACCCCGAGGGCGCCTGACGGCAGCACGGCGCTCAGACGAACCACTTCAACCGGCCCGGAAGTATCCACGCTTCACCCTTCAGCCTAAATGATCCTCTAAGCTACAGGGAGTCTGCACACATGTTTTGTTTGGCAAGCGCAGTACTTTTCGTTTGCTTTTCAAAATATAAATGTGTTATCTCTGCCTGGTCACGAAGGCTTTTGGTTTGCAACACCTGCCAGAACTTCAGGCAATATGACAAGGAGAAATGAAAAGCTGTTATCTGGATGCTCTGGACGGCTAGGTACACCACCAGTTGAGACAGCCTGCTTGGTCCGCTTTCTCACACAGGTGTTGCCTTTTGAAACTTCTTCTGAACCTACAAATTCTCTAAAAGTTTTATGTCATTTTTCGAGGTGTCATCTCTTCAGTGCCAGCAGATATACAGGCGGTGCATATGCTTGTAAGATGCCAGCCACTTATAAATGAACACGCTCTAGACTAATATTTCTAACATTACTATGGGAATCAGAATGGAGCAATAGTTACAAGAGACTAAAAGAAGCACCTTTCAACTTTACTGTTTTCCAGTTTGAAATTCTACTAGTAACGACGACTGCTTAATGAAGTCCCAACTTCATTTCTGCTTAGGGAGCCTTTCATTTTCCACCTCTGACCAGGTTCCCTGTAGCCTGAATTTCCTGCTTAGGCTTAGAATGTGACCAGGTCACTGAGACATGGGTTCAGCTACAGAAACTTGGAGCCTCCTCCTTCAGAAAAGACAGTGTACCCTGAAGCCAAGTTACACAGACTCCCCGTGAAATACGGCTGTCTAGTCAAAAGAGGCATCAACGTATGAGGACATTTCTCCCTCATCAGCTTTCGACACCAAGGTTTTGGATGTTCCTGGGAAGCAGGTTTGCTAACCAGTCCAGGTCCTTAATGACTTTAAAGTCCCGCTGCAGGAGTAGGGTTGACCTCAATGGCCTTGAGATGTGCAGGCCAACTGTTCTAAGGCAGCAGAGGTTCAACAGCTTAGTGACATTCCCTCCGTCACGGGGACAGTTCAACTCATTTTCCTTGCTGCAATCTTGCTGAGCCTGAATGTGCTGAGTCATTACTGTGACAGAGGTGACCACCATGCCTACTAGGCTTGCAAGATCCTGTATTCTACTACCATGACCAATGTCCATATGCACGCCTCGCTGCTGATGGCCAAGCCAAACTTGTTTCTTGCCTCTATTCTAAGCCAATGATTTCACCTAGGATTCAGCCCTTTGGCTGGGAGATGATGTACAACCTCAAGGTTATACTGGGACATAAGAACCTACTTGGCAACAAGTACCTCAAGCAGTTCAGGTATCAAAAGGCACAAAGTATTATAAACACACACACACACACCCCTACAGCTCAGCCATGAAAAATGCTACATGAGTTCATCTGCCATTTGTACTCACCACCCTTTAATGACATAGCTGGCCTAGGGCAGCTATCACGAGCTTGTCTCTGACTACATGAAAAAGAATAATCTGAATGCCTTTCTTTGAAACATTAGAATAGGAGAAACAACAGGCTGTATACAACTGCATCCTGTATTTACACAGTTCACTGACATAATTATAAACACCTCTGAAAGTCTTTTTCTCAATTAGAGAACATTTGGTTTTTATACCTCTTTTTTTAAACCTCAACTATGTTTTAAAGTCAATATTTGAAGTGCCTTCAGTAATATATATAATTCAAAAAATACAAAATAAAAAAGAATATGCTAAGTAAAGAAAACAGAATAAAAAGATAAGAATGATAATATAAAAACAGAGCCAGAGTAATATAAAAACAAACGGCATGAGGCCCTAACCATTCTTCAGAAACAGTATTAAAACTTTCTGGCAGTCGAAGTCCAATAAAAACAAGCCCACTGCACGAAGAAACGCAGATAGTAAAAGTAGAGAGAAATTACTTCTCAGGGCCTCATAAAGAGGACGCTACATAAAAGTCCTGGAAGATCAGCACAGAGCCTGGCACTTAAGAAGCATCCAATAAATATTTGTCAAATGAAAGAATGGGTGATACCCTCCACTACATACTAGCAGTAAATAAAGCAACAATCTTCACACAACGTCCAGGCCTGATGGCCTTTCATGTAGGCTGACAGAATGTGAAGACACAATTCACTAAACCCAGTTCTTCAGGGGCCCAAGTACAACTGTTTGATAACATCGGCGGAGCTCCTAGTCTGTACACTGAGATCCAAAGATGGCTAAGAAACAGTCGTCACTTTCAGGGAGATCACAGTTTGGTGGGGGAAATGTGCATAAAAGATAATTACTACACCGAACACAAAAATTAACTCAAAATGGATCACAGGCCTAAGTGGAGAGAGCTACAACTATAAAACTCTAGAATACAGGAGGAAATCTTGGTGCTTGGTGATCTTGGATTTGACAGTGGTTTCTCAGCTACGACATCAAAAGCATAAGCAACAAAAGAAAAAACAGAGAAAGCGGACTACACTGAAATTTAAAACTTGTGTGCTGCAAATGATACCATCAAGAAAGTGAAAAGACAACCCACGGAACAGGAGATAGAAGAAATAAAGTTGCAAATATGGAAGATGGGAGAAAATATTTCTAAATCATATATTTGATAAGCAACTTGTACCTAGAATACATATATATGAAAACTCTTAATTCAATAATTTAAAAACAAATAATGAAATTAATAAATGGGCAAAGGATTAAAACAGACATTTCTCCAAATTTTCCAAAGATATAAAAATGGACATTAAGCACATGTAAGATGCTCAACATCATTAACCTTTTAGGGAAATGCAAATCAAAACCACAATGAGAAACCACTTTACACCCATCAGAACAGCTAAAATCAAAAAGACAGATGATAATAAGCATTAGTGAGACCATGGAGAGATTGGATCCCTCATACACTGCTGGTGGGAATGTAAGATGGTGCAGCTGTTTTGGAACAGTATGGAACTTTCTCGAATTCTTAAATATGGGGTTAGCACACGACCCAGCAATTCCACTCCTAGGTATATACCCAAAAGAAATGAAAACATATGTCCACAGAAAAACTTGTACTCAGATGTTCATAGCAATATTATTCATAACAGCCCCAAACTGGAAAGAATCCAAATGTCCATCAACTGATGAATGGGTAAATAAAATGTGATACAGCATACAAAGGAATATTATTCAGCAGTAAAAAGGAATGAAGTGCTGATATATGTTACTCGGATGAATGTACATGGATGGACCCTGAAAACATAAAGCTAGGTGAAAGAAGGCACTCACAAAAGACCACATATAATATGACTCCATTAATATAAAATGCCCAGAACAGGCAAATCCACAGAGTAAATTAGTGCTTGCCTACAGCTGGGGGAGGGAGGGAGGAGAACAGGGAGTGACTGGTAGTGGTTATGAGATTTCGTTTTGGGGCGATAAAAATGTTCTAAACTTAAGATTGTGGTGATGGCTACAACAGCGTGCATATAGTAAAAACACTGACTATATACTTTAAATGGGTGAATTTTATGGTATGTGAATTCTATCTCAATAATGATATTAACAAAATGATAATTACTGTATAATATAGTGTGAGGCACTCATTATCACCACTGCATTAATAAGGGCGTTTAACCAAGCCTGAGCTGTCGTCAGTGACTGCTTCCTCAACAACACGATGCCCGAGTTGGACCCAAACAGTGAGGAGAAGTGAGCCAGGCTTGGGGAGGAAGAAGGCCACTTGAAGCAGAAGGAACAGTGCTGGGAAAAGGTCCAGAAGTGAGCAAATCACATGACAAGCACTATCCATTACGTAAGGAAGAAGGCAGAAGATGGAGTTAGGTACCAATCACAGAAGGTCTCTTAAGCTCTTGGTAATTACTGAGCATTAGTGAATTACTGGTGCTAACCTACTGTGGCAGAGGGATGGCATTCACAGCCCCATCCTTCACCCCTCCCCATATCTACACCCTTTCTCATGGGACCTTGGCGTTCCCTTCACTAAAGAGGCAGTCTCTTCCCCACCCCTGGCATCTGGGCTGGCTATGTGACTTGCTTTGCCTGATGTGATATTAGCAGTGACTGTCCTCACTTGCCCTTGTACTTACTGGAAGATGAAAGACACATGGAGCCGATCTAGTTGCCCCTGTTGTCCCCCTGAGGCCATTCTAGCACAGCCAAGAGCAGCACAGCCCTAGCTGACCCAAAGGTGAAACCGTCTAGCCAAGCCCAATCGGGATCAGCTAACCCACAGACTCACACATTTAATATTCACTGTTGTACATCACTGAGGTTTTTGTGGGTGGTTGTTACTCGGCATTATTATGGCGTCGATTAACTGACAGGCTGCTCATGAAATGCTGAGAAACGTTTTTCAACTGGTTGTGGAACTGACATTCTCTTAAGGGAGGACAAAAGCAAGGTATTTGGAGCCCGACACTCACCACCTGTTCTCCTGCTTAATACTGGTGTGACTTGGAGCAAGATGCATTAGCAAGTCCGGCCCCCTTTTTCCTTATCAGTAAAATGGAGAGAATATTATATACTATACTGTAACACTAGTACGCTAGGATTGTTTTGAGATTAAATAAAATAATACATGTAAAATATTTACAACTCAGTATGGCACATAACATGAGCTCCATAAATGTTAGACTAAAAAAAAAATGCTGGTGCAACTAAGGAGCCCGCCTGCCACAACTAAGACCCAGCACAACCAAATAAACAAATAACTAACTAAATAAATGTTAAAAAAAAAAAAAAAAGGCTGGGGACCTCCCTGGCGGCCCAGTGGTTAAGACTTCACCTTCCAATGCAGGGGTTGCAGGTTTGATCCCTGGTTGGGGAGCTAAGATCCCACATGCCTCGTGGCCAAAAAACCCAAAAAAACATAAAACAGAAGAGATATTGTAACAAATTCAATAAAGACTTTAAAAATGGCCCACATAAAAAAAAAATCTTAAAAAAAAAAATTTAAAAAGGCTGAACTTGGCAAGGGCAATAACTGAACAGGAGAACCCCACCTCTGTGAAGACGTGAGCTGAGGAAGCTCTGGCAGGCAGGGGCCCAAGATTCTGTTGAAACAGGACAAAGTTCCAAATTCTACTCCATAAATTATTCTGGGCCACAATTATTTTGACTGTGTTTTAAGAGTCAGTGTCAACTAAATCCCCATCTTAGCTCTAAGCAAATCCCATTAAAGCACCTGAAGAACATATGACCTAGGAGAGATGGGGAGTGCCTGCTTAATGGGTACAGGGCTTCTTTTTGGAGTGTTGAAAACAGTTCTGGATTGGATGGTGGTAATGATTATACAACATGATGAATATACTGAAAACCACTGAACTGTATACTTTATAGTGGTTAAAGGTGAATTTTACCTTAATAAAACAAGAAAGAACATATGCCCTTGAGCAACATGGCAACCAGTTATAACCTGCTGGTTGCAGGTGAGACGTACATTAAAAACAATAGGAGACTCTGGCTTTAGAATTGCTATTTTCCTCTGGCAGGGAACAGAGAATAGGCCCATCCCTAATGATAATCAAACTCCATCAGCTATATGCAATAGCTGGCCCAGATTCTTACTGATGCTTTGTAAACGCTCAGCGCTTTTCAAGTACTTTGTAAATAAGTGATTTTTCTCAAAGAGGGCATGACAGCATTCTGGGTGGGACAATTCTTCCTCCTTCTATACTTATCTCTGGCCATTCCCCACCCCTTTCCAACCACCTCTGTGAGTCCTCACAAAACTATGAAGTAGAGATTACATTATTAATGAGGAAACTGAGGGTCGAAGAGATGGAGTAAATTATTTTAGGTCACAAAGCTATTAAGTGGTGGTGCTGGGGTCACTAGCCAGGCAGTCTGACTCTTATTGCCCAAGTTTTTTTTTGTTTTTTTATTTTTGGCTGCGTTGGGTCTTCGTTGTTGTGCATGGGCTTTCTCTAATTGCAGCGAGCAGGGGCTACTCTTAGCTGCCGTGTGCGGGCTTCTCATTGCGGGGCTTCTCTTGTTGCAGAGCACGGGCTCTAGGCATGCAGGCTTCAGTAGTTGTGGCACGTGGGCTCAGTAGCTGTGGCTCGTGGGCTCTAGAGCGCAGGCTCAGTAGTTGCGGCACGTGGGCTCAGTAGCTGTGGCTCGTGGGCTCTAGAGCGCAGGCTCAGTAGTTGCGGCACACGGGCTTAGTTGCTCTGCTTGCCTGAGTTCTTAAACGTGATTTGCTACTGCTTGCCTCTCTCTTCTCTATAAGGGGGAAGGGCTGTTGTATTTAATATATCCAAATGTGGGATCAAGAAACTTTAAGTATTAGCTCATAACCTCAGTGATCTAAGAGAGTCAAAGGCCAAGGGAAAGATCAACAAAAGTGGAAATTCCTTTTTACATTTATAAAAGGTTTTCCACAAGTGAATTCTGAGTATAGTCATGATTAATAAAGAAGTTATCTGCTTGGCCTCATCTGCTCTTGTGCAGACAACAACCTAAGGATCTCAGACAAGCAATTTATCCTGCTAGGAAACAGGTATACATTTTACATGGAAAGTCTAATAACCTAACTGGCCTGTAATTTGAGGGACTAAATAATGGCTCTTTTTAGAAAATGGACTGACTACTCTTAAGTACAACCACGTGGAACCCGACCCAGAGCCTTAGCCAAGTTAAAAAGCAGGTCAGAAGCCCAAGCCCACCAGCCAAAGCTGCTGCTCTCACAGCCCTCCTCCCTGCGCGCTCATTTACTGTACATTTCTTGGTCAAGTGTACAAAGAAGCCTTGATGAGCTGCACAAATACAGGACCCAGTCAGACCAGCAGTTTATAAAGCTGGACAAGCCTCTGCCAGAAAGAAAGAAACCTCACTCACCAGATGCCCACCTAAAATTAAGTGGCTGAGTCTGCAAATCTGCCCTCAGCACTTAATCGGGTGAACACAGGCATTCCCGCACGGATTTATTAAAACTGAAAACTGAATTTTCCTGAGGCAATACAAAGTTTACAAAAATATGTTATTTTGTTAAGCCCCCCAAGTAGCTTATCCAAATTAGTGTTCTGTGAGCCACTGTGCAGGGCTTTACTTTTGCTCATTTTTCCCTCTTCGCAATCAAGAAGACTTCATTCATCTGGGCAACTGAGCAGAAAGGCTGCTTCCTTCCAATTCTTCTCATTCTTCAAATCTCCCCGGTCTCATCCCAAGTAAAAACATGTCCTAAGGAATGTTATAACAGTAACCTTTACATACCAACCCTTTTCTTCCAGGCATACTTAAATCTCAATAAATGAGTTTATTGATTAAGGTCCCACAGCTCATTTTCCTCTACTTAATATGTGACGTCAGCTATTGACTCAGACATCTGGAACAAATTCTTCCTTTCTTAAATGGACTAACAGCCCTTTGTTACCTCTGTACAAAAGACCTCAGTTTTTACAAGCTGATTATAAAATGGGCAGAAGACCTGAAAAGATATTTTTCCAAAGAAAACATTAAGATGGCCAACAGGTACATGAAAAGATGCTCAACATCACTCATCATGAGAGAAATACAACTCAAAACTACAATGAGATATCACCTCACACCTGTCAGAATGGCTGTCATCAAAAAGAACACAGTAGGACTTCCCTGGTGGCACAGTGGTTAAGAATCCGCCTGCCAATTCAGGGGACACAGGTTTGATCCCTGGTCCGGGAAGATCTCACATGCCGTGGAGCAACTAAGCCTGTGCACCACAACTACTGAAGCCCGCGCATCCTAGAGCCTGTGCGCTGCAACTACTGAAGCCCGCACTCTCTAGGGCCTGCGTGCCACAACTACTGAAGCCCGCACGCCTAGAGCCTGTGCTCTGCAACAAGAGAAGCCACCTCAATGAGAAGCCCACGCACCACAACGAAGAGTAGCCCCCGCTCGGCACAACTAGAGAAAGCCCACTTGCAGCCACCAAGACCCAACGCAGCCAAAAAAAATTTAAAAAGAGCACAATAAATGCTGGCAAGGATGTGGAGAAAAGGGAACCCTTGTACACTGTTGGTGGGAATGTAAACTGGTGCAGCCACTATGGAAAACAGAATGGAGGTTCTTCAGAAAACTAAAAATAGAGCTACCACATGATCCAGCAATTCCACTCCTGGGTATATATCCAAAGAACATACAAACACTAATTCAAAAAGATATATGCACCCCAATGTTCACAGCAGCACTATTTACAATAGCTAAGATATGGAAGCAACCTAAATGTCCATCAACAGATGAATGGATAAAGAGATGTGGTATATATACACAATGGAATATTACTCAGCCATAAAAAAGAATGAAGTTCTGTCATTTGGAAGAACATGGATGGACCTGGAGGGTATTCTGCTAAGTGAAATAGGTCAGACAGAGAAAGACAAGTCTCTATTTTATTGCTTATTTGTAGAATCTAAAGTATAAAACAAACGAATGAATGTAACAAACCAGACTCACAGATAGAACAAATTAGTGGCTACCAGTGGGGAGAGGGAAGGGCGGAAGGGCATGATAGGGGTAGGGGGTTAAGAGACACAAAGTACTATGTATAAAATAAATAAGCAGCAAGCATATATTGTACAGCACAGGGAAATATAGGCATTATTTTGTAATAACTTTAAATGGCGTATAATCTAATAAAAATATCAAGTCACCATGTTGTACACCTGAAACTAATATTGTAAAAAAGCTATATTTCAATTTTTAAAAAAAGACCTTAGTTTAAAAAACAAATGTACCATGATTTCCTCACATCTATAGTTCCATTCTCCCACTAATTCAATTGGGCCTTGCCATGAATCAGTATTACTCCAAGAACCAGTCACATGTAACTGAAGGTCAATCTTAACTAATGGAATTCAAGATCAGGAGACTCAACCAAGATACTGTGGGTGACTTTACAGTTCTAGTATGCCAACGCTCCATGGCTTATTTTTATATTTCCTGAGTAGTAAGATTAAGATGATGATGATAGTAGTAGTAATAATAGTGGCAGGCAACTCTTACAGAGCTCTTACTATGCACCAGGCAACGTTCAGTACAGCTGGCCTTCTGTATCCTCAGATGTGGAACTCTCGGATACAGAGGGCTAACCATATTGCAGCACTGTATACAAGGGACTTGAGAATCTGTGGATTTGGGTATTTCTGAATGGGTCCTGGAACCAATCCCCTGCAGATACTGAGGGATAACTGTACTTTACAAGTATTAATCTAACCGGGCAAATGGGAGCTACTGTTACCCAAATTTTCCAGATAAGAAACTAAAGCACAGAGATACTAAATAACTTGACCAAGATCAGAACTAGTATAGAACTAAGCCTGGATCTGAATCCAGTCAGTCTGACTCCAGGCCTCACACTCTGAACCACTATTGCTACACAACTTCTCTCACTATAAACAAGAATTTAGGGACTTGCCTGGTGGCAATGGTTAAGAATCCGCCTCCCAATGCTGGGGACGCAGGTTCGATCCCTGGTCTGGGAAGATCCCACGTGCTGCAGAGCAACTAAGCCTGTACGCCACGACTACTGAGCCTGCACTCTAGAGACTGCAAGCCACAGCTACTGAAGCCTGCACGCCTAGAGTCCATTCTCCGCTGCAAGAGAAGCCACCACAATGAGAAGCCTGTGCGCCTCAACGAAGAGTAGCCTCCACTCGCCACAACTAGAGAAAGCCCAAGTGCAGCAACGAAGACCCAACGCAGCCAAAAAAAAAAAAATGCCATGAATTCAGAACACAATGATAAAAAAATTTAAACAATAATAATAATTTAACTTGGAGCTTAGTCTCCAGAAAATACTTTTGGGTTTTTTTGGGTATTTATTTATTTATTTTAACATCTTTATTGGAGTATAATTGCTTTACAATGGTATGTTAGTTTCTGCTTTATAACAAAGTGAATCAGCTATACATATATATACCCATACCTCCTCCTTCTTGAGTCTCTGTCCCATCCTCCCTATCTCACCCCTCTAGGTGGCCACAAAGCACCGAGCTGATCTCCCTGTGCTATGCGGCTGCTTCCCACTAGCTATCTATTTTACATTTGGTGGTGTATACATAAGTCCATGCCACGCTCTTACTTCATCCCAGCTTACCCTTCCCCCTCCCCATGTCCTCAAGTCCATTCTCTATGTCTGTGTCTTTATTCCTGTCCTGCCCCTACGTTCTTCAGAACCATTTTTTTTTATTCCATATATATGTGTTAGCATACGGTATTTGTTTTTCTCTTTCTGACTTACTTCACTCTGTATGACAGACTGTCCATCCACCTCACTACAAATAACTCAATTTCATTTCTTTTTATGGCTGAGTAATATTCCATTGTATATATGTGACACATCTTCTTTGTCCATTCATCTGTCGATGGACACTTAGGTTGCTTCCATGTCCTGCCTATTGTAAATAGAGCTGCAGTGAACATTGTGGTACATGATTCTTTTTGAATTATGGTTTTCTCAGGGTATATGCCCAATAGTGGGATTGCTGGGTCATATGGCAGTTCTATTTTTAGTTTTTTAAGGCACCTCCATACTGTTCTCCATAGTGGCTGTATCAATTTACATTCCCACCAGCAGGACAAGAGGGTTCCCTCAGAAAATAGTTTTAGTTAAGCAAACAAACTGAATTATGATATATGAAAATTCAGATTCACAGCCCTTTTCTTAGACTGCAACTTGTACAGCTTCTAAAACACTGCAAAAAAATACTGTTACTTTAATATGTCATAAAGAAATCTGAAATAGGCAACGAGAAAGATTCCTTTTGTTTAGCCAAGAATGCAGTAGCCCAGCTAACTGAGGCTACACGAGCACAATTCTCCTAATGATACCGCATGCTATTAAAGAGGGTTTCAGATAGGGTTACCTTGTTTTCTTCTAGGTGCCTTTTCAACTTTTCTTCCAAATCCTTGGTTTCTTCTGAGCCCTTGATATTTCTCTGCTCATAATTTTCACATGCTTCCTTAAGCTGCTCTTGTAAAACTTGGTACTCCTTTTCAATCTGTGAAATACTCCCCTAAAAGTATAATACAAAATTATCTATTAAAAGTAGTTTTAAAAGCCTATTTCTGATCTTGTTCTGAACTGTCTCTTAAAATAAACAAAGGAGAATATATGGCAGATGAAAATTTACAAGGGAAATGTCACAATAATTTAAGAATTAAAAACCCGTTACACTGTTTATCAAAGCCAGCTCTTTATTTATTTATTTCTTTGGCTACATTGGGTCTTAGTTGTGACATGTGGGATCTTTGTTGCGGCATGTGGTATCTTTTTCTGTTGCAGCGCACGAGCTCAGTAGTTGCAGTGTGTGGGCCTAGTTGCCCCGCGGCATGTGGGACCCCAGTTCCCCAACCAGGGGTCAAACCCGTGTCCCCCACAATGGAAGACAGACTCCCAACCACTGGACCATCAGAGAAGTGCCAAGCCAGCTCTTTTTTTTAAAAAAAAATTATTCATATTACTGGAACTCACAAGGAAACTTCTCAATATGTACCATAATTAGCTCTGAATATTTGTTTTAGAAGAGTCCAATATTAAATTAACAGTTTGATGTGAATGTCATCCTCCACAATTAACATCAAGAACTACTTACCAGCTTTAAAAACTGCAAATTTATGCATATTTTAGATATGAACAGGACATATTAATTTTGGCCCTACTTTTATAGTGTTTCAAATGGATAGTTGCTGCTATTTTTAAAAGACGAGTTAAAATAGTATCAATAAATTATTTACATTTATGTAACTGTCTCTCAGACAGCTTAAAAAAAAAGCAAACAGGGCTTCCCTGGTGGCGCAGTGGTTGAGAGTCCACCTGCCGATGCAGGGGACACGGGTTCATGCCCTGGTCCGGGAAGATCCCACATGCCGCGGAGCGGCTGGGCCCATGAGCCATGGCCGTTGAGCCTGTGCGTCTGGAGCCTGTGCTCCGCAACGGGAGAGGCCACACAGTGAGAGGCCCGCGTACCGCAAAAACAAAACAAAACAAAAACAAAAAAAAGCAAACAGAAGTCATACTGCAATGTGAAATGTTGGCAAACAATGAGTAGCATTTATGTATTTTTTTAAAGCCTTTCATACTGCTAAGACTGGCAGCAATCACACATTTGTGTCTGAAAGAAGCACCTGTTTGATGCTGGCAACTCCTCCCAGCTGCAGGTAACTGCTCTACCAAGATACGAGGGGCCTTGGCAGCCAGGCTTTGGAAATCTAACCCAGTGGCACAAACTTGGTCCATCTTCCCCATCTCCTGCACCTCTCCCAGCATCTTAGCATCTTCCAAGTGTAAAAAGGCACGGAATCAAGGTTTTGAAATTCTGTAAATTATCAGAGAACCGTGCACTGTGGCCAAGGTGACCATACGTGCCAATTTGCTGTGAAGAGTCTCAGTTTTTGTCATCCAGACTGAAAGTTCAGCTCTACGAATACAGCCCATATTTAAATAATCAACTAAATGGTGAACCTTACTATGACCCACAAGCAAGCCTTTACAGTTTTAGATCTTAGCTATTTCTGTTTTCAGTCTCAATTCAGCAAAAGGATCACAATGCAACTCAGTATTATGAATTAATTCATATGCCCCAAATTGCTAACAGAGACAGGCAGCAAGTTATATGCCATCTCTATGTTATTATACTTAAATTTCACCACAACTGTGTAAGAGGTATGTTATTTTCAGTTTTTAAAGATCAGGAAACCAAGGTTTAGAGAAGACAGGCAACTTCTCAAAGTCCCAGAAGAAAGCAGCCGTGCTGGGGATAATTTTAAGTCTCACTGGTTGAGAAACCAGCAATCAACTATGCTAATGTCAAGGTCCTGAAACTAAGAGCTAATTTAAGAAAGCATTCGTGAATTATCCCAACACTGATGAGAATATTTATATGAGGGTAAAAACACTGGCTCAAACAACACAGCGTACCTGGTTAAAGCTAAGTAGTGTAAGAACTCAATACCACTCATTCTACTTGGTATACACTCATATTCAGACAACAATGTTCACCACAGCACTGTAAGCATGAAAAGCTAACATAATCTAAATGTTCGACAAAAGAATCTAGTCAAATAATCTATGAATTCATATAATGGAATACCAAGCATGCATTAAAAATGTTGGTGAAAAATTGGTATTTACTGACATGGAAAAAAGTCCACAATACATTAAGACTGAAAATTTCAAATGTAACATATACGGTATGATACCATCTTTTAAAAAGCATTGCTAAAATAAATAAATAAATTAAATAAAATAAAAAGCATTGCTAACTTAAATGCCAATGTTAAAATAAAACCTGAAAGGCTGCACATCAAATTCTAACACGGGTGATGGGAATGTAGATAATTTTCAATTTCTCTTTCATAATTTTCAGTATTGTTCATTAAAAAATTTAAGGGCTCTATATTATATTTTATAATTGGCTAAAACTGTAAAGCTATTTGTAAAAATAGTAGCAGGCAACACGAAGTTCTAACCTTACTTATTCCTAATTAATTACACACCTGATATTATAAATCACTCCTAACCAGTGATCATAGAATTGCTTCATTTTTAAATGACAGAGTAATATTCATTATATGGATGTACCATAAATCACTTAACTAGGAATATCGATGGATATTCACGTTGTATTCAATTTTTTGTTGACATAAATACAGATAAAACAAATATACAAATATCCTGTTCACTGGTCTCTGTACACATATATGAACGCAGATAAATTCCAAATTGCCTTCCCCCCAAATTTACATTTTTATATTCTTTCAATAATGTATAAATGATTGTTTTTCTTACTTCCATTGGGGTTGGGCACCATTTTATATGTTTAAAAATTATCCTTATTTCTTTTATGGCAGATTGTCTATTCCCATCCATTCCCATTTTTGTGTCAGATTATTAATTTTTTCCTTATTGATTTACAGCAACTTCATATGCTAAGCAAGGAAATTAGTTCTCTGTCCTATGCTGCAAATAATTTTCCTAGTTGGTCATTTGTGTTTTGATGCTGTATATATTTGTTCATACATATATATATGTTATGTGCATATGTACAGACACATTATATATGTGTGTGTAAACACATATACACAAATACTTTTCTGTCCTGCTGTTCATTAATCTTATTTTAAAAATTTTCCTTTTCTTCTAGGTACTCTTCTAGGTCCAGTTTTTAATATTTAAATGTTTTATCTGCCTGGAATTTATTCTGGTATATGGAATGAGGTAGGGATCCAAGTTAATTTTTTCTAGTTGGCAACGCACGTCTCCTAACACCACGTATTTAATAATCTACTTTTTGCTCACCAACAGCTAGCATTTTTATTAGACCTTAAATTTCTATATTTTGTTCTACTGGATTCTTAGTCTAACGGTCTATTTATGTGCTAATATAGATTTATATTATGTTTTGATACCTACCTGCACAACTCCCCTTCCTATACTTTCTTTTCCATGGGCATTCTTGATGTTTGTTTTTCCATATGAAGTTTAGAATCAATTTGTCCAGTTTCAAATAAATTCTGTGCAGTAGCCAGCCACCAAGGTGGCCCCCAAGATCCTTGCCTTTTGGTATTCATGCCATTGTATAATCCTCGCCTACAATGTATCAGGGTTGGTGGGTTGGTCTATGTGACCAAGACAAATACAGGAGAAGCGATACACTGTGACTTCCTAAAGTAGGTCATGAAAGCCACTGTTACTTCTGCCTTGGATCACCCACTCTGGGGAAAGCCAGGCCTCAGGAGGACACTCAAGCAGCCCTAGGGGGAGGCCCACAGGCAAGGAACTCATGCCTCCTGCCAACAGCCAGCACCAACTTGCTAGGCATGTGAATGAGCCATCCTGGAGGTAGCACCTCCAGTCCCAGTTACTCCTGCAGATGCTTGAGCCAAGGTCAACACCTTGACTGCAACTCATAAGAAATATCTGGAATGACCCAGCTAAACTGCTCCTCCATTCCTGACTCATAGAAATTGTGAGGTAGCTTGTTATGCAGCAATAGATAACTAATACACTCCGTTCATGTTTGTTTTGAGACTGTGTTAAATTAAAATCTTTAGAGAGAACCAATCTCTTTAATAATAGGTCATCCTATTCAAGTACACTGAACATTTTCTCATTAAGTCTTCTGTGTGTCTCAGTAGCATTTTAAAGTCTTCTTTCACAGGTTTACATATTTTATCTTTTTTGATGCTATTGAAAATGTAATCTTTTCTTTTAATATAATTTGCAATGGGTTGCTTATATATGGAAAGGAATTTTATCCAATCAACCTTCTGAATTATCTTACATTTTGGTATTGGGTTTTCGGTTGATCACTTTGGATGTTCCAGGGACACAGTCTTAGCCTCTGTAAATAATGATACTTATACCTCCACCTTTAAAATCTTATTTTTTTCTCTTATCTGATTTTTTCAGCTAATATCTCCAGGATAATAATAAATATTAATGATGATATATAACCTTTAAGCAAGATGACGCATTTGGCTTAAGAAAGATACAAGCATGTTGAAAAGTATTCATCTATTCCCATTTGATTATGAGTTTTAGTCAAGAAAAAAACTTGAATTTTTTCCAATACCCTATCAGCAACTATGGCGTTGATCAAATGACTTTTCTCTTAAGATATATTAACACAGCAATTATATTAATAGATTTTCTAATTGAATCATTCTTAAAGTGGTGAAAGTTTTTATAATAATTTCTGTATTATTCATGTGAATAAGCTTTTATTTATAAATTAATACAGACTCATTATACCAGTTAAAACAATAAAGCCGTTATACTTCACAATCAGTAAGCTAGAAAAAACTTACCTTTTCCTCTGCCTCCCCTTCCTAAATTCAAACAATAAAAACAAAACAATAATTTTTTGTTATGTTCTAAAGCTTATTCTATAATGTTTTGTATGGAATAACTGGCTTCAAAATAGTTCTAAGTTCGTCATTTCCATCTAGTTAAAAGTAAAGAAAATTAAACCTTTAAACAGTTTAATATGATTTTGACTCACCTGTTGTGCCTCAAAAGGATCATACGGCTCAGTATTGACTTCTTGATGCATTATATTCTGAGACACCTTTGGGCCAAAACAAATACATTCAGTCTATCTCAACTGCACTAGTAAAATAAATCCATCATGTAATAACATTTTGAAACGTGCCCATAACTTTTTCAAGGTTTTTTTGGGCCACTTTAGATAATGTTCTATGCTTTCTACAGATATTTGTAACAGGAAAAAGTGATCATTTATAATTAGTAAAAGTGAAAATGATTTGGGTTCGTTACTGTTAACATAATTCTTCAAAGTTTTCTAGAAAGCAAAAAACTTAATGAGTAGGAGGATAACCAGTAAGGATTTAATGAATTCATGCCTGATGAAGTTAACTATAGAGGAACCTTAGCTTATTCTCATGCTTGTCAGGAACTTTTATTCACATCTCTCTTGTTTCTCTCCATCTGGTTGTGTCTTTTAACTCCCTTACTCCTCCCCTGGCTTGGTAGGAGAATTGGGCATGTGCAGCCCAGACTCTTCCTTTTTCCTTTTTCTTGGGAGCTGCCCGTGCAGAAAGCACGTTTCCCCCTCCTTCTCCATGCACTATGTCTCAGGGGCAGGCACCCAAGTTAGGAGGCCTTCTAGGCCAGCACTGCTGTAACTAGGTGGGGAAGCTGGTATGTCATGGGCTGCACTCTTAGGACAGGCACTCTCTACAGAAACAGCCACATCTTCCTGCCATACTTTTATTAATTATCAAGGTGATGTTTTGGCTCCATCTGCTGGTTCCACTATCTTATTTCTCAACTGGTGCAAAACTTGGATAGGAAGGATGTTATTTACCAAACCCAAAAATTCCTTCTGGCATTACCTGTCACGCCCTACAAAAGGGTTCATAAAGTCCATCATTTTAAAGAATTTTAGTAAATATAATGGCAATGAAAAATGAAGAGGAAAATTTAACTTTAGTATTAAGAAGGCTTTCTGTTTTCAGTCTTACCTGTACAGCAACCATTTGTGTATGTGGAATATCTGTTACTTCATCGGTGCTTTCTGGATTTACTTCCTGCTTGGCAGAATTTCCACAGTGGTCATCATTTCTGTTAGACTCACTTTGGGCTGTATCAGCACCATCCGTGATGCACTGTGACTTTACTGGTATTTCCAAAGATTCTTGAAGGATTTGTGTTTCAGAGGCAATCTGGTTACCAGGGACATTCTCAGCACTGAAATGATGGCCCTCAAAACGCACTTCTGTTATGTCACTGGCTACAAAAGACGGCACCACTGGTATTGATCTTTGCAGCTGATATTCAGAAGAAACTCTGGCCAGAGGTGCATAAATGCTATACTGGGGCAAAGTCGGTAACACATTTATAAACGCTGGTGGTGTCTGGGTAATGTCAAATCCCCGAAAGGGAAGATACGTACAGTATCCTGTGACCAACTGGGGTTGAGTCCAATAGGTTGGTTTCACATCCTCTGTAACTGGTTTGGGAGAATTAGAGGAGACATGTTTGTGACTTGTCTCCTCGGAGACTGGTTTGGGAGAATCAGAAGACACCCCTTTGGGCTTCTCATCCTCAGAAACTGATTTGGAAGAATTATCGGAAATTAGTTTCGGCTTCACAGCTTCACAAGGTGACTGGGGAGAATTAGCAGATGTAAGGTGGGGCTTCACATCCTCAGAAGCTGGTGCTGAAGATAAGTCAGACACTGGTTTGGATTTCACATCTGGTTTAAATTCCCTAGCAGTTGGATTCAGCGGTAGTTTAACTCGTAAATACTCTCCTGTTTTCGAAATTTCTTCTACTTTTGTCTTAATGTTTTTCTTCTTTCTCTTTTTCTTAAGCCGTAACGCAACTTTCTTCAATGCAATACAGTTGTCAATCACAACAAAACGAGGACATCCCAGGAGAAAAGATTTCAAACCACCTGCTTTTTCTAGTATCTGTCGAGTTTCTTCTGGGAAAAACTCATATTCTTCAGAAAACATCTTGTTACTCATGTCCAAGGGACCATGTTCCTCTAACAACTGAGAGAAATAACTTGGAAAAAATTTACGTAAGTTATTATAAGGAAGTACTTGTACATGTTTATCTGAAAAAAATACTTCCCAATATTTCTCCCAAAGCAAAATACTACTTCACTTCTAACTGATCTTGACACCTCCCCAACAAATATGTTATACTCATATTAAATCTCAGAAAGGCTAACTGTAATCAATGATACTATAAATAAAATTTTGTTTACCCCTCAGAAAATAATCCTTTAAAAAATTTTGGGGAAAAAAGCTAAAGGAGATTAAAAAGTTATTTTTATAAGTTTCAATTAAATAATTATTCACTATATTTTAAAAAACAATGAAAATCAAAGAAACTTATTCAAGAAAAATAACAAGGCTATCAATAACAAAAACATCAAATGAAAAAGGGAAATCAAATTTCAAAAAAATCCTATTGGAATTTACATATAGTAAATCTATTAACATTTCTCTGTTTAGGAATATACAATGGTTCAGAATTATTGAAATCAATCAGGTCTGATCAATAAACCACCACAGTGCAGGATCAGATCCACAGTAATGGGGCCAATCCCTTAACCTGCCTCCATCTGTGGACTGGGTTTGTTCACTCCAGTTCTGGGGCCATGTTCTTTTGCCATTCTTGTGCCAGGCTCAAAGAGGCTTCCTCTCCCATTTGAATTTGGTATTCAGTCTGTAACAGTGGCACAACTAGCAAGAAAGACACATACCAGGTACACTAAGAAGGCTTTTTCAAGAGCAAAAACCTCCAAAGGAACATTCTTAGTAAATTAAAGCTAACCAGGAAGATAACTTATTCAGGAGGAAGGTAAAAACAATACATCTTTGAAGCAAAAGAAAACCACTTTATGTGCAGATGCTGCTGCACATAAATGCACAGGACAATTACAAGTGATTAATTAACCCCTATTGAAAGCAACTGCTACACTGAAACATAAAGACCAAAAGCCACTTCTCTTTGCCTGCACTGCTGATCCAAATACTTAAAAGCCGTCAGTCTCTTTTAAAGTGTTTTTTGATAAACATTTTCCCCTTAGAATAAGCTCTGCAATAGAAACTCCCCTACATACATGTTGTTTTGCAAGGTAACAGGTTAAATATGCGTTTGCCTTAAGATTCTAATCAAACTTCATTTTTAATGAGAAATTTCTAAAAGCAGAAACTGTTGAGGGAGGGAAATAAGGTAAAAAGAAGCAAATCACTGTAGCCTCAGGAACAGTAACCCTTGCTGAGGGTTCTGGCCAATTGGTATAAATAACACTGACCCCACAATCTGTCCCAAGAGAGACCTTTCCAGTTGGTGTTTAGCTGTCACAAGCAACAGCAGATAATTCATCAGTGGTGTTATGTGTATTTACTTTTTGCTCTCCGTGATGAATACTATAGAGAATCATTTAAAAATAAAGCTTTTCTACCTGCATTAAAATACTTAAATCCAAAATGGGATCACTAAAGAACAGAGACCACAGGAAAGAAAACCATTACCAGTAATTTAGCAGAGAGCTTTTCAAGAGTTCGCAACATGAATGATGATATAGATATGGTGATGATTATTGAGTAACTAATAAAAGTCAGATTCCTGAAGAATACTTAAGGATACAAAAAAGTGCTCACCATGCATTTTTAGGTGAAAAGGGCAAATGACAAAGCTGAGTGTAGAGTTAAATAACAGCTTATAAAGTCCAAAGCATATATTTCATACATATAAACATTTTAAAAGTCTGGGGACTTCCCTGGTCCAGTGGTTGAGACTCCACACTTCCACTGCAAGGGGCATGGGTTTGAGCCCTGGTCGGGGAACTAAGATCCTGCATGCCGCACGGTGCGGCCAAAAAAATAAAATAAAAAGTCTGAAAGGATACACACCTTTTTTTTTTGAAGAAATAGAGCCTCCATGTTTTTTCCACTGGCTAAATAGCAATGAACTTTTCATACATTCAAACAGAACAAAATTTAATTCAACAAAGAAAAATAGCATTATAACCACATTGTGAATAAAATTTTTATAGTGATTGTTATTTGAAATGCAACACAAAATGAACTTTAACTCTATTTATATGCTTTTCTAGCCTTGAAAAATAGTTTCTGTAGATAAACATGGGGCCCAAGATAGCACAAATATGATTTCTTCATAATCCAGGCTCTAATAGGGGTAGTGTTCTTGCACTTCAGAACCTGAGGCAGACTGGCCATGCTGTGCTTGACGGAAGTGATAAAAATAATAATAAAGTTAATTTTACCACAGATAACAATAGTTGCTATATTACATACATGTACATGTTTTCATATTTTAAGGAACCTCCATACTCTTTTCCATAGTGACTATACCAATTTACCTTCCCATCAACAGTGAACAAGGGTTCCCTTTTCTCCACATCCTTGCCAACACTTATTTCTAGTCTTTTTGATAAAAGCTATTCTAACAGGTATGAGATGGAGATGATAGCTTATTGTGTGTTTATTTTTAAACTGAAGTACAGTTGACTTAAAATATTGTGTTAGTTTCAGGTTTTACAGCAAAGTGATTCATTTATATTTTTTTTTTCAGGTTACTTTCCATTGTAGGTTATTACATTATTGTGTTTTTGATTTGCATTTCCCTAATGATTAATGATGCAGAACATCTTTTCATGTACCTGTTGGCCATCTGTATGTCTTCTTTGGGAAAATGGCTATTCAGGTCTTCTGCCCATTTTTTAATTGGACTGTTTGGTTCTTTTGCTATCGAGTTGTATCAGTACTTCATACATTTTGGATATTAGCCCCTTATCAAATATATGATTTTCAAATTATTTTCCCATTTGCAAATATGTGTATGTATATTTTCATAATTCAGTGATGATCATTAGTGTCTTAAATGGTCCTTAATGGACTGTCACATGCTAGTGCATGTCACTGTCAGAACAGGGGCAAGGGATAGGAATGGGAAAAATATTTCCAAAAGCATTCCCATCCTACTATTCTGGTTGTGCCCCTTTGAAAAAATCACTGTTTTCTACATGCTCATGATTCCTTTTTTTTTAAAGAAATAGATTAAAAGATGAGGACCCAGTTCCCTCTTTCCTGGAAGAGAGCATGACAAGTAAGCAAGAACCACATTTTCTTTTTGGTAGGCAAAGACTGATAGGGAGAAAAAACCCGATTCTTATTACACAAAGTCATTTTTATTTGCAATACAGTGATTCAACCAATGATCAATTTTGCGCTCCTGCTACTTGTAAGCTGCGTGATAGAACTACATTTTCTACTTTTCCTGAAATCTTCCCCAGTGCTTAACCTTAAGTGGTTAATAAATCTTGACTAATTAACACTACTAAAGAGGTGTTAGGAAAAACTGAATGTAGAATGCCACCTACTGAAATTTATTATGCTTCAACTATGTGTATCATAAAATGTTAGAATAAGGTGGAGGTCACTGAAAAAAAAATCAGTCCAACCCCCTACTTTAAACTGAAATACTTACATCAAGAAAAAGTTAACAGCAGTTATCATAGTATTCTTGACTTCTTATCTAATATGTTTCTACTCTACACTCTTTTCATATACAATAATTTTATTTTTCTTTCTCTTACCCATTGGCCACTAAAAAAATCATTCTTAAGCCAATCATTGCATGTTTACTTTTGAAAATTCAAGGAAAGAATTATGTTTTGAGGTATGAATTCCTGTAACTTCTTGACTTTCTCCTATTATAAGATATAAATTCTATCTCAAAATACACAAACAAATCAGCCTATAGGGTTCTCATAAAGTTATTAAATTTCTTCCCACTTATAGTGGTAATAAATTCTTTGAGAAGCAAGCTCCTGGAAACTACAGTTTAGCTTCAGTTTTGGATGCCTGAAGCAAAGTCCAGCATGTTTTAAGAAATACTGGTGTAGTTTTATAGCTGATTCCAGGTTGTCATCCAGTTCTCTGAGAGTTTGATTTGCTCAGCACTTCAACTCTGAAGAAAAACTACGAAAAGGGATCCAAGAGGATATAACAAGACTGAATAGGAACAATGCAACTGAGAAAAAGAGAAGTAACAATAACCAAATTATAGATGAGTGATGGGTTTTCCAGGAGTTCATTTTTTTAAATTAATTTTTATTGGAGTATAGTTGCTTTACAATGTTGTGTTAGTTTCTACTGTACAACAAAGTGAATCAGCTATATGTATACATATATCCCCTCTTTTCTGAGACAGGAGTTTGCTTTCAAATTAATTTTCTGTTGCAGATCTTTGCCCCTCAACTTCTTTTCCTAAGGAAGGCATCATGCACAACTTATTAATGCCAAGCTAAAAAAAAAAAAGGCAAACGTTTCCTAGATTTTTCTGAACTCTTTTCTCCACTACTGTATCCACCCCACAAAGACTTGACTTTAGTGTTAATTTCTCTTTTCTTTTTTTTTGGCCATGTCCTGTGGCATACAGGATCTTAGTTCCCCGACCAGGGATCGAACCCATGCCCCCTGCAGTAGATGTGCTGAATCATGGACCGCCAGGGAAGTCCCCTAGTGTTAATTTCACATTCATATTTTCAATCCAAAAGTAATTGAGCCCAAAGTTTCTTTAAAGGAAAAGTCTGTTTCTCTTTACTTAGATAAATGTCTGGAAGTCAAGTTTTCAATTCAATAAAGAGATACAGGGTTCTATATGTGTCCTATACCATCACAACTGGACAACCATCTCAGCAGAAGTAATAACCAGATCCTGGTATCCCTTCCCCATTAAAGGGCAGTACTTCACCAAGCTACATTAATTGTCACTAAACTTAGGAGATGCCAAACAACTGCATCATCAACATAAGGACAATGAGATCAAATAATTACACTATTCCTTGTCAAATGTATATACTTTGGAATTCATGATAAAAGATTATGGCTGGAAACTGTTTATCATTCCTATCAGGACATACCAGGACAGTTTTGGAAATAGACAGAATCTACATTAGCAGCTCAAACTGACAAAACTAATAATCATTAGGATTCTAAATGTAATAGTTAAAAATCTTCAATTAACTCTGTGTAATACATGACAGAAGCCATAAAAACACTCTTCTTCCCCAGAGTTTGTGAGCCAATCAGTGATTCCTTTAATAAACATAAAGGGACACAAAGTAAACAACTTAAGATCTTTAACTGGCAGCCTCAGTATAATAGTTGTAGGAATGTTAAACTACTTACTCATATAGAGTTGAACATTTTTGTTTTGGGTTAATGTCCCACAGCTTCTTATTACGGACAACATATTCATTACTGTGCTGTCCATACAGAGCTTCAAATTCTTCTACATCGTGACGAAGATGGTCAGGCACTACAAATGGGCCCGCAGAATTTGAATTGCGTTTGCTGATTAAAAAAAAAAAAAACACAATTTTGTGAGTAATTAACTTTCAGGTGGCCCAGAGTAACATTTAAATTGAAATAAAGATAGCAACATATTACTCAACTTCAGGATGCAAAAAAACACTACCAGAGAATTTAATGCAGAACAGTTACCTTTCCACAATTACAGTCAAGAGATACCTGACTACTGAGTAACGTACGAGATACGTGACTACTGAATAAGGTACAAGATATCTGACTACTAGGTAAGGTACAAGATACCTAAGTACTTTTAATTACTTACTCTTGCTACCAAGAGGAAATATTTTTTAAATTCTGGTTTTAAAAGAAATCAATGTTGCACTAATTGTAACCCGTTAAAGAGAAAAATGACAGAGTTTATTATAACTGCTATCAATTTAAGTTAAGGTGAGACTGAGACTGGTAAAAGGTACTTAAATAAAAAGATTTTTAAAAAAAACAGTATAAGATTCTAACACTCTAAAAAGATATCATAGTTTGAGTGTGGGCTCTATACCAGACTGCTGATTTACACTCTGGCTGTGCTATGTACAAGCTTTGTGTCCTTGGACACTCAACTACACTGTGCCTGAGCTTCCTTATCTGTAAACTGAATATAATACTACTGCTTATCTCCTAGAAAAAAGAGTGGATTAAATGAGTTACACATAAAAAGCTCTTAAAATAGTGCCTGGTACATAAGTGCTATCAAAATATAGGCTACTATTATTTTAACTTAAAACAATCCCTCCATTCAAAGAATCCACAGAAATGTACAAAGCCAACTGTTATTACAACTCATTTAAGAAACGTGGGGGGGCTTCCCTGGTGGCACAGTGGTAGAGAGTCTGCCTTCCAATGCAGGGGACACGGGTTTGTGCCCCAGTTTGGGAAGATCCTGCATGCTGCAGAGTGGCTGGGCCCGTGAGCCATGGCCGCCGAGCCTGCGCGTCCGGAGCCTGTGCTCCGCAACGGGAGAGGCCACAACAGTGAGAGGCCCGAGTACCGCAAAAAGAAAAAAAAAAAAAAAAGAAAAAGAAACATGGGGGAAGAGAGAGATTGGTTCAAGATGGCGGAGTAGAGGAACGTGCACTCACTCCCTCTTGCAAGAGCACCAGAATCACAACTAACTGCTGAACAATAATCGAGAGTAAGACACTGGAACTCACCAAAAAAGATACCCCACATCCAAAGACAAAGGAGAAGCCACAAGGAGACAGTAGGAGGGGCGCAATCACAATATAATCAAATCCCATAACTGCTGGGTGGGTGACTCACAAACTGGAGAACGCTTATACCACAGAAGTCCACCCACTGGAGTGAAGGTTCTGAGCCCCACGTCAGGCTTCCCATCCTGGGGGTCTGGCAATGGGAGGAGGAATTCCTAGAGGATCAGACTTTGAGGCTGGCAGGATTTGATTATAGGACTTCGACAGGACTCGGGGAAACAGAAACTCCACTCTTGGAGGGCACACACAAAGTAGTGTGCGCATCGGGACCCAGGGGAAGGAGAACTGACCCATAGGAGACTGAACCAGACCTACCTGCTGCTGTTGGAGGGTCTCCTGCAGAGGCAGGGGGTGGCTGTGGCTCACCGTGGGGACAAGGACACTGGCAGCAGAAGTTCTGGGAAGTACTCCTTGGCGTGAGCCCTCCCAGAGTCTGTCATTAGCCCCACCAAAGAGCCCGGGTAGGCTCCAGTGTTGCGTCGCCTCAGGCCAAAAAAACCAACAGGAAGGGAAGCCAGCTCCACCCATCACCAGACAGGCAGATTAAAGTTTTGCCGAGCTCTGCCCACCAGAGCAACGCCCAGCTCTACCCATCACCAGTCCCTCCCATCAGGAAGCTAGCACAAGCCTCTTAGATAGCCTCATCCACCAGAGGGCAGACAGCAGAAGCAAGAACTACAACCCTGCAGCCTGTGGAACAAAAACCACATTCACAGAAAGACAGACAAGATGAAAAGGCAGAGGGCTATGTGCCAGATGAAGGAACAAGATAAAACCCCAGAAAACAGCTAAATGGAGACAGGCAACCTTCCAGAAAAAGAATTCAGAATAATGACAGTGAAGATGATCCACGACCTCAGAAAAAGAATGGAGGCAAAGATGGAGAAGATGCAAGAAATGTTTAACAAAGACCTAGAAGAATTAAAGAACAAACACCTAGAGGAATTGAAGGACAAACAAACAGAAATGAACAATACAATAACTGAAATGAAAAATACACTAGAAGGAATCAACAGCGGAATAACTGAGGCAGAACAATGGATAAGTGACCTGGAAGACAGAATGGTGGAATTAACTGCCACGGAACAGAATAAAGAAGAATGCATGAAAAGAAATGAAGGCAGCCTAAGAGACCTCTGGGACAACATTAAATGCAACAACATTCACATTATAGGGGTTCCAGAAGGAGAAGAGAGAGAAAGCACCTGAGAAAATATCTGAAGAGATTACAGTTGAAAACATCCCTAACATGGGAAAGGAAATAGCCACCCAAGTCCAGGAAGACAGAGAGTCCCAGGCAGGATAAACCCAAGAAGAAACACGCCGAGACACATAGTAATCAAATTGACAAAAATTAAAGACAAAGAAAAATTCTTGAGAGCACCAAGGGAAAAACGACAAATAACATACAAGGGAACTCCCAATAAGGTTAACAGCTGATTTCTCAGCAAAAACTCTACAAGCCAGAAGGGAGTGGCATGGTATATTTAAAATGATGAAAGGGAAGAACCTACAACCAAGATTATTCTACCCAGCAAGGATCTCATTCAGATTCCATGGAGAAATCAAAAGCTTTACAGACAAGCAAAATCTAAGAGAATCCACCAAACCAGCTCTACAACAAATGCTAAAGGAACTTCTCTAAGTGGGAAACACAAGAGAAGAAAAGGACCTACAAAAACAAACCCATAACAATTAAGAAAATGGTAATAGGAACATATATATCGAGAATTACCTTAAACATGAATGGATTAAATGCTCCAACCAAAAGACACAGGCTTGATGAATGGTTACAAAAACAAGACCCATATTACATGCTGTCTACAAGAGACCCACTTCAGACCTAGGGACACATACAGACTGAAAGTGGGGATGGAAAAAGACATTCCATGCAAATGGAAATCAAAAGAAAGCTGGAGTAACAATACTCATCAGATAAAATAGACTTTAAAATAAAGAATGTTACAAGAGACAAGGAAGGACACTACATAATGATCAATGGACCAATCCAAGAAGAAGATGTAACAATTATAAATATATACGCACCCAACATAGGAGCACCTCAATACATGAGGCAACTGCTAACAACTATAAAAGAGGAAATCGACTGTAACACAATAATAGTGGGGGACTTTAACACCTCACTTACACCAATGGACAGATCATCCAAACAGAAGATTAATAAGGAAACACAAGCTTTAAATGACAGAACAGACCAGACAGATTTAATTGATAATTGATATTTATAGGACACTTCATCCAAAAACAGATTACATTTTCTTCTCAAGTGCACACAGCACATTCTCCAGGATAGAACACACCTTGGGTCACAAATCAAGCCTCAGTAAATTTAAGAAAACTGAAATCATATCAAGCATCTTTTCTGACCACAATGCTATGAGATTAGAAATCAATTACAGGGAAAAAAAATGTAAAAAACACAAACACATGGAGGCTAAACAATATGTTAATAAGTAACCAAGAGATCACTGGAGAAATGAAAGAGGAAGTCAGAAAATACCTAGAGACAAATGACAACGAAAACACGATGATCCAAAACCAATGGGAGGCAGCAAAAGCAGTTCTAAGAGGGAAGTCTACAGCAACACAATCCTAACTCAAGTAACAACAAATATCTCAAATAAACAATCTAACCTTACACCTAAAGGAACTAGAGAAAGAAGAACAAACAAAACCCAAAGTTAGTAGAAGAAATCATAAAGATCAGGGCAGAAATAAATGAAATAGAAACAAAGAAAACAATAGCAAAGATCAATAAAACTAAAAGACGGTTCTTTGAGAAGATAAACAAAATTGATAAACCATTAGCCAGACTCATCAAGAAAAAGAGGCAGAGGACTCAAATCATTAAAATTAGAAATGAAAAAGAAGTTACAACGGACACCACAGAAATACAAAGCATCGAACAGACTACTAAAAAGCAACTCCATGCCAATAAAATGGACAACCTGGAAGAAATGGAGCAATTCTAAGAAAGGTATCACCTTCCAAGACTGAACCAGGAAGAAATAGAAAATATGGACAGACCAATCACAAGTAATGAAATTGAAACTGTGATTAAAAATCTTTCAACAAACAGAAGTCCAGGACCAGATGGCTTCACAGGTGAATTCTATCAAACATTTAGAGAACAGCTAACACCCACCCTTCTCAAACTCTTCCAAAAATAGCAGAGGAAGGAACACTCCCATACTCATTCTATGAGGCCACCATCTCCCTGATATGAAAACCAGACAAAGATACTACAAAAAAAGAAAATTACAGACCAAGAGCACTGATGAATATAGATGCAAAAATCCTCAACAGAATACTAGCAAACAGAATCCAACAACATATTAAAAGGATCATACACCATGATCAAGTGGGATTATCCCAGGGATGCAAGGATTCTTCAATATATGCAAATCAATCAATGTGATACACCATATTAACAAACTGAAGAAGAAAAACCATATGATCACCTCAATAGACGCATAAAAAACTTCTGACAAAATTTAACACCCATTTATGATAAAAACTCTCCAGAAAGCAGGCATAGAGGGAACCTACCTCAACATCATAAAGGCCATATATGACAAACCCACAGCAAACATCATTCTCAATGGTGAAAAACTGAAAGCATTTCCTCTAAGATCAGGAAAAAGACAAGGATGTCCACTCTCGCCATGATTATTCAACATAGTTTTGGAAGTCCTAGCCACGGCAATCAGAGAAGAAAAAGAAACAAAAGGAATACAAATTGGAAAAGAAGAAGTAAAACTGTCACTGTTTGCAGATGGCATGAGACTATAAATAGAGAATCCTAAAGATGCCACCAGAAAACTACTAGAGCTAATCAATGAATTTGGTAAAGTTGCAGGATACAAAATTAATGCACAGAAAACTCTTGCATTCCTATACACTAATGATGAAAAATCTGAAAGAGAAATTAAGGAAAGACTCCCATTTACCACTGCAACAAAAAGAATAAAATACCTAGGAATAAACCTACCTAGGGAGACAAAAGACCTGTATGCAGAAAACTATAAGACACTGATGAAAGAAAATAAAGATGATACAAACAGATGGAGAGATATACCATGTTCTTGGACTGGAAGAATCAGTATTGTGAAAATGACTACACTACCCAAAGCAATCTGCAGATTCAATGCAATCCCTATCAAATTACCAATGGCATTTTTTACAGAACTAGAACAAAAAATCTTAAAATTTGTATGGAGACACAAAAGGCCCCGAATAGACAAAGCAGTCTTGAGGGAAAAAAAAGGAGCTGGAGGAATCAGACCTCCCTGAATTCAGACTACAGTACAAAGCTACACTAATCAAGACAATATGGTACTGGCACAAAAACAGACATATAGATCAATGGAACAGGATAGAAAGCCCAAAGATAAACCCATGCACCTATGGTTAACTAATCCATGACAAAGGAGGCAAGGATATACACTGCAGAAAAGACAGTCTCTTCAATAAGTGGTGCTGGGAAAACTGGCCAGCTACATGTAAAAGAATGGAATTAGAACACTCCCTAACACCATACACAAAAATAAACTCAAAATGGGTTCGAGACCTAAATATAAGACTGAACACTATAAAACTCTTAGAGAAAAACATAGGAAGAACACTCTGATGTAAATCACAGCAAGATCTTTTTTGATCCACCTCCTAGAGTAATGGAAAGAAAAACAAAAATAAACAAATGGGACCCAATGAAACTTAAAAGCCTTTGCAAAGCAAAGGAAACTACAAACAAGACGAAAAGACAATCCTCAGAATGGGAGAAAGTACTGGCAAACGAATCAATGGACAAAGGATTAATCTCCAAAGTACATAAAGAGCTCATACAGCTCAATATTAAAAAAACAAACAACCCAATCCAAAAATTGGCAGAAGACCTAAATAGACAGGTCTCCGAAGAAGACATACAGATGGCCAAGAAGCAAATGCAAAGCTGCTCAACATCAGTAATTATTAGAGAAATGCAAATCAAAACTACAATGAGGTTATCACCTCACACCAGTAAGAATGGGCATCATCAAAAAATCTACAAACAGCAAATGCTGGAGAGGGTGTGGAGAAAAGGGAACCCTCTTGCACTGTTGGTGGGAATGTAAATTGGTACAGCCACTATGGAGAACAGTATGGAGGTTCCTTAAAAAACTAAAAATAGAACTACCATACGACCCAGCAATCCCACTACTGGGCATATGCCCAGAGAAAACCATAATTCAAAAAGACACATGCACCCCAATGTTCACTGCAGCACTATTTACAATAGCCAGGTCATGGAAGCAACCTAAATGCCCATCGACAGATAAATGGATAAAGAAGATGTTGCACGTATATACAATGGAATATTACTCAGCCATAAAAACGAGCGAACTTGGGTCATTTGTAGAGACATGGATGGATCTAGAGACTGTCATACAGAGTGAAATAAGTCGGAAAGAGAAAAACAAATATCGTATATTAATGCATATATGTGGAACCTAGAAAAATGGTACAGATGAACCGGTTTGCAGGGCAGAAACTGAGACACAGATGTAGAGAACAAACAAGTATGGACACCAAGGGGGTAAAGTGGCAGGGTGGTGGTGGTGTGATGAATTGGGAGATTGGGATTGACATGTATACACTAATATGTATAAAATGGGTAACTAATAAGAACCTGCTGTATAAAAAAATAAGTAACATAAAATTCAAAAAAAAAGTGGATAGTAATAATATAACTTAAAAAATAAATTAATTTAATTTAATTAAAAAAAAAATGTGAGGGGAAAAAATTTTGTGGGTTTTTGGTCCATATAGGAATATGATAGAAAAAGGTCACTGCTTCTCACTAGTTTTATTTCTTTTGTCTATTTGTCTCTTGAAAACTCAGTTTCAACAACCAGCTACCACTGGAAATCACTAACATCTAAGGTTAAACCACAACATCATTTACAGCCTCCAAAACATCTTCCTAGTAATTATCAACAGGACATTCTCTTCACTGAACATTTTAAAGAATATTTTCTAGGATCTTCCCACAGTATCTTGCACAGAGTAGGTTCTCAAACTTATCAAATGAAGGTCATCAGCCCTGTGATTTTAATGCAGTTTATATGAATTCTTAACACTGACAGGCCACACTATAAATTCAACCATGAGGGGTCACATCAGGTTGTCATTAATAGATGCACATCTTTAGAGAAGTTAGGGAAATAAAACACAAGTTTAAAGTACATTAATACCACTTTTAAGTTCAAATAAAGCAAAAATTTTCAGACTGTACTTACTTATGGTCTTCACCTGAAGTGACAGTCTCATTATTTGGTGCGACTGAAGGGGTTCCAGACCCAACTAACATAGGCTGGTTTAAAAGACAGAAAAATGACAAGGATTTTCTACCTTAAAATTACCACTAAAACTGATGAATGCTTACATAAATTAATATGCATACAAACTGCCAATATATATGACTGATGTAAATTTTCTTGTGAACAGGAACATACAGTAATAAAACTTTCAACAGCCACAAATAGGCACAAATTAACATTTAGGTAGCTTCTAACGCTCTAAAATTTTTTTAATTATCACTGTTTAAACTCTCATTTTAGATAAACTAAAGACATATAGTCAAAGATAAAAAGTTTTATTGGAACTTATAAGCTGCTCTCATCCTCCCCTAATATTTGTTCACTTTTTCAACCCCTGCCCCCTATTTGATCCCCCAAATACATAAGAGCCACGAAGAACCCACCATAAGATTTAAAAATAATGCCCTAGTTATCTCATGTGCCTGAAGCAGAGCTTTAGGTGAGAGGAAGGAAGGGAGCCTTTCAATTCTGAGATTCTGTCATGATGATTAGTATTCAGTATCTTTATTTTGAATGTTTTAGATAATAATTCTATTAGTTATTAATAATAGGTATCATGTCTTGTCATACAGATAATGACACTAAGTAAGGCACACGGAAGTCAAGTAACTTGCCCAAGGTCGCACAGATAATAAAAATAATAACAGTTGGTAGAACCAAGATAAGAACCCAGGTCTGCCTGATGCCAAAGCAGCCTTGGTCCCATTGCTCTATGACCAGCCATACAAAGTCCTACATTATGACAATGATTTCACCAGGAAATATCTAGAAAATAAAAAGGACAATAAAGAGTCTCTTTCAAGAATTACTTATATATGACATGAACCTTAAACTTCCTCAAAATGTAGAAGACTGCCAAAACATCTTTAGACGAAAGCCTAGAAATTCTTTCTCTACAAAATACTTCAAAATATCCCAAGAATTGGTTAATTCTTATTTATATTTATTTATATATTCAATTAATTATTTTGGACAAGAATCAATACAGAAAATACTCCATACCTTTGAATCTTTTGGCTTCTTTTTCTTGCCTTTGTTTTTTATCTTGGTAGAATTAAACTAAAACATAAAAATTATTGAACATTCATATAACAGTGTTATGAAGCTGCCATGTATTATAAAGATACCATACTGATTTTCACAGACTAGTCCTAAGCTGAAGTACATGAAATGTTTAACAAAAATTAACACTATAGTGTGTTAAGCCCTAGTGTTTTGATTTATAACAGAAAATAAGAAAAAGTTAAATGATGCCTAATGCTATAACTAAAATTAAATTGTTCCAACCTAACATGTTGTACCCATTTTAAACAAGGTTTATGTCATTTCAAGGAATTAACCAGACTTATTAAGTAATTCCAGTTATATGCTGATCATATTTTAATGATTTTCCTTTTACTAAACCAAACTCAACATTCTACAGCTGGCCAGACACCAGGGCACAAACAATGAATTCAGAAGAAGCATTTACTTCCCATGGGCTATGTCAGCTGTGTTTCTACAGTTAGCCAGACAGTGTCTAACAGAGTGGGCTAAGACAAAGTTTCAAGTATAGATGACTTGATCCTAAAAATCAGTAAACAAGTATCTTTCTGACTGAAAACTGCCACAAACTACTAAGGAAGACAACTCTGGAATTATTTTAACTTAAGCTCAATTGTAAGCCACTCAAAGCAAAGTCCATTTGTTTTCCTTACAGAACAAAACATTGCAATTTTAATCATTACAGATAACGTTTCATTTTTATGCCAGCAGATGACTCAAGAACTCCTTTCCTGTATCTATGATTAACATTTATTAGTTGTGAAAACTTATGGACATTGTCTAATTTAAACTTCAGAGTGTGCTGACTGTTGTTCCAATTCCAAGAGGAAGATGGGGATTAACTTTCTAAGGAAATCGTACACGTTATCCAGAAGTCCTCAAGATTTGGTTCTGGAGCGCCTCTTGTGATGTAAACAAACACTGGCCTGGGTCCTCCTCTCTTCCTTTGGCTGACATGAATTAGAACGTAACATTGAAAGTGATCAAATAACTTACTGGCACATCACCACTGTCCTGTTTCCTTAATACAGTGCACCGGCTGTCTGTAGGAAGATACAGATGGTTTTGTGAGGAAACAAAATGTTTATATTGCCATAGGATACACTAAAGCCTTAAAGAAAACCACCCCAGATACTACTGACATCCACTATGTTCTACTCCTTATTTGGCTTTGAGGTAAGTTTAGCTTAGAAACCAGGAGCAAAATGGCTAACTCATCGGAAAACCAACTACAAAGAACCACAAAATTTCAATCCAATTCAGCATAATTTGACTGCTTTCTAGGCACCGAACTCTGTGCTAGGTGCAGGGAATACAGAAATGTATAGAGAAGTCCCTGCCATCGATAACCTCATGTTCTGCAAGCTACACAAAGAGGCAAACACCCATAGCTCAGTGTGCTAAATGCCACAGCAAACAGTGGAAACAAGCTGACAGAATAATAAAGTCTTCAAGGGGAGTGGCCTGAGTCAGGGGTCAGGGAGGGATGTGGGGAGGAGGGGACTTGAACAAGTTAGACTTGAAATGAACAAGCAGAGGGGTGAGATGTGAGCAAGGAAAGCTCACATCCAAATGCAGGTTTGGACACAGTAGGAAGTGGGGTGTATATTCAAAGGGCAGATGGGGTGAGTGCTAATGAACCCAGACAGACAAGGTGAATTCAGTTTGTAGGCAAAATGAAGCAAGTGCTTCCCAAACAAAATACTTATAGGATCAGACAGATGTTCTAGAAGAGTCACTAACAGCAACATAAAAGAAAGATTTGGAGTAGGAGGGTCAGAAGCATGGAGACCAGTTTGGAGGCTACTGCAATCATGGAAAGATTATTAAGATCCTGGCCTAGGGAAGCGGAGGTAGACACGGAAGGGCAGATCAAAAATAAAGCTTATTTGAATTGGCAACAAACTAGACACGGGGTAACAGGCAAGAGGAAGGGTGGAGACCAGTTTCAGAGTTTTCCTGCTTAAAAACAATATTAAAACATTATTATCTGAGATAACCAGGAAAAACAGGTCTCTAGAGATACAAGTGGCTTAAGCCATATTGCTCTTAATGGGTCTCTTGGCCATCTACACAGAAATTCCAACAGGGAAATACGCATGCAGGATCCAGGAGAGTTTGGGTCTCCCAATTATCACGGCATTGGTGATATTATTGAGCACTCCTATTTACAAGATCAGTGGATTTTGAAGTTTTAAGAAATACAGTCATTCCTTTAAATGAAAGGAGACAAAATTGAAAATGTCTGGGATGAGGGTGAGAGGCACAAGTAGTGAACTTGAAAATCTGTTGGCTGGTCATTTGGCTGGTGGCTTCCAACCCTATGACTAAAAGCAGAGAAATAGTCACAACTGGATGGACTGTATATTTTAGGTATAGAACACAAGAATCAGGGAAAACACATAATGAGAGGGTTGGGTCCTTTTTAGTTATCTTGTGTGATCCAAACATGCATTGAGTTTTGTAAGCTCAGTCCCAGAACAGCGTTTTATTACCAGCAGCAGCAAACTGATGGCAATAAATTCAGGCTATCAAGAAGCATGTCACCTCCAGTCATGAAGCAGTGTCCTAGGAAAATAAAGTCACCTATATTTGAGAACCACAACAAAAGTAAGCTTTTCGGTTCCTTATACTGCATTTGAACTTCATAATGCATAACATTTTTGTACAAGGCCAGACCTTTTCATGTACCCTTTAAAACAAATGGCACAGAATTTGAAAGTCTAACTCCTGACAATATATAAGCAGACTTCTGATGCTAAGGGAAAAGGTGGGGGCAGGGGCGAGGCGTTATCCTAAGAGATACATGCAGTACCAAAGACAAGAAATTTAAATTAATCTAGAATCTAAGAATATTAAAATTCTGAACAAAACAGAATCACACAGATCACTGGCTCCAATTCCTCATTTTAATGATGAAGAAACTAACATTCAAGAGAAGTTAAAGAATTAACTACTAGTTAACCTATTCTGCCAAACTGGACTCCATGCCATTATCCAAGCAGCCCCCTCAAGTCCCCTCCACCCTGTCTCTAATTCTGGATGTCAACCTGTCAAATTCCACCTCCATGTTCAAAGCTGGACTTGGACTCTACCCCTGCACCAAGGCTTTCCTCCTCCCCGAGGAGAACCCCTCAGCACTTTTTCTGGTCCTCTCTTCTCCCATATTAGTTATCTGTATATTCATTTTACTGCCTTTTCTGAAACATAAGGTCCTTGAGGGCAGAGACTAGCGTAAGCATTTCTGAATTCCTTGTTAACACCTAGCACAGGGCCTTGAAGCAGTAGTAAAAGAAAGTTTCTAATTAATTGAGTTAGGAAGGTAGCTGGGCCACAGCCTACTTTTCTTGACTCCCAGCTCTAGGCTCTTCCCACTACAATACATATCCTATCTGTTCTAGATTCTGCAAGCGTCACCTACTTCTGCAGGCCAATGTTTTCTTGAATGCTACAAATCAAGCCATTTCCTAAGAAACGCCATCCCTTTGATATACAATCTCTGGCATGACACTGTGAAAATACCTACGATGAGAATAGTATGGTGTACAGTCCGTGTAATGTATCCATCTGAATATCTCTACAACACTTAACTCCACAGAGTAAGAAGGCTTTATGACATTTTTAAAAAAAATCACTATTCTTAACACTAATTTCCCCAAATAAGCCAGTTGTACCATAATAATTTTCATTATTTTCTGTAAGTATTTAAGTAAGCTAGATCCTTTGGAGATTTTTTCTAAGATTAGATATAAACTGCAAGTCCACATACCCATTATATCAAAGAATTCATCCAAAGCATTCTGCAGTGCTGGGAACTTGTCTCTGTGTTCTTCCAGCAGCCATATTAAACATCGCGCTTCCTTCAGTGACGCTGGCTCACAGAAATAATCAAGCTGCTTTCCTTCTATAGAGCCTAGTTTATGACCATATTTCTCATTCCAGAGAAAAGTCATGATGCTAAAATCAAGCTCCTTGAGAGCGGCCCCATAACGAGAAAAAAAAGGTCCTGTGGCATCTAAGCCTATAATAAAAACAAAACCCAAGTCAGAAGAAGGGGGAAATTATTTGCTGTAAAGTCACATTCAGTTTCACATCTCTGAAAGCAGTTCTACTACAGTTTGCTTACATTTTCAGTGAAAACATTCAAATAATGGAGAACGAACTTGTTCAAGCTATTATGCATTTTAGAAACACCATTTCACATTAATATGTTAACTATAATAATTCTTATCTATGAGTTGAACAAGGTAGGCCAAAGGTTTCTATTAATATAGTTTTTATCAGACCTAGAAGATAAAATGAATTAAATGCCTTTAAAAGGCATTTTTAAAGGCATTAAATTCCTTTAAAAATATTACAATACCTTTTTCACTACTTCGCAATGATTTGCATTCCAATTAGTTTAATTCCAAATTGGAATTTGCATTCCAATTATTAAGCTGACAAGGTTTTACAATGCTTTTCTGCATATGCTCCATAAGAACAAAATACCAATAATATACAGAACTTGCCAAGTACCTATAAAACAGAAAATGGGCGAACTCCTCACCCAACACCCAAGAACTACACCTTATCCCCCAAAATATCACGGCTCCTTACCCTCCTCACAAGATGCGAGGTGGTCACTATTCCCGCTTTTATCCCTCCCTTCTCCAACTCAGAAAAAGGGGTGGCTGCAACCTCACACGCCACTACTGAAAGGTGAACACCTGCTACCTACTAACACAGCCGCCAAAAAGCAAGGATCGGCTCTGCTCTCTCCCCCGACACGCCTCTAACACAGGACGGACCACAGGTTCTCAGTCCGCAAATGAAGCAGAGATTGCCAAGTTAAAATTACCCTGGACAGCTGTTTCTTCCAGATGAAACAGTTAGCTTTGCAGAAGTCATGTTACATGAAAAATTAGTGTATTTAAACACCAGAATCAGGGATCACATAAAATACTCATACAAGGTTCAAGGGAATCAGCAATGAAGAAATACCACATTCACATCTCCATCTATGGCTCACATCAAAGCATGTGCTCGTTAAGGGGAAGGGAGCAGATCACACCTAGTACTGAAACGTTAACCCCCGCTCCCACTGCATTTAAACTAGGCTCTTCGTTAAATATAGCAGGTTAAAGTAAGACATAACTTTATAATTTACTTGTCTGATTGTCAGTAGACACTAATAGCAATCATCACTTAGGTGAAATTGTCCGGGGCCAGAAACCCATGGAGATGTATGCTCAACACAGCACCATTTAGTTATCAACTACACCAAGTTTGCTGCCATCTTACTTCGTCTCTACTGACAGAAACATACCAATATATTCTCTGAAACCCTGGAACTCTATCAGCTCCATGTCTCTAAGGCAGGTCAGGCAGGCTCTCTCTATAGACCGCTGCTGAAAGGGCCTGGCCTGCTGTGGCTCCCACCAGCCTTTTTACCCAGCAGGTGCCAAGTGAATCATCCACAGCACTAGGCAGCAGCCAACCTGGTCATCAGGACAAACAAGGCCCTGGTACCAGAAGAGATCACCACCTAGTTTAGTCAACAGCTCTCTCTGCAGCTGCCTTCTGCAGTCCTTAGGTGGCTTTGGTCAAAGAGCCTGCTTGGGGGGTTCTTCCTCAACCGCATTAGGAAAATCAGGGCAGAGGACCAGAATGTTATGACCCTGTGATTCACAACACTGAAAGTCAACCCCAGGGTATTTCTCTCTTAATCCTTAGATACATACTTGCCCCAGGTGATCCTAAGCAATTAGTTCCATCCACTCTTTCCTGGAAATTCTCCACTAAGGAATGTGACTACTAAACTGCACGATCCCAGAGGGCACTCCCCAGCAGCTGACTCCAGGGGGTGCTATCTACCCATGGTTGTACCTAGTATTCACGTACTTTACACAAGGACAAACAGTTCTGCATAACATAGGACTGGATTTTCTTACTGACTGAACTTCCCTGTGTTTCTACCTTATACAAAAGCATATTGTAACCCCTCCAAAAAGTAACCTAAAAATTGTGAGTTGGGGGAAACAGCATTTCTAACCATACAAACTTGTGGTTCTACATTTTAAAAAATCATAAATGATGATAGGAAAATGAGACAGGATTCAGAGGCCTACGTTTATCCTTCCTATGAAACTGCATCTCTAGAATTAAGTGACGTACCAAAGCTATTAAGTTTTTGGATCCAGGTGGCTAATTTTGGTTCCACTTCTTTAAGTTCACTCAAAACATGCAGAAACACCCTTGTCTTTACTCTATTCTTTTCTTGAACCAAATGACAAATGACATAGTCCACTGCTTCATTCAGAAAATTTCTGCTAGAAAAACAGGTTGTGTAGTCTTCTGTGGTTAAAACCTTCCAAGAAAGCAACTCTTTGAGAAGCTTGGAAGTATTCAGTATCCCGGACTTAATCTTGTCAGCATACTGCTTTATGCACTGCAGAATTCTGTCATCAAGGAACTGGCAACTCTGAACACTGTCTACAGTTTCTACGGATAAATAACAGTGGTCAGTAAAAAGGAGAAAGAGAAACAATTTGCAAAAATATAAACTCAGAAAAAATTAACATAACATTACACAGCAATATAAAACATGACTCATATATTCTTTATGTTGTTTTAAATAGCCTAAGAAATTTTAAATTAGGAATATAAATAAAATATTTAACACCTTTAAAAGGTATGAAAGTTGACATTAAATCGAACATATCAAATACCTTATTTCCTTCACTTGTACCACTCATCTAAAAATCCTAACTGAGCCTCATCAACTACCCAAACTTTATATTCAGTAAATATGCTTCATGCATGAATGCAAAGCGTTTTTTCCTGGAGTTGAAGGGATCACTTCTTCAAGTATAAATACAATTAACATTTGGTAGTTACTGTATGTTATTCATCTTATTGTTGAATCCTAAATCACAGACCTGTGGAATCATTGATTCCAAGCTGGGAAATATCTCAGAAGTTCATCTTCCCACCCAGGCATTTCCCCCTAAAAATGGCCATTTAGCCTCTTGAAGCTAAGACAATAAATTAAATACAAAAAATATATATATATAAAATAATAATGTTCACTAAAAATTTTTTCGGTAGGAAAGATAACTGTGATTGATTTGTGAAACATTAATGGAATACTAGATGAAAAATAAAGACAACAAGAGGAAATATTTCATTTTGGGAAGAGCCATCACAGTAGAAAATGAGAACAATGTACTTCAACTCAAAACTGAAAGCATGCCTGGGGCTATAACGTACAGTATGGTGACTATAGTTAATAATACTGTTTTCCGTATTTGCATGTAGATCTTGAAAGTTCTCGTGAAAAAAAAATTCTGTATGTATGGTGATGGATGTTAACTGAACTTACCTGTGGTAATCATTTTGCAATATATACAAATTTCAAATCATTATGTTGTACACCTGAAACTATACCTCAATTAAAAAGAAAAAAAAAAAAACTCGACCCCCGCCCCAAACCTGAAAGTAAATATGTCCACAGAAACAGTAAATTACTGAGACCGCTCCCATGTTGATCAGGGAATGCTGACAAGACAGGTGTAAAACAGAAGGCTGGATTAGGTAATCTCTCTGGCACCTAGTATGAACTGCTTCTTTATTTGAACTCAGCATATTTCAGATAATCAGTGGCTAATTTACAGTTCAACGTTTCAGAACTTAAATCTGTGTAGCAGGGTTTACAAACCACTGTCAAACATACAATAGGAATTTCAGATATTATTCTCACATGCACTTTGGAGATAAGGAAATGGACAGAGTGTCAGTTTGCCCTGAGTTAGTGGCAGGGTAGCGTTTTCAATCCCTGTATATTGCTTCTAAATTCAATGTTCCTTACACCAACCCCCTCCCCACCTCAGTGTAAATCAGAAGATGGTGATAAAATCAAAATGCCAACGGAAATCTAAATTTCAATTCAATAACAATTAACATAAGGCCCAGCAAGATGAATATTTATATTTACACTTTTAAGCAAAAATACATCATTATTATCATGACTTGGACTCCCAGCATACCTTTCTGCTCTTCAATTTTAGGTGGATTACTTTCCCTTAAGTCCTCTTCCAATCTTTCTTGTGCTAATTTTTTTGCTTCCTTTTTTTGGATCTTCCGCTTCAATTTTTTGTCTTCTTTCAGTCTTAACTTCTCTAGGCTGATAAGTATTTACAATTAGTCATAACTCACCTTTGTTATAAACTCAATTAACTATTTTCCTTTGCCTAGTGTAAGTTACAAGTTTCCTTTTTTAGTTAAAACTTGGCCTATATCTTCTGTTCAATATCAAAAACTTTTGAGACGTGGTCAGTTCAGTCAAAACAAGTGTACTTGTTTCCTGAAAACAAGAACCTCAATGACTGAGTGACTTCTAATTAAGGATGGCATGTACAGATCATGCAGATGTTATTTCCATGTATTTGAGTTACTGCTTAGGGTAAACAAGAATAGTAAAAATGACTCTGCAAGGTAATACATGTAAATACTCATTTCCACAGTAAAATATTATTTTCACAACCCAATAATGGCCCACAACACCAGAATTTGGTCAATATGGTTACAACAAGTTCTCCTCAACAAATAATTCTGTTCATCTTTTCTTCTGCTCTTTCCTGGTCACCAATGATGAAAAAAATCACTTCTTAAAATGGAAAGCAAGAAGCAGGACCAAAAAGAAAAGAAAAAAGGATTGGAATTATTTGATCTGAACAAGAAGATATAGAAATGAATAATTTTGACAGTTCACTGAATATTTCAGGGTGAGAAACAGTCACTGGTTCAAAATGTTTGCTGAAGAGAGTAAAAGGAAAGATGCTTTTGGAATTAAAGTTTCAACAACAGAGAACTAAGTATATAATTTTTATCCAAATGCCAAATCTACTGAACATGTCATTTCATAGCTCAATTTCATAATTTTACTTATAAATTCAACTATTAAATAATGCTTTTTATTCAAGTTTTTAGCATTTAACCATTCTAGGCTAGTTCCCTTGAAAGTTATGAATACCCATAAAATTCACTTAAGAACCACTTATCTGGATATGTGTGCAGAGCCAATTTTAAAAACAGCATAATTTAGAAATCTGCATTTAACAGAATTATATTCTAATAGACATTATTAAGCTACTGATTATTAAAAATCTTACCTAGAACATTTCTGTTTCAGAATAGGTCTTGGAGGAACCTTTTCTTTAATGACTTTGTGTTCAAACTTTAAATAAAACAGACACATCCAAAATTTGTCTCATGCTCCCATGACATAAAGCACAAAACCACAAGTAACAAGCATTTCAGAAGCACACACAATGTTCAATTCGATAGGGAACAGTGATGATGTTCTGACCCAAACAAAAGCCCAGAAAACTTTAGCAAAACAATTTACTGAAAAGAGGAACAAGAGAGTAGACACAATTTAGGAAGCTTAAAAAAAAAATTAAGAGTAAGCAGAAGATCAAGTAAACTACAGATGTCATTACCACAACCCACTCCTGCCAACTCCCATACAGTGAGGCTAGAGGTAATCCCTCCAGACACTCTCCTCCCTCCCTAAGATCCCCCACCTCGCCAACACCCAAACATTTACTGGGAATTAACAAAATAAGGTTATTAAAAAGAGTAAAAACAGTAAAACTAAAATGTAAAAGACCTCCTCCTCCTTTTAGGAGATAAAAGAATATGAGAATCCTTCAATGCACAGAAGCATTCTCACATCCTATTACTTCCTATAATTTCTTATATTAAGTAACCGCTTCTTTCCTAGAAAACACAAGATCCAAATAGTACAACTTCCATAAATTTAAATCATATTTTAAAAGGTATCAGGATTTTGTTTATTAATTTAAGGAGACTTCCCCTTTATTAAATACTTACTTCACATTTAACTTGACCACCACTGCTGAAGATGATAATCTTTGAAATGATTCCTTCACAGTCAGGAGTAAGACAAATTCCTTGCAGAAAATCCTATTTGATTAGAAAAAAAAAAGTGCTCCATCTCAGCATAAATCTATACACGTATTCCCTTTTAACCATCAGGAACAGTCAAAACGTGATCTAAAACCTCCTTCAGGGACGTGCCGTAAAGTCCCTGCTCGTTGCCATCTGACTTCCAGAGCCCCCAGCTGTAGGGGTGACCACGGGACTTGCTTTGTTTGCGTAAGGTGAGCTGACATGATGTACGCTACGTCCATGCAAAAGCTTTAAGAAACACTGAATGGACTGGCCATTGCTCTTTTCCCTCGGCCATAAGAACGTGTTCCAGTCACTCCTCAGCCTCAATTCAGAAACAAAGAACACAGCCACACAGACTGGAGCTGCCACAGCCCAACCCTGGACAACGAATGCAAAACTTCAGGACAAGTGACACAAGCAAGGAACGAGCCTTTCTTACTGTAAGTCATAAGATATTTGAGTTACTTCAACACATCCTAGTGAAAGCGAATTTACAGAGGGTATTTCAACCCATGGGAATGGTAAGACCACTGAGGGCGAGGGCACAGCTAGAGGAGCTCAATTAAGGACAAAGACATAGCAGAAGTGACTCAATGACGGCAGCTATTTGGTCACATCATTACACCTCTAGTTAACGACATGAAAATGTGTAAAATGTGAGAATTTATTTCTACTAAACTTCAATAATTCCATTGCTAACGTTCACCTAGCACAACCACATTAGTTTTTTTCCTCAGTAAGGATAGGGGTTTACCTGAGGCTTAGCAGCGTAGAAAAAGGTTTTCTTTCTTTAAGTCCATAGCTTATATGGATCAGAAACAAATTCTATCAATGCAAACAAGATTATTAAACTGTGACTGCTCTCAAAGTATATCTGGCTAATGGAATTAACATCATTATCTTGTTAATTAAGAGAAAACCCCAATTAGATGTGGCAGTACAAAATTTAAGTTGATTCCTCAGTACAAATTATCTCATCAAATTTTTTTAGAAATTATAAAATTTGAAGCCCCAATTCTACATCATAACATTAAAATCAGACATTTAAACTTTTTTTTTTTTTTTTAAATTTTTTGCGGTACGCGGGCCTCTCACTGTTGTGGCCTCTCCCGTTGCGGAGCACAGGCTCCGGATGCACAGGCTCAGCGGCCATGGCTCACGGGCCCAGCCGCTCCGCGGCATGTGGGATCTTCCCGGACCGGGGCACGAACCCATGTCCCCTGCATTGGCAGGCGGACTCTCAACCACTGCGCCACCAGGGAAGCCCTAAACTTTTATTTTTGATCATAATATTTCCAATGTAAAAGAGGTTCAACAATTTATTAAAAGCCTCTATGGTTACTGCCCTTTACACTTGCATAAAATAAAAACAAAAACTGGGCTTCCCTGGTGGCGCAGTGGTTACGAATCCGCCTGCCAATGCAGGGAACATGGGTTTGAGCCCTGGTCTGGGAAGATCCCATATGCTGCAGAGCAACTAAGCCCGTGCGCCACAACTACTGAGCCTGCGCTCTAGAGCCCAAGAGCCACAACTACTGAAGCCCGCACGCCTAGAGCCTGTGCTCCGCAACGAGAGAAGCCACTGCAGTGAGAAGCCCATGCACCACAACGAAGAGTAGCCTCCACTCGCCGCAACTAGAGAAAAGCCCACGTGCAGCAACGAAGACCCGATGCAGCCAAAAATAAAATAAATACGTTATAAAACAAAAACTGATTTTCTAACTTTATCATTAAATTTTTAATTTAATATTTTCTAATTATGTCTCATGCACAGGGAGGAATTCATATCCTCTTAAGACTTTTCCTAAAGATTTTTAGGGGAAAAAAATCAACATACAATAAGCATACTGAAAAATCCAGATAATCTTGTTAGCCTTACCTTGTCAATTTTATCATTAAATGTTGTTGTTTTTAACTTCTTCCAACAGTTCATGTGGAATTCTATTTTACAGTACTGGCAACAGCTGATTCGTATAAAACCCTACGGTTTAAAACAATTTTTAACTCACTTTTGAAAGATGTCTACACACACATTCTCTCTCTCTCTCACTCACTCACAACACATATTAAGATGGAGAGCTCTCTGCACTTACCTGGCAGACATAGCTAGATGCCACATTTCCTCCTGGGGGAGTGTAAGACTTCCGTACCCCAGACTGCCTAGTGCTGGAAACACTGAGCTTAACTGACATATTCATTTCCACAATTTACAGCTGCGTTATCCTTTACAATACCAAATATTTTATAAACTTTATCTCATCTGATCTACTAACCAGGGACAGTGAGCAGCTTCTGTCTTCTTGAATAAGCTAAAGCCCAGGGTCTTACTCACTCAGTTCATTGCCAGACTTGGTCTCAGACTTAGGTCTCTAGGAGTTAATTCAATGATCAGAATGGCCTTCAGATTCTTGGACTCAAATTTTACAAGAAATTGGAATTGCAACAAATCAGGGGTACTAGCCTCCCTTTGTTCCCTGGGCTCCTAAAAATAGGCTAGAAAGGGGAAATGGAATCAGCTAACCTGCCTTCTCAGGTCACCGTCCCTGCCCTCGGTGTTTATTTCAGTGGCTCTGGGCCCCCATGTGAGATGATGTAGACTTAAGTCCAGGGGATGGGGAGGACAAGAGGACATAAAACTGCTGACAAGTCACAGTACTCAAGTGTCTCCAGTTACAGAATTTGTTCTGAATCCATTTTAAGGCACAATTCAGCAAGTTAAGGACCTAGTACACACTCATTAGTACCT
This sequence comes from Tursiops truncatus, assembly GCF_011762595.2. Lineage (NCBI taxonomy): Eukaryota > Metazoa > Chordata > Mammalia > Artiodactyla > Delphinidae > Tursiops > Tursiops truncatus. The sequence continues at coordinate 135,953,044 of NC_047037.1, read as the reverse complement.
TAAAGTCTGGATCAGTTATGTATATCTGGATTTTGGAATATCCACGGCACTTCTGATAGCAACAAATGGCATCCGGCACTGGAGGGAACCTGCATTCTTCAATAAATTTCTCTAACAGCATCTAAAACAAAAATAAACAAAAATGATACGACTACAACACTAATTCAACAATAAAATGTTTGTGATTTCAATAACCTCTTGCCATCAGAATATTTTCAGCACAGAAAGGACCAAATGCCTTTTAGCCAAGAACTACATACAACTTTTAAAGTTTTTCCTTCTAGCTTCCCTGGTGGCGCAGTGGTTGAGAGTCTGCCTGCCGATGCAGGGGACACGGGTTTGTGCCCCGGTCCGGGAAGAGGCACAACAGTGAGAGGCCCGCATAACGCAAAAAAAAAAAAAAAAAGTTGTTCCTTCTAGAGAGAGGCTGATACAGAGACATGCCAAGAGACAAAGATGGGAAAAAAAGGGCTAATCAACAAATTTTCAAAATTTCAGACTCTGAATCAAAATCTTATCCTGTGTTATAATCATCAGGCCTCATTTTACACTACATACCTTTTAGAAATCTCCTTCAAGCATTCACAGGGAGTCAAATGAGGTAGAATAACCCTTAGGGCTCTACTGTTCTCCTTCCCGATGTCATTTCACCTAGGACCCCACCACTGTCATCCATCTACCTCCCTGAACCCCTGCCCCCTGTGCCTGTTCATCACCTGGAGAATTACACCACTGCCCCCGAAGCCCCCGAGACTCATGCCACGCTTCCAGTGCTGGCTGTCCGTTATCAGTAGTTCCTGTGCCTCCACTCCAATCCAGTAGAAAGAGAGGAAAATCCAACAATCCCTACGTTTAGTTTTATTTTTTATACCAGCTTTGTTGAGATATAATTCATATACCATACAATTTACACATTTAAAGTGTACAGTTCCGTGGTTTTTTTAGTATATTCGGAGTTGTATAACTATCACGATAACCTAAAATTAGAACATTTCACCATGCAGCAAGAAACCCCATACCCATTAGCAATCCCTCCCCAACCTTCCTCAACCCCCTAGCCCACTAATCTACTACCTGTCTTCACATATAGATTTTCCTATTCTGGAGATTTCAGATAAACAGAATCATACAGTATGTGGCCTTTCATGTCTGGTTTCTGTCACTGATATTCAATTATATGGATATACCACATTTTATTTAACCATTCAGCAGTTGACGGACACTTTGAGCTGTTTCCACTTTTTGACTATTGTGAATAATACTGCTATGAACATTCATGTACAAGTTTTTGCGAGAACATGTTTTCCTGTCTCTGTACATACCTAGGAGTGAAACTGCTAGGTCATATGGTAACTCTGTCTTTAACCTATGAGGAACTGCCAGACTGTTTTCCAAAGCAGCTTCATCATTTTACACTTTACAGCAATGTATGGATGTTCTGATTTCTCCAGATCCTTGCTAACACTTGTTATTGTCTGCCTTCTTGATTACAGCCACCCTAGTGAGTATGAAGTAGTATCTCATTTTAATTTGCATTTCTCTGATGGCTAACTGTTGAACACATTTTACATGCTTATTGTCTATTTATACAACTTGCTAGCAGAAACACCTATCCAGATCTTTTGGCTACTTCTAATTAGAGTGTCTTTTTATTACTGAGTTGTAAGAGTTGATTCCTGTGCTTTTAAAAGCTTCAGCCAAAAGCAAGTTCTGAGTATATACCAGGGTTCATCACAAGTAAAGGCCTATCCTAGTCAATTCACACACTTTAGTCTTTCTAGAACTGGCAAAGAATCCTACGCTTCTGGATATGAGACTAAATTTATATTTTCAGAGTCTTCAAGTACCATTAATAACCATGATGAAAAAACAACGCTATACCTTTCTCTAAGTACAACCAGTACGCCATGCTGCTTATCAGTGCACATTCTGGTCAGGATGCCTGGATTCAAGTCCCAGCTCCACCATTTCCTAGCTGTTTAACCTTGAGCTCAACACTTAACCTCTCTAAATGTAATCTTCCTCATCTGTAAAATGCAAATAATCATAGTGCTCATCACATAGGGTTGCTGTACGGGTTAAAGGTAATGATAAATGGAAGGTGTATGACTGGCACACAGGAAACATTCAATAAACGTTGGTGATTCTCACCAGTCTTTCAAGGGGAAACGCACATGGAGGAGCGGAGGACAGAGTACTCCTACCTGTCTTCTGCTACCTGAGTCAGAGCGCAGAAGCACAGATGAGCTTTTATGGTTAGTAAGATGCTCTCTAGAGAAATAAACGGTTACCTTTATTTTCCCTGGCTGAGTCTCTTCAATAACCACATTACTTGTGGGCCAAGTTAACACTCCAGGAAGACGACAGATCAAGGTTCTTGCTTTCTCGAAATGATTAAGAGCTTCTAGAAATCTAAAGTCATAATTATGAAGAAGGTATTAAAGATGTGACATGAATTTTCATTCCCCACAACAAGGCACAGAGATTTCAAGCTTACTAGGTAAGAGTACATTTGACAAATCACTACACAGAAATATTCAATGTAACCCATATGTTCTTTAAAAAACCAAGACATTATCACTGTTTGCTACAAAGATAATATAAATTAAACACTAATCTACCTGCACACTGGCTTTCTTATGGTAGGTGCACACTAGTCCTTTTAAAGTTGTAATTTTTTTTTAAGTTTTCAACAAGTAAAACAGAAAACTGAATAAATTATGGTTGTTCCATTTTTATTTCATTTACTAATCTAATTAGATTCTTGTAGAGCAACAGCAAAGCTCCACTTCAACTAATTAATCATAAATAGGGAAATTTTTTTCACTTGACTCATTTAGAACATCTATAGTAAAACCGATTTGCTGAAAAATTTTTAAAGAAATCGTATATTCTGGACATCTTCAACTATAAAGCAGTGAATTATTTTAACAGAACAAATGTGTATGTAAACTATTTTAACTATAAATATGAAATCTTTCATTTCCAATTTATGGTTTAAATATTAATCTCAATAGAGTCCCACAGTCCGTTCAACAAAAGAATACTAGAATACTGGATCATAAGGTTATCCCAGTCTTTATTCTTCTCTTCAGACTAGAAAATAGAGGGTTCTCTGCTTTCTCCAATCTTGAAACGATTTCCCAATTGAAGAAGTCATTTTTGCCTTTGGGTACAGAAAACTTCACCTGCAGAAAAGCTAGACCAGCATCCACCATAAGACAGTTATTAAACAGCAGGACTTTCAACCAGACACTGCACATTGCAACAGCAAAAAACCAGCTTACTGGACACTGAACCACAAACCATATTATTGTGAAATTAAAAGTTAAATGGGTTTCCACAACATTGTAAATCAACTATACTTGAATAAAATAAATTTTAAAAAAATTTAAATGCCTTTCAAAATGGCAAACACGTCTTCATTTACTACAACCTCCATGATGCTATACATTTATGTTACGTTCCCAGATCTTGTGATATCCGCATGCGGCCACTGCATTAAACAGGTGTGTCCCAAACAACTTATGCTAAGCTGGAATTAATTTCATTTATTACCATAGAAGTGACTGCTAAATCCTCACTACCCCTGATCCTTAAAAGAGTTGACCTGGTCAGACAGTAGCTTCAGGAAGTAAAAGAACTTTCTTTAATCTTTAAAGATCTTTAAAGAAGGTTCTAGGCACCCCCTGAGATTGGGTTCCCAAGAATACCAATGGTCTGATAAAACTTCCTCTAAACAGTCAGATGAAAATTTAAGGATAATTAAAAGTTATGAATGATATTCAATCAGTCAACAATTATTTCTTTATACAAGTAATCTAACATACCTACCACTATATTGGCTGTAATTCAACTATAGGTTCAGAGGAGAGATTTTTGTTTCTAACTCATAATATCCTTGAACATATATAAATTTCGTATTAGCGACTTCCCTGGTGGCGCAGTAGTTAAGAACCCGCCTGCCAATGCAGGGGACACAGGTTTGAGCCCTGGTCCCGGAGGATCCCACATGCCGCGGAGCAACTAAGCCCACGCACCACAACTACTGAGCCTGCGCTCTGAAAAGCCCACACAGCACAACGAAGAGTAGCACCTGCTCCCCACAACTAGAGAAAGCCCACACGCAGCAATGAAGACCTAACACAGCCAATAAATAATAATTTAAAAAAAAATCCTCATACAAGTTTTTTGGGGGAAATGGGTATTTAACCAAAATATTATATAATCACACTTGTAAAGCATTAATTTATACCAATTCAGTCACCACTTATAAATGACATATACTAAAAGATAAAACATAAAATCCTTTGTGTCAAATTACTCTATTATTTTTTTAATTTATTTTTTATTTATTTATTTTTGGGTCAACGTTGCTGCACATGGGCTTTCTCTACTTGCGGCGAGCGGGGGCTACTCTTCGTTGCAGCGCACGGGCTTCTCATTGCGGTGGCTTCTCTTGTTGCAGAGCATGGGCTCTAGGTGCACAGGCTTCAGTAGTTGTTGCACACGGGCTTAGTTGCTCCACGGCATGTGGGATCTTCCTGGACCAGGGATCCCCTGCATTGGCAGGCCGATTCTTAACCACTGTGCCACCAGGGAAGTCCAAGTTACTCTATTATTGATTTTCCTATTACATTCAAAATTAGAAAGCACTGGGAACTGAAGTGATTTGACCTTACTTTAATAATTAATATCCAAATGCCAGTCCTTAAAGTAAACACAATTATCATAGTGTGCCACAGAGAAGATACCAAAATAACTCCAGAAAAAGGATCATCATCACATTAGATTTGAAATGAGTAACCAGCCTAGAGCATGAAGTAGTGTGGCTTCTACTAACCTGTTTTTTTTCAAGTACACTTTTCCAATTCCACAGTAAGCCAAGCAATCAAGTCCCTCATTGGGGTAGTGTTCAATCATCCTCTTAAACTGGTTTTCAGCCTCAGATAACTCCTTCAATAGCAATGAGAACAGTGATCACTTACACAGAAAGAGAAATACTGGAACCGATTTTACCTGAAAGTTGATTCCTTTTGTGTAATATTAAAAACAACCGTATATCCTAAAATTTCTATGGCAAAATTATACATTCTGTACTTCATTTTCTTAATAATTACATAAATTTTGACCATATGGATACTCAAGAGACACAACCAAAATGATCCAGCTCCAGAATGAAAAGTTGGCACTGAAGTCAGACAACCAACCAGATGAGCATTTCCTAACACACAGAGGTCACCGCGTGTGCTGGCTAACCCTAAAAGGTGTGAATGCAGGGTAAAAGGGACTGATTTGGATGCAAACACGCCATAACATACATCCTAGTAAGTGCTGCCCCCTTGGGATCACAGGAATTCCAATGATGTTGCCACAATGTTTTGTGACGTAAGACAAATGCTCTGCCTTAAAAACAGCTCTTTAGTAAACTTTACAGAGCTTAGAGTACATTCTTTTGAATATTCTCAACAGTGGAAGCCTCTGGGCTTTGAATGAATATTGTTTTGGAAAAAATCCAAAAGACACTTAGCTCAAAGCAATACTGGCCACTCCACTGTGGGTGAAAAAGGAAATGTCACTACAAAATGGAGTTAATAAGAAGCTTTGAGGCCAGCTCCGAAGGAGGCATGCCAAAAATGTTTCAGCAAGGACTGTTCTGGAGTGAATATAACTTCCTTCTGGGGACACTCTGAATGATGAAATTCTCTTAAATGTCCAAGTTCTATCGTACCTATTTAGTTTTTTTTAATCAAAAGTAAATCAAAGTAAATAAAAAATGTAATAAACTATTTCGTCAGTTCCGGTAAGGCAAAACATGTTAAGAAGCTTATTGTTACTCTGCCAAGAATAGAAGAATGGAGATCATACAGTCCTGTCTCCAACAATCTACTAGAAAATAGAGTTAGAGATTCCCTAATGAAAGACATTTATCTGTCACATCAAGAACAAGAAAGGGGGGCTTCCCCGGTGGCACAGTGGTTGAGAGTCCGCCTGCCGATGCAGGGGACACGGGTTTGTGCCACTGTCTGGGAAGATCCCACATGTTGCGGAGCGGTTGGGCCCATGAGCCATGGCCGCTGAGCCTGCACGTCCGGAGCCTGTGCTCCGCAACGGGAGAGGCCACAACAGTGAGAGGCCCGCGTACCGCAAAAAAAAAAAAAAATTAAAAAAAAAAGAACAAGAAAGGGGCTTCCCTGGTGGTCAGTGGTTAAGAATCCGCCTGTCAACACAGGGGACACGGGTTTGAACCCTGGTCCGGGAAGATCCCACATGCCACAGAGCAACTAAGCCCGTACACCACAACTACTGAGCCTGTGCTCTAGAGACAGCGAGCCACAACTACTGAGCCCACATGCCACAACTACTGAAGCCCGTGCGCCTAGAGTCCGTGCTCCGCAACAAGAGAAGCCACGACAATGAGAATCCCGCGCACCGCAACGAAGAGTAGCCCCTGCTCACCACAACTAGAGAAAGCCCGGGCACGGCAACGAAGACCCAATACAGCCAAAAATAAAAACAAATAAATTTTAAAAAATGACCAACAGCATGTCACAAGGAAAATGAACCTCACGCTCTGTGGACCACTCAGACAGTGGAACATAAAACAACCTGATCCTTATTAGGGAGCAATTAGGGTTAAGCCTCATCTAGCCTAGGAAGCTTGGGGCCCAAGTTGGTAGAAAGGATATATTATTCCTGAGGTAATTCTAGAGCCATTTCAACCTTTATCAAAAACTCGAAGCCATGGAAAGCAAAGTATAATGCTGAGCAGTGCAGGTAAGTAAGCTTTCCAGGAGAGCACTGAAAGACCATGAGTAATGGAAACCATGTGTGCTCACACCCATACACTGATTGCATGTGGTTATGGGAAGCCTGAACTCTAGAAGATAAAACACCCAGGTACTTACTATCCAGAACTAAGAGCTATTAACATTAGCATTCTTTTTATGATTTAAAAAATAAAAAGGCATGACACAACGTTGAACTCTCCTTTTTTAACCTTCCAAGTCCCATTCCTTTCTTCTATCACTAAATGCAACCATTATATTAAATTTGATGTAGGGCTAGTCCATGTTTTTTTTTACAAGATTCACAGATAGCCATAAACAATATATACTATTGTCCTGTAAGTTTTCCACTTTGCACATAAGTGGTATCACGATGTTACTACATTCTCCAACTTGCCTTTTTACCTCAACATGTTTCCGAAATTTATCATGATATACCAGCTCCTTTACTTTTTATACAAATAAAAGGTAGATTCCCACTGGTGGTCTGGCATAACTTTTTTCTAACGGAAACACAAACTACATTTTCTTTTCAAAAAGAATCACAAACTAAATTAAATTTAGTTATTTCAGAAAAAATTATCAAGAAAGTACACAGGCAGTGCTCATTAAACTACTGTGATAATCATTTAATGATATACATAAGTCAAATCATTATGCTGTACACCTTAAACTTATACTGTCCATTGTATCTCAATAAAACTGGAAAAGCAAAAAAAAAAGTACCCAGAAGGAAATACACCGAAGTGAAAAAACTATTTTAACATACCTTCTAAAATTAATGACATATTTTAATTGTTTATTATCTCTGTTACAAATATTACCTCAGGTTGTCCTATTCCAAGGAGTGAAATGGCAAGTCCATAGACTACTAAGACGTAGTTAATCATGGCCAGGTTCAGTTGCTGTCAATAAAAATGCTCCAGTTAAACATCTGAACATAATTCTGCCCAATTTGCATCATACTAACTTGTTAACCGCAACAGTAAGAGTATAAAAATATCTTACTAATCACTGTGGGACAAAGACCAAACAAAATTAGAAAATACATTTTGCAAAGATATGCAGTTATCCTGCTATCAAATATCTAAAACACAGAATCACTGTCTCAGAGTTCCTTGAAGGCATGGTTCATAACAGAATAACTGATGTCATATTCTTTTGCATATTAACGGGATGAGTAACAGACTAAGGTATTTGCTCTCTTACAACCTTGCATATTTACCCAGCTAATACTTTCTTTGTGGATGAAAAGATGTGACTAAAGTGAGTCCAAATTCTTGACTTAGTGCTCTAATAAGATAAAAAGCCAAGAGTTCTAATGAACACCAGCTATAGCGCAAGGAGAGAGTCTAAACCTGGCTTCTATACCGACTGCAACCATAAAGGCTGAATCAGAGCATTATCTGCTTCTCACGACCTGGAGTAAATTCCGCTGATCTCAGCAAGACGATACATTAGTACAATGAAGTCAAAGTGTTGGTTCCCTTCTACATTCATCTGAAACGCATTAGCATTGGTAAACAAGTTACCAGGAGGCAATCTCACCTTTATTTTTTGAGGATCTAAACCATTGAGCAACTCTGTGAAGGCCTGGGCAGCACTGCGGCAGCGCTGCTCCAACAAAGCCGTGTAACCATCCTGGATTAAGCTTCTCAGCATTTTCATTATATTAGCAAAATCCTGCAAAAAAGAAATTCTTTTTCAGTAAACCAGAGCTACACATGCTTAGTCTAAAACTTAAGATGCCAACGGTCATCACTGGGCAGTTATACTTTATAACTGATCATAAAATATGTAAATACCCAAAGCTACCCTGTATGGATTATACTCCTTTCTCAGCACAGCACCATTAAAGTGGAAATTAAAAGGTACTGCTTCCCCATCTTGATCCCAACACTTCTAGTGCTGCCCATGACAAAGAAGGGGGGTTCACTTTACACTACATGGTGCTAAGCTGTACTCGCTTTTCCAGGCTAACCAGACAGTATTTGGACGTTTTAACAGCTCAAATGGAGAACATCAGCCATCATTTAAATAAGTAAATTGTTTGGCTGAGACTTGAGCAATTAGACAAATAAGAACAAGCAATCAATTTCCTGGTCACTACCAGAGTTTAACAACTGCCCTCATGCCCTGGAACAAACCTAAATTCTCAGCAAGAAATGGTCATTTCAATCTGTAGCTCTACTCCTGCCTAACGTGTACTTGAATATAACTAGATAATATTATCGGGAGAGATATTACTAGGTTAAATGCAAAGAGAAGAGAATAAGGAAAACAGCTGCTATAATGTACCCTGAAATAAAGCGAGAAAAAAACTTTACAATTTGAATATACATGAGCACATACATTATAATTTGCATTCAGATTTTAGTTACGTGGCAATAGCTATAGGCCACAAAAGTTCCATAAGGACTGGAGAGGCAAGCCTGGAGGCTAAGCTAGATCTCCCCACACCTTGCCATACATGTGTACACCGTTCAAGGGAGCAGAAAATGCAAATATTTGCGTGACATTCCTCACTGTTCCTCATGATAAGGATCCAAAAGGAGACCCCACTGCACAAAACACAGAGGGAAAAGCAGTCTGGTCACACATAAACAAAAGCTGCCTAGTGCTTTTCGTCCAATGAATCAAAGTTTAGGAGAACTTTCCCCCCAGAAAACACATGGAAAAGAGCAGCTCTCAAGTAAACGTGGTATTTGCTATACAGTATTTTAAAAGTTCACCGATCGCCACATTAATGTTAAGATAAGAGTTTTAACAGTTATAGAAGACGATGTGCTATCCCCCCACGCACTAGTTTATTATTTATTATTCAGCCTTGGACGTACTGATTCCATTCTAATCTCTTTCATTCTAGAAAACAAATCCATCTGCCTCATGTTTCCATTGGAAATTATTTCTCTCAAAACAGTACAAACAAATGGTCTGTACTGAAAGCTGCATGAGAGCGGTCTGAATGGCAATGCCAGTCTTCAGCGTATGCAGGGGCCTAAAGTAAAGTGTGTTAAATGAACAAATCAAGGCTCAAAAATAACCATCATTTTTATTTAAATACTCTTTTGTCTTTACAGGCTGTCGTTACAATTTAAGTCCATCACAGTTTTTAGAATTAGTAAAATCAATATAAAATGACAATTTTAAAATCACCAACTGTTAGAAATACTAAAAATGCTTTTATGCAACTAATTAGAAAGCTGTTGAAACCGATTAGGAAACTGATTAAAAATGCTTAACATGCTTCATTCCAAGAGTCCTTAATAAGCTATCTGTCATATATACCTAACATAGTTAACAGAAGTTTAAAATGACCCAGATATTAAAATGAGTGTTGTGTTTCATGTTAATATACATTTGGGGGGGGTAAAATCCAACATTTTATTTTAGAAGAAATAGAACTGTATTTACATAAAGCACTGAAGTGTCAAAGCAGACTCACATGAATCACATTTAACCAAAATAATCTTTCACTGATAATACACAGTCTACAGGTATTCAATGACTGGAAGAGTGATTAGCCATGGTTCTGTAAATTCCGGATTCTGTACAGGTTTCTATTTCTTCTTGAGTCAGTTTTTATAAGCTGGATTGTTCTAGGAATTTGTTCATTTCATCTACATACATTTTCAAATTTCCTGGTATAATGTTGGTCATAATAGTATTTTGATATAGTATTTGTAATACTGAAGCGTCTGTAGTAATGTGTCCTTTTTCATTCTTTTTTAAAAAATATTTATTTATTTATTTATTTGGCGGCGCTGGGTCTTAGTTGCGGCATGTGGGATCTAGTTCCCTGACCAGGGACTGAACCCGGGCCCCCTACATTGGGAGCCCAGAGCCTTAGTGACTGGCCCACCAGGGAAGTCACCTTTTTCATTCTTGAAATTGTTTTATTGTGCCTTCTTTTCTTCCTTTCTTAATCAGTTTCCATACTGATATGTAAATTTTATTTATATTGTTAAAGAATCAACTTTTAGCTTTGTGGATTCTTCTTTACAAGTTGTTCCATTTTCATTATTTTCTTTTTTTTCAGAATTTTATTATATTTTTTTATATAGCAGGTTCTAATTAGTTATCCATTTTATACATATTAGCGTATACATGTCAATCCCAATCTCCCAATTCATCACACCACCCCCATCCCCGCCACTTTCCCCGCCTGGTATACATACGTTTGTTCTCTACATCTGTGTCTCAATTTCTGCCCTGCAAACTGGTTCATCTGTATCATTTTTCTAGGTTCCACAAATATGCATTAATATATGATATTTGTTTTTCTCTTTCTGACTTACTTCACTCTGTATGACAATCTCTAGATCCATCCACGTCTCTACAAATGACCCAATTTCCTTCCTTTTCATGGCTGAGTAATATTGCATTGTATATATGTACGACATCTTCTTTAACCACCCAACTGACGACGGGCATTTAGGTTGCTTCCAAGTCCTGGCTATTGTAAATAGTGCTGCAATGAACACTGGGGTGCATGTATCTTTTTGAATTATGGTTTTCTCAGGGTATATATATGCCCAGTAGTAGGATGGCTGGGTCATATGGTAATTCTATTTTTAGTTTTTTAAGGAACCTCCATACTGTTTCTCCATAGTGGCTGTACCAATTTACATTCCCACCAACGGTGCAAGAGGGTTCCCTTTTCTCCACACCCTCTCCAGCATTTGCAGTTTGTAGATTTTCTGATGATGCCCATTCTAACTGGTGTGAGGTGATACTTCATTGTAGTTTTGACTTGCATTTCTCTAAAAATTAGTGATGTTGAGCAGCTTTTCATGTGCTTCTTGGCCATCTATATACGTCTTCTCTGGAGAAATGTCGATTCAGGTCTTCTGCTCATTTTTGGATTGGGTTGTTTGTTTTTTTAAAATGGAGCTGCATGAGCCATTTATATATTTTGGAGATTACTCCTTTGTCCACTGATTCGTTTGTAAATGTTTTCTCCCATTCTGAGGGTTGTCTTTTCGTCTTGTTTGTACTTTGCTTTGCTGTGCAAAAACTTTTAAGTTTCATTAAGTCCCATTTCTTTATTTTTTTTTTCTTTCCAATACTCTAGAAGGTGGATCAAAAAAGATCTTGCTGTGATTTATGTCATAGAGTGTTCTTCCTATGTTTTCCTCTAAGAGTTTTATAGTATCCGGTCTTACATGTAGGTCTCTAATCCATTTTGAGTTTATTTTTGTGTATGGTGTAAGGGAGTGTTCTAATTTCATTCTTTTACAGGTAGCTGGCCAGTTCTCCCAGCACCACTTATTGAAGAGACTGTCTTTTCTGCACTGTATATCCTTGCCTCTTTTGTCATACATTAGTTAACCATAGGTGCATGGGTTTATCTCTGGGCTTTCTATCTTGTTCCATTGATCTACATTTCTGTTTTTGTGCCAGTACCATATTGTCTTGATTACTGTAACTTTGTAGTTTGGTCTAAAGTCAGGGAGACTGGTTCCTCCAGCTCCGATTTTTTCCCTCAAGACTGCTTTGGCTATTCGGGGCCTTTTGTGTCTCCATACAAATTTTAAGATTTTTTGTTCTAGTTCTGTAAAAAAATGCCATTGGTAATTTGATAGGGATTGCATTGAATCTGCGGATTGCTTTGGGTAGTGTAGTCATTTTCACAATACTGATTCTTCCAGTCCAAGACCATGGTATACCTCTCCATCTGTTTGTATCATATTTATTTCATCAGCGTCTTATAGTTTTCTGCATACAGGTCTTCTGTCTCCCCAGGTAGGTTTATTCCTAGGTATTTTATTCTTTTTGTTGCACTGGTAAATGGGAGTCTTTCCTTAATTTCTCTTTCAGATTGTTCATCATTAGTGTATAGGAATGCAAGAGATTTCTGTGCATTAATTTTGTATCCTGCAACTTTACCAAATTCATTGATTAGCTCTAGTAGTTTTCTGGTGGCATCTTTAGGATTCTCTATTTATAGTATCATGCCATCTGCAAACAGTGAGCTTTACTTCTTCTTTTCCAATTTGTATTCCTTTTATTTTTTTTCTTCTCTGATTGCCGTGGCTAGGACTTCCAAAACTATGTTGAATAACAGTGGTGAGAGTGGACATCCTTGTCTTGTTTCTATCTTAGAGGAAATGCTTTCAGTTTTTCACCATTGAGAATGGTGTTTGCTGTGGGTTTGTCACATATGGCCTTTATTATGTTGAGGTAGGTTCTCTCTATGCCCACTTTCGGGAGAGTTTTTATCATAAATGGGTGTTGAATTTTGTCAAAGGCTTTCTCTGTATCTATTGAGATGATCATATGGTTTTTCTTCTTCAGTTTGTTAATATGGTGTATCACATTGATTGATTTGCATATACTGAAAAATCCTTGCATCTCTGGGATAAATCCTACTTGATCATGGTGTATGATCCTTTTAATGTGTTGTTGGATTCTGTTTGCTAGTATTCTGTTGAGGATTTTTGCATCTATATTCATCAGTGCTCTTGGTCTGTAATTTTCTTTTTTTGTAGTATCTTTGTCTGGTTTTCATATCAGGGAGATGGTGGCCTCATAGAATGAGTATGGGAGTGTTCCTTCCTCTGCAATTTTCTGGAAGAGTTTGAGAAGGGTGGGTGTTAGCTGTTCTCTAAATGTTTGATAGAATTCACCTGTGAAGCCATCTGGCCCTGGACTTTTGTTTGTTGAAAGATTTTTAATCACAGTTTCAATTTCATTACTTGTGATTGGTCTGTCCATATTTTCTATTTCTTCCTGGTTCAGTGTTGGAAGGTGATGCTTTTCTAAATATTGGTCCATTTCTTCCAGGTTGTCCGTTTTATTGGCATGAAGTTGCTTGTAGTAGTCTCTTAGAATGCTTTGCATTTCTGTGGTGTCTGTTGTAACTTCTCCTTTTTCATTTCTAATTTTAATGATTTGAGTCCTCTCCCTCTTTTTCTTGATGAGTCTGGCTAACGGTTTATCAATTTTGTTTATCTTCTCAAAGAACCATCTTTTAGTTTTATTGATCTTTGCTACTGTTTTCTTTGTTTCCATTTGATTTATTTCTGCTCTGATCTTTTTTTTTAACATCTTTATTGGAGTATAATTGCTTTACAATGGTGTGTTAGTTTCTGCTAACAAAGTGAATCATTTATACATACACGTATGTTCCCATAGCTCTTCTCTCTTGTGTCTCCCTCCCTCCCACCCTCCCTATCCCACCCCTCTAGGTGGTCAAAAACCACCAAGCTTCTCTCCCTGTGCTATGTGGCTGCTTCCCACTAGCTATCTATTTTACGTTTGGTAGTGTATATATGTTCATGCCACTCTCTCACTTTGTCACAGCTTACCCTTCCCCCTCCCCGTATCCTCAAGTCCATTCTCTAATAGGTCTGTGTCTTTATTCCCGTCTTACCCCTAGGTTCTTCATGACCTTTTTTTTTTTTTTCTTAGATTCCATATATATGTGTTAGCATATGGTATTTGTTTTTCTCTTTCTGACTTACTTCACTCTGTATGACAGACTCTAGGTCCATCCACCTCACTAAAAGTAACTCAACTTCCTTTCTTTTTATGGCTGAGTAAGATCCGATTGTATATATGTGCCACATCTTCTTTATCCATTCATCAGTTAATGGACACTTTGGCTGCTTCCATGTCCTGGCTATTGTACATAGAGCTGCAATGAACATTGGGGTGCATATGTCTTTTTGAATTATGGTTTTCTCAGGGTATATGCCCAGTAGTGGGATTGCTGGGTCATATGGTAATTCTATTTTTAGTTTTTTAAGGAACCTCCATACTGTTCTCCATAGTGGCTGTATCAATTTGCATTCCCACCAACAGTGCAAGAGTATTCCCTTTTCTCCACACCCTCTCCAGCATTTATTGTTCCTAGAATTTTTGATGATGGCCATTCTGACCGGTATGAGATGATATCTCATTGCAGTTTTGATTTGCATTTCTCTAATGATTAATGATGTTGAGCATTCTTTCATGTGTTTGCTAGCAATCTGTATATCTTCTTTGGAGGAATGTCTATTTAGCTCTTCTGCCCATTTTTGGATTGGGTTGTTTGTTTTTTGTTATTGAGCTGCATGAGTTGGTGGTAAATTTTGGAGATTAATCCTTTGTCAGTTACTTCATTTGCAAATATTTTCTCCCATTATGAGGCTTGTCTTTTGGTCTTGTTTATGGTTTCCTTTGCTGTGCAAAAGCTTTTAACTTTCATTAGGTCCCATTTGTTTATTTTTGTTTTTATTTCCATGTCTCTTGGAGGTGCGTCAGAAAGTATCTTGCTGTGATTTATGTCATAGAGTGTTCTGCCTATGTTTTCCTCTAAGAGTTTGATAGTGTCTGGCCTTACATTTAGGTCTTTAATCCATTTTGAGTTTATTTTTGTGTATGGTGTTAAGGAGTGTTCTAATTTCATTCTTTTACATTAGCTGTCCATTTTTCCCAGCACCACTTATTGAAGAGACTGTCTTTTCTGTATTGTATATCCTTGCCTCCTTTGTCATAGATTAGTTGACCATATGTGTGTGGGTTTATCTCTGGGCTTTCTATCTTGTTCCACTGATCTATGTTTCTGTTTTTGTGTCAGCACCATATTGTCTTGATTGCTGCAGCTTTGTAGTATAGTCTGAAGTCAGGGAGCCTGATTCCT
Source organism: Tursiops truncatus (assembly GCF_011762595.2). Classification (NCBI taxonomy): domain Eukaryota; kingdom Metazoa; phylum Chordata; class Mammalia; order Artiodactyla; family Delphinidae; genus Tursiops; species Tursiops truncatus. The sequence continues at coordinate 135,937,630 of NC_047037.1, read as the reverse complement.
CCAGCTCCATTATTCATTCTCAAGATTGCTTTGGCTATTCAGGGTCTATTGTGTTTCCATACAAATTGTGAAATTTTTTGTTCTAGTTCTGTGAAAAATGCCAGTGGTAGTTTGATAGGGATTGCATTGAATCTGTAGATTGCTTTGGGTAGTAGAGTCACTTTCACAATGTCGATTCTTCCAATCCAAGAACATGGTGTATCTCTCCATCTATTTGTATCATCTTTAATTTCTTTCATCAGTGTCTTATAATTTTCTGCATACAGGTCTTTTGTCTCCTTATGTAGGTTTATTCCTAGGTATTTTATTCTTTTTGTTGCAATGGTAAATGAGAGTGTTTTCTTAATTTCACTTTCAGATTTTTCATTATTAGTGTATAGGAATGCCAGAGTTTTCTGTGCATTAATTTTGTATCCTGCTACTTCACCAAATTCATTGATTAGCTCTAGTAGTTTTCTGGTAGCATCTTTAGGATTCTCTATGTATAGTATTATGTCATCTGCAAACAGTGACATCTTTACTTCTTCTTTTCCAATTTAGATTCCTTTTATTTCTTTTTTCTTCTCTGATTGCTGTGGCTAAAACTTACAAAACTATGTTGAATAATAGTGGTGAGAGTGGGCAACCTTGTCTTGTTCCTGATCTTAGTGGAAATGCTTTCAGTTTTTCACCATTGAGGACTATGTTGGCTGTGGGTTTGTCATATGTGGCCTTTATTATGTTGAGGAAAGTTCCCTCTATGCCTACTTTCTGTAGGGTTTTTATCATAAATGGGTGTTGAATTTTGTCAAAAGCTTTCTCTGCATCTATTGAGATGATCATATGGTTTTTCTCCTTCAATTTGTTAATATGGTGTATCACCTTGATTGATTTGCATATATTGAAGAATCCTTGCATTCCTGGAATAAACCCAACTTGATCACGGTGTATGATCCTTTTAATGTGCTGTTGGATTCTGTTTCCTAGTATTTTGTTGAGGATTTTTGCATCTATGTTCATCAGTGATATTGGCCTGTAGTTTTCTTTCTTTGTGACATCTTTGTCTGGTTTTGGTATCAGGGTGATGGTGGCCTTGTAGAATGAGTTTGGGAGTGTTCCTCCTTCTGCTATATTTTAGAAGAGTTTGAGAAGGATAGGTGTTCGCTCTTCTCTAAATGTTTGATAGAATTCGCCTGTGAAGCCATCTGGTCCTGGGCTTTTGTTTGTTGGAAGATTTTTAATCACAGTCTCAATTTCAGTGCTTGTGATTGGTCTGTTTATATTTTCTATTTCTTCCTGGTTCAGTCTCGGCAAGTTGTGCATTTCTAAGAATTTGTCCATTTCTTCCAGGTTGCCCATTTTATTGGCATAGAGTTGCTTGTAGTAATCTCTCATGATCCTTTGTATTTCTGCAGTGTCAGTTGTTACTTCTTTTTCATTTCTAATTCTATTGATTTGAGTCTTCTCTCTTTTTTCTTGATGAGTGTGGCTAATGGTTTATCAATTTTGTTTATCTTCTCAAAGAACCAGCTTTTACTTTTACTGATCATTGCTATTGTTTCCTTCATTTCTTTTTCATTTATTTCTGATCTGATCTTTATGATTTCAATCCTTCTGCTAACTTTGGGGGTTTTTTGTTCTTCTTTTTCTAATTGCTTTAGGTGCAAGGTTAGGTTGTTTATTTGAGATGTTTCCTGTTTCTTAAGGTAGGATTGTATTGCTATAAACTTGCCTCTTAGAACTGCTTTTGCTACATCCCATAGGTTTTGGATCATCGTGTTTTCATTGTCATTTATCTCTAAGTATTTTTTGATTTCCTCTTTGATTTCTTCAGTGATCTCTTGGTTATTTAGTAACATAGTGTTTAGCCTCCATGTGTTTGTGTTTTTTACTTTTATTTTCCCTGTAACTGATTTCTAATCTCAGAGTGTTGTGGTCAGAAAAGATGCTTGATATGATTTCAGTTTCCTTAAATTTAATGAGGCTTGATTTGTGACCCAAGATCTATCCTGGAGAATGTTCCATGCACACTTGAGAAAAAAGTGTAAGCTGCTGTTTTTGGATGGAATGTGCTATAAATATCAATTAAGTCTCTCTGGTCTATTGTGTAATTTAAAGCTTGTGTTTCCTTACTAATCTTTTGTTTGGATGATCTGTCCATTGGTGTAAGTGAGGTGTTAAAGTCCCCCACTATTATTGTGTTACTGTCATATTCCTCTTTTATAGCTGTTGGCAGTTGCCTCATGTATTGCAGTGTACCTACGTTGGGTGCATATATATTTATAATTGTTATATCTTCTTCTTGGATTGATCCTTTGATCATTATGTAGGGTCCTTCCTTGTCTCGTGTAACATTCTTTATTTTGAAGTCTATTTTATCTGATATGAGTATTGCTACTCCAGCTTTCTTTTGATTTCCATTTGCATGGAATATCTTTTTCCATCCCCTCACTTTCAGTCTGTATGTGTCCCTAGGTCTGAAGTGGGTCTCTTGTAGACAGCATATATATGGGTCTTCTTTTTGAATCCATTCAGCAAGCTTGTGTCTTTTGGTTGGAGCATTTAATCCATTCACGTTTAAGGTAATTCTCGATATGTATGTTCCTATTACCATTTTCTTAATTGTTTTGGGTTTGTTTTTGTAGGTCCTTTTCTTCTCTTGTGTTTCCCACTTAGAGAAGTTCCTTTAGCATTTGTTGTAGAGCTGGTGTGGTGGTGCTGAATTCTCTCAGCTTTTGCTTGTTTGGAAAGCTTTTGATTTCTCCATTGAATCAGAATGAGATTCCTTGCCAGGTAGAGTAATCTTGGTTGTAGGTTCTTCCCTTTCATCACTTTAAATGTGTCATGCCACTCCCTTGTGGCTTGTAGAATTTCTGCTGAGAAATCAGCTGTTAACCTTATGAGAGTTCCCTTGTATGATATTTGTCATTTTCCTCTTGCTGCTTTCAATAATTTCTCTTTGTCTTTAATTTTTGCCAGTTTGATTACTATGTATCTCGGTGTGTTTCTCCTTGGCTTTAACCTGTATGGGACTCTCTGCACTTCCTGGACTTGGGTGGCTATTTCCTTTCCCATGTTAGGAAAGCTTTCAACTATAATCTCTTCAAATATTTTCTTGGGTCCCTTCTCTCTCTCTTCTTCTTCTGGAACCCCTATGATGCGAATGTTGTTGCGCTTAATGTTGTCCCAGAGGTCTCTTAGGATGTCTTCATTTCTTCTCATTCTTTTTTCTTTATTCTGTTCCACAGCAGTGAACACCATTCTGTCTTCCAGGTCACTTATCTGTTCTTCTGCCTCAGTTATTCTGCTATTGATTCCTTCTAGTGTAGTTTTCATTTCAGTTATCGTATTGTTCATCTCTGTTTGTTTGTTCTTTAATTCTTCTTCTAGGTCTTTGTTAAACATTTCTTGCAGCTTCTCGATCTTTGCCTCCATTCTTTTTCCGAGATTCTGGATCATCTTCACTATCATTATTCTGAATTCTTTTTCTGGAAGGTTGCCTTTCTCCACTTCATTTATTTATTTTTCTGGGGTTTTATCTTGTTTCTTCATCTGGTACGTAGCCCTCTGCCTTTTCATCTTGTCTGTCTGTCTGTGAATGTGGTTTTTCTTCCACAGGCTGCAGGATTGTAGTTCCTGCTTCTGCTGTCTGCCCTCTCTTGGATGAGGCTATCTAAGAGGCTTGTGCAAGTTTCCTGATGGGAGGGACTGGTGGTGGGTAGAGCTGTGTGTTGCTCTGGTGGGCAGAGCTCAGTAAAACTTTAATCCTCTTGTCTGCTGATGGATGGGGCTGGGTTTCCTCCCTGTTGGTTGTTTGGCCTGAGGTGACACAACACTGGAGCCTGCCCAGGCTCTTTGGTGGGGCTAATGGAGGACTCTGGGAGGGCTCACGCCAAGGAGTACTTCCCAGAACTTCTGCTGCCAGTGTCCTTGTCCCCACGGTGAGCCACAGCCACCCCCCGCCTCTGCAGGAGACCCTCCAACACCAGCCGGTAGGTCTGGTTCAGTCTCCTATGGGGTCACTGCTCCTTCCCCTGGGTCCCGATGCGCACACTACTTTGTGTGTGCCCTCCAAGAGTGGATCTCTGTTTCCCCCAGTCCTGTCGAAGTCCTGTAATCAAATCCCACTAGCCTTCAAAGTCTGATTCTCTAGTAATTCCTCCTCCCGTCACCGGACCCCCAGGTTGGGAAGCCTGACATGTGGCTCAGAACCTTCACTCCAGTGGGTGGACTTCTGTGGTATAAGTGTTCGCCAGTCTGTGAGTCACCCACCCAGCAGTTATGGGTTTTGATTTTATTGTGATGGCACACTTCCTACCATCTCACTGTCGCTTCTCCTTTGTCTTTGGATGTGGGATATCTTTTTTGGTGAGTTCCAGTGTCTTCCCATCAATGATTGTTCAGCAGTTAGTTGTGATTCCGGTGTTCTCGCAAGAGGGAGTGAGAGCACGTCCTTCTACTCCGCTACCTTGAACCAATCTCCTTCACTATTTTCTACTTTGTAATTTCCTTCTACTTTCTTTGGGTTTTTTTTCCCTGCTCTTGGAATGAATGCATTACTAATCTAAAAGTCTTTATTCCTTTAATACATACATTTAGCTTGATAAATTTCCTTCAAAGTAATATCAAAGTTGTACCCCTTGCATTTTTTTATTGAGAGGGAAGTACAGAGATTTCCATATACCCCTTTGCCCCTTACGTGAATAGCTTCCCCCATCATCAAAATCACTCCTCAGAATGGTATATTGGGTTGGCAAAAAAGTTTCTTCAGGGTGCTTCCCTGGTGGCGCAGTGGTTGAGAGTCCACCTGCCGAGGCAGGGGACACGGGTTTGTGCCCCGGTCTGGGAAGATCCCGCATGCTGCGGAGTGGCTGGGCCCGTGAGCCATGGCCGCTGAGCCTGCGCATCCAGAGCCTGTGCGCCGCAGCGGGAGACACAACAGTGAGAGGCCCACGTACCGCAAAAAAAAAAAAAAAAAGTTCCTTCGGTTTTTAAGTAAAAATAAAAGACATTTTTCATTTTCACCACAAATTTTATTGAACAACACATTCACCATTTTATTCCACTACCTTCTGCCAATTTTCAGGCAACTTCATAATTCCATCTTCCCAAAACTTTTTATCTTTTTGAGCAAAGAACTGTTCCATGTGCCTTTTACAGTCTTCCAGGGATTTGAAATTTTTTCCATTAAGAGAATTTTGTAAAGACCAAAGTAAATGGAAATCCAAAAGTGCAATATCTGGTGTATATGGCAGATGAATCAAAACTTCCCAGCCAAGCTAACAGTTTTTGCCTGGTCATCAAAGAAACATGCGGTCTTGCGTTATCTTGATGGAAGATTATGCACTTCCTGTTGACTAATTCTGGACACTTTTCATGGAGTGCTTTCAGTTGGTCTAACTGGGAGCAGTACTTGTTGGAATTAATCGTTTGGTTTTCCAGAAGGAGCTCATAATAGAGGACTACCTTCCAATTCCACCATATGCGCATCACCACCTTCTTGGGAGGAAGACCAGCCTTTGGTGTGGTTGGTGGTGGTTCATTTCGCTTGCCCCATGATCCCTTCCATTCCACATTACTGTATAGCATCCACTTTTCATTGCCAATCACAATTTGTTTTAAAAACAGAATGTTTTCATTACGTTTTAGTAGAAAATCATATGCGGAAATATGGTCAAGAAGGTGTTTTTTGCTTAACTTATGTGGAATCCAAACATCAAAGAGATGAAAATAACCAAGCCGGTGCAAATGATTTTCAACGCTTGATCTGGATATTTTCAGTATGTCGACTATCTCCCATGTGGTATAACGCTGACTGTTCTCAATTAATGTCTCAGTTTGATGGCTATCAACTTCAACTGGTCTACCCGACCATGGAGCATAGTCCAACGAGAAACCTCCAGCATGAAACTTCGCAAACCACTTTTGACATGTTCAATCAGTCACAGCACCTTCGCCATACACTACACAAATCTTTTTTGCGTTTCAGTTGCGTTTTTACCTTTCTTGAAATAATAAAGTGTAATATGCTGAAAATATTGTTTTCTTCCATCTTCAATATTAAAATGATTACACAAAAATTCACCAATTTTGAAAAGTTTTTTTTTAAATGCACACTGATATGACAGCTGTCACATACAATCAAAACTGTTTCGAATGGAGTTAAAGACAACTAAGTGCTACTAGAGCCATCTTACATAAAAAAACAAATGAGGGACTTCCCTGGTGGTGCAGTGGTTAAGAAGCCGCCTGCCAATGCAGGGGACCTGGGTTCGAGCCCTGGTCCAGGAAGATCCCACATGCCACGAAACTAAGTCAATGCGCCACAACTACTGAGTCTGCGCTCTAGAGCCCGTGAGCCACAACTACTGAGCTCATGAGCCTCAACTACTGAAGCCTGCAAGCCAAGAGCCCATGCTCCCCAGCAACAGAAGCCACTGCAATGAAAAGCCTGAGCACCACAACGAAGAGCAGCCCCCGCTGGCCACAAATAGAGAAAGCCCACATGCAGCAACGAAGACCCAACGCAGCCAAAAGAATAAATTAATTAAAAAAAAACGAACCTTTTGGCCAACCCAATATACATACATGGGGTGGGGTGCTTTTTTTTTTTATTTAACGAAGGATTAACCTACACTGACACATCATAATCACCCAAAGTCCATAGTTTACCTATGAACCCTATGGTTCACTCTTTGTGTTGTACATTCCATAGGTTCGGACAAATGTATAATGACTGTATCTATCATTTATACTATCATACAGAGGATTTTCACAGCCCTAAAAATCCTCTGTGCTGTGCCTATTCATCTCTTCCCCCTTAATGTGCATTTTTCATTACTTACCAAATACTACAGTTTTATATAGAAAGTTATATGATAAATCATTCAAAGAATAAAAAGTTTGCTCTTTAATGGTTCTATAGTAGACGTAATAAAACCGCAGGTGCTTAAACCTTTTAAAATGATTTAAACCTTCTTAAAATATTTAACTTAAAAGTTAACACTTTGGGAAGACTTGCTTCTTCCTTTTAAATCTATGGGACACAAACAATTTTGTATTCAGTATTAACCATTAGTTAAACCTCTGGTTCACACACTTACCAAGTTAAAACCTAAATTAGTGACGATTTGGTTTCTTAGCAATCATCTATTAAATTATATGTTCATAACTAAAATTATTAAAAAAAAACTTTAGAGATGTACACAATTAGACTTAATTCATATGAAAAATGTTATGTTCAAAGAGTTTGCTTTTCCATTAGAAAAGCCTTTGCCTTTACCTGGTGTGCAGCTCTGGAGGATTTAGAGAACTGTTTCTCCAAGATGTTTTTCAAATCTACTGGTAAACTCCCTTGTGAACCAGAACTAAAAGAGAAAAGCACTGTTTTGAATTATTTTAATATAAAACAATCCTGCTTATTATATAAATAAAAAAATATTTACTGAAGGTCATTTTAAACTTAGTAAATAGGGAGTCACAAGTTCCTAAATAGAAACATTACCAAGATGCCAATTCTCTCCAAATTAATTTCTAAATCCAATAAAAATCCCTATAAATTTACTGGGGAAAGGGGACCAGATGAACTGATTATTCAGATGTTATAAAAGAACAGCTTTAAAAAAAAACGAAAGAAAGAAATTGGTGGATTTACACTGATTACCTAAAGTTATTACAAATCTAAAGTCATGAGTAACAACAAATCATAAAACAAGAAATGTGCCCCAAAACACTGCAAAGATGATCCATCTCATATGAAAATCTGTTCATAAGGTATAACCTTTTCAGAAAGTCTGACCCCCAATGCTGGTGAGGGTAAGAAAGATTCAGGTACTCCAGGTGGTGTTTTCTGACACCACATACCTGTCATTTTTCCACACCGATTCTCCAACACCAACTGAGTGTCCAACAATTCAATTCTGACACCAACTCTGGAGTTAAGAACTTAGGCCCCACAGCTTAAAGGCTCAGTCCCACAAGACTGCCCTAACTTCAGCCACAATGGGGTACCCAGGCTACCCATACTTCTGCCCTGCCGACTACAAATTCAGGGGTTCCCGTGACTACCCCTTGGGTTCAACTATTCCCTAGGACAACTCACAGAACTCAGGAAAGCGCTTTACTTACCATTACCAGTTTACTGTAAAGGATGTAAGTCAGGAGCAGCTCAGTGGAAAAGATGCATGGGAAGGTGTAGGGGAAGGGGGTGCCTCAGAGCTTTCACACAGTCCCAGAGTGCACCATCTCCCCAGCATCTCGATGTAGCCACCAACCAGAAGCTCCCTGGGCCCCTATGTTTAGAGGTTCTTACTGGCGTTTCATTACACAGGCATCAATGATTTAATTACTGGACACTGGTGACTAAACTCCATTTCTTGTTCCCTTCTTCTCCCCAAAGATCAGGGGTGGGGCTGTAAAGTTCCAGCCAACCACACACTTTATTTTTCTGGTGACCAGCCTCAATCCTGAAGGTAGGGACCCAACCTTGGGTCACTTTATTAGTATAAACTCAAGTAGAGAGGAAGGGGCTCATTATAAATAACGAAAGACTCTCTCATCATTCAGGAAATTCCAAGGGTCCTAGGAGCCCTGTGCCAGGAACTGGGGACATAGACCGAATATATAAATATCTTTACTATACCACACCCTCTCACAGCTTAGTAGGAGTGTGAACACTGCTCATTTTTTGAGAGGAGAATTTGGCAGTATCTATCAAAGTTAAAATTACACATCCCCTTTGACAGCAGTTCCACTCTAGAAATTTCTCCTTCACACACATCTATACTAGGAAATACCCTGCAGCCATGAAAATGAAGGATGTAGATCCCCATGGTCTGATATGGAAAGGTAGTCAAGGCATTTTGAAAGAGATAAAAGCAAGCTGTAGGCCAGAATAGTTCCAACAACAATGAAAACTATAGTGTTAACAATAATGATAGTTCAGGGCTTCCCTGGTGGCGCAGTGGTTGAGAGTCCGCCTGCCGATGCAGGGGACACGGGTTCGTGCCCCGGTCCGGGAAGATCCCACATGCCACAGAGCGGCTGGGCCCGTGAGTCATGGTCGCTGAGACTGCGCGTCCGGAGCCTGTGCTCCGCAACGGGAGAAGCCACAACAGTGAGAGGCCCGCGTACCGCAAAAAAATAATAATAATAATAATGATAGTTCAAGTGTATTGAGCATTTACCATGTTCTATTGCTCTAAGTATTTTATGTGGTTGTCCCATTTAATTGTTAAATAACCTCATGAAGTAGACATAATCAAGAAGAGCATTCAGTTTGAAAACAGAAACAAAATATCAGGAAAATAAATTTATCTTTAACACAACAGGTTAAAGTTATAACTGTGCATTCAAAGAATGAGCATGTATTGGGTTTTGGCTTCCTTTTATGATGAGGGAAGGGGGGCAAGGAGGAAGACTCAGGACTTCTCTAACAAATAACAGAAAAACAAAAGGCACTATGGCCTTGCTTTGTATTTAACTTTTGAGGCACCATCAGAAAAGGGTCATTTTTAAAAAATAGGGCTTTACTAATTTATCTTAGTGCTTTGATATTCAAATCATTCTCCTTTAAGCACCTATCAAAGAATCAGCCTTAAGAAATGAAGAGAAAACTGAAAACTAGTGGAACTGTGGCAAAAATGGCTTTGCAGTTTCTCCAGCACCACTTTCATTGATTTCATGAATTTCTGTATCTGTTATAAGATTTACAATTTCACTTTGCAATCAATTTATATCTTTGTAGCTAATGGGGGTTAACTCTAAAGATTGGTGGCAAGAGTTCCTACTGCTAATTTGGGGGGGATGTTTGGTAGAACGAATTTTGTAAGTGGTCGGTTCATTAGTAAATCCTTGCCTATGAATATACAGATAGCCACGCCAGTGTATGCAAAGTTAAGTTCCCAGATGGCCAAGAAATTGCTAACAGCAAGTTTCTAAAGCAAGGCACTAGAGAAGGGAGTCAGAGAGAGGGGAAATAAAGCAAACAGGGAAGGAGACTAAGTTTTCACTTTATACTTATCTGAATCTTTTTTCCTCTTATGAGCCTGTATTTTGGAATTTTAAGAAATTAATACTGATATATCTCGTATTATATGACTTTCAGAAATCAGTATTAACATCCAGGATTAATACTCCTTTAGTCAAAAATGACCCTTTCCTAATAAAGACATGCCGTGCTATTTGAAAGGGATTTTTTACTACTTATCATAGTACACATGTGTAAAGGCAGCTACTACTAGAAAGAGATTTAATTTTCTTTTTTCTTTTTTCTTGGGAGGAGGGCATTACAGAAACGAAACGAAACAAACAAACAAAAAACCCTTACATTAAAAAACATACCTGAACTTCTCCAATTCATTGTTTCGGGATTTTTGTTTTCCTTTATATTTTGGAGGCTGACCTGTGAATACAAAAGTATTTGTTCCTGAAATCTGTACATAAAAATCTACAAGCTTGAAAGTAAAAGTAAAACATTTTTTAAAAATGTAAATTGGAATAAGAAAGCAAAGGAGGCAACACTGTATGTGAGTCTAACTATAAACAGGTAAGCCAAAAAAAAGAAGCTACTGATGATGTTTCCCTATGTATGCTATAAAATTATTATAAAGATTATAATGACGATTATCATTTAGTCCTATAGTAGATATAGAAGAGATACAGGTGTAGTTCCTGTTCTCAGGTAGTTTACAATCAGATGGGAAGAAAAGACAGTCACTTCACCAATTAAATAACAATCCCCGTTAAGAAGAAAAGAAGATGCATTGTTACTGAAATGTTAATTCCATAGTAACTGCTCTTGTAACTCCTAGAAGGGAAAAATCACTTAAGCTGGAGTGGCTGGGAAACACCTTAGTGGGGATGCAGCATTTGTATTTAGTTTTAAGGAACAAGTAGGATTTCCAAAGAATGGGTCAAATGAAGTTTTATTTTAAGAAACACTACATAAACCTGTGTGACTGGGCGAGTTAAGTAAGGATAGATTGAAAGGGGCTGCAAGCCAGGCAGGTTGGTATGAGTGTTTACAGGCCCAGGGCTTCTGACTCCCCAGCTCTGCAAGCTCAGCCTTTATCCCACTGAAAGGAGGAGAGAGCCACTGTACACTTTGAGGCAGGGGAGTCACACGTGCAAAGTTGTGTAGAAGAGAGCACAGCAATAGGGACTGGGTGTCTCTGATGGAAGCTTTGGGAGATATAGCAGAGGCAAGTCAGAGCCTATGTATAGGGAGGGGATGAGAGCCTGAGCTCTGATGGCCTCAGAAAACAAGAGGCTTCTAGAAAGAAAGAAGAGTTCTAATTTGATTTCTACTGTGTGACCTAGGGCAAAATTATTTAATCTAACCCTGGGACCTCAATTTCTTTGACTGAATATAGATGCGGACGTATGGATGGTATTTAAATGATTTAAATGTGCTATCTGATAATAATGGTCTAAGAAATACAAATAAATTAAAAGCTGTTTTCAAAAAAACAGTTTTATTCTCAAAGATTTTTCACATGCTATAAAGTCACATCAGGTAAGACAAACACCTGCGTTTCCCCCTCTTTGTAACTGTGCTGAAGTGCTAACCAGTAGTTAAGTGGTTGGATACGCAGCACTGGAGCCTAAGAGAAGGTAGAGCTGCAGGAAGTAAAAGAGAGAAATGGCTGCCAGAAGTAAAAACACTGAAAAAAATAAACAAATGAACCAAAAAACAGGTGGAAGGAAAAGAGAGCAACAGGATCACTAACTAGAAGGCCAACAATCTTACCACAATAACTCTGAAAGGAGCACATGAAAGCTTGAGATAAGTAACCTGTGTGTAACAACAACTTTGAGTTGCTGAATTCTCTCAAACTCTGTTTTAAAAGGCAGAGAAGAATAACCCACTTAGAACGATTTCTCTCAAAAGCTGGGAGTATAAACGGAGACTGAGAAATAAACGAGGCATGCGTGTCCACTTCTCTGGAACCCTTCGTTTCCCAAAGATGCCAGTAGACAAGGTCTGGCTGTGTGTCTGCGTATTTTCTAGATGCATAAACATATGCACTAAGCACATACAATTTAAATAAACTAGTATTAGGCTAAAGCATCCATTCTCAACAGGGGTGACATCACCCACAAGAAAGTCGTAACTGGTTATTGGAAGATGAAAAAATCCGTTTTTATATATAAAGCACACATGTACATACAGTACATAAACAGATAAACAGTATCTGTGATATTAAAGTTTCACAAGGGGAGGGTAATTAGGGGAAAAAAGTGTCTAAAAAGGCTCTGGGAGTGGGGGTAGATGATGAAATAAAAGTTGAGAAACACTGGCCTAGTGGAAATTAGGTAGCAGACCACGAAGAGCGCCATTTTTCTTCTCCATTCCTTTATTTGGTTTTCCAAAATTAAATTTATTAAACAATATGAAAAGACTGAGCATTGATTACAAATAAACATTCAATATTTTCTCGACACAGAAGCATTGTAAAGTAAAAGGAGAATGATAGCAAATATAAGGCTTGTGAGAATTTTAGGGCACAGAAGTTGAGGCAACACTACGCTAATTCAGCAACAATTTACATATGGGAAAAAGACTCACTTGATGGTGGCAGAAATTCAGGATGACAGTCACAATCATCTACCTTCAAAGCTTCATCTGCCACCTACCAAGAAAATAAAATTAGTGACACTTTCAAAAAAATACAGCCATGAAAAGTTCAATAGCTAAATAATAAAACTGAGTAGCAAAGAATTTATCCAAGTGCCTAAAATACTCAGCTTTACCAAATGAATAAACAAACTGATAGGGGCTTCCCCGGTGGCGCAGTGGTTGGGAGTCCGCCTGCCGATGCAGGGGACACGGGTTCGTGCCCCGGTCTGAGAAGATCCCACATGCCGCGGAGCACGTCCGGAGCCTGTGCTCCGCAACAGGAGAGGCCACAACAGTGAGAGGCTCGCGTACCGCAAAAAAAAAAAAAAAAAAAAAAACAAAACAAAAAAAACAAAAAAAACAAACTGATAACTACTGAACAATACTATCACATCTTTCCTTATTCTCCTCTCCCTAACTGAATACAGCTTCTTTGAGACTTTCATTATTAACAACAGAAGGACTTTACAGCGGGTTGGGAAAGTTCCCTGCAATGCGTACTACATATCTAACCCGAAAACACCAATTCCCTTTTTTCCCCTCAAACCCTGGAAAGAAATATAAATGTGAACTTGGTGATATCTGCTGAGCTTTGAGTACACTACAATTCAGGAAAACTCAGACACAGGTCATCTGGGACACTGATCACAGAGCCAGGCTATAGGCTCAGAGGTGCATACTGGTTTCCATTATCACAAAAATATTTGTAAAAATATAAGACTACCTATACTTGAAATAATTCTAATTTTAGTTTTTAACTGAGCTTACCTTTGGATTCTGATTACCACCGTTTGCCATTTCGTGGTTAGGTTTTCTGGAATTTTTTTCAGTCTCCACAAAGTTAAGTGAAGTACTAAATGCAGGTGCTGATAAACTAGGTATGTAGGCCCTGAGTGGTAATAAAAGAAATAATCGTTTTAAAAAAATTATTTTTAAAAAGTTATCCTTCAAACAAAGAGGTTTCAGCAAGTATAGCCTTTTTACCTTGAAAGCAAGGTAATATTGTTTCAAAAAGAATCTCTACCTGTGAGATTGGGTTTCATACATAAATATGACTTTAAATTTGGTATTAAAAACTCCAAATAGATTACGAACAGTTCAAGAAATGTATTCTGGTTTCTAATTTAACAGCTGTTATAAATTTAACAGCTTCAACATCTTAGGCATTTAAGCATGTGGGAAAAGCTTAATCTATTTTAACTGCCAAGTGAAAAACGTAGACTCCTGGCTGCTATCTGTTTCCTTATGAGCACACTCAAGTCTATCTGCTGCCTATTTCTAACAGAAGTGTCTTGGCCTTTGAAAGGTATCAGGAGGCTGGAAGCAGATGTTTCCAGGACAGAGGTGAGGGGTAAAAGGCACAGACTGAGCCCCGCTCTCTGCTGCCAGGAACCTCGTGGCTAAACTGGTGCCGTTCAAGCGCAGTAACATCCAATTAACATTTCACGCCTCTTCTCCCATAGGCTTAGGCCATGGATCTCCGATATATACATATGCAAAGAGTTCAGCCAAACAGTAAGCAAAACCAATCAGGCAAATCACAGGTCGCCTGATCTTACAAACACTTTAAAAACCTCTTCTCATCCTTCCATCTCCAACTTTATTGTGGTTGCTATTATCTACTAAAGCATCCAACAGCAATTCTGAAACTCACAGAGCAAAACCATTCCGAGTAACAGCTACTGATCTGATATTAACTCACCTGCTTTCATAGAAGGCTTTAATTGGATTCCTAGTTGGTGTTCGACCTACAAAAATGAATCACACACACATAGTAATCAGCGGACTGGCAACACATACTTTAAAAGATTTTCACATCTCTTTTAAGCTGACAGTAAGAATATCAAATTTAGGGAACTGAAAAATAAACCTAAACAATTTTACACTTCTAGATGTTTTTAGTTTTAGAATGATGTCAACAAAATGTTACACAAACCTTATCTGACATCTCATTATCATGGGATCATTGACTAGATGCAGCAATATATAAATCTCAATCAGAGACAGTACCTGTCTTCAAGGAGCTCACAATCTTATAATCATGTTCTGTTGGATGACAACATCTGTTAGTGAAATAGGACAGCTCAGCTCAGCTTCATAAGACACTAACTACCCAAAGAAGAAATAACAGGAAAGATCTATATGCTGAAAGCATAGAGTGAAAGCATTCAGGTACTGGGAAAGCAAAACGACTTAGGAGAGAAAACAAGGGTAAAATGAAAATCTGGAATTCCTAGCCTGCACACTAATTTATGATGTACCTATGTATATACATACATTCAGCATGCTACAGAATTAGCCACAAACTTGGTGCAAAAACATCAAACAACTCTATTGAAGGGCCTTTTCTTTAGGAAATAAGTATAATAATGGAGAAAAAAATCTTAAATTTTGTTTCAAAAGGCTTTACTTCATTCAAAATTTCAAGAAAGTATATTTTTCTACAGAAGAATAAATAATAATTTGTTGCTGTTCCAAATAAAACGTACAAATCATTTATTATTACCTATTGGAATACAATACTAACAAAATTCTACATGAATAGAAATGAAAAACGTAACTGAGTTAACCGAAATAACATAAAGGAAGTACAAATCATCTGAGAATTGATTTATGGTCCTCTATTAATCCAAGAAACCCACCTTCAAAAGTTTTAAAGGGAATTTGACTGTAACCAAAAGAATCTTAGGTGAAATACCTTGCAGGTCTTCTATTTGTTTTTGTAACTTTACATGCTGCTGAATTAGATCCTTGATTCCCTCAGGGTCATTTTTACAGAGTTTTTGAGCTTTTATGTTTGCTTGCAGGGCCCAGTCATATTCCCCCAGCATAGAAAGAGCAGCACAATAACGATAATGACCCTGTTCCAAAAAGATAAATTCAAATTTTTCTCAAAAATATGCTTAAGTTCAAGAAAATAGATAAGGAAAAAATATTTTGCTTGAAAACTGATTAGTTACTTAAAATGTTACATTAGGATCCTATCAATAAAATAAATAAAAATGTTAATACCTCTCAGGAAATAAAGTCACCTAAATGAGTTAAATGAGAAGCTACAAATAGTATTCATAATAATTTTTAACAACTGACTAGAGATCAGTGTCTCTGCTTAAGAGATTTTTGTACACCCCCCCAAAGAAAATAATTCAACCTTTACGTAAGAAAGAAATACATTATTCTTATGCCAAATTAAGTATAAAAATGATGCATTATAAATAACTTAATTTTTTTCAAAATACTTTTAGGCAGTAATAGTCTCTAAGTCATTACACTCCCTACACTTCTGAAATCAAAAGAGTTTTAGAGCTGGGAGGAACAATCAGCCTGTGCAGTAGTTTTGCAGCCCTGCTGAAGAGCATGGGCACAGATAAGGGGTGCAGCTATTAATTCCATCTTTCTTAATCAGCTTTTAATTATTTTACCTCTAAGTATAGAGTTCTTGGCTTTAAGAAAAGATCCGAAAACCACTGATTTACTCTTAATTCCAATGATCAGGTTGCTTGCTTTATTGCTACAGAACCATAGTTCTGGCTGGTCCCATTTATGCATTTTGGGAAATCTTCTATATCAAGCATGAACATTTTAATCTAGAAAGCTAATATTACCAAACCTGGGGCTAACTCAGCCAACCCCTCCTGTAGCTACTCCCAAACCAAACTCCCATTTTAGGCACAGTATCTCCATTTAAGAAGTGATTTACAAGTGAGAGAGGCTAGAAACTGGCCTAATGCCACATTTATTTAGAGACAAACCAAAGAACTTGTATCTTGACTCCAGGTCCAGAGCTCTTTCCTACACATTTTACAAAGAACATTCTGATTCTACGAGAAAATATGAAATCAGAAATAAGTGATCCGTTTAAGAAAGATGCGACTTTCACTAAAAGAAGCCAGAAACAACCAAAGGACCTCTGTTTATGCAGGTTCAGAGCATATATAATCCTACTGTGGTGCACCAACCCAACCTGTTCCAGAGCATTTCTTAGCCAGGCTCCTTAGGCTCAGATCAATGATCCCAATTCAGACTGCATTTGGTTAAACTCTGCTTTTCCTCCAAAGGCATAAGATAAAGAGTTCTCACAGATACGCTACAGGACCAAAGTTCTATCCACTAAGCATATATCAACTTCAAAGTTTAAATAACTGCATTAAAAAATAATCACAGCATAGGAAATTATGAGAGATTATAAACCTTACCCGCTAAATTTGTAAAAAACGCTTCATTTCTTTCTCTTTTCCACTCACCTTTCTCATCTTTTACTGGGTCCTTTTCCCTAAACTCTGTAAAACCCAGTGTAACTTCTATCAGTTGAGAAAGGAGTTTATTCAGGTCTCTCTGCTGAAGTTGTCTGAATGAAGCTTAAATTAAAGGTATCTCAGAAAGTTTCTTGAACCCAATTACATAGAAAGTTTTGCTCTTCTCTGACATTATCTCATTCTCTAACACATATACAGTTCATCTGACTAGCATCCCCTCCTCTTGTGTGCCACCATGTCCTACTCCACACAGTAATGACCCCACTAGTGCCCCCGGCTCAACAATGGCTGGCAGGGTAGAAGCATAGCTGTGACCCAGGAGACTGGTCAATCCAAATGCACCACTTCCCAGGTCACAGTAATTGATCCACAGGTGGGTACATGGCTCAACCAGGATCGGTCTGAGGCATTCCACAGTCATACTACATAAATGCTAACAGAGGCTCTCTCTCCACTAGAATAAACAGTTACTAGGATATCAGTTATTAGGATATCACTTTTACAAAATGAAGCCAAGAGAGCCTATGCTCTAATTACCACTTGTGGTCAAGACAGAGTAACAGGGATTGGATATACCCTCTTGCTTAAAACAAACGAGGACAAAATACATGAAACGAAGGTTTGCAAGACACTGGACATCGGGCAACAAAAGAGAGTGATCCCTGAGAGATGAGAAGCACAGAAAGCCCTATGATTGCTCCAGCTTACTTAAGGAGAGATTCTAAGCCATAGCACACGGAGGAGGAACCCAGGGAGAGACCACAGTCTCAGTGAAGACAGAGCCAGGAGTCCAGGAAAGCCAAGGCAGCTCAAGTTCACAGGGCAGAGGACCAGAGAGGAGAGAGCTGGACAGAGAACTCCAGAGATCTTCAGAGGGTCTCCCTTGAGTCTTCAGCTGAGTATCCATCAGTACATGCATGCGAGGCAATTACCAGAGCCAGGGAAAGAACCACTTGAAAGACTAAAAGGGAACAGTAGTCAGCACTGACACAGGGCAAGGAATAATTCCTGTTCCCACTGACCAATGCGGAAAACATCCTAATTCATGGAGTATTAAGTACTCAAAAGAGTTGCCTCAGCTGTGCAGAAAAAATTAGCCCTAGACCAAATACCACTATGATATCACCCAACAAAGCTTAAAACAACACTCCAAAGAATCTGTTTCCAAGTAACTTTAATGCATCCCAAAACGAAACTCAAAAGTATTTACAGAAATACAAAAATATTAGTACCAAACAAGGTAAAATTCACAATCTCTGGCAACCAATCAAAAACTACTAGGTATGCAAAGACGGAAAATGTGATCTATAATGAAGAGAAAAAAAATCAATCAGTTGAAAACAATCCAGAAATGACACAGATGATAGAATTAGTAGACAAGGACATTAAAACAGTTATAAATATATTTCATATGTTCCAGAAGCTAAGGGAAAAACTGAACATATTAAGAAAAGACATGAAATATATAAGAAATACTCAATCTGCAATTCTAGAGGTGACTGCTATAGCATTTAGATGAAAAAAAAATTAGATGGAAATAAAGGCAGATTAGACATAGCAGAAGAAAAAGACCAGTCAATGTGAGGACAGAGCAATAGAATCTAGGTAAAATGAAACAGACAGAGCAAAAAGAGAAAAAAGATTAAAAACGATGCTAACAGGGAAGCACCACTGAGAAACAGAAAGAAAAATGTGTACAGATCTGGATCTGACCATGCCTGAAGCTGACCCCCTAGACTTTTCAATTACATGAACCAATAAATTCCCTCTTCTACTTATGAGTTAGGTTTTGTCACTCCCAAACAGAAGAATTCTAATATACTCCTCAATATTAAAAAGTTCTTGAGGACATTTGTGAGGTTTGTATCCTGCATAACATCAAAAGATAATGCACTTGGAAATGTCAACAAATATCTGTTGACTATACTGTAAAAATTCTCACTCTTTGGGATACAATGACTCACCCTCTCTTAAGCCTAAAAGTACGTGTAGGACTTATATAACATTGTAAATCAGTATACCTCAATAAAAAAAATAATGAAAATAAAAAATAAATCATTTAAAAAATTAAAGTATGTCTATGACAGCTGACATTGTACCAGTCTTCTCTACCTGGAAAGAAGGAAGAAAAAATGGTCTACCCTCACACAGAAATCTACAGAGTATCTTCCTATACAGGCTTATATCCTAGAGGAATGACTCAATAGACTCAGATTCATGAAAGAACTCATAAAAGAATGGGGACTTCCCTGGTGGTCCAGTGGTTAAGACTCTGCACTCCCAATGCAGGGGCCCAGGTTAGATCCCTGGTCAGGGAACTAGATCCCGCAAGCCAGAACTAAAGATCCCATGTGCCACAACTAAGACCCAACGCAGGCTAATTAATTAATTAATTTATTTATTTATTTTTAAATGTCTATTTAAAAATTAAAAAATAAATAAAAGTAAAGAATGCATCTTGCACAGTCTACTTTTGTTTTCGAAGTTTAAAATATCCTTCAATGAGCATTCCTTTCTGGTAAAATAAAATGACAAATGAGCTCAATATATAGTTACCAAATTTTCTGAATACTTACTAGGAGTTGTGTTTTTCATCTACACAAATACTTATGCAACCATCAAAAAAATCTCAATTTAAAAAAATGAGTGAACCCACATAAATATAGTCAACTGATCTTTGACAAAGGACAAAGGCCATACAATGGAGCAAAGACAGTCTTTTCAACAAATGATACTGGAACTGGACATCTACATGCAAAAAAACGAATCCAGGGACTTCCTTGGTGGTCCAGTGGTAAGGAATCCGCCTTCCAATGCAGCGGACAGGTTTGATCCCTGGTCGAGGAACTAAGACCCCACATGCCGCAGGGCAACTAAGCCTGTGTGCCGCAACTGCTGAGCTTGTGCGCCTCAACTAGAGAGAGAAAACCCACACACCACAACTAGAGAGAAGCCCACACGCCGCAACGAAGAGCCCGCATGCCACAACGAAGACCCAACACAGCCAAAAATGAAAATTAATTAACTAATTTAAAAAATGAATCCAGACCTAAAGCCCTCGACAAAAATTAACTCAAAATAGATCACAGACCTAAAACTCCTAGAGGATAGCATAGAGGAAAACCTAGATGATCTTGAGTATGGTGATGACTTTTTAAATACACCAAAGGCATGATCCATGAAAGAAATCATTGATAAGCTGTACTTAATTAAAATTAAAACTTATGCTCTGTGAAAGAAATGTCAAGAAAATGAGAAGGCAAGCCCCAGTCCAGGAGAAAATATTTGCAAAAAATACACCTGATAAAGGACTGTTATCCAAAATATACAAAGAACTCTTAAAACTCAACACTAAGAAAACAACCAATTAAAAAATGAACCAAAGACCTTAACAGACACCTCATCAAAGAAGATACACAGAACTTCCCTGGTGGCGCAGTGGATAAGAATCCACCTGCCAATGCAGGGTACACAGGTTTGATCCCTGGTCCAGGAAGATCCCACATGCCTCGCGTGCCACAACTACTGAGCCTGCGTGCCAGGCTCCGCAACAAGAGAAGCCACCGCAAGGAGAAGCCCATGCACCACAACGAAGTGCAGCCCCCACTTGTCACAACTAGAGAAAGCCCACACGCAGCAACGAAGACCCAATGCGGCCAAAAAAATTTTTTTTAATTTAAAAAGAAAGAAAAAAAAGATACACAGTGGCAAATAAGCACATGAAAAGATGCTCCACATCATATGTCATCTGGGAAATGCAAATTAAAACAATAAGATACCACTACACATCTATTAGAACAGCCAAGGGCTTCCCTGGTGGCGCAGTGGTTAAGAATCCGCCTGCCAATGCAGGGGACACGGGTTCGAGCCCTGGTCCTGAAGATCCCACATGCCGCGGAGCAACTAAGCCCGTGCACCACAACTACTGAGCCTGTGCTCTAGAGCCCGTGAGCCACAACTACTGAGCCCGCGTGCCACAACTACTGAAGCCCATGCGCCTAGGGCCTGTGCTCTCCAACGAGAAGCCACCACAATGAGAAGCCCATGCACTGCAACGAAGAGTAGCCCCCGCTCGCCGCAACTAGAGAAAAGCCCTCACGCAGCAATGAAGACCCAACACAGCCAAAAATAAATAAATAAATAAATTTTTTTAAAAAAGAACAGCCAAAATTCAGGACACTGACCATGCCAAATGTTGGCAGGAGGTGGAGCAACATGAACTCTCATTCATTGCTGGTGGAAGTGCAAATGGTGTAGCCACTTTGGAAGGTTTGGCGGTTTCCTAAAAAACTAAACATATTCTGATCATATGATCCAGCAACCGCACTCCTTGGTATTTACCCAAAGGAGTTGAAAATGTATGTCCACACAAAAACCTGCACATAGCTGTTTATAGCAGCTTTATTCGTAATTGCCAAACCTTGGAAACAATCAAGATGTCCTTCAGTAGGTGAATGTATAAATAAACTGCAGTATATCCAGACAATGTAATATTTTTCAGTGCTAAAAAGAAATAGCTATCAAGCCATGAAAAGACATGCAGGAACCTTAACTGCATATTACTAAGTGAAAGAAGCCAATCTGAGAAGGCTATACATTGTATGATTCCAACTATAGGACATTCTGGAAAAGGTAAAACTATGGAGACAGTAAAAAGATCAACGGTTGCCAGGAGTCTGGGGGGAAGGATGGATCAGAGGATGTCAGGGCAGTGAAAATACTCTATATGAACCATAATGGTGGAATACATGTCATTATACATTTATCCAAACCCATAAAACATGGAACACTTAGGGAGTGAACCCTAAGACAAACTATGGACTTTGGGTGATTATGATGCGTCCACGTAGGTTCATCAGTTTTCACAAATGTATAGCCCTATTGGGGGATGCTGATAATGGGGGAGACTATGCAAGCATGGGGGCAGGGAATTTACAGGAAATCTCTGGACCTTCCTCTTAATTTTGCTGTGAACCTAAAACTGCTCTAAAGAAAATAAAGTCTTAAAAAAAAAAGAGTGAATATTTTATGTTTGATAAGTTAAGCCAGGAATAAACATTTTACATAAAGGCCTCAATGTAATTAAGAAAGTTTTGAATTTAAGATATATGAAAGACAGCATATGTACTGTGTATATCTAATGGACGTTTCGAAAGAATAAACTGGAAGGAGGCAATATTCAAATGATTAAGGGTGAAAATTTTCCAGAAATGCTGAAAGACATGAATCCTCGGATTTTAGAAGCCAAGCTATCCCAATTACGATGAATTTAGAGAAAATTCCTCAGACACATTGTGATGAAATGGCCAAACGTTAAAGACAGCGAGATCTTTAAAACACCCAGGAAAAGAAAAGGTTACTTACAAAGGAAAAATAGCAGACTTGTCAACAGTGGCAAAAAAAAGTCAAAAGAATGTAGACTCAAACATCTGCAAAGAATATTATACCCTGCTGAATTATTATTTAATAACTGGGATAAAATAAAGCCATTTAAAAAAACAAAAAAAGAAAGTTTAGTATACTTTTTCTAAGTTGATAATAGATTGAAATAGCAAAAGTTATCCCTGGAAAACCAGTATCATGGTCTAGGTTTCAGTATTATGAACTCTATCATCCATTCGTTCCATAAATTAATATATACGGCACCTGCCCGATGATCAGCAGAGATTATGTTTCAAGTACAACAGCAACTCACAATGAAAATGGCAACAAGCTCACCACCTTCAAACAGAAGCATATCCAGTGCTGGATTCTCAATTCTATTTTGTCTTTCACTTGCAATGACACCTTGTAAAAGTCACTTTACCCTTCTGGGACTCAATTTCTTCATCTATAACTGAGGCATTTAAAAGTGACTCCAATATTTGGAGGCAGAAGTCCACCTGGAGAATTTTATAATCCCCAGACTCTAATACACTCCTAGGCCATCTGAATCACAATTTGGGGGCTCTGAAATCCTATGATTCTATTCACTCTGGCTTATAAACAAATATGTAAACACTTTTTAAGATCTATAAATATTGGTAAGCCAGTTAACTCATTTCAACCCATTCATTCAACTCATTTATTAAATCAACAAATACTGACTATGAGTGCTTGCCATGTGCCAGGCAGCCCGTCAGGCAGTCCAGATTCAGAAGTGAACCAACCAACCAAAAAAACCTGTCCTCAGGGAGCTCACAATGTACTGGAGCACATACAAAAAGCAACCCAACTTAAATAACATATATCATATGTTCAATAATGATAAACGCTAAGAGGAAAAAAAAGTAAAGCAAAGAAAAATAGCAAATGTCTAGGAAGGGGCGGGGTTTGCATTTTAGTAATGTGCTCAGGGAAGGTTTCACTGAGAAGAGAACCTTCAGTGAACAATGAAAGGAAATAAGAGAGCTAGCTCAGGCTCTGGGGAAAGGCACTCTAATTCTAGGCAGAGGGAAGAGCAAGTACAGACTGGGAGTGGACCTGGCATGTGTAAGAACAGTGAGGAGGCCAACGGGCCAACAGAGTGAACGAGGGAGAGAGCAGCAGGAGTGAGGTGGGAGAAATAACGGGTGTTAAAGACAGGAGGCTGGTCAGATAGAGCCTAGTAATAACTTTGATCAAGCGAAAGAACCATCCTCATCCACTGCTTTATTAATGTATACTTAGGTTATCTGCAGTTCTGTGCTATTAAAACAATACCACAGTGACCAATCTTGTCCATCTCACCAGGTGCACATATGCAAGAACGCTTGTGGGCTACACACCCTTGGAATCAATCACGGCATACGCACATCGTAGTGCTCTCCAAGTGGGCTGTGACAAATTCACACCCCACTGGCTTATTGAGAGTTCCTGTTAATAAACACACTACTGATACTCAGGACTATCGATCTCTAACTTTTGCTCATCTGAAGGACTCAACATCACATTGTTTTTCACTTGTGGGTGTACATGTGGGTCTGCTTGGAGGCTATTAGGCTCTATTAGGTTTCTATCTCTTTACAGTTTTAATTACTAGGAAACAGAATATACCTTTTTCTATTGCCCATTCAGGTTTCCTCATCTCTGAAATGCTTGTTTATTTCATTGGCCTGTTTTCTACTGGGTTTCTTATTTATCTTTGTTCTTTGCATATTCTGAATATAAATCCTATCAGTTATGTATGTTCTATATATGACAAACTATTTCCTCCCAAATTATTTCCTTCATGGTGTCCTGACATACAAAAATTTTTAAGTTTGAGATAGTCGAATTCATCAGAGTTTTTTCCTTCACTGACCTGTGCATGTACATTATTTAAGAAATCCTTTCCCAGCTCAAGGCTATAAAGCTAGTCTCCTACAGCTCCTTCTGGGTTTTAAGTCTCATTTTCCACAGCCAGGTCCTTAATCCATCCAGAACGTGTGGATGCTGTTACCTCAACCATAAGGGATGCTCACGGCCCCTAGGGACTGCTGTCCTCCTCAGACACATGTGGCCCTTACTGCTGGGCTGCATCTCCTCTCTGATCATGGAAATGAAGATTCCCCTGCCACATTCCTGAGCTCTGCCTAATTTTATCCAGCATTTTTACATACAGATTTACATTCTGTAAACAGAATTTTCAAAGTTGTACGGCACTATGTGTCCAATGTAAATAAGAAAGAAACCTACCTTTGTCCAATTGTTCTTCAGAATAATAGCTCTCTTTCCATCACCAAGTGCATTTCTAAAAAAAAAAAAAAAAAAAAGGAAGAAATATTCAAACTAAAGGCATTATATATTGTATATCTATTTAGACTATAATTTTCCATATATAATCTAGTTTTTAATCCACATAATATATGTCCATTATAGGAAATTTGGAAAATACAGAAAAGTAAAACAAAGGGAAAAAGTCACCCAGAGTCACAACCACAATTACCCAGGAACAGCTACTTTTAATATTCCAGAGTACTTCCTGCACACAACTATTTACATCTTACCTATGCCTAACTTCTTGTTATTCTTTGTACGGTTTTTTTTGGTACTATTTTTGCAAGTCAGCAAGACTTCTGATCTCGGAAAATAAAACTTCCAGATCTTTTTACACAACACATCGGCTAAGCTATAGTGGACAAAGCATCAAAGTTGGGATGTGAGATGGGGATTAAGTCCAACTCCATCACTAATTCTCACTGGGGCTGTTAAGAAGTTATTAACCTCTCTGGGGCCACTTTCTCCTCCGTAAAATGAGGCTAATAACTGTGTTCTTCCTGTTTTCAGATACTATGCTAAAGCGCAGTGCTTTGTAAACGGTCAAGTACTAAGGTCTAACACCTAGCCTCAGTTTCCTGGCTTCCTTACATTCAATGACCTCCTCCTCTACCCCAGCTCAGTCACCCACCACCGCCCTCCCAGGGAACTTTATCACCACTCAAAACTGTTCAAAGCCCAAAATCACCAATTCAGGCATCCCACTCTTTCCCCCATAACCTAGCTCCTTCTATCTTACTTGTCCAACTATTCCTACTATCTCCTCAGGGTGCCCAGCGCATTGACTTACCCACTTTCTCTTTTTTTTTAACTTCCTTATTTATCTAGCTTAAGATTCGTTGGTTCATCATTGCATATTCCCATGCATACAACTTCTTTGTCCCTATGTTTACATCTTGCTCTATGGCAAAACCCAACACTGGATCAACCCTGCTTCCTGCTTTCTCCATGACTACATCTAGGGAGCCAAGTACTGCTGGAGAAAATTACACAGCAGAGCACACAGGTAGCACTACTACTCAGGATTCCAACAACCCAAAGGGGCCTTCAACATTGTTAACCAATTATTTCAGACCAAATCATTCTCTAACTTTGTAAAATGATCCTTTCAAATCTTACGTCCTTTCCTCAAACTTCCAACTCCCCTTTCTCTCAGCAGATGAGCTCTGCTTCTATTTCAATGAGTAAACTGGAGACATCAAAGAGAACTCTCTCAATTTTCTACAACCAAACTTAAAGACAAACCCACATCTGGCCCTGCCTTTTCTCTTTCACAATAAGTGTCTTCTTCTGGGCTTCCTTGGTGGTGCAGTGGTTGAGAGTCCGCCTGCCGATGCAGGGGACGCGGGTTCGTGCCCCGGTCCGGGAAGATCCCACATGCCGCGGAGCGGCTGGGCCCGTGAGCCATGGCCGCTGAGCCTGCGCGTCCGGAGCCTGTGCTCCGCAACGGGAGAGGCCACAGCTGTGAGAGGCCCGCGTACCACAAAAAAAAAGTCTTCTTCTTCCTTATATGGGCAATTTCTCCACTTGTGCCATATAACTACCCAACCTTACCATATCAATTATCCCTTCTCTCACCTGTAAAATTACCCATTCCTTCTCAAGAATCTACCCCATCGATTTTTTTTATTGTGGTGAAATGTACCTAACATACAATTTACCATTTGAACCATTTCAAATGTAAAGTTCAGTGGCATTAAGCACATTCACGTTGTTGTGCAACTTCCTATCGACTTTTAATATGCTCAGATCTCTCTCATCTTTAAAAAGCAAATAAAAAAATAAATCTTAAACCCTAAGCAAACACTGTTGGTAATCTACCCAGCAGCTATCCCCTCCTCTACCTGATTACTAGACTTCCATCGTGAGGTTCTACCTCACTACTACAAGATTTAGAGAGAATTCCTTATTAGTTTAAACCAATCATGGCAATCCTACTCTCCTTTCCATTGACAGGTTTAGGGGTAGTCATGTGACCCAGACCTGAAGGGACTTATCACTCTTAAAAAGAGATTACAAAAAAATAAATAAAAAGATTACAAAGAAGAACAAAACTAGGTAACTTACCCTACCAGACAGCAATACCTACTAAAAGGCCAAATATACTTTTCTTTTAATAAAAAATAAAAAGCTATCTAAAGATAGATGATCTAACAAACAGAATAGGATACAGAAATCAGAAACAGATCCTTACACACAGTCACCTGATTTATATGACAAAGGTGACACTGTAGTGCATGGGGAAAACATAGTCTTAAAAAATGGGGCTGGGTCGGCTGAAGGGGGTCTCTTCGGTACCCCTACAACTAGTGCAGAGCCTGCTATGTAGAGATGCTCACTGGTTATACGTTCAAAGAATGAGTGAATGGATGAATGAATAAATGTGTCCTCCACATCTACATGCCTGAGGCAGAGCAGAGGCAGCAGCACGAAGAGGGTGGGGGGCTGCGAGCAAGTGGAGAAGCTAAAAAGGCTTCCTCCTCCCCCTCCCCCTCCCCCATCCATCCACCCATTTCTTGTGCATCTACTACATGCCGGGCACTGTGTTATGGACACAATGTGGACAAGCTGGACACGGCCCTGCCCTCTTGGGACTGACATTCTAATGGGGAGACAAGACAATATGGGAACAAATAACTAAGTGATTTCTAAGCCACGTGAAGACTACTGAGGTAGAGAGAGTGAATTTTCAGGAAGAAGGGTCAGGGCAGGCTTCTAGAAGGAGGTGGTATTTGTGCTGAAACTCAAATGAAGGGAGGGAGGGAGCCCTGTGATGCCAGGGAAGAGCGTCCCAGGTAGAGGGGACAGACAGTGCACAGGGTCTGGGGCCGAAAGCGGGGCAAGCAAGCAGAGGGGAGGGGGTGACAGCAGAGGCCACAGAGGTAAAGAGAGGAGGGCGTAGGGATGGGAAGGGTTCCTGGGTTGGGGGCCTGAGGACCTGCGAGGGCTGGAGGCGAGGGCAGAGGCCTGTCGGTCTCCAAGGGCAATGCTGACGGACTCGGGGCAGCAAAGAGAAACAAGGCTATCTCATCAGAGCTGACTTTGGAAGCCTCAGGACCAGAGGCGGTACTGGGGGAGAGGACCAGACCCAGGGGAGGGGACTCCAGAAAAGCAGCCCAAGAAGCAACGGACGGGCAGGTTTAAGGAGGTGGGTTCACTGTGGTGGGAGCTCAGAGTAGGGGATTCTGGGAAGCAGAATTAGCTGCAGGCAACGCCAGGATTGCAGAGAGGTGAGAAGCGGACTGATCCCCACTCACAGGCTCTCCGAGGAGCCTGGTGTGGGAGTCGGGGTGTGGGGAGGGCCCTATTCTGGCCTGGTCCCTCAGAGGCAGGGCTGCAGTGGGAGCCCTGCTCGCTTGCCCTGGGATAGCAGCCCCACCAAGGCTGGCCCTGGCGTGGGGGGCGGTCTTGGGCCCAAGAAAAAAGAAAAAAAGAAAAAGAAGGAAAAGAAATGGGGCTGGGTCAACTGGACATTCATATGAACCCTGAACCCTACCTCATACAAAATACAAAAACCAACTCCAAATGAACAATAGATTTAAATACCAAAGTTAAAAAATCAAGCTTTTAGAAGAAGAAAGAACATTTTGTAGAGTAGGCAAAGATTATAATCAGAACACAGAAAGTGCTTACCACAAAGGAAAAAATTGATAAATTGTACTATATTAAAATTACTACTTCCATTTGCGAAAAGAACATAAAGAGCAAAAAGGCAAGCCACAGAGTGTCAGAAGGTATTTGTAATACGTATATTTGACCAATGACTCATATCCAGAATTTTTTAAAAAAAACCTCCTGATGAATAAGACATTCAACTCAAAAGAAAAAAAAATAGCAAAGACTGAAGATTCAAACAGGCACTTCACAAAAGAGAATATCTGAACGGTCAATAAGCATGTGAAAAATGTTCAACTTAAATCTGCTAAATCAACTTAAGGAAATGCAAATTAAAATCACAGCACTGTATCACTACACACCCAGCAGAATGTCAAAATGAAATGACACAAAATAAGAAGTGTTAGTGAGGATGTGGAACTAAAACTCTCATATGCTGCTGGCAGGAGTGTAAAACGCTACAACCACGGGTGTGCTTATGTTCAGTGTGCTACAGCTGAACATAAGCACACCCTCCTGTCCCAGCAGTGCCACTCTTTCATTATATACTTAACAGAAATGAAGACATGTGTTCACAATGACGCTATCTAAGTCAAGTACTAGAAACTACCCAAATGCCCATCAACAAGAGAATGGATAAAATGTGGTATATTCATGCAATAGATGAACACTTTACAACTACATGCAACAATATGGATCTCAAACACAATGCTGAAAACCAGACATAAAAGAGCACATACCACATGATTCTGTTTATATTGCACAAAAGCAGGCAAAACTAACCTATGGTGTCAGAAGTCAGGACAGGAGTTATCCTGGGGGGAGGAAGTGGGTAGTGACAGAAGGAGGAACAAGGGTGACTTCTGGGTTACCGGGGTTGTGATCTGGGTGCTAGTTATGGTCGTTTGGTTTCTGAAAATTCAACCTATACACTTATGAACTGTACATTTCTCAGTGTATGTACTAAGGTTTTAGTTTTGAAGATTACAACAGTCATCCTTCTGCTGGAGGCTGTAACGTCCAGTGTGGTATCTGAATTACAGTAGCCATCCCGCCATCCTGAGGGGGCAGCTTGAGGTCCAAGTCATACAGTGGGGCTGGAAAAAAAAAAACCTAGGTCTTTGATGACATAAACACACCACCTTAGAATCATCTTCTTCTGGAACTCTTGAATAAGGTAAGTTTTCTTCACCATTTAAACCAGCTGAATAAGAGACTTCTGCTATTTGCAGCCAAAAAACATCTTAATGCAATGGCAAACCTCTTCTGTTCCTCACTGCCTCTCTCCCAGAACACCTGTAACGGCTGCCTATGCTAGCTGGCTCCGTTTCCTCACCCTCATTTCTCAACCCACTCCAGCCCAGCGTCTGTTCCAAGCTTCCCACTGACTGCTCTCCCTATGGTAAAAGAGATCCATAGAACTAAATCCAAATTCCAAATGGCTTCTCAGCAACAGGCAGTGCTAGCTACTCTTTCACTTGCTTCCATGATCCCACACTTACTTTCCTCCTACCTCTCTGGCCACCTCGTAAAAGTCTCCCGTGCAGGTTCATCCTTCTCTAATTGGCCACTGTTTGTGTCCCTCAAAGCTCGGTCCTACTTCCTCTTCTAATCTCGACCCTGCCCTCTCTAGACTAGCGGGTCTCAAACCTGGCTGCACATTAGTACTACCTGGGGGGCTTCTAAAAGCCCAGTGCCCAATTAATTCAATCAGAACTTGGACTGTAGCCTACAAAACCCTCCTTGGTCTAGCCCCTGACAACCTCTCCCCCTCCTTCTCTGTATTCAGACACACTAGTAATTCCATGAACGCAACATGCTGTGCTCGCTTCGGCAGAACATGAACCAAACTTGGAATGCAACGTGCTCCTTCCCACACTGCTGGTCCACTATCTAGAACACAGGGACTATGTCTGTTTTTGCTCATTTCTAACATACCAGTGTTTAATGTTATTTATTATAATAAACAATACTATAATACCTATAATACATAATATTATATTGCTATTATAATTATAATCACGTTTTAAGTATATTTATTAATATATAAATGTATATTAACATTTTCGTATTTACTAGCATTTGACCACATTCGTCTATGAAAGCAAAGTGGGCGGAGTAAATTACATCGTGTTACTGCTCATCCAAGTCACTGCAGCCCAGGGTCCAAACACTCTGGAGGGCAGGCCTGACTTTAGCAGCAGCAATACCCTGCACAATACATCTGTGAAAACAGGAAAACCCCAGAGATGCAACCCAGTAGTAAGTGTACTGGACAGAGGGTAAGAAACAGAGCTCTAGCATAGATGCTCCAATTTATTACATGTTACATGGGAAAGTGTATTTCTCCAGTCTCCACCCCTATCTAGTTCCTCACATACAATATGTTACATTTTGCCCTAAATTATGTTATGAAAAAACACTTATTTCCCCCTCCTCTAGTTTCCACGTGGATTTGCTAGATTAATCACTAGTGAGCTCTCTCCTCTCCCTAAACCTAACTTTTCCCCGAGGGAATAATAACTTATCTAATGGTGGGGGAGAGGCATCAATCATATGGGGCTTAGCCTCTTCTTTTTCTTTCTTTGGGACCTTATCTTAAACAGCAACATAACACCAGATTCCCTTCTCCTCCAAGCTTAAAGTTCACAAGGGCCCCTGTTACCTGGTTCTGTCTGTGACATGGGTGAACTAATAAGAAGTCACTTGGCTATCAGACTTAAGACCAACAACTGTGTTAGTAATGGAGGCGAGACTGCATCACCAATTGTCTTCTGCTTCCATCTCTTAGCTAATTCTGGACTTGGGAGGGGAAGGAGATGCCATTAACTGACTCTCTCAAACCACAACATATAAGCATGTAAGAACTTTGAATACCACAAAAGAATTACTTCTCCCCCTATTGTAAATCATCACTTTCAGGGCCTGAGCAGACCACAAAGAAGTAACAATATTACTCCCCAAGGTTCTCCATCTTACAATGAAACAACAAAAGCAGGATTCAGATATAACGTCAGTTACTGTCAAATATGCAGTGACTATGAACCACTGACTGAATAAACACATACATTTTAAATCAAAAGTTAGTGTCTGGAATTAAAATTACATACGCTCTTTCATCCAAGTAAAATAAATTTGTATCAGGAATTTATCCTACATATATATATATATATATATATATACTTGCATCTGAGTGTAGAATGTAAGTAAAAGGATATTCCTGTATATAATTTTTAAAACTGGAAATAAGCTATATTCTAATACAAACTATTTCACTGAGGAAAATACTATGCAGCCATGAATAAAAACTAGGGTAGATCTCTATATTCACCGATATGCAACAACTCCAAGATTTAAACATTAAAAGCATCAAGACATACAACAGGGTGTATAATATGCTCTTACCCATGCTAAAAAAAAAAAAAGGACATATACCTTAGACTGAACCAAACAAAATGCCTTATTCTGATTTATAAAAGCAACTTCATTCGGTTCAATGTAATAAGTGCTAGTACAGTCATGAAATATCAGCATCATGGATCCACAAGGATCTAAAAGAAAGGAATTAGGGCAGGGGTCTCAGCTGGGCAAGAGTTTTCAGCTTATCCTTTAGTACTCAACTTTTTATGATGTGCATTTGTTACTGCTTTTTTAAAAGGGGATGCACCCCAAAGAAGACTGAAAAAATAACTCTTTCCTTCAAAAGGAAATTCAGCGGGCTTCCCTGGTGGCGCAGTGGTTGAGAGTCTGCCTGCCGATGCAGGGGACATGGGTTCGTGCCCTGGTCTGGGAAGATCCCACATGCCGCGGAGCGGCTGGGCCCGTGAGCCATGGCCGCCGAGCCTGCGCGTCCGGAGCCTGTGCTCCGCAACGGGAGAGGCCACAACAGTGAGAGGCCTGCGTACCGCAAAAAAAAAAAAGCAAATTCAGCAGCTTTTAAGCAAAATAAAGAGACAGCACAAGTAAGAGAAAAGAGTGAGGCATAATTCACCAACCAACACGTACACTAAAGCTCCCCACATACACTAAGATTTTTGACATTCTCACAGAAACATACAATTGACTTGATTTACACCTCGGGCCTCAGAGAAATTCAGAAACACACACACACACGCATCATTTAAAGTCTATCCACCTGCTATTAATCACAAGGTGGGAGCTAACAGGTAATATCATATAGATATAGACTTTATATAGAGATATATATTTAACTATCTATATAGATATAGATAGTTAAATATCAAGTTTTAAAATTCCATCGTTTGGGGCTTCCCTGGTGGCACAGTGGTTGAGAGTCTGCCTGCTGAATCAGAGGACACAGGTTCCAGCCCTGGTCTGGGAGGATCCCACATGCCGCGGAGCAACTAAGCCCGTGCACCATAGCTCCTGAGCCTGAGTGCCACAACTGCTGGGGCCATGCTCCGCGGAGGGAGAGGCCACCGCAATGCGAGGCCCGCGCACCGCAACGAGGAGTGCCCCCGCTCATCGCAACAAGGGAGGGCCCGTGTGCAGCAATGAAGACCCAATGCAGCCAAAAATAAATAAATAAATTTTAAAATTCCATCATTTTCCAAAGTAAATTTTTAAAAAAAACCCAAGGCTCTCCCCTTTTCCAATTACATTTCCCATTACACAATTTATCCCATCCCACCAAACAATTCAAATTTTCACGTATGAGTCCCACAAGAATGAATTAAACAGTAAGTCTAATCATATACCTTGCGAAATCATTGTAACTATAGACGCTATAGATGCCTGATTGCTTTTTCTAGATTCCCCTCTAATCTGAAAATTTCTAATTACTTCAATTAAAACCATCACTCTAAAATGCAGAAGATCAGAATAAAAAGGACATGACACCCCAGCGAGGCATTCTGGGATACACTGCACGCATTCCTCAGCTTGAAGGATTCAGTAGGGAGAAGCAGTGGCAGGAGGCAGCATATTTCCACCACCCCCCCCAAGCCCAACCCCATTCCATGTGCTTCCCCAGCGCAACATCTGCTGACCTGGAGGTGCACACCTCTGGAGAGTGGTAAGGGTTCTTTCTGACTCCGGACCTCCCCTATACCCACCTAAGGGTGGCCAGACTTACAAGTATAGGCTATTACAAGTGGGGCTATTCGGCATTAAAACCTCCACCACTCTCTGACCATTTCTAAGTGAAGCATTTTCCCCACACATACGTCACCCTCAGGTTCCCAACCATTGGTCTTAAAATACTTCTATTTCTCTCCTTTCAAGATTACTTTCCACTTATTTTATCCTTAATGTTTGGTGTTTTTTCCTTTTTTCATCTTATGCGCATTTTAAATTACACTTTGTGTTACTTTTTTATCAAATATACATAAAAGTACAGAGAATAACATTAAGATAATCAACACCCATGTACCAGCTTAGCAAGACCTTAACATTTTGCCATATTTACTTCAGATCTTTTTGCAGAGGTCTGTTACAGCTGACACCCACTGTGAACCATCTTTCCCAGCTGCAATCCTCTTCCCTCCCTCCCTCCCTCCCTCCCCAGAGACAGCCACTCCCCGGGTGTTTAACATGCCCATGCACTTTAAAAACATTGCAAATACATACTACGTATTAATTATGGATATGCATATCATTTTGCACATTTTAAAACATCATATAAATGGCATCATACCGTACAAATCATTCTGCAACTTGCTTTTTCACTCAACATTGCATTCATTTTAACTGCTGCACAGAATTCCATTGTATGAATATACCATAATTCATTTTATCCATTCCCCTACTGATGGACTTTTAGGTTGTTTCCATTTCTTTACTCTTAAAAACAACGCTCTAATGAAGGCTCGTACACATCTTCTTGGGTAGCCCAGAAGCGGGCGGCAGAGTACGCACATCTTCACCTTGCCAAAGGGCTCTCCACAGTGATTGCACCAATTTACACTTTTCTCCAGCCGAGTATGAAAGTTTCCTTTGTTCCACATCCTCTCAAACACTTGGTGTTATGAGGTTTTTAAATTTTTGCCAATCTGATGGGTACGAAAGAGAGACTCACAGTTTTTAATCTGCACATCCTGTAAGGACAATCATGTTTATTGACTATTTAGACCATTATTTTCATTTTTTTCAACTTTCACATTGCCGTTTGATTCTATCATCACCTTACGGTGATTAATAGTAGAGACTCTGCATCCAGGCTGCCTGGGTTCAAATTCTGGCTCCATCACACCCACCTAGTGTCAGGACACTGCTTGACCTCCCCAGGTCTCAGGTTCCTCGTCTATAACGATAGAGCAGCACCTACCACCTCACGGGATTGTGAGGGTTTTATGAGTTAATACATGCAGAATGCTCAGAACAGTGCCAGGGAGGTCGGATGCTTCACCCTCAGCTGTTCCTGCAGCTGCTCAGCCTGATTCCCATAACGGACCTACCAACCCTCAGATGTGAGAGCTTCAAAACATCTCAATCTTGGTAACCCAGCTAAATGGCATGGGTCCTCCTGAGTCAATGGCACGTCTGGATCACTGGCAACATGTTCTTTTCTGAAGTCATATCAACTACTCACTTGGTCAGGAGTTATGTGTATTGCAGGTTCAGAAAACATTATCCCTCCATTACTGAGCAAGTCATATAAACAACGAATGAGGTGGGAACAACAGTAAAACCAATGTGGCATAATGCTTCTGACATTAAATAAGCATCCAGCACGTATTGGTGATTGCCTAATAAGGAAATGCTGCTGACCTGCCTCTAAAGAAAACTTCATTGGTGTTGAATCACAAATCTAGACCGGCAGGAAAGAGGTACAAGGAGGGATGCACAACCCTGCTCTTGACCTTGACCTCACCGGGCTACCTGGCTTCTATACTTCTACTTTGATGCACCTCCTTCACAGCAGAGTTTTAGCAGGATCCTGCTTGAGTGTCTAGCATTCAACACTCACGAAAGAGGGCAGAAACCCCTGGTTTGCCTCTCAGCTCCCAGCGATCCCCTAGGCAGAGGGGATGACCTTCCACCCAATCAAGGGTTCAGATAGGCGCCTCGATTTTCACAAGAGGCTAGCCAAGTTGCCCAACCTATTCATCTTGAAAGTATACAGATTGACCTTTAAACAGCGCAGGATATCTGCAAATCTGGACCTAGCCAGAGGCAATAATCTAAAGACATTTGCAGCTCATTTCTTGTTAGAACCAGTTGAGGACAGTGGTATAGACGGAAGACTGTGTCAAGCCCATCCATTCCTCTAGACTAGATAGCCTCGGTTTATCCACGGCT
Source organism: Tursiops truncatus (assembly GCF_011762595.2). NCBI lineage: Eukaryota > Metazoa > Chordata > Mammalia > Artiodactyla > Delphinidae > Tursiops > Tursiops truncatus. The sequence goes on along the minus strand of NC_047037.1, from coordinate 135,902,185 downwards.
TAAGCCACCTAAAAGCTGCATAACGTTAATAACAGCGGTATTCTCCGAGGTGGTGATTTTATTTTCTTCTTTTTAAACTCTTGTATTTTCCAAATTTTCTACCATGAGAAAGTGTTCTGTTTATAATAAAAGAAAAACATACAGGTTATTTTTAAAAGCTTCATACTTGGAATATACTGTAGTCCCCACTCCCACCTCCCAACGTAAGTGATTTCCCTGAGCAACAACTGATATCATATTCTCTGCATTCGTGAGAAAACTTAATGCATATTCTCTGCATTCGTGAGAAAAAATTATTTAGGAAACCCCAAACTGCACTCTCAGGGAGTTTTTTCCTTTGAACAGGAATGTTGCTGAGGTTCTTCTCTACTCCACCACTCAGTTCATATTAGCCATATAAGAAACTTCTTCCAGAACGAAACACCAGCAAAACAGTTTCACCTGAGCAACTAGTGTCCTCTTTCTTCAGGGTCAGTGAGAATTATGTAACTTGTCGGGTATTCTCTTTTTATTTTGGGCAACAGAGAGGTCAGATGCAAATATGAATTATAGCCAATCACTAAGCAGGACCTTATGCCTATGCAGCTTTATTCTAAGGATCCCAGGCTCTAACTTGGTTTTTTACTTTGTTTTGTTTGTTTTTAATATTTTTCTACTGAGTGGATGTATTCTTGAAGCAACCCGAAACCCTTCTTGCAATAAGGTAGGACACAGTTAAATGTAACTGTCATCTACACTGCTCAACATTAATGCTTAATATTTAAGTCCTAAAAATTTTAAACTGAGACAATAAAATCATGGTACAGTATCAACAATCTTTCTCAACTAATAAATAAAAGCTTAGTTGAACATGAGGAACTAAGAATTAATTATGATTTCACTCCCAGAGTTAAACCATTAAATTTCTTTTCCTTCACTTATGAAGGATATTTACTTAATTTTTTCATAACAAGACAGAGGAAACAAATACAGCAAAAATTCTTCCAGAACTATACAGATTAGTTAATAGAGCAAAAGAAGGTAATATATTATAGGTGTTATAAACACAGACTTTGACATCATCAGATAAGACCTGTGTTCAAATCTTGGCATCACTGCATCATAGCTTGAAAACAAATGGGGCAGGGTAGAACCAAATTCACAATTACTAATTACTAATGGTATGAGTTTGCCCAAATGTAAAATGTGGAGAATAATTATCTATTAAATGTGTTGTGAGAATTAAATAACCTATACGAAGTGCTTAAAATAATGCATAGCATGTTATCCACTCAATCAGAATAGCTGTTTCTGTCATTGTTGTTTTTATATATAAAGCCTAAAAGAGCTCTCTTCTAAGCATTTAACTATTTCTGCCGAAGAACTACTGAAGAATTTTCTTGCGAAACTGCAAAACAGAAATACTTCTCAAAGATCGGTATTTAGCCTAACAATTCAGTGATTAGGCACTCTAACCAACTTACCTAAATTGTCCAGTGCGAAGAAAACAAAGAGCTCGGTTACCATAAAGAAGGTGATTTTCAGGTCTTTAAAAGAAATAATGTTTCGTCAGTAAAGAACATTACATACAAAACAAACATAACACAGAAATCATAAGGCATGAAATAATTTTCAAAAACTTTACATCTGTGTGGCAGAGCACAAAGAATATAGTTCTTGTTCCTTCACTTCCTGAGTAACTTGTTCAAACCAACTTAAACTTCCCTGTATTCAAAATGAAGATTAAAAAGTTCTACTTTTTCTGCCTAGCTCATAGGGCTGCTGCAAGGATCAAATGAGACATATTAAAAAACTAGCAAACTACAAGTATGCTATAACTGTACAGAACAGAATACTTATGTAAGTCAGAACTGTACCACCTTCACAAAGAACTCAAATAAAGGAAGCCTGTAAATTACAACAGTAATTTAAATAGCTTCATTTCGAGTTTTGTCCTTTTTGGTTTTATCTTACTGTTCCTCTACCTCTTCCTAGAAGAACAGAGCAGCAGGCTTTCAGATGTGGTGTGCTACCTGGATTCACTCATTCCCTGTGGAGATGGGTAAGACAGGAAGGAGAGTAGCTGTCTACAGCGCACCCTCCGAAGGCTGCTACAGTATTAGGTGGGCCAGCTAAGATGTCAGTAAGAGCCAGGTGACGCACACTTGCAGGAATGCTACAAAATTCTAGCAGCTGAGCAAACAGAAGATGAGGTAGAGAGAACACATGCATTCTCTCAACAATTCCAACTATTACCCTTTAAAAATTCCCTCATAGAAAGCACAAATCCCTGAATGGGTGACATCTTAAGTACTAGTAACTAACCCTTTGTTATCAGTTAATAAGTTGGAAGGAATTAGTGGAAGGGAAAACAAGAGCAAGAAAGAACAGATGACTCTGTACTGGAAAGCTTGGGAACAAAGTGGGGCAGGGTAGAAGCAAATTCCCAATTTCGTCTGATTCACTTGAGTTATACAACTTGATTAGTAAGTTCATCTACTCAGGTCATCTCATGCTTCTAATACCTACGGGTGAGAAAATATATTCTGCATAGCAAACTGATGATATTCTCCAATTCCTCATCTTGTGTTTCTTTCTAATGACTAGCATTCTAACTTGATCTGCCACATAAAAAGGGTCTCATTGTTCTATTTTGCTCTTACCTACATTCAATGGCTCTGGTGTAATAGATAATAGCTATATCAAATCTTTCTTTGGAAAACTCTTCATTTCCTTTCATTTTCATTAGTTCTCCTTGCTGAGAAATCAAGGTAAAAGAAGACCCATCAATTAAATGCAAAGAGAATCAGTAACCCCAATATTTAAGAAAAATGGTTCTGGGTTTCTATCTCAGATATCAGAAATAACCTGGGGGATTACTCAGGTAGAAAATGAGAATTCAATACCCAACATTTTAGAATATACATTTAAAGAAACCTGTCTGTCTCTAATGACTCAACGCTAACTTTGATAAAGGGATATTAAAAAGTAAACAAAGCCATGACATTATGAATAACACTAACAATTTACCCCTTGTGTACCGTATTTGGCAGGCCCACTTTTAAACAGACCTTGACATGCCTGCATATGCAGAAAAGAAATAAGATCCAAGCAGAATTTTAATTTTAGGTTAGAAAATGTGATGTTATTCAACAAACCTGAGTGCTTAAAAAATAATATATAAATCAATAACATATAGGCACTGTTGATTAGACTAACTGCCCCCCCAAAAAAAATGATGTGACCTACAGCAAGGATGAAATAAAAACAAAAAAAAACAACCAACAACAACAAAAAATGAAATCAAAGATGCTACAGATATAACTAAAACTTTTCAACTCAAACCTTCAAATTTTCAAAATAAATTATTATTTACTGGATTATATCAATGGCTTTAGCTAGAGAATTAAGTAGAATATTAAATATTTTCCTAAATCCCTTTTTAAAAATTAAGTTAAAATCATATTTCCTATGAGTGAATTGTATGGCATGTGAATTACATGTCAATAAAGCTGGTGGCAAAGAAAAATCATATTCCCTCAACTAATTAAAAGCCTTTTAATTAAAAAAAAATCAAATTTCGATTTTCAATTAACTCTTAAAATCTATAACATTAGAAAATTCTGATCAAGATGGCTTCCTCTTCCAAAAAAAAATTCCAATCAAAATTTATTAAAAATTTCCCTCAAACGTGTTATCAAATTTTATAGTAGTTCCTTGTGTATTGACAGCAGTTTTACTGAACTTTCCTCTGAGTGTTAATAAAAGTTCTAACAAGCAAATCTTAAAATATACTTACAAGTAAATATTTATTCTCACCTCTAGACACTCCGCACAACTTTGAGTTTTAAATTCTTCAAGCAAATTGCAGTTTTCTGTTACAACTTTAGTAATGTGATACTTGTCTAAATTTTATTTTTAGGAGAGAGTGAGAGAACATTTGTTTAAAAAAAACAAATTGCTATTGTTAATGTTCTAATTCTTAGGCTACGTAGGTTGAGTCTGTAAAGTTCAAGATATACTTTCTAAATAATGTTTCTTATAATCTTTTACATGTATCAACAATATATTTTTAATAAACAGCTGATAAAATGTTTCAGAAAACATTAGATTCATTGCGTGCTAAGAATCTAATCTGTTTTATTTCTAGCATTTAAAAATCTTGTTTATTACTACTCTAGTTCTAATTGTAGTTAACAGTGCTCTGTCATAACACATTCCAAATAGGCCTCATAATTACTCAAGTCAATTCAACAAACGTTATTGAGCTATGGTGTACCTGGCACGAAGTTTAACTAAAATTTCTGAAAACAAAAACCTGAGAAACTACTTTCTAAAATGTGTTTAATATAAAAAAAAAATGAAGAATTTAAAATGTCTTAATTCAACATTTTGACTCTCATGAATGTTAAAATTTGACATTTTTTGAAACATTATTCTCATAAAAATTTAATAAACTAATTAAAATGCAGTAGGTAATAACCAAAATTTATGTTAAAAATTTACCAGACATCATTTTCTGTATTTTAAGCTGTTCTATAAAAAAGATTTTAAGTGGTAAATAATAATTTTATTGCAACAAAACTATAGTTACACTTCTAGCCAAACATATTCACTTCCAAGGCAAAAGCAGTACCTAAAATTTAAGACTGAAGAAAGAATTTTGGAAGGTGACCAAATAAAGTAAACTAATACTAAAGGCACAGATTAAGATTATAGAACAAAAACCCGAACTTTGAGATCAGAGAGACCTGACTTCTCATCTAGGTTCTACTACTTAATAGACTAAAGAAATATCACTTAACCTTTCAAAGTTTGCTCATTTCTAAAATAGGATCACAGCATCAACCTGGCAGAACTATTATAAAAAGAGAGAACAGAGAAAGAGTTAGAAACAAGCCCAAATGGGTGTCCAGTACATGATGCTGGTCCTTTACTTCCACCATAAAATCTAGGCTATAATTAAAGGCTTCCAAAACAACAAAGAGAACAACCTCTATCAACGTAACACAGCCCACCGTCCAATAAACATCAGGAAAACCTGTCTTGGGGCTTTCCTGGTGGCACAGTGCTTAAGAATCCACCTGCCAATGCATGGGACACAGGTTCGAGCCCTGGTCCAAGAAGATCCCACATGCTACGGAGCAACTAAGCCCATGCGCCACAACTACTGAGCCCATGTGCCACAACTACGGAAGCCCGCATGCCGAGAGCCCATGCTCTGCAACAAGAGAAGCCACCAGAATGAGAAGCCTGCACATCACAACAAAGAGTAGTCCCTCTCCCCACAACTAACCCAACGCAGCCAAAAATAAGTAAATAAATTTATTTAAAAAAAAAAAAGAAAAACCTGTCTTCATATTTAAGATTAATTTCTCTCTAACACTCAGGTCAAGAGTATAAAATGTGCCCTCTACTCAAAATGGCAAATGGAAATGGCAAATTATCAGTCATTATCAACTAAAGAGCCAAATACTTCCTGTTTCAAGATCCCTATAAAAACACTACTAACACTCAAATATTTTAGAGAAAAATATTTCACAAGGTAAAAAATATATAAGGCAGCTTCATCATATATAAGAATAACAAATTCATCAGAGAAATGAAAATTATAATCTTAGCTCAGTTACTTCTCTTATGAATGAGAATACATAAGCCCCAATGTGGTCTCTTTGGGTTTTATATATTAATAAGTTATGGCATACATTTGCTAGGATGTTTAAAAGGTATTAACATCACAGATATCATCAAGACAGGAAATACAGAATAAAATTAACTACAGGGTTAAAGTTCTCTTATTCAGGCTTTTACTCATAAGAGAAAAGCGTTTTTTAAAATCCTAAGATAAGAAATCACAGCTACACATTCTATTTTCCAAAATAATACCTTTATAAAACTGAGTCAAGTAACAATTTAAAGCATTTATACTTACATTCAGTAAAGAAAATACTTAACATAGGCCAACAATTGTCAACTGCTCCTAACCTAGGTAAAATTGTTACATCGCCTGTGTATTTCACCCAATTCAAAGCTTCTTCCATTGCCAAGATTTTCTGTTTCAAAAAGAGGGATGAAAAATGTGATCTGTGTATTAATTATAAGTTTACATGTGGCATTATAAATTTATCTTATATAGTATTTCAGACTCTTATTACAAAACTTGTACAACCTCATGTTTTCATTACTATAGCATGAAGCCTAGAATAGCTAGACCCCAACACACAAGTTAACAGAGACCACAGACTCACATATGTTATATCTTCAGGTAACCTCAGGCCACCCTCAGAGCCCAGGATGCTGCTGCAATGATTAAAGACCTGGAAGTTGAGGTCTACAACCTGGCCAGAGGCTGCCCTAGGTAGCCGGAGAGTACAGTAACACAAGGTGAATAGGGGTCTCAGATTTCATCTAAACTGGGACTTCCATCCTTACCTTAAGATTAACGGTATCTATTAAGGTTCACGAAAGGGACTATGTACTTTAAATGGTCTGTGGCAAAGAGAAGAATAAGCATATAGGCAACAAGAGGAGGGCATGGTTGGGCAAACGAGCACTCAGTGCAATGACCTTCATGAAGGGTCGAGAGTTCACAGAAGTATAATTCATACTTCTCGTGTCGGAAAAGATTTCAGAAATTAAATAATGAAGTCATCAACGCTGGTGTCAGGTTTAAGGGAAACATGTACATGTTTATGTCACCAGTAGCATTAAAAATTGGTTTATTGGGAATTTCCTGGCAGTCCAGTGGTTAGGACTCTGCGCTCTTACTGCTGAGGGCCCGGGTTCAATCCCTGGTCGGGGAGCTAAGATCCTACAATGTATCTGGAGATCATCTAGTAATTGTGTATCAAAATATGTTCATACCAGGGGCCTAATAACTTCATTTGTGAGAGAACATATGCCAGGTAAATAATCTAAAAGAGAAAAAGCAATCAACTTGTAAAAGAGGCTCAAAATTACACTACATATATGGGGGAAAATGATAATAATGCAAACCCCCCAAACAAGGAGATTGCTTAGGCAAAATATAGAAATCAGTACTACTAAATGCTACCTATAAAATGTTGACTCGGTGGGCCTAGTATTGATACAGGCAGCAATGAGAAGTGAGAAAACTGCCACTTATTCAAAGTGGTTGTATCGTATTCCCATGTGAACACTTACATTTTCTATTTTATAACCAATTCTCAATAAGCCTCCAATAAAGAATGAATCATTCTGCAAAACAGAAAAGACAAAACATTTTCTTCCTTATTCGGCCAATCATACTTTAATTTTCTAGTGGGAAAAAAAATTCTACATTTTAGGAATACTACTCTATGTACATAGCAGTCCACTTTCTACGGCACTTTCATGCCCAATTTACCTCTTAAGGACCCTAAAACAAGTCAGAGATCGTCTTACACAGGGTTCTAATAATAAAATGATTTAGTTTAACTTTTATATGTACGGATTTTAAACTTTCAGATGTATGGTTCATTACACCTAAACTTTTTTATAAAATTACATTGGCTGGGCTTCCCTGGTGGCGCAGTGGTTGGGAGTCCACCTGCCAATGCGGGGGACACAGGTTCAAACCCTGGTCAGGGAGGATGCCGCGGAGCTGCTGAGTCTGTGCACCACAACTGCTGAGCCTGCGCTCTGGAGCCCGCGAGCCATAACTGCTGAAGCCCGTGCACCACAACCACTGAGCCCGTGCTCCGCAACAAGAGAAACCACTGCAATGAGAAGCCCCACGCACCGCAACGAAGAGTAGCCCCCGCTCTCCACAACCAGAGAAAGCCCGCGCACAGCAACGAAGACCCAAAGCAGCCAAAAATAAATAAATAAAATTTTTTAAAAATTACACTGGCTGATATAAGTTGCTGCAAAGGATTAATCTGCAGGAAATAAATATCAGAATGCCCTTTACAAATTTAAGTTTGCAATCAGAATTACCAAGAAAAACATTTGGCTCCATAACCAACTGAAATGAGAAAAATTATTAAACAGCTTTCAAGGGAAAAAAAACCCTCAGTGTAGTATAGGGATACCTCCTCAAACCTGACATGATAAAGTTTACCCCAAAGAAAAAGTATTTGTGGTGGTGCTAACAGTGGCATGATTTTACGTTACAAGATAGGACCCATCACTTTCAGAATCTGCGGCAAAGGTTTCTGTGAACTAGGTGCACACTTCCATTTGTGACAAATTCTAATGTCTATTTGTTAACGGCAAGGAGCACACCTGGTTCTCATCATGTCATGTCAGAACCATGGAAAAAGCCATCTACCTGATCTCTCAAACACACAGCACAAACTCATGGATAGCAGAATAAGCTCAGGTTAACCATTACCCATTAGTCACCATAAATTAGTAACATGGGCCTAATACCATATAAATATCTATATTCTTCTATCACTTACCGCAGCTTTCTTTGCCAAATCCACAATATCTTCCATCAACTCAAGATGTTGTAATTTCTTCAAACTTATCTCAGAAGCATGAGAACTGCTTAAAGACAAATTTATTTTTTAAAAGATTAGGGTCTCATATATAAAATTCATTGAATCTTACACTTAACTATATGTTATACCTCAATTTAAACTATTTGAATAAAATTAAGTTCTCTTACTTCACTCTAGGTAATAAGTTGTTTATTAGGTAGACAAAATACTACACTTTTTTCTTTCTTCTGTACTATAATACTGGTATTTATAAACAAGCATATTAATTTTTCCTTATTCAGCTTCAAATCTACCATCTAACGCTCCTCAGAGTTTCATTCATTATAATGTTACCACGATTATTCATTTATATCCAAATCCCAAGTATTAACTTTTCCACTCTATTTAACAAAAGTAGAGTTGAACAGTATACAAGAATGAGACATAAGCCTCCCGTTGCACTTGGCATTCCTCAGTACTGGGCAACACACTCACCACTGTTCATACAAAATGGGTTAACAAGCAGTAACTTACTTCGCCTCCACACAGGGATGCAACCGTGATATTACAGAACTATGTTGACGTTGAAACAGAAGTGGCCAGAAGACGTGTATTTTAATGGCATCACAGTAATCTTGCAGGATAGAAATAGGTTTACTACACCACATAGTGCAGATATCAAACTCTTAATTAAAAAGAAAAAGTTTTAAATTAATATTTTGTGCCTCATTTTGGAATGAATCAACACTGTCAAGGGAAAAGACAAAAATGGATATGGAAAGGTAAGAAATGAATGGATGAAATATTTTAACCTGTCAGATGTTAAGAATATCTAAGTGTTAGCTAAAACTCCATTTTAACAAGGAAAGGTTTTTTAATTTCTAGTTAAAAAGGATAATAAAGAATAAACTTTGTAAAGATGTATAAGTCTGTTATGTTGATGTGAATGCATGAACCTCCCTTGATAGCTGTTTCAACAAATGAAAATACCAAAGTACTCACCTAAGTTTCCCTCACTTTGGGTATAATCTTTATACTGTCTGCCCTGAAAAAGAAAAAAATTCTTTTGACTTGTATCTGGTAAATGCAAAAGTAACAGTTCTTGATTTTTAATGTAAGGGTTATCAATACTAAACTAAAAACTTAAAGTACGTTTACTTTTACACTTTGAATACAACATCTTCAACCAATGAGTCTTTTGGCCTTTTTCAGTGTTTCCCCAAGTCTGTTTCTATGGCTTTCCCTGAGAGCCTTTAGTCTCATCTCCAGTCAGAAAACAAGCTTTCACCAGCACTGCACATTCTCCTTGTTGAGGCACTGCTTACTTCTCCGTCTGAAATGACCTCTTCAAAAGCCATACACATCTCCCTATCAAATCTCGTGTAGCACAAAAATATCTTTACTCAGACAGCTCTATACCACAAAACCTTCAAGAAGTAAATCATAAAGGTTCTCATAAGAAGGAAAAAAAAATGTATAACTATGTATGGTGATGGACGTTAACTAAACTTATTGTGCTGATCTCATGATATATACATATATTGAATCCTTATGTTGTACATTTGAAACTAATGTCATATGTCAATTATACCTCAATTTTTTAAAAAAATAAACCTTTAAGAATACACAATGTTAAAAACAAAAAGTTAAGGGGACTTCCCTGGCGGTCCAGTAGTTAAGACTGCACTTCCACTGCAGAGGGCACGGGTGTGATCCCCTGGTCAGATAACTAAGATCCCGCATGCCACGCGGTGTTAAAAAAAAAAAAAAAAAAAAAAAAGTTAATAAATCTACTTACCACCCCGTCACAGTAAAGTTGAGTCACACGAACATAATCATTGGACATAAATTCGGAGGCAAAGACACAATCATCCACATAAGGGGACTCTTCTAACAAGGCATAATCTGCTACAGTGACATTTCCCAGGGCAAAATCGTCCATGGTGCACCCTCCTAAGGACACAACAAAACCCAAATCCATAATCAAATCATTTGAGATGATATGAGAAGCAGTTTTCCTAGCTTCTATAGTATATCTGAAAAATACCTGGAACTTATGCCCCAAGGAAATAACTCCAATGAGAACACTGAGCTCTGGAAGATTCTCAACCTCATTTGCTAGTCTCTCCTCTTGACTCTCCTCGAGTATCAGTTTAATCTATTTCTTCCTTTTGTCAGGTTCAAAGAATCACCATCTCTACCCTGCATTTAACTGTTTACATGTCTCCTTTAGATGGAAGATAAGTAAGGGCATCTTATTCATCTTTGTATGTGCCTAGATGAATGAACAAAAGACATCCTTCCACTGCTGCCCTTTTACCCCAACTGCTTTTACTGCCTCTGTGAAATATGCTGTTTCATCATACAGAAACTCTGCCACATTCTCAACCTCCTGGCTGGAACTAAACCCTGACTGCACTGAGAAAACGGTTTCCTCTCAGCTGTTCATATTCTCCTATCCATGCCTCAGTGTGTGTGTCTGTCTCGGGCAAAGGGGCAGAGCTGAAGTGGTACAGGGAGAGTACGCAGCCTCCTAACCCCTCACAGCCGCATTCAGACCTGTCATCCTCCCAGCAATCGCTGCTCCTAACGCTCTCACAACAGCTACAGCAGCACGGCAACGCCCCTTACATTATCAGCGACCATGCTCTTAAAACAAGTACTTCAGTGGGGGGACGGGGAATTAGGGCTAGAGTTTCAGACTAAAGTGTAGTCCCCTGAAGAAAGTTCAATAACAAAAATGTATAGCTATCAGTGAATAGCTACAAAACCTAAATATCACTGGAAAATGCAGCATTTTATTACTTGTAACTCTTGCCCAAGTAGTGGCTTTCTTTTCCTATCATCACCAGCACCACCATTAACACCATTTTTTATACCTGTTCACTTCATCACTATTATCCCACTACTGTTATGATAAACCAAGTTTCTTTTTTCCCAAGCAAGACCACCATGAGTCCTTGGAAAACACATCTGTTTCTTTAAGTAATCCTTCCTCTTATGCCCAATTTGCTGTACAACAACCTCACAATATCAGAAGTGAAGACCAATGACCACCTTCCTAGCAAACTGCCGGTACCATTTGTCCTATGTTGTACCAGGCGTTTTACACGTACCATCTCACTGATCCTCACAGCAATTCTTTGCAGGCCCAATTATTATCACAGTCACTGTACAGATGGAAAACATGCATAGCAAAACTAAGTAATCTGCTCAAGGTCACCAAGCTAGGCAGGATTCAAACCTAGGTCTTCTGAATCCACAGTTTCCTCTCAAACACTGTATTTCACTAGATCTACGTTTCGTTGTCACTGCCGTCTAGCTGCCTCCTGGCTGTTGTCATGTTTAAGAACCCAGGCACCTAGTTCACAGTGTTCGCCTCTTTCCTCCAATCATCATTCCAGCCACACCAACATCCATGTGGACAACCCTTCAGGACTCTAGCCTTGCAGTGCAACCACCTTCTCAACTAAAATGAAATCTGCGGCCACCTCACCTAGGCTCTTCCTTCACAAGGCCACACCTTGGACCACTGCCCAGGTCTAAACCAGTTTTTAAATCTTTAACTCTGATTAGCTCCTCTCCAACCACACCCAGGAATCATTACGACTTATGTCTCCCCTATCTCCTACCACATTCTTCAACCTCATCAAGAATTCTTCCTTTTCTGCCATTCAAATCCTCCATTCTCGTTTATTTTCACATTCCTAATATTGGGTTTCCACTTCCACCATTTAAGGGAAGCTGCTTCAATAAAGCCGCTGGCGACCTTTTCCAGTAGACTGGATATCTACAATGTCTGGAACCTGACCTGTCCTGGATGAACAATACTTCCAGAGTTTAGAGAATTTAACTCCAAAAGTAAACGATGACTGGAAAAAATATGAAGACATTTTAGCACCCAAAGTATGGCACATAATATGGGACATATGCTATTCTGGGAAATATATACACTTTTAAACTCATTTGTCTTGCAAATGTTTTTTGTATATAAATACAGAAAGAGCCAAGAACGGTCTATCACAGCCCACACATCACCATCGTGGCATCAGTTACAATACAATTAACATGCTCATACCTGGCAGACTGAGCCACTGTGACACCATGCTGGTCAGTCACAGCCTGGCATATCTCACTGATACCATGCCCTACACCAACTGCACCGTAATTACGACATTGGTGTTATTTTTATTTTCTGTTTTGTTTTAACCAGAGAGGCGATGCGGCATAGTGGTTAAGAGCATAGACTCTGGAACCAGACTGCCTGGGCTTGAATCCTGGCTCTATTTCCTGAGTGTGTGATCTTGGACAAGTTACTTAACCTCTGTAGGCTTCAGTTTCTGCACTTAATCAAATGAGGACAGCAATCCTACCTATCTGATTAATCCATTAACACATTTAAAGTGCTCTTAATAGCACACAGTGTATAGGAAACGCTACAAATATCAGCTATCATTAACATATTAGATGAATGTTTTTTTAATCCGCTATTCGGATGCCTCTAACTAAATGGTCTCCCTTAATTGCTAATTCCAAAGAGCACTTTTCAGCTTACGACTTACTTGACGCTGTTGACCACTTCCTCCTTCTCAGAACTCTTCATTTGGACTCCAAAGACCATCTTCTCCTGGTTCTCCTCCTATTCTTCTGGCTGCTCTTCCTCAGTCTCCATGGCTCTTCTTCGCCATTCCCCGCCACCCAAATGTCAACTCTCTTTTCTTCTCACGCTTACTCTCTCCTTGGGTGACCTTATCCACCATACCCATGCCTTAAAACAGCACTTTCTGAACTTCCATCATTTGCATAGCTTCACCACAATTTTTGCCATTTCCACAGATTCCACGTGTTTTATTTACTTAATATTCTCTTCTTTTGGGGCTCACTTGGTCTAAGTGATAATATCCATGATATTATAGGTTTGAAATACAGCTTACGTTTTTCAGACACGTTAAATTCCTATTTTTTTATCTGTGTACTACTTTAAATTACTTCACACTCACTGTAGCAAACCACAGCTGACACATCCAAATGCTGAAGACTCTCAAATCTCTCCAGGCTGGGTTGCATCTCATGACTTCTAGACCCTCCCTATCGACTGCTACTGGGTCTTAACCAAGATGTCCCGCAAGCCTCTCAGATTCAGTAAGTTCAAAAACAAATTTATCTTTTTCCTCAAGAACAAATGAAACCAAGTTCTTTCCTCTTTCTGTATGTTACCAGTTAACTGCTCTACATGCCACCTGGTTACCCAAACCAGAAATCTGGACGTCTACACTCCCCCAGTCTCCTTCAACATTCCTAACCAACCTGACCATGAAGTCCTGTCCTTTCGACTCCTCTAAGGAATCCAAAATTAGCACACATACACCTCTTCATGCCCACTGCCAATGCCCTGGTTGCAGCTCCACCTTTTCTCCTCTGAACTACTTAAACAAGCAGTCTCCTAACTGGTGACTTGCCTTCAATCTTGGCATCCCCTAAAACTCCGATCATAACACTTCACTGCTTAAAATAATTGAGAAGCTTCTCATCATCTTCAGGATAAAGTCCAAACTCCTTACTATAGCACAGAAGGCCTTTTGTGATCCTGTTCCTGCATTTCTCTAGTCACTCCATGACATGCAACGTAGAAGCCAGTCATACTCAGCTGCCTGGCACTTCTAAACAAACCTTATTCTGCAACCACAATGCCTACCAATCCTTAATACTCGATTCCAGGAAGCATTTCCTGAACTTCTCACTGCCACCAAGTTTATTTTTGCACCGCTTCTCTGTAAGCCCCGAGCACCCTGCTCATATCTTTTTGACAGCAATTTTTATACTGTTTGGTCATTACAGGTTTCTCTCTGTAGGTTCACTATGTCCAGAGGGCCCACTGTGCCCTACTCATCTTGATTCCGTATCTCAGTGCTTCCCAAATTTTTAATTTGCATACCCCAAAGTAGAAAACTTTGCCAAACCCACTTGTCAACTGTACTGTTACCTATTTAATATTTTTATTTAGACTAACTCAAATTTTAACTTAGATGTAAACTTGTTTTAATGGAAAGTTTGTTACCACCAAGAAATCTTAAGTTTGGTAGGACAGAATTTTTTTCCTAACACATACTAAAATGAATATACTACAAAAATTAAATACTAATGTAAAGGACTTCTGAGCCCATCAATGATGATGAACTAATGGGGCACTCCATGACTGCAAAACAATAGTGGATGCTAGATTTTTAAAATTTTGCTGAGCTCATAGAAATAGCCAACATTTAAAACCACCCTTTCCCCCCCAAAGCAACAAACCTCTAGCTAGAAACTAAACCTGACAGTCAACAATGATAAATCATAATGCCAAGAGCAATAGTGGGATCATGGGCCAGAAGCAAAGTGAGAAAACTGAAAGGCTGGTCCCACGTAAAGCTCCCAGCCAAAGCTAACACAAATCCTATCAGAAGGAAAGTACCCCCAAATCAGACTCTCAAAATCCCCACAGAGAAAGATCAATCAATCAAGAGTTCATCACTGAAAATCTCTAAGCACAGGAGGGGACAATCCACCATAAGAAAGGCAACAGAAAAAACAAGCAATAAATTTAGACCCCTGAGGACATCAAACATTGGGACTGCCAGGCTACAGAATATAGATTCAAAAAAATGAGCAAGCAACATGAGACTAAAAAAAATGACTGGGTACAGCTAAAAAAGAACCGAGTGATACTTTAAGAAACTAAAAATATAATTGTTAAAAGTAAAGGAAAATAAAACACATGGGTCAAACAGATGATCAGGCACAGGTGAAGAGAAAACTGACGAACAAGAACATATGCCTGATGAAATTACCCAGCAATTTAAGTGCTGGCAATGATACAAGGAAATGAAAAATGTGAAAGATGAAAAGTGATCTGGAAACAGTCTAATACATATATATCCAGTTAAATTTCCGGAAGGAGAAAATAGATAAAATCAGAGAGAAAGTATTTAAAGGACACAAGGCTCAGAATCTGCTAGACCTCATGAAGACAAAATTCTGAATCAGGAAACACATGTATCCAAAATAGGTAAATAAAAAGTAATAATCATCTAGACTTAGAAGTGAAGATGTAAACCAAAGACAGAAAATCCAATGCAGCCAGAAGAAAAATAATATTTTCTTCAAATTACCATAAATAAAACTGGCAGCAGACAACTTTGCATGTAGAATAATATATTTACCATATAAGCAGAAAATAAAGCATCAACCTAGAACTGTATACCCATCAATATTATCCTCAAGAACAAGGGTAAAATAATTTTAGATAAAAAAATGAGTTGACCACCAAGAGACCTGAACTAACTTCTAAAAGTACCAATTAAAAATCATAAATTACCTGACTGGATTAAAAGAAAAATCTAGTAATATATTCTTCATAAGAGATACCTAAAATCTAAGGACATAAGAAAAGTGACATGAAAATGAAGAAAAAGGTTATTCCAGGTAAATTACCACCAAAAGAAAGGTGGGATAGACCAAACAGACCCTAAGACAAAAATCAAAATTAAGCATGGAGAGAACCACAACATAACAGAAAAGGTTTAACCCACTAGGAAAACAATGTTTAGCTTGCATGTATCTAATCGTCTCAAAATACATAAAAAGAAAAACTGTTAGAACTACAGGAAGTCTGTTAGAAGGTAACAGTGGAAGACTACATCTCTCTCATGATAGGTCAAACAACTGAAAATTAATATAGACAGTCTGAACAACACAATTTACAAGCCTGATCTAACACATACATAACAACTTGAGAATACATACTCTTCACAAGTACACACAGAATAGTTATCACAATTCCCTATGTACAAGGCCATAAAGCAAGGGCAAACAAATGTTTTTAGAAAGATAAAGTATACAATACATTCTCTGACAACACAATTAAGAAATGAACGAAAAGGAAAAATGTTAATGAAGAAACATTTGGAAATTTTAAAGCATATTTTAAAGAAAACTTTAAAACACATAAGTCAGAGAAGAAGTCAAAATAGGAATTTTAATAATACTTAAATTTAAAAGTTAATGAAAATACCATAAATTAAACCATGTTACATAAAGCAAAAATGAACTGTGAGGAAGCGTAGCTTTACATGCTTGTAGAAGGAAACAGGAATGACTGAAAATTAGTAAGTTAATCATGCAATTTAAGTTAGAAAAATAATAAACAATAAACTCAAAGAAGGAAAAGGAAGGAAATCATAAAGGAGACAAAAATCAATGAACTAAAAAACAAAAATATAATAGAACAAATGAGGCCAAAAATTCATCCTCTGGCAAGATTAATAAAATAGACAAACTTCTGGCAAGATTTTAAAAAAAAAGTCACACACAAATAATATTCAAAATGAGAAAAGGGAACATAACTACAAGTAAAAGAGATTAAAGAGAATTAAGACAATACCATGAACCTGATGCCAATAAATTTTTAAAAGTAAATAAATAGGGCTTCCCTGGTGGCACAGTGGTTGAGAGTCCGCCTGCCGATGAAGGGGATGCGGGTTCGTGCCCCAGTCCGGGAAGATTCCACATGCCGCGGAGCGGCTGGGCCCGTGAGCCATGGCCGCTGAGCCTGCGCGTCCGGAGCCTGTGCTCCGCAACGGGAGAGGCCACAGCAGTGAGAGGCCCGCGTACCGCAAAAAATAAATAAATAAATAAAATTTACCAAAACTGACTAAAAGAAATGGAAAACCTGAAGTCCTATTACTATTCAATTGCTAATTATCAACAATTTACAATACTCTACACACAAAAAATTAGATCCAAATGATCTCACAGATAAATGCTACCAAACTTTTTGTTGTTGTTGTTCAGCAGATCACTAGTGAACAGAGGGCCAATTCAATACACGGAGTGAGGTCAATTGTAGCCACATGGGGGGAAAAAATGAATGTGGATCATTACCTCACACCATATACAAAAATCAGTACCAGATGGATTATGAACTTAAATGTGAAAGGCGTCATTTAAAAACTTCTAAAGAGAAACACAAGAGAATGACTTTATAATCCCAGGGCAGGGAAAGTTTCCAATTAGCTTACATTAAAATTAAGAACTTCTGTTCAGCAAAATACACCATGAAGTGCAAAAAGACAGTCCATGAACTAGAAGAAATTTACAACATGTATACTCAATAAAGCATCGATGTTACCAGTTTGTTTTAAAAGACACCCCAACAGAAAAATGGGTAAAAGATATGACGAGGTATTTTTTTTGTGAACGAAAAGGACAGATGGTTCACAGACAAATGAAAAGATGCTCAAACTCATTAACAATCAAGAAATACAAATTAAAACCACAATGCACACCATTTCATACCCATCTGATTGATAAATATTAAGAAGTCTAAAAGTAATAAGTGTTGCAGAGAATATAGATCAACTATAATTCTTACACACTGCCTATCAAAGTATATAAATTGACAAAACTGCTTGCCAAAGTATAAGCTGGTACAACCACTTTAGAAAACAATTTGGTATCATTTTGTAAAGTTGAACATTCATACCCCATAACCCAGCAATTCCACTTCTAGCAAATAGCTTACCACAGTGGTATTCCGATATTTTTTTACTCACAAACCACACGCTTTAAAAATTACATATTCTTCACACTTTAAAATGACATCTAAAAAAATTTCAGCCCCAAGTTTAAATAATTGCAAAGGATGAATTTCTAGAGTATCACAGTGACATTTTAAAACTGACATATCATTGGTTTAAAATGTCATAATTATTACAGCATAAAGTTGATCAAAAAATAACTAGTATATATAATGATAATTAAACATAAAAGTTACATTTTATTGGAAATGCAGCTCTTGAGGAGATGGGAAGTGTCTGGATTAAAAGAGGTGTTTCCTAACACTATAGCTGCATGTATTTTAGATTAGCCTTTTGTTTTCCATGGAGAGTTTTTCAACTGGGACACTACCCTGGTAAGATTCCATATGGGTGAGTGCTATGCATTCCTAATTTAAGGCAGAAGTGCTACTGTGAGAGGGAAGGTGGGAAAGTAGAACCAGGAGGAAGTTTCTGTCACAGGCTTCGGCATTACCAGTTTTACGAAAGGGTACACGTGGAATTTAATGATCACAAATTGATTCATTAATATTACCTGTGCCCAAGTACTCCTCAGAAAATCTTTATTACTTCCCCAGAGGTCATATACCCCAGTGTGAAAAGTAGAAAAATTCTTGCAACTATGTACCAGAAGATATGTACAAGAATCTTCAAAACAGCAAAACCTAGAAACAACCAAAATGTTCATCAACAGAAGAACACATACACTGTGTTATATTCACCCACAGAATATTACACAGCTGTGAAAATTAATGACATATCTATACTGAATATCAGTGACTCTTAGAAACATAACATTGAGTGAAATAAGCAAGACCCAGAAAGCTGTATCCAGTATTCTTTTTAAATTCAAAAACAACAGAAACCACACAATACATTGTTGAGGGATATATACATATCTGATAAAATTATTTTTAAAAAAACAAGGAATGACACACACAATTTAGGATAGTAGTCACTCTGGAGGTGAGCACATTCAATATCGGTCATTTTGATTCCTGGATTGATCATTCTGATTCTTGGATTGAGTGGTGGGTTGATAGGTGTTCATTTTATTGTTTTGCTTCACAACTTGCATATATGTTACATATTTTGAAAGTATCAAATATTACATTAGAGGAAAGATTTTTTAAAAACCGTTCATCATATGCAAAAAAGTATTTAATTAAATCACCTCACCTGCTATTAGAGAGGTACATCTAACATACCATGGAATTATCTTACATCAACCATTGGAACTGATAAATTAGGTACAAAATAAATGTTTACTGGAATTAATCTTATGAGAACCAAATGAGATAAAGACTGAGCCAGTTAACTGTGAGAGATGAACCCATAGGCTGACACAGGGCTAGAGCAGAAGCCAAGGTGGGTGCAAGCAAATTTAGCTGCAAGCTAAAGTTATAAGGAAGCTGGTCAGTAAAGAGAAGGCAAAAATGTAAAAGTCAGGTAACATACAGTGTTAGCAAGGGTGTGACAAATGGGTGTCCTCACTCAATACCAGTGAGAATGAAAATTAGTGCAACCATTTTGAGAGCTTCTGTGATATTTAGTTACGTTGAAGATGCATATTTCCTAGTATAGAGCAAATCCACTACTAGGTGTATTTTCTCGAGAAACTTCCAAACGTGTGCACAAAGCAGACAAGTACAAAGATGTTTATTGTAGGATTGTTTTTTTAGAGTCAAAAACCAGAAACAAAGCCCATCAACAGGAAAACGGATAAGTAAATTATGGTATATTCATACAATGGAATTCTATACCAGCAATTAAAATGAATGAACCAAACACAATTATCCAATTTATTCATATGTAAGTCTGAAAATGTGATGCTGATCGAAAAACGCAAGTTGCAAAAAGACACATTGTTTAATACCATTAAAGTTTAAAACACACAACACTATATATTGTTTATGGATCCACCGTGCTCAAAGTATAAAATATGCAAGGGAATGATATACACAAACCTAAACACGGTGACAACCTCTACGGAAGGAGGGGCAGGAACTGAGAGCACCTCCATATTTTGCAATTTTAGTTCTTTGAAATTAAAAAGAGGATCTGAAGTAAATTCGGCAAAATAATTACATCTGTAAATCTTAATCATGGATTGGTTAGATACTCCTCTGTATTTTATGTGTGAAATCTTCCAGAAATTAAAAAAAAAAGGAAAAAACGGAAAATTAGGCAAGAGTAAGAAAATTGAGCAAATGAACAACGAGAAACAGACACCGAAACGCAGCCCTTGAGCGCAGAGCACGAACCTTTGAGCAAGAGGAGTAGCTGGGTCTCTAATGGGTAATGGGTCTCTAATAGGATAAAAGGCAAATTTCCTGCAATACAGAATGTCCTAGCTAGAGCTGTAATTATGAGGAAACTGCTCCCAAGGCGGGAGTAAAACCTGTAAGATGTCTACCTTGTTTCCCTCGCCGTGACGCCAGGCAGAATCGAGAGTTAATTTACGTGAACGCCATAAACCACTATATGAACCGTTAAGTATTATCAAGAACGCCCAGGATCGGCTAAAAGGTATTTGCCCAGGTATCGTGTACATATTATTTTGGAAGGAGTCTGAAATCGAAGGTCTTTGGGCGTGTAGGGCGCCTCTGAAAATAGTACGCCACACTGGTATCAACCAACATTCACCTATGCCTTGACTCCATTTTTGGCCCTTGGCCCCCTTATTCCGTCCCCAAAACTGGCTGGCTCGACCGGCCACACCTGACATCGTAAATATTACGGCGCAGCTGGCCAGACCCGCTGCTGTCCCCCCTTCCCATTAGCGCTGGGGGAGGAAGGAAGCTCCGAAGTAGGCGCAGGGGACGGGGGAGCACTGAACTGATTTCTCCCTCCCCGTCCCCTCCCCGCGCTCGGCAGCCATTCTAACGAAAACTGGTGGCGCAGGTGTAGGGAACACAAGACAGAGGAGGGGCGTGCAAGAACGTTCACGAACACTCGCGAACGACGACCTGATCACGCACTCGACAGGACCCAGGCGCAACGCGCGCGCGGGGACACGCGAGTACGCACCGCCGGGCGGACGATGCTGCAGGCGGGGGTCTCGACTACAGGAGGCGCGGCCACGCGCGCGGAGGACGCGCACCCCCGGAGAGAGGCAGTGACACAAACGGGGGCTCCCACACCGCCGGGGTGCCCACGCCGTCGCCGGGAAGAACCAGCGCGGACACAAAGGAGCCGGGAGGGGACACACGGGGCCGTGCCCACCCGCGCTCAGGCCGGCGGACCCTCCGCCTAGCCAAGGTGTCACCCGCGCACCGACTGGGGCGAGAGTGCGCGTGCGGCCGGGGGATGCGCACACAAAGGGGCTTCTCCCACCTTCGCACAGAAGCCCGGAGGGGGCCACACTTAAAGAAGGAGGACACCAGACAAAGGAAACACACCCACTGAGGCCGACAAAAGCGACCACACACTCCCGCTCTGCACCGGCACCCAACCCGCGCACACACACCGCGGGCGCCACGGCCAGCGACGCGGGGCGACGCGCACACACCCACACTCACCACACACCCACGGAGGGGGTGTGGAGGGCCCCTCTCCCCGGGCATCTCGGCTGCAGCGCGACAAGGTGACACATCCGGAAGCCCTGCCGCGCGCCAGGTGTGCACTCACCGGGGCCCGCAGCCCGCGAGCCTTGGACGCGGGCCGCCGCCGCCGCCGCCGCCGCCTCAGGCCCTCCACGTCAGCCAGCAGGCGGGCAGGAGCGGCCGGCGGCGCAGGCGGCAGACGCGTCACGTGGGCCGCAATGCACTTGCGCTGTCGTGCCGCCCCGCCCCCAGCGGCGGAGAGCTGACCGATCCCTCCCGCCCCCGCGCTCGCGCGTTCCTGTCGGACGAGGGTCGCAGTGCGCCTGCGCCCGGGCAGGGGTTGCCTTGGCGACTCGGCCTTTCTCCCTTTTCCTTCTCTCGCCCCCCTGCGGCTCCCTGATCCGCGCCTGCGCAGAGGACTCGGCGGAGGTGGCCGAACTGTGGGGAGCGGCCGGAGTGGGCGCATGGAAGACCCAAGGTCGAGGGCCAACCCCAGTCCCCGGGCTCGAATGAGAAACAGACCCCACGAGAGGGCAGGTCCGGGTCCCGGGCGCCGAGGCCCAGGCCTGAGGAGGCCGCACGGGCCTTCTGTCCCTGCTTGCCCTTCCCTTTTCGCACGGAGGCGAAACCTGCAGAGCTGGAGTGGCGTCAGTCCCTCCCCTGCTCCCTCCTTGCCTCCCCCCACCTTACACTGCGGGAGGTGCGCGCTGTGGCGCGTGTGCTTGTGTGCGTGTGCACGTGAGGTTTGGGGGCTGGTTGCGCCTACAGGCGAGGTGTGGGTGCTTGTGTGCACGTGTGCAAGCGGGTGTGCGTTAGAGGTCTGTGTGCAGGTTGCCCGTTGGCAGTGGTTTAGGCTGGGAAAAAAACTGCGGAGAGGCTGTGCCCATAGCAAAGCGATGAGGTTATAATAGGCCAGTGGTGTGAGTCACTGACAGATGATTGTGTTTCTTTCCCACAGATTATCTAAAGACACAGGGAAAATGGTGGAAAATTCACCGTCGCCATTGCCAGAAAGAGCGATTTATGGCTTTGTCCTTTTCTTAAGCTCCCAATTTGGCTTCAGTAAGTACTTTCCTGATGGATGGCCAGGGCCTTTCTCTGGTGTTCAAGGACAGGAAATTATTGCATTTGTTTGTAGAATGTGTACACAGGAACTGTGATTCTTTCTACCTTTGTCTCTTTTCGAGAAAACCTGGAGAGAACTCTTGTCTGTTAAGAGTGTTCTACATGCCAGACATGAGCCTGAAAGATTTAATCTCAACAGATCTTTAAAATGCAGCACCAGTCAAGATTGCAAAGTGAATGCAACTTGGTCCCTGCCTTTAAGGAGGTCATGGTTTTGTGGACAAGACAGAGGAGTAAATCTACAATTCTCTATCAGTGTGATAAGAGCCATGGGCAGCCAGTGTCGAGACAAGAAATCAAATTGGAAAGTCAGGGAATTCCCTGGGGGTCCAGTGGTTCGGACTCTGTGCTCTCACTGCCAGAGCTCCATTCCTGGTCAGGGAACTGAGATGCTGTGAGCCACGCAGCAGCGTGGCCGAAAAAAAACAAAAAACCCTGAGAGAGTGAGCTTTCTCCCAGGAACTTTGTCTTCACCAATAAGAAGGAAGAAGTGGGAAGGCATTGTGGGGTTTGGAAATGAGTAATCTAGTGTGGCCCCGGTGCAGCCTGTGGGAGGGACAGCAATCAGGTTATAGAAGTCAGCTGCACTTTACATCCTGGGTCTCAATCAGTCCCCATAAGGTCCTATTTTACAGATAAGGAAACTGATGTTTACTGAGACACGATATTCCCAGAGTCACACAGTGGGCCCCATGTCTCTCCCCAAAAGGATTTGAGAATTAGGGAGAAAAGTGGGTGCCCACAGCTTTTTAGAATTTTGTGGAAACTAGAAAGATGGAGTGGTAATGCTTCTGAACCCTAACTACATCAGTATAGCCAACCAAGCTGTTGGCCAGGGGAGTCTATGGAGCGAAGAAGTTATGACTTGAGTTCAATTCCTGACTCCTCCACAGATTAGCTTTGTGGAGGACTGTTTAGTTAACTTCTTTGGTTCTTCAGATTCTTCATCTGTGAAAGGGTGGTGATGTTTATCAAATGCTTATGAAGCATAAGACAGTCCTGTGAGATAGATATTGTCATTACTGTCCTCATTTTGCAGATGAGAATACAGAGGCACACAGGGCTTAAGTAATGTGCTCAAGGTCACACAGCCAGTAAATGATAAAGCTAGAATTTGAACCCAGGCACGCTGGGTTGACTTCACTATGCTACCTCTTATGTCTGTTGTGAAGATTACTTGCCGTAATGTATGCAGAGCACTTAAAAGAATGCATAGGAGCAATAAGTACAGGTTTCTCCCACAATCCAAAAGTAGAGACCATTCCTATGAAACCTTTCGTAAGCAGAAATGGCGTAAAGCAAAGAAACGATTACCTTAGGGCACATCTTGCTAAGCAATGCAGAAGATAAATTGAGATAATGCACTCAATTTGATAAAGATACTCGGTTGAGATCAAGATGTTCACCGACACAGTTCAGAGCTATGGCGGTTTGATGCCGAGATGCTGAGTGTAGCTCTGGGGAAGGAGCCCAGACATGCCACACTCTCCCTGCTCTGGGTGGGCACTGCCTGTATCACGGCTCCCTGCAAAACAAACACTGAATGCTTTTTAAGTAAAAGCAAAAATCCTCTTCAGATTTCCTTTGGTTACCCAAGACGGTTAACTAACGTAGGTCTTTCATAAAAGCGAAATGGCTTAAAGCGAGCTTTTGGAAAGTGGGGATACCTGTATTTATTCAGTGTTAGCTGCTGCTGTTACCGTTATCATCAACATCATCATTTTTGTAAATCCCTGTTCTATAGAGTTATTTGAAGGGTTAGAAACTATGTATTTAAATAAAAGCAATGACTTTAAGACTTAAATCCAATAGTACCCACAACCAGAAATTAATTCTGCAAATTTTTCTTGCGTACTTACCATGTGCCAGCCACTATTACAGGCAAGGGAAGAGCAAAACAGCCCCCAACTTCCTGCTTTCACAGCTTTCATTCTGCTAGGGGGGGATTGCCAATGGACAAATTAAATAATTAAACATGCAGAATGTCAGATGATAATGTGTGCCATGGGGAGAAATTAAGCCAGAAAGGAGGATAAGAAGTGGGAGGAGGTTGCCATCGTTAAATACAGCGGTCAGGTGGTGCCTCACTGAGGGGTGAGTTGTAAGCACAGACACGAAAAGTGAGAGTTAGCCATGTGGCAATCCAGGGAAAGAGCCTCCCAGAGAAGAGCCAGTGCAAAAGCCCGAGGAGGCCAGTGGTTTCAAGGAACAGATGGAGGTCAGTAAGGTTGAAACCTGAGATAGTGAGGCAGAAAGTAATAGGATAGAGGAGGTCAGAGGCCAGTAGCCAACAGTCATAATGAAACTAGGTGGTGGGTACTTAGGGGTTACCTGAGTCTCTCTGTACATTGAAATATTTACTGATTTAAAAAGCTAATTGTCTTAATCTGTTCAGGCTGCTATAACAAAGTACTGTAGACTGGGTAGCTTAACCAATCGACATTTATTTCTCACAGCTCTGGAGACGGGGAAGTGCAAGATCAGGATGCCAGCATGGCTGGGTTCTTGGTGAGGGCCCTCCTACGGTTTGCAGACAACCACCTCCTTACCGTATCCTCGTATCCTCATGTAGTAGAGAAAGAAAGGACACTAATCCCATGATGGAGACCCCTCCTTCATGACCTCATCTATACCTAACTGCCTTCCAAAGGCCCCACCTCCAAATCCATCACATTGCGGATTAGGGTTTCAACATATTAATTTGGTGGGGGGGGGACACAAATATTTCCATCCATCACAGTAGTTATAGATTGTGGTAATAGCTTTGAGGGAAATAAAGGGAAATGACAGGGAGTAATGAAGGTGTGGTAGGTGGGACACAGTTGGGAGAGCAAGTGATTGGGGAAAGCCTCTCTTAAGGTGACATTTGAGCTAAGACATAAAGCAGGCTAAGGAACCATCTGCATTGGAAGAGCCAAAGGAAGATCGTTCCAGGCAGACAGCACTCACTGTAACTGCAGTGACCCTGCGTCCGCAAGGTTGTTTGAAGCACAGAAATGAGACACTGTCCAGAGCTGGAGCATAGTGCATGAGGGCTGGACATTGGAGAGGCGGGCCGAGCCAGGTCGTTCAAGTTCTTGCAAGCCCTAGGAAGGATTTTCGATTTTATTCTAAGGGCATTGAAGGATTTGAACTGGCAAGTGATAGGGTCAGATTTGTCTTTTTGGAAAATCTCTCGACGCTGTGTGGAGAATGACTGCTCCAGTATCTCTTTCTTCAGGGTTGGAATGACTAGATCCCACTCTGAAAACCTGGGAGTCCTCTTCACTTGTACTTTTCCTTCTCCGCCAACTCATTCATCTGCTACTGCCACTAAGCCTGCCGGGGTCTCACTTCTTGCACAGGTTCATCCTACATGCAGCCGTCACAGTGACGCACTTGAGATCCAGACGTGGACTTCCCTGATTAAAACCTCTCGTTGGAGCCTGGATGGTTATTTCTCTTGGTAGTCTGCTGTAACTGTAAAGTTACCAACAAAATATCCAGTTGTTCCCCTTGCCCAGAGCATAAAGTGCATGTTCCTCGCCCAAGGTCTTCCATGATCTGGGACCTGTTCAGTTTTCCGGCTGGTTTCTCCCTGCCTCGTACTTGATGCCCGAGCCACTCCACGCTGCCTGGGGTTCCCCCAAATATGTCGCCTCCGCTTCATGTCGTTTCCAGTGCTCTGGCCGCTGCCTGTAAGCCCAGGTTCTCATTCCCGCTCAGTAACGTTTAGCTGTGAGGCCTTGGGCAAGTTATTTACATTCCCTGAGCCTCAGTTTTTTTCACCTGTGAGTAAGGATTACTAGCACACACCTCAGGGGTCTGGGGAGGGTCCAGTAAGGTAGTGCCTGGGAAGTTCCTGCCACTACATTTGACTCGTTTCTCTCTCCCACATGACTTTGTGAGAATAGAGACCATGTCTCAGTTATCTTTATAGCCTCGACCTTCTCATAGTGCCTGGCATATGGCAGATGTACAGTAAATATTCATTCACTTAATTAAACTAAGCAAATCATTTCCATTTATGAATTTGCATTTGTTTCCCCACTGTTTGTATTTCTTTTTTTTTTAATAAATTTATTTTTGGCTGCATTGGGTCTTTGTTGCTGCACGTGGGCTTTCTCTAGTTGCGGCGAGCGGGGGCTACTCTTCGGTGCGCGGGCTTCTCACTGCGGTGGCTTCTCTCGTTGCAGAGCATGGGCTCTAGGCACGTGGGCTCCAGTAGTTGTGACACGCAGGCTCAGTAGTTGTGGCTCCCGGGCTCTAGAGCACAGGCTTGTGGCGCAGGGGCTTAGTTGCTCCGCAGCATGTGAGATCTTCCTGGACCAGGGCTCGAACCCATGTCCCCTGCATTGGCAGGCGGATTCTTAACCACTGCACCACCAGGGAAGTGCTGTTTGTATTTCATTAATCCTGAAAACTCAAGCTCCACGCCAGTTCCTTGCCAGCTTTTCCCTCTGCCATCTACCACACCAGCTCTCTCTTCAGATCCCCAGCGCTCTCTCTGTGGTGGTTGCTGGGAACACTGTTTTCTCATATTTCCTTCCTTCCTATCGTCTACAAGCCCAGCATTTTCATCTGGCTAACCCCCTATTCATCCTTTAGGCCCCAATTTAATGACTTCTCCAGGAAGTCTTTCCTAACCATTCACATCACCGCCACTGCGGGCTGAGGGCCTTCTTATGTGTTCCGATATCCTCTTTTGTTACTCGCTCGTTAGCACTTATCAGAGTGTATTGAAAACACCAATTTATTCTTCTCTATTCCTTGCTCAATTTTAAGCTCGGAGAGGGCAGAGACCATCTCTTTCGGATTCACCATTGTATCGCACACTCCTGACATAGAGAATTCCGTAATACATATTTGTTGAGAAAAATGTTAATCCTTCATCATCACTGAGACAGGCTTGACATTTCTCTCTGCCACTTACCTTGGACAGAGGATGTAACATGTCTGAGACTCCAGTTCCTCCTCTGTAAAAATGGCTTAATACCTACTAGGATTGTTTTGAGGATTAAATGAAATGATGCATGTAAAGTGCTCAGAAGTGTGCTTAGCCACAGTGAGTGCTCAGAGGTTGGCTGTTACAATAGAGGGACAACAGTAAAGGGTGCCACAGAGACCCGAATTGAGGGAAATAAGATTGTGCTCTAGGAGATAAGGCATGTTGTGGATCAGAACAAGGGTAGATAAATTCACCTTTATGCCCCTAAATGTCTGTACTTTCAACCCTGTGGGGATGAAGTGTTGAACACCGACTACGTATAAAGCAAATTGCTAGGTGCTATAAGGATTACCACAATTACTAAGGCATGATTTCTGCCCTTAAATTGCTTAAAATACAGGGTGAGTAGTGGAAGTTAAGACATGTTTTTTAAAATAACTAAGAGGAGTTGTTTAATGGGTATAGAGTTTCAGATTCACAGGATGAAATAGTTCTAGAAACCTGTTTCACAGCAATACAAATATACCTGACACTACTGAACATTACACTTAAAATGGTTAAGATCGTAAATTTTATGGTTTGGTTTTTTTTTTTTTAATTTATTTTTGGCTGCATCGGGTCTTAGTTGTGGCACGTGGGCTCTTTCGTTGCAGCGCGCCAGCTTCTCTCTAGTTGTTTTATCTGAACCTTGATAGATTGGATGCGTGCCTTACTGACCTTTTTTCCTTTTTTTTTTTTCCCTCTTCTGCAGTACTGTATCTTGTGTGGGCTTTTATTCCTGAGTCTTGGCTAAACTCCTTAGGCTTAACCTATTGGCCTCAAAAGTAAGTTCAATGTATTTCTTAAATAAAATAAGAGTATATCAATGCTGTTCTGAAGGATCAGGTTTTTTCTTAAGACTCATGCAAATCTTATATTTATTCTTTTAAGATCCATAAATAGCCATATAGAAATTTAAAGCTTTTTAAAGACGATTATTGATACGCTTCTATTTAAAGATGGTGGACTAAATGCACATCTTTATCCCTACTTCCTCCCAAAATCTTGTTAAAATAAGCCCATAGAAAAAAATAATTGTTAAGCTATAAACCCACAGGAGCAAATAACGGGATAGTGGAGGTGTATCAATAAAATCTTGGGAAGTGGATTGCAGATAGGTGAGAGGTGACTAACTGAATTTCCACTTTCCCACATTGCTAAAGCAGGGAAGCCAGCCAGAGCCTCTGTGCCCACAACACAGAGAGGCCCAGACACTGGAGGTACGGGTACCTCTTTAACATGGTATTTCTGGGTTGGGCTGAAAACAGTGTTTAAAGAGCATTCAACCCTCAAATCCCCCTCCTCAGCCCTTAAAGCTGGAGACCAACCCTCCCCTGCAGAAGACAGGAGTTTTATGCTCTGGAAAGGCTGAGTGAGAGTCTCTAGTCTGGGGCACACTAGGTCTAACTAGGCACGTTACTGAAAACAGGGATCAGTGAAAATCTGCGTTGCTGAATAGTGAGATTCCTCCCAAGCACCTTTCCTCACTAGGCTCTCAGGCTTGTGGTTGGCAGGCTTATACCACCCGCCTCCTCCCAGCAAGATAGGAGGGTCCTCCCTGAAGAAGTTGACCAGCTCAAGAGAAAGGGTCTTTAATTTCTGATAATTAGAGATCCTCCAATGGAATGGCCAGGTCTCCCATAGTGTGGGTCTCCAGTTGGCCATCCCAGCCCACATATGCACAGTGCTTCCAATTAGCTTGTTAGTAGTTCATCTTTATTTTTATTTTTATATGTCTCCCCAGCCGCCTCCCTGCCTTCCCAGTACTTCATCTTTAAATATGAATGGGCAACTTACCAGACATTAAAAGAAAGCCTCTAAAATGAAATACAAGAGAAAAAAGCAAAAAAAGAAAAGAGAAAAGAAACTTGAAGAAAATGGAGATAATGCAAAGAGCAGAAGAAAACTTTAAAATAAAATCCTCAGAGATAAAAAAAGATAACTGTGAAACAACAGGATGCTATAAAATAGGGAATGTTCAGAGAATGACTGCATTTGGAAATTATAAATATGGTAGCCAAAATTAACATTTTAATGGAAGGTTTAGAAGAAACACCAAAAGTAATCTCCAGAAAGTAGGACAGAGTATAGCAAAATAGAAAATAAAGAAAAGATGAGGAAAGTATAACAGCAAAAAAGCTCTTAGAAGTTCCAGAAAGAGAAAACAGTAGGGAAGAAATTATTAAATAATGCACCCAATAAAACATGTGAGGTAGAGCATTTGATGTGTTTAACTGTATTAAGAGGCATACTAGATTCTATCAGAGAATTTGAGGACTGAGTATTGATAGGTACATGGGAAACCAAGCAAACAGACAAAAAGTAGTAATTAATTTCCAGGAAAAACAAAAAATTGTACAAGAAGACATAATAATAATATGTTACAGTGCTCAGTTTCAAACATTATTTATATATACATCTTTATTTCCATATTAGGATGTTCAGAGAAAATGTCTGAAGTTTAAAAAGTCAAGAAATAGTAATAGGAGTATGTTGTGTAGGAAGGTGGAGGTAAACACCAGAAGAAACAGCTTAGGTGCTGAAAGTGTTCCCTGCTGGGAAGAAAGACACCAGGGCTCAAACAGGGGTACAGGATAGCAGCTTCACTGTAGGCCAGTAGAACTATTGGACTGCCTTTTAGGTACATGTATTATTTCAGTCAAAGCTAAAATTAAGTTTAAAAGTGTATTAACTTGGTGATGAACTATAGAGAACTGCAACTTTTTAGGAAGTCTGTTACCTACTTTAATATTCTTTTCTGCAGATACTGGGCAGTTGCACTGCCTGTGTACCTCCTCATTACTGCAGTGATTGGTTATGTGCTCTTATTCGGGATAAACATGATGAGTACCTCTCCACTCAACTCCATTCATACAATCACAGGTAAATTTATATCAAAGGAAAGTGCCGGGGGTCGGAGGAGTCGGGTATTGACACTTTTGTCAAGAAAAGCAGGGACTTCCCTGGTGGTCCCGTAGTTAAGACTCTGCGCTCCTGGGACTTCCCCGGTGGCGCAGTGGTTAAGAATCCTTCTGCCAATGCAGGGGACACAGGTTCGATCCCTGGTCCGGGAAGATCCCACATGCTGTGGAGCAACTAAGCCTGTGCACCACAGCTACTGAGCCTGCACTCTAGAGCCCAAGGGCCACAACTACTGACCCCACGTGCAGCAACTACTGAAGCCCACGTGCTCTGGGGCCCATGTGCCGCAACTACTGAGCCCACATGCTGTGACTACTGAAGCCCATGCACCTAGAGCCCGTGCTCCACAACAAGAGAAGCCACCGCAATGAGAAGCCTGTGCACCACAACAAAGAGTAGCCCCTGCTCACCACAACTAGAGAAAGCCCGCATGCAGCAATGAAGACCCAACACAGCCCAAAAAATAATAATAAAAAAAAATAAACATAGATCATTAAAAAAAAAAAAAAAAAAGGCTCCACGCTCCCAGTGCAGAGGGCCCAGGTTCAATCCCTGGTCAGGGAACTAGATCCCGCATGCCACAATTAAGAGCCTGCATGCTGCCACTAAAGGAGCCCACATGCCATAACTAAAAAGATCCCACATGCTGCAACTAAGACCCAGCACAGCGAAATAAATAAATAAATAAATATTTTTTAAAAAGAAAAAGCAACAAAGAGCAGGCTGTAGTAATTGACACACATCAGCATAGTAAAAAAAACTGGGAGAAATAAATACGATTATACCAGAGGAAATGTTCACATGGCACAAATAAGCTGTCATGAATATGCTGTTTATTACACTAGTTAACAGGTATATTTTCCCATAAAAACCACAAGTATGTAATATGTTCCTTGGCAACTTTGCCTGAGAGAAACTTCTTTTATCCTAAACAAGCTGTGTTGATCAAGGGATGACAAAGAGGTCCATACAGACCTTGTCTGGGAGGAGGAATTCGGGGGTGTGTATCCTCAGGATCACTGTGTACACCTGACCGCAATTAAGTGGATAGAAGAGCCACGGCATGTTTTCTGTAGTTGCTGTTAAGTTCTTTTATTTCAAGTCTAAAGATTAAAGTAGATTCCTGGGAGTTCCCTGATGGCCTGATGGTTAGGATTCCCGGCTTTCACTGCTATGGCCTGGGTTCAGTCTCCTGGTTGGGGAACTGAGATCCCACAAGCTGTGTGGCATAACCAAAATTAAAAAAAAAAAAAAAAAAAATTAGATTCCTGAACTTGCTTGGATTCTAGGAAGCAAAGTATTTTTTAAGTTCTGGTATGATTTTTTAACTTTTAGATATTGCTTTTCTGATAACCTACTGTGTTCCCTGCATACTTGGCTGGAATTACAGCAAATAGACAATTTGTACAAAGAGGGGAAATTGTTAAGTTTGCATGAATGATTGTACCAAATGATTGGGGTGTTGATATAATTCTGTTCCTATGAGAAATGTACAAATGGGGCTTGAATCATCATTGTACAGTTGAATGAAATATTATTTTTTTTTAATTTATTTTTGGCTGCATTGGGTCTTTGTTGCTGCACGTGGGCTTTCTCTAGTTGTGGCGAGCGGGGGCTACTCTTTGTTGCAGTGCAGGGGCTTCTCATTGCAGTGGCTTCTCTTGTTGCGGAACACGGGCTCTAGGCTTGCGGGCTTCGGTAGTTGCAGCACACGGGCTCAGTAGTTGCGGCACGCAGGCCCTAGAGCATATGGGCTCAGTAGTTGTGGCGCGTGGGCTTAGTTGCTCTGCGGCATGTGGGATCTTCCTGGACCAGGGATCGAACCTGTGTCCCCTGCTTTGACAGGCGGATTCTTACCACAGCACCACTAGGGAGGTCCCTGAAATATTAATTTCTTACCCAAGTTAGAGGATGCAAAAAGTAACTTGGCTGATTTTTATTGTAATTGGGACATTTCTTCTAAAGAGAGAATTTAAGGGGCCTTTTAATTACGTTAAGCATGGTATTTGTCATTATCCAAACATTAGGCTAGTAAACTATGTGGTGGGTCTCCACAAACCACAGAGATTGTTGAAGAAATTGCTTGGGTAAACAGAGCCTTTTGTCCTCTTCTTACAGATAACTATGCCAAAAACCAACAGCCGAAGAAATACCAAGAAGAGGCCATCCCAGCATTAAGAGATATTCCTATTAGTGAAGTAAACCAAATGTTTTTTCTTAAAGCCAAAGAACTTTACACCAAAAACTGAATTGTACATAGACTAATACCAAACATTTATTACAAATTTTTGATGGAAGAATTTCGACCGTAGTAATTTTGACTGTCTTTCTGATTAATATCCAGTATTGAAATGTTAAAAAAAAGAAAGAAAAATGTAAGTTGAACTTCTCTTAGATTAAGTTCTATTAATATTATAAATGTTATCAAATAGTAGTTACTAATAGAGTAAATAAAATACTACATTACCATGTGGCAGGTGTCCCTCCAGAGAGGCATTCATGTTGTAATTTTCAAAGGGCAATTGTGTCCTTCCCACTGTTTGTTCTTAGAAGCCCAGAATTCAAACTCCTAGGTTTAGGAGAAGGGCACATTTAATGTGTGTCTCTGCCGTCAGATTTGTGTCTCAGGGACGACTGCTTTAGATGGGGCAGTCGACGAAAGCTGCTGTGAGGAGGCAGTTGGGGTTGAGGTTTGATTAGCAAAAACAGGAGCCATCACATAAAGATTAGAGGGTCAGCAGGGAGCTTCCAGTACCGAGCAGGCAGGACAGAGACCTGGGGTGGGAAGGAGGGAAGGAGCGAGGTGTGTCCTAAGGCCAGGAGGCCAGCAGGGGGCCTAGCGCTTGCTGCGGGAGGGTGTGAGGGCTGTGAGGACCAGTGTAAGAAGTCTGAGTTCATCTGTCAGTGTGATGGGTTTGAGTCCCTTCACATACTGAGCCATTAGGAGGCTTTGAGGAAAAGTGTGTCACGGCCTGATCTGTGTTTTTTAAAAGCCACTGGGGGGAGTTCCCTGGCAGTCCAGTGGTTAGGACTCTGCGCTTTCACTGCAGGTTCACTCCCTGGTTGGGGAATTAAGATCCCACAAGCCGCTGGGTGCGGCCAAAAAAAATAAAATAAAAGCCACTGGGCGGTGGGTGGAGGGTAGGTTCAGGTGGGGGAATTGGGGACAGGGAAGAGGGTGGAAGTAGGGAGACCGGTCAGGAGACGATTGCATTAGTCCAGGGAGAAAATGCTG
The DNA here is from genome assembly GCF_011762595.2 of Tursiops truncatus. NCBI lineage: Eukaryota > Metazoa > Chordata > Mammalia > Artiodactyla > Delphinidae > Tursiops > Tursiops truncatus. Next base: position 135,868,391 of record NC_047037.1, on the reverse strand, counting down.
GCCGCGTAGAGCAGAGTGGTAGCTGTGGAGCTGCGGAGGAGCGCGTAGCTTTGCAGCATTTGTTGGAGACAGCTGACTGGGTAGATGGATCTGATTGTACAGGGTAGGCAGGCTACTGAGAGGAGTTGTGATCAAGAGTCCTTCCGAGGTTTATTTAAATTACTGAACTGAGTAGATGATTGCACCTTCTACTGAATCAGACAGATTTGGGGAAGTGCAGTTGAGGGGGTTGGAGGATTTGGTAACTAACTGGATTAGTTTGAGCAACGCTGCCGTATTAATATCTGGGTATGTCTCGTGTAAGATTAAGAAGCTTAGATCGAAATGTTTAAAAGAAACAAGCCACCCATAACTTAGCAGGCGTATACTCACAGTTGGCCAGGGGGACCAAATCTAAATTCATCTAGCACTCAGTGCCGCCTATCTTTTGATGACTTAAATCTCTACCCAGGTTTGGAGCCACACATTTTAATTTATGCAAATTTAACTATATTTTCTGTATTTAAAAATAAAAAAGGAAAGAGAGAAAAGAAAAAGAAACTAATAATTTTAAAGAGTTGGGAAAACGAGGACTTCCATTTCAGTAACCATATCCCTGCCCAGTAAGCACGAGATGGATAACGTGAATCTGCTGTTTCTGTTCCCTAATGAGTCCCAGTTCCTGTATTAATTTAGGGTAAGGGCACGTCACCACACTGAAGAGCAGTTTGAGGGGACCAGCCAACTCTGTCAAGGGTAGAATGGTAAATAAATTGTGTCCTGTTTATGCAATGGAAAACGACACTGCCATGCAGACAAGAATGAAATTACTGCTCTACGTAGCAACGTGAGTGAATTTCACAATGTTGGGCGTAAAAAGCCAGATATAAAGGAATATATATATATGTACACACACACACATATATATATGTATATATATATATACTGTATGATGCCATTTATATGAAGTTCAAAATCAGGGAAATAATTTTTAAACCTATGGTGATATATATTAGAATAGTGGTATTAACTAGGAGGCAGCATGAGAGAATCTGCTGGTGATTTGGAAATGCCCTACATCTTGATTTGGGTGGTAGTTACCTGGGAATCACGTATGTTTAGAAAAATAGTTATTATCATTAAGATTTGTGCTCCTAATGTAAGTTATACATCAATAATGAGGTAAAGAACAGTACTATGCCCCATCCCCAGAAATTTTGATTCATTGTTCTGGAGCAGGGCCCAGGCCAGGGTAATTTTTAATGTCACCCAGACACTTATAACAGGCAGCCAGGGTCAGAACTTCTGCCTTCGTTGATTGGACTTAACTGACCCTGTGGTCAACCAGGGCAATGGCCGTTCACTTTGGAAGAGAAAGTGGCAGTTAACAGAGCTGTCCTCTTCCCACCAAACTGGAGGCTGCAATTCCGTTGAAGGTCATGATCAATTTAGTGCACCTGCCGCTTTATACTCATAAAGAGTAAGAGACCCAAAGAGTTTCTGTGTATGTGGATTATATAGAGAAATTAAAGTAGAAATTTTAAAAATATTTGTTTATAAATAATAAACCTGTTACATTTTGTTGTATTTAAGTAACATTTTATGAAAAATAACTGTATTTTCCAGAACAAATTTAGTGAGACAAGTAGAATTGTTTAACATTTTTGCAGATCTGTTTAACATCTGGCTTAAAGGAAGACAGCTGGGTTCTCATATCTGCATCTGCATTCTGTTCTGGTACCACATGCCACAAAGCCTCTGGAAAACTCCACTGCATATTCACAAGAGAGTGAGTGTGAAGAAGACAAATAGCATCTTATTATTATTATGAAGATGGTTTTGACCTCAGAGACCCCCTGAAAAGACTACACTTTGAGAACCACTGGTTAGTGGGCCTCAACTAGAGTGTGTGTGTGTGTACTAGAGTAGAATACATTATAGCGGAGCACACTGCACTTGGTAAATATCTTGATTGAACACCTTTTGTGGTCACTTCAGATCCTCTCTGTCCCACGTCTTATTCCAGCCACTGATGCTGCTTTGACCAGATCCACACAGGTGCCACCTGCCAGTGCACCCTGGAAGCAGGGGGAGTTGACACCATAGGACACCACGGGCAGGCGTTAAGCTCCCAAAGAACTGGTTCTGAGCTGCCTTTCCTGAGCTCCAGGCAGGTCTTAGGAGCTTGAGCTGTGGTTACCATGGCAGTGGTGAGCTCAGTATTGGCTCCTTGTCTTTGTTTTGCTTCCTTGCTTCCCACTCCTCCCTAGTGTCACTTTTCAAATAAACTGCCTACACAAGCCTTTGTCACAGGCTCTGCTTTGAGGGGAGCCCCGGCTGACAGGTTTGTATTTTGTAAAAATGTTGCTTCGGTTATAGGGCCATGATGTCTGATGCACTTCCCTGCTGCATCTCATCATTTAAGAAAAACACTTGAAAGACACTGTGTTTTGCAGTGAGCCCAACTAATAGCATAAAGTACTCCGAATAAAAAATGTCAGTGATAGGGCTTCCCTGGTGGCACAGTGGTTGAGAGTCCACCTGCCGATGCAGGGGACACGGGTTCGTGCCCCGGTCCGGGAAGATCCCACATGCCGCGAAGCAGCTAGGCCTGTGAGCCATGGCTGCTGAGCCTGCACGTCCGGAGCCTGTGCTCCGCAACGGGAGAGGCCACAACAGTGAGAGGCCCGCGTACTGCAAAAAAAAAAAAAAAAAGTCAGTGATAGAAAACTTGCAATTAGATTGCAAGTAATTAGATTCTCCAGTAATTAGATTCTCAGTGAGAATTAAAAGTCCAAATATGAAACTATCTATGAAAAGCCAACAGAATTCAAATCCAAAATTCTGCCCTCCCTCATTTCTTGTTTTCTAGTTGTTTTTTTTCTTTTCTGCTCACTTCTTTTTTTAATTTATTTATTTATATTTTATTTCTGGCTGTGTTGGGTTTTCGTTGCTGCACATGGCCTTTCTCCAGTTGCGGTGAGTGGGGGCTACTCTTCCTTGCGGTGCACGGGATTCTCATTGTGGTGGCTTCTCTTGTTGTGGAGCACGGGCTCTAGGAGCACGGGCTTCAGTAGTTGTGGCTCATGGGCTCTAGAGCGCAGGCTTAGTAGCTGTGGCGCACGGGCTTAGTTGCTCCCCGGCATGTGGGATCTTCCAGGACCAGGGCTCGAACCCATGCCCCCCTGCATTGGCAGGCGGATTCTTAACCACTGCGCCACCAAGGGAGTCTGCTCCCTCATTTCTTTTTCTTTTTTTTTTTAACATCTTTATTGGAGTATAATTTCCTCATTTCTTGACCTGCCCTCTTTTAGCCAGAAGGTTCTCAATCAAGTGCCTGGATTTTCTCAAGAAGCTGCTCCCTAGGCATCCATCAGAACAGGTGTCACTCCTTAAGCAAATGGATTCAATCAAAAATGTCTTGTATATCGCACTTTTTCAAAGAGTCGGTAGGACACACAATATCATATTATCAGCTCTGTGCCTTAGAAAACCCAACCAAATCAACTGCTACAGCAGTTATCCCAGAACCTGATACATTGAACAGTACAGGCCCCTACTAGTCAGTAACCGCGGTGCAGCTGCGTGGAACATGGGGAAAGGGCAGCGGAAAAGGAGTGGTTCTTGATTTGTCTTCCCAGCTTACAGGTCAGGCTGGGCAGTTGTCAAGATGCTCAGTCACTCAGTGTAAAACCTAGTTGGGTTAATTGTGGCCCCATTAATCAATACTACCTGGGAATGGGCAGAAATTTACTTATCCCACCTCTTCTCATCAGGATCGTCTAAGTCAAAAGGCAACAAAATTTCATTTTTCAAAGAACAGAACTTGGAGATAGCCACCAAATGGGACCATGGAGAAAGGGACAGCCGGTGTCTCGGGTCACCTGTATGGACTCCTGACCAGGACTAAATGTTCTCTCCCCCGCCATGCCTCATAACCACAAAAGTCTCAGTGTGCCAGAGATGTGATGGAAACCTCAGGGACCAAAGGAGCCATGGAGTCAGAGATGATGGCATTATAGAAAATGCAGTTGTAATTCCTGAACAAGGGCATTTGTGGGCCAACATTTATTATCTCTGTTTCCCATGAAACAGAGGAAAAACCCTTTCCAATAATTCAGTACCTGTCTCCAGCTACTTCTGCAAATCCGAGTACCCAGGCTCTGCTTGTGTAGGTCACAGTCACAGAGGGTCACGTGGCCAGGGCTGGATGACGCCAGCCTCACAGTGACTCACACATCGCCACTCGAGTTAGTAAGGCTGTTCACGCAGCCTCGCACGTCAGAGGCAGCTGTGAGTCAGCCCGCATCAGCTGCTGCTTGGCTTCAAGGGGCCCCTCCTACCCTCTGACATTTCGGCTTCCAGCACCGCCTGTTCTCACTGTTCTCAAGTGATGCTCCTAGGGTGGCATGCGGGAGGCACAATCATCCCTCATCACCCTTCTGTGAAGGAGAAGCACCCGACAGGAATTAAAATACAGTATATATTCACGTGATAAACCTGAAGTTCAAAGCAGGCTTTCTTCCCGAAAACTGATATGAGGGGGTCTGGGCCTGCCGATCTGGAGGCTCACCAGCTGCGTGCACGAGGGAGTGTGCTGGGCTGCAAACTGGGAGGTCCGGGCAGAGGGCAGACAGCTCGAGAGCAGTCACCTTTGCCCGTTTCCACCCATGGGCTAAATTGCACCTGTCCCATGAGGGTAAGGAGTAAGGGGTAGAGAGAATGGCAGAAACCTCTTCCCCAGGACTTCCCCAGGAAGGACACTCAGTGTTCTATCTCAGTGTTTCAGCCACTGAGATAGAAATGAGGAGAAAGACCATGGTTCCCCAGCACTGGCCACTTAGGTTGTCTCCTGTTTTGCCCTATTTTAAATAATCAGTACAGCAAACATCTTTGTAGAATTGTGTCCCTGGGCTAGGTTCCTTACATTGGAATTATTACAGGGTCAAAGGGCTTGAACTTTTTAAAAAAAATTTTATTGGAGTATAGTTGCTTTACAATATTGTGTTAGTTTCTACTGTACAGCAAAGTGAACCAACTATACTTATATCCCCTCTTTTTTGGATTTCCTTCCCATTTAGGTCAGCACAGAGCATTGAGTAGAGTTTCCTGCACCATACAGTAGGTTCTCATTAGTTATCTATTTTATACATAGTATCATTAGTGTATATATGTCAGGATTTCCCTGGTGGCGCAGTGGTTAAGACTCTGAGCTCCCAAAGCAGGGGGCCCGGGGTTCAATCCCTGGTCGGGGAACTAGATCCCACATGCATGCCGCAACTAAGGAGCCCACCTGCCACAACTAAGACCCAGAAAACCAAATAAATAAATAATAAATACATAAATAAAACAAGAAAAACTGGTTTCAAAAAATAGTGCATATATGTCAATCCCAATCTCACAATTCATCCCACCCCACCCTTTCCCCCTTGGTACGTTTGAACATTTTTAAGACACTTCATATGATTCCAGACTGATCTCCAAAAAGATTCTATCAATGTACACATTCCCTGTACCCCACTAACATTGGGTACTACCCTTATACTGGTGTGATGGTTAATTTTTTGTGTCAACTTGACCAGGCTAAAGGATGCCCAGACAAACGGTGAAACATTATTTCTCGGTGTGTCTATGAGGGTGTTCCTGGAAAAGATTAGCATTTGATCAGAAGACTGAGAAGATCTGCCCTCCCCAGTGTAAGCAGGCATCATCCAATCCATTGAGGGCCCATATAGAACAAAAGGGCAGAGGAAGGGCGAATTCTCTCTCTCTCTCCTTGAACTGGAACGTCCATCTTCTCCTGCCCTTGGACGTCAGAGCTCCTGGCTCTCAAGCCTTTGGACTCAGACTAAATCATATCACCTGCTTTCCTGGTTCTCCAGCTTACGGACGGTGGATTATGGCACGTCTCAGCCTCTGTAATCATTGGAGCCAATTCCCATAATAAATCACCTCTGATGTTTCTCTGTGCTGCAGGACAACTCACCTCGCCCCCTCTCAACACGCCCAGGCGTCACCGCTGGGGTTGGGCACCCACCCCGTGGCAGGAGTTTCTACAACCCCCAGCTCCCTTTGAAATGGTGTCCACGTGGTAACCTAGAATAAAGCTCCTTCTCCCTCACAGCAAGGCGGTGCGGCCTCAGTTTTTTCTGGGCAGTGCCCTGGATGGAAGGGGAAGGAAGGTGTGTAACTTCCATAAACTGCCTTTCAAAGGAGGAGCATCTCTTCGTCATCCCTCCTCATTCTCGCTGCCCAGCGTGTGGAATTAATGACTGGAAATTGAGGTGTCCCCTTGGACTGTGAAGTGACCCAAGGAATAGAAGCCACACAGCAGCAGAACAAAAGGGCAGAAAGAGCTCAAACCCTGACACCATACTAGCCCCGGATGGCGTACCTCTGGACTTGGATGTGCGGAGATTTCCTTCCATCTTGTTTTAGCCACTGTTATTTTGGGTTGTCCAATCAGAGCCACACCTGAACCGGCCCATACATTTCCCTTCAGGGTCTAGACACAGAGACGTCATCTTTACCTACTGGGGTAGTCTGGTAATTGCCAGAATGGGCGTGGATATCTATTCTCCCCTTTGAAGGGGCCAAGAAAACTTAAGGGGCTGCTAAAATGCCGGTTCCCGGCTCTAGAGAGTCTGGAAGTCCTTGGAATCTGCACATTTAACAGGCATCCTTGGAGAGTCTGATGGGACTAAACCATGGACCACATGTGGAGAGATGCTGGGCCTTTGAAACGAAAAGCCTGGTTAGGATGGTCTCCAGGCTACAAAATCTCTTCTATCTGCACAAAAACCTCCGTCTTCCCTCCACACCACCCTCCCCAGACACACACGGGCGTGCCACCCGCACCAAAGGAGTCCTCCACCTGTGATGGTCTGCAAAAATTAGCAAGATGCCCAAACATGGCTCAGAGATCACTGCTTGTCCCACTTTTGTTAATACAGAAAATAAAGGAATAATATGTAGTTTTAATTTGTAAATTCGAATACTAATAAAGTTCAACATTATATACAAACAGGGACTAAATATACATTCAAATGGCCAACTTCCAAGAAGCAAAGTAAAAAACTATGTGCTTTGGCACCAATCAGCCCTGAGTTCAAGTCCCAGCTCTACTATTTCCAGCCAGAGTGACCTTGGGTGTGTTACTTGACCTCCCTGAGCCTCAGTTTCTGCGACTATAAAACAACACCAATTTCATAGGCTCTAGGGAAACACGAGGTATATAACATACTTAAAACCATGCTTGGCACACAGTAGGCCCTTTTATAATAATATTCGTGATTCTATCTCTTGCTTTTTCTCATGTTGATCACTGCCCTGACTTGGGCTTCATCTCCACCAATTCTTGTCATTATTGTATAGTGGCTGCCATAACAAATTACCTCAAGCTTAGTGTCATAAATCAACAGCAATGTATTCTCTCACAGTTCTGAAGGTCTGAAATCAGTTCTCTTGGGCTAAAATCAAGGTGTCAGCAGGGCGGAGCTCCCTCCTGAAGCTCTACAGGAGAATCTGAATCTTGCCTTGTCCAGTTCTGCTGGCTGCCAGCATTCCTGGGCTTGTGACTCCAATCTATGAATCAATGGTCACATGGTGTTATGGAATGAATATTTGTTTCCCCCAAAATTCATATGTTGAAATAACCCTCAATGTGACAGTATTAGGAGATGGGGCCTTGGGGAGATGATGAGGTCATGGGGGTGGAGCCCTTATGCATGGGATTAGTGCCCTTATAAAAGAGACCCCAGAGAGCTTTCTCACCCTTCTACCATGTGAGGAAAGCAGCAAGACGGCTGTCTATAAATCAGGAAGAGAAATCTCAACAGACACCAAATGTGCCATTGCTTTGATCTTGGACTTGCCAGCCTCCGGATCCATGAGAAATAAATGTTTGTTGTTTAAGCCACCCAGTCTATGGTACCCTGTCATAGCAGCCTGAACAGACTAAGACACTTGGCCTTCTCTTCTCTATCGATCACATCTCCCTCAGCCTGCCTCTTGTAAGGACACTTGTGATTGGATTTAGGGCCCACCTGGATAACCAAGGATCATCTCCCCATGTCATGATCCTTAACTTAATCACATCTTCAAAGACTCTTTTTCCTTATAGGGTGACATTTAAAGATTCTAGGGATTAGGACCTGATATCTTTGGGGGCCGCTGTTCACCCTGTTCCAATCATTACATATTAAAGTATGACTTAAATGTATCTCAGAAAACCAATAAAAAAGCAGTATTTCCTCAAGCCTGAGGATGAAAGCCAACAGGCTAAGGATGACACAGCACAAGGAAGGAAACCCTGTGTCCTCCACGGCAAGGTTGTGCCGCTGAATACCCCAATCCTGGGGGCACCCAATGCCATAGTCAGGCTGTGTTTGATAATAAATCCCTATCGTGAAGCAGAGAGAGACCAACGTGCTCACACATAAGTAATCACTCTGCTGTCTCCTGGCCTGCTCCCTCTCCCCTGGCCCTCACCTGCTCCTATGTTGCCTCTGCTTGGCTGGACTACCTCACTCATCGGGGGGCCTTTCTGACCTTGCTCCTCTCCTTGGGAACAGAGCCTGCGTGGTTAAGAATTTGAGCTTTGTTTTTGTTTTCTTAATTTTTTTTAAATTAATTCATTTATTTATTTATTTTTGGTGCGTTAAGTCCTCGTTGCTACATGCGGGCTTTCTCTCTTTGTGTTGAGACGGGGCTACCCTTCACTGCTGTGCAGGCAGCTTCCCATTGCGGTGGCTTCTCCTCGCGGAGCATGGGTTCTAGGCACGGACTTCAGTAGTTGTGGCTCGCAGGCTCTAGAGCGCAGGCTCAGTAGTTGTGGCGCATGGGCTTCGTTGCTCCGCGGCATGTGGGATCTTCACGGACCAGGGCTCAAAGCCGTGTCCCCTGCATTGGCAGGCGGATTCTTAACCGCTATGCCACCAGGGAAGTCCCAGAATTTGAGCTTTGGATCAGAGCCCATCTGGACACCAGTTCTCAAGTCCTGGCTTCACCTCCTACTTGGTGTGGGGGGCCTTGGAGAGGTCACTTCCTAAACCTCAGTTTTCTCACCTGTTAGATGGACAGAACTGCCTCAGAATAATCTTGAGGGTTGAATCATGTGGAGTGGGGGAAAGCCCTAGAATTCACAGAGCCTGGTCCACATTTCTCACTGCTGCTCCCAGCCACATCCAGATCTGCTTCCATCTCTCTCTGGATGTCTGTCCCCTGTGCTAGACACACTGTTCCATACACATACTTTGTTGTGTTAATTTTTCTTCTCGGAGACTTGTCTGATTCACCTTGGGTCCCAGTTCCTACCACAGAGGAGTATAGAGTCGTTAAATGAAAAGGAAAGAGCTCAAAGGTTCCTATCTGGAATCATCAGAAGTGTTATGTATTAAATTGTTTTGAAAGTGCAATGAGAGGGATGCAAACTTCTTTTCATATTTTAAGGAGTCAAGTCATTTAAGACCTAAATATTTAGAATGATCAATGTGGAGATCTTGTAACAACCTTAAGTTATTAGAAAGCCATTGTTTCAAACTTTGATGAGCTTTTTAAGATTTTTTTTTCTGAAGTTACTAAAGTTTATGAACCTGGTCTGGTAGCTACTTCAGACCAAATTCCCAGTTATCATTGAATGTGAAGATTAAATTTAATGTGTGTGAAAGATAGATGAAAGGATGAAAAGGCAATTAGAAATAATGGCCTCTGACCATGCAGGTACACAAATTAAAGAATTGTCAGCCCAGGACAGAGATTCTATCAGTGATGAATCTGTCGTTTCACTTGACTACTGATCTAGTACAATTATGGGAAAACTAACAGAAATGACCTGAGTGAACAGACTGGGGCCATTTGTTTCTTAAGTGAAATTTCCAGGCACCCGACTCCAGCCTTTGCTTTTCCATCACCACTGAGTGGCAGTTGGCAGAGAGCGGTGACCTTTACTTAACCTTGAGAATAACTCTACCCCTTCCTGGCCAAAATGAGGAATGTATGTCAATGCTTATTGACAATCCATTTGCAGAAGTTATTGAATGTTTGGTCTAAGTCGATGATATCTTTGCCTTTTTGAACTTTATTTTACAAAATAAATATCTTTCATAGGTCATCTTAGAAGTCAGAGAGGGCCACATACCAGGTACAGATGCGTGGCCAGTTTAAAAGGTCACTTTTATGTCTTGTTTTGCTTTGAGGGTTTTTTTTTTTTTGCTCAAACATTCATCTCAATGAATATAGAGAAATAGCCAAGTTTCGCCTGCCACCTTCTTACTGGAAGACAATCCACTTTCATTCCTCTAGGTATTTAGAAACTGTTTATTGTTGTCAACAGTCCAGTAGTTAAGTGATTCCAAAACAAATCCTAAATCAAGCACTGCTTCCAGACTTAACTCCTTCCCTTCCCCAACATCCCCGTGTAATGATTTGTTCAAAGATCTGAAGTAAACGAAATCAGATCAGATATCCAATCCCTCAAAGAAAATGGCCCCAGTGAAGTTAAATCCCCAAACTTGCCCTCATTTTCACCTCTCTGACCCGTCCTTATCAGGAGTTTCTTGTCACCAATAAGATTAGTGGTAGTTAGTGCATTGGGCTGAATCAGATTTTTCATGTTGGATTAATCATGAAAATGCTATGAGCCAAATAACTTACATGATAGAAAGGTACAGAAGAGCCCACCAACCACACATTCTATGGATCAACAGACTATGTCAGAAATACCCTTGATTAAAAGTCTTCAAGATTTTGGCTAAGGTTATCTCATGATTATAGAATTTTTAATCTATGTAAGTAATGAATATGGAGTGGCGTCTAATGACTGATGTCAAATATTTTCATTGTTGTTTTTAATAAGTATCACTTATTTTCAAAGCAATACATATGCATTGGAGAGAATTTTAAAACTACAGAAAAAAACAAAAAAAAAATCACCCATAATCCATCACCCCAAAATAATTACTCTTAACAGTCTGTATAAGCCCTTCTAAGGATATGTGTATGTGTGTGTTTAACAAAAAAAAGATCATGCTGTAAATATAATTTTGCTTCATTTTTCAAATAACACTGTGAGCATGTAACAACTGCATAATATTGTGTCGTGTGAGGCACCATAATTTATTTTACAAATTCCCTATTATTGACTTTTAGGATGAGTCTAAGTTTTCATTTTTATAAATATTATTATAACCAATATCTGTGTATAAACATATTTGCCCTTATCTCTGATTCTATCCTTCGGAAATATTTATGAAAAGGTAAGGGATATAAAGTTTCTTAAAAGCTCTTGTTCCCCATATATTGCCAAATAGCTGGGGAGGTAGCCTCAATTTAAACTCCCACCAGCAAAGTGTGACTGTCCACTGGTCAACATCATGTATTGATAGCCTATTCATTTATTTATTGTGCATTTTAAGCTTTATTTAAGAAAGTGATAATGGGTCTCCCATGATCATTTTCAGAATAATGAAATAAATTCAAAGAAATTACAAAGTGTGGCTTGGATAGCTGACAGGAATTTACTTAGACTTATTTAATAAGCAAACTTCAAAACAAAAATAAGCAGGGCTTCCCTGGTGGCGCAGTGGTTGAGAGTCTGCCTGCCGATGCAGGGGACACGGGTTCGTGCCCCGGTCCGGGAAGATCCCACATGCCGCGGAGCGGCTGGGCCCGTGAGCCATGGCCGCTGAGCTTGCACGTCCGGAGCCTGTGCTCTGCAATGGGAGAGGCCACAACAGTGAGAGGCCCACGTACCACACACAAAAAAAAGCAAACTTCTATGAAGAGAGAACAGACCTGTGGTTGCCAAGGCGGAGGGGGGCAGGGAGGGATGGAGTGGGAATTTGGGGTTAGCGGATGCAAACTATTATATATAGAATGGATAAACAACAAGGTCCTACTGTTTCAAACCTCCTGATTCTTGCTCACCTCAGGGCCTTTGCACAGACTGTTCCCTTGCCCGGAAAGGTCCTTCCCAGCTCTGTGCCTGGATGGTTCCTCCTCACCCTTCAGGTCCCATCAAACACTACCCTCCTTAGACAAGTTTTCCCCATTATTCTCCTTCATGTTCTTCATGGCATGAATTGCAATTTATAGTTTAGAGCAATGCTTCTCCAAGTTTCTGGAATGTAGGATGAATTTTTCTAAAAAAACAAAATGGAAAAAAAGATAAACAAGGGGTCTCCTTTTGTTTTGTTTTGTTTGTAAACTAGACTCAGCAAACATAAAATTACTCAGTCAAAGCGCTAGAGGAATTTCTAAAAACTTCTGTCAACTTCAGTGCTACCTTGTCCGAGCCTAGTAACACACAGGCTGTGGCCCGGCCTTATGTCCACAGACCCCACTGAGAGAATCACTGGTTTGTCCCCACTAAACTGTGAGCTCGAAGTGGGGAAAGGACCTCATCTGTCTTTTCACCACATGTCTCTAAGGTGTAGAAGGGTACCTGGTACATAATAGGTGTTCAATCCTTTTTTATTGAATGACTAGAGTGGTTGAACCAACGACCAGTCACTAATAATAAAGGAGGGTGTGGGACTTCCCTGGTGGTCCAGTGGTTAAGAATCTGCCTTCCAATGCAGGGGACACAGGTTTGATCCCTGGTCGGGGAACTAAGATCCCACGTGCCTCGGGGCAACTATTGAGCCCGCGCGCCACAATTAGAGAGAAGCCCGCGCACTGCAACAAAGAGCCCAAGCGCTGCAGCGAAAGATCCTGCATGCCACAACTAAGACCCAACACAGGCAAATAAATAAATATTTTTTAAAAAAGATGAAAACTCAAAAAAATAAATAAAGGAGGGTGTGTAGCAAAGAGGTGTCCGCTGGGTGGTTTGGCAGGCTGGTCGCTGTTGGCCGAGGGGCTGGGTGCAGGTGGTGAAGTCTGCGTGCATCGTGGTGGACCAGCACGGGCCCAGGGGTGACCCGGGAGTACTCTCACTGCCCAGGCCCATGGAGGTCAAGAGAGGCCCCGGCAGCGGCCTTTGCCCATGCGGCAGCCATGGTTTATCCCAAAACAACTCCGCTTAGCCTGCCCTCACTGCTCTGCCTGGTGGCCCCTCTGATCTCTGACGAGATTCCTTTTGAGGATCCAGCGTGGAAATTCTGTTCAAGGTCCACTGACCTGGGTAGGAGTGGGGAGCTCCCCGAGGGGAGACTCAGACAGACTCTGGGGGCCCAACTTAGGTGGGATGGGCCGGCAGTCGTCAGCCCTCTGCTAGTGAGTGGTACTTCAGCGACATGCAGCCTAGACACAGGGTCCCAGAGAGAGGCCAGCAGAGACTCAGGCCTGAAACAGAGAAAGAATCTGAAGGGCTGGGGGCAGGAAGGGGCCTGGGGCAGCAGAGTCCAACTTAGGTGGGCTTCCAAAGGTTGGCCTCTGCTGTTCAGGGATGTGTGACCAAGAGAGAGCAGGCTCAGATATAAACCCACAATGCAGATAAGGCAACGGAACTTTTTCTGGACTTATCAGCCAGGAGAAATGTTGTGGGCAAAACACACAGGACAGAGAGGAATGGGCTAAGGGGAGGGGGCCGGACCCAGGGGCCTCAGGACAGCAGGAGGAGGTGATGGCAAGGTCAGGCAGGAAGCACTCTTTCTCCTGGTGCAGCGGGAGGGGCTGAGGCAGGACCACGAGGTAGCCGCAGGATGAAAGCACAGCAGGCAGGAGAGAGAAGGGGGGGAAGCAGAGCCGTGAGGACGCAGGCTGGGAAGGCACTGGGAATTCTCCGAGGCTGGGCCTGGCCCCGGCTACCACCTGAGCAGAGCTGTCTGGTCCAACATCCAATCAGAGTGGGTGGAAACCTTGGGAGACATCCTTAAAGCTCATTATAACAAAGGGCCCTGGGAAAGGCAGACCCGGCCAGGAAGACTCTCTTGTACAATCACTAGGGAGTCTGTTATGTGTCCAATACTTTCATGGATGTCTCTTTCTGCTTGTTTTCCGATTGTGATTAACAGTAAGATGTTTCACAGAAAAAAGGCCTATTTAGGTGGGCCTATGTGGAAGTGCCATTTCTGTAAGTCAAAAACGGTCAAATACCGGCCATTTCATGTGGTTCCACCAAGTGTAATTGGGTCCAGGACAGAAAGCAGTGAGATGCTAAGGAGACAGACTTCTTTCTCAACCGGTTCTGGGTGTGGAGCTGATCCAACGCCTCAGAGACCAGAAAGGGGATGGATCTATGCAGAGAGAAAATGGCTGCGTCCCCAGGAGCAGAGGGAAAGTGGACCGTGACCAGGAGAGCTGGGGCGGGGGATGGGGTGTTCTTCTCTGGCAGAAGGGGTCCCCGGGGTGGGCTGTCCATGGTCTACAGCTGGACTGTAAACACAGCAGTGTAATGTAGGGAGTGTAAGTCCGTGTTGGTTTTAAGCAGGTTATTGAGTTGTTTTTCTCCCCCTGATGTCCCTGGCAGCCCAACACTCAACATCCAACCACCCCCGCCCGGTGTGATGAGCTGTCCACTCGGGTAGAATCAACCACGCTCAGAGCCCAGAGAGGAGAGAATGCCCAGTGTCACCAGCCAGAGCCGCCTGGGGCGACGGGACAGCTGCCCGAGCCTCAGCTGTGGCTCCTTCTGAGGCCTGCCCCCAGGAGTGCCAGGGGAAGGGGCCCCATTCCCCCGGCCAGTAGCCCTCGCCCGGGTCTGACGTGGGAGCAGCTGTAACCCGGATCTTCCCTTTCCTCCCCACTGATGTCAGGATGGCGGGTGGCAGTGGGAGGAACAGTGATGCTACAGCCCTACCTGGGGAGACACTAGTTCACCTGGAGGTGAGAGAACACGCTCTGTTCCACCTGAGGAACCTCCTCAGGCTAATTCATGGCTGCGGGGTCCTGCTTCTCCCTCAGCATCCTCTGGCAGGGCCACCTCTCCTGCACGCTGCCAGCAGAGCCCCAGACTCGGATGCTGGCCCCCAAGTGTCCCCTGTGAGAGTTGGACAAGTTAATTGCTTACATCTCGGCTTACGGAGCTGTCAAAAGGGGATAGTAATGATGGCTACATCACAGGGCCCTTGTGAGAATGAAATGAGTGAAAACACTTGGAACATCGCCTGGCACATGGTAAGGGTCCAACAAGCGTTACCTAATTATAGTTATATATTATCGTCGTTATTGAAGACACAAGAGTTTCTCATGCCGCTCGGGACAGGAATGCAGCTGGGTATCAGGAAGGCAATGGAAGCAAGAACTAGCCGTGCAACAGGACTCAGCCGCTCACCTTTTCCTTCCAAGCACATCTGGTTCATTCTGTGTCTCTCTGCAGAGCCTCCTTCCCTAACCCCCAGTCCCCGTCACCAGACGTGTCCACCCGCAGCCCTAAATGCTGTGCTCTAGGCTCAGCCATGTTCCCAGGTGGCTTCTCTTGTGAACTGGGGGATGGTCCCCAAAGTAGAGGGAAGTAAGTGTGAGCTTGACTATCCCCCCCGAAGTGTCTGTTATAGGAAGAAAGAAAGCATTAAAAGGAGTTCTACACACATTGATGTCAAAATGGCAGTTAAACTTCGGTCCTTTCTGGAGAAGTTGCAAAAGCAAAAAACTGTTGTATTCTATTGGTATAATTCTACCAATAGAATTAAGTCAAGGTACTTCTTTGACTAATCAGAACAATGTTTTCTTTCCTTCGGACCTGGATTACGAAGGAATTGCACTCCAAATAACAAGCGGGGCAGATTGTGATAAAGAGAACACACAGCCCTGATTCCTGGGGCCTTGACTAGTTAGAAGTCATTTTAAAAAATTTCATGTTAGTTTTACTGTAGTTCATGTTAACTTCTTGTCACATTTTAAATATTGTGCTGAATGTGTGAAATAAAGACAAAAAAGACCATTGTGACAGCTTTACTGAGGTGCTTGGCGAAGGTCAGACCATACTCAAAAGTACTTTGCGGGGACTTCCCTGGTGGCGCAGTGGTTGAGAGTCCGCCTACCGATGCAGGGGACACGAGTTCGTGCCCAGGTCCGGGAAGATCCCACATGCCGCGGAGCGGCTGGGCCCGTGAGCCATGGCTGCTGAGCCTGCGCGTCCGGAGCCTGTGCTCTGCAACGGGAGAGGCCACAACGGTGAGAGGCCCGTGTGCCGCAAAAAAAAAAAAAAAAAGTACTTTGGAGAATTAATATAACTGACACAGGCATACATTTAATAAAAGAGCTAAAATTAAAAATAGTGATAACACCAAATGCTGACAAGAATGCAGAGAAACTGGGTATTTCATGTATTGTTGGAAGTAATGTAAATGTACCACCACTCTGGGAAAGATATTAAACTTACACTGACCATATGACAACGATCACACCTCAGAGCTATCACACCTCTGGACATTTGTCCCAGAAAAAATGAAACTTATGCTCACACAAAACTCTAGACATTATAGTTTATAGCAGTTCTATTTGTAATAGCCAAAATGTAGAAATAACCTAAATGTTCTTTGGTGGGTGAAAGCTTAAGCAAACTATGTTGCATGTATACCATGAATAATATTTGACAATGAAAAGTAATGAACTGTTAAAAAAAAAAACAAAAATTGACACATGAAACAATCTTAGGACGAGCTTTGTGTCCTTCCCCTGTGTGCAGAAAATAATTGTGCTCATTGTCATGTTTGATTAAGGAAATCTTCCCTGCATCTCCTATTTTATTTTTATTTAAAAGAGCTAGCGAAGGGGCTTCCCTGGTGGCGCAGTGGTTGAGAGTCCGCCTGCCGATGCAGGGGACGCGGGTTCGTGCCCTGGTCCGGGAAGATCCCACATGCCGTGGAGCGGCTGGGCCCGTGAGCCATGGCCGCTGAGCCTGCGCGTCCGGAGCCTGTGCTCCGCAACGGGAGAGGCCACAGCAGTGAGAGGCCCGCGTACTGCAAAAAAAAAAAAAAAAAAAAAAAGAGCTAGCAAAGAGCAAATAGAAGAGAGAAAAAGGATAGTGGTTTTAGCAATTCATTTGAATACGGGAACAAATGCCATCTGCTTCTATCTGGATTCAGTAATTAGAAAAGCAATACACATGGAGCATCCAGTGTGGGACTAGAATGCTTTTCTCTGGCAAAAACCAAATAAGCATCCAATCATAGACCCTGTTTACATTCTCTCATAGAATCTATGCCACTTTTGGAAAGGACTGTCTCATGTTTATGGAAAACAAGATTACAAGGCTAGGATGAACTTTAAGAAGCTATCTAGATTCATGGCAGTACTGTTTACAGTAGCCAAGACATGGAAGCAACCTAAATGTCCATCGACAGATGAATGAATAAAGAAGATGTGGTCCATATATACAATGGAATATTACTCAGCCATAAAAAAGAATGAAGTACTGCCATTTGCAGCAGCATGGATGGACCTAGAGATGATCATACTGAGTGAAATAAGCCAGAGAAAGACAAATATCATGTGATACCACTTATATGCGGAATGTAAAAAAAGAGGAAAAAAATTGAACTTATTTACAAAACAGAAATAGACCCACAGACATAGAAAACAAACTTATGGTTACCAAAGAGAAAAAGGGGAGGGGAAGGAATAAATTAGGGGTTTGGAATTAACAACATACACTTTGCTATATATAAAATAGATAACCATCAAGGACCTACTGTGTAGCACAGAGAACTATACTCAATATTTTGTAATAACCTATAATGGAAAGAATCTGAAAGGGAATATATATATATATATATATATATATACACACACACACATATATATGTATGTATAACTGAATCACTTTGTTGTACATCTGAAACTAACACAACATTTATAAGTCAATTAAAAAAAAACAGCTATCTAGAGAAACAACCCAAATGTCCATGGACAAACAAATGGATAAACAAAATGTGCTCTATCCATACAATGGAATATTATTCAGCCATAAAAAGGGATGAAGTAGTGATGTATTCTACAACTTGGATGAATCTTTAAAACATTATGCTGAGTGAAAGAAGCCAGTCACAAAAGTCCAAATGTTACACAATTCCATTCATATGCAAGTATAGAATAGGGAAATCTATAGAGACCAGAAGTAGATTTGTGGTTACTTAGGGCTGGGGTAGGGGAATAAGGGGTTGACAGCTAAAGAGTACGGGGTGTCTTTTTGAGATGATGAAATGTTCTAAAATTGACTGTGGTGGGACTTCCCTCGAGGTCCAGTGGTTAAGACTCTGTGCTTCCACTGCACGGGGAGCAGGTTCGATGGGGGAACTAAGATCCCACACGCTGTGCAGCAGCAGCCTACATATATATATATATATAAAAGAGAGCGAGAGAGGGACTTCCCTGGTGGTGCAGTGGTTAAGAATCCACCTGCCAATGTAGGGGATACGGGTTCGAGCCCTGGTCTGGGAAGATCCCACCTGCCGCAGAGCAACTAAGCCCGGCGCCACAGCTATTGAGCCTGCGCTCTAGAGCCTGCGAGTCACAGCTACTGAACCCCGCACGCTTAGAGTCTGTGCTCCACAACAAGAGAAGCCACTGCAATGAGAAGCCAGTGTGCTGCATTGAAGAGTAGCCCCCGCTCGCTGCAACTAGAGAAAGTGCGTGCAGCAACGAAGACCCAACGCAGCCAAAAATAAATTATTTTTAAAAAAGAGAGAAAAAAATTGTGGTGCTGGTTGCACTTATCTGTGAATATACTAAAAACCACTGAATTATACATTTTAAATCAGTGAATTTAGGGTATGTGAATTCTATCTCAGTAAAGCTGCTTTAAAAAAAAATGAATGGATTGATGAAAATTGGTTTTAAAAAAAAAAGCTGTCTGAATCATCCACATTTAGGTCATTCCACACAAAACTGAGAAGTGCTGGTTGCTTGGGTTGATAAAACCCTTTCTTTGTGTGTTGCTGAACTAGCCTTCTAATGTTGAGTGAATCTGTATTCAGTGCATTGCCTCTTATGCAATAAATAATACTTTTCAAATGTTAAGTTATCCCAAAATATGGGATCCAAAATAATTTTTTTCCATTTCATAAACCTAAGCAAGTAGGTGATTAGTTGTCCTATATCACTGTGTATTGAAAATTTGCCATTTGACAAGTCAGTTCTTCACAAAACACATCCTAGTAGAATTTTAGAACACGGCCACAGTTTATCAAAACATGAGAAGTGTGACTGAGGGACTTCCCTGGTGGTCCAGTGGGTAAGACTCTGCACTCCCAATGCGGGGGGCCCAGGTTCAATCCCTGGTCGGAGAACTAGATCCCACATGCATGCTGCAACTAAGAAGCCCTCATGCCGCAACTAAAGATCCCGCATGACACAACGAAGATCCTGCGTGCCACAACTAAAGAACCGGCACAAGCCCAAAGTAAACAATAAATAAATAAATATTTTAAAAGAAAAGTGTGACCGAATTCAGGAAACCCATCTGAGCTTGGAGAATACAATTTCTGGCAAATGAGAAGGTCAAAAATTGTGGTAATTTTTAAAGCAAAAAAAAAGCAGATAGTTAAGAGCATAGGGTCACTTCCCTTAATGCTGAAAGCTAGGGCCACAGCCACTCTCTTTGGAACATTAAGGTCTGGTAGAAAAGAAACAAAAAACATAGTCACCACTCACCATCTGAACACAAAGACGTAATGGACACCATTCAAGAGGCCACTCCTCTGTGTACTAACAAAGTACCTCAGAGACTCAGAAAGATGAAGCAACAACAGACAGAATGCAAATAAAAAGAGGCTGAAAGAAAACAAAACTGAGACATTCCTACATCCCAATCCATTAGGGTGTAGAAAACCTCAAGGTGCGGGAATTCTGGTGAACCCGTCAAGGGCAGGCGGCAAGCCAGAGGGTCCTTTGTTTTCATAGAAAGTTTTCTCCAAACCCAGTGGACACGCAGTCCAGAGACCAGGAAGTGAAACTGATGTGGATATTCGCTGGGAAGTTCTGTTCACTGCGGGCAGATCCTCTGGGTTTCTAAGACTTACCTGGGCCGTGGAAACAGCCCAGTGACAGCGCCATGGACTGAATCAGGTGCTGGCTTGACTTCAGGTATCAAGGTGGGAGGTCAGGGGTGGGCTATGATGGGGGCCAGTTCCTATGAACTTACAGCCGCCCCAGAAGAACTGGTAATGGGCAAGAGCCTAGAGCCCCCCTGGGAAACAAAGCCACGGAGCTCCAGAAAATAGCAGAGTGCCCACTAAAAACTGAAAGACTCAGCCCAGCATCGTGTGCTAATAATTACCTTGGACTTTTTATTTATTTTTATTATTTTAATTTTTATTTATTTATTTATTTGGCCTCCAAGTGCAGTATGTGGGATCTTAGTTCCCTGACTAGGGATCGAACCCGTGCCCCCGGCAGTGGAAGTGTGGAGCCCTAACCACAGGACTGCCAGGGAGTTCCCACCCTGGGCTTTTTAAAACCATGAAAAATAAATTGATTTTCAGACCACAGGAGGAAATTGAACAAACTTAATGCTTTTCTTCCAGATCAAAGCTAAGACAAGATACAAAGCATGCTCATCCGGATCTCACCCGGGAGCCTGCAGGAATGCCAGGAAGTTCACACTGGCCTCGTTTCCCAAGGGCCGAAACCCACAGGAGACGGTGTCTTCAGAAGTTATGTTTGTGAGAGATCACACTCCAGTAACTTCGTGACTGATATTCAATTGTCCTGCCTATGAGAGTGTTTGCTCAGGTCAATTCTGAAGAAGAATGAATGTGTGTTTATATTTAGGAAATTTCTGCGTTTAGGAATGTTTACTCTTAAATCACGTCAAGTGGCTTTCAAGATTTTAGCAAAATAAAATGATTTATACTCAAACTAACTCTACACATACCCTATGACCCAGGGACCATTCCTAAATATCTACGCATCAGAAATGTACACACTCATGTACAAAAGGCATACACAGAAAGGTACCTAGCTGCCTTGTTCATAATAGCCGCAAACTGGAAGCAATACAAAAGTCTATCGACAATAGAATGGCTAAATAAGTAGTGATATATTCCTGCAATAGAATACCGTAGAACAATTGGTGACTCTTAGGTGGAGTAAAAGAAACCAGACACAAATGAGCACATACTGTATGATTCCATTTGTATAAAGTTCAAAAGTAGGCAAAACGAATCCATGGTATTTGAAATCCGAATAGTGGTTACCTTTGGGGTAGAGAGTGAGCGTGGTAGCTGGAAGGGGGCATAACAGGGACTGCTGGGGTGGTGGTAATCTTCTAGTGCTTAACTTGGCTGGAGTTTTAAGGGTGTGCTGTCTTTTAAAATTCATCAAGCACTTATTATTTGCTCACTTTTCTGTATACAGTATATGTTGATTAGAAATGTATTATTTATTTATTTATTTTTGGCTGCGTTGGGTCTTCGTTGTCGTGCACGGGCTTCTCATTGCAGTCGCTTCTCTTGTTGCGGAGCACGGGCTCTAGGCACACAGGCTTCAGTAGCTGTGGCACACGGGCTCAGTAGCTGTGGCTCGCGGGCTCTAGAGCGCAGGCTCAGTAGTTGTAGCACATGGGCTTAGTTGCTCTGCGGCATGTGGGATCTTCCCGGACCAGGGCTTGAACCCGTGTCCCCTGCATCGGCAGGCGGATTCTTAACCACTGCGCCACCAGGGAAGCCCAGAAATGTTTTTTGTTTTTCTTTTGCGGTACTTGGGCCTCTCACTGCTGTGGCCTCTCCCGTTGCGGAGCACAGGCTCTGGACGCGCAGGCTCAGCGGCCATGGCTCACGGGCCCAGCCGCTCCGTGGCATGTGGGATCTTCCCGGACCGGGGCACGAAACGGCGTCCCCTGCATCGGCAGGTGGACTCTCAACCACTGCGCCACCAGGGAAGCCCCAGAAATGTATTTTTAAATAAACATTTAAAAATATCTTTAATGATCCACATGGTAGCTGCAACTATTGCTAGGGACCAGCATAGTGTTATAGAAAACTATGTAAAACTTCTGAATTCGCAGGTGTACTATTTGATGTACCTGGAGAGACCCCAAATTATGTCAGTTGTGACCGTTATTCTTTGGTATTATTGATAACTGAAGTCTTACACCTCACTTAAATCTGGGTACTGGCCAGACTACGTTATTCAATAACATAATCTGGGTGTTTAAAGTAATTTAAGAGACTTTTAGAAATATCTAGCCTGATGATGACCTGGATCTCAGCAGCCGGTCTTCCCGTCATGTCTTACTTTGGAATTGAAGTCATCATCCTAAAAGCACACCTGAGACCTCTTTACCTTTATGTGATGGATGGCTCAGAGGTCACTGCAAGTGTGCAGAAGACAGGAAACTTGATAAACCCAGAAGCATCAAAAACTAAGAGTGCCAAAGAAGAAACCAAAGGATTTCTTCAGAACTTTTGTTCTTTTACTTTTTAAAATGTAAATTCTGTCATGCCACAAAAAGATTGTATTATTCCTTTAGTGGTTCAGTGGCTAAAGAAGAAGATACAAATATTGTTATAATAGATGAGTTTACGCTTTTTTAAACAAATTTATTGGGGTGTAATTTATATACTATAGAGTCACGCATTGGCACTGAACAATTCAATGATTTTAGTGAATTTCTAGAAATGTGAAACAATCATCATCATCCAGTTTCAGAACATTTCTACCACTTCTAAAAGTTCCTTGTGCCCATTTATAGTTAATCCATGTTCCCGCTGCCAACACTAAGCAACCAGTTCTGCTTTCTGTTACTATAAATTTGCATTTTCTTATATAAACGGAATCATACGGTGTAATCTGTTGTATCTTGTTTCTTTCACTTAGCATGATGTTTTCAAGGTCCATTCATGTTTTAGCATGTATTAAAACTTCACTGCACTCCTTTTATTGCTGAATAATATCCCATTACACGGATATCTCACATTTTATTTATCCATTCACCAGCTGATAGATATTTGGATTGTTTCCAGTTTGGAATTATTAGGACTAAAGCTGCTATGAACATCATGTACAAGGCTTTGAGTGGACAGAAGTTTTCATTTCTCCTGGGCAGATTCCTAGGAGGGGAATTCCTGGGTTGTATGGTAAAGTTATGTTTAACTTTTTAATGAAACCACTAAACTGTTTTCCAAACTGTTAGCTATTTTACATTCCCCCCAGGGACGTATGAGGGTTCCAGTTTCTCCACATCCCTGGCAACATTTGTTATTATCTGTCTTTTAAAAATTGTAACCATTCTTGGACATCATAAAAGTCTACAAATAATAAATGCTGGAGAGGGTGTGGAGGAAAGGAAACCGTCCTACACTGTTGATGGGAATGTAAATTGGTGCAGCCACTATGGAGAATAGTATGCAGGTTCCTTAAAAAACTAAAAATAGAGTTACCACATGATCCAGCAATTCCACTCCTGGGCATATATCCAGAAAAGATGAAAAGTCTAATTTGAAAAGATACGTGTACCTCAGTGTTCACAGCAGCACTATTTACAATAGCTAAGAAGCTATTGTAAAAATAGCTATTGTAAAGCTATTGTAAAAAGCTAAGCAATGAAAAAAAAAAAAAGCTAAGCAATGGAAGCAACCTAAGTGTCCGTCAAGGGAGGAATGGATAAAGAAGGGGTGGTATATATACATACAATGGAATATTACTCAGCCATAAGAAAGAATGACATTGCCATTTGCAGCAACATGGATGGACCTAGAGATTATCATACTAAGTGAAGTAAAACAGAGAAAGACAAATATTATATGATACACTCATATGTGGAATCTAAAAAATAATACAAATGAACTTATTTACGAAACAGAAACAGACTCAGACATAGAAAACAAATTTACGGTTATCAAAGGGGAAGGGGGGATGGGAAAAATTAGGAGTATGGGATTAACAAATACAAACTACTATATATAAAACAGACAACCAACAAAGACCTACTGGACAATGCAGGGAACTATACTCAATATCTTGTAGTATGTATAATGGAAAAGAATCTGAAAAAGAATACATACATATATATAGAGAGAGAGATATAACTGAATCACTTTGCTGTACACCTAAAACTAGCATGATATTATAAATCAACTATAGTTCAATTTTTTAAAAATTTTAATCCTTCTAATAGGTACATGACAGTATCTCATTGTGCTTTTAATCTGCATTTCTGTAATGACTAATGACATCGAGCATCTTTTTGAAATATCTAAAACTATAAAATAAAATCTGCTTGTAAGGATTACCATATAATGATATAATAGAATATTAAAATAATACTGTATTTTAGACTTGCCCAGCAACCTCTCAGCCAAATTATTTTTATAAACATCCATCATTTTCATAATCATCATGAAAAATCACCTATTTATGCATTGGTCTTTCACAAGTAATTCTTCAAAAATGAGTCATGCAGACATGACTCATGCCCTGCAGGAAAGTAGAAAATTCTCCCTCTGATATTTCTGTACAAGGTACTTTTTCTCTTATTTAGATATATCATCTTCCTATCACAGGAAAAAAGGTGATAAAAATAAACTGCTCAAACAAAAACCCCCAAGCCACAGCTACTGAGCCCATGTGCCACAACTACTGAAGCCCGCTCTCCGAGAGCCCCCTGCTCTGCAACAAGAGAAGCCACCGCAATGAGAAGCCTGTGCACCGCAATGAAGAGTAGCCCCTGCTCACCTCAACTAGAAAAAGCCCACGCGCAGCAACGAAGACCCAACAAAGCCAAAAATCAAACAAAAAAGCCATCATAGGGATTTTTTTTTTTTTTTGTAAATAAATGGAAAACGAGAGTGCGTCCAATATGGAACAGTGGAGACTGTGGAGATTTGAAGAGCACAAGGTTGTTCAACTGGGGCAGTTGTGACTCAACACCAGCTGATTGGTTCCACATGGGAACTCAGGCAAGTGTTGCCAGAGATTCAGGTTTTTAAAGGGAAATTCCCAGGGAATTTCCTGGTGGTCCAGTGGTTAGGATTTGGAGCTTTCACTGCCATGGCCCAGGTTCCATCCCTGGTCGGGGAACTAAGATCCCATAAGCCGCAGGGTGTGGCCAAAAAAAAGTAACAAAAAAAGAGAAATTCCCTGATCAGGCCCGTGTGAAAGGAAAATAAAGACTTTTGAAGAGCAATCTTCTCTCTCTCCTCTGGTTTGCTTTAAGATGTACATAAGCCAGTGGTAGCCTCCTGACTCCAGAAAGGTTAGTGCAGTTAATTTTATAAAAACAAGAACTTTCAAATAGGGAACTTTTGCAAGCCTTTGTCATCATATGAGGAGTGACCCCAACAGTATTTCAAACTAAACAGAAGTTAGCAGCTATCTTTTTGGCAAAGCACTGGACTGTCAAACTGAAAAGATTTTTACGTTTTTCTGATCTTTTTGTAGGCTAACTGATTGTTAGAAATATGCCAGTTAGCAAATATTTCAACAAGACAAACACACAAAAAAAGTTGTTTCTTTGATGCAGAGATTGGTTTTTTTTTGGCCTCACCAGGCAGCATGTGGAATGTTAGTTCCTGGACCAGGGATGGGATGGAACCCGCGCCCCATGCACTGGAAGTGCAGAGTCTTAATTAACCACTGGACCACCAGGGAAGTCCCCACAGATGATATTCTTAAAAATGAGTGAAAAAGGGTTAAATCAAAAGAAACTCATGCTGTGAAGAAGAGCCTTGTGAAAATAGGTGTTTGGAATTGTTTCTACCATTAGGTGAGTTTTCTGCTGAAATTAATGTTACTTTTAAAAAACCCCACCAAGTCTGTATACCTTCAGACAAAAAAACAAAAACATTTAAAATGTTTTACGACTTCCCTGGTGGCACAATCGTTAGGAATCTACCTGCCAATGCAGGGGACACGGGTTCGAGCTCCGGTCCAGGAAGATCTCACATGCCACGGAGCAACGAAGCCCTTGTGCCACAACTACTGAGCCTGCGTTCTAGAGCCGGCGAGCCACAACTACTGAACCTGCGTGCCACAACTACTGAAGCCCGCGTGTCTAGAGCCCATGCTCCACAAGAGAAGCCACCGCAATGAGAAGCCCGCGCACCGAAACAAACAGTTGCGCCCAATGGCCGCAACTAGAGAAAGCCCGCGCGCAGCAACGAAGACCCAACACAGCCAAAAACAAATAAGTAAATAAGCTTCTAAAAATAAATAAATAAAATGTTTTAAAATCTTCCCAGAAGTGGCTAAAACATAAATATATTATGTAGCCAAATAAAAATACGAAATGCAACATCTGTTGGTTCAAAAAACAACAAATTGACAAAAAGGATCGTGGAAATTTACTCATCAAACTTCAACAAAATCTTCTGCAAAATAGGCGGATGGGACTGAAAACAAATATTGTGATTTATTAAGTGCATGATGTGTCTCTTTCATGTGACTCTATGCTTCTCTGTGAGATAAATTAAATATTAAATTATATTTAACATATAATAAATACATGAGAGCAAAAATATTTAAAATTAATTAAAATTATGTTTACAATGATTATTTGATATGTGTATTATCCTTTAAAATATGTAGTGTGTATATCTTAACAATGTGTAAAACTATTAGTCTGATAGTATGTGATCATATGAAATTGCTATTTTTGTAGGTCAGAACAATGGAACATCAGCAATTTCAAATGACTCAACATAAGGTAGAGTTTATAAGTGAATACATGTTCAGGTGCAGGCTCAAGTGTTTTTTTTTTTTGCTTTTAGTCCTTGTTCTTATATTTTGTATATTTTAACTTTTTCATTGAAGTACAGTTAACTTACAATGTGTTAGTTTCAGGTGTAGAGCAAAGCGATTCAGATATAGATATATAGATATAGATATATATTTCTTTTGCAGATTCTTTCCCATTATAGGTTATTACAAGATACTGAGTATAGGGTCTTCCCTGGTGGCGCAGTGGTTAAGAATCCGCCTGCTAATGCAGGGGACACCGGTTCGAGCCCTGGTCCAGGAAGATCCCACATGCTGTAGAGTGACTAAGCCCATGCACCACAACTACTGAGCCTGAGCTCTAGAGTCTGCAAGCCACAACTACTGAACCCATGTGCCACAACTACTGAAGCCCACATGCCTAGAGCCCGTGCTCTGCAGCAAGAGAAGCCACCGCAATGAGAAGCCCACGCACCGCAACAAAGAGTAGCCCCCGGGGCTTCCCTGGTGGCGCAGTGGTTGAGAATCTGCCTGCTAATGCAGGGGACACGGGTTCGAGCCCTGGTCTGGGAGGATCCCACATGCCGTGGAGCAACTAGGCCCGTGAGCCACAACTACTGAGCCTGCGTGTCTGGAGCCTGTGCTCCGCAACAAGAGAGACCGCGATAGTGAGAGGCCCGCGCACCGCGATGAAGAGTGGCCCCCGCTTGCCACAACTAGAGAAAGCCCTTGCACAGAAACGAAGACCCAACGCAGCAAAAATAAATAAATTAATTAAGAAACTCCTGCCCCCAACAACAACAAAAAAGAGTAGCCCCCGCTTGCCGCAACTAGAGAGAAAGCCAGTGCAGCAAGACCCAACGCAGCCCAAAGTAAATAAATATAGAAATACACATATTAAAAAAAAGATATTGAGTATAGTGCTATACAGTAGGTCCTTGTTGTTTACCTATTTTATATATAGCAATGTGTATATGTTAATCCCAAACTCCTAATTTGTCTCCCCTGCCTCAATATTTTTTCAATGATAGGGATACGTGATGAAAAATGTGGAGCTCGCTCAGGTTTGAGCCCTTACACAGCGGACCCACGTCACCACAGTCACCAGCAAGAACACAGGAGCCCCGCGTGCACCGTCTCCCACGTCACAAATGCCTCTCTCACAGGACCTGCGATGCCATCACCACCGTGCCTAAAAGGTCTCATTTTCCTTATTTGCATTAAGCTGGCCACATTCTAAGTAATTTAAGGAAAGTCTACCACGCAGCACATTTAAAATTCTGGTGCCATCAGCATGCGGGCAAGTTTGGTTTCTTCATGGTAAACTGGTGACTGGGCCAGATCTTTTTTCTCATTAGAACTGATTTATTAAGAAAACAAAACAAAGCCAAATGCGATGACTTAAGTTCCATCCCAAGCATCACAGGAAGGGAGAGTAAGGGTAAGACTTCTAGTGTTTTTGTTAAAAATCCAGCAAAAGAGGAGGCCATCTTAAATCCTTTCTGAAACAGGCCCAGTAAGAGTTGTTTTTAAGTTTGGAAAAAGGTACTTTGAACAATAAATGAAACAATACAACTAAACAATAAAAACATTTTTTAAAGAAAAACAAAGAATTTTTTTGCTCAAATGGGAATTTTACTCAGTTAATAATATGCAAATAAACTTATTGATCAATCCCTTTCCTTTAAGTTCACTGTAATGTGTCACATGGTTGACATCTCCTACTGTCCAAGTCATGGACACCTGGATGAAGAACAAAGAACTTCCCTCCTTCCTTCCTTCCTTCCTTCCTTCCTTCCTTCCTTCTTTCCT
The DNA here is from genome assembly GCF_011762595.2 of Tursiops truncatus. NCBI lineage: Eukaryota > Metazoa > Chordata > Mammalia > Artiodactyla > Delphinidae > Tursiops > Tursiops truncatus. The sequence continues at coordinate 135,840,062 of NC_047037.1, read as the reverse complement.
TTCTTTCTTTCTCTTTCTCTCTTTCTTTCTTTTTTAGTCGAACTATAGTGATTTACAATGTGTTATTTTCAGGTGCACAGCAAATGATTATATATATATATATATATATATATATATATATATATATATATATATATATATACATACATACATTCTTTTTTAGATTCTTTTCCCTTATAGGTTATTACAAAATATTGAGTAGAGTTCCCTGACCCATACAGTAGGTCCTTGTTGGTTATCTATTTTATATATAGTAGTGTGAATATGTTAATCCCAACCCCCTAATTTATCTCTCTGCCTTTACTCATTTGGTAACCATAAGTTTGGGGTTTGGGTTTTCTTTTTTAATTTTTGGCTGCATTGGGTCTTCGTTGCTGCGAGCTGGCTTTCTCTAGTTGCAGCGAGCAGGGGCTACTCTTTGTTGTGGTGCACGGGCTTCTCACTGCAGTGGCTTCTCTTGTTGCAGAGCACAGGCTCTAGGTAGTCGGGCTCAGTAGTTGTGGCGCACGGGCTTAGCTGCTCCACGGCATGTGGGATCTTCCCGGACCAGAGCTCAAACCTGTGTCCCCTGCACTGGTAGGCAGATTCTTAACCACTGCGCCACCAGGGAAGTCCCCATAAGTTTGTTTTCTACATCTGAAAAAACTTTTAAAGAAAAAAATGTTAAAAGAAAAAATTCTAAAAAGTATTTTTTAAGGGATAGAGCAATAATAATAATAAAAATAATTGAGGGACTTCCCTGGTGGTGCAGGAGATAAGACTCTGCGCTCCCAATACATGGGGGCCCGACTTTGATCCCTGGTCAGGGAACTAGATCCCACATGCCACAACCAAGAGTTGGCATGCCACAACTAAGACCCAGCACAAGCAAATAAGTAAATATTTTTAGGGACTTCCCTGGTGGCACAGTGGTTAAGAATCCACCTGCCGATGCAGGGGACACGGGTTCGAGCCCCGGTCCGGGAAGGTCCCACATGCCGCAGAGCAACTAAGCTCATGCGCCACAACTACTGAGCCTGTGCTCTAGGGCCCATGAGCCACAACTACTGAAGCCCACGTGCCACAACTACTGAAGCCTGCGCGCCTAGAGCCTGTGCTCCACAACAAGAGAAGCCACAGCAATGAGGAGCCCACACACCGCAACGAAGAGTAGCCCCCACTCGCCGCAACTAGAGAAAGCCCGTGTGCAGCAACAAAGACCCAACACAGCCAAAAATAAATAATAAATTTATTTTTAAAAAAATAGTAAATAAATATTTTAAAAAATATATTGATATCGGCTACCTTTGGACAGAGAAAGGGGAAGACAGGAGAGGGCTACTTTGCAACACATATCAATACTTTTCTATAATGTTTGGGTTGTTGGAATATTTGCAAGTATTACTCCTATTTTTTATTTTATTTTATTTTATTTTCTGGCCACGGTGCGCAGCTTGTGGGCTCTTAGTTCCCCAATCAGGGATTGAACCCATGCCCTTGGCAGTGAAAGCGCTGACTCCTAACCACTGGACCGCCAGGGAATTCCCTCCTATTTTTTTAAAAAATATTTATTTATTTATTTTTGGCTGTGCCAGGTGTTAGTTGCGGCACGCAGGATCTTTCGTTGCAGTGCTTGGGCTCAGTAGTTGTGGCTCCTGGGCTTAGTTGCCCCAGGGCATGTGGGACTGTAGTTCCCTGACCAAGGATCCAACCTGGGCCCCCTGCATTGGACGGCGGATCCTTAACCCCTGGACCACCAGGGAAGTCCCCCTCCTATTTTTTAATATTAATGGATTTTTCAGAGCACTGAGCTTATAGGCCATTTTGCTTTCATTTTTATACTTTTTCTACATTCTTAAAAAAACAGAAATATAAGAGTTAAATATAGAAAAATCCTAACAAACTTTTAAAAACTTTAAAGGAGGCACTAATTGAATCTAAAATGTCAAACAAAAAAGATGATTATCAAACGATTTTGTCTCTCAAAATATTTATTTCAAGTAGAAACTGGGAAGACAACAACATGCAAAATAGTTAAGTAAAAAACCTTGACAAATACACTCATTTGGTCATCAAAATATAAAAAGCTGAAAATGATATTACATTTGGTACTTTGATTGCAAACAGTGTTACTCTAGTCAAGTAATAAGCCCAAAGTGGTCCCCAGCTAAGAGTTAAAGCTCGTCTCTCTATCCATACACACAGTGCTTAGACAAGCATCATATATGTTTTTATCCAGAATGGTTCCCCCCACAGATCCTTATCTTTTTATTTTTGTTACTTTTATGGAAATTATTCAGTGTGTGTGTTTTTTATAAATAAACTTTTTTTTCAGAATGTCACTAAGCAACCACATCGGGCTCGGACAATAGCTGGATCATTTTTACAAAAGTGGAAAAACCCAAATAAAGGGTCTCAGGTTAAGTGAGAGGCGAGGGTGGGTTATTAATCGATATGGAATAATTTGTCGTTTGATCAGCACAGTGACATTGCCGAACGTGCTCTGAAAGTTGGCCCCTCCTGATAGCAATCCATGTGGATGCAAACCTCTTGGACCTAGAATCCTTTCTCAAAGGTACAAATGAGGCACAGAGAATCACTAGGAGAAGGGATGAGTACAAGCTGAGCCCTCGCCACGAGCGGGGTGCTGGCCAAAGAAAGTCAAGTCCTCGTACATGCAAAGTGTGTTGAAACGCAAGGTGTCCTGGCGCGGCTGTCCCCAAGGGTTGTCCCCAGGGCACGAGTGAGGTGGGTCTGGTGCAGGAGAGACAGACTACTTGGATGAGGGGCACGCAGCATCCTCCAGAGAGTCAGGGTAGGGGAGCGGACCCTTACCACCGAGGCCACCGCAGCCTCCGGGGCGCCATCCTGGGTTTGTCAGCCGGTCTCTGCCCTTTCCTCCCGGGCTGTCCTGCGCCTCCTGGCGCTGCAGGTCGGAGGGCTGGACCTCTTGGTCGTGCTCCTCGTCTGAATTGGACTCATCGTTGTAGAAGTGAATGGTGGCTTGCACGGGGAAGCTGGCCAGCACCTTCTCCCCGGAACTCTGCAGATACTCTTGACGCTTAGAAATGGGTAAATAAAGTCTAATATTTAAGAAACAAATACACCATTAATCAACCTGAAAACAGTCTTAAACTGCATCTAGAGGATCCTTTTCCCTAGAAGCAGCTAAGCCCCAATCTTCCCTCCTGATTTTGCCTTCACTGTGCACAGTGGGGTTTTTTAAGTCACCAGAACACAAAACTGTGGGCAGATGGGGGGACCTGGTAGTGAACCCCACACTAGGTCGGAATTGAGCTGTAATCTGGGTGAGCAGATCAATTTAGACCAACACAGGGAGAAGGGTGTGCTTCCACAAAGGTAAAAGGGTAGTAAAACATTGAGTTCCAAAGTTAAGAGGCTCTCTCTGATCGAACAAAGGACCTGATTCATCCTGGATAATATATGTCCTATTCAGGGGATGCCTCACTCCCCTCCGCCCCCCCCCCCCAACAGAGGGAATGTCATGACTTTGGAGGAAACTTGACCCTGAAACCCTGGTCTAGAGAAGTGGCTAATCTTTCTGAATGTTGCCATAGTAAATGTCGCCTGTAGGGGTGCATCCCTCACTTTGGCAGAATAGAAAATGGCAACCCTGGCAATTTTTCTAGAAGAGAGAGAGGGAGAGGGAGAAAGAGAGCAGGGGGGCGGGGGGAGGGAAGGGAAGGAAAGAAGGAAGAAAAGGAATATATAGAATTTGGAACCTCTACATCCAGGTTTTGTGAATTTAGGATTCCAGTTATACATGGAAAGTATTTTAAATGTCCCACTGTCCCCATAATCTCTTCTTGTAGCTTTGACTTACTAATCGTTTGCATTTTCCCCTGTGGTCTCATAAAGGAACTGAGAGGGATTACCTATCGATCATTGCTTGTTTGCAAAGCTGATTTCAATTCCCCCCTTTTTGGACGGAGGAGAAAAGGGAGAGAAAACACCTTACTATAAATAATGTAGGGCAATTTTTAACTTTCTAAGATTTCCAATAGTTGATGGTTCTCAACCCCCAGGGGACCTTCAGCAATGTTTGGAGTCAACTTTAGTTATCCCAACTGAAGGGCAGCTACTGTCATTTAGTGTGTAGAAGCCAGGGATGCTGCTAAACACCTCACAAGGCCCAGGACAGCCCCACAACAAAGAATTATCCACCCCAGTCAATTATATCTCAATTTTTTAAAATTAGCCAGTCCAAAGCGTCAGTAGTGCCGAGACTGAGAAACTCTGCAACAGAGAGAATGCACATCTATGTAAATCCTGGACAGCATAGTTTAGTGGTTGGCCATGTTAAAAATTAGGTGTCATGCTGAGGTATTTACAAGTGAGTGTGTAGGATGTCTGGGATTTGCTTTAAACTATTCTAACAACAAATCTTTGGGAGAGATGATAAGCACGATCAGATCCTGAGAACACTGATAATTATTGAGGCTGGTGATGCGCATGGGGGTTCACTATATCATTCCCCCCATTTTTGTGTATAAAAAGATAAAATTTTGTAATAGAGATAAAGTTATGTATTCAGCCCGCAATGCACGGTTACACAGATGCAGATCACACATCACCAGTCACTGCATTTTCAATGAATCAAAAGTCAGGGCACAGCAGAGTCTGTGAGGCAGGCCCGGGGGCAGGTGTGAAGGTGAAGGCTCATGGGGCATGAAGGAGGGGGTGGCTCCCAACCCCAGCCCACATTGGGGTCACCTGGGAAGCCTGTAAAAATACAGATACCCGCGCTTTTCCCCAGCACCTCCAGGGGAATCGCCCCGGCCCACCTCCCGCCTGCATTTGTAAAGCTTCCCCAGTGATTTCATGAGGATTGAAGACCACTGATGTGAAACACTAGGAAAACTTCCTTTTTCCAAAAATCACCCTTTGATCAGTTTGAGGGGCTCTAATTTTCATCTCTGGCAATTAGTATCCTTGAGTCTTATTAAAGCTTCTAGTCTTCCAGGACAACCAGGGGAAAAATACTCTGATGAGAGGTGACAGCGTAGGCTAGGTTTATTTTGGTGAAGGAAATGACACCTGGAAAGAGACAGGCTGAGAGAGATAGGAGAGAAACAGACATAGAGAAACAGATAAAAGTCCAGTGCATGAACCACTTGCCCAAAATGCATGAAATGTAAGAGGGATACAGGGAATTCCCTGGTGGTCCAGTGGTTAGGATTCCGCACTTCCAGTGCAGGGGACACAAGTTCGATCCCTGGTCAGGGAACCAAGCGGCGTGGCCAAGAAACAAACAAAAAAGAAGGATACAGCAGTGAGGGTCCTGATCACCGCCAAGACCAGGACCATGAAAGAACTACTCAGAGGCCAGAGGATCCAACCGTGGTACAGTATCCATCCAGTCCCTCATTTACTTCACATCTACATTTAGGGGGTCTACTTTGCACTAGGCAGTACAGTAACTTATATCCTGGGAGAAAAATAGAAATATACCTAAATATCTAAGTAAATAAGCTGATATGCGTATATAATTCATATGCAATTAAATTTAACACAAGGCAGAATATGGTATAAAAAAGAGGTATAAACAAGTATAAAGAAAAGAGGCCAATTCCAACTTGCAAATGAAACACTGAATGAATGAATAAATGAATAGATTCTAGAAATCGAACAAAATATCCTTGAAGTTCCTTGGGATAATCATAACTAAACAATGTTGGAGAATATACTGAATTATTTTCCATTTTTTGAAAATGTATACACTTGAAGACACTGAAGTGTATTAATGCTTATATTTAAAGGAAATAATATAGTCCGGCAGAGGGCGCCTTATGTGGAAGGTAGCCTTAATCGTTTTTTCAAGATTATTATGGACTGAAAAACATTATTCTGAAATGTCATAGATTTATCTTCCAAAATTATGAATTATCTTTAGAGGATAATTATACGCATGTGTACTTTTTTTTTTTTTTTTTCTGCGGTGTGCGGGCCTCTCAGTGTTGTGGCCTCTCCCGTTGCGGAGCACAGGCTCCGGACACGCAGGCTCAGCGGCCATGGCTCACGGGCCCAGCCGCTCCGCGGCATGTGGGATCCTCCCGGACCGGGGCACGAACCCGTGTCCCCTGCATCGGCAGGTGGCCTCTCAACCACTGCACCACCAGGGAAGCCCCGCATGTGTACTTTTAAACTGTATTGTAATTCACACATTAATTTGTCCCACATAGGAACGCCTACACTGAGAATCATTACACTTTTTCAGGTCAACATTCTTTAAAAATTATTTTAGCTTGCTTTATGTTATTAACTAGTTAATTATTATGATTGCAAATGAGCTTATATTCTCTTTCTTAAAGGTATGAAGTGAGTGGATACTGGCCAAATAATTTATACACATAGGTATTTTGCTATGTTTGTATCAATTAACATAAGAACCATAAAATACATCCATTTTAAAATCATATCTTGTAAACCTTTAGAAATGTTACATAAAAATAAAAATAATAATTTAAAAAAAGGAAACAATACATTTCTTACAGTGAAGTCAGATATTACCTTACAGGATGCTGAAACCCAAAGGCCCCCTTCGATCCAAAGGTTTGTTGGTCACACCCAGGCTCAAGCTATAAAGACAGACACATACAAACACAGACACAGTCAAGAAGCCTCTGAAAGCAGCATCCTGAAGTTTTTAAAAATAAAATCTAAGTAGCCTGCACTTGTGTCAGTTCCAATTTTAGAGATAGTTTAAACACCTTAACAGTATTTGATAAGCTCCTCTCCCTCTTACTGTTGTCATGATATCCCGGGCCCTGTGAGGGATCCCAAGGTGTAAGGATGAGTCGGACACAGTCCCCCAGTTCATGCATTTTAAATCTAATGAGGAAAGACACACATAGAGGCAAATAACTACATTACAAAGCACCATACAGTTAGATGCTAACTATTCTAAACAAGGAAGAGGATCAGGAAAGGGTTCATGGGGGCCTTGGCAGAGACATCAGTGGCACTTGGGTATGCAGTTCTGGGCCCATTCCTAGTGGAGCAGAGCATCAAATTCTGAGGGGCGGGAAAATAGAGAGCCCAGCGTGGAAAGGTGGAGCCCAGCGTGGAATGAATGAGAGACTGCATTGGTAAAAGGGCTCAAAAGAAAGCTAAGTCCAGACACTGAACAACTTGAATACCCACTACTGAGTCTAAGTTTCATTCTGGAGACAGGATTCAAGACCATTACTGACTTTGAGCTGGGAATTCAACAATCAGATCTGTATTTTAAGGATCATGGTGGCTGCTGGGAGCAGTGCATAGCATAGACTGGTGAGCTAAGGGCTTGGAGGCACCTGACAAGAGGTGGTTTGAACTCAAGTAACACCAACCAGAAGGGAAAGGAAAGACAGATTCCAAGGACATTTGGTAGCATCCAAAAGGGCGGAGACCACTTGCTGGGGGCCCTGAATAGCCAAAGCAATCTTGAGAAAGAAGGAGAAGCTTGAGGCATTGCACTTCTTGATTTCAAACTATATTACAAAGCTATAGGAATCAAAACAGTATGGTATTGGCCTAAATACAGACACATAGATCAATGGAACAGAATAGTGAGCCCAGAAATAAACTTATGCATATATATCGTCAATTAATTTATGACAAGGGAGACAAAAATATACAATGGGGAAAGGACAGTCTCTTCAAAAAATGGTCTTGAGAAAACTGAACAGCCACATGCAAAAGAATGAAACTGGGCCCCTATCTTACACCATACACAAAAAAAAGACTGGATTAAAAATCTGAATGTAAGACCTCAAACCATAAGCCTCCTTGAAATTTTACCAGGCTTATTTTTATAATATGCTATGGTAAGCTAAGGGAAAGAATGACGGTCTTTGGAACAAAATCTTTTCCATAATGAAGTTCACTCTTTGGGGTCTCCAAGAAATCACGTCTGTATTAAGCTCTGTTCATAATTATAAAGTATCTCTAACTGCTCAGACTCTACCACCATAAGCAATCCTGGGCTGTCAGTGGCAATTTTACACCCTGTGATGGGAGAGGATATAATAGACAATGCAAGCCTTGGTGGACGCCTAAAGGCAGTGGTGGCTAGTATGGAGTAATAGCTTCCTTTAAGTGATTAATTCTAACCAGACTCTGGGAAACACATAGCACACTTTTATAAACTCTGTAAACTTTACCCCACAAACATACACAGATTTTAAAACTTCACACCTCAAATATCCTCCTCTTAAACGTCCTTTTCTGATGACTTAAACGTCTAAATATTCACACTCTGATAATTCAGGGTAACAAAAATGTATACAATGTACACTGCGTTAAAGGGATGTGCGACAGGGCTGAACAGCTACGAAACCAAAATGCCACAGACAGCACCTTCCCTTTGCACACAGAGAGGTGACAGCTTTCCTTGGGGGAGGGGGGAGGGGCCTCAGGACACACTGACAGGGAGCTGTTGAAGAACGTAACTGTGCTTTAGCTGAAGGACGTCAAACAAGAACACCCCGCCGTCCAACAATGCATGAGCTCCACAGAAGCTCCTGACAGGGTCCCGGGAACAGTGAGCAGCCGCCGAACATTGGGGGTGGGGGGGGAGGTAGGGGGGTAATTATTTAGCCACAGCGGGGCTCACATGTGATGTGTGTATCACATCACATTTTTATGGCATTTGTACCGAAACCTTCTGATTCTCTCAGAATACATGTTTCCAAGTGTCTCTACCAAGAAAAAAAAAAAGGGGGGGGGGGTGTTTGTGCGAAAGAAGAGATACAAGAGAGACTTTTGTGAGGATCTCTCTGTGTTCTCTCCACACATGCCTCTGACTCTGGTAAAGCTACGATGCAGGGGGGCGGGGGTGGTGGTTGGATGAATTGGGAGATTGGGATTGACATGTATACACTGATGTGTATAAAATTCATGAGTAATAAGAACCTGCTGTATAAAAAAATTAAATTAAATTAAAAAAAAAAAGCTACGATGCAGGAAGCCTGGAAGATGGAAGGACGCGCAGGAGAACACAGTTCCTTACATGCCCTAGAAATCGTCTCCCTTGCAGACTTGGGCCGTCATTCATTTTTCCCAGGCACGGGAGGGAGACAGCTCCCAAGCGGTGGTACCAGGGGAACCAAATGAGCGAGGGTGACCCTACTGCTCAGGACACACGGTCTTGAGACTTTCCCTCGAATTTAGATTGTATTCTTTTTTTTTTTTTTGCGGCACGCTGTTGTGGCCTCTCCCGTTGCGGAGCACAGGCTCCCGATGCGCAGGCTCAGCGGCCATGGCTCACGGGCCTGACCGCTCCGCGGCATGTGGGATCTTCCCGGACCGGGTCACGAACCCATGTCCCCTGCATCGGCAGGCGGACCCTCAACCACTGCGCCACCAGGGAAGCCCTATAGTATTCTAACTGTGATCTGCTCGCCTGCAGTTGTGGTACAGGTCACTAGGCAGTGATCCCTCACCCCTCACCCACACCATTCCCGACCAATGACATTTCTCAAGAAATACACAACAGAGCTCAGGAGCCGAGGAGTTCTCCGGCTTTGTCGGCAGAGGCCGCTGCTGAGCAAGAAGCCGTCCCTCCCCGCGCCGGGGTGCCCTCCCCAGGCTGGGGCTCCGGGGAACCGAGCGCGATACTTCGGGTCTGCAGTCGTCCGCAGCTGACCGCTCTGCCCGGCAGATCTGGGTCTGCAAAGAGCTGGCCAGGGGGGGAGCCGGGCAGCGAGCTCTACAGCCCCCATGAACACCCACTCTCCACCCCGGCCCCCCAACAAATCCATGAACGCAACTGCTTGATCCGTTGTGCCTCGCTGATGATCAACAGAAAGTTGTCATAGCTTAACATTTTTCTGCGAGTAATCTTCATTTTTCTCACAAATGGCCTTCTCATAATAATAGGAAAAAAAAAAGACTACCTTACATTAGAAAGTGTGCTGTATTTTCATTCTTGCAAAGGGAGAGGCTATACAAACACTTCATTTAAAAGAAAATTGGATAATTTTTTCTCCCAAACACCTTTTAAATCTTATGTTTAAGAATTTAAGTTTGAATGCAAAAGAAGGAATTACTTCCCATTATTTAGATATTGTATGTAACAATAATTTGTGCTAAAAAATATTCCTTGTTAATTTAATATAATTTGATTTGCTTCACTCTTTAAATAATAGTAACCGAATTAAAACTCTCATTATTCAGACTAATTTAATAAAAGAGTCAATTTCAAAATGCATGAAAGGTCTGAACCTGAGTTTCTTATCATACTAAAAATAACTGCACAATGCCACAGGTGTAACCTAATGGTCCTTCCCAGCCCAATTAACTCCAGCATTTTAAAAGTCATCAATTTATATTTTAAAATATAACAAAGGACAGGCAAATTCTATGAAAGTAAGTCATTACTCCAGTAAGTATAAAACAATTTCGTTACCAATGCAGGAGACAAAAGAATAGTGGTGGTGATTAATCTTCACCCACAAAGCCCTCAGCTGGAGTGTTTGCTCAGACAACATGACTTACCCCAGGAGTGCTTGCAGACAGGGCCCAGAGAGCTTCAGAAAGGGCCAGGCGGCGGGTGAGGACTTTTAACCACACCTTCCGGGCACCCGAGACAGGGCTCTGCCCGTATTTGCTCTGTGGCACCAGCCCAGGGCTAATGGCACACTCAGCTTTTCTCTAAGATGAGGGGGACCGAGACAGACTTCTCTCTTCTACCTGCCGGTTAGCAGGAAAAACCCAACATGGGGGAATTCCACTGGTGGCCCAGTGGTTAAGACTCGCCACTTTCACTATCGTGGCCCGGGAGGGGTTCAATTCCTGGTCAGGGAACTGAGATCCTTCAAGCCCCGAGGTGCGGCCAATAAATAAAAATAAATAAATGAAAGAAGAAGAAAAAACCCACCGTGGAAGAAATCTCTTATAATGCCCTTTTAACAGTTCTGCCATGGTGGCTTTGCTTTTCAAGAAAGGAGAAGAAAGCAAGAGCCAATCTGCCTATGACTCAGATATGATCAACACCTAGCTGGCCAGGCTGCTACCCCCAGACCCCAAGGCACCTCTGCATTAGATGACCAAGGGAGGGACTGGCCGAGGAGGCCTTTCATGGTCCCTTTATTTTAGGGATGGTGCCACTTCCTGGCTGAACTGGTTGATACCTACAATGCCCACACTTAACCTTACCTCGCTTCCAGTTCTGGTGGGGTCAGCATCCTGGGGGGTCAGAATCCAAGGTCTCCATGGTGTTTGGCTGGAAGGACACGGACCAAGAGTGAACCCCAGCACTTTCTGCTTTTAAAGTTAGATCATAAGAGTTAACATTCTTATAATTTCTAATGTCTGCCTAGGAGTCACTGGACACACCAGAATGTTCTCTCAAGTTCTCAGTCTGTGCCATTTGCGTTTTTCTCTCCTGCCACATTCTCAGTTCTCTGCCTTCACTGGGCTTTTTGAGAAATCCCAAATATGACACACATCATTATTTGAGGAATTTCTCTTCCCAGCCTGGCAGGATTCTTCCATTCAGACTCCCCGCGGTAGCTGGCTACTTTGTTGCTCATTAATTTCTAACTGCACAGAGATGAGTCTACAGAGTTTTACGATGCAAAAAGCGGGAATGTGTTTCTCCTCTCTGGCTGCCTGGCCACCCAGCCCCTTCCACAACTCCCCTGCTAATTTGATTTTAACTTTACTACCTTAAAAAAGGCTGGTGCCCGTGACAGCGAACGCTGAGTCCCACGCACAGGGCAAACAAAGAATGTCACCAAGAGTGTGACAGTCAACGTGACGCGACCCCCTGCAGGGTTCACTGAGGGGTCCCCGAAGACTTCACCGATCCCAGCCCGGTGGGTTTCAGACCTAGAAACCGAAGCTTTGGCCCATTGCCGGGCACCTCCTGGGCCTCCGCACTTCAGAACTGTGCTCTGGAGCCGGGAAGATTCTGCGTCCCTGACTCTGGCTAAGGAACTTTCTCTGCGTCGCGTCGGGCTCCAGGGCTCCGCCTGGCTTCGGGGGCTCAGCGCGGCCGGAGCATCCTGCCTGCGCTCCCCGCACCGACGCGCCGTGGGGACACCCTCACCTCTCGGGCCCGCGCGGCGGTGGTGGTCCCCGTGGACCGCCCCCGGGGCAGTGACAGACGCGTCCCCGCGCCTCCCGGGCTCCAGCTGCTGCCTCGGGTCTCATGGTGCCCTCGGAGCCCGCGCCCCTCCAGCGGCGCCCGCGACCGCCCGCGCCTTTAACCGCTCAGGCGAGGGCGCTCACCTACCCGCGCTCTCGGCGCCAGGTTTAAAAACGGGGGCGGGGCGGGGAGCGGACACGGGAAACCCGGGAGAGGGTAGGGAGGGCACCGGAGAAGCTCCGGGAGGGGACAAGCAAAGCTCCAGGAGGGAGCGCCGCGGGGGGGAGGGGACGAGGTCAAGAAGGGGAATTGGGAAGCCCTGGTCAAGGGTGTGGAGGGAACAAAGGAAATCCAGGCATAATCGCCAGGAGCGGGGGCGAGGAAGCTCGGGGAGGGGACGGCGGGAAGTGACACAGAAAGCCTTGGAGAGGAGGGCACAGGGGGCAGGGGTCTTGGGCGGTGGAGTCGGGGGCGCTCCCTTGCCCAGGGGCCTCCCGCGCCCGGTGCTGGAGAGGAGGGATCCCTGGTTTCTTCCCGCCCCTCTGGGGTCTCCGCGTCCCTCGGGTTACTTATTCCTGCATCTAGGTCTCCAGATTTGCGGGAAATCTCACGTCCACGACTTTTAAAGCGGCCGCGGGGTTTGGGGGGCGGTTACTGAAGCCTGTGGACCCGCCCTGCCTGCGGTGCTGAACCGTGGGCGCCCGGAAGCCCCGACCGCGATGCCCAAAGCGGCTGTGGGGCTGCAGCAACGCATCCAGGCGGTGGAAGGTGGCGGAGAGAGCTCTCCAGATGAGAGCACCCTTCCCAGCGACGGAGGCCTTGGAAAAGGATGTGGCTTTCTCCGAGGGTGGGTGCGATTTTCCTCTGTGCCCCGGGGCCGGCACAGAAAGCGCCTTGGATGAGCCGGGATGGCGCGCGTGCCCTGGGAATACCTGGCCGGGCTGCAGGGCTCGCGGGGGCGCAGCTGTCTTGGTCCCCAGCGCTCGGGCAGGGTGGGAGGAGTTTCATTAGTAGAGCCCGGCGGCAGAACCCTGAAGGCGGCCGGCCTGGACTCGGGCCCCTCGCTTAAGTACGATCTGCTGCCCAGTGCCCCACTGACGCCGCGTCGAAGAACGCGAGCTTACTTTATGTGACTTACGGTAATGGAATTTTTTAAAAAATTAAAGAACTTCAGACATTAAAATGTTTCCACATTTTTTTTTCCCGTTTAAGAGCAACAGGTTATGGCTTCCCTGGTGGCGCAATGGTTAAGAATCCGCCTGCCAATGCAGGAGACACGGGTTCAAACCCTGGCCCGAGAAGATCCCACATGCCGCGGAGCAACTAAGCCCGAGCGCGACAGCTACTGAGCCTGCGCTGTAGATCCCGCGGGCCACAGCTACTGAAGCCCGTGCGCCAAAATTACCGAAACCTGTGAGCCTAGAACCCGAGCTCCGCAACGAGAGAAGCCACCGCAATGAGAAGCCCGTGCACTGCAATGAAGAGGAGCCCCCGCTCGTCGCAACTAGAGAAAGCCCGCGCGCAGCAACGAAGACCCAGCGCAGCCAAAAAAATAAATTAATTAAATAAATAAATAAAATTTTTTAAGTTGTGTAAAAAAAAAAGGAGGGTGGGAGGGAGACCCAAGAGGGAGGAGGTATGGAGATATATGTATATGTATAGCTGATTCACTTTGTTATAAAGCAGAAACTAACACACCATTGTAAAGCAATTAGACTCCAATAAAGATGCTAAAACAAAAAAGAGCAACAGGTTATGACAATAATGAAACCTTATTAAAGGCGAAGGGGGGAATTAATTTTAAAACTAAAATTTCACACAATGATTTTAAAAGACACTGAGTATAAGGGCATGGGGGAGGGGAGGCAAAGAACATTAACAGACAACATTGCAACAATAAGATACCATATTTAATCTACCAACAGAGAAAGGATTTTATAAAGGGACAATTGGCAACCGGTGCGGGTGCCTTCAAACGAGAGTCGGGAATGCAACTGGGGTACTTTCAGAAAGGTATGACAACTTACATCACATGCCTTAAAAATATTCACCTGTTTGGCCCAGTAACTCTACTTCTGTGTCTATATTAAAGATGTATTCAAGATGGGGATGAAGACGTATTTAATTACAGAAAGGTGTTCATTATAGTGTTTTTTATGATGTTGAAAAGTAAGTCTCAAAATATGACAATGATTAAATAGATGATAGTGGAATATCAGGCAGCTAATAAAAACATTTTCTGACTTGAACAGCATGGGAAAATACTTGTGATGTTAAGAGAGCAAAATTGGGGCTTCCCTGGTGGTGCAGTCGTTGAGAGTCTGCCTGCTGATGCAGGGGACACGGGTTCATGCCCCGGTCCGGGAAGATCCCACATGCCGCGGAGCGGTTAGGCCCGTGAGCCATGGCCGCTGAGCCTGCGCGTCCGGAGCCTGTGCTCCGCAATGGGAGAGGCCACAACAGTGAGAGGCCCAATTTACCGTTTTAAGCATTTTCAAATATAATTCAGTGGCACTAGGTAGACTCACATTGTTTGCAACCATCACCACCATCCATCTCCAGAACTTTTTCATCATCCTGAACTGAAACTCTGTACCTATTAACCACTAACTTCCCATTCCTCCCTTCACCAGCCCCTCGTGACCACCATTCTATTTTCTGTCTCTATGGCTTTGACTATTCCAGGCTTGTATAATAGGAATCATTTGTCCTTTGTGGATCATGTATTAATTTTATAAGTTATACATTTAATCTTCACCCCAACCCTGCAAACAAGCATTATTCCCATTTTACAGATTAAGAAACAGGGGTTGAGAGAGATTAGATAACCAGTGCAAAGTCACCATCTGGTTAGAGAGCCAGTACTCTTGGTCCTGCTGGGTACATGGGCTTTGGAAACCAAATGCCAAAAAAATACATTTAAAGGTCAAAAAGGACTCAAGACAGCATCTGCACACAGTAGGTACTCAGTTATTATAATTTTTTTAATTGAAGTATAGTTGATTTACAATGTTGTGTTAGTCTCAGCTATACAGAGAAGTGATTCAGTTATACATACATATATTCTTTTTCAGATTCTTTTCCATCATAAGTTATTACAAGATATGGAATATAGTTACCTCTGCTATACAGTAGGTCCTTGTTGTTTATTTATTTTATATACAGTAGTGTGTATCTTTTAATCTTAAACTACTAATTTATCCCCACCCCCACTCAGTTTTGTCTTTTTGCTTTGTTTTGGTTTTCTTTCTGCCAAACACATGTAAGACCACAATGGCCACAGCTGGAACAATTTGAACAGCAAAAGAAAGCAGTATTAGGTTATAACCCAAAGTATACAATAAATATTATTGAGTTCATACTGATATCAATAAATACTGAATAAATGGGCAGAATAGGCAAGTATTCTTTTTAAAATTTATTTATTTTTAAATTTTTGGCTGCACTGGGTCTTCGTTGTTGCCTGCAGGCTTTCTCTAGCTGCAGCGAGTGGGGGCTACTCTTCACTGTGGCGCATGGGCTTCTCATTGCAGTGGCTTCTCTTGTTGCAGAGCACGGGCTCTACGCACATGAGCTGCAGTAGCTTCACTGCAGCATAGAAGCCCCCACGTGCAGCAATGAAGTCCCAATGCAGCCAAAAATACTAAATAAATAAATAAACTTATTAAAAAAAAACTTTGTGTAAACCTGAGAAAACCATAATTCGAAAAGATACATGCATCCAATGTTCATTGCAGCTCTATTTACAGCAGCCAAGATATGGAAGTAACCTCAATGTCCATTGACAGATGAATGGAAAAGATGTAGTTACATATATATAGTGGAATATTATTCAGCCATAAAAAGGAATGAAATAATGCCGTTTGCAGCAACATGGATGGACCTAGACATTATCATACTAAGTGAGGTAAACCAGACAGAGAAAGACAAGTATCATATGATATCACTTATATTCAGAGTCTAAAAAAAAGATACAAATGAACTTATATACAAAACAGAAATAGACTCAAAGACATAGAAAGCAAACTTATGGTTACCAAGGGAGAAAGGGGGAAGGGGAGGGATAAATTACGGGTTTGGAATTAACATACACACACACATATATAAAATAGATAACCAACAAGGACTTACTATATAGCACAGGGAACTATACTCAGTATTTTGTAATAACCTATAAGGGAAAAGAATCTGAAAAAGAATATATATATATAAAACTGAATCACTTTGCTGTACACCTGAAACTAAAATAACATTGCAAATCAACTACAATAAAAAAATAAAATAGAAAAGTTTATGTAGATATTCAATCCTATAGGAGGTGGAGTGTGACTCTATAAACCATAGTTTTTAAATTATGCATTTATTTATTTATTTATTTATTTTTGCGGTACGCGGGCCTTTCACTGTTGTGGCCTCTCCCGTTGCGGAGCACAGGCTCCGGACGCGCAGACTCAGCGGCCATGGCTCACGGGCCCAGCCGCTCAGTGGCACGTGGGATCTTCCCGGACCGGGGCACGAACCCGTGTCCCCTGCATCGGCAGGCGGACTCTCAACCACTGCGCCACCAGGGAAGCCCTATGCATGTTTTTTATGAAAATATATGTAATGAAAAATAAATTCATTGGTAATATAGAATAAAGGTTTGGGGATTTTTTAAATTTCTTTTTTCTGCAGGTAAAGAAATTAAAATACAGAAAAAGAAATAAAGTGCTGTTGAGGTAGTTGGGAATTCAAAGGGCTTTGTGCCACCAAGTATGTTATAACAATTTCTTTTTTTTTTTTAAATAAATTTATTTATTTTTGGCTGCGTCGGGTCTTCGTTGCAGCATGCAGGCTTTCTCTAGTGGCAGCGAGCTCTTTGTTATGGTGCGCGGGCTTCTCATTGCGGTGGCTTCTCTTGTTGCGGAGCACAGGCTCTAGGTGCACGGGCTTCAGTAGTTGTGGCACGTGGGCTCAGTAGTTGTGACTCGCGGGCTCTAGAGCGCAGGCTCAGTAGTTGTGGTGCACGGGCTTAGTTGCTCGGCGACATGTGGGATCTTCCCGGACCAGGGCTCGAACCCGTGTCCCCTGCATTGGCAGGCGGAGTCTTAACCACTGCACCACCAGGGAAGTCCCCTATAACAATTTCTTAAACTTTTTTGGATCCAAGGAAGATGTTTATGATAGATGAAGTATTTGGTGAAGGGTATAGAAATCTTAAACTTAATTAGGACCATGGTTTAGAAACTGGGAAAAATTGTATAACTTCAAGTATGTAAATTCCTGCCTGAGAGGTGGTGTGGGAAATAAATAAAATTGAGGTTCTGTTTCTTGCTCTGCTCTCTTTAATTAAAAATTCTTTTTCATGTGCTGACTTTCAGCTGTTGCTTGAAAACAAAGAGTAAAGATATTAACCCTCAGGGTTTCCGGCTTGCCTAGGAGGAGGATACCAAAAGTCAAAACATCTAAGAGGGCAGAATATTTTTACATAAACAGTGCTGAAGACAGGCGGGGAAATGACCATTTCCTTTCCTTCTGTTTAGGCAGAACCTATTTCCTGTTATCCACTCCACAAAGCACTCTGTATCTCTGAAAGTGATTTAGGAGTTACAAGATGTAGTTATTGCTGTTGATGTTGTTGTTTTCTAAAAGATTTTTTGGAGACTAAAATACATGTATTTGTTGCATTGGGAATAAGTAATATATTTAGTATTTTGAGGGGGGGTTAAATTAATTTTAATTTTAATTTTCTTGAAATTGTGGCAAGATACAAATAACTAAAGTTGACCATTTTAACCATTTTTAAGTATACAGTTCAGTGACATCAAGCACATTCACATTGTTGTGCAGTCATCACTATCATCTGTGTCCAGAACCTCTTCAGCAACCCAAACAAACTCTACGTATTATATAATAACTCCATTTCCCCCTCCCTCGTCCCTGGTAACTTCTATTCTAGTTTTTCTATGAGTTGATTATTCTAGGTACCTCATATAAGTGGAATCATGCAATATTTGTCCTTTTGTGACTGCCTTATTTCACTTAGCATAAAATCCTGTTAAAAACAAGATAACTGACCCCAAATGGAGTCATTTATGCTAAGCCCCATGTTGCCAAATCGAGACTTTTTTGGGCGGGGGTTATTTTTATTTTTTAAAAAAATTTTTATTGGAGTATAGTTGATTTACAATGTTGTGTTAGTTTCTGCTGTACAGCAAAGTGAGTTGGTTGTACATAAACATATATCCACTCTTTCTTAGAGTCTTTTCTCATATAGGTTATTACAGAGTGTCGAGTAGGGTTTCCCTGTGCTAACAGCAGGTCCTTATTAGTTATCTATTTTATATATAGTAGTGTGTATATGTCTATCCCAATTAATCAACCCCCCTTCCCCACCCCAAAATCAAGACTGAATTACAGTTTGGCCTCCTTCAGAAATGGAATCTTTAACTAGTCAATCAGGAGTCACCTGCTCAGCACTAGTGAGATAATATGCCTGATAGATCCTGCCATCCCCTAAAGGGAAGTGACCTTGCCAGAACCAATCTGCTTTTTGCCCCATTAACTTCCTTGTTCCTGCTCCCTTCTGCCGGTAAAAGTCTTTCATTTGGAAAAAAAAAAGTCTTTCAATTTGTACAACTCCTCAGAGCTCCTTTTTATCTGCTTGAGTGGTTGCTGCCTGAGAATAAAACCAATAAGATCTTTAAAATTTACTCTGTTGAATTTTGTTTTTTAACAGTCTTCAAGGTTCGTCTATGTTGTAGCAAGTGTCAGAATATCCTTCCTTTTCAAGGCGGGATAATATTCTATAGTATGGATACATCACTTTTGTTTACCCATTCATCTGTTAGTAAATACCTCAGTTGTTTCTGTCTCTTGGCTATTGTGAATAATACTGCTATGAACAGCATTCATGAATCCCTGCTTCAATTCTTTTGGGTATATACTCAGAAGTGAGATTGCTAGATGACATATACTTGGTTTTGAGTTCTTATTTTAAGGCTTGAGTTTGCTCTTGAAAAAAAAATTTAACATGAATCTTGTGTTCAAAGTGTGAATGGGGGAAAAGTTCTGTAACCAAGCTTCCCTCTATGACTGTGGATGTCCCTAGCTCTACCCTGTGATAACTGACATTTGGACACTGGAACCATCTCCAGATACTACCTGTGTTAAAGCCAGACCATAGCAATGGCTACGAGACCCTGCCTGATCTCCCCTGACACCCTTTACTTCTCAGATCTCATCTACTGCTCTCTCCTCCATCCTTCCCCCTAAAGCCCCTGGCCTCTGGACTGTTAATGTACCAGGAACATCCCAGAAACACTCACCTTTCGGGTGAACCTGCCTCTCATCTTCTTCTTTACTCAAGTGTCCCGTGAGGATGATGCTCTCCCTGGACACTTGTTTAAAGTACCTCTCTCTCTCTCTCTCCCTTTCTCTCTCTCACACACATACATCCCTCAGCATTGCCTATCCTCCTTCCTTTCCTGCTTTATTTTTATCCGTAGTACCTACCACATTTAACATACTATTTTTAGCTTCTTTTTAAAAATAATTAATTAATTAATTAATCTTTTTATTTTTGGCTCCATTGGGTCTTCGTTTCTGCACACGGGTTTTCTCTAGTTGCAGCGAGGAGGGCTACTCTTCGTTGCGGTGGCTCCTCTTGTTGCAGAGCATGGGCTCTAGGTGTGCGGGCTTCAGTAGTTGTGGCACTTGGGCTCAGTAGTTGTGGCTTGTGAGCTTAGTTGCTCTGTGGCATGTGGGATCTTCCCAGACCAGGGCTCGAACCCGTGTCCCCTACATTGGCAGGCAGATTCTTAACCATTGCACCACCAGGGAAGTCTCTAGCTTCTTTTTAAAAAAATTCTACAGTGCTTTACAATTTTCAAAAGTTTCACACACATGATTTCATATAATCCCATAATAACCCTTTTTTCTCCTCTACCCGTATATTGCCCCTCTCCCATTTCCTCTCCCCACTTGTAAACATTAGTTTTTTCTATATCTGTGAGTCTGCTTCTTTTTTGTTTTGTTCACTAGTTTGTTGTATTTTTTTAGATTCCACATATAAATGATATCACACAGTATTTGTCTTTCTCTGTCTCGCTTATTTCACTTAGCATAATGCCCTCCAAGTCCATCCATGTTGCTGCAATTGGCAAAATTTTGTTCTTTTTTATGGCTGAGTAGTATTCCATTGTATATATATACCACATCTTCTTTATCCATTCATCTGTTGATGGACACAGGTTGCTTCCATACCTTGGCAGTTGTAAATTATGCTGCTACGAACATTGTATCCTCTAGAATTAGTGTTTTGGGTTTTTTTTGATATTAACATACTATTTTAAAAATCTATTTATTTTATTTATTTTCTGCCTTTCCCAGTAGGAGTTCAGCTCCATGAAGGCAAGGCTTCTGTTTTTGTTCACTACTGTGTCCTGGTGTCTACAAAGACATCTGACACATAGTAGGTGTTGGAGAGCGTGTAGCTGTAACTATGGTTAGCTTCAGAAGAAAATGAAGAAGTACATAGCAGTGGTCCAATTTAATTATGTATGTTGACCTAACGCCCCAAATGAGAGAACATAGAAAGCAATGTTTTATCCACATGTGGCCGATGATAAGTAATAGGATCTTACTTCAGGCTGTCCCCAAAGGAACCAGGGTGTTATTCTGCCTAGGGAGGATTGAATAGTGGCCCCAAAAGTTATGTCCAAGTCCTAACCCCCAGAACCTGTGAGTGTGACCTTACTTAGAAAAAGGAACTTCGCAGATGAAATTAGGTTTAGAGCAAACCGTAAATCCGAGGACAGGTGTCCTTGTAAGAGAAAGGCAGAGGGAGGGACTTCTCTGGCAGTCCAGTGGTTAAGACCTCGCCTTCCAATGCAGGGGATGCGGGTTCGATCCCTGGTCAGGGAGCTAAGATCCCACATGCCTCGCAGCCACAAAAAAACCCCAAAACGTAAATCAGAAGCAATATTGTAACAAATTCAATAAAGACTTTAAAAATTGTCCACATCAAAAAAAAAAAAAAGAATCTTTAAAAAACAGAGGAAGGCAGAAGGAGATGTGAAGTAGAGACACAGAGAGAAGATGTGAAGACAGAGGCAGAGGTTGGAATTATACATCTACAAGGCAAAGAACGCTGAGGATTGCAGCAGCCATCCGAAGCTGGGAGAGAGGCATTCAAGGGATTCTTCCTGAGAGCCTCCAGGAGGAAGAAACGTGCAGACGCCTTGATTTCAGACTTCTGCCTTCCAGGACTGTGAGAGAATACATTTCTGTTATTTTAGGCCACCCAGTTTGTGGTAATTTGTTAAGGCAGCCCCAGGAAATGAATACATCCTCCATCTATCTTTTTTAAATATTTTTTTTTTGCCGTGCTGCACAGCTTACTTGCTTGGCAGATCTTAGTTCCCTGAGGACGAGGGATTGAACCTGTGCCCCCTGCAGTGAAAGGGCTGAGTCCTAACCACTGGACCGCCAGGGAATTCCCCAATACATCCTCCATCGTTGTATCTAAGGTTCACTCTTTTCATTGTGTCTATAGGAGGACGAAGAAACGCACAGTTACATATTGCTTGCTCCTTTGCAGTGCTGTGTGGGAAAAAAAAAGATATAGATAGATGCAGAAACAGATATAGATACAGATATAGTTATGGCAAGCAATACCAGGGAAGCCAGACCCCAGATCTTGAGCTAGAAGTGACCTGTGGTGTCAATTCCTCGTCCCTCTCCGTTTCAGGAGCGAGACAGAAGCTCAGGAAATGGTGTGCCTACTGTCCTAAGAGTAGCTAATAGCAATCGTAACTTTAGCTAACAATTACTGAGCGTTAATTATGTGCCTGGCGCTGCGGTTTACGGATATTAATTCACTCAGATGTATAAGGGAGAGAGTAGTAGTATCCATATTTTACAGGGGAGGAAACCAAATCGCAGAGAAGTTAAATCATTTTTCTTTTTTCAGAAGAACAAAGTTTAATGTTCACATCCATATCTTTTCATATCTCTATTACCTCTTCTACTGACTCCTTCAATACTTCTGTAACACTTACTATGTGTGGAACACTCTTTCTCGTGCTGGGGTTTCGGCAGCCAACAAGATAGACAAGTTCTGTGCCTACATTAGGACGTTTATATTCAAATTTGAAAAGAAATTTAGTGAACAATACAATTTTAAATCATTTCTTCAAGGTAACCCAGAAAATCAGGGCTTAGACATGAACCCAGGAGGGCTCTCTCCAGAGACTGGAGTGTTAAAAACATCCAACCAAGTCACTCTGAAGATCTAGTTGGCTTTACTAGGCATTTCACTTATTAGGCAGTGTCCTGTCTGGCAGCTAGAAGGGCAGGCACTCCATGGGATTGTACAGAAACTGAAGGTTTTTATAAGAAGGGCGGGGCAGGGGAGCTATTAGCAAAAGAAGAGAAAGGATTCTTTTCAGTCCAGGACTTTTGTTTTGGGGAAAGGGAAAGGCAAGGGTTTTTTTTGGTCGCACCCCAAGACTTCTTAGTTCCCGCACCAGGGATCGAACCTGTGTCCCCTGCAGCGGAAGCCTGGAGTCTTAACCACTGGACCTCCAGGAAGTCCCAAAGCAAGGGTTTTATCATGCAGATCACTTCTTCTTCCTCTGGGGAAGAGAGAGGGCCCAAATGACTTGGTATTGACCAGAAAATTCCAAACTGGTTGGTTAAGATCAAATTTCTGGGGAAGGTCGGAACTGCAATTAGGCCAGGTTTTAAATCTGGGTTTGGTATCATGGGCTTTCAGCACCAGTGACAGTGACACCATTTTGGTCCTGTGGTTTTCTTTTTAACAGGGGCTTAGCAACATGCCACACAGAAGACAGGGCTCCCGCTGTCACCTGTTAGAATTGATCTCACTTGGCAGTCCAGGGGCCTGTCCACAGGAAGGATAAATTGTGTTGGGGAGGTGACTGGATGGTGGCAGCAAGACCCATCCTCAAAAGCGACCGTCCAGGCTCTGGGTCACGCTGAAGTTCTGCTTCTACTCTGATAAGTTGAATTCAGACCTTCCTTGTTTCCTCTGGCCCTCTAGGTTTCTATGGTGTTGAGAGTGAAAACACTTTTTGATGTACACATATTTTAATGGAGCTAAGAGAGGAGAAAACAGAAACTATGAGGAGGAGAAAGCAGGACAACCCTTGGCATCTATGGCTCCTGGAAATGCAGTTTTGATTTGTTTTTCTAATATTTACTTGTATTTATTTATTTGGTTGCACTGGGTCTTAGCTGTGGCAGCCTCGCTCCTTAGTTGCAGCTTGCCGGCTCCTTAGTTGTGGCATGCATGTGGGATCGAGTTCCCTGACCAGGGATCGAACCCGTGGCCCCTGCATTGGGAGGGCGGAGTCTTAGCCACTGAGCCCTGACGGAAGTCCCTGGAAAGGCAGTTTTTTTTCAAACCTTTGAAATAAAGACGAGTAAAGGTGCTCATCTCACTGTCCATTCCCTCTGATGAAGAGCAGGGAGCATCTGTGAAATTGGGTGTAGCCTTTTAAACTAAGGGTTTGCAACCTTCTGAGTGGTCCCCGCTGGTCAGTTCACGCAGGTGTGTCAGGCTCATGCCTAACACAGGCACCAGTCCACTACGTCCCAGCTCAGCAAAAGACTGGGCACATGATCAGGGAGAGGACCTCCCTAAGGACTGGTGCGGCCTGCCCATAGGGGCACATGCAGATGGGGCTCTGTCCTGCAGGACATGACCCTGAGATTATCATACAATTCCACGATATGCGCTGATTCTACCTGAAAGCTGATATTTCCATTGGCGTGGATGCAGCCTGGAGGAATACGCTCGTCCCTGCCCCAGTCCTTTCTGATGTCCTTAAAACAGGAGGGAAGGGGGCAGGGCACCACCTTTAAAAGAATGACATGACCATTGGATACGACATAAACTGGTTAGAACCAATTAGGCCGAAGATGGCGGAAGATTCGACTTCAGCGGACCTTGGGCCTCATTATACGCTCATTGTAATAATACATTAGCACAGGCTAAAAAGTGGGTGGTGGCCCAGTTCCTGGAAATCCCCGCCCCTTCTCCAAAATAGCTGGCATAATCCTTCCACTCATTAGCCTATGAAATTACCCAGCCCACAAAAGCCAACCACCCCCTATTTCAGGGCCTCTGGCCTTCTGAGATGGTCCTCACTCTGTGGAGTGTGTTTCTCCCTTGGCCACTCTCACTTTCTGTGACAACCCCATGCCCTGGGGCCACTCTCGCCTTTTGAGGCGGATTGAATTCTGTCTATGGAATGTGTATCTCTCTAAATAAATCCACTACTTTTTTTTTTTTGGCCACTCCGCTTGCAGGATCTCAGTTCTCCAACCAGGGATCGAACCCAGGCCCCCTGCAGTGAAAGCACAGAGTCCTAACCACTGGACCACCAGGGAATTGCCCCCACCCTTTTTTTAAAAAAATAAATCCATTTCTTACCTATCACTTTGTCTCTCACTGAATTCTTTCTGCAAGGAGACATAAAGAACCTGAGCTTCATTAAGTCCTGAGACCAGGTGTGTGATCTCAATTAAAAGACAGTGGGGGGACTCCCCTGGTGGTCCAATGGTTAAGACGCCATGCTTCCACTGCAGCCGGTATGGGTTAGATCCCTGGTCGGGGAACTAAGATCTCGTGTGCTGTGTGATGTGGTCAAAAAAATAAATAAATAAAATAAAACAAAAGACAGTGGGTTCGAGTCCCAGTCTGGGTTCTGGCCAGGTTCAAGTCCCAACCTGAGGGGCACAGTTTCACCCCCACTGCCAGTTCTGGCCCTGCCTCTGCCCTGGACTTCAGCCCTGGTCCCATGAACTGACTAACTTGGCACCTCTGCTTTACTCTTTCCCTCTTTCCCATGGACACTATTATACTTTGTGATATTGTGATCAAATATGTATCTGGTCTTTGCCCGTTTCTGGCACAGAGCTCCTAAAACCCTTGGAATTTCCTTAGTGATAAGAGTGAAAAAGTGTCTTAATATTCATAACAAACCCCTTTCAACCACACCTGAGTTTATGTTAATGAAGTGAGTTTTGGAAAGCACCATAGGATGGGGGCTCGTTGCCAGGGGAACCAATCATGTGGTTGGTGACAGGGTTAGTCTCCTGGGGGAGGGGAGAGAGCCTGGAGGTCGGACCAATCTCCAGTGGCCAGTGATTTATTCAAGCATGATTTAAATATAATGAAGTCTCTGGGGCTTCCCTGGTGGCGCAGTGGTTAAGAATCTGCCTGCCAGTGCAAGGGACACGGGTTCGAGCCCTGGTTGGGGAAGATCCCACATGCCGCGGAATAACAAAGCCCGCAAGCCACAACTACTGAGCCCACGTGCCACAACTACTGAAGCCTGCGCGCCTAGACCCCGTGCTCTGCAACAAGAGAAGCCAGGACAATGAGAAGCCCGCGCACCACAACAAAGAGTAGCCTCCGCTCACCACAACTAGAGAAAGCCCGCACGCAGCAACGAAGACCCAACGCAGCCAAAAACAAACAAATAAATAAATAAATTTATAAAAAAAAATAAATATAACGAAGTCTCCATGAAAACCCAAGAGGGCGGGGTTCAGAGAGCTTCCAGGTTGGTGAACACGTAGGGATTGGGGACAGAACCTCTGGGCCCTTGCCCCAGACCTTGCCCTAGGCATCTCTTCCATCTGGCTGTTCCTGAGTTATATTCTTTTACAATAAATCGGTGATCTAGGAAGAAAATTTTTCTCTGAGTTCTGTGAGCTGCTCTAACAAATTAATAGAATCCAAGGAGGAGGGTGTTGGAACCTCTGATATGTGGCTGGTCAGTCGGAAGCACAAGTGACAGCCTAGGCTTGGGACCGGCTGCTGAAGTTGGGTTGGGGGCAGGGGACAGCCTTGCAGGACTGAGCCCTTAACTTGTGGGACCTGATGCTGTCTCCAGGTAGATGGCATCAGAATTGAGTTGGATTGTAGGACATCCAGCTGGTGTCTGAGAATCGCTTGGTGGCGTGGGGAAAACCCACACACAGAGGAACTGTAACTAGAATCATGTGATACCTTCACCCCTGGGCTGAGTCTCCCGCTGACCTGACCTGTCTTTAGCCACCAGGATTCCAGTGAAACCAGCTACATGCCGGCTGGACCTGGGCTGGCTCTCCAGGATGGGGACTTCACACACGATGCCTGAGAGCCTCCAGAGTTTGCCTGAGCCCACGGTGATGGCCACTTTTTGTCCCATCTGCATGGGATGGTGGGCATGGCCCTATGCTGTGCAACTGGCACCCCATAAAAGGGGGGGTTTTCTGGGCTGAATTGTACCCCCTCCATATTCATATGTTGAAGTTGTAACTTCCAGTACCTCAGAACATAACCGTAATTGGTGATAGGGTTTTCAAAGAAGTAATTAAGGCCAAATGAGGTCATATGGGTGGGCCTTTATCTGATATGACTGATGTCCTTATAAGAAGCGATTAGTACATGTATAGCTGATTCACTTCATTGTAAAGCAGAAACTAACACACCATTGTAAAGCAATTATACTCCAATAAAGATGTTTAAAAAAAAAAAAAGAAGAGATTAGAACACAGACCCACAGAGAGGGAAGACCATGTGAGGACACAGGGAGAAAATGGCCAGACATCTGCAAGCCAAGGAAAGAGGCCCTCAGAAGAAACCAGTCCTGCTGATATCTTGATCTTGAAACTGTGGCCTCCAGAACCGGAGGAAATAAATTCCTGTTGTTGAAGTCATTTGGTCTGTGTTGCTGTGTTATTGGCAGACCTAGCAAAGAAATACAGAGCTTTTGCATCTCTCCTTGTCCCAGTCTCCTCTGGGGCCATTTGTCCTGAACCATCGTGCATCTGCCTCTCCCCTACGTTCCTGATAAATGACTTTGCTCATTTCCTGCCCGTGGCCTTATTTCACCCTTGCTTCTAGATCAAGTGCCTGGTACATAACTGACACTCAATAAACGACTTTTATTTATTCATTTTTAAAATTTTTATTGGAGTAATGTTGATTTAAAATGTTATGTTAGTTTCTGCTGTACAGCAAGGTGAATCAGTTATACATATACCTATTTCCACTCTTTTAAAAATTCTATATAGGTCATTACACAGTATTGAGAAGAGTTCCCTGTGCTATACAGTAGGTCCTTATTAATGAATTTGTTTTATACATAGTAGTGTGTATATGTCAATCCCAATCTCCCAATTTATCCTTCACTCCCCTCTCCTCCCTGGTAACCATAAGTTTGTTTTCTACATCTGTGACTTTATTTCTATTTTGTAAATAAGTTCATTAGTACCATTTTTTTAGATTCCACATATAAGCGATATCATATGGTATTTGTTTTTCTCTGTTTGACATACTTCACTCAGTATGAGAATCTCTAGGTCCATCCAGAAAATGCTTTTATTTTTTGGTTTTTTAAAATAAATTTATTTATTTTTGGCTGTGTTTGGTCTTCGTTGCTGCGCATGGGCTTTCTCTAGCTGTGGCGAGTAGGGGCTACTCTTGGTTGCAGCGCGCGGGCTTCTCATTGTGGTGGCTTCTCTTGTTGTGGAGCACGGGCTCTAGGTGCGCGGGCTTCAGTAGTTGCGGCACGCAGGCTCAGTAGTTGTGGCTCGCGGGCTCTAGAGCGCAGGCCCAGTAGTTGTGCCACACAGGCTTAGTTGCTCCGCCACATGTGAGCCACCAGGGAAGTCCCAATAAATGCTTTTTAAATGAACAAATAGTGTTAATTTTTAAAGCATTTATCTTCCCAACAGAGTGGAACTTAATTCTTTACTTTGTATTCCCAGAAACCAGAAAACTCTGTGCATTGGGATGGATATAAATTTGACTGCGCTTGAGAGACTCCAAATGTTAGTTACTTACACGAGATAGGAGTTTATTTTGCATGTAACAGTGTGGAGGGAGATGGTCTGGAGCTGGTACGCAGCCCAGCTCAACGAGCTGGTGCAGGGTTCAGGCTCTGTCTGAATTGTTACTCCACCTTCCCCAGATGTTGCCACCATCTTCATGATCTCAGGTGCCTCCTCACTATGCCTGAGTTTCAAGTAGCAGGATGGAGAGAGGGAGGGGAAAGGCACTCACCCTACCTTTTAGGATAAGACCCAAATGTTGCACACATGGCTTCTACTCACATCCTATTGTGAATTTGGTCACATGGCCACACTTAACTGTAAGGGTGGCTGGGATGTACAGTCGTTATTCTGGACGCTAAAAATTCTGCTATTATGGATGAAGAAGAGAATGGATGCTAAGAGACAACTAGAGATCTTTGCCAAACCATGTCTCATAACAGATGAAATTATTCTCAATAAAGAATGTATGAATAGAATAATAATCCAAGGGGCAATGAGGTGTATTGAAAATACACCTGAGGGGGGACTTCCCTGGTGGCTCAGCGGATTAGACTCCATGCTCCCAATGCAGGGAACTAGATCCCACAGGCATTCTGTGCTATAACTAAGGAGCCCATGTGCTGCAACTAAGGAGCCAGGGGAGCCGCAACTAAGGAGCCCGCCTGCTGAAACTAAGACCCGGCACAACCAAATAAAATAAATAAATATTAAAAAAATATACCTGAGGAATTCCCTGGCAGTCCAGTGGTTTGGACTCCATGCTTCCAGTGCAGGGGCATGGGTTCGGTCCCTGGTTGGGGAACTAAGATCCCATCTGCCTTGTGGTAGAGTCTAAAAAAATAAAACAAAACAAAAAACCCCATCTGAACATGTATGTTTTTATTAATGTTAAGTTGGAATATTTACTATACATAGAGCCAAAGATTTTCACAGAACACAACAGAACATATTGTTAGATTTTCTACCTTGAGGAAACATCTCAAAAAAGGTAAACCTAAACATATGGGCATAGAGAAAAAAACCGCAAACTAGCTGGCATATACTTTAGGAGGCTGAAATATATGTCAAAAACAATTAGAGTAAGTATATTCTTATGGCAAAAATAACTCCTGTGCAGGTTCGATCCCTGGTCCAGGAACTAAGATCCCACGTGCCATATGGTGCAGCCATGGAAAAAAAAACTTCTGCGACTATGACCCATTTATTTCTAGCAGTACTTGGTATGTGACAAGATCGGCTGGAATTTCTCACTTTAGATCTTTCTTGAAAACCTCTATCTCCAGTCCCATTGCCACTCGTGGTCCCAGCCCTCATCATTTTGTACCTGGAGGTGCCACCCCTTCCCCATGTGGGCCTCTCCTCCCTCTGATGGTTTCTGTACATTACCTTGAGAAGATTTTTCCTGATGTTATGTTCTGGTTCAGAACTTCTGATGATTCTCTGATCAATTCCTAACCTCCTAGCTGAGCATTCTAGGATTTTGGTAGTCACTGGCTATTCAATACATCCAGTTTACTCCTCACGCTGGGAAACCTGTTGTCTGGATGTTCTCCTTATTCATTTAAATTTTCATTTTATTAGTGGATTACATGTTCACATGGCTCAAAAATAACCCAGCATAAGAAGTGACAGAGTGAAAAGTCTCCTTCCTACCCTGGTTCCCATCCACTCCATCTCTGTCCCTACCCTGTTTGTTTTTTAATTTAATTTAATTTATTTATGTATTTGGTTGCACTGGGTCAGTTGTGGCAGGTGGGCTCCTTAGTTGCGGCTCACTGGCTCCTTAGTTGTGGCATGCAAACTCTTACTTGCATCATGCATGTGGGATCTAGTTGCCTGACCAGAGATTGAACCCAGGCCCCCTGCAATGGGAGTGCGGAGCCTTAACCACTGAGCAACCAGGGAAGTCCCTCTGTCCCCACTCTTTATAAAGCTCTGTTGCAGGCTTTGGGTTCTTTGTGCAAATACAGGCAAGTACAGTTATATTTTCTTATCAGATGCCTGCCTTTTACACAAAACGTAGATTACTATATTCCAGATGTTTCTATTTCTATGTCAATGCACAGAGAGCTTCTTTATCCTTGTTTTTTTTTTTTTTTTTTTTAAGGAGATGTGCAGTGTTCCAGTGTGTGGAGTACCAACATTTATGTAACTGTCTCCACCCTGACAATTAGGTGGTTTCCAACCTTCTGCTATTACAAACAATACCTCAATGAATAACCTTATACATACATACACCATTCACCATTTTACACATATATGACTATATCTGCAGGGTAAACTCCTAGAAGAGGTGCCTGAGTTGTTCACCATTATGCTAGGTCCCCTTTCCTTTGGTACCACCTAGGCCTCTGTGCCAGGGCTTGTCACACTCCCTTGGTTCCTTGGAGAGATTTACTCCACAGGACAGTTGGAATAACTGGCATATTGTATGCATGATTCATGGGACATTATGAACCTGACTTTCTCTTCTCCCATCTCTCTAAAATGCATCCTGTGAAAATTATATTCACCTGCTCCAGATGATAACCGAAAGTTCGGCCTCTCTGTACACTGGTAAATCCCGGAGACAGGCTTTTGGGTGAAGTAGAAAAGGAGAGCTTTATTGCTTTGCCAGGCAAAGGGGAACACACTGGCCTTCTGCCTTGAAAAACTGTGTCCCAACCCCAGAGGATTGGGTGAAGGGTTCTATGATAAGGGTTCAAAGGTGGGGCTGCTGACAAGATGAGGGTGTGAGCAGGGTCTCAGGTGGTCTCCTCGTCTTGATGAACTTCTCTGGTCCCTTTAATCTTGCCTAGGTGGCTGCTGCCCCTTGGCTGCCCCTCCTTTGATTAGCAACTGTTCGAATGCACCCTTTGGAACTCAGGGAAGGTCATGGAGGCTGGAGTCTTGCCTGTAAGAAATGGCGGACGAAAGGAGGCCTCCATGCCTGGGCCCCACTGGGTTTCAGTGCCTAGTAGCCCCACAGGGCCGCACTCGGTTTCAGTTGGTGTATTAATATCCCAGGGCTTCTGTAACATAGTACCACAAACTGGATTTTCCTATCTCACAATTCTGGAGGTTAGATGTCCAAAATCAAGGTATGGGCAGTGCCATGGTCCCTCTGAAACCTGTAGGGGAATCCTTCCTTGCCTCTTCCTAGCTTTGCTGGTTTGCTGCATCACTCCAACCTCTGTCTTCATCATCACATGGTGTTTCCCTGTGTGTCTCTGTCTTCACATGGCCTTCGGATAAAGACCGCAGTCATATTGGATTAGAGGCCCACCGTGTTCCTGTATGATCACATCTTAACAACATCTGCATCCGCAAAGACCCCAGTTCCAAATAAGGTCACATTCTAAGGTACCGGGGATTAGGACTTCATAGCTTTCTTTGCATGGGGGCGGAAGGGGACACACAATTCAACCCATAACAAGGGCCCAAAACTTTTCTGTTTTTGGGAGACAATGTTAGGGTCACTTTAAGTCACAAGCTCACTCTCAATTCAGAAACTTGTATGTCCAGTTCTGGGTTCATAATCAGTCCTTCAAGCTCCACGCCAAGGCCAGCTACCCTCAGAGTTGGCAGCTGCCTGCCTGCAGGAAGGGGGTCTGCTCTCTGCTGCCCCCCTTGCCCATTCATCCCCATCCGCTGCCGTGGGCTCCCTCTCCAGCCAGCCCGCGTGGGAACTGCAGGAGGATGGGAGAGGTCTGACCAGCTCTGTGCTCTCAGGGCCTGCTATTGCGGTACTTTCCTACTCAAGGATATTTTTAGGGTTACTTTGGAGATTTCCATCTTGGAGACATCTTGGCTGCAAATCTCCTGATTCTGGCCAATGCAACTCGATTTGGGGAGTTTAATGCCACTTCTTCAGCCCCAGAGACCCAGCATTCCTCCCTCTGTCCCAGGTAGCCGTTTTGGACAGGACCGTCAGTGATCCAGGGCTAGGTCCTCCTTCCCTCCCCCGTTGCCCCCATCTGATTCAAAGTACCCTACAGGGAGGCAGCAACGAGCTCCTAGCTTTGCCACCAAAGCAGTCGGTCTCTTCTCTGGATTTCCCAGACGATGTCAGATGTCCATCCATTGGGTTCCCCAACTGAAGGGACACACATTAGCAAGCTTTCTGGGCTTCTCCTGGGGGATGGAGATGAAACCTCACAGCAAGGCCAGGGTTCTCCGCACAGAAATCTCACCCCAATCCTTGTCTCCTCACTCTGACCGTCTTGTATTTGCTTGCTCTGGTTGAGGTGGTGGGGGACCAGGTAACAACACTTCCTTTGCAGCTGTGGCAGGTGGAGTTTTTTCTCACACTCCCTTTGTGTCTGATACATGTGCATCACTGTGGCACCTCAATATCACAGTCTTTCCTCAACTGTCAGCATACAGGTGACTATGTATCGATAGGTAACAACAAAGTGGTCACTTAAAAGTTCTCTCTCTATGCCTTTTAAACAGGTAGGTCTTAAAAATTGAAGGGCCTTTTTTTCTTATTTTTATTTATATATTTATTTATTTAGGCCACACCGAGTGGCACACGGGTTCTTATTTCCCCGATCAGGGATCGAACCCCTACCCCTTGCATTGGAAGCATGGACTCTTAACCACTGGACAGCCAGGAAAGTCCCAAAGGGCCTTTTTCTCTAAAGTTTGTTTTTGAAAATAAACTATATATTTAGAATAGTTTTAGATTTACAGGAAATTTGCAAGATAGTGCAGAGTGTTCCTTTAACCAGTTTCCTATTATTATTTTCTATTGAGGTACAATTGATGGTTAATGTTATATTAGTTTCAGGTGTATTACATAATGATTCATTATTTGTATACACCAGTTTCTCATTACTAATATCTTACATAAGTATGGTATGTTTGTTGCAATTAATAAAACCATATTGATACATTTTTTAAAGCTATAGTCCATACTGTATTTAGATTTCCTGTTTTCTCTAATGTCCTTTCTCTATTCCAGGATTCCATCTAGATACCACATTAAATTTAACCATTTCCGTCCTCTTGGCTATGAAGTTCTCAGATTCTGCTTCTTACGGATGACCTCGACAATTAGAATTTGGCTAACGTTTTCCTTATGATTAACAGGGGTTAAGGGTTTGCGGGAGTGCGGTACAATAAAAAATATATTTGGTCTTTGCCCTCAATTCCTGGTACTGATCTCCTAAAGTCCTGGGAATTCCCTGAGTAATAAGAGCGTCTTTGTTATTCAAAATGAGGCCCTTTCAATGGAATCTGAGTTTATGCTAATGAGGTGATAATTGGTGAACCTCTAGCTGGCTTAGGATGGGGGCTGGTAGCCAGAGGAGCCAAGTGTGTGAAGAGGTTTGGCCCTTTCCCCTGACCCGCGTAAAGAAACCTCCCAAAAAACCTTGAAACAAAGGGGTTCAGAGGGCAGTGCTGTCAGGGTGGCCCCCGGGGGAGTGCGCGGAACCTCTGTGTCCCCCACCTCCTTCTGTGCATCGCAAACCGGTAACAGTAAGTACAGCGCTTTGCTGAGTTCTCTGTGTTCTAGGGAATTATCGAACCTGAGGGGTTCGGTGGTGGGAAACCTTGCGTTTGCAGTCGGCCGGGCTTTAGAAATGCGGGTAGCCTGGGTACCGTACCATTCGTGGCTGGCGTCTGAAGTGGAGGGAGAGAATTGAACTGGTTGTTGGTGCTGGAAAGGACACCATGTATTTGGTGTGTGTACGGGGTGAGACTAGGGAAGGCAAGCGGAGGGCCTGTATTTTTGCTGAGCATCTTGAGATAAGGATTTATAAAGCTGGAATAAGTGGGTGAGAGACTGGAGGGCTGCAGGAAGGAGGGTTAGAAAAATAAAAGGTCCACAACGGGCACGTGGTGGGGAGAGAAGACTCATGGAAGAGAAACCTCGGTGGGCCTTCTGTCTCCCCTGAGTGTGGTCCCAGCGTCTAACGCTAGAGAAGGCTCCGGGCGCCGCCGAAACCCGGGTGTTTGCAAGCCTTCCCTGTGGCCCCAGCCCGCGCTGTGGTCGGGCGGCCACGAGGGGGCGCAGCGCGGGGCGGGGACACAAGGACGACCGCCGGGCGGAGGAGCCGGCCGGCCTTCCCTCAGAAGTATTCGGGCCGCCGCGTGGGCCAGGGCGGGGGTCGGGGTCGGATGGGACACGCTGAGCGCCGAACCGCGGATGGCCGTGTCGTTGGTCACGGCCGCTGCTTTGCACTGCAGAAGGCCGGCCGACCGGCTCCAACCAGCGAGAGGGGGTGGGGTTTCCGGAAAGGCCGGGAAGGGATACTAAGAGGACCAACAGCGCCGACGCACTCACGCGCCTCCCCTCTGGACCCCGGCGGGTTCGGCCCTCCCTAGTCAGTGCGCATGCGCGGCCGAGGCCGCCTGCGTGCCTTCATTCCAGCCCCCGCCCCCGGCCCCGCCGGGCTCCTGGACCCGCCCCCGGCCCCGCCGGGCTCCGGGCCCCGCCCACGGCCCCGCCGGGCTCCTGGACCCGTCCCAGGCGCAGTATCCCAAATGCGAGTATTAGGACAGGCCAGCTAGCAGTCAGAAAACGTGGGCAAATTCTTATGTAACCTGGGTGTGGTTAGTGGCTTTCTAATGACCCAGTATCCAGATGCAAGGAAGAAAAAAACCAGACATTGCTACGTTAGAGTACATTGAAGAACAAAAACCGTGTAGCCAAGCTGAAACCGCACTCCTCAGACGGGCCTCTAACCCAGCCAAAACTCAGGTTGGGACTCCAACCCACAATCCCTGGCTTAGGAGGGACTAGAACCCACTGTCATTTAATGGAAACCACTCACCTGGTGTCAGGACTTACTGAAGCTCATGTTCTTTTGTCTCGTTGCAGAAAGAATTAAGCTTGAGGCAAAGCGATGGGCAAAGAGTGAGTTTATTAGCATAGGAGCTTGTGAGAGATACCGGCCGGCCGGCAATGGGTCTCAGCCCTGAGAACAAAGAGGGCTACATTAAAAAAAAAAAAAATTATTTTATGTATTTGGCTTTGCCAGGTCTTAGTTGCATTATGCGAACTCTTAGCTGCGGCACACATGTGGGATCTAGTTCCCCGACCAGGGCTCGAACCCCGGGCCCCCTGCACTGGGAGTGGAGTCTTAGCCACTGGACCACCAGGGAAGTCCAGAGGGCTACATTTTTATAATCAACGAAAAAGTGGGGAGGAGACAAGACCATCTTTTTCTCATTTTTGCGTAGATGTCAAGGCTTACATCATTAGTTCCTGCCTTGACCCCTATATGGTATAACTGGGACTCTCACGGCACTATTTAAATCATATGTATGTTAGCAAAAGGGTGGTGACAAATACTAAAATATGGTAATTCATCTCAGGTTTTGTATAATGTCCTCTTTCACCTAATTTCTTTGCCCTTTCACTGATATTCCTGTCTTGGCTACATGTATAAATGCTATTCTTCAAGGGCCATAAACTCCCTGACTTCATGTAACAGGATTTGGACCCCATATCTATTGTCTTGTGTTTTAACTAGCACAAGACTTGTGGCTTGAGTGTGCCTGGCACTTGAATGTGCCTGGTCTCCCTTCAGGGTAGTCTAGATTGTTGCTAGGTTACTGGATTCTTTTCTTGTGGTCATTAGCTTACAGCAGTCTCCCAAACTGCCTTAAAATTCCCTTTTTGTCTTTAATCCCCTAGTGGGATTTCTAAACTATTTAATTATTCTACTCTATCTGTATCAAAACCAACCACCAGACTCATACCATATATAAAGTAAAAGCCTGGCAACATATGTCACAGGTAAAGGGTTAATATCCCAAATATGTAAATAACTCAAAGATTGAGGGAACCAAAGACCAAAATCCAATTTTTAAAAAGGCAAGAGACAGGAATGGGCATTCTGCAAAAAAATATTTGTGAGGCCATAAAATAACATCCCTTAAACAAATGAAAAGATGTTTAATTACTCTCCTAATGAGGGAAATGCTCATTACTCTGAGATATCACTTCTAACCTACCCAACTTGCAAACAGCCAAAGCAACAGGACAGACTGTGGGAAAACAGGCATTCTGCTATATTGCTGGTGAGAATGCAAGATGGTTCAACTCCGATAAAGGGGAATTTGGAAATACCTAACAAAACTTAGAGTGCATTTACCCTTGACCTAGCAATTTCACAGGTAGGAACTTAGCTGAAGAAACACCTACATCCACATAAAAGTATATATATGTACAAGGCTACGTATCACAGCACTGTGTGCAATGACAAAATTTTGGAAACAGCCTCAGTGACAATACATCAGCAATTGGTTGAATAAACCCTGGTACATTGACACAATGGAGTACTATGCAGTTGTAAAAAAGATCAAGGAAGATCTTCCATGAACGGATATGGAGTGATTCTAGGATATGTTGAAAAGTGAAAAAGGTAAATACAAGAGGATACAAATATTATGCCTTTTTTTGTGTAAAAGAAGGGGAAATAGTAAAATACTGAAGTATTTTTCTATTTTTGCAAAGAAAAAAAAAACCCAAACAAACCCATGGGGAAGAGTAAACCAGAAACTAATAAATTGGTTACTTACAGTGAATGGGTAGGAATGGGGTGAAAGGCTAGGAGAAACGACAATTATTCAAGCATACTTTTTTTTTTTTTGGTAGTTTTGACTTTTAGAGATGTGAATGTTTTAATATTAAAAAAATAAAATTTAATTCAACAAAGATGGGGGAAAAGAAACCTAAAATTGAATATAAAAAGAAGTAAACAAATGAACTAAACTGCATAGTAAATTAACCATAGGGAAGAAAAGTAAACCCAAATTACTTTTGAACAGAGTTTTTTTTTTTTTTTTTTTTTTGCGGTACGCGGGCCTTGGGCCTCTCACTGTTGTGGCCTCTTCTGTTGCGGAGCACAGGCTCCGGACGCGCAGGCTCAGCGGCCACGGCTCACGGGCCCAGCCGCTCCGCGGCATGTGGGATCTTCCCGGACCGGGGCACGAACCCGTGTCCCCTGCATCGGCAGGCGGACTCTCAACCACTGCGCCACCAGGGAAGCCCGTTGTTTTATTTTTTAAAAATATTTATTTATTTAGGCTGCGCTGGGTCTTAGTTGTGGCACCCAGGATCTTCGTTGCAGCATGCGGGATCTTTAGTTGCATAGTTGCAGCATGC
Organism: Tursiops truncatus; assembly: GCF_011762595.2. Lineage (NCBI taxonomy): Eukaryota > Metazoa > Chordata > Mammalia > Artiodactyla > Delphinidae > Tursiops > Tursiops truncatus. The sequence continues at coordinate 135,803,055 of NC_047037.1, read as the reverse complement.
ATGTGGGATCTAGTTCCCTGACCAGGGCCCCCTGCATTGTAAGCGTGGAGTCTTACCCACTGGACCACCAGGGAAGTCCCTTGTTTTTCAGATTCTTTCCATTAGAGATTATTACAAGATAGTGAATATAGTTCCGTGTGCTATACAGTAGGTTCTTGTTGTTTGTCTGTTTTATATATAGTGTGTATATGTTAATCCTAAACTCCCAGTTTATCCCTCCCCCCACTTTCCCCTTTGGTAACCATAAGTTTGTTTTCTGTGTCTATGTTGAACAGAACTCTTGACTATATGCTTTCTGTGTGTAAACTAGCAAATAAAACTACAAAGAAATTTCGAACTTCACTTAGTTGGTACTAGTCTGTCCTGGCAATTCTGAAACTACTTTCTGTGTACTGTGGGATTAAGCAAGTTAGTAACTATCATGGTATTGTTGGGAGTGAAGATTCTCACTGTGGGAGAAGGGTGATACAAATCTGGAGGGAGGGAACGCAAGGAAGAGCTCTGTGGGTTGGACTCTATTTCCTAGATCTGTCTGCTGAAAGCACCTTGGGAGGGCCACCCCAGTAGCCCTGAACATTCCCAGTGTTCATATTTTGGTTTCTAAATCCCATTCTCCACAGTTGCTTGGAGAAATAGCTCACTCAGGAGGGGCAGGGCAAGTGAAAGATGAGCCAGGAATAGCTTGTGGTGCCAACTGAAAGCAAGGAGGTGCTCAAAGAATGATGGGGACGTCAAACAATGATGAGCACCCAGGGGCCAGCTCGACAACGCTTCCAGCGGCCAAATTTGTAACAATTTGAGCATCAAAATGAGTAATGACAATAATGAATTCTCACATTAAAAAAAAAGAATCCATGTGTATTAACACATGTATGTGGAATCTAGAAAAATGGTATAGATGAACTTTTTTTGCAAAGCAGATATAGAGACACAGACATAGAGAACAAATGTATGGATACCAAAGGGGAAGGGGGGGGATGAATTGGGAGATGGGATTGACATATATACACTACTATGTATAAAATAGAAAACTAATGAGAACCTACTGTATAGCACAGGGAACTCTACTCAATGTTCTGTGGTGACCTAAATGGGAAGGAAATCCAAAAAAGGGGATATATGTATATGTATAGCTGATTCACTTTGCTGTATAGCAGAAACTAACACAACATTGTAAAGCAACTATACTCCAATAAAAATTAATAAAAAATAAAATTAGAACAAAAAGAAACCATGAATTCAGAGGGATACTAAAAAGCAAATAAACTTATAAACAAATAGAGGTAAAAGAGACAGTTCTTTACCGTAATATGTCAACTAATAAATGCTGAAGAAACAAAGAGTTAGAAAAGTCACCTCATTGCAACTATTATAACAGTAGCTGATCCAGGTAGGATACTGAAACCACTGGTGGAAGCTTGTTGGGGAATAAGATATTACACAGTCTCAAAGGATCACTCCATAGATTATTTATTAATTATAAAGGTAAAAACGGAAGCTTTATAGTGGGAAAATCTGGTGGATACCACCTTAACCACATGACCAAAATCAGCATGATGCAGAATGACGTCATGTGCCAACAATGCATTACATCCAGCAAACTTAAATTGAGAGACAGGCTACAAAATAATGGTCCTGACTCTTCAAAAATGTCGAAGTCACGAAAGACGAAGACTAAGGGACTGTTCCAGATTAGAGATGAATAAAGAGACATGACAACTACGTGAAAGGTGTGACTTTGAATTGGGAAAAATAATATTGCATAAAGGATGTTATTGGGACAATTGGCCAAATGTGAATATGGACTCAGTTGTACATATTAGCATTGGATCAATGTTAAATTTTCTGAATTCGATCACTGCAGTGTGGTTACCTAAGAGAGCCTTCCCGTTCTTGGGAAATAATCCCTGAAGTACTTAGGAGTGCAGAGTCATGATTTCTGCAACTTAATCTCAAATGGTTCAGGGATGAAAAAAAGTCTCTGTTATGCTTTGTACCACTGAGTACATATTCCACAATTTGCACTATATGTTCCCTATTGTTGAACATTAACAGTTTTCCAATTTAAAAAATCACTCTTACAATGTTGCTATTAACATCTTTACAAATATAATTTCTTCTTTATTTTAAATTTTATTTTTATTTATTTATTTTTGGCTGCATTGGGTCTTTGTTGCTGCACGTGGGCTTTCTCTAGTTGCAGCGAGCGGGGGCTGCTCTTTGTTGTGGTGCGCGGGCTTCTCATTGTGGTGGCTTCTCTTGTTGCGGAGCACAGGCTCTAGGCGCGTGGGCTTCATGGTTGTGTCACGTAGGCTCAGTAGTTGTGGCTCGCGGGCTCTAGAGCGCAGGCTCAGTAGTTGTGGTGCACGGGCTTAGTTGTTCGGCGGCATGTGGGATCTTCCCAGACCAGGGCTCTAACCCATGTCCCCTGTGTTGGCAGGCAGGCTCTTAACCACCGCACCACTAGGGAAGCCCTCTTTCTTCTTTTGTTACCATTTTTAGGATAAATGCTCAGAATTATGAATACCAAATCAAAGAGTGTAAATGTTTGGATGGCCTTTAAGTAGAGAGTAGTAATTTAAGATTCCAAGAGTGGCTGATTTAAATAGAAGGTTGTATGTAAAATGGGAGGAGAGAACACAGAGCTACAAATAGCAGGAGATTCTGAAAGCAGCTGCTCATGCAAAGGACTCTCTCCCATTGCTGGAAAACTCCCCACACCGTGCTTACAAAAGACTTTTTAGTTAGTAACACCCCTGCCGTTGTCCTGGGACCCATGGGTCTAATCCAAGCCACCATGGCCTAAATTTAGACATTGGACAATAAGGGATTTGTGATTAGCTGACTCAGTTGTTTCTGGGGGATTCTGCTGATCAAGAACCACAATGTGCTGTTTTGTGTTCAAGAACCTCATGATTCTCCAAGACAGTTGTGAAAATCAGTATAAATCTAAAATAAAAAGAAAGAGCATTTGGCCTAAAAGATACTGAGTTGAAACAAAAACCACTGGTAATGGGAATGTAAATTGCTATAACTACTTTGGAAAACAGTTTAGTATTATCTTTTAACACTGAACATTAACTCGATCCAGTAATTCCTGTCCTAGGTCTGTTCCCAGAGAAACGCTTGCCCATGGGCCCTGCAGACAAGTAAGGGGATGCTCAGAGCAGCATTGTTGGTCAGAGTGAACAAGCTGGAAATAACCCAGTGTCCATCAATAGGACAATGGCTAACCAAATTATGGTATAGTCATATAGCAGGATATTATATCGAAGTGAAAATGAATACACACAATTCTATGTGTGAGTCTGAGAAACAATGATCGGAAAAAATGCAAGGCTCAGAAGTTTACTTTTTGAATAATATTATTTTTATAAAGCTAAAACCCCCACAATGTACGTGTAGGGATGTATTCACTTGTACTAAGACATTTTTATTTTTTGGCTGCTCCAAGTGGCATTTAGGAACTTAGTTCCCCGACCAGGGATTGAACCCACACCCCCTGCAGTGGAAGCATGGAGTCTTAACCACTGGACCCCCAGGGAAGTCCCTGTATTTTTATTTTTTAAAGCATGGGAATTAAAAATGTAAAATTGAGGAAAGGGAGGCAGGGGGATGGGGTAGACAAGAAGTACAGAGTTATTGGCATTATTCTCGTTTTTTTCCTTTCTCCCTTTCTCCCTTCCTTTCTTTTCTTTTTTAAATATGCACTGTAAAGTGTTCAAGAGGGATATCCAGGATGGAGTATTTATCAAAGAGTTTATCACTTGATTTGATTTCCAAGCTTCTCCAGGTGAGATGCTGCCTTCCATGGGTGATGTAAATCTAGGAGGGTAGCTTAATAGTTAGGATGGCAGATCCCAGCTGGCTGGATCCAAGGGGTGCAGTCAACAGGATACACTTTAACAGGAATCAGCATGTTGACACTGGTTTCAAATATCAGCAGCAGAAGTATAGATAGAATTAGGATTCGTGAGTTTTAGAAAAAAGAAAGTTTTTAGGATTTTATATGAATGCAAGTTCAATAAGCTATCAAGCACATTTGGCAACATTCTAGTTCTTACGTTGAGGGGTAGGTACACAATGTTCATCTTATTACTAGACTTTGTACCTTACATATGTTACAGAAATTCTATTGAATGTGTTGAATAACAGATTAAAATTTAAAACATCACTGGTATCTACTGTTTTTGTATGTCGAATTTGAAAATAGCAATGTAGATAAAATCAGGAAACTTATAATTTTATAATTGGAAGAGGCCTTCAAGATGATGGTCTAATCCGAAATGTAACCATTTAAAAATTATAAGTACTAGGGAATATTTATAGGTTGGGAAATTGGGGAGGACTCTCTAAACATAAAAACAATGGGAAAAGTCATGAAAAAATTGGTTTTGTTTAATTAAAATGTAAAAATGGTACATTAAAAATCATCTTAAACAAAATTAAAAGGCAAATGACAAACTGGGTTAAATATATGCCACAAGTGGGACTTCCCTGGTGGTGCAGTGGTTAAGAATCTGCCTGCTAATGCAGAGGACACAGGTTCAAGCCCTGGTCTGGGAAGATCCCACATGCTATGGAGCAACTAAGCCCGTGTGCCACAACTACTGAGCCTGCGCTCTAGAGCCCGTGAGCCACAACTACTGAGCCCATGTGCCACAACTACTGAAGCCCACATGCCTAGAGCCTGTGCTCCACAACAAGAGAAGCCAGCATAATGAGAAGTCTGCGCACCACAACGAAGAGTAGCCCCTGCTCGCTGCAACTAGAGAAAACCCACACACAGCCAAGAAAAAAAGACCCAACACAGCCAAAAAAAAAAGACCCAACACAGCTAAAAAAGAAAAAAAAAATGCCACAAGTATTTGCCAGCCTAGAGTTAATGTCCTTAATATATAAAGAACCCATAAAATCAACAAGAAACACACCAAAACTGAAAAATGGCAATGGACTTTAGCACAATGAAGGAAACTTATCAACAAAACAAGAAAGTAGCCTACAGAATGGGGGAAGATATTTGCAAGCAATATGTCTGATTAGGAGTTAATATCCAACATAGGTACACAGCTCATAGAACTCAACATAGAAAAAACGAACAACCAAGGACTTCCCTGGCGGACCAGTGGTTAAGACTCTGTGCTCCCAATGCAGGGGGCCCAGTCAGGGAACTAAGTTCCCACCTGCTCCTCAGCCAAAACAAAAACAAACAACCTGATTCAAACATGGGCAGAGGACTTGAATAGACTTTTGTCCAAAGAAGACATGCAGATGGCCAACAGACATATGAAAAGATGTTCTACATCACTAATCATCAGGGAATTATAAATCAAAACCACAGTGAGATATCACCTCATACCTGTCAGAAAGGCTATCATAAAAAAGACAATAAGTAAGCATTAGTGGAGATGTGGAGAAAAGGGAACTCGTACTCTACACTGTTGGTGGGGATGAAAATTGTTGCAGCTACTATGGAAAACAGCATGGAGGTGTCTCAAAAAACTAAAAATAGAACTACTGTATGATCCAGCGATTCCACTGGAGTATTTACCTGAGGGAAACAAATACACTAATTTGAAAAGATATATGCATGCCAATGTTCATTGCAGTACTATTTACAACAGCCAATATATGGAAGCAACCTAAGTGTCCATCATTAGATGAATGGATAAAGAAGATATGGTATATATATATATATATATATATATATATATATACATACACACAATGGAATATTACAGGCATTAAAAAGAGAAATCTTGCCATTTGGGACAACATGGATGGAGCTAGAGGGTATTACACTAAGTGAAGTAAGTCAGACAAAGAAAGACAAATACCGAATGATCTCATATATGTGGAATCTAAAAAACAAAACAAAATGAGAAAAGACTCATGGATACAGCGAACAAATGGGGGGGGTGGGGCAAAATAGGTAAAGGGGATTAAGAGGTACAAACCTCCGGTTATGAAATAAGTAAGCCAATGGGATGTAATATACAGCATAAGAAATATGGTCAGTAATTTTGCAATAACTTTCTATGAGGATAGATGGTTACTAGACTTATTCTGGGATCATTTCATAATGTATGCAAATATCAAATCATATGTAGTACACCTGAAGCTAACATAATATTGTATGTCAACTATATTTCAATAACAAAACAAAAGAAAAAATGGCAATGGATATGAACCCATAATTCATACAGAAATCCAATGACCAGAGAAAAACAAATACCGTATGCTAACACATATATATGGAACCTAAAAAACAATGGTTATGGGCTTCTCTGGTGGCACAGTGGTTGAGAGTCCACCTGCCGATGCAGGGGACACGGGTTCGTGCCCCGGTCCGGGAAGATCCCACATGCGGAGCGGCTGGGCCCGTGAGCCATGGCTGCTGAGCCTGCGCGTCCGGAGCCTGTGCTCCGCAACGGGAGAGGCCACAACAGTGAGAGGCCCGTGTACCGCAAAAAACAAACAAAGAAACAAAAAACAATGGTTATGAAGAACCTAGGGGCAGGACAGGAATACAGACGCAGATGTAGAGAATGGACTTGAGGACACCGGGAGGGGGAAGGGTAAGTTGGGATGAAGTGAGAGAGTGGTATGGACTTATATATACACTGCCAAATGTAAAATAGATAGCTTGAAGTAGCTGCGTAGCACAGGGAGATAAGCTTGGTGCTTTGTGATCACCTGGAGGGGTGGGATAGGGAGGGTGGGAGGGAGGGAGACGCAAGAGGGAAGAGATATGGGGATATACGTATATGTATAACTGATTCACTTTGTTATACAGCAGAAACTAACACACCATTGTAAAGCAATTATAATTACTCCAATAAAGATGTTAAAAAAAAAAGAAATCCAGTGACCAGTAAAACAATGGAAAAAACAAGTTTTTCTAATAAAACAAACAAGTGTATATAACAAAACATAAACAGACTCATAGAGAATAAACTAGTGGTTTACTAGTGGGGAGAGGAAACGGGGGGCAGGATAGGGGTAGGAGATACAAACTATAAAATAAATAAGCAAGAAGGATGTGTTGTACAGCACAGCGAAATATAGCCATCATTTTGTAATAACTTTAGGTGGAGTATAATCTATTAAAAATATTGAATTGCTATGTTGTACACCTGAAACAAATATATTATAAGTCAACTATACTTCAAACAAAACTAACATAAAAGGGTTTTTCGGGCTTCCCTGGTGGCGCAGCGGTTGAGAGTCCGCCTGCCGATGCAGGGGACACGCGTTCGTGCCCCGGTCCGGGAGGATCCCACATGCCGCGGAGCGGCTGGGCCCGTGAGCCATGGCCGCTGAGCCTGCGCGTCCGGAGCCTGTGCTCCGCAACGGGAGAGGCCACAGCAGTGAGAGCCTCGCGTACTGCAAAAAAAAAAAAAAAAAGGTTTTTCTAGTAATTCAAAAGGAAAGAAAAACTAATCTTTTAAAGAGATACAATTTTTCATTAATCAAAATAGCAAAGATTTAAAAAAACTTCTGTTAGAGCACTTGATATTGACAAAGCGTGCGCTAAAATAAGCCCTCAGTCTTTTATTAGAAGATAAAATTATACAGCATTTGAGGTAAGAAGTTTGGCTTTGTATTTCAATAGTCTTAGAAAGGTTCATATCCTCTGACCCAATAAAGTTACTTATAGGATCACAGGAATATATCCTAAACAATTACCAGAGAGGTGGCTTTCAAGTTTTGTACAGGACTGTTCTAAAACAGTCCCAACAACGTAAGAATGGCTACACAAATCATGGACACCCAAACGTGGACTATTTCGTAGCTGTCAAAAATCATGTCATTTGAAGATGTTGATTCTGATTACCCCTGAATTTCAGCCCTCTTATTTATCAACAGTGATGGAGATTTTTAGATTGAGGTTTTTCTCTGAGCTGGAGTTATTCCGTGGACCATCCATAAGCACTTCCTGGAGGTCAGAGACGATTCTTTTCCCTTTTGGGGGAGTATTCTAATTGATACCATGCGTCAGTCTGCACTCCACCACAGAATCATGAATTCCCTATTCCCCAGCAGAGGAAACCTTAAGTCCTTGCTTGAAATTGCTGTGTTGGAAGTGAAGGATTCAGGGTTCAAATGGCAGAGTCCCTCATCCCTAGGGCAGCAGTGGAAATCCGGTGTTGCTTTTACTTAGTAAAGGAAAAGGCAGAGTTAAATCCAGCTCTCAGTCACTCTTGTAGTGAAGGAAGGAGTAACACCGGGAAGAGAAATCCTCTGAGTCAACAATTTAAGCCCCATCCTCTGCCCCTTCTTCAGAAAACATCCTATCGAGAGTAGTCCAATTTGGCTACTTTTCTCTCTCACTCATTAAGCAAAACCTTCAGCCACCTTCACTAAGAGCTGGGAATCCAGCCAGATCCGGTCCCTGCCCCCCAGGGTTTCCAGTCTCCAGGGCGAGGCAGACCCTTTGCATCAGCAGTGCAAGGTGGGTGAGCGTGGTTACAGGGCAGTGTGGAAGGGGGCCTTCCGCCACCCCCAGGAGGTGACATTTTGACATTTAAGGCAAGACCTAATGTTTCAGTTGTTCAGGTAGGAGGATGTTGGGGAAGGCGAGGCGCAGTGTTCCAGGCCGCCCAGTAGAGGAGAGCAGCGGGAAGGGTGCTCTGGAGCAGACAGAAGCCCACGCCAGGGTGGCCAGCGGTGGCCGGAGCGGGCTGGGGAGCGGTCAGCATTTGGGGTTGTGCCGCGGCAGCGGGGCCCCACCGAGGGGGGTATCCCGACCCGGCCTTTCCCACCGTCTGCTTCCCACGTCCCCGCTGCCACCTGCTCTGTCCTTGGTGTTGAAGCCTCGGCCCTCCTCGGGTACATTTCGGCGGCGGCCTCCCACTCCGTCGGCCGCGCTGCACCGCGGGGCGCAGGTGCTGGGGCCCGGAGGCCTGGAGAGCAGCCGCGGGGTCCCGGGCTCGGCCCACAGGCACGTGCTCCCTGGGCTCCCTCCTGCCAGGTAAAGGGCTGGGGCGCCGGGGGCCGAGGGGTACGCTGGTGGGTGGGTTCCCCGAGAAAGGGCTCGGGTTTCCTGCCTTGATCATGCTGTTTATGCCCTTAGCGGGAGTTATTTATAGAAAGGAGTAGTTTAATCACGGCTTGCTCTTCTGCTTTTGCTCTTTTCATTTTCAAGATGCCTGATGGGGGCTGGATGCACTCAGCTTTCCGGAGCTGGAATCTTGTTCACAGCGGGCTGCTTAAAGCTGTCCCAGTGCGGCTGCATCATCTGCTCTTGGCTTCTCCAGGAAACGGCTTTTTCTCTGTTCAGGGCTTTACAAGCATTTTATAAACACAGAACATAGCAGCCCTGTGGTTACTGAGATGCTTCTTCCTTTTCTACAGTCTGAATTTCTCTTTTTATTCCACCAGATTTACTGTTATTTTATTATAAACTTTTAGCTTTGGGGGCTAAGAAGCAGGGTCTGCATAAAGGCCTTTTAAAAATCAAAGGTTGACTGCAAAGCAAGGGACATCAACAAGGGGCAGTGCAGCTTCGCCTCTATGGAGACTGGATAGTGGTGCTTCTATGGAATCATAAATTCAGTGAAAACAAGGAAGCAAAGCCCAGGCTGGGAATGTAAGGGGTTGTATGAACGCTCCCACTTTCCCATTGATTCTTTCCATGGAACTTCCCTTTCCAGACCCATGAAATTTCCAGTAGGCGAAGGTTTATAATAGGTATGACTTTTTTTCCCACTGTTTGGTTTTCTCTAGTCACCGAAGTTTCAGCTCCTAGGGGAAAATGTTCAGGCTGGCTGAGAGCAAAGAGAAAATTATTATGTGACTCATCGGTCCCTTTCTGTGGAGCTTTCAGCCACAAGGAGAGGACGTATCTGTCCTTGGTGTTACTGCAGTATCCACCATTTCAGGCTGAGTCTGCTTTTTGAATCAGTCTTTTTCACCTGTGCTTTGCTGGGTGACACGCACACTCACAGGGCCCTCTGGTTTAGGACCCTTTTAGTTTTTCATCCTTCAGTTCCTTTACTTTCCTAGTTCTCCCTTGATGTCCCTCTGCTTGTCCCTTTGTTCTTCCTTGCCCCCTTCTCAGGGCTCAGATATGCCCTGTCTGGGATGCTCACACAGGCTCAGCCCTAGGCTGCTGCGGGGATGCGCTGCTAATGATGATTCTCATTTTAATTGTAAACGTGTTAGTCATCTTCCCCATTCATTCCTTTGACCTTAGTAACTGGCCCTTTATTTTATTTATTAAAAAAATTTTTTTGGCCGCGCCTCAAGGCTTATGGGATTTTAGTTCCCCCCACCAGGGACTGAACCTGCACAGTGAAAGCGTGGAGTCCTAACCACTGGACCGTCAGGTAATCCCCCAACTGGCCCTTTACAAGAGAGATCTTTGTTCAGAAAATGGGACAGGTTGCTAGGAAGACAAACTCTCCTCTAAGGATGGGGTTTCAACTGTTTGCTGTTCATTCTCCCATCTGCTGAGGTGGTTTAGACTTCATTTGCTTGTGAATGTGTGTGTGGCGTTTTCTGGTCTTCTGGAAACTTAAGGTACTAATCACCCTAACTGCAGGTCCTATCTGATGGGCAGGTAATTGCTCACAGATGGTGACTCCCCTCCCCAATGAGGAAAACCTTTACGTGCCTAGGATGTAAAGGACCACTCCCCTCTGCTGGATGAAGATAAATTTGCTTTCTGCGGAGAAAATTTTGTGAGTACTTCGCTCTGTAGTGGCCAACTGGGTAAAAGAGTTAACAGTTCTACTTCACGTTACAGGTACTAGAGGTATGAGCCAGTGTAGCTGCAAGAAACTTTTATGCAGCACCTACTGTGCTATACCGCAGTGCTGAATACTGGGCATATGGAGGCGAATGAGGTCACTGCAGATCAAATCCTTGCAAACTGAATCATGGTGTAAATGTATTAGGATCTGAGAATTTCAGAGCCTGAAGGGGAAGTTAGAGATGATCTGGTTTGTGTCCCTCCTACTTTTTAAAATAGTTGAAAAACTGGGGTCCGGAGAGATGAAATGATGTGCTTAATTAAGACCACATGGCTAGGGACTTCCCTGGTGGTCCAGTGGTTAAGACTCCACACTCCCAATGCAGGGAACCCTGGTTGGATCCCAGGTCAGGGAACTAAATCCCACATGCTTCAGCTAAGGCCCAGGGCAGCCAAATAAATATTAAAAAAAAAAAAAAAAAAAAGACGACATAACCAGTTAGGGACAAGGGAAAACATGCCATTGAAATTCTGTGGAAGGTCACCGTTTAATTTTCACAACTTATTTTGAAATACTTTTGGACTTACAAACAGGTTGCAAAAATAGTACAGAGTTCTTTTACCTAGCTTCCTCCAGTGTTGATATCTTATACAACCATGGATTTATCAAAACACACAGGATAAACAAGGTGCTACTGTTCCTACAGGGAACCGTGCTCAATCTCCTGGGATAAACCATTATGGAAAAGAATATAAAAAAGAATGTATATATGTGTGTAACTGAGTCACTGTGCTGTACAGCAGAGACTGCCACCACACTGTACATCAACTATAGTTCAATTAAAAAAAGCCACCAAAAAACAAAACAGAAACCTCATAATATTAACATTATTAGTACAATACTATTAACTAAACTACAGACTTCAGATTTCACCAGTTTTTCCACTACAGTCCTTTTGCTGTTCCAGGATCCAATTCAGGATACCACATTGCCTTTATTTATTTACTTACTTACCACATTGCATGTAGACTCGAGTTTTTAACTCTGGATTTTCCTATACTTAAAACAGTAATGAATTAGTGACATTCAGCTGTCGTGCAGAAACAGTATCAGAAGCCCCCCGTGTCTACTGGCATATGCTTTGTGTGTTTCCAGAGCCAGCTGTTTGCCCTGGTGCTCCTGATGAAATCCCACAGCAGCTTTGTGGGTGTGTCTAAACTCTGGACAGTTCCAGCCTATATGATCTGGGTACCAATGGCGGTCTTCAGGGCTCCCAGTGGCACACCCTGAACCTTCTGCCACCCGTTCCCTCCTGGATCTTGAGTCTCATTTCCGTTTATTGATCATTATGCATATGGCATTCTTTGCTCCCAGTCTGCCCAGTTTATCAAGTAAGACTTTGCAGCCAGAAAGTCATAAATTCAGCCCCCAGCTTCCCGAATATCCAGTAGTTGTGAGACCTTAAGCAAGTCACTTAATTGCTCTAAAATTCAATTTCCTCCTCTGCAAGACGGGGACAGCAGCGCCCATACAGAGAGGGTTAAATGGAGGGACATGCACAGTGGCAAGCAGTGCTGGGTGCGCAGATGTGAAATAAGGGAATGGATGGCACTAAGGGGGGTCCTGAGTACCAGGCAGGAGCCCCTGCACTTGCTGGTGGTGAGGGGCGGGCACTGAAGTGTTTGAGAAGGGGAGTGATGGGACTGGGGCTGCACTTGAGAAAGTCAAATGGAGGAGTGCTGGTGTAAGCAGGGCAGTGGGAAACAAGAGGCCTGCAGGGAATTAGCGAGGAGGCTATCATGTTCTTGTTCCCATGGAGCAGAATGGGGGCCTGGACTGGAGACTCCTGAGACAGTGTGTGGTGGTACCATCAACTGAAACAGAAATAAACAGGATGCAGGAATGGAGAGAAGTAGGGACTCCAAGATGACTAAGTTCTAGGTCCAGGTGAAAAGGAGAATGTGATGTCATTAACAGAGGTAGAGAAATCAAGATGAAGAGGGAATTTGTGGGAGAAAAATACATTTGGTTTTATTCCTGTTGCTCCTGAGATACCAAGAGACCATCCAAATAGAGATATGCAGAAGCAATAATTGTGGCACTGGAGCCTGGGAGAGGCCAGAGGATCTGAGCATTGTGGCCAGAGTGGTGGCCACTGAAACCAAGAGGGCAAATGGGACCACCCAGGAAGAGAACATAGGTAAGGCCAGAAGTTGGGGGCAAAGACTCACCTGTGCCCGATGGTTCAAAGAAGGGTAAGAGAGAGAGAAGAGTTACTGAGAACTAGGATGTGTGAGTCAGCTCTGGCTGCTGTAACAAAGTACCACAGACTGGCTTAAACAACAGAAATTGATTTCCTCACAGTCTGGAGGCCAGAAGTCCAAGGTCAAGGTGTTCACAGAGTTGGTTTCTTCTGAGGACTCCCTCCTTGGCCTGTGGATGGCCTTTTTCTCACTGTACCTTCACATGGTCTTCCCTCTGTGTCCTAATCTCTTAAAGGATTCTAGTCATGCTGGACCAGGGCCCACCCACATGACCTCGTCTTACTTGAATCATCACTTTAAAGGCCCTATCTCCAAAAAGAGTCACATTCTGAGGTACTAAGGTTCATGACCTCAATGTAAGCATTTTTGTCGTCGGGGTATGGGGGTCCCTGCAAATCAGCCCATACATAACATAGTTACAAACAGAAAATGAGTGGTCCCTCCCCACTCCCCCCTCCCCACCCAGTGAGTTTTGAAAGAGCTCCAGGAAAGGGTTTCAGAAAGGCTGGGGGCTGGCTACTTGCCTGTTTTCTCTCAGATCCCCTCCCACCTTCTGCAAGGAGTCCCCTCTCTCCAGTGATTCCCAAGGAAGGAGGTTCTTTGATGCTCCTTGCTGTGTGGCTTCCAGAGAGGTTCAGCCACGGGACAGCAGAAGCCAGAGGAATGGAGAAGCCGGTGGAACTTGCCCTTCTTTCCAGCTCCGGCAGCAGCTGCTTTTTCCCTGTGGCTCCATCTGGCTTCCCCCAGGCAGCCCTGCCTCCTGGGCTGAGGTCACCCCACCTTCCTGCAGGCAGGAGCCCTGCCTCCTGGGCTGAGGTCACCCCACCTTCCTGCAGGCGGGTAGCAGTTTTCTGCCGTTTCTGTTCTCTCCGTCGCCTCCCTGTCCGTGTTTGGTGTGTCAGCACCTTCGGAGTGTCTGTAGCCAGCTCTCGGTATTAAGTCCTCCATCAGTGGTTTCTATTTCCCTGACTGGTAGAGACAGAGACACCATCAGCCAGGGAGGCAAATGGTGCGGAAAAATGGGAGGGATGAAAACTGAGAATGGTTAGATCTTTGAGCAATGAGGGGAGAAGCCACGGTTTTAGGGATTAAGAAGCGAATCTCTGCCAGTCTGTTGGGCATATACCAATTCCCGTTAAGGTTTTAATTTGCAGATGCCTTTGAGATTGAGCACCTTTTCATGTTTATCTGCTAAATGGTTTTTTTAAAAAATAAACTTATTTACTTATTTATTGTTGGCTGCATTGGGTCTTCGCTGCTGTGCGCAGGCTTTCTCTAGTTGTGGTGCGCGGGCTTCTCATTGCGGTGGCTTCTCTTGTTGCAGAGCTTGGGCTCTAGGTGTGTGGGCATCAGTAGTTGTGGCATGCTGGATTATTTGGTACAAAATTGACCAAGGGTAGTGGTGGTGGTGGTTGGTTTGATCCCTACCTTTATAGGGCCTGGGCATTTGCTAATCAGCAAGATTTAAATAACAATTGTTTCCCTTTGAGGCCCTGATCCTGGCCCAAGCCTCTGATCTATTCTTTGGCTAGTAGCTTATTTCTATCAGTCCCAAACTGCATTTTCCTTTTTGAGTGTAAACCCATAATGAAAAGGACTATTGGTTTAAAAAGTTTAATTCACTTGATTTTTAACTGCATATGTGTATGCAGATAATCATACTGACATTTTCCAGACAGTCAAATATTCAAAGAAAAGCTCTTCACATTTTATACTTTTTACCAACGAAACCTCATGATTTAAATTAAATATCTGGGGAATTCCCTGGTGGTCCAGTGGTTAAGACTCTGTTTTTTCACTGCTGAGGGCTCAGGTTCAATCCCTCGTTGGGGAACTAATATCCCGCAAGTCCCGGGGCATGGCGGGGGAAAAAAACATTAAATATCTATTTATTTTTTTGGAGGCCAACTTTTCAAATAGATGGCCATTCTTGAGACTCTGGGGATCTCTGAATATCATTTGTTTTTAGCAGTCCAACAGTGTTGTGGAGGGAACAGTTTTCTTTTACCTACAAAATAGAGACTATGTACTTTAACTGCTAAAAGTGAACTGTTTACAGTTCAGCTACTTATTTATTTTGGCTGCACCGGGTCTTAGTTGTGGCACTCGGGACCTTTAGTTGCGGCATGCGGGCTCATAGTTGCGGCACGTATGCCAGATCTAGTTCTGTGAGCTGGGATCAAACCTGGGCCCCCCTGCATTGGGATCAAGGAGTCTTACCCACTGGACCACCAGGGAAGTCCCTACAGTTCGGCTATTTAAATTTCAGTGTCTACTCCAGTTTCCTACTAGACTCGGGTTATTTCAAAAACAAACTATCCTTCCCAGCTCTGGTCATTTGACTTATTAGCATTCTGAATGCTTTCCAAGTTCAGACAGAGCTGATGTCAGTATAACAGGCTTCCCCTGGGGAGGAGCAGTCATCTATTTAATGGGGGCAGGACAGCTTTCCCTAGAGGAGTAATATTCTTTTGGCTTACACTCTGCCCTGTCCCCAAACCATTTCCAGGGCATGTCTCCTAAGGGCTGGAGACTAGAGACCCATGGGAAAGTAGTTGTTCTTTTTTTTTTTTTTTTTGGTGGTGCTGCATAACATGCCTGATCTAGTTCCCCGACCTGGGATCGAACCCGTGCCCCCTGCAGTAGAAATGTGGAGTCCTAACCACTGGACCACCAGTTAAGTCCCAGGGAAGGCTGTTCTTAGAGAAAGCTAATCACTCTGATGGATTACTACTGAGGTGGTCTTCAGTCACTTGGCTGTCAAGCAGTGCCTTCCTTCCTGTAGTGACGTTCCTGTGAATCACAGTCTTGCTTTTAAATTCCTACTCTGGTCTTTTCTCTGCAGCAATTTGGAAGAGGCTTGTTACGAGTCTAGAGCAACCCAGATGCAGGGAACGACAGAGGTGACTTTAGCACTGCTTCTTGAACTGTGAATCACCTGGGGATTTTGTTAAAGTGCAGATACGGATTTGGTGGTTCTGGGGTGGGGCATGGGATCCTGCATTTCTAGCAAGTCCCCAGGTGATCCCAATACATTCAAGGACCAAATTTTGAGTAGTGAGGGACTACAGGATGTGAATCAGGGACATACACCGTAAGATCCCCTGATGTCTTATTTTTACATCTTTCCCCTTTGCTATCTGGGGATGATGAACCTAAGCTCCATCCCTGAGCCTTTTCACATCATTTTATGTGGGATCATAAACAGGGCCTACTGTGTGACTTCTCTTACTGTATTCCTTCTACCAGCCTTACTGTATTCCTTCCTGGGCGTAAATGGTATCAGTGTTCCTCAATCCAAGGGTCCGGAAGGGACCTTACCCCCTTCTCAGTTCATACTGACCCACTATGGTCCCCATCCTTTGTAACCGAGAACTGGTTGATCCTCACGTTTTCGCGTGATGTTTTCTGAGACCATGACATCCTGAAGCATCTAAGGGCAAACCTGGAAAGTTCCCATCTGGCCAGATGGAGTTATGGTGCCTGTGGGAAGCAGAGGGTGCAAAGCTCTTAAGGAGTTGGAAAAACTAGGGATGCTTGTCTCCTTCAGGTAGAAGAGATGACCTCTCCGTTCCTAGCTGGGCGGGGGGAGAGGCTGGTCCTTAGAGCCATAATTTAGCAAACTCCAAGAGGCTATGTGAAGTGCTCTTCTAGTAGAACATTAGGGTTAATCACTCTGTTAAGCCTTTTCATTTTCTAAATTCCTGACTGCTTAGCCCTGTGTAATCGTGGATGGGAGGAGTCCCTCCTCGGATGAGACTTTTGCTCATTTGTTCCTCCAGTGACACAATTTTAGGTCTTGTTACTGTGCCAGCATCTACTTCCCAGCTGCCGCTGCCCTGTAGGCACATGTAGGATGTGGCTTCAGCCCTGCTCATCGCTCCCTGTCTTTTTACAATTTTTGGTCCACTTGATGCTTATCTTGTTTTTGAGTCCAGTTATTTCCTTTTGGTTTCTCTCTCTTTTTAAATGTATTGTTGCTACATGCAACGAGAAGAATTTTCTATGTCATCTGAGAGGAAGCCTGAGGGTCTGAAAGTGGGCTTCCTATACTGCTGTTTTAAAGCAGATGAATAAATGGTCAGGGTACTTAAAAATCAGCCCTGGGATTAAGAAAGACTTGGGAGTGGCCTCCCTGACTCCTTTTACTGCAATCTGCCATCCACTTACATCGAATGCCAGAACAGGAAGCAACCTAGGGAAAACCTCTGCTCTGCGTCAGAGCTGTTGAGGACCCTGTTCTTTCCCTACTGCCTTTAAAAAAAAATGAGGTTCCGGGGAGAAACCTCTGTCAGCATGAGGAATCATGATGCCTCTCTCAGGGGACAAGAACACTGAATCCTGTTTCACTTTCTCTACTGATCTTAGGATATCACAGTGAAACTGGTGACCCGCGTATTCAAGAGCACCAGGCCGCCTTTTCAGTGCTCCTCTGTCTTCAACTTGTTTCCTGTCCTTACTTTAAGAGTCCAGAAATACACTTATTATTGCACTGTATGAATTTATGTCATTTATCTTAAAGTCCTTTTTGCATGAAGGCCTAGTATAACCTAATAAAAACAGCCTCACCTCATCTTCCCACTTGGACTGGGCAGCAGTTGTGTGTATCAGCACACTTTGGCTCCTGGTACGGTGCTGGCTGGTTAATGTCGGCTGCTGACGTTATAAACACATACACAGCCCCTTCCTCATTCCGCCTCCCACCCCTCAAGCAAAGGAGGCCAGACTCTGGCTTAAGCGGGCTACCGGGCTTACCCGCCAGGTCCCCAACCTACCTCACCGCCCGCCTTCTCCCTCCATCCCGTTACCTCCACCCTCCACCCTGAGTGGCCTCCCCTGATCCCCTCCCACTCACCTCCCCGGGCACGGCCTCTCTTCTCCCTCCATCACCTCCCTTCCCCACACCCCTCCCTCCAGTCCAGGCCTCCCATCTCCCTCCATACAAACGTCCCCCTCCCCCGCCACCCCGCGGCCTTCTCCAGCCGGCGCGGCCTCTCCCCGGCGGCGCAGCCTCTTCCGGCCGGCGGGAGGGCGGGGCCGAGCGCTCTGGCGGGCCGGCCGGTGGTGCGAGCGTCCCGGGCTCGCGCTCCGCCGCCGGCCGGCCGGCCATGCTCATCACGCTGTGCTACCTGTACCTGTGGGCGCGCTGGGGGCACGGGCCCGCCGCGCTAGTGCGCACCACGGTGCAGCAGCTGCGGGCCTCGCGCTGCTCCTTCACCTTCTGCCGCGCGACTGCGCAGCCCCGGGGCGCCCGCGTGTGCCTGAGCCGCGGCGGCCGCGTCTTCTGCGTCGGCGAGAGCCAGGTGGGCGGGCGAGCGCGGGCGCCGGGGGGCGCGGAAGGCGGGGCCGGGCGGGGCGGGGGCGCGGCCTCGGGGTCTGCCCGGTGCCGGAAGCGCCCCCGGGACCCCGCGCTCCGCCATGGGCTGTGCAGCCCGGGGGCACCCTCTGCGCCGCCGGGAGGTCGCGAGCGTGGGGTCTGGGGAGCGGCAGGCTCCGGGGCTACACTGCACGCGATGCCCATGGAAGCCTGGATGAGACCGAAACTGTGACAGGCGATCTGGCCTCCTCTCCACGGGGTGCCGGCGCGAGCGTATGGTCGCCTGGCTCTTGGCGGTGCAAAGTAGGCTTGTGCCTGTGTGCCTGTGCGGAGTCGATTAGGACCTGAGCAGTGCCCACCTAGAGCCTCTTTCCTGACATCCTCTCCCGCCTACCCTGTGGGCTGGAGTTTGGTTGAACCTGATTTCAGAGAAAGACAGCAAATCCTCAGCTTTCTGTCAGGTGTTCCCGAGGTGACAAAAACTGCCCTGTCCCCCGCTCCTGTCAGCTGCGTCATTTACCAGTCGGGCACCTACTGATTATCTCTGAATCTTTTTAGTTTCGGTTTGCACACAATCTTGTCTTTTGGCCCAATACTTAGCCTGGTGGCTGTAAGGCTGTAAGTTCAACCGGCTCTGTCACCCACAGTGTGACCTGGGGCTGTCGTTTGATCACTGCAAAACCTCAGCTCTCTTTCTGTGGATGGGAACAATAGTTCTTTCCACTCAGCTATCAGAAATGGGCTTCACAGTGCAGTTCTGTGCAAATTTCCATTGACTTCACCCACTTTGTCATTAACATTTAAAAGTGTTTTGCTTTTGATGGGTTTCTTGTCCTTTCCTCTTCCTTCTGGAAAGTTCGATCACTCATAGCATTAAAATGAGATTTTCTTTGTGTGTGAAACCATACACCATGTGGGAATTAAAATCTTATCTCAGGTTTGAATATTTTGTTGAGGTTATGCTTAGACATGGGATTATACTTTGATGCTACAGATCAAAAATACCCATCTGGGACTTCCCTGGTGACGCAGTGGTTAAGAATCTGCCTGGCAATGCAGGGGACACAGGTGCGAGCCCCAGTCCGGGAGGACCCCGCATGCTGAGGAGCAACTAAGCCCGCGCGCCACAACTACTGAAGCCTGCGCGCCTAGAGCCCGTGCTCCGCAACAAGAGAAGCCACCGCAATGAGAAGCCCGCGCACTGCGACGAAGTGTAGCCCCCGCTCGGCGCAACTAGAAAAAGTCTGCAAAAGCCCGCGGGCAGCAACAAAGACCCAACGCAGCCAAAAATAAATAAATAAATTTATTTATTTATTTTAAAAAAATGCCCATCCTTGTTGGTATACTATATAACACAGAATATGATAAGTTCTAAGAGAGTGCATATGTAATATCGCCTAGGTGTTCATTCATTACATACAATGGACTCCTGAGGGAAGGAGGGCTTAATTCTTGTAAGGAACCCTGACTGAGAAAGATAAAATGAGGAATAATTGAGGGGTGGATTTTTTTATAGTAGTGGTTTCCAAACTGGATTCATTTACTTAAAAAATAACCTCTAGGGAGTTTCCTGGTGGGGCAGTGGTTAAGAATCTGCCTGCCAATGCAGGGAACACGGGTTCGATCCCTGATCGGGGAAGATCCCACATGCCACGGAGCAACTAAGCCCATGCGCCACAACTACTGAGCCTGTGCTTTAGAGCCCGCAAGCCACAACTACCAAAGTCCCCACGCCTAGAGCCCATGCTCTACAACAGGAGAGGCCACCCTGATGAGAAGCCCACACAGCTCAAGGAAGAGTAGCCCCCAGCTGGCTGCAACCAGAGAAAGCCCGCGTGCGCAATGAAGACCCAACGCAGCCAATCAATCAATCAATCAATCAATTTATTAAAAAAAAACACCTCTAAGAGATTTAGATTAGAGTAGAAATAATGAACATCCAAAAAATAATGAGATGCAAATGTCTTTAATTCTCTTGGGAGACAGTTTTACTTTTGCACATCTCCATGACTTTATTGGGCTTCTGTTAGCTTTGATAACTGTAACTAATGCTCTTCAGCCCTTGCTGACTGCTCCAGCAGGGTGTAGGGACACCTGGGCCAAACCCGCTTTGGGCTTTCGGGGTTTTTGTAACTTGCTGTCCTCCTTAGAGCTTTGCCCAGAAATCACTGTCTCACAGAGATGTCCCTGAGTTTCCAGACTAGATGTGACCAGCCAGC
The DNA here is from genome assembly GCF_011762595.2 of Tursiops truncatus. Lineage (NCBI taxonomy): Eukaryota > Metazoa > Chordata > Mammalia > Artiodactyla > Delphinidae > Tursiops > Tursiops truncatus. The sequence continues at coordinate 135,782,558 of NC_047037.1, read as the reverse complement.
TCTGTATGCTCATAGACTTTAAATTGCACTTCATATTTCCAGTTTTTATTTTTTTATTGTGACTTTTTTTTTCATTTTTTAAATTGAAGTGTAGTTGATTTACAATGTTGTGCTAATTTCTGCTGTATAGCAGAGTGGTTCAGTTTATATATATATATATATATATATTCTTTTCCATTATGTCCGGTTTTTATCCTTTTCTCCCTAGGAACTGGGTCTGTTTAGCTAAGCAGCTTGACCTGTAATAGTTACTCAGTATTTCAACGAATGAAGTAGTGGTTGTTGAGTTTAAGCTCTGATGTTCGAGGCCTACAATTGGAAAGTTTGACTATTTGTGATTAGCTACTGTTACTTAAGATTGCAGATATTGTGGGGCTGGTGATTTGGTTCAGTACATACCTATTGTCGGTCTACCTGGGCTGGAGTAACTTTACAGAACTGAATCTTATGCCCTTGCTGTCTCCATACCTTATATACTTAAAATCATATGCATAAGTACTGAAAGTGTATGTTTATATAATTGAAGGTCCCCCAAGAACTGGTAAGTATCACCAAAGAGAGTTTATACAAACCAGAAATTTTAAGCTTTTTGTTTACTATACACATTTTCTATGAGTAAAGTGGACAGTCTGTCTTTTGTTTTTAACTATTATATTGATAATTATGTTTACCCATAGGAGGAGTTTTTTTCTCCCTCATTTTCACTCATTAATTGGTTCAACAGATATTTATTAAGCTGCTGCTTTGTGCCGGGTTGCTAGGCCTGGTGAAAATACTTTCCGTTCTTCCCAGCAAGGGCAGATTTGAACTGATAAGCAACTATGGAGCTTGACCCAAATGCCTTTTTTTTTGCGGGGGCGGGGTGATGATAAAGCCCCCCGCCCCGGACGGGCAGCCTTAGATTTCAGCTTTTTCTGCTAAGGATGTGCCTTGTTTTTAGTGTAGATTAATGTACAGTCCTTTTAGAGAAATTTCAGGAGAAGAGCAGAGACTAATGGACACATCCAATCTGCTAACCAATCTTTTTTTTTTAATTAAAAAAAATTAATTTATTTTTGGTTGCGTTGGGTCTTTGTTGCTACGCGAGGGCTTCCTCTAGTTGTGGTGAGCGGGAGCTACTCAGTTGCTGTGCGTGGGCTTCTCATTGTGGTGGCTTCTCTTGTTGCGGAGCACGGGTTCTAGGTGCGCAGGCTTCAGTAGTTGTGGCTCGTGGGCTCTAGAGCTCAGGCTCAGTAGTTGTGGCGCACGGGCGTAGTCGCCCCGCGGCATGTGGGATCTTCAGGACCAGGGCTCGAACCCGTGTCCCCTGCATTGACAGGCAGATTCTTAACCACTGCGCCACCAGGGAAGTCCCTGCTAACCAATCTTGATGCTGTAATGGCTGGAGGAAAAGGAGGAATAGCCCTTCGGGCATCTGTCAGTAACAGGCTTCTGCTGACCATCATGCACTTCTGAGCCACCTCATCTTTTCCTTTCTTTTTGGCCATGCTGAGCAGCATGTGGGATCTTAGTTCCCCGACCAGGGATCAATCCCGTGCCCTCTGCAGTGGAAGCACGGAGTCTTAACCACTGGACCGCCAGGGAAGTCCCTGAGCTACCTCATCTTTAAATGTGCTTCCAAGTTGTAATTTGGAAGGTTCCTACATGCTCTCAGCAGTAAGGAATGGTGGGAATAAGTTTCAGAATTAATTGCTTGATAAGAAATGTCTAGAGATGTTAAAACTGTCATGAGACATCGAGGGATGTTGCAGCTGTTTAAACAGTCACAGTTAAACAAAAAAATGCAGGGTTAATATGGTCTATAGGAAAGCATCCAATGACCTTATTTATTTAGATGCCACCTGGAATTGCAGAGGCGGGGCTGTCCTGGATGTTGATATAAATAGCAGTTGTGGTTTGAAGTCATATTGAATCCTTCCTTTTTGTGTTTCTTTCCCTCTATCCAGTCCATTGATGACTTGAACAAATGGGCCCTGTTTCTGGTTTCTCCTTTTATACTTGAAGCAGAACACATAGCATTTGTGACAGAGAGCATTTGGGTGCAAGGTGACACTTTACAGAGACCATCGTCGTCTTCGGAAACTGTGAGTACCGTGTTTTTCATTTGTGTACCATAATCAAAACTAATTTGGTATTTTTATGAGTGCTCTTTCCTGGCCTTTGTGATTGATTCCCTTTCTTTTCTGATATTTTGGGTTAAATAAAAATATATTAGTAGGGAATTCCCAGTGGTTAGGATTCGGCACTCTCACTCTCTCACTGCTGGGCCCAAGTTTACTCCCTGGTCAGGGAACTAAGATCCCGAAGGCTGTGTAGCATGGCTGGGGGGTTGGGGGGAAATTTTATATATATATATATATATATATATATATACACACACATATATATATACACATATATATATATACACACATATATATATGTAAAATTACTTTCACCTGTTTCTTTTTAACTTTTTTTTTTTTTTTTTTTTTTTTTTTTGCGGTACACGGGCCTCTCACCGCTGTGGCCTCTCCCACCGTGGAGCACAGGCCCCGGACGCACAGGCCCAAACGCTCCGCGGCATGCGGGACCCTCCCGGACCGGGGCACGAACGCGCGTCCCCTGCGTCGGCAGGCGGACTCTCAACCACCGCACCACCAGGGAAGCCCTCTTTTTATCTTTTTAATGTGGCTGCTAGATTTAAACCTACCTGTGTTTTGGGACTTCCCTGGCAGTCCAGTGGTTAAGACCCTGTGCTTCCACTCTACACTGCAGGGGGCACGGGTGTGATCCCTGGTTGGTGAACTAAGATCCTGCATGCAATGCGGTGCAGCCAAAAAAGAAAAAGAAAAAAGCTGCCTGTGTTTTAAGTTGTTTTGTGGCTTGAGGTATGTTATTGCGCAGCGCTAATCAAGTCTCTCCCCAGGTCACAGGGTCCCGCCCCACAACTTATTGCTTCCAAAATCAGATGATTTATATTGCCGCATACTTCCTGGAAATTTCACCCCAAGTATTCTGAAAGCACTTCAAACTCAGTAATGTGTCCCACACTGGTTGTTTATATTCCTCTGCTGGAAAAAAAGAAAATCTCAGGTGAACACCCTAAACTGTGCTTCCTTTCACCCCCTCCTGCGTCCTTCCTACCATTCGGTTAGGAGTTCTACTAATTCCACTCCCCAGGTGTCTCCGCTTTACTCCTTCACTTCCATCCCTCCTCATTCCATTCTCTTCTTCATTATCTTTTTGTTGAAACTGTGAAGATGTCATCCCATCTTGGGTGCCTTCAGTGCGGTTTCCTCTGGATGGCCGGTTATCTTTCTAGACACATATCCAGTGGGCTTGTACTCTGGCGTAAGCTCTCCATGGATGCCTTCTGACCAAAGCCAGCACCTCTCAGGTTCATGGAAATCTGACCCTAACCCCCCCTTGTGTGCTGCTTCTGCTTGGGTGTCTGTGACGAGTCCTTTCTGCCTTCACTCACCCACCGTATGTTCCCTGCCTGCCGCGTGGATGATCCAGGAGGGGTTTTGCTGATGACAGAAAGCCATAGTCACTGGACCTCCATCTCACAAACACTGTCTTCAAGAAATTATATTGGGGACTTCCCTGGTAGTCCATTGGTAAAGAATCCGCCTTACAGTGCAGGGGACGAGGGTTCGACCCCTGGTCAGGGAACTGAGATCCCACATGCCGCGGGGCAACTGAGCCCGCGCGCCGCAACTACTGAGCTCGCGTGCCACAACTACGGAGCTCGCCTGCCTCAGCTGGAGCCCAGGCATCACAGCTACAGAGTCCTCGCGCCCTGGAGCCTGTGCGACACAACTAGAAATAGAAAAACCTCTCGCCACAACTAGAGAAGCCTGTGTGCCTCAGCGAAGATCCTGAGTACCACAACTAAGACCCGACGCAGCCAAAAATAAATTAAATAAATATTTAAAAAAAAAAGACATTGGATTTGGATGAACAAAAAGGAAGAGAGGAATAAGACTGGAAATAATTGACTACAACTCAAGGTGGATAGAAATGAGAGTTAGGAGATAGGTGAAGTAAAGGAGAGCAGGAAACTCTCCTTTGTTTGGGGCTCGGGAGGAGGCATAGGATTTGGCAGGTAGCCTGAGAGTAGCCTAGTATGCTATGACATGTTTTCTCCTGCAGGGTCCTACTGTTTTATGAAGCCTTATATATACTTATGATAATAATGATAAAATTTATTGAGCCCCTGCTTGGCATGTATATGTATTACCTGTAATGCTTACAATTCTACAAGATATTATTGTAATTTGTTTTTTTTTTTTTTTTTGGCTGTGGTGTGTGGCATGTGGGATCTTAGTTCCCCAGCCAGAGATCGAACCCGTGCCCCCCTTCAGTGGAATCGTGGAGTCTTAACCACTGGACTGCCAGGAAAGTCCATTATTGTCATTTTTAAATATAAGAAAACTGAAGTTATCAGATTAAAGGTTGAAGTTTTCTTTTTTTAAAAAAATTTATTTATTTATTTTTGTCTGCGTTGGGTCTTTGTTGCTGTGTGTGGGCTTTCTCTAGTTGTGGCGAGTGGGGGCTACTCTTCGTTGCAGTGCGCGGGTTTCTCATTGCGGTGGCTTCTGTTGCGGAGCACGGGCCCTAGGCGTACGGGCTTCAGTAGTTGTGGTGCAGGGGCTTAGTTGCTCTGCGGCATGTGGGATCTTTCTGGACCAGGGCTCGAACCCGTGTCCCCTGCATTGGCAGGCGGATTCTCAACCACTGTGCCACCAGGGAAGCCCTTGAAATTTTTTTATATATTCTAATGCTATATATATTTAGTAAGATTTCAATTTAAAATGAGGGCCAGAACTTCTAAAATATTGCAATTACATAAAATATGAAATATGCATGGATTCCTTTTTAACACAAAAATATGACTGCTGTGCTCTTAATTTCCTAAATTGTTGTTACTTAGTGTATATCTTTATACACATAGGATTTAAAATATTTTATTTATTTATTTATTGTTTTGGCCATGCTTTGTGGCTTGTGGGATCTTAGTTCCCCGACCGGGGATCGAATCCTTCAGTGGAAGCACGGAGTCTTAACCACTGGACTGCCAGGGAAGTCCACACACAGCATCTTAAGCAGCACAGTTACTGTATTATGTAACGTACAGTCTAAGCTGTTGTAACAAATGATACCCAGCCCACAGTGGTTCAAAGAAGAAGTTTACTCATCTCTGAAGGCGTAGTCTTGCTCTGGAAGGCCATCCAGGGACCCAGCTCCCTTCTATCTTGTTGCTCTGTTGTCTCCCCTCTGCCACCCTTCTTCTCTCTCTTGGTGGAGGCTGGTTCCTGCTACCCCCCCGCCACCCCCACTGCCAACCTCATCCACATCCCAGCCCTCAGAATGGGGGACGAAGAAGGACGGTAGGGACCAACCAGGTTCCTCTTTAAAACTGTGATCTAGAACTTTCACTTGTCACTTCTGCTCCCATCACTTAGCTGCAGGGGAGGCTGAGAAATGCAGTCCATAGCTGGACAGCCATGGATTCGGTAGAAACCTGGAGTTCTGTTATTACAAGGGAGAAAAAAAGGCTAGATATTGGCAGATAATTAGCATTTCTGTCACAGTTATTTAATTTACCTTCTAAGGGTAATTTAATTAAGATCTTGGTTGATGGCGGTTACTTAATTCTTAACTTTCTGGGGGTAAAATGATGCCTACCCACCAAGGGTACTATCCAGTTAACTCATCTTTTTTGTGATCAGAGGGTTTGGTGGGTCTTGCAGCCAGGAGCTGGAGATGTCTAGAGCCATATGTTGGACCACTCTGGCTATTACACAGAGTTCCATTTTGTAAACTGGGCTTCAGATCTTTTTTTTAAAAATAAATTTATTTTTATTTATTTATTTCTGGCTGCACTGGGTCTTCATTGCTGCGCGAGGGCTTTCTCTAGTTGCGGTGAGCGGGGGCTACTCTTCATTGCAGTGCGCGGGCTTCTCGTTGCGGTGGCTTCTCCTGTTGCGGAGCATGGTCTCTAGGTCCGCGGGCTTCAGTAGCTGTGGCACGTGGGCTCAGTAGTTGTGACTCGTGAGCTCTAGAGCACAGGCTCAGTAGTTGTGGCACACGGGCTTAGTTGCTCCGCGGCATGTGGGATCTTCCCGGACCAGGGCACGAACCCGTGTCCCCTGCATTGGCAGGCAGATTCTTAGCCACTGCGCCCCAGGGAAGTCCCTGGGCTTCAGATCTTAAAAAGGAGTTGATTTCACAGGTCTCTGTCTTCTTGGTCTGCTGTTACCATTCAGGTTGATTGTTTGATGGGATTTTGCAGCTTGGGGGCTCTTATGACTCTATGTATTTTTCACCTAACTCTAAAGTCATTTGAATTTGACAGGATCCTAAGATATTTAACAGCAAATACATTATGGAGGAAAGACTTTTGAACTTCTTGAGACCTTACATTCTTTCCCATTTTTAGGATTGTACAATACCATGCTTACAGATGCAATACCGTTCTTACAGATGTCAGAAAAGGACATCTTTTGAAACTTTGGATATCTCAGATGGCTTGCATCTGTGGTTTTTTTACACACCCCCAACAGCAAATGAATGAATCTCAGGAATTAAGTTTAAAAAATGTAGCATTCACATATTCCTATTTTCACTTAGTCATTCTTTCACTAACAGATATTTATTGCACAGTAGACTGTGTTCTAATTATTTTGTTAGGTGCCACAGTAGATACCAATGGGTTGTGGCAGATTCAGCTCAATTTTCAGTATCTTCTGTGCTTACATTAGCAGTCCTGTTCTGTAAGAATCTCTGACCCAAAGAACTTACACAGTTCTCTTATTGCAGAAAGTTCACTCATGTTCCTATTGTTCTATCAAGGCCTTCATTCATTCCTCCATCCAAGGTTTACTGAGTGCCTATTATGTGCCAGATTGTGTACTAGGGCTGGCGGTATGTCGTATGGAGATGAAAGATGCCTTTAGAGACAACAGTCACGGTCATCTTAAGGAGCTCACAGTGTCAGGGAGAAGACAGCTAGGGAAAGGAACAATTAAAGTTCATTGTGGGGCTTCCCTGGTGGCGCAGTGGTTGAGAGTCCGCCTGCTGATGCAGGGGACACGGGTTCGTGCCCCGGTCGCGGAAGATCCCACATGCCGCGGAGCGGCTGGGCCCGTGAGCCATGGCCGCTGAGCCTGCGCGTCCGGAGCCTGTGCTCCGCGATGGGAGAGGCCACAACAGTGAGAGGCCCGCGTGCCGCAAAAAAAAAAAAAAAAAAAAGTTCATTGTGAAAAGTGCTCTGGGAAAGCAAGTATGGGGGTGATGGTGAATCTATCCAGATGTGGTGGCGTCAGGAAGGATGTTCCAGGGGAGGGAAGTAATATCTGAGTTTTTTTAATTTTTTTTTTTTGCGGTACTGCACCCCTGAGCCAGGCAGTGTTCACACATCCTGTCTCTCTCTGCTGCATCTGCCTTCCCCGCCGAGGGCGTGGCTACAAGGACCAGAGCTGAGGTTAAACAGGGGACTTGGCAGATGGAGGATGCCTGTGGCCGGCGCACACTTGTTCTGTTAGAGAGATTTGGGACATGTACGCCTGGGAGAGCTGTGGCTTACTAGTGACCTGCTGAGAAGCTGTGCATTTTACCTGTATTTCTAGGCAGAATATGCATGGGACCCTAATGGGTGGCTGATTTAGGGATGACATAACTGTCAATCTGGAGGTGGCATGATTTGTGTCTTACTAATATTTAAGATTTACTTGGTCCATCCATGACTTTCTGCTTAGGAGGAATACTGTCTTTTGTTCTGTCCCTTTTATCTATGTTCAACACACATACGTTCCTTTTGTCTCCCCTATCTTTAGCACGTCTTAAAAGTTACTGACTTAATATATCTACGACCTTCATGCTGTTTGTTGTTCTTGTTTTTTGTGTAGCAAAACTGAATGTTCTTTAATAGTATGGCAAATACACAGGATACACAGATTGTAAAAGTTTTCTTTGCACTAATTAGGAATTTGGACTTTATCCTATGGACAGTAGGCTAAAACTTTTTTCTTTTCTTTTTTAAAAAAACTATTATTCTTTTTTGGTTTTCTTTTCCCTTTAAAAAAATTTTTTTTTAGCAGAATTAGCAGATTTGTACGTTAGAAAGATCACAATTCAGGCAGACTGGAGACTGGATTGGAGGGAGGCAAACCTGGAACAGGCTGTACTCCATGTGGGAACGGAGACCAGCCTCACAGAGTATTGGTAATAGGAAGGGGAGACGGGGCCAAATGTAGGAACTTTTTATGAGATGATGAGGGATTTGGGGGTGGATGGTGGGTCATTCCTAGAGACAGGGAATATGGCAGGAGGGGCTGGTGGAGGGACCCCTGTAAAGAATGCAGTTTTGCACCTTGTTTTAGTCAGCTTTGCTGAAATAACAGGTGACCTCAGAATTTCAGTGGCTTCTAACAACAAATCTTTGTTTTTACTCATGTCACACGTAGGCTGAGCGGGTTTGCTGCTGCTGTTTCAAGCTGCGACTTCTCTAGGCTCTGCTCCACACATCTTTCCCTTGCAGGGACCAGACCAAAAGAGCATGTCTGTCTCACACAGAGTGGAGGAGTGAGACAGCTGGCTGAAACTCAGTGTAGTAGATTTAAGATGGCTGCAAATTCCTTTCTCTTATTGAGAGGTGGAGTCTTATACCCCTCTCTTGAATCTAGGCTGACCTTGGTGATTTGTTTATCTAATACGTTGTGGTAGAAGAGACATTCTGGGGCCTCCAAGGCTAGATCATAAGAAACCTTGCAGCTTCCACCTGGGTTCTTGGAACCTAGCTCCCATGCTGTAAGGAAGCTCAGGCTGCCCTGTGGCAAGGTTCCCATGAAGAAGAACTGAGGCCCTCAGTGGACCGTCCTAGTTGAGTTCCCAGCTGGCAGGCGGCTCCAGCTTGCCAGCTGTGTGAGGAAGCCACCTTGGAGGTGGATCGTCCAGGCCCAGTTGAACCATCCTCGCTGATGCCATGTGGAGCAGAGTTGAGCCGTCCTCGTTAAGCTCTGCCCAAATTGAGATTTGTGAGCAAAATAAATGATGAGTGTAAGCCACTAAATGTTGGGGTGGTTTGTTACCGGCAGTGGATAACCAGAACACTTGGTATGTCTGTTAAAACTTCTCCTCTTCCTCGGGTTACCAGCATCAGTGGGGCAGGGATATAAAGTGAACAATTGGGGATGCTAGTGCAGTACACTGTAGACATTGGGTCTCAGGTGCTTATGGAGCATCTAAAGAACACACATGATAGGGACTTCCCTGGCAGTCCAGTGGTTAAGACTCTGTGCTTTCATTGCAGGGGGCATGGGTTCGATCCCTGGTCTGGGAACTAAGACCCTGTGAGCTGCATGGCCAAAAAGAAAAAGGTTAAAAAAAAAAGGAAGAAGAACACACATAATAGAAAAAGGTTATGACAATAAGGGTATTTCTATTATTTTCTGATTAGCTCTCATTTATTCAGAAAATTAGAACACGTAGACCACCCTTTTTCTTGAGTTTCTGGTCAGTTACGGTTTTGCAGAACCACTTTAAGTCTCACCTGGGTCACTTTATTATTTCAGCTCTTGCTTGCTGTGGACTTGTCATATCTCTTACACTGTCACTTGATTTTCCAACACCCTTCTCTTAAGAGCACCATAGTATCTTTTTAAATAATAGAGTGAAAATGAATTTTGTAGTACTCCTGTATCCTTTCTGTTTTCAAACCCAAAAGGCATTGAGAATAACTGAAAGTAAGAAATAACCTCTTCCCCTTACTCCCCTGGTTTCAGATTCTTCACATCTCTGAGTGTCTAGCCCTCCTTCATTCAATTCATTACTAGATGTTTAAAAACCTAGCATGTAATTACACTGATTTGTAAGAGGAGAAACAAAGAGCCAGAAAATGAGCAGTGTCGATGCTGTGACATTGATCTTATTCAGGGTAACTGATTGTACCTTGTATTTATCTGGGTTCTCTTGAGAAACAGAATAGGGTGTGTGTGTGTGTGTGTGCGTGCGTGCGTGCGCACGTACATGCATCATACATACATACATAATATACATATATGTGTACATATATAGGGAGAGAGAGGGAGGAAGTGGCGGGGGAGAGAAACAGAAAGAGATTATTTTAAGGAATTGGCTCACGTGCTTGTGGTGTCAAATCTGCAGGGCAGGCCGGAGGCTGGAAACTCAGGGGAGATAGATGTTGCAGTTTGAGTCTGAAGGCAGTTGAGAGGCAGAATTCCCTCTTCCCCTGGGAACCTCAGTCTTTTCCTTGTAAGGCCTTCAACTGATTAGATGCGGCCCATCCACATTACAGAGGATAATCTACTCAAAGCTGACTCATTTGAGATGTGAACCACATCTAAAAAATATCTTCACAGTCACCTCTGGACTGATGTTTGGCCAAATGTCCAGGTACCGTGGCCTAGCTGAGTTGGCACATAGATTAACCATCACCTAACTGGTTGTTGGGATTCCCATTGCCCGATTAGCTGCAGAACTTCAGCTCCGCACCTGCTGCAGGCAGCCTTGGGAAGGGCAATTTGTTGTAGAGAGTTTAACCCCATTCCGTTGGTCCCTGGATCCCCTTCCTGGTGCACATGTGTGTTGAGTCGAGTGGAGGGGACACATCAGTGTAGTCACTGCAGCCTCAAGTCCCAAGCTCGGGTCATGGAAGGGCTTTCTGCAGGCTGCACAGGAGAGGAGGACATCCCCTTGTTTAGGGATGACCAGGGCTTCTTTGCCTTTGATCTTGGGGAGGAAGCCTTTTGCTTGACTTCCCCTTTCTTCCTCTGTCCCTTTGTCTCCAGTTGGAAGTGCATATGGGAAGTGGCTTGTTTGCTTTTAGCCACCGGGCAGATGGCAGACACCCTGGATGAGTCCCGGTGACACTGCGGCTTTGCTTTGATCGGGGCCGCAGTGCTGCTTGGAGGAGTTTGCATGGTCTGTGGTTCACGGACCACGTTCCTAGAAAAAGGAAATGCACTGAGGTGAGGAAACAGCCGGCCTAGTTGAGAAACTTGATCAGGGACGTGTGTATATATTGTTCTCTGGCTGCTTCCTGTCCTTCCCCCCTTGCTTTATCTCCTGCGTCTCTCCTGGGTGTGAGGATTTCATTGTTGGCTCCTTTTACAGGAAGTGCTTACTCTGAGGCACAGCTCCACGCCAGTGCCCGCTGCAGCAGGGTGCTACATCAACGTCTGAACAACTGAATTCTGGGCTGTATCTCCGCTGGCTGAGTATTTGTCCTTATTCTCTGCCCGCGATAGCGCTGAGAACAAAGATGCTTTTAGCCTCGTGCAGGAGGTTGCATCGCTCCTTTTCATGTTTCCCATTCACCCTCATCTGAAAAGTCAGCTCTTGCCAAGGCGATACTTTATCTTCTCATCCTCCTGAGCTGACATCCTTCCTGCATTCTCAAAGCTGGGAATCAACTAAATATTTGTCTGAATTGTAGACTTCAACTCTTCACCCTGGATCAAAGGTGTCCTATTTGAAATGCAGAGTCCTACGGAAGCGTTGGTCAGGCTGGCCCCTCCAGGTGAATCCTCCTCACTCTGGCTGGATGTCTGGGAGGAGGTGGGAGAAGTAGGTGGTAAAAGGGAGGGAAAGCTACATGTAGAGCTTTCTCTTTCTCGAAACAGGCTAGACTGATTAGTGCGTTTCCACCTTTTGACCATAAAGGCTTGCATTTATTATTTTTCCCTCGAAGACACTGTTTCTCAACTTTAAAAATTATTGTTTGCCTAAGGAGAAAAGTTAAATTCAGTTTGAATTCTCTTTAAGGAGAAAAATGAAATACTAAGGCATAATGATTCTGTGGGGTAGTGTTGAACCTTGGAGGACTCCAGACTCTTTTCTTTTTCTTTTTAAAATTGAGATACAATTCACATACCATGAATTTCATCCTTTTAAAGTGTATAATTACAATTCAGTAGTTGTGCAGTCATCACCACCATCTAATTCTGGAACATTTTTATCACCCCCCCGAAAAAAAAATTGTGTACCTATTTGCAGTCACTCTCCAGTGGTCCTGTCCCTGGGAGCCACTAATCTACTTTCCAACTCTACAGATTGGTCTGATTTGAATATTTCATACAAATAGAATCATATAAGATGTGACCTTTAGTGACTGGCTTCCTAGACTTAGCATAATGTATTCAAGATTCATCTACATTGTAACATGTATCAGTTCTTCATTCCCTTTCATGGCTGAATAATATCCCATTGTATGGATATATACATTTTATTTATCCATTTATCTGTTGATGGACATTTGGGGTATTTCTACTCATTGGCTATTATGAATAATGCTGCTATGAACACTTGTGTACTTGTGTTGTGTGTAGATGTATATTTTTAGTTCTCTTAGGTATATACCTAGGAGTGGAATTTCTGGGTTCTTTGGAAACTCTGTTTAGCTTTTTGAGGAACTGATGAACTCTTCTAAGGAGGGTGCACCCTGTTACATTTCTACCAGCAGTGTACTGGGGTTCTGATTTCTCAACATCCTCAACATTTGTTATTGTCCATCTTTTTTTTTTTTTTGGCCACGCTTCATGGCATGTGAGATATTAGTTCCCTGACAGGGACTGAACCCGATTGGCAGTGAAAGCATGGAGTCCTAACCACTGGACCACCAGGAAATTCCCTATTGTCCATCTTTTTGATTTTAGCCATCTTAGTTGAGGATGAAGTATCTCATTGTAGTGATTTTTTTTTAAAATTTATTTTTGGCTGCGTTGGGTCTTCGTTGCTGCATGCGGGCTTTCTCTAGTTGCGACGAGCCGGGGCTACTCTTCGTTGCAGTGCACGGGCTTCTCATTGCAGTGGCTTCTCTTGTGGAGCTCGGGCTCTAGGCGTGCAGGCTTCAGTAGTTGTGGCACACGGGCTCAGTAGTTGTGACTTGCGGGCTCTAGAGCGCAGACTCAGTAGTTGTGGCACACGGGCTTAATTGCTCCACGGCACGTGAGATCTTCCCGGACCAGGCCTCGAACCCGTGTCCCCTGCACTGGCAGTCGGATTCTTAACCATTGCGCCTCCAGGGGAGTCCATCTCACTGTAGTTTTGATTTGCATTTCTCTAATGACGAATGGTGTTGAGCATCAAGTGCTATTGCCACTTGTATATTTTCTTTGGGGAAATGTCCAGTCAGATCCGTTGCCCATTTTTAAATTGGGTATTTGTCTTTTTATTGTTGAGTTGTGGGAATTCTTTATATATTGTGGATACAAATCTCTTATCAGATACATGATTTGCAAATATTTTCTCCCATTTTGTGGGTTGTCTTTTCACTTTCTTGAAAGTGTTCTTTGAAGCACAAATTTTTTTAAAAAATAAATTTATTTATTTAATTAATTTATTTTTGGCTGTGTTGGGTCTTTCTTGCTGCCCGTGGGCTTTCTCTAGTTGCGACGAGCGGGGGCTACTCTTCGTTGTGGTGCACAGTCTTCTCATTGTGGTGGCTTCTCTTATTGCGGAGCACGGGCTCTAGGCACATGGGCTTCAGTAGTTGTGGCTCTTGGGCTCTAGAGCGTAGGCTCAGTAGTTGTGGCGCATGGGCTTAGTTGCTCTGTGGCATGTGGGATCTTCCTGGACCAGGGCTCTAACCCGTGTCCCCTGCATTGGCAGGAGGATTCTCTCTCTTTTTTTTTTTTTTTTACGGTACACGGGCCTCTCACTGTTGTGGCCTCTCCCATGGCGGAGCACAGGCTCTGGACGCGCAGGCTCAGCGGCCATGGCTCACGGGCCCAGCTGCTCCATGGCATGTGGGATCTTCCCGGACCAGGGCACAAAACGGCGTCCCCTGCATCGGCAGGTGGACTCTCAACCACTGCGCCACCAGGGAAGCCCCTGGTAGGAGGATTCTTAACCACTGCGTCACCAGGGAAGTCCCACTCAAAAATTATGATGAAGTCCAAGTTATTTATTTTTTTCTTTTGTTGCTTGTACTTTTGGTGTCTTATCTGAGAAACCAGTGCCTGATCCAAGGTCGTGACGATTTATCTATGTTTTCTTCGAAGAGTTTTGTAGTTTTAGCTCTTACATTGAGGATTTGATCCATTTTCAGTTAATTTTGTACCTGGTAATACATGGTGTGAGATAGGGGTACATCTTCATTCTTCTGCATGTGGATATCTGGTTGTACCAGCATAGTTGTTGAAAAGATGATTCTTTCCCTTTGAGTTGTCTTGGGAACCTTGTCCAAAATCAATCATCTACAAATGTATATGTTTATTTCTATACTCTCAGTTCTATTCCATTGATCTATATGTTTATCTTGATGCCAGTTACCCTGACTTTTATTTATTTGTTTATTTATGGGCCCTGACTTTTAGCAGTGTTTTTTTTTTTTGGTACGCGGGCCTCTCACTGCTGTGGCCTGTCCCGTTGCGGAGCACAGGCTCCGGACGCACAGGCTCAGCGGCCATGGCTCACGGGCCCAGCCGCTCCGTGGCATGTGGGATCCTCCCGGACCGGGGCATGAACCTGTATCCCCTGCATTGGCAGACGGACTCTCAACCACTGCGCCACCAGGGAAGCCCGGCCCTGACTTTTAAATCCCAGGTTTCCTGGATAAGAAGTAACCTCAGGGCCAAAGTACCTTGGCTTGTGGGACTTCCCCTTACCTCTGTAGGTTCAGGATTTACCCTGGCATTTGGCCCAGAAGTTCTTCATTATCTAGTCAATTGTCCAGTGCTTTTGAAATGATGTTTTCTTTATTTATCCAGCATTTACTTATTTATTGCTGAGTCGGGTCTTAGTTGTGGCACTTGGGCTCTGTAGTTGTGGCACGGACTCAGTAGTTGCAGCACAAGGGCTTAGTTGCCCTGTGACACGTGGGATCTTGGTTCCCCGACCAGGGATTGATTCTGCGTCCCCTGCATTGGAAGGCAGATTCTTAACCACTGGACCACCAGGGAAGTCCATATCCAGCATTTTAAAATTGTTTTCAGCAAGAGTTAGTTCTAAAAACCTAACCTAACAATATAAAAAATGGAATTCAAAAATATATATCTCTGATCATGAAATTTGGGGCAGGACATCCCTGAGAAGATTTTGGGAAGTAGGGAAATTATTCATGGCATCTTGGAAAAGGACCACTATATTCAATATTGCTTTTAAAGCCACATTCTAATAATAGCAGTTTCCATTAATTAAACACTTTTTCTGTCCCAAGCTTTCTACTGGGGGCATTACATAAACTCTTTAATTTCATTAACATAACAAACCCATACAGTGATGCGTACTATCATTATTCCTGTTTTATGAAATGAAGAAGCTGAGACTTGAGAGGTTCTGAGACGATTAGCAGAGTTTGACCCAGACCCAGATCTAGGGCTCCAGAGCCAGGCTCCCAACCCCAAGGGGCTCCCCTTCTTGTCCCAGTCTCAAATTTTTTCATAAACACTGGAAGGCTTAAAGCAGGGGCCCCCAACCCTTGGACCACTGACCGGTACTGGTCCATTGCCTGTTAGGAACCAGGCCACACAGCAGGAGGTGAGCGAGCGGTGGATGGGCGAGTGAAGCTTCATCTGTATTTATAGCCGCTCCCCGCCGCTTGCATTACTGCCTGAGCTCCGCCTCCTGTCAGCATTAGGGTGAGTTGTATAATTATCTCATTGTATATTACCGTGTAATAATAATAGAAATAAAGTGCACAATAACTGTAATGTGCTTCAGTCATCCCGAAACCATCCCCCCTACTCCGGTCCGTGGAAAAATTGTCTTCCACGAAACTGGTCCCTGGTGCCAAGAAGTTTGGGGACCGCTGGCTTAAAGGACTGAGCTTTGTCTACTCTCATTTTCCCTGTCCCCCTTGTGGTGGAAATGTGAACTGCGACAGGCCGGAGCTCTCTGGAGACAGTTGCTCTCACATTCAGGAATCAATGGGAAGCATGTTTAAACTTCTGATTCCTGGGCTGCAACTCCACAGAGTCTGAAGCACCAGACAGAGAGTAGTGCCCAGAAACATGAAGTTTTCATCTGCTCCCGGGGAGTTCTGTTGCAGTGGGTCTTGGACCCCACTTTGAGAAAAGCTGATCTAAGGGTGAATGAATATCCATGAATCATTGGATATTGCGGGCTTGTTCTCTCTTATATCCTGTTAGTGAAGGGCAAGTTTATGTCTTTCCAGTATGTAGGGAATGGCCCTTTCCCCTTTTAGTCCCTTGAAAAGCAGTTAAGACTTTAATTACTTTTAAATGAGAGAGTACATCTAGTGCTGTTAGGTAGAAATGAGAATGTTTGAACCAGGACATCTTTGATGTTAAAATGTACTATCCAGTAATTCATTGTTTGACTGTAATATAGTGGTGGGAGTTGAAGGGAAAAGTAAAGTATCTGGTTATTTTAGAGAAGAAAAATCTCATCCTGCCTTTCTTCCTCCTCCCTCACCCACTTCTTCTCAGATTGTGAAGTGGTCGGATTGTTGCTTGCCGTTAGCTTGCAGACCTGGGGATCCTTATCAGTTAATCGCCAGAGCAAGTGTGGATGACTTCAGCAAGCTGGGAGTGGCGTTCCTTGAAGATAGACTCCAGGTGGCTAATGGACTGATACCCCAAAAGATCGTTTGTAAGTCATCTTAGGAAATGTTTTCATCATAGCAGTATGCCATTAGTCATGAGCTTAAGGACTGCTGTTTGGTATGACTTAAGGGCAATGCTTATCCGCAGCTTAATTCAGCCAGCAGTTTGGATAGAACCATAATAGTATAACATTCATACGTGTGTCAGTTATTTTTTTTGAGGTGCTTATCCCTGACTATATCATTAGTGCTTTTCAAATTCTTAAACAAGGATTTCCCATAATTGCATTGTTCATGAAATGGCATGCAAATTTAGAACCCATATAATATTTATTTCACACACTCTAATACAGTATAACTGGTTTCTAGACCATAGTTCAACTGAATGGAAGGCATAGCCAGTGTTACTATGAAGTTCTAAATCTAACAGTTTTTTTAACTTAAAACATATATACTACATCATTTTGGGACACATCTTTTTTCAGGAAACATGCAAAATTTTCTTCCTGAATTAGGCTTAAAAGTAGGATTTCCATGTCCATGTAAGTCTTTTTTATGTCTATGTATACACATATATAATTTTAATTAATTAATTAATTAATTAATTTCACTCCCGGTGGCGTTGGGTCTTCGTTGCTGCGCACAGGCTTTCTCCAGTTGCGGAGAGCAGGGGCCACTCCCCACTGCGGTGCACGGGCCCCTCACTGTGGTGGTCCCCCCACCATTGCGGAGCACGGGGTTCAGGCACATGGGCCCCAGCGGTTGTGGCACGCAGGCTCAGTAGTTGTGGCTCGCGGGCTCTGGAGCGCAGGCTCAGTAGTTGTGGCTCATGGGCTTAGTTGCTCCGTGGCATGTGGGATCCTCCCGGACCAGGGCTCAAACCCATGTCCCCTGCACTGACAGGTGGACTCCCAACCACTGCACCCCAGGGAAGCCGATGTACACATATACTTTTAAAATTTTATTTTATTGAAGTATAATTGACTTACAAGGAAGTTTTCTTTTGTATCTTGAGCCAATGAGTGTCACCAGCTCTGGAAATGTGCGAAAATCACTTCATTTCCCCATTGGCCATGTGCATGTGCCTAATACCATGCCAGATGTTTAGCAAGTGCTCAGTTAATGTTTTTTGAATCAGTGATTGTAAACTTATATTCCATACATGGGTCAAGACACTGGCAAGATCCTTCTCCCCGGTTGATCCAATGAAGTGTCCTGAGAGTGGCTTTTTCCTGGGGTGTGCGTGGATAGACTCTAGCTATGTGCCTTGTTTTTGAGTTCCATTATCCTATAGGAGACTGATAGCCACAAAATTGAATCTATAAGCAAGTGGACAAAATCACCTCTCCGAATCTCACTTTCTTCACCAGACAATAAGGGGGTCTGAGGTGTTCCGGTCTGTACGGGAAAGGTGTGGAAACGTGCGAGTTTACTCGGGATTGTCAGGGGCACTCCCCTAGCAGGTGGGAGCAGCTACGTGGTTCCCAAAGGAGGCCTCAGAGGTGGGGGTGGGGGGAATGAGGGCTGCGCTGGAATGTAGGTCGTGCAGCGCAGAGAGCGCCCTGAGGTTCTGAGCTGAGCTGCGTGACCAAGCGGAGGGTTGATGGCTTGTCTTCTCTGTTCTCTTTAGCTGTCCACTTGCACGACTCTGCTCTGAAGGAACTTAAGGACCAGGCCTCAGACACGCCAGCCCAGCTCCTGGAGCCCCAGCCGGAACCTTCTGTTGAGGGCAAGCCTGAGCTGGAGGCTATGGAGCACGTTGGCAGAGAGGACCACCAGGTTCTGGGTTCCGCACCCACGCCGGGGCAAGGCGGTGCCCCTGGGGGCGAGCCTGCCGGGGAGAGCGACAGAGGCGTGGGCTCCGTCGAGCACTGTCACCTCCATCTTTCTAGCTGCCACGAGTGTCTGGAGCTTGAGAACAGCACCATCGAATCCGTCAAGTTTGCTTCTGCAGAGGACATTCCAGATCTTCCCTACGACTACAGCAGTGGTTTGGAGGGTATCGCGCATGACCTCTGCCCCAAGAGAGAACAGAGGAGGGTCAACCTCACGGGAAAGGCACCCAACATCCTTCTCTACGTGGGATCCGACTCCCAGGACGCCCTGGACCGGCTCCAGCAAGTCCAGTCAGCTCTGGCCGACTGCGTGGACACCAACTGTTACACTCTCTACCACCTGCCGCTGGAAAGTGCTCTCAGGGACCCATGGCCGGACAACTGCCTGTTGGTGGTCATTGCCACGAGGGAGTCCATCCCTGAGGACCTGTCCCGGAGGTTCATGGCCTATCTTTCTCAGGGAGGGAAGGTCCTGGGCCTGTCATCGCCCTTCACGCTTGCTGGCTTCCAGGTGACCAGGAAGGCCGCACTGCAGGACACAGTCCAGAGCTTGGTTTTCTGCAAGGCGGACTGGAGCCAGGTGAGGCTCAGCGTCCTGAGCAGCGGCTGCGTTTACGAGGGGGGCCCCGGGGAGCCGCTCAGCCTGGGCAAGCTCCAGGGCCACCTGGACAACAAGGACGAGGACAGGCTGATTGTGCAAGTGCCTTTCGGAACACGTGGAGGAGAAGCTGTTCTTTGCCAGGTACGCAGGCCGGCATCCGTGTCAGGATCTTTGGGTCTCTTTGATTGGATACGCTCTCGAAGGACGGACTTTGCAAGGTTGGAGAGTCTGTGTGCTGGGGTGGGGGTCCTTCTGACTTTTGGCTGGGAATTTCTGCTGATGGTGAGTAGCAGGCTTTCCTGTGGATATCCTGTTTCACCAAAATACTTGTGATGGAGGAACGAGGCAGAAGGCATTATGGCTAATTAAAGATTGCTGGTTAACCAAGAATTAGCCAAAACTTGTTTCTTGTCTTGATCTATACACTGGTAATACTCCTTCTAAAATCCATCAGTCCCCACTCTCTTGCCTCAAAGCACACTTCAGTTAATATAATCGAACTGTTATTTAATGAAGGGAATTGAGTGCCTTGGGGTGGTAATTGCAAACAGTAGTAACTATCGCATTAAAACATTGTCAGCGGTTTCTGTGACTGCGCACCAACTGCTGGGATAGTGAGTGTGGAAAACACCTTCAGGTCCTCAGTTCCTTTATGATTTGTCAGTCTTAAAATCTAAGTGTTGAGAACAGTTTCAAATAAGAGAATATTGAAGTGATTTCGATTTATAGCAAATGAATACGTAGGTAAGAAAAAATGGAAACAGAGATAAAAGGAAAATTTTACTTCCCTTCCCGTGCTAAGGGGGCTCCTTTGGTTCATCTGCTGTTTCTCTCTCCCCCCACCCCCACCCCGCATTCTTTTTCTTTTGAGCTTTCTGTTTGTTTAAGCAAATGGTAGCAGAATAGACTACTTCAGAATTCTTGATCATTTACTGCAAATCTTTTAAAGCCTTTGGGCAAAAGTTTTTTTTTTCCTTTTTGAATATTTACTTATTTAGCTGCTCTGGGTCTTAGTTGTGGCATGCAGGATCTTTCAGTGGTGGCATGCGGGATATAGTTCCCTGACCAGGGGTTGAACCTGGGCCCCCTGAATTGGGAGTGTGGAGTCTTAACCACTGGACCACCAGGGAAGTCCCCGGGCAGAAGTTTTTGTTAGAGTTTAGATGAACACTCATCCTTAAGCATTTGATGATCTTATGATTATTTTTTACTTTTTGGCTGCACTGCACGGCATGTGGGATCTTAGTTCCCTGACCAGGGATCAAACGTGCGCCCCCTGCAATGGAAGTGCGGAGTCTTAACCACTGGACCGCCAGGGAAGTCCCTGATGATCTGATGAGAAGACTAAGTAGATGTAGATAGTTGCCCAGAATGGTTCCCAGGATGAGTGTTAACAGATTTTGTTTCGTTATAAGGATCTTTTTATTGAGTCAGCGAATTGTTTCCTTTTTTTTTTTTTGGTATGGTTTCATTTCATATGCCGTGCGTCTCTCCAGCCCTCCTAGAAATTAAGTCTCTTGGGTTTTCTGACCAAACATTCTTTAAGGCGGCATGAACGTGTTCGCAGATGAACATGTACAATGCGTGTTCATCGCAGATGAAGATGTACAGCGCAAGCAGGTTTCATGTGGGCTGCAAACTACATGAATTAGTTTTTGGAGGCCTAATGAAGTTCCTCTTATCTTTTTGTCTGCAAATATGGTAACTATAGTAACTCAGAAAATCCACTTAAAAACCTGACTTCCTAGAGCCTCATTTCAGCTTTCAGCCGTGCATTTGACCACCCCTGTACACAGACTTGTACTAGAAAATTGATTCAGCACTGTGGGCGATCCACTTCTCCGAGTTACATAGCAAATCTGCTTGCTGTGCCATTTAAATTGACCCCGTTACTGTCATAAAATTTGATACGCATGCTTTGCCCTAGGATAAAAGGCAACATGATGCAGCTTCAAAAATCAGATGCAGGGGATTAGAATGTCATTTTTAATTTTAAATGACTTCCAGTCTCTGTGTGACAGGGTCACTGTTTTCTCCTCAGGCTTGTGTCACTACCATACCTTGCTGCCAAGATCAACCAATAAATATTAGCCCAGGCTGGTTAGTTTCCTCTTTCCCTGTTCAATTTCATAGTCTTCATTTTTGTAATAAATGGGGCAATGATGTAACCCAGTAAGAGGAGGACTTCAAGGACAAAACAAACCACAGCTGCTCAGTAGGTGGTGGTCTCACAGCCAGGGAGCTGACACGGAGACCTTAGGCAAGGCATTCGTCGTTGTACAGAAAAAAGGAAATTTTGATGGACTTTTCTGCTGATCAGATTTGCAGGGAAAGCTTAAGGCTGTGGGTTAATGCTGACATTCGATGTATCAAATGGACCAGGAGTTGGGCATGAAGTTGTGCAAATAGAGCCTGTGAAATGGATTTGAAATATTTTGTGTTCTTATCAGCTTAGCACATAGCAGAAGTGGTTCTACTTTTATGGCAGAGTTTCTCAACCATGGCACTGTTGAGATTTCGGACCGGTTCCTCCTTTGTCGTGGGGTCATTTTAGCAGCACTGCCTGCTAGATGCCAGTAGCACCCACCATCCTGTCTGTGACTGGAGACGTTTTTAGTTTTGGCTTTGGGGCTTGTCTAAATGCCTTAATTTTAGACGAAGCCAGGTTACAGAAATGGGCCCATCACTATGGTAACAGCATCACAGCCAGAGGACCAGGAGGGGGCGTGTGGCACACACATGCGCTGGTGGCCGTTTTTTTTTTAAGAAGATGTTGGGGGTAGGAGTTCATTCATTTTATTTATTTATTTTTGCTGTGTTGGGTCTTCGTTTCTGTGCGAGGGCTTCCTCTAGTTGTGGCAAGCGGGGGCCACTGTTCATCGCGGTGCGTGGGCCTCTCTTGTTGCGGAGCACAGGCTCTAAACACGCAGGTTCGGTAGTTGTGGCTCACGGGCCTAGTTGCTCCGCGGCATGTGGGATCCTCCCAGACCAGGGCTCGAACCCGTGTCCCCTGCATTGGCAGGCAGATTCTCAACCACTGCGCCACCAGGCAAGCCCTGGTGGCCGTTTTGAGGTGCAGAGCCAGACGGCCTCTCTTCTCGCTGCTGTTGTGGAAGCACCTGACCTTGAAACCGACAATCACACTTCGCCCACAATGTCGACAGCTGTGCTTTCTCTCACCTCCTGGAATCCGGAGGCCTGCTCGTAGGGGGAGCTCTCCTTTTCATCCTCGGCATCTCTCACTTGTGACAGGGACTTCTGTAGCACCCTACCCTGGGTGTATTCACTCAGCCCAGGGAGTACATTGGCCATTAACCACACTCGCCCCCCTCCTTGGGCCCAGGTGGGGACAGAACTTGGCTCTTTTGATTTCTGCCACACGTAAGAGGTAATCTCCGGACAGTCACGTGCTCAGGTGAATTAAACGTGACCCGTTGCCATGCTGACCGTCCGTCCCAGCACTGGCTTTGACCCCTGGAGATGAGAGGCACACGTTTTGGGTAAGAATGCACGGTAGAAGGACACACAGTAGGATTCATATACCTTAAAGGAGTTCGCTTTTATGCCTCCTTCCTTTCCTAGGGCTGTTTAGAGGACAGACTCCCCTGCTGCTCGTGGGCAACAGGCTCGGTTGTGGGTGAAGCAGGCAGCCCTCAGCTGGCCCTCTGGAATGTGGGGACTCTGCTGGACATCCTCTGCAAACTTTTCAGATTGGCTTCAACTTTCAACAATTGGATTGTTTTAGATGGTATATTTGGGCAGTATTTTTGTTTTGGTTAAGACTTGAGTGGGAATTGAGAGATTTTAAGTTGCCTGAAGGCTGACACTATACTTTTTTAAAATAAATAAATAATTTATTTATTTATTGTTGGCTGCATTAGGTCTTTGGTGCTGCGCACGGGCTTTTCTTTAGTTGTGTCGAGCGGGGGCTACTCTTCATTGCGGTGTGTAGGCTTCTCATCGCGGTGGCTTCCCTTGTTGTGGAGCACGGGCTCTAGGTGCGCGGGCTTCAGTAGTTGTGGCTCACGGGCTCTAGGTGCGCGGGCTTCAGTAGTTGTAGCGCACGGGTTTAGTTGCTCCGCGGCATGTGGGATCTTCCCGGACCAGGGCTCAAGCCCCTGTCCCCTGCATTGGCAGGTGGATTCCTAACCACTGCACCACCAGGGAAGCCCCTAGCACTATACTTTTCATTTTATTATAATGTTCTTATAACGTCAGCCGGGTGCTCTGCAGGCAGTGGAATCCCACAGCTGACCCCTGGCAAAAGCAAAGTAAAATAAAACATGGTCAGTTTTGCCCTTCTGAGTACTGAGTGTTCTGGCATCCTCCAGGCGCTAATGCCCAGTTAAAATCTCATCTCAACAGAGCCAAAAGTTCTAGTACCTTCCTTCATACCAAAACACAGACCATTGATAGGAAGGTTCTAGTTTGAGTCAGCTAGAAGTTCTGGTATGTTGGGATCTCAGTTCCCTGACCAGGGATTGAACCCACGCCCCCTGCAGTGGAAGTGTGGAGTCTTAACCACTGGACTGCCAGGGAAGTCCAAGAACTACTTTAATTTTAACTGTACAACAAAGCCTGAACTAAATACATGAAATTCCAAGTCTTATCAGGTGAAGGAGGGAGGTGGGGCAGCCCTTTCTCGAGTCCGCCAAATCCCATTCCTCTATGTGTATTCCTGCAAACACTCTTAAAGCGGTGACTAAGGCCACTCCTGTCCCCAGGAGTTATGACCAGTAGGTGGAATAGAAGCTTCGAGCATGACCCACTGTGCCTCCCCCAGTTCAGCAGCAACTGTACTTGGGTCCTCAGCACAACAGTGTTCCTAAACGTTTGTCATCGTTTAACCGAGTTAAGTGACTTGCCCAAGGTCCCATGACTGATTAGTGATAAAATTCGGGACCTGGAAAGTTACTATCCGGGGTCATTTCCACCAGATCTTTTCAGCCACGATTTTTTTTTATTATTTTATTTATTTATTTTTTTTTCAGCCACGATTTTAATGGGCTCCCGCAAATCTTTTTTTTGTTTGTTTTTTTTTGTGGTACGCTGGCCTCTCACTGTTGTGGCCTCTCCCGCTGCAGAGCACAGGCTCCGGACGCGCAGGCTCAGCGGCCATGGCTCATGGGCCCAGCCGCTCCGCGGCATGTGGGATCTTCCCAGACCAGGGCACAAACCCGCGTCCCCTGCATCGGCAGGCGGACTCTCAACCACTGCGCCACCAGGGAAGCCCCCCTCGAATCTTTTTATTGCTTGTGGTTCCCTACCAAATATTCAGGTTCCAGGTTTATATACTGTTGATAGTTAGAAGGATTCATGTTCAAGTTTTCAGAAAAAGTAGTAAAGCCACTGCTTTTCTTTACGTCGCTAAGTGCCTCTGTTTACATCGTGGTGTCTTTTTTCCTCAGGTGCACCTGGAACTACCTCCCAGCTCTCCAGTAGTGCAAACACAAGAGGATTTTAACCTGCTCAAATCAAGCAATTTTAGAAGATACGAAGTCCTTAAGGAGATCCTGACGACGCTTGGCCTAAGCTGTGATGCAAAACATGTTCCTGCCTTAACGCCTCTTTACTTGCTGTCGGCAGCTGAGGTGAGTGCTCGGCTGGGAAGGGACCTCCTCAGGTGCCCTTCTTCCAAACGGTGACCCTTCCCTCAGTCGTTGCCTTGCAGTGGGTTTCAATTTTGTTTTCTGTTTTGATTTTCCATTTCTATTTTGACTTCAGGTTTTGAAACCGTCTTAAAGTTGTCCAAGTATAACTAATTTCTTTGGTGTTTTATGTAAGGGAGGGAGAGAAGAACATTGGAGTTTAGAGGGAGTTGTGTCTTAAAGTTATGTGGCCCATTCCACTTGAGGGGGGAAAAGGTCACTCTTCTATGTGTCAAGAGTGTATTTGGAAACCGCAGTTTATTCAGTTGGGATTAAAAGCCTTGGTTTTGATTTGGACCTTCCTCAGGGAATCTTTGGATGGGGAAATCACAACTTTTGTTTCTTTTGTGCTGAAGTCTGCCATCTTGTGGCAGAAGGGGCTCTGGATTTCAGTTGATATCTTTTACTTCTGTGTAAAGGGAAAATGTCATGGAGTTGGGATCCTATGTATTCAGGAATTTTCCTGGCCTTTTGTCTGCATTTGATGTCTGTGGCTGCTACCTGGTTGGGCAGGTTGCCACATTCTCCAGGTGTGTCTTCTCAATCTTTTTGCTTTGCCAAGCTGTCAATTTCTTGTTGATTGTGGTAAATTATTTTGTGGGACTATCTCTGTCTCCCCTAAATGGGGAAATTTGTGAGTTTAGTGATGTAACTGTATAGTTTCAGCAAATACCTAATAGTCCAGGTGACTCTAAGCACCAAACTTCCCTGCTTTACCTGGAAAAGAACAAATTATACCCTCTCTCCGAATCGTTTTAAAAGAGGAGGAATTCTCTTTTGGGTTATTCTCTGTCCCTTAGCAAACTTACTTTTCAGAAGAGACTAGAGCTATGAGTTCTCTGGGTGGGATGTGCTCACTTGGGGGAAGACATAGAATCTGAGAGCATTTAGGATTTGGAAACCTTACAGAATTATTTGAGGACTAGATGAAATTGTATATATGGAAGTTCTGTGTAAATTGTATTATTTAAACCTTAGTCCAGGGACTTCCCTGGTGGCGCAGTGGCTAAGAATCTGCCTGCCAATGCAGGGGACACGGGTTCAATCCCTAGTCCAGGAAGATCCCACATGCCACAAAGCAACTAAGCCCGTGCGCCACAACTACTGAGCCTGCGCTCTGGAGCCCGTGAGCCACAACTACTGAAGCCCGTGCGCCTAGAGCCCGTGCTCTGCAACAGGAGAAGCTACTGCAATGAGAAGGCCATGCACCGCAACAAAGAGTATCCCCCCGCTCACCGCAACTAGAGAAAGTCAGTGCGCGGCAACAAAGACCCAACACAGCCACAAACAAACAAAAAACCCCATTAAACACCTTAGTGCAATTATTATTATTATGTTATTGGTGTTGTTGGGAGATTGAATAAGTTAAAAGTGTATAATGTGCCTAATAATGGCCTGGTGCCTGGTCTAAAACGACTAAGTAATTTTTTTTTTTTTGGTAAATTTATTTATTTTATTTTACTTATTTTATCTTTGGCTGTGTTGGGTCTTCGTTGCTGCGCGTGGGCTTTTCTCTGGTTGCGGCGAGCGGGGGCTACTCTTCGTTGCTGTGTGCAGGCTTCTCATTGCGGTGGCTTCTCTTGTTGTGGAGCACGGGCTCTAGGTGCACGGGTTTCAGTAGTTGTGGCACGTGGGCTCAGTAGCTGTGGCTCGTGGACTCTAGAGCACAGGCTCAGTAGTTGTGGCACACGGGCTTAGTTGCTCTGCGGCATGTGGGATCTTCCCGGACCAGGGCTTGAACCCATGTCCCCTGCATTGGCAGGCGGATTCTTAACCACTGCGCCACCAGCGAAGCCCTGCCCTCTTCTTAATGGGTGTTCTTGGGGATTAATGGTATGACTTTTGTTTGCACCTTCGTCTCAGGCCTCAAAGCTCCACATCATTTATCTCTGTTTTATGTGTTAATAGAAGGAGAAGCAACAGCTCTGTTCTGTGATTTATTAAAAAGTATCAAAATAAAGCCAGTCCTCAGAGCTTCAACACTTCAAGAGGACCCATTTATAGACCCCCCTACCTTGGAGGGATGGGGCAGAGCCTTTAGGGTGAGGGTTTCTGGTCCCTAGGGGAGGTGGCTGTCACTCTCCTAGACCTTCTCTCTCCCTCCTTTCCTGAGCGTGGAGGGCTGAGGCTGGACTTGTGAGGGCTGCCTGCCTGCTCTGAGGTCAGGGAGCAAGCTAGACCCAGGCTCGCCCCTGGCAGTGCTCCCTGACCTTTCCCGTGAGTTCTTGTCATCATGCTCGTCTTGGGACTTGGGCCTCCTGACTCTTGGACGTCGCAATGGAGAGGAAAGAGCGACCTGCTCTCTTGTTATTGTCCTGTGAGCAGAGGTTTGGAATTCTAGGTTTTCCCATCTCCTTTAGAATGGGCATAACCTGAAATACCTAAGGCTTTGTATTGTGTGTCTGTGTGTGTTACAATACACAGTAGATGCTTCATATTTTTGTCCTTCTGGCTCTTTAAACTGCCTGGGGGTGGGAGGATACATTTTCTCCCATTCATTGGTAACCCCCATTCACAAACTATGGGAATGCAAAGCTTGAACAATATTAAAGCAAATATTTATTCTATATACACATACATAAACACGCCACACAGACCCCAAGCCGACCAAGCCCTTTATTATATAAACGCTTTGGAAAAGTGTCATTTTGAGCGATGTTCACGTCCCATTGCGGGCCCTCCACTTGGTCTGGTTCATCTTAGGTATCTATCCTATGGACTGTTTTCCCTCCCAACTGCTTCTCTCTGAATTCTGCTTTACTTTGGGAGCCCAAGGAACTGAGTGCATGAATGAAAGTATGATTGTTACATATGTATATCCTTCTTTCTTTTCTTTTTTTTTTTTTTTTTTTTGCGGTACGCGGGCCTCTCACTGCTGTGGCCTTTCCTGTTGTACCGCGGGCCTCTCACTGCTGTGGCCTTTCCTGTTGTGGAGCACGGGCTCCGGACGTGCAGGCTCAGCGGCCATGGCTTACGGGCCCAGCCGCTCCTCAGCATGTGGGATCTTCCCGGACCGGGGCACGAACCCGTGTCCCCTGCATCGGCAGGCGGACTCTCAACCACTGCGCCACCAGGGAAGCCCCTGTATATCCTTATTTCTTAATGTTTATGAACTCCTCTTAGAAGACCCTGAATCTGCTGTAGAAGGAAGTATAAGAATTCAGGGGTTTAGAAGTGTGTTTTCCTGGAATACAAGTGCTCTGAAGGCTTATTGTGCAAGTGTAAAGGTGGCTACTCACCAACGGTGCTGGTCTTTCTGGAGGCAGCTGGGCGAGGCCTCCTCGTCTTTCTGATGCCGAGACATTTCGGAACACCTTCCCGCCATTGTGCTGGTGGCTGAGTATTATAGATACGATTGCCAGGTTGGGAATGGAATTGGATCGTACTTTCTATTCTGAGCCTTCTTAATCGATCTCCTGGCTCCCCATGGAATTAAGTTACACGGAGAGGATCCTGGCATCCCGTCACCTGTTACATACGGCCCGTCTTTAGGTTTCTCACCTGCCTTTTGGATTAGATGCCTGTGCTGGCTGTTCTTTTTCTTTCTTTTTTTTCCTCACATCTTTATTGGAGTATAATTACAATGGTGTGTTAGTTTCTGCTGTATAACAAAGTGAATCAGCTATTCCTATACATATATCCCCATATCTCCTCCCTCTTGCGTCTCCCTCCCTCCCATCCTATCCCACCCCTCTAGGTGGTCACAAAGTACGGAGCTGATCTCCCTGTGCTATGAGGCTGCTTCCCACTAGCTATCTATTTTACGTTTGGTAGTGTATATATGTCCATGCCACTCTCATTTCATCCCAGCTTACCCTCCCCCCACCCCGCCACCTCGTGTCCTCAAGTCCATTCTCTACATCTGCGTCTTTATTCCTGTCCTGCCCCTAGGTTCTTCAGAACCATTCTTTTTTAAATTCCATATATATGCGTTAGCATATGGTATTTGTTTTTCTCTTTCTGACTTACTTCATCTGTGTGACAGATTCTAGGTCCATCCACCTCCCTGGCTCTCTGCTTCTTGCTTCCTGTAAAATACTCTGTGCTATTGGGGATCAGAGATCTCTCACCACACGGTGTCGCTGCTGAGCCAGGCTGCCCGGTGAGCATGCAGAACTATATCCTAGAACTATAAAGTGGCTCTTCAGAGATTTGCTTTTTTTTTCTCTCTACATCAGTTTTGCATAGTATAATTTAGTAATTTTCCATTATATCGGTGGCGCTTTTTCTGGGCCTGTAGAAATTATTTCATAGTCACAGTTAATAATATTCATCTTTCATTAAACATTTACTGTGTACTAGGTACTATTATAGGATAGACTGTGGAAGAACAAAATAAACACACTAGTTATCTAAATAGTTTTACTGCATACCAGCTGTGTTTATACAGTTTGGTGCCTGGAGACTCGCTCTTTATACCAAATAGCACAGAAGATTTATGAGGCATCTGTGTGCTTCCATATTACAGTGATATAAATGGAAAAAAGATAGCATGTGATCCAAGTAGAAAAAACAACATTCACCCAAAGTACAGTCAGCCCTTGGCATTTGCTGGAGGTGTGTTCCTGAGACCTTCGTTGACACCCAGGCACCACAGTAGCATGTGATTTCGCTATAAAATCCAGTCACATGTGACTTCATAAGTGTCACCATGCATGACACCATGGGGAAACAAGGCTCCACTGAGGTGCAGATGCTGGGTGGCCCAGCTGGACTTCTCTGACCGAGGTCTTCCCATTTAATCGAATCTCCCAGGGGCAGGATTGAAATTCAGGCTTCCACAAAATTACGATACGTTGTAAACCATAAAATGCGTGAGCACACATACACCACACACATATGTCCACAGAAAAAAGACTGGAAGGAAATACAGTATATATGGGGGATGTATTTCAACAAGCTCTGAATATCTGATTTCCTGTCTATTCCACTGTGGTCTGGGTTTCCTTTGGTGAGATGCAGGCTCAAGTGTCAGCAAAATGTCAGCAGTCTATGGTGACACATCAGCCTCATTTACGAAAAGGAGATACTAAAACAGTGACAGTATTTTTTTTCCTAAGCTCTTTTACAAATTCATGTTTTTTGTTGTTGTTTTTTTTTGCGGTACGCAGGCCTCTCACTGTTGTGGCCTCTCCCGCTGCGGAGCACAGGCTCTGGACGCGCAGGCTCAGCGGCCATGGCTCACGGGCCCAGCCGCTCCGCGGCATGTGGGATCTTCCCGGACTGGGGCACGAACCCGTGTCCCCTGCATCGGCAGGCGGACTCTCAACCACTGCGCCACCAGGGAAGCCCCAAATTTATGTTTTTTTTTTTTTTTTTTTAATGAAATGAGCTCTCTGAGCAATGTAACCTCACCCCTGCAGTTTTCTTCTAAGTGTATTCATTTGGGAGCAAACTTCAGTCACTCACAGGAGTCCCGTTTGATGTCAGGAGGCATCACTTTAAACCTTCTGATGCCATGGACAGGTCCATCTGTCTCGTCAAAAGTTGGATGCTGGGCTTCCCTGGTGGCGCAGTGGTTGAGAGTCTGCCTGCCGATGCAGGAGACGCGGGTTCGTGCCCCGGTAAGGGAGGATCCCATATGCCGCGGAGTGGCAAGGCCCGTGAGCCATGGCCGCTGAGCCTGCGCATCTGGAGCCTGTGCTCCGCAACGGGAGAGGCCACAACAGTGAGAGGCCCGCATACCGCAAAAAAAAAAAAAAAAAAGTTGGATGCTAAGTGCATAACTTACACAAGGAAGTGTATGTAACCTTTGTTGATTTGCTTAACCATAAAATCTTGTTGCTATTTTGTAGCAACAAAATAGCATTAAATCTTGGAGACTTAATAGTGATTTTATTAAATTTTAAAAATTTCTTTGTACTTTCCAAATACTCTGTTATGAACATGTATTAATTTTATAGTGAGCAAAACCAGTTATTAAAAATTAAAAAACAAATTACTGTATGTCATTGGATTTTGAAGGCATCCCATAAATGGTCAAAACTTGAATGTTAAAAGGCAAGGACCCTCGTGTAGATATTGATATTTTATTTAATATTTGACACCTATATTAATTATTTTAAAAGGGTTGGCTTTGTTAGTAAATGGCTTTACTCTGGCTATGACTATTAGGTTTACTTTTGAGCCCTCAGGTCGGCATGTGTGCGTCTCAGGGTCTCAGCTGTCCTTTCGCTCCCGCAGCTGGAAGGTGGCTACTGGTGGTTGTTCCTAATTCTAGCGTCCCCACCCCTGCTTGGATGTAGCACTTTCTTGACTATCGAACTATTTTGAACCGTTTGTCAAAGGAGACCATGTATGTATGCTGACATCTCCGGGGTGAGCGCTTTCAAACAGATAACTTCCTTTCCGGAGGTGTGACTAGAGCCAGAGACTCAAGAGCCACTCAGGGGCCCCAGGGTCTGTGGAGCGGGATTGCTGGGCGGCCACTACTCCCTCCCACCATCGGTGGTGACCGTAAGTTAGGAAGGATACACCTTTCCTGCGGGGGACACCGGCGTGTTTGTGAGCGACGCTGATTTTATAGAAAAGCCACAGTTCTTTCCCTGGCAGAACCTAAAGTCCAGTTGGTCCAGAAACTCACCCTCTTGTTTCCGTTTCTCTGGGCTCTGTTGCTATTTTTATCTCAGCCAGGGAAATGGCAGAAAGAAGGAGGCTGGTCACAGGGGTTTGTGCCGAGAGGGGCAGCTGGTGGATTTGGACAGGCTGGGACAGAGCCGAGGCATCCCTCCACCCCACCCACTGCCAGCGGGTCCCTTTCCACGCCCCTGGGGCAGGAGGAGGGGCCGCTGTGCACAGCCCTCTGCTGAGGCCGCCAGCGGGGGCGACTGGGCCTTCCCTCTTATCCTGGGGTATCGCGGCTTGGGTCTGGGGGACATGGGCTTCTTTCTGAAGCAGTAAAGCTGGGATTCTTTGGGGCGTTCCTCACAGCTCGTAGCTAGTGGCATGGAGGCGACCTGAGCATCCGAAGCCAGCAGGACATAGGCAGGGAATCCTGCCAGAGGGTGTGTGGTTCCTTTGCCTCGGGGTCAAGATGGAACCATAATAAGAAGTGACAACTGGGTTTGTTATTAAAGAAACTGGGCAGAAATCACCACGTTGTGCGTGTGTGTGATTTTGGTGGTGTGGAACTGTGGGGCGGATCATGTATGCTTAAAAACAAAACCTGGTGCCACATTTCATTTTGAGTCAACCCCAAATTATTTGTTGTGAAACTTTTCCCTCCCTGCCCAAACAGGTTTTTTGTTTGTTTGTTTGTTTCCAGGGAGGATTTTCTTTTTTGAATTTTATTTTATTTTATTTTATATACAGGTTCTTATTAGAAGGCGTGGGGCCGGTGGTGGTGGGATGAACTGGGAGACTGGGACTGACATGTATACACTGATATGTATAAAATAGATAACTAACCAAACAGGTATTGTTGATAAGGATAGTTTTGATATCTGCAAATGTGTCGAAAACTGGATTGTCCCTTCCCCCTAGGGAATTACTTTTTCGATGTTGGTTGCTTTATGAAGAAACTTAGACGAAGTCATACCACATGATACTTACCCTTCCTTCTCTAGCCGACCACTTCATTTAGCAAACATCCAAGCGCCTGCTAAGTGTGAGACCTTGCTGTGGAAGTTTCTGGAAAACAAGAGACGATTTCTCATCTTGCTCACATGCTCTATAGTTAACCAAGGGCCTTCCCAGGTGTCAGGATCTCATCTGAGTCTCAAGTGGTCCTGCCAGTGCGGGGAGGGGAGGGAGGGGGTCCTTGCCCCTCAGAGGAGCAAACTGGATTGTGGAGCAGTGAAGGGTCTCATGTATTTTTCTGAGTCAATTAGACTTCTCCAATTAAGAAAAAAAATCTTTGCTTTCCTTTGTTTTGGCATAGTTATTTGGCACGGAATCTCCCCTCCCTCCACCTTTAATCCTCGTTCTGAATCTTGAATGTACAGCGAGGCAGAAACTTCTAGTGTTCCTCTAGAATACAGCTTAAAACATAGTTTTTAGAGATCCAAATGAGAGAGAAACCCAGAATTCCAGGTGTGCCCTGAATAGCTTTTTTTTTTTTTTTTTTTTTTAGCCCAGGAAGAGGGAATATTTACTTTCTTTCTTACTTACATACAGCCATCAGTATTTTTGTGTGTGGGGTGTAGGCTCTGATCCAGTTTTTGTTTTTCAAGTAACAGAGTCTTTTTCTTTAGCAAGAATATGAGGAAGTAACTGACATCATCATTTATTAAAATATACAGATTTTCCAAACGTATGCCCTTTCTCCTCTTGGCAGTTCCCACCCACCACTCAATAAAATCATCTTTCAAAGGTCATTGTTTGTTATTTTCTTCTTTTAAACACACTATTCAGAGAAAAAAAATCACTGGGGATTCACATTATTCAAAACAATATATGAGAAAGTCTGTCTGGTTGTATTTCCCAGTAGGAAGGGCTGGGGCGTTATTAAATGATTTGTTATTGTTTTCTTCTTGGTAGACACCAAAAGATGAGACAGAAAAATCAAAGTTAAGTAAAAGCAATCAAGTTTTTTTTTTATGGCAGTATTTACTTTATTCCAGTGGTCTAGAACAAAACCTACACTATCTCCAAGGTATGCCTATACATTAAATGTGTACAATTTTCTGTATGTCAATTATACCTCTGTAGAGCTAAAAAAAAAAAGTCAATAAAAGAATTGAAAGAGAAAAAAAATAGAGGTTAACAGACTGTGTCTCTATAGAAATGAGGATCTCTTCCTATACCTCCACACTGTTCAACAAATATTTATAGAATAGGATAGGCACTATGGTAAGGGCTGAGAGAGTGACATGGACATATATACACTACCAAACGTAAAATAGATAGCCAGTGGGAAGTAGCCGCATAGCACAGGGAGATCAGCTATGTGGTTTGTGACCACCTAGAGGGGTGGGATAGGGAGGGCAGGAGGGAGGGAGATGCAAGAGGGAAGAGACATGGGAACATATGTATATGTATAACTGATTCACTTTGTTATAAAGCAGAAACTAACACACCACTGTAAAGCAATTAGACTCCAATAAAGATGTTAAAAAGAAGATACTTTGGACTTAGCCTCGGTTTAGCCATTGGCATGACATGGCTGTTCTCCACAGACCTCATTATCCTTCTAATAGCATCAGCCTCAGTATGCACGAGTTAGTCATCTGTGGATTCAACCAACCATGGATGATTCAGAACTTACAGGTACAGCTACTGGATTACACCATTTTATATAAGGGACTTGAGTATACATAGATTTTAGTATCCTGGGGGGTCCTGGAACTGAGCCCCCATGGATACCGAGAGATGACTGTAGTTTTCTAAAGGATTCCATTAAGCCATAAATTCTTTCTTAACAAAAACCAGGGTGTTCCTGAGTTAAGGCTTTACCTCTTCTTTTCCTCATACTTCAACACCGGCTTGAGTGTACTTTGTGAGGCTTTCCATGTATCGTGTCTCATAAGCCCAATCACTGCCATCTTTATGAGTCTATCAAATTTTGTTCATTCTAATAGAGCATTACGGATCATCAGACCAGATGTTTACTGATCTGTCTCTCTAATAGACTGTCTGAGCAATTCTTGTTGGGAGAAAATGGTTCCTTCAGTCCTGAATAGATTTTGACTTGTGGCTGACGCAGTGTCGGGGGCAGCTGTTTTACAATACGGCACCAGCTAAAGAGCAGATGGCAGATTAAAGCAAACATTTAAAAGCTTTTATAGCTATGAAGGCTTTTAAGGGTCTTTCATATACCTCTTTCTCTCCTTTCTTTCTTCCTTTGCCCTTCACCTAAACTAGAAATTTTTGCTTCATTTTAACCGACTTCCTGTTATCAAACATAATACCTATGGCAAAGGTGACATGATGAGTTTGATGTTGAAATGCAAAAGAAATAGTACTTGGGATGTTTTCCTTTGCTGCCTTCATTTTATTCTGTTTTTTTTTTTTTTTTTTGTGGGTGGGGAGAGGCTTTTCAGCTACTGTACGTGCTGTATTTTTACTTGAATCTTGGTTGCACAAGAAAGTTTCAAAGTGGCTCTGCGGTGAATGCTTCTGGCTACAATCAAGGCAAAGACTGATCGTGCACTGGGGGAAATGCAGACAGATACAAATTTGGTTGCTCTCTGCTTTTAATTGGCGTTGTCCCGGTTTGGGTTTTCTCTGTGCTGCAGCTCTTGCTGACTGACCTGGGGAAGGGGTAGCGCCTTGGAGGGAGCATCTTCTCTGCAGTTTCCTTCTGGGGATAGGAAGTACCCTGTTGAGAGAGGGTGGTTTTATTTCCTCAGACTATTTATATCCACTGCTTATGCAGTCACAGATTTGTGGATGGGACACAGGCTCTTTTGGAATAAAAAATCCTCCCAGACCAAATGCTTTTTGTCTTCTGTACCAGCTCCCTAATGGCTGCCATGTGTGAGGGGGTATGGATTATGGCGTTACCTCCTGGGGAAGTCGATTGAAGCTGTCTCTAGGAAGGCTTGCAACATTCTTTAGAACAGACTTTGGTCTCCCAGGTCTAAAAAATACATCCCAGGGAATAAGCCCACACTGGTACCGGGTTTGGGGGCACAGTCAAAAAGGCCCCTTGTGATCCGGTTCTGAGCCAAGGCCGGGATGAAATGGGCACGGCGGCAAGGCGGCCCGTGGTCACAGCAGAGCCATCGGTTTGTGGCTCTCCCAGCTGCTGAGCTGGCAGTCAGCGCAGGAATGTGGGGTTCTGAGGCCTGAATCCTGTTTGATAAATGTTCTAGTTCAGTTTTCTGGGATGTGAATTATAGCCGGGGAACTCGTTTTGTTTCCGTTCATGCTAATAATCTGAGAGTGTTGCTCCGAGGGTTGTGCGGAAAACGTTTGAGAAAATGTTTATAGTATTTCAGGATTGCAAAACTGACATGCAGTTTGTGGACCCAAATGGTGTTTAATCCTCCGTTTCCCCTGCCCGAGCGGGAAGGGTTCAGCGTCGCGGTGTTCCTGTGTCGGATCTCAGCAGGGAGGCCGGGTCAGTACAGGGCGACCTTTCTTTGGCCAAGCTGGCAACAGGAAAGCTCGGCCAAGGTTAGTCTGTCTGTCCATCAGTCACTTTCTCTTGGCGATAAGGAGGGAATGCTGGTCGCTTACTTGGCTGTGGTCCTGTTTCGGCCCCTCAGTGGCTGCTTGTGAGTAGCTGCCTCTTTCCAGGCACTGCTGTGTCACCCACAGCTTTCCAGGTCTTGTATGTTGCTAAGACTTTCAGTTCTGCACGATCACTCTGCTTGCTTTGTATTTTTCTTTCCTAAAGCGTTTTCAGGCTTTGTTTTATTAATACTATATTTAATAATATAATCATTGGAAGAAACACTGGCAGGTAGACTATAATTTTGTTCTTATTAATTGTTGGAGATACTGTCCCTCATAGAGAATTCTAGAGATCAAACCCCATTAGATCAATTGAGGAACATGGCTTTAAATGAAAATAATTTAGTCATTAGAATATTCATGTTAACTGACTTTCTAGTGGCATTCAAGTCTTTACAATTTTAAGCATAATGAATTACTTTCACTGAAACTTTAAGAGAAAACGCTTTAAGATTGCTGAATTAGGACCTTTCTTGACGGAGCGGTGTTTTCCCCATTTACCCCCGAGGTTGAGAGAAGACTTAGGTTATAATACGTAGACATTTCTGCTAAAAATGAAATGTTCTTTCCCATTGACACACGGAGATTTACAACATCATTTTGTTGCGTCTCCTGTGTGTATGTCCAAGCGTGGAGAGGTAGGGGTGATGGGCAAAGAGAAGGATTGTGTTAGTCAGCTCCTGCACCTCCAAGATTTAAATTCGGATTCCCAATAGAATCTCTTTCAAAGGAGGAGTGCCATCCACCATCACCAGTCAGCAGGATTGCCCAGTTCTGAATGGACACGTTGCCAAGCCATTAGTCAGGATCACTTACCACGAGTCTTTCCTGAGCCCTGAACTGTAAAAACTGTTAGTTTAAATCTACTCGACTTCTGCAGGCAAAGTAAAAGTTTGAAAAATTAAAATTAAAAGTGAATTTTCTTC
This sequence comes from Tursiops truncatus, assembly GCF_011762595.2. Lineage (NCBI taxonomy): Eukaryota > Metazoa > Chordata > Mammalia > Artiodactyla > Delphinidae > Tursiops > Tursiops truncatus. The sequence continues at coordinate 135,745,917 of NC_047037.1, read as the reverse complement.
TAAGAATACTTGTAAAGGTTTGCTTTTCTTTGCCATAGGAAAGTGTTTGACAATTTGTTTTCTGGTCTTTGAGGAAAAAATGAATCCTACATACAGCAGTTACTAGGGAGTAACGGAACGGTAGCACCACTAATGCCCCTTCCTGTTTTTAATCTCAGTAAATAAGGAAATACATCTTTTTTTTTTTTTTTTTTTTTTGTGGTAAGCGGGCCTCTCACTGTTGTGGCCTCTCCCGTTGCGGAGCACAGGCTCCGGACGCGCAGGCTCAGCGGCCATGGCTCACGGGCGCAGCCGCTCTGCGGCATGTGGGATCCTCCCAGACCAGGGCACGAACCCGTGTCCCCTGCATCGGCAGGCGGACTCGCAACCACTGCGCCACTAAGGAAGCCCGGAAATACATCTTTTAAAAGAAAACATCAAATTGTGGTTTCATACATTTAAAAATGATGGTTCATTTTTGTGGAGGTGGGGGGGTGGTGAGTGGGGAATGTCCAGGCTCTCTCTGCCCAGAATTGCCTAGATTATTACTCTAGATTGTTGCCTTCCAGAGACAACTTTGAGATATGCGATGATTTAAGTTTTTCTGTGGCTTTTCAGCCCGTAAAATGCTTTAAATGTCAAAGGTCCGTACTTTCGAAGAGTCTCCTCTTTGTATTTTCCCTTCTTGGTGATGGGATTAGGTCTGGTGTCTCAGACTAGCCAAGTGAGTTTGTCACAGAAGATGGCTTTTTAAAGGACACCGAATTCTCATTACCAAACCCCCTCTATTCTGTCTGGGGAGGGTAGATGAAATGACCTTTCACATCCTTTCTGGGGCTCTGTAGTATTTATGCTGGTCCCAGCGAAGCAATTGGATATGAAAAAAAATTGTTTTTTTAAAACTTTTAAAGCAGTTCCTTTGAATGCATTCTTTTGTAAGAATTTGTGATTATTACCATTTCATCTTTATACTAGAACAATCTGAAGTCATTGATAGATACTTTTTCATAGTTAATTTAAGCACAGTGAAAGAATGTTTTGCCTTCTGCTTTATTTTATGTATTTGAGACTCTCAAATTAATTTTCCTGTTAGTTTAAGAACTAACAATGCAATATATAGGAGCCTCAAATTTACAAACAAGTTGTGTTTTCAAAGTCTGTGTGCTAAATTGGCTGTTTTCAAAATATGGTCCCCGTTATTTATGTCAGTTGGGTTTTCTTACTAGTTCATATATGTCCTTATACTCCATAATGCAGTTAAACTGTGGAATGCCATCTAGTGGTACCGTTTTGGTCAGATTCTGGCTTGGTGGGTCATGAACTCAGTGGGGACACACTAAACATCTCTTTCTATTTCTCTAGTGTCAACTCAGAATGAATTTAACAGCTTTATTTCAGGCATTGCTCGAAAGCAGCCATGCTGGAGACTTAGTAATACCGTGGTGTATGTATACCCTTATGGAGAATTAATGAATTTGTACTGGTAGATTAATACTTTCCTTATATTTAAGAAAACATTTTTTTCTTTCGTAGCAACTGTTGAACCGTGCATACAAGTAAAAGAAAATATTTTGTAGAAAAATTCAAATATACAAAAGTAAACAAAATAATGTAATGAACCCCATATGAATTCATCAGTCTGCTTCACAGTTTTCCATTCTGGTCAATCTCATTTTATCTGTTCCTACCCATGCCTCCTCCTGTATTATTCTGAAGCAAATCCCAGATCAGATCTCTCATCTGTAAATATTTCAGTATGTATCTCTGAGATAAGAACTCTGTTTAAAAATATAAGCAGTGGGATTTCACTGTCACACCTAAAATAAAACAATTTCCTTCATATAATCTCTTAGTCAGTGTTCCAGTTACTAAACAGACATTTAAAGATGTGTTATATTATCCATGCATTGTGTATAAGCCTGTTGGTTCTTTTAAAAAACAAATGCAAGAAGGAAGCAACTAGATATAAACTGTTGTAACTTTTTGGGGGAAGTGATCTGAAAGTTGATTTCTGTATGTTTTGAAGGCCATATTTTAGCTCCTGTTCCGAAAATAGTGGCAAATAACCATTCGTAATAACATGCAAAACAGCCCTTATGAGATACGAGTTTGCTGCCCTTTCAGGACTAAACCTGAGTTTCTTGCCCTGTCTTTTCTGTGACGTCCCGGGTTTCTTTAGCAGGGACGGTATTGATTTTTGCTCGTACGCTTTCGGTTCGGGTTGATGTTTAGCCTTTGACCCAGCCACTTTCTTACAATAAACAGTTTGTTGATGAGAGCAGCTGCCCAGCAGATTGTTTCCAGATTGTTCTCTCCTGGCTGAGGACGGAGTGCACCTTACGAAAAAGTCGGCTTGAAGCTTGCGGCTTCTACTTCCTATGGCTGTCTGCCTTTGAAGCCAACTGTCAGCCTCTGAACATTCTTCTATTTATAGCCAGTGAAGTGGTGTGAATCTGTGGCACTGGAAATGAGGCTTCACTTACTATCTTGACTATTTTATTCCCTGAATGAATATAGCAGCCTCTTCTAGAAGTTTCTGCCATATGAGCAATTCCTGATATTACAGTAGGAATTCCCAGCGTTGGGTATGTGGAAATGAGTGTACTGGGTGCTGCTGTGTAGGGAAGTAGACAGGACATGCTTTATGTTGTGTAGGAATCCATGCTCCTGGAATATTTAAAGATTTCCTACATAATTAAGGAGTGAGGTAACTTTCAAACCAAGGTAAGTATTATCTGCTTCATGTTATTATCTTGGCCTTTTAAAATAAAATTTCATATTTATCCTCCTTTCAAAAGACTACTTCTTTTTGTTGTTGTTGTTATTCTTTTTTTTTTAAGATGTTGGGGGTAGGAATTTATTTATTTATTTATTTATTGCCGTGTTGGGTCTTCGTCTCTGTGCGAGGGTTTTCTCTAGTTGCGGCAAGCGGGGGCCACTCTTCATCGTGGTGCGCGGGCCTCCCACCATCTCGGCCTCTCTTGTTGCAGAGCACAGGCTCCAGACGTGCAGGCTCAGTAATTGTGGCTCGCGGGCCTAGTTGCTCTGCAGCATGTGGGATCCTCCCAGACCAGGGCTCGAACCCGTGTCCCCTGCACTAGCAGGCAGACTCTCAACCACTGCGCCACCAGGGAAGCCCTGTTGTTGTTATTCTTAATGCAAGTGACTGGTACCCTAAGGATTTGGCAATTCATGTGACTCAAAGGCGTACCTTAGTTTGGATTTTTGCTGCTTCCCTAATCACCGTCCAGTTGTTACCCAGAATGGCCTGTCTGCTTGCAGCAACCTTCATTAAGGCAAGGTCGGAACTTTCCGCATCAGAGCCAACACTTTTTACTCAACTGGCCACCAGGGGCTGCTGTCAGAATGGTGTGGCTGAGCTCACCTCCCTAGAGGCAAGTTTACTTTTTCTACAACCAGTAAATTTTGTTAAGCTACCAATCCTGGTTTCAAAACTCAGGTCTCACTACACAGCCTCCAGTTACCAAGCCTGCTTATGGCTGTATCCCTTCCAGCCAGCTATTACGTAGAACCTGGACCCGATTCAAGACCTAAGATTAAGATTTGTGTGTTTTTCATTCAGTGCCAATAAGCTGTTATTAATACACTGATTCCACGTATACTGAAAAACTCCATGAAACGCACTGGGGTTTGTGCTCAGGGAAGAATGTCCTGCGTTTGGACTGTTCGAGATCGGGGCCTCTGGAGGCATGGCCTGTGACAATTAAAATCGGGTTTTTGAGGGTGGTGTTCTTGCCTGAAATGACCTTCGTTACCCTAGTGCAGGCAGCATGAAGGGTTGTGCTGATTCAACTAAGATGTGAATGCTAGAAGGTATTCTTGGTAGTAGTCATTTGGTTTTTCTTTTCTTTTTTTTAAACAAAGGCTGCATCTTTGATGATTCCAGGATTAACAGCAGAACAAAAATATCCAGTGAATGTTGGAGCTGGCAGAGGCCTTAGAGAGCTTCTGGAGCAAATCCCTTCGTTTCTCCTCAACTTTTTATTAAAAAAAATTAACACCTAAGCAAGGGTGAAAGAATAGCACACAACCCCCATGTAGCCTTCACCTGGATTCACCACTGGTTAACGTTTTACCACAATTTGATAAAGAGGGTTTGTTTTTTTCAAAAGATGTGTATGCTACTGTCTTCAAGTAAAACGCAAAGCACAGAACTTATTGTAAGTTATTTATGAGAGTATGAGTCTTCCACATTTTTGTTTCTAGGAGTTGGCAAGAGAGTGGCACTAGTTTCCACTTGGCCCTGGGCTCGTTTTCTTTATTTGAAGTAAAACCAGTAGCCTACTGGTTTGTAATGGTTCTGGATAGCTGGTTGTCACCCTACTGGGCTGTGGGCACATTCCATCTTCACATGGGCCAGCATGTACAAAATTCTTAGAATATATCTTAAAAGTCCTAAATTTTAGAACATAAAACATCTTAGAGCCACATGCTATGAGGACAACTAGTTGATCTTTTATGCCCAACAAAGGAATTCTACCAACCCTGATCTAGGAAAATTCCACTGATGACCATGTTATGTATATAGGATTTACAATTTTTCTTTCAGTTTTCCAACCCAAGTATTGTGACTTGGAACCTTAGATCTGACTGATTACTTTTATATTAAGGTTAAAAAAAAATTTTTTTTTTTTAGGGTTTCCCTGGTGGCGCGGTGGTTGGGAGTCTGCCTGCCGATGCCGGGGACACGGGTTCGTGCCCCGGTCCGGGAGGATCCCACATGCCGCGGAGCAGCTGGGCCCGTGGGCCATGGCCGCTGGGCCTGCGCGTCCGGAGCCTGTGCTCCACAGCGGGAGAGGCCACAACAGTGAGAGGCTCGCATACTGCAAAAAAATAATAATAATAATTTTTTTTTTTTGTAAAATAGTGTACAAATGCTGTTGTATTATGTGAATATCTGCCTACCCCATTAAACTGTAATACAAGATCATCTGAAGGCAAGGAACATATGTTGTTAATACTTGTATCCCTTTTCCAGTATTTTGCCTATAGTAGGCGTTTAGTAAGTGTGTTTTGTTCGAAAACTTAAAAACATTTTGGCATTTCCCACTCAAGTATTGTGAAACGCTTCCTCCATTCCTCTGTCTGGGAGACCCGAGGGGCCTCAGGGGACAGGCCAGTAGTAAACAGCCCACGGGGCTTCGACTGGCTGCCCAGTCCAATCTAGCTGTCACCCTTTATCTAGCTGTCACCCTTTATAACGGGGTTTCGTAAACATCATGTTAGACATTTTAAAAGAATCAGCTGTTGATGTACCCGAAGAAAAGTGACAAGATGGAGCTTCATAAAGAAGTTGGAATAGTTTTGCAGAGCTGCCCTCTCCTTGTAGGACAGGTCAAGGGGACACCGTCGCTGCTCTAGACTATTGGAAAGCTTTCTGCCTTCCCTGAATCCTCGTACTGGCCACCTCTCTCTTTGCAGGTAACATGTATATCTTAATTTTGGAATCCTAGAGATGAGGTTACAGTTTTAACTGAGCATTTTAGCATTTGGGATGAAGCACCGAATCTTGAATGTTAAAGCTGAAAGGGGGATTTGCAGTTTTCTCGGATTTTATTTATTTATTTTTTAATTTAATTAATTTATTTTTGGCTGCGTTGGGTCTTTGTTGCTTTGCGCGGGCGTTTTCTAGTTGTGGCGAGCAGGGGCTACTCTTCCTTGCAGTGCACGGGCTTCTCATTGCAATGGCTTCTATTGTTGTGGAGCACGGGCTGTAGGCGCACGGGCTTCAGTAGTTGTGGCTCGTGGGTTCTAGAGCGCAGGCTCTGTAGTTGTGGTGCCCGGGCTTAGCTGCTCCGCGGCACGTGGGATCTTCCTGGACCTGGGCTTGAACCCTTGCGCCCTGCATTGGCAGGCGGATTCTTAACCACTGCGCCACCAGGGAAGTCCCAGTTTTCTCTTTTTTAAAAATGAGGAACTGGTAGGGCCTCCCCGCTAGTTGGGAGCAGAGCTGTTGACCAGATTCTGTGCTGGCGTCTCCTGCTCCCACGCTCCAGAGAGGCCAAGGCCAAGCTGCGGATGACACAGGTACTTAGTTTAGGATGAGTGGGGCCTTCTGAAAACAAAAAGCTGAGCGCTCCAAGCCTGCTGCTGGCTCAGCATGGCGGACGGTCACATCTGTGCGTGCGTATGCGTGCTTGCGTGCGTGCGTGTGCGTGCGTGCCTGCGTGAGTGTGCGCCAGTCAGGACGTGCCCCCTCAGGGCGAGGCGCACCGGGCTGCCCCGCAAGCGCTCCCACTGGAGCGCCGCGCTCACCGCCCAGAGCTTTCTTGGTTTCGCAGCCTACGCTCCTCGCTCCGGCAGGAAACTGTTTGTGTTGGCCTCCGACAAATGGCGGGCGTTTTACACGGGCGGGCTTAATGAAGGCCCTGGAGACTTCTACGGATGTTGAACCCAAACCCACAGGCCCCGTCAGTGTAAGTTAGCGCCTCTCGAGTAGGAGCTGTGGTTGAGCTCCGACCCGGAATGCCTCCCTTTCTTTTAGAGCCGGCCATGGCTCTACTTTTGGTCTCCGCCCTTGCAGAATAGATTTCATCTCTAAAATGAGCCCATTTGGCCCAGCGGATTACCTCTGTTTTAGGGGTCCACCCCAGCCTTTTGTGGTCTTCGCTAGTTAGCAGGTAACAAAAAATGCAGTAAATCGTGGCTTTTCAAAGCCGGAGCCTGAGGGAAACCTTTACATAATAAAAGGAATACAGTTTAACAGACATTTATTGAGTGCCTATTGTGTCCCAGGCATTGGGGACTGGAAATGACTGACAAGTTCAGCTGCGGGGGTGGGGTGGGCGGGGATCCTCCCATTCCTGGGGTTTAGATATCGGATGCCTTTTGTCATAAATCCTTTGGAGTTGCGGAGTTACCATTCCAAGTTTGGTCTGATCACTATGAAAGATCAGGATGTGTGGAAGTTCATCTTGTTGCTGGGCATAGGTTGTGCCCCAGGGCAGAGATGTGACAGGCAGTCACGTCAGAGCGGGACCCCCCCTTCCCCTTGTGTCCTCTCTGAGCAGTTGTGTCGGGCACTGTCCACTTTACCCTGTGCCCTTATTCTCTGCCGCTTCGCAGGCTCTGGTTACGCTGGCAGGAGGTGAGAGAGGTGGACGAATTTCCTCTCCGCCCTCTCTGCTTACACTCCCTGTGGGTAGCTCTGTCCTCTTGCTCCTCCAGGCTTGTTGCTGGTCCAGGTGCTTCCCCATCCCTGCTCATTAATTCTCTTAACTCTGCTCACAGTTCCTTAAGTAGCCCTTCCGTTGAAGTCTTTTTTTTTTTTTTTTTTTTTTTTTTTTTTTTGCTGCGGTACGCGGGCCTCTCACTGCTGCGGCCTCTCCCGCTGCGGAGCACAGGCTCCGGACGCGCAAGCTCAGCGGCCATGGCTCACGGGCCCAGCCGCTCCGCGGCATGCGGGATTCTCCCGGACCGGGGCACGAACCCGTGTCCCCTGCATCGGCAGGCGGACTCTCAACCACTGCGCCACCAGGGAAGCTCCCATTGAAGTCTTGAATATGCCATCTCTTTCTGGCTGAAACCGGAGAGAGGTGAACGGTAACTCACTTAAAATGATAAAAATTCACTTATTTGTGAAAAATGTCTTCGTCTGGGTTTGCCTAAGTAGAACACAGTTGACGGTAGTAGACCCAAGCTTCAGATTTAAGTTTCTCTTACCAAAGTTGAGAAACTTTGCCCACTACCTCTCTTTCTGCACCCCCACCCCAGCTCCAAGCCGCGTGGATCTATTTTTATCACTATTTCATAGTTGCGTATTATATATTGAGTTTATATCTTTCTTTGTGTTGCCTTAGGCATTTTGATAACAGTAAACAGGCTTTTCCTCTGTTGCTGCATTTTGGGTTAGCTTCTCTTGCTGAGGACCATGGGATAGGAATTAGAGCAAGGATTTGGGACCCAGACAGATTTGGGTTCGTGGGTTCAAATTCCAGCTCTGCAACTTACTGTCTGTGTGGTTTGGGCATCGTTAACGCTGTCTTGTTCCGTTTCTTCTTCTGTAGATGGTGATGATAGTTCTGTGGAATTGCTGTGTGAGGGATGGGGTCCCGGTCTAAAGCACGAGTGTTCCACATGGGGTGAATGTGCAATAAATGGTAGCTTTCATACCGTGGATGTAGCCTAGTGCCTGATGGAAACAACTTAAAATCATTTAAAAAGAGACATTGCCAGCTATTTGTCCGTCTAGGTGGAAAGTCACTTGGGAAAAGTGTTGTTGTGAGAAGTCACCTTAGTAGCTTCCCTTGGTGATTCGCAGGTAAGTCAGGGAGGTATCCTGGGAAAAGCGTAGTCAGGCCCCCTGGTTAATGTGCCGGCTGCCCCTCCACTTCCTCTATGTATGCAGGGTGATTCGGCAGGGGGCTAGTGGACTGATTGCAGAGAGAGCAGGGAGCCTCTGGGGAGAAAACAGCTTGAGATTTTGAGCCCCCTCTCTTTTTTTAAAGTGAAATTAATTTCATTCACAGTGTTGTGCAACCACACCACTATCTATTTCCAAAACTTTTTCATCACCCCAAACAGAAACTCTATACTCGTTAATCAATAACTTCTCATTCGCTCTCTCATCAGCTCCTGGCAACCTCTATTCTACTTTCTGTTTCTGTGAATTCACTTATTCTAGATATTTCACGTAAGTGGAATCATACAATATTTGTCCTTTTGAGTCTGGCTTCTTTCACTTGGCATAATGTTTTCAAGGTTCATTTTTGTCATAGCATCTTTCAGAACTTTATTTCTTTTTATGCTTGAATAATATTCCATTGTGTATATATACCACATTTTGTTTAACCATTCATCTGTCCGTTCATCTGTCGACTGACATGGGTTATTTCCAGCTCTTGGCTATTGTGAACAGTGTTGTTCTGAACATTGGTGTTCAAGTATCTGTTCCTGTTTTCAGCTCTTCTGGGTATATACCAGGGAATCGCTGGGTTATATGTTAATTCACTTTTTTGAGGAACTGCCAAATTGAACCCCTTGTATTTTTTTTTTTTTTTTTGCGGTACGCGGGCCTCTCACTGTTGTGGCCTCTCCCGTTGCGGAGCACAGGCTCCGGACGCGCAGGCTCAGCGGCCATGGCTCATGGGCCCAGCCGCTCCGCGGCACGTGGGATCTTCCCGGACCTGGGCACGAACCCGTGTCCCCTGCATCGGCAGGCAGACTCTCAACCACTGCGCCACCAGGGAAGCCCAAACCCCTTGTATTTTTGAGAGTCAGCATCACCAGACTCACTCTGATGAATTAATATGGACCTAACTGGAAAGAAGCATCATCAAGGGCCCCATGGGAGATCTTGCTGGCTTGGTGCCAGACTTGATACGGGGGCCAGCGTGGGTGGTCTCAATCCCAGATGCCTAGGAGCAGAGAGGTGGTACACAAGAGTCCAGCTGGAGAGTCTGTCCCCATATAGTGAGGGTAGTGCTTCTTGGCCCAGCCAGTTATTGCCATGTGGGAAGGAGTTTCTGTTTCTTCAAAAGAAGCAGGATGTGAAATATCCTGATTTTTAAGTGTTAGCAACTAGTTCAAAATGGGTGGGCCAAGTAGAACGTTTCTCTGGGTTCATTTTGGCCCTTGGGTATCTGTTGGTGGCAGTTGACCTGGATATTTGCGGGGATGGACTGCTTTTAGCAGTGTGTCGTCACTGAACCTAGAAGCCCCTCTAGGTCCATTCATTCCGGGGTGAGAGTGCTTGGGATCAGTGGCTGAGCATATCTGGGGAAGCAGGAGGGCAGGGGCCTTGGGAATCCAGGCTGGGGTGCAGTACCATCCAAGGAGGAATCTGGACAAGTTAGGCAAGGGTTGATCAGACTGCAGTGGGTCCATTGGAACTGATACAGAAGTGTCTGCATGGGGAACCAATCAGAACACACTCATCTCAGACCCTGCCTGAGGCTCTGCTCTGCTCGGTTCTGGTGCTCAGAATAAAAGTTCACCCTGAAGGCTGCCGCATGAACAATCCCAGCCTTAAATGAGGTCAGGACCAAAAACAGTCCCGCTCTTTCAGGAGTGTCATCTTTTGATTGTAAAGATCTGCTGTGCTATGTGCCTTCATCACTTCCTTGAAGACACTGAGTGAATGTGAAATTGGTTGTGAATATTTTGTTTGTAAAATACCAGTAGTAAGAACTTATTTTTTTTTTGGTATAAATTTTCATATAAATTCTTCTACTTCTGTTTCCTCTCATATTTAACTGAGAATGAAAACACCCATAAAAAGAGCTTGTATTCTATGTCTTTGTAGATTCATTTTCTGATTTACCCACTTGTAAACTTATAATGTTGCCTAGCAACTTATAATGATATGACTGAAGTGCAACTCATCTGATTATTTACAATGAGGCAAATGTGTCTCTGAGATAGAAAACCTTTAAAAGTTATGATCAATTATTTGGTGTTTCTTGGGAAAAGGAGCACCAAAACACAAACAGAGCTGGCAATAAATATTTTGAATCCAATGCTGAATCAGAGGTATGGCTATGTTTCACCCATTGAATCTTGTTTAGATGGATAAAATTTAGCAGATAAGACAAGTGATGGGGTGGAATGGCTCTAATGTGACTGGACACAGCATACTGTACATCTCTGTACATCTGCTACACTCCCCGTATGAGATGTTAACTAACCGTGGAGTAGCCACTTGTGTGTGTATTTGCACTAAATATAAATTTAAGCATTAAATTCTTCAGAAGTAGGGACACTGGCGTTCTTTTTGGACATTAGTGAATATAGAGTCTCCTGGACTTCAGTCATTGTTTAGTGTTGCACAAGATTGTTGCTATTTGCTTTAAAAAATCAACTTTGGGATGACATATTCAAGAAAATGCACTTAATTATGTGTAGGGTTTGATAAACATATACGCTGGAGTAACCGTCGTTGCTATCAAGATAGAGACCATTTGCAGAATCCCACAAAATTCTCTTACTCTGTTTCTCATTCTGTCCTCATCCACTCTCCCACCCCCATGCTCATCCTTGGGCAATCACTGATCTGCATTCTATCATTATAGATTAGGTTGGTCTTTTCTGGAACTTCATATAAATTGAATCATACAGTACATACTCTTCTGTCTTTTTAAATTTTATTTTATTTATTAAATTAAAAAAAATTATTTTAATCAGCCTTGTGTTTTTGAGATTCATTCATTTTGTTGCCTATATGAGTAGTTAATTCCTTTTTTATTGCCAAGTAGTGTTCCATTGTGTAGCTATGCCGTAACTTACCTATTCTCCTGTTAGTGGGCATTGGGTTGTTTGCATTTTTTGGATATTATGAGTAAAGTTTGTACGACCATTCGTGTATAAGTCTTTGTTTGGATGTGTGTTTTCGTTTCTCTTGGTTAAATACCTAGGATAGAATTTCTGGGTCATGTGGCAAGTGTATGTTTAATTTGGTAAGAAACTGCCAAACTGTTTTCCAGAATTGTTGCACCATTTTATGTTCCCACCAGTGATGTATGAGAGCTCCAGCTACTTCACATCTTTGCCAACACTAGATATTGTCAGAATTCAGAAATTTGTTCTTCTCTTTCTGGCTTACTTCACTCTGTATGACAGACTCATACAGAGTGAAGTAAGCCAGAAAGAGAAAAACTAATATCGTATATTAACGCATATATGTGAAATCTAGAAACATGGTACAGATGAACCCGTTTGCAAGGCAGAAATAGAGACACAGATGTAGAGAACAAACGTATGGACGTATGGGGGGAAAGTGGGGAAGGGGGTGGTGGTGGGGGGGATGAATTGGGAGGTTGGGATTGACATATATACACTAATATGTATAAAATAGATAACTAATAAGAATCTGCTGTATAAAAAAATAAATTTAATTAAAAAAAAGAATTAAAAAACTTAACCATTCTAACGGGTGTGTTTTCATTTGTATTTCCCTGGTGACAAATGATGTTGAGCACTTTTCATGTGCTTATTGGCCATCTGATGTTTTCATTTGGCCAAATCTTCTTGCTGATGTTCTAAGTTGAATTGTTTTCTTATAATTACGTTTTAAGAGGTTTTTTTTTTCTTCATTCTGGATACAAGTCCTTTGTCAGATATGTGTATTAAGAATAGTTTCTCTCAGTTTGTTGTCTTTTCATTTTCCTTAACATTAACCCTTGAAGAGCAGCAGTTCTTAGAGTTCTTAATTTTTATAATGTCCAGCTTATCATTTTTTAAAAAAATAAATAAATAAATAAATTTGTTTATTTATTTATGGCTGTGTTGGGTCTTCATTTCTGTGCGAGGACTTTCTCTAGTTGTGGTGAGCGGGGGCCACTCTTCATCGTGGTGCACAGGCCTCTCACTGTCGCGGCGTCTTGTTGCAGAGCACAGGCTCCAAACGCGCAGGCTCAGTAGTTGTGGCTCACGGGCCCAGTTGCTCCGTGGCATGTGGGATCTTCCCAGACCAGGGCTCGAACCCGTGTCCCCTGCATTGGCAGGCAGATTCTTAACCACTGCGCCACCAGGGAAGCCCTATCATTTTTTTTTAATTTCATGGTTCACGCTTCTTTTGTTGTATCTGAGAAAAGATTTACCTATCCTAAGATCAAAAAGTTTTTCTCCTGTATTTTATTTTAGAAGTTTTATATTTTTACATTTAGGTCTGTGATTCATTTCAAGTTACTTTTGGTATACATGTAAGGGTCAAGGTGTTTTGGGGTTTTTTTTGGTTTTTTGCATATGTGTGTCCCATTGTTTCAGCACCATGTATTGAAAAGATGATTTTTTTCAGGTGAATTACCTTGTTGAAAATCAATTGAACATATATGTGTGGCACTATTTCTGGACTCTGTTCTGTTTTTAGAAATATATGTCTGTCTGTAAGGAAATACCATACTGTCTTGATCCCTGCAGCTTTATAATAAATCTTGAAGTCAGATAGGTAAATCTTCCAACTTTTTTCTTCCCCAAATTGTTTTGGTCATTCTAGGCCTATTCTATATCTATGTAAGTTTTAGAAGGAGCTTGCTAGGATTTTGATTGGAATTGCATCGATTCCATAGATCAATTTGGAGAAGAATTGACGTCAATAATATTGAGTGTTCTGATCCATGAACATGGTATATCTCTTCAGTTATTTAGGACTTCTTTAATTTTAAATTCAGTAGTGTTTGTAGTTTTCAGTGTACAGTTCTGGCACATACTTTCTTTAATTTATTCCTAAATGTTTCAGATCTATTGATGCCATTGAAAATGGTATTTAAAAAAATTCAGACTCCGGATATTCATGGCTAGAAATAAACCCAGTTTTTGTATATTGACCTTGTATTTTGCAACCTTGCTAAAAGTACTAGTTCTAGTACTTTTTTGGTGGATTCCTTGGAGTTTTCATGTTGTGTGCAACATGTCCCAATAGGAAACAAAGGCACATTCACTTTCCTTGAGAATAGCTAGTGTTTCCCTAGTGCTGTGGCTGGTTCAAAGGGGCCAACATTTATGTGACTATAAAATGTTGTTTTTGGTTCCACCTAAATTGTATTTAATTAGCCTGAAATCTTAGAGAAAGGTAAATACTAAATTCTTGAAGTTCAAATGTTAAAAAAATAACATTAATTAGAAGGTTTTAATGAATTTCATTGGAGTGGAATTTGATAGCAGTTGTTTTATTTTCAACAGGACTGATTTGACTTCAATGATTTCATATTTCTTTTTGATGCTGTGTATCCATTTCAAGGCCATCGCTTAGCATTGCCTTTTCTGGGTTTTCCCTCTTGATATACCTATTTATGTTTCTTACTTGTGGGATGTGTTTGGTAAGGAATTTAATATGCATTTATATGATGAATGCTTATTAAGCATGCAGCGTTTGCCAGACTTGGTACCAGGTGCCATGGATACAGTGTGAGCCAGACAGAAACATGCATTTGCTGTCTTTATGGAGCTTACATTCTAGCAAGACAGTGGGACATTGAGTAAATGATTATACAAACTATGGAATTACAATTTGAAAAGTGCTATAAAGTCACTAAGTTTATGAAAGAGAGCCCTAACTTAGACTGGGACAGGCTGTGGGTCAGAGAAATCTTCCCTAAAGCAGTGACATTTTTGCATGCTCCGATAGTTGTGTTTATAGAGTTAGGTAGACTTGGGAGTAGGGGGTTGGTAATACTACTTATGCCAACCCATTTACCTTGATATATATGCTCCAAACTTTTTTCTTCAATAGCATTTCTACACCGCCTTAGTGGTCATTGGTAGAGTTAAACCAAGAATCATGAATTAATTCCTTTTACTTTTATGATAGCAGCTAATTCTGTAGCTCTGAAGTCATCATTGTAACTTAAGTCCATTTGAGAGGACATACCAGGCAGATTTGCATCAAACAGGTCGTAATTTTGATACTTCCTGTGACCAGAGTTTTATTCTCCTGTCTAGGGATAATGGGGATGGGCGACCCATGTGTACTCGGTTTTACTTGACTGCTTACAGTTGCATTTGACTATTTAGGAGAATTATAGGTGGTATACAGTTATATTTCTTAATAAGTTCCATGCCTTGTTTTATATCTTTTTAGATTCTCTTTTTTCTGAATAACTTACTTGGCTCTGATTAAGTCCTGAAAGATTATATGAAAGAAGTATTAAAAAAAACCCCTCATATACCTTGCTTACATCAATTTTAATTTATTTTGCATATTTGTGCATCTCTAAGTGTTGCTTTCAAAAACAAACAATTTATTAGATGAATGATATATAGATGGCCAGTTGGATAATTTGCTCCATAGGAAATTCCCTGCTTTATTCCTGTCTGAAAGGTCTACCTGGTGCTAGCTGTTTCTTTTTGGTTTTATCTTGATTTTTACAGACTTTGAATGGGGGATTCACATTGCCTACGCCTGCTGAATAACTGTTTAACTCTTGCTTTAATGTTAATGAAACAGTTAATGAGTTAATGAAAACTCTTAATGAAACAGTTAATGAGTTAATGAAAACTGAAGTTAGTTAAGAAGTGTTTATTGTTCAGATTATTTCCCTCTCTTTTTTTATGATTTAACCTATTCACTGATGTATCTTTAGCCTGTGCAGTGCCCTTGTGAAATCCAGCTGTTCTGGGGAATATGATGAAGGAAATTTGGATTTGTTCGCTTTATACTTTAAGGGCATTGACTAAAGTTTAAGGAGCAGAGTTGGTTATAACTAATGGCCAGGTTTGAGGTTTGGGGGTGTCTTAGTCAATACAGGCTGCTAAAACAGGATAGCGTAGACTGGGCAGCTTATAAACAACAGACACTTATTTTTCATACTTTTGGTGGCTGGAGGTCTGAGATCAGTGTGCCAGCATGGTTGTTCTGGTGAGGGCCCTCTCCCAGGTTGCAGGCAAACATCTTTTTGCTATGTCCTCACTTGGTGGAGAGGGTGAAGGATCTCTCTGGGATTGCCTTTTTTCAAAAAAATAAATTTATTTATTTTTTATGGCTGCATTGGGTCTTCGTTGCTGCATGCGGGCTTTCTCTAGTTTCGGTGAGCGGGGGATACTCTTCGTTGCGGCGTGTGGGCTTCTCATTGCAGTGGCTTCTCTTGTTGTGGAGCACGGGCTCTAGGTGCACGGGCTTCAGTAGTTGTGGCTCGCGGGCTCCAGAGCGCAGGCCCAGTAGTTGTGGCGCACGGGTTTAGTTGTTCCGCGGTATGTGGGATCTTCCTGGGCCAGGGCTTGAACGTGTGTCCCCTGCATTGGCAGGCGGATTCTTAACCACTGCGCCACCAGGGAAGTCCTGGGATTGGTTTTTATTTTATTTTATATTTATTTATTTATTTTTTTTGCGGTACGCGGGCTTCTCACTGTTATGGCCTCTCCTGTTGCGGAGCACAGGCTCCGGACGCTCAGGCTCAGCGGCCGTGGCTCACGGGCCCAGCCGCTCCGCGGCATGTGGGATCCTCCCGGACCGGGGCAGGAACCCGTGTCCCCTGCATCGGCAGGCGGACTCTCAACCACTGCGCCACCAGGGAAGCCCCCTGGGATTGGTTTTTTAAAGGTACTATCCCATTCATGAGGGTTCCACCCTCATGACTTAATCATACCCAAAGGCCCCACCTCAAAATACCATCATCTTGGGGATTAATTAGAATTTCAACATATGAATTTTTGGGATACAAACATTCAGCACATAATTGGGGGTTACTTTTATAATTTGTTCATTTTTATTCTTACTCCAGTAGAGTGTATATTAGAGAATTAATGGTGAACAGGGAATATTCCATTTAAAAGTTTTTCTTTGTTCTTTGTGCAAGGATGGAAAGTTAGTGCTGTAACTCCTGGTGGCTCACTTCAGCTTGACCTCTCCAATGACTTATCTGGTGCTCGTTCAAGCAGGATCACCCCTGTGCCTGTCTCATATAGCATGTAGCTGTGTGTGGCTGCAGAAAAGAAGAAAATCATGCCGACTGCTCACTCTGAATTCAGAAGCACTAACCTTAGATGAACCTTGAATGCTTCTGGTTGCGCATACGATTTTCCCTGCTTCCTGCATTTTCTCACTCTCCTTTCTTAAACCTCCAGCACCTCCTTCCTCCTTTTCACTCTTGGCTGAGCCTCTTTCTTCCTATTTATAGAGAAGATAGAAGGAATCAGAAGATGATATCACCAGCACCCAGCGCCAGGACTCCCAACTGTGGGTGGCTTTGGAGCAGGGTGGTGGCAGTGTAGATCAGTTCCCAGGGCTGGCTGTGTAGCCAGCAAGGGGTGAGGAGGGCTGCGATCCAGTGGGGAAGCTGGGCTGGTGTCCCCAGAGGTGATGTGAATCCTGTCCATCCCAATGGATAAAGGGCTCTGCTTTCAAGGAAAACCTGTTTACCTGTTTTCTTTTCTCCATAGGACCACTCACATTGTCATTAAAAAAAAATCATGCTGTTATTTCTCTCGTTTAATAACCAAACAAAACCTGTTTTGACTTCATTCCTCCCTGTAGCCACTGTCCCATTCTTCTTTTTCCTTTAGAGGAAATTCTTTGGCAGTGTTTTGTCCTCGGGGTCTGCAGTTTCTCTCCCTCCCCAGACAGGCTGTTGGTTCCTTCTCAGTCCTCTTTTTACTGCCCTGTCATCCTCTTCTGCCTTCTTGCTGCCTGCAGAAGTGGACTCCCAGGACTGCCTGGACACTCTGCGCCAGCACGTGCGTGTGTGTACGTGCACACACACACACACTTGAAGATTCTTGTGCTGTAATATGTCTCACCCTCTGGGTTTCTTCTGATCACTTCCTTTGAAGCCATTTAACTTGTTCCTCTAACCTCTGTATTTTCTGCAAATTGGAAGTGAGTTTTAAAGCTTCATTAATAGAATTTAGCTAAATGACATTTCATCTTTGAAGCTGCTTCTCTTAGGCACGTGGAACTTTGGGACAGACCCCTGATATTAACAGAAGGACTCATCCCCTCTTTGGAAGTGCCTGGCATTTGCATGAAGGTGGCCCAGGAGTCCAGATCAGCATTTACTGTGACTGACAGATTTTAGTATGTTTTGCGCTGGCCTCTCAGGATGCTGACTCCCCCCAACCCCCTGATGCTCCACCCCAGGAGGAGGCCCCTGGGGCTTTCAGGGTCCAAGAGGAAGTTGCAGCCTCTTGGGAGGGTGGGTAGAGAGCTCTGTACTAGGTTAGGTAATCTCTCCTGTAGTTCTGCCCTCCCCTGCTTGGGGAGGCAAAGAGAAAAGCCTCTTTGGGTACCCCGTTACTTTCACTGTTGGTAACCCGTCAGTGGCTGGGGATGGTCAACTTGTCTATGAGAGGAGGTGGAGGTCCTGCAGAGGCTGAGAGCGAATTCTCTAGTATCTTAGTACTTTGTCTTCTGTGACTTTTCACCTAGGTTTTTATTTCCCCAGATGAGATAATGAATTTCCTTGAGGGTGGAAATATAAAGTTATAAATTTTCTGTAAAATTCATAGAGGACTAGAGCATCACTAATGAACTCTAGAACTGGAGAGGACTTTTGAGAATTTAGGATATAGTTAGTGTAGGATAGAAATGTACTTATTTCCCTGGATCTTGGTTTCTGAATAGTTTATTTTTATAATATAGGTATATTTAGTTACTTATTGTCTATTGTATAATAGTTTATATGTTCAGACTATGTTAATCTAGCTTTTATTGGTCATGAATTAGGACGTTCTTATATTACCAAAATGGCATTTTAAGGAAAAGCTACCATCATCTAACATAATGCCAAATTATGACCTTTCCATTTCTTTCTTTATGACACAGGAAATCCGGGATCCTCTTATGCAGTGGCTGGGGAAACATGTGGATGCTGAAGGAGTAATAAAATCTAGCAAGCTCTCCCTTAAATTCGTTTCATCCTACACGTCTGAAATAGAAGTCACCCCATCTGCTATACCTGTGGTGACTGACATAGAGACCTTCTCATCAGAAAATTTTAACTTTGAGATCTACCAGCAAAATTTGCAGACAAAGAAACTTGGAAAAGTAATTCTGTTTGCTGAAGTGACAACCACCACAATGAGTCTTCTGGACGGGTAAGTTCTGGCCAGGCTGGCTTCTCTACCTGCTTGGAGGAATCCAGTTATGTTGATCGTTCTCTCTAACCAGTGCTGGGTGAGAGGGATAGAGATTTAGAACGATAACTCTTAATAAAGCGCTAGCAAGATGGGAGTACCCTGTCCTAGAGGAGTTAAAATGTAGGAAAAGTAATTAAAGTTCTTTGGTCAAAGATTTGTGTTTTAAAGAATGGGGGATTTTTGTGCCTTGTGACTCTCTTCCTTTAATCTGGCCTTTCAGAATGTCTTTGGAAAAAAGAACATTAGGAAAAAAGATGTTTAGCAGGTGGCACGGGTGTTCATGTTACCGCTTTACATTTGTGTTGTTATAATCAGTGTTAAGATGTTATAACCAGTTTAAGATGTTTTGCAGGAGCATTAGGATAGCAAATTTGAATGACATGTAAGCTGTGTTAAATTAAATAAATTAGAGCTTTGTACTTTGAAAACCTGTTTTGGTATGTTCCTATCCAATGCATTTTTAAAGCACTCTGTAATCCCATTTGGATGTTCAAGATTTACTCTTATTGCAACTTTTCCTTTTTATTCCTTCTGTTTCATGGACTTTGATTAAAGGTTTAAAAATGGAAAACAGATGAAAGGAATTTTTAAACTCCAAATTAGTCAGTATTAGGTAATACTCTTATGTTGAGATAGATAGTTTAAAAAGGAGGGTTATAGAGGGAGTGACTAAGAAAAGCATCTTCCTTCAACATGGGACTAATATTTAAGGAATGTAAGACTCCACCCCTCAGCCCCGCATTTAGTTTCTAGACACTTTCACCTGCGGGACTGCACAATTAGACAGATACGTAGTTCAACATATGGAACGTGTGGAAGTATTTTGGCTTTTCTTCTTAACAATAATTTCTGGATTTGCTAGTATGTTGATATAAACTGATGAGATCATTTTAGAATTTCATGACTGTCATACTCACAGTCATGGAAATGGCAATTTTAGTGTATGTATAGGATGTAGGAAAAGCATTAATATTATGGGGGAATTAGCAGAGTGAGGAGGTGAAGTAAGAAGGGGAATGTGAGCAATGGTAATGAACAGTTCTTGTTGCCCGAGTTGTTTCGTGTTGTCATAGGTACTTTTTTTTTTTTTTTTCAGTGTTCTCATCCTCTCCTGCCTCTACTCTCCTCCCCCTGCCAATCCCTTGAATCCCTGTAGAGAAGAAAACACCTGTATTTGTATGGAGCAGTTATTACTTGCTTGTACAAATTCTGTGATAATCTTTTGTTACTGCAGTGAACTGTATTATATCGAAAAGGTGACCCATTATAATCATATTTTCCAAATAAAAAATGAGACACAATATTTAACAAAAGGTTTTGGGAGGTGAAATTCAGACGGAAAAACGTTGGCACTTCCAGACCATTTTGGCTGTTTTTGTGGACAACAGTGAAGAATATTTTGTGTTGGGGAAATCTTGAAACTTTGAGATTATTGCTGTTGAGTTTGGGCAGTGTATTACCAAGAGGGCTGTGAGTGCCTTGCTAGTGTGGGTAGACCGAGGCTCCTGTGTAATCATATGGTTGGGTTTCCTTATACCCCGGTGAGGCTGTGTTGTAGGATGGAAAAGAAATGCCGTGTAAATAAGTTTTATTACGCTTGAATATCTGTAAGTTCAGTTTTGATATTGAACTTTTTTTGAAAAATGAAAATTCCACCTTAAGCAACTTGGGTCTGTAAAAGTGTGCTTGAGCTCGACAATAGTGGAGTTGGGAAACTTCTGTAGGGTTAAAGCTTGTTATTTTTACAAAAGAGAAACATTTCAGCTTTTCCAAAGAGCATTTAGGAATCTTTGTTTCTTTTCTTGTCTAGTCTCCAGAGTGTGGATGGTAAAATGGCTTTGATGATTACTGATGAAGCTCTGCTTCGCACAGAGCAGATGTTGAATAAGCAGTCGTCTTTCACCATGACTTATCATAGATGTCCTCTTCCACTGCACACGTGGGTTCCTTCCTAACACTAAGAGACAGGTACTCACTGCAGCCTACTGAGTCAGCGAGGCTGGTGAGAGGTTCCTGGGCGGCTGTAGCCTTTTTTACAAGGAACTTGAAGAGGTCACCTTGGTGTCAAAAAGCTCCCAGAATTATCCACAAAGGGGTCATGAGATAGGTAAATGAAACATATTGATTATTATTTTCTAAGAGGAAGAGTGAAGACATTTCTACAGCTAACATTATATTTGATCCTATAAATGAGCTACTCTTATGGAAACAGTATATTGTTGTGGTTATAACAACAATAATAGTAGCTAATAGGTATTGAAAGCTTTTATCTTCCATACACTGCTTTTATGTACTTTTTATGTATCGACTAATTTCATACATCACACCAGTGTGTAGAATGCTAGGTAACAGAATTTATTGTATATGGAATTGTTCCTGTTTCTGACAAACACTGACATTTTGTTTTCAGAGCTTTTCCCTATAATGATACAGCTTCTAACAGACGTGTGCTCTACCTCCCAAGCTACCGAAGGCCAGGCCTCGATTGAATGCTTTGCTGCTGCATGACAGTGTTGATTAGCGGTGAAACTGTGAGACCCATGTCCTTGCCAGCTGCCCCCGCCCAGACCCCCTCTGCATTGTTAGGCCTGTTTCTTGTGATGAGCACAAGATCTAAGCCCTAGCACATCCCATTCAGGTACCAATTTCTAGGTCAGTTGGGGTTAGGTTCAGCTGTGTGAGACAGTGATCCCCCCAATTAAAGTGGCTTAAATAGGATCGAAGTTTTTTACTGTATATGAGATGGACTGAGATGGACAGCCTAGGGCTGAGTGTGGCTCACAGTGTCCAGGACCCAGTTGAGTTGCTCTGTCACTCTCAGCAAGTGGTCCAAGAGGCGACCCACTCATTTATATTCCCTCTCATTGTAGCCGGTAAGCAGAAGGAGAGGGGATAGTAGCATGTGCCCCCATTCTTTTTTTTTTAATATTTTTTAAAAATTTATTTATTTTTAATTTATTTTTGGCCACATTGGGTCTTCGTTGCTGCACATGGGCTTTCTCTGGTTGTGGCCAGCGCAGGCTACTCTTCGTTGTGGAGCGCTGGCTTCTCACTGCAGTGGCTTCTCTTGTTGTGGAGCACGGGCTCTAGGCACGGGCTTCAGTAGTTGTGGCACGCAGGCTCAGTAGTTGTGGCTCGTGGGCTCTAGAGCACAGGCTCAGTAGTTGTGGCCCACGGGCTTAGTTGCTCCGCCGCATGTGGGATCTTCCCGGACCAGGGCTCGAACCCGTGTCCCCTGCATTGACAGGCAGATTCTTAACCACTTTGCCACCAGGGAAACCCACCCCCATTCTTTATGGACTCTTTCAGAAGTTGCTCATGATATTTTTGTTTATATCCCAGGGCTAGAACCTAGTCACATGACCATATTAACCTACAAAGAAGGCTAAGAAATAACTGTGGTCTTTATACTTGGCACCCATGAATCCACTGGATATTAGGGTTCTGTTACCAAGGAGGAGGGGAGGTAGGTAGTAGAGGACGCTTAGAAGTCTTTGAAACAAGCATGTACTTTCTGTGTGTTGGACTCCTAAAAAAATAGCAGGAGGCCTTTAGGTAGCATATACATTATGATGGCCCCAATGCTTGCAAAATTTAAAATCATAGGTGGAAATAATTATTTGACAGGTAACTCTGGCTTTATTTCACTGCTTGTTCAGTGCCATTACAGGTATTTTTCTTGTGTTATTATAAATCCAGGAGGATTTGGAAATTTTTCTTTTAACAGATTATTGGAGGATATATTTTCTTCTTTGACCACAAACCCAGCTTAAACTCCTGTGGCACTGAGGAGGCACTGAAAGCTTTCATTTGACCTCTGGATAAGGGAGCGCACTGGTCTTGAAGCCATGAACCACCACTACCATCACCTCCTGCCCCACCCTGTGAATTTTAAAGCTATGTTAGTGGTTCTGTGGAGGGGAAAGAGCTCTGGTGGGGAGGAGTGGCGGAGGGAAGTACGGGAGTTGCTTGCCGATTACGTCAAGGTACTGTGGACTCCCCCTCCAAAAATAAAGCGCGAAAACCATGTGAATGAGTGATGTTTCCTCGCTAGTCTGACTTGGCTGTGCCACCCAACCGAGTCTGGTTGGAAGAGGTAATTTTACCCTGTATCCCGCATCCCAGTCCTTTTTTCTGACACATATTTCTGACCATGAAATGCATTTTCTACTCTGTTGTCAGGGTAACACCTTTTGGAAGAAATGCTGGTTTTGATTGACTTAGGCGGTCTTTCTTTTTTTTCCTCCTGTGTTATTTCCTGGTAGGTTTCCCTCTGACCAGTTAGCTCAGCTGGTTGGTAGAGACCCAGGGGTATGGGTTTAGTACACTGTCTGGACCAGTGAACTTTACTGTGTTCCATGGTCAGTCCTATAGCTACAGACCCAGGAAGCCATTTGAAACTGTGAGCTGTTGTTGGTGGGGCCTTCCAGACAAGGGGGTGTGGATGGGCCACTGCTCATCCCTCGTCACTCCTGGACAAGCACCTCCAGGTGCCCCCTCTGCCCTGGTTTGGTCAGGAGTGCTGCACATCTTGTTCAATCTCCTGATGAGTGATGATTGGCCCTCATCTGTGGGGAAGGCGGGAAGGGGGAAAGCTAGACCTTGGAGCACTGGGTTTAGGGTAACTGAGTCATTGTGACAGTTGTGGAATCGTCTTTTATTTGACTGATAGTATCTTTTTTTTTTCTCGGTATACGGGCCTCTCACTGTTGTGGCCTCTCCCGTTGCGGAGCACAGGCTCCGGATGCGCAGGCTCAGCGGCCATGGCTCACGGGCCCAGCCGCTCCGCGGCATGTGGGGTCTTCCCAGACCGGGGCACGAACCCACGTCCCCTGCATTGGCAGGCGGACTCTCAACCACTGCGCCACCAGGGAAGCCTGATAGTATCTTTTTTGACGACTTGCACCAAGCCTCTGTTGGGTATGGAAACGACTTATGTGTGAAGCCACAGTGTGTGGTGAGCCAGATGAACACAAACTTGTTTATACTGATTCCCTTTGCATACTTGTACATCCCGACTAAACTGGCCACGGATGGGCTACTTTTTATTTGTAAAGAGTAACTTAGATTCCTTTATTACGGAAGTTTATCTTCTAACCATTGTTTTAAGTCCTTTGATTTTTCAGGCTTAAGTTTGCCTTCATCATACATGGAATAAGCATTTACGGAGTGCCTGCCGTACGCCAGGCACTGTGTTAGGCACTGGAGAGAGAATGATGGGGAGTGTACTGTCCTTGCCTCACAGTGCGTTGGAAGATGCAGATCCCAGTGCACAGTGAGTTCATACAGATCTCTGCACCCTTGGTCTGAGCCTGGTAGTTCGGGCAGAAAGAGGGAAGTAGGCGCAGCAGATAACACGATGCTGGGAGAGAAGTAGACTGATCAGTGAAGTTTTGGGAGAGTTACTGTGTCAGGCATTGTCCCTAATGCCTAAAGCTCACAGTCTGGTAGGGAAATGCTGGAACTTAAGACTTTATCACCAACTATCTATGTAACCTTGACAGTCTCACCCTCCTGGGCCTTGCTTTTCTTAACTGTGAGACCTGGGCGCTAGACACACCCCAGGCCCTTTGATCAAATGATCCTGGAGTCAGAATCCTATATCCCGCCAAGCCTTTCTGGCTCTCAGTAGCCTCCAGTGCCTTTAGAGGGCTGAAATGGTTTTGTGAACTAGCTTCATGTTAGTTGAGGAAAACTTGCTTTGGAAACAGTTGACTTTCTACAAGCAAAGGGAAAGAAATGGAAACCAATTCCATAAAGTCATTAAAAATATATTAGGGGGAAATTGCACTGGGGAGAATAGCCAGCATCATTTAAGAAAGACGGTATTTTTGTTTCACAATTTGGAGCCAGTCCCAGGTTTTCACCTCTATGCATACGTGTCTAGTCAGTCCCAAACATCTCTTTCTGCCTTTCTTCCCTTCTGATTCTGCTCCCCTAACTCGCTCTACTGCGCACCCTCCTCCCCAGAAGTTGAGGCCTGAGAGGACAGAAATTGGACTGGAACTAATTTAATGGCTGAGTGACCTCACAGTAGAGAAACAGCCGGATCCTAATAGGGGTCTTTGTCTACATTTCCACCCTGGCTGGTAGCATGCCAGTCAAGAGTCAAGCTGGAGACACAGGTGGAAGCGATTAGACCTGTCATAAGGTTTGAAAAATTGATTCTGGAGGCGGAGTGAGTAGATTGAACTTGACAGTGTTGTCCTAGAGATTCTAAGGGAAAATTCTGTAGTTTAATTTGAAATCCCTTGATTATTCATTAGCTTTCCAGATGGCTTTTGTTGATGTTTTACATATTAATGCCTGTATTGTGTTATTGGTGCACTCTTAATGTGCACATAGGTAATGAGCAAAGAATAAATACATTGGTAAGTGTCCCAAATTAATGGGATGTTAGCCTAATTGTGAAATAAAGGGGTTTTAAGAAGTTGATTGCTTTGGAATAATTAGTGTGAGCTTTTTATAGGCCAATTTGGTACTTTTAAAGTGAAAATTATTGGAGAATTTTAAAGAAACCTTCATTTTAATGTTTACTTCTAAATTAAGGTTTAGAATATAACTCCAGCCTTTGACTCTAGTGGTCATGACTAAAGAGTTATGCTGGCCAGTTCTCTATCAAATGCTTCTTTTTGGTCTCAATTCAACACCTGAATAAGTTAACCTTTCACATGCCAAGCTCCTGGAATTGAATTATAAAATGGCCTATTATTTTCCTGAAATGTCTCCATATTACTTTTTAGTGTTCTAGGATGTTTATTTTTACATTTTTGTAACTAATTTTTTTTAAGTAAGGCAAACATTATGATGCTTGCCGTTTTGTGATGGTTAACAGTGTGTTCTATTAAGATAGCATCTTCATTAGAATGGGACCTTCTTTCTGTCTTTCTCTCAATGTTGAACAACGTTTAACAACCTGAAAGGTCGCAGGTTTTACGGTACGGAAGAGTGAGACTGAATGTGACCATCAAGCTGATGCCGTGCGAGTGATGAAACCCTTCGGGGCACTTGGAGAAGCCACCCAGCCAGCGTTCTGGTTCTCCTGTGGTCCGGAACACAGTGGAAGCCCTTCCCCTGGAACCATTCTCCAAACTCCCAGCACAGTCTTTTGCATGTTCTCAGTGGTGGGTGAGTGTCTTAATCTTTCAAGGGTATACCAGACTTTTAGGTAAAAAATAGATCCTGTGGTAGGGTATCCATTGTGGGAGGTATTTGTAGAAACTGCGTAGTTCCCCACATTCACTCATTTCACATGACTGAGGATGAAGAATCTTGGTTTGACCTAGGGGCTTAGAGCTTAGGATGGAGTATTGCTGCCCTGGGTTGGAATCCCAGTTCCACCTTTTACTGCATGAATAACCTTGGGCAAATCAGTAACCTTTCAAGCTTCCATTTCCTTATCTGTATGAAGTAGCTGGTAATGGTCTCAGCTTTTTAGTTTTCTTTTCTTTCCAAGTTCAGTCACTCTGCTAATTTCTCTTCAGCACCAGCTATGTGCAGGACTCTGCACTAGGCCCTGGCACCCAGTGGGGATACAGTAGATGTGGGACCTTCCCTCCAGAAGCCTGCATTCCACTCCAGGATAGGGTGAGGCTGTACTGAAATACATCTGCAAAGCTCTTAGAGCATAGCTCATATTTATTGATCTCTCTTTATTATTTAAGCTTTAGATACGATTCTTTTTTTCTTTTTGACCTTTTTTGACCAATGCATTCTTGCAGTGGCGGTGCTGTGAGCACCCGTGAAACAGATCAGTGTCAGCTTGGCTCAAGAGCGTGATGTGCGTTTTCTTGGGGTTGAGCTTTTGTTGAAGATTTTGACAATTTTTTCTCACCATACTAGAAGCACAATGGCTCATCACTGGTTATTGTTTTGGGAAAAATGTTTTGTTTGAGTCCAGCTTTTCTTGAAAGATGAGAAAACATAGTTGACTGTCTCTGTGTTTCCCTTAAAATATGTGCAGCCAGTTCTCTTTTTTTTTTAACCAAACTTTCTCTTTATTTAGATCTTAATACTTTATCATTTTCATAGGTAACAAGTGTCAGCTCAAAAGAGCCAAAACTTCAGCAATTTGAATGTAATTATCAGTCCCATGGGTATGCCTTGTGCATTACCCATATCTTCCTCGAGAGCCCTAAACCTTTGTGTCAGTCAGAATGCATGGATTTGATATTGTTTCATTCTCTTGAATTTCCTTAAACATCTCTGATATTTATTACTCTGCAGGAGTGCTTGATTTTATATTTGATATAGTCTAAATGTCTCTGTTATAGTTAAACAGTAATAAAAGACCACAAAAGGTAATGCAAGGTAAAGCAAGGTCTGTGGCTAGAAAAGGCAGTCAATAAAGATGGTGACAGGCAAGTTTCTTTTCCTCAGTCTAGATTTATCTTAGGGAGAAAGCCAAGACTATTAACTATAGTTTAGAAGGGAGTTGAGTCTTCTGATGGGTGGGGTGTTTTCTGCTGCAGTTGTAGAGTGCAAAGGAGTTATTTCTTAGCCACAGGGCCATTTAAATGACGTTGGGGTACCCAGAGTGAGCTTCTTAGAAATATGCCTTACACTGGGCGGGCCAGCATGGGCTGCTGACAGCAGCACAGGCCTTGGCTACTGGCCTGGACGAATTTCATGACTGCTCATCTTAAAATGTATAAACTGTAGTGATGCCTATTCAGGGGTGCCACTCATGTCGCGGGGGTCAAAGGGAATAGGGAAGTGTAAAGCCTGTCGAACAGCTTCTGACATGGACTGGGTGGGTGGTCAGCAAGTGCTGGTTTAATCTCCCCTTTGCCTACCGACTAAGATGGGCGCTTTTCCCATATGGAGACTGCTGATGGCCACCTGTTTGGAAATAGCAAAAATGAAGACTGAGAATATGTTCCAAGGTTCTAACGCAGCAAGAAATGTACGACAAGAAAACAGCATTGTAAAAACTTGGTTAGATGACAATATGGCTAGACCTTGAGGACATTATGCTAAGTGAGGTCAGTCAGACAGAGGAATACAAGTACTGTATGATATCACTTATATGTGGACTCTAAAAAAGCCAAACTCATAAGAACAGAGAGTAAAGTGGTGGTTACCAGGAGCGGGAGGGTGGGGGGCTATAGAGTGGATGTTTCTTAAGGATACAGACTTGCACCGAGTAGAGATCTAACGCACAGTATAGTGGATGTAGACAACAATATTGTATTATAATCATTAAACTTTCAAGAGACCAGAACCTAATTATTCCAATCGCTAAAAAGAAATGATAATTAGGTAACGTGATAGAGGTGCTAATAATTGCTACAATGGCAGTGACGCTACAATATATAAATGTGTCAAATTAACATGTACACCTTGATTTTACACAGTGTTATGTCTCAGATATACATCAATTAAAAATTAAACACTTTGCTAAACACAGAAAAAACCCCAAAACTCAGTTTATGAATTAACATTAATTTATATGTGGAAAAAAATTTAAGTATTATTAGAATTTAGTGTTCAAGATAATTCAAGCCTGCCTGCTCACTGGTATACATGTGGTGAGAAGATGGAGGCTGAGCTCTGGGTTAAAAAATGTATCTTGGTAAAAACCTGTAAATGTGTTAGACAATCAAGCAGCTATTTCTTGCCCCTATTCAGCATCCCGCTCCCCTGTTACCATTTCTCCCCTGACTTTGCTTTGTGATTTACTTAGAAAACCTTCTGTTTTTCTTTCAAATAAAACACTTACCTGTTTTCGAGGTGAGGGTTGATTTGCGTTCATCTGCTCCTTTAAAATCTTTTGCACACCTACCATTTGGCCAGACATACTTGAAGCTCTGAAATACCCTTGTTTTTGCTTTTTTTGTTTTGGGTAGAAGCATGTTCTGTTTCTGCATGAGAGGTATTCCATCACGTTGAGATCCCAAACACCACATTTTTTCTGCACTGCACAGGGAGTCATTCATCATTTTCATTTTTTGTTTGGCTCTGCCACAAGAGTATTCAAATTAGTGAGAAGGAAAGTGATGAAGTCATCGCCTGGCAGGGAAGTATTTCCTTGAGATGTGGGAAGGGTAGGGGAGACAAGAGAAGGGGAAGGAATTATGGTGAGGTCTGCACCTACCTTTTTCCAGAGGTCACCTGGATGCTAATGTAGTTTTCACAGTTTAAAATTGGATAATATGAGTATATAGAATTTACTTAAAAATGAAACTACACAGTAGGGTGGCAGTGTCAACAACCCTGGAAACTTAGTCTGTAACTTTATCTCTGTCATTTTGACGCACCAGCTTTGTGACGTTGGGTGGAGCACTGAACCTCTCTGGGCCTCTGTAAAGTGGGAGGGTTGTACTAGATCCATGGCTTAATTTTCTTTTCAAAGCAATAAAGCCCCTTTCAAATGAAATACCCTGCTGTGCAAATGGGGCTGGGGAGCCTAGGTTCCTCAGGGCATGGGTGTCAAGACCACTGGCCAAAGTCCTTAGAACGAACACTCAGGCCCAGCTGACTGGGGAGAGTTATATCTTTTATTTTTCTTAATAGGCATATGCTTTATTTTTTATTTCTTTAATTTTTATTGGAGTATAGTTGCTTTACAATGTTGAGTTAGTTCCTACTGTACAACAAAGTGAATTAGCTATACGGATACATATATCCCCTCGTTTTTGGATTTCCTTCCCATTTAGGTCACCACAGTGCATTGAGTAGAGTTCCTTGTGCGATACAGTAGGTTCTCATTAGTTATCTATTTTATACATAGTATCACTAGTGTATATATGTCAATCCCAATCTCCCAATTCATCCCCCTGCCCCCCCTTCCCCCTGGTATCCATTCGTTTGTTCTCTGTGTCTGGAGTTATATCTTAATGGCGGGCTGACTGGTTGGTCTTCTTATACCCTGCCTCATTCCCAAAGGATTTAAGGCAGTGGGGACTTGAGTTTATCTCTCATGAGATAAGTTCTTTATGCTTTCTGTAGGAGTACCGTGCAGTCAAATGGATTACACCATGTTTCTTTGGTTGTTAGGTGTCATGTCAAAGTATATGTGTATTATTCATAAAACTCAGCATCATTCAGAATTTCAAGACTTCTCCAGACTAATAATTGTGGTGACTGAGTAACTGTGGTTCCCTTCTGGAACCCAGAGAAACCTGGGTGGGTTCCATACGCTTGTTAATAAACTAAGCAGCTTTTGTCTTCGGGGTGGGGGGGGGTGGTGATCATCCAGGTGGTTATTCAAGTGTCTCCAATTAGAGATGAGCAGCATTTGAGAGGAAAAATCTCTGCTGGGATTGCTTCCATTTCAAACACCTAGAATCTAAGAGCCAGATGACACCATGGAGTGAAGAACTCAGCTGTGATGAATGCCCCTCTGTTCACCAAAGCCTTAGGTGTGCTTGGGGAGGTGCAGTGGATGGAGCGGCAGTGGTGGGCCTGGCAGAGGAGGAGTTGGACAGGTATGTAGTTGTCCCGGATGAGGTCTTGGCCAACATTAGATTTTGAAGTTTCTTGAAAGCTTGCTTGGCTCATTAATAGAGGGAGTGTAGAATCTGCCCTGGAAGGGAAGTATGGGCCACCTTTGCTTGAACGATGGTGGGGGGTCTGAGGTGGAGGATTTATACAAGCTGTGGCTTTCTCCCAGCGTTCCTGGAGTTTTAAATTTGTTATCTTTAGTGCCCATCCTACTTCTGAAAATATGTTACGGCACCTTCTCGTTTTAGAATTTAAACAAAATGAAATGTAATTTGATTTTTGACATTCTGTGTTATTTGTGGAGGTAATACAAGAAACCTGGATGTTGCCAACCAGGCTTGTGAATGTAGTATGTAGAGCTTGTCTTACAGGAAATTGGTTTTTGTTTTTGTTTAGAAGCTCAATTAAAATGCCCCCTGTAGTTCTTAGTTCACATTTTGTTTGTTTCTCTGTTCCCTTGCCTTGTCTTCTCTTCTCTTCTTTTTGATGCAAAGCATAAGTACCTCCCAAGTGTTTAAGGTTTCCTGGAAAACTGCCACGAAACAGAAAAACATTTTCCATTATTGTTATAATTGGGATAGAATGAAGATTTGACACCAACTAAGCCCGAAATCAGACCAAGAGTGTATCACAAAACTCTTAGATCTGGGAGGTGCCTGAAAGGCCAGTCTCTCCTTCCTGGCCGAAGGCCCTCTTCGGGTATGTCTGAGCACGCTGATGGTGAGCAAATTGCTCCCGTTCATTTCAGTTAATGAATATGTATTGGTCTCTTATAACTTGAGGCAGCTCATTCCAGTCATCATAGGATAGTGCTGTCTCCCAGGAAGGGTCCTTTTAAACCCATCTTATTACAAACAAAAAGGAAATCTGGCCATGGATCCAGATAGAGAAAACTTACATTTCTCCCAGATGATAGTTAAGATGTTTGTTAATTAGTTAAGATAGTTTAAGATATTTATAGATAGCTATTATGGTCTTCCTTATTTCCATGCCATCTTTTTTCTAAGCATCTTCAGTAATAAACATTTCTTTATATCTCCATGGTGGAGATCAAAATTTTAGGTTTGAAGGACCAGAAACCTTGATAGAAAGCCAATCACGATGCATAAAACTACTCAAATTTATTTTTCTCAAAATATTTTTCAACTATAAAAGAATTCTTTTCCATTATAGAAAACTTAGAAATATAATAACTTATAATAAGGAGATGAAAATTATCTATAACCTCACCACCTATAAGAGATCATATTAGGACTTCCCTGGTGGCGCAGTGGTTAAGAATCCGCCTGCCAATGCAGGGGACATGGGTTCAATCCCTGGTCCGGGAAGATCCCACATGCCGCCGAGCAACTAAGCCCGTGTGCCACAATTACTGAGCCTGCTCTCTAGAGCCTATGAGCCACAACTACTGAGCTCACGTGCCACAACTACTGAAGCCCACGTGCCTGGAGCCTGTGCTCCGCAACAGGAGAAGCCATTGCAATGAGAAGCCCGTGCACTGCCATGAAGAGTAGCCCCCGCTCGCTGCAACTAGAGAAAGCCCATGCGCAAAAATGAAGACCCAATGTAGACATAAATAAATAAATTCATTAAAAAAAGAGATCATATTAATCTTTTGCTGTATTTCATACTAGTCTTTTATCCTCCTACACACATATGTAAAATCGTGATTATATTGTATATGAAATAAGCATTTCTCATTCAATCAAATGGTTTGCTGAAAACATGTCTTTCACTGGGTGCATATAGTTTGACCGTAATTTATTTAATCAATCTCCTATGAATGCATTCCTGTTATTTCCAGTGTTTTCCTATTATAAATAATAAGCATATTTCTTTTTGAGCCAACAGTTCTGTATAAATCTTTAGTGATTCCATTACAATATTTCTTTTCTAGAAGAAAATTGGAAAAAATTGGAAAATTGAACAGGATGAGGCTAATAATATTTCTTGTTATTTATAGTATTTCATTATGTTATATAATTATTTTACATTTATTTCATCTTTGTCCACAGAGATGTTGTAATAATACCTAACATTAATATGGCATTTACTACATGACAGGTACTGTGCATTTTTCCTATTCAGTCCTTACCAAAACCCTATGAGATACATATGTTATAGTTTCCATTTTAAGAGATGAGGGAGCTACTGCTTAGAGAATTTAAATGGCTTGGCCAGAGCCACAAAAAGTGTTAAATGGCAGAAGCAGCGTTTAAAAGATTTGTCTCAAGAGCCTTAAGTGTTAGCCCCAAATACTATACCTCCAACAGATGCTGCTGAAATCCTAATATACTAGATCCCCCATACTTCTAACATCTACGTATATACTAATGGTGTTAAAAAAAGAAATCAGACTGGCTGACATGTCTAATTCTTAGTGATTTTCTAAGAAAAATTGTAAATGAGATGTACGGTGGAAAGTGCTGTAATAGGAGTCCTAAGTTCAAGTTCTTGAGCTTACTAGTGAGACCACTTACTTAACGTGGTTGTTCCTCTGTACTATTAAAATATGGGCAATAACACCTGTATGAATGAGTTGTGATCTGGATTAAATTAAATGGTATATATGAAAATGCCAGTGTAGTTCCTTACTATACTGGTGTCAATAGTAGTAATATGTGCTCAACAATACTAATTTCCGTATTTCCTTGAATTTCATCTGGTATATAGGTCATCTCTCATTAGTACAGTTTCCTTTGAAAATTAGACGGGCATGTCTCTTTTAGGTTTTGTCTAGTTTGCAATAACCCATCAAAGATTGCTATAATAAATTTAATTATATATTCCCCGTGTTCTCAGGTTCTCTGAACTTGAAAATAGAACAGTAATAATTATCCAATTTGAAGAAGAGAGAAAAAGATTGAAAAAAAATAAGCTGAGCCTCAGGAACCTGACAGAATGGGGCAGAAAAAAATATTTGAGGAAATAATGGCTAAATGATCCCCCAATTTGGTGAAAGACATTATAAATTGACAGGTTCAGGAAGTTCAGCAAACCCCAAGGAGGATAAATATGATGAAAATAGACCTATTTACATCATTAGACAAACCACTAAAGGCCAAAGATAAAGGGAACATACTGAAAGCAATCTGAGGAAAATGACACTTTACATTCAGAGGAACAATAATTTGAGTGTTCATGGATTTCTCTTTAGAAATTATGGATACCAGAAGAGAGTGGAACAATGTTTTTAAAGGGCACAAAGGAAAAAAACCCTGTCAACCCAGAGTTCTGTACCCAGCAAAAATATGCTTCAACAAAGAAGGCAAAATACATTTTCAGATAAAAGAATGCTAATACAATTTGTAATAGTGAAGATCTGCTGGAAAGAAATGCCAAAGGGCGGGCGTTCCAGACAGTGAAGGGAAATACAGCAAATGGAATGTTGTACCTTCAGGAAGGAATGAAGTGGCAAATATCTGAATAAATTTAAAATACTTTTTTATACTTAATTTCTTTAAAATATATATGACTGTTTAAAGTAGAAATTATAACATCACCCTGCATAATCCTGTGTTATATTGATGTCATAATATGACAAATCTAGCATAAAGGACAGGGAGGGGTGGTAAATGGACCTATGTAATTGCAACATTACTGCATCTAACGTGAAATAGTATAATACAGGGGTCCCCATCCCGTCTTAGGAACTGGGCTGCACAGGAGGAGGGGAGCAGCAGGCGAGCGAGCGAAGCTTCATCTGCTGCTCCCCATCGCTCACATCACCGCCCGAACCATCCCCCACCCCCGCCCCCTGTCCATGCAAAAATTGTCTTCCACGAAACCAGTCCCTGGTGCCAAAAAGGTTGGGGACCACTGGCATAATATATACTTGGCAGATACATAAATTAAGCACATATATTTTAATCTTTAGAATAACCACTAAAAACATGGCAAAGAGTTATATTTAAGAAGCCAATAGATAAATTATCCAAATAATCTAAAAGAAGGCAGCAAAAAAGAAGAAAGAAAAAGGAATAGAGAAACAAAAAAATAGAAGGGAGAAAACAAAAATGTACAAAATGGTAGACCATCATTAAATGGTAATGGACTAAGTTAGAATGGATTTTAAAGGAAAAAGCAAGACCTGAGTATATGTTCTCTTTAAGAAACACTTTAATTATAAAGACAAGTTAAAAGTAAAAGGATAGGAAAAGATATAGCATGCCAACACTAAGGTTATGAAGGCTGGAGTGACTTCATTAATTTCCAATAAAACAGACTTCAAGACAGAATTAGGAAAGCTAAAGAGGGATATTTCTTTTTTTTTAAATTAAATTTTTTTGTACAGCAGGTTCTTATTAGTTATCTGTTTTATACATATTAGTGTATGTATGTCAGTCTCAATCTCCCAATTCATCTCTCCCCCTTCTCCCCCCTACTGCTTTCCCCCCTTGGTGTCCATATGTTTATTCTCTGCATCTGTGTCTCTCTTTTTGCTTTGCAAACCAGTTCATCTGTACCATTTTTCTAGATTACACATATATGTGTTAATATATGATTTTTGTTTTTCTCTTTCTGGCTTACTTCACTCTGTATGACAGTCTAGGTCCATCCACGTCTCTACAAATGACTGAATTTCGTTCCTTTTTATGGCTGAGTAATAATATTCCATCATATATATATACCACATCTTCTTTATCCATTTGTCTGTCGATGGGCATTTAGGTTACTTCCATGACCTGACTATTGTAAATAGTGCTGCTGCAATAAACATTGGGGTGCATGTGTCTTTTTGAATTATGGTTTTCTCTGGGTATATGCCCAGGCGTGGGATTGCTGGGTCATATGGTAATTCTATTTTTAGTTTTTTAAGGAACCTCCATACTGTTCTCCATAGAGGCTGTATCAAATTACATTCCCATCAACAGTGCAAGAGGGTTCCCTTTTCGCCACACTCTCTCCAGCATTTGTTGTTTGTAGATTTTCTGATGATGCCCATTCTAACCGGTGTGAGGTGATACCTCATGGTAGTTTTGATTTGCATTTCTCTAATAATTAGTGATGTTGAGCAGCTTTTCACGTGCTTCTTGGCCATCTGTATGTCTTCTTTGGAGAAATGTCTGTTTAGGTCTTCTGCCCATTTTTTGATTGGGGTGTTTGTATTTTAAATATTGAGCTGCATGAGCTGTTTATATATTTTAGAGATTAATCCTTTGTCCGTTGATTCGTTTGCAAATATTTTCTCCCATTCTGAGGGTTGTCTTTTTGTCTTGTTTATAGTTTCCTTTGCTGTGCAAAAGCTTTTAAGTTTCATTAGGTCCCATTTGTTTATGTTTGTTTTTATTTCAGTTACTCCAGGAGGTGGGTCAAAAAAGATCTTGCTGTGATTTATGTCAAAGAGTATTCTTCCTATGTTTTCCTCTAAGAGTTTTATAGTGTCCGGTCTTACATTTAGGTCTTTAATCCATTTTGAGTTGATTTTTGTGTATGGAGTTTGGGAGTGTTCTAAGTTCATTCTTTTACATTAGCTGTCCAGTTTTCCCAGTGCCACTTATTGAAAGAGGCTGTCTTTTCTCCATTGCATATCCTCTCTTCCTTGTCATAGATGAGGTGACCAAAGGTCATGGGTTTATCTCTGGGCTTTCTATCCTGTTCCATTGATCTATATATCTGTTTTTGTGCCAGTACCATATTGTCTTGATTACTGTAGCTTTGTAGTATAGTCTGAAGTCAGGGAGCCTGATTCCTGCAGCTCCGTTTTTTTTTTTTTTTTTTTTTTTCGTCAAGATTGCTTTGGCCATTCGGGGTCCTTTGTGTCTCCATACAAATATTAAGATTTTTTGTTCTAGTTCTGTAAAAATTGCCATTGGTAGTTTGATAGGAATTGCATTGAATCTGTAGATTGCTTTGGGTAGTATAGTCATTTTCACAATAAGGAGTCTTCCAAACCAAGAACATGGTGTATCTCTCCATCTGTTTGGTTCACCTTTGATTCTTTCATCAGTGTCTTATAGTTTTCTCACCATGCACTATAAAGAGGGATCTTTCATAATGATAAAACGGTCAAGTCATTGACTAGACATAACAGTGTGTGTTTACCTAATAAGAGCTTCAAAATACATGAAGCAAAAATTGACGGAGTTAAAAGAGAAAAATAGACAAGTCCACAGTCATAGTTGAGAAATTTAACATCACTTTTAACAGGTGATGGAACAGCTAAGCAAAAATCATGAAAGACAAAAAGGATCTGAATAACACTATCCACCACTTGCACCTAATTGATGTATAGAACACTATACCTAGTTGAATGCATGTTCTTTTCAGGTTCATATTCACCTAGGGAGACTGTGTGCTGGGACATAAAACAAGCCTCTGTAAAAATAAAGTGAAATCACATAGAGTATATTCTCTATCCACAACAGAATTAAATTAGAAATTAGTAACAAAAAGTGTATCTAGGAAGATCACAAATATTTCAAAATTAAAGAACACACATCTAAATAATCTATGGGTCAAGGAAGAAATCACAAGAGAAATTAGAAAGTATTTTGAGATTAAGGAAAATCTCAATAAATTAAGATACCATGGTCATGTATCAGAAGTTGTTAAGGTTCCAGTTTGCTTTAAATTGATTTATGAATTCAGTGCAAATTTAAGAAAAATCACAGCAGTAGTATCAGTAGAAATGTATGAACTCCTTATAAAATTTACATATAAGAGTTCTACAATTGAAAATAACTTTGAACAAGAACAAAGTTGAAGGACTTCCCTGGTGGTGTAGTGGTTAAGAATCCGCCTGTCAATGCAGGGGATATGGGTTCAATCCCTGGTCTGAGAAGATCCCACATGCCGTGGGACAACTAAGCCTGTGTGCCACAACTACTGAGCCTGCGCTCTAGAGCCCACGAGCTACAACTACTGAACCCACGTGCCACAACTACTGAAGTTCGTGCGCCTAGAGCCCGTGCTCCACAACAAGAGAAGTCACTGTAGTGAGAAGCCCATGCACAGCAACGAAGAGTAGCCCCTGCTTGCTGCAACTAGAGGAAGTCCACAAGAAGCAATGAAGACCCAACACAGCCAAAAAATTGAAAAAAAAACAAAGTTGAAGTCACATTATCTGACTTTTAAAATTTGCTGTAAATCTGTGATAAGCAAAGCTGGGTGGTATTGGCATTAATAAAAAGAATAGATCAGTAGAACAGAATACCCCAGGAATAGACCTGCCCTTAATTGGCCATTTGATTTTTGACACAGATGTCAAAGCAGTCCAATGGAGAATGGAAAGTCTTTTCAAGAAACAGTGCTGGCATAATTAGATATAAGGTCATATAGGAAAATAAATGAGTCTTGATCCCTGCCTTACATCATACATGAAAATTGGCTTGAGATGGATCATAGACCTTAATACAAAGCAAAAATTATAAAGCTTGTAAAGGAAAATAGAAATCTTCATGACCTGGGAGTGGTCAGAGGTTTCAAACATTGGTTAGAGAATGCAGTAACCATAGAAGAAAAAAATTGACAAATTAGTCTTCACAAAAATGAAAATATTCTGCTCATCAGAAGATACTGATTAAAAATGAATAGACAAGTCACACTGGGAGATAATATTTTCAAAACATATATCTTACAAAATCTGGTATATGTAATATATAAAGAACTTCTGCAACTCAATAATAAAATGACAAACAGCCCAATTAAAATATTTCAACAACACTTCACAAAATAAGAATGCCAGCAGCCAAATAAGCACATGAAAAGGTCCTCGACATTTTCTGTCTTCAGAAAAATGCAAATTAAAATCACGAGATATGCATACCCACCAGAGTAGCTAAGAATGAAAAGATTAACCACACCAAATAATGGCAAGGCTGTGGAATAACTCAGAATTCCCAAACATCACATCACTGGTGAGAATGTAAAATGGTATGACCACTTTGACGAAACGGTATGTCAGTTTGTTTTCTAAAAGCAAACATGTACTTTTCCTTCTGACCCAACAGTCCTACTCCTAGTTATTTGCTTAAATGAAAATATGTGTCTACACAAAGACTTGTACATCATTATTCATAGCAGCTTTATTTGTAATAGCTAAAAATCTGGAAACAACCCAAAAGTCCATCAACAGATGAATGGATAGGATACACTGTAGCAGATTCATACAATTGAATACCACTACACAACAAAAAAGAACAGACTACTGATACGTGCATCAGCTTGCACGAATTTCAGAAGTTTTATGCGTAGTAAAGGAACCCTTCCACAAAGTAGTACCTGCTGTGTGTCTGTGTGTTATGAAGTTCTAGAACAGGCAAGTTTAATACCTCGTGGGAGGAAATCAGGAGACTGATTGTCTCTGGCGGGGTAGGGGTGGAAATCAACTGGGAAAAGCCCTGGGCAGCCCCGTGAGTGATGGTAGTGTTTCTTATTTTACCAAAACGGGTAAAACAGGTGTAGACATTTGTCAAACCCCAGCAGATCTTATAATAAACACCACTCCAGGTAAATTTTATATAAAAACTAAAATATAGAGCTCTAGTTCAATGCTGGCTTAAGTATCAACAGGGAATATCTGCAGTTCATGTTGAAATGCATAAAGTAATAAGTGGGTGGATAGAATATTAATGGTAGAATCTAGCTGATGTGTATATGAGCGTTGACTCTAAAATTTCATCCTTGCTATAATGTATCAGTATTTTTCAAATTTTTAATTTCAGTGTAGTCGATTTACAATGTCGTGTTAGTTTCTGCTCTACAGTAAAGTGAATCAACCATACATGTACATATATCCACTCTCTTCTAAATTCCATTCCCATATAGGTCATTACAGAGCACAGAATAGAGTTCCCTGTGCTATACAGTAGGTTCTTATTTGTTATCTTTTATATACAGTAGCATGTATGTGTCAATCTAGGCTCCCAATTTATCATCCCCCCCTTCCCTCTTGGTAACCATAAGTTTGTTTTCTACATCTGTGACTCAATTTCTGTTTTGTAAATAGGTTCACTTGTACCATTTTTTTAGATTCCACATATAAGCGATATCATACGATATTTGTCTTTCTCTGTCTGACTTTCTTCACTCAGTATGACAATCTCTAGGTCCATCCATGTTGCTGCAGATGGCATTATTAATATTCCACGGTATATATGTACGACATGTTGTTTTTTTAACTTTTTATTTTATATTGGACTATAGTTGATTAACAATGTTGTGTTAGTTTCAGGTGTACAGCAAAGTGATTTCAGTTATACATGTCTCCATTCTTTTTCAAATTATTTTCCCATTTAGGTTTTTACATAATATTGAGCAGATTCCCTGTGCTGTACAGTAGGTCCTGGTTGGTTATCCGTTTTAAATATAGCAGTGTGTACATGTCTATCCCAAACTCCCTAACTATCCCCCACCCACCCATCCCCCTGGTAACCGTAATTTCCTCGTCTAAATCTGTGAGTCTGTTTTGTAAATAAGTTCATTTGTATCCTTTTTTTAAAAAAGATTCTGCATATAAGTGATATCATACAATATTTCTCCTTCTTTGTCTGACTTACCTCACTCAGTATGACAATTTCTAGGTCCATCCATGTTGCTGCAAGTGGCATTATTTCATTCTTTTTAATAGCTGGGTAATATTCCATTGTATATATGTACCACATCTTCTTTATCCATTCCTCCGTCGATGGACATTTAGGTTGCTTCCATGTCCTGGCTATTGTAAATAGTGCTGCAGTGAAATTGGGGTATATGTATCCTTTCGAATTATGGTTTTCTCCAGATATATGCCCAGGAGTGGGATTGCTGGATCATATGGTAGCTCTATTTTTAGTTTTTTAAGAAACTTCCATACTGTTCTCCATAGCTGCTGTACCAATTTACTTTCCCAGCAACAGTGTAGGAGGGTTCCCCTTTCTCCACACCCTCTCCAGGGTAGATTTTTTTTTTACTGGAGTATAATTGCTTTACAATATTGTGTTATTTTCTGCTATACAATGAAGTGAATCAGCTATATGTGATAAGTAAATCAGGATACCTATATCCTCTCCCTCTTGGACCCCCCCGCCCCCATCCCACCCATCTAGGTCATCGCAGAGCACCAAGCTGAGCTTCCTGTGCTTTATAGCATGTTTCCACTAGCTAGCTATTTTACACATGGTAGTGTATATATGTCAATCCTGATCTCCCAGTTCGTCCCACCCTCCCCTTCCCTCCTGTGTCCACATATCTGTTCTCTATGTCTGCGTCTCTATTCCTGCCCTGGAAGTAGGTTCATTTGTACCATTTTTCTAGATTCCACATATATGTGTTAATATACGATATTTGTTTTACTCTTTCTGGCTTACTTCACTCTGCATGACAGACTTTAGGTGCATCCACATCTCTACAAATGACCCAATTTCGTTCCTTTTTATGGCTGAGTAATATTCCATTGTATATATGTGCCACATCTTCTTTATCCATTCATCTGTGGTTGGACGTTTAGGTTTCTGATGATGGCTATTGTGATTGGTGTGAGGTGATACCTCATTGTAGTTTTTTTTTTTTTCTTAATTTTTTAATGGGCTATAGGAGATGTGTTGGGAACTCATCGTAGTTTTGATGTGTATTTCTCTAATAATTAGTGTTGTTGAACATCTTTTCATGTGCCTCTTGGCCATCTGTATGTCTTCTTTGGAGAAATGTCTGTTCAGATCTTCTGCCCTTTTTTAAAAAAAATAAATTTATTGTTTGTTTATTTTTGGCTGGGTTGGGGCTTCGTTGCTGAGCGGGGGCTATTCTTTGTTGCAGTGCTCAGGCTCTCATTGTGGTGGCTTCTCTTTGTTGCAGAGCACAGGCTCTAGGCGCGCAGCTTCAGTAGTTTTGGCACGCTGGCTCAGCAGTATGGCTCGTGGACTTTAGAGCACAGGCTCAGTAGTTGTGGTGCTCGGGCTTACTTGCTCCCCGGCATGTGGGATCTTCCTGGACCAGGGCTCGAATCCGTGTCCCCTGCACTGGCAGGCAGATTCTTAACCACTGCACCACCAGCGCAGTCCCTTTTGCCCATTTTTTGATTGGGTTGTTTTTTTGATATTCAGCTGCATGAGCTGTTATCAGTATTTTTATAAGTAAATTACTGTGGAAGATTTTTAAAAACATCCATGATAGTATATTTAAAATGAGTTTAAATTCATAAAAACTGGGTTTATGTAACCTCTTGGTATCCCCAATTGTATGTCAAGCCCGCCTCATAAAAGGAAATATATGTTTTCCTACATTCATACATTTTTCTTTGTCTTCTTTCTTCTACTTAAATCCACAAAAATTTCCCCCTTGAACAAAATAGCTTAAGGTATATGAAATGTATGCAATTAAAATTGAAGTGTTACTTTTTGTGAC
Source organism: Tursiops truncatus (assembly GCF_011762595.2). Classification (NCBI taxonomy): domain Eukaryota; kingdom Metazoa; phylum Chordata; class Mammalia; order Artiodactyla; family Delphinidae; genus Tursiops; species Tursiops truncatus. The sequence goes on along the minus strand of NC_047037.1, from coordinate 135,704,643 downwards.
TAGCTGGATTATTTACTCCTTTGGTATTGGGTATTCTCAGTACTAAAATGTAAAACAAAAATCACAGTCTGTATTCTCATTTTCTGAAATCCCAGTGGTCTGATTTCTTTCTATTTATGCCCCTAGTGAAAATATTTTAAAAATCTTAATTTGTCTGCACATAAAGTTTTCATTTCTCACACCTCCTATCACCTAGCCTGCTGTCATGGCCGTTCCGAGTGTGTGCGGAATAGGCGGCTCCCTGCTGAGCACGCTGGGAGTCTCAGGCTTGCCGTCAACTGTTTGACTTCCTGTTAAACAGGGAAGATATAATTAGCTGTGTTCTCATTACTTAAAATATTCTCATTAATGTATATTCTGATAAGTTTACTCCATAATTGCTCAAAAGATACCTCCAAGGCTCTAGGCAGGGGTGGGGTGGGCGGGGTCGGTGCCAGTTTCTCTCCCTAAGATGCTATTTTCCAGACCATTCTGCCCGGCTCGTTTAAAACCGTCGTAGTGAGCCCGTGAGGAGTTAGCTTTCTTCTCTTAGTGTTTGGATTTTAGTCTTCTTTATCTCTAGCTCATAATTTTATTGAAAAGTCTTCTTGTTATCCAGTCATTAAGATATTTTCCCCAACGTGATGTTTTGTCCCAAGCCCCTCTTTAAGATTTTCCGCTTATTTTTAGGGATACTTTCAGCTATGATTCCTTAACAGTGACCTCTCGTATGGGAACTGAGGTAAAAACCCTCATATCTCCAAATTTACCAATAACTGATGGAATGGTAACATAGGTAGTAATGCAGTTTCTTTCTACTTACTGATAATCTAGTTTTAAAATTAATAGTTAATTATTATCTGGGTAGATATTTTAAGAAATGGGAAGGGAAAGCTTGCTCATAGGTGAAAATCACTGCTAATGATAACTAATAAAAATAATGAGTTAATAGCTGCTAACCATTGGAGAGTAACTATTGCATTTGCTAAGTCTGTGTATGGTGCCCAGTGATAAGAACTTTCTGTATATTAGCTTTTACCCTTCCCCACGCCCCTCTGTGGTAATAAGGACCCTGATGTGCATCCAGGGAGGCTCAGCGATCCAGGTGCTGGCTCCTGGCGGCCGCGGGTTTTGAGTGCCGGCCCGTGGTGGCCAGAGACTGTGCTCCTTACTGCAGTACTGGCGAGGAAAACAAAAGCCGCCAGATCTTGCCACTGACCCAGTCTTTCAGTATCAATTTCTGGCGTCTCTTAAATGAAAAACACACATGCTTCATTGTGGAATTACTTTTAAAATTGTGGCAGACAACTTTTATTCTTCAGATTCTGTGCAATTTGAGCATGTCATGAATAGGGTTCACAGGTTCTCTTTAAAGGTGGTTGTCCGCTGTCCTATTCTTGTTGCGCTCCTAAAAGATTCCAAAACAGCAGTCTAGGGGTAACCCAGAAGTTAAGTTCCCTTATTGTTCATAAAATGATCCTAGCTGGGATGACCTCCCTCCTTTTTTAAAAAAATAAAGGCATTGGATTTGATCCCTGGGGTACTGCTGAAGTTCTGAGAGCTGTGGTTTTTACTCGGGTGATATAAACACAAGATTAAGGATGTCAGCAAATTTAAAGTGAAGGATTCACAAAATGAGGATACGGTGTATCAGAGAGCAACATTCTCATCGGCTGGATAATTTCATAGGACTAAGTGAGTCTGGTAAATATGAGGATTATTGAAGGTAGAATTTTGTTTCCTCTGAGTTTTATGAAACTTCTTAAGCATGTCTTATGTTCTCATATTGCTTTTTTTTAAATCAAAGGACATTTTGGAAATACAAAATGCAGTTAGTGTGGGTAATCCTTAGGAAAGAAATAAGATTGAAAATGAAAATTTCTTTTCTGGCATATAATGAGATGGCTGAAAGAAACTCATGTAAAATTCATTATTTTTCCCTTAATAAATTGACTCAGATCATTAAAAAAAAAAAGTTGTAATTTTCCCCTTAAAACATTCCAGCTGAGGCTTGAATCCAAGGAGTTAGAGCTCAGGTACAACCTATACAACCTATACAGTTTCTCGATTTTCCATGGGAAGAAACTGCAGCTCAGAGAGAGGAAGCACTGCTCCAAAACTCACCACTCTCAGGAGGCAGAAGGGGGCACCCTTGGTTCTTCACCCCAACTGCTGCCTAGTCTAGTGCTCTCCTGGCCTGTGGGATGGGCTGCCCCTGGGTTCTGGAGGTCCTGAAGTGGAGGTACACTGTCAAGGCTCACGTGGTAGCCTGGGGGAAGAACACATGTACAGGACACACTCCTTCAAGACAGAGTTCTCTGGTTGCACCAGCCAGTTGTTTTGTATCCCTGTGAAGGTGTGGGTGGCAGGCAAACAATGTTTTTTATTTATTTATTTGGTTGTGTGGGGTCTTAGTTGCGGCTCGCTGTCTCCTTCTTTGAGGGATGCGAACTCTTAGTTGCGGCACGCAAACTCCTAGTTGTGGCATGCATGTGGAATATAGTTCCCTGACCAGGGATCAAACCCGGGTCCCCTGCATTGGGCGTGTGCAGTCTTATCCACTGCGCCACCAGGGAAGTCCCAAACAATGTTTTCTTGATGCTTTTTCTCCACTATAATTTTTACTTTGGTCATCATTTATTTCTACTTTGTGGAAGGATGTATTTCCTGGAATTAAATTAGAATCAAAATACGAGCTCAATGCAAAATTTAGAAGAAAACTGGAATTGGTACTTAAAATCATAAAATCCTATACGGATCTACCTCGACTTATGATGGGGTTATACATCCTGATAAACCCACTGTAAGCTGAAAGTGTCGTTAAATCGAAAATGCAGTTAATACACCTAACCTACCAAACACCCTAGCTTACCCTAGCCTACCTTCACTGTGCTCAGAAAACTTACATTAGCCTACCACTGGGCAAAATCATCTAACGCAAAGCCTATTTTATAATAAAGTGTTGAATTTCTCATGTAATTTGTTGAATACTGATAGTGTAAAAAAGAATGGTTGTCTGGGTACAGAATGGTTCTACGTGTCTGGACTGTTTACCCTCATGATCGTGTGGGTGACAGGGAGCTGTGGTTTATTGCTGCTTCCCAGTATCACAAGAGAATATTGTACTGCATATTGCTGGCCTGGGAAAGGGTAAAAGTTCAAAATCTGAAGTATGGCTTCTACTGAGTGCATATTGCTTTTGCACCATTGTAAAGTCAAAACAATTGTAAGTTGAACGAACCATCCTAAGTCGGGGACCATCTATAGATTGTTATCAGTTATACAAGTAACACATGAATATTTTTTGCTTTCATAAAATTAAAAATTACAACTAATGTTAACATTCACCCCAGTTCTATTTGTCTCCTTTACCTCCACCCTCCCATTCCTCATTCCCACCTCTGTAATCACTGTTGGGAGGTTGATTTGTTTTTTTCTAGGACTTTTAAATATAATATTATTTAAAGATACCTTACTGTATCTTTTTTCTACATTGGGATAAAAGATTAAGTTGCTAAATAGCAAGAGACCAAATAATAATTTGGCTTTAAGAGAAAAGCATTCAGTTCTACATCATGTGACAGTCCAGGATAAGTAGTCTAGGTCTTTGGGCTGCAGTGTTCCAGGCTGACAGTGGCTTGGCATCTTTAACATGTCGCTTCCTAGGTCAGTCTGGTCATTGCTATTCCAGCCAGCAAGGAGGACAACAGGGTGGAAAGAGTGGGCCAGAGATTTTCTCCTTAACAGGTGCGGGTGCAGTGGTACACTCTCACCTTACATTGTCAGAAGCATGCGCCCAGCCAGCCCACCTAAGAGGAGGAGGGCGAGGAGATGCATGACATAGCCAAGAAGGGGAGAGCAGATCTGGGTGGGCTGCTGTCTGTCTTTGCTACTGCATTTTTCTGTCATTCAGCAGTGCATCTCGGAGACTTCCTGTTACCGCAAATTGATATAGTTCGTTCCTTTTAACAACTGCATAATATCCCACAGCAGGAGCATACCACTCTATTTAGCAATTTCCTTCTTAATGGATAGCTAACTGGTTTCCACCGTTTGCTCCTAGAATCAGTGTTGTAAATGCCTATGTGGCACACTGCTCACTGCGGACATGCGCGGTGTTTCTCTTCTATGGGAAATGGGTCATCACGGATGTGTCTTTAGTTTGGATAGCCTTTGTTAAACTACCTGCCAACCTAGCGGATATACCCAACTTCACTTGGGGTTTGAGAGAACCTGTTTCCCTACAATGGCTGGGGGGCTGATTCTTGCATCTTAATTTGACAGTAAGGGAGAGTAACCACCACCACCATCGCCCCCCCCCCCAAAAAAAAAAGAGAAACGAAGAATGAAACATTATAATGTAAGTTCTTTGGAGAAATGTGTATTACTGAGTACATTCATTAGAGCAGAACACTTTTTAAAAAAAACTACTCAAGTTCTTGGCTTTGTTTTATAGCCAGCATCTAGTACTACTTTATTTCTACTTAGTTACCCAATTGAGTAACAATTTAAAAATCTGTGGTTGAAGATGATGGTTAAAGATGAGACGAAATTATTTATAGGAAATGAAAGTTACCTTTTGATTTAGAACCAGCTGCTTTAGTGCAAGATTGCTTTTGAGGAATTTATGATGGAAGGAATGTGATCCCCATGTTTCTGCTATGGATTTGCTCAAATCATGAAAACAGTCATCTAAATTACAGGGACTCCACCTTTCGTTGACTAGAAGGGGAGACCTAGTGCTAATGCAACAACTTATATTTAGTCAGATACACGATTACAAGTTTGAACTTGCAAAACTCTGTACCATTTTGGTAGACACACTTTTACACCAATGTCATATAAAGTGTAATAACGTGGTTGAAATGGTTATTTCTTTAATTATAAGACAATGTTTATAATCATCTATGTGTTAGTATATTTATTTCTCCTTTTAAATCATAAGTTTCATTTTTGAAAAGAGATGAATTTATCCAAGTCGTGGGTTATTGATTTAATTTTAAGCATTTCTACCCTTCCCTTTACCATTCCCTTCCCCCAGCCATTATCCAGAAACTTCAATGTACTATTACTTTGCACTACTAAGCAAACTAATTTCGTCCAGATTGAAAGGTTATAAAATTTATACAATTCAGGCTCACAAAATAAGACAGCACATGTGAATTCAAGAAGCTGTTAGTTATGAAGCGCTTTTCCTTTCTGAAAGGAAAGTAGTTTTAAGCTTCATTGAACGGATCTATGAAAAAGTTTGAGTATTATTTTACAATAATTTTAGACTTTCATGACTGGAAATTAAATACAGCAGTTTTAGAGGTATATTTTACTTGAACGTTTACAAGCTTAGGCCATGTTTTTATTAAAAATCGGACTCAGCACCTTACATGGAGCACAATATACCAGATGTGAGATACAGGAGAGATCGCTGGGGCCACCTGCTTCCTGTGTGCTAAAAACTTGTGTGGTAGCTGATGTCATATAAAGTGCATATGACAGGGAATAATTTTGAGTTATTAGACCATATCGGAATAGTAAGGATCAATGGTGGTGGAATGTTTCAAAATTTCTAACACATTTTACTGTTTGTTTGGAAAAGCTTGGGTTGAAATGATAGCCCTTTGCTTTGAAAACAGCAACAGCAAAAGACAAGTGCAAAAACAGAAGAGATTCTCTGGATGCTTCCAGGGAGAAGCAAGAGCTGGGAAGAAGCTAGTTGAAAAAATAAACTCAATTTGATGGACTTGGTGTGGCACGTTGCAGGGTTCTAATTTGCAGATCTTTTCTCTATTAACCTTTTTCTTTTTCTAACATTTTACATCCTTTCTCACCTTTGCTTCATTCTTGCTTTCCCATCCTTTCTTGATTTTGATAGGGACAAAGCTTCCAGTTCAAGGTTTAAGCAGAGTGGAAGACCCAGGAATCTGCAGGTATGTGCCTTGGAGCACTGGTCTTTAAACTGGGGGTTGCATTTTGGGGTACATGTGGGGGACGGTTTAGTTTTCAGACCCTCAGCTTGTATAGGGGCACTTTCCTGAAATTGTTTGCCTGAGGAAATGCCTGTGGTGGGGTATCAAGCCTGTTTTATTCTCCCACCCTCCACAGTGCCCTGTATAATTGCCCTTTTCATCCGTCCATAATCTTATTATGGATGGAGCCTTGTCTGAGACGGAGCAACCTCTGGGGTGGCAAACAAAAGGATGGTGTGAAATATTGTTGTGAGAAAGCAAATGACACTGGGTAGCAATTCCTTTTGCATGTCAGGTGGTTTCCAATTCTTTAGACTGAGTTGAAGAAAGGCCTAACATCTGTCAGCTGAAGGATCATTAAAAATTCCTTTTGATGATAGATAAGGGTGTGATTTTTGACAAATATGTTGGAAGGAATTTAAAGAATTGAGTGACAGTGCTGTAATAAAAACTCCTGCTATTGCCTTGTACTTATGTATGTGAATGAGGTTTCCTAGTGTTTACATCTAAAAGATGGAAAGTAGGAATAGAATTGATATTGGCCCCTGTCTCATTCTAACAATAAGTAATATTCATTTATGAATACCATTTTAAAAAAAGGACCTATTCATCTCTTTAATAGCTATATTTCCAATGGATTTCAAGTTTATATGTGTAATATTTTTATTAAAATTTGAAACAGTTGTATTTTGGTCAGTTCTTTACTAGTGATAATTCTAACTGTAAATCAATCCACAAGAGAAACATTTTAGTACTTAGAGCCTTATGGTCATAGGAAATAAAACGATTAAAAATGTCAATTTTTACATACTTTTAAAATTTGTAAACAAGTAAATCAGGGAGGTTAAGACTTTCAAACAAAATGATTGTTAGGGTGAAATTTTGGGGATGAAGTGACATTTTGTTGAAGGAGAAAAGGAATGAAATTTTTTGACTAAAGAAGTTTATTCAGGTACTTTTAAAATTAATGATGGTGGGTAACACATTTATATGGTACTTCAATTCCTTTGAATACATTTTTAAAAAGAGCAATGGAATAGTTTTTTTTTTAATTAATTTATTTTATTTATTTATTTTTGGCCGCGTTGGGTCTTCGTTGCTGTGCGTGGGCTTTCTCTAGTTGCGGTGAGCAGGGGCTACTCTTTGTTGCCATGCGTGGGCTTCTCATTGCAGTGGCTTCTCTTGTTGTGGAGCACAGGCTCTAGGCACGTGGGCTTCAGTAGTTGTGGCACGTGGGCTCAGTAGTTGTGGCGCACGGGCTTCGTTGCTCCGCGGCATGTGGGATCTTCCGGGACCAGGGCTCGAACCCGTGTCCCCTGCATTGGCAGGCGGATTCTTAACCACTGTGCCACCAGGCAAGCTCGAGCAATGTAATAGTTTTATTTAAAATATCAATGTCTGCCCCAAGCCAGAAATTCCATCCTTTGCAGCTATCCAAATTTATATGTCAACTTAAAAACATGCAAGGCTTTCATAGTTTTTTTGCAATTAATTTAGGCAGTATGCAAGACGTAGGTTTGAAGACCACTGCTTTGGGGCACACAGCAGAGTTCCACATGATATGGTAACACTTTTTAACCCCATCATAGGGGGTTCAGATGGGCTCTTGGGCCTTGAGCAGCAAAACTTCCCTCAGAAGAAATAGTACAATGGGAATCTTGAGCAAGTTTCAGTGTTGTTTTATAGTAGTTTTCAATTTTCATAACTTGCTGGAAAAAATCTATCTGTATGATGTTCAGGGACACTGTCACTTGGGTGAGCTCTTTAAGTGCACATCTGATCACGTCCCTTTTTATCTCAAAAGCTCACAGGTTTTACATTTCCTAATCTAGACAGTCCCAGCCCTTACCATGCCAGAGAAGACAACCACTTGGCTCTAACCTTTTTTTCCCAGCCTTGGGTCTGCCTGTGACCCTGATCCTTTTTGTTTCATTTTCACCACACACCTTCTATGAAGTGGAACTTTGGATGCGCTGCTCCCACTGCCTGAGTATTTTCCCCACCATTTTCCATCTGATTCATTCCCACTGGGCAGTCTTGGCGAGTTCTGTCCTCTGGACACCTCATTCATGTCTTCAGGTAGAGTCAGTAGCTCTCTACCTGCGTCACTCTGGTGCTTGTGTGTACCATGTCTCCCCACTGACTGTGCATCCCCAGAGGCCTGCAGGGCTATTGTTTGGTCTGTGCCGTGCCATGCTGGGCATGGGAGAAGAGTGAGCACTCGTATTTATGATTGCAGGCACCCTGTTGGCTCACGTGGGATTTGGGGAATTTGTGGCAGTTAGGAAATGGCAAGTGTTGAATTAGGGGCATGGCATGGCTTAGTGGAAAGAATAGTCCAGAGACCTTGGGGCTCCATTTCAGCCATCACTGAATGGCTTTCACTTTGGCAAGCCACCGGGCCTTTCCTGTGCTTCCTTCTCTGGTCTGTTGCACTTATAAGTACTTGATTAGAGGTTCTTTCATCCCCTTCCAGGCCTGGAAGCTGAGTTATAGGCTCTGTAGGGCTAGTCAACATCGGTGAATGGGACGGTCACCCAGGCAGGCACACCACAGGGAACAAGAGGGTGAGAGGAGCAGATGCCAAGCGTTTCTGAACTGGTAGGGCAGAATGTGAATGAAATTTGAAAGAACATTTTGTGAGGGAAAACAGATGTGCTCATAAAGCACATGAAAATGCCCAACATCATCAGCCATCAGGGAAATGCGAATCAAAGCCACAACAAATTACTGCCTCCTACACATTAAGATGGCCATGAAGGAAAGGACACAGTAATGTTGTTGAAGACACGGAGAAACTGGAGCCCTCTTACACTGCTGATGGCAATGTAATGTGGCGCAGCAGCTCTGGAAGACTGGACTTTTCTCAAAAGGTTCAATAAACATAGAGTTACTATACGACCCATCATTTCTACTTCTAGGTATCAACCCTAGAGAAGTGAAACATATGTCTGCATACAGACTTGTGCGTGGATATTTGCAGCAGCATTACTCATGGTAGCCAAAAGGAGAGAGCAGCCCAGTAGATGAATGGATCAACAAAATGGGGTCTGTCCATACAGTGGAGTAGTATTCAGCCATAGAAAGAAATGAGGCACTCATATGAGATCCAGCATCGGGGAACCTTGAAAACATTGTGCTGAGTGAAAGAAGCCTGTCACAGAAGACTGCGTATTATGATTTCGTTTATACGAAATGCCCAGAATAGGCTAATCTATAGAGACACAAAGTAAGATTGGTAGTTGCCAGGGGGTGGCAGTTGGGGGAGATGGGGATTGATGGATAATGGGTAGGGGGTTATTTTGGGAGGAGTTGATAAAAATGTTCAACTTTGAGAATATACTAAAGCCTGCTAACTAGTGTGTGTACACACATAACAACCTATCAGTGTTATTTTCCAAATGCTTGAATGCATTAATTGGTTCTAGTTTTCCTTTCCAGCAGCCATCTTCTAGGCCTGGAGCACCACTGTCATTTGGAATGTCCCCTTAGCCACCATCCTGGGACAGTACTGTCTCTTTTGTTGTGTTCCCTCTTCACGGATGCCTTGGCATCCTCCTTTTTGGCTTACTCCCTAGTTTTGCAGGAGTTAGCCAGCTAAAAGATACCTATTGAGCACTTTGTACCAAGGGCCTTTCCCACACCTCCTCTCTCCCCCTTCTTGTGCAAGTGAAGAAAATGAAGCCAGAGAAGCTTCATTTCTTACAATTAATTATTATGCCTCCCCAGTTTCTACCCTCCTACCATAGGGCACAGAGCCCATCCAGAGATGCAGTTCTCAGTCTCCAGATATGGGCCCTCTGCACTGACCTGGCGAAACAGCATCCCTGCCCAGCCCCATCTCCTCCTCTGTCAGGGTCTGCAGGTGGGTCACGCCTTCTCCTGGATGGCCACCAGGGCCTTCTCTAACATCTGGTGTGGGTTCGCATGGCAGCAACCTCATGTCTCCTACTCCCTTTTGTCTTGGACACTTTTAATTCTTCATTGCGTGGCTCTGTGTTCTCACGTACTACCCCAGCTCCATCTGGTCTTGGGCAGGCTGTCCGTCCCCCAATGCTCTGTTTTGCTTTTGCTGCTGTGCAGAGGACTGCTGTTAGTATGACTCTACAGTTAGGCTGTCATGGGCCGCAGGCTAATCTTCTTGAGGACTTCATTGCTTCCCATTTTCCATTTCCATTTTGCAATAGTTGTAGCAATCCTTTAAACTTTGATTTTGAAATAAAGATGAATATAAAGACTGACCTAACAATTTGCCACATTTAGTTTTTTTCTCTCACTCAGTGAAGAAATTAATATACACATACACACGTATGTTGTGTGTATGTGTATATTTTGAGCCATTTGACTCAGTTGCAGCCATCATGCCCCCATGGCCCTCAGCGCTAATAAGACCTCCTCTTATGTAACTACAGCACAATTGTAAAATTTAGCCAGTTTAACATTGGCATAATGCCATTACCTAACAATGGATATTTACATGTTGCCAGTTGTCCTGATCATGTTCGCTGTGGTCATTTCCCCCTATTCCAAGATGGCCCAATTGCATTTACTTGTCATGTCGCCGGAATCTCCTTTAACCTGGAGCATTACCCCAGCCTGCCTTCGCCACAGATGGCATTGCCATTTTGAGGAATACTGGATTTGATTCAGGCAGTTTGGGGCAGGAACTTAGCACGTGGGATGTTGTGTCCTCAGAGCAGTGCATCAGGAGGCTCAGAATGCCAGTTGTCCTGTACCTGCAAGGTTAACATGTATCACTTGGTGAAGGTGGGGTACGGAGATCACCATTGTCCTTTCGTACCAAATAAGTAATCTATGGGGAGATACTTTGAGGCTAGTTTCAGACTTTCACCCAATAGTTTTATTATGACTCTTGCATGAATCAGGTGGCAAAATAGCGAGCTTCTAACTCATTTCTTTAACATTTATTTGTTGACATTCTGTGTAAGAAATAGCTTTCCTTTCTCATTCTTTATTTATGTCAGTACAAATGTGTGGATTTTTGTTTTATTCAATGGTCTATAATGTATTGATACTAGATGTCATTATTTATTTTTGTGCTCAAAGTATCCCAGATTTTCCCAGTGGCAGCCCCTGCAGGGTAATTCCCATCTCCTTTTGACAGACCGCAGCAGTTCTTGAACCATTGCTCATTTTCTGGCACAACAAGAATCAACTCCTCTTTATAAATATGTTGTCTTGTTTTATGTTACTGCCTATCCCAGTATGATGTAGCATCTTTTTTTTTTTTTTTTTTTGCCGTACACGGACCTCTCACTGTTGTGGCCTCTCCTGTTGCGGAGCACAGGCTCCAGACGCGCAGGCTCAGCGGCCATGGTTCACGGGCCCAGCCACTCCGCGGCATGTGGGATCTTCCCGGACCGTGGCACGAACCCGTGTCCCCTGCATCGGCAGGCGGACTCTCAACCACTGTGCCACCAGGGAAGCCTGGTGTAGCATCTTTATGAGCTCTGTTGGTTTATACTTCATTTTTCCATCATTAATTTCAGACAGAAAGTTTTACTGGTAAAGGGGCAGTGTTATTATCCACAGTTGAAGTGTGACCACTGAAGCTTGTGAGACCCATTAAGTTGACGTAACTTTTCGAAAACCCGCTTCCCCCACAGTCATTACTATGGTATTACCCCAAACTATTTCTCCATGGCCTTCTGGGGAAAGCGACTGATGGGTGAGAAACCTGTGAGGGGGAAAGAAGAGTTGTTATTTTTATACTGATTGTTTTTCTTGGGAAGGGAGAATTCTTAGGAATTTTATTTTTATTCTTTATGCTTCTCTGTTTTTTCCAAATTTTGTACCAAATTTTCCACGTGAATTACTTGTGGAGTAAGAAAAAGTAATTAACCTTTTAAACCAATTTTTTTTTAGATAGTTACAGGTTATGCAAAAATAGAATTTCTGTAAAATTTCCACCCAGCTTCCCCTTATGTTAAATCTGACACAGTCACAGTACATTTATCAAAAGCAAGAAATTAACTTTGGTACAATTATTGTATTGGGGGTTTCCAAGGCCACCCTCAGATTCACTGATTTATTAGGGGGACCCACAGGACACGTAGTCGTACTCATGGCTGTGACTTACTACAACAGAAGGATACAAAGCAAAATCAGCAAAGGGAAAAGGCACAGGGTGAAGCCTGGAGGAAATTGGGTGCATGCTTCCAAGACTCTTCTCCCCGTGGGTTCACACAGGACACACTTAATTCCCCCAGCAATGAGCAGTGGCAACAGATACAAAGTGCTGTCTACCAGGGAAGCTCACTCAGGACACCGTGCCCAGGGTTTTTATTGGGGGCTGCTCATGTAGGCACCCACTGCCTAGCCCATGCCAAAATTTTAGACTGCCAGAAGGAAAGTGATGTTCAGCATACACCATATTATTTGAACAGACAGTGTAGGCACAGTATGCCACCCTCATCAGTTAGGAAATGATGAGAACATTCCTAGTACCCAGTTCCCAGAAGCCAGTCACGGAACACCTCGCAGCAGGTCTTTCTAAGGATAAGCACAAGGGCCACTGTGGTAACTCTTTCCTGCACAACTGTTAACCAAATTTGCAGGACTTATTTGGTTTTACTAGTCTTTTCACAGATGTCATTTTTCTGTTTGAGATCCAGTCCAGGATATCACCTTGCAATTATTTGTCATGTTTCCTTCCAGGCTGTGACAATTCCTCTGTCTATCCTTGTCTTTTATGACCTTGACACTTTTGAAGAGTACTGGTCAGGTATTTTGTAGAATGCCCCTTACTTTGAGTCTGTCTGATGTTTTCTCATGATTACATTGAGCTTGTGTGTTTTGGGGATGAATACCACAGAGGTGATAGGCTCTTCTTGTTGCACCATCTCGGGGGTGCATGATATTAACCTTGACTCGGGGGTGGGGGGGCTACATGATGTTAATCCTAGGCTAGGGTAGTGTCTGCCAGGATTCTCCACTGTAAACTTAGTATTTCCCTTTTTGTAATTAGTAAATATTTTGAGGGAGATAGTTTGAGACTGTAATTTACTTTTTAGTATAGAAAATCTCAGATATGTATATAGAAGTTGACAGAATATTACAGGGGATGCTCAGGTATTTATCAGTTACCATCAACAGTTACCAGATTCTGGCTAATCTTATTTCATTTACAGTCTCACTCCCTTTCCAACCTCCATTCTATAGTTTTTTGAAGGAAATCCCAAAGAAGATGAGCTTTTTGGATGCTGAGAAAGGATTGGAGAATTATCCCTCTGTGCGTCCTGCATTTTCACTCCTGGATGTCCCTGTTTCCATCTCTTTAACAGCAAAGTTGCATCTGGTCCCTGGAATTAGCAGTAGGTGTCAGTGGCTCATTCATTCCTTGGAGTTTGGCTGCTCAGCTGTGACAGACTGACTTCACTCCCTAGGCAGAGTGCAGGAGTATCTAACTTCACTGAGCTTCAGTTTTCTTGATTGTAGATTAGAAAAAGAATGCCTAATTTACAGTTGTCGTATAGGTTAAATGAGCTATGTGAAGCTCCAGGACAATACCAGGCAAACTGTCCATTCTCAGCTTAAGTATTACACAGAAGGCACCATGGAGAAAAAGTTGGTTCTTCACTTCATAGGAAGATCACAACCAATATTTCAAATCATTTTAAGTACCTAACTGTACAAATGTACGTCTTTATTCCTTCATACAAGCAGAGACAGTATTGCTTTGGTGGGGAAGTAATTGAGTCAGGAGGCTGGGCATGAGCTTTTGGAGCTTGGAGGGAGCCCTTGCATCCTCCAGCAGCACAGACCTTCCTTCCTTTCTCCACTGCAGCAGGACATGATGATACTGACTGCTTTAAAGATGAGTAGTACCCACAGGGAGATCCACGTCAGCCCCACTGGAACAGCTAAAACAAAAGAGGTGGGTGATGGGAAGTGTTGGTGAGGATGTAGAGAAATTAGAACCCTCATACCTTGATGGTGGGAATGTAAAATGGTGCAGCCACTTTGGAAACAGTCTGTTAGCTTCACAAGGTTAGACATGGAGTTACCATGCTCTTCAGCAAGCCTACTCCCAGATATCTACCCAAGAGAAATGGAACATATGTCCACACAAAAACTTGTGCACACACATCACTATTCACAGTAGCCAAACAACCCAAGTGTGCATCAGTGGATGAATGGATAGATAAAAATGTGGTCTATTTGTACAATGGAATATTATTAAGCCATAAAAAGGAATGAAGTACTGATACGTGGTACAACATGGATGAACCATGAAAACGTTATGCTAAGTGGAAGAAGCCAGACCCAAAAGACCACATATTGTATGGTTTCATTTATATGAAATGCCCAGAACAGACAAATCCACAGAGATACAGAGTAAGTGAGTGGTTGCCTGGAATGGGGTGGGGAATTGGGGAGGGATTACTAATGGGTAAGTGGCTTCCTTTTGGGGTGATGAAGATGTTCTGGAATTAGATAGTGATGCCGGTTGTATAACTGTGAATACACTAAGATGACTGAATCTTACAGTTTAAAAGGGTGAACTTATGGTATTTGGATCATAACTCAATAAAGCTGTTGTTAAAAAAGATAGGTGGTACAGAAATTTAGAAATGCATGTCAGAAGTAGGTAGGTAGTGTTTAAAAATAAAATGTAATAAACATCTCTTGATGAAAAGGTATTTCCACATCTGGAAGCAGCTGAGAGTAGCTTGACAAACCACATAGAACAGCAGCTCTAACCAAACACAGGTAAATTATGTGGGCAAAGTGCAGAGGGTTTTGAGTTGGGGGCAGAAAGAGGGAGTTGTTGAGATTGGTGGGTCGAGAATTTCCCTATATTCGCCTTCATTTGGGCTATAGGGACATAGCCCGTGTTGTAAGGTAGGTTATATGTGCTTTTTAATGACGGGAGACCACATTTCATTCCTCTTTGTCATATCCTGTCCCTGAGCCCTTAGCACAGAACCTGGTTAGCATTCCACAAATGTCAGTTGGAATAAAATGAAGTAATTTTTCTGTCAACATATCCACCATTGGGAGAGGTGAAAAATTGAGAAAATGAATAGAATGTGTTTAACTTATTTTCACACTCGTTTTATTGAAGCTCTCTGTAAAAATAAACTCATGTGGATGGTAATTGATTGAGTGCTAATCTCTAAGTAGCAGAGTGTTAAAGTAGATAAGTGCCTCCTACTGTGGAGAAATGGGCAAAGTCTGAACCGCTGAGGTGTTTATTTAACACTGGGAAACATTTATTACTCTACACTTGTTTCCATTCACACACAGCATCTATCATACCAGATGTGCCATGTCTAAACTAGACATGGTTTGAAAAATGCAGTAATCCCTGTATCAGGTGAATTTCTAAGAGAAATAATTTCCTTTTTATTTATTGCCTGTTTCTTCAGCCTCTTTTCCTTGTAAAATAAAGCTGAAGTTGTAATTTGACTTAGTGTATTTGACTTACATGATAATGCTTATGTTAATTTTTGTGTATTTTTCTCAATTAAAAAAAGCTTACAATTAAAATTTGAATATCTCCAAATAAAACTTGAACTTGGGGTCTAATTAACAGTGAGACATCAGCAGCTTTCCCTGCACATTGGTCTGACTCGTCCTTCCCACTTCATTGATTCAAACTTTGTCTTAGGTGGCCAGTTTGGGGAAGGAGCATGGCTTCCGGGAGGGCGTGGCTTTGGAGTCTGATGAACTTGGCTTGAGTCCTGCTTCACCATTTACTACCTGAGTGACCCTGAGGAAGTTATATGACTCCTCTCTGTTTAGTTTCCTCATCTGAAAAATCAGGAATAATTATGCCTACTCAGAATAAGATGAAATCCAAAAACTAAATTCGATACCAGGGAGAGAGCAGGTGCTCAGTGAAAGCCCCTCCCCCTACAGGTATTACATACAAGGCACATGTGTACATGAAAGCAAGGACACTCATGCATTCTTGCCCTGCTCCTTCTGACCTGGAGCCTGCCATATAGTGGCAATAAAGTTCAAGCCACAAACCACATGGGAACTTCAGCAGATCACAGCCTGCTGCAGGCGTTCGGAGCCAGGCAAAGGTCATCGGAGAGGAGATCTCGAGCAGGCTCACTCGGGAAGTGGGTGTTTTATAGACCTTTGTTGTGTGCTCTGTATGCTGTCCCTTCACTGGAAGGCCCTGCCCTGCACGTGTGCATGGTCTTCCTTTGCACCCCTGCTTGGATGTCCCCATGGCGGACGTCCCCATGGCAGGGTCGGCTCCTACCATTGTGACACACCCTCTGTCCACACCTCTTCCTGGCTTGGATTTTGTTTGTGGAAACTCAAACTTAACAAAGTCAGCAACTTGTTTACTGCTGTGTCCCTTGAGCCTGGGCGAGGCAGGGGCTTAGTAAATAAATGTTTGTTGAAAGAGTGGATGCGTTGAGAAGGCACATTTAAGGCTGTTTTGATTGTTTCCCCTCAATCCTCTGTTTTTTATTAGAGACTGATCTTTCCAACCTCACTTTCGCCAGTTGTGGTTCCACTTAGAGACGA
Organism: Tursiops truncatus; assembly: GCF_011762595.2. Lineage (NCBI taxonomy): Eukaryota > Metazoa > Chordata > Mammalia > Artiodactyla > Delphinidae > Tursiops > Tursiops truncatus. Next base: position 135,688,189 of record NC_047037.1, on the reverse strand, counting down.
GGCTTGGTGGTTAGGGAAAGAGTTCCAACTTTATATTTCAAGTAATGCTTAGCCAGTAGTTACTTTTGGTCTTTTGGAGATGTATCAAAAATTCCAGATGGATTAAAGAATTAAATATAAAAACATGAAAAAGGAGAAGACAGGAAGTGGAGATTTAGCCATGCTTTTGATGAGATAAGAATTCATAAGTTTAAGGGCAATGAGTGAGATTTTTATGTAAGCTTTTAATGACTTTAGCTATTTAATGAAAATATTTAAAATAATTAATAAATTAAGAAAAACCAAGGCCCCCAAAATAAATGACAACCAGCTAAGAACTGGGATTTCCAGAAAAAACAAGACCACCCTGATGTACAATGGAATACTACTCAGCCATAAAAAAGAATGAAATAATACAATTTGCAACAACATGGATGCAACTAGAGGTTATCATATTAAGTGAAGTAAGTCAGAAAGAAAAAGACAAATACCATATGATATCACTTATATGTGGAATCTAAAATATGGCACAAATGAACCTATCTAGGGAACAGAAACAGACTCACAGACATAGAGAACAGACTTGTGGTTGCCAAGGGAGAGTGGACTGGGGGAGGGAAGGAATGAGAGTTTGGGATTAGCAGATGCAAAGTATTATATATAGAATGGATAAACAAGGTCCTACTGTATAGCAGTATATACAGGGAACTATATTCAATATCCTGAGATAAACCATATTGGAAAAGAATATTTTAAAAAATGTATGTGTGTAACTGAGTCACTTTGCTGTACAGTGGAGACTGGCACAACATTGTAAATCAACTATAGTTCAATAAAAAATTCAATTAGATAAAAAAAAAAATAGACCCACTCTGCTTTGACTAGGGGAACTTGAACTTGTATGAAGCAACCAGAAGGTGGGCCCCTGAGATGCCAGTGTGGGGTGGGAGCTCTGAGAAGCCAGGGCGCCCCAGGAGGTTCTGGGTGGGCGAGCAAAGGAGGGTTGATGCTGGGGCTTTGGCGCTACGGCTCATTGTTTTTCCAAGGCCTCACCCAGGCTGGCTGGCCTCCCTCAAGTACACACAGATAAAAGTACAAACAACGTGAATCATTGCAGGCTTCTGCGGAACAGGGCTAGTGGGATGAGAAGGCATAGTAAGGAGATGGCGGTTCTCTGTATTTCCCCCGCCCCACCTCTGCCTTCTGTCTTCCAGTCTCCAGCTTTGGGGTTGGGTGGGACAGGAAGAAAGGTTAAAGAAAGGGAAGGAGAAAATATCTCGAGGATTGTTCATTGTCCCATTCTGGAGTACCGCTGAAGCACCAGTGTGGAACTGGAATAGCTCGTGTGCCTGGGGTATGAAATGGCAGTTTGGAACAAGAGGTAAACCATCCTGGACGAGGCTTTAAGTGAAGTCCCATATTAGTGTGAAGACTTTTAAAAATATCGCTTGGGTCACTTGTAGAGACATGGATCGATCTAGAGACTGTCATACAGAGTGAAGTAAGTCAGAAAGAGAAAAACAAATATCGTATATTAACGCATATATGTGGAACCTAGAAAAATGGTGCAGATGAACCGGTTTGCAGGGCAGAAATTGAGACACAGATGTAGAGGACTAACATATGGACACCAAGGGAGGAAAGTGGCGGCGGCGGTGGTGGTGGTGTGATGGACTGGGAGATTGGGATTGACGTGTATACAACAATATGTATAAAATGGCCAAGTGACCTCACTTGGCATGGTTTATGAGGACGCGGTTCCCACATGGATGAATTTCAGTTAACATGGTACCATGCAAAGTGGAAATGGCCTATATTAATAAATTAATAAATTTAAGGTAATCAAAGTATGATACCACCAGGAAAAAGTGCATGGGGTGTGTCTGCATGCGTGCGTGTGTGTGTCTGCGTGCGTGTGTGCTTTCACGTCCTAGTAGATCTGAGCTCCTTTGCACTGCTTTTCTGATTTGAAAATACATCAGCCATTTCATGCTCTGGCTCATACCCACCTCATAACTAGAGGTGAGGGAACATGATCCCTAGATGTGGTTTTCTCTTAACTAGGTGATTATTGGTGGTGGGTGCTCTTTGGGCATTCATGTATTTTTTTCCTTCTGTTTTGTTTTTGTTGCCCTGGGGACTGTATTACGGTGCCTGATGATATACTTCCTAGAGCGGGTTATGTTTTAATGCTTTTTCAGTGTGTTAATTGTGTCTGGAGTGTTTCAAAGGACTACTGTTGGTATAGTATATGTTATTTATGTCTTTCTGACCCGTAGAAGCCATGGTATTTACTTGTAATCTGAGACAGAGTTCTATTTTAGAAAGTCTCACCTAAGATTATTGCCAGTTGTACGTCTTTTAAAACTAAAGCCATCCACAACCTAGATGCCAGAAGTGCTCTGTCACTTCACGGCACCGTCTAACACTGCAGGAGTCCCACCAGGATGTTCTGGCCTGCCTTTTCTTCCATGTGAGTAACTCAGAATAGAGTAGTGGTTTCCAACCAGATTAGACCCATACTTCTCTTTTTTTCTTTAAACAGCTTTTTTTTGAGATACAATTTGCATCCTATACAATTCAGCACTTGAAGTGTACAGTTAATTCAGTGGGTTTTCGAATATTTACACTTGTGCAACCATCACTACAGTCAAATGTACAGCATTTTCATCACCCCAGAGAGAAACCCTGCACCCATTAGCAGGCACTCCTTCCTCCCCGACACCCTGTGTCCCCTGCCCGCTCCCCCCCAACCCCTATTCTAGCCCTAAGCAACCACTATCTACTTTTTTCCCTCTTTAGATTTGCCTAATCTGGACATTTCACATAAATGGAATCATATAATGTGGCCTTTTTTTGTCTGGTTTCTCTCACTTAGTATAAGTGAAAGGTTCATTCATGTTGTGCCATGTCCATACCTCTTTTTATAACAAATATTTTGTAATGCCATCTTTTTTTTTTTTTTTTTTTTTTTTTTTTGCGGTACACGGGCCTCTCACTGCTGCGGCCTCTCCCGTTGCGGAGCGCAGGCTCAGCGGCCATGGCTCACGGGCCCAGCCACTCCACGGCATGTGGGATCCTCCCGGACCGGGGCACGAACCCACGTCCCCTGCATCGGCAGGCGGACTCTCAACCACTGTGCCACCAGGGAAGCCCTGTAATGCCATCTTTAACCTCTTGAAGTTAAATTCATAGACTATATAAGCAAGCTTCAGATGTAGTTTAAAGAAATCGATATAATATTCCAAGCATAATAAAAAGGAGAAATAAAAAGAAAGGCAAAATATTATGCATCTTAATATGTGCTCATATCTGATCGTTCAGGAAAACATGAAGTATTTATTTATTTACATTACAAATTCTTTTTTTAAGATTTGTTTTTTGATGTGGACCGTTTTTAAAGTCTTCATTGAATTTGTTACAATATTGCTTCTGTTTTATGTTTTGGTTTTTTGGCTGCGAAGCATGTGGGATCTTAGCTCCCAGACCAGGGATCGAACCTGCACCCCCTGCATTGGAAGGCGAAGTCTTAACCACGGGGCCACCAGGGAAGTCCCCATATGAAGTATTTAGATGTTTGTACCTGTACGTGAATATGATGGCTGCTGGATAGACTAATAAAGATGTGTTGCATTGGATAATTCAGACAGCATGAGTGCTGTTGCCTTGGATGACACGATTTTTGATAATGGGAAACAGCTATGTACTTTGTACTTTACCCATCCTCCGTTGATTTACATGGCGGTAACATCCTTGGAATAATAAAACTGTACAGAAAGTGCTTTTTGTTTTTATGTAAAAATAAAATTAGGTTCTCATGTCAGATAATTATGAACAGGTTTCACATCTACATGAGTGACCAGAGGGGCATTAAAAATTTGTTTCAGTGGGTGGGAGAGTAGTTGCTCATTGTAGGACAGCATGAGGCCCTGGGCCCTCTGAGAGCTAAATTCTAGTCATTGTGACAAGCAAAAAAAAAAAAAGTTCTGAGATGTCCCCTGCGGGCAGTCCTGCACCCATAGATGACCTCTTCTCTGGGGTCTACCTTGTGACATTGGCTTCATCGATGCAATATCTCTTACGAAGCTTTCTTTTCCCTCCTTGAACTGTTCAAATTATTGGCCGTATTCTCATAGACAGGAAGGAAGCTGGTACCTTCTTCATGCATGGGGAGAAAGGGCTACTACTCTTGGTCTGATTCTCCACGCCCACCCCGACCCTGCAATCCCCTACTCCCCAAGATCCTGCTTAAGTTCCACTTCTGTCCTGAGATGTTGCGTTATCCGAGCGATCCCAAGACGTCACTGCTTCTGCAGACCTCTGAGGCTTTTTTTTTTTTTACTGTCATCAGTGTTTGGCATTACTCTTTGTTACCTCTATGGAAGGTTTTTTGTTTTTTGTGTTTTTTTTCTTTTTTTGGCGGTACGCGGGCCTCTCACTGTTGTGGCCTCTCCCGTTGCGGAGCACAGGCTCCGGACGCGCAGGCTCAGCGGCCATGGCTCACGGGTCTAGCCGCTCCGCGGCCTGTGGGATCTTCCCAGACCGGGCCACGAACCCGTGTCCCTGCATCGGCAGGCGGACTCTCAACCACTGCGCCACCAGGGAAGCCCCACTATGGAAGGTTTTTACGTTCTGGGCTGTGCTACAGTTAGACCCAAGGAGGGTAAGAGATATTTCTTGTTTTGTCATGTTGGGAGGGAGGCAGGCATTTCAGGGGAGGTTTAAACATAGAGCTTGCGTGTGCCCAGACCTCCAAGCCCATTGTGAAATAGACGTGTCTTAGGAAAGAACGCATATGGAAAGTTGAAGCTCTGGGGATTTTTTTCTCTTAGAACTGTTCGTGCTTACATGCCCTCTTGGAAAGATGTTTTGCCCTAGTTAGAAGATGGCTGTATTTTAGGACATTTTCAATTCTCATTAACCATGAGAATCTTGCAGCGATGGTGTGCACTGTGTCCTAGAGAGCCAAAGAATGTTTAAGAAAGTTGTGCTTGCGTTTGAAAGTTAGAGAATTCGTGCTTTTCCTCTCTTCCTTTCTTTCCCTCCCTTTCTTCTGCCTTTCTCTGTCCCAGAAGTTATTTAAGGCAGTTTTTAAGTATGCTATCAGTGTATGCAGTAGAATCTATCAGGTTCTGAATTAAAATTGGGAGGGACAAAAGGAGAAGCAATGGTAGAGATAGAGTGGTTGGGGAAAAATATTGAAAGCAGTGGTAGGAATGAATAAAAATGATGCATAAAATAAAGACTTAGATGTCTGTGACTGAGGTTGGCCCCTTTGTAGAAGGCACTTGTTGTGTACCAGGACTTGGATGGGGTCTCAAGGCCACAGGGGATGACTTAAGAAACAGGTTGTAGAGGGAAACTTAACCAGCTGAAGTTCAGGTCCCCCATCCGTCTGGTACTTGTTAGAGAGGTGTCCCTGGCACCGTGCTGGAAGGCAGTGGGTATATGTCCTGGGGAAGGACTCTTGTTTCCCTCTTGCTTACTGAGTAAAGACAAGTGAAAGCCCTTGTCAGTGGGACAGCAGATAGCCTGCCACCGAGCAGCAGGACGGCGTTTATGGCGATTTACAGGTGTTGTCTCAGGCGCACAGGAGGCTGGGGTGACCCTTTCCACCAGGAGAGGAGTCCTCTGGATTCAGAGGAAGCTGAGAGAAGGGATGAACCCCCCCATCCCATGTGACTTGTAGCCCAGATAATCCAGAGGAACTCATGGGTAATTTTCTGTTAACCCTATTTGTCCCAGTTATAAAGTTTTTCCTTAAAATGACTAACAGCAAAGGGTAAAATCTGCTCTGTTGAACTAGTTGCAGATGAAAAATGGAAACGCTTAGAGAAAATAGAATTATTCTCTGATCTTCATAAAAAAATGCTGTGTGAGGGTGAACAGCAGCCCCAGGAGCATCTTCACTTAGGAGCGCTGACAAGTTTCCTGGGCTGGCACTGTAGTATATACTGTTAGCTTCAAAAACTGTTCGGAATTCACCTAGGAATCAATACCAAAAAATGAGGTGAATCTAGTTTCACCTTTTCTACTTTTTAATTTTTCACATACATGTTTCTGAAATGTAGAAGGCTCTTAACCTAATTGTTGAAATAGCTTGCTTTACTCCGTAGCAGGTTTTCTTTTACGGAGGGTGGGGGTGAGGTGTGGTACAAAAAGGCTTTTGCTAAGAGAAAGTACAGCCAATTTCGGGGCACCTGGTTCCCAGCCCACCCACCCATCACCCCCTGGCCATAGGACTGTACCGCTCAGTCCCCGCGCATCCCCTCTGGGAAAAGAGCAGTGGGGGACCTGCCGACACCTGGATGTGCTGGGAGGGGTGTCCTGAGAAGTCACCTTCTGCCCATTCCCCTGATTCCTGGCCAGCCTGGGGAATCTGACCACCCCACGCTGGGGGACTCCTCATTGGAGTTGGGGGTGAAGGGATATAGAAAACACAGTAAGAACATTTGAGGGCGAGCATTCAACCACGACTTTCATAGTTGTTGACCAGTGGCGCCCTGCTGTTCCCCAGTCCCAAAATCTCCAGAGGTGGCTACAGACAAAACCCACCCCAAGGGCATCTGCCCCTTTTCTGTGCCCTTCCATGAGGAAGGGAGCTGGGAGGACCCGGGACCTAAAGGCTCCGTGTGCTGAGGAGAGGCATGCGCATGCGTCCCCTCTCTTGTACAGCGTGGACCTTCCCGAGTTCATGCTCAGTCTCTGGGAGGGGGCTTCCTGGGTCGCCCCTGCAAGCCTGGGGAGGGTCAGGAGTGCCGAGGTTCATGATGGAGAGCAGTCGCCTCTATTTTCCCCAACTGCTCGGCTAGGGCAGAGTTTCTGCAGCACAGAGCCTCCACCTGTGCTCCAGTCTGCTAAATGCTAAAGGGAAGGTCCCACGGAGGGGTGAGCTGACCTGGGTCACCACTGCATCATCCTTTTGCCCACTCTTTTCTCCAAGTCCCTTCATTGCCCTGAGAGAGAATACATAGGTATTGAAATGTACACAGGGATGTTAAAGTGCAAATCCACATCTGGCTCACTTTTTAATATATTTATAGGAAGAAAAAAGTTAAGCCTCTAACAGTGATGCTACTGGAGAGCTGCTGCCACCATATAAATATTTTCTGAAAAGTAGTAGGAAATTGACCAACTTCCCCATTTTCTTCCCATCTCTAGTCTCCCCACCTCATCTCTCCCACTAGACCCATTTTAGGGATGGGTGTTGAGCATGAAGAGAAGAAAGTGAAAGGAACAAAATTTAGGTGTAAAACCGTGTGAGATGTACTGGGAAAGAAAGAGCTGAAACAAGGTAGCTTTTTCATAGGGTAAGCAAACTTCAGGGCTACGGACATTTTGCATCAAAGCCATCTCTCCCTGAGTTTTAATTTTTACTTTGTGTCAGAAACTACTGAGTTTTTTACATGTCAAGACTTAAGTGACTTGAGCAGAGAAGAAATGTGTTGGAGGCTGATGTTGGGTAACTCAGAGAATTAAGGAGAAGCTTGGAGGATGGAGCTGGGAAAGCTAGTTAGAGAGTGAAGGCAGGCAGAGCCAGGTGGAGTCTCAGGTAGAGTCTGGGGAGACGCTGCTGGGCACCCCCCACCCCCCACTCCCCGTGGGCGCAGGGTTTTTCTAGCCTGTTGGTCTGGGCAAGTCTCTGGCTTCCTCCCACCCAGGTGCCCCCAGGGGTTCCATCTCCACCCACTGGAAGGAGGTGCAGAGGCCTGGCCAAAAGCTGCCAAACTCATTCTTTTCTGTTGGACCCTGATGAGATTCTGATTATGTTTAATGAGTAGAAAAATGAACCAAATTTAACAGATTTTTAAAACTTTTTGAAATAAGTAAAACTTATGTGAACATGCACATATGTTCCTATATGATCTCTTTATAAACAATGTACACATTAGCCTATTGGCACATAATTATTGATTAATTGGTCTCAGACAAAAAGGTCTTTTCCAGGTATGTTACTGAGACCCTGTGGTTCTCTAAGTGGGTATTATCCTCCCCAAACTGGGCACATAACAAACTACTTTATAGTTCCAACATTTTCTGGGTCGTTGTTAGAATAACATCGCTTAAATGGAATTTATTCACCGTGCTGTTATATCAATATGTGCTTTATTATTTTAGGGTTAAATTTCCGCGTATAACAAGAATGTTGTTATTGTCTTCAGAGGGGATTTTATTATTACCATTCTAGAATGGACCTTTTATTCCTTCACCGTCTCCATTTTCTCCTTCATTAACTAAGAAGCAAATTAGACTTGCATTTAGCCGATGTCTGCCAAATGTTATTTTTAGAAGCCTTCTCACTTCTTTCTCACTCCCTCGGGATTTCTTCTTTCTTTCCTTAACTGTGTTTTGCCCTCTCAATCATTGCAATCAGAATCAGTGCTCTCCCAATATTAGTTCAATATGTAAAACCTATTGTTTATTTGCTTTTGGCCTAGGAAAGGCCTTGCTAGCCTAAAAATCCAAGGAAAAAAGCTAAAAGGAAAAGATAGGTTTCTGTAGAGTAATAAATTTCTGTATGTCAAGAAACACTGTGAAATAGTCAGGTGACCAATGGAGAAAAAAATATTTGGAACAATAAATAGGAAGCAAAGGGTTAATATTTTCAATACACAAAAAGTTTTACGTTGAAAAATGGGTAAAGGAAGTGAGCAGTCCATTCCCAATGGAAGCAGTCAGGTGACCAGTAAAAGTGTGGGAAAACATCTGAATATCATTATTAATAAAAGTGGGAAAATATATAATTTTTTGCACCCTAAATTGTGAGCAAAGATGTGGGTTAAAGGGTATTCTCACACTGTTGGCACAGAATTAATACAACCTTTCTGGCGTGAACTGTGTGACACATGATTTAAAATGTGCATCTGTTTTGATATGATCATTCAGTTTTTAGGAATTTGAACCAAGAAGACACAGTGGGCACAAAGATATGTATATCTGCATGTTCACTGCTCCACTGTGTGAAATACAGAAAAACAGAGACCGTTTCAGTGCCTAATAATAGGAAGTTAAACTTTATATCCATTCGATTAACTGTACAGTTGTTAGAACTATTTGTATATCTATTAAAAACAATAAACCCCATAAAAACAGATGAAAAAACAATACCCTGAGTATGACCCAATTTTTGTTTTAAAAAAGTAAAGAAATCAGCTTTGTGCGTACATTGAAAGAAGGCGAGAAAAGTTTACCAGAATATATTCAAGGCAGTGCTCTGTGGGGAATGGAATTACAGGAGGACTCCCACCCCACCCCAGCCCCACCTCGTGATTTTTCTGAATTTTAAAGAATTTCTTCTGTGAATATGTATCGCTGCTGTCAACAGGGAAAAAAAAAACAAATCCTACTGAAAGAACTAGAGTGTCAGTGCTTTAGGCATATGGAATATTAGGAAGAGGATTCTCTTTATGCTGGTTTTTTCTTTCTAGCTCAGTGATATTCCAATTCTTTGGAGTTTCAAGCCAAGGGTTATTTTGGTTTTACAATTTACCATATGCAATATTTTAAAGAAAAATTACTTTTGAGACATTAAAAAATTGAGGTACTTTAGATATCAGTTACTTAGCTTAATATGCAATTCTAGCAAATTGAGACCCATTAGTAGGATAGTGAATAAGATGCTGTTTATACTTACCATAAGGAAGTATAAATATATCTATAGATAGATATTGGTATTTACTGTTAATGCTTACTGTAACTTTCTGTGCTGATGTTGTTAGCACGATGAAATTCCTTTTAAATGATTTATAGAAATGAGTTTGTACTAGATCCTGATTTCAGTGTGCTGCGATGATACCAGCTCTTATTTCTTTATTGGTCACTTTTTATACTACGTCCTATGCTAAACCCTTGAGTTTTTAGAAAAAGGAAATTTTGCCCTCCAAACTTTTATTTTGATATTAAAAATATTTTCAGCATCTGGTGCTGTTTGTATATTATGAACCCCAGGTAGTTTTTCTTAAGGTTTCTGCCTGAAGTTTTTCAATCATAAAACGATGGTAATTTGTTGCAAATGAGAAAAATACAATCATTTTATACTGTGGCAGTGGTGGTGTTCCCAACCTCACTATTTACAAAAGGGAGATTTTAAAATTAGTTTAAGCTGGATAGTTGAAACAGTGAGCCAAATGAATTAGATTTTTGTGTTTTTGAAAAGGCTGCAAAGATTGTGAGAGCTGTTCTTATAATGGCCTTTTGAAAATCCCCTTGCGTGCTGGACGAGGGATGAGCGGACAGCTCTAAATCTGGCATTGTTGGACCAGTCGAGCAAAGACGGGTTTATTGACAGGAATGTTGCTGAAGAACCACATGAGTTGAGCTGTTTGCTTTCAGATTTAGCCGTTGTTTAGACAAGCAGAACTCTTTATTCTTGCTCAGACCTGAGTGAGCTGAGCCTCAAGGTTGAAAAGTAAAAAGAGAACATAAGAAAGAGTTCTTTCTTAACTTAGATTTCTGTGTGTTATATTGACTTTCCTTCAGAATTTTCTTCGTTCTTAGTATTATTTCTTCCATCCTGCTCCCAAAAGGATTTCTTTTCTTAGAACTTAAGTGCATACTTTCGTTATCCACTCTCTTTTTTGTTTTACTAAAAACAAAGCAAGGACAACATCAACAGCTCTAAAACTGAATAGACCTTCCCCCAAATAAACAAACAAATAGAAACTCAAGAGAACTGTGTCTCCCCGAACCCCCTCCTTAGGAACACAGCTCAAAGCCCCTAGGAGTGTCTTGGTGGAGAGCCTGCAGGTCTCAGAAGAAGGTCAGAAACTCAGCATTTACTGACTGCCTACTATGTGTCAACATTTAACGCTTTGGAAGGTGGCGGTATTCCCATTTTATAGATGAGGAAACAAACCTTGAGGTCCCTCAGCTAGCAAGTACAGAATTTGGATTTGAACCTAGGTCTGCCTAAGCTTGCTTTTTTTGGTCTCTCTGTCTCTCTCTCTATATATAAAGAGAATAAAACAGTGGTGTGGGCCACCAAAAAATTTGCCATCTCTCTGAGCTCATGGGATAGAAGGTAGGTCAGGTTTATTTCTTATTCCCATCAAAGCAGGCCATTTTGGGGCTTCTTGGACATTTATATCTACTTAGTGACCCTAAAAATCAAGCTTTCAGGTTAAAAAAAAATTACCGGGCTTCCCTGGTGGCGCAGTGGTTGAGAGTCCGCCTGCCGATGCAGGGGACGCGGGGTTTGTGCCCCGGTCCGGGGGGATCCCACGTGCCGCGGAGCGGCTGGGCCCGTGAGCCATGGCCGCTGAGCCTGCGCGTCCGGAGCCTGTGCTCTGCGGCGGGAGAGGCCACAGCAGTGAGAGGCCCGCGTACCGCAAAAAAAAAAAAAAATTACCTGTTAATGTTTGGGGTGGAAACCCTGCCTGTTCGCTGACCTTGCACCTCCCTCTGAGTCTCACTCCACCCTGTGCCAGCCTTTGAGCAGGAAACCAGCCTTGGTCTTTGAAGCACTGCCTAGAATTTCCCGGGACGGCCTTCCTCATATTATCTCTGACTGGCGTGAGCTTTTCTTCCCGAGGGACAATTAAGGGTGGTGAAGATGTCTACAGTAGAAATAGCAAATTCTCCTGGTTGCAATGTCAGCGACGCTCAGACCACTGTTAAATCACAGATCATAGTAGTGACCCTTCTGGAGGTGATGCTTGCCCTTGTTCATTCTGGTTATTGGTTGCCTCCCTGGGAACCTGCAGCAGTGTGGACCCCCTTTGCAGGGAGCCAAGCAGCAGGCGTGGAGGGGGAGGGGGGGACACCCAATGGGTCATCATGAAAGAAGAGGTGTGCAGTTAGTGCCTTGAACAGAAAGTTTGTTGCAAGTTTAAAAAAAATCACAATCAAAATGGGCAAAAGTTGTTATTAAACCCATTTCCTGTGTTTAAAAAAAAAATTGTGGTTGAAGAAAATAGAAGCATAAAAAATCAAGTCCATGTAAGCTTGAAAAGAAACCTGCAGTGGTGGATTTGCACATCGGCCTTAATTGGCCCAATTGACCTTCTCTGCTGTATTTACAATTGCCTTAAAATTGTAAGCAGATGTTTGAAACCCCTTCTTTAATAGGTCTGCAACATCTGTTTCACCAACGCTGCTGCCCACCAAAGCAGTCGTAATTAGGGAGCACCTAATGCATACATCTTTCCTTATGGACCCAATCGATCGGATTTCTCCCTGAGGTATTAAAGTCAACCCTTATTCTTGCTTTTATTTGAATACACTTTGTATTATATTTTCTTACACAGAAGAGCAGTATGCCAGCCCAGTTAAAACAAAAAACAAAAAAACAAAACTAAGATAGTTATTCTCCATAATGAATTTTTAAAATTGTGTCTATATAGTTACTAGTAATGGGTGAAAAATGTTTGAGTATATAATAATTGTAAACCCTTGAAAATGTATGAAAGCTTTGGTCCTTTCCCGCTGCTTTTGTGTTCTCAAATGGGTGTTTCCTGCAAAACCAGCAAAGTGAAATGTGGCAATCTTAAAAGCTGGGAAGGAGCATTATTTATTTTTTTTTATTTTTAAATTAATAGCCTTCAATTCTTAGAGCAGCTTTAGGTTTATAGAAACATTGAGTAGAAGGTACAGCGTTCCCATAATACTCCTTCTCCTTCTCCTGCCTGTCCTAGTTCTCCTGTGATTCGTATTGTGGTGTGCTGCGTTTGTTACAGCTGATGAACCTGTATCTGTTGATACATTATTGTAGTTACAAGTGCATCATTTACCTTAGGGTTCACTCTTTGTGTTGTACATTCTGTGGGTTTGGACAAATCTCTCATGACGTGTATCTACCATCACAGTATCTTACAGAATAGTTTCACTGCCTTAAAAAATCCCCTGTGCTCCACTGATGGGAGGGAGTATCACTGACTGAAATATTCTTTTATGATGATATGTTTACTTTAAAAAGAAATTATTTCTCATGTATAATGGTCCAGAGAAACAGTCATTTTGATGTCTTAAAATTGAATGTACAAAATTTCAGAGAACAATTTTTTTATGTGCTTTATTTTTAAAATAATATTTCAGATACCTTATAAATTTTACTAAGGTTGATATGGTATGATGTACACCTGATAATTAGAAAATCCTATAAATTGCTAACATTCATTTCAGTTGCTTACAAATAAATGATTCTTTCAAGGGTTAATTTCTTTAAAATTGTATCTTTAATGTGGACACTTATTTTAAATGACTTGCCTGAGGTAAGATATGTTTACTGGAAAGAGTTCGATGTCAATAAGTTCATTTCAGCTGTTTCCTGAAGTATGTGTTTTACCTGAAGATTCCTCCCGTATAGATGATAGCCAAAGTCTAGAAGAGAAGAACTATGCCAGGGAAAAGCACCCAGTTTCAAACATGTGAAAAGCAACAGAGAAATGCCAGCCTTAGCGCTGAGTGAAGAAATCATGGGTGGGAGAGGGAGTTGCATCTGACCCATGTACCCTCTTGACAAGTGGTTAGGCTGATACAGGTCTGTGGCCTTCAGGGCCAGGGATTAGAGTGGTTGGGCTGTCCTGGGTACATGGCCTTGGGCAGGGCACAGACTTTTTGTTTTTGTCAGCAGTAGAGATCGATTTTTTAAAAAAATTTTTAGTGAAGTATAATATGTGTACAGGAAAGTGTCTGTATCCTAAGGGTGCAGCATTTGAATTTTTACAGATTAAACTAGTGCATGTAACCAGATCAAGAAATACAGCCATCTTGTACCCCAGAGTCACCTATTATGGTCCCTTCTGGTGACTGTCCTCCTCTGAGGGGCACTATCCTGACTTCTAGCACCATCTCAGTTTTGCCTGTTACTGTACTTGATAGAAATGGAAACATACACGATGGACTCTTGTGTCTATCCGCGTCACTGCATGGGTTAGTTTGTTCATCCTTAATACTCCCTCTGATGAATACTCCACAATTTGCTTGTCCGTTCTAGTATTGATAAGCATTCAGGTTGTCTCTGGTTTGGGGCTTTTATGAATAGTGTTGTTATCAACAATCTGGTTCTTTTGGTGAACATATGTAATCATTTCTGTAGAATATATTCCTAGGAGCCGACTTGCTGTGTTGTAAGGTACGCATATGTCAACCCGAGTAGAGCTTTACTCAGCCTGACAAACTGATTTCCAACCAGCCATGTATGAGAGTTCGGGGTCAGCACACTTTCAAGAACGGCACTCACATTCTTACTTGATGACCCAGTGTTATCAACAACAAGCATTTCTAGGGTGCCTAGCCTAACCTGTAGCTATGGAACAGAGCCAAGGCAACTAAGGGGCACAACTAACATTTGTAATTGCCCACCCTGGGCCAGGCATTGTGCCTGTTGCTTTCACGTGGGTTAGTGCACAAGAACCATAAATTGTATTATCCCCACTTTACAGATGAGAAGACTGCAACTAAGATGATGTAATTTGTGCAAGGTCTTAAAGGCAGTAGTAGATTTGGGTCTACTAAAGATAGGCCCCAAACCAGAGCCCTGTGTTCTTAGCTGCCACATTGTATAGTCCTTGCCTTTGTATTTAGGCACTGACTAAATCCTCTTGATTTCCAAAGAAGCTGCATTCTATGACTTCTAGATAACGTGATGGAGGCCATTAACTTTATCCCCCTCCATAACATTTTACTGTTACTGTAAATAATCCTAATAGTAAATAATGTACTGATGGTTTGAGACTATTTATTATCAAACTTTAATGAACTCTAGATCTTTACACACATTATAAATTGTTCCTAATATTTGGACAGTGGCTTAATTTTTTGTTTGTTTTGTTTGTAGATGGAACAATGACAGCAAAAGCCAACAGAATACACTTTATTGATGCATTCAGTCCATTAAAATTTAAGTATAAGCCAACTGAGTGTAAATATTTTTGGCAAATTAAGAAACACCTTTAATTTAAGGCAGTATGATGGGCTATAAATAAATGCCTCCCAGACTTTTTTTGTGGTGTGTGCCCAAGTCTTTCTCACTTTTTTACTGAGATGTAATTCACATACTATAAAATTAACTCTACTTAAACAGTTTTATCTTTCTGTTGCTTCCCCATCCCTCTCTGAAAATGAAAATCTTAATGGATTTTTAAAAATGAAATTACAAATTTAATCTAGAAGCAATATTGTAATTTAGCCTATATTTCTTTCTCATCATTTAGGAGCATTATTTTATAATCTCCTCCTATCTTTACCATGATGACAAGTCATTACTTTTTTAAAAAACATAATTAATTAATTAATTTAATTAATTAACTTATTTACGGCTACGTCGGGTCTTAGTTGAGGCACGTGGGATCTTTCGTTGTGGTGCGCAGGCTCAGTAATTGTGACGTGTGGGCTCTCTAGTTGTGGTGCACAAGCTCAGTAGTTGCAGCAAGCGGGCTTAGTTGCCCTGCAGCACATGGGATCTTAGTTCCCTGACCAGGGATGGAACCTGCGTCCCCGGCATTGGAAGGCAGATTCTTAACCACTGGACCACCAGGGAAGTCCCACTACTTAGTTTTAGTTTTAAAATATATGAGACATTTATCATTTCTGCATATCATAATTTCACTGTATGCAGTCTAAAAATAAGGAAATTATCAGTATTAATCAATTATATCTTAATATGCTAATATTCAGATGAAAAATTTTTTGATATTAGAATATTTTTCCATGGAGAGTATTTTTCAAGTTTTCATCAATAGTTATGGAAGCAATACTGATTCAACAGTAAAGGTAGACTGAATTTATTTTTAATATCTACCCACTTGTTCTAGAGATAGGTAATTTTTATATTTGGGACTAGTAATTACCTTAAACCAAATTTAAGTGTTGGACAATGTGCCTACCTCAGTTCTATGATTATGTAAAGGTTAGTGATGAAATTTATACTAGGGTAAGTAAATCTGTAAGATTTTACAGGTTTCTTAAATCAATCCAGGCATACTTTCTCTGTTTATGAGCTATTTAAGATCCATCCTTAACCTTTTACAGTAATGGAGTCTTATTGAAGATGAGAGTTTGTTTATATTTTGAGTGTTTTTTCCCCCCCTTGAAAGCACTTCTAAAGTTGTGCTAGCAAATTACAAGTGGGCCATTTATAAGCTAAAGAACACTTTTGGTCTTCAGTAGTCTTGGCATTCAGTAAAATAAATGTTACTTTTACAATTTATCATTCAAGTTAGTAAGCATTTTGAGGTTTACTTGTGTTAATGTAGTTAGGTTGGAAGACACACTTACGTTGCAGAACATCCTTACAGGTCAGTGTTTGGGTATGAGGAGTCTCCTTGTATCTTAAAACATTGTGAAAATTTGAAAAACATGCACGTGAGATATTAATAGTGAACTGTACCATCTTCCTGTGAACTTTTGACTTAGGTCTTTTCCGTGATGTGTCTATTAATTTCCTTTGCCCACATTTTGAGCATTGTCTTTGAAGATCTTCTATCTTGTCGTGCACGTCTTGTCCTCTTAGGCGTTCAGTGGTCCCCCGCTGCCATCTGTTCTCTTACAGTTCTTTCTTCCCGGAGCAGCTACCTATCTCTTCTACCCCCTTTTTAAAAAATTGAAGTATAGTTGATTTATAATGTGTTAGTTTCAGGTTGGAACATAGTGATTCAGTGTTTTTACGGATTATACTCCATTAAGTTATTACAAGATAATGGCTACAGTTTCCTGTGCTATACAATATATCTTTGTTGCTTATCTTTTTTATTCGTAGGAGTTTGTATCTCTTAATCCCATACGCCTAATTTTCCCCTCTCCCCTTTGGTAACCACTAGTTTGTTTTCTATATCTGTGAGTCTGGTTTTTCTTTTACGTCCTTTTGAGAATTACACTCTATAATAAAGCTGAAGTGTGGTTGTATTTCTATATAGGAAGAAAAGCAAATTCGCACAAAATAATGAGTCATTAAAATGTGTGTGAGAGAGATTTTAGAGTCAGGCATCTTCCCAACCTGCTTCCTAACATGTGAATCTAAGGAAGATGGTCAACAATTTCAGATTTATTTCTGAAAGAGCCATCTGCCTTTGACTGAAACAAGCTTTCTCCCTTTTAATCCATATTTTCTAAAGCAATACTGAAAAATGTCTTTCTTTTTTTTTTTTTCTTTTTCTTGAAGTGAACATGCTAATTCTGTCCATCAACCTCTTGTGTCTTTTCAACTATGGGTATTTGCACAGTATTGAATATGTGAAGCAGTGTCTGTGTTCAGTCTTATTTAATATAACTATAGAGACGAAATGCTTAGATTGCTCTAAAGATGTGAAGCTGGTCCCCGTTACTGTTTAAGTAATGTTAGAAATGAGAATACTTTATCTGTGTATCTGGAATGTATTAGTTTCTTGTGGCTGCTGAAACCAATGACCACAAACTGGGTGGCTTAAAACAATAGAAAATTATTCTCTCACAGTTCTGGAGGCCAGACGTCCATCATCAGGGTGTCGGCAGGGCCACGCTTCCTCTGGAGGTTCTGGGGGAGGATCTTTGCATCTTCCAGCCTCTGGTAGTTCCTGGCGTTCTGTGGCTTATAGAGGTATCGTTCCAGTCTCTGCCTTTGTCTTCACATGACCTTCTCCTCTGTGTCTGTATCTTCTTCCGTCTGTCTCAAAAGGACATATATATCATTGGATTTAGAGCCCGCCCTGGGAATCATACCTCAAGACCTTTAATTACATCTCCAAAGACCCTTTTTCCAAGTAAGAAAACATTCCCAAGGTCTGGGTATCAGGACATGGACATATATTTGCGGGGAGGGAGGACCATGATTAACCCACTACTAAAGGAAGGAAAACTTGCGTTACCGAGAAGCTGACAGCAGGAAGGGAGATGGAATATCACTGGCCAGTTTCCTGGGAGGGCGGAGGCTTGCATCCTGGCACTGGTGCGCGGAGAACTCAGGCATGTCTTCCACTGCAGCTTTGAAATGAAACTACCGCCTAGGTTACACAAGTCAACTAAAAATGGGATGAAATGACCTAAAAATAGTTCTGAGTAATCTCTGGCTTTAAAATTGGACCAGATCCCCATGTTACTTAAAAAGGGTGGAAAGAAAAACTTGGAAAAACTGTCAGCTGCATAAATGGTCATTACCTAAGGATTATTCAGATTTTGGCTTTGTTTCAGGAAACGTATTCCTTTTGTTTTCAATTTATATTTTTTTGCTGTTCCCTCACCCCAACCCCACACCCCCAGTATAAGAGATTGGTTAGCTGCACAGCATGTCAGGGTTTTAACAGGGGCTGGGCTGTACTGAGCCCATGAAGACAAAAGGGGCTTTTTCATTATCGAGCTTGACACAAGGTTCCTGATCGCAGCTGACTCACACATTTCTCTAAAATTATACTTTTATGAAAAACCAACTCTTCCAGTGTGTAAAAATTACCGCTCATTTCTTCCCATTTGACCGCTGTGGATCTTACTAATGTTTGCTCTTCTATGGAGTAACATTACTGGGAAAGAATTTTTTTTTTAAAGAAAAACAAGTATGATTCCATTTCTGCTGATAATTTTGTGTGTTTGAGAGTAAGGAGTTGTGATACTAGCACCCACTGGATAAGTTAAACATTAATGCCCTCTTGATGAATAGAGTTTTGTGGGGTTTTTTGCCGGGATTTTTAATTCAGCCTCAGCCTCTTTCATTCCTTTTGGACTTTTCCTGACATGGACATGGCCAAGGTGCTGTCTTTTGTGTTGTATTTTTAAATGTCTAAAGTTTGTTACAGTTTGTATCTGGGTGGATTTTGAGTTATGTACCAGAGGTTTCTATTTACAAAAGATCCTCAGATTATAAAAATTTGTGTAACATAGTGCACAGTTTTTGTAATGCTTTAGGTCTTCACAAAACCTTTGTATTTTTATTTTTTTATTATTTATTTATTTTTTTATGGCTGTGTTGGGTCTTCGTTGCTGCGCGCGGGCTTTCTCTAGTTGTGGCGAGTGGGGGCTACTCTTCCTTGTAGTGTGCAGGCTTCTCTTTGTTGTGGCTTCTCTTGTTGCGGAGCACGGGCTCTAGGCACGCAGGCTTCAGTAGTTGTCGCACGTGGGCTCAGTAGTTGTGGCTTGTGAGCTCTAGAGTGCAGGCTCAGTAGTTGTGGCGCACGGGCTTATTTGCTCCGTGGCATGTGGGATCTTCCCGGACCAGGGCTTGAATCCGTGTCCCCTGCATTGGCAGGTGGATTCTTAACCACTGCGCCACCAGGGAAGCCCACAAAACCTTTATAAATAGCTTTCTGAACAATAAGCATAGCCAATCCCAGTGCTAAGAACTTCAAGGTCCATCCAGTTTGTGTATGTTTATCACCATTCCACAAAACATTTTTGGTATAGTTCCTACTACTTGAGGAAAAAAATGCTTACTTAGCTCATTCCTTAACACTTAATGCAGGGGTTTTTTTTCCTTTTTTTCTTAGCACCTGGATTTTCACTGAACTAGTAAGCAAAATAGTAATCTTAGCCTCAGGGTGAGCATAGTTCTTGATCCTGTTTTGCAATGGGAGAAGCAGATTAATTTGCCTGGATAGAAGGCTTGCCTGTGGAGAACTGTCAGCCCCTCTGAGCTTGGAGCAGGGCTGTGTTCCAGAAAAATCTTGTGATAGTGGCTAGGAGGAGTGGTGGATTGACTTGAGGGTTTTTTGGAGACTGTGTCACTAATCCAAGCAAACCATAGTAAGGATGAGAATTCAGACAGTGGCACTGGGATTAGGAGTCAGGAAGAGGTCACGGGCATATTTGCATGGCATTACTGAGTAAGAAGACTAGTTAGATGTGGGCGTGGTCAGCTAGCAGATGAATATAAGCCAGGTGACTTCTGGTTGGATTAAAAAATAAATGGGAATCAGCTCTTTGTGGCAGTGACTGAAGCACGAGCGGCACACAGAAGGAGGGCGCCACCTCTGAAGGGCTATTTTCATGTCTAAAAATGACTTGGTACTGATTATTGCTGGCAAAATATGACATCCTTATAGCAGCTAATTAGACCACTCCAGGGGCATGTCTGCCCTTTAACAGCTGATGCAGGGCATGCAGGAGCACAGTACTCCTGTGACACCTGATCCCGGCCCTGGACTGGGAGACACGCCCAGGTCCATAAACAGGCGGGAGCAGGGAGCCCTGGCGTAGCCCTGCTGGGGGAGTGGGACCCCAGAGAAAGGAGCACCTCCCCAGGGTCTTGCACTGAGCAGGATAGCACCCGCCTTGAGTGGGATATCACCCTGTAGCTCAGAGAGACTGTCTGAACTATATTTGGATTTATGGGCTAGGGAGGGGCCAAGTTATAAAATTACTGCTTCCAGCTGTAATCTAGAGAAATTATGACTTTACAGCTTTGACATATGCTCTGGATTTGATCTTACTGCTAATAAAATATGTTTTCGTTGTCAGTTGGTTTTAATCAAAATTTTGACCCAAAAGGTGGTAGCTGTGATTGCTGCTTTTGCCGTCTGGTTTCTGGGGGATTCATATAGGAGTGTTCAGTACTGGAAAGCTTCTTGGCGCCACAAAACTCTTGACATAATATGAAATTAAAGTCTTTGTCACAATTTTTAGGAAAGACAAAACTGTAAGTTGCTTTACTGATAATATGAGTCAGACGTCTTGAAATCCCCTGGCTTTAAATCTTGGAAGCAATTGCCTGCTCTGTTGGAAATGGCTCCTCCCCAGCCCTTGGGTTCCCTGTGGGGTTCCGTAAGGCCAGGGCACTGAGGATGGGTGAGCCGAGGCTGAAGACCTTCATCCAGGCATTGAGGATAGTGGTCTCCTTGAGAAGACTTCCACTGGACAAGGTGGTGCTTCACTGGTCCTTGATCCCAGGCAACTCCTGATGGATAATTACTCTTTTTCAAAGAACTTGTTCTTGTTTCTCAACCTGAAAATTTATTGTTGAACTCAGAACTTAGAAGTATTTGCGGGAAGAGTCTCTTTATACATAGCCACCATCTGCTGGACCACCCAAAGCCCTAGGACATACTGGGTCATGCTTGTGCTTAGCCTCGCTCACGATATTCTCGCGATAGGTCACACTCGCCCTTGCGTATTCTCGCAGTTAGTCACTCATGCTTGGTCTGTTTTGTGATGGGTCGTGCTTGCACTTGGTTGCTCTCACACTCAGTCACTCTTGCAATGGGTCACTCTCTGATTCTTGGTGCCTCCCATAATTGGGCACACCCATGCTCAGTTGCTGTCTTTTTTCTCTCATATACACCCACTCACAGCTAGAGAAGAAAACTCACTTCTACATTTGGAACCAGATAACCTCAATGTGAAGAAACTATGTGACTACTGAGTATTAACGAAGAGCCACAATGTGTCCAAAGATAAATACTAGCAAATTCTCTTCGTTCTAGACAGATATGTGAAGGAGACTCTTCTCAAAACTTAAGTCCACAGTTTGTGGGCTAATTTTGATCACTACAGATACTATCGAGATGCAATTATTTCAGTTATGTAAAGCTGCAGTAATTTTGGTGTGGGAGTCTTTGGCACCTATACCACTTTCTTTCTTATTTTGGAATCTTTCCCTGTGTTTTATCTGGTTTATCCTTCTGGCTTGGCTAACGCCCCATCCTCTTCTTTTTACCATAGGTATTTCCATATCGTGTCCTGCCTTTACTGAGTATTAAAATCTCCATATAGAATCAGTGTCCAAGTCAAATATTTTAAGATAAATTTGTTTCAAAAGGCTTGTCAAAAGGCTTCCTATTTTGGGAGGGTTCTATGTACCCTCTGTGTCTCATGGTATCGTCCAAGGGGAGAAAGTTCACTTTTTTTTGCTCTTCCAGAAACTGGAAAATAAAGAGCAAACTCCTGTGCTTACTTTAGTCATCCAACTAATGAAACCAAAAATTGGGTGCTAAGAAGGTGGCTGTAAATCTGGTAGTGCTTCAGAGTCCTTTCAAGGTTCATGCTTCCATGAGGGCTATCTTTTGAGGGAACATGTTTTTTTTCCTACCTACCTTTGAGGACATAGTCTGTTGACTCTTGAGTTAGCATAATCTTCATTTCTTAAATGAGAGAAAGCAATTTAAAGGTAATGTTTTGGGAAACAATGAACAAGGAGTTAGGGAACAATTGTCAGTGTTAGGTTTGAGGCTCTGTGTAACTTACTAGCTGTGTGAGTTTGGGCAAGTTACTTAACCTCTCTGTGCCTCATTCTCCTTATCTGCAAAGCAAAGATAATATATTATGAGTATGAAATGAGCAATGGCTGTAAAGTGCTCAGAACTATGCCTGGCATGCACTAATCTATCTGTGGCCACAGGAATCCTTGTCTAGGCGGCAAGGGAGGTTGGGGAGCTCTAGCCATCACTTACTTTGCTGTTGCGTGTTTAACCAACTCTCTTCATACATTAACTGAGTCCGCTGTTAAGGAGAAGAGCTTCGCAGTTGTGTGCTCTATGCTAGATCCTTCATTGGGATTCTCTCGTATGATAGCCTGCCTGCTGGGAGTCCAGTCAAGTAGACGGTAAGGTAAAGCCTTGTGTTCTTTTCTTTCCTTCCTCTTCCTCCTTATCAGGTATTTCTTTCACCTTTTGCCCTTTCATTAGGTTATAGCTCTGAGCGCAAAAAAGCCAGACGGCCACTTGCCAAGCAGTAGATTGGACATAGATGAGAGGGGCCGATGCATATGTAGCAGCAGTAACCTGTCTGCCTGGGACTTCCTTGCATGGCTTTAAAGGACCAGGTCTTCAGTATCTAATTGAGCCTAAATGCCAATTTATGTGCAAGAACACATCTCTTAGGGAATTGCGAGGATTTTTTCCCCCTTCCACTGTGGTGGTAGAAAGGCAGAAAATATGAGCTGTAAAAGCATGGCTGCATCCTGTATCTTGGGCTGCTTGTCTTATGTCTAATCAATTACCTTGATGCTGTTAGACGAGGGCAAGTCATTGGGGGAGCATTCCTAGTGAGATTCCTGAGAGTTGATGATTCAGAGACCAGTTCTGGAACAGAATGTAAGAAACTGTATCTTATAAAAGTTTAAAATATATTCCCTTCTGGGCTTCCCTGGTGGCGCAGTGGTTGAGAGTCCGCCTGCCGACGCAGGGGACACGGGTTTGTGTCCCGGTCGGGGAAGATCCCACGTGCCGCGGAGCGGCTGGGCGCGTGAGCCATGGCCGCTGAGCCTGCGCGTCCGGAGCCTGTGCTCTGCAGCGGGAGGGGCCACAGCAGTGAGAGGCCCGCGTACCACACACACACAATATATATATATACGTGTATATATATATATATATTCCCTTCTACCTACTAAGAACGCCTGAATCCAAAAAATTCAATACCTAAATATAACATTTTTCGGTTTCCGGACAAAGTAGTTCTTTTGATAAAAGAACTTCATTTCTTCTTCTTCTTCTTTTTTAAACATCTTTATTGGAGTATAATTGCTTTACAATGGTGTGTTAGTTTCTGCTTTATAACAAAGTGAATCAGCTATACATATACATATGTTCCCATATCTCTTCCCTCTTGCATCTCCTTCCCTCCCACCCTCCCTATCCCACCCCTCTAGGTGGTCACAAAACACTGAGCTGATCTCCCTGTGCTATGTGGCTGCTTCCCACTAGCTATCTACCTTACATTTGGTAGTGTATATATGTCCATGCCACTCTCTCATTTTGTCCCAGCTCACCCTTCCCCCTCCCCATGTCCTCAAGTCCATTCACTAGTAGGTCTGTGTCTTTATTCCCGTCCTGCCCCTAGGTTCTTCATGACCACTTTTTTTTGGATTCCATATGTATGTGTTAGCATACGGTGTTTGTTTTTCTCTTTCTGACTTACTTCACTCTGTATGACGGAGTCTAGGTCCATCCACCTCAGAACTTTATTTCTATATGCTGAAAGTTTTGACTTCTTTCCTACCCTTAGGCTGTCCTCAAAGATTTCTATTTCTTCAATTTTCCTTAAAAATTTTCAATAGAGCTTGTAAAAAGTTTTGAAAAGGAAGTTTTGTAGAACTTGTCATGTGTTCATTTAGCTATTTGAGAATGTTAATTGTAGTTAACTCTGGGTCTCTTATTCGATATCAGGAAACAATATTCAAGAAAAACTATTGGCACCTCTAGTTTAAGATGGCAGTCTGCACACGTGTTCATCTTTTCCCTTCTTGAGCCCCCATTAAAATGACTGTATGAGAGTAAAAGTTAAATATCTACAACATCAAAGAAAGTAAGAGATGGTTATCAGCAGATGATAGTTAAGCCATTTTCTGGAAGATGGAAAACAGATGGAGGAATCATGGCTGGTGCAGCCTAGGGTACACATGGAGCTCTGAAGTTATGGAGGGAGACTCAGCAGAATCCTTACAGGCTCTGAACTTAGGATGTATCTATCGCGGAGGGCTGAAAACATAGGGCCCGGTTACATGCTTAGGTAGTTTTAGCCAAGTAAAATATTTATCTTTAAAGAAATTGAGTGACTTTGGGTGATAGCTAGCACAGTTAATGTGGTACTGGTACCTCAAAGAAGCATATGTCTATATATAGATCTAGACATATTTTGACAAGAAACACGAAATTTCTGAATCGGAGAACAGACCTCGTGTTACTTGCAGAGCTTCATAGTGCTCACTCCCCGTGGGACGATGCAGTAAGAGGCTGATGGTACCCTGTGTATTAGTTTGCCAGGGCTACCATAACGAGGTATCACTGGCTAGGTGGCTTAAACAACAGAAATTTATTTTCTCACAGTTTTGCAGCCTGGAAGTCTGAGATCAAGGTGTGGGCGGGGCTGGTTCCTTTTGAAAGCCATGAGGGAAGGCCTCTCCCTATGGCTTGTAGATGCTCATCTTCTCCCTGTGTCTTCCCGTTGCCTTCCCTCTGTATGTGTGTGTCCAGATTTCCTCTTCTTACAAGGACACCAGTCATACTGGATTAAGGCCCATCCTAATGACCTTATTTTAACTTAATCACATCTGTAAAAACCTTGTCTCCAAATATAGTCACATTCTAAGATACTGGGGGTTGCGATTTCAACATTACGAAAACAGATGGTCCAGGGAGATACATCTGCATCTCTCTGGAGCAATGTACATACCACCTCTAGCTTCCAAGGCATACTTTCTTTTTCCCTTTTTACTTTATTTATTTATTATTTTTTTATTGAGGTGTAGCTGCTGTACACCAAGGCATATTTTCTAGTCCGTCATCCTTTAATCAAATTGGCTAGTGCTCTTCGCTGTGAATGCCTGGATTGTGCAAAAATGTGAAAATATTCCTGGAGAATTGTGTCCCAACACTCATCAATCTTTATATTACCACTTGAATATGAATGGAAAGCCAGGCATTACCAAGAATGTTATTAAAACTTACAATGAAAAAGGCCAAGATAAACAGGAAAACTGACTACCAAGGAAAAACAGCTAATTCAAGGA
Organism: Tursiops truncatus; assembly: GCF_011762595.2. Lineage (NCBI taxonomy): Eukaryota > Metazoa > Chordata > Mammalia > Artiodactyla > Delphinidae > Tursiops > Tursiops truncatus. The sequence continues at coordinate 135,662,868 of NC_047037.1, read as the reverse complement.
AATGAATAGAATTGAAAACATCTAATTAGGATGTGAATCTGCAGTCACGAATATTTCCTTCTTAAAACAAGAATAAGATTCTATTAGTTACAGGGAATTCCCTGGCAGTCAAGTAGTTAGGACTCGGAGCTTTCACTGCCGGGACCCGGGTTCTATATCTGGTCGGGGAACTGAGATCCTGCAAGCCGAGTGGCATTGCCATGGGGGGAAAAAAAGTGTTACAATATTGAAAATATATAATGATTGCCAAATTTTAAAAAAATTAATAAAGAGGCTAGATAAAGATATAGTCAAGAAAATGTTTTAGCTAAGGACTAAAAATATACAAGTATGGGGAATATGGGAGAAGAGAAGTCCTGAAGGTCTAACTGACTTCCCTAGCTGCATGTGGCCATTTAATTTAAATTAATAAAAATTAAATTAAAAATTCAGTTCCTTAGTGACACGAATCCCATTTCAATTGCTCAGTAGCCATATGTATCTGACAGCTATTGGGCAGTGCAGATATATAGAAAATTTCCATCATTGCCCTGGCAATGTTTGAAGTTGAGATAGCCCTGGCAACTGGTAAGGGAGACTAGAGAAATAGAGGTGGGGGAGGGGAGGGACTTTCCAGATAAATCATACCATGACTCTTGATGTTGAAAGGTCTTACATACAGCCAAGCAGAGTGGATTTTAGGTAGATATATCTAGACATATCCTTGCGAAATTCTCTTGGAACCAAGGATAAAGGGAGTATTCTAAAAACTTTAAGAGAGGGATGAATACAGATATCTACGAGGGAAAGAAAATGAGCAGTGTGCTGTATTTCTGAGGGAGGATGATTTTAAGTCTACCGTCGTTTCCACCAAATAATCAGTGATTTGGGGACATTACACTGAAAGTCTCAGAAAGATAGCTTTATGAGTGTCTTTTCTTAGGAAGTTACTTGAGGATACGCTTTGACCAAATAAGAAAGGAAACCAAGAAAGATGAAAACATGAGATCCAGGAAACAGTGGGTCCAATTTATCGAAGCAGCTAAGGAGGTCCTGAGAAGACAATTAGAAAGGAAGCCTAGATTAACCCATTCCAAGTGGAATGAGACAGAGCACTCCAGGAGGAAAATCTCTGGAAGAGAAAGGAAATTGCTAGTGTGTGTACTGTGATTAAGAGCTTAGTAAAACCTGGACATAGATATTAGTTTCCTATGGCTTTTATAGCTTTTGAGGCCAGAAGTCTGAACTCTAAGTGTCATCAAGGCGGTGTTCCTTCTGGAGCCTCCAGGGGGAGAACACAGTCTCTTTCAGGTTCTGGTGGTGGCCAACTTCCTTGGCTTGTGGCCTCATCACTCCAGTCTCTGCCTTTATCTTCCTCTGTGTGTGTCTTTTCTTCTTCCTTCTCTTATAAGGGCACTTGTCTTTGGACTTAGGGCCCACCTGGGTAATCCCGGATGATCTCATCTTAAGATCTTTAATTAAATCTGCAAAGAACCTTTTCCAAAGAAGGCAGGATTCCAGGGATTAGGACATGGGCATGTCTTTTGGACAGGCTGCCATTCAACCTACTATATAACTGTATCTGTTAGAGCAGGAAAAAAAGAGTATCTTCTTTATTTATTTTGTGGTACGGGGGCCCCTCACTGTTGTGGCCTCTCCCGTTGCAGAGCACAGGCTCTGGATGCGCAGGCTCAGCGGCCATGGCTCACGGGCCCATCAGCTCCGCGGCATGTGGGATCTTCCCGGACCGGGGCACGAACCCGTGTCCCCTGCATCGGCAGGCGGACTCTCAACCACTGCACCACCAGGGAAGCCCTCTTCTTTATTTTAATACTAGTAATATTCTCCATTGAATGACACAGTGAACCCATTGAGAAGGAAGTGTAATCCCAGCATACTGTTTGGCTCTGTAATAAATAATATCTCTACAGTTAGTAATGTAATTCGTGTGTCATTAAGTAAAAGTTGGTATGTATCAACTTTTAGAATGAATCTATAGACAATAGAAGATACAACAGTTGCTGCTGAACTGAGTAGAAATGTCCTTAGATTGGATAATGTAATTGGTGGCAGAGGTGGGAGGAGAAGCAGAGGAGAAATGGAATGAAGAGTTGCGTGCTGATGTGCTTCTCTCACAAACTGAGCAGCACGACATACTTTCCGGAAGATAAAACAGTCAGTGTGGTTGTTGGTGTGTTATCTGAAGTTTCACAGGCATTCAGTAGAACTGGCAAAAGATGCATAACTACGAAATGGATGATGGGTGAGTTAGTTAGATCCTCATAGCAGGAAGCCAAAGGAGAATGTACAAAGTTGCCAAACCATAAAAACCAGTCAGGGGCTGTTGGAACCAGTTAAATAAGGCATGCTGCATTTTTGAGAGCATTTTTTGTAGTAGTTGCGGAGCTTGGCTACACCCAAGGGGCTTTTTAATCACATATTTTCTGTGATTAGCAGTATGGTCTGATAATCGCACGTTTGTCTTCCATGAATGTTTCAAAATTTTAAAATAGGCTTATTGTCTTTTTCTGGAAACTTAAGTTCCAGAGCAATAATTTTATTACATTTTCTTTTCCAGTATTTGAGAGTAAAGGAGTGATCCTGAAAATTATGCTTATGGTGGACTTAAGTAAAAAGGATTTATGCAATCAAATTTACAGATTGTTTTTTATTGATCACAACTTTTATGCTAGGGGTCAGTTTTAATCTGCTTGGCATGGTTAATTGCTTATCCACTTAAAAAATTAACTCTGGTGGATGGAAGAGGCCCTACTAATGTGAATTGTTTTTGCTGTTAGTGAAAATATGGTATTATGTTATATGTTATAATTAGAAAAAAAGAAAAAAAATGCTGAATAAGCCATTACCCCTTTGTAAAAAAGGAAGAATGAAGGAAAGAGAAGTCCTCCCCTTGAGTGAGTTTTGTCCTGCACATTCTCTAATATTTCCAGGGTGTTGATCCTGCCTACTGTAGTGAAGCATAGCCGTTCATTCATTCCACAAACTTCTGAGTCCCATCTACCAAGTGCTGAGCTCTTAGGAGATACGAGTATGAACATTCTTTCAAGAAATTCAGTCTTGCTAGTAATGTTCCACCCCCTTGCTGATATGTTCTATCCTGATTCCTGGTTTTATTCAGTTCCTTCTGCACCAACTGAAGGAACATACAACAAAATTTAATCCTTTCTCCAATCCTCAGAACATGGAAAAACTGTGAAAAGATTACTCATCACTGAGTTTCTTTCTGCCTTCGGAATGATGCGCTTCTCCCTTCTAGCAACACAGTATTTTGCATTTCCCAGTTGAATACACTCATTGAAGAATTCTTGGTGACCTTTAGTACTTTTCTTAAGTTTATGCCTCTCATCCTTTTTTATGCTCAAAACAGACTTCAAGTATATGCTCCTCATGGATTCTACGAGGCACCTCCATTCCCAACCTGCCACCGGCCATCTGTATTCTCCCCTCTGAGGTGTCCTTAGTGCACCATCCGTTCTGCCCACAGCCCTCCCTACTGCTTGTCTACACTACTGGCTCTACTGTTAGAACTCTTTATCCACACATTTGACTATCCTTTTTCTGCTCTTCTTTATTCCTTTTGCCTGTAAACATACCCAAATCATAGTTGTACTTATTAAGCCTACACTGGTCCCTCTATTGTCTCCATTTCCTACCTTTCTCTCATTTGAATATTTGTCCTATATTCACGATGAAAACTTTTACTGGGAAGCAGTATAGCAGAATGGATTCCCAGTTCTATTGTTAACTGTGTAAAGATGGACAAGCCTCCTCATTGTAAAATGGGAGTAATGATATGTATTTCATTTGTGGTGTTGTGGAAGTTCACCAACAGTGTGTGGCATGGCATACAACTTGATGTAGCCGTCCAGGAAAATGTCACAAAATAGAACATTACTGGTTTACTCAGTACGAGTTGGAGATGAAGGAGGACACACTGTAGGCATGATAGTCAGGGTTTGATTCCAGGTCTTTTGAGCAGAAAGGGATGAATGTAGGTAATTGGATACTTGGGAGATCAATGAGAGGGCTGGAGATGCTGACTCTGGGCTGACTTCAAGGATGACCTAGGAAAGCCCTTGAAGTGGCCCACCGATAAGGAAGGGGAAGAGTCAGGGGAGCCACTGGAACTGCTGACTTTAGGAGTGGCTGAGACCAGAGGTCAGGCCCCCACTGCCTTTGCACCTACTTGCAGCACCCAGGAATCTTGGGCCTTGGAATACTCGATCTGCCTGTTCCCACCAGGCTGGGGACTGGACACACAGTGGCCCCAGCAGCAGGAGGGGGGTCTCTGCCTCTCTTCCTTCTTCCAAATTTGTGAGTGCATCTAACTGGCCAACTTATGTCAGTTTCCTCCGAAGCCTTACCTTCAGGGAGCCTGGGAATGCTGTTTCTCTACTTGTCATGATCAACTCCTCCTTCCTCTTCCAGCTTCTCACTTCTAGCCCCAAAGTTCATCTTCGCCCCCTCCTGTTGGTCTATTGCCTCTAGAACCCTCATTTTCATCCTCAACTCTTCTTCTGAGGTAGTTCCTCTGTGAAGTGTCACAGAGATCTTCCAGCCAGCTCTGGACCAAATCCAAGCTCCACTTTTTATTTTTAAAGACTCTTCATGTAGGCACCGGAGATCTATCACTTCCTGTGTTTTTTCCTTCACGAACTTAGCTCAGCTGTTCCTTTCATCTCAGGCTCAACCACTTAATGACTCTTTCATGTGCCTGCTTGCCGTTGCCTTTGTGTCCTCCTGGAAACAGCGTCATCATGTTCCTGGAATGGTCTTTCCTCATCAGCCCACCAAACAGCCTTTGCAGCTTCTGAGACCCCTCTTCTAGGGGAAGACTTTCCATATGAGCACTGGTGTTCTCTTTGTATCACAGTCAGTAAGGACTACATTCCATTTTATATTTTTTTAGTTATATTTTAGTAAATACTTTCCTGCCAAATTATAAACAGACTTGCATGGGGATCCACTTGTTTGTCACTTAAAAAGTTAAAATTGGTGTTTGGCATATGCCTTTGATGTATTGCTATTTGGACAAAACATCCCATCAGCAACATAGTAGAATGGAAAGTAGAGGAATTAAGAAGAAAAACAGACACCAAATGTTAAAGATCAAGAAGGAAAAATTCACTATGTGATAATCAGAGAAGCTCTTTCTGTCATGTGCCCAGCCTCTCCTATGGGAAATATCAACTCCTAGAACGTAACAAAAGAATGGAGCAGGGAGATTAAAAGGTTCATCAGGGACTTCCCTGGCAGTCTACGTGGCCAAAATAATAATTAAAAAAAAAAAAAAAAGGCTCACTCATTGGAAAAAGTACTTAAATCATTAGTAGTAAAGGTGATTATGTATTTTAAATATTGGATTAAAACAACTGAAATTTTTGTAAGCTTGTCAAGAATTATTTCATAAAGTGTGTAGTGTAATGCAAAGTCATAGTTTTTGATCGATTTCCCATCGTCACTCTTACGTTAAAATCATAGCTCACAGAATGGAAGTTGGTGGGATTCTTTCATTTTTCCTAATATTTTTATATCACTCTATTCTAACTCCTTGTGCCAGGTGAGAACACATCCTCCCCCTTCCAGGTACTTCCAGTCCTCAATTGTTTAGAGAAGATGGCCCTCACCATCTCTGCCCTTTGTTCCCTGTCCCCTCTGAGGTTGTGGGCTGGCAGCCTGCCAGATTTCTAGTTCTCTCTTCATTGTTTAAAGTCACATTTCATCAGTTGGCATCTATTATCCTTGAAATCGTGCTGATTCCACCTTGCCACTTGTTCCCTGGTAGCTACTTCCCCAGGGCTGTGCTGTGGCATCGTAGAGGTTACACGTGCCGTCTGTGGATGACGGTCAGGGTTGCTGATAGCGCTCTCATTCACACTAGCTGTGCTTGTAGAGTGATGGAATCCTGAGGCTGGGAGGGGCCTGCGGACTCCACAAGATCTAGACCAACACTGGTAGAACCGGAACCACCACCTGCATTTTAATTGAATCAAGAAGTCAAACTGATTTGGAAAATGAATGAAGCTCATCTCCTTAGAAGTCACTTAGTACTGTATATATGCATATGTTTGTACACGTACACACAGACCTGCACACGTGCATGAGAACTAAACCAGTCTCAAGAATTGGTTGACACAAAGGCTGTCGTTACTTTTTTTTTTATCATTACTTTTAATACAAAACTAAAGGAACTTGAAATCTAGGCAGTACAATGTTCAGAGTTTTATCATGGTTGATTACTTATGATTATGATTTTTTTTTTAGCCTTAAAACAATAGGGTGATTATCAGAAATAGTCATCTTGGAAGCTTTCCAGGATCAGTAAAATTTCAGAATCATTGAGCTAGACCAGTCTTTAGAGATCCTGGCTGGTTAAAATTTTTAAAGTTTCATACTTATTGTACAAACTGTATTGTAATGAAAATAACATAAAAGACAAAAATTCCATTATCACATTAAGTTAATATATCAGTTATTTTCATTTTTCCAAAAGTTTAAAGGCCATGTCCATAAGCAAAAATCAGTTTATGGTGTTCTCATTTCAGTGTGGAAAGAATTTGGGGTTTTTTTTTCCACCAATTTTTTTTTTTTTTTTGCGGTACGCGGGCTTCTCACTGTTGTGGCCTCTCCCGTTGCGGAGCACAGGCTCCGGACGCGCAGGCTCAGCAGCCATGGCTCACGGGCCCAGCCGCTCCGCGGCCTGTGGGATCTTCCCGGACCGGGGCACGAAACGGCGTCCCCTGCATTGGCAGGCAGACTCTCAACCACTGTGCCACCAGGGAAGCCCATCCACCAAATTTTATACTAGAAGTGTGTTTCAGTGTTGGCATGTCGCCTTTATAGTTTAAAAATTACAGCAAAGATGTATTGGATTCCTCTAGTGCCCACCTTCTCCCCAGGCCCTTGCTTCCGTGGCCAGCTTCATGCAGCTACAGTCTGACTACATCTCCCACAGCTTGCTTTGTGCCTGCTGCTGCCCCACCTCATGCAACGTGGGAGCCTGCTGGCGCCCACCTGCCGTTCATACAGGCATGCCTGGGAAGAGAGTTCCCACTGGCCACAGCTTGACCAGTAGGGATGGGAGCTAGTGGGTAAACGCTCCCTTGGGCACACAGTCTGAGGCATGTTCTAGAGCGCTCCTCTGAAGTCTCCCTAGTTCGCACTCACCTTCACTTTCTAAAATAAGCCATCTGCACTGAAGCTCTCGCCTCAGGCTCCTTTCTTGGAAGAGCTGTGGCTAAGATAGCTGGCAGAGTTGCCAAGTGTGATTTCTCTAGTGGTCTCTGTGCTATTGGATATTTGGTTCGTTTCAAATTCCTGTGGTTCTGAAGCTACGTTGAATATTTTTATGTGAAATCTTTTCTTTCTTTCAAAAAGAAGTTTTAGGACAAACTCTAAGAGCACGGCCACCAGGTTAAAGACCATAAACTTGTTCACAACTGGCTGTTCATCACTGCTGTGTCGCTTCCCTAAAAGGTTGTGTTAACTTAAAGCACCACCAACGTGTGTGTGTGTGTGTGTGTGTGTGTGTGTGTGTGTGTGTGTGTAACCATTCAACCACCATGTCTTCAGTGATTTAAATCTGGCCCCTTGAATAGGAGGAAAATATGTCACCCTTTATTTTAATTTGTTTCTTTCATGGCTAAGAGGGTTGTGCATGTGTCTTCATTCTCGTTTGCTGTGTTTGTACCTTTTACCTAGGTTTTGCCTTTGGTTCTGTGTCCCCTGTGGAGGAAATCTCCACATAGCATGGTGCAAGAAAGCCTAGAAGAAGGAGAAATTCTGGATGAGATAACAGAGGTGGCTTTAACCATACTGTATGGCATCCTATAGCATGGCAGGGAAGCCTGGTGAGGAGGGCAGAGGGTGAGCGGTCCATGGGCTGTTGCCTGAGATGCCTCTTTGACAGCCTGTTAGTGGGCTTTCATCAATAACTTCCAAGAAGATTTCTCTCTCCACCTGTGTTGGCAGGGAGCCTGCAGGTTTAGTGGCCTGTTTATGGATTTCTGACAACCTGACATCGTCCCTGTTGTTTCTGCTGAGAATTGATGATATGTTAGTACCAGCTCTGTCCATTGTCCTGCATCCTCCTTGTCGATGTTCCAGCAAACATGGTGTCAGTGCTCTTTTGTTTCTCTTGATGTCATAGTGTTAGATACACAGAGAATTTCTGAAGACAACAAATTGAATTTTGTCCCCTATGGATGGGAGGGGAGAGTAGCTAAATAGGCCTGGTCTTCATAGCTCAAATGTAGAGAAGTGTTTGTCTAGATAATGCAAACACAAAAACCCAGTTGGGTCTAATTTATACTGACTCTGTAAATCTGGTAGTAGGGGACCTATAAAGTAAATTACATAGCACGTGTCTTGCCCTGAAGCACATCTGTGCATACCTGCGCACGTACCATCTCCCTGCCCTATGCAGAGAAAGAGCACATGCACATCCTGTACATCTGAAGCTGGTAAATGGACTATTGTTAGTCTTATCCTAGACGAAGTTCACACATACACGTATTTGCAAGTCCACAGTACATGAAAGGATTCGATATGTCTTCTTGAATCCTTGAAGGAAGTTAAAGTAGTATTTCTAGTTTACCTGGAAGTTATCATGCATAGTGAAGGGGTATCCAAATGACTGAACTGATTTTTCTTTACAACAAAGGAGAAGGGAGAGGGGTGTCCCAGGTATGGGCAAGTACAGAGGGGAGAGAAGATGGTTTGTCAGCAAACTGCAAGTAATTTCTTGTTAACAGATGAGTGTTACCTTCCAGACCATCCATTGATCCAGTAAATATTTACCTAGTTCTCAGTCTCTGCCTGGCATTGTGCATCATTACCCAAATAATAGGAAACGCAGTTTTGGTTGTCTTGGGCTTAACTTGATTACTGTTTCATCAGTTCTAAAACACACATTTGAACACCTCTGAAATTGGCATGTGTACTACGATCAGTGGAATCTCAGATTAGATTAAAAAGCTATTAGTCATTATTGTACTTGGAAGTGCTTTTTAAAAAAAAAAAAGGCAGAGCAATCTAGGCTCACACACAGGTCAAGAAAACCTACGTGGTTATGTCCTGATCTATAGAACAGGTAAGTCTAGTAAGTGATATGTTAACTTGGGTGTTTTCATTTCTTTTAACCTTACTTTGGATTAAGTGCTATTTCTATTGGTAGTTAAAAAAAAAAGTTATCTTTTTAAAAAACTCATTACCCTGCTATGACTAAACATAAACAATTAGATCTTGTCCTGTTATTGTTCTATTTTCTGCACGTTTTCTGGGCATGGATAATTGCCTTATATAACCATATTTTTGTAATACCACAAGAGATAAAATTCATAGTAGAATCTAGATATTGTATCTACATCCAAGTCTTTATCTATATATCCCCAAACAAGTTGTTGATTGCTTGATTGGAGAGGCCATGTGTAGAAGTGCTGGTGGCCATCACTTGCACTAAGCCCATCACAAAGAAAACCACTGTGGTTGCCATATGTTAAAAAACAATGTAAATATAAAATATTCCAAAATTAAAAATTGATTTAAAAAAAACCATCATTCAGGTGTGCCTTGTGCACTCTGTTGCTTCATCCATTAGATGAGGATTGAACCTTGATCACCACATGATACTTATAAGAAAGATGACATCAGCAGTAGTTAACATTACTTGCACATGGCTTGACATTGCTCACTGGTGGACATGGGTAGGTGAGGACAGCTGGCTTCAGCTCTGTGCTCATCAGGGAGGCCCCTTGATGCTTCTTGTGCTTCTCGTGGGACCCTGCACCCAGGTGCCAGTTTCCCTTCTCCATCTTCTGCCTCCACCTCTCCTCTCCCCTTCCTCTTCTTCCTCTCTCCTTTCTCTTTCCTTTTTTCATTTTGGCCACAATTCTAGACTTTGTATCTTAAAACTTAGGTCAGTTTTAGTATAATCACTATTTTTGTACTGAAAACTCAGCAACAAGCCTTAAATCTTCAGATTAAATACTTGAAGTTTTTTTTTCCCCCTTTAAACAAATGTTTAAATATCACGTAAGACATTAATGAGGTGCTGAGGAGGTGACAGTGTGAACACTCAGGCTAGAGACATACTGAAACCTTGTTTTAAAATCATGACAGCAAGGTCACACTAGAGAAAGATACTGAACATGAGATTTGGGGAGGAGGGTTCTGCAGAGTTGGCACAGGCCAATTCTTTCTGTCGTTATTTTTTGGTGAGTGTGACAGTGCTCATCTTAGCTGGGGATGCCAGTTAACTGGATGAATGAATGAATGAATGAATGGATGCATGAGTGTCTACCAATTTAAGTCAACTCACATTTATAAGTCTTCTTGGCAGTGATTTAACAAAACCATTGAAATACAGTTGTTTTCTCTGTTCTTCCTAATGCTCATGAGCTCTTACTGTGCACAAAAGGCAGATGGAAATAAAGGCAAATCTGCAGAAGGAAACATTATACAGGATGCAGCGTCCAGCCCACCCCTCACAATGCCAACCTTCCTAAGGTGATGTAAGAGCATTGTGAAATAAAACTACCAACACCTGGTGGACTCCATCCTGCGTCACGGTCCTTTATGCCGTAAGGTGACCGTTTGGTTTGTTTCACCCTTTATTGCGTGGGGATTGTGCCTCCCTGAGTGGAATGTACATGACGGATGCCAGATATTTTGGGGTGTAAGGGATTCAGTCTAGTTTCACTCAAATCCTCGTGTGAGGTGGTGGAAGTACTAGTGATTTTTTAAAATTCTGTTACCCATATTTTGTTTTTCTGCAATAGACAGCTCTTTTCTTTGTAGAGAATTGGAAAGAGCTTGGATTTTCGAGTCTGACAGACCTCAGTTCACTTCCCTCTCTGGTGCCTGCTAGTTGTGTGACCTTTAACAGTGAACTTGCCCTTTCTGAGTTTCAGGTTTCCTTCTGTAAAACAAGGATGCCACCTACCTGAAGGATTGTGAGGATTAGAGATAATTTATGTAAAACAGGTGCTTATTTGAAGCTCTCCATAAATGGTACTATTAGTATCACAATATGATTATTATTATGTTCAGATGCAACATAGTTTAGACAGATAGATGATTTATAGTAGGTTTGATTAAATCAGAAAGAAGTAATAGATGCTTATGTGAAAATGAAAGGTCAGAGGAAATGACAATTTCAAATTTTTCAGTGTAATATTTAATTCACACAATAGAATAAATGCAGCACATATGTAAGTTGTGAAGCACAGAAACAAAGTGAACGTGATCACACCTCCATCTGTGCTTTTCCCACCCTCCTACCCACCTACCCCCCCCCCCCCAACACACACACACACACACACACCCCGGCCTGGCCCACTGAACCTTGTGTGTCACGCCAAGGATGAACTTTTGCAAAACATAAGCCGATTGAGTTGCCGTAAATGTCCTGAGCCCAACAGCCAAGTTCAACTCCATTCTTTCGTTAATCATTTAACAAATGCTTCTCATGGAGTCCTCCCATTTCTAGGTGTGCTTTCCTCCTCTGTGCCTTTGTCTTTCAGAGCCCCCTCACCTGCTGCTTCCTTTCAGTTCTGTACTGTCTCAAGTGTTTAATTCTTGGCATTTCTGTTGTTAGAACTGATACTGTTTTGTAATTTGTTGTAGTCATTCTTGAGGGTAGTCCAGTCTTTTCCTATGTATGTTGACAGGGATTAAAAACTAAGTCATCAAGATGTAATTTCTAGGCAGTATTAGGCCCACTGCTAGTAACTATCTTACAGAGATAGTTACAGAGTTTTGCCTGTTAGAAAAGCTGTACTAAATGCCTCTATAAATGCTCAGCCTCAACTACGTCGTGATAAATGGCTAAATTATCTCTTAATTGAGTACAAGCAAAATACAATGGGAGAAAAAGAGAAGTGTTCAAACACTGCAGCTTCTTGAAGGGAAATTGAATAAGTGCTCTTTCACGTCTGATTTTTTAAAAGTGGGTTTAATGATGCTGTTGTGTGGCTAATGACATGGAAGCACATATCCTCCTCTGAGTGCAGGTGCATAATAACGGTATTTAAGCTAGCCCGTGGAAAAGGCCTTCCCTTTCCATTTCATGTGTTTCCCATGTGATTACTTGGACAACCTAATGTAAAAATATTTTGGCTGCAGGTGTCACAAGTGACACACTGGACCCTTTCTCCCTAATGTGTAGGGACAAAAGCAAGTTCTTTGAGACCAGCACTTTTAATGAAGCATCTTATTGTAGACACTCAGAATCTAATAGTGTGCCTTTTGGTGAAGTTGTTGAGAATTTTAATGCATTTTAGTTCTCATTCATCACGGCCTATGTGCTCCTAGCGGGAGGGTCTTTAGAAATAGGATTAACTTCTAGAGGAATGCATTAGCCATGCCACAGAAGTAGGCAATGTGCTAACTAGTCTGATAGATTACTCCAACCTTCAAATCCTTCTGGCTACCCCCATCCCCGACTTTTTTCCCTTTATTGACAGCTTCTCATTGAATGGCTAGAAGCATTAGTGTATTTAGGAGTTAGATGTTTTGTATGATCCTAGGCTGATCTCATATTCCCTTTCTGAAATTAATTCGACACTGCTTTACATGTTAATCCGCAAAGGATTGATTTGGAGAAGGTCAGAGCAGTGCAGCCTCAGAAAATGGAAGAAAAGCTCCACTTAGAACAGCTCATTTCAGTTCCCAGACGTAAGCCTAGCTGCCTTTTCATTGTGCCACTTAGACAGCTGTAGGCGCCTTGGACACCTCGCAGAATACATCAAACAGTTGGGTTTGATGTGGGCTGTAGGATCGTTGGACTAATTAAGTTTAGCTTGGTTAACCAATTGCAGTTTGCAAATTGAACAATTGCACTTTGAAAGCTTCTGACACAATAGAACACAGAATCTTCTTTTTGGGCATAAACATTCCCAATAATGGAGTAGTACTTTTTCAAAGAAGCTTATACCAAATCCACAATTTGGAGGTCTCTAATGTAAAGTTCGTTTCATTGGTAACAAAACTCCAGTCTCCTTTATTCAGGGAATTGTATGATGTCAAATGCAAGAAGCCCCAGTGTAGCGGGTGGGGAAGGAGGTGGAGTGGGGTGAGGGAGAGAAATACCCCGTGGGTGCAGAATAGGTGAGTGTTTGTGAATTAAGAGGTTTAAATTCTTCTTCTTTTATAAAATTTAAAAATCTTGAGCCCTAGTCAAACAAATATTGGAGAACTGATAACAACTATGGTACAAGCAGTGGTTTCTAGATGAAAACACTATAAACCCAGAAAATCAAATTAAGACAAATGTAGGGTCATTTGGAGAAAAGATTCAATTTTATAGGGAAGGGCAGAGAAACCCCTATTAAGTCCAGACTGAGCAAAGACACAAATACTAAGAGCAGAGTAATTTTAAATGCTAGTAAAAAAGGAAAGTTCAGTGTTTATAATCTACCTTTATATCAAAGGATTCCATGTTAGTAGTCTTTTCATTTTGAAAATAATATGGTATGTGTTGCATCCTTCTATCCAATGCTGAATCTTGCATTTTAATCTAATCTTTATCTGTATCAAGTGCTTACTCTTTGCTCTGGAAAGTTCCTACAGCAGTCATGGTGTATTGCAGACAAACGAGTTTGCTCTGCATGATTGCCAGGAAAGAGGAAAGCCAGCTTTAATTTTTGCTAATGGAAGTCTTACTGGGATCTGAGCAGTGGCAACAGCTGACTTCTCTGAGCCCTTGCTTCGGTAATTAGTATAATTGTCAGAGTTTTTGAAAAAGGTTGCTAATCATGGAAAAGCAAATATTACCACCTATTTCTCTCACATGTGTGGATATAAAACAAAAAGCGTTAAGTGGGGAAGCGCTTAGATTACTACTGGCGGCTGTGGCCTTCCTGCCTTTGGCAACGTCATTGTGATACGTGAGAATGTAGTCATGTTCTGACCCTCATCTGGGGTCAGCTAAGGTCCTGGTGCCTCTCTCGAATGCCAGGCCATCCCTTACACCAGTATTAGCTTCTGGGGACGTCGTTAAATTTGAGTTTCAGATAAATAAGAGAAATTTTTCATATAAGTATTACTGTGAAATTTGGGACATACTTTACTAATAAATTATCTGTTGTTTATCTGAAATTCACATTTAGCTGGGCATTCTGTATTTTTATTTGCAAAATCTGGCAACCCTAGTTGGAAGAAAATGAAAGTATAACCCTTTTGGGAGGAAAGTGATAGTATACAAGTTACACAAGTGATTGTGGAGTGGGAGCCTGGGGAGCCACCCGTTCACCTTCCTACCTTTGCCCTGGCTAATACTTTCAAAGGGATGGGGTTTGAGATTTTGAGTGAGAATTCAGCGGCATCCTTCCCCTGACCTAGGTTGTGGGTGTGAAGCATGTTGGGGGCTGGGGAGGACGAGGACAGGGGACATCAAAGAAAACAATACCTTATTCTTTCTGAGCCTCCTAAGACTGTCAAAATAAGTCATACTCTGGAAAAACCCACACCAGCCTAGAATTGGGGGCACATTTTTCCACTAGGTGGCTTTAGGTGAGGGTGCTGGCAGAGCTGAACAGCAAAATTTGGAAGAGAAAATGCCCTCCATGTGAGTATTTTCATTTATACAGGGTTTGAATTTGGGCTTATTTTAAATATATTATTGTATTATTAAAACCGTTAAGTTTTCCTATTCGATGAGGAACGTGAAGTTCTTGTTTATTCGCCTTGTTAGGTGAAGATATTGCAGGTGTTACTAAAACAGCTTGTGACCTAATGCATGTATTCTTACTGTTAGGTACTTCCAGATGATGGAGTTTGACTCGAATGCCCTAAAGCAATGAATCATAGATTTAAGGTTTCAGTTTGCTTTTTATGCCACTTAATAAGTTGTACATACACATTCTAAGGGAAATTATGAGCTGCCTCATTCATTACACATTTTTCCAACTTGTAATTGTGTTGGCAATATTTGAAAGAAATTGGCATATTAGTTGATCTTTGTAAATCTCCCAGTGCTTTTAACTAAAAATGGCATTAGAACCATTGTCTTTAAACTTTGCTTTTTTTACATTATCCCTACTTGGGAAACAAGCAGTGGTGGTAGAATTCTTTCAGGACTCATTCTGTAAGTTCAGCCTTTCCAGAATGGGTCTTCCTGCTATTGGCATACTGACCTGAAAATCATAAATAAAAATGTCTTTGGAACTCAGGCATGAATGAGATTATTACAGGAAATTATGTCATGGAAGAAATGGAAGTTAGAATAATAAAACATTGGTTGTTTGGCAGTGTGTTTGCATTGCTTAGTATCATAAAGTAGGTTGTACAGAGGAATGCTGATGAAATTTATAATCTGGTAAAAGAATATTCCTAGCTGCAACAAAATTATCCATGAGGTTTATGTATTTGCAAATATATGTATTATAATTTTGCCGGAAAACGGAAATTCAAGACTCCTTGTATATCTGATTTTTTTTCTAATTAATTAACTTATTTATTTATTTTTAGCTGTGTTGGGTCTTCGTTTCTGTGCGAGGGCTTTCTCCAGTTGCGGCGAGCGGGGGCTACTCTTCATTGCGGTGCGCGGGCCTCTCACTATCGCGGCCTCTCTTGTTGCAGAGCACAAGCTCCAGACGCGCAGGCTCAGTAGTTGTGGCTCAGTAGTTGTGCTCTGCGGCATGTGGGATCCTCCCAGACCAGGGCTCGAACCTGTGTCCCCTGCATTGGCAGGCAGATTCTCAACCGCTGTGCCACCAGGGAAGCCCGTTTTTTTTGATTTGTTTTTATTTTTGAGAGAAAGAAAAGTCAAATGAAAATCTTAATGATTTTCTTTCTCCATCTTTTCTGTATGGTCTTTCACTCTGTATGGTCTTTGGTCTTTCACTCTGTATGGTCTTTCACTTTCACTTTCTTTTTTTTTTTTTGCGGTACGCGGGCCTCTCACTGTTGTGGCCTCTCCCGTTGCGGAGCACAGGCTCCGGACGCGCAGGCTCAGCGGCCATGGCTCACGGGCCTAGCCGCTCCGCGGCATGTGGGACCTTCCGGGACCGGGGCACGACCCCGCGTCCCCTGCATCGGCAGGCGGACTCTCAACCACTGCATCACCAGGGAAGCCCTATGATTACTTATTTTAAACTCACTTATTTGACAAATAGTATTTGTTTGTTGAGGAAATAAATTTCTTAACAATTTAAACAAATATTTGGAGTCAAAATAATGAGAGCTACATGTGGGAGCTTATGAAGCCTCACATCACAATTTTAAAACTTATTTTAAAATTTAAAATTGTAAGATATAACTTGGTAGATTTCAGTATTAGGCAGCCTTATTCTGCAACTAATAGTTGATCAAAAATCAAAGTATAAAGTATAGCATGAATGATATAAAGGATATAGAACTTTAAAATGTTGTTAGTTAACATACTGTGTGTTATAAAAATTGTAAATAATACCATAGAAGGTAGGTGTTTTCTTCCCTCTCTATGAAATACATTAAGAACCCATTACCTCCCAATTTGAGCAGACTTTAAGAAGGTTAGAGGCAGGAGACACCTACTAAGTAGATCTTAGATACAGAGTTGATTGTAAAGGCACTCAGTAGTTTTCACCTTGACCTGACTATGCAAACACCTTGTCCTTTGTAGAAGGACATCTTTCCTTGTGTTCGTGAGGCTAGTTTGTGTCCCTTGCAATTTTCTACTTATGCAGAATGATCATAGTAGGGTGGAAGGAGCTGTCCAATGTTCTAGGTGCCCCAGCCATTTCTAGAATAGTAAAGAATCACAGAGTGTCAGAGAAAGAAGGGGCCTTAACAAGCTCTTCCTCAACCCTCTGGTTTTACAGGTTAAGAAACCAAGACTCAGCAGTGTGTAGTCATCTCTCTCTCTCTACTCACCTGGTTAATAGCCAGTCCACACTAGCTGCATGGCTCCCAAATCCTTGTCTTATGCCTTTTCTGCTATCTCAAACCATCTCATGCTGCTGGGCTTCTTCAGGCATCATGTTCAGGAGTATGTGGGAACACTGAAAGCAAGCATTTTGAAAGTTTAGAGATTAATTATTACTATTTTGATTCATTGGTGTCATAAGTGGGAAAGAGGTCTCTGTAAATTACTTGACTTTTGAACTACATTTCTCTAAGACCACTACAAAATTGATAATATTTTCATACTTAGTTTTATGAGTCAAACCATGTTATCTCCCAATTTCCAGACTGTAAAGCTGAGACTCTGGTTCTCCTAATATTCTAGATGATATGTTCATTATAGAGGCAGTGGGAATGGTATGCTGGCTTAGTAACAATGCTATGTTTGGGCCTTCCTTGCTCCTTAGCCCTTGAGGCACTGTTTCAGCCTACTGAGTGCAGAGGTTTCTGCCTCTCTGGTCTCACCCGACCTGCAGTGGGTTAGTTTTTGAAGATCAATTTGTAAAAATGAGGAGATGCATACTATTCATTGTCCTGCAAGATAAGCAGGTCACTACTAGCTTGAATGGCGATTGACTAGATAATAAAAATTTAAAGGGCTTGGTAGTTATATCATTAAAGGGGTGAAAGTGTGCTCTCCCTGGATAGAATCCCATAAGTCAGGGACTAGATGTTTGGCAGTTGGAAGTGTGAAAACTAGAAAACATTATGAATGGCATTTAAGAGATAATTTGTTAAGATGTAAGACAGTTACATTACATACTCTATGACGTGTACTATTTTAGAGTCTATCACAAACTGTCTTAAATGGGAGCAATCTGTGCCCCATCGCTACCTGGGTCAGCTGTGAAAAGAATATTCAGTTCACAGTCCAAATGTGATTACGTTTATGTTTTTTTGTATACATTTAACCAAATTTTTTGGTTTCAAAATTAAAATTTGTTCCAGTTATCTATTGCTGCAATTCATAACCACCCCAAACCTTAATGGCTTATAACAACAACACTTTTATTATATTCTGTAATTTTCTGGGTTAGAAATTTGGTCAAGCCTCAGCTGGGTTATTCTGCTCTGTGCGGTATTTGCTGAGGTCACATGGTGATACTCACTGGTGGATGAGCTGGTTTGAAGAGGCTAAAATGACTTTACTCACATGTCTGTCAGCTTGGTGGGGAGGGCTGGAAGGCTGTGCTCAGGTGGAACTATTGACCTCTCCAGAATGGCGGTCTCAAGGCTCGCAGACTTTTTACATGGCAACTCAAAACTCCCAGAGAAAGTGCCCCAAGAAACAGGCAGTGAGAGCCCCCAATCTCTAAAGGCTTGGGCCGGGAAATTGTTCCACTGTATTCCACTGGTCATAATATTTACAGAGTCCCCCCAGGTTCATGGGGAGGTGACATAGACCCCTCACCTCTCCATGGAAGGAGTGTTTAGGAATCTCTAGCCATCCTTAATATGCAACAAAGCCTTTAAACATTTTAAATGACAGAATGAGTTGATGGAGCTCTTAGATACGATTAAGGGAAGTCACAAAAATAGAGTACTTACCATCTTCAGGAGTAAGATCTTTTAGGCTTTTTGACTTCTCTTGATGATTGTAATAATAATAATTCTTGAGGATATCATTCTCCATCTTGATTTCTGGAATCAACCAAAGTTCCCTGGTAGTAAGTGGCCTTCTCAGAATCACAAGAATATCAATTTCTAGCTGGGAGTCATTGTGATATTTGAGTCACATGTAATTTAGGGGCACACATTCAGATGTTAACAGTTTGATCTGGTTTCAGGTCTGTAATTGGAAGGTGATAAGACCAGGGTGAGGAATTTGGAAAGGCCAGGGCTACTGTTGTGTAGACACGGGTGTACAGTTTATGTTTCATGCATGTATATGTTGTTTTAGTCAACAGATTTAAAAATTGTTTAAATATTGCATAAAATTAATAGTTTAAAATTAATATAAAATATAATTTTTCAAATTATGTTAACTCAGGGATGCGTAATTTAAAGGGATCTTATGTTGAATGTTTGGATTTTGGAATTCTATGTGAGTAGAGCATAGGGCTGGAAGCCCACTGGAGATGACAGAGAGAAATGAAGACATGCATAAGTAGGCACCTTCTGGGTGAATGTGGGGGATGTTAACACAATCTCCCTTTCCTTCCCGTTCTCTACATGGGTCCTTGGGCTTTGCTCACTATGGGCATCCATGAGTTCCATCTCATCAGAGTTAGTTGTACGTGTATTTAGCTCCCTGCTAGGTTGTGACCAATTTGAAAATAACGACCATATTTGGTTAGCTCTGTATTCCCTGCAGCTGCTAAGACAACATATAGTAATTGCTCAGTAAATGTTGACTAAATGAATGAACATTGAATTTAGTTAAGGAGACTTTTGTCAGGTTTGCTCTTACACTGGAAGACAATGTACATTCTTTTCCAAAGCCTCTGACTTGGTAAGGAGAGCCCATGATTTGTTACCAAACTCTGGGTGAGAAATGCCATACATCGTGGATATTGATGTGTGGGTGTGTATATATACTCTGGTTTGAGGTAAATATACTCTTTCAGTTCTTAAATAGCCTATTTCAAAATAAGAGAATGTGGCCAGGATTGAGCCTTCCGTGTGTAGGTGGGGCCCATGTGTCTTCTCCTTGAGTCTGGGTAGGCTCTGTGACTGCTTGGGCCAGTAGAGTGTGGTAGAAGTGACGCGGTACTGGTTTCTGGGCCCAGGCCTCAGCGTATTGATGGCTTCCACTTCTTGTCTCTCAGAACACTTGCTCTTGAACCTGGTCATCATGCTGTGAGAAAGCCCAGGTAGCTGTATGGAGAAGAGCCGAGTTCTTGGGTCAGCTTCAGGTGAACTCCCAGCCAGCACCAACCGGCCAGCCATGTGCGCTCGCTATCTTGGCAGTAGCTCCTCTATGCCCAGTGGAGCTGCCCCAGCTGACACTACTGCTCACATCTGCCCAGATTGCAAATCTGTGAGCAAATTAAATGACGGGGTTATTGAAGTCACTAACCTTTGCAGGTGGTTTGTTGTGCCACACTAGATAATCCGAACTGAGGCCTGTGTGAGCAGCACCGTTATCTGAAGTGCTGGCGGGGACCAGGGAGAGCATGGGTAATGGAGATGTATTTATTTGTTTACTAAACACAGACTGTGCACCTAATATGTGGGCCTGGAACTGCACTGTATCCTGACAGTGGCAGGAAGCTGTCAGTCAACTAGATTTTCTTGCAGGAGATCTGAGTGGTACCTCCCCATGGCTACCACAGTGCTTTTATTTATTTATTTATTCATTCTTTCTCTTTTTCTTTCTTTCTTTCTTTCTTTCTCTCTCTCTTTCTCTCTCTCTCTCTCTCTCTCTCTCTCTCTCTCTCTCCCCCCCCCCTCCCCCTCTCTCCCTTCCTCCCTCCCTCCCTTCCTTCCTTTCTCTTCCCCTGACCCTTCTTGTTTTGCTCTTGAGTTCTCTCCTTGACTCCTGTTTATTCTACTGACTTGTCCTGGCCTGTTTTCTTCTCTCTGACTACACTGTATTTCCTTGAGGGCTGGGGTATATGTCCAGTGTTTCACCCAGCATCTGACATATTGCAGGCCAATTGGTGAATATTGTGAATTTGTGAATTAACAGAATTGAAACCTCACTTTTATCCAGTGATCCCTCCCTCCTCAGAGGTGCTGCATTTTATTTTCCCAGTGTCTTGGGTCAAGAAGTTATTGACTGTACTGAGGGACAGGAATTACCTACCGATCACTCTTCTCTAAGCTGCTTTCAGAGTACACAGTGCCAGTGGTTGGCTTGTCACCTAGATACCGTTACAAGATTGACCACAAAAATCACTTTCAGCTGAATTGGATCTCTGGTTTAGAGTCACAACCATGTGAAAGAGTGGACTAGAATTTTTCTCCAAATTTTTATTATGAAAAAATTTAAATACACTGGAAAGTTGAAGAAACAGTACAGTAAGTACCGGTATATCCAACATCTCGTTTCAGCTATTGTTTATGTTTTGTCCTTTTTTTCTTTATTTGTTTTTTTTCCTTTGGGTGGAACATTTGAAAGTAAGTTGTAGACATCTTTTCATGTCACCCCTAAAGGCTTCAGCATGCACCTCTTACCAGTAAAGATTTTCTCCTACATAAGCACAATGCCAATATTTCTTATAAACATTAATTCAGTACTCTCCATTTTGTATTCAAATCTCCTCAGTTGTCTTGTGTTGCTGCTTATTTCCAACCAGGATGCAGTCACAGTTGTGCATTGTACTTGTTTATTATGTTTCTTTCATCCTCTTAAAAATTACATCAGGGTTTTGGAGAGACCAGGCCAGTTTTCTTAAAGAATGTCCCACATTCTGGATTTGACTATTTTCTCATGGTGACATTTTTGTCCCTCTAGCCCCTGGATTTCTTGTAAATTGGAAGTTAGGTCTAAAAACTTGATTTGATTCAGATTAAACATTTGGGGCAAGAACACTTCATCAGTGATACTGTGTACTTCATATCGCCTCACATCGTATTGACCATTCGTAGCGATGTGAAGTTTGATCCCTTGGTGAGCTGCTCACTTGCCTGCTCTTTCCATCATGAAAGTCTTTTCCTGTAAGTAATCTATGGAGCATTACTTTGGCAACAGGCAATAAATATTCTGTTCTCCAGTAACCTTAGTGATTCTTGCCTGAATCAATTTTCTAAGGTTTGCAAAATGGTGAATTTTCTTTTCTCTTTTTCCTTCTGCGTTTATTAGTTGGCATTATTCTGTAAAGAATCATTTTCAGAGTAGGAAGTTGATATCATAGTCACTCTAGAACAACAATTGAATGACTTCTCTTTCTTCCTCTCCCTTGCTCTCTCTCAGCCAGCACTATGGATTTATGAATTATTATTTTTTAATCAATTACAGTGCTTATCCTCTGCTATGTTGTCCCAGATTTGGCTAGTGGTATCCCTTCGAAACAGATTTCCATGTCCTTTAGACTCCTGCATCCTCTCATTGTCTTCGAGCGCTTTCTTATTCTCTGGTCCAACAAGATGTCACAGGCACACCTTGTACCTGGCTCTAGAATTGACCATTTTTATATTTTACATTTGTATAAGGAACTCTGGTTCCTTTTGGTATAGAATGTTATTTAGAAACCAAGATCTTGGGGCTTCCCTGGTGGCGCAGTGGTTAAGAATCCGCCTGCCAATGCAGGGGACACGGGTTCGAGCCCTGGTCTGGAAAGATCCTACATGCCGCGGAGCAACTAAGCCCGTGTGCCACAACTACTGAGCCTGTGTTCTAGAGCCCGCGAGCCGCAACTACTGAGCCCGCGCGCCTAGAGCCCATGCTCCGCAATGAGAAGCCCGTGCACCGCAACAGAAGAGTAGCCCCCGCTCGCCGCAACTAGAGAAAGCCCGCTAACAGCAACGAAGACCCAACGCAGCCATAAATAAATAAATTAATAAATTAATAAAATTTTATAAAAAAGAAAAACATTTATTAATATGGGGAAAACACTCCCAGTGTTCTGTTAAGTGGAAAAAGCAGTACATTCAGCTGCTGTCATAGGACAGTTTTTTAAAAATATGATGATATATTCACACTCCCACACAATATAGAAAAAAGGTTAAAGGATATGTACCAAAATGCCTTTTGGTGGTAGAATCATAGGTGACTTCGTGTCTTAGTCTTACTTTCTTACATTTCCTATATTTTCTACAGTGAGCATAGGTTATCATAAAATCTATTTTAGCTATTGCTAGTACATAGTCATACAATAACACTTAGTTTTTTTAATTCTCATTTTGTATAGTACTTTACTAAGTTTAATTTTTTTCTAATAGCTTTTCACTGATTTTTTAAAAGCATTTAGTCATGTGATATGTACACAGTATAGCCATTCAGTCTCTTAATGTCTGTCTACCCTAATGCAACAGGGAATCCCCAGGAGCTAATCATCAACCAGTCACACTGATTGGTGGATCCCTAACTATGGGAAATTATGCCTCCTGGTTGACATCCCTGCTTCCTCAGCTATAGAGAAGGTTCATTGTAAGTGTTAAAGGTGATGATGGATATAAAGTCTTGACTCAGTACTTGGCCATCATACACTCTCAACAAATGTTAGTGGTTATTATTGTGAGGATGTGTCTCTTGGTACATACTCTCTTGAAGGGTGCAGAGCTCAGCCCAGGTAGCCACCATAGTCTGTGGGCAGGTCACATGAAAGGAAGAGCCACTGACAGCACCCCGGGCAGCCAGTTCCAGGCAGCTGTGCCTAAAAGCAACATCAGTCCTGCATGTGTGTTCCATTTTCCTTATGTTTAAAACTCCACACCTTAGATAAAGACCTTCTCGCTTATATGAGAATAAATGATGAATGTGAAGATGACGGTGCTGATGCATAGCCCGGTTATATAGTCTGAAGAGGCTAACTATGGAAGAATTAATCTCTAGGTTTATCCAAGGAGTAAGGAATCTCTCTGGTAAGCAGCCTTGGGGTGATCCCAGTACTGTCTGCCTTTGGGTGTTCATGCTCTTCCGTAAGCCCCTCTGCTTGAGCATGGGCTGGACCTGATGGCTCGCTTTTAACAAATGGAATATGGCAGAAGTAATGGAATGTCACTTCTGAGCTTAGGTTTCAAAAAAGACCGTGACTTCTGTCCTGCTAGCTTTTTCTCACCCTCTTTGTCTTTTGGAGCCGTCACTCTGGGAGGAGCAAGCTGATGTGCTGTGAGGAGCCCTGTGACGAGGCTCACGTGGCAAGAAGCTATTGTTCGTTTCCGTGGGAAGCTGAGGCCTCTTGGCACCCATGTGAGTGAACTTGGAAGTGGACCGTCTCCCAGTCAAGCCTTGAAATGACCATAGCCCCAGCTGACACCTTGCTTGCAACCTGTGGGAGATATTGAGCTAAAAGCGGTCAGTTGAGCCACTCCCAGACTCCTGACCCTCAGAAACTAGGAGACAATAAGTGTGTGTTGTCTTAAGCTGCTCAGCTTGGGTTATTTGCTGTGCAACCATAGGTACCTAATACACTCTTTCAAGCAATTAAGTATCTTTCCTGACTCCTCCCACTTCACACCTCCTTCCACCTTTGGTTCTTGGGGAAATTATTATAGTTTCTCCGCAGCACCCTTTTATTTTTTTAAAAAATATTTATTGTATTTATTTATTTTCCTTATTTATTTGTTTTTTTTGTCTGCGTTGGGTCTTGGTTGTGGCACATGGAATCTTTGCTGAGGCATGTGGGATCTTCTCATTACGGTGCACAGTCTGCTCGGGTTTCTCGCAGGTTTTCTCTTCTCTAGTTGTGGCACGCGGGGTCCAGAGCGCCTGGGCTCTATAGTTTGTGGCACGTGGGCTCTCTCGTTGAGGCGTACGAGCTCAGTAGTTGTGGCGTGCGGGCTTTTTTGCCCTGCGGCATGTGGGACCTTAGCTCCCCGACCAGGGGTTGAACGTATGTCCCGCACAGAGGAAGGTGGATTCTTTACCACTGGACCACCAGGGAAGTCCCGAGCACCCTTTTATTTTTAAAATTTTTCATCAGGACATCAAATGCCTTTCCTGCCTATTTCTTCAACTTTCCC
Organism: Tursiops truncatus; assembly: GCF_011762595.2. NCBI lineage: Eukaryota > Metazoa > Chordata > Mammalia > Artiodactyla > Delphinidae > Tursiops > Tursiops truncatus. Next base: position 135,638,415 of record NC_047037.1, on the reverse strand, counting down.
TGTGCTTCTAGCCCAGTCACCACTTTTTCGATGTGTTAGCGAAAGATGATAAACTGACTATTGCAGTCATTTAATCCTTTTCTTTGGAGACCTCCCCTGTGCCTTTCAAAAGTCATAGAGAGGTGTGGCTTCATTGTGATGTAGGCTCCAGAGTCATGGTCTGCAGCCTGCTTTCTTTGTCCCTTTGTCACTTCTCAAGGAGTTTGTCACCTTCAGGAGCCACACTTAGAGTTGTTCTCTGTGGGCCAGTGCAGTGAGGCTGTGACCAAGCCCTCTCTCCATCACCACCTGCTGCAAGTTGACCTCCTGAGATAAAATGGTGGAGAATTCTCTGACCAGAGTGTGCAAAACTGAGGAGCGAGACTCCTGGATTCTGGTCCCACCTGAGCTGCAGCTTTGCTGTGTGAACCAGAACATATCTATCTAGTTTCTATGTCTAGAAAGTCCAGACAATAATAACCACTATTTTCCTCTTTTTAAACAGAGCTTTGGGGAAAGACTTCCTCTATAAGTGCTAGAAAATGAGTGTTTAATATTTTAAGCCTGAGCGGCATGATTGTACAGTTTGCATACCATAACAGAAGCCTCCATTGTCCCTAGACCTGTGAAGAGTTATGGGCAAAATAGCACCTCTCACCTCAGGAAAATATTTGCCAATTGAAAATTAGTTTCTCAAACGTTGCCTCTATTGTTTTAGCTCATACTCAATAAAGTAGACGTTCCATTATGAACTTCTCAATGCTCTCCCTGTGGCTTTCGGCCTATTCACACCATTCCTGGCTGCACTAAATATCTCTAGTGCAGAGAATTAAGTCGCGGTAAAAGTATACTCTGGATTTTACCAAGAGGTCACGGAGAGCCCCTCTTCCCTTGGCAGTCAGCAACATTGTTATTACACTTCATTTATCTACTTGGGAGGACTCGGGAGGACCAGCTGGGCCCCTGTCTGCACTCATCAAGAGTTAATTTCTGAGTGAGGTGCTGTGGTCATGAACAAGTGAAGAAGGTACCCCGGTGGTCCTGCCAGACAACAGGGGCCCTTAATTAGCAGCAACGTTCAATCAGGCTGCTTAACCTGCCACGGGGCTTAGGTGGTCATGTCCTTCATGCGGCCTCCCATAAACGTAGAACCCACAGCTGGGCTCAGATGTCTGTGTGGCCTGAGATGAGGAAGACAGCACAGACCCGGGCCTGACACAGGTCCAGGGGATACCCAAACATTGCTTTTATTTATGATGGAGTAGTGAAGGTTAACCGAGAGATTTTTTTTCCCTTTAAAATTTGGAAGCATCTGTTTGTCTTTCCCTCCTTCATATTTCCCAAGCTGGACATCATGCTGACTTTCTTTGGTATTAAAAGCAACCTCTTGTTGCCCTGTTTCTGGCATGGCTGAGGGCTCACAGTGGATGTCGCGGTAGATCGGTGTGGTTAAAGTCAGAATACCTCACTAGCTCTGAGGCCTGTTTTCATCTCTCCTCATTGTAGTTTGGTCAGCTGCAAAATGGAGGTGGTTCTACCCACCTCCCAGGCCAAGCTTTTAGGAAGATCAAATATAGAAACAGTTTGTAAACTGTCAAATATTATTCAAATCTTAGGTGATATTATTGAATGTCAGGGTTGGGTTGCTTTTAGTTGACTCTTTCATTCTAACCAAGGTAGGTATTTATTTTAATGGTCACATAGAGAATACCAAAACCTGGTGATGTTGGTAGATGCATATATTTTCCTAAAAATTCTATTTAATATTGCCACATTTAATTGGTAGCAAATAAACATAAGTACTTCTTTAAAATCTGGCCAAGAGACTCTAATGCACATTAAGGACCATCTCAGACAGAGGGGGTCCGTGTGGGAGGAGGTGTAGCAGGGGAGGATTTCTTAGCTCAGTGTGAGTTCTCATTTAGTCATGAGACCCTGCAGGCAGGGTTTAAGAACCTGAAGGTGGGCTGTTTCATTTCATCACTTCAGTGGCTCATGGCCAGTAATTTTGGGATGGTCCTCCGAGTCCTCGAGTAGATCCCTTGATTACTTGTGGGCGAGCGAGCCTTGCTTCTGTTGGCTTATGACAAGCCTAGCGTCTTTGCTGACTCAAATGAGTAACTGGATTTACTTACCTCAAGCGGCTTGGAATTCTTTCTGGTGATCAAATAAAATAGCCCACAAAACAAAAGTGGAGGCAGCTCCCCGTGCTCTTGTTGGCGATGCAGAGTGTATTGCGGGGTGTTTAAATGAGTGACAGTTACAGCACCTGCTGGGAGCATTGCCGAGCTGGGGGACCGCCCAGGAGGAACTAATGGGCCTCGTGGAAGGCCAGTGGAGTCTCAGCCACCGGAAGGGGTTGGTAGAACACACATTCATTTAAGGTGGAAATGCTTCGCATTTTAAATGTTACTGTACATTTTAAGCTGCGTTCTTTATTTACCTGGCAGATTGGAGAGTGCTGTGTCTTGGTGTAATGAAGCATTATGTTGGTATAGCGAAAATGAAACTGCCCTCCTGACAGGAATTCAGTCTCACTAGAAGCCCATGGTCTGGTGCGGGGGATCGCCTGGGAGTGGATGTGTGTGTATGTGTGTGTGCAGGCGTTGTTCCTGATGGGAAAGTCGAGACCAAATTGCCCATTACATTGCCTAATTCCACCTGATGTTTTCCTGAAATGAATGTTGAATAGCAAATCCTTCCCTGTTTGTGGGCTTTTTTTTTTTAACCTCGGATTTTTTTTTTTTTAACTTGTGGGTTTTTGTTTTGTTTTTTCCCTACTTTTGCTTTGGAAACGTGGAAGTGATTTGTGTCGAATTATTTTGATGAAGAGAAAAGAAATTGTGGAGTAGATCAGTCACCAGATAGTTACTGCAGCCAAAACCCATTGGAGCTGAAAGCTGCTGCAGCATCTGGAACCGTGCTCGGGGCCTGGTGGGCATAAACTGGAACCTTGGCAATAAACTTCTGGACACAAGGTCACCCTTTGCCAGGGTTTCTGGAATCCAGATTTAATACTGCACATTCTTCCTTGTTGTGAAAGGAGAAGGCATTACTTTAAATGCTGGGAAAATCTGTTCCATCCTGAACATGGAAATACTGATCCTAGACACAAAATATGGAACAGGAAGCTGTGGGCAGTTCATCTGCCTGGCTTCTGGCCAACAAGTATGAATCTAGTTCTCTAAGGTTGTGCTTTGAACTCTTACATCAAGAAGGCCATCTTGTCATTGGAAGACGGTGTGCCAAATAGCTACCCCTATGGCAAGCTCTGGGTGCCTTGGGCTGAGTGCCTAGCAGTGTGTTCTGACCTGTCTTCAAGTGCCATCCAGCTCGCTGTCGCCATGGCAACCAATGTTAGGTGCGGGATTCACTTTTAGTTAAAGGTATAGTGTTAGGAACTTGACTCTGTTCTTTTTCCACATCATTCATTTTCAATTTAATCATACTTACCCATATCTGTACCTGTGTCTGGATCTCCAGAATAAGAATTAGAGGTCACATTTTGGGTTCTTTGCCATGTTAATTCCCATTTTATTTTTCAAACACTCCCTGAAATAACTAATACATGACTGCTTACTAGCCAAATGTGGTTTGCTGCTCAAACTGTTCTACTGATTCCACCTTTAAGAATTGTAGGGCTTCCCTGGTGGCGCAGTGGTTGAGAGTCCGCCTGCCGATGCAGGGGACACGGGTTCGTGCCCCGGTCCGGGAAGATCCCACATGCCGCGGGGCGGCTGGGCCCGTGAGTCATGGCTGCTGAGCCTGCGCGTCCGGAGCCTGTGCTCCGCAACGGGAGAGGCCACAACAGTGAGAGGCCCGTGTACCACCCCCCCCGCCCCAAAAAAAGAAAAAAAGAATTGTATAGTGATGGTGCCTCTTTCATGAGATTATATTATATTGAATTACAGTGAGGTGAAAATGAAAACGTAACCGAGTTCTGTTGTAAATCTGTTCTTCACGGTTACTCCATTGTTTTGTTTTTGTTTTTTTGAATTTTATTTTTATATAGCAGGTTCTCATTAGTTATCTGTTTTATACATATTAGTGTATACACGTCAATCCCAATCCCGCAATTCATCCCACCACCACCACCCCTACCCCTGCTTTCCCTGCTTGGTGTCCATACGTTTGTTCTCTACATCTGTGTCTCTATTTCTTTTTTTGTTGTTGTTATTGCGGTACACGGGCCTCTCGCTGTTGTGGCTTCTCCCATTGTGGAGCACAGGCTCCGGATGCGCAGGCTCAGCGGCCATGGCTCACGGGCCCAGCCGCTCCGCGGCATGTGGGATCTTCCCGGAGCCGGGCACAAACCCGTGTCCCCTGCATCGGCAGGCGGACTCTCAACCACTGCGCCACCAGGGAAGCCCCTGTGTCTCTATTTCTGCCTTGCAAACCGGTTCATCTGTACCATTTTTCTACATTACACATATATGCGTTAATATACGATATTTGTTTTTCTCTTTCTGACTTACTGCACTCTGTATGACAGACTCTAGGTCCATCCACATCTCTACAAATGACCCAGTTTTGTTCCTTTTTATGGCTAATATTCCGTTGTATATATATATACCACATCTTCTTTATCCATTCATCTGTTGATGGACACTTAGGTTGCTTCCATGACCTGGCTATTGTAAATAGTGCTGCAGTGAACATTGGGGTGCATGTGTCTGTTTGAATTATGGTCTTCTCTGGGTGTATGCCCAGTAGTGGGATTGCTGGCTCATATGGTAGTTCTATTTTTAGTTTTTTAAGGAACCTCCATTCTGTTCTCCATAGTGGCTGTATCAATTTACATTCCCACCAACAGTGCAAGAGGGTTCCCTTTTCTCCACACCCTCTCCAGCATTTGTTGTTTGTAGATTTTCTGATGATGCCCATTCTAACTGTTGTGCGGTGACACCTCATTGTAGTTTGATTTGCATTTCTCTAATAATTAGTGATGTTGAGCAGCTTTTCATGTGCTTCTTGGCCATCTGTATGTCCTCTTTGGAGAAATGTCTATTTAGGTCTTCTGCCCATTTTTTGATTGGGGTGTTTGTATTTTACATATTGAGCTGCATGAACTGTTTATATATTTTGGAGATTAATCCTTTGTCCATTGATCCATTTGCAAATATTTTCTCCCATTCTGAGGGTTGTCTTTCCGTCTTGTTTATAGTTTCCTTTGCTATGCAAAGCTTTTAAGTTTCATTAGGTCCCATTTGTTTATGTTTGTTTTTATTTCAATTACTCCAAGAGGTGGGTCAAAAAAGATCTTGCTGTGATTTATGTCAAAGAGTATTCTTTCTATGTTTTCCTCTAAGAGTTTTATAGTGTCCGGTCTTACATTTAGGTCTTTAATCCATTTTGGGTTTGTTTTTGTGTATGGTGTTAGGGAGTGTTCTAATTTAATTCTTTTGCATGAAAGGAACACTCCCAAACTCATTCTTCGAGGCCACCACTACTCCATTGTTCTTAAAGTTTAGTATGATGCAAAGAATAGTGGCAAGGGCTTGATTTGCACTTGTGCATTTGCATCCACAGGGCAGGAATGTGTGTGTTAGCTGCATCCCTCACCTGCTTGGAGACTAAATGACTTCTGCAAGCCTCAGTTTCTTCATCTGTAAAATGGCAATAACAATGGCAACTTTTCAGCTTTTTTCTAGTGATGAGTAAATAAGACATCATCACAAGTGTAATGTAAACATTAGTAAAATACAAGGCAAGTGTTAATTGCATATGTAGAGAATATTTGTGGCAGAGAAAATATTACATGATTCCTAACCCTGTTTCATTTTCCTCCTGGGCACACAGACCTTCTTTAGCAGCTTGGTTGGTGTTGTGTGGGTGGCCAGTGGATGGGATGGACATGAAGTATGCATGTTCCCTCCAGGCCTGGCCCAGAAGAATCTCCCATTCTCCCTTTCTACTGTGATTTTGGACGTCATGTGGGAAAATGGTGGTGTCAGAAGTTGGAAGAGGCCTGTCCCTGAGTCCCCACTTGGAGGAGAGCCGTCTGACTAGTGCCATTGCACTTGGAGTGGTTTAAGCTAATATTAGCCTACCCGGATTAATCACGATTTTGGAAGAGAATATTATTTGCTACCGTTAACGTATAATTGTATTTTTATGTACCTTGTGTTATATATATTATAAATATAACATTCTGTTGTTTAAGGCTATTTATATCATATATGATATTAGTATGAAAAGTACAAATGAAAACCTATTTGCTATTTTTAATATAGGACATAATTGCTCACAGTGAAGCAAGTCCATATCTTAAGTTTTACTAAATTTTTGTATGTATCTTTTTTTTAAATATAAATTTATTTATTTATTTATTTTCGGCACATTGGGTCTTCGTCTCTGCGCGCGGGCTCTCTCTAGTTGCAGCAAGCGGGGACTCCTCTTCATTGCACGGGTTTCTCATTGCGGTGGCTTCTGTTCTTGCAGAGCACAGGCTCTAGGTGCGCAGGCTTCGGTAGTTGTGGCACGTGGGCTCAGTAGTTGCGGCTCTCTGGCTCTAAAGCGCAGGCTCAGTAGTTGTGGCGCACGGGCTTAGTTGCTCCGCGGCCTGTGGGATCTTCCTGGACCAGCACTCAAACCCGTGTCCCCTGCATTGGCAGGCGGATTCTTAACCACTGTGCCACCAGGGAAGTCCAATTTTTGTACATATCTTGACCAACAAGGGAAGTTAATGGACTCAGTGAGAGGTGAATTCCTGCTAGAAACATTAATGATAATAAAATAATATTAACTGCCATTGATTAAGCACTTACCATATGCAGACATGATAGAAATGTGCCTTGAAATGAGGCTTTTTTTTTCAAATTATTTTCATACTTAAGATTGAATTATGAGACTAAAGCTTGTTTTTTCCTTTTCGAGATTGTCATACCCCCTTCCCCATTGTTATAATAGAATGTGGCTCAGATGAATTGAGCTGGGAGCTAATTACATACGAGAAATCTGATTTCTAAGATGTCATAGGGCAGGCCACTACTAAAATCAGTTTCTAGTAGATTGTTGCAGGTTGAAAAATTACATGTATCTCTGCTGTGAACTGGGTGTGTTTTGGCTGGTGTGCATAACAAGAATAAGTATTCAGGGGGCATTCATGGTTTGGCAGTGACTTACCAGTGTGTTCTTAAATTTTCTTGTGTAAATATGTCCAGCCAAATATCGTTTCCTGCCTGTCTCATCCATCTGAATGAAGCATCCAAGCACAATAGCCATAATATAAATTTCCACTGAGGCAAATGCTGCCAGTGATGATATGGCCACAGCAGCTACAAATGCTTTATGATGAATTGACTTCAAGTTTTGAATCTTAACTCTTTCCTTCAGCACCATTCTCTACTCCCAAAAGTAATGGACAGAATTCACACCCCAAAGTAAAGAAATTGCAGCCAACACTGAACTTAGCATTCTTGGTGGCTTCCATTATAACTGGGCTGTGTTCTGAATTTGTGTGAGTTATGTGGTATTAAGATGACAAATGATGGAAAAGGAAATTTCAGAGTACCGTCTCATACTTGAGGTGAGGGAAGCTTTCTGAAGACAGACATTGTGGCTGGGAACCCCATAGCCAGATCCCTTGGGTTCAGGTCCCAGCCCTGCCACTTACGTGGATCTTTGTTTCCGTACCTGTAGAGTGGAAATAATTGTAGTGCCTTTCTGTCTCTTTGCTCTCCAGTAAAAACGGTATTAATAATCATACTACCTCCTAAGATTACTGACTCATTTCTGTGAACCGCTGAGAATGGTACGTGCAGGGAGTGAGCATTCTGCCGCTCGTGTAATCGTTTTTCTACGACTGCATCTGTTCCATATGCAGTGTCAATTTTCACTTTATCAGAAAACTTGATACAGATTCTCTATTTTCTCGGTTTATTATACAAATATCTATTGTTTTGTGTGTGTCTGTTTGTTCACCAAGTATTTATGCAGTACCTGCTCTATGCTAGGTATGTATATACCTGCTATATGTGCCAGGAGTGTATTCCAAGTATTTCCATGTCTGTATTATCTATTTCCAGTAGGAAGTCCTCTGCTCTGGTGACCTCTGTCACGTCAGCATGGAGTCTTGCTCGCCCTTTAGGCACTCACCGTGATCCTCGGTTGATGTAGTCATGGGGTCAGTCTGGCCTCAGAGTCTGTGGGGTCATTTGGGCTCAAGATGACCTGTCCAGAAATTGTTAGCATGTGTTCTCTGCAGCTGATACTAAGCACAATCAGTAAGTATGGAAATGAATTGTATGAAACTCAGACACCCTTCAGTAGGAGGAAAGATGGCTGTACTTTCCTCATGAGGCTATTTCTAAATGTTTTCATTTTATTGTAATTAGTTGTTCACAAGCAACGCTGTGATTTGAGCTAGTTACTTGTACTGCCATGTTTCCAAATTTGAGAGCTGAGACTTTGGAAACTGGAGTGACTTCCTGAGCTTCTGGGCTGAATCTGGGACTCTGATTCATAGGGTTCAGTTTTTTGGTCCTTGGAAATCTGGCAGCTCCAAATTAGAGTTGTATTGGACCCTGTTGGCACTGCTAGGGATAGGAACCTAACTGCTTACAGCTCAGAGAGGTTGGGGAGACTGTACAAAGTGTGATAATGGAGACAAACCTTGGGGAATGTCCCCCAGTCCCCTGCTTTAAATATCATCTCTAAACAGATGCAAATTTGTATCTCCAATCCCTCCCCTGATCTTCAGATTCTCACATTTATTTGCTGACTGGATATATGAATAAACTAAAATTAGACTTAGATATCTAATTTTTACATTTCCAAGAGACATCTTAAAATTACTTTGCCCCAGTAATCGAGATAGTGTCTGGTGGTATAAGGGTAGAGGTATAGATTAATGGAACAGTCCAGAAATAGACTCACATTTATATGGCCAATTGATTTTTTTTTTTCCTTTGCGGTACGTGGGCCTCTCGCCGCTGTGGCCTCTCCCACTGCGGAGCACGGGCTCCGGACGCGCAGGCTCAGTGGCCACAGCTCTCGGGCCTAGCCACTCCACGGCATGTGGGATCTTCCCGGACCGGGGCACGAACCCGTGTGTCCTGAATCGGCAGGCGGACTCTCAACCACTGCGCCACCAGGGAAGCCCTGGCCAACTGATTTTTAATAAAGGTGCCAAGGTCATTCAGTGGGGAAAAGGTAATCATTTTAATAAGTGATGCTCGAACAACTGGATATCTGTATGGAAAAAAGAAACAAATCTCAACTTTTTCCTGATACCGTACAGAAGAATTAACTCAAAATGGATCATAGACCTAAATATGAGAGCTAAAACTCTTAAACTTGTAGAAGAAACCATAGGAGAAAAAGTTTATGACTTTGGAGTAGGGAAAGATTTCTTAAATAATTCATAAAAAGCATGAATTGTAAAAGAAAAAATGTGATTAAAATGGACTTAGTTTCATCAAAAAAAACTTTTGTTCTTTATAAGACACAGTTGAGAAAACAGGGAAGCCACAGACGGGGAGAAAATATTTACAAAACATATATCTGACAAGGGACTTGCAGCCAGAATATGTAAGGAACCTTACAACTCAGTATTAAGAAGACAACCCAGTTTTTCTTTTTCAAAGGCAGAAGATCTGAAAAGCCACTTCGCCAAAGAAAATATATGAATGCCAGGAAGCACATGAGAAGATGCCCAATATCAGTAGTCTTCAGGAAAATTCAAGTTAAATTACAATGAAATATACCATTACGCATCCATTAGTAGGGCTAACCTAGCTACGCATGATACCACGTGTTGGCAGGGATGCAGAGAAACTGGAACTCTCGTATATTGCTGGCGGGAATGCAAAAGGATATAGCCACTTCTGAAAACATTCTGGCAATATCTTATGAAATTAAATATACACTCACTATACGACCCAGCAACATTACTCCTGAGGATTTGTCCCAGACAAATGAAAACATATGTCCCCACAAAGACTTGTATCCAGATGTTCATAGCAGCTTTATTCATAATAGCTCCAAATGGGAAACAACCCAGATATTCATGAATTTGTCAGTTGATAAACAAATTGCTGGAATACTGCTCAGCAAGTTAAAGGTGCAGAATATTAGTACATGCAACAACATGAGTGACCCTCAGAAATATTATGCTAAATGAAAAGTCATGGTTCTTACCTGCCTGGAAGTCCTGCATGATTGTGTGTCCCCCCTGCCCCTTTCTTCCACACATACATGCACATGTGGGTGTCAGGCCTCCGAAATGGCAAGCACATTCCCTACTTCAGGTCCTCCCCTGTCTAGACAGTTCCTCTCCCAGATATCTTTCCTGCTCTCACTTCTTCGGGTCTCTGCTCACATATGAACTTTTGAGAGAGGCCTTCCCTAGCCATCCTTTATAAAATATGAAACCGCATCCACTACTCCTTCTCTAACCCCCTTACCTAATATATAATGTATTTATTTGCATATTTGTTTAGTATCTGCCTCCTTCCAGAATTAAGCCTGTTGTATTTACTGTTGTGTTTCTTGGTCCCTAGAAACTAGTGTTAAGTTTACAAATTCTCAATAAAGAATTGCTAAGTAAACAATGTAAATGCACACAATTCAGAATGCAGGCACAAGGATATGATGAGACTTCAGATTTTGTGTGCCCTGTCAAAGATCTATGCCACTGCATTGTGTTAGCTTTCCCTTTGCTTTTTCATTCGTCCATGTGGTGGACAGGCCCTGGCTCTGTTTAGGTTTGAAAAACTGATGAAATGCACGCCAGGAATGAGTGCAGGTGCATTTAAGACCTCATTTAATGTGTTAAAATGGGAAATCCTTACATTTTTGCAAAGGTATTAAGATAGAGCTTTTTACACAAGAAACAACTTAGATAATATATAGCATACTGATTATTAGTTAGTCTTCCTCATGCCCCTGCCCCGTTTATACAAATAAAAATGTAAGGCAAAACTAGGAGAAAATAATTCTACTCATATTTATAAAATGGATTTAAATGCTATTAAAAGAACTGTGTATATAGAACCAATACTGTTTACTGGCATTATTACTCCATTCTGTTGCAGAAGATTTGTTTGTTAGTTTGTTTTAATGCCAGATTAGATTTTAGACATAGCACAAAATACTGCCTTTGAGTGGCACAGCCATAAATTATGTAGGGATAGTGTTAAGAGAGATTGTGATCAAATTGCTGTGGTAATACCTTAAATAGTAAAAAGAAACATGCCTTTGCGAATCAGAAAATTTTATAAATTCAGGAAATTGATCATCTGACTAATAGGTCATTTGGAGAACTGACCTAGATCTACTGACATTTATCATCTATCTCTTCTGTATCTATTGAGACAGTCACATTATTTTACTCATTTGCCCACTTGTGATGCATTGCATTGACACATTTTTTCTGACATTAAACCATCCTTGCATTTCTGGGATGAACACTACTTGATTATAATGTATTATACATAAGATGCACCATTGAATTCAGTTAGCCAGCATTTCATTTAGGATTTTCACATCTATGTTTATAAATGAAGAGGGCCTATTATTTTGTTTTCTTACTTACTTAGAATTGAGATTATACTAGAATCATGAAACGAATCAGGCAGCTTTTCCTCTTCTTCTAATTTGTGGAACATAATGGAATGTTTTCAGAGTTACGAATTGCAGCTGTTTTGAACCCCAGTTGTGCTTGGTTTACTTAAGCCACCAAAATATTTTTTAAAACCTTGTCCTTAATTAACCTTTTAAATTAAAAAGATACTTCTCTAGTTTCACTGTTTTTCTTTTTTCCAGTGAGTGACCTGAATTAACTGTCCAGTTAATTTTTAATGAATATTTATTTCACTCATTCATTCGACATTCATTTAGATTTATTAGGTATTTGCTCTGCACGGGGCATTACCCCAGGCACTGGGGGAGAAATGAATGGCCAGTGCCATGCCCTCATTCCTTCCAGAAGGGAACCAGGGCTCACTCACAAGTTATTACTACCCCAGGCAGCGCACCTCATTCTGTGAAAGGAGGATGTTGAACCACTTGGGATATCTGTGTCTCATGAAATAGTAATTTTGGATATTTATTGAGCTGTAAAGGAGTCATGGCCCCAAATTTTCTAGTTTCAGTTAGAAATATACATATCATTCATTCATCAGATGTTTAGAAAGTACGTGCAGTATGCTTGGGAATGTGTGTGGTATAGAAACTGAAATCGACTTCAGTAGTTTGTGTCAAAGGTTGTCAGTACTTTAGAAGATGCATATTGTCATCATTTACTCCCATTTTGAATATGTTAAAAGTGTGTTTGAAGGTATCAGCTGCTCAGGAGGGCACCCCTGTGTTCCCTTGTCCCTTCACCCCCGTTCTGCTCAGGAGCATACAGATGTTTGCCATTGAGCACCGTCCATGCCTCTTAGCATAGGAGGAGATGCATTCTATCTTTTTTCCCCTGTTGGCAGCTCAGGTGTGATGACATGCCATGGTCACCATGCTTTGTGTTTTTCAAAAAGAAATCAGGGGTGTCTAAATCCTTAACCTGATGCCTTTGCCAGAGAAGCAAAGTCAATTTAATTGGATGTCTTCCCTTCCCTAGACTGACTCTTTCCCCAGCTGACCTTCCATGGCTCTAAGTACCATCTCCATGATAATGGTTTCCAAATGAGGACCTCGCCCAGACCTTCCTCTTAAACTCCAGACTGTTGTTTCAATTCACTGGGCTGTCTGGTAGGCAGCTCACACTCGCCACATCCAAACCCAGCACCTGATTCCTCCCTCCGCCGGTTCAGATCCTGGCTTCCTCCTTTTAGCAAATGGCACATTTCTTTTTTTCTAGTTGTGCAGGCTAGAAATCTTCTCATCCTTGACCCCTGTCTTTCTTTCAGGAACCCAATCCATCACTGAACCCTCTTGGTTCCGCTTTCAGAATATCTAGACTGCATGCACTCCTCCAGCTTCTGACACTGCCCCCCCACTGCCCCCCGCAGTGCATGCACCATGGAGTCTCCTCTGCATCACTGCAGGGCCTCCAAGCTGGTTTCACCCGACCACTGCCCCCAGGCTGTTTTCCATATAACACCATGGAACCACCTTTAAAAATGCGAAGTCTGGTCGTATCATCCCTCTGCTTAGGATGCCTCAGAATTGCTTCTTTTATTCAGTATAAAATCCAGAATCCAGACCTACAAAGCCCTAAATCTGCCTCCAGCTCGCATTCCTGTTCACCCTCCTCCCCCAAACCCCCTCCCCCCAATGTACCTGGCCACCTTGGTCACTCTGTTTTTCCTCAAACCCACTCTGCACCTTTGGCCTTGCTGTCCCCCCGCCTGGAACACTCCTCTCTTAGATACCTCCGTGGCATACTCTCTTACTTCCTTCTGCTCTCTGATCAAACGTCTGACCAGAGGGGTCTTCCTTGACCATTCAGCACAAAACCAACACCCCATCCTTGTCCCTTCCTTTCCCTGTTACTCTGTTTCATTTTGTTTTTGCCACATTGCCAGTTTCTGTACTTACCCGTTAATTTGCCCCCGCGCCCTGCTGCCCCACCCCAGAATGCTCCCTGGGAGCAAATACAGAGCATTTCCCCTGTAACAACCCTAGAGCCTAGATGAGGGCCTGGCACATGGCACGTGTTCACTGAATTATATGTATCCTGGATGATGCGATCCAAGGAGCTGAAGGAGATCACCCCTTGGGGAAACTTGCTCCAGGGAGTCCGGGGTGTGTGGCCGAGTTTGCATCGCCAGCTCATCCTTAGCAGAAGCTCAGACTCCAGGGTGAGTCTGAAAATACGTTCTGTGGAGACGCATGCCGCTTTTTATACCAGGGTGTCACGGGCTTCTAGGCAGCTGTCCATGCAGATCCTAACTTAGTGGACGCTCATAACAACCCTATGCATGAGGCAGCAATTAGCCCCATTTGATAGCCGAAGTACCTGAGGCTCAGTGAAGTTAAGTAATTGCCCATGGTTCTTGGCTGGAAACGTTGGACACGAGACAGAAACTGACCGTCTTGTTCTAGCAGTATCTTTTCTCAGTTCGGGCATACTTCTTTGGAGTTCAATTAATCTTTAACATTTTTGCAAATTTTCCATGATTTCGACTCCATAATTCTGGTGTGTATTTGTTTCAATATAGAAATAATAACCTATCTATTTGCTTATTCAGCGTTTTTGCTTCTCAGAGTAAAACTATTGCACTAGTGAGGGTGCACCGTGTTATTCTGTGTTTTTGTGAGCCCTCTGATGGGCATAAGCCTCTGGATGTTCTTACAACTTGTGAGAAGCAGGGGCTGTAGAGAAGGTAATTGTTCCTAAGGTAATGTCCAGAAGTGAATGGAACATTAGAAAGGATAATTAAAAAAAAAATTTTTTTTAATTGAGGTATCGTTGATGTTGAGTTGTATGAGCTATTTATATATTTGGATATTACCCCCTTACCCGTCATACCACTTGCAAATATTTTCTCCCATTCAGTAGGTTGTCTTTTTCTTTTGCTGATAGTTTTCCTTTGCTGTGCAATAGCTTTTAATTAGGGGAAAAGGGCAATTTAAACTAAAGATCTCAACACTTTTAACTTTTTATTTACCCAAATAAAGTCAAGGGTTCTCTTTGTAGAAACCAACTGAACCTGTGAACAGGTCATTTAATTAGAGATAAAAATATATTAGGGATTCAAGTTCGACTGTGAATATTTCTACAAAGATATGTGAGTGCAAAGTTCAATAGTGATGGAATGAAGAGGAATTACTTCACATTTCCCTCCGCTTCCAGTATTGGTAAGCGGACGCAGGTTCTGGATCGTCTTAGATGCAGTTACTACAGGGTCGTTCAGCATGTGACTTCACAGGAAATAAAAGGATAACCATTATAGTTAGGATGTAGATAGGATTTTCAGCCTGAGTCATTGTGAGAAGGCTTCTCTTCCCAGAGCACTTCTGCCGTCTTCCTTTTCCTGCCCTTGGCTGCAGTTCCAAGAGGCACCACGGGTCTTCACAGCTCTGTGGTTTTGAGATGAGACATTGGCTGTTGGTTTCATTATTCGGGAGCAGTTGTTTGTTGTGGGTACCAGACAAGCCTCTCACTAGCTGTGTGACTCTGGATGAGTACCTTCAGTTGCCTCATCTGCAAGTGGGGTTGTACTGTTCTCCACATTGGAGCACTGTCGTGGGGCTTGAGAAAATCAAAAGCAGGAGGAGCTCACCTGGGCTGACCTAATGAAATCAGCTGGTGATGATTCTCCTCCTCCTTCGTTGGAATCACAGGAAGGTGCCATTTTGGCAGGTCTAAAACAGTGGAATGTTTGCGATTTCCTGTGGTTCCACCTGGTACTTCTGCTCAGACCCTACTACAATGAGCAGTTTGTGAGCAGGTGGCAGCTGGCCCCAAAGTGAGCTCGTTCTCCTGCTGTGTAACAGAAGAAAAGGCTGCCTGTCCCCAGGGATTGGCACTGGCAGCCTTCAGAGTGGCTGCCAGGTGATTTAACCGGGATCCTTTTATAGGTTTCACTACTGGCACCTGGTTAATGGGACAGGGATTTAGGGACCTGGTACTGAGATTGTCTTTTCCTGTTCTGTGCAGCAGTGTCCTGAGTGCCTTGACGACAGGCAGCACATCTGCCTCCTGGGTTTTAAGGCGTGCACTCCTTTCCATGGCTGGCCCGTGCCTTACTGGACGATGGTGTTCTCTTGCTGCTTTTCCTCCGGGGGTCACAGCAGAAACCTGCTCCATCCATACTAACCGGCCCTTTCTTTCTTTCTTTCTTTCTTTTTAAAGATAACTAGAGGGATGCTTCTTTTTTTTTTGGCTGCGTTGGGTCTCTGTTGCTGCGTGCAGGCTTTCTCTAGTTGCGGCCAGCAGGGGCTACTCTTCGTTGCGGTGCGCGGGCTTCTCACTGCGGTGGCTTCTTTTTTTGCGGAGCACGGGCTCTAGGCGTGCGGGCTTCAGTAGTTTGGCACACGGGCTCAGTAGTTGTGACATGCGAGCTCTAGAGCGCAGGCTCAGTAGCTGTGGCACACAGGCTTAGTTGCTCCGCGGCATGTGGGATCTTCCCGGACCAGGGCTCGAACCTGTGTCCCCTGCATGGGCAGGCGGATTCTTAACCACTGCACCACCAGGGAAGTCCTCCCTCCAGTAATCAATAGGGAATTTGTGGGAACATACTTTGAGGTTACACAGATATCCTGTTCCTCCATCCATCCTAACTGGCCCTTTGTAAGTGGTGAGAGAACATTGCATTCTAACCTGGGTTTTCTTTTTTCTTATCTTTCCCCCTCTTTTCTTTCCCTTTTCCTCTTCCCTTTGCAAAGATTGTTTTTTGGGGGGGCCTCCCCACAAGGTTTCTAAAGCCACGAAACATAATCCTCGTGCTTCTAGCAAACAGGCCCCTCTGAAACAGACACATTCCACATGGCCCTGTGGCCCCCTGCTTATGTGGCACAGTGAGGGCCCCGCCTTCCAGGGCGCTGGTGCTGGGCTCAGCCCCAGCCTGCCCATTGGCGGTTTCCCCGTCACTCTCTATTTGTTTCATACGGTACAAACCCACGTAGAATAGGTTACATTTAATGGGGTGAGAAAAATCCACACTGTAAGAGCAAAGTCACAGGTGAGGTCAAGCTGCTTCCTCCCGTGAGGGAGAATGATTTTCTCCTCTGTGGCTCCCCGTACTGAAAATTCATACAAAGGAGCTCTTTTTGTGTTTGATGTATTGCTTTTAGAAAACAAATCCTTCGTGTTTTTTCATTTTTGGTTCCTACCTCTTGGCCGACCCAGCAGGAATTTGGCAGCTGAACGTGCTGCTTCTTGCAGGGGCTAAAAGCTGCCTTGCTGAGAGTCACTGGCTGCTGGGAAGACTGGACTCCTGGCAAGGAGAGCTGGGTGAACAGTGGGAGTGGCGTTCCCGTTTGTAAAAATTAAAAGGCTTAATGCACTGTTGACGCTGATAGCGCGGAGTGTGGGCTCCTTACACCGTCCTTGCCGGCTGTAAGTATGTTTGGAAGTTTTAATCAAAAGTGTTTTTTAGGGTTACCCAAGGCACAGCAAGGTGTGTATGGATTTTGTTTTGGACAAGCCCATACCTTGCTTTTTTCCCAATGTGAAATCTTTTCTATTATGATTCATGTTCCAGAAGATTTTCGATAAGTTATATTTAACCCACTGTAAACATAAGCAAGCTCGAACTAAGGCACACCTTAATTTATTACTTCATTTCATTCTGTTTACAAAGCACATTATCCAACACCTGAATTCTTTCCTTTAAAAAAATCAGAAGCCACACCAGTGCCAGATCAACACAGATAGGCAGTGCTGGTAAACAGAATGACTTAAAATTCTGCTGCCTCCATGATTTTTTTTTTTAATGGAGAGAACACCAGAATTTGCCATCTCGTGCTTCTGGAAACTCAAGGGCTCTGCAGGCAGACTGAATTGATGGTTTGCCAGAAGGGTTATATAGCGTCGCCTGACCCTCCTTCCAGGGCAGACAGCCCCCTTTGCTTGTCTGAGTCTTGACAGACCAGATCGGAGCATTCCTGCTGCCTTCTGGATCTTTCTCCATGGATGAACAGAAACATAAGACTCGGAGAAAAGCAGCCAAACACAGAATACATCTTTGTGATTTTTTTTTTTTTTTTGCGGTACGCGGGCCTCTCACTGTTGTGGCCTCTCCCGTTGCGGAGCACAGGCTCCGGACGCTCAGGCTTAGCGGCCACGGCTCACGGGCCCAGCCGCTCCGCGGCATGTGGGATCTTCCCAGACCGGGGCACGAACCCGTGCCCCCTGCATCGGCAGGCAGACTCCCAACCACTGTGCCACCAGGGAAGCCCTGTGATTATTTTTGTCTTTACTCAGAATATAGGAGCCAAGAGGACATCATAGGACAATGATGAATGAATTCACAATTCATTGAGCATCATTTTCACCCACTAAATTAGCCAAAAACCAAACCAAAACATGTTATTTTAACTGCATTTTATTTTATTTGTTGGTTTGTTTGTTTATGGCTGCATTGGGTCTTTGTTGCTGCGCACGGGCTTTCTCTAGTTGTGGTGAGCGGGGGCTACTCTTTTTTGCGGTAAGTGGGCTTCTCATTGCGGTGGCTTCTCTTGTGCGCAGCACGAGCTCTAGGCGTGCGGGCTTCAGTAGTTGTGGCTCACGGGCTCTTCTAGAGTGCAGGCTCAGTAGTTGTGGTGCACAGGCTTAGTTGCTCCGAGGCATGTGGGGTATTCCCGGACCAGGGCTCGAACCCATGACCCGTGCATTGGCAGGCAGAATCTTTAACCACTGTGCCACCAGGGAAGCCCCCCAAAACATGTTTTTAAATGATCTCCAAGATGGGGAAGGATATAATAAAACAGGTACAGATACTCCTACACCTTGTTTAAATCTTGGTGGGAGTGTAAACTGGAAAACCCTTTTGAAAAGCAATTTGGCAGTAGTTATCAGGAATCATAAGTTCATATCCTTTGACCCAACAATCCTACTTCCAGTAATCTACCCTTAGAAATAATCAGATATATGGGAAAATCTATACTCTGGATGATTTATAATTAAATACATCGTATACAATCACTTGGAATACTATCCATCAACAGAAAGACTAACAATATAGAGAAATGGCCAGATCAATTAAAAAAGCAGGTTAAAATAAATTATAGTTAGTGATTAAAACCTTTTAAAACATACATCTAGGGCTTCCCTGGTGGCGCAGTGGTTGAGAGTCCGCCTGCTGATGCAGGGGACGCAGGTTTGTGCCCCGGTCCGGGAAGATCCCACATGCAGTGGAGCGGCTGGGCCCGTGGGCCATGGCCGCTGAGCCTGTGCGTCCGGAGCCTGTGCTCCGCAACGGGAGAGGCCACAACAGTGAGAGGCCCACGTACTACAAAAAAATAAACAAAAAAACATACATCTGAGAAGGGAGTAGAAAATATGGAAAAGTGATAATAGGTGTTAGGATGAATGATTAAAGCTTTCATTTCTGGTTTTCAAACTACCTATATAGTTGATTATTGCTTTCATAAATTAAATATCCTACATACTTCTAACCGTGGTAAAGGAAAACAATTTAACCTCCTCGAATTTAGAATTTATGATTATCTGAACAGAGATAAAATTGGAATTTCCTTTGTTGATGGGCACAAGCAAAATTATAGGCAAAATATTTAAATTAGTAGTTCAAGCCCAAAGTCATTCTTTAGCATACTTTAATTAATTGAATGCATTTGAAAAAAGTAGAACTGCATTAGAGAACTTTTTTCCCACCACACCAGACTACAGTTGTCAGACTCAAAGATTTCATTCTCTTTGTGACAACTAATTGAGGAGGTGGTGTGTACTGTTTAAGAAGCATAAACAAATTATGTCAGGTGGCTTGTGTGGCTGCAGGAGATGGTTTATTTTGTTGCCTTTTTCTAATAGGATAATCAGTGCACTCATTTGCTAACTGGAGGGACTTTCTCATACCCACTAGAACTTTCTTAATCAAAGAATATATTCCTCGTCTACACACACACACACACACACACACACACACACACAGTGCCCTACGAAAACAACAAAATCTAACTACTAGCAATTAAAGAACTCCTGCGTATGACTGCACCCCACGCTATAGGATATGGGGTGACTGCACTCGGAGCTCCCCCTTGCTCCAGAGTATTATGAATTCTTCATCTTTACGAAAGAACTTATTCATCCTCACTAAAAATCCTCTGAGTTTTTATAACTTCAGGATACCTTTAATAACACACTCATTTTCTATAATGATCTCCGGCTGTAACGCAGTGCATAAACTTCTCTTCCAGACCCCGCCCTCAAGTCTTCCTCTGCCTCATTACAGACGGGGTCTGCAGGAGGAACTTTCATCTTCCTCTTTGCATTTGCGTTTTAATGCTTCTCGTAAAAAGCGGTAAGAGAAGTTCCAGGTAGTTTCACTATGTGAAAGCACAGCCAGCAATCGCGATTTCATTAGAATGTTAAGTTCTGTTCACTGTTCTTGGCTTGCTGAGGGTCATTCACTGGGACCGCGTGAGCAGTGGGTCGAAAGGTGTGTCAGTACCCACGTTCCGCAGGAGAATTCACTTTGGTCCCCTGTACTGCGCTGCTTTGCTCTGCGCACGCGCATGCCCGGCCCAGCTGCATCGTGGACCCAGCACACGGGTACGGTGGGTAATCAGCTGTGCCCCTCAGATTTGCTGGCTGCGTGTGTTCCTCAGAGGCATTCTGCTGGGCGCTCCATGGGGCATTTAGTATGGGTGCAAAGGGGATGCGTTCACAGTACAGCTTCTGGAACACAAACTGCTATCTCTAGGATATGCCATGGTTTTATGGGGAATGGTCACCAAATGTTTACTAGAGGGAGTTGAGTGAATCCAGCAGAATGGAAACAGAAAATAAACCTATGACCAAACTCCAGCCAACCCGAGAAATAACAAGTAAAAGAAACAAGCGCGAGGCCGCTACGTTGCATCAGGAGCCCTGACAACCATTTGGTTGATGGGCCAACAGCAGAGGCATCTTCTGGCCTGGTCATCAGCACAGGTGGTCCGGATCTTTATCAGCCAGGAGACAATAACAACCACCAGCATTACTCAGCACTTGATAGCTTTATCAGGTGTTTTCACAGGTCTTTTAATCTTCCTTACCGTCACGGGAGGTAGAATGGAGACAGACACAAGATGGTTCCTCTTTTTCCAGAATGTCCTTGTGATAGAGCATCTCCAGCTAGGGTGAAGTGTGCCCTGTGTTAATCTGGAGTGCCAGAGTTACCTCCTGTCCTAGAGGAGATACCGCTCAGGAACCATTCATCCCTTCCACCAGGTCAGTTAACTAGACGCTGGCAGTGTGCCAGGCACTCTGCTCAGGGTGCCCGTGCAGGGCGACCTGTTTCTTCCTCACGAGGCCCTGTGAGGTTAAGGGGTAGAGTCCAGTTTTATCTACGAAGAGATGCGGGCTTGGCATAGGTAGGTGACCCCCAGAGATGCCCCCAGCAAAGCATGTCCATTGGGTTTTCTCTGACCCGCTGCTGTGGCAGAGGATCCCTGCTCCAGCAGTCCCTCAGTCTGGTCAGACCAAGTGCCCGCTGAATGGTGGCTGTGCTGGAGTTGGAATGGCCCAGGACTCCCCCAAAGATACACACTTAATTGCCAGTTTCCTGTTAAGATTAGAGTGGTGCCTCATCCCACCTGGCCCTGGGGGATGCTCTTAGAAGAGCATCCAAAGCTGAGCTACACCAGGACTTGGAGTGGAAGTGACAGTGCCCTAGGCAAACCAAGGTGAGCTTATTTTCCACACGTGTTCACATCTTTAAATGCGATTCGGGTTTGCTCTGCCTTGACCTCTCCCCCTCCCCCGCCACTCTTCCCTGCATGAAGTGCGCTGTTTCCCCCTTAACCCTGACACCTCTTACTGTCCTTACGACTTAGGTGGCACACGTGGCCTTGTATTGCTGATTATCCGTACTGTCCTTTCCCCGGCTTGACCAAACCTTCAGTGAGAATGCACCTTTACTTAAGATTTCTTTGCATATATCTCCCATATATCTAACATGGCATTTTAATAAATAGGAAATGTATATGTATATTACAGTAAATATATATATTTATTATTAAAAACTCCACCCCCCTGGACTTACTCTGTCCTTGTTTCTGATGGTTCAGGATACCTTAAAACATTTGGGATTTTTTGAAGGAAAATGAAACAAAATGCATGGGAAAGATTTATGTATTTACTTGGGGGAGGGGGAAATTAAACTTCTCATAATAGTTTTTAAATTAAATTTCATACTCGTCCAAATTCTTTCCTTCTCCACCCCTTCCTCTGATATTCCCTCACTCATTAAAGCACAGGATTTTGATGGTATTCACAGGGAAGCTCATTTACTGGAATAAAGAAGTTCTTTAAGTTTTAGATTTTGGAACCTTACCAGTGGGTCTGAGCCTGGGTTTCAGATTTTACTGGCATTTTGTTGGCAGAGCAGGCTCTGCAGCCCGTCCTTATTTGAGCATGTTTCCTGACACCTTCAGCGGTATGGTCCTATGTTTTTTAGATTAAAAAAAAAAAAAAAAGTTTAAATAGAAAAGAATATATAAACATATAAAGAAGATTGATTCTAAAACATCCAGCAAAATAAAAGGGCAGTAAAAACTCTCAAAAATTAACAAATGGGAAGCACTTTCTTTTTAAAGAGGCAGGACGAAGACAAAGCTACGAGGAGAGAAATGTTTCAGGAAACCCCAGGAAAAGCTGCCTTTTCCTCTGTGCTCATTCTCCTCTCCACTCACAAGTGTCCTGTTGAAATAGGGTTGAGAATACTGTACTTCCACTGCACTGGGCACATGGTGGGTGCCTGAGGTCATCCAACTGAGGTGAAGGGAAAGCTTATGGAGGCGAGGGCAGGGCGACAGACCCTACATGTGGGGTGTCTCCAGAGACTGGCCACAGAGGGAATCCTTTGCTACCCCTGGTTCTGAAGGGGCAAGGGAGGAAATAGTATTTCCCAGAGCCCCCTGGAGGATCTGTGAGAGCAGAAAACAAGGCCCAATGTTGGGAGAGAGAGAGTGATTCTCTGAGACCCAGAGCTAGTGTCCTACTTAATTGGGGAAATCCTAAGAGCATTTCCCGAAGGCTGGGAGCAAGGGCAGGATACTCAGCTTCTGTTTAACACCATCCTAGAACTATTAGCCCATTCAGATAGATAAGAAAAGTCCATTAGAGGCATACAAATTGAGAAAGAAGTAAAACTATCTCTATTTGCAGTTGATGTGATGGCACACCTGGGAAATCTTAGAGAATCAAAGGTAAAACTAACTGAAACAATAGTGGAATTCAGTATGGGAGCTGGGTATAAAATGTTCTGCTCGCAGGGAGCCCAACCAGAAGCTGGCCTCAGGGGGTCAACAGAGTTGGGCAGAAAATGGGATTGGGGAGGGAGGATTGGAAAACAACCATCTGAAGGAAAATCTGTTCTAGAATTGGATTCTGAACAGGTTTAGTTCATGAGGGCCGTAAACCCAGCATGTCATGGAGCAAAGCCCCGCATTAAAGAAAGAGGCCCCTTGTCCCACTGAGTGACGATTTCAGCTGGTGCTAAGCTTCCTGGTAGAGCAAGCTCGGGCATGTTGCTTGATCTCTGCCGGGTGGGGCGCAGGGAAGCCACTGGAGAGACGTCTGAGCCTGAGAGGGAAAGAGGAAGGCTGATATCTAGGGTAGCAAGGTGGTGAAAGAAGCAATGGTTTGGGGGCCAGCTGGTAGGGGTAGGGAATTATTCCTCATAATTACCCTTGAAATGGCAATGGTATTGGGGTGGAAAAACAGGGCCCAGTAAGTGGCAGGGTGGAACTTCCCTTTCTAGAGGAAGAAATTCATTACCTTCACAATGCTTTGTCTGCCCAGAGGTTTCAGCAGCCACTTGGCTCTGTAGCTAGGGAAACTGCTTATTATAGTATTGATATTTTATGTAAAATTGGTTAGGAACGACCGGCATATTTGAAACTGAATGTGTGTAGAGCAGGGAAAATACCTCTTCAGACATGCAAGGCAGAGGTAATTGATAAACTTTGGGACAAGTGTGGTGGTATTTAATTTTTAAAAGTTTTGGTCAACTCTATTTCCATTCTTATAAAAGTAAGGACCCCATTTCGTCTTACTCTGAATATAAATTTTCATAACTTTTCAGAAAAAAGTACACTTGAACAAATGTAAGACACTCCTTGCTCATAGATAGGACAACTCAACACCACAAAGATGTCAGTTCTCTCCAAGATAATTTATAAATTATGCACTTTTACTAAAAATATGTTTTTGGGTTTTTTGGTTTGTTTCTTTTAAATGCAGGTAGACAAGTAGATGCTAAAATTCATTTGGAAAATATATATATATGCAAGAAAACAATGAAAAAAAATATCCAGGAAACAATGAAAAAGAAAAGCCATGAGGGGGCCCTAGGCTTGATAGATTTTAAACACACTACAAAGCCTCTGTAATTAAAACGGTGCTTTACTGGCACATGAATAAATGGAGAGAGCAGCAGAAAGGCATAGGAAGTACAGAAATAGACCCAAGTACATACAGAAATTTAGTATATAATAAAGGTGGCATCTCAGGTTCCTAGGGCAAAGGTATAATTTTAACAAATGGTCCTGGGAAAGTTTGAGAGACATTTGGGAAAAAAAGATAACATCAGTTCCATAACTTTCACCATATACAAAAATAAGCTCCAAACGGATCAGAGTTCTAAATTTAAAAAGTGAAGCCCTTTAAGTACTAGAAATAAGTGAATGAATTCCTGCATAACTTGGGTATAGGGAAAGGCTCTGAAGACACAAAAACAAGAGGCAGTAAAAGAAAAAAATCGATACATTTGACTATTTAAAAAGAAAAAGTAAATTGTGGTATGATAAAAACCACCATCAATAAAGTCAAAAGACAGTTAACTTGGAGAAAATATTGGCAAGATAACACAGATAAAGCATTAATATTTCCTAATATATTAGAAACTCTTAAAAATAGGCAAAACACACGAACAGGTAATTCACTATACGTGTGTGTGTGTGTGTGTAAGTGTAATGAAAACTGCACATACAAGAGAAATGCAGATTACAACTACAGTGAAATACCTCTCTTACATATCAGATTGGCAAAAACTAAAAAGTGTGATATCACACTATGGTAGTATCTCATGAAGTTAAATATGCAGTTACTTATCCTCTGACCTAGAATCGCACTTCTAGGAATTTACCATGAAGATACATTGCCACCAGTACAAAAATACGTGTGAACAAGGGTATGCATTATACATACTGTCATTTTTGGAAACCACCTAAATGCACATAGGAGAGTGGTTGAATAAACTATGCTCCACCCATCAATGCGACACTATGCAGCAGCTTTAGAGAAGAACAAGGAACAGCTCTGTGAATGTCTAAACAGTGTTTTCAGGTTATAGGAAATGCAAAAACCCAAAAGACAGTAGAATACAAAATGGTAACTTTCTGTAAAGAAGCAAGAGAAATGAGAAAATATGCAAGTATCTATGCATTTGTTCAGAAAGAAACACAGGAAGAATAAACCAGAAAGTAGTGAGATTAGTTCAATTGTTAATTATAGAAAAGAGTTTGATGGGGAGACTTAGATAGAAGGGATAAGTGGGGGGAAATGTGACACTTCTCAGAGTTTACTTTTCTGTACAGTTTTGTTTTTAATGAATTTATTTATTTAATGTATTTTTGGCTGCGTTGGGTCTTCCTTGCTGCGTGTGGGCTTTTCTCTAGTTGCGGCAAGCAGGGGATACTTTTTGTTGCGGTGCGTGGTCATCTCATTGTGGTGGCTTCTCTTGTTGTGGAGCCCTGGCTCTAGGGACACGGGCTTCAGTAGTTGTGGCGCGTGGGCTCAGTAGCTGTGGCTCGCAGGCTGTAGAGTGCAGGCTCAGTAGTTGTGGTGCACAGGCTTAGTTGTTCCACGGCATGTGGGATCTTTGCGGACCAGGGATTGAACCCGTGTCCCCTGCATTGGCAGGCGGATTCTTTTTCTTTTAAAGATTTTCAAAGTCTTCATTGAACTTGTTACAATATTGCTTCTGTTTTATTTTTTGGCCATGAGGCATGTGGGATCTTAGCTACCCGACCAGGGATTGAACCTGCACTGCCTGCATTGGAAGGCGAAGACTTAACCACTGGACTGCCAGGGAAGTCCTGGCAGGCGGATTCTTAACCGCTCTGTCATTGGGCAGTCCCTCTGTACAGTTTTGACTCTTGGAACCAAGTTAAAGATTAAAGTAACAAGGAGGGAGGGGAGCACGACCCTATAATGGAATACGGAAGTACAGTTAAACCTCACCTTATTTCAGAAGACTAACATAACCACACTCAGGTAAGAGAGAAAAAGAACAAACCCTAAAAACTTTAAAACACAATATTTGACTATATAGCCTTAGGCTAAAGACAAAAAAAAACTATAGATAAATATTGAACCCTAGTTAGTAAGTTTGTTTTTCACAGTAGCATGGGTCAGCAATTGTGAAACCACTTTTTGCATGTTAGAGTATTGAGCAAATAAGTCAATATGTTTGAGATAATGAGAGCCAGACCTCATTATTGGAGAAGGAAATTACAAATATAAAAAGGGGGAGAATAAAGTGGATCTAGTGCTGTTGGATTGGAACTGGGAGTTTTCAGTGAATTCATGGTTTTTAAGATGGATGGATGGATGGATAGGTGGAAAGAAGGAAGGAAACACACATACTTTATTGTTCTTTCCTAACACCCAGATTTGTTTTTTAAATACCATTCTCCAGTAAAAGGAACCAGAGCTCCTTGGAGAAAAGGCCAATTCCAGGGGCTGGTTCTGAGAAAGTTCAAGATGGTTGTGGAACCTCTTCTTAGGCCAAAAAAGTAAGGAAGTGCTGAAAGATGACAGGCACTTGTCAGTAGGAGACAGACACCAGCTTGAAGGAGCTTCTACTTGCCAAATCTGGCATAATATGAGCATCAGAATAAATAATGATAGGAAATTAAATATTCTCTTGGATAAACAAGGCTCCACAAGTCCATTCTGCTGTAAAGAAAGGAAGAAAGAAAAGTAAGTGCGGGGAGAAGAAAGGGCTCTCCCTTATAGTAGCATCCCAACAAGTACACATGGAAGAAATGATGGAATCAGAAAAACCACTCTTCGGCAACCATCAAATAAATAATTGATTCAAGTAAAATCCTCCACAGATGCTAACACTAGTAGATTAAATTTCATGAGGAACATGATATATATTTTATCTCCCCAGAAGTACTTAATTAACTACAGTGGAAAAACAATAACTTTACAGTGGAAAAGCTAGCACACACCACCCTACCCAAGTGGCTCAAAGTTAACTCACCAATACTGGGACAAGGCAACACTGTGTGCTTCCTGATACCATGCACTGAGAAGGATACACTCTGACTAATGTGTGTTTCTGCCAAAATGCTAATTTGAGTCTAATCATGAGATTTCAGATCATCTAAATTGAAGGACAGGGACTTCCCTGGTGGTCCAGTGGCCAAGACTCCATGCTCCCAATGCAGAGGGCGCGGGTTCAATCCCTGGTTGGGGAACTAGATTCCCCCATGCCACAGCTAAGAAGTCCGCATGCTGCAACTAAAAAAAAAGATCCCACGTGCCGCAGCTAAGACCCGGCACAGCCAAAATAAATAAATACATAAATATTAAACAATAAATAAATACATAAATAAATTGAAGGACATTTCATAAAATAACTGCCTCCACTCTTCAATAAATGTCTAGGTCATGAAAGACAAAATGAAGAACAGAACCAGATTAAAGAGACTAAGGAGACATGGCAGTTAAATGCAACACATGGTCCTGGATTAGATCGTCAACCAGAAGGCAGATTGTGTGTTACTGTGAAGGGCCTTGTTGGGACAATGGATGAAACTTGACCAAATTCCATAGATTAGATCATGCGCTGGCAAACTATGGCCTGCTACCAGTTTTTGTACCACCTAAGCATGCAGAATTTTGTTTTTACATTTTTAAGTGGTTGGAAAAAATTTTTTTAAAGTAAAATGTCTATGACATCTTGGGAAAGGCAAAACTATAGAGACAGTAAAAAGATCAGTGGCTGCCAGGGGTGAGGGGAGGAAAAGAAGGATGAATGGGTGGAGCACAGGGAATTTTTTACGGCAGTGAAACTATTTTATATGGTACTGTAGTGGTGGATAGATGTCATTATACATTTGTCAAAAAAACCTGTGAAACTGTACAATACAAAGAGTGAATCCTACTATTAAACTAGGGACTTTAGTTAATAACAATGTATTAATATACAATTATATCAGTTACAGCAAATGTACCACACTAATATAAGATGTTAATTATAGGGAAACTGGGATGGGGTGGGCGTTGAAGGAGTATATGGGAACCCTGTACATTCTGCTCGGGTTTTCCTTTTCTGGTTTTTTTTTTTTTTTTTTTTTTTTTTTTTGCTGTACGCGGGCCTATCACCGCCGTGGCCTCTCCCATCGCGGAGCACAGACTCCGAACGAGCAGGCTCAGCGGCTCCGCGGCACGCGGGATCCTCCCGGACCGGGGCACGAACCCGTGTCCCTCGCATCGGCAGGCAGACTCCCAACCACTGCACCACCAGGGAAGCCCCCTTTTCTGTTTTTTTTGGGGGGGGCTGTTTGTTTGTTTTGGCCACGCTGCACGGCATGCGCGAACTTAGTTCCCCGACAGGACTCGAACCATGGCCCCCTGCAGTGGAAGCATGGAGTCCTAACCACTGGACTGCCAGGGAATTCCCTGCTCAGTTTTTCTATAAACCTAAAGCCACTCAAAGAAGAAAGTCTGTTAATTAAAATAAATTCTGTATTGTGACACATGAGCATTATATGAAATTCAAATTTCTGTGTCTATAAAGTTTTGTTGAAACGCAGCCAGATTGATTTATTTACATATTGTCTACAGTTGCTTTTTTGCTCAGACAGCAGGGTTGAATAGTTGCAACAGAAACCATAGGGCTCACAAAAGACTAAAATATTTACTATCTGGCCTTTACGGAAAAAGTCTGCTGACCCCCAGATTAGATAGCCGTGTTGTATCAATGGTAAGTTCCTGATTTTGATAATTGTACTCTGATTATGTAAAATAATACCCTTAAGTTTTAGGAAAGACACACTGAAGTATATAGGGATAAAGAGACATTATGACTGCAGCTTACTGTCACATGGTTCAGAAAAAAGAATTATGGACAGGCAGACAGATACAGAGAAGCCCATTTGGTAAAAAGTTAACAGTTGGGGAATCTGGGTGCTGGGTGAAGGGCATGTAGGAATTCTTTATACTATATCCCTGCAAATTTTCTGTAAGTCTGATATTATTTCAAAGTAAAAGGTTAAAAACAAAATGAAAAACAAAATATCATCGGTCTTAGACCCAACCAGACCTTGACTTGAATTCCTGATTTGCTGACTCAGTGGCCTATTTATAGAAGTGGTTTTGCCTTTCCAAGCCTGTGTCCTCATCTGACTTGTAAAGCTTAGATGAGATAATGCATGTAAAGTGCAGAAAATCGGCATTGATTCCAGGTGACTGAGTTGAAACATCTACAGTGCCTTCAGGAAAATGATTCCCAGATGTCTGCTTGGAGACAGACATGGTCAAGATGAGCCAGTGTCCGTCTTCTGAAGTGGCAGCTGCATTTCAAAACAGAAGGCCCTCTGTTGGGGTAAATGAGCCATGGTGATGGCTCCATGGTGGAGCCCCTCCACACCCCGTTGAAGATGATGGACTCTGAGAAGTGGGTTGAGAAGATCCTGTGATCTGGGGACTCCTGGTGGAGGGGTTAGACATGACCTGAGTTCCCATTTTTGGTGGCAAGTTTAACTATGCCGAGGATCTAGGGTCAGGACTGTCTTGCAGGCTTGGCCTCGGAGGTAGCTGTGGGTGCCATAGTTCAGTCTACACAAGTTTAGCTGTGAGTCCTGCCAACAGCACTGGCCTAAGGTAGGAGGAGACGCTCAGACATCCAGTACTTACGGTGCAGCGTCAGGGGTAAGAAACAATGGTTTGTGTTCATCTTGAATAATACAGACCAACATCAACAAATGCTTGATGTACTAGCAAGGTGCCTCATTCTGGAAGCTGAACCCACAGGACTCCCTCCCTGTGAGCAGTTAAATGATTTAGCAGTGGTGTAGATGCTGTTCTGTATGATGTTGGAAATGGGGAAGATTAGATGAAAATCTATGAATGATTGGTATGCTAGGAGATATGGAAATCTAACAGAGCATCTGACCCACAGACATCCTTCAGCAGAAATACGGGTGGGGCCTCTGCTTCTGGGGAACACCCAGGGGAAGGGGGTGATGGTTCTACTCTCGAGCAGTCCAAATTCCCACTTTGCCTCTGACTGAAATGCACATCCTCTTATACAGAAAACACAAAGGAATGTGATCTAAAGCTTACTTATCTGACAGCATTCCAAAAAGGTGGATTGATGACAGATCACTGTAGTTCTAAGTGTCCAATCCAGAAGATAATGGAAGAATATATTTAGTGAAACTGTTGTGCTGCTGTGTATAAGTGACCAAAGGTATCTGTAAGCAACAACCTAAATAATGTGTTATTTTTAAAAAGCCAGATAGCTAGTTCAACCATCGCTTTATAGCTTTGCTGAGTGGGTTCAGAGACCCTAGAACTGGAAGTGAGGATTCTGCAACCCAGTTGTGTTCATCTAAGAGCTTTTTAGTCCAGGTTCCGATCACGTTAGTGTGTGTGTAGGTAAGAGAGATGGGGGAGGCGGGCGAGAGGTACAGAGAAGAGGCATTTCCTCTAGAATTTGTGAAGGGTCCCGAAACATACACTTTCCACCACTGTTCTCCCCATCTTCTCTCTGACCATCCTTTTTATCTCCAAGAAGAGGAAATTGAAGGCCTTCTGGGATCTACACAACAAAGAGCAAGTGGTACATTTAAGCCCCTACCCTGTGTCAAAGCATCTTGTGTATTCCTTCACGCTCAATCTTTCGGAGAGCGAGACCATTTCCTAGGTGACTGAAGAGGGGGAGAGACATGCCCCTTACTCAGTGTTAGCTCATATCAACAACGGGGTTTGAATTCAGATCTGTCCCATTTCCTGTCTGAGTCATCTCCACCGCAATGTTTCTCAAGTTCCTCTGGAACCTTTCCTTTCCTGCCAGGAGCAATCTCAGCTTTGCCCCCCCACATGGCTAGCTCTCCGTTCAGAAGTCACTGGTCGGGGTCCAGCACCTTCCACCCTAGACCACAGCCCCCTGCATGGCGGAGCCCTCCCACCCTCCTTGCTCCAGTCTGCGTGTTCTTGGGAGCAGAAAACACTACTCATTTACTTTCAAAAAACAATCCTGTGCATTCTTGAATAGAAGGCAACTGTTTAAAAAATTGATTGTACTGTTAGAGTAAGACTCTTTAAAAAATAAAATATCTTTATATTTTAGCTTGTTAACTTTTTAAAAACTGATGCCCACATATAATAGTTGGTGTTCACAATCTAATACATTTGAAAGAAATCGTTTTTGAAATGAAGTTTAACACAGTTTCCTTTGAACTACACAGAAGTAAATACAGTTATGAATAGTGAGAGTTCATCTTCCAGTAAAGGGTTTCAAAATCAGAAATAAGTTGTTAGCCATCAGTGTGTGACTGCCTGGGTCCTGTTCTCCTTCCACCTCATCCCTACCCCCCGTATTGGGTCTTTTTTTCACATAGAAAACATGGAGGGGTGGGGGCTTCTCTGAGAATGTCTTTCTGAAGGCTTGGGAGAGGGAGAGTCTCAACTGAGAAGACTGGGGGGAGAAGACAGGGCACAGCACAGGCACCAGCGTGAGTTGATGAAGCTCCTCAGGGCTCCCAGGGTGGAGACCCCCAAGGATGCTGGCAGCCTTCTGCATGCCATCTCCCCAGCTCTGAGGGAGCCTGTGCATGGACGGTAACTGGACTCAGCCTGCCACCTCACACAAGCCACATGCTCCACCAGGGAATGAGTCTGAGGGACAGGCATCGCCATTCGTGCATTACAGGAGGATTCGTACAGTGAGCCTGGTGAAGCTCGGACAGTGGGCTGCTCTTGCGTCGCAGATCTGCGATCTCTCAGAAAGGAGGAGGTTGTTCACCAGCCAGTGAGCTGTAGGTTAAAGAAAAGTTGGATTTTAATAAATCTTTTCTTTAATAGCATTTTTCCTGATTTTAAAATGAATGCACTCCAAATATAGAAATAGTGGAAAATTCAGAAAAGTATAAAGAAAATAAACACTTGAAATCTTACCACCCAGAGATTCCTTAGAATAGCATAATGAAGAAATTTAAATCATCATATAATTCTGCTTCCACTTTCTGGAGATAACCGCTGTTAATAGGTGTCCTGTGTTCTTCTATATATGCACGTAGGAATACATAGTTTACATAGATGGGATCATACCATGATGCTATTTTTAAGCCTTTTTTATTATCAACGTAATAAAAATGTGTCCATAACTAAATATCTACATTATTTTAAGAGTTCCAAAATAAGCAATTTTTCCAGTCATCAGGAACTTTTTTTGTAAAATATATCGTGTGTGTGTGTGTAGTAGTTTTTAAGGGGAAAAAGTATAGAAGAACATCCATGTCTAAGGAGAAGAAGGACTTCTTTGGATGACTTTTCTGCTTTGTAGTTTGCTGTATTTTTCCAATAATTACACTCCTTAAAGTAACCACAGCTAATATTTTGGTATATTTCCTAACAATTTTAAAGCATCATTGGAATCATGCTGTATATAGGATTTTCTACCCTCTCTAAGTCATCTAGTGGTGTTCAATGGACATTTGCCTGTATCACTGATGGCTATATGATGTTTTTTCACGTGGGGATACTATGATTTTTTTTTCTTTCCTCTGTCTTGGACAGTTTGTACTATTTATGATTTTTTTCACTGTGTAATGCTGTGATGAATAGTTGTGTCCCTGAATTATTTTGTTTCCCTGTCTGAATACTCCTTAGAATTCAATCTTAGGAGTATAGTCACTGAGTCAGAAGGTGTAAAACGTTTAAGGCTCCCATTGCATATGAACAGACTGGCTTTAAGAGTTTCTGCTCATTAATTACTTGTCAAATAAGGTCTTGCTCATTGGTTATAATAAAATGTGTGCTGAAGGTGACTGTTATTATCTTATTTTTAAAGCAGATCTTTCAGTCCTATTCATTGAAATGTTTACAAATATTATATTTAAACATAAAAACCATGCTTCTTTCCCCCAAATTTTTCAAAAGTATTTTAAAATTAAAGGTAAGCAGTCATCTTAAAGAAAGTTTAAAAAAATAAAGAAAAAAATCATCCTAATGTAGCCACAGTTATTGTTTTGTCAAATCTCCTTCCTCCCTTTTTCTGTGAATTTTACACATTTGGAATAAAA
This sequence comes from Tursiops truncatus, assembly GCF_011762595.2. Lineage (NCBI taxonomy): Eukaryota > Metazoa > Chordata > Mammalia > Artiodactyla > Delphinidae > Tursiops > Tursiops truncatus. The sequence goes on along the minus strand of NC_047037.1, from coordinate 135,605,556 downwards.
GTATATGTAGTTTTCGTATCCTCCTTTTTAAATTGAACATTCTATTGAAAGCATTTCTTCCGTGTTGCTACGTAGTCTTCATAACTATCATTTTTAATGGTTACAAATTATTCCACTGACCTCATGTAATTTACGTAACCATTTCCCTACTGAACTCTTACGTAATTTCCAGTTTTTTACTTTTATAACACAGTGGTGCATGTGGGCTATTTCCTTAGGTTTGAATCCTCAAAGTGGATTGACTGGGTCTGGATTTAAACTTTTGTTCATTCAGAATTTTCACTAACTCATAGTGGCCTGTCTTCTTGGTTAGTTTTTTTTAAAAAATAAGTTTATTTATTTATTTTTGGGCTGCATTGAGTCTTTCTTGCTGTGCGCGGGCTTTCTCTAGTTGCAGCGAGCAGGGGCTACTCTTCCTTACAGTGCACGGGCTTCTTATTGTGGTGGCTTCTCTTGTTGCAGAGCACGGGCTCTAGGCGCATGGGCTTCAGTAGTTGTGGCACGTGGGCTCAGTAGTTGTGGCTCGCGGGCTCTGGAGCGCAGGCTCAGTGGTTGTGGCGCACAGGCTTAGTTGCTCCACGGCATGTGGGATCTACCCAGACCAGGACTCGAACCTGTGTGCCCTGCATTGGCAGGCAGATTCTTAACCACTGCACCTCCAGGGAAGTCCCTTGGTTAGTTTTAATTATTGAAACTTAATTCCAACAACAACGTGAAGTTCAGGACGTTCCGGTTGGCAGGGAACCCAGTAGGAGCTGTGATGTCCTTAGTAACAAAGTGGTCAGGACGCTGTCCTGTTTGCCAAGTGAGCCTTGGGAGCTCTGGATGTTTCAGACCAAAGGGAAGTGTACAAAAACAGAGCACTTTCCTCGCGTGCCCTGTTGGTATACAGTGCATGCCCTCTGCTGCCACTCACAGAAACCATTTATTAAGCAGCCTTTGCCAACAAGGAAAAAAAGCAGAGACAGGGAGGTAGTCATTATGTAACCCCCTCCTCTTTTTTTTTATTCTTTTTTTCCCCTCCTTTTTCTATTTCCTTTTGTGAGAATGACATCAACTCGGGATGGAAATGCATTTATGGTGTCTCCTTTCTGCTGAAGTAACCTAGAGACTTCATCTTCAGAGATGCAAAATTGAGATTTTGCAAACGTTCATAAATACTTCTTTGTTGACCGTGAGCCATGTGGTTTGGCCCCCAGAGTTATCTTAGATAGCACAAATAAATCTGGCGGCCTCCACTGGCCTCAAACTAAACATTACACCACCCCCAGTCCCCCGCCCCCCCATTGTCTCCCTCCTCGCAGAATTTCCTCTTGGCCTTCAGCAGCACAAGCTCAGTCTTCTCATCAATTGCCCTGTTAACTGCTGCCAGCGCTCCAGCAGTTTAGTGCATATGTTCCCTTCATCATTTCTCTTTGTTCTAGAAAAGGCTGTGCTTGGTTTCTGAACCTCCCCGCCTCCCCTCGCCTAATTCCACCATCACCACCGCTTCCTAGAGACATGACCTTCTACAGTCTACATGTTCATTTACAGAACATCCTAGATTTCTGCCATGGAGAGAGCCTTCACTGTCTGCTCACACGTGCAAAATCATCCCCCGCGCCCCGTCCCACAGAAAAATTGGTTAGGCGTCTTCGGCCCAGAACTCGTGCCGTAGGAGCCCAGGTGAAGGGCTGCTGGGTCTCTCTGGGAAGCAAGAGGCTCCTGGGAGACAATGTTACCTCCCTGCGCAGATAAAGATTCCTTCTTAGGGTTTTCTGCCGCTCCAACGCAAGAAAAGGACGCTTTATTCTTGGAGCTCAACAGTGTATAGGCAGAGTCGATCTCAATGGGTTATTCATGGTGTCCAAGAGAAATACTTCTGGAGCTGTATTTCATGTGAGATGGAAGTGGGCTTGGCACCCAGACAGGGGGGCTGGCTGCTCGCTGGGAATGCCCCGTGGCTGTCAGACCAGCCCAGCCCCTGCCTGATGCGGCCAGGCTCTTCTTAGCAAGTCAAGGGGGCTTCTGGCTCCTCCCCACCGGGCCTGCCTGCGCCCTGCGAGGCTCTGCCAGCCCGCCTGCGTGCGCAGAGACCCCCTGGTTGTTTTGGCCTTTAAGTATTTTCTGTCTCTTACCATGTGTAAAGTTCCACCCCATTCCCTGAGCCGGGAGGAGAGGATGAAGGGCTATCAGAGCGTGGTCCCTCTCCTCAGCACGGGGGTGCTGTGGAAACCCTGGAATCGTTCGTGGAAACTTTGTTTGTGCAAAATACCACCTCGCTGTCATTCCTGCCCTTGCCACTTCACTCCCCCAGAAAAGTATTTCAAAGAGGCCTCTGCAGCGGCACTGACCGTGGACAAACCTGATGTTTCGCTTTGTCTGATAAACCCGACGGTGAACTATGCCTGCTCAGTACCTGGTCAGCAGCTCCTGGGAAGGCACAGGAAAACCTTCCTAACGTGGAGTTAAATGTGTAGAATGGAACTGGGAGGAAATTCTCAGAGTGAGGGATTGTTTCCCCTTTCCTTTTCTGGGGAAAAAAGAGAAAAGAAAAAATAGTTAATGTCAACTCCTTTGGTGGAGATATAGTGCGCTTTTCTAACTATCCCCCAAAGGGAAGTTTGTATTCTTTTAAATAAAACCATTTTAAAAGCAGAACTCAAGCCTAAAAGGATCCAAGGTTCTCCTGAGTTCTCAGAAGGTGTAGATTTATTTACTATAGTTAAAACATAATTAGTTCTCAGGGGATAGTGTGTATTTTAAACAGCTTTATTGCCACCATATTAGTTTTCTGAATAATCAGAAACTTCTGTTATGATTATGTTCTAGTGTTCAGACAGAAACGCACTGTAAGTAGAAACAAATGTCAGGAATTGCTAGTTGTCATTCGAAGAAGGGACACCGCATCAGCGGGGGAAGAAAGAATTTGATAGGATATTCCAAGGAAATGTAATCTAACAATGTCTTGAATAAACCTAATGACAGCTTGGGCAGGTACACGTGCACACACACTGCCCCCCCCAACCATCTTTTTTTATATTAAATGGCGTTTTCTTTGTCCCTTTTCCATCATTCTCACTACAGAGGCTGGGAATGGGGTCAGTATCCCTTGAAACCCGTAAGATGGCTCTTCCTTACTAACACATTCACAAATGAGTGCAAACAGTGTCCCCCACTTTCAGCTCTCGGTTCTCATGTCGTGTCACTGTTCTGGCTGACTGGTCTTTCCCACCATTTGCAGGTTGATGTTTGAGATGCCACAGGAAATGGGTTTAATCGCCATCGCAGTCCACCAAACGCAGGGCAAAGGTCAGTCATCTTTTGTTACTGTTTCTGTGGTTTTTGTTTTCTAAAATCTGTGACTCTCCTGGCCAGAGAGCCAATTGATTGCATGTGCTGATCATCGACATGACTCGAGTCAGAAGTTGTTTTCACACACCCCTAAAATGGAGAAGAGGGAGGAAAATCAATTAGAAGATTGAACCTTAGAAGAATTAAAGCATTCTCTTAAACCGAGATGTTTAATTAATTGACGTCCGCTTCTGATGGTTTTAATGTTCATTTACCTACGTCTTGTAAATTCTTCTTTCTGACACATTCTAGGCATTGCAGTGTGTGAATAATTACTATGTTATAGAGACGTTTATTTTCCTGAAGGTTCTCTGTGAGGTGCCTTCTGTGTCTATACCAAGGGTCACATGGAGGGGTCTTTCGTCTGCCAGCTGGCACTGGAATTTGCGTGGAGTGGACACTCGATCAACGATCAATGCATATTCACAGAATGACCACAAAGAAGCCAAGGGCTGCCCAGAGCTTCCAACACCTGCTGACTCTCGGAGGCAAGAGCCCACATCCTCCCAGAATCCATCTGGGGTCCAGCCGCAAGCAGATTCGTGCTCAGTGGTCATACGGGGAGCGATTGGCCCCTGTCTCTCCCCACCCCCAGCTGGCAGCAGGCCGACCCAAACGTCCTTTTAACTCTCAGAGGCTCTTATGTCTTTCTCAGAAGAAGCAATGAAATAAGAAATCCACTGTTTTCACTTCTTTCTCTTGAGCATGTCTTTTGAACATAACTCAAAGAGAGGAAAAAAATTTATTTTATTCAAGGCTGTGGTGCTCAATAAGGTGGTTTAAAAAAAGACATGGAAGAAGTTTGATTATACCTCTCGTTTTGATTATGTTATTTTCTTGACTTGTAGTTTTTAAGAAAAATAACTCAGAGAGTTAATATCAGGGATCATTTTTCAAATTCAGCTTCCTTTAAAAAAAAAAAAACAGCAAGATATAATTCACATACCATACAGTCCCCTACTTTAAAGTGTACTATTCTGTGGTTTTTAATGTATTCACAGTGTTATGGGACCATCGCAGTAGGGATCAGTTCTAGCAAATGGCTTCCAGGACCTCTCCTGGACCAGTATAGATTCGGTCCGGTTTCCCCACTGTCTCTGTTTTCACCTGCGCATTGCCGTATGGTGAGAATTAAACTGAGAGTGATGTTCAGACACTGTGTAAGACTTTATCATCAAAGTATAAATGATATGCTCACAGAGGGAGGACATTATGCTAATTATTGGAAACTTGTTCAGCAACAGAGCTTCGGATTTTAAGAAGCTTCTCTGTGTTGAGTTAACCCCGGAATAACCAAGCATGTTCATCAGTCATTCAGGTGGGACAGGCCTTTAGTGTGTGGCCCTGAGGCCTCGGCAGTTTTTCTGGCGTTATGTGCATCTGAGTCTGTTCATGGTGCAGAATGGCCGGTTTCCTGATGGCGCTTGTGTTCCAGGGCGGGGAAGGAATGCTTGGCTGAGCCCCGTGGGGTGCGCTCTTTCTACCCTGCTCGTCTCCATCCCGCTGAGATCCCAGCTGGGACAGAGGATTCCGTTTGTCCAGCATCTGATGTCTCTGGCTGTCGTGGAGGCGGTAAGGTCCATTCCTGGGTACCAGGTACGTGCAGTTCATCACCGTCACATCCCCACCATGCATGCACATCTCAGTTCAGCTGTGTTTGTAGTATGCGTCTGAATGATTCCTTCATGTGGAGCCTCAGCCTACTTTTGCAAAGCTGGCAGCAGGGTACTATTGGAGGTTTAAAAGCACCGTCAGGTTTATAGCTGCCTCAGGCTTGCTGCAAGGTTTATAGCTGCCTCAGGCTTGCTGCAAGGTTTATAGCTGCCTCAGGCTTGCTGCAAGGTTTATAGCTGCCTCAGGCTTGCTGCAAGGTTTATAGCTGCTTCAGGCTTGCTGCAAGGTTTATAGCTGCTTCAGGCTTGCTGCAAGGTTTATAGCTGCTTCAGGCTTGCTGCAAGGTTTATAGCTGCTTCAGGCTTGCTGCAAGGTTTATAGCTGCCTCAGGCTTGCTGCAAGGTTTATAGCTGCCTCAGGCTTGCTGCAAGGTTTATAGCTGCTTCAGGCTTGCTGTGATTATTTTCCAGAATTCCCTTTCTGTCCTTTTGTCAGATTTGTCAAATGTCCTAGTAAGGGCAAGCCTCTTATTCCTTTCTGCCTCCCTCCCTCCCTCCCTCCCTCTCTCTTTCTCTCTTTCCTTCCTTCCCTCCCTCCTTCCTTCCCTCCTCCCTTCCTCCCTCCCTCCCTCCCTCCCTCCCTTCCTTCCTTTCTTTCTTTCTTATTGAAGCACATTGGACTGGATAGGTCTATTTATCTGTGGTGCTTTCTGGTGAAAAGGATTATTTTATAGGCCTAAACAAACCTTCTCATTTCCTACCTTCATTTACCACAGCCTGTGCTCAGCAAAGCTATCCCTTGTCTGTGGCTGCCCAAGTTCAATGTGCATGTTCGTTTAGGGCCATTTGCACCCAGCTGTAGGGACAGATGTACCTGCTACATCAGTACTTTTGAATGCTTTGGTGTCAGTTATTAAGAAGACAAGGAAAAGAGAGCAGTTAACACAGTCATGAAACCTTTCTCCCATTCCCCAGCCTCGACTTGCTGTATCCTCCTCCTCCTTTTCCTGGAAGAATTTCTTATGGATATAAAAAGGGTGTTCTTGGGACTTCCCTGGTAGCACAGTGGTTAAGAATCCACCTGCCAATGCAGAGGACGTGGGTTCGAGCCCTGGTCGGGGAAGATCCCACATGCCGCAGAGCAACTAAGCCCATGTGCCACAACTTCTGAGCCTGCGCTCTAGAGCCCGTGAGCCACAACTGCTGAAGCCCGTGCTCCGCAACAAGAGAAGCCACAGCAATGAGAAGACTGCACACCGCAAGGAAGAGCAGCCCCCGCTCGCAGCAACTAGAGAAAGCCTGCACGCAGCAATGAAGACCCAACGCAGCCAAAAATAAATAAATATTTTTTAAAAAAAAGATTCATTCATCTAAAAAAAATTAAACATATAAAATAAAAATAAGGGGGTTCCTTCCCAGCCTCCCTCCCCACATACAGCTCTTAACGTCAGGCTAAAAACAATTATTGTATTAATTCATGAAGCAAGATGCTAAGATCATGACTTTGAAAGGGGGTCTGTCATGAGTGCTTCAATGGAGAAGCAGTCCTCTCCACTGCCCCCTAAGCTCCTCCGATGTGGCCATGTCCTCATAGTCATGGTATGTGGGACCAGGGTACATGTTTCCCGTATTACGTCAAGTCATTGGCACGTATGCCGAAGCGTGAGATTTGTTACCGGGCGCTCAGCATCCTTGCTGTGTCTCATGGGCTTAGGCTCCTCAGATTGTCACCAGCCTTCACAGGCCCAGCGTGCAGCCCCTGAACTGGACACTTCACCTTGCACTAAGCAGTTGAGAAGATAAAATTCTGTTGTGGGGAAAATATTTTTAACCCTAGCAACAGGTTAATTAGTCTTAGGAAAATAAAGTAAAAATTTAAATTAGTCTGTTTAGCTTTTTCATGGCTTTAACTTTGACCTCGTAGCCTCACTTGTTAACTTAGCAAGCACTTTCTGAGTGCCCACTGTGCGCGAAGGCTCTGCCAGGTGCTGGGGTAGCGGGTGGGGAGGTGAAAAGCTTGCCCTCAACAATGGACCCGGGGGTGTGTCCCCATTCTCCTTAAGAAGCTCCCACCAAAGTTCCTATCCCATTTCTGCAGCTGTCCAGCTCAGCCTTATCTTCTTTTTTTTTTTTTTTTTTTTTTTTTTGCGGTATGCGGGCCTCTCACTGTTGTGGCCTCTCCCGTTGCGGAGCACAGGCTCCGGACGCGCAGGCTCAGCGGCCATGGCTCACGGGCCCAGCCGCTCCACGGCATGTGGGATCTGCCCGGACCGGGGCACGAACCCGTGTCCCCTGCATCGGCAGGCGGACTCTCAACCACTGCGCCACCAGGGAAGCCCTATCTTCTTATCTGTATGGTTTTGGATTGGCTTCGTTCTCATTTTATTTTCAGTCTTACTGAGATATAAATGACATACTGCAGTGTGTAAGTTGAAGGTCTGCAGCATGATGACTTGACATGCGTATATTGTAAGATGATCTCCACAGGAGGTTTTATTAACATATATCACCTCATATAGTTATTAAAAAAATTTTTTTTCCCCTGTGATGAGAACTTTTAGGATCTACTCTCTTAGTATTGGGTTGGCCAAAAAGTTCGTTTGTAACAGCTTACAGAAAAACACGAACGAACTTTTTGGCTAACCAAATATTTATTTATTTATTGATTGATTGATTGCGGTACATGGGCCTCTCACTGTTGCAGCCTCTCCCGTTGCGGAGCACAGGCTCCGGACGCGCAGGCTCAGCGGCCATGGCTCACGGGCCTAGCTGCTCCGCGGCATGTGGGATCTTCCCGGACCGGGGCACGAACCCATGTCCCCTGCATCGGCAGGCAGACTCTCAACCACTGCGCCACCAGGGAAGCCCTATTTATTTATTTTGGGCTGCGTTGGGTCTTCATTGCTGCGTGCGGGCTTTCTCTAGTTGCAGCAAGCGAGGGCTACTCTTCCTTGCAGTGCGTGGGCTTCTCATTGCGGTGGCTTCTCTTGTTGTGGAGCACGGGCTCTAGGTGCGCAGGCTTCGGTAGTTGTGGCTCGTGGGCTCTAGAGCGCAGGCTCAGTGGCCATGGAGCACGGGCTTAGTTGCTCTGTGGTATGTGGGATCTTCCCGGACCAGGGCTCGAAGCATGTCCCCTGCATTGGCAGGCAGATTCTGAACCACTGCGCCACCAGGGAGGTCCTGAATATTCATTTTTCACCGAGTCTAATTAGCTTACACACTACAGCTACAGGGTGGTTGAAATAGGCCCCCCGTTGTGCTGGGTTGGCCTCTCTTACATCCTGCCCTTCTTGTCCCCGGCCAGATGTCACCATCTGCCCACGAACCATACCCAGACTGGTCGGACCGGGGGCAGTGCGGTGGCCTGTGTGCCGTCCCTTCCGGAGCCCGTGCTGGGTTGCCCGCCCTTGCTCCTGCTGCTCTTCTGTCCTCGAGGTCCTGCTGGACTTCTACAGCCTCCCCCCACCCGTGTATCCTGCTCCTGTTATCTTCTCTGCACCTCCAGGTCCTATTTGCCCTGAGCGTCCTGGCTCAAATGCCTTTCCTGGAAACTGCTAGCTACAAACTCTCCCTCCTCCAATGCCATGCAGCGCTTTCAAATGTCTAGGCCACTTTTAGGGCACCTCCCTTGGATTGCTTGAAGCAGGGTTATTTGTGCTCCGGTTCTAACTCCTACAAAGCAACCAGCTCTTGGAACACAGGATTGGTTTTATTTTGGTCCTCAAAGAGCCTAGCGTAGTGCTTTATACCTGGAAGGCCTGTAGTAGCTGTCTGAATAAAAGGTTGAGACAATGAAAAATAAACACCTGAACTTTCTCTTCATCTTGGAATAGATGTCCTGTTCACCTGGTTGAGAACCCAGAATTTCACAGGTTGCATCATTAACTAACTAGACCTGAAAATGTGAAGTGAAACAGGAGCCCGAAAGCAGGGGCAGCACAGAAGTAAGCAGCGGCCCCTGTAGTGGAGGAGCTGTTTCTGAGCTCCGGCCGGGACTGTGCTGGCCACCGTGGGACGTGGGTAGGCAAGAGAGGAGAAAGAAGGGGAATTGGGAGAGTGACCAGGACCATGGTCTCCAAGGTGCAGATTTTCTAGACCAGCGTTTCTCACTCTCAGCACTGCTGACGTTTGGGCCCCTCCATCTCGGTTGTGGGCCCATCCTGGGCATTATGGGCGGTGGCGCAGCATCAGTAGCCTTTCCCCACTAGACGCAAGTAGGATTCCTTCAAGCTGTGACAAGCACAAATGCCTCCCAATATTGCCAGATGTCCCCTGGGGGACAGACTTCCCACCCCACCTCCACCCATCCCCCCGAACCTTATTTTAGTCAGAAAAGTAATATGAGGTTTCCCTATCATAGAGCAGATGAGCTTTTAAAGGACAGAAACATGTTCTAACTGGCCAAGGTGAAAAGAAGTCCTGCTGGAGGGAGGGAAGAGGATTGCTAGGAAGCGGCAGGCTGCATAGCATAGGGTTAAGCTCCCAGGGGTTGGTGTCAGAAAGCCCTGGGTTTGTATCCCAGCTCTGCCACTTGCAGGTGGCGCAGACTCAGGCAAGCCAGGCAGTGTCTCTAAGCTTCAGCCCTCCCTTTGTTAAATAGAGATGATACTAGTAGCAACACATGGGCTTGGTATAAGTGATGTGCAGGCTAACACCGAGTTGGGGCTTGGTGCCGTGCCTGCCCCCAGTGAAGAAAGAGCCAGCCCTCTGGGACTGAGGCCATTATCTACTCTCTGGTCTCTTGGTTTTATTTTGCTGAGTGTCTCTCTTCCAGCCTCATGTGTCCAGATGGGCTTCCTTCTACCCACACCTGCCTGCCAGTCCCAGACCCAGGAGCCCTGGCAGTTCTGGTGCCCACTGGGTCTCACCCAGTCTGTGTGCCCCAACTTCACAGTCATGGCAGGAGGTGGGGGTCTGGGTGGCCCAGTTCAAGGCAGTGTCCGCCCTTGGCCCGTTCCACTGAGACCAGGCACAGGCAGGGTTGCCCAGGCCACATCCTTCAGGATGGAGAGGCAGCAGGCCACTGGACAAGTCTATTTCTCTTTCCCGAGTTGACTGGTGGCCGTTCATGGAGACCTTCTCTAATAACTCAGTAAAACGAGGTGCTCCTCTCTCTCTCCAGAGCATTCTGCTGGCACATTTCTCCCTGACTTTTAGGACGTTGGTTAATCCAGGGCCATTCGTCTCTCTCTTGAGCAGAAGCTCCTTAAGGGAAAAGAGCCCTGAGAGTATTATTCTCTCCCTGCCCCCTGTCCCCAGCACACAGTGGTACTCTGTGGTGTGGTTGTTGATATCGGGATAATGAACTTAACTCCCAAGGTAGGCGTCTTCGGAGAGTGTTTTTGTTGATGAACAGTGATGGGGGTGGGGAGAATGCTGGGATTCCTGTTGAGTGTGTTCTTTAGGTCTCCTTCCCTCTAGCCCCACCAGGTACTTTAATACTGGATTGTTCCAAAGCGGTGATTAGCTGTCTCAAAAAGAAGAGAGGATGAGACTCCCTGTTCCATTTGTTTCAAGAGTATTCTGTTCATCTTTTTTCTTTTGTTTTATTTTAGCTGGATGGCCTCTTCTGGTCCCTTTGTGTCTTCTGGCTGCTTGATTAATATGTAGATTTTCCTTTAGGATATCAACTTACGAGTGAAGTGGCCCAACGATATTTATTACAGTGACCTCATGAAGCTTGGTGGAGTTCTGGTTAACTCAACACTTATGGGAGAAACATTTCATATACTTATTGGTAAGTTTTTAAAGCCTTCCACCAGAATTTTTAGATTAATAAAAATAAAAGTGGTTCACACATGGCTGTATTGGGGGGAGTGGATTATCATATGGGATTACTTTTTCTTTGAGTCTTGAGTTATAGAACACAATATGTGTGCACAACAGGCCAGATTGGTAGAAAGCCCTTCAAAGGGTTTAGTGTTCCTATCTATGGCCATGGAAACCACCGAATTGGCATCTCATCAAACAGGCGTTTTCTTATACCTCTCCACACTCCTGCTTCTCAATGAATTAGAAACAGTGAAAGTAAACATTTACTGTATTATTTGGTAATAAGAAAAGAAAGCTAATTTCAAGGATGGGTGTCCTTGCAGTCTTTCTTGTATTCTTAATCTGACCTTCCCAGTCCCTGGAAAAGTTGCCTTCTTTTTGACCTCAGAAGAAACTCCAGGCTGGTCAGGGTGGGGTAAAGAATCCCTGTTTCCCATCAGCACGTCCGTATCAGGCAAGGAGATGGATCTGAAGTGGCTTCAGAAGTTCCTCGGCCCCTGGTCATCCAAGCATCAGCTTCTCCCTAATGCCCAGGAGAGTTTGATTGGTGTTCAGAAATCAGTGATGGAGAGAAAACATGTGATTGTGTGTTAGAAGCGCCAGCCAAAGAATACAAGGTGTATGCTTCCAGCTCTGCTACCAACAGGCAATATTATTCTAGGCAAGCTTCTTCATACCCTCCGAGCTCCGTTTGCCATCTATAAATGAGTAACTGGGCTAGGTGCAGAGATTCCTAATAGGGCCCACAGATATTGAGGAGGCCCAGTGCTGGGTTTCCTTCAGGGAGCTAGGGAATTTTGTCAGTGTGGGGGGAATGAAACATTTTCCTGCGGGGAGAATCCATAGCTTTCTTAAGGCGTTGGGACGTGGGGGAGGGGGACAGGGGGGCATTTTTGGAGAAAGATTCAAGGTCACCGTCAGGGGTGCTTGCTGGTCTTTAGAAAGACGCAGCCTAAGTTGACAGTAGTTCATGTAGCTATTTTCCCAGCACTTTGGATTTCTGAATACAGGGGAGCTTTTTCAGCGCTATATACACTTAATTGAATGCTTTATATGCCACAGGTGCTTCAGCTATTGTGCATGTTGTCCAATGAAAGAACAAATGAACAACTGCAAATTCTGCCCCTGTTGCTCTAGTTACTTGTTTTTTACGTTGCTTTGTATTTTAATAGCCAGTATATTTAAAAAAATAATAATCTGAGGCCAGTCAGTCCTTCCCTTAACACTGAAAGTGGCGCAGAACATTTACCAAAAAGTAGTTATTGTAAATATCGTTGTTCTATCTGAGGCAAGTATTTTGGGAATTTTTTTCCCAGAGGCCCTGAAAAAAACGATAGTCTTCCTGCCTAGTTCTTGCAGTATTTTATTCCTTATTGAAGACCTCTTTGAGGTTGGTTCAGGGCCCTGCTGAAAACCAAGGTTCGGCTTTTCTAAAGTCTCCCCTCTCCTGCAGAGAACAGTGGTGTTAAGTAACAGCAGAGATAAGCCAGAAACTCACTCTCCTGAAGCCTTGGTTTAGGGGCTTGTGAAAGAGCCACTAAACATGGGTTGGCCTTTTGCCAACAGTGTAACCCTAGCACCAAAGACTTCCAAGGATAAAGCATTAAAAGATGTGTTTTAGGGTTAAGTCATGACCAAGGTTGGAAATCTCTGAATCCAGAGTTTACTTCTTAAGACCTGAATAAAATTCTTTATGTGTAAGCATGTGTTCCATTATTTAAATAGAAAAAGAAACAAGAGATTTTGTTTTACATCCGGCTCAGTGCAGAGCTCCAGTTCTTGGCTAGACCACAGGAGGCGGTCGTTTCAGAAGCAACTCTGTTTTGTCCCATTCGTAGCTTCTGCTTAATTGAATCAAATCTGGCTTGCTTTTTTTGCCCAACTAATTTGTAATCTGGAATGGTTCTGGTTTGATCGGGATAGTGAGGGAAGGGTGAGAAAGGAAGATGGGCTTAAAGACGTAAGTCTTTCTCTAAGTGGCCAGAGACAATAAACTCAAAATGAGGACAAGGAAGCAGGAAGTTGACAGTAAAAACTGTAACTTTTTCCAGGTGGTTCAGAGAAACGTGTGATGTCGTCAGTAGGTTGAGCTACTCGTGTTTTCAATTGTTTGTTTTTGCCCAGGCTGTGGATTTAACGTGACTAACAGCAACCCTACCATATGCATCAACGATCTCATCACAGAATACAATAAGCAACATGGGGCCGAACTAAAGCCCTTAAGAGCTGATTATCTCATCGCCAGAAGTGTGACTGTGCTGGAGAAGCTGATCGACACATTTCAGGACGAAGGGCCCAATGGCGTTCTTCCTCTCTATTATAAATATTGGCTACACAGGTCAGTGCTGGCTTGTCTTCATTCTTTTAAAATTCCTTTATTAAATCAGTAGTTTAATATCTTAAAACGAGAAACTAAACACTGGTCTAGATCATTATCTTTTACTTTACTGATGGATAAACCTGGTGGATACCACCTTGAGCAAGTTAGCATCTCCAGTCATTGGGACAAACGGGCATCCTGTGCCTCCTGGTGGGATGCCCTGGGAAAGACACAACATCACTGGAGATTTTCCTGCCCAGCATGTTTAAGCTGAATCTAATTGTGAGGAAACAGGCAGATCTAAAATGTGGGACATTCTTGATAACAGTCATCTTCAAAGTGAGATCTCCCAGCAGCAGTGGCAGCCTTACCTGGGAACTTGTTAGAAACGCAGATTCTTGACTTCCACCCTGGACTTCCTAAATCAGAAACTCTGAGGCTGGGGCCCAGCATTGTGTTTTAACAAAGGCTCCAGGGGATTCTCAGGCACTTCAATTTGAGAAGCACTGATGTATACCAATAGGCCTCTACCCTTCAACAATGGCAGTGTCTTAAAAACACAGAGAAGGTGGGAGTTTTGTGATTAGAGAAGACTAAGGAGGCATGACAGTTAAATGCAATATGTGATTCATAATCAGATCCTGGAAGGGAGGAAATAGCCACAAAGAATATTAATGAGACAATGGGGACATTTGAACAGGCAGTGTGTATTAAATAATGTTATTGTATCAAGATCAAATTTCTTTTTCTTTTTTTTTTTTTTTTTTTTTTTGCGGTACGCGGGCCTCTCACTGTTGTGGCCTCTCCCGTTGCGGAGCACAGGCTCCGGATGTGCAGGCTCAGAGGCCGTGGCTCCCGGGCCCAGCCGCTCCGCGGCATGTGAGATCTTCCCGGACCGGGGCACGAACCCGCGTCCCCTGCATCGGCAGGCGGACCCTCAACCACTGCACCACCAGGGAAGCCCAAGATCAAATTTCTTGAGAGTGATAATGATATTCTGGTTTTGTAGGAGATACTTCTTATTCTTTGGAGATACATGCTGAAGTATTTAAGTATAAAGTGTCACAATGCCTGCAACTTATTTGTAAATATCAGCAAAAACCACCCCCACAAAACTGTAAGTGTGTGTGTGTGTAAAGAGAGCAAACATGGGAAATGTTACCAGTTGGTGTGAATATAAGTGAAAGGGGAATATGAGGTTCATTGTACTATTTTTCACCTTTTCTGTAGGTTTGAAATTCTTCAAAATAAAAATTGGGGAGGTACAGAGTCCGTACTTTTAAAACTGCTAACAAGGATGTAACTCAACAGTTGCATTTGGAAACTGTTCTAAAGAAGTAAAATTAGAATGAGTTTAACTTATAATTGATGCTACCCAACTTGATAAAGAGTTTTGAACACAGCCAGAAAGTGGCCAGTCTCAGCCAAAAAACCTAGAGGGTTGCACAGTGTTTCTTTAAAGTAGCTAGAGAGACTTCCCTGGTGGCACAGTGGTTAAGAATCCGCCTGCCAATGCAGGGGACGTGGGTTCGAGCCCTGGTCTGGGAAGATCCCACATGCCGCAGAGCAGCTAAGCCCGTGTGCCACCACTACTGAGCCTGCACTCTAGAGCCCGCGAGCCACAACTACTGAGCCCGTGTGCCACAACTACTGAAGCCCGCACGCCTAGAGCCTGTGCTCCGCAACAAGAGAAGCCACAACTATGAAAAGCCTGCGCACCGCAACAAAGAGTAGCCCCCGCTCGCCACAACCAGAGAAAGCCTGTGTACAGCAACAAAGACCCAATGCAGCAATAAATAAATAAAAACTAAAGTAGCTAGAGGGTAAGGAAGTGGTGCAAATAATCATTCCAGATGATCAGAATGAGGAGTGACGTCGTTTATAAGGGAAGCAATTCCTAACTCCCTAGTGGACTTTCCTTCGCCCTGGTTATGCAGGTAGTTTTCAGGACAATTCAGGGGAGACCAGTGGAAGTCAGAGCTCGGGCTCAGATTCATTTTAACTATATCCATCCCAGCCCACCCCCGAATCCTTTCGCATAATGGATAATTGCTGAACAATTGTCTCAAGCAGCAGCATTACATTTCCCTGGTGACTGGGGGCTGTTCTTCATTTTCAGTGCTCAGCAGGTCCGCCTGGGAAGTGCTGAGGGACCAAAGGTGTGGATAGTGGGCCTAGATGATTCCGGGTTCCTTCTGGTTCACCAGGAGAACGGCGAAGTGGTGACTGTGCATCCAGACGGCAACTCCTTCGACATGCTGGGAAACCTCATAATCCCCAAACAGCCGTAGTCCTGTCTGGAGCGTCTGCTGGGCCCCGGGCCACAGCTGGGATGAGCTGGGACGGGCGGAAGGGCAGAACCGCCGCAGGAGCATTGCACGTCGATTTCTGCCGCCTTTCCTAGCCCATGATCTGGAAAACGAATTCGGAGTTGTAGGCAAATGTTTTCTCCCTCCACTTAACCTGTTAATTCTTTAATTTTGTTCTGTTGTCATTTTATTTGGTGTTTGAAGATGCTGGGGGTGGAGGGTTGACAAGTGGAAGATTTAATTCAGGTATAAGCCCTGGCATAGGGTGTGAAATTCTTCTCCCCTCTTGGAATTGGATGCATCTTAATTGGGGAGGGGGGTAGTTTTTACATGGAAACAGCAATGGCATAATTCAAATGTTTTCCCAGTAGTGGAGGTCTCTACCCCTAGACTATTAAAAACAGATTTTAAAAAGGTTTTCGGGCCCAGACCATTGGTGAGTTAGAGGTAGGGTAACCCTGTTTACAAGCATCCAGGGAGGTGTTTTCCTACAGGAACATATATTGGCACTTAGTTATCATTTTATTTTTTTGTTAGTGAAGAAAAGAGAAGGTAGATTTCTAGTGTTACTCTCATCCTGTGGTTTGTGGTCCAATAACAATGTCTAAACGGAACAGAGGCTGGTATGCTTGCGATGACCTTGTAGAGGAAATCAGTTAATTACTTTGACATTAACTAATGAGCTCTCCTTTCATAAGTTTAAATTTACTGCATATTCTGAAGTGATGGGATCAAGTTCAGGGTCCTGAAAGCGTTGATCAGGCATTGCGCGGATGCGAGGTGGATGATTTGGGCCTAACAGCTGGGTTTGAAGTCTCATTCCACACGCAAAGGAGGATGTGGCGCTTGTAAGCCAGCTTCAGGCTCGCTTCGAAATCCTGCGGAACTGTGCAGTGCACACACTATAGAAGTACGTGGCATTTTATTTGCAAGTCACATTTTTTGGCCCCCTTTTCATATTGCCAAAAAAGAAAATGTTATTGCTACTGAATGCCATCAGTTAAGAGGATGGGTGTGTGTGTGTGAGAGAGAGCGAGAAACTTTAAAAGAAGATGTTCCAAATATGATGCCCTAAGAGTCTGCATGGAAGAACAAAAGAAAGGAAGCCTTTTGATATACATTTGCTATTTCCAGATGTATTCCATGCTTTTTCCATGTAACTCCTATCTCTGTTGAACTTGAGAATCGTACACATTACTTTGCAGCCTGAAAAGGCCAATTTTTGTCCACTTTTCTCTCTTCCTGCCATTCCCAACTGAAATTAGTGACAAGAAAACTTGATGAGGCTCTCAGCTTTGAACAGAATCCCCTTATTGTGCACTAGCACCCTCTTCATCCAGCTTTACCCAATCAGGCTAACTCCAGAAGCTTGTGGTTTCAGTATAAAATCTGCCTACCTGTAGCCAGGCACAGGCAGCCACATAGGAAGGAAACAAATAACACGTTTAGTTAAGTCCACTAACCCAATATGTGTGTTTTGGAAATGTAACTTGAAAAGAACTTCAGAAGTAATTTTTGCAAATAAGGCTTCAATTAGAATTATTCTTTTAAAAAAAACAAAAACAAAAAAACCCACTCTCTCCTAAATGCCCAAGTCTACATAAAAGTTTAAAGTCCACAGCACCCCAAAATTACAAAATGGTCTCACCCTTGAGAGGGCATCTGCAAAATATCATCAAGAAGAAAGATCTCAGGCTAATGTTGCAAGTTTCATTTCTCAAACTCTGTAATATAAGGCAAGTCATCTCTCAGAGCTGCCATCATTACTTTTTGAATTTCTTTGGGGGGTTATTTAATGAGAAACATGCTATGATTTGTTTTAAGCTGAAGTCCTATTCTAGACAGTCTGCTTTGGGGAAAAAAAAATGTTATCATTTAATTTCCTTTTGGTAAATTAAAACTAATGAAGTGTGGCCATGTCAAAGCAGATGGAGATGTTCCGGGCATATCACTTTGCCTCTGTGCTTTTAAGACTGTTCTTACTTGTGCCGACACCCAGTTGTCTTGAGGGAGACAACATAGACTTGGAGCAGATGCTGCGTTTTTCATAAACCTGATTTTGCCTCAGAGGAACCAAAGACTTTTGAAATTCTGCTTCATCTAGAACAGCTGAATAAAGGCATTTCCCTTACAGCTGTTAGCAGTAGGGAAACTTGCTGTACTGCACTCATCAATTTGGGCCGTTTATGCACCCGGCAATTGATGACCTCAAGGAGCTTTAAAGTCTTAACAGGAACTTTGCATTTTCTTCTTAATCTTTAAAACACGGCACCTAAACTCAGGATTGGCGTGTGCTCTTAGGATATTGAATTGTGCCCCAGTGCCCCCTAAAATAGGACACAGCAGTACCTGGGCTTCCGGGGCGTGCGCGCGCGCACACACACACACACACACACACACACACACACACACACAGACAGACACACACACACATATCCTGGCAGCGTTTACAGCGTGGAGGCAAAGCCGAAAGGATTTGTGTCCGGTGTGGGGCTCGCTGCTGCAGCCCCCTGATTGCTGTGGGTGGGTGCGCAGGCCCAGACCCGCGTAGCGTGCAACCGCACCCCTACCCCTACACACACACGGGGGCTGCATGGCCGCCTCTCACCCGAGAGTCTGGGAGCCAGGAGAGAAGCAGACTCACCCAACCATTTCAGAGTGCATAAAGGAGACATTTTAGGCTTACAGTCCATAGATCTGTTTGCTCGTAACAGACAAAGAATGGAGAGTCGGTATTCCTGGGTAACTACTATGCGTATTTGAAATAAAAGAAAGTGTGAAACCTCTGCATTTTTAGCTTTTCAAAGAATCATCTCTGAAAAGGAATTAATTTAAACCAATTCCTGTAAAAAGTAAGTCTATCAAAATAAACTTTAAGACTTTCTATATAGTTCAGGCTCATTGTTATTTTTACCACATTTCATTTGTAAAACTAAGCAACTACTTTTGGTTACAGTGTTTTTATTCATATTTAAACATTTAAAAAATAGTTTAACATAGGAATATGTATGTATTTCTACGTATTAAGAAGCTGGTGGCTTTTTAAATGTATTTTTGAAAAATGTATTATGTATCATACAAAAGAGAGATCATATTACTCCAAAGAATGAAAGTCAGCAAACTGAAAAGTTAAAAAAAGAAAACAAAACTGAGGTGAGAAATAAATTTACTAATGTCAATTTTTAATTTGAAAATTAATTGAGTATAACAACAAATTTAATATAAGAACAGATTCTGTTGTTGTCGAATTGTTCTCTTTTGTGGAAACTGCTTGACTTTTGTCTTGACAGTTTTTCCCCAAGATTTTAACCGTATTTATCATACTTAAGTTTAGGAAGAACTTGAGTAACGCACCTTAGATAACCCAAGGACTACTATTCACTAAGATTTTAAGCTACCGTAATTTTATGGAATTTATTTTAAAGTGTTCTTTCATCTGTACCAGCCCCCAAAGTCTACCTTAACTGTCTCACAGTTACAATAAATTACAGTAGACTCGAAACAGGATTCGTTGAAGGATTACACCTCCCCCACCCTTAGGATCCAAAGGAGGAAGGCCTGGACCATCGGACTTTAAAATGACAAAAGGGGTCGGGGTAAGGGAGCAGAAAATACAGGCTCTTGCAGATTTCCTCCGAGCAGCCCTTCACACCCTGTTCACTTCTCTACAAAGGTATGAGTGGAATGGCTTTTCTAGAAAGGGCTTCAATGAACATAAAGGAATTCCTTTCTCTGGGAGGCCCAGTGGAGGGAGGGCCGAGTCAGTCTTGAACTGGGCTGATTCCTCAAATCCATTTGATCTGGCATTTTTGTCAACATGTTAGGACCCACTACAATTTTTTTCTTCTTTTTTTGTGAAAGAGATGCATATTTATTAAAATGCTTCCTCTTCCTCTTCCAGAGCCTCACAGAAGTCAGGAAACGATATCCCCAGCTTAAATGTGCAGACTAAAAGATGGAGGTAATCATATCAGGTTGCCATAGTAACTGCTCTGTTAACTTTTCTCTGAGCTGCTGGCCGCCTGGAAGCCGGCTTGCAGAGGAATCTTCCTTCGTGTTCTAGGCTATGAAAACTGTGATGTTTGTTTAGGCAAGGAAGTTTTTTCTAGTACACATTTTATCTTTCAAGTACATATACACTCATCGTTAAGCCTGTTTATGTTCTCATTTATAAATCTATAACGCTCTTCTTTCCTAACAGTAACCTTTGATCTTAAACTGCTCCAAAAGCCTTCGTGGTTTGTATTTATTTATACAGCCCCCAATGGTTAATGACAAGGTAGACACAAAAGCATTTTACAGTACTTTATTGAAAAATGTCAGGTGAATCTCCTGCTCATCAAACCTGCACCTTCCTGGAATCATGGTTTAATTACGGGTCTCGACAGCACAAAAATAATACCCCAGGCTTATTTTATGTGTGCTCACACTCACAACAAGCTGCTCATGAGGTATGGCTAAGTGCTGTGTAGGGGTGTATGCCTATAATTCTTCTGAACCTGTCTCTTCACTGCAAGACACATGTTCCTAAATTTGCAAATTGTACCATAAGGCAACTGACACCTACGGAATGAGGCAGGTCCTCATAGTGACGCTGGGTGGGCAACAGGTCCTTTCACATTTTAAGAACAGTTGACGTAGGTGCACTTTGATTCTAGAACAGTGAGTTAAAGACATTTGTGAACAACCTTTCCACTGAGAAAGGTGGACATAGTTTCCTAAAAGTAAACCATTTTTGAAAAAGCATCAAAACGAGGGAGCATTTATCGTGTGGAGCAGATTGAAAAAAGGGTGGTTCAACGCATTGATCCACTGCAGAACCGTGATAGAATTTTTAAATGGTGAAATCTTGAAGCAAAAGTATAAAAATAAAACAAAAATTAATGGAAGTTTATTTTAAAAACACTGCTGGTGCTTTTTTTCTAAAAAACATTTATTTATTTGGTTGTGCCGGGTCTTAGTTGCTGCATGTGGGCTCCTTAGTTGTGGCATGTGGGATCTAGTTCCCTGTCCAGGGATTGAACCCCGGGCCCCCTGCATTGGGAGCACGGAGTCTTAGCCACTGCGCCACCAGGGAAGTCCCTGCTGGTTCTTTATAAAAAGATTTCTGTTTACCTGTTATACACATGACATGTTCATATGGAGTTTTCTTGCTCTGTATAAAATGCAGAAAACGCTGAAGACAACATGTACATCATTTTCATTACATCCCTTTAGCATGTTTTCTTCCACAAGGCGCAGTCCATTGACAATCTTCCATATTGCACATGCAATGTAACTAACTTTATTAGCACTACTTGTAGCAAACACGAGCCTAGGGAATTACAGGTCTGTGTGGGCCAGAGGGATTTTGCCTTGTCATCAAACTTGACAGGGGTAGCCAATCCACTGGGCACCGAAATCATCCACATGTCATTCTCATAAAATATCTGGCTATATATATATATTTGCATTTAATGCCTATTCCATATATTTCTGAAGGTGCTGTTCTCAAGAGTTCATGGGGTAGGAGGGAATAAGAGCTTGTGAACGTACTCGTGAAGCGCACCCACGTTCACCCCCTTGTCTGGGCTTGATGTTTGTATTAAGGAAAGGGTTAAATTAAAACAACAGCTTTTAATTAGACTCATGAATGACTTTTAAAGACAACGGAGTTGTCCGTTCATGGGACTTAAATCATCGCATTCTGCCTTGACTTAATCTAAAAGGACTCTGGATACAGGAAGCTTCCAGGTCGGCCACCCACCGGCACCCCTGACTGCATCAGGGTGGGGTTTCCTCCGCAAAGTGGAGGCATCTGAGGAGCGGCGCCTCCTCCAAGCCCCCAGAGGGACTGTTCCTGAACATCGGGGACACGCAAGGCGCGCAAGCCTGATTTCAAGGTGCGGAAACCAAGTCCCCCCAAAGACGGAGTAGTTGAGGCCACACGTGGGCGGTCGGGGACGCTCAGCTACGCCCTTTCAGAAAACCCGGCTCTTGCGGAACAAAGGTCGGGCGGTCACGTCTCCCCAACGTCGCCGTGTCTCTGTCCTCTCTACACGGACGGTTATGGCATCTACGGTAAAAATCCAAAAGTCGGCGGTGGAGTTCTAGTAAAATAGTTGTCTCTGTATAAATTAATTTAAATCGTGCATATACATCTCGTCCCTCTTGACTCGGCTGGACTTGGTAAAATGGGAGCCAAAGAGGCTGGCCTATGGCTTCTCCCCGCGGGCAGCCCCGCGCGAGGCGGGGCGGCCCCAGGACTCTGCGGTCCGGCCCGGGCGGGTCACCTGCCGTTGGTAATGATGACCGAGGCGCCCAGGTAGTGCGGCAGGGGCGCGCCGGGCGGCGAGGCGGCGGTGGCGGGGTCGGGGGCCCGAGGTCGCAGCGCGCCGGCCCCCGCATCGGGGGCGCCGGGGCCGCCGGCGAGGGCGGGGGCGGCGGGCGCAGCGCCCCCCAGCGGCCCGCGGCGGGCCAGCACGCGGTGGTAGTTGAGCAGCACGAAGGGCAGCTGCGCCGGCGTGCCCGGCGGCTCGGGGGCCGGCGGCGCGCAGCACTCGGGGGCCGCGCGGCCCAGCGCCAGCCGCGCCCCGTCGCGGGCGGCCTGGCGGGCGGCCTTGGCCGGGCCCAGCGCCGGCTCCTCGCGGTAGTGCCCGCAGCTCGGGAAGCTCGGCAGCGGTGGCGCGGTATCCTCGCCGAACCTGCGCGCGGCGGCGGCGGGCGCTGCGGGGACAGGCGACACGTTAGACGCCCGCGCGGGGGAGGAGGGGGACATGCCCAGAGCGACACCAAGCCGGGGGGCCCTGGGGCCGCCACCACCCCTGGGCCACCCCTGCCGCCCGCGCGCTCGAGCCCCGGAGCCGCCCTCGCCCCTTCCCGCGTGCGTGCCGGGCCCGCGAGGTCCAATCACAGGATGCCAGTTGCAGTGTTCTAGCAGCCACAGGAAAAAGTGAAGAGAGACAGATGGAATTAGTGTTAGTAAGATACTTAATTTAATGCAGCATAGCTAGACTATTATTTCAGTGTGTAATTAATATAAAAATCGGGGAGAAATTGTATTCTTTGTTTCTGTCTTTGAAATGCAGTGCAGACACTCCGAACACATCTCATTGCACTGGCCGAACGGGGCTGGTGGCTACCATATTGGACAGCGTTGGTCCAGAGGCTTCCTCGGCCCTAGTGTTAGGTGACCCCAGGCTGCCGTGCGCTTTCTTGCTTTCACCTCAGTGGGGAGGGTGGAGTGCTTATCACCCTGCTCCCTTTAGTCATAATTAAAGTAATGACCATCGTCACTAATTAGACGTCTGCAATCAATTGGCTCCCCCCACCTCTCTTTTTTTAAAAAATATTTATTTATTTACTTATTTGGTTGCACGGGGTCTTAGTTGTGGCATGCAGGATCTAGTTCCCTGACCTCGGATCGAACCCAGGTCCCCTGCATTGGGACCGTGGAGTCTGAACCTCTGGACCACCAGGGAAGTCTTTTTTTTTTTTTTTAACCTTAAGACATCCTTCCTGTTCCTTTAATATCAAAAAGTCTAGGAAGTCGATCACAACTGCCCCCAGTTGGCATCTTTGGTCCGTTTTTTACCAAGTGACTGACAAATGAAGTCGTTATTAAGCTCTTTCACTTTCAAAATAGCAATTTAAAAATCAAATACTGTGTTATCTCATTGGTCAACTCCCGCACACACACACAAACAATCTTTTCAACTCAGTCTCAAGTGGATAGTATTTTCAGCTGTTATGAAAACCCTTTGCTTTGTTTTTTCCCCTTGGCCCTTCCTTGGTTATCTGAGGGATCCTATGCGCTGATGGGTGCTGGGGAGTCAAATCTCTGGACTGCCTGAGGCCAAAAGGCAGAGCTGCACTGCCCTGGCCGCTGGTATGTTCTTTTGTAAACTGGCTACTTTTGAGAAACATGTCCTGTTAATCTCCAAGAAGGTTAGATTTCTCCCGGGATCTAGCCCTCTTCTTGTCTATGGAGACCAAATTTATCTCACAGGCTTGTAAAGACTGGGTTACAGCACAGAGCAAGAGGTTCACAAAGCAGCCCTAGGAGCAGCAGAGAGCCCCAGCTGCCTGCAAAGAGAGAAAGGTGGGAGGGGGACTCCAGGGAGCTCTCCTTACGCAGGTGACTCTTCTCTGGGATTTAGTGGTCCCCGCAGGACATTTGCACAAACCTCGTCTACAGTCTGAGCAGTAGTTAGGTCTGGGTGAAACAGGAACACACCCCGCTGAGCTAACCCTCAATCCCCACCTTCTACCCTCTGCCTGGGATTGTCCCAAGGAGCAGGCAGGAGTCTGCTGGGCCCGCGGCAGCTGGTGGCACCCCCACAGAGGACCTCTGCTTGCCTGCCGCCAAGAGGAGCTGGCTGTGTGCCGAGCCCTGCGGTAGGCAATTGCCATGGCCTATGTTCCTGTCTTACAGATGAAGAAACTGAGTCCTGGACGGTTTTTGCTATTTGCCCTGGGGTGGTGAGTGGCGTTTCTGTCCCTGAGCCTGTGATTTTCCACCACCGCTTCCCACACTTCGAAAACTGGCATGGGAAGAAAACCAATAGTGTTCCATGTTCATTTCTGGGTGGAGTAGAAAGTAATCTTATAAAATAAATATAGCTGGGGGTTCTCAGTACATAGGAAAATCAGTTTGCTTCCCTTTTGGGGAGCAAACGGGGCCAGGATTTTTATGGAGGGTGGCCGAACACCCAGTTTCCTCTGCCCTTTATACTGTCCCTGGTGCCCACGAGGCACACCGGCTCAGTTGCCCAGCTTTCGGCCACCCTCGTGAAGCGCTCTCAGTGAGGGCAGGAAAGCACAGCCATTCCCACTTAGAAGCAGAAAAAAAGGGAAAGTTTGCCCACAGTGTGAGGGTTCTTTTTCCATCTGCCACCCACCGACAGCGCTGTGCACAGCCCTGCCCCCTTCCCTCGTGCAAACATGACCCACCTTCGTAGTTTGGCACGAGGCTGTGCCGAGCAGGGTTCACCGGCGGCTCGGAAAGGCTTTTAGCTGGAGACTGACTGCCCGGCACTAGGGGGTTGGCATAGTGCCACTGGCACTCGCCGCTGGCCGGCAGCGTGCTCAGCAGAAAGCGTGCCACCTCGCACGGGGATCCTTGGGGCTGCCCGAACTTGGCCGGCAACATTGGCTTTTTGCTGCTGAAGACGTGAGAGTCCAGAGGGAAGTGTCCGTAATGGTAGGAGAAGGGCAGGCTGTAGGACGGGGCGTACAGAAGGTCGCCGCCTTCTGAATGGAGCTGCTGTTCTGGGGGAACTGGGGTGTGGACGGGGGGGCTGGCTCTCCAGCTTCCGAGCTGGCCGCATTCCAGTTTGTCCATTTGGAACGAGCTGTATTGCTGCCGAGCGAAGAAGACGGATGAAGGGCTCACCGAGGGGCCGGCGGCAACCGCTCTCCAATCCTACAGTGCCCACCCCATCCCAGGGCTGGGCCCACCCCGGCCACCAGCACGCGGTCCCACCAGGGACAGGTGCCCAGGAGACAGCACCCCGGGGACCCACCCTCTGGGTGGAAAGAGATCTCCTCACCCCAAGTGACAACACACCAGATACATGCAGCCACTCGCGCCTTTTGAGAGCTTGCAGAAGACTTTAAGAGACAGGGAAGGTTTCCATTAAAATCAAGTGCTATGGAAACACGAGGCACCAGTGTTCTGAGCCAGGTTTACATGGATTCTAGCAGCTGATCAGCCTCCCCAGTGGAGTCTGTTTCCTAGACCTGACTCATCCCCCTGGATGGTAGCTCTGCCTGCCTTCCCCAGGCCGCGTCTCCACCCTGTGGGCGGGACATCCCAGGGAAACTCCCGGGCTGGGAGAGCCCTGAGTGCGATCAGAGGTGCCCAGGTGCCCCGAGCCCCTGCAGGTGGTGTGTGTTACCTGTGGGGGGTAAGGGTTTGTTCTCAGCTTTGTCTTCATCTTCATGTTTTTGGGTTTAGCTAATTTCCTAGTTTCTTGTGAGGTAGACAAGGCGGTCCTCCAGGAGTCCTGGGACTTGGACGTGGACACCTGGTCCAGGGACAACTGCAGTTCCTTGTATTCGATGTCCCTGAGGAACAAAAGAGGGGGACAGGTCATGTCCACGGGCTGTGAGGAAGGGTGGGCTCCGGGACTGTCCCCAGGGCGAGTTCATTCGAGAAGCTCCACTGTATCATTTCCACTAAGTGGACGGGGCTGGGGTTCGAGGGACGGCCCACCCTCGTTATAAAAGCCACCCCACAGCCTCGAGCTCAGAGCCCCCGGGAGATGCCGAGTGATGTCAGTGTTCTTCGGCAGGAAGAGAGGGAGCGCAGCATGGCTCTCTCCCACCGCGTGAGCCCCACGCACGTTTCCTGCGGACACCATTCGCCACTAGGCAGGGTGTCAGGGCACAAAGGAAAGGACAGAAATGCTACTGATCAGTTTAAGTGTCTGTGGCCCAGCTGCTTCCCTGTTTAGCACCAGGGAGGTGTGAGTGGCGACCCTTGGCGGTCCAGGAGCCTGGCTTCCAGCCTTGTCCACTTCCACACCAGGGGCCCATTCCTGCCCTAAAGAGCCAACTCGGCACCGTCAGATTCTCAGGAGGGGAAGTTGCCCAGAGCCCTAGCCCTAGCCCACCTGGGCCTGTTTGCTCAGGTAGAATCATTAAAGGACTAAAATGCTTTCTCCCGTACAGTTTTGCTAAAATCACTCTAGCCCTAAAAAAAAACACCACCTACCTCTCACCCCGCCCCAAACCCCCAGGAACCTGGCACTCACTCTGTGAAAGCACAGAGAGCCTAAAACCTCACTGCATTAGAGAGGACCCTGTTCAGGGTGGGGCTGGGTGCAAAGTGATTTAACACGTAATAGCCACGTTGGGCGGAGAGGAACATATGGTCCCAGGTAGACTTAGGTCCTGTTGCTTCTACTGGTCTTAACTGTGACTGAACTTAACGTTCTGGAGTTTTAAAGGCGCTAAATATTCACTATCATTTACAACAGGCTACGTAGGAAGACAAGGAAAAAATGGGAGATAGCCCCTGTCTCAAATGGCAGAAGCAGCAGGACGACCTAAACGTCTGTGGCCCCAAAGAGTATAAATTTGTATTCCTGGTCCAGGATATGCACCCCCTTTCCATCCTGTTCAAGATGGGGGGCATCGCCCACCCGCCCTCTGCCCACTCACCCCCCTCACCCGGGGCCGTCCGATCCCATCCTCAGCCTTGGGGCACACCCGGCCCTCAGTGCTGATACAGGAATCCTTCAGCCCTTCCCAGACAACCAGATTGTTCAGTAAAACAAAACAGGAGACAAATGAACAGTTCCAGAAAGACAGAGGGAGAGAGAGATGGTGCTTCTGGGAGCGATCTGATGAGGGCCGGGGGAGAAGGAGAGAGCAAGGAGAGAAACAAATGCGTCTGACTTACGTGAGGACATAATTGACACTCACGATGCAGTGGGGCCGGGACGAGCGGCTGTTGTGCACGACAGTGGCGCAGCTCTGCACCCACACCCAGCCGCCAAGCTTGGACAGCAACCGGTAGTACTTGGTGGTGACCTGGCCCTTCACCAGCACTGCAAGCACAAGGTGACATGAGTCCTGGGGAATGATTAGGCGGCCCTTCACCCGCCTTGGAGGAGGCTGCCCCCGCAGCTGACCTACAGCCCAGGTTCTGGACCTTTCTGGGGTCAAGGACACCTTTGAGAACTGGACTAAGGGAGTGGGATTTCTCCACAGGAAGATGCACACGTGCGTGTGCGTGCTCACATGCACGGGCACACACGCAAGATTTTTGCCTACGATTTCACGGGGTCCACGGAGCAACTTCTCCCCTCCCCTGTGAAGAACTCGAATTTAATTGTCACTGCTTTCACTGGGAGAAGCAATTAGTCCCCAGACAACATTGGCACCTGGCAGAGTGATAATATTGGTTTTGTTTTTTAGTTTCCAAAATGCCATAATTACGTTATAATCCCCCAAACTCATAATAGGTGGAAGGAAGGGTGTGTGTGTGTGATGTAGTTATTTAAACCCAATAGTAAGTTAAGTGCATTCAACGGAGTGTCACATTGTTGCTGATTTTTGCTGTCCCCAGAACATGTGTGTGCTCACAGTGAAACTGTTTGTCACTCTATTGCCATTTATACTTCTTCCCATTAACCCTAGTTCTCCCTGGGCCCACGAGTTTCCTATGATGCTCACGTAGGAGAGACCTCTACCTGGCTGTGTAATTTCTGAAAGCTGGACCTGTAGGCCCATCTTCTATGCAGGGCTACAAACTCTGGACCTCTAGGCAGCCCACTTCCAAAGCCTCCAGGGGCACCTAAGCTGCACTGATTCCCCTCAGGGCCTTCGGGAGAGCAGGGGGCGGGCTGTGGGGAGGAAGGTGAATTGGTGAGGTCCTTCTGGATCCACAGCTCATACCCATTGACACACCGATCTCATATCTAGGAGTTACTCCTATGGGAATTATGAGTAATGCAAAGAAAGACTCAAGGGCAAAGAGATTCCCTGAAGTCCTGCTTCTAATTCAGGAGAAAAGGAAGGAGAGACTTACCTGTCTAATAATAAGGAAGAGGGTATATAAGTGATGGGATACCAAGCAGTCACTAACACGATGACTGATAAGAATTTGTAATATGACGGGGAATACATATGACACAACGTTAAATGAAGGAAAGACAAGACTCAACTGCATAACGTATAATCCTAATATGAAAACGTGTGCGCGTGCGCGCGCGCGCACACACACACACACACACACACACACACACACACACACACGCCCAACTATGTGATCTTGGACAAGTTGCTAACTCCCTGTGCCTCGGTTTCCCCGACTATAACAGGAAGATAATCACAGTCCCTACACCATCGGTTGCTGTGAGGGTTAGAGCGTTCGTGTGAAGATTTAGAACAGTGGCAGACTTGCGCGAAGGACTCGACATACTAGCTCTCGTTTATCAGACTGATGAAATTACAGGTAGTTTTCATTTTCTTTTCTTGATTTTCTGAATTTCCAACAAGGAGGGGGTATTCGTTTTATAATCAGAATGAAATTTTAGTTAATTTTCACATGGGTAAGCAGTCTGTCTGGGGGTGGGAAGTGGAAATACAACGTCTATGAGGCCCCACACCCCCTAGGGATGAAGCCAGGGTCAAACGTGTAACCACCGTCCAGCCCAGACGCCAAGGCCGGGCTCTGGAACAGCGCAGGACCTGCTGTTTTCTTCCCAGGCTTACCATCGGCATGTCCCTGGACTCAGCTGGCAGAAGTAAGGTCATGCTGAAGAGTGTAGCCCATGCTGGTAGGAAAGCGCCTCTACAGTGCTTCTTTTCCTTGTGAGGACTGCTTTTTTAACAACGAAATACAAGGTTCCTATTTCCAGCCCATTTTCGCATACACTGCCTCGTTTACTCCCCTGCACACACCCGTGGCAGGCGGGCATCACCAGGAAAACAGAGCTCGAGGACATGGCTGGGGCCCGAGCCACGTCCTCTGACTCCCATTTCTCAGGGGCCATTGTGTGAGGAGGGGGCAGCGGCCTCTCGAAGTTTCTGTGTAGCTACTTATGGGGGTGGGTGTGGGCCAATGTTTAGGGGAGACTCGGTTAACCAATTTGCTTATGGCCCCGCAAAGAGAGGCAACATGATCAAACTGAGGTTCCCATCTGTGGCTTTCCCGAGATGTCATTCTTTCTTCAACAGAAACACCTGTTAATCTCTTTGGCTTTGATCTCAAGGACCTCTATTCCTTGCAGTGTTTGTAAGGCCCCTGGGACTATGACATTACACTTTTCCTTTTTCTTATACTTCCCCTTATTTCTTACAATATTCCTAAAATCTCTCCACAGTCATCTTAAGCTGAATGCAATGACTATTGGAATAGTTATCCCAAATATTTTATATGAGGATTCGAATGGCAGGATTTGCAGAGATTTTATTAGCGCTGACCCTCCCTGAGTCTTCTACGATGAAGCTTTAGATACAGAGACCAAACAAACATAGATGTAGTTTTTTGTTTGTTTGTTTGTTTGTTTTGCGGTACGCGGGCCTCTCACTGTTGTGGCCTCTCCCGTTGCGGAGCACAGGTTCCGGACGCGCAGGCCCAGTGGCCATGGCTCACGGGCCCAGCCGCTCTGCGGCATGTGGGATCTTCCCGGACCGGGACACAAACCCGTGTCCCCTGTATCGGCAGGCGGACTCTCAACCACTGCGCCACCAGGGAAGCCCGATGTAGTTTTTTTTAATTTTTTGGTTTTTCTTTTTGCTTCTCTGTGACCCATGGCAATAATGAGCATATCAATTCAAGGTGAAATCCTAGACACTTAGTCACAACATTCTTCGGTTTGCTCTAGCTCCTCATCCCATCTGTTGAATTTAATAATCTGTCTGAAGGATCCCAGGCCAGAGTGCTAAGAAGCAAGGCCCTGCTTACAGTAGTTAGTGGTGCATGGGGACAGGGGGGAGATGTCCCCTAAGCTGTCAGCTCCTGCAGGCAGAGGCCCTGCCCTTGCACCTTCCTCTGGGATGCAGCATCTCTGACATCCAGATGAGAGCCAGTGGTCACAGTTTACCGAGGCCACTCTGGAATGGAACGTCTACTTCCACAAATACACTATCCAGAAAAATGGATGGCCTTCCTGGTTCTTCCAGAATTCCTCCTGGTTCCAGAATCTTTCCTGGAGGCATAGCCACGTCAACGAGCTGGCCTCTGGAAGGAAAGTAAACTTTGGCCTCAAGCATAATATCCATTTCTGTTTTGAATTTTAAGAGCTGAAAAGGACACCAAAAATGCCTGTCGTGGGTTGAATGGTGTCCCCCCAAAAGACATGTTCTAGATTCTAACCCCTAGAACATGCAAATGTGACCATATTTGGGAAAACGGTCTTTGTAGATGTAATTAAGGATCTCAAGGTGCTATCATTCTAATAACAAGTGTCCCTATAAGAGACAGAAAAGGAGAAGACACAGACACACAGAAGGAGATGGAGGCAGAGACCGGGGTTTGTGGCCACAAGCCAAGGACCACTGGCAGTCACCAGAAGCTGGAGGAATCGGGAAGGCTCGTCTCCCAGAAGCTCCACAGGAGGCATGACCCTGCCGATGCGCTGACCTCCGGGACTGTGAGACAGTACACTGCTGCTGTTTCACGCCACTCAGCTTGTGGTATTTGATTACGGCCGCCACAGGAAACTAACCACCCCTGTGGGGAAGATGTAAGTGCAGTCCCCGTGCTCTTCCTGGCTCTCGTCTCTGCCAGCAGAGCCTCAGGGAGAGCACAGTCAGCGAGACTGGAGACAAGCCACGTGGTCCTTTGGGGAGCGGGTCTCGGTGTCCTTGACCCCCCATGCCCCTGCTCTACACCTGGGGCTGGAGGGAGTTTGGTCACTGAGACCTGGAAAGCCCGGGGGGGAAGAACTTCCAGGGGGCTGCATTGTGCAACATCTGCAAAGTGACACTGACCACAGAAGATGGGTTCAGCCAGACCCATCAAGCCACACCTATAAATGTCCAAACTGCTCCCAGGGAGCAGGACAGCGTGTGGATCGCACTGTGCTTTCTATTATCGATTATTTCCCATTTCATTGCTCATGGCTCCCCCTTAATGCACAGGCTCCCTGCACCTTCGTCAGGAAGACAAAGCTGCTTCTACCTCCAGACTCTTTTAGAGGGGAGCATCTAGAAAGGATCTGCATATGAATTAAACTCCATCATCCATTTCCAGTCCAGAGGCAAGAGAGGCCAGTGGCAGAAGCCAGCCTCCCTGTGATGTCAATCAAAACTCCTCACGGTAGATTGGAAACTTCTTTCAACTGTATTTTCTATTTGAAGACCTTTGTCCCTGTTCCACAGTTGTGCTACAGAGTGGTTGCAAGCTGACATCCCATGGACTGCATGTGTCCACAGATGTGCTTTGTTGGTGGCATAGTGTTGCTGTTACCCAGAATGCCTTTGGCTGGGTCATGTGTTCTCCAGTTTGCCACAAGCTCCACCACTCCATATTGCCCCATCTGCACCCACTCATACATTCATGTTACATGTCCGGCCCCATAAACATTTGGGTTTGTGGCCCCTGTACGTCATTTAAAGTGCGTTTTCCATGGGTCTACACCAGCCATCCTATAATTTTGTTGTAACAGTTATTGCTTGAAATATGTGGACCACATATTCAGGCTTCAAAGCCTTTCTGTGACATTGAAATGTTTTCATAGTTGGACACAGCCTGTGTTCTCTTTGGCATTTGGGCTTGGCCCACTCTGGACAGGGTCCTACCTAGAGAACTAGGTGAAATTCGTAACTACTTTGGATGAACAGCCATGTAGACATCATGGTTCTTCTAAAACACTGTTGTCCACAAGAATCCTGCCTGGTGTCCCTGACACATCTTCAAGTTTACAGATATTGATCCCCGCCCCGCCTGTGCACCAGGCTGCCCCCTGCCCACCCTGAGGACCTGCAGGTCAAGCCCCCCATATACAAGAGTCTCCCAAATGCTTTGCAAAGGGAGCAGGGAGGCAGGGAGGCAGGCCCCTGCTGGGAGGACCTTCCCAAGGCCACGGGACAGGGCTGCTAGGGCCTCCCCTCAGCCACCAGGAGGCAGTGAGCCGGGAACGAGCTGGGAGGGTCCAAGACATTCCCTAGAGGATCCCCTAGAGGATCTCCTTACAGAAGGTTCTGGGGAAAGCCCTGGCACAGACTCACTTGGAGAGCTCAGCTGGGAATGCCCAGGACCACACTGACCAGAGGCTGAGGTGCCGGGGCCATCCCAGCCCCCATCTAGCTGGGCCCTGGAAGCCTGTGCTCCCCCAGACCACAAGGGCCAGCCCCGCTCCTGTTCACGCGGCTGACTTTCTGGAAGGCGTTGATTCCCTGTCTTGCGGGGCTGAGATTTCTTCAGACCTCGTGGACGCCTGCTGCCGGTTAAGATAATGTTTTGAAGAATGTGTGGAAACCATATGGCTGACCACGGTCCTGCAGAACCATCACTTGTTACGTCCAATAAGGCCTCTAGCAGAGCCCTTCGCCTGGCTCCTGGGTTTCGGACACCGGTGTGGAGAAAGCGTGGCCCGGGCAAACCGGACAGCGAGCTTCCTGGGGTCCTGGGTGTCGGCAACTGTTCGTTTTCTTCCTGAGCCGAGTTACTTGATCAATTGCCAAGACAGTCGGTCTGTACGTCTCCCAGGACCCGGAGGCTCCCTGGGGGACTTAGAGGCCTGAGGGGCCCAGCGGGTGGGTCACCGCGGCCGCCTTAGGCTGTGGTACATGGAGGGGAAGCAGTCAAAGCCGCGTGGGTGCCCAGGCCCCGGGGGCAGCCCCCAGGCCAGCTCCGGCTGTGGTCAGATTGAAGGACTCGAGGTCCAGTCGCCAGAGGGGAGCCTGCAGGGCGGGAGGCTCGGCCGGGCCCCTGAGCCACCAGAGCAGCCGGCAACAGGACCGAAAAGTCACCTTGTGAAGGGACGCGTCCCACCTTCTCGGTCCCCTCACCTGCCCTCCCCAAGCCGGGATGTCCAGCTAAGTGGTGGGACGGGACCGTGCCCACCACTCAGGCGAGGCTGAATTATGTCCTCTCCTCAAATTCACAGGTTCACATCCCAACCCCAGGACCTCAGGACACGGCTGCGTCTGGTGACGGGGCCTTCAAAGAGGTGATCAGGTGAAATGAAGCCACGTGGGTGGGCCCTGACCCAGTATGACTGTGTCCTTAGAAGAAGAGGAGAATGCAACCCAGACACACACGGAAGGGAGAGCACGTGAGGACACAGGCCGGGCGTCTACACAGCAAGGAGAGCGAAGAAACCAGCCCTGCCGACTTCCTGACCTTAAGCCCGGTCTGCAGAGTTTCGTCCGCAGCCTGCGCTGACTGGCAGACCGCACAGCACGTGGGCAGCATGAGGGAGAGCACTGCCCGGAAGCAAGAGGCCGGCCCCGCCTGGGCACCGAGCCGGGGGTGGAAACAGAACCGGACAGGGTGCGGGGCTCGCCTCAGCCCTCACGGGGCGGGAGCTTCAGTGTGACGACACTCTGGCCATCCAGCAGGGGCCCTGCACAGTGGGAGCAACAGGCCCCCAGAGAGGGGACAGCCACGTGCGCAAGGACAGGCGAGGGGCAGCCTGTGGAGGGACGGTGCCTCACGGAGCCAGGGAGGGGACGAAGCTGAGGACACGCAGTGAAGAGGTGGACCTTCACTCGGGACTGGCCGCCTCACACCCCTCCCCCCACCACAGACGCCCCAGAAACTTCCAGAGGCCCCACCTCCCGCCCAGGCTCCCCCCACCTGGCCTCAGGCCCCCCAACCTGGCCTCAGGCCCCCCTCCCCGCTGAGGCCCCATTCCACGCTGAGGCCCCACCTCCACCCTGAGGCCCCACCTCCACCCTGAGGCCCCATCTCTACCCTGAGGCCCCACCTCCACCCTGAGGCCCCACCTCCACCCTGAGGCCCCATCTCTACCCTGAGGCCCCACCTCTACCCTGAGGCCCCACCTCCACCCTGAGGCCCCACCTCTACCCTGAGGCCCCACCTCCACCCTGAGGCCCCACCTCCACCCTGAGGCCCCATCTCTACCCTGAGGCCCCATCTCTACCCTGAGGCCCCACCTCTACCCTGAGGCCCTACCTCCACCCTGAGGCCCCACTTCCCCCCCCGAGGCTGCTCTTTGCCTGAGCCCCTGGCAGATAAGGGGTACAACACCCCAAGAGCAGCCTCAGCCAATGCCTGGAGTGTATAAATACCCCCACTCCCTCTCTCCTCAGTGCCACAGCTGAGGCAGGTGTCCTGCCTGGCCTGCGAGGGTCCCCGGCGGATTGGGGGCCGGTGGCCTGTGGCAGCAGCCGCCGGACACGCCCCTTCGATGGCTCCCTCCCTTCCGCCCCTCTTCCCATTCGCTGCCCCTGCTTCAGCCACTGTCCAAATAAACCACTGCCCTTGAACCTCAGACTCAGCTCCTGTGTTTCAAGGAAATTAAAGATATGCCAAGCATCCCTGGGTGGGGAGAGGCAGGAACGGGAAGCCCGGGAAGGAGAGTGAGGCCGCAGGGACCACCGGACAGAGAGATTTCAAAATCTCCCGAACAGCACGCCCTGAAGACCCGCCTCCAAACACCTGCCCTGGTTGCAGACTGTCTTCCCTTTCCTCGTCCAGCTCTGGAGGCGAAGTAACGTTCGGGGAAGCGTGTCGGCTGCCCTGAGGGACGTCTGGAGACGGTTCCAAGGCTGGAGCCGAGGCTGAGCTCCAGGAGACCCACTCCCACCTGACGCGTGGGTAGAGGCCCCAGCTGTTTCCGGCTGTCACTCGGCTTTCGTTGACATGGGGGGGGCAGGGAAGCTGGCGGAGGGGAGACGGGTGGGATCCGAGGCCATGGCCGCCGTCCCCCCGCCTCGCTGCCCTGTGCTCTGCACCTGCTGCCCCCGCGGTGGTTTCTCGGCCATGGTGAAGGTCAGAGTCACAGCACAGTAGCAGTCATTGCCTAGACTGCTATTTTCTGTTTTCTTTGATTCACCAATTCTAGCTCATCTGGCAAAGCCGTGCTCCCTCTGGCGTGTAAACCCTCCGCCTTTTCTGCGTGTCCCTTGGAAGCCCGTGTGCACTTCCCTCTCAGGAACCTTGCGATAATCGCAAAGTCTGGAAATCCCCAATTCCGAATGAAGTGAGGCGAATTCATCTCGTAAATCACAGGAGACCTCTCGAATAAACCCCCCCGGTAGGTTTAGGAAGTCGGATGAGCTCAGGAAGACGGGGGCCCCTGGTGGACAAGTTGAAGACCCATCGTGTGGTCAGGACCACTGAAGGCCTGAGCACCCAATGGCCTGTCCCACCCACAGACAGGCCTCTCCTCCTCCCAGCCTCACCTGGCCCACCTGGCCCAGCGCCCCTCTGGTTCCTAAGCGAAAAGCATCTGGTGCATGTCAGAGACACGGCAGCCTCCCACTGGCCACCACCATGGGCTTCATTACATTTCCAAAACACAAGTTGAATTTGTTCCCCCTGAAAACCCCTGTGCTCCTCTGTTAGCCATGCAATGCGAGAGATGAAAAGTGGTATTTGAAACAAAGACTAGTTCCGTGAGCTTCCTTTCTCTGCGCTTACAGGCTATTTTCCCACAGTTCAGCCCTGCTTTGAAAAATAACTCTCCCTTCGTGTAATTCAAGGGTTTGCTTTCAATTCCTGTGCTGGAGAGAGAGGCTCACCGTGCTCCTGCTTCAGGGGACGGGGCTGGGACCTCCAGGGCTGGGGCTTTTCCTCAGACACCCTGACAGTGGCAGGGAGGTGTGGAGCTGTGAACCCTCCCATTTGCTCCCCTGCCCGTGCCCCCCCCCCCCTCCCACTGCCTGTCCTTTCCTCTAGACTGTTCAGTGGTGCACAGCCTCCAGCAGGTGCCTCTTCCACCCCCCTTACTCCAGAGCACACGTTCCCAGCGGCTCCCCTCTACCGCCCGCCCTGCCTTTCAGGTCTCCCGAAGACCTAATTCTGTAATTGACACTTCCTGCCCCGTTCACACAAGGAAGACTTCTAGCTCCCGTATCAGCGGCCTGCCCTACGGAGCCCTTCTAAACAATAGGCAGCCGCTTCCTACCAAGCTGGGCTTCGAGAAGGTCAGGGATGTTTACATGAGATCGTGATTTGGCCATTTTTTAAAAAAAAGACATAAAAAGCTGCTCACAACTCCACGTATTTGCATGCACGGGGGCTTTTCCATGCTGTTGTGAATTACAAGGAGCAGAAAAAAGCTGATGGCGTCTGCCCAGCCAACCTCCTGGTTGTCACAGGTTTCTGCCCTTAGTGACTCGCGAGGAGAGAGATACCCTAGTAACTGCCGGGCTAACTGAGTCCCAGTTGTCACCAAACGGCCAGGCAGATGGCGTGGCCAAGGAGCGAGCAGCCCCAGGACCCGTCGCCCAGCTGCAACCAACACCAGCATCTTGTCCTCTGATGCCTCTTAGTCAACACACAGCGAGAAGGAGGACGTGCCACCCGGGCCACATTGCAGAAGCTCTGGCTCCCCCAGCCCCCGTACCCCGTTAACAAGCACCCCTGGACCGGCCGTTAGCATGGGGGGGCTGGGCGGCGGGAAGATGAGGTATTCTACTGCATCCCAGTTATTTGCTGCCTCGATTTGGTTCTATAAGAAAAGTGTTACTTCTTTCACCATTTCAGTGATGAGCGCCTCCACCCTCCCATCCAGATGTTCCCCAAACTTCCTCTGTTGACAAATGGAATACTGTTGGTTTTCTCTTTCTACATGGAGTTCTCCCATCCTAGAAACCTGTGGTCTCCCTGAGCTTCCCAACCAATGATGCACAGCGGTTGGAGGCCGAATTCACTGGTTTCAGCTCCCAGCTATGTCACCTCCTTGCTGTGTGACCATAGGCAAGTGGCTTAACCTCTCTGAACCTCGGCATCCTCAACAGCAAAGGGAGGATCGTGAACATGAGAACCTCCCTCACTTGGTTGGAAATGGATTTAATCACTTAAACAAACAAGTGCCGGACATTAGTAAGGGCCCTGTAAGTATCAGTTCTTCTACTGCTGTTGTCGTTATCCACAACTGCTATCCAGACGTCATAGAGAAATTTAGGTTCCAAATCCATAATCTATTGAATAGAATCCAGCAACTTCCACATCATCCCACACCTGCCAGGGTTTCACTGGACAGTTTAGAAGTGACAGTGAGTGCCTGTGCTGAAAGCAAGGGCTACCTGGAGACAGGCTTGATGTTTAAGATTCGTGGGTACATGATGGGTAGTCATGGCATCACACAAGGGACGCTGCCCCCACTCTGTCCTCGGCGCTCCCTCCCAGGCTGCCAGGGCTCCTGGCCAGGGTGAGCACAGTACTCACAGAGGTGGTGCGCATATCGCAGGTGGAAGACGTCGCAGCCGTGCACGTGATGGTACAGGGTCTTCTCGATCAGGTCCTGTGGCTCGTACCCAGTCAGCTCGGTCACCCTGGGGGAGGGCAGTGGCTCCGTGAATTACAATGCCCTGCAGATTGCGTTTCATTTAAACTAACATTGGTTTTTCCAACTAATCAAGTGCTAAAAGGCTTGGGGGTGGGTGGAGAGAGTGTTGATTTTGGAAACTGAGAATGATCTTTTTTTTACAAGAAAGTCTATGAGCTCCAGCCCAGTGCACGACACAGCACTCGTCATGAGCAGGAATGTCCTTCTGAAGCCACTGGCTGGAAGGTTTGGGATGGCTCAAAACGGTCAATACCTTTTCAAGGTGAAGCCTATCAGAGGATGCTTAAGAGTGGACTTGATACTGATACTGGGAGGAGCTACCAAGGTGAGACAGAGCCCACTCGCTGCGGTTTTTGGGGGGGAAAGTCCGGTGTGAAAGTTTTAAAAATTATTCTGGTAAAATATGCATGACATAAAATTTACCATTTTAACCATTTTAAAGTGTACAATTCACTTGTATGACCATCACCACTTCCATTTCCAGAACATTTTCATCACCCTGAACAGAAACTCTGCACCCATTAAACAATAACCCCCCACTTCCCCCTCCCCAAGTCCCTGGCAACCTCTCTTCTACGTTCTATCTCTAGTAATTTGTCTCCTCTAGATATTTCCTCTGAGTGGAGGGATGCAATATTTGACCTTTTGTGCCTGGCTTCTTTCACTTAACATGTTTTCAAGGTTCATCCATGTTGTGGCATCTACCAGGATGGCATTCCTTTTTTATGGCTGCATAATATTCTGTTTCATGTAGATACCGCATTTTTTTCATCCTTTCACCTGATGAGGAAAACTTGGGTTGGTTCCACATCCTGCCTGTTGGGTGTGCGAACCTGTAACCCTCCATCCACACTGGACACTGTTCCCTGGCACAGTGGGTCTCAGGATGATGCTATGATGATTGGGGGATTCCTGCAGATGAGATTTAGGGAGTAGCTGGAGACGTTTAAGACTCCTATCGGTGGAGAACTGTTTTCCCCCAGAAAATAGTATAATGACACCCCAAACTGTCGTGACTGAAGGCAAGGCTTATCGAGCTCGCTGTGGAAATGGAAGCATTCTCCCTGTGCTTATTCACCATAGCCCATTTTTTATTCTCATCAAGCCCCAGGCATATTCATTTCCCACTTCAGTTCTTTGAAGAAGAGTGGCTCTCGGCACCCAAGACGGCATCATCGCTAGCATTTGGATCGCTCCACCCGTCGGTGAAAGTTGCATGCGGCCGTGGTACCTATTCCCAGGCCATGGATAACGGTGCTGGGAGCCACGCCCTCGGAGGAGGTGGCCCTAACATCTTGGTGACAGACATTCAAGAACAGATGAAAGTGGAGACAAGAGGGGATTCCAAAGGAGGTGAGGCCATGGTGAGAAGTCAGTGGGGACTGAGGGTGACGGGGCCTAGGGGCCCTGCTGGCCCAGATCTGAAATGTTAGCTGTAAATTAAATGGGGAAACTTGACCTCACTTTCATTCCCTAACCCACTCCCCTTTCTGGGGAGCTCTGCACAGGCTTTGGGTCGTAAATCTCTGTGAGCCTCATATTTCCATGGAATCACTCACTATTTGGTGTACACATTTCCATGGTGTTCCTCCAGGGCAGGAAGGAGCTGGGGCTGGAGGTGGGTAGAAAGGGAATTTGCAC
The DNA here is from genome assembly GCF_011762595.2 of Tursiops truncatus. Taxonomy (NCBI): domain Eukaryota; kingdom Metazoa; phylum Chordata; class Mammalia; order Artiodactyla; family Delphinidae; genus Tursiops; species Tursiops truncatus. The sequence continues at coordinate 135,566,648 of NC_047037.1, read as the reverse complement.
AGGCCAGAGCCTCTCAGGGCTCGGGGGACCTGTCCAAGGGCCACCTAGAACTTCAGGCCCCACTGGAGTCTAACTCCGTGTGGCAGGAAAATTGAGACGTCTGGCTTCCCCCCAAAAGAAAACCAGGCATCTCTACGGTGTGGGGATGAAAGAGGCTTCCCAGACCCTTTGGACGTAAAGTTTCAGAACAACGGCCCCGAATGTGTAAATGAATCAGAAACACATGTATTAAGTTTCTCATCAAAGTACACACTGGCTTTAAAAATTAAAGGGGAAGGGAAGGGTTTGGCAGGCTGCCCTCTTGTTTTTTTCCAACCTTCTAGTGTCTGAAGACCTGTCAGAGGGATTTGCCAAACCCCAAACATCGCCGGGTTCACCCATCCTTAGCAAAAGCACCAGCTACAGTTTCAAAGTGAAATACCACAAAACCCCCATGAACCAGATTTCAGGTTACGCCGAGTTCAGTTTTGTCTGGGATTATGCTGGCGGGGGGGCACCAGCTGGGCCCTCCTGCCAGGACTCCCACCCTGGCCCCTGTGACTTTGGGGCTGCTGGGCTTCAGGCCAACCCCTTGCCGTGGCTTCTGGGGTTTGGATGTGGGAGTTGACATCACCCTGCCAGGCCTTTCTACTGACCCTCTGGCACTGGGCCAGTTCTGTCCCCCAGCCCAGTGGCCTTTCAAAGACCATCGAGTTGCAACCGACTGCAGACCAGAGTGTGAAGAATTCTTCAGGGCCTCCTAGACGACGGGGGTTCAGAAAAGACCTCAAGGCTTTGCTAAAAGCTTCCTGGTACTTAGTAGAACTTCACGGGCTTCTGTAGAGACAGGAAGTCCTCCTCGAGACGGCCACCTTGCTTTACTACTCACCTCGGGGGTACGGCCCTTACACCCAGAAGCAGAGGCTCCCTTCAGGAGCAAGCTGGCCTCTGAGCTAAACTCACATAACCTCCTCCGTAAAGCTCCCAGATTTGCCCCTCACGTTTCAAAGCTGTGTGGATTAAACAACTCGAGGAGACCTGAAATCTCTCCTCTGGGGAGATGCCCCTCTTTCCTCTTCTAGAGGATTCACCAAGCCTCAGAGCCTTTTCCCGGGATGGTCAAAGAAAAACTGGGAGATAAAACAAGGGAGAAACCCATCGTATCCTCCCAAATTTCTAAAATAATGAACATGGACAGTCAGATTTTCTTGCAGTCCACCTTTTTTTTTTTTTTTTTTTTTGCGGTACGCGGGCCTCTCACCGCTGCGACCCCTCCCGCTGCGGTGCACAGGCTCCGGACGCGCAGGCTCAGCGGCCATGGCGCATGGGCCCAGCTGCTCCGCGGCATGTGGGATCTTCCCGGACCGGGGCACGAACCCGCGTCCCCTGCATCGGCAGGCGGACTCTCAACCACTGCGCCACCAGGGAAGAAGCCCTTGCCGTCCACTTTCCGAAGTGGCTCCTAAGTCTGGAGAGAGCTTCTCTGCTCCTGCGTGCTGCAAGGCCTACCCCACGCCCGGCTCTGGAGCAGCTCCCAGCCTCCCAGCTCCTCCCTGCAGGTGCCTCCGTCTTTACTGCAAGAAAACAGCCCTTGCCAGCGTCTGGCCCTCCCAAGAGCTGCCGGCATCTTTCCCCCAAGGGGTCATATTTCCTCTTTGCTTGGAGTTTCTGGGAGCGTGAGGACGACCCTGTAAGGCCGACCCTTGTCATTTCTCTACCTCTGAATGGTTCTGAGATGCATTCACGATGAGCTAGGCTAGTGTCTTCACCTCTTATCCGTAACCAGGTAAGTTTATTTTTATTCCATAAATGGGTAAAAGGATCAATTTTACGTCATGTATATTTTACCACAATTTTTAAAAAGTGAAAAAAAATCAATACATCCTAGCTTCAGGATATACAGGAAAATGTGTGTGTGTGTGTGTGTGTGTGTGTGTGTGTGTAAAACTTGTCTCCCAGAAAGCTCAGCTACACACACCAAAAGTCAGGAGTTGGGTCTCTGAACACTCGTTTCTGTCTGTACAGTTGAGGAATCTTAAAGGCCAAGAGGAACAACGACTCACCTTGCAGGTATATCAGGCTTTTCACTTTTACAAATGCTTCCCATCTACTACGTAGCTTCATCTTTCCTAACATCTTTGTGAGTAGCCAAACGGGCAAAGGAAATGGAAGCCCAGGGAGGCCCCGCAGGCCCGCAGCCTGCCTCGGGGGACGCACAGACGCCTCCCCAGGCCCAGTGAAACAACAGGTCAGTGCCTCTGCCTCGTCCACCCTCCCTCCTCTCTCTGAGAGGAGATTCTCAAATTGCTGGGCCTCGCCAAGTGGGAGACAGTTCTGGGGACGCTGCAGCCTCGCCCTCCCCGTCAGCCGGAGGTGCCCTCCCAGCCCAGCTGCCGACGGGCACCTGTGGGTCCAGCCTTCCCCCCAGAGAAGGCCCCCTCTCTGCTCGCTGCCTTAGCCCTGCAGGGACCGCAGAGTTCGGCTGCCCGCCAGCTGGAGCTGGAAGCCCTCGCAGTAACACACACCGCTCAGAGTGGAGACTTTCTGTTTGTTTTAAAGTCCTACCAACTTGACGGAGACACAAGGCAGAATCCTGACCTCATGGATCTTCAAAAGGCTAACTTTTGCCCACAACACATATTTCCAGTTCAAACTCCAGTGAGACGATGAAAATATAAACAAATAAAACAAGTACCTATAAGCTGGAGAGGCCAGCCTCTCCTGGACGATTAAGGTCGATACTAATTCTTTCACTAAATCTCTTTCTAATTCATATTCTTAGTACAGCTTATTGCTTGCTACATGTTGGTTTAATAGTGTAGCTTTCAGGGGCCAGTTTCCACCATCAGAATCTTCCGGAACTCTGCAGCAGCAGGTGCCAAACTCACCTGGAATCCAGGAATATCAGCTTCAGGTCGAGGCTGGCCCTGAACATGAACATGTTGCTGTGCAGCTTGATCTCAGTGATGGCGCTGGGCGGCAGTGACTGGCCCACGGCCACCAGCCCCACGATCTGGTAGCATGAGTCGTACAGGGACATGTCCAGCATATACTGCCTGATCTTCAAGTAGCCGCTGCAGTGTATGACCTGGGAAAGCACAGGCAGGGTCAGCGGGTGGTGCCCCAGAGGTCAGACTGGTACCCACCGCTCCTGGCTCTGGGCCTGCTTCTTTTCTGGAACAGGTTGGAATATTCCCCCAGCCCAGCCTCTACTGAGCCGTGCAGCGAACATGCTGACAGACATCTGATTCACTGCTCGGAAGAAATGAACTATGCTTCTTTCTTAGGAAACAATATCGTCATGAAATATAAGAGTTATCTTATGCAATTGACTATCCCAGTAACTCCACAAGTGAAGACTCTCTGCTGTATGATGCATTTATGCGTAATTAACTCACGGCCATTGCAATTAGATGCCACAACAATGGCATTTTGGGGAGCTGAGCACTTGTTCCATAATGTTCACTTCAGTAACTATAAAGCTCATCTCCCAATGAGATTGAATTTCGCAATTGCTAACTTGACATTTAAATAGTTTGACAAGCTGTATCGCTCCAGTAAATGAAGAGTTCTTTCAGTACAATCAAAAAAGTCCTCATTTTTTTTTTTTTTTTCCGGCTGTGAGGCATGCGGGATCTTAGTTCCCCGACCAGGGATCGAACCCGTGGCCCCTGCAGTGGGATTGTGGAGTCCTAACCACTGGACCGCCAGGGAATTCCCTTTAAAAAAAGTCCTCATTTTGAACGTATGCTTATTTTATTTTATTTACTTTATTTATAATTCAAGATTTTATCCACTTGTAATAAACAAAACTCCAGCGTGGCTATAGAAACACTTCTAATTGTTGTAGCCAAGAACCATACAGGAGAAAATGTATAGTGTTCCAAATATCAAACGGAAACATCTGTACAGCCCTAAGCTTCAATATTGAAGCATTTACACCAGTTACAGTCAGTAAATTTTTTTTTTTTTTTTTGCGGTACGCGGGCCTCTCACTGCTGTGGCCTCTCCCGTTGCGGAGCACAGGCTCCGGACACGCAGGCTCAGCGGCCATGGTTCACGGGCCCAGCCGCTCCGCGGCATGTGGGATCTTCCCGGACCGGGGCACGAACCTGTGTCCCCTGCATAGGCAGGAGGACTCTCAACCACTGCACCACCAGGGAAGCCCAGTAAAATCTTTGAAAGAATCACGATCATCATAACAGCAGTGATGAACAGCTAACATCTTAAACCCTCTTTTCAAAAACTTTCCTCAGGATTCCTGAATACACTCACAGTCTTGAGGGCTGGAACAAATCTTAGAATCTTTGGAGTCTGTTCTCCCATTTTACTGATGAGGAAACTGAGGACAAGGTAGGTGATGTGTTTTACTTAAGATCAGACAGTTGGACGGTTAGTAAGTGTCAGAAACATCTCAGGACCCAAGTCTCCAGAAGAATATCTACAGGGTGCAGGGTGGTGCTGGAGGCTTCCACCTCTGAGGTTTAGGGTCTGGGACAGCAAATAAGAAAAGTATCTCCCAATCTGTGAAACAGAGTGAGGTAATGGTCAAAGGGAAGAGCTGGCATTGAGGCTCAGAGGAGCAGGGCTGAAGAGAGGTTGAGGGAAGGCGGACCCTGGGATGGGTAGGAGGGGGGAGGGGCATTCCAGAAAGACAGGACAAAGGGCAAAGGCACAGGACCCTCCCCTCTCTCTTCACCCCACCCCTCCCTCCTTTTATGCAAATTCTCCCGTAAAAAGGCTCCCGTCCACCTCTAGCCCCAGAGTGGTGGGCTGATGACCCTCTCTCTTCTGAGGCAGGAGGAAGTCGAGGCACGGCTGCTCCAGCAGTACTGCCCTGCGTGCAATGTAGAACCTGAAGGTGCCAAGGTCAAATTCTACCCTTAGCCCCATTGATTCCTGGCCTCAGACAACGAAATCCAGCCTGCCTGGAATATCCCTGTAAGATTCCAGCTCTCACACTTGCCGTGAGTAGCGTCCCTAGAAAGTTCTACATTAGGCAGTGGTGCCTTCCTGTCTGCAGACGTTCCTGAACGTGGAGCAAAGCACAGCGAAGACCCACCGACCCACCGCTGCCCCTTCCCGCCTGCAAGCCCTTGGCTCCCGGTACCTTGTATCCGCTGCAGGTCAGGCCGGCGTTTCTTTTCGCCAAGACACACTTCATTCGAAGAAAGAACGACCTCTCGATCTCATACTCTGAAAGCAGGCGTGAGGTTAGATTGGCAAACTGTCCCACGATGCTTCCCCTGACTTTATCCCAACACTCCCAATAAACCCTCTGGACCAGATCAGGCAGCCAGAGGCCTTGGCCCAGTCCACCCAGAACCCCACCCAGAGAGGCGGTGGCCAGGACCCGGCGCAGCTTCCACGTGCTCCAGAAAGGGGTAGCCCGAAACATGGCCACAGCAAGACCTTGCTAAACGCCAACCTGGGGCCAAGGTGAGGATCCGTGCGCAGCAGCCCAGCCCTGCTCAACCTGCCGTGTCCCCTGATGGTGGCCACAGAGAGGCCTGGTGCCAGGAGCATCGCCTTGGCCAGCCCTGGGCCGAGCCTGCTAGGAAGCCCAGAAGCATCTGATGTCCCCCCTCTGACTGACTGAGAACCAGAAGTGCCGGCCTTTCCCCGGCAGAGGGAGCCGGCCCCAGGGCCCCTTGTGCCAGTGCGCCCACGGCCATGGGCACCGAGACTGCCCCGCATCGTGGGATGGGGCAAAGGACCCAGCAGACCCACTGGGCCAGATCAAAGCTTTCACCCTCAGTTACAGCCCTGGATGGACGCCCACCCCCTCCGCCCCTTTCTCTGGCCCAAAGCCCTTCCTTCATTCCTGTCGCAGGCCGCACACACGAATCTCCAACCTCACTACTGCAAGCGCAAACGTCCCCCAAGGAAACACCCTCTGCTTTAGTGAGCGGACACCAGCTCTCTGGGCACGGATGGCAGACTGTCCTCGCCCCAGGGTGAGAGCGAGGTCATTCCACTCTAAATAAACAGCTCTTTGGTGGTGGTTAATAAATTAATTTTTAAAGAAAGGTTACCGCTAGGAATGGAAGCAAGGCCTTCCGCCCCTCCCCGAGGGCACTGCCCAGTGTAGATAAGGGCATCACCTCAGAGGCCCCCCTCCCCTAGTTGGAGGGGCTGCCATATTTACCCACAATTTCTCTGCACAGCTGGGGTCTGGAGGCAGAAGGCTTCCCTCTAACATGGCGGCCTGTCTACCCCATTTCCAGAAGAGCACACTCAGGTGTAAAAACCATCACCCAGTAATTAACTATCCAGTTCTGGGGAGGGCCCACTTCTCACACAATTACCATAAAACAAGGAGGCCAGTTCAGACACAGAAAACCAGCTCTGCAGATGAGGTGAAAACCAGGTGCTGTGACCCTCAGAGCCTGAACACTCGGTTGGCTGTGGAAATGAGTCAGTGGGAGACCCCACGTCTCCCAGACCTTCTCCTCCTGTACTGTTGGCCCACCTTAGACGTGGACCCTGCAGGAAACTGGACGGGTCTCCCGATACTCCCATTTGCTGTCATTTTCTAAACACTTTTTAAAAGGCTACTACGTGGAAGGGTAAAATGAAACCGGAGCTACTGGCAGAAAGCCCACTCCCGTGCAATTAACACACTGTAACTTTTTTAAAACAATGACAACACATTCAATATCTTGTAAAAGCCTATAGTGGAAAAAATCTGACAAAGAATACATATAGAACCGAATCGCTTTGCTGAACACCTGAAACTAATAGAACGATGTGAATCAACTATACTTCAATTAAACACACACACACACACACACACACACACACACACACACACACACACACACACACACCACAATGTTCTGAGGAATTCTCTAAGATTCCAGCTGTCTTTGTCTGACTTTAAACAACCCCAAAGTGAAAGCGTTAGATTCGGAAGCAATGTGCTCTCCTAGCCCTTATTTTGTTGGAAATTATTTCTTCGGAGTCGTATTCCTGTTCATGTATGCAGCCGGACCATTTCCAAGGACTTAAGCACCACAGGCCATAGCTACAACTAAGCCCCCATCTCATTTCAGAAAGCGACAAACCAGTCTCCCTCCTTGGTAGACACAGGGTGACTATTTCTGGGGCTAGAACATGGGGGCCACAGAGCTGGATCTGCAAGGGTTTTTTTTTTTTTTTTTTTTTTTGCGGCATGTGAGATCTTCCTGGACCAGGGCACGAACCCGTGTCCCCTGCATCGGCAGGCGGACTCTCAACCACAGCACCACCAAGGAAGCCCTGCAAGGGGTTTTAAAACTGAGTGTGCTATATGTGTTCTCTCCTCCTAGCCTCAGAATGGCCCATCTCAGGAGGAAGCAATAAGAATGGAACCCTTTTTTTTTTTTTTTCCTGTGGCCGGCTACCCCATTCTCATCACTTTTGACACTTCTTCTTTGGCATTGTGTCTCACTAGGGGATTTTGGCCGAGCTGGGATACCATAGTCCAAAGCAGACAAGAGACCCTTTGGTCAGCACACTGGTTGGTCTCATTGGGCCATCAGAGGGAGTTACAAGGCCAGGGCCCCTGGAATAAGTTCTTCTGTGTCTTCCTAGCACACATGGCAATTGTAAATTAAGAAGTCATTTGTGTGAAGACGTGTTCCACACCCTTACTAAACAGCCATGCCACAACTGTTCTAACAGGTGCTTAAAACAATACGTGCTAAATGTTGAGACTGTCAAGAGAAAACTCCTGTCGCCAAATGCAGCCAGGTCAGCAAGACAGACCTGCCTCATCCGTCTAGACCAAGGCTTCTTAACTGACTCGTGCTGTGGCACAAAACCTGCAGATCCCCTCCCAGAATAACGTTTCTGAGAGTATAAAATATATGAGATTACAAAGGGGATCAGCTGTACTGAAAAACATCAAAATATTCCAACAAGCGGTGCTGTGGTTATACATGTGCTACTTTATTAAGACATTAAATAACAAGATCCTGGCAGACTCTCAGCTCCTGAAATTTCAAAGTAGTGGTGAGCGTAACCGATGTGTTTAAATACCTGAAACAACCATAAGGTGACATGAAAATATCTGTGAATCTTGTTGTAGGCAAAGCCACAGGTACTTGTGATAGTGAGATGGCTTACTGTCTACAATCTACAAGCAAAGGAAGTGCTAGATTTCACCTAGAGGGAAGAAAGATGTCATTTTCCCCGTGCAATTTCATGCCCCCCGCCCCGAGTTTTATCCTCGGACGCTCTGGTTAAGAGGCCCAGGTCTAGACCTGTGTCGCTGGCATTCTAAACCAAGAGCACCTTGGGGTGGAAGCCTTGGACCACTTTTCTCTGTCTCCTACCGTGCACCTCTCACAGTCTCTGGCACATGAAAGGGTATCAGTATTTGCTTTAAAGGACAGAAGCAGAAAAACAAATCCCCACTTGGTGGACCCTGCATGTTTGCTGGAGAGACCTGGCTGGGCATCATGGGAAACTAAGCCCTAGGGTCACAGCAAAGAGCATCGTCCGGTGTTCATTCTGGTTTCTTTTCGTCTGGAGGAAATACCTTGGAGCAGGTGATGGTGAAGAGGCTGGTGGGCTGTCAGGACAGCAGTCATCTCATCGTGGTCGGAAGGATGGATGTACTCATAAATGCTGTTGCCCGTGAGCTCCACCTGCCGCGGAAAGGAAGGGAGGGGTCAGGAATCTTCTCTAGGACTTCGGGGAGGTGGAGAGGTGAAGGTGTAAGGTGTATTATAGGTACACACCTGCCAGGGAGAGACAGGACCTTGATCTCTGTGCACAGCCCACACCTTACCCTCACACAGAAATGTTTGCCTTTTCTCAGTCAGCGCCCTCCCAACAAGGCCAGGGGGGCGTCCTGAGCAGGAGTGAAGTATGGAAAAGGTGCACTGTGGACCGGGGGACCCTCCTGGCCTGGGGAGCATCCTTCACACGGGAGGCGGCTTAAATCAGACCGGAGCCAACCCCCGTCCTTCACCTGCTGCCTGTGGGGACTGGTGGCCAGGAGGCCAGTGGCCACGTCCAGAGCAGGGTCCCTGCGACAGCTCGTGCCCACGGAGGCTGAGCACGGGAGCCTCGGGGGCACCCTGTGCTCGAGGAAGACCCGCCCCCACCAAGGTCCTTTCCTTCGGACCCTGCTGGGCCTTTCACGTGGGCAGAAACCTGGTCCAGCGTGCCTGTGCTAACCCCACGGCTCGCACCCCTGGGTGCGGCTGGGTGGCTGAGTGACCTCTGGGAGGCTGTGGGTCACTCCAGAGAGCCACATGACCTTGGGGCTGCTCCCCCGACATTCGGACACCACCTACTTCCAGACACACCCCACAGAGGACAGCACGCAGGCCTAGAGGCCATGTCCTTGTTGGACTGGACCCTGCTTTGCAGGCATGGGCGTTTCCAGGAAAGCACCATAGTTAACGATCTTTCCACAGAGGTCCCCGGAGACTCAGGTCCTAACCTTGAGAATTTTTGATTGTTCTCCCAAACACAAGTGTCATGATAGGGGATGACAGAGATTCTTAGGACCTGGGCCCCTCACCCATCGGAAGATGGGCAGTGGCATAGAATGTTCCAGAAACTACCACCAACGGTGAAGCCTTCTGAGCAGTGGGGGGGGGGGGGGGATCCTTTTTCAGAGATCAACAGTGCAGACAATGGCAGTGAGTCAGCGTCAGCACACCTAGAGTACTGGAGGTGGGGGCAGTGATGGTACTCCTACTGCAGCCAGTGGGAGCCCCACAGCCCAGTTCAGGAAGATGCTGAGAGCGTGAGGAACTGCCTTGGCGTAGCACAGAGCCTTGGGTGGGTCTGGGGACTTTCTCAGCCCCGCCCCCAGGGGACAGGGCGAGATCAGAGAGCAAAGCCAGGCTGTTATTTTTAAGTGTGTCTTGTCGCCTGTTTTTTTGGCTGCTGTCAATCGGAGCAGAGACTCAATCCTCGGTAAAGGGGCAGCCCCGACGGTGCCGTCTCACACAGCAGGGCAGCCCCAGCCAGGCAGTTTAATGGAGAGGTTCTCCCAGGAGCCACTGTTCCAAATCAGCGTCAAGGCCATAATCTCTTTACGCGGGACCAGGGGGCCGCAGAGAGGTGAAGTCAGTCCCACTCTGCCCAGCCACTTCTCCCAATGTGTTAAGATGTGTGAGTTGCCTTTCAATTCAGAACGAGTTATGTTTCTGGCCTGCTAAGTAATCTTGTCCCTAAAACAGGTTTCACAGTTCTATTTTCTGCATTTTTCATGGAATGTTTTTCCCAATATTACACAGAGCAGCAGAGAGAATCCTCTTGCAGAAATGCTCCCTCTCTACCTCCCCAGCCTGCCACTTCGCTAAGGACCCAAATGGATATCTGTCTATGGAAAAAGTTACTACAGGATTTCATTAAAAATAGAAGAATAAAAACGAAATATCCTTCTTTCAAGTCAGTCCTGTTAATCCTTAAAAAGTTTAAATCAATCAGCAACACTTATGTCAGCCATTGGGGACCGGACAATCTCCTTTTTCCTGAGGGCAGCCCTAGAGATGCTGTCCGGTGGGGAGGGATAGAGGCTAATAAATAAGGGAGCTATTGTTTAAGTTGATTCACAATCTCAATGGTTTACTTTAAAAATGAAAAAATAAAAAATAGAATTTTTGTGCGTGTTGGCCTATCATTTCTCCCTTACCCAGGTTTTTAGAGAAAAATGACAATTCTGGTTTGCTCCACGCTCTCTTTGAGAAAAAAGTAATTGATGTCTTTTTAGAGAAACACCTTCGTACATTCGCAAAAAGACTTGCATCTGGGCTCGTAGGGATCCGATTTGCGTTTTAATCCCAAAGTAGCTTTATTTGTTTCCAAAGATCCCATTCTCATCACATGCCTTTGGAGAGTGAGAAGAGTGAAGGTCCATGAATTAAAAGGCTTGATTTTCTGAATACTCGGGTTAGTGATAAACCTCTAAGGCTGTCTAGCAAGTAAAGTAGTCTTCAAGTAACGGAAACGTTTTTAAAGACAAATTTTGGAATGATAAAACAGCACTGACCTTGACTTAAAATTACGGTTGACATGGTGTTTCCTGTATTGACATATCTATTCGTGCTTTTGAACGTTGAAAGAAATGTGACTACCTCACCAAAAAAAAAAAAAAAAATTATGGTTGTTGCTATAAAACTCCCCAGCTCTCATACAACAACCTTATTAAAAGAGACCTTCAATGTGATATTTTAGTATCTGTAAAACCCAGCTAACTACAAAATGAATTGCTTTCCTACTAAGAGCTTTTTTATGTTTTGCTGAATAGCTTTTCTTCCTGCCAAGAAAACTACATATGATAAATACAGCACTAAATGGATATATTCTGGGTCAGAAGGGGAAACTCACCCAGTACTCTGGAAACACACATTCCTCTGCTTTGGGTGTTTTGCTGACTATGGTAAATTAACCATTTTAAAAAAAGATGGTTTGGGTTTCAGGGTTCAAGTTATGTCAACAAACATTAAACGCCGGTTCTTTCTCTTTATTTCAAAAGTGAAAGGATTAGGTCTTATGGCCCCAAACAACACCGTGGTTATTTTTACAGTTGTGCTTCCGGCCACACTCTCAAATATTACATTTTCCTTTATGTATCTCGCGAACAGCTATTTCATACATATCTATATTATGTGAGAATGTATACTAGTTACCTAGATGTTATATACCATATGCGACTTCCGTAAGGAAATTTAAACCACAAGGATACTTTAAAATGTTTGAAGAAACACACAACAGGTATGCAGGACTTTTTTCCTTCTTCAAATATAAGTTAATGACGTGAACCAAAAAACCATGAAACTAAATCATTTAATAAACTTGGTGGATAAAAAGTGCTTCCCCAACTCTACGTCTTCCAAGTAGATGTGTGTCTATATGGATTCTTTTGTATTATGAATGCGCGCATACACCAAACAGAATTTTCAAGCAGATGGCTGACTCTTTTCCCAACTTGCACTATGGGCTGAGGAGACAATTAGCATTTTGTGGTTCTCCCTGTCATTTTTTGGTACCAAAGTCTGACAGCCAGGATTGCTGCATTTACTAATTTAAAAGCAAAAATGAATTAATAAACTCTGCCATATGAAGTAGACTTCTTATTCCAATACATGCTTTTAAAAAAGTTCAATAAAAGACCCTGAATTGGGATGGGCTTATAACACATAAAGAATCGTTTTTATATTCTCAAATAGTTCAGAAAGTTATTTAGATAGTGCAGATTAAAAAAAAAAAACCCACCAGTTTGCTATGAATTATCACACAATTATGGCAAATCTAGGAGCTTATGTTCCCTAGGAGCTGCTAACATAGAGTTTAACCCCGAATTAATGTGAAAAATGTCGTTACCTAGAGATATTGTTATAGAGAATAATTGCAAGTTCTTGGAACACAGAAGGGCCTTACGTAAATATAAGCTATTACTGCCCTTATTCATCAGAAAACCTGTTTAAAAGGTTACTCTGACTAGTGGGTAAAATTTTATTAACATTTTTATCTCCGGTGATTAAAAAAAATCTTGAAGCCTATTTTAATTAAAGTTTTCATGTTTGATATGTTTGTCTGACTTATACTACTACTAGTAAAAATAATCTAAAAGGTGCAAAAAAATTTTTTTAAACAGAAGTTGGGTATTTGACATTCTTTTCAATACCTTATTTTACTATTTAAGAAGACAGAAAAAAATACACATTGTGATTCTGCCTAGGTTTCCTTCTGCAGAGTTAACTGGGAAGAGGAGGCAGATTTGAGGGGAAAGTTTGTTGTTGCTTATTTAAACAGTTCACCATGAAACACTCCCCAGACATCAGCGTGAAAGCGTTTTTGTAGCTGAAGACTGATAGTGAGATAGTCCCGCCAGGAGATCGGAAAAAAATTAGCCGTCCTACACGGACAGGCAGTTTGACTTATTTTAAATTGACACTTCTCCTGGCAACATACAGACAAAAGGCATCTTTACAAATTTTTTGGAAAATACAAAATTATGATATACAAAGTTTTACGTCTGCATTAGGACCAAAAGGAAATATAATTTAAATTCCAATTCTGCTTAAATTTCCTTTCTTGGTCATTTGTAGAGACGTGGATGGATCTAGAGACTGTCACACAGAGTGAAATAAGTCAGAAACAGAAAAACAAATATCGTATATTAATGTATATATGTGGAACCTAGAAAAATGGTACAGATGAACCGGTTTGCAGGACAGAAAGTGAGACACAGATGTAGAGAACAAATGTATGGACACCAAGGGGGGAAAGCTGTGGCGGGGTGGTGGGATGAATTGGGAGATTGGGATTGACATGTGTACACTAATATGTATAAAGTAGGTAACTAATAAGAACCTGCTGTATAAAAAAATAAATTAAATAAAATTCAAAAATCCAAAGAAAAAAAATTTCCTTTCGTGGTGTTTATCATGAACAGGAGATATATTTGTTACCTATCCAATGTTTTGGTCATTCTTAATTATTGTGTTCAAAAACAATCATTTTTATTTCCCATGTGAAAAGAGAAAAATGACAGAGAGCGAAAGAGAGATGTAGAATGCCAGACTGAGCAGCCTGACAGAATGAACTGGAAGGTCCTGATATGTGCACAGTGCCTTATGATGTGCCAGAACATTCCCCATGACTAATTATCCCTAATATGTGCCCACCAAAGGATGCTATTTGAAGCGACTTTTGTGCTATTTGAAGTACAGTTCTAATGACACTTACAATGCCTGGTTTTGTGGAGCTCCCTATAGTTTATAAATCACATGGGCCCTTGGTATGTTTCTCACTATGATCCTAAAAGAGTAGTAGAGCGGGCATTATTTTCTTATTTAAGTTATGGTGCAGAGAGGTCAATTGCCTGCCCGTATCAGACAATGAAAACCATACAACAAAATGCATTTCCCTTTTTGCTTTGACTGCTAGGGAGCTCAGATCTTAATTTAATATTCAGTAAAGGTGACTCTATCAATTTTAAAGTATGTTTGACCAGTCATTTTCTTTTTTGACCAGCCATTTTTAAAGTATGTGAAATGTTTTGTCTTGTTTGTGACATTATTATAAGACTTATCAAAGGTTTTATAAGTTACAATTTAAAAAGTTAAGGAATCTGATCAAGGGCACTCAGCCACAAATCAAGTCAGGAGTAGAAACCAGGCTGGGTCTAACTAAAGGGCCTTAAATAATTCTAAATATTCAGAGAATAATGAGGTGGAAATTCAGAGAATAATAATTTTGGAAAATATAAAAAGAGAAAATTTCATATTTCCAATAGTATGTCCCATTCTACAAGTACACTAATCCCATGAGTCACATAGGTGAAAGAGACAAGCCTTAATAAATCTCATCTGGGAGACCCGGTATCATAAAAGAAGAGAAGAGGAAGAGAACAGAGAACGCCAAACAATTTTAATATGTGATTCGTTTTAGAAGACTTTGCAGAAGAAAACACACAGGCGCGGAAACCCACTTGGACATGGATAAGGATATACATCCATTGGAAAAGAAGGTTGTAAACAAATGGAAAGTTTAAAAACATCTTGGCAGAAAAAGCAGAGGAATACACCAGATGCAGGTTTCCAAATTGGTAATTTTGTTTCTCAATGAGAAAGCCCAAGCCACTTTAATTGGCATGTTTTATTTTGGCTTCACTACAGGAGGAGGCTGGTGCAGCACAGATTATTCATGTGCCTCCTGGGAGCCCATTTCCTGGATCTAATTAATTCTAGTGTGTCTTCAGTTGTAATGAAAAAAAGCACTCTGATAATTCACAATGTAAAGAAACGTTTAGCCCCTATATGTATAAAACAATGTGACTCTTAGAATCATGATCCATGCTTGTGAAACCAGAAACGTGAAAGGCAACCATCAGTAGACTCTCCCACCATCCGGACTGGCCACAGCCCAGACAAGGAGCCAAGTCCTCTACCAAACCCTTGGCTTGACAGGATAGAGAAAACAGTGCACCTCTCTCCTCTAGGGAATGAACCCCTTTTAGAAGACAGTTTCAGAAAAATAGGTAATATTTAAATGTTCTGAAGAAACCAGGACCTTGCTGTGCAAAACAGTAGTAAACTGAGTTTTATGAGTTTCTATCACAAGCATATAAAATGCTTTACTGAAACGACCACTGAACTGGAAAAACTCAGCAAAATTACCCTGAATTCCATGTGAACACTCATAAATCTGCCCCCACCCTTTTCTCTCTCCCCAAAGCACATTCCGCACAAAATCCATGTTCTACATCAGCTTGCCTCTCTTTCATAGCAACTCACAATACCACGTGCAGACCGTCAAGCGTGGACTGAAAAATCTCCCTTTGTGAAGCTCTTGTTAGCGGCAGAGAACTTTGCTGTATAAGCGGAGTCCAGGCTATTGGACAAGGCTGACTGTTGCAAAGACATTACGAGGCATTAGCCCCAAAGGAAAAAGAAAGTAGAAAAGTGAAACATAACACGGAGGAGAAAAGCCCCGCGGGCCGGCCGCAAAAGACGCTTTTGGATTACGTTCAGACACAAAAGTAGACACTAGGACGGACTCATTTTCAAGTTGGGTAAGGCTGTCAAGATCCGCCAACGCTTAACTTATTACTTTGGTTGTACATAAAATTAGTCAATACGCACCTGGGACAAGCCTAAATGTACAGAAGCTGTTTCCGAAATATACATGATTTTGCCGTCAGACGCCACCACGAACACAAAGCCATCCAAAGTCTGCAAAAGAAAAAGCACCAGGGTAAGAGACAGCAGACAGCAGAGTTCAATCTGATCATCGTACGGGCACTGGGAGGGAGAAACGTATAAAGTATTCAATCAACGCATATTGTCAAATGCAGAAACGGCGCCCCGGGGCCAAGAGAAGGACTGTAGGTTTAGTTCCCCAGCCAGGCTCTCAAATGCTTTTAAAGGACTTTAAAAACAGTCTTACATCTACATCACAAAAATCACGCAAAACATTCGAGAAGTCCTATCATGCTCAGTTTAAACGTAGTAGCTTTATTGTTGGGGTTATTTTAGCACTTAGCACAAATCCGGAGTTCTATGGTACTTAGCAGAAAATCTACCACTGTATAGACCATTTCATGTCATACCACTAGAACATAGGCTTTATTTGCCACAATTTTCTAGTTATCCCTAAGTACCATTTGAATAATAAATTCCGAACACTACCACTCCCCAGAAAATAAAATACCTGGTTATTTTTAACAGACTATGTCTACAAAACTAATTATAAGAGATCAAACAACCTTTGCAAAATTCCAGGAGAAAAAGTATCAATTTCTGAAAAATTAAAGCTACCTAAATGATATTCTGATTTTGCCTAACTTGGCTAGCCCTCAAAAAAAAAGTAAAATTATAAGAGGTAATTAAGTCAAAGAAAGGGTAATGATCATATTTATGTGTGGCAAGGATAAAAAGACTAAATTAATTTTGAAAAAAGGAAACTGCATTTTATTTACTCATTCGTATTTTAGATCCAGAACCAAAGAAAAGCAATAAAGTTGGTGAAAGGCCCATACAACCCACAACATTGCCCCCATAAAAAAATATTCCAAATTAATTTCTGGCCACAAATTCTATTTTTACAGCATGTAATTGAAACCAGATTACCTTTGGTTTTTCTAAATCCGCCCCCTCTTTGGAGGGGGGCCTAAAAAGAAGGTAGAAGTGAAACCTGAAAGATATCCTTACATTCTGCGTCTCAAATACAGTTTTGCTGCAAAATCTTCTTTGCCAACTAAGCTATCATTAGCTTTCCCTGTGCTGAGGTTGAAATCAACATCTTGATTATAAGCCCGACTTTCATGTTTCCAACTCAGCTACAAAATATTTCCCCAACTAAACTCCTTCTCAAAGATATAAACTATTCAGCAATTTCTGAAGTTATCCACGTTTTGGCACATTTTGCATTCTTGCTTAACTCCGAAATAATTAAAGAGATACATCAGACAGCCAGCCATATGAGTAAGAGAGAAAAAGTTATCAAAATTAAATTCTGAAGGTTGCCAGCGGTAGCTTAAAAAATAATACTCTTAATGGAAAATGTTGGTTATGCTTTCATAGCTGCAAACGACCTAATGCACTTGCGAGTGTATTAACTGCAAAGCCGCCCCTCCACAGACACACTCCGGAATTAAATAAACGTACAGTGGAGAAATTTGGGGGCGTTGACTTTGCCGCCAGGTTTTCACTGGAACTCCCTGGCACTTAGTTGTCTCTGATATTAGTGTCACTTATAATATGTAGGAACATCAAACACTTAAAATACCGCGCACGGAGCTGGACCCGAGCTTGCGGGCAGAGCAAAGGGCGCGCGGGAAGGGCTCCAAGAGCACGATTTCCCGGCCGGCTCCCACACCACTAGCTTTATGTTGTAAAAGCCTCGGGTTTCAAATACATCCCGGGATCTTCTCTTCCCCAGCTCATGCATTTAAAAAAATAAATCACGCTAGGGCATTTGGGGCAAAAGAGTTTTGAAAAGACCTGCTTTTGCGAAGCGCGGAGCCGACTCGCTGACCCAAGACACAGAGTTCCGTAGCCAACTTTTTTTTTCCCCCCTTATAAAGAAAACACAAAATAGAAGGAGGAAATGCAAAATAGCTCTCGGTAGGCATTTTTCGGTGGCAGAGACAAATGACGGGAGGGGGAATGAATCGGGTCGTTGATGAGGCTCTGTAAAGGGCATTTGAAAGATTCCGAGACACGAGGCGTTTCTGTGCCCACCTAGCGCCAGCCGCGGACTTGGAAGTGGCCGGTCGTGCGCACGGTTACCCCACCCGAGCCCCAGACACCGCGAAGGAAATCCGAGGTCAGGGGCGGTTTAGTAACCGCGGACTGAATGGCTCCGGGCTGGGGCGCTAAGCGGCTGACACAACCAAGCAAGGACTTCCTCCGTGAGCCAGGTGACCCCGGAGATCGCACCATGTTGTGAGCTGGACCACTTGAGTTGAACAAGGCTCCACCACTGGCTGTGGAACCTCAGGCATGTTGCTTAACCTTTCCGTGCCTCAACTTCTTGCTCTGAAAAAAATGCAGTTAAAAATAGGACACACTCTAGGTGGCTGGTGAAGAGAGATGATATAGTAAGATTCAGAACAGCTGGCCGGTAGCAAACTCTCAGTAAATGTCAACTGCTAATAATTGTTGATGCTGTCTCTCTATTGCAACCTCTCCAGACACACACAATCGTCAGACGCTTTAGGCTCTGCCTCCCCCTGGCTCAGAGCAGCCGGATCCCTCCTTCTCTGGCTCCGGCGCCTGGCACAGCGTCTGGCACAGAGCAAGAGCTCCATAAAAGTTTGCCGAAGGAAGTAAGGTTGGAGAGGACTGAACCACACCCAGGGGCGCGCTTCGGCCTAGGTCTCGGGGGCTAGAGAGTCCTGGGGCTGGGGCGGGGAAGAGGGTGCCAGGTGTGGGGTTGATGGGGGGCTGGTTGAGCGGAATCCACCCGCAGTCCCGGCCCTCCGAGGGGAGTTGGGGGGAATTGGCCCGAAGTCCGATCGCTGCCTCGGGAGACCTCTGCAGCCTGGGGGCGGCCTGTGGATCCGCCCGGGGCTCCTTGAGGAGGGACCCCTGGAGACTGGGACGGTGGGGTCGGAAGGGAGCCCCTACCCGGGCGGGCCAGGGCCGTTGGTGGCGGCGGCGCTTTTCACCCCGCGGCGGTCCTACTACCTGCAGCAGGTGCGATCCCAGCTCCTTGGCGACGCTGTCCAGGGGCCCCGCGCGGCTCGGCTGTCCCCACGCGTCTCCTAAACCTGGACGGGGAATAAGGCAAACCGGTAAACAGCAGCGCCCAGCCAGGTGCCCGGGCACCCGGCGCCCCGCCAGCCGTCGCCCCTTTGCCTTTGATTAAAAAGGAAAAGGCCAGAGGAGAAATTCCCGCCGAGGCCTTGGGCCCAAGCCGGCCAGGCCCACAGCTCCCGTGGGTCGCCCACGTGCTCACGGCTCTGAAATTGCCGTTTTATTTGAAATGCCACAAAGTAATCTAATCTGCTGTGAAATCCGCCATCCTCGTAGCCAAACGGGGATATCGATTTGACCAGTAAATATGCCCCCAAGGGTCCTTCCTCTCTCCCTTCCCTGCGCCGCCGGCAGCCATGCACTTTCCCAGACAGAGAGGCCCGAACGTAAAGCCCTCGCCGTCCTGGAGGCAGCTTTTCCGGCATTAAAACGACAAAACAAACCAAAAAAGCCAAACTTTTTCAACCCCCTGTAATCTCTCCCCTCCCCCGCCCCGGACTCTCCAGCCCTCACAGGGGCCCCAGGAGCGCCCACACTCTTCCAATCCAAGAGCTACAGCCTGGGAAGGGGTTACCTGGGGGCTTCCAGAAGGCGAACTCCTAAGTCGCCAGCGGCGGGTGGGGTACGGGCCGAAGGCGGGGAGAGCCGTGTGTATACTAGACGGTAACTGGGAGGTGTTTGTTGGCATATAATTGGGGTCTCGCAGCCCCTCCGCTTAACTGTCCCTCCAAGGCCTCCGTTGCTCCCCCACCACCTCCCCGAAGGCCACAGGTGTTACAGAAGGCGCACCAGGGCCAAGGCAGCCCAGCTCGACAGAACATCTCTCTCCTGCGCCCTCGGCTCAGCTGCTGTGTCCCCGGAGAACCCAGGCTTTGCCTGCACGCCCGGGTGAGTTTGCGGCGCTAAACGCCTGCTGGGAGAACCCCAGCCGCTCCCAGGCGTCCTGCTGGCGGCCTGGCCCGAAACCCTCCAGCGAGCGCCGCGGGCCGGGCGCGAGGCTGCAAAGACCGGGGACCGCTGTGCTAGCAACGCCCCCCCCCATCCCCTGCGAAGAACGCCCCCCAGGCTCTAGGCCCCTCGCGCGCCTCCCACCAGGGCTGCGACCCTGCGGGTGAGCTGTGGGTCGCGCGGGCGCGTCCGTCTCCCCTCCCACCAGAATTGCAGGTCTGACCGGCCCCCTGCCCGCTGCTCCGGGAGTGTGCGACCAGGGACCAGAGCGAATCCGAGGCCCATTCCCAAGACCGAAAAGCCCCTCCAAGCAGGCGGCAGCGAGTGGGTTTCCGGAGAGGGTCGCGCAGGCACACTGGGTCTCCCCACTGTCCTTGGGGCGCCCGGGGCATCGCGGCTTCTGGAACCCTCGATCCTAGCAGGCGGAAAATGCACCTCCAGGCCCAGGGCCCCCGCAGAGACATTGGAGACCCTTCTTTCGGCAATTTCTATTATGCAACTAAGAAAGGGATGGCCTTTCATTCTTCTCCTGGGCTCTAGAATTAGAGATTTATCCTGGTCTCCCCATGAGGAAGTGGCTAATTTCCACATATTCTGATGTCCCAAATATGATCGCAGCCCCGCACCCCCCAGATTCCAGCACGTGAACGGAGGTGTCTCTTTAACCCCAGGAAATCACTGCCCACCTCACTCTCACTCCCAAGGATGAGCACAGTGACCATATTATAGGGCCACTGGCTCTCACGGTAGGTCCTTCCTCCCCAGCCCAAGAGGCCGGCCTACTGGTGGTGGCGTTGACTCCATTTAACCAGAAATGGAAAGAACCAAAAGTTAGAAGCCTCCGGGCCCTGAATGAAGAAAAAACATAATAAGGGCCCAGGAATTCTGGTGTCCGAAAAGGGACAAAGGCGCCCCTGTAACTGCCCGTTACCCTGCTCCTGGGCCCGTCCCCTGCTTTGGGCCAAGCCATCTTTGCCAGGCTCCCTGTTGACAGTGAGCGCCGCCTCCAGCCTTGGCTCCTGACAGGGCCTGGGGCAATCTGCACCTTCTTCGGGAATGACCCCCAAACCAAACTCCCCTGCCTGGATCTCCCAAAAGCCTTGTCGAAAGCTCTGGCCTCACATGCAAAAAGTGCATTGGCCGCACAGGACAATTTTTCCGTATGATTCCAAGCCTGTTCTCTTACATCATTATAATTTTTCGTTTTCTTTCTTGATGCCTCCGCTTTGCCAGCGGGGATCTGGACCTGACCCAAGGGGGAGCAGATGGTGGGGAGGCTCTCCTTAAGCACCCCTAGCCCCACGCCACCTCACAGGGTGGTAGGGCTGCCAGCTCTTCCATTAGGAACCTCTATGGGCGAGACTTTTCCCCTGGGCCCATAAACATCTACTTTGGGCTGAATGCAGAGACTAAATAAGGGAAGGTTTGTAACAAAAAAATCATCTTGTTACTATAAAGCCACACATACTCCTGGAAAAGTGAGGCACTAGGCCTGCGGCCCTTATCTGCGCCTCACAAAGGGCTTTATTTGTTAGAAAAATGAGGGCAGGAGTGTAAGAAGAGACTGCGCTAAGCTCCTCCAAGGTTATCAGCCATTGGTGGTCTGTTTGGCCTGATTCTGGGAAATCCCCACCCCACCCCATCCCAGTGACTGCAGGGGAGCAAGACAGGAGAGGTTCCAACCCTGGCCTGTAGTTTCCGGCCAGGGTTTGGGGTCCTGCTTGCCCTACATGTGTCAATAGGGGAATCAGATGGGCACTCCCTGCTACTGGGAATCCAGCTGGCCAGGTCACTGGGGAGGGGGGTCAGCCACTAGGTCAGAGGGAAAGGGAGCCAAGTGTCCCCTTTTCCCCTCTGCCTCCAAGGGTTCGTGGGTGCTTGCACTTGTACCCACACTCAGCGAGCGGGCTGTTTGGCTTAAACCCCGTCAGGCCCTGCCCACCACAGAAGCTATCTAAATATGGTCCCTCCTCTCTGGGTGCTCAGTCAGTCAATCAACAAACAGCTCTTGGGTGCCTGCTGTACCAGGTCCTCAGCCAGGTGCAGGTCACAGACCATAAACCAAATCACACAAACGATCTGATTTCCCAGTAAAGGGGACAGTGTGCAGGGGTTCCCTCACTGTGAGATAGGGTCACCCTCTCAGGTGAGGGTGACACACGAGTTGAGACCTGAAGGAGGCAGTTAGGTTCGCTCCTTCCTCTGGACCCGTGAGCAGGACTTACTGTGGCCAGTGACCAATGGGTCCTGCCCCAGAGAAGGGTCTAGACTCGGCTAAGAACTTCCAGGATGGACAGCGGTTCTCACACTTCCCCGAGGGCAACCTCGGGTATCTAAAATGGTGGCAATTCAGTCCTCTTCTGGCTTTTGGAATGGTTCGCGGTCACTGGGTCCCTGAAAAGCCCGGCCCTTGCACCCTTTTAGAAACCCACAGCTGCACAGCGGCCCAGAGGGTGTGTGAAGGGGGTGGTAGGTAGAGATGCCCCGACAGGGTTTGGCTCTGGGTGGGGGAGGGGAGGGGATTCCAGCCCGGCCTGCCTGGCCACGGGCCAGTGTCGTACATGCACAGACCACGGACGACGCAAGCGCCCGGAGACTTGGTCGCCTGATGCTTAGACCTTGCAGGATGGGAGGGTGCCTCGGCCAAGTCCGCGCTCAGGAGCGCGCGTGGCCAGCGCCGCGCCGGCCAGGCTTCAGTCCGCGCCCCGGAGCGCCCCGAGCCGGTCTTGGGCGCTGGCCTCCGGGAGCTGAATCTGCGGCGGCCGCTCTCTACATCCTCGCTCCCACCTCCAGGGCCCCCGCAGTTCTGGAGTTCCCATCGCCACTGCCGAGCTTCCCGCTCCGCCTCTGTGAACTTTCCCTCCCGGACCCGGCGCACAGCCTGGCAGGCTTCCAAGCAGAGACGGGGAGAAGGTTGTAAAAACCCACTTTATTCTAAAAAATAAGTCTACTTAAAAAAAACAAACTACATTATTTCGGGCTGCGGCAGGGAAAGGCCTCGGATCTGTGACTCCATGTCGGGTTAGGGCGAGTTTCTCCTCACCAAACCCTCTAAATCAAAGCGTTTCCATTCCCGACAACAGTTTCTAGGACCGCCCTGACCCCCGCACCTCCCCTTGGCACTCAGGGGTGTGTGTATGTGTGTGTGTGTGCGCGCGCACGCGCATTGAGTGGGAAGGACTCTGCCTGAATGTAAACCCAGACAAATCCAGCCACTGGAATAATTCAGGCCTCCAACCCCATTTACTGTGCGTGTGACATGTTCACTTCTTTGCAGTAAAAAGTTGTGGTGAGTGTTGCAGTTCCTGCCTCTCTCTCGCCCACACCTGTCTGGGATCTTGGTGGGAAGCGGGAAGAGGGGCTCTGTTCTCTTCCCACTATTGGCCTCAGCTTCCAGCTCCACTCCTGAGCTGGGACCTGCAGCCAGTCCCTCCTCGAGCCCTTTCGGTACAAGTGCCCGGAGGGGAGGCCACCCTCTGCCCCACAGCTGGGCACAGGAACTTCCCCCAGCTCCTAGGAAGAGGCCTGACCCTGGTGATTGGCCGGGGAGCTCCCGCAGCTCTGACTCGCACCTCCTGGGGCCCGGCGTGGATCACCAGATGGGGAGCTTGCCCTGCATCCTGCCCAGCGTGCTCACCATGCAGCTACGGCCAGAGAGCAGCAGACTTCTCCCACCCCGGGTGCTTCTGTGTTTCCACAGTGCCCCCTCTCCAGAAGTGAAGGCCACGCTGCAAAGAGGGCAGGGAGACCCTGGGCCCCAGCGTTTCCCTGAGCCCTGTGAGTAGCAGGCCTTCCCAACCACATTAACTCACTAAGCTTTCAATTCCGAGTCCACTGCCGGAGCCAGCCTTGCTCTCCTGCCCTCTTCCCTGCCCTTCTACCTTCCACTTCTCAGTTCGCAGTTAAAGGGGAGAAAACGGTGGGAACCCGGAAAACAGCTCAGCTTCCAACTCCAGGCAGTGAGTCCCGGAGGTCCACCGAGTGGGGCGCGCCACCGTTAAGGTCGCATCTGGCCCAAGGAAGGCAGCGAGCTTCACAGGAATGACTGACTGGAGTAAGAACACGGTAGATTTCCACCTGCGCCCGCCTGCTTCCTCATACCCTATCCCGGGAACCCTGCGCAGCGATGGAGTTGCTAATGGGCCCATTTTACAGACAAGGAGACCGAGGCCCAGCGGGGCAGCTTGACAGAGCTGAGCCTTGAACCGGCTGTCTGGCTTGCCAGCACCCCCAAGCTTGCGGACTGGCCTCTCCGCGGAGTGTCCACCTGGCTCCAGTCGCCTCTCTGCCCCTGCCCTGGGGCTTCTCCGAGCTCCTCTTTCTCTCCTCCTGCCTGGGGGTCTCGGGATGAAAGGAGCCGAGGCCAGCGGCCTCTCCTGCGCACAGAAGCACAGGCGACACAGCGGCCTTCCCGCCAGCCCTGCCCTCGCAGGGACCTTGGGAAAGGCCCGCCCCTCTCAGGTCTCAATTTCCTCAAATACTGAGGGTTAGTCTGGCGATTTCTGTGGTCCCTCGGACTGTGCTCTTCGTTTTCTAACTCCCAAAGTCCTAACTTGGCTTCTAGATTCTTCTTCACCCAGGGATCCGGCTTGGCTATCACACAGCGAGGCCGCGCTGGGCGCATCGGGTCCGCTCGGTATCTTTCCGTTCGTTGCCGGGAGCCGGAGCAGGTCCAGGAGTTCCCGCCGCGGCGCAGGACCGGGCTGGCCGCTAAAGCCTCCCTGACGCCCGCGTCCGGACCCTCGCGGCTCCGCCAGGCCCCGTCCGCCTCCCGCACCGCCTCCCGCACCGCCTCCCTGGCGCAGTCTCCCGAGAACAGCTTAAATCAGTTTCGGATGCTGCTTCCGCGCTCCCACCCTTCGTCTTTCAGAGCCACGGGAGGGGCGCACGAGTCATTTTGCGTAATTGAGGTCTTTCTAAACGCTTCTTTTCCTCTGCCCCAGGCACCCAGCTCCTCTTCTCTCCAGTCGCAGACTGACTGGAGGGGGAAGGTCTGCAGGCCCCAGGCCTCCGAGCGCAGGGAGGCGTCCGGAGGCTGCTGGCCCACCGTGCAGGCGAGCGCCCCTGCTCCCAGCTTCAGCGCTGCAGGAAGCGCTGCGGTCTAGATCACCGCCTGCTCCCCATTTTGGAGGAATCGGGACCCCCTTAGGTTCGGGACTATTTCCAAAACTCTAGGGCCACATAGCTCTCCCCGACCCCTCCTGGAGTTCCAGTCTCGATGGTCACGCCCAGGAGACGCCCAGGCCGCCCCTCAACTAGAC
This sequence comes from Tursiops truncatus, assembly GCF_011762595.2. NCBI lineage: Eukaryota > Metazoa > Chordata > Mammalia > Artiodactyla > Delphinidae > Tursiops > Tursiops truncatus. Next base: position 135,541,747 of record NC_047037.1, on the reverse strand, counting down.
CACTAGGAACAAAGCACAGGGGCCCGGTGCTCAAGGGCCAGACCACAGCCAGCGCACCCCTGCAACCTGCTCAGGGCCAAGCAATTCGGGGTCCCAAGGCCTGCAGCCTCGCTTCGCAGCACTGGAACCTACAGACCCAGTTTAATGTTTGCAGGAGCAGATACACACCGCTTTCCAGTTTTTAGCCGCTTTCCTGGAAAGCCCCAAACAACAAGTGGCTAGCAATCAGCCCCTTTCTCCAGGCCTCAATTTCTGGCTCACTTGAAATCATTTAATCTTCTGATCATGTCTTTGTAATTTGTATTTCCAGTGGGGTGGGAGGGGGACAGGAGAGAAGGCTTATGTCCTGTCTGGGCTCCACACCTGCTTTGCAGTATGTGGATTAAGAAACGGTTCACCCGAGCAAACCCGTTACCATCCCTCCTCCCAGGGTTGGAAGGAGACTCGGCTCTTAGGAAACCCAATTCTCCTTTAATTTTCTCTGAAAACTTCAGCAGGGGAGGAATCATCTCTACGTCGCTGGAGGGCCGACAAATAGCGTCCGCTGGGCCGCGGCTCCCAGCGGGACGGGCAGGAGCGGGGAGGGGGGCCCCTCGGTTGATCGGGCTGGGAAAGGAAAAGAACTTTCCCTTCTAAGAGCTCTGGGCTGTGGCAGCCGGGTCACAGGCTCCTGCTCCAGGGAGGAAAGTGCCCGCCTGGCCGCACAGCGCAGCTGGAAGGCTCCGGCGAGGACAGGTCACCGCTTCTGGCCCCCTCAGCTCCCTGGCCAGTGGCGCTCAGCTTCCCAGCCAGCACGCTGCCGAGCTGGAGGTCACGCTGGGGGCCGGGCCCCAGGAGCTCCAGCCGGGAGGTGGTGTACAGGGCAGTTTATGACCCAGAGACGATTACAAATAACAGGCTTAGGGGCGCCCACCGCAAAGAGGGCGAGTTTACTGACTTTAGGTCGATTGCCGGGCCTGGAGCTGCCTTAATGGAGGCGCCCTGCGCTGGAGAGACACCTGTTGCGGCTCTGCAGCGACCCTCCCCGTGCCCTGTGGCTAAAGTGGTCTCCCTAGGCATGCACCGGCTTCTGATGCTCCAGAGGCTGCCACAGCTCTAGTGGCTCCTCGGCCTTCAGGTTGGGGGGTACCCATCAGGTGCTGGAGCAGAGGGTCTCAGACAAGCGCCCTAATCCCTTCCGCCAGGCCGCGGCCAACATGGCTGGGGACAGAGACATTGGAAGGTGGTCGGTTCAGAACCACCGGGACACCAAAAGGGATGCTGTGGTGATCGGGCCTCCTCCAGCCCTGCTGCTCAGAGGTGCCCGCCTGGCAGCTACTGTCACCCACGGGCCGTGTGCTGGCAGGGAATGCCCACCCAGTGCGCCACCACTTCTGACCGCTGAGAGCCTGCTGGGCCCGTGGGTCCTGGCGACCCTTGCCCACCATGGCTCCTGCCCCTCCGGGCTTATAATCCAATCTAGAAAAGAAGACTATGCTCAGGCCCGCCTGCCATTTCCGAATTAACCGCCTCCCTTTCTCTCCTGTCCCATCTCGGCTCACCTGTTCGAGGTGAGTCTCTCCCACCCGGACCTCCAGAGTCCCAGCCCCAAGAACGGCGAGCAGAGAAGAGACCACCTGAGAGGCCTGAGTCTGAGGCCCAAGTCCCTGCAAGTGTTCTGCTGGGAGCTGGGGCCTGCAGGGCCTGGGCCTCCTGGTGTACTCCACTCTCTCCCAGGGACCAGCAAGCACCCTTCACCTCCGGCCCGGGTGCACTGTGCTTCCCCTCCACGGAAAGAAAGTAAGAAGGAAAAAAATAAAAGGGGGAGTTAAAGAAATGAAGAAAGGAAGGAAGGAAAGAAGAAAGACCAGATTGGACTAGTACGCTCATGGAACGATCCCTGGTTCGCCCCCCCTACCCCCCAGCCGTGGGCCAGAAGATGGCCTGGTGTCTCTGGCACCAGGGCCCTGGCCCCTCTCTCCAGGAGGAGACGAAGTTCCCGGAGCAACCTCCCCAAGATGTTTTGGCACCAGCCGGAAGGCTCAGGCAGCCCCTCCGGGCCAGCTCTGGCCCCCCGCTTGGGCCCCCTAGCGCTCCCGGCCGCCCACCTGCGGCCTCACCTTCGGGAAAGACAGCGCGCATCTTCAGGTAGCTCGTGGTGAGTCGGATGATGGACGCCTTGTCCAGCTGCGAGGTGATGGCCGATGGCAGCGGGAGCAGCTTGGCCAGCTCATAAAACTCGCCATTTTCCTTCTCCCTCCTGGTCTTGGCCGCATTCTTCGACTTCTCCTTCATCGCGCCTCGGCTCCGGGCATATTAGACCCGGCCGTGCTCCAGGCCCGCGGAGCTCCGCTCTGGCTGCAGCGGCGGCGACGGGGAAGGGGGCCCCGCAGACCAGGTGAGTGGGGCGCCGGCCGCGGGCAGGTGCGTGAGGCCGACCAGGGGCACCAAGACGCCTTTCTGCAGCCGTGGGCCGGGAGCTCGGCGCAACCCGGGGACGCCGCCCCGCGCTCCTCCCGCCACCGCCCCGGGCGCAGCCTCCTCCGGGCCGGACTGTCCCGCGGCGACCCGAGCCCTGGCTTCCCGCTCGCTTCGGCTCGCTCTTCCTTCCTCCCTCTTGTCTCCCCTGCCTCGGCTTTCCTTAGGGGTGAAGAGTGGCCGGCGAGGAGGCGGCGGTGCTGTTTAGTCCTTGGCCGGGTGTTCGTACCCGCTGCCGTGAGGCCCCTCCAGGCTGGAGGACGGCACGGGCGGCTGCGGCTGCGGAGCCATGGAGCGGGAGGGGAGCGGACGCGGCTGGGGCCCGGCCCGGGTGCGCTCTCCTGCCCTCCCTGGCGGTTCCCTGTGCCTGGTGATGCGGCGCCCGGAGCCCGCGATCTGTCGCGAGGCGCAGAAGCTCAGCGGTCCACGTGCAACCGAGCCGCGTTTGTTTATGGCGGACCCGCCTTCGGGCGGAGCACTCGGCCGCCGCGTCCCGGGGAGGAGGGGGGGCAGGAAGGGGGGGAGGGACCGCGGCGGGGGCGGGGGCGGCCAACCTCGCCTACCGACCCCACCGCGGCCCCGGAGTCACAGGCGCGCCTCCCTGTCGCTGCCTCCAGGGACTCTCCCGGGCGAGACCCGCGCGCTCCCGGCCTGGAGGAAATCGCGGTGAGTGCACAGGGCGCGCGGCGGGGACCGGCTCTGGCGGGCGGGTCGCGGGACCTGGGCGCTAGGAGGAGCGGCGGGGAGGGGCTGAGGAGGAAGCTAGGGAGGAAGCGGTACGGAGACCTCGTCTGTGGCTCCGGCGCAGGTACTGCGCGGGCGCTGCCTGAGTGCCCTGCGGAGGACTGAGTCCTCCGAGCCCGCGCGGGCCCCGAGCCCTCGCTCTCCCCAGTTTGCAGGTCCGAGAGCCGAAAGTGGTGGCGGTGGGGAGGCCAGAGGGGAAGGACCACCCCCCTCCCCAGGAAGCGGCGCGAGTAGGGCTCGGAAGTGACCCTTATGCCCTTTCTCTCCTGTAAACAGGAGAGCGAAAGGAGATTGGCGCCTTCCCCGGAGGGGTTGGAGGCCGCGGGGACGCGCGGATCGGACGGAGAGAGGGGCGGGGGAGCCGAACCTACCGGTGAGGCCTTGCCCTGGGCAGCGGCGGGAACAGGGCCCAATAGTACCCGTCCCTGCAGCCCGATCCAGTGCGGCAGGAATTTCAGGGAAGCCGGCTGGGGCGGGTGCTTCAGGGCGAGGAGCACCGAGCGAGGGTCATCGGACAAGCGTTCGTGGTGGCCAGGGTGATGGGGGCAGGAGGCAGCTGGCGCAGGGAGGCGCAGTCGGAGACTGCGGCCGGCCGTGGGGCGTCCCGGCGCCTTCCCTCAGGGCCACACTGGACCTCGAGTCCTCTTGTATACCCCACCTCACTGTCGGTGCCTGCAACCCCGGAGGATCCTCCTAGCTACCCCGGCCACGAGGTAGCCCCCATCCCTTCCCTTCTAGAAGCCCGAACCCTCCGGACGCAGTGTGGACGCATGCACTGGGAGGACCCCAGCTTCCTGGCGGGCGGGGTCAGAGGGCAGCCGCAGTGGACGCAGGGCGCGGGGTCCTGGGGTCCCTCGGACGTGTGCCGAGGCTGTAGGCTGTGGGGGCCTGATCTGGAGGTCAGCTCGGGAGGGGAGACGCCGGAGCCTTGGGGCCCAGCGCTAGGATCTCCGTTCTAGGTGCCTTCTCTCTCCCCCGGCCCGGGAGGAGCCTGCGGCTCCGCGCGCTCACTGCGGTTACAATGACTCGGTGCTCGCCTCCCTCCCCCGCGTCTGGAGGGCAGGGCCTACAGCGACCTCGTCGGCAGCAGGCGCTCCTGACCCCTTTCCAGGGACCTCTTTGAAGGTCAGAAGTTCGATGGCGTTGGAGGCGTCTTAGTTCCCTCGGTGGGCAGGACATCGTGCGCAGACCCGGGCTCGGCCTCACCTGCCCCGGCGCCCTGCGGAACCCACAGCCGTGGCCTTGCTCGAAACCACCGAGCCGCGCGAGCTTCGGAGTTGGTGCCTCCCCACCAAATGCCGGGCGCATGTAGGAACCAGCGCTTTTCCTTGGGGTTTCGGATCCAGGAGCGCTTTCCTTTTTCCAGCCGTGAGCGCAGAGGGTCGGGGGTGGGGCGCGCGAGCGGCTCGGGTACGTAGTGGCCAAACGCAAGGCTCCCGGCCCGCTTCCCCGCCCGGAGTCCTGCACCCCGCTGCGGGGACAGCCGTGGTCTCCCGGCTTCCGGGAGAAGGAGCTCCAGGGGGGAAGGGATTGCCGGCTGGGCCCCGCCGCCGCTTGCTCAGGCCGCCCCCGTGTGCGCTCCGGCACCTTCCTGGCTTCGGGAGGATTTAAGGCTTCCCTCACCCCCACGATTTCCGATCCTCAATTATGGACCCGGGAGAATTCCTCCTGGGCTTGAAAGGGATTACCCAGATCGCAGAAACATGGTTAAGTGCAAGTGGGAGAAACTCGACAAGTAACAGGAACAGCAACGTTCCTTAAACCAAAGTTCCCGGATTTCACGGGAAATTGTACTTGAGATCTCGATACCCGCTTTTCAGCAGTGGCAGCCGCTGTTGCATCTGCGAGACATGTTCGAATCGCGTGGTGTGAGACGTAGCATAACGGAGCGTTGGAAGATTCACAGATGTTTGGCTGTGGGGCACTTTAGGGCCCACAGTGTGCTCCAGCAAATGCCCAAGCGGGCCTTTTATCACCTTCCCCCCAACACATTCATTCAACACACACACACAGCGCGCGGAGATGGGCCTGGGCTCCCGCACAGCACCACCGAAAGAACACAAAGTACTTCGGCGCGAACTTCGAGGTTTCCCCAGTTGGGAAGAATAGTGATGTCTGCGTGGAATGGCGAAGAAAGAACCCCTGAGCTTGGATGGGGTCATCCTAGGGCTCTCCCTGCCGAAGGGAAAGCCTGAGGCCCTTAGGACACCCACAGGATAGAAGCTCTGTGTAAATTGGAAAAAGCACTAAACGCGTGCTAATTGGAGTGATCAGAAGCCGGTGGCCGCCGGTTGGGACACCTACTGCGTAGTCCTTGCTCCAGGCTCCTGGTGCAGCGAGTACCTCCTAGTCTATACTTTGAGTCGAAAGTCGAGCGCTTCGCGCAGAGCACGGAGACGGGCCCGCAGGGGAGAAGCATAGGGCAACGAAAGACCCCTCAGTCCCGGGCATCACCCAGAAACGGCGGTTCTCCTACTGGCCCGGAAGGAGTTGGCAGAATCTATAATGACGAGAGGCCGGGGGCAGGAAGAGGGCAGGTGGAAAGAGGGGTCGGACCATGAGTCCAATAAGCTTTTGCAGCGCTTGCGGGACGCCACCAGCCCCAGTCTGTCCTGCTTCCCAGCGCCTAGGCGCACCCCGAGGCGCACGAGCACGCCTCCGCATACCCCCCACCTCTTAGAAATTTTCCATTAGGAAGCTGATCTGGAAGAAATTGAGGCCCTAAGAGGAAAGGGGCGGGGCCCGGCCGCCCCACATCTGCTTGGATTTTCCGCTTCAGATGCTCCGCAACTGTTTTTCCCCGGGGCCGCACCCGGCGCCTACCTGAGGCCCATCCTCCGCGGAAACCGACTTTCGCGTGAGATCAAGGGGAAAACGCGCAGATGTTCCACTAGGGATGGGCTGCTGCGGTGGCAGAAGGGGATCAGAGACTTTGTCCCTAAGGAGGTGGGGAGGGGAAGACTTCTCCCAGGCCTAGCACTAGATTTGGGGGAAGGGGTTGGAAACTCTGAAGTGCTGTTTAAGGAGAACTTCAACCGCCCAAACAAGCCGAGACAGCAGGAAACCCAGGACTATGGACATGTGAACCTATTCGATTTATAAACTCTTGTCTACACAGGCAATTAGCATGATGTGGTTACTTCAGAAAATCCCGCTTGGGTTCAGTATCACAAATGTGAGTATTTCAAGGCTGGGAGGCGCGTTTGGTCTGAGCTATCTGAAAAGTTACTTCGATTTTTCACTCCTTTCCTTGTGTAAGACCCGTGGAGATATCATCAACTTTTTCTGGGGTCATTGCTACTCCCAGAAAGGCTCGGACAACAGTTACAACATTACTACCCATTGTATAAAAGTAATTACAGATATCCAGAGCCATTTCGCAATGATTCGTTCCTTGAGAGGTCGAGACAGTAACTCGCTCTGCTCACACGTTCCTAAGTAGTAGAGGGAGAGAAGTTTATTTCTTTTTGTTTTGTTTTGCTTTTAATAAGTTGTTTCACTGGAAGTTACCCCTTAGGAGAAAGTGTTCGCTTTTAGGTTGGTCGGCTTCTCTCTGATTATTTGATTACATCACAGTAACTAGGGCAGATCCGCCCTCCTGCACAGGGTCCTGGGGTCCCTTGGTGCTTGTGTGTTCAGTCCTCGGCAGGGTGCCCCAAGTGGCTCTGCGGGGGGGGGGGTGCAGGGAGGGGAGGGAAGGAGGCACCATCCAGTGGGGGATCATTCCCACCTCCCAGTCGCCTATCCCGGCCTGCTCGAGGCTGACTCTGCTCCCTGGGATTCCGGAAAGAGCGCAGTCCTTCTCGGACTTGTTTGTCCGGGACGACTTCGGGTTCTGGGATTGCGGGCTTGAGGGGGCCCGCCGGGGCAGTGCCTCCTATCCGAGGGACAGAGTAGCTACTGCGTACTTCTCTCCCTCACTCAAGGCGATGCATTTACGGATCAAAATCAGTGTCACTGGTAATTAATTATAGTGATTAGCACAGTCCCCAGCGAGGGCCACAGGGAGCCACTGAAGCCGCGCCAGGTTTGGGGAAACGGCCACACGTTTCTTCTAATTTTACCTGGGGGGCGGCGGGGCGGTGGTGAGAGGGCAGCCCTTTCCTCTGCACTCCTTCGCTGTCTCCCAGCCCCAGCCCCGCTTTCTCCCCCGTCTCTGAGAAGGTGCCCGGGACTTTGGCACCCCTCCCCGTTGCACACACATCCGGCGTCCTCCGGAGAGAGCGAGGATTCTATTCTGTTGGAGCGCACGCAGCGCCCGGCGCCCAGGGGCGGCGCTCAGGGACCAGCCAGGGATCCGGGCCGTAGGAGAGGGGAGCCGAGTGTCCTGCGCCGACCTCCTGCGCCCTTTCTACGACCCGGCGGCACGAAGCCTCCGCAGCCCGCTCCCAGAGTGCTCTCGCTCCGGCTTAACAGAAACGTCGCCTCAAAGTCCTGGTTCGGGGAGAGGCAGCCCATCCGCTCCCCGGCAAAACCTCGCTTTTCGCCTCCAGCGAGCCCGCGGTCATGTCTGGAAACCCTTGAGCTGGAGGAGTCCTTGCAGTCTGGTGTGCGCTGAAATTCCTCAGTGGTTATATCAATGACATGCCGCCTTGAAATCCGAAAACTAATTAGTTCATTAACGACGGCGCTGAAACCGCCTTTCAAAAAACATCAACCAAAACTTTTCCTTAAAAAAAAAAACTACCCACCAGAGACACATATTTCTGCACATCAAAGAAAGCACAAACATGATAGGCTTAATTTTCTTTTTCCAGCAGGTAATAATAGTAACAGCCAACCCTTAATGTAAGGCTGACTATAATATAGGGCTATTACAATGCTTTAAAGACACAAACTCGTTTTATTTAATTAATATAATTATTAATATAATGTTCGCAAAGCAAAGCGAACATTGAGGGAAACCTCCCTAATCTAAACAAATCTGTAGGAAGAGGTACGCTAATTCATTCGCGGTTTAGTAGAGAAAGTTACAGAAAGGCCAGCGGGCAGGCGGGCCGGCTGGATTGGCTCCCTCCAGCCTGGCCTGAGCGCGCGCAGCCGTCCCAACCCGGGGCGTGAGCATCTTCCTGCTTCGCGCAGATTTTTATTTTTTTCTTTAGTTTTAAGGGCTGGCATGGAAGGCGGGTTTCCTGAGAGGTGTGTATCCTCTTCCATCCGTGGAGAAGGAGGAGACGCCCACAGCAGAGGGCCGTCCCGCGTCAGAGGTTTCGGGCGCGCCAAAGCCAGATTTCAGAGCGGCAGGGGGCCACGCCGGTAGGGGGACCGCAGCCCATCCGGCATGGCACGCAGGCGGTGGCGGGGCCCCCTCGCCGGCTCCCCCTGTCCTAGGACGAAATCCCGCTTTGGAACCTGCGGGTCCCACTCGGGGACACGGGCCAAGCTTCAGGCTTCCCCGTCGCCAGAGGTCTTCTCAATTCCGCAGAAGAGACTCGGGACTCCTACTCCCCGCGCTGGGTGAGGGCCCAGAAGGAGATTGTTTCCGACAGACTTTGCGGTGTGGTTCCCGCCTTTTGCGCTCTCAGAGTCTCGGGATCGCCCGCGTGGTTAGAAACGCGGCCTGGGCAGGTTGGCGGAAGGGGGCGCAACGCGCACGGCCACTGGAGAGTCTCAGTAAACACGGAGGGGTCAGGGGCCTCGGTGCGCACGGAGCCGGCGCAGTGCACGAGGGAGTGGGGAACTCGAGAGCACGCGTGCGCGCAGCGTTCACGGGTGGGGCGCAGTGTACACTGGAGAGGGCCTCGGTCCTCACGTAGCCAGGCGGGCGGGGAGCTGGAGCGGACGCGGGTGTGCGCGCTGGGAGGTGTGCGGCACGCTCACTTGCGTGAGTGGGGCCGTGCGGACCTCGTCTGGTGCTAGCCGGTCTCCCGTGCTCCCTGTACACGCTCGGCCTCGTCTCCGCTCCTCCCCCCAGATTTTTTCCACGTGGGAAGTAGGGACCAGAGGGACCCGGGCTCCGCGTGAGGTCTGGGGAGTGGGTGAGAGCTGGTGTATGTGGATGAAGGGAAGTCTGGTGGAAATTAAGAGGCCCGTACTTTCATCTTGGCGTCGCCAAAGATCCCTGAGCCGTCCCCAGCTCGCGCGCTCTTAGACCGAATCTGGAGTCGAGTTCTCACGCTGGCGGCTCAGCTTTCTTGGAGGGAGATCCGGCGCGGTTCCCAGATCGAGGAAGAAGGTCCAGCTTCCCTCCGCCGTTCTTCTCCCCCTCTTAACTGCCCCAAGACAAAATTCCTTTTAGGTGCCAGAGCAAATACCCTGGAAGAGGAGGTACGGGGTAGAGCACGTTTTCGTATAAAAGGAGAATTTTAAATTTAACACTTTTCCTCAATTCAAGAATATTTTCCCTGGCAAAAGTATCCGTTAGCTGATAAACTACAGGGTGGATTCAAACCGTGTGGCTTATGAATATTTTTGGCCCCAACTCCAGCACCGTCTTCATTTTTTAGAGAGCGGAAACAAAATAATCTTGGTTATAGCACCAACGTTCTTTTCGCCCAGCGGGTGTAGACAAAGACATTATTTAATCTGACTACGGAATTCTCTGTACTTCTCTCCCAGACGCTTTTGAACCAGGCGGGGTGAGCCTTCGGGGGCCGGGCAGATTTTCACGTTCAGGGGCACTTTGTCTTCGCTTTCCGTTTTACGGGAGGGGTGGTCAGGGTGTGAGCGTGCGCGTGGCTTCATGGAGTTGTGCAAATGTTACGCCGTTCCCAAGATCAAAGCTCATTAAACCGCTTTATTATGGTGTTGTGAGACTTAGTTTGAATCTTGCATTTCATTTTGAAGCGTTCCTACCGATTGCCGGGCCCTGAGCAGGGCGTGGGGGGCGGGGGAAGGTGGATACTTGGAAGAGTTTATTGCGAAATCTAACTTTTGAATAAATAGCAAGACGGCGAGGGGAAAGAAATGGGCGGTGGTGAACGCCGTCGGAGGGGAGTGGCCCGGTGACCTGGCGAGGCAACAGGCGCCAGGTGCCACGTCTTTTGGGGCTCTCAGCACGGTCTGGACGGAAAGCGAGAGCCTCAAACACTTGTTGAACACTTTAAACACGGTAGTGAGCACTGGAAAGCGCCTGTGTGAGTCTGTTTTACTCCCTGGACCGTTGGGGGCCAGGGAGGGAAAAGCCCAGCTCCATGGCTCCCCATGCACAAATAGTTTTAGTGTTTATTGATGTCTACTTAAAGTAATTGACCAGAAAATACCTCCCTGTTTAAGCAACATAAAGAGTGCTCCTTTGAAAGCTGATTGACCTATTTATATTTCTGTTTAGCTTGATGTCTACATCGTTATTTTTGCAGAAGCTGTCAACTCTGCCAAAGAAAGGAAGGTGGAAGCCGGGGAAGCTGCACCTGTAGAAAGTGCTAGAATTTCCAGGCTAACCCCGCCCAACTGTCATTTAAGAGTGCTTGGACCTTACCTGATTGTTTGAGATCCAGCAGTTGGATTTTCCTAAGTAAATCCCAGAAATGGAAATTTGTGCTCACTATCGTGCACAAACACTTGAATCTCTGAGTGGCCTGAATTGATCCAGCAGGCAAAGATCCTTCCTGCGGTGGACATAGCAGATCCTGTAAAAGCTGGAAACTTTCAGCCGAGGGTAGAAAGGCAATAATTTAGACACACAGAGAAAATGCCCAGCTAGGAGAAAAGAAAAAATGCTCCAAGTGAAGTTAGAAAATTTATATTTGTACAAAAATCCTTTGAACCTTATTTGACAGTAAATGTATTTTGCTAGTTATGTGGGTGGATCTGAATTTCTCAGCGACCCTCTGCATGTGTGAATCTGATTCACTCTCAGCAAAGATGACTAATGGATCTTTTAGGAATCTATGCTTTAAAGTTGATTTTCTGCATTGGTTGTGGAAGCAGCTTCACTTTAGATACTTTATGAGATGGTTGTCAAGGGAACCTAGGGTAAAATTTCTCAGGAGTGTCTCTAAAAACCATAATTCATAATTAAAAAGTGACTCATAGAAATCACCAGAAAAATTATGGCAAGTTATGTTCAAACATGTTTTTAGGCCATGTGGAATAAATAGAATCATTAAGGTCTGGTTGGGTAAGACCGCCTCTCAGCCTTCCTCTGACTGTGCCAGGAGGACCTGATATAGTTTCATAGACAGGAGAGCAGCCTGTGGAATGTGGGACAAAGGGCATCTGCACTTCCTCCAGGTATTTCCTATATTGATAATACAAGTTATAATTCCATCCGTTTAAAGACCCCTGAATAGTATAGTACAAGAGGTGGGTAAGGTAACACTAAAAGGAGTATCTTTAATAACCGAAGGGTTTGGGTTTTTTTTAAGGGGCAGTAAAGACTGGGGAAAACCCCATGTGATAGAGTCTGAAAGAATGAACCCATTGGAACATAGACCCACCTGATTACAGGTCAGATGAGGTTGTTTGGCACCTGAGTGGTGAAATTCTCAAGACAGACCCTCTTGCCACCAAACTGCTCTGCAGGAAAAAGCAGTTCATTGAGATCCCAAGGTTTTTGCAGTGCAAACCTCTTTAGCTGGTTGTGATATAGGTACAACTGTTTCCTGGTGGAGAAGCAGGGCCGGGCTTGTCAAGGCAACTTAGTGGCCTGCACTGGTTAACGCAGCTTCCAGAGGCATTGGGTTTACAGTCTAACTTATTTTGGGCATTGGTGAACTGTGACTATGTATGTCAGTTGCTAATATTTATGTGGAGAATCAGCATTTACTAGGGAAGTTATTAAATAATCCAAACAGAAACAGTTGCACTTGCTAAAAAATGCTGCCACTGAACTACTACCTAAAAGAATAGATGCAATTTCCAACCCCGTGTGTGGTCACCCAGATGCACCGTGGTGTAACGTATTAAGTCATTTTTGACCTCCTCGCAGTCAACTAAATCAGGGGACTGTGTGGTGAGTCACCTGGCGTGTGCAGGTGGCTAACGCAGATAGATGGAGGGCTGCGTGTTCCAGGCGCTCATTATTCATGTGTAGTCTAGAGCTGGCCTCACTTAGGAGCTTGTACATCATGTATCAAAAGGAGTGCAGTTCTTTGCGCTGGGGAGCCCTCCCACTCTCCTGCTAGCACATATGCTGTTACTCATTCAGGAGATATCCCTGGGTGGCCACAGTGTGCCAGGCGCAGAGCCAGGCATTCGCATGATTAAAGTGAGTCCCTGCCATGGAGGCATTCTCCATCCTGATGATGACCTTGACTGAGAATCTGGCCTTCTAATGTGCATCAAGGTTCTTAGAAATGTTCACAGCTTTTGAGCTAGTAATTCTATTTCTCATCAACTGAGAGATAAGAAACGATGTCCTATGGAAATCATTTCTAATGTGAAAAATGCCTTTTTTTAAACGAGTATTTGCACAGTGGTTAAGAGGGCAAGATTTGGTGTCAAATCTAGTTTGGCTTCTCTTTAACCCTGAGTTCTGTGATCTGTACATTGGGGATAGAAGCTACCTCCTAAGGAGGTTGTGAATTTTAACTATAATCATGTACCATACAATTCCCCCATTTGAAGTGTACAATTCAGTGGTTTTTAGTGTGTCCAGAGATATGTGCAATCATCCTCACAGTCAGTTTTGGAACATTTTCATCACCTCAAAAAGGAGCCCCATTAGCTATTAACTCCCTATCCTCCAACTCCTATCACCAGTCCTAAGCAGCCACTAATCTACTTTGTCTCTGGATTTCCCTATTCTGGACTTTCCTATGAATAGAATCATATGGTATGTGGTCTTATGTGTCCGGCTTCTTTCACTTAGCATGACGTTTTCACAGCTCATCCATGGTGTGGGATGTACTGGGACTTCATTCCTTTTTACGGCCGAATAATATTCCATCGTATGGATATACCGCAGTTTCTTTATCCATTCATTCGTTGATGGTCATTTGAGTTGTTTCCATCTTTGGGCTGTAGTGAATAATATGCCTCCAACTTTTATTTTTGCCTTGCAACAAGTTTATGATACATATTTAATACATTTTATAACAAGGAAAATCTGGCCTGGGTAACTAGTACATTTGAGTTTGGCGGTAAGGACAGGGCAAGAGTGTAGATTTCATCCTTGGATCGGCCAGTTAGCTTAGTACATGTTAAAACTCTCTTCTAAGTCATATTTACGGGCTTCATCTGTACGCCCACGTCCAGCAGACTAGTTTATAAGTAGTGTTCTTGGTCACCAGAAGAATGAGACTATGAGCTCATCCCCACTAGTCAGAAATCAGCTCTGTGGCTGGTAGCACTGATTGTGGTAACCTATCAGAGGTCCTGAGATTTGGGTTTTGGTATTTTCACTTCTACTGGGTGTTGGAAACGTTCTGTATCTTGATCTGGGTTGTGGTTACATGAGATTCATGGGAAAAATTCATCAAGCCCCATACTTAAGACTTGTGTAAGTTATAATATTTAACGATATGAAAGTTACACTCTGATTAAAGAAAAGAAGAAATGATAACCAAGCAGTTTCCCTCAGATCTCCCTTTCACTCACCCACTCCCAACTGCTGCTTCTTCCTTTCTGGCCATTTCTAAATGACCACAGGCTCATGCCACACAGCTGGTAAGGGACAGAGCTGGGATTTAATCCAGCTCTTACTCACTTGGTGTGGAGTGTTGCTTTCACTAGGAACTCTTCCAGTGCCTAGAATCGACTTGATTTTTGAGACTTGGCCCCAAACCACATGGCTAATGAGTACTGAGGCTGGTCTAGGGGCCCAGATCTTCTGGATCTGGGGTGCATGCTTTGTCCGTCCTGTGTACCTCTTTACCCCCAGCACCCGGCATCATACTGGGCATGTAGTGGATGGCCAATAAATATTTGTTGAGTCAGTGTTACCAAAGCAGAGTTATCACCAAAGGCCAAGCAGACTGCCCACCTGGCAGTTGCTGGAAAAACCAAGGCAGGAAATTCAATTCTTATTTTTTCCCCATGGCAACACCAGTGGATGCTGGTCTGTCACAAGCACATGGAAAGTTCCCACTGGAGGTATCAGAGCTCTCTGGCAAGACCCGTAAGTGTTAATTTTAGCTTTCAGTGACCGATGCCCTTGTATAACTTAATGGGTCAGTAGGAACATGAGCTAAAGCCAAGATTAGTTGCTCCGAGAGCTTTCCTTTCAGGTCGAGTACTTGCTGACTTATTCAGTTTGTAGAAGACTTGCTACAGTTTGCAGAAGACTTGCTACTTGCACATTTATTTGGAGAGAGTTTCTGCTGTTTTGAGTCTAGCCTAATAATTGTAAGCGATTCCTTAAACATATTAGCAATCTATCCTATCTATCAAATTTTCCCCGAGTTCATGCATTAAACGTGAGTTCAACTCACAATGTCAAATGCCAAAAGGCTATAACGATGACCATAAAACAAACAAAATACTTGCATGTCCCCAGATATACTGAGTTGAAAGATACATAGGTTGAATGTCAATTACTTGGACTAAGGAAGTGAATATCTGCAGGGGTCTCCATGTCTACCCAATTTTCCTCCTTGAGTCCCGGTAGGAAATGAGGACGTTCTATGTAGAGAGGCGACGCCTGTGCTTCCGGAGGGATAATATCTCAGCCGCCATTTGCAGCTGCCCTGAGGTCACTGGGGACAGAAGGACTCTCTAGCTGAGCACAGATGCATGCATTTGATTTTGTGTATTGTCTGCTCACATACTGTACATAACCCATCACACTGGCCTCAGGTGCATTAGCTGATGAAGGACCTTTCTGAACTGTTGCCTGGTGGTGGTCCCTGCTGGCCCATAGTACAGCTTCAGAAGGTTGTGTTCTTTTTTTAGGGTATGATAATGATATTGTAGATAACCTTTTTAAAAAAAGGTTCTTATCTTTTAGAAAGAGACCAAATTATTTACAAATACCAAACTATTTTTATTTATTTAATTATTAAAATATTTTAAAAATTAGAGTATAGTTGCTTTACACTGTTGTGTTAGTTTCTGCTATACAGCAAAGTGAATCAGCCATACTTATACATATATCCCCTCTTTTTTGGATTTTCTTCCCATTTAGGTCAGAGCACTGAGTAGAGTTCCCTGTGCTATACAGTAGGTTCTCATTAGTTATCTGTTTTATACATAGTAGTGTATATATGTCAATCCCAATTTCCCAGTTCATCCCACCCCAATACCAAACTATTTACAAATTTTAAAATATATCTAAAGGAGAAAGTGTAAGTTAGGATCTTATAAGAATTTTTCTCCAAGGGTACATCTGCTATTCCAACCTCTCAGGTTTGACCTCAGTGCATGGTCTCAGGAGTTCATTATAGACGAAAGCCAGGAGCTACAAAGGGGAGTCAGCCAGTTCTGTGATCTTCTGACCTCCTCAAGAAGACAGTCTCACATGTGTTTCCCTCAGCATCTCCTCTCCCCTCCTCCTCTGTTATCACTGAGACTTTACCTGGTCTAAGCTGTGCCTTGAGGTATAAAGGGAAGTGAGGCCATCTACATAATTTGCAGGGCACAAGGTAAAATGAAAATGTGAGGTTTCTTCAAAAACAGAAAAAAAAGTGACATTGAAGTTATTAACATAGAAAACTTTTCTTTTTTCTGTGGTCTCTCTCTCAACCTGTCATCATGTTTTTGTATTGCTATTTAATGTCACTCCCCGCACCCCAGTCGTGAGGATGCTTTCAAGGTGAGCACAGACCTTCACAGGTGTCCAAGGGCCCCATTGTGGGGCTTAGTGTGCCTGCATGCAGCCCACCAGCTGCTGGTTCTCCCTCCCGCCTGCCCCAACACTGATACAGTCTGACCTGGCCAGAGGCAGCTAAGTCAAGCCAGGGATATCTCCTTCCCACAGCCTGTGGGCAGCCGCAAAGAATTATAATCTCTGCTCCAGGACACACTCTACACCTGCAACAGGGATGGATGAGAGGGCTTTTCTACCAGGTTGTCCGAAGAACATGCCGTGTTGTCTGCAAATAATCACAGTTTTATTTCTTGCTTCACAATCACCGTTATCTTTTAGTTTATTTGTTTATTGCCTTATGGTTCGGACTAGACCTTCAATGCAATTTGGAGGAGAAGTCGTTAGAACAGACATCCTTTCCTCATTTCTGGTCTCAAGAGGAAAACTTGATTTCAGTATTAAATATCATGTTTGCTGCAGGTTTTTTTTTTTTTTTTTTTTTGCGGTACATGGGCTTCTCACTGTTGTGGCCTCTCCTGTTGCGGAGCACAGGCTCCGGACGCGCAGGCTCTGCGGCCATGGCTCACGGGCCCAGCCACTCCGCAGCATGTGGGATCTTCCCGGACCGGGGCACGAACCTGCGTCCCCTGCATCGGCAGGCGGACTCTCAACCACTGCGCCACCAGGGAAGCCCTGCTGCAGGTTTTTAATAGATACTCCTGTTCCTGCAGATTGAGCAGTTTCCTTCCTATTTCATTGTCTTCTAGCTTCTATTGTTCCTGTTGAAAAGTCAGTTGTTGGTCTCATTGTTACTCCTTTGAATGTCATGTATTTTTTCTTTTCTGTAACTGCTTTTAAGATTTTTTTTTTTGTCTTTGGTTTCCATTAGTTTTACTGATTTGCCTAGAAACAATTTTCTTTGTATTTATCCTGCTTGACTCTGTGGTTTAATATCTTTTGTCATTTTGGAAAATTCTCAGCTAGTAAATCTTCAGATATCACTTCTTTTTGTCCCCTCCATCATCTTGTCTGCATTCCAGTTATACCTGTGTTAGATTTTTACACTAAGTTCCACATGCTTCATATGCATGTTTCTGCATTGTTCACCCTTGAGATTTAGTCTGGTGTTCAGACTCAATCTGATTTCCCTTTCTCTCAGGGTATAGTCCTGAGATCCCAGTCAAATGCATTTGAATCCTCAAGGCTCCTCCTCTCTGGCAGGCCTTGGATTCTAACTTTTGCATCTCTAGCAGCATGGCTTGTATTAGTTTCCTAGCATTGCCATAACAAATTACCGCAAACTTGGTGGCTTAAAAACAACAGAAACTTATTCTCCCATCCTTCTGGAGGTCAGGAATCAAGGTGTCATCAGGGCCATGCTCCCTTGGAAGTCTCTAGGGAAGGACCCTTCCATGCCTCTTCTATCTTCTGGTGACCCCAAGCATTCCTGGATTTGTGGCTGCATCACTCCAATCTCTGGCTCTGTTGTCATATGGTCTTCCCGTGTGTCTCTGTGTCCTTGTCTCTTCCTATAAGGATGCCAGTCATTGAATTGAGGGCCCACTCTGAGTCAGGATAATTTTATCTCAAGATAACAACTAATTACATATCCAAATAAGGTCACTTGCTGAAGTTCTCGGAATTGGGGGCTATACTATTTGCTGCTCTGGTTCTACTGCCCACATATGTCTTTTTTTTCAGTTGTTTGTTTTCTACCTATCATGTTAGAGGCCAGGTCATGTTAGAATGCTAGGGAAAAAAAGTCTGTAACATGATGTTAGAGGGTGGTGTCTAATATGAAACAGATCATGGAACAAGAACAGAAAGCAAAGCAAACAAGCAAACAAAGACAAGGGAAAGATCTCGGTCTGTCCACAGGTCAGAGAATGGGTCTGATTGGAAGCTCTAAGCAGTTTGGAAGGACATGTGGGCATCTGGGCTTCCCTGTGGGGTGATTGAGAGGCTCTCTGTTTTTTTCACTGGGGTCCCCAGCTATGAGTATCTATAAGGTTTTTAACTGGGGCCATTTAGTTTCTTTTTGGTCAAATCCTCCCATTTCTTTCCTGGGGAAAAAACCCCTCATTCCAGTGTTCTGGGAACTGAGTGGGAGAACTTGGCTGCTCAGCATATAGAGGTTCACTTAATTCTCCTACTTTCCATCCAGGATCCTGCTCCCACCTTCTACTCTGCCTGTTGTCTCTGAGTTCAGGGCCTCTATAAATGGAAGATTTGGAGACAAAAGCATTTCGAAGAGAAGCATACTTTAAAAAGATCTGTAAAGAGCCTCCAGGGGCTAGAAGGACTAGATCATCAAATAAAAATACAAAAGGTATCTAAAGGAAAAAAAAATCCACAAAATGACCAAGGTTACTGAGATTACAGTTAGTCTGTGCATGGCAGAAAACAGCAAATTCATCACACGATTGTCATATCCACCAAGGTCCTGATAAATCTCCAAACAGCAGCATTGCCAAAGTCCGGGATGAAGTTGTTTTTGCTAGGGAGCTAGTGACTTACAGGAAGGGCTCAAGGTTTCCCTCATTTTTCTGACCCTGTTTTGTCTGTTTGTCTCAGGTACGATGTGTTTTTTCCTCTCTATGGGATGAGATGTGCGTGATTACCCAAAATGAGATGCCACTTGGCTTCTCCAGTTCCACCTGGTGGTCACATTTCTGGTCCTGAGGCACATAATTAACCACATGAGTTTGTTTTAATGATTTTTTAATTCAATATTTATTCATTTGATGTTTTGCTTTATTTAATTAGTAGTTTTATCTACATAGGTATAAAAAGAGGTGAATAATAATAATAATAATAATACACTCCTTGTGTATGGTTAACAAAACTAGAGTCATATGCTACTAAGACCCAAGAGTTAACTTTGCCTGTGAACTTCCTACTCATTCATGTCTGAATAGTTTATTATTATCAGCTCATCTACTGAGAATAGGAACCAAGAACCGACCATTCATCTTTACCAGGTTTTGCCTGCAACGCCTGTATCTGTAAGGACATCTCTTACTCAAATTTGTCAATGCCTCGTTGGCCCGTGATTCTGTGAGTTGACTGGGATCGGCTGGGTGGTTCTTCTGCTGCCTGGGGCTGCAGTCCTCTTGGGGCTCGACTGGGCTGGGACATCCAAGATAGCTCATCCACCTGTGACAAGAAGCCCTGGGCAAGACTACCTCTGGTGGAGTGCCTCGGGATTGAGAAGGCACAAAGGGCTCTCGTCCTGAGAACCAGGCTCTGGAAGGGGACAGGAGGGAGGCAAAGCCGGAAGCCAGCTCCAGAGTGTTGGGTGGCAGGGACATCTAGACAGCTGGGCTGGCTGGAATGCTGGATAGCGGGGCCTTTCTTTCTTTCTCCATCGAGTCCCAGGGCTCCCCTCTCTCTGCTCTGGTTTCTCCATGGGCTCTTTTCAGCAGGTAGCTGCATATCTCACGAGGCAGATCAAGGCTCCCAAAAGCATAAAAGCAGAATCTGCCAGGGCTTCTGAAGTCTTAGCCTGGACCTGGCACAGCATCACTCCTGCCATATTCTATTGGTTAAAACAACCACGGGCCAACCCAGATTCCAGAGGAGGGGAGATAAATAACATCACTTAGTATGGAGAATGGAGAATGCAGAAAAATTTGGAATCATCTTTATTCCACCACACGAAACAAAATCTGTGTTACTTGCCTGGGACTGCTGTAACAAATTACCACAAACTTGGTGGCTTGAAACAACAGAAATGTATTCTCTCACAGGTCTGGAGGACAGAATCCAAAATAAAGGTGTCAGCAGGGCTGCACTCCCTCCAAAGGCTCTAGAGAAGGATCCTTCCTTGCCCCTTCCAGCTTCAGGTGGCTCCAGGCATTCCTTGGCTTGTGGCTGCATCCCTCCAATCTCTGCCTCTGTCTTGACATGGCCTTCTGCCCTGTGTCTGTATCACTAATATCTTTCCCCTTTCTCTCTCTCTCTTTCTCCTTTTTCTTTGTAAGACACTAACAATTGAAGTTAGGGCCCATCTCAAATTCAGGATGATCTCACTCAAGATCCTTACCTTGGGACTTCCCTGGCACTCAGTGGTTAAGACTCCACGTTTCCTATGCAGGGAGCTAAGGTTCAATCCCTGGTCGGGAAACGAAGATCCCACATGCTGTGTGGCATGGCCTTAAGAAAAAATTCTTAACTTGATTACGTTTGCAAAGACCCTATTTCCAAATAAGGTCATATTCACAGGTACTGGGGTTAGGACTTGGATGTATCTCTTTGAGGGACAAAATTCAACCTGTAATGCAAGCACGACTCTTTTTATTTATCCTGCTTGGAATATGTTGTACTCTCTGGCGATGTGGCTACATGTTTTAAATAGTTCTGGAAAATTTAGTCATTCTCTTTTAAAATATTACCTTTCTTCCTTTCTCTCCAAATTTTCCTCCTGGGTTCCCAGTCATGTATGTACTAGTCCAGGGGTAATTTTTTTTTGTCTGTAAAAAGCCAGTGAGTAAATATTTTAGGCTTTGGAGGCCATTTAGTCTCTGTCACAACTACTCAGCTCTATCGTATTGTAAAAAAAGCCATAGGCAATACACAATCAAATGAATGTGGTGGTTCCAATAAAACTTTATTTACAAAAACAGGTGGCTGGATGAATTTGACACACGGGCCATAGTTTGCCAAGCACTTTGCTAGATCTTCTTGTTCTTTTTCTGTAACTTTTATACTTTTTCATATCTTTCTCTTTTTCTCTCTGCTGTATTCTGGATAAGTTATTCAGATATATTTTCCAGTTCATGAATTCTCTCTTTAACAGTGTAATCTACTGTTTAACTTAAACATTGAGGTTTTTTTTCCATTGGTACAGAAACATTTGTTTTGTTAAAAATAATCAATAGGGCTTCCCTGGTGGCGCAGTGGTTGGGAGTCCACCTGCTGATGCAGGGGACACGGGTTCGTGCCCCAGTCTGGGAGGATCCCACATGCCGCGGAGCGGCTGGGCCCGTGACCCATGGCCGCTGAGCCTGCGCTCCGTGATGGGAGAGGCCACAACAGTGAGAGGCCCACGTACCGCAAAAAAAAATCAATAATCTGTGTGAATTTTGCAAAGAATATAAAAAAGTGACTGACAAAGTACTAGATGCAAATTTAAATGAGAACTCCCTCCACTGGTGAATAATACATAAAAGGGTGACCTCTTCAGTATTTATATCCATTGCGTTTTTCCCCAACAGTTTTGTTATTAATTTTTAAAAGTTCGATTTGTTTTTCTCCCTGATTCTACCAATTGATGCCTAATGTTTTCCTGTTGTTTATTCATACATTATAAGTGTATCCATTCTTTAGATGTTTTATACTTCACAGTTCTGCAGGCTATTGCTACAGTAGAAACATCTGTAGTCCTTGGGGGTCTACAGCTGCTGTTTCTTGTTTCTTTTGGCTTTTGTTCATAGTGACTTGCCTTCCCAAGTATTTGTTGATTTTTGTTCGTGAGGTAGTGCTTGATTTTAATTTGTGGGATTCCTGCAAACTAACTTGAGAAGCCTTTCCTCCAAAGAGGGTCTACACCTCCTTTTACCCATAGATGCTAAAGCCCCTCTTTTCCATACAATTCACCCCAGAATCCTTCAAAGATTTTTTCTTAGAGTAAGTATCTCAGATTTCGGTCCCCCTACGGGATTCTACCTCAGGACAGCCCTACCGCCTCCCTGTTGCCATAGGTTCAGGCCAATTCCTGCCATGCAGATACCTGGTTACTGCAGCCCTGTCTCCCTCCTGGCCTCTCAGCCAGCTCCTGACCACTCCTGTCCTAGTTCTTGGTGATTCCTGCTCAGCCTCTGGTCAAAGAAACCCGGAGAACCCCACCTCCTTCCTTTCCTCCCTGCCCGCTCTCAGACTCAGCTTTCCTTTGTCTACATGTCTGTCTGTCTTTTTTTTTTTTTTTTTTTTTTTGCGGTACGTGGGCCTCTCACTGTTATGGCCTCTCCCGTCGCGGAGCACAGGCTCCGGACGCGCAGGCTCAGCGGCCACGGCTCACGGGCCCAGCCGCTCCGCGGCATGTGGGATCTTCCCGGACCGGGGCACGAACCTGCGTCCCCTGCATCGGCAGGCGGACTCTCAACCACTGCGCCACCAGGGAAGCCTGTCTGTCTATTTTGTGGCAGCTCTGGAGATCTCTTCCATCTCCAGAAATACGTCGTGTCTGAGATCTTGTTGTGAAGCAAGCCAGCCCCAAAGCACTAGTTTCTCAGGGTCTGGAGACAGTTCTTTTGTGAAACTTAACTTGACACAGACATATACACTGTGGTAACTTGTCTGGTGTCACTCTAGGTGGGAACAAACTGACTTATAAATGGGGGCGCTTTGGTGCCTACCCCACAGGTGGATGTGAGGATTAAATGAGATCACCTATAAGGAAGATCGCATCCCTGGACACAAGGTAGGCACTTAATACATTCAGTTGAACTGTAAAATGACAAGCACAAGGGACCTTCTCCAGGATCAACCCTGCATGTGATTATTCACCTTCCCCTTAATCGTGTCTCCCTGTCCCCTCCAATGGATTATCCTGCATTCCCACCATAACCCTTGCTCTGAGAAAATGCTAGGATAAATGTATACGTGAACACTGCTTAAAAGTGTGGCCCCTTCCAGCGATATTCGTGTTTTGACCATGGGCAGGTCCAAAGGAAGGAAGCTCTCATTGTAGAATTTGCGACATTGACCTAGTTGTTCTGCAAGGTCAGAGGGAAGAGGTATTGGGGTTCTAAGCCTTGCTGGCTCCCCTGAAATCACGCTAAAAGTGTTCATTGGCCACTTGCTTAATCTGACAATAGAGACTGCTACATTTGGAGAAAGGCCTGTAATTATTCCTGGCCTTATTAACATGAACAGCTGAAAGAATATGATGCAAAATCCTCCTACATAGAAAAAACAACCAACTGAAAAAACAACCAACCTACTACACGCTCACATTTATTTCAGTCTCTGAACAGAGTTGTGCTCTGCTGAGTTATAATGAGGAGTGAGTTTTCCGAGGGTGTGATTTATGAGCCTTTCACAGATGGGTTTTAAATGGGGCCACTGACAGTTCCACTCCAGCTATGGCTGGGCTGGGGGCCTTGGGGCCCAAAGGAGCCAAAGAGAGCTGGCGAGAGACCAGAGAGGGGCTGGGTGGGCGCGTCCCATTGCCACGGGCCAGGGGCACGCAGCCAACCCCGGCTCTTCCACTTGTGAGCTGTTCCACTCGGCGATGCTGGGTTATTCAGTTTTGTTTCTCTCGAGGAAGAAATAACACGTGTTGACATGAAGATTGAAAGTGGGATCTCTCCTGTGCCCCAGTCGGCACCAGAAATGGAAACATTAGCACTTTTTTCCTGCTTATGCTTCTCTCTCCCTAGAACTGTTTGGTGGTAAAGTTAGCATTTCACTTGATTTTTTTTTCTTTCTCTCTACGTATTCTCTACATATTCTCTCTTGCATATTCCAACCAGGAAAGTGAGGATGGTATGGTCGATTGGAAAGTGCCCGCCCCCTCAAGATATGTCGACAGCCTAATCCCTGGAACCTGTGAATGAGACCTTGTTTGGAAAAAGGACTTTGCGGATGTGATAAGTTGGGGATCCTGAGATGAGGCGATCATCCTGGATTATCCAGGCAGGCCCTGAACACCATCACACGTGTCCTTTACAGCAGGGATGCAGATGGAGATTAGGCAGATGCACAGAGGAGACGTGATGCAAAGATGGAGGGATGCAGCCACAAGCCAAGGAGCGCGGAGGAGTGCCAGCAGCTACCAGAAGCTAGAAGAGGAAAGGAAGGCTTCTCCCCCAGAGCCTGGGGACGGAGTGCAGCCCTGCCAGTACCTTGATCTCAGACTCTGGCCTCCAGAACTGTGAGAGAATAAATTTTGGTTATTTTAAGCCATCCAGTTTGTGGTAATTTGTTACAGCAGTCCTAGGAAACGGATATAACTGACTATGCCTCAAACACCCATTCCAGGAAATGGATAAGACTGTAGTTTACATCCCCGTGTGCAGCCCCTCACTGCTCTGCTGCGGGGTGCCCACCTGCTGGGGCAAGGCTCTGGGAGCCCTAGAAAATGGGGCCTGCAGCAAAGCTTGTGTGCTAATACTTTTGTGGGGTGGGGAGTGGTAGTGCAATCCCAAGGAAGAGTGAGGGAGAAAGGGGAGTGAAGCCGAAAGGGAGGGAAGGAAACACAGGCAAACGGCCACAGTTTCTTAGGGGATACGGCTGCGTGGCCCTGGGAGACACCTCAGGAGAGGCCGTATGTAACCACTGTACTTGGAACAGGCTGGGTGGGGGGTGGGGGTGGGAGGGGCCAGGAAGGGCAAGCAATTATCTGCTGTTCTCTCCTGGCAAAGATCGCCCTATCCTTCTAGACTGTAGCTCCTAACACTTGCTAGAACCTTCGTGGGTTGGGTCAGGCCAGACCTGGGTCCCGGAGCTATGGCAATTCCAACCTTGGGAGGTACAATGGAGGCTGTGATAGGGTCTCACCCCTGGGGGAGGCTAAGAGGAGCTTGGTGACGGTGGGAGTGGCACGAGACCACTCTGGAGCCATTCCAGCTAGGACTGTGGACAGGAGGCTGGCAGGGATGGGTCGATCAGGGGACCACGTAAACTGAGTCAGGTATCACAGAGGCTCTGGGCTGGTGGCCAGCACCAGTGTCTTCTTGCTTTATGGACTTCCAGAAATGGGGGGGACCTAAAGGCTTACACACACCCTGCCTAGGTCCCCAGTGCCTGTGATTCCGTTTGCCATCAATCTCCCACTCGGTTCATTGTTTCTTCTGCTCCCCTGCTTGTCACCGTGACTGCTTGGCCTTTTCTGTGTTCCTCTCATCCCTTTGTCTGCATAGATATCCTCTCCCATCCTGTCTAAATGCGCATCCAGCCCCGCTCTCCCCGGGGGTTCAAGCTAATCTCTCCTATTTCGGCATTTGATTAGACATCGTCAAGAGAAATTCCCTTTAGGTTTACAGCACAGGGATACAGAGTCGGGAAGGAGAAAAATAGTCTTTAACAGACAAAACAGGCACCAGGGACGCTGTTCTCTTTAGGCATGACAAGTGGAAGAAAAGACTCATTAGGGAGAAGAGACCTTAGGCGGTTGTCAAATTGAATTTTGCTGGATGAGGGGTGGATCGAGGTCATGCATGTAGGTAACCCTCGTGCATACAGTCAAGCTGTGGGACCCCTCCTGGGGTCTCATGTTTGGTCCACAAAACCAGACATGAGGAATGGCCTCTTTGTGAAGACAAAACACTGAAGCCTCTAGGATGTGGAGGTGGGCAAGAGAGAAGATGACCGTGTCCCCAGCCCTGGACGGAGCCCTGGACGTCCCCCTCTGCAGCCCAATGGGGAATGGGTGAGGAGTGAGTATTTCGGTGCCTGGGAAGGAGGTTTGCACAGTGCCGGGCACCAGGTCCCTGAGGGGAGGCGGCCTTGTAGACAGAGGCCACAGGATTGGAAACCAGATTGGATGGATTGGAAACCAGACCCAGACAGACAGGGGTGGAGTTGTTGCTGGTTGTTGTTGTCCTGGTCATCAACACCAGGAAAAGGAATGACCAGAGTGGACAGACAGGGAGCAGAAGCTCCTGGGATCACCTAAGACTTAAGTGTGGAATTGACCTGAGAACCTGAATTATCTGAAGAGATACTTCAAAGTGACTTCATTTTAAATGGCGACTACCTGGACTTTAACTTGACTTGGCAAGATTAATATATCCTGCCACCAACAGAACTGAGGGCTTGAGAGCTAAGTGAAGTTACAGTAAAAGGAAAATCTGTGCCCTTCCCTCCATCTGCAAACACAGACCAAGCCAGTGTCAGTGGGGATCTATACTCACTGCACAAGCCTGCATCACAGCCCCTCGGAGCAGCTCTGTCCCGACTGCAGGCAGGTTGTTGGCTGGGTCTGAGGACCAGGGAGGCCAGAGGAAATCCCACAGGCTGAAGATTCGGGTTTTCACAGTGCCTTAGAGACAGCACAGTGGCAGGGAGCGTGGGGTAGTCCACGTGGCCACACGAAAAGCCCTGCATGATGGCAGCTGTGGGCAAGGTTGACGGCCACGGTCTTTGCAGAGATGGCTCTGTCGGGACCTGTGGTCGGCAGTTCTGTACCGAAGAGGATGACAGTGAATGTATAATGGGCCCCTTTCCTCCTCCTCAATCTATCGTTAATTGTATTGGGTACCCATTTAATTCAGACTCTGATAATACCAAAACGTCACTTGATCTTCAGGTGATCAAGCCATCAAAATGCCCCCCACCCCCGGCCCTAACAGCTTTGGCCTGGGGGGGGGCAGCTGGCTCATTTCACAACAGAAGGAGCACTAGTGGTTGATACACTGACTTCCGGGGGCCAGAGACCCTCCACGAGACGCTGAGAATCGACATGAATGATGCTTCTCACAAACGCATTAGTACCTCTGGCTTTCAAATGTGTGCAGATGATGGAATTAAATACACATCTATTTCAAGACCTTTCGGGAATTCACAGATCATTATTTTTGTCATGGTAAATTCTCTTAACCAATGGGCACTATCACCGTGACTTGTATCATATGAGTGTGTGATAGATGCCGTCAGTCCCCCATCTGTGTCCCTCTCTGTGCTCTGGCTTGACTTTCAGTTGCCTGAGGGCTCACCGGCCCCACCAGCCTTCTGGTCAGAAGTGCCAGGACATTTGCACCTGTTCCTGGTTGCCCACATCCTCTGACTCTCCAGAGTAGGTGTATAAATACCCCAGCTCCCTCACCCCTTAGGTGGGATAATTCTGAGGTGTGTGTTCTGCAAGTTTCCCCAAGTTTCCTTGAGGAATTAAGCCCAGTTACCAACCATGAGAGCTGGTTCCACAGTTCACCTTTTATCTTTCCTTGTAACTCTTTCACTTCCTACCAGTGCTAAAATGATTTTAAGACCCAATTACAAAGTGTGTGTGTGTGTGTGTGTGTGTGTGTGTGTGTGTGTGTGGAGGGGTAGTTTCCACACCACCAAGCAATTCTCTGCTGTACCAGCTCGGTGTCTACAACTTAATTCTAACACTCTCTGCCCAGAGATAACATCACATTCCACAGGCTGAGGGCTCAGTCCCACAAGACGGCTCCCATGTTACTTCAGAGGCCAATTGCCAGGGGTAGGTCCCCAGGTTACCTACAACCTCTGTCTGATTTGGCTACAGATCAGAGTTCCCACAACCCCCCTCCTCACGTCTGATTAATTTGCTAGAGTGGCTCACAGAACTCAGGGAAACACTTACTTACATTTACCAGTTTGTTAAAGAGTATGATGAAGGATACAGATGACCAGCCAGGTGAAGCGAGGAGGGTAGGTGGGAAGGGTGGAGGGTTGCCATGCGCTCTGCGACAACCTCCATGCGTTCACCAACCCGGAAGCTCTCCGAAGCCTGTGCTTTTGGGATTTGGGGATTTTTATGGAGGCTTCATCACATGGGCATGATCGATCGCTAACCCCATGTACAGCCCTTCTCCCTTCTCAAGAGACTGGGGGGAGGGGCTGAAAATCCCAAGCTTCTAACCATGGTTTGTTCTTTCTGTGACCAGCCCCCATCCAGGAGCCCACCCAGAATCACCCGTCAGAACAAACGACAGTCCTATCACCCAGGAAATGACAAGGGTTTCAGGAGCTCTGAGCCAGGAATGGGGGTCAGGGACCAGTATACATGTTTTCTATGATCTCACAAGTGCTCTTTGACCTCCAGAATAATAAACCATGTGCCTCCAAACCTGGTCTCAGGATCTGCCTCAGAAGAGCCCAAACCAGACAGGAGATAACTGAGCAAATCTCCCCCCCACTCTTTTTACTGAGGTTTAAATTACATACAGTCAAGTACGCAAATACTAAGCAAACAACTCGACAACTATCTCTATTTGTATATCCCTCTGTAAATACCACTCAGATCCAACTACAGAGCATTTCTAACGCCCCAGCAGGCTCGCCCACCCACCCCACTATCAACAGCAAGCTAAAAAGTAACTTCTTTTCTTGCTGTAGACCCGCTTTGCCTGTCTTTGAACTTCATATAAATGGAATCCCACAGTATGTACTTTCTGGGGTGTGGCTTCTTTTGTCCAACATTATGTCTGTGAAATCTTTCTGCCTGTAGAAATAGTTTGCTGTTTTTTACTACTGTTATATTCCATTGTATGACTATCAGATAATTTAAAAATTCATTTCAACTCTTGGACATTTGGTGGTTTTCTGCCTCAGGCTATTGTGAATAAAGCTGCTGTGAACTTTCTTGTGCACGTATGTTGCTGCACCCAAGCACTTGCTTCCTCTGGGTGTATGTCCAGGAGGGGAATTGCCGGGACACAGACCATGCAGGTTTAGCTTGGGTGGATGCTGCCACACATGTTCTAACATGGTTGTAACAGTTTACATTTCCCACTAGTGATGTGAGAGTCCTCGTTGCTCCGATCTTTGGCAACACTTGATACTGTCAGTCCTTGAAATGTTAGCCTTTCTGGTAGCTCTGTGCAAAAAAATGTGGCCACTCCTGGAGATATGACACAATCCCTGGCCATCTGTAATTTGCTCTGTGATCTTGGAAAAGGGATAAACTCCCTGTAAACTCTATCTCTCCATCAGGAAATTGAGTAGATTACACTTGGCACCTCTGTCTACCCTGAAGATGCCTGGAGTTGCTGGGGGTTTTTTTTGTTTTTATTTTTGGCTGCGTTGGGTCTTTGCCACTGCACGTGGGCCCTCTCTAGATGCGGTGAGCAGGGCCCACTCCTCACTGCAGTGCGCAGGCCTCTCACTGCTGTGGCTTCTCTTGTTGCAGAGCACGGGCTCTAGGCGCAAGGGCTTCAGTAGTTGTGGCATGAGGGCTCAGTAGTTGTGGCTCACAGGCCCTAGAGCACAGGCTCAGTAGTTGTGGCGCACGGGCTTAGTTGCTCCATGGCATGTGGGATCCTCCCAGACCAGGGCTCGAACCCGTGTCCCCTGCATTGGCAGGCGGATTCTTAACCACTGCGCCACCAGGGAAGCCCCTGGAGTTGCTGATTTAAGTAGGAGTTGCTGGTTAGAAGTTGCTAATTAGAAGCCTTGGTGACCTTTTGACTGTTCTAGCCTTCAGAACCTGTCCCTTCTCTGGATCTGTGTGTGGCCTTAGAGAGCCCTTCTTCCCAGCTATACTCTTTGGTGGCAGGACCATAGTTTAGACACCCTGTGTCTTGCGCAGCACCCAGTACAACTAGGGCACTCAGCAGGTGTCCAACCACTACACACTGGGTCAGTCCTCTGGCTCATAGAGACCAAAGACTCTCCTTCGGGTTGGTTATCCTTGCTTCCCAGGTATTTGTTTTCTCCCCCAGTGATGCCACAGGTGGGGGCAGCATTACCGTACCAGGCAGAATCCAGTCAGGAAAACAGGACAGGGAGGGTTATCAGAATAGAAGCTGGGAGGAAGGACAATGGATTAAGGGCTCAGAGCCCTGAGGAGGGTCCTCGTTTGTTCGTGCTGACCCCGGGAGTGGGTACGACGAACCTGGTCCTGGGAGCGTGGAAGAGGCAGGAACCAACTGCTTCAGCAGGACTGAAGGGCGTGTGCTGACGTAGCACCATCAGGAACAGCCAGCAGGAAGGAGCGGGTCCCCAGTCCTTCTAGCAGCCTTGGGGTCGCCCATTGGCAGAGCCTGATAGAGCCCCACAGTGAAGCAGAAACGGAATCCACAGAGCCCTGTGCTCGCATCAAAAAGCACAGCGTAAAGGGAGGAGTAGAGCTGAGAGGAAAAGCTTAATACCTGGCACAGAGACCCAATTCCTACTGGGTCATTCATGGCGCCCACCTCCCTACACAGGACGCCCAGGCCATGCAGAGTCCCGGGCTATGGCTGGGTTTCCCCGAAGGAGGTACCATTCTGTGTCCCCCGCACCCCGGCCTCCCCGTGCCGTCTGCAGCCCACAGTCCACCAGATGGAGGTGCTTCTTCACGTCGCCCCTGCTGGTGCCTTCTGTGAAGGTGCGTGTCTGGGCCAAGGGTGCCCTCTTTGTGTGGCCCCAACCGCTGTCTCCAAGGAACCAGCGAGGGTGCTCATTTCCTGCAGGTGACAGAAGATGCCTCCTCTGCTAAGCGTGGCCGCAGCGTCACCGGGGCTGTAGCCATCAGCTTTTGCTACTGGTATGTTGTGGTAACAGACACCCCCTAAAATGGTAGATGCTTCCAACAATAAAGGTTTCCTGCTTGTGCACACTGTTTTCACTCTGCCCCATGTCGCCCTCATCCTGGGACCCAGGCTGAAGATCCAGGGCCCAGCTTCCTCCAGGACAAGCTGGTTCTGTGGCAGAAGGGGAGAAGCAAATGGCCTCACAGAGCAATGGCTCTTAAAGCTTCAGCTCAGAAGCGTCACCCATCACTCATTTCACTGGTCACGTCCAGTGACCATGGGGTGAGGAGGTGTAATCCTTCCTCAGCGAGGGCAGCAAATACCTCAACTAACAACACAGTGGGGCGTTGAAGGCACACAACCCAGGCTCAGAATCTCACAGTGTCAACACGCCTCTCCACTGGGACGCAAACCAGCTCAGAAGACTGGGAGAGGTAGCTCTCTGCTGGGTCCTCCACTCTCCTCACCCTTCTCCTGTTCTTCTCTCCTGCAAACCCCTGCACAAAACTCCTCCCGCCCCCAGAGGCTAGAAAGTGCTCGTGCATGTTAACACATGGGGATCCGGTGAGAAAACCAGGGCTCGCCAGTTTTGAAAGGGACCAAACTATGAATTCCACACTGCGAGTTTAGGAACGCCTTCCCCTCCAAGGCTACACCACACTTTGCAAATGCCAGTAGGTGGGGTGGGATAACCCCTACGCCCCCGTTCAGGGATCGTGTTTCCCACTTGCCTAGGCCTCAGCTGGGTCCAGTGCTCTGAGTCTCTCTGGTTTGATGGGTCAGAGAGGAAACTTCTAGTCTCCTGAAGGGGTGGGCAGGGAGCAGAGATTCTGAGAGAGGGTGCATAGCACGCCATTCAGGTGCAGAACCCCAAACGTGCACTGGAGGAAGGGACTTGCGGATCCCCCCACTCCTGCGCGGTCTTTCAACCAGTCCTCGGGTTTTCAGCATGACGTGTTACCCTCGCCTTCAGAAATAACTGCTGCTCCCGATTCTGGAGCCTGTCCATGGCTCTGCAGGAATCGCTTTGTTTCTTATGAGGGCCCTCCCGCCACCTCCCTCCAGCAGGTAGGGTGCATCTTTCTCCCTGCTGCTAAGTCAGATACCATTTGCCCACTCACTTTGCACCTCACAAAACTCTTCTTCTCTTCTAATGCTTCTTCTCCTGACCTTTCTGTCCTTGGGAGACATTCCTTAGTTTTTCTGCCTTATCTGCCATTTTAGTGGGATGTGAGGAGAATGCAGAGATAATCACGTGTGCGTTCCAGCCCTGGGGTTCACCCAGAAGCCCATCTACAATACCTCCATGTCTAGGAAAACCCAGGCTGGCTCCTAGATGGAGGAGGCTTTCTTCCTAAGGGGCTTAAGGGCCAGGAGTGGGTCACGGAGGGAGCAGTGGGGGTCCTGGAGGCCAATCAAAGTGCTAAGGTGCACACTTACCTAGGTCACACCCCTGTAGCTTCACAGGGGCCCGGAGAACCAAAGCAATCTCTGCAGCCCACAGCCAGTCGGCAAAGTGACAGAGCGGCATACTTGGTGGGAAAGAATGAGGCGGGGGCGTGGCCAGGGCCCACGAGGACTGGGCGTGGTCAGGGAGAACCAGTCAGCGCCTTCTGTGGAACAGGGTTGCCCTCCAGCCTTGGTGTTACTTCCACTCTTAGAAATCGCTGCAATTAATTAACAATTAATTTAATTTAATTAATTAATGTAAATGAAATGAAATTTCTCAAATATAAAATGCAATATACTTTTCCTTTCTTTCCTCCAACAATATACCAAAATTGTAGTCCTGCCCCTTTTTAAAATTCTAATATGCAAGTGCTTCCCCCACTCTGCGTGCGTGTGTGTGTTTGTGTGTGTGTGTGTGTATTTAAGGAAGAGAAAGGCTATTGGCTCTGGAAAAAGTAACTAGACTGACACCGAAGCCCAAACTCCCGTCCTCCGGAAGACTGGGAGGTGGCTGTTCTCTGCTGGGTTCTCCCTTTCTTCTTCCCATCGTTTCCCTTTCTTCTTCCCATCTTCTCCCATCTTCTTCCTCCAAAGCCCTCCACCCGCGCCCCCAGCTTGGCCCCCTTCTTTCCTACCCACTCCAGGTTCTTTCACTTTCTCTCTGGCCTCCCCGCGTCTGCACACGCGGGTCTCTGCCCGAAAAACTCTTCTCTCCCTTCCCCCCTCCCCGGTGAACTCGGGCTCCTCCTGGAGCTCAGAGGCAGCTCCCGAGTCTGCAGCCGGGGAAGCCAGGCGGGGTGCGGGGCGGTCGCCGCTAAGGCTCGGCTCGCCCGGAATCGCCCCTCCTCTGCCTCCTGGCCCTGGTCCACATAACCGTTCTGACTCCCCCCGAGTCCATGGGCTCCGGGAAGGCAGAGACCCTTTTGCACTAGTGTCTGCAGGGTCCCTGGGCCACCGTAAGCGCTGCGCGAATACTCAAAGAATGAGGGGGTGGAATTCATCATACTAATTCTGCATTTCCGCAGCTCGAGTCCCGCCTTTCAGATCATATTCAATTTCTCATCTGTTTCTTTATTAAAAAGTGTTATCATGGAAATTTATTTGGGCTATTGTCATTTCCTTTCAGTTGACTGTTGGGGTATTTTGGCACAAAAATAACTCCTTGAGTGAGCGATGAGCAAAGCCATTAGGTAAAATTAATTGGAGTAATTAAAAGTAAATCGTTTTCCTGGGAAAACTAGATTTTAAGAGCGGGTCCAGGGCAGCTCTGCTGGGGACCCGCGCCCCTAGGGTTTACCCCGCGTTGCTCCCGGCTTTGTTCCCCGGCTGCTGGCGGCTCTCACTGGTAGCCGCTGTTAGTGACGGTGACACATTAATTGAACCTCACTACTTCCAGGTGTGTGGCACACTCCGGGGTCACCAGTGCAGGGGGGGTTCATGTGTATTCAATTACGGCTTCGAGATGAAGGAATGCAACATGTCATACGTTAAAGTGTCAATTACCACCCCTTACGGGGCTGCCCGCAAACTAAACCAATCAGCCCCCTTCCCTGTGGAGCGTGTTGTTTGGGCTGGAAGCACTGTAAACCCTGTGCGTGTTGGGGAGAAACAGGGAGGAAACAGAGAACTGAGAGGGGAAAGGCTAAAGGGCTGCAAAATTCGTCTTGAAAATACAGGCATTGTTCCCATTTGTTTCGAGAGTGCACTATGGGATGTTGCAGGACATAGGATCGGAAGCCACGGCTGCATGGAGAAATTCACTCCAGAACACAGCCATCTATGAGGGGCCCAGGGATGCTGAGGAAATATCCACCACCATGTAAAGCTGAGTTACTGTAGGAGGCTAATTCATGACCTTTACATTTTAAATGTTTGTATTTAGCATTTACGAAAATGAAGACGTGTGCTTACGAGAAAGTTTTGGCTCCGATATATTCATCTAAAACTGTGCTAATTTGACAATCAAAACACGAAATTAATTTATGTAAAAAGAATTTATTTTTAAAGAATACTTTCTTTGCCTGCTGTGGCTGTTGTGACCTGTAACCAAGCCTTTTCCCCTTTGGATTTATTCAGAAGAGCGTAAGGCCATGACACCCTATGACTGCCCCATGAGACCCTCTTTGGGTGGAATTTTTCTTTCCTTCCTTCCTTTTTTTAAAAGGCATTTTTCTTAGAAGCCAGGAATGGTCATCATAATTAGTATTTATTACACCGTCTTCCTTCCCCAAACTCGCAGTGATCAATCATGTTTACCCCCTTCAGCACTGCCCTGTATGGAATAAGTATTATCCCCCTTTCTCATTGCAACAAAAAGAGGGTTAACAGTCTCATTCAAGGTCACCTGACAAATTATTCCACATTAGAAACCACGATTGCTTAAGCTCCACGAGGGCTTAGACAAACAATCCATGTTTTTACTCTCAGTCCTTTCATTTTGGGGTGCTGGTAGCCCTCTTCCCTATGTTGACCTTTGTGTCCATTCATCAGTCATCAAGTACTTGTTAAATACCTACTTTTAAATGTGTTAATTGTAGGAATAAGATTCTTTGGTTGAAAGAATACAGATCAAATTTCAAACCTCAAAACCACACTGAACTCTTATTACTAAGAAAAGAGGTCATTGTTGGTACCATTTAACTTAATGCCCATTTCTCTTCCTTTTCCTCTCTTCCTGCATCTCTTCTTCTAGCACTTACCTTCTCAAGGCCTCTTGCTTACTTCTGTTGCTTTCTCTTTCAGAATTTGGACCTTGGCTGTCAAATACATTGAACTGTATGAAACTGATATTCAATCATTTTTGGCTTACAAAACCGGTCATATGATTCAACCCAGTGCAAGGCTGCTACACAGGTTTGTGGCTTTTGCAGTTACAATCAAACTGCACAATACCTGGAAAGGAATTTTGAAAATGGCGTCATGCTACATCTAAGGTATATGGTTCTGTTTTTATTATTAAAGGAAGGATCTCTTGGCTCCTGGATTTAATTGATAATTTACTTATGAGAGCCCTCAACTGGGATCTTCTAAAAGGAGCCACGCTCTTCCCTCTTTTTGTGGGACGATGAGCGGGGCCTGGCCAAGAGGGAGCACAGCCGGGCTTGTGCCCTCATGAATTCTTCCAGGGACAGAAGTAAGATGAAACCCCTACTGTGGATCAGCCTACTTCAGAGAGAGAGCAGGTGTGCCCAGAGGGCAGGCCTTCTGCCTGTCCATCTGACTCACCTACCTTGTTTTGACCATATTTTCATCATTGCATGAGAGCAAAACTCTTTTCTATGTGACCACATCTGTATGAATTATTTTAAAACAGCACAAGGCAAGGAAGAGAAAATGTTCTAATGCTTTGCCCTTGATTGAGGTTCTTGGCCGGGTCCGGGCAGCTAAAGAAGATTCAGCCCTGGACAAAGGGGCAGCTGGGAGCAGGGCTTTCTGGACTCTCCCACTGGGACTGCACAGAGCCCAGAGAGGTGAGCTGGTGTGTGGGGCCCGCAGCCTGGTGCCCCTGCTTTTCTGAGGACCTGGACTCCCAGGTGTAACTGGCGTGACCACGTGTCTTAATCAGCTTGGGCTGTTATGACAAAATGCCAGAGACTGGGTGGCTTAAACAACAGCAATTTATCTCTCACAGTTCTGGAGGCCAGAAGTGCTGGCCGGTTGGGTTCCTGGTGAGAGCCCATTTCCTGGACTGTAGAATGCTCCCTCCTGGCTGCGTCCTCATGAGGCAGAAAGAGAGCGAAAGCAAGCTCTCTTGTGACTCTTCTTAAAAGGGCACTAAAAAAATCAGGTACTTCTCCAAAATCTTGCTCTGTCACTGGCCTCACTTAGTATCTGCACTGCAGGAGGGATCCAGCAGGAGACAGTGCTGAAGAAGCACTGCCAGACTTTAAGAAACAACCTAATAAAAACTAGTAGTGTTATAGGGCTTCCCTGGTGGCGCAGTGGTTAAGAATCCGCCTGCCAATGCAGGGGACACGGGTTCGAGCCCTGGTCTGGGAGGATCCCACATGCCATGGAGCAACTAAGCCCGTGCGCCACAACTACTGAGCCTGCACCCTAGAGCCCGTGAACCACAACTACTGAAGCCTGTGCACCTAGAACCCTGGCTCCGCAACAGGAGAAGCCACCGAAATGAGAAGCCCGTGCAGCACAATGAAGAGTAGCCCCCGCTTGCCGCAACTAGAGAAAGCCCATGTGCAGCAAGAAAGACCCAATGCGGCCAAAAAAAAAAAAAAAGGCACTAATCCTATTCAGGATAGCTCCACCCTCATGACCTGATTACCTCCCTGAAGTCCTACTTCCAAATACCATCACGTTGGGGGTTAGACTTTCAGCATATGAGTTTGGGACGGGGGGGGGGGGAGGGAGCGGGACACAGACATTCAGTCCATAGTACCATGTTAACCAGGCAGTTGAATGAAATCAGCTGAATGGACTAATGAACAATCTTGGCCTCTCTTTCACAGCCTCAATTCAGGAGACGTTTCCCCTGTTCTTCAACTTGTGCATCTTTAAAATAACCAGTCTTGGTCCAGGTTCCCTAGAAAACCCAACCTAAAGCAGAGATTCAGTACTAACTCTTTATTTGGGAGGTACAATCTCGGGGCAGTGAGTGAGGGAAGGGGACTCCAAGGCAAGGAGGGTGAGAAGCAAGGCCTCGAACCGTGAAGACAGAACTAGCTGGTCAGCAGATGTGCCTTTCAGCTCTGTGGGCTGTCACTGTGTCTAAGAGTAGTCCACCGCAGGGAGAGAGAGAGAGAAGGCATCTACCATCGACCTGGCGTCTTCCAATCTCCTGCTTCGGCTTGGTCCGTGTTAACTCCTTTGGGGAGTTAACTCCCCTGTACGATCAACTGGCACATCAGCTCCTTCCCAGCCAGACAGAAGTCAGAGCCCAGGCCCTGGGGTGTGCATTTCATCCTTTTTTGCTGAGTCCATAAGAGTCAGGAGGAGCCAGAGACTCCGGGGGGCGTGGAGCTGGTTGGTCTCAGGCAGTAGAACCTCGAGGGCCCGAGGGAGCTGGTCCGCCTCTGGGGCTGAGCGAGCAGGCGGGGTGAGGGGGTGGGCTGGTGGGGTATGGGAGGTGTGGGAGAGGAAGAGAACGGTGAGCTGAGAGAGCCCGACGGGTACATTAGGTGCGTCTAACACACATGCCCATCCACATGCTGCTTAATAAACAGTTATTAATGCCTCCTCGGCTCAGGGCCCACCAGGATGAATCACACCAGGGGCATAACTACACACGCCATCAGGGGGATTCCACCCTGGCATAAGATATACACCTAAGGCCACAAATAAAGATTCATGGTACCCAGGGGAGAGGGGACCTTTGTTTCAAAAATGCCGGTGACATTCACAAGTTTACAAATGCTTATGAGCTTTATGAGTTTGAAGGTTTAGCGGCTAGAGCTCTCAAGGTGTTACTGAACCTGATTTTAAGTAGCAGAAATAAACGCATTTCTAGACGTCGCTTCCTCTGCCACTGATTCAACAGAGATTTGCTGTTGAACTTACTTACTGTGGCGTGGCCACATGCTGGGTGCTTTCTTGAATTGTCTTATTCTGAACTCACCATGGTCCTGTGGAATAAGGTTATAACCTCTATTTCACACAAGTTAGATAACATGCCCAAGGTCATGGTCACACAGCTTTCAGGTAGCAAAGCTGGGAATGTTTTCCAAGTTTCTGACTTCAAGTCCATTGCCGTTTTGTTGGCTGTGTGGTGTAAGGAAGAGAACATGGGTGCAGTAAACGCCCAGTGGACAGTTAAGCCATTTGCGAGGGTGTGTTGAGTAAGGCGTCTGGGACTCAAGCCCCATGAGCAGTGAACCTCCGTGGCACACAGGGGATCCAAAGAATAGATGGTTTAACATCTAAATTGGTGCTGGCCTGTGCTTGACGTTTTGTTTTTTTTAAAGTAGATCACTGTTCTTAGGTTTCGTTGAATCAGCATTAAATGGGACTGTCGTGTTGAGATCTGGTAGCCCAGCTTTGCTTGATGGAGGTGAGTACGGGGTGGAGGGTGGCGTGGTGTGGTGTTAGCCTGCTGGCGGAACAGAGCTGGACAGGGACAAACCAGAGCTGATGGCACAGGGTGAACTTGGAGCTGTCGTCTGTGAGGTCTGTTCTGCGACCTGGGAGGCCACACGGGGATGGAGAGCGGGGGCAGACAAACAGGGTTTCCTAAGACAACAGGAGTCATTGCAGGGAAGACAGAGGCACCCATAAGGCCAGACAAAGCTGAGCCCCAAACTGGAGTGGAGTAGAGGTGAGCAGGGGTTCAGGGAGTTTCGATATGCTTTGAAGACCTCCTTTCGAAATATTGTCCTGCCCTAGATGCCTCCCAGCTTCAAGAGTTAGAAGACGAATCTGAATAGGGATCAAAATGCACAGAACAGGGCTTCCCTGGTGGCACAGTGGTTGGGAGTCCGCCTGCCGATGCAGGGGACGCGGGTTCGTGCCCCGGTCCGGGAGGATCTCACATGCCGCGGAGCGGCTAGGCCCGTGAGCCATGGCCGCTGAGCCTGCGCGTCCAGAGCCTGTGCTCCGCAACGGAGGAGGCCACAACAGTGAGAGGCCCACATACCGCAAAAAAAAAAAAAAAAAAAAAGCACAGAGCAGGAGGCCCTTTGGGGGCTAATGGAGAGATATCAGGTTTGCAGGGGGGTCTTCGGTTGCACGGTGCTTTGTGAACCAACCCGGGGCAGGAGGTCAAAGCGTTCGCAGCGTGCACCCCATCCCCCACCCTCCCTTCTTAAAAACCGGTATTTCTCTTGGTCAATCCTTATCAAATCCAATACTTGTTTTGTCCTAGACAGGGGCGCAAGTGTTCTCATATCAACCACATGACGAACAGCAAGGAACTCCAGTCCATCCGAGCGCATTTGGAATGTCGTTTCTGAATCATTGGAATTTCCCTGGGACTTGGGCAGGAGAGGGGGATAGAATCGGAAGAGAAACTCATGACGCCATTTTATCCCTTGCCCTGAGGATAACCCACGTCCAGAGCCCTGGATTTTATTTGCGACTTGCTTCTTCTCTTTCTCGCTTCCCCAGAAGGTGCTCTGGGCACGTCCCCATCGCCCCAGGTTGGCTGGAGTTCAAGCCTGGAGTCGGGACACCCCTCCTTTCAGAATCACAGAGCCCCTTCCTTGCAGCCCGCTCCCCCTTGACAAATAAAACCAGGGCATGGAGATCATTACGACGCACATTATTAGGCAAAATTGGATTAATTAACCTCGTCTGGCCTCTCAGCTTGGGAGACAGAAAAAAAACCGAGGTCTAGTTCAAATGCAGCATTTTGAAAATGTCAGCCATGGCTCGCTGATAAATATTTATAAATATATATGCCGCGTATCAACAGGGTGGCCAGTGTATTTTTACATGTAAGTACACAAAGGCACTCTGTTGCTAACACGCATTCAAAGCAGCAGCCTTGAAAGGGCCATTCTAGCTCGCACTATGAATGTTTATTAAGAATAATATGCAAAACGGGGCTCCATCTGAATGGGCCCATTGATTGGGTATCAGAGAGGCCAGGGCTGGGATGGCGGATTGTCAGGAATGATAATAATGTCCCTAACAGAACTTGCCCCGGCCCGAGAGAGTGGTGTGATGTGTCAGCGGCCCTGGCCACTTCTGGTTGTGGGTGTTTGTTCTGGAAACATTGACTTAAGGCTCAAGCAGGTCCTTAAACCATGGCGCTCAGGCCTTGAGTCATGGAGCCATGTGAACGATTTTCCCTCTTGAATTGAGTTCCAAGTAGTAATTCGAGTTTTTGATGTGCATCCCAACCAAATCCCTTACTCCTCCCCATGCTCTGAGTAGAGCATTTCCTGCGGATTTTTCCATGTCGGCCCCTTTCCAGTCTCTCTCCTGCTTTTTTTAGTTGAGCCGCTTTCAGCTTCATGCCCTCTGGGCATCCCAGGATCCCTTCCACGTTTTAGCGGTCTCTTCATTTATTCAGCCAATATTTACTGAGTGCTTACTGTGTGCCCGGCCTGGACCAGATGCTGGGGCTGCAGTGAGGGATAAGAGAGACACGGTCCCTACCCATCCTCCTGGGAGGAGACGTGAAAAAATCAAGTGGACAAAGAACAAGGATGACTTCAGAGAGGGATGTGGCATTTAAAATCAAGCAGGGTCACGTTAGGGAGGGTTTCAGTTGGGTGGGGTGAGAACTGACTGGCAGGAAGGATCCAGCTTCCCACAGCCTCCTGAACATCTGAGGCCAGAAGCGCCTTCCCGGGCAGAAGGAACAGCAAGGGCGGAAGGCCGATGCGGTATGAATATGGCGTGTTCAAGGATCAGAAATGTAGAAAGGTTAGTGAGGCAGAAGCCAGAGAGCAATGGGCAGTTGGCCAGGGCACCAGAGGATGCCCACCCTGGACTTCAGTCTTGGGAAACTGAAAATGGCTCTT
Source organism: Tursiops truncatus (assembly GCF_011762595.2). Taxonomy (NCBI): domain Eukaryota; kingdom Metazoa; phylum Chordata; class Mammalia; order Artiodactyla; family Delphinidae; genus Tursiops; species Tursiops truncatus. Next base: position 135,501,911 of record NC_047037.1, on the reverse strand, counting down.
GGAACATGGGCTCCTCTCAATCTGGAGCTGCTCACGCCTCCATCGCTAAGAACACTTGGGGAAGCGGGAGGTATTTGTCAGGTTGTTGGTCCAAAATCGTCCTTGTTGATTTTCCTGGGGAAAAAACCGTCGTCCACAGATTTTGGGGTATTTTCCCCTACGCTGTATTTGGGTTTGAGCCTTTTTATTTATTTTTTAAAACATCTTTATTGGAGTATAATTGCTTTACATTGTTGTGTTAGTTTCTGCTGTATAACAAAGTGAATCAGCTATACGTATACTTATATCCGCGTATCCCATCCCTCCGGGTGGTCACAAAGCTCCAAGCTGATCTCCCTGTGCTATGCGGCTGCCTCCCACTAGCTATTGAAGATCCCTCTTTATTTGATCCCGGTTCACCTGGAGGCCTGCAAGGTCACTGATTTCCCCTCAGGTACTCCTTGGCTCACTTATTGCTCAGCATGGTTGAAGGATAAAATTTAAAGACTCACCTTTATTTGTTATTCCAAGAATAGTTGACATCACGATCAATACATCCGGACAGAAGCTATTAACATTTTAATGAGTTACTCAGTAATATTCCAAAGATGTGTCAACAAGTCATGGCCCCTTTGATTAAGGATGTACTTCAGAAACTACTGTAAATATATATAAGAAAGGCTCAGAATGAGGAAGTGTCACCCGTCAATCCTGGGAAGAAGAGCGAGGACTCATGAATAAAGAAGCTCACAAGGTGACTGTCCCAGCATTACACAGTTTACTGTAAGAGCAATAACCCTTTCAAGTGCCATTGGTCTCCACTAGATGACACACAAAGGTGTCTGCCTTTGTCAACTGTCAGGTGTATGTGTGTTGGCGGGGGCGGAGGGGAGGTGCAATGTGGAATGGTGATGCTGAGGGTAAGGTAGAGAAGAAATGTCTGCACATCTTTCTTTTAGATCCAGATCTGGGACATCAAATAAGGGAGGGATAAAGCTTTGGAGGGGAAAACAAACCTAGGAAAGGGGCAAGTTATTGGAAAAGAGAAGCCTGGGCAGCTCTGAGGAGGAAGGAGGGGGTGACAGAGGCCAGCAGAAGGATGTGTGCACAGATGGTTCCCGTCTGGTATGCTGAATGCTTTGGTATGAAGCCTCTTTCGAGTACCCTCTCCCCTCATTCATCCGATTCCCTAAAATTTCTTGGACAGGTGCTCTTGAGGTCTCCCTTGATCTGATTGGGCTCTAGACTGCTGGCTTTATACTACTGCTGGTGGGTAGTGGAATCCGATTCTGACACTGGCCTCTCCCTGGGACTGTGTTCTCAGGAAGGCAAACTTATTGATAGTTCTGTGTTTGTGCTAAGAGGAAGAGGCCCCCTCGTGTGTGAACTTGGGGTGAAGGCATATCACAAGATGCAGCTTACCTTCTGGTACAGACACGGACCCCAGGGTTTGCTCTTGGGCTAGACTCGGGCTTGGGGGAGGGGTGGGAGACTAGAAGAAATGAGAGGGCACTTCTCATATTCATCACCCTGTGATCTTTCCAGTGATGAGCCATGTGACTCCTGAACCAGAGCACGGGAAGTTGTGAGCTTCCGCAACTCGAATCTAGAGCAGGGAAAAGCAGTTGGTAAGTGGGGGTAAGGTAGGGATGAGGGTAAGCCGGGAAAAGCACCCAGAAACTTTAATGACTTTAAGTCATCCTTGTTCTTTGTCAACCTGATTTTTTCACGTGTCCTCCTAGAAGGAGGAGGTAGAGGCACGATGGGGAAGGACTGAAGTAAATGAGCCAGAGTGCTGTGATCTCACGACACGGTGCCCGTGAACACCAAGGACATTTAAATCAAAAGAGATCCAGCATTTTCTATCCACTTTGCCATTTTGCTTTAATTTCTCTTCCCTGAAAACGGGCAGACTTTGAAGCGTGAATGACCTGAGTTCAATCCCAGCGCGCCTGTTCATTAGCTGTGAATTTACTTCTCTGGATCACGCAGGTTCAGCATTTGTCAAGCGTGACCGATAATACTGCTGCTACCTTACAGAATTATAATGAACATCCAATGAGATAATGTGTATAAGCACTTACTACAGTCTGGTGCGTGGTGAATAAATGCTGTCTAGGATGGCAATCTGTACTGTTGCTAATGACAGTGATACTGGGCTGTTCTTATCTCTTAGTTGATGAGGGCCAACTCATAAGCCAAACAGGAAAGGAAAAGATGGGCGGCACCTGTAATGTTTTCCATATTATCTTTCAAATAGTTGGAGAACAGTAGGGCTGGTAGGCAACCTAACCATGGCTCTTCGCTTCCTCTGAGATGACAGGTCGTTGGTGAATTTCTCTGTGATTCAGAATTTTGACAATGGTCCTACTGAGTGTCTACGATGCACTTCTGGCTTTGGCTACATGGTGGACCAAGCTGATATGGAGCAGATCTGGATACAAATGCCTGTAAAAGCTGGATAACTAAATCAATTAAAAAGTCATAGGTGAAAGAAAGGGGAAATCCCAGTGCTAGAAACACAGAGGAAACTAGAAGCCAGAGGAAATGGAGCCATCTGTCATGCAACTGGAGCTTCCAGGGTGGAGTCTCACCACAATTAGGTCTTAGCACTTGGTTTTAACACCCACTTAAGGGCCGGGGACCTGCGTCTCAGACCCCCTGCATTAAGACCCTCCAAAGGCAACAACACCCTCTGTGAATGGAGGACCCAGAAGCCAAGAGGGTTTTTTTTTTTTTTCATATCCAAGGTTCTAAGTGGGGAAAAAAAGTTATTCTTTTTTTGGTTACGCCATGCAGCATGCGGGATCTTAGTTCCCCGACCAGGGATCGAACCCACGCCCCCTGCAGTGGAAAGAAGGAGTCTTAACCACTGGACTGCCAGGGAAGTCCCTGGTGAGTGATTCTTAATCTGAGAACTTACCTAAAATTGCTTCCACAAACCAGGCAACAAAGAATCCCCTCAGAAGAAATCCCAGATGAAGACAAGCTCATAAGAACTCTGGGACCCGAGAGGAGCCATCGTGAGCGTGGGCTGGCAGCAGAGTCAGCAAGACGGGCCCATCGTGTGCCAAGTGTTGCACCAGGAGCTGGGGATCATGCAATCTGTGCAGGGTACACAGAAGGTTCTGGAACCTGGAGGGCGGACCTCAAATAATGGCCCACCACAGTCCACCCTGTAGATGTTTCTGAATGTTCTCTCTGACCAGAAAAGATGATAGTCATATATAACTCTTTCAAGATACAAACTTTATAAGAGGTGCTGAAGTCCCCCCAGAAAGTTTACCAGTGTAGAGAACATTTGTGGCTTTAGTCTACCCAGCATGCTTTCTCCCCGCCTCCTGGTAAAAGCCAGCCCCTTGTCTGGGTTCTGGGTAGACTGCCAATCACATACCCTCCTCCTAGGCACAGCTGTGGACACATGATGCCTGCTTGGTCAATCCTAGTATCCCACCGCTGGCCACAGTGAGTACCCCAGACATGGGCACGTGACTCAGGCCAGGGCATCTGAGTGTCCTTTCCTGAGGTTTTATGCGTGGATGCTGGGAAGAGTGACTCTCTGTCCTTTAGGTTTGCTCAGGTGCAATAGCATAGGGCTGGAGCTGCCTATGGCTGTTCCCCACCCCACCCACCCCAGCCACATGCAAAGAGCCCACCTACAGTGAGAATAGTGAGAACTGACATTTATGGAACAATTACTATGGGCCAGGTGCTGTTCTGAGTGCTTTACAAGAATAACTCAATCTTCACATCAGTCCTATGAGATAGTTTATTATCCCCATTTTGCAGATGGAGAAACTGAGGCACAGAGAGTTTAAGTAAATTGCCCCAAGGCCACATAACTATAGGTTATGAAATCTGGACTTGAACCTCAATAGTCTGGCTTTAGAGACTTGTGCCTTAAAAATGAATAGATAGAAGCCGGACCGTGAGAAAGACAGATGTACGGGTGGGTGGGTGGCTGGCTGGCTGGATCAGTAGTTAACCAAATAGATAGATGGGAGATCTGGTGATACGTGCGGGTTTCTGGACTCTCTGAACCTAGCTCTAGTCTAGGATTCCCAGTTTTTCATGCAGTTATGTTTCCTTTTTTGCATGACTTAGCTTGAGTTGCTGCAGATCACTTTGATTTACTTTCTGTGCATGCAACACGCTTTTCCACTGCCCTTCTGGTTGCAGCATATACTTTGCCTTTGGGAACCATCCCCTGTTCCCTGCAGTTTCTGATGGAGCTGTCAATCAAGCTGTCTCACCCTCTCCTGGCCACATGGGTGGAGCACATGACCCAGACCTGACCAATCAGAGTACCCGGTCCCCTGGCCACGGTGATTGGTTCAGGGATGGGCATGTGTCAGAAGCTGGGTCCATTGGTGTCCCTTGGGAATTTTATTCAGCAGAGAATGGGGGAGATGATCTCTGTTGGACTTGCTGTGCCAGGAGGATGGGCAGTGGGGCTGCTGGGTGACTCCAGGTTAGGGGCTGTTCTGTTTCCCACAGCTGACTTCTCCACTGGGATGTCCCACCATCCCCTCATGCTCAGCGTATTCCAATCTCAGCTCACCAGCTCCTCCCCTAACCTGCCTTCTCTCACCATTTGGGGGGATGGAAGTCTGGGCTTGGAACACAGAAGATGAATCCACCCAGTTTTAGGTACTGTTCCTAGACCTTGGGACCCCTTAACTCAGGATGAAGATTGGATATTTAGAGTTTCTTGTATATCAACCTTCCTGCCACCCGCACTGCCTCATCAGCATCAGAGGCCTAGACCTGTGCAATCCCAGGGGCCCCCGTGCTTAGAAGGGCCTGTGCTTGCTTTAAAGCTCTTCTAGCGCCATCTTGAAATTCTCAACGATTTTTTAAACAATATTTATTTTTAAATTTTATTTATTTATTTGGCTGCGCTGGGTCTTAGTTGCGGCTCATAGGCTTCTCTCTTGTTGTGGCGCATGGACTCTAGAGTGCACGGGCTTACTTGCCCCGCAGCATGTGGGATCTTAGTTCCCTGACCAGGGATCAAACCTGCATCCCCTGCAGTGGAAGGCGGATTCTTAACCACTGGACCACCAGGGAAGTCCCTCGACAATTTTTTAATAAGGGTCCCTGCATTTTCATTTTGCACTGGGCCCTGCCGATTAGGTAGCCTCCCTCCCCATTCAAATGTTCTCCTGTTCCTGGAGGGAAAGCAGCAGAAAGGGCTTTGGATTTTCTCTCCCTTTGGCTGACTTGCCTGAGTCCTCTGGCAGAGGTGCTATCAGCCAGACAGGAGTAGAGGAAGGGGAGGGGAAGGAATCAAGAGCCCAGAACTAGGGCTTCCCTGGTGGCGCAGTGGTTGAGAGGCCGCCTGCCGATGCAGGGGACACGGGTTCGTGACCCCGTCCGGGAAGATCCCACATGCCGCGGAGCGGCTGGGCCCGTGAGCCATGGCCGCTGAGCCTGCGGGTCCGGAGCCTGTGCTCTGCAACGGGAGAGGCCACAACAGTGAGAGGCCCGCGTACCGGAAAAAAAAAAAAAAAAAAGAGCCCAGAATTAGTCCCAAACTGGGTAAATCAGCTTTGGAATAATTGACGGTAGATGAGGGTGGTGGACCCTCATTGGACACAGGGGTGTGAGCCGTGAGCTCCTTTGGCATGAGTTAGGGCAGGAGCCCTGGGACAGCAGTGAGACAAGGCAAGGTCCCCAGGCAGGACCTGTGATTAGCTCCTCAAATGCCATCAGCCCCCAGGCTGCATGGGAAATGACTCCAGCCTCAGAGGACTGGCCTTGGTACTCGAGGCTCAACCTGGAAATGGCAGAAACAAAAAACCTGATTGATAAAATAACTCTCAGCCTATAGTTTGTTTCTACAAAATTGCAATTAAGCAGCCACTGGCACTTCCAAATAAACACGGTACCAATATCCATCTCTTTGAGGTTTTATTTAATGCTTTGCGACATCTGACACCCCATGTCACTCGTCAAGCACCAAAACAAGAAACTCATGTCACCCAACCCCTAACGCAGATGTGGAAAGCAATCGGCAAAGTCTGTCATTACGACCACATGCTACTAAAGAGACATCAGTGCATTGGGACCACAGGCTGGGCGGGAGCTCCCCAAAATATATGTTCCTTCCTAAAAACCCCCATTTCTGAGCTGATGCTTCTCCTAGAGAGGAGAGATCCACATGTTCCGGAATTGTGCTCCTTTATCCCCTCGAGCAAATTATTCTTATCAAGACTTGTCAGTGTATGACTCCATTGCAGGTACACCAGCTCTCAGCCCCTACACCAGATGTCACTCCTCTTTTTAAAAAAAATATTATCAAAATCCAAGAATGTGTCTTGTGTATATAACGGAAGGAGTTTCATTATCAAGACACATGTACGACTTACAGAAGACATCCAGGTGACATCAAAAGGTTAAAATCATAGCCTCTTTTCAGGTTGGCGGTAATGAGTGTATGTATGTTTATTGAGGGAAAATGCACGTAACAGAAAATTAACCATTTTAAAATGAAAAACTCAGTGGCATTTAGCATATTGACAATGTTGTGCAACCACACCCGTATCTAGTTCCGAAACAGTTTCCTTACCCCGAAAGGACACTGATGAAGCACTTGCATCCCGTTCCTGCTCTCTCCCCAGCTCCCCTGACCTGCTTTCTGTCTCTATAGATTGGCCTGCTCTGGATAATTCGTATAAACGCCATCATACCATATGTGGTCTTCTGCATCTGGCTTCTCTGACTCAGCATATCTTCAAGGTTCATGGCGCGGCAGCGGGTACCAGCATGCACCATTCCTTTCCATGGCTGGGTAATATTCCACTGGACGTTCACTGAGCATGTGGGGGTTCTTTTTTTTTTTTTTTTTTTTTTTGCGGTACGCGGGCCTCTCACCGCTGTGGCCTCTCCCGTTGCGGAGCACAGGCTCCAGACGCGCAGGCTCAGCGGCCATGGCTCACGGGCCCAGCCGCTCCGCGGCATGTGGGATTTTCCCGGACCGGGGCACGAACCCGCATCCCCTGCATCGGCAGGCAGACTCTCAACCACTTGCGCCACCAGGGAAGCCTGGGGGTTCTTTTTTTAAGAAGTCACTTTGAGTCTTTTCCCTTGGTTATCTGTGACCAGGTAAGTCTTGTTGGCACTGGCTTAAGCCCGATTTTATGCACACGGCAAAAGGTGGCTCCCTGGCAGAGAAGAAATGCAATGGCACTGTGAAATTCCCTGCCACCTCCTCCCTGCAACCGCAACAGGGCAGAGTAAGATCGCCAAGAAACGTCTGCAGCGGCACACGAAGGGCGGGTCAGGAACAAGCGAAAAGCTGTGCTCAGGTGAGGCTTGGGCTGCAGGTGTTTGGAACCTGCATCACTGCTGGAAATGGAGTTTTGACCCCTCAAAGTTACGCAAATAGTGAGCAGAGAAATAAATTGGAGGCTGGGGTCTTGGCAGGTTAGGGCAAAGGTAATTCAGTTAGTGTTCTTGAGGTGGGGTCCTAAACGAAATGATTTGGGGAACTCTCTCGCTGGTGTGGCATTACATAAATGGAGTCTCTCATATCTACAATGGAATATTACTCAGCCATTAAAAAGAATGAAATGATGCCATTTGCAGCAATGTGGATGGACCTGGACATTACCATACTAAATGAAGTAAGTCAGAAAGAGAAAGACAAATACCATATGATATCTCTTATATGCAGAATCTAAAAGCAATGATACAAATGAACTTATTTACAAAACAGAAACAGACTCACAGACTTAGAGAATGAAATTATGGTTACCGGGGGGGAAGGATGATAGGGAGGGATAGATTGTGAGTTTGGGATTGACATGTACACACTGCTGTATTTAAAATAGATAACCAACAAGGAAATACTGTATAGCCCAGGGAACTGCTCAATATTCTCTTATAATCTAAATGGGAAAAGAATTTGAAAAAGATCAGATACATGTATATGTATAACTGAATCACTTAGCTGTACACCTGAAACTAATACAACATTGTTTTCTTGTTCTATTTTGCTTTTTTAATTTCTGAAAGTATCAGTGTCCTTTTCTTTCTTTTTTTTTTTAAATGTCTTTATTGGAGTATAATTGCTTTACAATGGTGTGTTAGTTTCTGCTGTATAACAAAGTGAATCAGCTATACATACACACATATCCCCATATCTCTTCCCTCTTGCGTCTCCCCCCCACCCCTCTAGGTGGTCACAAAGCACTGAGCTGATCTCCTTGTGCTATGCGGATGTTTCCCACTAGCCATCTATTTTACATTTGGTAGTGTATATATGTCCATGCCACTCTCTCACTTCGTTCCAGCTTACCCTTCCCCCTCCCCATGTCCTCAAGTCCATTCTCTACATCTGTGTCTTTATCCCTGTCCTGCCCCTAGGTTCTTCAGAACCAATTTTTCTTTTTTAGATTCCATATATATGTGTTAGCATACGGTATTTGTTTTTCTCTTTCTGACTTACTTCACTCTGTATGACAGACTCTAGGTCCATCCACCTCACTACAAATAACTCAATTTCGTTTCTTTTTATGGCTAATATGCCATTGTATATATGTGCCACATCTTCTTTATCCACTCATCTGTCGATGGACACTTAGGTTGCTTCCCTAACACAACATTGTTAATCAACTATACTCCAATATAAAATAAAAATTTTTTAAAAATGGAGTCTCTCTCATTGGAAAGGAAGGTCCCTCACTTTGGGCTACTTGTAAGGCTGTTCTTAAACCTATGTCGCTGTGACAATGCAGGATTTCCCTCAACTTTTCAGTGTCCTGCTCAGAATTTCCTGCAGAAGCCCCCTCCTCCCAGGCACCCTCACTCCTGTGCTCTGTAAACGCTCTCAGATAATACCCACGCCTGGACCCCTTCCAGTCAGATAAAGTATGAAAGTTGAGGCTTCTCTATCCTCTCAGATTTGATGGAATGGCCGCTAAAGTCTCTTTAGCGTTTTTTCTTTTTTTGACCAAGAAGCATAAATGTGTGTTTGAGATGAAGATAGATGATTCTTGAGTGAAATGGGATTTTATAAATGGGGGTGTTTGTTTATGGGTTTGAAACATTGAGAAACAATACTGTACCGACTCTCACGAGGAAAAGGCGTTGTTCTCTCTCCCTGATGAAGTGTTTGGGATGATTGTTAGGGAAATCAGTGAAGGAGGTTTGTTTTTTAAATGTTCCTACTGGGCGTGTCAGGAGCAATTCTCTCACGCGTGTTCCCTCTTTTTCTCTCTTGTTCTCACTCACACGTATGCAGTTTAAAACCTTGCTTGAGTTTTTCTCTGTGACCAGGACTCTGAAGCTATCAAAACCCCCCAAATAAATCTGATTCCCACCTGCCTCCTGTCGGGAGGGCAGGGCTGTGTTTGCTTGGCTCCTAGCACGGGGGCTGGCACACAGTAGGTGCTCAGTAAATGCTGACATTTACTCCTTGGCTGTATCAGTATTTTCTGGGTTCTGGCAGGATGGGGGTTTTCTGTGAGCCTCTCACGTCGGCTTGCGCGTGGGGATGGCGAGAGGTGAGCACTGTCAGCCTGACTAGCCGGGGCGGGGAAGGGACATCCTGATGGGATGAACTCAGCAGCCTCGCTGGGGCACGAGGAGCCCCACGTTGCCCTCTGGGACCCCTGACAGGCCCTTCTCTGTAAGGGCAACAGTGAGCCCATCAAGGTGTCCTATGATAAGCCCCACTCTCTGCAGTGCCAAAGCCAAAGTGGAAAAAAAACCGTAGCTTGTCCCAGAGTGACGAATGATGCTCCTGGTGGGGATGCCATGGGTGCCTCACAGACTGAGTTCCCGCCAGGCATTCATGTGTTTCGTGAGAAGCAGAGCAGGAAAGGCAGACCCCGGGGTCTGTGGCTGGGCCTACTGACCCAGCGAACCCTGGTTATGCCTCACCCAGCACTTTGGTTACGTGGGGAATGCGTCTCTTCACTGTTTACACCGTGTGGCATTTGGCCTTCATTCTTCATTTATTGAACGATTGTTTTTTGAGAACCCATTATGTGCCCGGAATTGCATGTATTATGGCAGGGAGAAAGACTGTTAAGCAAAAAACATGATAAGTAAGTAACAGAAATAGTAGGTGAGTGTAAATAGGGTGGTCAGGGGAGGTCTTATGGGGAAGGTGATGTTCAAGTCCAAAGCATCACGATTAATTCCCTCTGTGAAGTCTAATGAAGTAACACTTTCTGAAATGCATGATTCAAGCTCTTTCCAGCAAAGGTTCCTTTAAATAAGTGGTTCTCAGGTGCAGGCGGTTTGCCCCTCCCTCCCAGGGACACCTGGCAATATATGGAGATTTTTTTGTGTGTGTGCTATGCTGTCCTCTCACTGTTGTGGCCTCTCCCGTTGCGGAGCACAGGCTCCGGACGCGCAGGCTCAGCGGCCATGGCTCACGGGCCCAGCCGCTCCGTGGCATGTGGGATCTTCCCGGACGGGGTCACGAACCCGTGTCCCCTGCATCGGCAGGTGGCCTCTCAACCACTGCACCACCAGGGAAGCCCTGTATGGAGATATTTTTGATCATCACAACTGAAGGGGTTGCTACTGGCATCTAGTGGGTAGCGGCCAGACAAGGCCCAGGACAGTCCACCCATGACAAAGAATTGGGCCCACAGTGTGACGAGCTCTGAGGTTGAGAAGCCTGGTCTAGACAGGCAGACTGGCTTTCGTAGACACTGGGAAACCGTGGTGGATCCGTCTGCACTTTCTTTGGCTGAAGGGTGGACCACACAGCATTCGGCAGAGCAGATGCAAACGCCTGGTGCGCTCGAATCCTGCAGCCCCGGCACATTCTGCCGAGATGAGGGTAATAAAGAGAAAGATGATGATTTGCACTAACTGGTGTAACCTACCACCAAATCTCAAGGGAAAGAAAGTGAAACACACCCCGAGAAACTCTGTTTATGGTGCAGGAAGGGTTTAGTGACTTGAGCGCTCAGATTACCATTTGGATATCAGTTTCAACATCATCAACCTCCAATTTCCTGTTTTGCTTATCTTAGAATTACTTTTTTTCTTTTTATTTTAATGTTTGCACAACCCATATGGCTTTGGCTTCAAGTTGATTAGACATGGAACTGGTTTATAATGGATTCGAATGCAGGATTTGTTTGCTTTGTAATAGTTTAAGAAAGAAATGAAAGAAGCTATAATGATGGAGAGAGATATTGTATATTTACAGTCTTATTCTTTTTTCATTACTGGAAATGACAAGCTATTTAGAAATCTGGATTATGGCTCTTGGTCACTTTTTAATTTGTGTTTCACTTTAGGGTTTTCCTGAGTTCCAAATCCCTGCTGATGTGTGAGACTTAAGAGGTACACGTGTACATTTATTTTTCCTTTTAGCCTTTTTCTTTTTTGTCCCCCCTGGGGTTGTTTTTTTCTTTCCCCCTCCATTTATATGTTTTCCTATAAGCCAATCCATGTGCCACTTTTTCCTGCATGGCCTGTACAGTTGGAAACGTTATTTGAATCAGCCCTGTGAAACCGACGGCCCCAGCTGTTAAGCACTGATCCACGGTACGTTCACACTCAGCATCTGGGCATCCTAGTTCAGCCCATATTTCGGTAAATATATATTTTCTTGATCATTTCAAACTACCATGCAAAGCCACATCCTGCCGTCTGTTAGATGCTTAGAGCAGCGCGATATGCCCCTGACGGCTCTGTAGGCTGCAGAGGAAGGTTGCACCGGCTGGATCCGTGGCCAGGAGACCATCAGGGCAGTCTCCACACACCCTTGTGACGCAGAAGATGGGCTGATTTGGGGACCAGGACTAAGAGCTTAGATTCTTGGGGTTTTCTGGGTCTCAAGGTTAGAGGTCTTTGGCAGATTTCAACATAACCAACCTTTAGGATCCTTTAATGTCATTGTTAGAAACAGTGTGCATAGTCACAGGCTGAGAACTTGGGATCAGGATCTAGGACGTTTTGTCTGATAGCCCTGGATCCCCACCTTCTGTGATGTAACCAGACCAATGTTTGTGGGACTAGGTAGGCAGTTGTTGTGGGTTGGGTCCCCTTCAAAAGATATGTTCAAGTACCTGGGAATGTGACCTTATTTGAAAATAGGGTCTTGGGACTTCCCTGGTGGTCCAGTGCGTAAGACTCTGTGCTCCCAGTGCAGGGGGCCCGGGTTTGATCCCTGGTCGGGAACTAGATTCCACATGCATGCAGCAACTAAGAGTCCACATGCCACAGCTAAAGATCCCACATGCCGCAACTAAAAAGATCCCGCATGCCGTAATGAAGAGCCCATGTGCCGCAACTAAGACGCGGCACAGCCAAAAACAAATAAATAAATTAATAATAAGTAAATAAATATTGTTTTAAAAAGAAAAGAAAATAGGGTCTTTGCAGATGTAATTAAGATGTAAGTTATAAGAAGAGAAGAATGAACACAGAGATACATACAGCAGACACCACCATGTGAAGGCACAGACGTACGGAGGGAAGACAGTCATGTGACAACTGAGGCCGAGATGAGAATTATGCAGCTACAAGCCAAGGAACTCCAAGGATTGCCAGCAACCACCGCAAATTAGGACAGAGGCATGGAGCAGACGTTTTCTTTATGAGCCCCCAAGAAAGAGCCAATCCCGCCTACACTTTAATTTTGGATTTCTGGCCCATAGAACTGGGAGAGAATGAATTTCTGTTGTTTTAAGCCACCCAGTTTGCGGTACTTTGTTATAGAAGCCCTAGGAAAGTAATACGGTAGTGTTAGTTTATTATTACTATTATAGTAGCTCATTAAGAGAAACAAAAGGATTCTTCAACTTTGAATTTCTAGGAGAAACTGAGAGCCAAACATATTTAATCCAGAATAATTAAATTGAACCTATTTTTTAAAAAATGAATGGGAAAACTTATCAGTGGTGGTCAACTGGATCCCATGAATTAGTCAGTAAGGGGGGGGGGGTTGGGAGTTGAATACAGGTGTTTGTATTTTTACTCAGAGCAAAGAACTAAGGAAGGTGCAGATATGGCTCTTCCTCTGGCGTTTGCTAGTTTAGCTGGAGAACTAGTCAACCGGGACAAGGCATGCAGATCAACTTTGAATTCCTTGGTTGCAAAGAGTTCAAAACGTTCTCATTTTACCACTGCCATTGAAACCAATGGATTTTTTTTTTTTACTCTTTCTTTGGAAAATCCTTCTTGAACAGCATTCTTTCTTTTACTTCTTATAGTTTAGCTTGAATGTAATTCTACAGTCAAGTTGACAGTAAATTAGTTCGTTGATAGTAACTGACCTGTACTCTGTCCCCACTGCAGCCCCCTCAGAGTGGAAAATGTGTCCAATTATCTTTCATGTTAATCACAGGAATGTGTTGGCTGCTGGAAATAGCTTTCTGGTTCCTAGGAATAGTTCTGTCTATCTCCAGCCCTCAGTTTGTTTTGATCCCGTTATATACAAAGGCAGAAAGAAATGAAAATAGCATTTCTGCTTCAGGCATGAATCTAGGACTATGAGGCTTCCATACTAATGCCTTAAGTCTCAATACCCAGGATCCACTTCGATCTCTGTGGGCAGCCCGGCAGTGCCCTAAAGGTTCTCCAGGGACCACTGTACCAAATGGACTCCTTATACAGGACAGTTAGGTTAGGCCACATCCAGATATGGGATGTGCAGACACCAGCAGACTGTACAGGCTACTTTGAGCTGCTTGGGTGCATTAACTTCAGGGCTTCTAACACCCTGTCCACAAAATGCTGGTACTAACTTTGGACGAGCAACATGTATCTCCTGGGCGCCTGGGAAATGAGATAACCTGGCACTAAGGCGGTGTCCTTGGGAAGTGATCCAATGCCGCCAAAGCCTTTGCAGAGCTATTTTAGGCTGGCTCACACTGTAGGTGTTGACTTGTTGCAGTCGTTGGATGGACTAGTGGCTGGGGGTTGGGGACCAGGGAGAGAAGAATCCAGTAGAGGGAAAGAGTGAGTGGTCTATGTGGGGAGAAGGGGAGAGGGAGAGGTGATGGATATGAGAGGATTGAGGACAAATTCTCCACAATTCCCAGCTAGCCCATCCAGGCAGTTGGTCCGGCCTACACGATAACAGAAAATAGCTACCTGTACTAACCAACCCTGTCTTTTGATGTATAAATATGAATGGCAACCAAGGAGCACCATACATTCAAAGGAAAAATAACCCCGAGCAGGAGGACCAAAATGATAAACAAAATAACTGATGCCAGAGAAAGAATCAATAAACTAGTCCACAGGTAAGAACTCAAAACAAAATTTCTATCCAACCTGCAATAAGAATCTTGGAGAAGTTTGAGAAGATATTGCATTTATAAAATGAGAATAGTTGCTTTGAAAAGGAGCACTTAGAGAATAAAGAAGAGTTCTTGAAAATTAAAAATATTATTATCGAAAATAAAACCTATAATAAAAGACTTAGAAGAAAGAGTAAAGGCAATCTTCCAGAATAAAAAGATGGAAATAAGAAAGAAAATGTAGATGACATAAAGGATCGATTCAGTAAGTCCAGTATTTTATCAGACAGCAGTTCCAAAAATACAGAAGAAGAAAATTGAAAGGAGGAAATATTCAGAAAAAATAATAGAAGGAAATTACCAGAGCTTAAAATAAACCTATCAGAGCTGAAGAGAAACAAAAGCTCAACTAAAGTGTTCAACAAATATTGGGCACATTGAATAGGTCAAATTTCATACCTAGACAGGTCCTTGTAAACTTTCCGAACACCAAACATAAAGAGAAGACCTTAAAAACTCACAGATGCAAAGAAAGGTTATATACAAAGGGTCAAGAATCACATTTTCATTGAATTTCTCATCAACAACACTGAATATTAGAAAACAGTAAGACAATGCCTTCAAAGTTCTGAAGGAAAGTGATTTCAAACATAGAACTTTATATCTAGCAACTTGTCAATCAACTGAGAAGGCAAAATACATGAAAAGACTCAGAAAGTTTTACCTTCCATGTAATCTGTCTGGAAAAATTACTTAAGGATATACTCCAGTAAAATAATGACAATAACAGCCAGCAGTTATCAAGGGCTTACAAAATACCAAGCATGGTTTTAAACACTTGATATGCAGGAACTAATTTTATCCTCACAGTTACCTGGAGTTAAGTCACTATATTTATCATTATAATCCCATTTTATACACTGGAAACTGAAGTATAGGGGGATGAGGGAACTGATCCAGGGTTGTGCAGCTACTCTGTGGTGGGCCTGAAGTTGTACCGAGAGTCCAGCACTTCACCAACAGAATGTCCCACCTCTTGGAGCTAGAAAGAATCCAGTGAAGGGAAGGGAAGGGAAGGCTGCAGGCACAAGTGAACCTAACCCAGGAGAAAACAGAAAATAGGTGTCAGGATGCGAGCCACTCAGTGCATGTAGGAAGCAGGCATTCCAAATTAGGAAGAGAAGAACAGACTTCAGGGAGCACAGCTTTAAGGTGGAACTAGATTCTCTGAACAAAGAGTGTGATTAAGAAAGCTGGGTGAGGGCTTCCCTGGTGGCACAGTTGAGAGTCCGCCTGCCGATGCAGGGGACACGGGTTCGTGCCCCGGTCCGGGAAGAGCCCACATGCCGCGGAGTGGCTGGGCCCGTGAGCCATGACCGCTGAGCCTGCGCGTCCGGAGCCTGTGCTACGCAACGGGAGAGGCCACAGCAGTGAGAGGCCCGCGTACCGCAAAAAAAAAAAAAAAAAAAAAAAAAAAAAAAGAAAGCTGGGTGATCTTATGATGGGCTGAAAGAATATGCTTCTTTTGTAAACAAATGTTTAAACTCCATCAAACCCAAGAAACTGCACAAGGATGTCATGGTCCAAACATGAAGGAAACTAAAGTGGGGCATGACTGGAGCTGGTGATGAGGTGTAAGAAGAAAGAATCCAGTTGACTCTGACACCTGGCTCTGTCTCCTCGGAGGGGCCCAAGCTGGGGGCAAAGCACGGTATTTCCTGCTTCACGGGTTGAATCACATCACATAGTTCAGAGATCAATATTTACATAGTCATGGTGTTGTAAACACTGTTTGTTGGGTTTTGTATTTAAGAACCAACCTTTGGACCAAATTCTCAGTTTTCACTCTAAGTAGAATGTGGATGATCAAACCTTGGCATGGCTGAAAGAGAGGGAAGAGATGGAATGGAGGAGACAGGCCACATGTCTTCATCACAGAGGATGAAGCAAAGTCCAGTAGTGTCTAAGGTTGATGGACCAGAGGTTTGAATGTATTGTTTAAAGCAGGGTTTCCCAACCTTGGCACTGTTATGGTTTGGGCTGGAGAAATCTCTGCTTTGGGGTTTGTCCTGTGCATTGTAAGAAGTTTAGCAACATCGTTAGCCTCTACCTAGATGTCAACCTCACCCCCAAGTTGTAACAGCCTAACGCTGTTTCCAGGCATCGCCAAATACACGCACCCCCCAACACACACCTAAGGGGATTGCCCCTGGTGAGAACTACTAGTTGAGAGTTATGAATATAACCAGTGGAAGAACTAAGAGTAAAATAAAATTAACAAAAATGTGGAGAAGGTGGAGGTGTTGGGGATTAGTATAGTAAGCTAAATCACTCATCTCTCATAGCTAGAAGTTATAAGATTGTGATCTAAAGTTGGTAAATCAAGATAAAGCACTATCATTTTGATGTGGCAGCATTCTGAAAACTATGTATGATAAAGTAAAAAATGAACCTACTGGTAGTTAGGCTGCGAGAGAAAACAGAATGGAAACAGAAGCCACCGCTTACAAAACCGCGCTATATCCCCAAACAATAAACCTATTAAACCATGACACGGGAGACAAACCAAGCTTGTTCAGACCTATGTTCTCAACAAGACTACAGACAAGCTGACCTCAGGTAACTCTGCTCGGACTCACGTGTTCTTCACCTGTTCTAAAGATAAGACGTTGTTCCGGCCACTTGCCTTGATTACAAATCACCCTGTGATGAACCTATGGAAGGGTCTGCGTTAGTTCCTGATCACCCCCATTTGAGATGCTCTGCGGTTTCCCCACTGTTCTCCTTTCCAAGCTAATACACCTAACTGTGACTACAAGTATGCCCCACGTAGCCTTGGGCTGGTGAGTTTTAACATTTGAAACTTATTATTATTATTATTATTTTTGCGGTACGCGGGCCTCCCACTGTTGTGGCCTCTCCCGTTGCAGAGCACAGGCTCCGGACGCGCAGGCCCAGTGGCCATGGGTCACGGGCCCAGCCGCTCCGCGGCATGTGGGATCTTCCCGGACCGGGGCACGAACCCGCGTCCCCTGCATCGGCCAGCGGACTCTCAACCACTGCGCCACCAGGGAAGCCCTACATTTGAAACTTATTTTAAAATTTAAATTTAAAATTACATTAAAATTGATTTTACTTGGTTCTAATTGGTAACAAACCCTGTCGGTTACCTTTGCTCTGGCCTGCCCAAAATATCCACCTGCCGGTGGGGATACTCAGAAGCTACAACGATAAAAGGGGAATTGACCTTACAGCGGACGTTCCTAATTCCTTAATCACTGCCCTCTTTCCTATTCCGAGGGCAAGCCTGGAGGACCCAGATTTGAGAAGCAGTGAAGCCAAGACACCCCTTCTGCCTTCGAAGAGGGAAGCCTATTTGTTCCCTGCTCTAAGAAGGACTGTCACAAGCTTCAGTTATTTGATCTTTACGATAACAGAAGTGGCTCTGGTATTCTTTGTTGTGCGGGAGAAGATGAAGTTGGAGAGATTCAGCCACCTGTCCCAGGCCTCCTTCCCAGGAAGTAGCCTGTGGGCCGCTATGTGTCCAACACCGGTTCCTCGACTCTCCCCTGGGCCAGCCTGGGCCAGGGAGGGCAGGTGGGATGTGAGGGTGTAAGGTGGGGCGAGACGGGCCCCCTGCGGCTCCACGGAGGCTTGGGGTGCGGGTCGATGAGCCAACGGCTGGTGGGGACCGAGTTCTCCTGACGGGGTGCTCGCGGCGGGCTGGCGCCCCGGCACTCAGAGGCCACGTGGCTGACATCTCTACCAGCTCCGGGAATGGCACCAGGAAGACCTGCTTCCCCTTCCCTTCTTCCCCACGCCCACCTCTCCGCAGGCTGTGTTCCAGCAGGTGCAGGGCAGGGTCACACAGCACTCACGGCCATCAGGCACCCCTGCTGAGACCGGCAACCCCTCAGGCCCAGCAGCCTGGCTTGCTCCTTCCAGGACGCCACCTGGAAATTTCTGCCGAGAGTTGGGGCCCCTAAACTGGGCCAGGAAGTCAGCCCCTTCCATCCACACAGGTGGGGTTCAGGGGTCCCAGAGATGAAGGGCCAAGAATAGCCTGAGATTACGATGCAGTGCTTCCCCCACAGGCTCAGGCCGGGGTTAGCTTCTGGGACAAAGATTTCAGGTCCCTGGATCTTCTCTCCCATGCATCAGCTTCCGCCCTTCTTGGGGAGAAAACAATACCAGCCACCCCGAGCACCCATGCCGTTCCTATTCAGATAATTCCTACCAGAACGCTTTCATTGCCTTTGTCTGTCTCACGCAAAGCCTTGCCTGCAGGACCAGGTGACTGCACCAATGTGGGCCCCTCATCTTGGGTAAGCTGGCGGAGAGGGGCGCGTCAGGTGTCTTGGATTCTCTGCGTGTTTGTCATCGTGGAGGGGCAGCCTTCACGTCGCGGGGAAGGGTGCAGCACGACTGCCGTTGGCCTGGCTGCCCGATTCCTCAGGCAGTCAGTTCCAAGAGAAGAGGTCATTTCTCTTGTAAGTTTCTGGTTCTCAGACTCACTAAGAATCAGTCATTCGTACTCACCCATGTTAGCTCTGTCTTGTACTCACCCATGTTAGCTCTGTCTTTTGAGACTACGGAGCCGCGGAATTTCTAATCCAGAGACGTCACCCCTGCCGGCGCTTCTCCAAAATGGAATAGTAGGTGGTGGGGAGGGGAAAGAGAAGGGAGACGTTGCTTTTAAATGTCACATGGCTTTTTTTTTTTTTTTTTTTTTTGGATTACAGGGCAAGATGAACTCTTTGTAGGTTGATCAAACTCACTAAAGGATAAAACCCCATATTTGTCTATCTATTGATGGAAAAAAGAAGCTATTCTTACTCCAGGTCAGGAAATGGTAAAAGGGGCAACATTCCTAAGCACCTTGCTCTTATCAACAGCAGCAGAAAGCTAAACGTTAGTCTTCCGGTTAATGGGTTTTCGCAACTCAAACATCAACGCGGGTCAGCTTGCAACGTCCCCTGCTCCACCACCACGCCTTTTCATCTCTCCCAGGAGCTCTGGTGCAGACCAAATAAGACTTTTTCCTGATCTGGGCCGCCTACCCTCCAGGCGGGCCCTGTATTGGCTGGGGGTTGGCTGCTGACCAACCCTCCAGCCTGAGATCCGTAGGCAGTAAGAGTGTTTTCTAAACCCAGTGGCTCTCAAAAGATTATTGTCCAGGTAGAAAAGGCAGTCTGAGAGCTGGGGTTAAGTCATGGAAGTGTCTGGGGCAGGTCCGTGGCTTTGGGGACAATGCAAAAACCATCAGGATCCTTGGTTTCCAAAAGCGTGGCTCTTGGACTGGGGTCATCCCCAGCCCTCCTTTCTCCCTGCTCTGTGTACCTCCCCTCCCCTACCCCCAATCCCCCGCCCCTCCCCCCCATCCTATTTGGGTCCTGACCTCAGGCGGGAGCGCTTGCCCTACGTTCAGGAGCCTGACTTCTCAAGTTGCTCCTCCGCCAGTCCACTTCTGAAAACTTGCGCCTTCCTTTTCCTTCAGAGACACAATTCCTTTCTACCATCTGGGCCAGGATGCTAGTTGAGGTCTTGCTCTCAGGGCAGCTGCCCCTAGGCTGGTGAGCTTCCCAGTCTATCCGTGGGAGACCCGGCCTTGCGCACCATCACGCCCCCTCTGCCTGGGCCTGACGTTTCCTGCCTGAACTGTCGGCCTGTGGCCAGCCATGGCCGTCTCCCAGCCCACCTGCCTGCCTCTCTAGATCCTGGACCCTACTCTCCTCCTGGGTCCCTGCCAGACTCCCCAGCCCTGCACAGTGGTGGGCTGGCCTCTTCCTGCTGGTCTGGACTCCCTCCCTTCCTGGCTCTGCTCCCAGGCTGGCACTCTCTCCCACCCTGGGTCTCGCCTACCCCTCACCCCCTGCCCTTCCCGGGGCACAGGGCTCAGCCGTCCCAGCCTGCCCTGCCCAGCTGCATGCCCTGCTTGGTCTCACATATCAAGACCAAGAGCTGCCCACCGCTGCTGGGGCCCAGGAGCCTCCCACCAGCCCTTTGGGGAAAATGGTTCTCATTTTTACCTCAGCGGGTTAGAATTACCCAAGAGAAGGGGTCTCCTCTTTTCCTTTGAAGAACAGAATAAAATTAGAATATTTGTACAGAATGCTGTGCATCTAAGAAGACCCATGTTCTCACGGACAACTGCTACTCCAGGGCTGAACTCAGGGTCCAAAGGGCCCTCGCTCACTGACCAGCAGACATGTAGACGCCATGGTGAGCTTCAGAAGGTGCCCTGACGTCCTCTTCGCATCAGGGTGCGACGTGTGGTCCAGTTGCCAGCACTGTGGCTGCGTATGGCAGGCCTTCCCTTAGCGTTGGCTGAATGGAGAAACCCCCAAGGGATCCAAGAAGAAAAGGGGGAGGGGAAGGAAGGGGGTACAGGGCTCTTCCACACCCGCCTCTCCCAACCCACCATGAAAAGCAGAGTCGTTAGCCACCAGTGGAGCTGTGTAACTGCCCTTTAGGAATTAAGCACGTCTCTAGTTGAGGGTACTGGGGGCAAATGCAGTTCTTTAGGACAGAGGATTGGGAGATGTCTGAGGGCACTTGGTAAGTGTCCCTCCGTTACACAGTGTCATAAACTGGGTGTGGCTTCAATAACAGAAACGTCTTGCAGTTCTGGAGACTAGAAGTCTGAAGTCAAGGTGTCGGCAGGCTTGGTGTCTTCTGAGGCCTCTCTCCTTGGCTTGTAGACGGTGGTCCTCTCCCTATGTCTTCATATCAGCTTCCCTCTCTGCATGTCTGTGTCCAATTTCCCCTTTTTATGAAGACACCAGTCATTTTGGATTAAGGGCCACCCTACTCCAGTCTGACCTCATCTTAATTAATTACATCTGCAATGACTCTATTGGCCAAATATGGTCACATTCTGAGGTCCAGGGGGTTAGGACTTCAACATATGAAATTCAACCCATAGCAGGGGACCTTGGGGTCTTTGACAGCAGAGGTGATGGGGGAGGGGCATGTGTGTTCTGGGGACAGTACTCATCATCACAGTGAACTTGTCACCTTATTTCCTTCTATTCAATATTTCTTAAAGAGATTCATGTTTCACTTGAAGGAGGAAAAACTGTGCCCCAAGAGCTGAAATCTACCATCCTACTTCCATGTTCTTGGTGGGACTCTGGTCCACCGTGAGGCTGGTTGCTGGGCCCACTCCTGTAGTGGCGGCTGGGAGGGGTGGGCAGTAGTGCCATGGTGCCCTAGGGTGGCTCCCACCAGGTTCAGGTTCCAAGAACAGGGAGGCGGGAGACAGGATGCTGCACAGATGACAGGTCATAGCCTGCTCCAGGACCCGTCAGCATTCCAGAGAAGGAGAGAACACGTTCTCTGTGGAGGTGAGCTTGACGCTGGGCCAGTGACTGGAAGGGTTGGATTAGGGAAGCTTGAGGGCACTGGGGAAGGAGGGAAGGAGAAGGACAGGGCTGGGTGTGTTGAAGGATGTGAGTGGTCCAGGCTGGCAGAAGCAGGGGCACGTGTGCTGGGCTCCCCATAAGGAGAGCTGCCCTGCCAAGGAGCCAGACATTATTCTGGGGTCAGTCCAGTGCCGTCAGGGGTTTCTGACATGAGGCGTGCCTGCGAAAGTGAGGTTTTCAGACCACTAGTCTGCGTGAGTGACACGGATCTGGGTGATGAGAGGTGGGCTGGGGCAGCCGGAAGGGAGAGGGAAGAAGGTGGAAGAGGCCTGGGGCTGGGCCTGGGCGTGGCCCAGTCAGAGGGAGCCATCAAGGCACCTATGTGCCACATGGGGGCGCTCTAGGGGGAACAGGGTTATATTGATGGGAATAGAGGTGCTTGGAGGGAGGAAGGCCTTTGCCTCGGCAGGAGGCCCCAGGAGGAATCATGGAGCAACCAGAGAAGGCAGGTCTGAAAGAGAGGAGACAGGAAAAGGACGGAGTTGTAGACTTGGGGGTTGCTCCTGTGACAGACGCTTCAAGGGGCAGAGGGAGCAGTGGGAGATCCCACAGCTATTTAGTGGGACGAGGAAGGAAGGAGGAGAGACAAGCTAGTAGAAGATCGTAAGCTCCCTGGGGCAGGGACTGTCTGTCACTGCAGCCAAAGCCCTGGGCCTAGCAGTGTCCCCGGCACAGAGTAGGTGCTTAGCAAATACTTGTTTAGTGAGTGAAGGAAGAAAGCTGGGATAGAGCCTCAGCAGCCAAGTTTGAAGAGTATTTTAGGAAGGGACAGCGGTCAACCTTGGAGCAGCACATGTAGACCTTTTATATCGTATCAGTTTCCTGGGGCAGCTGCACCGTTGACCACAAACTGCGTGCCTTAAAACAACAGAAATTTATTCCCTCACAGTTGTGGAGACCAGAGGTCTGAAATTAAGGTGTCGGCAAGCCACACTCCTTCTAAAGGCTCCAGGAGAGAAGACTTCCTTGCCGGTTCCAGCTCTTGGTGGCTCCTGGCACTCCTTGGCTAGTGGCAGCGTCACTCCAAATTTCACCTCCTTCTACACATGGCCTTCTCTGGGTCTCTCCTTGTGTCTTTTCCCTTTCTGACTCTTCCAGGGACACGTGTCATTGGATTTAGGGCTCACCATCATCCAGGATGATTTCATCTTGAGATCCTTACTTAATTCCATCTGCCAAGACCCTTATTCGAAATAAGGTCACAGTCTGAGGTTCCAAGTGGATGGGAATTTTGGTAGGGCCACCACTCAACCCACAGTGACCATAGACTGACATTTTTGAGAGTGAAAGAAGAGAAAAAAATATATAAAAGTTAACGATCGGTTTCAGTCTTTGTTTGGAAGTACCAGAGAAAGAGAGGAGAAAAAAGATTGGAGGTGTTAGAAGGGCAGGAGGTGACTGAGAAACAGTTATTCCATGGAGCAAACTTGGAGATAATTGGCAAGGCTGCCTCATGTTCAGTGTTAGCAAGAGCAAAGCAACACTGATTGAGGAAGGAAAACAAAACATTGACTGAATTGTTTTCCAAAACTGTGGTGACCTGGGGTGTTCCATCATGTTGTATGCAAACACTTCCACCCTCATTTCACTTTCAATATTGGATTAGTTTCCCCGGGGTTGCTGTAACAATGTGCCGCCAACTGGGGGACTCGAACAACAGAATTTATTCTCTTACAGTTTGGAGGCCAGAAGTTGAAAATCACAGTGTCAGCACCTGAAACCTGTAGAGGAGAATCCTTCCTGCCTCTTCCAGCTGCTGGTGTTGCCGGCACTCCTGGGTGGTCCTTGGCTTGTAGAGCATCACTCCAACCTCTGCCTCTGTCACCACATGGCCTTCTCTCTGTGTCTGTGTCTATGTCCTAATATCCTCTTCTTATAAGGACACCAGTCGTATTGGATTAAGGGCCCACCCTAATGACCTCCTCTTAACATGACCAATTACATCTGCAATGACTCCAATGATTTCCAAATAACTTCACATTCACGGGTACTGGTGGTTAAAATTTTAACGTATGTTTTTGAGGGAAAGACAATCCATAACAAACATATTCTACAGAGCTGGGGAAGTTCTTCAAAAGCCTTAGAAATAGCACCCCCAGGAATCCAAGAAACTTCAGTGGAAGCACGTGGAATCTGGTGTCTGAGTGTAATTATACCCAGAGAATTCCCATGTGGTGTGAGATTCCGGCCACAAATAGAGTGGCCGAAACAGCATATTTTTTCCATGGTTGACTATGGCCCCCATGAGAGGAGATGCATTCAGGACATCTTGGAAGAATAGCATGGGCACACCTCTCCCCGCTCCTCTGGCCCCTGGCCCCCTTCCCATCACCCAGGACCCTCCTTGGCCACCGCCTCTAAATCACAGCTGTCATGCTGGCCTTGAGCCCACTTCTCAGCAACCAGGGGCTGAGGGCAAGAGACAGACCTTTTTTTCAACTTCAACCAGCTTCCAGATTCTTGGCTTCTGGTGGAGCATAAGTGAATGAACTGAAAAGTTGCCCACATAGGCAGCTGGCCCCAAACTACCAAATGGCAGACATTTCAGAAACATAGCATCGTCCAGACCAGGTGGGGATAAATTGCAAAACAGGTTGGTAGAGGAGATGGTGCCATTCTATCCTAACCCCCAGGAGGACCTCCCATCCTTGGATGCCAGGAATCCTTCCAGGACTGGATGGGAAAACTGGGGTCACCCCACCTGCCCACAGTTTGTCCTGACCCCCGGGCCACTGTTTGCAGTGAATCAGGCGCCCCCTGGTGGACATTTTGAATACTCCCCTTAGAAAGGCACGTGCTGGCAGCTGGAGGAATGGTTGGTTCCCCCAGGACACTTCCTTGGCTGTCCACTGGTTAGGTCTCCGTGCTTCCACTTCAAGGGACACGGGTTCGATCCCTGGCTGGGGAGTAAAGATCCCACATGCCGCCTGGCACAGTCAAAAAAAAAGGCTCAGAGTAAGAGAAGACATTAACATTGTCCAAGACATGTCTCTGGTTTCAAAGATAAGAAAATGGAGGCCGAGAAGAAAGGTGACATTTCCACTGTCTTAGAGCTATTAAAGGCAGAGCAGACTTCTCCATTCTTGAACCGCTGAAGAAAGCTTGTGCTGTTCTAGTCTCAAAAAGAAAAAAAAAAAAGGCAGAGCAGCTTAGAACACTTGGTTATCTAACAGGACAGCAAGGATAATTTAACACCATGCAGAACTGGGTCATTTCTGCCTCTTCATGTCTTTAAGTGGAAAAATGTTCAGTTGGGGGTGGGGTAAAGCTCCTCCCCAGATCCTGTGTGTGATTGACAATAGGTTAGTTATTAGGTGGTGTCATGGAAAATAGGGAAAACCATGTGTTTTTTTAAAATTTATTTATTTAGGCTGTGTTGGGTCTTTTGTTGCTGTGCACGGGCTTTCTCTAGTTGCGGTGAGCAGGGGCCACTCTTCGTTGCAGTGCACGGGCTTCTCATTGCGATGGCTTCTCTTGTTGCAGAGCACGGGCTCTAGGCACCTGGGCTTCAGTAGCTGTGGCACACGGGCTCTAGCGCACAGGCTCAGTAGTTGTGGCGTACGGGCTCAGCTGCTCCGCGGCATGTGGATCTTCCCAGACCAGGGCTTGAACCCGTGTCCCCTGCATTGGCAGGCGGATTCTTAACCACTGCGCCACCAGGGAAACCCAAACCATAATGTTTTAATCACCTTTTTAAGAGTCTTATGCTTTAGTGTGCTAGTTATCTTCTAGAAACGGGGTTTTTTTTTGTTTATTTAGTCATTTTTTAATAGTTTTTTTTAATTGAATGAAAGACTCTTTACAATTTTCAAAAGTTCCACACACATAATAACCCTTTTTTCCCCTTACCCCTCTATTGACCCTCCTCCCTTCCCTCTCCCCACTGGTAACTACTAATTTGTTCTCTGTGTCAGTGAGTCTACTTCCTTTTTTTGAAAAACTGTTTTTCTTCAATCAGTGACAATGTAGAGTTTCTAACTAGGAATTTTTTAAAAAGGAATATTCTGGGGAGGGGTGAAGTGAGGGTACTCTCTTACAGAAAATGTTGCTTATAGAAAGTATGGCAGCTTGTCCCATCATTTCCCAGGATTGGGTGGGGAAATGCCATTTTCAAAAGACTTGTTGGTGTTTGCCCTCCAGTCACAGAATCAGTTTCTGCATTAAGCTAACAGGGATTCCTTTTCCCCACACTTCTAGGATTTGCAAATGTCTTAGAGACTTTAATCAGTGGGGTCTGCCCACGGTGCTGTGGAAGTGTCTCCAGACCTGAAAATGCAGGTGATTCCTGCACACGAACAGAGCTAAACTTGTTTACGGAGCTAGCAATATCTAGCATTATTTTTTTCCTTTTTAAAAGATTTTTATTTTATATCAGAGCATAGCTGATTAACAATGTTGTGTCAGTTTCAGGTGTACAGCAAAGTGATTCAGTTATAGCTATATATGTATCTGTTCTTTTTCAAATTCTTTTTCCATTTAGGTTATTACAGAATAATAAGCAGAGTTCCCTGTGCTATACAGTAGGTCCTTGTTGGTTATCTATTTTAAATATAGCAGTGTGTACATGTCAATCCCAAACTCCCAACCTATCCCTCCCCCTGCTTCCCCCCTGGTAACCATAAGTCCATTCTCTAAGTCTGAGTCTGTTTCTGCTTCGTAAATAAGTTCATTTGTATCATTTTTTAAAGATTCCGCATATAAGCGATATTTTATGATATTTGTTTTTCTCTTTTTGACTTACTTCACTCTGTATGACAGTCTCTAGGTCTATCCACGTCTCTGCGAATTGCACTATTTCGTTCCTTTTTATGGCTGAGTAATATTCCATTGTATATATAAATGCCACATCTTCTTTATCCATTCTTCTGTTGATGGACATTTAGGTTGTTTCCATGTTCTGGCTATTGCAAATAGTGCTGCAATGAACATTGGGGTGTATGTATATTTTTGAATTACGGTTTTCTTCTGGTATATGCCCAGGAGTGGGATTGCTGGATCATATGGTAGCTCTATTTTTAGGTGATTTTTGTTTTCTTTTCTTTTTTTTTTTTTTTTTGCAGTACACGGGCCTCTCACTGTTGTGGCCTCTCCCATTGCAGAGCACAGGCTCCGGACGCGCAGGCTCAGCGGCCACAGCTCACAGGCCCAGCCGTTCCGCGGCACGTGGGATCCTCCTGGACTAGGGCACGAACCTGGGTCCCCTGCATTGGCAGGCGGACTCCCAACCACTGCGCCACCAGGGAAACCCCTATTTTTAGTTTCTTAAGGAACCTCCATACTGTTCTCCATAGTGGCTATATGAATTTACATTCCCACCAAGAGTCTAGGAGGGTTCCCTTTTCTCCACACCCTCTCCAGCATTTTTTGTTTGTAGATTTTTTGATGATGGCCATTCTGACTGGTGTGAGGTGATATCTCATTGTAGTTTTGATTTGTATTTCTCTAATGATTAGAAATGTTGAGCATCTTTTCATGTGCCTCTTGGCCATCTGTATATCTTCTTTGGAAAAATGTCCATTTAGGTCTTCTGCCCATTTTTTGATTGGATTGTTTGTTTTTTCTATATTGAGCCACATGAGCTGCTTTGTATATTTTGGAGATTATGCCCTTGTCGATTGCATCATCTGCAAATATTTTCTCCCAATCTATGGCTTGTCTTTTCATTTTGTCTATGGTTTCCTTTGCTGCGCAAAAGCTTTTGAGTTTAATTAGGGGCATTATTTATTTATACTCTATCTCCTTCCAAAAACCTTGGAAGCTGCTATACACAAAGCCAAATAATATATATGACAATGTTAATGTAACAACAGCAACAAACCCAAGACCTTGCAAAGGAGAAGGAAGCAGATACAGTAGGCAGAGCCCAGATACTTCTGAGACTTATCCTTGAATTTGGCTCTGAACTTCCTAGCAGCCACTAGGTTGCATAATATTCATTTTAGAAAAAGGGGAGTCAGCAATCTTTTAAGAGGTTTTTCCCCTATGGCATTATATTCTAAAAAATTTTAAATCTTTCCATGGACCTTCTATCGGGTTCACTGGGTGACAGAATGAGCCCCACCCTTGACAATGATTTCAGCCCCAATGGAGAAGCAATTCTCATCCAGCTGCTTATTGTAATGACCTCAATGAAATCTAAGGGCATAACCATAAACACGAACATACTGAAGCAATTCGTCAAGGGCCAAAGTTATGGAGTCCAGATAGGCGCTTTCCTCGTATGCAACTGTCATGAAGGGATGGGACGTAAGTCCATTTAGGACTGGAGACCATCATCGGGCGAGGCCTAGCAGATGGCAGGAGTCCTGAGTTGCACAAAGCGTTCCTGGGGAGCACAGCTGCAGCACCTCCCCACACACAAGTGTGTTGACGCTTCAAAGTCTTCCTCACGGCTGGTCCAAGTGGATGCTGGCAGGGTGATCACCTCCCCGCGTTGTCTTTGGGGCAACCTTCACTTAGGGACATAGGAATACAGCAACTAGCCTGTTATGTGCTGGAGGTGCTGAGTCTTCATTGCCTATAAGCACCAGTGAGAGTTGTAGTTGTGATGAAACTCACCCTTCTGCATACGCCTGTGTCAGAAAGCCAGGCTAACCTCTGAGGATGATGCAACCCACATGCGAACCTGCTGCCTTCACCGACCTGCAGAAAGATCTCAGGTAGCAAGTATTTTCTTGCTGCCCTTCAGAAAGATCAGCACTGAGCCCAGGTTGGTGGTTTATGAACCCCTTGTGTCACTGAGTCTAAGCTTCTGCTCACCGCACAACAGGCCAATAATCGAGAGATGACTTGCCGGGGCAAGGCATAATGACTCTATTCGGAAAGCCGGCAGACCGAGAAGATGGTGGACTCACGCCCCAAAGAACCATCTTGCCTGAGTTAGAATCCACGCTCATTTTATACTAAAAGGCGGGGAGTAAAGTCAAACACTTCCTGGTTCCCATGGGAGGGATGTGTTAATTTCTTCCTCCCTGCAGTCATTCACAGGTGGGCCTGGTCAGGGTGTTTCCTGTGAGCTGAACACAGTTATTTTAGCTTGATGCTCATTACCTGGGAGGCAGGGTTCCCAGAAATGGGCCACTATGTATAATTTAGGCTTATAGGCAACATCCCTTTAATCTTGTAATTCTATTACAAGATTACCTTGTAATACAACACAAAGGGTTTTTCCCTGTTACACTTACTGTTATGGAAGCAGAATGGATGTGCTGAGCAGGGGCGGTGACGATGGCTCCCTGGGCGTCACCTTGGCGCGTTCAGGGTTCCTCTGACAAAGCAGACGCTGAGACCCTGATAATCACCCGTAAGGCATTTCAGCATTTTGTCAGTTAAGTAGCTGATTGACTCTGGCTGCTTCCCCTCCAGCAGGGAGGAAAAGCAGGGGGCTTACGCTTGTTGCCGCAATACAGCCTGCAGTCCTGTCCCACGGAGTCCAGTTTCAGGGGGACAGTGCACCCAGGGACCTGAGGTGACGCCTGCAGGAGTGGGGACAGTGGGGGAGCCGTGGCATGAGGCGTGTGGGCTCCAGGGGCCTGCCCGGCACAGTTGCATTTTGTCGCCCTGTGTTCTCCAGGATGAGACTGCTGGCACAGAGGGCTGAGGGGCTGTGTGCCCTCATTAAATGTCATTTTCTCCTTCAGAAAAACAATGGCTCACTGTCCGCAGCGAGGCCAGAAGGTGGATGGACCCCAGCAGTTAGCGGAGGCCTCCAGCTCGCTCAGGCGTGGACATGGGGATGCCAGGCCTCTGGGCTCACAGAATGAAACCCACAGGTTCCCCAAGCAGGCCCAGACAGAGATGGAGGCCTGACTGAACTCTCTTCTCCAAACGATTTTTACTTTTTCTCACAACTGTCATAGAAGCAGGGTGTCTGGGATGTGAAGGGAGCACTGAGGAGAAAAGAAACCCCTGTGTTATTTGAAGAAGACTGTGATCTGACAGAACAAAAATTTGGCTGGACTTTTCTTTTGACACCTAAAAGATTTAGATTATTTAAAATGTATTTTCAATACTATCGGAAAACAACCTGAAATCTTAGATTTGGTGCAGGCCACAAATAAAAATGACAAATGACTTCATCCTGGAATGGTAATAGAAATATTCTGCAAATCTATGAATGTTATCTAAGTGGTATATATGTGTATGTGTATATATATATATACACATACATACATACATATGCTGGTGGTGTATTAGTCAGTGTTGCTGCAGGAACAAACATCCCTACATAGTCAATGTTTGGTCCTGGGTAGAAAGGCCACATCGTGGCAGTGTGGGGTCACAGTCACGGTGACACATTGAGATGAAGACAACGAGGTCCTCCAGTGGCTCTGATGCCACCTGTCCCCCCTTATCCCCACTTCCTGGGGTACAGCAGCCCAGGTTGTCTCTGCCCTGTCTGGTGTCCTAGATGCATGGGGCTCCTTTAGGCCAATGTTCGTCTCCAGCAGCTGAAGGCCCTTAGAGATATTTGCACCAGGAGCAGCCAGGGAACTGCAGGTGTTTGACACGGAGAAGAGAAGATTGGGAGGAAGATGATCGTCTTGACATATTTGAAGGGATGGTCATGGAACAGAGGAATGAGACTCATTTTCTCCTTCCCCAAGGGATGGAAATTGTAGGGAAGTGTGTCGTGTTTGCACATAAAGAATAGTTCTATACCTCCCAATCTATCCCAAGGAGTCTGCCCTGGGTCCTGTGCTGTGACCTGGAGGGACATATCAGAGAGGACCCAGGCCCTGGGTGAGCTGGATGGTGGCTTTCAGGCCTCTTCGAACCCAGGAGTTTGTGATCTGTGGGGCTGCCTGCCTGAGAGCCTTGGAAAAAGGAGGTGACCCTCCCGGCCTGGGTTACCATCTATTCGACTATGTCAGAGAATTCTTTTAAAGGGTGACTGCAGTGTATTTCACAGTTTTATTTTTGAGCTATTTGAATAGGATTTTACTTTGTGAAGCCTTTGACAAAACCGTATAAAGCTGATTTTAATTTCACATATGTTGCTGATCAAAAGATTCATCACGGAAAAAAAATACCCTAATGATTTGAGATGATCTAATTGCTGTGCCTTTTTCAGAATAGCTCCATGGTCCCAACTGGAGGCCCTTTATGACCACTTGGGATGTCTTGAGAATGACATGTGTTGCCATTATCACACCAAAGCACACGTTTTCATTTTGTTAAAACATAGTTTTATGGTTGAGAAATGATACATAACATTTGTTGTCTTTATCAAAGAAAAAAAAAAGAAGACTTGTAGTAGATAGACAAACGCATTTTCCAGAGACCTATGATTCATCCACCAAAGACTTTATGAAGATCAGTTTCATTACATTTATTACATTTTTGGCTACAACTGAAAAAAGAAAGGAAAGTGGAAAAAAATCATCAAAATTAATGATGGCCTCACGAAGTTATGTGAACTTTCTAAAAGTGAAAGCTGTGTCTGTTTCTAAGCTGTGAAGAATTTATAGGAAGGTTATGTGTTTTTAAAACATTCCTTATAGCAATGCAAAACTTTAAGTTTCAAGTTCCTGATGGTGAATTAGAGTCCATTTGATTAGCTGGCGTGGTGCTGCTGTTTCGCAATGTGTTCCCAGTAGGGCCACCTCTCCAAACTGCTCCTCAGTTGGTTCTGTGGGTTCTGGGGTCAAAAAAGTCAGAAAAAGCTAGAATCCACTTCCCTAATTGGCAGAGTCATAAATCTCAATGGCATATTAAAGGCTCTGAGATGTCTTACAATAAAGACCCTCGTTAATATCTCTTGGAACGCATTTTGGGAAACTCTGAGGGTAGGATTAAGACCATTGGGTGATTGCCAGAGATTCGGTGCTAGCCCTGGCTCTGCTGCTACCTGGTGTGTGGACTTGGGCAAGCCACTTTCCCCTCCGGTGCCTCAGTTTCCTCAGGTGTGTAACAGAGTTAGGGATGTGCTGTCTGCCGTACTTAGAGTTGGCGTTCACAGTGAATCACTCTCCCCTCCCTTGTTAAAGGATTAGACATCCCTGCCCCGTTGACTTTGGGCTTAGCCACGGGGTATCTTTTGGCCAATGGAACGTGAATCCATGGACTTAAGCCACGTGTGAGCACACCCTCTTTCTAGGAGGCACTGTGGGAGTGTCTGCCCACTCTCCTGCTCTCTTCCTCTGCCTTGAGAGCCAGAAGAGGCTGTTTCTTGAGCCTGTGTCCTGGGATGAGAAGATGGGCAGACCAGGGCCACAGCAGTGGACCCGATAATGTAGTGAGAAAGACGTCTTTGCTGTTGTAGCCACAGAGAATTTAGAGATGTTTGTTACTGCAGTAATGCTGACCGATACACCAGCTCAGGTCCCCTCCAGCCCTGACACTCCAACGTTCTTCAATGCATCTGACCCTAGCCCTGAGTTGTCCTCTCAAGTCTCCCCATCCTCGTCAGCCTCGGACACATGGAGATGCCCATGTTACTCCTCCCCACATGGTCTTTTGTCACTCCCAAGGGACAGAGGGTCAACAGCCTGTGGTGGGGACGCAGCAAGAACCCGGGCCTGCTGAGTCTAGGATGTTGCTGGCTTTGGGCATTTCTGAAGCCTGTCAGTGCCTGAGTCAGGAGTCTAGTGGTCTGGAGGCCTGAGCACTCCCTTGGAAAGAACCCATCCACAGGTAAGAGCCAGCAGGTCTTCCAGTCTGGCTGAGCATACTAATACTGTCCCTGCATGTGGGTTCTGGAATCTTCCAGGCCTGCCTAGCTCTGGGGTCTGTGGACAGAGACAGCAGGAGCCAAGGCAGTGCCGAGCTTGGCCTGTAGGTGGCAGAGCTGGGGAAGGACTTTGCTCTTCCCCCATCAGCTTGGAGACCTGCAGCGCCAGAGGTGGGAGGCGGGCCCTCAGCGCGGAGAACTGGGTTGCTGACATCTCACAAGATGGGTGCGGGGAAAGTGAGCAGAAGAAAGCTGTAGGGTGGCCTAGAGGCCCGTGTCCTGCTCCTTAGAATTTAGGGGGGACACTTCAAGGAGGTTTGGGGGTCCCACATGGTGGGCCTAGATAAGCCAAGAATGCAGGTTGTATTGTTACTGTGATGTGGACGCTTTACTC
This sequence comes from Tursiops truncatus, assembly GCF_011762595.2. Classification (NCBI taxonomy): domain Eukaryota; kingdom Metazoa; phylum Chordata; class Mammalia; order Artiodactyla; family Delphinidae; genus Tursiops; species Tursiops truncatus. The sequence goes on along the minus strand of NC_047037.1, from coordinate 135,469,223 downwards.
GCAAAGGGCGTGGCCCAGAATGACCTGCGCAATGACACCCTTCTTTTAAACCCTGCCCTGTAAACCCATCCTGAGGAAATACTTCAAGACACGGGACGATACATGACCATTTCCCAAACGGGGTTGTCTGCGTATCACGACATTGGAAACAACCTGCAAACTTGTCGCAGGAAGTGTTGAATCAGGGTCCATGTGGTGATGGAGCACGCTAGAGCCCTAAAAAAGGATGAGCTACCTGGGAAGGTGTCGCCATGGAAAGACACCTGAGGGCCAAAGCCAAGTGAAAAGGCAGGTACCCAACAGTGCACGTTGTGTGGATTCTCGGTTCCAACTGTGCACAAGTACCTACGTTGATTCTTGCAGAGCAGGGAGAGGATTTACTGAGGCTCTTTGGTCATTTTATAATGAACATGCACTTCCTTAAAAATAAAACAATAAGGATACTTCCATTCTGGAGAAAAAAAAAAAAGCCTTTTTCCTAAAGAATTGGCCACGGTTACCTAGGAGTGACATCTTGGCTTCCTGGCCTCTTGTTACTATGAGGTTATCCTGCCTCATTTTTCCAGTCGATATTGGGGTGAAAACCCTACAGGGGGAGTTACTTTTGGATCCATGGTAACTTACTCATAAATCTTTTCAGTAGAAAATTTTCCACCTTGGTGCAAACACAGTGGGTGCCCAGGGCATGTTACTGAAAGTTTGGGGGCAGCATTGCAGTCACACAAATACGGGTTTGATTTCTGGGATCGCGACTCCCAGGCTGTGAGCAGTTCCTGGGCTGTGGGCCTCAGTTTCCTCGGATGACAAAGAGACCATCACAGTTCCCCCAGGGTGGCTGTGAGAACTTCATGTGTGACCGTCCTAGGAGCTTGGCATGTGCTCACGCAGCGGACAAACGTAATGATCGAAGCGCTTCTGCATCTTATGTCTTCTCTGTGCTTCTCATCCTGTTCTTTTTTCCTTTTTAAGACATTTTGCTCTTGTGTCTCATTTTTGTTCAACTGCTCAGACTCAGGCCAACTTTCTCCCATAAGTTCTTTGTACCCAGATGGACGACAACCCTTCCCTTTCCTGCTCATAGTAACCAAGAGACCAAATGTCCTGGTATTTGTTGTTCTACGTCCAGGGTGGCAGCCATCAGCCACATGAGATGTGAAATCTTAGCATGTGAAATGTGGCTAGTGTGAACTGAGAGGTGCTCTAAGTATAAAATACACACCGATTTAAAGACTTAAAAAGAAAAAAAGTAATGTCAAATATCTCAATAATTGTTGTATAATATTAATATGATTACAAGTTGAAATGATAATGCTTCAGATATATCAGGTTTAAATAGGACAGAGTTCTACATTTTTTCCACCTGTTTCCTTTTATCTTTTTAATGTGGCTACTGGAAATTTTTTTTTTTTTATAAATTTATTTATTTATTTTTGGCCGTGTTGGGTCTTCGTTTCTGTGCAAGGGCTTTCTCTAGTTGTGGCAAGCAGGGGCCGCTCTTCATCGCGGTGCACGGGCCTCTTACTGTTGCGGCCTCTCTTGCTGCAGAGCACAGGCTCCAGACACGCAGGCTCAGTAGTTGTGGTTCATGGGCCCAGTTGCTCCGCGGCATGTGGGATCTTCCCGGACCAGGGCTCGAACCCGTGTCCCCTGCATTGGCAGGCAGACTCTCAACCACTGCGCCACCAGGGAAGCCCGGGAAAATTTTAAATTACATCTGTGGTGTGACTGACACTTCTGTCGGGTGGGGCCGTTCTAAATCTACCACATTAATTTCTTTCTCTCAATTCACCTCTCATTTGTTCCTTGCTTGTTCCACAGACCTCTGTGCACCTGTGTGTCAATCGTGGAGACAGTGGGCCTGCACGTGGACGGTGGCACAGAGGACACCCAGCGTGGTGGTTCTCCAACGAGCAGGAACCCTCTGGAAACTCAAGCTCCGACAGCCACTCCTGCCACAGAAACTCCCCAGGTATGCACAGAAACATTGGCCTAATAGACATGTTCTTCGAGCAAACGTGACTCCCCAGCCCAAAGATGCATGAAAAAGGAGGGTCTCAAGAAGGAAGGAAAGCAGGAAAAGTGTTGTTAATTTATAGAAAAAAACGAATCATAAGCCTCCTTAGAAACGTAAATGTCCTAAAGCATTTAAAATACCATTTGATCCGCTGGGGTGACCTTCCCGGCACAGGGGGGCCGGGGAGGGGGGGAGGTTTTCTAGTCTTATATTTGAGTTTTCTCTCTGTCTTTGACTCCTGAACAAAAACAGGCTCCTAAGAGCAGGACACGTGCATTAAATGACTCCCATTAACCGGCTGAGGGCGGGAGGAGGTGAGAAACCTCTCACAGGGTTGAATCGTATGACGGACTTGGACTTGGGCAGCCTGGGTCTGAACCCTGCCTCTGTCCCTTATTAGCTGCACCTGTGTTTTAACTTAAATCCTGTATATTGACTATATTTTCTTATTTTCTGTATTCTTAATGCTCTGGCATTTGGGGTCTTGAACCTGGAGAGACTGCCCCTCCCAGGGGTGGCTAATTCTTAGATAGCAAGGCTCCCCTGCAAATGTGCCTTTGATATACAAGCCAACCAATCCAGAGCCCACATCTCGGCAATCTCCTGTGTTTAACTGTCACATGTCACGTCAATATTCTCCCTGCCCTAAATCACCCCGGGGCCAGGAACCAGACAACCAAGGACAGACAACCAGACAACCCTATGGCCCAGAGCCTGCGGTAATTATTCAAACTTACCAGTCCTAAACTGTTTCCTCTGCCCGGCCTTTCCTTCTCACGAAAACGCCAGTAAAGGCTGTGGACCGAGCTCTCCTTCCCCTGCCCTCTGCCCCTGACCGACCCCCCTGCTTCCCCGGGTGGCCCGGCAAGGCACTCCGTGCTTCCTGTTTCTCGGGAGCTGTGAGTATAAACTCCTTCCTCCGTGATCATCATTTCTGCGTTTTCGTGTCTTACCACACCTGATTAAAACAAACACATCTTTGGAATATCCCGGCTTCTCTGGGTCTTGACTTCCTCATCTGTAAACCATGGGTGACAGAGTCCCCTCCACAGGGAGATCCTGTGTGTGAAAGTCCCTCAGCACCTGTCCTGCCCCGCAGAGCTCAAAACATGGGGAGGGACTTTTAAAAAGAAGGTGTCCCCTGTGATTTCATTCCCTCTTTCTGTTTGGTTCCTTGTTTTACTGTTATGTCTTTTTTTTTTTTAATTTTTTGGCCACACCGTGCAACATGTGGGACCTTAGTTCCCTGACCAGGGATTGAACCTGTGCCCCCTGCAGTGGAAGCGCAGAGTCTTAACCACTCGACCGCCCTGTTATTAAACAAACAAAAATAATAAAAGCCCCTCAAAATCAGATGCTATAGTCGCCAGAGTCCAGGCTCCAGCAGCATTGGGGTGGCCCGGGTGTAGGTGCAGGTGGACACGCCCACTCCCTCCTCAGCCCTAACTCCACCCCTCAGCTCCCAGTGGAAACCAGCTTCTAAGGCCCCCTTCCACCTTTAGCACCAATGGGCCTGACACCCACCCAGGGAATGAGCTTCCTCTCCCCCAAGTCGCCGCGTCCCTAAACCTGGTCTACCTGGTGTTGCCAGTTCAGGAATAAGTCAGCCAGAGGGCTGGTGGGCAGTGTATCTTCTCAGCCATGAGGCAGTTAAAGGGGACCATGTAATCCAGATGTTGTCCCCGCCCACACCTGAACACAGGCAGGATGGAGGGGCCATGCGGGTGCCGGTTTCCACCCCGATGCCATAGCATTTCTCCTCTCCTTCCTTCTCCAGAATCTGTCCATCCATTCAGGAAATGGCGGCAATGGCCAGTAGAGGGGAATTGACCTCACGGCCACCGAGGGCCATGGAGCCCCACCAAAGCCTGGCCAGAGAATATGCAAACTCAGCTCTGCTATGGATACAGGCAAGAGTTTATTTATAAAACATATAAAAGAATGACACTTGAATATTGAGTAAATCACAGGAACATCGTTTTTAAGTGGCTTGTGGAAGGAAAAAATTGAAAGCGATGTGCCTCAATGTTGAAGGAAGTGAAATAATGAAACCGGCACCTCAGACTGGGACTTGACCCCAAGTGCCAGAACTCGAACCCAGCCAAAACCCAGGTTGGGACTTGACCCCACATGGCTGGAACTCGAACCCGGCCAAAACCCACAGTCTTCCAACTGAGATCACACACCTGGTTTCAGGATTTAAATGAAGCTCAGGTTCTTAATGTGTCATCGCAGAAAGAATTCAGTGAGAGACAAAGTAATAGGTAAGAAGTGGATCTATTTAGAGAGAAACACAGAGAGAGTGTGGGCCATTGCAGAAAGTGCGATAGGCACCAGCGGATGGGGGTTGTCAGTTTTTCTAGGAGCGGGTAATTTCATAGGCTAATGAGGGGGAGGAGTATTCCAGCTATTTCGGGAAGGGGCGGGGATGTCCAGGAATTGGGCTACCGCCCACTTTTTGATCCTTATGGATCCTTGGAACTGTCGTGGTGCCTGTGGGTGTGTCATTTAGCTTGCTGATGTGTTACAGTGAGCATATACTGAGGCTCAAGGTCTAGGGGAAGTCGACTTGTCCGCCATCTTGGACCCATTTGGTTTTAATCAGTTTATGTCATGTCCTCGGGCTATGTCATTCTTTCAGAGGTTGTGCCCTGCCCCCTTCCCTCGTGTTCCAATAAAAAGTGGAAGGACCCTGGGAGGGGTCAGGGCAGAAGACCCTCCGTGCTACAGGCAAAGGCACTGACCTCAGAGGTGATCCAAACTTGCTGATTGTCCAACTTTGCCTGTGCAAAACATTTCTTCTGCATGATCTATACGATGACATCGGATTTCCTGGTGGTTCGCAAGAAATGAAAACACTATATATTAGCTGTAATTTACAAGGTCCAAAGGAAATTTTTGGACAGATACTTAACTGTATTCAATTACTAGAAACGTCTGTGTGTTGTAAAATAAGGTAATCATCTTGAATAACTCTCTTTAAAATGAAAAAGAGGATTTCAAAACTTTTTTCCGTTTACATCAGAATGTCTTTAGCCAAATAAGAAGTTGAATCGGCTTTTCATGATTATATATTTCAGTTAGCTGCCTTAAACCCTTTCTGGAACAAGGTAGGGTACAATAAATAATATATATTTTAAAGTTAAGTCTGGAATATATCACAGTGAGCCTGCTAGTTAGGACCTGGGCTGCCATAGGTGTTCAACCGAGAACCTAGAAATGGTTGCAGCTTTTTTCAGGCAAGGAGTGGTTTGCATTTTTTTTTTTTTTTTTAAAGAAACAGCAGAGACTTCCCTGGTGGTCCAGTGGTTAAGACACAGCACTCCCCATGCAGGGGGCATGGGTTCGATCCTGGTTGGGAAACTAAGATCCTGCATGTGGCACAGTGCAGCCAAAAAAAAATAAAGCAGGTTTAAGACCTCACCCAATCCATTTGCTTTCAGTCTTTCAAGAGCTCTGCTTCTACCTCTGTGGTTTCCGCTTAGATTAGCTGACATCCAGAAGACCCCAAGGGGAATGCCAGAGGTATGTAGACATCAGAGCTTCTGAGGCCAGACTTGGTAAACCCTTTCTCTTGTAAACAAAGTATTCTCCTCTTTTAGGACCACCTTCCCCCAGAGAAAGAAGGTGACCCTCTCTGTAAGGTTTGCCCTAGGAGAGGAAGGAAAATCTCCACCCTGCCATTGCTTTAGGGGAAAAATTGGAGAGTCTCCAAGGCTAACCTAACTAATTCTGTGGCACTTGAATGATGGGGTTAAAATATAACAGGGAGGGGCATCCGTGGCAGACGGGAGAGCCACAGGGACTGGATTAGACACAAGACAAAAGGCAGAAGGAGATAATCTTTGTGTTTTTCAGCCAAGGACTAAAGCTCAAAAACCCATCTTTGATAAGGGATTATAAACCATGATCAATGGCAGAAAGAGGACAGTTTCATTCTGATCAATTGATGGCAACATAACGAAACGGTGGGAGTAAGGGCATGGAGTTTTGCACAGATAGACTCTGATGAATTTTCATCTACTTAACCCGTGCTTTCCTGCCAAAGAGCTATAACCTATGCCGATTGAACAAAAACACATTTGAGAACATGCCGGGCACCTCTTAAACTGACAAAGGAGACAAGAAAGTTGAAACATTAAGGTTTAAAATAAATGTTGGTCGGTGGGACCATTAATAATAAACTCATTGCATTTGGGGTGGATTTGTCCCACTCTCTTATTCTGACTTGAAAACACTAATAAAAAAATAACGTAGCTCTGAATGTAAAAACCATATTACCCCAGTCTTAAAGATTTCTCCTGTCAGGAAACCCCAGGGAGTTGTCAAAAATAAATAAAATCTAAGCTAAAGAGAAAGTTATTGAGAAGGTGGGATATGGTAAGAACTTTACGTGTGGCAGCCAGGAATGCTGGGTTGACAGATGTAGCTAATTCTGAAAGAATAACTTCCTATTCAAATAACAAGTAAAAGGTGTTTAAAGAGAGAAAGGTTATATTTTACCTCAGCAAGTACAGCTTTTGGTGAGTGTTACATAAATATTGATGAAAAGCTCTGCGTCCTTTCCTTCACTTTGACAGTTAGAAAGACTTATCGGGTCATCAGAGTTTTTCCTCCTTGGCTGGTACACTACAGACATTGGATTCACCAAGGCTCCTCTGCTATATTCAGGGGGAATAGGAGTTTAGATTTTATATAATTTTAATTCAAAAAGCGTGTGTGGGGGGTTGTGCTCGTTCGTTTGTCTTGCATTTTTGCAGCAAAAGCAAATGGTCGTTTGATGATGACCATTGGTGTGGTAGTGTTTACTATGTACAGAGTTTAATTCATTCTTCGGGGTCAGATCACACAGGATGAGTAATTTTCCTGGGGGTTGAGTCCTGAAGAACCAGGTAATAGGAATGTTTCTGTAGCTTCCTACAGGGCAGTTTACCAGCCGGAAACAGTTAGTGTAAGACTCATCAGAGAGTCCCAGGCCGGACATTGGGAGGGATGACCAACCCAGAAGACTAGTTGTGTTCACAACTCACCTGGTCAAACCCTTTTAACTCTGTCCTTTTATTTCCTGCTCTGTTAGGAAAGCACAGTCATACCTGCCTTATCAGTCTTTTAATATTGACACTGATAACAGTAGTAATAGTAACTAATAATAGAAGTAATTATTCTAGTCACATTCCAGTGTCTACTGCTGTGTAACAAACTACCCCAACCCCAGGAGGCTTAAAATGATCACTGTTGGGCTTCCCTGGTGGCGCAGTGGTTGAGAGTCCACCTGCCGATGCAGGGGACACGGGTTCGTGCCCCGGTCCGGGAGATTCCCACATGCCACAGAGCGGCTGGGCCCGTGAGCCATGGCCGCTGAGCCTGCGCATCCGGAGCCTGTGCTCCGCAGCGGGAGAGGCCACAACAGTGAGAGGCCCGCATACCGCAAACGAAAAAAAAAAAAAGATCACTGTTGTATTTTAGCGCCCAGTTTTGTTAGTCATGAATTCAGGCGGGGCTTGGCTGGGCGATTCTTCTGTTGCACGTGGTGTTGAGGGAGGGAGGTGCTTAGTGGCACTCAGCTGGCAGATGGGCTGGTCTGGAGGAACTGTGATGTCTGGCACCTTGGCAGGGAGAACTGGAAGGCTTCACTCAGCTGGACTGTGGACCAGAGTGCCTCCACAAGGCCTGTCTCAGGGTGGGTCATCTTATTTGGTGGCTCAGGCTTCCAAGAGTGAGTGTTCCCGGTGAACAAGGAACGGGCACGGCCTTTCATGACTCAGCCTTGGAAGTCACACTCTTCCTGTCTCCTAGTGGTCAAGGCAGTCAGAGAGCCTGCCCAGATTCGAGCATGGGGGATGTGGACTTTCTCTCCTCTGCCCACCCTGCCCCTGCAAAGGGAGGAGTGAAAAAGTTTTGCAGCCCTGTTTTAAAACTACCACAAGCAGTAATAGCTAACATTTATTGAGTACTTCTTATGTGCCAACCTATCTCTATGAACTTTATTTGTGTTAAGTAATTTAATCCTTACAACAATCCTGGGACTTCCCTGGTGGCTCAGTGGTTAAGAATCCACCTGCCAATGCAGGGGACACGAGTTCGATCCCTGGTCCGGGAAGATCCCACATGCTGTGGAGCAACTAAGCCTGCTAGCCACAACTACTGAGCCTGCAAGCCACAACTACTGAGCCCGTGTGCCAAAGCTACTGAAGCTCACCTGCCTAGAGCCCGTGCTCTGCAACAAGAAAAGCCACTGCAATGAGAAGCCCGTGCACCATAACGAAGAGTAGCCCCCGCTGGCTACAACTAGAGAAAGCCCACACGCAGCAACAAAGACCCAACACAGCCCAAAATAAATAAATAAAATAAATAAACTTATTAAAAAACAAGCAAACAACAATCCTATCAGATAGATGTAGGCTCCCTCCTCCCCACCCGAACCCACCCCAGCTTGGGCTTGCAGGTCGTAGGGTCCAACCCACACTTGTTCAATGAATGAATCAATGAATGAATGAGTAGTCTGTCAGAATTTGCTCAGATGGTAAGATACAGTTAATTGGAAATTTTCATTTTTTCAGGAGAACTCTGGCAGGTGTTTGGCCCTTGCTTTCTTCCTGGCCAACAGAATACCAACTCTGTCCAAGTGACGGGCAAGCCCAGAGGAAGGGGGTGAATCGTGACAGGGATCCCAGGCCTCTTTCCAGTCATTGACCTAGCGGTGAGTGTGTGACCTAAGACACAAGGGCAGTGTGCTGGGGCTTCTGGAGGAGACGTCCTTCCGTGATGAAAGAGGTCCAGGTCTTGACCAACTTGTCCCAGTCTGCTTGGGAACTACCAGGGAAACTCCCCTTTAGTCCTGGGCAAAGGGGGATGGCTGGTCACCCTGGCAGCCGACCACCTTTTCTTCCTTGTTCGAAATGTTGTGTCTGCAGCTGCAGAGGCATCTTAGGACCACGAGGTGTTGCATTTAAGGATGAAAAACTAACTTACTGAGAAAAACTAAGCCGAAAAAGAGTCCTCAGTGACATGCCTGAGCCACGTGAGAACAACCGTGGCATTTTCTACTTCTCACTTCTTGTGATGTGACATAATCAATTGTCTTTATTGCTTGGGCCACTCTTAGGTGGCTTGGCCATTACTTGCAGCTAAAACAATCCTAACTGATACAATCAGTGGAGTGCAGGGGAAAGCGTCAGCAAAAATAAGGCCAGTGGAGTCTCAGCGATGCACAAGGCAGGAAGGACCTCTGAGTTCTCCAAGTCGTACAAACGCATTGGCCAACGTTGGGAGACCTCGGGATCCGGCTCTCAGGCTGGAAACCGCTCAGGCCTCTTGCTGTCATAGGTGCCGCCCTACATGCCCTCTGTTCAAATATTGTCCAACAGAGAAATCCTGTGTTGAAAAACTCCCGCACAATTAAACTTTGCATTTTACCTGCTGCAACAGGCAGAGCCCTTCTTTGAGAATTTCCACTAAACAAATAAGCCTTCACATTTCGTTCGGTAAGCCATGTGTGCCGTGCACATGAAAAGCTGAATCACGTGCATTATTTTGTCTTGTTGATGTGCACATCTTCACGGCCCAATAGAGGTGTGTGTGGTTTGGCTCCGTTAAAAGAATTCCCCACCCTTCCCTGTAAGCTTCGAAACAAAAGTGCTGTCTTTACATCTCTCTCATCGACCTCTCGTCCAGAGCCTTCCTGTGAGCTGGATTGAATGCGTGCTCTGAATTTCAAAGGGAGGCTCCCAGAGACGCTCTGGGCCTCCTGCACCCCAATGCGTTTGCAATTATGGTGTCGTGCACCTTTTGTTTCCTCTCCAGGTTAGACGTTTCCTCTCGTTCTCCATTCCTCATGCCTCGGATGATCTTGGGAGCTTCCCTGGACAAAAAGGAAGAGCAGAAGTTGTCACCCTGGAGCTCAAATCAAACGGATGGATCAGCTCAAAGATGCACGCCGTGATCCACGCCTACATGCGTCATGGAACCCTCGCAGGGCGTCCACCCTCGGCACTCTTGACGTTTGGGGCTCGATCATTCTTAGTGGGAGGCTGTCCTGTGCACTGTAGGGGGCTTAGCAGCGCCCCTGGCCTCCACCCGCTAAAAGCCAGTAGCTCTCCTCTCCCCGGATTGTGACAACCACAGATATTTCCAGATATGGTCCCCTGAGGGGAGAGATCACCCGTGCTTGGTTGAGAACCACAGATTTAGGGGAACATAGAAGTTATAACCCAGAAGTTACAAGGTTCATCGAAGCTCACTGCTCCCATACTAGGGCTGGGGATGCACATTTGGGAGAGGTTAAGGTAAGTGACTGGTCAGGATGCCCAATCAGCTCAGTTTTGGGTGACTGGGGGGAAAAGGAGAGGTCATTTTGCAAGTCCTCCAACCTGTTTGATGAAGAACGTCCCCGTAAGTCCCAACCCATTTTGTTTGCGTTTGATTTTGGGAATGATCTTCTGAGGTAAGCGTCCATGGGGTTGTTGGTACACAGGAATCAGACATGGTCAGGCTGGGGCTCAAGTTCACTGCTGAAGCCTCTGCTAGGCTGGCTTTGGGAGCCCCGCACACATCAGAGGCGCAGCAGTGTCGCAGGTTAGAGAGGGGAGTGTGGAAGGCCTGAGCCTGCTCTCTAAAAGGAGCCAATCAGTGGGGTGAACAGCATGGGAAGGCATCTGTTGCCCAATTATGAGCTCTCTGGGTGCCGGGACCAGGAAGGCTTGGGACTCCCAGGCTGGCTGGGGCCAGGAGACAGAAAAGAGGGCAACACAGGGCAGCCCAGTGGGCTGGAGGTGATGCTATGGGGGTCTGGAGGGGGCCAGGCAAGCATCCCCAGAGGGGCCCGCATGGAGCTGGCGAGGGCGTGTGAGGACCCTAGGACAAGAGGGGGCAGGGCGGGGATGGGGACACACTGGCCTAGGCAAAGGGGCTGAGGTGGTAGTTCAGTGTCCTGAGTTGGGACGGGGCACCCCGTCCATCTGGGGGGCTGGTGGGAGACGAAATGGAGAGGTAGGGGGAGGGAGTGTGGAGGAGGCCGAGGTCCCGATGTGGCCTCAGGCAGGGGACCGCCGAAGGGCTTCTGCACAGCATCCAGGTTTGCAAACACCAGTGACCAAGCGAGTGGGGTTTGGGCTGGACGGCAGGGGTCCCACAGGGGGCCAGGCCGCGCTCAGCTTACACCCGCCGGCTTCCCACCCCTAGGAGCCTCCTGCTGTTCGCCGGCGCCCTCGTACCTCCTGCTCGTGTTCTGTTCACTTTAATGGCCGTGAACAAAACACTCCTCCACAAAGGCCCAGTGTGTGGAAAGTTGGGGCCGCCCGTCCTCAGCGTCACACCACATTTATCCCGTGAGAGAAGTGGGGAGTCGGGCTTTTATCAGGACAGTGTGATCGATGCAGACACGAGGGATCCGGAGTAATTAGGCAAAAAGCCCCTCTGTCTCTTAAGCACCACTTAGCTGGGACTGTTTCTGCCGAAATCATTTGGAGATCGGCCTGGGCTCTGCAGGCCCCTGGATGTGGGGTGTGGGAGGGCCTGGCAGCGGCTCCTCCCACCTCTGGGGAGGCCAAGGTGGGACCCCAAGGGCAGGTATTCTGCAGGGCAGTGGGCTGGGAGGCAGCTCTGCGTCTAGGGGTCAAGTCCTGGGGTGTGTTTGGAAAGTGCCTCCTCTGTCCCGCCTCCAAGTCCCTGGACCCCATGGTGCTAGGGTGACGGCACACGTCTGTGGGACAGACACCCAGATCACCGCTTCCCCTAATGCCTGGCTCTGTGCTGTGAGCAGCTGGTCCCTGCACACCCCCAGGAGATGCTTCTTTCCAGGGATGTTGGGTCCCTAGCGCTCATCCCTACCAGCTTCCAGATGCAGCGAGAGCAGGGTGTCCACTCCGTGGGATCAGCTGTCTCTGTCATAACCACACAGAGAGGGTTTCCTCCCGGCTGTGGACGCCACGCTTGCCCGGCTTTGGGGTCTCGGTGGGGTTTCTCTGTAACCCTCCTGTGAGCGGATACACCACCTCATTATTGTTTCTTTTCTTTTTCTTCTTTTAAATTTTTTTTCACTTTCTACTTTATATTGGAGTGGAGTTGATTAACATTGTTGTGTTAGTTTCCGGTGTACGACAAAGTGATTCAATTATGCATATATGTGTATCTATTCTTTTTCAAATTCTTTTCCCAGTTAGGCTGTTACAGAATATTGAGCAGAGAGGATGGGCCACCTCAGTAAATTCTCCACATTCAAAGCAGTTTTTAGGGCCCACAGGCCAGACAATGTCCTAGAGGCTGGGTGCGAAGGTCACTGAAACGCAGCCTCAGGCCTCCCAGCACGGGGAACGAGGTGGGAAGCAGATGTGCACTCGAACAGGATGCAGTGCAGGTTGGCGAGGGCTTCGTGGGCAGCGGTGCCTCTACCTGCAGGGTTAGAGCGGGCATCCCAGGAAGGCAACCTGTGGGCTACCTCAGGACGGCTTCAGGAGCCTTCCTCACTAGGAAGGGGGGCATCGTCAGAGGAAAGGTCGGACACACGTAGGTCGGAAAGGGCCCGGAGCCTTGTGGGGTGGAAGGGGAGGGACAGAGGAAGGGAACCGTTTCCGCCTTGGAGCCCCGCTGCTCACAATTCAGGTTCCCAGAGAGAGACTCCCACGGGCCAGCTCCCACCCATCCTGTGCCCAGCTCTCGGTCTAGGGAGGGCACTTTGATCAGCAGTCAGGGTCACTGCAAAGGTGAGGGTGATTCCCCAAGAGAAACAATCCTGGGTGCTATTGGCAAGGAGGGTGGGTGGAGGGTGGAGTGTTGGTTATGGGGGAACAGAGGAGCAGGGCGTTTGTCCCCCAGGCCTGGGGAGTGACGGGACGTGAAGAGTGGGCAGCCCGTTGGCCATACCAGCAGGAGAGCCGGGGTACCAAGGAGGCAGGAGATAGTGGTGGGGTGGAGGCAGGGGCATGGCCTGGCTCTTCCCCTGGGGTCTTCCCTCCCAGGACGTGCTGGTGTCGGCTTCTTTTACTGAGAACAAGCCGAGTTACTAAGGGGCTTTAATGCACTGCCTGGTGACTCTTCACAATTCCACGAGGCCAGAGACCTTTCCTCACTTTATGATGGAACCCAGGCCTGGAGTCTGCAAGTTCCTTCCCTCAGTCCTCATGGCTCTGAGATCCCCTTGACACCTACACATCCCTGCTGAAACTATTGGCTGCTCTTCTAGATGGGCTATTTAACTCATTTAGCAATAAATCAGTAAACTCAAATGTTTCCAAAATTTTTACAATACCCTTTTTACGGGAACTGTGTTGGGGTCCAGGCAGTGTCTTAAAACCAGAGCTACGACACACCCTACGAGCCAGGGGGCGCTGCTCTTCACCACCACACCTGGCAAGGCCCCCTGGCCAGGGTAGAGGAGGTGGCCAAGGAACCCAAGTGGACTGGAGATGCAATAAACAGCATCATTCTTATTCTATTTTAAAATTAACTTTTTTTGGGGGGTGGGAGGGTCTGGGTACCAGAGCTACGTGGTTGAAAAACCAAAAGAACACAGAAAGTAGGAAGTGAAAACTGGCCTCCCTCCTTCCCCCTCCCCCTCCCTCCTTTTCTTCTGTACCTTTCCAGAGTTCCTTTAGAAAGCATCATTTCCAGACTTTTCTCATTCGCCTTCTAGGCTGCACATCACCTACTCAGGAAACCCAGAATGTTTAGTACATGTCAAATACACTCTTCAACTCAGAGAAAAATCTCTCTCTAAGCTACTTGAAGGAGTTTTAAAATCCTGGTCTGAAGAATCTTTGCTGAGGGAAAAACATTAGGCTCAAACCTTTGTTCATCGGATAAATTAAATCAAGACCTAAAGTCTCCTTGGAAATGTAATCTATCATCTAGGAAGACACCCCCTGTTTCTTTGGCTTCAAAACACTGCTGTTTTGTCTAACAGTCAGAAAATAGATTCATAAAGCCCAAGGAATCCTTTGTGTTTGGAATTACCTCTGTAATAACAAGATCTCCAGATGGCCCGTCTCTGTCCTTTTGTCATTGGTGTTAGCCACCGGAGCTGGTCCCATTGGGCTGCTGAAGACGGCACCAGAATGCCCACGAGTGCAGGAGATTATGCTTTTCTATGAAACAAAAGGAACCAAATCTCCTCTCTCTGCATCTTGACAGGCTTGGCATTTGCTCAGCAAGAGGTAGTAATAAAACATTTTCAAAATGGGGCCAGTTCCTGAGAGCTCGTAAAAGACACAGAAAGGAGCACACTCGCTTAAGGGAGGTTCTAGATTTTTAACAAGCAGCAGTGAGCTCTGAGGAGTTTGCAGGGAAAGAGGAACTGTCTTGCCAGCATTCAAGACTTGGAGGCCACTGTGACCGGCAGAGCAGCATGAGGCCCAGCTGCCTTCCTTGGGGTGTAGAAGTTAAGAAGAGCCCAAGTGACTCGGCTGGGAAAATGGAAAGGGAGCCTGTGTGGTCCTTCAGCGATTCCAACAGAAAAGCTTCTGCCCTTTTAGAGTCCTTAACCTCAAAGGCCAGCAGCTGGCAAACTATGACCTATAGGTCAAATCTGGCCCCCTACATGTTTTTATCAATAAAGTTTTATTGGAACACAGCCACACCCATCCACAATTGTGACAGAGACCCCTGTATAGCCTACAAACCCCCAAATAGTCACTGTCAGGCTCTTTACAGAAAGTTTGCTACTTGTTGTAGGCAGTAAAGAGGGGCATTGCCTGTAAGGAAATCTGTGAGGCATTTTCCTGGGCTGCGAGGTTACCTGAGGAGCGCGAACAGAGAGAAATATGGCAGGTTGTTTCCCACGGAAATAGAGAAGGAAGAAGCCAAGAACAGAGCCCCACAGACTCCACAGCTGGACTGTTTGAAGGAGGCCCCAGCCCAGAGAGGCCAGCCTGTGGCAATGGACTTGGCCTGGATATGCAGGTGGGGCTGGGAATTACAAGAGGGTCACCAGGGCTGCTTCATGGGCAGCTGGCACCAGAGACCCCTCAGAGCTGTCATGTCTCCAGGGGAGATGACAGATGTGCAGCACTTTAACCCCAGCCACCTGGGGGTCCTCAGAAGATGGGCTCTGGGTGCCAATGTCTCAGGCAAGTTCAGCCATAGACCGTCCCCCAAACACACTCCTCATTCTTCCAGGAGCTTCCGTGGCCAAGGGGACGGTCCCCACCCACAGCCGACCGGGGTCTCTGAGGGTTTTACCCCCTGCCTGAGTAAGGAGGAGGCGAGCCCTTAGGCCAAGAGAGGGTTGCAGGACAGCCCAGCTCTCCTCGGGAGGGGGGACCCACTGCTGAGCTGGTGAGCCTCCAGGGCTGGGTCCGTCCACTTGAAGAGCATCGTGTGCTGGCCTCACGCCTCCGTCTCATGCTTCTCTTGTTTTGGTAATTACAGACCCTCTTTTATTTTTTTGTCTTCTAAAAAATTAACTACATATTTATTTAATTATGTCTATACATACCAGTATTACTATGTGTCATGAACTGTTCTGAGTGTTTAACCAAAAAATAACTAAATTAACCTCCTACCCATCAGGGTGAAGAGACGGCATTGGTGCTGCCGAGGGACGCAGGAGGAAGAGGGAGGCAAAAGAAGACACGGCAGGACTTCCCTGGTGGCACAGTGGTTAAGAATCCACCTGCCAATGCAGGGGACACGGGTTCAAGCCCTGGGCCAAGAAGATCCCACAGGCCGTAAAGCAACTAAGCCTGTGCGCCACAACTACTGAGCCTGCGCTCTAGAGACTGCGAGCCACAACTACTGAGCCCGCGAGCCACAACTACTGAGCCTGCGTGCCACAACTACTGAAGCCCGCGCTCCTAGAGCCTGTGCTCCGCCACTAGAGAAGCCACCGCAGTGAGAAGCCCACGTACTGCAGCGAAGTGTAGCCCCTGCTCGCCGCAACTAGAGAAAGCCCACTCATAGCAACGGAGACCCAATGCAGCCCCAAATCAGTCAATCAATCAATCAAAAAAAAAAAAAAGACACGGCAGGGGAAAACTGGAAGGTGAGACGTAAAGGAGAGAATGAAGAGGAAGGAGAGGAAGAAACACAGAGCCGGGAAGGGAGTGAAGGGGAGAAAGTTGTACTTTTCACGAATGAAGCCGTGAGACCCCAACTGTAGAAGCTGTGACACTCTCAAGCCCACAGATGTGATGATTCCTGACATAATGATGATCTCTTGGTTATCAACAAAACAAAGAACAGTCTTCCCTCGATTTACACGGTGGTCACATTCCTGGAAAACACAGAACAAGATTCACTTTTCGCTCATATGGAAATAGTTTCTAGGCCGACTTGCAAGAAGGTTTCCATTTACATGATGGCGTGTGGGACAGGGGACAACTTTTTGTTGAGAGCTACTCTCCTGTGCCTGGCGGGTCCCCTAGATGCTTGGAAGGCCCCTTCCCCCTCCCCCTTCCCCATCCCCCTCCCCTCCCTCCTCCTCCCTCCCCT
Source organism: Tursiops truncatus (assembly GCF_011762595.2). Classification (NCBI taxonomy): domain Eukaryota; kingdom Metazoa; phylum Chordata; class Mammalia; order Artiodactyla; family Delphinidae; genus Tursiops; species Tursiops truncatus. The sequence goes on along the minus strand of NC_047037.1, from coordinate 135,452,785 downwards.
CTCCCTGAAGGTGCCAATCAAAAATGCCTCCTCCAATCTCCAAAACAGCCCCTAGGGGGCAGTACTGCCCCTGTTGGGATCAGGTACCTATTGGACTATCTATCAGTATCTACTCTGTGTGTGTGCCAGGCTGGGGAGGGGGAGGGGAGGGGAGGGGAGGGGGAGGGGAGGGGAGGGGGGAGGGGAGGGGGGAGGGGAGGGGGAGGGGAGGGGGAAGGAGGGCTGGGAGCATAAATGAATGAGCCTTAGTGTCCTACCCCATGAAGCAGGTACTCTCCTTAAGTTCGGGGTGCCAGATTTAGCAAAGAAAAATATTGCATGGGATACACTTATGCTAAAAACTATTTGTTGTTTATTTGAAATTCAAACTTAACTGGATGTCCTGTTTTTTTACCTGGCAACCCTACTGACAATACCAAGATCAGGGGACATGATGGGTGGTGCCTGCTTAAGGACCGAGGGGACCCAGAGGAGGGGTCTGCAGGGAAGGAGACTTGGAGACTGTTTCAGGCATTGTTGTGGCCTCTGCCATTTGCACAGTTCGCCATATGCGGTAGCTCCTCGAATGCTCACACTGATCTGTGGGTGGACATCATTATCCCCAGCTGGCCAGTGAGGCCACTGAGATGCTAAGAGGTCATGTGACTTCCTCCGGACACACATCCAGTAGGGGCAGGAGAGGGGTCGCTGATGTGACTCTCCCCACAACTGTTTGCGGGAGCCCTTGCACCCCAGGGTTGTGTGAGGTGTGTCAGAGAAACCTGCTGCTGGATGTGGTGTCCACTGGGAGATTCAGTGTCAGGGATCCTGGCTTAGAATTGGGGTTTAGCGAGTGTGGCTTAGAAGGGGGTGAAGGTCTGCGTGGCTATAGAGACCTGAGCTGCCTGGGGTGTGAGAAGTAAATTGCTTTCAAGGAGTCTGGCCCACCTGGGAGAGAAAAGGATAAAAAGTGTGTACTTGTTCTCAGGAAAAAGCGCAGGCGCCTACAGCACAGTGCAGCACCCATCGCCTGGCACACTCGGCTCCCCGGCCCTGTCACACACACATACACACCCCCCCTTAGCAGCCCCTTCCTCTGCAGCGGAAGGACGAGGCAAGGATGTCCTCTCGAGATGGACAGGGAAGACGCTGGAATCAGCAGCCTTCGTGCTTAGCAGGCTTAACTGGACTGGCTTCCAATGAAACTCAGATTTCATATCTTTAGGGGATGAGTTCACAGTTAGTGCAGTGTTTTCTCAACTAACAGCAGGAGAGGGAGAAACTGGCCTGGGACCTGTTGCGAGTAACCGTGTCCTGTCCCGTGGGGACCCAGCAGCCCCAGAGCGGGGCGGGAATTCAGTGGAGGTTATCCTCGACTCCCCAGGAAGAGCAGGGAGAAGTTTAAAGGAGCTGCAGGCTCCGTTAAAGCCTCTCATTTCTCTCTTCAGGATGTTCCGGGGAAAAACCAGACTGGATTGGTGAACAGTCTGAGTGCAGAAAGAACTAGAATAGATTTTGTTTCTTTATGAAAAAATAATGTCAACTTTCCCCCAATTATAAAAGCCTTTTAGAAATGCCGGCATTACAACATTCTGCTTGCTGAAGAAGATTTAGGAAAAATATAGTAAAGTAGATCACAGGAAATACAAATCACCTGTAATCTTGCTAGACAGAGTAAGTTCATTTTCTTCTTTTTTTTAAAATAAATTTATTTACTTATTTATTTTTGGCTGCTCTGGGTTTTAGTTGCTGTGCACGGGTTTTCTCTAGTTGCGGTGAGCGGGAGCTACTCTTCATTGTGGTGCACGGGCTTCTCATTGCAGTGGCTTCTCTTGCTGCAGAGCACGGGCTTCAGTAGTTGTGGCTCGTGGGCTCTAGAGCTCAGGCTCAGTAGTTGTGGTGCACGGGCTTAGTTGCTCTGCGGCATGTGGGATCTCCTTGGACCAGGGCTCGAATCCGTATCCCTTGCATTGGCAGGCAGATTCTTAACCACTGTGCCACCAGGGAAGTCCCCCAGAGTAAGTTCATTTTCTAAGTAAAAAGAAGAACTTAAACTAACCGCTAACAAAACATTGCCAGCTCAGTCACCCCCCTGTGGGTGAGTAGATGACAATCATTTGTTATCAACAAATGGTTTGTATAAAGATAGATACAAAGCTGGTTTTAAAAGATTCTTGAAGACATTGATATCTCCTTTTAGTCTCCTCACCTATGAGTTTTCTTAAGCCCTTTTTTTAAAAAAAAAATTAATTAATTAATTAATTTATGGCTGTGTTGGGTCTTCGTTTCTATGCGAGGGCTTCCTCTAGTTGCGGCAAGCGGGGGCCACTCTTCATCACGGTGCGTGGGCCTCTCACTATCGCGGCCTCTCTTGTTGCGGAGCACAGGCTCCAGACGCGCAGGCTCAGGAGTTGTGGCTCACGGGCCTAGTTGCTCCGCGGCATGTGGGAACTTCCCAGACCAGGGCTCGAATCTGTGTCCCCTGCATTGGCAGGCAGATTCTCAACCACTGCACCACCAGGGAAGCCCAAGCCCTTTTTTTTTTTTTCCATAGATGTTCTAAAGGTAAACTTTAGTGCAGCTCTTGTTAAAATAATTAAAAAGCAATGAAGTTTTGCTATATGGCTCCTAACGTAAGGCTCCATATTTCAAAAATAGATTAAAAATTGCTCTACTCAACCATAAAAAAGAATGAAATAATGCCATTTACAGCATGGACCTAGAGATTATCATACTAAGCGAAATAAGTCAGAGAAAGACAAATATCATATGATATCACCTACATGTGGAATCTAAAAAAGTGATACAAATGAACTTATTTACAAAACAGAAATAGACCCACAGACATGGGAAACAAATTTGTGGTTACCTAAGGGGAAAGGAGGGAGAAGGGATAATTAGGAGTTTGGGATGAACAGATTCTTACTGCTATATATAAAATAGGTAAACAGCAAGGACCTACTACTGTCTAGCACAGGGAACTCTACTCAATACCTTGTAATAACCTACAGTGGAAAAGAATCTGAAAAACAATATATATATACAGATATATGTATATATATACACAACTGAATCACTTGGGTGTACAGTGGAAACTAACACAACATTGTAAATCAACTTACACTTCAAAAATAAACTAATTAATTAATTAATTTAAAGAATTGCACATAACCGGGATGGGAGGCCTGGGGGAAGCAATGAAACCTCACTCGCGGTCATTCTCCAGCGTGGTCAAGGGTTAACCAACAGCTGGGACATTTAAATCTCAGTTTCCTTTTCTGCAGAGATACATCAGAATCGCCCAGTGGAGGATGCCCATGAGAACCACACTGGTGAGCTTTTAAAAATACACATGCGGGGCTTCCCTGGTGGCGCAGTGGTTGGGGGTCCGCCTGCCGATGCAGGGGGCGCGGGTTCATGCCCAGGTCCGGGAGGATCCCACATGCCGCAGAGCGGCTGGGCCCGTGAGCCACGGCCGCTGAGCCTGCGCGTCCGGAGCCTGTGCTCCGCAGCGGGAGAGGCCGCAGCAGTGAGAGCCCCGCCCCACCCCCCCCCAAAATACGCATGAGCAGTCCCTACTCGGTGGATTCTGGCTCCGTCGGTGGGCCTGGGGCAATTGTGGAGTAGGAGAGAGGGGGGGTCTTGGTATTTCCAAAAATTAAAATATATAAGCTTACAACTAAATAAATGACATTTAAAACAAAGGTCGTGGGACCTCTCTGACAGTCCGGTGGTTGAGACTTCACCTTTCAATGCAGTGGGTGCGGGTTCAATCCCTGGTCTGGGAGCTAAGATCCCACATGCCTTGGGGCCAAAAAGCCAAAATATAACACAGAAGGATTAGTGTAACAAATTCAATAGAGACTTTAAAAATGGTCCACATCAAAAAAAATGTTTAAAAAAAAAAGGTCTTAAGTCCTCACAACTCACAATTTCCTACCTATTTTAGTACATTTCACTATTCCCTGTGCTGAGACGTCATTTGTGTCTGTTGCGTCTGTATGCAGCACTGGCAGCAGCTCCAACTCCCCCTTCCGTGAGCCACACTGGTAGCTTGAAATCAGCTGCTGTGGGAGTTTTTACACCACAGAAATTGGCAGATGGTACAGATCCGGGTTCTTCTCCCCCTTGGCAATCCAGTCGTTAAACACTCCCCAGCACCCCACTGTCCCCAGTGTGATGCAGGGTTAATTCAGAACACTGTTAATAATCAGGGTTTTTACAGTGATCACTGGCTCATTTTTTAAAACACTTGACCTGAAGATTAGGTTTCTCGTTTTCACTTGCTGAGATGGGAGTGCCTCCGGGGGAGACTGGCTCCGAGGCTGCAGTGTCTCTTTCTCCGCACTTTACTTTTAAAGACAGATGTTTGCTCTTGGAGGGCGCTGAAGAAGCAGGTGTGTTTGTTCAGGTCTTTAAGGCATCTTTAAAGCAAATAGGCTTGATAAAATCTTTTCTTTTCTGTTTCCTTCATTCTCCTGTTACTCATACAGATCCAGGTCTTTCCTCGGCGCAGAGTATGCTGGCTGTGTTTGTACATTTCGGCAAAGAGATAATCGTGGAAGCCTGGTGTATAGAAATGGGCCCTGTTAGGATGAACTGTAGCCCAGGGGGTGGTCAGCTACTTCCTCTCCTTTGAGATTTTGGTGTTTGGAAGATTTTCACTTAAACTCCCTTCCCCAGCTTGGCCTGGCTCCTTTGTTGCCTTATTTGGAAAGCATACCAGCTATTGTGGAGTAATAATACCGGTGGAGAAATCAATTCCCTCCTTGGCCTTCTATGGAAAGTTCAACCTTGCCTGGGGTTGGGCCCTCTGCTTTTCAGCCTCAGGTCTATTTTGTGGCACAGGAAGGGCTGATGTGAGTGGACTGTGTGTAAAGTGCTAAGTTAATCGGTGTTCAAAGTGAGCCCTGTCTGGAGTGCCCCCCAAACGGCCCACTCTTCCCTGCCGTGATTCCGAACCAATTGAGAGATGAAGTGAAGGGGTAAGGGGTCCCAAAGACCACCTTTATAGCTGATAAAGGCCAGGTTGAAGATATGGCTTGTATCTGTGGGCAAATAAGTTCCCTAATACGAAGACCAAATTGAGCAGGGATGTGTGGTGGATCTGGGCACCCCATGGAGGTACAGAGCACTCCAAAGAGGGGATGTCTCACTGCTCATGACCAGTTTCTCCTTCTAAACGCACCAGCCGGGAAGGAAAGTGAGCGACGGGCAGAGAGAGGCGGGAGTTAGGCCAACGCGCCCCCTCACCTGGAAGGAATCCTGAGGGGCTTCCCACGGGCACCCCCAGCCTGGCCTGGCCAGCAACTAGAGCTGACACACATCCTTGCCTTGTAGTCACTCTGGAAAACTCGTTTACGTGAAAGCTCTGCTGTGCCTGTGCTAGCCCAGATTTACCGAATGGAAAGGGGAGACCCCTGGTCATTTCAGAGTGCTTTGGGCGGAAAAGGGGGTACTGTAATAAAAGTTGGCTATACCTACAAAGTTAAACGTTCTGGCTTCTTTTACGGGGTTGAGTAGTATCCTCTCAAAACTCCTGTATCAGAAGGAGCCTCGGAATGTGGCCTGATTTGGAAATAGTGTCTTCGCAGATGTGATCAACATAAGGTAAGAACATCCTGCATTAATGTGGGCCCTAAAGCCAAGATGACCAGTGTCCTTAGAAGAGGGAAAAGTGGACACAGAGACACAGACGCAGGGAGACGGCCACGTGATGACGAAGGCAGAGACTGGAGTTACGCTGCCACAGGCCAAACAGCACCCAGGATGCCCGCGAACGGCTGAGCTAGAGGAGGCCAGCGAGGATTCTTCCCTGGAGCCTTCAGAGTGGCAAGGCCAGCATGGAGGCCCTCGAAGCAGCAGGAGGTAGGTTTTCTTTGGTGGAGAGAAGATGAAGGAATGGCCAGGATCAGGTGTCACTGGACCCGTACAAGGTGATGGCAGGGGGTGGGATGCCCTATGGCTTCACTTCTAGCGAAGCCCTGCATCGCCTAGATACTTGCAGCCCTCCCCAGTCTGTCAGTCACATCCCTGATGGGAGCGATTTGCCTGTGGAAATACCTAGCTTCCTCCTGGGTTGCTGTGAGTGGCCACACAGGCCTCCGAAGGCTGTTCAGGACCCTCGAGGGCGCTTTCCCTGCGTGTGGCACGTAATAGGAGGGGTTTCCGTCCATCCTCCCTCCAGCCCAGCATCCTGACTCTCTTCCCAAGCTTAGCCTTGGCAGGAGGGGAAACCTGGCTGAGACTTTCGTTTTTGTTTTTGTAACTTTCTGTTCAGCTGGTTTTTTTGTTTTTGTTTTTTTAATTGGAGTATAATTGCTTTACAATGTTGTGTTAGTTTCTGCTGCACAGCGAAGTGAATCAGCCAGACCGTGTCCACACATCCCCTCCCTCTTGGACCTCCCTCCCATCCCCCATCCCACCCAACTAGGCCATCGCAGGGCACCGAGTTAAGCTCCCTGTGCTTACAGCAGGTTCCCACTAGCTATCTATTTTACACACGGTAGTGTATTTATGTCAAACCTAATCTCCCAGTTCATTAACCCCAACCATTGGAGGGCTGGGAAGGGGCTGTAAGGGACTTCCCTTTATGGACCAAGTCGGTTTGGGGATCATGGAACAGTCATTAAAGACACAGGGACCTTCCGGATGCTACTGAGGAGCTGACAGCTCACCCAAGGCCTTGGCCAGGTACTGTGCTGTCACCCTTGACATCACGGGGGGCTGGGGACAGGGGACCTGAGCTACAGATCTTGCTATGTCATTACCAAGTTTAATTTTCAAGATCATGGAAGGTACTGCAAAGAGAAGCTTCCATCGCTAGAGACCTAAAACCCTTTCCTTACAGCTTGTTTGTTGTAGGTAGAACATGTGTCGAATTCCTGGTCTGAGGCCAAGCGGAGTGTGTTCGTCAGCAATGGGTGGAGACAAAACTGGTCCACGCTGGCGGGCTGACAAGCTGCCTCTTGGAACCAGTCCCTGTGTGGAGGCGAGGCAGGGATTAGGAGACTGAATTTGACCTTGGACATTCAAATTCTCAGCCCTCAGCGCTGGCCTGATTCTCATCTCAGCTTTATGCTTTCTCCTCTGGGGAATCAATGCCTGCCTTTGGAGTCTGTTTTCCATCCTAAATTCTGACCACTGAGTGAGAGGACATTTATTAGGTTTTCCCCCCGAAATGGTCTGATTCTATTGCTGAAAAATTACCATGGCCATTCTCAAGCGGAATGTATTTCCTTGGAGAGTTCTTGCCTCTTGGTTAAAGGGGGGAAAGATGCATTTTTCTACCTAATCCTGCTGTGAAACTTTTTCTACATTCAATGTATTCATTCAGATAACACCTCTCAGCCTTCGCATTTCTCACTCCTAATCTTTTATTTATCTTTTTTGAGATTTATAACTTACATATGCATCTGTCCCTTTCTTTAAATTTATTTCATTGCCTCATCCTCCTTCCCATCACGTCTCTGCAACCAATCCTGCATGCCCACTAGGAATCCTTGGTGGAGCCCACGCACTCAGCGCACACTCTGCTGCCCTCTCCCTCCCTTTGCCCAGCGCATTCCATTTTTCTAGTTAAAACGTCACCTGCTATTGATATATGAGGTTTGTTTTTTTTTGGCCACACCATGCGGCTTACAGCATCTTAGTTCCCTAACCAGGGATCGAACCCGCACCCCCAGCAGTGAAAGCGTGGAGGCCTAACCGCTGGACAACCAGGGAATTCCCAAAATGTCACCTTCTAAAAGATCTTCCCTCTACTCAGAAATGATGTTCATTTTTTTAAAAAATTCACTTCTGGTATGTTTTGAAAGCAAAGCAGATGCTAACCGTCATGAAATAAAAACCACCTTCTTTTCCTTCATCTCTAATCAAGGGCATTTATACTTGAAACAACAGATATATAAAATATGAATGATCTTTGCTAGATCCATTTTTTAAAGTACTAGGGAAATCAGCAGTTTCACCATCATTTCTCTTATTGAATCTGCAATGTGTGTTTGTTCTTGTGTTTAAGACTCTTCTATTTTGCTAGAGAAAATAAGAGAAGTGAATAAGGAGGATAGATGAAACCGTGCATAGAAGCAAGTAGCTTGTGATACCCCTTAGCCATAGATAAAGTAAAGCATTTGTGCATTGAATGGAGTTAGAAGGGATGAAAGCAAATATACACGAGGAACTCAGTATTCAAGAGGTCTTAACTCAGCCACCCATTAGGGACAACTTTTCTGGTTCTACGTGTGCTTTACCCCCCAGAAATGCAGGTAAATCCTGCAGCCGTTCAACAGGCTAATTGATGAGCTGCAGCTATTGGCCCAGTGAACTTGCTCCTGTGATTCTTCAAAGAGCAAGGTCACCTGCCGTCTGCTGAGCCTCCTGGTTCAACTATAGGCTGGTCCCATAACCACACCATCAGCAGGGAAGGCTGACGTGGCAGATAGAGAGGTTGTGTGAACACTGCATAGTCTAGGATTCGGGTGTGTGGTCCTTCCACCCCACCAGCATCTGATCCTGAGTCAGTCAACCAACCCCATACCTCTCCCCTTGTTTTTTGCTGCGTGTTTTGAGTTGATTTAATAAACTGTGTGGTTGGAGCATCTTGACTTGGTCTGTGAGCCTTTCTGTTCCATGATAGCCTGCCCAGAGGGGCTTTTGGAGGCTAGCACTGCATCAGTGACAGGATCCTTCGTCAGGCTGAGACAGCAGATGTTGCATTGATGTTCCCCAACTGTTCTGTGAACACTGGTTCAGAGTGTATTAATTAGTGTTCTCCAGAGAAACAGAACCAATAGGATGTGTATTTATATATTGTGATAGTTAATTTTATGTGTCACACTTGACTGGACGAACGGATGCCCAGACTAGATGGTGAAACCTTATTCTGTGTCTGTAAGGGGGTTTCTGGAAGAGATCAGCATTTGAATTGGTAGACTGAGTAAAGCAGATTGTAATCACCAGAGCAGGTGGGCATCGTCCAATCCACTGAGGGTCCAAAGAGAACAAAAATGCAGAAGAGGGCTTCCCTGGTGGTGCAGTGGTTGAGAGTCCACCTGCCGATGCAGGGGACATGGGTTCATGCCCCGGTCTGGGAAGATCCCACATGCCGCGGAGCGGCTGGGCCCGTGAGCCATGGCCGCTGAGCCTGTGCGTCCAGAGCCTGTGCTCCGCAACGGGAGAGGCCACAAGAGTGAGAGGACTGTGTACTGCAAAAACAAAAACAAAAACAAACAAACAAACGAAAAATGGAGAAGGAGGGCAAATTTGCTCTCTGCTTGAGCTGGGACACCCATCTTCTCCTGGCCTTCAACAACAGCACTCCTGGTTCTTAGGCCTTTGGACCTGGACTGGAATTACACCACTGACTTTGCTGGGCCTCCAGCTTGCAGATAGCAGGTCATGGGACTTAGCCATCATAATCTCATGAGTCAATTCCTATAATAAAGCTCTTTCTATATGTTCATAGACAGGAATATATTGGACATACTGCCTGTTCACTTCCAGGCCAATGAAATAAAGCTAATATTGCAATAAAGCGTCACGTTTATTGTTTGGTTTCCCGGTGCATATAAAAGGTATGTTTACACTCTACTGTATTAAGTGTGCAATAGCATTATGTCAAAAAAACCCAATGTACGTACCTAATTAAAAAATGCTTTATTGCTAAAAAATGCTAACCGTCATGCGTCTTCAGCAAATCATAACACTTTTGCTGATGGAAGGTCTTGCCTTGATGTTGTTTTTTTTAATTTTATGTTATGTGCGTTTTTATTTTATTTTAAATTTATTTATTTATTTATTTTTGGCTGTGTTGGGTCTTCGTTGCTGAGCGTGGGCTTTTCTCCAGTTGCAGAGAGTAGGGGCTACTCTTCATTGCGGTGCGCGGGCTTCTCATTGCGGTGGCTTCTCTTGTTGCGGAGCACGGGCTCGAGGCGCATGGGCTTCAGTAGTTGCAGCACGTGGGCTCAGTAGTTGTGGCTCGTGGGCTCTGGAGCACAGGCTCAGTAGTTGTGGTGCACGAGCTTCAGTAGTTGTGGCTCGTGGGCTCTAGAGCGCAGGCTCAGTAGTTGCGGCACATGGGCTTAGTTGCTTCGCGGAGTGTGGGATCTTCCCAGACCAGGTCTCAAACCCGTGTCCTCTGCATTGGCAGGCGGATTCTTAACCGCTGTGCCACCAGGGAAGTCCCTTGCCTTGGTGTTGATGGCTGCTAACTGATCAGGGTGGTGTTTGCTGAGGGCTGGGGGGGGCATGGCAGTTTCTTAAAATAAGACAACCATGAAGTTTGCCGCATTAATTAATTCTTCCTTTCAAGAATGATTTCTCTGTAGCATGTAATGCTGTTTGATAGTATTTTACCTACAGTAGAACGTCTTTCAAAATTGGAGTCAATCCTCTCAAACCCTGATGCCGCTTTATCAACTAAATTTATGTAATCCTTCTAAATCCTTAACAATCTTCACAGCATCTTCACCATGAGTAGTTTCCATCTCAGGAAACTACTTTCTTTGCTCATCTATAAGAAGCAACTCCTCATTTGTTAAAGTTTTATCATGAGATTATAGCAATTCAGTCACATCTTCAGGCTCCACTTCTAGTTTCCACCACACCTGCAGTTGCTTCCTCTGCTGAAGTCTTAAACCCATCAAAGTTCACCCATGAGGGTTGGAATCAGCTTCTTCCACACCCCTGTTAACCTCTTCCCATGAATCACAAATGTTTCTAATGGCATCTAGAATGGTGAATCCTTTCCAGAGGTTTCCAATTTACTTGGCCTAGATCCATCAGAGGAATCACTGTGTATGGCAGCTATAGCCTTACAAAGCGTATTTCTTGAATAATAAAACTTGAAAGTCAAAATGATTACTTGATCTGTGGACTGCAGGTTGGAGGCTGTGTTAGCAGGCATGAAAACAACATTAACCTCATTGTACATCTCCATCAGAGCTCTTGGGTGACCGACCAGGTGCATTGTCAATGAGTAGTAATATTTTTTTTTCTGAGCAGTAGGTCTCAACAGTGGGCTTAAAACATTCAGTAAGCCATGTTGTAAATAGATGTGCTGTCATCCAGGCTTTGTTGTTCCATTTAGAGAGCACAGGCAGAGTAGATTGAGCATAATTCTTAAGGGCCTTAGGATTTGGGGAATGGTACATGAGCATTGGCTTCAACTTAAAGGCACCAGCTGCACTAGCCCCCAGCAAGAGAGGCAGCCTGTCCTTTGAAACTTTGAAGCCAGGCATTGACTTCTCCTCTCCAGCTATGAAAGTCCTAGGTGGCATCTTCTTCCAATATAAGGCTGTTTCATCTATACTGAAAATCTGTTGCTTAGTGTAGCCACCTTCATTAATGATCTTAGCTAGATCTTCCGGGTAATTTGCTGCAGCTTCTACATCAGCACTTGTTGCTTTACCTTGTGTTTTTGTGCTATGGAGACAGCTTATACCTCATACCTCATGAACCAACGTCTGCTGGCCTCAAACTTTTCTCCTGCAGCTTCCTCACCGCTCTCAGTCTTCATAGAATTGAAGAGAGTCGGATCTTGCTCTGGATTAGGCTTTGGCTTAAGGGAATGCTGTGGCTGGTTTGATCTTCTAACCAGATCACTAAAACTTTCTCCAGATCAGCGATAAGGCTGCTCTGCTTTTTGATCATTTGTGTGTTCACTGGAGTAGCCCTTTCAATTTCCTTCAAGAACTTTTCCTGTGCCAGCACAACCTGGCTAGCTGATACAAGAGGTCTCGCTATTGGCCCATCTCAGTTTTGACATGTCTTCCTCACACTATGCTTAATCATTTCTAACTTTTGGGGTTTTTTTCTGTTAGTCAAAGTGCAATTTTATTCAGGAAAAAACATAACAATGATCATACTTTCAACTTTTGATTGACTGTAGCAATCACACATAGTGAATCATGGCAAGTTTACACTATACCATTCATTCAGTTTATCAGCATGCCTCTCTAGCCCTGGTCTTATAAAAAAAACTAATGATACCCTCATGTCCTTGGTTTATGGTTTTACACATTATTTCCCTTAAACTACCCTCTTGCTCCTTACTTTATTCTATTTTTTATTTTTTTTTACAGTAGGTCCTTGTTGGTTATCTATTTTAAATATAGCAGTGTGTGCATGTCAATCCCAACCTCCAATCCATCCCTCCCACCAACCCTTCCCTGCTGGTAACCATAGTTCCTTCTCTAAGTCTGTGAGTGTTTCTGTTTTGTAAAATTTAAATAAATTTTAATGAGTTCATGTGTATCCGTTTTTTTTTTAGATTCCACATATAAGCAATATCATATGATATTGATCTTTCTCTGTCTGACTTACTTCACTTAGTATGATAATCCCCAGGTCCATCTATGTTGCTGCAAATGGCATTATTTCATTCTTTTTAATGTCTGAGTAATATTCCATTGTATATATGGACCACATCTTCTTTATCCATTCATCTGCCTATGGACATTTAGGTTGCTTCCATGTCTTGGCTCTTGTAAACAGTGCTTCAGTGAACATTGGGGTGCATGTATCCTTTCGAACCATGTTTATCTCTGGATATATGCCCAGGAGTGGGATTACTGGATCATATGGTAGCTCTATTTTCATGTTTTTAAGGAACCTCCATACTCTTCTCCATAGTGGCTGTACCAATTTGCATTCCCACCAACAGTGTAGGAGTGTTCCCTTTTCTCCACACCCTCTCCAGGATTTATTGTTTGTAGATTTTTTGATGATGGCCATTCTGACTGGTGTGAGGTGATATCTCTAACTTTTGATTTAAAGTGAGAGACGCATGACTCTTCCTGACGCTTATAGGCCATTGTAGGGTTATTCATTGGCCCAATTTCAATACTTTTGTGTCTCAGGGAACATGCAGGCCTGAGGAGAGGGAAAGAGATGGGAGAAAGCCAATTGAAGCATTCAGAACACACACACACACACACACACTCTCACACACACACCATTTATCAAGTTTGTCATCTCATAGGGGCATGGTTTGTGGTGCCCCAATACAATTACAATAGTAATATCAAAGATCACTGATCACCATAACAAGTATAAAATAATGAAAAAGTTTGAAATATTGTGAGAATCATCAAAATGTGACAGAGACATGAAGTGAGCAAATGCCGTTGGAAAAACGGCACCAGTAAACTTGCTTTGACGTAGGGCTGCCACACACCTTCAGTCTGTAAAAAGACACAGCATGTATGAAGGGCCATAACGCAGAGCACAATAAAAAGAGTATGCCTGTATATGTTATTGGTTCTGTTTCTCTGGAGAACCCCGACTAAGAGATAGGTAGACAGATGTTTTAAGGAATTGGCTCACATAACTATGGAGGCTGGCAGGTCCAAATATCTGCAGGGTGGCCCGGCAGGCTGGAGGCTCAGGAAAGGCAGATACAACAGCTGAAGTCTGAGGGTCAGCTGCTGGTAGAATTTTCTCTTTCTCGAGGGAGGTCAGCCCCTTTTTGCTCTATCCAGGCCTTCAACTGATTGGGTAAGGCCCACCCACATTATAGAGGATCATCTGCTTTTCTTTCAAAGTCCATCCATTTAAATGTAAATGTCATCCAAACCCACCCTCATAGAAACATCTAGAAAAATGTTCGACCAAATATCTGAGCACCGTGGTCCCGCTAAGTTGACACAAAAAATCAACCATCATAGGACGAGGGCTTGCAAATGTGCTGTAGCGCCCGGTCAAAGGGTTCTGTGCTCAAATGAGTTTAGGAGAGACTGGGTTAAGCAAAATTATACTGGTCTTATTTTATGGAAGGACTTCTCAGCATCTTTAATGGGCAGGATAGAATAGGACTTGTTTCACAAACTCTGTTCCTGGAACCCTCTTTTACAGAGCATTCCTTGGGACAGGTGTTCCTCAGAACTCACTCTGGGGAATGTGGGTCTAAGGCCACTCAGGAAACCAGGCAAGAACTTTAGGGGGTCTGGGTGAGAAAGGCCAGGTGGGTTTCCGGATGCTGCTGTCCCAGCTGCTGTGCTCTTTGTTGGAATACACTTCCTCAGGCAAGAATAGCATGGATGCAACCAGAAGGAATGGACCTCAGCACTCCTGACCGCCGGGTCATCACAACTTGTGTCGCACCCAGAAAACTACGTCTTTCCCTAAGGTCTCTCATAGAGGTAGAAGGGAAGATTGCGACATGCAATGTATGGGACATACTCATACTAAGAAATTATTCATTCTTTATCTGAAATTCAAATTTAACTGAGTGTCCTGTATTTTACCTGGCAATCCTGTTCCTTGCTGATTCTCAGCTACCCCAAACCCACTCACCTCAGGGCCTTTGCATGTGCTCTTCCCTGAGGCTGACCTGCTCCTCCCCTAGCACCCTCACTTCCTGTTGCCCCCCTCCTTTAGGTCTTTATCCAAACACCACCTTCTCGCCAAGACTTCCTTCTCTTGTCATTCTCTCTAAAGGGGTAACAGCCTCAGATCTTCCTATCCTGTTCCCTGTGTTATTTTTCTCCTCAGCATTTATCACTGTCAAAGCTGCCCTGCAGTTTGCACCTTCATCTTGTGATTGTCTGTCTCCCCCACAGGGGCAAGGATTCCTTTTCTGCTCGCTTCCCTGCTGTATCCTCTGGGCCTAGAACAGCGCCTGGCACATACCAATGCTCAGTCAAAACTTGCTGAGTGAGGGACCTGCAGCCCAAACTAGATGACAGGGACGAGTGAAAGGTTCATATTTACACTTCCGTGCTTGTGTCTTTGCCACAGTGATTTGTTACCAAAGCGCCTCTTGACTTCCTTGGTCTCCTTCCGTATTATCAAAGTGCCTCAGGGTTTTGCTGTCTGCTTGTGGCTTTTTCTCCTACACTTTCTCCTGGGTGTCCTACCTTTCCTGTACTCACCAAACCATTGCCAGGTCTCCGCCTTCGTCTGTGCTGTCAGGGCAGCCTGACAGTAAGGAAATAAGCTGTAGATTCCAATGCCAAGTGTGGCCCTGGATCAGATGTCCAGCCTACAGACCTTCCCAGGATCTGTCACGCAGACACCTGGCCACGACCTTGCTTCTTCTAGACCCCTTCTCAGCCTTTCTTCACATCGCCGGCTTTCCCTCTCCCTCCCCTCTGCCCCCGATTCCTCTAGAATCTCTACTCTACTCTACTAGTTCAGCCACACTGTCATGCTCTGTGACCTGAACACGGACCCTAAGTTCACCTGCCATTAGTGAGCCAAGTGAACTTGCAGAGACCTCCTCACTTCTCTGACCCTCAATAGATGCTGTGGCTGTGATTTCACAGGGCAGGGGTGGGGGTCGGGAGAATAAGCCCCTTCCCCGTGGTCATGATGCTCCCACGGGGCAGTGTGGCGGGCACCGTGCGAGCAGCAAAGGCCATCACAGCACAGGGCTGCGCGTTCCTGAGTCGCCTGCTCTCGTATTGCCTCTGCAAAGAACCAGCTTCACACAAATACTGTGGAGGGAACAGGGCACCTGTTTTGAGAATCTGGAGTCAGGGAGGTGGCCCTGGAGGTGTTCAGACGCCAAGGCAGGTTTGGCTCCCACCTGCTCTGTGATGTTTTTATTGTAAAATACACGTACCATAAAATTGACCATTTTAACTATTTTTAGGTGTACAATTCAGTGGCATTAAGTACATACATTCATAAAGTTGAGCTCCCATCTCCAGAACTTTTTCATCTTCCCAAAGAGGAACTCTGTACCGACTAGCTGTCCACTCCCACGTCCCTTGACCCCTGGCAGCCACCATTCTACTCTCCGTGTCTGTGAATTTGCCTCTTCTAGGTACCTCGTATAAGTGGAATCATACACTATTTGTCCTTTTGTGTTTGGCTTATTTCACTCATTACGTCTTCATGGTTCATCCATGCTATAGCATGTGTCAGGATTTCATTCTTTTTTTAAGGCCAAGTAATATTCCATTGTATGGTTGTCCCACCTTTTTAATCCATTCATCTGTCAGTGGACGTTTGGGTTGCTTCCACCTCCCGCCTATTGTGAATGATGCTCTGGACTTTGATGTACAAGCATCCATCTGAGTCCCTGCTTTCAACCCTTCGGGGTAGTATATACCTAGGAGCGGAGTTGCTGGATCATGTGGTATCTCTGTTTAATTTTTTTAGGAATTACCACACTGTTTTCCACAGTGGACACACCATTTTACATTTCCTCCTAGCATGCACAGCGATTCCAATTCTTCACATCCTCACAATTACTTATCTTCTGTTCTTTTGATATATTTTCTGTTCCTAATGGGTGAGAAGTGTGCTCTGTTATTTTTAATGCTTTATGGCTTCTTCTGCTTCCTTGTAGTTTCTGCTTCCTCATCATTTTAGTCCGTGTTTGAACGCTTGAGGGCTCTGGTCCAAGTTTTACAACAGCGATTCCCACTCCCACCTGGCCCATTTCCTCTAAGACAGAGAGAATCTGATTGGCTGAACACACCTTGCTGTACCAAGCCATACATCATAGGCTACTGGCCAATAAATGGGTTGACAGTCCTTGGGTCAGTGGACCACCAACTAAGACCAGGAAGAGGAGGGTCACTGTGGCCACGTACATGGCTTTCTGGGGAGGACCTCGCCAGGTTATCTTCCCTTAGGAGGGGCCATGGGAGTGAGTCACAATCAACATGTCCACCATACGAGGAGAAAGATGCTGGGGTTAAGGTGCATCTCACCTAAGTTGTCTGATGGAGGAAACTGGCCCCCTGCACATGTCATCTCTTATCTAGAAGCTTCTCTCTCTCTCTTTACCCTCTGGGGTCTTCAGTAAGCACACCCAGGTCATTCTCACCTTCATTGGCTCTCAACCATGGTGCTGCATTTTAATAGAACATTCTTGAGAATAAAAATCCCTTTAATGCCCAAAGAAATGGAACCATTCTAGTGGAAAGACTGGTCCAAAGGTTGCCAGCCATCCTGTCTAGCGACTACTCCTTCATTGAATAAGGCTGAGAAGAAAATTTGTTCAAATCATCATTCTCTCCAGTCTTGAACCACTGGCCAGTGCTGAGGATGGACTTGTAACTTGTTGTTTTAGCTGTAAGATGCTGTTTTTTCACATTTTATGAGAAAGCTTGTGGAAAACCTGTCTGTGTTGAGAGGTAGCCACTGGGTAGTTCTGTTTTTCCTGAGTTTATGGACATGAACTTTTGTGATTGTTTAGGTTTTCCTTTGAGTGTTGGGAAGCTTAAAGCAAACTGATTTTCTACTGCGACAGGCTGAACTGCGGTGCCCCCTGCCCCCATTGTCCCGTCAAATTCACTGGTTGAATCCCTAACTCCCAGGACCTCAGAATGTGACTGTATTTGGAGACAAAGCCTTTAGAAAGGTAATGAAGCTAAAATGAGGTCATTAGGTTGGGTCTTAATCCCATACAACTGGTGTCCTTATAATAAGAGAAAATTTGGATACAGATGCACAGAGGAAAGACTATGTAAAGATACAAGATACGAGGAGAAGATAGCCATCTACAAGCTAAGGAAAGAGGCCGTAGATGCAACCAACCCTGTCAACACATTGATCTTGTACTTCTAGTCTGTAGGACTGTCAGAAAATAAATTTCTGTTGTTTAAACCACCCAGTCAGTGTATTTCGTTATGACAACCCTTGCAGACTAATATACCTACCCCAAACCATCGTTTAGATATTTATGTTTGCATTTGGTTTTTTCGCTCTGCGCTTAGTTTCTTTTTTTTTTTTTTGCATCTTTATTGGAGTATAATTGCTTTACAATGGTGTGTTAGTTTCTGCTTTATAACTAAGTGAATCAGTTATACATATATCCCCATACCTCTTCCCTCTTGCGTCTCCCTCCCTCCCACCCTCCCTATCCCACCCCTCTAGGTGGTCACAAAACACTGAGCTGATCTCCCTGTGCTATGCAGCTGCTTCCCAGTAGCTATCTATTTTACATTTGATAGTGTATATATGTCCATGTCACTCTCTCACTTTGTCCCAGCTTACCCTTCCCCCTCCCCGTGTCCTCAAGTCCATTCTCTAGTAGGTCTGCATCTTTATTCCCGTCTTGCCCCTAGGTTCTTCGTGACCTTTTTTTTCTCTTCTTTTTGGATTGCATATATATGTGTTGGCATATGGTATTTGTCTTTCTCTTTCTGACTAACTTCACTCTGTATGACAGACTCTAGGTCCATCCACCTCACTACAAATAACTCAATTTCGTTTCTTTTTATGGCTAATATTCCATTGTATATATGTGCCACATCTTCTTTATCCATCCATCTGTTGATGGACACTTAGGTTGCTTCCATGTCCTGGTATTGTAAATAGAGCTGCAGTGAACATTGTGGTACATGACTCTTTTTTTAGAGCTTTTTTTTTTTTTTTTTTTTTTTTTTTTGCGGTACGTGGGCCTCTCACTGTTGTGGCCTCTCCCGTTGCGGTTGTGCCACCAGGGAAACCCCATGACTCTTTTTGAATGATGGTTTTCTCAGGGTATATGCTTAGTAGTGGGATTGCTGGGTCATATGGTAGTTCTATTTGTAGTTTTTTAAGGAACGTCCATACTATTCTCCATAGTGGCTGTACCAATTCACATTCCCACCAACAGTCAAGAGTGTTCCCTTTTCTCCACACCCTCTCCAGCATTTATTGTTTCTAGATTTTTTGATGATGGCCATTCTGACTGGTGTGAGATGAAATCTCATTGTAGTTTTGACTTGCATTTCTCTAATGATTAATGACGTTGAGCATTCTTTCATGTGTTTGTTGGCAATCTGTATATCTTCTTTGGAGAAATGTCTATTTAGGTCTTCTGCCCATTTTGGGATTGGGTTGTTTGTTTTTTGGCTGCTTGTAAATTTTGGAGATTAATCCTTTGTCAGTTGCTTCACTTGCAAATATTTTCTCCCATTCTGAGGGTTGTCTTTTAGTCTTGTTTATGGTTTCCTTTGCTGTGCAAAAGCTTTTAAGTTTCATTAGGTCCCATTTGTTTATATTTGTTTTTATTTCCATTTCTCTAGGAGGTGGGTCAAAAAGGATCTTGCTGTGATTTATGTCATGGAGTGTTCTATGTTTTCCTCTAAGAGTTTAATAGTGTCTGGCCTTACATTTAGGTCTTTAATCCATTTAGAGTTTATTTTTGTGTATGGTGTTAGGGAGTGTTCTAATTTCATCCTTTTACATGTAGCTGTCCAGTTTTCCCAGCACGACTTATTGAAGAGGCTATCTTTTCTCCACTGTATATTCTTGCCTCCTTTATCAAAGATAAGGTGACCATATGTGGGTAGGTTTATCTCTGGGCTTTCTATCCTGTTCCATTGATCTATATTTCTGTTTTTGTGCCAGTACCATACTGTCTTGATTACTGTAGCTTTGTAGTATAGTCTGAAGTCAGGGAGCCTGATTCCTCCAGCTCCATTTTTCTTTCTCAAGATTGCTTTGGTTATTCGGGGTCTTTTTTATTTCCATACAAATTGTGATATCTTTTGTTCCAGTTCTGTGAAAAATGCCAGTGGTAGTTTGATAGGGATTGCATTGAATCTGTAGATTGCTTTGGGTAGTAGAGTCACTTTCACAATGTTGATTCTTCCATTCCAAGAACATGGTATATCTCTCCATCTATTTGTATCATCTTTAATTTCTTTCATCAGTGTCTTATAATTTTCTGCATACAGGTCTTTTGTCTCCTTAGGTAAGTTTATTCCCAGATATTTTATTCTTTTTGTTGCAATGGTAAATAGGAGTGTTTTCTTAATTTCACTTTCAGATTTTTCATCATTGGTGTATAGGAATGCAAGAGATTTCTGTGCATTAATTTTGTATCCTGCTACTTTACCAAATTCATTGATTAGCTCTAGTAGTTTTCTGATAGCATCTTTAGGATTCTCTATGTATAGTATCATGTCATCTGCAAACAGTGACAGCTTTACTTCTTTTCTGATTTGGTTTCCTTTTATTTCTTTTTCTTCTCTGACTGCTGTGGCTAAAACTTCCAAAACTATGTTGAATAAGAGTGGTGAGAGTGGGCAACCTTGTTTTTTTCCTGATCTTAGTGGAAATGGTTTCAGTTTTTCACCACTGAGAACGATGTTGGTTGTGGGTTTGTCATATATGGCCTTTATTATGTTGAGGTAAGTTCCCTCTATGCCTACTTTCTGGAGAGTTTTTATCATAAATGGGTGTTGAATTTTGTCAAAAGCTTTCTCTGCATCTATTGAGATGATCATATGGTTTTTATTCTTCAATTTGTTAATATGGTGTATAACTGATTGATTTGTGAATATTGAAGAATCCTTGCATTACTGGGATTAAACCCCACTTGATCATGGTGTATGATCTTTTTAATGTGCTGTTGGATTCTGTTTGCCAGTATTTTGTTGAGGATTTTTGCATCTATATTCATCAGTGATATTGGCCTGTAGTTTTCTTTGTTTGTGACATCTTTGTCTGGTTTTGGCATCAGGGTGATGGTGGCCTCGTAGAATGAGTTTGCGAGTGTTCCTCTCTCTGCTATATTTTGGAAGGGTTTGAGAAGGATAGGTGTTAGTTCTTCTCTAAATGTTTGATAGAATTCACCTGTGAAGCCATCTGGTCCTGGGCTTTTGTTTGTTGGAAGAATTTTAATCACACTTTCAGTTTCAGTGCTTGTGATTGTTCTGTTCATATTTTCTATTTCTTCCTGGTTCAGTCTCAGAAGGTTGTGCATTTCTAAGAATTTGTCCATTTCTTCTAGCTTGTCCAATTTTTTGGCATATAGTTGCTTGTAGTAATCTCTCATGATCCTTTGTATTTCTGCAAGGTCAGTTGTTACTTCTCCTTTTTCCTTTCTAATTCTATTGATTTGAGTCTTCTCCCTTTTTTTCTTGATGAGTCTGGCTAATGGTTTATCAATTTTGTTTGTCTTCTTAAAGAACCAGGTTTTAGTTTTATTGATCTTTGCTATCGTTTACTTCATTTCTTTTTCATTTATTTCTGATCTGATCTTTATGATTTCTTTCCTTTTGCTAACTTTGAGGTTTTTTCGTTCTTCTTTCTCTAATTGCTTTAGGTGTAAGGTTAGGTTGTTTATCTGAGATGTTTCTTGTTTCTTGAGGTGAATTGTATTGCTATAAACTTCCCTCTTAGAACTGCTTTTGCTGCATCCCATAGGTTTTGGGTTGTCATGTTTTCATTGTCATTTGTTTCTAGGTATTTTTTGACTTCCTCTTTGATTTCTTCAGTGATCTCTTGGTTATTAAGTAGTGTATTGTTTAACCTCCATGTGTTTCTATTTTTTACAGATTTTTTTCCTGTAATTGATATCTAGTCTAATAGAGTTGTGGTCGGAAAAGATACTTGATACGATTTCAATTTTCTTAAATTTACCAAGGCTTGATTTGTGACCCAAGATATGATCTATCCTGGAGAATGTCCCATGAGCACTTGAGAAGAAAGTGTACTCTGTTGTTTTTGGATGGAATGTCCTAAAAATATCAATTAAGTCCATCTTGTTTAATGTATCATTTAAAGCTTGTGTTTCCTTATTTATTTTCATTTTGGATGATCTGGCCCTTAGTTTCATTTTATGTCTCCCTCACTTGCATTTTCTCCTTATACCTATTTTTAACTAATGCTGTTTGATTGTGTCTTAGTATCCTTTTAAGCTTTCTGGATTCAGGTACAGTAAAAATAACTTTTAAAAATTATTCAAATGATACCTACTGGCCATCTCTGGTGTTTAAGACTCTGTCCTAGGTACCAGGGAGATCCATAATGGCAGACTGGGATGCACCTAGCAGTGTGACTGTTGTTAATAAGATCTTAAAAAATACTGGCTATTATTGCCAGGTATGAGCTGCTGTTAGCTTTTGCTGTGTAACAAACAACTCCCAAATTTAATGGCTTAAAATAGCAAACATTTATTGTATCTCATGATTCTGTGGGTTGACTGAGCTGTTCTTCTGGTCTTAGCCAGCTCAGTTATGGCTGAATGGTCTGGTTTGGCCTTTTTTCCATGTCTGGTTTTTCAAGTGGAAGGCTGAGATGGCTGGGGTCTCTCCCCACACGGTTTCTCGTCCCCCAGGACGCCAGCCTGCCCTTGTTATGTGGTGGCTAATGGATTCCCAGCAGCAGGAGAAGGCAAGTCCCAATACACCCACCTTCAGATCTCTGATGGTGTCACGTTTTCTAACGTCCCATTGACCAAAGCAAGTCACTTCGCAAAGCCCAGATCAAAGGATGGAGAAATCAACTCTGAGTTCTGATGGGAAGATATGCTATGTCATGTGGCAAGGGGGTGGTAGGTGTGATAAGAAATGTATTTGGTCTTTGTCCCAGTTCCTGGCACAGAGCTCCTCATACCCTTGGAACTCCTGAGTCATAAGAGTTGGCTTTGTCATTCATGAGTAGTTTCTCTTGAGCCTGTGCTAGTGATGACTTAGGGTGGGGCCCCAGGATGGGGCTGGTCACCAGAAAAACCTAGTGATTAGAGGGTTGGAAATTTCAGCTCCACCCATCAAGCTCTGGGAAGCAGCAATGCCTGTCTGACTTTGTCATTAGGATGAAGTCCTTATGGGAAAATGGAAGTAGACAGGCTTTGGAAAGTTACCTGGCCAGAAAAACACACAGAGGGAAGTTCCTTTCCCTTTCCCGTTCCCAGACAACAAAACAGCTTTAACCCTGATCTTTAAGTTCCACTCTTTCTTTCTTTCTTTTCTTTTCTTTTTTTTTTTATTTTTAAATGGTCTTTTTGTCCTTTCCTGGCCTTCCCTTTCCTTAGGGAATCACTTTCCACGTGTATTTCTCCTCACCTCTTGGTGGACTTCACCCACTGGCTACTTCTTCCCTCCTCTCTGGGCCTCAGTGCTGCCTTTCTGCAGTATTTCTTCCATGGCCGCTCTTCACCCCCTCGCTTTTCCTCCAGATCTCTTCCTGTTTCCTAATGCCACTCTTAGCCTGGGCTTTCTTCTGAATTTGAACACCAAGAGGCATCAGCGGTGACCGGCAACAATGAGGCCTAAGAAAACGGGTCATTTGAGCCGGGAGAGACGTCAGTGAAACCACTTTAGTACTTGATTGGCCTTTTGTTAAGAGAATAGTGACTCTAAATTTAAGCTGGGCCCGAGAGACACTGGTCCCTTTTTAGAGTGGACAGAGTTGGAATGGCAGGTACCCAAAGGGCAGCGTTGAGAGCTGAAACTGGGTGTGCCACAGGCCTGGATTACCGGGAGGTCTGAGAGACATCCATGCAGGAGCGGGCCAGGCACCAGCTGAGAGTTCAGCGGCCCTAGAAAGGACAAGCAAAGTTCGGCCCGACCGGAGGCCAGGTGGATCTGGTTGGTGGTGAGGTCAAGCTGGGGGAAGCTACCGAGAGCAGCGACCTGGCCAGATGAAAGTCCGGAGTCGAGGGGCACCTGGGAAAGAGGCTGAGTAAGATGTTTAAGAGGAGCCTGGAAGAGCATTCAGATGTAGAGCCGGACCAGGCTGGGGACACGCCAACACGGTGAGTTGCACTATAGTTTGTCAATTACATCTCTGCCTAATTTTATCTTGAGGTTGGAGTCTCTGCCAGCCACGGAAGGTTAAAATAATAAGAACAGACAGGAGATCCGGGAGTAGGACGGGCAAAGAGGTTAAAAAAGGCAAGAAAGATGGAAGGAAGACAAGGATGAGAAATTTCTGTGTTTCTTAATGAGTAGATTAGATGATTGGTGAGTAATTCAATAGCTTGTTTTATTAAGTGGCTCTGACTGCGTGGAATCTAGACACACACACACATATATATATATATCTAGACTCTAGACAGATTCTGTACTCCATATATCTGTCTAGAGTCTAGATATATATATCTGGACTCTGAGGATGTCAGCAAAACATAGTCCTGTTTTTACCTTCCTTTGATAAGAAGGAATGGTTTGGTTTGTTTGCCTTTTAATCCCTGAGTACATGGAAATGCGATAGTAATTTTGGGATACACAGATTTTCATGTCGATTAATAGCAAGGTCAGTTTCCAAAGGAAAGAAACTCCAGTGCATTTCTGGACTGTGTAGGGGTCTCCAGGAGAGCGACTGCAGAAACATCATTGCATTCTCCGTTACAGAATTGTAGAGAGGCTTGTTCTCAGGGTCTACGAGCTCGTTTCACCAGAGAAGTGGTGATGTTTTTATGCTCTAAAAGCAAGATGGCTCCTTCTACGGAGTAAGTGAAACCAGGTATAAATCCAGAGGCACTTCATCAACAGCTACAAAATGATAAGATTCAAGACCATTAACATCTTTGAAATCATGAGAATCGTGTTTGGGAACGTCCATCTATGCCAATAAATCTTGTATGTGCTTCTAGTGAACAAGGTGCCCACTCCCAAGACTGTCTCCATTATCAAACACCACGCACAGCAGTATCACCTGCTTCTGGTTTTATTTGTTCCCTTTTGCTAAAGCATTAGTGAGGTTGCATGAGATGGTGGCTAAGAACATGGATTCTGAGGCAAACCACCTGAATTCAGACCCCAGCTCGTCTACTTACTAGATGTAAGTTATGTAACCTTTCTGTGCCTCAGGCTCCCCATCTGTAAAATGGGGGTTCATGATAGTCCTACCTCAGCACAGTATGTGGAGACAAATATTAATACGTCAGTGCCTGGCATATAGTAAGGGCTCAATTCATGGATGAGTTATTCTTGGCCGACCGTCACAGTTTGACATCACTAAGCGTCAGGGTCAGTTAAAGCTGATTGACCCAAGAGAGCAGCCGGGAGTAAACCCAAGGCGGACCCTGCACATTGCCTGACGGCGAATGAGACAACAACCAAACAGCACGGCCGGCATTAGTAATCTCAATTTCTTTGCAAAATTAGAAACTTCAATTCTGTGACTTCCCTGCTGGCACAGTGGATAAGACTCCACGCTCCCAGGGCAGGGAGTTCCAGGTTCGATCCCTAGTCAGGGAACTGGATCCCACCTGCATGCTGCGACTAAAAGTTAGCATACCACAACTAAGGAGCCCTCGTGCCACAACTAAGGGCCCCAGATGCCGCAACAAAGGAGCTGGCGAGCTACAACTAAGGAGCACTGGCGCCTCAGCTAAGGAGCCTGCCTGCTGCAACTAAGACCTGGTGCAACCAAATAAATACATAAACAACTTCAATTCTATAGAAAGAGAATATGGTATAGAGAATGCTATAAGAAGATAATATGGTGACATGCTCTACCCAGTTTTATTCTTAGGGAGAGACAGGGATGTCTGTTTTCCAGTTGGATTTTTCTTACTAAATATGATTTTATTTCTTAAAACTGTCCCTACCAGTAAATAAAGATGGTGGGGCTGGGGATAGAGGGGAAGGAAGCAAAGCATTGGGAACTGGCTTTAAAGACGTTCATTCCCTGTGTCCTCTGGAAGTTTAACGGGAATGTAAAAAAAATTGAATCGAAGCCTCGTCATTTAACTTAAGTAGAAAAGTGAGTTTCTTTGGGTTAGAAACTATCGCGCCACAAACAATATAAAGTATTGAATTGTGTTTTCATTACGTGAAACAGCTTCATGTGAAAAGAATTCTAAAAATTCAAATAGGGCTACAGTCTAAGAAGTCATATCATATGATCCATCCCATCATATACATGAGTTTTTTGCACTAGCGTGTAGAGAAATGTAGAACAGATATGAAAGCAGTTCACTAACTAAACATTTCCTGCCCTAATAATTTTTCATTTCTTTAGAAATTTTTATTTAGATATAATTCCTGTAAGTTAAACGTACAGATATTAGGCGTCTGATTCAACAAGCTTTGAGAATTGTACACACTTTGGTAATCACCACTCAAAATAAGATATAGAACATTTTTCATCATACCAGGAATTTCCCTCAAGCTTTCTCCAGTTCTGACTTTTTTATAGATTACATATAGAGATTAGTTTTATCTTTACTTGGATTTCCTATGAACGGGGTCAAAGTGTATGTACTCCCTTGATTTTAGCTTCTTTTGTTTGACATGTTGTATTTGGGAATCATCCATGTTGTTGCGTATATCAATAGTTCATTCTTTTTTTATTGTTGAATAGTATTTCATTGTATAAATGTGACATATTTAGTTCTAGCAATATTTATTAGAAAAACTTTTCTTTCTTCATTGATTTACTTTGGCATCTTTGTGGAAAATCAATGGACTGTCTATGTGTCAGTCTACCAATCAACTCTCTGTTTCATTCAATTGATTTATATGTATACCTTCATGTCAATACTCTACTGCCTTGACTTCTGTAGGTTTATAATATACCTTGAAGTCACATAGTGTAAGTCCCCCGAGTTTGTATTTCTTTTTCCAGATCATTTTGGATATTCTAGATCCTTTTGGAATCAGCTCATTTATTTCTTCAAAAAAAGCCTCCTGGAAATTTTTACAGTGATTGTGTTGAGCAAATACATAATTTTAGGGAAAATAGACATCTTAACAATATTGAGTCTTCCAGTCAATGAACATGAAAATATTCCATTTAGTTAGGTCTCTTTCATTTTTCTTAGGAATGCTTTGTAGTTTTTACATATAGATTTTATACATCTTTCAGTAGATTTATGTCTTGGTATTTGAACTTTGGAATGACATTCTAAATGGTGCTGATTTTTTAAAAATTTATTTTGTTGAAGTGTAGTTGATTTACAAGTTTGTGTTCATTTCTGCTGTACAGCAAAGTGACTCAGTTATACATATCTATATTGTTTCTCACAATATCGCCTCTTCGATCCCTGGTCACCATGGGGAACTGTGTGAGGGGTGTGGAGCGCCATGGCTGGTGCAAAAACACGAACCCAGCCTCTGCAGAGGGCAGCTTGCCCACAGTGCCATATGACATGGGCCACAAGCTGAGTTAGAAGGCTGCGTGGTGCACCCCTGAGGTGCTCCCTGCTACTTGGGGAGCACATCCAGTTCACAAGCCCACAAACTACACAAAGCCCCCTACACAGATACAGATGACGCCAGGACTGGAATTACATAGTGACCCCCAAACAAAACAAACCCAACCACAGGCAGTAAAAGCCTGAGGTAACAATCCCAGAGAGCATGGCTCCAGGACTGCACAGGGTTCCCCTGTATGCGGCTGATTACAGAATCATAAAGAGATGCTTGTAAAACAAAGCCTGGTGTGCTTCAGCGCAGACTCAACTTGGCAAACCTGCTGCTGTATCTGATTTCACTGAGGGAGGAGGGAGTCCTTGAGAAATGGGCTTGAGATGATTCAGTCGGACTCCATCCATCCTCTGCACATTCCTCCCATTGCAATCCATCGCGATGTTTTTATGATTATTTAAATGTCCTATATGATGACCTTTACCCTTCATATCTTAGACATGTAGAGGTGAGGAGAGTACTTTTATAACTCCTGGTGACATTCCAAGAAAACGTCACTCACCAGTACCAGCACTATCCTGGAATTTCCAGTCTGCAGAATGGAATTTGGCAGGGTCCTTCCACATCAATCAGGGCACCTGGACATAATGGTATGTTCTTCAGCTCCAAAAGGTATTCCATTCCAAGAATCTCCATCTTTTCAGTCTGCGGTTGGGTTTGAAGTTCACTCCTTCACGGTTGGAAGCCTTCCAACCCAAAGGCCTGCTCTGAACCCTGGGGTCCATAACCTTCAAAGTGGAGTGAGATGATATCACTAGTGGGAAGCAGCCGCATAGCACAGGGAGATCAGCTCGGTGCTTTGTGACCACCTAGAGGGGTGGGATAGGGAGGGTGGGAGGGAGGGAGACGCAAGAGGGAGGAGACGTGGGGATATATGTATATGTATAACTGATTCATTTTGTTATACAGCAGAAACTAACACACCATTGTAAAGCAATTATACTCCAATAAAGATGTTAAAAAAACAAAAAAACCCAGGGATGCACCATGCTCCTGGGATCTTTTATGCCACTCTGAACACCACTGACCATGCTGTAGACAAAGAACAGAGCAGAAACAACAGTTAGCAAACCTTCGTATTACACTGAGTAAGCTCTCCATGATAAGAGATACGGGAGGAGGTTTTAAAAGCACTTTAATTATACTACCTTGCATAATATTAACCACACTCGACATAATTACTGTCTTTAATGTACTGCAGTGAGGGAGCTATAGCGACTACGCTGTGCATTTCTGTTCTCTGAATGGCTTATTCTTCCAACTTGAATCGTTTCTGAACTGGGTCAGTAATATCGTCGTTTCCACAAAACCCTTGAGAATATGCAGCTTTCTACACAGAGCCATTAAAATACACGGTGGGGCTTCCCTGGTGGCGCAGTGGTTGAGAGTCCGCCTGCCGATGCGGGGGACACGGGTTCGTGCCCAGGTCCGGGAAGATCCCACATGCCGCGGAGCGGCTGGGTCCGTGAGCCATGGCCGCTGAGCCTGCGCGTCCAGAGCCTGTGCTCCGCAACGGGAGAGGCCACAGCAGTGAGAGGCCCGCGTACCGCAAAAAACAAACAAACAAAAAAACATGGTGAACAGTAGGTGTATTCTCTAGAAGCTTTCATCTTAAATGTTTTGTCTTTCAGCATCTCCCTTTTCTACTTTATATTGTTAAATATACAGAAAAAGAAGAGAATGTAGTATAATGAACGACCATGTATTCACCATGCAGATTTGACAATTGTTAATATGCCACGTTGTGGCAATCTGTTGTGTTGTTTTTGCAATTCAAAAGAAATTACAGACATTACTACAATAACAGTAATGACACTACATTACTATGCATGTTAGTAAACACTCTACAAAATAAGAATATATTCCGCCATGGCCTGTATCGCATTTGCTGTCTTCACTGGCAGACCGTTAGCCCCTGTTACTTCCTGGACGCTGGCGGTTAGAGCTTAAGGACTGGTTAATTTCAGGTTAAACATTCTTTGCCAAGAAACCTTCACTGTCGGTGCTGTGTACTTCATAGGGTATCACATCAGGCTAGGTCACCCCACTCTTAGTGATGTGAAGTTCGATTCCTGGGTTATGGGGGTGCCCACGGATCTCTCTCTCCATTATAAAGTTATCTGTTCACTCTTGCGACTAATTAGTCATCTGTGGATTCTTAGTTTCCCTATCAACTCTTCCCTGAATACTTCTGTCATCCATCAACGATCCTTGACTGAATCAATTATTTCATTCAAGGTTATAAAATGGTGGTTTTCTAATTTGATCACTTATTTGATATTTATTAGCTAGCATCACTTCATAATGAAGAGTCTTCCTCAAAATTAGGGCTATTTTATAACCCTGATGTAGGGCCCAACACTTTCCCTTTAGTTACCAATTTTTAGAATAAGTCGGCTTAATATCCGGAAATTTTGAAATAAAATATTTCATGGTCCTTATATTGTAAATGCCGTGTTATTTGTAGTTTACTGATGTAAATGGCTTTAGCATATTCATATAATTTCAGTCTTTAATTTCAGGTCTATATGACAACAGAGCACTGGTAAATTCGAAATCACTTAATTCAGCAATAAAAAAAGTCAAATTGATTCATTGAGTAAGTTGATTGGTTACTGGATTCAAATGGCAGTCAGTCCCATAAAATGGCTTGTCCGGTAGCATCATAGTGACATAGTCTCAGTGTCCCTAAAGGAATAATAGGGAGGGGATGTTTGTGAGAAGAGGAAAGGGGTGTAGAAAGATGAATTCTCGCCCCTAGTTTCATGTATTGGGATTTTGAAGTTTTGTGTTGTCATCAGTCAAAAGCATCTGCGTGGCCACTGTGTTCAAATCGCCCCACCCATGCCAGGGGCCCTAGGGGAGCCCCAAAGGGGGTCCAGAGCACAGACCGCCCATTAGAGGAGTCCCACGGTGGGTGGCAAGGTCTGAGACTTTGTGCCTTCTTCTTACGAGCCATTGGCTGGGGGAGCACCAAGAACAGTGTGACCTCGGCTTGCAAGGCCGGGCAGTGAGGTCTTCCTTGCAGAGGTTCAGAGCAGCGCATCCCAAGTCACACACACGCACAGAGGACCCTTCATCTATCTCACCAGCCCCGTTCCTACCACCCCGTGCTCCATCCAGCCCAGGCTGCCTGCGGTTCCTTGGAGTGGCCGAGTTCCCTCTTGGGTCCAAGTGGGCTCACCTCTCCACCTGGCCAAATCCCACTTGCCCCTCAATATTCGATATTCTATTGCCCCTCATTAGAGCTCCAGGGTCCTCTAGTCCTAGAAGCATTTCCTAGTTGCCTTAACCCAAGGCCTCTCACTCTACCGTAATTACAGGTTTTCTCACTTGCCTCCCCTTCTAGACTGTGAACTCATGTGAAAAGCAGGAAATCTTATTTCTTTCCGAATGTCTCCTGCCTAGCATGGACCTGCCACATAGTAGGTGCTAAGTAAACGTCCCCTGAGTGAAACAAATGAATGGAAACCAAAAATGAGTGACTTAGGCTTATCCTAAGGAGTGCACTGATTTCCCTCCTTCCCTCCTCCATAAATGAAATGGATGAGTGGATTTTGCTCAAACCATCCTGAGTACAATACACCTGGGATTGGGGTGCATGAGGCCTGGGCAATTTCAGGCTCAGAGGAAGAAAATAGCTTGCATATTAAGAAGAGCCAAGAAGGGACTTCCCGGGTGGTCCAGTGGTTAAGACACTGCACTTCCATTGCAGGGGGCACAGGTTCAGTCCCTGGTTGGGGAACGAAGATCCTGCATGCCACACGGTGAGGCCAAAAAAAGAATAGCCAGGGTTGTGGAACTAGAGAAGGGAGACCCGGAGGGGACTGGCTGGAAACTGTTCTCAGTTAACAAAAATGCTTTCACCAAGAGCATTGTAATAAAGAGCTAAGTTATTAAAGCTCAGACAAATATACAGACCCTCTCACCTCCGTCCCCCCAAATGAGAGTGCTCATGTGATCCTGCTATGATTAAGGAATGCCCATGAGTTAAACGCTTCGGAATACGCGAATAGACATAAATCAGCAGTTTGCCGGCTCCGAATGCAGCATTCTTCAACATCCATTAATCTGCGGCTAGCTCCTCTTGAAACCCCTGGGCCCCTCCGGGCTTCTCTATCTCTTAATTGAAGCGGTGTGCCTTGGAGAATTATTGCCTTCCTACACCAACTGTCCCTTCCAAGGGTGGATTGCAAAACAAACACAGGAAGAAAGAACTGGATTCAATTTCTAGGCAAGAACATTTTCTGCGTGTGTCTGTATGGACGCGCACTCCCTCCAAGTTCCAACTTCAGGCAGGGCAGGCCTCTCCGATCAGGTCTCCTAATTGCTGGTGGATGCGAGATGTCAGGCTGTCTCTCCAGGCTGACTTTGAGGTATTATGCAGTTGATGAAATCCAGGGCTGCAGATCAATTCACAATGGGATGAAGATGTGCTCTGGAAAATGTAGCTCCAGCATCTTTAATGTCCGCCTTTCCTTTCATCCCAACCTTCCCACTCCTGGGAGCTTTAGAGTTTGTAGTCAGCCGGGTGGCTGCAAGCACCTCCTTCTCCCCGCTGGCAGACAGATGTCTTCCGGCCTCCGCGCCCTCCAACGGGAGCGCCCTGATTTATAGTCCTGAACCAAGCGAACAGGGCCTGCTGAGGCCAGACCATCACCTGGTCTTTGGAATGAATTTGGAGAGGAACGCGGAGCCTGTAGGGAAGGGGCTACCTCATTTAAGTTTGTGCTGCGTGGTTGTGCAAATAAGAAAGTGCTTGGGCATGTGGCAGCCTGCTGGTGCCCACATTTGGAAGGGAAGGCACCAAGGCCGTCTAAATCACGCAGAGAGCAGCTGCACGGGGTGTCTCATAAACTGTAACGGACAGAGCTCATGCGTGTGTGCTGCTGGGACCGTGCGGCCCCAGGAGCCCAACTCGGAGGGCAGAGTCACTGCGAATGTCCAGTTTCAATGAAATGGAAAAAAAAAAAAAAAAAAAGCGTCGGTAAAAAGCTGCAAAGGAGAAATTGCTTGGTTATGCCATGATTTGTGTTTATAGTGTTGAAGGATATTTAACTAAGGTCCAAGTCAAAGACCTCTTAAGTTCTCAATTTCTCTTTATTTATTTATTTATTTATTTTGGCCACGCTGCGCAGCATGTGGGATATTAACTCCCTGACCAGGGATTGAACCCGCGCCCCCTGCATTGGAAGCGCGGAGTCTTAACCACTGGACCACCAAGGAAGTCTAAGTTCTCAATTTTTTAAAGTCATATTTATTTGCTTAACAAAGAGCAAACACTTCTAAAGCACCCACCGTGAGTCTAAGTGCTTAACAAATATTAACTCGCATCTTCTTTCTAACAATCTGATGAGGTAGGTACTCCTATTCCCTTTCTTGTATACCTGATTGAAAGTAAAGGTTGTGTTATTAAGTACATATGATATCTCCTGTATGTGTGTTAAAATTCCTCTGACAAGCTGGTTTAAGTATTTCATACCAAATTACTAACTAATAGACCTGGTACAGTCAGTGATAGAAATGAGACTGACTAGTCCTCTCAGGTATGATGGCTATGAAATGAGACACACTAATTTGATCAAAGGTCTCCTAATAATTTCCCTGAGACGGACGGTTTCAGGTTTCAGTGGTTTTCAAATACCTTATAAAATCAGACTAGACTGAAGAATAACTGTAAAAAGGAAAAAAGAACCCTAGAAAGCCCACTCCAGAGTTGAAACTGGGATTGACCATGGTGACCAGGGTCTTTTTTTTTTTTCCGGTACACGGGCCTCTCACTGTTGTGGCCTCTCCCGTTGCGGAGCACAGGCTCTGGATGCGCAGGCTCAGCGGCCATGGCTCACGGGCCCAGCCGCTCCACGGCATGTGGGATCTTCCTGGACCAGGGCACGAACCCGTGTCCCCTGCATCGGCAGGCGGACTCTCCACCACTGCGCCACCAGGGAAGCCCATGACCAGCGTCTTTAATCAGCTCCCGGCCGCTTGTGACTCTGCTCTTTGGCTCTTCAGAATTCCCCTTGGTCCTGAGCTGCTGCAGCAGGGAGATGAGGGCATTTAGTTACAGGATTAGCTGTGAAACAAAGAACAACTGCTTTGAAAGAGTCCACAGTGCTGTTTACAGGAAGGGTCAAACTGTTGTTAAGTGTGCTGTGCTTTCTGAAAACTCAGGACCGCTGCACTTCCATAGCTCCCTGGGCAGGGGAGGGGTGTGGTTTGGACATGCTCTGGGGTACGCTGGAGCCTGCCCAGTCCGGTCTGTGAACATCTCGCCCCTCCTCTGCATTCAGGGACTTTAAGCTGGGAGCTTGACATCAGCCCTGGTGGAAACATTTACACCATGGAAATTGGCAAACGCTATAGCAGAGCTGCTTTGCCACTCCCAGAACTGGCTGACCAGCACAGCACCAGGGAAGGAGGTCTGAAACTTATGGAGCCTTCCCACAAAGCAGGGTTACATAGGAAAAGACTTTTTTAAAGAAAGAGGCACTGGGAAAAATGGAAACCATGGCACTCTAAGAAGATTACAGGGTTGCTTCTGAAGAACCAATGGCCCTGGTGTTCCAAAGAGCCACCTTTCCGAAGAACAAGGCAGAGAATCTGGTGACCTTGTGCCTGTCCCCACAAGCCTCAGGGAGAGGCAGATAGAGAGACACACCGCTTACCCACCTGCTACCTCAGATCCATCCTTGCCCACTTTTATGCAGATGCTGGGCATCACCAGCTGCTGCTCTAAACCTCTGTTCCCACTTGACTTGCCATGATTCTGAGAACAGCAAAATAAGCTCTTTTGTAACTTGTTTCAGTTAGAGGAAAATATTGAGGCAACTGTGTTCGTTTCCTATTGCTGCTGTAATAAATTACCAGAAAGTGCCTTAAAAGAGACCAATTTATTATTTTACGGTTCTAGAGGTCAGAGATGGGTCTGGTGGGGCTAAAATCCCGGCGTTGGCAGGGTTGCATTCCTTTCTGGAGGCTATAGGGTAGAATCCATTTCTTTGCCTCTTCCAGCCTCTAGCTTTCTTTCCGCCTGCATCCTTGGCTCTTTCATCACCAACACTGGCAATGGACAGTGAAGCCTGTCACATCACATCCCTCTGACACTGACCATCTGCCTCCATCTTCTACATTTAAGGACCCTTGTGATTACATTGTGCCCACCCAGATAGTCCACACTAATCTTTTTTTTTTTAATTAGGAAAAGCATATTTTATTTTACTATTTTTTTAACTTTTTATTTTATATTGGAGTATAGTTGATTAACAATGTTGTGTTAGTTTCAGGTGTACAGTAAAGTGGTTCAGTTATACATACACATGTATCTTTTCTTTTTCCAGATCTTTTCCCAATTAGGTTGTTACATAATATTGAACAGAGTTCCCTGTGCTGTACAGTAGGTCCTTGTTGGTTATCCATTTTAAATATAGCAGTGTGTACAAGGCAATCCACACTAATCTTGTTATATTATAAGGTCAGC
Source organism: Tursiops truncatus (assembly GCF_011762595.2). NCBI lineage: Eukaryota > Metazoa > Chordata > Mammalia > Artiodactyla > Delphinidae > Tursiops > Tursiops truncatus. The sequence goes on along the minus strand of NC_047037.1, from coordinate 135,418,501 downwards.
TTGTTAGCAACCTTAACTAACGCTTGCCACGTGACATGACATGTTCACAGGGTCTGGAGGTTAAGACGTGGACATCTTTGGTGGGAAATTATCTTGCCTGTCATAGCAACACATGCCACCGAAGTCTTCAGTGAAACAGCCTGGAAATGACTCTAGAATTACGTCTATCTTTTTCATGGAGGGACGTAACCAAAGTCACTACAACCCAGCCTCTCTCCTCAGTGATGACCAAGGAAATGCGGGGTGAAACCACATCTGTCCTAGATACTGGGAATAGATTTTTCTGGTAGTTCTGTAGTCTTAAGGATTAAAATCAGAGTGTTCTCCTTCCCAAAATGATTATTGCATCCAAACTCCTTTAAATCGTGTCCTTAGTTCCTAGCTCTGCTTGGCTTGGGTACAGCTGGAAGTTCTCGGACACCTGCCACCCTTGGTCACGTGTTACAGCCCCACACAGAGCAAGCATACCTAACTTGGAGAATCAGGCATTCTTCTTGACACATAACACGGACTGTGTAACGCAAGGTTCGTATATGAATGCAGGAAAGAACTGTGCTGACCTTGGGGGACTTGGAGGTGGACCTGGACTCCTCCTTTGGAGTCAGACTTTCTTCTCAAGGAGGCAGTTTCCAACCTGCTTCGTCTTTGGCATTTCCAAGGACCCCAAAAACAGGGTGGCGCTGGCTGGAGAGGAGGGACGTCAGACTTAAGAAACACAGCTTTCAGTTCATCAAATGCGCTTTCCCAGGACTTGCCTGGCGGTCCAGTGCTTAAGACTCTGTGCTTCCACTGTAGGGGTCGCGGGTTTGATCCCCTGGTCAGGGAACTAAGATTCCACGGGCCGCGCGGGCCCAGACAAAAGATAAAAGAAAAAAAAAGTGCTCTCTCACCAGGGAAGGGGAACATTTCCTTGGAGTCTGGGGAATCGGAATTGAGCCAAAGCCTGTCTCTCAATTACATAATTCAAGGGCGGTGTACTAGCACTGAGGAGAGGGCGTGGATTTCAGGGTGATTAGTGTCCCTGCTCTGGGATAGGTCCCCAAGGAGACCCAGCCCAACAAATTGCTGAACCTATTTGGGTTTGCAGAGCCCTGTCACCCATGGTGAGGCCTCCTCCCCAAACCCCCAAGCCACCCTGTGAGCCAGCATTTTCTAATAATCATTTCCTACATAAAATCAACAAGGAGAAAAATTCCTCTTCAAGCACATGTCTAGATGATTAGATTTCTCTTTGACAGAGAATGATCAGTGACGGCCCCATGGCTCCTGAGACTGTAGACATTGTAAACCTCTGATTAATGGGGTAAGACAGATTGTTGATATTCATGGAATTCAATATTCTAACCTCAGACCCATGTTTACAGCACATTGACTTGCAACTTTGAAAAAAATCCCTGCTTTTTTTTCTGTTTGGTTATTAGGAGAGGGCTCTAGAGCAAGGAAACCAGGCCAAGATGTCTGGTTGGGGAGCCTAAATGAGACCATATATTTTATGTGGTGATTTAGAATTTAAAATCCACACAGACATAGAAAACAAACTTACGGTTACCAAAGGGGAAAGGTGGGGGGAGGGATAAATTAGGAATTTGGGATTAACAGATATACACTACTATTTAGTAAGTAGATAAACAACAGGGACCTACTCTATGCCACAGGGAACTATATTCAATATCTTATAATAACCTATAATGGAAAAGAATCTGAAAAAATATATATATAAACTTTGCTGTACACCTGAAACATTGTAAATCAACTTCAGTTTAAAAATAAATTTTAAAAATTAATTAAAAAATTAAAATCCAAATTATGCCTGGAGATACACAATATTTTTCCTATTGTACCTGCAGCCGGGCCTGATGAAACCAAACGTGCCCTGTGATGAACTTTTCAAAGCAGCGTGGCACTTTTTTCCCTCTAACAAGCGATAGGGAATGTAACCCATGTATCCCAGGCTGCAATCGTTTATTTTTTTCTTTACTTCTTTTTTCTTTTTTTTTTTTTTAAAGTGAGTAAAACACAGGGCTCTTCATGAAATCCAACTCCCCTGAAGAATGATAACATTTCATTCTGCATTTGTGCAGCCCCCAAGTTCATGGTTAGATGAAGGTGACCACTTTCATTCTCATCATCTTGTTATGGCTTCTAAATCATGCTGTGTTATTATTTGTCCCATTTTGCAGAGGAGCTAAATGAAGAACAGGACGAATAGCTTACCCCAAATTACCCATGAAGCCAGGGTTATTAGCATTCCCGGGCCAGTGGGCTCACCGCAAAACTACACTGCTTGACAGATAGACATCGTGGGGAGAGCAAGCTAAGTCTCCCCCCTACATGATCCCTGTTTACTCACCAGGCAGGAAAGAAGCCAGGTGTAATTTGTTCATGCAAAAAGAATGGGCGGTGATCATTTGAATATTTTAGAGATAAGAGAGAAAGCATTTCTTTAGAGGTTATTGAAAATTATTTTTTTTAAGCAAAACTGATGAATAAATTATAAACACAAGGTGACACGTGGGTTGGAAGCTGTCCACTATGGAGAATTGGTGGGGTTTACGATAGGGAGGAAAATGGGCCCTTTTCCGCAGGAATGCTTCAGAAGACGTTTTATGTTTTTAGAACCGGGAAGTGGGAATAAGTTTAGAATTTAGCTGAAGGATGAACCAGAGGATAATTATGAAGTGGGTGAAGTTTATCTTTGTGCTTTTCCCATTTCCCCTGGGGTCCCACCTCCTTGCTATAGCTATTCCTGTCCTTGTGTCCTCCTGGTGACTCATGTCGGCTAAAAAGGCCCCAAGATGCAGGCCATTGTCTCAGATATACATCCCCACCAGCATCAAATATTATCCATCCTAGTCCTACTACAGACTTTGTTTCCCTACAGGAAAATGGATGGGGGTAGATTAATCAGAGAAATGATCCTTATGAATACATTAGCTAGATGGTATGTCACCTCTCATACATGATGATGACAGTAATCACAATGTCATTTTTCACTGCATTTTCATTTATCAAGAGATTTGAGAGTATCATGGAAGGATTGCAAAGAAAATGAAAAAATAATATTCAGCTTCTGCCATTCAAAACAGGATTTTGCAGCAAAACCGTAAACTTGAAAGTCAGGCATTTTTGAGAGAAAGGATCTCCTTGATTCTCTTTTATCCACTGGCATACCAAAAGCCCGACATGGAAGACTAAACCATAGACTTTTATATTCAGGAGGAAGGAGAGAGTGGTGTCTGCTCCTTCCAGCCCTGGACGAGTGTGGGACGCAGGCTGCCAGCAGAAGGAAGAGTTAGTGGTGAGATGTGTGGGTCCCAACCCACCTCTCCTGGCAGAGACCCAGAGAGGGAAGTGCATTTGCTAAGTCGAAGGGAACACAGAAGGCAAAGGAGGGGTCTGTGCTATGCTCTTTACTTGGGGAACATCCCTCTGCTGGGTGGTTCCTCACAAACACAGAGGGCCCTTGAGGAACCAGGAGGATGGAAGGGCATCATCTAGCAGAGTCTAGTGGCACCAGGCTCGCGCTGTGGTGGGAGCCAAGTGACCTGCATCGTAGGGTGCCCAGAGGCAGACGGAGGCCATGGCAGAATCCCAGAGGGTTCCCTGCCCTCTTCCAAGCCGTGGGACTGGCCACCTGGTTCTGACTGGTCAAGAAGGACTAGCCGGGCTTCCCTGGTGGCGCAGTGGTTGAGAGTCCGCCTGCCGATGCAGGGGACAAGGGTTTGTGCCCCGGTCCAGGAAGATCCCACATGCCACGGAGCGGCTGGGCCCGTGAGCCATGGCCGCTGAGCCTGTGCTCCGCAACGGGAGAGGCCACAACAGTGAGAGGGCCGCGTACCGCAAAAAAGAAAAAAGAAGGACTAGCCTTTGGTTTCATCAGCCATGGACATCAGCTGGCCAACTCTACCCCTGGGGGACAACTGGTACCACCCACAGCTGTGTAGTAGTACCAGGTCATTTCCATAGTGTCCCCAGGGCACGTGAGCCCCCACCCCCCTTTCCTCCGTTTGCCCAGACACCACCTTGGCGGGGACAACGGGGTGAGGATGAAATCAAACAGGGCAAATTACATCTTTGGACACTGTTGAAATTAGTGCCACTGAGACTGGGCCTGCGGACTGGGGTGGATTCTCAAACTGTTTGTGGCAGCATGGGATGATAAAAGCATTGAAACTGAGGGTAGTCGTTCAGAAGCTCTTGTAGCAACTTGACAAGATGATTTCATGTTTACTGAAATCAATCATAAAAAGTTCCGTTTGTACTTTGTATGTCTTCTTAAATTTTATTTTCCAGTTATCCATTTCTATTGGATTGTATGAAAGGATCTACAATGGGTTGGAAATTAAAAACAAAGCAAATAAGGGTCCCCTTACCACAGATAGTTAGAGAAGGACTGGATGATGGATGGGGCTAGGTTTGAAACCAGTCAAAATATAGTTTTTCCCTTCAGTCCAGGGAATAGGGACTTATAGAAGAAGATCAGGTTTGTATGGGAAAAAAAATAAAGAAGCAACGTGACAAAGTTTCCTGCACGTGTGAATTGTAATGAGAATGAATATTTGCCCATTTTTACCCCCGCTGCATCTCTCGAGGCTCCCTTTTGGCCTCAGGACATGTGACACCTTCAGGGAAAATATCTGTAGAGTGGCTCAGAGGAAGGCCCTGGTGTCTTTATCCTCCTGGGGAGCACCCCACTGCCACACCCCCAGACTGCATGAACCCGCTAAGAGGTGCATTCCCTGGGTTGCATGAACCCCCCAACGGGTACGTACTTAGGGGGACTTTGAGACAGACAGGCTGCAAAGTTTGACTTTGAAGACGTGAGAGCTGGCCCAACTGGAGGAGAAGGTTCGAGCACATGAGTCTGGTGTCCCAGCAAAGATCAATATCAAGACCAAGTTCTGGGGCTTCCCTGGAGGCGCAGTGGTTAAGAATCCGCCTGCCAATGCAGGGGACATGGGTTTGAGCCCTGGTCTGGGAAGATCCCACATGCCGCGGAGCAACTAAGCTCGTGTGCCACAACTACTGAGCTCCTGAGCCACAACTACTGAGCCCGCATGCCACAACTACTGAAGACCGTGCGCCTAGAGCCTGTGCTCTGCAACAAGAGAAGCCACCGCAATGAGAAGCCCACGCACGGCAAAGAAGAGTAGCCCCCGCTCGCCGCAACTAGAGAAAGCACGCACACAGCAACAAAGACCCAATGCAGCCAAAAATAAATAAAATTAAATAGATTAATTTATAAACTTTTTTAAAAAAAGCTTTAAAAAAGACCAAGTTCTGGGTTCAGGAAGCTTACATTCCAGGACACCATGGTCATGATCTCGGCCTTGTCATTGGGATCATTTTAAAGACAAATGTCTGCACATAGAGCCCATGAAGGAAAATCCACACTTTACCAGACCTGTCTGTTCCAGAGGAATATTCTTGAATTTTGAGGATGCTTCACTTTTCAGATAGATCTACTGACCTCAGGTTCCCTTAAAGTGTGACCTACGCAAACACGTACAAGTGGTGTGTTGGGGATGATTAACTTAATTCTCCCAGAGGTGAGGGAAAGATTGCACATAAACACAGAGGAAGAGCCTCTTCCACTGAAACTCAACTGGAAACAAGATATTTGGTGAAAATCTGCATAAGCTAATGGGAATGCAATTTCATTTACTGCGACTTTTTTTTCAGGAGGACAGCTGTGGATAAAGAGAATTCTTAGTAACTGGTACCTCTTATTCATGTGATGCGATTCTAAGTGCTTTTCTATTGGTCATCTGGTTTCATGCTAACAGCCATCAGCTGGGCCAACATCTCTCTCCACGGAGGGAGGAGCCCACAGAGAGCTGAAGTGGGGAATTTGCCAAAGATCACACACCCAGGAGGGGCAGAGCTTAACTTCCAACCCAGGCTGTTGGACTCAAAAGCTTCGGGCTTCTGATCACCCCATAGTCTGATGACTGTGAGATCTCAAGCAAAGGGATCGGATTGGGTAGACTGCAGGGTCCACAGCCGCCGCGGGCAGCACCCTCGCTGCTTCTCTGCTGCTGTGTAGACTTTGCCTCCGATGACCTAGGAGGTGAGTCTGATCCAAAGGGAAGATTTTCCTACCTGGAATGTAGGCTGTTTTAACTAAAAACTACTGGAGAACACACCTTATCCATTGAGGACTCCAGAGCAGCAAACACCAAGTCCCTTTGCTCTGAGAACTGCAAAGTGGAAGATGAAAGGGTCCCCGGAGGTGAGCTGCGACTGCCGCCCTCATCTGTCAGCTGATAAACAAGGCAGCCTCCCTCAGCATCAGGAAGTGAACTAATGAAATTCCTCACCATTGACCAGACAGCTCGGACCCCTGCAAAGTGCCCCGGGAGGAACACTGCGATTTGAGGCTGTTTGCAGAGTAACTCCTCTGGGGATAACACTGGAGATGAGGCATGGGACATGATCAAAGCGAAACTTCTTCCAATTCCTTATCCTAGGGCAGGGCCACCAACATCAGATTTGCCGCGCAAAGCGACCTGTGAGTGTGTGTATGCGCGCATGCAGACACACACACACCGACCTACAAAAAAGCAAGCGAAGCCTGGTTGTGTGTGTCCACATCTGCAGTCTTGGAAGCTTCTGTTAAGGCTGAAAATGCCAGGTGGGCCCTAGAGATCTTTGGAGATTGTCACTCACAGCAGCTATAACTGCACAGCCTTTGCTCGGGACTAAGAGAAACTGACTGGAGCCCGTGGAGCAGTAATGAGTGGGCTTTGAAGATGGCAGGAAAACTTCCTCACAAACTCCACATATATCCATCACCCCAGCAAACCCCAGTGGGCTCCTGCCCCTCTCCAGTTTTACAAAACACTGGAAACATTTGAACGTTGGAGAAAACTTACCACCTTGGAACACGTTGCCTGTTTTCTTACAACTTAATGAGGCTGAATCGTTGATAAGTTCTGTTCTGAAGCCTAAGAGTGCACCCCTGGGCAGGGCGCAGCGAGCCAAATCCTTCTCTCTTCGACGGGGTCCTGCGCTCAGCAGTGTGTGTGAGGGTCGTCACCTGCAGCCCCCTCCTCTGGCTCGTATTCTCCAGTGATTTCTGGCAAAGCCACGGCGGTTTTAGCCTGATGTATCTTGGCAATTTATTTGAAACCCCTCCTAATATATTCCAAATACTAGGAAAGCAGCCCTCTCTCCATTAGGCAGAGTTGTTATGGGCATTCAAGAAAAGCAGCCCTGTTAGAACCTCAGAGTTGGGCAGAGCTAGAGGGGTTCATTCATTCATTTGACAAACATCGTCGACGGCTCATGGCCTGCCTGGCCTCTGGCTGGCCCAGTGGACCCCAGGGGGATATAAGAGAGGCTGACATTTGCTCTCAAGGGGCCCACGGTGAGCTGGGATGCCCAGCAAATGAGGAAACAATTGTATAAACATCGAGGGGTTGGGCAAAAGGCATTTGTGTCTGTGATTTGGGGGAGGCTTCAGAGAAGGTTACGGGGGACACGTCAGATTTTGCATATCCTTCCCAGACTGCCTCAGGCCCCTCAATCCTGAGGAGGTAGGGGCAGAACATAATCAGGATTTATGAAGTGCTTCCTCGATGATAGTACATCCTGTGCAGGAAAAATATGGCTCCCCTGTCCTCCAGGAACTTAAACTGTGGTTGGGGAGGTCTGACATCGTAGGCCTGTCCTGCTGGAAATACTGGAATGTAGTGGGTAAAACCCAGGAATACCGGTTCTCATTTCAGGTCTCAGCTGTGTGACTTTGGGCAAGTTTCTTAACTTCTCTGTGCCTCACTTTCCCCATTTGTGACATGGCAATAAGGATAGCATCTATCTTCCATGAATGTTGTCAGGAATAAGTGAGTGGGACACTCAGAACAGGGTGGGCCCGGCTCACACCAAGCACCTACTGTATGCAGCCACTTACATTATCACCCTGGCCCTTTACCCACTCCCCTCTCTGCCCCCAGGGGCACCTCTAACCCTGGCCTGCAGTTCTATGCGCACACGTCCACGTTTGGAGGCAGGGTCTGTGTGGCAGGGGTGCAGGGACCAGGCCTGCCCCAGAAGCCATGTTCCTGGAAGAGAGGATTGTCGGTACTGCAGGAGATGGCGTGACAGCTGGTCTTGGCTTCGCACCTGGGAAGGCTTTGCATGCAAAGGTGTGTCTGGCCATGTTTCCTCAGTCCTGTGGACACAATAGCCTTAACCAGGAGGGGAGTGAGAATACCTTCCTCCAGGTGCTATTGGCTGTAGCAGTGTCCCTCCAGGGGCTGACCAGTGAGACCAGTATCCTGCCCATGGTGGGGGGAGGTTGACTGACCACAAGCGTAGGGGTGTCCCCACTCACAGGTGTCCCAAGCCTGGTCCTTCCTAAAACATCACCAGGGGGCTTCCCTGGTAGCACAGTGGTTAAGAATCCGCCTGCCAATGTAGGAGACACAGGTTCAAGCCCTGGTCCGGGAAGATCCCACATGCTACAGAGCAACTAAGCCCGTGCGCCACAACTACTGAGCCCACGTGTCACAACTACTGAACCCATGAGCCACAACTACTGAAGCCCACGTGCCTAGAGCCCGTGCTCAGCAACAAGAGAAGCCACCGCAATGAGAAGCCCGCACACCACAATGAAGAGTAGCCCCAGCTTGCCACAACTAGAGGAAGCCCGTGCGCAGCAATGAAGACCCAATGCTGCCAAAAATAAATAAATAAATTTATTAAAAAAAGACACATCACCAGGGCGCTGGGGAAGGTGGGGCAGGAAGTGGGGAGAAGAGGCTCTGGGGTGCTGGGCTGGGCTGTCAGGGTTCCCCAAGTATTGGCCCAGGAGGGGGCACCAAGCAGAAAAGTGCTGGAAGTTGCATCCTGCATGTGCCCAGGAGCGGCAGCTGGGCCGGAGACCCCTGGGCATCTGTCCCACTGGAGGGGCCGCTGTCTCGCAGGGGCTGCCAGCCTCCACTGGGTGGAAACCCGCCCCCATTGGCATTTTCACCCTCGCCTTCCTCTCGCCCCTGCTCCTTTTATTTCAGGAAAGCAGGAGGCCATAGAAGGAAGAAGGAAGACCACAGCAGGCACTGCCATTCCCCCCAGGTCAGCTGGAAGGGGGTCCTCCCGCCGACGGGGTCCTCTGTCGCAGCAACCTTGTGATGATGCAATGCCTCGGTCTCAGCGCAGCAGAGAGGGTGCACGTCCAGCCGGTGCTGGAGTAGCTCCCGTTGTGCTAACCACTGTGCTACAGGGCCTGGCCCGGGGCTTGGCGTGTCTCATCTCAGCCAGCCCTGGGGCAGCAGGACAGCTGAGTTATTCTGCTTAGGGACGGGATGGGGATGTCTCTGCACCCCAAAGCCCAGGCAGGTTCAAGGACACACCCAAAAAACAGCATCAGTCCCAGAATCAGTCAGAACCTCCACAGCAGGATGCGGTCCCGCTCAGAGCGGGGAGGCGGGGGGAACAAGGCTTCCTTCCAGCGGGGAGACCAAGGCTGCAAAGAAGAGACTGTTCTGAGGATGCCGGACATCCCAACACAGGCGTGTCAGGAAATGCACAGGTCCTTTCCGGTTCAGTAAGGTGCTTTGGTTTTGTCTCATTCTGTGATAGGGATTCGAATTGAGTTTACGTCCTAAGTCAATAAAAAACTAATTTGGCCAAAGTAGGGTTGATTTTTTTTTGGCTCAGGCATGAGTCTTCATCCAGTTCGATCATGGCCATTTCTAGAAGGCCAGAGCGAGAGCATCTGGGGCATTGACTTCCAGCAGATGTCATTAGTGACCCTTTTAGGGGAATGAATTCTGCAGCAGGTCAACTGGGCTTGGCCATGAGCGTAACCCAGAGCCCCACATGCCCACAAGTCCACCTGGTCGGCACAACTATCGGCTCCCTTTTCCCCATGGGACATCTGTTAACGATGACAGGGGTTCAGAAAGCCCATCTGAGGCAGCAAAAGCACATGCATCTTTACAGCTGCCAAGACCATTTCAATTTTATTTTTATTATTATTATTTTGTAAAGAAACGCTGGATGCTTTGCTGCTGAGAAGAGCAACTACCAGTCTCCAGATCTTTTTTATTACTTGGGGGAATGTTTTTTCTGAGTGTCTTTCCGAGGTACCTTCTCCTTTTCCTGCATTTGGTTCGTGCCAGCAGGCTGCTTCCCAGGATACCTCATGACTCAGTGCCAGCTCAGAGGAACGTAATCGGTTGCAAATGTTTCGGAGTGGATGACTGATGAATGTAGTAACTTTATCACTTCTCCCATTTTTTACTGTTAGCAAACTGTAGAAATCTCACACGAGACAACCTCCTTCCCTACTCCCCCATCTCCCACCCCCAACAGTCCTTTAAAAATGATGAAAACAGAAGGATGGTTGTCTGCGGCCGAGAAGGCAGGACTGACAGGGTCAGGCCGAACTCTCATCTGGGCCAACAGGACAGAACTGGTTGAACGGCGCTGCTGTCGGTTTCAGTGTTCTCCAACAGCAAGGGGGAATTTTCTCTTTTCACGTAAAAATTTGTCCCCCTGGAGTGTGGTCCCGTGAGGGATCGATCCTGGCACATCTGGGGTCTCCAGGAGGGGCCGTTATGACAGAGCTAGTTCAGAGGTACCCCCCACCCCCGCACCTAGGTCGTGTCTCAGACCCAGATCAGAAAAGTATCAATAGCTTCCCTGACGGCTATGACCCATGTCCTCCCTGGAACGTGTGGCTACAGTCCAAAAGCTATTTGCGGTGCTCTGCTCTGTGTCAGGCACCCTGCCCAAAGCTGGGAGCCAGTCTGTGGGCTGAAGGGAGAAATCAGATGAGAAAGCCGGACGCTTAGAAAGAGCGCTAAGTGCAATGGCGGGCTGCAGACAGAGTTCTACGGGTCAGCTCACGCGAGGAGGCCCAGGGTATAAAGCCTGTCTCAGGGTAAACAGCATATCTGCTGGGACGTCTCCGTGGGGTCCACACCCTCCTCCCAGTGGGGAGGCCCAAGGGAGATCGGCCAGACCATGCTGACCGAGGATGCACAAGCCACCCACACGGGTTGGCAGGTCCCTCTCTCAGCATCCGAGCTCCCACTTCGGGGAAGTGAAAACTCCGGGTCATTTAGATTCAAGGTGCATTTCAGTACATTCACACAAAGGAAGTAAAGTTACAAGATTTATTACTCACAGATCCCAACGAAGGAGAGGCGCAATGAGCCACAGGAAGGGCCATCGTCCTTCCCAGGTCAGGGTGAGCAGGACGCAAGGCACCTATGACTTTTAAGGTGGTTGGGACAGAGGTCACCCACTTTTCTCAGGCTCAACCCTAAGTGGTTATTTTAAAAGGTTCCCCGGGAAAAACAAAGCGGGAGGGAACTTGGGGTGAGAATTCTAACCTCAGGTCCTGATCTAAATGTCCAGACTCGGTGTGAGCAGGGCTGTGTCACTCTGTGAAATGCTCGGGGAGCAACTCAGAGCTGTTTTCTCATCACAGAGCTCACTGCCCAGCCCACCATGGTCTCCATAGGGAGCGTGGCCGGGGGCACGTGCATCTCACTTAGCACGGGGGCCATTGCTGGCTTAAGGAAGAAGCAGAGAGAGAGTAGATGGGTCACCAAGGACTGGAGAAGGCCAGTGGTGAGGACCAAGACCTGCAGGATGGAGCCGGGAAGGACGAGGGAAGTGAGAGCAGACGTCCCAGGGCCCCCTTTGGAGATGAGATGGGAAATGGGGCCAGCTGTGTGTAAAGGGCAGCAATGGATGAGCTCTGGACACTCAAATGCTATGGACCCAACTTCCCAGATACCACATGAGAAACCCCGGCAAAGAAGGGGTCTGGTCACCCCCTAGATCTCTCTTGATGGGATGACTTTCAGCAAACTACTTACTTTAGGGTGCCTCAAATTCTCCCTCCACGTGTAATTACCAAAACGCTGCCCTGAGGTGCTTGGGTGTAGCCTAGCTAGAAAACGAAGTTTATAGAATATCTACTTCCACACCAATGAAGAGGAAGAGTTTATTCAACCTTTTGGGTCCCAGTAACAGGCGTTAAGCTGTAGTCGTTGCTGTAACAATGGCCAAGTCTGCCGAATGCTATCTCAGGGTCACTTATAAAACAGTATATTCTCAGAAGGAAAGTACTTTTATTTACTTTTTAAAATTTAATTTATTTGTCTATTTTTGGTTGCACTGGGTCTTCGTTGCTGCGCACAGGCTTTCTCTAGTTGTGGCAAGCGGGGGCTACTCTTGGTTGTGGTGCACAGGCTTCTCATTGTGGTGGCTTCTCTTGTTGCGGAGCACAGGCTCTAGGTGCATGGGCTTCAGTAGTTGTGGCACGCGGGCTCAGTAGTTGTGGCTCGCGGGCTCTAGAGCACGGGCTCAGTAGTTATGGCGCATGGGCTTAGTTGCTCCGTGGCATGTGGGATCTTCCCAGACCAGGGCTCAAAACCGTGTCCCCTGCATTGGCAGGCAGATTCTTAACCACTGCGCCACCAGGGAAGCCCAGAAAAGCACTTTTAATTCACTGAAATTTAAACATAGGTGGGACCACCTAGTGCTTTGGGGCATTTAGGGAGGCAGTATTTTGAAATGAATCAGAATACAGGATCGTCATCATACCAAAAGGCGGCCTTCATTCATTCTCTCAGCCATTCAATAGATACCCGGTTCACACCTGCCAGGCATCATTCTGGATGCTGGGGACAGAGGCACAGGCAGCGCAGGTGAGGGTCTCATTAGAGCTTACAGTTCAGGAGGGACTTTGGGTGTCATCTGTGTTCAGGGGAACAATTAAATACAGCGGGGAGGGACCGTGTGCGTGGTGAGGCTTTGGGAAGCTGTGCGAAGCTGGCCATCGGAGGGTTCCCCGAGAAGGTGACACTTGAGTGATGACTTGAAGGAGGAGAGGAAGCGCTCTGACTCGAGTTCATCCTTGGCTTCAGCATCCTTACCTGGCGCAGGTGACTTCCTCTAGCTGCCACAGGAGCCTAGAGCCCGCACTTAAAAGCAGCTGCGTGGTTGACCGGAGTCTCTGAGAGCAGCCTCTGTGTTCCCCACTCGGCGTGTGGATGGTGCAACCCCCAGAAGGGATTCCCACCCCGCCTGCCCTTCCTCTGGGAAGCGGTCTAGAGGAGGTCTGGTCTCTGTAGGAAGTGAGTGAAGGAGGAATGTCCTCCACGGCATCTGCAGGGGTCTCCAGGGGAGGCCCGCACACCTGTCAGTGGGTCTTCACTCCGGCCGCGTCTCCTGGGCAGCTCGTCTAACCCAGGAGCCCACACATTACCTCTCCTCATCAATTCACTTTTCAACACCAAATACATCTTTCTCACTTTACAGCATTTTCTTATACTTCTACCACTGTTGGCTTCAACAAGAATTCTCGTGTGTGTGTGCGTGTGTTTAATGAACACCTGAAGGAATAGAAAAGTCTTGCTTGAAGCAAACCCCCTTTCTTTCAGTCTCCACTTCTCGTGCTGACAGAAACTGTGGCAAGATGAACAAGTCTTTTTTTTTTTTTTTTTAAATCACCAGAAATTAACCCTCTAGACATGATGACACGTGATAAAGTGGGAAGCCCATTTACTCAGTACCTTGATCACGGAGGCATTGCACATGGTTTGGGAATTAAAAGGAAGGAGGAAAAAACCCTGCAGTCTGGCTCTCGAGGGCTCACGCCTCGTTGGGCACCAGACATAAGCAAGGTGACCATCACCATCGCTAAGCAACTGGAATATGCCCAGGACCTCATGGGAGCCCAGAGACGGGCATCCAACACAGTCTGGGGTCACCGTAGCCGGGAAGGTGAGACTCTCTCACTCCTCTCCAAGGTCAACTGAAAGGGGGTTCCTCATTTTCCCCAGGTCATCCTGGAGAATCTCTTAGCTCTTCCAGTACTGGGCTCCCACATCTACTGACCAACCTCAGAGGGTCACTAATTCATCATGTGAGCACCATCGACAGCAGGTGGGAAGGAAGAGAAACAGAAGATGCTGAGTTGTGTTCGAGGTAACAATTCAGAGAGCTGACCTGGCCACACCCAGGCCCTCACCCCTGGCGAAGACACAGACGATTCCAGGATGTGAGGGACCCCTTCTCCCGCAGCTTGGAGGCCCCTGAATTCCTCCCAGCTCTCCTGCTCTTCCAGGAAAGGCTTGACAAGTTCTTGGCGGTCACACACCTGGGACAACGTCATTCCTATTACTCATTGGGTCACTTGGTCAACAGATACTTGAGTCCCAAGTATGTACCAGGTGCTGTGCCAGGGTCTAGACTCAGACTCTGCCTCCACGGAGGTCAGAGACCAGAGAGGAGACAGACATTTGTCACATAATTACACAGTCTGAAGACGTATCTCTCCAAGGGCTGGGAGAGAGAGGTCCCAGACTGGACATCCTATAAGAAGGGGATCTGACCTACGACAGGAGTCAAGGGGTGCTTCCACCCCTTGAAGCATGAGTAGACATTAACCAGGAGAGAGGGGAAGGAATAGTGTGCCTGGTAGAAGGAACAGCATGTGCAAAGGCCCTGTGGTAGAGGGGAGCTTGGTGAATATGAGGGACTCACACAAAGCCCTGGGAGCCGGAGCTGAGAGGGCAGGGGAGCCTGGAGGAAGAGGAGAATGGAGAGGTGGGAGGGTCTGCAAACCCATCCAGAGTACAGCTCTTTGCTGGAACTGCTGGAGACCTGCTCTCTTTGAAAGAAGCCAGGAGTTCACCTCACTTCCATCACCGCTTAGAACTCATCACAGTCATATCCTCCAGAAGATCAGGCCGAGGGAGAGTGACTCCCCTGGGGCATGTGGCCACAAGCCAGCGGGAGCAGGGCTCAGCCTCTGGGCTTGAGGCCACTCCCTCCCTGTACTGCTGGTGGGCAAGGCTACCGGGCGTCCCCACCCCTCCCCGCCTGCCCGGAGACCCACTCCCTGAGTTGAGGGCTCATTAGTGTCAGAGGCTTGGCATGGGGACCATCTCGTTTAACTTCGCTCTCCCGAAATTGATACATCATGCGGGGACCAGACGGCCGCCCCTCCACGTGTTTCTGATTCACTTAATGGCCCTGGGCTCTGCTGAGCGGCCCTCGGTGTCTGACAGGCTCAAGGTACTCTGGAAAGCCCTTTCGGGAGGTTCCTTCTAGTCTCCTTATACAACCGTTTTAAAAGTTTTTTTTTAAATAAGAATTTTGTGTTTTCTGATCCTTTGAAAACGGTCATGTAGTCCATATTATGCAAATGTACTACTTCAAATAGGTAAGACACATGTACATTATAAAATATAAAAGACGTGAACAGATACATAGTGAAAAGCACATCTTATAGAAAACAAACTTACGGTCACCAAAGAGGAAAGGGGGAAGCGGGGAGGGATAAATTGGGAATTTGGGATCAACAGATACACACTACTATAAATAAAATAGATGAACAACAAGGTCCAACTATATAGCACAGGGAACTATATTCAATATCTTGTAATAACCTATAATGGAAAAGAATCTGAAAAAGAATATATATAGTATATATATATAAAGAATATATTACGTATATATAACTGAATCACTTTGTTGTACGCCTGAGACATTGTATATCAACTATACTTCAATTTAAAAAAAAACACCTTACAGATCTATTAGTAAAGTGAAATAAAAAGCAAGTCTTTATCCTGCCCCATCCTCCAGCCACCCAGCTCCCCTCCCCGGACACAACCACCGTGAACCGGTTTCTCACTGGTGTTCTAGCATATGTACCAGGAATGTGCGATAAACCGTCAAACCTATGGTATTTCAAATAGTTCTCAACTTGAAAACGCAGTTTTTGCTTTACTCACACTCAACTTCCTAGGATGATTCTAGCTTGAAATATACTTTTCATTTAGCACAAAATCTCTCAGCCTTGGTACTACTGGCGTTTGGGGCCGGATCACTGTGCCGAGGGGGCCGTCCTGATCGTCCCCATCTTTACATGCTAGAGGTCAATGCAACACTGCCCTCCGCCCAGCTGTGACAACCAAAAATGTCCTGATATTTCCAATGTCCTCGAAGGGGGACCAGAAGTGGAAGGGGAGGCGCAAAATCACCTCCACGCGAGACCAACTGACTTACTGTGGTGATTCAGAACGTACTTTCCGTCTCATTAGAAAAAGGATTTGAGGGACTTACAAAGATCCAAAACTCCAATAAGAGTAAAAACAAATATTAAAGATTGACTCTAAGTTGAAAATTATTGAAGCCTGGTGATGGCTATATGAGGGTTCATTACAGTACACTGGCTCTTCTTGTGTATGTTTGAAATTTTTCATAATAAAAAAGGTAAGTGCATGTTTTAAGGAAAGTGTGACAGACGGGAAACAAAGGCAGAAATGAGAATATGAACATAAAGTACATGTGCTAAGTAACATCTTATCCATTTGAATCTGGAATTCTTGCAGTTGACCCAAAGATATAACATGATCAGTTAGAAGCACCAGAGTCTAGTGATAAAAAATAAACCAGTTGCTCAGAATAAGCACAGCTCTTCCTAACAATGAAACCCGAAGGAAATGTGACAGGACAATGCCACTGACTCAAAGAATCAGCAGAGACCCAGCTTTTCTCGAGCCCCCTGGAAATGCTCCATCAGACCACAGGATGGGACCTGAGAATTTGTTTTCTTACTTCTTTAGAAGTGGGCCAATGAGATAAGACTAATGTGGGGTTTAGTAAAAGTAATTCTACAAGGAATTAAAACAATGCACTCCCCTCTGCAGGTCTCTGAAGATCTGAATTAAACCAAGAACACACTTCAGAGGAGCTAGAGGTTGGACGGCCTCAGAAACACTATTTTTCTCCAAACTTTTAGTAGGTCCAAGGTTATAACCTCTAACTTTCCTGGAAGGCAGCTGTTCAGGGGATCCCGTTTAGGCCGGCCCCACTGGCCCTCCCTCTCGCAGCTGGAGGCAGGGCTTAAGGACTCTTGGAAAAATTGACCATCCTCAGTGAGGTGGGACTGTAAGAAGAGTTCAAGGTGCCCCCACTCACCCCTCCTCCACTCAGCCTCCCATCAGCTATCCAGACATCTTTGGGGATGGTCCAGCAAAAGCATACTTGGTCTTTAAAACTCTGAAATTTCAGGCTATTATCATTTTAATTGGAAAAAATAGTTAACCTACTCATTGCAATGCTAAAAACATCACAATAAAGTACCAACAGACCTCCCAACTTTTGTAATTGCAGCTTCCCCTTGAGATATGGTCAGAGTGGAGGTAGATACAAACACATTTAAAAAAGAATTACTGGGCTTCCCTTGTGGCGCAGTGGTTGAGAGTCTGCCTGCTGATGCAGGGGACGCGGGTTCGTGCCCCAGTCCGGGAAGATCCCACATGCCGCGGAGCGGCTGGGCCTGTGAGCCATGACCGCTGAGCCTGCGCGTCCAGAGCCTGTGCTCCACAACGGGAGAGGCCACAAGAGTGAGAGGCCCGCGTACCAAAGAATGTAAAAAAAGAATTACTTTGGCCTCTCTTTTCTGAATATTTCAGAGAGAACAAAAATGAAGCTTGAATGATCCAAAATCCTTGAAGACCTGGGCAACTTTAAGAGAAATGTAGGCTCAAAGAGACCATCCACTTAGGGAACTTGCAGTCCTTTGTGTTTTGGTGAGTTATTGAAGGGGATATATTTGATGGTTGTCTTTGATCTTCTGTGGGGATAAAGGTTCTTCTCCAAACATACTGCATTTACTCCTGATACCAGGGCACAACACCTAATGTCTGATGAGGAATCATCGGTCACAAGCAGCACCCAAAAGACTTGGGCACCCAGAGACCAAAGACTCTTTACCCAACTCAAGAAGGGATCCCTGAATCTACTTGTTACCTCATACCTCCACATTCAAACTTGACTCCAAAAGCCTCTTTAAAATGTGGCCTTTGAATCTCCGCTTGTTAAAAATCAATTCCCAAGTCTCCCAAACCTAAGCAGCTCCCATCACTCTAGTTTAAACGGAGAAAGTGTAAAAGAAACTGAATAGGAAGAGTCAGAGCAGGCTAGAGGGCCCCACCTCCTTCCTCTCTCTCTCTGTATAGGTTTAAGAAATACCTCAAACCCCGAGGGCCCCCTGAATTGGTTTCAGGTCGGAAAGTCATTTACTTTTCAATTACCAAAAGCCAATCGAGCTTCTTCGCCTGATATCTGCAAACACTGCTCACTGGCCTGATATTTACAATCCTGCCAGCAAGCAAAATGCAACTCTCGGTAGCCAGGATTAATAGCGGAGAGCATTGTGGTTTTGTTATTAAGTTACTTTTGGCAATTAGTAAATTTATTGTCCTAACTGTTTTCACATGGCCGGCTCCATGCACATGTCTTACTTCCAGCATGTCCTTACAGTCGTGCCCCTGTCATCATATTTCAGCATGATCACTGCCCATCTCCCCAGACTGTCCAACCCCATCAAAAGCTAATTTGCAGTCGGGTCAGCAGGAAGGAGTAAGAGTTCATTCCAAAGTCCACGGCATATTTGGGTAAAACACGGAGAAATTTTGTTTCGGCTTATTGGGCGTCTGAGGGTGCACTCCAGGGGGAGGGAATGGCTGCCTGTGGTTACACACAGCAAAGTCCAAATGCTCCCAAGCTTCAAATGTGCTGCTCTTTCCAAATCCCAACTCCAACCCCTCTTAATCCTCCTGTGGAAACGGTCAGGTGGTGGGGCAGGGATGACTTCCGGGGTCCTGGGAGAACTTTGTTCTCATGTCGGGGGCGCTAAGATTTCTAGGACGCCCAGAATCCAGCCTTACCTGCCCTGTGGATGGGGTCGAGGTGCTCGGGGGTCTTGGGTGATCCCTGGCTCTGCACTAAGGGGCTTGATTCCCGGGCTCCCCTGACTCCGAGAAAAGGCCATTGTCCCTAGCCCTGCCCGTCTCATGAACAGACATGGATGGAAGCAGAGAGGGACCCACTGCAAGACCCGACCAGGGCATAGTGGGATCCTGCCCGTCTCCCACTGGTTCCTGGAGGGCACCCACTGCCCACCCGGCTGGTAGGCAGCACACCTGTAATGGAAACCTGGTTGGCAGGAGTCAGGAGCTGGTGTGACCACTGTCTTCTCGAGTGTCACCCACTGGGTCCCCTGGCCACTAGATCACAGCCAGAGCAGGTGCAGCTCAGCATAGCAGGCGGGACTGGTGACACAGGCCACCTGTCTGCTGGCAGGTTGGGGACCCTTGGGTGATTTCGTTTCCTCACCTAGTAAACGGTCCCAATTATCATGCATTTTCTGGCCCTCATTAGGAATCAACTAGAAATTTAGGCAAGAACAAGGAGTCACACCGTGTAATGGGGGTGTTCCTTTACTTTTCAAAGCGCTTTAATGCATATTAGGTTATTTTTGGCCTCATCACATATTTGGAAAGGAGTGGAAATATATATATATATAAAAGCACTTATCATCATGCTTGATAAGTAGGATCAGCAAATAATAACATAGTTATTAAATGACAGTAAGAATCCAAGAAGAGCTTGAGAGGAGTATCTCTTCAGCATCTTGAATAACTTCCCATCACTCTCCTTGCCCTTTCTGGGTAATTGCTCTTATCATCCCCCCCCCCACTATGTTATTTCTTTATTGTCTGTCTCCCCTCCCCACCACATGGAAGCTCCATGAAAGCAGGGACTTGTTTTGTTCTCAGCTGTATCCTCCCCCACTCCCAACACAACCCTGGCGCATAGTAGATGCTCAATGAATACCTGTTGGGGAAAAAAATGAATGAAAGGTACTTCCCTGGCGGTCCAGTGGTTGAGACTTCCCCTTCCAATGCAGGGGGTGAGGGTTCTACCCCTGGTAGGGGAGCTAAGATCCCTGATGGCTCAGGGCCAAAAACCCAAAACATAAAACAGAAGCAATATTGTAACATATTCAATAAAGACTTTGAAAATGGTCCACACCTAAAAAACCTTTTTTAAACGAATGAAAAAGGGCAGAGAATAGAGGAGCAGCCAGCTGCTCTCTGAGCGCCTCAGTTTGGAAGCTGGGGCTCCCTCCACCCCAGAGGGCAACTCCAGCCCCAGCAGATGGGTCCCTCGGCCCTCCCTTGGGGTGGGGGGGCGGCGTTTTCACACCCCTCCCGCCAGGTTGTGCTCATTAATCCTCTCTGTTATGCGCACACCTGTGAACCTGAAATGCAGTATGCAAATGTGTTCCCAGCCAGAAGACAGTGCACTTTGCCGAGCGGTCAAGGGCGTCTTCGGAAGAGAGCAGTGTTCTCCAGGTTGACGGCCCCGGCAGCCGCAGGACAGGGGTGGCCTGCGCGGGACCCAACCGCAGCGGTAATTCCACTCCGCCGCCTCAATTAGTCAATTATTCATCCCGCGCAGCACGCGTGCAGGGCCACCTGCGGGCCGTTGAGGCCCCAGCGCCCCGGGACTGCCCCGGAGCTCACGACCGCTTCCGAGAAGGGAAGAGGAGGGGACGGGGCGCCACTGTACCCAGCTGCAGACCCATGAACGGCCATGAGCCGGGGTGAAGCCGCCCAGGAGGGGTGAGTTCGGGTGCCAGGGGCTTGGCCATCCCAGGCGCCTCCTGTGTGCATCCAACTCAGCGGGGCGGGGAGGGGGGGGGGCTTTTCTCTCTCCCAGCCTCGGGTCATTTAGAATGGAATCTGGTTCAGGCTGGCCCCAGGGAGCTCACAGTCCCTGGGGTGCCCCAAGAAGTAGGCTGTGATGTAAGAAGGGGCTCCCTGGCTGTCACAGGGCGGTCAGTTGAGCAAAGGACAGAAACAAGGAGTTTATGCGTCTTTATTTCCCTTACGATACGGAAAAGGTCTGGAAACTTGTGTGAGGCTTGCTCTCCCGAAGCAAGTGATGTTGGAATTTTCCTGATGGGGGAGGGGAGGGGGAGTGTGTGAGGTTTATTAAAATGTCTTAGAAAGTATGCAACTAACTCTCAAAAGGTACACACACACACACACACATCTTCAGAGAGAGAGACTCACAAAAGATGTACATCCTAAGACAAAAGAAACTACTTAAATCAGCGGATACCAAAATAACCATCACAGTGACACCATTAAAAACAAAACCCGAAGACCTGTGTCCTTGGCCAATGCCCCCTGTGGCACATTCAACTGGGCATTTGGGCTGTCTTTTAGCTTTTATATAGAAAGTCTTTGTATTTTGTGTTAATTTGTTTTTGAGGACTTTCCTGGTGGTCCAGTGGGTAAGACTCTGCACTGCCACTGCAGGGGGCACAGGTTCGATCCCTGGTCGGAGAACTAATATCCCGCATGCTGTGTGGCACGGCCAAAAAAGAAAATTGTTATTGACAAAACTTTTTGCCATATTGATCATTGGCCCTTAGAGAAGCTATGTAGTGATAAAAATGCTTTAGAGAATAAACATAGTTTTATTTCTCCACCTAAGCCAGAAAGCTTCCTGTTATTAGACAATGACCTCTACAAAGCTCACATTTCCCTTTTTTCTTTGGCTGCTGGGAAGCTGAGAGCTAAGTTTTGTGTTTGCAATCAAAGCAGATTCTTTTAGAATTAAGACTCAGATATGATTATTTCCATCCTTTTGTTATTTGCCTCTTGTACTTTCACACACACACAAAACTTTTCAATAGTTTTTTTGTACTTGTGACTTTTTTTTTTTTTTTTTTTTTTTTGCGGTACGCGGGCCTCCCTCTGCTGCGGCCTCTCCCGTTGCGGAGCACAGGCTCTGGACGCGCAGGCCCAGCGGCCATGGCCCACAGGCCCAGCCGCTCCGCGGTATATGGGATCCTCCCGGACCGGGGCACGAACCCGCGTCTCCTGCATTGGCAGGCGGACTCTCAACCACTGCACCACCAGGGAAGCCCAGGATAGTGTTTTAAAACGTGTCACAGGCTTCCTTGGTGGCACAGTGGTTAAGAATCCACCTGCCAATGCAGGGGACACGGGTTCAAGCCCTTGTCCGGGAAGATTCCACATGCCGTGGAGCAACTAAGCCCGTGCACCACAACTACTGAGCCTGCGCTCTAGAGCCCGCGAGCCACAACTACTAGGGCTGCATACCACAACTACTGAAGCCTAGAGCCCATGCTCAGCAACAAGAGAAGCCACCGCAATGAGAAGCCTGCGCACCGCAACAAAGAGTAGCCCCCGCTCGCCACAACTAGAGAAAGGCCGTGCGCAGCAACTAAGATCCAATGCAACCAAAAATAAGTAAGTAAAGATAAATAAAAATTTTAAAATAAATAAAACCTAAGTCACGTCATGTCCATCCACTGCTTAAAATGATTCAGTGGCCCTCCATCCACTTAGAATAAATGCAAAGCTGCTTAGAGCCACCTACAAAATCTGACCTGATGTCATCTCTCCAGGTGCATTTCGGGTCATTCTCCTCCACCCAACCTGGCCCACCTCACGTGGCTTCTGCACCTGGCCCCCTCCTCCCCCAGCTCTCACCTGCGCTGACTCCCTCCTTCCCCTCCTCTAGGACTTGACCTCAAGTCCCTTCCACAGAGACACCCTCTTGAACCTCGCTGCCCACCCTGCTCTCGTTCATGCAGAAAGGGATGGGATTTCAGGGGGTGGTGCTACCCAATGTCCAACATCAGTGGAAGAGATAAAAGCCATCACTCAACTGGACCCCATGTATTTTCTTTTGAGAACAAATCAATTGTATTTAGATATATTTATAAAATACATATAAACACACACATTTGTTTGCTTATTTCATTACTTATATTTCCCACTAGACCTTAGACACCATGAGTACAAGAACCTTATCTGATTTATTCACAAGTGTGTGTTCTCATCTGCCACAGTGCCTGGCACATAGTAGGTGCTCAACAGATGTTCTTTTTTTTTAATTAATTAATTTTATTTGTAGTTTATTTTTGGCTGCGTTGAGTCTTCATTGCTGTGCGCGGGCTTCTTCTAGTTGCAGCAAAGGGGGCTACTCTTCATTGCAGTGCGCGGGCTTCTCATGGCAGTGGCTTCTCTTGTTGTGGAGCACGGGCTCTAGGCGCGCGGTCTTCAGTAGCTGTGGCACACGGGCTCAGTAGTTGTGGCGCACGGGCTTGGTTGCTCCGCGGCATGTGGGATCTTCCCGGACCAGGGATCGAACCTGTGTCCCCTGCACTGGCAGGCGGATCCTTAACCACTGCGCCACCAGGGAAGTCCCCTCAACAGATGTTCTTGAACAGATGAATAAATGATTCAAAGCTCATTCTCGGCATCCCTTAGATTGATATGAGTAGCAACAGAGACTCATATCAGTTTGCAGTGGGATCAACGTAAGATGTCTGGCTCCAAATCGATGGTTAAAAGCTCAGGTCGGAGAGTTTCACAGGTCAGCCACCCTCCGTGTGTGGGGTGGAACTGGGAGGGACACAACTGGGACTTTTGCAGCCTTTAAAGTGGTGCTGGTGGTCAGGTGCCAGGGGCTTCCTCCTGCTTCTACTTGTGCCCATATTTGGGTTGGGTGATGGCCACAGTTCTAGGTCCATGAATGTCTTGGTTCTGGCTGGGTTGCACATGTGAAATAAACCTGTCCATGCAGACTATGGAAATAAATAGGTTTTAATAGAAATAGCTTCTTTGGAACTGTAGCATCCTCATTCTGATGCATGTGTCTTATTGGACCACCCGAGAGACCCACGATCTGTCCTCCACGCTGTGACAATGGTGAAACTGTGGTGGTGGTGATTTTCCCTTTTTCTTGCTAAATTTATGAGTGTTCCTTGAATCCCCCTTAATGTTTGCCCCAATTGTTTAAGTTTGGGATAGCTGGGATTCCAGAAAAGGATTTGCCACCAGGTTTAAAACATCTTTGGTTGATCTATAAGTGTTAGAGTTTTGTCTATCTCTGCCCAACGTACTGTGAAAATTTTCCAACACACAGCAAAGATCAAAGAATGAGTACAATGAACTGTCTGCCTGTAGCTAGCAATTGTTTACATTTTGCCATATTTGTTCTCTCTCTGCATAATACACACTCACACACACACACACGTTTTGTTTCATTTTTCTTATCCGTTTAAAAGTATATTATAAACAATCATGACACTTCACAATAAATAGTTCACTCTCGGAAAAACGTTTTCCTATCTATCCACAATACCATTAACACACCTATTAAAATTCACTTTAACATCATCTACTATCCAGTTCATATTCAAAATTTCCCAATTGCATCAAAAATGTCTTTTATAGCTGTTTTTTTTTTTTTCTTGAACCAGGATCCAATCAAAGGTCAGCCTGTTGGTTGTTGTGTCTCTCTCAATCTAGCACAGTCTCTCAGCCTTTTTTATTATGGCTTTGACTTTTGAACTGCCTGGTCCAGTTGTTGCATAGAAAGCCATCTTCTGGATTTGTCCTGGCTGTGGATTTGTTTTTGGTTAAACGAGGTTAACAACCTTGTTTAATGTACATAGCTGGGTCTCTGCCAATGGTCAATTTCCTCAACATATGGTGCTATGCAGGTTTATTTATAAACTGTCTCCTCCTAGAAAGAATTGAAGGCCATTTACAGTGAAATAGAAAGTCTGTTGAATAAAAGAAAATGTTTTTAGTATGTAGAAGGATGGTGGAGGGGAAAGAGGGGGCCAATATGCCATAAACACATATTAGTGTTGTTAGTGGGACGAGACGTGGGTTTTAACTTTGAGTTTCTGGCTGCCAAAGCACAAATGAAAAAAAAAAGTTAAAAAAATCATCTTCAGGAAATATGAGCTTTACTTACCCTAGATTTATAAAAATAATTTGTCCCATAGATCCTTAGACAAATGACATCAAACAAAGTAATGAGCAGCTCCTTTAATAGCTCCATAAAATGATTCAGGAATATTCTTCATTGAGCTGCTTCTGTAATACAGTCAGTCAAAGCTGGGGACACAGCATTAAAATGTAACTCACTGTAGTCATTTTTTTTTTTTTTTTTTTTTGCGGTACGCGGGCCTCTCACTGCTGTGGCCTCTCCTGTTGCGGAGCACAGGCTCCGGACGCGCAGGTTCAGCGGCCATGGCTCACGGGCCCAGCCGCTCCGTGGCATGTGGGATCTTCCCGGACCGGGGCACGAACCTGTGTCCCCTGCATCGGCAGGCAGACCCTCAACCACTGCGCCACCAGGGAAGCCCTGTAGTCATTTTTTAAAGTGAGTCCAGTCTAGGTACATTGATGTCTGAATCTAACCTAATACAAGGAGAGAGCTGGCGCGCCCTAAGGATGGGTGAGTTGCCCGGCCCTGACTCTTGTCCTCAGTTCCCTACTGTCTCTGCTGGCCAGCCCGTGACAGGTCCTCGGTAGCAGACGGGTCTCAGCTGGACCCTCCATCCCAGCTGGAGTCTGGGGGCAGAAACATAGCAAGTGTAAGGCTGGCCCTCTGGGATGAAGCTGAGAGGCTAGCTGTGGGTTCCCCAAGATGGACAGACCCCCGACATCTGACAACCTGTGCGCGGAGGTAGCCACAGCTTAATTTACAAGCTCCGCCAAGATTTTCTGATACATTTTTTTCCTTCTGCTTGAGTGCCCAACGAGAGCTCTGAACAGCACAGCCACGCTGCTTCCCTCCCTCCCTGGGAAAGTGTTTAGAGAAGCTGTAACAGTGAGGCTGGGTTCCTGTTCTCCAGTCTTCGTGAGGAGCGAGGGCCTCAGTCTGACCCCCTTGAGGCCATCCTGCCTCCACCTCCAGCCAGGCCACCAGGGTGAGTTAGCTGCCAAGCGTGCCCCTCAAAACCTGTGTGGTTTAGTTTGTCCATTTGAACTTTGGAAAGTGTCTGCCAGAAAACAAAGTGCGTGCTCTCTCACATGATAATTTTGCAATTACATATTATATATGACATCATATAAATTTTTGGCAGTAGAGAAAAAAAATCCCCCATGATCCCACCACTTCTGAAAATCGACTAAGACACTTGCTCGGGGAGACCGTCCATTCTCTGTCAGTGCATGTGTTAATTCCCTTCTACAATCCAACTTGTGATTATACATGTATTTATACTTAGATGTATGTGTGTAAACACATCTATATTTTATTCCTTTCCAGCCTTTAAAGATATTTTTTATATTTATTATCATAATCTGTATATACTTTTGTATGGTATCTTTTCTCACTTAATTTTGTATCATGTGCTTTTTTTCTATTACCGCATCGCCTTTACAAAGTCCTTTTTAAAAAATAGGTAAGTGGTTTTCCATCGAATGGATGTACTGCCATTTAATTAGCTGCTGCCCTATTTTTGGACAGTCTGTCGTTTCGCCCCCTCCTTTTCATCCTACATAAATCACACTTCTATGGCTATGATTGTATATACAACAAGAGCATGGCTTCCTGCTACACTTCCTGGCTTGGTGTGGTTCAATGCTGCCGTCATCGGCGGGGGGAAGGGATGGCATTTCCTCTTGCTGTTACTGGCTGAGGTGCAGCCAGCGCATCTAAAGTTGTATCATGTTATTGAAATATTAAGTGTTGGGAGAGGGACGAGGACACGGGCCGTAGCATGAAGGAACCCAGAGCTGGGTGGCATCATGAACACGGGACACTGGGGCTGGCGATGGCAGATAAATGAGAGGCTGCTCGCTCCTGGTGTAGGACGTTGGGCAGGCCTGGCCATACCTGCACTTGGCTGGGAAGGAGTCTGTGGGTTGTCTTGGTGGGATAGCGCTCTCATGATCCGTCTCTCTCTAATGCATTTGCACCTAACGCACAATGTATATTCAGTTAGAAGAGGGACCTCCGGGTGTCAGCCGCGCTGGAAGATGTGGTCCTGTGAGTTGCCCGGAAGCCATATGTTTATATCATCCTGTGCTTGTCAAAGCGCTTTGAAGTTCATGATTTGCTCTAGCTCCCCCCGGGGGTTTGTCCTGTGTTTCTATCATAACCCTTTTCACGGTTGACCTGGTGTTGTATTCCTACGTCACTCCCACTCCTCTCCCAGGACTTTGGGATTGCTAAAAAGCAGGGATTGTGTCTTTACAGGATTAATTTTCATCAGTATAACTTCCAATAATATAGTATAAAATTATGCATTTCCATTAATAGAATGGAATTTTTTTTTTTTTTTTTTTTTTTTTTTTTTGGGGTACACGGGCCTCTCACTGTTGTGGCCTCTCCCGTTGTGGAGCACAGGCTCCGGACGCGCAGGCTCAGCGACCATGGCTCACGGGCCCAGCCGCTCCGCGGCATGTGGGATCTTCCCGAATCGGGGCACGAACCCGCGTCCCCTACATCAGGAGGCGGACTTTTAACCACTGCGCCACCAGGGAAGCCCTAGAATGGAAATTTTTTTTGAAAGAGACACTCACCCTAGTAAGTTGAACCACCACTCTTTTTCTGTGTTCACCTCTGGCCCTGGGTTACACGTGCGCGTCAGGTTTTATCAATTTATTACCACAGTATTGCTGCCCGGATTCCTTCTGCTCTTTGTCTGGCTTAGTCTGACCATCGTCAGTATTTTCCCACGATGGCTCAATGTCTGTGGACCCATCATTTTTAAAGACTCCGTGATACTCCAGAGACAGGTGGGCCTTACTGAACTCTCCCCCGTGCTGGACACAGAGCTGAGTCCACGACTGTAAGCTGTGAGCACCTTCGAACACAGCCTCAGTACACGGGGTATGAGTGGTCGTGCCCCATCTCAATGCTCCAGTACC
Source organism: Tursiops truncatus (assembly GCF_011762595.2). Classification (NCBI taxonomy): domain Eukaryota; kingdom Metazoa; phylum Chordata; class Mammalia; order Artiodactyla; family Delphinidae; genus Tursiops; species Tursiops truncatus. Next base: position 135,390,959 of record NC_047037.1, on the reverse strand, counting down.
TAAGAGGTGACCGGCGGCACCCCACTGCAGGGCAAAGAGCAGAGCCCTCCCCGGCCCTCTGTGCCCAGCTGGACTCCGGCGCCCCAGCTTCCTTCATCCCACACTTGCTTGGGGAAGGTGCAGCCAGATGTGCGGTCCCGCCTGAGATAAGCCCCGCTCCATTACCGACCAGCCCCTCCGAATGCGTTTTCTGGACAGTTGGTTGCTATGCTCTGGAATTTCAGACCATGCTGAATTTACTGGTTTTATGGCTCGGAATTTCAGGAGCGGCACCACAGATGGTAAACGTGTGAGTCTCTCGGTGCTAGTAAAATAAACCTTAATCAAACAGGGGTGTTGTGACTCAAAGAGTTCGATAGCCCTGAATACATTATGTCAATCACCAATACAGATGTGGGGAGTTGAGTCATCGGGCAGCATGGTAACTTTATATGGTCAGAGAGCCAGCTGTGACTATTTAAGGGGGGAAAACCCTTTTTCATTTCTAGACAAATATAGCTCTGATCATAACTTAAATATTTTCTTTAGTCAAAATACTGATTTCTCTTTCTCACCAAATTCTCCAGAGAAGCCCTTGTGTTTTTCAGCTCCACCACATGCAAGGTTAGATTAGAAGCTCACTTTTGAAATAAGTTTGAAGTCCATTTTTTTTAAGGCCAGCATTTTATCCTCACAGATAAATGTCCTCCCCACACATCCTTGCTGTGAATGGAGTAATAGTATCCCCGGAGGGCTCAGAAAATCCCCGGTGCTGGGATGGAGACACTGAGGTTGGCTTACGTCAAGGTCACATGGTGGCTTCTGGGCAGAACTTAACCTGCTGACTCCTGACCCAATTGCTAGTATGTTAACACTCAAGCCTTGTACTCGAGCAACGCTTTTCAGAGAAAATGGCTTTTGTGGCTGGGCAAATGAATTGTGGTGGAAAAAAAGCATTTTAATGTAGTTTTCATGGCTGCCTGGAGGACTTAAAGGCAACAATGACTTTTCCATGAATTATTTTACCTACTTCTTCCTGGGCTTATAAGTAAAAAGACCCCAAGAAACCCACGTTTCCTCATTTGTAAAAGAAGGGAATTAGACTCTGTGAACTCTAGGTTTTATGGATCAGTAATTCTGTTTTTCCAGAATCCATTTGACTTAGGAATACCAAACCTAGACGTAGATGGACATAATGTAATATCCTTAAGTGCCATGTGTTATAATGAAAAGTAAACAGATTATTGATTTAATTTTTAAAAAGTATATTCTAATTGTGTAGGTATTACAGAATATATTCTCCTTAATTGCAAAGAAAAACAAACATTACAGGGAAAAACTACAGTCCACTCAGACACCCCACCCCCCAATCCTAATTCCCTCCTGCTTCTCCTAGAGACTGGTTATTGCTTTGGGATACATACATAATAGAGACCTTTTAAAACTGCATTTACAGCCAGGGGCTCTCATATATACCCCTAAAATACATATAGTATTGTTTATAGTGTTGTGGGGTTTTTTTTAATGTAAATTGTTTCACATCTTGACTTTTCAGTCAACAGTCTGTCTTGGAGATCTTTCCGTGTTCATGTGTATAGATTTAGCCCTTACTTCTTTATTTGGGCTGTTGGGAGGTTTGCTCTGGTCTCCCATCTCCCCTCGTCCAGGCTGTCTTCCTTGACTTCACCAGGTGCATCTAAAACATAATCTCCTCCCACTGTTTGAAAGAGCGCCTCCTTCTAAGCTCTGTCAGCCATCAGCGGCACTGGGGGCTCTCCCTGCCCCTCCACCTCTCAGAATTCCTCATTCCCTCACACTCTGTCACCTACATTTGTATATGTTATCACTTGGATTTTACTTATGTTTTTATCGTCACATGGACTTCCCTTAATTATAATTAACCTAACCCTAACCTAATCGATATTTGTTTCTATGCTGTCTCCTCACCAAATTACCTCTGTGAAGACCAGGAGGACGTTTACGTTTATTGATCCCTGCAGCCATGTGCAAGGCCTGGCACACAGTAGGTGCTCGTAAAGGTGGGCCGGCCTGCCCGAGGCGGGGCATGTGGGAGGCTGCCCCATCAGGTGAGGGAGGGAGAAGGCAGGGTTGCCGCAGACCCTCCCATGGCCAGGATCACCATGCAGGGGGGATAGTCCCCTCAGAGCCCCCGAAACTCTTTTCATTAAGGAGATTGAAGGCTGCTTCTTCATTTGCAGAACAGTCTGTGGCCGAAATGGAATCTGCAAACCAGTTCCCACGGTGCTTCTGCTCCTGTTAAAAATAAACCCGACTCTATCTAGGAGGGTTTGTTTAAAAAAAAAAAAAAAAATTCCACATCCCTCCCAAACCGGCCTTTGAGCAAAAGCCCGATGCAGAGATTTAATCTTTAACTGAAATGCAGGGTGCAGCATAAACTAATAAAGGCAGTGCTAACCTTTTAAATCTTCCTATCAAAACCCACCTCCCTGGGAGTCGCCCGCTCAGGTACTTATTATGCTGGGTCCTTGGGAAGGGAACAGTTAGCTGGCATTGCTCAGACACTAACGTAATATCAAAACTGTACAGCAGTATCTTGCTCCGCATAAAGCATGTCTTTATATTTATTTCAGATGTCGGGTAATGCTAATTTTTTTAGGCTAACAAATATAAATAAGAAATAAGAAAAATATTATGGGAAAATTTCTAGATCTCATATTTCATATATCAGGTGATGCTAATTTTTTAGATTAACAAATAGAAATAAGAGATGGGGAAATAGTAAAGTCAGACACAGAAAGACAAATATCATACGATATCACTTATATGTGGAATCTTGAAAGAAGCGTACAAATGAACTTATTTACAAAACAGAAGTAGCGTCATGAATGTAGAAAACAAAACTTATGGTCACCAGGGGATAAGGGGGAAGGGATAAACTGGGAGATTGGGATTGACACATACACACTACTGTATACAAAATAGATAGCTAATAAGAACCTGCTATATAGCACAGGGAACTTTACTCAATACTCTGTTATGGCCTATATGGGAAAAGAATCTTAAAAAAAAAAAGTGGATATAGGTATGCATATAACTGCTTCTTCACTTTGTTGTACACCTGAAACTAGCACAACATTGTAAATCAACTGTACGCCAATAAAAATTTATTTAAAAAAAGAGATAAGGGGAAATATTATGGAAAAATCTCCGTAGTTGTTGATTCCTGAGAACCTCATGCAAGTTACCAAGGAAGACTGTGATTACAGACGTGCATATATGCTATAAGGATTTGAATTCTTCGCCTGCAGGGGAGGTGGGAATGAGATGAGGAAACAAAGCAAGCTGTTCATTCTGAGTTAGCAACCATTGTTAGACATAAGTACATATCAGGGAGCTCTTTTCTATTTAAGAAAACCCTTTGTATGAAAAGATACATCCTTTCAAACATGATTAATATGTCTTGCCTGGAGCTTTCTACTCAAATTATTTGTAATTCTAGTGAGGAGGAAGCATTTCTTTCTAGCCAAAACAGCCGTCTGGATGAATACAAATGAGTTTGTAAAAGGCTTGTGTTACTAACGGGGTAAACTCCCGCAGGTGACCTTCTTTGTTTGAGTTCTGCTGTTGAAGGCTGCTCTCAGCCGCAGCCTGGCTTGCGTTCTCTTTGGGCTAGATGGACGGAGGGCCATGGCAACGCTGAGGCTCACTCTGGAGCACATTCTGCCTGTGGCAGAGATGGGGGAGAGAAGGAGAGTGGAAGCTTTTTCCAGAAACTTCCACCGCTTCCAGAACCTTCTGCCATCTCCAACGTGCAGGTTATTTCACTGAGCAAAATCGATTTGCCAGCAGCCAACATGGGTCCCAGGGTGAATCACTCATCTCCAGGACAGGACAGGGACAGATGCTCCCTGCATGGATGGACAGCTCGGGGGACCCACATTCTTCAGGATCAGCTGATGCGGGAGGAATCCCAGCTCAGCTCTCCAGCGAGAAGCAGCCAGGAGGAGACCTGCAGCCCAGTGGGAAGAGCAGAAACCTGGAAGTAACTAAGTTGCCTCCTTTCTGAGTAGGGAAAGGTTAAAATGTTCCAGGAAGAAGGGCTGCCTAGCGCTTGGCTTCCCAGTGCACAGAGGTTAAAAGCTTGAAATCAGATTTGTGGGTTCAAATCCCACTCAAGCCGTGGGACCTGGGCAGTTAGGTTCCTCTCCAGCTTCCCTTACCTTACCTGGAAAAAGATGGTAAATAATATCAATAGTACTTGCCCCAAAGGACAGTGGTGACAATTACATGACTTAAGTGTGGAATACTCTTACCGCATAGCCTGGCAGATGTTAAAGATGGAAGAAATGTTAGTTTTAATTATATATTCTTTATGAGTAAGTTTATCATTATAATTACTCATCTTTAGCAATAGTTAAAGGGAGTGATAACTAAAAAAATGTACCTCCTGAGGTTGAGGCGAGAGAAATTGAAAACCAAGGCTGATCTTTTTTTTTTTTTTTTTGCGGTATGCGGGCCTCTCACTGTTGTGGCCTCTCCCATTGCGGAGCACAGGCTCCGGACGCGCAGGCTCAGCGGCCACGGCTCACGGGCCCAGCCGCTCTGCGGCATGTGGGATCTTCCCGGACCGGGGCACGAACCCGTGTCCCCTGCATCGGCAGGCGGACTCTCAACCACTGCGCCACCAGGGAAGCCCACCAAGGCTGATCTTAACGATATTGACAACATTGTGTCAAACCGTGAAGAGGAATAACTAATATTTTAAAAAGCAAAAATTTTTGCTGGCCCATTCGAGTCCGTTTACATGATAAAATTGGACTATTTTCCACTGATTTTTGCTATCTCAGCTCTGCGTCAGACCAGTGTCTGGAAAAGAGATGTCCCAGCGATGGGACAAAAACCAGGTGTCTGAGGATCCCTTCTAAAACCTGAGCTTAAATGTTTTAAGCAGCAAAAATAAGTGCCCCCCCCCCAAGTAACAGAAAAATAAGCAATGAGGGAAAGAAAAGAAATTAGGAAATTAAATTGAGATGTCCTGGTAAATGCCTAAGCAGTGACAATTACTTTTTCCTGCCAAACATGGTGAACTGCTTTTTCTCCTATTTTCTCCCTAGAGAGTAAAGAAATTATTGCATGATAAGTCATTTATCTTCAGTGCAGGTACAACAGGATATAACCACATATTACCCAAAATGGGGAATTCACGTCACATTATTTTCCATCGGTGAGTAATAGACGGGAAATGGGAAATGTCACTACAAGGCTGGCTGGCCATCTGGTCAAAGCCTCTCTATGAATACGGCAGCTGATCTACATGGAAATATTAAAGCAACAAAGTCCGAATCTGTTTTGCTTCTCCGGGGAACTTCAGTTCATGCATGGAAGGAAGGCAATAAAGTCCAATTATTCTGGATGGGGCTATGCAAGGCATATGAAAATTATCTCATGTTGGGTAGCTCTAAAGCTAAGTATTTTTTAAAATAGCCATCAGTCACTCCAAGTAACAAAATCAAACAAACTGATCAATCTCTGCGGACCTACACATTAATCAAAAGATGGTGGTGAGATGTTGGCAATTTTTCATTATTCCACGTGTAATATTTTACGTCTGACATGCTGACAGGGTGGTCCGAATAGATGAAATTATCACGTCCGAAAGGAAGGACAGTTCAGCTTCGTGTGTTGGACCATCTAGGCATTGCCTGTTGAATACGGATCCCCAAGTTTTCCCTTTTAAAGTGTTTGCTTTCCTCTTATTTGGGGTGCACGGTCCCTGGAGGTGACAGTGACAATAATAAGGGGCTCTTACTTGGAGCATGGGGAAACCCAGCGCCTCTCCAGTGGTCCTCAGAGCCAAGGTTCTGTCCATCAACGTCCCATGTCTCAGGAGGTCAGTGGATTGGCCCCGCCATGCCCAGAAGGAGCCTGTTTGACTTTGGAGGTGAGATGGATTGTACTACGCAGTAGGTGACGATCAGACCCAGAGGAGAGATTAGTTAAAATCAAACTGGAGTGAAGTCTGTCTCAGGTATGACTGCTCAGGCCAGCCTCACGAGTGTGGTGTGTTCATCAGCTTAAAGTTGATTTGAATGAACACACCTAAAAAATACTAATAAAGTCCTTCATCTGTTTTTATTTTTTCTACCTCAGTGAAAATATAAACATCCCAATGGGTCCCTCTGGACTTTCAGATCTCTGAGTCTTTGGTCAAGTCAGTCCATTTCTCTAGGGCTCAGCTTCATCATCTGTGAAATGAGAGTGAACGCTAGATCAGGGGCGGCAGGCTAGGACCGTGGGCCAGACCCGGCCCTCTGCCTGTTTTTGTAAATAAAGTTTTATTGGAACACACCTATGCCCTTTGGGTCTGTGTCATCATGGCTGCTTTCACACTACAAGGGCTGAGTTAAGCAGTTGTAACAGAGACTGTGTGGCCAGCAAAGCCTAACATATGTACTGTCTGGCCCGTTACAGTAAGAGTTTGCTGGCCCCTGGGCCAGGTGATTCCCACAGAGGTCCCTTCCAGCCCTGAAATCTGTGATTCTGAGAAGGAAAGAATAGGAGGCCTTTGGGTACCTGAGTGGAAGGGACAGCACTGAGGAGAGGAAAGGTCAGAAGGGGACGCTGCATGGGCCAAAATAAACATTCCTTTTCCCTCGTGATGTTGCTTCCCTCTGGCCCACAGGCCATGCTTTGGGGGCCCACAGAGAGCGGCCCCAGCTCACGTTTTCAAGATGCGACAACCCTTCGGCAGCAGACAATTCCCAATAAGGAAATTGATGATGCCAGGGGCTCCCCACACCTTGCAAGGGCCTGACCCTCCACGTGCAGGACAGTGTGCAGCTGGGGGTCACACTGGGGATCTTGTGGGTGGCCCCTCACCACCAGGGCCTGATTCCACCCCAAGGGCATCTGCTCTTGTCTACTTTGCTCTGGGCACCCCACGTGTGGCTGCCAGACCTGGCCCGACCCTCCCCACCCTGTCACTTGTCTGCTCGGGAAGTCACCGTTCAAAGCTTCTGCCAAGTTTCCCCCTCAGTCTGGCCTCATGCCAGCTTCTCTGCTGTTTCCTGCCTTCCCTGCCTCGGCCTGGGGGCTCTTCTCCATCCTCTGACCACCTGCAGCAACCCCCTGACCACTGTGCTGCTCCTCCAGCCCCAGATCCTCCTCTTTCTCTCCACCCTTAGTTTCAATGTCTTCATCCCTCAAGGCTCAGCTCAGCGTTCACCTCCTCCAGGAAGCCCACCAGTCTCTCCTGTCCCCCCAACTCCCCTAGCATATTTCAGCAGACCAGCAGCTACTCATTCTGTGTACTTCGGTTCCGTCTCTGTGCACAACCACATGCCCTTGACATCAGGGTCTCCGTCTCTTATTTCTCTTGAGGTCACAGCATCGGGCCTTGACTAGGAGTCAGCGCTTAATTGATTCTCGAGTGGTCTGGGCAGCCCTGCCAAGGAGGGCCTGGCGTTTACTCTCCGCATATTTCACAGAGCTCCTGCGTGTAGGTGGAGGGTTCTGTACAGCTGTATAAGGTCCACAGAGCAGCTTCTGAGGGCAGGAGATGAAGAAGGCTCTCAAAGGGCCCAGAACTCCAAGGGCATGAGTCAAGGTGGCCCAGCAGCCCAGGGAGGGCCAAGCGAGGGCACCTTGCATCTGTGCCTTGCGTCCCCAGCACGCGCCAGAATGACGTGAGAAAAGACGGGCGTCCTGGACCCTCACTCACCCCGGGTCCCAGTTCCAGTCCCGCTGTGTGTCACAGCCTGGTGCAGACGACGTGGGACAGGACGTCTCCACACGGGTCCTGTTTCCCGTCCTACCAAGCGCCTACTGGTCCTGCCAGAAAGTGGCCAGTGGCTGCACCTGAATGTGACATTTGAACGCCAAGTGACTGCATTCGCCCTAGTGGGCCCAGGTCCAGCAGGTTCTGGGTATATGATCCCGGCTATTGCATGGCATCAGGCAGACCATTCCCCTGGCTACTGGGCCTCCACCACGGTCACGTGAGGCCTCACCTGAAGGGAGGGGAGCTTAGTTCTCACTGTAAGTGGCTCTCCTATTTCCCTCGTGCAGCGTAAAATTCAAGGCAGATGAATGTTGCCAGCAGCTTGCACTGCTGAGGAAGTGGGGGGCGGGATGGAGCTACAGGAGGATTTCTTGTGCTTGTGGAGGGCAGTCAGGCCCCGGTGTTGAGGTCACGTGCCTCCCCATACTGTCATGTTACCGCTCTACTGTCCTGGACGTAATGCTCCAGGGGCAGCAGGATGAACGCATCTCAGAGCAGGCAATCGAGTGATGGGGACGTCCCTTCCCATTTGTCATTTGGGAGGGTGCCTAATCCACTTTCCACCCAAACTGGGAAACTTCCTAGATTATTTACTAAATCATTAAAGTTTAAGTCCTGAGTTCAGTCCCTCGTTTGCAAAAGTTTGGGTGAACACAGATATCTAAACAATTTAGCCTAAGAATATTCCTTTTGGCACATACACACACACACACACACGCACACACACACACAACATTTATCTGTGTCCAGATGAAGTTTCAAGAGATGGATCTGTGCTTTCCAAAACGTGATTTCCTGCAAGATGTGCAGGAAACCAACCTATTATTTGAAGCCATCTGTTTGCTCTGTACAAAGGCAATGAAAAGAAATACACACAGAGGGCGATAGAGACTGTAGCCCTCGCGTGTGGGGTGTACTGGGTGTGCTCAGGCTCGCACCTTGCTCCCTGGAGCTGGGAGGGTGGAAGCATCGAGGAGGGAGAGGGTACATTCAGGACAGTGAGTGACACTGGACGGAACAGTGTGGGGAGGGGGACGGTCCCCGCCGAGTGCCCTGGTTGGTCTCAGGCTTGGTCTCTGCAATGACATGGGTGTCTGCCCACATCATCTAGTATGTGTGTACCATCTCATCTCTCCCTTTTCCTTAGCAAACTCCTCTGCTCCCAGGAAGATCACGCACGAACACCAGGGATCTGTGGCTGGCGGTGCCGGGGCGGTAGAGGCAAGGTCCTCTCTGCTCATGACCTAGTCACCGAGACCGACATACTCCCTGTTTGTCGGGGACCCAGCAGATGATTGAAATGGAATGGGAAAAAGTTATCTCAGGGTAAAAGCTACACTCCTCTCAAACTTACCTTGAGTCCCAAAGGCCAAAGTTTGCAAAAGAGAGAAATGACACTACTTCCCTTCAAATTGGAAATTGTGGTTTGTAATTTATGTGTGGAATTCCAGGGCACAGGGCATCTTCTTGCACTGTTCTCGGGTTACCTTCCCCCGCGCATCTGTATCCTGTTCTCTGGAAGGGACCATATATCACAGCGTCCTCCAGATGCCATCGCATGGAGTTGGTGAAATCCAGGGCAACCGGAATGGTCAGGGCTGCATTTCTGTTCTCCAAAGGGGCTGGGCTGGGGACGGGGGAGTGCAGGGCCCGGCTTCTCCCGCCTTTGCCTTTGCTGGCCTTGGGGCAGGAATGTTTGAAAAGCCTTCACCCCATCCTGGGGAGCTCTCAGTGTCTCCCAGAGTTAATAAATGAGGACAGGAAGGACGCATGTGTGCCAAGCCAGGATGCACAGTTCGGGTCTGAGTCACTCCCCTGTGGTCCTGATGCTCTTTATTTCAAGACAGGCTCTGAGCCCACCAGGGTAATTACACATGTTCTCGTATAGAGTAGGCTCTGGAATTGGGAAAGAAAGGCCAGGCTGGCTGAGGGTGGGGTGTGGCTGGCTTGATTATATTGGACGTGAAAAGAAGATGAATTTTCTAATAAGCGTAGGTGCCAGTGAGCCCGCCATTATCTTAGTTTGAGACTCTAAGATAATTTATCCACAGGAGGAACGCAGAGATTTTGCTGGGAGGCGCAGGCCCTTATTTTTCAAGTTTAAGGCACGAATAAATTTCCTATAATAACTTGATAGGGATTTTTTAGCTGACATTTCACCATCGATAGAACATTCTAAAGCCTAAGAGCTTTAATAAAACACTAAATATTCTCCAACATGATTTTTTAGTTGGGAAATCACGACAATGCCGCCAGTTCCCTTGAGAAGTAAGGGACGGGGATGACAGATGCATTCCTCAGTCCTTACCCTGCTGCTCCCCCATCAGCCAGCCTGGGGCCCCAGCCCAGCACTGTCTCGGCATCAGGGCTGAATCGTTCTCTCCAGTCAGCATTCCAGCCCCCCACTGCCACCCCCAGCAGTGACCACCAGCTTTGGGCCTCACTGCGTTGCTCCCAAGACACCTGCCCACACAGATGCACCTCTGACGCGTGGAAGCTTATTTCCTTGGCAAAAAAAATTCCAACCCATTTACAGGACTCGATTTCAGGATTTTCTTGGAATGTTGTGAAAATCTGTGTCTTGGCCATGAGAACATTTAGAAGTGGAGGTCTGTGTGGCTCTGGTTACAGTATGGTATGTCTGTCCTAAATAGATACTCGGCAGGCCACCGAGCTCTCCTCTCCTGTGTATCAGTGAGCTGGGAAAGGAGGGAAACCACCTTTAGAAAAGGTTCCCACCCACCCACTACCTTTGTTCTTTTCTCCCTCTCCATCCTTCTCCAAGCGGGTACCAGAAGGGGCCATGTGATACCCCCTGCAGCTCCCAAAGCCAGCCGCCAGCCACTTCCACGGCGTAGCTCAGATACTGCCGAGAGCCTGTAGCATGGCCTGGTGGTTTAAGAAGAAGCTGGTCTTTACAAAACAGCCTCTGCTTTCAGACATTTTGTGGTCGTAGCCAAGTTTTTAAATCTTTGCTACTCAGTGCCTATCCCCCCAAAACGTGGACTTCTCTCTTCCCTTCTGAAATGGCAGCTTTTCAAGAAAGTCTGGCCTTCCCCCAAGTCTGGCCACTGCCATGCTGGGCCTTCTGCTGTGCGCAGCTCGAAAACTGAAGTGAGCCGCTGCTCAGACCACAGCGTCTGGCCTTCCACGGTCCCGCGAGAGTCGCTCTGCAAAGCCTCATCCATGGGGAAAACGGAGAAGAGGGTAGTGTTGTAAGAGACATAGCAGCTCCCTCCGGCCAAACGTCTAAGAAAAATGCACGATTTGGGGCTTCCCTAGTGGTGCAGTGGCTGGGAGTCCGCCTGCCGATGCAGGGGACACGGGTTCGTGCCTCGGTCCGGGAAGATCCCACATGCCGCGGAGCGGCTGGGCCCGTGAGCCATGGCCGCTGAGCCTGCGCATCCGGAGCCTATGCTCTGCAACGGGAGAGGCCACAGCAGTGAGAGGCCCGCGTACCGCCAAAAAAAAAAAAAAAGCACAACTTGTTTTCCATTCCCTGCCCGAGTGCCACGGGAGGCTCCTGTGATAGCACCATGTGGGCTGCACAGGCCTCGGAAAGAGATGTTTTACGTGGGGTCATCGTGGCTTCTGGTGGGTTGTTAGGATGTGTGGCGTCTGCAGCTCTTGTGAGTGGACTGGTGTCTCCCCAGTCACAACCTGCGACTGCGACCTTGTTTGGTAACAGGGCCTTTGCAGATATAGTTAAGATGAGGTCATGCTGGAGTCGGGTGGGTCCTAATCCGCTGACTGGTGTCCTTAAAAGAAGAGGGAAATTTGGACTCACAGACACACGGAGGGAAGACGGCCTAGTGAAGACGGAAGCAGACACTGGAGTGATGTGTCTACCGGCCAAGGCGTGCCAAGGATGACGGACGACCCCCAGAAGCTGGAGGAGGCGAGGGAGAATCCTCCCCTAGAGGCTTTAGAGGAGTGTGGCCATGCTGCCACCTTGACTGCAGCCTTCCAGCCTCCAGAACTGTGAGCAAGTACAGTAAGTCCCCTACATACAAACCAACCTTCAAGTTGCAAACTTTCAAAGATGCTAACACGCGTTCCATCAACGTCAGGCGTGAGTGACATTGCAGCCTGCCCTCCGTCTCCTATTGCTGACGACCCTTCCGTTCTCCCGTCTCCCACCTCCTCTCCCTCCTCCAGGCAGTAACTCTTCTTGCCTGTTCACTCGATGCCAGCCCCTGGATGCCAGCTGTTGCACTGTACTACTGTACTTTTCAAGGTACTGTACTGTAAGGTTAAAAATGTTTTATTTTTTATGTTTGTTTTTTATGTATTATTTGTGTGGAAAATATTATAAACCTATTACAGTACAGTACTACATAGCTTATTGTGTTAGTTGGGTACCTAGGAGAACTTTGTTGGACTTACGAACAAATTGGACTTACAAACATGCTGTCGGAATGGAACTCGTTCGTATGTAGGGGATTTACTGTAAACGGTTGTTTTAAGCCCCCCAGTTTGTGGTCATTGGTGACGGCAGCCCTAGGAGACTGCAACACCATCTCTGATGTCTGTGGTTCTTACAGCTGAATCACCTCCTCCTACGACCCTTTACCTGGTGAACTCTGGTATAAGTACTGAACCGAGTGGTTGGAAGTAAGGGAGAAGCTGCCACACCCGGGTAAAAATGGGATGTGTAACCAGTGTGGTTAGTATCTTCCTTTTCAGCAGCTGAACTGGGGAGAGATCCTCATGGTATGAAGCTGGTAGAGTTCAGAGATCAGAATGTGGACCCAGGGCTTGTCTCTTACTGGACTTGCTGGGAAACCAGAGAAGCTCATGGCTTTTCCTTATAATGACTGGGAGAGAAATAGCCCAGAAGGGAAAAGGAAAATAAAAATCGGTTTTGTCAGTGTCAAAGTTGCATTGGTTGGAGTTATGATCTTTTCCTACGAGAAGCACTTCCTCAAGCCCCAATTTGTACCCCTGTGAAGAGGCTTCTCGGTGCTGGTCTGGCATTAACTGTGTACCTGTCAGTCTTCCCCAAATTTTGGATAAATGCAGACAGAGACTATATTTTATCTTTGCCTTACTCCCTAAATGCATCTACCAAATGTGGCACTGGTATTCAATTAAACCCTTCATTGTTGAATTAAAGTCCTGGGAGCAGGCATAAGAGAGATTTTTTTATCATTTGATAAGATGAAATTTGCAATGTCATAGCATTTTGTGAAATTTTTGAAATTTTGAAAAAGAGGTGAAATTTGCAAAGCACTGGACTAGGTAGGCTGAAAACCACTTTCAGACCAGAAACAGAAAAATTGGGGTAACAGTATTAGTCAGAAACAGAACCCACAGGATGTGTGTGTACACACACACACACACACACACACACACAAATATTTATTTTAAGGAATTGATTGGCTCACATGACTGCAGAGGTTTGGCAAGTCCCAAATCTACAGGATAGGCCATCAGGCTGGAGACTCAGGGAGGAGCTGCAGTTCAAGTCCAAAGGCCGTCTGCTGGCAAAAGTTCTTCTTGCTCAGGGAGGTCAGACTATTAAGGCCTTCGACTGATTGGGTGAGGCCCACCCCCACGATGCGGAGCAATCTGCTTTACTCAAAGTCCACTGATTTAAATGTTAATCTCATAGTTAACCTGCACAGACACATCCAGAATAACATTTGACCAAATATCTGGGCTCCATGGCCCAATCAAGTCAATACATAAAATTAATCATCACAGTAATTGTCTGGTTACTGTTTCTCAATGGATGTGCCACTGATGTTTGAGGCAGAACAATTCTCCACTGTGCAGGGATGTCCCATCCATTGTGGGATGTTTAACATCTTTAGTCCCTGTCCACTCAACACCCATGATGTCCCCATCATTGTAACAATAAAAGTTGTGCCTGCACATTTCTGAACGTCCCCTCAGGGCATCTCCTGCCCAGGCTGGAGGACCAGTGATTGAGATGGACTAAGTGGTAACATTGCAGAAATGTTAGCAACATCAAGATGAATGGTAGGTTTCTCAGGTCTTGATGTTCACACTTCACATGGATACAGCCACTGTCTAATCCAAACTTTTTCTGTGAGGGGCCAGATAGCAAATATTCTAGGCTTTGGCACTACATGGTCTTCATCAGAACTACTCAACTCTGCACTGGTACGGCAAAACCAGCCACGGGCAACATATATAAATGAATGAATGTGGCTGTGTTCCAATAAAACTTTATTTAGAGACACTGAAATTGGAATATAATTTTTCATGTGCCATGAAATATTATTCTTGACTTTTCCCCAACCACTTAAAATGTGAGAACCATTCTTAGCTTGCAGGCAATCTGAATTTAACTTTTACTTTTATGCCCCATGAACTCACTGTGTGTTCAGCTAATAATTGAATGAAGGCTTCAATAAATGTTCATTGAATTGAGTGAAATGGGAATTGATCAAATACAGTGCTTTTCAAACTTTATTTTTATCAGCAGAAACTTGGAATTTGAATCTTAGAGAAACCCCAATGTTTGAAACAAACATAGTATTTTATTAGTAAAGTTTTATTTTATGAGTTCAAATGGATAACATTTGTATATTTTGATGGATACAAAAATCAAGGGGAGAACTTTCCTGGTGGCGCAGTGGTTAAGAATCCGCCTGCCAATGCAGGGGACACGGGTTCGAGCCCTGGTCCGGGAAGATCCCACATGCCGCGGAGCAACTAAGCCCGTTCACCACAACTCCTGAGCCCGCGTGCCACAACTACTGAAGCCTGCACGCCTAGAGCCCATGCTCCACAACAAGAGAAGCCACCACAGTGAGAAGCCCGTGCACCGCAACGAAGAGTAGCGCCCGCTCACCATAACTAGAGAAAGCCCGCACAGCAATGAAGACCCAACACAACCAAAAATTAAAAAAAAAAAAAATCAAGGGGAAGCTCCAGATGGCTGTGTCAAGATGCTCTTTGATTAAACTGTCCAGATGATTGAAAAGAGAGAGAAAGGGAAGTTTCTCTTCCAAAGCAGAGCCACCGACGATATCTAATGGTGGTTTATATTCTTACTCATAAATATAGAAGTCAGACAAGAAGCATCAAAAACTTTGAATAGGGCTTCCCTGGTGGCGCAGTGGTTGAGAGTCCGCCTGCCGATGCGGGGGACACGGGTTCGTGCCCCGGTCCAGGAGGATCCCGCATGCCGCGGAGCGGCTGGGCCCGTGAGCCATGGCCTCTGAGCCTGCACGTCCAGAGCCTGTGCTCCGCAACGGGAGAGGCCACAACAGTGAGAGGCCCGCGTACCGCAAAAAAAAAACAACAAAAAACCAAAACTTTGAATAGATGACAAATGCAATCTCGTGGTTGGGCATGCCACAAGGTGTTTTTACACAATGGGCTCCTATGGCTGTGAGAAGGTTATAGCTCTGCTCCCACAATTTTACATAACTGGATAAGGGCAAGTCTGAACTTTTAAAAGATCAATGCAGGAGATAGAAACTTCGGGCCCCTGGCACATTAGCAATAAATGCAGATCCCTCAGAGAAATGCTGGAAGAAGCTTGATTCCCAGGAGGGCACAAAGAGAAAGCAAAAGGAAGCCCAATTTAACACACAGGTGATCTCCCATGTCTGAACAATTCATGTGTATTTGAGTATCTGAAAGTTTATGATGTTTTTATTACGGTTTTTTAGTAATTAGAATTTTGTTAATATTTTTTAAATTGTGGTAAAATATATGTAACATAAAACTTATCATTTTAATCATTTTTAAGTGTGGAATTCAGTGACATTAAGTATATGCATATTGTGTAACCATCGCCACTGTCCGTTTTCCAGACTTTTCACCATCCCAAACAGAAACTGTGTAGGCATGAAACACTAACCTATTCCTCCCTCCCCCAGCCCCTGGCAACCACTACCCTACTTTCTGTCTCTACGAATTCGACAATTCTAGCTACCTCATACACGTGGAATCGTACAGTATTTGTCATTTTGTCATACTTCACTTAGCGTAATGCTTTCAAGGTTCATCCATGTTGTTGTATATGTCAGAGCTTTATTCCTTTTTAAGCCTGAATAATATTCCATTGTATGGATAGAACACATTTTATCCATGCATCTATCAACGGACGCTTGGGTTGTTGTCACCTTTGGGCTTTTGTGAATAATGCTGCTATGAACATGGCTGTTTGTATCCGTTTGAGTCCTTGCTTTCGGTTCTTTGCGATATATATCTAGGAGTGGAATTGCTAAATCTTATGTTTAATTTTTTTGAGGAATCTTCATACTGGGTTCCAGTTTCTCCACATCCCTACCAACACTTGTTTCCTGTTTTTTGATTTTATCTTGTTTCTCATGTGAATCAGGAAAGTTTTTAAATGAGATTTGAGTTGTGTGTTTGCAGCCCCTGAAGTACTTTCATGTCACTTTTAAGTTCCACAGATTAGTTCAAAACCTGGTGCTGGTTTGTTTATTTTTCTTACCCCCTCTCAGACTTTGTGATTTAAGAGTAAGCCTTCCTCGACCTCACTCTAAGAAGTGAGTGGGGTGATTGATTTCAAGCCGAAGGTGAGACTGGGAAAGGAAACAGATACCTGCATGCGAGGGCTGGTGTTCAGAGCCCATGGAGACCAGCCACCCACCGCTTTAGGATCAGGTTAAATGAGAAACCACTGGGTCCTCCTCCCTCTCTCTCCCTGGGTCTCTCTCTTTGTCTCTGCCTCTGTTTCTGTCAGTCTCTGTCTCTCTTTATCTGTCTCTCTCTCTCTCTCTGTCTGTCTCTGTCTCTCACTCTCCCCCTCGCTCCCCCAGGCAACCACGATAAGTCAGACTTCATTTCCCTGTTCTGCCTTTACGGACTCAGCACCAACAATGCAGTGTTTAAACTCCAGTTTAGAACATTTTACATCAAGAGCAGTTTGGGGTCCCTGGAGTTTAATTCAGGTAGACTCCGCCACAGACCAATCAAAAGCATCACCACTTCTGGGGAAATTCGTGGTGGATGCTGGGAACACTGCAGGCGGCCGTCTCCCGGGCTTTCTCGCCTCTTCCCCACTGCAAGGTGGCGTGGAGCCACCTCCAAACTGCTGCGACTCCACTGCCGCCCGCACGGGGCTCGGCTGGTCGCGGCCCCTGCAGCCCACACTCAGCTCGGCAAGGCTGTGGCTCTGCTCCGGGCAGGGCTGCCCCACCACACGCTGGTTCTAGCCCTCAGGAGGCTGCTAAGGTGTAGAAGCTGGGGCTTCCTGCTCCAGGGGACGTAAATGTTCCCTCCAAATAGCCTGAGGTTGTGATGGCTCCTCTGACCTCCCAAGTGCGGCTCCTGCCTCTGTTAGGGGCTCGTATCAAATGCCCAAGGTCCAGACTGAGAAGCCACTTGTCTGACAACCTCCTACCCCACACCTGCCGCCCAGCTCTCCCCCCGAGATGCCAGGGGAATGAGTGCCCCTGTCACAGGATGGGTTCCCTGCCTCCCCAAAGCTCCCTCTCTCCTTCCAGCCACAAGGCTCATGACCTCTTCTCCATTCTGGAGTATATTCCAGTGCCCAGGAGGCATGGTCCTAGGACCCAAAGATGCCCCTAGATGTGCCCAAGGAGCTTGAGACCTCATAATCAGATGGGGCTCCTGCTGACTGCTATGTCAGTTAGGATGCATTGGGCTGCAAGTAACAGATAATCCCACCTCAACAGAAAGAACAATGTGCCCTCTCACTGAGCAGAAGTCCCAAGGTAGAGCAGCTCTGGGGTAGGTTGATTCAGTGGCTCCATAAGGTCTTCAAAGACTCAGGTTTTCCCATCTTTCTAGCAGCATTCTCAAAGTTTGGCTTGGTCCCCAGGGTAGCTCCCCAAAGAGCAAAATGGCTGCTGCACCGCTAGGCACCACATCCAGACACTATGATATCCAGCAGAAGGGAGAAGATGTGCTTTCTCTTCTTCATTCCTCCTTTTAAGAGCAAGGAAGCTTTACCCAGCAGCCCCCCGGATATCCCCTTAAATCCCATTGGCCACAATTATATCACGTGATAAAGCTCAAGGAATCACTGCAGAGGGATGGGACCACACGATTACCTTGGGTGGAGTCACGTATCTATCGCGTACTTGCTTTGTTATATTTTTCACTCTTTCCCTTTTCTCATGTAAGAAATATATAGATATTTTCTTGTCCTAAATAATTTATTCAATACAGAAGTATGTTGAGTAAAAATATGAAAAGTGTCCTTTACAGACTTCCCCAATCTCACTTTCCTCCTCAGAAGGAAACTGTCTCTATTTTGGCATGTCCTCTTCCTGTCCCCTTTATGCATTTGCATATATGTGTATGTTCATACACACACAGACACTTTGCTTTATTTTTTACATAGATGGTATTTTGTTCAGCTACCAGCCTTTTTCCACTTAGCTCTCAGTACTCACAGATTTACTTCATTCACTTCAGTGGCAGAATATTAACCCATAGGTGGATATTCCATTGCTTTGCATTTTAACTCATTATTGATCGGGGGATTTTTTGCAGCAACTAATGCCTGTGGCCAGCGATGTGTTATGTAAATGAATATTGAAACGTCTCTGGTCAATAATTTTCAGGTAACAAAAGACGTATTAATAGCTTTTCAATCTTGTGTCTTATCCCCCAGCTAGATTATAAACATCCTGAGGGCGTATTTTTCTTTCTACCTCCAAGCACTTAACACAATATTTTCCTACAAAGTGAAAGTCAATTAACAGTTACTGATGGAAAGATTCTCTCTCTTGCCACATAAGAGTTGTCTTAGCACTTCTGACTGCTCGAGGTGGAGCCCTTTTCTGAGCCAGTAGAAGGGACACACCTCCATCATCTATCAGTTTATCACTCTTGTCTATCGACAGTGACCAGTCAATCTACTGACCAGGGAGAGTTGATAATTTTCCGCTTTCCTTTGGCAATGTTTTCTGGGTTCATTGCAGTCTCCCTGGCAGGTTGTCAATTCAGAGCACTTGGGCTACTTGCAACGTTATACGCTGTTCGGCTCACATAGGAGCATCAGGGCAGAGTTATTAACAGCCTGCACTTCCTGGAGAACCGTTTCAAGGGCTACTAATGGTGTTCACAGACGGTTGAGCTGGAACAGTTATCCATATGCCTAGACACACACTCTTAATAACCTCTTCCAGGTTTCTCGAGGCAGCACAACTACATAAAATTGGTTACAACTGAACCTATTCTAGACCCTTTGGTGGGGAGAAATTACTTCAATATGAGGCTATCACCTCAAAACAGATCAACCAAATTTAGGACTGGATGAACTTCTCCGAGCAATCACTCTCGAAGCAGATGTTGGCATTCAGACCTGCTGATAGCATCAGTGAATATCATCTTGGGCTTTGGTGGGGCTCCTTGTACTTCTGAATCTGCTGAGCTTCCTGTAGTAGCCGAAAAAATTACCATTGTGAATGAGCAAAGAAAAGAAACACATGTCTCCCAGATGTGCTCTTGCACTGGAGAGCACTCTCAAAATTTGGACCTTAACAGGAAACCTGGAACGATGAAAGGAAATCAAGCAATAGGAATGAGAAATTAGTTTATGTCCCTCAGCTGATAACACACAAGGGGAAACTTCTGGATCAATCATTTTAATTACTATTGGTTATGAAAACTATGGTCCCAACCGCTAAGAAGTCTACAATTGAATTGGGGAAAGAGGGCATCCACATCTGGAAAATTGGACAATGATACAAGGCCATACAAGATCGAGACTAAATAAATGCCTATTAGGGGTTTGGAGGGAGAATCCACTGAGAGAGTGAGGCTTCCAAACAGGGCTGGTTATCTGTCCTGATACACTCTGAGAGGATCATGCTTGACCATGCCTGTTCACTTATTTTTTGAACAAGCAATTTTCTCTGGGGACACCACCTGCATTTCTTTGCCAGCTTGGGTGCTTCTAGATGTGTCTTCAGCTGCTGAACTTGAAAGGTTCCCAGCCCACCTCCCTCTGTGTTCCTACCACCACCCTTTCCTTGAAATAGCCATGGCCATCGAAGACCTTGACTACCTTTCTCTCTTCACCCACACCTCCTACCTCACCCTATTTGTTGGCAGATAGAAAAGACAGAATCAGGAGAAAACCTAGATACCTCTTGTTAAAAGAGGTTAAGAGGGTTCATAATAAACAGGTCAGAGCCCAACTGGAGGGATTTAGCTGAGGGTTCCCATGCAGGCTCCACCCCCATGCCCGGGCACTGGGGTCCCCAACACCCCGTGTGGGTGTTTCTGTAGACAAATATTTTTTTCAGGCCGACATTGGATTACATGACTGCAGACCTCGGGATTCAAAAGGGAAAGAAGAAACCTTCACAGCAACTTGGGTTTTCTTTCAAGGGGCGTTTCCTCTACAGACGGTTTTGTTTTAACTGGTAATTCAAGGTGGGCAAAACAGTCCTGGAGAAATGGGTTTTCCTCCTCTCCAAGCCTGTCTCTCCAAGAGGAACAGACACAGGCAAGGCCACAGGGCCCGCCCTCCTAACTAGAGCCAACTGCTCCTGTGAGCTTATGGTCTGGTCTGCTTCAATTTCTCATGTGTTGCCTTTCTAGGGGCTGCGAGGCCCAGCGATCTGGACACAGGCCAAGAAGTCAAGAACTGCTGGAGTCCAGGCCTCCGCTCTTGTGTTGACACCAGTGACCACCCAGCCCAGCCAAATCATATGGCCCTGTTTTCCTGATGTATAAGGTGCGTAGAATGCTTTCCCCACCAAAAGAGGACTCCAAGGGATTAATTAGTTAAAATCTGTAAACGTGTATCATTATAATTGTTATTCCAGTTTCTAGTTAAAACCAAACTGGCCAGAAGGAAAGAAAATACCAGCCCTGCCTCTGAGGGCAGCTACCTTTGCTTTTCCGGTATTTCCAGTCTGGCTGGTAGGAGAAGGTCCTGGGAAGCTCAGTGCTTGCTGGGCCTGAGCCTGGAGCTGTGCTCACCACGTTTGAGGATGAGGAGGTCAAGAATCCAACTGAGCCCGGGATACAACTGGGCTGTGAAAGTTCAGACCATTCCCTCTAGCAGAGGCCAGACATCTCTCGTGAGACCCAGACGCAGTATGTCTACAGTAGGGCCCTGAGTCTGTAGGTTCTGTGGGGATAGACAGGTTGTGTAGGTGATCATAAACAGATGTTTGGTTTCTAAGGTGTTAATCTAAAACCAGTGCCTCTGAGGGAGTGACTACTGCTTTCCTCAAGAGAAGATACTCTGGACCTCGAGAAAAGTTCTGCATGGTAGGGCAGGCCTCCCCTCCACAGCGACTCGGCCCTGACCATACTGTCTTCTTCATGGGAGACCCTCAATGGACCTCAGGCAACTCAGCACAGCTCCCTTTCTCTGGGTCTAAATAAATCCACCCCATTCCAACTCCTGCTTCCAAGTGGGAAACACCACACCCAAACATCTACCTTTCTCCGAACGTACCAGAAAGTACAGCCGCAGGCCTCTCTCCCCGTGGACTTCCGGTCTGAGCCAAGATGGCCGACACCGGAAGTGCCTTCAGGCACAGGGCAGGAGCTCCTCCCACTCCGCCAAGGAAGTCAGGGCGTAAGGCAGGAAGCATAGCAACCGTGCCCGGGGCCAGCTGGAGACAGGATAACAATTTGCCACTGTCGCAATGGGTGGTTTTAAAATATTTGTTCAATATTTACTTGGAGGAAAGGCTGAGTCCTCGAAATAAAATAAGGAAGGGCCCAACAGGAGAAAAGGTCCTCAGGAGGGAGTCTCAGCCTGTCCCCCACCTCCAGGAAATTCGTTTCTGGCCCCAAATTTGCAGCCCACCCCCTCTGCAAAACAGAAGCCCCACAGTTAAGGGTACACACCTGTCTCAGAAGACACTGTCCCGCACAGGCCCCTCAGAACCCCTCATTCAAGTATTCCTTCCCTTCCCCCCCCTCCCCCCCCCCCCCCCCCCCCGCTATTTTCCCTCAAGGCAGATCTGGAAAAGACTGTTGTCTCTCTGTCTTGCTACTGTTTTCAGTAATGCTGCAACTGTTGGGCTGCCCGCCCCCCCTCCCCCCCTCCGCCGCCCAGGGCTGAAAGGAAATGTGGTTTCTTTCCAAGTGCACTGGGAGGCCTGAGTGCTCTGGTGTGTCTGTAGCGGGGGCTCTGTGCCTGCGCACCCCCTGCACACCACTCCTTGCAACCCGGGCCCCCCAGTGTATGTCAGACTGGCCATGACATAGAAGGTGCACAGAAGTTAGGAAGGATTGCTCTCGGGGTCTTTAGAAGGTTAATTCTGGCTTCTGCCTTGACACCCCCTTCACATGCCCTTGGTCATCTCTCCCAAGCCCACAGGGCTGCTTGGGGTGCTCATTGCAATTGCAGAGGACTTCATCTGTCCCCAGGAGCTCTCTGACCTTCACCCTCTGCTTCCTCCACCATTTCCAGGAAGGCAACTTGAGCTGCCTGGAAACTGGCTTTCTGACATCGAGCATAATAGTCTTCCGTTGTCCTTTGAGGCAAGTCCAGAAAAATCACCCGAACACCTTTTCCTTGGAATTATGGGTCAAAACTGTTACCTGGAACATGAAATAAGTGGCAGAAAGAAAGCCCAACGCAGAGTAAGCAGTGTGTTTTGCAGAACACACTCACCTCGGGAGGGCACTGAAAATACTCGTTAGCCAGGAGCGCAGGGCTGAAGGCCCCAAGGTGGCCTGGGAGCCTCCCTCCCAGCTCTCATCCTGCGAGTACAGAGCGCGGTGGGGGGTGTGGGTGTGTAGTAATTACATGTAACTTTTAAGGTAAGTATTTCTGAGACCAGTGTTATCAGAATGAACCGGCACTGTGCAAGGTAGAAATAAGAAGTGTGCGTCCCATTTGCAAATGGTAACAGCATTGCTGGTAGCCGAGACACTTCCTCTATTTGTGAAGCGGGCCAGGCAACCCGTTTTTTATTTAGTTAACCAACCGCAATCCCTTTCCATTTCCACATAGTAATTAAATCCTCGAGCAGTTGTCTCTGGGCTTTGTCACCTGGTGGTGGCCATGATGCCTGCGAGCCTTGCGTCCCCTGCCGCGTGGTCCGCTGGGTTTTAGGCAGCCCCTCAGGCTGATATTGCTTGTCGCTAAAAATATTCACCAGTCATGGGTGAGAACAATCTCGGAGTTGTGGTTTCTTCCTCGATGTCAGCCAATTTCTCCTGACCTTTAGGGCATGGCAGTTGTATGCAACCCCTCGTTTCAGGATATATCTTTGGCTGACTAATGTTTGTTGCCGTTTCTTGTAGCTCTCGATATTCTGCAATAGACGCTTTGTTCCATATTAAATTAATACTTATTTTTACTTGAAAAAACAAAATAAAAGAGCGTGATATTAGAAATGAAAGTGCTTCTCTCTAGTCTCAACCCTTAGCTCTACTTCCCAGAGGTGACCCCTGTGGACAGATACAGCCTCGGAAGGACCCTCTGCGTCATCAAAGGGCATGTGTTGCTTTTTTACGCAAATAGGATCATACTGTACCCACTGGATTTCAACTTGCTTCCTTTACTTAAAATTGTATCTTGGAACTCTTTGCACATCAGAACCTTGAGAGGCATTTACTCTTTCAGTGGGGTGTCCTAGTGCAGTTTATGGACGCTATCCCCGTTAGCTTGTCTCTTATCAAGGACATTTAGCTTTTATCTAGTTGTGGTTTTTTTCTCCCACAAGAGTCAATGAGTATTGGATATTGTACTGTGTGTCTTTGCATGCTTTAAGAGTATAACTGTGGGATGAATTTCTACAGCTGGGTTAAAGAGTAGTCACAATTTACGCCTCGATAATGATTACCAAATTGCTTTCCAAAAAAGACACTGACAGTATGATAATGCAACAGGGCAGTTTTTAGAGAAGCAAAATGGCCAACTCAATTATCCATAAATGGACACGGACGGTGCATTAAGCCTCCCTTCCATCAAAGCCAGGTGATTTGGGCCGGATTAAGCCAGGAAAGAATTTAACTATGGACTTCTCTCTGCGTTTCTCTTCTGAAGCTAAATATATAAGATATGGGCAATTCTGACTGGTTTTGTATTTTCTTTTCACTGCAGCCCCTGAGTTCCTCTTGTCCCAAGGTCAATTTGCTGTGTGTGTGCGTTGGGCAAAGGGCCAGCTCAGGGGTGGTGCTGCAGGGTTTCTGAGCCTTTGTAGAGCTGGGGGTGTTCTGGGGTGAGCTGCCAACTGTGGGTTCAGAGGCTGGGGCTCCCTGAGGTGTGCTGCTTTAGGATTTCTTTTTACCTCTCTAGTCATCCTATCCTTCACAATCCAAGTGTTCCTGTTCTTTGGCCCTTTTCTGCCTGTATTGTCCACTAGAAAATTATTAAGGGGGTTGGTAGGGTCATAGTTCTGGGGTGCCCTCCTTTGGCAGCTCAGGGTGGGCTTCTGCAGTGTTTCTCAAGCTATCTGGGGTGAAGGCCTACTCTTTTTATTTTAAATTTCCAATCTGTTATGGACCGATACTTTTGCAAAATATTAGAAAAGTTGAATTACTAGAAAAATGAAATAAAAAAAAGGCATATAAAACACAAGCCCAATTTCTTTTTCTTACATTTAACAGACATAACATTACTTTATTGATATTTTGCTGTAAAAGTGTTTTGAAATGTTTACCCCCAGTTTCTGTTCTCATCTCACTGGAGAGATGGGGAACAGTTTGAGTCGCACTGCTCAAAGCATATCTCCAGAAGCTTCTGCAGGCTTCCTTTCCACCCTAAGGCCTCTATCATTTTGCTGGGAGAGGAATTCTCATCCAATAAGGGAAGTTGTCCCGGTTTGCAGCCATGGAGGCCCTGGGTCAATCCCCAAGGTTAACGTTGCATTTGGGTTTAAGCTCAGGGCTCTGCCCCACTGACCCCGGTCCTCTCCCCAACCCCAGCTTTTCCTGTGTGGGAAGCAGTAACTCCTGTGTGCAGGGTCCCCTAATCTGCTGGCTACACACCAGGAGACATCATATTCGTTCCTTCACATTTTACTTTCAATTTGATTTAAGTCAAACATCAACCTTCCCATCAGTATTACTGCCCCTTCTCTATAACCCGCTGCAGAAAGGCGAGACGTGACATCTGAGGATACGGATAAAAGGGAAGCGATAGTTTTTTCTATCAAGCCTTTAAAACGTCTCAATTCACTTTTTAACTAATTTTACACTTTGTGAGATACTTAGGATGGATCTTAATAGAAGGGAAATTATGAACAACAACCCCTCAAAATATGAGATTTTAAAAGTCTTTTGTCTTTAAAGGAGCAGACTGTTTCAATTTTAAATACTCAGAAAATTGGTTTTCCGATTTCCTTTTGGAACCTGAAGTAGCAGATCACAGCGGCATCTAGTGGACATTAGTTGTACAACAGATGGAGTAGCCGGCAGAAAAATTTAAAAACAGTAATTTTTAAGTACTGTATTTCCTTAATTATAAGACGCAGATTTTTTCGCAGTTTGAACATTTTTGAAGTTGAATTGTGGATTTTAATATATGGCACGTCACATTTTAATTAAAACTTTTCTTTTCTCAGTGATACTCTGTCTTACAATTGGTAGCATCTTAGTTTTGTCAAAATATGATTTTTCATATGAAACTTAGCAGGATGTTCATCCAGTCATCTTCTCAGTAATGTCATTGAACATCTACTTTATATCTGTAACTTATTGATTTATTGCATGTATTATATTCGCCACATATATTTTAATTGCATTATATTCCAAACTCTTACTTTTAAAGCATACTGTAGACCTTTCTCCTTTATGACACATTAATGCTTTGACATTAGTCAGGCCTAATGCCATGTATTTAAAAATTCATTATTGCTTTGGCCCAGTAGTTCTCAACACTGGCCACATTTAGAATTGCCTGCAGAATTTTCTAAACTATACCTAGCCAGACAGCACCTCTCAGGGATCTTATCTAATTGGTCTAAAGGTGAGGCCAGCACATTTGGAGCTTATAAAAGCGTCCGAAGCTTTTAAATTCTAACGTGCAGCCTGAGCTGAGAACTTTTTCCTGCATTTAAGTCAGATGCTTTTGAGATCATAAGGATTTTTTAATAGCTGAGAAATATTTGGTATTTTGTTTTATAGTAAACAACTCATGTCTTATAACTATCATAATTATGAATGCCAAGAAAATCTACTTTTAAAGCAATAGTGGATAATGCTACACCCATGGTATTCAAGAAAAATTCTTTCCTAAAGACATCATCATTTAGCGTATCATTAAATAATGTACAACTTGCATCTGATTCTTACACACTGACTCACAAAATATTATTTGAAGTGAATACCACAATGAGATCAGGAATGCTGAATAAGTGTAGAACAGTAGCTATAAAATGTACAAGATGTCACAGTAAATATATCTTTAATATACCACAAGCCTCTCAAGGAATGTCTACCAGCTAAAGAAAAAAAAAGTCTAAGATATCATTTCCTTGGAATACTCTTTTCTTGGCCTAGAGTGAGCTCTGCTAATTCCGGGACTGACCCCAAAGCCCACTACAGGGATGGCATAATTCCTGTTGACCTTCTGCCTAGTGCAGCAGTAGAATGTGATACCCCATCAGGCCACAGCAGGGATGAGAACAGTATTTCATGGGAGGCAGCTTAAAGAAGAAAGGACCTCGTTCATTTCTGGGCCCTACCAATTGCTAACTTTATAATCTTGTACAAATGACTGAACTCGTCAAATCTCTTATTTCTCAGCACACAGACTTAGGATAATAACACCAACGTCAGCTACTGCAGATATTAGAGTTAAAATATGTAGACGTGAAATGCACAATGGGCAGCAAATAGAAGAGCAATTACTATTATTCATCGTGGTTTCTTCTTAGTCCTTTTAGCTCATTGCAAAAAGTCAGAAGATGATGTTTTCCAGAATACTCCAGGCTGCATACTACCATTTACCCCCTCCAGCCGCCTCGTCCAGCCTCTAGGAACTGAGATCCATGTTTAGACAATAGCTTAGCCTCTTTGAGGTTCCTTGGATTCAATCAATAACTGGGCGTTTTTAATTCATAGGACTCTTTTTTCCTATCCTCGAGTGTTCTGTCAAGGCCTGAGTAACATAGTCCTAAAGTATTCTCCCTTCAATCCCTCTTTCCCCCAAAAGCAGCCTCTACCCAGGGCCAGCGACTGACTGGGAGCCTACCGTGTGTCCCTTCAAGTAGAGAGAACCATGGGTCCTTGAACGAAGGCCAGGCTGCTGATAAGAGATTAACAGAGGCTGGAGTCTCTGACGATCAAAGTGACCCTGTGGGTTTGGGACAGGAGAGCTGCGACCATGTCAACGCAGTAGAAACTATGGAAGGGAAACAGGAAGAAGAGGATCTTCAAACAGGAAACTTGGGAGTTCGTGGGCCCATTCCCTAAAGCCCACAAGTTCCGGTTTAGTTTCACTCAGCCCCAAATGTCCCAGATTCCACCCAGCACGACCCTCCCTGGATCGGAGGATGGTGGCCACATCCCAAGGGTCCTGTTTATGTTCTGACTGGATTTCAAACTCTTTCTACCACCCACACTAGTGAATCTCAATCATGCTTTCCACTTTTGTGAAAAAGAAATGTGACATGGACAGAAACTCCCGTTAATAGTGTATTTTAATGCCCTGCAGATATGTCACTAGAAACCCATGACTTTCTTCAATTTTCGTTTTGCTGATATAAACTGGGCTGATACATTTAATGCAAAGAGAATCCAGACTTAGGTGAGAGCTGTCAGCCCTCAGTAAACCACTGTTTGTTCCTTCCTCAAGGCGAGGAAAGAAGGTTCCGGCTGGGGTAGGTCATCACCAAGTGGCGCGCCCTCCTGTTACTGAGAAGGCGTGATCCCTGGAACTACTATCCCTGCTCCCTCCCCCTTCAATAGCTGGGTCACCTCAGGCCACTCAATCTCTCCGAGTTTGCTTTCTCATCATTAAGTGGGACCTAATAATACCCTCCGCATAGAACTTTGTGCGGATTAAATGAAACGATGTAAATGGAATAGCTGACACAGTGACGGTGATTATTACCCACATGTAACGTGGCATCAGATTGAAACTTGAGAGTAAACTTCGAGAGGGACCAGCTATCGAAAGTCAGTTGAACTTTTTAAAAGATGAGAAAATATGTAAGCAAAATTTTAGGAGCTAAAAATGGAATACATCTCCTTCCTGGGAAATAACCCTTCAGATCCTGTGTTGGGCAGGCAGTGGCTGGATGTGCCCCAGAGTTCCAAGGCATCACTGGGCAGCACGGGCTGGAGGCTGCAAAGCCCGATGCCCACCCTGACCTCAGGTTAGCTCCAGTCCAAGAAGCGGACATGGGGAAGCGCCCTCCGGCCCTCCCCACGTTTTATTTCATTTGCCCCCTGGTTTCTGTTAGAACTAGTGTTAGGCTCCTGCATCTGGGGCCGTGTGCTAACTTGCAATAAACAGACTAAAAAGCGGGAACTTTACAGCGAAGCCAAGTCAAACACCACTCTGAAAACCTATCCTGAGTTGCCCTGAGGTGTTTCCAAAAGCAAGACAAATATTAGCACTGAACAGCACGCTCTAATTCTCTGCCTGGGGCAGGGGGCTGGCAGGGGGGAACCAACATGGGAAGACAGGTACACTCTGTTTGTGGCTGGGCTCAGCACTGCCCAGGGGTCACTCCAAAGACCCCTCAGATTCTCCTGCTGGGCCCCTGATTTTGTGAAATGTCACCGTACCTCGGGAGACAATGGTGGCCCTTGAAACGACTGTTCACCTAGGAAGAAATGAATCATTTTTGGCTTTGCCCCAGCTGGCTTTATGAGCGGTAATAAGTCACTAGTTTATCTTCAGCTCTGCTAGCCCATTTAGAATCAATATTTATTGTCCACGTGTCTAGATCAGTGATTCTCAACTTTACCATGCATAAGAATCACCCGGACAGGGGCCAGGGCTGACCTCAAAACACAATTCTCGGACCCACCTCCTAAAATTCTGAATCAACAGATCTGGGTCGGAGCCCTGGAACCTACCTTTTAGCAAGCCATCCTGCAGGCTCTGAAACAGGCAGCCCTGAGGCCCACCTTTAGAAACTCTAAACACATCCTATACAGCAATTAAATTCTAATCCCGATCGTGTTGTGTTAACATCCCAAACTGACTCAACCCTTAATAAGTAATTCTCTGTGGACACCCAGGCCCATAAAGCCAACTGGCTGCATTTGTGCAAGTTTGAAGTGAAAATTTGTGGCGTGTTCTCGGTTCCTGGATTATGCCAGGAGAACCAAAGCAAAGACAGGTCACGGTCTTGGTCTTCAAAAAGCCTAAAATCTAGCTGGGGAGATGGCTTGTTAGTGAAACACCAGCGAACTGACGAGGCCATGAGCAGGTCAGGGGTGGAGCAACTGGCGGGCTGTCAAGGCTCTCAGGTGCTCGAAACGTGGGATGTGAGTGCGGCTTAGAGAGCTCGGCAGCGACACAAGGAATCCCATGCAATGCAGCAAGTGCGAACTGAGGCCTGTTGTGCACTGGCTCCACCATCCGGGAGTGGGCCCTGCTGGAAGGAGGGGACGGCGAGAGGAAGCAGGACAGCAGCCTGACCAGGGCTGGGCAGGCTGAGAGCAGAGAAGGGCGGGGTCTAGGACATGGGCTGACTGGCAACCACTTCGACAGTAGGGGGATGCGTGTCGGGGGGTAAGGAGACACGGTGAAAAGTCAGGTGCAGGAGTTTAGACGGTTGAATAGGTAAAGGTCAAATGGATTCCTTAGAGCGTAATATGAAGAGAAGGGCTTCTTCTGGAGAGAAGAAAAGAAACTGCGGGGACAGGCACAGTCAGACACCAGGTGAGCTGTGAGGCTGGGAGCTTCCACGGATGAATTCTGCCGAATTCTAGGGATTGAGTTCCATGGATTCCGGTGTCAGCGGAGGATGGGGGTGTACTGGGTTGAACAGTGTCTCCCTCCCCAAGTTCATGTCCTTCCTAGACTCTCAGAATGTGACCTTATCTGGACATAGGGCCATTGCAGATGTGATCAGCAGAGTTAAGATGAGGTCACACTGAGGAAAAGTGGACTCTTCATCCATTCTGACTGGCATCCTTATAAGAGGAGAAAAGACACACAGACAGACACAGAGGACGATGGCAGAGGCAGAGACTGGAGTGCCGGCTGTCAGCAGAAGCTGGAGAGGTGCGTGGGCAGATTCTCCCTCTGAACCCACAAGAAGGGACCAACCCTGCCCACACCTTGATTTTGGACTTCCAGCCCCCTAAAGGGTGAGAGAATACATTTCTGTTGTTGTAGCCCACCCCGTCTGTGGTTGTCAGACAGCCCTAAGAAACTAATACAGGGGGCTTGAGGAAGAAAAGAAGCTGAAGGGGCTTCCCTGGTGGCGCAGTGGTTGAGAGTCCGCCTGCTGATGCAGGGGACACGGGTTTGTGCCCCGGTCCGGGAAGATCCCACATGCCGCGGAGCGGCTGGGCCCGTGAGCTATGGTCGCTGAGCCTGCGCGTCCGGAGCCTGTGCTCCGCAACGGGAGAGGCCACAACAGTGAGAGGCCCGCGTACCGCAAAAAAAAGAAAGAAAAGAAGCTGAAGACAGGTCTCTAGGGAGCGCAGGATGGCCAGGTGATGGCCAAGAGTCGGCTGAGACAGGGCTGGAGCCCCAGGGAGCCTGGCAGTCACTGCCTTTCCCTCCATCATCGTCCAAGGACGACACGGGGCAAAGTTTTCGGAGGAGGAAGCGGGTAGACACAGCAGCTGCCCCGCTCTGCACTCCATGCATATCTTCTGATTCCCTCTTCCATGTATTTCCTGAACAGTTATCACAGTGAGGGACTTCCCTGGCGGTCCAGTGGTTAAGACTCCACTCTCCCAATGCAGGGGACATGGGTTCGATCCCTGGTCGGGGAACTAAGATCCTGCATGCCCCACGAGGCAGCCAAAACTAAACCAAACCAAAACAGAACAGTTACACAGTGGCCAGGTGCTTAGACAAGGTTTCTGGGCCACCCCCAGGACTTAAAGGATTTTTCTGGTTATCATGTGTACCAAATGATTGTCAAGAGCAGGCCTTGTTTTCCCACGCAGGCATTGGGTCGTTTCAAAGAGAAAACACAATGCCCCCATTTTCCTCACTAGATTCCCCCATAAAATCAAAACTGGAGAAAGCTGAAGACAGAATGGCCCCATTCACACGAAACCTCTAAAGGACAGTTTCCCATGAGTTGAGGGGATCATTGGCCCCCGCAAACTAGGGTGTTATGTCGCATACGTCTCAAGGTTTACCATCCTTGAGATCATCTCTCTCGCCCTCCCTCGGTGAAATTTCCTAAAAGCGGCTGCACAGAGGCCACTCTTCTGTCAGATCAGGGCCACTCAGTGCCCCAAGCTGTGCAAAGTGGAAAAAAAAGGTGCCTTATCCAGGAGGATGGATTGCAAAAAAGTGCCCCTGCTGAGTGAGCCGCTTAGAGGGAAATGACGTGACCCCCGGGGCAGGAACAAGGCTTGGCCAGTGGGGCCCTGGTTGGATCTCAGCTCCCACGAGGCCCACGTTTGCACAGCGCTGACACTGCCCGGACAGATGCGGCCAGCCGTGTCCCAGGGCACAACCGAGGCTCATTTTACCATCCCTTTATGGAGCCGAAGGACCCTGCTGAGGGGCGAGCCCACCTCTCTGGGGGCTGCCGGACGCTACAGCTGCTTCCTGTGCCTGTGTCTTTTCCCCGGGTGGCCCGGAGGAAGGCTTTGCTCTCCATCTTATCCATTTTCACA
This sequence comes from Tursiops truncatus, assembly GCF_011762595.2. NCBI lineage: Eukaryota > Metazoa > Chordata > Mammalia > Artiodactyla > Delphinidae > Tursiops > Tursiops truncatus. The sequence continues at coordinate 135,359,548 of NC_047037.1, read as the reverse complement.
TTTCCATCCCCAAAACAGTGCTCAGTCATGGTATATACTCCCAAGGTGTCTGTGGAACGTAAGTGCACGTGTCCAATTCAAGACTGGAAGCCTCTTCTGTTGCTCAACCAAGCTGCTACCAGAAGTATTTTTCCCATCAGCTGTTTTACTGGTCTTTAATAGCTAAATCCATTCAAGAGATGTAAAATAAAATTCCTTGGAGAAGGAAAGGTCAACTTTGAATCCTCCAGGACCAGAGAAAAGGCGTTATTGTTATTGTTATTGTTATTTTCCTGTTTTCCTTCTCTCTCTGCCCACACTTCTCCCAGCTCACAAAGGCATTCCCTCCCCGTCCACAATGTCACTGTGCCGTCGCCTCCAGTGGCCAAGATTAAGACTCACCACCACGGAGTACCATCACTTCCACCCGTTTCCTTCGAAACGACCCTGAAAGCAGCAAAGGAAATCTAATCACAGCCTTGACGAGGCCACCCCAGCCATTGCTCTCCTGGAATAACATCCAAGCCACTGGCAGCAGACCTGGAGCGCAGCTCGTAACTCAGCCCTTGGAGGGTGGGTCGTGCAGGTGTCTCGAGGTGGTTGGGACCCCTGTGGGGGCAGCGAAGGTGACAGGCGAAATAAGGAATGATTTCTCGGCCCCGTTCCGGCTTTCCTGGGCTCAGGTCAGGTCTTTAAGATGATTTGTGCAAAACCTGTGAAGTTCAGTGATTTCACAGCTCATGCTGGGCCTGCTTGAGTTCACTGAAAGATAAGAGTTATTGGAGAGATGAAAGATCAATCTGAAGGGAAGAGAAAAGAAAACAGACTCGGGGCCACTGCCTGTTGGAAAGCAAAGAAAACCTGTGTTCTTCACCATCTCTCTTCCTTCCGTCCCCGGATTCCTTCTCCATCAGACGGGAGGGAGCCCTGAATGGACTCAAGCATTTGCTCTTTGGGCTCCAGGTCAGATGATTTAAACCAGGAAGGGGGAGCGAGGGATGCCCGGGGAGGTGCCCTGTGACCTCCTGTGCCCCCAGTTCACCACGTGGTCTAAATCTGGAGGGATTTGCCCTCAGGGGAAACGTTTCTAAATCTGCCTGGATGGAGCGAGGTCCTTCTGAATGCTTGATCTCTATAAAGTCGTGTATTTTAGCTTCCTAGGACTGTAGTAACAAAGTACCACAAATTAGATGAGTTAAAACAACTGAAATATATTCACTCACAGTTCTGGAGGCTGAAAGCCCACAATTAAGTGGTCGGCAGGGCCACGCTCTCTCTGAAGGGTCCACAATTAAGTGGTCGGCAGGGCCACGCTCTCTCTGAAGGCTCTAGGGGAGAGTCCTTCCTTGCCTCTTCCAGCTTTTGGTTATTGCCGGTGATCTCTCCATCCCTTGGCGTACGGCAGCATGCCTCCAATCTCTGCCTCTGTCTTCACACGGTTTCCTTCTGTGTGTCCTCTCTGTAACCTGTGTCTAAGGACGACAATCATATTGGATTAGGGGCCCACCCATATGACCTCATTTTACTTTGGTCACCTCTTTAAAGACCCGATCTCCAAATACAGTCACGTTCTGAGCTGCTGGGGGTTAGGGCTTCAACACAGGAATTTTGGGGAGGGACACAGTTCAGCCATAACCCTCATCCTTCCATGGCCAAGGTGGTGAGAACTCAGACTCACTTCCACCATTCAGGAGTGCAGGAACCTCCTTCGTTCTCTTCCATGTGAGGCCCTCTCCCACGGGTAGCAGAGGGGAGTAATTTGTCATTAATATTATCTCTGGGTCCTCTGGTTGGAACAATCGCCTTCTGTGGAAACAGGCTCCATGAGGAAATACTTACTGGTAGATTTCAGCTCTCATCAGTGCGGTTCTCTCCTCCCCACGCTCATATCCAAGATGTCAGCCAGCGCACAGGGAAGCTCGTGGTCCCCATGGGGAGGAGACAGGTCTCCTGGTCTTGTCCCGTCCCTGCACCGCCCCTTCTGCCAGGCAGCTGTGCTGGTACTGGTGAGTGTGCTGGCAGGTATCCACTCAGAGGCATGTGGGCTGGGTCAGCCTTTTGGGCATCCAGCTGATGTCCCTGCTAACGGCAAGGGTCTGAGGGCCTAGGCTTGGGAGCTCTCACGTGTGACCAAGTCACCTTGGAGATCCCCTAGGTCTGGTGGGATGTCCACTCCATCCCTGGCCAAGGTGGGCCCCTCACAGCCACTGGCTCCCAGCAGACCTTGGTTACATGCTGCACTGATGTGGGAGACATAAGAGGACCCCTGGGTCCCCTCCATGCTGCAGAGGAGATGAAGGCATCCAGGAATCCTGGTCCCACGCATTCACCCCATCTCCCTGCAACCACCTTGGGCTCCCCAACACCCACGTGCCTCTGCACTGGGATGGGGGTCATCTCCTCCAAGGTTCCAAACAGGGAGCAAAAGAAAAGCTCACCTTCCTTGGGCTCCCACCTGGAACATTCAGTCTGGGGGGAATGGGGCAAACTATGTGACCACTGGCTTCCCCTTCCTCAGCTCCCCTTCCCATCCTCATCCACCCTATTCCTCGTGGCAGAAACTTGCACGCAATGTCCTGAGTGTTCTGCATTATAAGAACCTCAGAGATCACATCTCTGGGCCTGGATCTGTATATGGTAATAGGAGCTAAAGGAATTTTGAAAGTCATCTCTTGCCAATGCCTGGCCTTCAAGAACACTGTCTTGCTAGAGACATAAAAACCTCTACTGGAGATCAGAAGCCAAAAGCTATTCCTTCGGCTACTTCTCCTCAGTGCCCCTTCTCACTGGAAGTCAGAGGGGCAGCCGTCTCTACTCGCAGACCCCCAGCTCAGCTGGGACTTTTAGGGTGACCCTGCCTGTCCATGGAGCTGACCCTGAAGGTCACTCTGAGGCTGTCTTCTTACTCCTTGAGCCCAGAAGAGTCTCCGTCTCTCCTCTGGTGAAAGGAAAACAAACAACAACAACAAAAAACTAGCTCAACAACTATTATTTCAAGATCAGCTCTGCCCTGGACCTCAGCTCCTAACTTAGGGGCCAAGGATTGGACCACGTTCTTGGTCCTAATATGCCCAATCCCTTCCAGCCTAAACCGTTCCCGGCCACAAGGGGGCTGCATGAGTTTCCTGGGGCTGCCATAATAAATCATCACAAACCAGGAGGCTTAAAGCAACAGGACTTTATCCTCTCATAGTTCTTGAGGCCAGAAGTCCAAAATCAAGGTGTGAGCAGAGCCGTCCTCCCCGAAGCCTCTGAAGGCTGTAGGGGAGAATCCTTCCTTGCCTCTTCCAGCCTCTGCTGGCTCCTGGCATATTCCTCAGCATTCCTTGGAGAGGAGGTGCAATCACCCCCACCTCTCTCTCCGTCTTCACATGGTTTTTTCTCTTCTTGTGTCTCTTCTCTCCCTTTAAGGACTCCAGCCGTTAGATTTAGGGCCCACCCTAATCTAGTATGACCTCATCTGAACTTAATTACCTCTGCAAAGACCGTTTCCAAATAAGGTCACCTTCTGAGGTTCCAAGCGGACATGAGTCTGGGGGACACTATTCAGTCCACTGCAGGGACTCATGGGTTAGTGCTTCCTAGTAGCATTCTTACTCCTGTGACAAAACCCCAAGCACAAAGTGGGGGCCTGGGAAGAGAGTGGTGCCTTTTCCTCCTCATCCATCCTCCCAAACATACCATATATCCTTGAATACCGTGTGTGTTTTCATACTGTCCGGGCACATCCCTTCGGAAGTCAGCAGCTCCTGCAAATACTGGCCTTTAGGGCTTCCCTGGTGGCGCAGTGGTTGAGAGTCTGCCTGCCGATGCAGGGGACACCGGTTCGTGCCCCGGTCCGGGAGGATCTCACATGCCGCGGAGCAGCTGGGCCCGTGAGCCATGGCCGCTGAGCCTGCGCGTCCAGAGCCTGTGCTCTGCAACGCGAAAGGCCACGGCAGTGAGAGGCCCGCGTACCACAAAAAGAAAAAAAAGGAAAAAAAAAAATACTGGCCTTTAGCACTTGCTCTGGATTCACACCCACTCCTTCTGAAACAGCCAACCCCCTTCCCCTTGGTCTTCCATGACCATTTGCTTATTTGTTTATACCCCTTCTTGTTCCAAAAAAGACTTCAGGCAGACGGTTTTTATTACCGGGCTAAACGAACACAGCAAGATCCTGTAGCAAACACAGTCTTCACCACAAACGTAAATTTCCATGAAACCAACATGAAAAAATCCCAAAGCACTTGGAAATTAAAATGATCGTGTTAAGTTTGACACTGGCCCCCCTTCTTTATTTTCGTGGACTCTCTGAAACAGAATATTCCCTGCCGTTCTGCCTTTGCAAGCTTCACGCACGCGGTCTTATGTTCTGGCGAGACCCTGTATGGAAGAGGCCTCTGGCTGAGGAGGGAGATTCCGGCCTATTAAGAGCCGAAGACAGCAATGCAAGTGCCTTGTTTTAGGACACGGGCCTTAGAAAGGAGGCTGTGAGGGGGTCCCTCGTTCAAGGACTGGAAATGTGCCCTGTGGTCCCCGCGTGGCCCTGATAATTTTGCCCAGGGGAGCCACCAGCCAGCATCTGGGACTGAAAATGGTGAAGGGCCTGCAGCCCCCTCATTTCCTCATAAAGGAAGCTCCTTCTCTGGCTCAGTTATTCTCCTTTTTTACCTGAGTTACAGGGAATTGGGAAGATTCGGCTTTGCTGCTGCCAAAAGTCATTTTGAGAAAAAGTGTGGGCCTGTGTGTGTGTGCCTGCACATGTGTGCATTGTGTGTCCATGGGCATGCATGTGCACATACGTGTGTGCATGTGTGTGTGGAAACGGGAGAGGCTGGAGCAGGAAGCAGAGGCGGAGGGGAGAGTGCGGACAAACACCCCTCCCGGCTCATCAAACTGAATATTCAACAGTATTCCTCGCCCTTTGGAAAAGGGCCTGATAGAATCTGAATGTGTCTCAGGAGCCTCTGACTTTGCCATCCATGTGCTGCCTGGTTCAGGGCAACCAAGATATTTTGAAGGTGTTTCAAGCCAGGCCCCGGCCAAGTCATCCCTGTGATGACTGTGACGGATGTAAGCTAGGATCAGGGTGGAGGAAAGACCTTTCAGGAAACTTTGCTGAGATCCGCACTTGTTCATTCAGCGAATCTCGATGGAGGTTCTCGGGGCCCGCTTGCAGAGCTCCACGTTGAACCCAGTTGCTTGTAACAACTGGCTTTTCTAACAGCCGGAGGGATGGTTGGTGACACTGGGCTAGCAGCTTGTGGAGGAGAGAATTGCGGGCTTAGATCAGAGGCCCGGATCTTCCTCTGACTGGCTGTGAGGACTGGATCAGATGCCTGACCATGATAATAGCTGCCTCACCGAGGTGTCTGCATGATTAAATAAGAGTCTGCAGAAAAGCACTTAGTAAATTACAAGGCCTGAGGCACCCCGGAGGTGTGACACCTGGCGTCAGGGGCCTTTCTGTGTGTTAAGGGGTAGCGATTAGGAGGAATCCAGGGCTGGCTGGGCCTTTGTCCAGAATGGCAGGTGGATGACCTGGTGGTCTTCTCCAGCCCCAGGAGATGCTACCCACCCACTGGGTCCTGCAGTCGGCATCCCGGCTACATGTTGCCTCCTTCTGGGTTGCCGGGCCTGCCCGCCCCAGGCTGAGCGGTGTAACCTCGGTGCAAACACGGCGCGCCCTCGAGGAAGGAAGCGTTTGCTGCAGGAAGGTCACAGTCTCGTGGCCTTAAAGCCTCTGACAGTGGTTCACCTTGCCAGGTGGGCCAGGATCTAGATTTGGCATTTGGCTCTCAGAACTAGCTAGAAGAGAGATGTTGCCGAACCAAGTTGGGCAGTACCGAACCCTCCGGCACGCAGTAGAGCCAACCTACGGACACCCAGGTTGCGGTGAAGGAAAGTACATCATTTATTGTGGGGTGCTGTACAAGGAGACCGGGACAGCTGTGCTCAAAAAGCCCGAACTCCCCGATGGGTTTCAGGGAAGCCTTCTTAGAGCCCAGGTGAGAGAGGGGAGTCACAGGGTATGTGATGAGCTTGGGTACAACTCTCTGATTGGCTGATGGTGAGGTAACAGGGTGGTGTCACAGGGGTTAACCTTATCCATCCTTAGGCTCCAGTAGGGCTGGGGGCTATGTGCTCATGGACCTCAAGTAAATTTCTTCCATTTGGTGGCGGTGGTAGCATCTGTAAAACAACTCAGGAAAGGAGCTAAACTCAGAGAGGAGCTAAAGAAGAGGAAAGTGGGGAGGGGTGTCTGTCCTGGGAAGGCCCCATAGGGTCCTGCTTGGTTCCAGAGATAGGAGGAAAGTGTTACGTGGATTAATATCTGGGAACATTTGTTTTTTCCAGTGAAGTTCCCTACATGTAAACGAATGGGCTGCTCCAAGACCACTGGGTGGGGTGGCCCAGCTCAGAAGGGCTAAAATCAGACCAGTATGTTCTCTCGTTTTTCTGTGTGTTTGTTTTATTGTGGTAAGATTCATAACATAAAACTTACCAATTTAACCATTTTTAGGTGTACGGTTCAGTGGCGCTAAGTCCAGTCACACTGTGTAACCATCACCCCATCCATCTCCAGAACTTTTTCGTCTTCCTCAAATGAAACTCTGTACCCACTAAACACTAACTCCTCACACTTTTCTTCCCTTACCCCTGGCCACCACCACTACTTTCTGTTTCTATGAATCTGACTACGCTAGGGAACTTACATAAGCAGAACTGTACAATATTTGACCTCTTGTGACTGGATTATTTCACTTAGCATAATGTCTTCAAAGTTTATCCACATTGTAGCATATATCAGAATTTCAATCCTTTTTAAGGCTACGTAATATTCCATTGTACGGAGAGACCACACTTTTCTTATCCATTTATCCATCGATGGACGTTTGGGTTACTTCCATCTTTTGGCTATTATAAATAATGAACTTGGGTGTACAGATTTCTCTTTGAGTGCCCACTTTCCATTCTTTTGACCTCTTTATAGTTTAAGACATAACGTTTTGGTTGTCACTTATCAGAGGATCCCTGGTTCTTTGGCTGGAAAGTTACTGGTATCTATCTCGTCCAAAAGGTTAAATCTTCCCATGTCCAGAGTACAAAAGAGCAATTAGCAAATACAGGATTATGTTGAAATGTCTGTTGCTGACATTGTTGTCAGCTAAATTATGGACACCAGATAAGTCAAACTGGGGTCCTATTTCACAGATGTGTTGTTTGAATTTTAGAAACTTCTCATACCAGCTGACTACCATTAGCCAACATATTTATGCTCTGACAGCCCAGAGAGGCCCTGCCTGAACTAAGCTATACCTCACTTTTGCAAATAAAACTGTAAACTGGAACCTATTTAATTCATTTCCCCACTGCTTTTGCCTGTTAAGTACATTTGCCATCAATTAACTTTTCTATTCTCTATTTGGAAATGTCCCTACTAAGTAAAATTCTATCTGACCCTCCTTCTAACTGGACTAATAAGCACTATTATAATGACTAATGACATTAGTCATTTATGAAGGATTATTGCAAGAAACATGCAAATATTATAAGTGATAGTTGATGAGAAATGAGGGATTCTTCCACAGTAGGCTGTGTGATTTCCAGACAGTTACTTGGTTTACCTTTAATGTCACTTTGTTGTCATTTATCTCAGGATGAGAGGGTGTCCCAAGGCAGCCAAAGGGACAGCGTCAGAAAACAAAACAAAGCGTAAGAATAGGAGAGCATCTTCCTTTTGGTTTGTATTTGGAAGTGCATTTGACTGCTGCAGCTACTGACATAGCATCTTTGGTTCTGTCGATTCAAGCTGTATTCAAGTCTCTGTTGACAGATGAGATTTTCCTGGTCCTAATGAAAATCAGTCTCATTGCACATAACAGAAATAGTAGTAAGTAGTGAGCCACGTATATCACTAGCTTTTGTGGGTTGAATTTTGAACCCCCCAAAAAGACATGTTCAAGTTCTAATCACCGGTACCTGTGAATGTGACCTTATTTGGAAATAGGGTCTTTGCAGATGTAATAAGTTAAGATGAGGTCAGACTGGAGGACGGTGGGCCCCTAATCCGATATGACTGGTGCCCTTAGAAAAGTGCCATGTGAGGACAGAGGCACAGATTGGAGGGATGCAGCCACGAGACAAGGAACACAAGGATTGCCGACCACCAGCAGAAGCTGGAAAATGCAGGAAGGATTCTACCAAGAGTCCCAGAGGGATCCCGGCCCTGCCGACACCTTGATTTTGGACTTCTGGCCTTCAGAGCTGTGAGAATAAATTTTTGTAATTGTAAGGCACCCAGTTTGTGGTACATTATTACAGAAGCCCCAAGAAACTAATATACTGGCCAAATTTTAAGGCTACTCGCTTGATGAAAAAGTAATACTCCTCCAAGTCTGATTTCGCAATTCTTTCTTTAGGTCAGGAAGTACAATCTGAAACCCCAAAATATGGAGCTTTCAAATCCAGAATCTAACAGACATTCACACGTAAATGATCAGATTCTCACCCTCTTCTGACTTCACTTGTCTTTGGGACAGTTCCATTGTATTTTCTTTTTTTTTGTTTTGATTTTTATTTATTTTTTTATATAGCAGGTTCTTATGAGTTATCTATTTTATACAAATTAGTGTATATATGTCAACCCCAATCTCCCAATTCATCCCACCACCACCACATAGTATTTTCCTAAAGAAAATATCTTTTTGCAAAATAGTCCTAGGCCCCCAATTCTAAATCCAGACTGTGTCTGAGATGGACGGTCTGCCTTGCCCTTAACCTCCTCCACCTGGTGAGTCAGCAAGTCCTGAGGCCTCCTCAGTGATGAGATGAGAGTGCCCATCCCTGAGATGGATACGGCCCTGCCCTGGTACCTGTCCCCGCCCCCTCCGCCCCTTGCAGGATGGGGATGGCCATGAGGTCGGTTGTTTCTTCGTTGGTTGCAGTTGGGCTGGTCCTGGCTTCTCGTCCCACCTAAGCCAACAGCAGGCAGGGAAGGAGTCTCCGCCACCAAGATGGTCCTGCCCCAGATAAGGCCATCATCAACGCCAGGACCCCAAAAGGTCCCAAGCTCCCAAAACGGCACCTTAGCAACCTGGTGCCCACCACAGCCCTCTCCACAAAGGGATGACGAAACTGTCTTTCGGTGATCCCTGTGCCAGACAAGGTGTTGTCCATCAACTCATTCAACCACATCTTCACCAAACCCTGAGCTCATGTTCTTTTAACCAAAGACGGGGCCTTCCTTTCCAAGGCTGACCTGTGCTCCCCAATTGCGCATAAGTAGAGAAGAACCCCCTGTCCTTCACCGGGTGGCTCCAAACAGGTCTCAGAAGGGGCAGCTGCCTAGAGCTCTGCTCTCTGGACCTCACTGGACACAGACCCTGGGACCCCAGACAGAAGGTTGGGAAGAGTCCCAGGCCCAGCCGGGCAGGTCCTACGAAGGCAGATTCATGGTTTGATAGCGAGCGTTGCCTCCCTGCTCACCGTGCAGCCTGAGGGCTATGACATGCAAAGCCGGCAAGGGACTCAGCTTCCCCACTGGCCCCCTGAACGCAGCTGAGATGGAGGCAGAGCCGAGACAGAAACAAATCCACCTGTCCATGCAGACGGGTGGGTGATGCTGAGCTGTGCAGGCTGTGGCAGGGGTTCGAGGAGAGCTTGCAGCTGCCAGCTAATCTTCAGCATAGCACACACACAGTTGTCCCTTGGTATCTGCAGGGAACTGTTCCAGCTTCCCCGCCAAACCAAAATCCGAGGATGCTCAGTGTAGAATTTGCATATATAACCTCCCATATACTTAATTTATTTATTTTTTGACGTAGCTTGTGGGATCTTAGTTCCCTGGGCCCCTGGGCAGCGAGAGCTCAGAGTCCTAACCACTGAGCCGCCAGGGAATTCCCATCTCCCGTATACTTTAAATCATCTCTAGCTTCCTTATAATACCTAATACAATGTAAATACTATGTAAATGGTTGCCAGTACATGGCAAATGCAAGTTTTGCATTTTGGAACTTTCTGGAAAAATTTTTTTAACATCTTTATTGGAGTATAATTGCTTTACAATGGTGTGTTAGTTTCTGCTTTATAACAAAGTGAATCAGTTATACATATACATATGTTCCCATATCTCTTCCCTCTTGCGTCTCCCTCCCTCCCACCCTCCCTATCCCACCCCTCTAGGTGGTTACAAAGCACCGAGCTGATCTTCCTGTGCTATGTGGCTGCTTCCCACTAGCTATCTATTTTACATATGGTAGTGTATATATGTCCATGCCTCTCTCTCGCTTTGTCACAGCTTACTCTTCCCCCTCCCCATATCCTCAAGTCCGGTCTCTAGTAGGTCTGTGTCTTTATTCCCGTATTATCCCTAGGTTCTTCATGACATTTTTTTTTCTCTTAGATTCCACATATATGTGTTACCATACGGTATTCGTCTTTCTCTTTCTGACTTACTTCACTCTGTATGACAGACTCTAGGTCCATCCACCTCACTACGAATAACTCAATTTCGTTTCTTTTTATGGCTGAGTAATATTCCATTGCATATATGTGCCACATCTTCTTTATCCATTCATCCGATGATGGACACTTAGGTTGCTTCCATCTCCTGGCTATTGTAAATAGAGCTGCAATGAACATTTTGGTACATGACTCTTTTTGAATTATGGTTTGCTCAGGGTATATGCTCAGTAGTGGGATTGCTGGGTCATATGGTAGTTCTGTTTGTAGTTTTTTAAGGAAACTCCATACTGTTCTCCATAGTGGTTGTACTAATTCACATTCCCACCAGTACTGCAAGAGTGTTCCTTTTCTCCACACCCTCTCCAGCATTTATTGTTTCTAGATTTTTTGATGATGGCCATTCTGACTGGTGTGAGATGATATATCTCATTGTAGTTTTGATTTGCATTTCTCTAATGATTAATGATGTTGAGCATTCTTTCATGTGTTTGTTGGCGATCTGTATATCTTATTTGGAGAAATGTCTATTTAGGTCTTCTGCCCATTTTTGGATTCGGTTGTTTGTTTTTTTGTTATTGAGCTGCATGAGCTGCTTGTAAATTTTGGAAATTAATCCTTTGTCAGTTGCTTCATTTGCAAATATTTTCTCACATTCTGAGGGTTGTCTTTTGGTCTTGTTTATGGTTTCCTTTGCTGTGCAAAAGCTTTTAAGTTTCATTAGATCCCATTTGTTTATTTTTGTTTTTATTTCCATTTCTCTAGGAGGTGGGTCAAAAAGGATCTTGCTGTGATTTATATCATAGAGTTTCTGCCTATGTTTTACTCTAAGAGTTTGATAGTTTCTGGCCTTACATTTAGGTCTTTAATGCATTTTGAGCTTATTTTTGTGTATGGTGTTAGGGAGTGTTCTAATCTCATCCTTTTACGTGTACCTGTCCAGTTTTCCCAGCACCACTTATTGAAGAGGCTGTCCTTTCTCCACTGTACATTCCTGCCTCCTTTATCAAAGATAAGGTGACCATAGGTGTGTGGGTTTATCTCTGGGCTTTCTATCCTGTCCCATTGATCTATATTTCTGTTTTTGTGCCAGTACCATAATGTCTTTTTTTTTTTTTTTTGCGGTACGTGAGGCTCTCACTGTTGTGGCCTCTGCTGTTGCGGAGCACAGGCTCCAGATGCACAGGCTCAGCAGCCATGGCTCATGGGCCCAGCCACTCTGCAGCATGTGGGATCTTCCCGGACCAGGGCATGAACCCGTGTTGCCTGCATTGGCAGGCAGACTCTCAACCACTACGCCACCAGGGAAGCCCCATACTGTCTTGATTACTGTAGCTTTGTAGCATAGTCTGAAGTCAGGGAGCCTGATTCCTCCAGCTCCACTTTTCGTTCGCAAGATTGCTTTGGCTATTTGGGGTCTTTTGTGTTTCCATACAAATTGTGAAAATTTTGGTTCTAGCTCTGTGAAAAATGGCAGTGGTAGTTTGATAGGGATTGCATTGAATCTGTAGATTGCTTTGGGTAGTAGAGTCATTTTCACAATGTTGATTCTTCCAATCCAAGAACATGGTATATCTCTCCATCTATTTGTATCATCTTTAATTTCTTTCATCAGTGTCTTATAATTTTCTGCATACAGGTCTTTTGTCTCCTTAGGTAGGCTTATTCCTAGATATTTTATTATTTTTGTTGCAATGGTAAATGGGAGTGTTTTCTTAATTTCACTTTCAGATTTTTCATCATTAGTGTATAGGAATGGAAGAGATTTCTGTGCATTAATTTTGTATCCTGCTACTTTACCAAATTCATTCATTAGCTCTAGGAGTTTTCTGGTAGCGTCTTTAGGATTCTCTATGTATAGTATCATGTCATCTGCAAACAGTGACAGCTTTACTTCTTTTCTGATTTGGATTATTTTTATTTCCTTTTCTTCTCTGATTGCTGTGGCTAAAACTTCCAAAACTATGTTGAATAAGAGTGGTGAGAGTGGGCAAACTTGTCTTGTTCCTGATCTTCGTGGGAATGGTTTCAGTTTTTCACCATTGAGGATGATGTTGGCTGTGGGTTTGTCATTAATGGCCTTTATTATGTTGAGGAAAGTTCCCTATATGCTTACTTTCTGCAGGGTTTTTATCATAAATGGGTGTTGAATTTTGTCAAAAGCTTTCTCTGCATCTATTGAGATGATTATATGGTTTTTCTCCTTCAATTTGTTAATATGGTGTATAACTGATTGATTTGCGCATATTGAAGAATCCTTGCATTCCTGGAATATACCCCACTTGATCATAGTGTATGACCCTTTTAATGTGCTGTTGGATTCTGTTTGCTAGTATTTTGTTGAGGATTTTTGCATCTATGTTCATCAGTGATATTGGCCTTAGTTTTCTTTCTGTGTGACATCCTTGTCTGGTTTTGGTATCAGGGTGATGGTGGCCTCCTAGAAGGAGTTTGGGAGTGTTCCTCCCTCTGCTATATTTTGGAAGAGTTTGAGAAGGATAGGTGTTAGCTCTTCTCTAAATGTTTGATAGAATTCGCCTGTGAAGCCATCTGGTCCTGGGCTTTTGTTTGTTGGAAGATTTTTAATCACAGTTTCAATTTCAGTGCTTGTGATTGGTCTGTTCATATTTTCTATTTCTTCCTGATTCAGTCTTAACAGGTTGTGCATTTCTAAGAATTTGTCCGTTTCTTCCAGGTTGTCCATTTTATTGGCATAGAGTTGCTTGTAGTAATCTCTCATGATCCTTTGTATTTCTGCAGTGTCAGTGGTTACTTCTCCTTTTTCATTTCTAATTCTATTGATTTGAGTCTTCTCCCTTTTTTTCTTGATGAGTCTCACTAATGGTTATCAATTTTGTTTGTCTTCTCAAAGAACAAGATTTTAGTTTTATTGATCTTTGCTATCATTTCCTTCATTTCATTTTCATTTTTTTCTGATCTGATCTTTATGATTTCTTTCCTTCTGCTAACTTTGGGGTATTTTTGTTCTTCTTTCTCTAATTGCTTTAGGTGCAAGGTTAGGTTATTTATTCGAGATGTTTCCTGTTTTTTAAGGTAGGATTTTATTGCTATAAACTTCCCTCTTAGAACTGCTTTTGCTGCATCCCATAGGTTTTGGGTCGTCGTGTCTCCATTGTCATTTGTTTCTAAGTATTTTTTTATTTCCTCTTTGATTTCTTCAGTGATCACTTCGTTATTAAGTAGTGTATTGTTTAGCCTCCATGTGTTTGTATTTTTTACAGATATCTTCCTGTAATTGATACCTAGTCTCATAGCGTTGTGGTCAGAAAAGATACTTGATATGATTTCAATTTTCTTTAATTTACCAAGGCTTGATTTGTGACCCAAGATATGATCTATCCTGGAGAATGTTCCATGAGCACTTGAGAACAATGTGTATTCTGTTGTTTTTGGATGGAATGTCCTATAAATATCTATTAAGTCCATCTTGTTTAATGTATCATTTAAAGCTTGTGTTTCCTTATTTATTTTCATTTTGGATGATCTGTCCATTGGTGGAAGTGGGGTGTTAAAGACCCCTACTACGAATATGTTATTGTAGATTTCCCCTTTTATGGCTGTTAGCATTTGCCTTATGTATTGAGGTGCTCCTATGTTGGGTGCATAAATATTTACAATTGTTATATCTTCTTCTTGGATCAATCCCTTGATCATTATGTAGTGTCCTTCTTTGTCTCTTGTAATAGTCTTTATTTTAAAGTCTATTTTGTCTGATATGAGAATTGCTACTCCAGCTTTCTTTTGATTTCCACTTGCATGGAATATCTTTTTCCATCCCTCACTCTCAGTTTGTATGTGTCCCTAGGTCTGAAGTGAGTCTCTTGTAGACAGCATATATATGGGTCTTGTTTTTGTATCCATTCAGCCAGTCTGTGTCTTTTGGTGGGAGCATTTAATCCATTTACATTTAAGGTAATTATCGATATGTATGTTCCTATTACCATTTTCTTAATTGTTTTGGGTTTGCTATTGTAGGTCTTTTCCTTCTCTTGTGTTTCTTGCCTAGGGAAGTTCCTTTAGCAGTTGTTGTAAAGCTGGTTTGGTGGTGCTGAACTCTCTCAGCTTTTCCTTTGTAAAGGTTTTAATTTCTCCATGAAATCTGAATGAGATCCTTGCTGGGTAGAGTAATCTTGGTTGTAGGTTTTTCTCCTTCATCACTTTAAATATGTTCTGCCATCCCTTCTGGCTTGCAGAATTTCTGCTGAAAGATCAGCTATTAACCTTATGGGGATTCCCTTGCGTGTTATTTGTTGTTTTTCCCTTGCTGCTTTTAATATGTTTTCTTTGTATTTAATTTTTGATAGTTTGATTAATACGTGTCTTGGCATGTTTCTCCTTGGATTTATCCTGTATGAGACTCTCTGTGCTTTCTGGACTTGATTAACTATTTCCTTTCCCATATTAGGGAAGTTTTCAACTCTAATCTTTTCAAATATTTTCTCAGTCCCTTTCTTTTTCTCTTCTTCTTCTGGGACCCCTATAATTTGAATGTTGGTGCGTTTAATGTTGTCCCAGAGGTCTCTGAGACTGCCCTCAGTTCTTTTCATTCTTTTTTCTTTATTCTGCTCTGCAGTAGTTATTTCCACTATTTTATCTTCCAGGTCACTTATCCGTTCTTCTGCCTCAGTTATTCCGCTATTGATTCCTTCTAGAGTATTTTTAATTTCATTTATTGTGTTATTCATCATTGCTTGTTTCCTCTTTAGTTCTTCTAGGTCCTTGTTAAATGTTTCTTGCATTTTCTCTCTTCTATTTCCAAGATTTTGGATCATCTTTACTATCATTATTCTGAATTCTTTTTCAGGTAGACTGCCTATTTCCTCTTCATTTGTTAGGTCTGGTGGGTTTTTATCTTGCTCCTTCATCTGTTGTGTGTTTTTCTGTCTTCTCATTTTGCTTATCTTACTGTGTTAGGGGTCTCCTTTTTGCAGGCTGCATGTTCATAGTTCCCGTTGTTTTTGGTGTCTGTCCCCAGTGGCTAAAGTTGGTTCAGTGGGTTGTGTAGGCTTCCCGGTGGAGGGGACTAGTGCCTGTGTTCTGGTGGATGAGGCTGGATCTTGTCTTTCTGGTGGGCATGTCCACGTCTGTGGTGTGTTTTGGGTTGTCTGTGGACTTATTATGATTTTAGGCAGCCTGTCTGCTAATGGGTGGGGTTGTGTTCCTGTCTTGCTAGTTGTTTGGCATAGGGTGTCCAGCACTGTAGCTTGCTGGTCGTTGAGTGAAGCTGGGTGTTGGTGTTGAGATGGAGATCTCTGGGAGTTTTTCACCGTTTGATATTACGTGGAGCTGGGAGGTCTCTTGTGGACCAGCGTCCTGAAGTTGGCTCTCCCACCTCAGAAGCATAGCACTGACTCCTGGCTGCAGCACCAAGAGCCTTTCATCCACGCGGCTCAGAATAAAAGGGAGAAAAAGTAGAAAGAAAGAAGGAAAGAGGATAAAATAAAATAAAGTAAGATAAAATAAAGTTATCAAAATAAAAAATAATTATTAAGAAAAAAATTTTTAAGTAAAAAAAAAACCAAAAAACGGACGGACAGAACCCTAGGACAAATGGTGAAAGCAAAGCTATACAGACAAAATCTCACACAGAAGCATATACACATACACACTCACAAAAAGAGGAAAAGGGGAAAAAATAATATATGTTGCTCTCAAAGTCCACCTCCTCAATTTGGGATGACTCGTTGTCTCTTCAGGTATTCCACAGATGCAGGTACATCAGGTTGATTGTGGAGATTTAATCCGCTGCCCCTGAGGCTGCTGGGAGAGATTTCCCTTTCTCTGCTTTGTTCGCACAGCTCCCGGGGCTCAGCTTTGGATGTGGCCCCGCCTCTGCGTGTAAGTCGCTGGAGGGCGTCTGTTCTTCGCTCAGACAGGACGGGGTTAAAGGAGCCGCTGATTCGGGGGCTCTGGCTCACTCAGGCCGGGGGGGGGGGGGGGAGGGGCACGGAGTGCGGGGCGAGCCTGCGGTGGCAGAGGCCAGCGTGACGTTTCACCAGCCAGAGGCGCGCCGTGCGTTCTCCCGGGGAAGTTGTCCCTGGATCCCGGGACCCTGGCAGTGGCGGGCTGCACAGACTCCCCAGACGGGCGGTGTGGATAGTGACCTGTGCTCGCACACAGGTCTCCTGGCGGCGGCAGCAGCCTTAGCGTCTCATGCCCGTCTCTGGGGTTCGCGCTGATAGCCGTGGCTCACGCCCGTCTCTGGAGCTCCTTTAAGCAGCGCTCTTAAACCCCTCTCCTCGCGCACCCCGAAACAATGGTCTCTTGCCTCTTCAGCAGGTCCAGACTTTTCCCGGACTCCCTCCCGGCTAGCCGTGGCGCACTAGCCCCCTCAGGCTGTGTTCATGCTGCCAACCCCAGTCCTCTCCCTGCGCTCCGACCGAAGCCCGAGGCTCAGCTCCCAGCCCCGCCCGTCCCGGCGGGTGAGCAGACAAGCCTCTCGGGCTGGTGAGTGCCAGTCGGCACCGATCCTCCGTGCGGGAATCTCCCCGCTTTGCCCTCCGCACCCCTGTTGCTGTGCTCTCCTCCGCGGCTCCGTAGCTCCCCCCTCTGACACCCGCAGTCTCCGCACGTGAAGGGGCTCCTAGTGTGTGGGAACCTTTCCTCCTTCACGGCTCCCTCTCACTGGTGCAGGTCTCATCCCTATTCTTTTGTCTCTGTTTATTCTTTTTTCTTTTGCCCTACCCAGGTACGTGGGGACTCTCTTGCCTTCTGGGAGGTCTGAGGTCTTCTGCCAGCGTCCAGTAGGTGTTCTGTAGGAGTTGTTCCACGTGTAGATGTATTTCTGATGTATCTGTGGGAGGAAGGTGATATCCGCATCTTACTCTTCCGCCATCTTCCTCAATTCCTGGAAAATTTTTTTTCGAATATTTTTGATCCATGGTGGATTGAATCTGCGGGTACAGAACCCACAGATAGCGAGGGTCGACTCCGTAGTGTTATGGGCGCAGATGCTGAGGTCACTCTGCCTGCGTTCAAATCCGACCTCCACCACTTAGTATGACCTTGAGCAGGTTACTTAACCCCTCAGAGCCTCCATGCCCGTCCATAAAATTGGTGGGCAGGTGTTAATAGTAGTACCTAAAGCAAAGCCCTGTTTTTAGGATAAAATTAGTAAACATACGTGATGTGCTTAAAACGAAAACTAGCCCACAATGAGTTCAGTACAATTGTTGTCATTGCTATTTTTAATACCAGGAATTCTCTGAAAGTCGGACCTCTGCAAAGTTAACGTGAAGCCACACAGAAAGGATTCCATGGAAGTCTTGTGTGTCTGACAGGTTATGCTGTCGATAAATTGAACAAGGTCACGTTTTACAGTGGCCTCCATCCCATCAAGATAGCTGAATCTGCTCACTCAGACTCAAGTTGCTGGTGTGTGTCTCAAATATCTTTTTAAAAAATAAAAAATTCTAAAAAATGAATCGATACCTTTATACTTCAGTTGAGTCACTGAGAAGCCCTGTGACTTTGCCCTCTGGCCCAGGAAGGGCTCTTTTGTCCATGAGGAGGCCACAGGCCAGGGCCACCGGCCTGGGAGTTTTCACACTTCAGCCCAGAATAGGAATGAATTGTTCCAGAGAAAATCAAGCTTTAACAAAAGGGTACAACACATAACATCATGTCCACTTCATTGTTAAATGCAGTATTCCTAAAAATATCATATTTTACCAGAATTGGGGGTTTACATTTACTCTCTCTACAAGACTGACCAAGAATACACAATCAATATCAAGAAATCAAAGGCAGGGCTTCCCTGGTGGTGCAGTGGTTGAGAGTCCGCCTGCCGATGCAGGGGACGCGGGTTCATGCCCCGGTCCGGGAAGATCCCACATGCCGCGGAGCGGCTGGGCCCGTGAGCCATGGCCGCTGAGCCTGCGCGTCCGGAGCCTGTGCTCCGCAACCGGAGAGGCCACAGCAGTGAGAGGCCCGCGTACCGCAAAAAAAAAAAGAAATCAAAGGCAGTTGTGAATTAAATGTATGACTTGTAGCCAAACCATCCCAAAAGCAAAATTAAAAAATAATTTCAAAAACTCCCAGCATAAAATTATAGGTAATGTGGGTGCATTTTAATATATAAGATGTCGTGGGAAACCTCTAAATAGAAGAGGATCAGGGCCTATGAAGGACCCTGAACTAAAGATGATCTTGTTTAAGACGGTTATTTCCAGAGAAGAGACTAGATAAATAAAACTATGTGGATTTGGGTTGTCACCCCTCAGTGATATTTAACAGACACTCCTGAACCCCTGCTCCAAACGCCCAGCCACAAAATGCTCCCATCTCTGTCATCCCAAGCCCGTTGCCAGGGACACAGGGACAGGCTCGGGTCCACACGCAGGGCCATTCGCCCACACCTGAGTTCCTTCACTGTGTCTTTCTAAGCACCAACCAGAGCCACACAGATTGAGGAGCCGCGGAAGGAGCCCAGGAGCCGAGCTGCTGCCCTTAGAGCATCCGTGATGGAGTTGACGAGGAAGGGACAGATGTGTGGGACAAGTTAGTTGTGGTTCTCAGCCACGCTGGATCCCAGCCCGGTCCGCAGCACACTGGAAGTAGCTGGAGGCATCCCAGCACGGCCCCGTTCCCTCGGCCAGCCTTGTGCGCAGTCCTAGCTTTCAGAATAACACTCCCAGCCCCACTGGGTTCTCAAGTCATATCTGAACGTCCCCCCAAAGCCACCTTCTTCATGATGTCTCTCATCTCAAAGTAACAGCAACCCATTCCTTTTGCCACCTGTGCCCGGGACCCACCCAGCTCACACTCCCCACGACAGACATCACCCAACCACCCATATCTGCAATTGTAGCCAAAAAACAAAACAAAAAAGAGTGGCACATTGATCAAAACTCACTGGCATGCGCCCAGAGCCCCCAGCAGCCTGCAGGGTGAGAAATTCTGTGTTACTCAATAGCACAAAAGTCCGAAGCAGCGTGGAGACAACGGCCAGGTGACGGGCTCAGAGCAGGCTGGGTGGGAACAGGAGGGGCTCCGTGTGGGTCACCAGCAGGGATTGGGCGGCCTGCTGGGGGGTCATGAGCAAGGACGTGGAGAAACGAGGATGCAGAGAGTGGGCCAGCGGGCCGGGCTGGACCGCAGATGGCCTTCAACCCCCGGTTGGGCAGTCCAGGCTTCGTCTTGCCAGTGCAGGAGAGTCACCAGAGGGTGTTTCAGGGAGGAGATGACGATGCTCACATGTATCAGGCATTTTTCCAAAGTGCAGAGATGACATTTCTGGTTGGTCCTGAATGTCTGCCTGGCCCAGCAGTCTCGTCCTGTGCATGGGGCAGCTGGATGGTTAACTCATCCAACCAAATGACACGTGTGCCCACACAGGCCCTTCCCAAAGGACCTAGTAATTGTCTGGTCACTAGCCTCTCAAGTGCCCTGGCCTTGAAGCTTCCAGTCGGTGGAAGGGGGAAGACTGGAGGGTGGCAGCATCCCTGGGGAGTCCGTGGGTCATGCTGCCCTGTGCCCAGCCAGTTCCCAGAGCAGCCAGGGACCTGGTGAGGCAGCTGGGTCGCCAGGACCTCTGCATGTGGGTGTGAGACGAGGCAACAGGTCGGGAGGGTTTGGGGTTGGTGGCCGTCGTTTGTCCGGGGGTCTGCGTGCGGGTGGGGTTTCTCCAGGTGGGTGGCATCGCCCCCTGCAGAAGGGCACCTGGGCCTTGGGGGCCCTGGGGAACCCAGCACCAGGTATGGGGACAGCCAGCCTCCTAATGAGCCAGGAGGGACAGAGTCCAGTTCCTGAGCGTTTGGGCAGAACTCCTTCATCGCTGACGGGGCCTTGGGCTGGGAGGACCGGATCTGTGGGTGTCAGGAGACGGTCAGCTTGGGGCGCTTGCTGTCACTGCCCCTCTGTGCACTGTGAGGGTCCAGAGCCTCCAGACACGGGAGCCGTATCCTCCCCCCAGCCCTCCCCCTCCCCCCAACGCACACAGACACTGGAGAAGGGGAGGGAAAGTGCTAGCTCTCGCTTAATGAGGGTAAAAAAATGGTACAGAAGAGGGGAAATCCCATGCAATCTGATCGTGAGTCGATCCTTCAACTACCTTGAATCCCACACCCCCAGCGGCTGCCGCGGGCTTCCCAGAATGCACGGGAGGGCTTTTGACTGAACGTTCCCACCGAGAGATTTCATTCCTGCCGCTTTCAAGGCCAAAAATCTCTTTGATTTTTTTTTTTTTTTTTGATGTGGACCATTTTTTAAAAGTCTTTATTGAATTTGTTACAATACTGCTTCTGTTTCATGTTTTCTGGTTTTTTGGCCGCGAGGCATGTGGGACCTCAGCTCCCCGACCAGGGATCAAACCCGCACTCCCTGCATTGGAAGGTGAAGTCTCAACCACTGGACCGTCAGGGAAGTCCCAAGGCAAAAATCTCTTAATCACTAAGTTTAAAGTCTTGGGAAACCAGAGCACAACCCTGTCATCGAGTTCTCCCAGCATCTCAGCTGCTGGTCTCCTGCTGGGTTGGCTTCAGTGGAGTCGGAACAGATTTATCTCTAATAATGATAAAACTTCAATAGCACACACCTTGCCTTACTGGGTGTCCTTCCTTATGGGCTTACAGGTTTATACATATATTATCTTAGCATCTTCTAAACAGCTCTGGGAAGCAGCTGTTACGATGTAGATGGTCAAGTGAGTCCCATACGGCTGAGCTGTTTGCCCAAAAATCAGTCTGAGCGGAAGCCAGCCTCCATTCTTATCTGCTTTGCAAATCTCTAAAGCTTACTGTGCTTGACTTATCCATCTATATAATAGGACCAATGCTTCTTAAGCATCTGCAGAGAAATCTGTAAAAAGGAAGAGACAGTTTCTTCCTTCAGTGCCGTGAAAATATTACTATATTTCCTGCTTTCCAGTTAGTCTTTTTTTAAAGGTCAACAAAATCGAATATATCAAATTTTTTGGTTTTCAAAAAACATGTTCTTGCTTATATCAGAGGATATCTCGCGTGACGCAGAACAAGAAGTCTGAAAGCCTACTTACAAGGCTTCTCCTGACGTCTTTTATAAAATTTCGGACAGTCAATCTTGCCAGTTCAGGTGTGATTCTTGGCACTTTTAAACTCCATCATTCCTCCTTCCAGCTGATGTTCCGGATCCTCACTCCGGGGCAAGTCCTTACACTGTCTGCAGGACAAGCGGCCGCCAGAGTCATAGGCCTTTTGCTGGGAGGCCAGCAGTAGCCAGCCGTGCACAGGAATTTTCCACGGGGGGCTATTTGCTGGGAGGGCGCCCCGAGCCTGCCCTAAGAGACCCTTCCCCCGTGGGGTGAAGGCAAGAAGGGAGCAGATGGGACTCCCATACCTCATCCTCTTCTCTCCCTGGGGCTGGGGTCCCCCGCCAGGGTGCAGGGAGGCTATGAGCAGAGTCCCTGGGGTGAAGACCCAAGCCACCCAGAGGCAGCGGTTCACCCCGGACTTGGATGTACACACACACACACACACACACACACACACACACACACACCCCTACAGCTTCCCCATAGCAAGAGAGAAATGGAAGCTGAGATTGAGAACCCCAGGTCTGTTTCTGTTGGCCGCCTCTCTTGGGCACAGGAGACCAGCAATAGCTTTGTTTTCCAAAGGCTGCTCCTTGCCAGATATTTACAGAGGCATCTGGGCTACACTTAAATGAAGAAAAAACAAACATATGAAACCATATTTTTCTTTCTGCAGAACACTGCAGAAGTGTCTCTTATTCCTTTCAACGTTCAAATTAGATGTACTCTTTGGTTTAAGGGAGGAAAGTCTCAGCGTCCAGGCTGCATGGGCCTGCCACCTGTGCGGGCGCGTGGGACCCTGGGCTGGGGAGGGCGCCTGCCTGGTTTGATGCTCTGCAGTCACCATCTTGAAATTCTTAATAATTTTTGAACAAGGGGCCCCATGTTTCCATCTTGCACTGTTTCATCTTCAAGGTTCTCATGAGGGCTTCTGCAAGCTGAACTCTCAGACCTGACCCAATTCATTCTAAACTTCTTAAACGTTTTCAAAACACATACATCAAAGTAGCACTGGCCTCCCTCCAGGACTGACCCCTACCATGTTCTTGCCACTGCGAGCATCACTCTTTGGAGCCAGCGAGAGTTTTGTTTTCAAGGGCCAGCCAGGAAAACATAAATGTCCCCTGGGGTAACTTCTTGGCCGATATTAACACATGAGGTGGGCCGAGTGCCCAAGATGGACTGAAAGAGGACCCAGCTGGTAAGAACAGGTTTGGGTGGAGGGTGAAGTGCTGGGAGGACAGGAGCCAGATGGCAGAGGGGTGAACAGGGAATCTGCCTCTTTCTAGATGCTTGGCTGTCGAAGAAGAAGTATGGGGGTAGATGGAGGTGCGGGGTCAAGGATGGGTGTGGGACTCGAGCACAGGTACGACTTGTGGATGGAGAGGAGGTTCTGACGCAGAGGCGGTGTGAGGGCAAAGGCTTGTGAGTAGATGAGCCCGACTGTCCCCATCTTGGGAGACCCCAGAGAAGGCCCAAAGTCAACTGGCAGAGACAGCAAGCAGAGCAGACGTTGGTACTGTGACTCGTGGCTACACAGTTTCAAACTGGTTTTTTTTGCGGGGTGGGTGGATTTTGGTAAATTTAACTTTGTGTTTCTTTCTTTTTTTTTTTTTATTGTCCATTAACAATGTTGTGTTAGTTTCAGGCGTGCAGCAAAGAGATTCAGTTATACATATATATGTATGTATTCTTTTTCAAATTCTTTTCCTATTTAGATGATTACAGAGTATTGAGAAGAGTTCCCTGTGCTAGACAGTAGGTCCTTGTTCGTTATCTATTTTAAATAGAGCAGAAACTCTTTTAAAGCTCCTGATAGGACCTTTACAAGTCACGTCAATTAAAGACAGCGGTTCTCAGACCTGGCTGTACATCCAAGTCACCCGGGGGTGTGAGCGGGGCTCCGGAGTCCCCATGTGCAGCCCCACCCCGATCAGTGAATTGTGCTCTCTGGGGTGGCTGGGGCATCGGGGTCTGTTTAAAGCTCTCCGAGGGATGCTGACGCATGAGGAGAGGGGACAGCTGCTGAATTCAGGTTCCTTGGCTGGAATACGCAGAGCTGGGGGACCAGGAGGGTGAAACCAGAGCAGAGCTGCCTCCCACCTGGCTGAGGTCCAGACACCTCTCCCACACACCAGGAAGCCCCCTTCCTGCAGAGACCTGCCCCACGATTTACTTGTCGAGTTATCTGGGGTCACGCATACCAGCACGCAGTGTGTACGCTTCCCGGCTAGGTTCTGGTATAATTCCTCTCCCCTGTGTCTCAGAGTCTATCCTCAAAAGTGCAAAGCTACCATCTTGCATTTCTCTCCCGCTCTACAGAGAAGAACAGGGTGTTGGGGGACAAGGAAAGAGGGTGGCTTATGAAAAAAACGACGCTGAAGACTGAATTCTGGGAACAATACGTGTATCACACGGCAGTCCTGGGGGTGAAAGACATAAAGGGCAGAACTGAGAGCTCGGCCGAGATTGACTTCACCGTGACAGACAGGGTACTTAGCAGACATTCAACTTGTGTGCCGCTCCTCTTTCTGGCCCTGCTTCTCTTTCTCTCACCTTCAGGGGCGGAAGAGAAGTCAGTGATCAGAGAGATGTAACCTCTCAAACAATAGTGAAATCATCAGATCACAAACTGCTCTAAGGAATTCATGGTGGTCCCATACCCACGGTGGTCCTTTTCTTCCACCCTCCCTGGTGGTCCCATCCTTTCCCACAGTCTTACTCTACTGCTCACTGTTGCCCACCAAGGTCACAGTGACACGTGTCCCAGTCTCCGGCCACCATCTCCTGTCCTTGCAGCTCATTCCTTCCCGTCCTCCCTTCCCTCCTCCCCAGCATCACCCACCATTACACTCACTTCTCTGTGTACACACCAATCTCCCTTCCACTCTCCCTTCACCATTTCTCCTAGGAAAAGTCCCCACTGAGTTGAGTCCAGCCCTTTGCCCACTCCGGGGCCATGTGGTCCCACTGACTGTGCTGGAGAAGGCTGTCCAGCAGCTTGTGGTCACTGAAGCCTCATGACCACTGGCTTCACACGGGCATCTCCTGCTGACCTTGTCTTATAAGGTCCACTGAGCTCCCGTTCTCCGAGGCGACCACAGCATCCCTTGTCTCTCCACTCAAACCTTCAACACCTTATCCCCCATCTTCCTTCTCAACACATCAGACTGCTTCCTCTTTCCCTGAGAAAATTGGGACAATCTGAGAACATCGTCGACTGCTCCCTGCCACGTCCCCCAGGCTCCCCGCGTTGGCCTCCTTCCTGCTCCGGTCTGAACTGGCCTCTCCAGGTGTGTGCACAGGCCCCTCCTATGCTCTGTTCAAGGACATCTCCTCAACATCGTCAGTGTTTCCCTTCCTACCAGATCATTTCCAAAGGCAGGCAAACGTGCTTCGGGTTCTCTCATCTTCAAATCAGCAACAGAACAAAACAAAGGTCCTCTCTTGACCACACATCCCGTTGGCAGAGCTGCTTAACTATTTTGTTTTTGTTCTTTTGTTGTTGACGTTGCTGTTCTTTACTGGGCTGTTGTTCGTTTTGCCTTGGATCCCTTTGGCAATCTAGTGAAGCCTATGTTTATCTTCTCCAAACAATGCTTTTATTTATTTATTTTAGTATTTATTTATTTATTTGGCTGCATCGGGTCTTAGTTGCGGCACGCGGGATCTTCGTTGTGGCATGCAGACTTCTCTCTAGTTGTGGCTCGCAGGCTCTAGAGTGCCCGGGCTCAGTAGTTGTGGCTCGCGGGCTCTAGAGCGCCCAGGGTCAGTAGTTGTGGCTCGCGGGCTCTAGAGCGCCCAGGGCTCAGTAGTTGTGGCTCGCGGGCTCTAGAGCGCCCAGGGTCAGTAGTTGTGGCGCACGGGCTAAGTTGCATGTAGGATCTTAGTTCCCTGACCAGGGATCGAACCCGCGTCCCCTGCATTGGAAGGTGGATTCTTTACCACTGGACCACCAGGCAAGTCCCTGAACAGTACTTTTAAATGTATAAAATAATACACAGCGTTATAAAGGAAGCCAATTATATTGAAATACAGTTACCGAAATATTTTTAAATCATTTTGTTCATAGTAACTTATGTGCGTCTCTATCAATGCATTACATTACCAGACCTAGCAGGGGTCTTATAACTACCATAGTTTTGAAATAGCAACGATGGTAAATGATCTTTCCAGGTATCTGCAACAGCTGTAAAGCAATGCAAACTCTGAGTGATTCCTATCGGTGATCAGCTCACAGGCACCGTTAAGATCGCTGTAGGTGGCTGCCTTTATTCATAACACAAGGACAGGCTTTTCAGGGAGAAGCTGATGAAATAAATCATGCAACTTTTTTTTCTATCCAAGTTGACAGGTACCCTGAATTCTATGGGCCCTGGACCCCAGATTAAGAACCCCCACCCTACAAACTGCTGCATCATCTCCTGGTTCCCCTTGATGGTCCAAGTCTTTGAAGGAATTCTCTGGGCTCATTATGTCCTGTGCCC
Source organism: Tursiops truncatus (assembly GCF_011762595.2). Taxonomy (NCBI): domain Eukaryota; kingdom Metazoa; phylum Chordata; class Mammalia; order Artiodactyla; family Delphinidae; genus Tursiops; species Tursiops truncatus. The sequence continues at coordinate 135,333,607 of NC_047037.1, read as the reverse complement.
CTATCCCGACCCTCTGTTGAAGCCACTCCCATCATGCTGCTGAAACTGTGCTGGTCAAGGTCTCCAGTGCCCTTCATGTTGCTAAGCATCATTTCCATGCTCAGATGACGTGATTTATCTGATGATTTGACTCTCCCTCCAACTTGGATCTCTGTCATCGCTCATGGATCTCCCTCTGGGCTGTCTCCTCCCTCCCGGCCACTCCCTGGGCCCATGGTTGGTTCCTCCTCAGCACCCCCACCTCTGATGTTGGATGGTTCCTGCAATCAGTCGTCAGGCACCTGTTCGTCTACAGAGGAGTCTACACTCACTCCCTAGGGGCTCTTACCCAGTCTCACAGCTTTCAATCCTGTCTCTTTCCCTTTTCTGTTGTTTTGTTTTGCGGGATCTTAGTTCCCCAGCCAGGGATTGAACCCGGGCCACGGCAGTGAAAGCACCAAGTCCTAACCACTGGACTGCCAGGGAATTCCCTCGATCCTATCTCTATGTTGTTGAGTCCCAAGTGGACTTCTCCACTTCTGTGCCCTCCCCAAACTCTGCACTTATACATTCAGCCACAGTATACCCCTCCCCACCCCGGGTGGGGATAGCCATCTCAACCCAGCATGTCTAAAACAAGACTCCTCTTGTCTGCCCTCACCCTCCAAACCCAGATCCTCCCACTTCCCACTGTCTTCACCCTCAATAAATGGCAACTCCATTCTTCCAGTTGCCCAAGACCTTGGAGCCATGATGGACACCTGTCTCTCACACCCCACAGCTAAGCCATCAGCAAACCCTACCTGTCTCACTTCCAAATGTATCTAGAAACCAACCTCTTCTCAGCATCTACCTTTGTCACTGCCAGCACCTATTAGGATCCCTGGTTCAGCCCAGGTGTGACCTTGGACAAATTACTTAACCTCTCTAAGCCTCAGTTCCTCCGTCTGTAAACAAGGACAACGACATGCACATCGTAGATTTGTTGAAGGATTAAATAAGTTAGTGCCAGTGGAAGCACTTAGCACAGGTCTGGCATATCACAAACACTCAGAACATTTAGCTGTGATTGTTTTTATTCTTATCATTAATAACTCACAGCTTCTGTGCACCTGGGCTTGAAAGGCTAAATTTACAGAGAATGAGCATTAAACATCATTTTTTAGCTGTATTGTATTTAGCATTTGTAAATCTCAGTCTTATGTTTTCATTTGACACCATATTTTTAGTCACTGCTATATAATCCCAGTTCAGTGCTCAAATAAATCATTTTCACAGGCTTACAAAATCCATCAAATAGTTATCTTATTCATGGGGGTTTCCAGCCCAGCTGAGACAATGTCCTGTTACTTCATTTCTGTTTTGATGTAAGTCCTAAAGGGAGGTCCCACTGAGCTCTACTGGATTTCCAAGGGAAAGCCTGGGCAACCATCTGAATTGCCTTATCCAAACATGCCAGCACCCCAAATTTGGGTTTTTATGGTCTGTGAAACCAAAACATGTTGATTTAAGAAAACCAGACATCCAGCCTGAAAAGGTCTGCCATGTCTCTGGATGCAGCCCAGCCAATTACATACAAAGTGGAGAACTGAGCCCCTCAAACCCTTTGGGGGGTCGGTGGATTCATACACTTTTCCAGTCTGGAGAAGCTGAGTCATCTGATCACCGTATGGGTTACTTACTGTAGTTGGCACTCGCTCTTGAGTTTTTACAGCTACAGAAGGCCTTCCAAATTCCTCTTTCCCTGTGTTCTCTCCCTCTCCCTGGATTCTATCCTCCACACCTTCAGACATGCAGTTGACCAATGCCTTGCTGTTTTCTGTGGCGGATGTGAAGCCATCAGACCATGCCTGCTCTGGAAGGGAACCCACTTCTCATGTTCAGACATGAGTGTTTTTTTCTGTACTCCCCTAGGCCACCCTTCAGTGATCCCCTGCATTGGTTTACTAGGGCTGCCATAGCAAAGCACCGCAAACTAGGTGGCTCAGAACAATAGAAATGTATTCTCTCACAGGTCTAGGGGCCAGAGGTCCAAAATCAAGGGGTCATCAGGATTGGTTCCTTCTGCGGGCCGTGAGGAACCATCTGTTCCAGGCTTCTCTCCTAGCTTCTGGTGGCTGCTGGCCCTCCTTGGCACTCCTCGATCTCCGCCTCCATCTTCATATGGTGTCTTCCCTATGTCTTTGCCTTCACATAGCCGTCTTCTCATAAACACACCAGTCTTATCGGTTTAGCGATATACCCTACTCCAGTATGCCCTCGTCTTAACTAAAATTACTTCTGCAGTGACCCTATTTCCAAATAATAAGGTCACTTGCTGAGGCATTAGGGGTAATGATCTCAACATACATTTTTGGAGAGACACGATTCAACCCGTTGCATCCCTTATATAAAGACTTCCTAGAGAACACTTTAACTATTAGTCATCTAATCATCATTTAACACTTTTGAAAAAAACCTTACAACCTATGGGGTGTTTTTTGCTTTTCTAGTATTTTTCTTGCACAGATTTTTAGTCACCTGTCCCCTGAAAAATGAAAACAACATAGCAAAGCAAATCTACGCAACTATCTTGTCAGAAAAAAACACGTATGCAAAGGCACCAGGGTTTTTTATTCAATGAAATTCAATCATTTCATTTTAACATGTTGATCTACTGCATTTTTAATGGATTCGAATGAAATTCTGGTGAGTTGAAATTAGAGAGATAATGCCTCCTGGGAAATGGTTTAGAATTTTTACGGTCGTGGTAACTTAAGCTTGTAGTTTTCACTAAATCAATAGTTTGTTCAATCTGGTTGAGCTGAAAATGGCCTCTGCAAGCACTTAACCACATACCACGATTTTCATACAGTATTAACACAAGCTTTTCCCCAAACCAGCTCTTGTGATGAAAAATAGATTTTTCTTTACTCATCCAAAATACAGGGGAAGTTTTAACCTATAAATTGTCATTTCTATATGATTTGTACAAGATATCTCACATTGGTTTTCCTGAATAATATTAGCAAGCCCTAACTATCATGGCAGTAATAAGTTAATTATACAGTCATTCTGTCTCTGCCTCATGGAAAGACTGCGGTTCTTCCACACCGTGTGTAGATGGCATAGAAGTCCTCATAAATTTAAAATACAGATGCCTGCCAGTCTGAAAAACAACCCAAGGAAAGTTACAGAAAGTTTGGAATAATAAGGAAGGAAACTTCATTTTTAAAGCCAAAAGACCCACAGTCCAGCCCATCCTAAATGAATATGAAATGGTTTTTCCAAGGTATGACTTGATCACTTTGTCATAATTCTTATATATTTGTATAAAAAGATGTACCAAAATAGCACCTCTGGAGTCTACCTAAGCTTCTAGGAAAGAGATCCACTCACTTTGTACACTATGAAGAAAACAAGCACTGAACGTGTCATTTAGGAATTACTGACTGGAGTTATTTTATACTGATAGAGCAGAAAGGTCCTTTTTTCTTTTCTCCTGTTGGGTAGTGTTGCTAATGTAGCTCATTTAGATGAATCCAAATCTCCCTTGAGTTCATCCTTAGTTCCCAAGGTCTAGCATTTATGAAATATCTGAACTACTGATATAATGAGGTGACAAGGAGGACATGACAGGTTTTGGTGAAATTTTTTATTTTATATTGGAGTAGAGTTGATTAATAATATTGTGTTAGTTTCAGGGGTACAGCAAAGTGATTCAGTTATACATATACATGTATCTATTCTTTTTCAAATTCTTTTCCCATTTAGATTATTACAGAGTGTTGAGCAGAGTTCCCAGTGCTATACAGTAGACCCTCGTTGGTCATCTTTTTTAAATATAGCAGTGTATACATGTCAATCCCAAACTCCTAATCTATCCCTCTCAGCATTACAACTTTTTGAACCAGACATTTTCTTCAATTGTTGAACATCAAAGTTGAGGCAACTCTGCATTCTTTCAAAGTCCAATGACCATCTTCCTTAAAAGGCAGCTCTTGGGCTTCGCTGGTGGCGCAGTGGTTGGGAGTCCGCCTGCCGATGCAGGGGACACGGGTTCATGCCCCGGTCCGGGAGGATCCCACATGCCGCGGAGCGGCTGGGCCCGTGAGCCGTGGCCCCTGAGCCTGCGCGTCCGGAGCCTGTGCTCCACAACAGGAGAGCCCACAACAGTGAGAGGCCCGCGTACCGCAAAAAAAAAAAGGCAGCTCTTCATTTTTCCAATAAAGCTCTAGGAAACAAAGTCCCAGCTGTCTCCACAGTGGATCCAACATGTGTCAGGAGGCCGTGGGGCAGCCATACATGGGATGGCCCATTCCCAACCGGCTCTAAATCCACTCCAACTGCAGGCTGGTCAGAAGCTGAAATGAGGTTCGAGAGGCCAAATCATCCAACTCTTCCGCCCAGGTGGTTGTGGGTATAGAACCTTCCACACACCTGGCTGGGGCCCTGTCTCTCAAGGTACAACCTGCTCCCGCCCCGGGGCTGACATTCCCTTCAGCAGTGTGTGTGGAAAAGACAAAGGACACACGTGTCCATAGCAGAGCTCTTCATCGTAGGGGCCGAGGGACACGAGGCAGTAGAGAAGCAGGAGCAGGGGCTGGGCAAACAACCCATCTGTCCCCCATCCCAGTGAGGCTCTCCCCACCGGCCACTGCTGTTGAAATGACGCCTAATTCAGAGGCAAAGCTCCAAAGTTGACACAGCTGGGGTCCAGGCAGGCTGGAAGAAAATCCACCATGTGCTCTGGGTTCCTGCCTCGTTTTCTTTGTTTTGTTTTGTTTGTTTTGAATTCCTTCCTTTAAAAAAATGTAGCTCATGGACAACAGAGGAAGGAGACAACATAAAAGTTTATATGGAAAAAAAAAACCCTTGCCTTTCAGATCTGGTCCTCATAAAACCAGATCCAGTGTAAGGGGGCCACAGCAGCCTTGGTGCTTTTCACAGCTGCCCTTCACAGATTTTCACATTAGTTTACAGCCCTGGGGTTCGCTGAGATGCTACCGGGGGCACATCCGAGCATCTTGCTGGCCATCCTACTTGTGCTCATTCAACCCTCCTCAAAATCAAAATTCTCTCTTTTTTTTTTTTAATCAACCCTATCTCATCATTGCTCCATTAAACTTGCAACAGACTTCCATCCTCTAAATCCACTTGCCAAAGTGATTTGACTTTAAGCTGTCCTTTGGCAAAGTCGGGGGAGGACTTCTCCAGTCAAATAAGCTTAGGAGATGCCACATGCGAGACTTTTCTGGGAGGTTCCCAATTATGTTTGCATATTACCAGCGATGAGAACTCCTACAGTTACCTGATTTTCTCCCACCTAGCTGGAATTTCTGTCTTCCACGAGACTTCCTGCCAGCATGGCGTCCTGAGAAGCAGTCACTGGGAAGGACTGCCCTAAATCCTGCTCACAGGTGTGACAGCCACATACTGCCCACCCAGCAGCGTGCTTCGGGGGCTCTGTGAACCCAAACGCAAGGCCCAATGTCCATTCCTGCAATGCGTCGCCTTGTTACACGCAGCCCGACCCACCCAGCCTGTCGAGGTCTTTTTTTGGACCCTGATTCTTAGAACCATATTCGTCTTGGACGCACATCTCTCTAGCAAATGTTTCCACGAGCACACGCACATCTGCAGGAAAAGGGCAGCCCGAGGACGAAGCCAACTGCAGGCCAGCTGGACCCTCCAAGCGCTGCCCCTGCTGGAGGCCATGCTTGGGCAAGTTCCTTCCGAAGCATCAGCGATGAGTTTTATGTGGTTTCCAAGGAGATTCGTTTGCTTGAGGTTGTTTTTCCATCGAATGGCCCCAAAGTGCAAAGTGGTTGCTGGGAAGTTGAATTATGACCTAACACCAGTAGCAGCTGCTGGTAACTCGGGGGAAAGGGGTGGGGGGCTGGGGTCTGGGAGTTGGGGGCTCATTAACGCTCACTTCTTAAATTAGCAAATCCTTCAAGCACAAGTTTAAATATAGCAACCTAATGGTTTCTAAAATTAGCAGTCGTTGCTCTCCATAAATATTTAGACAACCAATAAACTTCTGGTCCACTTCCCTAGACTAATGGGGTCAGCAGGCTTAGCTTTTATGCCACATTCTTTAGGCTCAGTGGGCTTAATGATTGACCTTGACAAGCAAGAGCTGTGAGGGGGCCTCAGAAGGCCCTGGCCAGGGACAGACAGCGGGGTCGCCAGGCTGGAGGCGGCCTTCAGGCGTTACTGAAAGGATCTCAGAGGCCACCTGGAGAAATCCTCAGCTCCAGGCTCCCTGGAGGAACTGACCGTCCTGGTTTGCCTGGGACTGTCCCAATTTCAGCACTGAAAGTCCCTCACCCAGGCCACCTGAACCACTGTAAAAGGACATCTTCGGGGGAGAGAGTCAACTTCCCCAGGATACACCAAGGACACCACCCCTAGGCCCTCACGCTAACTTCAGTCCTACTGCGTTCAGAAAGGAAGGATTAAACCGGGGAAAATACTAGCCAGGCCAGAAAAAAAGAATCTTCACCCCTGCACCCAGTTTCCCCACGTGGAAAACAGGGGAGGTAACAGCTGCTGCTTCACTGGGTAGCTGTGGGGAATAAACTGGGAGGCACGTGTGAGCGCTCAGCCTAGGGCCGAACATCATTCAGGCCCAGTAAACTGGCGCTTTTGGTGTCAGCTCTGCTCGGGTGCCCAGTGCATCCAGGAGGTGGGCGGCGGCAGCTCTGGTGCCGCACATCAGAGCAGCCCGCTCTGTGGGCCCCGCCGCCTGCCCGGCGGTGACCACAGGACAGTTGCCCCTCCCTGGGCAGCAGGGACTGTGGGGTCTCCCCGCACTACCCCGCCCCGCGAGCCCAGCCCCTGCACTGACTGCTTGCTGAATGGAGGGAAGAAGGCTTCCTAAGGAAAGACAGCTTCGCAAGACGCACGTGGCCGATCCGCTGGAGGTGTGAGCGAAGAACACAGGTTCCTGAGCAAACGGTCATTTTTAGCGTCAGCAACACCCCCGAGCTCGTCCCCACCCCAGACCCCTGATGTCCTGTCCAGCACCACGCTGTCTCACCGGTATCTCATCTGTCTGTTAAGCAGGACAGATCTAAAGATGATCTCCAATGCCTCCAGTGGAAGCATCACCCGTTACCCACCAAATCCCTCAACGTGATTTAGTGGGAGATTTCTTTACAGCGGACCCAGGATTAAAGCCAAGAAGGCCTGGGGCACCCCAAAAACCGCTCGCAGGAGAATCTGCATTGGGCAACGCCCTCCCGGCCCACTGTGCCTACCTGCAGCCCTTCCTGTGCTTAACTGCAGAGAAAGAAGGAAGAAGGAAGGAAGAAGCGGGTTTTGCCCTGCGAACTCTCACCAGTTTAGGTCGCTGAAGTGACTTGGCACCAGCAGAGAAGCTTCCCTTTTCCTCACTTCAGAATCAGAAGACACTCTGGGGCCATGAAGTCCAGCTCCCTTGTTTTGTTTTTTTTTTTTGGCGGTACGCGGGCCTCTCACTGCTGTGGCCTCTCCCGTTGCGGAGCACAGGCTCCAGACGCGCAGGCTCAGCGGCCATGGCTCACGGGCCCAGCCGCTCCGCGGCATGTGGGATCTTCCCGGACCGGGGCATGAACCCGTGTCCCCTGCATCGGCAGGCGGACTCTCAACCACTGCGCCACCAGGGAAGCCCCCAGCTTCCTTGTTTTGAAGACAGAGAGGCCCCGAGTCACGCAGAGGGTGGGATTCTCTTCTTCTGCCCCTTACTCTGCTCCCAGCAGCAGAGAGGAGCTAGTGGTGTCCACTCGGGCAGTTCTGGTCTCCCCCCTTTTTCCCTTCCTTCCTCTCCCCCTTCCATCCTCCTTTCCTCCCTCCCCCACTCCCCGACTCTCTCCTTTCTCCCTCCCAGTATTTCCTGAGTATCCCCGATACACCTGGCACTACACACCACATACGTGCTGGGTCCTTTTCCCCAAGAAGTGTTTGAGATTTTGCCATGGTTACAATGTTCAGTAGCAGCCTGTCTTGTAATAAGCCCACCCCTCTTCAGAGTGGTGTGAGAGGAGGTACCCGGCCCGCAGGGGAGGGTCACTGGTTCGTGGTCCTGGCTGCAGCACCTAAGGAGTTGATGACCTTGGTCATTCCTCTCCCCTGGCGTCAGTGGATAATCTCTAAGGTCACATCTGGGATTCTGGAAGGCAGCGTCTGACCCGCCTATGGTGCCAAACCCCCTCCTATGAGCACATAGGGAAGTCTCCCACTTTCAGAAAATGTTTCATCCTGACAGGCAGTCTAAGCTATCTTCTAAGTCATGAGCAGCACACGCCTTAACACTTGCCAGTCCATTTGTTGATTTAACAACCTTAGTGATTACTGATCAAACAGAATGAAGTGAGACTCAAATGCAGCAGAGTCTGAGGGTAGACACAAGACAAAACTTCCCACGTGGGGTTGGTAAGTACTGAGAGAAGTGGGGTCTCTGGAGTGTCCTTCCCTGGGGTCCTGGGAAAGCACAGCCCAGCCAGATGTCGGCTGTCACCCCTTCTAGCTCTGGCCTTCCAGGGAAAGCGTCTTAGGCGAGCCGCTCGTTCGTTCACCCCATCAGGTCTCAGAAACTATTTTTAAAAACATGTTAATCGTGTTACCAACTGCCTATGGAAATCGCCGTTTCGGTGGCAGAAATAAATGCATCGAGATAATCGTTAACCCGTTTCCTCTCCCCCCGCCCCGCCTCCCGGCTTCATTAGGACTCCTGCGGGCGCCTGAGCGAGCGGCAACCGCCAGCAAGGTCATGGCCAGCGCAGCCGTGCAGCTCATGGGCTTCCTGCTCAGCTTCCTGGGCATGGTGGGCACACTCATCACCACCATCCTGCCGCACTGGCGCCGGACGGCGCACGTGGGCACCAACATCCTGACGGCCGTGTCCTACCTGAAGGGGCTGTGGATGGAGTGCGTGTGGCACAGCACGGGCATCTACCAGTGCCAGATCTACCGCTCGCTGCTGGCGCTGCCCCGCGACCTGCAGGCGTCCCGCGCGCTCATGGTCATCTCCTGCCTGCTGTCGGGCGTGGCCTGCGCCTGCGCCGTGGTCGGCATGAAGTGCACGCGCTGCGCCAAGGGCACCCCCGCCAAGACCACGTTCGCCGTGCTGGGCGGCGTGTTCTTCATCCTGGCCGGCCTGCTCTGCATGGTGGCCGTCTCCTGGACCACCAACGACGTGGTGCAGAACTTCTACAACCCGCTGCTGCCCAGCGGCATGAAGTTCGAGATCGGGCAGGCCCTGTACCTCGGCTTCATCTCCTCGTCCCTGTCGCTCATCGGCGGCACGCTGCTCTGCCTGGCCTGCCAGGACGAGGCGCCCTCCAGACCCTACCAGGCTCAGCCCCGGGCCGGCACGGCCACCGCGCCCTCCTACCGGCCCCCCGACGCCTACAAGGACAATCGGGCCCCCTCGGCCACCTCGGCCTCGCACAACGGGTACAGGCTGAACGACTATGTGTGAGTCCCCACGGCCTGTCCCTCCCCAGGCCCCCAAGAGGCGCCGGGACCCAGGCTGCCGACCGCTTCAAGGTCCGGGCACCGAGTTTACTTCTGGGCTGCTTTAGTGTCCAAAGTAATAATGTGAACCTGAGGAAATGGGCTTAGGATGCAGGGAAGGCGGGGAAAGAAGTTGAGGAGAAAAGCTCTACATACCAAAGACTAAAAAAAAAAAAATCCTTCCTGTTTTTGTATTTATTATATGTATTTCTGTGGTGATTTAATGACGGCTGAATAAAAAGCGACTTGGGAGTTTGGTCAGTGGGGTTTGTTTGCAAGCCAGGAATAAACCTTTTGGATGAGGTTGTCTCTGAAACTGACCATATCCGTGTCTGTTTCCAGACCCTTCTTCTTGTCTGCTAAGATGCTGGTAACCATAGTCAGCACACCTCCGGGCTCCGCCCACACAGGACAGGAAAATCAGAGGAGGGCTGGGCCGACGTTCATCCAGAAGATGCTAGAACAACGTCACCAAAAACTGTCGCCCTATCCTGGCTGCATCTCAGAGGCAAGGCAGGGAGTACAGGGCTTCCTTGAAAAATGGATAATTGCCACATGCCGCAGAAGAAGGACAATGTCATTTTCTACCGGTGAGCAGTCGGCCCCCACTAGCAAGGCAGCAAAAGTCAGAAGGAAAAAAAAGGCAAAGTGAAACACGCCTGTTCGCTTGGTTCTCCAGGCATTGACAAGAGGCCCAGTTAGGAAGGCTGCTCACCCCAAGCACAGAATGTCACTGGCTTCTTTTCTGGGAATAGAAGTGTGACAGCAGCTGACATCAGAGCAGGTACAAGGGCTGCTCACTGCTCCTTTAGCTGGAAAGAACTGCTGCGAGGGCCAGGTGAGGCCTGACCTCTTTAAGGATACTGATGTTACTTTCGGGGCTGTGATCTAAATCACACACACACACACACACACACACACACACACACACACACACACACGCTGTTCCCCCGTTAGCCCAGGGAGTCTGCTCCTGCCTCTGCCCCAGCCTCAGGCTGTGAACACGGAAGGAAATAACCCTGCCGTGTGGAAGGGCTGAGTCTGAGGTCTGTTACCTGAAGCCCCACCGTTCTCAAGGGGTCTTAGAATAGGGCCACCAAGGGCTCCATCTGTCACTGTCTGCAGGGAAGCGAGCCACAGAGGGTTAGCCACACGTGGCTGGGCTTACTGGCGTGGCGTGGCCCGGTGAGACTCTGGCCCCGGGATCAGGGAGGTGGAAGGGGAGGCTCCCGGACAAGGATTAGGAGGTCAGACGGGCCTCAGCCCTGCAACTCTGGATCCAGCAAGGCTGGAAGTTGCTTGATCTCCCCTGACTTCATGCCTCCTCCTGACCGGGTCCTCCGGGCCACCGAGATGGTGACAAGAAGCCCAGCTGCCATGTGCTTCCCACGTAGGCAGAGGCTCTCACCAGTAATGTGCGTACACCCCACGATCCTCTTCTGATTCCTTTAAGCCTCACCAGTTACACCTAATAAACTGCACCATTGATGAGATCTAGCAACAGGAGAATCTTCTAGCAACATTGAAAAGTCAGGGTTTAAGGAACAATCCTACACATACATATTTCTTTTCTATTTGTGCTGACCTCTAGACCCCAAGCAACAGGGGCCACTTCTGTTTGGAAGGAGGGGGTACCACACGTTTTAGCCTCTGTCTAGCCCCGCAGAAGCTAAGAGGGCTGGGATATGCCGTCCTATTTAGGTCAGGGATTTAGATCAGAAAGGTCATCATTTATTTATGATGAGACAAGCAATTTTAACCTACTCTTTAAATTATAAAAACAAATCTGAATCTATAAAGAAGAGAAACAAAATCTTCTTAAAACGAAATGATATTCTGTCAGTCCTTACTTGATGGTCACAATCTAGAATGTGTTTAGTGAAGTTATTCTAGTTAATAGACCGATTACAAATTTAAAGATAAAATAGCTTTTTAAAATTCGAAGTAGAGTTGCTTTACAATATTTTATTAGTTTCAGGTGTCTAGCAAAGTGATTCAGTTATATTTTTTTCAGATTATTTTCCATTATGGGTTATTATAAGATATTGAACATAGTTCCCTGTGCTCTACAGTAAATCCTTGTTGCTTATCTATTTTTTGTATCGTAGTTTGTATCTGTTAACCCCAAACTCCTAATTTGTCTCCCTCCTTCCCTTTGATAACCATAAGTTTGTTTTCTGTGTCTGTGAGTCTGTTCTGTATATAGATTTGTTTGTATTATTTTTTTAGATTCCACATATAAGTGACATTGTATAATATTTGTCTTTGTCTGACTTACTTCACTTAGTATGATAATCTCCGTGTTGCTGCAAATGGCAATATTTCTTTCTAAAATAGCTCTTATCGAACTCTTTCTCTGAATTCTGTCACTACTAAAGTAAAGTATGTTCCTGTCTCCTACTCAGGTGAAAGACTAATAATAATAGTGATTACGATTTATTAAGCACTTACTATGTTCCAGGAATACCTTTTACTTACTAATTTGGTCCAAAGAGATACATCAGAACCCAATGAGATAAATACTCATTTTAACCCCATTTTACAAAGGAGGAAATCAAAGTGCATAGAGATTAAATTATTTGCCCAGGGTCACAGAGCTAGTGAGCAAAAGACCCAGGATTTGAACCCAGACAGGTAAGCAGGGAGGAAATACATTCACCCAAGTAGAAGCATGACCTATAAGTTAATTAATTTCATGTCCAGACTATTTCCAAATAATTAAGTGAATTGTTTCATGACCATATTTAGTTCTTTCTAGAACCATCACTCCACAAAGCTTCTGTTAACTGGGTTCTGGCTGGATTAGAGGAAATGTGATATCAGACCCATAGGTCCAAGTTTGAGTCCCCATAGAAAGCAGGAAGTGACGCACAGGAAGTGACACACGGATGGCTCTGACCTACAGCTGGCCCACCAACTGTAGGAAGTAGATTCCAAATAAGACCTTCATTCCCTCCTTCAAGATACAGGGTGTAAGAACGCTGTTCCCAGTTTCCTCTGGCTCTTTTGCTCTCATTCACCCCTAAGACAAGAGCTCAGGTCCTGTGATCCCCTTCTTCATCACATTACAATCACCAGGGCCATCAGGTAGATGCCTGCCTCTGCCCATCTCTTTGGGACTAGGCAGTCATAACCAAGGCTGTTTTGAACAAAGTATGGTCTCCTTTCGAGGACAACATGTAACCCCAAATTTCAAAATAAAAAGGAAACATGAGTCAGATTCTGATGTTTTCCAGGAAACTGTTGTCATGAATGTAATTTACAATATGACCCTCACGGGATAAAGAATGCTGTATGTCTTTGCTTCCCTAAATCAAATCAAATTTGGCTCTGATCCAGAGGTCTAAAGCCAGCCACGTTTCTTTGTTCCCTCCCCAGCATTTAGGAGGGCTCAGGGCCCCAGCGCGAGTGGAGGCCCTGGACTTGGGGAAGGGGTGAGGCCCAGCCTTTAGGCCTTGGGGTCGCTCTGGTTACCTGATGACTGCCAGGTGCTGGTTCCTTCACAGCCTGGGGCCCCTGATGCTGCTCCCAGGCCACAGCCCATCCACCCTCACAGTCACCCATGTCATGCCCCAGCCCCTCCCAGGCCGTGTGTGTGAATGGGCACTGGAATCTTCTACCCTGAGGAACCCTTAGTCCCAGGCTCAGTCTCTGGGAAGCCACTTCCTGAAACGGATCCATGCCTCTCCTATACTCAAAGCACCAGAACGTCCCCCTTCTTGGATAAGACACCCTAATTGCTTTCCTGGGTTAAGTCCTTTGAAATCAAAAGGCTCTGAAATCCCCCAGAGAATCCTACTTTCGTAGCAGTCACTGTTGCCCTAAGTGGAAATAATTTGAAAACTACGGCACATTCAACATTTGTATAATAGTCCATTACTTGATAGTTATAAACCAAAGATGGGGCCAGGATCTGTACCCTAAATGCCCGGCCCCAAAGCCCCAAAGCGTGGCCACATGCCTCCCTGCTTCTCCCTGCCGTGGACCCTCTGTGCTTGTTTGCTTCCAGGTAGAGGGAACAGCGTAGATGGTGACAGTCGGGCATGAGATGGAGATCCGGACTAAGAGGCAGCCGTGGAGGTGGGAAGAGGTTGGGACGTGCCTGAAGGTAGAGTTGATCAAATTGACCGATGGCTTGGTTGTGGGGTGTGAAAAAGAAAGAGGCTTAAATGTTGATGCCAAGATTTGGGACTGGATCAACTGGAAGAATGGGTTCACCGTCTTCTGAAAGGAGATTCTGGAAAGAAAGTGTTCTGGTAAGGTAGATTTGTTTGTTTTCCATGTGTTTGGTCTGAGCCGCCTCAAGTGGAGATGGCGATCGGGGCCCTTAGATGTGTGAAGCTGGAGTTGAGGGACAGATTAATGTGGGAGCCTCAGCCCAGGACACAGTTAGCAATGCAGCTAGAAAGGGTCTCAGGGGGTGTGAACAAGATAAGCCAAGGGCTGCTGAGGGTTTCACATTCGAGGCTGGCAGGACGGGGGCGTCCAGCAAGGCAAACAGAAGAGGAACACCCCGTGAGCAAGGAGGACCAAACTGGGAGGTTCTGGAAGCCGAGGAGAAGGGAGCGGTGTTCGGTCACCTCTTTCTACCTTCACAGTAACTTAGGCAGTATGAGCAGCTGCATTGAACAGATGAGGAAATGGGGCTTCGGAAAGAAAGGCACTGGCTGAGGACTGCTCCGTGGAAGGAGTAGACTGCTGGGCAGGGAAACTTACACACATTAGAAAATTCTCATTTCCAGCCTGTAAGGTCGCAATAACCCTTACAGAAAAACATGCATGTTCCCGCTCTTTCTGCATAAATATTAAGACAACCCTAGTTACAGATTTCTCCTTGGATAATAGAACAGGGTCTTCTCGCGGAGGTTAATCCTATGCACCCCTAGAGAGGTGTGGTGATCATGGACTCACCTCAGATTAATACTTTTCATATAAAGGGAAAAAGGTAAATATGGAAGATTTCAAGAGGAAACCATTATACTGAAATGTGTTATCAAAATATTTCAAAACGATGGCATAGTAATATTTGTCCTCCTTTACTAATGCACAAAATGACATTATCCAGCAGGGGAAGTCTAATAAATACTGCAATTTCAAAGCAATAACAAGCATAAAGGATATTTTAAGAAATTTGCAACAATTGTAATTTGATGTGAAAATATCTGTAATTTTCAAAGTTACAAGGGTTGAAATACCAAAAAAAAAAGTAAAGCAATTTGCTCAGGTGACTTGAAGACACTTAAGCCCCCTGAGGATGAGAAGACATTCATGCCACCGGAAGTTCAATTTTCCTTCTGCGTGTAAGCGAGAGTTCATTAAAATAATCCCTAATTGCTCCCCGGGGACCCAGAGGGTGTTAAGTGTGCACATCTGGGGTGGGGACTGCAGGACAGCAGGGTGAAACTGAGCCCCATTCCTGAAGACAGCAGAAGCCTGGGTCCTCCATTAATTCTCAGAACACCCCTTCCTCTATGTGGCCAACGAACACAGTCATAAACCTGGAACTTCTGTCATTTGCTCAGGCAGCGCCATCTCAGTGCCCTGAGGGGATGAATTGCGCCTCTCCCGTCAAAACCCAGAATCCAACCGAGTAAATTTGAAAGATCTAATAGGTTTTATTAGGCGATTCATGAGTTAGGCAGCATCCCAGCTAGCAACTAGAAACACGCTCAGAGGGACTGTACATAATGGAAGGCTTTTATAGGAAGAAGGATGGAGTGAGGGAGCTATTAGCAAGAGAAAAGAAAGGATTCTTTTTAAGTCAGTATATCTTTGGAGGGGGGGCGATGACAAGGGTTTGTGGGGTTTTTATTTTTATTTTTATTGGAGTATAGTTGCTTTACAATGTTGTGTTAGTTTCTACCGTACAGCAAAGTGAATCAGCTATACATATACATATATCCCCTCTGTTTTTGGATTTCCTTCCCATTTAGGTCACCACAGAGCATTGGATGACAAGGGTTTGATCACACAGATTGCCTCTTCTTCCTCTGGGGAGGGTTGGAGGGGAATGAAGAGGACCCACGTGATGGTGCTGACCAGCTTTGGTGTCATGGGCTTTTAGCAAAAGTGATGCTATCTGGGGCCTGTGGCTTTCCTTTTAACACCCCAAAGGCACTGTTCCCATCAGTGATAAACCGAACGGGGAGCTCCTCCCGGTGGCCGGAGACGCACCAGGCACCTGATACCCAAGTCGTGGGTTTCAGGCCAGGGACCACTGGCTGCGGTTTGCTTGGTCCTCTCACAGGAGGGATGGAGAGGCAGCTGGCTAAACCAAAGTAGGCCGACAGCAAAGGCAAACCCATCCCTCGTTTCTTATTCAGGAAACGTCCATTTCAGACAAATGAGATTCGAGCTGGCAAGGCTCTGAAGCTGAACAGTCAGTGTGGGGAGAGGGGGCAGCAAGATGAGGATGTCCCGGTGGCAGGGGCTGGAGTGGGGGACAAGTGAGGGAAACAGGTTTAACTAAGACTTTGAGGATTAAAAGGAAAAGCCACCTCGCTTCTGCTATAGTACCCTCACTCCCACCCAAGAGACACAGGAGTGTGTGTGTGTGTGTGTGTGTGTGTGTGTGTGTGTGGTGTGTCTGAGTCTGTGAGAGAGAGAGAGAGAGAGAGAGATTGAAATCTGAGGTCCTGTGATATTTGAAGCCTTTTCTTGAATCAAAAGCACAAAGCCATTTTCTGGGCAAGTACCCAAAGAAAAACACAGAAATTTCATTCTAGTAAATTATTTTAAAGTACCACCAACTGGCTTTCACAGGTGTGTGCGGCGGGGGAAAGGCATTAGCAAACAGCCCATTTCCTGCCTGAGAAAGGCCAGTGAAGGTCACCCCGTCAATCAGGGAGGACCCAGCCCCTGGGGGTGGATCACCTGGGATGACGATTGCACCCCTTGCTGTGCCAGCTTTGCCCCAGGAAAGCTCAGCACAACATACTCCTTAATTCTTTTCTCCTGAGGGACTTTCTATTCAAAAGCTGCCACCCTCCCATCCCTGCTGAGTGAATGATTGACAGGCTCGCGCTTTCCATCCCACCAGGGCTCCTGCAGCTTGGGGGAGGTCTGAGGTTGTTTTAGTCAGCCCAGGCATTTTTCCAAAATAAAGCATTTGCATAGGTTTCCTATCCAGCATAATAAACAGCAAGAAGCCAGGAAGTCACTGGAGAGTTTTGGTCTAGTGGCTTCACCAGGTGTCTGGGGAAGCTGGCGCCTGCCTTGGGGAAGAGCTCATTGTGACCTTGCTGAACATGGGCAGCGGGGTCCCGGGACAGTGAAGAGGTTGTGGGAAGGGAGAGACCCAGTGAGGCACTTGGGAGTCCTTGAGCCCCGCCCTCTGCCCAGACAACCCTCTCAACAGGAGGGACGGTCTCTTTTCCATCCATAGCTCCATAGATTTTTCTGCTATGAAATCCATCATTCACCTTGGTGGGCATTATGAATTGCTCTCTAATACCCAAGCGTAAGAATAATACCTGCCTTTGCTTTTTTAAAAAATCAAATCTGGTTCTGTTTCAACCACCATGAGATACCGCTACCTGTGAACACCTAAAAGTTAAAGGATTGACGATATCAAGTGTGACGGTGGTGGTGGACACAGCTGAGAATACAGGTGGAGAGTCTACAGTTAAGAAGAAGGGCCCCAGGGGTTTGAGCGCAGGGCCCGACGGTCCGGAAAGCTGGAACTGAAGGTGGGGAACACGTCGGATTCAGAGCTCAGCAGGAAGTGGGACCGGTGCTTGCCAGATGCCGTCGGGAAGATAGGTACTGGTTTTGGCTTAGGACTTGTTTTCTCACCTTCTTTAAAAGAAGAATGTGGCCATTAGCCTTTGGTTCTGGAATGGGGCTGGGAATGGTCTGCTCCAACTGTCAGCATGATTTTCAGGCTCCATATATATATATATATTTGTCAGTTGAACACATTTTAATACGTTTAAGTGGCATTTTAACCTCTTTTATTTTTAATTTATTTTTTTATACAGCAGGTTCTTATTAGGCATCCATTTTAAACACCTCAGTGTATACATGTCAATCCCAATCTCCCAATTCATCCCACCACCACCACCCCCTGCTGCTGCAGGTTCCATATCTCCTACATGGAAAATATGTCAAAGAGCAGCAGCAGTGACTTAACATCTGAGAACATCCCAGTGGGAGGGAAAGAGAAATCACGTTTATTCCTCAGGAATACTGAAGCACCCTGGAGTAAGCTGACACTCTTTTTTTTTTTTTTTTTTGCTGTATGCGGGCCTCTCACTGTTGTGGCCTCCCCCGTTGTGGAGCACAGGCTCCGGACGCGCAGGCTCAGTGGCCATGGCTCACGCGCCCAGCCGCTCCACGGCATGTGGGATCTTCCCAGACCGGGGCACGAACCTGTGTCCCCTGCATCGGCAGGCGGACTCTCAACCACTGCGCCACCAGGGAAGCCCTGACACTCTTCTGGAACAATATTATCAGTAACGCTTTAAACTCCAGCACACTGTTTATGTATTTGAAACCAAGTCTGTTTCTTGCTTTGTATTTTCTCTCTGGAAGTTGCAAGGAGGTGGTCTTAAAAGACATAAATTAAACAAAAATAGGCCAAAAAAAAAAAAAAAATGATGGACCTGACCTAGGGCAGACCCTAGGGATATTCAACATGAAGGCCGACAAAGAGCAGAAGACGAGGAAGAGGAGAGTGGAGGTGAAAATGCAAAATGCAAGGGGGTTACTTGTTTATTGACTCCCCCCAGCCCTACCACACACATACAGAAGGTTCTCCTCAAGCAACTGAACAAACTGTCTGGGGAGAGAATGATTACCTGGGAAGAGGCAGGTCGTGTAGGTGTCAGCTTCTACTTCAGGCATTTGAGAAGTCCTTGGGATAAAACCAGCTTCCTACGCCGTCCGTCTGGGTAAAGGGAAGCTTTCCTCTCGATAAACCCTGCTTATGTAAGTAGCACTTCCTGCCAGTTTCTGTATTGCCTTACACTTCAGAGAAGCACCAGACATTTGAGGAAAGCCTGCAGCATGAAAGAGAGAGAAAAGATAAGAAGAAAAAACTGACACCCGAGGAAACTGATAGTTCAGGGAAGAGAAGAGAAGGTTTTAAAATCTGTATTCTCTATTCTCAGAGAACTCAAGATCTTATTTCATCCATCACAACAGAATGCCATGAGAAAGATGAGAAAATGGAAAAGGCTCTCAAGTTAAAATTCTTCTAATATTACATTTTTAACATTTAAATAGAGGGATTGGAACATATCGTAGAGAAAATGTTCCAGAGTGTAGCAAAGATTAAAATACAACTAAAAGGGCACCATGAACTAGAAAACATCGTATAAAATGTATGAAAGACACAAAACATCATTGTAGGAGGTCAAACATCTGACAAATAGGAGTTCCTGAAAGCAGTAAAGAAAATGGATGAGTGGGAAACAATGATGAAAAAAATTTCCTGGAACTGAGGGAGACATGCATTTCCAAATTTGAAAGGGCTTAACAAGTGTCCCACAGAATGAATAAATGAAAATGTACACTATTAAATGAGATACATCCCCATGAAATTTCAGAACATCAAAGTAAAAGAAGCAAAGACCTTAAAAAAAAATTCCCAGAGAGAAAACACAATCCAGATCATATAGAAAGGATAACTGGCTCCTTCTCATCCAAAGCAGCCCTATATCCTTGTTAGTCTCTGTCTCAGCACACTGCAAACTCCTCTCATAGGCCTCCTCAGAATGTGTGACTGTTTTCTTAATTTGCACATGCATTTTTTCTTGACTCCTCTGTTAGATTCCAGGTCCTTCAGGACAGAGATTTTTGCCCATCTCATTCACTGTCATGTGTGTGAGACCTGGCACAGCCCTAGGCTGAAAATATGTCTGTGTTTTAATTGGAGGGGAGCAGGGAAGGCAGGAGGCATGAGTCCCTCCCTGGAAAGTCAGCAAACCAGCATTGATTCATACTACCATGTAAATGACTGCTACCTCAGCAACTTCAAGTACCTGAGTGTGGAGGGAACAGGGCACCAAGAGTTACTTGGGTCCTACACCACTTGGTAGCCTACCCAACTGAAGAACATTCTTGGGAGAGGCCTCAGCCCAGAAGCTGTCTTTGGAGCTTGAGTTAAAGTCAGTCTCTTGTCTGCCCTTCCATGTTGGCCAGGCTACATTGGCATAGCAATCCTCCTCTTTTATGTGCTTTTTCCATTCCAGCCATCTACTTTTTCCACTCCTGAAATACGACACTGCAAAGCCAAAGCGGTGCATGAGAGCTCAGGTCTTACAGGATTAAGAAACTCTACCAGCAAACACCTTAGAGTCCATGGGCTCTATGAGAGCATTTCAAGTAGGTGAGACTGGATAACTGAGAAAGTGTGAAATGACGGATGGGAATCTTACAGGAAGCCACAGAAAATTGTAACCAACACATTTTGAAGAGAAGAGAATCCTTCTAATTAAAATGTAATAATGACCCAGCAATTTCACTCCTAGGTATATACCCCAAATAACTAAAAATAGATATTCAAAAAAAAAAGAAAACAGATAAACAAATCTTTGTACATGAATGTTCATAGCAGCATTACTCACAGTGGCCAAAATGTGGAAACAATCCAAATGTCCATTAACAGATGAATAGATAAACAAAATATGGTATGTTTGTACAGTGGAGTATTACTCAGACACAAAAAGGAATAAGGTAGGAATACACGCTTCAATGTGGTTGAACCTCAAAGAAAACATGCTAAGTAAAAGAAGCCAGACACAAAAGGTCACATATTGTATGATTGCATTTAAATGAAATTGCATGATGTCTTCAAGATTCATCCACATTGGGCATGTATCAGAACTTCATTCCTTTTTATAGCCAAATAATATTCCATTGTATAGATAGACCTCATGTGCTGTGTGTGTCCCCTGCTGGACCAGCCCACTCAGATTGGAGGTTCCCAGGGATTGTGGGGGAGAAGAACAGGGAGTGACTGCTTAGAATGTTCTACCATCGCAGATCAGCATCAAGGCTTAAAGAAAAGACTCTCAACTAAAGCAGCATCAAGCTTTTTCACATCTCTGGACTTCTTTATCTGCTGTTCCTTCTACCTGGAATGCTCTCTCTCTAAATCTTCAAATGGCTTATTCCTTTCCTTCATTCATGCTCCTTCTCAAATGTCAGCTCCTCAAAGATGCCCTCCTTTCCTCACTAGGAAGATCTGGAAGCTGCAGACAAGTGGCAACTGTTGGATAAAATAAGTGCTAATAGACAGAAGAAAAATCTTACAAACCAGCCTACAAGGCATCACTCCAACTCAACTTCTCAGACCAATGCAGAAGAGCAAACTGAAATCCAAGGGTAACCCCACATGCACAGAGCAAGAGAAGACATCAACCCAGCTTCCAGTAGAGTCAACAAGTTCAGAGAGAAACCACAGGGCCAGAGTTTCCAGAATGCAGCTGTGCATAACCTTGGTCCTCCTTCCAAATCCTCAAGCAGCTGAAGATCTAAACAGAGAATAGAAATTATTAGCATCTCACATTCCAAAATAAATGCTAAAGGGAAGGTTCAAATAGTGCTCAGGAACACAGGAAAGAGAAATTCCACCAATATTATTTTTGAACAATCAAGATAATAAGCATCTCCAAAAATTTAGTCATGCCTCTTTGCAATCTATCCCTCTCTCCACCCTCATCCCCAAGTAACTACTCTATGGTTCCCTTTATAGAAAACTCTAGGCAGATCTTAATGTTCTCACCACACACACAAAAAAATACAATTATGTGATATGACCGAGGTGTTAGCTAGAGCGATGGTGGTAATCATATTGCAATATATAAATGTATCAAATCAAATCAACATGTATACCTTAAACTTATACAGTGTTGTATGTTATACATATACACTGTATATGTATTGTTATATGGTATACATATACATTGTATATTGTTATACATATACAATGTTATATGAAAATACAAACAGGGATAATTATACTTTGTCACTTCTTATCATCATGCCTTCATGTCCTTTTCTTGCTTTATTGCAGTGTGTGTAACCTCCAGAACAATGTTGAACAGAACTGTTGAAAGTGAGAATCCTTGCTTTATTCCCAATCTCAGAGAAATCAGCTTTCACCATTTGATATGATGTTAGCTTCAGTCAAGTATATTTTAGAGAAGACTATATGAATGATATAATTCATGAATTCTTGACCATTTGATAACATATTTCTGTTGCCTTGTCATAACAATGATAACTTGACTGGGTA
The DNA here is from genome assembly GCF_011762595.2 of Tursiops truncatus. Classification (NCBI taxonomy): domain Eukaryota; kingdom Metazoa; phylum Chordata; class Mammalia; order Artiodactyla; family Delphinidae; genus Tursiops; species Tursiops truncatus. The sequence goes on along the minus strand of NC_047037.1, from coordinate 135,311,907 downwards.
TGGAAAATTGGGTCATACACAACCCCTCAAACAAAACACTCATTAGACAGTGCTCCAGTTTCTTCTTTCATTTAAAATTGCTAAGGAGAAATCTGAAGTTAGACTAATTTTCTTTTAGTATATAACTTTATTTTCCCCATATTTCCTTTAACCTTGCCCTTTCAATAATTTCACTCAGACTTTACAGTTCTTTATTATTTTTGTCCTAAATAATGAAGGACACTATTGATGTTCAAATGTATGTTCTCCTTCATTTCAGGAAATTCTGGGTTTTATTATACTTTTAGTTTTTTATCTACTCATTTTGTTCTACTATATTTTTTAGGTCTACAAAATTAACTGTATATTGGATATTTGGGTTGTCAGTCCTCCGTATTGAGTATTGCTTTTTTTCAGATGGAAAGGGTTGTCATCTTGATCACACATAGTGTGTGTGTGTACATAGACTGATCTTGTATACTTTATATATGTGCAGTTTGGTGGACTTCAATTATACCTCAATAAAATTGCAAAAAAATTTACTTGAAAGTGTAATCTGAGAGTTAAAATAAATAACTCAGAAGTGGGGAAGTCATAGGATGAAATATCAGCTTTGAGTCTTGAATCTATTAAACATAAATTACATCTAAATAAGACAGACATTCTCATTACAAGAATTCTAATTCCTGGAAAAGAGGAAATTAATTATTTTTAATTGACAATGGTATAAAGTAGGACAATAACTCCAGAGCAAGCAAATAAAATTGGGGAAGAAGAGAATAGCTGGTCCAAAAGCGCTAATCTTCTCATCTTTCATATGGGAAAATAAAGAGGGATGATTGTGTTACTGAAATTGATATATTGTGAAAAATAGGCTTAAGTCTACTTTATAACTTTAAAGTTATTTAAAGTTATAAAGGTAAATACTGGAACCCAAACAGACTATATGCCTTTTAAATTCAAAGGAGAAAAAAATGTTAACATAGCAAATGTTTAGAAACAGAAAAAGTAGAAAGGAAATATTAAAAATACACTCACATATGTTTTCAGTTAAATGTAATCATTTATAATATAAACAGATAACCTTACTAAAAGGTGAGAATTCTCATATTGGATTTGAAAAAATCCAGACTTCCCTGGTAGCACAGTCGTTAAGAATCTGCCTACCAATGCAGGGGACACGGGTTCGAGCCCTGGTCCGGGAAGATCCCACATGCCGTGGAGCAACTAAGCCTGTGTGGCAAAACTACTGAGCCTGTGCTCTAGAACCTGCGAGCCACAACTACTGAGCCCACAAGCCACCACTACTGAGCCCACGTGCCACAACTACTGGAGCCCACATGCCACAACTCCTGAAGCCCACATGCCTAGAGCTCGTGCTCTACAACAAGAGAAGCCACCGCAATGAGAAGCCCACGCACCACCACAAAGAGTAGCCCCCGCTCGCCTCACCTAGAGAAAGCCCGCGCGCAGCAACAAAGACCCAATGCAGCCAAAAATAAATAAATAAATATTTTAAAAATCTAAGTATACGCCCATGTATTAAAACAAAATGACTTAGAGAAGCTGAAAATAAAATTACAAACAAAATGATAGGTAAATGGTGAGTAAAATGATGACAAAAAGAAAGCAAGGGAAGGTGTATAATATTAAAACCAAAGAAATTTGAATTCAAGGAAAACTCACTAAGTCGTACATAAGGGTCACTTCATCATGATGAATTTTATAATCCACAATGAAAAGATCTTTCTCATGAACAGGAAAAAACTGGCAGAAACACATTAATGGCAAGATATTTTAACTCACTATCATCAAGTAAGACCAAACAAAATAAAACAAAACAAAGCAAAAAAACCCCCAAAAAACCAAAAAACAAAAACCAGATATAAATGGTCTGAATAATAGGATGAACAAGGTTGATCTTATACATGTATGTCTAATTCTTTGTCCTGAAACAAAAGAGAAAATATAGCACACTCTCTTTTCAAAAACAATAGCAAACTTACACAATTTTACAATATATTAGATCACAAAGAAAACCTCAATAATTTCCAAGAAGTGAAATAGGAACCACATTCTAAAGCTATAATAAAACTAAAAATAATAAAGTTGAAGTAAAAAAAATATTAATACCCAAGCTATCGGAAATGTTAAAAAAAAAAGTCTGTTTTTCCTTGTTTCAAAAAGGAAATCAAACTAGAACTGCAGACTATCTAGGAAATTACAATAATGAGGATATTATATATCAAACCCCAGGGGATAGGGTCAAAGTTGAAGGCAAAGTAATAATCATATCCTTAAACACTTCGTGCAAAAATGAATCGAACATTTGGGTGGGGGAGGGACGAGAAAAATTAATACAAAACTTAATGAAAACATAAAGGGAAAGAAACAGAAGAGTTGATAATGAATTCAAGATTTAGGGTCTTTGAAAAGCAAAGTGAAAAGACCACAAACTAGCTTGATCACTTTTTAGAAAAAAGACAGGGATGGGAGAGCACAAATGCATAAAATCGGGATCAAGTATGGGAAGCAATTATAAAACAATACTTTTAGCAACTCTTGCCAGTTGATGGTCTTCTGGGAAAGTACATCTTACTGAAATTGGACTGAAGAAAAGATGGGAAGGCTAACTCAGTAATTTGGGTAAAAATTGTAAAAGCGGTCAGTGAACTGTTCCCCCACAAAAGCCTCATGCTCAGATGGTTTGATGAAAATTCTTTCAAACTTTGAAATAACAGGCAGTTTTGAGGCTATTTAAACTCTTCAAAGGCATGAATGGATGGTGGTACCTTCCACTAAAGTAAATTGTGTGTGTGGAGGATAAAGAGAGGTAGAGTTTCTGTTGAAACTCACCAGCGTGTTTGAATTTGGAAATGCTTTCTCAGCTATTGGTTCTGATCTCAGAAGACCCATGTGAGCCAGAGACAGAGCTTGGGAGATGTGAGCATACAAGCTGCAGGTGACGCCTTAGGTAGATGATCTACTAGCTCACCATTGAGAAATGCACAGAGGAAAAAGGGAAAGGAAATATCAACACAGAAGGGTGGGTGGAAGAAAAATAGCCCAAGAAAGAAATGAAGGAGGACTAGCCAGAGAAATTTAGGTACATGTCAGTGAAAGACAGACCCAGGGAAAGTGACCAACCGTCAAATGCTGTTGTGGGCCATTCAGTAGAGAGGTCAGGGCGATGGTGAGAACACAGCCAGTGAACCAAAAATAGGAAGTATTCATTTCACAAATAGTTACTGAACATCTACTAGAGACTAGGCACAGAGGAAAAAGAAAAGGATGTAAATGTTATGCCCCTTAACATTAATAAACAGGAACAATTCAAATTATTCATTACTTTAAAAAAACTATTCAAGGCCATGGAGAAAGAAAGCCTCCAGACTCTCTCAGGTGCTAATTATTCACCTACCATTTCTCAGGTCTAAAGCTACCCTTCTGTGGTCGGCTAGATAGAGGGCAGCCAAAAATAAAATAAATAAATTTATTTTAAAAAAAGAACAAATAAATAGATAGATGATAGGTAGGTAGATAGATAGGGATAGATTTAAAACTTTCATATAACAAGCAGTAACCATTGTATTAAATCAGGCAGGATCTAGTTAAGAATACGCAAACTACACCAGTTATTATAAGAGAGTAGTTAATATAAGGAATTAGTTTAACAGGTATTAGAGAATGGAAAAAGTGAAAAGGGAACTGTGGTAAGCAAAAGAAAGTCCTCCAAAGACGTCCACTTTGTAATACCCAGAACCTGTAAAGGTGGAGGGTTACAAGGCAAGGGGGAACTGGGGTTGCAGGTGGAGTTAAGGTTGTTAATCAGCTGACCCAAAGTGGGGAGAGTAGCCTGGATTATCCAGGTGGGCCCAATGAATTCACCAGGGTCTTTATAAGTGGGCGGGGAGGGGGAAGGGGAGGGCGCAGAAGAGACGCCACCAGAGAGGTGAAAGCGTGAGACAGACTTAGCTCAGTGTTGCTGCTGGCTTTGAAGATGGACAAGGGGCCGTGAGCCCAGGAAGGCAGGCAGCCCCTGGAAGCTGGAAAAGGCAAGGAAATGGATTCTCCTCCCCTAGAGCCTCCGGGAGGAGCCAGCTCTGCCTACACCTCGGTTTCAGCCCAGGGAGAGCAGCATTGGACTCCTAACCTCCAGAGCTGTAAGATAATAACTTTGTTTTAAGCCACTATGTTTGTGATGATTTGTTATATAGCAGCCACAGGAAATCAATATGGGGACACTGAATGCATACAGAGAAAGTAACTTCAGGAAGCAGCTGTCTCCTGTAGGGCTGGGAAGCACGGGAAGAGCTGAGAGGTTTGGAAGCTCAGAGGACAGGTCTGCAGAGCTGGGGCCCAGAACTTTGGGGTCTGAGCTGTTACTCTGGGACCTCTAAGGGGAGGGGCCTGGACCAGGGAGTACAGACTGGCACCAACCACCCTGTGAGGGTGAGGGCCCTGCTAGGCAATGCCAACAGGACATGAAGCAAAGGATGGTGCAAGTTCGCCCCCCTCTAGCCTGGCAATCTCCTCTGCGCTGCTGGTCACAGAACCCAGTGCACAGTCAGCTTTCAAAGGAGAAACGTAAGAGGGGGCATCCTTGCCTCGTTTCTAATCATAGATGAAAAGCTTTCCATTTTTCTCCATTGAGTAAATGTTCCTTGTGGGTTTGTTGTATATGGCCTTTATTATGTTAATGTACATTCCTTCTATACCCAATCTGTTGAGGGTTTTTATAGGAAATGGTGTTGTATTTTATCAAATGCTTTTTCTGCATCTACTGAGATGATCGTGAGATTTTTATCTTTCATTTTATTAATGTGATGTATTACACCTGTTGATTTGCATATGTTGCATCTCAGGGATGAATTCCATTGGGTCATGGTGTATAATCCTTTCTATGATGTTCTTGAGTTCGGTTTGCTAATATTTTGTTGATAATTTTGGCCTCTATATTCATCAGGGATATTGGTCTATAGTTGTTTTTTCTTGTGATGTCCTTATCTGGCTTTGGTGTCAGGGTAATGCCGGCCTCGTGGAATGAGTTTGGAGGTATTCCCTCCTCCTCACTTTTATGGAAGAGTTTGAGAAGAATCGGCGTTAATTCTCGTTTGACGTTTGGTAGAATGTGCCCGTGAAGCCGTCTAGTCCTGAGGTTCTCTGTGTTGGGAGGTTTTTGATTTCTGGTTTAAGCTCTCTGCTCTTTTGGTCTCAGCACTCTTATTTGATACAGTGTTAGAAGTCCTAGCTAGATCAATTAGGCAAGACAAAGAAAACAAAAAGCCATCCAAATCGGGAAGGAAGAAGTAAAACTGTTATTTGCAGATGGTATGATTCTGTATATAGAAATCCCAAGACTCAGTGAAAAAAACTGTCGGAACAATGTAGAGAACAAACGTATGGACACCAAGGGGGGAAAGTGCGGGAGCGGGGGTGGTGTGATGAATTGGAAGACTGGGATTGACATGTATACACTAATATGTATAAAATAGATAACTAATAAGAACCTGCTGTATAAAAAATTAATTAAATTTAAAAAAACTGTTGGAACTAATCGATGATTTCAGTAAAGTTGCAGGATACAAAATCAACATGCGGAAATCAGTTTGAGGTGGATTTTTCCATTACTGGCAACAGAAACACACCCTAACTGATACATAAAACTGCAATTATTAAAACAGTAACTGTCTCCACAGTAGACAAATTCATGGATAGATTTATAGGACAAAAGAGAATAGAGAAAGAGATTCATCGACATATGGAAATGTATTAAATGATAAAGTGACTTCAGGGACTTCCCTGGCAGTCCAGTGGTTAAGATTCCGTGCTTCCAATACGGGGGGTGCAGGTTCGATCCCAGGTCAGGGAGTTAAGATCCCACATACCCCAAGGCGCAGCCAAAAAAAAAAGTGACTTCAGATTAATTGGGGAAAAGTAAATTACTCAGGAAAAGGTGTTGAAGTGGCTGGCCAGCTATTTGGAAAATGAAGCTTGACTTTCAACCTCACTTCTGTCACCGAAATAAAATAAGTCTCAAAGAGCTCAAGGATTCACTCTTAAAGAAACTGTAAAACCTAGAAGGAAAGGAGTGAATATTTTTATAGTGTTGGGGTGACAAACGCCTTTCTAAGCAGAAAGGAAAAACCAAGAAATTTAACTATATACAATGTAGAATTTAAAGTTACCAAAAATAACACTTAAAAAATCAAAACAAACTAGAAAAAATTGTAATACATATATAAAGGAGCTCTGATAAATTGATAAGAAAAAAACTGAAAAGAAAAATGGGGAAAAGATAGGCATAGAAAAAATTAAAAGAAAAAGAAAAGAAATGAATGGAGATTCCAAATGAAAACAAGATATTTTTCAACTACCAGCTTACCAAAGATTTCACTTTATGTTAAACTGACACATACACTGTTGGTGGGAGTGTAAATCAGTATAATCATTTAGTAGACATTTGACAATACAGATTACACCTTGACACGTGCATATCTTTTGACTCCGTGGTTTCTAGGCCTTATCCAAAAGGAATACTTTCACATGGTAGCAAAAATAGTTGCACAAGATATACCTTGTAGCATTGTCTTCATTAGCAAAAAAGAAAAGAAGGGGGCTTCCCTGGTGGCGCAGTGGTTGAGAGTCCGCCTACCGATGCAGGGGACACGGGTTCGTGCCCCGGTCCGGGAGGGTCCCACATGCTGCGGAGCAGCCGGGCCGTGAGCCATGGCCGCTGAGCCTGCGCGTCCGGAGCCTGTGCTCCTCAACGGGAGAGGCCACAGCAGTGAGAGGCCCGCGTATTGCAGAAAAGAAAGAAAAGAAAAGGAAAAAAGTGAAAAAACGACTCGGGGGTGCATGATTGGGGGAATGATTAAGGAAATAGGCTAAGTCCACTAGGCACGTAATAAAACCTCTTCCCGGGGTCACAAATGGCCTCTACTTTGCCAAAACCACTGGTCATCTTACCTCTCGGCAGCTGTGTGACTCGCGGACCACCCCCTCCTCCTGGAAGCCTCTTCCTCAGGCCCGAGGACACGTGGTCACATGGTCCTCCTCCCACTCACCGCTTTCCCTCCTGCAGTGTCTCTGCGCTTCTTCCCTCCCAGACCCAGATCTCTGTCCTTGACCTTTTTTCTCTTCCTTGACTGGTGAGATCATTCAGTCCATGATTTTAAAATTTCATTCATATGCTGCTCTTTCTTAAACCTGTATCCCTCCAGAGCACCAGGTATGACTATTCCACACGTCCTCCATTTCTCTACTCACAAGTCCCCTAGCATCTCCAGCAACATGGCTGAAAGAGAAACCAGTGTTTCCTCCCAAACCCCAAGGTCCCCCTATCTCAGCCCCTGGTATCGTTGGCCTCTCAGTCCTAGAACCTAGTGTCATTCTTGTTTCCATCTTTGCACAACAATTAAGCAGTAAGACACTGGGAAAATGCTACTAGCTGTGGCCCTGTTATCCGTTCTACCGGTTTTTCTTACTAACAGAGCTCCAGTTTTCTTTGGGGTAGCAATGTACTCAGATAAACACACTTATATTTCCTAGCCTCCCTTACATCTAGATTTGGGCCAATTAAATATAAGCGGAGTTGCTAAGGCCTCCAGGAAGTCATTTTAGCAGCTTTCTGTCAATGCCTGGAACACAGATGTGACACTGGAGCTATGCAGCCGCTTTATGACCACAAGGCAGCATACATGAAGTACTTGACTTTTATGTTTAAATCCTTGTGGCCTACACTCCAGGTCTGGCTTCTCTCGCCACCTAAATTGGAAATTAGGGAATTCCCTGGCAGTCCAGTGGTTAGGACGCCGCCCTCCCACTACAGGGGGCCTAGGTTCAATCCCTGGTCAGAAAACAAACAAACAAGCAAACAAAAAATTGGAAATTAGCTGCAAACAGACTTATCAGTGTCCCCAAGGCTCAGCAAACCGTAGGATCTTCTCCTGTTCCCTTAATCTTCCTGAATGTTTTTCTGCGGCAGAGTGATTTTTTTTTAAGGAACAAAAGAAAATTCATAAATCTGAGAGCTGTCTGACCATCGAACAGTTGACACCATCTCTGATCCCCAGGTTGGAAAACAGGGATCCAATAACAGACATATACAGGAGAAACCGCCACGGTGACTGGTTATGTAGCTCGTAAACATGCACAGCCAGGCACCTGGGGAGACGGCTGTCGCTGGGTTTCAGAATGTCATTGCAAATGGGGCCCGCTTGGAAAAACACTTTCTCCACTGAGCATTAGCACCACCGAGAGGGGGCTCAATCCCTTGGACTTGTTACAAAGGAACAAAAAAACGGACCTTTCAACTAGGCATTTTATTGACTTTTAAAACATACAGGTCACTGCCTTTTGGTTTTTTGCATTTCCACAGTAATTTCCTCTCTCTACCCCACTTCTTAATCTCTAAAGGTACATTTTTTTCCTAAATGGACTAAATAAATAAGTGTGAAAGGGTTGAATTCATACCAGGATACGGGGGGACATGTTGGCCGCGGGGCAGGAAATGTACTTACCAGAGAATCGATAAAGCAATCTCTTTTGAGGGTATGCTTTTGAATTTGGGAAACAGCCTGAGTTTGTCTGGCAAGAGGAATAACATTCAGCAGCCCCAGCCCTCTGCAGGATGCTTCGATGCAGACGCAAGTCTCAGCAGGACAGCCTAGAAGGTGCTAGTGATATGCTGAGAGCCTGGGGAGAGGTAGAGCCCCCGTTACAACTGCCGATTACTGGGACTCGTTGCGCCCTTCCACCACCTGGCTAATTCTTGGAAACTTCTCTCTCCTGAACTCGGACTTTGGCTTCCGTTGGATCTGGACGCTTCCAGGAGGGGCTATCTAGGGATAAGCCAGTGCAAATTAAAACCCCAGATGCCATCAACTGACTTATTCAGCAGTCGTCCTCCTTGTGTTTAAGGCACAAAGAAAATAACCCTCTTTGCTCCCAGCGGGCAGGGCACGTAGGCAGGTGCTGTCTCTAGTCTGGGTGTCATGTAAAGGAAAGGGAAGCCCCGCAGGTAGCAGAATCGTGTCCCCCCTGAGGCGGGCTCGCACCCCCACCGAGCTTCCAGCTGGATGCTGGTAACAGTAGCTCCTGGCTCAGTTGAGATGCCGGGGCTCGGGTTTCCTCCTCTGTAACTGAGGGCGCCGACTGAGCAATTCTGCAGTCCCTGCCAACTCTCTTCGTTCTATGGCTGCAAACACTTCTTATTTCATCCTGGGGGTCAAGGAGAAGTGTAAGAGTGGTGGGGTGCAGGGAGCACCAAGGGCCCATTAAGGTGCTCTGCGTCTCTCTCTGTGGGTGGGAGATTGTCCAGCACAGAATCACCGGGTCCAGACAGACAGATCCGCAGGCTGACCTTTGGAATAACCAAACCTGCAGCTGGGCCTCAGGCTGCCTTCGTCCCTAAGTCGGTGAGGTCTGGAGGGAAACCTCAGAAGTCTCCTCACTTTTTTGAATGCAGGTAACCTTCCTCTTAGGATGCCTTGAATGGGAACTGACCTAAGCAAACTACTGCTCCCGCTGGAGTAGTTTGTTCAGAGCCAATAGGGGCCACATGACCCAAGCACCAGGAACGGGAACCTGGGTAGGTTGGCAGTAAGGGAATGGGTGATGCAAGGTGAGAGATAGATGGATAGGTTGGGGAGAGGGGATGGTTATACGGCAGGTAGATGGTGCGCAGATGGATGGACGGATTGGTGGGAATGGTGGCTGGGTCATGGTAGGCGGGTAGGCGGGCGGATGAGTGAGTGGCTACAATACAGAGGCCACTTTCGGGACTTCCCCGGTGGTCCAGTGGTTAAGAATCCGTCTTCCAATGCAGGGGACGCGGGTTCAATCCCTGGTCCAGGAACTAAGATCCCACATGCCACGGGACAACTAAGTCCGAGCGCCGCAACTACTGAGCACGCAAGCTCCAAGTAGAGAGAAGCCCATGGGTCACAAGGAAGAGCCTGCGCGGTGCAACTAAGACTCTATGCAGGGGCTTCCCTGGTGGCGCAGTGGTTGAGAGTCCGCCTGCCGATGCAGGGGACGTGGGTTCGTGCCCCAGTCCGGGAAGATCCCACATGCCGCGGAGCTGCTGGGCCCGTGAGCCATGGCCGCTGAGCCTGCGCGTCTGGAGCCTGTGCTCCGCAACGGGAGAGGCCACAACAGTGAGAGGCCCGCGTACCGCAAAAAAAAAAAAGACTCTATGCAGCCAAAAATAAAAACTAAAATTAAAAAAAAGAGACCATTTTCATAATAGCTTTTAGCTAGAAATGATCAGTGTTTACAATGATTCCAGAAAATCCTCTGGCTAAAGAGCAGGTTGAGAGACAAGTGTTCCTCGTTGGTTTAATGCTTTCCAGCTTGTGAGTTCACTTTTCACAGAACCTGGCTCTTTCAGCCAAGTTTTTATTATTTCTCGGCTGTCTTTTATAGAGTCACACCACAAGGCCTTTCTTATCTTAATGGATCATTCATTCATTCAACAGCTATTTATTCATTGTCTAGCTTTTGTCGGGCACCATACAACACGTTGTTTCTATTTTTTTTCCAAATAAAAGGGAAATGCTGACATTCTAGAGTAAGCAGACAAAAAGCATACAAGAAATGAATTTATAATCATACACTGTGATCAATGCTGTGAAGAAAATGAGCGTGAAGTCGTGAGAGAATGATAGGTAGGTCTCAGCCAGAAAGAGGTCCGCAGGGGCCTCCCCAGGAGAAGAGGTTGAAGCCAAGACCTGAGGGCCGCAAAGAGCCAGGTGGGAGGAGAGCAGGGAAGGGGCCTCCAGGCACAGGACAGGGTGTGAGCAAAGGCCCCGCGCAGGGAAAGAGCTGGGTGTTCAGGGGCAGAGGCGAAGTGTGATGACCAGGCTGATCTCACATCCTGGTACGCTGGGACCATCCCAGGTCACACCTGTTATCCCAGTGTATCTGCCCAAAGTGCCCTGGTTTGGGCAATCTATTTCACGGTCACCCTGATGATAAGGAAGAAGGAAACGATAAGAAACAAGCCAGAGAGGAGTGTGGGAGCCAAGCGCACAGGCTGTGCAAGGAATTCTGTCTATTCTATGCACACTGAGAAGCCACTGGATGCCGCTTCTGTAACCTTCCCCACATACACTAAACAAAGGCAGCTGGGAAGCTCGAGACCAGGAAGTTCCATCCATTTATAAATCAAAATATATTTATTGACCATATCAGACACTGTGCTATGCACTGGAGATTTAAAAATGAAAAAGAGGGACTTCCCTGGTGGTCTAGTGGTTAAGACTCCAAGCTCCCAATGCAGAGGGCACAGGTTCAATCCCTGGTCAGGGAACTAGATCCCGCCTGCCGCAATTAAATATCCCGCATGCTGCAACTAAGATGCGGCGCAGCCAAATAAACAAATAAATATTTTTTAAAAAATAAAAATGAAAAAGAGAAGGGAGTTCCCTGGTGAGCTAGTGGAGAGGATTCCAAGCTTTCACTGCCATGGCATAGGTTCAATCCCTGGTTGGGGAACTGAGATCCCACAAGCCGCATGGCATGGCCAAATAAAAAATTAAATAAATAAATAAGAGCGGATATACAAATGGCCGATAAGCACGTGAAAAGATGCTCAGCGTCATTAGGCCTTAGTGAAATGTAAATCAAGATAACAATGAGGGCTTCCCTGGTGGCGCAGTGGTTGAGAGTCCACCTGCCGATGCAGGGGACACGGGTTCGTGCCCCAGTCTGGGAAGATCCCACGTGCCGCGGAGTGGCTGGGCCCGTAAGCCATGGCCGCTGAGCCTGCGTGTCCGGAGCCTGTGCTCTGCAACGGGAGAGGCCCGCGTACCGCAGGAAAAAAAAAGATAACAATGAGAATTACCACATGTATTCGTTTCTTAGGGCTGCCATAACAAAGTACCACAAACTGGGTAGGTTAGACAACAGAAATGTATTGTCTCCTGGTTCTGGAGGCTGGAATTCCAACATCATGGTGTGGGCAGGGTTGGTCTTGTCTGAGGGCTGTGAGGGAGCATGTGTTCCAGGCCTCTCTCCTGGGCTTCTCTATGGTCATCTTCTCCCTGTGTCTTCACCTTGTCTCCCCTCTGTGCATGTCCATCCCTGTGTCCAGACTGAATAAAGTCCCACATTAATGACCTCATTTTAACTTGATTATCTCCATAAAGATCCTATTTCTAAATAAAATTACATTCTGAGGTACTGGGGATTAGGACTTCAGCATATCTTTTTGGGGGGACATAATTCAATCCATTATGTCATATGACCCAACAATTCCACTACTAGGTATATATCCGCAAAGAATTAATAACAGACTGAAATATAGATACTTGTACACAGTGTTCATAGCAACATTATTCACAATAGCCAAATAAGTGGAAACAATTCAAGTGTTCATAACCAAATGGATGGATAAACCCAATGTGGTATATCCATACAGTGGAATATTATTTGGTCATAAGAAGGATTTAAGTTCTAATACATGCTGCAACATGGATGAACCCAAAAAATATTATGCTAAGTGAAATAAGCCAGTCACAAAAAGAACAGATAGTGTACAGTTCCACTTACATGAAATATATAGAATAGGCAAATTCATATAGACAGAGTAGAATAGAGGTTACCAGGGGCTGTGCGGTGAGTGGATAGGGAGTTGGTGTTTAATGGGTATGGAGTTTTTGTTTGGAGTGATGAAAAAGATCTGGAGGTAGATGGTGGTGCTGGTAACAACATAATGAATGTAATTAATGTCACTGTGTTGTACACTTTAAAATGGCTAAAATGGGGTTCCCTGGTGGCACAATGGTTAAGAATCTGCTTGCCAGTGCAGGGGACACGGGTTCAAGCCCTGGTCTGGGAAGATCCCACATGCAGCGGAGCAGCTAAGCCCATGCGCCACAACTGCTGAGCCTGCGCTCTAGAGCCCATGAGCCATAACTACTGAAGCCCACATGCCTAGAGCCTGTGCTCCGCAACAAGAGAAGCCACCGCAATGAGAAGCCCACGCACCGCAACGAAAAATAGCCCCCGCTCGCCACAACTAGAGAAAGCCTGCACGAAGCAACAAAGACCCAGTGCAGTGAAAAATAAATAAATAAATAAATAAAACTAAGCCAAAAAAAAAAGGATAAAATGGCTAATTTTATATTTTGTGTATGTTACCACAACTTTAAAAAAGATCTAGTTCCTGCTTTCCATGAGCTCACAGATGGGTGGTGGGGTGGGAGAGGTAAACAGATGGAGCTGGAGGGAGAACTGCTTTCCCTCCTGAAATGCCCCTTGGGAGTGGGCTTGGTGACAGCATCCACCCTAGACAAGGGCTGGAAGGGGTGGCTTCCAGGCACCCTGAGACTCCGCTGGTGGTGACAGGTAAGAATCCCAGGCCAGGCAAGGGCTAGAGCCAGCTCCAAGAGAGACCAAGATGATTTCCTATCAATGGTTTTCAAATCTAAAAGCAAAACACTGTTGGGGACTTTCCTGGTGGCACAGTGGTTAAGAATCCGCCTGCCAATGCAGGGGACATGTGTTCAAGCCCAGGTCCGGGAAGATCCCACATGCCGCAGAACAACTAAGCCCGTGCGCCACAACTACTGAGCCCACGTGCCACAACTACTGAAGCCTGCGCACCTAGAGCCCGTGCTCTGCAGCAAAAGAAGCCACTGCAATGGGAAGCCCGCACACCGCCATGAAGAGTAGCCTCCGCTCACTGCAACTAGAGAAAGCCCGCATGCAGCAACAAAGACACAAAGCAGCCAAAAATATTTAAATAAATAAACTTATTTTTTAAAAATAAAATAAAAGCAAAACACTGTTGATGAAAAAAAATAATTGATCTAAGAAAGAAATGGAAAATTTTATTTGAACCAACCTGAGGATTATAACCTGGGAGACAGCCTTTCAGAAAGCTCTGAGGACTATTCTGCCTGTCATAGGTTAAAGCACAGTTACATAAGTTTTTCAGACAAAGGGTTATACATCAAACAGCATATTATCAACAGTTTACACAATCCAGATCTACACATACAAAGTAAGTAGTGGGTCATGGGTCATTGTGGCCCCTTAAAGATTAAGAAGGAAGGTTATTTCTTAAGGAGTTGTGACCCTTTATGAGATTAAGAAGGAGTGTTATCTCCAAAGGAGGTCTGGTTAATGCAGCATAACATCAATACATGCTAAAGGGGAGGGAGGAGGCCCAAATGGGCAGAGTAAATTTTTATGTTTAAATTTTCTTGTCTTGACATAAACTATGATTTTTATTTCATCAGTTTTCTCCTTTAGATCATTAATCTTTCAGTAGAAAGCACTAGGTGATCAAATATTTGGTCCCTCGATATGCTAGAATGATTGCTTACCTGCCCTGGGTCCATCTTGTCCCTTGATGTTGGTTCTTAATAACCTGGTTCTTTCTTTCCTTTTAGGGGGTTGTACTAATAAGATGTCTGGCAAGGGCTAACAGTCAATTCCAAGTTGTCCAATAGGACTTCTGCCAATTTTACCTTGCCTGTGCACTGTGCATGTTCATTAATTATATAGAGAACTATAGATGTGATCAAAATTGTCATCAGGAGTAACAAAGTAATTAGTAAAGTTTTCTTTTTTATTGAAGTGTAGTTCATTTACAGTATTGTGTTTCAGGTGTACAGCAGAGTGATTCAGTTATATATATATATTTTTTCAGATTATTTTCCATTATAGTTTATTATAAGATATTGAATATATTTCCCTGTGTTATACAGTAAATCCTTGATGCTTATCTATTTTATGTATAGTAGTTGGTATCTGTTAATCCCACACTCCTAATTTATCCCTCCCCTGCTCCCTCTCCCCTTTGGTAACCATAAGTTTGTCTTCTATGTTTGTGAGTCTGTTTCTGTTTTGTATATAGATTCATTTGTATTGCTTTTTAGGTTCTACATTTAAGTGATATAATATTTGTCTTTCTCTGTCTGACTTACTCAATTAGTATGCTATTCTCTAGGTCCATCCATGTTGCTGCAAATGGCAGTATTTCATTCTTTTTTATGGTTGAGTAATATTCCATTGTATATAGATACCACATCTTCTTAAGCCAATCATCTGTTGATGGGCACTTGGGTTACTTCCATGTCCTGGCTATTGTAAATAGTGCTGCTATGAACACTGGGGTGTATGTGTCTTCTTGAATTAGAATTTTCACTTTTTCCAGATATATACCCAGGAGTGGAACTGCTGCACCATATGATAGCTCTATTATTAGTTTTTAAGGAACCTCCATACTGTTCTCCTTAGTGGCTGCACCAGTTTAAATACATCCTCACCAATAGTATACAAGGGTTCCCGTTTCTTCACATCCTCTTCAGCTTTTATTGTTTGTAGACATTTTTATGATAGCCATTCTGACCAGTGTGAAGTAGTACCTCATTGTGGTTTCAATTTGCATTTCTCTAATAATTAGCAATGCTGAGCACATTTTCATGTGCCTGTTGGCCATCTGTATGTCTTCTTTGGAAAAACGCCTATTTAGGTCTTCTGCCCATTTTTTGATTGGGTTGTTTGGGGTTTTTTAGATATTGAGTTGTATGAGCTGTTTGTGTATTTTGGATACTAACCCCTTGTTGGTTGCATCAAAACTAGAATTTAACCCTGGTGGTCCAGTGGTTAAGAATCCACGTTCCAGTGCAGGGGATGCAGTTTCAATCCCTGGTCCGGGAACTAAGACCCCACACGATGCAGGGCAACTAAGCCTGCACTGCACAAATACTGAGCATGCGACCCCCACTAGAGAGCCCACGTGCTGCAGACTACAGAGCCCACACGTTCTGCAGCCCACGCGCCACAACTAGAGAGAAGCCTGTGCACTGCAACGAACATCCAGTGTGCCGCAACTAAGACCCGTCACAGCCAAATAAATAAATAAATAGAATTTAAGATTTTGGATATTAATCCCTTGTCAGTCACATCAAAACTAGAATTTAATATCCACTGAAACATAATCTTTTTTCTCTCTAAAATTACCCTAATTTCTACCAAATGTAGCCAAATTAAGACTAATTTGTTTACCAAGTAAGTCTGGTTAAGGACCACATAGACCCTTTTAAATTGTCTGTGCTGGAACTTTTCATAAGGAATCTCAGATTGAATCTTTCAAAGGCCAGGAAAGCCACGCCAAGGACTTGTCACAGAGTCCACCTGCGATATCCAACGATATGGATGAATTCCTCTCTTTTCAAGGTTCCCATAATACCTTGAGATTCTTGTATCTTAGGAGGTGGACTTTCTTATTTACCTGATAAGACTGCTGGGAACCTAAGAGTTTCCAATTTCAGGAGGGATCAGGTAAAGAGAAAAGATAAATGTTCCAGTTTCACTTACAAAGATATAATTTATCAAATTGCTGTTAAGTCATAATTAGCTTGAGGGGAAAGATTTCCTTATATCTGGAAAACACAGATTAAAAACCAGTCATATTTCAGACAAATAACCAAAGAATTATAACCATATTAATCAGTTCACTCAGTCTCATGTAACTAATTTTTTTTCCATTGAAGTATAGTTGATTTACAGTATTGTGTTAGTTTCAGATGCACAGCAAAGTGATTCAGTTATATATATTTTTTCAGATTATTTTCCCTTATAGGTTATTACAAGATATTGAATATAATTCCCTGTGCTATACTATGGGACTAATTCTTTATCTTAACCCTCTATTAACAGTTTTATGAAGCCATCAGTATTTCCAGTAGAATTCTTTAGTTTCTTACCCAGTTCAGCAGTATGATCTGAAAGTTATCAGAAACTCGTACTTGTCAAAAAGTCCTTTCTATGAATCTTTTTGAAGATGAAACCTTTTTTTTTTGCAAAAGCATCAGGTGAAACAGTAATTATCTACCTGATTATAACACAATTGACAAAGAAACCTGGTTATTGCTCTGACAAATATTTAAGATCATTGCTAGCATTATGACTGATAACGTTTTACAAGGACATTTTTAACTTTTAGGAATTTCATATAATTTCTAGAACGTTCATATTAATGGCACTTACCCATACAATATATCCTAAGGTTTATCACCACTCCTTTGACAATGCTCCCCGTGTAATTTAACATACCAAATAAGCCCAATTAGTTTAATATTCTTCTCTCTGAGATGCTTCAGGGGCCCTCTCTGAATATTTAGGACTATTAATGAATATGTCTGGTGCCACACTAAGACATTTTCTGTTTGGAAGAACAAACAAGTAAATGTTTTCTAGAAACCATAAATAGTATTTATAAGTTTTTAGTTTCTCTGTAAAAGGAAGCCTATGTTCAGTAACTAATGTTCCAGTATCTTATTTGAAAATGATCTGAATATTCAATGAATTCCCGTTATTTAATTTAGAAAAACTCTAAAGTTTCGAGTTACCAAAATCTGGAGAGACTATTTTGGATAGACATTCCCAAAATATAATTATTTCTAAAGAGTTTACCTATAGGCTCTTATCTCACTTACCTCTATTTTATTTACCTAAAATTTTCATCATACCAAGTTATTTTTCTTGCTGACAAATTTTGAAATAGGAATAATAAGATCTTATTTGATTTCTAGTAAACCTAGTTACAGTAAAAGTAATATACTTAATGTTGATGACTCTAAAGACACATCTATATTAATTAAACCAACAAACTGGTTTTCTTTCATTAAAATTAATCCTAGATCATGTGATTCTGAAATTCATTTGGGTTAATTTCTTTTATATTCTGAGTATTTATATAAGCGCTTAACTTCCTTTAAGCCAATTAAACAGAGCTCTTTTACAAATTAATTTTGGCAATACTATACATCTACAACACACATGCATAGATACATACAAACATACAGACAGACACAGAGACCCCATAGTTCCCAGTCCAAAATTTCAGCCATGATTCAGGTACAGTAATACAAAACCCATCAGTTACAAGAGGCTGGATTCAAACTGGGTTTCTGGCAGAAGGAACAAATCAAGGTCACCTGCTTAGATGGCTAAATCCTTTTTACTAATATTAATAGAGAAGACACTTAAGATCTGTATTTGTCCTTGACAAGTTCCAAATAACCTATCCCACTTTTGTTTTTTCTTTCCCTAAGAGTTTACCTTCCTGAAATTTGCATTTAAAAAGATGGCCTAGATGAGAGTACATTTGCATCTCAAAGGCATAGGAGGAAAAATTCAAGTTCTTAAGGCCAGAATTTTTTTTCAATACTTAAAATCCTCTTAAGATAAATAGGGGAGGGACTTTCCTGGTGGTCCAGAGGTTAAGAATCTGCCATCCAATGCAGGGAACAAGGGTTCGACCCCTGGTTGGGGAACTAAGATCCCACATGCCGTGGGGCAACTAAACCCATGTGCTCTAGAGCCCAAGTGCCACAACTAGAGAGCCCGCAAGCTGCAACTAAAAGACCCCACACGCCACAACAAAGATCCTGTGCGCTGCAACTAAGACCCAATGCAGCCAAATAAATAAATATATATATTTTTAAAAAGATAAATAGGGGAGGGCTTGGGAGTGGTGAAAGAATAGGTGGGCCTTTGGTCCTGGAGCCACACCTCTGGTCCTGTAAGGATTAGATTTGTAAAACAAGGATAGCTGTTCTCAATTCCTCAAAGAGTAGGGTGGCCACCTCAATGATATCAAAAGACTGGCATATCTATTCACCTATGTTGAAATGTTTTACTTTCTCTCGTTTACTTTAAGCGAGAAGGAAAAATAAAAAAAATTCCTATCAGGCTCTGGATGTCAGCTTTGGTCACTTTGCTCAAACCAGTGTCCTCCTTGGGAATGTAAGCAGATAGGGTGGGGGGTCCCTGGAGAAAGAGAACCAGGCATGGGTTTCTTTACAGGAAAGCCTAAGCTATTTTGTGATCTAAGCCTGGCCACAATGCTTGTCCTTGAACAGGTCTCAGTAACTAATGATCTTAAGGAAACAAAAGGCATGCAGAAACAAATGACGGCTATCAGGCTGTGAATGAAAAAATGTTGCTGCCACATCAGTAGACAAAGCATGTTGCAGCCATCAAGCCATCACATTACAGCCACCCCCCCTCCCATGGCGAGCCCTGAGGGGACTCAGCATAGAACCAGGATGCCTGCCATCAAGCCATCAGTCACTGCAGCCACCCACAAAGGCGTACCCTGAGGAGACTCAGAATGGGCAAGAACAGAATACTGGCCCTGGGTAGCTGAGGTGCAGATCAAAGGAATGATTTCAGTGAGCCCAGACTCTCGCCTCTTTCCAAACATAGAAAAGCACTAAATTCCTTAACTTGAGATGTCTGGTCTTCTTTAATTAACAGTAACCTTTTGATGTTCCCACTACCTGGTCTTTGCTGCAGAAACTACTATAGATCCTGGCTCCTCCCTGACCTCTTTGGACCAGTTCCTCAGAGCTATCTGAGAGGCTGCATCCCAGGCTTGAAGTCCTCAGGACATCCGTGGAATAAAACAGACTTCTCAACTTTTAGGTCGTCCATTTTTTTTTTTTCAGTTGACAGGCAAGAGAAATAACAATTCCAAAAACAACATGTCAGTTGTAGAGACTCCCAGTTCTGTTTCAATGGTAAAGATAAGCCTGAAACTCAACCACCAGATCAACTGGAAGCTAAGGGAGGAGGACGTTGACTTTTTCTGACCCTCATGACTTCAATCGAATAAAGCTTGGACACTGTCACGGCCCAAGCCCCTTCATGAATATGCATGTACCCTTAACTTAAAACTTCCCCAGTTTTGCTGTTCGGACAGATACTGCTTCGGGAAAGAGCCCTGGTCTTCTCCTTACATGCTGCAAGTAATATCAAATCCTTCCTTCTCCCATCCTCGGCTTGATTGTGTATTTTGGCCCAGCACCCACCAAGAGGCAAACCCAGTTTTCGGGTAACAGTAACCCATTTACAAAAGTTTTTGAGGACCGTCCCTGGGGTTAAGAAACTGTGGCCCTCATTTCCATCTTTGATCTGAAGAGGCTCACCTACATCTTCAGGTGGTCCCATTTCTAAAGGTAACTAGTTAAATAGTCTCTTCAGAGTGGAAAGGCAATTCAGACAGAGGCTTACTAGAATGTGCACTTGAATAAAGGAGGATAGAGGGGAGAAGTAATTAAAGTTTAAGTACCTTTTGTAACATTAACCTTGCATCAGCTTTCTACAGGTCTTTCAATGAGGCTGTTTTGGAATTTTGAAAACTTTTGGGGCTGTAACTGAGCAGGGCCCTGTGGGGCTCCTGTGCACAAAGCCTTTCTGTGTCCCCCGTTTCTTTGATTATAGGAAACAGCCTTCATTCAGCCCCCCGTGACTTTCCCTGAGTTCCAACAGGCAGCTTCAAGCAGTTGTTAATTAGGGAAGGGAGGGGATGCCGGACAAGAGAGAAACAAATAGTCAAGAGAAACAATAGTGCAGCCTTGGGGCAGGGTCCTGGTTCCCCATCAAGGGATACCCACAACAATATCTTTGAGCTGTTTTGCAGATAACCGCCCCCACCAGGTGGAAGAAGTTAATGGTTAACGATGGTACGCTGCCCGCAAGCACTAGACCCCAGACCAGCTGGAACCAGAAGGTTGGTGGTGGGGCTCCCACTGACCTCACCACCAACCAATCAGAAGAATGTCCACAAGCTGATCACGCCCTCTTTGAACCATTAGTATAAAATTTCTCACCACCCTCTCCAAGTTGGGACACAGTTTTGAGGGCATCAGCCCGCTGTGGCCCCCTTTGCCTGGCAAAGCAATAAAGCTATTCTTTTCTACCTCACCAAACCTCTGTCTCCGAGACTGAATTCAGTGCCAGGGTACAGAGGCTAGATTTGGCTCCAGGGCTTCTGCATACCAATTAACATAGGTACAATGTTTCAAGATGAGAGGCTTCTAATATTTTAACAATTTTAGAATTCTTTCCAATTCAAAGAATCCTAGAAGCTCGCCCTATAAATAGTCTCTCCTGCTAATCTAATTTTAGAAATTTACCACTCTAGTTTCCAATTGACTCTGCAGGCGCGGATCCAGGAGACGGACATCCCCATCTTGGCCATTTCAGGGCAGAATTTTCTTTCATTCCCAACTAATTACTTGCGACATACATAAACCCAGCTGGTATCCCCATAGGTGGCGGTCTGTCCACAAACTGTTTGGACTTTGAGGCACAATTTCCCATTATCAATTTCGTAGCCTAATTCAGATATGAGATAGGATCTGAACAAATTTCGGAGGACAGCGTGGTGGATGGGGGCTGCTTCTGAGTCCAGCTCCCTAAGTAGTTACTTTTGGGTCAGTTTGACTCTCTTTTTTTTTGGCTAAGCCAAATGACTTGCAGGATCTTAGTTCCCCAGCCAGGGATTGAACCCGCACCCTTGACAGTGAAAGCACGTAGTCCTAACCACTGGACTGCCAGGGAATTCCCCAGTGTGACTCTCTTATGTGACTTGGTTTCTTCCTCCAATGGTCTAAAGCTTCTGTGGTCTTTATGTTAGATGTCCCTGGAAGAGCAGTATTTACCTAATGGTTGTAGTGGTGTTTGTCTGTAGGACCCCTATACATCACGAGGATTGGTCCTCAGACACTTCCACTAGGTTCTCAACCACCTGAGAACACCTTGTGCCCAGAAGGAGCAGATGTCTCTTATTCTTCAGAGCTGAATTAATTCAGTTTCTCATTTTATTAGCATAAGTTTTGTTCAGACCATATGTCAACTTTTTTTTTTTCAATTTAAGCCAAATTTAACAAAAACCCAGCCATCTATGTTTCCCTGGGCCTCCTACCCAAATCCCCCTAGGTCCCAGTCAAGGAAATGCACTCCTACCCCTCAAGACTCCAAGTCTTAAGTAAACGGAGCTGGAATAAAATTTGGGGGATCATCACTTAAAATGCAGATATCAGGAGAACTCACTAGAACACCTGAGGAGTACCGAGAAGCCAGTGGGGCCCATGCTGGTACCAAGTGCCAACTCGGGGTAGACTCCAGGTGTCCTCTGGTGGGTGTCTCTAATATCCTGCCTATGCCATGCAGATGTCAATGAAAAAAATTAATCAGTATTCAATCTAAGAAAGAAATGGAAAATTTTATTTATGTCAATGAAAAAAATTAATCAGTATTCAATCTAAGAAAGAAATGGAAAATTTTATTTATGTCAATGAAAAAAATTAATCAGTATTCAATCTAAGAAAGAAATGGAAAATTTTATTCATGTCAACCTGAGGTCTATAATCTGGGAGACAGTCTTTCAGAAAGTACCAAGGACTGTTCCACCCATTAGAGGTCAAAGCACAGTTGTATTAAGTTTTTGAGACAAAGGTTTCTACAACAAACGATGTATTATTGACAGTTTACACAATCCACATCTACCCGTACAAAGCAAGTAGTGGGTCATCATGACCCCATAGGAGATTAAGAAGGAAGGTTATCTCCTAAGGAGATCTGGTTCATGCAGCATAATACACACTAAAGACGGAGAGGCCCAAATGGGCAGAGAACATTTTTATGTTTAAATTTTCTTGTCTTGCCATAAAATATGAATTTTGTTTCACCAACACTGATGCTCAGTGAGCACCTACTACACAGAAAGCCCTGCACTGTCTCATGTCCTCCTTATGGAACCGAGGAGATAAGAGCTGTCTGCAACCCCATCTTTCCTGAGGGAAACCGAGGTGCAGTGAGGCCACGTAACTCGTCCATGGCCACCGTTGTTCCGTGGTGGGGCTGGGACTCGGGGCCAGTTCTCTGGGCCCAGGGCCGCCCCTTTCTGCCAAGGAGAGCCCAGCAGATCCATCCTAGCAGGTGGGAAGGGGTCTCTGGCCAGGCCAGGCAGGGGGTCGCGAGCTCCATCTCTCCCTTGTGATCCCACCGAGTGTGTTCACAGTCACAGAGCACTCTGGGCTCTGCAGAGCTCACCCCAGGACCTCCAGCACATTCCGCCAGCGCTAAGGTCTGAAGTGGGCACGGCCAGGGACAGAAAGGAGACCCCGCGTAGAATGACCAGGCCCAACTCCTCCAGCATCGCAGAGCTGAGCCCTGAATGGTTCGTGCCCAGGGAAACCGACTTCCCTCCCAAAGGCGCCTGGGGCGCATCTCCACTGAGGCCCTACTTTGAATTCTCTCGTTTAGTTAAGTGCAGTATGACACCTCCACGTTGCATTGGAAAAGAGAGCTCCGGTTGCACAATTCCCCACGCTGCTGAGCAGACAGGCACAAGAAACCAACCAGAAAATGAAGGTAAAGGCCACACAGTGCCCAAGACCACGAGAGCGCAGAGCTGGTGTCCGCCCGCCCCGCTGAGCTCGCCGCCAGCCTCCCCCCGACGCCCAGGCCTCTGGATGGCCAGATCCTGTTTCTTCCATCTGCTTCATCAGCCAGGAAACAGGAGCCCCCGATTAAGCCGAAGCTCTGGACTTAGAAGTAAAAATAGCCAGTGACTCACGGCTGGCGCTGAGATCGGACAGACCCGGTTTTGACACTCGGGCCAGGCTGCTCCACGAAGCTGTCATTTCTTCCACGGCTGCCGCAGTTTCCACCACCCAGGGCAGGGCAGTGGTTTGGCAACCCGCACGATGGAGGTCCTGCTCTTTCTGAAACGCGTTTAGCCTGGAAGAGAGAGCCCCGAACAAGAAGGTGGTGTTCCGTGAAATACTGGAAAGAGGGTGCGGGCTACTCTGTGTGGACATGACCAGAGCCAAGTTTGAGTCCATAGATGGGAGATCTGTCTACCTAGGCTGAGCGGAAATGGAACAGGCATCCTCACAAGGTTGAGGGCTGAGCTCCCCGTCCCTGGAAGGGTCCAAGCTGAGGCTGAGGGAGATGAAGCAGCAATGCACCGTATCCCCAGCTGGGAGGAGGGGGAATTACATGAGCAGAACTGTCAGTGGTGGTCAGGGGCCTGGCCCCGGGGCTCTGGAAGCCAGTTTGGCATCTCATACAGCCCAGTGTGGGCACCTACCATCCCGGGCTTCGGTCCCTCCTTTTCCTGTAAGAAGGGAAATTGGACAGACACGAGGGATCTCACCAGGCTGGCTGCTTCCGGCTCTGAAACTCAAATCTCTAAGGCCCTCCCGAGAGTGCCGTCTTAGAATTTCACATCATCAGTAAATAACTACAGTGATGAGAGCCCAAGTCACTGCCGTTGTCATCTTGATCTCCAAATTGCTCCTCAAGTGTGGCCCCCTGACCGCACACCAACCTTCTGGCGCAGGCCCATCACCCCTGCCTGGACCATTGCGGTAGCCCCCTGACTGGGATTCCCTGCAGAACCCATTTTCTGCACGGCGTGCAGAGGGCCCTTTCTAAAACACAGGGGAGAGCAGGTCCCTGCAAGGGGTTCTCCTTTGCACTTTGAGTATATTCAGGCTCCTCTCCACAGCCCCTGCCCTGTGTCTAACCTCATCACACACCATCTACTGGCTAGTTTGCAAAGCTCCAGCCACACGGGTGTCTGTCTGTCCGTCCATTCCTGAAATAGGCCATGTCTTCCCACCTTGGGGTCTTTCTGGCTGTTTCCTCTGCCCACGCCTCCTCCTATTTCAAATCTTGGCTTAAATATCATTCCTCAAGTCAGACTATATGAACACACTTTGAAAAACAGGTCCTCTCTCCCCGACCCCTGCCCCTGCCCCTGCCCTTCCCCACTGTAAAGCCCTGTAGTACGTGCTGCCGTAGAGGAGGGGTCACGCTCAGTGGTAAAGGTGTCAGAGATCTGGAAAGGAGAAGTAACGGCTGATGTGTTTTTTTGTTTGTTTGTTTTTAATTTATTTTATTTATTGATTTTTGGCTGCATTGGGTCTTTGTTGCTGCGTGAGGGCTTTCTCTAGTTGTGGCGAGCGGGGACTACTCTTTGTTGCCGTGTGTGGGCTTCTCATTGCGGTGGCTCCTCTTATTGCAGAGCATGGACTCTAGGCACGTGGGCTTCAGTAGTTGTGGCTCGTGGGCTCAGTAGTTGTGGCTCACGGGCTCTAGAGCACAGTCTCAGTAGTTGTGGCGCACAGGCTTAGTTGTTCCGTGGCACGTGGGATCTTCCTGGACCAGGGCTCAAACCCATGTCCTCTGCATTGGCAGGCGGATTCTTAACCACTGTGCCACCAGGGAAGCTCGGCTGATGTGTTTTGAGGCTCAATGGGGGGCACCCTGTACCGTGCGGTCCACCCACGGCTTCTCATTAAATCCGTATTGTAAGTCCATGAGGCAGGGGCTCTCTGTGATCTCATGTTACAGGTGAGAAAGAGACAGGCAAGGCTCAGCAAGGCTAAGCAACAAACCCTTGGCCACACAGCAAGTGGTAGAGCCAGGGTTCAAGCCGAGGCAGGCTGGCTGGCTGGCCCCAGAGCCTGTGACCTTCAAGCCCTGCAGTTGCCGAGAACCTGTGTTCTGCTGGGTTCAGCTACGCACACATACTATTGGTTCAGCTACCACAGGTTAACTCACTGGTGCTTCTGGTTGTACCTTCTCATACGAACCACTTCCATGCTTTTTCCAAAGTTCCTGTATTGTTCTTTTAGGAGTTCTCAGAGTATCGTGTATTCTCATTTTGTAGATTAGGATATTTGAGTGACGAGAGGGCATTCTATACTAAACGTCTTAGAGACCAAATTAACCATCAATTAGGGATCTGGACCCACTGCTGTTCAGAGTCCAGTCTGCTGGTCAGCTCACCAGGCCATGGGCATTCTCAGTTCCCAGGGTTGGCTCGAATTGGTGGTTGTGATGCTTAATTTTTTAATGTGAATTAATTTATTTTTTATTGAAGTGTAGTTGATTTCCAATGTTGTGTTAGCTTCAGGTGTACAGCGAAGTGATTCAGTTATACATATACATATTCTTTTCCATTATAGGTTGTTACAAGATATTAAATACAGTTCCCTGTGCTATACAGTAGGTCCTTGTTGTTTATGTTATAGTTAATTTTAAGTGTCCATTTAGAGAGTGTTTTTTGGGTGAGGTTAACATTTAAATCTGTGGACTTTGAGTAAACAGATGGGATGAGGCCCACCCGGTTTAGGGAGAGCAATCAGTGGAAGGCCTGAATGGAACAGAAAGTCCAGCCTCACCGAACAAGAGGGAGCTCTCCTGGGTTTCCACGTGGCAGCCTTTGGCCTGGAACTGCCGCACTGGCTTTCCTGGATCTCCAGGCTGCAGGCCCACACTGCAGATTTTGGACTTGCCAGCCTCCATATCGTGTGAGCCAATTTCTTGTAATAAATCTCTCTCCCTCTCCCTGTCATTTGTGTATTATCTATGTATATAAATACACATCATATATGTGTGTGTACATTTATATACATATATAAATATATACGCACACATACTATTGGTTCTGTTTCTCTGGAGGACCCTAATATAGTGGTTAAATATCTCCCCAGAAATCACTAAGTTTCTCCCCTGAGAAAATGGAACTCTCAGCTTAAGAGGAAGATACATGTCTCACTCAGTCCTTTCAACGACCTTATGAGGCACTGAAATGCTGGATTCCTATTTCACAGATGGGAAGATTGAGGCCTAGGGAGGTGACATAAAACGTGCCAGGTCACACAGCAGCTTAGCAGTTGAGACAGAATTAAAACCCCACGCTTTCTAGCTCCAAAGTCCATACCCTTCCCACTGTCCTGGTCACGTATCCCACACCCCCTTCACACCATCCCACACACTCCGGCAGCCACATTTGTGGGGAGAACCCCACAATCACTTGGCCTCCTGGCCTGAGTTCCCCGGCCTCCATCAAGGACAACTCCCTCGCCAGTCTTCCACGCACGAGCGTGTGGAATGAGCGCTAAAGTAGTTATGTGCTGGCTTGAAATCTAAAGCTAGAAGGGCCTTGCCTGGCCTAAGCAGAAGTCCCCCTCCTGCTCTGCTCCTGAGGATAAGGTCCAGAGACAAACACTCCTCCGATCCCAGCATGGTGCCTGCTTTCCCTGAGTCTCACGGGCCAGGCCCCTCTCAGCTCTCAGGGAATGTGACAAATCAGACTTCACCTTGGTTTTTGCACTTAACATCGTTCCACAGCAGTGCACGTGGTCCAGCTAACAGCTGCATTACATGCCACCATATAGCTGTACTGTAACTTTTTTTTTTTTTTTTGCGGTACGTGGGCCTCTCACTGTTGTGGCCTCTCCCGTTGCGGAGCACAGGCTCCGGACGCGCAGGCTCAGCGGCCATGGCTCACAGGCCCAGCCGCTCCGCGGCATGTGGGATCTTCCTGGACCGGGGCACAAACCCGTGTCCCCTGCATCGGCAGGCGGACTCTCAACCACTGCGCCACCAGGGAAGACCAGCTATACTGTAATTTAATTAATCTCCTTTTGGTAGACACTTGGATGATTTTCAGCCCTGTTTTCCATTTCAAAATAGTGCAACAAACCTTTGTGCGTATATCTTTGTGTAGTTGTGAGGCACGGCGGATGTTACATTTGTTGCTAATGTAGAGAAATGTCATTAAGACTGTATTTTTTTGGTTCAAAAATTTAAAAACCTTTTTGAGGTTACTGTCTTCCAACGCATTATACCTTTGACTACACTGAATATAAATACCTTCTAAATCTAGCTTATATGTGTGTGAAACACTCCCGGAGCGTTCTGCCAGCATGTGACTTGGATTTATAGAACTCTTTGGAACAACAAAAAAGTGTTGAATTACCTAGAAAGTAATAAACATGAAAAATGTATCGTAATATATAATACACTACTTCCATAACAACGGGATTAAAAATCCTTTCTTTAAAAATGCATGAAATTAGTTAATAAATGTGACAGTGGAGCGAAGGCCTAGCAATATCGCCCTCTAGTGGCTCGTTGGAGTACTCGTTCCATCAGGAATCGAAATTCATCACTTCCGCAACCACATTCAGGAGGCGGGAGGCCACTGTGCGGCGCTGGCTTTGGGGGAGGCTCCAGTAACACAGTGTCTCCTCATTCCTGTAACTGCTGGGTTAGCAGCAGTGACACTGGACCTGGGGGGCAAAGTTTTCTTCAAGATCCACCCTCTTCTTGAGTAGCTGAATATGGAGGTTCTTTACGAAACCAATGAGCTCAAAGAACTTTAACTGCCCGTCACTGGTGTATCTTCAGATTTCACAACTCCTACGAGTTCTCAGTGCTGACTGCCCGTTGAATCTCTCGGGTTTTTACAATGCACATGCCCGGCTGGGTGTCTCCCTCACCTTTAGAAGCTGATTCCGGGGTCACAAGCCTAGACTTGAGTTGGTTTTATTTTGTTTTGTCTGTAAAGCCCTGCTGGCGATGTGGAGCAGGGCCAGGCTGGGAAGCACGGGTGCTGCCAGCTCCGTGTACTTGGTGGGCAGCAGGACATGGGGACAGAAGAGGGAAGGAGGGCCTGGAGGGCCAACACCCAGCACTGCACTCCTCCCAAGCAGGCGCTTCTCAGACCTGCCAAGGGCGCCGACCAAAGGCAGAGAGACCTGGAGTTATTACAAAGACTTGCTATTACACTTGAAATGCCTCTCCAGGTAACCTTCTATGACAGAAGGCGACACAAGTCATTTGGGGTGTTAAGAAAAGAGGCTGGAGTGTGGACCCCGGACAATCATCACTAAGCATTTGTTCTTAAAACAGCTTTTTTTTTTTTTTTTTTTTGCCCCACCATGCAGCACGTGCGGGATCTTAGTTCCCCAACCTGGGATCGAACCTGTGGCCCCTGCTATGGAAGCGCGGACTCTTAACCACTGGACCGCCAGAGAAGTTACGCAAACAGCTTCTTAACTGAGGCCATACTTCTTACAGTGTCTCTCAGAGCCTAAACCAGAGGGAAAGTATAGGACTTGTGTAAGGGATCCAGGCCAGTGAGTTCTTTTCTCTGCATGCTGACAGTTTGTGCTGACGAGGGCAGGACTCAGGCGCAAACTGAAGAAAACAGCCACCGCCTCTCGCGATTTAGCTGTTAAAGCCACAGTAGATCTTGCTTAAAAGCAGGAAGTGGGGGCTTCCCTGGTGGCGCAGTGGTTGAGAGTCCGCCTGCCGATGCAGGGGACACGGGTTCGTGCCCCGGTCCGGGAAGATCCCACATGCCACAGAGCGGCTGGCCCGTGAGCCATGGCCGCTGAGCCTGCGCGTCCGGAGCCTGTGCTCCGCAGCGGGAGAGGCCACAACAGTGAGAGGCGCGCGTACCGCAAAAAAAAAAAAAAGAAAGCAGGAAGTGGAAGGAAACAGCTGGGTGATGTATGGCTCGGCCTTTGATCTGGGATGCGAGCTGCACCAGATTCACAACTCAGAACGATTTCACTCCTGCTGGAATATGACAGGGCGCCTTCCCGACCTCAATGATAATCACAGCAACGGTCAACCTCAGCCTGGCCACCCAACCAGCACCCCCGGAGACGCGCACAGGCAGGTGTCGGGCCGACTCCCAGCGGTGCGCGTGAGGGGACAGGGAGGCCGAGTAGCTGGTGGGGCTCCACACCAGCAGGGGCTGCAGGCTGTCCTCGCCCCCATCACCCAGGGAACCCCCAGACACCCAACCCAACCCCCAGAGTGCATCAGAGACGAGTAGAGAAGGACTCCTTGCCTCTGGGAAATCCTAGAACACCTGACCTGCTTCCTTCCTTCCTCGTCCTCTCCCTTGTTGTTTCCGCCTTCCCGAGAGGCCCTCCCACTTTAAGTTGTCAGCCACTCTCCACCCAGCTCCCCTAACACCCCTCACCTTTCTTTTTTCCATAGTCATCTTCTAATATATATTTACTAGCTTTATTGTTCGTCTCCCCCAGTCAGAACGTGAGCTGCAGGAGGGCAGAGCTTCGTCTGTTTTGTGCCCTGATGTATCCACCGGTACCTAGAAGGTGTCAGATAAGCATTTCTTGAATGAACAGATGAACAAACAAATGAACACGGGGACGCGTGGATTACTTCCGCAATCCTCTCCCGCTACCATCTGCTGAATGATGCTCCCGTTCGTGTCTGGCCACCAGGGTCTGAAGCCAGTGTCCAAGGCCACTTTGGCCAAGCCTGACATAGACATGGACCCCTCAGGGGAGGCGGGGCTGAGTGGCAGCAGAGGCTCCGAGCCAAGGCAGCCCTACCGCCAGGCAGATCCAGTGGGGACAGTGCCCTCCAGTGGCCACAGGAGTTCATGTGAGCACAGGTGGCTCTTGCCTCCCTAAGCAAGGATCTGGTTTACCCTCCAGCCCTTTAATTCTGTTTCTCATTTCCGCCCCCCTGCCTTTTCTCTGACCCCTCTCCCCTGCCAAAGGAGGCAGTTTTCAGAGCTGTGAAGAAACTTCCTCAGATGAAGCAATTTGTCCCTCAGAGACAGAGAGAGAGACACACACACACACAACCGGGTGAGAGGGAGCTGAGACTGAAATACAGCAAAATAGAAATACAGCAAAATAGCCCGAAAGGGAAGATGCAGGAGTACTGGGAGATCCCACCCCATCTCCTCAAGGACTCACGGCCTACTTAAAAGGACACCAGCAATATTTTGGTAAGAAGGGTCGACACCGGCAATATTTTGGTAAGAAGGGTCGACACCGGCAATATTTTGGTAAGAAGGGTCAACAGCACTGTTAAAATGCAGAAGTGAGTGCTCTCGGCAAGGACGACAGACGGGGCTGCAGGGGACAAAAACGGGCCCAAGGACTGGCTGCGACTCACCCTCCTGCTGGCCCTTCTGCCTCTCTCTACCGGGGGGCCCTTGCCCTGGTGGACAGCCTGCTTGGGGACGCCCCTCTGCCCACGGCTGCAGCCTGGCCCGTGACGAGCCTTCACGTCTGCCGCCGGCGGCCCTGCCAGCTCTCCTCTCGCCAGTGTGCAGGCCAGGGCAGGGCGGCCCTCCCTAGCTGCCGGACCCCATCAAGTTCTCCCCGAGCCCTCCCGCGTCTCCTCACCTGGCAGCAGGATTCAGACACGAGCCCCACCCAACTACAGATGCAGGATGGCCCTGAGCGGGCATACTGCCCATCCGGCGGGGCGGGCAAGGTTCCTGTCGCAGAAGGCTTCCCTCCCCCAGTCACTACCCAGATGGAAGCAGGTGGCCTTAGACGAGGACCGGGAGGTGACACCGCCTGGGCTTTTATTGCCGAGTCTGTAATTTACAGTCGAGGAGACAGCTGACAAACAGGCAATGGTGCCTATCAACGTGCACTTCCGCTGAAGGGGCGCCGGCCCCCTCCCACCCATTCCCGTCGCCCCTCCACTGGGGGTGGCCGGGGAGCCAGCCGGTTCACAGGGACAAGGGACCCATGACGACTCCTGTTTGCACGGGGATCAACCCCTACAAAACACACCGTGCTCCAGCCGCAGGCAATGTAAAAAGACCTTTTTCCTCTGAAGAGCTGACAGCATCTCACATATTATCCTTTCAGTTTGGCAGCCCGGGTAGAGAGGCTTTGCTGTCAATCGGTGATGAACCAGAGAAGTAGCCTGAAAAAGCTTCTGGTGCAAGTGCATTTATCACCAGCAGACGCCATCTCTGGGGAAAGCTTTCCTCTCATGATTTCCCAATCCTGGCTGTGCCTCAAATCACCAGAGGAGCCTTAAAGAAGCCCGATGTTCAGACTGGGCCCCAGACCAAGGAGGGCAGGACCTGGGTGTTGATCTCCGGCAGGTCTTTGGGGGACTTCAAGGTTGAGAACCACTGGTCAAAACAGCTGCTACTTGACATTTTTAAACGTCTTCATGTTGAACGTGACCCACACCTGCACTATTACAACTCTGCATGGATTCACCTCCCAGCTCTCCACGTGGTAAATCATCCCACTTGCCACTTTCCCGTGTAGAGAGAGGCAGACTCTTTTTCTGGTTAACTGGGTTGTGGATTAGCAACAAGCTGACGCTCCTCTCCAGCTCTCTTCTTTGCTGCTGACCTGAGCTGACAAGAGTGTGTTCTTCCATCGTCAGCGGCTCCCTGCCAGAGCCTGGACCTGCGGGTCCCAAACTTGCCCTCTGATTTGGTTCAGACAGGGAAGGGGTCCTGGGTGTAGCCTCACCTGCGGGACTCACCGTGTTCATCGTGCCAGAGGAACAGCATCGAGGGCCATGAAATCATCTGTAAACTCCTCAACGTGAAGCAGCCGCACCAGCTTCTAGGGCTCCACCCATCACCACCTGTTGGTCACATCACCAGAGTCTCCTGCGCTAAGAGGAGACTCCAAACGTGGGAGGCCTCCTGCAGCGACAGCACGTCATACGTCTCAGCCCATGAGTCCGGTCTGCTCCCAAGAGGGAAAGGACCATGCCAGCATCCCAGGGACCGAGAGCAGAGGCACAGACTGCTAAGGAAAGGTACTTTTTTTGCTTTGAAAAATCAGTCTAAGAAGTTAACCTATTTGGATACCAAAGTGTATCTAAAGTAAAATCTCAACTCTCGCCCCCTCCCCAAAATAAAATAACATTAACAAAAACAGAAATTTTAAGGAAATATGCCGAAACAGTAACAAGGGTTCCCTCTGGTGGTGAGATGGGTGATTTCCACCTCCAACGCGTTTTTTCTACTTCACTCTTTACTAACTTTCTAGACTGTGCATTACCACCTTTAAAATCAGAAAGCAAACATAACAAACTTCCAAAAGTTAATCAACTATTTAGAAGCTAAAGTGATCTAATAATCAAACACTCTAAAATTCAACAGAATAAACCTTCTCGAACCACCTTCTCTAATTCTAGCTGTGGAAGGAGTCCACCCATAAAGTGTCTGTACTTTCACACAAGTATTCCAAGGGGGGAGATTTACTGATTTTCACACTAGGTAACATTGAACTGTTCCAGTCTCAGAAACTCATCAAAAAGAGAATTTAGTCTATTAAAATGTTCACATATCTGAGGTAAAAATGTGTGCTAAATACAACAGCCAACATATTTCTGGAGAAAATCGGTCCACGCGTATCTTCTGTTACAGAAATCCATTTTCTAGTGTCCGTCAGGCTCTGTCTGATTCCACTGGTCTCAGGTGTGTTTGGTCTCGCCCCTCTCTGGGCACACGGGGGTCCCCAGACCTAGCAGCCTTCAGGCACATGACAGGTCTCATCAGGGGTCCAGACCTTGGGGACCTTCTCTGTGCTCACTGAGTCTCGGCCGCTTAAGCTCCGGGGGACTGACCTGAAGGTCTCCAGGCATCTCTAAGATGTAAGCACACACAGGGTGGACAAGTGAGTGAAGACGTCTTTAAGTTAAGAGCTGACGTTTACAAACTGAATTTCATGCGCAGACAAGGAACCGAACTGCCTGGCCAGGTCCTCTATGGATCTAAGGAGAAGGTCTACCCCAGTGGTTCTCAACCCGGGGCGACTGTGCCTCTCGAGGGACAGTGGGCAGTGTCTGACGACATTTTAGAGCGTCACAAGTCGGGGCAGGGGATGGGTGCCAGCACCCAGGGGCACTGCTAATCATCCTGCACCCACAGCGCAGCCCCAGAGCGAGGAATGACCTGCCCAGATGCCAACACTGCCGAGGCTGAGAACCAGCCCGGCTCTACCCGTCTCCCAAATCCACCGTCTGCCTAGCAGGGAGCACCTTGGCGGGAGGGTGGGCTCCTGGATGAGAATACACACGCAATCAGTGGGTTTAAACGACAGGCCTGGTGAGATGCATCCTTGCTTTCTCAGAACTACTTCAAGTTAGGTGGTGCTCATTTCCAAAAGAGATGGTATTCTATTTTTAATTATACTAAACCAGTAAGAGTATCACTTACCTGATTGAATTTCTTCTGTGGAAGGGCTGGAAATTATGCTGGTTGGTATAGAATTCAGTGGAGTATCTGTCTTTAAGGGTATTAAGTTTATTCTCCTTGATTAAAAAAAGAAGTAAAAGGCCATTAGTATCATCGGAATGGTTTGCATACAATACCAAATGTCAAAGGAAACATGTAAAACTTTCAGCTCATATCATGCAAGGCATTAAATATAATGTCAATATGCCCCCTTGCTTAGTAACTAAGGATCATGTATTAAGTTAAACCATCACATAAATAAGAGTCAGCTTAAACCGTAACCAGTCATCTAAGTTTCAAAACCCGTGTTTTCTGAACTACCAATGACATGCTAAACACTCTGCTAGATGTTTCCTACATAAGCCTATCAGACATGGCTTCCAGTATGGAAAGCTCCAAAATATAGATGGTTCTTTTTTAAAATCCACAGTCTTAATTCTCAACAACTATTTTTTTTTAAATTATAACTGCAAGAAGCTCGCAAGAAATTAAGAGGGGAAAAACTTTAATACCGAAAATGTTTCAAAGAACACTTTCCCCCTCCCTTCCCCCACTTAAAAATAAATTTTAAAAACATTGCTAGGGACTTCCGTGGTAGCACAGTGGTTAAGAATTCGCCTGCCAATGCAGTCGACACAGGTTCAATCCCTGGTCCAGGAAGATCCCACATGCCGCGGAGCAACTAAGCCTGTGCTCCACAACTAGTGAGCCTGCAATCTAGAGCCCACGAGCCACAGCTACTGAGCCCAAGTGCCTAGAGCCTGTGCTCCGCAACAAGAGAAGCCACCGCAATGAGAAGCCCGCGCACCGCAACAAAGAGCTGCCCCCGCTCGCCGCAACTAGAGAAAGCCCGCATGCAGCAACAAAGACCCAATGCAGCCAAAAATAAATAAATAAATTTTCAAAAAACATTGCTAGTCTGTAGGAAGAGATACAGAAAGAGCCCAGCATTACACCTAAACCACATTATGGATCCGCCAATGAAGTCGCGTGAACGTGGCAGAGTGTGTGGGAGGCGTGCAGTGCTCCCCTCATCCCCCCCCCACGGCCCCTTCCCCAGGCCGCCTCCCAGTGTTGGGCGGTGGGCCGGGGAGAAGGCTGTGTGCAGGATCACAGGTGTCCAGGGAAGGAAGCCTGGAGGCCAGCTGCTGCCTGACGACAGGGGCCATGCTGGGCAGTTCTGTCCGCTCTGCAGTGCCAGCCGTGAGCTCGGGCACATTCACCAGCCAGACGGGCATGAACAGGGGAGAAAACAACAGCAGCACCACCTGGAGGCTATTCAGACCCGAGGTGCCGCTCACCATGATCCAGTCTGCTGGACACGCCAAAACCCCGTGGAGGAGGTGCTCCTTTGACTTCCTACCTATTGTAAGTGCCTGTTACCGTCTGGGCAGGAGAACACGGGTAGAGAACAGGGACACGCTTCCTGCCCTGGGGGGCCTGTACTCTAACTAGGGAAACAGAAGCATAAATCAAACACCTGCTGTCGAATGCGATGTGTTGTGACACAGAAAAGGGCTGAAGGGACATCCAAATGGGTCTTCTGGGAGGACTCTAGTGTCACCCAGCGGAGCAGGTGTCCAGGGCGTCCCCAGAGGGTGGAGGCACAGAGGCCTCCAAAGGCAGAGCGTGCCCTGGGGACCTGACGTCAGAGCACGCGGGACGAAGGAGAGTGAGGGGTCACCGTGCTGGATGGCAGGCTGCCACAGAGCCGGTGACGGGCCGGGCGAAGAGCCGGGACCTCACCCGACGGGGAGGAAATGGAGCCAACAGAGGTCTGTAAGCAAGGAAGCGGTACTCTCAGGTCTGACGTTAGGAAACATCTGTCTGGCAGCTGTGTGGGATTTCACCTATGCGAGGGGCTTTCGGCTTATCCTGTCTTTTGACAAGGCAAGGCAGCTTCTGTTCCCATCACAGCGCTCACCGGGGTGTTGACTTGCTCCAGGCCTGCAGCGTGTTCAGAGTGACCCTCCGGGATGCGTGGGCTTTCACATTCTGACTGCCGGGCTGCAGGGTCTTCTCCTCTGAGGGCCCTGCCAGGAAGCCTCTGGCACCGGGAGCGGTCACAGGGGTGTCCTTGGCCGCCGTGGGGGCCGGAGACTGTTTCGCCTGAGGGGGCGTTGCAGAGGGGCTGCTGGGGTCCCGGACTCTGCTGCTGGGGGTTCCCTCTCCCAGCCTGGGTCCTGGCGAAGACCCTGGGTGTGTCTGACTCTTGGTTTTCTTCGCTGTATCGGGAGTTCTCACACACACAACTGGCTTCTCTTTCAAGCGAATTCCGAGCTCATCCTTCTCGAACGTCACGAAGGAACAGTAACCATCCGTGGAAGAGATGGCCAGGAAGGCCCCGTCGCTGGACCTGCATTCCCGAAACAGAATAGAAAGCGAAAAACTTTACCGAAGTCTACAGGCCACTCTTAGCACCCTCATCACTGGTGAGGAAATGGAAGTTCAAGCAAACTCACAAGCTTTGTCTGAAGGCAAAGCCGTCAAGGGAAAAACACGGCTGAGAAAGGATCTGTGCGGGCTCCTCCCTCACGCCCTTTCCCTCCCAACCCACCCCTGCTTCGTCATCAAATTCACCGGAATAAAGGTGAGATGACCTTTTTTTTTTTCTTTTTTTTTCCCTCCAAGATAAAAAGAAGATGAGGGCTTCCCTGGTGGCGCAGTGGTTGAGAATCCGCCTGCTGATGCAGGGCACACGGGTGCATGCCCCGGTCCGGGAGGATCCCACATGCCGCGGAGCAGCTGGGCCCGTGAGCCATGGCTGCTGAGCCTGCGCGTCCGGAGCCTGTGCTCCGCGGCGGGAGAGGCCACAACAGTGAGAGGCCTGCGTACCGCAAAAAAAAATTTTTTAATAAATAAATAAATAAAAAGAAGATGAAAAGAAGATAAAGAGTGATAAAGAGCAAGAACTAGATGGTAGGTGGCCAGGCCCAGCCTGGGCCCGAGCACACAGTGGAGACAGAACTGGGAGCCCAGGGGTGCTGAGAACCCCAGGCAGAAAGGCGAGGGCAAAGTGACCCCTCAGGACGGGCACAGTTCTGGGGCCCCTCCTTGTCTGCGCAGCAGGGGCCCGCATGTGTGGGCTTCCTCCCAGAGGGCCTGGCGAGTCCCCACAACACCAGGGACCCCGGGCCTCCCCTTGGTTTATGAGAAATAGATGAACCACATCACAGTCTGCACGGCATCAACACCCACTGCAGTCACAACAGGAAGCAGTACTTTAGCAAGTTAGAAACAGCTTTCCTTTTTACATTGATTCCTTTAAAAAAACTGGTAAATAAGGGCCAAAAAAGCCAACTGTAGGATGAAATGCTCCCTGACCTGAGGGGCAACTCCAGGGGAATGTACGCTGTCTCCCCCATCCACTCACCAGGAAATATCACTCAGGGTGTGGTAATGTATGTTAGACACGTAACCAAACGGGAACAGCTGCTGGGTGTCGTACAAAAGCACAGAGTCTTCAGAAGCCACAGCAAACACCAAGCGGTAGGGCAGGCTCACCAGCTCCACACCTGGCTCTGGTGATGGGCGAAATCAGGAACAGAAAGTCAAACAAGCAAAAGCAAAGTTCCCAAAGAAAACAAATTTTCCCCAAAAGCCCTCTCCCCAGGGACGTAAGTGATGTAACTTTACTAAATGCTTTACGGAAGAATTCAGTTTTTGTATTATTTTATATAGGAATATAAGAATTAAGGAGACCCATGCAGGAACCAATGAGGACACTGTGTTATGATTCAACACTCATGGGAACCTGCGGTTCAAAAGGAAGAGAAGAGGGCTTCCCTGGTGGCGCAGTGGTTGAGAGTCCACCTGCCGATGCAGGGGACACGGGTTCATGCCCCGGTCCGGGAAGATCCCACGTGCCGCAGAGCGGCTGGGCCCGTGAGCCATGGCCGCTGAGCCTGCGCGTCCGGAGCCTGCGCTCCGCAACGGGAGAGGCCACAGCAGTGAGAGGCCCGCGTAGTGCAAAAAAATAAAATAAAATAAAATAAAATTTAAAAAAAAAGAAGAGAAGAAAAAGTTGTGTGAATGAGGCAAGTCACCCTGAGGGGTCACCGCCTGCTAAGGAAACATCAGGGTCACGTAGAAGCATCTCATGAAGTGATGTTTTAATGCTGTCAAGTTAATCATAGTCATTCACATAAAGGATTAGAAACTTAAAAACAGCTTCTGCGTCCGGCCATGTAGTAACAGAGACCTGACTGACCCTTCACCTGAAACAATTAAAATACCAGGCAAAATACTGAAACGGGTTTTTTTTAAGACACTGTCCATTAGGCCATGAAGAACAGCAATCCCTCAGAGACAGGAAGCGAGAGAGGTGAGCCCTACGATCACCTCCGTTTACTGCCTGGAGTTTCCAGGCCCAGCAGAGGTGGAGGGAACGCAGGCGGCGCCTGGCAGATGCCCTGAGCTGGGAGGCCAGGAGGCCCAGGCGACTGGAGCGTGCGGGTGGAGGGGCAGAGCCAGAGCCCCAGGGGCCTCGAGCCTTCAGCTGAGTGCTGACCAGTGCCGCACGCGGGAAAACTAGCCAGGGCCGGAGCGAGGGCCACGGGAAAGAGAGAGCCGTCCCTAAGGAAACCGTAAGCAAAATGAAAAGACTATCTACATGGGAGAAAATATTTGTAAATGATGTGACCAACAAGGGCTTAATTTCCAAAATATATAAGCAGCTCATAACAACTCAACAACAAAAAAAACCAACCAACCCTATCCAAAAATGGGCAGAAGACCTAACAGACATTTCTCCAGAGAAGACATACAAATGGCCAACAGGCACATGAAAAGATGCTCAACATCGCTAATTATTAGAGAAATGCAAATCAACACTACAATGAGGTACCACCTCACACCAGTCAGAATGGCCATCATCAAAAAATCTACAAACAATAAATGCTGGAGAGGGTGTGGAGAAAAGAGAACCCTCCTACACTGTTGGTGGGAATGTAAGTTGGTACAGCCACTACGGAAAACAGTATGGAGGTTCCTCAAAAAACTAAAATTAGAACTACCATATGATCCAGCAATCCCACTCCTGGGCATATACCCAGACAAAACTATAATTCAAAAAGATGCATGCACCCCTATGTTCATAGCAGCACTATTCACAATAGCCAAGACATGGAAACAATCTACATGTCCACTGACAGATGAATGGATAAAGAAGATGTGCCCCCCCCACACACACACAATGGAATACTACTCAACCATAAAAAAGAACAAAATAATGCCATTTGCAGCAACATGGATGCAACTAGAGATTATCACACTAAGTGAAGTCAGAAAGAGAAAGACAAATACCATATGATATCACTTATATGTGGAATCTAAAGTATGACACAAATGAACCTATCAGTGAAACAGATACAGAATCACGGACATAGAGAACAGACTGGTGGTTCCCAATGGGGAGGGGGTCGGGGAGGGATGGAGTGGGAGACTGGAGTTAGCAGATGTAAGCTTTTTTATATAGAATGGATAAACAACAAGGTCCTACGTATAGCACAGAGAACTATGTTCAATATCCTATGATAAACCATAACAGAAAAGAATATTAAAAAAGAATGTATATATGTATAACTGAATCACTCTGCTGTACAGCAGTAATTAACATGACACTGTAAATCAACTATACTTCAATAAAATTAGTTAATTAATTTTTTTTAATAAAAGAGCCACCCCTGAAGCTCACACAAGGCTAGAAACAGCACATGTTCCCAGCAGCGAGAGTGGAAAACCGCCCACTTCATGGGCATCAATTAGAGCATCCAGGCGGCTCTGCCTCCGTAGTGAAGAGATTAGCCCTAGACTAAATGCCCCTGTGATCCCACCTGACAAAGCCTAACAGCAAGACCCCTAAGACGCAAAGTGTTTCCAAGCAACCTCACTGCATCCCAGAATAAAGCTCAAGGATATTTATAAGGATGAAAATATATCCGGCATCCACTAAGGTAAAATCCACAATGTCTAATAAAAAATTATCAGATGGACTTCCCTGGTGGCGCAGTGCTTAGGAATCCGCCTGCCAATGCAGGGGACACGGGTTCGATCCCCGTTCCGGGAAGATTCCACATGCCGTGGAGCAACTAAGCCCGTGCGCCACAGCTACTGAGCCTGCGCTCTAGAGCCCACGAGCCACAACTACTGAAGCCCACGCGCCTAGACCCCGTGCCCTGCAAAAAGAGAAGCCACCGCAATGAGAAGCCCGTGAACAGCAACGAAGAGTAGCCCCCACTCGATGCAACTAGAGAAAGCCCGCGGCAGCAACGAAGACCCAATGCAGCCAAAAATAAATTAATTAATTAATTTTAAAAAAATTATCAGGCATTCCAAGAAGCAGAAAAATATGACCCATAATGAGGAAGAAAAAATCCATCAAAACCAATCCTTTGTACACAAAGCCATTAAAAGAGTTATTGTAACAAGTGTATTCCACGCGTTCAAGAGGCAAGAGGGAAGGTGTAAAGCAGAGGTACGTGAGGAGGACCCAAGCTGAACTCTAGAAGTTCTAGACTACACCGTCACAGAGAGAAAATACACTGGCTGGCACGAAGGGCAGGTGACACGGAAGAGCAGTGAACTCAAAACAAGCTGTAGGAACTATCCAGAGAGGAAAGAAACACATAACAGCATCAGTAAGCCACGGGTAACTTCAAACCGTCCAATACGTGTGTAGCTGGAGCCCCTGAAGAAGAGGAGAGAGAGGGGGGATGACAGAAAAAGTATCTGAAGAAATAACTGGCCAAGTTCTCCAAATTTGATGAAAACTATAAACTCGTAAATCTAAGAAGTTCAATGAACCCCAAGCACAAGAAACATAAAGAAAACGGCAGCAGGCACACCGTAATCAGATTGCTGAAAGCCAACTGATAAAGAGAAAAATCTTAAAAGCAGCCGGAGGTGGAAAAACAGTGAAACAAAAATCCAATTCATATAATTTTCCCATAATTTTCACTGCATAGGAAATCACTAATAAATGACATTCAACCTCCTTCAGTAGAGAAACAAAGCTAGTATTTTTAGCCCTTTAAAGTTGCTTGCAGCAAAGAAAGTGTATTCTAGACAACGCAAAATCTGACACGTATTTTGATAACATCAGTCTTTGCTCTCAAGACTGACCAAACTGAACCAACCCACATACTCACCTCTCCCCACCCACCCTGGTGACCTGCCTCAGAGAACGTGACACACCCCTGTGGCTCTAAGGTACCTGCTTCCACCACTGGCCTCAGCTCAAAGTAGACGGGGCAGCAGCGGACAGCGAGCGTCGCCTTCCCAGGACACGGAAGATGGGCGATAGGCCTGCAAGATGAATCGTGGTTTTGCAAAACAGCACCGTCACTCAACAAAAGCAAAAAGAAAGGGTAAACATTTCAAATATTTCTTCAATTACATACCTTTTAAGATTTTTCCTGGAGAAAACATAAGTTGTATTTGTTACGTTTTCACCCGATTCCACACATCCAGCTGGGGAAGCAGTAGAGGAAGGCAAGGCCATGTGTTATTAAACTGTTCATCAGCAAAGACACATGAGCATCAGTTCTGGTTTATAAAAGATTCTCCCCGGAACATTATTACCTGGACAATGTTTCTGTGACTGAGGACAAATGCAAACACCCTGTCCCTGCCTGGGCTCAGCCCTTTACTCCAGTTCTACCCCTGTCACCTCCCCAAGGGGCTCAGCTGCCCCAGAGCCCCTTCCAGGCCTGGGTGGGAAGAACATAAAGCAGGGAGCCCTGACCACAGCAGACCTTTGCCTGCGAATCCAGCCAATTCCTGCTAGTGAAGTGCTATGATCAGACCCCTGGCTCTCTGTCCCCTGGATTGACCTCAGTTGCCACCCAAAACCTGAGACTCAGGCCTTTTCCCATCAGCCTGATGGAGCCCAAAGGCTGCCAGGAGACCAGCCCTCTGCTGACATCTCCAGCCCCTGCAGAAGCTGCCTTTGCCCTGGGGAGCAGCCCACATCTGAGAGCCCTTCTACACTCACCTCAGGCTGTACTCAAAACCAGGTCAGATCCTGTTGGAGAATGACCGTCACACACAGTTGCTCTTGGGAACATCTCCCTGTTTTACGTTAACATTTCCTCACACACACACACACACACACACACGTATGTAATCTTCCATGTGACCATTTCATACCCGCTGGGGGGGGGCAGCAGACACAGCCAGTAGTCTTTCTACTCTCTTCCCATCTCACCCCATCCTTCCATCCCCAAGTAATCCATTTTAACAAACCATCAGGTCATTCTGTATTTCCCCCATGCTCACATAATTGTTCCAACCAGTTATAACTCAATCGCTTGTATATTCATATGGTGGGTTTTTTAAATCTATTTTACAGAATGGGGTATTATTTATACTTTTGCTCATTTTGCTTTTCTCAGTCAATCACTCATGACAGTTAACCTGCGTGACACTAATGCACCCTTTCTTCAGTAGCTACCTACTATGCACTGGTCTGAAAATACCGCAATTTATTCACCCGTTCTCTGTTAACGAGTATTGTTTTGTTTTTGTTTTTTTACAACTAAGAGCCATGCTTGGACTTCCCTCGTGGCACAGTGGTTAGGAATCTGCCTGCCAATGCAGTGGACACGGGTTTGAGCCCTGGTCCAGGAAGATCCCACATGCTGCGGAGCAACTAAGCCCATGCACCACAACTACGGAGCCTGCACTCTAGAGCCCGCGAGCCACGGCTGCTGAGCCCACGCGCCACAACTACTGAAGCCTGCGCACCTAGAGCCCGTGCTCCGCAACAGGAGAGGCCACTGCAATGAGAGGCCCGCGCACCACAGCGAAGAGTAGCCCCTGCTCGCCACAGCTACAGAAAGCCTGTGCGCAGCAACGAAGACCCAACACAGCCAAAAATAAATAAATAAAATAATTAATTTTAAAAAAGAGAAAAGTGTCATTAAAAAAAAAAGCTATGCTTGCAATAAACATCCTTGGACATACACTCTTATGTACTGTTTTCATTTCTTAAGGAAGTGAATGTCAGACAAGGGGCGGATTGGCTGAAGAGTACATGCATTAAACGGTTACCAGACTGCCTTCCCAAAAGGCCCTAACAATCCACACTCTCTCCAGCAACAGCCATACACATGCCCATCAGCGACAGATATTTTCACGTTTTTCCAGCCTGAAATGAATAAAGGGATACCTACTGATGTCACATTAACCTGCGTTGCCTTGACTGTCGGGTTTCCGAACACCTCTCCGTGTGTGCCAGTTTTGCACCAGATTTGCTCTTCTATGAGCCGCCTTGTTGTACCTTTCTCTCGTTTTTCTCCTTTTGTCTTTTTGTTCTTCTTGCCAATTTGGAAGAGCCATTGTATATGATGTCTGTCAGCGCTCTCGTTTCTGTACCATAACCATTATTTTCCAGTCCCATCATACGACTACTGATTTTGCTTACTGCGTCTTTTGCCATACAAAAGCTCTACATTCAAATACAGCAAAGTAGGTCTATCATTTAAGAGCTGCTGGGTTTCCAGTCTTAGTTTGGTCTTCCCCAGTCCTAGTTTGGTCTTCCCCAGTCCTAGAATGTCCTCCTAGATTTTCTTGCAAGAGTTTTACATTTTTACCATTTTTAAGTATTGAATTCACCTGCAGTTTATTTTATTTATTTATTTTTAAAATATATTTATTTTATTTATTTATTTTTGGATGCACTGGGTCTTTGTTCCTGTACATGGGCTTTCTCTAGTTGTGGTGAGCGAGGGCTACTCTTCACTGTGGTGTGCGGGCTTCTTATTGCAGTGGCTTCTCTTGTTGTGGAGCACGGGCTCTAAGTGTGTGGGCTTCAGTAGTTGGGGCACGCGGGCTCAGTAGTTGTGGCTCGCGGGCTCTAGAGTGCAGGCTCAGTAGTTGTGGTGCACAGGCTTAGTTGGTCCACGGCATGTGGGATCTTCCCGGACCAGGGCTCAAACCCGTGTCCCCTGCATTGGCAGGTGGATTCTTAACCACTGAGCCACCAAGGAAGCCCACCTTATCCATCTGATAAGCTAAGAGTCCAATCTAATTTTTTTCCAGACAGCTGGACACTCCAGAATCATTCACTCAATAATCCATCCTTCCCACTGAAATACCACTCAGGTCACCTATTAAACTCCCTTTTATCCCAGAATCTATTTCTGGATTCTCTGTTCTGATCCACTAAGCTGTATGTTTATTCCTATACCAATACCATACTGATTTGATAACAATAGCACTACAGAATCTCTGACATTTAGACAGGAAAATGCCTGCTCAAGTATTATTCTTATCTTTCATACTTTTTT
The DNA here is from genome assembly GCF_011762595.2 of Tursiops truncatus. Lineage (NCBI taxonomy): Eukaryota > Metazoa > Chordata > Mammalia > Artiodactyla > Delphinidae > Tursiops > Tursiops truncatus. The sequence continues at coordinate 135,268,029 of NC_047037.1, read as the reverse complement.
ACTATTCCTTGCATTTACTCTCCTAAACAAATCCGAGATGTCATCCAATTAAAAAACCAAAAAACCGAAACAAACCAACAACAAAAAAAACCTTAAATGGGATCCTAATTGGAAATCAATTATCATGTTAATTTTTAGAACACGAAATATCTCTATTTGTTCAGAACTTGTTTTATAACCATCAATAAGACCTTCTAGTCTTCTTCATAAAGGCTCTATGCCTTATTAAATTTTTTCCTATGCATTTCCATGTCTTCTGCGTTTTGCACTGTTACGAATGGAACAATTACCCTTTTCACATTTCTAAGTACTTATTCTACTGTAGCAGATACAGATTTTATGTATTTTATAATATCTATCCACCTTATCAAATTCTTTTTTTTTATTCTGAGAGTATTTTTTAAATCTCTTGGATTTTCTAGAAACACAAACCTATCACAAAGTTTTATTTCTTCCAATCTCTGTAATTTCATTTCCTGCATTTATTAACACCACCAAGAATAATAATGGTGGCAGCAGATAACCTATCTGGTACCCGATTTTAAATGAAAATATTTTTGGAGCTGCCATTTAGGAAAGGACCTGCTACTGAGTTTAGTAAACAACTTTCAATATACTTAAGCAGGGCTTCCCTGGTGGCGCAGTGGTTGAGAGTCCGCCTGCCGATGCAGGGGACATGGGTTCGTGCCCCGGTTCGGGAAGATCCCACATGCCGCGGAGCAGCTGGGCCCGTGAGCCATGGACGCTGAGCCTGCGTGTCCGGAGCCTGTGCTCCGCAACGGGAGAGGCCACAACAGTGAGAGGCCCGCGTACCGCAAAAAAAAAAAAAAAAAAATACTTAAGCAACTACTTATTCTTGGTCCTGGGACCCCCCCCCCAGGCCAATGTCATTCCCATGTGTTCCCCAATGTCCTTTTACAGCCCAACCCACACATGTGTGTATGATTCACACACTCTTGGGGTCTCCTCTGCCCAGCCTGGCTGGGACACTTAGTGGCAAACCTGACCTGTGCCCTCCCGTTTGGCCCAGCCCCGGGTCATGTCATCGTATCATACACAGGATGGTATCTGAGCCATGGAGAGCAGGGGACGGTCTCCTCTGAGATCATGTTGGCAACAGCACTGCCCTGGATAATCCTGCTGGACTCAACCTCTCACCCTCCTGCTGAAAATGACCCTGACGTGTCCTTGCTGATTCTGCTGACCTGTCAGACTTGACCACTACACTCCCACAAGTTATTCCAACCAGACTTGTCTGTGCCTAGACCCTGTCACAACAGGCTGCTTCATTAAGAATAAAAATGATAAAGGCACTTTATCATTAGTTTTAGAACGATGACCTCCACATACATGTCTAGGGAAAAGGCACTCATTAAAATTTTTTTTAAGTTGAATTTGCCTAAGGGAGTATGTTTATCACTCTAGTCTAGTGGCTCCCAAACTTGTCTGTACATTAAAATCACTAGAAATCTTTTTAAAATTCCAAAACCCAGACCACACACTCCAAACCAATTAAAACACAATCTCTGGGAGTGGGACCCAGGTACCAGCACTTTTTGAAGCTCCCTGGAGGTTTCAATGTGCGGACAAGTTGGGGACCACTGCTTTCATCAGAATTCCCTGAGCTGCAAAGAGCATCACAAAATCAGGAGCACAGACACCACCACCGCTGCTCTCATGCCCTTAAATCAAAAGCTTTGTTAAACACACCTGGTGTGAGGAGCAAAGATCCATCAGGAGTGAAACTAAGTCTACGAAAGAATGATTTCATGCTGTCGTCATGGAACATCCGGTAACTTCTCGCCTGCGGCACACAGAGTCTAAACGTTATTCCAAACCTTCGCATTCACAATAAAGGCTTACCAATTCCTATTTTTTTCTCTACACGTTGTCATTTCTTACTGACATAATAATAAATGAAACTGAAATAAATTACATATCAAATAATCACGCAAGTCTGCAAGGGCAATCACTCGTGAACTGATCTCCCATTTTTGTTAAGGAAAGCTGTGTGTGTGTGTGTGTGTGTGTGTGTGTGTCTACGTGTCTGTGTGGTTCTATACTTATTATACAAATAACCCTCTGTAAGAGCACACACCACACTGTCAACAGTGGTCTGTTTGGGGAATGAGACCGGGAAAAGGCAGGAAGGTGACTAGGAGCCCTTTGCTTGTTATCTGTGTGTTTATATTTAGAATCTCCAACCGAATGAACCCTTTTTAAAAAGAAAATAGTAATCCTATCATCTTTTCAGACAACATTTCTTGAACACCTGTGTGGAACAGTTTTTGCTACCATGCGCTGACACTTTATGAACACTAAGCATTTAATCCTCAACCAGGCGTGACCCTCCTAACTACCCATGTGACCTCTCAGCGCCGGCCAGCTCACAAAGCCCACTCTGCCTCACGTGCTATCCCAGGACTGGATTTGCACCTCATCTCTGCTTTGGTTTTTGTTGTTGTTGTTTGTTTTTAACTTTATTGAAGCAGAGTTGATTTACAATGCTGTGCTAACTCCTACTGTACGGCAAAGTGACTCAGTTATACATGTGTATATTCTTCTCCATATTCTTTTCCCGTCTGGCTTATCACAAGACATTGAATACAGTTCCCTGTGCTACACAGTAGGACCTTGTTGTTTATCCGCTTTGTTATAGTAACCAACTTGCTCCCTTTCACCTACTAGGATTAGAGTGCTATCTTCATTTACCAGTTCTTTCAAAAATCAAAATCCTTTCCATTCCTGAGTACCAGCCCGATGGCCAGAGAGTCCCCCTCCACCTGCCAAGAAGGTGTATCGTCGGTGCTGGATCCACCTGCCTTCCTGTTGCCTAGTGCTGTGGTCTTCCTAGTCAGTGGTTCCTGAACCTCACTGCACCTCAGACTGTGAGGGCCCTGCCTGCTTCAAGCCAAGCGAATCACAGCTCTTGGGGTCGGGCCCAGGCACCCATATTTTTACATGCTTCCCAGGTGACTCCATAGTTCAGCCAGGCTTGGAAACACTGTCCTCCACCATCACCTCTCCCCTGGTCCCCAGACGTCCACACCTCCGTACAGGCCAGCCCAGACCACCACACTGAGACTTGGTGGTCTAAGAGGAAGTCATATTGCAGTTCAGGTGTCGGGTCCTGGAAACCAGGGGTTTAGCTACGAGCGATGGAGGAGCTCACAACTTCCTAAGTCCCAACTACAGTACGGCTAAGATGGAATGTCAAAACATTTTGTACCTCTCCTTCAGCCCCTACTCCAGACAGCATCTTTGAGACATTAAAAGCCACACGTTTCTTCAGTGTGCTGTACACCCTCAGGATCCTAAATAAAGAAGAAAAGTCTGATTTATCTCTTCTAGTAAACGAATTATGTTTCACAGAGAAACAATCTATTACCAGAACTGAAGATTGCTTCAACAACTTTTGGCCTGCAAAACCACTGACCAATGACTTTCACACTTAACTGAATGACAGAGGCAAATATTAACAACCAGAAGGATATCACTAACTAAGTGGGGAAATACGTCATAATTTCATTCTCTATTGAATGTTTCAACTTGTCAATGGACATAAACTTGTAAGCCTGGCCTTATTTTTCAGGTCTTGGGCATCTGGCTTAGTGGCCATCTGTATGACTGCAGTGAAGTTTATTTTGTGTGGAACGGTCTCGCCCTCAGGGATTTGCAGGAGTAAGGAAAGCGGCAGCAAGTAAATTGGTTGTTGGTAGTTCATATTATTCCCTGAGCTAATCAAATTGTTTCACTCCTGACTGCCTGAATAAAACACATATACCAGGGGACTTCCCTGGCAGTCCAGTGGTTAGGACTCTGTGCTTACCACTGCAGGGGGCACAGGTGCAATCCCTGGTCAGGGAACTAAGATCCCACAAGCCACTCGGCATGGCCACACAAAAAAAGAACAAAAAAACCCACGTATACCAGAAAATAAATGACATTTGGAATGTTACAGGAGATTCTATGAAAAATAAACACTTCCTTAGTGCTTTCATTCCAGCACCATTTGAAATTCAGTTTGTTATAGTTAAAAGTAGTTGGATAAATATTATAAAGGAATATTATGACTGGTGAGTGATATGCTTGGCATCCCTGGTTTTTTTTTTTTTTTAATTTTTTGTTCCAGGAACACAATTAAATTATTGTGTTTAGGGCTTCCCTGGTGGTGCAGTGGTTAAGAATCCACCTGCCAATGCAGAGGACACGGGTTCGAGCCCTGGTCCGGGAAGATCCCACATGCCATGGAGCAACTAAGCCCATGTGCCACAACTACTGAGCCCGCACTCTAGAGCCTGTGAACCACAACTACTGAGCCCACGTGCCACAACTACTGAAGCCCGCGTGCCCAGAGCCCGTGCTCCGCGACATGAGAAGTCACCGCAATGAGAAGCCCGTGCACCGCAACGAAGAGTAGCCCCCACTAGCCATAGCTAGAGAAAGCCCAAGCGCAATAACGGAGACCCAACGCAGCCAAAAATAAAATTAATTAATTAAAAAAATATATATTGTGTTTAAATGTACCAGTAAACACAGCAACAAGACCTCCTTTCAGAGAAGACAAAATATCTTATTTTCATATTAATTTAAATGGAGTTGTTAAAATCACTATAGCAGTAAACTCTAATAAAAAAAATGAAATAACTATCCAACCCTACCACTAGTTATCTCTTCTTGCTTAAGTCGTATTTATAAAAGACTTTTTCTTTAAAAGTTGCCCAAGAAGTTTAAATTTAATTCAAAGCTATTTCTGCATTCACTCACCCACTCAATAAAGATTTATTAAGTACTAACTTCGTGTAAGGCTCTTGTCCTAATTAGTTGCCAATTTCTTATTATGCTGTAAGAATAGCAGTAAAACAAAACGCTTTATACGAAACCAAGAATGAAAGAATCAAAGCCAGACTGTGGCTTACATTGGTTAAGCTGTAACAAAAATACCTCTGAAGAAAATTTCAAGCAAACAGAGGTGAAAACAACTTGCCAAATACTAACTTACCTGTCACAGCTCAGGGTAGCAACATACTGACCCAAAGGATCCCAGGTTACTCCTTGTACATAACTTTTATGTTCATTAAAAATTGAGATCTTTTGTCCTACGAATAAAGCACACAACACACACATTACCAAAACCCACTAATGCACAAATGGTATAAACTACAATTTAAGTATTGTTCCTTTATGCCGTTCCATAATTCAGCAGTTGGTAACTTAGACTCTACCAAACTCCACGTCAGGCTCTGGGGACCAAAGATGACTTCACATGGCCCCTCGTCCCAGGGAGCTCACAGCTCATGGTGGGGACAGACCCACCACCAGCATGCGCACTGTGACACGACGCAGAGAAGAGGGCAGCTAACAAAGCCGGGGTGAGGTCGAGGAGTGAGCTCAGAGTTTGGTTCTCCAGGTCAGGCAGGATACATGGGGCCGATGAGGAGAGAAGAAGGTATTCTGAGCAAATCCACGGGGTGAAAGTCAGTTTAGGCCACTGGAGCAGTGACAAGTAGCCGAGACCGCTGGTGTGTGCAAGACCCTCGTGTGCAAGGAAACGGTTCTGGGGGTTCATGGTGTGGCTCAGAGCAACGCTGAGCTGGGAAGGGACCTGCATTATAAAGATGAAACTGAGGGTTGAAGAGAGCACAGAGAAGTGTCACTAGTTAGGAGGTGACAGCAGACCAGGTGAGAGATGAGGGCCTGAACCAGAGCATTGTGACTAGGGATGGGAAAAGGGCTTTGGGGGAAACATTTAGAAGATAAAACCAGCAGCACACAGAGATTACCCGGATAAAAAGAGGAGGGAGTTAGGAAGCCTTGGCCAGTCTTAAAAAAACAAAACCCAGGGAATTCCCTGGCGGTCCAGTGGTTAAGACTCTGCACTTCCACTGCAAGGGGCGGGTTCAATCCCTGGTTGGGGAACTAAAATCCTACATGCCGCATGATGAGGCCAAAAAAAACAAAACCCCAAACCTTCTTCTCTGGGGAGCGGTCTACACCCCATCACTCGCTCTCCCGACCACTCACTCAACCCTCTGCCGTGGGCTCCCTCCCGCTCCTTGCCTGCCCCACCCTGGCCCTGAAGTCGCTGGTGACCTGCCGGTGACTTTACACACTGCACAAATGTCAGGCTAACTTTCCTTCCCCCTCCCCTTCTTGAAGGCCTTTAGGGGAGTCTGCTGAGATTAAGGTGGCCAGAGGTGAAGAAGAAGGCTAAGGAGACCTACGGAGGTTTGGGGGAGCTGCCGGGGAGAACAGGAGTGGATCGAACCTCACAAGCAAAAGGGGTTGGGACCCCAGGACCCCATCGGAGGCTGGTGAGGACGAATTTATAGCGGCCCAATATGCAGGGTGGCCGGTTTGTGAGCTGTGCTCAGCCCGGGACCAGGAGACTGTCAGTATTGTAGCACCAATCCTGGGCTGGGGTTTTCTTGGTACCGTCGGGTGAAAGAAAAGGGTCTATGTACATAAATGATCCCCTTGGGGAGCAAAGTGGAGAGAGAAAATAAGAGGTCAGACGGGCCGGCAGAGCAGGAATCGAGAGGGCTCAGGGGACCTGAGGGCTCTAGCAGGAAGCAGGGGTGCTGAGGGGCCTGAAGGAGGCGTCTTGTCAGGAGAGCAGGACGCCTGGCTACGACGTCACTGTCAGAGCACTTAAGTGACAGGCCTTCAAAGAAGCCCAGCTGCAGAACAGTGGACTGGCCGACAGGACAAGCGTGGATCAAGCGGGCGTTCTTTCTAAAGGGCCACCTTGAAGATTATGACACAGACTTTGGAGGAACTAAGGTGATGGGCAGAAGGAATCACAGCATGTGAACTTCCATAAATAAAAACGTACCGACTCTAAACAATTTTGCCCACATTACACGTTAAGAAAAAAAAAAACGATGGAGGCCTAGGACGTGGTCTTGATTTCCACGCTCCTCAAAACCGCTCCTCCCCCCCACCCCGCTACCTGCTGTGCTGTCCTGGGAGAGTTTGCCACATGCCAGCCAATGACATCTTTTTAAAACATAAGTAAGGGACTTCCCTGGTGGCCCAGTGGGTAAGACTCCGCACTCCCAAGGCAGGGGGCCCGGGTTCGATCCCTAGTCGGGGAACTAGATCCCGCATGCGTGCGGCAACTAAGACCCGGCGCAGCCAAAATAAATACGTAAATAAATAAATAAATATTTTTTAAAAAATAAGCGAAATCACATTAGTCTACTGCTTAAAACCCATCAGCAGCACGTGGTCACACCTTGGTTACAATCTGAGACCCGACCCTGTGGCCAGGACCCACCACCCTCCAGCCTCAGGTCCCCCCTCCCTCCTGCTCCAGCCGTCCGGTGATTTCCTGCTCCTGGGACACAAGCAGCAGCTCCGGCCGCCGGGCCTCTGCACATGCCGTTCCCATGAAATAATGCACACGGCTTGCTCCCCGGATTCATTCCAGTCTCTGTTCAAACTCCACAAGCTCAGAGAAGCCTTCCCAGATCACCCTATCACTCCCGGACCCCTTCAGAGCGCTATCACTTCCTGGCATCATACGTTTGTGTATTCGTCTGACACCCCACTAGGACGTAGCCATTGTATTCACGCATCCTCCAGCACCTGCAAGAGTGCCCAGCCTGCTGGCAGTGTTCAAGATCGTTACAACTGGCTTCAGGGGGTGCTGATGGAGTGTCAACAGACACTGAAATTACCCAACACACGGCCAGATTTGGGAAAAAGAAGACAGTGACACTGGTCCTCCCCATTGCCGAGTGTCTGGGATTGATAAGAAAGAGCATGACGGAAATGAGGCAAGAGAGAGGACGCTTCAGCTGGACCGCACAGAACGAAGAACAGAGGCCTCTACAGCGTGGATGAAAACTGGGCTGATGCAGTGCTGACACCACAGGGGATGCCAATGCCGCTGCCTGACTCCCGACCTGGGCACTTGGGTTGCAGGAGAATCAGCAGATAAAGAAGAAGAGAAGAGGTTTGGGAGAAGACATCAAGCTTGAGTACAGGACTGCAGGGGGTAAAAGTGGTCAGGCGTCAGCCACCACTGGCTTTTGGCATTTCACTGCTATTTTCATCCTATGGTAACTTCTTACATGTTTATTGTCCCCTCAACCAGTGAACAGGTTCTTTCAAAGCAGTGAGGTGTCCTTGGCTTGCCTTGATGTCCCGAAATGGAAACCTGATCCCACCGACCCCAACATCGAGCATGCAATGCCTCACTGATTATGACTTGCTAACTTCCCGAGACCCTAAGTTCCAGGACGACAGGGATCAGCCGTATGCCGCCCCGCCGGCCCCGTCATGTCTGCACCCCCAGGCGTGTGCGATCTACCTTGCTTTGGCACCAGCAACTCATGACACCACTGCTAAGCCTCATACATTCTGACTTGGCCCTTAAAAATGCAGTGGATCCATGGCATATGGGGCTAATCCCTAACCTGTCCTGCCAAACACCTATTCCAGTTCACTAAAAAAACTCCTCTGAAGCCTTTAAAGGTTCGGCTTTTTAGACACTTAGAATAGTCCTTCCCCCGATAATAACAAAAACATATCAGCTACCTTTACTGACATCCCATATGATGGCCGTGTTATCCACAGAGGCAGAAGCCATTAAATTCCCATCGGTTGCCCAGCAAATATCATACACATCTTCTAAGTGGCCCCTAGAATCCAAAGAGGAGAAAAAGCAATTCTTGTCTCAAGGAGAGAAAAAATTGTCAAAAATTTAAAAGCACACTCAGGGACCATACATTACAGTGGGACTTTAGGAATTTCCACTAGAGCTATATTAGCTATAGCTATAAACTACTACCTTCAAGGATATTTGTATCTTTAAAATTGATTCAAGTTTACTAAGGAAAATTTTATAAGACAAACTAAGAAAATCCATTTTAATCATATTTTTATCTTTTAAACTATGCCCGTATTACTGTCTTGCATAAGTAAAAGTTTTAAGTGAGCTATAAAAGTCAAAATGCGGGCTTCCCTGGTGGTGCAGTGGTTGGGAGTCCGCCTGCCGATGCAGGGGACGCGGGTTCGTGCCCTGGTCCGGGAAGATCCCACATGCCGCGGAGCGGCTGGGCCCATGAGCCATGGCCGCTGAGCCTGCGCGTCCGGAGCCTGTGCTCCGCAACGGGAGAGGCCACAACAGGTCATAAGGATAAATCCCTCCCAGGCCCCTCCCGAGGTTACCTCAGTGTTTTTACGACAGTCCAGTTCTCCTTGTTCAGCTGAGCCTCATCATCATCCTGAAAAGCGATCTGTTCTGGTTCCTTGTTATCATTCACCTTCCACAGAAGAATGACAGCATCTGTGGAGCGAGTCAGTTAAAGATAAGCCACGCTTTACAAAGCATGGCTCCTTCACTTCTGGATTTTTAGGGTATTAAATAATATCTATGTTGTTCAATAGACACTATGGCCACAAGGATTTACGTCTAAGAATTGGGGCAGGAAAAGCAAATTTGCCTTCCGAACAAAAACTCCAAAATCAAACTCATACCAGATCAGAGCTATACAAGGTCTCCTTAAACAGAAGTGTCCCCAGGCCAGCAAAACACTACTGCAAAGCGACTGACTACATTAACAAATCCACAGGCATAACCTGTAAGTGGCCGAATAAGGAAACAACAGAGGCACCAACGCAAGGGTTGGCAAATCATTCCTAGCTGTGTAACCTACGGCCAGTCACTTCCCATCTTGATGCCTCGGTCTCCTCACCCGTAAGATGAGAAGGATAACAGTGCCTAGCTCATCAGCTATCGTGAGCATCAAATGAGGCAAATGCATAAAGCACTTACCCCACGATGCCCGGCACATGGTGAGCCCTTGCATGTGTCAGCTGTTAACACCATGGACGTGTCAGATCCCTTAGCGTGATGTCACCAATTGTCTGAGTCCTCTAGCTCCCCACGTTCTGACGCCACGCTCACCACATAACCTTCTGACCAAGACGTGGCTTCCCTTCGAGGAATGCCCGAAGGAGGAGAGTGAAGGAGCCGGTGGTGTGGACACACACGTTCTCTCTCTAAATTAATTGGAATCCGGGGAGCTTGGCTGAGATGAGATTGGCCCTGACGGACCGGCACTCTCCACGTGCTGACTGACTGACAACAGGTTTCCGGGCCCTCGAGGCCAAAGGACCTGGGCTGCCCTGTGCGGCCTCACAGAGGACGGCCCGCCAGCCTCCCCACTGCCCCCTGTGCTGCTGCCACTCCCCACCTCCCCCCTCGACGGAAACACTGGACATCAGGGCACTGAATTCAACCAGGCTTCTTTCCCTCCTTCTTCAAACAACATCTGAGATTTCTTCTTTCTTTTTATTCTGGCTTCTAGACTATCTTAGTTTTAGAGCATGATAAAAAGATTTACTTCTTCTGTATCATTTTATGCCATTTAAGCGCAAGCAGCAAGGGAATTTCCTGGCGGTCCAGTGGTTAGGACTCCGCGCTTCCACTGCAGGGAGCACGGGTTCAATCCCTGGTTGGGGAGCTAAGATCCTGCATGCCGCGTGGCACAGGCAAAAAATAAATAAATTTAAAAAAAAATAAGCACAAGGAGGAAATATGAATCAATCTACTCCCACCAAAGAAACATAATTTAGAGGGTTGTTTAGACTATACTCCCTAAGCCAATTAATTCATTAATTACAGAGAGACATGGAACTGACTGTGATCACTTACAGATGCTAAACTGACAGCCAAACAAGGCCAGGCCAGTTGCCTTGGGACTTAGAATGGTAAGCACCTACCTACTTGTCTCCAATCGGCCCAGTGAGAGCAAGTGGGAAAGCGGCCGTTTTCAAACAGGTCTTCTCGGTTTAAGCTTTGCATCCTCCACCCCTTCACACTCCCCACAACATTATTTTACTAAACTTTCTAAATGACAGATTGAGAGGGTCAAGCGACCTCTAAAATAACAAAGTATGTCTAGCTCAAATCTCACTCTTCAATATGAGACACATGGGTATCTGGTTTCTGAAGAATCTTGAAGTACAATACTCACCATCCCCTCCTGATGCTAAAACTTCCCCACTTGGAGAAAAACGCACGACATTGACAGCTTTGGTATGGCGAACAAGATTGGACAAAAATTCAACAATGGCCTTTCCATCTGGTCCTTTTTCTACCTTCCAGATCTGCTGATACGAACACATTCATTCAGAGAAACGTATAGTGAGCACGCACCATACTGTACCGACGAAAACATCACTACGCTGATTTTCAGAAAGAAAATTTAGTCTTTCTTTTGAAATGTAAGAGGAAGGAACTCCTATCTGAAACATAAACCTACAGTCCCATTGCCTCCCACCTCTTTCTTGTGCAAACTGTTTCCCAGGAGGAAACTGGCTCAGGGTTCTACAGCAATGGGCATCCGGTGACATCACCCCAGGAAGAAAGGTGCTCTCCTTTGCTTTCGTTGTTGACTCAAGGCCCTGAGAATTTAGCCCTCTGGGCTACATAACTAAGTAGTGTGTGTCTGTTGACACTCATTATAAATAGAAGAGTGGAGAATGCTGCTTCAATAGTGCTTCCCTGGGCCTTTCTGCCTCGGCCCCATTTACCCTGACAGCGGTGTCCACCCCCGCGGAGGCCAGCCTGTGGATCCTCCCGGCGGCTCCGTGCTGGAAGTCCAGGCTGTACACTGGCTCCTTGTTATGCCAGGCGATCTCACAAGTGATGAGTTTCATCCTCCTGAGTCTTCAAGGGGCAGAATACCGTTCCTCGGGGACCGTTCTTTCTCCAAAGACAGAGGAAAGCTGAAAATCGTCGGTAATGAGGTGAATATTATAGCAGGATCGACGTACTGAGCGCTTAGTAGGAGCCAGGAACTCTGCTAACCGTTAAAAACGCACGCTGCGTTGGGAGAGGATGTTACTGTTGACGTCTGACGTTAACACCTAGCAAGTTTCACCTAAAATGGTTCGCTGAGTCGTGGCTGTTCAGTTTATTCTCCTGCTACCTCCGGAAAAGCAAAATGGGACACCCGGGCAGAGGAAATCAAGGCACCGGGTCGGGCCTGGCTGGGCGCCCGCGCCCGCTTAGTGGAGGCTGCCGGGCGAGCCCGGAGAGCTGGGGGCGGGCCGCCTGGGGGGGTGGGCCGCGTGGGAGGGGGTTACCCGGGGAAAGGGGCCGGGACCGCGGGGGAGGGGGCTCTTTGGGGGGAGGAGGCCGCCCAGGGGAGGGGCCTGTCCGGGGAACGGACCGAGGTCGGAGGCGAGAAGGCAGCTCCCTTCCCGCTGGGCCCGGGAAGCCGGGACCGGACCTGCCTGGGAGGAGGCCGCTCAGGGCCGGGGCGGGGATCGGCCGCGCGGACGCGCGCTTTTCAGGAGCTATCCCGGGTCCTCGCGGCCGGCCCTCAGCGAGAGCCTCTCGCCCCCCAGGTCCAGCCGGGAAACCTCGGGGACGCGGAAGCCAGCGCGGGGAAGCCTTACCTATAGGGACGTGGTCAGTCCCCGCGGCCGCCAGCTCCCGCCGCCGCGCGCGCCGCTTCCCGCGCGCTGCAGGCCCCGCCTCCGCATGGGCGGGACTCCCGAGACTCTCCGCCTCCTCGTGGGCGGGACTCCCTGGAGGCCCCGCCCCGCCGCAGAGGCTGGTCCAGCGCCGCGAGTCCTGCGAATCTGGGCTGGATCCCGCGGGTTTATTAATTCCCTGCGGACAGATGCACAGGTGGAAGAAATGGGGAGTCCATCGAGTCATTCGTTCAATCACTTATTCCCTTGTTAATTCATTCTTTTAGGAAACATTTACTGAGCATCTGCTATATGCGGAACCCTGTGCCAGCCCTGGATACACAGTGGAGAGCCAAGCTGACTCAGACTTACCCTCAAGAGAATTTACAGTCCGGTAAAAGGAAAAGAAGAGCCGTCCTGTAGGACAGGTGGGGAGGCTGTAACTCTTGAGACCCGCCCAAGACTACCAAGTCTTTCACTGGTGCAGCGAATATTTGACAGCTGTAACCTGTATCAGGCCCCCGTTTTGGTCACTGGTGTTTCAAACATAAATAAAACACAGAAACAGTCTTCGGGCTTCCTGTCATGTACACAAATAATTATAATTAAAAAATAAAGTGAAAAGGAGTGTGAAAGGAACAATGTGCTCTTACAGTTCTCAGTGCGAGGTTATTTTGAATTTGAAGGCTCAAAGGAAGTTTGAAGAGAAGGGGGCATTTAAAGTGGGCTTCAAGTGATAGAGTTTCGGATGAGCAGCTCTGGGAAATGAGAATTGAAGGTAAAGAAACTCACCGTTGACAACAGAGGCACAAAGGAGGAGCAATGGGACCTGGCAATGAATGGGAAAGGATGGATGGGTCAATGACCCAGAAGCCTTTGGACATGAATAAGCAGGTCATATGCACATAAGTTTCAAAGGCAGTTTCAATTCTCCTTCTAAATTAACTGGAATCCTGGTTGCACACATTACTCTGGGAGCTTCCCTGAGATGAGATTGGCCCGGATAAATGGACAATCTCCTTGTGCTAACAGCAGGTTTCTGGGCCTTCAAGGCCAAGGGGCTTTGTAAAATGAGTGCTACCCTGTGCAACCTTGCAGAAGACAGCTTGCCAGCCTCCCCTAGGTGACTCTCCCACTCTTCACATTTCCCCTCCTCTCTCTCTCTGGATATCTTGGCCCTGAATTCAACCAGGTCTCTTTCTCCTTTTGCAAACAAAAACTGAGATTTTGGTTTTTTTTATATATTTTAAAGATATATATTGGCTCTAGATCGTTTTGGAGCATTCAAAACTATGTGATTGTTCAGTACCTGGATTGCTTACAGTATACCTCAATTAGCAGATGTGGTTACAGACACTTTTTAAGAACAGAATTTAACATTTTAAAGTGAGGCTGTAAATCAGAAGGCAGAAATAGATGCAGCAGGCCTTTTGAAATGGGATAATTTTCCAAATGTGACATTTTATCTGTGAGTTTCCCAGAAGGCCAGGAAAAAAATCCCTTGTGATGCATAGCCTTAATTGATCAAAGGAACATACAGGTTCATCTGAGGAGCCAATTCTTCCTGGCTTTTTAAAACAATTTTCTTTTGGCATTTTTAGGGAAAAGAATTGACATGGATTCTTATATAAATGCTGGTTGATGCTTGTAGCCGGTTTCATGAAAGGTATAGAAATTGTCTACAGATGGATGTCTCATGTTGACAAAAATGACAGGAGGCTCCTTAAGCCTGTTTCCTACAGAAAGCTAGGATAATGTAATCCAGATATGTAGTTTTTAGATGTTCTCTCTTGAGTCATGGCTAGGATTTCGAGAACTTGGACTGGGAATGACTAATATGTACTGTAGATAATCCGATTGTTTGAAAAGCGCACATAAGAGAAAAAAAAAACAAAAAGGAAAATCCCACTCCTATGTATGTACCAAAAAGAAATAAAAGCAAGGATGCAATTAGATATTTATACAGCAGTGTTCATAGCAGCATTAATAGCAAAAAGTGGAACCAACCTAAATGTCCATGGACGGATGAATGGATAAACGAAATATGGTACATACATACAATGGAATATCATTCAGCCTTAAAAAGGAATGAAACTGATACATGCAACAAGATGGATGAACCTTAAAAACGTTATGCAAAGTGAAATAAGCCAGACACAAAAGAACAAATATGGGGACTTCCCTGGTGGCGCAGTGGTTAAGAATCCGCCTGCCAATGCAGGGGACATGGGTTCGAGCCCTGGTCTGGAAAGATCCCACATGCCGTGGAGGAACTAGTCCCGTGAGCCACAACTAACCCTGTGCTCTAGAGCCTGCGAGCAACAACTACTGAAGCCCGCGTGCCTAGAGCCTATGCTCCACAACAAAAGAAGCCACCACAGTGAGTAGTCCCCGCTCACTGCAACTAGAGAAAGCCCACGCACAGCAACAAAGAACCAACACAGCCAAAAATACATAGATTAAAAATAAAAAGAACAAATATGTTATGATTCCACTTCTATGAGGTACCTCGAATAAGGAAATTCATAGAGACAGAAAGTAGAGGCCACCGGGGGGCAGGTGGGAATGAGAAGTTATTGTTTAGTGGATACAGAGCTTATTTGAGATGATGAAAAAGTTCTGGAAATGGATAGTGGTGATAGTTGCCCAACAATGTGAATGTACTTAATGCCACTGAATCATACACTTAAAAATGGTAAAATGATAAATTTTATGTAATGTATATATTTCCACAATAAAAAAATTAATGAGTTAATATTTACAACACACACACACACAAATATTACCGGAGGGATAAGTTAATGAGGATACAGACAAGATTGACCGTGAGTTGGAAATTGTTGGAAGCAGAGTGATGGGTACACATGAGCTCATTGTAATAGTTCCTCTATTTTTTTAAAAAAATTTTATCGGAGTATAGTTGGTTTACAATGTTATGTTAGTTTCAGGTGTACAGCAAAGTGAATCAGTTATAGATATATCCACTTTTTTAGATTTTTCTCCCATATAGGTCATTACAGAATATTGAATAGAGTTCCCTGTGCTATACAGTAGGTCCTTATTAGTTGTTGTTTTTTTATTAATTTATTTATTATTTTTGGCGGTGTTGGGTCTTCGTTTCTGAGCGAGGGCTTTCTCTAGTTGTGGCAAGCGGGGGCCACTCTTCATCGCGGTGCACAGGCCTCTCATTATTGCGGCCTCTCTTGTTGCGGAGCACAGGCTCCAGACGCGCAGGCTCAGTAGTTGTGGCTCACAGGCCTAGTTGCTCCATGGCATGTGGGATCTTCCCAGACCAGGGCTTGAACCCATGTCCCCTGCATTGGCAGGCAGATTCTCAACCACTGTGCCACCAGGGAAGCCCAGTTATCTATTTTATATATAGTAGTGTGTATATGACACTCCCAATCTCCCAATTTATCCCTCCTGCCCACCACTTTACCCCCGGTAACCATGTTTGTTTTCTGCATTTGTATCTCTATTTCTGTTTTGTGCAGAAGTTCATTTGTACCCTTTTGTAGATTCCACATATAAGCAATATCATATATGTCTCTCTCTGACTTACTTCACTCAGTATGACAATCTCTAGGTCCATCCATGTTGCTGCAAATGGCATTATTTCGTTCTTTTTTATGGCTGAGTAATATTCCACAGTATATATGTACCACATCTTCTTTATCCATTCCTCTGTCGATGGACATTTAGGTTGCTTCCATGTCCTGGCTATTGTTAATAGTGCTGCAATGAACAGTTCCTCTACTTTTGTATGCAATTGAAAATTCTCGTTATAGAGGGAATTCCCTGGCTGTCCAGTGGTTAGGACTCCAAGCTTCCACTTCTGGGGGTCCAGGTTCAACCCCCGGTCGGTAAACTAAGATCCCGCAAGCCACCTGGCATGGCCAAAAAATTTTTTAAAAAAAGAAATTTTTAAAAAAATCCCCGGGGGCTTCCCTGGTGGCGCAGTGGTTGAGAGTCCACCTGCCAATGCAGGGGACAAGGGTTCATGCCCCAGTCTGGGAAGGTCCCGCGTGCCACGGAGCGGTTGGGCCCGTGAGCCGTGGCCACTGGGTCTGCGCGTCTGGAGCCTGTGCTCTGCAACGGGAGAGGCCGCAGCAGTGAGAGGCTCGCGTACCTCAAAAAAAAAAAAAAAAAAAAAATTCCCTTTACAGAGCTTAAAATATCTGATACTGAAAAAAATCAATTTAAATTAAATAAATTATTGGGAAATTAGTGGGAAATGAGAAACTACTGGTTAAAGTGATGATGGTGAATATGGTGTATAATACTATTATCATATACTTTATATAACATAATTATATGTAAGTATTATAATATGTAATGATTTTTATTATTGTCCTAGACCCCTGTAATTCTCTGCCCAGGAAAAGAGGTAACAGGTATAGTTAGTTATGTCAGACTGCGTCACTTCTCTGGCTGTCAGCTGGTTAGACAACTCACACTGTAAAGTCACACAGCAAGTTGAGAAGAGCGCTTTCTAGCGTCTAGAAAACGTCATGCAGACAGCATGAACACCACAGTTTGAGATACTCCACCAAGGGAATCGCAAAGACATGGGACAACTGCCTATCCAGAAAAAAAAAAAATGAAAAGCCCACATCAAATTACTTCCAGTCAGCCCTGCTTCAGATCACGGTACAAACTTTCAAAACATAGGCCACAGTCCGCCTGCCGATGCAGGGGACACGGGTTCGTGCCCCGGTCCGGGAGGATCCCACATGCCGCGGAGCGGCTGGGCCCGTGAGCCATGGCCGCTGAGCCTGCGCGTCCGGAGCCTGTGCTCCACAACGGGAGAGGCCACAACAGTGAGAGGCCCGCCAACCAGGAAAAATAAAAAAAAAAAAAAAAAAAAAAAAAAAAACATAGGCCACACAGTTCAAAACACAGGCGAGTTTTCAACAGCATTTAACATGAATGAGGAAGACTGATGACTCATGTACTTTGTGAATATAAAGCACCGTTACACTTTGCTATGAAGATACAGCTGAATTCTGGGTAATATTTACATAATTGAAGATACTCATAACCTAAATATTAGCCAAGCTGGGGTAAAAAGTTCCTTTGAGTCTATTCTATATATCGTTACCATAATGAGTCCTGACTGCTTTGCAAGAAATTAATACTGAACCTTGAGGTTAAACTTGTTTTACATGTTTGAAATAGGTAATTGTATTTACTCAGCCCATTCTTATTAGAATGCCTGTGTAGGAAATTTACTTGTGATTCACACTCCAGTTTTGTAATGGTTAATTCATTCTCTATGACCACACTCACCTAAAAACTTCACCTGCATTTGAATGGCTTGAATTTACCAAGACTTGTCTTCAAGGGTCTTGACTTTCTCCCTAGAGGCCAGTATATGTAAATTAACTTCATGACCACAAAATTAATGCTAAAAAAGCAATGCATATATATTTTCCTCTATGCCAAGTGGATGGATATTAATGGCATTCTTTTTGTGAGCCGTGACCAATGTCCCAAAGACAAATACAGGGACTTCCCTGGTGGCGCACTGGTTAGGAATCCGCCTGCCAATGCAGGGGACACGGGTTTGAGCCCTGGTCTGGGAAGATCCCACATGCCGCGGAGCAACTAAGCCCGTGCGCCACAACTACTGAGCCTGTGTTCTAGAGCCCGCGAGCCTCAACTACTGAGCCTGTGAGCCACAACTACTGAAGCCTGCATGCCTAGAGACCATGCTCTGCAACTGGAGAAGCCACCGCAATGAGAAACCCATGCACGGCAACCAAGAGTAGCCCCTGCTCACCACGACTAGAGAAAGACCGCGTGCAGCAACGAAGACCCAATGCAGCCAAAAATAAATAAATAAAAATAAAAAAATAAAAATGCAGATGAAGTGCATAACCTAGAAATATCTAAAAATTTAAGAAAAAGTTGGGGGGAGGGTTAAATTAGGTGATTGGCATCAATATATACACACTGCTATATATAAAATGGATAACCAACAAGGACTGTATAGCACAGGGAGCTATAGTTATATTTTGTAATAACCTATAAGTGAAAAGAATCTGAAAAATATATATATATATAAAAAACTGAATCACTGTGCTGTACACCTGAAACATGACATTGTAAATCATTTATACTTCAAAATAAATATATAATAAAATGCACGATTTCATGTAATAAACAAACATAAGAAAAATTTAGGTATATCATGAATGCACAGAATATATGTAGATACTAGTCTATCCTTACATAGGTATAAGGGGGGTGATATTTAATATAAAATTAATGTAAGTTTCCTGTTCTATAACTTTGCTTTCAAAGAATTACATTACCACACAGTACGCTTCTCTCGTAACTGGAGAAACTGCATATCATCACAGGTAAGAGGTTTTTTAAAATATGTAACGTTTCCAATACTGTATTAAGAATATAACTGTAGGGACTTCCCTGGTGGTCCAGTGGTAAAGAATCCGCCTTGCAATGCAGGGGACATGGGTTCGATCCCTGGTCAGGGAACTAAGATCCCACATGCCACGGGGCAACTAAGCCTGCATGCCACAACTACTGAGCTCACGCGCCTCCACTACAGCCTGCATGCTGCAAACTACAGAGCCCATGTGCCACAACTACAGAAGAGAAAACCCACACACCACAGCTAGAGAGAAGCCCGCATCCTGCAACGAAAGATCCCACAGGCCTCAGTGAAGATCCCACATGCTGCAACTAAGACCCAACGCAGCCAAAAATAAATTAAATAATAATCTATGAAAAAAAAAACTATTGAAAAAAGAATATAACTGTAATACTGTATGCCATAAAAATTTTATTACGAGCTTCCCTGGTGGCACAGTGTTTAAGAATCCGCCTGCCAACGCAGGGGACACGAGTTTGAGCCCTGGTCTGGGAAGATCCCACATGTCATGGAGCAACTAAGCCCACATGCCACAACTACTGAGCCTGTGCACTAGAGCCCGCAAGCCACAACTTCTGAAGACCGCACGCCTAGAGCTGGTGCTCCGCAACAAGAGAAGCCACTTCAGAGAAGCCTGCACACTGCAACGAAGAGTAGCCCCTGCTCGCCGCAACTAGAGAAAGCCTGCGTGCAGCAACGAAGAACCAACACAGCCAAAAAAAAAAATTTATAACGGGCTTCCCTGGTGGCGCAGTGGTTAATAATCCACCTGCCAATGCAGGGAGCATGCGTTTGAGTCCTGGTCCGAGAAGAACCCACATGCCGCAGAGCAACTAAGCCCGTGCGCCACAACTACTGAGCCTGCACTCTAGAGTCTGTGAGCCACAACTACTGAGCCCGTGTGCCACAGCTACTGAAACCCATGTGCCTAGAGCCTGTGCTCCGCAACAAGAGAAGCCACCGCAATGAGAAGCCTGCACAGCACAACCAAGATCAACTCCTTCTCACCACAACCAGGGAAAGCCCACACGCAGCAAAGAAGACCCAATGCAGCCAAAAATAAATAAATTAAAAAAAATTTTATAACAATTAGTATATAGGCTAGGCAACCGTGAAGCAATTGTATTGATTACACCAGGCTACCAAAAAGCAATCATATTCCTTGCTGCTTCTTACCAGTGCATGAATCATTATACCTGTAAATAAACGAATTTTTCACATCACCTTTTCATTTTCAATGGGTACACGTAACATCTAGTGTTGTCTATCATTTAAGATAATACAGATGTACATACTGAGATGGTCCATCTTGTAAACAGATGACAAATTTGGCAGTACAGTACTGTATTTTCCTTATGGTTCTCTAACAATTTTTCTCTAGCTTACTTCATTCTAGGAATACAGTAAATGATACCTGTAACATAGACAAAACATGTTAATTGACTGTTCATTGTTGTAAGGCTTCCTGTCAACAGTTATTAGCAACTTTGGGGGAGTCAAAAGTTATATGTGGATTTTTGACTAAATGGGTGTCAGAGCCCACAAGCCCCAAGTTGTTCAAGGGGCAGCCTCATATAAAAAGACATGAATCCAGTGGGTCTCTCACTCCATTCCAATGAGTCTATGTGACACTGTGCAAAGTAAGACTGAACCAACTTCTGAAAGCTAAGAGTTGTCTGGGTAGTGTTTGTGGCCACATTAATAGGCATTTAGCTTCTTTAAAGCAATAAACCAAAGAACCCAACAGAAAAGAATAGGCAGAGAATATGACAGGGTACTCAGAAAAAGGAATTAAAATGGCCAATAAAACATATGAAAACATGTTCAACCTGAGACAAAGAAATGCAGGCTGCCACTTTCCCACATATCAGCAAGTTTGATGGAGATAGGAAAAAATACACTCATACATCTATTTTTCATAGGAGTATAAATACTCGCAACCATTTTTGGATGGCGACGTTTATTAAGATTAACACGGCATACACTTTGACCTATCAGTATTCACTACAAGGTATTTACATTCTGGATATACTTTAAAAAGTATGTGTGCTGTGTATTTTCACAGCAGCAGCTTTTGTAGTAATATCAAAAAACGAGAAATAAATGAGGGCTGGGAGCATATTCACGTCATAAAATGCTACTAAAGCTGTTCAAAAAGTAATATGGAAATGTTACCAATTATATGGTGTGATACCTGTGTAGATCTGATACAAATATATAATCAAATACAAAGATATAAAATTTAATATAAACTGAATGCATATATATATATGAATGTGTGTATGTAGGCAGCTAATACTTTCTGGAAGGACATAAGAAAACACTTTTCATTTTATATCATTCTGTTGTATTTACATTTCTAACTTGGCCATCAACTCTGCTTCCCTCTCCCTGTCCTTGCTTACCCCAGTGAGAAAGTGGTCATGCAGATCCTGAGTTTGTTTCAGGAACCACTTGAGTTCAATACTTACAAACATTCATCACTGGAGGGTATAGATCAACAGCTCTCAGCTCTGACGGTGCACTGGGAGGCCTTAAAGAAAAGAAGCCTGACAGTTTGGTCCAACCCCCAAAACTCTTAATTAGTACAGGGTGCATCCTCACACTGGGATTCCTAAGAACTGCCCAAGTGATTCTAAAATGCAGTCAGTGAGTGGTAAGAACCATCAGTACATGTCACTTTAATTATTCCTCCATGACAAATAACGACCTAATGGGCTGTATGACAGCAGGAATCAAGTGTCTGAGACCATGGGCAGAGTCACCAGCACCTCCTGCCCACATTAGGAATTTGAGGCCCAAATAAAGGCCACATCCATATGCCACGCCTCTCCTGCTGTGTGAAAATTAGCTTTCACTGATTTTGTGGTCTTAGCTGAGGTCCTGTTTGTAGGGACTGTGGACTATTCTGGTTTACGTCCTCACACTGCTTTTAAGTTTTAAATAATTAGTTTAAGCCACACTATCCTCCCCCACACTAGCCTTTGAACAAATGTAACTTGACAAAAAAAGATAGGTAGGAACAAATTTAACTTAAAAAAAGACAGGTATCGCTACCTCAATAGATGACAGGAAAGCCCATGTACATTCTTCTGTTAAATTTGCTAGCCACAAAGTCATATCTTGGCAATGTTTTCTTAAAGAGTGAATATTAGGTAAGTAATTCCAAAGAATCAATTTAGCAAGCAAGTTTCTCTAAATCTATGATTAACTTTGCCATTAAGCCAGTTAACAGCCATATAAAATATGTATTTTTGCAAGAATATAGCTGACCAAAAGGAAGGGAAAAATAGCAAATTCCAGAAATAAGTGCTACATAAATATTCACAAACTTAGACATGCTATACACAGCTGCTACCATTTAGGCAAGGTTTCTTTAGATGACTTACACAAAGTCTCTTTTTGAGTGGAAAATGCACGCACACACTCTCAAGGTGAGCCCAGTCTTAGAGCCTTAATGGAAGTAAATATAACTTCTAAATTTTTAGAAATTATATCTTCTAAATGTAACTTCTAATAAATACAGTAAAATGAGCTCAACTTGAGGGTCTTAACAGACACAATCTTACTTTTCAAAATATAACTTGAATACAGAACTCCTTAAAAGTAGTATCTGAAGTGTGAGCCATCATATATATTTTTATTTTATTACAAGATATTTTAAAATTTGAGCAGATACAACTGTGACAGAAAACCAGCTTCATACCAAAAATACACTTTCAATTACTTTATCAAGCAAATAAAAATTTATTTGCTTTTTCTAGAAGTTACTGTACAGTAAAAATTTAATATTGTACATGACAAACATGTAATTAAGCATACAAAAGGAACATGTATTCAATGTTCAGAAACAAAAGTAAAAATAAATAGCAATGATAAAACTTTGAAAAAAATAATGCACATTTTAGTTGTGGAAAATATGATTCTTAATTATATATACAGTTATACTTAATAGAAAGCCATCTCTTTATAATTGCACAAAACACGGGACCAGTAAAGCATAATTTTTATGGCATGTAATACTATAATCCTAGGTTGTTTGTTGCTTAACTCCAGGATATAAAACACTTAGGTTTGTAATATAATAAAAGGTATGCAGTACTGTTGGAGAAAGATTGTCTTCCTCAACTCATATTAACCTGTAGTACTCCTACAAAAGGCTGTACAGGAAATTTCACAAAAAGAAATAGTAAACAATCACTGTGCCCACTCCATGCGGACTAAGCAGCCAAAAATGGGCTTCCAAGTAAATGTGGTGGGGCATTTAATATTTTTATATTTTTATACTAAAAATCATTATTTTTTTCTGTAAAAACACTTTGTGTTTAATAACCATGATCGGCAATCTCAGCACACACAAAAAAATCCTGGCAAAATGGATGGAGTTTCTGCTTACTTTATTTTCATGAATAAAATATTTCAGGAGATAAGAATTTATAGAAAAGAAACATTAATGCTCAATTACTTACAACTTATCGGGAGTGTTATTCCATTTTTAAAAACCCTGTTTTAAACTTCTCTGTAAGAAAATCAAAGGTAACATTTCCATTTGTATTATGGCACAGCCCTCAAGTCAGAGAAAAATACACTTTGGGGAACCAGAAAAGACTGCACAAAGGTTAGGGGAATCCTGAAAACCTCTTGGTGAAAAACACTTGAGTCCTCTAGGGTAATAAAAAAATATGTGTGACTTAATTATAAATATTTACATTTCAAAGCAGAATCATGAGTTAGCTATGTAGCTGCTCAATACCAATGATTCACAGGCATTTCAAAAGGTGTGATAGTGTGTCCACAATATTTGTGTCCACACTTGAATGCATAGAATACAGAAAAGATTATGGTTCTTCAGTCTGTTACGTATCATATCTATAACAAAGTTGCTTAAATTTTGAAAGCTATACAACCAGAAAGACGGAGCAAATATTTTTTAGTATCTCACATAAAATACACTTTAAGTACTACTGATTTCACTCATTTGCTCGACAACTTGTCCTAAGATCTCATCAACTACATCGACATCATAATTCACTTGCTGAAGATCGAGATCAGGTACAATCATGGCCAGGAGCTGTCCTACGTTAACTCGAAGAGATCGAAGTTTGAGGCTGCAAATACAAACATTACACCTATTAGATGAACATTATAACAATACAGTTTAATATTCAGGTAGGCCTTATAATTTAAGGGAAACATTAAAATGGAATCTCTGTAGAATGATATACAAACTAAATGAAAAGCAAAACTTCCTCAAGAGAACTAGATTTAACAATTCATTTAACTTAATAATTCATAATTTAATAACTAAGTATAATATTTATCTGTTGGTATGTAGAGTGTTTCAAAACACTAGCAGCTCTGTTTGGTTCCAACTATTACAATTTTAATTCGAGACTGGAGAAAAGATGAACTGGTAAAATACATAAATTACAAGATGTTATTTACAATTGAAAATCTTGTTATCACCTGGAAAACAATAAATGATACACTAGTGAGAACACTGGTCTAAGAATAAGAATGTGTCACTTTGAAGTTCAGCTTCCTTTTGAGCAAAGTGAATTGAATTGTTCCCTAAAACATGTTCTATGAGATATCCATAGTAGTATAAAAGGAAAAAGAAATGGTCCTGTGGTCAAATAAGCTTATACAACTTTGGGTTAAATAATGGTAAAAAGACTTTTTAAAATGCAGGATTTCTGGGACTTCCCTGGTGGCGCAGTGGACAGGACTCTGTACTCCCAATGCAGGGCACCTGGGTTCAAACCCTGGTCAGGGAACTAGATCCCACGTGCATGCCGCAACTGGGAGTTCGCATGCCACTACTAAGGAGCCGGTGAGCTGCAACTGAGGAGCCCTGCAGCAGCAACTAAGGAGCCCACCTGCTGCAACAAAGACCCGGTGCAACCAAATAAATAAATATTTTTAAAAAAAAGCCTTTAAAAAAATAAAACGCAGGATTTCTCTGAACCTATCACATGCTAAAGTTCACTAACTATCCGTTTTACTATGCATTTATTATAAACACTGAGAAACCCTGGATTAAATGATCATTATCATTCCTTCCGTTTTCTATACTGTATCTATCTGAATATCCACATTCTAGACTTCAAACTTCTACAACTACACAGCAAGCAGCCTTTGCGTCAAAGATTGAGACGCCTAGGTCAAGAGAATATTACAGTTGTTTTTGTCCTGCCCCCTCCCAAAATATAAGAAGTCTACATTTAGTTTAGATACTGATCTTTCTAGGGTGGAAATCTCTGAAGGAGCGAGCTGCTCATCCTTAGGTTGACAACGCATAAAAATGTGATTTTAAATATGTTTTTTGTGAGCTTATGTTAAGATTCCATTGGACCTTTGATAAAATTTTACATCATGCCCATACCAGCAGTTTTTTGTCCAAGCTTTCCCACTCATCTTCAATCAGAGGCCCATTTCTATACAAAAAATAGAAAAAGACCAGTATGACCCTACAACCATCTTTGACCTATCCTATCCTTTAAGTCTTTTGACTGTCCTGGCTAATTCCTCCTCTCTACAGGACACATCACAAATCCCTATTTTAGTACACAGAACAGGACTGAGAGAAACATTGTGAGCTCCATATGCAATTTTAAATATTCAAATAGCCACATTAAAAAGTAAGATGAAATAAATTTTAGTTACATATAAAATATTATTTCATCATATAACCAAAATATTGAGGCATTTTATTTATTTATTTTTTCATACCAGGGCATCAAAATCCAGCATGTATTTTATACTTAAAGCACATCTCAATTCAGACTAGCTAGATTTCAAGTGTCAGTGGCCAAATGTGCCTATACTGTCTTGGAAAGCACAGGTCTAAAAGATCATCAGTTACTCAAAGTTTAGTGTGCAAGTGAGTCATCTGGGAGATTGTTTAAAAGTTTCCAATTTAATCAACTGCACTGCGCTCCAAGGATCTGCATTTTTACAAGCACCACAGAGGCTTGTGGTTCCCATTTTCAGAAACACCAGTTGGGGTTTTTTTTTCTGACCCCTTGCCCCCCCATGCTTATATGTACTGATCTATTCATTCTATTTCCATGAATAGATTTAACGAAATCCTTTAAAACCTTAAGCTAAAAAACTAAGTCATAATATAATTAATGTCAAGTAAGGATGGTAAATTATTTCTCAACAATAGTACATTTTAGGTATCAAGTTTTATCATACTAGCAAGAAGAGTTGCACTATTTTTAATGACTATTTTTGTGGGTTTTTTTCTCTCTTGAATGGTTATCAACAGACCACCAATACTGTCAGAACCCCAAGCCCATTTAATATCTTCCTGAGAGAGGGTAATCATTCATTTACTGTTTTCTTATTTTCACAGAACTTCTTCCTAATTAATCACCTGTAATTAGGAATCACCTGTAATGGCAATTTTTAGTAATTTTGTGATTTCCTAAAAGTTAAAATTGGGGAAGGCATGTAGTAAAATGAGGTAGCAAACCATAAAGAAATGGTGCCAAGTACAGAAATTAAAGAAATCAAGGTCAAAAAGTAAGTTTCATGAAATAGACCCTTGTCTTCTAGTCATTGCCTAATTCAGCCCATCCTTCAATATCTGGCTCAATTTTCACTTTTTCCCAAAAAACATTCCAAACCACTCTGACCAATCAGGGCTTAATTCCTTTGAAATTCCTATTTCATTTAAGTTCACAAAATTGTTAGTTCCTTGAAGGGAAGAATGATGACATGTACTTCTTTTGTATCTCTGTCCATCAGAACGTTGGGATCACAGCAGCCAATAACTTCTTTTGCAAGAACAATCTGTTTGATGTGCACTAGCAAATAAGTATCATGCTAACCAGAACTGCAGCCCTAGCCAAATGCCTCATTTCATATTACCTTTCCCCATCAGTATAATTTACAGACTCCTCGATGTTACTTGACGTTGACACATCTCCAATTTGCCGACTTGTAGATTTTAATTGTTCGATTTCAGTTTTCAGTTCTTCACACTGCAAACGGATTTGTGATTTTTCCATTTCCAATAATTCAACCTGACAAAAAATTAATTTTATAACTGTACAATTTAAAAATACTAATGTCAAAGTGCAAATTTAAGCTAAGAAATGTACAAAATCCTGCTTGATGAAAATTATTACCATAAAAAAATTAGGGCACCTCCCCGCTCCAAAAAGAAAACCAAAAAAACACACACAAAACACAATAGCTTTCTATAAATAAAGCTTCATTTGCTTAGTTTCAGCTCTATATCTTTTTACATTAGAAGAATACAAAATGTTAATTAAAGCATGACTAAAAACAAATGGGGGCTTCCCTGGTGGCACAGTGGTTGAGAGTCCGCCTGCCGATGCAGGGGATGCGGGTTCGTGCCCCAGTCCGGGAAGATCCCACATGCCGCGGAGTGGCTGGGCCCGTGAGCCATGGCCGCTGAGCCTGCGCGTCCGGAGCCTGTGCTCCGCAACGGGAGAGGCCACGACAGTGAGAAGCCCGCGTACCGCCAAAAAAAAACCCAAAAACAAAAAAACAAATGAGACCTAAAAACTGAAAAACCAAGATAAAAATGCCCAAATTATGTTGAGGTCATAGTGACTTTCACTTCTTGCACACTCACCAGCAGTAAGTTACAACAGAAAGCTTATATTTTTTATGTATTTTGTCATCTAGCTCCTGAGCCAACACATCAAGCGGAATGTCTGAATAAGCATTTATGTCGGCAGTATTTCCAGAAGAAGGGGCAATTCGGTACCATACTGTCGTTTCCAAATTCCTTTCAGCAGAGAAACTCTCCTTTCAAACACCATGTAAATATAATACGTAAAATATTTTTCAAAGGAGCTACCCAAATTTGAACTAGGGGCTCCTCCTTCCTCAGTAAAAGAACCCCCAAATAAAGACTACATTTCCAAGGCATCCACTGGCCAGGTGACTAAGTTCTGACAGATGGCATATAAGCAGCTTTCAGAAACTGCACTCCTTCTCTTTCCTGTTGCCTGGAATGTAGATATACGTTGGCTGGACCTGAAGAGCCATCTCGGACCACAAGCGCAGTGGTCCGAGTGCTTTGCTTTGAGAAGCAAAGCAACGATGTAGAAGGAGCCTGTGTCTCTGATGACTGTGCAGCTGCTACTGTTATGTGGGGTTTTATGTCACCTTCAAAGGAACCTAATCATAAGTAATACAGGGTACCTCTATAAAATAAGGTATTGTCATCTACCCTGTGTGGTTATTTGCAGGCTTATTAATAACGGACTAGAACTCCTGGCATGTTAGTAACTGAGCGTCCCAGTGGGAATGAACAGGACGATCCCTCACTGCACAGCAGTGTCCTTGCGCACTACAGGACATTTACCAGACCCGGTTCCCACCCATTCGATTCCAACAATGCCCATCCCTTCAAGACACTTAAGAACCGAAACTGCCCTACACATTTCCATATGCCCCCAGAAGGACCACTCCCAGTTGAGAACCAGTGGAGTCGGTAAATGGAAATATGATTAAATGATTTATGCCCACCTAGCAACTGGCAGTTAAGCTTTAGATGCCCCTGGACTCCCACGACTCTCACTGTGCTGAATGATGCAACTCACCTCACTTTTATACTGGTCCCTCTCGATACTGCATTTGTCCAGCTGTCTAAATACATCGTCAAGCTGCACAACCATCTCGTCCACTTCACTTTTACTCTCGCTATTGGAACACTGACTGCATTCAGCCTTTACATGTTGCAAAGCACTACACTGTTTTTTCAGCCTTTCTATTTCTTCCAAAGCTTGCCGATACTGAGACACCATATGGTCTGGACTTTCAGATTTACCATTAATACTTTCAAGTAAACATACAGCATCAGTTTCAGTAGACTGATGGCAAGTTTCCTTCTTCACGTATTTGTCATTCATTTCCAGTATCCTCTGCTGTAACACTTTGATTTGGTCAGTAAATACGTGGCACTGTCTTTTATAATTTTCTTTTTCTTGGGTGACAAGAAGCAGCTCATTTCTTAGTTCATTTAATTGGCAACCAGCGTCACCAGCAGATTTATCAAAGATTTCCTGGGTTTCACGTATCTTTCCTTCAGTTTCCACACAGGATGGCAGTATGGCTGTGTCATTTCTTACATCTATCTCATCTTCAATAGTTTCTTCCTTTTTAACGACTAAACTTGGTACTTCAGTCTGGGTGGCTGCAGTGGTTCCCTGATTGCACCTGGACGATGAGGTGCCTGTTGAACTAGTCTGGCCACACGGTTCATTATCACCCACAGGCTCCACCTGAACACCGCTCTGCTCCATGTGACTCTGTTGCAATTTCACTTCAATATCATCGTCTACTGCAGGCTTGGGAGTACTGTTTTCTTCTAAGATGATGACATCTTCATCATCATCATCATCTTTATAAGAATTTTCAAATGCTGGATTACTCAATCTCCGATTCTTTGCATTCAAAATTGAGGAACGAGTAGAGAGTCTCCGTTTCAGGCTGGAAAAAATTTTATATATGAAATATAAGATTATAAAATGTAGATATGGAAAAAATAGACGACCTTGAAGTAATCTATCTTGAAATTCTAAGAAATGGCCATGTTCATTTAAAAAAAAATGATATATTACACAGTACTGCCCAATGATTTAATGAAGTAGAGATTATTTTCTCCTTTTACAGATAAGGAAACAACTATTGAGACCTCTTTTTAAAAGTAGCACATCCTGGGCTTCCCTGGTGGCGCAGTGGTTGAGAGTCCGCCTGCGGATGCAGGGGACACGGGTTTGTGCCCCTGTCCGGGAAGATCCCACGTGCTGGGGAGCCGCTGAGCCTGCGCGTCCAGAGCCTGCGCTCCACAACGGAAGAGGCCACAGCAGTGAGAGGCCCGCGTACCGCAAAAGAAAAAAAAAAAAAGTAGCACATCCTTATACTGCCAAATATCTCTTCATTTGATGCCTTCTGGCATTTCAATGTAACATGTCCAAACAGAATGCCACCACCCACCCCAGGGCTGCTCTCTGAATTCCAGAGCTCAGTGAATGACACTGCCATTCCCGTTTGCCCATCAGAATTTTTATAAACGTTCAGTGATCAAAGGTGAACCACAAAGTAAACCAGCATGCCCTATCCTTTCATGGAAAACAATTTCCCCTGCATTAAAAATTGCCTCATTTTCTTCATCTGCTTAGTTTTCTGTGAATTTATCACCAATTGATTACTTTTTGCCCCACTTAGAGGGATATCTGTACTGATTCGCTATTTGGGCCTTATGTGTTAAGACCTCATTTCTCAAGAAGGATTTTCCCCTTTCTTAGGCTTACTCTCTCATATGGAGAGGACATAATCTCCAATAAAATCTTGAGAAAGGGTACATATGACATAAAGAAATGTGAAATTTTGCATGGTGAAAATATCTTTATTCACCTCTCAAGTTCACTGCTGGCTTGAAAAATATAGACTTCCAGGTTGGGAATTATTTTCTCAAAACTTTAAAAGCATCAATCCATTGTTATCTACCATTCATTGTTCCTGCCATTCTGATTCCTGATCTTTTGAATATAGTCTGTGTTTTTCCTCTCTGAGATATTTCTTACCTTTTCCAGCCACTATGCTGTGTATTTAGTGGCAATTAAGTCTTTCTTATATTATTTCTCTCCCTTTGTTCTCTGATTTCCCACTCTGAAATGTCCTTACTCAGATGTTGGCCCCTCCAGTACGTCGTCTCTTCTTTTTTCTACCTTCCAACCATTTATCTTTTCGTTCTAGGAGATTTATCTGTTAAACATCTACCCACCTCTCAATAAACTTCACATGGTTTCTTCTACTCCCTTTGTTTCAGTTTTGTACATCTGGGGATCCTTGGCTATATTTCTATTTCAGACTAGAAGCAGTGAGGTCTGGGAAAGTGAAGGATGCTCAGGCTGTCATCATCTTCTACAGCTTTTCTCTTGGGAGCCCAGTGAGGCAAGGAAGGGAGGGGGATTTCTTCCACTCAGCATTCAAACTTTCCCTTACTTCTGCTTCCAAAACAGTGGCTCACCCACATCTTCAGCAGTAGAAACTGCTCCAGAAAGTAAACTCCCTGCCTTCTGACAGAGGAGGAGAAGCAGCACTGTTGGACTTCACAGGCTGGGAAGAGGTCCAGGGAACTACTCTTCCTTAAACTTTCATACAAGCTTCCTGTTCTCACCCCTATTTTCCACCTTCAGAAGTTCCCAATGCTTCCAAGTTCTGAGACTGTCTAGGGATCAACGGAGTTAAGCATTTAATTGGAAACTGTCCTATTATTTTTCTTACCAGGCCAATTCCTATTTGTCTCTCTCAAGACTTAGTTTAGGTACACCTTTCCACAGACTTTGGCTCTATGAATTTAAGAATAAATACAGGCTTTAAAAATTAATGAAGGGAAAAAAAAAAAAATTAATGAAGGGGACTTCCCTGGTGGTCCAGTGGTAAAGAATCCTCCTTACAATACAGGGGACGCAGGTTCGATCCCTGGTCAGGGAACTAAGATACCACATGCCGAGGGGCAACTAAACCCGTACACCAAAACTACTGAGCCCCCGTGCCTCAACTAGAGAGCCTGCGTGTTGCAAACTATAGAGCCCATGTGCTCTGGAGCACACACCACAACAAAGAGAGAAAACTCACAGGCCACAACTAGAGAGAAGCCCACGCACTGCAGCAAAGAGCCCATGTGCCGCAACTAAGACCTGACACAGCCAAAAATAAAATAAATATATATTTTTTTAATTTAATGAAAAGTTTTACTCTATTCTCTTCTTCCATTTTGATGGCAGTCATATCCGAAATTAAATTCCATTATCACGTCTGTAACATTACAAATTTTACTTTTTCTTACTTTGTAACCATCTTTATGCAGAAAAGCCAATATTATGGAGACTAGTTAAAAAAAAATTCACACATGTTCTCAGTTAAGTAGCAATTCAGCCACAAACTAAGACCTCAAAATGTAGGCTATAAACAGCAAACTATTTCAAAACATGCCCTCCCTGATGTATATATGCATTAAGACAATTTCTAATCTTTTCTGAATTTTCAAAAATCCTTTTAAGAATTTAATGAAGGCTACAAAACCTCTCGGAACATCTGGCCTCACTATTTCAGAGAATCTTGTTTCAATGTTTCTCTTTCAATAACAAATATCAGATGGAGTCAGTCTAATGTACTAGTTCACTGGCGTCACACGCCTTTTCACCTGTGTCCATTCTATCCCCTTCGAATGGGCCACCGTGCAGAGCACCTACTGCTTTCAGAATTTCAGGGACCAACCTAAGTACCAGCTCATCATACAGCCTTCCCGACCACTCCAGTCAAAAGAGCTGACTGTCCAATTCATGTATCACTCACACCTTTCTTCCTCTTCCTTCTCCATCCACTCATCCGAAGTGCACAGCATGTCATGGGCTATGCTAAGAACATATGGGTCACATTTGACATTACAGCGTTGCACTGTTAATTGCTTCAGGTTTTTCTTTACTCAGATACCGATAATCTTAAAAGCAAGAATTTTCATACTATACAGAATTTCAAAGAGGTGACAATTTGATCTCCACAATAAAAACAATTAATATTCTTTTAATTGATTTAAACAGGTAACGTAAATGGAGTGGGGGTAAGTTCAGACAATGAAAGCAAAGTAACTTGTCCTTAAGACTTTTCACATGCATGTCAACTACACTTTCTTAGAAGCGTATTACTGCATTGAAGTGTCAAGTAAAGCTGTTTAATATTTATTCCCCAAATGGAAAAACACATTTTTGCCACTGACCTGTTATTCTCAGGTTCAGACTGGGGTGAACCTCGATGATTATTTATAAGTCTCGTTGCATAAGTATTTGCCGCTTCTGAAAGATGTGCTCTTGGAACATTTTCCTTAACGGGAGGAAAGCTTTGACTTGACACAGGAGTTGTTGGAAACAAGAGTTCAGCAGGAATCTGTTGAAGGAAAAAAAACTGATCTTAAAGAAATTTTTAAAGTGTGTCATGTTCCAAACACAAGATATTCTTTCCCCTTTCCGCCATCCCAGGACGCACTGAGAACTATCCTAACCACATAAACTCCTTGTGCTACACCAGACCAGAGAGTGACCAACAACAGGCCAAAGAGCCAAACCCAGCCTGCAAGTGAGCTAGGAATGGTTTTACATGTTTAAATACATGAACAAAACAACAAAACAAAGAAAGAATATGCCACAGAGACTGTATATGGTCCACAAAGCCTAAAATATTTACTATCTGGCCTTTTACTGAAAGATTTGCTGACCTCGGACTATACAGAACGTATAGACATATAATAAAAACTTATTTTTCTAAGAGAAAGAAATTGAGGATAAAGTCACAAAGACACTGCCTTTAAAAACCAAAGTAAGCCCACTATTCTTTTTCTCCCAGTTCTGTTCTCGCCCTCAAACCCTCAGCCTTTACACAAGAAAACAATTCAATGTAATGATAAGCACACATACACAACTGCAACAGACCACAACTTCTGATACAAGAAGTACAACTACCTATTTATACACTCAGAAAAAGCTCAACACCATTAAGCATTAAAAATGTAGGGGGTATGGAAGGACTTCCCTGTGGCTCAGTGGTTAAGACTCCACGCTCCTGATGCAGGGCACCTGGGTTCAGGGAAGCAGATCCCACATGCATGCTGCAACTAAGACTTCGCCACAACTAAGGAGCCGGCAAGGCGCAACTAAGGAGCACACCTGCTGCAACTAAGACCTGGCCCAACCAAATAAATAAAATAAAAAATATATATTTAAAAAAGATAGGGGTATGGATTAAGAGATAAAAACTACTATGTATAAAATAGATATGGGCTTCCCTGGTGGCGCAGTGGTTAAGAATCCGCCTGCCAATGCAGGGGACATGGGTTCAAGCCCTGGCCAGGGAAGATCCCACATGCCACGGAGCAACTAAGCCCGTGCACTACAACTACTGAGCCTGAGCGCTATAGCCCTCGAGCCACAACTACTGAGCCCATGTGCTGCAACTACTGAAGCCCGCACACCTAGAGGCCATGCTCCGCAACAGAAGAAGCCACTGCAATGAGAAGGCGACACATCACAACGAAGAGTAGCCCCCGCTCACTGCAACTAGAGAAAGCCCGCGCACAGCAACAAAGACCCAACACAGCCATAAATAAATAAATAAATGCATAAATAGATAAATAAATAAATGCAACAAGGCCATATTGTACAGCACAGGAAATTATAGCCATTATTTTGTAATAACTTTTATTGGAGTATTATCTGTAAGAATCTGAATCACTATGTTGTACACCTGAAACTAATATAATATTGTAAATCAACCGTACACTATGGTTGAAGGGTCAGCACTACAGCTTTGGTCCACGTTAGTACTACCATGTGGCTGCCTGGGTCTTCCTATGAACTTTTCCTTGACTGTCTACCTAACAATAAGATTTTTTTTTTTTTTTTTTAATGCGGTACGTGGGCCTCTCACTGTTGTGGCCTCTCCCGCTGCGGAGCACAGGCTCCAGACGCGCAGGCTCAGCGGCCACGGCCCACGGGCCCAGCCGCTCCGCAGCATGTGGGATCCTCCCGGACCGGGGCACGAACCCATGACCCCTGCATCAGCAGGCGAAGTCTCAACCACTGCGCCACCAGGAAAGCCCAACAATGAGATTCTTAAAAGAATATCTGCCTTTCCTCAGAAAATGCCCAACTGTATAATAAAATTGAGAAGTTTGAGTGAAGCTGTGGGTTAGCAGTCAGTATTGGGAAAGAGGGTAAGAAGGGGTACAGGAAGAGAAGAGAAATGTGAACTGAATGAACGAGACTGCTTCCATTTGTTATGTAACTCCTAAGCTTAAAATTGAGTATTAGGGCTTCCCTGGTGGCGCAGTGGTTGGGAGTCCGCCTGCCGATGCCGGGGGTGTGGGTTCGTGCCCTGGTCCGGGAGGGTCCCGCGTGCCGCAGAGCGGCTGGGCCCGTGGGCCGTGGCCGCTGGGCCTGCGCGTCCGGAGCCTGTGCTCCGCGGCGGGGGAGGCCGCGGCGGTGAGAAGCCCGCATACCGAAAAAAGAAAAAAATTGAGTATTAAATTAATCACAACACAATACAAGACACAGCTATAAAATGGAAGGCCTAATTACCCGAGGGATTGCTTCCGGTTGTCTGATCCTGAATTTTTCCTTGTCTCTTAAAAAAAAAAAAAAGAGGAGAGAGAAAAGAAAAATGTATTTAAATTTACTTCATTATGATTTTTCAATTCTGTTTTCGAATGCCATACTTGCCATTTTACTACTAAGTCAATAAGATAGGTATACTGAACTTTGCTTCAATTTCGTTATAATCAGTGGTAAGGCCTCAGGTAGGGAAGTACTTTCCACCTCTTATCTCAGCAACACCCTAATGTCTTCCACTCCTGCTACTGGATTTATCTTTAAGAACAGTGTACTATAAATCAAAACCACCCAGAAGATCTTCATCAACTCAGCCTTCCGTGTGCAGTACATAAGCCTAACGTTCCCCGTGGTTCACTATCGTTCCCCAGCTTCTCTCTCCCACCTCTATTTTCCATTATCCCCCATTCACATATTTACTGTAGTTAAGCTGAACAAACCATTGCTTCCTACCCAACAAATCCTACCTTTCCTTCAAGGCCTATTACAAAAATGTCCTTCATGAATTTTCCTGATCCATTTCCCCATCCCCAGGCAGAAGTAATTTCTCCTTATGGGGTTCCTCACAGGACTGGATCATGCCTTTTAAGGGAGTCGTCAACTTCAAATTGATAATACACACATCTCACTTTCCCCGTTAGACCATGAGCTCATAAAGGGCAGTATTCACTTTTGATTCACTGGTGTATAGTCCAAAAGAACAAAACTATACTGTATATTCAAAGTATCCTGTAGATAGGACAGCAATAAACAGCAGGTACTCACAGTATAAACTTTAAAAGCACTTGATGTTATGCACTCCACATCATATCTTTGTTTTTGGAGTCATAATCTTTTTTGGCTATACTGCTTTATCTTGGAGAAATATCAACTAATGCTACAGACACACCACTGTTGATGATCTGGGTATTATTCTCCCACCATACATTAATATAACACTCACTTCTTTTTGTACGTTTTTTCATAAGTGGGATGCACCAAATCTTCATCTTCAGGCTCTTCTGGAACATCACAATTTCTAGTCAGAAAAATCACATGGGAATAACACGTCACCAGCGCCTATTCATACACCTTGAACAGTACTTTCTGCCTTTCCAAAAAGGCTACTACCAACTATATGGTACCTGAACTGTGGGTCAGGGTTATTGGAGCAATACCATTTTTCTGGAAGTTGATCTATCCCATCTGGTAATTTTCGCCACTTTAGACAGGAATCACATTGAACCCATGTCTGATCAGGACGTTTCCTGTAACAAAATAGCAATTAAATATTAGCATGGAAATATGGATCTAAGTACTTCACTAGACTTTCCACATCATTTCTACCACAAAATGCCCCTATTATTTAATTCTGTCCCTGAAAATTCCGGAACGTTTGACAGTGAGTTAAGATTTTAAAAACAACAATTTTGGCTACCACTGAAGGTTAAAAGTGACAGACCAATTTAAACAAAGTGACTTAGTCTTGTTTAATAGCATACTATTACATTTTTTCTATAATAAAAACTAAAAAACTTAGAAAATACTCAAATGCCTTGCCCTGAAATTTATGTTAAGTTAGCATCTGCAGTGTCGAATCTAATATACTTATTAGCACAATAAACCATTCAAAGTACAGAAAATAGGCAAGTTCTATTACTGTAATTCAAGCAATTTTTATAACTGTATTACATTCTACCCTCTATTATAGCACATCTCTGAATAACTTAAATGTATATATTCTTTTAGTTTATAAAAGGCTTTCGAGCTGTGGGATTTATTTCTTACTATGGATTAGATTAAAAAGTTTATGAACACTGTAGAATCACCGTGCCCTCCAATATCACATCTTGATATTATAGTCACTTATTATTTTTTAAATGTACTTACTGTATATCTTCAACCAGCAAAGTCAGAGGATATTCTGCATTTTTCTTCACTTTCATTTCATTCCAGTAATCATTGAGCTTATCTCCTAGTGCTGTTATTGTAAGCCTTAAAAAAAAGTAAATTATAAAATCAATTCAAGAAAAAAAAGATAAAGATTAAATCTTTGACAAACAGAGAAAGAATAAACAACCTGGTACTGATCATGTGAACACGGGGGGAGAGGCCTCCAAAAGGCACAGTTAAGAAAACTTAAAGTAATGGCAATTTTCTCTAAGGATGTAGATGAGTTCATAGAACAGAGCCAGGACCATCTAGGAATAAGATGGACAATACTAACACTTTAGGTCCTCTGTTGAGGAAGTGTGTTGCAGACCAGCTACTGGGAAAACCACAGGCTTTCTGAACTTCACCCCAACCAACAAACTTACAAGCTTCAATGCAAACCAGAATGCAGCTGTTTGCTTTATAAAAGTATGCAACCATTACCAGCAAGTATAATTCAAAATAGCTTCTGTCCCACAATTAAGACTTTCACTTTTCCCACAATAAGGTGTCAGTAAAAAAGCAAATCAACAGGACTTACTGAGATAAACATGACTGTGGTCACAACTGAATAATCATTTGTTAAGGAGTTAAGTACCTACTGTGCCAGGAACTGTCTGCACACACAAGATACAGTCAGTGTAACATCTTAAATTTAAAACAGCCAATGTGATCCCTATCAAATTACCCATGATGTTTTTCACAGAACTAGAACAAATAATCCTAAAATTTATATGGAACCACAAAAGACCCAGAATTGCCAAAGCAATCCTGAAAAAAAAAAGAAAAAAGCTGGAGGCATAACCCTTCTGGACTTCAGAAACTACTACAAGGCTAGAGCAATCAAAACAGTGTGCTACTGGCACAAAAACAGACATATAGATCAATGGAACAGAATAGAAAGCCCAGAAACAAACTCACACACCTATAGTCAATTAATCTTTGACAAAGGAGGCAAGAATATACAATGGAGAAAAGACAGTCTCTTCAGCAAGTGGTGTTGGGAAAGCTGGACAGTTGCGTGTAAATCAATCAAGTTAGAACGTTCCCTCACACCACACACAAAAATAAACTCAAAATGGCTTAAAGACTTAAATATAAGACATGACACCATGAGACACCTAGAAGAGAACACAAGCAAAACACTGACATAAATCGTAGCAATGTTTTCTTAGGTCAGTCTCTCAAGGCAAGGGGAAAAAAAAAAGCAAAAATAAACAAATGGGATCTAATCAAACTCACAAGCTTTTGCACAGCAAAGAAAACAAAAAGACAACCTATGGAATGTGGGAAAATATTTGCAAAGGATACAACTGCCAAGGGTTTAATTTCCAAAATATACAAACAGTTCATACAACTCCATAACAAAAAAACAACCCAATCAAAACTTGGGCAGAAGATCTAAATATACATTTTCCCAAAGAAGACATACAGATGGCCAACAGGTACATGAAAAGATACTCATCATCACTAATTATCAGAGAAATGCAAATCAAAATGACAATGAGGCATGACCTCACGCCGGTCAGAATGGCCATCATCAAAAAGTCTACAAATAATAAATGCTGGAGAGGGTGTGGAGAAGAGCAAACCCTCCTACACTGCTTCTGGGAATGTAAATTGGTGGAAGCACCATGAAAAACAGTATGGAGGTTCCTTAAAAAACTAAAAATAAGAGTTACCATATGATCCAGCAACACCACTCCTGGGCATACATCTGGAGAAACCTATAATTCATAAAGATAGGGCTTCCCTGGTGGCGCAGTGGTTAAGAATCCACCTGCCAATGCTGGGGACACGGGTTTGAGCCCTGGTCCGGGAAGATCCCACACGCCATGGAGCAACTAAGCCCGTGCACCACAACTACTGAGCCCACATGCCACAACTATTGAAGCCTGCGCGCCTAGAGCCCACGCTCGGCAACAAGAGAAGCCACCACAATGAGAAGCCCGCACACCGCAAAGAGTAGCCTCCGCTCGCCGCAACTAGAGAAAGCCCGCGCAGCAGCAACGAAGACCCAACGCAGCCAAAGATAAATAAATAAAATAAATTAAAGAACAAAAAGATACATGCACCTGGGGCTTCCCTGGCAGCCCAGTGGTTAAGACTCCGTGTTCCCAATGTAGGGTGCATGGGTTCGATCCCTGGTCAGGGAACAAAGATCCCACATGCCACATGGCACGGCAAGGGGTGAGGGGGGGAAAACGATACATGCACCCCACATGTGCAGCACTATTTACAACAGCCAAGACATGGAAGCAACCTAAATGTTCATCGACAGAGTAATGGATAAAGAAGATGTGGTGTATACATCAATATATACAATGGAATATTACTCAG
The DNA here is from genome assembly GCF_011762595.2 of Tursiops truncatus. NCBI lineage: Eukaryota > Metazoa > Chordata > Mammalia > Artiodactyla > Delphinidae > Tursiops > Tursiops truncatus. The sequence continues at coordinate 135,228,792 of NC_047037.1, read as the reverse complement.
CCATAAAAGAATGAAATAGTCCCATCAGCAGCAACATGGATGGATTTAGAGATTATGATACTAAGTGAAGTAAGTCAGACAAAGACAAATATTATATATCAACTTATATGTGGAACCTAAAAAATAGTACAAACTTATTACAAAACAGAAACAGACTCAGACTTTGAAAACAAACTTAAGGTTACCAAAGGGGAAGGGGGGTGGGGAGGCATAAATTGAGAGTACGGGATTAACAGATGCATACTACTATATATAAAATGAACAACAAGGATTTACTGTACAGCACAGGGAACTATTTCAATATCTTATAATAAACTAAGATGGAAAAGAATAAAAAAAGAATTATAGACGTACATATATACATATAACCAAATCACTCTGCTGTACACTTGAAACTAACATAATATTGTAAATCAAGTATACTTCAATAGAGTAAATAAAGCTTTTAAAAATTAAGACTCGGGCTTCCCTGGTGACGCAGTGGTTAAGAATCCGCCTGCCAATGCAGGGAACAAGGGTTCGAGCCCTGGGCAGGGAAGATCTCACATGCTGCGGAGCAACTAAGCCCGTGCGCCACAACTACTGAAGCCCGCGAGCCTAGAGCCCGTGCTCCACAACAAGAGAAGCCACCACAATGAAAAGCCTGCGCACTGCAAAGAAGAGTAGCCTCCGCTCGCCGCATCTAGAAAACGCCCACACGCAGCAACAAAGACCCAACGCAGCCAAAAAATAAATTAATTAAAAAATTTTAAAAAATAAATAAAAATCAAGATTTGAAATTCCGTACTGACAGGTTAATATTAGACATATCTATCCCCATTCATTATCTCTATTTTTCCCCACCAGGAAGCCCCACTATAACAACACATAAACATCCGAATAAGAATGTATCATCTCCCCTCCCAAACATGATTCACCTTTCATATCACTTTTTCAGTTCTTCCTCATCTCCTTTTCTTATCACCTCTATTCCCCAATCCATGAGACTGCACCCATTTCTGTTGAAAATACACCTATAGGAGTGGAACTGCGGGGTCACAGGGGTGGGCACTGATGTCCACCTTTACTCAATACAGTCTAATAACTTTCAAAAATGATCAACAATTCTCACACCCAACAGCACATACAGGAGTTCCAACTGCCCTACATCTTACCAACATTTGCTATATCTTATTCATTTTAGATAATTTTTCCATTTTGATCTAATGTATCAATACTTTTGCATCTTGTTTTAAAAAAACCACCTAAATTAAAGGTTATGAAACTATTCTTGTTTTCATTTTGTTTTTGCCTTTCTCATTTAGGCTTAAAATCCATCTGCAATTGATTTTTTGCTTCATATAAGAGGGAGAAGTTAACGTTCATTTTGTTCATACAAAATGCTGAACCATCATTTTTAGAAAGATGATCATTTTCCTACTACACCTTCGTCATAAATCAGCTGACCATATGTATAAAAAGCAGGGATTTGTTTCTGGCTTCTCTATTCTATTTCACTAGACTATTTTTTCATTAATACCACACTTTCACTACAGCTTTTTAAGTACTGATATTTAGTAGTATGAGTCCTCTTGATTTGTTGTTCTTTGTCTTAACTATCTTTGGTCTTCTGACTTTCCACATAAAGTTTAAATTAAGCCTATTAACATACACACACACCTGCTGGGATTTTTTTTTTAACCTGGAATTGTATTTAATTACTTTGGAGAAAAAAACAACATTTTATAATATTCAGCCTACCAACTCCTGAACCTGGTATACCTATTTATTCAGATTTGAAATTTCACTCCACAATGTTTTATAGTTTTCAGTGTGTTGAGGTCTTTGCATATTTTATTTACTCCAAAGCACTTGCTTTTTTGATGTTATTATGTATAAAAATTTTTGAATCGCATGGTTGGTTTTCTTTTTCTGGCTGGTAAGCAAACTTCTGAATACTTCTTATCTAGCAACCTTAGACTCTGTATTACACTGCAGATTATTTGGGACTTTCTATATACTTGATATTGTCACCTACAGAAAATTATTTATTCCTTTCCAACGCTTATTCTTTCATTTCTTTCTTTTTTGCCTTATTTGTTCTGGTTATTTCCTCAAGAACAATGGTGAATAGCTGATAACCTTATCTTACTCCCACTCTTAAGCGGAAAGCTGTCAATAATTCACCATTAGGAACTGCTGTTTTTTGCTAAATAGTCGGTATTGCTAATATGCCCTTTCTATTAATGGTTTTGTAAGAGTTCCCTTTTTTCCTACATCACAAATTGATACTGTAGTTTCTCAAGCGCTTTTTCTGTACCTATGAAAATAACCATGAGATTTTTCTTTAACATGATGAATTACATTGAATTTTGAATAGTAAAAAACACCCATGCCATCTTGGAATACCAACCACTTGGTTTTAATGTATTATTCTTTTTACAAGTTACTAAATGGTATTTGCTGTTTAATTAAGATTTTTATATCTTAATCACGAGAGACTGACATAAATTTCCTTTCTTGTAATGCATTCGTGAGTTCACTACTAGTTATGTGGTCTTTTAAAACCTTTAATGATTGTGTAAGCTGGCGCCGCCACTTCCTTAAATGTTTGAAAGTATGTGGGAAATTTTTAATTTGATTCAGTTTGAAAGGAAGGTGTCCATATCATCTAAAATGGTCTAAAATTGTTCATGCTGCCCCTCTGTGTTTTTCTGTCTGTAGATCTGTAGTAATGTCCTCCTTTACATTTCTGATATTGATGATTATTGTTTTCTCTTTTTCCTTAGTCTTGCCAGATGCTTATAGACTTTGTTAATCTTACCAAAAACCAAACTTTGGGCTTTTGATTGTGTCAATTATCAACTTATTGTCTTCCCGTTCCAAACAGGGTTTTTTTGGGTTCAGTTTTGTGATAATGGAGCTTGATCCTGTAAACATTCATCCTTTGCCAGCCTGAGGAATGTTACACCGGGTTAACGGGGCAATGAACCTACCAGGTGAGAGCAGCAAGACACATGGCCTTCAGGTCTGGTGCTTCATTGTTATTTGGCTGGAGCCCATGGCCTCCCGAAGGAGCTCCAGCTGTGCTTTCAGGCCACGCTCTTCCCTCCAGCAGCAGGAACCAGTTCCAGCATATACTCACACCCTTGGGCACAGACAGGTCTCCTCTACAGAACAGCTCCAGCCCAAGCCCACCCACATCCCCTGGCAACAGCAGGCCATGTCTACAGACCCAGACTGGCCAGGTCTTCTGGCAAGCTTCTTGCCATGGCAGGTGGCCTGTTGCTGTGTTTGTTATGACCTCTACAAAGAGATCTGAATCTCTGACATCAGGGACCCAGGATCCTCTCTTAGTTCCTTTATTGTCTACTCTTTTTCAACCTAGAGGTAACTGCTGCTCTTTTGTATCAGCTAGTTCTGGACATCTACTGTCCTCTTTCACCTCTCTGAGTGATCACTTCTACTATTCTGGTTAACAACTCCCTATATTTTCTCTGTTCAAATAACAGGGGTAGCTTCTGTCTCAGGACTATACTCTGAATATTTATTGATTTTCTCTATTGTGTGTTTCCTAATTTGCTGATTTTGCTCTTTAACATTTCCCTCCTTCCACTTTGTTTTTATATGAAGTTTGCATTCTTCTTCATAATATACGCTCATTAGGACAACTGTTTGTGCTTCCTAAATTTACAAGTAAAATTGATGGTCATATTTATTTTATGGCTTCTGATCACTCTTAAAAGATACGAGCATTTCTGTCTCAAGTACATAGGACTAAGTTATCTTAAAGTTCCCATCCAAGATCAAAGTTTCTGGATTTTATATTACACAAAAAAATGTTACCAAGAAAGCAGGAACTTCCTCTATTTAGTACAAATCTCAAAAATTCTTCATCAGTAAAGACAGAGGAGAATATATTTCTATTTGTGACGGAGTAGAATACAATCCCCAGGGATGAGAAAATGATTACATGTGTTTTCTATGCAAGCTTCCCACAAAACAGAAAGAAATCCAGCTTAGAAAAAGTTATGAAAGTATTTCCAAAATAAATAGTAAGAAGTCAGTCATTTAAATAGGTAACATACCTGTATTCATTAGTATAATCGAAATCTTGTTTATTATGAGTCGGCTTTAGGAAATAACAGTCTATAATCCCCACTACTCCAACACCCATGTTGTTTGCCTGAAAAATAAAACTGGCATTTTAAACATGAAACATGATGCTTCAAACAATTATCCCTTCACCAAGATTTAAGATCTGCATGAAACATTTTCCTATATTTTATCTGATGCTCATGACATTTAGATTGAAAAACAGTGTCTGGCAGGTAATTTACCTTTCTGGGAGCTAACTCCTAAATATGTAACAGCAGCTTTCCTCCAGAACCACTTCCACTGTTAGCAAGTATTCATGTCGACAAGTATTATCATTCCCGATTTTATACTAGGGAAAAAAGATCCCCTCTACTGGGATGCCATTTCTTAGCTACTAAAAACCACAAGTAACTCCTTCCAGTATCCATAGTGCCTAGCAAAGGCTTTGGCACATAATATTCCGTAAGTTCGTTAGATAAAAATTAAAGACATTTATCCAAAGTTACACATTCAGTTGTTTACTGTGATGAAGTAAAAACTTTAATTCAACTGACCTAGGTTATTTTTTAAACCTGCTAGCTAAAACACTGAACTCAAAGTATCTGAGTCATTTTCTGATTATCTACATGTGATTAACACATGTATTTTGTTCACGACTATAGCTGAGTCTAAGTATAAAGAGAAAAAGTGGAATACTGACTTCTGAGAATTTTCATAGATGCAACTATAGACAAAACCATGAAAACCTAGTCATAATGCTACTCCACTAAAAACCATCAGTGGTTCCTCATTTCATACAACTTGTAAACCACAGAACCCTTCAATCTTAGTTCTTTTTTACCTCCTTTCTGGCCTCATCTTCCTCTCTCCCATTCCCCACTTACCACCTGGTCCAGGCATAACAACTCCCCTAATGATGCCATCCTCTCAGAAGCCTCTTTCTTTTCCTTTGCAGACATTCCTTTCTCTGTCTAGAAAGCTCTTGCCAGACTTCCCCAAACAGTAAATCAACTCAGTCTCATCTCAATCACCACTTTCTACAAGAAGCCCTTTCTGCTGCTCCAAGGATGTACCACATTCCCCTCATCAGAAAGAGCTCTGGGGGCATGTGCTGTACCTTTTCATCTTTTTATGCTGAGCATCTAGCGTGGAAAATCATACCAAGTATTTAATAAATGTTTACTGAATCCAAATACTACGACCAGTCCATCTTCTGGTAAAGAAAAACATTAAAAGTTGGCTGTAGGGCTTCTCTAGTGGCACAGTGGTTAGGAATCCACCTGCCAATGCAGGGGACATGGGTTCGATCCCTGGTCTGGGAAGATCCCACATGCTGTGGAGCAACTAAGCCCGTGTGCCACAACTACTGAGCCTGTGCGCCTAGAGCCCATGTTCTGCAACAAGAGAAGCCACCACAATGGGAAGCTCGTGCGCATCAACGAAGACCCAATGCAACCAAAAATAAAATACATTTATTTAAAAAAAAAAAAGTTGGCTGTAAAAGCATATTTTTTACAAGGTTAAACTTAACCAGAAATTATATGTAATGCAAATTTAACTGGGTTGGAAAAATGGATTATGTACCTTAAGTCAAAACACTTGAGAAATAAGGCCTATTACCAAAAATACATTTCCAATTACCAGTGAAATTCAGAACTTTATAATTATAGAGTATTTCTGGCAAAAATTACTATTCCACGGCTTCCCTGGTGGCGCAGTGGTTGAGAGTCCGCCTGCCCATGCAGGGGACACGGGTTCGTGCCCCGGTCCGGGAAGATCCCACATGCCGTGGAGCAGGTGGGCCCGTGAGCCATGGCCGCTGAGCCTGTGCATCCAGAGCCTGTGCTCCGCAACGGGAGAGGCCACAACAGTGAGAGGCCCGCGTACCGCAAAAAAAAAAAAAAAAAAATTACTATTCCAATTATAAATAAAAATTAGCATTTTAAATAAAATTTATTGATACCTTGTATCATGGTTGTCATATTTCTGGATTTATATTTCTAATTGAAATCAGTGGTTACAAAGAAGAGCCCAACAAAGTTCATTTACTTTTTTTTTTTTTTTTTTTTTTTTGGGGTACGCGGGCCTCTCACCGCTGCGGCCTCTCCTGTTGCGGAGCACAGGCTCCGGACGCACAGGCCCAGCGGCCATGGCTCACAGGCCCAACCGCTCTGCGGCATTTGGGACCCTCCCGGACCGGGGCGCGAACCTGTGTCCCCTGCATGGGCAGGCGGACTCTCAACCACTGCGCCACCAAGGAAGCCCTCATTTACTTTTTCAAAAATTGAAATATAGTTGATTTACAATACTATATTAGTTTCAGGTGTATGACACAGTGATTCAATATTTTATATACTCCATTTAAAATTATAAGATATTCGCTATATTCCCTGTGCTGTACAATATATCCTTGTGGCTTATTTATTTTATACATAGTAGTTTGTACCTCTTAATCCCCTACCCCTATATCTCCCCCTGCCACCCTGCCCCCACTGGAAACCACTAGTTTGTTCTCCGTGTTTGTGAGTCTGTTTCTGTTTTGTTACATTCACTCACTTGTTTTATTTTTTTGATTCCACATATAAGCGGTAACATACAGTACTTGTCTTTTCCTGACATATTATACTTCATTAAGCATACTATGCTCCAGGTCCATCCATGTTGTTGCAAACAATTTAGAATGAAATAAAATGAATAGAAAATGAACATCATAGAATTGGAAAACAAAATATGCCTGGACTTAAAACCTTAACAAAGCTGAATTTCAGAATTTATCACAAATTCTTAACACCCACCCACACACAACAAAAAAATTTTCTGTGAAAACAGGTAAAGGATAAACAGATCGACATAGTGGGCAATGTTCACCATCCTAAATTGAATTCTACAACAATGGAAGTGGCTTAGGAGGAAAACTCTGATATATTCAGGAACTAACTCCAGAAAAGTAAATCACCTATCAGATACTATTTTTTAGGCTATTGAGTCAACAACTAATTAAAACCAATCAATTTTATTCTAGTATGAAAAAAATCAAGGATCCTTTTCCAAGTGTAGAGAAAATATCTGCACCTGTGCCTGAGGTCTAAGGCTGGTTACTTATTAGCCCCAATTCCCTCGTCTGTAAAAGAGATAAAATGTTCTGTCCTCAAATTAATATAAAAGCGTTCTAAGGTCAAGTGCCATACCAGTTATTAAAAACACTGACATTTAAAAGTCATTAGGCAAAAAGTACATTGTTACACATTTGACCCGATAACGTTATCCTAACTTTTGTTTTGCGGTATGCGGGCCTCTCACTGTTGTGTCCTCTCCCGTTGTGGAGCACAGGCTCTGGACGCGCAGGCTCAGCGGCCATGTCTCACGGGCCCAGCGGCTCCACGGCATGTGGGATCCTCCCGGACCGGGGCACAAACCTGTGTCCCCTGCATCGGCAGGCGGACTCTCAACCACTGCGCCACCAGGGACGCCCTGTTATCCTAACTTTTATAAAAGATACAGACATTTTCAGATATAAACTTACCCTTAACTGACATCCAACTTTTTCATAAGCTTTGATGAGTCTATTTCTGTGATACATCATTATCCCATAATGATCTTTATTTCTGCAGTTGAATCCAAAAGTAATTCTCACAGTTTTATTAGTCTTAAATGTCAAGGAAAATTCTGAACACACCACCTCATTCCCTTCAAACCACCTTTTTTTTTTTTTTTTTTGCGGTACGCGAGCCTCTCACTGTTGCGGCCTCTCCCGTTGCGGAGCACAGGCTCCGGATGCGCAGACTCAGCGGCCATGGCTCACGGGCCTAGCCGCTCCGCGGCATGTGGGATATTCCCGGACCGGGGCACGAAGCCGCGTCCCCTGCATCGGCAGGCGGACTCTCAACCACTGCGCCACCAGGGAAGCCCTCATTATTGAATCCAAAGGTGCAAAAAAGGGCAAAAGTTGGAGAGGACTGACTCTATCAAGATAAAAGGAGAAAGGGGGAAGGGAAGTACACTTGACTGATACGTATCTATATACAGCATCATAACAAGCAAAATAAAGGATACTAAAAATTTGGGTCGATAAATATCACGTTCAATGTAGGCAAGACTCTTCGAAACTAGCTGTGTCTTCACTTTCTGTCCACGCAAGATGATCTGCATTCGTGGCTTTAGATATAATATACTGCAGTAAGCCTGCAAAGACACACAGTTATCTGTCCTTTCCACATAATTATCTATGGATTTGTTCAACATTACTTATGCATGTATTTAAAAAGGAAGCTACCGCCTTGCTTTGATAAAAGACATATTAACTCTTCAATAAAATACTATAGACTATAAAGGTGTATTAGTTAATATCTGAATACTTTTTATTAAAAACAAGCTCAATATACTGTAGCCAGTAAAAATGACTTACAGAAAACAATCTACTGACCTACATAGATGTTGATATGTTAAGTGAAAAAAAGTTAAGAAACAGCATGTATAGTATGGTCTCATTTTAATTTTAAAAATGTTTATGTGTACAAAAAGGACTATTTTCTGACTCTCCTGTCAAAACTATATATTGCTATTATAATTTTTAAAGCATCAGTAAATTTTATTTGGGCAAAAATAAGCAAAATCTAATATAAACAAAAGGGACTATTATAAGCTTGAAAAGGAAAAAAATCATAAATAATGCACCAACATTTCAGCACAGTAGACAAACAGCACTTCTTCCATATGGAGCTGTAAAAATCAGCAGTCATCTAAATGTGTTTTCCAGTCTTTTTTTTTTTCTTTCTTTTTTTTTTTTTGGCCGCACTGAGGCTTGCGGGATCTTAGTTCCCTGACCAGGGACTGAACATGGGCCATGAAAGTGGAAGTGCCTAGTCCTAAGCACTGGACCGCCAGGGAATTCCCTAAACGTGTTTTCAATTCTTAATACATGGAAGTTTAGATACCTTAGAATTGTGACCAAACTTTGCATCCTAAAACATGTTAAAATATGATCTCCTGTGCCTGTCTCCAAGCTATCAGAAATCTCTGAGGGAAATGAACTGAACAACTTAAGGAGGATATATGAAAAGTTCAACACAAAACTAAAACTTGAACATTTCTCTTGTTTTTTTCCCTGACTCCTGATTTCAAAATTAGTGGTGTTTTGCTCATTTATAAAATTCATTAATGATATTTTAAAACATTTTTTTCATGGTACACTAACAATTATACCATCTGCTCTGGCGACCTCTGTATATTCTTGAGTTAAGATTTTCTTAACAACTAGGACATACTTCACTAACACACTGGAGTATATCAAGGAATAGTAATAGCTGCCATTGCAATTGCCAGAATCTCAGAAAAAATTACATAGTATACTTGTAAACGTCAAATGAATCCTTAGCTTGGGGTTATGAAATAATTTTAGCACAAAAAAAGGGAGAAGGGGAATTCCCTGGTGGTCCAGTGGTTAGGACCACTCTCCCTGGTCGGGGAAGTAAGATCCCACATGCCACAGTGCAGCCAAGAAAAACAAAAAGAAGGAAAAAAAAGGGAATAGTATTATATGTCTTATCATAGTGACTAAGAAACTTAATATTCTTTGTTTTAATTAATTTATTTATTTTGGCTGCGTTGGGTCTTTGTTGCTGCGTGGGCTTTCTTCGGTTGCAGCAAGCGGGGGCTACTCTTTGTCGTGGTGGCTTCTCTTGTTGCGGAGCATGGGCTCTAGGCGTGCGGGCTCAGTAATTGTGGCTCGTGGGATCTAGAGCGTAGGCTCAGTAGTTGTGGCGCATAGGCTTAGTTGCTCCACGGTATGTGGGATCTTCCCGGACCAGGGCTCGAACCCGTGTCCCCTGCATTGGCGGGCGGATTCTTAACCACTGCACCACCAGGGAAGCCCGAAACTTAATATTCTTATTATATCAACACTGTTATATTGAGATATGAATTCCTTCAATCTTAAAAACATTCTCATCTCTAAGGTCAAATCTCAAAGATATTTATCACAAAATTATACTAACGTGCATTATGTATAGGCTATACAAAATTTATTGCTTTAGGGTATCTGTGTGTGTGCGTGTTCTAGAGAATATTTTAAATTTTAAAAGACACACTCTGAATCTGGCGTTTTGATTGAATCAATCAATATGGCCATCACAGGACAAACTGATTCTAGTATTCCCAATTCAAATAATTAACCACACAGTGAAAGAACTTTTACAAGCACTGTTAGATCTGATGACTTCGCAATTAAAAAACTTTTCTAGGCAAATAAAACAAGCAGTGCACACAAGACAAATTTAATAAGTTGGTTCATGTCTGAGATACTTAGCGATTTCTGGCAGCATTTATAATACAAGTGGTTAACAATTTCCATTATTTGATGATTTTCTCACTCCCACAAAGAGAGCTAAATACATACCCTCAGAGAATAGTCACTCTCAGGGGCAATTTGGTCCATCCTTTCTTGCTTCTTGTACCCTTTCTTCCCTGCTGTCTCATCTAAATCTTCTGGAATTCTAATGTCATATTTATCCTTATCAAAATCAAACTCTGTTGCACTTTTGTAGCTGCAAAAATAATTTTTTATAAGAGCTAAATTTTAACTTCACCATAAGATAAGCAAGCAAAAAACTTTCAGTTAGCAAAACAAAACACGAACATGTGGTGGCAGTTAAGGTCAGAGGAGTTGGAGGGAGGGAGAGAGGGAGAAAAGAAACCCAGAAGGTACAGGAAAGAACTGTATTCATTCACACATTGCCATTGGGAATGTCAAATGATAGAGCCACATTCTGATAGTTTCTTAAAAAAATAAACATGCAACTACCATATGATCCAGCAATTACACTCCTGGGCATTTAGCCCACAAAATGATGACCATATTCCCACAAAAGTCTCTATGCACACATTTTATAGCAGGGGTCTCCAACCCCTGGGCCTGTTAGGAACCCGGCCGCACAGCAGGAGATGTAAAGCTTCACCTGCTGCTCCCCATCACTGCATTACTGCCTGAACCCCACCCCCCCAACCCTGTGGAAAAACTGTCTTCCATGAAACCGGACCCTGATGACAAAAAGGTTGGGAACCCCTGTTTTATAGCTCTATTTGTAATAAATGAAACTTGTAAACAACCAGATTGGTAAACACACTGTGGTCCATCCATACAATGCAATTACCACTCAGCAAGTAAGAGGAAGCAAACGGACACACAAGAACCTGGATGAATCTTCAGAAAATTATGCTGAATGAAAAAAGCTAATCCCGAAAGGTTTCACACGGTATGATTCCAGTTACAGAATATTCTTGAAATGACAAAGTTACAGAAATGGAGAACATGTTAGAGGTTGCCAGGGATTAAGGAAGAAGTGGGTGTGGATATAAAAGGGATCCTTGAGTTGATGAAATTGTCCTGTACCTTGACTGTATCAATGTCAGTATCAACAGTACTATTGTACTGTAGTGTTCCAAGAAGTTATCATTGGGGGAAACTGGGTAAAGAGTACATGAGATTTCTTACAACTACATATGAATCTACAATGAGCTCAAAATTAAAAGTTAAAGAAAAAATGGTGGGGGGGATGGGAAGGGCAGGGAAGAAAGTAAGAAAAAGAAAATAAAAGAAAAACGGAATACAGGTGGTCAGAAAAGCACAAGAATTAAAGGATTTTAGGATTATCACTATGTGTGCTTTATTCCTATGGTTCAACAGATCTTAGGTCTCTCAATATCACACATTTACCCTAAATTTTAGAACTTTATTTGCAAAGGATTTTATCCTCACAAAGATTTAGCAACACAGAAGTCTCATTTGTATTATTTTTCTCAACAGATGCTGAATTGTGCTTAGCTTTATGTAATTAACCAAACAGACAAAGATTTCTCTAACTTACTCAAGTTGGGACTTGTTGGCTGGGCTTTATCTTTTCGTTTCATTTCTCTTTTTTTTTTGAGGAGAGGGATGGTATAACCAAGAGCGAAAATAGAGTGCTATGGAGACAGAATGGCAGGGCTAGGAAATTTATTTTTAGTAATATGAAATTATCTCAAATTGAAGCCAAAGTAGCCTCAATAAAATACCCTTGGAAAAGGTAAATCATTAACTATGCCATAAAATGAGGACCTTCCAATATATTTGCACTCTTGTGTGACAAAGCATGAACGTAATGAAATTATTCCCACACATGCGCTTTACTTCCCAAATGGTTAACAACTAGCTGAGGTCTACCGTTTACCTTCTGAGATTCCAAATGATGATCCTTGTCCCCTTCTTACCGATGACAGCATCAAGCTCTGCCAGTAATTTCTGTTCCGTAGAAAACAGAGAATGTTCCAGAATTGCAGCAAGACTCGCTTTCGATTCTGTTAAATTAATTATCTGTCGTATATCCTAAGTTAAAGACTTAGACCAATGGCGTATTTTTCACAATTACAATATGGAAACCAACTCAAACTAACTGAAAAACCATTTCCTAAATTATTTTCTAAGTTTTAAAATGATAGTGTGATTTCAAATGAACACCAAGAAGGATGAAGTATGAAGAAGTTTATTATTATTCCTACTTTAATTATTTCCAATATTTGAATGTTTATACAGAAGACATTTTCCTAAGGATATCTTGCTTTTTCATTTTTTGGTGAAAATATCAAGCCAGATCATAAGCTTATCAGACCACAAAAAGACTGAAATAAAGAAGCTTAACATAAAATGCAATCGCCTTATGCTAAGGATTTCCATGGCACAATTCCAATAGAGAAAACAAAGGGACAAACATTTAGCCCAGATGTAGAGTAGAGGCAGTGGACAGGAACAAGAGCTAGAATGGAAGGTATGATTAAAAAACAAGAATCTGGAGGAGGGCAGAAGGATGGAATGGTTCAGATTATTTCTTCATAGTTTCAATTTCAAAATCAAAAGGATATGGTCTTTGTTGAATGCCACTATTGGGACAACAACATGTTCTGCTTTTATGACTTCCAAGTAGGTCTGAGACAAGAAGCCCACGCTCATGCTTTCTCCATTTTTGGTAAAAACCATTGCATCTTTACCCAAACGCATAGAACCTGACTTGAAGCCATTCCCATACAATCCAACTGGGACGTGACCATTCATGGTGACTTTGTCACTGAAGCCAAAGCTAAAAAGAAAAAAAAATTTAATAAGTATGTATAATCTTCATTTATGTTAATTCAAAAACTGTAATACCAAGTAAAGTGCCTAAGTTTGAATGTTAGCCTCATCCTTCCTTGCTGTACAATCTTGGGCAAATTACTTTTAATCTATATTGATGTGTTTCCCTATCTCTGAAAAGAAGGAAACCAAATCCACATTATAGGGATGTAAAGATTACACATACTAAAACAGGAGCTCATTGCCTGGCACATCCCAGCTAAATGGCTGAATTATAATTTAGGCTCCAGGGACCTTGAGATTTCACCCCATGAAATCTCTTCCTCTAAGAGTGAAGGGTTCTCTTGTTCTCAGCAAGCCTGCCGTACCGTGATTATCGATCGGGTGAACCTGACTTTTTTATCAGTGTAAGGAGTATTTGAGAGACAGCAGAAAGGCCTCTGAGGCAAATCCTCCCTCTACCTCATACCTGTACTGTATCTTAGCTTCTATTTCAGGCACAGTTGGCTTCATCCTGACATCCTATTCTGTGACCCTAGAGCCCAAGCCCTTACAACTACGCTACTTCCTCATCCTGTGTCACTTTAAAATTACCAGTCCCCATTCCCCAAAGTGGTAAGTTTTATAGGAAATAGTAGCTAAAACTATTTCCACTAAAGCACAAACAACTGATGTCAATGTGCTACAACTCTAAAGGAATGGTGGAATTTTAGATAAGTCAGAAATGGGGAGCGGGTGATGAGAATGGCAGGGACTGCTTAATAATCTAACAGTAGGGCTTCCCTGGTGGCGCAGTGGTTGCGAGTCCGCCTGCCGATGCAGGGGACATGGGTTCATGCCCGGTCTGGGAAGATCCCACATGCCGTGGAGCGGCTGGGCCCGTGAGCCATGGCCACTGAGCCTGCGCGTCCAGAGCCTGTGCTCCACAATGGGAGAGGCCACAACAGTGAGAGGCCTGCGTACCGCAAAAGATAAATAAATAAATAAAAATAAAAATAATAATAATCTAATAGTAGTAGAAAATGACAGAAGACTTAGGAGAATAGAGCACACTGTGGGTATAGCATTTCATGTTTAAAAAACAAAAACTACAGGGTCTAAGTATGACACATGAAACACCTGAACTAGGTAAAAGCAATGATTTTAAGGAGTGTGACACTTTACATACCTCAGCATTTTATGTAATTTGTCTGAAGTCATACCATTCCCATTATCAGTGAATGTCAGGCATATATGGTCATTTATCACTGTTTTGTCAATCCATATCTGTTTAGCATTCACATCAGGATCGTAAGCATTATCTGAGAAACGAAAGTTTTGCGAAATTTTGATTCTGCATTTTGAAGAAGAGCAATTAGTTCAGAACAACACTTTGACAAGCAACAGAGTAATATATTTTAAGGAAAATTTAAAAGCTGAAATGTTTTAGAACTCCTAAGATTTGACAACATGAAACTAAACTGTACCATGCTATATACTGTTCATTGACTATTACAGAATTAACTCTATCTAAAGCCCTCCATTTGTTATATAGAGAGCAGAGACTGGTACCCACTACACTGAAAAAGTGTAAAGCCAGAAGAATCGCTGCACTGAAGAGATGATCAAGACAGGAAGGTCTTCTTCTGCCCAAAGAACTAGCCTAGCTATCATAAGGGAAACTGAGAGCTGAGTGTCAACAGCACTGCAAGTTAACATGGAAGGTCCACAACAGTTACTGAATAAATGAGAAAGCAGTATGCTAACCTATACACACAGATGAAGGTTCACTTCTACCCAGTTCTTCAAATTGTAGTCCTTTTCAATCTGACAGAAGTTTCTGGTGGCTGGTACATTTTTCTAATCTCTGTACACCTCACCGTTTAACACCCTTGCCTAGCATACTTGTTTCTCTCAGAACAGGTAAGTATGAGGAATATATCAAAGAAAAACGAAAAAATTTTCAACAGTAGCAGTAATAAAATCAACTTGTGAACTATCTAAGATCTATCAGAATATCCCTGACTAAAAATACTTTTGAGGTATATTTTCAAGTCTTCATTATAATATAAATAATGGTTCTCAAACTATCCTTCTGTAAGTCCTCAATTAAAATCAAATAATCTTTTTCATCAACCACCTTAGCTTCATAAAAAAAACTTAAAAATCCGATACACCACAAAGAGCACCATGACTTTCAGTTGCCCAAACCCAAAGCTAGAGAAGCACTATGATGAACAACCCCAGGCTAAGTAGCTCCTCCCATTGCCATGAATAAGAATGACCGTGAATAGCTGCAACGTTATCTCATTTGCACTTCAGAGTCTACATCTGAACAGCACATGTTAGCTGAGAGACTCTGGAAAATCTAACTTCACCAAAGAAAAGAAGGGTTCTCAAATTTTCTTTCTTTTCTTTTCCTTGCACATCCAACATAGGACCCTTTCTTGATAATGAATCTAAAGAATTCCCAAGAATTCATGTGCACTAATTTTACCAAGAAAAAAATCATGACCCATAATGCAAATCTGAACACAACCTTGCCTCTTTCCTCATGTTCATTAAAACACTTTTAAATATAATCTTATACCTTGATCATTCTATCTACTGGAAAAAACCAAGAATTTATTATCACAAATCTAACATAATATAATCCTCCTAGTTACTAACACCAGAAAAATTAATCCACTGTTATAAATATTTTCAGACTATTAAAAAAAACATAATTCTCACTTTTTGGCAATACACGTATTTCTTTTATAATGGACTAAAAATATTTTCAACATAAATGCTTTAGGACTTTGCAAATTAAAATACTTTGATAGTAATATAGGGAAATACTCTGAGTAGGGAAGGCTGAGCACTGATTAACTTGACATCAGTTTGAATAGTTGTTATGCTAGGTAACCTTTACCAATGTTATCGCTGAGATACACTTTGGTTTTTTTTTAAAAGCACATCTGCATACTATTTTTCAATAAAAAGCTTTTTAGAACTTCAACTGCAAGCAACAGATTATATACGAAACACGCATTTACTTACCTATTAATTCAGCAACCGCACTAAATGGCCAAGTGTGACTAGTAGAATTTGTATGTAAAAACTTCGGGCAAAGCTGAAATAAACCAATGATTCACGTAAATTAATTAAGGTCTTACTTTTGAGAACAGACGCCAAAATAATTTTCTGTCCCAGTATTAAGAGAGACCAAGCAAGAATGACTTAGCTGCTTGTGTCAGGATATACCTGGAAGACATAACCCGGAAAATGAGATTCCTGGAAGATATGGCTGTAAATCAACTAAACAGTTTCTCATCAAGCTGTGCTGCAAAACCCTTGCCTCCTGTGTCCACCAATCCAGAGCCATATCATTAAGTGCCCAATCCCAAAGCTATCCACCCTACAAGACCTACCTCAAAATTACCATGAGATAAAACTAAGACTTTGTCAAAGGGGTGTTTTCTCCTTCAGTGCATTACGCTTAAGAAACTTAGCTTTGTTTATTAATCAACAGGCTTTTCTCATGGTCTCTCCAAGTTCATTATATCAACAGTTGAACTTGCAGCCCTGGAACAGTATACATCTATAAAGCCTTCAAACAATGTCAAATAACAGTTCAAATGCAACAAACCTTCTTGACCTCCAGAGATTTTATGTCTGATTCATGGTAATACAGTATGGAAGAGTATGTTAATCAACCTCATGCTATAGGGAACTCTCTAAATTCCTGAGTAGTGCAGATATCAAATGCCTAAAAATGTACAAATGGTTTAAAAAGGCTGAGGCTTGGAAATTTCAATATGCAGAGTATTTCCATGAAATGAGGACTTTTTTGTGTTCATTTTGAACAGATTATCTCATATTTAAGGGGGAAAAAAGAGGCACTTTAAGTGTTTCATGTGAAGAGCCCTAGAAATATGATTAGATTATAAATCCAACCAGCTGCATTTACAGTGTTCAGCTGCTGCCACAAGGTGTCAGAAAGAGGTCTACTTTTCCTCTGTCCACCCTCGATTTTAGACAATCCCTAAGCATTTGTTTACTATCAGGTTAAAGTACACATGTGAAAAATAGTATTCTGTAGAAGAGTGGTCTTCGAACTGGAGCATATGTAATTCAGACCTTCTATGGCATATTTTCTATAGCATACATCCACGTAATAATGGTGTATAAGGAATTCCCCAACTTTCTAAAACAAGGGTTTTTATAAAGAAAATCAATTTCCAGGCCTTCATCTTCTACAAGAAACCTTTTGTCAAATTAGTATACCTGAGTCCTGTCCCAGGCCCTCCCCTTGCACAATCATCAGTCCTCCATTTATAAAAGAATACATAGTGTACTCCTCACCCATTCTAAATCTTACTATGGGGCATGGCTTTGGGGTGTAAAGCCTCTGGCTACCCAAAGCAGGAAAACGATTAAATCAACACCAGAAACCCTTAGAATAGTTTCTGTCTTTGCTCTCAATTTTATGAATTTGTTAGGTGTGAAGTCTGGAGTTAGAAATTGGGTATTTTGGTCCATGTTGTAATACTTTGATTTTAGATGTACGGCAGACTGTGGGCAGACTGTCAACTTACATTGAATAACTTCATCCTATATACCAACTCCAAACTGACATGGCACACATTGTTCTTGAGTAAGAGTCCCGGGGGAACAAAGCAAAGAAGGCATCAGTAAGAAAAGATGAATGCTAAACAGTGGCTTTTTGGGTATTTAAACAAAAGCATTATTTTCAACTACTCTTAATTCTCATCTCTCGAACATGTCATCAGCTGGAAAGAAAAACACCCTTCAACAGCCAACACACACACACACACACACACACACACACACACACACACACACACACACACACACACACACACACACACACACACACACACACACACACACACACACACACACGGCATGGACTGTGGAGTATCTTTAACTAGATGTGTGATCCTGGGTAAGCAACTTAACCCTCTGTGCCTCAAGTTTTATCATCTGTGAAAATGAGGATGATAATAATATCAGGTTACCAAGACATTAAGAGAATTAAAAAACTTAATATTTATAAATGCTTAGAAGAACACCTGGGACATAATAAGCATTATAAGTGTATGTTTTTTTAAAAAGGTAAGTATACCCTTAAAGGCACAAATGAGCTCATATATAAATAAAGAAAATCCTCAAGGGCCTCAAGTAAAGAAGGAATTAAAAACTAAAATAAAATTTGAAAATGTGGATTAGAGTGGGGTGCTTAACTGGAATACAAAGGTTTCAATTTTAATGGTGACTCAGGGATAGGAGACATGGCAGAAGAGAAGCACGCACTTGAAGTTACTGCCCCCTCTTACTTCCTCAGTAAAAAAGGGGGTGGGGGGAATATGCCCAATGGGAAGCTTTCTGTTTTGCTCTGGACTCTAGGTTAAAATCAAACAAAAAAAGTGTAACATGAAATTCTGTAAAGAGGCATGCCTTCACTTGGGTTAAGCATTTCAATTTATATAACCTGCAGAACCACTGTGGAGACACAGCCTCAACCAGACTGCATAGGATTCTCCCAGAGACATTATTTGGGGAATATTTGAGTACACAATCTAAAATAACATTTAAGGAAACAATCCACCAGGAGAAAATATTAGCAGACAAGATACAGTAGTATTAGGCATTGCCCCCCAACACTAGGTAAAAGAAATAACAGCCTATAAAACAGGAATCTCTTGAAATAACTAGACATTTAAAAAGTAATCCTCGGGCTTCCCTGGTGGCGCAGTGGTTGAGAGTCCACCTGCCGATGCAGGGGACACGGGTTTGTGCCTCGGTCCGGGAAGATCCCACATGCCGAAGAGCAGCTGGGCCCATGAGCCACGGCCGCCGGGCCTGTGCTCCACAACGGGAGAGGCCGCAACAGTGAGAGGCCCACATACCGCAAAAAAAAAAGTAATCCTCCCCTCCAAAAAACACACAAAAATGACATACAACGAAGACCACACATATTTTAAAGAATCAATAGAGGGACTTTCCTGGTGGCGCAGTGGTTAAGAATCCGCCTGCCAATGCAGGGGACACAGGTTCAAGCCCTGGTCCAGGAAGATCCCACATGCCGCGGAGCAACTAAGCCCGTGCGCCACAACTACTGAGCCTGCGCTCTAGAGCCTGTGTGCCACAACTACTGAGCCCGCATGCCACAACTACTGAAGCCCACATGCCTAGAGCCCATACTCTGCAACAAGAGAAGTCACCACAATGAGAAGCCCATGCACAGCAACGAAGAGTGGCCCCTGCTCACCACAACTAGAGAAAGCCCGCACGCAGCAACAAAGACCCAACGCAGCCAAAAATAAATAAATAAAAAATATATATTAAAAAAAAGAATCAATAGAACTTTTAGAGTCAACAAATAGTCACAAATTTAAAAAATCATTTAAATATAAGATGGAAGCCTGAACACATGGACAGTGTTTAACTCTGCTGCCTCCCGAAGCCGCTCTATAATGAAGGAAAAAAAGGGGCAGAAACCCAGAAGAACAAAAAGAATCAAAGAAGTGATTACTAATAGCAGACAAAATAGTCAGTAGTTTGGAAACTGGAAAGCACAGACTAGTGACAACTGATTTAATAGCCTGGAAAAAGCTAAATCCGAAGCCTGTAGGAGATGAGAAAACCAACCAGAAGCAGGTCAGGAACCTTGGCAACCCCAGAAAGTCTTAGAAATTAGACTTTGTACCTTTGAAGTAAAAGATACTAGAAGTTGTATGAAAACAAGATAGGTTGAAAGTCTTTAAAAGAAGAAAGATTCCCCAGATCCTTCTTTTAACCTGAGCAGCCCTTCAACTACCCTCAGCAAACCACGTAAGGCTGGAGGTCTGTTCTCTGGAGAAACTGACAGCGGCAGGCTCACAGACAATCAAAAGCAGGTGGGTTAAAAGCAGGTCAGCAAATAGACCAGAAATAAACCCTCTCATATATGGTCAAATGATTTTCCACAAGGGTATAAAGACCATTTAATGAGGAAAGGACAGTTTTTTCAACAAATAGTGCTGGGAAAACTGGATATCCATAAAAAGAATGAAGTTGTGGCCTTACCCTATACCATAAACAAAAACTAACTCAAAATGGATCAAAGAGCTGAAACCATAAAACTCTTAGAAGAAAACATAGAGGAAACCTTTTACGACATTGGACTCGGCAATGACTTCTGAAATCACCAAAATTTAAAACTTCTGTACATCAAAGCAGCAGTCCCCAACCTTTTCGGCACCAGGGACTGGTTTCCTGGAAGACAATTTTTCCACAGACTGGGAAGCGGGGGGTGGGGATGGAGAAATGGTTCAGGCGGTAATGCAAGCGATGGGGAGCCGCAGATGAAGCAGATGAAGCTTTACTCGCTCGCCAGCCTCTCACCTCCAGCTGTGTGGCCTGGCTCCTAGCAGGCCATGGACCACTGCATCCAAGGACACAATCTACAGAGTGAAAAGGCAACCTACAGGATGGGGGGGGAAATCTGCAAATCAAGTATCTGATGAAGGGTTAATATGTAGAATTTACAAAGAACTCCTACAACTCAACAACAAGAAGACTACAAACAGATTAAACAATGGGCAAAGGATTCAGATATTTCTCCAAAGATGCTCAACATCTCTAATCATTAGGGAAATGAAAATCAAAACTACAACGAGATACCGCCTCACACTCAAAGGGTTGGGTATTGTTAAAAATCAAAACAAAAAATACAACAACAAAAGCGGAAAGTAAGTGTTGGGGAGGCCATGGAGGAACTGGAACTCATGCGCATCCTTCGAGGGAATATAAGATGGTGCAGCCACTGTAGAAAATATAGAGGGGGCTCAAGAAATTAAATAGACATTTGCCATAGGATCCAGCAATTCTAATTCTGGGTATATACTGAAAAGGATTGAAAGCAGGGTCCTTTTTTTTCCTCCGTAATTGAAGTATAGTTGATTTACAATGCTGTGATAGTTTCAGGTGTACACCCAAGTGATTCCATTATACATACATACATATATACACACACAAAGATATGTGTGTGCATGTGTGTGTATACATACATAGATATATATATAGGTATGTATACACACATACTTTTTCCAGACTCTTTTCCAGTATAGGTTATTACAAGATATTGAATATAGTTCCCTGTGCTATACAGTAGGTCCTTACTGTTTTTTATTTTGTATAAAATTTATCTATTTTGTATACAGTAGTGAAAGCAGGGTCTTCAAGAGACATCTGCACACCCATGTTCACAGTAGCATTATTCATAATAACCAAAAGTGGAAGCAACACAAATGTCCATCGATGAATGAACAAAATGTAGTATATTCATAGAGTGAAATATTATTCAGCTTTAAAAAGGAAAGAAAATTTGATACATGCTACAACATGCATGAACCTTGAGGACATTATGCTAAGAGGAACAAGCCAATCACAAAAAGACAAATAATGTATGATTCCACTTACATAATGTACCTAGAGTAGTCAAATTCACAGAAGGTAAAACGGCCAGGAGCTGGTGGAAGGGGGAACGGAGGGTTATTTTTTAATGGGTACAGAGTTTTAGTTTTGCAAGATGAAGAGTTCTGGAGATTGGTTGTACAACAATGTGAATGTACTTAACGTACTGAGCTGCACACTTAGAAATAGTTAAGATGGTAAATTTTATGTTATGTGTATTTTACCATAATAGTAAACAAATGAAAACCAAATTTGCAAACTGAACAATGGGATACTCCTATCTCCTTTTCCCTGCTTCAGAAGAGCTAGCAGCCAGGATTATATAAGCCATGCAGGAGACTAGATGTAGAATTCCTCTCTGGAAAACGGAATGATTTCTAAAATTTCTATCTGGTTCTTTTACAATTGTGCCAGGCCATTCTGGATAGCTTTTTTTATCCCTCACTTGAAAAAAAATTATTTTACAAGTTTTAAAAGTTATTTTAAACATACTTACTTTATGGTCTAACACTTCCATTCTTTACGGTCAACAGATACTGACAGAGAGTGCTCCAACAACACTGCTGGCTCCTTCTACCTGATCACCCAACACTGAAGCCCACCAAAGGACTAGCTCTACTCGGGTATGAACATCCATTTTTTTAGTGTCTCACTTGGAGATATAAGTAGAAGGCTGACCATCTCCAGACATTTGAGAATGTGTAAAATTAGAATAAAAAACATACAGTAAAAAGAATGTAAAGAAACTAGAGGCAATGCAGTGAGCAAAAGAAAACTTCAAAAATACTATGATTAATATACCCAGAGATAAAAACAAATATTTTGTTGAGAAAGATTTTTAAAAGATATTCAGAGAATAAGACAGTGTTTATAATAATTAAATATATGGTAAGAGAAAGGTAGGAGATGAAACGGAGGAAATCTCCCAGAAAGAAAAAGCAATGGGAAGGAAAACAGGAGACAAAAGAAACCAGAAAAATAAAGGGAAAACTGTCACCAAATAAATGAGAAAAATTTCCATATATTAAGGACTTGAGTTTCCAGCCTAAGTACCAGTACATAGGACTCTATTAAACAATAAAGCATGCCTTTAAAATTCTAAAAAGAAATAATTTCTAATCTAGAATTACAAACCCAGCCAAATTATATGTAAAGAGCAAGGGTAGCAAAAACATATTTCCAAGAAAAGACATAAATTTTCTTCCCATGTACTCTGTTCTCAAGAAGCTACACCTGTTTTTGGAAAAATGGATAGGCTTCACTGCTAACAGTAAAAAAAAAAAAAAGCCGCAAATATTTACTGAGTATTTATGGCGTGAACAGGACTTTTGTAAGACTTTTACAGGCACTGGCTCATTTAAACTAACTTTCCAGTGGGTAAGATTATTATTCCCACTCTTCAGGTCACATATACAGTTATCAGTCAGGATTTGAACCCAGGCATGTGAGCTCCAGAACCAATGCTCTCAGTCACAAAATGGTATTAGCATTTGAGAGCTATACCAAAGGAATAAGCAAGCCTTTATTCCAACAAAACTTCATTTAGGGAAAATGAAATGTCTATTTCACATAATTTTCATGTTACGAAATATTATTCTTTTATCTTTTCCCGCCCAACCATTTAAGGATCCTGTGCCATACAAAAACAGGTGGCAGGCTGGATTTGGCCCATAAACTGCAGTTTGCCAACTCCTATCCTAAAGCAAAAGACCAGTGTAAATACACTCCAGAAGCTGCAGATGGGAGATTTCTGTCAATGAGGTTCCAAACGGCCCATTATTACCCACAAAAGAAAGATTTAGCACATGGACAGCTGCTACACCCAGAGAGCCAGCTAACAACAATGCCAGTCTCTCAAGACTGTTTGACCCTTATCTTTGCTCCCGGTCTTCTCAATCTTGAAGAGACAGAGATAGCAACTTGGGAGGAGCTGGGGAATGGGGAAAAGAATCAAAGTGCAGAAATAGCAAGAAAAAAAAAAAAAAACCCAGTTCACTCCTTTTTTCTCACCACAGTTTTCTGGGCCAGAATTTGGCCCAATATGAGGGGAAAGAGCAGGGCTTTAAAATGAATAAGAGCTTTAAAAGTAGTTAAAGTCTGACTTAAGTGTACCTGAGGCTAATTGGAAAGCATCAGAATCTGTCCAGATTCACCCAGGTGAATTAGCAAATAATGTTTAAAGCCAGTGGTAAGAAAGAGTAAAGTTCCTGTCTGTCTTCCATCTACTAAATACTATCTCATTCAATAAACCAGTTAGGTAACCAAAGAGCCTTTATTCCTAATATGTAAAGAACACTCACAAATCAATAAAAATACCCCTCAAAGAAAAAGAAAATAGAAAAATGGGCAAAGGAGATGAAGTTGTTTTTTTTTTTTTTAAATTCCAAACCAAAAAGGGTGAAATGTGACAAACTTTCAACTTCACAGTCAAGTAAACGTAAAGTAAACAGATACCATTTCACACTCATCAGGAAAAACGTTAAAGTCTAATGATACAGATGTTGGCAGGAATCTGGCTAAATGAATGCAAGTCAATGGGCAAAATACCATTTTTAACGCAATGGTATTACCATTCGAATAATGAGATTGCTGCAGCAATTCTTTGGCCAGCACCAACACCCTTCAGAGAAGAGGTACATTTTTGTATAACAACGCCAACTTTTTAAGGAGAATCATGTAGGGAGGCCACGCCCACACCTTAGGCTGTGAAATTTTAATTCATATTGTGTGACCGCTCCCTCCGAAAAAGACTCACAGATACAAAAAACATGCTCAAGGATCCCCAAGAACCCGAGACGCTCCGGAACAGACACGACCCGGAGACTAGAGGGGAAACGGGAGAGCTCGGTGGTGACCTAGTAGCGATTTGGGCCCGAGGGCTTAACTGGAGGGAAGCGGCAGGAATTTAAATGAATCAGGAAGACTAGTCCCAGCTCGCAGCACCCCGTCCCACCGCCAGGAGGTCAAGGCCGCTGGGCATTTCTGGCAGCAGACCACCTCTCCCTCCCCCTCCGGGACACTCCGCGGGCCCGCAGGCCGGGATGGGTCAGAGGCCCCGCGGTCCGAGGGGCGGGCCGACTGGCCGCCGAGGCCTCGCCCTCGGACGACAGCTGCGGAGCAGCCAAGAGGGAGCCAGGAGGAGGGGCCGCGGCCCCGACCCGCCCCGAAGCCGCGGAGGCAAAACAGAAACGCAGCCCGGCGCGCGCCGCCCGGCCCTGCCCTGCCCGCCGCCGAGCAGCTCCGCCGTCGGTAGCGAGATGGCCGCCGCCGCCTCCCCCGGCCCCGCCGCGGCCCCAGCCGCCGCGCCGGGCCGACGAGTCGCCACCGCCCACTGCCGGCCCCCCCCTCGCTTGCCCGCCTGCCCGCCCTCCTGGGACACGGCCCGCTCCACCCCTCGCGGCTGCTCACCGCGCTGAGGCGGATCCCGCTGGGTGGCTGCGCCGCCATCTTCAGCAAGTTACAAAGCCAGGACCGGCCTCGGCCGCAATCCGACTGGGAGGCGGCGGGCGACAAATGTAGAGCCCGCGAGGTCCCTCCCACTTCCTGGGCGGAGCGCGCGGGTGACCCCGCCCACTCACTTCCGCCTCCTGGCGCTGTGGAATTGGGAGTGTAGGGAAGGTAAATCGCACTGGGGGTTAAGGGAGCAGGGACAGCGGGAGAGATAGGAGGCAAGCTCCGGGGCCCTGCAGAGTAGGGCGCATGCGTGAGGCACCCGTAGGCTCGAATGGGTGACTGCGGTAACTGAACCTAGAGGCTTTGTCAAACAGTAATCAGCATGGAAGCCGCAAAGAGCTTTATTTGGGATCTTGGGAATTGCAACTGGGTATAGGTGCCAGCAAAATAGGAAGAGTGTTTGGGAAAGAGAAAGAGTCAGAGGCTTATAAAGGCAAAAACCACAAGGTTGTTAAAGTTGTCTTGCAGGAATTATGATTGACTTTGATGTAAAAAGGAAATATTTGTCCTTAAGGGATAGACTGTCACTAGTTATTTAGGGTAAGGGCTGGATAAGTATCTTGAATTTCTGGAACATCGTGCTGGATACCTTTGTTAGACGATAGATAGGTGGTCAAAAGGTCAGATTCTATCTGGGCTGAGACATGCATAAGTCACTTCCTCAGTGGCCTCTGGCTCCATTTTAGAGAGATCTCTTAGCAACACCTACTCCTTTTTGATTTTCCTTTTGCAGCTGGAGGGCCCCAAGTTTGAAGCCGGGTGCCATGGGTGTTGGTGACCCAAAAATGTGCACTTGAGGTGCTTGACCAGGCTGGACATGAATTACACTGAAGAACGCCATCACATGCCCACCAGTGTCAACGTGATTTGAAACCTTATTAATGAAATGAAAACTGTACTTTTGGGATGTACCTTGAAAATTATCATTCTGATAAAAGGAGTCCTTTCTCATATTGCAACTTATTGAGTCCTTTTGCTCGTGCACATTTATTCAGTATCGACTTTGAGCTGGGCCTTGGGCTAAGTTAGTAGTATATAGAAATGAATAAGTTGGGACTTCCCTCGTGGTCCAGTGGTTAAGACGGCAGGGGGCATGGATTACATCCCTGGTCAGGGAACTAAGATTCCGCATGCCATGAGGCGTGGCAAAAAAAAGAAAGGAAGGAAGGAAGGAAGGGAGAAAGAAAGAAATGAATAAGTCAAGGGCTGTCAGATACTGTGGTTAAAGAAAGAGTTAAAAGGTTTTTAAAAATATTCACTGCATTTTTACAATTGTAAAAGAAATACATTTTCTTTGTAAAAATTCAAATAATACAGAAATATAAAACATAAAATTTACCCCAATACCTTTACCAGAACATATAAACAATTTGGCGTACATTACTTCAGATTTACTATATGCTAAATATTGGGTTGGCCAAAGAGTTCCTTTGGTTTTTTCTGTAAGATGGCTCTAGTAGCACTTAGTTGTCCTTAACTTCATTTGAAACAATTTTGTTAGATTGCATAGTGATAGCTGTCATATCAGCGTGCACTTAAAAAAAAAACAACATTGGGCTTCCCTGGTGGCACAGTGGTTGGGAATCTGCCTGCCAATGCAGGGGACGCGGGTTCGTGCCCCGGTCCGGGAAGATCCCACATGCCGCGGAGCGGCTGGGCCCGTGAGCCATGGCTGCTGGGCCTGCGTGTCCAGAGCCTGTGCTCCGCGGCGGGAGAGGCCGCGGCAGCGAGAGGGCCGTGTACCACCAAAAAAAAAAAAAAAATCAAAATTGGTGAATTTTTGTGTAGCCATTTTAATATTGAAGATGAAAAAAAAGCAACATTTTTGGCATATTATGCTTTATTATTTCAAAAAAGGTAAAAACACAACTGAAATACCAAAAAAGATTTGTGTAGTGTATGGAGAAGGTGCTGTGACCGATTGAACATGTCAAAAGTTGTTTGCGAAGTTTCATGCTGGAGATTTCTCACTGGACCGTGCTGCTTGGTCGGGTAGACCAGTTGAAATTGATAGCGATCAAATCGAGACATTCACTGAGAACAATCAGCGTTATACCACACGGGAGATAGCCAACATACTCAAAATACCCAAATCAAGCGCTGAAAATCATTTGCACTAGCTTGGTTATGTTAATCACTTTGATGTTTGGGTTCCGCATAAGTTAAGCAAAAAAAACCTTCTTGACTGTATTTCCGTATTTCTGCATGCAATTCTCTACTGAAATGTAACAAAGATGTTCTGTTTTTACGACAAATTGTGACGGGTGATGAAAAGTGGTTATTGTACAATAGTGTGGAACAGAAGAGATCGTGGGGCAAGTGAAATGAACCACCACCAACCACACCAAAGGCCGGTCTCCATCCAAAGAAGATGATATTGTATATACGGTGGGATTGGAAGGGAGTCCTCTATTATGAGCTCATTCCAGAAAACCAAACGATTAATTCCAACACGTACTATTACCAGTTAGACCATCTGAAAGCAGCACTTAACGAAAAGTCTGGAATTAGTTAACAGAAAATGCATAGTGGACTTCCCTGGTGGTACAGTGGTTAAGAATCTGCCTGCCAATGCCAGGGACATGGGTTCAAGCCCCGGTCCGGGAAGATCCCACATGCCACAGAGCAACTAAGCCCGTGTGCCACAACTACTGAGCCCACGTGCCATAACTACTGAAGCCCACGTTCCTAGAGCCCGTGCTCCGCAACAAGAGAAGCCACTACAATGAGAAGCCCGTGCACCACAACAAAGAGTGGCCCCCACTCACCGCAACTAGAGAAAGCCTGCGCACAGCAGTGAAGACCCAACACAGCCAAAAAAAAAAAAAAAAGCCATTATCAAAAAAAAAAGAAAACGCATAGTCTTCCCATCAGGATAACGCAAGGCCACATGTTTCTTTGATGACCAGGCAAAAACTGTTACCGCTTGGCTGGGAAGTTCTGATTCATCCGCCATATTCACCAGACATTGCGCCTTTGGATTTCCATTTATTTCGGTCTTTACAAAATTCTCTTAATGGAAAAAATTTCCATTCCCTGGAAGACTGTAAAAGGCATCTGGAACAGTTCTTTGCTCAAAAAGATAAAAATTTTGGGGAAGATGGAATTATGAAGTTGCCTGAAAAATGGCAGAAGGTAGTGGAACAAAACAGTGAATACACTGTTCAATAAAGTTCTTGGTGAAAGTGAAAAATATGTCTTTTATTTTAAAAACCAAAGGAACTTTTTGGCCAACCCAATACTATTTACAATATGGAAGTCTAGTTCCTCTGCAACTTGCATTTTTGTTTTATCTAATTATTTCAATTTGAGGTTTTTAGGTTCTCAAATATTTTTGAATAAATGAATGAGGAAATGTTAAAAAAAAAAAAAAAGCCTGTGTTCTGTTGCCACCCTTGCTACTGACCGCTGGGTTCTCAACTGAAAAAAAAAAAAAAAAAAAGCACAACCTAAAGGTTGAGAATTATGTTTTATTCGGTGGACATACCGAGGACTTAAGCCAAGGAGACAGCCTCTCATTAGCTCTGAGGGACTGTTCTGAAGATGTAAGGGGGGAGCCAGGATATATAGGGGTTTTTGCAAAAAACCCAAGTAGTCGGAGCATCAAAAGATTACTGTTAATTAAAGAAAACCAGACATCTCCAGTTAGTGAATTTAGTGCTTTTTTAGCTATGGGGAGAGGCAAGAGTCTGGGCTTATTGAAATCACCACTTCGATGTACACTTAACTCTCTAGTGCCAGTATCCTATTATTCTCCATCCTGAATCCCCTCAGTGTGTACAGTGGGTGATGGCTTGATGGCCACAACATCCTTTCTTTACTGATATGGCAGATGACATTCTTTGTCCACAGAGTAAACGACATGTGGAACACCTAAGTAAGAGTGCTAGTTGATACCATTTGCAATCCTCTGGACTGGGTAATTTCTCAGTTTCCTCCAGCTTTCAGATTGTATTATTATGTGAGAAGCTCTTTCATCAACTGTTTGTTGAGAGAGAACCTACTTTGTGTCTATCAAAGTGAGGGCTCCAAGAATGCAGTGAGGAGCACAATAGAGGATTCCACTCTTGTGGAATCTACAGTCTCTTGGCTGTTTATTCAATAAGTTGTAGCCCATCAGTGAGTTGTGAAATCAATTTGGTGAGTCTCAACTAGCACTTGGCAAAAAAAAAAAAATTTTAATTTAATAGTATAGTGTAGTGTCTGTCTGGGCCTAAATCCAACGTATTCACTTGTTAACTAAGTGATGTTCAGCAAGGTTGATTTTGAAATGAGATTAGCCTGGAATATCCGGGTGGGCCCTAGATGCGATCACAGGTGTCTTTGTAAGACCGAGGCAGAGGGAGATTTGGTCACAGGAGGCTACTTGGCCACTGAAGCATCTCTCCAGAGACTTGAAGATGCTATGTGGATGGTTTTGAAAGTGGAGAAAGGCCATGAGCAAAGGATGCAGGGAATGCAGCTCCAGAAGCTGGAAAAGGCAAGGAAACTCCCTTCTAGGGCCCCCAGAATTTACAGGAAGCACGAGCCCCTGCAGACACCTTGGTTTCAGTTCATTTTGGACATCTGGCCTCCAAACTCAAAGAGAATACATTTCTGCTGGGTTTTTTTTTTTTTTTTTGGCTGCTTTGGGTCTTCATTGCTGCGCACGCGCTTTCTCTAGTTGCAGTGAGCGGGGACTACTCTTCATTGTGGTGCGCGGGTTTCTCATTGCAGTGGCTTCTCTTGTGGAGCATGGGCTCTAGGTACGTGGGCTTCGATAGTTGTGGCACGCGGGCTCAGTAGTTGTGGCTCACGGGCTCTAGAGCGCAGGCTCAGTAGTTGTGATGCATGGGCTTAGTTGTTCCGCAGCATGTGGGATCTTCCTGGACCAGGGCTCGAACCCGTGTCCCCTGCATTGACAGGCGGATTCTTAACCACTACGCCACCAGGGAAGCCCCCTTCTGCAGTTTTTAAGACACTAAATTGTGGTAATTTGTTAGAACAGCAACAGGAATAGACAGTAGTCTATTCATGTACAAGCAAACACTTACCTGTACATACAAATTCTTGCCTCCCCACTCCTAATCTTTTTTTAACACAATTGAGCATACTGTGGAGTTCTACATTCTCAAGGCTTACTCATATGGAAGAAATGTGAGGCAAACATGTACAGGCTAAACTTAAACTGGGTTGGTATAACAGGGGCTTTTTCAGGAAAGTAAATTCTCTGTTGCTTGTGTTAGAGAAACTCAAGCTGACTTGGAAATCTTTATCTTTAAAAATGTCAAAGCTGAGTTTGATGTGATTTTTTTTATGGTAAAAACTACCTTCTTTGGGGAGTGCTGTTTACTAAATGTTTGTCTCCCCCCAAAATTCATATGTTGACATCCTAACCACCAATATCATGGTATTTGGAGGTGGGGCCTTTGGGAGGGTGATTAGGTCAAGAGGGTAGATCCCTCATGAATTCGATTATAGTCCTTATAAAAGAGACCTTACAGAGATCCCTCAATCCTTCTGTTAGGACACAGCAGGTAGAACCAGGAAGGTGCTTTTTTTTTTTGGCCGCACTGTGCAGCTTGTGGGATCTTTTTTCCCTGACCAGGGATTGAACCCAGGCCCGCAGCAGACAGAGGGCGGAGTCCTAACCACTGGACCGCCAGGGAATTCCCAAGATGCTTTGACTTTATACTTCCCTATTACAGAACTGTGAGAAATAAACGTTTGTTGTTTAAGCCACTCAATCTATGGTATTTTTATTTTAGCACCCCAAACTAAGAAAAGAGAAATTTTAAAATTCCATACAAGAGTTAGAATATCTGAAGAAAATAAAATCTCTAACCGATTGATCTAAATCAAAAACAACGTGAAAGGGTTTCCCTGGTGGCGCAGTGGTTAAGAATCCGCCTGCCAATGCAGGGGACACGGGTTCGAGCCCTGGTCCACGAAGATCGCACATGCTGCGGAGCAACTAAGCCACAACTACTGAGCCTGCGCTCTAGAGCCCGTGAGCCACAACTACTGAGCCCACGTGCCACAAAACTACTGAAGCCTGCCCGCCTAGAGCCTGGGATACGCAACAAGAGAAGCCACCGCGATGAGAAGCCCGCGCACCACATGGAACAGTAGTCCCCGCTCAGCCCAACTGGAGAAAGCTCGCGCGCAGCAACAAAGACCCAGTACAGCCAAAACTAAATAAATAAAAATAAATTAAAAAAAGAAAAAAAAACAACGTGAAAACTGGTTGCTTTCACAAACCTACACAGTTACACATCTCGACTTTTACATGGACTATATCTCAGAGAGCCTTCCGTAGTTGTACATGAAAATCTTCATCACATTGTTTTACAGCTTCATAACATTTCATTACATTGATGTATTGCGATTCATGTAGTCAGTCTCTTACTGGTGGACACTGAGGTTGTCTCCAAAGTTTTTGCTATTATCAATATTTACAATGAATGACTTGTACATAAGTCATTTTGCACATATGTATATATATCTGATAAATTCCTGGAAGTAGAATTGTGAGGTCAAAAATACATCCATTTTTACTTTTGGTAGAAATTGCCCCATTTTCTCCACAGAGCTTGTACCAATGTATACTCTGTAGCAATGGAAGTGGGGAGGCTGTTTTCCCCCTTTCACTGATATTCCTGAAATGGTCAGTGACTAATATCTCAGAGCAATTTTTTTTTCTCATATTGTAAGTTTGGGTGTCTTTTTACATTTGTAAAAGCCAATTGTGTGTGTGTGTGTGTATTGTGTGTGTCAGTGTGTGTGTACTCCCTGTTTATATCTTTTGCCCAATTTTCTATTGTTTCTTTTGATAGTTCTTTCAGTACCGAAGAAATTAGCCCTTTGTAATGTCTGAAATATTTTTCTGTTTGCCATTTCTTTTACTTTGCTTATGATGATTTTTGTTGTGCAGAATTTTTTTTTTTTTTTTTTTTTTTGTGGTATGCGGGCCTCTCACTGTTGTGGCCTCTCCCGTTGCGGAGCACAGGCTCCGGACGCGCAGGCTCAGCGGCCATGGCTCACGGGCCCAGCCGCTCCGCGGCATGTGGGATCTTCCCGGACCGGGGCACGAACCCGTGTCCCCTGCATCGGCAGGCGGATTCTCAACCACTGTGCCACCAGGGAAGCCCCTGTTGTGCAGAATTTTAAAAAGAAAATTTATATAGTCAAAATTATAGAACTTTCTCTTAGACTTGTGGAATTTATGTTCATCTAAGAAATTTCATCTCCATTGTTGGCTTATATAAATATATTTTCCTCAATTTTTCCAGCATTTTCATGGTTTCTTCATGGTTTCAATCTTTGATTTGTTTGGAATTTATTTTGGTGAAAGATATGAGATATGAATCCAACTTATTTTCCCCCTGTTGGGTACCCAGTTATCTCAACACCATTTATTGAATAAGACACCTTTCTTTCCCCCTATGGGTTTGAAGTACCACCTTTATTATATGCTGAACTTTTCTATGTGTTTGGGTCCATTGATAGACTTTCATTTTGTTCTATTGACCTCTTGTCCATTCCTGCACTGGTACCAATTATTTTAGCTTTATAATATAAAGATCTGAGGTTAGTTCTCTTCATTACTCTTTAACTTTGAATTTACGCTGTAAGTTAAAATTTACAACTTTATGATGTTGAATTTTCCTCTTCAAGACATAGTAAACCTTCCCTTTAGCTCCAAGTCTTCTTTTCTGCTTTGGTAGTGTTGTCTTCAAGGAGGACTTATACATTTTTTTTCCCTATTTTATTATTGTTGTTGTTATTGGCAGTGAGATTTCATCTATCTCATAACTGGTCATAAATAGATAGATAGATATTGATGTCAAAAAAACTATACTGGGCTTCCCTGGTGGCGCAGTGGTTGAGAGTCCGCCTGCCGATGCAGGGGACATGGGTTTGTGCCCCGGTCCGGGAAGATCCCACATGCCGCGGAGCGGCTGGGCCCGTGAGCCATGGCTGCTGAGCCTGCGCGTCCGGAGCCTGTGCTCCGCAGCGGGAGAGGCCACAACAGTGAGAGACCCGCGTACTGCAAAACAAAAACAAAAACAAAAAAAACTATACTGATGTGTACATATTAACTTCTGATTGAATTTTGTCTTTAGGCCAATCATAATCTTCATTTGGCCACGAGCTCCGCCCCCTGCCCCCAATCATATTAAACAACTTGTCTTTTTTAAAAAAATAAATTTATTTATTTATTTATTTTTGGCTGCATTGGGTCTTCATTGCTGCACGTGGTGGGCTTTCTTTAGTTGCGGTGAGCGGGGGCTACTTTTCGTTGCGGTGTGCAGGCTTCTCATTGCAGTGGCTTTTCTTGTTGTGGAGCACGGGCTTAGGTGCGCAGGCTTCAGTAGTTGTGGTGTGCGGGGCTCAGTAGCTGTGGCTTGCAGGCTCTAGAGCGCAGGCTCAGTAGTTGTGGTGCACGGGCTTAGTTGCTTCGCAGGATGTGGAATCTTCCCGGACCAGGGATCGAACCCGTGTCCCCTGCATTGGCAGGTGGATGCTTAACCACTGCGCCACCAGGGAAGTCCCCAAACAGCTTGTGTTTTTCCTGAGGGAATTTAGATTGATAGGCTGGCTTAGATTCAGAAACAAACAAAATAATTGGAAGGAAAACATGGGACAATATACAATCAAGTGCTTATTAGTTACTGTAGTATCTTTAGTACAACACAGAGCTCTCTGAGCAGTATGGTTAGTGCACAGAGTCAAGTGTGCCCTCTCCATACAGTACGGAAGTGTTTGGTTATCAAAGGGTCCAGTAAGAATTAAGGACAAGCCAGGTGAAGACAGAATGGGTGGTTCTCACAGATGCTTCAGATGGGTTGGGCTATGTAATCAGGCAGTGCTGGGAACAGCAGGACAGAGTGGGGAAAGCACGCCAAGCAGAACACCTCACGTGTCCCAAGTGGTCATCAGGGAAACCACATGAGTCTCAGGGAGGGGATTCTTAGAGTGACGGAGAGGCCAAGATTGGGGGAAAACCCACTGTTCCCTGAGCCCACACTGCCTAATCCTACAAATCCATTCATTCAAACTTTGTTTTACTCCGCTTTCTTCTTCCTTCCAGCACCACCTTGGGCAGATAAATCAACATTTATGTTTTTCATTTAGCTATTTGCTGGCTGCTCGTCGATGTCAGACACCGAAGGAACTGAAGATACAGGCTCTGTCTTTTCCACAAAAGGGCACTTACCTTGGACCAGTGATGGGCTACTACGTTATTCAGTGCTTTCATAGGGCCACACTGGGAAAGTGCCTCGCTGTGAGGTATAGAAAGAAGCAAGGCCAGGGAGTTTGGATCTCAAAGACGGGCTCCCATATATTTGTAAATAAACCAACAAACGACTTGAGTAGGACTTCGCCAGGTGAAAGAGAAGGAGAAAATAGTATCAAGTGGATGAAACAACATATGTAAGAAATGCAGGAGAGGGACTTCCCTGGTGGCGCAGTAGTTAAGAATCTGCCTGCCAATGCAGGGAACACGGGTTCGGGCTCTGATCCAGGAAGATCCCACATGCCGCAGAGCAACTAAGCCCGTGCGCCACAACTAAGCCCATGTGCCACAACTACCGAGCCTTCCCTCTAGAGCCCGTGAGCCACAACTACTGAGCCCGTGAGCCACAACTCCTGAGCCCGTGTGCCACAGCTACTGGAGCCCGCGTGCCTAGAGCTCGTGCTCTGCAACGAGAAGCCACTGCAATGAGAAGCCCCCGCACTGCCACAAAGAGTAGCCCCTGCTCGCCGCAACTAGAGAAAGCCTGCACACAGCAATGAAGACCCAAAGCAGCCAAAAATAAATAAATAAATAAATAGATTTATATTTAAAAAAAAAAAAGAAATGCAGGAGATGAGAAACCCTGAGTGGAGGAGACAGGAGAGGTAGCTGAGGCCTTCAGGAGGATAGAAAATCCCATCAGGCCCCAAGAGTCATAATTACAATTTCAATTTAGGGTAAAATGTTAAGCAACTTCTTTTTCTTTTTCTTTTTTCTTTTTCGGTACGTGGGCCTCTCACTGTTGTGGGCTCTCCTGTTGCGGAGCACAGGCTCCGGACGCGCAGGCTCAGCAGCCATGGCTCACGGGCCCAGCTGCTCCGCGGCATGTGGGATCTTCCCAGACCGGGGCACGAACCCGTGTCCCCTGCATCGGCAGGCGGACTCCCAACCACTGCGCCACCAGGGAAGCCCCCTAGATCCAATTTTAAAGTCCATTTCTGCCTTGGCTTAGAGGTAGGCTTATTGATTTAGATGCAGGACCACTTGGAAAGAGCTATCTGTATAGGATGAGAAGTAAGCAGACAAGCCTCCGCCCTGCGGGTTTCCTCATTTCCATCCAAGCCATCATCTCTGTGAACTCGTGGCTCTGCAAACTAGTGTTTCTCCAAGAGTGGTCCAGAAAGCACTAGCATCAAAGATAACTTATTACACAGGCAGATTCCCGAATGTCACCCCACTTACTGTTTCAGACTTTCTGGGGCGGAGGCTAAGCCTTCTGCAAGTTAGCAAGCTCTCTGGATGATTCTGTGCACACACCAGAGAGAGGACCCCTGTTAAGTAAAGTTGCTTTGCTGGATTCTAACTGAGATTTCTAACTGCCGGGTCCCCATAACCATCCTGAAAAAAGGTTGGAGGGGGTCTCTTCACTCAACTTCAGAGACAGCACAAAGTCCGATTGTAGATGATGGAATTCAGCTTATGGAATGATGACTACACAACTTAACAAAACATGTAAGCATGGTAAGGTACTACGTAGTGATTCTCACAACGTCCAGTTGCCCCTTAGTGTAGAATGGGTGGACTCTTCTTTGATGGTGTTACTTTTCCATGTTCATGGGTTTGTGTGTCCTACTAAACTGCAAATGATACCTGGCAGAAGGCATTGTCTTACCTCAATTTAATTCCAAAGGCCAGATTTTGTCTGGTCTCCCAGGTTGTTGTTCAAAGCTTCTAATTACAGTCTTCATCAACCATCTCGATGAATCCAGCTACTTCTACTTCTAATTTAACTGGGCATAACACAAATGCTGGAAAATAAGGCTTGTTCTGCTTTAAAACACCTCACCACCCCTTGAGAGGCAGGAGCCACCTGCTCTGTGCCGAGGCTCTGGGAGGAGCTGTTTCAGCAGGAAGCCCGCTGGGCGGGGTGTCCTCAGAAGCTGTCTCCCACCCGGCACCACGCGGCAGCAGCCCTTGCAGGGTTTTCCTGTTTAAACTTCTCAGCCCTGGGCTTGAGAACATAGTGCTCTAGAGCAAGACAGACCTAGGCTTCGGTTCCTGGCTCTGCAGACTTTGGAGAACTGAGGAACAGTCCCTACCTTTCACGGGGGTTAGGAAATCACCCATGTGACGCGTTCAGCACAATGCCTGGCTCCTGGGAAGCACTCCAGGGGTGACGGCCATTCATACCCGCTCCTAAGGGCTACGTCCCCACCACACCCTCCTGTAGCTCCGTGCGTTCCAAAGTCTGCTTTGTTAGAGCACGGGACCCAGCACACTGCTTGCCCCCAGAGAAGTGGCACTTTGGTCCTTGGGTTGGACACACGGCTTAACTTCTTCTGAGAGGAAATGAGTCACAGCGGTCGTCTTGCAAGTAGGAAGGCAAAAAAGAACTGTTGATTTTGCTTTTCCTCACACTTAAAAAAAAAAAAATCTCCATTTTCTCTTTTAAAACTAAGACAACACTGTCAATCAACTATACTCCAATATAAAACAAAAAGTTAAAAGAGAAAAAAGACATAAAAGACCCCCCCAAAAAAGTCAAGTGAAAAAAAACAACTATAGAAACCACAGCGGGAGCACAGAGAGGGTTAGTTGCTATAACCTTGAGGGGTAGTTACAGTCGATATTTCTATTGTATAGATGAGAAAACTGAGGAACAAAGTATATGTCCAGCCTAGCATGTGGGTAAAGCTGAATAACAAACCCAAATTGAATTCAGAGCCTATGCCCTCACCCACTGTGGTGTGTACACGGACAAAAGACTTAGCTATACATCACATTTATAAGACTTCTTTCCTAGTGTTCTATGATAAACAGAGATGTACTATTAAATCTCTTTTAAGATTTCTATTAATAAATAAGGATTAAATTTTATACGGTATTGACCGAGACCATTAAGCTGTTCTAGATACTGGAGAGGAAAAAAAGAAAAAACAAAATTTGTAAATCTAGGTACAGATACAAGAACGACCTTTCATGGCATAATAGCTACTGATGATATAAATAAGCTATTAGTTCTGTTGTCAATTTTGATACGTGATCATATGTACCCACCTTGATGTTAACTATTAATCAGCATATGGTTATCTCCTCACAACCTGAATTATAGGGAAATCATCATATAAGTTACACTGAATTCACAATTCTACACTTCAATATTTAACATTTTAGTGACCAAACTTGCAAATGATTTTAAAGATACCCCCCCAACACACACAAAAACAACATAGTTTCCATGTAATTATTTATTTTTTTTATTATTTTTTTTTGGCTGTGCCACACGGCATGAGGGACCTTAGCTCCCCAACCAGGGATCAAACCCGCGCTCCCTGCAATGGAAGCAAGGAGTCTTAACCGCTGGACCGCCAGGGAAGTCCCTCCATGTAATTTTTAACACATATTTGTATGAATACCCATATATGGTGGTGCTTTTTGATTCTTACTTTTAGCCCTTATTTAGGGAACCAAGTGGTTCTGTGCTCCCCATATCCTATCTTGGGGCTAGTGACACAAATTGCTTCTGCAGTGTTCACAAACTAATACGTAGTAGAATGTTAGGAGAAACTTAACCAGTAATGTTGGTCAAGTTCCCAAACACCCTTGTCTATAGAAAGGATGGATCTGAGAGCACACATTAGGTAGGACAGTTTGCATCATCTGGCCCGGAAAATGAGGTCATGGAACGACGCCCTGGTGGCTGAAAAGGGGACATGAGCTAGGCAGGTCTGGCAGGCAAGCCCCGCGCACTGGCGCAGAGTGAGGGTGCTCACTTCAGAGGATGGGCACCAAGAGGGAGTCTAAATAAGGAAGTTGGCATGAGACAAAGAGCCTCGAAAAGAGTGGGATGACACGCTGCCAGCCTGGAGGAGTCTGTGCCTAGGAAGGGATTATTTTCATCAACAGCAATGTCTGCAGAGAGGTAAAGAGATCCCAGAAATGACAGAGTACTAAGGAAGAGTCCAAAGAGTGAGTTTCCCTGACAATAGTTTCAGGCATTAGAGGCTCCATGACCACGCTGACTGCTTTATGTTAAATGGAAAGTGCTGGCCAGGCACACCGTGGTGCCATAACTAAGGTTACAGCTGTCAGACCTTTGAAAACTATGTATTTCTTACCCAGCAGAAGAGTGTGAACATGTGATTTTAACGGGCATGAGTTAAATACAAGGAGATATCTGCAAGCTCACACCTCTGAATAGTCGATGGTAACGGGCAATTAGTATTTTCAGAAAATAATATATTTTCATTTTAAAATGTGGTACCAAAATAAATGTTTAAAGGGACATATGTGAGAAAGGTTAAAATAATAGTCAACAAGATTTTTAGAGAGGTGTACTGACACAGACCCATACATCTGCAACAAAGAAAACAACTCTCCAATCTCTTCATCCTTTACTTTATATCACAAATGCTGTGCCACCACTAGATGATATATTAATTTTATTTCTTTACATAAATTGAGGAAGAAACATAAAATCAGATCCAAAAATATTACATGGCGTTCAGGGAGGTGTATTTTGGTGCCCACCAGAAAAATGATCTGAAATTTACTTTCAAAACTGAGACACACTTGTTTAAAAGCACTATCCTGGCTCCTTTTTTGTTTTGAATATATCCTGTTTTTTCTCGAAGTCTCAGTAAATGGATTAAACAAGTTCTGGCTTACAAGGTTAACATTCCAGATGTTCCAAAAAATCGTATTCAACACATTCTTCCAGTTGCTTCAAGACCCTTGAGCTATCTGCGACGGGCGACTCCACAAGTAGAGGCCCCCGGGTGTCAGTAGGCAGTTTACTTTGGGTTTTAAAGGCACAATTCAGAGTCTTGAAGAATGGCATCAATTGCCTAATGGTGGAAAGAGAATGCTGGCGCAGAAGAGGGAACTCGCTCTTCATGGCGATCTCATCGGAGCTGCTGATATCCTGCAAAAAACCCACAACGACGTGGCTTTGCTAAGGGTTAGAGATGCACGCGAGGCACGTGCAGGCGGTGAAAGCTAAGAGATGGGTCCTTTATGAAATTCACTGTCAGCGCTGATGGTAGCAGCATCAACTCAAATCCTAGGTCTTCAGCTGCCATCTTCCACCAGGATTTCACCCTGAGCCCACCCCGCTGGGGCCACTGTCACCTCTCCGGCAGGCTCTTCCTCTGAGTCACAGAGGAACTCTGTGGGCAAGACTACTTCTACAGGACTGTGTCGCCCAGGAGGCTTTACCCCTTAGCAACTGGGATGAGAAAGTGACATATACATGCTAAAACAAAGATGAAATTTATAACCATCTCCAAGTGTCTGAACATTCAGTTAGGAGGCATTCTGAAAACTGTTCAAAATCATTAAAATCAAATAGCACATGAAGTACTTCACTCACTGCCTAGCCTTTCTCCCCTCTGCCACAAATATAACTGTTAAAAAGGAAAACATTTACCCCATATTTTAATTTTAGAAGTTCGAGAATCCTGACAGTGTGGGGTTTGCATTCTTGGTGATTCTCCTCTAGATCCGACGGGAAGGCAGGGCCCTCTGTGTCTACTTCTGGAACAAATGCCCACCTGTAACTGGAGGAAAGAAATCGGAGGTCAGGCATGCTGGCTTGGAGCCCACCTAAAGAGTTAGAAACAGTTTTACTGAGATGTAAGTCACATTCACCGGTTTAACGTGTACAAATCAATAGCTTTTGGTATATTCACAGAACTGTACGTCCACCACCATAATCAATTTTAGGATATTTTCATAACCCCAAACAGAATCCCTGTTCCCATTAGCCCTCACCCCTCAATCCACTACACCCCTTTGATCTAGGCAACCACTCATCTATTTTCTGTCTGTACAGATTTTTTTATACTGGACATTTCATATAAATGGAATCACATAATACATGGTCGTTTGTGCCTGGCTTCTTTCACTTAATATTGTCAAGGTTCATCTGTGCTGTGGCATGTGTCGGTACTTCATTTCTTTGTATTGTAGAATATTTAATTGTACGGATACACCACATGTTATTTATCCACTTGTCAACTGATGGACATTTCTCTACCTTTTGCCTATTATGATTAATGCTGCTGTGCATACTCATGTCATTGGAACTCACTTAAAAAAAAAAAAAACTTTCTTTTTTAGAGCAGTTTTAGGTTCACCCAAAATTGAGCAGAGAGTACAGAGGTTTCCCACTTGCCCTGGGGCCTGCTCTGCCGTGCACAGCCTCCCTGACTACCAACACACCCACCAGAGGGGTACATTTGTTACAATCGATGCACTGACACTGACTCAACATCATCACCCGAAGTCCAGAGTTCACCTTAGGGTTCGCTCTTGGTGCCGTAACTTCTATAGGCTCGGACAAGTGTGCAATGACATGTATCATACGAAGTAGTTTCACTGCCCTAAAAATCCTCTGTGCTCTGCCTCGCCCTCCCCTCCCGCCTGGCACACACTCAGCTGTTTACTGTCTCCACAGTCTTGCTTTTTATAGATCATCATATAGTCGGAATCAGACAGTATGTAGCCATTTCAGATTGGCTTCCTTCACTTAGTGTTTCTAAGCACAAACATTTCTACATGATTTCACTCTGTAGGGGAAATAGGACAGAGAGAAGTGGCATCTGGGGCCAGGCATGAAATTAGACAAATGAGCAGCTGTGTTAAGCCCACAGGAAATGTGAGCCCACAAGGGCAGAGCCAATCGGAGACGGCAAGTTCCATTTATTTAATTAAAAACAAAGAGACAAAAAAATTATACAAACCCAGTGAGGATCACCAGTGGGTGACTCTGTTTTATAAGAACCCAATAGCAAAACCCACCTAAACACACACACACACACACACACACACACACACACACACACACACACAGAGAAAGAGAAACCCGTACATAAACACTACTGTGAGCCAAATTCCCCAAAACACAGATGTTGCAAGTAATGTGAAACTTGGTATTCTGAGCAGGCTCCTCGGCCACTAGCAACCCATGCTGCGGTGTCTTATATATTGTACAGGAAAGAACACGTGAAAGTGCTCAAGAGGAAAGAAAGTCATCTGCTTCAAAGAAGACACGTGGTCTTCTCTGACTTACATCTGAAATAGCGGCATCTTGTCAGGTGGAAAAGAAAGTGCTGTGTCCAAGAATTTGCAAGCTGATAAGTATAGGATAAGTTCACTCTGGGGTATCTCCCCCATCGAGGGCTCATTTCCATCAGAGACTGAAACTTTTATTCTGTTGATTTTGTTGCTGTTTCTGTAAATTTGCAAAGAAACTCTTGTTATAAATTCATTCACATCTGCCGTGGTCCTTTTGCCTATGCAATGTCCATAAGAAGGTTTTCCTTTTAAGAAATGGTCAGAATAGCTGGTCCCTTCACAACTACTTCAGGAAAACAGTATTTAGTGTTAGATAGCCCTGCGTCTTAAGGTGATGTCCATTAACCTTCATATATGTGTGCAGACTGCTGTACTACTCACCTCAATGATTCATCGTCCTCTTTCAGATCTTCTTCAAGCTGTATGAATGTCTGAATCTTTAAAAAAAATGTGAATTCAAGTTACTATTTGAGAGAGAGTAAACCTAGCTTAATGTTTAAAATTTATATGTCCATAAAAAATAGCAAATAAAGCAAAAGAAACAATCAAAAAAATGAAAAGACAACCTATGAAATGGAAAAAAATATCTGCAAACCAAATATCTGATAGGGTAATATCCAAAATATATAAAGAACTCATACAACTCAGTAACAAAAAAAAGCAAATAATCCAGGCAGCATTATTTGCAGTAGCCAAGACATGGAAACAACCTAAATGTCCATCAACAGCTAAATAGATAAAGAAATTGTTTTATATATACACAATGGAATATTATTCAGCCACGAAAAGGAGGAACCCTACCATTTCCAGCAACATGGAAGGACCTTGGGGGCATTATACTAAGTGAAATAAGAAGAGAAAGGCAAATACTGTATGATCTCCCTTATAAGTGGAATCTAAAAAAATAATACAAGGAACTTCCCTGGTGGTCCAGTGGTTAAGACTCCGTGCTTCCAATGCAGGGGCCATGGGTTCAATCCCTTGTCATGGACGTTAACTAAACTTACTGTGATAATCATTTCATGATATACTTCAGTCAAATCAAGTTGTACACCTTAAACTCACACACTGCTATAGGACACATATCTCAATAAAACTGGAGGAAAAAAAACAGTTTAAAAAATAGCAAATAGGGAGTTCCCTGGTGGTCCAGTGGTTAGGACTCAGCACTTTCACTGCCATGTCCTGGTCATGGAACTAAGATCCCGAAAGCCACATGGCATGGCCAAAAAAAAAGCAAATAATATCAAACTGTACAGATTAATTGGAATAACTGACGTTGAGAGAGCAACTAGGATTATAGGATAAAATATCTCTATTTAAGCAAGAGCTGACTATGCACTACCAACTTGATTGAAAATTTTGCAGATAAAATTAGATATATATGAAATATTATTCCTGAAAAAGCATTTCTAAAAGCTCCAATTTTGCTTTCAAGAGTAAAATATTTGCACTTACCAATTCAGAGACCATTATTGGCCACAGTGAAGTCAAATGTTGAGCAGATATTCTTAGCAGCAAAACTCTGAAAAAAAGAAACATCTGAGCAGCAGCTATGGATGTCTGTCCAACTCTGAGATTGTCTGTCAGCCGTTCTAAGGAAAGAAGATTTTAGAGATGTCACACAAATAGGCAGTTTGGAGTTTCTCACTAGACAAAGAGGAATAATAAAATTGCAGTTGCTTTGACATTTGACGAGAACCTCATACGGGAGACGGGTGTTGGGAGAATGGTTCTGTGCCCCGTGTTTGCCCCCAGCACTGTTCTTTGCGAGGCACAGCAGTTTGTGGCTTTTGCTAAAGAAGTGAATCAAGTTCCTCTTATTCCCCTGCTGCAGCTGAGTAGAAAGGCAACAACTTCTGGCTCAAGCCAGAAATCCAGTGTGTGATCAATAAACATGTAATTATTCTTCTAAGGATATGAAACATGAGACACAGACACTGAAGAGTCTTTGGTGAGTGAGGGAACTATGAGATCATATAGATTGGTTGGCAGATGACACTATATTTTGGGGGTGAGGAGTGGCAAGTGAAGTGCGTGAATAAAATAGAATTATTCAGTAAAGTTTAGATTTGAGGACCATGACAAAAACTTTTAATTCCTGCAGGAAAAAGAAAAAAAGGTAAACTCTCTAGTCCCTAACAGTCTTCCCCACTTCTCCACTGAAATAACTGTTTGCAGAATGTGATTTTTTCCCATAATTTGAGGTTTCTTAGGACGATGACAAATTGCCACAGGAAATAGCTGAACTATGGTCATGCCGCTTAAGATTCGCTGTAGTAAATTAGTAATAAACTTCTCTTTACTTGAGGTAGCTTAAATGAGTTTTGTTTTGTTTTTGCGATACGTGGATGTCTCACTGCTGTGGCCTCTCCTGTTGCGGAGCACAGGCTCTGGACGCGCAGGCTCAGCAGCCATGGCTCACGGGCTCAGCCACTCTGAGGCATGTGGGATCTTCCCGGACCGGGGCACAAACTCGTGTCCCCTGCATTGGCAGGCGGACTCTCAACCACTGCACCACCAGGGAAGCCCTTAAGTGGGTTTTTACTTCTTGCCTTTAAAAATACTCTGACCAAATGAAGGATCGTGCATAGATCAGACACTTGACAAACAGGTTGGCATTTTTAAAGAGTGGTTTGTGCTTTTGGTTCTGGACAAGATGGAGTAAGTATAATACATCCTATTTATCTAACTGCAAACAAATAAACAAACAAAAACCTTGAACAAAAATACATAAACCAACTATCAGAAAAGAGGTGAAGGAAACATGGCAGGACTGGGTAGGAACCTTGGGACTTAAGGAATGACCTGGAAGTGGGTTCCACGTGGTTTTTAAATTTTTTATTTTATTGCAGCTTAGGCAATTGAAAAGAATGTAACCTGGAATGCCAAAAGTCTCAACTTGAATGAGAAAAGATACCCAAAAGACACCAATGCAGAGATAATACAGAGGTTGGAATTATTGGAAAAGGATTTTAAAGCCGCTATCTAAAAATACTCTAATAACCAATTATGGACGCTTGAAACAAATAAGAAATAGAAAGCGTCAGCAAAAAAATACAAGATACAAAGAAAAGTCAAATAGAAATTTTAGAACTAAAAAATAGAATCACCAAGATAGAAAAACTTACTGTTGAGCTCAGTAGCAGAATGGAGATGACAGAGGAAGAGGGGAA
Organism: Tursiops truncatus; assembly: GCF_011762595.2. Classification (NCBI taxonomy): domain Eukaryota; kingdom Metazoa; phylum Chordata; class Mammalia; order Artiodactyla; family Delphinidae; genus Tursiops; species Tursiops truncatus. The sequence goes on along the minus strand of NC_047037.1, from coordinate 135,184,247 downwards.
TTCAGGACACAATCAATAGAAATTATGTGAGCTGAACAAAGGAGAGAGAAAATATCAGAAAAAAAAAATGAACAGAGTCTCATAGACCAGTGGGACAACAAAAGAGCTAACATTTGTGCACTGGAATCACAGAAAAAGAGAAAAAAGAGTATAGGTTGGAAAAATATTTTAAAAATAATGACTGAAAACTTTCCAAATGTGGTGAAAGACATATATCTACAAATAAAACAAGCTGAGTGAACTCTAAAAGGGATAAAACCAAAGAAATCATGTTCAGTCACATAATCAAACTTCTGAAAACTAAAGACAAAGAAAAAAATCTTGATAGCAATCAGAGGGAAATTATACATTACCTAAAAGGGAGAATAATTCGAATAATAGCAGATTTCTCCTTAGAAACCATAGAGTCAGAAAGAAGTTGTCATTTTCAAGTGCTGAAAGAAAAGAACTTCAACCCAGAATTTTTCTATTTCCAATGAAAACATCCTTCCAGAATAAAGGTGAAAGAAAAAAAACAACAACAACCAAACCAAACCAAGATGAATGAAGGTGAAAAAAAAAAGGCTCAATGAAGGAGAACAGTGCCAACAGATTTGCACTAAAAGAATGGCTAAATGATGTTCTTCAGACAGAAAGGAAATGATAATGGTAGGAAACATGGAACAACAGGAATGACTAAAGAGCAATAGAAAGGGTAAATAAATGAGTATAAATAATATCCTTTCCTCTTGAGTATTTATGTTGGACAGTGAAAGCAAAAAGTGTATCTCTATCTCCTTTGGTTCTAGTATGTAAATATAGTATTTCAGACAACTATATCATATGGGAGAAGAGAAAAGCAAATGGTGGTAAAATATTGATATTAGTAGACCACAGTAAGTATGTATATTCTATGTTCACTGTAATCCCTAGAGCAACCACTGCAAAAAGCTATATAAAGAGATATACCCCCAAACCACTTTAAATAAATCAAAATGGAATGCCAAAAAAATGTTCAAGTAACCTCAGGAAAATAGGAAAAGGGAAACAAAATGAATGAAAAGGAACAAACAGAAAATAAATAAAATGGCATAATATATCCTGACATGACATGTCAATTAAAAGAGATTGGCTGAATGGATAAAAGGAATGACCCAGTTGTATGCTATCTTACACAAAACTCACTTCAAATATAACAATATGGCTTCCCTGGTGGCGCAGTGGTTACGAATCCACCTGCCAATGCAGGGGACACGGGTTCGAGCCCTGGTCCAGGAAGATCCCACATGCTGCGGAGCAACTAAGCCCGTGTGCCACAACTACTGAGCCTGCGCTCTAGAGCCCGCGAACCACAACTACTGAGCCCGCGTGCCACAACTACTGAAGTCCGCACACCTAGAGCCCGTGCTCTGCAACAAGAGAAGCCACCACAATGAGAAGCCCGCGCACCACAACAAAGAGTAGTCCCCGCTCGCCGCAACTAGAGAAAGCTCGCGCAGCAACAAAGACCCAACACAACCAAAAATAAATGAAATAAATAAATTTTAAAAAAAGATAAAACTACTTAAAAATATATAACAATATAAGTAGCTTAAAGGTAAAAGGATGGAAAAAGATACAATATGCAAACATTTTAAGAAAGCTGGAGTGGCGCTATTAATATAGGACAGAATAGACTTCAGAGCAAAGGAAAGTACCAGGGTCAAAGAGGGACATTACACAGTGGTAAGGTCAGTTCAACAAGAAGATATAACATTCCTAAATGTCTGTGCACCAAACAACAGAGGTGTAAAATACTTGAAGAAAGAACTGCCGGAACTCAAAGAAGAATAAGTACTGACAACTGTAGCTGAACTTCAACATCCCTATCCCATGACTGATAGAACTCCTAGGAAAACAGTCAGTAAGGATATAGAAGAACTGAGCAATACCTCAGCCAACAGGATCTAATAAACACTTGTAGGACACTCCACTCAACACCAGCAGAATACATCTCATTACGTGCTCGTGGAACATTCACCAAGACTGCTTTACGACCCATGATATAACCGAACTTCAACAAATTTAAATCCTAAAAAGAATGTTCTCTGACCATAATGGAATCAAACTGGAAACTAATAACAGAAAGATAACCAGAAACACTTGGAAATTAACAAACTTCTAAATTAGATATGGGGTGAAGAAGTATCAAAGGAAATAAAAAATATAAAGAAATGAATGAAAATTACAATATACCCGATTTTGTGGGATGGAGTTAAAGTATTGCTGAGAGGGAAATTTATAGCACTAAATGCTTACATTATAAAAGAAGAAAACACTCAAATCTATAATCCAAGCCTCTACCTCACGAGACCAGAAAAAGAACAAAATAAAACCAAAGCAAGGACAAAGAAGGGCATAATAAAAAGCAGAAATAAATGAAACTGGAAACAAAACAAACAAAAATAATGTAGAAAAATCAAATTAAAATGTGGTTATTCGAAAAGAACAAGAAAAGTGATAAACCTCTAGAAAGACTGACCAAAAAAGAGAGAAAGCAAATTACCAATATCAGGAATGAAAGAAGGGGTATCTCTAAAGACATCAAAAGGATAACGAGGGACTTCCCTGGTGGCTGAGTGGTTAAGACTCCACATTCCCAATGCAGGGGGCCCGGGTTTGATCCCTGGACAGGGAACTAGATACCACATACATGATGCAACTAAGAGCTCACAAGACACAACTAAGAAGCCCATGTGCCGCAACTAAGGAGTCGGCGAGCTGCAACTAAAAGGAGACCACCTGCCGCAACTAAGACCCAGTGCAACCAAATAAATAAATAAATATTAAAAAATAAAAATGTTAAAAAAAAAGGATAATGACATTTGAATTACTGTTTAAATGGGAATGCAAAATGGTACGTCCACTCTGGAAAACAGTTCGGCCGTTTCTTATAAAGTTAAACACACGTTTACCATAGAATCCAGTAAACAAACCCTTGTGCATTTATCCCAGCTTGCAGGATCTTAGTTCCCTGACCAGGGACTGAACCTGGGCCCTCTGCAGTGAAAGCACAGAGTCCTAACCACTGGATCGCCAGAGGCTTGCTTTCTTTTTTTTTTTTTTTAATTTATTTATTTCATTTATCTTATTTTTGGCTGCACTGGGTCTTTGTTGCGGTGCGCGGGCTTCTCATTGTGGTGGCTTCTCTTGTTGTGGAGCACAGGCTCTAGGCACGCGGGCTCAGTAGTTGTGGCTCACGGGCTCTAGAGCGCAGGCTCAGTAGTTGTGGCACACGGGCTTAGTTGCTCCATGGCATGTGGGATCTTCCTGGACCAGGGCTCGAACCCGTGTCCCCTGCATTGGCGGGCGGATTCTTAACCACTGCGCTACCAGGGAAGCCCCTAGGCTTTATTCCTAATAACCAAAGACTAGAACAACCCAGATGTCCGTCAGGTAAATGGATAAATGAACTGAGGTACACCCATAAAATGGAGTGTTAGTACTCATTAAAAAAGATCAAACTCTCTATACACCCATGAACATACCCCACTCGCCTTTGGATGGATCTCAAAAGCACTGTACTAAACGAAAAAAGCTAATCTCAAAAGGTGACATTTACATAATACGTATGATGTATGATTCCATTTATATAACATTAAAGTGATGGAGAACAGATCAGCGGTTTCCAGGGGTTAGCGCTGGGTGGAGGGTGTGACTATACAAAGCAGTGAGTGACGTGAGGGTGTCGCTTTGTAGCGAGGGAAGAGTTCTAAATCCTGGCTGTGGTGTTGGCTGCAAGAATTTGTATGTGGGAACTAGACGCACAGACACACACACAAAGAATGCATTGTAGAAACTGGTGAAATCTGAAAAAATCTCAAGTTGAGTTATGGTAATATTCCCACATCGATTTCCTGGTTTTGATGAGGGACTATGCTTATGTGAGATGTTATCATGGGGGAAGCTGGACGAACAGTACACAGGAACACCAGGTACTATTTGTGTAACTTGTTGTGAGTCTTAATCTACTTCGAGATAAAAAGTATTAAAAAAAAAAGTGGTTTGTACACACGGGGCATATTTCATATTGACGCTCCAAATAAAAGCTAAATTCGTGAGATGATTCTTCAGCCAAGATGATCTATTTTAGAATCTCTAATATTCCTTTCTTAGCTGAGTGATAAACCTTACAAGCTGAAGGAGTCCTGGGTGAGCAGAGCCAGAGAAAGCCCTGAGCCAGAATGTCTGCACCACTGTCAAGGTCGCAGAACCTCGTTTAGGCTGGCCACATAACCTTGCTGAGCCCATTCCCCATCTGTGAAACTCACCTGCCTCAAAGGGTACCTGCTAAAGAACACAGCCTACTGTTGGGAGCCAGAGGGCTCAGACTTCAGTCCAGGGTGTGCCAGTTAGTGGCAATGCAACTGTACGCAGGTGTTAATCTCTCTGAGCACCAGTATCCTGATGTGAAAATGGAGCTAATAAAGGACAATGAAGAAAACTTAAAAGATGGGAAGGACTTCAATGGACCTGGAATGAGCCACACTCATCAGCTTAGAGGGAACAGTGTTCCCTCTAGACCTTTCTGATCCCCTCATCAGGGGCCTTTGTAGCCTGTCCTCCTTTCATCCTAGACAAGCAGCATTTTATCGTCCCTCCTGTTTAAAAAATAATTGCTTTGAGCCGATTTACTTCTTTTGAGATCAATGCAAAATTTATGTCACTACGAGCCAAGATGTGAGAAGCTGCTCAGTTCTGCACCGAGTGCCTCGATCGACCTCTTCCAGTGCTACCTGATGGTGATCAGTTGGGGGTGAGGACCCCAGAGGAGAGATGCCAGACCTTCCCCATTCCTGCCTCTTTTGATTTGGTCTCAACTATTCACCAGGGTGTGCAACTCAGGAGCTTCTGGATGCCTCTGCTCCCTTGACTGGGGCGTCATTGCTCCATGGGGCCAGTCAATGTCCCGAGACTGTCAGAGAACGTTCTGAATCCCATCACCCCAGGACCTTAGGGAAGCTGGGGACGATGACAATACAGAGGCAAGGGCTTTGCAAACTGTCAGTTAGTAAAAAACGGAAAGGGGTAAACATGTTTACTTCTTCCTCTTATTTTTTTAAAACAAGGACTCAAACAGGTATTTTTATTTTATTTTATTTTTTATTTTTTGGCTGCATTGTGTGGAATGAGGGATCTTAGCTCCCCAGCCAAGGATAGAACCCGTGCCACCTGCAGTGTAAGTGCGAAGCCCTAACCACTGGACCGCCAGGGAAATCCACTCTACTTTTTCAAACATGTGGTATTTTTTTTTTTTTTTTGGCGGTACACGGGCCTCTCACTGTTGTGGCCTCTCCTGTTGTGGAGCACAAGCTCCGGACGCGCAGGCTCGGCGGCCATGGCTCACGGGCCCAGCCGCTCTGCGGCATGTGGGATCCTCCTGGACCGGGGCACGAACCCGTGTCCCCTGCATCGGCAGGCGGACTCTCAACCACTGCGCCGCCAGGGAAGCCCCATGTAGTATTTTTTAAAAAAAAAAAAACAGCACTTGAGCTATCCAAAGTGGAGGGTATTTATTTGGAGAAATTCCTCTTTCCCCAAGGGCCCCCAGACTATCTCCTATTTAAAGTCAGCATTATGCTGACTTTCATATATGTTGTATGTATATAATATTATGTTGCCTCTACTTCTCTCTCCCTCTCTGAGCCATGATTTCTCAGAATTGGATGTTTACACCCTGCCATAGTCAGATTCTCCATACCACTGATTGAAAAAGGCCATTGTCTGTTCTCTTGTTCCACACATCTAATACTGTCTCTTTAGCTCTCTGGGCCTCACCCCAGGTTTTAGGAGAGTGTGTGATGGGACATGGGGGAGAGAAGGCGCAGGTGTTTCTTCCAAAGTGAGAAGGCATGGGGCTTCCCCGGTGGCACAGTGGTTGAGAATCTGCCTGCCGATGCAGGGGACGCGGGTTCGTGCCCTGGTCCCGGAAGGTCCCACATGCCGCGGAGCGGCTGGGCCCGTGAGCCATGGCCGCTGAGCCTGTGCTCCGCAACGGGAGAGGCCGCAACAGGGAGAGGCCCGCGAACCGCAAAAAAAAAAAAAAAAAAAAGTGAGAAGGCATGGCAAGGCTTGTACAATGCACTGCCTACCGTACTCGCCTGCTGAGGAAGTGAACTTCACGCTGCGCTTCTGGACCACTGTCTGATGGCCAGGGGCATAAAGCACCACCACAGATGCCGCCTGTGAACTAGAGGAAATGTGGTTCCCGTTGTTCTTTCTCCCCTTTAAATCCTGTAAGTATGCAACGAAGTTCAGCTTTGCCTCTGCACTGAGCAAAGTCTCTGGAGGGCTGCCACCACCTTTAACGGCATTCCTGGCCACCCTCTGATCCAAGCAGCCTCCTGCTAGTGATTCAAGTAAGGATTTGTCAATATCTGAATATTCACTTTCATACATTTGAAGTATTCAAGACGTTAGGTCATGAACATCTCCTTACCTGCTTTACAGGCTGAAATTATGTCAGTAGAAGTATAATGGTATTTTCACTGTTGCAAATATAAAATACTGTCATAATTAATACCCGTGAAAGCTGTTAATGTTTTGTCCTAAAATAATTAAGACCTTTCAAGTGGTTAATCAAGTAGGGACGCGGGCTGAGAATTAATAAAAATATTTAGGAAAAACACATGCCTTGTGAGCCGACAGATATTTATAAGAGCATTTTTTAAGAGGGTACAGTAAGAGATTTATATCATAATTCTATGTGGAAACAACCTGAATGTTCAACTGGTGAACTGGAACAAACCACAGAATGGAATACTATAGATAAATAGCAATAAAAAGAAATAAGCTACTGATAAATACAACAGAATGAATGACTCTCAAATACAAGAGGCCAGTCTCAAAGGCTACATACTGTCCAATCACATTCACGTTTATAGGACATTCCAGAAAAGATGAAACTATATGAACAGAAAGAAGATTCAGTGGTTGATAGGGTCAGGGGGTAAGGGCAGGAGATGCCTTCTGAGGGGCACGAGTGAACTTTCTGGGGTGATGGAAATGTTCTGAATCTTGACTGCCGTGGTGGTTACGTGACTACATGTGTTTATCAAAATTCATAGAACTGTATAGCCAGAACTGTATGTAAATTATACTTTAATAAGTCTGAGCACCCCAAAAGGATTTACACCGTAATTCTAATATTTGTAAAATTGTTTGTTATACTAGCCTTCATGATATTTAATACAATTCTTGAAAGCTTGTTTATTTTATTATATTCCATTTAGGCTACGTGTCTTAAGGAAAACACATTCCTGTTTGAGAGTTCTTTTGTATCTTGGAGGAGGATGAATTAAAACAGAATGCTCACTTCGCCAACTCAACATTTTATGAGGAGGGGGAAAAACCTTTAAAACCATGTATAATACCCACAATCATTCACTTTTGAAGCAGACAAAGAATACCGCGAGTATGAAGAAGAGAAAAGACTGCTACAGAAAAATCAGGTACTTCTCCAAAATCTTGCTCTGTCACTGGCCTCACTTAGTATCTGCACTGCAGGAGGGATCCAGCAGGAGACAGTGCTGAAGAAGCACAGCCAGACTTTAAAAAACAACCTAATAAAAACTAATAGCATTATAGGACTTCCTGGTGGCGCAGTGGTTAAGAATCCACCTGCCAATGCAGGGGACACAGGTTCAAGCCCTGGTCTGGGAGGATCCCACATGCCATGGAGCAACTAAGCCCGTGTGCGACAACTACTGAGCCTGCACTCTAGACCCCGCGAGCCACAACTATTGAAGCCCCCATGCCTAGAGCCCGTGCTCTGCAACAAGAGAAGCCACCGCAATGAGAAGCCCGTGCACCACAACGAAGAGTAGCCCCTGCTCGCCGCAACTAGTGAAAAGCTTGTGCACAGCAACAAAGACCCAACACAGCCCAAAATAAATAAATATCTTAAAAAATTTTAAAAACTAATAGCATTATAATAATTGATTTTTGTCTTGCCTTTTCAAAAAAAATAAATTTATTTATTTCTATGTTATTTTCAGCTGTGTTGGGTCTTCGTTGCTGTGCACGGGCTTTCTCTAGTTGTGGCGAGCGGGGGCTACTCTTCATTGCGGTGTGCGGCCTTCTCATTGCGGTGGCTTCTCTTGTTGTGGAGCACGGGCTCTAGGCACGCGGGCTTCAGTAGCTGTGGCACGTGGGCTCAGTAGTTGTGGCTCACAGGCTCTAGAACGCAGGCTCAATAGTTGTAGCGCACGGGCTTAGTTGTTCCGCGGCATGTGGGATCTTCCTGGACCAGGGCTCGAACCTGTGGCCCCTACATTGGCAGGTGGATTCTCAACCACTGCACCAGCAGGAACGTCCCATAATAACTGATTTTTAAAATAAAGTTTCAGATTTACCGATATATTTCCAAAGTTCTTCTACAATCACCTCTGCTGAGTACTCATTTAACGTCTGACCATTCCACCAACACCTGCCCTGGGCCCCTCTGGTTTCCAGCCATGTCGGCCACTCTGGGCCTGTCTCTTTTGGCGGGGGTGGGCTGGGGGAGGGCAGGACTTCTTACCTTGGATCAGAGGAAGGTAAAGGTGGTACTGATCAAGTTCTCCACTTAAGACAGCAAAAGCCTGGCGCTTTAGCAGCATGGCTTTCTGCTCAAAACTTGAGAACAGTTTTAAAGAACTGCTCTGCATGGCTGGAATAGAGCAAATAAGTTCCATTTAGTGAGAACACTACAATGAGAGGTAAGTGATGAGAAATCCCTACTATTCCTATCTTCCCTGGTGAAAGATCATGGTCTTGATTAAGGGCATGCAGTTGTTACTCAAGTATTTACATTTATAAAAGTTCTTATTTCTTTCATGATACTGAGTGATGGGGTATTTGAAGAGGATATGAGGTACAGGAAAGCACTCCTAACCAATTGTGGTCAACTTATCATTACTTTCAAAAGTATTTTCTCCGCTATAAAACTGCAAAAAAGGTAGTTGAAGGCGTTCGTGTCAATAGACTGGAAATGGGAAGGCTCATTGACGTAGTCCCGACATATTCTGCACATCACATTACACTCTGTGGCCGAAATGGCACTAAAAAAGGTTTGAGCTGGGCTCTGAAATACGTGGTAAAAGCTGGTTATGACCAAAAGGAATCGGTCCTTTAAAGTGTGACTTATGTGCACATAACAGAAGAACTTACTCATTAAATCTTTAAACATTGTTTTCTCATGAGTCAGAAGATGGTCAATAATGGATTTCCAACTGGATATTAAAAAAAGCAAAATTAATTAAATATGCAAAGGGTGACAGTCTGATTAAAAGCATCAAGAAAAGAACATGTCCCTTTAAGATCTATTAAAAACTGCTTTCTGAAAAGTTAGTGAAAGGGATGAATAGTTTTTATATAAGGAAACGTTAAGCGAAAGCTTTTCATTTATAACCTTAACATAGGGAATGAATAACATGGGGAATAATGAATAATTCCCAGCTCACAATAAAAGAAAACACAAATTGTCAAGGTACCTTGGCTTTCACAAGGGTTGCCCTTAAATGTGCTCCCACAGATGATGTCCATACACTTGTGTTAATGGAAAGAATGGGGGTTGTGAAGACAAACACCACTTGTTCTCAACGGGTTCCCCACAGTGCAACAGGATTACAGCCATGGCCGCTGGTGGTGGCTGGGCAAACCCTCAGCCCACATAAAGAAGCTGACCAGTCTCCACCGTCTCCCCCTGCCGTTAATGAAGACCTGTTCAGTCAAGCCAGGGGCAGAGTTACGGGTGGTTCTGTTGACCTCCAAGAAAAAGGCACAGCTAGTTCATCCTGTGCCTGGGATTCCATGGATCTCCGCTGCCCGCGCAGAGCCTGGCCAGCCTCAAGGTCTCAGTGAGGAATCGGGGAGTGTGAGCCGAGAAGTGGGATAAGGACACCTTAGTGTCACCATGGAGTCCCGTCATCTTAATGCTGGTCAAGCATTTTGTGATTACAAGATAAAGCAGTACTAGACCAAGTACCACTGGAACCCCATGCAATGCTCTTTAGGAAAAATGTGCTCTCTTACTTGAAATTCTTCTCCTGATTAAAAAAAGCCACCTTTGTAGTTTTGAGAAGACTTAATTCTGTTCCCAGAAATACACAGTTAACCCGTGAGTGGTGTCCTATGATTTGGGTTGATGCTAGCTGTGCTTCCATTTCAGGAATGAGAATTAATTACAGAAACCCAAACACTTTTCCACTTGAAGATTCAGGGCACGTTTTTTTTTTATCAGGACAGCATTTCTTACTGCACACAAGAAGTGTCCATCTGGAAGAAGGCCGGGTCCAAGAATAATTCCAGGACTTCTTTTTTCCAGGCTCGTTTTGTGTAGGCATAACCGCTTAGAGAGCTCAGCAGCTGGGCGCCAGCCCGGAAGCTGGGGGCATTGTAGGCACTGAAAGGGGTGGGAAGGGGAAAGGGCCAAGGTCAGAGATGGTGCAAGGAACCCCGCTGGACACATTTCCCATAAGCTACCTTTCCACACGTGGGTGGGGTACAATGGAGAAGGTGGCGTTACCTGTGATTGCGTAAGTAAGGAAAAACATAGTAAAGCAAACGTGAGATCAACGGCACCGCTCTCTCCTTCTCATCACTTCGATAAACCATGTCCAGGAGGGATGCCAGAACCTAGAAGAACAGGACCACCAGAAAACAGAAATCTCCTAAAGCAGGCGGCAATACAAAATTCAGTCCTCGGGGTATACACAGCCTAACAAGAAAACTCCACGGGGCAGCTTGAGGCCAATTCTGGCTTATGAACTCACCCGGGACGGTGCAGCCCGTGCGCCCTGGCCCCTGAGAATGAACGCCCTCACAAAGCCTCACTTCTGTGGGGGGATGACAAGCCAGATGCATATGTACCTCTGCCAGGAGGGAGAGGGCTTGCACGCTGTACACCGAAGGGGCAGACGCAGGCACCATTGCTGACGCGGGGGCAGCAGCATCTGCTGAAAGAGGCATGTGTGTTTTAATCAGGACAATAGGTCACCATTTATGCCCCCAAAGCATCAGATGAACTTGAGTCATGAGCTCCCGCCTTTCACACTGACTCTGTACGTACGTACATGTTACGTATTCTTCTCTGCTAACATGTTCAACTTCAGCAACTAAGAATCTGGGTATTTTGATCAAATAAATCAGCACCAACTCACTGTCTTCCTCCCTGCTTCTATTCTCATCACCATGTTTGGAGCTTCAACATCCCCCTGGATGACCCCTCTAACATCCTGGCCTCCGAGCCCCTTAGTCTTTTCTTTTCCAGCAAGCTTTTATTTTGTTCCAGCTCAGCCAGCCACTGTCACCATCATACCCTTGACCTCATGAATTTCCAAAGTCTCCATTTGCAGCACCCTACAGTGACCACATCTTACCTTTCCGGCTCACTTACTCCTGGAATGCTGCTCTGACAATTTCCTGAAACCTTGCACAAGCCTCCAACCCCCTGAGTTCACGTCCTTCACTACCTATCAATCCCCCCAGGTCTTCACTTCTCTATCTCCCCACCCACACCCGTGGTCTATCGTCCACCTTGCAAACATCCTTCACTTTTTTGCTTCTCTCTCCCTCTGAAGCACTCACCTAGAAAAATGCAAAGCTGGCTAAACCCAATGATTGCCTATGCAGTTCTATGCAGCTAAATGCTCTGGAGAAAACCAGACTACTCTGAAACAGATCTCACTTTACTTCATGACTGTGCAACTCAAAAATGACCTGATGCTACTAGATAACCCTCCCCCACGTCCCTCAGCGCTGTGCTGGCTTTCCCAGTCTCCAACATAGTTCTTTCACCTCCTCCCTCCATAACCATCGATACCTGTCCCTCCTCAGCTGGTAACCTCATCTCATGTTTCATTTAGAAAATTAATGTAAACAAACAGAAACGCCCTCAGTTTGGCCCCTATGTGTTATTAACCTGGAACATTTATATCCGTGTTCTCTGCCTTGTCTCCGGTTTTGTTTTGTTTTTTTTTTTTGCGGTATGCGGGCCTCTCACTGTTGTGGCCTCTCCCGTTGTGGAGCACAGGCTCCGGACGCGCAGGCTCAGCGGCCATGGCTCACGGGCCCAGCCGCTCCGCGGCATGTGGGATCTTCCCGGACCGGGTCATGAACCCGTGTCCCCTGCATCGGCAGGCGGACTCTCAACCACTGTGCCACCAGGGAAGCCCTGGCAGGCGGATTCTTAACCACTGCGCCACCGAGGAAGTCCCATGACTTTGGTTTTTGGTTTAAACAATTGATTGAGGTGGAAAAGTCTGAAGCAAGAACATTCTGGAGAGGGAGATGGAGCTTGGGTTTGCATGTGTTACATTTGAGATGTCTGGGAAGGAATCAGAAAAGGTCAGCAGCGTAGGAGGAAAAACCAAGAGAACATGGAGTCGTGGAAACTATGAGAAGAGAGTGTTTCCAGAAGCACAGTGTTTCCGGAAACACTCCAGAGAGTGTTTCCTGTGCTCTGCAATGGGAGAGGCCACAACAGTGAGAGGCCCACGTACCGTAAAAAAAAAAAAAAAAGAATCCACCTGCCAACGCAGGGCTCGAGTCCTGGTCCGGGAAGATCCCACGTGCCATGGAGCAACTAAGCCCGTGCGCCACAACTACTGAGCCTGCGCCCTAGAGCCCGCGAACCACAACTACTGAGCCCGCGAGCCACAACTACTGAAGCCCGTGCACCCAGAACCCGTGCTCCACAACAGGAGAAGCCACGCAATGAGAAGCCCGCGCACCGCAACGAAGAGTAGCCCCCACTCGCCCGCAACTAGAGAAAGCCCATGTTCAGCAATGAAGACCCAACGCGGCCAAAAATAAATAAAACAAAAAACCAAACAACAAAAACCCCAAAGTCATCCTTGTTTGCCTTTTTTTTCTTTAAACTACCATTTCCAATCCATCGGCAAGTTCTGTTGATGCTGCACTCACACCAGTCCACCTTTCTCTAGAGCCCATGCCTCTAAGCCAACATCTTCTCCTGCCCAAAGCACCATGAGATGCTTTTAACTGAACTCCCAGTTTCTGTTCTCGGTTGCTGCAGCCCACATCGCTCCCGGCAGCCAAACTGATGTTTTCTGAAAACTCAATAAGAGCCTGTCACTGCTCCAAACAGTTTAATGGTTTCCCACAGCAAGTGGGCTGATGGCCAAGCTCTTAAGTGTGCTCTGCATCAAGCCGGACAACCTTCCACCCCTGCTCTCGCCCTGACCTTGCATGACCACACATTAGGCTCCAGCCAAGCTGATCTTCAGGTTTCCTGGGCCTGGCCCACTCCCACCTCAAGGACTCGCCATCCCCTCTGGGCAGCGCCTTCCCGGATCTTTGCATGGCTGCCCCCTTACGTTGTATTTCTCAGCACAACTGACACTTCCTTGGGGACATGTTCTGCAACATCTGAAGTGGCCCCCAGCCCCACTCCCATTAAAAAAAAAAAAACACTTTCATTTTGGATTTCCAGAAGAGTTGAAAGATACCTTTGTTAATTTACTTTGGACCATCACCTTCCGCATCCCCCCCGCCCCACGAGAGCAGAGGCCCTGCTCATTTTGTTTCCTGCTGCATCACCAGCATCTAGAACACAGTGCATGGCACACGCCAGACGCAAACGTACAGGAAGGACCCTGCACGTGCACTGCACACAGAAGAACTCTAAGTGGAGAAACACATCATTTGAAGCCTCATTCTGTTTCATGATTTAGACGGCCAGTATGCATACTTAGTTTGTTCAAGACTGAAACAAAGCATAGTGTATGATCCAAAGAGTCTTTCGGTACTCTATAATTCGCTAATTAAGTCTTATCGAGAAGCCCCCAAATCACCTCCAGCTTTGGAATTCTATGCTTTCTTTTTTTATTTTATTTATTTATTGCTTTCTTTTTTAAAATAAAAATCAGGTAATCATTTTACTACAGTACTGTCTTGAGGTTAAATTTAATTACTGCACAAAAGCCAGGCTCAGCTGCACTGGTGGTGGAGAAGCAGTTTAATCCCTACATCAGTACCTACATCGGGAATAACTGAGGGCAGATGAGGCAAGGAGTTGCATGAGCTCTCTTTCCCTAGAACCACAACTATAATCATAACCGCAGCCTGAGAAAGCATAATTGTTGGTTTACATTAGTAAATGACAGCATACTAGTTATAGGATCTTCATTACAGAGTGAAGTATAATTATTTTCTTATGTAAACCACAAAACTAGCTGTCAAACAAATATGGCAGGAGTAATGGAGGGGGTACTACGGCCTGTCTGTCTAACACCATCCTTCCTCCTCCTGCAAGAGAAGCCTCTCTTGGGTGGGAGCCCATTTCTCGGAGCTCTAGCGCACCAGCCTTTCCTCTCCTCCTCTGGGTCAGCCACAGGCCCAGAACAGCCGACCGGAATCTTTGCGTGAGACTTGATGAACTTCATCTGAACACCTAGCTCCCGCTCTGACTAAAACCAGATGTAGACGCTTGGGCTTTTCCTGTACGTGAGCCAGAAAGTTTTGTGCTGCTGTGTTTCTACACACCTGAAGTGAGTTTCGTTTACTTGCAAGAGAAAAGAGCCCAGACTTCTTGACACACCTTCCTTTGTATATTAAAAACCACAAATTCAGCTTTGCTTCTGCTGATATAACTACTACTAACAATAATGACAGAGGTCATAAAATATGACAGAACTAGAAGCTTTTGAACACTGACCTTGTGGTGGGCACTGTGCTATGTAGTTCCGACTGAGAACATAGATGTAATTTTTTTGCTCGTGTTAATAAAACTGAGACCAGGGCTTCCCTGGTGGCGCAGTGGTTGAGAGTCCGCCTGCCGATGCAGGGGACACGGGTTCATGCTCCGGTCCGGGAAGATCCCACATGCCGTGGAGCGACTGGGCCCGTGAGCCATGGCCACTGAGCCTGCGCGTCCGGAGCCTGTGCTCCACAACAGGAGAGGCCACAACAGTGAGAGGCCCACATACCAGAAAAAAAAAACAAACAAAACTGAGACCAAACTGATTTTCTTGTCCAGTGTTGAGCGACACTGGGACTGGGCATACTTTCCTGTCTGTGTTAAATAATACTGAGAGCTTGCAAAAATAATTACTTGCTCTAAGATATGCCTAATTCTGAAAGAAAAACTCAACCAACTAAAGTGGCTCACTTATCAAAACGAGCAGCATCTCGTCAACATCCCCTTCTGGACCCTCGCCTAGTGCTGTGCCCACCAATGCAAAGGTATCTTATTACTAACTCTGCCCCAGGCCCCACCTGGAAAGATCTGCCACAAACAACTCAGCCAAGGCCCTACAACCTTATAAATATCCTCCCCAAACCTCCCCTAGAGCTGAGACACCCCTATGCCCCAGCCAAGTTTCTCCCTCACTGCAGCAGGTCTAGTAACCTGAGATTTGCTCGATGATACATTCGTCCGGCGGTCTTCAGGGCACCGGCAATTGACAGTCTACCCTGTTGCATTTAATTCACTCCTCAGGAGTATCTGGCTGATCAGCGGTCCTCCGAGTAAACAGATGAGTCTCCTTTGAGAGTCTCCAGACCATTTTCCTAGGAAGCTGTAACTGACTATAAGGCTGGGCTGTGCCTACTCTGTGTGGCCTCCATGATAGAATCTTCACCACTCAGGCAATGACCAAACACAAGGGTCATCGAGAGGCAGGGGTGTGTTGGCCAGAAATGAAATACAACATCAACTGCCTGACGATAGTTAGCTGGTTTACTAAGTTTTCTTTCCACGGCTCCACAAAAAGAAAAACATACATTCTCCTGTTCTTTATCCCACACAGATTTCCATCACTGAGTCTGTGCAAATTATCTTGGGAAGTTACTTTCTTGGACCCCCATCTGGACCCCCAGTGAGGGCTTAACACGGTAGCGTGGGCCACTCGGGACCCTTCCAATGGAATCCTATTGTTCAGTATACATACAACGTATGTTGTAAGAAGTAAAGCCAGTTTACTTTTAAGGCAAAACTAGCCCCAGTAGCTGGCATTGGGCATTACTTTTTTTTTTTTTTTTTTTGGTGGTACGCGGGCCTCTCACTGTTGCCTCTCCCGTTGCGGAGCACAGGCTCCGGACGCGCAGGCTCAGCGGCCATGGCTCACGGGCCCAGCTGCTCCGCGGCACGTGGGATCTTCCCGGACCGGGGCACGAATCCGTGTCCCCTGCATCGGCAGGCGGACTCTCAACCACTGCGCCACCAGGGAAGCCCTGGGCATTACTTTTTGACCCTTCTACACCTACCGTGCAAATCTTCCTCATCATCAGATTCTTCTAGAGAGATCTGAGGCTGAGCCTTCACTTCCAGGTTTCTGCTCAGCCAGCTGGTTTGTTCCAAGGAAGAGCCAGCAATGTTCCCGACAGCTTCTAGAATTTTTTGAGTGACTTCCTGAGAGTAGTCAGGAGAAAGAGGAAAGGAAGTTAGTTAAGGAAAAGAATCCTAAAATAGCACCATCTGATATAAATATAATGCAAGCCGCAGCTGTGAACCATGCAGGTAATACCAAGTTTTCTAGGAGCTACATTAAAAGAAGAAACAAGTTCATAATGTTTAACACAATATATCCAACAGGGTATCAACATATAATCAATATAAAATTGTTAGCGAGGTTACGCATTCTTTGTTACGAAGTCTTTGAAATCTGCTGTGTGTTTAGTTACAGCACGTTCACTTCAGACAAGCCACATTTCAAGGGCTCAACAGGCACTCGTGGCTCAGGCTACTCTCTGACCAACTTGGGTAAAACAGAGACACAGGAAGTCACAGTGGCACAACACGTTTGGCAGATTAGATTTCCAGTTTCTTCAGGACCATGGATTCTTGCTAGAAATGCATCTTTGAATAATACAAGAAACAAAACTGCATAAATTAAATTGACTCGAGGGTGAAGTGAGGAGTCATCTGTATCAGGAGTTCCATGAGGAACGGATTTGGTCAAGTAGCTGGGACGGAGGTAGAAACACTGAGTGGGTATCATCGAGCGTTGCCAGCTAAGAGAGGCTGTACGTCCCTGACGTCTGAGAACTGAACAGTCCTGACTTCCACTACGAGCCCAGCAGCTGTGTTCGGGCATGAAGCAAGAGAACGTCTGCCTGCCGGTGGCAAGGGGGGTGCACCCGTGCGAACTGTCCGCGGTGCGCCTGGGCAGAGGTGTGGGGTGGATGACGGCGGTAAGGAAGGTCAAGAATAGACGGATGGACCTGGGGATGATCACACTGAGTGAAGTAAGTCAGAGAAAGACAAATACCATTTGCTATCACTTCTATGTGGAATCTAAAATATGACACAAATGAACTTAACTACGAAATAGAAACAGACTCACAGACGTAGAGAACAGACTTGTGGTTGCCAAGGTGGGTGGGGTGGGGGAGGGATGGAGTGGGAGTTTGGGATTAGCAGATGCAAAGTAGTATATATACAGGATGGATAAACAACAAGGACCTGCTGTAGAGCACAGGGAGCTGTATTCAACATCCTGTGATAAACCGTAATGGAAAAGAATATGAAAAAGGATATATATATGTGTGTATAACTGAGTCACTCTGCTGTACAGCAGAAATTAACACTATAAATCAACTCTACTTCAAGAAAATAAATTCTTAAAAGCAGATCAAGAAAAGGGGTTGAGGACTTAGAAGAGCTCCCATTTCAAGCGCAGTGAATGGATGGGAAAGAAGTTGGGGTGCCTGGAAACAGCAGGAAGGAGTCAGTGTCAGGGAGGCTGGGACATCCTGGGGTGGAAGCAGAGGCCCACCTGGCCCTCTGACGAACAGGAGCAGAGCGAGCCGCACCAGCTGCGGTAGTGCCTGTGGCTACCGTCCGGCCGATGGAAACGGAGGGGCCGCGGCAGGCAACAGCCCATGGAAGGGGGAGGGCTTCCAGGTGAGTGCAGGAGGTGCCACCCAAGGGCTGGGCTGCAGCACTTGCCCTTGGGTGATGCTTTCTTCTCTACTGGTTGAGTCAAAGGAGTCACTGTGCTTTACGCAGAACTCTAGTGCCTCAGAATCAGGAACTGGACAGATATTTCACAAACACCAGGGATCACAGCGATTAGCAGTAATATCACCAAAGCCATAAACTACACAACCCAGTTTAAAGGCTTTGACTCAAAAAGCTCCTCACTCAAGGATTATAATGGTTGCAAAATAGTGACTTTTCTAACTCCTTCATTACTTCTAATGTATTATTATATTTATTTATTTATTTTTTTGCGTTATGCGGGCCTCTCACTGTTGTGGCCTCTCCCGTTGCGGAGCACAGGCTCCGGACGTGCAGGCTCAGCGGCCATGGCTCACGGGCCCAGCCGCTCCGCGGCATGTGGGATCTTCCCGGACCGGGGCACGAACCTGTGTCCCCAGCATCGGCGGGCGGACTCTCAACCACTGCGCCACCAGGGAAGCCCCATCTATGTATTATTGATAGTTGGCATTCTACTCAAAGGAGAAGATTTTCCTTCTCCTATGGGTGAGTTTTACTTTGTTTTTCAGTGTTTCTGAAATTTCCTGTGGGTCTATATTGCTTTAAAAAGATGGGGGAAGGTTCTAAGGAAAGGAATCTGTGCATAAAGATAGACTTATTGTTCCAATCATGCTGCAGAGTAAGTCCGCATACATCTGTGGACAGTGGGAAGCGAGAGGGTGCCTTGTAAACTGCACGGTCGACTGGTCAAGTCTAACACGAGAACCTTCATCAGGAGATTGTACAGAGTCCTCTAAAGACAGTAACGGAGGGAATCAGACGCGGGAACAAATGCAAATCTAAGATCTGGTTCTGCCCAATGTTTACTCTCTCCAGTGAGAGCCTCTAAAGGTGGGCGATACTCCTGGGACAGTAACAGCCTGCCAGACTTGCACATACAGACCTGCAGATCTTTCTGATCCTTCTTGCTCTCCAGGTTGGGAGTTCTTGTTACAAAGTCGTTCAGCATGCTGTTGAGAGACAATCAGCTTCAGACCGAGAACGCTGCAGAAATAAAAACATGTTCCCGAAGAAAAATACAGTGACGTGAGTGCAGGGACACGGTACCTGAGAAGCAGAAAATAACCAGGGGGAGCAAGATTCAACTGCACGGACTCCTTTAACACACCCAACAGCGAAGGGAAGTTTGCTTGCAAGGCTGTTGCTGGGAGCCTATTTAAAAAAAAAGAAAGAAAGAAAAAATATCCAACCCTGAACAGGTCAAAACAAAATGTTACTTATAAGCACATTTTAGATCCGGGTGGTTGGAAAGCACAGGAAGATGGCATATCCGCCTGACCTGTTTGCTCTTTTTTAAATTACAATACACACAAGCTAAATTTTGGTATTCTGCCAAGAACTTGGAGTTTGGAGAGCTGCAACCCTGCTGACAGGTCAGATGCCCCTGGTTTCCTCGTCTATAACGTGAAAGCCTGGAACTAGAGGACTGTCTGATCTCTGGGCCTGTCTGGCTCTACCATTCAGCCTCTCTGACGTCGCTGGAAACACAGAGTCAACCATCAGAAGGTCACAGAGGGCAAGGTCAGGCCTCAGGAAAACAAGGACTCGGATTATGGCTACGGAGCAAGGCTGCACAGCACAAAAGGCAGAGCTTGGCCGCAGCCAGAGGGCCCCAGGTTCAAGTCCTCGTCCCTGACTTACTGCCTCCTGACTGACCTGGGCAGGGCCTCCTCTGTAAAAGGAGGCCGCAGCTCCTGCAGCTGCTGGGAAGGCTCAGATATCACTTAGGCCCCTGCAACAGGCGCTTGCTAGTGATATAATTCACATTAGTTACCACGAGAAGGGACCAGCTCATCCTTACCTCCTGCAGGAAAGAAGTACAGGGATGCTTGTGGTGCAGGATGAACAGCTGGTCTGAGCTCAACCCTAGACCCAGGGACTCCTGGGACCATGACCCTTCTTGCCACCTCAGGGTACAGTGAGCCGGAATAACCACGGAACATGAACCTGTTAACCGGGGAGCTTGCAGCTGGTGGTCAGATGCACTTATTGTGAACCCTCTGAGATAGATGAGAATACTGAGGCTTCCTTGAGACGGGGCTACACTCCCTTCACCCTCCTTACTGCAGCCGAGAACACCCCACACGATGGAGGGATCCGGGAGCCGCACCCGGGACCTGCCATAAGATCTGCACGAGGCCCAGCAAAGCGTCCTTTCTACCCGTGGAGAAACACCTGGGGGACTCCTACAGCTGAGACCCCTGCATGCGGACATTCAGCACAGTAAACCCACGCAGAAGCCATCCAGCAGAAAACATGGCAAAGCATTGAGGACAGCACCAAAAATAACCCCTTCTCCTTTTTCTAAAAGAGGTCCTTAAAATCCCCCCTCCTTTTTTGGTATCAATTTAACGCAAACTGGTTCTTCTAAAGTTTACCAGGCCTCACATAAAGCTTTGCTGACGTAAGTATTTAAGCTATAGCACCCAGACTTTAAAATGTCAGATTTGATCTCTGCAGAAAGAAAAAGTAAAAGCATCAGGGTATTCCCATGCCTCGAGAGGAAATAAGGACACCATTCAGATACTTTCTGAACTAAGCGTCTCCAGTAATCAAGAAACACAATGCGAGGGGGGTGGCAGGGAGGGATAAACGAGGAGTTTGGGATTAAAATGTACACACTATTATATATTAAATAGATAAACAGGGACTTCCCTGGTGGTCCAGTGGTAAAGAATCCGCCTTACAATGCAGGGAACATGGGTTCGATCCCTGGTTAGGGAACTAAGATCGCACATGCCGCAGGGCAACTAAGCCCGAGCGCCGCAACTACTGAGCTTGCACGTCTCAAGTAGAGAGCCTGTGTGCCGCAAACTACAGAGCCCATGCGCTCTGGAACCCTCACACCACAACTACAGAGCCCACGTGCCCTGGAGCCTGCGAACCACAACTAGAGAGAGAAAGCCTGCACGCCCCAACGAAAGATGCCACGTGCCGCAACTAAGACCCGACACAGCCAAAAATAAATTAAATAAATAAATAAATAATAAGGGACTTCCCTGGTGGCACAATGGTTAAGAATCCTCCTGCCAATGCATGGGACACGGGTTCGAGCCCTGGTCTGGGAAGATCCCACATGCCGCGGAGCAACTAAGCCCGTGTGCCACAACTACTGAGCCTGTGCTCTAGAGCCTGTGAGCCACAACTACTGAGCCCTCAAGCCACAACTACTGAAGCCCACACGCCGCAATGAAGAGTAGCACCCGCTCGCTGCAACTAGAGAAAGCCTGCGTGCAGCAACGAAGACCCAACGCAGCCAAAATTAATTAATTAATTTAAAAATAAATAAACCTTAAAAAAATAAACAATAGCACTGGGAACTATATTCAATATTTTATAATAACCTATAGTTATTTCCTATAGTGGAAAAGTATCTGAAAAAGAATATATATATATATATATTCCTATATATATATATATATATATATAGGAATCATTTTGCTGTACATCTGAAACTAACAACATTGTAAATCAATGATACTTCAGTTAAAGAAAAATTGGAAATACAATCAGAGGAATTATTTATAATCATTGCAATAGCATCTATAATTGAGAAACGTCTTTGAGGGGCTGCATTACCTTTGGATGAAAGCATAGCAAAACTGCAACACAGGGACATCCACGAGGGGCGATTTCTGAAAATTAAAGCAAAGCTAATTACTCCAAGTTGGTAGGAAATAAGGCTAAAAAAGAATTCAAATACAGAAATGAAACAGATTCTATATCCTAACAAAGCAAATGCTTGCAGCTAGAGTCTTTCAAATATAATAGAAAGTGAAACAAAAACAAATGTATCCTATGAGGCCCCAAATCATTAGTGCCCCTCTCATCAGACTCCCAGAGTCATTCCCTTTATGTTTACCTACTTCCCATTCCAGGCTTTTAACAAGTATTTAGGGAAGATTTGGCATTATAACTGAACCTCCCCCCAGACACAAAGTTGGTGGCCAAAGTTGGCCCTCGGGAGCTACAGTTGAGAGACAACGCCAAATTTGAATTCTTAGCTCCAGGAATTCCCTCAAACAGCCCAGACAACTTCCCTAAATCCCAAATGGCTGGAACTACTTAGAAATAGGTTTCAAGACACACATTTTTTCCCTTCTTGCTTGTAAAAGGCTATTTGTCGAAGTTACAGAAGTCGAGCCAATTAACTAAACTAACCACAAAATGTAATTTTGTTATTCAAAACGCCAAAAACCACTCAGCCAGACGACATCTAGGTTTTTTTGTTTTTTAAGCCCAGGAGTTGCAGGTGTCTGCAGAAACTCCGGTAACATGAAGGAACAAAACCTGAAAGCGCCTGCTCTGTGTGTAAAGCTGCTGCAGGGCCAGCTCCCCCGTGGCTGCAGCTGTGACCCCATCCGTGGGGACCGACCCGCAGCGCGGAAGATCAATCTCCTGCCAGCTAGACTTGCTCAGAGATATAAATGCCAATCCACCCAGGACCTGATGCTGCCGCTGCCCGCCTCCACCACCCTGCTCCCTCTCTTCAGGGTCCATTACTTTAACATTTACGTTCAAGAGTAAAAGGCAACAAGACTACCAGGCATTTGGGAGACTGGGGGCAGACGTCCGACAGATGCCGTGAAGTTGCCCGTGCCCATTTTACATCTGACTGTTTAAGCGCTTGGCCAGTTCCATAATCTGGCCTCACAGTGTAAATCTGCCTTATCTTCTTTCCCCAACGAGAATACAGGCTGACCGTAGGCAGGAACAGTGTCAACTATTTAGGGCTCCCCACTACGACGCAGACTTGATTTTCAATAAACACGTGGAATGAAGGAAGAGGACCAGAGCCCCGAGTGTAACTGACTGGTTAGAAGCCCCGAGCGGCCTTCCCAGTGTGGACATTTCTGCAGAGGGTGCCCCTGTGCCACGTGCCTTTCAGAGGAAGAGCTTCAAGTGGGGAGTTCTCCTCCAAGGCAGGCAGAGCCAAAACTGCTAAAGGTATTCTTGGTCAGCTTGTCCACTCTGGGGTGAGAATGGCTGAACACATCTCTGATTCCAAGGTTTAGCTTTTGCTCACCACCCTTAGTGTTATGGCCTTAATATCTAAAAAGAAAATTTCTTTTATTTGCTGTAAAATTTTTTTATTTGGGTAGAATATATTTGACAAAATCTACCATTTTAAACATTTTTAAGTGTACAGGGCATCCAGTATATTCACATTGTTGGGCAACTATGACCACCATTCATGTGCAGAACTTTATCTTCCCAAACTGAAACTCTGTCCCCATTAACTCCCATTCCCTCCTCCCCCGCAGTCCCTAGTGACCATCATTCTTCTTTCTGTCTCTATGGAGTTGACTACTCTGGGTCCCCCAGATAAGTGGAATCATATAATACTGTCCTTCTGGACAGTATACTGTCCAGTATACAATAATACTGTCTATTATTCCCCTTAGCATAATGCTGTCAAGGTTCATCCACGGTACAGCATGTGTCAGAATTCCATTCCTTTTTAAGGCTGAATGATAGACAGTCCATTGCAGGTACAGACCTCATTTTGTTTATCCATTCATCCATGGACACTTGGGCTGTTTCTACCTTTTGGCTATTGCGATTCATGCTGTTATGAACCCTGGCGTACAAATATCTGCTGGATTACAACTATTTTTTAGCAAAATCACTTGGTCCACTCCCTTAATTTTCACTTAGGGAATTATTCTTAAATTGTTCCTAACTGTATAATTTTAAATTACCTAAGAGAAGGCAATTATTTCAAAGTTGGAACAAATCCCTGCTTTCTATCAAATTAATTAAGAACAAAAGAGCTCCAACACTTTCAACGAAGAGGTCTGCTTTGGTAAAACCAAAAATCTCTCAGGCAGGAAACTGTTAAACCACACGGTCTGTTCTGTTGCAAAGTCACTGTGCATAAATGAAAAGGTGCCCCCCCTCGAAACTGGGCAGAAAAACTGTAAGAGCTTTGTGGTTCAATCACGTCACCCTTCAAAGGCCACTGCCTTCCCTGCAGCCAGATGAAATCTCTTCTTTCTCAGCACGTCCAGGATGAGTCAAGTCCTCTGATGTGTATTTTGTACCTTTGTAAAAATTATGCAGACTTTTAACTCGCCCGTTGACAAAGATGCTCTCCTTGACCTAGTCAGGCTCCTCTGAACCCTCTTCTTTTTCTTCTCCTTTTTTTTGAATTTTAAATCATATAGTGTTTCTTCCTCCTATAATATTTTTGCTTTCCAACAGTAAAAGAAATGGTACAAGAATCTGGCCCTTGGTCACAAGCCATTTTGGGGAATTCCTCAATATTCTCACTCCAATTTTTTTAACAATCAATGAATGAGGTAATCAATGACAGGGTTAATCATCAGATTCCAGAGCTTCTAAAATATCTCCCATTACTCAACAGTCCCTTTCTCTTTCTCTCCCTCCCTCTCCCCGCTCTCTCCTGCCCTCCTGAAAACATTTTACTGAAAATGCAAGAAAAAACTGAGAATTATGTTTCTGAGGAGAGCCCGAATCCTGAGATGCTTATGTCAGACTGTAGGGTCTGTGTTTACAATTTCCTAGCCTTTTTTTTTTTAAATTAATTTATTTATTATTAATTTTGGCTGCATGGGGTCTTCATTGCATGCAGGCTCTCTCTAGTTGCGGCGAGCAGGGGCTACTCTTTGTTGCCCTGCGTGGGCTTCTCATTGCTGTGGCTTCTCATGTTGCAGAGCACAGGCTCCAGGCACGCGGGCTTCAGTAGTTGTGGCACGTAGGCTCAGTAGCTGTGGCGCACGGGCTTAGTTGCTCCACAGCATGTGAGCTCTTCCCGGACCAGGGCTCGAACCCGTGTCCCCTGCATTGGCAGGCGGATTCTTAACCACTGTGCCAACAGGGATGTCCCAACGGGTTCCCAGCAGCTCAAGGCCACGGTCCTACGGGGATGACCTCAACCCCCTTAAAATGCCTGCCTAAGAAAGAAAGCTCAAGGCTTCTGAAGGAATCTGCTGTGTGTTTAGCCAACTCCTGATAGGTTCCTGACCTCCCTTTCTTTGAGCATTTATTAAGACAAGCTTACAGTTATACATCCTTGCTCTGTCCCTTGTGAGATGTATGTGTGTCTCCTACAACCCAGGGATGTCTTTCTCAAGGACCTGGCAGCCACCCCTCTGAAATACCATCATCAAGAAAGACAGGGCCCCTGTTTCCCAGTCTCCAGGGGAGCACAGGAACCTACCTTGCACTTTACAGTCAGCAAACCCCGATGGCCTAATTACATCCACCAACCCCCTTCTTGCTTGTTTGTAACTTTCCACTCCCCTGACTTTGCTGAAGCCCCTGCTTGTTCACCCTCCCTGCTCTTCATTCTCTGCTTAAACTACCCACTCACCTCTGCACAAACTGGAACAGAGCACAACTCCTTCCCCTGCTGCAGTAGTTACTAAATAAAATCAGTCTTTTCCACCTTTAACTAGTGTCTGGCTTTGTTTAACTCTGATGCCTTTTCAGCTGCAAGTTCCTTGAGGCAAGTGACATTTCTTCTTTCTAACAGAGTTATTCGATTTGAACCACTACCGGGCAGAGCACCCTGCAGTGGGATGTAAGGATGGAAGTCCGTCCTTCACCTTAAGTGGCTTGCACCCCAAAACAGGAGCCCATGAAGCACATTTCATGGAGCTCCGCAGAGCCCGGTAAGAACACCTTCGTTTTGCAGCCCCCGAATTCCGAGTTGCTGCCGTAACCTCTGTTTCCCTCCCCAACACAGTTTATAAGACGTGGAGTTAGAGAGAGTGCTGCGTTCCTCTGAGGGTCCCCAGGCTCCTGACCTCGTCCCCTAGGACCTGCGGCGGCCTCTTCACCACTTCCTTCACCAGGTGCAGCACCGTGTCAGTCTGCAGGGTGCTCAGCGCACAGATCAGGTCCACGAGGGTCAGCTGGGATGCGCTGGCCACCGGGACGATCTGCCGAGGAAAAAATCATTCCTTTAAGGCTCACAGAGAGAAAACAAGAACAAGAATGAGGCACAGAAAGTACTCTATAATACTTGCTCCTGGAAAAAGAGGTTTGTTTTAATCTTCTAAAGAAATACTTAAATGAAAACTGGGTAATGGACTCTAGTGGTGGGAACGAAGAGTGAGGTTAGCATTTAATCACAGTAACCTAATCAGTATCTGATACAAATAAGGAATAAAGCGTGTAGCTGATGATGGGCAGTCTCTCTGGTATGTTCAAGCTGAGAAAGCATTGTAGAAACAGATACGTTTAATTGGGAGGAAACAGGCTGATATCGAGACAGCCCCCAAAGTATGAGGACAGCAAGAAAAACAGGTAAATCAGGTTCACCCGAGCTGCCTGTGGCAGGCAAGTCCCGGTGAGGGAGGCATGTTGTGATGACAGAAGTCTGTGTAGGGTGGTGACATGCACTTGCAAGTATCAGGTTTCTCGCCCGGAAGCCCCAGCAAGTGCTAAGGTGGGTGGCCTGGGCCACCAGCCTCTCACACCTCCTCAGGGAACAGGGGCCTACGCTGGGCCATGAGATAGTGTCCAGGGGGTGGGGCAGACCCTCTGAGGGAGGTACCAGGTAGGAACCTGCATGGTCGACAGAGGGGACCAAGGAAGAAGTACGTGCTGGTATTGCAGAAGCACGTGAACCAAGCTCCCGGAGGACCTCGTGATGGACCAGTCGGTGGAGAAGGAATGGACAAAATGCACACTGAAGTCTGGGCGCAGGAATGCGATGATTTAAATTTTCTTGACCATCATGAACAAGCATTACTTTAATAAATTAAAAAAGCCGAGTGTAAATTATGGACGTGTCAGTGTAGGTTCAGCAACTGTGACAAGTGTAACCCCCTGACGGGGGCTGCTGGGGGAAGCAGGGCATGCACGTGCGGGGACAGGGGAATATGGGAACTCCCTGTACCTTCCTCTCATTTTGTTGTGAACCTAAAACTGCCTTAAAAAGAGAAAGTCTTTAAAAAGAGTAGTTAAAAAAAAAAAAAAAAAAAAAAGCTATCACGGGCTTCCCTGGTGGCGCAGTGGTTGAGAGTCCACCTGCCAATGCAGGGGACCTGGGTTCGTGCCCCGGTCCGGGAAGATCCCACATGCCGCGGAGGGGCTGGGCCCGTGAGCCATGGCCGCAAAGGGAGAGGCCACAACAGTGAGAGGCCCGCGTACCGCAAAAGAAAAAAAAAAAAAAGAGCTATCAGGTGGTGTTACAACCAGGGAAGGGCCCACAGGGGTCCTCATAGGTAGGATGGTGAACTGTTTCTTAAGCTGGGTGGCAGGTTCATGGCGGTGTTCTTCTTTAAAACGTACATTCTTGTAAGCACACTATTAGACAGTAGATTAAAAAGGTTAAATAGAAGTACAATCTACTCATTACAGAAAGATGTGAAAAGAGAGGTTGGGGGTGGCCTCCACTCCCTACCCACCCGACACCCCGGCTAGTTGTAACTGGCACAGCTAGAGTACATGATGCATTTAAAACGGTGGAACTGGGCTTCCCTGGTGGCACAGTGGTTAAGAATCTGCCTGCCAATGAGGGGGACACGGGTTCGAGCCCTGGTCTGGGAAGATCCCACATGCCGCGGAGCAACTGAGCCCATGTGCCACAACTACTGAGTCTGAGCTCTAGAGCCCGTGAACCACAACTACTGAGCCCACGTGCCACAACTACTGAAGCCCGCGTGCCTAGAGCCTGTGCTCTGCAACATGAGAAGCCACAGCAATGAGAAGCCCACGCAGGGCAACAAAGAGTAGCCCCTGCTCGCCGCAACTAGAGAAAGCCCGCGTGCAGCAACGAAGACCCAAAGCAGCCAAAAATAAAGAAAGAAAAGATTATAAAAAATAAAAGAATAAAAAATAAATAAAACAGTGGAACCACTGCCCCAGTCTCCCGTGTTGGCCTCTGGCGTCACTTTTTTTTTTTTTTTTTTTGTGATACGCGGGCCTCTCACTGTTGTGGCCTCTCCTGTTGCGGAGCACAGGCTCCGGACGCGCAGGCTCAGCGGCCATGGCTCACGGGCCCAGCCGCTCCGCGGCATGTGGGATCTTCCCGGACCAGGACACGAACCCGTGTTCCCTGCATCGGCAGGCGGACCCTCAACCATTGCGCCACCAGGGAAGCCCTGGCGTCACTTTTGATCACACATGACCCTCTGGTATTTTGTCAGAGTAAGTTAGTTCCTGCTTTCATTTCTGGCTTTACCTTTGTCTTACTGTGGCGTTTCACTTTCTTCCTGCCCCACACCGCTGCAACAGCTGCTGTCAGCTGAACTCCAAGATGGGCTGTCAAGGGGTTTAAGAAGTCTAAAATTTTTTGTCGTATGATCTAAAAAATAGAAAAACGAAGAGTTAGAGCAGAGTAGAATCAGGGCTACGGTGGACTGTGCACTTCACCACCAGCACCTGTAAACCCTGGGAGCCAGGGCGGGTCTTTGTCTCAGCATCCCGGGCACCAGGCCGCGGGAGGAGGAACTGGACGAGAGGCACGGCGGGCAGCCCAGGCGGACGGACAGATGGCTAGCGGAGCCGAGCAGGAAGAGACCCTTGGGAGGTGATGAATACCACCTCCAAGCAGCTGTGAGCAGGGCAGGGCTCCAAGGCAGCCACCCAAGGCTTTGCAGATACAGTGAGGAAGGGGGCGGGGGGGGGTACCCAGCAGTGGAGTCGGCACTGTTCCCATCCGGAAAGCCCCTAGCCTCACTTGTCTCAACCAGCCCTGGAAGGGCTAATATGCATCAGGAAGGATGTTTTTCAATTTCCAGAAATATGTACCATTTAACTAACTTTGTTATGTAACCAACTAAAAATAAACTCACAGCACGGCCCCGGACGTCACTCATCACCCTCCCTCCGGCTGCGCCTGGATTTTTCTCCATTCCTGAAACCTCCATGTTCCTTCCTCTATAAATCCTGTGGGTCTCACAGCCGCTAACACCTCCCTACCCAGGCAAATCCTCTCTTCCTGGGTCTCAGCTCAGCCCCTCTGCCTCAGGAAGGCCTCCTCGACCCCCTGACCAGGGGTCACAGCCTGTAAGAGTGCCCCGCATTCTTTGTAGCACTTCTCATCATTATTTTTAAATTGATGGTTAACGTCTGTATCCGCCAGGCAGACAAGGACTTAATTGCTCTATCTTATCCACTGTTGGATAAGCAGGACATGGTACACAGCAGCAGACATGCAAATGTTTGTGGAATGAATGAATTTACCTTGGGCTTCCTCTGTCCCCACTGCCTTAGTTTAGCATCTCCTTAGATACAATTGGCCATGGGATGGAGACGTCCTCTCCCTCCCGCTGCGGTTTCTGCTCCAGAGAAACCACGGGGGCCCCAGCTCAAGGCCTTGGGTCCTTCAGGGAGGGCTTAAGTTAAGTGCTCAATAAATGTTAGCCATCGCCAAAATGAATCCTTCCATCAGCCCAGGAGGTAGGCTACTAATAACAGACTCATTTCACAGAGGAGGAAACCGAGGCTCAGGCTGCGTGCCTGAGGATTTTCTGAACCTTTCTAGAGCTTAATTTTTAGGCTTAAATTAAGCAGTTTCCTGTGACAGCTTGAAATACAGCAGATTTCCCTTGGAGGGTATCTCTGGAACTGCCAGAACATTTTGGAGGCCACCTGTGCAACTGCCTGACTCACTATAGAAAGATCAGAAAACAGAAGTCAGAGGCGGGCTCCATTCCCTACTCACCCTCATCCCGGCATCACTGCTTATCAGATGCACGACTGAGGGCAAAGCACTCACTCTCTCTACACCCCAATGTCCTCATCTGTAATCTGGGAATAATAATAGTACCCAGCTTGCAGGTGAGGACTAAATGGGCCAATAAACGAAGAGTGCTTGGAGGATGCCTGGCTTCGTGTTTCCAACTGAGGAAACTACAGCACAGACAGGTTAATGAACTTGCCCAGGGTCCCACGAAGCACCTGAGCAGGGAGCTGAGTCCAGGTGATCTGGCTCCCCGTGTCCTGATCTGTTCTGCTCAGCCCGGGCCGCCAGATGCCAGCGTAAGCTCCGAGGCCGCACCTGGCACCAGGGGTGCTCAGCTAAATGAGACACAGCCAGATAATTCTGAGCCACCAGACACAGCAACCAGAGACTGAGCTGGGACGCTACCAAGAGAGAGTGAACTGTAACCGAGCGGGATCCTATGGGGGCCTTCCTGGGACAGAACCCTCCCCACCATGTCCTCTGCCGGCCTCTTGTTTGTAGAAAAGCTTTAGCCTCCCAGGCCTCCCCTGAGTCACAAAAGCCTGGCTCAGGAATGAATGATTGCAAGGATGTGAACACATGATGACAAACGTAGCAGTGGGGTGAGGAGAAGTGATAACAATTTAAATGGTAAATCGGCCATATGGCAGTCACAGAATCTTTAGTTCCTCCCTGAAGTACATAGATAAGTGTCTGAGGCATATTCCTGAGTTGTTTTACAGATACTAAAACCCCCACCAAATGGAAGAAGCTAACTGCATGATGACCATAAACAGGTAGCCCCCAGACCCGCTGGAGCCTGAGGATTAATGATGTTAACTCCTGTGACACGGCCCTGTTATCTCCTCATCAACCAATCAGAGAACTGTACATGAGCTGTTCACCCACCCTGCGACTCCCCTCCCTCACCTTACCCTTAAAAACTCTTCCCTGAAACCCATCGGGGGAGTTCAGGTTTTTTTGAGCATCAGCTCCCACACTTCTTGTCTGGCGCCTTAAAATAAACCCCCCACTTTCCTTTAACACGACCTGGTGTCAGTAGATTGCCTTTACTGCGTGCAGGCGAGTGGACCCAAGTTTGGTTCGGTAACAGAACTAGAAATGCTCTGGGTTGTGAGCTTCTGGTTTAATAAAAAACTCAAAGACACCTCAACACTTGTTCAAGGCACCACTGAAAGCAGAATGTAAGAGCTAAGCTGTCTTAGTAGAGATGCTTAACAGAAACAGGTTGAGGACTTTAGGTACCCTACCTGGAACCCTCAGAGACTTTATGTTTGGCTTAAAAAAAAAAGGGGGGGCCAAGGGGAAAGAATAAACTGAAAACTACTCACAAAGCTTTTCTTTCCATGAATAGGAAACTTATTCTAATAAACAAACTGGAGATTTCTACTTCCAACTTACTTCTAATGTGGGTTTCTCTGAGCACATTACGTTTGATTATTTACGTATATAACCCTGTACATTTTTACTTTTTGGTGGGACAATACAAGAAGAGGAAGTCGTAAACACACAAAGGAAGCTCTCTCACTTTGGTGGTTTTAAAGTAAACGGAAGAAGATCCCTTCGTGGCTCCAAGGAGATCCATGGGTCTCTTCTGAGTCTCCTCCTTTCTGAGAACATTCCAGAGAAGGGCCATGGTATTAACAATTCGAGGAAGCTCTTCCAGAATAGCATTCTTGGCATTTTTCAAATTGGTAGAGTCACTCACAGCAGCGGTCTAAAAACGAAAACGAACACGTGAGACTCGCTGCGTCTGCGGTGGCACCGTCTCCCTTTCCACGAGGACAGGGTGCTGGTGGGATAAAGTCTGGGCTGTAGCACTCTCCAGAGCAAGTCCCACGTGTGGTCTGGAAGTAAAACGCCTCCCTGAGCATTTAAACCCATGATTTTCTTTCAAAGAGGGAGACCTGTGCATCTGAGGCTCCTCATTACAAACTCTTCCAACCACTCAACCGAAGCACTAGCTGACTTCTACAATCTGCTCCCAGATAGGGTAGAGCAACCAACAGCTAAAACGTCTTCAAACTCCATAAGGCCAAGTAAAAAGTACCCGGAAAAAAGATGACACTCTATCCCATACTGGTGGAGGGCTGAAGTCGCCCACAGAGAGCGCCAGCAAGAACAAAACCACGTTTGCATTACTTACATACATACATTTGCACGTATATGTGCATACACTTCATTATTTGCATGTGTGTTCATTTGCATTAACGTTTGCGTATAGGTTTGTATGACATACATACATTTCTTCTTTGAAACAGACGTAACCCCAATGAAAACAAAACAATATATGAAAACTGTCTCGAACTCAGGAAAGAAATGATTTACCTTTTTGTTTTGGTTGGGTTGTTCCAAAAGACAAAAATGACTAATGGTTGTTAGACCTTCCAAAAGAGTGAGTGGATAATCCGGAGAAATGTTTTCCCTCTTGGAGGTCATGCTTTGGTGAAGAAACGAGAAACTGGTTTTGAGAAT
Organism: Tursiops truncatus; assembly: GCF_011762595.2. Lineage (NCBI taxonomy): Eukaryota > Metazoa > Chordata > Mammalia > Artiodactyla > Delphinidae > Tursiops > Tursiops truncatus. The sequence continues at coordinate 135,152,148 of NC_047037.1, read as the reverse complement.
CTTTAAGAATGAGGCCATAAAGGTTTTTAATCGTACACATAAACACGGAAACCACAGAGATATCACGATCTTAAAAAACTGGGGCTCTCATAATGAAATACTGTTACAAAAAGGACAGGCATCATTTGTGCTGTTTTTACATTGATACAGTCGTTTTGGAAAAATGTTTCCAGGTGTTTTAGAATGTCTGTGAAGATCCTCATTTTTCTTTCTGCTTTGCAACACTAATGAAGAGAGACTGACTTGTCCTGTAACACTCATCTAGCCTGGGGAGTCATGTGGAATTGAAACTAAAGGAGCTGAACATTTAGTTCCTGGTTACCCCTTTTGACAATGCTAACTAGGCTTTTGATTAGGTTGAAATTATCCTCCAGTTGGCTTCTAGGGGAAATCAGCCGTCTGTGACTAAAGCTGTCATTAAAGAAACAGTTAACACATCAAAGGGTTCACCGTACCTGATAGAGAGCTTCACCGATTCGCTTTCATACTGCTTGACCAGCTCGTCCAAGTTTTTGCAAATCTGGACGAGGAAGGGGGCCACCGTCCAGCCCAGGGACCTTCCGAAGTATGGCAAGGAGTGCGTGACCAGGCTGACCCAGGCCGGGTGCATGCCATAGCCGTAGGCCGGCTGCAGGCCCCTCACCACGGCGGACACCAGCAGCCCCTGCGAGGTGAGCCGGTGGGGCTGCACATACTGCAGGGAGCTGATGGCCTCCTGGAAGCTCAGGGTCTGCCGCCACTCCCGGGACAGGTCCGCCTGGTGTTCCGCCTCCTCGTGCACCGGCCCCAGGTGGTGCTCCAGGATGATGAGTGCCTGCAGCAGCTTCAGCAGCTCAATCTGCAGGGGGTGCTCGCTCCAGATCTGGTCCTGGCCCAGGTTGATGACATTCTCCTCGAACAGGCTGTCCTCCCGCTGGGCGTGGCCCCGCGCCGCCACGGCCAGTCCATAGCGCTTGTGGCTTGTATACATGGACGCGGACAGCGAGAGCAGTACGAACTCCTGAACCCTGCACCTCTGCAGCAGGCTGTGGATGAACTCCACGTTCTTCCCTTCGGCTGACTTGGCCACCGAGACCAGCTGCGTCATCATTCTGATCAAAACTGCGACGCTCTTGACCTGCACGTCCCGGTTGCCGAGGACGTCTCGGTGGGAGACCTTCAGGTAACAAGGGTAGTAGCTGCGCAGGAAGCTCAGGCACAGGTAGGTGAGGAGCTCGATCAGCAGCGAGTGAGGGCACACATTGGGAGACTGGGTCTGGAGCTTTCCGTAGAAGCTCTGGCCGACGAGGGCCTCCTGGTGGCGAGCCAGGAGGTTGGAGACGAGGTTGAGGTGCGCGGTGGAGCTGGTGTCCATGCTGGTCCGGGACATGGCCTCGATGAACTCTTTGGGGTTGGTCTTGAGCACGGCTTCGAGCACGGAGAAGGCGTACAGCACTCGCCGGGAGTCATAGGGCTGCGGGTAGAGCAGGATGTGCTTAAACAGGGCCTCGATCGCCTCCTGCCTCTCCCGCTGCTGCTTCAGCTGCCGGGCCACGCTCAGGGCCTGCAGCTCCGCGTCGGCCTCCTCGTCGCTGGACAGCGACTCCGAAGCCTGGGTCTTGTCCGAGTCCACGCGCGCCAGGCTCCACTTGACAGTGGACTTGAGGCTGGCTGCCGGCTCTGGGGAGCCCTGGGCTGCCGCGGGGAGGGGCGTGCGGCAGAGCTCGCCGCCGCTCAGCTCCTGGGGCTCGTGGGACGGGGAGGAGAAGGGGGACGTGTGCTCGCTCTCCGTGGGGCTCGTGTCCGCGGACTCGGTGCGCTCGCTGTCGTCCGCGGTGTCGCAGGCCGCCCCGTCCAGCAGGTCCGCGCAGCAGGCAAGGTCTTCCTCGCTGGGCTCGCGGCCTGGCGGGCATACCTCGGGCTCCTTCTCCACCTCGGCCCAGATGGCCTCGCGGTCCACGGTTGGGAACTGGCTCAGGGGCGCTCTCTCTTCGCCACCACCCTCCTGAAGCTCGGGTGCGCCCCACGCCTCTTTGAATGAGGTTCGCTTCCTGTTAAACCAATGACGCCAGTCTTCTGAAAATTACAGAACAACAGACGACTTCAGAACAGGAGGGTCAGTTATGACAAGTCGCTTCTAGAGTGATCTTTGTCTTAAAGCCAGGCAGAAAGATCAATATTAGTAAAATTCTCCTGTGGGAGGAGGGACAAGATAAATTCTTTGCGACAACGTGGATGGACCTGGAGGGTATCATGCTTAGTGAAATGTCGGACAGAAAGTCACAAATACTGTATGTTACCGCTTATACGTGGAGTCTAAAAATTAAAACAAGTGAATGAATGTAACAAAGCAGAAACAGACTCACAGTCACAGAGAACAAACTAGTGGTTACCAGTGGGGGCAGGGTGGCAGGGGGAGACACGGGTAGGGGATTACGAGGCACAAACTCCTGTGTATACAAGAAATAAGCTACCAGGATACACTGTGCAGCACAGGGCATATACCCAATATGTTATAATAACTATAAATGGAGTATAACCTTTAAAAACTGTGAACCACTATCTTGTGCACATGAAACTTACATCGTATTGTAAATCAGCTATACCTCAACCAAAAACATAAAGTGTAAAAACCACAAAATAAAATATAATTCCCCCATGAAACAACAACACTAGAGTCTAGATTACATTACAGATGGAAGGCAGACAAGCAAAGTGAACAGGCCTTTTATAATGTTCAAGAAATTGGATCATTTAGTTACATTGTCATAGGAAATATAAATATCCCGAGTTTAGGGGAAGGGTGATTTAAAAAAAAAAAATGCCTATCATTTTCTCCCGGGAGTTTCCTTTCAAAAAAGGTATCCTACAGAAATGTCAGCAGAAGGTCTTCAAAGCTAAGAGGGTATCACTGAAACGTCTTGAATAAAAACAAACTGGAAAGCAAACAAGACATCCACAGTAAGAGGACTGAAAACACTCATGCCACAGGCATGCAGAGGGCTACTGTTTGGTTTTTTTTTTTTTTTTTTTTTTTTTTTTTTTTTGCGGTACACGGGCCTCTCACTGTTGTGGCCTCTCCCGTTGCGGAGCACAGGCTCCGGACGCGCAGGCTCAGTGGCCATGGCTCACACGCGCAGCCGCTCTGCGGCATGTGGGATCTTCCCAGACCGGGGCACGAACCCGTGTCCCCTGCATCGGCAGGCGGACTCTCAACCACTGCGCCACCAGGGAAGCCCTGTTTGGGTTTTTTAAAGATACTTTTACACGTATGATATGGAGCAATGTGTGGAGTATATTAAGTATTGAAGAAAAAAGACTAAGCTGCAGAATCTAGCTGTACAGAATAAGCCCAGTTAGGGGAGAGTGCCTGTAATATGCAGCTATGAAAAAGTCTGGAATGACAGCTACTGAACCATTAACAGTGAGGCGCTCTATCAGCCGGCATCGCGAGGGACTTTCACTTGTGCTTTTGCTTCCCGACTGAAGATTCCAGTTCTTAAAATAAGCACGCTAGTACCTCTGAGATCAGAAAATACACAACACTTTAAAGTGCTCAGGTCTCTTTAAAAAAAGGAGTGAAAAGCCAGATGTCTTTGGTACTGCCAAACATTTGTAATAGGCAGCTTCCAGCAAATCTATTCCATGAACACTAAGCCAGGTTAGGAAAGGAGGAGGAATAAGATTTTAGAAATAGAGGAGCTGCCTGGTGTGCACAACAGTATTTAAAAAGTAGATTTCTACAGGCTCACAGAGGTAGCATGCAGGGTAAGCAGAACCCTTCTAGTTGTTTCCAGGGAGAGAACGTGGCAGAGAAAACGCATTGTCTCTTACTAGGCAGGTAGCATTAAACGTCAATTAGAGGGGGCAGCAGGGAGTGCCACGAGACTTTTAAAACCCAATGAGCCGTGGAGTGAAAACTTTCTCGTTAAAGCAAAGGAATGCTTAAAATCTAGCTTCTCTTAATGAAGAGCAAACTTTTAAGAAGGTGCTTAGTTTATACTTCTTTGCATTTTACTTTCTTATAATTGTGGAGTAATAAAATGCCTCTTCTTTGAGGAGGCACCTAAAGGAAAACCAGAAGTTACAGTTTTAGGCAAGGAACCCTGTAAGGAAAGGAAACCACCTTAGGAATCTTTGCTTATTTAGGTGTTAGGCTGCTTTTCTCTGTAAGATAAGACTGGGACAAACACTGAATATTTACAACCCCGTGGTCTAAACAAACTAATCAAAGCTTGTAAAACCGTCACTTAGAAAACTGCAGGAAGTCATAAAACACACCTATTGTGGGAAGCAATGTTAGATCATAAACTGCTCTAGGTGTTAGTCACTGAAATTTAATGAACTCCTCGGTTTTATTTTAGCCTTTCTTTTCTTCTTCTTACCCATACTCTTTTAAATTTATGTTAAAGATGCCTCTGAAAGTTCTCAGAACCCAAAGGTCTATTTCTTCTGCATGTCTGATTATATGTTCACAGCTGGAAAGAGCCTTGGAGAGCAGACAGAAAAGAAACCACTTACCTTGTTCTTGACAGTTCTGGAGCAGAAGTAATTTTTATAAAGTACAACTGAGTAGGTCACATGCAAATTTCAACATTCTTGATCATTCATACCTAGAGGCAACCTCAACTCTCCCGTCCCAGGTCTGAGAAGTGCTAGCCTAGCCCACCCACACTGGGCTTCACGCCAGACCTCAGACTTCTTTCATGAGTGAAGGGTTGGCCTTGGAGACCCTTGGATGGATGGTCTGTTTTTCTCTCCTCTTACCTTAGATGCACTTGAATTGCTTTCTCTAGCAAAAGAACCAAGAACCAGCTATATTTATTGGAACATGGGTTACTAACATTTTCCTTTTTAATATAAAAAAATCATGTTTTTCAGTGAACACAACAAACCCACCACCTAGCATTTCTAAGTGCTGGTTCATCTGATTCTTAAATTTTAAAAGTCCCCGCAAAGTACCTTCATACCTTCTGAATGTGGCAAAACCACCAGGGAGGTCTAAGTGCCTCGCTGCTGCACCAGGCAGCTGGGGTCCACCCCTTCCTGCCCCAGGGACAGAGAGCTGGCCTGACGGCGTGCTCACCCGTTGAGCTCTGCTGCTTGAGGCAGTGAATGGAGGCCCTCTGGGTTTTGGGCTCAAGCAGGAGTAGCAGCACGGGCTCCAGGATGCGGGCCACGTCGCCGAGGGAGAGCGCCCGCACCAGCCAGCCCTGGGCGGTGGCCCCAATGGCGCCGTCTGTGCAGGCCAGGCTGTCCAGCACGACGAACAGGGACCTGTGGGGGGATGCGAACCGTCAGGGCGGCTGGGACGCCCTCAGGGAGCTTCACCTGGCCTGGGCTTCCCGACCCAGGCAGACGAGGACCAGGGACGTTACCCCTGCTCTCAGCTAGAGTCTCTGGTGGCGGGGGTGGGGTGGGGAGCTTTTAAAATCCCGATGCCCAGGCCTCATCCCACATGGAGGGGGGAGGAGGTACCAGAATCAGCTGGCATCTCTCTAAGGCTGTGTGTCTGACCCCCGCATCTAGAGCTCCGGAAATAAGGTGGGGGATTTTCAAAAACCAACGCAGAACAGAATGCGCGTACGATACAGTTCACGTCTTCAGCATGTGGTTGAGGACATCGCAGGCGCGCACGCCCAGCGTGGCTGCCACCTGAGTCAAGATCTAGCCCATCTTCGTCTCCCTACCAAGCCCCTGGGGGGCACGTTCTACCAGCTCCTCAGGTGAGTCTGAGGCACGTGGGGCTTTCTCCTCCCTCCAAGGCCAAATTAAGCAAACTCCTCCCAGGTATTCACACCCGTCTGGCCGGAATTCACTTAGGGGATCACAGGAATCGTTCGCTCTGCATCAAGAACATGGGGTCAGGTTTTCCACTGCACACATCTCTCTCTCCCCAGCCCGACACACTGACCCGGCACCTCTGCAAAGTGTCCCCTTGCTTTTAAGGGTAAGTTATAAAAAAGTCCCCCTCACCTGTCAAAGGAGCGATTGTGAGATGTCACTCGACTGCCTTGGATCTCTCTCGTCAGGTGCCAGATGACGGAAAATCGAAACAGAGCTTCCAGTCTCGTTCCCTTGAATAGCAAAGAAACGGGAGTGAGGAACCTGTTTTCTTAGCAGAACACTGTTCTCCGTGGCAGCAAACCCCATTTAAATAACAAACAAGAGCTCAGCAGAAAGGCAGCAACCCAGGCAGAGATGCTGGAGTCGCATCAGTGCCTGGTGTCCGATGGTGCCTGGAGCAGGGAGGACCCGGGTCCTTGCCTTCCTTGCTCCCACTAACACAGGTGTGCTTTCCGGGGAGTGCGTATTCCAGACTCAGCGTCAGCCCGAGTCTGGGGTCACACCTAGGCCTGTGGCTGAAGGAAAACACAGAGCACAGCCTTCTCATGGCCTTTGGCAGTGCCAGGCTGAATGGCTTAGAGAACAGGACACGACAGCAAAGCAGAGCCAGGGCTTCCAAGGCAACACATTCTCTATGACTGCCTACTTCACTGAGAACTCTAGAAGCCCTGCAGGCATCATGGGAGCCTGGGCAGATTTCCCTGGTGAGCCTTAATATGACACAGGGGATAGCTCGTGCTTCTGGAGGCCTTCCAGTCCTGAAATTATTAATGTATTAAAATGTTACTAATGTGGACTTCCCTGGTGGCGCAGTGGTTAAGAATCCGCCTGCCAGTGCAGGGGACAGGGGTTCGAGTCCTGGTCTGGGAAGATCCCACATGCCGCAGAGCAACTAAGCACATGCACCACAGCTACTGAGCCTGCGCTCTAGAGCCCACATGCCACAACTACTGAGCCCGCATGCCTAGAGCCCGTGCTCTGCAACAAGAGAAGCCACCGCGGTGAGAGGCCCATGTACCAGGGCGAGGAGTGGTCCCTGCTCGCCGCAACTAGAGAAAGACTGCACGCAGCAGTGAAGACCCAACACAGGCAAAAAAAAAAAAAAAATGTTACTAGTGCCACAGGCCTGCCCGTTCATCAGGATGTCCACTGAGCTCCAGAAAGACTCCGGCCGGATATAGGTAAGTCTGTCTGGGCTCACGGTGTCAGGACCGATGTCAGAGGGAGGTTGCCGGCTGCAAAGACTCACCTTGTCAGGGTCCAGGAGGGCACGACAGATGATGTCCTCGCAGATGTGGGCTGTCGGGGCCAGGCAGTGCAGGCGGTAGAACAACTCTACACACGTGACGTGATGCTCCTGGGTCTCCTTGTTCAGCTGATTCCAAAGCACATGAGCCACCCTCTGGACGGAGGGGGAGACAGTGTGAACACAGGCGGCTCCCGCCCATTTCCTCCTTGTGGCAGCCCAGTCCCGGCCCCCAGGTACTGGCTTCTGCCTACATTTGCTATGGGAGGATCCTCAATACACAGAGAACCACCACCACCAAGCAGAACAAAGCGAAGCAAACCCAAACCACGTTACAGACCCCTCAGGAGTCATCGGGCAAGGGCAACATTACAGGTTAAACTTGGATGTCTGAGACTAGCTCAGAACACTGCAGCTCTTGCCCAGACCTTCACTTGCAGAGGGGAATCATCTGGAAGCAAGAACCTATCAGCTGAGGCATCCTTTCAACAAGCGTACACCAAGGCTCCCTACACGCCAGCACTGGGGTTCCAGAGACGCACCCTCTAGGAAGTTCGGTGGATTTGCGGTGGTCGCTATCCTGAGATAGACACCGTAGGACCTTACCACCTAGGGTTGGCTCAAACTGGCGTTCAGCTTTCATTCCCCAAACTTGTTTGTTCCCAATTCTGTGCACAACGCTGTGGCAGATGCCCTGGCTCACCTTCAGGGCACAAATTGTATCCCAAATAGAGTCCTTCATCTCCCCAGCCCTGAACTCAGCGCTTTAAACGTATGAGGTCTGCAAGCGGCTGCAGCCCCTCCCCAAGCCCCAGGGAGCGCGGCGGGTGCCTGACCCAACCACAGTGAGACTCAAAAGGACGGCTGGTGGCCCCTTCCGGGAGCGGAATTTCTGAAGGCATTCTTCCAGGTCATGGAAAAAGATGATGTCTCACAGATTATAACTTTTTATAATGTACATCTTACATCAGAGAACTTCTTTTGGCTCATTTATTTCTCTTGAACAAAACTGTCTTCTCTGCACAGATCAAATTAACCACTGACTGGTTTGAGCCACTAACCATTATTTATTTTTTTATCTAAGGGACCATGATTTCCAATTAACAAGTTACATGTAAACTTCTGATACAAAACTTTTGACTAAAAGTCCCCTTGCTTGCAGTTCCTACGGCAAATTTATGAGTAAGATGCTCCACCTGGAAGGTTTAAAGTTTTTTTTGGAGGGTTTCTGAGACTTGATACTGATCACAAAAACACACCTGCTCCTTCATCTGTCTTAGCCTTCTCAATCCCTATGTTCTGGACGTTTTATTAGTGGCTGGCAATCTGCCTTACAACCTAGAAAGGGCAGGGTACTCTTGGGATATCTGACCTTATCCTCATTTGCACTGTGTGCAGAAGGAAAGCTGGCAGGTGAGCCATTCCATGGGAATGAGAAAAAGGCTAGAGGATGTGGAACCAGCCCAACACCTGGAATCCAAGAACCAGGGGCACATCCTGGCTACTTGTGCAGGTTGCATTACCACTTCTAATTCCAGCATCTCAATGTGGGCAGGTACCAGCCACACCCAGCTCTTGACAACCTGATAATATATAACCGTATGTTCCGGTGCTTGGCAAGTAGTAGATACTCAGGTATGTACCAAATCTGAGTCAAAATAAAAATCCAGGCTTTGGAAAGAACTCATAAAAGTATACTTCACACCAAACAAGAGGCTCTTCCTGTGCAATAGTATTCAGAGAATTTGCCCAGCGGGAGAGGCAAGCCATAAAACAGAGAGTTGCATAGCTCTCTATAAGGGAAATGAGTCTATTTGGAACAGAGCACAGGTATATGTTCAAGTCTAGGAGTGCTTTCAAAAACAACAGAGATTTGGGCGGTAAGCAATTAAGAGGAGGCTGGTAGCTCCACCACAGCAACAAGCTAAACCACAGGCCTGCTCATTTACCAGAAATAACCAGGGAAACAGAGAGCTAGGAAAAATCCTCCTGTGTCAAAACAAATCTCAAAGACTGGCCTCAAAAAACTACCTGAGAGAGGGGTGTAAATTTCATTGGCTCAGACTGTGGAGTAATTTATGCCCCAAGGCATTGTTGAAAACAATAGAGCAATCAGCCAGTGATTAGTGGAGCTTAACATCTGGGTGTGATACCAACAGAGCTTAACAGAGACCGGACAGTCAATGAGAATAGAAAGCAGACGGTCAAGGAGAATCTTGCTAAGATCACTATCATCTCAGACTGGCTACACATTCCTAAGGCTGAACCCTCCAAGGAGCAGCGCCAAAGGCCTCACACTGCAGGGGAAACAGACATCACTACAACAGTCAAGTCACTAAACAAACAAGAGACAACAAGTCACAGGTGGGGTGGGAGGGAGGTCCCAGAGTACAACTTTACAACAATATATTACCTAAAATGTCCAGTCTTCAATAAAGACTATAAGACATGCAAAGATACAAGGAAACGTGGCCCATACGTTTGGAAGAGGAATAGAGCTATTCAAGAGGGATGTTTCTATATCTCACTGGAATTTAGTATGAATGTGAAGTTAATTCTGATAAGATGTATTGGTAAACCTTAGAGTAACCACTAAAAAAAAATAACTCCCAAAATATATTGAAAAAGTCATCAAGGAAATTAAAATATTACACTGGAAAATATTCACTTAATGAAAAAGAAAGTAGTAAAAGGGAGGTAGGTGGAAAAAAGATATGACATGTAGAAAACAAGGAATATAATAAAAACCATTGAAATGTGTGCTTTAAATGAATGAATTATACGTAAATGATGCTGTTTTTTCTTTTTTTTTTTAAAAAAGGAAACAAAGCTGAGACGTGGCCTCAATTACATGACTTGCTTGATAGAGCTCATCTCCAATAGGTGAAAAGCCAGCCCATTTCGAAAGCCTTTCAGAGGACGGGCTGTCAAGACCTGAAAGGACAGTTTAATTCCAGTACCTCATCCCCACATACAACACCTAAAATGTCTCTTCCTTAGCATCTCCGAATTTGCAGGGCATCTGCTGTCCTGACCACCTGCAGGGGAAATGTGTTCCATCTACAGGCTCCAGTGAGCAGGCTGGTCCCTGTCTATACCACACGACCACTTCCCCCTGGCCTGCGTCACAGCTGTGGTCGACTGGATGGCAGAAGGCACCTGACCCAAGGGTGCCCCGCTAACTGCCTATTTAATAGCCTTGACCAGTTAGTTCAGAATTGTTAGAAAGTGATACAACTGTCATTAGCTATGAGAATCAAGCCTGAGGGTCCTGAGGCAGACTGAAGGTCAAGTGGCAACCAAGTTAGGTCCTGGTTGGCAGGAGATGTGCAGAGCAAGCAGCCTCGGGACCTGACAGCTTCCCAGGTGAGACCCCGTGAGACCCAGCTGCATTCCACTCCCGCCCTTGGACTTCCATGGGCTCCCCTACCTTTATAATAAACCTCACTTTTATTTTCATGAGCTAGCTGGATCTTTCAGCTTCTTGCAATTAAATGAGCCCTATACTACCTTATTTTCTTACTCTGTCCCCCCAAAAGATGGACAACACCTGCTCACCATCTTCAGCAACAATCATTCTTACACTGACACGAACTAAGTTTTCCTTGAGGCTAAATAACCTCAAAGCCTCTAACCTCACAAATTAGGACAGAGTCTCTTTTTCTGTATATTTAGATAACTTAGGAATCCTGCCAGACGGAGTCTGGTCAGCCTAAAACTGAACGCAAATATTACTGAACACTTGCTGCGGGGACAGAAACTGTGCCAGGAGCCTGGGTTAGAGAGATGGGCAAGGCAGGCAAGGTCTCCAGCCACCCTCACCGGCTGCCACCCAAGGCACCATATTCTTTGTCACCACCACTACAACTTGTGGGACAACTTCAAATAAAGAGTCTGGGAAAAGCGTCCCAGGGTCCCAGCTACCCTCCTCTGGATGGGAAATACCTGATAGAAGTCTGTTTTCTCTGCGATGACTTTCAATATTCCTGGAGCAATGGGAGGAACTGTCACCATCTGCAGCTTGCTGAAAAATGGGTTGTGTCCGGAGCCTTTATAGCGTTTCACTTTGTCTTCAATGACAAGTGCTAGGGACAGGGAGTGGTTTATCACTTCGAGCAGGGTGGAGATGGCCACATCCCGGAGGTAGCCGTCAGTCACACAGCAGCAAATGGTCATCAGGGATTTCAGCCAAGACGGAAAACTGGAATCGCCAGCTCCTGGAAGGAAGCCAACCAGAGAGGACAGAGAGAGACAGACAAAACCTCATGAAACTTGCTCACCAACCTGAGAGCCAGTCTCCAAGGCGTTTAGATCCGGGAAGTCACCTGGACAGCAGCGTGATAACCTTCTGGTGGTGACAGGATACGCTGTGCCCATTCAGGGCCAGAGGACAAATGAGACCAAGTCTGGTTTCATGCGCTTGTCAGATTATTCAAATTCTGCAAAGGTCGGTCTCAGGGTTTTGAAATGATTCAAAATGTTTGTTTTCATGTCATTAAAAATTTTTTTAAATATAGTAAAATTTGAGTTAAAAACTTTTTTTTTTTGAAATTTACAGAGTCAAAATCACATTTTTTTGGTGCAGAGTTCAAAATGTGTTTTCAAAGCCCTCTTGGTGGTAGGGCACATGCCATTAGCTTTAAAAGAGGCCGAAAATATACTGAAGCTATCAATTCTAAATGCATTTCTTCCAAGTATACTGTCATTTGCAGTTCATGAGCCAGAGACAAACTGCATGGGACGTTTAAGGTAATGACAAGCGGAGAAATCTTCACCCTCTGCTCCCACCAACTTAATCACTCTTTCTTCTTTTCCACTTTTTCCTCCATCCCTTTTTCCTTTCAAGTGTTCACTGCCTGCAATGGACCCAGCTGTGTCTGCCCAACATTCCCACGTTGAAGCCCTCACTCCCAATGTGATGGTATTTGGAGGCGGGGCTTAGGGGAGGTGATTAGGTCTAGATGAGGTCCTGAGTGTGCGGCCTTCAGGATGGGACTGGTGCCCTTCTAAGAAGAGACAACAGAGAGAGCCCCCTACCGCTGCCCCCCCAGCCATGACGTGAACATACGGTGAGAAGGTGGCAGTCTATAACCAAGGGGAGAGCTCTCACCAGAAACTGACTATGCTGGCACCCTGATCTCAAACTTCTAGACCCAGAGCTGTGAGAAAATAAATTGCTTTTGTTTAAGCCCCCCAGCCTACGGCAGTTTGTTACGGCAGCCCAAGCTAAGACACTGCCTGTTATGGGTTGAACTGTGTCCTCGTAAAAATTCTTATGTTGAAGTCCTAACCCCTTAGAATGGGACCCTATTGGGAAATAGGTCATGCAGATGTCATTAATTAAAATGAGGTCATGGGGAGTTCCCTGGTGGTCCAGTGGTTAGGACTTGGAGCTTTCACTGCTGTGGGCCCAGGTTCGATCCCTGGCCAGGGAAGAGACAAGATCCCGCAGCTGCGTGGCCAAATAAATAAATATTGGATAAACTAAAATGAGCAGAGTGGGCCCCAAACCTAATATAACAGGTGCCTTATAGAAGAGAAATTTGAACACAGACATATACACAGGAAGAACACCATGGAAAGATCAGAGTTGGGCTGCCACAAGCCCAGGAACTACCAGAGGCTAAAAGAGGCTTGAACACATCCTTCCCCAGCACCTTCCGAGGGAGCGTGGGCTTGCCAACACGTGGACCTCAGACTCTGGCCTCCAGACCCATGAGACAATCCATTTCTATTGTTTAAGCCACTTAGTTTGTGATACTTTGTTATGGCAGCCGTAGCAAACTAGTATGTAAAGCTTTAAGAGCAGGTCTCACGAAAGAGTCTAGTTACTGACTACCATAGCACCTTTAATGTGCCAGGCTTTGTTTTTCTTTTTTCTGTGGCGACACCCCGTAGCATGTGGGATCTTGGTTCCCCAACCAGGGATGGAACCCGTGCCCCCCGCAGCGGGAGCGCGGAGTCTTAACCACTGGACTGCCGGGCAAGTCCCAGTCCCAGACCTTTTGACGGGCTTTGCTAGACACCCCTAGTTTAAAAATACAGACCCCGGGGCTTCCCTGGTGGCGCAGTGGTTGAGAGTCCGCCTGCCGATGCAGGGGACACGGGTTCGTGCCCCAGTCTGGGAAGATCCCACGTGCCACAGAGCGGCTGGGCCCGTGAGCCATGGCCGCTGAGCCTGCACGTCCGAAGCCTGTGCTCTGCAACGGGAGAGGCCACAGCAGTGAAAGGCCCGCATACCGTAAAAAAAAAAAAAAAAAAAAAAAAATACAGACCCCGCCTCATCAATTTCCCATCTGGTGAGACAAATCCAAACCACACAGCCTAACTACAAAACCAGGAAGGAAACAAACGTGGCACACGTTCCTTCTCGGCCGCTGTGATTTTAGCTCGTCTCTAAACCTCCACTGCCCGAGTCCCAAGGCTCCTCCACGGGACCCTAGCCGGGCCGCCCTCTTACCCGGCAGCTGGAAGAGCGCGTCGCAGAGCTGCTCGGTCTCCTCCTGGGACAGGTACACGGGGAAGGTGGCGCAGTCCAGCAGCAGGTGGCAGGCCGCGGCGAAGGCCTCCCTGCAGCCCTCCCTCGGGCTCCCCGGGTCAAGGACCACCTGGTCCACGGCCCACTCCTCCTCCCCCTTGCGGCCAGGGCTGCTGGGCAGGGGCGAGGGTGTCTCCAAGCTCTTTGTCTTGAATGGAGACCCTCGCACCGTGAACAGGTCCGAGAGCATCTGCCTGAACTGGGGCCCGCCGAGGGGCTTGGCCTCCCACGAGCTCTTCCTCCCCGAGTCGCTGCCCGCCGTGCCCCGCACCCCACCCTCCTCCCTCGGGCCTGTGGGCTCTGCCAACTTGGTTTCTTCTCCGGATGCCATCAGCTGTGCTCCAAAAATGTTCTTGTGGGCAAAGTTGGCAATTAGCTCCTGGAGGCAAAGAAACGTCCTCTGCATGCTGCCGCCCTTCTTCCAGACGTCGTCTTTGTCTGGAGAAACCCTGGGAACCCTCAGGTGCTCAGAGAGCTCTGGCGACGAAGCACTGAGGCCGATGCCACTGTCTTCAGATTTAAGCGGAGGAAATGGAGCGTCTTCATCACCAGGAAGCACTGCGTTTGTACCTAAAATTACTTCACCGTTTTCACCTTTGACTGGACTCTGCAAAAAATGGAAGTTTGTACCGTGTATCTCGAAAGACCAAGGGATTCAAACATCAACTGAATCAGGCTACGAACGCATCCTCCCTGCTTTTCAAAATCACAGTTCTCTGCCCCGAGAGGATCCCTGTGTACACGTGTATAATACAATGGAGAGGGCACGCAGGGGGCAAGAGAAAGGCGGCCGGCCCAGCGAGGCGGCTGGCCAAGCCCTGTGCTCTTTGGGTGGGCTGGCTTTGAGCCCACTTTATTTATTTAGGCCCTTCAGGGTCCAACAGGGTTATTTAAAAACAGCTTCTGCCAGATGTAAAAATATGAATGAGGAAACTGGGCTGAGTGTAAAATAAAGGCACAAAGGAATGAAACAAGGGGAGACAGCTAGAACAAAGTGTTTACCCCCGTACATGTTTCACACACACACATATATATGCGGATATATATTCTGTGGCTTTTCCAAAAGGATGACACTTCAACCTTTAATGAATCAACCTCTCATACTGTTACTCAGCTCATACGGCATTAAACTGAAAACTTTTCAGCATTTGACCCACTGTGCTCTTTGGGGAAGACTGAGACAGTATCACGCAATTTTAGAAACACAGTGTTATTTATATTTGTACACTACACATGCTTAAACTTTATATCTTACAACCTTTTTAGGATATTTTTTTCCAACAGCTGTAACAGCTAGGAAAAAAGAAGAAAAAAAAAAGACTAACTTAGAGAATGAAGCAACAGTCTGTAATTAATTTGCAAACTGAGATGCAAGCCCCATGGGGCAGGCATCTGCCCCCAGCACTAACCAACACACACAGCTGTCTTTCAGGAATGCTTCGCTTTTTTAGTCTGTTTGCACACCTGTCTGCCATTGCACCGAATGGATTTCAAGGGCAGAATTTTCAAATCCCTAAACAAAGTAGAAAATCAAAATAATTCAAAGACCATGGGCCGGGGCTTCCCTGGTGGCGCAGTGGTTGAGAGTCTGCCTGCCAATGCAGGGGATGCAGGTTCGTGCCCCGGTCCGGGAGGATCCCTCATGCCGCGGAGCGGCTGGGCCCGTAAGCCACGGCCGCTGAGCCTGCGCGTCCGGAGCCTGTGCTCTGCAGTGGGAGAGGCCGCAGCAGTGAGAGGCCCACATACCACAAGAAAAAAAAAAAAAAAAAAGACCATGGGCCTCTGACTGCTTGTGGAACCATAACTCTTACAGTCTTTTTGGAGGACAATTTGGTAGCATCTTTCTAAGGTAAGAAATGGGTTTGACTGCAACCCATTTCTATAAACTGATCCCTCAGAAACACTTGCAGCCCTGAGAACAGGTTGTGCGAAGATGCTGACTGCAGCACTGTAACAGTGAAAAACTAGAAATAACCAAAATAACCTCGATAGGGAAGAGGTGAAGAAATTTACAGCCATACCATAGACTCTCATTCAGAAATGAGAAAAGAGTAAGATACCTCTGTGAACACAGATATGGAAAGATGTCCTCCAAATAGTGTTTGGATGAAAACCAAAGTGGATCAGAGAATAATGTATGTTATGGGTTGAACTGCGTTCCCTAAAAAGATGTTGAACTCCTAACCTCCAGCATCTGTGAACGCGACCTTATTTGGAAATAGGGTTCTTGCAGATGATTAAGTAAGTGAGGTCATCAGGGTGGGTCCTAATCCAATATGACTAGTGTCCTTATAAAAAGGTGAAATTTGGACACACACATATACGCACAGGGAAGATGCCGTGTGAAGAGGAAGGCTGTGATTGGGGAGGTGCGTCCATAAGCCCAGGAACACCAAAGATCACTAGTGAAACACCAGAAGACAGGCAAGATGCATGGAATGGAGTTTCCCTCACAGCCGCACAAGGAACCACCCTGCTCACACCTTCATCTCGGACATCTGGCCTCCAGAACTGTGAGACAATAACTTTGTTATTTTGTCACCCAGTGTGGCACTTTGTTACGGCAGCCCCAGGGACTACTCTCTCACTTATATTAAAAAAAAACACAGGGCTTCCCTGGTGGCGCAGTGGTTGAGAGTCCGCCTGCTGATGCAGGGGACATGGGTTCGTGGCCCAGTCCGGGAAGATCCCACATGCTGCGGAGCGGCTGGGCCCGTGAGCCATGGCCGCTGAGCCTGCGCATCTGGAGCCTGTGCTCCGCAACGGGAGAGGCCACAACAGTGAGAGGCCCGAGTACCACAAAAAAACCCAAAAATACAAAATTACATGTATACAAACATACACACAGAAAGGTCTGGACGGTGAGCTGTGTCTAACCATTAGCTTACTGATGGGCTTCAGCAGGAAGTAGCAGGGCAGAGGGTGAAACGACCAGGGGTTGCTCCTACACTAAAAGTTTTTATGAAGTGTGTGAGGATTTTAGGTGCGTGTTTTAGATATTACTGATATATCTTCTAGTCTTTACCCCTACGCGGGAAGGTACAAGGTTCCTTCAGCCCAGAGTACCACTTCAGCTCCTCCCAGCACGTACCAAGCTTCCACTTGCAGGCTCCGTGTCCAGGTAGGAAGGCGGCATCTGGACCTTGCTGAGCACTTTGAAACATGTCTTCAAGGTGTGCGTGAGTTCAGGTAAGCTTAGCGCTTCCATTTCCTTGGCCAGAGACTGCACCAGGCAGCCAAGCACCTGAGGGAGGTACTGGGTTTGCACCTCAGAGTAAAGTTCCTGTGAAACAGAGACACGGGTTTAATGTGTAACCAGTAGAAAATTCAAATTTTTTTTACAGCATAAGTTTGTTTCACATTAATTCCCAAATCAGAAAACAAAATAATATTTCTTTTTGATCTAAATAAATCAGTGGACATTCTTCCTCTCCTTTCAGGTGGCTTTCCTCTTTCTAGCAGAAAATAGTCGCCACATTTATTTCTATATTAAAGAAATCAATTTCTTTTGAGAAAATTAGCCAAGGCTGTGACTTTAACTAAGAAATGCATTTACTCTCTGGGACTTCCCTGGCAAGCCAGTGGTTAAGACTCTGTGCTTCCACCGCAGGGGGCACAGGTTCCATCCCTGGTCAGGGAACGAAGATCCCGCGTGCCGCGCAACGCGGCCAAATAAATAAATAAAAATTTTAAAAAAGGACATACGTTAACTCTCACTCTTAAATAACTGTTGTTATTTAGGATGGATGACACTCAGCTCATCATCTGCTTTCCATAACTTCAGCTCAGCCCACTTACAACTGGCTCAAAAGTTATAACCCCTTTATATTAAAAGGACCTAAAAGAGACAACATCCAGCTACATCTTCCATGCTGAAACACACATTAACACAGTGCTATATATTTAGGTAAAACTACTTCTTCAGTAAGTTTAGGTTCATAAAAAGGCCAACAACACTAATCAGAATGTAAGTAACAGCCAGCACTGGGCCATCTCCTTAGAGCAAAGGACCTACCAGGGGGATCACGTCCAGGAGGAACACAAGGAGGGTGCAGAGCTCCGAGACTGTCGGGGGGGCGCCGACGCATCTCCCGGCAGCGTGACTCTGCTTTGCGGGTCTGCGTGAGTCGCAGGAAAGAAAAACAACTCTCTTATAATAATTTCAAGCGTTTCCTATGATTTCCAATAAAGTTGCTTTATTCTATTTCAACCATAATGAAAGACAGCTTCTGCAGTTCTAATAATGAAGCTTTGGTGCCAAAAACTATCTAACATAGACAAGTGTCAATAAGTCTTGAATCTGCTTATCTCCAAAACAGGTTCACTCTGACTTGAACTTCATCAGACCAGGTGAGGGTGGTCCATACCCACGTGGGATTCCCTACCCAGCAGATCTGGAGCTACCAACAGCAACAATTCCAGGCCCCCAGCCCCAAACCAAAGGCATGTTCCCGGGGAAAGGGCCTGGTGACAGAATGCAGGACAGCTGTTCAATTTGCTGTCAGAGCAACCAGAGACAGCTCCCTGCATGTCACCAGGAGCTCATCCCCACGAGCTGCTTAGAATTTCTCAGCTCCCACAGAGAAGTGTAACTCCACTGGGCTTATCTTATTCTCAAGCTCAACACTTCCTTTTCAAGAAGTAGGCAACTGGATACGTAAGTTACAAAGTCAATATACTAGTTCCCAAAACAGTAATTTTGGATTCGTCTAGCTATCACAGTACGATTCAACCTGAGTTAATTTTCTTCATTGTAAATTATCGCTTAGTTATCTTGGCATTTATCTTGGTAAGGGACTGAAGAACTGTAACCACTACATCTGGGAGATTCTGCTGCTGGGTGCCTACTCTAAAGAGACCCATGCATCTGTGTGTAAAGAGACAGGACCAACACGGTCACCAGAGTACTATTTGCAACAATGAAAAGACTGAAACTGGTTTATTCACACACTGGACTACTATACCTAAGATGAATGAACTACGTGTATATAAATTTCCAAAGGGCTGTGGACCATACCCCACCCCCCAAAACAACACATTGCAAGAAGTTATATACAACTTGATAGTATTTATATAAAATTTGAACAGACAAAACAGACTATATCATTTCTGGGTACACATGTTATAAAAACACAGGTATCACAGGACAGACATGAACTTCAGAACAGTGATGAAAGCTGGGATGAAAGGAGGGAAAAGTGCTGGGAAGGTGGGGAGTTAGCTCTATCTGGGTAGCAACATTTTATTCCTTTAATAAAAAAGATGTGAAAAACAATGATCAAGTGTGGTCTATAATTTCAGCAATGGGTGCATGAGTGTCTGACGTCATTTCCCATCCTTTCTTACATTGGAATGTTTCATAGTTAATTTTTTTTTTTTTTTAAAGAAAGCACTCCTCGTAACTCTGAAATGGAACTAAGCTGACCAAAATACACTCTAGCCTCAGTATAACATGGCCTTGCTGTCCGCCGTGGATCCGATTACAATTAATTTACTCATCACAGGTTTGAACACCTGCTGGGGCCTGGCACCAGACGAGGCAAAGGGCATGGCAGGAGCAGCTGGGACGTCGGGCACGCCTGGTTCTAATCTCAGCTGCTGCCAATCTGCTGTGCAATGTCACACAAGGTACTTCACACCTCTGAGCTCCTCTTTCTTATATGATGGATGGCCCTGCTTCTCCTGGGGGTGTCCAGGGGATGGCCCGCGGCAAACGTTAGTAAGTTATGCTTTGATTACAGTTGCAGGTACTGAAGACACTGTGAGAACACAGAGCAGTCCAAAGGACGTGACAAGAATGAAGTTTCACAGCATGACTCACAGGACAAAATGGGGTTTGAGAGATTACATCAGTCCTCCTTCACAGCAAAAATCACACAGGAAAGGACTCCACAGGGAAGTTTGCTGTCCTGAGCACGCCACCGCCAGCAATTTGGAGGTGGTGCAAGTCACCAGATTGAAAGTGACGGGAAAGCTGATTATAGGAGCTTAGAACATGAATGCTTTCATCTGAACAGTTACACACCAATTTCAATAAGAATTTAAGATGACTGATGATTTCAAAAACACTCTTTCCAGTCCCAGGACCACAAAACTAAGCTTCCTGAATAGATTAGGGCTCCAAGGGCACCATGCAAAGAAAGCCGATTAGATGAACCCAACCAGAAAATGCACAGGCGAGTTTCTGAAGTTCGACTTCAATGAGGAAGCTTCAGTATCATGTGAACCTTCTCAATGGCACTGTTTTTAGTTCTATTATGATTTTGAGTGAATTCTATCGTGTACTCAGCAGAGACGACCCAGCATTAGCGAGTTAAGTATAATCTGACCACAACAAGCAGCTACGAAACCATGACACCCTCAATTCCTTCCCACATGTTCACAAGCCGTGAACTGGAGGCTTACCTAAAACAGTCCTCAAAGCACCTTGTCATGTAATCCCAGAGGAAGTCTGTGCTTAGGGATGTGATGAGCAAATTCACTGTTTTAACAATCTCAGAGGCATTTCTGTTTTCTTTTATTGTACTGTAAAGGAAGACGGATATTTATAAATATATCTATGAAAAAACCTGTATTACGGGAATGCCATGTCTGAAAAACGAATTCATTGTACCATTTACAACTTATTTCTAGAGAGACTGACAAACTCGGTTATAGATAAAAAGTATTACTGTTCTTATATAGGGAAGAGAATGCATCGTGCCATCCTAAACAGTATTTATACTGATCCATTCCCTCAGAAGTAAGCTTAAGAGCTATTGTAGGACTTCCCTGGTGGCGCAGTGGTTAAGAATCCGCCTGCCAATGCAGGGACACGGGTTCGAGCCCTGGTCCGGGAAGATCCCACATGTCGCGGAGCAACTAAGCCCGTGCACCACAACTACTGAGCCTGCGCTCTAGAGCCTGCAAGCCACAACTACTGAGCCCGTGCGCCAAAACTACTAAGCCTGCACTCTAGAGCCCACAAGCCACAACTACTGAAGCCCGTGCGCCTAGAGCCCGTGCTCCACAACAAGAGAAGCCACCGCAATGAGAAGCCCATGCACTGCAACGCAAGAGTAGCCCTTGCTCGTGGCAACTAGAGAAAGCCCTCACGCACCAACGAAGACCCAACACAGCCAAAAACAAATAAATAAATACGTAAATAAATTAAAGAAAAAAGAGCTATTGTAAAAAAGAATGTTATATGGAAAACCAGTTTTAGTCCAACCATAGGTAATTACATACACTATTGGTGGAATAACATAGTACAGCCATTTAGGAGGGAAATTTGGCTAACATTTAAATGCACATCTTCTGTGACTCAGGAAATTTATTCTAGGGATTTATCCTACAGAAATCCTTGTAGAGGTACACAAAAATGTAGGCAAAGGGGGACTTCCTTGGTGGTCCAGTGTTAAGACACTGCACTTCCAATGCAGGGGGCATGGGTTCAATCCCTGGTCGGGGAACAAAGATCCCTCATGCGGCACAGCTCGGCCAGGAAAAAAAAAAAAAAAGATGTAGGCATAAGGATATCATGACGATGTCATTTTGAGGCAGGAGATAGATGGGCTCCAGGCTAGGCCTTTACAACTGGCCTCCTGTTTACATTTGTTGGGGCAGGAAAAAGGTGGGCTTCAGGCTGGACACTTACAACTAGCCTCCTGTTTGCATTTCCTGAGACAGGAGATAGATGGGCTCCAGGTTAGGCATTTACATCCAGCCTCCTGTTTGCACTTCGAAAGAGAAATAACAGCAGAAACAGAGTAAACAGCCAGGCTTTGTCTCCTGAGGACACTTTATGATAACAGTCATGGCAGGAACAGAGAGGGGCTAAACCCTGTCTGAGTAAAAGATGGAGAGGTCACTTATTTCCCATCCTGGGGGCAAGGGAGACATGGCGTGTGCACAGAAAGGCTCCTTGGGGGTCAGAAAGGAGGGGCCGCCACCCCACAATAGGTGATGCCAAGGCCCCCACCATGGGCCTCTGGGCTGGAATCCGTCCTGGAAAAAAGCTGCACGCACATATCGGGGAGGGTCCTAGGGCAGGTCAGGTGTGGAAAAAGAAACTTAAATAAACGGTTTCTCTGTGTGCTCTCCCACTTGTCGTGCTGTGCCTCTAATAATAAACTTTGCACCTGCTTTTACAGTTTTTGCCTCCTTGAAACAGTCTTGCTTTCAAACGGAGGCAAGAGCCAGGGAAAATTTGAGTCTAGTCTCTTGCCCTTGCTGGTCTAGTGGCTAGGATTCCTGGTTTTCATCCAGGCTGCCCAGGTTCGATTCCTGAGCAGAGAACTAAGCTCTTGCTTCAAGCCACCACTTACTGCTGCTGCCTCTTTGAGATCAATTTTAAAATATTGAAAAAGTGGAAACCGCCCAAAAGTCAATCAATAAGAGATTGGTCAATCAGTCAGGATTTCTTAAATAAGTGTAACTCCTTACTGAGGACTTCAAGGCAACCACTATCCTCCACAGGAGAAGAGTGTAGACCTATTCACAACTTGCATTAAAAAAAAACAAACAGGCAACTAAACAGGTACTGTAACTCCACCTTAAAATAAATGATAGGCAGCTGTGTACTTATGCACTGAAAATCTGAAAAGAAATACAAATGTTGTATGTTTTTCTCTGAAGGGCAGTGGGATTATGGGTAATATCTTTTCCCGTGACGCCTTCAAATATTGGTATACTCTACCATGAACATGTATTACTTTCATATCAGGAAAACAATAAACTACTCTCACTCTGCTAGAAAAAAGCAAACACTAAAGACTCTTGGTACACTTATAATTCATAAACCAGAAAAATCTTCTAATCGATTTAAATTTTTAATACACCCAATGCCGAGTCAGGGAGAAGGAAATCATATTAAGAGTAAAGTAAAAAGGAAGAGGTTGTACTACCTTAGAAAGTACAAAGACAGAACAAAACACAGGGCTGATGGCTAACTACACACTTTAAGTTATCGCCACAGTCTGCTGTCTCCCAAACCCCACTCACCCTGCCTCCAGGGCCCTAGAGCGCCTTCATGCCCCTGGGGTGCCCTCGCCTTGCTCCCTGCTACCCCCCTTCTGACTGGTCTCCTGAAGACCCACACCCACTCGCCCCACTTCCTGATCTGACCTCCCGCCGGCCCTCCCTCCCCCCCCCCCGCCCCGTCACTCACCACTTGTAAACCAGACCCAGTTGCCTTTGTTGAGCAACTTTTCACACCTGATCAGTAAATACGGTTTGTACTTCCCAGTGTGGGGCAGAGACAAGATCAAACTCCTTTTAATCATCACAATATTCAATAGGGAAGAGTCGATTCATATTGATTAAGAGCACAGGCTATTTTAAGGCGTGGCCTGACCCTCTGCATCCCCACTTTCTTGAGCACTTCACAATTTATGGTAAACAGAGGAAAAAAATCATGGCATTAGGGAGGGAGGAAGAGTGAAGCTGGAAGCCCCACCAGTACCTTATCAGTGAATTTCCACTCTGAGTGTAGCTCAGTTTAAGATCAGAGCCGAGAGCAACTCTGCAGTAAGAATAAAAGGCCCGGATGACTTCGAGAAACAAATTCTCAACAACTTGAGGCCCTGCAATTGAAAAGGAAATGTCCAGATAAATAAATTAATAATCAAAATGTTTTCTTAAAAATCCATTGTAAACCAGTGACAAACGTGTAAAGCGTATTGAGAGTAACTCTAACACATAGATAATTTATATAGTCTTAAATGTATGGAAACTTTAGTTGCGACAATGACACCTTTAGCTGGAGGAATAACATCTGTGAAAACAGCCAACATTTTTGTAGCGCTTACTGTGTGCTGGCCACTGTTCTAAGCATTCTATAACTATTAACTTACTTAATCCTCACAATAGCCACAGAACCAGGTATGCAATCAGGTAGGCTGTCCTGATTACAAGGGGACAAGAGGACTGAGGCCCAGATGCTGAATAACTTGCCCCAGGAAGATTCTCGAAGGAGGCAGGGAGTGGGCTAAATGTTTTAAGTGGGCAGAAACTGCCTGGCCAGAGACCGTCACTCCACAGAAGCACCAACAGAGTGGGGCAACCTCCTATTCTGAATTCTTTAACTGATGAGCTAGAACGACACAAAAGAAATAACACCAGCCCAGAAAAGCCTCAGATGGCACAAAAGAACTGGACCCTGCCCGATAGGCAGTTGGAAGGCGGCTGGACATTTCTGCTCCACAAACATCAACCAGCAGGCCTGAAGGGAGGGCGTGACTTCCCACTCAAGTATTCAGAGGAATGAACACAGGATGATTCAGAGAAAACAAAAGCTCTGTCAAACAAGGAATCAGCAAATAAGCTAAACTCTTACGCTTCCAAAGACAAAAGGTCTCTTTTTCACGATAAGCCCCAGGTATATTTTATCTATAGCATAACACTGCCAAATGCTTTTTACTAGTGAAGGAAAGCTTGTGGTCAGGATTCCAGGGGAAGAAATGAGGACGTGGCTAAAGCCTGGTGGACAAAGCACAGATAAGACTGACCTATGACCCTCCTATGCCTTCTAGTCTACATTATCAATCCACTCCTTTGCCCTTCAAGTGTGTCTTTCCTTGGAAAACTAAATTATCAGGTAGGACGAATTTGCTGGGATGGGGAAGAAGCCTGCCATTCACCGCCCCCCCCAGAAAATATGACCTGGAGCCCAAGCTAGCTCAGTGCTTTACTTGGCTCGCGTCAAGGCCTTGACGTAAAACACCCATCTCCAAGGGTGGAGCTTGGAGGCACAAAAGCTTCTTCGTGCTTTGACTTTGGTCAAGAGCAGCCAGGGCTGCACCTGTCCTGGTACCCAAGTTCACTGGTGTTACATGAGTAACATCTCGGGATGGGCCGTCCGAGTGCCATTAAGGAAGCGTCAGAGTCCTGACAAAGAGGGCTCAGGCTCTGGAGTCAAACAGACTTCAGAGTTTGAGTCCCAGTTCCTGGGTGGCCCCTGGCGAATGACTTCGCCTTGCTCAACCTTAGTCTCTCCCTCTGTAGAATGTGTACGGTAAGAAAATCTACCCCAGGGTTGTTGGAGGTACAGAAGTATGCAAGGAGATGCGTATTAACGATGCACAAAATAACTGCTCAAAAAAATGTCACCATTATTATTAACAACAGTGAAAACACACCAGGACCTCAGTCTCCCTTCCGTCTCCCTCGACCAGAAGCCCTTGTTTCCCTTTGTACACCTAGAGCCTAGCACCTTCCCTGCTGCAGAGATGCCCCACGCCCGTCTCTGAATGCATAAACAAAGGGTCCCCATCCTGAGGCCAGAGGGAGGAGGAACTGAAAGAACACCCTCAGCTCTCGTTCTCTGCAAACGGCGCCCGGACAGTGGGCACGTCCTGAGCGCTCAGATGATGCCATCAGGGATGAATCCCACGGAGAAGGGGGTTTCCTTCCTTGTTACCGTGTTCCAGGGATGAGATATTGAGATCTTAACAGTGAATGGATACTGGGGCAGTTACTTTTTTTTTTTTTTTTTTTGCGGTACGCGGGCCTCTCACTGTTGTGGCCTCTCCCGTTGCGGAGCACAGGCTCCAGACGCGCAGGCTCAGCAGCCTTGGCTCACGAGCCCAGCCGCTCTGCAGCATGTGGGATCTTCCTGGACTGGGGCACGAACCCGTGTCCCCTGCATCAGCAGGCGAACTCTCAACCACTGCGCCACCAGGGAAGCCCCAGTTTCTTTTTTTTAAAGGAAGGGAGAGAAGGTCACTTTCCTCAATGGGTGCCCAGAGGACCACGGTATATAAGGGGCGACCCTTTTGGAACTAGAGTCTAGTTCAAACCCTTTCATTTGACAGAGGAAAACAGTGAGGCCCAAACAGCAGAAGGGGCTTGCCCAGGGTCACAAGGCAAGAAGATGGAGGAACGTCCCCTATTTGCTTCAGAATACAATCAAGGCTCAGTTGAAGAAATGATTTGATTGAAGAAACGTTCTCACAAGATCAGTACTGTATGTGCCCTACAGGCACGCGCGCAGACGAGCCCAACAGCTCAAAGGTATTATAATTTCTTCACAAAAACGTTCAAGTAATTGTGCAAAACTTTTAAGTGGTGCCCAGATGATGAAAACTGAAACACACAGCATGACTAAACTACTTCAAGATTCTGAACTTCCAAAGATTAAACTGTATTCTAAATAACACGTTGATTGTATCTCACCGGAGTTTTAATGGTGTGTGATGGTAAAGCGCATCTAATGTTACCTATTTCTGGCTTGTCAAGGAGACTGGTAAGGATGCGGAAAGGCTTCAGGTACATGTGGTGGCGTTCCTCTACGTCAGCATCAGGGAACTCCTGGTGCAGTATCTCAGCCAGACCCTGTTTTTTTTTTTTAAAGCCACATATTAGGGTATTATATACAGTATGACTTTATTGGTTGTTCTAGTTGTTAAATGCTCTGGGATAGAAGTAAAAGCAGTCATGCAGCACGAGGTGACGACAGTCGGCCCTCCATATCGTGGGTTCTGCAGATTGAAAATATTCGGGAAAAAAAAATTCCAGAAAGTTCCCAAAAGCAAAACTTGAATTTGTCGTGCACTGGCAACTACTTATATAGCATTTACACTGTATTCTACAACTATTTACAAAGCATTTACATAGTAAGTAATCTAGAGATGGGTTAAGGTATGAGGATGAGTATAGGTTATATGCAAATACTAGGCCAAGTTATAAATATAAGGGACTTGAGCATCTGTTGATTTTGGTATCCATGGGGGTGGGGTGGGGGGCTGCTGGAATCAATCTCCTGCAGATTCCAAGGGACAACCATACATGAGACTTTCCCAACCGTGTACCAAGGAACAGCCCCCCTGTCTACTTCTGAGGTCCCACAAGGAACTCCACTGAAGAACCATGGTCAGGAATGCCCTGATTGGGATCTACTTTCCAGAAATGCTCCTTTACCTCAACTAAAAGATCCTTGGAATATTTCTCAAAAAAATACGAGGACTGGTCTTCATAAGAATTTGAGATTTCCGATTCCGGCACAATGGTATTTCCTTTAATATCTGAACCTATAAAAGAACAAGCACCATGAGCTGTAAAGAAATCTATACATTTAAAGTACATCTTATTGTGCAAAGGTCTCATGCTCTGACATTTTTGTTTGTTTGGGGTTTTTTTGTTTTTTTGTTTTGTTTTTTTTTTTTGCGGTACGCTGGCCTCTCACTGTTGTGGCCTCTCCCGCTGCAGAGCCCAGGCTCCAGACGCGCAGGCTCAGCGGCCATGGCTCACGGGCCCAGCCGCTCCGCGGCATGTGGGATCCTCCCAGACCGGGGCACGAACCCGTGTCCCCTGCATCAGCAAGTGGACTCCCAACCACCGCGCCACCAGGGAAGCCCCTATTGGTTTTGTTTTGTTTTCTTTGTCGTTTTTTTTTTTGCTCTGACATTATTAAAAATAGAATTCCTCCAACAGAAAACCAAAATCAGATCCAGCAAAACCGAGACCTATTTTCTTCTGACAGTGGTGGGCCAGGGATCAGACAGGCAGAACTCCATCTCAAGGGCATCAATTTAGTTTACCCCAAGAATTCATCCTGAGTGTCTTTGACAAGTATGGTTACAAGGATCTAATAGAATGAGTATCATTTTTAAAAACCAGTATTTATTTGTATGGCACTACATAAAAAATCAAGGTATTCTCAACCACATGCCCTCATTTTGAGCCTTGGTTAAGTCTCTAAGGTCCTCAGGGCAAGGAACAGCATCTTTCTAAGCAGAGAGTCTGGACCCCTGGGGTCGTGGCTAAGCAAGTCGGAGCCGGTCCTGTCTACATACAGTGCGCCGAGCCCCACTAGAAGGCAGCCATGCATTTAACAAAATCATCCTTTTAACAAAAATGCTCAAAGAGCCTGTGAATATCCTTCTGGAAATCCTTCATAAGCGTCTGTGCTATGACTTCTGGAAGTTTTACAACTAGGGGAAGAAAGGTTAAGAGGACTTTCTGACATTGGTATGAGAAGATCTATGAGGGTTGGAAAAAAAAAAAGCTGAGACGCAGAGGATTTTTAGGGCAGAAAAATACTCTGTGTGACACTGTAACGGTAGACGCATGTCATTATACCTTTATCTAAACCCACAGAATGCACAGCACCAAGTGTGAACCCCTGTGTAAACAGCCGACTGTGGGTGACGATAAGGTATCAGTGTAGGTTCCTCGACTGTAATAAACGTGCCACTCCAGTGGGTGATGCCGGTGGTAGGGTAGGCCGTGCTTGGTGGGGAGGAGGGAGGAGGTGGGAACTCTGGACCTTCCTCTTAGTTTTGCTGTGACCCTAAAACTGTACTAAAAAAATAAAGTCTTTCTAAAAAAAAAAACTACGGAGATTTTTCACAATCGCTCTGCAAACCACCTTCTCTTAGGTACACGGACTTGGGAATTTTAGGCCCTGTGATTTCCTGGACTTGTCCCCCTGAAGCCGTCCATCCAACCAACAGTCAACGGCTCTTTTCCTACAGGTCTGCAGTCTGTTCACAAGAACACATGCTCACAGAAACATGAACCAGGGTTCTCGTGCTCTTCCAAAGTCATCCAAATATCTCCCGAAATGTGTCAATGCCACAAACGTTCCCATCCAGACAAAACTTTCTTTTACATATATTCCATGTTTCTGGGTTTTCTCACACACAGTCTTATCCCATGAAACTCCTCCCTGAATAAGGCTTAGCCATCATTTTGTTGTCTTTCAAGTTTCTTAAAATGGAATTCGGTTAACATTTAAAAAATCCCATTACTTCTGTTTTTTTATGTAACAGCTGCAAGATAACCAAAGCTGCGGGGCAGGCAGCAGAACTCAGCTGACCAGTGCCAATTCAGTCACCGCGTTATCTTTCCACACTTTGTGATTCAGAAATGGATCAACAAGATTGCGACTTTATTCCAAAAATCAGCACTCAAAGGTGTCACCTTAACTCTGACTTTTCAACTCCCACGTATTACTCAGTACCTAGTAACCACGCATAAAGCCTTCTGTTCAGAGACATATCTCTTCTCAGGAGGGTCTGGGTGGCGGCCGAGAGGATGTGCACCATGTCGGATCTGAGCAGGGGGATGGCTCTCTCGTTGGAATCCTATGAGGAGGAAAGAGAAAACTATACTGCAAGGAGATGACATAGTAAATCGCCGGCTTTCCGACACGTGACCCCTCCTTACCAGTCTACAAAAGCTTTATCTTAAAGAGGCGGTTCTCAAAAGGGGTTGGTTTTTCACACGCTGCCCAGGGAAAGAGGCTATTCAATTTTTGCTATGGAAACACCACCCTCACAGAAATGACCGAGGACCCTGAATGGCTGAAAGCGAAGAGTGGTCACTGAGTGGCTGCCCTCCGCTCCAGACGAGACGGCTCGGACCTCTCCCGTCTACCCCACGGCCTCAGGAAAGACCAGCGACTCCCCTCGAAGAACACAAACGGCTTTTTACCAGACAGGTATAAAATGGGAAGAAGAACAGGACAATCTCCAGGTTATTTCTTTGCACCAGCACGTTTGAGTCCAGCAGGGATGCACATAAGGACTTTACCTACAAAAGACAGAAAGCCACGAACATTTCATGCCCGAGACACTGGACATCGTTTGCAGGCTACTCTTTATAGTCATAAATATGAAAAAAACTTTTCCTGGGAATCTTGAAACCACCGTGTTATATCGTGTGGAACAGAATAATAAGATCTACATATGGGAAACTTGGTTCTAGCTCCAGACGCTAGGGGGTGATGTGTGACATCGGGAAGACCTTCAGCTGCAGCCCTCACTGTTCCATCTCAGAGACGGAGGGGTCTGGAGCAGATCGTCAGATTCTAAGACCTCAAATTCTATAATCCCAGAAACAAATACATTTAGGTTCCAACAGGAACTTTCAGCTACACTAAAACTCCAAAAACAGTCAGTCAAATGGACTCCAAACCAATTAAGCAGACATTTTGGGTGTCTTTTCTGAGCATAGATAGATGTAATACAGCTGCATAACAGATAAGAGCCATAAGACAAGTGGTAACAAAAAGCTATGAGAACCGGGAAGAAGAGAGGGAGAGATCTTTCAACTGGGGAGAACAGTGAAGCTTTGGGGGTGAGCTGAGTTTTTTGTAATACAGGCAGGAGATTCGCTGAGACGGGGGAGAGGAGGGACAGGCCGTGAGCGCAGGACGAGGGGCTGGCTGGAGCAAAGACAGCATCACAGACGTGCCAGGCCAGGCCAAGCAGCCAGCTCCGGGAGTGTAATGGGCCTGAAGTGGAGAGTGAGGCATCTGGTGAGCTGGGAGCGGACTGTTAGAATACTCTTGAGGATGGATTTTATCTCCAGGAAACAGGTATTTTGCAAGCACAGTACAGATCTGAGCAAAGCTATGTTTTAGCAAAGTGAATCTCTTAGCAACCAAAAAAGGCCTGGACGGGGAGAAACCGGTTAGAAAATTACATGATGGTCCAGAAATGAGACCTAAGAAGCTGAGGCAGGGCAGCAAAAACGGAGAAAGAAACAAAGTGGTACTGACAGGGCAGGGAAGAAGGGAACGTGACTACTGAGGGTCTCCTCCGCCCTAAGCAGAGGTCCTTTTCATCACTCTTTTCGTCAGAGAGCCCCGTGAGGAAGCTCTATTATTCCCACTTTGCAAAGAGGAACGGACTCAGAGGGGTAAGTAATCGGTGCAACTTTGTTAATGACGGATTCAGTTTCTGAACATTTTAACTTCAAAGCCTTGGGTCCACCACTAGGTGGCGACAGACTGCAGGCCATTAAACAAATGCTAAGTTTGGGGAAAAGAAAGATCTGGGAAGTTCCCATTCTTCAAGGTCATGAGAAGGCAGGTCGCTGCCTGGGAAGAGGGGCCTGGGCACGGACAACCTAGGTGTGAGAGCAGCCAGAGGAGAGGAGGGCGGCAGGGATGACGGCAGGAGCTGGAGCGAACCTACTGTGCGAGGCAGTGAGCGGTGTGACAGGGGCAGGGGAAGAAAACGAGGCTGTGGCTCAACAGCGGACCCCAGCCAGGCTCCGCGGAGCGCCGTCGACAGCCACCCGTAACGTGGAAGCTGCGGGGCCTCCCGGAGGGCCCTCCTCGCGTGAATACACAAACGTGACGCAGGTGTTAGAAGCCTACGCCGCCTTCGCAGCTTACGCAGGGATGCTGCCTCCTCGCCTGCCCAACCTCAGAGCGCCTCTGCTTCCCGCTGCCCCTCCCCTCCCCTCCCCGCTCCCCCGCCCCGTGACCCTGGTGACACATGTGCTGGGGAGTCAGCCCGCCACGCCACGCCACGCCACGCCACCGGGAGCACGGCACCCACCGTGAGCTGGTAGTCGGTCCCCAGCATGTACTTCTGCTCTGTGCCGGGCGAGCCCCGGCTGATGTGGCCCACCACAAAGAGCGAGGCAGGCAGGCGGATGGACGGGTTCGCCAGGACGCTCCCCCAGAGGGCAGCGTAGAAGACCTCCCTGCCCACCACCAGGGACAGCCTCAGGAGCAGCGCGTCCGTCCTGTGGGCGGGAGATCATAGAATTAGGGCGCATCCCGCGGGCTCTCACGGGCGCGGCTCTCTCTCCCTGGCCGGGAAGCACCATCTTCCTCCTCATTTTGAGATGCTGCCATCTCTCGCCCTTCTGTGTTTGTCCACCTGCTGGCTGTCACTGAAACTGAATTTGCTAAAACAAACATGTCACCGAGGGGTGCGGCTTCTTGGCCAGGAGGCAGCATCTGACCGGTTGTGTCACCCTGTGGCAGAGATCCGTCTCCGCCTCCGGCCTTGCTGCGGATGCCGTGGCGTTTACATGGTGCTTACAGGTTCCACTGCCCAAAGTGGATAAGCAGATCAGCCACTCTGTAAAAGTAGAAGGAGTCATTTAAAAAAAAACAAAGGCTGGCCTTCCCTGGTGGCGCAGTGGTTGAGAGTCCGCCTGCCGATGCAGGGGACGCGGGTTCGTGCCCCGGTCCGGGAAGATCCCACATGCCGCGGAGCGGCTGGGCCCGTGAGCCATGGCCGCTGGGCCTGCGCGTCCGGAGCCTGTGCTCCGCAACGGGAGAGGCCACAACAGTGAGAGGCCCGTGTAACGCAAAACAAACAAACAAACAAACAAAAAAAAAACAAAGGCTTATGTGACTGATTGAAGACCTAATGATAAAGACACCCCCGACCTGAGCACAGCCAAAAGTGTGCCCAGTGACACCGGATTTTAGAAACACTGGGGACAACATTCCCCTGGGCCTCCTGCTTCACGGCACATTCCAGAAGGTCTGGAGCCGACTTCCCATCACTCTGCCCACAGCACCTCCATACACCCGCTCCCACTCCAGGAAGCCCTCCTGCGGACGACCAACATTTATTCGCCTCTTTATCTTTATCCAGGTCTCCCGTGACACGACGTCAGCGATTTCACGGCCGTCCTCACAGAAGCAGCAGCATCAGTGGGTGCGGGCTTGTTTTTCCACTGACACTGACCGAGGCCTGGCCCTTCTCCGCTCGGGGTGCACCTGCAGCTGACGGGGCACCTTCCCGCCGACTGTGAACACAAAGCTTGCAGGCCGGGTGATAGCATCTATCGATATGACAGCGGAGGCAAACTCCCACAAAGGGATTTCACTTGCACAGAAGTGAAACCTCTGTGCATTTCAGCTCTCAGCTATGGCAGGGAAAAGGGATGCAAATGTTGTGAAAATACCTGAGAGTCTTTGAGCAAAAACTCAGCACAGGAGAACAGCTGATGCTGAGGCCACACAGCCACCGTCACCACTAAGTCTGCTCTGCTGGCTGACACCCCCCAATGCCCAGATGAGCGTCTGACACACACCTGAAAAAACTGTCAGATGAAGGCCACTCTTTCCCTTTTACTATACGCCAAACTGTTTTCAGCTTACTTTTTAATAACCACTTCCGTGTATATTAAAACATTTCATACAAAAAATGCCTACTACCTTTTGGTATAAAAAATAAATTTTGTTCTCCCTAAACCTAGTCTCCTTAAGCCTTCTTTTTGACTCATAAAATATTTGTAGCAAAAGATACAGAGAAAAAAACAAAATGAAGAAGCACAAGTAACACCCAAATGTTTAGAAGAAGGACACAGAATGGTTTAGTGGCTAAAGGTACCGATGGGTCTTCTATCAAGGCTGAGCAAACAAATAGAGCTTATCGTTGCCCAGCTCTGAAAACAACCAAATAAAGGCCCTAATTTGGGGCAGAAGCGCCATTCAGCAGCTGCGGTTACAGTAAGTCGGGCAGATGGGTCACTGTGTCCTCTGGACAGACAGCATGGTCCTGAGCTAGGGAGAGATTCCCACAGCAACAGAGTAATTTAGGAAGCCCCCGAGTGGCCTCTCTCCAGGATCCCAGAAGACCACCGCTTAGCTAAAACCCAACGCAAACACGACAATGCACGCACTGCTATCACATCCCCTTTGACTAGGACAGCATATCCCCAAAGTACGTTCCACGGAACACTGGCCACTTGGGCTGTTCCACAGTAGAGAGGTTCCACTGTCCGGGAGCCTGGGGAACGCCACTTATGCTATCCTTTCTTCAATATTTACAGAACTCTGGCTAGTTTTCTTTATTAAAGAAACACAGGTTTATATATAAATATAAAGATTCCCATTTTATTCTAAAAATTAATGGATATTAAAAATTGAAATGATGCTACAGGTCCGAAAATGGCAATGGTGACAGGACTTTGCTATGGAGAGCAAAGTAAAGAGCAAGATAACTGGGGTTAAAAACTAAGTAACTTTCTACTAAATAAGAATTATTCATAGCACCTCAGTTGTGAAGTTCCAAAGTAAGTGTGCAGTTTAGTGTCCAGAATGGTAATCTTTTCTATTTAAAACCAACAATCAACAAAACAAAACACACACACCAACCCCCAATCCCTACTCCTCCCGTCCTTCCTCAGCCACCCTGGCTGCTGCTTTCGTGCCCCCTGCAAACACGAGCCCATTCTAACGACACCGACACGCTCTCCTCTACTCAACTGATAGCAGGTGAGGGACACAGGCCGTGCGCCGTGAGCCCCAGGCGCTGCACGACTCTGGCCTTGCGGTCACTTGCCAAATGGACCCTCGTGGAAAGCTGAGCTGTCCCAAGACCGAACAGCGCGGGGTGTGACCATCTGAACAAGCAGGGCAGTGACAACAGCGCTCTGCACCACCATAGTCGGATATGTGTCAAAGAAGGGGGGGAAAGCTCTAGACCCAGCAGAGCTCATCATCATGGTGCCTGGAGTCAGCCAAAAGAAAGGTCAATAAATATTTTTCAATTACTATCTAAATCGGGCTTTCTCAACCTCTACCCTGTGGCCCCCTGGGGCTGGACGCTCCTGTGCTGTGGAGGCAATCGTGTGCACTGTGGGAAGTTCACCTGCACCCCTTGCCTCCACCCGCTAGATGCCGGTAGCACCCTCCCCGCCCCAGGTGTAACAACCAGAAGTGTCCCCAGATATTGCCAAGTGTCCCCTGGGGGACAGAAACCACCCCGGGCTGAGAGCCACTGATTTAAAGGCACATCTCTGGGGAGCCGGGTTTTGCCTGCTTTCCAACCATTGGAAACCTCCACCTCTCCTCCGTCTTCTCAGAACAGGAGTGGAGTATTCTCCCGCCCCCAATACCACTAATCCTGTTTTCTCCGTACAGCAAAACACAGCAAACTGTGTGGCTACTTCCTGGGCACTTTAAAAAAGGAATTCTGGCCAGGAGTGATCTGCAGACATCAAAGGGTTATTAGAAAGCCAGGGGGAATAACGAGTCCTAACACTGGCCAAAATTTCCATTCCCTTATGGTTCACTGACAAGAACAGACCAGGAACTGTCCCCGCCTCTACAAGACCCCTGAGTCACCCGTCCTCACCAGCCCCAAACTCACTCACTCACCCCTTAGCCTTTTCCACCACCTTGGACATCGCGACCCCCCACACCCAGACCCCCCCCTTCCTGTCTCTGCAGAGTATTTGCTGGGGTCGAGGGTGTCTGACTCAATTCCTATGCACGGTGGGGAAGAGTCGTTGCTGAACTCTCTCAAACTGACACGGATACGTGCGGTCACCCGACTGCCGTGCTCTGAGACCACACAACCCTAGACCAGCCTCCACCTCGGAAGGCCAGTCACTCCTACCTCTGAGGGCTGCAGTCGCCGGGCCTGGCTTTCTGTCACACCTGCCTCTACTCAGTGGTTCACGCAGCTTCACTGAGCTCTTGGTTCAACATCAAGAGATCACAATGTTGGGAGAAAACACCCGTGTTAAGCAACTTTAGCGACTGTTCAAATGAACATTTGTTTATCAACTAGGAGAACACATGACAACACCCCAACTACTGACATGCTCCTGGTGTGATTCACTCTTACAGATTAAAAAAACTGCAATATGCTTTGGGAGCTGATGTGTTCATCTTCAGATGATGGGAAAAAAGCATTTATATACACACATCTGTTAGGAAAACGTGAATGGATCAGAACTCTAGAAAGAGCCTGAGACTAAGAGTCAAGAAACAGAGTCTGGTAAAGGTCCTCTTGTTGACCCCATATGACCCTGACTGTTCCCTTACGCACACACCTACCCAGCCCCTCAGGGCATGGTGCGAGGTTTAAAACAGCAATGAGACAGGCCCTGCCTCCTAGGGAAGTGGATGCTAGTGACTCAGTGCACCGCCGAGGTGGATTCCCCAAGGTTTAAGACAGCGATGAGACAGGCCCTGCCTCCTAGGGAAGTGGATGCTAGTGACTCAGTGCACCGCCGAGGTGGATTCCCCACTGGGAAGTGCATGGCCACCACCTGCCCTGTGTGAAAGCTCCCAACGGTCAAATGCACATCCAATCCCAGCACAGACGCTTGTGACTTTAATGCACCCTTGGTCACCAGCGACTGTCCCACAAACCATTCTGATTATTTGGATTGACTGTGAGATTCCACTCCACACCCCCTGCACCCTCCGGTCACTGCCGACACCAAATAGGCCAGGGTGGCACGGCCGGGGCCTCTGGCATGGGGAAAATTTGAGCAGTTTCTTGTGTAGTCAAATGGAAACTCCTGCAAGCACACAGGTTTCTAAACCTCCCAGTCAGGCTGTACGGGGGCTCTGAAAATGGGTCCTATGAACAGAAGTTAATCACTGCAGCAATCACTCAGAATAGTTAATACGCTGCAAGTGAGTTCTCACATCATGATTCTCCAGAAAAACAGGACACTCTGTATACTCAATCTGAATGGATACTGCCTCTCTCCTCTCTCCTGTTCCTAAGCAATGACCAAAACAAACACACACCACTGCATGAACTTTTATGCGTATGAGTTGGACAAATTTCTCCAAGGTGCTTCTGAAACTTGTCAAAAGCTATTCTGCTTAGCCTCACCCCTTTTTGAGCTTATCCATCAATGAAACGTGGCCTTGCTTTTTCATTTGGAAGCTGCCTCGTATAACAGGAGGGAGGAGGACTTCAGAATGTGACATATGGGGAGTAGAAGCCCATCTCTGCTGCCCACTGACTGCGACTCCAGGAAACTTTCTTACCTTCTGACCCTCACCTGGAAGTGAGGTAATTCCCAGGCACACACGGTATTTCGTCAGGCAGAGACCACCACAGAAATGTAAACATCAACCCGCCCTGCTTCATGGCTCTCTGCACTTCTGTCCCCGTTTCCTTTTTTTTAATTTTTATTTATTTATTTATTTTTGGCTGCGTTGGGTCTTCGTTGTTGCGTGTAGGCTTTTCTCTAGTTGCGGCGAGTGGGGGCTACTCTTCATTGTGGTGCATGGGCTTCTCATTGCGGTGGCTTCTCTTGTTGCGGAGCACGGCTCTAGGCGCGCAGGCTTCAGTAGTTGTGGCACGCGGGCTCAGTAGTTGTGGCTCGCGGGCTCTAGAGCGCAGGCTCAGTAGCTGTGGCGCGCGGGCTTAGCTGCTCCGCGGCATGTGGGATCTTCCCAGACCAGGGTTCGAACCCATGTCCCCTGCATTGGCAGGCGGATTCTTAACCACTGCACCACCAGGGAAGTCCCACTGTCCCTGTTTCTTATACAGCAGTGAAATAAAATACAAACCGCATGGGCGGCCCACCTGGATGGGCACAGCCGTCAGCTCTGGATGAGACCCACCTGTCGTAGATCTCCGAGCCCTCTTCCAGGCCGGGCAGCAGGCCGATGATGAAGGCCTGGAGGCTTGGCAGGAGCAGCTTCTGCAGCGGGAGAAAGTACTTCTCGTACAGGCCAAGCAGCACGGGCCTCACCGACATGGCTGCATGTGCCAGAAGAGGGAACAACCCACAGCTTCGGGACAGAAAAAGGGAGAGGAGGGAAAATGAGACACCTGCTCAGAAGCTCCAAGCGACTGGCCAGCCCAAGGGGGTTTTCAAAGGCAGCCAGCCAGCCATCCACACTGGTGGTGGAGATGCTCGCTTGTCAGGAGGCGGTCACCATGAACTGCTGGCCCAGAGCAGGTGACAGGCAGTATGCACGTTACACTCCGACTTAGAGAAAAGTCAGGGAGGACATACTCCAGAAGGTGAGCCCTGGTGACCTCTGTGATGGCTTTACGGTGAACTGACACACCCCTCTGTATTTTTTTGTTTATCGTTTTCTCATCTTGTGAACTGAAATATGGATTACTTGGGTAATAAAAAGGTAAAGCGGTGGGGATGCTATCGTACCTGTATAGGAACAAATCCTTGGCCAGCCATTTGGTCCCCACGATTTTAAAGATAATTTCATAGGTTTCTAGGGCCTTTAAGTGCACGCCGCTGGGCAAAGCAGGATGCAGGCACTGAGCTAATCTCTTGCTGATGATGAGCCGTCTTGGCAGCAACGAATACCTCAGGTTACTCTGGAGAGCCTGGAAAACAAGAGGAAAAGCACATAAGGACGAAAGCAGTGACACTGACTGTGGAGAGGACATCTGCCGAGGCCAGGAAGACACCCGCAGGCCCCGGTGTGGCTGTAAGAGGTGGGACGTGACAGGACAGGAGGACAGAGGGACTGCGCGGGAGGGCTTGGGGAGGGGGGCCACTGGGCTTTGAGTTGACTTCTAAAGCCGGTGCCAGAAGGGACACATCATTCCACTCATCTCACTGGCCAGAGCAAGTCACGGTGCCACGCCTATGTTTAAAGGGGCAGAGAAATGGGATCCTGCATAATGAGGTTATGGAGGAGATAAAAGGAAAAGAAGCAAAATAATATTTTCCATCAGAAGCATGTGGTCTAATTGAACTCTCAAATTCAATAAAACTACAACTAAAAAACCAGCTATACCTAGAGGTCGTCAAGAAATACCTTATACTATTATTTGTAAGAGTCTGATAGCTTAAAACAAAGGGCAAGCCAACAAAATAGTTTTTTTAATGTGCTCGTGTCAAAAAGAAAAATTGAGGAGGCGACCTGGAAACACATGCGGGTAAGAACTGAGGTGTCGAGGAAGAGAGGAAACGACTGTGGGAAATGCACAGGAAAGGGTGTGTTTTATTACGGACATTTTCAAACATACAGAAAAACAGGTAGAACAGCAAAGTACCCATCACCCAGTCTCAACAAGTATCAGCTGGCCAGTCCTGACGACACAGCTTTTAGGAAACCACGTCTGTGGCTCACTGGCTTAGCGATACTGCAGCTGTGGGCTTTCTCCATGACCTCAGAGGAGAACTAAGCTCTGTCCTCACCTGTTATGTTTGTCAGGCAGAGCTCTTTTTTTTTTTTTTTTTTTTTTTTTTTTTTGCGGTACGCGGGCCTCTCACTGTTGTGGCCTCTCCCGTTGCGGAGCACAGGCTCCGGACGCGCAGGCTCAGTGACCATGGCTCACGGGCCCAGCCGCTCCGCTGCATGTG
The DNA here is from genome assembly GCF_011762595.2 of Tursiops truncatus. NCBI lineage: Eukaryota > Metazoa > Chordata > Mammalia > Artiodactyla > Delphinidae > Tursiops > Tursiops truncatus. Next base: position 135,113,764 of record NC_047037.1, on the reverse strand, counting down.
GGATCTTCCTGCACCGGGGCACGAACCCGTGTCCCCTGCATCGGCAGGCGGACTCTCAACCACTGCGCCACCAGGGAAGCCCCGAGCTCTTGCTTTTTAAGTCACCGTCTCACTTTTGCTCAGCATAGTCTAAGGACGTTTGCTAACTGAGGCGCAAAGGATGGGCTGCAGCTCCTAAGGTGGTCATGTGGGATCCAAAAGTGTTTGGCTCACTGGGGCTGTACAGCAGCAGGATCCCATTTCTCTGCCCTTTTGAATGTAGGCGTGGCACCGTGACTTACTCTGGCCAGTGAGATGAGTGGAATGATGTGTCACTCCTGGCACAGGCTTCAGAAGCCAACTCAAAGCCCAGTGGGTTTTCTTTCCTGGCCTCTAAGATCACGGAGACACAGGTTGAACTGGAGCCCCTCCCAGCTTGGGTCCCTGAGAAATTAAGAGAGCAGAAACCACCCGCTGACCCACTGAGGCAGAACTCAACAATACTGTAAAAATCACTGAGCTTGGGGACTGTTCGTTACCATGGCATAACCTTTCCTATTCTGATGAATACACTTCTTCCCATATAAATGGAATTACAAGGAACCACAACCATTCATTACAAATGAACAAGGCGGGTTGCTATTTCTTTCTCATTTAAATGTGTTACCCCATTTAATTTAATTAGAATAAGAAACATAACCAAAATCTGAGGGCATGACCAGGACATGTGGAATGGATTGTTCATTGTATGCTGTCCATGTTAATCCAAGCAACACAGCATATCTGAGTCCGGGAGTCAGTGCCTCTTGAGGGAAAGGTACACTGAAGATGAAGGAAGCTGTCTGATTTGAAAATGCAGAGAAGAACAAAGGATATAACCAGATAATACTTAGAAAAATGAGAAGATGCTCATCCTTCCTGCTTTAAAAGATGCAAATTAAAACTACTACGAGGGACTTCCCTGGTGGCGCAGTAGTTAAGAATCCACCTGCCAATGCAGGGGACACGGGTTCGAGCCCTGGTCTAGGAAGATCCCACATGCTGCAGAGCAACTAAGCCCATGTGCCATAACTACTGAGCCCGCGTGCCACAACTACTGAAGCCCGTGTGGCTAGAGCCCGTGCTCTGCAACAAGAGAAGCCACCGCAGTGAGAAGCCCGCGCACCGCAATGAAGAGTAGCCCCCGCTCACCACAACTAGAGAAAGCCCGCACACAGCAAGGAAGACCCGATGCAGCCAAAAATAAATAAAATTAAAATTTTAAAACAAAACAAAAAAACTACTATGAAATGCCATACTTTTCACCCATCAGATCGGTAAGTTAGATCAAAGCACACAGGTTCAGGAGTAGAGCAGAGACACCCAGAGATCATGAACTGGTTTCATCCAACCTACAGTCAGGATTTGGCCGGACAGGATTTGCAAGGCTGCTCCTTGGAGCAGCTATGACACTGATTCCCCTCTGTACCATTCTCAGCACGAATAATGGGGCTAAAATGGTGCCTGGGTCATAGTGATTTTGTTAACACACTTCCCACAGAGCCTGGCACTTAATATGTGCTTCAACACGCAGGTTAAACAAACAAACAAGACTGCGGCTATTATAATGCCTGGTTTAAGCTTGTGAGCTTGGGGGTCAGAGCCTGGAATTCCAGTTCCACCATCTGTTGGGTAAATCCCTTAACCTTTCTGGGCTCCGGTTTCACAGGGATAATGGTGCCTAACGAAGTGTCAAGCATCATGACATACCACACTTAAGGAAATTAGCTCAGGGCCTGCCACAAAGCAAGCAATCAACAAGCATCTCCTCTTATTATAATGACAAGCTGACTGTTAAGTACCAGATTTAAAGATGGAGACAAAATGCATTGCATTTTAAAAGAACTGACAGAAATCCAATCATTTACAAATAATATCCTTTATTGTCACAAAAGCGGACAAGGACACTAGTTAGATGTGTTAACAAGAAAGTTTGAGGAATACGTTGTATCAGAAAAGAAAAACTCAAACTGCTGTATATTTGGAGATGAAATCAACTGCGGACCCAACAGATGATGAGAATTCCAAGAGACACTGAAGACAAGGAGAAAAATCTGCATATAATAAGAGGTGGAGTTGGAGAACCTGAAATTTCTTTTTAAGGCAATAAAGGAAAAGGTAAATAGTCATTAATATTTAAGATTAAAAAGGAAAGAAAATATTATTTTAAAAGGATATTTAATGAAAAAACTCTAAAGAAATGTTTTGCGAGTGGTAAGACCGGAGGGACTTCCCTGGGGCGGTCCACTGGTTAAAACTTCGCCTTCCAGTGCAGGGGGTGTGGGTTCCATCCCTGGTTGGGGAGCTAAGATCCCACATGCCTCGTGGCCAAAAAACCAAAAAAAAAAAAAAAAAGAACCACACCGCCAAAACACAGAACAGAAGGAATGCTGTAACAAATTCAATACTTTACAAATGGTCCACATCAAAAAAAATCTTAAAAAAAAAAAAATGTGGTAAGACTGGAGATCAGAATTGCCAGGTGAAAAGGTTTTCTATGTAGTAGATTGGAAGCACTTTTGGAAACAAAGGCTTCCCCCTAGACAGGGTGCCACCTCCCCCAGTGTGACTTAATTTACACAGGAAGTGGGTGTGGGTCCCACTCAAAGACACCTTCTACCTGAGTAGTACTAAGTAGCATCTCAAATTCTACCTACGTGAGACTTTTCCTCTGTCTCACTGAGGACTAAAGCACGGCCATGGGGGAAACAGCTCCATGTTTTTAGGGCAAACTTAAAAGAGAATGAGATCGTTAGCTATAATGATTCATTCCCCATCTGGCTGCTACATAGTCAAAGCTCCGCGTGCTGGTTCAGCCCGGTGGCTTTCTTCAGGCAGACACCCTCGATTCAGAAGCTCTTCTACCTGTGGGCTGTCAACGCCAGCGCCCAAGCCGTCAGGCCTGGGCACGAGTGAAGTGCCCAGCGCCGCCAGCCCACCTTAGGCTCCCAAAGACACTCCTCAATAGGAACCTGGAGGGGTTCTGCTGCATCCTCCCTGGGAGGTGGGATCAAGCCTGATGCCCTCAGCTGCCACTGCTTTTGAAAAAGAAGACATTCTACTCAGAGCAGCCCTGTCCTAGGACGTTTCAAAACTGAGTGCCGTGCACTGCTGGTGGGAATGTCAAATGGCGCGACCGCAGTGCTCCTCAAAATGTTAAACATTTGCTTTGTTTACCAAATTACCGTTTGATCCAGCAATCCCACTTCTGGGCACACACCCAAAAGAACTGAAAGCAGGGGCTCAAACAGATATTTGCACACCCATGTTCACTGCAGCATTATTCACAATAGGCAAATAGTGGAAACCATCCAAGTGCCCATCATGGATGAATGGATAAACAAAATGTGGTCTATATGCACAAAGGAATATTACTCAGCCTTAAAAAGGAAGGAAATTCTGACACGTGCTACAACCTGGATGAACCTTTAAAGCACTGTGCTAAGCGAAATAAGCCAGACACAAAAAGACAGATACTGTATGATTCCACTTACACGAGGTCCCTAGAGTAGTCAATCCATAGAGACGGAAAGCAGTGTGACCGGGGGCTGGGGGAGGAGGAAATGGGGAGTGAGTTTCCAGCTCGGGAAGATGCAAAAGTTCTGGAGATGAATGGTGGTGACGGCTGCACAACAATGAAACACGCTGCATGCCACTGAACCGTACACTCAAAAATAGTTAAAACAGTTGAACATATGTTGCATATATTTTACCACCAAAAAAGAATAAAAAAATGAACGCTGTGTTCCCCCAACTGCTCTTGCCACACTGGCTTTGAGCTGCAAGGAACATGAATTCCCGAGTGACGTCCACACCTTGGACTAAACTGAAAACAGTTTCCCGACCAGAGAACAAAGGGCCTCCTTTTAACAATCCTGAAGGGACACAGGGACTGGGTCCAGCCTGTCCTGAGTGAGAGTTTTTAACCCTGAATTGGCAAAATAGCCCCCTTGAACTGAGTCGCACCCTTTAGGGGTTGAAAATGCCTGATTCCCTCCTCATGCCCCTCTCCCAGCTGTCAAGAGCTGCCATGACTGGACCCGGTTCAGGTCAGGGAAGGCCTGACTCTGCCTTCCTGTCTCCAGCCTCCATCTGGGCATTTCGCTTTGGCAAGAGCCTTCTCCAGCGAGAAGAGCTCAGGGAATATTTCCAGGTTGTGTTTTTCAGGAAAACAGAAACCCAAAGTGACTGGCCAGTAAGCTTAATATTATGTATATATACACATATATATACCTGTATATATATTTTGTTTGTTTGTTTGAACTCTGAATGAAAAGGATGTATACTTAAAAAAAAGAGAGAGAGAAAAAGGTTCTTCTACAACTGTAGAATAGATATCTCAGGGAAACAGATGAATTGGCAAGGAAGCCATGCTTTCAAAATTACTTTTTTATGTGCTAACCAGAAAGGAAAAATATGATTAGACAGGAAATTAAACTTCCTTATTTATTTCACCCAGGCACTATACTATTTTAAAAGTATTCCTTAAGATATAATTACAATATTTTTAACCTCATTGTGTTCATAGGCTTAGCAGACTGACCGTAGGACAAAGTAATAAAATACAAAATGTAAGCTTAAAAAAAAAGAGTTTGAACCACATCTGAGCCCTGCGAATAGAGACCAGGAAGTGTCTCACTTCACTCCACCCAAGGCAATGTCTACGTTTCACTTTGTTTTACTCTGACATTATACAGTCTGACAGTCTGATATTCTCCAGGACTCGGCATGATTTAGAACGGTTCTATGTAAAAACCATGATTAAAAATTCCAAAAGGGTAGCCCGAGGACTCAAAAATTAACTTAATACACTTAAAAATGGTTAAGATGATAAATTTTATGTTATATGTATTTTATCACAATTTTAAAAACTTTAGGGTAATTTAACAATATGGGTGAGGGGAGTTAAATTATATTTTAAAATGCTCTAGCCTTTAAAATGAATTTTTAAATGTTTCCTTTAAAAGTGCCCAGAAGAGAACACATACACACTACTATATATAAAACAGATAACTAATAAAGACCTACTTATAGCACAGGGAACTCTACTCAGTACTCTGTAATGACCTATATGGGAATAGAATATAAAAAAGAGTGGATATATGTATAACTGATTCACTTTGCTGTACAGCAGAAACGAACACAACATTGTAAATCAACTATAATCCAATAAAAATTAAATAAATAGATAGATAGATAGATAAAAGTTCCCAGAAGAGACAGCCCAGACCTGCTCTCCCAGTGATAGCACTGACCTCAGAATGCCTCATGTTTGTCTATAAAGGATGTAAGGAAGCCAATTTAAAAGCATGGCTCTCATCAAGCAAATGGTAAAGTACTGGCATGTCTTCCTTCTGGAAGTCAGTCATCTTTATAAGGATGTTCATTTCATGCCACAAAAAGGAAGCTGAACAGTGAATAGGACTGGCCAGTTGGCACAAGCTTGAACACTCATTTAATACTTGCCAGAGGACCGCAACAGCAATTCTGCCCTTCCGACAGAATAAAAACAGAACAGACACTGAGCAATAACGAACTGGCCAGGACTTCCCATATTAAAGTAGGCCACACCGGGGAACATCGGGCCTTCCCGGAAAGGGCAGTGACCGAGCCACCGCAGCAGCTTGGGGGGGCGAGGGAGGGAAGGAGACAGGCGGGGAGACTGGCACCTCGTCAAGGCCCCTGAGAGCCGATTCAGGGAGCTGGGATCCACAGGTAGCCAGTGAGGCCAGCTTTGGTTTAACCGGGGGAATGACACCAGTACAACTCCTTTGTAAAGGAAGAGCTTCCTTCTCAAAGTGAGGCCAGCTTTGGTTTAACCGGGGGAATGACATCAGTACAACTCCTTTGTAAAGGAAGAGCTTCCTTCTCAAAAAGGTCACCGACCGGAGAATCACTGTGCTGTTTCCTTCTGTTCGACGCTTACAGCAACCCTGCAGGGCCGTGCACCCAATTAGTCAACTCTCGTCCGCGTCCCACAGTCCCGGCCTGCTCTGAAGCTGCCTCTGGGCACTGGGGCCTCTGGCTCACTCAACCGCCTGCATCAGAGACCCATTAGAACACATTTTTTTCTTTTAATTTTCTAAAAATTATTTCTTTTGCATCAGTTTTACCTTATTGTTGTAGCTTATATTAACTTGCACTTTCTGAACAAATACCATGCATAGGAGGACGACTGAAGGCTGAGCATCTACACGCCTGGAGACCTTACAAAACGTGGCTGAGAGGTGAGGGCAGCAGCCCCCAGGCCAGGCCTCGGCCGCGGGGCACAGGGTGGCAGTAACTAACCGTCTGCGGGAAGAACCACCTGATCGAGCCCTGGGCCTGGGCCTCGGCTTGGAAGTTTCAGAAACTCATTTTTATCAGTTTACCTGGAGGGCTCTGCTGCAGAGGGAATGCTTTGCTGGCCTAACTCCTGAGAAAGATCAGGAAGGCAACGGCAGGGGCAACAGGATGAAGAGCACAGGCTCGGGACTGGCAGACCTGGGTCAGAGCCGGGCTCGGGCCCTCACCAGCCGTCCAGCCTGTCACAAGCTGCTGCCCGCGCCGACGCCCCAGCTTCTCACGAAGAAAACTCGCCGCTACCTACTCACAGGCTGGTCCTGCAGGTCAGACTCCAAAGGGAGCAGAGGCGTCCAGGGTATTCACTCCACTTCCACCCCGCAGGGCATCAGGATCACACACACGTACCCACATGTACACACACATGCGCACGCACGTGGGACATAGCACCGGGGGCCATCCCAGGCTCCTGGCTAACACGACTCAGGAATCTAACGCTAGGTCAGAAAACCACGTCTTGAAACATCACAACAAACGCTTCGCTACCTCACAGAAGGCAGGCTACAACACACGTGCTCAAACATGGCTCTTCTCCCCCTTCTGAATTTATTACATTTAGATTGTAAAAGTCACTCGCTCTCACCATTGACACCTACGTTCCCTGTCTCCCACGTAGGAACTTCAGGGGCTACTGTGATGCTTCCCAGCGCTTTCTGTTTCCAGACTTTATTCTTTGCTGAATGCAGTGCCGGTCCTCGGCCCTCCCTCATGTCCACGTGCCACCCCCCAGCCCCATGGGCTTTGCAGGGCCGCTGGCTGGGCTGAAACACTGTACGCAGAAGAGTCTGAGCTTCATTCGGTGTCTTTATCAGTAAAAGGAGTCACAGGGCACTGATTTTGGAGGATTCTAGGTGTGAAAAATAACGGGAACGCTGCCTCTCCTCTCCAAACCCCAGCAGCTGTAAAATTGCCTGGGACACTCAGAACCGAGAGGCAGACGCGTGGCTGGCATAAAGCAGGTGCTGGAAGAACACGATCTCCTCAGAAATATGAGGAGGTTCCGTACTTAGGATGAAACCTGCGCAGATGGGGAGACAGGAAATCATCGGCAGCTACTCCAGAAAGGCCTGATTCCAGCGAGAACCACAGGAATGCCAACGGCAAGGGCACAGATCAGCACAGGACATGCTGCACGTTTCAGGGCACACACACCCCTCTATTGTCAAGAAACAAGTGTGCCTGCATCAGCTCGCAGAGGAAACAGGCTCCCCCGGGTTAAGGATGGTCCAAGGCTGCAGATCAGTTAGGAAGCTTTTGGATGTAAAGAACAGGGTATCTGACTATACAAGTCTCAGTGGAGAAATCTGCCACCTCACAACCGAAAGTCCAAAGCAGTGGTTCTCAAACTGGGGTAATTTTTCCCCCAAGGGACATTGGACAACGTCTGGAGACATTTCTGGCTGTCACAGTAGGGGAGATGGGGTGCTCCTGGCATCTGGGGGACAGAGACCAAGACGCTGATAAGCACCCTACAATGCACAGGACAGCACCCCAGCCCCATCGGAGGTCAACAGTGCCGAGGCTGAGAAACCCCGGTCTAGAGGAGCCTACTTCTGCGTTTGGTTCATGCAAGGGCTCAACGACATCCTAAAAGAACCCAAACCTTTTCATGCTTATATGCTCCCAACGGTGAATTGACTTATCTTCAGTCTTTTCCTGCCATAACCTCAGATATCTGTCACATATCAGGCATTAAATTCTCACATGGCTACAGAGAGCAGTAAAAAAAAAAAAAAAGTTTGTTCCTTTTTTTGTCTCTCTGTATTAGAGGCAATCCTTTCCAGAAGCCGGCCGGCCACATCTCATGGCCAGACAAGGTCATGTGCCTGTGTCTATAAGAAAATAGAATGACTAGGATTAAGTCCTCAAACACTAATATTCACCAGTGGGGCTGGAAGATGGGGGCTACCACCCTGTAGCACTTTACCACCTGACCCCTACACATACCTGGGTTCTTTTGACAAGAAGGAAGAGGGGGGTGAGTGGGTGGCAACCAGCACGTCTGCCCCAAACTGAGAAGTGGTCAGTCTGACCATGAACCCTGGTGCTCTGCCCCCAAGCTCGGTGTTCCTTCCTTCACCCCACAACATCTGAATCAGCACACCTTCCAACAAATTTACTTCCAAGACATATCTCAGGCACTGGGAGAATCTGGCTTAAGCCAGATAATAATCACCAAAAGCACGTGAGTAAAATGTAGGGCAGAACTGTGCTGCTTGGGAAAAACACAATGAATACCTTACAAACTGATGAGGCAGTGAAATGACATATGTTTCTTGTCATATAAAGATAAGAAGTTATTAAGGTTAGTAAATAAGGAACAAGCTTATCCCTGATGAGACAAGCAATCCGATGGATCTGCAGGGCTGAGGCACTCCCATTAAGATTAGTGCACGCCAGGTAGGAGCAGGGATGGGGACCGCCCACCTAAATCAAGTCCCCTCCTGTGCTAAAGGGTACAGCTGGGCCAGGGCTGCTGGACCAGCCGATATTTTTCTCCCTTGAAGGTATGAGTGGAAGTAACATGTGCCATTAAGGTCTAAGCATGCACCTACACGCTCTTCCTCCTTCCTGTGGGACAGAGCGGCAGTGAATAGAGCAACTCTGGAAGGCATGTGTTAAAGATGGCAGAGTCCCTAGCTTGAGTCTCTGGAATGACCATATGGAAGAGAGCTGCCCAGTCTGGACCAGCATGCAGAACTGATCCATGAGTGAGAAACTTCAGTCTTATGGTGGCACTGAATTTTTGGACTTCTTTGGTACAGTAGCTAACATTAGTGTTACTGATACACTGATAGTATCGTTATGATTTAACCTTATTCCCGAAAATGCTAACAAAACACTGGGAAAAAACACAAACTCAGGGCTGGTTGATGATATGTACACCTGTCTAACCAAAGAACTCAACACAATTAGCTGGAAAAACTTAGAAATAAATTCACTAGGTTGGCTGGTTTCCAAATTCTATAAATTGATAGTTTCCTGCGTGGCAACAACCAGTTAAAACATATAGTGGAAAATAACCTCACTGATAACAGCAGAAATACATGTATAAATTCTAATATATTTAAGACACAAGAAGGACTTACATAAGAAGAGCAATTCAATGCTTAGGAACCTAAGTGAATGCTTTTTTTTTTTTTTTTTTTTTGCAGTATGCGGGCCTCTCACTGTTGTGGCCTCTCCCGTTGCGGAGCACAGGCTCCGGACGCGCAGGCTCAGCGGCCATGGCTCACAGGCCCAGCCGCCCCGCGGCATGTGGGATCTTCCCGGACCGGGGCACGAACCCACGTCCCCTGCGTCAGCAGGCAGACTCTCAACCACTGCGCCACCAGGGAAGCCCCATAAGAGTTTTAAAAAACTTTGCAAATGATTCTGAAGTTCATCTGGAAGAAGACTGCCTGGGAATGGTAGAAAAATTCTGGAATAGAAGAGTGGTTAGGCTGGGGTGGAGAGCACGTTCCTGCCAGATAAAGACGTAAACACAGCAGCTGAAAGGCATGGCTCTGGCACCGTGCAGACAATTTAATTAGTGGAGCAAAATAAAGTCCACACAAAATAAAGCTGTGTGTCCAGAGATTTAACTCTACATTCACTGACATAGCAGCTCCACCACGGGAGACATACCTTACAAAAATAGCCACAGGCAGAAAGATGCTCATTAGAGCCTCCTTTAGAGTTATGAAAACTGGAAGCAAACTAGGCCAACAACAAAGGGCTTCTAGATCTTGTCCACTCCTATACAATCCCCTTTCACTCCTTTCTTCTTTTACATAAACACATACACACACACGCACACACACAAACACACACACACACACACAACACCGCTATACATGAACGGTTTGACCTGTCTTTTTTTGCCCCCTTACTTTACTGTGGGCATCTTTCATGTTAGTAACTACAGTTGGATGCTGCATATGTAGTTTCAAGTTAGTAACTACAGTTGGATGCTGTTGTGTCATGTTTTATCCTACTGCCACTCCCCTACTGAGGGTGGTCATTTCCAATTTTTTTTGCTATTACATACAAAGAAACAGTGCAGATTTTCAGAGCTCTCTTTGTGCTGTATTTCCATAGGACTAAAACAAATTTACAGGGCTTCCCTGACAGTGCAGTGGTTAAGAATCCACCTGCCAATGCAGGGGACACAGGTTCGAGCCCTGGTCCGGGAAGATCCCACCTGCCATGGAGCAATGAAGCCTGTGTGCCACAACTACTGAGCCTGCGCTCTATGGCCCGTGAGCCACAACTACTGAGCCCACGTACCACAACTACTGAAGCCTGCGTGCCTAGAACCCATGCTCCACAACAAGAGAAGCCACTGCAATGAGAAGCCCGCACCGCAATGAAGAGTAGCCCCCGCTCACCGCAACTAGAAAGCCCATGCGCAGCAACGAAGACCCAATGCAGCCAAAAAATAATTTTAAAAACAAAACAAAAATTTACAATGATCATGAACTTTCTTTTTTTAACATTTATTTATTTCGGCTGGGCCAGATCTTCATTGCAGCATACAGAATCTTTAGTTGCGGCATGCAGGATCTCTTAGTTGTGGCATGCATATGGGATCTAGTTCTCCGACCAGGGATCGAACCCATGTGCTCTTGGATTGGAAGAATTAATATTGTGAAAATGGCCATACTACCCAAAGCAATCTACAGATTGAATGTGATCCCTATCAAGTTACCCAGGACATTTCTCACAGATCTAGAACAAATAATCCTAAAATTCATATGGAACCACAAAGACCCTGAATTGCCAGAGCAATCCTGAGAAAAAAAGAACAAAGCTAGAGGAATCACCCTCCCAAACTTCAGACTATACTACAAAGCTACAGTAATCAAAGCAGCATAGTACTGGCACAAAAACAGACACACAGATCAATGGAACAGAATAAAGGGCCAAGAAATAGACCCACACACCTATGGTCAATTAATCTATGACAAAGAAGGCAAGACTATACAATGGAGAAAAGACAGTCTCTTCAATAAGTGTTGCTGGGAAAACTGCACAGCCACATGTAAAACAATGAGATTAGAATATTACCTCACACTATATAGAAAAATAAACTCAAAATGGATTAAAGACCAAAATGGATTAAATGTAAAGACCTGAAACTGTAAAACTCTTAGAAGAGAACATAGGCAGAACACTCTGCCATAAATCATACCAATACTTTTCTGGATCTGCCTCTTAAGGCAAAAGAAATAAAAGCAAAAATAAACAAGTGGGACGTAATTAAACTTAAAAGCTTTTGTACAGCAAAGGAAACCAACAACAAAACAAAAAGACAACCTACAGAATGGGAGAAAATGTTTGGAAATGATATCACTGACAAGAGGTTAATATCCAAAATATACAAAGAGCTCAGACAACTCAATATCAAAAAAAAAAAAAAGAAAGAAAGAAAAACAAACCCACAAACAGCCCAATCAAAAAAACAGGCAGAAGACCTCAACAGACATTTTTCCAAAGAAAACATACAGATGGCTAACAGGCACATGAAAAGATGCTCAACATGGCTAATTATTAGAGAAATTCAAATCAAAACCACAATGAGGTATCACCTCATACCTGTTAGAGTGGCTATCATCAAAAAGTTTACAAATAAATGCTAGCTAGGATGTGGAGAAAAGGGAACCCTCATACATTGTTGGTGGGAATGTAAGTTGGTGCAGCCACTATGGAAAACAGTGTGGAGGTCCCTAAACTAAAACTAAAAACAGAGTTACCATATGATCCAGCAATTCTATTCCTGAGTATATAGCTGGATAAAATGAAAACACTAATTTGAAAAGATACATGTACCCCAATGTTCACAGCAGCACTGTCTACAATAGCCAAGACATGGAAGCAACCTAAATGCCCATCAACAGACGAATGGATACAGAAGATGTGGTGTGGATACAGAAGATATACACACAGTGATATATACACATATATACACACAATGGAATATTACTCAACTGAAAAAAAGAATGAATTTCTGCCATTTTCAGCAATGTGGATGGACCTACAGAATATTATTCTTAGTGAGATAAGTCAGAGAGAGAGAAAGACAAGTGTTGTGATATCACTTATATGTGGAATCTAAACAAAATACAAATGAATGTATACCTAAAACAGAAACAGACTCACAGATATAGAAAACAAACTAGTGGTTACCAAAGGGAAGAGGAAAGGGGTGAGGGGCAAATTAGGGGTATGGGATTAAGAGATACAAACTATTATGTATAAAATAGATAAGCAACAATGATATATTGTACAGTTCAGGGAATTAAAGCCATTATCCTGTAATAACTTTTAATGGAGTATAATCTGTAAAAATACTGAATCACTATGCTGTACAACTGAAACTAATAAAATATTGGAAATCAACTATACTTCAATTAAAAAAAAAGACTGCCCATACCAAGTGTTGGCAAGAATACGGAAGAACTGCAGTCCTCGTAACTGCTGGTGTAAAATGACACTTTGGAAAACAATTTGGCAGGTTTTTTTTTTTTTTTTTGCGGTACGCGGGCCTCTCACTGCTGTGGCCTCTCCCGTTGTGGAGCACAGGCTCCGGACACGCAGGCTCAGCGGCCATGGCTCACGGGCCCAGCCGCACCGCGCCATGTAGGATCTTCCCGGACCGGGGCACGAACCCGTGTCCCCTGCATGAGCAGGCAGACTCTCAACCACTGCGCCACCAGGGAAGCCCAATTTGGCAGTTTTTTAAAGTTAAATATATACCTACTGGAAGCAACTCGATGTCCATTAACAGGCAAATGGATAAATAAATGGTGTACATCCATAAAACCCTACTCAGTAGTAAAAAGGCAAAAACTATCAATACATAGGGCTTGGATGACTCTCAGAATAGCTTGGCTGAGCGAAAAGAAAGCAGACCAGGAAAAAAAAAAAGTATATACCGTATGAGGCTGTTTATATAAAATTTTAGAAAATGCAAACTAGTCGATGGTGATAGAAGGCAGATCAGCAGTTGCCTGGGGATGGGGGAGAGAGGGGAGGGAGGGAGGAGGGACCACAAAAGGCCAGGAAGAAACTTCTGGGGGTGACGGATACATGCTCATTATCTTATATGGTGATGGTTTCATAGGGATATCCACACATCAGAACTCATCCATTATACACTTTATATACGTGTAGTTTATTGTACAACAAAATTGTAAAAAAAAAAAAAGGGAAAAAAGAGAAGACCATTTAAAAAGATAACTAAATGGGAATGCCTGCTCAGATGCAAGCTTGTATATCGGTGTTCATGTTCAATCAGTCGTCCTTTTTGAAAAATAGCCCAGCTTAAACTTATTTCCTTCTGTATTAGTTTGCCGTAACAAAATACCACAGGTTAGGTGGTTTAAACAACAGAAATGTATTTCTCACCATTCTGGAGACTGGAAGTCTCAGATCAAGGTACCGACTGACTCAGTTCTCCTCCTGGTTTGTAGATGGTGCCTTCTCGCTGTGTCCTCATGTGGAGGGGAGAGCTCGCTCTTCTAAGGCCACAGTCCTACTGGATTAGGGCCTCACGCTTATGACTTCATTTAACCTTACGTCCTGAAAACCTGTCTCCAGATACGGTCACACTAGGGGGTGCTCTGATGTATGCATTTGGTGGTTGAGGCGGGGATTGGGGGGGACGACACAGTTCAGTCCTGACATGATATTTCTGGTTTCTTAGCCTTTTTGATAGTGTTTATAACACGCAAGGAAACCACAGCCCTTTTCCTTATCCATAAACTCACTTCTGCTAGATGAGCCTTTTTTTTTTTTTTTTTTTAGATGAGCTTTTGTCATAAGATTACTGGAAGACTAATTCACCTGTCCAAATCTGGACTATTTCCATCCCTCCAGCAGATCTGAAAGGAAGACCAGCAAAAAAAAAAAAAAAGAAAAAAATCCTTGGCTCAGATGCAAAATAAATAGATTATCCTAGCTATCAATTATTGGCAGCCTATCAGACTCCCTTCAGCAAAAAGAAATGCACTTTTCCAGAAGGACCATGTCAGCATTATGGTGTCTGAGTGGCTCACAGTGAGGCCATTCTCTCAACACTGAACAGCAAAGCGCCTGCCAGTTCTCAGCTCCTTCTGGAGAACCTGGGGTAGGGTAAGAAGCAATGATGCCGCCTAGGGCATCACCCACAAAAAGAAGGATGATAGAACAGTGGCACAGGATGGGGCAGCCTTCACGCATTAGGAACGGGAGTTCTATTAGCTGCATCTCTCAAGTCCCAGTGCCAAGAAGATCAGAACACTGCCAGAAACAAGTGGGCGCTGCGCTCACCACTCTCCGGCAGAGGTGCAGGATCTACTTTATTTACAGGTGGAAGGAGTCAGTAATTGCCAACAACATCCTTTAAGTTTGGTCTCTTCTCAGAAGGCATTTAGGCCCATGACTTTCCAATATGACCCTGACACCCCATTTATCTGACACCTTCTACCCTCAAGGTCACCACCCCAGACAGCAGCAATAGGTTGCTGGAAAATGACTAAAATAAATGCCCTAAGCTGAGACACCATTTCTCTACCAGATGGGGGCCCAGAAGTGAGTCGACAAGATGGAAGCAGGCATCACGTGGGCTGAGAGGGGCTCATGGCCTGACTCCAGCTCACTTGCTAAGCAGAGTCTGGTCCAGCAGGGATCACGGGCAGCAATTCTGACTGTGTCTCAGTGGGAGGAGGACTGCAAGGGTCCTCACAGGGAGACAGATGGGGAAGCTCAACCTGGAGGGCTGGACTCCCCTAAAAGACACCCCGCAAAGAGCCCCACAAAGAAGCTGGTGCAGAGCCGCTGAGGTGCAGTCACGTGGGGCACAAGTCATCAGGGTCATGGTCTAAATGTCTGTGTCCCCCCGTGTGAAGGTCTTAGGAGGTGGGCCTTTGGGAGGTGATTAGGTCGTGAGGGTGGAGCCCTCGAGAGTGGGATCTCTGCCCCTTCCACCACGTGAGGACACAACCGAAGACAGCCAATGTGAACGAGGAAGAGGGCCCTTACTAGACACTGAATCTGCCTACACCTTGACCTTGGCTTCAGCCTCCAGAACAGTGAGAAATAAATGTCTGTTGTCGATAAGCCCCCCAGGCTGTGGTATTGTCACAGCAGCCCCAGTGGACTGAGGGAGTCCAGAAGGCTGCCCTGAGGGACTCGGAAGTTCCGGGCACATCCTGCATTACTACACACACAAGAGCTGAAGTTCTCCACAGTGCTCCAGGGCAGTAAAAAAAGATTAAATAAATAACGCTCTACTCTTCCATGAGGCACGTGATGAAAAGCCACCTGGGCTTCCACCGGAAATGAACTTTTTTAAACAGTTCATATGTGGAGGGACAAATTGCAGTTCATTATCATACCCTGTTATGGGCTGAACTGTGTCCCCAAGATTCGTATGTTGAAACCCTGATCCCCGGTACTTCAGAATGTGGATGTATTTGGAGACAGGGTCCTTGAAGAGGTGACCAAGGTAAAATGAGGTCATATAGGTGGTGTCCAATATGACTGACTGGTGGCCTTCTAAGAAGAGGAGATTAGGACACAGACACACAAGGAGAAGAGGACACAGCGACAGGCAGCCGTCGGCAAGCCAAGGACAGAGGCCTCAGAAGAAACCAAATCTGCCGACACCTTGATCTTGGACGTCCGGCCCCCAGACCTTCGAGGAAATCAAGTTCTGTCCTTGCAGCCACCCAGTCTGTGGTATTTTGTTATGGCAGCCCTAGCAAACTAACAAAGACCCCAAACCAAAGAGGCTTTATCTGAACTAATGCTATTTAACAGAGAAGCAGTTATCAGGGCTCGGGTAAACGTCAGGATCCAGGTGAGACTCAGCAAGTGTTTAGGTAGACGAGGTCTTGGAGCTGATCTGTAAAGAGCCAGAACAGTTCACCTGGTCTCCGAGCTCCGGCCACCTTCTTCCCATCATGCCACAACAAGGAAGCTCCGCTTTAAAAAGCAGGTGCTTGTCGTTTCAGCGTTAAGACTTTAGAAGATGAAACACTTAACAATACCCAAGACCTATTTCCCTTGCTACTCATGCACATCACCTGCTATCTGGCCATTTTGTGAAATAGTGGGATACTGAATAAAAGCAGCAAAAAATCCCCCCCCCAAAAACGTGGTTCATTCAGAACCATTATGATTTTTTTTTAAAAGAAGCTTCAGTGCTAAGGTTTTTTAAATGTAGAGTTTAAATAAACGATCCTTCATTTCCATAATCCAAGTTCTACCCCAGGCTTGGTACAGTGGTTGGGTTCACAGGGCTCAAATGCCCTTGATTAAAATTTATCTAAAAATGATCCGTGAAAGGTGACAGCTTGAAGTCTCAGATAAACAACGAAGCAAAAATTACCCTGTTCAGGTTGATACACATAAAACTATAAAAGATAAACTTTTCCATAATACAGAAAGATTCTAAACATGATACTGAAAGTTTAGCAAGTTTTAGAAATAATACAATTAGAACCTGTCTATAGTCCGACAAACCAAAACCTCTTGGGGCTCAGTTTTCTCTTGTCAAGTTGAGCCAGATACACTTCTGCTGTTGAGTATACGGTTTGTGTTTTATAACTTGCAATCGTCCACCTTAATTAGAACACAACTGCACCTAACTTTGCACACCACGATATTGTTTCTGCTTGCATTTTTTACTAATTCGTCACTAATTCACTCACTGAATTTGTGTGTCCACACAAGAGTCCAAGAAGTCTAAGCATCACAAAAGCCTTAAGAAAATTTTTTATTCACATCAACTCCTATCAGGTACCCTTGAATGCAGAAGTCGCGAGTCTCCCAGAAGTAAGTGATCGCTAAGCTGATCAAGGCTCGCTCTCTCCAGCACCTTCCCAAACCCTCCACGTCCAGTAACTCTGATGCGGGTGCCGAGGCTGCCCACTCCCACCCACAGGCTCCCGTGATCAGGCTCATTCCCCATGCATCAGCCGGAGGGATTCCTCTACGGAGAAAGGCAGCGACGGGTCACCTTGCTTCCTGGAAGCTCAGTGGCATCCCTCCATCGCAGGACAAAGCCCGGTGACCTGCCCTGGCTACCTCTCCTCCCTCAACCCCTATCACCTCTCCTCTCCAGCCACGCCCGCCCCCTGCTGGACCTTGGACTCAGGCCCGTGCCCCAGATGGCCTCCCCACCAGCTAGCTCGACGCATCCGGGCCTCTGCTCAAATCTCCAATGTCACATTATCAGAGAGCCGTCTCTGCCTGAACTAGCATCCCATCCTCCTTCCTCGCTACCAGCTCTCCTCATTAACTTCTCCTCTTAGCATTCAGCCCCCAACGGCACGTATTTATTCGCTGTCTGTCTGCTACCAGCAAAGCCTTAGGTTCCATGAGAGCAGGAACCGTGTATCCAGTGCTGGGTCCCAAGCACCTAAGTGTTCAGTATACAGCGGTTCTACCACCGTATCCGTTTGCTAGGGTTTCTGTAACAAAGCACCACCCGCAGGGAGGCCTACAACGACAGAAATGGAGGCCGGGAGTCTGAGACCAAGCTGTCGGCAGGGCCGGCTCCTTCTGAGGCTGTGAGGGACAATCTGCTCCAGGCTGCTCTTCTATCCTCCGGCAGTTGGCTGGCAATCTTGGCATTCCTTGGCTTTTAACTGCATCCCCCGGATCTCTGCCTTCATTCTCTCCTGGCGTCTTCCCTCTCCGCATGTCTGTGTCTGGGTCCAAATTTCCCCCTTTTATAAGGACAGAGTCATCCTGGATAACGACCTCGTCTTAACTGGACTGGCTCTGTAAAGATCAGATCTCCAAATAAGGCCACACTCTGAGATACTGGGGGTTACGACAGGTCTATTTTGGAGGACACAATTCAACCCCTAACAACCACTGAGCAGCCATATGACAGGGGGCTTCACCAGTACAATGGGGCTAATAATCGGATCTGCCTCGTTTGGCTAATGAAGAAAGCAAAGAGGTGCATCCCTGACCCCTTACGTGAGCCACAGATACTGACATGAAAATAGCTGGGGGCCCTGCTCCAGAGCACCGTGTTGGAGGCCGGCAGACAGGGTCTGGGTCCTCCCTCTGCTATTTGCCGGCTATGATCTTGCACAAGTTGCTTAGTCTGGGTCCAATCTCAAGACATGCTGTAAGTCTATACAAGGATGCACACCAGGTCCTCAGCACAGTGCGCTCTCTATGGATGTCAGCTGTCATCGGCAAGGCTGGGGGAGGGACAGACGACAGTGTCGCCCTCATCCCACAACATCTTGCAAATTCATCAAGGGGGCCACTCACCCTCATTACCTAATCATTGCAGCAGAGGACAGGAAGCTGGCGCAAAGAGGACACAGGAGCGGGGTTACATGGAATTGGCTGACAACAAAAAGTTGTCTTTTTAAAACTCTTATCCAATACAACTCGTATCCCACAGCCCATGGACATCACACTGGAACATCTTCCAGACACTCAAACTAACATCTTTGGGCTTCCCTCGTGGCGCAGTGGTTGGGAGTCCGCCTGCCGATGCAGGGGACGCGGGTTCGTGCCCCGGTCCGGGGGATCCTAACGTGCCGCGGAGCGGCTGGGCCCGTGAGCCATGGCCACTGAGCCTGCGCGTACAGAGCCTGTGCTCCACAACAGGAGAGACCGTGGCAGTGTGAGGCCCGCGTACCGCAAAAAAAAAAAAAAACTAACACCTTCCAACGGGAGCCCCTGGTCTCCCTGCCCAGCCTCCCTATCACATCCTTTCAGCTTCTCAAGCCAAAAACCTTGCAGAAACCTGCAAGTCATGCTGGACTCCTCTTTTCCCCTTATATCCCACATCCGCTCCGCGAACAAAGCCTGTTAGCAACACCTTCAACGTACATTCAGAATCCAAACACGTCCCTGCTGGCCCATCTACGTTACAGCAACAGCTCCTAAATGGTCTCCCTGCTTCTGCCCGGCCCCACCCAGTAGAGCAGCTGGAAATGGTTCTAGCACCTAAAAGGGAAGCCAGGTTGTGGCACTCTGCCGGGCAGCCGCCCCCAGCTCAGGGGCCACTGTCAGACTCCAGCTTTAAAGGACCGACACGATCAGACGTCCTCCCCACCCCTTTCCTCTGCAGCCTCGTTTCCTACACTGTCCCCATCCCTCGCCTGCTCTGTGGCAACCTCCCTGGCCTCAGACACACCAGAGCCTCTGGGCTTGGTCAAACGGCATCGTCTCAGCAACCCTCACCCTCCCTTCCCTTCTTCACGGTTCCCACAGCACTCATCACCACCTAACAACACGTCTATTTTATCATCCAGCTTCCCCCATCCCCACCAGAATGAGGGCACGGGCTTGTCCATTTTGCTCTCTGCTGCACCCTGGCACCTACTGGCACATTTTAGGCACTCAGATGGCCACTGAAAGAATGAATGGCTAATGCTTTCAAAGCTCCTTAAAGGAAGATTCAACTGTACTCAATAACCTGGGTTGGGTTAAAATGATTAAACATTTCTGAAAGTTTTTCAGGTACACTGAAACAAAGCCTGTTTCACAGAATACCTCAATGCTCAAGAACTGCACTTTCCAAGTTTATAATTTTACCTACCTCAAAATATACATGTTCCTAAATAAATGGAAAGACATTCTGTGTTCATGGATTAGAAGACAATACTGTTAATACGGCAATACTCCCCAAGGTGATCTACAGAATCAATGCAATCCCTATCAAAATCCCACTTGGCTTTTTTGCAGAAATTGACAAGCTGATCCTAAAATTCATATGGAATTTCAAGGAATCCAGAACAATTCTAAAAAAAAACAACAAAGTTGAAGGACCCTTACTTCCCCACTTCAAAACTTACTACAAAGCTACAATAATCAAAATGTGTGGTATTGGCATAAGGATAAACATATAAATCAATGAAAAAAATGAAAGTCCAGAATTAAATCCATCTCTCTATAGTTAATTGGGATTCCAAGACCCTTCAAAAGAACAGTCTCTTCAACAGATGGCTCTGCACACGCAAAACAACTGGATTTCCACACACAAAAGAATGAAGTTGGAGCCCCACCTCACGCCATGTACAAAAATTAACTCAGTCAGAATGGCCATCATCAAAAAGTCTACAAACAATAAATGCTGGACAGGGTGTAGAGCACAGGGAACCCTCTTGCGCTGTTGGTGGGAATGTAAATTGGTACAGCCACTATGGAGGACAGTATGGAGGTTCATTAAAAAACTAAAAATATGACCCATATGACCCAGCAATCCCACTCTTGGGCATATATCCAGAGAAAAGCATAATTCGAAAAGACACATGCAAAAACAGGGGGTGGGGGACTTCCCTGGAGGTCTAGTGGTTAAGACTGTTCTCTCCAATGCAGGGGGCA
The DNA here is from genome assembly GCF_011762595.2 of Tursiops truncatus. Lineage (NCBI taxonomy): Eukaryota > Metazoa > Chordata > Mammalia > Artiodactyla > Delphinidae > Tursiops > Tursiops truncatus. Next base: position 135,093,079 of record NC_047037.1, on the reverse strand, counting down.
CGGTTTTGATCCCTGGTCGGGCAACTAAGATCCTGCATGCCACACAGCGTGGCCAGAAAAAAAAAAAAAGAAAAGATACAGGCACTGAAATGTTCACTGAAGCACTAGCTACAATAGCCAAGACAATGGAAGCAACCTAAATGTCCACTGACAAAGGAATGGATAAAGAAAATGTGGTACATATATACAATGGAATATCAGCTGTAAAAAAAGAATGAAATAATACCATTTTCAGCAACATGGATGGACCTAGAGATTATCATACTAATGAAGTAAGTCAGACAGAGAAAGACAAATATCATATGATATCACTTATATGTGGAATCTTAAAAAAAATGATACAAATGAACTTAATTACACAGAGAAACAGACTCAGACTTCAAAAACAAACTGATGGTTACCAAAGGGGAAAGGTGGGGGGAGGGATAAATCAGGAGTTTGGGATTAACATATACACACTACTATATATAAACAGATAATCAACAAGGACGTACTGTATAGCACAGGGAACTCTACTCAATAATCTGAAATAACCTATATGGGAAAAGAATCTAAAAAAGAATGGATATATGTATAACTGAATCACTTTGCTATGCACCTGAAACCAATGCAACATTGTAAATCAACTATACTCTAATATAAAATAAAAAATTAAATTTAAAGAAAATGTTTCCAGAACATCAGAATGCATGCACATGCCCCAAACCCACCCCCCTTCCATCCCAGAGATATCCAATACCCCTGGTTGTATGGGTTATTGTGTTTATCATGTATTTTTTAGAAGTTTTGGCACATACGTTGTTTGTATTTCCCAATGGTAGATTGTTTAATTTTACATGTTTGAATTGCATGTGTGCTATGAGTTAATTTTATCCTTATTACATACTTGATATTCATCTATGAAAAACAAAATACAAAAACAAAACACAAATTAAAATGAAGCAAAGACCTAAATGTAAGAATTAAAACTATAAAACTCTTAGAAGAAAACACGGGTAAATCTCCATGATCTTGGACTTGGCAATGGTTTCTTAGATATTCACCAAAAGTACAAGCAACAGAAGAAAAAACGGAAAAATTGGACTTCATCAAAAATTTAAAAATTTTGTGCATCAAAAGACACTATCGGGCTTCCCTGGTGGCGCAGTGGCTGAGAGTCCGCCTGCCGATGCAGGGGACACGGGTTCGTGCCCCGATCTGGGAAGATCCCACATGCCGCGGAGCGGCTAGGCCCGTGAGTCATGGCCGCTGAGCCCGCGCGTCCGGAGTCTGTGCTCCGCAACGGGAGAGGCCACAGGAGACAGAGGCCCGCATACCGCAAAAAAAAAAAAAAAAAAAAAAAATGAAAAGACTGCCTAAACAATGGGAAAAAAAAAATCTGCAAATCATATATCCAGTAAAGGACCAGTACCCAGAATGTATTGATATAAGGAACTCTTACAAATCACAACAAAAAGACAAATAGCATAGTTAAAAAATGGACGTAACATTTGAATAGGAATTTCTCCAAGGAAGATATACAAATGGCCAATAAGAAAATGAAATGATACTCAAAATTTTAGTCATTAGGGAAATGCAAGTCAAAACCACAAAATACCACTTCATACCCACTAGGATAGCTATCATCAAAAAAAAAAAACCCTGAGGGCTTCCCTGGTGGCACAGTGGTTGAGAGTCCGCCTGCCGATGCAGGGGACACGGGTTCGTTTGCCGGTCCGGGAAGATCCCACATGCCGTGAAGCGGCTGGGCCCGTGAGCCATGGCCGCTGAGCCTGCGCATCTGGAGCCTGTGCTCCGCAACGGGAGAGGCCACAACGGTGAGAGGTCCGTGTACCACACAAAAAAAACAAAAAACCTGAAAATAAGTGTTACTGAGATTGAGAAGAAATTGGAGCCTTCATACATTGCTGGTGGGCATGTAAAATGGGGCAGTCACTGAGGAAAACAGTTTGGTGGTTCCTCAATAAGTTTACTATAGAATGACCACATGACTGAGTAATTCTACTCCTAGGTATAGACCTGGAAGAAATGAAAATAGTGTTCAAACAAAAACTTGTATATGAATATCCATACAGTACTAGTCACACGAGCCAACAGGTAGAAACCCAACTGATGAATGGATAAACAAAATGTGGTCTGTCATACAATGGAACATGATTCAGCCATAAAAAGCAATGAAGTACTGATACACAGTACAACGTGCATGAACCTTGGAAACGTGCTAAGTGAAAGAAGCCCAACACAAAATATCACATCATTGTACCAGTCCTTTTGTATGAAATATTCACAGACACAGGAAGTAGATTAGTGGCTGCCAGGGACAGGGGAAGGGGAGCAACGGAGAGGGTTTCCTTTGGGGTGGTGAAAATGTCCTAGAACTAGATAGTGGTGATGGTCGCACAGCATCATGAATGTACTAAAAGCCATTTAACCACACACTTTAAAATGGCTGAACGGTAAATTTTATGTTACATGAATTTTAACTCAACAAAAAACATAATGAACACACCCCCCTCTCCCCAAAAGTATGCTGTTTTTAGATTCCAGGAGAGTCAAGTACTAAAACAGAGAAACACCTAGAAGAACCCGAACCTGTCCAAGTCCCATTCCAGGGCTTCTCGCTTTCCCCTGAAAAGGCAACCCACCTTCGTTTAAGACAGTGAATGCTACCTTCAGCTAGAAAAAGTCCTGAGTCAGAGCTCTACAGCCAAAGCACTCTCAAGCCCTTATTTGCTGTTTTATTACACGTCTCCACCCCAGCCAGCACCAGCCGTGATGTTCACATGTTGTAAATACACTTTGCAGAGACCGTGCAGTTTCCCGGCCACTGCCTGTAATAACTGCCTATCTCCTCTTTGCCATCTGTGGGTGCTGATAGCTGCTTTCAGGAGGTTGGTGCTGGACGGCTGCCCAGGCGCTGCCCCCGTCGTCAGGCTGCTCGCATTCTCACTCCCCCTACCCTGGTCTCTTGAAGAGGTAAACGGACAGATTCTTTCTCTTTAGTGAGGTTTGTTATAGAGTCCCCTGGTGTGTGTTACCTGGGGAATGGGGACCTCCCAGACTAGGCTGGACATCTCCCAGCTCCCATATGGCACTCGGGCTCCAAAGTCAGGTATCACAGCCAGGAGCCCTGGCCAGACAGTAACGGAGCCAGGCACAGCCTCTTCGAGCCCAGGTATCTTCTTCCTACAGGTCACAGTGGTCGTCTGAGTGTTTGAGCATCACTGTGTCACCCTCCTTCTGGGCAGGATGGAAAAATACAATGGTCCCCATCCACAGAACGCGAGGTCAAGACCACATGCGACCAGTTTTGGTTTTCTCAGACGCAACCCCTTTTCCCTTGTCCAAACACATGCACAATTTCGGACAGATTTCTGTAATTATTTCATCCTTTATTCTTCTAGGAGTTACCAGTCTGCAGTAAAATGGTGAAAAAAGTAGACTGGAGAAGAAAAAGCCATAAAGACCCTAAGCAGTACACGAAGGACAATTCATCTTTGAATAACTGGATAATTTACAAATTTATCTTGTTCAGACCTAAATATTGTTGAGAAAACAGACTGTTCAGCTCTTTTATCGACTATATCCACACTGCATGTCTATGCTCAGAAAAAAAAGGGCTGAAAGGGGAGGAACGTACACCAATAGGTTAATAGTGGGTAACTCTGGGTGACAGAATTATCGGTGGTTCTTCTTATCTAATGGCTGTAATCAGCATGTAGTGTAATATTAAAAAGACAAGTCCTTGAAATAATAAAAGGACAGCTGTGTCCCTGCCTCCCTGCAATCCAAACACTCCCTGCCCCACATACCTTGTTGAGCTTGCCCAGTGAGGATATGAGATCTGCCCATTCGCTGGAGGACTCAAAATTTCTTAAAGCCTTTTCAATCACAGAAGAGTAATTTCTGTATCTGTAATCATTCAATAGCTCCTGCTCTTCTGGGTCCATTCTCGCAGCAGAGAAGGTATCTAAGAGGGAATCAGTGAATAAACAAATGAGGCAGCTCTTCGAGGATGAAAAGCGTTCCCAGCCCAGAGTCCCAGGGGACACACGGCCACAAACGTTCCTATGCACAAACGTGCTGGGCGATCCAACTCAAATATTTAGCAAGGCTCCTGAGCCAGGCACGATGGCAGATAAAAGATAAACGGTTCCGGCCCTCCTGGACTCCGAGGGAGACGAATGGACAGAGCAGAAAGAAGTAAAACGCTAGAGTTCCACTCAATGGACAAAAGGAATTCTAGGGGCCAAGTCACAAAGTGGCTAACTGCATGTTGTTGCTGACTGGCAATTCTCAACGCAGGCGGTCCCCCCCAGCATGGGGCATTTACAAGACCTAAGGAAAAGCAGATCTATCGTCTTCATTGAACAGTTGGTTTAGCAATCCAATCCTCTACAACTAGACTCGGAGAGAGGATTGGAAATATTCTACAAGAAAACCAGGAGGAAAAAAAAGGACCTAAGGGTGAAGCGTCTGACAGCAGTGGTGTCAGAAACCCACCGCGTGCCTGTTCATTTACTAAGTGCCAATTATCTGCCAGGCCCCCGACAGCTCTATGCCCCTGGGTGAGGAGTCTGCGCGGAGGTGTGTCACACCAGGGCCCAAGCAGTCATCATTTTATTCTGGCCCTTGTATATTCTTTGATCGATTCTTTCTTTTTTTTTTTTCCCCCTGTGGATAGATGCATTCATTATATATGAACCACTGCAGCTACTGCAAAGCCTGAGACGTCGACTACCTGAGCCCGATGCCAACAGCAACCATTTCCTTTTCTTCTCATCCCCAATGTGACAAAAGGAAACATGAGATGCTGCAGATTTGCCTTTTCGAAAACATCCACCATTTATACATTATAACATATAGAAATACACGCTTAAGTTTTGTTTTTACTCCTTCATTTAAAAAAAAAAAAAATCTGAAGGTCAAGCCATCAGTCTATTCAAACAAGTTACAGCTCTGAAAAGCACTCCACAAGGCGTGGAAATGTCAAATCGTTCTCTTGTCGCCCAGCTCCATACTCCAATGTTTTCTCAAAAGTGATGCCTTAGGGTTTCCACTTGCCTCCCTTCTCTAGTCTCCATCTGATTAAGATCTATTTAAAGTGTGGCAGGCACCCACACCAAATTCCTTGCCCCCTTTTCCACACTAAGAGAACCCTCATTTTGCTCAGGGCGGCACTATAGTTCCCAGCCTCCCTTACAGCTAGGTGGCCGTATGACAGTGCTGGACAAATAGAACTGCTGGTGGGGGACTCTTCTGGCCTGTTGTCCTCCACCTTTCCCCTTCTTTCTGCCCGAAACAAAGGTTTGATGCTGGAGCTGAAGCCACATTTTGCAACCACGAGGAAAGAGCCGTCTTTAAGGCACGACTTCCCTGCATAAGTGGAAGGACAGAGCAGTTGAGGCCCCAGATGGCTTTAAGAAGGTCCCATACCAACCCTCGACACTCTGCCCCTGGACTTACTGTTTTCTGCACATAAGAGCTAATTTGTTTAAGCCGCCGTTCAATCAAGTTTTCTGTTACTCACAACCAAACACAATCCTGTTTGATTTATGAACCTAAGTAATATCTCACTAGGACGTGGTCTGAAAGGAGAGAGAAATACGGAGCAATGGTGACATGATTAAATCCCCTGAGCTGGAGTTAGTTGGCTAACCGAGCTGCATGTAGCCAGTCAAATAAAAAGCCAGATATCGCAGACGGAAGAAACTGAACTGCAGGGACAACGTGATGTTTAACCCTCAATCTTTCATTTATTGGCCACAGTGAGGTTGTAAGACTCCCACGATATCCTCTACTTCGCTTTCCGATTGCTCTGGGCCCATTGCGGTCTTCTTAAGGCCAACACAACTTTCAAGTTGCCAGCGTCAGTGGACCCTGTTTCCTCATTCACCTCTCAGGAGGACGGTGCAGCAGGCCACTTCCTCCTTCTCCAAACAGCCTCCTGTCTGCCCACACTCCTCTGGCCCACCGACATCTCTGCTGTACCTTCTCTGCAGGCCCATCCTCCTCTACACGACTGCCAAATGTTGGCATTCCCAGGCACCAAGCTTGGGCCTTCTCTCTCTCTCCACCCTCAATGATCTCTCCATTCCTTTAACTAACAAATACCATCTTCATGCTCATGACCCACAGATTTATAACCTCCCGAACCTCCCCCTCCAAGGCCCAAATTCATGCAAGTGTTTCCCTGACTTCTCCACCCAGATATGGCACGCGTGTCTCAAGCCAGGTGCATCCCAAACTAGACACTCAAGTGTCCGTCAACAAAACGTGGTCTAGCCACACGATGGCACGCTCTTCAGCAATGAGAAGGAACAGAGTCCTGAAACATGTGACGGGGTGGATGAACCTGGAAATTACAAGCTTAGTGGAAGAAGCCAGTCATAAAAGGCCACATATTATATGATTCCATCTATATGAAATGCCCAGAATAGGCCAATCTGTAGAGATGCAAGTAGATTAGACAGTGGTTGCCTAGGGTGGGGAGTACGAACAGGGGAGTATCTGCAAATGGGCACAAGGGTTCTTTTGGGGGGTAATGGAAATGTGCTAAAATTAGATTATGGTGATGTTTGCACACCTCTGTAAATTTACTAAAAATCACTGAACAGTATATTTCAATGAATGAATTTTATGGTCTGTAAATTATACCTCAATAACACTGTTTTTGAAAAACCCTCTTTGTTTCTTCTTTTCCAATATAGTTTATTACAGGATATGGAATATAGATCCCGGTGTTATACAGTAGGACCTTATTGTTTATCCATTCTATATATAATAGTTTGCATCTGCTAATCCCAAACTCCCACCCCATCCCTCCCCTACCTCCCCTCCCCCTTGGCAACCACAAGTCTGATCTCTATGTCTGTGAGTCTGTTTCTGTTTCGTAGATAAGTTCATTTGTGTCATATTTTAGGTTCCACATAGAAGTGATATCATATAGTATTTGTCTCTTTCTGACTTACTTCACTTAGTATGATAATCTCTGGGTCCATCCATGTTGCTAAAAATGGCATTATTTCACTCTTTTCTATGGCTGCGTAATATTCCATTGCATGTATATACACCATATCTTCTTTATACATTCATCCGTCAGTGGACATTTAAGTTGCTTCCATGTTTAAAAAACCCTCTACTCTTGATTCTATCTGCTCAACCTGCTCCTTCTCCAGTCTTCTTTTCCTCAGAAAGTGGCCCCGCCATCTATGGGAACTTCAACGTCGTCCTGGACTCTTCCTTCTCTTCACCTGTCACATTCAACCCAAGTCCCGTTGGCTCTTCTTCCAAAATACCCGTGGACTCTCCACTGTGCAAGCCACCTTTCTCCTGCAAGCCTGCTGCAGAAGCTTCCTAAGGGTTCTCCTTCACTCTTGCCCCTCTCCAGTGTACTTTCACACAGCACTCCAAGTCCTCTTAAAACATAAAGCACTTCCCCACCATGTTTAAACTCTTCCCATTAAGCCTACAGTAAGTCCACACTCCCCCAACCCCACTCTGTGGCCTACAAGTCTCCACCTGACTCTCCTCAAGGCACTCTGCTTGTCCTAAGACAACTCATTCTACCACAGAGCCTTTGCACATGCTGGGCCTCTCTGCAAAAATATACTGTGCTACGCATAGGCACACAGTAAGATCGCCTGCTCATTCTTGGAAAGGCCTGCCCCTTTTTCTGAAATAACAGCCTTCATACTTTTTGAAAATATCAAGGATGGTAAGGAGCGGTGTAGTTTGTTTTGCCAAGTAAAGAGATAAGACATTAGTACATCCCTACAGTCCATAAGTTTTTTTTTTTTTAATTCCAGGAAATGTACAGGTCTGAAATCCCGTGTCTCTGAACCACTGCAATACTCCATGCAGTCTGTTCACTGTATTAGGTGTCTACGCACTGGAGAAAGAAACATGAACAAGGCAGGGTTCTACTCTCACAGTTAAGAGCCTAATAAAAGAGGAAATACCTAAACATGTAATTTCAATTTAATGCGGCACAGTGATGGAGGGTGGGCTGATGTAACAGAGTCATGCTGGCAAGAAGGGCAGAGGAAGCCCAGCTACCAGCAGAGACGTCCTCAAAGTCCACAGGTGTGGGCACTTGTTAGCAGGAAGAGAGCCTTGTCAGCGATAACATGTGTTTAGGAGGGGAGGTGGCAGAGGGGTACCACTGCTCACGGTTAGGAAGGCGTCAGCCAGGTAAGAGCAGGTAACTGGAGCAGTTCAATGTTATGGTTGGCTATAAGAAGAAAGTATGATTCAATGTAACTAACAGCACTGGTGAGAAGTTTGGAAATATGCAAGCTCTTTTATTTCAAAATATGGGGCACTTGATACTATGCTAGTAAGCGAGTCTTCTTGGGGGGGCTTGACAAATCCATCATTTCTGCATGTATTTCTCTCATGCAACACACAAGAGTCCTAAGAGATGGGTATTATCAGCCTCCAGATGAGGATACTGGGAATCAGGCACTCCAGAAAATTGCTGGGGTCACATAGCAAGCAACTGGCAGAATTAGGATTCCAGCTCAGGCCAGCCAGGTGCCACAGAGCCTCGACTACATTAAGCTACAGGTAAAATTAATAGCGCAGCCCTTATAGACCTCTTTTGACAATGTTTTTGCAATCTACTCTGGATACCTTTTCTGTGAGAGACTCAATAGCTCAGTAAGACTGATAGAGTTCTGCAGCCTCCTAACAATTACACCCAAAGGAGTAGTCGTATAAACAGGCGTATCAGACCAGATGAATCCGCCAGAAAATGGAAAATGTCAGCTGGGGATCTCTCACCTTAACCATTCTTAATTTCTTAGGAAAACAAGTTGGAGTGAAAAATCAACTGTCTAGATCCAAAAGAAGTTAGTATTAAAGATGTTTACACGAAGGACCGTTTCTGAGTTAAATGAAAACATAGGTGAGTGAACATAGGTCAGAGTCACCCTCCCATGAGCCAGAACACTTACCAGTGTTATCCTCAGTCACAGCACAGAAACACTCATCTGCAAGTGGTTTAATCAAGTAGGGCACATGATTTTGAATCGGGTCTTTCAGAGTGGTAATTAAATTGAGGTGGCAAAAATGTAAGACACATAATGGGAGAAAGCCTTGGGGGGAGAGGAGCGCCTCCACTGCCTTACCAAAATATGCTGCAAAGATTCTCCCAAGTGTAGGGCAGCTGTCCCAGGTTAGGGAAACACCTGAGGGTAACAGACTCCATAAGCAGCGGCACTGAGTTGGTAAAAGACCATCCAGGAAGGCAGCAGCTGGCAATCCTGCAAGACGGAGGGGCCAGGCGGCTGAGCGCGCACTACGGCTGGGATCCCTTCTCCTGCGGACAGTCGGGAAGACTTGGGGGGTCTTCCCTTAACAGGAAAGCCTTCAACTTATAAAGGTCTCGATCCCTAGCCCTGCTCCCCGACCAGGACCTCGAGCAAACAAAGCCGCGGCTTCGGCATCCGCCGGCCGCGGTGAGGGGCGCCCGGGCCGTGACCCACCTGACCTCTACCTGCCGGACGAGAGGCCACGCCGGGCACGGCCGCTCTTCCTTCGCTGCGGGGAGCCGGGGGAACCGGGAGGGGACCCCGCTTAGCCTCCCGGGCTGTCCCTTGCGGGGCCGGGGCCGGAGCCCACGCCCACTAGCGGCCTCGCTAGGGCCGCCCCCGCACTGCAGCAGTGAGCGCCGGCGGGCCCCGGCCGCGCTCGGGGGAGCCACCTGCACACCAGGCCCGCCTCCAAGGCGCCGCCCGAACCCTGTGCACCCGGAGAGGAAGCACCTGCCGCTCACGGACCCGCAAGAGGAGACGCCCCGGCTCCCTCAGCTTCGCCTGGCGGCCGAAGGCTCCGGCCTGACTTACCGGCGGCGGCGGCCTTTCTCAGCGGGCGCGCCCACGGGAGGCGCGGAGGAGCTGAGCTGGACGCCAAGGGTTAAACGATCGGCAGCTGCGGCGCGGCCGGCAGCCGGAACGGCGGAGGAAGCGCAGCTCCAGAGCCGCAGCGGCCGCGGCTCCAGGACACTAGGCGGGCCGGGGGGACGGATCTTAGACGCTTGGGGGCGGGGACAAGGGCGGGCCCTCGGTGCGTGGGGAGGAGCCTAGAAGGGCTGGGCCGGGAGGCGGGCCCTTGGCTTATAGGGGCGCGGCCAAAGGTGGGGCTTCTCTGCGGACGGGGCGAGGCAGGGCGGAGAGGCGGGCCCTCGGCGCGTGGGGGGCGTGGCTAAGGGAGAGCGCTCGGTGAGTGGGACAGAGGCCGGGGAGTGTCCTCGACGCTCGGGGCAGGGCCCGGAAGACGGGCCCTTGGCTTGCGGGGCGGGACCAGGAGGCGGTACCTCGGCTGGCGGGGTGGGTCCCGGGGGCGGGTCCTCAGCGCGCGGGGGCGGGTCCTGAACGCGGACTCCAGAGCGCAGGGCTTCCGCCTCAAGTCTCCCGCAGCTTCCCGGCGGCGGGCGTCGCTCTCAGCGAGAACAACTAGCTCCTGCCCTCGCCGCGGGTCTGCTTCTGGGGAGACATCGCACAGGTTGGGGGGAGGTTTGGCTCCGCCTCTCATCTGGGCCTTCCCCCGACACACCCAAATGGAAGGGGACGTCGGTCGGTGAATCAGCCGGCCCAAAGAGAGGTTTGGAGTTACAGACAAGGAGAACCGATGGACCCGAGAAAGGTGGGCTCCATGGCACTTGGCCATCGGGACTACACCCAAACTCTCGGGGAGGAAGCGAAATGAACCCTTCTGTACACGCTCGGGCCGCTGGAGGTTTGGGGACCCTGGTAAGGTGCGCCGGCCCCACAGGCCGCACTCTTCCGACCCTTGGCATCTGAGAAGGTGAGGTGGATAATTCCTGGAATGAGCTTCTTAATGTGGGCTCTGGCTCAGAAAGGAGACCTCACATCAAGTCTAAAGAGCATTCATGTTTCCAGATAAACTCTAACCCCTTCCTGTCATCCTCAGGAGCCTTCGGACCTGGACAGTCCAGATGCACCCAACCTGGTCTGACAGCTGCAGAGCGAGAAGCACCTGATGACGGGACTCAGGCACGTTTCACCTGAGCATCCTGATTGCACCGGCTCAGGCTCCCAGCCAACCAAAACAGTGGCACCTGTTGATTGAGGTTGCGATTTCTATGGAAGCCTCTAACAATTTAAACCCTCACTGTGCCCTGGGAATCTTCAGACCTAGTTTGGGGCTCATAAATGCTAGGCCATCCATGAAAGAGTTTGGGGGGGTGGGAGTGGGGAGTCCATGAACACGCTGAAATTGTGTAGAATATTTTGGGTTTATGTATGTTTCTGGAGAAAGAGTATAGAGTGTATCAGATTCCCGAGGGGATCTATCACCTCCCCCCAAACATCAAGAATGTTTTAATAGTTTGGGATGCTGGACCTCTCACCAGCCAGGCTTCTGATTCTGATTCCATCTCCACCCAATTGGCATATACCAAGTGTCCCAGATGTAAATCCGCTAATGGTCAATTATAGGAATGGTCTTAAAGTAAAAACAGAAGAAAACTAAAGGATTGAGCATTTGCAAGACAAAGAATTAATTTCATGAAAATTGATTTCCTAATGAAGATGCGATAAGCTCCATCTTTACAAAAACAAAGTTGACAAACAGGTGTTTCTTTTTTTTTAGGTTTCTCAAATCCTAGCCACACTGCACATGGCATTGAACTAACAGAGATAAAAGAACTGCTTATACCCACCATTAAGGAGAGAGAATCAGTTTGTGCCAAAACCACCATGTACAACTTTGTCCTAGTGCATTTATATAAAATAAAACACTTCCCTTATAGTTAGGTCACCTAGCTCTGAAGAATGCCAGGTGTGTGGGAGGTTAATATAAATTAACTTTGACAAATAAGGGTAGTGTAAACCCTTAAAAGAACTCCATTTATAATCAGGATTATATGTAAATGTACAGCACTAAGATTTAAAAGTTTATTCTTACAAGGATCTGTTTACTTGGGTCAAGCTGTCTTGTCACCCTTGATGTACTGAGCTGTGTTCATCTGTTTAAGACATGTAAATAACATAGGTTCCTTGCATAATAATAAACTAATTAGGGCACTTCAAATTTAATTTAAATCAGAATTTTACCCCTTTTGAGAGTGAAGAAAGCACTGTAAATCAGAGGAAATGGGTCAGGCTGGCCCACCTATCAGGAAGATTGGCCCAGGGAAACTCATTCTGAGTTTCCGTGTGCAGATACTGGTGACCCTCCAAGCCCGTCTCTTCTCCACCCATCTTCGTAGAAATCTTGCATAGTTCTGAAGTTGATGCTGTTCCCACTTTGTGGTTGACTTGCAGTAAGGAGTAAACCTTTGTCAGGATCGTCATTATCACCTGCTTTGATCTCCACTGTATCACTGTTTGGGCTCTTGGGCTGTCACAATCCTGTTACAGTTCAGTAGGTGAGGGCAAAGTCTACAGACCAGGTGAGGGCAAAGTCTACAGACCAGGTGAGGGCAAAGTCTACAGACCAGGTGAGGGCAAAGTCTACAGACCAGGTGAGGGCAAAGTCGTCTACAGACCAGGTGAGGGCAAAGTCTACAGACCAGGTGAGGGCAAAGTCTACAGACCAGGTGAGGGCAAAGTCGTCTACAGACCAGGTGAGGGCAAAGTCTACAGACCAGGTGAGGGCAAAGTCTACAGACCAGGTGAGGGCAAAGTCGTCTACAGACCAGGTGAGGGCAAAGTCGTCTACAGACCAGGTGAGGGCAAAGTCTACAGACCAGGTGAGGGCAAAGTCTACAGACCAGGTGAGGGCAAAGTCGTCTACAGACCAGGTGAGGGCAAAGTCTACAGACCAGGTGAGGGCAAAGTCTACAGACCAGGTGAGGGCAAAGTCGTCTACAGACCAGGTGAGGGCAAAGTCTACAGACCAGGTCTAAAGCTGATGCTTGTGTGGGTTTCCCACACGGGTGTCAACCTAGAAGCGTATATCGCAGAGAAGCTGATGTGGATGGGATCTCGGCACCATTTGGTGCCTAAAAACACGTATGAGATAATCCATTTAAAATATGCCACTTTAGGGAATTCCCTGGCAGTCCAGTAGTTAGGACTCCACACTTTCACTGCAGAGGGTGCAGGTTCGATCCCTGGTTGGGGAACTAAGATCCCACATGCCGTGTGGCACGGCCAAATAAATAAATAATAAAATATGCCACTTTAAGACCGTATTTCATGTATCTACTTTATGGAAAAGTTCACACAGAGGCTGGTCTGGGGATCTAATAACCATATGGCTTACAAATCCCTTAGATTCAATGTATCATCTTCCTTAATTTTTACACCAAGGGAGTTGCCTGTGGTCTTTACACTCGTCATAGTGAAGCTGGATGTACCAAGTGCTAGAGGCACCAAGGAAGTTTTCTGTCAGACAGTCCTGGATACAATTCGGACTCTTGGCTCTTAGCTGTGTGATCTTGAATAAGTTAATCAGCCTCTCCAAGCCTTTATTTCCTCACTTGAAAAAATGACATTAATCCCTACCTCAAAGGACTGTTGTGAGAATTATGTAAAACAATGTCAGGGGCTTCCCTGGTGGCACAGTGGTTGAGAGTCCGCCTGCCGATGCAGGGGACACGGGTTCATGCCCCGGTCCGGGAGGATCCCACATGCCGCGGAGCGGCTGGGCCTGTGAGCCACGGCCACTGAGCCTGCGTGTCCGGAGTCTGTGCTCCGCAACGGGAGAGGCCACAACAGTGAGAGGCCCGCGTACGGCAAAAAAAAAAATAAAACAATGTCAGGAAAGTATTAAGCGTGACATATGGACTAGCACGCCATGGGTTCTCACTTCATGATATTTTTGCCTTTACAGCATACTATGAAACGTTTTCATGCACTTCTGTTCGTTAGATTCCTTTTGGTTGCAAGCAACAGTAAGTCACTTCAGACCAGCTTAAGGAAAAGGGAAACTTCTTTAAAGGATACAAGAGTTTCTTAGAGCATCTCTTAGAACCTAGGATCTCAGGGATGGTCTGAAACTGGGGAATGGATGCCACTGTGAGAAGAGGGGCCATCTCTCTTTGGGCCACGCTGTAGCTGCTTTTCTTTATCTTTTTTTTTTTTTTTTGCGGTACGCGGGCCTCTAGCTGTTGTGGCCTCTCCCGTTGCGGAGCACAGGCTCCGGACGCGCAGGCTCAGCGGCCATGGCTCACGGGCCCAGCCGCACCGCGCCATGTAGGATCTTCCCGGACCGGGGCACGAACCCGTGTCCCCTGCATTGGCAGGCAGACTCAACCACTGCGACACCAGGGAAGCCCCCTGTTGCATTTTTGTTGTTTGGCTACCCATTCCTTCTGAAGTCTTGACTCCCTTGCAAACTTTCTTTGCAAGTATATTTCTTGTCTTTTGTAAGAACCTTTGGTCGCCAGGTCTTTTTTCTGCAGGGTATAACCAGAACGCAGGAGGCTGCTTGCAAAACCAATCTCATTTGAAAGCAGTGGAGTTGCCTGTTGTCAGAGAGACCGCAAAAGGGGCCCAGGGAGGGGCATCTGAAGAACCACCCTGGGCTGTATCTTACAGGGGAGCAGAATAGGCTAAGGAGAAAATATCTGCATGTGTCAGAGCAAAGAGATGGTCTGGACAAAGTTGCCCAGGCATGAACTAGATGAAGAGTGGCAGGGCAACCTTGCAAACGTTCTGGGAAGAACACAGGATGCAAAACCCAAACGGAAAACCTATTACGGAAGAAACCATAACCCAACAAAATAAGGACATTCCTCCCAAGTCCCTCAAGCCACACAACTTCGTAAGTGTAAGAACCAATTTCAATGTACTCAAATGTAGGAAAACAGGATGAGATCTAAAGCAGGGTTGCAGAACTAAGGAAACAGGATAAATCACCATCCTTATAGAGTCGACAACCTGGAAACAGCAAGGGACACCTGGAACGTGGCTGGGACCCGCTCTGCAGCCCTGGGGCCTCTCAGGAGGCTAGTGGTTCTCTAAGTGCCATCCCAATTCCAGCAGCACCTGGGAACTTGATAGAAATGCCCACTCTTGGGCCCCAATTCCAGGCAATGTTTTAACACACCCTCCAAGTGATTTGGCTGCCCTCTAATATTCGAGAACCACCGGACTATGTGCATCTCCCTCTCAGGCTAGAGCTTGGGCAGAGCAAAATTGCTCAGCTCCATTCCAGAACTAGACACTTTCCTTTTTTAAAAAAAAATAAATTTACTTATTTATTTTGGGCTGTGTTGGGTCTTTGTTGCTGTGTGCGCGCTTTTTCTAGTTGTGGTGAGCAGGGGCTACACTTCGTTGCGGTGCACGGGCTTCTCATTGCGGTGGCTTCTCTTGTTGCAGAGCACGGGCTCTAGGTGTGCGGGCTTCAGTAGTTGTGGCGCAGGGGCTTAGTTGCTCCGCGGCATGTGGGATCTTCCTGGACCAGGGCTCGAACCCATGTCCCCTGCATTGGCAGGCAGATTCTTAACCACTGCGCCACCAGGAAAGTCCCAGAACTAGACACTTTCTCATCGATGCCCCGCAAGGACAGAAACAGAATCGGACTACAACACCAGAATTCATTCATTCCCCAAACATTTATTAAGCCTCAAGTGCCAAAGCAGACATTCACCAGGTTTGGACGACTTTGTCCCGGACTAGCTGCCCGTGAGGCCCGGTGGCATCTGGAGGCAGGAGGGCCAAGTAGACGGGAGTCTCAGCCCCCTCCTCCACGGTCCTGGAGCCGTGAGCTCCCACCATGTCTGTCTTCACCCACCCGGGGCAGCATGCGTTCAGCAGAATCCTGTCCGCTTGTCTCTTCTCATCCAGACGCTGGGCCAGGATTCTCGATAAGACCGTGACCCCCAGTTTGGACACCCCATAAGCAGAGTTGGGCCAGCCCTCCCTTTCATGCACCTCATTTTTCGTGTCCTCCACGAACTTTTTCATGAGCTCCACCAGGTCTTCCTCTGTGAGTGTCTTACATCGGAACTTCTCCTGCAGATCTTCGCTGCAATTTTCAAGGGCTTTGGAACCCTGTAAACTACTGACATTCACCACTCTGCCTGAAACAGAATAAGAAAAATATAGAAGCATGTCACAAATAAACGATCGTTGGCTGACTACTGACAAACATGATTGAGTCATGGGGCAGGTGTAATTGCTGATTTAAAAAATAATTCTAGGGCTTCCCTGGTGGCGCATTCGTTGAGAGTCCGCCTGCCGATGCAGGGGACACGGGTTCGTGCCCCGGTCGGGGAGGATCCCACATGCCGCGGAGCGGCTGGGCCCGTGAGCCATGGCCGCTGAGCCTGCGCGTCCGGAGCCTGTGCTCCGCAACGGGAGAGGCCACAGCAGTGAGAGGCCCGCGTACCGCAAAAAAAAAAAAAAAAAGATTCTAATAAATAAATAAATAGCCAAGCATTTTAAGCCCTTTTTAAAAAATAAAGATTCTAGAAGGCATTAAAAAAAACCTCCAAAGGTATTCAAAAATGCCTCAAGAATGCACCAGTGGGTTTTAACTTTTTGTCCTTTGTTCTCCCAAAAGGAAGAACACATTTTGTCAATAACAGGGGCTAAAGAGCAGTGATTCATTAGGTGAGCAGAAGGTAGGTCTGTAGTCGAATCACCAGGCAGTTTTATAAAACACACCCTCCTACACACACACGCATTTCCAGGTACTTGTGAACTTGCTTTCCGGGGGACAGCGCCCTCACCCTTAGATTATTTCCTAGGGTCCGGGGGCCACCTCTGTACCCCTGAGTGCCAAAATCAGGTTTAAGCAATCCCTTGCCAATGACCCTTGTCTATCCTTAGTGATGGATACTTTCACATGTGGAATGGGTTGATTCTCCATCCCAGTTTTGTTTTCATTCCTTTTTTTAGCCCATAGTTAACAAATAATTAAATATAATTAGTGAGTTAATATTCATATTAGCAATGATTCACAGCTACTAATGAGACAGATCTGTCCATAAAATAAAATATGAAGGCCAAAAACTAGAAAATAATTTGAAGCATTGATAGAAATCCCCAAACCAGTGAACGTGTGAATTTACACATTCTGTCCAACATCAAAAAGCACCAAATTCGGGGGGTTATTTTCTCACATATTATACTGAATCCATATTCTTTGCATCCAACAGGATAATTGGATTTTATTTCATTTTCTGAGTGGCATTCACCACAGGTACACATTTGTTGGTGGGGTGTGTACGTGCTGGGAGATTCTTGTGGGCCCAGCCCCATACGGAGATGCCCTCACTCTGTCCTTGTACATAAGCATCTCACATAGCCCGCAGGGACCCAAGACTCTTCAGTATATTATTTCCTTCCTTCCTTCTCTCTGTCTCTCTCTGGTAATAACATAGTTCTTTCCCAACTTTTTTTTTTTTTTTTGTGCGGTACGCGGGCCTCTCCCTGTTGTGGCCTCTCCCGTTGCGGAGCACAGGCTCCGGACGCGCAGGCTCAGCGGCCATGGCTCACGGGCCCAGCCACTCTGTGGCATGTGGGATCTTCCCGGACTGGGGCACGAACCCGTGTCCCCTGCATCGGCAGGTGGACTCCCAACCATTGCACCACCAGGGGTGCCCTTTTTCCCAACTTTTAACTTTGAAAAACTTTGCAACCTACAGAGAAGTTGCAAGAATGGTTTAATAAACACCCATATATATACCCTTCAGCTGAGTTCACCAACTGTCAACATTTTGCCACATTTGCTTTCTATCTTTCTCTTAATTGTAGGCAGATACCATAAACCTTCACCTTAAAACACTGTAGTATACAGAAGGGCATTCTCTTCCATAACCGCAAATGTGATCATATTAATCATCGTACAACACTATTATCTAAACTATAGTCCATATTTAAACGTCCCTAATTGTCTCAATAATCTTCCTTTATAGGTTTTTTGTTTGTTTTCATCCTGGGTCCAATGGATTGCATGGACGCTGGAGGGATAAATGGATTGCATTTAGTTGTCCTATCTCTTTAGTCTATTTACACTAGAGCAGTTGACAGTGATCTTTTTAAAGACTCTAAGCCTTTATTTTATAGTATTTCCCCCAGTTTGGATTGGCATGCTTTTTTTTTTTTTTTATGATTAGATTCACTTCAATATTTTGGCCAGGAATTCTGCTTTGCTGAAGTTATGCTCTTCATTACTTGCTAAGCAGCTTTGTATTCAAACGCTTGGCTGCTACAAGGAATTAAATTCAAACAAGAAAGGAGGAAAGAAAAGAAAAAACAAATTACAGGAGCTACTCTATGCCTTCGATGGAAATAAAAAACTTCCTAAGAGGAAGAGGCGTCCTCTTGGATCTCAAGGCACACCCCTGGGGGAGAGGCCAAGGGGTGACAGTTGCAACAGCTAAATGGGCCCAATCAGCCCTGAAAAGGGCTCAGCCCACACCATCACCACCACTCTTGGCTGAGGTCCAGGTGGCTCCGCGGTCCGGAAACAACCCCTACTGCGTTCCGGCAAGAGTGGGCAAGTAGCGCCCCCTAGTGGCTTAACCTATTCACTCAATCTTGAACCAATAAGCAAGCGGGTTAACTTTCTTTAAAGTGATATTATAAAGCCAAATAAAGAGTGGCTTTTAAATCAGCTTTGAATCTGGAGGAAGCGACTCCCTACAAACCAAGGGGCAGTGATGCTCAGCGTTTTGCCCTCCAGAGTGACGTTTACTAAAAAGTCACCACTATCTTCAATGTGTTGCAAACCAAAGATTCCCGCTTTGGGAATTACTGTAACAGAAAACTGGTTAAAGACAGTGATTCGCCAGCACTGGGTTGGTCCCTGAGCCCCACCCTCCCCAAAGACTTCTTTTACCTTTCAAAATGGTTGGTTCACAATCATTTGGTGCTATAATCCTTCCCTAACTAGAACTAATTATCCTGGTTTGATTGAGGGGTGAAGTTAGGAAACTGGGATACTATTTCCAGCTCTACTACTGCCTGGCTGTATTCATTTCTCTGGGGCTCAGTTTCCTTCTTTATAAAGTGAAGGTGTAGACAGATACCATAAATGTACTTTAAAAATGTAAGTTTTTTTCAAGACTTTGCAGCTTTCAAATTCTATGATTCTAAAATCCATAGGAAGATTTCATGATACTTGGTAAAACACACAGCTACAATGGAATACTATACAGCTGTAAAAAAGAATAAGTAAGATATAGTAAGTGAAGAAAGCAAGGTGGCAAACATTATACTTAATGTCCTTTCTTTTTTTTTGTAAAAAGGGAAGCAAATATATATATATATATATACACACACACATTTATTTTTGCTTAGATTTGCATTTAAAAATTCTATCCCCTTGACCCTGGACACTCACCAACTCCATGCCCCTGGACCCAAGGGTTCTATGAGCCAGTACCTGAAACTCTACCTGTGAGCTTTCTATGATCCCATCCCACTAAGAAACCAGTAACAAGAATCACCTGTGGAGAATGGGGAGGGGCAGACAGGTGGGACTCTCACCATGCATCTTTTGAAATTTAAATATTTTTGCACTGGAGATCATCTTTCTTCAAAATGTTAAATTAAGAAAAGCATGTTTCTAGTAAGAATCACAGAGTTCTTCTTCCTAAGAATCACAGTTGATTTCTTGGGAAAGAAAATCCTCAGGGAAGCAAGGCTTCTCTCCCCGCCTCCCAGCACAGCTGTAATTTACACAGCTAGGCTTGTTTGTCGGCAGTGGTCTTCCCCACTGGACTCTGTGCTCCATGGACCGGACTGTCCCTGCCCACAATACTCACCACTGTATTCCCAGCACCAGGGTAATGCCTGGATTATGGTAGGCGCTCAATAAATGTTTGTGGGAAAAGTAATAAAAGTTATTCACTGAATACTTGAAAGTGTGGGAAAGATATTTCCTAATAAAGGAAAGTTTCTTTTGGATGCTCTGAACCAGCTTGGCAAAGGTTGGTGCAAGAAGAAAGGAATAGAGGAAAATTCATAGTAATGAGAGAACAGACACTTTCCCCAAGCCCCAGGTGAACTGGGTGAGGCCCGGCCACCTTGGGGAACTGAGAAAGACTCACTGAAGTTGCTCAAAGGCAAGAGGCCTGTGGGGACTTGAAACACCTTATCCTTCTAGGATTCACTTCATGACTTGGGACCCAAGAGCATCACCATGTATCATACACATCTTTCTTTTTGGAGGTGGGGGAGAAGATGAACTTTTTTTTTTTTTTTTGAGAAGATGAACTTTTCATAAATGTTGAGAGAACAACTGGGGAGCCATATGAAAAATGGTACATTTAGATCCATCTCCTTCCTACACAAGGATAAACTTCAAGTGAATCAGGTATCTAACATACATGCATCTCTACACGCCTAAGTTCACTCATGCCTGCCTGCATACAAACCTACAAGTTCTGGGGGAAAAGGGAATTAATTCTTCCACAAACTTGGAGTGGGGTATATATATCTTTCAATAAAGCTGAAATGTTCGGATGAGGGGCCAGATACTATGAGAAAATCATGCCGTTTTCTATTTTTCCCCCTACAGAGAAATAGCACCCCTGGGTGATTCCTGGGGGACAGCCCCCCCCGGCCACACCCCCGGGGGGTGGGTCACGCCTTGCCGAGGGGAGGCAACCTGACAGTCCACAAAGCTGGACTTACCATGAGGTTTCACTATCGGCAGTAATTCGCTGCAGACATTTCTCGTGGCAAAAAAGTTTGTCTTCAGTGTCATCTCAGCTTGAATGTCAAACGGTGTCGGATCATCAACTTTCAAAAAAGAGAAAGAAACAAAGTGATGCATTTCCTCCTGAAATTCATAAGACAAAGTGGATCTTATCTCTAATGAAAGACAAAACCAGCTAACTTTAAAAACAATAAATTTATTGATTTTTGGCTGCGTTGGGTCTTCGTTGCTGCGGGAGAGCTTTCTCTAGTTGCAGCGAGCAGGGGCTACTCTTCCGTTTGGTGCGCGGGCTTCTCATTGCGGTGGCTTCTCTTGTTGCGGAGCACGGGGTCGGCGGCGGGGGGGCGGGGGGGCTCTAGAGCACAGGCTCGGTGGTTGTGGCGCACGGGCTTAGTTGCTCTATGGCACGTGGGATCTTCCCGGACCAGGGCTCGAACCCTCATCCCCTGCATTGGCAGGTGGATTCTTAACCACTGCGCCACCAGGGAAGTCCCCCAAACAAACTACCTTTAAAACAATTTTTAAACCACGAGATCCGTGGTTCTCAAACTTGGAGCGTGTGTGGGAAGCACCTGCAGGACCTGTTAGAACACAGCCTCTGGGCCCCGCCCCCAGAGTTTGGGATCCTGAAGGTCCGGGGTGAGGCTCCACAATTTGCATTTCTCACCAGTTCCCAGGTGACGCCACGGCTACTGGTCTGGCTACTGGTCTGCGAGCCACACTCCGAGCAGCAGTGATCAAAGTTCGCAGTCTTGGATGGGCATAGGAGGCACCTGGGGATTCTGTTAAAATGCAGATTATCACGCAGCACGTGTGGTGGCGGGGCTGGGGTTCTGCGATTCCAGCGAGTGTCCAGCGGGGCAGGCGCTGCTGGCCGACAGCAGCCAGCTGCTGTCACACTCTGAGGGGCAAGAGCTTCCAGCTGAAGTCAGTGTTCCTCCGTGTGTCCTCCAGGAAGCCGGGTATTTATCCACCAATTCCCCAGCCGTCGGCTCCGGGGGCTGTCAGTCGCCCCCGCCCCCGCCCGCTCTCCCAGAAAGCCCGCAGACCGAGTTGCAGGTGCAGGGCGCTGCCGAGGGCCCAAGGCCAAGGGGATGAAGACTTAACGCTTCACAATACTTCGTTTTCCTCCGTTCTGCCTCTTAGATTTCTCTTCCCCACTAGGTTGTAAGTGAGGCTGCCCTGTTTATTTCTACCCGCGGCACATGGCAGACTTTCTTACTCGAATAATAAGAGTAAGTAATCTCCTTGATCTCCCCCCTCCCGCGCCCCGCGCCCCGGTCCCAAAGGAAGGTGCTACTTCAGACCACACTTATATATGTTTGATAACAAACATAGCTTCCCTGGGGGTGGGAACCACGCTCGCTTCCTTTTTGCCAGAGCCTATCAAACCTCCCCATTAAAAAGCTCCATCAAAGCTCTCTCAAGTCCACTAGCGCGTGCACGTGCGCAGTAATCGAGCTCCCGAGATCCACTTCCTGTCCCGAGCAGATGCCTCCTCGTATCTATGAATGCGCCCTTTCAAGGAAAGAGAAAGCCCAAAGTGAGTTTGGAGACCGTTCGCAGAGAAAATGTTTCTTGCATTAGAAAGCTGATGAGCTTAGCAGGGCGTGGTCCCCTCGCAGGAGACCGATTCTCTTGCAAACCTCAGCAGCTGTCTGTCCTGGGAGGGTCCTGGGCTGAGCCCTTGCGTGCTCGGGCCCGCAGAGGCCGGCAGGCGGGCGGGGCGCACTGTGCCCGGCGCCCGGGCGGGTCTTGAGCTAAACGAACCGCTCCCGCGACTCCGTGGGAAGCGAGAACCAGCCGTGGGAGGCGAGAGCCGAGAGCATCCCGAGGGGCGGGCTCTGCCTTCCATAACTTAAGTGGGCGGGTAGGGGGCGTATGCGGCTCACTGTCTGGCACCCTCGGAGCGCCCGGGGACCTCCCGCCCCCCACACCTACTCTTGAAGGCGATGCCCGCGTTGTTGACCAGCACGTTGAGCCCCCCGTACTCCTTGCGCAGGAAGGCGCGCAGGGCGCGGATGCTCTGCAGGTCGTCGATGTCCAGCTGGTGGAAGCGCGGGCTCAGGCCCTCGGCCTGTAGCTGCTGCACGGCCGCCCGGCCCCGCTCCACGTCCCGCGCCGTGAGGACCACGTCCCCCGGGAACTGCCGGCACAGGTCGCGCGCGATGGCGAAGCCGATGCCCTTGTTGGCCCCGGTGACCAGCGCCACGCGGGTGTAGGACGGCATGGCCAGGTGCCGGGCGCGCGAGGCCGTTGGGTGAAGAGCGAACCGGGCCGTGGGCCACGGGCGACGCGCGCTGCGGAGGCCCGGCCACAGTCAGAGAAGCCAGGAAGAACTGTGTTCTAGAATCCAGCGCTGTGACTTGCAGAGAACAAGGCTCCGGTCCTCGGTCCCTCCCCTCCGAGGAGGGGCCGTCTGTTCCTGAAGGTTTCGTAACGCCCCATTCCCGGATCCGCCCCCTCCCCGCGATGCGCCCTCTTTTGATCCCGCCTCTTGAGCCAAGCTGTGGTTTGCGGGGTCGAGATGTTGTTCCCCTAAAGCGAAAGCGGACGGTGACGGGTCGATAGGGTCTAGAGATTCCTTGCAGTTGGATTGAAGAAACTACTGTAGGAGAACCCCAAAAGGAGAAAAACAAGTGCTGAGTAATTTTCTTGGGCGTGCGTCCGTCATCCACTGCAAAATGAGGATGTTCACTTTTTCCTTGACTACAGTGAAATTATTTCGACATGGTAACTGCTTCTCAGGACATAGATCTCATTCCTAGCCTAAGAGAAACTCAAGAGAGGAATGAGAGAAAAAAAGGTCCCAAGAACAGATTTGCAGGTGTGGGCAGGGTACCTAGCTGTGTGCGATCCTAGCTGTGTGCGCCCCCAAGTGGGAGAGAATGTTTATGAAACTCTCATTGTGGGTGAAGCCTCTTACCGGAATGTTTTTATTCATCTTACACAACTCCTACGGGTGCTAAGTGTGTGCATTTTAGGTTGTCCAAGGAGGATACATATATGCAGTTTTTTCTCTAAGTGAAATTTGTGACCACAAAGTTCAACTGAAAATGAATCTTCAAAGGTGTGTCATGGTGTGGACAAGCAATTAGAACTCTCCCACCCACCTTCTTTAGTGTAATCTGAGTGCATTTGATCTGAGTGTGTTTGATTAGTGACTTTTAGATTTATGGAGAGCTACGATCTCATTATGACTCAGCTCTACCCAAGCACAGGTTGGCTGAGCTGCCTGTGTCTGTCACCTTGACTCCACTTTCTCCATCAAGTCAACAGGTGAGGTCAGGAAGGTGGGCACCTGCTGGGGCTCACCCAGTATTTTCTTTTTTCTCCTAAAGACTATTTGGAACTCTATTTTAAAGATATAAGGCTATTCGGGTATTTTGTTTCTTCTTGAGTGAGCTTAATTCATGTTTTTCAAAAACTTTGTGTATATCACCTAAGTTGTTGACTCTGACATGAAGTCGTTCATTATATGCCCTTATCCATCCTTTTAATATCAAGAGTGACACCACTTCTCTCATTCCTGATATTGGTATTTTGTGTCTTTCATATCTTTTTCTTGATCTCTCTGGTTAGAACTATTTACTTATTTATTTTCTTAAGGAAGAAGCTTTTGGTTTCATTGATATGTTTCTCTGTTTTTTTGGTTATATTATATTTCCATTCTAATCTTTATTTCCTCTCTCCTCACTTTGGGTTTTCTAGTTGGTGTGTGTTGTGGGTTTTTTTTTTAACCATGGAAGCTGAGATCATTGATTTAAGATCTTCTTTTCTAATATAGACATTAAGGGCTATTAATTTCCCTTTCTGTACTATGTTATTGGCATCCCGTAAACACTGATATGTTGTGTTTTCAATTTCAATCAGTTTAAAATACCTTCTAATTTACTTTTTGACATCTTCTTTGACCAAGGGTATTTAGAAGTATATTTTTTAGCTTCCAACTCTTTGGGGATTATCCAGATATCTTGCTGTTATTGATTTCTTCATTCTGTGGTAGTCGAGAACATACTTTGTATGACTTGAACTCTTTTAAAAGAGTTTTTAAAGCTGGGAGAGAGAGAGAGATGAAAGCACGTTTTTATACAATAATAATCATCTAAACATCAGCGTGTGTGGCTGTACTTGTAGGATGTTGGGTGGCTCTCCTTGAGGGTACTGTTTTCTCTTTGAAGGATGAGTGACTTGAGGTCATTAGCAAGAAGGATTCTTTTAGGAAACTTGAGGGAGGCATAGCCATCTCGCAGAACGGGAAAGTGAATTTATTAGGGAATTAGGCAGCACTGACCAGCAGAGTTGGGGGCCCACATGAGACCTGTGGTCATAAATGTCAAGACAGCACAATCGGCCTCTCTCAGTTTCCCCCCAGCATCGTCCAGTCCCTAGTGCAGCTGGTGGAGGAAGTTGGTGTTTTGCCAGGCTCACACAGCACAGGGAAAGATGTTTGCAAGCAAAGGATTGTAGTGTGGGGCTATGGCCTCTAAGGACAGAAGAAAGGACACGAGAGGGTCGGAAATTCATAATAAGGGAAGTACAGTAGGGTTGATGGAACAGAGGTCTCCGAGGGCAGGGCACCCCTGGAGGCGAAGCATGGAGACTGGAGCCAAGCCGGGTCCTGGGGGTCAGTGTGGGATGCCTTGAGATCCAGGTCTCAGAGGTTGCACGGATGAACCACATGAAGGGGACAGGGAAATCTTGTTGGTGTGAAGGAGGTCAAGGGACTGGGAAGCCAAGACACCGGATGGATCCTGCACGTAGCTACTGACCTCCTCAGAGATGAGGCGGGAAGAAAACACTGACCAACGTGCTGGCCTCAGGGTCTGCACCCTCTGCTGTTACTGTCCTGAAATTCTTGATTTTTTTTTAAACACTTGTCCCGCATCTTCATTTTGCATTGGGCCCCGCAAATTATGCAGCAAGTCGATGAAGGGGTACCTAGGGTGGCTTGGAGAAAGTCTGTTGCTCATAGCAGTCATTCCCCAATTTTTCACATTAGAATGCCCTGGGGAATCTTCAAAAAAAAAATGTGCTAATGCCTGGCTCCATCCCCAGACAGCGTGATTTAACTGTGCTGGGGGGTTACCCAAGCGTTGGGAGATTTAAAAGCTCTCTGATTCCAATGTGCAGCAAAGGTTGGGGAACATTGGGTTACATAAGAGGAGAGTCAATTGGTTGTAAGTGACACAATCTTCAAAAAAGAGCTAGGGGTTTTTGAGAGAAAGGAGGAGAAAAGTTTCAAAAATGGCACAGGTTACAGTCCCCTCCCCCCTCCTAGATGTTCAGCCCTAATCCCCAGAACTGTGGATGTCCCTCTGTATGACAAAAGGGACTTTGCAAATGTGATTAAATTGAGGATCTTGAGACGGGAAGATATCCCTGGATTATCTTGCTGGGCACAATGTAATCCCAAATCTCCTTATTAGCGGTAAGCAGGAAGGTCAGAGGCAGAAGGAGATATAAGATAAAAGCAGCGAGAGGGAGGGAGGGAAGGAGACTGAGCTGATTTGAAGATGCTCCCATTGCTGGCTTTGAAGATGGAGGAAGGGGCCAGGGACCCAGGGATGCAGGAAACCTCCAGAAACTGGAAAAAGCAAGGAAATGAGTTATCCTCTGGAGGCTTCAGAAAGAACGCAGCTCTGTTGATGTCTTGATTTTAGGGCTTCGAACCTCCAGAATTGTAAGTTGATCAATTTGTGTTGTCTTAAACCATTAAATCTGTGGTAATTTGTTACAGCAGCAATCAGAAACTAATACAGTTAACACGGAGGATTCTCCCCTTACCTCCAGGACGGAGTGAAAACACCCCTCACTTGTACCCAGTGTGGCATCACACAAAGGATTTGAATTGTGAACAAATCTTAAGAAAATACTGGTTTAGAAAAAACTTTGATACCTTCCTGAGGGTTGAGGAGAAATGAATGAAGGGGAAAAAGCTGCTTGACACCATCTGACTCATGACCTGGTTGGTGGATCTGAGCAGAAGTAGGCTCTTTTGTCATATCCAAATTCCCACCATCTAAACGGTCGTATTCAGAAGTTATGGGTTCTGGTGTTTTTTTTAAACCTTTTTGATCCCCTTCACCATTCCTGCCTTCCCCTCTGGCAACCACCAATCTGTTCTTTTTTTTGAATTGCACGTACAAGATCCTACAGTATTTTTCTTTCTCGTTCTGATTTATGTCACTTAGCCTAATGCCCCCAAGTTCATCCATATTGTCACAAACTCAGTAATAGGATTTCCTTCTTTTTTTGTGGCTGAATGATCTTCCACTGTATGTACACCACATCTTTATCCATTCTTCTATTAATGGACACTTAGATTGTTTCCATGTCTTTGCTATTGTAATTAATGCTGCTATGAACATGGGAGTGCACGCATCTCTTTGAGATAATGTTTTCATTTCCTTTAGATGAATACCCAGGAGTAGAATTGCTGAATCACATGACAGTACTATTTTTAATTTTTAAATGAACCTCTGTACTTTTTTCCATAGTGGCTGCACCAATTTACATCCCCACCAATAGTCTGTAAGGGTTCCCTCTTCTCCACATCCTCTCCAGCATTTGTTATCTCTTGTCTTTTTGATAATAGACATCCTAACAGGTGAGGGGTGATATCTCATGTCTTTCATTTGCATTTTCCTGATAATCAGTGATGTTGAGCACATTTTCATGTACCCATTGGTCATTCGTATATCTTTTTTTGGAAAAATTACCATTCAGGTATTTTGACCATTTAAAAATTGGATTATTTGTTTTTTGCTATTGAGTCGTATGAGTTCTTTATGTATTTTTGGATATTAACCCCTTATAAGCTAACGGTTTCCAAATTTTTTTTCCACCTTGTAGGTTGTCTTTTCGTTTTGTTGATGGTTTATTTTGCAGTGCAGAAGCTTTTAAGTTTGAAACAAGTCCCACTTTTTGTTGTTGTTGCTTTGTGCTCTAGGTTTCAAATCCATCAAAATCATTGTCAAGAACCATGTCAAGGAGCTTTTCCCCTACATTTTCTTCTAGGAGTTTTATGCTTTCTAGTCTTACATTTAAGTCTTTAATTCACTTGGAGTTAATTTTTGTGAGTGGTGTTACGATAGGAGTTTAGTTTCTTTTTTCCTTTTTAAACATGTGAATAATGAATTTTCCTAGCACCATGTATTGAAGAGAATGTCTTTTCTATGCATGGGTGAGAGAGCTATTCTTGAGACTACCATAGTGTCTGTCCCTTTGGAATCCTGGAATTGCTTTCTGGCCTCTATGTTCACAGTGACATAAAAAGGGGTGCTGTTTATTGCAAACATTGCTGACTTGGAGCAAGACATTCTCCCGCAGATGTGGTATGAATCAGTTCAGTGTGGTGTCTGAAAGGCTGGGCTCCGTGCCTGAATTGACTGTGCCCATGCTAGGCTGGAGAAGGGTTTTGGGGAGGTCGGGGGTCTTCAGTACCATCAGGCTGGTGAAGCACCAGCGCTGAGAAATGCGGATCTAAGAGCCCTTAGCCCTGTTCTTGGGACCCACGTCACTGCTGGTTCTAGAACAGTATGGCCAAGGCTGGGGAAAACCAGCCGTTTTTGTGCATTTCTAGTGAGTATGTAACGTAGTATTACTTCCTTGGAGAGGAATTAGGCCCTATCTATTGAAATTTAAAATATACATCTCTTCCTGGAGGGAAATTGTTGGGGGAATTTATCCTACAGATAACCTCCTGCGTGTGTGAAATGACGCCAGACAGGGATGTTCTTGAAAAGCAGCTCCCAGCCAAGTTGTTGCAAAGGTCACAGGTTATCCAGTAAGATGATAATGGTGGTAAATTATTTAAAGTGATACATTTTAACCTGTTTATCATCATTGGAAAGGTACAAGTGTTTAAATTATATTTGAACACTTTTTGTATGGCTTTCTCTGTAAACCTCAGCAATTATTCTGGGCCCGTTTGTTTATGTAATAATTGGTGGTAGACAGTGCCCTCTGCTGGCCTGGTGGCTACACTTCATGGCATGTTTATCTGTTTCCTGTGCCTGTCGTATATAGCAAAGTACCCAAAACTGCATGGCTTTAAACAGCAGGGATTTATTTTCTCACAGTTCCGGAGGCCAGAAGACCTGTATCAAGGTGTTGTCAGGGCCACACTCCCTCTCAAAGCTCTAGCAAAGAATCCTTGTGGCCTCTTGCAGCTTCTGGTTGTTGGCAGCACTCCGTGGAGTTCCTTGGCTGGCAGCATCACTCCCATCTCTGCCTGCATCCTCACGTGACCTTCTTCCCTATGTGTCTCTGTGTGTCCTCTCCCCTTCTCCTGAGGACACTAGTCATTGGATTTGGGACCTGCCCTCACCCAGTATGACCTCATCTTAACTAATTACATCTGCCAAGACCCTATTTCCATATAGAGCCACATTCTGAGGTAGTGGGTGGACATGAATTTTGTGGGGACATCATCCAACCTACTACTAACCTTTAAACTTTCTGTTGTTTCATTTCAGTCAGTATAATCAATGAATTATTCCCGACTTGTTTATCGTAAGTAAGGATTCTTGCCTACATGTATAACATGTAGCTTTCTTTTGCTATAATTTGCTCTTATAGTCATACTTTTTTCTATCATCATAGAAATTATATATGATATCTTTACTGTTTTTTGTTATCTGGCATTAGGTTTCCCTACAGAGAACTTGATTGGATTGTTAACTGTCTTTTCCTTCCCTCCCTTCCTGGCTTTTTAAAGAATAATAGCTAATCTTTATTGCGTTCCTGCTCTCAGCATTTAATAGTGCAACCCCTTTTATTATAAGGTGAGGCTTGTATACTGTAGAGCCAAGCTTGGGGGACTCCTTTGGAAAGCAGACTTGAAAGCGCCCAGAGAGCCACACTGATGTCCTCTCACAGCCGTCTCACTGCTTTCTGCTCCTCTCTGTTTCAGCTGCTGGTGGGTACATCCAGTTATCAGTGGCCTATAGAAGAGAAGATTGTTTAGCAATCATTTTCCAGAGACATTATATTCCTTGCGAAAGAATCTTTGTGCTGCTGTCAAAAGATATATTTATGCTCTGCTATTTAGCAACTCTTTTTCTTTGAACCTTCTCTTAAAAAAAAAAGAGCCTTATTAAGAGATAATTCACATACTGAATAATTCACATACATTTAAAGCACACTGGTTGTTCATATGTTCACAGAACGGTGCAACCATCACCACAATTTTAGAACAGTTTCATGAGCCCCCAGATACCCCGTACCCATTGGTAGTTACATCCATTCCCCCTGAGCCCTAGGCAACCACTAACCTAATTTCTGTCTGTAGACGTGCCTATTCGGAACATTTCCTATGAATGGAATCATAAGATACATACTCTTTTGTGACCAGCTTCTTTCACTTAACATTATGTTTCAAGGTTTATTTGTGTTGTGGTATCTCATTGGCTTTTGAACTTCACATTTAGCAAATCTGATTTTTGATGGGATTTTATACTGAAATTTTAGTTCATAGAAATATTTATCTCTAAAGGTATTAATTGAACACAGTAAAATTGATACAATAAAGGCATTATAGACTTTATGGCTTTAGAAATCAGTTTTTTAAAACTATAAATAACTATAAATATGGTCAAATTTTCAGAATTTTAACTAATTAAAACATTTCAATATTCTATTTTACTCATCTATACTTAACTTATTTTACATTTTTAACTTAATTTAAAAAATTTGTTTTAAAGTGCTAAGAAATTGCTGACTTAAAATATATTTTTTGAAAGATCAAATTTCTGAAGCTGTAGAAGTCTTCAATACCTTAAGTAATTTATATCTAAATAGAATTTTACAGATAGATTCCCATTACCAATTTTAATTTTAAAATTAAAGCTGTGTATTTAAAATTAAACTTATTGCTGCACAGCGGATTACTCAAACTTCGTGGTTTAAATCAAGAAACATTTGTTTTCCCAGTTTCTGTAGATCAGGAATTTGGGAGTGGCTTAGCTGGGCAGTTCTGGCTCAAGGCTCGTGAGGTTACAGTCAAGATGTCAGCTGGGGCTGCAGCCTTAAAGGCTTGACTGCAGCTGGAGGATCCCTTCCAAGATGATTGACTCATACGGCCTTTGGTTGGAGGCTTCAGTTCTTAGCCAAGTGGACCTTTCCATAGGCTGCTTGGGCATCCTCAAGATGTGGCTGCTGGCTTCTTCCAGAGCAAGTGATCCAGGGGTCAGTGAGAAAGACAGAAGCCAAATTGTCTTTTAATGACTTAGTTTCGTAAGTTACATACCATTACTTTGCTATGTCTGTTGGTCACACAGGCCAGTTCTGGTCTAATGTGGGAGAAGACTACAAAGGGTGTGAATAGGAGGCAGGCATCATGGGACGGTCTTGGCTGGCTACTACGAGCTGGAAAGTCATCTGACTCCCCAGACTGACAGTTATTCCCAGAATAATCTGAAGTCAGTCATCAGGTAAAGATTAGGTCAACACTGGCCTTTTTTTTTTTTTTTAAACATTTGAACATCTGAACTTAAAGAATACTGCATGGACCATATGAAAATATATTTTATACGTGTGTGTGTTGATGACAGATTGAAGTCATAGTAATCATAGTTCAGGCACACAGAATGGGGTTGGGCAGCCATTGAGAATCAGGACTCAGATACATCCCTGCACCACTGAGAACTGAAACTTTCTGAACTGTACCAAACCCAAGGATACATCTGCTAGCTGCAACCTTGTGGTCTCAAGGTTTCCCCTCGCAACTTTGTAACTATATCAGACCCCAACCAATCCCTGTTTAACAAGCACCTTTTTTTTTTTTTCCGGCTCCAATCAGAATCCTTGACAAACGACTTATGTAAATGGGGCCTTACTTTTTTTGCCTTTATAAGCTTCTATTTTGTAGTCCAGTGGCCCACAGTTCAAGTACTTCTTGAATCTGTGTCTCCTGGCAGCAGTCCTAACAAACCCCAAATTAATGCCTCTTTATTTCAATCAGGTCTTTGTTTCTGAGATTTTGGTTTACAGTGTGTGTTTGTGTGTATGTATATTTTATTTTTTTTAATTAAAAAAATTTATTTATTTGGCTGTGCCGGGTTTTCGTTGCAGCACGCGGGATCTTTGTTGCGGCATGGGGGATCTTTTTAGTTGTGGCATGCAGGATCTAGTTCCCTGACCAGGGATCTAACCCATGCCCCCTGCATTGGAGCATGGAGTCTTAACCATTGGACCACCACGGAAGTTCCTGTGTATGTATATTTTTAAAGTTTGTGCATTTAAAGCAAAACTTCAACTTTTGAAAACGAGTTTAAAATTGTATACTAGCAATCCCTAGTCAATCTTATAAATTGAATCCTGAAGAATTATAGAGTTAGTACTGTGATATCTGCACATGCTTGAGGAAAGACTGCATCATTATTTTGAAATAAAACTATGTTGTCTAGTATGGTAGTAACCAACCACAACGTGGTTATCAAACACTTGAAATCGAGCTAGTCTAAATTGAGATGAGCCATAAATGTTAAAATTTCAAAGACTTAGTACACAAAATTATAAATTATCTCACCAATTTTCATACTCATTACATGTTGCAGTGATGATATTTTGATTGTGTTGTGTTAAATAAAATGTTAACACTAATTTCATCCATTTTTAAAAAAAATTTAATGCGGCTACTACAAAATTAAGTTACATGTGCTTACATGTATGGCTCACATTCTCTTTCGTTTTGAGGGAGATGATTTGAAATGGAAAAATCTGATGGAATTTAAAATCTATTTGCAATACCATAAGAAAACATTCATCTCTGAATAAAAACAAAAGCTACTCGATTTAAAGGATAGATTGTTCCCTTGAGCTATGAGTTAAAGAGATCGAATGTTGGGAAATCTGGTTAATGGTGAGAACAGACAATTTTTGGAAATGGGGAAAAAGTCTCCTGTTTATTACTACCTACTTGAGCAAATAAAGTTTCTCATCAATGATAACTCTAAAAAATTTGAAGAGATCATCTTAAAAAAGTCATCTTCATAGACAACAAATTTATGGTTACCAAAGAGCAAAGGGGAAGGGATAAATTAGGAGTTTGGGATTAACATATGCACTACTATATGTAAAATAGATAACCAACAAGGACTTGCTGTATAGCACAGGGAACTATACTCGATATTTTGTAATAGCCTGTAAGGGAAAAGAATCTGAAAAATATAAATGTATATGTATGTATAACTGAATCGCTTTGCTATACACCTGAAACTAACACAACATTGTAAATCAACTACACTTCAATTAAGAAAAAAAAAAAGAAGAAAGCCTTAAAAAAAAAGTCATCTTGATCAAGAATTGCCTGTATATAGTTGGTCCTTACTATTCGTGGATTTCTATCTGTGAATTTGTCCAATCCATCCTCAAGGTGCTGTCACAGTCATCTGCAGACATGCGCAGAGTGGTCAAAATACGAGTCGGCCAACATTCAGGCTCCCAGCTGAGGTCAGAAAACAGGACATTCTGCCTTCTTGTTTCTTCTCCCGCCCTTTAAATAAGTGTCCTTATTGTGGTTTAGTTAGTGCCATATTTTTTGCCTTTTTGTTGTTGCTTTTGCTCTTTGAAATGGCCCAAGCACAGAGCTGAAGTGCTGTCTAGTGTCCCCTAAGTACAAGGGCTTTGATGCGTCTTATGGAGAAAATACTTCTGCTAAACATTTTTTTTTTTTTTTTTTGCTGAAGTGCACAGCATGTGGGGATTTTAGTTCCCTGACCAGGGATCGAACCCCGGCCCACTGCAGTGAAAGCATGGAGTCCTAACCACTAGACCACCAGGGAATTCCCAGAAAATACCTCTATTAGAAAAGCTTTGTTCAGGCATGAGTGTGTCAGGGAGGAACAATAATTTCCCCTCCGCTCTTCTGAGTTCTTAGCTGATACCCTTGTAATAAAAGAACCATAGGAGAAGAACGGACAGAAGTTTATTAACATGTCTACCTCATGTATACAAGGGAGATACGTAGGGAAAAATGAGTAAGAATTCAGAATTAAATACCATCTTATAAGGAAAGGGGAGATGGATATAGGCCTCTTAGGACAGAGTAAATGGTTTTTAGGAAAGATGAAGGGGCCCTTAGGAGACAAGATGGGAGGTATGATAGTTGGTGACAGTGTTTCTCTGGGTGTGGTGTCCACTTCCATTCTCTTCTCCTGTGATAAGAGTCAATCTTCCCAGCTGATGACACTCCTGCGGAGGAGACTGATGACATTTTGGAGGGTCTGTCTGGATAAGGGGCGTTCACAGAAAGCCTGTTCCCACATTTGCTGTTTACAGTGCCTACAGCTCCAAATAGTCAATATACCCATATGGCATAGTTTGGGATGGCATGTTCTGAAGCCCTACAGACATACTTTGGAGTGGCATATTCTGCTACCTTCAAGTTTTAGTGCTGTTAGGCTGTGAGTTCAACGTTGAATCAACAAAAAGTTACAACCAGAAAAAAGAAGGGGAAATTTGCCGATTTGTACATGAGGCCGTTCTGGAAAGTGCTCAGGTAAAACCTGTAGTGTGTATCGATGCTAAGGAAAAGATGGAAAGGTGGCTCAACTCGTGAATTTACAAGATGACGACTCTTTTTTTTTTTTTTATATTACACACAGTAGGTGCTCAAAACATGCTACCCCACCCAGTTCTCTGGGGCTTTTGTCAGTCTGAGGACTTAGTTCTCACTGATCCTTATTCAAGGACATTCTGTCATCTTTTTGATCATCCAACTTACTTGGCATAAATTCCAGCTAAATATATAATTTCCTTCCTGGGAAAAGTTTTTATCATTTCTTCTTTTTCAGGTACATCACTTCTTTCTCCCTGCATACTCATGATGAAATATCTGTTGAGTGTCTTAGTGGGAGTTGTGTGTGTTTTAATGTGGAAAAGATAACCGTGGTTAAAGCATAACCACAAAACCCTTATCTAACCTTAAAAAGATGAGCAGTTGCTAACCAAATATCGAGCCAGCATTTAACTTTCCACAATTGTCTCATTTAAAAATATTTTATTTGCCATAAGATCCAAATATGGTACATTCATCGCAATTGCTTAAATCTCTTAAGCTATGTTTCCAGCTGCCATTTTTGTTTTTTTGTAGCAGTTTAGTTTTTGAAGACAGCAGGTGGTTGGTCCTGAGAAGCAAGTTTAGAGCTTTGAGATGCATACAGTCAGAGATATTTAACACTTGACCAAATATATGATGCTGGTCTAAAATATTTTTACAATCAGAAAAAAAGATTTTTAGGGACTTCCCTGGTGGCACAGTAGTTAAGAATCTGCCTGCCAGTGCAGGGGACATGGGTTTGATCCCTGGTCCGGGAAGATCCCACATGCCACGGAGCAACTAAGCCAACGTGCCACAACTACTGAGCCCACGTGCCACAACTACTGAGCCCACATGCCACAACTACTGAAGTCCACATGCCTAGAGCCTGTGCTTCGCAGCAAGAGAAGCCACCGCAATGAGAAGTCCGTGCACCACAATGAAGAGTAGCCCCCGTTCACCGCAACTAGAGAAAGCCCGCATGCAGCAACCAAGACCCAACGCAGCCAAAAATAAATAAATTAATTTAAAAAAAGATTTTTATAATTATGATAGATGGTTGCTACTTTAAGCCACTAAGTATTGGGGTGGTTTGTTACATAACAATAGTTGATTTGTAGAATGACTTTTCCCTTTCTGGCTTCTGTAGTTACAGGAAGGTCCGCAGAAGGAGGTTGGAGGGAATTCTAAGGGCTAGTCCACTGGGTCCACCACAGTCACCCTTTCCTTCCTGATTTGTGAAACTTTTTATATTATTAAGGATATTAACTCCTATTTTTGAGGCTATAACTGCTTTCTCCAGTGTTTCGTCTGTATCTTCTTTGGTTTAGGCAGCTTCCTTCATACGTAGACACCCGCAACATGTACGTGCACTAAATCAGTCTTTTGCTTTGTATCCATAGTTTCTTGTCCAGCTCCCATTTCTTGCAGTTCTGCTATGCAAATGTCCTCTTGTCATCTGCCAATATTCCTTCCAAAAATTCACCTAAATCTTTTAGGAACTCAGTCTCCAAAGAATCTTTTTAAAATCTTGGGTCATGAATTTTTCAAAGTCAGGTGACTCCCCAACAGGCAAAACTCAAGGGAGTTTCCGGTCAGTGGGCAGTGGGGACCACGCATCCTCTCATCTTACCTCCCTCATATCTGTCAGAAAGTGATCATATTGTAAAACTTTTACACTCTTTTTTTTTAAATTTATTTTTTTGAAGTATAGTTGAATTACAGTGCTGTGTTAATTTCTGCTGTACAGCGAAGTGACTCAGTTGTACACATACATACATTCTTTTTCATATTCTTTTCCATCATGGTTTATCACAGGATATTGAATAGAGTTCCCTGTGCTATACAGTAGGACCTCGTTGGTCATCCATTCCATACATACCAGTTTGCATCTGGTAATCCCAACCTCCCACTCCTACTCTCTCCCACCCCCGTTTATTTTTTCTTAAGCCTTACTCAAGGACTAGTGTAATTACTATTGGCTCAACTGTTTTACCTTACTTAGATAAGCTTAATAAAAGTATTCTTCTAGCAAAATTGGCTAATTAGTGCAGAGTTCTCTGATTAATGGTTCATATTTAGCAAAGAGTTTATGGGTATTTGAAAACAGTCTATTCCTTTTACTGTTATGTAAGGAAACCTGTTCCCCTGTCATCCTGGCTTCAGTAACTATTACTACATGACACTCTTGTTTCATAAATACCTCTCTCCACCCCTTCCTCCTTCATCCCACAGGTTTGTTTTAAAATCAAAGACATGCTGTTTTCTCCTAAATATCCAATATACCTCTAAAAGATAAGGACTCTTCTTTTTTTATATTTAAAAAAATTTTTTTAATAATTGTTTTAATAGATTTATTTATTTTTATTTATTTATTTTTGACTGCGTTGGGTCTTCGTTGTTGCACACGGGCTTTCTCTAGTTGTGGCGAGCAGGGGCTGCTCTTCGCTGCAGTGCGCCGGCTTCTGGTTGCGGTGGCTGTCTAGGCGCGTGGGCTTCAGTAGTTGTGGCACACGGACTCAGTAGTTGTGGCATGCGGGCTCTAGAGCGCAGGCTCAGTTAGTTGTGGCGCATGGGTTCAGTTGCCTCACAGTATGTGGGACCTTCTGGGACCAGGGATCAAACACGTGTCCCTTGCGTTGGCAGGTGGATTCTTAACCACTGAGCCACCAGGGAAGTCCCAAGGACTCATCTTAAAAATACAATGATCACACCCAAAGTTAGTAATTTCTCTGTATTGATTATTCAGTCAGTGCTTAAATTTTCTTGATTGTCTCAATCATTTTAGAGTTGTGTTCAAACCAGGATTTAATCCAAGTTCATATAATCACATTGTGCTTCATCTATATGTCTCTTAAGTCTCTTTAACCTATGGCTCTCCTGTCCTACCACCCCAACTTAAAAAAAAAAAAAAAAAAAGAGGGCTTCCCTGATGGCGCAGTGGTTGAGAGTCCGCCTGCCGATGCAGGGGACACGGGTTGGTGTCCCGGTCCGGGAAGATCCCACATGCCGCGGAGCGGCTGGGCCTGTGAGCCATGGCCGCTGAGCCTGCGCGTCCAGAGCCTGTGCTCCGCAACGGGAGAGGCCACAACAGTGAGAGGCCCTCATACCACAAAAAAAAAAAAAAAAAAAGAGAGAAACATGTCATTTGTCCTGTAGAATTTCCCACAGTCTGGAGGTTGCCGATTGCTGCTCTTAGTATTCTTTGGCTTCCTTTATTTTCTGTAAACTAATAGTTCTGTATGTATAGGCATAATCAGGTTCAGGTTAAATTATTTAGTCTGACTCCTTCAAATATATATGTACTTCCATCAGGAGTAACATGATATCTGGTTATCTCTTTTCATGATTTATGATTGGGACATCTTAACTTAGAATATACCCCCTGAATCTTCAGTAGGTAATGAACCAGACAGCCCATAATTTCAGCCCCCTTGTAGGTAGAGCACACACACACTAACTCTCCTGGCTTGCCTGCACACTCACACACCACGGCTTTCTCACGCCCGGAGAAGTAACAACAGGGCAACAGGAGGACCCAAGGGAAGGGTGGCCTGGATGGGGCTCCAGGTGATAGAATAAGAGCAACAGACTCAGATGTGGGTGTGTGGACTGACGAACAAAGTAAAAACACATGGAACTGGAAGGAAAGGAGCCCCATCTTGAGATGTTTCGTACAACCATATTGAAGTAAACTTTTTCTAAACTGTGCTTCAAACCAGCCAAGCAATAAATACTAATTTTACCAGTTGATTCATGCAGATTTGGTTTTCATTAAATATATGAATTTATCTTCTCTTCCTCCAACTCATTATAGTCCGTACTTTATAAAGGTTAATGGACAACCCTTGCAATAGCTTAAAGAATTATTTTCCATAATTTCCTACAGAATGAGGAGTACAGAGTTTCCTAATACAACAGGGAAGTAAGATTTTAGACATGAAAGATTATCTTTATATTGAAACTCATTAGGGAAAAAGTCTTGTGGCCAAATACAGCCGGATGTGAACTAGTAATTTAAATAATTTATCAATGATATGTCATAATGTAATTATGGCTAAATATTATTTTATTTCATTTAATCCTCAGCTCTGTGAGATGAGTCTTATTGCTCCCATTTTATAGATGAGAAAATTGAAAAGTAGGAGTTAAATTACTCATCTGTGAGTATGTTTTAGATGAAACATTTTAATCTTTCATATAGTAGTACTTTCTTACTTGATCTCATTCTGTAGAATAACTGCTTTAAATGTTTTCAAGGAGTAAACATAGTTAAAAATCAAATTCACTCTTAAAAGATAGATTCCCCACATTTGGAGAAATTAAGGAGATGGATATAAGCCTAGAAAAAAACTCAGAGGAGTTCCAAAAAAGCTGACCAGCGGAAGCAGTCCTGTGATCGGTACATGGCTTGCGAGGTGATTACTTGAAGAAGAGAAACTTATTTGTATTGAAAAGTACGGTTATTGTGACATCTGGCTAACACTCTCCAATCATATTCTCTCCTTCTTCCTTTCATTAATAGAAACTCGTTTAGGTTTTTATCATGGAGATTTTTCTAATGTATATAAAACCAGAGACAAAGGGGAACGTGGGGTTCGTTATATACCAACGACTTTTACCAGTTGTCAACTCATGACCAATGTTTCCTTCATTTCCTCACCTATTTAATCTTCCTTTTAACTGAATTTAAAAAAGTTTTGATATATAATTCACATACCATATAACTTCACTCATTTGGAGTATACAATTCAATGGCTTTTAGTATATTCACAGACATTCACAGATATCACCACAGTCAACTTGAGAACATTTTTATAACATCGGAAAGAAACCCTGTACCAGTATCAGTCACTCCCCATCTCCCGCTAATTGCACAAGCCCTAGGCAGCCACCAATCTACTCTCTGTCTCGATAGATTTGCTTATTTTGGACACAGTACAAACGAAACGGTACAATACGTACTCTTTTGTGACTGGCTTCTTTCACTTAGCCTAATGTTTTCAAGGTCTGTCCATGTTGTAGCATGTATCAGTACTTGGTTCCTTTTTATTGTCAAATAATATCCCATACCACGGATATCACATTTTATTCATTCAACTCTTGGAGTTGATGCTTGGAGTTATTTCTACTATTTTTTTTTTTTGCGGTACGCGGGCCTCTCACTGTTGTGGCCTCTCCCGTTGCGGAGCACAGGCTCTGGACGCGCAGGCTCAGCGGCCATGGCTCACGGGCCCAGCCGCTCCGCGGCATGTGGGATCTTCCCGGACCGGGGCACGAACCCGTGTCCCCTGCATCGGCAGGCGGACTCTCAACCACTGTGCCACCAGGGAAGCCCTATTTCTACTTTTTGATTTTTTCGAATAATGCCACCATGAACCTTTATGTACAAGTTTTTGTGTGGATGTATGTTTTGATTTTACTTGGGTATATACCTAGGACTGGAATTACTGGGTCATTGGGTGATTCTAGGTTTAGCTACGTGAGGAGCTACCAAATTGTGTTCCACAGAAGCTGCACCATTTTACTTTCCAACCAGCAGAGTATGAGGGTTCCAAATTCTCTGCATGCTCACCAACACATGTTATTGTCTGTCTTGTTTTTTTTTTTTTTTTTTTGCGGTATGCGGGCCTGTCACTGATGTGGCCTCTCCCGTTGCGGAGCACAGGCTCCGAACACGCAGGCTCAGCGGCCATGGCTCACGGGCCCAGCCGCTCCACGGCATGTGGGATCTTCCCGGACCGGGACACGAACCCATGTCCCCTGCATTGGCAGGTGGACTCTCAACCACTGCGCCACCAGGGAAGCCCTATTGTCTGTCATTTTATTCTAGCCACCCTATGGGTATGAAGTGGTATCTCATTGTGGTTTTTGGATTTGCGTTTCCCTATGGCTAATAACTTTGAGCGTGTTTTCTTGTGCTAATTGGCCATTTGTATATCTCCTTTGGAGAAACATCTATGCACATCCTTTTTTTTTTTACACTTTTTTTTAATTTAAATTTTTATTTTTTTGGCTGTGCTGCGTGGCGTGCGGGATCTTACTTCTCCAAACAGGATTGAACCCAGGCCCTTGGGAGTGACAGCACAGAGTCGTAACCACTGGACCACCAGGGAAGTCCCAGAAATGCAACAGATTTCTGTATATTAATCTTGTATCCTGTAACCTTGCTGAGTTCGTTTATTAGTTCTAACAGATGTGGGGTAGAGGCTTTAGGGCTGTCTGCATAGAGTATCTTGTTATCTGCAAATAGTGCCAGTTTTACCTCTTCCCTTCCAATCTGGATACCTTTTACTTCTTTTTCTCCTCTGCCCCTTTTTTGTAAGGACACCTGTGGTGGCATATAGGGCCCACTTGGATAATCCAGGATAAGCTCTTCCTCTTGAGATCTTTAGTTTAATCGCATCTTTTGCCACATAAGGTAATACGCAGTCTGGGAATATGGAAGTGAATGTACCTCTGGAGGGGCATTTTTAAGCCTGTCACAGAGGTTTGTGAAATAAACCAAACAGAAAAGTTCATATGTAATTCTCTGTTGCTAGCATAAGAAGACAAATCCAGTAGCTTAGCTCCAAGGGTCGGGGTAAGTTTCCACTTTGTCTTCAAGAATCTACTGGAGTGGGCTTCCCTGGTGGTGCAGTGGTTAAGAATCCACCTGCCAGCTCAGGGGACACGGGTTCAAGCCCTGGTCTGGGAAGATCCCACATGCCACAGAGCAACTAAGCCCACGCGCCACAACTACCGAGCCTGCGCTCTAGAGTCCACGAGCCACAACTACTGAGCCCGCACACCACAACTACTGAAGCCGGTGTGCCTAGAGCCAGGGCTCCACAACAAGAGAAGCCACCGCAATGAGAAGCCCGTGCACCGCAATGAAGAGTAGCCCCTGCTCGCCACAACTAGAGAAAGCTCGCACGCAGCAACGAAGACCCAACTCAGCCAAAAATAAATAAATAAATAAATTTATTTTTAAAAAAACAATCCACTGGACCTTTCCAAACCAGCATCTCTCTGTTGCTAACTCTGGTTGTTGGCTGGGCCCCCAGACCCTCCCGAAGGCAGTGGGCAGAGGGCCACGAGCTCTGTGAGGAACATCCAGCCACCCACTG
This sequence comes from Tursiops truncatus, assembly GCF_011762595.2. Lineage (NCBI taxonomy): Eukaryota > Metazoa > Chordata > Mammalia > Artiodactyla > Delphinidae > Tursiops > Tursiops truncatus. The sequence goes on along the minus strand of NC_047037.1, from coordinate 135,051,841 downwards.
GCTCTTCAGCATCCAAGAACAGAGGGGACCACTCTCTGAATGCTTCAGAGATTGTGAATGGGGAAGAGCCCGGAAGAGAGGGAAACTTCCATTCTCTTCTGCTGCCCCCTCCATCCCCCCAACTTGGTAAATCCCCTCCTTGGTGGTTAAAAAGGGCTTCCCCTGCTGGGCCAGCCCTCCTCTCTGTGCAAGGGCAGCCAGCTGAGGTCTGGTGCCAGCTGGGAAGCTGCCTAGAATGTTTTGCAGCCTGGCGAGCTGCCTGCGAGCGAGGCCGTCCCACACCATGGCCCTGGGAGCTTGGGCCGCAGAGATAGCTGGAATTGTACAAAAAGAGTGACACATAACGCCGTATCTTGCTTCACAGGCAGACCATGATGGCCTCTCAGAAGCCCTCTCTCCCAGACCAAGGCCACTCCCTGGGAACAACCCCAGATGCTCCTGTGTGATGGGAAAGAAGATTGGGGGACCCCTGGGGGCTGGCTGAGACCATAACTTACAAAAGGCTGAACTGAGGAAACTGGATTTCTCCATTCACACTAGCCTGAAAGACCATGAAAAACAAAGGTTTGATTCTTAACACTCATGTGGCCTTTTGGCCTCTGGCCATGAAGCTGAGGACAGAGGCTGTTTCTTCCTGCCATGCATTTGGAAGCTCCCTGAGTTGATAACCGGAGCTCGTTCAGGACAGCTGTTCATGCTTCTCCCCTAATTCTCTATGAAAGCAGCCAAGGTGGGGAAAAAATTTTTCACTGGGGAGAAATAGAATTCCAACAACAAAAATAGTTAGTTCTTTCTCTGAGACGGACCACAATCATTTTATCTATTGAAAACTTCTAAATGGAGCCTCTAAAAAGCGTCCTGGAAGAGATTTTAGCAATCAAGGAAAAAATTTTGCACATGCCTAGAAGCCTCAGGCAATCATGGAGCAAATCTGAGGCAAAGAGTTCCTAGGACTCAAAAAAAATCTTAAAGCTACTACATATAAAAATGAGCGAATGAGCACGACTGAAGTATAGGTCTGTCACAATAGATGTGACAGTGAACTCCGCGTCAAGAGAGGCGTGGGTCTTCTGGGGCCAGTTCTGGGGCAGCCGTGTGCTGTCACTGTGTTAGAGGCATGCAAATCTCTGAGGCTGTCCCTGGGAGGACTCAGTTTATTTGCTCAATTTTTTTTTTTTTTTTGCGGTACGCGGGCCTCTCACTGTTGTGGCCTCTCCCGTTGCGGAGCACAGGCTCCGGACGCGCAGGCTCAGCGGCCACGGCTCACGGCCCCAGCCGCTCCGCGGCATGTGGGATCCTCCGGGACCGGGGCACGAACCCGCGTCCCCTGCATCGGCCGGCGGACTCTCAACCACTGCGCCGCCAGGGAAGCCCTATTTGCTCAATTTTTGAGCTGATTAATGGGGAGGGTAGGCTGGCCTCACAATACCCTGGCGCCAGAGCATGCAGTGATGTTGGAGATGCCTTGGAAAATGGCTCTCATTGTGCTGCAGGCTAGTGATGGGAGCAAAGCCCAGCTGAGTGGTAAATTCCTGGGTCAATAAGAACACAGAGTCCTAGCCAGCAGCACAAAGATCTGGAAGAATGTGACTTGGGAGGAATCCAAGAACGGCTGAAAGAGATTGATTCTAAAAAAGCCACCGTGCCTGGGATGGTGGTAGCCTGGTGGTCATGGGGGCAGATAATGTCGGAGCAGTGGGTAGAGGCCCCTGACTGCTGGCTGTAGGACTGGAGACCCTGACTGTGCAGGGGAGCAAGTGGGGCAGTCTGAAGCATCTTTCACAGAGGCTAGCACAGCTGGGGCCCGGAGTTCATTTCTGGGTTTGACCCCTAGAATCTCCTTGGCACTGATGACCCCAATCTCCTGCTAGTACTGAAAACACGAGCCTGGTTGGCATGGAGACCTGGGCAGAAAACCCCCTAGGTGCCTCTGGTCCGTGGGGAAGTAGTTGCTGGAGATGGAGCCTGTGAACGTCAGAATGGTCATCTTCATGCTCAGGTCAGCCTGTGCGTCTTGATGGAGCAGACGAGCTGGCCTAGAGCAGCAGCAAACCCCGGTGTTTTGGTGAGATGTCACCTGCTGGGCCAAAGACTTCTTTCTTGAGCTGAAGCTGGCCGCTGATGAGCTGTGTCTACTGGTCACCTGGATGAGAAGCTTCTTGTGAGGGACAATGGCTTGAGAGGTTGAGGCCTCCAAAAGCTGGTCTTGACGGCACTGACCTAAAGTGACGCTTGCAGTTCAGATCAACTATCTGAATTCTGCTGCTGGGTTACCTGTCCTGAAGCAGATGCTCCTGTTTGGGAGGGTGAGGTTCCTCTGTCCCAAACGCAATGCTGTAACGATGATGTTTCTCGGACCCAAATGGCAACAGGCTGGGTCAGGCCTCCTTTGGAGCCTAGAACATTGTTCTGAAGCTTCTGTTCATACTGGTCAAAAACACTGGGAGTTCAGTAATTTTCCTTGTTGGGTTATTTTTGTACCTTGTAGTGATTGATGGTCCACAACGTTAGGTGGACTTCATAAGCTGGGTTCAGAGCTGTGTTCTCCCAAATCAGCAACCTGAATCCTGCAGGTTGTGCTCCTGTAGACTGCCTCCTGGATTTGTGTGCTCCTGTGCTCCTGTAGACTGCCTCCTGGATTTGTGTCTTCTGTTTGAAACTTGTGGTCTTCCTCCTGAATACCAGGATAGTTTCCCTGTGCTCGGTCATCCTCTCCTTCTGAGAGATGCAAGTTAATGCATAGATTCCAAGAATTTGAGAATCCTTGCAGGTAATTGAGGTGACGTGGCCACCAGTTGACCCTCCAGGTGGACCCAGGCCATCTGGGGCTCCCGCCCCCTCCCCTGTCCATGGAATGTACACTCTGCCCACCATCCGCACAGTGGGAGCTGTTTTCAGGGACACAGCTGAGAGAGTTAAAGGTGTGGAGACCACCTGCACTGTGCACACAGTTGAACCCAGTTAAAGTCTCTACAGAAATTTTTAAGGTACTGTCAGGTGGGTGCTGAGATCTACTCAAGTTATAGCCCAAGACAAGCCTTGAAAGCAAGTTCCTTTGCTTATTAAACCTGCCACCTACCAATCTGGAGTGCTTCACCTCCTTCTTTGGTTTCTCCTTGCCCTCTGAGTACCGGAGCCAGTTTGCAAACCAACACTTTCCTAGAAGCTGTCTGCTTCTGTGTCCTTTATAACTGTCCGGTCAAAGACCAGCTCTACCAAGGGCCTGGTTATATTTCCGGGGGTAGCTGCTCTTCAAGGCTTTTAGCATGGAGTGGCTGTGCCTGAAGGGCGGCAGTGCTTTAGGGACACTGAGCTTGGACACGGGATTGGGGTGGAGACCAGCGTCCGCAGCACTAATAATGGGAATAATGACGGCAGCGTCAGGTCCCACAGCACAATGTTGCCTCATCCCACCTCCAGTGACCTTCCTATCTCTGGTGTTTCTACCCTGTGTGTCCTTCCCCCGCTTACACACACAGACACAATTCTCACCCACCCACGAGGCACGTGATATTACATGAAAGAGAGAGATGGGAGCAGTGACTTGGAGTCATAGTTCATGACTTGAAGTCATAGCTTAAAAAAGTAGTCATAGTTTAAAAAAATCAGTTATTTTAACTTATATTATTGTATCTCCTACTTCTGTGGGTTTGCATTGGTGATTTATAATCCAGTGGTTTCAATGCTTTTCCTCCAGCATTACTAGGAGATGCACTATGCCTCCATTACTGACAGGGGCTACTGCACTCGTGTTTCTCAGTTTTGAGCTGCATAGCAGGATATTGTTAGAGACTGGGGAAAGTGAGTGAATATGCTATTTCAGAAAACCACTTTCCCATTCATATACTCCCCATCCCAGAATCACTGGCCATAAAGAGTATGGAGGAAAGCTAGTTTAAGGGAATAAAAAGCCCTATTTACTTTTTCCTGACTATCACCCAATGAGCTGTCAAAGACCCCATATGGGACCATCAGAGAAACTTGTGGTCATTAAAAAAAATAATAAAAGCCTAAGTTTATTAGAAACTTGTCAGCCGAGGAAGCCACTGGTTGAATGAATTCCATCCAACGGACTCCACTAGAGTGTTGAGCTCTTGGGTTTCACAAGGATTTGTTTGAATTGTTAGTCACATGGCAGAAATTAGAAATTGAGGTCTAAACTGGGGTTGGTCAGAATTTATAAACTAAGAGAGTTGCTGAAATGGTTTGTATTTGAACAGTTTATCTGTGAGCTTATCTTTCAGAAACACACAACTCTGCCACGTAAACTGTTGCCTGAGCTGTTTGAGCTTAAACAGTCTTTCTGTATTTTAAGTTTTTGGTTTCTGTGTAGCTTATCTAGTTGACAGGATGTAATTCTTCATGTTTCTATCTCTCAGTCACAATTTTTGGATCATACTTCAACCATGGCTATGGGACAGACCACATCCTTGTCTAGATGATCTGACTATACTTACATCACTGAGTTAAGCAAAGGGTCATGATGGAAGTCACTTGAGGAGTTTCACTTGATGTTAGACCTTCTTGCTTCTATCAGCAAAGATCATTTGATAAAAGAGCAGCTATGTGCAATACTTAAGATTTTTTAGAACCAATATTTGACCATTGCAACAGTGACAAACACTGAGTTGATAGTCTACTTCTAAGCCAGGAACCAAATGTGTCCCATTTAAGCCAAGAAAATAATATGAAGAGCCTTTTTTTTTTTTTTTTTTTTTTTGGCTGCGTTGGGTCTTCATTGCTGTGTGTGTGCTTTCTCTAGTTGTGGCGAGTGGGGGCTACTCTTCGTTGCAGTGCGCGGGGTTCTCATTGTGGTGGCTTCTCTTGTTGCAGAGCATGGGCTCTAGGCACACTGGCTTCAGTAGTTGAGGTGTGCGGGCTCAGTAGTTGTGGCTCGCAGGATTACTTGCTCTGCATGGGATCTTCCCGGACCAGGGATCGAACCCATGTCCCCTGCATTGGCAGGCGGATTCTTAACCACTGTGCCACCAGGGAAGTCCCAAGAGCCTTGTTTTTACCAAATTTTCTCATGCCATTGTTTTCCAGATCTCTCTCTCTCTTTTTTTTTTTTTTTTGCGGTACGCGGGCCTCTCACTGTTGTGGCCTCTCCCGTTGCGGAGCACAGGCTCTGGACGCGCAGGCTCAGCGGCCATGGCTCACGGGCGCAGCTGCTCCGCAGCATGTGGGATCTTCCCGGACCGGGGCACGAACCCGTGTCTTCTGCATCAGCAAGCGGACTCCCAACCACTGCGCCACCAGGGAAGCCCTAAGGTAGCGTTTTGTCTTCTTAACTGGGTGACGCGAATCTGAGGATCAACTCTTTGTAATCTGATCGTCGTGTGGTGGTGGGCAGAACCCGGTAGGAGCCTTTTCATCAGGTTTGGGAGCTCCTTCCTCTGAGGTCCCTTCTAGAGGCCCAGGTCTCAGGTTTTAGGTCGTCCTAGGAAGTGATTGGGAGGAGGTGAGCAAAGGCTGCCTGAAGCTGACAGTCTTATCGCCAACAGACAGCTCAAAACTAAACAAAATATGACCAAAGTGTATCCCAAACCCTTTGAAGGCAATAATCCTATCAAGTTCATTTGGAAATGCTCTGAGGGATGCTAAAGCCTGGGCTTTTGTCCACGTCCCATCTTTGCAGTTTCCCAGCATTTTGGGTAAAGGATGAGGCATGTGCTACAAACCTCCTCGGTCGCTTTAGTAAATTCCCCACCAACACTGACCAAGGACAGTAGCCAACCTCATGAAAAGACCTCCCAGGGTTCCTCTTGAGGTCTTCCGGCACCAAGAGCCTACCCCTGAGGGCACTAGAGATCATTCTCTAACCACCTTCAGTCACTTCTTTCCTGAGATCTCTTTTCCAATTTCAGAGCCACTTTCTGACATTTGGTGTGTTGGTCACTTTGAGCTAGTCCAGATATTTGGCTCTGAGAAGCTCTAAGGACCATGAGTTTAGTAAGGGCTACCTACTCGGTATGGTGTCCATCCAGAGCTTTTCTTTTGTGCTTCAGGTTGTTCTTTTATTGAGTATGTTTCTATCTTTCTAGTAGCCATTTCCATAGAAAACATCAGGGCTTTTAGGAGTTTCTTAATCTACTAGTGACCATTTTACATTTGACTTCCTGCAGATACCATGAACCCTCACTGTTTCCAGAACATCCCCAAATCATACCAACCAACTCAAAGACATACACGTTTTCAATATATGTATTAACATATACTTAATCCACAGCCAATCGGCAAGCTCTAGTGATGTGACAAGTTTAAGTAGATTCTTCTAAGTAGAGGGTCTCTTCTAAAGATTAGTTAAAATCTGTTATAGTGCGTAGAGCCTGTGCGTTTCCTGTTTCAATTCCACAAACAATGTCAAATATGGACTTTCCATGGCAGTCTCCAACAATTCTGCTTGAGGGATAGATAGTTCCTGAACCATCAAAGCAGAGGTTAAGCATCAGAGGGTTCTCCTCATTAGATAAAGGACAAGTGTGTTGGGGGTCAAGAAAATACAATTGTAGATATAAATGGGTGAGGGAGAAAGTCATAAAATCTCATGGCGGGTGAGTGTGGTTGCTGAGAAATATTGACTATTTTCAATGAGTAGAAAGAATTGTACGGCATGAGGGACCATTACGCTAAAAGGAGATCCTGGGGGTAAGTTGGTGGGTCTCCTGATTCTTGGGCTGCCGTTGCTGCTGCTCTGAGGCACGTGAATGAGCCTTTGCCACTGGATCAAGAAAAAGGCTGGCATAAGTTTTTGCCTCAAGTCCTCAGGATGCTGGGTAAAACTTGGAAGGCTTTGTGTGTGACTGAATGAGTGGAGAGCCATTGTGGAAGTTGTTGGAAGGCTAGCATTAGGTTACAAAATGCCTTCTCATGTTTGGGTTCCTGTATCCGTTGCCCACGGCTTCCAAAACAAATGACTCCAAACTTAGTAACTTGCACCAACAAAAATTTATTCTCCCGCAGTTTTAGAGGCCATAAGTCTGAAGTCAAGTTGTTGGCTGTGTTCCTTCAGAAGGCTCTGGAGTAGAATCTTTCCTTTGTAGCCTCTTTCAGCTTCTGGTGGCTGCAGACATTCCTTTGCTTGTGGCTGCATCACTCCCATCTGTGCCCTTCCTCACATGACCTTCTTTTCTCTCTGTGTCAATACTCTGTGTCTCTTATAAGGACACTTGTCATTGGATTTAGGTCCCAACCAGATAATCTGGGATAATCTCATCTCAAGATTCTTAACTAAATTATATCTGTAAAGACTTTTTTACCAAGGAAGGTCACAATCACAGGTTCTGGGATGTGGACATCACTTTGGGGGGCCACCGTTAAATACACTACAACTTTGGGGGGCCACGGTTAAATACACTACAACTTTGGGGGGCCACCGTTAAATATACTACTGCTCCCGAGAACAGGGTGCTATGACATTGAGGACTTCGTTTAAGTCAGAGAAATGTGGTGATCACAAAAAAGTTAGGAACTCACTTTACAATAGCCAGTGTGACCCCAAATCTTCTTTAATTGTCTTTTACTATCAAGACAGGGCAGCTCTGAAGGGCTTATAATGAACCTTCCTGGGGTAGGCTTACATATTGTGGTTTGTTTCTGCCAAGATTATACTTTACCTCTAGAAACTTTACATTCTTTGTGAAAAAAATAATAAGTAGGTAAATTAATCTGTTTTGGAGCTTATCTTAATCCTTAGAACATAGCAAAATGCCACAGACATACTGGAGCAGAGAGAAATCCTAGAGAAATGTAAGGTTTTTAAGATCTGAATTTAAAACTTGTAAAAAGTGGAAGGGGCTTCTTCTGTAAACTCTTGGGGGCATAACTGTCGTCCTTCCCTGGAGAAGGCAAACAGGCATTGGTATCTTAATCTAGATGGTAGAGCCGTGTCTTGGCTATTGTAAATAGCGAGCACTTGGGTTTTATAAAGCTTTGTTTTGTTTTGGTGAGGAGGTAGTCACGGGGGGAATTTATTTTCGGCTGTGTTGGGTCTTCGTAGCTGTGTGGGCTTTCTCTATTTTGAGAGCGCAGGCTCAGTAGTTGTGGCGCACGGGCTTAGTTGCTCTGCAGCATGTGGGATCCTCCCGGACCCTGAATCCGTGTCTCCTGCGTTGGCAGGTGGACTCTTAACCACTGTACCACCAGGGAAGCCCATCATGGGGGGAATTTAAAGGCAGGAATCATTTAACCTGGGATGAGGGCAGAGACTGATAAGAATTTGTAAATTAGACCAGTTGCTGTAATAGTCTGGCTTACAGTTTGTCAATAGTCTTTTCTCTTGAACACAAAACCAAGCAAGTTGTTGCTCAGCCCAGTGGGAAGGAGCTTGGGCTCCACTGGCAGAACTCAAGCAGAAGCCAGAGGTCCAGAATCTCCAGAAGTTACAGAACAATCTTGTGAATTGTTTTTGGTATATCGCCATGTGGCCCGCATGGCTCTACCATCAACCCCTTTACCCTGAGTTAATACACTGCCACTAGAGCATGTTAGTTAACTCAACCCACAGGGCACAAAGCCTCTCTTGTTCCCAACAATTCTTCCTCCTTGATCTCTTTGCAGTGGATTGACCTTGTTTAGGCCCTGCATTTCAGAAATGACACAGGTCACTGATGGGCAAGAGATCAGCCCATCTCCCTGCAGCTGCTTCAAGTCACCTGCTCCTGGATGGAGGTCCATGTGGTACCCTCTCCTTTCTTTTTTTTAAAGTTTTTATTGAAATATAGTTGATTTACGAAGTTGTGTTAGTTTCAGGTGTACAGCAAAGTGATTCAGATATATATATATTATATGTACATATATATGATTCTTTTCCATTATAAGTATTAGCCTCTCCTTTCCTGAACTTCCTGAAGAGCCAACAGCGTTCTCTACCACCGGACAGCACGTCCCATCTGGAGGGAGAGGTGGGGACGCTACCACAGAGACCAAAAGCACACACAAAAGAAGAGGCACGATTGCTGGCGGTTGTGTCCCTTGGCTGAAGGCAAGGAACTTCCTGAGCTCTCTGTTCTCCAACAGCAACACCTCAGTACAGCCAGGAATCCTAGGGATAGCTGTCACCAAGAGACGCCAGAGGTTTTTTTTTTTTTTTTGTGGTACACGGGCCTCTCACTGCTGTGGCCTCTCCCGTTGCGGAGCACAGGCTCTGGACGCGCAGGCTCAGCGGCCATGGCTCACAGGCCCAGCCGCTCCACGGCATGCGGGATCCTCCCAGACCGGGGCACGAACCCGTGTCCCCTGCATCGGCAGGCGGACTCTCAACCACTGCGCCACCAGGGAAGCCCACGCCAGAGGTTTTTACATCTGTGCTGGCTGGGGTGATCTGTCAAACCTTACACTGAATCACAAATGTGGCCAAACTGTTTGCTAAACATGCAAGGAACGTGGGTGTCTTACTTTCCTGGGGCTTCTGAAACAATCACAAACTGGGCAGCTTAAAACCACAGAAATCTATTCTCTCAAAGTAAGTCTGAAATCAAGCTGTCTGTAGCACTGTTCTCCCTCTGACGTCTCTAGAGGAGGACGCTTCCTTGCCTCTTCCTCCTTCTGGGGGCGGCAGGTGTTTACTCGCTTGGGGCTGCGTCACTCCAGTCACTGCCTCTGTGGTCACAATGCCTCCTCTTCTTGTTTTTCAAAACTTGCTCTGTCTCGATCTTATAAGGGTACCTGTGTGATGGCATTTCGAGGCCACCCAGATAGTTCAGGATAATTTGCTCAGAATTCTAACTTAATCACACCTTTTGCAATATAAAGTAATATTTATCCTTTTGCCGTATGTATTAGTCAATTAATCAGGATTTTCCAAGAAAATAGACCAATAGTGGGTGCGTGTACGTGTGTGTCTGTGCATGTGTGCGTGTATGTGTGTGTGCACATATAGAGAGTGAGAGGGAAGGAGAGAGGGAGGAAGGGAGGTGGCGAGAGAGAGTTTAAGGACGTTTAAGGAATTGACTCACACAACTACGGAGGCTGGCAAGTACACAATCATCAGGGTCGGCCAGCAGGCTTGAGAGTGACATCAGTAAGATGGCAGAATAGGAAGTCCCCGCCCTCATTTCCCTACAGAAACACCAATTTGACGGAGGACCGGAATCTAGTTTCGGTACTCCAGAGGAGCCCAGAACTGAGAGAAGCTGCGATGCAACGCATAAGAAGAGTGAGTTCACTTTATGCACCTCAGCCCTCCCCTAAGCCAGCACAGCTCAGCGCTGAGCGAGATGGCCATGACCCTCGAATTCTCCCTTGTGGGGGAAGATGGAATGTAGTGTGCCTCAAATGTTCTGCTCTTTCAGTGCACTGCCCGGGGGGCCAGCTTTTTCCTTGCCTCACATGGAGTGCTGATGGAACCAGGATAGTGGGGACACCTGGGTGCAGTTAAGGACAAAGGAAAAGGGGCGGGGATTTGGTGTGACTGGCACAGCTCTGTGAGATTGAGAGAAGGTGCGGAACCTGAAGCATCTCCACAGGCAAGAAGGAAGAGGCATGGACCATGCCTCCAACATCCTGGCCCGCAGCAGTGCAGCAGTCAGACACCAGAGAAAGAAGAGATTTCGGGTTCCTGGAGGGCAGGAGTAGAAACCAATAAGTCCTCTAATTTGGAATCTACACACACAAGTCCAGAGAAGTCCCCTCCATAGGGGACTTCTTTAGGATCAGGAAAGCTCCTGATCCTAAAGAAATGGAGATCTACAAATTGCCTAAGAATTCAAAATAATCATATTAAAGTAGCTCAGGGAATTATGATAGAACACAGATAGACCACTAAACAAAATCAGGAAAACAACACACGAACAAAACGAGAAGTTCAACAAAGACAGGAACTCTAAAAAGGAAACAAATTCTGGAGCTGAAGAATACAAAGGAATTTCAAAATTTACTAGAGGGCATGCTTGATAAAGATGAAGGATCACTGTGCTCAAAGAAAGTCACTTGAAATTATCCAGTCAGAGGACCATAAAGAAAAAAGTGAAGGAAGTAAAGGACTTATGGCATATCCTCAAGCAAATCAATATACACACGATGGTAGTCCCAAAAGGAGAAGAGAGAGAAAATAAGGGAGAAGCCTTATTTAAAGAAATAATGGCCCCAAACTTCCTATATCTGGGGTGGGAAATGGACATACAGATTCTCAAATGACCTTAAATAGAATGAACCCAGGATGGGATGAACCTACATGGAGACCCACTGTAGTCAAATTTTCAAAATTAAAAGACAGAATTTTGAAAGTAGCAAGAGAAAAGCAACTTATCACATACAAGGGAGCCTCCATAAGAGTCCCTTGAGTAGATTTCTTAGCAGAAACTGTGCAAGCCAGAGGTAGTGGAATGATATATTTAAAGTGTTGAAGGAAAAAAAAAAACTACCAAACAAAAATACTATGCCTGGAAAAACTATTCTTCAAAACTTAAGGAGAGATATAGACTCCTGGGCAAACAGAAGCTGAGGGAGTTTATCACCTCTAGACCTGCTTTACAAGAAATGCCAAAGGGAGGTCTTAAAGTTGAAATACAAGGATGCTAAGCAGTAACACGAGAGCGTATGAAGTAAGAAACTCAATGGTAAAGGTAAATATACGGACAAATACATTATACTGCAATACTGTAATGATGGTATGTAATCACGATTCAAGTCTAACAATTAAAAAGACAAAAGAATTAAGAATAACTATAACTATAAAAATGTGTTAATAGATACACAATATAAAAAGATGTAAACTGTGATATAAAAGTTTGTGGTGGGGGAGAAGTAAAAGTGTAGAGTTTTTGTATGTGATTGAAGTTTTGGTTTTTTTTGTTGAAGTTTTTATAAGCTTAAAATAGACTGTTATAACTATTAGATGTCTTATGTAAGCCTCACAGTAGCCACAAAGAAAATACCTATAAAAGATACACAAAAGAGAAAGAAATCAAAGCACATCACTCAAAAAAAAATCAACAAACCACAAAGGAAGACAGCAAGAAAGGAGAAGCGGGACAAAAAACTACAAGACAGAAAACAATTAACAAAATGACTCTAGTAAGTCCTTACCTCTCAATAATTAAATGTAAATGGATTAAACCCTCCAATCAAAAGACAGTTGTGGCTGAATGGATAAAAATAGCACCCACCTATGTGCCGTCTACAAGAGACTCACTTTAGATTCCACACGGAATCTAAAGGCTGAAATACACCTTTCAGGTGTTGGCTGAAAGGGAAGAGATGGAAAAAGATACTTTATGCAAATGGTAACCAAAAGACAGTAGGAGTGGATGAACTTCTATCAAACAAGAGGTTGCATAAAAAACTGTCTCTAGAGACAAAAAAGGTCAATATGTAATGATAAAAGGCTCAATTCATCAGGAAGCTATAACAATTATAAGTATATATGCACCCAGTATCACAGTACATAAATATATTGATGAAACGTTGATGAAGATGGTCTGGAAGTGAATTCCCTCTTCCTCAGGGGACCTCAGTCTATTTTATCTTAAGGCTTTGAGATGACTGGATAAGGCTCATCTACATTACAAGGATAACCTGCTTTATTCAAAGGGTGCTAATTTAAATGTTAATCTCATTGAAAAAATACCTTCACAACAACATTCAGACTGGTGTTTGACCAGTCTAGGTACTGTGGCCCATGAAAGGTGACACAAAAAATAGGCAAGCATACCAAATAAGGTAATATTCATTTCCAGGGATTAGGAAATGAATATATCTTTGGAAGCTATTTTTGTTTATTTAAAAATATAAAAATTTTAAATTAAAACAATTTCATTGATTTATAACATTATATAAGTTTCAAGTGTATGACAGTATTACGTCTGTATACTCTATAGCGCGCTCACCAGCAAAATTTGAGTTTCCACCCATCACCATACAGTGATCCCTTTTATCCATTTCACCCTCCCCACTGCCCCTTCCCCTCTGGTAACCACTACTCTGATCTCTGTATCTATGTGTTTGGTTTGGTTTGTTCATTTATTTGTTTTCTTTTTCTTTTCTTTTTTTTTTTTTTTGCGGTACGCGGGCCTTTCACTGTTGTGGCCTCTCCTGTTGCGGAGCACAGGCTCTGGACGCGCAGGCTCAGCGGCCATGGCTCGGGGGCCTAGCCACTCCGTGGCATGTGGGATCTTCCCAGACTGGGGCAGGAACCCGTGTTCCCTGCATCGGCAGGCGGACTCTCAACCACTGCGCCACCAGGGAAGCCCTGTTTGTTTGCTTTTTATATTCCAGATATGAGTGAAATCGTATAGTATTTGCCTTTCTCCATCTGACTTAGTCCTCTTTGCATAACACCCTCAACGTCCATCCATGTTATCACAAATGGGAATATTCTCATCTTTTTTTACGGATGAGTGGTATTCCATTATGCGTTTGTGTGTGTTTCTGTGTGTGTGTGTATAACATCTTCTTTATCCTTTCATCTGTTGATCGGCACTTAGTTTCCATATCTTGGCAATTTTAAACAATGCCAAGATGAACACAGGGATGCATATAAGTTTTCAAATTAGTGTTTTCGTATTCTTTGGATGAATACCTAGAAGTGGGATAGCTGGATCATACAGTAGTTCTCTACTTAATTTTTTGAGGAATCTCCATACTATTTCCATAGTGGCTGCACCAATTTTCATTCCCTCCAACAGTGTATGAGGGTTGCCTTTTCTCCACACCCTCAACAATCCTTGTTATTTAAGTGCGGGCAGCGAACCTAACCCTGTGGGATTCCCAGCGTGCTCCCAGTTGGGAGGGTTGTTTATGAAGGTCTTACTGCGTGCCAAGTCATTAACTGGAATGTTTTATTTAATGTTTACCTAATCCTTACAATTGCTAAAAGTGCCTGCATTCTGGTTTGTTCTAGGTCATAGACAATAAGTGGCATATGTAGTTAGGTGTTATTTTATGGAATTAGGAAAAAAATCTTTAAGATCTCTGTGTCCATTTCCAAACTAGTAGTTCAGATGTTATGGTGTTGATCTAGACATTGATAATCCTCTGCTGGCAGTTTAGAAAAATAAAATGACAAGAGGAAACTAACAGCCTAGTGGAAGGGAAACACTTGTAAAGTAAACCTGACTCTTCAAATAAGGGTTCCACACTTGCCTTCAGGGGCTGTCACTTTTCACCTCCCCAAGCCTGAGAATCAGATGTGAAAAGTGACAAATAACATGACAGTAGAGGCGTCTGCACAACATGGAGTGCTTCTGTGAAGGGAGGGAATGTGGTGGACAGTCCCTGGGGCCTTGGGGAAGCCAGGCGTGGTGCTGGGCAGTACGAAGCTTCTCGTCACTGCCCTGGGTGGTGTTGGGCCCCTCTCACAGGGACTCGTGATGGAAGACACTTGTGCAATTCCAACGTGATTTCAACATTGTCACCTATATAGGGGCGATTCCTATGACTATTATCCCCATTTTACATTTGAAGGGATACAGTAGATGCAGTATTTTGATCAAGGTCATGCAGGAAGGCGGCAGCGCCAAGACTTTTTGGTTTCAGCTGTTTGCCTTGAAAGATTTCAAACAGAAAAGTAGAACGAATAGTAGAGTGGACACCCGTATGTCCTCCAAAGCAGGTCCAACAATTATGAGTAACTGAGCTGGTTCAGCCTTGAAGAGTCTGTATAAATGGACGTTTATAAAGAACTGTTTATTCATCTATTGACTTTTATTTATTATTTGTCACCCATCCCACTTTTCCTCCCCTGGGATCACAGAAGGAAACACAAACGGCTTCACAGAATTAGTAGCCATTTCCCAGTGAGGACTTGATAGAGATATTTTGATTCTTTTATTTCTTCTTTTTTTTTTTTTTTGCATAGGGATATTTTTGACAGTGTAAGTGTCCTTTCCGTGAAATTGGGACAGGAGCATAATCGGGCCCATGGGGGGAGCTGTGAGTGAGCTCACCATTGCACAACTTTTTTCTCGGAAACAAACTGTCCATGAGGCCCCTCAGCATCCGGGGGCAAAAGGGCCAAGTACACGGGGGTCTCTGCTCCTTCTTCTGGGCTTTTGGTGGCTGTGGGTCCCGCCATGTCAGTTCTCACCCACCCTGGGCAGCAGGCATTCAGGAGGATCTTGTCCCCTCCTCTCTGCTCACTCAGTTTCCTGGCTTGGATTCTGGACAGGACCGTGACGCCGATTTTCGTCACCCCATAGGCGGTCTCAGGCCAGCCCTCCTTCCTGTGCACCCCGTTCTTTGTGTCTTCCACAAACTTGTTCATGAGCCCCACCAGCTCCTCTTCTGTGATGGTCTCACTTCGAAACTTCTGCTGCAGTTCGGGGCTGCATTTTTTAAGAGAGCTGACACTCACAAAGCTAGACACATTCACCACTCTGCCTAAAATGCAACACAAGTCATTACATAGAAAGGTGAGCACAAGAACAATGAATGCCAAATTCGGGACAGGATTTATGTCCTCGTGTCCTCTTGTCAGAGGACATTAGGGAAGGAAGAGAACGTATTTTGGGAGGGGGTTACTCATTGGGTTTTATCTGTTTTATGATTATAAGTTACTATCTGTTATAACTACTATCTGTTATAGCTACTATCTGTTATAACTATAATGATTATAACTACTATCTGTTATTTCTAATGTTTTTAAAAATTACACATAATTATTTTGAAAATTACAGGAATGAACTATTTCACTTAAACTCAAGAAATAAGTAACGAAAACGGGAAGAATTCTGTGAATCTACCGCCCAGAACAACTTGTGAAAATTATTTTAAAAACTTAACTATTTAAAGTCTCTGCTAATGGTCCTGAGGGCATACAGCAAATGAAGAAACTTTTATTCCCGAATATCTCCAACAACTCAGCTAAGAACAGAGTCTGTTCTGTGGTATTTCAACCATGACCTGCTCCTTCCTTTCCCCCTTTCTGGCCATAACAATGGAAACGTCACTCTAGGATGGTGCATCCGAGAACACAAGACTATTGTATCTTCCCAAGATGGGTAGGACGTCAGCGTGTCTCATGCCGCTCCTCAGCTACCTGTGGCAGAGGTTCAGTTCCTGGCAAGTGCATTTAGGAGGTGATCCAGCCCTCATTTGTGGGACAAAGGCTCTACCTGGGGCTGGACATCCTGAGAATACTGGGGCCTAGACTGCCCTTTCCCCAGCTTGTTTGTAAGGCAGAAGTATCATGCAAAGCGAGGCAAGCTGACAAGACCAGAGACCACTGCTTCTCTTCCCTCCTAGCTCCTAAAACAGGAGTGTCACAGAGAGAAGTGTCACCATCCCTGCCTCTATCTTCAGACCTGTGGCTTAGAGATGTTGCACAAGAGGGAGAAAGAGTCGGGACATAAAAACCTAGAGGTCTGACGCTCTCCCAAAAGGATGTGATTCCGTTTGAAAGCGTGTGGGGAAGTTCGACCCTAAGGGTACTCTCAAAAACAATGGAAGTTGTGCTGAAAAGCAATTAGGAGATTGGTAGCTTTGTTAGAAATATAAACTAAATCATGTAAGTCAGCAAGTTTGCCAGAGAAAACTAGAGAAAGATAAGGGTAAGAGCCCTTCTCGGTTCAGAAAAGAGCACCAAAACTACCCTTTCAAAAGAGCCTGAATGTAATTGGACGGAGATGCGTCTGTGAAGCGATTTATGCTGTGCCTTGTCAACAATAGTGGAGTCATCAGCCAGCAAGTAGTAGAGCTTAACAGCTGGGTGCGGTGCGGGAAAAAGACAGCAAAAGAGAGTCCTGCTAAACCCACAGTAATCCCAGTGTGACTGTGCGTCTCAGCCAGGCTGTACTTTCTGAGATGAAACATCAGAAACTTCACACTGCGAGGGGAGGAGGGTGGAGACTCAACTTCAAAGAATAATGTAGCCAGTCACTGAACAAATAAGCAAATAACAACCACAAGCCCGTGGGAAGTAGGCTCTAATAGCAAGAGTAGCTATAAAATTCTGCAATGTCCCATTTCCAACCAAAAATTACCAGGCATGGACAAAGATGTTAAACCCTTTTTTTCCATGGGGAAAATATGTGGCAACAGAAATGGCATGTCATGCTGCCGTGTCAGTTAGCTTTGATGTCTATCCCACTAAAGGTTTGGAAGTTCAGAAAATATCAACAGATAAATTAGTAGATGGCGTTAGGACTCCCATTCGATGATTCTCTGAAATACATAAACTGATTTAGAGAAACTGCCACATTAATCTTCCGGGCATTCTTCTAAGATGAACACATTTCTGAAACGGGTCGATTAATCCATGTCCTCCTTCTAATCTAGAACATGTAAAGAGTAAGAAACAACTAGTAAATGAATAGAAATGACATTGCCCTTAAGATAGAATAGAACCAATTTGTCCAAATGTTGCAGTAAGCACCATTCAGAGATGCTATATTTAGGATAATTTATTTCGCTCTCAAAAACACGACCAAGCCTCTCTCACAACAAAAATAACACATATTTCATGAATTAAAAATGCAAAATATAGAAAGGCATAAAGAAAGAAAAAAAGCCTGCAGGAGCGGAAGTCAGAATGGTTAACTGGTAAACGGGAAAGGCAGCTATATTACTATCAATAAAAGGGCCTTGGGCTTCCCTGGTGGCGCAGTGGTTGAGAATCCGCCTGCCGATGCAGGGGACACGGGTTCGTGCCCCGGTCCGGGAAGATCCCACATGCCGCGGAACGGCTGGGCCCGTGAGCCATGGCCGCTGAGGCTGCGCGTCCGGAGCCCGTGCTCCGCAAGGTGAGAGGCCACAACAGTGAGAGGCCCGCATATTGCAAAAAAAAAAAAAAAAAAAAAAAAGGGTCTTGACATTATTTATTTCATGGGTCTTCAACCTGGACAGTAGACAGAGAAATACTGTTAACTTCTTCTAGGTTGGTTATAATCAGTAATCAAATGACAACCTTTTTTATTCTGTGTTAACTAGTCTACCTCAGGAAGTCTAGAATCAGCAGTGAAAAGACTAACCCGTATCAGGGAAGCCTGACCAGGAGATCCAAAGTTCTCTCGAGGTAATAAACTCCTGGATGTGGCTGTTTCATCTTCCCCATGTGTTCCATGCCAGCCCCTCCCACTGACTGGATCCCCAGGGATTAGAGCCAGCCACCTGGACCCCCTCCTCCCAACTAGGTGAGACTGTAGACCCCGAAGAGAATCACACACTCGCTTAAGTCATGATAACATGAACTGCTGGAGCTTTTCCCCAACAAAACAAGAATTCTCCTATCTCTAAAGGCAAGTAAGCCTTGCTGCACTCCTACTGAGAATATAGCAGGTATTTAAAGTTCCATTTACTCTAGCTTTCGTGAGGCAAGACAAACTGTTAAACAGAGGCTGCCTTAGCACATCTGGAGGGTACTCATTCCTCCTTCTGGACAAAGCCCAGACACAGCAAGAAACAGCCCAGCTAAGTAAGAGGAGTGGTGGGCCAGAGGTCATCAGCACGAGGTCGAGAGGAATGCGGCATGTGCAGCTGACACAGGGAGCTCCACTGCAGCCCGCAAGTGTTGGGACGAGTGGAGGAATCAGGTGACACTCTAAAGAGCTGACTTTTTAGGTCCTAGTGAACCAATTCTTAGAAGAACTTTCCAGGAGGACAGGATGGGGAAACAGGGCAGAAGCTGGGTGTAAATTGTAAAGGCATGTACTAAATCCCCAGCCACGCCTCTCAACCTTTCCAAAAGTATCTGCTTGTCTTATCTGGTATGTTTAATGGGTGGTGGTTCCCCTCCTGGCCCATTACTTCGGGGGTAAGTATTATAGTAGTTTAACCCAAAGGAATATGAGAGTTTGTTTTGTTGGAAACATTGAGCAGATTGAAGGGCAGTTAAAATGGACCTGGAGTTCGGCAGGTCGGATTACGGAGATCCCTACAAGTCACGCTAAGGGCCTGGACTTCACTCCTGAAGGATTTTTGGGAGGGGGAGTGAGCATGCAGAGTATAGAGAATGCCCAGGAAGCAAAGGACTCAAGAAGCGGGGAGAGACCCTTAGGAGAGTTTACAATTGTCTAGAAATGACAGCTGAGGGCCCGTTTGCAGAGCTGGGATGGGGGTGAAGGCCTGGGAAGAAAATCAGTAGGAAGTATCTTAGGATCTGGTAGATGGCAATAAGCGGGCAGGCGTGGTGACCTCCAGGATCCCGGTGGGTGGATGATGGGATCAGTGGCCAAGATGATTTGGGGAAAGGACGAGTCTTTGGAAATATTTGTTTTAGATGGGGGGATTCAGGGGAGGAAGGATGGGAATCAGGTTAAGATGGAGAGGCAAGAAGACACAATGTGTGCCTGGAGCTCTGGGAATGTTCTAGGCAGGTGACAGATTTGAGTGAGGCCTAATGAATTGGTGGGAGTAGAGACTCCACTAGCCTGAGTAAGAGCACTCTGAGAGGGGGTCAGAGGAGAGAAGGCCTGAGATGGACTCCTAAGGGAACGCCGCCTGTGGGGGGCATGGAGCAAATCAAGAGCCTTTCAGAGGAGACCTTTGAGCTAAGATGGGAAAAAGAAAGAGCCAGATGTGCAAAGGGCAGCTGGACAGACAGCACCAATGACCTGGGCAGTGTTTAGAGGAACCTGAGGCCTCAGGGCACCTGGCCGGATGGTGGCACAGATGGAGGCCAGTGTAGCTGAGCAGGAGAGGTAGGGGGGCCTGTAGATGAGACCAGAGGCAGGCAGGGACCAGATCTTGCCAGAAACACTGCAGTTTGGGCTCTTCATCAGACTCACCTCGGGGTTTTATTAGAGGCAGGAGCTCTGTGCACACATCTTGGGTACCAAAGAAGTTTGTTTTCATAGTCACTTCTGCTTGAATATGAAACGGTGTGGAATCAACGGCTTTTAGGAGAAAAGAAAAGTGGAGTGAATAAATAGTAGCCATCAAGTAACATTCTTTTTTTTTTTTTTTTTTTTAATAATAGTTGTGGTTCGTGGGCTCTAGAGCACAGGCTCAGCGCTTGTGGCGCACGGGCGTAGCTGCTCCGCGGCACGTAGGATCCTCCACGGACCAGGGCTCGAACCCGTGTCTCCTAGCATTAGTAGGTGGATTCTCAACCACTGCGCCACCAGGGAAGCCCTCAAGTAACATTCTATAGGAAGATACAAAGAAAACAGCGCATGTGAATTCTGTTGAATTTTGTGTAAAGGTTGCGTCTGGTTCGTAGTATTGAGCCGGCGTGAATCTCAGGGTCTGACAACGCCTATGGTTTTGTAGGATGGCGCCACTGCGGGGGCGGCTGCCCAAAGGGTGCACACACACGGGATCTCTGTGCATCAGTTTTTGCAATTTTCTCGTTTATTTCAAAATGCATTAAATATTAACCCAACTGCCCCAAAGTCCAATCAGAAAGAAGCTGTGGGGCAATCTAGGAAAGGTCCCCAGGATTCGAGCCAAAGAAGCAAAGTTCCCTATGGCTAGAAAGCATCCAATTCCCTGCAGACTCCGCTCTCGCTGCACCCCTCCCCCTTCCCTTCTCGGTCCCTAGGGAGTCATTCTGGACCCCACAGGCGGGAGAAGCCCCACCGCAGCGATTCCCCGACAGATACGGCCCATCCCGGATGATGAACGCCTCGCCTGGGAGCACCCAGCCCCTTACTCTTGAAGGCGATGCCCGCGTTGTTGACCAGCACGTCGAGGCCCCCGTACTCCTTGAGCAGGAAGTCGCGCAGAGCGCGGATGCTCTGCAGGTCGTCGATGTCCAGCTGGTGGAAGCGCGGGCTCAGGCCCTCGGCCTGCAGCTGCTGCACGGCCGCCTGACCCCGTGCTGTGCTCCGCGCCGTGAGGACCACGTCCCCCGGAAACTGCCGGCAGAGGTCACGCACGATGGCGAAGCCGATGCCCTTGTTGGCCCCGGTGACCAGCGCCACACGGGCGCAGGACGACATGGCCGGGTGCTGGGTGTGCGGTGCCCTTGGGTGGAGAGCGAGCCCGTTGTGCTTTCCCAGCGGCGCGGCGCGTCAGAGTGTCTGCGCAGAAGCTGGAGTTTGCAGAGCGCGCACCTGAAGGTCCCACGCCTGGAGCTGCCAGGTTGAGCGCGCAAGCGCAGGCGCAGGCTCCGCCCCTTCAGGGCTGGGCTCGCCGGCGCCCTCCCAGCGGTACAGGGAACGTAGAGAAGGGCCATCAGGCAAGTTTGCAGGACAGTCCTAATGAAAAGTCGCTGCTGGCGACTACCTGCCTGGCATCAGAGAATCGTTCTGATTAGCTGTTTTGCCTATGTTTAAACTGAACCCTATCCTCTGTTCTCCTCCTTTTCACCCAGATGTTCAACTCTTCGCGGTTGCGCTTGAAGAAATGGGCCATTTGTGCAGACTTTGTTTTTCCTGGTGTTTGAAAAATATCGCTCGAACTGAAGTCTTTGTAACCTAGAGTCGTGGAATAAGTTGGGAGGACATGGTAGGGATCGAGTGTGTGTTGCTTCCTCCCGTAAGTATGTGAAAGCCAAGCTACTGCCCTATCCTTGAATGATTCTCACGTGTTAGTGTTTACTGAATCATCATAGGGTTACCTCCTAGATACTTCCAGGGTTGTCAGGTTACCTGTATGCAGGTCCTGAAGTGTACAGGTGCAAAGGGGCTCTGCAGCCCTTTCTCACACTCAAAATAACTCCTCAGGATGCATCTCCATTTTCAAGCGAGGAAATGGATCCTCAGAAAGTTCATAAATTAGCTCAGTGGGAAATTAATTTTCTTCCTTACTATTTACCACTTAAAACAGAGGAATTAGGGGGTCTATAAGATCATTTTCATTTCTGTGCTGTCTCTTGTTGACTGAAAGAAAATGCACAACCTAGGGGACTTAAGCCTTGGGATATAGCCTCTCAGATAGCTGAGGGACTGTTCTGAAGAGGTAAGGGAGGAGCCAGGATATGTAGGAGTTTTTGCAAAAACAAAACAAAACAAAACATAAAAACAACCCAGGTAGTCGGGACATCAATTACTGCTAATTAAAGAAAACCAGACATCTCAAGTTAATGAATTTAGCACTTTTCAGTGTATGGGAAGATGCAAGAGTCTGGGCTTACTGAAATTATTCCTTTGATGTGCACCTGAACCATCTAGAGCCGGTATCCTGTTTTTCTCCATCCTGAATTCCCTTCAGTGTGCACCAGCGCAGTCCGCTGCCATGGCTGATGGCTTGATCCTTTGTTTACTGAAATGGCAGGCAACATTCTTTGTCCACACTCTTATGGTATCCACAAGCTACTAGTGGCTATTTAAATGGAATTTTAATCAAAATAATACAATTAAAATTAGTTCTTTAGTTGCTTTAGCTGCATTTCAAGTGCTGAATAGTCACGTGTTAGTGACTGCTGTATCGGACAGTTCAGATATTTCTTTCCATCAGTGCAGAAAGTTCTCTTGAACAGCTATATTTTAGATAGTCTCCAATTACGTTGCAATTTCAAGGGATTTTTCCAATCAGTTGCAAAAAACGAAACTAATAACCAGGGTACACGATCTCTGGTCGTGTTCCATATCAATCCTTACCTTTAAGGGAGACGATATATTGGCATTGTTCATAAGGCACCCAGCCCAATTTTCTAGTGTTACTAGGCTGGTTATCCTTAGTATGCTTTTATTGTTTCTAACATAAAGGAGCCTTTAAACTTAAATGACCATAGCCTGGTGTTAACCACATAAATCCATCCTGTAACTGAGGAGGTTTTCGACTGTGATTCAGTTGGTGGTTCTGATGGAGCTTGAGTGACTCTAAAAGAAAAATTCGTATTTATGGCCAGGGTCAGAGCAGGTATTATTAGCTTGCCAAGTGAGGGAGTCCCCTCTAGTAATATCAATTGTGGCCTAAGGGCCTTCCAATGAGAGCCCTGGAGTGGAGAAATCCACCAAGGTAACCCAGAAGTACTGGATATAGGTAATTGACCACAAACCTAACAATTGGATTAACTTTAACTCTGCATAAGTTTGTGAAATACAGTGCTGTTTTCCACAGTGGCTGCACCAACTTACCTTCCCTCAAGCGGTAAGGACAGATGTTAATCAGTATTATAATGTAGTAGGGAAGAGTGTCCAGCATGAACTGAACTCAACTTGGATTTGTACAGAGGTGACTGGATGTTTTAAAGGGAAGTTGAGGGAGTAGGCAGGGGGAATGGAGGGGCTTGGGTAGAGTCAGGGGAAAATTATAAAGGCCTGGTGAGTGTAAATGCCCATCAGGGCTATAAAGAGACTGGGAGACAGAGGTCCTATCCTATCTGATAATTACATTTCAAAGGAATGGCTTTCAGGTCCTTGAGAAAGAAAGACTCAGGTCCTGAGTTGTAGGAGATACATATATATTGCAAATGGACAGAGGAAGAATTCACAAATTTTAAGTCCTTTTTTAGTAAATGCTCTAAGAAAGGGTAGTAAAGGACCTCTTGTCAGGTGTTGGCTAGAACAAATAGTAAATTCTTCTGGCAGCCTGGAGCTCATTAAGGGGGAAATAAGGTCATCCTAGTGATACAGCCTTAAGCTATTAGAAACTATGTTAGTGTTTAAGTCTTTTAACGTGGAGGTTGGTGGGGGAGTGGATGAAATCATTAGTGCCGAGTCAGTAGGTTTTATAGGCCCAGGCTGAGGCCTAACTGAAAAGAGGGCTTGGAAGAGACTGGCTAGAGCTTGGTCAAGAAGAGAATCTTTGTCAATTCCCCTCTAGAAAATGGGAGTATACATGATTTTTCTCCCTCATAAAGGGAAAATACCTGTTTTATCTACCCCTTTTCTTCTGTCTTGAATGCATTTGTAATGAGAATGTGATGCCTGGAGCTGCAGCAACTATCTTGAGACCATAAGGAAACAAACTAAGAGGTTAGCCAACTCCCTAAGGATGGTATTGTGGAAAATTAGGAAGAGCTTTGATTTTTAATGACATCACTGACTCATGGGTCCAAATCTGGAACCATCTATTTCCAGCCCCCCTTTGCTTTTCAATAAACTTTAAATTTTAGAATGGATTTACTGAAAAGTTGCAAATGCAGTACTGAAAATTCCCATATACTCCACATCAAATTTCCCCTATTATTAACATCTGACTATTGAAACTGAGTGGGACACTGTGAGGCACTCTCACGTACAAAAGCTCCTCCATGTCCCGTTTCTTGTTTGTAGTAAAAGGTTTTAGTCTCCTAGGTCTTCCCTGGGTTCCAAGGAGCAGGCACATGCAGTTTCTAATTAGGGAAGTGAGGGAATGCAGAAAGAAAGGAAAAGCAGTTAAATAAGAAAACTAACGCCAATAGTTCAGTGATAAAACAGAGTCCTAGTTCTCCCCAAGGTATGTATATAACAACTTGATGGATATCTTTGAATTGTTCTTTGGGAACTAAGGCCTCATCCCCACCCCCAGAGGTGGAGGATGGTGACTACATGCTGAGCACAAGCACCAGACCCCAGACTGGCTGGAACCACAAAGTTGATGACTGAGATTCCTGAAACACCACCCTGTTACCTCACCACCAAACAATCGGGAGAAAGTCATGAACTCTGCAGCCCTCACCATCAAATGTTGCCTTAAAAAACGCTCCTCTGGAAACCATTGAGGAGTTCAGGTCTTCTGAGCATGAGCTGCCTGTACTCCTTGCTGGACCCTGCAATAAATGCTGTACATTCCTTCACAACTTGTCAGAAATTGGTTTTGCTGTGGGCGAGTGGACCTAAGTTCAGTTTGGTAACAAACACTATGATGGTACATTTGTTATAACTAAGAAATAACCCTGGAACAGTATTAACTAAGCTCTATGCTTTATGCGGCTTTCACTGGTTTTTCCCTCTAATATCCCTTTTCTAGTCCAAGGTTCTCTCCAGAATACCACATTACATTTAACTGTCATGTCTCCTTAGTTTCCTCTGGTTTATGACAGATTCTCAGAGTTTACTTGCTTTTCACAAACTTTGACAGCTTTGAGGAGTACAGTCGTCCCTTTGTTAGACCTGCGCGGTCTCCTAGGAGTTTCGACTCGCCCAGGAAACAACAAGAGTCGGAAGTCGATGCAAAACGCAAGAGGTTTATTGAAGGCCGGTGCACCGGGGTTCCTTGGTCCTCACGCAGGAGGTCGAAGAAGGAACCCTTTTGGGCGCGAATATGTCAGTTTTATAGGTTCCCACTTCCCCGTATGTAAATTATAGATTTGGTTGTGTTCTCCTGCTGATTGGTCCCGGCTTAGGCTCGGACCAGAGAGGGAACTTGTCCCCAGCTGCCTGATTGGTCTTTGACAGACACCTTTTTTACATTTTGTTATCTCCCTCCTTCTCGGAAGGGGGCCGGACATCCTGGAAATTCACCCATTGTCTAAGCAGCCCCTATTGTCTGGAGAGTTCTTAATCATTAGCTGGAACAATGTCCCTCGAGTCCCACACCTTGTTATCCAGGACCCCCCGTGGATACGAACAACCTGGGATGCTCAAGTTCCTCAAATAAAATAATCTACTATTTGCATATAACCTAGGTACCTTCTCCCATATACTTTAAATTATCCCTAGATTACTTATAATGCCTAATACAATGTAAATGCTATGTAAGTAGTTGCAGGTGTGTGGCAAGTTCAAGTTTTGCTTTTTGGAAATTGCTGAAATTTTTTTTCCTAATATTTTTGGACTTGCAGTTGGTTGAATCCACAGATGTGGATACAGAGGGCCGGTTGCACTGGTCAGGTGTTTGTAGGTTTGTCTCATGTTATTCTCAAGGAAGAACTGTTACTGAGTCCAAGCTTGTACCGCTTGGTGCAGGACAGGTCAATGAATTGAGACACGAGGTGTTGAGGCAAGGAATAGTGACGATTTGGAAAGCCAGCAGACGGAGAAGCTGGCGGACTAGTGTCCTAAGGAACCATCTTACCTGAGTTAGAATTCAGGCTTCTTTTATACCAAAAGGGGAGGGGTTGTGGCTGGTTGTTGCAGATCCCTTGGTACTGGCCAGACTCAGAGGGGTGTGATAATCCTTTGTTCTTGCAGCCGTCCAGGTTGGTCGGGTCATGATGTTCTCGTAAACCTTCAACAAGTTCTGCAACTTTTTAATCTCTATACAAATGAAAAGTGTTAAGCCTTTAAAATGCAAGCCTGGGAGGCAGAGCCTTGTGGAAGGACTATGATGTGTATTTCAGGCTGTGGACAACGTTCTTTCTCCGTTTGGTAACAAAGGTGCAGAGGTAGCATGACTCAGCACAGGCAACAACACAACCGTTAGAGTTAAAGGAATAGATCCAATACAGAGCCAGGTTGTTCTTCTGTGTTACAGAACTAGGGTTATGGGTTTTGGAGAGTAACATCTCCAAATGTTAGGTGAAGTACCCTTCCTATAGCTGGGAACTTCGCAATCAACATAACTTATTACTGATATGCTAACCCTTATCACTTGGCCAAGACAGTGTCTGCCAAGTTTCTCCACTGTAAAGTTACTTTTCCCTCCTTTCCATGCTGGGCTGTCTTGGAAGCAAGAGATAATCAAGGTGGGGTGGGTGGGGCAGAGATTGAGCCCCATCTCCTGTAGGGAGGCGTATTTACATAAACGACTGGAATTTTCCTATTAGGCTGATCCTGGGACACGTCCGCCCACAGGGACAGCAGGGTGAAGTGGGGCTGGGCTGCCCTGCAACGGGTTCAGGGCGGACTGCGACCCGAGGCAGGGCGTGGTCGAGGCAACTTCGGGCAGGAAGTGGGGGAAGGTCTGGGATTGCGAGGCCCAGAGGCGAGGCGGAAGCTGGCGGGCCAAGGCGCGGGGAGGAGTCTGCTCTGGGATGCGCGCACTTGGCGGTTCCTTCCCTGGTGGTACGGAAGGACTGCGTAGGTCGGCTTTTCAGAGCGCAGTTCCCGGTCCACGGACCACAGGGTTTTCTTCCCCCCGGCGCCCCGGTCCAGCTTTGGGGCGCTATGACCCCAGCCGCTTTTGGCGGTGGCGCCTCCGGAACACAATGCGCATGCGCACGCCGAGAGGCTGAGGCCCGCGGCGGAAAGAGGGCTCCGCCTGGCGACTGAGGGCGTGGGTCAGTTTGGACTCGAGGCGGGCCTGGCGGCGCTCTATCCCTCCCCCCGCTGCTGCGGCTCGCTTCTTTAACTCGCGAGCATCTGGCGCGCTGTTCTGGGTTTCCACGTGGGCCCGCCCACCGCCGTCTTGAAGCTGTGCCAAGGTGAGCGGGTCGACTTCCGGGGCTGGGCCTACCGTTGCCCAGGTAACGGGAACCTGCTCCTGCCGGAGCTTTCCATAGATTTTAACTTTGGGGGGTCAAAAAGAGAGCTGAGTTCGGATAGCCTACCCCCGCCAGGCCTGGCATGATGCTGCTCATTATAGTACCCACCCATCCCCACCCCCGTTATCTGGGAATCGTTCATTTAGCGAATGTCGACCCGAGAAGCCGCTGTGCAGGCGCGAAGGACCCTAAGGTCGGGAGTTTGTAACTGGTCGGGGTCTGAGCTCGCCCCCTGCCCAGCCAACCCGGCGGCCGGAAAACGGAGGGGGCTGGGGAGGGGCGGGGTGTGTCGCAGCTGTGGGGCGGCCTCACGTCTAGGGGCTGAGGACTGGGGGCGAGGACAGTGCAGCCAGCTGTGCTGTCGCCTTGGCGCCGCGTGCACAGCTCGCTCGCCGGACCCCGGGACCCGCGCGCGGCCGGGCCGGGGGTCAGTGTGGACGCGTCTCGGCCCGTGAGCGGGCGGGGCGCTGGGGACCCGGAGGGGACGAGCCGCCGGTGGCCCTGGGACCGGACTTGCCAACTTCGGGTCGATCAAATAGTGAACCTTCCAGTGCTGGGGTGGGATAGTAATAGAGCTTGGAGTTCGTGTCTTGTTATTAATTTCAGTTCGGTAGCTTTTAGTGGTTTTTAAAAAAACAGTGGTATGGTTAAAATGCACATATATATACACTTAAGTAATATTCATATTATGTCACTTTTGTACTCATACATACATAAAGCACAGACTAGGAGGATACAGAAGTAATAGTAAAAGTCCCCTCCCCGTGCATATTTTTTAATATCCTTCCTTAAAGCCTCTTGTTTTATAAACATAAAATGTGCACGGTATCAAACTCGTAAGGGATCATTGAATTTGTTCTGCAACTTTAGTTTTTCATGTAATATATCTTGGACATTTTTACATCTTAGCGCATACTTACTATTAATGGCTTCATATAGTAGGCCACTGCATTATCTGATCATGCTGGTGTGTTTAATAGATTTCATTTTTATATTTCCGAGGAAGTAACGTATAGAAACTGTAGTCATTTTAGATTTTCTTATCTCTTTGTTTTGTCTGTTCTCTTGGCTCTCATTTTCTCCCTAATCTGTGGCAAACCCCCGCTTAGTTTATATTTATTTCAGGATGCTGGTTTTAAGGACAAATCATTATTTACTTCACGCTGAAAGAGGATTTGGTTTTTTTCTCTAAGACTTCCTAGCAGATGGGGGCTTCAGGACTACTGTTTATTCAAAGTACAGATAGGTTGGTGCTTAGTAAGTGTTAATTATCGTTGATGTACACGTCACCAAAGCACACAATTATGAAATCAGTTATGAGGATTTCTATGATTAATCAGCATGTAATAGGACCTCAAGATAAAACTGTTTTAGAGGGACCAATATAATGGGCATTCCATTACTGCGCATGATTTAGGTCAGAGTATAAACAATTTATATACAAAAACACTTTAGAGAAATGGTTTACTAAATAGTTACATTTGTATATTTAAATCTTTATAGGTACAATCAACAGTGATTATCATACAGCTGGAAAGAAAGGCAGAGATAATGCTTTTTATTTTAGATTGGGCAATTAAGCAGAAACTGCAGTTTTAGTATGAAGAACGGAGGTGGAAGAACAAGCCGAATCAGAAGACGAAAACTCTTCACAAGTTCTGAATCAAGAGGAGGTACAGTTTTGATTCTTTTGGTGCCAGTGATGAAAAAAAGGAATCCTTTGTTGATTGCTATTAACACATAGCTTTTCTCAGAGGCACACGAGCAATGTTAAATTTATTTATTTTTTATTTATTTGTTTTTGGCTGCGTTGGGTCTTCGTTGCGGCGCGTGGGCTAGTTGCGGCGGAGCGCGGCTTCTCACTGCAGTGGCTTCTCTTGTTGCGGAGCACGGGCTCTAGGCACGCGGGCTTCAGTAGTTGTGGCTCGCGGGCTCAGAGTGCAGGCTCAGTAGTTGTGGTGCACGGGCTTAGTTACTCCGCGGCATGTGGGATCTTCCCGGGCCGGGGCACGAACCCTTGTCCCCTGCATTGGCAGGCGGATTCTTAACCACTGCGCCACCAGGGAAGCCCATGAGCAGTGTTCATAGAGAATACTTCTTAAAAAATATTCTTTTAAATAGTGCCATTATATTCTTTTAAACCCTTGTAGAAATACAGATATATTGCTTCAACTATGTCTTCTTTGGGGATGACTCCCAGGTTTCTGTTTCTGGTCCTGACCTCTCTGCTGACCTCTAGCTACCTAAAGGATATTAATATTTGGATGTAAATTTATCACTTCAAGTTCAGTGTAACCCAGTCTGAATGAGATACCGTATGTGAAAGTGCTTGGACCACTGGAGAGTACTACATAAATGCAGTTGTTATTTTTCATAAAAATTAATAGCACTCCTCCTAGCTGACCCCCAGCATGTCAGCACCATGGAGGTAATCTTTGACCATGTATCCTTCTTTGCTCTCTGGAGCCCATGTCCTACTGACTCTCACCTGGCCTTTCTTAGGTTCACTTCTCCCTCTCTGTTCTACCCAGAGATGACTTCAGCCACATTCTTGTTTTCTTCCCTGCTGGTTGTTCCATTTGTCACTGTCAGTCTAACTTTCTTAAGGGATGTAGCCTTTTTGGTAGAGGAGCCTCCAGGATCCTCATTCTCTCTCTCTCTCTTTTTTTTTTGGGCCGTGCCACACGGCATGCAGGATCTTCCCCAGCCAGGGATTGAACCCGTGCCCCCTGCATTGGGAGCACAGAGTTTTAGCTACTGGACCGCCAGGGAAGTCCCCCTCATTCTCTTCTGTGTGCTCTCTGAATTCCTGCCTGACATCAACTGCCTTTCTAAGTGGCTCCCCCGCCCCACTCCCTGTGTTGGCAGTATGTTCTCCGCTCACCATTTCCTGAGCACACCTCCCACATTTCCACCTCTGCCATTCCTCAAGGTCCTTCTTCAGCCAAAACATCGTTCTTCCCTTCTCCCTGCTTGTTCAGTTTCTCTCTAACCTTCGGGGCAGAGTTGAGATCTTATGTTTTTGGTAATGCCATTTCCAGTTCTCACTAATGTCACTGGGTTATCATGCTTATTGGGTATTATTCTTTAGGAGCTATGGTTTTCCAGTTGTTTTTCATGGAAGTCTTGTTTCCCCAACTAAAATGTTAACTTTTTGAGGGTGAAGAACATGTTGAACGCTCTCCACAGTGGTTAATAGTGCTGGGAGTGTAGTAGTTGCTTATTAAATGTTCTTGCTGTAAACTCTGTTCTCTAGGTTGTGATAATGTATTTTAGCAGCCTTAGATTTTGGATCATGTATTTTTTTAGAAAACACTTTCATTGAAGTATAATTGACATACAATGAATGTCACATATTTAAAGTGTATAATCTGATAGATTTTGACATACGTATACACACAGTAAGCCATTATCGAAATCAAGGTATGAACATATTCATCACCCCAAGAAGTTTCCTTGTTTCCCTTTGTAATCCTTTCATCTTGCGCTCTTTGAAACCCCCCCCCCCTTCTTCAGACAGCCACTGATCTGATTCCTTTCACTATTGATTTGTTTGTTTTATAGTTTTCTTTAATCATATAGTATGCATTCTTTTTTATCTGCCTTCTTTTACTCAGCATAATTATTTTGAGGTAATTCTCTGTTGTGTGTATCAACAGGTTATTCTTTTTTATTGCTGATAATATTCCATGATTTGTTTACTTCAATTGTTCCAGCAATATTTATTGAAAAAACTATCCTTTCTCCTCGGAACTGCCTTTGCATTTTGTGAAAAGCCAGTTATCCACATATGTGTGGGTCTGTTTTAGACTTTCTTTTCTGTTCCATCGATTTCGTTGTCTGTCTTGATGACAGTATCGCACAGTCTTAGTTACTGTAGCTTTATAGTAATAAAAAGTTTTGAAATCAGTATTTCGAAGTGGTCTTGGCTATTCTAGGTTCTTTGCATTTCCATATGAATTTTAGAATCTTGTCAATTTCTACAAAAAAGCCTGCTTACATTTTGATTTGGATTGTATTGAATCTATAGATCAATCTGGGGAGAACTTGACTTCTTAACAAGTATGGAATCTTCCAACCCATAAGCAAGATGTATCTCTCCATTTGTTCAGATTATTGATTTGAGATCTTACAAAAATTAAAAAAAAATTTTAATTGTAGTAAAATTACATGTAACATAAAATTTACCATTTTAACAATTTTTAAGTGTAGTTCAGTAGTGTTCAGTACATTCACATTGTTGTACAACCAGTCTCCGGAATTCTCTTCATCTTGCAAAACTGGAACTCTATACCCATTAAATAATAACTCCTCATTCCCCTCTCCCCCTAGCCCCTGGCAGCTACCACTCTACTTTTTGTTTCCATGAACTTGGCTACTCTAGATACCTCATGTAAGTGGAATCATACAGTATCTGTCTTTTTGTGAATGGCTTATTTCACTTTCAATAATGCCCTGAGGATTCATCTATAAAGCATGTGTCAGCAGGATTGGTTCCTTCTGAGAGCTGTGAGAGAAGGGTCTGTTCTAGGCCTCTCTTTTTGGCTTTGTCGTTGGCTGTCTTCTCCCTGTGTTTCTTCTATCATCTTCCCTCTGTTCTTGTGTCAAAATTTCCCTTATTATAAGGACATCAGTCGTACTGGATCCAGGTCCACCCTGATGACCTCATTTTAACTTGGTTACCTCTGTAAAGACCCTATCTCTAAATAAGGTCGTATCCTGAGGTACTGAGGGTTAGGATTTCAACATAGGAATTTTTGGGTACACAATTCAACCCATAATAGATGCCTTTTATTTATTTTTCTTTGCCTTTTGCACTGGCAAGAACCAGTGTAGTGTTGAATAGTAGTGGGGAGAACAGACATCCTTCTGTTCCTGATCTTAGGGGGAAAGCACGTAGTTTTTCATCTTTAAGTATGTCAGCTGTAGGTTTTTTGTTAGATTTTTTTTGTCGTGTTGAGGAGGTTCCCTTCTATCCTTGTTTGCTGGGAGTATTTATCAGGAATGAGTGCCAGATTGTATCCAATGCTTTTCCTGCATCTTTGAGATGATCTTGTGGTTTTTCTATTTTAGTTTACATTATTTGTGCATGTTTTAAAATTTATTCCCTTTTAAGATATGACTGTCTGAGACAGTTCATCAGAGATTTACTTTTTAAATGGTGATCGATTATATAGTGATTTTAATCACCAGTTTTTCTTTCCTCTCTTGATTAGTGAATGAGAGCTACAAGCCTGAATTTATAGAACTTAAGAAGTGGCTGAAAGATAGGAAGTTTGAAGATACAAACTTAATACCTGCTCGTTTTCCAGGTAAGGTCTGACATTCAACTCTCACATGAGAGACATGTGGGCCCAGGTGGTAGGAAAGCAGGGGTGATTCTTGCAGGTGGGCTGTATTCTTTCTGGGGGCATATCATCTCCTCAACCCGACAAAAAATATCTAACATCTTCTGTTGTGTGGCAGCCTTCCTGCCTTGTAGGTGTAATATTTACTTGACCTTATTCTAAAAATGAGTTTAAGTGGCTTGTGGAGAGAAATTCCAAAATGGTGAAATAAAATTAAAAGTTAGAAAAGGGAAATGAGAATAGAAAAATAAGACGAAGGCAGGGATAAGGATAACACATAAAAGCCATGATTGTGAAATTTCGTACCCCTGTCAGAGGTGAGCTACGAATTTGACTCATCTTTCCGGCAGCCCAATGTATATGATTAATTAGCTGAATCTTAGTGTTCTGTAAACCCAGCTAAATTGTTTACTCATCAGAAGTACAGGTATTTCTGGAACTTAGACCTGAGGGAAACATCTTCACTGGGCTTTTCTGGGAGGACATTGTGTAATGTGGGGACTGGTGTCCCCATAAACCTGCTTCTGGTGATTTCATGGGATTTTCAAGCCGTGCAGGCTGATGGGATTATCCTTAGCTCCGGAGCATCACCGTAGTTTTCTGAGGGGAGGGGTTCCGGAGAACCAGCAGAGGTGCTTGGTCCCTGGGGGAGGCTCCAGGAGAGGAGCCCTTAGGGAGGCCTCAGCGGCATTGCCCCCCGAGTGTTGGAGGAGGAGCCCCTGTGTGGCCCTGGCGTCCACAGTCACCTGAACAGGGGTGGGTGAACATTCTCTTCTGGAAGGTGAGGAGCTTGTTGTGAAGGTTGGATTAACATTGTTTTCTGAAAATTGAGGAGCTTGTCATGGAGTTTGGGTTAACATTCTCTTCCGGAACATTCTCTCACAGAAGTTGGGCAGCTTGTTAAGGGCTTGTGCCTGCATACAAGGCGACCCAGCTCTGTCCACAAGTGGGCTTGAGGTAGCCACAGAGAGGACCACCTGTCTCTGTGCTACAGGTCTGCTGCAGCACAGAGACAGTTACGTGCTGAGGGCCTTGAAGTTCTGTATCACAGGGCAGGTGCAGACATTTCACCTTGTAGAATATTTAGACCATATGCCTCTGAATGCTCCCCTTGGTGATTAAAATGATCATTCAAGTACCCATTAGGTAATTTAACTTTGAGCAAACTAACTTCCTCATATATCACCCAAGATAAATGGTTTACCATGTGTGCCCCTGGTCCAGTGAGGCGATGTGTGTAAAGTTGTTCCCTATGTGTCAGTTATACATGATGACTTTGGGCTAAAATACTTGATTTGAACCAACTTTTATTAGGATTGCTCCTTCTTTATGATGGTGAACCATATTTATCAGCCTCTAACGGAATGTTTAACTTTCTCTTTTTGTGTGTCAAGGAACGGTGAGTAAAAACCATACTCTTAGATTTTACTGGATGGAGTTCTTTGTGAGATGATCAAGGGAAGGTAGTGTCAGGAGTGGACTTGCTGTGCCTAAGGCCTGCCTACTCCTCGGGTGTCACTTTGCCTTAAGAAGGGTAGGTTTAAAATTGTCAAGCGGGAATTGGCATATGGTTTCAATCGAATGCCTGAAAATAAGTAATCTGTCTGTGGTTTGGAGCAGTGAAGAGTTAGCAGTTTTAAAAGTAGGAGCAACTTTCTCTGGGCCCACCTCCAGATTCATGGTCTTGGAGGAGCTAAAGCAAAGTGGTTTGGCAGTGATCAGAACCCAGTACTTACAGTTCTGGGGTCAGGGACCCTTCTGCCTTAGCTCGGGCTGCCATAGCAAATTACCATGGACTGGGCGGCTTAAAACGGTCCTTTACTTCTCACAGTTCTGGAGGCTGGGAAGTCTAAGATCATGGTGTGGGCAGATTCAGTGTCTAGCGAGGACCGATTCCTGCTTTGCAAATTCCCATCTTCTTGTTGTGTCCTCACATGGTGGAGAGCTGGGAGCTGGAGCAGGCTCTCTTGTCTCTTCTTATAAGAGCACGAATCCCATTCACGAGGGCTCCACCCTTATGACCTAGCCACTTACCAGAGGCCCTACCTTCTAAAGCCATCTCACTGGGGGCTGAGAAATCAACATATGAATTTGGGGGGACACAAGCATGCGGTCTGCAACACCTTCCCTAAGGGCTCTCTGTATCTTCAGCTCTTAATCAGTGTGTGATAGGAGAGCATGCTGACGGGAGTCTGTCAGGATGGACAGAATTCTGGGGAGTTAGTCCTGGTTTGTGGCAAGGCTCCCAAGTTGCAAGCAGGGTTCAGTCTTTAGACTCTGACCTGATTTGTGCTTTGGGAGCTGACCCTAGTATTTCCTTTTAATGCTAAAAGCACTGTCCAAATCGGGGCCTCCCGGGTAGATGGATGGTAGCAGAAATTATAAGGCAGGGAGAGGTCTGTAATAAGATCCTCGTGGCCACTTGCTACCTTGCCTTAGTAAGTGCAGGTTACTGTGATCTGCTTTCTGATCTCCTGAATACTATATTGTAGACATATAGGTAAAGTATCTTCCGGATTTATTCGACATGCCAAGTTCTGTTCATGTGTGCTCGAAGAGAAATTTCCACTTAAATTAGCACATGAATTTTTTTTTTTTTTGCGGTACACGGGCCTCTCACCGCTGTGGCCTCTCCTGCCGCGGAGCACAGGCTCCGGACGCGCAGGCCCAGCAGCCATGGCTTACGGGCCCAGCCGCTCCGCGGCACATGGAATCTCCCCGGACCAGGGCACAAACCCGTGTCCCCTGCATCAGCAGGCGGACTCTGAACCACTGCGCCACCAGGGGAGCCCAGCACATGAATTTTTTTAAAAGATGACCCCACAGAAAAAAATCCTCTCATTAGTAATTGATTTCAGGAAGGGTTCTGGCCCACGGGGATTAACTCCACAGTGGGACACACAGAAGAAATTAAGTAAGTTCTTAAAACCAAAACCGTGTGTTTGAGCAGACAGACGCTTCTGGGTAGGGAGATAACTCATCAAATCAAACTTGCCAGATACCGGACGGGACTCGAGGCGGGAATTTCCTCCAGGAACCTGCAGCTTCCACTAGTCCCGCAGGCATTGACCTTTGCTGAATTATATACCCTCCTAGCTGAGAGAAAAAAGTCAACAACTGTGGATTTGAGAAGATGACTAGAGAGACTCCTATGATAGTTACAGGTCATACATATTGTGCCCAGCCCTGCCGGAAAAGCTGTCGTCTGACTGTTGCAGGAGGGCAGCCTTGGGCACAGAGGGGTAGACGTCTGCGTGTTGGTGGCGTTGACAGAGATGCTGCGGAGGTTAGTGTTGTGGGTGTGCTCTGGCCAAGGCCTTGGCTCACGGGGAGCAGCTGGCCCTGGATCTACCCTGCTGAGCCCGTCAGGTCACGGAGGCCGCGGCTAATGGCTGCCTGGCTGGGGTGGGGAGGGGGTAGGCCTCAGGCTTTGAGGGACCTGAGTGAGCTTGACTGGTCATTCGGTTAAAGACTCGAGATCATGACTGGGGAAGGCCGGGTCTGGCAGTGGGTAAAAGTGGCCTGTGGGTCCAGCCTCTGAGGTTGGGTGGGCGTTAGGGTTAGGCTCCACCCCGGCTGGTGAGCCCCAGGGGAGAGAATCCAGCCTCACGTTTCCTGTAAGAGACCCAGCAGCAGATCTGCCTAAAGGTGATGGTCTTCAGGTGTTGACTCTGAAGCTGACTTTGCCCTTCAAGATTATAAGCCCAGAAGGAGGTCGGGCCATTTTCCAGAATAGCTTCTTTTTTAAAAAAAATTTATTTATTTTTGGCTGTATTGGGTCTTTGTTGCTGAGCACGGGCTTTCTCTAGTTGCGGCGAGCGGGGACTACTCTTCGTTGCAGTGCACGGGCTTCTCATTGCGGTGGCTTCTCTTGTTGCGGAGCATGGGCTCTAGGCGCATGGGCTTTAGTAGTTGTGGCACGTGGGCTCAGTAGTTGTGGCTCACGGGCTCTAGAGCACAGGCTCAGTAGCTGTGGCGCACGGGCTTAGTTGCTCCACGGCATGTGGGATCTTCCTGGACCAGGGCTCGAACCCGTGTCCCCTGCATTGGCAGGCGGATTCTTAACCACTGCACCACCAGGGAAGCCCCAGAATAGCTTCTTGATCCTTTGGTTCCCCTGGGAGTCAAAGGATACGAGACACTCAGCTTCAGCTTTGTGTAATTTTGAAGTTCATCCACATCTTTTATGCAAAATAGTATCTCTAAGACCTTGAAGAAAGAGTAGGATTTACCCTTTTTCTGTCTTTGCATTCCTAGGTACAGGAAGAGGGCTGATGAGCAAAACATCCCTACGGGTGAGAATTTCTCTCTTATCTTGAAACCCAAAGTAGAGTTTGCTGCTTTGTTTTTGTTTTTGTGGTTCACTCAAGTGAATTAAAGATATTTTAGACATACAGTTTTTTATTTTTTACTTAATGGATAGTTTTGAATACAGTTCTGTCAGTTAGAATTAAGTTTGCAGCGTATAAGAGACAACCCCAAGGTAACAGAGCGCAAGTGTCTCGTGCCGTCATGTGAACAAGCGTGGACGGGCAGACCTGGGCTGGTGTGCTGGTCTCTCGGGCTCTGTCCAGCTCTTATCCATGTTCTGAGAGGGAGCCCCACACCCTCAGCTCCAGG
Source organism: Tursiops truncatus (assembly GCF_011762595.2). Taxonomy (NCBI): domain Eukaryota; kingdom Metazoa; phylum Chordata; class Mammalia; order Artiodactyla; family Delphinidae; genus Tursiops; species Tursiops truncatus. Next base: position 135,014,764 of record NC_047037.1, on the reverse strand, counting down.
GTGCAGCTCCAGGAGCTTGAGCAGCAGGACGGCGCAAGGAGTGAGGAAGGGCAGGCTTCCCCTCACCCCGGAAATTCCAGCTCCCAGCTGCCGCGAGCTCCCAGCTGCCGCGAGCTCCCAGCTGCCGCCATCTCCCAGCTGCCGCGAGCTCCCAGCTGCCGCGAGCTCCCAGCTGCCGCGAGCCGCACCCTTCAGGTGGGACTGCATGGGGAGCAGGAGCAGGGAGCGCGTTGCGGGGGGTGGCCAGCAGTCTCTGCGGCAGCAGGGTTTGTAAATCGGATCATACTGTAAATGCGCTGGGGATGGGCTGGGGGCGGAAGGGAGCTGCTCGAATCTGAACATCCATAGTAAGTACGGCCGGGCAGCCCAGCAGGCTGCTAACCCTCCTGGCTTCTGTCTCCTCACCTGGGAAGCGGGAGGTAAGTGATGCGGATGCTCTCCAAGGTCTGTTTTAGTTCTTCTGTGCTACTTAAAGGGTATCTAATGCACGGTTTTCTGTAAAGCTAGAAATTAATTCCTTAACTTATTTGTAATGATCTTAATTTTCTGTTTCAAAATTGTTTTATTTTTACTTCCTTAATTTAATTTATAAAAAAACCCAGCTGTGTATATATCTTTAGCCTAAAGAATGGTAGCTTTTAATGTTATAATTCTATTATGCTATCTTAATTTTTTTATTAAACATTTAAAATTGTAAAATTTACACAACATAAAATTTACTATCTTAACCCTTTTTAAGTGTGCAGTTCAGTAGTATTAAGTACATTAACATTGTTGTGCAATATTTTTCTTTTTGAGGGGAGGTATATGACTTCATTGTGTAGCAGGAGTTGGGGGGAGAAATCTACCTCTCATGAATGCAGCAGTGGCTGTGGGCAGTTTTTGTTAAGATCATGAAATGATAATTGGCAGTTGCTTTACATGTACTCTCAAATGTGGCTTTTTTGTGAAAACTTTTTGAAAATTGAGATGTATTTTACACATAGTGAAATGCACAGATGTAAAGTGTCCAGTTTGATGAGTTTTGATGATGAAGTCACTTACCCCAGTCAAGACATAGAGCATTTTATTAAGTGCCTTTTTTAAAATCAGAAAGTCATGGGATGTCAGAGCAGGAAGGGACTGTAGTGACCATCCCAACTCAATCTTGAATCACAGATGAGGAGACCAGAAATTGAACCCAGGAGATTTTTTTTTTTTTTTTTTTTTGCGGCACACGGGCCTCTCACTGTTGCGGCCTCTGCCATTGCGGAGCACAGGCTCCGGACGCGCAGGCTCATTGGCCATGGCTCACGGGCCCAGCCACTCCGCGGCATGTGGGATCTTCCCGCACCGGGGCACGAACCCGTGTCCCCTGCATCGGCAGGCGGACTCTTAACCACTGCGCCACCAGGGAAGCCCTGGCTGTGATGTTTAACCAACTTAGGTGCCAGTTATGATGAAAGCAGGATCTTATATCTGGCTTCTTAGTGCTTTCTTTCTGATGTCTCCTCCTTGACATCTTGATTTTTCTTTCTATGTTTCTGTCTCAGTGGGAGAAACTGAAAGCTATACTTTGGCAGGTGGTCAAATGAGACCCTTGTGCTGGGGGGGCTGCCTTTCTTTCTTTAGCCACTTGGCGCAGGTTATATGGCGAGTAGGCCATTGCTGGGAATAGTCACCGGACACATGGATTTCACTGGAAGAATTTTTTGGCGTGGTTTCTGTCTGTTGCCTATAGGTAGCACTATTTCCTGGTGTCAGAAAATGAAGGGATAATATGATTCGAGTTGTCAGTGTTTCCACATTCCTTTCTGGTAGAAGGTTGACTGGTGGTGGGTGTCAGTCACACAATTAACCTTTAATTCTTGCTGGGGATGTAGTATCTATCCCTGGCGTGGGAGCAGCCTTGCCTGCGTCTGCTGACTTAAACTGGGGAGCCCATCCCCTGAGGGCTCTTTGGTCATCGGTGGTTGGGCTCTGCTGGGTTCTTATTAGATGATTGTGGAATCAAGGGCTTTAAAGACTCATTCAGGTCCTTCCCAAAGCATGGATGTCCTAAACTTTACTTTCTTTTTGCCAAGGAGGGACAGATGATTATCTCATTGCCTGAGAGTTGCCTGCTCACCACGGACACAGTGCTTAGAAGCTACTTAGGGGCGTATATTGCTAAGTAAGTGACTGCTCACCTGCTTGTCTGGGCCAAGTGCTTCTCCCTTAAAGTTTATATCATTGGAGAGTGTGTCGTCCAAGACGTAGCTCATTAGGACCCAGCCCTTTCACGTAGCTAACAAATATCTGAAATGACTTGAAAGGTTTACTCTGTTTTATGAAGTTGATTCTTAATTCATTGTAAACTGCGTTTTTAAGGTTTTAATAGGCTGCTTGGGATGTGGGTTTGAATCCTCATCTAACCTTACCAGAAAATAAGGATTAAATGGGATAATAGATGTAAATCATGGCTGAGTGCCTTGTCTCATGACACTCCACTCTCCTCCGTTGTAGTAGGTCTTGACAAATTCTATTTACTCTTTCATTTTTACCCTTATTGTACTTGCTTGAATTCCCCTTCAGCTCTGAAGAGCTGTTGACAGTATGAGAGAGTTGGTTTTGTTTGGCAGAGAAGAGAGGAGGCCAACATGGGAGCTGAGAACTATTTTCTGGCTTATGTTATAGGGGGTCTCTGTTTTGGGTGGGTTTCTGAGGACAGTGTGAGGGAGATCCTCAGCATAAGGGGTTTCTAAATTATAAAGGTTGAAAGATTGTATTGTTTCTCAACCCACAGTAAGTTCTGGACTTTTTTTCCCTGGCTTACTTTTGTAAGAGGGCTGGTGTATTTTCACTGGCCTGAGTAGAGGCAAGGATGCTCTTAGTATTAACATTTTCTGAAAGTTTGAGTAGAATGCATGGTATTTTAGGAATCTGAACTTTGAAGGATTAATGAAAACTTTCCTAAATACATTCATGCAACATGTGATCTTTTTATTGGTAACAAATAAAAACACTGCGATGTATAATTTGCAATAGAATGGGTACATTTAGGATAAAAGCTTTAGATCTGTAACAGGTATATAGTGAGCCTCTTCAGTTTTCTGCCTGGGTTAGTATCATATGATAGAACTTTCTGCAATGATAGCATTGTTTTACCTTGTGCTGTCTGGTACGGTAGCCACCAGCCACATATGGCTCAAGAGCACTTGAAATGTGGCTTGTATGACTGGGGAATTGAATTTTCAATATTATTTAATTAAAAAAAATAAAAATTGAAATAGCTATATGTACTCAGCGGTTACTGTGTTGGATGGGGCACGTCTAGGTTCTTTCCACCAGTTGCCCTCTACCCCCCAAGATTTATATCCTTAACCAAGTGGAACAAGTGAAATTCCAGCAAAAGCTTTAAAACTGGAGAACCAAGTTGGAAGCAAAGAGGCTTTTGCAAGAAAGAATCTCTGGCAAACAAAGCTGGAGCTCGGGTTAGTGAGCCAGTCCTTGTATCAGTGTGACTGGTTCACTGCATTTGTACTGGGGTGCAATCCGGGGAGGAAAGCCTTGAGGAAGGAAGACCTCTCTTGGGTGCATTAGGTGAGCTTGGCCACAGTCCCTCTGGGAGCAAAAGTAAGCCCTAGGATGTCTGTACCTCTTGCTTATGCCGTATTTTGAATGAAAGTAATTCCTTTAATCTGCTTTTCATTTTAAAAGGTGGCAGCCTCCTCCATCTCCTGTGCTGGCTCTTTGCACCTTTTTAGTTTCAGAAAAGCATGCTGGGGACCGGTCTCCCTGGAAGCCTTACCTGGAGGTTTTGCCCAAGGCCTACACCTGCCCTGTTTGTTTGGAGCCAGAAGTGGTGAATCTTCTTCCCAGACCTTTGAAAGCAAAGGCCAGAGAGCAGAGAACCCACGTGCAGGAGTTCGTTTCTTCCTCCAGAGACTTTTTCTCTTCCCTGCAGCCTCTGTTTTCGGAGGCCGTCGAGAGCATCTTCAGCTACAGCGCCCTCCTGTGGGCTTGGTGCACCGTCAACACCAGGGCTGTGTACATGGAGCGCGCGCCCAGGCAGTGCTTTTCCGCAGAGCCGGACACCTGCGTGCTCGCCCCGTTCCTCGATCTGCTGAACCACAGCCCTGACGCCCAGGTGAGACGTTAACCGGGAGACCTGTGTTTGGTTTCAATAGGAGGGACTCTAACGTGTAGAACCTGTGACTCGGAAAATCCAGCAGAACCGCAGGGAGAGGTGCAGCTGGTAAACCCACCTGCTGTCAGGTAGGCTCCTCTCTTTCTTCCCGACCCTCTTTCCCCTCCGGCATCCTTTTCCTTTGCCACTTTCCCTGCTCTGCTCTCCAGGCCTGCAGGTGGTCTATCCCCTCTATGCCCTGAACCCTAGCCCTCCCCCACCTCCCCATGGTGCAGCATCCTTCTTCCTCCTCTCAGACCTGCGGCTAAAGTCTCGCTTGCTTTCCTGTCTCTTTCCCTTTCACACTTGGTGGCATCGCTGTCAGCATTTTGCCGTGATCTCTGAGGGACTTGCTCCTTCCCCGCTTGGAGCTCTGCAGTCTTAGAGGACAGGGACTTTGCCTTGTACTTTTTGTAACGCCAGTGCTCAGCACAGGGCCTGGCACGTAGTAGGCCTGTTCAATCAATCAACAGTTTCTGGCTGGATGGCTATTTGTGGGAAATCGTTAAGGGGTCCCACTTTGGGAGTCAGTCGGGGATCTCTTCTTCCCCAGGCTTCTCTGCTCCAGCACATAAAGGAGATGATTATATCTGCGGGGCACACGGGGCTGAAGGCCTGGCATGAGGGCAAAGGATGTCTGTGTGTCAGCTAACCTGTTGCCTGTTCAGGGTGTGCTTGCAGGCGCACTGGCGGGACCTGCGCTCACGCTGTCCTCTTCGTGACCCACGCCACCCTGAGAAGCCCACGTGCCCACGAGACGAGAGCGTGGGGATGGAGGGGAGACCCTCCCTGTGCTTTCTTAGGCTGCGGCCATCGCCGTGCCTGTCTGCTCCTTGCTTTTGTAGAAAGATACATTTCTAACAAAATTAAGCAAAGGAGAGCTTCCCTGGTGGCGCAGTGGTTGAGAGTCCGCTGCCGATGCAGGGGACACGGGTTCGTGCCCCGGTCCGGGAAGATCCCACATGCTGCGGAGCATCTGGGCCTGCGAGCCATGGCTGCTGAGCCTTCGCATCCGGAGACTGTGCTCCGCAATGGGAGAGGACACAGCAGTGAGAGGCCCGCGTACCGCAAAAAAAAAAAAAAGTGCGCTGCAGCTGGCATTTGACATGACACCGCTGGCCTTGGCCCTGACCTCTTGTAGGTGCCACTAAAGCTAGAATTTCAGCCTGTTCCTCATCCCCGTCTCACTGCAGTTTGCTGCTTAGTGAGAAGGCCTCGGTGCTTGTACCCGCCGCTTGTTGTGGGAGCAGTCCGGTCTTCTTGGTCTTTTCCTCTCTGCCTGTTACCTAACAAAGCTGTCACAAAATCCATATGACAGTATTAGCCAACATCATGCTGCTCACAAAAGGCTGTGTGTGTATCGTAGGACCTGAAATTTCATGCTCGGCCTGGATGTCTGGGCCTCGCGGGGCCCCGAAGGCCTGACCGTGAGTTCCTCCGCCTTCTCCGGATATTTCCCACCCAGCGGGAAGTTGCCCTCAGCCGGACTGGCTGTAGCCTACCTGGTCCTCAACCGAATGCGTGTCAACTCCCTGCCAGCCCTCAAAATTATTCAAACAGGCAAATCACATCACCCCGGGGAACCAGGGCGTCACCCCTCGCGCCTGCAGGCCTGCTTCCCGTGGCCTCTGCTGACACTCCGCTCCCAGGCGCAGCCCCTGTGTGGCCGTATGGGTGACTTACAATAAACTGCCGTTAGTCATCTGTCCGCTGTCAGGTGTCCTGTGTTTGGCCATCCTCAGAGCCCCCAGGCGGGACTCCCTCCCACCCGGATGGGGGGAAGTCGAGGAGAACCAACGAGGCCAAAGTGCGGACGTGGCATTTTTTCTCCAGGTGGATAAATTCCGTGATGAGTGCTTGAAAGCGGCATCCTGCTTAAATTCATACGCTCACTTAATCTTTTTAGTTTTCTGCTTTGCTCTAAAAACATCTTTTACAATTCTGTTTTCTAGGTAAAAGCAGCATTTAATGAGGAAACTCGCTGTTATGAAATTAGAACAGCTGTGAGCTGTGGGAAACACCAAGAGGTGCTCATCTGCTATGGCCCTCACGATAACCACCGCCTGCTCCTCGAGTATGGATTTGTTTCCGTCCGCAATCCTCATGCTTGTGTTTATGTCTCAAAAGGTTGGAATTAACTTTGGTTCTGATCACTAAGATGATAGAATTCCCCACCCCCCCATCTGTGGTTATGTTAAGTTTTTGTCACAATGGCAAAACCTTAAAGTGTGTATCATTTATTTTCTCCTAGGCAGGGCTAGCCTAATTCTTATTGACCACGTCATTTCATTGTTGAAGTAAAACCAGCAAAGCTTTGATCGGTGTTGAGGATGAGAAGAACTGAGATTTTTATTGCATTAGGTCAGACAGTAGAATGGAAGAAAAGAGAAACTGCTAGGGAAATAAATAGAGTATTAATAGATGGCAAGAAGTGGAAAGTTTTGTACTGAGACATTGTCACTAAAGATAAAATAGGATTAGAGAGCAACAAGTAAAAAATATTTATGAAGCACCCACTGTGTGTAAGGTGGTGTACCAATCACATGGTAAATATGTTACACAGTCCTTCTCTGGGCGGCTTAATGGCAGGATAAAATATGCATTCCATTTATGTTCTTTTGTTACCTAGCGTCATCATTGGTATTACTCTTTTTAAAATAATGATTTACGTATTAAATTTATGCTGTGAAAATTTCAAATGTGGTATTAAAAATAGTACATAGGGGGCTGATTTTTTTCCCCCTTCCTTGAAGCAGCAGAGAAATAGTTTTCTAGGCTTTGAAGAAATGGCTAGAGATTTACTGAGTGTATAATTTGAGGTAGTTTTAATATAAGTTCTAATGGAAATAGAGACTTGGTCAAGGTGATACTACTCCATCCTATTAGTAGCCAAAGTAATAATGTTATTTCTCAGAATGAAATGGAAAAGCGAAAACTGGGCCTTGCTGGGTCTCTTAGAAAGCTAGCTTTGAAATTAGCCTTATATTATGAGAATAACTTTAATATCGATGACCATGAAGTATTGATTTGTTAAATAATTTGAACAAAATTCACCCTTTCATTATTTCTGTATTTAAAAAATAAAAGTAGAGAAATGTAAAAAATTTTAGAAATAGAAAAATCCCTCATTATCCTATGACCCCAAAAAGCTTTGTTAATTTTTACATGTTCATTTTCAGTTGTTTATGATTACAGTCACTAATATCCAGACAGTTTTGAATTCTGGCTTTTAAAAACTGAGTCTTGGAAACATTTCCTCATGTTTGTACGGAGTCTGTACTTCTGGTGGGTGTAATTTCTCAGCAGTCCTGCTAATGTCTTCATTACCCGATTTCGCGGGTTGATTTGCTTAGTGAGAGCAGCAGCTGAGGTAGCAGACGTTTTGTCCCCTGCCTTGGAATTCTTGTAGCTTTCCAGAGGGCTGAATCATACTCCCATTGAGTTGGGCTTGAAGACTAGATTTTTTGGATGTGAAATAGGTAAAATTGTTTACACGTGTCTTGATTGCTGACGGGAAGGAAAGTAAGCTGAGAAGAAAGGGTCCCCCCTCTCTTCCACCTGAATTATACCCTAAATCTCAGCCTGATTTTTTTTTTTTAATGCAGATATACTTGTTAAATATCTCCCATCAACAGATAAACGGATGAACCAAAAGATTTCCATTTTAGAGGATCACGACTTTATAGAGTAAGTGTTTCTCTCCAGTAATTATTCCTTCAGGAAATCTTGATGAGAAGTTGAGAGCTGGGATTTTTACAGGTGTGAGCTGCCTCCCGACTTGTATCCGGTGACAGGTAGCTACTTACCGAGCATTTACTCTGTGCGGCACATCGTGCTTCATGTTGCGGGATACACAGGAGGGGAATTTGCTGGTCAGGCGACTTGTTTGGGGACCTAAGATACAAGCCTGAAGTCTCAAGTTCTGTACCGGGAGAGCCCCGTACGTACTGATCGGTGGCCCAGTGTGTTTGTGGCAAACATGTGGGGTGGCATCGGCTACTGCAGGCCAGCCTGGCCGTCAGTCACCCGGCAACAGGATGCAGGCTCTTGGGATGGGAGGAGCCTAGGTGATTCCACGCCAAATGGGATAAACTGGGTTTGACACCCTCCCTTTCAGATTTTCTTCTATAGGTGAAATTAAGTTTTAAATAATCCAGCAGCACTGTGAGGGACACTAGCTCTGTTGGCTGCCATTTGTTTCATCCAGAGGATCATCCAGATTCTTCATCATTCATCTCACTGTGGCCCCTCATCCAAATTCAGCTTCTTACCAAATAAAAATAGCTTTTTACTTTTTTTTTTTTTTGTGGTACGCGGGCCTCTCACTGTTGTGGCCTCTCCCGTTGCGGAGCACAGGCTCCGGACACGCAGGCTCAGCACCCATGGCTCACGGGCCCAGCCGCTCCGCAGCATGTGGGATCTTCCCGGACCGGGGCACGAACCCGTGTCCCCTGCATCGGCAGGTGGACTGTCAACCACTGCGCCACCAGGGGAGCCCTACTTTTTTTCTTTTTTTTTTTTAAACACAAAGAATTTTTTGTTACTCAGGCCTTATTCTTAAGTATTTGCAGACTTACTTTTCTCTTTGTGACTAAGACCATGGGTTGTGCCATGTTTAGTGGCCCCTTTAAAAAAATGTTTGAATTTTTAGTCATTTACTGTGATGTAATGAAGTACTGAAATGACAGACTGGTAATTTTTTTTTTAATTTAATTTTTATTTTATGTTGGAGTGTAGTCGATTTACAATCTTGTGTCAGTTTCAGGTGTACAACAAAGTGATTTAATTATACATATACATATATCTGTTCTTTTTCTACTTTAGAAATTTGACGTTTGGATGGGATGGACCGTCTTGGCGGTTACTCACAGCTCTTAAGTTGTTATGTCTGGAAGCTGAAGAATTGTAAGTTCCCTGTGTGTTGGTCGTGAGCTGTAGTTACGATTTGGACGTAACTTTGGCTTTTTTGGGGCTTACATTCAAAGGCCCAACCTCAGAGGAGAAAAGATATGCCCTTGTATATTGGGGTTGCTTATTCTCTGTGTAACTTGCCCGTGTGGGGAGTGGTTCACTTCTAGGTTTGCACCATTTCTGGAATTCTGGTTTTAGAGTTATAGTCAGAGTACACGGGCCTGAGAACTGGTCTCTCCTCACATGTATCCCCCTGGTGACCTGCAGCTCATTGTTCAGGATAAACACTTGGAAAAGTGTGCGTGTTGGCCCTGGTCAGAGGAGAGCCTCTGAGCAGGTGGGTTTTTCCTGGGAACAGACCGAGCTCCTGACCACTGGCCGGGCCCCCCCTGGTACTGTCCTGGGGGCAGATCCAGACGCCTGCTCAAGGAGAGGCCTGGATATTTCCATAGAGGAGGCAGGTGGAGGAGCCCCTGATGTAGACACGCATCCTGGTCAGGTCCTCACTATTCCTGAGAGGCTGTTGGTCCTTCCCTTAGTGTGGAAAGGATGGTCACATATGTGGCCGTGCGCTGCCCAGCCCTGGAGCTCCTTGCGAGGGAGTCGGGGAGTAATGCCTGCTACTTAGCACATCTCAGGTGAGAGACACCACAGGGAGGACTTCCTGAAGATGGCGAACCCCGTCCTCGAGCAGTTGGGAGGATTAGGTGAGATAACGCCTAGATGCAGCCCTCAGCACAGTGCCTGGAAGTAGTTTGTGCTCATTCCATCGTGCCCGTGATGTTGCTGTTTACAGTGTTGCTTACTTCCATTTCTGTAGGGACCTGGGGAGAAAAACTATCCCCTGGTCTCAACACCAGAAGCAGTTGTGTCTCGTCTCAGCAGATGGTGTGTTTTTGTCGTACAGACACTGAATTCTGTATCTGATGTGTTTCCTTCTTTTTATCGCTCGCTAGAAAACTCAGAGGCAACTTTGTGGTCCATCCACGTGTGCAGGATTCTAAGGCGTGCAATTTATCACTGACTCATTCCTGGCTGTATCTTATCTTTCTTCTTCTTTCCTTCATCTTGTTTTCCCTATCCATTCATCTTGTGTTTTATTTTGTCTCGTGCATACCCACATAAGTTTCTTTAAGTCGTTCTTGGAGACGTCAACCTCAAATTAAATAAAGCAACTGGATGTTTCCCAGAGGTCCTCCTGAGGCCTCCTTTCTTCCCTTTGGGTGCTTTCTGACTACCTGAGTGGTGTGGCAGAGGAAGCATGTGTTTGGGATTCTGCCTGACGGGTATTTGCACGCTAGTTCTGCCTCTCATTAGCTCTGTCACTTAGGGTGAGTGCTTTACTGTTCCGGATTCTCAGTTTCTTTGTGTCTGAGGTGGGGATTATAATGCTTTCTTTGCTAGGCGGTTGTGAAGATTAAAACAGATACTGGCTGCGTATAAAGCACTGTTCCTGGCACACAGTAATGGCGTTCCTTCTTTCTTTCTTCCTTTTTTTTTTTTTGGCCGTGCCACGCGCATGCAGGATCTTAGTTCCCCAACCAGGCACTGAACCCGTGCCCCCTGCAGTGGAAGTGCGGAGTCTTAACCACTGGACCGCCAGGGAAGTCCCTAATGTTATTTCTTGACTTCCTTTCTTTCCCGAGAACTCATCTGCTCTGGGGTTGCCGCCATGATCCCTGAAGCTGATGACATCTAAGACTTCATTTTCTGTATGGCTCTTGGGCTGTTCTGAATTTCTCAGCGACTTCTGTGCCCTCCACTGCGATGGTAGAGCTGTCACCGTGGCCTTTCCCTCCTCAGCCACGTGCACTTTCGCGTTCTGTGCATCCATCTGTCCCCCCGCCCCCTTCCTCCCTGTTTGGTGCTCCTCACCGGCCTGTAGGCTTGACTCAGCCCCTCCTGCTCGGCACATTGGCCGTGGCCCCCTCTTGCCTCCTCTGCAGAAAGCTGGCCCCGCCAGCCCACTGAGCCCCATTTCCTACGGACTTCCTTAGTGTAAAATTGGAAGGACCTGCGTGTAGAGAAAGGCTTCACTGTTGATTCCTCTTTCCATCTGTAGAGCATTTTACTTTGTGAAACATGTCCTGTTCCGTTTGCCATTTTTTTTAGGAGAGGCTGTCATTTGAAGAAAAGGAAAACCTCCGCCTTTGCTCCTTAGTCGGTAGTACTTTGACTGTGGACTCACCTTCCTGTCTCTTGTTCTCTTCCTATGGCTGGTGGACGCGACTCTTCTTACTCATGTGCCAGACACAGGATTGTGGTGCTAATAAAACTCAGGCCCTGTCTGCAAAGAGCGCCAGTTCCCTCGCTTCTTATCCTCGGCGTTCCTTCTTCTGTCCTGTATACCTTGTCTGCTCCAACACAGGACCTGCGTGTGGTGGGAGGTTTGAGGGAACATGCTGATGGAATGAGTTTTATTATATTTCTGGAAAAATAGGAGAAGTGTTCAAGTGGAAAAGCCGCCTTTGTGTTTGAAAACCTGCTGAAATGACCTTATTGAATATTTTGGTTCTAGGACATGCTGGAAAAAAGTACTTATTGGGGAAATAATTTCAGATACAAATGAGAAGGCAAGTTTGGACATAGCCCAGAAAATATGCCATTATTTCATCAAGGAGAGTAAGGCTGTACTTCAAAAGGTATGCTTCTAGAATATTGCGTTCTTTTCCTAAGTGTGTTGATGAAGTTGTTTTGTACTGATGCTTGTTGGATAGGGATAGTCCACCTTCTTAGGGTGTTGTTAATGCCTTAATAAATGAACACTGATGTAATCCATGTTTTGACTGTTAACATGTGTCTACACCTTTTAATAGGTAAAATTATTGCATGAATTCTTGGTAACAGATTTTTAAGGTACTCTTTCCCTTTTATTTTTAAATTTCTTTTAGTTAAAAAAATTTTTTTTTGGCCGGGTTGGGTCTTCGTTGCTGCACACGGGCTTTCTCTGGTTGTGGCGAGCAGGGGCTGCTCTTCGTCGCAGTGCATAGGCTTCTCATTGCGGTGGCTTCTCTTGTTGTGGAGCATGTGCTCTAGGCGCGCGGGGCTTCAGTAGTTGTGGCACGCGGGCCCTAGAGTGCGCAGGCTTCTGTAGTTGCGGTGCGTGAGCTCAGTAGTTGCGGCGCACGGGCTTAGTTGCTCCACGGCATGTGGAATCGTCCCTGACCAGGGATCGAACCCATGTCGCCTGCATTGGCAGGCTGATTCCTAAGCACTGCACCACAAGGGAAGTCCCGTCTTTCCCTTTTATTTAATGAACGTTTTAATTAAATGAGGAATTAGCTTATTTGAATGAAAACATTACTAGGATTAAAAAAAATAATTTTATTGAACCTTGAAGACCTTGTGTTGAGTGAAATAAACCATGACCCAAAAAGACAAATACCCTGTACTGTATGATTCCACTTAAATGAGATATCTGGAATAGGCAAATTTATAGAGACAGAAAGTAGAGCAGAGGTTACCAGGGATTTGGGGAGGGGGGATGGGGAGTTAATGTTTGATGGGTACAGAGTTTCTGTTTGGGATGATGAAGTTCTGGAGACGGATGGTGGCTGTAGTTATATAACACTGTGAATGTACTTAGTGCCGCTGAATTGTACATTTAAAAGTGGTCAGAATGTTAATTTTTTTTTTTTTTTGCGGTACGCGGGCCTCTCACTGCCGTGGCCTCTCCCGTTGCGGAGCACAGGCTCCGGACGCGCAGGCTCAGCGGCCATGGCTCACGGGACCAGCCGTTCCGCGGCATGTGGGATCCTCCCGGACCGGGGCACGAACCCGTGTCCCCTGCATCGGCAGGCGGACTCTCAACCACTGCGCCACCAGGGAAGCCCTAAAATGTTAAATTTTATGTTTATGTATATTTTACTACACTAAAGAAAATCATTTAAAAATAACTTCCAGGTTTCTCATATGAAAGATGAAGAAGTGGCTTTGATAAACCAACTAACTTTGGTAGAAACACTGTGGACAGAAGAGCTGAAGATTCTCCAGGCCTCTGCTGAGACCCTAACCAGTTTGCAAACAGCTTTTACGTAACTTCACCGAAGTGCAGGTGATCACCTCCAATGGTGGGTGTGACTTCTTAAACATTTTTAAACTAAGGTTTATTTTATATAGAATCATTTACAGTCAATCAACGGTTTCTATTAAACAGTTATCTGCTTAATCCTATTCCCCTGCTTCTGTCTGTCTGTGGGGAGGAGTGGTGGCTGCTTGGGGACGTCGAAGGGCATCTGTAGGGGCAGAGCAGGTCCTGGGGACTCCGTCCCATCAGCATTTCTGTTGCTGTCAAAGCAAATAGCAGTCCTGGAGGAAGACGTCCCAGGAACGAATGAATTGTCACGGGAGGGCGAGGCTGGCAGGGGGCCGGGGTCAGCCCGGGGCCCCGTTTGTGGTCTTCCTCTGGGTGTCCTGCTTCTTACCTGACTCAGCGGCCGTAAGAGCACAAGACGTCGTGCTGCTCTGTGCTCTGATGCCAGCGGGTTAGGGTTGAGGGGCATGTAGCATGCGGCGGTGAGTGGCTGGGTGGCTTCGGAGGGGGCAGTGTGGGGCGGTGCCCAGCCGTCTTGGCTCCCAGCCGGGCTCCGCCCCTGCCGCTCTGAGCTAGAGCAACTCACTTTGAATCTTCTGTCCTTGACTGCCCATCTGGAAACGAGATTGTTACGGGGGTCCCCTGTGCTCCCACCTAGCAGCAGGGCCTGTGGCACAGGCCCCGGTGGGGCTGCCGCTCCCCGTCTGCGCCTCCCCTGTCCGCTGAGGACCAGGGATTAGCTCACGGGGAGGGCCCCTCCAGCCCTGACTACCTGTGATTTCTGTGCGCAGCAAGCGAGTTCGTCCTTGTCCAACAGGAGACTGGTGGAGCCTCACCAGTCCTCCCTCTGTTTACAGTTTCCCAGAATGTGTTCAGATCTCTGTGTAGCCCGTGTCCCTTTCCCATGCTTTGTGGTGGGTGTTTAACCCTTTTATTCTGCTCCTTTTCTTCATTTTAATGGGGGTATTGGGAGGAATAGGAGATAAAGTTTTGTGCTCACTTGGTCATTTTGAATTCAGCCTTTGCTTTCCTTTTTTTTCTTTCTTTTTTTTAAAAAAAGACAATACAAGTCCTTTAGGCTGTTGACGGCACTCTGAGTATGGGTTTTATATAAAGTGTGCTCTAATTAGTACTTTTTAGATCTTGGCTCTGGATTTAAACTTCTCACAGTGCTTTCATGCCCGTCAGTTAACAACTGTGAGGGGGTCAGAGCGGGTGTCATATATCCCAGAAGCAAATACGTGCTTATTATAAAAACTGGACGTTGTTGAAACATACAGCAGTAACGTTTATTAAACGTTAGCGTCGCCGGGTCGAGGCCCTGCGCTCCGGCTTGGTGCGCGGAGTTTTACGGAAGCCTCACAGCCGCCCTATTTTACAAACAAAGACCGGAAGAAACGGCCGGAAATCCCACACCTAGCGTGTGGCAGAGCGACGGTGCCTCTCAGCTGACCCTCTGGGAGACACCGGTCACAGCTCGGGGGCGTCAGTGTCCGGAGTTCCGCGCTCTCCTGACTCGGGTACGTGCCTCTCCTCCATCCTCACCGACGGCCGCGCTCCTCGCCCACCGGCCTTGGTGGGCGCGCGGCTTCACTGCAGGTTATGTTGGGGAGTCCGCGACAGGGTCGGCCTCGCTCTCGCCGCCCTGCGATGTGAGAGCGGGGATGAGAAACATCCCGGGAGCCGGTCCCTCCTCCGGCTGTCGTGGCCGCGCCCGGTCCCACCGCCCTCCCCGGGAAGGCGCGAGCGCACAGGCGCAGCATGGCTGGTCCCGGGGCGGAAGAGGGTCCTGCCCGGGGAGCGAGGGGCTGGCCTCTGTGCTGCGTGAAGCCAGCGGCTCGGCCTGCGTGCCTTCCCGGCGTGGACGCATCGAGCTGGCCGTTGCAGGAGGCTTCTGGGGATTTCCAGGAGGACGGGGCGGGTCTCCGCACCTCGCTGGGCAGGGATTACGTGACTGCCAGTTTGGGAAGAAGGGCTGGGCCCCCTGCGTAGCTCTTTCCGCTTCGCCCCTGGGGGAACCCAGCTCCACCCAGCGCAGCCGTGCCGCAGTGGGGACGTCTTCTTGATTCTGGGCCTCTGTGTAGGGAAACTGACCTAAGGCTATGGCTATATTTTGACCTCTGTCCTTAGCTAGGAGTATTTTTTATCCTTTTCAGAACTAGCGTGGGAAGGGGGTGTATACGCTCCTCAGGCCTCGGGGATTCCCGAATGGGTCATGGGGGGTGGGGGCTGCCCCAGCCCCGGCGTTTCTGTTGCCCAGAGTCCTGTCTTCCCTGCCCTGTTTTCAGCCTTCCCCAGAAGCGAATTCCTCTCGTGAAGCTCAACAAAAAACAAGTGAACGGAGCCCACTCACCTCCGGGATCAGAGTTAGAAATAAAACATCTTCATTATTGTATCTTGAGCATCTCTCCCTGTTCATAGATGCAGTTGAGGTTGACTTTGTTGTTGTTGTTTTAAAGATTTTTTTGATGTGGACCATTTTTTTAAAAGTCTTTATTGAATTTGTTACCATCTTTGCTTCTGTTTTACGTTTCCGTTTTTTGGCCACGAGGCGTGTGGGATCTTAGCTCCCTGACCAGGGATCGAACCCGCACCCCCTGCATTGGAAGGCGAAGTCTTAACCATTGGACCTCCAGGGAAGTCCCCCCTTACTCTGCTTTTTAATAGCTGTTGTGTGTTTCATGATACACTCTACCACGGGTTCACCAGCTTTTTCTGTAAAGGACCAAATAGTACATGTTTGAAGCTTTCTGGGCCATGTGGTCTTTGGCCCAGTTGTAGAGCACAGCAGCTGTAGGCAATGTATAGACACGCATGCCTGTGTTTCAGTAAAGCCTGATTTGCCAAGACAGGCCACAAGCCGTGGGGTGCTGACCCTGCACTACAGCACCATTTATTTTTCCTGTCCCCTATTCGTGGACATTTAGGACCTAAATATATTAATTCTTACTTGAGAGTGCTTTATACCTTTAGAAATTAAAGCCCCTCACCCCCCAACAGGAAAAACTTCTCAGGCGCATGTGGGACTTATGCTTTAGTTGTCCGTGGTTAGAAAAAATGAGCAATGACAAGAGGCAACTACTCAGAGACACTGACAAATGACAGCTATTTCATCATCCATGGCAGATCTACCCTTAGTTGTAAACAGCAGTAGAATAAGGGCCTGCTGTGTAGCACGGGGGACTCTACTCAGTGCTCTGTAATGGCCTATATGGGAAAGAATCTAAAGAAGAGTGGATATATGCATATGTGTAACTAGCACAACATTGTAAATTAACTATACTCCAATAAAAATTAATTAAAAAAAAAAGGAAACAGAAGGATAAGACTTACAGTTTGCAGATGACCCTTGGTGTATAAATGCATTCAGACTCTTTGCAAGAAACGCGTGGCTCCTGTGGACAGTCTGGCCCTCAGGGCGAACCCCAGGGAGGCCACACACTGCGTCTGTAGGCTTGTCCTTGCCAGTCAGTCCCTGTGAGGGCCAGCACCCCGCGTCTGCCCACACAGGGGGGCAGCCTGCACTGTCCTTTAGCAGCAGAACTGTTTGCTCCCTTCTCCCATGTACCGCCTCTCCCCCCCACTGCCATTGTTCTCCTTCCCCCTTTTTTGTTTTCTCTCTCCTAGGCCTCGGGCAGGCCTGCGGTTTGTAGTACACCCATCCTTGTTGGTATCTGGTTCCGGAGTCTGTGGGTGGTAAACCTCCAACTGCTGCCTTGGCCTGAGGGGACAGACACCAAGAAGTGAAGGATGAGTTGAGGCATTCCTGAAATCTTTCAAGATAAAAATAGAGGAGACTCTCCTCGGACTGGGGCACTTTAAGTGCTTCTGCCTGAAGGTGGAGACTGTTAATGACCTTTCAGGAAATCAGTGCTGTAATGCTGTGACAATGGCTTTCACTGAAACACCTGGACACCCCCTTGGAGGGGAGTCCGGGCACAGAAATGGGCGACTTATTTTAGCTCCTCCTTTAGTTGGTAAACCGCAGCTATATTCTGTGATAGATTAGTGTTGGGCAGCAGTAAGTTTTGTCCTGAGGAGGAAAGTACAACAAAACCTATTTTGGGTTGTCAGCTGACATTTGAATACAAAGCTTTGTCAGGAATGCCACCATGTTGGTTTACTTGGAAAAGAGCTTTGTTTTACAGGTCCAGGAAGTTACGTGTGAATTAAAGGGAACAAGAAGATTAGGAGGAAGGCCTGATGCACTTTTCTACATCCCTGCCAATGTACCACACACACCACTGTCATTGTATCACATACACCAGGGTCATTGTACCACAGGCAACAATGTCATACCACATACAACAGTGCAGTGTACCACATACAACGGTGTCATTGTACCACATACAACGATACAATGCGTCATGTACAGCAGTGCCATCTGCTGTCTCTCCAGGGCTGTTCCCACTCACCTTGCAGAGGGCATTTCTCTGTCTTCATCATTTTGTTGTAACCTTTCCTTGAAGGGATATTTTTTTTGTTTAATTTCCTTCTGTTCCATGTAGTTTTAATATCAGGCTATGAGTAAAATTTAAAAAAAAAACACACAGAAATATAGTAAGATTTAAGAAAAATGTAAGGTTACCGCTTCACACCCACTAGCACAGCAATCATAAGAAAAGTGGATAATAACCCGTGTTGTTGAGGATGTGGAGAAATTGGAACCCCACACACTGCTGGTGGGAAAGGAAGATGGTGTAGCCGCTTTGGAAAATAGTTTGGCAGTGGCTCAAGAGGTTGATAAGCATAGAGTTATTTTATGACCCAGCCATTCCCCCTTTAGGTACATACCCAAGAGAATTGAAAACATATGTCCACACAAAAACATGAGCATGAATATTCATAGCAGCATTATTCATAACAGCCCCACACCCAGATGTCCATCAGTGGGTGAACGGATCGATAAACAAAATGTGGTCTTCCCATAAAATGGAATATCATGCAGCCATAGAAAGGAATGAGGCACCAACACATGCCACACGGATGGACCTTAAAAACGTTATGCTAAAGGAAAGAATCCAGCCACAAGAGGCCACATAGAATTTTATTCGCATGAAATTTCCAGAATAGACCAATCTGTAGCGATGGAAAGTAGATTAGCAGGTGCTGTGGCGTGGGGCAGGGTGCTAGAGGGATTGGAGGGTGACAGCCAAAGAGTAGGGGGTTTCTTTTTGGGTTGATGAAAACGTTCTAAAATTGTGATGATAGTTGCACAACTCTGAATATACTAAAGCCCATTGAATTAGATACTTTAAATGGGGGAATGGTGTGGCATGTGAGTTATATTTCAATAAAGCTATTCTTTTAAAAAAAGTAGGGTTAGTACCTATTGGAGAATTCTATCCCTCTTCTTTTTTAAATTTTTAAATTGGTTTTCGGCCACGCCACTGTGCGCTTGTGGGATCTTAGTTCCCTGGCGAGGGGATTGAACCTGTGCCCTCGGCAGTGGGAGTGCAGGGTCCTAACCACTGGACCGCCAGGGAATTCAATTCTATCCCTCTTCTCATGCTCAGCTAACACTTTTTCACAGGCAGGGCTAGAGTTTGTCAGTCTGATGATGATGGTAGAGGCCTGGCAGCGTTAGGTCCTCTGCCCCACGCGTGACATTTATCACCTCGTTTAATTCTTAACAATGATCTGTGCGGGAATAACTTTCCTGATTTTGTAAATGTGGAGACAAAGGTTCAGGAAGGTAGAGTTATTGCTGAGGTCACACAGCTAGGATTCAAACCTCGGTCAACCTTCATACCCCACTCTCCTAAAGTTGATGCTCCTGTGACTGTGTGTGTGAAGCACAGGCGGGCTTAGGTGGGCACCTGCCCTCACCTGATTGGGATCACGTGGACTCAGAGTGGAGCTGGAGTGGTCGCCCTTGGACGAGCATCTGGAGGGCTGGGATCTGCGGTCCTGCTGTTTAAGCACGCTCCCTCCTGGCTTGATCACTGGCCTCTTGACAAGCAGAGACGCTTTAGTACATGGAAGAGCAGACTCAGGGCCCAGGGAACCTGACTTCACATTGACCCTGAGAGGGCGTGTTATTAGCCACGTTTTAGAGAAAAGGAAACAGGCTCCGAGGAGAGAAGGAATGCGGAGTGATGTGAGGGTGGCGGTGAGGCTGCTCTCCATCGCGGGCAGCAGGAACCTTTATTAGGAGCACGTTTGTCACGGTGGGGTCCCCTGACCCTGGCATCAGAAGCAGCCAGGGTGCACGAGCCCAGTCCAGACCCACTGAGTCAGTCTCTGGGAGGTAGGTCCGGGAATGTGTATTTGTTGAGGCCCCAGGTGATTTCAGGGCGTGCTGTCTGCAAACCACTGACCTAGAGACGCCAGAGGAGGGGCTGCGCCCTGGTCCCTGGTCCCAGGGCTTCAGTTGTCATTTCACAGGCTCTTGAGGTGAAGTGTTAGACAGACCTGACCCTCGATCGTGTGACTCCGACCCTGGGCCTCTGAATATGTGTAGCATCAGAGGGTGGCAGTGAGAGACGTCCTCGGGGTGATACACTCTGACCCCTCATTTTGTGGGTGAAGCTCCCAGACAGTGAGAAGCTTGCTCTGGGCCATGGACTTAGCATCAGAACCCACATTTTCTTGCTGTTTCTAGCAGACTTTATGCTTTCCTGCATCCTCCTTCCAGATACTGTCCCAAATGAACTCCCCAAACTGTATTCTTGCAGGGAAGAATCAGAAAGTGGGAGCGGGGCTGTTGGAGGAGAAAGGGGAGCGGTAGCGTTAGCCTGAGAAGGGTTGGAGAAGGGACGCGCTGGAGCTGAGTCCTTCCTGGGTTTGGCCTCTGTCCTCATTTCAGCCCCTCCTCTGGTCTCACGGTGGCTCTGGGACGCACGTATTATGTCTTTATTGGATGTGAAGAAACTGAGGCATAGAGGGGTCAGGGGACTTATCCCACATCATACAGTTGGGGTTTGACCCCAGGAGTGTCTGAGTTCAAGTCTGTCACCTGTCAGCCACACCTGTTTCTGCCTCCAAAGATGGGCAGCCTAGGGTGCTGGGTAGGGATGGGCCACCTGAGAGCAGTTTTTGTTGTGTCATTTTTGTGTTACAATGGGCGACCTCATTGGCCACGAGGACCCAGCAGCACCGAGCTTTGAGGAGAAAGAAGGCCTGCCCGGAAGTCCCTGCGGGCCAAGCCCTCTCCCTGCAGCCTGACTTTTTATGGTCGAATTTCAGTTTTCCAGCCTCTCCCACTCACCCTGAAGACCCACATCCCATAAAGGGCAGCAGGTGTTATTAGAGGGGCAAGAAGGGGAGAGTGGTCCCGCCAGGCAGGCTTCTCCCATTCCGGAGGAATTTGTCCTGGGGTGGGGATCCCTATTGATATCAAGGGTCCCTGTCCAGCTCTGCAGCTCTGGCCACAAGCATTTGGACGCCTTCTGGTGCCTAGAATCAGAAGGTGAGGCAAAACCCAGGACTGCAAAGCATCTATTAAGCAGTTATTAGGGCAGAAAGTAATTGCAGTTCTAACTTCGCCCTTTTCACAAAGGGAGACTCTAAACTGATTAAGAGGAGAGGGGGTTTCAGGAGGTCACTGAGGAAGCAGGTCACGTATAGAGCATGTTGGAGATGGGCAGCACAGACCTTCGATTCTCAGGTCATCTCTGGGACTCAGTGTCCTGGGTGACTGGCCTCTGAGCCTCAGATAGTGAAGGTGGGACCAGCGGTTCGCAGCCTTAACCATTCAAGGGAATCACATGTGGAGCCTTTTTAAAAAAACTTTATTGAGGAATAATTGACAAATATAATCGTATATATTTAAAATGTACAACATAATGATTTGATATATTGATACATACTCATTGTAGAATGATTACCAAGATCAAGATAATTAACACATCTATTATCTCACACAGTTAACTCACTGTGTGCCCGCGCGTGCGCGCGCACATGTGTGGTGGGAATGCTTAAGATTTACTTTCAGCAGCTTCAGGTCCACGATACCATATTATTAACTAGTCACCACGTTGTGTATTACCCACAGAACTTATTCTTCTGATAATTGAAATTTATACCCTTTGACATTTCCCCCTCCTTCCAACCCCTGATGACCACCATTCTATTTTCTGTTTCTATGAAATTGGATTTAAAAAAAAAATCCACATATAAGTGATATCATAAGTATTTGTCTTTCTCGATCTGGGTTATCTCCAAATTCATCCATGTTGTCGCAAATGACAGGATTTCATTCTTTTCTTATGTTGGAGTAATATTCCATTGTATATATGTGCCACATTTTCTTTATTCATTCACCTGTTGAAGGACATTTTAAGTTGTTTCCATATCTTGGCTATTGTGAATAATGCTGCAGTGAACATGGGTGTATGGATATTTCTTTGAGATACTGATTTCAGTTCCTTCAGATATAACCCAGGATTGGGATTGCTGGGTCACAGGGTAGTTAAATTTTTACTTCTTTGAGGAACCGCCATACTGTTTTCCATAATGGCTGCATCAGTTTACATTTCCATCAGTAGTGTATAAGGGTTCCCTTTTCTCCACATCCACACCGACACTTGTTATCTTTTGTCTTTTTGATAATAGCCATCCTAGCAGGTGTGAGGTGGTTTTGATTTGCATTTCCCTGATGATTAGTGATGTTGAGCACCTTCTCATATAACTTTTGTATGCCTTTGGAAAAATGTCTATTCAGGTCCTTTGCCTGTTTTTAAATTGGATTATTTGCTTTTTTGCTATTGAGTTGTATGAGTTCTTTGTATATTTTCAGGTATACAATTTGTGAATATTTTCTCCCATCCTGTAGGCTGACTTTTAAAATTATTGCTTGTTTGCTTTGCTGTGTAGAAGCTCTTTAGTTTGATACAGTTCCAGTTGTTTATTTTAGCTTCTGTTGCCTGTACTTTTGATATCTTATCTAAGAAGTGATTGCCAAGACCACTGTCAAAGATCTTTTTCCCTATGTTTTCCTCCAGGAGTTTTACAGTTTCAGTTCTTATATTTAAGTCTTTGATCCATTTTGAGATAATCTTTTTGTGTGGTGTAAGATAATGGTCCATTCTTTTGCATGTAGATATCTGGTTTTCTTTGCACCATTTGTTAGAAGAGATTATTCTTTCTCCAGTGTGGATTTTTGGTACCCTTTCAAAAATTAGTTGACCATATATGTGTGGGTGTATCCCTGGGCTCTCTATTCTGTTCCACCGGTCTATGTGACTGTTTTTATGCCAGTACCATACTTATTTGATTACTGTAGCTTTGTAATATAGTCTGAAATCAGGACATATGAT
This sequence comes from Tursiops truncatus, assembly GCF_011762595.2. NCBI lineage: Eukaryota > Metazoa > Chordata > Mammalia > Artiodactyla > Delphinidae > Tursiops > Tursiops truncatus. Next base: position 134,992,413 of record NC_047037.1, on the reverse strand, counting down.
ACCTCCATCTTTGTTCTTCTTTCTCATGATTACTGTGGCTCTTCAGGGTCTTTTGTGGTTCCATACAAATTTTAGGGTAGTTTTTTTTCTTTTTCTGTGAAAAATGCCATTAGAATTTTGATAGGAATTGCACTGAATCTCTAGAACACTTTGGGTAGTATGGACATTTTCATAATATTAATTATTCCAATCCATGAACATGGAATATATTTACATTTATTTGTGTCTTCTTCAGTCTGTTTCAACACTGTCTTATAGTTTTAAGTACAGGTCTTTCACATCCTTGCTTAATTTATTCCTAAGTATTTTATAGTTTTTGATGTTTCTGTAAATGAGATTGCTTTCTTAATTTGTCTTTCAGATAGTTTGTTATTAGTGTATAGAAATGCAACTGCTTTCCGATGTTGATTTTGTATCCTGCAATTTATTTATTAGTTCTAACAGATTTTTGGTGAATCTTTAGGGTTATCTATGTCTAAGATTATATCTGCAAACATAATTTTGCTACTTCGTTTTTGAGTTGGATGCCTTTTCTTTTTCTTGCCTAATTGCTAAGGCTAGGACTTCCAGTACTATGTTGAATAGAAATGGTGAGAGTAGGTATCCTTGTCTTGTTCCTGATCTTAGAGGAAAGGCTTTAAAATTTTACCATTGAGTATGATGTAGCTGTGGACTTTTCATATATGGCCTTTATTATGCTGAGAAACATTTCTTTTATAGTTGATTTGTTGAGAGTTTTTATCATGAAAGGATGTTAAATTTTGTCAAATGCTTTTTCTGCATCTATTGAAATGATCATTTGATTATTATCCTTCATTCCATTAATGTGATGTATCGCATTTATTGATTTACATATGTTCAATTATCCATGCATCCCAAGGATGAATCCCACTTAATCATGGTTTGTGATCATTTTAATGTTCTTCTTTTTTTTTTTGTGGTACGCGGGCCTCTCACTGTTGTGGCCTCTCCCGTTGAGGAGCACAGGCTCCGGACACGCAGGCTCAGCGGCCATGGCTCACGGGCCTAGCCGCTCTGCAGCATGTGGGATCTTCCCGGACCGGGGCACGAACCCGTGTCCCCTGCATCGGCAGGCAGATTCTCAACCACTGCGCCACCAGGAAAGCCCTCAATGTGTTCTTGAATTCAGTTTGCTAGTATCTTGGTGAGGATTTTTGCATCTGTGTTCAACCTCTGATGATTGACCTATAATTTTCTTTTCTTGTAGTGTCCTTGTCTGGCTTTTGTATCTGGGTAATGCTGATCTTGTAAAACGAGTTTGGAAGTTTTCCTTCCCCTTCAGTTTTTTAGAAGAGTTTGAAAAGGATTGGCATTAATTTTTCTTTAAATGTTTGGTAGGATTCACCTGTGAAGTCATCTGGGCTTTTATTTGTTGGAGATTTTTGATTACCCATAATCTCCTTACTCATTATCGGTCTGTTCATACTTTCTATTAATTCATGATTCATTCTTTCATTCATTAATTCATTCATTCATTCTTGGTAAGTTGTGTGTTTCTAGGAAATTATCCATTTCTTCTAAATTAATTCATTAGCATATAGTTGTTCATGGTAGTCTCTTATGATCCTTTGAATTTCTGTGGTATCAGTTATAATGTCTCTTATTTCATTTATAATTTTATTAATTTGAGTAGTCTCTTTTTTTTTTCTTAGTCTAGCTAAAGGCTTGTCAATTTTGTTTATGTTTTCAGAAAACCAACTCTTAGTTTTGTTGATCTTTTTCTATTGTCTTTCTCATCTCTATTTCCTTTATTTATATTCTAATTTTTATTTCATTCCTTATGCTAACTTTGGGCTTAGTTTATTTTTCCTTTTCTAGTTCCTTCAGGAGTAAGGTTAGGTTGTTTATTTGAGATCTTTTTTCTTAATGTAGGCATTCATTGCTATAAACTTCCCTCTTAGAACCACTTTTGCTGCATCGCATAAGTTTTTGTATGCTGTGTTTCTATTATTGTTTGTCTCTAGATATGTTTTTATTCCTTCTTTGACCTGTTGGTTGTTCAGAAGTGTGTTGTTTAATTTCCACGTATTTGTGAAGTTTCCAGCTTTCCTCGTTACTGATTTCTAGTCTCATACCATTGTGGTTGGAAAAGATACTCAATATGATTTCAGTCTGCTTAAATTTATTAAGACTTGTTTTGTGACCTAACATGATTTACCCTGGAGAATGTTTCATGTGTGCTAGAGATGAATGTTGGATGGAATGTTCTTTACATGTCTATTAGGTCTATTTGATTGAAAGTGTCTTTCAAGTCCATCTTTAAAATTGATTCTCTCTGGATGATCTACCCATTGTTTAAGGTGAGGTATTGAAATCACCCACGATTATTGCATTGCTATCTGTTTTTTGCCTTCAGCTTTATTAATAATTGTTTAATATATTTAGGTGCTTCAATACTGGGTGCATATATGTTTACAATTGTTATAGCCTCTTGATTAATTAACCCCTTTATCATTATAACAATATAATGACCTTCTTTGTCTTTTGTTACAATGTTTGACTTAAAGTCTATATTGTGTGATATAAGTATAGCTGTCTCAGCTCTCTTGGTTTCCATTTACATAAAATATCTTCACTTTCAGCCTGTGTCTTTAAAGCTTACATGACTCTTTTCTAAGCAGTATATATAGTTGGGTTTTGTTTTTTTATCCATTCAGTTACTTTTTGCCTTTTAAATAGAAAATTTAAACCATTTGCATTTAGAGTAGTTATTGATAGGCAATGACTTACCATTGCTATTTCATTAATTTCTTTCTAATTGTTTTGTAGTTTCTTTGTTCCTCTCTTCCTTTTTTGCTGTCTTTCTTTGTGAGTTGATTTTTTTTATAGTGGTATGCTTTGATTCTTTTTTTCTTTATCACTTATGTATCTATACAGCAGATAGTTTTTGCTTTGTGGTTGCCATGAGGCTTCCATAATACATCTTGTTGTGATAACTGTTAAGCTTATAACTTAACTTCAGTTGCATAAAAGTGTTCCACACATTTACTTGCTCCCACCCTCAACTTATATTGTTGTTGTCCCAATTTACAACTTTTTATATTATGTATCCATTAACAAAATATTGTAGCTATAATTATTTTTAAGACTTTTGTCTCTTAGCCTATATGCTAGAGTTCAAACTGACTTACACACCACCATTACAGTATTAGGGTATTTTGAATTCTACTATACCTTTACCAGTAAAGTTGATACTTCCATGTTTTCATGTTACTGATTAGTGTCTTTTTGTTTCAGCTTGAAGAACTCCCCTTAGCATTTCTTGTAAGGCAGGTCTAGTGCTGATAAATTCCCTCAGCTTTTGTTTTTCTGGGAAAGTCTTTATTTCTCCTTCACTAATGAAGTACAGTTATGCTAGATAAAGTATTCTTGGTGAATAGTTTATTTCCTTGAGCATTTTGAATGTGTCATCCCCTCTTCTGGCCTGCACGGTTTCTGCTGAGAAATTTGCTGATAGCCTTATTGGGATTCCCTTGTATGTGATGAGTCCCTTTTCTCTTTCTGTTTTAAAATTTCTCTCTTTGTCTTTGATTTTTGAGAGGTTAATTATAATGTATCTTGGTGAATATCTCTTTGGGTTATATCTATTTGGGGACCTTTGGGTTTTATGTACCTGGATGGCCATGTCTCTCCCCAGATTTAGGAATTTTTCAGCTATGATTTCTTTAAATATGTTTCTGTCCTTTTCTTTCTCTCTTCTTTTGTTTTGTTTTGTTTTGTTTGATAGTATCCCATAATTCACATAAGTTTTCTTCAGTCTTTTTCAATCTAATTTTTTTCTCCTCTGTCTGGATAATATCAACAAATCTATCTTGGAGTTCACAGATTCTTTTTTTTTTTTCACTTTTTAAAATTTTATCTTTGGCTGCATTGGGTCTTTGTTGCTGTGCACGGGCTTTCTCGGGTTGCTGAGAGCGGGGGCTACTCTTCGTTGCTGTGCGCGGGCTTCTCACTGCGGTGGCTTCTCTTGTTGCGGAGCACGGGCTCTAGGCTTGTGGGCTTCAGTAGTTGCAGCATGCAGGCTCAGTAGTTGTGGCTTGTGGGCTCTAGAGTGCAGTCTCAGTACTTGTGGCGCATGGGCTTAGTTGCTCCGTGCCATGTGGGGTCTTCCTGGATCAGGTATCGAACCCGCGTCCCCTGCATTGGCAGGTGGATTCTTAACCACTGCGCCACCAGGGAAGTCCCAGTTCACAGATTCTTTATTCTGCCTGAGAACTTCAACAGCTCTCTATTGCATTTCTTCATTCCATTCATTGTGGTCTTCAGCTTCAGAGTTTGTTTGGTTCTTTTTAAAAATGATTTCTGTCTGTTGAACTTATTTTTTTCATTTATTGTTTTCCTGAATTCGTTAAGTTGTGTTCTCCTAAATCCTGCTGAACTTCCTAAAATAATAATTATTTATTTATTTATTTTTGGCGGTATGTGGGCCTCTCACTGCTGTGGCCTCTCCTGTTGCGGAGCACAGGCTCCGGATGCGCAGGCTCAGTGGCCATGGCTCACGGGCCCAGCCGCTCCGTGGCATGTGGAATCTTCCTGGACTGGGGCATGAACCTGTGTCCCCTGCATCGGCAGGCGGACTCTCAACCACTGCACCACCAGGGAAGCCCTAAAATAATTATTTTGAATTCTTTTTTTGGTAACTCGCAGATCTCCATTTCTTTGGGATTGGTTACTGGAAAATCATTATGTTCCTTTGATGGTGTCATGTTTCCTTGCTTTTTCATATATATATATATATTTTTTTGCTTTTTCATATTTCTGATGGCTTTGCATTGATGTCTGTGCATTTGAGGATGCGTTCACTTTTTGGACTGGCTTCAGTGGGAAAAGACTTTCACCTAAATGTGGTTGCAAGGGTACTAGCCTGGTGGGATACAGTGTCTTTCATTCTTGGAAGGCACAGCAGCATAGTCTCCACGTGGCTCTGTCAGCTGAGGTCATCATAGGTGCAGACTGCTGGAATATTCTGTGGCCAAGACTGCCAAGGTCCCATGGGTAGGAGTGGCAACAAGGCTTTTGGGTACTTCGGAGGTGAAGGTTGCTGGGGTCTTCTGCTTTTCCCATGGGAGCAAGTTCTAACCAATGGTTTCCCTCTTGGCTGTGGTCTGTTGTGCTGACAAACAGTAGAAGTGGAGCTGGAGTCCTGGGACCACTTGCTGAGGCAGCATCACTTGTGTCTAAAGCGTGAGCATGTACAGATGGCCTGTGGAACCAAGGTCTGGGTCTCTGGGTCTCACCACAGTGACTCTGGCTGGTGGGGGGTGGTGATGCAGCAGTGGCACAGACCCTGGGGTGACAAGGTGCAGCAATGGCTTGGTCCTCGGCCCCAGGGGGCAGGGGGCAGTAGCAGCATAGCCTGCAGATGGTGGGTTGAAGTCCCACCTTTGACCCCAGGGGGCAGTTGTAGGACGGTAGTAGCACCTACCTGGTGGTGGCTTGTTAAAACCTTGTGTTAGGATCAGGGCTCAGGGCAGCGGCAGTGCCTCTGGCAATGACAGTTCAGAGCTTTGACCTGGGACCGAGGGGCAGGGCCGGGAGCACTGATAGTGTGTTTTGGCAATGATGGTTCCGAGTGGTGGCCTGAGTCGTGGGGTTGGGGCTCAGGGCAGCCCCATCCGTGATGATTCAGAGCCAAGACCTGGGAGCTGGGTGTGAGGCTCAGGGCAGTAACAGTGTGGTACTGGTAATGGTCAGAGTGTGACCTGGGACCCAGAGGGTGGGGCAATGCCACCGGCAATGGTGGCACAAAGCTGTGACCTGAGACTGAGAGCAGGGCTCCGGGCAGCCTGGCTCCCATCACGTATATGATGATGCGCTGTGAGGTCCTGATCCCAGAGAGTGGGGTGCGGCGGTGCCTGGGGCCTCTGCGGACGGTGACAGCTCCAGCCCTAGGGAGGGGACATGGTGGTGGGCACTCGGGGCAGCTCCGTCAGCTGGGATCAGCGTTGGTGTAGACCGGGGGAGACCTCAGTAGCAAAGGCTGCAGACGTGCACAGTGGTGAGGCTTGCTGGAGCTTCTGCTTTCCTTTTCTCCAGGAGGTGGAATTCCTCTGGGGGTGATCTCCCTGGCACTCAGACGCTCTTGGCTTGAGGCTGGGGTAACACAGGTAAGATGCTTCCTGCACTTTTTTACATGGCCATCCTCGGTTTTTGAGCTCTGCAGGATTTTTGATGCTTCTTCATTGGATTCCAGAGCTTTCCCTGAGCTGTTTCTGTTGGTTTGCAGTTGTTCACTGTCTGTGAGGAGGTGAACATTGGGACCTCCTAGCCCTCCACCTTGCTGATGTCACCTCCCTCTCACATGCAGAGCTTTAAAAACTGCAGAGGCCGGAGTCCCATCCCGAGGGTCTGATTTAATTGGTCTGGGGTGTGCCAACATCCTGGGGGTCCTAAAGCTCCCAGGTGACTTTGCTCTTCACCAGAGTTTCCTTTCTGAGTCTCTGGGCTATAGGAACAAGCTCCTTTAACTTCTCCCAGCTGGAACATTCTGGATTTTCAAGCCTACAGTTACAATAGTTTTGGGAGACAGGAGAGAGAATGCCAGTTGCTGTTCCACTGAACAAGTTTATGCTGCCTAAATAATTTCTAAAATAGTACCAATCCCTGCTGAGTACAGATTAATCCAAAGTACAAGTGCTTTAACATTCATTTCAGCCAGGACAGTGAAATATGAGTGGCCAGACCACAGCAGGGGCTCAGTACTTTTTAGTTCTTTTCACAAGACACCTGTGAGTGTCCCAAGTGTTATGGTTGATGCCTGAAAAATAAGAAATGGATCTCTGAATCTGTGGGACTCTGCAGTGAGCTTGAGACACTTCCATCTTTGAACACTGGATGGCGCAAGAAGACCGCTGGGCTGAGGATGCATACTGAGGTCCTTGAGGCTACCGTCAAAATCAGGCAACAGGGAGTGTCATTTTTTTTTTTTTCCAGATGTTAGGACCCAGACAAGGCAAACAAGAACTCTATGTGTTGCTACTGGGATAAAATGCAGACTTCATATTCTCTTGTGGGCCGTTGGATCTCCTTGAGTGAGAAACGCAGACCGATAAATAATAGTTCAAGGTGATGGCTGACAGAGAAGGGACCTGGCCAGAAGTTTTCACACCAGGTAGCAGGTTTTAATTCATTTTTCACACCGGCTAGCAGCTTTTAATTTCTTCTATTCTATTTAATTTCTATCACTGGGAGCAGGGAGACAGGTCCTGACTTACAAGCAAAAAGAGCAAGGGTCGCTTTGGAGTTTAAACTGACCACCCACACAAAGAAAGGGGGGCTACTCTTGTGACCCCTCTTCTGCCAGAGGCTTCTAGAATTAGAAAGTGGTCCATTTGGTGGAGAGCTGGAAAGGAGCCACTTCTTCCCAACCAACGGGAGGGCTGCCTGTCTGTTGTTAGAGGCGTGCGTTTGATCTGAGGACAGAGCTTCAAAGTAGAGTGAAAACGACACCAGGGTGTCCTTGGACTGCTGTGTCTACAGGTGACTTGACAGGCTCCAGATCCCACATGGCTGGGGCAGTGACGTGACCCAGCACACATCACCTAGTGACTGCACAGTGGCGGGGGTGGGGGGGGCTCCTTTGAAACGATCTCTTTGGTCCGCTGGACTTTCCCAGTGCCTCTGTGATCTGTCCTTCCATCAAGATGAATTCAACTTGCAGATAGGGGAGCTCTGATCACGGTTTCTCCCTTCTCACTCTTTTCCCCTTCCACACCTCTTGCTATTTATACACATCCCAGCCTTGTCTTAAGTGGGTGTTTGTTTTCTCTTGGGCATTTCATCTAGAGCGTGGTAGCAAGACCTGGATGAGGCCCTTACTATGGTATTGAAGTTTTTCCCCTTACTTGGAGGAGTAAACTACAGATGACAGTTTCTCTGATTGGAGTTGCCTTACTGGTGGTGGCTGGCTGTTTGGGAAACAGATCCTGCTTCAGAGTATTCATGTTGGGATAATGAGCTCTTTGTGATTGTTGTGGTTCAATATTCAGGCCAGGGGACCACACCGTAGCCCAGGTTGGGAGCCGTGGCACACATGGACACAGCCATCAGCAGAAATTTTATGAAAAAGGAAATATTCTGTCTATTTACAAGGCAGTGTTTCTGATACCCGCAGGAGCAAAATCTTGGCAGTGAGCAGCTGTTAGAATTCATCATCTTTCTTTTATAGTTTGCTGGTGGCAGGAGTCTACGGGGGAGGCCACTGCCACTGAAAATGTCCCTCAGAAAGCTAACGAAGCACTGTCAGCATCTTTTATGGGGGTGGCTGGCCCTAGAACCCTGCTCCTTAAAAGCTGGTCTGGAGACCAACAGAATCAACAGTACCAGGAGCTTGTGAGAAAAGCAGAGTCTCAGGCCCTGCCCTGAACCTACTGGGAGCTAGAGAAGCAGTCCCGCAGAAGTGTGACTGGCTCTGGGGTCCAAGCCATTGTGGTAGAGAATTCCCAGTCTCCTGGACCAGTCGGTCGGACCATCAGCAAGCCATCTGGCGCAGTTGGGGGACGCCCATCCTTGACATGAGGGCGCTGTTCGCGGGGCCCTGGAGCTCTGCTGGGAGGATCCACGTGGCCAGATCCTTGGCGATTATCATAGTTTTGCCCCTTTGACTTTGGGGGACGGCTGTTCCCAAATTCCTCGGAAGTGCCAGGGGAGGTGGCCCGACGGAAGCCACCCAGCTCCTTACCCCCACCCCTTGCTGCGGCTGCTGGGCAGTCAGCTGTGGAACCCCAGTCTTCCTAACATCCATTTCTGAGGTTCACATTCACGGGGAAAAAAACAGATCCCCGTGCAGCGGTGTGGTTCTGAATTCCCTGAGCCACTGCAAATGCATGGGGGCTGGTGGGCCTCGAGTGGAAGAGTCCAGGGGCTTTCAGACCCGGCCATGGTGTTAACTTAGGAGTATAAAGGAGCCTTCATACACCTACAGCTTCTTTCTGGTCATTTCCATGAGCTGCTTTCTGACTCCCTACAGCACTAAGGTTGAGTGTGGGGATGAATTTCCTTGGAGCCTTGAAGAATGAGGCAGTGGTGGTGGTGGGGATGGATTTGGTCTTCGCTTATCTGAGGCCACCCATGGGTTCTGGGACAGAAAGACCGCAGAAGCAGAGGAGATTGCGGGAGAGATGAGCCGTGGGAAGGATCAGACAGCTTCACTCTGAGTGCTGGCTGTGCCTTTTCTTTCTTGTGGCCTGGGTTTCCTGCAGGTTCTGACATGCCCCAAGCTCAGATCCCAGCCAGCGGAGGTGCTGGCAGCCCAGGGCATTGTGGCCAGGTTGATTTCACGGCATTGTTGTCACCCATTAGCTCACATTATGCAGAAGGGGGTGGGGGCAGTGCCTGGTGTCCTTTCCTTTGTTTATAGACATATTTTTCTTCGTGAGGGGAAAAAAAGAGCTGACTCCCTTTTAAGGGACACGAAAACTGAGTTTTGTCTTCTCTTCCTATTACTGTCAAACAAAAGTCACCTTAGAACTCTCGATCACATGGGGCCTGTCACTGGCAGGAAGCGAGACCTTCCCCTGTGAATGTATAACTTACAGTAAGTTCTCAGCAGACCAAAAAAAATGCCTTTTATCATGCTCTGGTTTTTTTCCTCCCACTGTTTTATTTCACTTACAACATCACTCAGGCCCAAATGGTATTTGTCAGGAGTAATTGGCAAATGCTGGAGGCTGTGTTCAAGGCTGCCTGAATGGAAAATCTCAAAGCCATTGTCCATGTTGAAAGAAAATATCACATTTGATCTTTTTTTACGATTTCTGCAGACATGATGCGTGTCTGCATTCTTTAGCCTTAGAACCCTTTATATTTGAGGGACAAAAAAAATCCCGGCAGGAAGTAGCCCTTCACAGCTAATTTACAGTATGCCGAGAAGTAACCACAACACATGAGAAGTCATTTTAAAAACATGACCATGATTTATTTTTATTAGCCATCTAATAAACCTGCACCGCTTTGCGGGTTCTTATACATTGAATTATGACTTCAAGCTTCGCGTTTCATGTCTCCTTCTACTAGGATGTTTATTCTTCTGGATAAAAATATTCCTAAGGATGGTGGCAGCCATGCTTGGGATGCTGGGATGCCCTCTCACGCGGGCTCCATTGGAGGCTGCGTGCTTCTCTGGTGCAGGACATCATGTAACCAGCAAATGAGAATCGTCTGATCAAACTGAGTCCCAGAGAGCAGAAATGATGCATCTGAGGGCCAGGAAGTGAATGGTGACACGTCTCCCAACCCATAAGTCTTCATACTGTATCAGACAGTCCCTCTTAGGTACACAGCAGAGTGTAAATGACATAGTTTGGAGGCTTTTTAAGGTCACACAACCCAACATAAATTTGCCTTTCTCCATGTTTCACATGTGTATAAGTATGTACCTATGAGGAAATGGCACAGACCAATGACGAGGACCACAGAGCTTCCCACCTCGAATCTGTGACACGGGGATAATTCTGGAGTCATAACACACATGTTATAGAACACATGTTACAGTTGGGAGAGTGTTAGATTGAAGAACACATTTTACAGAAAACTCTGGATCAGGGGTCAGCCAGCCCCTATTTTTGTAAATAAAATTTTTTTTCTAAATGCAGACTTCTAAAAAATTGTGGTAAAATAGGTATAACATAATAAAATTTGCCATTTAACCATTTTTAAGTGTATATTCAATGACATTGAGTACAGTGTTGTGTGGCCATCACCATTATCTATTTCCAAACATTTTCTATCACCCCAACAGAAATTCTGTACCCATTAAACAATAAGTCCCCATTCCCTCCCGCCCCCCCCCCCCCGCCCCCACACCTGGTAACCTTTCATCTACTTTATGTCTCTGTAATTTTCTATTCTAGATATTTCATAGAAGTGGAATCATATAACATTTGTCTTTTTGTGTCTTGGTTTATTTCAGTTGGCATAATGTTTTTGAGGTTCATCTGTTCTAGCATATGTCAGTACTTCATTGCTCCCCCTGCTTAATTGAGGTATAATTGACAATTAAACATTGTATGTGTTTAAGGTGTACAACTTGATGATTTTGATATACATTATGAAAGAATCACCACAATCAAGCTATTTAACATATCCATCGCCTCACGTAGTTACCATCTTTTTAAAAATTAAAATTATTATGTTTGTTTTTAGTGGTGAGGACACTTAAGGTCTACCCTCTTAGCAATTTTTTTTTTCTTTTTTTTTTTTTTCCGGTATGTGGGCCTACTCACTGTTGTGGCCTCTCCCGTTACGGAGCACAGGCTCCGGACGTGCAGGCTCAGCGGCTATGGCTTACGGGCCCAGCCGCTCCGTGGCATGTGGGATCCCGCCGGACCGGGGCACGAACCCGCATCCCCTGCATCGGCAGGCGGACTCTCAACCACTGTGCCACCAGGGAAGCCCCATCCTCTTAGCAAATTTGAAAAACACATACAGTATTGTTAGCTGTGGTCACAGTGTTATACATTAGATCTTCAGAACTTAACTCACCTTGCATCATTGCTTTTTTTTTATTGTGGTAAAAACATAACATAAAATTTACCATCTTAACCATTTTAAAATGTACGGTCAGTAGTGTTTCCTATATTTAGTGTCTTGCAACAGATTTCTAGAACGTTTTCATCTTGCAGACCTGAAACTCTGTATCCGTTGAATAACACCTCCCCTTTACCCTCTCCCCTCTGCCTCTGGAACCACCATGCTACTTTTGTTTCTAAGAGTTCGACTCCTTTAGATACCTCATGTAAGTAGAATCAAGCAGTATTTGTCCTTCTGTGTCTGACTTATTTCACTCAGCATCGTGTCCTTAAGGCTCCTCCATGTTGTAGTATGTGACAGGATTGCCTTCTTTTTTATGGCTGAATAATATTCTGCTGTCCGTATATACCATATTTCGTTTATCTGTTAGTCAATTGATGGACACTTGGGCTGTTTCTACCTCTTGGCTCTTGTGAGTAACACTGCTATGAACTTGGATATGAAAGTATCTGTTTGAACATCTCCTTTCACTTTCTTTGGGTTTATACCCAGGGGTATGTTAACGAAGTCTTATTGTAACACAGCTGGATCTCTTTGTTTACCGATTGTCTATGGCAGAGTTTACAACAGCGGAGCTGAGTAGTTGTGACAGAGACCCGATGGCTCACAAATGGCTCACAAAGCTGAAAATATTTACTGTCTGGCCCTTTACAGAAAAAGTCTGCTGACTCCTGCCCTAGATCTAATCAAATATGTGCTTCCTTTGGTGGTTCTGTTGGAGAGTTCCGTCTCCTGGGAACTGGTTTTGAACAAGGCTTAGTTCTTTACCTGGTATCTTGCACTCACTTTACCAGGTATTTGGTACCTGGTATTCGGTAACACACCGGGCTTGCTCCAACCGCAGACAAGCTCTTTTGGCCCTAATACATTCGCTCTCCTCCCAGGGCCTGGACTGACAATAATGTTCTTTCCCTCCCTTAAAACCTAGAGCAAGTATGATCTGTGCTGTGGCAACACTTTTTTTTTTTCTTGCCCCGACACATATGTTTTAGTTTCCCGTGGCTGCTGTAACAAATTACCACAAACTTGGCGGCTTAAAAACAGTAGAATTTTATTCTCTCAATAAAGAATATTGGAGGCTGGCGGTCGGAAGTCCTGGAGGAAGGAAGGAGTCCTGGAGGCTGGCAGTCGGAAGTCCTGGAGGAAGGAAGGAGTCCTGGAGGCTGGAAGTCTGAAGTCCTGGAGGAAGGAAGGAGTCCTGGAGGCTGGAGGTCTGAAATCAAGGTGTCAGCAGAGTTGGCTTCTTCTGGAGGCTCTAGGGCAGAATCTGTTCCAGGTCTCTCTCCTTGCTTCTGCGGTTGCTGGCAATCCTTGGGGTTCCCTGGCTTGTAGCAGCGTCACCTTAATCTCTGCCGCTAGGGCCAACATCACCTTCCTGTGTCTCTCTGTGTATCTGCTTCTGCTTCTTTTCCATTAAAAGGACTTGGCATTGGATTGAGGGTACACCTGGTTAATCTAGGGTGATCTCCTCTTGAGATCCTTCACATAATTACATCTATAAAAACCCTATAAGGTCATATTCATGGGTACTGGTGCTTAGAACTTGGACCTTTCTTATGAGGGTGTGGTGAGGACACGGTAGAGGAGGCAAAACGTTTCCTCTGCTCTGTTAGGTTCAGTGGCTGGGGCTTGCAAATGAACTGGCAGTAGACAGACCAAGAGGAGAAAGATTTACTTTGCATGCATGTGAGTGTTGCAGGAAGGGGGACCCCTTCCAGGGCCCAAGAATGGGCTCTTGTCTAACACTCAGAAATGAATTGTCTGAGGATTCACACGTGCTGACGAAGCAAGAGACTTTATTGGGAAGGGGCGCCCGGGAGGAGAGCAGCAGGGTGAGGGAACCTAGGCGGATAGCTCTGCCGCGTGGCTCGAAGTCTCAGGTTTTATGGTGACGGGATTAGTTTCTGGGTTGCCTCTGGCCAATCATTCTGGCTCAGGGTCCTTTCTGGTGGCACACACAACTGCTCAGCCAAGATGGATTCCAGTGAGAAGGATTCTGGGAGGTTGGTAGGACATATGCACTGGCGTCTCCTCTCTTCTTTTGCCCTTTCCCGTATTCTTCCCGTTTGTGTTGGCTTGTGAGTTCCGTGTTCCTGGCTAGGATCTCCTGTCATAAAATAACTCATGCAAATTGTTGCTGTCTTTGCCTGGCCAGGGCAGGCGGTTTCAGTCAGTGTTCTCCCTAACATAAGGGCCACACAGAAAAGAAATGAAAACTCCAAAATGTAGTTAGGTTTCAGAGCTTATATGTCATTTTTTTTTTAAAAAAGGTGATATACGGTAGAGAAAAGACTAGACAAAGGAAAAGGGGTTTGTACTTCTGGGGGGAGGGTAAATTGTGGGAAGGTGAATGTTTGGGGAAACTAATGGAAGATAAGGGCTGTTTAGTAAGGTTTGTTATGCAGACCAAGTTGGCAATCTCCAGTGATAGGAATCTCTGGGGATTAAGAGATGTTCTCTTCCTGGTGTGGGGACAGGGGAGGACACCTTAACAAATGGAAGTTTATGCCCTGATTTTAGGCAAAAAGGAGGAGGGCAGAGAGTTCCTCCTGCACCTGCTGTGTCTCAGTTGCCTTCAGCGCAAAAGAGTCCTTATGCCAAAGTGGCGTGTTTTGGGGTGGCATATTCTGATCCCTTTCAACACCCTTCAACCCACCACACATATAATGGATGACATTCACATCCAGGCTATATAGCTATATATACATCTGATATAATGACACATCCCATGAGTGGACTCAGATTTTTGGAAAATACAAAGAAATCTTGCAGGGAAATAAGGCAAATGACACTGTGCTTTTTTGGGTGACTTTTATAAATACATTTATCCACATGTTAAATAAAGCAGCCATGTGATGATCTCAAAAACTGTTCACTTTGCAAAAAACTGTTGATGTGATTATTGAAAATTATTTAAAAGTGTATTTTATGGTACAGATTTTAAAAAAAATGAGTATTGATTTTGTTCTCCTTCTGTATTCCTCAGATAATTCAGTAGGCACGTGCTACAATAAATACGTTTAAATAAAGACCGTTTTGTTAAAAGTCACGATAAATGGAATTCACAGATATTTGAATGCTATTAGTAGGGAGAGATCACGTGATGGCCTTGATCTGCAGGTGGCTTTCCCTGCTTTAAGGGACACAGTCATATTCAAGCTGTTTGATTTTTTTTTTTTTGGTGGTACGTGCCTGAGAGTAAATTTGAAATAATTTGAAAGTAAATTGGAAAAAAATAAAGAATACTGAATACAGCCAGCTTGCAGATTTCTCTAGCACGCTGACTGAGGAGGGGCGTGGTAGCATTCTGTTCCCTGGTGATGCAGAGACTGCTGACACATTCTTTGCTTGTCCTTGATGTCTTTCTTACCGAAAATATATCCCTGAGTGAAATTCAAAAGAGAACAACAGAAACTGTGAAACCACACCTCGTGAGCAGTATAAATTGTAGTTCCCACAACTGTCAACTGTATCATGGGCTTTTGGGTGTGAGTGGTGGGACAGTAGTTAACTATCTCTCCTTCACCTTAAGCCAACTTTTTTTTTTCTTAATTGGAAAAGTGCATCATTATTTCCTGATTTAAAAAAGTGACATTATTTCAGGAGTAACATTAAATCTACTCTAAATTATTGAAAGAATAATTTTACATCAGAGCTGTTAAATTTTTATTAATAACAAGTTATTTGTGCACACCTTGGGCTGCCTGGGATGATGTGAAGGTTGAACTTAATATGCAAGGTGGTTTCCCTGTTGAAAAATTAGGGGCTTCTCCAGCCAGAGCACCACAGTGATACACAGCAGTGGAAATGGGAGTCACAGCTACATTTTCTGGAGAGAGATCACAGATCAGGACAAAGCAGGGGGTCCTTTTATATGAAAGCTTGCAGAGTAGGCGCTAGGAGTTCTGGGGCTGTCTAGAGCTGCATGGGTTGGAACGGGAGTGGCCAGGGCAATGCAGTCCCCTCTCTGTTGGACTGATCCTTTGAGGTGAGATTTTTGGAGTGGATCATGGAGAAACAGAGAACGTGTTAGAATTAGGATATGAAGACTTCAAGGAAACAAGCAGCCTCTCGAGCATCTATAATCAGGGGGAGGCGGGGTGAGCACACACCAAAGGGCATTGCAGACAGG
The DNA here is from genome assembly GCF_011762595.2 of Tursiops truncatus. Taxonomy (NCBI): domain Eukaryota; kingdom Metazoa; phylum Chordata; class Mammalia; order Artiodactyla; family Delphinidae; genus Tursiops; species Tursiops truncatus. The sequence continues at coordinate 134,976,731 of NC_047037.1, read as the reverse complement.
GAGGGACCTGTGACCTGCTATCACACCGAGGAAGCCACTGCAGCACTTCACACCCCTGGGGCCCTGCCTTGGCTCCCCATCAAAAGCACACCTAATTTCAGAACACGCCTCCTCCAATCTTACCATGCAAAATCCTACTCCAAAAGGAGAAGAGGGAAGGAAGTTAAGGACTGTGGGAGAGAAGCAGAGGGTTTTTATAATCACTTCGCAGCTTCTACCCAAGGGTTGTTCTGCTCTTCCCAATCATCTCGTATTCTTGGGAGCTCAGCTGTGTGTCTGCAGCTAGGAGGGATGGAGAAAGGCCGTAGTATAGAGTTGGAGAGACTTGGATTGATGTGTATCTGTCTCCGTATCACCATGTTCCCTTCCCATTAACATGTGGCACCTCCAAATCTGTGACATAACATTGCCATGTAATTTGGCAACGTGCAAAGAGAAAAGAAAATACACGGTTTGCCTGAAGTAGGAGAAATATGAAATATAATCATTCACAACAGTCATATCAATTGTAAAGCATAAATCATGACTTTTGATTCTAGTATCGTGTAAACCAATGGTTGACAAAATATGGCCCATGGACCAAATCTGGCCTGATGCTCGTTTTTTGGTAAATGTTTTATGAGAACACAGCTAAACCCATCCATTTACACAATGTCTGTGGCTGCTTTGTTCTTACAAAGGCTGATTGAATTGTTGCAACAAAGACCCTCAGGCCTGCAAAGCTGAAATATTTAGTATGAATAAATGGAAAAAGTTTGCCGACCCCAATTAAAAACTTAAGATGGAAACCAAAAGCAAAGGTGAACTACAGACACAGTCTAAGTGGTGGTCTTGTATTATAACATTAGATTGCGTCTGTACTCTCCCTTTGACTTGTTTTGCTTTCTGAGCTACTTTCATGGTAAAAGTGAAGAGCTTACTGGTAAACCTGTAGAAAACAAATGACAGTGATAGGTGGCCCCAGATGCTTTTTTTTTTTTTTTTTTTTTTTTGCGGTATGTGGGCTTCTCATTGTTGTGGCCTCTCCAGACCGGGGCACGAACCTGCGTCCCCTGCATCGGCAGGTGGACTCTCAACCACTGCGCCACCAGGGAAGCCCCCCAGATTCTTGTTTATTGTTCTCTTCCCCAAGTATCTACTGGATGTCTTCATTGTCTTCAGAGCACAAGTGGTTCCTCTATGTTCCCCAAACACTGATTCACTTTAATCAATCCCTAAAATGTGGATAAGTACTGGCTAATGGATGTTTCCAACAATTGTAATGTATCTGAAAAGCAAATAACCAGTGGTACACAATAATGAAGTCATTTATCAAATATGAGAAATCCTCGCACACAAAATTGTGAATTCTCATGATTGATGCCATGACTACAAAACAGCAGTTTTTTTTTTTGTTTTTTTTTTTTTGTGCGGGCCTCTTCTGTTGCGGAGCACAGGCTCCGGACGCACAGGCTCAGCGGCCATGGCTCACGGGCCCAGTCGCTCCGCGGCATGTGGGATCTTCCTGGACCGGGGCACGAACTCGCATCCCCTGCATCGGGAGGCGGACTCTCAACCACTGCGCCACCAGGGAAGCCTAAAACAGCAGTTTTTTACATCCTCTGATTACAGGAGCATAAATTCTATATTTCGAATACAGAAAAAGAAAAACGCCAATGTCTTACATCTTTTTAAAATTGATGTTGAATGTGCAGGGCTTTGAGACTTTGAGGAATCATGTCCAACATTGTACTGAGCAACTTTAAAGAAATAGTGGATTGAAACGCAATGAATTTAGGATGGAGAAGCAGTGGATTGTATTTCCATTCAGGCCTGTCAGGGAGTCAGTTCATCTGTTGTTTTGTTCATTTCTTGTTTTGTAATTTTGCCAATCTGACACATCTAGGAAGTGAGATTGATTTGCTCACCTTTCGGAAGAGCAGTGAGTAAAGAATCTGTTTCTAAATGATTTTTGCCATAAAATTCCATCAATTTGGACTCGTAATAGTTTAGATATAATATATCCCTGACAAGTTTTGTTTTCACATCTGTGGCCTGAGATGTGGTGTTTAATGAAGCAGAATCCCAATAGGAGTTTCCATCTTACTAGAGTTTTTGGAAGAATCTTAAATGGATCCAAGCATATACTTCACGGTGGCTCCTAAGATAATTCTGTTTCTCTCATTCTTTTGCCCAGAAGAACTCTCTTCCTCAAACATGTTTTTCTGTCCAAGCTGAGTCTCTTGGGCACCAAATCCCTCCCCCGGTTCCTCTCCCTTCTGTGGAGTGCCTTGCTCTCCCTTAGTTCCTCTTAAACCCCTCCACTCCCCCTTCCTTCCCTGAGGCCCCTTCCTGATTTCTCCTGGACCTCTGTCTTTGATTCCTGATTCCTTTCCATAAGTTCTCCTGCAAAACAAACTTTTCTCACCCACTGCACCCCACCCCCAGAGAAACCCATGCTTCTCATCATGTCACCCCCCTCCTCCTCCTTTTCCTTCCTCTTTCTCTTCACATCCTTTGGGGAACACTCTTAGGAACTTCAAATTCTCACTGTCCTTTTAAAAATTGAGAGATAATTTATGATAAAATTCACCTTTTAAAAGTATCCAATTCAGTCATTTTCAGTATATTCACGAAGCTGTGTAACTATCACTATTATGTAATCCCAGAACATTTGCATCACCCTCAAAAGAAACACCTGGTCTATTAGCAGTCACTCCCCACTTCCCCTCCCTTCAGCCCCTGGTAACCACTAATCTACTCTGTTTCTATGGCTTTGCCTATTCTGGACATTTCATGTAATAGGAATCATAGAACAGGTGGCCTTTTGTGAGTGGCTTCTTTTATTTAGCATGATGTTTTCAAAGGTCATCCATGTTTTCGCATATATCAGTACTTCCTTAATTTTTATGTGGAAGAATATTCCATTATAAGGATATACCGTATTTTGTTTATTCATTCATCAGTTGGACATTTGGGTTATTTTCATTTTGGGGCTATTTGAACATTGCTGCTATGAACATTTCTATACGAGGTTTTATGTGAACATGTGTTTTCAGTTCTCTTGGGTATATACCTAGGAGTGGAATTTTGAAGAATTGCCAAACTGTTTTCAAAAGTGGCTGTCATTTTAATTCCCACCAGCAATGTATGAGGGTTGCAGTTTCTCTGCATCCTCACCAACACTTGTTTTGTCTATCTTTTTGATTATAGCTATCCTAGTGAATATGAAATAGTATCTAATTGTGCTTTTTGTTAGCATTTCCTTGGTGACTGTGATGTTGAGCAGATTTTCATGTTTCTTATTGACCATTGTGTATCTTCTTTGGAGACATGTCTATTCAAGTCATTTGCCCATTTTTAAATTGGATTATTTGCTTTTTATTGTTGAGTTGTAAGACTTCTTTATATATTCTGTATACTAGACCCTCAACAGACATATGATTTGCAAATATCTTCTCCCATTCTGTGGGGTATCTTTTCATTTTCCTGATAGTGTCTTTTGGAACACGAAAGTTTTTGATTTTGATTAAGTCCAATCTATTTTTTTCTTTAATTGCTTGTGCTTTTGGTGTCATATCCAAGAAACCATTGTCTAATTGAAAGTCACAAAAATTTACACCCGTTTTCTTCTAAGAGTTTTATAGTTTTAGCTCTTACATGTAGGTCTTTGATTCATTTTGAACTAATTTTTGTATATGGTGTGAAGCAAAGGTCCAACTTCATTCTATTTATTTATTTGTTTATATTGCCGCACCATGCAGCATGCGATATCTTAGTTCCCCGACCAGGGATCGAACCTGTGCCCCCTGCAGTGGAAGCACGGAGTCTTAACCACTGGACCGCCAGAGAGGTCCCCCAACTTCATTCTTCTGTGTATGAATATCTAATTGTCTCAGCACCATTTGTTGAAAAGACTATAATTTTCCCATTGAATTGTCATGGTACTCTGCTGGAAGTCAATTGCTCGTAAGTGTACGGGTCTACTTCTGGACTCTCAATTCTTTTCCATTGATGTAGATGTCTGTCCTTGTGCTAATATCATACTATCTTGATTACTGTACCTTTGTAGTACATTTTGAAATTGGAAAATGTGAGCCTTCCAAATTTGTTTTTCTTTTTAAGATTTTATTATTTTTTTGGATATTCTGAGTCCCTTGAATTTCCATATGATTTTTAGGATCAATTTGTCAGTTCCTGCAAAAAAGCCAGCAAGGATTTTTAGAGGGATTGTGTTGAATCTGTAGATAATTTGAGGACTGTAACCGTTATATCAGTTACGGTTCTATCAGTCAAACAGAACTGGTAGGAGGCACACACGTACTCACACACACACAGCAGTAAGTTGGCTCCTGCAGTTGTGAGGCCTGCTAGGCAAATCTGAAGTCTGCAGGGCAGCGTGTCTAAAGAGCAGGCTGGCACTCTGGGACACGAGGAGAAATTGAAGTCCACAGGTGGAATATCTTCTACTTGGACACCTCAGTTCTATGCTTACAACTTTCAACTGATTGAATCAGGCCCGCCTGAATTATTTAAGATAATCTCGTTAACTGAAAGTCAGCTGTTTATAGAGGATAACCACATCTACAAAATACCTTCATAGCAACACCTTGATTAGTGTTTGATTGAATAACTGGGGACTGTAGCCTGGTCAAGCTGACACATAAAACTGACTTATCACCGCTACCTTGACTATATTAAGTCTCCCAATCCATGAACATGAAATATCTTTCCACTTGCTTAGATCTTTAAAAATTTATTCCAAGGAGGCTTTGTAGTTTCCATTGTATATGTCTTGCCCTTCTTTTGTTAAATTTACTCCTACCTATTTTGTTGTTTTTGATGTTATTGTAAATGGAATTGTTTTCTTATTTTCATTTTTGGATGGTTCATTGCCCTGTATAGAAATACAGTTGATTTTTGTATATTGACCTTGTATCCTACAGCCTTGCTGAACTCTTTATTAACTCTAATAGATTATTTTGTGGATTTCTTAGGATTTTCTATATATGTGATCTGCAAAGAGAGAAAGTTTTACTTCTTTCTAATGTGGATGCTTTTTATTTCTTTTTCTTGTCTAATTGCCCTGGCTAGAACCTCCAGTACAATATTGAATAGAAGTGGTGAGAGGGGCCTTCTTGTCTTGTTCCTGCTATTAGTGGCAAAGTTTTCAGTCTTTTACCATTAAGCATGATGTTAACTCTGGGTTTTTGAGATACCCTTTATCAGGTTGAGAAAGTTCCCTTCTGTTCCTACTTTATTGAGTGTTTTTATCATGAAAGGGTATTGGGGTTTGCCAAATGCCTTTTCCATGTCTAATCATATGGTTTTTATCCATTATTCTCTTAATAAGGCATATTACTTTGATTGATTTTCGTATCAACTAACCTTACATTCCTGGGATAAATCCCACTTTGTTATGGAGCATAATCCTTTTTATATGTTGCTAACGTTTTGTTGAGGATTTTTGTATCTGTATTCCTATGGGATATTGGTCTATAGTTTTTTTTTCTTGTAATATCTTTGTCTGATTTTGGTATCAGAATGCTACTGACCTTGTGGAATGAGTTTGGAAGTGTTTCCTCTTCTTTTCTTTGGAAGACTTTGTGAAGTATTGGTGTTTTTCACTGTATTTTACAGCAGAATGTAGATCTCCTCAGCCTCCATTCTAAAATGTTGAAAGAGGCAAGTGAGAAGGAATAGCCCCTTTGTGCTTCTAGATGTTGTCATCTCTGCATGATGCCTGGATCTATGCAGCCTCCTTGGGACTATGAAGGGAGTCACCCCAAGTCAACACCCTGAGGATGGCAGAGTATAAAGAAGGAAAGAATACACACTCCTTATGAGTGTGGAGACCTCCTGTCTCCAAGTCTCTTGTTATGTGAAGTAACATGTCTTTATTATTGTTTAAGCCCCTTTTGGTTCGGTTTTCGGTTATTTGCAGCTAAAAATATCTATATGATAGTTATTATTGTATCCTCTGCAATAGGAGCATTCCTTGTTTTTTAAATTTTCTTCCGCTTTCTATGTCATCGGGTTAAGACATATTGTGCCTGCAGAAAGGTATCATCAGAGGGACTAGACAGTCACTGGCTTCTGTTTAAAATAAACCAAGTACAGTCTCAAGGTTGTGTGGTCTGTAGCTCTGCCAGGGCTCTTTAGGATGTCATGACCATTAAAAAAACCCTCAAGGGGTTACCGTTTTTGCCCCTTGTATGAACGTGGGTAATATAAAGGACAAATTGAATTTGGAGAGACATACTGTGGAGCCCGAATTGTAACTCACAGAATGAACAGGTATATTAGTCAGGGTTCTCCAGAAAAACCAAACGAATAGAATTGTGAGATGGCCCCAGATTCCTGCTGCCTGGTGTACATACTCTGTATAATCCCCCTTCCTTCTTAAGTGTGGACAGGACTATGAACACCATGACTAGGTTATGCTATATGATAAAAGTGAAGGGATTTTGCAGTATATAATTAAGACTCCAAATCAGTTATCTTTGAGTTAATCCAAAGAGATTATCTTGAGTGGGCCTGACTTAATCAGGCAAGCCCTCAAAAGGGACCAAGTCCTTCTTGAAGAGGTAGATTTGAAGTGTGAGGGGACCTGTGGAGGAGGCCACGTGGCAAGGGCTAGAGTACAGCCTCAAGTAGCTGAGAGTGGTCCCCAGTTGGCAGCTAGCGAGAAAATGAGGACCTCAGTCCTATAGCTCTAAGGCAGTGCATTCTGCCGACAACCCCATGTTGCTTAGAAGTGGATCTTTCCCTCATTGAACCTCCACATGAGGGTGCACCTGGCTAACAAGTTGATTTCAGCCTTGTGAGACTGTCTCGGTCAGCTCAGGCTGCTATAACAAAAATACCATAGACTGGGTAGCTTAAACAACAGACATTTATTTCTCACTGTTCAAGATCTTGGAAGTCCAAGATCAGTGTGCTGGTGGATTCTGTGTATGGTGAAGACCCTCTTCCTGGTTTGCATGGGACTGCCTTCTTGCTATATAATCACACGGCAGAGAACGAGAGAGCTCTGGTCTCTTCTTTTTCTTACAAGGCTCTAACACTTTCGTGGGGGCCTCACCCTCATGACCCCATCTAATCTTAATTACCTTCCAGAGGTCCCATCACATTGATGATTAGAGCTTCAACATATGAATTTTGGGGTGACACAAACATTAGTCCATTAGCAGAAATCCTGAGCAAAGAACCTTGTTAAAGTATACTGGATCTTGGACTACAGAAACTGTGAAATAATACATTTGTGTTACTTTAAGCCACTAAGTTTGTTGTAATTTGTTATTCAGCAGTAGAAAATTAACATAGGTACCATTTCAAATATCGCTCCTTTATATTGAAAGAATATCTCAGTGATCAACATAAAGTAAATTACTAAAAGTAATGTTTGGCAACTCAGGAAATTACATAGATCAGATGCCCCAGCAAATTGCCTTTTCTTTCTCTTTTTTTTTTTTTCCATTAAACATTGTCACTTCTGATGGGACCTCACAGACAAGGAGAGTGTAGGGGATACTTTTTCATCTTCTCCAGGAGAGTTGGCTAGGTGTGATCAGCCCTTGGGAGGCCAGTGTATTGAGAAGCCCTTGTCCTGGTCATTGGCCAGTGGAAGCCACAGTTAGCGCTGGCTTGTACACATTTGTGGGTTCCTTCTATAGGGAGGAAATCTATTCCAGGGAAGAGCATCCAAGTTAAGGAAAGCCTCAGCATTGGGAAAGATTGCTTAAAATACACGGGACTGATACCTGGTTGAATTTTTTTCTCTATGTAATGAGATATAATTCTTTCTTGAAACCTTATTACTCAGGAAAAATTGTTCAGGCAAATCCAGTTGGCTAGGTAAGTTCCACTTGTCCTGTTAGCAGTTTGAGCATCACTCGTGGTTGTTAGGTGGAGCTCGAAGACGGTGTCCTGACTATATGTTATTAAACTGTTTCACAAAGTGATTTTTTTTAAAGACAAATGATCATCAAAACCACTGACCTTTTATTAACCTTACTCAAGAAAGTTCTTGGGATTATTTCTTAATGTTACAGATTATTATGGAACAATTTTTTTCTTTGGCTTTGATGGGATCAAAGGTAGTTGTGTACATTTCTAGTTTGTAAGGCAACAGAAGAGGCAGAGAAGTACCATACTTGTTGTTGTTGGATTGATGATGAAAATGAGAATAAGATGAAGGGTTTTTTTTTTTGTAAATGTAAAAAATGTCCAGTCATTTGTACAAATGGTTTAAAAGCCTTGAGATTTTAGGCGTGTATATTTGCAATTTTTCTCCTTTACTCATTAATTACTAATATGTTTTAATCACTGAGAACACTGTTTTGATCATTAAGAATTTACAATGTAAAGATTATTTCACGGTCGAGTTTCAAATGTTAATCACCGTAACCTAATGCATGTAAATCTCTACTGAATTGAGTTTAAAAATAAAAAGTAAATCATTAATTTGAGCTAGCATGCTTACTAGCTAGCTCAAATTAATGGAAAAAAGGAAACTGGAAACTGCCTTTTATTATTCTCTGCTGTGGCTCAAGGTCATTTCTTTTACTCAGACCTGAGAGTTTGATCCAGTCATGGAAAGAAAAATCATTCTTCTCCCTTTCTTTCCCTAAAAGTGCAGCTCTCACAGGAAACCTCTTCCAGCTTGCCTTTTCTCTTTAACTGTTCTCATCTCATCTTTAATTATTGCTGCTGCTGTGTTTTTTGTTTGCTTCTGTTTTTTAGTTTTGAGGGGAGATTGTGTCACCTGACACGAGGCACTTTGACGTCACGTAGCTTCGCTGGCTGGTGGAGCACTTTTGCGTGATGCTTTGTCATGAAAGCTTTGTATGGTATCTTCCTTTTGCTTTAACGACCTGGGCTTCTTGCTTAACTGTACTCTGATCAGGGGCCGTGTGGGGTATGGATTATAAGCATGGGTTCTAGACTGGCCCCCAGCCTTGACCTGGGTTTGGGTCCTGATGCACCACTCACTAGTTCTGTGCATGGAAAGTTTATATCCATCCTGTGCCTTCCTTTCCTCATCTGTAAATGTGGACAAGCAGAGCACTGATGTCCGAGGGCTGCTGGAAGGATGAAGTGTACCTCCGTGTGCAGCCAGGCCTGGCTGTTGTGCAGGGGCATCAGTTTCGCTGCAGAGAAAATGTGATGCCTTCATTTTGGCTGCATGACCCGATCCTCCGTGAGCCCACCCAACGGGTTATTGGGTAAAATTTTGCTTTTAGTCCCGTCCAGTTTATATCATCTCATCCAATCTAATTTAAAAGGCCACAGTTGAGTTTAAAGAGCTCCTTTAGGCAATAGCCGAAAGTGAAATTTGCTCCAATAGTCTCTCTTGGTCTTTTGCCTAAAATGGCTTTGGGTGGGAGGGGTGTTGTGTGTTTAGTGTTCTGCCCTCTGTGGTGGTTCTCCTGCCTGGAACTGGTGAACTTTCAGTCTGTTCTTTGGGCCCCGGCAGTACCTCTGGGACACATCTGCTATTTCTCCCTTGCTGGCTTTTGCTGTCTGCAGACCCCTGAGCCTGACTGTCTAGCTGGCCCCAGGCCAGGGATCCGTGTGGCCCAGGACAGCTGGTCTTCAAGGCGTCCTTCAGAATGACCCTGCTTTTTGTGCTGCCAGAATTTTTAGGGTGTGTCTGGGCCCTGGATTGGAATACGGGGCAGCCTGTAAGGTGGCTCCTTCACAGCCTGACACACGTAGTAAAGCCAGAACTCCCTGTCCTGGGTATATCCTCACTTGAACGATAGCACACCTGTTGGCTTGTAAGTTTGGACTGCGTGTTTGTGCCCCTCTGCAAATTCCTATGTTGAAACCTTACCCTCCAGCGTGATGGTTTTGTGCCTTTGAGAAGTGGTTAGGTTTAGATGAGCTCCTGAGAGTGGAGCCCCCATAATGGGATTGGTGCCCTTGTAAGAGGAAGAGACCAGAGCTTCCTCTCTCTCCCTCTGCTATGTGAGGACGCAACGAGAAAATGGATGGATGCAAACCAGGAGGAGAGCTCTCACCAGAAACTGACTGTGCTGGCACCCTTATCTCAGACTTCCCAGCCTCTACAACTGTCAGCATTAAATGTTTGTCATCTAAGCCACCCAATCTATGGTATTTTTGTTATAGCAGCAAGAATGGACCAAGGCAGTTGTTTTGACCTCCTGCCTCTTGGTTCCCTTCTCCTCACTACATTTCCCCCAGGGCCAGAAGGGGCAGGTCCTGACTAGGTCTCCCTTATAAACACTCCATGGTTTAGTCCTCCAGGCCTGGCTCTTGATACACTAATGGGGAGACAAGGAAAGCTGGGCATCCTTTCTCTGGTCAGCAGCCCAGCCTGAAAGGTTATCTCTTGCTGTGAAATCATCATTTTTAATGCGTGAAGGTGAATGTTTCCTTGGCCTATCTCTTTGCTTTCCTTATATACTTCTCATTTCCCCCCCCACCCGAAGCAGAGGGATGTCTCCAAAGATCAGAGCAAAGAGAAAAGCAAAAGAGAAAAGCATATTAATGCTTTCCAAACTGCTACCCTTGTAACACTGATGCTGGAATGAAGTTTCCTGCAGGCTGGGATTGTGTCTGCATGCTTCCCAGTGCAGCCCTAGGACCAGGCATAATTTCCAGTAACTATTTGTTGAATAATGATGATGATGAAGAATATCAGTAGAGGTCCCTATAAACAAATATATATGTACTTCTCAAACAGCTTGCCAGCAATTTGCGATAGATGCCTTATAGACATTATACCCTGAAGAAATTATGGATCCTTTGTTAATTGTGAAATAAGTAACTTTTACCTTTTTTCCATGATGAGCAGAGTCATAGAAATGATAAACCCTTGTCAAAGCAAAAATTGCAGTATACGAAGTTAAACAGGCTAGGGAGATTTTATTCAAGGCTATTGCAATAGGAGAGAGAGACTAGAACTAAGTCTGACTTCAACTCTACTGCAATAAAGGGCAGGGGGTGTTTAAAGGGCTGGGATGAGCTAGTGGAAATACACTGGAGGAAGTTAGCAGGGAGGTTGATCAATGGGATGTGTGTCGAGCACACTGAGTTATTTCCCGAGTTTGCAAATGTTTTTCTCTGTGATTAAGACCATCAAATTAGGCTCCCACCCTCCCAACAGAGACTGGGAGATAGGGCACTCTTTTCCTTGATGATTACATTTTAAGGGAATGGCTCCGAGGTCCTTGAGAAAGACATTCCTGGGTTGTAAAACTAGCAACAGGCTTTAAAAAAGATTATGTATCTCTCAAAGTGGCAGAGGAAGAATTTACAATGACAAATTTTCTAGAAAAAATGCTCTAAGTAATAGGAGGCCAGACCCTAGAGTGAGGAATAAGGTTGTCTAAACTTAAGTCAACCTGAGGGAACCATTAAGGCCATCTTCACTCTAAACCAAGTGATCAGATGGTTTCCTCTGGACAATTTAATGTAATATTATGTTTTGTACTGCTCACCTTAAACATTCCTTACTGAAGTAAAATACAGTTTACTATTTTAAGCAATAGGAGAATGTAGATCCTGACCTATAGTATGCTGTTTTGGTTAATATTTTGGGAACAGCAATCAGGAAAGAAATTGGACAGAGTAGGTCCTATCTGTGGAAGCGCTTCAGAGCTTGGATGTCATTGACAGAAAGAACTTGGCCATGATTCTTCCCAGTTTAGAAGAAGTGTTAAGTGAGGGTTTCCCCAATTACGATGCTGCTACCAGTCGTATTTATGTTGAATCAGATATCTTATGGTAAAATATATCATAAATCGACAGATATCTTTACTACAAAGATATCTGTTCTAGGGGTTATTCCTTCTTGTGTTTCCCTCACAACGGTACCTTTTCCCCTGCCATCCCATTTTGCTAATAATTATTAGTAGATCTTCATCACCATAACACTCCAGCAGCAGAGAAGTTGAAAGAAAACTTCCATGGAAGTTCGGACATGTTGCATGAAGATTTAGTCATACGAAGTAGCATGGCTTGGGGACTTAAAAGAAAGTAACACAGTGCTGGAAGCAGGGAGAAAATGATAAAGAATGAAAAGATATATGGGAAATTTAAGCTAAGAGTACTGGTTAAGAAGACACTTCGTTACTTTGATGATGTCAGGTGTGGGGCAGCTGATAGAAATGTCATGAGCTGCAAAAAAACTTGGTTACTCTGAGGTTCAGAAAAAATCTCTCTGTACGTTTTGGTTAAATGTGTTTTAAGATGCTGTTTAGTACAACCTAAGGTTGTTTCCTGGACCTGATCCCTCCTTTCAATGATCCCACGTTCTAACCTGCCCCTTGGCTGTGTTATCTCATTTGCAGAACAGCTATTTGTCAGTCCTCAGGGAGTTGTAGAGTCATGCATCTTGATGAAGAAGAATAATAAGTACCGTGGGCCAATAGTGATTCGGTGCCGGAAGCTGTAATTCCCTCATTGGCTAGTCACATTCGATGATTTACATAGACTTTATGATCTTGGACTAAGTGCCTTCTGGATTGTCTCATTGCTTATTAAAATAATAACGGCTATTAAATTTAACAACAGCAGTTTTTCAGATCATAAGGACATTGTGTGAAAAGCCCTTGTCTTTTATTTATTAAATGCTGTATCTGCATTTTTTCCCCATCAGAAGCTAAATACAGATGGTTTTTAAGATATATATTTTGACTTACTTTATCATTTGGATCTGAAATGAATGTCCAAGGGTTTCTGGTGGAGGGGAAGCCCCTTTAAATTATGTTAAAAGATAGAGGTTAGGAAGATAATTTACTTTCCATAAATGTAGTGCTTTTATTATATCTATCTACCTGTCTGTCGATCGATCGATAGGTAGGTAGATAGGTAGATAGATAGTTGATTTATTTCAGGGGTGTGGTTTAACCCATGGTATTTGTACATTGATGGTTTTATGGGTCAAGTTAAAAGAGAGTAATACCTTAAACTTCTCCATCACTCTACAGCATTAAAAAAAATTAATTAATTAATTTTATTTTTGGCTGCGTTGGGTCTTCGTTGCTGCACGCGGGCTTTCTCTAGTTGTGGCGAGCGGGGGCTACTCTTCATTGTGGCTTCTCACTGTGGTGTCTTCTCTTGTTGCGGAGCACGGGCTCTAGGCTCGTGGGCTTCAGTAGTTGCAGCACACAGGCTCAGTAGTTGTGGCTTGCTGGCTCTAGAGCATGGGCTCTAGAGTGCAGGCTCAGAAGATGTGGTGCATGGGCTTAGTTGCTCTGTGGCATGTTGGATCTTCCTGGACCAGGGCTCAAACCTGTGTCCCCTGCATTGGCAGGTGGATTCTTAACCACTGCCACCAGGGAAGTCCCCATTCTACAGCATTTTAACAGTTGGTTCTGTTAATATTTCTGGTATATCCTCTGTTATGGTCTGCACTGTGTTCCCACAAATTGATATGTTGAAGCTCTAACCCTCAGTGTGACTGTATTTGGAGATAGGATCTTTAAGGAGATAATTAAGGCTAAGTGAGTGTGATGGTTAATTTTATATGTCACCTTGACTCGGAGAAGGGATGTTGAGGCGGTTGGTAAAACATTCTTTCTGGATGTGTCTGAGAGTGTTCTAGAGGAGACTAGCATTTGAATTGGTGAACTCTGTAAGGCAGCCTGCCCTCCCCAGTGTGGGTGGGTGTCATCCAATTCATTGGGTGCCTAAATAGAACTAAAAGACAGAGGAAGAGTGGATTCACTTTCTGCTTCAACTGAGACATTCACCTTCTCCTGACCTCGGATATTGGCACCCTTGGTTCTCTTGGTTTTGGACTCCGATCGGGACGTACATCACCAGCCCCTTGATTCTCAGGCCTTTGAACTCAACAGAATTACACCACTGGCTCTCCTGGGTCTCCAGCTTGCAGGCAGCAGATTGTGGGACTTCCTGGCCCCCTTAACCATGTGAGCCAATTACTATAATAAGTCTCTTCTCTATCCTATTGGTTCTGTTTCTCTGGAAAACTCCACTAATACAATAAAGTCATGAGGGTGGGCACTATTCCAACTGGACTGGTTTCCTAAGAAGAGGTAAAGACACCAGGGATGTGTGCACAGGGAAAGGCCATGTGAGGACACAGTGAGAAGACGGCAGTCTGCAAGCCAAGGAGAGAGGCCTCAGGAAAAACCAACCCTACTGACACTGTGATCTTGGACTTCTAGGCTCCAGAACTGTGAGAAGATAAATGCCTGTTGTTTAAGCCATTTAGCTGTGGAATTTTGCTATGGCAGCCCAGGCAGGCTAATAGATCCTCTTATAAAGGAAACAAGTGTTGGGCCAGGACTCAGGAAATGCTCCAACAGATCAAAGCCACAATGCAAGTACTTAATCCCCTATCCCACTGAAAACGTCTTTTCCCTTCAGTAATTTGCATCTGAAGAATCAAAAAAATGATGGAAAATGGAATTACCAAAGTGACTATGTGCAAAAGATGAGAAGTATAAGAAGTTTTTCTTCCTTTGGTGGGTGAATGAACCCTAGTTCTGTCGGCTGTGTAGGCTCTTCTGGGGTTCCTTCACTTAATAATGAGTTTTATTGATTTGGTAGAGCAAGTGTTACGGAAGTGAAAGATGAAGAGATTGTTCACATGCACAAAGAAAACACAGAAAAAAAGCACAAAGAGATGCTTTTTTACTTTTTGAAATTGAAGTATAGTTGATTTACAATGTTGTGTTTGTTTCAGGTGTACAGCAAAGTGATTCAGATATATAGATTCTTTCTCAGATTCTTTTCCCTTATAGGTTATTAGAAAATATTGAGTATAGCTTCCTGTGCTAGACAGTAGGTCCTTATTGATTATCTGTTTTACATACAGTAGTGTGTATATATTAATCCCAAATTCCTAATTTTTTCCTCTCCTCCTTTCCACTTTGGTAACCTCTGGTTTGTTTTCTATGTCTGTGGGTCTGTTTTGTAAATAAGTTCATTTGTATGCTGTTTAAAATTTAGATTCCACATATAAGTGATATCATACAGTATTTGTCTTTGTCACGTAGTAGTACTCCCTGACCATGCCATCCAGCTAGAATTTTCCCCTTCAAGTGTCTACTGGATACCGCAGATCCCACAGTCGGCCCATTTACCTGTAGCTCTGTGCAGTTCTGGTCCTATTCCTAAAATGACGTCACAATATTTAAGAAGCGACCGGAATTCTTAGTTATTTTTACTTGCAATTTCAAGGCTTTTTCCTTTCCCCAAATCTCCTTGGGCTATAAATTAATCTTAGTCAAAACATGCTTTTAAGAGAAGGGGACTCAAAGTAGGACAACGACTTGTTCTTTCTGAAATTGCATATAATTTAAAGTGGTATAACCTTTGAAGGGGAAATGTGATCTGTTCAGACCATCGCAGTGGTATTTAAGGAGGCTCTCTGTCTGAAAGCCCCATCTCAAAGAAGGCAGGTATTTGGTTTCAAATGATCAAAACAGCCTTGTACTCTTCTTGGAGTTATTTTGACATCTAAGTAATAGTTCTGGCATTTCTTTCAGAGTGTAAATCAATAACGTTGACTTAGTGCATTCTTTCCTCTTATTTTCTTTCCTTACGCTTTTATAACCTTAGATCAAGTATTAATAATTATTTTAAGCCTTAGCTTAGGTTTGGTCCTTTGCCACTTAGTGATGCAGGAGGTACCTCCCCCTCCCCCCTCCCTTTATCAGTTGCCTGGCTCTTCCAGAATATTCCCTTTCTGGGACAAAGGCAGGTAAGTGGGTTTAGCGGTGGCCTTGGACACGTTTCTCTTTCCTCTTTTCCAGTTCTCACAGTATTAGAGCACGTACATCTTTCTCCCATTTTTACCACACTTTGCTATCCTTACTTCTCCCTCGTCTCTCACCGGTGTTTCTGAACGCTGTTCTGCCTCAGAATCCCTGGTGCTTGTTGAAGCTGCCATTCTTGGGCTTCACCCCAGGCCCAAAGAATCCAAATCTCTGGATGAGGACCCAGAAGGTGCAGTGTAACAAGGACCCAGCGGTGCTTTCAGCATTAATGTCTGAGACTCACTTCCTGCTTTCCCAATTCTCTTCTCTTCCTTCCGGTGACACCCTAAGTAGCGATTGATTCACTAGCCTCTAATATGACTGTTATTGTATTTTCAAAAATGTTTGCACCAGCTCCCCAATTTTTTGTTTTTTGTTCTTGGCCTTCATGCCTCCATTTAATGGCCAAGCCATCAGTGCCCAGATGATGCCCATGCCCCCATAGGGGAGTCCTCCCTCCTGCCCGGTATCCCCTGAAGAGTCCACCCAGGCTCTACAGGGAGACAGTGTGGTGTAGGAGGGTGCTGGGGGTGGGCATGAGGGGGCAGAGAGACGTGAAAGGCGGTGGGAGAGGTTTTGGGTCTTCAGACCTAGGTTTGATGAACAATTCTGCCGTATAACCAGCTGAATGACCTTGGTATATTTGACCTTATGAAAGCCAGATTTCTCAGCTCTCACAGGGTGGTGGGGATGGGCAGGAACCTGGGGGATACTCTACAGTGCAGGGCTGTTAGGAGGATAAAATGAAACAATGTATGTAGCGCTAGGAGGCGAGACCACATGGTAACTTTGGTTATTCTTTAGTTTATTCCTTTTAGCTTCATTCCTGCACTTTTGTCTTGGGTTGGCTCAGCTCCTTATCTTTTTCTTTGTTATCCCCTCAGATATGACAGTTACCTTCTTAAATTCTCATCCTTTTTTTTTTTTTTTTTAATAAATTTGTTTATTTATTTTTGGCTGTGTTGGGTCTTCATTGCTGCACGTGGGCTTTCTCTAGTTGCGGTGAGCGGGGGCTACTCTTCGTTGCGGTGCGCGGGCTTCTTATTGCAGGGGCTTCTCTTGTTGCGGAGCACGGGCTCTAGGCACGCAGGCTTCAGTAGTTGTGGCACATGGAGTCAGTAGTTGTGGAGCACGGGCTTAGTTGCTCCTCGGCACATGGGATCTTCCCGGACCAGGGATCAAACGTGTGTCCCCTGCAATGGCCAGCAGATTCTTAACCACTGCACCACCAGGGAAGTCCCAATTTTCATCGTTGCGTCTTCTTTTTCAGATACCCCTCTCTAAAATGACTACAGCTTATTCCAACCTTTAATTCTTGATCTTGAGGTAATGGTCTAGAAATTTCTCAAGCTAAGAGTCTTGGTAGATATCTGCTGTTCTGGTCTGTTTCGCACCCATCCCTTCCACAATAGCACTTCTCTTCACCTGTGGGGTCCTGCCATTCCTCCCCCATCATGTGTTGCTGGCTGGCCTATGGGCGTCTGACTCAGGTGTGTGCCATTGTCCTTCCCACCGTAGTGATTGGTCCCAGGCATTGTCATGGGACACGAGCGGGGCCTATTAGTGTTGTTTTCTGTAGATGTATACATTGGACTTGCAGAGAGAGCTTGCTGTTTGGAACTCCAAGTCTGCTCTAAGATCCCTTCAGGCTGCTGACGCTTGCTTGCGGGTGGGGTGGCGAGTAGGAGTGGGGGAAGAAGACAGTGTCTGTTGCCTCTGGGTCTTGTCGTGTCCTGAGGCTCACTCCCCTTTTCCTGGTAATGAACACCTTTCCAATCTCTGTTTTCTGGAGGGGGTCCTTCTGCGGAGATGCTGGGTGCTGGCTCTTTTAGGACTTACAGTTTTCTTAAGTGTTTGTATTCCATACCCCTTTTTCTTTCCCAAGGCATGTACACACTGTCGTTGTGGCTGAGTTTGGGGCAGCATCTAGGGAGATGCATTTGTCACACCTGGAATCGCCGTTCCCCTCTATCCCTTAGGTCCTGTTGGTGAAATTGGCCCCTAAGATCCATCCCCTTATCCAGCATGGTTGCTCTTTGCTAGGGAACCTCACAGTCTCTCCTATTCCTACCTTCTACTGATTCTCCTTACTTGACCCTGTTCTTCCTGCCCCCAGTTTCAACAGATATTAAAGTAATTTCTGGGAGGCTTTGGGCCCCTGTGATACTTAGTGGATGACACCTGTCTGGGTGGTCCAGCCATCTCCACAAGCTTCATCTACAGCCTAGCAAGGACTTCTGCTACACATATCCTTAGAACTGTGCAGAAGTATGGACACATATCGTTCAGATATCGGGATAGAAATAGTATAGGAGTCATTAGTGGAGGCAAGTTCAAAAATTTCAATTCTGGGACTTCCCTGGTGGCGCAGTGGTTAAGAATCCGCCTGTCAATGCAGGGGACACGGATTCAAGCCCTGGTCCAGGAAGATCCCCCATGCTGCGGAGCAACTAAGCCCGTGAGCCACAGTTACTGAGCCTGAGCTCTAGAGCCTGTGAGCCACAACTACTGAAGCCCGCGCGCCTAGAGCCCGTGCTCCGCAACAAGAGAAGCCACCACAATGAGAAGCCTGCGCACCTCAACGAAGAGTAGCCCCCGCTCACCGCAACTAGAGAAAGCCCATGCGCAGCAACGAAGACCCAATGCAGCCATAAAAAAAAAAATTCAATTCTATTTAATTGCATCAGTGGGATGTGGTAGAAATAGGAGGAGGTAGGGATCAGGGTGCATATACACTATGTTTGCCTTTGCCATTGAATAGCTGTGAACTTCAGACAAGTCAGGAAGACCCTTCTTCCCACTGTTTTCTCATTGGTAAAATGAAGGGTTTGGTTTACATAAACCTCCTGCCTCTAAATTATGCATGACCTTATGGCGAAGGTTGTAAGTTGACATTTAGGGCTCATGGCAGTGGATTTTGAGCCGTATGCCCAGAGCCCACAGCGCTGAGGGCTGGGTTCTAGGTCTGGGGGTGGGGCTGACTCAGAGGATACGAGAAGGTCCAGTGGGTGAATCCCTGAATCTCCATCCTCCTACTATAAGAAGACCAGCTCTGATTTGATCGATTTTATGTATTGAAGACCTACATAAAATTTCATTCATCAAAATTGCACTGTTGCTGGACTTCCCTGGTGGCGCAGTGGTTAAGAATCCGCCTGCCAATGCAGGGGACACGGGTTCGATCCCTGGTCCGGGAAAATCCCACATGCTGCGGAGCAACTAAGCCCGTGTGCCACAGCTACTGAAGCCTGCGCGCCTAGAGCCTGTGCTTCGCAACAAGAGAAGCCAGTGCAATGAGAAGGCTGCGCACTGCAATGAAGAGTAGCCCCCGCTCGTCGCAACTAGAGAAAGCCCACACACAGCAACCAAGACCCAACGCAGCCAAAAAAATAAATTAATTAATTAAAAAACTCCAAAAGAACCCTCATTATCTCTT
Source organism: Tursiops truncatus (assembly GCF_011762595.2). Taxonomy (NCBI): domain Eukaryota; kingdom Metazoa; phylum Chordata; class Mammalia; order Artiodactyla; family Delphinidae; genus Tursiops; species Tursiops truncatus. Next base: position 134,957,558 of record NC_047037.1, on the reverse strand, counting down.
CTAAAAAAAAAAGAATCTATAAAAACTGCACTGTTGCTAAAGAGAAGCTGGAAAACCCCTTGGCTTATTCAAACAAGTAAAATCTCCCTCATCTTGGTCTAGCTTGGTATAACTAAACTTACCTTTCAGTACTCCCCAAATTACTCTCTACCTCAATCAGCCTGATAATCTCACAGTCCCTTAAATACTTCATGCCCATCCGTGCTTACCTGATTCTGTTCAAAATGGTCTAGCCTTGGAAAATGGGAAATTACTGACTGCAAGAAAATGTTAGTTCTTGAAGTTACTAAAATTGGTCTCACTTAGCAAGACACTGTATAGTTGGGCTAAGGATACGAATGAGGTCACAATGCCAGCAGGAGAGACAGAGGAGTGAAGTAGTTGATAGCTCAAACCTCTGATGTTTCTTATGTAACACCTTTGTCGGAGGGGCAGTGAGGAGTGGGCTTCATGTCTGATGAGAAGGGGAGGGGAAAGGCATCCGCCTGTCCTGAGCTATGGCCGTGGGGCTGCTGTGGGGTGTCCCCAATTCATAAGATTTGTCCACATCAGATCGTGTCATTGAGTAGTCACCTGGAGATGGGACCTGAGCCACGGCAAAGCCAATAGGAGTCACCTACATGCTCACCCCTCACTCTGCTTATGATTTCCACCTGGAACACACAGGCTAGAGGCCCCTCATGTGCGCTCTGGGTCTCTGGGAGCCAGGGCGGTGGGAGGAGCACAGGCTTTATTCTTCACTTTCGTCCACAACACAACCCTCCAATGTGTGGATTTATCAGGTGTTAATGGAAGGATTGGAGTTTAATTACAATAACTCACAATGTAAAAGGTAAAGGATGATAAAGCTCTTAATGTAAAATGTGGCTTTCTTTTAATTGAAGGGCAAGTTCACCATGGAGTTCAACCTCTGCGTGGACACACGCCAGTTCCCAGCGTAGCTCCTCTGGCCTAAAATTTCCTTTCTCATCTCATCCTCGTCTGCTTTTGACTTCAAGATTTTGTTAGTGTAAAAAATGAGTTGTGCCGTTTCCTCTTTTCCTAGTATCTGAAAAATTTTATGAGAGAGTAGAATTCCTCTTCCTTGAGTGTTTGATGGAATTTACCTGCAGAAACATTTCTATGTGGGAAATTATTACTAATTTTACTCTTGCATATATTTGAAATTTTTGATCATAAAAAGCGGAGAGAATAGAATCATAAACCCCATGTATTTATCATCCAGCTGAGGAAAGAATTTAAATTAGTGATTAAATTTTGTAAATATTTATAGGACCATTCAGGTTTTCTATTTCTTCTATACTCACTTTTGACAATTAGTGTTTTTCTGGGTATTTATCTATTTTAATTAAGTTCTCAAATTATTGGCAAAAATTGTTCATAATTTTCTGTCTTTTAAATTTGTACATCTATATTTCTGTTTTTCATTCCTAATCTTTTTTATTTATGCCTTCTCTCTTTTCTTTAATCAGACTTACAGAAGGTTATCAATATTTATTACCTATTTCAAAGAATCTGCTTTTCTCTTGATGTTCCTTTGTTTCAGTGTCTGGGCTGAGGTGCACCTCAGGGCTGGAACTGAGTTTGGGAGGGACCTTGGACCGTTAGATTACGTGCCTAGCTAGGATGCTCCTTGGGCAGATCAGAGGAGGGATTTTCAAGACCAAGCTAAAGACGGTCACTTTCAGGAATACAGTACATATTAAAAGCAATGCCATAGAAAGAAAGACAACAACAATAATAATTATAATACTGATACAGATTAATTACTGTGTGCTGAGGACTAGGTTAGGTGATTTACACACGTTGACTCAATGTTTACAATAAGCCTGTGATGTTTCTGTTATTAACCTCATTTTCAGGTAAGTAAGCAGGCGCTGTGTGAATAAGTAATTTGCTCAAAATCATAGAGTTTATCGATGGTATTTGATTTCAAAACCTGTGTTTTTCCTGTTATCCCATTAACCATGAACAGAGGGAAAATTGGGTGGATTGCTGGAAACCTTGAGAGTTTGGACCACAAGACATGAAAAGCCAATGGGATAAACAGAGTTCAGCTTGTCACCTACTTCCTTGGCCATTCTGGGCCAAATGAATAAAGCAGACCCAGTTTCATTTTAAATGACTTGATCTTTATTTTATTCTGGGAACTCCAGGGAGAGAAAACGTACCTGGTGAAAAGATCCAAATGGAAACAAATTCTTTTTTTCAATACAAGGGAAAAGTATTCCTTGAAATGAAGTTTTAGTATGAAAAATTTGGGTAAATGGCATTAAAAAATTGAAATACAGTATTAATGTTTGCTAAAAAAATGAGCTACAGTGAGCAACCTAGAAGCTTTCATTGTTTTAGTTTTTCACAGCAAACATATAAAGATGATAATATGCGAACACATTACCAAAATGAGCATGAGAGCTCCAACTAACCTCTTGTTGAAAGCATTGTTCTCAGTCTATTTAAAAAGCTATGAAAATTACTAAAGTAATTACCCCATGGCACTTCTACTACTACTACCTTTCTGTGGAACAACATTGGCTTCTGTAGGCCTAGAGTTGCAAGTCAAGTCATCCATGTGTTTGTTGTGTTTGAGTACGCCTTCAGGAATCTCTGAGAGAGGGACCCAGTAGATAGTTAAGTTTCTGATTAAAAACAAAACAGAACAACCCCTTTTATTTCTTTTTAAAACTCCTTTCCTTCTCCCTTTCTTAGTAATTAGTTCCGTGCTGTCCAATAACACTTCCTGGTAAGTGTTTTATACCTGTGCCATTCAATATGGCGGCCACTAACCATATGTAGCCATTGAGCACTTGACCTGGGTGGTTAGCATGACTAAGGAGTTGAATTTTCAATTTTATTTCATTTTAATTAACTAAAAATTAAACAGTTACATGTGTCTAGGGATACTCAATTGGACAGTGCACATTTAATCCATCAATCCATTTCAGAGTGTTTGTTTCTGATGGTAAGACATCATTTGTGATGCCTGCTTGTGTTTTATAGTGGTCTGAGTTACCCATCTGATTTCCCTAACTCTCACATTTCCCACATCAAAAAGATCAGTGGCTGAAAGAGGCTGGCTGTATCACCCTTTTTTTTTTTTTTTTTTGCGGTATGCGGGCCTCTCACTGCTGTGGCCTCTCCCGTTGCGGAGCACAGGCTCCAGACGCGCAGGCTCAGCGGCCATGGCTCACGGGCCCAGCCTCTCCGCGGCATGTGGGATCTTCCCGGACCGGGGCACGAGCCCGTGTCCCCTGCATCGGCAGGCGGACTCTCAACCACTGCGCCACCAGGGAAGCCCCTGTATCACCTTTTAATCAAATTTGATTTTGTTGTTTGGGTGGGATCTTCTGCCCCAGTTATGGTTTACTCTAGATGAGGTTCTGTGGTTGAGTGTGGGTGAATTGTGGCTTTCTGCTGTACCGCTGGTGTTCATGCAACACACTGGATGCTGAGGGCAGTCGAATGTAACCTGGGAGGAAGGGATTTGCTTATCTTTCAAGTTGTTTGAAGACCAAACCACAGCCATGTTGGGATAAAGTAGCCGTGTGAGACAGAACCAGCAAACTCTAGGGAGGCTTCATCTCCGCTCACCACTAAACCTCAATGTTGATACGCCTTTCTTTTCTTTATGGGCCTTAATGACAGACTGTCCTGGGTCCCAGTTGCTGTGTTGCAGTGGGGAGTAGTATTTTTACTGCATGTAATTATTTCTGCATTTGCCCTAGTGTTTTAAATAAAGTGAGAGCAACCCTTTCTTTAAGAGGTGGCGACAGTTTTGTACTCCTTGTAGATTACCTGTCTTCCTGGTTCCTGGTAGGACAGTTTCCAGTCTTCCTGTACCAAGTTCAAGTCTGCTGGATCCAGAGCCAGGGGTCTTTAGAGTTACAACTAAATGCACTGGTTCAAATGACAAAAACTGCAGGCCTGTCGCAGAAAAAGGCCCATCTAAAGGAGATGGCACAGAAGGTGTCTTTCCTGTTGTTTCTGATCATGTTTCTTCACAAAAACTTGATTGGTCTCTTGATCTCCTTCCTCAGTACCTTGCTGAGAAACAGGCCTGGTTTCTGACATCTGGGTCATCTTGTCTTGTGCATCTTGTCTAAATCTGTGGCCGTCACCATCCACAGGCTTGGCAAAGCCAGTCGATGTACAGACATTGTAGGCAGAAGGACTTTTCTTCCCTAATCTTCCTAAAAGGGGTGGGAAAGCATCCTTCTCCCCCCTTTGACCGTCTGATGCTTACCTGCCCAGGTGGAAGTGTGAAGGGTGGGTTGTCTGTGGCGCGGTGAGTGAAGAGTCTGCCTCCCTAAGGGGCTGGGTGAAGTCCAGGTTGACGTCTGCCGCCCCCTCCTGTTCTTGTCACCGCAAGTGTCCATCCCACTGTCAAGAGGATCCAGGAAGACTCACTGCTCTTCCTGACTAATCTGTGTGATTCTCATGTCACTTGTCCTTACACTTCTCATGGCCACGGCGTAGAGGAAGGCTGGGTAAGGTCCGTGAGCCAGGCAGGTGCACATGGGGTCCCCTGCCTGTGAATGTCACCTTGGCCCAGGCTCTTGTGATGAGCCAGGAGCCAGGAGCCATCCGACTGATCCCTGTTTTCCCTGAAGCTTCCCATCCCGAGCAGCACTTTGCCCTGGATGATGGAAGGTGAAGGCGGATGCGTAAGGGAGACCCTTTCTCTCCCTTCATCCTTCCGTTGACTTCCAACGTTCATTCATTTACTCACCCAGCAGTTATTTATTGAGCAGACTATATACCAGCTGTCTTCACTGTGGCTACGCTTGTGAATGAGACCCGCACAGCCTGTTTCTCTCCAACCCACAGAATAGCTTCTAGACACATTTTCCTTCCTTAAAAGTTCTCTCCGTATTCTTCCTATAGCACCTGTATCCCAAGGACAGTGGGAGAATCTTATGAGGATATTTAAAATGTGTTTTTCTAATCGATTCCTCCCTTTGGAGGCAAAGTGAACTAATGTAATAAAAATAGAACCAAAGAGGCCAGAGTCAGAGAGGACACAAAACCCTTCATGGTGCAGAGGATGCTTTACTGGGATATATTTTCTCTACTTCTGGTGTCCGAGGGGAGAGCAGGGCTTTGTGTCCAGGAGACCTGGAGCTGCCCTTGTCCACGCAACAGAGGCAGGGTGCGTTTGGTTTTCGAAAGTACTCAGTTTCGAGAGGGCTGGGGCCAGGGTTGGAGACGCTGGGGCCCCGGGGATGATGCCCTGAGGCTGGGAAGTGCTGCAGTCCTGGAGTGCAGGCGGGAGGTTGCTCCATGACGCCCCCAGAGACGACAGGGCCTCTGCTGTGTCAGGGCCGTGAGAGGGTTGGGTGTGTGTGAGGGTTGGGTTGTGTGAAGGTTGGGGGGTCTGTGTTTTTCGATGGCTGGGCCTGTGGGGTTGGTTGTCATGTGTGTGGGGGGCACTGAAAAGGAACTGGGGCCTTGGAAGCTGCTGAGACAGACCCCTGGGCCCAAGCTTCAGATGGGCTTGGGCAGTGACGTCGCAATAGTAAACCGACGGTCTTCTGTGATGCCCTGTTCATTTCTAATTATCTCAGTTTGGGCGGCTGTAAGGAAGGGCAGCAAACTCCAACAGACTTTGTAGGCCCACGTTTATAGCAGCATTGTTCACAACCGCCAAAAGGTGGAAACAGTCCAAGCGCCCATTGAAGGATGACTGGATGAGCAAAGTGTGGTACATCCACACAACGGAATGTTATCCAGCCTTAAAAAGGAAGGACATCCTGAGCCCTGCCACAACATGGACGCACCGCAAGGTTACATTTCATTGTGCTGAGTGAAGGAGGTCAGCCATAAAAGGGCGAATGCTGTACGATTCCACTTACATGAGGTATATCTGGAGGAATCAAATCCATAGAGACGGGAAGCAGAATGGTTGTTGCCAGGACCTGGGGGTGGGGTGGGGAGTTATTGTTTAATGGGAACAGGGTTTCTGTGTGAGGTGATGAAGAAGTTCTGGAGATGGATGGTGGCGAGGGCTGTACAGCAATGTGAATAGACTGAATGCCACTGAGCTGCACACTTAACAATGGTGAAGATGGTAAATTTTATGTGATGTGTATTTTACCACAATTAAAAAAATAAATGAAAGGACGACACAATGGGCCTAATTTGTTGTAACTTTTATTTTAAAAATTTTATTTATTTATGTATTTATTTATTCATGGCCATGCCACACGGCTTGCGGGATCTTAGTTCCCTGACCAGGGATGGAACCGGGCCCCCTGCAGTGGAAGCGCAGTGTCCTAACCCCTGGACCGTGGGGGAAGTCCTCCTTAAAACTTTTAGAACGAAAAGAGAAATCTGGAGTAAAACTTCAGAAGAGTAGGCTGGGAAAATGGAGGGAGGCTCTGTTATTTCCCAGGGCGTGAAGTGAGACCAGATTTCTTGTGGATTAAAACATGACATAGAATCCAAAGTCTCATCAAAAGAAAGTTCTATCCTGGGCTGCCCCTTCCCTCCGTCCTGTTTGTGTGTGTTTTGAGCGCCTTCAATGACACAGACATTTATTTCTCTGTCCCAGAGTGGTAGGGGGGCAGCTCGGTGGTCGCTGCTCCACGGGGTCCCCCTGGGACCAGGCAGGGGGGCTGGGCCTTCCTCAGTGTCGCTGTTCCCTCCCTTCCCCCAGCCTCCAGGTTGAGCTGGGTGCTTACACTTGGGGAGCACACTCTTTGCTCCCAGTGTCCGCCCAGGGCAGTGTGCTCCCAAATTCTCTACCAGAAGGGGGAAATGCAGTCCAAGTGGCCCATCCTGGGACAGGTCAAATGGATTCAGTACATTTGAAGTGAGCAGGTACCCACCTCCTCGAAGGCCTGTGGGGACACCGGTATGGCTGCAGAGAGCACAGCCGGACGTGGCAAAGGAAACTCTTGCCAAAGGTTTCCTAAAGGCAATTGTAGGCTGAGCTTGACAGAAAACTCATTTCCCCAAGGTCATGGAACCAAGCTTTACTTTTATATGTTCAAGGGGCCCCGGGCAAGCTTGGCCTTGCATCCCCGCTCTGTCAGGTTAGGGTTAGGGTTAGGGTGAGATGTTGGGACGGGACCCTGAGGGGCAGAGCGTAGGTCAGTACTCAGGGCCCAGTTTCTCCTGCAGCACCGTTTCCTCTCTCCTCCCTATGTCTCCATCCCCCAAGGCCACATCTGTTTGCACATGGAAATCAGAGGTGCGTGTCTCTGTGTTTAGAAAGTGGGTGCTCTGTGAAACCTGGAGCAGACGGCTTCTCCATCAGCACCAGAGGGTGTGGCCCACCTGCCTTTCATTATCTGAGGTCAGAGGTTTGAGTCGTGGACTTGACCTCCTGTTGTCACCGAGGCCCCGGCTTGAGCTTCTGCGTCTTCATCCATGACCAGGTCGTGTTCCAGAGTCACTTCAAGGTGAGCTGCCCCGCTGTAGAGCCCGTTAATATTTTGGCCTAGGCTCCTGTCCCCTTTGAGGCATGTGACCGATTCAAGTAGCAGCTGGGGGCCCTTTGTTTATAACTCTCTCATCTCACATTCCTCAGTGGATTTCTTTTTGGAGACAATGTTCTATGGATCACCTCTGAAATGAGAAATGATCAGCTTAGGGACTCTTCTTTTTGAATTGTCAGAATAAGAATAAACTAACTCTCTGAAGTCCTTTCTGGAGTCCTAGGCCCACCACAAAGGTGGAGATGAATCCCCCACACCCTGATCTGGGGACTATGTTTTATTCTATTTTTCCCCCAAAGGGTAGCAAGGCAGTTCTCGCCTGCTTCTTTCGTCTCCCTGCTGACTGCTGACCGTCCCACTGTTATCCTGCTTCTCCACTTACTCGTGTTGCTATGAGTCTCAGATTCCTCATCTGCAAAGTGGGTATAATAGCTCAAGGCTGCTGAGAGTTTGTGAGTTTCTGTATGTGAAAGTACTTTATTGATTTAAAAATGCTATACCAATGGACATTATTTTTCTGCTAAATAAAAACCGTGAGAGGATGGGGCATTTGTCTTTCTCTGGACTCACTGCCTGGCAGTGAGAATATCAGTCTTTTTTTTTTTTTTTTTACATCTTTATTGGAGTATAATTGCTTTACATTGGTGTGTTAGTTTCTGCTTTATAACAAAGTGAATCAGTTATACATATACATATGTTCCCATATCTCTTCCCTCTTGCGTCTCCCTCCCTCCCACCCTCCCTATCCCACCCCTCTAGGTGGTCACAAAGCACCGAGCTGATCTCCCTGTGCTATGCGGCTGCTTCCCACTAGCTCTCTATTTTACGTTTGGTAGTGTATATGCTACCTTATTAAAGCATTTTAATAATGAAGATCATTTCTCTCTCCTCCCCCTGGCCCTCTCTCCCTCTTCTCCCACTTTGGTCCAGGAGGCGATGAAGACTGGCTTTCACTCCTTTTCGTCTTTCCTGGTAGCCCGGTCTCACTGTTGGAGTAGCTTTCAAAGCTGTTTCTCCTTGAACTTCTGCTGTTGCCATCTGCTTTTACAAGGGTCGATAGAGGACGGTGCTCTGAGCCTGTGAAGGTGTTGGAAAGCCAGACAGCCTCTGTCTTCTGACTCACAGAGATTGATGTGAATGTTAAAGGCAGGACTTTCTGTTTTCTCCCGGAGAAGGTCATTAATTAGGAGGCTGAAGAAGCAGAGTGGGCTCAGCTCGGGGCTGGCGGAGGCTGCTCGTATACTCAACTTCTGAGAGCGCTCTGCAGTCCTGACTCGGCTCTGCCCCTAGATATGGGATCTGTCCTCACGTCCAGTGGGGCTGGGCTGTGTTCCCAGGCTCATGGGGAAGTGAATATCTGCACAGTGCTTTGTTTAAAAGTTTGATTGTGCGACTCAAGCCAGTGTGTCAGACTTCAGCCAGTAGCTTTTGGGGGACCTCGCAGGGGTGAGAAGTTATCCAAATACTGTGACCTGGGAAACCTTTCTGTTGATTTTAATGCACTTTGTACAGTTTTCCAAGGCTCTTGGCGGCTCGGTGGCGGCCTGATTCTTTGTGTAACACAAGGCTGCCACGGACGCGGCAAAAGAAGAGTTAGGAGTGTGTGGTTCACCGACTTGGAATCCGGACACACACCTTCTGGATTTTATTGCCAACTAACAATCTTGAGGGAATGATTGGCTTAGCAACGTAACACCTCTCCCTGAACCTTGGTATTCCAGCTAGTTCTTGAAAATTACTGCCACGTGATAACTTTTTGGTGGTCTCTGTGTGGAGAAGACAGAGAAGGATAAATGGTATGAAAATTGGCATCAGTCTTGACATTTTGGCTGGCTGTCTCAGAGGGGTAGCTGTTGTACAGAGGCTCTGTCAAGGGTTGGAGGGAAAAAAAGATGAGCTTCTAGCTATCACTTGGCTGCTCAGGGTGTCCGATTGTTGGAAGTAGAGTTGGGAAACCCAGAATACACTGGTGAAATCCAGGAAGCCAAGAACATTGTGACGTCATGCGTGTGAGAGATCGAAATGGAAATTCCACTATTTAGGTGAAATCCAAGACTTTGAATAATCACAGATTCACAGGAAGTTGGGAAAAAAAATTATACAGGGAGGTACCATGTACCCTTTACCCCTGCAACGTCTTGCTTAACGGTAATAACAAAACTATGAAATGATGCAGAGTGCTTTTGAAACAGCTAGGTGACACATCAAGATGATGAAATCACAGTGCTGTTGCAAAGATAGCATCGATTTTTTTTGAGCCCCTACTATGTGCCCATCCATATATGGGGCATAGGGAGTGTAAATAAATCAGTCTCGGGTCCTCCACTGAGGGAGCTACAGAATAACCAGGGAGTCTGACATCCAATAAAAAAATTATGTGCATAATTCATGAATCACAGTTGGGATAAGTGCTATGATGAAAATAGAACCCAAAGAAAAAAAGTTGATTTCGTGAAAAGATACCTTAAAACGTTTCCATGACATTTCATAATCTTATTTTAAGATTTGCCAAAGATTCTACGGTAGCTGCAACTTTGAAGTTTACTCCTTGTATTACATTTATTATAATTGCGTCCTTTCTGGGCTTATTTTTTTCCGATTTCTTCTTTTTTTTCCAGTCTGTGGAAGCCAAGCGTGTCTTGGAATGGGCACTGATGGTTCTGCCCACAAATGACAGTTTATGAGGGTGTTTTTAATGTACGTTAGCAACTTGGCTGCAGAAAGGGAATCAGACCTCAGAGATCCATTCTTTAATGTCACCAGCAATTAGGAGCGATCACACCGAAACTGACGCCTGCCAAGAGGAGGGATTCTTGAATGTTGGTTGGTTTGGCGAGACCCTGAAGCATCTTCTCGATTACAGACCCTGCTGCCTCTGGTTTCACAGGGCAGCTCCGGCCAGCCACGCAGAGTTCACGTGCACAGGGTTCCTTCTTGTGGTTCAGCGATATGAGCTAATTTGGAATCCTTATGGTTTAAGTGCAGAGAGGAACAATTACGTGTATGTTCCCTGTTGAACACAACACGTGGTATCCAGGCAACTCAAGTGAAACGTAGGGGAGAGAGCAGCTCTCCCCACCTGCTTGGTAAACTCAGCTCAGGTGGCGGAAATAATACCTGGATAAATACCACCGATCACTTAGGACATTTTCTTTAGATCAACATTTGCCCTGGGAGGTTCTCAGGTCTTTTGGCTTTGGCCAAGCAAACTGTGTTTCAGACAACAAGTGGAAATCAGAGGTTTGCCAGAAATGGCCGGGGGGAATGGGCTTTAACAGCGGTGTAGGCAGCGGGGCTTCTCTTCCGAGGTCAACTTTGGGTCTGTGTGAGATGCAGCCTAGATTTAGGATACCTGCCCAAGAGGCACGTGATATCCAGAAGTGCTGACTTTCCGTCTGTTCAAGTGGAGTGTCTTTTGCAATTTCCCACTCCTCCTTTTACATTCTACGTCACGGAGCCTTTCAGAATGCACTGTTGGTACAGAAGCAAGATCTCCACTTCAGGGGCTGTATTTGGCCACCTGAAAATCCCAGTCCTTGTCCTTCATCATGACTTTAAATTCGTGAGGTGGGGGAGCGGAAGCCCCTCACGATATCCGTTGCCCCAAACCTGACTTTTCTTCCCTCTATGGGGAAATGGCTGGATCTGTTGATGATCCTCTTAATGGGAATCTTTTTGTTGAATTTCACTTCTATTATACATTTTAAATTATAATTTTAAGAATGATTTTTTTTTCCCCCAGAGTATTAGAGTGGAGTTTGGGATCGTTCGTTATTTTTATTTTTTTGGCGGTACGCGGGCCTCGCACTGCTGTGGCCTCTCCCGTTGCTGAGCACAGGCTCCGGATGCGCAGGCTCAGCGGCCGTGGCTCACGGGCCCAGCCGCTCTGCGGCATGTGGGATCTTCTCGGACCGGGGCACGAACCCGTGTACCCCGCATCGGCAGGCGGACTCTCAACCACTGCGCCACAAGGGAAGCCCCGTTCGTTATTTTTAATGAATGCTGGTGAGTGGGGAGGTGTGCTCTTGGGCCCGGAAGCCTCATGTACTAATCTTTGCAGGCAGATGCTGTTCTAACTCTTGGAGGCATCGCTATACCCCACAGGGCCTGGCATCGTGCCCTGAACATATCAGCTCTCAGTGCACGCTGCCTGCTTCGCTGTTGAAGACGTGTAACTGGATCGTACAGGTGTTAAGAGCTGGGCTTTGGAGAGGTGGTATCTGATTTTGAATCCTGCTTCTGCCACTTAGTCTTCTGAGTCCTTGGACAAACCACTTAACCTCCCTGAGCCTCAGTTCCCTCATACGTAAAATGGGGATAATAAGGCCCACTACATAGAGTTGTGAAAATTAAATGAGATGGTGTTTACCACGTTACATAGAGCCTGTGGATCGCCTTTCTCCCTGTTAGATTGTAAGCCCCATGGGGTAAGGATATGTCTCATTCACTGCTATATCCCAATGCCTGGTACGTAGTAGATGCTCAAGAAAATACTCATTAGATTAAGAAAAACGTGTTGTAGATTTTTCTGTGATATTACTGAGTAGAGGAAGAGAACAGTTTAAAGATTTGAGGAATGAAGACATGAGACAATTCTATTTGGAACATAAAATAATGGGAGGAAATTACTTTTATCAACATGAGTTATGTAGATGTATCTTAGTATTGGGCATTAATCCCACTTTTAAGTAAATTTATTATTTTAACTAAGAAGTCATCATTAATTTCTTAATAAAAACATTAATGATGTTTTTAGGATTCCTGAGAGAAACTGACTTAGATGTTGGAAAATCTTTGACTAATATGCATGTTTTTAATAGAATTATGGTTTTGGGCACCAAATACGGCAGTGATGTCCCCTTTCTTTCATTTCTTCTCTTTCCCCCTCCTTCTTTCTTGCTGTCTTTCTCTGCCTCCAAAACACAACGCTATCGTGCATTGAAAACATTTCTGAGAATTAAGGATGAGGGGAATGTTAGCTTCTCAGGGAAAGTTTAAAATAAAGTCAAAATAGTGTTTTTCCTTAGGAGTTACTCAAGCTTTGTAATTCCATAGGTAATCAGTAATTTTTCTGCTCTCCAGATTACCCAAATCTGGTATCAACCTGTAGCCAGTTTGGAGCATCAATTCTTGTCTGACTCAGTTGGGAATGAGGTGGGCACTCATTCAAACACCCATCGCAGAGTAGTACCAAGTGGCTTTGCGTGTTTTAAGGACAGTTCTTCAACTCGCCACCAGATGGCAGAGGTACTCCACTGAAGTTCACCAATGCGTTTGCTGCGTTAAAACAGCTTTTGACACTTTTCTCCTTTCTGGACTTTCTGGATGCAGAAAAGAGAGCAGCTCATGAGGGTTTGTACTTAAACATTTTATGTAGGAATTAAAGTACATGTTAATACAGATTCTGGCACTTATTTGCCCACTTAAAATAGCTAAAGGGTTATGTATTTTTAACCCTTAAGAGACTGGTGTTGACATGTAATTTTGATTATTATTATTTTTTCTTAAGGTCAACTTTGATTTCCCATCTCCTTATTTCTAAGCCCCAGTCTGTCTCCCCCACTTTCTTTGTGGGATCATAACGAGGCTAAGAATTAAGAACAAGAGTGTTGGAAACCCTCAGCTTTGGGTTCAAGTCCAAACTATTCCACTTGGGTGAGCCGCTTACCCCATCCATGCCTCCGGTTCCTACAGAGTGAAATGTTGGAGGGTGTGAATGAGGTGACCTAGCTGATGCCCCCGGGGCACCTGTGGTGCTCACACGGTTGTGTTTACTGATAGCTGTGCAAAGGCAGTGCAGTATTTTACATCTCTGTGTAATATTTTTATTTATTTATTTTTTGCTGTATGCGGGCTTCTCACTGCTGCGGCCTCTCCCGTTGCAGAGCACAGGCTCCGGACGCGCAGGCTTTGCAGCCACGGCTCACGGGCCCAGCCGCTCTGCGGCATGTGGGATCCTCCCGGACCGGGGCACGAACCCGTGTCCCCTGCATCGGCGGGCGGACTCTCAACCACTGTGCCACTAGGGAAGCCCCCTCTGTGTAATATTTTATATCTCTGTCCGGATGCTACATTGTAACTTAGCGACGGCCCCTTTGCTTGCTCTTCCCATTCTCACCACTACCCTCTGGGTAGGCTGCACCAGTGGTTCTCGTTGCTGGAGAAAGGGGAGTGGTATTGCCTCCTCAGGGCACAGCTGGCAATGTGCAGAGACAGTTTTGGTTGCCACAGTTGGAGGGTGGGTAGAGGCTAGGGATGCTGCTAAACATCCTGTGGTGCACATCCTGCAGCGCCTCCCACCCTCCGCCCAGCAAAGAATGATCCAGCCCCAAATGTCAGTAGTGCCCAAATTGAGAGACTCCGGGCTCACCGGTACTCAGTAGAAGAAAAGTTCCCGGTATTTGGTCTAGTCCATTCAACTTGATGAAATTCCAAACATATATTGTACTAATCAGGCCTGTAGTAGACTCTGGAGCCCCAAGGATGGTAAGACACAGACTCAGTCTTGGATCTGGGAAGGGTCTGGGATTTTACTCACAGGCTAATGACTTAGCCTCTTACTGGTTCACTGGATGCTGGCAGAAGACAGAGTCCTGGGTCAGAGACGAGGGACTTCATTATTCATGGCAGAGCAAACTGAATGAGTATTATGACGGCCTGGGTTCCCCTTGTCCTCCAAGCCCCACAGGGGCAATATGAGGGGTCCAGGTGGATGTTAGGTGTGCAGTGGGTTTGTGTCATAGCCGAGGAATGCTGAGCTTGGGGAATCCACTGTTCTTAGAGTAAGTGATAAGCAAGCCCGTTTTTTGTCTGGGGGGAAGAACATTATCCCATCTCTCAAGGGTGTAAAGAATTATACACAAGGTGCAGAGGATACAGAGCAGGGTATTTCAGATGGGTAGCGTTTGAGAAGGCTTCACGGAGGAGGAGATATCTGAACTGGGTTTTGAAGGGTGAATAGGATTTCAACCCATAGACAAGGGGAGACAATATTTCTCTCTTCTTCCCAGAAATAAATTAACTTATCTCCTGAGCAGCTCAGCACAGGTTGTGTGGGAACAGGGAGGACATTCTGGAAAAGTCCTGGCTGGGTTTGATTAACTAATGAATCTGGGTGGGCTGTTGCCAATTATGTCATGCTATTGTCAACTTACGTCTCAAGGTAATTTACTATGAGCAGGTAGGCTATGTTTTTTTTCAGTATTTTTTAATTGAAGTATATTTGGTTTACAATGTTGTGTTAATTTCTGCTATACAGCAGAGTGATTCAGTTATACATATATATATATATATATATATACACATTCTTTTTTTTAATATTCTTTTCCATTATGGTTTATCATAGGTTATTGAATATAGTTCCCTGTGCTGTACAGTAGGGCCTTGTTATTTGTCCACTCCATATATAAAAGCTTACATGTGCTAACCCGAGCTACATTTTCCTTATGTGATTTTTTTTTCCCATGCTGTAGCTGGGAGCCTGTACTGGCCCACAGAAACCAGACTTCTTTATCACCAGTAGACCCTCCTTCAGTACATGATAGCATGTTTGGCCAAGGTTGACGGACTGGAAAGCAGGATCCAGTGGACCACCTACAGAAGGAGATGGAGAAGGAGGTAAGGGCAGGAATGTTGAGTCCAGTGAGTGAGCCTGAGAACTGTGTGGGTCAGCACCAGGGCGTGATCTCTTGTTGCCCGTGGTAGTATCCTCTGGGCACACTGGCTGTATTAAAAGTGTCCAAGGTGGGCAGGCAGGGTATAAAATGCAGCCTCACTGTGGAGAATCCTATGTGATACCGTCACAGTGTGGCCTGTTACACCACAGTGGAAAAGACGGTCCTAGGTGACATGCATCAACGTGGATAAATCCCAGTCTCTTAATCCTAAGCCCAGAAACCATTCTATATATTTCCATTCGGAAGGGTTTAGTACAGGAAATCAGGTCCTACAAAATTGTTGGAAGGGATGGGAGGGGGCGAAATCCAGAGATGGGGATGCTCCTCGGAAACCAGAACATTGCAGGAAGCCACTATGGCTACCACAGACCCCATCGCTGCCTGAGGAAGCGTGAAATCCACCTTGTACCACCGTCCACCTGTCGTTGGTCATGGAACAGAAACCCTGTTGGCAAGAGATTTTTGGGAATTGTGGCCCTCAGGCTTCTACTTCCTGTGACAGAGCTGAGAACAAGGGGACAGGATAGTGTTGAGTGTCCCTAGACAAGAGTAACACGATGGCGAGTGACAAAGCAACTCCCAGAAGATTACCTGCAACATGGTGGGATCTTAATTCCCCAACCAGGGGTTGCACCTGGGCCCTTGGCAGTGAGGGCGCGGAGGCCTAACCACCGGACCGCCAGGGAATCTCAACATGGTACCATTTTTATAAAGCACGAAATGAAACAACATGTTGTTGGGCCATTCACGCAATGGTTTGCCTGAGCCGGCTTGAACTGACTTGCGAGATCCAATAGTTAAATTTTCAGGAATTCGGCAAGGCAGTTGTTAAACACAGCTGTTATTAAAGATTAAATGATAAGCTTACAATAAAATAATTACAGCAACAGGAATGGTAATAAATACTCTAACTCATCACCTCCTAATGATCTTACTTATTTTACTATTATCTATGCTGTTGAGGTTATTCTATCTATTGCATCTGTATGGTAAAAATCCTATAAACTGGCATGCTACCATGATCTCTTTCCAATTCAGTGTTCAGTGACATCACCTTGGTAGCTTGAAATGGGCCCCTATTTATATGAAAGAAATTGGCCAGTGCTACAAATCAGGGCGTGATTGCTTTGTTGATTGTCTGGATATAACAAAATGACGGACTAAATGTTAATGATTAACAGATTAAACTTAAATGTTTGTCATGTCTGCGGCTGTTACATTGTGAATAGCACAGAAATTGAGGAAATAGCCTTCCAGTATTTGAAAACTATTATCCGATTCAACAAAGAAGTTGCTCACATAATTGATAAAAAAGTGATTTTCTACCATGTGTCTCTGTCATTTTGCTTTCTTCTTACTTGTTTTTTTTTTTTTTAAACATCTTTATTGGAGCATAATTGCTTTACAATGGTATGTTAGTTTCAGCTTCACAACAAAATGAATCAGTTATATATATACATATGTTCCCATATCTCTTCCCGCTTGCGTGACCCTCCCTCCCACCCTCCCTATCCCACCCCTCCAGGCGGTCACACAGCACCGAGCTGATCTCCCTGTGCTATGCGGCTGCTTCCCACTAGCTATCTACCTTACGTTTGGTGGTGTATACATGTCCATGCCTCTTTATTGCTTTGTCACCGTTTACCCTTCCCCCTCCCCATAGCCTCAAGTCCATTCTCTAGTAAGTCTGTGTCTTTATTCCTGTTTCACCCATAGGTTTTTCATGACATTTTTTTTTTCTTAAATTCCATATATATGTGTTAGCATACGGTATTTGTCTCTCTCTTTCTGACTTACTTCACTCTGTATGACAGACTCTAGGTCTATCCACCTCATTACAAATAGCTCAGTTTCGTCTCTTTTTATGGCTGAGTAATATTCCATTGTATATATGTGCCACATCTTCTTTATCCATTCATCCGATGATGGACACTTAGGTTGTTTCCATCTCTGGGCTATTGTAAATAGAGCTGCAATGAACACTGTGGTACATGACTCTGTTTGAATTATGGTTTTCTCAGGGTATATGCCCAGTAGTGGGATTGCTGGGTCATATAGTAGTTCTATTTGTAGCTTTTTAAGGAACCTCCATACTGTTCTCCACAGTGGCTGTATCAATTTACATTCCCACCAACAGTGTAAGAGGGTTCCCTTTTCTCCACACCCTCTCCAGCATTTATTGTTTCTAGATTTTTTGATGATGGCCATTCTGACTGGTGTGAGATGATATCTCATTGTAGTTTTGATTTGCATTTCTCTAATGATTAGTGATGTTGAGCATTCTTTCATGTGTTTGTTGGCAGTCTGTATATCTTCTTTGGAGAAATGTCTATTTAGGTCTTCTGCCCATTTTTGGATTGGGTTGTTTGTTCTTTTGTTATTAAGCTGCATGAGCTGCTTATAAATTTTGGAGATTAATCCTTTGTCAGTTGCTTCATTTGCAAATATTTTCTCCCATTCTGAGGGTTGTCTTTTGGTCTTCTTTATGGTTTCCTTTGCTGTGCAAAAGCTTTTAAGTTTCATTAGGTCCCATTTGTTTACTTTTGTTTTTATTTCCATTTCTTTAGGAGGTGGGTCAAAAAGGATCTTGCTGTGATTTATGTCATAGAGTGTTCTGCCTATGTTTTCCTCTAAGAGTTTGATAGTTTCTGGCCTTACATTTAGGTCTTTAATCCATTTTGAGCTTATTTTTGTGTATGGTGTTAGGGAGTGATCTAATCTCATACTTTTACATGTAGCTGTCCAGTTTTCCCAGCACCACTTATTGAATAGGCTGTCCTTTCTCCACTGTACATTTCTGCCTCCTTTGTCAAAGATAAGGTGACCATATGTGTGTGGGTTTATCTCTGGGCTTTCTATCCTGTTCCATTGATCTATATTTCTGTTTTTGTGCCAGTACCATACTGTCTTGATTACTGTAGCTTTGTAGTATAGTCTGAAGTCAGGAAGCCTGATTCCTCCAGCTCCATTTTTCGTTCTCAAAATTGCTTTGGCTATTCGGGGTCTTTTGTGTTTCCATACAAATTGTGAGATTTTTTGTTCTAGTTCTGTGAAAAATGCCAGTGGTAGTTTCATAGGGATTGCATTGAATCTGTAGATTGCTTTGGGTAGTAGAGTCATTTTCACAATGTTGATTCTTCCAATCCAAGAACATGGTATATCTCTCCATCTATTTGTATCATTTTTAATTTCTTTCATCAGTGTCTTATAATTTTCTGCATACAGGTCTTTTGTCTCCTTAGGTAGGTTTATTCCTAGGTATTTTATTCTTTTTGTTGCAATGGTAAATGGGAGTGTTTTCTTGAATTCACTTTCAGATTTTTCATCCTTAGTGTATAGGAATGCCAGAGATTTCTGTGCATTAATTTTGTATCCTGCTACTTTACCAAATTCATTGATTAGCTCTAGTAGTTTTCTGGTAGCATCTTTAGGGTTCTGTATGTATAGTATCATGTCATCTGCAAACAGTGACAGCTTTACTTCTTCTTTTCCGATTTGGATTCCTTTTATTTCCTTTTCTTCTCTGATTGCTGTGGCTAAAACTTCCAAAACTATGTTGAATAAGAGTGGTGAGAGTGGGCAACCTTGTCTTGTTCCTGATCTTAGTGGAAATGCTTTCAGTTTTTCACCATTGAGGACGATGTTGGCTGTGGGTTTGTCATATATGGCCTTTATTATGTTGAGGAAAGTTCCCTCTATGCCTACTTTCTGCAGGGTTTTTATCATAAATGGGTGTTGAATTTTGTCAAAAGCTTTCTCTGCATCTATTGAGATGATCATATGGTTTTTCTCCTTCAATTTGTTAATATGGTGTATCATGTTGATTGATTTGCGTATATTGAAGAATCCTTGCATTCCTGGAATAAACCCCACTTGATCATGGTGTATGATCCGTTTAATGTGCTGTTGGATTCTGTTTGCTAGTATTTTGTTGAGGATCTTTGCATCTATGTTCATCAGTGATATTGGCCTGTAGTTTTCTTTGTTTGTGACATCCTTGTCTGGTTTTGGTATCAGGGTGATGGTGGCCTCGTAGAATGAGTTGGGGAGTGTTCCTCCCTCTGCTATATTTTGGAAGAGTCTGAGAAGGATAGGTGATAGCTCTTCTCTAAATGTTTGATAGAATTCGCCTGTGAAGCCATCTGGTCCTGGGCTTTTGCTTGTTGGAAGATTTTTAATCACAGTTTCAATTTCAGTGCTTGTGATTGGTCTGTTCATATTTTCTATTTCTTCCTGATTCAGTCTTACTTGTTTATGTAAATGAAAATATCAACCAACCTTCATACTGAAACTACATTGGTTCATCTGTTGCAACCGTAGGTTGGCCACAATTATGAAAGTTTGGCAAAAATAAAAAATATTCTGTGAGAATCAATTGAATGTTAGAGGTTTATAATAAGGATATTATGTATTTTATTATTTGTAAACTGTGTGATAT
Organism: Tursiops truncatus; assembly: GCF_011762595.2. Lineage (NCBI taxonomy): Eukaryota > Metazoa > Chordata > Mammalia > Artiodactyla > Delphinidae > Tursiops > Tursiops truncatus. The sequence continues at coordinate 134,938,005 of NC_047037.1, read as the reverse complement.
ACATCCTTTGTATCACACAATTTATAACAAACTTATTAGGATATGCACACATATTTAATTTTTGGAGAGCTGATTTTTAAACATTTACCATCACATCACTGCATATATATGATGAAGCAAGGGGATGATTAACAACATTCCAGGTAGCTGTTACCTTTGGGAGAGACCCCACATGGATATCCACTCACACCCCCTTCCGTTTTGTCTTCCTGCCCTCGTTTGCCATCTACCTAGTCATCCAAGTTCAAAGTTGGGGAGTCGTGCAGGAATCCTCCCTCCCCCTTCACATCTCATTGCCAGCTATGGTTGATTTTTCCTTCCCAACATGTCATGGTATTTATGGTTCCACCTGGAGGGAACCGTTTCCAGCTTGGAACCCAGTTGAGAAACGCCTCTTCCCACTGATTCTGCTCCTAGAACACACAGGGCACTGACTGCAGTGGAGGATATAGTTGTCAGACAGAAGACAGAGGATGAAGAGTGAGCCAGAGCTCTGGGTTTCACTCAGGTTCTCAGCAAAGTTGCTGTGGGCATCGATCAATCTACGCGAAGCCAGCCTCTGCCAAGACAATTGATGAAGGTCTATAATCGATACAGAAAGAAGACTTGGGGCAGCTCATAAGGAGAGACCAAGAGTTAGGTCCCTGCGAAGAAGAAAGTGCCAGCCCAGTGTCAGTCCTGGGATGCAGGGTACACAGAGGAGGATGCGCAGGGTCCACGGGGACAGATCCAGACCAGAGGATGGGGCTGCTCTCCAGGTGGAGCAAGTGAAAACTGGCACGGAGGTGGGGCTGAGCCAGTGTAGCCGGCGCGTTGCCCTGACCCCAGCCAGAGGCCTCCCCGCTGTGTCCGGAGACAGAACACAGGCACTGGGAGCTTCACCACCTCTCCATGATGCAGCTGCTTCCCAGTGAAGCTCTGGAGGAGGAAGGAAGGAAGGAGGGCAGAGCGTGGGGAGAAGCTGGGAAGGGGCAGAGCTGTGAGGACGGACTGCTGCTTCTCCTTGGCTGCCTTTAGCATCTGTGTCTGTAGGATGTTCATCACCTGTGCCCAAGGCAGACGCCCCCTCTGCTAGGATGTGCTTTTCTGTGCCACGAACAAAGCCCCCGTCTGCCTCCTGTTCTTCCTCCTCCTCCAGTCTCTCCAGATTCTGCCCTGCTTAGGTCTCCTCTGAAGAGAGGAGGGAGCTCCTCATTGCTCCGGCCTCACCCCTTGTTGATATCAGTATCTTGCAAACCATGAGTCTTAGTTGTGGAAATCACTAATGCCTAAGTCACCTCCTAAGGGAGTCAATATACACAGAATTCAGCTTTCTGTTTACACGGAAGGTTTACTAGCTCTGCTGTTTTCATCAAGTCCTGTATTTATTTATTTGGGGGGACTTTTTTTTTTTTTTTTTTTTTTTGCAGTACACGGACCTCTCACCGCTGTGGCCTCTCCCGTTGTGGAGCACAGGCTCCGGACGCGCAGGCTCAGCGGCCATGGCTCACGGGCCCAGCCACTCCGCAGCATGTGGGATCTTCCCGGACCAGGGCACGAACCTGTGTCCCCTGCATCGGCAGGCGGACTCTCAACCACTGCGCCACCAGGGAAGCCCTGTTTGTAGATTTTTTGATGATGGCCATTCTGACCGGGGTGAGGTGATACCTCATTGTAGTTCTGATTTGCATTTGTCTAATGATTAGTGATGTGGAACATCCTTTCATGTGTTTGTTGGCAATCTGTATATCTTCTTTGGAGAAATGTCTATTTAGGTCTTCTACCCATTTTTGGATTGGGTTGTTGGTTTTTTGATATTGAGCTAAATAAGCTGCTTGTATATTTTGGAGATTAATCCTTTGTCAGTTGCTTCGTTTGCAAATATTTTCTCCCATTCTGAGGGTTGTCTTTTCGTCTTTTTTATGGTTTCCTTTGCTGTGTAAAAGCTTTGAAGTTTCATTAGGTCTCATTTGTTTATTTTTGTTTTTATTTCCATTACTCTAAGAGGTGGATCAAAAAAGATCTTGCTGTGAATAATGTCAAAGAGTGTTCTTCCTATGTTTTCCTCTAAGAGTTTTATAGTGTCTGGCCTTACTTTTAGGTCTTTAATCCATTTTGAGTTTATTTTTATGTATGGTGTTAGGAAGTGTTCTAATTTCATTCTTTTACATGTAGCTGTCCAGTTTTCCCAGCATCACTTACTGAAGAGGCTGTCTTTCCTCCATTGTATATTTTTGCCTCCTTTATCAAAGATAAAGTGACCATATGTGCGTGGTTTTATCTCTGGGCTTTCTATCCTGTTCCATTGCTCTGTACTTCTGTTTTTGTGCCAGTACCATACTGTCTTGATTACTGTAGCTTTGTAGTATAGTCTGCACTCTGGGAGCCTGATTCCTCCAGTTTCATTTTTCTTACTCAAGATTGCTTTGGCTATTTGGGGTCTTTTGTATTTCCATACAAATTGTGAAATTTTTTGTTCTAGTTCTGTGAAAAATGCCATTGGTAGTTTGATAGGGATTGCATTGAATCTGTAGATTACTTTGGGTAGTAGAGTCATTTTCACAATGTTGATTCTTCCATTCCAGGAACATGGTATATCTCTCCATCTGTTTGTATCCTCTTTAATTTCTTTCATCAGTGTCTTATAGTTTTCTGCATATAGGTCTTTTGTCTCCTTAGGTAGGGTTATTCCTAGGTATTTTATCTTTTTGTTGCAGTAGTAAATGGGAGTGTTTCCTTACTTTCTCTTTCAGATTTTTCATCATTAGTGTGTAGGAATGCAGGAGATTTCTGTGCATCAATTTTGTATCCTGCTACTTTACCAGATGCATTGATTAGCTCTAGTAGTTTTCTGCTAGCATCTTTAGGATTGTCTACATATAGTATCATGTTATCTGCAAACAGTGACAGTTTTACTTTTTCTTTTCTGATTTGGATTCCTTTTATTTCTTTTCCTTCTCTGGTTGCGTGGCTAAAACTTCCAAAACTGTGTTGAATAATAGTGGTGAGAGTGGGCAACCTTGTCTTGTTCCTGATTTTAGAGGAAATGGTTTCAGGTTTTCACCATTGAGAATGATGTTGGCTCAGGGTTTGTCATATATGGCCTTTATTATGTTCAATAAGTTCCCTCTGTGCCTACTTTCTGGAGAGTTTTTATCATAAATGTTGTTGAATTTTGTCAAAAGCTTTTTCTGCATCTGTTGAGATGATCATATGGTTTTTATCCTGCAATTTATTAATATGGTGTATAACTGATTGATTTGCGTATATTGAAGAATCCTTGCATTCCTGAGATAAACCCCACTTGATCATGGTGAATGATCCTTTTAATGTGCTGTTGGATTCTGTTTGCTAGTATTTTATTAAGGATTTTTGCGTCTATGTTTAGCAGTCATATTGGCCTGTAGTTTTCTTTTTTGGTGACATGTTAGTCTGGTTTTGGTTTCAGGGTGATGGTGGCCTCATAGAATGAGTTTGGGAGTGTTCTTTCCTCTGCTATGTTTTGGAAGAGTTTGAGAAGGATAGGTGTTAGCTCTTCTCTAAATGTTTGATAGAATTCGCCTGTAAAGCCATCTGGTCTTGGGCTTTTGTTTGTTGGAAGACTTTTAATCACAGTTTCAATTTCAGTGCTTGTGATAGCTCTGTTTATATTTTTTATTTCTTCCTGGTTCAGTCTCGGAAGGTTGTGCATTTCTAAGAATTTGTCCATTTCTTCCAGGTTGTCCGTTTTATTGGCAGAGAGTTGCTTGTAGTAATCTCTCATGATCCTTTGTATTTCTGCAGTGTCAGTTGTTACTTCTCCTTTTTCATTTCTAATTCTATTGATTTGAGTCTTCTCTCTTTTTTTCTTGATGAGTCTGGCTAGTGGTTTATCAATTTTGTTTATCTTCTGAAAGAACCAGCTTTTCGCTTTATTGATCTTTGCTATTGTTTCCTTCGTTTCTTTTTCATTTATTTCTGACCTGATCTTTATGATTTCTCTCCTTCTGCTAACTTTGGCGGTTTTTTGTTTTTCTTTGCCTAATTGCTTTAGGTGTAAGGTTAGATTGTTTGTTTGAGATTTTTCTTGTTTCTTGAGGTAGGATTGTACTGCTAGAAACTTCCCTCACCAAGTCCTGTATTTAAGAGCCTCTGGTCAATGTTCAGCAGTAAGACCTGGCCCGGGTAGACCCAGCTTTAGTAATGCGGTCAGGGTTCTGTAGCCTGAGCTCGGCACGACCTGGGAAAAATAATGATTTTACAGCATGAGGCCCAGCTTCCTTTGAGTGCGTTCCAGGTTGTGTAAAGACAGATGGCAAATAAATAAAAGTGTGTTTGTAGCTGGTAATTTGGAATTTGGAATGTAAAGACACTACCCAGTCAAGGCAACCACAGTATCCACAGATGTAAGAGGGCTTGACTCCACTTAATGAGAAAATGCAAATTAAAGACAAGGCTTCATACTTTCTCCCACAGAGCAAGAAGCCAAGCAGTCCTGCCCCCAAGGAGACAGGCTCCAAGTTCACTGTGGCCTCCTCTGGGAGGCTGACCATGCCCAGAGTCAGACCTCAGGTGGCCTTGGCCTTGAAGACACTGTACTCTTCTATCCCTTCCTTCTGCTGCAGCATCACCTGGTGCTTTGAGCTGGAAATACTCCTCCCAGTACCAGCCCCAAGGAGCCTCTGTATTTAGCAAAAGCCCCTGGCCAGCCCTCTTCCCCTAGAACACGAGGAGGCTGCAACACTTCTCAAACCTACATTTCCCCCCCCAACACTAGAACATTACTTAAGGGAAGAATGCCAACTGGTTATTATTCAACAGTCTGCAGTCTCACAGGAGTCATTCATTCCTTTTTTTTTTTTTTCCCACCCCATCGCATCCTGCCTCAGCAATTAGATAATGTGAGTGGGCATATACCCTGTTAAACAGCTGCTGGGAATTCTCCTTAGGAGCAAGAGGTGATGTGCGTGTTTGTGGGTGCTGACTTGTGTGTTTCCTGTGCTTAAGACTGCAAAGTATGAAAGGCCTGATCGCTGGGCAGAGACAGGCAGAGCGGGCCAGGCAGGGTGCGCAGCGAAGGCTGCGGAGAAATGAGGACTCCAGGGAGAAGCATTTCATGCCGGCCCCTTGCCAGGGGGCCAGCTGTACGGCTATTTCCTGCTGCAGTGGTGCTGCCCGGGCTCCGTCTGGTCCTAGTCCTGGAAGGGAAACGCTGGCCGATTCTCTAGTACATTTATCATTTTCAGGCTTTGTGACTAACCACAAAGCTGGATGGAACATTCTTGTAAGAAATGGAAGCGTCCACCGTTGATCAAAAGGAATCACTCCGCAGCTATTTGTAACTTGGCTGCCGTGCCAGGAGCTGCTTGGCCTTAGCTGAGGGTGCGGTGGCTCTCATCACAGGGCACCGAAATTCTCTGCACTGTTTGCTCAGCTGCTGTCTGTTTGCAGAGCTATTTAGATTCTCCCGTAGAAAGGAAAGCTTTCCATTCTTGGAGAAACCACAGTGATTAAGTACATATAAGAGAAAAGCATTATGATGACTCATCAGAACAAAATCAATGATTCCCTTTCTGCATTATACACGATGAGGTTTAGAGTCCACAGCTTTTAGCAAGAGCGCGGGTGTGACTTTGGGGTGGGAAGAGGAGAGGGCAGAACCGCACGAAGGCCAGTGAGCACGGGACTTGCCAGTTGGGAAAAGGACTGAACTTTAATGACCCGATTAAATGCCCCTTTAAAATCTGACCCGGGAAATTCTTAACCTTTGTAATAGGGGAAAGTAATGTCTGAGGAAGCAAGAATTTTGGGTTAGCTTCTATGCAGTCATTTGAGGCCACCCAACCTAAACTCTCTGTCCTAAGGGATGCTTTCTACAAAACCTGCCTTGAAAGTTGAAGAATCGCATGTTCCTCTAAATTTTCATGCAGCCAAAAAAAGTGGGAAGACACCTTTGTAGGAAAGCTTCAGTGTGAGGAAGGCCCACCACCTCATGAGACTTCCAGATTTTGAACAGCCTTCGTTGTTGGAAAGGTCTCCTTCACATTTTGCTAAAAATTGTCTCCCTCTCAATTTTGTCTTTTGGTCTCAGTTGCCCTTTGAAACTATATGAAAAAAATCCAGCTCTCTTCATACTGAGGTCCTTGCAATGTTTAAAGATGACACTGGTGTTTACGTTGCCTCATTGTCTCCTGTCTGAATGTCCTCACTGCTTTCTGATGCGAAGGGAGAACACTCTCACCTCCTGCAGCAGTTGTCCAGTAGCAATATAGACCCCGCACATCGTTCATGTACAGAGATCGGTCACCTCCTTTGCTTATGACACTGTACTTCTATTAATTTATCCATCCTGAGATCTCATTTGGTTTTTTGGTAGCTGTGTCACACCGTTGGCCTGTGTTTACCTTCAAGTCTAAAGAACAATCAACCTGTTATTCCCTTACATTTCCATGTACCCAGAGGGTTCTGAAAAGAAGCAGAAGTGAACATTTTAACCTAGTCACTGTTCGTTTGTTTTGCTTTTCTGCTGGCCTTTGAATATGCCATTTGATGTGAGAGTCTTCAGCCAGTGGATGTATGATGTTGCTATGCAACTTTGCATTGTTTTGCATACTTAATGTGACAGGATCACACTAAAATTCATGTTTTCCTTTGGGAGTGGTGGCTGGAGCTTTGGTAGATTTTTTTCCCCCCAGTTTTATTGAGAAACAGTTGGCATACATTGCTCTATATGTTTAAGGTGTACAGTGTGATGGTTTGATTTATATATATTGTAAATGACGACCGCAGTAGGTTTAGTTAACATTTATTGTCTTGTATAGACACAGTAAAAAGAAAAGAAAAAAGCAAGTTTAAATTTATCAGTGTTATAAGAGATGAAGATTTAATACCTCTACCTCTCCTTCCTCATTCTTTCCCCCAAATTATCATACTTTTAATTATGCCAGTAATTAGTGTTTGCAACATTCTAATTATGTAAATATTGTTCACTGCAGACAGAACCTATTAGAATACGGTGATTACATCCTTTCTTTTCTCTCTTTTTTTTAAAAAAAATGAAGTATAATTGACCTACAACACTATGTTGGTTCCAGGTTCACACAGTAGTGATTTGAAATTTCTATACATTTACTAAATGATCCCCACCTTTGTGAGATTTTTTTTTTTTTTTTTTTTTTTTTTTTTGGTACGCGGGCCTCTCCCTGTTGTGGCCTCTCCCGTTGTGGAGCACAGGCTCCGGACGTACAGGCTCAGTGGCCATGGCTCACGGGCCCAGCAGCTCCGCGGCATGTGGGATCTTCCCGGACCGCGGCACGAACCCGTGTCCCCTGCATCGGCAGGCGGACTCCCAACCACTGCGCCACCAGGGAAGCCCCTCTGTGAGATTTTTTGAAAGGAACTGTACGTCCCGGCTAAAGCACACGTGCAGCTGAGTAAGCTGACGGCGTCATTCCCAATCAGGAGCTGACCCCGCCTGTCTAGAAGTTTGAGGGCATTTGTAGGCATGTTTGCAGAGCCCTGGGAACCTCCTGTGACAGCCTGTAAATAACCTCTGGGTGCCCGGTGCTGGTGTTAGGTTCTGGCTTGGCAAGGGTACCCGGCATAGTCCCCGCCTTTGATATCAAGTGTAGCCTTTGGAGTGACCACCCTTGTACCTTACACAGAGGGGACCCTCTAAAATCTTTTGTAGGGTGGGCACATTCATTCAAAAGTTTATTTGTTATACCCTCCTGAATCAGTAGGTAGTACTCAGAGATGTATCTGCTGTGAGTGGACAGAGCCTGTCCGAAAATGTCTCTCCAGCTCTGTCATCGTTGGGACAGCTATCAGTCTGAAGCCCGTCTTGAACCAGAGTGGATGCTGACCCAGAGATGGGAGACCCGGCCTTCGGGAAAGCAGGAGCTGCTTCCTTATCCCCGTCTCCCTGTGCTGAATCCTTAGCCTCAATCCCAGGAGCCTGAGCATGTCTCTTCTTTCTCTGGATTTCTTTAGCACTTATGGCTTATATTAAACCCTTGGGTATTTACACATCTAATTAATAATTAACCTGTTAACTTTTCCCTATGAGTACGTCTGGCCTCCTCAGCTACATTGTCTGATCATTTGTATCCTCCACAGACCTAAGAGTGCAGTTTTGCCCATCAAAAGGCCGACATAGATAGATGTAGGATTAAGCCATGGAGATCTGAGAGGAGTGGGTTTCTCCCTCAGGAGAAAGGGCAAAGGAAACAGACTTTTAGGAAATTCATATTCTGTGCCAGGCACTGTGCTGGGAACGTTACATTTGTTTTTTCCTATAATCCCTGTAAGACTCTCAAGTAAGTATCACTATCCTCGTTTTGCAGAATAGGAAATGAAATCTCAGAGAAGTTGAGAAACTCTCAAACTGCATACAGAGAGGAAAGAGGCTGGGCTGGATTTGAACTTGGGTTGCTGTGCCTGCAGCAGCGGTGCTAGGGAGTCTGTCCTCCCTCTTGGAGGTGCAGCGGGGCTGGAGGTTAGGACATTGCTTGTGGCTGTAGCTGCCACGTGGCCACCCTTGAGTTATCAGCCAGCACCATCTCACTGCTGAAGAAAGATAGGAAAAAGGCTAGGGATGAAAGAACCAGGGGACATAAGAGAGAAAGGTACAACCATGAAGCATGGGAGAGAGAGTGGAAAATTGCAGATCACTTAACATTCTCTGTGCAGGAAGCATCTCACGCCTGCTCAGTAGAGCGAAGTGTTCATCAACGGAGTAGCTTGTAAACCCCCGAGAAGGCATAGCGACGGCCTTGCTGATATCAGTACTGTTCTCCCCTAAAGAGGAAGGAGTATTCTCAGCTTCTGAAGACAAGGACTTTCAGTGGTGTTGGGGAGCTCTGAGAAGCTGGATCCCCTGTCATCAGATTGTATTTGGAGACTTTCTTAGGTTAGCACCAGGCTGTACTGTAGCAATAAATAAACCTTAGAACTCCGTGGCTTACACAATAAAGAGTTCTTTCTCACTCATGAAAATTCTGGTGTGGGTCAGGCGAGTTTTCAGGGCACTGTCCTCCACTCAGGGACCTGGTGATCCAGGCCACTTCCATATTGGGAAGCCAAGATCTCTGTATGTGGCTTCCAGGTTGCTGGGGCAACCAGGGTGGGAGGGTCAGCTTTTAAATGCTTTGGCATGGAAATGCCGTCGATCACTTCCGCTCACAGCCCATTGGCCAGAACTGGTCAATGGTACCGCCCCCTGTGACGGGTGCTGCACGTCACTGGGAAAAGAGGGCACTCAATGACTGTTCAATGACTCTGACTCATTTCCTTTACTCTCTTCTGTCCAACCCTTTTTAAGGCAGCTCATTGCTCTTGGGAAAGAACACAGATGCCTTCATGGAGCTTGTTAGGCCCCTGGTGGTGGCCGCCATGTTCCAGTCACAGTGGACATTTCAGGTCTTGTGGCTCACTGTGCCTTCTCTTCCTCACTGCCTTCTGTCTTCCCGAAATACTCTCCTCTGTCTGTCTTTCCTGTCCAACGCCTAATATTATTTATGTCAGTGTTTAGATATCACCTATTATGGAAACTTTCCTGACACGAAATCTGGGTTAGGTGACCTTCTTTGGACATCCAGGTCATCCTTTATTTCCCCCACTGCGGTGGAAATGTATTATTTATTAGTCTGTGACATCTTAGATTGCGGCTCTCTGATGCTTGGAACCATTGCAAGAGTGGTCCCTACATACGATGGCCAACACACAAAAGAGGCCTAGGTAGTGTACTTTGGATGCAGGAAGAGAAGAGATCTTCCGAGGCAGAATGTGTATGATTGTACTGTTGCAGATTTGATTCTCAAGTTAATCTGGAAAAGCAAATGCTCTAGAAGAGTCAAGAAACTTTTCAAAAAGAAGAATGAAGGAGAGTCTTACTTTTCTGGATGTGAAAATGAACTATAAAGTTACAGTAATTAAAAGAGTGAGATGCTAGCCCAGGAGTAGACCAAGAGATGAACAGGATACTGAGAGCTGATGTTACTGTCTTGAGTCCAGACTCCACAGGGCAGACCAGGCAGGCTGGAGACTCAGCCAGGGTTTCCGTGTTGCAGTCTTGGGCAGAATTGCTTCTTCTCCTGAAAACCTTAGTCTTTGCTCGTAAAGCCTTCAACTGTACATGGAGAATTGGTATATGATAAAGGAGGCATTTTACGTCAGTGAAGAAAGGATAAATTATTGAACGAATTATGTTTACACATCTGGCTGTAATTTGGTAAAATTAAAAAATAAGCTAAGATTTAAGAAATAAAACATTTAAAAAGAAAGTTATATCTTTCACTTATATCACATACAAAAGTGAATCTGAAATGATTATAGATCTAAACCTTAAGAAAAATCTTTAAAATACTAGTAAGCGCATAGGAAATATTTTCATTATGTTGGAGTGAGCAAAGCATTGAAAAAAATGACATATGGCCCATAAGTCAAATGGTTTAGAATGACATATTTGATAACAGTGAAGCAGAACTCTTCTATGTAACCAAAAGCTATATAACCCAATTTAAAGACAGCATATGAAGCTGGGAAAAACATTCACCCTGTGTCATTTAAAAAGGTTAGTATAAGAAGTGTCTAAGTGCCTACAGATCAGTAAGCAAGCACTTAACAATCCAATTTAAAATGGACGAAGGTTATGAAAAAGCAGTTCATGGAAGAAAAAGTATACATAGCTTATAAGCAGAAGAGATGCTTATCCTTACTGATAATCAAATTAATACAAATTAAAACAATGAAATAGCATTTTCTCCATGAGATTACACGTATTAAGAAGGCTAACAGTACTCAGTATTGATGATGGTGGTATAATTTTTTAGAGACAAATTTGACAATATCTGTTTTTAAAAAGTGCCTATATTTTTGACCTTACAATTATACTTCATCTATAGGGGGTAAGTTAACTGACTTATGGAATATTATTTAGCATTTAAAGAAGTGAGATACAGTTACTATATATTCTGACATGTAAAATGTCTGTAACAGAGACTTAGATTTAAAAAGTGACTTACAGGGAATTCCCTGGGCGTCCAGTAGTTAGTACTTGGTGCTTTCACTGCCGTGGCCCGGGTTCAATCCCTGGTGGATGAACTAAGATCCTGAAAGCCGTGGGGTGTGGCAAAAAAAAAAAAAAAAAAATGACTTACAGAATAGTATGCAGTTTAGGACCCCATTTATTAAAAATATGTACGTATATTCTATATATGCATGGGAAAAAAAACCTGGAAGAATATGCAGCCAACTGTTAAGGGAGATAACCTCTCAGGAATAGGACTTTGGGAACTTCCATTTCTTATTTTCCATATTTTAGTATTATTACTTCTAAAATAAGTGTGATAGCTGTTTATAGTATTTTTAGAAAGAGATTAAAAAGACATTGCTGGGACTTCCCTGGTGGCGCAGTGGTTAAGAATCTGCCTGCCAATGCAGGGGACACGGATTCGAGCCCTGGTCCGGGAAGATCCCACATGCCGCAGAGCAACTAAGCCCGTGCACCACAACTACTGAACCTGCGTGCCACAACTACTGAGGCTGCGTGCCACAACTACTGAAGCCCGCGCACCTAGAGCACATGCTCCACAACAAGAGAAGCCACCGCAATGAGAAGCCCACACACTGCAACGAAGAGTAGCCCCCGCTAGCTGCAACTAAAGAAAGCACGCGCACAGCAACGAAAACCACACAGCCAAAAAAAAATAAATAAATAAAAATTAAAAAAAAATTAAAAAAAAAAAGGACATTGCTTAGTTTAACTGACCAAAGCTTTGACTGGTTACATAGGATCTGAGGTTCAAAAAAATGCTTGTTGTGCCATGTCATGCTCAGATACGTTCATTGACTCATTCATTCATTGACCAAGCATTTAGTGGATACCTTTGTTGTGTGAGGTCTTTTTTCCTACGTGGCTCTTAACTGCGTAATTTTCTTCCTCATTTTACTCCAGAAAGTGAATAAATAGAAAAATAGTTGAGTCTAAAGCAAAGTATGCTTCTGTGGGGGACCCTCTTCGATACGCAGCAGAGGGCGCTGTGGCTGGGAACCAGGGGTACCTGTTGTTTGCTTGGATGTTTAAGGGAGTCCCTTTCTGATCCCGTCTAAAAGATTCATGTTGACAGAGGGTATTCTTATTGGGGAAAAAGCCCCCAAACCACTCCATATTCCTATTGCTGGTTAACTTTGTGTGGGCTCTCTCTACTTCAGAGCTATCAATTTCGGTCATTCGTGGGCCTGTGTCCGTGCAGGGAGGGAGTGGACGTTTGGAAGTCGAGCAGTCCAAATATAGCTGCATATGCGTCACATCTCTTGAGGATGGAAGATTAAAATGAAAGATTATGCTCTAAACTTTGCCCTGTCTCGGCATCCAAATGCCACGAGACTGCTGGTTTACTGAACGCAAAACCAGAATGATACGGTGACAGCACGCTGGGTAGGCTGTAACAGGAGACATTGCAGCCACGGCAAATTTGCCCTCATGCCGTCGAATGCATTTTTGTTTTAGCTCCTGATTTCGGTCTGTATTGCATTGGATTATTCATTGAATACAAAAGTGAAGCATGTTTTGGATAGTATGCCCTAAGTTCGTTGTGAAATACCGGGATATTGTCCTGAAAGATTTTTGGATAGATTTGAACGTAAAAAACAGATAAAATAAGTCGTGATTCTTCATATCACAAAATGACACTTAGCAATAAGAAATTTGCTGCAGTACCTTTTTTTTTTTAAATTGAAGTATAATTGATTTACAATATTGTGTTAGTGTCAGGTGTACCGCGTAGTGATTCTTTTTTTTTTCCAGATTATATTCCATTATAGGTTATCACAAGATATTGGGTATAGTTCCCTGTGCTCTACAGTAAATCCTCGTTGCTTATCTATTTTATGTACAGTAGTTTGTTAACCCCGTATTCCTCATCACTGCAGTATCTTTAAAGAACAATTTTCCTAGTCCAGATAAAATATGATGTCCCTTTAAGAGCAGAATCTGTAATGAAGTCAGATATAGTACATTTTACAATTAAAATACACAAGTCCCTCGAATTCAGTTTGGCTCACGGTTAGTACAAATGGGAGACTTTAAAAAAAATCCTTTCCTTTCTCTCTAGCCCTTAGTCTTGTATTTTACCAAACTGTAGTTTCGGACAAGTCAGCTGTTCCCCCACAGCACACAGGTAGAGTTGCCCTGCAGTCAGAGACATCCTTCAGCTGGAGAGTTGGTGAGGCTGTAAGAAGCTGAAGGAGCTTTGGCTACAAAGTACAAATAGAAGTGGAGAATTTATGCAATTTGACTAGTTAGAGAAAAAATCCATCTGACAGAGTAGCAGTAGTGAGCTGTTAGACTGTGCCCAGTGGCATAGAATTTATAATTTCAAACATTTCTGGCTTCCTACATTAACTTCCTTGGTTAAACAGGTAGAATTCCCTGAAAATCTGTGGTTAGTTTCTCAAGTTCAATGAATGTATTAAGGAAATGTCAACATCTTAGCTGCTATACAGCTTTCTTTCTTAAAAAAATAAAAAAATCTAAGGACATGAATTTGAAAAGGATAAGAAAAGATTTCGCATGTTATTGTATCTTGTGTCTGTGCTGAAATGACCTCCTTTAGATCCAACTCATTGACGTTATTTAATCCAAATGCAAGGGTAGTGTTCAGGGCTTGTGCCAGACTCCGCTTCTGTACCCGCCCAGATCTGCACCTCCCTCTTGCCTACTGGCTGGAGCTGCGCCAGCAGTGACTTGCTCTGTTCCTGTGGTCACGACGTCAGATTACTGCAGCTGCCACTCTCCATGCAGCCTGACCAGCAAGAAGAGGCCACCGCCCCGGAGGAGGCTGGGGCGTCTTGGAAATGTGGAGAGATGAAAACCTCCTGGGGCCAACTTCACCCAGTGGGAGGCGGCAGATAGGAAGGAGCTGGTCAATGAGTTCTTTTTCCTTTCTCTTCAGAAACTGTTCTGAGATGCAACAGTTCCTACAACCTTCCTGAAGACATCACGTGGGGCTGCACAATCAGCCAGGCTGTCACAAAGCTTTGGCCAACTCAGTACCCTGCCCTCGTGCACTTGGGCTCCCTCTCCCCTGCCTCGTTGCTCTACCCCTCCCCCACCCCGTTCTCTAGGATCACACCTTTGAATGAAGTATTAGCAAATAAACATATGCCCCAGGGTCTGTTGTCTAGAGAACCTGGGCCAACAGAGTGGGAACCTAGGTTGACTCTAGAAAGCAGACCCTCTGGTGCACTTTGGCAGTGGGGAGTGCGTGGTGACAACCCTCCACACATGGTAGCGTCACGATTACTAAAGCCTTTATCCGAAGTTAAAGAGGACAGGGGTGAAGTGGAGGTAAAGTGTGCGGATATCATTTCACTTCGGCACTCAATCCGTTTTGAGGCAATAAATATTAGGACGGTGATGCGTGGTAATCACTTTTGAAGGCTCTGGAAGCCTTGCAAAAAAACGATAGGTGCTATCTTGAGCCTGTCTTTGAAAGCCAGGGTATCCTGCGGTAGCTGTAGAGGGGGTTCTCATCTCCTCAAGCTGCAAGGCAGAAGACTTTTAAAGCAGGACCTGATGATAAGATGTTAGAAACATAAAGAATAAATGGACAGCCTTAGCGGCTCCTCTGTGTCAAAGGAAATCCCCTGATGAGGAAAGAAGTGGGACCCTTGGATGGTGACATTTGCCTGGTTGAGACTGAGAATATTGGATCCCAAATGGCCTGAAGCTTCCCCGCTGGCAGAAGCTGTCCCAGTGACTTGAAGGGATCAGCCTCCCCTTCCCAGGGGATCCCACCGTGACCTCCCAGAGGAGATGCTTCACATCTGACCATTGTTTTTCTCACTGTCGGTCCCTATCATCTCTTGTTGTCTCCTGGGTAATAGCCAGAGTCAGGTCTGATCACAGCTCTCCGCTCCAAGGAAAACAATGTATGTGTCAAAGGACATACAGGGATTGTCAAATGTGCACCAGCGAAGATGGGTAGGAGTGGGTCTTGAGAGTGTTAGATTGTCATGGTCACCTGGAGCTGGTCAGTAGGGGTGGCTCCTTGACATTTAGGCAGGATGATGGCCTACAGTTGGTAAAGTGGAGGTGCAGGAGTGTGAAGAAAGGGTAAGACTCAAAGAGTTGGGAATGTTAGAATGGATTTACTGTGTAAAACCTAGAACCCTCCACTTAACTCTGTTTCTTTCTTTCTTTTTTTTTTTTTTTGCGGTGCGCGGGCCTCTCACTGTTGTGGCCTCCCCCGTCGCGGAGCACAGGCTCCGGACGCGCAGGCTCGGCAACCATGGCTCACGGGCCCAGCCGCTCCGCGGCACGTGGGATCTTCCCGGACCGGGGCACGAACCCGTGTCCCCTGCATCGGCAGGCGGACTCTCAACCGCTGCGCCACCAGGGAAGCCCACTCTGTTTCTTGAAAGAGACTGGAGGACACTTCCTCTGAAGGCAATACAAAGTCACAAATTAAGGGCTCACTGACATCTCTGAGAGGTTGGTGTCTGTCTTCTGTAGGCTGAGCTTAATGGTGGTAAACGTTGCCATAGACTCCTTAATGTCAATGAGGGTAATGAGATTCCACAATTAAAAGACTAGGTGGCAGCTCTTAACCACCAGAGGCAAAGGTAGCCATGCTTATTATAACCGGAAGCACCACAGAGTAGCAGTTAGGGTGCCTTAACCTTCAGAGATTTGTGGCCATGACTAACAGATTGTGGTGTTTCTAGACAGGAGACGGATGGACAGCTGACTAGGGTGTTGTTAAAATTGTATAATAATAACAAAAATGAAACCTGGAGAGCAGGATGTTATTATCATCAGTCACTGCAGTGGAAAATTATGGCTTCTTGCTTGGTTTTCAAATGTAAGTCAACTTACATATCTAGAATCTGTAGACCCTAAGGGAGGCTGAGGTCCTCTTGGAGAAGAACATTACTATTTCTCACTAGTATACGTGAAAATTTATTCCTCTAATCCTCCCCTTCAAGGGGTCTGTAGATATTTCCCCAAGTAACTAGTGCTACGGAATGGGGACTAGCCAGACCTTTTGAGAACGACTATATATAAGGTCTAAGCTGACAGTAGTACCAGCGTATCTGAAATGCCACATACTGGTCCCATAGTTAGATCAGCAGCTTTAGGAGGCCAGGTGACAAATTAAGTC
This sequence comes from Tursiops truncatus, assembly GCF_011762595.2. NCBI lineage: Eukaryota > Metazoa > Chordata > Mammalia > Artiodactyla > Delphinidae > Tursiops > Tursiops truncatus. The sequence goes on along the minus strand of NC_047037.1, from coordinate 134,921,881 downwards.
TTCCCCAAAGTCCATTTTATAATGGCTCTTTGGGTCCACAAAACTACCCTGGGGTTATTTCTCAGATTCCCGAGTAGGATAGATATATTTAATGGTTGGCAGAACTCCCAGTAGGTTTTCTGACTTGTGGAGTGTGGGACATTATGGTAGGAAGGACCAAATAAAAGTAATCTGAAACTGTTCTTCCCCCATTATCCAAGATGGGTAATCAGAAATAATATTGCATCCTAGGGAAGAATTACAGATATTCACCATCAAAGACATAAGGGATGCAAAGTGATGATTCCTATAATATCTCCATTCAATCTACCTATTGCATCCCTGTAATGACCAGATGAATTATGGCAGGTGTTATTAGTCCACCTTAAACTTATTCAGGTGATAATCCCTTTTGAAGCTGCTGTACCAGATGTGTTGAATGTGTTGAATGTTGAAGATCAACACATACTCTCAAACTTGGTTATGGGACTACTGATCTAGCACATGCTTTTTTCTCAGTCCCCATCAACGGGGAGAATCTAGAGTGGTTGGCCTTCACATGGCAAGGGCAGCAGTATACATTCGCTGTCTACACGTCTGCTGGGACCTTGCTCATCCTGACATTCTACCGAACATCATTCTGCCCACCTATTAACGACATCATGGTACTTGGACTTACTGATCAGGGTGCTGCAAGTATCAGAGATGCCCTAATACAGGGGTTCTCGATCAAGGGATTTTAACTCCCAGGGTACACCTGAGAATATCTGGAGACATTTTTGGTTGTTAAAAATGAGGGATTGTGAGTAACTAGTATTTAGTGGGTAGAGTCCAGGGATGTACATTCTGCAATACTTGAGAAACCCTCACCCTTCACCAAAGAACTGTCTTTCCCCGAATTTTATTTTATTTTATTTTTTTTGTAACATCTTTATTGGGGTACAATTGCTTTACAATGGTGTGTTAGTTTCTGCTTTATTCCCCGAATTTTAATAGTGCCATGTTGAGAAATACTGCCTTAGTAAAACACCTGTGTAGCAGAGCTGGGAGATTTACCCTATGAAAATTCAGGGATCTGTTGCACCAATGAAGCTTCTGGGGGTCCAGTAGTCTGAGGCGTGCCAGACATATATATATATTTTTAATTAAAGGATAAATGTCACATCTTAGCCACTCAGAAATGTTTGCTGAATGAATAAATGAATGAAGAACATACAGGAAGAGTTCCTTGTGCAAAGAGAAATCTGTTTGGGTGAGAGGCTGGCGGGGCTGGAGGCGAGGGGCTGGAGGTGAAGCTGAGGTTCATACAGTTTACATGCTGTTTATTTAGACACCTGCCCCCAGAAGGTGGAGGACAACAAGTGGCTTTCATCCAGGGAGAAACAAGACCTGGTTAGTGTTCTAGAATGATCCCTTTACAACCGGTTAGCGACATTGTCCTAAAAGGCCCTGAGACCAGAGTTAGAAAAACTAGCCTGGTCCCTCTGTAATCGTCCAGTTGGGAAGCTATGAACAACGAAAATGGGACAGATGGAAAGAGAATAAAGGAAGAAACAGATTCCAGAAGATTTGGGAAGAAGAATGACCAGGATTTGATGACTGGATTGGAACTGTGGGTAGAAGGAGAAAGAGCAGAAGAAACCCCTCAGGTCTCTGTGTCTTTGGATGACTGGATAACGCAGGAATAGAATCCAGTTTAAGTGACAGATCGTGAGTTTTGTTTTAAATATTGGCAACTTAAGGATGTGGGGCATACAGGAGGAGGTATCCAGTTGGCAACTGGACAAGTGAGGAGAGTCTCAGCTGCAGATGGAGGTTTGGGAATTGTTTGAAGCCACAAAACTGAGGCTCAGAGAGGTGATCTAACCCATGCTAACATAGTTGGTAAATAATAGAGTGAAGATTCAAACCCAGACATTTCTGGCTCTAAGGCTTACCCCACTCTCTCCTAACTTACCTTTTTTCGAAGTTATAGATTTCTAAAATGAGATTTTAAAATGCATGTAGATGGAAATCTAGCAAAATTACCAGTGTATTTACACTTTGACCCAGCTATCCTACTTCTGCAGGAGTGGACTTTACAGTCAGACCTGGACACATACAAAATGACACATGCACAGTGTTATTCATGGCAGTCTTGTTTGAAAGAGCAAAAAAAAAAAAAAAAAAAAAAGAAAGAGAGGAGGGGAAGGGTTAAATAAACAGACTACCACACACCTGTACAGAAGAGTAAGAAGCTCTCGGTAAACTGACAGTGTGTATGATATGCTCTCTTTTGTGTAAGAAAAAGTGAAACTAAGAACATGTATTTGCTTGTATGTGCGTGAAGATACAAGGATATAAGATGCTAGTGGGTGCCTTATAGGGGTGGTGAAGAATGGAATAGAAGGATACAAGGTAGGAACAAATCTTCTCAATGGATATCTTTTAGATTTGAGGCATGTAAATGTATTACCTATTCAAAGCAATTAAAACATTGAAAATGTGGTATATTTACCCATTAGTGTTTATCTACATTGGAAATTTATTTCCGCCCCTGGAAAGATGTATTTGGTTTATGCATTTATAATATTTTTGTACTTATCCATCCATCCATCCAACACAATTATTCACCTCTGTGCCAGGTGCTGGACTAGCCACAAGGGAAATAATTGAGAAAACAGACATGGTTCCTGGCCTCACTCTAGATATAAAGACAGAGATTAGTCAAATCATCCCATAAATACACTAAAATGGCAATCATGCTACAAAAAGTGTGAAAAGGACCTCAGTTATTCTGAGACGGGTTAGTTAAGGATGTGGCAGGGAAGGCTTTCTTGAGGAAAATCCTTCTGAACTCCATGAAATGCAGGAGGGAAGAGGTGAGGAGATGGGGGCAGAGGGAACAGTATTTGCAAAGGCTCTGAGGCAACAAAGAGCACAGTATTTGAGGAACCGGAAGAAGGCGGCATTGATGCTGTGTAGGAACTGAGCAGATGGGGTGGATGTATTAGCAAGGGGGGCTGCACACATGAAGATCTTGTTGGGCATGTTGAGGATGAGGGTCTTTGTAAGTAAAGCAGAATTGGAAGCCACCGGAGAGGTTGAGACTACGGTGGAACAATATGAGCCATTTATGTCTTGGGAAGGTCACTGGCTGTTCTTTGGAGAAGGACGCAGGGTGTGGAGAAAGAGTCGAATCAAGGGGACCAGTTGGATGGCTGTCTCTGGAGAGTTGGAAAAAAGTGACCTTCGTTTAGACCAGGGTGGAGGTTACGGTTACAAGAAGCAGATGGAGTCAAGAGAAAGTGAAACCGAGAGGTCTTGATGATGGGTTGTATAAGGCTGGAGAAGAGAAGTCTTCCAACATGGATAGGTTTCCAGAATAGACAGGGCTGCCATTTCCTGAAAGAAAACATGAGGGTAGGCTGTTTGTTGGGGGTCAGGATGGATTTGAGGATGTTTGAATGTCCTAGTAGAAGACACATCACCTGGAAAGGCAACACATAGATCATGTCACAATTCCATTTTTAGAATACACAGTGTAACCACACACTTGGTTAACAGTATCAGTAAAATGTGGCTCACACCCAAGTCTCACATTTTTATTCTTCTATACCCCATGTTAGTTTTTTTTTCTGTTAAGATTCTTCAACTTCATTGAAGCATAACTTATATCAATAAAATGTACATGTATTAAGTTTACACTTAGATGATTTTTCTTCAATCTATACCTTCATATAACTGTCATTCCCCTTTTTATTCAGTCGTCTGCTTGCTCCCTGGCAATCACCCCATGTTAGTTCTTGACAAAGTATTTCTCTACTCATCTCTTCCCCAAAATGCATGACATGTTATTTTAGGGGCATTGGATCCTTTAGAGAAAAGATCTTGAAGAAGACCATCGTTCCCCCTGATATGCCCCTTGCACTCAGCTTTCTCAGGTGGCATTTTGGACATGTCAACAACAAAGTTTCCTTTTTTTCTGGTTCCCCCTGTGAGGGCTTAGCTGTTAAGCTTCCTTCGTGTTTCATATTTCATTTGTGTTTTTAAAAGGATGCCCTTTTGTTTTTGTTCTCTTCACTGGTTCTGTATTTACAGGGAGCTTTCTCCTTTATTTTCTTTCAGTCCTTCAGCAGAATAATTTTGCTGACTTGAGGCCCCCTTGGGATACAGCCATGATACTTTCAGCCCTGCTGTGTGGCAACACTGCTGCTAATATTTTTGCAGGCCCTGGGTCTGGTAGTACTCAGGGTTTTGTCTTCTCAACTTCTTAAATGTAACACTGATGCTATTTCTGTATCCATGGGAGGAACTGTGGGATCACTGGAACGTTCCCAAGGGGAACACTTTTCTGTATAAAAAGAAGAGGGTGAGAGATTCCTTTATGTTTCAAACACTGGTATAAAATTAATTGGTTAAAAAAATGCTGGTTGTTCCTACGTAACTTTTCTGGTTCTGGAACCACGTTCAGCAAAGGGCACCGTGACCTCTGTGGGGACATGGAACAATCTGATACCTGATCCAACTTTTCTGGCCTGAAGGCAACTTCAGTGACTGACTTCCAACAGATCTCTAAGGACAGCTGGTTCTGAAAATGTTTCTCCTAGCGGCGCAAGTCCTGTTTTCAACTGATGAATCCTTTCAATGCCTCTGAACTGGATGACTAAACTCTCCTTGTGTCTGAAGAGATGTATAGACACAGAAAGACAACAGTGGTTCATCAAGGGAGCGATGTCGGGAGAATGAAGAAAGTAACTGTAATCTGGGCCCAGGAAGAGTCTCAAACTGCTGGTCTGCAGGTGTATTTTGTGGGCACCCTGAGGGCCGTGAGAATGACCTCATATCTCCAGTGGTTCTCAGAAGCCCCAGCTTCTGAGCTTTGAAGTCCATCACTGGTTGGTACTGAGGCCATGCCTTCCAAGGCTGAGTGAGGCAGGAAACTGAGGCAGGTTCATTTCTGGGAGAGATGGGACGCCTCTGACTGTGGCTTTAGGCCTCCCCCAGTGGCCTTGGCGAACTTTCTGTAGAGCTCCAGGCAGCCCAGGAGGCGTCCATGCAAATTCCCTTCCTTCCCTCTCTCCTTCCCTCACGTCAGACCTGCATCACGGTCCATCACCTCTTGGAGACTGGCTCCTTTCCCATGTTCTTTCATAGGTATTTCTCTTAATAAATTACTCGTACGTTTAATCCTCTCTTGGTTTTTGCTTTTCAGAAGACCCAGACTAACACAGGCCCCCTTCAAAACAAAACAAAACGAAATGAAACACTTCTTTATAAGGGACACATGCAGTTCTTACTGTCCCATCTCCTCTGTTATCTTGTATCTAATCTGAGTCACACATTTGTGTTATGTGTCTGACCCCTACAGGTGTTTGATTTTACAGCTCAGGTATTGCATCTTCTTTGACAGCATCCTGGAAATAGAGACATAGGGAAGGGCTGGCTATTAGAAAAATATTAGTCATTTGGGAATATGAGGTTAAACTATTTTATTTCTTGCAAGTTACCAAATTTGGGTGTCATTAGCATTTAGTTTATGAATGACCCATCTAACTTTTATTTTTTAGCAGCTCGTTTAAATTTTTTCTTATTTTAATTTAACCTGTGAGTTCATAGAGTTTTCTCAAAATTAGGAAGTTGTGAAAATAAAGATGAGCATCGCCTTTTATTAATTTGCGTCATTGTCGAATGGCCAGATTCTCTCCAGTATTTGAGACTCTTTGGGTAATGTCACTAATTTCTACTCTTCCCCAGGAAGAGGTGGATTAAATCATTTGCTTTTCGTACATGGTGTAGTTGTAGTAGATATAGTCATATGATTTCAATAAATAACTTTTTGAGGGCTTCCCTGGTGGCGCAGTGGTTGAGGGTCTGCCTGACATGGGTTCGTGCCCTGGTCCGGGAAGATCCCACATGCCGCGGAGCGGCTGGGCCCGTGAGCCATGGCCGCTGAGCCTGTGCGTCCGGAGCCTGTGCTCCGCAACGGGAGAAGCCACAACAGTGAGAGGCCCGCGTACCGCAAAAAAAAATAAAAAACAATAAAAAAAAAACAAAAAAACTTTTTGAAAAGTTCTCAGACAACAAAAAGAGTTTCCAAGCTACTGTTGTTAACATTTTCAGTAATTATTTTTATAACAGGATTTTCTTTATTTTTTTCTTTCTTTCCAAAATCAACTCATTGCCTCAAATGCTATCCTTAATTTCTACTTTAATTGAATCTAAGCTTGGTGATGAGGGTCACTGCCAGCCAAAAAGATGACCATGTTGCTTTCGAGCTGGGAGAACAGACCATATAGGACAGAATGGATTTCCTCTACCTTAGAAAGTTTTTGTTGCTCTCCAGAAATAACATGGATACAACCAGGACCGACTACATAATTTTGGGGCCCAGTGCAAAGTGAAAATGGGGCTGCTTGTTGAAAGGTAGGGAAAAGTGCCATTAAAGGTCTAAAATATGAAGGTTTTTCCTTTATTTCATGACTCTCCTCTGCTCATACGCATCTTCCATTGTCCCACTGAATTTCACTTATAAAAGACAAATTGTAAGGTAAAATTATTAAGAATTTCAAGGTATGGACAGCAGAGCATTAAACCAAACATAGGGTCCCTTCCAAGTGCGGAGACTTGTGGCATGATGCAGGCTGCATTCCTGGGAAGTCGGTCCTGGATACAACTCACCAGTGAGTTGACAAGCAAGCTGGAAACCAGAGGGATCGTCTCCGCTCTTCCCTCTAGTCTCTCAGGTGGAGGTGTGCACAGGGATCAGGGCTCCAAGGTGAAATGGAAGGCACAAGGCTTAGTATCCAATGTGCCAGGGCATGAGCAGTGTTTCTCCTCCTATTTCATCCTCGGCTCTCTGGGCAACGGCTTCACCATCCTGTCTACCTTAGTGGAGAGAAGGTGCTTACTTGTTCGTGGCAGGCGATTTTATTTTATTTTTATTTTTGGGGGGGGGGAGCAAATCATTTTTATTTTTATTTTTTTACAAATACACGAAAGAATCATGCAATGCTGCAAGCATTGGATGCAATCCTGTGCCACAAGTCTGCACGTTCTTCTGCAGCTGCTCCTGTGAAAGGCGGAATCTTTCATCTCGCCTTATTGTTTTCTACGACTCCTGCATTATCTTCAAAATAAAGAAACATACTATCTTTTCTCCGGTAGGACTTTCGTTGTCTAATTACCACTTCTTTCTGAGCTCTGGTTTGCCTTTCTTGACTGCGGCCATCACCACGTCACCCGCACCAGCAGCAGGAAGTCTATTCAGTTGTCCCTTGATCCCCTTCACAGAGACGATATGCAGACTTTTGGCTCCTGTGTTGTCAGCACAACTGTTCATGGCTCCAACCAGAAAACGCAAGGGAATCCAGAATTTCACACCAGAGGACCCACCATGTCCTCGCTTTGACATCTTGAATGCCGGAGAGCGACAAAAAGCTGGGCGGTTTTATTTTGACTTTCCATTTTAAACATCTTATTATATTTACGGAGTGTCTGCTCTGTGATGATTTCTGTTCAGGGGTTGTTGTGATCTCCTGGTCCTCATAGAGCATCCCTTCTCGTGAGGGGAGACATGCAATAGGCAGAATAAAGGACTAGACAAACTGTAGAGAATCTCAGATATAGAAGCGCTATAAAGGAAAGTTGAGTGGAGAAAGCAGGTGGGCATTGTCAACAGGTGATTAGGGACGGCCTTGCCTTGAAGGTGGCATTTGGATGAAGACCTGCAGAAGAGAAAGGAAGCAGCTGAGCTGCCCTCTGGGGAAGATTGTCTGGGAGGGCCACGTCATGGCAAGGAGTCTGTGGTGGGAGTAGAAAACTTTGTTATTCATTGACCTTGCATGAGCTTTTGGTGTAAGTTTAGCTTGCGTAGATATACATGAAAGCATTCTTTCCTTCCTTTTTTTTTTTTTTTTTGGTAGAAAAATAGTACTTCTCTGTCAATTCAGTTAAAAATGACTAAGAGTTTCTACGCTTCGATTGGTTGTGGCCGCATCTCCTCGGAAAGTAGCACAGCTGGGTTCTGGTGTGGAGTCACTCCTATAGACTCCTCTTCTTAAAAGAACCTCTTATTAATGGGTGAGCTCAAAGCAAACTTTAGAAATCCAATCGATTTCTCATTTCTTACATGTTGTTTGGTAAAAGATTTTATGTCAGTGATTGCAGAATGAAGGGACCAATAGGAAAATAATCGGTTTATAAATGGGAGGGCGGTCAGGCATCCCCCTTTCCATCGTCCTCTCCAAGGTCAGGGCATCACTGAAATGCAAAGAAGATGCACTTGTCCAGTACGTAAACGATAGTCTTCTGTGGAGGGTCATTAACCTCAAGTCTCCCTCCCGGAGGGCAGTGTTGAAGGAAATGGCTTTGTGAGCTTCAGAAGAACGTGACATGATTGTACCTGGGAATAGAAGAATGGTGTCTGCAGTTCCATTAATTGGGATAACAATTATGAAAGCTTGGGAAGAATCAAGTTTCAGAGCCCACACTAATCCCCAGGAAGACTTTTCCCCTGGTGGATATAATATTGCTGCTTTTCAGGTGCATTCCTAAGATGTATTACATTTCTCAGACTCACTTTGTATAGGCTGCTGTCAGGGGCAGGATTTGGGGGTTGCCAGAAGATTCTTTGGTTTCATCCAGGCAACTCTCTGCTTTCCTGAAGTGTCGGTGAACTTGGTGGAAGCAAGGGTCAAAGCAGAGTTGACTTGTGTCTGGAAGCGTGAGTTCCGTGTCCTGGTTTCGATGAAACACAAGGCAGGAATGCAAAGGCTGTCTTCCTGAAACTGCTCATGTTTACACAATGATGATGTATTTCTTCATGATGTTGACCCAGATGTAGCCGTATCTCACCGGGTGACAGGGTATGCTTCCTTGATTGGCTGCTCTGGGATAATGAGCTTCTGTTGATCATGGACTATGTTTTCCTGGGAAATGGAATATGAAAATAATTGACAGATTTCCCATAAGCCGAGCTGAATTCCAAGAACATGTAGGTAATCCTACCTGATTCACTTTCGGAGCTTTACTTTGAATTTCTGTTGGTGTCAACAAAGCTGTCATAAAGAACAGCGTACTTCACCTTCGAAAAAGCAAACTTCCATTAAAAAGGCAGACAGCTTTAAAAAAGTTGTCACTTAAGGCTCTTGGTTGATCGTCACCTGAGAGTGAAAAACTCTTCAATGTAGCAAAACTATCTACTATAAACTAGTCGTTGGTTTACATGACGTATTCCAAAATCCTTGTAGGAAACTTAGCATTTGGAGTGTCAGTGTGATAGCATATTGTAAATAACCAATATAAACACAGTCCTCAACCAAGGGTGTTTCTCTGTTCACGTTGGGGTTGACTTTTGAAGCCTTTAGATAAGTAAGAATTGGCATGTGTTAGAAGCTGCAGTTTTTTTTTAGAAGCTGCAGTTTTTGCAAGCTGAGTATGTCATTTCCCCCCTTTTCTCTACGCCTTTACAGGAAATACTAAGCCATGAAGATCATTGATATTTCCTGAAATTATATTGCTATTTCCTGTCTGAAGAGCTGTGAGGGTATATGTCTCTGGAACACTGCTCCTAAAAGTAAGCACTTAATGATTCCACTGCTTATCTTTTCCAGAATGTTTCACTCTTTCTGTTTTAAACTTTTTATTTTATATTGGAGTATAGCTGATTAACAATGTTATAATTAACACTGTGATAATTTCAGGTGTACAGCCAAGTGATTCAGTTATACATATACATGCATCTATTCTTTTTCAAATTCTTTGCCCATTTAGGTTGTCACATAGTACTGAGCAGAGTTCCCTGTGTTATACAGTAGGGACTTCTTGGTTATCCATTTAAAATATAGCAGTGTGTACATGTCAGTCCCAAACTCCCTAACTATCCCTTCCCCTCGCCCTTCCCCCTGCCCGGTAACCATAAATTCGTTCCCTAAGTCTCTGAGTCTTTCACTATTTCTTTTCTATTAGGCAGAGACTGAGGGGAAGGTTAGGTCTGAAATGAAGTTCAAAACATGCACAGCCCTCTCCCTGGCCCCTTCATACTGGTAAGCCATTTTCTTGCCTCCAGAAGCCACTGTCCCTTTTGACAGCCTCTCATCCATGTCTGGGGACACAGGTAGGTCCTGGGAGGAGACTGGGCAGGAACGTGCTGGAACTCCTCGCCTCTGCATTTCTACTTGGTTGGCCAAAATTGATGGGGGACTGGGAAGACACAGCATTTAGGCTGAGTTTTGGCACAGAAAATGGAGGGAAGCCAGGCAGGACACTCAGTATAGGCCCATGTACCTCACACATAAAGAAGAAGGTAAATTTAAGTTAAATGAACTTCAGAAAGCATAATCCGGGATCGCTTCAGTCAGAGCCGCTAAGCTCCTTACTGCTAGCTCTGTCTCTCAGGTCCCACAAACCTGCCCTTCTCTCCGTCCTTTCACATCAGGTCCTTCTTCCCTGTTTCAGTGTCTGTGGTCTGGTAATGAGCACGTGCTCCATGAGGGAATTTCTGCAGTTGCCAGAAGCTCAGAGATAAAAGCATCCAGAAGATTTTTATCTCTCAGCAGAAATGTTTTTCTGAGGACACACACATAGTGTCACCGTGACATTTAAGATCTTAGTTTATCATCCTTTTCCTCTCATGGAGAACAGTTCTAATCACTGGAAAACTACCAGCTTCTCCAAGAAGCCAGATCCGTTGGAAATCATGCAGAAATACCCACAGCAATAACGAAACCAGCAGCACACAATAGGTTAAGAAGTCTCTGTGTACTACTGTGGATAAAATAGATAAACAACAGGGACCTACTGCATAGCACAGAGAGCTATATTCAATATCTTGTAATAACCTATAATGGAAAAGAATCTGAAAAAGTATATGTATATATATAACTGAATCACTTTGCTGTCCACCTGAAACATTGTAAATCAACTATACTTCAGTTAAAAAAAAAGGCTCTGTGTAGATCTGTTTCTACTGACTTTTTAGATAGTAGCTAAGGGAGAGCTTTGAAAGTATGATTTCAGCTGGCATATGGCATCCCCTGCTCCAGGAGGCGAGGTTGCATGTCAAATTCCACTTCAGGAGGTATGTGCTTCTTAGACATGGCTTCCTGGCTGCTTGTGTTTGGACAGTGGGCATTGCTCACTGACATGGTTCATTAGGGCTCAGCATGGTCTTCAAGGTCCTTCACTACCTCTTCTGCCATCTTGACTGGCCCCACTCCTTATCTTCCGGAAGACTTACTCAAAGGGCCAAACCACTGGTCAGCACAAAACTGGGTGGAAAGACCTGGATGGACTACAGGCTCCCCGAGGAGCTCTGGTCCTCTCTGCTTCTATGTCCTCACTTGGCCAGGCATAAGGGAAGGTCATCTGTGGAATGGCCGGCGGGCAGTCTCTCTAGGGACCTCCCTAGATGGCTCACCTTAGGAAAATTACCTTAATTTCCCAGGCTTCAGTTGGGCTCCAGGTCTGCAGGCTCAGGAATAGTATTGGGCTGACACATTAAGAGGTGGGCTCTTCTCTCTCTAGCACAGATACACAATTATTTCACTCAAGTGAAATTATGCACTGGAGTCAATCATGAGACTCAAGTGTATAACCAGAATTCCAGTCCATTGATTTTCCACAAGAAATATAACTGCAGAGAGGCTGAAGTCTCCAGAACTCCAGAGAGGTCATGCTACCTGGGAATGAAACCACGATTGGAAAGCAGTGTGGTCGGCCAGGATTCAGAACTGGGGTGTTAGTGATACGGTTTCAATCAGAGTGAGGCATGCTGTCTGTAGCAGGTTGGATGGTGGTCCCCCAAAAGGTGCATTCCCCTGGAACCAGTGAATGTAACCTTATTTGGAAAAAGAGTCTTTGCAGATGTACTTAAATTGAGTGTCTCAAGATGAAATCATCTTGGATTCGGGTGGGCCCTCAATCCAACCATCTTATTTCCCCCAAGTTCTTGGGGATAGTAATGATAGTGAAAGACACACTTCTGTGGAAAAAATATTCTGCAAGGGCAGAAAATATCAAAGTGTATTGTTTGTTGCCGTGAGCATTTTCCTGTGAGATCTTGCCAGCTCTGACTGGTTCCATGACGTGTTTATTTTTCTAGGGCTTTAGTAGTAAAAATCAGTGTGATTTTCATCCTGGTGTACCGAGTCCACTTCTTCATTAGTTATAGGAACTGGATGAAAGAAAAAGCACAGATGCAGGTTATCCGAGGTGGAGTGTAACTTTCTCTCCAAGGTCAAGACCACTCTCCTGTCTCCTCCGAAGAAGGTACTGACTCAAATGTCTTTCCTTATTAAAAGCTGAGTGTTTCTAAGAAACACATTTCATGGAGGATGGAATGCTTGTGCTGGCCCTTGGAGGATGAGAAGCAGTTTCTCTGCTGGCGATGAGGTGTGGTGAAGGTGGTCCAGGTGGGGAGAACGCACATGCAGAGGCTTGGATGGGGCTGAAACACTGGCCCCAGCAGGAGGGAAGCAGCCAGAAGGGGCAGCCAGGAAGACACACTGAGTAGTTCCAACTGTTCTTGGTTGGTGACATAGAGCCATTGGGCAGAATTAGATTGGGTAATATCATGATCGGATTTGCATTTCTGAAAAAGCCCTTTGATGCCATGACAGAGAATGGATGGGAATGGGACAAGGCTGGAGAAGGCAAGGAGAAAGCTGGCAGCCTATGGAACTAAGTAGTATCAAAGTGGAAACTGGTGTTAAGTTGCAAGGTTTTAGAACATTCTACGTCTCAACTTATATTTCTTTTCCCATCCATCTTTCAAAGACGTTGTAAAGCACAAATGAGATAAAAGTAGCCAGGGGTGTGCAAAAGCAGCACACGTTGTTAGGAGCAGCTCACTAAGAATGACGTGCTATTAGCCTGAATAGACTAGAATCACTGACCTCAGTGAGGCAGCATGAAGTAGGAGCGGGGGAGATGGATAATGATGGGAAAGGCAGTGCTCCATGGGCTGTATCATGCAGGCCTTGACTTTTCAATCTCTGCAGAAATCCATAATCCAGATGTCTCTTTGTTGAAGCCAGAACAAGCATTATATACAATTAAACCAATGGGACTTAGCAGGTATTTCTGGAAGGGGAATTAAGCCTCTATAACATGTAGTAAAACCCCAGATAGTCAGAGAACATGGTCAACAAGTGAGAAAGAAGTGGCCAGACTCTTCCTAGGGTTTAGGGCCACAGTCAGTTGTCAGGGATCTATGCTCCTAGCGCTGTGCTGGGCACATAGTAGGTGCCCATTAAATTAAAAAGAAATACACACACACACACACACACACACACACACACACACACACACACGGAGCCCACAAAGCACATCAAGGATCTCTTCATCATCTGGCAGTGTACAGTTTTCTTTTCTCTCTAATACCATGCAACTGAAATGATGCAAGCTGAGTCAAACCAATAAGCATTTGCCTTTACAAATACAAGGGACTTCTAGCCCCTATTCTCTCTGGTTGTGCCTGCTTCCATCTTTCTTTTTCCGGGTCATTTGCAAACACAAGCTGAACTCTGAGCTTGGGAACCTTTTGCCCTTTTCTTCTTTTTTTGTTAGCAGAGTTTGGGAGGTAGACTGCTGAATAAATAGAAATCCATTCTGGGCCTCAGGGCTCTTTACAAAGGTAATTCTGACCTCCAGCCACACACAGAATATTGGTAATTTGACCTCAGTTTGATTTCCACATAAGCTGTCATTTTATACACCTAAAAAAAGCAAGGGAGGACATAGATAAAGAGGATATATTTCTTGTGGCAAATGGAAACAGAATCAGTTACCAAAAACTAAACTTGCTCAAGTGATAACAAGCTATATATTTTCTTTAATTGTTATTTACAGGTGTGTATAGTGTGCTTCTATTTGGGTCCGACACACAACTCGTAATGACTTTTGTGTTTGGTTATAAAATTTTACCTAATGGGCTAATATTGCTTACATGCAAAAAGTAATCAGGTATTCATATACTTTATAAAGTATGTGTATTATTAATAAACAGAATAAAATATAACATTTTTCTCTGATTAAAAAGTAATCCAGGACTTCCCTGGTGACACAGTGGTTAAGAATCCACCTTCTAATGCAGGGGACACGGGTTCGAGCCCTGGTCCCGGAAGATCCCACATGCCACGGAGCAACTAAGCCCGTGAGCCACAACTACTGAGCCCACGTGCCACAACTACTGAAGCCCACACACCTAATGCCCGTGCTCCACAACAAAACAAGCCACCACAATGAGAAGCCCACGCACCTCAGGGAAGAGTAACCCTTGCTCGCTGCAACTAGAGTAAGCCTGTGCGCAGCAATGAAGACTCAACGCAACCAAAAATAAGTAAATAAATTTTAAAAAAAGTAAAAAAACCCCAGTAATCCAAACTTATGTTAGTAAATCTGGAAAATACACAAAGGTGCAGAAAGCACCTGGTATCTATCACTCAGCTATAATTACCATTATTTGAGGCATTTCCTTTTTTCTATTTTCTATACATGTATATAATCATTGTGTGATTATATATATATATATATGTTACAAATATATAATTCTGAATTCAGCTTTTTTCCCTTTAACATTGATGTACAAATAATTCCTCCATGTTATTGAATATTCTTTGACTACAGTAGGAATGGTTAAGGCTTTATTTGGTTAATTTTAGGTTATTTGATCCTTGACATGGCTAGATATTTGGTATTTTCAAGAAAATATTGCATAAAGGATCCTTTCCCCTTTGTTTATTAAAAATAAAGGTATCTATATTTCATCTACAGGGCAAGAGATGAAGGGAATTAGGACCTATATGTTTTATATTAGGAAAAATGCAGTCAGATATCTGGCACTGCCTGTTCTGTTTCTTATTTATATTCTGTACATTGTATTTTTTTCTGGTAGACCAAAATCACAGGAGTAATTAAATTTCAATAAGAGAAGTGATTTCTCCAAATCTGGAGGGTTCATCTCAAGATGATGTTGAATGTAAATGCAATATTTTACAGAGATCAAACCATCCCTGCTACACTTGTGCCTCTGTTCCATGGCACTGGCCCCAGAACTGTAATCACTGAGGGTGCGGAGGGGTTAGGATTTTAAAGGGTAGAGTGACGTGTTCATCAGACAAGTGATCAGAGGCAGCACAGAGGCGTTGGAGTACACAGGCCAGTAGATTACTTGTTAGGGAAGGCTTGATGTCAAGGACAGAGGTGAGAGTCTATGGGGAAGGACTTCTGCTTTTACGGGGTAACAGCCCCAGTTTCAACTGGCTTCATTGGCTACACCTCTGTACCAACTAGGTGAAGGGTTAATTTAAGTAGAGAGGAACCCACATTGACATATGCCTGCCCCATCTTCTAGGAGCTGAGGCTGTCCCTCTTCATAGTCAAGGAGGCATCAAGAGACCCACAGGCCAGTCGAGAGGACTCTCAACATGAAGGAGACAGAGGTCTGACCTGGAGAGTTTAGACATGGAGAGATTAGACACGTGTGCTCTTGGCTGGAATGGCCAGGGGCACTGAGCTGGATGGGGACAGTAAAGCCTGCTCCTGGCTCCACTGGACAGGTGACCCTCAGTGCTCAGAGCATGTGGACCACCCCCTACCCCCTCCAATCGAGGCCAAGGAAGAGAGTCTTCTGGCCTCACCTGGGGGCACAGGTGCCCCGTCTGCCCACTGTCTAACTCACATCAGCTCACTGTGTGTCTCAGGGGTGCCTCTCAGTTCTTGGCCAGTTAGGTTTCTGAGTTTAAGCCACTCCACTCCTGATACCATTGTCTGTATTAATTTCCTATGGCTGCTGTAACAAAGTGCCGCAAGCTGGGAGGCTTAAACAATAGAAATTTATTCTCTCCCACTTTTGGAGGCTGGAAGTCCAAGATCAAGGTATCAGCAGGGTTGGTTACTTCTGAGTGCTGTGAGGAAATCTTCCGTACCAGATCTCTCTCCTTGGCTTGTAGCTGGCTGTCTTCTCCTTGTCTCTCTTGACATCATCTTCCCTCGGAGTTTGCCTGTTTCTGTGTCCACATTTCCTCTTCTTTTATAAGGACACGGTCATACTGCATTGGGGCCCACCCTAATGACCTCATTTTAACTTGATGACCTCTGTAAAGGCCTTGTTTCCAAATAAAGTCACACTCTGAGGCACTAAGGGTTAGGACTCCACCGTATCTTTTTGGGGGGACACAATTCAACATCACAGGTCCTGCCCCTCACCTACTGGTGAGCTCAGGAGGTCCTGCTAGCCCTCAGTAAATCCTGTTTTTTGACTGAATGTATCTCTGATGTGAAGTTTGAGTTATGTGTCTTTTCTAAAATGAAAGCAGCAGAGCCCTTCAAAACACGTCCATTTTGAAGGATTAATTTGACATTGGTTCTTTACCTGGAGAACCTGTGCTGTTGGGTGTGGATTCCGTGTGGATTCAGATCAATGCAAGGAGAAAACAGAAGTCTTTTAAAAAAATGTAATAGAAGTTGATGCAGGACGCATCTGGGTTTAAGCTAGAGTTATCTGGCCACTGATTATCTCAGTGGGTCACCATCCTGGTGTGTCATGGTGACAGGAAGTGTCCTTGTGTCCAAGTCTGTGTACCAGACGCTACTGTGGAGCTCCTACCTCAGCTCCACTGATGAGCTGGCCTCAGTGGGTCCTAATGATACCATCTGTGCTCTCAACCAGTGTGGAAAACTAGCAGAGCTGCCTGGCATACCGGGGAAGAGATTAGTGTCTGAAGCCAGTCTGACTGGGTGGTAACCAACTGTGGGACCCCAGGCAGGGGACCTAAACTTTCTCTGTCTCAGTTCTTATCTGTAAAATGGGGATAGTACTAATGTTTACTATCTATATCATGGGGTTGTTAGGAGGATTAAATGAATTCCTATTTGCAAAGTGCTCAGAACTGGGTGTGACACTTAATAAGCACAATGTGCATTTGTTAGATAAAAATAATGATTGAAAGCTTATTAGATGCCAGGCACCGTATCAGACACTTTAAGTGCGGTATTTTTTTTAAATTAAAAACATTTTTATACATTTTAAACATTACTTTCTGTTTACAGTTACATAATACAAAACACTGGCTGTGTTCTCTCTCACCCCTAAATCGCCCCTGCCCACCACCCTCCCCACTGGAAACCACTAGTTTGTTCTCTGTGAGTCCGCTGCGTTTTGTTACATGCACTCATTTGTTGTACTTTTTAGATTACACACATAAGCGATATCAACAGTATTTGCCTTTCTCTGACTTGTTTCACTTCGCATCATGCCCTCCAAGTCCATCCATGTTGCTGCAAATGGCAAAATTTCGTTCTTTTTTATGGCTGAGTGGTGGTCCATTGTATAATGGAATTTCGTTCTTTTTTATGGCTGAGTGGTGGTCCATTGTATAATGGAATTTCGTTCTTTTTTATGGCTGAGTGGTGTTCCATTGTATACCACAACCCTCTTTATCCATTCATTTGTTAGGTGCGGTAGTATAACAATGCTAGGGGCTTGGTGGCTCTTATCCCTACTTCACAGAGTAGGAAACAGCCTCAGAGAAGTTCAGAGACTATTCAAAGTAGAAGAGAATTAAGGGGGTAGAGCCAGGCTGCAGAGACAGGTATGTCTGACCATATGCCCCAGCTCTTCACCCCTGCAATGCTGCCTGCAAATGTGGCCTGAGAAGTGGTTCCCCTTCTGTTAACAAATGAATCAACAAGTACTCCTTGGGTGTCTACCAAGTGGTGGTAGGTACATGTCCACAGTTGGACAGAATAATGATGACATTTATAAATTAAAGACACTTGAATTCAGTTCTCATTAGTAACTTGAAGAAGGTCTGTGACATTCTTTGGAGTCACCAACGATTAGGAGCAAATCATGATGTTTGTGAATTTTATCCTATTTAAATTTTGAATGAAGCCTCTGTAAAAGGTTTCACAGATGAGGACTTACAACTGAGTATCCTCCCTAACTTACATTATCTTATCTTATTTTTACATTATCTTACATTATCTTCTTTTCTAATACAGATCAATCCACAGGACCCCATATGTTAGAGTTTGTCCCTGATGAGTATCCATGCACACGTGTATCTGATGTGATTAGAGTTCAACCTGTTGGAAAGGGGAAGGTAGAGAACACGTGTGATCTGTCTGTCTTGGACCAGTAGATGGTCTAGAAGCGGCCAATGTCAGCCTTGGGGAACCATGGATGGGCCCAGGGCATATAATCATGGGAATACACAAGTGCCAAAGTCCCGTTTTTCAGCCGACTGTACAGTTGCACAGATAGGAAAGGTGTGTTGGTGGGAAGAATGTTCCCAAAAGGTGAGGTACCATGAAATTTATTATCCAAACCAGGGCTCTTTTCAGAATAAAAGAAGGTGCTAATAATCATTATGACAGGTTAACCAGTGTAAACTGGGACTGTCCTGGGCTAACGGGGTGATGGCCACCCTGCAGCAGGCTGCGGGGCTGAGAGAGACCTGGGTGCAGCCCTGGGGGGAGGGGCAGCGTGACGGTCCCTACTAGGGGCTGCAACAAGAGCACAAGCCAGGGCTACCTGAATGCAGGTGTCGCTGGGCTGCTGGACTGTCCCGATACGGACCTGCAAGTGCTGTCGTGAACGGAGGCACGAGAGAAAGCCTGTTTGAAAGTATCTGCCAACGTGATTAATTACTATACCTCTCTCAGTAATTTCTCTGGGTATTTTTCATTTGGAAGCACATGGTCCTTTCTTCTGACCTAGCGGTGTTGACCAGTTATCTCAGAAAATTATCATTATCAAAGATTGTGTGTGTGTGTGTGTGTGTGTGTGTGCGCGTGTGCGCACTGTGTATATGCAGCACTCGTGGGGTCAAACAGGTGTGACTCAAGCCCTATCTCAGTTCCTCCCCGGGCGGGCTCAGCCTGGTGCGGTGCTGGAATTCAAAGCCAGGTGGAAGATACCTGTTGAGAAGGAGATGGTGGCAGGGGTTCAGCTGTGACAGGTAGGAAATGTAGTGTGCTCTCCACCCTGGCTTTTCTGCAGGCAGGTACCGTGCAAGGGGTCTGCACTTACTGCAATGCAGGTCTGGAAAGAAATGTCACAGGCTGCTGGGATAGAGAAGCAGGGCTGTAAAACAGATCACAGAGGCACATCCAGGATGCCTTGTTGTAGGCTGCAGGCATTTGGGAGGGCTGCATGCAATGGGACTCTGGTGATTTGGGAAGGAAATGAAGAGGGACAAAAATATATCAAATGGCAACATATTTTTTAATTAAAAAATTTTGGCCAGATTTATTCATCCTTTTAATCTAAAGGGTTGAGATTTTTCCCAAAGAAAGCCATCCTGCCTTCAGGGCATATGGCAAATGGTAAGACCCAGGTTGGTCTCATAATCTGTCTTTTTTCCAGACTCCCCCCTCCCCATCACTATGTCTTTTCCTGAAATGTGCATAACGTAGAAGGGAAGTTTATTTTCACTTACTGCATTTACAGAATAATTTTATGTTTCTTGGTCTTTGCTTTTAAAATGAATGGCATATCCTGTATTTCTTATTCACCAAAACCGCTAAGTAGGACAAGCTCTAAGTTGAGTTGCTTTTACTTATATGGTCTTACGAGATCTGGTGATTTGGACTGCCTTCGGCCCTCCCTGGAAGAAAGGTACCAACATTTCTTATGATTGCTCACAAACCTCTCTAGCGCTCGAGGTTCAGAGTACTGAACTGTTTTCCTTCTGTTACAAGGAAAAGAAATGTATGATGGGGTGATTTGCAACGTACCATTTTATATATGCAATACATTATGATATAATTGAAGATAAAATACAGCTTAGAATTTCCACATGTTGATATTTCTTAGTGATGGGAGGTGTTCAGAGAGTAAACACACACACACACATACACACACACGCACACAGAGATACCTTTCCACTCTTAGTATAGAAAAGTTTCCGTGTACAAACTATCGATAGTATCAAGGAGACCTGAATTCAGAAAGTTAGTTTTTTGTTTTTTGTTTTTTCGCGGTACGCGGGCCTCTCACCACTGTGGCCTCTCCCGTTGCGGAGCACAGGCTCCGGATGTGCAGGCTCAGCTGCCATGGCTCACGGGCCCAGCCACTCCGCGGCATGTGGGACCCTCCCAGACCGGGACACGAAGCCGTGTCCCCTGCATTGGCAGGCAGACTCCCAACCACTGCGCCACCAGGGAAGCCCTGAATGTTAGTTTTATATTTTCTTTTGGTTAGTTTATGAGCCTGATGCTTGAACTGATTAAAGAATGTTATGAAATTAATTTCTAAACTTACCAGAACAAAATTTATATAAACTCACTTTAAAAGCACTATTTCTGTTCTGCTCAGCCCTCTGGGTTGGGAGAGGGAATATGGGGAAAGTGTTATAAAAATCAAAGAAAAAACCCAGCCTTTTGCAAGGATTGCAAATTTGGAATTACTGACAGAATATTCTTTTAATCCTAGAGCTTTTGGAAAATCATTTTCTTACCATGGGAAAGCAAATAATTTGGCTTTCCTTTGAGAGATGCTCTGTTTTGAATGTGGGACTTTGTTTTGTGTCTCATAAATAGAGACAGCAGAAGAAAGACATTTTCTAATGAGAGATATTTACAAATGATGGAAAATTCTGATACAAATGTGATACAAATGATGGAAAATTCTTCTTTTGTTTGTCTTGTTCTTCGTATTCCCACAAACTTAGCTTGGTGCCTAGCACGTTAGATGTTTAATAACAGTTTATTGAATAAAGTACAATTGCAGGTGGATGGCACATTGCTTCCTCTCTGTGGTCTGTATGTTGTGTTTTTCACCCGACTTGTCACTAGATGTCTCTCGGTGTCCATGCTAGATCGGCGGTAATTTGCATACGCATTAATGCGTGTAGATAACGCCTGCAGCCCGGGCTAGGGAATCCTGCTGAAAGAAGGGCTCAATTCTCCTTTTTCGCTGGGCACCAGTTTCAAGTGCTCTAGACGACTTGTGTACACAGACAAAGCTGGTGATGTTCGTGTTAAGTTGCTGGAAGAAGGAACAGAAGGGGCTATTCTCCTTTAGTCGGGATTGGAGTTCTTAGTTCTTCCCTATCCTGGAAATGTTAGGAAAATTTTAGAGTCAGCGAATTTTTAAATTAGCCAGGCACAGACTTGAGTCATTGGTGTGAACACTCCCTCCCTTTGTTCCCTCCTCTCCCCCTTCTCCCTCCCCTCCCCTTCTCCCTCCCCTCCCCTTCTCCCTCCCTTCTCTTTCTCCCTCCCGCTTCTCCTCTCCCTCGCCTTCTCTCTTGCCCACAGGCTCCTGCACGCGCACGCCTTCTCTCTTGCCCACAGGCTCCTGCACGCGCACACACACTTTGATGGCACTTTCTGTGTCAACACACGTGTGCTAGAGCCTTGTAAGTGTTTAGGAGGAGAGTACATTTGTTGAACGGCTTATCTGTGATTATTGGGGGGCAGGATGGTCTGCTGTTGAACAGACAGGACCCGCTCTACTAATGCTGCCTTGTGGTCAAACTTTGAATTATCAAAGTAACTGACATCGTTGGGCAGGTTCCCCGGACTGTCTGTAGTGTTTCCCCTGGGGGTGCAGACGCAGTCTTAGCTGGGGGATGCTGAGGCCTGGGGAGAAACAGCCCACAGGGTTGTGGTCACTGCAGCCTTCATTGTAGCCACTTTTCACATCCATGTGCTGGGCTATTGTAAAAACAGTAGAATTAAACAGTAGAGTTAAAAAAAAAAACAGTAGAATTAAAAAGGGGGAGTCTTCTGGGATAAATCCATTTCTTTGAATAATATATACTCCCCACCCCCGATTATGGAAGTGATACATTTCCAGTGTAGAAAACTTGGAAGAAACAGGAAGGTATCATGGAAATAACAATCCTTACCGTTTTAGAAACAAAATTGAAATCAGATGGTGTTTATAATTTTATATCCTCCTTTTCATATTACATTATATCAAGAACATACCCCTGTATTATTACTCTTCAAAACCCAACTTTTAACGGTAACGTATTATTCCATCTTTTGCCCATGCTCCACTTTGTTTAATGATTTTCCTATTGGTGGACACTTAGGTTGCTCCAAATTTACTTCAGAAATGATGCTGAAATAAATATTGTTATATGTACGTTTTTCACATCTCTGATTAATTCCTTAGAGTAAATATCTGTAACTGGAATTAAAGGGAGGACACATGTATTCTTGATATGAAAGCAGAATGCAAACTTTCTCAGGAAGAATTCTCCATCCTTTTCATTATGTTTTATTTGTTATATGCTGGTATTCTTTCTTGTTATAAACTCGGGGCTGGATCAGGGGATTCTGACACTAGGATTGTACCTGAAGTCTGGAAAGTGTTTCTCATGTAGCATCTCTTCACATAAGACAAACATTAGGGCTAGGAAACCTGGATTGTTGTGCTTTGCAAATAAACTATTTTTCTCCTGGTCTTACACCGGTAGCGTGTTTCTCCTGCAAACTTAACTCTGAAGGTTTCTATCAGAAAAGGTTGCTGTTCATAACCCTGTGATATGGGCTCAGTTACCCAGCTTTATAGGGTTGAGAGGGTCTTCTGTCTCTTGGAGGGACCTGTGAGTGGTCACCTGTGAATTATTAAGGATGCCCATCACTCAAGGAAACACTTTATTCCAATCACTGTGGTGGCGGCTTAACGTAGATGACAGACGCAGGGCTCGTCCTGATCTAGAATTTGGAGTCTAAAGGGCAGAGTTTTGGGGGTGGTCCTAGTAACACTCCATGTGTCTTCACCAGATAGGACACATTTTATTTTCCTTTTCCAAAAAAGTCCAAAATGTAGGGGTTTGAAATGTGACAATTACTATTGAGAAAAGCTCTTTTTTTAATTTTTAAAAGATTGACATTGAATTAAAAGGATATTTACTCTTTAAAGCCTTTTTTTTTTTTTTTTTTTTTTTTGTGGTACGCGGGCCTCTCACTGTTGTGGCCTCTCCCGTTGCGGAGCATAGGCTCTGGACGCGCAGGCTCAGCGGCTCCACGGCATGTGGGATCTTCCCGGACCGGGGCACGAACCCGTGTCCCCTGCATCAGCAGGCGGACTCTCAACCACTGTGCCACCAGGGAAGCCCTAAAGCCTTTTTAAAGTGAAGATAAATTCATTTCTAAAAGTCAGCTTTTGGTATACAAGAGCATCTCTTAATGTTTTTCAAATGGCATTCCTTTAAAAAACATAAATTAAATATGTATTTCCTTCCTGAAATCTGGAATGCTTCTGATTTTGGTATTTTGGGAAAAGGGCAGAAAGTGTTTTAAACCTATGTATGCACAAGTCTTTTAACATTCTTTATCTGCTTTGGATTTCACAAATTATGGACGTTATGGCTCAGAAACAGCACAAAGAGGAAACAGGAGTTCTGTCCGCTGTTGCTTTCCTGGCCGTCCTGTTGGTATCCTGACTGTCAGATTTCCCACACTATTCAGTGTTCATTGGTGCGTCTAACTGCCTCAGATGACACAATGCCCTGGAATCTGGCCTGGCATGAGCCTCGGGCACTGTTGGACAGGGCTGGTCTGGGCAGCGTGCCCGGGGAAGTTGGCCGGCAGGGTCTTCCTCCTCCATGGTGGATTCTTCGTCACCCCCAGTCCTCTGATGCAGAGGCCTTCGTGGGATCCTGGGATGCTCGTTGCTGGATTCCACCCAACTCCACCCTCTCTGAGCCCGAGGCTTACATACCCTTCTCCATCAAATTTCACCGTGTTCTGTTGACTCAACAATCTGCTCCTGTGTGAAAGCTGATGATATATCGAAAATGACCTTGATGCTGTGGCAGCCTCTAAGACCCTACCGGGCAGGCTATCACAGAACAGAAAGGCTCACAGACCACATAAGACGCTCAGATCACATGGTGTTTTCAACCAATTCAAGACATGCAGTGAAAAGCAAGGAGAAATTGATGGGGTGATGAACGCACTTAGGATCCAGTGCCTGCAGGGTGGAAAGACCATCGTTCCAGGATTCTGGAACCCTGGGCTACGTTCTGACTGCCTGTCCGCTGCATCAGCCTTGTCTGTCCATGGTGTGCTTACAAGGACTCGAGCTGAGGTTAAACAAGATGTTCAGTAGATGAAAGGTGCCTGTAACCAGCACATCCTTGCTCTATTGGAAAGATGTCCAGCCAGTAGCTATAGGTCCCCAATCAACCTGCTGACTGGTTGTGTTAGGCAGAATAATGGCACCCAAGGATGCCCATGTCTTAGTCCCTAGAACTGTGAATATGTAACTTTACATGGCAAAGGGACTTTGTAGATGTGATACAGGGGCTTGCGATGGGGAGGTTATTCTGGATTATCTGGTGGGTCCAATATAATCACAAGATTCCTTTTAGGGAAGTGGGAGGCTGGGGAATCAGAGTTAGAGAAGAAGATGTGATGATGGAAGCAGAGGTCAGAGAGATAGATGTCTATTTTTTTTAAATTAATCAATTAATTTATTTTGGGCTGTGTTGGGTCTTCGTTTCTGTGCGAGGGCTTTCTCTAGTTGCGGCGAGCGGGGGTCACTCTGCATCGCGGTGCGCGGGCCTCTCACTGTCGCGGCCTCTCTTGTTGTGGAGCACAGGCTCCAGACGCGCAGGCTCAGTAGTTGTGACTCACGGGCCCAGTTGCTCCGCGGCATCTGGGATCTTCCCGGACCGGGGCACGAACCCGTGTCCCCTGCATTGGCAGACGGACTCTCAACCACTGTGCCACCAGGGAAGCCCTAGATGTCTATTTGAAGATGCTATACTGCTGGCTTTGAAGACGAAGGAGGCGACCATGAGCCAAGGAATGCAGGTGGCATCTAGACATTGGAAAAGTCAAGTGTTATGGACTGAATCGTGTCCCCCATCCCAGTTAAATTCATATATTGAAATCCTAACCATCAGTGCCTCATGGTGTGACCATGTTTGGAGATAGGGTCTTTGCAGAGGTAATTAAATTAAAGTGAGGTCGGGACTTCCCTGGTGGTTCAGTGGTTACGACTCCGTGCTTCCACTGCAGGGGGTGTGGGTTCGATCCCTCGTCGGGGAGCTAAGATCCCGTGCCTCAAGGGGCAGCCAAAAAAAAAATGAGGTCACTAGGGTGGGCCCTAATCTAAAATGATTGATATGCCTATAAGAAGAGGAATATTTGGATACATCCTATATGACTGTGCTATTTCAAGAAATACATATCTTCTGCATTATGCTATATGCTTACTCACTACCTACGGCGAACACATCAATGAATTTCACCTGCCTTGCACGAGCCACTAGCTTACTTACCATCTAAGTAATGTACCCTTTGGGTTTCAGCCACCCCGTTTATTTTTCTTGTCCTCTCTAATTGTACTGAATATTTAAAAATACAGCAAACACGTTATAGCTGCTGTATTCCCAGGGTGCTAATACATGAACAATAATTACATTTGGAAATGAAGGTCTCTGTAGACAGTGCTACCCTCACCATCATCCTGGCAATGAAATGGGGGAATTCTGTGGCACATGGAAGTTATCAATCTCTTCTACTCTGTCTTCTTCTTCTTCCCCAGCTAATCTCTTCTTTGAGCCTCTGGCCACACTTTTAAGTGTTGTCTGTGGCTACTTTCAAACTACATTGGCAGAGTTGAACAGCTGTGACTCAGACCATCTGACCCACAAAACCTAACATATTTCTTATCTTAGGAAGAAAGTTTGATGATCCCTCCTCTAGAGGCCCATGAAAGAAATATAACTATTTCAAGTTCAAACTTGAAGAAACCAAGACTCTGGAAGGTTGTTTACTTTCCTAAGGTCCCCAACCAACTGGAGATGGGCAGTGCCAGGATTCAACTTCAGAACTCAGGCTGTTTCCAACATACCATTCTGCTTTTAGGGGACCTTGTATTTAGTTTGTCTGGTCCACTCTTTCTGCCTTAGAAAGGTGATTTTTGACCTGTCTAACTGAGCTAGTCTTGTTTCTGATCTCTTTTCCAACTTGGCAAACTCACATCCAGTACATTATATTTCTGGGTTTCAGCTATCCTCTAATTTATTATGAAGCCAATAAATAGTTCTTTATTCTGGCATTTAAGGTTGTTGAAAGAACTAAGGTTGTGTCAGGTAAAGTTATGCTCTTCTGTGAAATGATACTAGTTATGTATCCAGAGTGAATCATTTAAAGAAAAAAATTTTTATGTTGAAATAACCAGATTTATAGAAGAGTTGGAAAGATAGTACGGAGATTTCCTGTATGCTCTCCACCCCATTTCCCTTAATGTCAGCATCTCATCTAACAAGGTATCTTATCCAAACTAAGACATTCACATTGGTACAGTACTGTTACTCAGACTACAGGCTTTATTCTGATCTCACTCGCTTTTCCACTAATGCCCTCCCTCTATAAAGAATCTAATCCAGGATACCACGTTACATTTGTCATTGTGTCTCCCGAATCTTCTCCAATCTCTGGCAATTTCTCAGTCTTTCCTCATCTGTCAAGACCTTGACATTTCTGAAGGAACTGGTCAAGTATTTCTTAGAATGTCCCTCAACTTGAGTTTGTCGGACGTTTTCTCATGGTGAGACCGGGGTTGTGGATTTTGGGGAAGAACACCATGGAGAGGAAGTGCTTTTCTTTTTCTTTTTTTTTTTTTTTTTGCGGTACGTGGGCCTCTCACTGTTGTGGCCTCTCCCGTTGCAGAGCACAGGCTCCGGACGCGCAGGCTCAGCGGCCATGGCCCACGGGCCCAGCCGCTTCGCGGCATGTGGGATCCTCCCGGACCGGGGCACGAACCCGCGTCGCCTGCATCGGCAGGCGGACTCTCAACCACTGCGCCACCAGGGAAACCCGAAGTGCTTTTCTTATTGTTTCATATCAGGAAGACATGGTATCAATATGACATTACTGATGATGTGAACCACAATCACTTGGTTGGGTGAATAATTTTAAATGATTAATCAGCACTATTATGTCACGTTCATTTTGCACTCAGCACAGTGCTAGGCACTTATTGGGTAAGACAATTGAGAAATAGCATAGAAAATAACTCAGAAAAAATGGGTAAGAAAGTATTCTTTTTTTCCAGCTTCATTGAGATATGAATTACATAAGCTGTGTAAGTTTAAGGTGTACAGCATAACGATTGGATGTACGTATATGTGGTGAAAAAATCACCACAATAAGCTTGTTCACATATCCATCACAACCGTCATCTCACATAGTTACAATTCTTTTTGGTTAAAATTTTAAAAATCTGATGTCTCAACAATTTTCAGAAAGTATTCTTTATAAAATGTACAAGAAAATTATTAAGACCTCGACTAGGTAAGTAGGGAAAGGATAAATAATTCACAAAGGGAAAAAGTACACATTAAGAAAACCTTGAAAAAACGTTTAGCTTCATGGATAAACAGACAATAATAATCATATCCTAACATTTATTATACATATGGGACACAAACTTAAAATCTTAACTAGAAAGTTGGTGTAACCATTTTCTAGATATAGTATGACCACAACTATTGAAAAATGTGTAGAATAAAAAAGACCACGTCATAGAATAAATGTTAATAGCGATCGTCTTTGGATGAAGAGTTTGTGGGTGATTGTTTTTCTGTTTTTGGCTTTTCTGTATTTTTGGAAAAATGAACAGTGAGCTACATTGACTCAGAAGCAATGTGGGTTAGTGGAAGGAACACAGAAGTTAGAGTCAAACCTGGTTTGAATCCTGATTTTGCTACTTAAAGGCCTTGAGAACGTGGGTACGTCGGCACCTCCGTTACCTCATATGCCAAATCGGAATAGTGAACTAATTTTGTAGATGTTTGGGAGATAATTAAGTGATACAATAAATCACTTTGGAAGCACCTGGCACCAGTTATATTTAACATTATCTTTCTTAGAAGATGTGGCGCCTGCCCTTGGAATTTTTATAATCTCCTTAGAGAGACAAGATTAAAATACATTAATGGAACAAAGTACTGAGAGTAGTGGGACCTCACTGTAGCTATTGTAGGAGTTCAGAGGAGGTGAATAAAGGTGGGAGAAAGCCGAGGAAAGCTCTAAGAGGCAGGTGGGACTTTTGCATTCATTCAACAATGAATACGTTGGATGTGTAGACACCACTGTAGTCATTTTGGATGCACATTCATCAAGATATTTATTCAGCGTCCACCACATGCCAGGTATTATTCTGGGAATCGGTGGTAGAGGGGAGAACAGAATAGACCAAAATACCTGCTTTCATGGAGCTCGTATTCTAGTGGAGGGAGCCAGATAATAAATAAACAGGCAAAGTGTGTATACATTCGTGCTGTGGTGAAAACACAGCAGCATGTGTGTATGTGTACGTTGCAATGTTAAGTAAGGTGACTAAGGTGCTTACTGCTCACACACAAAGATGACTAAGAGATCTCCATGCCTTCTAACAGCTCACTGGGGAAGAGAGTCTCAAAAACACAATGGTTAGCAGTCAGCAGGGCAAGTGCTATTCTATAAACCCAAGAGGATGAAAGACAGACAGACAGACTTTGCCTGGGGACTTAGGGAGGTCTTCACAGAAGAGGTGATGCTTCAGCAGAACCTTGAAGTGAGGCAGCAGTTCCCGAGGCAAAGGAGAATAGGAGGGTGCCCCCAATGAAGGGAGTATGTCCAAGGGCACTGGAACATGATCGGGTGTGGAGTCTTGCAGGACACTTGGGTGAATTGGGAGCATAGGGTAGGGAGGGTTTGAAAGGTAGATGGGGACCTGAACGTGAAAGGCTCTTCTCAATGGAGATGGAAAAGTTTGGATTTTATCCTATAGGTGAGGGAGGTTGCAGAGTTATTTAGTCAGGGATGTGCCTGAGTATTCCTGGCATTGGAAATCAGATGGGTAGTGACCTCATTAATTGAGATGCAGAAGACAGTGTCAGAGAAGGCTGAGAGGAGAAGGGAGATGAAAGTGAAAGAGGAAAGAGGGTGAGAGAAGGGAAGGTACTGAGTTCCTTGAGGGTCTGCAGGGTCTCCTGGTGGAGTGCCCGGTGCGGCCGGATGGTGATGCTGAGCTGTCAAGTCAGGAGGAAGGGTCTAGATATGAGTGCACCTCAAGGCTGTAACTGGACCCGCCTCCCTAGGGTAGTTGACTCCACCCCCTAAACCCCAATATCTTGATTAGATTAAATCAAAATCTTGAAAAAATTAAAACACGGCACCCGTTTACCCTTCTGTAATGTGGAGCCCGTGGCTTCTCTTACAGGGAAGTTAGATAAATAGGAGAATACAGTAAGTCCCCCACATACGAACAAGTTGCATTCTGAGAGCATGTTCGTTAAGTCCAATTTGTTTGTAAGTCCAACAAAGTTAGCCTAGGTACCCAACTAACACAATTGGCTGTGTAGTACTGCGCTGTAATAGATTTATAATACTTTTCACACAAATAATACATAAAAAACAAACAGAAAAAAATAAAACATTTTTAATCTTACAGTACAGTACCTTGAAAAGTACAGTGGTACAGTGCAACAGCTGGCATACTGGGGCTGGCATCGAGAGAACAGGCAAGAAGAGTTACTGCCTGGAGGAGGGAGAGGAGGTGGGAGACGGGAGAGCGGAAGGGTTGTCAGCAGTAGGAGACGGAGGGCTGCAATTTCACTCTCGCCTGACGCTGGTGGCACAGGTTCTGGTTCCTTGCTGGATTCAATTCTATCTACCCTCTTGAGAAAAAAATCCAGTGATGTCTGGGTAGTAGCTCTTTTTTTCTCATCAAAGATGACATGGTAGCACTGGGTTGCGTTCTGAATGGCTGCTGCAACCTTCGTGTACCATTCTACGTTTGGGTCCTGTGCCTCAAAAACTAACAGTGCCTCCTTCTTTTTTAAAAATTAATTAATTAGTTAATTAATTTTTGGCTACGTTGGGTCTTTGTTGCTGTGCGCGGATTTTCTCTAGTTGTGGCGAGTGGGTTTCTCATTGCGGTGGCTTCTCTTGTTGCGGAGCACGGGCTCTAGGTGCGCAGGCTTCAGTAGTTGTGGCACAAAGGCTCAGTATTTGTGGCTCACAGGCTCTAGAGCTCAGACTCAGTAGTTGTGGCGCATGGGCTTAGTTGCTCCACAGCATGTGGGATCTTCCCAGACCAAGGATCAAACCCATGCCTCCTGCACTGGCAGGTGGATTCTTAACCACTGCCCCACGAGGGAAGTCCCAACAGTGCCTCCTCATCTAAAGAAAATCCCTTTGCCATTTCTTGCATCGTGAATCTCTTCAGTTCTTCAGTTACTTCTTCTTCCTCTTGTCTCTCTTCGTCCTGTCTCTGGGCCTCCAATTCCATCAGGTCTTCATTAGTAAGCTACACAAAGTAAGTACACAAAAGCACAACCGCTTGTAGAGGATGCCCACGTGTGACAGTGTACGCCAGGCACGTGAACTGACTTACGTGATTGGACATGGGAATGCACATTCTCATCTTTGAAAGTTTGCAACGTGAAGGTTCGTATGTAGGGGTCTTACTATATCTGTGCTCTGCCAGCTCACACTGATTATTTCCCAGCTAGATTTTCTACTTACGGGTTTTAAAAGTATCATTACACAAACTTTTTTTTTTTTTTAGTGAAGGAAATTAAAAGTAGGTGCATAGACTCATAGAAGCCAAGGTCATCCCTTTCTCCCACTTCACAACCCTCCTTTTTTAGATGCTTGTGTTTTCTGTACATTTTCCTAGCTTTCAGAAGTAACTTTTGGCCATTTTCTTCCAGTTGCAAATCCCCAAGGCCTGAACATTTACAGTGTGTTATTCCTGGGGGCCCCCATTCCCTTTCATTCCAAGTCTGTTCTGGCTTCCTTACCTGAATTGCCTGCTGATGACATTTAGGTTTTTGTCTCAGGACCCCTGAATCCAGAAAACTGGTCAACCCTCTCCCAACAAGATTTTGACCTAAGGTATCCATTAATTGTTTTTCTTTTTCTTTTAAAAAAATTGTAAGTTTATTTGAGCAAAAATCTGTTCCAGCTGGGCAGCGCAAAACCAGAAGTGCCTAGGACTGCCCCCAACGCCTCCACCTTCAGCTCTTTTTCGTGATTCCTTTCCTTCTTGAAGGATACCGTTTGGCTGGTGTGGTCCTGAAGGGGTTGGTGTAGCCCCTCTGTCTTTCACACTCTGTGGCTGGCTCTTGTCTCTCTGTGTGCGTGTGTGCGTGTGTGTGTGTGTTTCCATGACTCTTTCTCCAGAGGCTGCTGGTTGGAGTGAGCTGGTCCAGCCCCCCACTGGGAGGAGGGCGGTTTCCTCCCCCCAGGGGCAGAACTGCTGTCACTTAGTGAGGTTAACTGCCTTGTCAGATGTTGATGTTTTTGCTCCCCTTCCTGTTTCAATTGGAACGAATCACATTTGAAAATATTTCCATCCTTTTAGTGACTACCTTGAATAACACATATTTTTCATTAATATTTACCGTAACCAACATTAACCTTGCTCTTTTTCTTTTCTTTTTAAAATTAGCACAATTATTTCTATTATTATCTAGTTTCCCTCCATCTCCAGACTTAGTTTCATTAAAATGGATTACTGCCCAGGTAAATTGAGAAATAGTCTTTCTAATTTCTGGAGACTCAGAATTCATTGGTGGACATAGAAAACAAACTTATGGTTACCAAAGGGGAAAGGGAGGAGGGATAAATTAGGAGTATGGGGTTAACAGATACACACCACTATATACAAAATAAACAACAAGGATTTGCTGTATAGCACAGGGAACTACATTCAGTATCTTGTAATAACCTATAATGGAAAAGAATCTGAAAAAAGAATATATATATATATATATATGACTAAATCACTTTGCTGTACACCAGAAACTAACACAATATTGTAAATCAACTCTAGTTCAATTAAAAAGGAAGTTATAAAAACAATCTCCCAGTCTGGAAGGTTTCCAGACTAAATATAGAAACTTGAGACAAAAAAAGAACTTATTAGGGGAAAAATGAAAATTATGGTGGAAAAGTGTAGAGAGTTGCCTAATAGATTACTCCAAACTATTTTCAACGCACTTCCTCCTCAACTCTCCTCCTCAAAACCATGCTAATTACAGAGGGGTCTCCAACGCTGAGCTTTCAGTTAGTTCCAGTATTTTATAACAATTCTTCGAAATGGGAGAAAGGAACCAGTGTCTCCATGATATATTGAGTTTTGTAATTCCAAGAGACTATTGTCTACTAAACATCGACCTTCTCTGTCCTCCCTCGCATGCCCTTTTAATGGATTAAGGGAGAATCATTACAAAACAGTGGAATTTCAAGACAGCTGCGTTCACATGCCTGCCTTCTGAGTGGTTGGTGGCCACCTGCTGCTGAGAAGCTGTTTCAAAGGGGAACTGGACTAACTTCCCTTTTGAGCCAGAGTTGCAGCACGAAAGTGGCATCAATCAAAATTCCTCACACAGTCGCATCCTCTTTGTGAGTGCATTTCCTCAGAGACCTCTGGGCATACACTGAAGGTGTTAAGGCAGAGCCCTTTCAAACTCCAGACGTGTTTTCCAAACAAATGCCAGATTTCCTGGGGCTGTTGGTTACAGTCGCCTAGTCCACAAATATAGTGCATCTAAGATCGTCTGTCTGGATAATCTTCCCTTTTCAGTGTTTATTTAAAGTGGAAGTGATGTTATCCAGACCCTGCATATGAATGAGATCATGTCATGAAGTTTTGTTCTGATGTTGTTTTCTCTCAGTCCTGCGGTGACATCAGGATCTGAACACAGATGGATGGCTTCGATGACATTTGAAGGTCCCTGCCATTTCTAACCTTCCATGATTGTTGGGAAATCACTGGGGAGAAGAGGATGTCACGTAAGGTGGCAGGTCAGCCCGTCTAGCCATTCGCAGTCATGGCAAGATACCATGGAACCATTATTAGTGTGCTCTGAAAAGCCTCTTTTGCTTTTTTCAGAAATAGATTTTAGTTTTTTAGAGAAGTTTTACTGCACAGCAAAATTGAGCAGAATGTACAGGGATGTCCCGTATACCCCCTCACCTCCACATGCATGGACTCCTCTGCCATCAACATCTCCCACCAAAGTGCTACACTTGTCACAATTAATGAACCTCCACTGACACATCAAAATCACCCAAAGTCCATAGTTTACCTTACAGTTCACTCCTGGTGTTGTATATTTTATGGGTTTGGCCAAATGTTTAATGGCATGTATCCACCATTATGATGTCAAACAGAGTAGTTTTGCTGTGTGTTGTTGCTTTTAAAAATATATATATTTTGCTGTGTATAGAATGATTTCTTTAAGGTCCTACTTGAGAAGATGAATGGTTGAATTCTACTTTTCTGCTAAGATTTTGGGCAGGAGAGTGTTTTTCATGAATGTCTCATGAATTGTTAATGGATATTCTCTGACAAAAGGGTTCCATGACCGTATGAGTTTGTGAAATTCTGGAGAAAAATCTGATGGAGTCATCATTGGGTATTTATATCACTATTCTGATTCGGACATACAAATATACGATTTCTAGGTCAACTTAATTATCTAATTAAACCTAAATTTCACTTCTGAGAGAGTGACGAAGAAATGAACCATGGACGTCCTAGCAATCTGTCCTCATATCTGTTTTTTTTTTTTTTAAATTAATTAATTTATTTATCTTGGGCTGTGTTGGGTCTTCGTTTCTGTGTGAGGGCTTTCTCTAGTGTGGCAAGCGGGGGCCAACTCTTCATCGCTGTGCGCGGGCCTCTCTTGTTGCTCCAGACGCGCAGGCTCAGTAGTTGTGGCACACGGGCCTAGTTGCTCCGCGGCATGTGGGATCTTCCCAGACCAGGGCTCGAACCCGTGTCCCCTGCATTAGCAGGCAGATTCTCAACCACTGCGCCACCAGGGAAGACCATCGTATCTGTTTTTAAATTAGCATTTCCTTAAGGATTTCATCCACTCATTTGTTTATTTGTTCATTTAACAGTTATCTATTTTGTGCCTTCCCTGTGCCAATACTTAGGGACAGACACACTGCACCTTAACAAGAGGGAGAGCGTGGCAGAGGTGGCCAGTCACTGCCCTCCTTCTTTAGTATTGTTGAGCGATCGGCAGCCCAGGATAAAGACTTTCCCGTATTCTCTTGTGTGAGGAGTGCCGCGAAACTAAGTTCTGGCCAATGGGATCTGACCTTGAGGGGCTGTGGACAGGGACTGTTATTTGGCCTCTGTGGACTGGCCTAGGTCTACACATATCAGTAACCGGCAAAATGGAAGCCATGTATTCTGAATGACAGAGGAGGAAATCAGAGATGGGACTTTGATGATATGGGCTGGCATTGCCCTCTTTAAATACTTATGATTAGACCATTATGTGAAAGAAGTAAACTTCTCTCAGTTTAAGACACTGTTACTTTGGCCGTTGTTACAGCAGCCAAATCAGTAACCCAACTAACTGATCTAGAAAGGATTTCCAGTGGTCAGGCCTTGTCGTAAGATTGGGTAGGTGAGACACCCATCTTACAGAGAGGTAAGAGACTTACAGGAGGTGAGTCAAACTGTGTCTAATGGCTGTCTCAGTTTATGTAAAAGGTCTGAATATTGAAAGGGAACATTTAGTCACTTAAACTACTCACCCCCACATGTTGAAGGAGGAAAAGACCCAAGCAACTGAAGCTCCTTTGAATGACAGTGGATACGAGGCACAGATTCTTTTCACTGTTTTAGCCAGCATTCATAGAGAAATAAGGCCAGCTTTCGGTACGGCAGCTGAATTTTCCCGGTAAGCCCAGGTGTATGGGCAGTTGACATGGATTTAGAGGTTTTAAAATAATCAACATCTATTTTCCTAATTCCTCCTATACATCTTTGTAAAACACATTCTGGTATTGCAAACTTTCTTTTATCAGCTCGCTACCTCTATCCACAACATAGTGGGCATAGGGAAACACACAGTATATATTTACACGTGGGTTAGGCATAAAAGAGCTTTTTTTCTTCAACAAGGAAAAAACCCTCCTCTCTTTATTACTAAATGCGACATTTTAGATCTGAGTAGACAGCAAGGACCTTGTGAAAATGTGCTAAGCTTCCACAGAGTTAACAAGATGTCACTTTGTGAGAGAATTTTCATAATTAATGAACCAGTTCAATTTGCTCTGCCATTTGACTTTGATTACTATGTCGTGGAGTATTCCCACGGGGACTCTTTCCAGCTGGTCTGGGGAGCTCTCATGTCTATATCCTGTGCGTGTGCGTGGATCAGAGCTGTGGCATCCAATATCTGCCTCGTTAGGTCAGGGGATAGCCGTGCAAACTCGGTGGCAATCCTGAGATCCCGCAGCAGGCCAGCACGTGACCCACACGGACAAACCCAAACCCAACAAGCGTAACATCCAAACCAAAGCTGTTTGGAAAAGGGATTGCGCCACTCACTGCCTCTTGTATGGCGTCTTAGAAGGAGAATTTATATAATTAAACTTTTATTCCTAATTCTGCCATGGATTTGGCAGACTGAATGAAATGACTTTAGCATCATCTTTAAACATCTGGTTAAACTTTGCTTCATTGCAAATGCAGTTTACGGGGATAAGTGTTTTGTATGACAAGATGAATCGATCGGTTTCCAATCAGTGCAATTTTCTGTTAGAAACCACTGTAGGTATCTCAAAGAAGGAATCTGATACAGGCGTATCTTGGAGATATTGTGGGTTTGGTTCCAGACCACTGCAATAAAGTGAATATTGCAATAAAGTGAGTCACACGAATTTTTTGGTTTCCCAGCGCATATATAAAAGGTATGTTTACATTATTTTGTAGTGTTTTAGGTTTGCAGTAGCATTATACCCCCCAAAACAATGTATACACCTTAATTAAAAAATACTTTGTTGCTAAAAAATGCTAACCATCGTCTGAGCCTTCAGTGAGTCATAATAGTAACATCGAAGATCACTGATCACAGAGCACCATCACAAATATAATAGTAATGGGAAAATTTGAAATATTGCAAGAATTGCCAAAATGTGACACAAAGACATGGAGTGAGCAAGTGCTGTTGGAAAAGTGGCACCGATAGACTTGCTCAGCACGTGGTTGCCATGAACCTCCAACTTGTAAAGCATGCAATGTTTGCAAAGTGCAATAAAATGAGGTGTGCTTCCTACAGAGAATATGCAGTACATGATTTGAGAGGGATGAAGGAGGAAAAATGAGGAGGCAGGGTTACCTAAAGATTAGTAACTGCGGGAAGCCACTATCCCCTTAGGCTTTTTAAAAGAAATTAATTAATTAATTATTTTTATCGGAGTATAGTTGCTTTACAATGTTGTGTTAGTTTCTGCTGTACAACGAAGTGAATCAGCTATACATACACATATATCCCCTCCCTCTTGGAACTCCCTCCCACCCCCCCATCCCACCCACCTAGGTCATCACAGAGCACCGAGCTGAGCTCCCTGTGCTATATAGCAGGTTCCCTCTAGCTAGCTGTTTCACACATGGTAGTGCATTAGGCTTGAAGAAGCCACAAGGAACATGGTGGGACTCTCCGCTTTGGTTTACTTGGCCACGAAACTGTTGTTGCTAAAACTGAGCTGACTTAGCAGAAACCCAGAAGCCACAGCACTGCCTTTAATGCTCCCGCCGCCGTTGCCAGAAGCACCGCAAGAAGGTGGAAAAATAGCATCTCCCTTCCGCTCACCTTCCGGTTTGCTGCTGGTGCCTCCCATTGGTAGAACCCAACAGGGGGCTGGTTGGCCAGGGAACCTGGGAAATGTGGTTTTCAGGCTTTCTGCCCCAAGGCCAGATGGGAGAATAAAGAAGGGAGAGAGTGGAGCTGAGGGACAAAAGACTAGTCAGCACCCATTTCCAAGGACATATCCTACCTAAATTTAAAGTAGATGCACACTACTTGATTAAATTAATGAATGAGATACATTTTGTTACTAGTTATCACTTCTTTAGACCCGTCTCTGTGGAATCATATAACGTTATAATCTAGCATATGCATACAACCCTGAAGTTGTATAGATGCTAATGGATAATATATTTAAAAGGTTCATGTTAATGTTTATTCAGACTAATTATCCAATTGGCTTTATTGGTAAGAAACAAGACCAAAACAATCATTTACATCCTAGGTCTTGGCCATACTAATCCTATCTTTCTACAATAACAAAAAAGGATCAAATTTAAACAGAAAAGGTAGAGAAGGAATGAGATGAAACATCTTCCACTTTGGATAAGAACCCAGGTGGCCCCTCACCTGCGCAGTTATCCTCCCAAAGGCATCCCCAGCGCAACAATACCTTGGAGAGATGTGAAATGCTCAAGGACTTATTGCTTCTCGGTGGATATCTGGTGGTCAAAGCAAGTCAAGGACATGGACACTTGAGGGAACAGACGTAAAACCTTTGCCCCACTTTGTGGCCCAGCAGTGTTTAATATCCCTATTAACAAAAAGAAAAAAAAGCCTCCTGGTCTTAGTGGCATTGTATAAACAGGACTGGATAATTTTCTTTTACTGAATTCATTCCTATCTCTTCATGTGGGCCTGAGAAGTGTGTCTGGAGGGCATTTTCCTTCTTGGTTGGAGGTGACTTGACAGACTAGCAATTACTGTCATTACAAGCCCAGTTGTATAGCTGGAAGATCTAGGCGGCTGCTAACTCTGGAGCAGCCCTGGACGAGTGGGAGCAGTTGAGACCACACTGAGAAGCCAGGGAACTATAGACAAGTAATCTGCAGGGGGAAGAGGCCCCTTTGATCTTTGCACCAGACAGCAATTTCAGCAGAAGCAGAGTCGACTTGGTATTTTTTTACTGCAGGGGAATAGGCAAGACTGACTTGTATGTGTAGGGGTTGCCAAGAGGAAGTAAAAATAAAGTAAAGCTTTAGCTTACCTGCATCTTAAGCTGTGCAAAGAAAAAAGGTTCACATTTTTGTTAAATAGAAATGGTCTAAATATTTAATAAAGGCAAATCATTTGTTATTTAATGCTTTTAATCACGTGGCCAGTTTCAGCTCATGTAAGATCGGATGCTTGCTGGTAATGGCTATTTTCTTTTTGATCCTTGGGGTGGGCTCCAAAAATTCAATTACTTTTGCTAAATTCAGTACAGTGCTTACCCTTAGATTTCCCTGGAAGCATCTGCTGTCAGGCTCCAGGGAGACAACGGATTTGTACGTGTGCCTTTGGAAATGCTTCTGGTTTATCGTTATGCCGATTTGAAATATCATAAAGGCTGTTTATGTAGAGACTGGTCCAAGGAAGGAAGTGGATCTGGATGACGGGCATCTGCTCATGTCCTTTGTCTTGGTTACAAGACAGGCATCTCATCACAAGCCATTCTGACTTGGTTAGGAGCAGCAGACGCCTTGGTGCCTTTGGAAAAGTTAACGGAAGCTACCAGAAGGCCTGTCTGTGAGTCTTCTTGGTTAAGCACCTAATTCAGCTCATCAGAATTTACTTTCAGAATCACAGTCAATTCTTGAGCTAAATAAGTTATGGACCCTCTAATTGGATGGGATGTGGGGTGTTTATGATAGCCACTGAAATTGGATTTTTCAGCATGTACCAAAGGGCTATCAATCAATAAATAAAGAGGGAATGAACAAAATAAATTCTCTGCTTATGGCCATTGATTTCCCGGTAGAATTCCCCTTTTTCTAGTGTCTCCAGGAAATGTCTCCCTTGCTTGTGTGTGTGTCTGCCAGGCCTGCCGGTTCTTGGTCAGCTACGGGAGAGGTTGTGTTCAGAAGCACACACCATGTGACATGTCAGGCAGATCAAAGCAGGGATTTCAGGGCTGACTACAAGGGGAAATGGTTAGTGATTAATAAAAGGATGTGGAATTGGTCATGTTGACTGAAAGAGCCCAGAACCTTGGCGAAAGTCTCCCAGAGGCTGCCAAGATAAAAAGAGTGGCCGCGATGAGTTATTTCGGGTGAAGCTTGTAGGTGTTCATGCCTCTGGGTGAGGGGAGCTGAGTAAGACATTGACTCTCTCACCCAGGCCGTGGACTCACCTATTATAAGAGCCTCTTCAGCTCCAGCCATAGTTTTGGTTTGTTTTGAAATGGAGCTTTTAGGGGCCATCGGGGACCTACACCAATTTGATAATGATGTTTAATTCTGAGAGTCAAGCTGTGGTTTCTCATTTGCCATTTCTGGCTCTTCATTGCTTCACGCCAATATGTTTTGTTTCCAGACTGAAGATCAAAGAAACTTTTCCCTTGCGCTCTGCTTACTTTTGTCCCCTGTGTGTGTTCTAAGGCACTGATGAAACCAAATAAATGGCCCTGGGAACACATGTGTCTCCTGGCTTCTCCACCATGGCTGGAGCCCCTGCGCACTTTTTGGTAGCTTGGTGGTGGGGAGTAGAATGTGGGAAGGGAGGTGACACAGAAAGTGGATCTTGGGAAAAAGCATATTGGAGGCAAGTCCCATCTCAGCAAGGGGACTTAGCAAGTCTCACCTAACCGGGTTAAGATCTGGAGCTGAAGAGGTCTGGATGCTGCTGTGTGTGAGTGCATGTGTGTGTGTGTGGTGTGTGTGTATTCTTGGGAGTTGGTGAACAAATCATGGAAACTCCAAATAAATTTTCCACTGATTGCTTGGGAGACTTGTGAGCTTATCAATTGCCTCATTGAGTTTTTAAGCCACTTTCCCAAGGGAGTGATGATGTGTGATCCCTTTTGCAATCTTCATGAGTATCTCAGGACGTGACGTCTCTGTAAGGAGTAGATTCTGTTGATCCTAACCAAGGCACAGTGAAGTTTCTTAACTTCTGAATGATGCTTTCCCCCTTGTTCTTTGCCCTCCTTCAGTCCTCTTCCAGCTCCTCCAGCCTCCAAACAGACCAATGTTGTGGACAACATGGCAAGTTGGGAAAGTGTGGAGGGATGTGTTGGTTCATCTTCAGAGCAGACTTGAACTTTATGGGTAATCTTGTATATTAAGAATGGTTGGGAGTAAATAATGATGGATGTTACAATGATAAGCAGTTATGGGCACTGGGGACATGGGTGTTTGTTAATTTCTCTGTACTCCTCTGTCATTTCAAAACATAAAAATGTCAGTTGAGGGATTGGAAGGCTGACGTGGAGAGCAGTAAGAAAGGACAAACTGACAAATGTACGCTGGGTGCTTCAGACCTTTATGGAGAAATAGCCACATCTCCTATGTATCAGTTCTCATTTGCCATGTAATGCCACTTAGTAGCACCCCAAAAGCCATTGACGGAGAACTATAATTAATTTTGATTGCTCTTGTGCCTATGGATGTGGATAGGACGGTCCTATTCCAAGACCTCCCCTGGTGCTGAGGTTAACCACGGGGTAAGCTGAGGCAGGTTCTCCTCCAGGTGGTGGCAGAGGTGCAGGAGGAAAAGGGAAACAAGGGGAGCTTCTTAGGCTTAGGCTGGGAAGTGGCACACTTTCCTTCCACCCACATGCCATGGCCAAGGCAAGTCCTATGGCCAAGTCCAAAGTCAACATGCAAGAAAAAAATGGTCTGATCAAGGATGTGGATGCAGAGAGGGGTTAAGATTTGACCAATCTTTATATATATATGGAGAGAGAGAGAGAGAGAGAGAGAGAGAGAGAGAGAGAGAGAGAGACTCCATTCTACATATAAAATCATCTCTGTAAATGCAAGTAAAATACAAGAATATAATGTATTTTGTTATATTATGTACTATGTATAGTATACATAGTGAATAATATTGCAGTATAGGTGATTCCATATGTGTACGATTCTAGTGCATGTATCTATCTATAAGATTCCAGTGAGAATGCTCCCATCTGTCTTTCTCAGAGTTCTTTTTGGCTTAGTCACTGTGATACGGGGTTGGGGAGTTTGTAGCTGCCCTGTTAGATGATGATCTCCTTTGGAACAGAAACGACATCCTAAACTTTTCATCTGTGATTATATATATATATATGTATATATATATTAATTTATTTATTTTGGGCTGCGTTGCGTCTTTGTTGCTGCACATGGGCTTTCTCTAGTTGTGTCGAGCAGGGGCTACTCTTCGTTGTGGTGCACGGGCTTCTCATTGCGGTTGCTTCTCCTGTTGTGGAGCACAGGCTGTAGATGTGCGGGCTTCAGTAGTTGTGGTGCACAGGCTTAGTTGCTCTGCAGTATGTGGGATCGTCCCGCACCAGGGCTCCATCCCATGTCCCCTGCATTGGCAGGCGGATTCTTAACCACTGCGCCACCAGGGAAGTCCCTGTGATTATATTTTTGATTCACTGGCCCCTGGCAAGTCCCCGCTAGCTTCCTGGGTCAGCAGCTTCCATGGTTTTCAGGCACAATCCCCTTAGGTTGAGCTGGAGGAGACAAGACTGCATTTAAGCCAGGGAGGAGAGTCTTTCACAAAAACTCTTAGCAGTAAGGACATTTTGTTTACAGACAGGGAATAGTACTACATCTGGGTCAGCCGTGTGTGTCCACACCTCCTCCTTGAGACTCTCCCAGCAGTGATGGAGCTGCCTGGGTCTCTCCTTCCCTAGATGCCCACCTGGTAGCAGGCCACAAGGAGGCCACTGGTGCCCCATGAAAACAGCGTGTGGCAGCCAGCTGGTCTGACTTCCTCTGTATCAACTGGGCAGCGTCCTGGTAATACAGGCAGACACCTCACTTTGGCAGTTTGTTGGCTCTCGGGAAATATTACAGAATGCGCTGGGAAAACTTTAATGTGGAAGGAGAGGGACAAAGAACTACTACAGTCGAGGAGAACTGGGGTGCAGTGATGGAAGGGGGACATGCTGGTGTGACACCAAGAGAGAGCTATTTCAGGTGGATGAGGGAGGGAGGGGGGGAGGGACAGCTCCTCCGAGGAGATGACATTTCAACTGAGTTCAGTGTAACAGGGAGGGATCAGTCATGCAAAGACCTGGGGGAAGAGATGTCAGGGTCGGGAGACCATCAGGTGTAAACATCTCAAGGGAGTAACAATCTACCCTAAAATCTCCCATTTCCAAAGGTAACCTTCTCCGATATACCCATACTTTCTTGTGTTTCAAAAGGAAGCATTCTTTCAGAGCCCATGAGTGCACTAAGGAAGACCTTCTTCCAACAGGATTGGTTATTTATTTTTTTAAAATAGACTTTACCTTTTAGAGCAGTTTTAGGTTCACAGGAAAATTGAGTAGAAGGTTCAGAGATTTCCCATACACCCACTGCCCCGACACACACATGGCTTCCCCACTACCGATAGCCCTGGCCAGAGGGTACATTTGTTACAGTTGATGAACCTACCTTGACATGTCATCATCACCCAGAGTTCATACTTTACATCAGGGTCCACTCTTGGTGCTGTACTTTCTATGGGTTTGGACCAGTGTATCATGACATGTATCCACCATTGTAGTGGATACAGAGTAGTTTCACTGCCCTAAACATCCTCTGATTGGTTATTTTCAAATACAGTGAAACTTCACAAACGTCATTTACATAGCAAAAGAAGAGCAGCCGAGTACAGCTTCTTTCGTTTTTCCTCTTTCTTTCTTTCTTTAAGATTGTAAAGGTCTTTGACGTGTGAAAGGCGGGCTTTTTATTAACTCGGCATTTGTATCATAAACATAATTCCCAGACAAGCAGGAAAGTCCCAGAATTCTGAGTCATTGATGTTTGAATAGATGTTTTGTAAGGCCAGGCATTTGCTTTCACAAATAAAGCATTGATGAGCTCAACAGTCGCTTGAAATGAACCGGGAAAGTTTTATAATATGCACTTGGCCTTCAGAAGACAGTGCTGTGATTTATAACAATTTTCCCCTCTTTAATCTGTATTCAAATTACAAGAAAATTTCTCTTTTGGGCCACCTGTCTTGGTCAGTGCTCAGTGTGAGGGAGACCCATATCTGAAAATAGAAAAACAATTAAGCAAGTTCATGTGGAAAAATAAGATATTCACCTGACATACGCTAGATATCTGCTCTTGGTATGTGGGCTGCAGGGCTGCAGTGGTGTCTTCTTTCATGATGGAGGTTTAAGAAAATGAAGAAGGATTCTGTTTGTGAAATACCAGTTTGGCAGATGTATGATCTGCCAAAAGAAATGGTTCTTTCTTTCTTTTTTTTTTTTTTAATAAAGTGAATGGTGTTTTTTAAAAAAAATTATTTATTTCATTTATTTTTAGTTTTGGCTGCATTGGGTCTTTGTTGCTGCACGCAGGCTTTTCTCTAGTTGTGGCGAGCGGGGGCTACTCTTCGTTGCAGTGCGCGGACTTCTCATTGCGGTGCCTTCTTTTGTTGCTGAGCACGGGCTCAGTAGTTGTGGCTCACGAGCTTAGTTGCTCTGCGGCATGTGGGATCTTCCCTGGCCAGGGCTTGAACCCGTGTCCTCTGCATTGGCAGGCGGATTCTTAACCACTGTGCCACCAGGGAAGCCCCAAAATGGTTATTTCTTATTCCGGTCTGCTGGTAACACAGCTGGAATGTTCTAATACACTAGTGCACTTCATTAATAGAAAGGTCTAAAAATAGAAATGGAGAGCTCAGAAGGGGGCAGAGAATAGGTAGTTCAGGCTCCAGTCTCTGACTTTTGAGAATGAAATACCTCATGAGGACTTTGCCAACAGCAAACTGTGGGCAACACTAGCTACCTGCATTGAAGAGAATGCGATTCAAAAGAAGAGAACAGTTCAGCTTGATATAAAGAGCTGGAGTTGGGTTGGGGACTCAGTGGGCAGAAATTGAGGAGATAGGAGAGCCTCTGTGGAAATAAGGTCATAGAATTTCAAATACCCAGGTCATGGGCTTAAGTACCTCCTTTCCTCTCTCTCTCTCTCTCCCCTAAACTTTCCATTTTCTTAACCATTCCAAACAGGTTATTCCCTGACTCAAACTGTCCATTTGGGCAAGAAAGTCCACGCTGAGAGACCCCCATTATAGAGGGTAGCGAATACAGCTATCTGTTCCAGGAGGTTAGAGAGGAAAAAACCATGGCCCGAACATGCGGGCACAGCTCCCTTGGCAGTGAGGCATCTCTGAGTCCTCTGTTGTCTGATGAGATCAAATCATCTCCACCCTTGAATCTTTGGGTCCTGGAGTGGGTCTCAAGGCTCATTTGCTCCCTCACTTGGTGCAGGATCTCTCCATAATCACAATACTGACTCTTGTTTGAACCCCTGTGGTGATGGGTAAGTCAGTTCTTTGTGAGTCTGCTCCCTCAGCTAGGTCAATCCAACATACACCATCACGGCAGTACGGTGTAACCTCCTGGTAAATTTCACAAAATCCTTACTGCCTGGGGCTCACTCTCAGTGACTCTGATAGAATTGTTCTGGGGAGGGTGCTGGCGTCAGTATTATTTAAAACTCTGCCCATGATGCCAATAAACGTCCAAGGTTGAGAGCAATGGCTCTGCTGTTTTTTGTACCGATGGAGGTCAGCTTTCCAGGAGCTACCGCCCATCTAAGCTAATGCTGTCCTCTGGAGTCAAGTCCGTCTCTTCTTTTACGTGACAGCCTTTCAGACATAGGAGGTTGCTAACCTGCCCCTAAGTTTGTATCACTTCCCCGAGCTTTTTTCTTCTCCAGGCAGAGCCACTCATTTTCTCAAAAGTTACTCCTATTATGTGGTTTTACTTCCCTCACCATCCTGATCTTAAGCTACATTGTCAGGATGCCACTTACAGTGTGTGTCTCTTCATGCTTTTGTTTCATTGTGAGCTCGCTGTCACCTAAATCCCCTCAATTTTCTCCCACAAAAGGCTTACAGCTTAGTCGGGGAGACAGGCACGCCAGCAAACCAAAGCTTCCCCATCCTGTAATTATGAAATTGATTTTTAAAGTCTAAATGCAGGACTTTTATTTACCCTTATTATA
Organism: Tursiops truncatus; assembly: GCF_011762595.2. NCBI lineage: Eukaryota > Metazoa > Chordata > Mammalia > Artiodactyla > Delphinidae > Tursiops > Tursiops truncatus. Next base: position 134,877,195 of record NC_047037.1, on the reverse strand, counting down.
TTTTATCTTGTTCTGTTTACCTGTTTAATTCTATCCTGCAAAAATACTGTAAGAGTTGCCTGCTGGGTAAGGCGTCTTTATATCTTAATCCATGTTATTAATAACAGTAACAATAAGAGACTCTATTTATTTATTTTTGTTGGGGGTAGGAGTTTATTAATTATTTAGTTTTGCTGTGTTGGGTCTTCGTTTCTGTGCGAGGGCTTTCTCCAGTTGCGGCGAGCGGGGGCCACTCTTCATCGCGGTGCACGGGCCTCTCACTGTCGCGGCCTCTCTTGTTGCGGGGCACAGGCTCCAGACGCGCAGGCTCAGTAGTTGTGGCTCATGGGCCTAGTTGCTCCGCGGCACGTGGGATCCTCCCAGACCAGGGCTCGAACCTGTGTCCCCTGCATTAGCAGGCAGATTCTCAACCGCTGCACCACCGGGGAAGCCCCCAGAGACGCTATTTATTGACTGTAAACACTTATTGACTGGAAGCACCACCAGATTGGATTGAAAGAGACAGAAATGGAGCCCCAACTTCTATGGGGTGGAAGTAGGTTGAGAAGGCTACAGAATCACCAACTAAGTGTTCTTACAGAAAATGAAGGATGCTCGGAGAAAGAGACAAGAGTCCAGAGGGTACAGCCAAGAGCCACTTGAGAGTCCTGGGCCCTAGAAAGAAACTTGCACCATTTATGCAGCTGGAGCGCAGAACTGCTTTGGACCAGTGCTGACTGCAGCCTCCTGCTTCTCCCCTTTTTGAATGGGAGTGTCTATTGTGGTTGTTTTGTTTTGCTTGTCCCACCATTGTGTGTGGAGTATGTGTCTGTATGTAGGGGTGAAGATAATTGGTCTCTATAGTTCCTAGTATTCTGATGGTGATGAACAACCCTCAGTGAGTTGTTCAAGAAGAGCCACACTCAGAGAGCTTCAGTTATACTTGGACATGACTTACAAGGATGAGACTTCTGGCTGGTCTTGGGAGGAGTGAGTGTATTTTGCATGTAATACGTGTCCAGAGGCAGATTGAATCTGGGCGCTATAGCTGCTTGACCAATAGAATATGGGGAAGTGACACTGTGCCAGTTTTCAGGCCTAGGCCTGAAGAAACTGGCAGCTTCTGCCTCCTATCTCTTGAGATGCTTATTCTTGGAATCCAGCCACCATGTTGAGAGGAAACTCAAGCTGCCCTATAGAGATGCTTTCATAGGGGAGGAACCAAGAGCCAGAACGATTGCCAGCCAGGTGCGAGAGTCCCCTTGGAAGTGATGGGTCAGCCCCAGTAGAGCTGCGTCAGCTTATTCCAGGTGGGGCAGAGATGAGTGGTCCCTACTGAGCCCTGCTCAAGATCAGATTCGTGTACACAGTAAATTGTTGTTGTTGAGTTAAACCACTAAGTTTGGAGCAATTTGATTCACAGTGGTAAGAACAGAGCCAGGCACCGTGCTTCTAACTTCTCATATATTTTCTTACTTAATCCTCCTAACAGTGCTATGACATAGGCATTATTTCTCCTCCTGATAGATGAGAAAATTGGGGCTCAATGATTTAGGTACATGCCGAAGGTCATACAAGTAGTAAATGGCAATACTGGGATTGAAACTGAGCAATATTGGATTGTATCATCCTTTTAACCTCGAAAATGCTGAGTTGGACAGGGCTGAGGTAAGAGAGCCAGGCAGCCATTTAACAGATACTTACAGAGTGCTTTCTGAGGAGAGAAAAATAAATAAAACATAGTGCAAGAAAGTGATAGCTTAGGGAGGAGACAGACATGAAAACAAATAAATACAGTTGAATATGATGTGCCATGATAGCCAAAGTGGAGGGATACAACCCCACTTCCAGTTCTTTCTCTGTAGATTTTCTACCTTCATAAATATATACATGTTCTAATAAAAAAGTGATAGTGCTTTATAAATATTCTAGGACATTTTTTTCACATCTTTCTCTATCATGTATACAAGCCCACTATTTTAAACTGATAATCATGATTCATTAAACTGTCTCCCCCAAAGATGTTTCTAATATTTTTTTGCTAGTGCATGCAATATTGCATCAGATAGCTTTATATATATAACACACATGTGAGTGCTTCTTTAGGAATTGTTGGATCAAAGGTAATCATTGTGATTTCTGAAAATTATTACCAGAAAAGCTTTATCAGTTTGTACTTTTTTTTTAACATCTTTATTGGAGTAGAATTGCTTTATAATGTTGTGTTAGTTTCTGCTGTATAACTAAGGGAATCAGCTATATGTATTACCAGTTTGTACTTTTACCAAGAATGTATGTAAAGGCCAGTTTCCCCCATACTTCATTCTTATGAACACTGCTTTTATCAGTCTGTTAAGTTTTTGCCATGCTGATGGGAGAATAAAGTGTTATTCTTCTTTTAATTTGTAGTTTCCAGATTATCAGAGCATTTCGTTTGCTTTTGGACACTTGTACATATAGTTTTTTGGAATTTCTGGTTTACATCCTTTCCTGTTTTCTTTTTTTTAATCCTTTTTTTCTTAACAGATTTGTATGAGTTCTTTAAATAGTCTAGACATTACTCTCATTAATTGTTGCAAAGATTTTCTCCAAGTCTGTTTCTTGTATTTTAATTTTACTTAAGGAGTCTTTTCTTATGAAAGCATTAAATGTTCATGATAGCAGATCTCTTTTTTTAATAAATTTATTTATTTTATTTTTGGCTGCGTTGGGTCTTCATTGCTGCGCATGGGCTTTCTCTAGTCGTGTCGAGCGGGGGCTACTCGTCGTTGTGGTGTGCGGGCTTCTCATTGTGGTGGTTTCTCTTGTTGTGCAGCATGGGCTCTAGGCGCGTGGGCTTCAGTAGTTGTGGAACTCGGGCTCAGTAGTTGTGGCTTACAGGCTCTAGAGCGCAGGCTCAGTAGTTGTGGTGCACAGGCTTAGTTGCTCCGCAGCACGTGGGATCTTCCCAGACCAGGGCTCAAACCCATGTCCCCTGCATTGGCAGGCAGATTCTTAACCACTGCACCACCAGGGAAGCCCTGATAGCAGATCTTTTAATTTTCATTTTTGGAAATTCTGGTTTTGTCTTGGTTAAGAATGACTTTCTCCAAGGTTATAAATTCTCTGTATTTTCTCCTAATGTTTAGAGTTTTTTTTTTTTTTTTTTTAATGCTTAGCCCTTCAACCCGTCTGGACTTTGTTTTGGAGTATTCTACACAGAAGGGAAGTCTAGCTTAATTTTTCTTAATAAATATCTAATTGTCTCAACACCATTTGTTTATCCATCTTTTTCCCATTGAATTGAAACTTTATAAAAATGTTGTATATCTGGGACTGTTTCTGGACTCTGTATTTTGTTGATTTATTTTTCTATTCCTGTACCAATACCACACTCTTTTCATTAACTCAGATTTGAAGTATGTTTTGGTATTTAATAGTAGTTCCCTTTAATCTTTTCAAAACAAAGTTCTTATATTTTCTTCTCATGATGAACTTTGAAATCAACTTGCCAGTTCCATAAAAAATTCCATTGGATGCTGATTCAGATTGCATTGAATTCATAGATTAATTTGGGGAGAACTGACATCTTTACAATTTTTTATCTTCCTGTGCATAATGACTGCATTTGCTTTATTAGAAAAACCAATATCATTACATTTTGTAATAGAGATTTTTTACCCTGGGTCTCAACCCTACAAACTCTGCTTTAATTAGTCTTGTTGTGATTCCAATATGCACCCAGGGGACAAAACCATTCTTGTAGTTTTTTTTTTTAAATGTTAGTTCCTGTACATTTTTTTTTTTTTTTTTTTTTTTGCGATACGTGGGCCTCTCACTGCTGTGGCCTCTCTCGCTGCGGAGCACAGGCTCTGGATGCGCAGGCCCAGCGCCATGGCTCACAGGCCCAGCCGCTCTGCGGCACGTGGGATCTTCCCAGACCGGGGCACGAACCCGTGTCCCCTGCATTGGCAGGCAGACTCTCAACCACTGCACCACCAGGGAAGCCCATCCTGTACATTTTTAACTAGGTTTATTTCTAGGTCTATTACATATCTGTTTGTTGCTATTATTCATGATATTTCTAAAAAGTTCAAGTTAGACTACTGCTTTATACCTTATGCCAGAATGAATTATAGATGGCTTAAATAACTAAATATAAAAACTAAACTATGAAAGTATTAGAAGAAAATATCAGAGGCATTCAATTTGTTATTGCTTGTGTATAAGAAAGGTATTGATTTTGTATCTGGTATTTTTTTTTTTTTTTTTTTTTGCGGTACGCGGGCCTCTCACTGTTGTGGCCTCTCCCGCTGTGGAGCACAGGCTCCGGACGCGCAGGCTCAGCGGCCATGGCTCACGGGCCCAGCCGCTCCGCGGCATGTGGGATCTTCCCGGACCGGGGCATGAACCCGTGTCCCCTGTATCGGCAGGCGGACTCTCAACCACTGCGCCACCAGGGAAGCCCTCTGGTATTATTTTTTAATAGTATTTCCTTCAATTCTCTTGGGACAGCAATTTGTCTACATGTAGGAAAATTTTTATTTTTTTGTCCATATTTATACCTCTTATTTCTTTTACTTTTCTCTCTTTTTAAATAGGACCTATTATATGGAACAATGAAGGATGGTAGCTGTGATGGTTGTCTTGTTTTCAATCTTAATAGAAACCTTCTAATCTTTCATTATTAAATATGATAGTTTCTGTGATAGGCTGCATGATTTTACATTCTTTTTTGCTGTAATAAGAGTTTTTTGTGTTTTTTTTTTGGTCTTGTGCTAACCTTGTCGTCTGGTTTTGGAATCCTATTGATGTTAGCTGTGTAGAATGAGTCTGGATTCTCTTTACTTTTGTGTACTTCCAGATAGATGTATAATTTAAGGATTATCAGTTTCTTCATGGAACAGAAGTTCATACAAAAGTATTTGGTCTTGGTGCCATTTTTTTGTTTTAAGGATTCAAGCTTTGACTACCTATTAAATTTTTATAAAGGTATTCATCTATTCACATTTTCAGCCTCTTCTTGGATCAATTTTGATTAATCCATATTTTTATATAAAATCATGCCCTTGAGATTTTCAAAAATTTTATATAGTAGTATTTGCTTTTGTTTAATAAAGTCTCATATCTAGAGTTAGGCCCCTTTTCCCATTGTTAGGTTAATTAATACTTGAAATATTGATTCCAAATTAATTAGTTGGAATTAACTAATCTATTTTTCTTTCACGCTTCAAACAAAACTAGAACTTTAGGATTGTTTTCACTAATTTCTCTCTACTCTCCAACCCTGCTGCCTCCCATGTTGAGATCTTCTGGGATTTTTAAGTTGTAGATTATTATTAAAAAATTTTAAAAGATATTTCTAAGCGAACTCTGTTTTATTAGTTTTTCTGTTGATCCATGGGTCCCACCCCATTTTCCTTTTTTTGAATTAATTTCTCTTTCTTGCTTGATTAAATCTATTAGAGAAGACCTGTGTGTGAATCTTTGAATGTCTGTGAAAAATGCCTTTATTTTGTTTTTCCTTTTCAATGTTAATTTGGGTAGGAATCAGATTCTAGGTTCAAAGTAATTGCCCCTCAGAACTTTTAAGGTATTACTCAATTGTCTTTTAGCATCATGTCTTGTCAAGGAGAAATTTGATGCTGCTCAGAAACTCATTCATTTTAAGTAGCCTGTTTGTTTTATTCTCTCATGAAGCACTTAGGATTTTCTTTTTATCTTTGAACTTCTGAATTTTACAACAGTGAGGTTAAAAAAAAATCAAAGAGTAGGTCTTTTGGAAAGTGATGAATAGTTTTAATTCATGTTTCTTCAGCCCTGGGAAATTTTCTTTTTGTTTCTTTATTACTTGTTCTTTTCCATTTCTAGAATTTTTTCTGTTCTCTATTTCTAGAATTTTCATTAGATGGATATTGGCACTTCATACCTTTTAAAAATATATATTTTCCATTTTTCCCTTTTGGTGATATATTCTTAAATAATCCCTTGGCTCAATTATCCAGGTCAACAAGTTACTATTTAACTGTGAACTTCCTCTGACTCCATATATTCACTGAGTGTTTTATTTTCTGAATTAATTCTTACAATTTCTAAGATTTCTCAGATTTTCTCGTGTAGTAGCTGCTTCTTAATCTATAGATCTGATAGCCACTCAGTATCTTTTCACAACATGAAATCTGTTAATCCTTCCTCTGTGTGCACTATAAACTCTGTTGCCTTCAGTATTATTTCTTCTTCATAATGACTTCTGTGCTGCTCTTTCCTTAAGTCTTTGATTCTTTGTTATCTGCTCATCTCATCTTCATTTAGTTTGTCCCTCTGGACATGCCGTTTCTGATTCCAGGTGCTTATCTCTGGTTGGGCTGCTGGGGGTTGGGCAGGATGGGCTGCTGAGAGGGTGTTCGGGCTTTTCCACATCCACGCTCTGTCCCAATCAGCCTTGCTCTGGGCCCCCAGGAGGCTGATCTCTGCATCACTGGGCTCCCTTGCCCCACTGCCTGCCAGTTGGCTCAGCCAAAGGGACACCACCTGAATCTAGAGGGCAGGAGGAAAGATTGGAGTATTGATCTCCCCTTCTCTTCTGTCCTCCCTCTGTCATCCTGGTTTTGGCAGAGGTGGTGTTTTCTATCTATAGTCAGAAGTCCTGGAGGGACACTTCTACCCCGTAGCTACAGCTCTTCCTTGTTTCTAGTAACTGCTCCATCCCTCCCCCTTCAGGGCTGGGGAAGGCCATGGTTCTCCACTGGTGCTGACCCCCGGGAGCTTCATCATCCTTGGATGATTCCCTCAGCCCTGTCCTCACCTCTTGAAATAGTCCATTTTCGAGTATCTCTTTGATCAACTTTTTGAGTGTGCCATCCATTTCCTGGAAGCACCCTGTTGGAGATGCTGGTGCAATGTTTTTTGTTGTGGCCCCTCCATATCCTCTCAGGGTTTCCTTGGCCATGGGATTAGTGAGAGGACTCATGTCAGCTATAAGAAATAACCCCCAGGGCTCCCCTGGTGGCGCAATGGTTGAGAGTCCGCCTGCCGATGCAGGGGACACGGGTTCGTGCCCCGGTCCGGGAAGATCCCACATGCCGCGGAGCGGCTGGGCCCGTGAGCCATGGCCGCTGAGCCTGCGCGTCCGGAGCCTGTGCTCCGCAACGGGAGAGGCCACAACAGTGAGAGGCCCACGTACAGGGGAAAAAAAAAAAAAAAAAAAGAAATAACCCCCAAACCCTAGTAACTCAATAAAGATTTGTTTTTCTCTCTACTGATTTCGGAATCCCAGCTCTTCCCATCTTGGAGCATGGTCATCTTCCAGGGGCCCCTCACAGATCTTCATTCGATTCTTTACTTTCAGAGAAGAAAGAATGAGGATGGTTGTACAGGACTTCCATAAGCAGGCCTGGAAGGGGTACATTTCATTGCCACCTATTGGCTAGATACTAGTTACATGATCTCAACCTAAGTACAAAAGAAGCTGGCAAATATAGCTTTCCTGTGCCCAGGAAGAGGCAGGTGGGTTTGGTGAGTGTCAAGCCACTTTCTGCCGTAGCTTCAGGTGAATGATGCCTCTCTGGCCTGAGCGCCCCAGTGTATCACTTTAACCAGTGCTCTATGCTGTTGTTGGTCACCACTCAGGTCAAGGGGGGAGGAGGGAAAGGCCAAAAGATGTAGCTGCTGCAAATGCAGTGATCCAGTATTGTGTTTGCCAGGTTTGCCCCTCTTGCCTCTTGGATCCACTGCCTTGGAGCTTGGAGGACAGTGTAACGACCGCTCTCTGTAGCAGACTTCTTCTGCACAAGTGTTGGTTGTATTTTTCTCCAACAAGTTGATCCTGTTTGATTTTTGTCTTTCTGCTTTTTGTCTCAAAATTTCTAGTTCATGTTGGGTACTGTTTCTTGTTTTTCACCACTCTTATGGCTTCACTATTTAAAAAACCATCTCTTCTATTTTTTTTTTTTTTTTTTTTTTGCGGTACGCGGGCCTCTCACTGTTGTGGCCTCTCCCTCTGCGGCGCACAGGCTCCGAACGCGCAGGCTCAGCAGCCATGGCTCACGGGCCCAGCCGCTCCGCGGCATGTGGGACCTTCCGGGACCGGGGCACGACCCCGCGTCCCCTGCATCGGCAGGCGGACTCTCAACCACTGCGCCACCAGGGAAGCCCCATCTCTTCTATCTTTTATATGGATGTGGAGCAGGGGGGGAACTAGGTGAATGTACTAAGTTTGTCACTTAATTCAAATCTCCATCTTTTTGTGAAATTTGAAGTGTGGAGTGATTGGCTTAGCAGCAGTTCCAATGTGCAGTATGAAGAGGCTGCTAAAAGAAAAATGAAATCACGAGCTACTTTGATAGACATATACTGATACGAAAAGGGTGATTGATGATTCTGTATTCTCATAATTTCTGGGATAGTATTTTTAGCTCTGGATATTGCAATTTATAATACACATACACAAGTTAGGGTTTGTCAAGTGGAGGACATCTGTGATGGTGATTGTTCTAGAAAACATGTCCTAAGGTAATTGTGGAGGTGGCCGTGGATATCCTGCATGGAGAGTGAGATGTAAGGTGGGATAGGGCGTATGTGCGTTAAAATATGCAGATTTTATGATAGCTGTTAATCTGCCGTGGATTTCTAAAGGGATCGATGTTAAGTATTGATTTATATATTCTATAAATCCTCTTCCCTTTAAAAGTATTGAGGCATTTTTTTTGCCTAACTCTGTTCCTAAACACTTCTCCTTGTTCTCTAAGGTGACCAACGGTGGCCTCCTATCTGGCATGTTTGGATCATTTTGTAATATTTTCTTCTTCTTGGGAGTTTTGGAAGTTGCAGTTCTCAAAATGGTGATATTTACCCTTTTAAAAATGTCCTTTTGGTTATGCACTGCCAGGGGAAAGAATGTGTACAGTTCTGCTCAGGAGAACAGGTTGCATAGTGGAAGGGGTGAATGCTTCCTTCCACAATAACAGTAGCATGATCTTGTTTTGCCCCTTGTGTCTTCTTTCTCTTAATGGTAATGTCTGCGTGAAGGATTGCATCCACGAGATTCTTTATGATGCGTGATCTTGTGGGAAAGGGAATGGTAAATTCACCTTCCTTTGCCCATGCATCCATTTATTCCATCTATCCATCCATTTATTCACTCGTTCAAGAAATATATTGTTCCTATTGTGAGCCAGGTATTATTTTAGGTACTAGGTATATAGTGTAAATATAAGCCTCATGGAGCCTTACATTCAGTTGGGGAAATAAAATAAATGAACTCATAAACATAGTAATAAATGTGGTGAAGGAAAATAAACCTGGGTCACTCAGTCTGGGGGCAAAAACCCAGCCAGAGCATCTGATTGGCCACACGAAGTCATGTGACCAGCCTTCCTCACCAGATGTAGGAGCAGGCAGGGTGGAGGCGTTTTCAGCTTCGGTGGTGATATTGATAGACTATGAAGGTAAACAGTATGTGTAGGTAGAAGTTCCCAAACATGGAGAAAGGGTTAAGAGGCTGACAGCCAAATCCATGGCAAGAGTGTCCAGGACAGTCTCCAAAGATTATTTGGTGCCAGTCCAACCTAGTTGAGGGGTCCAGGCTTACAGCCCAGTTACTAGAACCGCTTTTTTCCATCAACTTCTATTTGTGAGAGGAAACCCTTCATACAGGTTTGTTCTTAACAATGTTCTAGCTTTAGAATAAAAATTTTTTGTTGGGGTGTGTTCTTATGATCAAAGCTCCCGTTTTTCCCCACACGTGCAATCCATGAGATATTTGAGAAATTTACAACATGCCTATTTTGGAGAAGAAGTGTAGCCTGAGCGAGGTGTCAGATGCTGGGGGCATTTTGGAAAACCATCTAGAAGATAAAGACACCATCTGTGTGCTCTTAGGTAAGCACATTATGGCTGAAGGCCCGGTGTTGGTGATGCCAATAGATGGGCAAGGCAGTGATTCAGCAAGGCAGCAAGAAGACCATTTTTATTTCTACTGTGAAGTGTTGTGTTTGTTAAAATAAATAAGATCATATTTCTTTGATTTTAGGTAGCATTATACTAAAGCATTGAATGGGCCTGTGTCCTTGCTCTGAAAGGCAAAACAGAAGAAAATCCCAGTGCCTGGCACTGTTACCTTTAATAGGGTCAAAGTATATTGGGACAAAAATGATTCTGTTGAAAAATGTAAGTAGGACAATTATGAATGGATCTGTTAATTCTTGAGAAAAATAGGGCTGAATGGTTTGGAGTTCAGGCTTAGGACCCAGAGGGCTCGGGTTTGAATCTTTGTTTGTTTTGCTCTAAGATTTTGAACAAGGAATCTAACTTCTGTGTTCCTCAGTTATCTAGGAGGCAAAATAATAATAACTCACCTGATTGTTGAGAATTAAATGAATTAATAAAGTTAAGATCAATGCAGGGCAGAAAATAGGTGCTCAATAAATATGAGCCATTTTTATTTGTAATCATCCTCATCTTTCCTCATGGATGAATGTCAGAAAGACAGGCGGGATAATAGCAGGCTTTCTTCAGCACTGAGAGAGAGAATTGTTAATTACTTCCATCCAACATGTCCATCCATTTTGTTTCCTAGGGGAACATAAGTCCCTGTTTATCTTGGGAGCACATCAGGACTCATCAAGTCAGAGATTCTCAAGGGGCCCTATGAAGCAGCTTTGTAGCAGAGGCTGGTGGCCACCTCCATTTGCCTTCAAAAATCTTCTAATTTAAGATCTCATCTTTCTGCGTCTGCAGAGCATAGTCCTGGGCATTGCATCGGAGTTGATCATGGGCACTTGAGTGAATTTAAAGTGCCTGCTGTGTCTGCACTGTGTACTCCAGTGCACGCCCATGGGAGCAACAGAGCAGGTGGTCACGTTCTTAAATTTATATCATCAAATATAACTTTAAAAGTTAACTTTACACCTGTGTTTGGGGAGTTCAAAGCACATGGATCTATTTTCATTTAGGCAGCGGGACAACTTGCCCTCTGCCACTCTTCAGGGCTCTTAATCCTGACAGAGGACCGGTCAAGAGCTGGACTGGGACTGTGAATGCTGACTTAAGACACATGCTGCTCATTCTATGTACCAGATTCTCTAGCTGTGTCTCAGGTCAGAGTGCCAGACCCACCTCAGCCTGCTTCAGCCCAGGAAAAACTATGTTCCTGCCATTCTGGCATGAAATTTTGCCTTGAGCATTTATTAATTCAGAGGCAAATGAAGGCCGTTTCCCAGCGTGATGATGGATGATGCCCGTTAAGCCAGATTTCTCAATTTGTGGCTCTTGGGTTTCTAGCTTAAATGCTGATCTGAGTTGAAAAATACCCTGAAGATTCTCGTGATATTTATTTATTTATTTATATTGAGATGTAATTGACATATAAAGTTATATTAGTTTCCGCATAGCATAATGATTCGATACATGCATCTATTGTGAGATGGCCACCAAAATAAGTCTGGGTAGCGTCCATCGCCGCCCATGGTGATGATTTTAAATGGCACCTACATATTATATTTACTAAAGAAGAGTTGGCTGTTACCTCTCATGCTGCTAGCCTTTGAAAGTTGATGACATACCACCAATATCCCTAGCTTTCCTTCGCAGACCTTTCGGATGAGTCATCTGTGGCTTTATTTGAACTCACTTAGGAACGAGTTTTCAATATTTAGGCAATGAATTTCCTTAGGCCCCTCCCCCTGCTTCTGCTGCCTCTCCTTCCTTCTTGCCATGGCAGCTCCCATGTGCCGAGAACATCCTACAGATCATACTGTGGTTGGCAGAATAATGGGCCCCAGAGATGTCCACATCCTAATCCACAGAACTTGTGAACATGTCCCTTTGCATGGCACAGTGGACTTTGTGGATGTGATTGATTTAAAGATTTTGAGGTAGGGAGATTTTCCTGGATTAGCCAAGTGGGTGCAAGGTAATCACAAACGTGCTTATGGAAAAAGTGGGAAGAGCAGAGTCAGAGGGAGATCTGAAGATGCTACACTGCTGGCTTTGAAGACGGAGGAAGGGGCCACCTGCCAAGGAATGCAGGCTGCCTTCAGAACCTGTGAAAAGCAAAGAAGTAGGTTCTTACCCAGAACCTCTAGAAGGAAGGCAGCCCTGATGACACCTTGATTTTAGCCTAGTGAGACCCACTTTGGACTTTTTTTTATCTCTGTTTATTTACTTATTGAAGTATAGTTGATTTACAGTGTTGTGTTAATTTCTGCTTACAGCAAAGTGACTCAGTTATACACATATATACATTCTTTTATATTCATTTCCATTATGGTTTCTCCCAGGGTATTGAATACAGTTCCCTGTGCTCTACAACTGGACCTTGTTGTTTATCCATCCTATGTGTAACGGTTTGCATCTACTAACCCTAAGCTCCCAGTCTGTCCCTCTCCCACCCCCCTCCCCCTTGGCAACCAGAAGTCTGTTCTCTACGTCTGTGACTTTGGACTTTGATCTTCAGAATCATAAGATAATACATCTGTGTTGTTTAAGCCACTAAGTTTGTGGTCATTTATTCCAACAGCCATAGAAAACTAAAACTCAGGCATTGTGTTAAGTTTTTTACACACATTATCTGAAGTTAATCCTCTCTGCAGTCTTTTGAGTTATGTACTGTTATCTTCATTTTGCAGAAGAAGAAACAGTTGTGGGGAGATCCAGGAGGGCAGGTAACATTCCAATATATCCAAACTTGATGCAAATGTCCTTGTGTTCACTCCGTGCCCAGGCTTTGTAGATTTGGTAGCATCTAAACATGTCTCTCCTTGTGCTTTTCCAGGTAGGAAGTTATGTTTCCCTTCATTTCCTCATGGAAACCTCTTCATCCTCTCGAGCACTTTTCTTATTCTTCTTTGAACATTCTGTGAGATACTGTAACTCATTGTGTTTTTCTTGGAGGGCAAGAACTACTTCAAGGTCTTTTCAGATTATTCCTTGCATGTTCATTTAGTGTAAGTTTATAAGTAAACTGAGGAGGAAAGAAGGAAGATAACATAGGTTCACAGAGCACCCCCTTATGTCAGGGGATTCCCATATATGATCTCATTTTATCTTCATGGGAACCCTAAGTGGTGGGTATCATAAGCCCATTTTATAGACAAGAAACTTGAGGCTCAGAGTTTGGATAGCTGGCTCAGGGTCCAAGTTTTTCTTTTTTTTTCTTTTAGGATCGCTAGAATGATGTAGTATTTATGGATCCTTAGAACTGTAACAGGTATTCAGTAACATAGGGGTTAGCAAGCTACAACTCTCGGGCCAGATCCAGCACGTGGCCTCTTTTCGTACTGCCTGTGAACTGAGAATTGTCATTACATTTTTTTTTATGTTACATGTATTTTATTTATTTATTTATTTTTAAGCTCTTCATTGGAGTATAATTGCTTTACAATGCTGTGTTAGTTTCTGCTGTATAACAAAGTGAATCAGCTATACGTATACCTATATCCCCATATCCCCTCCCTCTTGCGTCTCCCTACCACCCTCCCTATCCCACAGTTTTTCCATGTTGGAGTTAGGATTCGAGCCCAGGGCTACCCCATTATAAGGCCCATGATGCTGCCAGGACCACTGGAGTGGAGATTCCTGTGGAGGCAACCAGCAGAAGGGACTGCGGAAACAGACAGGAGGAAGAGGGAGATCAGACTATGTACTATGTGGTGGAGTAAACCCATGCCGGTGAAGCCAGAGCAGCTGCGGCTTGCCGTGTCCTTTCCCTGCTAACTGTCACCTGCCCTCTGGACTTTTGGGCAGGTGAGATTGTGCAAGGCGATCGAGGCAAGGGGAGGAATGGAGAGAGCAATTTCCAGTCTATATCAGTGTGTGGGTTATAAACCATGGAAACAGGTGATTTTCTTTCTGTAAGTGTTTTGAAATTGCCTATCAATGAGATTTATCAAGAACTCAAATATTCCCAGTAGCTAAATCATGTTTTGAAAACATCATCTGTATTGATTTAAGAAATATGAGTATCTCATTATCTCCTATATGTAAATAAATACATTTACTGAGTAAAAATAAAAAAGCGTCTACATTCAGGCATCTCATACGTGACGTTGAGGGGAAAAAAGAGAGGATGCAAACAAAAATACGTGTACCAAAGTCCCAGGAACTTCACGTTTGAATTGTTTTTACTGGAATTTGCAAATGACCCATGTTCTATGTTTTACTGGATTTGAAAATAAACCACAGTTGGGAACCAATCTTGTCCTCACTTATCCCTGCCACATTCCTGACACACGGGCCAGAGATTTTTTGGGTCAAGGTGTCCTCCTCATTTCTTTACTGAGAACTTTGATCAAGGTCAGTCTGATTACCTGGGGAGGTATGATTTAATCTCTTGAAAGAAACGGGAGACTGCCAGGTGCTAGTTCCTCGTCCTCTGAAAGTTCTGTCTGGATTATTCCTCGGCGATCCCCAGCTTCCTGGACGCAGCAGCTGAGGTGTCACAATGTTTGGAAGCTGACAAAAGCAAATCCAAAATATTCTCCCCTTAAAGGAAAACCAAACATACAGTTTTAAAAATTTGAAGTATGGTTGGCTTATAATGATTCAGGTTATACACATATATATGTATATATATATACAACTTTTCAGATTCTTTTTCATTAGAGGTTATTACAAGATATTGAATATAGTTCCCTGTGCTATATAGTAGGTCCTTGTTGTTCATCTATTTTATAGTAATGTGAATCCGTTAATCCCAACTTCCCAATTTATCCCTTCCCCCCTTTCCCCTTTGGTAACCATAAGTTTATTTTGTGTGTCTGTGAGTCTACTTCTGTTTTGTAAATAAGTTCCTTTGTATCTTTTTTCAGATTCCACATATAAGTGATATCGTATGATATTTGTCTTTGTCTGACTTACTTCGCTTATCCAGCATACAGTTTTTAAGGGGACAACCTAGAGTCAGAAAGTTTTAAAGAGTTGTTAGTACTCAAGAGTTTGGGTTCATTTGAAAAGTTTAAAATAGGAACTGATGGTTTGGAAGCCTTTGTTTGGCTAGGAAGAGATCTCCCTTTTCAGTCATCTCACTGAAAGGCACCTTAGCTGTTATCCTGAACAAGAAGAGTCGCGAAACTGAAACCAGCCGCTGGGAGGAGCTGGCAAGCTCGGAGGAGAAGGAATGGGGTTACCTTGTCCTGTGTGAAGTTCTCAAACTCACTTCTTGGCCCTCAGTTAGAACCATAAGAGGATCTCAGGATAGGTGAGGCGGCACTGAGAAAAACTAACTACTGCACAAGGAGCCCTCGTAACCTCTTATGGGGACTCGTGTAGGTATCTATCGGTCTTTACAATCTAGAGATGATTCCTTGGGCCTCACACAGCAGATCAGACTCCAGTTTGGTGTGATTCCAGGGTGCACCGTGTTTGATGAATGATCGTTCTATGATATCTCTGGGTCCGTGACTGATTAGGCCTGAGGGGAGCAAGGGCACGCATTCTTTGGGGATTTGATTCCTTCCCATATCTTCCTTGATCTCCTCCCCATAAAATACTCTTCATGACGATCTCTAGACTCTCCCTTACCTTCTTCCTTTTCTGTTTCTGTTTCTAAGATGAGGCCCACTATATCTTAAAGCATCCCTTCTCTGGCCCCTGCCTGATTCTCATCCTTGGTGGCCCTCTTCTGCTAAGATCTTTTGGATGAAACGGGGCTCTCCTGCGCCTCAGGTCTGGGCCCTTTCTGCCCCACTAGGGGAAGGAGCTGAGGGGGTTTGGCTCAGCACTCCGGGCTGCACCTGGTCCCTCTGTCTGCCCTTCCAGGTCTGCTTTACATCCAGGTCTGCCACTGGCTTCCACGCAGCGACGGGGCCCCTATCCCTCCCTTAGGAATCTGCCCGGTACTCAATCCCACCACTCCTGTTTGGATGGGCCCCTTCTGTTTGCCCTCGCCCATCCTCCCCAGGGACTGGTGTCTTGCCCCTGTGTCATGGCCCACTGGCGGGATGCCGTCTATCTGTCCGGATTCCCAATGCTGTTTGGCTGTCTTTCCCCCCACCTCCTTGAGTAGCTCCTCCTCCTGCTTCCTTCCTGCTCCTGGTTTAGTTTATTTGTTGGGAAACTTTACAGTTCACCACGTGGACAGATTGCACCCTTCCTTCACCTGCCCCCACACTGTCTGCCCCCCGGGATGACTCGTGGTTGGCTGTTGCCAACCCCTTTGGACCCTGTGCCCTGCTTGCGGAACTGGATTCGGAGGCTGGGTCAGCCTGCCCCCAAGTCCCTTCTACCCTATCCCCGCCCCAGTGACTCCTTGAAGTTCCAGGTTGGGTCCCTTCAAATCTCTTTCATCCCGTTGCAATTAACCAGCCTTTGTCCACACAGTTCACACCCCCATATCTCACGATTGTTTGGATTGAAGATTTCCCTACCATAATTATCAGTGACTGTCCCACCTACTAGTTGCTCCTGTCCCCACCACTCTATTACAAATATGCCACCGAGGAATCCTAATGGCTACCTTATCGACAAAACTATTGGTTGTATCTCATTAGTCCTCTGTCTCTCTTCCCTAATTTCCTTCCAAAATCTGGCACAGTGACCACCTGTCCTTGTAGAAAGCACCCTCTTACCTTGCCTTTGATGGGAATTTGTTCTTTCCATCCTCTTCTTGGCACCCATAGTTGTGACTACCTTTGCTGAGTTTTCCTGAGCCTTCCCCGTCTCCCTCCCACCCTGGGGGCCCTCACTGTGTCTTCTAGGGCCTTTGCCTTTACTCTCTTGGTGAAGTCACATGCAGCTTGAAGTGTGTAACTCACAAACCTACAGTCCCTGCCTCAGTGGCACTCCAGTTTTTATTTCCAATTTTAGAATTGGAGTGGAATATGAGAGTCTCTTGGAGCCAACAGTAATTTTATTATTATTATTATTAATTTTTACTATTACATTCCCTTTGTTATTCCTCTGTTCCCCCAGACAGGGAACCTGGGACTCTTTCATTTGATTCCTTTTTCTCCTTTAAACAAGAGCATTCTAACGATACATCCCCTCCATCTTCTTCATTCTTTCCTTGTAGGAAAACCAAAAAATCCTATGCATTGGAGTTTTTGCTCTGCAGCAAGAGGTCAGCCCGCTGGACTCTGAGTTGCTGGTGATTCAGTTTGCTTGAGACAATCTGGGAGAACACATGCACACACACACGCGCATGTACACAGGGAAATATACCAAATGAGAAGAGAGAGGTGGGTTCCTCGTTCTTCTGGAGTTTTCTCTATACTTTCTGTTGTCCATTTCGGTGCTTATTCCTGGGCCTCAGGCTGTCATTTACTGTGGTGAGCTATCACCTGAGGTATCCCACACATTAACATGCCCAGGTGTGCTGGAGCTAGTGATGATGTGGCTGGAAGGCATGGTGGTCGGAACACACTCCTAAAGAAAATATTTACCTTTAAAAAGAAATGATCTGGTTGTAATCTCTCAGACTAAACAAAAAAATAGTACTTTTGGAATTACTTTTTTCCTAATTAGTTTGCTTTTTACAATGAAAGTTACTCTGAAACTTTGAATGCTGTCTCATATTAATCAATCATATAAACCCTTTTACCTAAATCATTAGAACAAAGCAGGTAAGTGGAAAACACAGATGATAATGTGTTTAACGTGTTTGGCATCTCGTTCGAGCCACACGACACACCTGTGCAGAGATTAGCAGTCCCTATTCCCTCCTTTTGCAGATAAAGAGGTTGAAAAGTGAAAAGACTTCATAACACTCATGAACAACAGTGCTGGTTCTAGAACACAGGAATTCTTTCCTAAGCCAGCGCTCTTTCTACTGTGCTATTTTCACCATTATTGTTTGTTGTGCTGAGTCTATATATTTAGTCTGTTAGAGACAGTTGAACTGTGAGATGCGTCCATCATCTTGGCAAAGAAGCTTAAATAAAATGACAAGAAATGCCAAGTCTTGTTGGTTGAACAGGTCTGCGAAGGCTCGAGACATCAACGTTATTATTAAAAAGCATCGACCTGGAGAACAGGCCCAGTAACAGGAAACCTTTTCACGGTGTCTCAGTTCTGTCACACTGGACAGCTAGATTAAGGACTCAGAATCTGTGAATAGATTGTTCTAGAATTATTTCCTTAAAGAGATATTTTTTGGTAAAGAACTTGGCCCTTCGGTGAATGTGAAAGAAAGATATTCTTTTTGATATTCATCTCTAGGTCAGTGAGAAGCTGCATGACCTCTAACGGGCAGGGAGTAGAGGCCAGGAATGAGGAGGGTGACCTCTGACAAAACACCCTTTGGGGTGGCCGCTAAAGCCCTTGGACAGACACTTACCTGGGGCTCCAGAGGTTGGAGAAGGTTGCAGACACTTAACTGGAACTGCAGGTTGAAAATAGAAGTTGGATGTATTCCTCTGAGGACCATGGTCTACTGCAATGGTTTCACACCTTTGAGTAGCATTACTCCCATACATACAGGGCTTATTTTGGTCTGCCTCTTTGGTTTTTCCCTTGTCCCATGGCAGCCCCTGAGGTGCCTCCCACGGGGCATATCCTGGCTCATGAGAGCTGATGGTGCTACAGCTCTTCCCGCTGCTGCGTTCACTGATCTCACGTGGGTAGCTTGAAATTAACCAGGGTGAGAGTCGTTACACCATGGAACTTGACAAATACCGCACATCAGGTCTCCTGTCACCTCCTCCTGAGACCCACTTATTAAACATTTACCAGCATATCACTGTCTGCCAGGGTCCCTGGGGTCCTACGTAACAGAACTTAAAAATGACTAGTATGGGCTTCCCTGGTGGCGCAGTGGTTGAGAGTCCGCCTGCCGATGCAGGGGACACGGGTTCGTGCCCCGGTCCGGGAAGATCCCACATGCCGCGGAGCGGCTGGGCCCGTGAGCCATGGCCGCTGAGCCTGTGCTCCGCAACGGGAGAGGCCACAACAGTGAGAGGCCCGCGTACAGAAAAAAAAAAAAAAAATGACTAGTATGATGGCTTTGTCTATGGGAAGTTGCTGTTTTAGTTTACTAGGGCTGCCTAGCAAAGTATCAAAAACAGATTGGCTTAAGACATAGAAACAACCTAAATGTCCATGGACAGACGAATGGATAAAGAAGATGTGGTACATATATACCATGGAACTCATGGTATGGGACTCAGCCATAAAAAGGAATGAAATAATTCCTTTTGCAGCAACATGGTTGCAACTAGAGATTCTCATACTAAGTGAAGTAAGTCATAAAGAGAAAGACAAATATCATATGATATCACTTATATGTGGAGTCTAAAATATGACACAAATAAACATACCCAAGAGATAGAAACAGACTCACAGGCATAGAGAACAGACTTGTGGTTGCCAAGGGGGAGGGGGTGGGGGAGGGATGGAGTGGGAGGCTGGGTGAGCAGATGTAAGCTATTATATATAGAATGGATAAACAACAAGGTCCTATATAGCACAGAGAAATATATTCAGTATTCTATGATCAACCATGGAAAATAATATAAAAAAAGGAATGTATATATATGTATACCTGAATCACTTTGCTGTACAGCAGAGATGAACACAACATTGTAAATAAACTATACTGCAGTGAAAACAAAATGGGTGGCTTAAACAATGCATATTTATTGTCTCATAGGTCTGGAGGCTGGAAGTCTGAGACCAAGGTATTGGTAAGGCCATGCTCCCTCTGCAGGCTCTAGGGAAGTTCTCCTCCAGGCCTCTCTCTTAGCTTCTGGTAGTTTCTTGACTTGTGGTAGTATAACTCCAATCTTCATATGGGTTCTCCCTGTTCTATGTCCAAATTTCCCCTTTTTCTAGGGACACCCGTTATATTATAGAGTCCACCCTAATGACTTCATTTGAACTTGATTTCCTCTGTCAAGACTTGATCTCCAGTTAAGGTCCCATTCAGAAGTACTGGGGTTAGGACTCCAACAGGTCTTGTTTGGGGAATACAATTCAACCCACAACAGTAGCCAAGCGTGGATTTTGGTTCTAGTCTGTCCCCCACTGACTGTGTGGCTTTAGTTTGACACTTAACAGCCCCAGTTCCATATGCAAAAAACAAGGGGGTTGGACCGTGTAATCTGGAGATTTTCTCTCTCAAATTCCCTGGCTTTATAAACACACTTACTGTTCCTGAACCTCCATCAGTGGGATCAGTCTCTAATTTGTTTTCATGCTTTCATTTATTTATTTGTTGTGTTAGTGTCAGGTGTACAGCAAAGTGAATCAGTTATACATATACATCTATCCACTCTTTTTTAGATTCTTTTCCCATATAGGTCATTACAGAGTATTGAATAGCGTTACCTGTGCTATACAGTAGGTCCTTATTAGTTATCTATTTTATACATAGTAGTGTGTATACATCAATCCCAGTCTCCCAATTTATTCCCCCCTGGTAACCATAAGTTTGTTTCTTTAGGTATAAAGGATGTTTAGAATTGGCTGGTTAATAGTAATTGCTACTTTTTTTAAAAAAAGCAACTCTGATATGCCAAACATTCTATTCAGGGCTTATACATTTTATTTAACCTTCAAAAAAATCCTGCAAGATATTTATTAAAATCCCCATTTGATAGTTGAGGTGTCCCAGGTGCAGAGAGGTCACCTAATTTGTTAAAATTTATAATATTCACAAGTGGCAGAGCTGGGACTTGAATCCACATCTTTATGACCCCAGAGTCAAACGCTCTCCTGTTTCCTTTGTGAAGTTGGCCATCCTCTGGACAGGTGGAACCCACGGGCCTAACGCCTTTGGCACTGGTTTCTCATGACAGCTAATGATCTCTGTTCTGCATCCTATTTACTCACCTGAGAGGTTTATCTTTCAGTTCCATTAAGTTTCAGATTAAACCAGCTAAATTGCCTAATCCTAAAAGGAGATCAGAGCAGAAGAGATCTCTGAGCTGCCCTTTGGAGGAACCCACAGCCTTTCAGTTTGTCTTCAATGTTTGCATCCCAGAAAAGGTTTGAATTTGTTAAGACCACACAACTTGTGGAGTTTAAAAGAGGTTTAATTTTGTATAGACCATATTTGTCTTGCTTTTTTTTATGGGAGCCTGACCCTCAGAAACCTTTCTCCCAATTACTCACAGGCTTAGTTGCCATGTGACAGCTGCCATTTTATTCCTCTGAAGATGGGTAGTTGCCTACAGAGACTTCTCCAGTGCCACCCAAGTCTCCTGGAGAGCGACGCTACCCCCAGGAACAAGGGCCACCTCCCCTCCCTTGGGTGCCATTTCTTCTGCTTGTGCTGCTGATATAAATGGTAGGGCCCTTAGGAGCCACGTCGGTGTGGCCTTCTGTGGAAAGAATTCCTATTTCACCCGGTCTTGTACTTCCTGAAGGGTAACTGAAGCAGAGCCTCCTCGCCTTAGATAGCTTCTGAGAAAGACAACTTCTGTTTTCAGTTACACCCTCTGTAGATGGCAGACTGGGCTGGGCTGAGTTGGGCTCAGACCAAGCATCAAGGTCTACTCAGAATCACTTCTGCTGGTGACCAAGAGTTAGTTATTGGGCCAACTTCTTCCAGCAAGCTTTTTGGCTGCTCATTAACCTAGGTTCCTGGTGACCCGGCATCTCTACCACCAGTACTTTAATCATAGCCAGATGTTCCTCTCTGTGCTGGGATCCAAGGACAGCAGAAAGGATACTATTCATTGTTTTCTGTGCAGAGGAAGAGGTGACGGCCATAGCAGCTGGTGATATTATTAGAGGTCTTCTTTGGCAATGTATGTAGCTGATTACCTAGATCACCCTGCTTCTGTTTAACTAAGCTCATCTGGTGCAAAAAACCATCACCTGCCTATGCAGCAAAGAAAACTTTTGAGAAGGGGATCGTATGAATGTGGAGCTGCTAATCAGGTAAGCTAGCAGGAGATGTCCCAGGAAAGAACGTCCTGTTCCACTGTAAACAGAACCACAGTTTACCTGGAATCTCTGTGCGTGTTTATTCATGGTGCTAGCTCATAATTTGGGTCCCAGTTCAGTCTATTTCACTTCTTATAAGTTTGTTTGTCTTCCTCCTCTTGTCTGATGGCAAGAATTGTCTGGCTGGAGTGGTAAAGGTCTTGTGGGGCAGGCCAGCCCCGATTTAATGAGCGTGGGAAGAAGCCAACATTTAGGTCAAGCTTGAGAATCAAACTAACACGAAAATGTAATCTAGGAAGGTCTGAGGCTGAAAATGTGAGAGCTCTTAGCAAAGCAAGATGTGGGAATTGATCTCTTCTGCACGTGTTTGGTATTCCGCATGGCATATACTGTCACAGCCCTATGTCTTGGATCACTATAATTTAGTGGAGAAAACAGTCTTTCCATGTGTGCTGGATATTCCCAGCCATAGAAGATCCTTGAATTGACCAGCTTGTTGCTGGCCCTTTATGCCTTTTTTTATTTTTATTTTTTGCGGTACGCGGGCCTCTCACTGTTGTGGCCTCTCCCGCTGCGGAGCACAGTCTCCAGATGCGCAGGCCCAGCCGCCATGGCTCACGGGCCAGCCGCTCCGCCGCATGTGGGATCTTCCCGGACCAGGGCACGAACCCGTGTCCCCTGCATCGGCAGGCGGACTCTCAACCAGTGCACCACCAGGGAAGCCCTATGCCTTTCTTTTTTGTGTTAAGAAAGTGATGGAGGAAAGTGAGGATTCTTGCATTGATTAAGGAAAAGGTTCAAACCAGGATCTTTTCCTTTTAGGCAGTCTGGTGGAATTTGTCCTCACACACGAGTCAGCCAACATTTATTTGAAATTCTATCATCTCAAATCTAAAGCCCACCTGCTCGTGTGCTCTGTAGCCGGGGATCTGGAGACTGTCCTGCACCCTAAGTGCACTCAGGGTTTAGATGGGGGTGGACCTTATCCACTTCCTTCTCTGCTTCCTATCTTTCCTTCTCCAAAACCACATGGCCTTGCTCACTTATTTCATTGGTTACTTTTAGAAATATTTTGAAGGGGTCATTTCTTTTCCCCAGTGAAAACCCTTTTGCTGTTTGGACGACTGGTTTAACATCTGTTGTCAGAGTCCTCTTGGAGGAATGAAATGAATCGTTCCTAAGGTTAAAAATGGCATGAAGTTGTTATCCATTTGGCTCCAGTCAGTCTCTGGGGATCTTATGGGTCGATGGATGTATAATCAGTGGGTAATGGGATTGGAAGCCTTAAGCCGTATGACTTCCTAGGTCTAATCCAAGACCTTCATTCTGTTGATGAGGAGGAACTTGAATCAAGTTTAGAATCCAGGTGTTATGACTCATGGTCCACGTTGCTGCCTGCTATGTCAGGGGTCCGCAAATGGCAGTGATCTCAGTCATCTGGGTGCTTATTAACCGTACAGATTCCTGGGCCACTTCTATGAGATTCTGATTTTAATAAATACTGAGTTAACACTGTACAGTCAAGATATAATGTGAGCCCTATGTGCAATTTAAATTTTTCTAGTGGTCACATTAAAAAAGTAAAAAGAAACAAGTGACATTTTAGTAACATTTTATTTAATCCAATATAGACAATTTATCATTGTAACATATATAATCAATCTAAAACATTATTACGGGGGGGAGGGGTAAATTAGGAGTTTGGGATTAACATATACACACTACTATATAAAATAGAAAACCAACAAGAACCTACTGTATAACACAGAGAACTGTATTCAGTATCTTGTAATAGCCTATCCTGGAAAAGAATATAAAAAAGAATATATTTTATATATATATATATATATACATATATATGTATGTATATATCACTGAATCACTTTGCTGTACACCTGAAACTAACACAACATTGTAACTCAACTATACTTCAATAAAAAATACCAAAAAAGTTATTAATGAGTTATTTGACTCTTTTTTGGTACTGAATCTTTGAAATTTGGCATGCATTTAATACCTATAGCACATCTTAATTTGGACTAACCGTATTTCAAGTGTCAAAAGCCACAAGTGGCTAGTGGCTGTCACACAGGACAGTGCAGATCTATACCTATTCCCTCCCAATCATTGGAGCTCTTCATTAAAAGGCATGAACTGCCAACAAAGTCAGTCCCCCCCATTGCTTGATGCATTCAAGCATCTAGTGTTGCTAAGTTCAAAATTCAAGTGCCCCACCAGGCAGACCTTGTTCAACTTTGTGGGCTACAGCACGATACTAGATAGGGATGTGTTTACATAGCAAATATTCAGGAAACCATTGGCCGTCGGATGACACAGACATCTTGAAGCCACACGCTACTCCCGTACCTCTGATCATATGCGTTGGCACGTGTAGACTATTGTGCAGGCCCTGGGAATTGTATGTGCTACAGGCACAGACAGTCAGTAGAGGGTTTCAGCGGAATTTTCAACCAGAAGCAGCTGAAAGTTTTTCCAATTTAACCTGTAAATGCAGTTGGGGGATTTTTGCACATGAATCAACTTGTTTGGCTAGACAGACCTTCTCTGTGCTCTCTCCCTGCCTCAGTCTTGGGCTCACAAAGGCGCTCTGTGTGTAAATTTGCAGGGGGATAGAATGAGGTGCATAGAAGTTCAAGGGAAACTTTCCCCAAAAACGCAGCACCAGGAAGCCAGGGTGGGAACACAGGAAGGGTCCCTTCTCTGAGTCTCCACTCTCCCCACCAGAAGTGCTTTTCAAAGGGTTGAGGGTGGAAAAACATTGGAATTCCAACTAATAAGATAGACTCACACATCATGGGAATTACATTGCAATGTGTTAACGTAATTAGAAATTAATCCAGTTGTCTCACTGAGTCTCACTGTTCTTTTTGCTTCATAAGAACTTTTTTAATTAAAAAAAGAAAGAAGAGGGCTTCCCTGGTGGCGCAGTGGTTGAGAGTCTGCCTGCCGATGCAGGGGACACGGGTTCGTGCCCCAGTCCGGGAAGATCCCACATGCTGCAGAGCGGCTGGGCCCGTGAGCCATGGCCCCTGAGATGCGCGTCCGGAGCCTGTGCTCCACAACGGGAGAGGCCACAACAGTGAGAGGCCCGCATACCGAAAAAAAAAAAAAAAAAAATAAAAAAAATAAAAAAAATAAAAAAAGAAAGAAGAAAAGGAACCTTCAGAAGGAAACTGGGTGTTTGGTACATGGTTTGTGCTCGGATGGATGTCACATTGTGTTGTGTAGCCACTTCAGTGGCATCAGCCAGTGTACACTTGGCTGGGTGTATACTTCAGTGGCATCTACTTATGGGGCCTCATGATGCTGGAGAGTGAGAGATGCTGAGATCTCGGAGTACCAGTAATAATAACAATTTCATAACAAGAACGACAACCAACATTTACCCAGCATTGTTTATGTCCCAGACACTTGGTATGGATGAACTCATTTAATTCTTGCAGCAGCCCTAGAAGTAGGTACTGGTATTTATTCCCACTTTATCTTGAAGGAAACTGGGGCACAGAGAAGTTTGCTACTTTGCCAAGTCACCCAACTGCTAAGGAGCAGAGCTGGGGTTAAACTCAGGTGGATCCTTAGTTCTAACCCAAAGACCACACCTGTTCTGCTTGGAAGACTCCTTAAATGTCCTCCTGCCAACTTCCCACCAAAGCAAAAATCTCTCTGACCTTCCAGTCAGGTGGTCATCCAGCCCCCTGCTTGAATGCATCAAGCAATGGAGAGCTCATTACTTTGTTGGCAGCTCATGACTTTTTTTTTTAACTTACCCTGCAGTTGTATTTATTTATTTATTTAATTTATTTATTTAGGCTGCATCGGGTCTTAGTTGTGGCATGCAGGCTCTTTGTTGCAGCGTGCGGGCTCTTCTCTAGTTGTGGCGCACGGGTTCCAGAGTTTGTGGGCTCTGTACTTGGGGCACGTGGGCTTTGGTGCCTCACAGCATGTGGGATCTTAATTCCCTGACCAGGAATTGAACCCACGTCCCCTGCATTGGAAGGCAGATTTCTTAACCACTGGACCATCACAGAAGTCCTGGCAGCTCATGCCTTTTATGAAGAACTCCAATGATTGGTAAATTCTTTTTTACATGAAATCTACCTCCTATGATTAGCAAAACTTCCTACGATTAGCAGATTCTTAACCACTGGACCACCAGGGAAGTCCCGGCAGCTCATGCCTTTTATGAAGAACTCCAATGACTGGTAAATTCTCCTTTACCTTCTACGATCTACCTTCTGTGATTAGCAAAACTTGATTCCCCCTCAGTGTTTTGGGGTGGAGACTTCTTGAAGGTACAATAAGATAGAATTAACGTATGATGGGACTTATATCTCTGTATATGTATTAATGTAATAGGAGGGTAATTACTTTTGAAAAATAGTTACAAGGATACAATTGTTTAAATCGTTTTCATCTGCCTGTGCTCCACTCCAAGGAACCACTTACTCTGTGACCTGTTATGTACCTCAGAAAGTTCCACCTCCATGCCTTTGTTTCTGCTGCCTGGAACAGTCTCCCTTCCACCTGTTCATAGTCAAATGCTGTTCCCTCTTTGAGCCTAGTTCGCTCTGCCATGAAGTCTTCTTTGGTAAGGAGAGAAGTTGTTACCAACGAGAGAACTAAATGATTGTTTACCTAAGAGGAATTAATAAACAGTGATTTCCCTCCTTTAGACCTAGAGCAAAGGTCAGAGCTGTTTGAGCATCCGTGTCATGTTGGAAGCTTCCTTCATAGCCATGTGACTTTGGGCAAACCTTTTACTGTCATGGGCCTGGCTTTCTCACCAGCAAAACGAAGAGCTTGAATCAAAGGATCTCACCATCAAGATGTGCATACCTGAGCCCCTGGTCAGCTTTTTAAAAATGCCCGTGATAGGAGTACTCTGTCAGACTGTGAATTGGTAACCCTGAGACAGGCTGGGACCTAGGACCCTTTGCGGCATGGTTGCACCTGGACAAATGTCTTCTCAAGCAACAAAATACAAAGAAACCAAAAGAGACTAAAAATAACTGCATCCATATGCAGTTGGGGCAAATTATGGACAACAAGAAAGAAAAAGACCAAAAACCCAACTGCCACTTCTGAAGAGCTGGGAGCAAAAACAGAGTACGGGGAGCAAGAGCAGGGTATTGTGCATACCTCTGTACACACCACCAAAGGGGTGGGCAAACCCCTAAGCCACTCCTCTGGCCCGACCCCTGGACCTGCCCTTACCCTCATCCTATATGAGGAACACTGAACCCGCCCTTACCCTCATCCCATATGAGGAACCAGCTTGTCCTCCCTTGGGGAGTGAGTAAGGGAACATGTTACTTGTTTTTGCTTCCCCTTGCTGCAGCAGCAGCCCCGTTAAAGCCTTGTTTGTATTTCTTCTCTGGCCTCTAGTCAGTTTCTATTGATTAAGGAAGGCCAACAATATCACTGATGAACATAGATGCAAAAATCCTCAACAAAATACTAGCAAACAGAATCCAACACTACATTCAAAGGATCATATACCATGATCAAGTGGGGTTTATCCCAGGAATGCAAGGATTCTTCAATATATGCAAATCAATCAATGTGGTAAACCATATTAACAAACTGAAGCATAAAAACCATATGATCATCTCAATAGATGCAGAAAAAGCTTTTGACAAAATTCAACACCCATTTGTGATAAAAACCCTCTAGAACGTAGGCATAGAGGGAACTTACCTCAACATAATAAAGGCCGTATATGACAAACCCACAGCCAACATCGTTCTCAATGGTGAAAAACTGAAACCATTTCCTCTAGGATCAGGAACAAGACAAGGTTGTCCACTCTCACCATTACTATTCAACATAGTTTTGGAAGTTTTAGCCACGGCAATGAGAGAGGAAAAAGAAATAAAAGGAATCCAAATTGGAAAAGAAGTAAAGCTGTCACTGTTTGCAGATGACATGATACTATACGTAGAGAATCCTAAAGACGCTACCAGAAAACTACTAGAGCTAATCAATGAATTTGGTAAAGTTTCAGGATACAAAATTAATGCACAGAAATCTCTTGCATTCCTATACACTAATGGTGAAAAATCTGAAAGAGAAATTAAGGAAACACTCCCATTTACCATTGCAACAATAAGAATGAAATACCTAGGAATAAACCTACCTAAGGAGACAAAAGACCTGTATGCAGAAAATTATAAGACACTGATGAAAGAAATTAAAGATGAGACAAATAGATGGAGAGATATACCATGTTCTTGGATTGGAAGACTCAACACTGTGAAAATGACTATACTACCCAAAGCAATCTACAGATTCAATACAATCCCTCTTAAACTACCAATGGCATTTTTCACAGAACTAGAACAAAAATTTTCACAATTTGTATGGAAACACAAAAGACCCCGAATACCCAAAGCAATCTTGAGAAAGAAAAACGGAGCTGGAGGAATCAGGCTCCCGGATTTCAGACTATACTACAAAGCTACAGTAATCAAGACAGTATGGTACTGACACAAAAACAGAAATATAGGTCGATGGAACAGGATAGAAAGCCCAGAGATAAACCCACGCACATATGGTCACCTTATTTTTGATAAAGGAGGCAAGAATATGCAATGGAGAAAAGACAGCCTCTTCAATAAGTGGTGCTGGGAAAACTGGACAGCTACATGTAAAAGAATGAAATTAGAACATTCCCTAACACCACACAAAAATAAACGCAAAATGGATTAAAGACCTAAAAGTAAGGCCAGACACTATAAAACTCTTAGAGGAAAACATAGGCAGAACACTCTATGACATAAATCACAGCAAGATCCTTTTTGACCCACCTCCTAGAGAAATGGTAATAGAAACAAAAATAAACAAATGTGACCTAATGAAACTTAAAAGCTTTTGCACAGCAAAAGAAACCATAAACAAGATGAAAAGACAGCCCTCAGAATGGGAGAAAATATTTGCAAATGAAGCAACTGACAAAGGATTAATCTCCAAAATTTACAAGCAGCTCATGCAGCTCAATATCAAAAAAACAAACAACCCAATCCAAAATGGGCAGAAGACCTAAATAGACATTTCTCCAGAGAAGACATACAGATTGCCAAGAAACACATGAAAGCATGCTCCACATCACTAATATTAGAGAAATGCAAATCAAAACTACAGTGAGGTATCACCTCACACCAGTCAGAATGGCCATCATCAAAAAATCTGCAAACAGTAAATGCTGGAGAGGGTGTGGAGAAAAGGGAACCCTCTTGCACTGTTGGTGGGAACGTAAATTGATACAGCCACTATGGAGAACAGTATGGAGGTTCCTTAAAAAACTAAATATAGAACTACCATACTACACAGCAATCCCACTACTGGGCATATACCCTGAGAAAACCATAATTCAAAAAGAGGACTTGTACCACAATGTTCATTGCAGCTCTATTTACAATAGCCAGGACATGGAAGCCACCTAAGTGTCCATCAACAGATGAATGGATAAAGAAGATGTGGCACATATATACAATGGAATGTTACTCAGCCATAAAAAGAAGCAAAATTGAATTATTTGTAGTGAGGTGGATGGACCTAGAGTCTGTCATACAGAATGAAGTAAGTAAGTCAGAAAGAGAAAAACAAATACTGTATGCTAACACATATATATGGAATCTAAAAAAAAAAAATTGTTCTGAAGAACGTAGGGGCAAGACAGGAATAAAGATGCAGACGTAGAGAATGGACTTGAAGACACGGGGAGGGGGAAGGGTAAGCTGGGACGAAGTGAGAGAGTGGCATGGACATATATACACTACTAAATGTAAAATAGATAGCTAGTGGGAAGCAGCCGCATAGCACAGGGAGATCAGCTCAGTGCTTTGTGACCACCTAGAGGGGTGGGATATGGAGGGTGGGAGGGAGATGCAGAGGGAGGAGATATGGGGATATATGCATATGTATAGCTGATTCACTTTTTATACAGCAGAAACTAACACACCATTGTAAAGTAATCATACTCCAATAAAGATGTTAAAAAAAAAAAAAAGGAAGGCCGGAACCCTGGTCAGTAAACCCCACTGTGAATAGAATTCTCTGAGCCTGTGTGAGGAACACTGAGGGCCTCTGTCCTGATGGTGAAGGCGTAAGAATATTTTTAAAATTTGAGAGGATTGAATCAGCCATAATGTTGATCTGAATGAGAGGTATTTTGGTGGATGGTTGGTAAAAGCATGTTTCCACCATTTGGATAAATTCAGTCTTGGATTTGGCAGAAGTTTGATTTTAAGAGCTGGAACATGAGTCATCTCTAATGATCCTTAAATGAGCTGCAGGCTGAGCAATGAAGAAGGCAACAGCCAGCCTCTGTGGCTGGTGAGGCCGGAGACTCTTGGAAGTTCTGCTAAGAAATATGTTGATTGATCCCTGTTTTATTCCGGGTTTTTAAAATATAATATACCGCTCCCCCCTTTTAAAGGAGGGTGAGATGGGCACCAAGGCTTAGGAATAAGGGATGTAACTGGGAGAAGAAGGTCCTTGAGCTCTTTGGAATCCTGAAAGGAGCCTGGGGACGTCTGTGCACCGTGGAGGAAAGTTCTCTGTGCCCGTGGCTTCTGCAGGCGCTAACAGCAAGAGCCGGGAGGTGGCAGAGAGTGCGCGGATCAAGCGAGATGCTTGACCCAGGCCTCTGGGTCCTGTCAAGCTTCCTGCAGACAGAGTCAGAAACTACCGAGAAGTACTCCGGGCGTTTCGGCTTTGCAACTGCTTGGAGTGTCGTAATAGTAACACGGTGACAGCACAGCATCCCGGGTCTCCCCATGTGGGAAATTACACTCTACCAAGTGGAGCACTGAGGTCTGAGCTGCCCCAAGCCCTGAAGTTTTTTCAAGCATCATCGTGTTGGTTCAGTTTTAACCTCATGGTACTTTAACATTCAGTAAGTTGTAGCAGAGCCTCTGCGCCAGTCTGATCTTGTCCCCCAGAATGAAACCTGCGGTAGAACAGCCTGGAGAAGAGACACCCATGGGAAGAACAGCAGCAGCAACCTCTGGAGAGGTGCCCTTCCATACGGGGGGGTCCTGCAGCCCAAGCCAAGCAGCTGAAATGACCCATCTCCCCTTCCCCCCTACTATGTAGGTCCTCCTGGGCTCCAGATGGTCCTGGCTAAGACAGAGAAAAATGGGTGCAGCAAGTAGCCTCTTTCAAGAGGGACAGTTTACATTTTCTCTGCCAGTGTCCTCTTTTTCCCTCCATGAACCTTTGAATGGCCCGAGTTCCAATCTCCTTTGGTGGAAGTGAGATGAAGATCACGGGCATGCTTTGGAAAATTAAGAGCATTATAGAAGCCCTGGGATTGCTTGTTTTATTTAAAGAAATTTTAAAATTATTATTAACTTTAGTTTTGGCTGCGTTGGGTCTTCGTTGCGTCTTCATTGCTGCGTGCGGGCTTTTCTCTGGTTGTGGCGAGCGGGGGCTACTCTTTGTTGTGGTGCGCGGGCTTCACATGGCGGTGGCTTCTCTTGTTGCAGAGCACGGGCTCTAGGCGTGCGGGCTTCAGTCGTTGTGGCACGCGGGCTCAGTAGTTGTGGCTCACAGGTTCTAGAGCGCAGGCTCAGTAGTTGTGGCGCACGGGCTTAGTTGCTCTGCGGCATGTGGGATCTTCCCAGACCAGGGCTTGAACCCGTGTCCCCTGCATTGGCGGGCAGATTCTTAACCACTGCACCACCAGGGAAGCCCAGCCCTGGGATTGTTATCTTGCCCGACTAGCATTTGTTTTTTGGGAATTCTTGACTTTTCTCCATTACTGTGAAAATGCTATTCAAGAATAAGTCAGAAGTTCTCATAACCACTTAGAACCTGCGGAGAACTGCCAGCTGCCTTGATGAACTGCTTGATAGAGGCAATGAGCAAGTGCTCACAACTGCTGGAGATGCTTCCTAGGTCATGACTCAGGAAAGAACAAGGAGGAAGAGGGACACTGTGCTCCTGAGGGGACTGTGCCTTCCCTGGATGGTTGTGTCATGTGGCAGGGAAGAGCCCACGTGCCACAGTCTGCCTGCTGGGGCTGGAGCCCAGCTTCACCGCTAGCTGTGTAATCTTGAGCAAGTTACTTAACCTCTCTGGTCTCAGATTCCTGTTCTGTAGAATGGGGAAAGTGATTGTACCAGGGTTTGTCAAGATTAAGTGGGTGGATCCAGTAGCACACTTAGAATAATTCAATAAATGCCGTACTTATTGTCATTTGTTTACAGTAATTGCATGTATGGGCACTGAGACCTGTGTAATGGGTACATTGCCCATTTGTTCCTCACTGCAAGGGCAGAGGCATTACCCCATTTTATACAGAAGAAAAATGGAGGCCCTGAGAGGTGGCATCTCTTGGTATGCTAGTAAGAGGCAGAGCTGGAGTTTTTACTAACCCAAGACAATTTAGCACCCATAACTCATTCAGAGTTCACCTTAAAAGGTTATCAGTAATATTTTAAATAACTGATTAATACAGTCTGCGGTCCTTGACATTTGCAGTATTTTAAAAAAATTGAAGTATAGTTGTTTTACAATGTTGTGTTACTTTCAGGTGTACCGCACAGTGATTCAGTT
The DNA here is from genome assembly GCF_011762595.2 of Tursiops truncatus. Classification (NCBI taxonomy): domain Eukaryota; kingdom Metazoa; phylum Chordata; class Mammalia; order Artiodactyla; family Delphinidae; genus Tursiops; species Tursiops truncatus. Next base: position 134,844,834 of record NC_047037.1, on the reverse strand, counting down.
GTGTATGTATAACTGATTCTTTTCCGTTATAGGTTATTACAAAACCACCTTTTTTTCCCTTATAGGTTATTACAAAATATAACAAAATATTGAGTTCCCTGTGCTAGACAGTAGGTCTTTGTCTATTTTATACATAGACATTTGCAACATTTGAGGAAAGTACACAGGGAGGCTTCCTGGGTAGCATGGGCTGTTCTGGAAGCATCTGTGTGGCTCTACCAGGCTTCCATGGTCCAGCTCCTTGCCTGTGTTCCTAACTGCCTGCAGGACAGCTCCACTGGGGACCCCGCAGATACCCCAATTTCTACAGGTCCCAAATCTCATTACCTTCCTCCAAAACCTTTCCCTCCTTCCATGGTAACTCAGGTGAATGGCCTCTCAGTACTCCCCTCCATTCTGGCTGGAAATGATGGTTCCGTCTTTGACTCTCACCTGCACTTAAAACTGGTAGCCACGTCTGGAGGACTAATGTCCCCAAGTCTCTTGACTTTTTCTGTCCCCATTGCTAGTTGGGGCCAATGTTAGGTAGGGTAGGCAGAGCTGGTATAACAAATAGATCTCAAAGCATAAAATGACACACAATTAATAGATGGTTAGTTTTTGCTCACGTAACAGTATTGGCTGAGTAAGCTGGTCATGGTATGGCTCTGTGCACACAGCCATTCATTCAGGGATTCAGGCTGACGGAGTTTCAGTCATGTTCAGTGGGATTCCAAGGATACGCTGAGCTTAGCATCATCACCACCAGCTGGAAAGGAAAAGGCAATGAAGAGGCACTCTGGCAGCTTGGGTGGGAAGATCTGATACGTGAGTCCACCACTTCTGATCACATCCCATGTGATCACAGCCAACTGCAAGAGAGCGGGTAACTTGGACATCAACAACCCTGCAGGCTTGCTGTTGTCTTCAGAACAATATCCTTAACGTGGCATTCAGAGGCCTCCACAACATGATCTAGTCTAACTTGCCTGCTTATCTTCTGCTCTAAGCCTCCAGCAGCCTCGGCCAACCCTGGCAGATCCCATGCTCCTTCTGGAACGGGCCGTGCCCACTGGCCAGCCTGTGCCCCTGCTCTGCTCAGGGCACTGTTTCTCGTCACTCATGGTCTGAGTCCTGCCCTCCTTTAAAATGTGGTTCAAAGGCCACCTTCTTCCTGAAGTCCCTTCATGCTGTCCTCAACTGAAAAGGATTCTTCTCTGCCCTCCTCTCCCCACTCATACACTTCTCTTACAGCCAGAGGAGAAATATATTGGTCATGCTTCCTATTACAGCTCCTTGTTCAATCCCTTGGCAGACTGAAAGCCCTCCTTGTGTTTTGCCTTCCTCTTAATGCAGAATAAAGCCAACACACCAAAGCTTCCATCACCCATTTTTCATAGATATTCCTAGGTTTCAGTTTTGTTTCTCTTCCCCACGGCCTGGTCTGGCCACCTAGAAACATCCCTATGTCCTTTCACATTTCTTTACCTTTGCCTCCGCTGGTTTCTCTACCTGGGAGGCCATGATGGCATCTCCATCATCTGGTGAACTGGTGATTACATCATGTGATGCATTCCTCAGCCTTCCTTCTACCATGGGTGTCCACTCCTCTGGTAGAACCTGTGCTCACCTCTATTCTAGTCCATTATCCCAACAGATGTGAATTCCCTGAGAACCAGAACATCCTGATAGGTTTTCTGGAGACATGATGCGAGCCTAATGTTTGGTGCGTAGAAGGATTAAATCAGCATTTCTTGAGTGAGGGTGCCCACCCAGCCGAGTTCATTCTTCTTGCTGGAGAACTTTGCAGATAGATTGCTTGAATCTAATGATAGTGCAGTTAGGCCTTCTCGGATGAACAGTTTCTTTTGTCATTTGATGCCCCTACTAAGATGGCAGAGTGCAAGCACATTTTTCACTTATCAAAGAGGCCCAGGGTAGGTAAAAATCTGGGGAAAACCCAAATCACGTAATGAAATACCAGAGAAAAAAGAAAAGAAGTCTAGGGAAATATACGTGAACAATGAACTTCACATTCTTGAACTGCTTCTTTTTTTAAAAAATTGAAACATCTCCAAAGAGTACAGCCTAAAGAAACTTGGCCCAGGTGTATTTAATTTTCCAGAACAATATACTGATGATTATCATCTGGGAGCGTGAATTCTTAACCCTTGGAGGCCGACACCTACTGTTTGTTAACCACCCTGAAAGCTTTAGGGGTTTTGCCAAGGCAAGAAAATGTCAGGGGGTTAAAGATCGAGGTTCAGTAAACTTAGAAGAAAAGAGCTCTGGGTTGGCTTGAAGTTGGTTCAGGTAGAGGAGATGAAGCAGTACAGGTGGGGTCTTCAGAAAGAGTAAAAGAGAGTTGGGTGAGTGACAGCACCTTGCACATTTCATGGGATTGGGTTCTTGAACGTCTTCTCAATCACCTGATCTGGGCCAGGAGAAGCCACAGCCACGTATCCATTTCTCACTTTTACTTAAAGCTTGAGTTTAGACTTCTGTTGTTCTGATTGCAACGCAGACTCAGAATATCATGTATATTCTTTCAAGTTGAAGTTTTTAAAGGAAACAAAGAAATAAACTCTGAGCTCTAGTGCTGGAAAGAACAGTCTGGTAGCTTTCGGGGAAGGTGCTAGTCTTTCTGCAGGAGGGTTCTCTCCTTGCATTGTTAGATTTTTAGTTCTCTAAAGATGCATCATGAAAGCTTGATTTTAAATGTAGGCTCACATGTGAGATGGGTGCTCATTTGTTTTGTTTTTTCTTTTCAAATGAACGAGTAATTATCAAAACAGAAAAAACACGTGACTGGAGCCCTTTTAGCATTTAGGCAAGCATCCTCTGGCAGCTCACAGCCGGGCCACAGATCTAGTGGCTCTTCTCAGCCGAGAAATTCTCTGTGGTTGGGCAGGACACACCTCTTCCCATCTTCCTTCCGAAACATGACGTGGCTTTTGCCACACGTCAAAAAACCTGTGTCAAGTCTCACTTCCTCAGACATCTTGAGGAAAGGCTGAGGACTATATTTTTCCCAGTTAGTTGGAAATTTCCAACAGCGTCTAAGATGGTTGGAGGGGCTGCATAATTTGTAAAGGATATGAAACGCATGGTTATTTGTGAGATCTCCTTATTCATTTTGCAAAACTGTAGATAGGCCCAATTTCTATCTGATATTCTTTGGCACATTTGCATTTTGTCCTGAAAGCTCTAGAATGTTTTGGAATGACATGTTCCTTCGTTCTTTCTCTCATCACCACCCCCACCGTTGACTCTCCATTTGAAACTCAAGATTCTCAGGGTGGTGATATAAAAGGAAGATGCCCAAATATTTGTACCCTCTCTTTCTACAGAATTTGCTAGAAATAACAAAGGCTAGGATCTTTGTAGCATTGCTGTAGGACTCTGACCTGGGATGCAGAAGCCCTTCTGCCCTTCCCTAGCCATGCCCTGGAATTTTGTCCTATAGACTCTTTTTAAGGTTACACTTGAGGCTCTCATATCCTCCTATTAGGCATGTAATATACCTTTTCACATGCATCCATTTCATCATTCGTTCAACAGCTATTTACCAAGTGCCTACTTTTCACTATACACTGGCCTTGGTAATCAGGGTATAACGGTGCACAAACCAGACATAGTCCCTGCTCTCATTGGGCTCACAGGCTAGAAGAGGAGCAATTACAACAGTCACAACAGTGAGGTGGGGGGGGGTGATAAATGTAGACTGAAAGGAGAGCACTGAAGAAAGAGATATGGTTCCATGAACATATGGAGCCATGCTGAACCACATGGAACGTAAGAATCTGACCAAGACAATTTCTTAGGGAGCAATTTTTGAGCAGAGATTTGAAGGGCAAGTAGGAATTGTCCAGACGGAGGTGGGGTTAGGCGAAAGAGATTGTCTGGGAGGGGGAAGAGCATGAGCAAAGACCCTGTGACAGGAGTGGGCATATATTTGAATAGAGACCCTGGCTGGAGCCCAGAGTAGGTAAACGTCTGTGCGGTCAAATCATGGTGATTGTTCCAGGCCATGCTCAATGTTTCCTCCTTTACCGGAATAATAGGAAGCCAAGGAGGAATTTAAGGTGGAATGTTGAGTTTTGAGAAGATCATTCTGGAAACCATGGGGAAGAGATTAGGGCAGGTTCAGGGAGGATGCTGGGGCATAGTTCATGCAAAAAATGTCAGTGTCTTGGGTTTGTACGTTGGTGGCCATGGAATTGGAGAGAAGTGAAGAGACCTAATTATTATTAGGAGGGAGAATGGACAGGAGTTGGCGATGAGTTGGCTGTGATGTGTGGGTGGGAGGTGGAGAAAATGGTGCCAAGGGTGGCCCCTCAGATTCTACTCAACAAAACTGGAGGTAGGAAGGACCATTCCCTGAGAGAGGAGACACAGGAGGAGGGAAGAAGAACTGGGACTGGGAGAGACGATCTTAAGATCAGATTTGGACAAGTGGCATTTAAGATGCCACGTGGAATTTATGGTTCTGAAATCCATAGGTGAGATCTGGGCTGGAGGTACACATTTTGAAGTCATCTGTAAATATCCAGTTGGATGTTCAAAATTCTCCAGCTGGGCTCAGTTTGGTTGTCCTTAAGTCAGGATACTGTACTAAATTTACAAGGTAGCGAAATTACTTCACACGTCTAAATTGTCTGCTGATGAGAGGACAATTGTAAGCCTCAGTGGTCTTCACCCACTGAGGGTGAAGTAACAAACATAATTTTTACTCTTAAATCAGTATCTCTGTAAGCCTTTCTGTGTCTTGGAGCAATTCCTTTCACAAATGATACTACCTTATCCCAAGCCACACTCAAAGAGGAAATATTGGGTTGGCCAAAAAGTTCATTTGGGTTTTTCTGTAACAGCTTATGAAAAACCCAAACGAACTTTTTGGCCAATGCAATAAATGGTGGCAAGCATGGCGACGGGCTGAAGAAGCAGCTGTATGGGTTTCACGTGGTGCATCTCTTGTTTCAGACATCCTCACTCAAACATCTTGGAAGAATCTTGGCTCATGCTCCCATGCTACATCAGTAGTGCCCAGCTATTAACTGCAAAGGTTTAAAAAATCTTTAAAACAACAATCCCCAAATTGTTTTAAAAAATGCAAAATACTTCTTACCTCTCGATATTCTCAAGGATCCCCAAACCATTTAATATTTTGAAAAGACTTGGTCCTATAACATAATAAATTACATTCTAAAAGTTGAGTCATTGATACGGGGCATAATATTACCACTGCCACCACAATTACTGACCGCTAGGCTGGACATTAACTCACTTAAATCTATTTGGTAGGTGGTGTTATTTCTCCCATTTTCCAGTGAGAATATGGATGCTTTCAGAGGATACAGAGCTAGTAAATGGCAGGATAAGGATTTGAAATGAGTTGTGCCTGACTCCTAAGACTCCTTTAGCAGAGGGGGCCTCACTTCTGGGGACTTGACACTTATTTTATTACTTATTTTCTTTTGCCCCATAGATGGTTCACTCTCTCCGTAGAATTAGACCTTTTGAATGGGTCTTGTTCCATTCCTGCTTTATTTAAACAGTCAAAGTGTAGACTAGCCACCTGAAAAATAGGGTTTTGAAGGTGGTCTGTTAACCAACGACCCCCTCCTCTTTCTAAAGTGTCTTGAAGACAAAAGCCACCATACGAATGCTAGCTATCATTGTGTTCATTCAGAACCATGAAAGAAGCTGCTGGTTGGAGATGAGTGAGCCTCTGTCTCTGAAAACTGAATTTTTGTTTCTTAGCTGACATATATGGAACCAGAACTCTTCCATGGTGGGAAAGATAAATCCCTTGACTCTGAAAAACGAATTTGAGGGGTGGTTGGTTGGAGAGCTCAGCTATTGTGTTGGGTCCTAGTCTGAGGGGTGGAAGAAAGAGAGAGAGAGAGAGAGAGAGAGAGAGAGAAGAGGAGAGGACAGGTACTTCTCAGGTATTTGTTTCAGTTGGGAAATAGGGACATTTTATGTGCGGAATCTTATATTTACCATACATAGTGCTTTTTGCCCAGAAGGCTCTCACAAGAATGCATTCTTTTTTTCTTTCTTGTCCACACCCATCAATGATAATCAACGCCACTTGGGTGATTCTGGAAGCTAGTCTAAACCAGCTACGCTACTTAATAGTTGTGGGAATGGGTAGAAGAATAGTTTCTTCATTGAAAACTATTAGAGGAATTTATAGGCTGTCAGGGTGTAATTAGCCGTGAAAGATTTGGCAGGGACATGCAACTGACATTCTTCTCTCATCTTTTAACCCTGCCTCTTTCCATAACTGGCACACCTCCCCACGTCCTGGCATTGGTGTCGTGCTGTTCTGCTCTTTGAATCTCTGCCCTGGCTTGGTGGTTCTGCAGCCTACGTTGTCCTTCCCTCTGTGTTTCTGTGAGCTCTGTCAATTGCCCCTCCACTTGATACGGTATTTGTTTCTCTAACCTTCCTTTACTAAGGAAGGTTATGGATCCACCGAGCAATGATGTCAGACAGGCATTCTGCCGTTTTGCATCTGTGCTTGCACGGATGTGTATGATTTAAGGCCTAAAAATATATTTTATCAGTTACTGGCTATAGAAAGTCAAGTTTGACCCAGTTAGAAGTTATCAGCACTACTTAAAAGAATAGGCTTATTTACCTATATACATTTGAAATATGTATACTTGGGGGATAAAGACTACTTTGAAATTTGAGGTTCAATTGTCATGAGTTTGCTTAGGTACTCACTTTGAATAAAACCAACAGCCTCGGGGGCTTCCCTGGTGGCGCAGTGGTTGAGAGTCCGCCTGCCGATGCAGGGGACACGGGTTCGTGCCCCGGTCCCGGAAGATCCCACGTGCCGCGGAGCGGCTGGGCCCGTGAGCCATGGCCGCTGAGCCTGCGCGTCCGGAGCCTGTGCACCGCAGCGGGAGGGGTCGCAGCGGTGAAAGGCCCGCGTACCTCAAACAAACAAACAAACAAACAAAAAACAGCCCGTGGAAAATTATGACTGTTTGTTGCCGTTTGGATTAATGCTGCTTATAGAAAATACGTTCCCAGAGGGCAGGGGCTATAGCTCATGGGTATTTACAGCACCCGCTGTGAAAGAATGTGCCCTGTTCTTAGCAGACACTGAAATGAACGTTTTAGAAATCATGATAGTTTTGCAGTTCCTCAAAAAATCAGACATAGAATTACCAGACGATCCAACAATTTCACTCCTAGGTTTATACCCCAAAGCATTGCAAACAGGTACTTAAATACATGTACACGAATGTTCATGGTAGTGCTAATTCATGACAGCCAAAAGGTGGAACCAACCCAGATGTCATCAACAGATGAACAGATAAACAAGTTGTGGTATAAACATACAACGGAATATTACTCAGCCTTAAAAAGGAATGAAATATTGATACACACTACGATATGGCTGAATCTTGAAAACATTATACTTAGTGAAAGAAGCCAGACACAACAGGTCCCACATTGTATGATTCTGTTTATATGATACATCCAGGATGGGTAAAGCCATAGAGACAGAAAGCCAATTCGTGGTTGCTGGAGCAGGGGAGAAGGGAAATAGGGAGTTAACTGCTTAGTGAATAAGGGGCTTTTTTTGGGTAATGAAAATGTTTAGGATCTAGAGGGAAGTGGTTCACAATCCTGTGACCATACTAATTGCCACTGAATTGTGCACCGTAAAATGGAAAATTTTATGTTACGTGAATTTCACCTTAATAAAGGTAAGGAACCACAGCAAACACCCACTGAGCACTTGCTGTGAAGCAGGCATCGTATTAAGCATTTCACATAATTCTCCCATCGAGGTCACATGCCCCTCTGTGATGGGTGATGAATTCCTTCCAATTTACAGATGGAGACCCTGACGGAAGCCCAGAGAAATTAAGCAACATACTCTCCTTCTGACAAGCTTTCCAGAACCTCGCATTCCCAGAGTTAAGTATGGTGACTCGAAGAAACTTGGAGGTAGGTGATTCTGAACTGCTTCAAGTGTGAAAGAACACCTCTTGGCTCTGAATTTGGACACTGGGTGGTCAGGGACTCAGAGGCTGTGGTTCTGTGTTTAAAAGGAATGTTTGCAGTTCTGGGTGGATGCAGAGGTGCGCTTCAGAATTCTTTGTGGATGATGAAATTTGAAAGGCCAGGGAGACTTCCCGGTGGGATCTCATGATTAGGGGTTTCCTGGAGGGGGGTGTAGGCAGGCTGGTGTTAGGATGGACACACAGGATCTTTCAAAGTGGCCTTTGGTTCTGAATTCATACTTGACTGGTCACTCCTCAAGTTTCCTTGTAAATTTTTCATTTATAAAATGTTAGCATATAATCTCATTGAATCAGTGGCTGGGGATTTAAGGATTTTCAGATACGCAGGCCGTGAAATATCTGGGTTGACCGTATTTCCCATGTTCTGGTTTTCCCCTGTGGTTTGCTAAACATGATTTTATAAAGACTTTTCTATTAGGACCTGCCTACCATACTGGGGTACTCTTTTCTTTCTCCATTTATTTGCTCCCTCCCTCTCTCACTTACACATTCACTTATTCATTAACTCACTCACTTACTTATTCACTTGCTCACCCACTTTTTCCCACTAGCTCGCGCATTCTTTAGTTCACGAACTCCTTGATTGATTGAGTCATTTAATCTATATAAACAATACATGAATTTACATTCCCACCAGCAGTGCAAGAGGGTTCCCTTTTCTCCACACCCTCTCCAGCATTTATTGTTTGTAGATTTTTTTGATGATGACCATTCTGACTGGTGTGAGGTGATACCTCATTGTAGTTCTGATTTGCATTTCTCTAATGATTAATGATGTTGAGCATCCTTTCATGTGTTTGTTGGCAATCTGCATGTCTTCTTTGGAGAAATGTCTGTTTAAGTCTTCTGCCCATTTTTGGATTGGGTTGTTTGTTTTTTTGATATTGAGCTGCATGAGCTGCTTGTAAATTTTGGAGATTAATCCTTTGTCAGTTGCTTCATTTGCAAATAGTTTCTCCCATTCTGAGGGTTGTCTTTTCATCTTGTTTATGGTTTCCTTTGCTGTGCAAAAGCTTTTAAGTTTCATTAGGTCCCATTACAGCCACTATGGAGAACAGTATGGAGATTCCATAAAAAAACTAAAAATAGAACTACCATAAAACCCAGCAATCCCACTACTGGGCATATAGCCTGAGAATACCATAATTCAAACAGAGTCATGTACCACAGTGTTCATTGCAGCTCTATTTACAATAGCCAGGACATGGAAGCAACCTAAATGTCCATCGACAGATGAATGGATAAAGAAGATGTGGCACATATATACAATGGAATATTACTCAGCCATAAAGAGAAACAAAGTTGAGTTATTTGTAGTGAGGTGGATGGACCTAGAGTGTGTCATACAGAGTGAAGTAAGTCAGAAAGAGAAAAACAAATACCGTATGCTAACACATATATATGGAATCTAAAAAAAAAAAATTGTTCTGAAGAACCTAGGGGCAGGACAGGAATAAAGACGCAGACATAGAGAATGGACTTGAGGATGTGGGGAGGGGGAAGGGTGAGCTGGGGTCGAAGTGAGAGAGTGGCATGGACTAATATATACACTACCAAATGTAAAATCGATAGCTAGTGGGAAGCAGCCACATAGCACAAGGAGATCAGCTCGGTGCTTTGTGACCACCTAGAGGGGTGGGATAGGGAGGGTGGGAGGGAGACACAAGAGAGAGGAGATATCGGGATATATGTATATGTACAGATTCACTTTGTTATACAGCAGAAACTAACACACCATTGTAAAGCAGTTATACTCCAATAAAGATGTTAAAAAAAAAAAAGCAATACATGAAAAGTCACTTGTAAAAATGCAAATGGTATAAAAATACATCAAGCTAAATGTGAGAGTCCTCTTGGGCTGAGTCTCCCAGCTCTCTCTCCATCTCATTCTGGGCTGCATCAGGACCACCTCTCCTTCACAGTTCGTAGTTCAGTGTGCAGGCTTCAAGACTTCTTCTAGACATTTATTTTATATGTAGATGTATACTGTGAGGGTTTCCCCACATTGTATATCATAATGATAATGGATTCCTGTACTGGAAAGTCTTTTTAAAACAACACCTATTAAGTTTTTGACTTTTAAATTTATTTTAAAGCAGTTTTATCATAAAACTTCGTAGAACTTTGCCAGTAACCCTAGAAATTCCCTCACTCCCACCAAAAGTAATCACTTTTATGGATATTATGGTATTAAATTTGTTGCATCATTATGGTTTAATCCAAAGTATGCAGCCCTACACACTATAGGTTTTGCCCATTAAAAAAATTTTTACATTTGAACCTGAAGAACCTGGGCCCTCTGACCTGTGGAGTATCCCTCAGGCTGGAGTTTGCTGACTGCACACTCATGGTGCAGATCAACATGCTCCTCTGTTCTCTGTCCTCCTATAAATTGGCATCTGGATCCAGAAGTCTTACCAGGTCCAGGTTTAGCCCCTGGACTAGAATATTGTAGGTGGTGCTGTTTTCTTCCATCACATACGTGCTCATTTCTCCCTAGTTTTTCATATGATGTACATTGTCTAGATCTATTCATTCACTGAGCACTGCAGAATGCCGATGTTCTAATTACATCATTTAGTTTTTGTTTATCCCAGCTATATTAGCTGGGATAATTTTATAAGGAGATACCATCTTTCATCTACTATTTGGTTACCTGGTGGTATAGTTCATATAGGAAAGTAATATAAATATTTGGCACTCTCCTTTTACTTACTTAGTTTTCAAGATAATGTATGGGTTCCTTGTCATCCTTGAAAGTTGACCAGTTAGGTTTTTAAAACATGTCATTATGAGCTCATGGATTTAAACATATTTGATGAGTTTCAATCTATAGCAATTCTCATCCTTATGGGGGTTCACATTGTCCCATCTTTGACCCAGAGAAGCTCTTCAACTTAGGCCTCTATAACCAGTTGCTCTTGTGTCTTCTTGAAATGAATCTAGAACTGAGTTCATCACCATTTCTAGGCTTTTCCAGTGAACAGAGCTAGGAAAACACATATGTATGTATATGTCTATATCTATGTCTGTTTATCTATCTATCATCTACCTGTTATCTAAGATAAAATGCCTTGTGAATTCACACTGATTTCTAATTCAAGTTAAAGACTACAGTGTTTGTACTTTACCTCCTCTGTACTGCATGTGTATCTCCTTTATTTCACACCAAAAACCTTAGTTCTCAAGCACACAGAATTAGAGTGGTAGAATTAGAACTTCCCATCATTACTCACTTGCTTTATTCCATAGTATATACACAACAGTCTCAGAAGAACTACATAATGCTGTTACCACCAATTATGATTCCTGAAAATGGTCAACTTCATTTTGTCACATATGCTACCTTCATTCTCCCTCTATTTTTTATGGTTTTACTATATACTTGTAGGCAGATCTATATTTATATAGTCATATAGACTATAAAGTCTCCCTTTATAAAGTCTCATTAAGGGTTAGTTCTTCAAGTAACCCCATGTTAACATGCTCACCACATGCCTTGTGTACATGCTTCTCTAGTCATTTTGGTTGTTGAAGCTTGTGCTCTAGTAAATTCCTCAGGAAGAACTCAAGGGAATGTTTTCTGAGATTCTTCATGACGGCAACAGTTTCTCTGCTCTTTACACATGAAGGTGGTCGGTATTGCTGAACCTATGTCAAATCAACGCTATGTGTGATGCGGGATCTGCCTTTGCTCTCAAGGTCACTATTTGGACAATTGGCCAAATTTGAATAAAGTCTGCATAATAGGTATTGGACAATAGTATCGTTCATTTTCTTACTTGGATAGTGGTATTGTGGTTATGTAAGAGAATGTTCTTGTTTGTAGGAGACACAAACTTCAGTGATTAGGGATAGAAGTGCATCATGCCGGGAACTTATGTACCTAGCTACACACGCAAGATAAATGGTAATATTTGGGGAATCTAGGTGAAAGGTACATGGGAATTCTAAATTCCTTATACTATGCTTCAACTTTTCTGGAAGCCTAAAATTATGTTGAAATGAAAAGTTAATGTATAGATATGCATTTCTCAATAGACATATAAATACGTACCTATGCCTGTTTATGCCAGCATTCATAACTTTACTGGTACAATTTTACTGTATCTTTTGAGTTACATATTTTTTCAAAGATAAGTAGTAGAGATTTTTTATGATGTTTAAGAACTTATTAATATATTTGGCACAATAAAATATGGCATCTCAGTGATGGATGCAGAAAATACGCAGGGAAGAAAGACATAAGTGTCTGCTTTGTGAAGAAAAAGAATCCATTGACAATGCAGAGATACAGAGATTCATTCTTGATTCATTTTTCGTAGATGTTCATTTCCGCCATATTTTCTTAATCGTTAGCTGAGACCTTGTTCCTTTCTTCTGCTACTTTTTTCCTTTGAAGCCAAATAAACATGACCAGACTTTTATTATTATTTTGCATTGAGCGTCCCAAGATTTAGATTGGTGGTTTCAAAGTAAACAAACAAGGGACAGATGCGAGGGAAATGCATAACTCTATGGACTTTCGTGTGTATCAACTTTATTAGGCAAATTCATAAAAAAATAAGTTTCTGCTCACTGTACTCTGTCCTTGGGGACTAATGTTCTATAAAGGGGGAACAATTTCCCAGGAAAGGTAACTCTGGGAAGATGTTATGGATTTTAGAACCATTTCACATCCTTGCTGTTTTTTTAAGGCTTATGGAGACAGACCATTGTGTAGCTAGTGAGGTATGTGTGTGGGTGCTCCCTGGTGGGTTATGTTCTTGTCCTGATATCGTGGGCACAGGTGGATGTAAGTGCCTCATGCTTGGATATCCTGGATCCTTTGTCCAAAATGTGTTCATCTTTTCCACTAGGTGTCAAATTCTTGAAAAGTGGAAGCACGCCTTAAAGATATGACACAAATCTTCGTCATCTGCAGCTCACAAATGGGCTGTCTTTGAAGGTTCTTTCTATGGCCACAGCTTGAAATTCAACATTGCACTTTTCTATGGACACATGGTAGTTAGGTTCCCAGGCCAGCTGACTGAAATTTGCCAAGGCCGCCATGTTAATTTCTGTAGTATTGAAGCAACACTACAGACCCCAATCGCTAGGTGTGCCTGTGTTCCAGAGAAGTGTCTCTCAATCGGGCCAGGGAAGGCAATTTCTTAAGGCCCTGCTGGCTGCATACCTAACACTGTCCCTGCACTAATATCCGTGGAGCGTGGCTCTTTTCTTACTCCTCTGCTCAATGACGTGCATGCTCCTTACTGACTACCAAACATAGGCACGCTCTTCAGGAAGTATTCAAGGCCTTCAACCTCCATCTTTCCCGTCCCACTGTGTGCTATTTCCCCACCTGGACACATGCCATCTGAAGCCTTGCCTGAACATGCCCCAGGCTTCCTTGGTTTCCCACCTTCGCTCATTCTGTTCTTGGCACCCCAAATCAGTTCCCATTTGTGTCATCCTAAGAGATGCCTCTTCTTTGCTGGCTCATCTCATATGCCACCTCCTTTCCTGACTTCTTCCAACTAGAATGCATCTTTCCCTTTTGTGTACATCCTCGTCCTGTCTTATGACATATAATATGATTTTTATGGGATCATGTTTTTTAGACTATTATCATTTATACTTGGAGGGCGGGGATCCTTGTCTTACCCACCATGGAGGATCCAGCAATGCCTAGCACTGTGCTTGGGGTATGGTGGCTACACAACAAATCCTAAGGGTGTTGAACAGCTTCCCTGCCTCCCTGCTGCCTCCCACCCCCATCATCCTTATACTGAGAAGGGGTGGGCTGCATGTGCAAGTGCTGGTAGGAGGCCAGGGAGGGGAGCTGTCTTTGTTGCTTTCCAAACATTAATATCCACAGACGGCTCTAAGTGCTGTCTACCTTTGGCTCTGAGTCAGATATAATAAAGCAAAATCAGCCATTACGAGTAATGCTTTCTAACTTTTGTTGTAAGACTCACAAAAGGCGCTTGCTATCCGTGACTGGTGTCAGATACAATAAATATAATTAATTTCTGGAAACACATAGATGAAATTACTTAAATCATGGCTTAATTTGTTTCCAGCCCTCCGGATTTCCTGGGCGGAGAGCAGACCACGTGGCCCTTTGCTGGGAAGAAGAAGCAAGCTCTTCTCCCACGTTTGGCTGTAGGGACAGTGACTCTTCCTGAGCCTTTTAAACTTGAAAGTGGAAAACATTGGGTTCTCCGTATCCTTCTCTTGGGGACTCACTGAAAGAAAGTTTATTTGAGCAGGAGAGGTGACCTCTCTTTTCATCTCTGATTATATTTTCACATCTAATAAAGTCAAGAGTGGACTTTGCACCTGCTTCCCTGAGTACAAATCCAATGAGACCACAGTCCTGGAAGTGAATGGCACTGAGTTCTTTCCTCCAAGTTAGTATTGCCAAGGGACTCCTTGCCACGGGCCATTATGGCTTTGGAGCTACTGCAATGTAAAAATCACTGATTTAGAGGCATCCTTAGTGTTCATCCAGTCCAAGAGCCCCATTTGACAAATAAGAAGGCAAGCCTTGGTGAGCTGGGGGGGTCACATCGTGGCTGAGTGTCGGTGGCTGGGTGAGAACCAGCTCTGCTAGGATCTTTTCTACCTCATGGACTTTTCTCAAATACTCCTCCAGGTGAGATTCTTTTTACTATTTCATAGATTCCATGATGGAAAGATTTGGTCAACAAGACCATGAAGCCCTTGCATCTATTTAACTAATATTTCTGGAGGGCTTACTATAGGCCAGGCACTTTCTAGGTGCTGGGAATATGATGATGAACAACACGTATACAATGGCTGCCCCGGCGAATCTTCCACTTTACTGGGGCAGCCAGATACTAGAAAGATTAGTTTAACGAATTTTGATGAGTGTTGTAAAGGTCAGGTGTAGGGTGCCTGGAACCTCTAACTAAAGGGGCAGGGTTTGGCTGGAGGAAACTGAACTTATTTTAAGTAACAGGAACAGCATGTGCAAAGGCCCGGAGTTCAGTGAGAGCTTTCTCTCTGCTTACCCTCATGTCCATAGTTACTCTAGACTCCTTCATGGCCACACCCTGCTTCTCTCTCCAGCCTCATCTCTCCTGCCTGCACACTAAGATACACCTCAGCATTGTTTTTCAATTCTTTGCCCAAGCTTTTCTTTATTTTCATGCCTTTGCACATCCTGTCTCTCTCCTGGAAATGTGAATTGCTTCCAGCTCCACTCATGCATTAGGATTCAGCTTTCAGTCTGACCCTCCTGGACTGTTTTAGCTAATTCTCCTATAAGATATCATAACACCCTGTGTATCCTTCCACAGACGTCAATGTACTTGTGTATTGGCTTATCTGTGTCCCTTGCTGGCCTGTGAGCCTTCTGTGGGGCTCAGAGGTGTGTCTTATTTGTCTCACTGTGCCTCACACAGTGTGGAACTTGATAGTTGCTCCCAATACATGTTTGTTGTATCAACAGATAAAGAAATATAGGTCTCTTGACTCCAGCCCAATTCTCCTTTCTGCCTCCTTTTCCTTTCTGTTGTCTGTTGCACCATACATCTATCCTTCCTTCTATCTGTCCAACAGACATCTTTGAGAATCTGCTATGAGCTTGGCCTTGAAGCTGCTCATGGTCTAGCATAAGAGTTGGATGGGCAGTTAGATAAAAGATAGTTTAGCAGGGTACTTGATGTCATAGGCGTTTAAACAAAGGGCTCCAGAGCGTCAAAGGTGGATGCATATGTCTGTCTGGGATAATCTGGGAAGGCTTCACCAAGGTAGTGCTGTCTGAGCTGGGTCTTGAGAGGTGAGGGAGATTTGCCCAGTGTGGAGCTATGGAAAGTAAGAAGTTCAGTGTTCACGGAATGGAGGGTGTGTACCTGTTGGGGGTAGGGGGAGTGAGGATGGGGAAGGGTGGGTGGCAAGAAGAGAGAGCAGTGAAGGCCCCATGGAAAACACTCTTGCTTGCCTCTATACGCAATATGACTTTTATTGTGTAAGCCCTGGGAACCCTACTGAGGTTTTTCCGCAGGGAAGATCTCTGTTTTGTAGGAAGCTGATGGTACCTCCCTGGGGCCATCCTAAGAGAAATCCGGGAGATAACCAAGGCAGACCCTGCAAGTGGGTTTTCGGTGCTGGTTGGCCATGTGGTCCCCTGTTCCTCAGCTGCCTTCTCTTTCAGCATCCCCTAGTCTGGGGCTCACCACAGGAGGAAAGAAGCAAAGGTTAGAGGGGTAACTGGCTCATTTGCAAGGATTTGTCTGTCTCTTTTACCTCTGGAGGAATGGCACTTTTGAAATAGTAGTGATTGCCAGCCCTTTATGTTACGTATCAGGCATCCCATATTGTTTGGCCTTGACTTAAAAATATGCATACCAAGTCTTCCTATTTCAGAGCTGATGAAAGGACTCATTCTTCCAGGACTCCTCTTGTTATAACAACAATGGCAAATCTCTGCTGACTGATTGGAGGAGGCCATTGAACTTGACAGTAATAATTACGGAACAGAATGTTTACATCACGGTACCTGTGAACCGTCCAAGTGCTTCAGCTGCACAACTAAGAGGACCAGCTAAAGGTCTACATCATTGTCATAATATTTACTCTGAAAACTCACAGTTGGACTAACGTTTCTATCGCAGGCCCTGCTGACATCAAGGAATCTTAAACTTCCTTTTTGACAGGGAGGTTTATGGGGCCATACATCAGCAACCAGAACACAGTTCCTCTTGCAGATGCCCATTGAATTCATGGGCTATTAACGACTGATGTTGGATTAGAGATCATCTATTCAGTTGTTTCTAAACTTGGCTGAGCCACAGAATCTACCAGGGAGACTCTAGACATTTCTGGATTCCTGAGCTCCACCTCTGGGTACCAGGATGTTGTCGATATATTTTCTTAAATGCAAAGGTTATGCTTCCAGTTATGAGAACTGCTGATCTCATCTTGTGGATGCTGAGGGCTACAGGATTGAAGCCACTTGGAAGGTTAAACCAACCCAGAAGCCTCGGCCTCTCTGAGTGGAAGAGAGGGATACTAGTGACCCCTGGGGAACACTTTTGTTGATAAAATGCTTTTGTTAAAAAAGTCTCAATTTTGACTTCAAGAGAGGCACCTTCACAGTGTTCCTAAGAGTGGATTCTTTGACTGCCCTCCTAGAAACTCTCTCGGGTGCTTGTTAAGAATTCAGATTCCTGGGATCTCCTGTAGACCCACTATATCAAAAGCTCTGAGGGTGGGGCCCCAGGAATTTGTATTTAAACCCACCCTTCATGTGTTTCTGATGCACATTCAAGTTGGAGAGCCATTGGGTTTTCTCTCCTTTGGTATCAATTGGCACCTCCCTGTTTGTGGCTGATTGGTCAGTGCCAGCTGACCTCATGGGAACTGAAAAGTGCCAACCAGGAACACGTCCAGTGCTCATTCCTTGTGCCACTTGACGCTGTGGACTGCACACTCTTGAAATGCTCTATCCGGTGATTTCCATGTCCACCCCCCTTTCTCTGTGTCATCGCCTGTCTTGCTATATCCTCCTTGGACTTACCTCGTTCTTGGACTCCTCTTCTTCCCCCGCCCCTCCGGAGCAAGCACACATCTCTCTTGATTCCTTCACAATAGCAGTGATGATTTCTGACTGCCTTTCACCAGCCCAGACTCATTCCCTGAGCTTCAGCCCCACCTGTACAACAACTTGTCCAGTACCTGCATTTGGATGTCCCACGGTCCCCTCAAATCCACCTGGCTGAATGGAGCTCATGAACCTCCCTGAACACCTGTTCTCTCTCCACTACTTGAGTTGATGGTGTTGCCATTCATCCACTTAGAACCCCAGACTCCTTCCTTTCACTTTACCTCCGTCCATGAGCAAACCCTGCTGATTCGGGCTGTTAAATATACCTGAGTCAATTATATCTCAATAAAACTGGAAGAAATATACCTGAAATCTGTTGTCTCTTTTCTCTCCTTTATGCCATTGACTTACCCCGGACCTCCATCATCTCTCACCGGGGACTTATGATATCCTTTCTAAGCTAATCTTCCCACCAGTCTTGTTCTCCCTAATCCATCAACCACATTGTCTCCAGAGTGATCTTTTAAACATCTGGCCACACCACTCCTTGTGATTAAAACCCTTCAGAAACTCTGCATTGCCTTCAGGACTCCTTAGTGTGCTACTCAAGGTCTTCTAAGCTCTGCCTGTTCCTCCACTTAGCGCCTGTTCATCACTTCCCCTCTCTTTCCCTGGGACTTTACATTCTAGCCATTCTAAGTTACTCTGCTCCCTGGAGCCTTGAGGCATTTTCAGAGGAAATTCCCAATACCGGGGGCATCTTTCTATCACTCTTTCCTTCTCTCTCCCTTTCTGTCTATCCATTGAGTCCCTAAGCATCCTTCTAGATGCAACTCTGTCCCTCTGAAACCTTGGTTGACCTTCTGGCAGGGGTGTGGCCTCCACGCTGTTCACCATCCCATCCCATCCCCACCTCCATCATAAATCTGTGTGTGCAGTTTTGTGTGCACCCCTACTACCCCTCCTTGACTAGACCCATCTGTTACGTCCAGTGCTGAGAATTGTGACTGGTTCTTAGTAGGTCCTTAATTAACACTTCTTGGGGGAATGAATGGATGAATTATTCATAGTGTCTGACTTTTAGAACCATATATCATATAAAAATCTATACTTTAATTTTAGCCGTTCTTCCCATTTATGAAACACGTGTCATGAGTTCATGCGCTGGCAGTAGAGTTCATAAAAATAACTATGCATTCTGATTAATTGACTCATATTACCTAATGAATTTACCCATTAAGGGGTCAGCCAGAATCTGGGCATGAAGCAGATATACTGTGGCATGGATCAACATTACAACCAAGTCCCTTAAGAAGCTGATAGGAAGGGGTTTTAAAAAACAACCAAGGTTACTAAGCATTACTTCATCTTTTACAACACATTGGACACTTTTTTTTGAAAACCAAAGGAAACCATATTTCATCATGGTAAGGAAGAATCATGCTAATAATGGAAAACAAAACTATTCTAACATTTTAGCTAAAATCATAGTGTCGGCTGTAAGTAAAAAGAAGTTTGAGATGCCCAAGGGGGTCTATATTTTCCTGGTCCTTTTGTCCACTGAAGGATGCCTTGAGTGGCTGGAGCCAAGTCCCATCAGCAGGCAGGGAAGTGTTGGGGTGAGACAGGGGTGTGGGATGGAGGAAGCAACACATCAGTGACACATCCTGGGAAATAATTAGGTTTGAGTACAACACGCTTAGACTGCAAAGCCTTGAACATGTATTGACTTGTCCTCTAGGCCAGGCACGGGGTTTTGTGTTTTATATAACCTATGCCATTCAATCCGCTCCACTGCCCTATGAAACTACGATGAATTTCTTAATTTTATACATGTGGGAGCTGTTAATTGATTCTCGGTAGTTCAGGAAGCAGCTGAGGAATTAGAAAACATGCACCTGATCCATTCCCTCGTTAAGATTCAGAAGGGATGGAAGTTAGCTTGCCTGAACTCAGCGGGAAGAGACACAGCTCACAATTCCTCTGTCTTCTTGTCCCCCAATGGACTGTCCCTTGATTCTCTCAGAACTCATGCCTCTTGGGTTCCCACCCCTTGCCCAGATGGCACAGGTGGCTGTATTGGGCTGCAGAGCAGCCCAGACCGACACAGCTGCACTCTCTTTGCAGAAGGGCTTGTCAGCTGAAAACATCTCTGTCAAGCTCACGGTGGGAGAATGGAGTGTGGTGTCTGACCACAAAATGCCCCGTTCGGGGCTTCACTGGTGGCGCAGTGGTTGAGAGTCCACCTGCCGATGCAGGGGACGCCGTTTCGTGCCCCGGTCCGGGAAGATCCCACATGCCGCGGAGCGGCTGGGCCCGTGAGCCATGGCTGCTGAGCCTGCGCGTCCGGAGCCTGTGCTCCGCAACGGGAGAGGCCACAGCAGTGAGAGGCCCGCGTACCGCAAAAAAAAAAAAAAAAAAAAAAAAAATGCCCCGTTCCCTCTACTCCTGCTGGCTATGGACAGTTGTGACTTTCATGACATAAGAGACTGGTGTTAGAGTAGTAGGGGTGTTAGAATAGTAGGGGACCAGAGCGTTAGTTCCTCTTAATTCCCAGATGAGAACACTGGGTCCCTGGGTGGGTGGGGGGAGCTCGCTTGTCCAAAGTCACAGCAGTGCGGGTGTGGAAGGTGAGAGTTCCCTAACATGCCAGGACTCTTGTCCCTCCACTGCCAAGGCTCCACTACATGCCAAGTTCACCAGCACTCTCCTTCCTCCCTGCTCAGTAGACAGTAGGTATCATTTTTTTTAAAATTTTATTTTATTTACTTTTTTATGCAGTAGGTTCTTATCAGTCATCAGTTTTATACACATCAGTGTATACATGTCAATCCCAATCGCCCAATTCATCACACCACCATCCCCACCCCGCCGCGGCTTTCCCCACTTGGTGTCCATACGTTTGTTCTCTACATCTATGTTTCAACTTCTGCCCTGCAAACGGGTTCATCTGTGCCATTTTTCTAGGTTCCGCATACACGCATTAATATACGATATTTTTTTTCTCTTTCTGACTTACTTCACTCTGTATGACAGTCTCTAGGTCCATCCACGTCTCAACAAATGACCCAATTACGTTCCTTTTTATGGCTGAGTAATATTCCATTGTATATATGTACCACATCTTCTTTATCCATTTGTCTGTCGATGGGCATTTAGGTTGCTTCCATGACCTGTCTATTGTAAACAGTGCTACAATGAACATTGGGGTGCATGTGTCTTTTTGAATTATGTTTTTCTCTGGGCATATGCCAAGTAGTGGGATTGCTGGATCATATGGTAATTCTATTTTTAGTTTTTTAAGGAACCTCCATACTGTTCTCCATAGTGGCTGTATCAATTTACATTCCCACCAACAGTGCAAGAGGGTTCCCTTTTCTCCACACCCTCTCCAGCATTTGTTGTTTGTAGATTTTCTGATGATGCCCATTCTAACCAGTGTGAGGTGATACCTCATGGTAGTTTTGATTTGCATTTCTCTAATAACTAGTGATGTTGAGCAGCTTCTCATGTGCTTCTTGGCCATCTGTATGTCTTCTTTGGAGAAATGTCTATTTAGGTCTTCTGCCCATTTTCGGATTGGGTTGTTTGTTTCTTTAATATTGAGCTGTATGAGCTGTTTATATATTTTGGAGATTAATCCTTTGTCTGTTGATTCATTTGCAAATATTTTCTCCCATTCTGAGGGTTGTCTTTTCATCTTGTTTATAGTTTCCTTTGCTGTGCAAAAGCTTTGAAGTTTCATTAGGTCCCATCTGTTTATTTTTGTTTTTATTTCCATTACTCTAGGAGGTGGATCAAAAAAATTCTTGCTGTGATTTATGTCAAAGAGTGTTCTTTCTATGTTTTCCTCTAAGAGTTTTATAGTGTCTGGTCTTACAACAGTAGGTATCATTTTATTGATTGGTGCCTAATTCAGTGATACTCTTGCAGCACCCCTGGTCTGCACTTTTGCCTTGAAGTTGAGTTGTTTCCTACACTCTCAGGATGAGGTTATCACAGTCAGGTTCTAAGCCTCTTTCCTATTCATTTCTCCCTCCTCCTAGGTCTTTTGGCCTTTTCCACAGCATACCTTCCACGCTGGTGCTCTTCAAACACAGCTTGTAATTTTTCTCCCTTGCTGAAGCTATTTTCCCGGCCCAAACACCCTCCTCTCCTCTCCTCTCTCTGTGTTTTGATCATTAATAAGAATCATACTACTTTCTAAAGATACTTTATTTTTTATTTATTTTTAATTTCTAAAGTTTTATTTGGTCGTGCCACGTGGCTTGTGGGATCTTAGTTCCCTGACCAGGGATCGAACCTTGTCCCTGGCAGTGAAAGCACAGACTCCTAACCACTGGATGGCCAGGGAATTCCCGAGAATCATACTACTTTTAAGATACCCTCTCCAGCCACTTCAGACCACAGGGAATCCTTATGTCAATAGTCATGGCAACTCCAACCTTTGAAACTCAATATATCCTGGCTAGGCCAGTGTTTTCCAGAGTAATTCCTGGAAGATGTGTCTCTCAAAGGACACCTTTCTCCCTGTATTCTGCTCCCCCTGAAGGATGGGTCCGTGACTAAGTCAGTCTGTGAAATGCCAAATGTTTTCTCTGCCTCACGGAGACTCACATTGCATGTCAGCACACTAAGGATCTGAGAAGTTCTGCATTATAGAAACGGGCTTAGCTTTTTCAACCCTGTACTTCCCCAATTTATGTCCTTGGAACCTTTCATCTATGTGACTCTGTTAGCATCCTATTGAATGCTTTTTGGGGAATGCTCTTCTAGGAAGTTTATGACACACAATTAGAAATTTATAGGACTTATCTTCCCAGTCACACTGTGTAAGTTTCTGTGCTCTTTATCTCTCCCAAATGGCCAATAGAATGTTAATTTCTTTCTTTCTTTTTGAGAAGTTTATGTTGTGGCAAGCGCTAAGAAAGGTTTGCTTGTTTGCCCGTATGGAGTCCTGGTGCAGAAAAGAATTTTTTTCATGCTGGGATAGAGCAAAGGTAAGGAGTGGTCAGCAGGAAAGGTAGAAATTGTCCAGAGATGAGAACAACTTAGACTCTAAAGTTTTCATGAACCATAAATGAGGTTGGGTTTAGAAAGGCCAAATCTGGGTTCAAGATGGCGGAGTAGAAGGACGTGCACTCACTTCCTCTTGTGAGAGCACCGGAATCACTACTAAGTGCTGAACAGTCATTGACAGGAGGACACTGGAACTCACCAAGAAAGATGCCCCACATCCAAGGACAGGAGAGAAGCTGCAGTGAGACAGTAGGAGGGGGCGCAATCATAATAAAATCAAATCCCATGGCCACTGGGTGGGTGACTCACAAACTGGAGAACACTTATACCACAGAGGTCCACCCACTGGAGTGGCTTCCCATTCCAACGTTAGGCTTCCCAACCTGGGGGTCTGGCAACGGGAGGAGGAATTCCTAGAGAATCAGACTTTGAAGGCTGGCAGGATTTGATTGCAGGATTCGACAGGACTGCGGTAAGTGGAGACTGCAGTCTTGGAGGGCACGCACAAGGTACTGTGCACATTAGGACCCAGGGGAGGGAGCGGTGACCCCATGGGAGACTGAACCGGACCTACCTGCTAGTGTTAGAGGGTCTCCTGCAGAGGTGAGGGGTGGATGTGGCTCACCATGGGGACAAGGACACTGGCAGCAGAAGTTCTGGGAAGTACTCCTTGGCATGAGCCCTCCCACAGTACACCACTAGCCCCACCAAAGAGCCGGGTAGACTCCAGTGTTGGATCACCTCAGGCCAAAAAACCAAGAGGGAGGGAACCCAGCCCCACCCATCAGCAGACAAGTGGATTAAAGTTTTACTGAGCTCTGCCCACCAAAGCAACACTCAGCTCTACCCACCACCAGTCCCTCCCATCAGGAAGCTTGCACAAGCCTCTTAGATAGCCTCATCCACCAGAGGGCAGACAGCAGAAGCGAGAAGAACTACAGTTCTGCAGCCTGTGGAATGAAAACCACATTCACAGAAAGACAGACAAACTGAATAGGCAGAGGGCTATGTACCAGATGAAGCAACAAGATAAAACCCCAGAAAACAGCTAAATGAAGTGGAGACAGGCAACCTTCCAGAAAAAGAATTCAGAATAATGATAGTGAAGATTATCCAGGACCTCGGAAAAAGAATGGAGGCAAAGATTGAGAAGATGCAAGAAATGTTTAACAAAGGCCTAGAAGAATGAAAGAACAAACAAACAGAGATGAACAATACAGTAACTGAAATGAAAACTACACTAGAAGGAATCAATAGCAGAATAACTGAGGCAGAAGAATGGATAAGTGACCTAGAAGACAGACTGGTGAAATTCACTGCTGTGGAACAGAATAAAGAAAAAAGAATGAAAAGAAATGAAGACAGCCTAAGAGACCGCTGGGACAACATTAAACGCAACAACATTCACATTATAGGGGTCCCAGAAGGAGGAGAGAGAGAGAAAGGACCTGAGAAAATATTTGAAGAGATTATAGTCAAAAACTTCCATAACATGGGAAAGGAAATAGCCACCCAAGTCCAGGAAGCACAGCGAGTCCCAGGCAGGATAAACCCAAGGAGAAACACGCTGAGATACATAGTAAACAAACTGACAAAAATTATAGACAAAGAAAAACTATTAAAAGCAACAAGGGAAAAATGACAAATAATATACAAAGGAACTCCCATAAGGTTAACAGCTGATTGCTCAGCAGAAACTCTACAAGCCAGAAGGGAGTGGCATGATATATTTAAAGTGATGAAAGGGAGGAACCTACAACCAAGATTACTCTACCTGGCAAGGATCTCATTCATATTTGATGGAGAAATCAAAAGCTTTACAGACAAGCAAAAATGAAGAGAAGACAAAGATACTACAAAAAAAGAAATTACAGACCAATATCACTGGTGAATGTAGATGCAAAAATTCTCAACAAAATACTAGCAAACACAATCCAACAACACATTAAAAGGATCACACACCATGATCAAGTGGGATTTATCCCAGGGATGCAAGGATTTTTCAATATATGTAAATCAATCAATGTGATACACCAGATTAACAAATTGAAGAATAAAAACCATACGATCATCTCAATAGGTGTAGAAAAAGCTTTCGACAAAATTCAATGCCGATATATGATAAAAACTCTGCAGAAAGTGGCCATAGAGGGAACCTACTTCAACATCACAAAGGCCATATATGACAAACCCACAGCAAACATCATTCTCAATGGTGAAAAACTGAAACCATTTCCTCTAAGATCAGGAGCAAGACAGGATGTCCACTCTCACCACTATTATTCAACGTAGTTTTGGAAGTCCTAGCCACGGCAATCAGAGAAGAAGAAGAAATAAAAGGAATAGAGATTAGAAAAGAAGAAGGAAAACTGTCACTGTTTGCAGATGACATGATACTATACATAGAGAATCCCAAAGATGCCACGAGAAAACTACTAGAGCTAATCAGTGAATTTGGTAAAGTGGCAGGATACAAAATTAATGCACAAAAATCTCTTGCATTCCTATACACTAACAATGAAAGATCAGAAAGAGAAATTAAGGAAACAATCCCATTCAGCATTTCAACAAAAAGAATAAAATACCTAGGAATAAACCTACCTAAGGAGATTAAAGACCTGTACTCAGAAATCTATAAGACACTGATGAAAGAAATCAAAGATGACACAAACAGATGGACAGATATACCATGTTCTTGGATTGGAAGAATCAATATTGTGAAAAGGACTATACTACCCAAAGGAATCTACAGATTCAATGCAATCCCTATCAAATTACCAATGGCATGTTTTACAGAACTAGAACAAAAGTCTTAAAATTTGTATGGAGACACAAAAGACCCCGAATAGCCAAAGCAATCTTGAGGGAAAAAAAATGAAGCTGGAGGAATCAAGACTCCCTGATATCAGACTATACTACATTGCTACAGTAATCAAGACAATATGGTACTGGGACAAAAACAGAAATATAGATCAATGGAACAGGATAGAAAGACCAGAGATAAACCCATGCACCTATGGTCAACTAATCTATGACAAAGGAGACAAGGATATGCAATGGAGAAAAGACAGTCTTCAATAAGTGGTGCTGGGAAAATTGGACAGCTACATGGGAAGAATGAAATTAGAACACTCCCTAACATCATATACAAAAGCAAACTCAAAATGGATTAAAGACCTAAATTTAAGACTGGACACTATAAAACTCTTAGAGGAAAACATAGGAAGAACACTCTTTGACATAAATCACAGCAAGATCTTTTTTGATCCACCTCCTAGAATAATGGAAATAAAAACAAAAATAAACAGATGGGACCTAATGAAACTTCAAAGCTTTTGCACAGCAAAGGAAACCATAAACAAGACGAAAAGACAGCCCTCAGAATGGGAGAAAATATTTGCAAATGAATCAGCGGACAAAGGATTAATCTCCAAAATATATAAACAGCTCATGCAGCTCAATATTAAAGAAACAAACAACCCAATCCGAAAATGGGCAGAAGACCTAAATAGACATTTCTCCAAAGAAGACATACAGATGGCCAAGAGGCACATGAAAAGCTGCTCAACATCACTAATTACTAGAGAAATGCAAATGAAAACTACAATGAGGTATCACCTCACCAGTCAGAATGGCAATCATCAAAAACTCTACAAACAACAAATGCTGAAGAGGGTGTGGAGAAAAGGGAACCCTCTTGCACTGTTGGTGGGAATATAAATTGATACAGCTACTATGGAGAACAGTATGGAGGTTCCTTAAAAAACTAAAAATAGAATTACCATATGACCCAGCAATCACACTACTGGGCATATACCCAGAGACAACCGTAATTCAAAAAGACACATGCACCCCAGTGTTCATTGTAGCACTGTTTACAATAGACAGGTCATGGAAGCAACCTATATGCCCATTGACAGATGAATGGATAAGGAAGATGCGGCACGTATATACAATGCAATGTTACTCAGCCATAAAGAGGAACGAATTTGGGTTATTTGTAGAGATGTGGATGGACCTAGAGACTGTCATACAGAATGAAGTAAGTCAGAAAGAGAAAAACAAATATCATATATTAACGTATATATGTGGAATCTAGAAAAATGGTACAGATGAAACAGTTTGCAAGGCAGAAATAGAGACACAGATATAGAGAACAAACGTATGGCACCAAGGGGGGAAGTGGAGGGGGGTGGTGGTGGTGGGATGAATTGGGAGATTGGAATTGACATATATACACTAATATGTATAAAATAGATAATAAGAACCTGCTGTATAAAAAAATAAATAAATAAAATTCAGAGAATAAATAAAGGCCAAATCTACTGTCAGAAAATCTCAGTGGAAAAGTTGGAATTTGAGAAACCCTCATCCAAAGAAAGGCACATAGCTGTGATGTAAGGAAAACTCTCCAAGCCCCGGAGAGGGAAATATAAATTTAAAGATGAAGAGAGAGAGAAAAATGGAACAGAATGCATGGTTATAAAACACTCATTTTATTTCAGTTTCAAAACTTTCCTGGGATGTGCTCCCAGATCCTCACTCCGCTACCAGGAGCTAAGGCTCTAGTTATTAAGGCTCTGTTGTTGCCAAAATTTCCGTCTTCTACACTTTTTTTTTTGCTTCATTTTTCAGCAATGACCTTGCATAACCCTATGTCTTTATCTGTTCGGTTCAACAGTTATTTCTTGAGCACCTTCTGTGTGCCAGGCTATACAAAAATAAATAGATAAGTCAGCCTTTTTGCTTGTGTCTATTTTAGCCAGGGGGTAGGGAGAGGGAACATTAGACACAATGACAGGTCATTTCAATATGGTACCAAGACAGAGTAAGCACAGGGAGACACCTGACCGAGCCTGGGGTCTCCAGTGAACAGTTCCACAGGGCCGACCAGGAGTACAGTGTTGACTGCTCATGAGACTTTTAAGCTAAAAATGTTCTCATTTCTTCTAAAATTAGAAGGAAAAAAAGAATATGATCCAGCCTGGATTTTATTTGTCTTTACACCAACACAGTTGCAAAGTACTTTTGAATACATTTTATGGAGGAGAGGCCCACAGGGCAAAAGTGCCCGGGGAACTGTATTGGTTTCCTAGGGCTTCTGGAGCAAAGGACCACAGACTGGGTGACTTAAACAGTAGAAATGTATTGTCTCACAGTTCTGGAGGCCAGAAGTTCAAGATCAAGGTATTGGCAGGGTTGGTTCCTCCTAAGGGCTGTTCCAGTCCTCTCTGCCAGGTTCTGCTGCTCTTTTTTTTATAAGGACACCAGTCATACTGGATTAGAGGCCCACCATATGTCAATATGACCACATTTTAACTAAACTAACTACATCTGCAACGACCCTACTTTCAAATAAGATCACATTCTGAGGTCCTGGGGGTTGGGATTTCAATATATGAATTTGGTGTCTGTTGAGGGGGACATAGTTCAACCCATAATAGTGTGCTTGAGGTGGACAAAGGAGTCACGTGGCTTACTGTGGTTACAGGTCCCCTCTCCTCCGTCCCAAAGAAATAAAACAAATACGTTCGTGAGTTCTTCCGGTAGGTCACGAGACCACTGTGGAAAATTAAGTTGCAGACTTGATTGGAACATTTTATTTACTGACTTAGCTTGTAATTAAGAGGGCCAGATTTAACAATCTTAAAAACAAACCTTTACCCTCGAAAGAGCTGACCATGACATCTTTAGAAAGCTAAGCCTTCTGGTTGAACTCAACTCAAGTTTTCTGTAGAAAAATCCCCTGCATGTGCCATCCCCAGTGGGCCTGGCCTCAGGGGGTCCCAGGTTGTCCAGGGCAGAACTCTCCAGGTTTCACTGCTGGGAGCTGTTTCTTCCCCATTTCTTAGGGACAGGCGGTGAGCCAGAGAACTGATGCCAGGAAGTGGGGATGAGGATTTTGAGCAAATGTTACTCCTCTGGTTCCCACCCTCATGTCCTCAGGGTCGGGGTCTAAAAGGGGCCAGAGCATATTTCTCACAGGTTCTGCGTGCTATTTCGGGGAAAGGGCCAGGCAGTCACCCAGGCACGAATCTGGCACAAGCCCCCCAGAGCCTGTTTTGAATCTGCGTTTCTAATTCCGCCTTTTGCCCAGAGAGTCCAGGGGATGTTGTCTCCCTCTGGCCTCGCTGTGCGGGCCTGCTTAGCCGGTGGTGGTTTGAGACAAGCGAACCCTACTTCTCACTCCCGCCCCGCCAACTCTGCAATTGCTTCTGGGTGTCTGGTCCTCATTAGGGTTGGCTGAGTTGACGGTTTACAGCTTCACCCTGCAGTGCCACCTCACCTGTGGTTGACCAGATGCCCCCATCTTCACTTTTGAAGAAAAGGCCACAGGGCACTGCTCAGGCAGTTGCCAGAGCTTGTCCTCTGGGCTCACAGGCCATGCAGCTCAGCTGCAGCTGTCACCACCTTCCCGTCCGGGAGCCCAGCTCACCACAGCCTCTCCTTGCCCGGGGTTTTGCCAAACTCCCTGGACGGCAGCCATCTTGGGTTTTCTCCTGGAGCCCATGGACTGTCTGGGTTCTCTCACAGGTTGTAAGAGAAACAAACTGAAAATGTGCTAAGTCCTTCATCACCTCCTTTTTCCAGCCTCTCATTTGAAGCTCTGTGTGTATTCCCAGACTTGCACTTCTTAGTATTTTTCATAAAAATAACTCTGTTTGGCAGCTCCGGGTAAACATCTTAGCTTTAAAGCCTTTACAATTAGACCTCTTATTGCAACTGGAATGGAGCAGCTGTAATTAAGAAAAATACACAGAATAAAGGTTTGAAAGTGTGTCCTTTGTTTCTGGAGCATCTGAGCTGTTTTGCTGTTAACAGGAGGAAATGTTTAGAAAAATCCAGGGCATTTCCAAACATCTGACTGCTCAGCTGGGTAAAAATATAATCTAAGTATTTCCTTTCAAATTTGCATCACTTTATGATTAGTCAGGGCTTTTGAAGTATGAATTTCCTTTTCTGAAATGTTTTCTATTACAGCTGTGTCTTTTTATATTTGGTGACCCAATTATACAATTCTTCAGCATGGAAAAATTCACGTTATTAGTTTAAAATTATATTGTAGCGCCTCAATAACAGGTTTTGTAAGGTTATGTTTTATACATTTTTATAAAGTTTATTTTTGTTGTTTTGTTCTAGGGTGTAAGGAAAGGAGGTTCTGGGGGGTGGCGTTGAAGGAGTTTTTTGAGGTAGGACAGAGGTAGAAACCAGAAAGGTGGTGAAGATCCCTTTTGAACGTACCCTTTTTATACATTCATTATTGTAAGGGAGAAAGTTGGCATTGGATTGAAACATTCCTGATGATTTGAACCAGAGCATGTCTGGCTGTGGGACTTCTTCATCTTGGATGATTTAGAGCTCTTCTCATTTTCCTTTACCCGAAGGTACAACCATGAGCCTACAATCATCTGTTTGCTCCTAGTATCTTTTAACAGTGAACGCTTAAAAAGATTGTTGAGTTTATTTCATTACTTAGACACGTTCCAAGAGTTCTGGAAAAACATGGCCTCAGAGAGAATATAATCTGGAGATTAACATTCTTTAGAATTTGCCTCTCAGGAGATACTTGAGCACACCAATTCTTTAAAAATGTGTTATTTATAGCTCCAATATTTTCTTTATAATTTGTTCCAACTAGTTCATCATCATTGAAACAAGGGTTATACTCCCCTTTTTAAGGCCAAGCTGTTCGCTTCCAAGTGAGAATTTAAAGAAAATTCAGTGTTTGATTTTTTTCCCCCTTATCTTTTCTGGGAGTAGATATATTGTGTGAGTGGTCCACACACCTGCCAAAGTCAACTTTTAAAATAGACATAACGTAAGCCCGGCACACAACTCAGCCTTGTTCTCTGGGTGGAGCTCCGTCTCAGAGGGTTCGGTTCTATAGGATTGGTTTGCCAGCCATGAAGCCTGCAGAGAAAATGTAAGAAAGAAAAATGATTGCCTTTTGTTTGGAGTCACCTCATCCATCAGTGGCATTATTTGGTGCAACTTGATAGAAGCATCAGGACCTTTCTCCACTGCAAATGCAGTTCAAAAATGGCACTTGTCTGGTATGTGGTGGGGACACTCTGTGTGATGTCCAGGGCTACGGTGGTGTTGCTGGTCTCTTGTGGCCCCTTGAGACAGAGCTGCTTCTCTTGAAACAAGCCAGGGGCTCACTTAACACAGGGTCCTCCCTGTGATTCTTCCAAGGGTTCTTGCCATCATTGTCAGGGATTTTAAGGCACTGGGAAGTGAAAGGTCAGCTGCGACCAAGACACACCTTCGAGATGGTGCTATTGGGGACCTCTAGGCTGTGGATTGATAACCAGAAGCCAAAACAAATGATCTATAGTGCAGAGGATCAGCATCTGAAATTTGGAGACTGACTCACTGCCTGTATTTTAAGAAATGAAAAGAAAAACTAAAAAAAAATCTCAACCTTCAAATGAAGAGTGGTTGAATGATCCACAATATGTATCTTCAGGCAATTTTTTAAAAAAGAAGGAAATATTTCAGCCTCAGTGGTCCTTGAATAACTAACAGAACTCAGCAGTGTTAGAGCTTGTAATGGGTAGAATTGTGTCTCCCCCCCCGACCAAAGAAACGTTTAAGCCTTATACTGTGAATGGAGCCTTATCTGGAAATAGAGTCTTTGCAGATGTCAAGTTAAGGATGGTAGGATGAGACCATCCTGAATTTAGGGTGAGCCTTAAATTCAATGGCTGTTGTCCTTATAAGAGAAAGGAGTAGGAGTTTTGAGACACAGAGACACACAGAGGGATGAAGGCAGAGATTAAAGTGATGCAGCTACAAGCGAAGGAACACCCAGGGGTGCTGGCACCCACCAGCATTTAGAAGAGAGGCATGGAAAAGATTCTTCCTCAGAGCCTCCAAGAAAGAGCCACATCTGCTGACATTTTGATTTTCAACTTCTGGCCTCTGGAATCGGGAGAGAATAGATTTCTGTTTTAAATTACCTAGTTTGGGGCAATTTGTGGCAGCTGCAGCCTTAGGAAACAAATACAGAACTGTATGGGGTTTTAAGACATCTGATCCAGAGAGCCTCATTTTATTCTGGGGAGGCCCAACGGCTTGCCCCAATTTGCATGGTAGATGTGCAGCTGAGCTTAGATGAGAATACTTGAGCACAGACCCTAAGTTGAGTGTTCCTCCATACCCACTCATGACCTTCTAGAGCACACCCAGTATGTGCAGAGCACGGGGGCGGGTTCCAGAGGGAGTCCAAAGGTAAGTCACATCAGCTTTGCTATTCAGGAGCTTCAAAGAAGTCACATATTTAAAAGACTATGATATGGGGTGCTCTGTGGTGTCATTAGAAGTTATAAATCTAAAAATGCTGGACGACTATGTGTGATTGGTCAGAAAAGGCTCATTTTGGAATGGGGCATTGTGGTTGGGCTTTAAAAGATGAGATTTCAGCATGGAGAGGTGGAGGGGAGAAGAGGGCCCAGGAGAAGAGATGGCGGTAGGATGGTGTATGCTCACTTTCAACTTTGTGAGTGCTCTCGAGATGGTGGAGGATGAGCCAATTGCTGTAGAGCTATGGGGGCAGCACCCAGGCATGGAGCTGCTGTGAGGTCATCCTGCTCGGCCATGGAGAGGACATTGCCACCCGAGTGAGCCTGGGGGTCAGAGCGTTGAGCCAAAGAGGATCAGTCTCGAGCTTTAAGGTTTAATGTTTTTCTGCTAGGTTCTGGACTTTCCTGGGACCTGACACTCCTTCTTTCTTGCTTATTTCTTCTCTTGGAATGGGAATGTCTACCCCATGCCTTTCCCACTGTTGTATTTTGGAAGCACACAACTTGTCTGGTTTCACAGGTTCACAGCTGAAGGAGAATTTGCCTCAGTGAATCCTACCTCGAGTCTCACCCATATCTGATTTAGATGGTGTTTAGATGAGACTTCAGACTTTTGAGTTGATGCTGGAAGGAGTTAAGACTTTGGGGACTGTTGGGATGGAATGTATGTATTTTGCATATGAGAAGAACATGAGTTTTGGGGGGCCAGGGGTAGAATGCAACGGATTAAATGTTTTTGTCTCCCCCACCCTCCAATTCATATGTTGAAATCCTAACTCCCAATATGATGGTATTAGGAGGTGGAGCCTTTGGGAGGTATTTAGGGTTAGATGAGGTCATGAAGGTGGAGCCCTCATGAATGGGATTAGTGTCCTTGCTGAAAGGATGCCAGAGACACGTCCCCCACCCTTCCCACTGTGTGAGGACGCAGGTAGAAGACAGTTGTCTGTGAACCAAGAAGTGGGCCCTCCCCAGACACCAAATCTGCCAGAGCCTTGATCTTGGACTTCTCACCTTTCAGAGCTGTGAGAAATAAAGTTCTGTATTTGTTTATAAGCCACCATGTCTGTGGTATTCTGTTATAGCAGCCTGAATGGACTAATACAGCTGCAAAAGGAACATAGAACTAAATGGGAAGAAGAGTAAACTCTGCTGATTGTCTTTGCTTCCTACTTCTTTCCAAATGAAATCTGGGTTCTGATCAGATGTCTGCTCTCTCTTCAGCACAGTCACGCGCCTCTGGGGAAGCTGACCCTACATCCAGGTCTGAGAGGTGGTCCAACAGGCAACACCAGTAGTGACATTCCCCTCACCTGTGATAAGCTGAGTGTTGGACATGTGAACTAATTGTGACCAATGAAATGTAAGGGAGGGTCTAGTGGTGGGGGGCAGGGAAGGAGGGGATGTTTCTGCAAAAGTCCCTTCTCACCTGAGAGAAAGTACGGGAAGAAAACTCCCATTTCCTCTGGACTTTAGAGTGTCTGGATGTGGTGTCTAGAACTGTGGCAGACATCTTGCTACCGGCCTAAAGATGAAGCCAACGCTAGGGATGGCAAAGAAACAAGAAGGAAGAAACAGGGTGGTTGATGACAGCATGGCACCAATGAACCCAAACCCTACCTTCATGTTTCCTGTTAAATGCTGTTAATACATTTCCTTACTGTTTCTGCCAGTGGGAATCAGTGTTCCTGCCATGTGTTGCTGAAAGCATGGTAGGCCTTCTTAGAGGAAGTGACATCTGAAAGATGCTTAGGAGTTAGACGGGAGAAAAGGGCAGAGAGAACAGCTTTCATGCAGGATTTAAGGGGAGAGACTATCACCCCTGTATTTGAGACACTGAAAAATGTAGTCTGTCCGGCACAGAGAATGGGAGTGGTGGTGAATTCTCACTGGAGAATGTGGTGGTGGAGATGAGAAAGAAGGAGGAATAGAGAAACAGGAGCCAGAGTAGAAACAGTGCAGAAGTTTACAAGAATTCATGTGGGAGAGCCCAAGGGAGGTATTATTTAGGAGAATACTAAATTGTTTCTGTTGAGACAGGAGGAGATTCCTGCATCAGGCGGTGGCAATGGTAATGAAAACCATGGGCAGATGGAAAAGACACCAGGGAGATAGAATCCGTGGTATTGGCAGTAGATGAGCTCTGGGGGTGGCGGGGCGGCTGGAGGGTGGGTGGGAGATGGAGACAGCAGAGCCCATGCCAAGAATCTCATGTGAGTTACTCAGAAGATGCACTTATCATGAAAGGCCAGTTGGGAAGGAGACTGGGTTGCAGAGGGCTGAGGTGGAGAGGAGGACGATTGCAGCCATCAGTTTTGGGTTTTCTGAGTGCAAAGTGCTTAGATGCACACCAGACACAGAGGTGGGAGGAGCATCTTGGCGGATGGCGATGGGCGAAGTGCAGCCGCTGTCAGCGGGGATCGTACCCTGGGCAAGGTCCAGGGTTGGGAGGGTGGCCCTTGAGCTCAGAGCTCTTTGGAATATCCATAGGACTGAGGGGGGCCTCTGTTGCCTCTCAGCTCCCCGATGGGGGCTGGTGACAGATGAGTCTGGGGTTCTGACTCTGGCGCTCTCTACAGCGTCTGGTCACTCTCAGTCCTGCTTCTGCCCTTGTCCAGCGTCTGGGTGGCACACTGGGACCCTCCTTTGTTCTCGCAGTAGCAGTTTATACCAGGGACCAGGCCTAGCTTGTGAATTCCAAAGTACCCGAATCTGGTGCATTGAAAGACTTGGTTTTCAAGACTATTGTTCCTGCTCTGTTAAGATGTAGAGTTCTCTGCAAGTTGCATTCTTTTTGTCTCTACATTCTGCAGGACTGGTCTTCTCTGGTTGCCCAGTTTTTGTTTTGTTTTTTCTTTTAGATTATTTTTTATGTTTTTTTTAAAAAAATCATTTGTTTAATTTTATTTTTGGCTGCGTTAGGTCTTCGTTGCTGCACGCAGGCTTTTCTCTAGTTGCGGTGAGCAGGGGCTACTCCTCATTGCGGTGCGCGGGCTTCTCCTTGTGTGGCTTCTCTTGTTGTGGAGGATGGGCTCTAGGCACGTGGGCTCAGTAGTTGTGGCCCGCGGGCTTCAGTAGTTGTGGCTCGCGGCTCTAGAGTGCAGGCTCAGTAGTTGCGGTGCACGGGCTTAGTTGTTCCATGTGGTTGCCCAGTTTTAATAGACAGAAAGCCAGTTAATATATCAAACTGTTACCTCAGCACAGGTAGTAGCCACAGAAAGATGGAAAGAATAGAAATGTGTCCTCCTATGGTGAGACATAAGGAGCAAACTGCGTTAATCAGAGCCTGCAATGCAGAAATCCACTCAGCCCACATGAAACCCACAGTGATGGAGACGGAACTCCTCCTGGCCCCTCATCTGACTCTCCAAGCCTTCCGGTTCGGCTTGAAGGCAGGAAAAGGGTAGTACCCTAAGCTTCTTGGCTTCTTTTCTTGCCTCAGGGCATACTGGATGGACAAGTTGGGGGTGCAGGTGGTTTGGGGCCAACATCCCAAATGGAGTGCTGACTCCTGCTCCCCGGTTCTGGGAAGATGCAGGGGAAACCTTTTGCCACCAAGCAGGCAAATACACACCCAAACAAAACAACACGAAAAACCTCACGCCGAAAACTTTCCACTTGCAAACATGTTTTCGTCACTGCCAAAGGTTTAGGATTGCAACACGCAGGCATCTTTGGCCCCAAACCCGAGGACTCTGAAGTCTTCCCAAAGCACCTAAAATAAAAAATGCCTTTTGGCAAAAACAGTATGTTTGTAAACCGAAAGTCTTTATTTTTTGAGAAACTGAATTCCCCCTTCGATGTAGACGATTCAGAATAAAGCCCCTGTGGCTATTTTCCGTCTGCTTTTCCTGCTTCAGATTGTCACTGGCAGGTAGAAAATATCTCTAGGTTGTGTGTGTTTGTGTGTGTGTGGTTTTCATTAACTGAGTGTGTGTTTGGAATTTGTGCTTGTTGGCCAATCGCTGATTGCCTTCTGATGCTTCTTGAGAGAAAGCTTTGCCGATGAGGTGCTGGATTCTTCCAGGCTCCGGGTTTCTTGTGCCCTAGAAGCGTGAAGCTGGGAACTCCTCAGAGACAAGAACCTCCTTGATTCTTGTCAGGAATTCTACCCCACCCATCTAAACATAGAACCTGTTACAAAGCGCAGATCTGCAGTGGGAGCGGCTTGTCTTCTTGCTTCTTTTTAGAACAACTTCGCTGCTAAGAATGAGCTCTGTTTTCCCTTCCCCGGAGCCCAGGTGGTATCTTTTTACTCCCCCTTCTCACTATTAAATCCTGTTCACACAGAAGGCTCTGATAACCTTCTCACTTTAAAGGGTGGCCTGAGGTCTCTAACTCTTATAAACAACTCTCACCAAATATTCAAAATTTAAAATACCCTGGTCTAAAATCCTAAGACAAAAGATAAAATTTTTTATTTGTGGTATTTCTGGTTTTGGCCACAGGAGGTAACATTCAAATAACATAAAATTAACCATTTCAAAAACCCAGTGACATTTACTGCATTCACAGTGTTGTGTAATGAGCCCTTCTCTCGAGTTCCAGAACATTTTCATCACTCCAAAGTAAAATCCTTTACCCATGAAGCCGTTTTCCCCCCTTCCTCCCCGTTCCCCATCTCCTGGAAACCACCAATTTGCTTTCTATCTCTGTGGAGTCCCCTATGCAGCCTATGTCATAGCAATGAAAGCATACTATGTATGCCCTTTGTGTCTGGCTTTTTTCAATTAACATCATATTTTCGAGGTTCACATTAGGAGAACATTTGTCCCTGAAATGAATCCTGCTAAAGAGCTATTTAAAGTTGAGTATGAGCATTAAAGAAGCTGTGGGATGAACCCTGATGCTTGCAGAATGCTGGAAAGAAAGCTTGTCAGAGGCTGGGTAGGCCAGACTCCGCCCACAGAGCTACTCCTCTGTCTTCCAACTGTTTGACACTGGTTCTGGACCTGGATGATGACTCCTGGGGCCCTGACATCATCTCCTGCTCATGGCCCTTCTTCCTGGACCTGCTTCCCACATAGCGAACTGATTCCTATTGTGTAAGTTCAGTACCTTGCTGCCTTGCCTCTGCCTATCTGGGTTTAAGAGATCTTGGGAGAAAATCAATCCCATGGACATTAGAGAGAAGACAAGTCATGGGTTACTAAACTTCCATCACCTTTCATCCTGTTGGGTAGCCATGAAGTCTCATGCAGTAGAGGTGGGGGCAGACGGTATCTTAATACCTGGACAGGAAAAGGATGCTGAACGAAGATAAGTCCTGGAAAAAGTGATTGGTCATGAAAAGTTTTTAGTGTGTGCATATAGTAAGTTCATTATAAGGATACAAAGTTAATAATGATTTGCCATATGGCTTTTTTCTTTTTATGTTTTATTACTATTGCATTTTCATTAAACAAAACAAAACAAAACAAAACCTGATCTGACATCATTTCTGTGGCTATTGTTGACGTCACCCATTTTGATTAATTTTTCTCATCTTTATATCCTTACTATATTTTATAAACTTTTTCTGGAAGTCAAAGAATTCATCCTCCTGGAGTTGGAATTCATTCATTCTGGAACTGGAAACTTGCATCTACTAAATTTCAATGACAAGTTTCCTGTTCTCGGCCGATCTTGCTAACGCAGGGCAGTTTAACACTCATCAAGCAGACTTATCTAGCCACTAGATGGCGCGCACATGCTATTGTAAAGGGAGATTGAAGTCAAACTATTTGGAAAAGCAATATGTCTTCATTTAAGGTAAATACAAAATTAGCCCTACAGGGCTTCCCTGGTGGCGCAGTGGTTGAGAGTCTGCCTGCCGATGCAGGGGATCCGGGTTCGTGCCCCGGTTCGGGAGGATCCCACGTGCCGCGGAGCGGCTGGGCCCGTGAGCCATGGCCACTGAGCCTGCATGTCTGGAGCCTGTGCTCCGCAACGGGAGAGGCCACAACAGTGAGAGGCCTGCGTACCGAAAAAAAAAATTAGCCCTACAAACTGTACATGCTTGTGGATTACAGAATTTTCTTCCCCCTTCTCTTTCCTGGACTGCCTTTTCCACTAAGCATCATGATTAAGCATAAGGACTCTAGACTCAGACTAAGTTCAAATACTACCTCCATCCTTCACTTGCTATATGACCTTGAGTAAGTCATGTCACGTAAGTGTTCTCACCTACCAAATGGGGTTACCATACCTCAGAGGGCAGTCGTGAGAATTAAAAAGTTGACATATATTAAAGCATATAGTCTTACCAGTACTTGCTTTTTAGAAAAAATTGATTTCTTTTTCTTTTTTCCTCCTGTTTTATGAGATATAATTGACACATAACACTGTGTAAGTTTAAGGTGTACAGTGTGATGATTTGATACACATATATGTTGTGAAATGATTATCACAATAGAGTTAGTTGTGTGTTTGCATTAATTGTCAATATTTTTGTCCTTCATTGTGGCGTTGCCAATTACTTAGACAAATGCTTCCCAAATACCAGTTCAAGGACCAGCAATATTAGAATCACTGAAGGATCTTACATAAACTATAGATTTATTAGCACCATATCTGGGGCATTTATTTCAGTAATTTTGAGGTGGGCTTAGGCATCTATATGCTTTAAAAACTTTACAGGTGGTTCTGATGCTCAACTAGATTTGGGGACCAGTGAGATAAACTACCCAGGGATGTTGCTGTCTACCCAAGTCCAATCACTGTGTAAGAAGCTAATGGTATCTGTACACTGGCAATTTCCAATTCCCCTTTAACCAGAGTGTGTGCCGTCCAAAGCTCTGACCATTGGGATGATTCCCTCTAACCACTGTCTGTCAAGGCTACCACTTGAATGAAGCTGTCTCTGTAGCCACTGGCTATATTTGGCTTGTGCCTTCATATTCAGCTGACTCATGGATAAATCAAGCGTGGGCTTTTTCCTCCTCCAACAGTTGGTCATAATGGACTTTCCATGTGGCCATAGGTATGAGCTAAGGAGAGGCACTGATGGAACAATGGTGAATAACATGGGGGTCCGGGATACCTGCTAGTGTGACTTGCTTCTGCCCTGGATGTACCACTTGCATCTCACAATGGATTGCTGCCGGGCGTGCCCAACCATGTGGGTTTATGGGTGTGATGGGACCCAGCTCAGCATGGATGGTTGGTTACCTGGTGTCCCATGGTCAGGTACTCCCATCTCCTCCAGGGCCCAGTAGCATGCTGGGAGCTGTTTATTCTAAAGTTATGTAGTTATTTATGTAACCTTGCCCCAGAACTCCAAGTGTCTGAGTTGTGATTTTTTTCTAGTGTGGTTTGCCAAAAACTCCATACGAGTGTCCTTTGCCATCACCAATATGTCTAATGCCCTGGGGTCTGCTGGGCCACAAGGCTCAAGCCACTTGGCCCTGTAGCTGGGACCTTTTGCAGAGCCTTTCCGTCTCGTGGCTGTCATTTTGTCCCTTGTTATATGGATGTGAGCAATATTCCCAGCTGTGGAACTGGTGTCTCCAAGACCTAAAAAAGCCCACTGGATTTGGAGCTGCAGCGTTTTTGTTTTTGTGTTTGGAGGGGTGGGATACGATAATTTGTTCTTTACTTTGGCTGAGATATCCTGACACGCCCCAGACCCCAGACCTTTAAAAAGTTTATTGATGTGGCCCCTGATGGTTACTTCCCATTTTCTTTATAGCCTGAGTCTGACTTACAAAGGCCCTGAGCATTCTTGACACTTCTCACCCACCAGCTCCGGTTTACGTGATGTCATCACCAGCGTGGCGTTCTGTGGATGACCAGCTGGTCCAGGTCTCCTCAAGCTGTATTATGGCAGAGAGGAGAGAGTTAACATAGCCCTGCGTCAACACTGTAAGTGAATATGGTTGTCTGTTCTGAGCAAATTCGAACTGTCTCTGATCCTCCTTTTTGATAAGGATGAAAAGGACAGAGTCCCCAGATCAAAGGCTGCGTGCCGTGTACCTGAGCCTGTGTTTATGTAAAGATACACTATCTGGCAAGGGAGCTTCAGCGCCAGCTGTGGGCTGCTGCTTGTTTAAGTCTGTGGGAGTCGGTCATCCTCCAGGACCCGTATGGTTTCTGCAGGGACCAGACTGATTAATTAAATGGTGATATGATAGGGACCACACTCTGCATTCTGTAGGTCTTTAAGGGTATTTCTAAGCTTTAAAATCCAAACCTTCCCCTCTCCCCACCCCAGGGCATGATATTGTTTTTTATTTACTAACTTGGCTGGGGTAGGAGGCAGTTTGAGAAGCTTCCTCTTAACCTTCCTTGCTATGATAGCTCTTGTCTGTTTAGACGTTTGTGACTATCAAGTATGTCTGTTCCCATTACACATTTGGGGACTGGGGTAGTGTCTGTGGGATGGGTTCTCTCACCCAACCTCCTGATTGTCCAGCATTGATTCTTCTGATGGGATAGATGGAGCAGTATCCTGGGTGGCTGCTCTGTCTGGCCTCTAGGGGTGCTGTTCTCTAACAATCATCTCTTATCCATGCCTGCACGATCCCCAGAGGATCACTCCCTCCTTGGCACCCAGTAGGATAATTGTCTATCTGGCATCTGATAGCTAAGCATAGCTGCCCGGTCTCTAATATTTTGGATCCTATCATCCCCAGGGTTACCAGTGAACCTACTTCTGTAATGGTGTCTCCTAACATCAGTCTTGCCCTACAGAGAATGGTACCCACTGAGATTTTTAGTGATGATAGCAGCGTCCTTACCGGCACACTCCTTGTTGCTTTAGTTAATGGAAAGGCCTCTGGGCCTTTCCGTGGAACAGCATCTGCTGGGTTTTCTGGACTTACATGATGTGTCACTCTAGCTGCTCACTTCTTCCTTCACTGGAAGGAAGAAGCTGCTGGATTCTTCCTTCACTCTTCCTTATGGCTCTTCTGGCATTTCTACCTCATTTGTGTGACCATCGCTTGCTCCATGCTTCCAAGAGTCACCTCAGCAGCATGCTAATACCGCCTCTTGAAATTCTTGTCAGGGTGTTGCTATGAGCTGAGCTTTGTTTCCCCATAAATTCATATGTTGAAGTCTTAACCCCCAGTACCCCTGAATGTGATTGTGTTTGCGGAGAGGGCTTCAAAGAGACAACTAAGTTTAAATGAAGTCATTATGGTGGGCCCTAATCCAATATGATGGGGGTCCTTAAAAAAAGAGAAGATTAAGACACGGACACACACAGAGGGAAGACCATGTGAGGACACAGGGAGAAGATGGTCATCCACAAGCCAAGGAGAGAGGCTGCTGACACCTTGAGGTCAGCCTTCTGGCCTCTTAGGGCTGTGAGAATATACGTTTCTGTTTAAGCCACCCGGTCTGTGGTACATGGTTATGGCAGCAGAAGCAAACTAAGAAAGGTGTTGCATCTCGTAGGACAGGAGAACGTTCTCCTGTTGATAAACTGATCTGGAGGCCTGAGGGGCCAGCACCATCATCCTTACCTGTTTCCTGCCAGTACATGTTGCCTGGGCCCCGTGGCTCCTTCAGGGTCTATCTGTTTTCTTCCTTGAAAAGCCCAGCATTTCCCTGGCTCAGTGCCGATGCCTCCTTCTGGCGGACGGAGCCGAACACTGAAACTGTGCCACCGATTTTGGGAGCAGCCCTGGGATCAGGTGTGCTGTCATTAAAATGTTTCTTCATCTTATCTCCAGAATGTAAGTCTCTTCCGTGAAGGGGATGCTATCCTAGAAGGCTCAGGCCCTGCTCGGCCATTGCTGTCTCTCAGACACCAATTCTCGGAGCCTCCACCTGCTGCTGGGCTGTCATCAAGCCAGAAGCGACACTGAGACAATCTAGCTGTCATCGGCACATTGGGAGCTGATGAAGGTGAATCAGGGGAACTGCAGACACAGACACGACGGGCTCACGCAGTTTTTGAGCTGCACATCCCAGAGCCGACCACAACAAAAGCTCCAAAGAGGAAAGGTCAAACCCATGAAGTGCTATTTGTTTTCACTGAAACTTCATCCCTCCCACTTAACACCCGTCTAACCAGCAACGGAATCAATTACCACGTGTCAGCCCGAAATCTGACACAAGAAAGAAAAGAAGGACACAACCTCCCCTGGGGGGCGGCAGGCGGGCAGAGGGGACTGGAGAGTTAGAAACCTCGGGGCGGGCAGCCATGAATGAGCCGCTCTCTCCTGTAATTAAGGGTGGAAGGCGGCCTGAGATTCTGATCCCTTCCTTCTCTCCCTCTGCCAGCCTTCCAGCCAGATCAGTTTCACCCGTTGTACTATTGGGTGTTTCTATCTCGAAGGGTGGTCAGCAAGCCTGCGAGGTTATTCGACTTCGGTTACATAAGTTGCTGCATTTAATAATTGAAGACCCAGAGGTTCTAGACGTTTATTCTGTTATCAAGCTCCAGGAGGGAGAATTCTTGGCAGATCAAGTTCGGCCGCCATGCCAATTTGAGCTGATTGAGTTGCTGCATTTCTCAGCCTTCTGTTAAATGTGGTGTCAGCTCGTCCAAGAGCGTCCGTTTCAGGTGATGTCATTCACTTGCTACCTTTATGCAAGTCTTGAAAAAAGGACTCCTTGGGCTGCTCAGGCAGAACCCACAAAAGTTCCTTGGGTGGATCCCATGCACTGTGGATGTCAGTGAACCCGGTGCCGATTTGCCAGCTCTATTAAATCAGATGCTTTTAGTTTCCCAGAGGTAAGTTTTTGTTAATCAAGGAGGCCTAAATTCTTAAACTTTGATGAATAGGGTCCCGCGATGAAGAACTCTCTTGTCTTCAGGTAGAGCATTAGATGGACATTTCTTGTAAATGGCCGCGCCTCTCAGATTGCTGTACCATATTGGAATGTTCAAAGTGTGAGCACTGATTACAATGAAACATCGGGTACAGAAAGCAGGAAGCGTGGCTCCAGGTATCCTGGTGGTCATTAGAAGATATTTCCATTTATCAGCAGGGATTCATGAAAGGCAATTGTTGTTGCTCATGCAGGTGATTCAAGCTGTCAGTGGACTAGTAA
Organism: Tursiops truncatus; assembly: GCF_011762595.2. NCBI lineage: Eukaryota > Metazoa > Chordata > Mammalia > Artiodactyla > Delphinidae > Tursiops > Tursiops truncatus. The sequence continues at coordinate 134,801,938 of NC_047037.1, read as the reverse complement.
GTAGCATGTTAGTGAATGAATCTTGAATCGTCATTTGCTGCAGTTATTAGTTTTCTTTGGTCTTATAATACTGATATCTCCTTATGATACTACTTTCAGATGATTTCTTCTAATCTAAATGGTGCTCACTTTGGGGGTCTTCCATCTGTAGAGAGAGACACGTGCGCTTTCCTCTTGGCTCTCTCAAAGTGACACCAACTACACGCATGGTTTTATTTACTGCCTATATCCTAATGTCCCTTACATCTTTATTATTATACCAGCTCTTCACTTCCCTAGGCTCAGCTCTGCACCTCCATGTCTGAGTGGAAGCTGTCCCTCTGGCTCCCAGACCCCTTGAATGCAGCTCTGGCCAAGTGACATCCATCATCTTTCCCCCGTTTGTTACCTCCTCCACATCTATTCTCCATTTCAGATGTGGGAGCGAAATCCCAGGGGTCACTTAAGCTTGAAACCTGAGATACTTGCTTGACTCCCTTGTCTCCTTTATCCCACACATCATCAGATGTTATTGATTTTGCCTCCTAAATATTTCTCACGTTCGCCCCTCTCTGCCATTCCTGCTACTTGGTCCTATTTTACGCCTCCATTCTTTCTTCCTTCCTATTTTGACAGCCTCTCAGAGTTCTCACCTCTGTGGCTTTGCTCATGTTTTCACCTCTGGCTAGAGTGTGCCTCTTTTTTTTCTTCCTCTTTTTAACCAGTGAAACTTAAGACTTTAAGACTCCAATCAGACATCACTTAAAAAAAAGGGGGGGGGACATCAACGTCTTGTTTGCAAAAATCTGCATTTTCTCTTGAGTTCTCTCTCTTCCTTAATTCTATCTCTGTCGCTCCACCTCTCCCAGGTAGAAAGTTTTGGATCATCCTTTGCCCCCGAGATGAGATCAGTTATTTAATACTGAATTGTATCCTTTCTCTTTTCTGTCTCCACCCACCTGATGTTCATGTAAGCTGGTATCCCTGGCTCCTAGCAAATCTTTCCATCCTATTCTTTGCAACTTTCGTCCTTCTGCTTACCATCAGATTCATTCATCAGATTCATTCATTCATTCTAACCTCCTTCTTTGGTCAAAACCTTCTTGGGACCCATTTTCTTCAGAGAAATTTTGTAACTCCCTGGCTGGTATTTGGAGCCCTTTACAACCTGACCCTAATTTACCATTTTAGTGGCAGGTGATATCCCTGCCCCCTGACTTCTAGTGTACACCCCCCTCCCAACTACCCGCTGCCTTAGGGCTGTGTCGCCCTTCTCCTGAGTTTGGCCTATGGCCATGCTGTTCTTTCTGAGACGTCATTTCTGGGTGTTGAGATCCTTCTTACCTCTTAAAGCCTAATTTATATGGAAATATCATTCGAAGGATTACTGATTGCCTTTTCTTTGCAGTCTCAATGAGTGTATAGTTTTCTATTTATCACAGCCTGCCCAGCATTACGGGCACTTAGGTATCTATTTTCTTTTAAGTTTTGGACACCCCAGGGTGTATTTCATCACCGTTTGTACTCCTCAGTACTTCCATTTAGCAGTTCCTCATTAAATCCATTGCAAGAAATGGAGAACTACATACTTTAACTATATATTTAAAAAAGAGATCTTTTTTCAAAAATAATTGTGGTATAATTGTTATACAACATTATGTTAGTTCAGGTGTGCAACACAATGGTTCCGATATTTGTGTACATATTGAAATGATCACCACAAGAAGTCTAGTTAACATCCATCACCACACATAGTTATAGACTATTATTTTCTTGTGATGAAAACTTTTAAAATCTATTAAAAAGAGAGCTCTTTATTTTCAATTGTGTGTTCACTTTTTAGCCTTCACTATCACTTCTAAAATCGTTTTTAACACTAAACACACACTGAATATCTTTTGTCTTTCTAAAAACTGAGTCCAAATGCTTGCTTTGAAAACATAAGGTAGCATTCATATAAGTACGAAAGAAAAGCGTTTCTGAATTGTTGATTTAAAAACAATCATCTGATGGATTTCAACTTTATGTTTCCAACTGGAACCCATATAGACAAAGCTTGAATCAGGTGCCATGCTGTTTCTCTGGTTTGGGTCAGGCATGGCTCCCACCCTAAGGAATTTGCTTTGTTTTTCTTTTGCAGGGGCCTCTGATGTTCAGGGAATGGATCAGTGGAAATGAATAGCCTAAACTATATCTTGCTACATAATAAATTAATGTCGGATGAAATACACACACCGTATATGTATGAATGTGAACATGTGGAAAACAGATGATTTTTCGACGTGACTAACATGCTCATTAGGCATTTTTAGCAAAATTCTCCACTAGGCTCATGGTCCTGAAGTTGAAATGCAAGAAGTTGACTGTCTAGCATGCTCTTCAGAATCCTGAAGTTTAACTTGGATCCCTTTGAAGTCTTTTATTATGAAGGATGAATCATTTCAACATTTTGCTACATTCAAAGGCCCTCAGTAAAAGATAAAATCAAGTGCCTTACTAATCAAGGAGACCACAGATGATTGGAAATCAGGCGAAATGTGACATGAGTGGTAGTACTAAACCCAAAAACCTGTCTCAATCACTACAAATTTCAAAAGAGTTTGGAAACATTTAAAAATGTAAAAACATGCACACGACTGGTTTCAGAAGCCATTTGGGAAATGTTTGCTATTTGTAATAGAAATAAACATTTGATACTTTTCTCAAGCGAATGTTTTATAACAGAGTTTGGCATCACGAAGCAAGGATGGAGGATGGTCTTCTGTCCCTGCCTATTTGTGAGCAGAGATTCCCAGGATAGGTCTGGGTTTGGTCCCCATGTCTGTGTCAGCCACTGATGGGACAAAACTCATTTTTTTAGGGAGGTGGGTCTTATGTTCAGGCGGGGAGGGTTTTACCCAAGGGCTACGATTTGAGGGTTCTTGGCAAAGACTGCCGAGGTCCCAACTTACCGTTCATTCTACCCTCAACTCCCTGAGACAATGTCTACGAGATGACCAAGGCCTAAACCTGCACTGCAGAGGGCTCAAGACTGAAATGCCAGCACCCCCAAGAGGGGCACTAGAATAAGTTCACTGTGGGAAGCTACAAAGAAGAGCTGCCCAGCCCAGGGGCCAGTGAGAGCCGAGAGATCGTGAACTGCTCCAGTGAACAAAGCAGGCGAGGTGTCAAGACTGACCAGGGCAAGGATCCAGATGGTGCCCTGAAAACAACAAATTCCAGAGAGGTTTTGAAAGTGAAGAGCAGCAACATCCTGATGTCTTATCATCTAGTTTCCACAGTTTTAAAAATTTTTTAAATAAATTTATTTATTTATTTTTGGCTGCATTGGGACTTTTTTGGCAGTGATATTTTCTTTTCTGCATCTCACTCTATTAATTTATTTAACATCTTTAGTGGAGTATAAATCCTTTACAATGGTGTGTTAGTTTCTACTGTATAACAAAGTATATCAGCTATACATATGCATATATCCCCATATCTCCTCCCTCTTGCGTCTCCTTCCCATGCTCCCTATCCCAACCCTGTAGATGGTCACAAAGCACCGAGCTGATCTCCCTGTGCTATGTGGCTGCTTGCCACTAGCTAGCTATTTTACATTTGGTAGTGTGTATATGTCCATGCCACTCTCACTTAGACCCCAGCTTACCCTTCCCCCTCCCCACGTCCTCAAGTCCATTCTCTAAGTCTGCGTCTTTATTCCTGTCCTGCCCCTAGGTTCTTCAGAACCATTTTTTTTTTTTTTTTTTTAGATTCCATATATATGTGTTAGCATACAGCATTTGCTTTTCTCTTTCTGACTTACTTCACTCTGTATGACAGACTTTAGGTCCATCCACCTCACTACAAATAACTCAATTTCCTTTCCTTTCCTTTTATGACTGAGTAATATTCCATTGTATATATGTGCCACATCTTCTTTATCCATTCATCTGTCGATGGACACTTAGGTTGCTCCCATGTCCTCGCTATTGCAAATAGTGCTGCAATGAACATTGTGGTACATGATTCTTTTTGAATTATGGTTCTCTCAGCGTATATGCCTAGTAGTGGTATTGCTGGGTGGTATGGTAGTTCTATTTTTAGTTATTTAAGGAACCTCCATACTGTTCTCCATAGTGGCTGTATCAATTTACATTCCCACCAACAGTGCAAGAGGGTTCCCTTTTCTCAGCACCCTCTTCAGCATTTATTGTTTGTAGAGTTTTTGATGATGGCCATTCTGACTGGTGTGAGGTGATACCTCATTGTAGTTTGATTTGCATTTCTCTAATAATTAGTGATGTTGAGCAGCTTTTCATGTGCTTCTTGGCCATCTGTATGTCTTCTTTGGAGAAATGTCTGTTTAGCTTTTCTGCCCAATTTTTGATTGGGTTGTTTGTTTTTTTGGTACTGAGCTGCATGAACTTCTTGTAAATTTTGGAGGTTAATCCTTTGTCAGTTGCTTCATTTGCAAATATTTTCTCCCATTCTGAGGGCTGTCTTTTCATCTTGTTTATGGTTTCCTTTGCTGTGCAAAAGCTTTTAAGTTTCATTAGGTCACATTTGTTTATTTTTGTTTTTATTTCCATTTCTCTAGGAGGTAGGTCAAAAAGGATCTTGCTGTGATTTATGTCATAGAGTGTTCTGCCTGTGTTTTCCTCTAAGAGTTTTATAGTGTCTGGCCTTACTTTTAGGTCTTTAATCCATTTTAAGTTTATTTTTGTGTATGGTGTTAGGGAGTGTTCTAATTTCATTCTTTTACATGTAGCTGTCCAGTTTTCCCAGCATCACTTATTGAAGAGGCTGCCTTTTCTCCATTCTATATTCTTGCCTCGTTTATCAGAAATAAGGTGACCATATGTGTGTGAGTTTATCTACGGTCTTTCTATCCTGTTCCATTGATCTATATTTCTGTTTTTGTGCCAGTACCATACTGCCTTGATTACTGTAGCTTTGTAATATAGTCTGAAATCCGGGAGCCTGATTCCTCCAGCTTCGTTTTTCTTACTCAAGATTGCTTTGGCTATTTGGGGTCTTTTGTGTTTCCATACAAGTTGTGAAATTTTTTGTTCTAGTTCTGTGAAAAATGCCGTTGATGGTTTGATAGGGATTGCATTGAATCTGTAGATTGCTTTGGGTAGTATACCCAAAGTATAGTCATTTTCACAATGTTGATTCTTCCAATCCAAGAATATGGTATATCTCTCCATCTATTTGTATCATCTTTAATTTCTTTCTTCAGTATCTTATAGTTTTCTGCATACAGGTCTTTTGTCTCCTTAGGTAGGTTTATTCCTAGGTATTTTATTCATTTTGTTGCAGTTGTAAATGGGAGTGTTTCCTTAATTTCTCTTTCAGATTTTTTGTCATTAGTATATAGGAATGCAAGAGATTTCTGTGCATTAATTTTGTATCCTTCTACTTTACCAGATGCATTGATTAGCTCTAGTAGTTTTCTGGTAGCGTCTTTAGGATTCTCTATGTATAGTATCATGTCATCTGCAAACAGTGACAGCTTTACTTCTTTTCCAATTTGGATTCCTTTTATTTCTTTTTCTTCTCTGATTGCTGTGGCTAAAACTTCCAAAACTATGTTGAATAACAGTAGTGAGAGCAGGCAACCTTGTCTTCTTCCTGATTTTAGTGGAAATCTTTTCAGTTTTTCACCACTGAGGATGATGTTGTCCATGGGTTTGTCATATATGGCCTTTATTATGTTGAGGTAAATTCCCTCTGTGCCTACTCTCTGGAGGATTTTTATCATAAATGCATGTTGAATTTTGTCGAAAGCTTTTTCTTCCTCTGTTGAGATGATCATATGGTTTTTCTCCTTCAATTTGTTAATATGGTTTATCACTTTAACTGATTTACATATATTGAAGAATCCTTGCATTCCTTGGATAAACCCCACTTGATTATGGTGTATGATCCTTTTAATGTGCTCTTGGATTCTGTTTGCTAGTATTTTGTTAAGGATTTTTGCATCTATGTTCGGCAGTGATATTGGCCTATAGTTTTCTTTCTTTGTGACATCTTTGTCTGGTTTTAGTGTCAGGGTGATGGTGGCCTGGTAGAATGAGTTTGGCAGTGTCCTCCCTCTGCTATATTTTCGAAGAGTTTGAGAAGGATAGGTGTTAGCTCTTTTCTAAATGTTTGATAGAATTCGCCTGTGAAGCTATCTGGTCCTAGGCTTTTGTTTGTTAAAAGATTTTTCATCACAGTCTCAATTTCAGTGCGTGTGAGTTGTCTGTTTATATTTTCTATTTCTTCCTGGTTCAGTCTTTGAAGGTTGTGCTTTTCTAAGAATTCGTCTGTTTCTTCCAGGTTGTCCATTTTATTGGCATATAGTTGCATGTAGTAATCTCTCATGATCCTTTGTATTTCTGCAGTGTCAGTTGTTACTTTTCCTTTTACATTTCTATTTCTATTGATTTGAGTCTTCTCCCTTTTTTTTCTTGATGAGTCTGGCTAATGGTTTGTCAATTTTGCTTCTCTTCTCAAAGAACCAGCTTTTAGTTTTATTGATCTTTTCTATTGTTTCCTTCATTTCTTTTTCATTTATTTCTGATCTGATCTTTATGATTTCTTTCCTTATGCTTTGTTTTTTTTTTTTGCGGTACGTATGCGGGCCTCTCACTGTTGTGGCCTCTCCCGTTGCGGAGCACAGGCTCCGATGTGCAGGCTCAGTGGCCATGGCTCACGGGCCTAGTTGCTCCGCGGCATGTGAGATCTTCCTGGACCAGGGCACGAACCCGTGTCCCCTGCAATGGCAGGCAGACTCTCAACCACTGCGCCACCAGGGAAACCCTGGGTTTTTTTGTTCTTCTTTCTCTAATTGCTTTAGGTGTAAGGTCAGGTTGTTTATTTGAGATGTTTCTTGTTTCTTGAGGTGGGATTGTATTGCTATAAACTTCCCTCCTAGAACTGCTTTTGCTGCATCCCATAGGTTTTGGGTCATTGTGTTTTCATTTTCATTTGTTTCTAGGTATTTTTTGATTTCTTCTTTGAATTCTTCAGTGATCTCTTGGTTATTCAGTAGTGTATTGTTTAGCCTCCATGTCTTTGTATTTTTACAGATTTTTCCTGTAATTGATACCTAGTCTCATAACATTGTGGTCAGAAAAGATACTTGATACGATTTCAGTTTTCTTAAATTTACCAAGGCTTGATTTGTGACCCAAGATATGATCTCTCCTGGAGGATGTTCCATGAGCACTTGAGAAGAAAGTGTATTCTGTTGTTTTTGGTTAGAATGTCCTATAAATATCAATTAAGTCCATATTGTTTAATGTATCATTTAAAGGTTGAGTTTCCTTATTTATTTTCATTTTCGATGCTCTGTCCAATGATGAAAGTGGGGTCTTAAAGTCCCCTGCTATGATTGTGTTACTGTCAATATCCCCTTTTATGGCTGTTAGCATTTGCCTTCTGTATTGAGGTGCTCCTATGTTGGGTGCCTAAATATTTACAATTGTTATATCTTCTTCTTGGATTGATCCCTTGTCCATTATGTAGTGTCCTTCTTTTTCTCTTGTAAGAGTCTTTATTTTAAAGTCTATTTTTTCTGATATGAGAATTGCTACTCCAGCTTTCTTTTGATTCCATTTGCATGGAATATCTTCTTCCATCCCTTCACCTTCAGTCTGTATGTGTCCCTAGGTCTGACGTGAGTCTCTTGTAGACAGCATATATACTGGTTTTGTTTTTTTATCCATTCAGCCAGTCTGTGTCTTTTGGTTGGAGCATTTAATCCATTTACATTTAAGGTTGTTATCGATATATATGTTCCTATTACCATTTTCTTAATTGTTTTGGGTTTGTTATTGTAGATCTTTTCCTTCTGTTGTGTTTCTCACCTAGAGAAGACCTTGAGCATTTGCTGTAAAGCTGGTTTGGTGGTGCTGAATTCTCTTAGCTTTTGCTTGTCTGTAAAGGTTTTAATTTCTCCATCGAATCTGAATGAGATCCTTGCTGGGTAGAGTAATCTTGGTTGTAGGTTTTTCCCTTTCATCACTTTACATATGTCTTGCCACTCCCTTCTGGCTTGCAGAATTTCTGCTGAAAGATCCACTGTTAACCTTATGGGACTTCCCTTGTATGTTATTTGTTATTTTTCCCTTGCTGCTTTTAATATTTTTTCTTTGTATTTTATTTTTCATAGTTTGATTAATATGTGTCTTGGCGTGTTTCTCCTTGGATTTATCCTGTATGGGGCTTTCTGTGTTTCCTGGACTTGATTAACTATTTCCTTTCCCTTATTAGGGAAGTTTTCAGTTATAAGCTCTTTAAATTTTTTCTCAGTCCCTTTCTTTTTCTCTTCTTCTTCTGGGACCCCTATAATTCGAATGTTGGTGCATTTAATGTTGTCCCAGAGGTCTCTGAGACTGTCCTCAGTTCTTTTCATACTTTTTCTTTATTCTGCTCTGTGGTAGTTACTTCCACTATTTCATCTTCCAGGTCACTTATCCGTTCTTCTGCTTCAGTTATTCTGCTTTTGATTCCTTCTAGAGAATTTTTAATTTCATTTTTTGTGTTGTTCATCATTGTTTGTTTGCTCTTTTGTTCTTCTAGGTCCTTGTTAAATGTTTTTTGTATTTTCTCCATTCTACTTCCAAGATTTTGGATCATCTTTACTATCATTACTCTGAATCCTTTTTCAGGTAGACTGCATATTTCCTCTTCATTTGTTTGGTCTGGTGGGTTTTTGCCTTGCTACTTCATCTGCTGTGTGTTTCTCTGTCTTCTCATTTTGCTTGACTTACTGTGTTTGGGGTCTCCTTTTCACAGGCTGCACGTTCATAGTTCCTTTTGTTTTTGGTGTCTGTCCCCAGTGGCTACGGTTGGTTCAGTTGGTTGTGTAGGCTTCCTGGTGTAGGGGACTGGTGCCTGTGTTCTGTTGGATTAGGCTGGATCTTGTCTTTCTGGTGGGCAGGACCATGTCTAGTGGTGTGTTTTTGGGTGTCTGTGACCTTATTATGATTTTAGACAGCCTCTCTGCTAACGGGTGGCATTGTGTTCCTGTCTTGCTAGTTGTTTGGCATGGAGTGTTCAGCAGTGGAGCTTGCTGGTCATTGAGTGGAGCTGGACCTTAGCATTGAGATGGAGATCTGTGGGAGATCTTTCACCATTTGATATTATGTGGAGCTGGTAGGTCTCTGGTGGACCAATGTCCTGAACTCGGCTCTCCCAACTCAGAGGCACTCAGCTGCATGGCTCAGAAGAAAAGGGAGAAAAAGAGAAAGAAAGAAAGAAAAATTAATGCAGTAAAATAAAATAAGTTATGAAAATAAAAAAAATTGTTTAAAATAAAATAAAAAGTAACAGAAAGAAAGAAATAGAGCAACCAAACCAAAAAAACACATCCACCAATGATAACAAGTGTTAAAAACTATAGTTAAAGAAAAAAACCAAAAAGCAAAATGGACAGACAGAAGAACCCTAGGAGAAATGGTGAAAGCAAAGCTATACAGACAAAATCACACAAAGAAGCATACACATACACACTCGCAAAAAGAAAAAAAAATCTGTCTATATATAAAAGCAAAAAGGAAGAGAGCAATCAATCAATAAACAAATCTACCAATGATAATAAACTCTAGATACTAACCTAAGATAAACATAAAACCAGAAACAAATTATATCCATAAAGCAAACCCCAAGTCTACAGTTGCTCCCAAAGTCCACCGCCTCAGTTTGGGATGATTCATTGGCTGTTTATTTGTTCAGGTATTCCACAGAGGCAGGTACATCAAGTTGATTGTGGAGATTTAATCCACTGCTCCCAGGCTGCTGGGAGAGATTTCCCTTTCTCTTCTTTGTCCACACAGCTCCTGGGGTTCAGCTTTGGATTTGGTCCCGCCTCTGCGTGTAGGTCGCCTGAGGGCGTCTGTTCCCACTCAGACAGGACGGTGTTAAAGGAGCAGCTAATTAGGGGGCTCTGGCTCACTCAGGCCGTGGGGAGGGAGGGGTATGGGATGCGGGGCGAGCCCGTGGCAGCAGAGGCCATCATGATGTTGCACCAGCCTGAGGCACACCGTGCGTTCTTTTGGGTAAGTTGTCCCTGGATCACAGGGCCCTGGCAGTGGCGGGCTGCACAGGCTCCCGAGAGGGAAGGCGTGGATAGTGACCTGTGCTTGCACACGGGCTTCTTGGTGGCTGCAGTAGCAGCCTTAGCATTTCATGTCCATCTCTGGTGTCCGTGCTGATAACCGCAGCTTGTGCCCATCTCTGGAGCTCGTTTAGGTGGTGTTCTGTATCCCTTCTCCTCGTGAACCCCGAAACAGTGGTCTCTTGCCTCTTAGGCAGGTCCAGAGATTTTCCTGGACTCCCTCCCGGCTAGCTGTGGTGCACTAGCCCCTTGCAGGCTGTGTTCACGCAACCAACCCCAGTCCTCTCCCTGGGATCTGACCTCCGAAGCCGGAGCCTCAGCTACCAGTCCCTCCCCATCCCAGCGGGTGAGCAGACAAGCCTCTTGGGCTGGTGAGTGCTGGTCTGCACCAATTCTCTGTGCGGGAATGTCTCTGCTTTGCCCTCTGCACCCCTGTTGCTGCGCTCTCCTCCGTGGCTCAAAGCTTCCCCCCTGCCACCCCCTGTCTCCACCTGTGAAGGGTCTCCCTAGTATGTGGAAACTTTTCCTCCTTCATGGCTCCCTCCTAGAGGTGCAGGTCCCCTCCCTATTCTTTTGTCTCTGTTTTATTCCTTTTGCCCTCCCCAGGTACGTGGGGAGTTTCTTGCCTTTTGGGAAGTCTGAGGTCTTCTGCCAGCATTCAGTAGGTGTTCCGTAGGAGTTGTTCCACATGTAGTTGTATTTCTGATGTATTTGTGGGGAGGAAAGTGATCTCCATGTCTTACTCCTCTGCCATCTTGAAGGTCTCTGCACTGGGTCTTCATTGCTGCGTGCAGGCTTTCTTAATTGCGGCGAGCAGGGGCTACTCTTCGTCGTGGTGCGTGGGTTTCTCATTGTGGTGGCTTCTCTCGTTGCAGAGCATGGGCTCTAGGTGTGTGGGCTTCAGTAGTTGTGGCACACAGGCTCAGTAGCTGTGATGTGTGGGCTCTAGAGCTCAGGCTCAGTCATTGTGGTGCATGGGCTTAGTTGCTCTGTGGCATGTGGCATCTTCCCAGACCAGGGCTCGAACCCATGTCCCCTGCATTGGCAGGTGGATTCTTAACCACTGTGCCACCAGGGAAGCCCTTCCCCCCATTTTATAAAACTAGGAATTGAATCCCCACTTGGTGTATCAGGTAGGCCAGCTGTTTGTGTAGCCCAATCCCGCCATTGTCTTAGACTTGTTTCATTGTGTTAGTCCCTGAATCAGAAATCTTTACTGATCTACCTTTCCTTTAAGGGGAAGCTGGTGCTCAAAAACATCTAAAAACTGGCCCAAACTAACTCTTGCAGGCTTATGTCTTCTATTCCCCAATATTAACCCTTTACCAGAGTCACTAAATACATCTTCAGTCTGCCTGTCTCCGTACCATTGCTAGGGCCATTTACTCACCCCTGGAATGATTTTCCTTCTTGGCTCTTGTCCAGTGGAAACTTTGCCTAGACTCAAAGACCCTCTCACATCTCACCACCTCCAGAAAGGCTTCCCAGATCACCCAAGGTAGGTGAGATCGTTTCCTCTTTCATAACTCTAAGGAGTCCCCTGGCTTTGTCTCCTTCATGACACTCATGCCATGCTGTCTAGTGCTGTCACCCTGAGTGTACCTACTTAGAGTCTGGGCTCATAGACAATGAGGGACACTTTTTGTTTTTCCTGTTCTGTCCATCAGCACCAGGTACAATGCCCAGTGTGCACAGCAGCTGCTCAGTATGTATTGTTGAGCTAACTGGGTGAATTATGTCTCTAGGTAATTCTTGGTACCTAAAGTGTTTACATATAAACCCATTCATTCATTCATTCATCGATTCATTTTTACATTGACTACTCACTCCATCCAGCTCTGTGCTTGTCCCTGGAAATATAGCAATGTTCATTAAAGTCATGGTGCCTGTCTTTGCAGAGTTTATAACCTCTTGGGGGAAAAGAAATAATCACACAACTAATAATCATAATACTCATTGTGGCTTCCACTTACTGAAGGCTTACTCTTTGCTAGTCACTATATTAAGTACTTCTTCATATTATCTTACTGAGTTCTCCTGACTACGCTTGGAGACAAGCATTATCATCCTCTTTTTTTTTTTTTTTTTTTTTTGCGGTACGCGGGCCTCTCACTGCTGTGGCCTCTCCCGTTGCGGAGCACAGGCTCCGGACATGCAGGCTCCGGACGCGCAGGCTCAGCGGCCATGGCTCACGGGCGCAGCCGCTCCGCGGCATGTGGGATCTTCCCGGACCGGGGCACGAACCCGTGTCCCCTGCATCGGCAGGCGGACTCTCAACCACTGCGCCACCAGGGAAGCCCTATCATCCTCTTCTTACAGATCAGGGAATCGAAGCTTAGGATGTTTGTTAGGTTAACTGCCTAAAGCCACCTGGCTGGCGAGAAGAAGAGTGAGAGCTTGACCTTACCTGTATGACCCCAGAGCCTGTGATTTTTAACCACCACATAATTACTAATCTTACAGGGATGACAAATACCATAAATAGCATTGCGTTAGTTTCCTATGGCTGCTCTAACAAATTATCACAAATTTAGTGGCTTCGAACAACACAGATTGATTATCTCAAAGTTGTGGAGGTCAGAAATCCAACATGCTCTCACAAGGGTAAAGCCAAGTTGTGGTCATGACTGCATTCCTCCTGGAGTCTCCAGGGGGGAATTCCACATCCTTGCCTTTTCCAGCTTCTAGAAGCTTCCCTCATTCATTGACTCATGGCTCCTTCTTCCATCTTCAAAGCCAGCAACATCGCATCTCTCTGATCCACTTCTGTCTTCATGTCTCTCTCTGACTACAGATGAGAAAGGTTCTCTGCTTTTTAGGACTTATGTGATCACGTCTGGCTCACCTGGTTTATCCAGGGCAATCTCCCCATCTCAAGATTCTTAATCACATCTGCATGGTCCTTTTTGCCCTGTAAGGTCACATATTCACAGATTCCAGAGTTTAAGGTGTAGACATCTTTGGGGTGCCATTTTTCTACTGACCACACCAGGAGAGAGGTCGCAAGGGGAGCAGTCTGGAGGTACAGGCTACCCGGGAGGGACAGGAACCCCAGCCAAGGACTGAGAAGGTGTGAAGCCCCTGCCCAGTCACAGAGCTGGGGCCTTAGAAAGTCTGAGGGTGGCCTGATGTGGAGAGTGGGGGGAAATGGCCGCTGCTGAGGCTGGAGAATGTGCCAGGGGCAAGATCGTGAGGAATTCCCTCCCCTACCTGGCTGGCAGGTAGGGGAGGGAATCCATTATGGTTCTGGGAGAAAAGGGCAGTAAATACAAAGGTCAAGAAGGGGATACCATTGATTTCATTTTTCAGCTCATTCTGCTGCTGTGTGGAGAACAGATTGGTAGGGAACGAGAGTGGACACAATTCGGAGGGTGTTTCAGTAGTTCAGGTGGGAGATGTTGGTGGCCTGGACCAAGATGCTGGCACTGCAGAGCCAGAGGAGAGGTCTGCCTGGGCTCTTCCCCAGAGCGAATGGCAGGGCTGGGCGATTGCTTGGATGTGCTGTTAAGGGGGAGACTTCTAGGTTTCTTAGTGGGATCACTGGAGTCAGGGGGGGCATGGTAGTTGGAGGAAGACCAGGCTTGGATGGGAGTGGGATGGTCAGAGCCAGGTGGCTCTAGAAAGAGCAAAGGCAGTTGATAGAAGAAAAAATCCTCTTGAGGACAAGAGGCCAGAACTGAGTGGGTATAACCAGGGCAATATCTTTTACCAAATCGCTCATTTTGGTTCTTACGACTGAATATTTGTAGAGGCCATATTTCTTTAAGAGGACCCAAATGCATGACATTAAAATGTTTCCTGGAAAATTATGCAGACCAAATATTCTGACTGTTGGTTTGGTTTGATTAAGGGCAACAGATCTGTTATCATATTTCAGCCTTTCCATCGAAATAACCAAGTATTCTTTTTTATTTCCTCTCTCTCTTTCACATGGTACCTTTATGTGCACTATATATATATATATATATATATATTCATTTTGTTTTTCAGCTAATACATATAGAGGTGTACATTTTAACAGAATTAATATTTTGCAAAAAGAAGATTTCAGGAACCTATGTTTGACATAAGCCAATTATGGGATGAAACAAAAGGCAATCAACTCACCATGCAAGGTTGAATTAACAGAATTGCACACACGCTCGTGTAACTTAGCAACTTAATTTATACACCAGTCCTGGGATGAGACTCCACAGTCATCTTGTTTAGACCTCACAACGTGGCTGCATCTACTGACACATGTTAGGTTGGGAAGCTTGATATTAGAAAAGAATGGAGTGAATTCTCCTGGGGAGCAAGGACACTTCAGAATTTCCCATTCATCCCTGGGGACTGCGGTTGTCTGACGCATGGATGGTTGGATGCCCAGACTTCCCTGGAAAAACTTTCCTTGTGTTCTTCCCTTTAGACTGTTTCAGTGGTTCTCAAACTGCAGTGAGCCTAAGAATTACTATATAGGGCTATATTGGATAAAGGCATGTTTGATTTGCAATTTAAGACAATTCAAGGGTACTTTACACTTTAATTTTTGCCTTCTGTGCTGATTTTAGAACTTAAACTCTCTATAAATTCTTGGAACCTACTGTGACCTGGGGCAATAATTCCAAGTCTGATTTTGGGAGGTATTTCATCACCCTGCCTTTGAACAGTAGAAGGGCTGAAGTTACAGGCAGCCGGGAGATGCTCTACGTGAAACTGATTAAATGATTAGAAGGTGATAAGCACACTGGTCCTGTTTGTGGTAAAGTGATCCTGGCATGGCAAGACAGCGGATAATATTAATTATCAGATGCCAATGTGAGAACAGGGTTGGACCTAGGACATATACAATGAGATTCCTCATGAGGGACCAAGGCTGTCACCTAGTGCTGTACAAGCAAAGCCTTATTGTAGTTTGAGACAAGTGTTGGGAGAACCACACAGCTCATTTGCACCTAATAATGAATGCCACAGTCCAGACTCAGGCCACAGCTTCCTCAGCGGTCCCTTGTATAGTCACACCATCACCTGCCATATTACATGAATTTACTTTGAAATTTTGTGGCTTTTTATCATTTTGGTTATATTTATTTTAAATGTTAATTTATAGTTTCAGAAGTGTTCTAAGCAGAGGGAATCTATTCCCAGTTTTAGGTGCGTTCATATTTAAGACACATTATAAGTTAAACAACCGGGGATCTAATGCATTTGGTGTTGAATAGGAATCACTCCAGGAGTACATACTCCATCCTCAACACTTACTGTGCATCTGGGTATAAAGATGAATCAGTGGTAAAGACGGGAAATTTTTTCCTCTGTAAAGGGTCCATGTCTTGCCCAACTTAATGAAATAGTGCCTCATGCTATTCCTAAGAATAATGAGAAAGCATGAAGTGTCCTGCACAGCTGCATTTGTGTACACGTCAACTATGTGAAAATGGCATCAAATGTTGAATAGAAAAGCTCTCACTGGTTCTGTAGTTCCAAAGTGTTATCAAATATATCAGATCCTGAAACCTCGGCATGTCCTTAGCACACTCTGTATTAAACATTATGAAATCCACTTAGTAAAACAAACAAACAAACAAACAAGCAAAAAAACTCCATGTAGGGTGAATTTAACAGCTATGAAGATAAGTCTTGGTAAACAAAACAAAACAAAGAAAACATTGGGAAAGCTGTTGTCAGTGTAAACTTTGACCCTCAAGCCAAGATTCCCTTGTTAAGTATAAAGAAGAGGATAATGTCTGGGGCTTAAACTTTCTGTGGTCCCTCCACAAGCTGTGGGGAGGGATGTCTTCACACTGACCACATGCTCATCTTCAGACTCCAGCATCTCTCCCACTCATGCTCAGAGAGTGTTTGAGGAATGAAAGGATTATGTACCTCGAGGTGATTTCTATTCCGTGGCAAATGCATCACTTAACGTGTGACTCAGCTCACTGGCAGCTCTAGTAATTGAAGTGCTGCTTTCAGGCACGGGGGCTGCAAAACTTCTGCATTGATTATGAAATGGATTGCACAAGTGCTTTCCCAGGCTGCTTCTATGTTTCTGATTCATCATGATTGTGTCCATCCCAGCCTGGACCAGATGTATGTGCTGAATCCCATCTGCTACAGCCTTAGTCCTGCCCAGTCTTTGAGCCGGTTCTAACCAATGTACTGAACAGCCCATTTCCACTGGTGAAAGGGGCTTGGAATGACTTCCTTTTCCTTCTACCCTGAGTCTGGTGAGACCCAGGTGTCCTGCCTACCCCACGTGCAACCTGCAGCCTTATTTTATTCCACTCGCAAAAGCTTGGGTGAACGGTCCATTGATGAGTCTTTTTCCTCAGCTCCTGGTCTGTGCACTAATTCCCCACTGAGATTCAAGTCCTGCCCTGCCCCTGGCTAGGCATGGATTTTGTCACCCCAAGCCTTGCATCCTTCTATCTCCGTGAGCTTTTGGACCCCCTGGCACTGGCACAGGTTGGATTCCTGGAGGAAGGAGTGCATAGTGAAAAGCTTTGGCTCTCTTTCCATCTAAGTCTTAGTCTAGATCTAGGTCTCAGTACCTGGCAGAGTTCCCTCCCATCTGCATAACTGAGTTGACTTTTTTAACTTTATGCATTTTGCTCAAAGCAAAATAGTCCTAATTGCCCATCACTGAAACAAGAACTATAAGAAAAAACTCAATACAACAGGTATATCATTCATGTGGACTCAGAGGTGAAGTCCAAGCTGTAGGGTTGGCACACCTTTGGGGTATCTCTAAGCAATCTTACAAATGTGGTGATTCTAGTTTTGACTTTTGGTGCAACTCTAAAAAAATTAGAGTCTTTGAACTGGTTAAAAGTTTATAGTACCTCACCATGAAGGTTTTCATTAGTTTCTTTCTTGAGTTTTTGTTTTTGTTTTTAAGGTATTTTTCAGGAATGGTAACTACTGAGCCAACCAGTTCTCAGTCACTCATTCATTTGTTAGTCCAAGAGGGAGATACAGTTGCTCCTCCTATTAGCACCAAGCAATGCTGGCCATTGCCTGGACTTCAGGAGAAAGGAGAGTCCAGGGTGGGCTGAGCCATGGAAGTTCATTTGGTTTCTCAAGTTGATGTGGGCAGTAAAAAGAAACTGAGATTAAAATGTTCTAGAAGAAGTCTTAGGGGACAGTGAATTCTTGTTCTTTCTTCCCTCTGAGTTATCTCCCCATTGTTCTTTGGAAGAAGATAAAGTTTCTCCTCCATTGAAAAAGATCAAGTTACTAGATGAAAGGCATGGATGGGAATGTCCTTCGGCAGAGATTAATCATTTGAAACCTACTTTGAAAACTGCCACACTACCGGCCCTCACTCTTGCTCCTTTCTTTACTTTTCCGTGCCATCTTTGTGAATTGCTCTGCTCTCAACTCCCCACACCAGAACCTACCGTCCAGATGTACAGTTGGGTGTTCATCTTTAGATCAAGCTCCATCCTTTTCATGAGCAAAGCTATCTTCCTGTGGGCTCCTTGGTGGGATTTTGAGATGCCTCGAGAATTGGGTGAGTGGTGATGGTTTGTAATTGAAAGATGGATTGTTTATCAAACACAGACAATGCTAGCCAAGAAAGTAGGTTTTGGTTGTTGGGGATAGTGGATTGTAATAGTTTCCTTTCCAATTTTTTATAAGGAAGGTCAAATGCCGAAACATAGTAGGAGGAGTCTGAGCACAGGGAGAAGGCTGAGAGTTGGATGAGAATACAGGATCGAATAAGATTTGATGCTTTGAATACTTGTGATGTTCATAGGCTGTTCCAAAAACGTGAACTTTCCCAGCATCTTCATTCGTTAATGGAAAATTTGTGACATCTGCAATTGCATTTATCTTTAAATTTCCTTTCTAACCATTGTGTTGCATAGTCTGGTACTTCATTAGTAATGATTTTACTGACAGTTCCCTTAAACATTCTCTGGATTCAGGTGGAGGAAGATGGATTTTTAACTAATCTTTTTTGGCATAAACATATATCATATAGGAGACTTAACTATTCTTTCTATTTTTCATTTGTTTTCTTTGGTATTATCTGACATTAGGTTGTCAGAACAAATTAAGTGGTGACTGAGCAATAATTGCTTTGTGATATAAGAAGATGGGTAAAAATTGCTTTTTAACTCAGTAGATGCTCTACTTCCTACATCTAAAATATTTAGGTAGGCAACTGTGCATTGAGTAGACGGGACTGTGGATATATTTATGGACCTGGCCCATCTTTTGAAAATGGGGATTTGTACTGAATAATTTGTATTTGCCGACTTCATAGCTCAGGTTTCTGGAATCAGTGCCAACCTCCTCTTCCTGTTGTGCGATGCAAATGTGGTCCTGTTGTTAATGCTAGTCTTCTCTGTCGGCTGCATCCTTTCTTCAGACTACCCACTAGTATCCACCTAGGCTGCATCCGCCTCCCTTCCATCTAACTGAACTTTTAAGATTGTCTTGATTCTTTAAAAATACCCATTTCAAAGCCCAATTAGAGATCAGAGTGACAAACTCTTTAGAACCCTAGACTCAAAATGCATCAAGGCACACAAAAATGAATTTTCTATTATTATTTCAGCCAATTCCGTGGTGGATTCTGGGGGTTTTATCTATAATTTTGGAGTTGGAAAAATGAAGAAGGGCAGTCTTTTTTTCTCCCAATTAGTTCAATAGTTAGGATTCTTAGTGTTTCTATTCCCATGAAGACTGGCAAATTGGTTAATGGGTGGGACCTGGCCATGTTAGTATGGTCTTCATAAGTATAACTTGGTATAGGAAATGTAAAAAAATAGAAAGTTACCTTTTTATAAGAGAAGGAATTTTTTTTAATCAAAGTATAGTTTATTTGCAATGTTTAAGGTGTACAGCAAAGTGATTCAGTTATATTTATATATATAAAAATATATTCTTTTTCAGATTCTTTTCCATTATAGGTTCTTACAAGATACTGAATATAGTTCCCTGTGCTATATGGTAGGTCCTTGTTGTTTAATACAGTAGTATGTATCTGTTTATCCCAAATTCCCAATTTATCCCTCCCCGTGAAAGAGAGGGACGTCTGTTTGGATTTGACCAAGGAGAGATGTTCAGGCCGTTAGCCGAGCAAACTAAATTCTCTGGGTTAGAGTTTCATTGGGAGATCACCCCTTCCCAATGGGTAATTGAAGTGGGAAACGTGGATTAGCTTAGTTGTGTTTTCTCATTGTCTACACAGATGAAACCAAACCAGGAAGAAAAATGACACCAGACTGATTTTTAGCTTTTGTTCCCCAGATTCCTGTGGCAAATCTTAAAACTTCAAGTGCAAAGTTGGAGTCAGGCCTTAAAACTTGCGAGGTGTGTATGTGTATGTATGAGCGCGTGAGAGTTTTGGACCCATTTGTTGGAGGGAAATATGGCTCAGTTATTAGTTTAGAATTGTTTTGCTACACAGAAATCAATATAGATATGTACTTGCAAATTTTTGGATTGATTAATTGAACAAAGAATCAAAATGGATTGAGTGCCTACTCTGTGTTGTGTGGTTGGGTAGTGAAATTACATGGTGACACAACACAGGGCCCCAGGAGTCTGTGGTCTCAGAGGAGACAGATAGGAAATAATCAGGATGGAGAGTTCTGATAGAACTGGGGCCATGAGGGAAGAGGGTGTTACCAGTAAGTTCCTGCAGGGGATGAAGAGGATGAAGAGGAGATGAAATACAAGTGTGTCTAGGGGTAGTGTAGCTGAGTCATGGAGGGAGATGGACAAGAAGTAAATGACCTACAAAGGGGCAAGTGACTGTGTCAAATGACAGCCAGGTTGAGGCACTGGAGGTCCTTCTTGGTTGGATTTGGGAGTTCCTATTGCTCCTAATATTGAGGAAGTGGCTTGTAGCATAATATTTCTCTTTCTCAAGGAATATTCTATTTGAATTAATGAATATTTAATCCCAGATAGCTGGATAGTTTGGACTTTGACCTTTTTCTTAAAGAATTATCTGGCTATCTGGAAATTACTTTTTACCCTTCAATATCTAGATAGTACATGAACAGCTGACTTTAGAAACTCTTTGGATAGAGTTGAGAGTATCACACCGTTTTCCATATTGGCCCTGGTGTGTCAGATTATATCAATACAATGCCTAATATTAAATGGCCCATGGATTCCTTATGTAAATATTTTTAGGTGGGTCATCCTTCTAAAATAATGTGAAATTCTCTTGTGGTATTTGATTTAGAATTTTTGTGTCTATGTTTATAAGATCAGTCTATAGGATTTTTTTTTCTTTCTTTTTTTTTTTGGTTTGTCTCTTTTCTGGTTTTGTTCAAAATTAGACCAGTTGTATAAATGGTGTTGGTGGCAAGCTTTCTATAATTTCTATGCTCTGACATGATTTATACATTATAAAAATAATCTATTCCTTATTTAAGAGTATATCTAAAAGCCTGTTATGGGTTATAACCTCTTGGAAGTAAATTGTCACTTTCCCAGCGTTTCTATAGTTTTGGTTTATCTGAGTGAGTGAGATGTTTTTGCTTTTATTTTCTTTTCTTAAAAGAATCCGTCATTTCTTGAAGATTTTCAAGGGGATTAGCACAGAACTATACAAACTATGCTTTTATATTTTTAAACCTTCTTTGCATTTGGGGTCATTTCTGTATTTTTTCATTTCTCTAGGTATATTTTCATTTCCTGATTTTATTTTCTTGTTTTGAGTGACTAGAAATATGTGTGTATTTGTTTACATTTTCCAAAAAATCTGTTCCAGGATTTACCTATTAATTCTATGGTTTAACAAAACTAGTATTAAACATTTTTTCTGCATCCTATAGATATGCCTGGGTTTTGCATTGAGGGCTAGTTCTTTTACTTTTTTCTTTTTTTTAATACTAAGAGAATTTAAATGTGCACTTTCCTATGAGTACTATTTGATCCTATCTCAAAAGTTTTGATAGTTTTAAAATATTACTCATTTAAAAAAACTCCACTTGTTGGTTTAATTTTTCATTCAAGGTTGTTTAAGAGAGTGCTTATTAATTTCTATGTAGTGGCTTCCTCTTTTGCTTAAATATTATCACTCATTTCTTATTATTTTTGCTTCATATTATGATGCTATGGTAGTCAACAGATGTTTATTACAGTTGTGTATTCATTTTGGATTCCATCTTTATTGATATAAAATTCCAGTCCTTGTACTGTTTAATATTCTTCTTAATATTCAACTTTGTCATAACTAATTTCCATACTTTCCTACTTTTTAAAGTCTACCTTAAAAATTTCTGTAATAAATCTTTCTGCTCTCTCTTTTTCTTTTAAATTTTCCTGTTCATTTTATTTCAATGTATCTCTTGAGAGCAGAATATGTTTGATTTTTAAAAATCCAATTGGATCATCCTTTAATGTTTTTATTTATTTTTGCCATGATATTTATGGTTTTTTGAAGAGTTTTTCCTTCTTTTTAATGTTTTCTGGGTTTTTTTTTTTGAGTTCTTTTTCTGTTCTTATTTTTTACCTTTACATTGTCTGTGATTTTGAGTTAATGTACTCTAGTTTAAATTTTACTCGTGGCTCTTTAAGTTAAAAAAATTTAAAATATGTATTTCTATAATAAAATTAAGAATGAGATAATATTTAAAAAAGCTTTCTGTGCCAAGTAAGAGATTTAATGTGTTTTTATTCCCCTTTCTCATTTCTGAGATTTAAAAAATATAACCTGTGTTTTTAGATTTGGATTATTGATATTCAATGAGTATTTTTTTTTTTTTTTACTATTCCTTATTTTTAAGAGGTATTTTACACTTATTTTTAGTTTGATCAGCACTTTTATAATCTTTATTTGGATCACCTTTAATGGATTTCAATGTTCGCCACCAGTCCTTTTAGTTCACAAAATCTTAATTTTTTGAATCATTTCTTGATTATTCGGTGTATTTCTCTTAATCTTTTTGTCCAGTTTAAATTTAGACAGAACTGTAGTTGCATTTTCTGTTTGTTTTCAGTGTTATGGAAGGGATACCTGAAGCTGCTTTAATTTTTGTTCTGTTGTAAATTACTTCTTTTTCTTTCCTTTCCCCGCCCGCCCCTGCCTGCATGCTTATATGCCCTTTTTCTCCATTTATATGATTTAAGAGTTGTCAGAACGTGTGTTGATGGGGGCTGCTCTCATCAATTTAGGTTGGAACGTGGTGAATGAACCCTTTTCCTCCACATACTCAGGTGTTTTTTGAACTCTAACATTTTTTGTAAATTATTTTAAATCAAAACTTTCCTTTCAGCCTTTCTGGCTGAAATACCTCCTCAAGAATTCATGGTATTTAAGTTGACAGCGTCAGTTCTGGGGATCTGCCATCTTCTTGGTCTTCATTTTTATCTCCTTATCTCTTCGCTTTCATCCAGAGCACCCAACTCTTCTCTTCATCACAGTTTCAGTTTTCTACGTGATGCAGTCTGCCTTTACCAGACACGAAGCAGATATTTGACTTCAGATGGCCAATGTTGTTGGTGTCTTAACATTCTTCTGGGTCTCACCAGCAACCCTTTGGATTTTGTCCACTTAATTTGCACTCCGCATTTTGGTTCTTTCTCCCAGATCTCTGCTAAGTGGGATCCTCTCTTTACCATTTGCTTTCCTGACACTTTGAACTGGCAGAAGGTATGAAAAAGTATGATGCGCACATCTCCTTCTACTGAAGTCCTTGACTCATGTCAGCAGTTGGCACTGCCCCTCCCAGCATGAAGGCACCCTCACTGGTCACCCCTTTTCTGCCGTCCCCAAGTCATTGGCTTAGTTTCCTTCTTCAGAATAAAGTATAAAGTGAGGCTCTGAAGGGATTATAACTACCTAAAATCTTGCGTCCACACGACATGGGGATGGCTGAGCTGTTTTCTGTTGCGTACAGAACTCGGTTTCTGAGCGCAGAGGCAGAATGAGCAGCTGAGCTCCAGTGGAGCAGCTGTTGGCTTTGCCTGTCATATTAGCACCACTGCTTCCATATTCTGGTAATAGTTTGCCTGCCAATCATAGTTTCACTCTTCTTGTGGGGTTCCCCCTTTTCTATATCTTCTTTTCCATATCTTGTTTTCTCCTTTGTGGAAACTGGGAAAGACTGCATTTTTAAACCAGAGGTCAGTAGCCACGGACTTTTCATTTCAAAGGTGATTTTCCCCTCTAGCCATTATTCGTTTGTGACGGATCCCAATTAGTCAGAATTCTCTTTAAAATGTTTATAAATGCCATAAGACACACAATGGCAAAGGTGAGATAACATTCCTGGAATGAATCAGGCTGAAGAGTTTGTTTTCTGCGTACATCGTATTGTAGAAAACTTGATATGATGAGGGGTCATGACTTGTCTTAATGCAAATAAGTCTGGTTTGGGAATCAGAAATCTAGACTTGACCTTTACTGCCCTATGGGGCTATGGGCTTCTGTTTCTTCACTCATAAAAGGAAGAGGCTGGACTAAAAGATTTCTACCGTCCTGTTGACGTGCATTCTACCTATTTTGTAATTATCATAATACATATTGCATGCTATTTCATTTCTCTGTTCAAAAGCCTGGGACAAGAAGATGCTACTGCTTGGTGACAGGAACATGGAAAAGTATGTTTGTGGATAGGCAGGAAGTGACTTGCCTTTGGGTGCCAGATCTTAAAGTGTATCTTTATTTCTTGCATTACTCCATTGGGTGGACGAGGGGAGGCGTTGCATGCCAAAGCAGGAGATTTTTCTTTAAGGAAATTAAGGCTGACCAAACAAGGGATTGGTTGCTATTATCAGACACTAATGGCCCCTGATAAGGGGTAATCAGATAGCCCGAAAGGCAGAGTTTAGAGTTAAGTAACCAGGCTCCCTTTATGCAGGAGATATGGCATGACTGTGCTTGGAATGGATTCCTTTCTCTGTAAATTTTTAATCAGCTCAAAAATTTTCATGGAACAATTTATTCCTTTCCCCTCCTCCCTTTTACTTAGCTTAATTTGACCTTGATTTGGTGGAAATGTGAAAAAAAACATATTTATGAAACAATTACTACTAGCCAGGGGTCTTTGTGCACAAATCACAAGACTTTTTATATCTTTTTTCCCCCCATCACTGTAATAGCCTGAAGTGCCGTTTGGATGGGCTTTTCTTAGCCAAGCGTGTATGATTTTTGGAATTGATCTGTATGATTCGAAATATCAGGTTTCAATGGTCTTATTGCACATTCCTTTAAAAACTGCATTTGTCTGGCCTTGGGGATTTGATGCCGTAACCAGCAGAGGGATACTTTCTGACTCCCCCTGGGGAGAGGAACACTTAATTTTGATGTTATTTTATGGAGAATCCGTCTCTTCATTTTAAGTCAATGGGACCTCAAATCTGTCCATGACTGGGGTGGAGACTTATTACATACACTTTAGGCCTGCATCCACAACTCATTGCATTTCCTCCTCTGGACTCAAGTCACAGGGACATGGATACCAGGATCTTTTCTTTCCCTGGATACTCTGTCAGCCTCATATCTGGGCCAGTATCACTCCTTGCCAGCCAAAGTTATAGGCAAAGCGTAGTGAGTTTTCTGGAAGCAGATTTGGAGGTGGGATTTGGTGTGTAGCATATTTTTAAGGAACAACAGGTAAAAGGAACAGTGGAGAAGTAGAACTGGGCAGGAGACACCCACCTGTGGTACAGGCCTGACAATACCTCCGTCAGCCTAGAGGGGGAGCTCTAGCGTGAGTAGTGTGGTTACAGGAGCCGACTTTGGCCTGAAACGCTTGTTCCTCCATAGACTGCTCTGGAAGGCCGTGACCTCGGGTGGGGTCTTTCTGTAGCTCAGACAACTCTGAAGGAATTGACAGCTGGGGCAACAAGCCCTTCTTTGAAGGAGGATCTGTGTCGGCAGCACATCTCCATGCCCATCATATATCTCCTTTCCAATGACCTATCCTTTTAGTGGAATTAAGTTATATAGGACCTCAGGAGTCTATGAAGTCACTGAAGATGCATGGAATGTGCTTTAGATTAGCATGGAACACTTAGATCACGTTTTCCTATGGAAAAGGCTTTTACACAACTCTGACTACTTGATTCCTCTAGTGACATTGCTACAGACAGGGCACCCCGTCTTTAGGCAACTTAACCGTAAATGAGCTGGTGACATACAGTGTCCACTTCCTAGCTGTTCACCTTGGACAGGTTGACCTCCTAAGGCTGTGGTTCCGTCATCTCTAAAGTGGGCGGGACTGATCAGTCCCCATATTGTATAGGGTTATTGTAAGAATTATAAATGAGAACATATGCTAAGTATCCTAGTACAGCCTAAAGTAAGGGTTCAATATGGGAACTGGACTTTGAAAAGAATATTTATTTCTTCAACCAAGTTTTTGAACATCTATGACAGATCAACCAAGTTTCTGAACATCTATGACAGATCAGGCATTGAGCCATGCACTTCCTTTCCATGACTGTTGAATTCTAAATGTAGTAGTTTGCTATAGGTCCGCCTTAACAGAGCACTGCAAGCTGAGTGGTTTAGAACAACAGAAGTTTATCGTCTCTTGGTTCCAGGGGCCAGAAGTCCAAAACCAAGATGTGGGCAGGCTGTGCTCCCTCTGAAACTTCTAGGGGAGGATGCTTCCTGGCCTCTTCCAGCTTCTGGTAGCCCCAGACTTTCCTTGGCTCGTGGCAACATAATTCCAATCTCTGTCTCCGTCCCCGCATCATCTTCCCTCTATGTGTATCTATCTCTATGTCCAAATTTTCCTTTTCCATAGGACACCAGTTATATTGCGTTAGGATCCACTCTAATGACCTCATCTTAACTCGGTTTCCTCTGTAAAGACCCGATCTCCAAATAAGGTCACATTACAAGTACTGGGGCTTAAGAAATCAGTATATCTTTTTTGGGGACACACTTCAATTCATAACACTCACAAATCTCTATATGGTAGGTGTCATTATTCACATTTCGTAGGTGAGTGAACTGGAACTCAGAGAGGTCAAGTAACTCCCCCAGAGTCACACAGCAGGCAAGTAATGAGAGAGGAGGACCTGAATCTAAATCTCTTTGGCTCCGCAGAGCATATGCCCTTTCCACTAAAATGTTGTTGCCTCCACATTAGAAACTTCTAAGTGAACTAGGAGAGATTTGAAGTTAAGGGATGAATTAGTCTCAAATTGCTGCAATAAAATTTGTTGTTATTAGGCAAAATAGCCTAAATCCACAAGAAACTTGTGTGCCATTTTGTTCAAAAACAAAAAACAGAAAAACTCTAATAGCTGTGAAAGGCACCTACAACATGCCTGCCCTCGGCAAGGGCTTCCAAACCTGGTTATACCATTTCCTCCTCTTACCCCTAATTCCTGGCACCTGGGACTATTTCTAATTGTCCAGGCCTCAGCTTTATACCCTGAAAAGAAAGTTGGCAATTTGTGATCCATAAACTATGACATGAGGTCAGTTAAAAAGTATCTTGTAGCTTGCTTTAGTAATGGTAGTTATAACAACTTCAGCTACTCACACTTTACTTATGTAGTTCTAATAATAATGATATACAACTTTATTTGAACATCTCTTCTGTGCCAGGCACTTAGGACCTGTTAGTGATGTCACCGAGAGTTTCCATGTGGCATGGCGCTGTCTAGGGAAAACTGTTTTCCTTTACTCTCACACTTCACTTCTGGCCACTAAATTTGTGTGAGTGTGAGTGCTTTTTCCCACACTGACCAATCTCCACCACCAGCTGGGTGTCCTACAATTCAATTCAGATCCCACAAGACTTTCCCCCCCCACCCCAACTTAAGATGCCAACTGCAAGTCCAGGTTGTCACTTGTGCTTCGAGCTAACCAGCTATAAATCAGAGGTTCCCATGACCCCCTTCTGAGTTCGATAATTTGCTAGAAAATCTCACAGAACTCTGGAAAAATAGATTACTTGCTGGACTACTGATTCATTATAAAAGGATACAACTCAGGCACAGCCATGTGAAAGATGCTTAGGGCACGGTATGTGGAAAAGTGTGCGAAACTTGCATGCCCCTTCCAGGCACATTATCCTCCTGGCGTGTGGACGTTCACCATCCTGGGGCTCTTGGAACCCCATAGTTTCAGGGATTTTCATGAAGGCTTCATCACCTCGGCATGATCAGTTGTTAACTCAGTCCTGGAGTGTGGGGAGGTAGGGCTGAAAGTTCCATGCTTCTCATCATGGCTAGCTCTTTCTGGTGACCAGCCTTCATCTTGAAGTCATCCAGGAGCCCACCAAGAGTTGCCTCATTAGAACAAGAGATGCTTCTATCACTTAGTAAATTCCAAGGGATTTAGGAGCTCTACAGCAGGAATCAGAATCAGAGACCAAATATTAGCACAGAAGGTGCTCCTAGCCTCTACGTTGCTCAGGAAATCACAAAGGTTTTAGGAACTCTGACTGGGATCTAGAGATAAAGACCAAAATATATATTTCTTATTGTATTATGACATCACAGGTGCTGAGAGGGGAACTCTGATTCTGTTGTTGTTTTGTTGTTTTGGTTGACTATATCTTCCTTACAAAATGTTTCCCTACAATTAATTTGAAAACGATCAGGCATCTCGCAAATACATCATTTCACTCTGAATTTCTAATGTCAGGAAGTAAAACAGAATGGGCTGTTGTATAGAGGAAGGGTCAGCAAATAAAGGTCAGCTGGCCAAACTTAGCCCACCACCTAGTTTTGTAAGTAAAGTTTTATTGGAACACGGCCATGCTCCTTTATTTATACCTTGTCTCTATGGCTGCTTTCATGTTACAGTGAAAAGTCAGAGGTGAGTATTTGCAACAGAGACCTTCTGGCCCACAAAACCTAAAACATTTATTGTACGGCTTTTTACAGAAAAAGTTTGCTGCTGCACAAATAATGAAACTAAAATACAGAGGAGGAGGATGTTGGTTTTGTGCAGTATGGCAAAAGCGGAAATCCAGTATTAACACTTTCCTGCTAAAAAGTGTTTAATTGCTAGGGTCATGTTAAAGCATTAACTGAATAAAGCAAATGAGGTGTCTGTAGATGCATGGGTCACCTCACATGGTAAGTCTCAATCCATTTCAGATGAACTGAAGTTGAAGTGGGATTTTTAAAAACTGGACTTAAAAATGCCTTTTACTTTTCATTTACCTAATGATGCTATACCTCTTTTCATGTGATTCTTTGCCACCTGTATATATTTGTGAGTGAATGGTGTGTTCAAATCTTCTGATCATTTTTTAATTGAATAGTTTGTGTTCTAATTATTGAATTTTTTTAAAAAAAGAGATATACTGTGATGATTAATATTATGTATGATCTTGGCTAGGCTAGGGAGCCCAGTTGTCTGGTCAGACACCAGTCTAGAAGTCACTATAAAGGCATGTTTTAGATGTGATTAACATTTAAATCAGTAGGCTTTGTGTAAAGCAGATTACCCTCCATAATGTGGGTGGACCTCATCCAATCAGTTGAAGGCCTTAAGAGCAAAGCCTGTGGTTTATGGAGGAAGAAGAAATTCTGTCTTTCTCCAGATTGCAACATAGAAATTCTGCTTGAGTTTCCAGGTTGTTTGCCTTCCTTGTAGATTTTGGACTCAATGCTGCAACATCAACTCTTACCTGAATCTTCAGCCTTATCGCCCGTCCTACTTGATTCTGGACTTGCCAGCCCTCAAAATCACATCGGTCAATTCCTTAAAAAGCTGCTCGTTTTCTCTCTTTCTATATATCCCATTGATTCTCTTCCTGACTAGAAAGCGGACCATAAAATTCACTCATCCCCAGGTGATAATCAGAAGAAATGGCTGTCAAACTTGGTGAAGACCAGAGGAGAGAAAATGCCAAGGACCAGTTGTGACAAGCTCCCGAGATACTCCGTGCAGGTTTTCTGAGAGAGATTCGCTCTGCTGTGGTTGTCCTGCGGGGGGCCCTAAGTGGGAGAATGTTAAGCTGTTAAATTGATCTCTCTAAGTGTGTGTTTCTAGGTAGACTGTAATTTGCTCTTCTTGGTTATTTTGTGCCCAGCCAAATGCCTGGTTCCTCCTTGGTGCTCAGTAACTTTGAATGAAAGAAAATATATTTGAATGAAAGAAAGAAGATGAGAATTCTAAGTCCTGTCATCTATTAATGCCCTTGTAATGTAGCTGGAAGAATCTATGTTTTGACGATAACATATTAAAAAATTTTCCCTGGGATTCATCCATTATTCAGAAGGCACCAGCTTAATACAAATGCAGAATATCAGGGAAAATTTTTTTGAACATAACACAGTTTTTTGCCAAAGTAACTAACAGATGTTGGCTGACAGATTCAGTGGAATACCCATGGACGCGTCTCCATTTGACAGAGGAACTGGAAACACTGATTTGTTCTATGCTCTCCACTCATTGGCTGAATCAGTCCAGAACTACATTCACACCACTTTAGCCTCAATCAATAAATGATGAAAAGTTACTATGTTTGAGTCCGGCAGATTGCACCTTTCTGAAGCTAGGCTAGCACCAAGGTTGTATCAGAATGATTCCAGGGTGGTTTTCTCCTTCACTCTGTAGACAAGCCTCATTCTGTGCAGTGTCAGATATAGTGGAGAAAATAAAAACACAAGAATAAAAATTATAGTAATATTTTTTCATCATGTTCATAGCAGCATTATTCACAATAGGCAATAGGTGAACGTAATCCAAATGTCCATCGATAGATAAATGGATGACCAAAATGTGGTCTATACATAAAATGGAACATTATTCAGTCTTAAAAAGGAAAGGAATTCTGACACATGTTACAACATGGAGGAACCCAAGAGGACATTATGCTAAGTGAAATAAGGCAGACACAAAGGGACAGATACTGTATGATTCCATTTAAATGAGGTACCTAGAGTAGTCAATTTCATAGAAACAGAAAGTAGATTGGTGGTTGCTAGGGGCTGGAGGAGGAGTGATGGGAAACTGTTTAATGAGTACTGAGTTTCAGTCTTTTAAGATGAAAAGAGTTCTGGAGGTTGGCTATACTGAATACTACTGAACTGTACCCTTGAAAGTGGTTAAGATGGTAAATTTGATGTTATGTGTGTTTCACCACACTACAAATTTTAAAAATTAACAAGGAAAATATGGTAATAATTTTAACAAGAGCTATCACTTTTTTCTATATTAACTATATGCCTGACCTTTCATGAACATCTTTTGAACAATCATATGAGTTAAATACTCTCATGAGTCCAAGATGGAGGATCAAAGCACTTACCTAACCTGGCCAAGATCAAGATCTATGTCACCTGGAATACCGAACTGCTTTTGACCAGAAAAGGCAGGATTTCAAATAAACAGGACTGGGGCTTGGGTGAGGCAAGTGAGGCAATTGGTCCTGGCATGAAATTTAAGGGGGTGCCACAAAGCTCAGTAATCAAGACAAATGACATTGTGGTGCAATCTTTAAAAAGATAAAAGTTAGTATAAAAATCTATGGTGAACAAAATATGAAAATGTAAAATAAAGACAGGATCTAATAGAATGAGGGAAGGTTGTTGAGTAATTGCAGGGTCAATCCTGCAGAGAAGTCACTTATTACAGTCAGGATAGTTTCACATCACTGACTGAACATTAAAGGAGTGCCACCCAACCATTTCAACATGATCAGATATTTGTAAAACTTACAATAAAAACCGATGAAGAAGAGCCCTGTGAACCTGTGGAAAGAGAGAGAAGTTTAAGCACAACAGGGTGAAACACTGTTAGAAGGAGCCAGAGCTTTGTAATAACTTGGTACCACATTCAGAAGGCTTAATTTCAAGAGATATTTATCCCTATGATAGCTGGTAATACTGCTCTAATAAGTCCTGTATGTTGTGCTTAAGATGAAATTAATCGGGGTTTTCTGAGTCTGTGGGATGTGCTGGAACCATGACACTGTTGGGACTCTGCCACTTACTAGCAGGGGGCTGTTTGGAGGGTAATTAACCTCTCTGGGTCCTAATTTCATAATCTTTAAAATAAGGATCATGCCTGCTTTGTCGACTTCATAGAGTTCTTGTGAGGATCAAGTGAGATAATGATTGCAATAGTGCTTCATAAAACTGCCGTGATCTGCAAAGTTGGCAGATCTTTCAAGGTGAATTCTTTTTTGAAGCTAGATTAGGGAGCCAAAACTAATATCCATCTTATAGACTGTATCACGCAGGATTTTTCTGTGTATAGTTATGTTTGGAGGGGTGGGGACCTGATTCGACTTATGGTCTCTCTGAATCCACATGTTATTGACAGATGAATCAACAAATTGATACAAAGTGGGTAAAGATTTTAACACTGAGAACTGGCAGGAGATTGTTTATTTTGGGTGTTTTACACAGGGAACTGTGTTAAAAGGTAGATAAGGTCTTCAGATATGGCTAAAGGTTGAAATGAAGGACAAGAGTCAGGCTTACATGTTGGATGGCAGAGAGATAAAAACATTCTTGGTTCAACCAAACTTTTTGTTGAGTGAGATTAAGCTGGTTCTGGGTACCTGGGAACAGGTGGAGAACCTGGCCACAGGTGGATGTACCAAAGAAATGGGGGGTCATTTAGTCATCATCTCAGAGTTTGGTGATTCACTTGTAGGAGCAAAAATGTACCAGTGTATCATCTATCATGGACATTTAAAAAAGTATAGATAAAGTGTTTTGGAAAAACGCACTATGTCTACTATGTCATAAATATATTTATGTCAAAATAAGATATCGAAGAACCTATTCACACATTTCAAGCCCTTGAAACTTTTTAAAGGCAGAAAGTATAAGAAAGCAAGCCATTTGTTGAAGGAACAATATTGAAAGATCTTTAAGTAATACCTCTTTGACCTTAAGTCTAAGCCATCTATCTTGAACTAGTATTGGTATTTGGCTGCTGGAAATGCTTGGCAAGGTAGAGTGTTCTGATTTCATTTGATCTCTCATCATACCAGGCATTTGATTTTTTTCCCCCTGAACTATAGAGCCTTGGATTTGGTGGGTTCCACCCAAATTTCAACACTGACAGAGCTTTTGTATTAAGCTAAGAGTGGGAGATTGTTTGGACAAATAATTCATACCCTTTGCTGGGAAGGAAAGATTTGTTTCAGGGAAGAGATTATCTGTGCGTGCGCCAGGCATGGGGGCCTTAGACCTCAATTTGCTGGTGCATTAGCCTGTGCATTAAAGGAATTGCATTTTTATTGGATCATGTCAAGCTGTTGATTGGAAAAATAAAAGCGACCTTTAAATTTTTCACCAGCTGTAGCAAGATAGAGATGGCACATCCAAAGAATGGGCTGGATATGGTGAACGATTAATGATACCATTGTTCTCCCAGCCCATCCTATGAAAAGAACCATCCATTTCCTCAATTGCTCTGACCAGGATTGGCCCTGTGCATTATGTAAGGTGAGCTGTGCCTCCTTGTTAGGATAGAAAGGTCTTAAAATGCCTCTCTTCTAACTCTTCATTCTACTATCCTTGCAAGTCTCTAAAACTAAAGGTACAACGTAATGGTGGGGTGGGAAGGGAGGGCAATAATGAATCTAGGAAGATGAAGGTGGTGTACCTTTAAAGTGATATGTCTGTGCTCTTTATGGCAAAAGAAGACATCAGTTAGGTGGTTCTGTAAAAGGTGAGTAGCCATGGAGATGGAAAGGAGTTGGAAATTAAGACAAATATCATCTAGACCATGACCTACATGTGATAAGGCCCTTTCCCATTTTTATACCAGAAGCATTGATGAACTCTCCAGAGTCATTGTATTCCTAGAGTAAAGGGCTGGCAGGACCATGTAAGAAGTCAGCCTTTTCCTTAGTGCTTGGTGGGTTCTCAGCCCTCATATTTCTATGCCACCTTCATTAGATTTACGCACAGCATGCGATGTAATTTCTTATCTTTCTGTCTTCCTCAGTGCAGCAATTGGTACATGGAGTTACTTGGAGGCAGGTTTTGCACTCATCATATCTAGAAACTTTTTTTTTTTTTTGCGGTACGCGGGACTCTCACTGTTGTGGCCTCTCGCGTTGCGGAGCACAGGCTCCGGACGCGCAGGCTCAGCGGCCATGGCTCACGGGAACAGCCGCTCCGCGGCATGTGGGATCTTCCCGGACCGGGGCACGAACCCGTGTCCCCTGCATCGGCAGGCGGACTCTCAACCACTGCGCCACCAGGGAAGCCCTAGAGCCTTTTTATAAATAGGAGCACTCTATTATAAATATGGCTGCTTTCCAGTTTTTTTTTTTTTTTTCCACAATCGGTTCTTTTTCTGTTATATCAGTATGAAGCGTATTTTGACTGGAGGTGGGGGAAATATGATTCAGTGTTATCCTAACAAAAACCAAATAATTTACTGCAAACATGTCTTAATCACAAGGATGAAGCCGATAGGCAAAATTATTCTCCTCTGTCACAATCGCCTTATTTTGATTTGTGGTATATATAAATGGAATGATTAAAATGAATCTGAACTAGACATTGTGATTTAAATTCTGTCAACTTGGTCTGTCTATAAAGAAGTGGTTCTTATACAAAGTGAAATGTTCTTTAGACCTGAGAATGAAATAAACACAATTTAAAGTTTCCATAAAATTCAACAATCAACTGTTCGTTGATGAAGCTGATTGATTGATCTCCTTTTATTCTAGTTTCTTCTGTTATTAATGAAAAAGTTGGGGGCTTTTAACAAGCATCAAGTCACCAATTACATCATCTGTTACAAAGTAGGGAAAGGAACTTCTTCTCCTAAGTAGAATGCAGAAGGTCTTGGTCAATGCTTTTGCTGCAACAATTAGTAAGAAACAGATAATTTATAAATTTACAAAAAGCCTATTGTTATAGGCATCAGAAAGCTAGAAAAGCAATGAAGACTAGCTAAACTAAACTTCCAAGGAGAGAATCCTTCTAGGGTGAGCTGGCAATCAGAAGCTATTCTTCATCCCTCTGTAATCATTTGCCAATTCTGGATGTGGGGTGAGAAACAAAGACCCTTCCCCAGAAAAAGAGGACTTGCAGCAGACACTTGTCTAGTCTCCCCAGTAAGATATTTTCAAATTTTGAGGCCTCATTGGATGGGAGGACAGAGAGCTAATTTGAAGACTTCTGAAGGGCAAAACTGAAACTCTCAGAATCTTTCAGGGCCAAGGAGACAAGGGCCCCATCAGGATCTCAGTAAAAAGCTAGGATGTCCATGCCCTAGAAGTTAAAGAAAAAGCAGGAATTCCCTGACTTAATGGAGGAAGAAATTAGGGCAGAAGAAAGTTTCAAAGTGATAATGGCTGAGAATTTTATCCAGCTGAATCCATAGGTTCAAGAAATTCATGGAATCTTGAGTAATGGAAATACACACAGAGGCACCTCATACTGAAACTGCTGAAAACCAAAGTAAAATCTACA
Organism: Tursiops truncatus; assembly: GCF_011762595.2. Taxonomy (NCBI): domain Eukaryota; kingdom Metazoa; phylum Chordata; class Mammalia; order Artiodactyla; family Delphinidae; genus Tursiops; species Tursiops truncatus. The sequence continues at coordinate 134,767,548 of NC_047037.1, read as the reverse complement.
ATCTTAAGAACAACTAGAGAAAAAAGACATAATACCTTTAAAAGATCCAGAGTTACGACTGACAGCTGGATGTTTATGAGCAACCGTGGAATCCAGAGGACAATTTAAAGTGATGAGAGACAATCACTGCTAACCTAGAATTAAGAATATTTTTCAACAATGAAAGTGAAGTAAAGATATTTTTAGACAAATAAAAGTGGAGAGAATTTGCGGCTGGCATGTTTGTATTAAAAGAGAAACTTATTTTCTCCAGGCAGAAGGAAAATGATTCCACACGATAATATGGAGATGCAGGAGGAAATGAATAATATTAGGAGGGATAAACATGTGGCTAAGTCGAAATAATTCTTGATTGTGCAAAGCAATAATTGTAATGTCTTTGAAGTTTAAAATAGGTGCAGGAAAAATGTGTAATAATAATAAAGCAAAAGTTGGAATGGAGGTAAATGGAATTAAACAGTTCTAAAGTTCAGAATTGGGATGATAAAAATTATATTATATGTTAGACTGTGATATATCAAGAAAGCATGTTGTAATCATTAGGTTAACCATTAAAAGAATAGTAAAAGAATACATAGCTAGCATGCTAATAGAAAGAAAATAAATACAGTACTTAAAGTATATGACTACTAAAAGATGTGGAAAGTAAAACTAGCATTCGATGGATGCTTTTTGCCTGTACCCCAGGTACTGTTACCTAGTTGTCCCAGGTAATCCTCAGCATCTCTGTGATACCTCCCTTATCATTTCCATTTGATAAATGGAGCAACTGAATTTGTTGGGATTCTTAGTTGGAAACAGAAGAACATACACCAATGTGCATAAAGAGAAGCAGAACTTAATATAGGATTTATTGGAAAGCTCACAGACCCTTGTGAGGGTAGACAGTCTTTGTGAAGACTCTGCCACCTTCCCAGAACACAGATACCACAGTTGTTTATCACTCATGCTGGAGGCCTCTTTTGCTTTATAAGCTGGAGGCTTCCATTGTCTCTCTCACAAAAGACAAAAATTGTGGGGAGCTTATGCTTCCCTAAGTTGCTTTCTACTGCACTGAAGTCTCTTGAGGGTGCATCTGATTCATCAAGCCTAGATCACATGCTACATTTCAATTGCAAGGAAAGCTTGTAAAATGAGTTCTAGCTTATTCATAGGGGAAGTAGGACTGCTAAGGGAGAAACTTCCATAAACACAGGCAGAGTGTTCAGAAATGTGTTGGGGTGTGTGTGTGCGTGTGTCTGTGTGTCTCTGTGTGTGTACAAAGATGACAGATATCCACTACAGGAAGTGAGGCTTATGGATGCCGAGTGCCATCTAGGGGTCTCCAAACATTAAGTGATGGTCCAGAGGTTGGAGCCCAGGACTATTGGCCCCAGAGTACGAAACACTCTGAACTGTCATTCATTAGATCCCCTCTGGGTTTGTGAGACACACTATATATAAGGTATTGGGAGGATGCCAGTACTTCCTGAATGGCATATCAGGACTGACAGGCTAGGGTTGGAGATAGAGCATGGACCAGGAAGGTGTTTAGTTCTGTGGCAGTAATGCCCTCAGCTCGTATTCCTGTTGGTACCTGACACCCCAGGAGCTGCACTTTTAGAAACCTCCACATCAATTGACGGACAGCTCCTCACATCTTAGGTACTGTCTATTTCTACTCAATTGTCTGTGTGAGAAAGAGAATCCAAAGACAAAAAGAAAAATTCTAGCTATCTAAGAATTAACAAGTGAACCACCAAGGGAAAATGGATTTTTTTCTGGTTCAGTAACAAAAACCATCTTATCCCAGATTAAAAAAACAAAACAAAACAAAGAAGTGTTGTGGGTAGTCAGCCATGGGATCTGAGTGTGTGTATGATTATTTTAACCCACAGCACATAATTAAAAACACTACTTTGATAAACTGATCTGTTAGATCCTGCAGATAATATGAAGGCATTTTGTGAGGAGAGATTTTTCAGACTAATGGATTTATTTCTGTTTTATTGATAATAATGACTTGTGTTTGCAGAACACCTGGCTATTCTCAGGCTGCTTTCCTATGGTGTCTCTTTCTCTGACTTACTCCTCTCGGCACTGGCTGGTGGGCAGTATAATTTCATTTGATATAGGAGGAAACAGGTTGTAGGTATGAAAGAATGTTATGCTATTATGTATCAAGGGGACACTCTGTTTTCTCATTTTAATACTTAGTGTATTATCTTTTTATTTCAGTTTCTATATTTTTTCTAGTACTAGGAAGGGGGATTAGAGGATATTATCAATAAACCATTGGTTATTCATCAGCCTCTCAACAAATATATTTATTATCATAAGGATCAAATTTGCATTTTCTATGTGGGACATATATACTAGTGTTTTCTTATCCCTATCTGATTGCATAGTGGCCATACTGTGCTGCTTTTAATTGACATTGGTGTCAAACCAATAGCAGATATCAATTAAAGAAACATACTGAGATTAAATCATAAAAGAAAACATTGGAGGTAGAGTTAGTATAAGTTGATATTTTGGGTTTATTACATGGTTAGAGGGGCTCTATTTCATACTATTCTGGACATATGTTCTTGCTCTCAAAGAACAGTCTCAAAAGGCTGTGTGAAAGACATTTTCTTAAATGCCCCCTTTTCAATAGATAAGTCTTGCTGCCCTCAACTTTTAAAAATTTGTTTACTTTTTGTTGGTTTGAAATAAGAGGAAAAGGGTCAGAAACATAAAACATGCATGGAACAGAAGGGAAGTATGAGAACATGGGTGTGAATGAAGTTGATCAAAAACAGTAATGAGGGACTTCCCTGGTGGTTCAGTGGTAAAGACTCCGCACTGCCAATGCAGGGGGTGCAGGTTCGATCCCACATGCTGTGTGGTGCGACCAAAAAAATAAAAAACCCCAAAAAACAAAAACACAAACAAACAAACAAAACGGTGGTGAGAAGGAACAGGAGATGCACTTACTCTCCAGCTGAGCTTTGAATTAATTATTATTGTTGTACATTTCTAGGGCACTGAAAGTGTAACTTGTTGCTATTTGATAAAGACGTTCTGCCAGTCCCTTACCTCCAGGGAAATAATAACCCAATGAAATAAAATATCTGATTCAAGAGGGAAAATTACATGGCTTAAAAGAAATCAGGAGGCAGAGTCAAGATGGCAGTGTGGGAAGATGTGGTGTTTGTGTCTCGCCACAACTAGGGCGCCTGCCGGAGGCTGGTAGGGGATCCTGACACCCAGGGACATGGAAGAACCCCCAAGCAAACAAGTAGGACATTGGGGGACTGAAGGGGGAGGAGAAGTGGAGGCTGGATAGGACCAGCGCCCCTGAGGGGTGGCTGAGAGGGGGGAGGGGTTCCCAATCCTGGAGGGACCCTTGGGGGCTCAGATCAGGGGGGAGTGCGCCCAGCGTTTCCCCTGCCCAATCAGCTACGGAAGTCTGCCTTGCTCTCAGGCCATGTCCTACGCCTTCAGAGGTCCCTTCTGGGCCGGGTTGGTCCTGGGGGCCTAGGAGGGAAGCTGGGAGAGGACAGGAGAGGCAGGCAGGAGAGGCCTTCCAGGACTGGAGGAGTGGGAGAGGAGTGGAGGGTGTTTGCCCATCCACTCGAGCCTAGGAAGCCTGCTGGGCTCCCAGGTTGGGTCTCCCACACTCTGAGACCAGAGGCAGGAGGCACACCTGGGCCCCTTCTGTTCTGTTGAGCCTAAGCTCCACCCCCCACACCCCCTGGGACCTTTTCCAGCCCAGTGGGTCCTAAGCATAGACCTTGCCCACCACCTAAACCTCGCCCCTGCTTACGCCCTGCCCTCCACAACCAAGGCCTTTTCCACTTTTTTTTCTCCTCCTCATTTTTACTGTTGTGGTTCTGTTTTACCTTCCAGTTGTTGTTTCATCTATATTTTTATTTTTATATTTTTTCTAACATATCTGTTAGTTTCCTAGTCTAATTTTATTTTTTACTTTGTTATTGTTCTCTCTTTTTTTTTTTTTTTTTTTTGCTGCCCCACATGGCTTGGGGGATCTTGGTTCACGAGCCAGGGGTCAGGCCAAGGCTCCTGTGGTGGAAGCTCTGAATCTGAACCACTGGACTAACAGAGAACCTCAGACCCGAGGGAATATTCATCGGAGTGAGGTCTCATGGAAGTTCTCATCTCAGCACCAAGACCCAGCTCTACCTAACAGCCTACAAGCTGCATTGTTGGAAACCTCAGGCCAAACAACCAGTAAGACAGGAACACAATCCCACACATTAAAAAAAAGGAAAAAAAAAAGATGAGACGGCAAAAAAATATGTCACAGAGGAAGGAGCAAGGTAAAAACCTACAAGACCAAATAAATGAAGAGGAAATATGCAATCTACCTGAAAAAGAATTCAGAGTAATGATAGTAAAGATGATCCAGAATCTTGGAAATAGAATGGAGGCACGAATTGAGAAAATACAAGAAATGTTTAACAAAGATCTAGAAGAACTAAAGAACAAACAAACAGAGATGAACAACACAATAACTCATGAAAAATACACTAGAAGGAATCAATAACAGAATAACTGAGGCAGAAGGACGAGTAAGTGAGCTGGAAGACAGAAGAGTGGAAATAACTGCCGCAGTGCAGAATAAAGAAAAAAGAATGAAAAGAATTGAAGACAATCTCAGAGACCCCTGCAACAACAATAAATGCACCAACATTCGAATTATAGGGGTCCCAGAAGAAGAAGGGGAAAAGAAAGGGACTGAGAAAATATTTCAAGAGATTATAGTGGAAAACTTCCCTAACATGGGAAAGGAGGTAGTCACCCAAGTCCAGGAAGCACAGAGAGTCCCATACAGGATAACCCTGGGAGAAACATGCCAAGACACATATTAATCAAACTAACAATTAAATTCAAAGAAAAAATATTAAAAGCAGCAACAGAAAAACAAAAAAAAAAAAATACAAAGGAATCCCCATAACGTTATCAGCTGATTTTTCAACAGAAACTCTGCAGGCCAGAAGCGAGTGGCAGGATATACTTAAAGTGATGAAAGAGAAAAACCTATAACCAAGATTACTCTACCCAGCAAGGACCTCATTCAGATTCGATGGAGAAATCAAAAGCTTTTCAGACAAGCAAAACCTAAGATAATTCAGCACCACCAAACCAGCTTTACAACAAATGCTAAAGAAACTTCTCTAGGTGGGAAACACAAGAGGAGAAAAAGACCCACAAAAACAAGCCCAAAACAATTAAGAAAATGGTAATAGGAACATACATATTGATAATAACCTTGAATGTAAATGGATTAAATGCTTCAACCAAAAGACACAGACTGGCTGAATGGATACAAAAACAAGACCCATATATATGCTGTCTACAAGCGACCCTTTTCAGACCTAGGGACACATACAGACTGAAAGTGAGGGATGGAAAAAGATATTCCGTGCAAATGGAAATGAAAAGAAAGCTGGAGTAGCAATACTTGTATCAGACAAAATAGACTTTAAAATAAAGACTGTTACAAGAGATAAGGAAGGACACTACATAATGATCAAGGGGTCAATCCAAGAAGAAGATATAACAATTATAAATGTTTATACACCCAACATAGAAGCACCTCAATACATAAGGCAAATGCTAAGAGCCATGAAAGGGGAAATTGACAGTAACACATTAAGAGTAGGGGACTTTAACACCCCACTTACACTAGTGGACAGATCATCCAAACAGAAAATAAATAAGGAAACACAAGCTTTAAATGACACCGTAGACGAGATAGATTTAATTGATATTTATAGAACATTCCACCCACAAGTGGCAGAATACACTTTCTTCTCAAGTGCACATGGAACATTCTCCAGGATAGATCACATCTTGGGTCACAAATCAAGCCTTGGAAAATTTAAGAAAATTGAAATTTTATCAAGCATCTTTTCTGACCACAATGCTATGAGATTGGAAATCAATTACAGGAAAAAAACCTGTAAAAACCATCAAACACATGGAGGCTAAACAGTGCACTACTAAATAACCAAGAAATCACTGAAGAAATCAAAGAAGAAATAAAAAAATACATAGAAAGAAATGACAATGAAAACACAACGACCCAAAAGCTATGGGGCACAGCAAAATCAATTCTAAGGGGGACGTTTACGGCAATTCAGTCTCACCTCAAGAAACAGAAAAGTCTCAAATAACCAATCTAACCCTACACCTAAAGCAACTAGAGAAAGAAGAACAAAGAAAACCCAAAGTCAGTAGAAGGAAAGAAGTCATAAATATCAGAGCAGAAATAAATGAAATAGAAATGAAGAAAACAATAGCAAAGATCAATAAAACTAAAAGCTGGTTCTTTGTGAAGATAAACAAAATTGATAAACCCTTTGCCAGACTCATCAAGGAAAACAGGGAGAGGACACAAATCAATAAAATTAGAAATGAAAAAGGAGAAATGCAGAAATATAAAGGATTATAAGAGACTACTACAAACAACTATATGCCAATAAAATGAACAACCACTAAGAAATGGACAACTCCTTGAAAAGGTACAATTTTCCAAGACTGAACCAGAAAGAATTAGAAAATATAAACAGACCCATCAGAAGTAATGAAATTGAAACTCTAATTAAAAATTTTCCAATCAACAAAGGCCAGGACCAGATGGCTTCACAGGTGAATTCTATCAAACATTCAGAGAAGAGCTAACACTGATCCTTCTCAAACTCTTCCAAAAAATTGCAGAGGGAGGAACATTCCCAAATTCATTCTACAAAGTCACCATCACCCTGATACCAAGACCAGAAAAAAATATCACAAGAAAAGAAAATTATAGACCAGTATCACTGATGAACATAGAGGCAAAAATGCTGAACAAAATACTAGCAAACAGAATCCAACAACATATTAAAAGGATCATACACCATGATTAAGTGGGGTTTATCCCAGGAATGCAAGGATTCTTCAATATATGCAAATCAATGTGATACACCATATTAACAAATTAAGGAATAAAAACCATATGATCATATCAATAGATGCAGAAAAAGCTTTTGACAAAATTCAATACCCATTTATGATAAAAACTCTCCAGAAAATGGGCATAGAGGGAACCTACCCCAACATAATAAAGGCCATATATGACAAACCCACGGCCAACATTGTTCTCAATGGTGAAAAACTGAAAGCATGTCCATTAAGATCAGGAACAAGACAAGGATGTCCACTCTCACCACTTTTATTCAACATAGTTTTGGAAGTCCTAGCCACAGCAATCAGAGAAGTAAAAGAAATAAAACGAACACAACTTGGAAACAAACAAGTAAAATTGTCACTGTTTGCAGATGACATGATACTATACATAGAGAATCCTAAAGATTTCGTGAGAAAACTACTAGTGCTAATCAATGAATTTGGTAAAGTGGCAGGATACAAAATTAATGCACAAAAATCTCTTGCATTCCTATACACTAACAATGAAAATCAGAAAGAGAAATTAAGGAAACAATCCCATTTACCATCACAACAAAAAGAATAAAATACCTAGGAATAAACCTAAAGGAGGTGAAAAACTTGTACTCAGGAAACTATAAGACACTGATGAAAGAAATCAAAGATGACGTAAAATGATGGAGAAATATACCATGTTCTTGGATTGGAACAATCAATATTGTGAAAATGACTATACTACCCAAAGCAATCTAAAGATTCAATGTAATTCCTATCAAACTACCAATGGCATGCTTCACAGAATTAGAACAAAAATTTTACAATTTGTATGGAAACACAGAAGACCCCAAATAGCCAAAGCAATCTTGAGAAAGAAAAATGGAGCTGGAGGAATCAGGCTCTCTGACTTCAAACTATACTACAAAGCTACAGTAATCAAGACACTATGGTGCTGGCACAAAAACATAAATATAGATCAATGGTACAGGATAGAAAGCCCAGAGATAAACGCATGCTCATTTGGTCAACTAATTTATGACAAAGGAGGCAAGAACATACAGTGGAGAAAAGACAGCCTCTTCAATAAGTGGTGCTGGGAAAACTGAACAGCTACATGTAAAAGAATGAAATTAGAACACTCCCTCACACCATACACAAAAATAAATTAAAAATGGGTTAGAGACCTAAATGTAAGACCAGACAGTATAAAACTCTTAGAGGAAAACATAGGAAAAACACTCTGACATAAACCACAGCAAGATCTTTTTTGACCCACCTCCTAGAGTAATGGAAATAAAACCAAAAATAAACAAATCAGACCTAATTAAACCTCAAAGCTTTTGCACAGCAAAGGAGACCATAAACAAGACAAAAAGACAACCCTCAGAATGGGAGAAAATATTTGCTAATGTAACAACAGACAAAGGATTAATCTCCAAAATATACAAACAGCTCGTGGAGCTCAATATCAAAAAAACAAACAATTCAATTAAAAAATGGGCAGAAGACCTAAATAGACATTTACCCAAAGAAGACATACAGATGGCCAAGAGGCACATGAAAATATGCTCAACATTGCTAATTATTAGAGAAATGCAAATCAAAACTACAATGAGATATCACCTCACACCAGTCAGAATGGCCATTAAGAAAAAATCTGGAAAGGGTGTGGTGAAAAGTGAACTCTCCTGCACTGCTGGTGGGAATGTAAATTGATATAGCCACTGTGGAGAACAGTATGGAGGTTCCTTAAAAAAACTAAAAATAGATAGAACTACCATATGACTCAGCAATCCCACTTTTGGGCATATACCCTGAGAAAACCATAATTCAAAATTATGGTTTTGAATGTCCAATGTTCATTGCAGCACTATTTACAATAGCCAGGACATGGAAGCAACCTGAGTGTCCATCGACAGATGAATGGATAAAGAAGATGTGGCACATATATACAATGGAATGTTACTCAGCCATAAAAAGAAACGAAATTGAGTTATTTGTAGTGAGGTGGGTGGACCTAGAGTCTGTCATACAGAGTGAAGTATGTCAGAAAGAGAAAAACAAGCACTGTATGCTAACACATATATATGGAATCTAAAAAAAAGAAGAAAAAAAAAGGTCATGAAGAACCTAGGGGCAGGATGGGAATAAAGACGCAGACCTACTACAGAATGGATTTGAGGACACGGGGAGGGGGAAGGGTAAGCTGGGACAAAGTGAGAGAGTGGCATGTACATATATATACTACTAAATGTAAAACCGATAGCTAGTGGGAAGCAGCTACATAGCACAGGGAGATCAGCTCGGTGCTTTGCGACCCCCTAGAGGGGTGGGATAGGGAGGGTGGGTGGGAGGAAGACGGGAGAGGGAAGAGATATGGGAATATATGTATATGTATAGCTGACTCATTTTGTTATAAAGCAGAAACTAACACACCATTGTAAAGCAATTATACTCCAATAAAGATGTTTAAAAAAAAAGGATAGTCAATCAACTATTGAAATTCAGTATGAACAACATAAAAAAACACAAAACTCCAACAAACAATGGATGCCTACAATAAATAAAGAATTCCTACAACTCAATAAGGAAGAGAAAGACAACCCAATAGAAAAATGAGCAAAAGACTTTAACACAGACTTCACATTAAAAGATATTCAAATGGCCAGTGAACTTATGGAAAGGAGCTCAACTTCATTAGCCGCTAGGGAAAGGTAAATTAAAACCACAAGAAGATAACCTTCCTTTTCAATCCGTATGCCTGCAATTTAAGAAGGAGACTAATACCAAATGGAGCAACCGGCATTCTACGCTGCTGACAGGAGGGTCAATGGTACAAATATTTTGTAAAACTGTTTGGCAGCATCTGCTAAGCAAAGGTTCTCAAAGTGTGGTCCCTGGACCAGGAGCAAAAGCATCACCTGGAACTTTTCAGAAGTACAAATTCTCGGGCCTCACCCCAGACCTACTGAGTCAGAAACTCCAGGCGAGTCCCAGAGATCTGTGGTTGAACAAGCCCTCCTGGTAATCTGATTCATGTGAATTCTTGAGAACCACTGTACTAAAGCTAAACGTATGCGTACCCTGTAACCCAGAAATTGTACTCTTAGATAGAGGTAACAGAAATGTGTACAAATATTCCTCAAAAAATACGTACAAACATGTTCACAGTAGCACCACTTACAATAACCCTGAAGGGAAACTAGCTAAACGCCCATCATCGGTACAATGGACAAATAAACTGTGATATGGTTGCTTCATAGAAATTCATACAGCAATGAGGATGAGAAGTCTACAGTTTCACGCAACAATTTAGATGAATAAAAGAAACCAATGCAAAGCAATGCATCGTGTATGATTCCATTTATATAAATTACAAAAGTAAGTCAGGATAATGGTTATACTTGGGAGAGACCAGTGGGTAGAAGCTGGACAGGGGGTGGAGGAGGGCTTCTGGATGCAATTAAGTTTCTGTTCCTTGATCAAGGATTGTTCAGTTTATGAAAATTCATTCAGCTTGTAATATTCACTGTAGACTTGTAATATGTGTACATTACTGTGTCTATACACAAAGGTTTTTTTAACTTGATTAAAATAATTACTTTCAAGTTGCATAGGTGAGAATTACTTCAGGTAGTATATTTGCATTGGAAAAAGTTTAGGACGTTAAAGAATAATGAAGAACATCAAAAATAATATACTACTATGGGGAAAATTTATCCATATGGCAGCAGCAGCAGGGTGGGGAGGAAGATGCAAGGTCATTCACCAATGAAAGCTTCCCTGGAAGGCTGCATCTAGGTGCTAAAAATAGTCCCTGGGGTCTGGTTGGGCGGTAGAAACCCAGCAGTGGGTGTAGCTCGGTAAATCTAAGCTTTAATAATGAAAATGTAAGCACTACATTTCTACATCCCTTAACACCATAGGAATTTTCAGTGGTCATAGTTGCATTAACCTACTCATCAGTCAGGTTAAGCAGCCGTCAAAGGAGCAAAGTGGAAACAGTCAAACATGTTAGTTAATGTTCGCTTCTGATTGAAGTTTCTTAATATTTTGCCAGCAGAGTCAGTGGATTTAAAAAAAGACAATGAATGTTCTCATCTCCGTCACAGCAAAGCCTTCATTCCACCTCGAACTCTCTTTTGAGTAGCTTCTGGGCTCTGGTTTAGACATGGGTTCAGCCTGATGTTTACTAACAGGGAGGTTGACCTTGGCCAATTACGTCACTTGGGTAATTCAATATGAGCAACACACTACACTTTTTTTCCTTTTTTAAAAAATGTTCTCTATCTTCGTTTTTATTTTTTGAAAAAGTAATTTGCTTGCGTGGTTAGAAACTCAAAAATTACAAAGGGTTATATGGAAAAATGCCTCCCTTCTTAACTCATCTCCCAGGATTCGAGGCAACCAGTGTTACCAGTTTCCTATATAACTTTCCAGAGACTGAATATTTATTGGAAAAAATCTATAGCCATATCTCTATATTCCATCGTATCCTTCCCTCTTTTCCATACCGAACTGCTCTGCATTTAACATTTAAATCTTCCAACAGTTAAAAAGGGGCATCTCCTTTTTTATAGCTGCACAGTCATCCATTGTATGAATGAATGAACATGCCACCATTTAACCATGTTAACAGACATTTATGTCTATTAATCTTTGCTTATTGTAAATAGTGCTGTAATGGATATTTTTCTACATATGTGTCTGTAAACATGTGTGTGTATACCTGAGGATAAATTCCTTATTTCTCAATTTTTTGTTAATCTCTTCAGTTAAAAAAAAAAATTCCAGACCTATAGAAAAACTGCAAGAATATCACATTGAACTTCTAATATTTTGATATAAATTTCTTTAGCATTGCAACCCACTAACCATTTTATACGGAGAGATATCTCTTTCCACTGAATGCTAACAAAGTAAGAGGACGTGGGTATTTGAAGGTGGTTTTAAAATAAAATAAAATAAATAAAACAAATTAAATAGCAGCCTGTAGGAGGGTAAGAAATGCAGAAGAGGGATATTAAGAGTCCCAGTGACAGCCAACCTCATGTGGCTGTCCCCAGGTATATATGGTCTCTCAATGCCTACACACCAGGACGGAGGTGGCAGACTTTTCCTGTAAAGGGCCAAATAGTAAATATTTTAGACTTTACAGTCCTTAGAGGCTCAGCCACAATTATTCAACCCCACTGTTGTAGCATGTAAGTCGTCATAGATAATACATCAAATAAATGAGCGTGCCTGTGACCTACCTTCATTCACAAAACTGTTTACAAAAACAGGCTGAGGGCTGCGTTTGGCCTACTGGCCATAACTTGCCAACCTATACTCTTAAAGGTGACATGAAAATTACTCCTTTTTAAAGGAGATCAGCCTCTAGACTCACTCCAAAGGTAGAAAACCACGTTCAGCTATCCAAAATCAATCATAAGCACTAGTTACTGGTCTCTGACCTCAGATAATTAGACTGTCATTCTCAGCATTAAATCAAGTTCCATTGTTCTTCTTAAAGCATTTCGGGTTTGCACTGCTATCAACTATCTCTGTAGGGTACTGGCATTGGCACTGTCTCTGAACAGTCCTGAATGTACCCACACAGGTGAGCAGGAATAGTGAGTCCACCTAAAGGCAGGCGCCCATTGAGCCTATAGGCTTGGGAACGGGTATGTGTCAGCCTGAAATGACATTATATCACTCCAGAGAGAAAATATTATTTTGACATTTGGACCTTCACACAACACAACAGGAAGTATAGCTGAGAGTCCCAAGCAATATGACCCTAGTGATTTAAAATACAAAGATGTCTTCCAACCAGTTTCATAAATGAAATCTTTCTAGTTGATTTCTTTGTTGTTGTTGTTGTTTTTTAGATCTTTATTGGAGTATAATTGCTTCACAATACTGTGTTAGCTTCTGTTTTACAACAAAATGAATCAGCTATGTGTATACATATATTCCGATATCCCCTCCCTCTTGAGCCTCCCTCCCACCCTCCCTATCCCACCCCTCTAGGTCATCACAAAGTACCGAGCTGATCTCCGTGTGCTATGCAGCTGCTTCCCACTAGCTAACTATCTTACATTCGGTAGTGTATATATGTTGATGCTACTCTCACTTCACCCCAGCTTCCCCCTACCACCCCATGTGCTCAAGTCCATTCTCTATGTCTACGTCTTTATTCCTGCCCTGCCACGAGATTCATCAGTACCATTTTTTTTTTAGATTCCATATATATGTGTTAGCATATGGTAACTGTTTTCCTCTTTCTGACTTACTTTACTCTGTATGACAGACTCTAGGTCCACCCAGCTCACTAAAAATAACTCAATTTTGTTTCTTTTTATGGCTCAGTAACATTCCATTGTATATATGTGCCACATCTTCTTTATCCATTCATCTGTCGATGGACACTCAGGTTGCTTCCATGTCCTGGCTATTGTAAATAGTGCTGCAATGAACATTGAACATTCAAAACCATAATTTTGAATTATGGTTTTCTCAGGGTATATGCCCAATAGTGGGACTGCTGAGTCATATAGTAGTTCTACTTTTAGTTTTTTAAGGAACCTCCGTACTGTTCTCCACAGTGGCTGTATCAATTTACATTCCCACCAGCAGTGCAGGAGAGTTCACTTTTCACCACACCCTTTCCAGATTTTTTCTTAATGGCCATTCTGACTGGTGTGAGGTGATATCTCATTGTAGTTTTGATTTGCATTTCTCTAATAATTAACGATGTTGAGCATATTTTCATGTGCCTCTTGGCCATCTGTATGTCTTCTTTGGGGAAATGTCTATTTAGGTCTTCTGCCCATTTTTTAATTGAATTGTTTGTTTTTTTGATATTGAGCTCCACGAGCTGTTTGTATATTTTGGAGATTAATCCTTTGTCTGTTGTTACATTAGCAAATATTTTCTCCCATTCTGAGGGTTGTCTTTTTGTCTTGTTTATGGTCTCCTTTGCTGTGCAAAAGCTTTGAGGTTTAATTAGGTCTGATTTGTTTATTTTTGGTTTTATTTCCATTACTCTAGGAGGTGGGTCAAAAAAGATCTTGCTGTGGTTTATGTCAAAGAGTGTTTTTCCTATGTTTTCCTCTAAGAGTTTTATACTGTCTGGTCTTACATTTAGGTCTCTAACCCATTTTTAATTTATTTTTGTGTATGGTGTGAGGGAGTGTTCTAATTTCATTCTTTTACATGTAGCTGTTCAGTTTTCCCAGCACCACGTATTGAAGAGGCTGTCTTTTCTCTGTTGTATATTCTTCCCTCCTTTATCAAAAATAAGCTGACCAGGGCTTTCCTGGTGGTGCAGTGGTTGAGAGTCCGCCTGCCAATGCAGAGGATACGGGTTCGTGCCCTGGTCCGGGAAGATCCCTTATGCCACGGAGCCGCTAGGCCTGTGAGCCATGGCCACTGAGCCTGCGTGTCTGGAGCCTGTGCTCCACAATGGGAGAGGCCACAACAGTGAGAGGCCCGCGTACCATAAAAAAATAATAATAATAATAAGATGACCTTATGTGTGTGGGCTTTCTATCCTGTTCCATTGACCTATATTTCTGTTTTTGTGCCGGTACCATACTGTCTTGATTACTGTGGCTTTGTAGTATACTCTGAAGTCAGGGAGCCTGATTCCTCCAGTTTCGTTGTTCTTACTCAAGATTGCTTTGGCTATTTGGGGTCTGTTGTGTTTCCATACAAATTGTGAAAGTTTTTGTTCTAGTTCTGTGAAAAATGCCATTGGTAGTTTGATATGGATTGCATTGAATCTGTAGATTGCTTTGGGTAGTATAGTCATTTTCACAATGTTGATTCTTCCAATCCAAGAACATGGTGTATCTCTCCATCTGTCTGTATTGTCTTTAATTTCTTTCATCAGTGTCTCATAGTTTTCTGCATACAGGTCTTTTGTCTCCTTAGGTAGGTTTATTCCTAGGTATTTTATTCTTTTTGTTGCAATGGTAAATGGGAGTGTTTCCTTAATTTCTCCTTCAGATTTTTCATCATTAGTGTATAGGATTGCAAGAGATTTCTGTGCATTAATTGTGTATCCTGCTACTTTACCAAATTCATTGATTAGCTCTAGTAGTTTTCTGGTAGCATCTTTAGGATTCTCTATGTATAGTATCATGTCATCTGCAAACAGTGACAGCTTTACTTCTTCTTTTCTGATTGGGATTCCTTTTATTTCTTTTTCTTCTCTGATTGCTATGGCTAAAACTTCCAAAAGTATGTTGAATAATAGTGGTGAGAGTGGTCAACCTTGTCTTGTTCCTGATCTTAGAGGAAATGGTTTCAGTTTGATCACTGAGAATGATGTTGGCTGTGGGTCTGTCATATATGGCCTTTATTATGTTGAGGTAAGTTCCCTCTATGCCTGCTTTCTGGAGGGTTTTTATTATAAATGGGTGTTGAATTTTGTCAAAAGCTGTTTTTGCATCTGTTGAGATGATCATTTGGTTTTTCTCCTTCAATTTGTTAATATGGTTTACCACACTGATTGATTTGCATATGTTGAAGAATCCTTGCATTCCTGGGATAAACCCCACTTGATCATGGTGTATGATTCTTTTAATATGTTGTTGGATTCTGTTTGCTAGTATTTTGTTGAGGATTTTTGCATCTATGTTCATCAGTGATATTGGCCTAAGAAAGTTTTCTTTCTTTGTGACCTCTTTGTCTGGTTTTGGTATCAGTGTGATGGTGGCCTCATAGAGTGAGTTTGGGAGTGTTCGTCCCTCTGCTATATTTGGAAGAGTTTGAGAAGGATAGGTGCTAGCTCTTCTCTAAATGTTTGATAGAATTCGCCTGTGAAGCCATCTGGTCCTGGGCTTTTGTTTGTTGGAAGATTTTTAATCACAGTCTCAATTTCAGTGCTTGTGATTGGTCAGTTTTTATTTTCCATTTCTTCCTGGTTCAGTCTCGGAAGGTTGTACTTTTCTAAGAATTTGTTCATTTCTTCTAGGTTGTCCATTTTACTGGCATATTGTTGCTTGTAGTAATCTCTCATGATCGTTTGTATTTCTGCAGTGTCAGTTGTTACTTCTCCCTTTTCATTTCTAATTCTATTGATTTGAGTCTTCTCCCTTTTTTTCTTGATGAGTCTGGCTAATGGTTTATCAATTTTGTTTATCTTCTCAAAGAATCAGCTTTTAGTTTTATTGATCTTATCTATTGTTTCCTTCATTTGTTTTTCATTTCTTTCTGATCTGATCTTTATGATTTCTTTCCTTCTGCTAACTTTGGGTTTTTTTTGTTCTTCTTTCTCTAACTGATTTAGGTGTAAGGTTAGGTGTTAATTTGAGATGTTTCTTGTTTCTTGAGGTAGGATTGTATTGCTGTAAACTTCCCTGTTACAATTTCTTTTGCTGCATCCCATAGGTTTTGGGTCATCGTGTTTTTATTGTCTTTTGTTTCTAGGTAGTTTTTGATTTCTGCTTTGATTTCTTCAGTGATCTCTTGATTATTTAGTAGTGTATTGTTTAGCCTCCATGTGTTTGTATTTTTTACAGATTTTTTCCTGTAATTGATATCTAGTCTCATAGTGTTGTGGTTGGAAAAGATACTTGATAACATTTCAATTTTCTTAAATTTACCAAGGCTTGATTTGTGACCTAAGATATGATCTATCCTGGAGAATGTTCCATGAGCACTTGAGAAGAAAGTATATTCTGTTGTTTTTGGATGGAACTTTCTATAAATATCAATTAAGTCCATATTGTTTAATGTATCATTTAAAGCTTGTGTTTCCTTATTGATTTTCATTTTGTATGATCTGTCCATTGGTGAAAGTGGGGTGTTAAAGTCCCTTACTGTGATTGTGTTACTGTTGATTTCCCCTTTTATGGCTCTTAGCATTTGCCTTATGTATATAGGTGCTCCTATGTTGGGTGCCTAAATATTTACAATTGTGATATCTTCTTCTTGGATTGATCCCTTGATCATTATGTAGTGTCCCTCTTTGTCTCTTGTAAGAGTCTTTATTTTACAGTCTACTTTGTCTGATATGAGAATTGCTTCTGCAGCTTTCTTTTGATTTCCTTTTGCATGGAATATCTTTTTCCATCCCCTCGCTTTCTATCTGTATGTGTCTCTAGGTCTGAAGTGGGTCTCTTGTAGACAGCATATACAGGTCTTGTTTTATTATCCATTCAGCCAGTCTTTGTCTTTTAGTTGGAGCATTTAATCCATTTACATTCAAGGTTATTATCGATATGTATATTCCTATTACCATTTTCTTAACTGTTTTGGGTTTGTTATTGTAGGTCTTTTCCTTTTCTTGTGTTTCCTGCCTAGAGAAGTTCCTTGAGCATTTGCTGTAAAGCTGGTTTGGTGGTGCTGAATTCTCTTAGCTTTTGCTTGTCTGTAAAGGTTTTAATTTCTCCATCGAATCTGAATGAGATCCTTGCTGGGTAGAGTAATCTTGGTTGTAGTTTTTCCCTTTCATCACTTTAAATATGTCCTGCCACTCCCTTCTGGCTTGCAAAGTTTCTGCTGAAAGATCCACTGTTAACCTTATGGGGATTCCCTTGTATGTTATTTGCTGTTTTTTCCCTTGCTGCTTTTAATATTTTTTCTTTGAATTTAATTTTTGATAGTTTGATTAAGATGTGTCTTGGCATGTTTCTGCTTGGATTTTTCCTGTATGGGACTCTCTGTGCTTCCTGGATTTTTGACTGTTTCCTTTCCCATATTAGGGAAGTGTTGAACTATAATCTCTTCGAATATTTTCTCAGTCCCTTTCTTTTTCTCTTCTTCTTTTGGGACCCGTATAATTCAAATGTTGGTGCATTTAATGTTGTCCCAGAGGTCTGTGAGAGTGTCCTCAATTCTTTATTTTCTTTTTTCTTAATTCTGCTCTGTGGTAGTTATTTCCACTCTTTTATCTTCCAGGTCACTTATCTGTTCTTCTGCCTCAGTTATTCTGGTATTGATTCCTTGTAGAGAATTTTTAATTTCATTTTTTGTGTTGTTCACCATTGTTTGTTTGCTCTTTAGTTCTTCTAGGTGCTTGTTAATCATTTCTTGTATTTCCTCCATTCTCTTTCCAAGATTTTAGATCATCTTTACTCTCATTACTCTGAATTCTTTTTCAGGTAGACTGCCTATTTCCTCTTCATTTGTTTGGTCTGGTGGGTTGTTACCTTGCTCCTTCATCTGCTGTGTGTTTCTCTATCTTCTCATTTTGCCCACCTTACTGTGTTTGTGGTCCTCTTTTCGCAGGCTGCAGGTTCGTAGTTCCCGTTGTTTTTGGTGTCTGCCCCTAGTGGCTGAGGTTGGTTCAGTGGGTTATGTAGGCTTCCTGGTGGGGGGGACTGGTGCCTGTGTTCTGGTGGGTGGGGCTGGATCTTGTCCTTCTGGTGGGTAGGGCCAATGATGGTGCTGTGTTTTGGGGTGTCTGTGAACTTAGTATGACTTTAGGCATCCTCTCTGCTAATGGGTGGGGTTGTGCTCCTGTCTTGTTAGTTGTTTGGCATAGGGCGTTCAGCACTGGAGCTTGCTGGTCATTGAGTGGAGCTGGGTCTTAGTGTTGAGATGGAGATCTGTGGGAGATCTTTTGCCATTTGATATTACATGGAGCCAGTAGGTCTCTGGTGGACTAATGTCCTGAACTTGGCTCTTTCACCTCAGAGGCACAGGCCTGACACCCGACCAGAGCACCAAGAAAAGGGAGAAAAAAGGAATGAAAGAGAGAATAAAATAAAATAAAGTTATTAAAATAAAAAATTATTAAAAATAAAAACATTAAAAAGTAATTAAAAAAAGAAAAGAAAGAAAGAAAGAAAGAAGGGAGCAACGAAACCAAAAAACAAATCCAGCAATGATAACAAGCACTAAAAACTATCCAAAAAAAAAACCCCATAAAACAAAAAAAAACGGACAGACAGAACCCTAGGACAAATGGTAAAAGGAAAGGTACATAGACAAAATCACAGAAAGAAGCATACACGTATACATTCACAAAAAGAGAAAAAGGAAAAAAAAGTTATATATCTATATGTAAAAAAAAAGGAGGAAGAGAGCTACCAAATCAATAAACAAGTCTACCAATGATAATAAACTCTAAATACTAAACTTAGATAAACATAAAACCAAAAACAAATTAGATGCAGAAAGCAAACCCCAAGTCTACAGTTGCTCTCAAAGTCCACTGCCTCAATTTTGGGATGATTCGTTGTCTATTCAGGTATTCCACAGATGCAGGGTACATCAGGTTGATTGTGGAGATTTAATCCGCTGCTCCTGAGGCTGCCTGGAGAGATTTCCCCCTCTCTTCTTTGTTCTCACAGCTCCCAGGGGCTCAGCTTTGGATTTGGCTCCACCTTTGTGGGTAGGTCGCCTGAGGGCATCTGTTCTTCGCTCAGACAGGACGGGGTGAAAGGAGCAGCTGATTCGGGGGCTCTGGCTCACTCAGGCCGGGGAGAGGGAGGGGTATGGATGTGGGGTGAGCCTGCGGCAGCAGAGGCCAGTGTAACACTGCAGCAGCCTGAGGCACGCCTTGTGTTCTCCCAGGGAAGTTGTCCCTGGATCACGGGACCCTGGCCGTGGCGGGCTGCACAGGCTCCCGGGAGGGACGGTGTGGAGAGTGACCTGTGCGCGCTCACAGGCTTCTTTGTGGCTGCAGCAGCTGCCTTAGCGTCTCACGCCCGTCTCTGGTGTCTGTGCTGATAGCCGCGGCTCGTGCCCGTCTCTAGAGCTCGTTTAGACGGTGCTCTGAATCCCCTCTCCTCGTGCACCCTGAAACAGTGGTCTCTTGCCTCTTAGGCAGGTCCAGACTTTTCCGTAGACTTCCTCCGAGCTAGCTGCGGTGCACTAGCCCCCTTCAGGCTGTGTTCACGCAGCCAACCCCAGTCCTCTCCCTGGGATCCGACCTCCAATGCCCGAGCCTTAGCTCCCAGCCCCGTCCGCCCCGGTGGGTGAGAAGACAAGCCTCTCGGGCTGCTGAATGCTGGTCGGCACTGATCCTCTGTGTGGGAATCTCTCTGCTTTGCCCTCTGCACCCCTATTGCTGTGCTCTTCTCCATGGCTCTGAAGCCTCCCCCCCGCCACCGCCCCATCTCTGCCAGTGAAGGGGCTTCCTAGTGTGTGGAAACCTTTCCTCCTTCACAGCTCCCTCCCAGAGGTGCAGGTCCCATCCCTATTCTTTTGTCTCTGTTTTTTCTTTTTCTTTTGCCCTACCCAGGTACGTGGGGAGTTTGTTGCCTTTTGGGTGGTCTGAGGTCTTCTGCCAGTGTTCAGTAGTTCTGTAGGAGTTGTTCCACATGTAGATGCATTTCTGATGTATCTGTGGGGAGGAAGGTGATCTCCACATCTTACTCCTCCACCATCTTGAAGGTCTCCTCTTGTTGGAGTTTTTGTTGTAAGCATCTTTTCCCACTCTGTGGGTTGCCTTTTCATTTTCTTAATAGTAATGAACAGAAATTCCTAATTTTAATACAATTTAATTCATCTTTTTTTCTGTTAAAGGTTATTTTTTATTTTTTTGTGCTATTTAAGGAATCTTTGCCTACTCCAAGGTCATGAAGACGTTCTCTTATTTTTTTTTTAAGATTTATTTTTCCCTCTTATATTTAGATTAAAAATCATCTGGAATTGATTTTTGTGTTTTATTGCATTTCTGTGAGATATTTTCATATACTAAAATAATCTTCCTTAAGGCCCTGTTTAAAAGTCACCTCTTTGTCTCCATTTTCAGTACTTTTAAGAAATATCAATGTCATATAGAAACTTTTAGCAAATTCAAGAGATTTTTTTAAACTTACAATTGTATTGAAAGCAATGCTTCAAATAATAAACACTTTATATTTACTCAGGGTAGGCTTACTTTCAACAGAGCGAAATTTAGGGCAGTTATTGAAACTTTTAAGTAACATAAAGCACTTTTTTCATCTGGTGCCAAAAGTATAATGCTCACAATAATTTATATTTAATTTTTAATACAGTTATCTATCATGAGTAATTATGTGGGCTGCTCCCAGTATTCCATTCTCTGTTATGTGGTTTTCCTGAAGACTGTGGTTTCTTTGTATAACTACTGGGAATTATTACCTTGCTGATGAATTTCTCTTCTGAAGAGATATCAACTACGAGTTTCAGTGTCGTACTTTTTCACTTTAACTTACAAAACAGGCACAGTGTCTGGGTGCTCCCTTTATTTCTCGAATGTTTAGAAACAAAGCACTCTTTGTGTTTAAAGACATATTTTAGCAAGACTGTGCTACTTCGTGATAAATACCTTTAAAATTGGCTGAAAGAATTGATTAAAATTACTCTACATGTTTTGCCATGTCATTTCGGAGCAGCCTGCTTTCTTTGGCCAACAATGTGCTTGAATAGTCAAGAAAGCCCCTTGGTATTTGGTGGTCAGACCGGCCATGCCATTTTGCACAGAAGGAATGAAATTTGGCTTAGAAATTAGATTGGCAATTAAGAACTTTTAGAAAGATTGAAAAAAATATTGTACCCCAACTGTAAGGTCTGTTATTTTTACTCCTTTTTCTCACTACCAAGAAACAGACCCCTCTAGAATGCAAGCCCCATGAGGGCAGGTTTTGTTCACTACTTCATCTCCATCATCCAAAGCAAAGCAGTGCTTGGCACTTGTAGCTGCTCAATTACTGTTTCTGAGTTGAAACTAAGAATGAATGAATCCTTATGCCTTTAAAGGGTGGGATGCAGGCATGTCCAGCCAAGGCCTCCATCTTTGCCCTCTCTCACCTCTGAGCTATCCTGAGGGACTTTTGTAGGGAATGCTCAGGCCACAATGGATGCTTCCTAGCTTAGCCTTTTTGAGCTTGTAGACTGTAAAGGACATGGATTGCTTCCCCCAAACTTCCATCCTCCAACCCCAAAGATGAGGAGGAGTTGAAGATGAAACCAAAATTGCCAACTTTAGGAAGCACAAAGGTTATGATATTCCTGCTGGTAATTGTTGATTTAGGAAAGATGAATGAAAGGTGAAAGGATGAATACATTTGTAGACACGTTTAGGAGGCTTTGACACTATAAAATTTAACAAGAAGAACTCAATTAATCACAGCTGGGTAACTATTTATTCAGAACACAAATTACAGACTCGTTCACAAGTTACAGACGATTAAGATTTAACCTAAATTTAAAAAAATGACTATAGGATTTGCTTGTGATGGTATAAGGTCTTTGTGAAACATCCAAAAAGAAACAAGCATTTAATGGAACTGGGGCTCGAAGGAGAGACATCAAAAATAAATTTGAGGACCATTCACAGTTATTCAGGTGCTGGCTGAAAACACATGAGTAGATGAGCTGACTGGGGCTCATTTTCCTGTCGATGGGACTTGGGAGTAGAGGAAGAGAGAAAATGAGATGTATGCCATCTCACCTCTGATTTTCAGAACCTAGATACACGTGACAATTGTTATTGATTTTAGATTAGCTCAAACCATTGTAGTTTAGTTATTTAATTCGGAGTAGTGGCCTAAAGCATAAAGCACTCTACTATACTTTCCTTAAGTTTTTATCCACTGCTCATATGTGGTGACACACTTCCTACATGCTGTTCATGTATTGACAAGTGGTTCCACCTCTTTGCTGCATTAATCTCTTCTCAAGTTCTTTGAGGTGAACAACCCATTTCCTTTTTAGCTACCCATGGTGCTTGATGTAAAGGAGTCTCTGCTGAGCTTCTTAAACTTGTGTGTATCACTTTAACTATGCCACAAGATGAAAAGTAGATGTGTGGGGCAAGGAAACTTCTAGAAGAGCATCTGATCTTATCTCTCCACACTCTCTACATTTATTTCAGTGAAAATTCATATGGAGGTATACTATTTTCTCCATTGTATTCTGTGGTCACTGACAGGCTGTTTGACTTTGGGAAAATTACAGCTAGCTTATGATACCATTAAAGCATTGTATAGACTACTTAAGAAAGCTCTAGAGAAATTTGCATCCAAGAAATAGCATAGTTTAGTATTTATCTTTCCCTGGACGGCACAAAAACTAAGGCAATTTTCCTTTGATATTATACAGTAAAAAAAGGACCCAGTTTATATAGTTTATGAACAAGAAAACTTCTCAGTTAGATATGTGACAGTATTTAACTTATAAGGCATGTTACAGGATTATTCATGTTGATAATAATAATGATACGAGTATTACCAAAGTAGTCATCATGAATAGGCTATTGTGTGTCAGGCACTTTGCTGTTTTATACATATTATTTCATTTAATCTATAGATAATCTTCTGAAATAATTATAATGCTTTACAGGTGGGGAAAATGAGACTCAGAGAAATTAAGCAGTTTGATGAACCACACTAGGTAAGTGGCAGAACCACATGGTTGAACATGTCTGTCTGACTCCAAAGCCCTTGTGTTCCGTAATTAAGCTGAAACTTTGGGTTCAAGAGACAGCTGACCTTTGGGTGTATAAGAGAAAGCTACTAGTGAGAAGAAGAAAAGTTGTGATAGAAATCTCTAGAATAAAAATCATGGTATCTTTAAAAAGATCTTTGTTAGAGCCTTGAGTATTGGGGAGTGGCAGAGAAACAGTGACTTACCCATTGGAAAGAGTCATTTAGCATACAGCCAAAAATTTATTAAGCAATTACCATGTGCCAGGTAATGAGCTAGGTACTCAACAGTGAATAGATCATGGGCTTGCTTTTCTGATCTTATATCCTATAGAATGAATATTTCTCTGTGCTGTACTCTCTTCTTCCCTAAGAAGTCAAAAGAGAAATAGACAAATTCATTAAAACGCAATGTCAGATGACTTTCCAGGTTTATAACTAACTGGTTACATGAGAAAAATGGAAAAATTTCATCTAAGACAGGAAACACATAGAGCATGAGCAGATAGCCATCTTTGAAGAAATGTTTCCTTTCTTCTGTTAATATTGGAATATCATACAGTTATTTTCCTAGAATGTTGAAATTGGTATAAAAGATTTTTAGATGCCATCCAGTGTAAATGTCGTTTTTGCCATCCTGCTTGGCCTGAAAATTGGATATGTTTCTTAGGAATGTTGAGAAAGAATGAGGAGGAAAAGAAGAGTGAGCACAAATTCCAATCAGCCCTTTTCTGATCCAGTCAAGTCTGTTCCATAGGGTTGCGAGTTCCTTGTCATGGGCTGTCGTGGGAAATTAGAGCCAACGGCTGGAAGCTGTTCAGATAGATTTTTTTATTTTTCCTTTCAAGTAAGCTGTATTAAATCACACCAAAAAGAGCTGACATATTTAAAATCCTGGCTATTGTAATACATTAAGCACAGTAAAAATCTGCCTGGTTTTCACAACTCGAGATCACCTGGCATGGGTGCTTTTTGGACATATTAGAATTGGCTACATTCCCCAGGCACATGAGGCTGTCCCTATGCTTATCTTGCATTTCGTAGTGGAAAGTCTCCTTGGCTTTCAGTTCCAGCCTTCTCATCACCACGTTGAGGCAGGCATAGCAACAGGGTAATTCAGGGCAGCTCCTTGGTTTCCACTGCTACTGCCCCAGGTTCTGGTGAACACTGAAAAGTGGCCAGCAAGAAAGTAAAAACTGGCAAGAATAGCTAACCAATGAGAATATCAACCTCAGAACAATGAAATGCAAAGATTCACCTATAAAACAATAGCCTGCAGATCAGTGTTGCTTATATACACACATTTCAAGACCAGAGTTGGAATCTTAAAGAAGTCTCTGGAGACAGAGTGGATTTGTCCACAGCCAGATGGCTACTTGGAGTTGTCCTTGGATGTTCCCAGCATCCATGTTCAGTGGTATCAATTCCAGTGACAGGGGCCATATGGCGTCACCATCTGAAAATCAGTGTCCGAGGGGCTACACTAGTACATTTAAATTTCTCCTCTAGTGTTTTTCATGAAAGGCAGTTTTAAAAATATTAAGTTTATTTTTAAAGACATTTTGTATCTTACTTTTTTGTCCTTATTTTGCCTGTTTTTCTACGAGTGTTTCCATTTCTTTATCTCTTGTCACAATTTGCATGATGTGCTAACCAAGAAGGAAAAAATAACAAGTGGGAAGAGTAAGCACTTAGCAAATTATCAGATGAATGGATCATTATGCCCTAAGAAGCAGGCCTCCTGTAATTTTCTGACTGCATGTAATTTTCTGATAGAAGCCACTTGACTATTTGGGAGCAAATGAAGCAACTGGGAATTTTGGGAATGATGAGTGTTGCCATGTGTTTAAGCCTGTGCTTTGGAATAAAACCACATTATCTTTTCCTTTGCTTTGTGAATCTGAATCTATACTGAAATGTCCTAGGGGGATGTAATTCTAACTAGATTATATTCAAGTTCAGCTTTGGAAAAGTTAGGTTACATATGGCCTCCTAAAAACGTGAATGTAACTTCTAGAGTTTCTCACTCTCAGAAATGAAAGCTAAAGTTATTTTTAGCAATTACAGTTGAATGGAGACAGTGATCTATTGGTCTGATGCCTCTTTTTATGACATTACCTCCTGAAATGTTGCATATTTTCATGCTTAGAAATACCCTCTAACTTTGTAACGTACTCTGAGGATTGTATTGTATCTATTCTTTGCTCCGTAAATCACATAATGGCCGTTGTACAAAAGGAGTAAGATCTGACCTGATGTCTGATCTGTGGCATGGGTGTCACGCGGTTCATCTTAGGCTCCTGAAAGGCTGGAGGGGCTGTTCTTCGCAGGTCAGCATTCTGGGCCCGAGGCCACGGCAGTTCTTACTCCGCGGGAAAGATACCCTGAGTGTAGGAATAACACCAAAGCTGCCTGTCCCTTCGCGTTTTAGAGTTTCTCCAGCAGCTGGACTACAAACCAAAGTGCGGTTTCTACGTGAAAGCTGAGATGAATATTCACTTGGAAATTCAATTCAGCAAGCACACGGGTCACAGCATTGCCCAATTTCAGGGACACTATTCATAGAGAAAGAGTGCCGTGTTTGGACTGATCAAACAGTGCCATCTTTAACCAAAAGCGAGGAAATGGTGCTGCTTAAAATTCATTCGCAAGTCGATGACTTCTTTTTTTTTATAAATTTATTTATTTTATTTATCTTTGGCTGCATTGGGTCTTTGTTGCTGCGTGCGGGCTTTCTCTAGTTGCGGCAAGCAGGGGCTACTCTTCGTTGCGGTGCGCGGGCTTCTCATTGTGGTGGCTTCTCTTGTTGCGGAGCACAGGCTCTAGGCGCGCAGGCTTCAGTAGTTGTGGCATGCGGGCTCAGTAGTTGTGGCTCGCGGGCTCTAGAGCACAGGCTCAGTAGTTGTGGCGCACAGGCTTAGTTGCTCCGCGGCATGTGGGAACTTCCCGGACCAGGGCTTGAACCCGTGTCCCCTGCATTGGCAGGCTGATTCTTATCCACTGCACCACCAGGGAAGCCCAAGTCCATGACTTTTAATATAAAGCAGAGAACTTGGATAAGCAGCTTGTGCCTGTAGCCCATTGTGCCAGTGATAGTGGAAACAGTGGCAGCAGATTATTGTCCAGCAAAATCAATGTCTAAGGCCAAGGCTAGAGGGGTATGAGTGAAAGTGAATACATTGATTAAAGAAGCTCAGAAAATCAGGAACACCGGGCTCTAAGTACATGTATTTGGATGGGGGTTGGGGGTTGGAGGATGGAGAATGTTTTGGAGAATTGACAATTGGTTTTATGGTTTTTCCTTCCCTTCCACCTCCTCTCCAACTCTTACCCCTCTCTCCTCTTCATCTTTTTCTTAGGTGTCAGAAATTGCAAGTTGACCTCATTATCTATTTCCCCTTTTCTCAATTCTTATAGAACAAGTTTTAGTGGGGTACATGGACTTCTTCTCACCCCAGTTCACTTCTCAGTCTCCTTTGTAGTTGGATGAAGCTACATGGGTATGTCCTGGAATATAAACAGGTGTTGTGAGTGCACCTTCTGGCTTGCGCCTTTAAGGGGAGGCATGCTTTTCCTTTCCGTCTCCCCTTATTGGAATGAGGGTGAGGTAATGAACCATCTTAGACCATGTAGATGAGAGAAAGACTCTCAGAAGGACAGGGAACCAAGGTAGAAGAGTTCTGGGTCCCTGATGCCTTCACGTGAGCCCTGGACTGCCTATATTCAGACCATTATGTGAAACAGAAACAAACTCTTCTTATCTTGGGTCTCCTTGTCACAGCAGCTGACCCTATATCTTAATATATTGACTTCTCTTCCCAATTGACCTCCCTCCCTCCCTCATCCCTCCACTCCCTCATCCTTTTCTTCCACTTTCTGTTGGACAGTCCAAAGTGTAGACCAATGGCTCTCAAACTTTGGTTTGAATAAATATTTATAGGGTGGACTTTTTAAAGATGAAGCAGACCCTGCTTCTAGGGTATCTGGTTTAAGACTTCTTGCGTGGAGTGTAAGAATCTGCATCTAACAATCTGCATTTGGGCTTCCCTGGTGGCGCAGTGGTTGAGAGTCCACCTGCCGATGCAGGAGACACGGGTTCGTGTCCCGGTCCGGGAAGATCCCACATGCCGCGGAGCGACTGGGCCCGTGAGCCATGGCCGCTGAGCCTGCGCGTCTGGAGCCTGTGCTCTGCAATGGGAGAGGCCACAACAGTGAGAGGCCCGTGTACCGCAAAAAAACCAAAAACAATGTGCATTTTACCCTCAGGTTATTTAGATGAAGGTGGTCCATGGGATAACTTGGAGAAGCATTGGTATAGCATCTATGCCAATCCTAAAGTAGATGCTCAAGAAAGCGCTTGAGGGATTGAGTTGCAGTAACTCAGTGAAATCTGCCAACGCGTCACACAGACTGCACCTACATGAAACGTAAGCAACTGCCCCACTAACTCAGCTGTCTCTAAAGTATCGGCTAATATAATGGTTTAAGCAATATAACTACCAAATCAGTTATTTGGCACAATTTAGAAGAAAACAACTGGTTGACCCAAATTTTCAATATCCAATCAATGTTTTTTAATATGATACTTGCATAACTTGAGGATGTAGTTTTTGTTGTTGGCAGTTTATTTTTGAGAAGGAAAGTTTATTTACTAGTCATACGCTTTCTGAGGTTTTCAACTATTCATTCTTGAATGTCAACAATTATGAAGCTCAGAGAAAGGTTTTAGTTAATTAAGATAATTCACAAATAGTTGCATTTTTCTTATGTGATGATCTTCGTGCTAGACATGAGGGATATAAAGATGAACAGAACAAAGTCCTGCCCTCAAGCTTCCACAGTCAGCTTGGGGGATGTAGACAAATATTCCAACCAATACCAACGAGTGTGGGAGCCCTCCACTAGAGATTGGCACAGGGAGCTAGGGGCCAGAGGATCAGAGGTGAAGGTCAGAGATGCCTCCCAAAGGAAGGGGAAAGGTCACTGGGCTGAGCAGAAGCTAAACAGGCAGGGAAGGTGGTCAGTTAAAGGGAAAGTAAGGATGCTCAGGCCAGAGAAAATAGTCTAGGTCAAGCCACAGGATGAAGTGCCGTGTGATCAGAGCTCTGAGTACCTGTTGGGGGCAGTGGAGAAAAGGATGGTAGGGTGAGAGAACCCAGTTCATGAGGAATGTGGGATCTACCCTGAAGTGCTGAGGCACCACTGGAAGATTATTAATCAGAAAAACAAAGTCACTATCAGCTACAGTCCATCCCTCTGGCAGTGGAGGATGAACTGGAAGGGAATAAAAATAGAGACATGGATACGAAGTAAAACATGATAAGAGTGTCAACTAAGACTGTGGCTGTGGAAGAATGAAAGGAGGGTGAGATTTTTAAGTGGAAGCGGCAGGGCTTAGTGACTGGGTTGTAGGGAGGGGGAGAATCTGGGATTATGCATAATTTCTGTCTCAGGCTATGAGTGGCTACGTCTTTCATTGAGAAAGCAAATAGGAGAGGATGGGGTTGAGGGTAGAGCGGGGGGTGGGGAAAGTTAAAGTGTTTAGATTTAGGTATAATGAATTTGAGGAGTCTGTAGGTTATTCAGGAGGCAATTTGGATGTGATTCTGAAACCCAGGCGGGAGGTTTTTGTCTGAAGACATAGTTTTGGGAGTCATAAGCATACAGACAGCAGCTGAACATGTGCACGTGAAGTGTGTAATGAGAGTCAAGCAGAGGACCCAAGGGGAAACTCCGCACAAATTAGACTGTCTCAAGCTAGTGATGCCTTCACCCGGAGACTTGCTGAGACCCAAAGTCTGCAAAACACTCACCTCCCCTGTAAGGCCACCCTGATTATAGTCCCCAGGAGAATTCATCACGCTACCCTCATTGTTCCTGAATCACTATTTCATAAGACTGGTGTATCACACATCTTTTTGTATTATGCCTAGTTGTAGAGTTAGATGTCTGTGACTTTGCTGGCTAGGTGGTGAGTGCCTTAGAGACATGGACTATATTTTATTCAACCTGTTTTCCTAACACAGGTCACTGTATCAGGCCCCATTCAATTTCTTATTTGTTCGTGTATTTATTCATTCACTCATTTTCAAGTCTTTCAATGCCTGCCATGCTGTTCAGCTGTTTTATTATCATTAATTTCTTTGCAAAGCTTTTCCATAAAGTTACCCTTTTATGAATTTAAAAAAAAACCTCAATAGAATTTTGAAGAATACATCTTTCCTATTCTTACTCTTCCTGCCTGCCCTCCTCATTTCACATCATTCTGGGCTTATCCCAAGCCTTGATGTCTTTTTCTAAAATAATTTGCTGATCTTTGCTCATAAACTGTGTATCTTGGTTTCAACAGAATTATGGCTTTGGAAGTTCCTATTGATAACATCGCCTTTAAATCGATGTTATGTGAAAGAGAAAAATTAGATTTAGTGAAAAGGCAGTCATTTTTCCAGTTGTAAAAGAAAGCCAAAATGATAAAAGAAAACCAAAGAATTGATTTGAAGGTCACAGTGAAAAACCTCTCTTTTATCTGTGGTTTATCTCAGATTTTGGAGCTGATTTTATTTCTATCGTGAATTGTTGTCGGAATCTAGTTTCGGGTTGGCATATTTCTTACCGTTAGGTATTTATTCATGCTGCCCAAAAGAGAGATTTACCAATGAATATTTTTAAAAATTAGATCATAGATGAATCATCTTTTTTGTTAGTCTGGAGCATGTATTGAAGTTCTATGCTAACACAGCTCTTTATAAGAAGTTCAAATCTTAGGGTTGTTAACTTTCTTCTATTTTCAGAATAGTTTGCTTCTTGGTGTCTTTTGGAGGCAAGAGAAGGTATGTGGATGTTTGTGCATGGTTTCGAAACATTCTGAAGTGGATGTAGCATATCAATTTAATTATGCTCTCAATTTGTGTGGATAAGGAAAACTGGAGTTTTTAGTTCATTCACCTCTAGGTCACAGGGTTTCTCAGGGCAGTTCACGTACCTGTTTGTTTTAGAACCACTCAGGTGGGATTTTCAAATACAATTAGACTCTCCCAGCCAGAGTCTGAATCAGAATTTCTGGGTGAGGCCAGGTATCTGCACTTTAGCCCCCCAGGTGACCCTTGTAGGCTAAGAACCACTGCTTAATAGAATGGTTGCATGGAATAAGTGAGGACTCCGTGCTGAAGAGACAGGGCTGTCTTCACGGAACCAAGACAGGCATTGGCCACACCACTCAGTGTGAGGACAAGAGTCATAATCCTCTTCATCGTAACAGCAGGTCATAGAACTGTAGTAAAGAAAAGGAATCACTGTCTGGAAGCTGTGTAAATTTTAGTCTTAAACTGGCAACTCTATCTTAGTCTACACTAGTCATTATTTGTAAATGTCTCTGTGGTCATTTTGACTCTAAGCTCCTGAAGGGCAGGGACTGGCTCTATGTTTGCAGCCGTATCCTCATCACGGGGCTTGGCCAGTAACAAATACTCAATATGCCCTTATTTACTGATAGACAGGAAAGCTATCTAGTTAGCTTGAGGCAAACATCATATATAATCCTGCATATACACTTGTCCCCATCTACTCACCAGCATATACCCCTCACACATATCTTGAGATGTTACAAGACTAGTTTCAAAGGACCATGATGACAGTTCTTGTCTACGGCTGCTTATGTCAGAATGACTCCAATATGGTCACACGATGAGCCTCACTCTGCTTAGAGCCAAGAGAAAAACCAATATGACGTGAGCTTGCATGGACCCAGTTCTTATATCTAGATGGAGTAGTTTTGGGTATATCTATTTTGTTTCAAGTGTGACCCCAGAAAAAGATGAGTTTACTGTGGACCAGGGGTGGCTTCCTCTGAGAAACTATGTCTGAAGCTCATGTCCAGCTGGATATGAGCTCTCCTGTTCTTGATTCCCCTGGCTCATTGTACATTTCTTGGGCATTTGCCGATCAACCGTATTTTTGTTTAACTGTCTTATTTACCTTATTAAGTTTTGAGTTACTTGGGTCTAAAACCTTCCTCAAGGTTATATAACCATAGATAGGTCTTGAACTCTGGTTCTATAACTCAAAGTTCCTCTTTGCACCAAATCATAACCTGACACAATGCCAAATTATTGCTCATTCTTATTATCCCAAAGGGATTTTGAACAGATAAGTATTTGGTATCAGGTCTTTTGAGAGTGGGAAATGGTATAGAACATCTTGGTTAGTGAGGATGGACTTGCGGAGAGCGCACTGTATGAGAGGATTATCAAGGGCAGCAAAGGTCAACATGTAGGCAATGAATGTCTTGATGGGGAGTTATTGCTGTGTAGCATGGGCAATAAGGAGACATTGGGAACTCAGGTTGGGGAAAGAAAAGGTAAACTCCACTGTTTCAAAATTTGGCTTCTTTTAATATTCTCATTGCAAAGAGGGGATCTGGGCTGATTAAAGGCTATAACTGAACTAGTATCTTTTTCTAAGATAGGACTTGGTTGGCAGAATTAAAAGATGCTCCACAATAAATAGGGTAACTGCTCTGAACCAGTGGTTTTCGGTACTCATGTTCGTAGTCAAGACCTTGATCATATGTGCTGTCTAGTACCTAAATTTTAATTGAAAATATGACTAATTAGAGAAATATTGACAATTTGAAATGTCTTCTGAGGGCTGTCTTTTTATTCCAAGATGGTAGAGTGAAATGCAAAGCAAACATAATATTTTAATATTAACTTTCATTTAGTATTTAAATTTCAAATTTACTATTACATTTTAATACTGTATTATCTTGATATTCTCTAGTAGCACTAACTTTATCAAAAAGAATGTAATCCTCCACAATTTAGAGGGGATGAGCAAACACAGTTAAACATAGAATTCTCCACTGTTGAATGAATTGGAGTTCAACAGGCTTCAACTGGATGATAGAACTAAGTTTCTCTGGTTGAGGTTTAATCTGTGGTGTATGTGATTTTTGTGAACTGGATAAAGCATTGTTTAACGTGGGGATTCTCAAATGTTATGGTGCTGGAGAGCTTCTTAAAATGCAAATACCTAGGCTCCACCCCCAGATATTCTGATCTAATATTCCTGGTGTGGGGTCTGGAATCCGCGTTTTAAACAAACTCCTAAGTGATGAAGATACTGCCTCTCTGTGGAACCTCCTTTGAGTAGCAAGGTCCCTAAAGAATTGGAAAATGCAGTTTCAGAGGAATAGAAGCTGGATGCATGTTTCTTATCACCACTAAACCAACAAGTATGATGATCATTAAATTAATTCTAATTTTAATATTATTTTTCCTAACAAAGAAAAGAACATGGATTCCTATCAAATTTCTTTACAGAACAACTTGGCATTGGCTCTGACTTAAAATTATAATTTTATTGATTCTCCATTTTATTAAATAAATGTTCCTTGAGTTTGCTTTAGCTGAGGGAAATGAATTTTCAGTGTAATTTTGCTACCTACCTATTGCCTACTTTTTGACATGTAGAGAAATATTTAAACCAAATGGACAAAAAGAATCATCACAAAAAAGGGATGAACAGAAGTTATATTATCACTTGTATTAAGATAAAAAAACAAAGTGTATTTGGTTAGCATTTGACAAGGTTATTGTGATGGTTAATTTTATATGTCAATCTGACTGGGTCATAGGGTACCCAGACATTTGGTCAAACATTCTTCTGGGTGTTTTGTGAGGGTGTTTCTGTATGAGATTAGCACTTAAATCAGTTGACAGAGTAAAACAGATTGCCCTCCCTCTGTGGAATGCATCCAATCAGTTGAAGGCCTGAATAGAACAAGAATGCTGACCCTCTGCTTGGTTAAGAGGGAACTCCTCCCGCCCAATGTCATTTGAGCTGGGCTTGTACCTGCCTTTGCACTTGAACTGAAACTTTGGCTTTTCTGGGTCTTGAGCCTGCCGGCCTCCAGAGTAGAACCACACATCAGCTCTCCTGGTTCTCTGACCTTTGCACTTGGACTGGAACTATATACCACTGACCCTCCAGCTTGCTGACTTACCTTGAAAATCCTAGGACTTGTCTCCCTCCATAATCACATGAGCCAATTCCTTATAATTAATAAATCAATCTCTGTCTCTGTCTCTCCTATTGGTTCTGTTTCTCTGGAGAGCTCTGACTAATACAGTGACATTGTAGCTTTTTTCTCATTTTGTCTTTTCTGTTAAAAAAAATGTACTGTAATTTCCATGGTGTTTGGAAAGGTAGGGTGTTTGAGGCCCTATGTATTTTGTGTTTCATGCCTCAGCAACGTTTTGTTTATCACATTGTACACAGAGGACAGGAACGAGATACAACTCACACACACTGTAATTAGCACAGCCCAGTACAAATCAGAGCTCATTGTGTGTCTTGGAGCAGCACACAGGCTATATTGTCATCTCCCTTGAGAGCGTGTCAATCCAGGGCATCATATCGTAGCTCTTTCGTCAAGGCATCAGCAAAACAGGGAAGGGCAGGGGAGGGATGGAGACCTGGCAGTATGTGGGCCTGTCACTGAGCATTCATACATTCATTGCTATGTCATGGGCAATCTGTCCCTTGTGATGTCTCATGACTCATTGTCAGAGAACCCTTCATCAGGACAAAGATGGGCAATTTCCATAGCCCACTCCAGTCTTGGAGAGCTATCATGCTCCACTTTTAAAGTAACAGTACCCTTGAGTGATCCTTACTTTAGTTTTCTTGAAAAGAGAATTGGCTTAAAAAATGTGGCCTTAAAAAAAAAATGTGGCCTTACTACGAGCATGAAATATACGTGTGTACACATATATTTACACAGAATCCTGTATGAAGCACAAATGGGAAAAACAATATTTCTCCTTTTTTTTTTTTAAATACTGACTTCACTAGTAAAATGGAGATGTTTTCTTAGTTGCAAGAAAAAAAAATCTTTCAGCTGAGAATGGAAAAGAATTTACTAAGTTTGAAAAACTAAAAATAATTCCTGGCTGGTCTTATTCCCGTCCTCTGTATTTAAAGGAATTTACTCCTGATACTATTATTACAGGAAATTCCAAAAGCGTGAACATTTTCTGGTATTTTTATAAAAACAAGTGTTTGCGTTTTTTTAAATTTAGACATGGAGGAAAACAGTTTTGCTTTGTGTGCACTGAAGTGTCTAGTGGATGCCATGACAATGTGATTTTTGTGGAAAATTTAGATAATGACAGCATTTAGGGGTTCATAGAAGAGTAATAGAGGAACACACTTAACATAAAATGTCTCGCAAATTCTGTTGGAGTCCATAACAAACAATGGTTTTTAACACAAATGCAACGCCCACTTACACTGTCGAGATGATTGTTATAGGGGATGGACATTGATATCTTTCTCCAGGATCAGTTTTTATGTCATTAGGAAATGATCAATGCTTAATTATTATGAATAGATCTGATTCCTGTGAGGTGTCCAGGTATTTGCTGGCAGCTACGTAAGTAAAGGGATTGAAGGGTGATGAAATATTCAGATGTCTTAAAAAACATCTTATCTATCAATTCTGGAGCTTGGGAACACCATCCTCAGGGGTGTCAATATTGTATATATGTAGAATGAGGATGAAGATATGGAAAACCTTGACCTCCAGTTTAGTTTCCTTGGACCACAACTCTGAATTTCCAACTTCACTGTGCCCTGCCAAGGTCCTATAAAAATTCCAACTTATTTTATAGCTAGCATTTTTACTGCAGTGTAAGTGGGTTTCGGGAAAGGACAGCTATGCAGTGAAGAAAACCCTTTGCCTGCCCATGAGTTCCGTTCTTGTGAGTTTTATACAATCACCACTAAGGGTCATAACGATAATTCACTGAAGAAAGCTGAAAGAAGCTCTATTCATGGAATAAGGCCATGACATAGGCCTGAATATGTTCCTTAACTTGTTTTCTAACAGCCAGCTGAACACGTGCATTCATTACAACCTCTGATGCCACAGGTAACTGTATAAAAATCTGATCCAACAACTTTGACTTCAGTGAGCTTTGGACTATGCCTTTGTACTGTCAGGCTGCATTAATGTTCTTGCATCCAACAGAAATCATTATTGAGAAATTTGGTATTGCTTTGCTAAAGTGGGTATCTACTGAATATCCCCAATCCAATTCTTTCCTCTAATATGGTAATCTGTTATCTGTATTCAATTATCTGGAAGGTGAAAGTTGCTGGGATGCCCAGTGGAAAATTTTAAGTCCTTTCACTCTGAGTCTGCTGTCTTTTCAGATCAATCTTTCTGCTAATGACAACCAATACTTTCATATGTGATTACAGGCCTGCTCCATCTTTTCATGAGCCGAGACTCTTTGGAATCATATGTATTGATCTTTTTAATAGAAGTCAGGAAAAATAAAATTACTCTGGCTTCTTGAGGCAAAACGATGATAAATGAGAACTTTGAAACTTATGGGAGAAATTTTTTCTGCCTTGGATTATTTTAATCACTAAAAATGATTGTCTTTTTAATAATATTTGCTTTCCATTATGCACATTTGCAGCAAAGCCAAAAGTTGTTTCTGTATTGCTTTATGACAACACATTGACCCAGGGGTTTGCTGGTATTCCCTTACCTACTGGTAACTCAGGTACAACGGCCCCTAACAGGAGGCAAAGAGCCAACCAAGCTCCAGAGGCTTGAGAGCAATTTCAAGTGGAATATGACTAGGGCACTTTTGATGAAAGAGAACCTGCTGAACTATGTATTTTTTTTTTGTATTTGTTTAAAGCTCATTGTTAATACTATTATCTTAGAAGCAAGCTTCTGTTTCTTTTATCACCTCTCCTTTTTTGATTTCCCCTCTGCCAAGACTGATTATTTCCCAAGTGGGTTTCCTTTTTTGTGTAAGAGAAAGTATGTGTGATTCCCTGCCTGTGGTTCTGGTTGCTTCTTCTGTGTATCTGGCAGCTGCTGGTGGTGCCACTGGTGGTAACTGGGAATTAAGGATGTGGGATCATTGTTCTATAACCTCTTCTCTGAAACCTAGAGCTATAGGACTCCTTTTGGCCTCATTTTGGAATATGAGCTTCATGTTTTATATTTGAATCAACTTTGCAGTTGTCAGCTGAAGACACAATTGTTTCCTTGGCTTTGGGGGAACATGTGGTCAATACAGAAGATCAAAGAGAGTCATTGCCGCTTACACACAGAGATCAGATCTCCATTGGTACAAAGAAATGAGTGAAGACGAAAACACCGCAGATGTCAGGCCAAAGTACAGACTTGGTTTGCTTTGTTTGGACCTTGGAGACCTATCTGTAAGAAGGAAAACTTGTCCCATTGGGATGCCACGTAAATAGCCTTCATGGTTCAATGGCATTGCTTTACGTGATGGAGAGATGAATCTCGCTCTTTCTCTCTCTCTTTTTTTCCCCTCTCTTTGTATCTCTCTGTCTCCCTCCTACCTAAACATGACAAAAAGAAAGATCTCATTCAGGAAACAAATTGTGTTTACGAAGCTTGTCATTTAACTTAACTTAATCCAGTTCAGTGGAGACTTGGCAGGGGTGTACCGTGTGTCAGGCAATGAGAATATAGGACCAAACAGAAGAGACAGGTTTCCAGACTGTGTGTACAGAGTCATACAAAGAAAATGACCACCAAACATCATTACAAGCCTGAGGAGTGTTGCCAGGCTGCAAGGGCAGAGTGACCCTGGAGAACAGATAGAGTCTGACCTGGAAGTTCATGGATGGCTGCGTTTAAGCTGAGAGTAGTCATAAGCTGGATGGAAATTGGAGAATATGGGTGGGGAAAGGATATTCTAGGCTGAGGAAACTGCTTGTGTGAAAGCCGGAATTTGCGGGGGCATGGTCTTTGTGAGGAAGTGAAACTATCCCAGCCTGGCTGCAGTACAGAAAGGACCAGAGATCTGGGTCACTGTTTCCTAATGTCTTGTGGGTGTACACGTGGTCTCTGAGTTGAAATGTATCCACACTTGGAGATCTTGATGATTCTAAGGCACACTTCGCACTTCAGCTGCCGAAGGAGCCGTGTGTGTGGTGTTTCCTCTGTTTAGACTAATTCAACTTTGGCCACTTTGCTATCTTTGACTGAAAGGCAGTGTTTGTATAATTGTTTGAATAGCTCTAGAATTTTGGCCTTAATTTAGAAAAATCAGTGGAAAATATCAGAACCCAAATACCTGTGATAACTGTGATAAGAACTGTAGGTTTTAAAAAACTCATAAAATTGGAGGAAAATATTATGGTGAATTAGCTTTGGGCATGCATTGTTTTTAAGCATGTGAATTGTGTATTCATGTGTGAAAAGCAAACAGAATATTAAGGGGCATGCTTGAAATACTAGAAATAAACTGATGAAGAGTATGAGCATGTCTAAAGGTGAGGTATAATTAAGGGCTTTTTAATATATCCCTCTCTGGGAGTCCTCTCATCATGAGGAATATGCTATTTAAATTGTACTCACTTTATTTGCTTTCCACAACACCTGTTTATATATATGTATAAACAGGGATGCTTATTTTGTATGAAAGTCTTAATTTCTTTCTCTTGAGGAGTTCGTTCAAGATAGTTAGAAATCACAGATTCAAAATTTAGTTGCTTACATCGTATCAGTTCTTAGTCCCGCGCATTAGCTAGAACAATGGAATAATGTGAAATGAAAAGCAACCATAAACATGTTTGTACCCACCTTCTTGAGCACTTCTGCAAATATCATTAACTTTTCAGATTTTCAAAATCTAGATCTTGTTATTAAGAAGTGGCAACAGCTCTTGGTAATAGTAAACATTACAGAACTTGACAACAATTTGGAGAAACGGAAATAGATTGATAGCAAAATATGACTAACTATAGAAGCAAAATGTAAGGAGAAAAAATAATAGAATCTTTAATTCTACTGAATTAAGAAGTCTGAAGACACAGACCTACTGGAGAACGGACTTGAGGATATGGGGAGGGGGAATGGTGAGCTGTGACAGGGCGAGAGAGAGGCATGGACATATATACACTAACAAACGTAAGGTAGATAGTTAGTGGGAAGCAGCGGCATAGCACAGGGAGATCAGCTCGGTGCTTTGTGACCTCCTGGAGGGGTGGGATAGGGAGGTTGGGAGGGAGGGAGACGCAAGAGGGAAAAGCTATGGGAACATATGTATATATGTATAACTGATTCACTTTGTTATAAAGCAGAAACTAACACACCATTGTAAAGCAATTATACCCCAATAAAGATGTTAAAAAAAAAAAAAAGAAGCCTGAAGATTTATTGAGGTGAATTCTGTAAGCAAATTTTGTCACATAGTTACTCAAGAAGTATTAGAGGAATATTGGGCTTTGGTAGTATGCTCAACTGACCATGGAAGGTTTAAATACCTTCAAATACAAGGGCACCCACTGACATCAAGAGCTTTCAACACCTTACTATTCCATATGCAAACCTTACATTACAGCTTCTTGAGGTTTCAGTTCAAGCCAATCTGTGACTTGATTCCTTACAGGTCATGGTGGTTGCATTAAGAAGCTTCCAGAATCTTCGATAATTAAGAAGTCTTTTTGTAGGCTGAAGAATCAGCAGGTGGAATATGGATTCTAGGTTATCAAGCTTTTAGGTTCATAATTAACAAACTAAAATATGCAAAAGGAAAAGTATCTTCTCTCCCTGCCA
Organism: Tursiops truncatus; assembly: GCF_011762595.2. Lineage (NCBI taxonomy): Eukaryota > Metazoa > Chordata > Mammalia > Artiodactyla > Delphinidae > Tursiops > Tursiops truncatus. The sequence goes on along the minus strand of NC_047037.1, from coordinate 134,728,686 downwards.
TCTAATATTCATTAGAGAATTTTCCAACTCCCCACCCCTTAGTGAGGTCTGCTGGTAATTTATTTCCAGTTTGGCCTTCTCTTCACTTTATCAATGGAAAACATTGAGGCTTCTATTGTCATTTTGGTTGCAGTTCCATCAGTACCCAGTGCAGCTTAAAATGACCTTTAATTTTCCATGACTCAAGCCTGCAGAAGAACATTGTGGGTCATTTTCCTTGGTTAGTTTTAGCCATTGCCTCCAACTTGTTGCTCTGCCTCACAATCACCTGTCTGTCTTTTTTTGTGTGTGTATATCTTGTATATCATTTTTTATTTTATTTTATTTTACTTTAATTGAAGTAAGGTTGAGTTACAATGTTGTGTTAGTTTTAGACATCTAGCAAAATGATTCAGTTATATATATATATATATATATACTTTTTCATTATAGGTTATTACTAGATATTGAATATAGTTCCCTGTGCTATACAATAGGTCTTTGTTGTTTACCTGTTTTACATATAGTAGTTTGTATCTGCTAATCCCAAACTCCCTAATTTATCCCTCCCTGCCCCCACTTTTCCCCTTTGGTAACCATAAGTTTGTTTTCTATGTCTGTGAGTCTGCTTCTGTTTTGTAAATAGGTTCATTTGTATCATATTTTAGATTCCACGTACAAGTGATATCATGATAATTGTCTTTCTCTGTCTGGCTTACTTCACTTAGTATGATAATCTCTAGGTCCATCCATGTTGCTGCAAATGGCATTATTTCATGCTTTTTTATGGTTGAGTAGTATTCCATTGTGTGGGTGTATACACACACACACACACACACACACACACATACATACATACATCTTCTTTATCCATTCATCTGTTGATGGACATTTAAGTTGCTTCCATGTCTTGGCTGTTGTAAATAGTGCTGCTATGAACATTGGGGTGCATGTATCTTTTCAAATTAGAGTTTTCCTCTTTTCTGGATATATGCCCATGAGTGGGATTGCTGGATCATATGGTAACTCTATTTTTAGTTTTTTGAGGAACTTCCATACTATTTTCCATAGAGGCTGCATCGATTTACATTCCTACCAGCAGTGTAGGAGGGTTCTCTTTTCTCCATACCCTCTCCAGCATTTATTGTTTGTGGACTTTTTAATGATGGCCATTTTGACTGGAGTGAGGTGATACCTCATTGTATCAATAGTTTTGAGTTGCATTTCTCTGATAATCAGTGATGTTGAGCATCTTTCCATATGCCTATTGGCCATCTGTATGTCTTCTTTGGAGAAATGTCTATCGAGGTTTTCTGCCCATTTTTTGATTGAGTTTTTTTTTACTGTTATTGAGTTGTATGAGCTGTGTATTTTGGAAATTAAGCCCTTGTCAGTTGCATCACTTGCAAATATTTTCTCCCAGTCTGCAGGTTGTCTTTTTGTTTTGTTTATGGCTTCCTTTGCTGTGCAAAGGCTTATAAGTTTGATTAGGTCCCAACTGTTTATTTTTGCTTTTATTTCTATTGCCTTGGGAGTTGCCTGTCAGTCTTTTGACATCTCAATATTTCCTGCATTCCCTGAGGATTGTGGAGATGAAGGTATTGATCATAGTCCTGTAGGTGTTTAAGCGCTTTCTCAGGGAGACTCTAAAAGTCGGTGTGTGCTCAGCCATTCACCCAGACAGCTCCCTGAAGTCCTCAGGAAGAGATTCCCACCAGTGCCAGTATGTGATGCAGGCATTGCATGGCCAGCTTGTGAAAATGTGTTGGCCCTTGACTGTGTACTCTTCTTTGCATTTCTCTACTATCTGCTGTGTGGATGTAACAAGTACTTTAAATTGGTAACCTTGTTTTTTCCTTCAGATTCAAAACTGTTCCTGCTCTGTAAACTACATACTCCCTCTGGTAATACTTGTTAGTCAGCTCAGGATAGCAGTTCAAAGAGTCTGCTAATTAAGACATCATTAAGTGAAGTATCCTGGGCTCCATTGCATTGCTGAGTCACTCTGATATGAACAGATGAGCACATCAGGTTCTAAGAAGTCTGTTGATCCTAATTTCTGAAATCAGAGAGCACAGGGTTTTTTTTTAAGAGCAACCAAACTAAAATTACCCCATGTATTGACAACAGGAGATATAAGGGACCTGATAATTGAAAGCATTTCTGAATCATAGGGGTCAAGCTAGGCTGTATTTGTGTTAGTTTTTTTTTTTTTTTAATTTACCATCTTAACCATTTTTTTAAAAGAGTCTTCCTTGAATTTGTTACAACATTGCTTCTGTTTTATTTATTTATTTATTTATTTAATTTATTTAGGCTGTGAGGCATGTGGGATCTTAGCTCCCTGACCAGGGATCAAACCCACACTCCCTGCATTGGAAGGTGAAGTCTTAACCACTGGACCACCAAGGAAGTCCCCTGTGTTAGGTTTTTAAGAATTCAAAATACGCTTTTAGTGTGGTGAAAAGGGAACCCTCCTGCCCTGTTGGTGGGAATTTATTTTTATTTTTTTTATGATTATTTATTTATTTTTTGACTTTTATTTATTTTTTTATACAGCAGTTTCTTATTAGTCATCAATTTTATCCACATCAGTGTATACATGTCAATCACAATGGCCCAATTCATCACACCACCACTACCACCACCCGCCACGTTCCCCCCTGGGTGTCCATATATTTGTTCTCTACATCTGTGTCTATTTCTGCCCTGCAAACCAGTTCATCTGTGCCATTTTTCTAGGTTTCACATATATGTGTTAATATACGATATTTGTTTTTTCTCTTTCTGACTGACTTCACTCTGTATGACAGTCTCTAGATCCACCCACGTCTCTACAAATGACCCAATTTCATTCCTTTTTATGGCAGAGTAATATTCCATGGTATATATGTACCACATCTTCTTTATCCATTCATCTGTCGATGGGCATTTAGGTTGCTTCCATGTCCTGGCTATTGTAAATAGTGCTGCAATGAACATTGGGGTGCATGTATCTTTTTGAATTATGGTTTTCTCAGGGTATATGCCCAGTAGTGGGATTGCTGGGTCATATGGTAATTCTATTTTTAGTTTTTTAAGGAACCTCTATACTGTTCTCCATAGTGACTGTATCAATTTACATTCCCACCAACAGTGCAAGAGGGTTCCCTTTTCTCCACACCCTCTCCAGCATTTGTTGTTTGTAGATTTTCTGATGATGCCCTTTCTAACTGGTGTGAGGTGATACCTCATTGTAGTTTTCATTTGCATTTCTCTAATAATTAGTGATGTTGAGCAGCTTTTCATGTGCTTCTTGGCCATCTGTATGTCTTCTTTGGAGAAATGTCTATTTAGGTCTTCTGCCCATTTTCTGATTGGGTTGTTTGTTTTTTTAATATTGAGCTGCATGAGCTGTTTATATATTTTGGAGATTAATCCTTTTTCTGGTGATTCATTTGCAAATATTTTCTCCCATTCTGAGAGTTGTCTTTTCATCTTGTTTGTAGTTTCCTTTGCTTTGCAAAAGCTTTGAAGTTTCCTTAGGTCCCATTTGTTTATTTTTGCTTTTATTTCCATTACTCTAGGAGGTGGATCAAAAAAGATCTTGCTGTGATTTATGTCAAAGAGTGTTCTTCCTGTGTTTTCTTCTAAGAGTTTTATAGTGTCCAGTCTTACATTTAGGTTTCTAATCCATTTTGAGTTTATCTTTGTGTATGGTGTTAGGGAGTGTTCTAATTTCATTGTTTTACATGTAGCTGTCCAGTTTTCCCAGCACCATTTATTGAAGAGACTGTCTTTTCTCCATTGTATATTCTTGCCTCCTTTGTCATAGATTAGTTGACCGTAGGTGTGTGGGTTTATCTCTGGGCTTTCTATCTTGTTCCATTGATCTATATTTCTGTTTTTGTGCCAGTACCGTATTGTCTTGATTACTGTAGCTTTGTAGTATAGTCTGAAGTCAGGGAGTCTGATTCCTCCAGCTCCGTTTTTATCCCTCAAGACTGCCTTGGCTATTGGGGGTCTTTTTTGTCTCCATTCGAATTTTAAGATTTTTTGTTCTAGTTCTGTAAAAAAATGCCATTAATAGTCTGATAGGGATTACATTGAATCTGTAGGTTGCTTTGGGTAGTAGAGTCATTTTCACAATATTGATTCTTCCAATCCAAGAACATGGTATATCTCTCCATCTGTTTGTATCATGTTTAATTTCTTTCATCAGTGTCTTATAGTTTTCTGCGTACAGGTCTTTTGTCTCCCTTGGTAGTTTTATTCCTAGGTATTTTATTCTTTTTGTTTCAGTGGTAAATGGGAGTGTTTCCTTTCAGATTTTTCATCATTAGTATATGGGAATGCAAGAGATTTCTGTGCATTGATTTTGTATCCTGCAACTTTACCAAATTCATTGATTAGCTCTAGTAGTCTGAATAAATGATGATTTCTAAACCTAAATATCTAACCCACACATTTCACCTAAGCTGCGTGGCATTAATCCAACTGCCCACTGAACATTTTGAGCTAAACTTCTAACATCTCTAATTCAACCTGTTCAAAACTGTCTTCATGAGTTTTTTCTCAAAGTTGTGGATCTTCTGCATTGTGGTCTGTCTCAGAATGAACCCCTTAACCATTCAGTTGCACAAGCCAACAACCTTGATGATTTTTTTTTGTGTCTTCAAATGCACAAAGAACTATGTCAGGTCTGTCTTTCACAAACCTCTCAAGTAAGTCTATTTTCTCTATCCACACTTTTACCACTGAAGATTAAGTGGCCAGTCATCCCTGTCCTGGGTTCATATTCTCCTCCAATCTATTCCTCATAGGGCAAAGAGAGTAATTTTCTAAAAATAAAAATCTAATGCTATAACTTTCCTGCTTTACAGCATGTTGGTGGGAATTTAAATGGATACAGCCACCATGGAGAACAGTATGGAGGTTCCTTAAAAAACTAAAAATAGAACTACCATATGACCCAGCAATCCCACTACTGGGCATATACCCTGAGAAAACCATAATTCAAAAAGAGTCATGTACCACAATGTTCATTGCAGCACTATTTACAATAGCCAGGACATGGAACCAACCTGAGTGTCCATCAACAGATGAATGGATAAAGAAGATGTGGCACATATATACAATGGAATGTTACTCAGCCATAAAAAGAAATGAAACTGAGTTATTTGCAGTGAGGTGGATGGACCTAGAGTCTGTCGTACAGAGTAAGTCAGAAAGAGAAAAACAAATATTGTATGCTGACACATATATATGGAATCTAAAAAAAAAAAGAAAAAAAAGGTACTGATGAACCTAGTGGCAGGGCAGGAATTAAGATATAGACATAGAGAATGGACTTGAGGACACAGTCGGGAGGGGGAAGCTGGGGTGAAGTGAGAGTAGCATTGACATATATACACTACCAAATGTAAAATAGATAGTGGGAAGCAGCCGCATAGCACAGGGAGATCACCTTGGTGCTTTGCGATGACCTAGAGGGGTGGGATAGGGAGGGTGGGAGGGAGGCTCAAGAGGGAGGGGATATGGGGATATACATATACTTATAGCTGGTGCACTTTGTTATACAGTAGAAACCAATACAACACTGTAAAGCAATTATACTCCAATAAAGATGTTAAAGGAAAAAAGATGTATTTAAACAAACAAACAATAAGCCAAAAAAACCAAAATACCCTTTTAAATTAATTAATTCTTTCATTTCTTTGCTCATTCATTTCAAAGTCTTGCTTAGCACCAGTGAAGTGCCAGGTGCTGATGTAGGCACTGGAACCCCAAAGGTGCATTGTGTCCCCTCCGCAGGGAGCACAGTGTCCAGTGGGTGATCTGGGTTCTCAAGAATGATGACAATTGGTCTCCAGGGCTATGCAGGAAGAATGCTTCGGTGTTGGGAGAGGAAGGAGGTACCCTAATTCTGCCTCAGGGCTCACAGAACTGTGTAGATTTTTTTTTTCTCAGGGATTACATAACAGGGAAGACTAGTTATATAGAGATGGTGCTTTTTGAGCTGAACTTTTAGAACTTTTCTGAGTAGGAGTTTTCCAGATAAGTGTGGTTCTTTGCAGATTAAACCGTGTTTCTGAAGACCCAGAGAATGATGGAGGTTTGAAGGTCTGCTCAGAACAGTGTATTTTCTTTTTTATTTTAGTATTTTAATTTTATTGGAGTATAGAGAACAGTGTATTTTCATATGTGTTATTTATAGGAAGAAAGAACACTTTTTCCCCTTAAAGATTTATTATTGTTCATTATTTGCTATTTGTATTACTGCTTGGTTTCTGCATTTTAAAACTCTGAACCATATTTTATATGTTTTAAAACACAGGTCAGTGGAAAAGTAAGATTCAGTGACCAATTTTCATTTAACACAACTTCTCAAGAATCCATTTAATTTGTAAATTGAGATTGGTTTCTGTCACATCTTTTAAGCATATAAAAATAACTTATTCTCTGTGGTTCATTCCAGATATTCTTAATATGAAAATTATTTGAAGTTGCTATGCTTTTTCTACCTCAGTGGCAACTGGTCGCCTATAGATGTTTGGATTTTATATGGTTAGACATGGATGTGCAAAGGAGTTACCACTGCTCTCATTCCTGAATCTGGGATAACAGGCAGGATTTTAAAAGTGCAAATTAAATGCTCGACTGCTGGCAAGAGAGGAGTGAAGATAATTTGTTTCCCTTTGGGATCTGATGACTGTTAATTCTTCATGAACTTGGCTTCTGCCAAACATATATTGTACTTTCCTCTGATAGGAAATTCATATTGTTAAACTCTATGTGAACTCAAGGTATTAATGTAGAGTGCTTACTAGCAAAAATGACTTGCAAATGTCAGATAAAATTAAATAACATGGCTTAATAAAATAAGCTTGTTTCTGAAAATCTGTTTTTCATATTTGTGAAAGAATTATCTGTCCTGTTATTTAAACCAAGATATTGCCAGGACAGGGAAAAGAGCCACTCTTTTATCAGTTATCCAGGGAACCATTGATTTCACAAAGCCAATTAAAGTATTTCTGGGGGAACAAGTAAATATTAGTTTTAGAAGCATTTCTTTTAAAAAGAGACTAGGATAAGAGTGCTGAATAAAAATGACATCTTATTCATTGCCTAAGGCATAGTGAATAGCGTGTTCTCAGATTTGTTACTTTAACTGACTTAAACAAATAAGGACAGTTAGGTTTTACTAAGACATAGGGATAAAAGTAGATGGACTTCATGGCCATTCAAAAAACTTTTTGACTTGAGCAAATATCCCGTGGTTTGGCTAAATATTTTGTGAGCAATGTAGTTACCATCAAAAAAGCAAATCTGAATGCTAGGTGCTCTCTCGGGATTCCACCGGGGTCCCCTTTATTGGCTGTGGTCTTTGCTGGAATTAGGTGTGCATAAACATCTGTCCAGGAAAGTGATCTGAAGCAGAAGAGAAACAGGGCACTGGAGGAGCCCGGATAGGCAGAATGGGCTGCTTCCAGAGCATGTGGACTCCTGGTTGGAGCACTCTTTAGGGAAAGCCTGTTAGATTACTTTGTGGTGGGAGAGAGTGGGGGGAGTTTTTTGGAATAATATTCTTCTTAGGTGATGCTAACTTGATCTGTGATGCTCAAGAAATATGTCTCCTTGTAAGGTTGGTCTCAGGGGATTCATTAACTATGATGGATCTGGAATCTCCTGGATCTCTGTTTAGAACCAACTCCTTCAGAATAAAACAGAATTATGGCTGTGGAGCAAGGTCAAGTCTATCTTGGAAGATATGATATCAGCCTTGGGACAAAGACCCTCCTAACAAAAACCTTTTCAATAATCCTTTATGGTTCTGTCGGCCATGCGTGACCTCACAGCTCTCCTCCATCCTGGGGATAATGAATTCCGTAAATCTACTCAACAAATGCACAAAGTCATCCCTATTTTATTTATTTTAATTTTCAAATGGTCGATTTTATGTTTCTTTTCTCCATTTTAAGGAGATGCTACCAAGTTAAAGATCACTGGAATTTGGTAAAGAGCAATTTGAAGAGCAAACATAGATATAATTCAGGAAGTTTCTATCTTTCCCCTTTGTAGGCATTTAGCTACCCATCCATTTTTTTGGTAGATGGATAGTAGAAACTAAATTTCTGTTAATTCAAAGTCTTTTCCCCTTTTCTTGAGGTTTCATCCTTATCCTGGCGGCTTAGGGAGAGCCAAGATACTATGGGCACGAGCCCATCAGGCAAGTGTCATTGTCAGGAGTTTGACGCCATATCAGCCCCATCTGGCTCACAAGGCTGGCTCAAGCCCCAGGTTCGCCCCATGCTCACGGGAGAGGCCAAATCCCGCTGGGCTTGCATGGTGCTGGAGAACCAGGGCTCTGAGGTCTGCAAGCAGACCATGCAGACAATTCTCTGATTGTTGTCCCGAGTTGGGCCTGAGAAAACTTTGAGGTCTTGCTTCTTTTCCATGAACTCTACCTAGAAAAGGGCCTCTTGGATTCTCTGGATCTACCTTGGGTTCTCTTGTTGAACCCCCCGATCTTCATCTGGGAGTCAGACCAGATCATGTCCCCATTCATGTCTCAACCATTTTCTTCACCTTTAAGTCCGTCTTCCCTCTTCCCAGCCCAGAGATGCTTTCCCTTGTCTGGAGCAGCACGCTCTACCTCATCATTTTTTCTTGTCTCTTGTTTATTGCTTAAACTTTAGGTCTTGAGCTTTTTTTAATGTGCAGTAGCAGAGAGAAACCACAAAATAGATGTACACATGACAACATGGGTAGATGATTTATTATTAGTAGTAATAACTTAATGAATTTGTTATTAATTAATTAAAAACACACACACAATGGCTCTGCATATTTTAAAAGGACACATGCATATTCAGGGCTAAGCCCGTACTTCAGAGTACATTACCTACAGGGAACTAGGAATGGAGTGAGGGGGTGATGGATCAAAGGGAAGAGATGAACCTGAGAGGGGCTTTGCATGCACTGATGTTAGTGATAAAGTTTCCCAACAGGGGAGGGTCATGATGAACTGTTTCTGTGTTTGGGACCCATAACAACAAACCAAGCAGCCTTTATTTCCTGAAACTTTTAGGATGTGGGCAATGCAAGCTCAAAAGAGTGGCCTCTGGAAAAGCAAAGGCTGTAGATTCTGAATAAGGAAAACCATGTTCAAAGTCATATTCCAAAAACTTCCCTTTTTCTTCTTATTCTGATGTAAAGTCCCTTCCCTGACTCAACGGCTGCTTCTTACTGACTCTGAGTTGGCAAAGGCCAGGGAGCACTGCCATGCGTACAAGGAGACACCAGGAAAACCCTCAGTTAATATGGCAAGTTTTATTCCACGGCGTCTCTCTCCTTAGTGCAAACAAGATTTCCTTGTCATCCTGATTTCCCGGCCTTTCCTTTGAGACCAAGCCATTGCTTTCATGGTTTAGGTGATTGGAGTTCTGGATCCCCCTCTGCATAAGTCATATGACCTCCTGAAGCAGGAGGGGTCAACTGGGAGGGATCAACCTCTCCTGGGAGGTTCTCTGAGCAGTGGGGAAACATAAAGAGCAAAGGGGTTCATTCTAGGTGTGACACATCAATTTAACACTTTTCATGAATTCCTCTGGTAAATTGTTCCATGGAATCTTATGAATGACTTATTTCAGTCCTTTTGCTAGCACCTCTGAGCATATCTGTGATCCTGACATAAATTCTCCCTCACAGAAATAGCTCCCTCCTCACAGCAGAAAAGATCACATAGCATACATGTCAGTCATTAAACAGGGAGCCTAAAACTGTGCAGCCTCCTTTCTGCAAAACCTCTACACCTCAGGGCTAATCATTGGTATTTTCATATCTATCCAAGGATGGGCAAGAGAGAGTGCAACCAGGGTGTTCTGGCTTCCAAGTTCAGCCTCCTCAGGTGTGGTTCAAGGCTCTGCTCAGTGGAGTGGAAGCCCCCTTTCAGCTCCACACATCTGACCCCTTTTCTCTGTGCTGGCATCTGTTCCACCTTTGAGGGGATCTCGACTATAATAATGCCTTTACCTCTAGCCATGTTGAAAACCACAGGGCAGGCAGTTGCTATATGTTTCTTCTCTAATCTCCCCCAGTCCCACATATTGGTACCTCCCTCTCATCTTGTCAGAGGGAGGGAGGGCATAATTATATTTGTTGATGGTTACCAGGTTTTTCCTTCTCTCTGGCTTTCCATATCTATCAGGCTCTCAAATGGTCTCTCTGTCCCTTTGGTTTCTTTGACGTTCCATCTATATTTTCTTCTAGATGACATTCTTATCACCTAGGGTGGGCACTGGATCTAAGTGGAGAGACTCATACAACCTTCTGGAATTCTCTATGTTAGTAAAATGCTTTGGCCAGAAACCCAGGAATCACGATTGACCTTGCAATCTCCTTGCCCTCCATGCCTCCCACCTCTGCCCCACCCTGCATGTGGTCACACGTCCATCCATCCATTACCTGGTCTTGTGGATCCTGCTTCCTGATAACTCTTACAGTGCCCATTCCCTTGTCCTGACTCAGCAGACCTCTTCCCTCTCCAGCCACAAGCATTCTTGTCCCCATCATCTCTTCCCATCCTGCTGCCAAAGTGATCTTTAAAAACCCAACCCTTATTCCTCTACTTATGACCACTTAGTGGCTTCCTATTGCCTTTAGAATAAACAACAAGCACAGTTTATAATGTCCTGACTGTCTGATCTGGCCCGTGCTGACCCCACATCTTCTTCCATCACTGTCTCCCAGGTCCCTTCCACTTCATTTCTCAGAGTTCCTTGAAAATGCCACACCGTTACCCTCTTGGCCCTGGTTGGTGTTGTTTGCTCTGAAGGCAGTGATTCTTTTTTCTTTGCCCCGTTGTCACCCACTCATCCTTCCTGTCTTAGCGTCACTCCCTGGACTAGGCTGGTCCCCCATAATGCATTTGCACAGCTCTGTACTTGTCCTTTGCAAGCGTTTCATAATTTATAATCACTCTGCTTATGCCACCTTTTTCTTTAGACCATCAGTTCCACAGGGGAAGTGAGCAGGTTTATTTTTCTTCCCACTGTACCCTCCATGATACTTGGAAGATAGAAGTGGCTCAGTAAATATTTGTTGACTGTCTGATTTTCCTAAGTTGGTGAATTGCTAATCCCAAGTTCAATGCTCTCAAACAGCACTAAGAAAATTCACCTTTGAAACACAACTGCAGCATGCTCAAGTTAATTCCTTACTTCTTGCCGATGCCTATAAATACTACATTTGGGGTGAGCTAAGACTTTTTTAGCTCAGCACAAGGCTGTCTAATGTTTGTGTTCCAACGATTTCCTTATGTCTCGTATGTTTCCTTTGAGCCATGTCTGAGCTTCAGTCCTGCAGAAATGATTTCTCATCTGTTTCTTGTACTAGATAACACCATATTAGTCTTGAATAAATGTGACAAAGCTCTAGCCAAATTCATCATCCTAGTAGAAACCGATGCCCAGGATTTCAATCAAATGGAAAAAGAAGAGATAAATAGGCTACTCTGAATTTATTTATGAATTGTGTGCTCCCAAAGTTACAGCCTCTGAGGGCTGAAATAAAATAATGAGGCTACCATTTCTCTGTACCTAGGAATATGTCCAAGTCAGTTCTGGCTTCCCTAGACAATAGAGACAGGGGAGGTCCCATAGGCAGAAAGGTCTTTTTCTCGTGTGGATCAGGAGGCAGGAATGTCATAGTAAATGACACCGCAGTTCACTTCGGCTCAAGCCCCAAAGTTGGAGTCATCCTTAATTCCTTTCTCTCAAAACCTGCACTCAAACTGTTAGTGAGACAAGAGCATCTCAATCTCTAAAACATAGTGACTCTGTATATACTTCCCTATATCTCCACATTTACACCACCATCTCCTCACCTTCCCCCGAAGCTCCTGACTTCCACTCTTGCCCCGCTAAAATCCATTCTATACGCAGCAGCTGAAGTGATCCTTCAAATCCACCATCAGGTTCTATCATTTCATTGCTTAAAAACTTTCAACAATTTCCAACAACGTAAGAAAACAATCTGAATTTCCTACCCTGGCTTACAAGACCCCTTCCTTGGGGAGAGATTTATGAGATGCCCTTTTCAAAAGCAGCAGCCCTCACCAGGTTCTGTCTCCTTATCCGGCCTGGCTTTTCCTCAGAGCACCTACTGCTACCTAACTGTATTCTGGGTACGAACATGATTATCGGTTTTTCTGTCTTGCCCACCAGAATATCATCTCCTTGTGGGCAGGGATTTTTTTTTTAACACCTTTATTGGTGTATAATTGCTTTACAATGTTGTGTTGGTTTCTGCTGTATAACAAACTGAATCAGCTATACATATACATATATCCCCATATTGCCTCCCTCTTGTGTCTCCCTCCCACCCTCCCTATCCCACCCCTCTAGGTGGTCACAAAGCACTGAGCTGATCTCCCTGTGCTGTGTGGCTGCTTCCCACTAGCTATCTAGTTTACATTTGGTAGTGTAAATATGTGAATGCTACTCTCTTACTTTGTCCCAGCTTACCCTTCTCCCCCCTACCACATGTCCTCAAGTCCATTTTCTACATCTGTGTCTTTATTCCTGTCCTGCCCCTAGATTCTTCAGAACCATTTTATTTTTAGATTCCATGTATACGTGTAAGCATATGGTATTTGTTTTTCTCTTTCTGACTTACTTCACTCTGTATGACAGACTCTAGGTCCATCCACCTCACTTTGTATAACTCAATTTCGTTTCTTTCTATGGCTGAGTAACATTCCATTGTATATATGTGCCACATCATTTTTATCCATTCATCTGTCAATGCACATTTAGCTTGCTTTCATGTCCTGGCTATTGTAAATAGTGCTGAAATGAACATTGTGGTACATGACTCTTTTTGAATTATGGTTTTCTCAGGGTATATGCCCAATAGTGGGTTTGCTGGGTCATATGGTACTTCTGTTTTTAGTTTCTTAAGGAACCTCCATACTGTTCTCCACAGTGGCTGTATCAATTTACATTCCCACCAACAGTGCAAGAGGGTTCCCTTTTCTCCGCACCCTCTCCAGCATTTATTGTTTCTAGATTTTTTGATGATGGACATTCTGACCGGTGTGAGGTGATACCTCAACGTAGTGGTTTTTTATTTTTACATCTTTATTGGAGTATAATTGCTTTACACTCAATGTAGTTTTGATTTGCATTTCTCTAATGATTAGTGATGTTGAGCATCCTTCCATGTGTTTGTTGGCAGTCTGCATATCTTCTTTGGAGACATGTCTATTTAGGTCTTCCACCCATTTTTGGATTGGGTTGTTTGTTTTTTTGATATCGAGCTGCATTAGCTGCTTGTATATTTTGGAGATTAATCCGTTGTCAGTTGCTTCATTTGCAAATATTTTCTCCCATTCTGAGGGTTGTCTTTACACCTTGTTTATGGTTTCCTTTGCTGTGCAAAAGCTTTTATGTTTCATTAGGTCCCATATGTTTATTTTTGTTTTTACTTCCATTTCTCAAGGAGGTGAGTCAAAAAGGATCTTGTTGTGATTTATGTCATAGTGTGTTCTGCATATGTTTTCCTCTAAGAGTTTTATAGTGTCTGGCCTTACATTTAGGTCTTTAATGCATTTTTAATTTATTTTTGTGTATGGTGTTAGGGAGGGTTCTAATTTCATTCTTTTACATGTAGCTGTTCAGTTTTCCCAGCATCACTTATTAAAAAGGCTGTCTTTCTGTATACTCTTGCCTCCTTTATCAAAGATAAGGTGACCATATATATGTGGGTTTATCTCTGGGCTTTCTATCCTGTTCCATTGATCTATATTTCTGTTTTTGTGCCAGTACCATAGTGTCTTGATTACTGTAGCTTTGTAGTATAGTCTGAAGTCAGGGAGCCTTATTCCTCTAGCTCCGTTTTTCTTTCTCAAGATTGCTTTGGCTATTCGGGGTCTTTTGTGTTTCCATACAAATTGTGAAAGTTTTTGTTCTAGTTCTGTGAAAAATGCCATTGGTAGTTTGATTTGGATTGCATTAAATCTGTAGATTGCTTTGGGTAGTAGAGTCATTTTCACAATGTTGATTCTTCGAATCCAAGAACATGGTATATCTCCCCATCTGTTTGTATCGTCTTTAATTTCTTTCATCAGTGTCTTATAGTTTTCTGCATACAGGTCTTTTGTCTCCTTAGGTAGGTTTATTCCTAGGTATTTTATTCTTTTTATTACAGTGGTAAATGGGAGTATTTCCTTAATTTCTCTTTCAGATTTATTGTTGTTAGTGTATAGGAATGCAAGGGATTTCTGTGCATTAATTTTGTATCCTGCTACTTTGCCAAATTCATTGATTAGCTCTAGTAGTTTTCTGGTAGCATCTTTAGGATTCTCTCTATATAGTATCATGTCATCTGCAAATGGTGACAGTTTTACTACTTTTCTGATTTGGATTCCTTTTACTTCTTTTTCTTCTCTGATTGCTAAGGCTAAAACTTCCAAACCTATGTTGAATAATAGTGGTGAGAGTGGGCAACTTTGTCTTGTCCTGATCTTAGAGGAAATGGTGTCAGTTTTTCCCTGTTGGGAACGATGTTGGCTGTGCGTTTGTCATATATGGCCTTTATTATGTTGAGGTAGGTTCCCTCTATGTCCACTTTCTGAAGAGTTTTTATCATAAATGGGTGTTGAATTTTGTCAAAAGCTTTTTTGGCATCTATTGAGATGATCATATGGTTTTTCTCCGATTTGTTAATATGGTGTTTGTTAATATGATTGATTTGCATATATTGAAGAATCCTTGCATTCCTGGGATAAACCCCACTTGATCATGATGTATGATCCTTTTAATGTGCTGTTGGATTCTGTTTGCTAGTATTATGTTAAGGATTTTTACATCTATGTTCATCAGTGATATTGACCTGTAGTTTTCTTTTCTGTGACATCTTTGTCTGGTTTTGGTATCAGGGTGATGGTGAACTCATAGACTGAGTCTGGGAGTGTTTCTCCCACTGCTATATTTTCGAAGAGTTTGAGAAGGATAGGTGTTAGCGCTTCCCTAATGTTTGATAGAATTCACCTGTGAAGCCATCTGGTCCTGGACTTTTTTTTGTTGGAAGATTTTTAATCACAGTTTCAATTTCAGTGATTGTGATTGGTCAGTTCATATTTTCTATTTCTTCTTGGTACAGTCTTGGAAGGTTGTATATTTCTAAGAATTTGTCCATTTTTTCCCAGTTGTCCATTTTATTGGCATATAGTCGCTTGCGGTAGTTTCTCATGATCCTTTGTATTTCTTCAGTGTCAGTTGTTACTTCTCTTTCTTTTCTAATTCTGTTGATTTGAGTCTTCTCCCTTTTTTTCTTGATGAGTTTATGAATTTTATCTTCTGAAGGAACCAACTTTTTAGTTTTATTGATCTTTTCTATAGTTTCCTTCATTTCTTTTTCATTTATTCCTCATCTGATCTTTATGATTTCTTTGTTTCTGCTAACCTTGGGTTTTTTTTGTTGTTGTTGTTGTTCTTCTTCTTTCTCTAAGTGCTTTAGGTGTAAGGTTAAGTTGTTTATTTGAGATTTTTCTTGTTTTTTGAGGTAGGATTGTATTGCTTTAAACTTCCCTCTTAGAACTGCTTTTGCTGCCTCCCATAGGTTTTGGGTCATCATGTTTTCATTGTCATTTGTTTCTAGGTATTTTTTGATTTCCTCTTTGATTTCTTCAGTGATCTCTTGATTATTTAGTAGTGTATTGTTTAGCCTCCATGTGTTTGTATCTTTTACAGTTTGTTTTTTCCTGTAATTGACATGTAGTCTCATAGCGTTGTGGTTGGAAAAGATACTTGATACAGTTTCAATTTTCTTAAATTTACCGAGGCTTGATTTGTGACCCAAGATATGATCTATTCTGGAGAATGTTCCATGTGCACTTGAGAAGAAAGCATATTCTGTTGTTTTTGGATGCAATGTCCTATAAATATCAATTAAGTCCCTCTGGTCTAATGTGTCATTTAAAGCTTGTGTTTACTTATTTCTTTTCTTTTTTTTTCTTACTTATTTTCATTTCGGATGATTTGTCCATTGGTGAAAGTGGGGTGTTAAAGTTCCCTACAGTGATTGTGTTACTGTCAATTTCCCCTTTCATGGCTGTTAGCATTTGCCTTATGTATTGCGGTGCTCCTATGCTGGGTGCATAAACATTTACAATTGTTATATCTTCTTCTTGGATTGATCCCTTGATCATTATGTAGTGTCCTTCTTTGTCTCTTGTAAGAGTCTTTATTTTAAAGTCTATTTTGTCTGATATGAGAATTTCTACTCCAGCTTTCCTTTGATTTCCATTTGCATGGATATCTTTTTCCAACCCCTCACTTTTAGTCTGTATGTGTTTCTAGGTCTGAAGTGGGTCTCTTGTAGACAGCATATATACGGGTCTTGTTTTTGTATCCATTCAGCCAGTCTGTATCCTTTGGTTGAAGCATTTAATCCATTTACATTTGAGGTAATTATCGATACGTATTGTTCCTATTCCCATTTTCTGAATTATTTTAGGTTTGTTTTTGTAGGTCTTTTCCTTCTTTTGTGTTTCCCACCTAGAGAAGTTCCTTTAGTATTTGTTGTAAAGCTGGTTTGGTGGTGCTGAATTCTCTTAACTTTTGTTTGTCTGTAAAGGTTTTAATTTCTCCATCGAATCTGAATGAGATCCCTGCTGGGTAGTGTAATCTTGGTTGTAGGTTTTTCCCTTTCATCACTTTAAATATGTCCTGCCACTCCTTTCTGGATTGCAGAGCTTCTGCTGAGAAATCAGCTGTTAACCTTATGGGGATTCCCTTGTATGTTTTTTGTTGCTTTTTCCTTGCTGCTTTTAGTTTTTTTTGTTTGTATTTAATTTTTGATAGTTTGATTAATATGTGTCTTGGCATGTTTCTCCTTGGATTTATCCTGTGTGGGACTCTCTGTGCTTCCTGGACTTGATTGACTATTTCCTTTCCCATCTTAGGGAAGTTTTCGCCTATAATTTCTTCAAATATTTTCTCAGACCCTTTCTTTTTCGCTTCTTCTTCTGGGACCCCTATGATTCGAATGTTGTAACATTTAATGTTGTCCCAGAGGTCTCTGAGACTGTCCTCAATTCTTTTCATTCTTTTTTCTTTATTCTGCTCTGCGGCAGTTATTTCCACTCTTCTGTCTTCCAGGTCACTTATCAGTTCTTGTAGCTCAGTTATTCTGCTATTGATTCCTTCTAGAGAATTTTTAATTTCATTTTTTGTGTTGTTCATCATTGTTTGTTTGCTCTTTAGTTCTTCTAGTTCCTTGTTAATTGTTTCTTGTAGTTTCTCCATTCTTCTTCTGAGATTTTGGATCATCTTTACTATCATTATTCTGAATCCTTTTTCAGGTAGACTGCCTATTTCCTCTTCATTTTTTGGTCTGGTGGGTTTTTCCCTTGCTCCTTCACCTGCTGCATATTTCTCTCTCTTCTCATTTTGTTGAACTTACTGTGTTTGGGGGTCTCCTTTTCGCAGGCTGCAGGTTCGTAGTTCCTGTTGTTTTTGGTGTCTGCCCCCAGTGGCTGAGGTTGGTTCAGTGGGTTGTGTAGGCTTCCTGGTTGGGGGGACTGGTGCCTGTGTTCTGGTGGATGAGGCTGGATCTTGTCCTTCTGATGGGTAGGGCCACATCTGGTGCTGTGTTTTGGGGTGTCTGTGACCTTATTATGACTTTAGGCAGCCTCTCTGCTAATGGATGGGGTTGTGTTCCTGTCTTGCTAGTTGTTTGGCATAGGGTGTCTAGTACCAGAGCTTGCTGGCTGTTGGGTGGATCTGGGTGTTAGTGTTGAGACGGAGATCTCTGGGAGAGCTCTTGCCAATTGATATTATATGGGGCTGGGAGGTCTCTGGTGGTCCAATGTCCTGGACTCAGCTCTCCCACCTCAGAGGCTCAGGCCTGACACCCGGCCAGAGCACCAAGACTCTGCTAGCTGCATGGCTAGGAAGAAAAGGAAGGAAAGAAAACCCCAAGAAAACTAACAAGCAGAACCCTAGGACAAATGGTAAAAGCAAAACCAAACAGATAAATCACATAAAGACACATACACACTCATAAAAAGAAAAAACAAACAAACAGCAACAAAAAAAAACCAAACATACAGAACCCTAGGACAAATGGTAAAAGCAAACCTAAACAGCCAAAATCACACAAAGAGACATACACACACACACACTCACAAAAAGAGAAAAAAGGGAAAAAAAGATAGAGAGCAACCAAACCAATAAACAAATTCACCAGTGATAACAAGTACTAAAAAGTACACTAAAAAAAAAAAAAGTAAACTAAGATAAACATAAAACCAAAACCAAATCAGACACAGAAAGCAAACCCCAAGTCTACAGTTGCTCCCCATGTCCACTCTCTCAATTTTGGGAACATTCATTGTCTATTCAGGTATTCCACAGATGCAGCGTTTATCAAGTTGATTGTGGAGATTTAATCCACTGTTCCTGAGGCTGCTGGGAGAGATTTCCCTTCTCTTCTTTGTTTGCACAGCTCCTGGGGTTCAGCTTTGGATTTGGCCCCACCTCTGCGTGTTGGTCGCCCTCAGGAGTCTGTTTCCTGCCCAGACAGGAGGTTTGTTTAAAGCAGCTGCTGATTAGTGCTGTCTTGCTCCCTCAGGCTGGAGAGTGGGAGGGGTACAGTAATCATAATTGGGATGTGGATTTAGCTTGAGGTGGCAGAGGCCAGCATAATATTGAAACAGCCTGTGGCAAGCCATGTGTTCTCCATGCGAAGTTGTCCCTGGATCATGGGCCCCTGGCAGTGGCGGGTTGCACAGTCTCCCCGGGGCATGTGGATAGTGACCTGTGCTTGCACACAGGATACTTGGTGGCAGCAGCAACAGTGTTAGTGGTCCATGCCCGTCTCTGGGGTCTGAGATGATAGCTGCGGGTCATGCCTGTCTCTGGAGCTCACTTAGGTGGTGCTCTGCCATCTGTGGGCACAAGAAGCAGGAAGCCCCTCTCCTCGTGCACCCCAAAACAATGGTCTCTTGCCTCTCTGGCTGGTCCAGACTTTTTCCCGGACTCCCTCCTACTAGATGTGGCCCACTAGCCCCCTTCAGGCTGTCTTCACGCAGCCAACCCCAGTTGTCTCCCTGGGGTCTGACCTCCAAAGCCCGAGCCTCAGCTCCCAGCCCCTGCCCGCCCCGGCGGGTGAGCAGACAAGCCTCTCAGGCTGGTGAGTGCTGTTTGGCCCTGAACCTCTGTGCGGGAATCTCTCCACTTTGCCCTCCGCACCCCTGTTGCTGTGCTCTCCTCTGTGGCTCTGAAGCTTCCTCCCTCCCACACCCTGTCCCTGCCAGTGAAAGGGGTCCCTAGTGTGTGGAAACTTCTCCTCCATCACAGCTCCCTCTCAGAGGTGCAGGTCCTGTCACTAATCTTTTTTTTCTTTTTTTTTTTTCCTGCGGTACACAGGCCTCTCACTGTTGTGGCCTCTCCCGTTGTGGAGCACAGGCTCCGGACACGCAGGCTCAGCAGCCATGTGTCACGGGCCTAGCCGCTCCGTGGCATGTGGGATCTTCCCGGACCGGGGCACGAACCTGTGTCCCCTGCATCGGCAGGCGGACTCTCAACCAGTGCGCCACCAGGGAAGCCCCTGTCCCTATTCTTTTGTCTCTGTTTTTGCTTTTCTCTTTTGCCCTACCCTGGTATGTGGGGAGTTTCTTGCCTTTTGGGAGGTCTGAGGTCTTCTGCCAGCATTCAGTAGGTGTTCTGTAGGTGTTGTTCCACATGTCGATGTATTTTTGATGTACTTGTGTGTAGGAAAGTGATCTCCATGTCTTACTCCTCCGCCATCTTGAAGGTCTCCGTGGGCAGGGATTTGGAAGATCTTGTTTAGTGTTGCATATGCAGCATCTACAAGAGTGACTGGTGCAACATCGGCACTTCGTGAATGCTTGTTAAATGAATGAACGAAACAAGCAAATAGATGGGACTGAGTCTACTTTGTGTCCCTTCCTGAGGAAATTTTCCCTTAAGCAAAAGGAAAAGTGGCATAAGGCCGTCACAGTCTAGCTGTTGCTATTGTGAGTTTGTAGCTTTCTGGTTGTCTGTCTTGATGTTTGGAGAACCCAGAGATATGAGGCTTAGCGTGTTTTCCACTGAGTTTATGGAATGATAATTAACGCAGACGCCCTTTTGGCTGTGCTACCTAGCAATCAATGCCGGACTGTGCCTCCTGGCTGGTACCTGCTGGGCACAGGGGCTCATTTCCCTCTGAGGAGCTGCTGACTGGAGCTGTTTGTCTCTCAAAGGGTGCTAAACCCTCATTAGCAGCTTGTAAACTTTTTCCTGCTCGTCAAGACTGGCTCTTTGTAAGCAGTGGGGGCGTTTACTAAGTCTTTCTGAGAAATGAGCCAAATTTTTGGAAACGTGCATATAGAAAGGGTCTGGAGTAAGAGTTGACTTATGATAATGCCAGTGGTATGTTTCTCTGTAGACAGAATCACAGGCTTCAATTAGGTGTTTCAGAAACATTTTTCTTTCTTTCTTTTTCTCCCCGCGAATTATCTCAAACCTCTGCTTTTATTTGCTCCTCTTGTGCATAGGGAGCCAGTGAGGGCACTTCCTTTTGGGACTGGGGTCAAAGGATACCTGATCAAGGGGCAGAACCATTGTACTTAAGTTTTAAAACTTTTAATTGGAGGGTAACATACATGCACCTAAGGGTACAGCTTGATGAAATTTCATATTCAGTTGTTGATGGACATTTGGATAGTTTCTAGTCTGGCGGTTAGGAATAGAAGGTCTGCTTTCTTTCTTCTTTCTCCCTCCCTCCCACCCTCCCTTCCTTCCTTCCTTTCTCCCTCCCTCCCTCCCTTCCTTCCTCCCTTCCTTCCTCCCTTTCTCCCTCCCTCCCCTTCCTTCCTCCCTTCCTTCCTTCCTTCCTCCCCTTCCTTCTCCCCCACTACCTTCATCCTTCTTCATCCCCCTCTTCCTCCTTTTCTTCTTCTTCTCCTCGTTCAAAATGGAGACTAACTACTAGAAAAAGCTCCGCAGAGATACATTCTTTTGGTGATCCCATTCTGAGGGTAAACCTAGATCATGTGGTCAGAGCATCTTCATGCAGCATTTACCTAAACTGCTGATTCTCCTCTGAGACAACCTGGTGCTTTCCTGGCTGGACCCAAGCATCCTTTTGATATTCCCTTTCTCATTTACCAAGACACGAAGGAGTGCTTGCAATCAGAGTTCGAGTAGGGGTTGAGCCAGCTGGGCAGCTGCTCAGGGTACTGAGCCGTACAATGAATTTGAATATCTCTGTAAATGGTTCCCCAGTTAACTCAGGTTTCCTTATCCTGCAACTAACACAACCAAGGAAGTCTAACTTGGGCCACCAAAGATAGTATCCTCCAGTGGAAATGACAAAAAAAAAACCCAAACCACTCCCCACTCGCCCAGACCTCTACTTGTGGAGAATTATTGCCATAGAAACATGAAGTCATAGATTCTGAAACTCTGAACCCAAACAGTGCATTCTGCAGTGCCAGTTACCAGGAACAATCAGTTTATTTTGTTCTATACATTTAAAACCCTTTATATGCCTCCCAAAGATCTACCTGGTTAGTAAGGTAGAATAACGAGTGGTGTTTTGCCATCATTTCTTTTAGAACATGGATGTTGCTCTGGACTGGGAAAGTGAATTGGTTTCTGTATATAGTACAATTTTTTAATTAATATAAATAAATGTTGTTCCCACTAAAAAAAGTAGAACAGATTATACTGTTGAAAGGGGTCAGATTATTGCCTGGCTGGAAGTACCCATGTGCTTAATCTAGCCTTGGCTGTGAATTGGGCCCCCTCTGCTCTAGAACCCCAGGCAGCCTGAGGGAGGTGGGAGGGGGAGAGGCTAGCCCAGAAGTCAAAGGGCTGGAGCTGAGTCCCCATGTGAACTGGTTGTGTGGCCTTTGGTGAATAATTTGATCATCTTGGTTCTTAGTTTCCTCATCCAGAAAATGACAGGGTTAGACAAGATGACTCTGAGTTTCCTTCCAGCTTTGACAGCCTGTGTAATGGTGTGAACTGGGCTGTGTATCAATTGTATCTTGCCCTGAATGAATAAAGGACTTTACAGAGTGCTGTAAATGCCCAGTGACCCAGCCCTAATGAATGAACTATTGTAACGTGATTGTTCTTCACCATTTTTTCTCTGAGTTGTCAAAATGCCTCACTGTGCTAAATAAGAACGTTGATGTTAACTACAGAAGTTTGATGCATAATTCTTTCTTTTTAAACATCTTTATTGGTGACACACAATTCTTAATAAAATATGTGATTATCAAAGTCCTCCTTGTTAACCAGCTGGCCTCCTGAGTGCTTTGGGGAGAATCACAAAAGAAGTAAATCCTGTGCCTCTCCCCTTGGAGCCTGTGGAGTTGCCCCTGGGAGAAGCAGCTGCATCACAAGTGTGCATCTGTCCTTAGGACTTCTGGTTTCAAGTCCATATTTGACTCTGCTTGCTTTTTTTCCCCCTGTCTGTGAAACTATTAATACCTGTGGCTCATCTTCCTTGATTGTCAGGCACAGAAGCTTCTCAGGAGACACAAAGGTGACCTTTTTCTCTCTGAAGTGCCCTCAGGTCTTAGAGCCTCTCACTGTGAATTTTATATTTGTCAATTGCCTCTATGAGTGTTCTATGGCTGCTGTAACAAATTGCCACAAATTCAGTGGCTTAAAACACAAGAATTTGTTATCTTACAGCTCTGGAGGTCAGGAGTCTGATCTGGTCTCACTGGGCTAAAATCAAGGTTTTGTGTTTCTTTCTGAAGACTTTGTGGAAGAATTCATTTCCTTGCCTTCTCCACTCTCTAAAGGCCACCCACAATCCTTGGCCCATGGTCCCTTCCTTTATCTTCAAGCCATCACCGTCGCACCTCCCGGAGCCCCCTCCCAAAGTCATATCTCCCTCTGATCATAACTTCCAGGAAAGTTTCTCTGCTTTTAAGGATTCGTGTGATTGGTTGGGTCAACCCAGATAATCCAGGTTAGTAATCTTCCCATCTCAAATTCCTTAATTTATTTATATCCACAAAGTGCCTTTTGTCATGTAGGTTCCAGAGGTTCTGCAGATTAGGGCGGGGACATTGTTGAGGAGGGGATTATTCTGCTGATCACGGTACTTTATGTCAGGTGATTCAGAACATCATCTTCAAGTCTGGGGTTGCCATGGATTGGGGTCACTCAGAGGTTGACTCTGAGCAGACACTGGCGTGCAGATTGTTTGCTAAGGAGGATCCTTGGAAGCAACACCTATGGCAGGGAGGGAGGGGGAGGAGGCAGGAGTGAACAGGGCAGAGGCTGAGTTACAGCCTCAGTCAACCCTACAGGGGACTCTGGAGCTAGAATGATTGAAGCTGTGATGGTCTTAGAGTAAAGAAACTTGCTCATGGCAGCCCAGTTAGTAAATGGTAGAGACAGTATTCCACCTCATATTGTTTTCATATAAACCTACATTCTTATCCATTGTACCTAATGCAGTCAACCTCCAGGACAGGGGTTTGTAAATTTTTCTGTAAAGGGCCTGATAATATATTTTTTTGGCTTTATTTGCCATATGGTCTCAGTCTTAACTACTCAACTCTGCCCTTGGGGTGCCATAGATAATACATAAAAGGATGACAGTACCATGTTCCGATAGAACTTTATTTACAAAAACAGGTGGCTGGTTGGACTTGGCCCACAGGCTGCAGGCTACCAACCCCTGCCCTAGGAAGTCCTCAGGTTGAGCAGGTACCACAGACTGAGTGGTTCTCACACTTGATCATGTATCACAACGACCTGGAAGACTCATCAGAACACATGTGACTCAACCCCACCTCCAGAATTTTGATTCAGCAGGTCTGGGGTGGAAGCCTAGAATTTGTAGTTTCAACAAGTTCCCAGGTGGAGCTGATGCTGCTGGTCCAGAGACCACACTTTGAGGACCACTGGCTTAGGTTAACACTCATGAATGAAAGTCAATGATGCTCTCCTCAAAGGAAAGTCTTGGTGTCATCCTTCAACAAAACAGCAATGCACAGGTGTCTTCTGAGTGTGTAACTAAAGGGCACACTGCTTAAATGGATTCCTTTCTTCAAGTCTCTGGCACAGGAGGAGCCAATGCTTTCTTAAATTCTCATCCACTGCATGAATTAGTGCTTGAATTTCTAGCAGGGCCAGTCCTCCAGGAATGCAAATTCCTTTTTTTTTGAAATGCAAATACCCTGGATGAAGAGAAACAATTTGAAGGGGAGAAGAGGAGTATATGTATATATGTATATATGGTTTGGAGTTGAGAGACCACTTCCTAGTTTAGTGGTCATGGACAGGCTTTTTCCTTTCTGAACTATTATTTCCTAATCAGTGTAATGGGAATGGTATTAATTCATAGGTGGTTATAAAAATCAAATATAATCTAATGAGATAATGCATCTAAAAACACCCTTAATATTCATACATTAGTTTAAACTGGTTTTATTAAATTTTTTTTCCCCTCTGTGTCAGGAAGGCTGGAGATGACAGGAGACAGTAATATCTTAGAGGGAGAGGGTGCTGTGTCAGTGAGGGTAAGGGCAAAAGCAGGATTAGCAGGGAGGTTTCTGAGGACAAACTACTTATTTTATAATATCTAAAAAATCGCATGTAATAATATCTAGGCTAGCCTTCGTTTAAGACAAACTAGGTGTATCAGTTAGCCTTTGCTGCATAACAAGCAGCTCCAAAATCAAATGGCTTAAAACAACAACCATTTATTTAGCTCATGATTCTGTTAGGTGGCTCTTTTTGTCTCTTCTGAGTTTGGCTGGTCTTGGCTGGCCTTATGAATCTGTGGTCATTTGGTAGGTGAGCGAGGTGGTAGCTGGTCCCAGATAGCCTCGTTTGCATGTTTCGTTGGCTAGAGGGTGGGGTGATGAGGGGACTATACCAAAAGTCTCTCATTTTCCAGTAGGCTAGCAGGGTCTGCTTATGTGGTGGCAGTTCTTAAAACAGCAAGCAAAAGCTACAAAGCCTTTAGAGGACTTAGCTTAAAAGTGACCCAATATCACATCTGCTGCCTTCTGTTTGTTAAAGCAAGTCACATGGCCAGATTAAAGGGGCAGGGAAATAGCCTCCACCCCTTGACCGGAATGGCTAGAACCACTGAAATCTACCACATCAGATACAAACTTTTCCAAGTACTTAGTCTGGTTTTATCATTTATTGCTTCAGTTTTTGTTGTTTGAATTTAAAAACTCAAAATGAGATCAGAATCATCTCTCACACCCCATGCATGCCAATATTCTTATTCTGATTTATAAAATAAAGTATATAAAAACCACAAAGAATTTATACAATTCTTAACCAGGCAATATGAATGACCCTTTGTAACTCAGGTAGAAGAGAAGAGCATTTTAGGTAGTTAGAATTTCAAAGAATTTGAAAACAAAAATCATTGTTGTTGTTGTTGTTGTTGTTGTTTTGCGGTACGCGGGCCTCTCACTGTTGTGGCCTCTCCCGTTGCGGAGCACAGGCTCCGGACGCGCAGGCTCAGTGGCCACGGCTCACGGGCCTAGCCGCTCTGCGGCATGTGGGATCTTCCCGGACTGGAGCACAAACCCGTGTCCCCTGCATCGGCAGGCAGACTCTCAACCACTGCGCCACCAGGGAAGCCCCCAAAATCATTTTTATCTTAGTTAAAAATTTTTTTTTTGTATGTAGGGAAAAGATACAGAAAACTGCCTTAAGAACTGTGGGTGGAAAAAAGGGCAAATAAAATTAACTATATATAAATGTTCCTTGCACTAATTCTGAAACATGAAGAATAAAAACAAAACACTAGTATGAATATTTGACTTGAAACTGGTGGATTAATCCAGAGATCTATCTCTAATATACATGATCTTTAAGAAATTTCCTAACTCCATGACTGTATTCTTTACACATTGGAGTTGAAAGATCTTTAGGAAACTGTGGTCCAGAGAGATGCCGAATTGTCTTGGGAAACCCAGCTAGTCATTGGCAGAGTCGGGACTAGGGCCTACATAACCAAGTTGCAAATCCAAACTTTTTCCATCATTCCATACTGTTTCCATCATAGATGCTCTGTTCAGAGGCCTCTACTACCAGGGCATATACTCACTGAGCTGAGAGAGGAAGTCAGTTGGAATGCTGCAAAATATTAGTCATTCCCATCGGAATGGGAAGTTGAATGGCTGAGGGCATCGTTGTTCTTCCTGTTTGAAGAACAGCTGCTGTGTCTTTCAAGGCATTTTTGAGGATGTGTTAATATTGCTTCTTTTCTAGCTTTTGGTTGGGCAGGTCTGCACTACCTACTAAGTAGGTGACTACATTTTCCTTGGTGGAAAGTGCATTAGGTAATGACATTTTTCCTATGCACTCATCAACAACACTGTCTCTGTCCAAGACACGGCTGTAAGTTTGCTCATGTTCTGTCTGTGGGGCATGGTCACACCTCTCCCAGTCACCTCATTTTGATTTTAAGCTACTGAAACTACTCTTTGTGTTGCTGGGTGACTATTAACCATATTTGACAAAAAGAATGTTTTCCATGTTCTGGTAAGGAAATCCTCTGTTAACATAAACAGCCCTTTCCCTCCTCTCCTGCAATTCGGGCCTTGCCAGAAAGGTCTAAATAGGTTCTCTGTAGTCATTTTCTTTTCAATACTTCACACTGGAGTTCAGTAAGAAACTCCAAGCCAGAAAACTTAACTTTTGCTGAAAGACCACAGAACCCAAGGACTAAAGAGCTATTTTAGGTTTGGGTGTCCTGCCCCAAGCCTCTTTTAGACATTTTGTATCCAGGTAAATGTCCTTTCTCTCTCCCCTCTTTTTCTATCATTTTCTTATGAAATTAATAAATATGCTTACTTCTTGGATTTTTGTGAATATGATTTTCTACCAAAACATTTACTTCTTCCATTTTTCTATCCTAAACTACTTCATGAAGTATTGGGTTTACCAATGAGCTGAAATCTACATTTGATCCTTTATGATGATACTTAATCCTGAACGATGTTTGGAGACCACTGACTGAGGTAGAGCTTTTTGTTACAGCAAATAGATGTTGTTGCCCCTGGGTGGGGGTAGAGCTGCCCCATGTTGCTGCTGGTAGATGGGCTGTAACTCCATATACTGGTGGTGCTTCAACTAACATGAAAACTAGTTCAGGACTCATTGATGCATATATGAGCTACCATTCTCATTCAATTTTTTCCCCTCCCTTCACCGTTTCCACATTTTGTGACTTCTTTTCTTCTTCACAGTGGCCATTGATGTTAATTTTTTTCTTTGAGGCATACCTGTATAACAATTGAGGGGGTGGTGAGATGGGGGTGTGTGATGGGAGTAGGGTGCAGACAGTGTTTTGCCTCAAGGTCCACACATTTGAAGAGTGGTCCTTCCCTCAGATTCTTGCCTTCTGGAGAGGACTGAATTCTCTGTTGCCCTAGCTATGTGTGCACAGTGAGTTCTATAGTTGAAATTTGACTTAGAAGCTAAGGGTGGCTGAAGGAAGTTGCCTGCGCTCCATCAGGAAGTGAGTTTCACTTCCGGGTCAGGAGTATCATGAAGCCTTAGGGCCCTGTAGCGTTTCCCTTTATGACTCTGCACATCTTGGGGGTGGAGCCTGGGGGCTCTAGCAACCTGAATTGGCTCTCTGTCCTGATCTCACAGTATTTGTTGTGACCCATTTTGTGTTTCCCTAAGGCCCAGGAAGGCATGGAATTCTGAGTTATTGTCCTGACGGCCCACGGACACACTGTGACAATGTGGGTGACAATAGGAGGAAACTCAGCAGTTGAAAACTGCTTTGAGTTTTCCTTGACAATAAACACCAAGGGAATGGGGTGCATTATGTTAAGACTGGAGGAGGAGGGGGAGTAGCCCTATTATCTCTCCCCACATCACATAGTCATTCTTTCATTTAATGGATGTGACTGAGGACTTTCTCTGTAACAGGGACTGTGCTGGGTGGATGAATTGGCTTCAAGCCTGGAGGCATCTTCCTTCTACATGGTCTTCACAACAGCTCAATTTATATGTGTGTGTGTGTCTGTGTGTGTGTGTACACACATGCTCACATACATATGCGCACCTAATCTATTACCATTGTCATAATTACTTGCATCTCTCTTCTACATCCCCAACACCTTACTTTTAGGCCATTATCACATTATACTTAGTACTAACCTAGAATGTTTAAATACATTTCTAGTAGCCACCGCTCCCTTTCCCCATCGCTCTCCCTTTACCAATTGCATCAGTTTAATCTTTCATTAAGACAGTGATGTATGCTTGGAAGATCATGGGAATGAGAGCAGTGAGAAGTGTTAGGACCCTGGGGTTATGATCTCTGCTCTGTCTCAGTTACTTTACCTATAAAATATAAGATTAACAGGGTGGGAGGATTAGATGACCTTTAATTTCCCTTCCTGTACTGAATTTCATGACTCCACACTGAAACTTGCCCCCACGACTTTCAACAGCCTACTATTGTCTGGAGGACATGATGCAAACCCATTTCTTGACTGTTCACCACCCTCTCAGTAGGGCCCAGATCCGTTGCATAGCCCAGCCACCTCCTGTACATGGGGCCTCCTGGACAGCCAGGTTCACTGGTCTACTGGCTTTTCCCCATTTTCCTTCCTCTCTCTATTTGCTCATGAGTTTTTCTATTTACAGTGCCACACCTGCGCCTAGACCTTATCCATCTTTCCAAGGCTGTATCCTCTAGGAAGCCTTCTCTCTTTTTATTCAATTGACTGAACTGTCCTTTCTCTGAAATCCCATCTTGCAGAGACTGAATCTTTCATGTGGCATACATACAAACACACATGCATACACATACATACATGTATGTATGTATATGCATGTATATATCCATATCTCTATATTTTTATTATAAATTTTATCCCCATGCCTTTTTTTTTGGTACGCGGGCCTCTCACTGTTGTGGCCTCTCCCATTGCGGAGTACAAGCGCAAGAGGGCTCCCTTTTCTCCACACCCTCTCCAGCATTTACTGTTTGTCGAGTTTTTGATGATGACCATTCTGACTGGTGTGAGGTGATACCTTATTGTAGTTTTGATTTGCATTTCTCTAATGATTAGTGATGTTGAGCATCCTTTCATGTGTTTGTTGGCAATCTGTATATCTGCTTTGGAGAAATGTCTATTTAGGTCTTCTGCCCATTTTTGGATTGGGTTGTTCGTTTTTTTGATATAGAGTTGCATGAGCTGCTTGTAAATTTTGGAGATTAATCCTTTGTAAGTTGCTTCATTTGCAAATATTTTCTCCCATTTTGAGGGTTGTCTTTTCGTCTTGTTTATGGTTTCCTTTGCTGTGCAAGCTTTTAAGTTTCATTTAAGGTCCCATTTGTTTATTTTTGTTTGTATTTCCATTTCTCTAGGAGGTGGGTCAAAAAGGATCTTGCTGTGATTTATGTCATAGAGTGTTCTGCCTATGTTTTCCTCTAAGAGTTTTATAGTGTCTGGCCTTACATTTAGGTCTTTAATCCATTTTGAGCTTATTTTTGTGTATGGTGTTAGGGAGTGTTCTAATTTCATTCTTTTACATGTAGCTGTCCAGTTTTCCCAGCACCACTTATTGAAGAGTCTATCTTTTCTCCATTGTATATTCTTGCCTCGTTTATCAAAAATAAGGTGACCATATGTGCATGAGTTTATCTCTGGGCTTTCTATCCTGTTCCATTGATCTATCTTTCTGTATTTGTGCCAGTACCATACTGTCTTGATTACTGTAGCTTTGTAGTATAGTCTGAAGTCAGGGAGCCTGATTCCTCCAGCTCCGTTTTTTCTTGGGCTGTTTTAATGAACATTTCTTATTAGGATGAACCCTGGGGTGTTGGCATGGAATATGGAAATCACATAGTTTTAGAAAACCCACTTAGTGATTGCTTGCACTGAAGTCCTTTGTAAGAGATTTGGAATTTGGGTTTAGTTATGTGTGTACTTATCAACTTTGAATGGAGGGTATGGTAGGTGCCTCAAAAGGCAGTAAAGTCTAAACAGATATTTTCAGGGTTGGAGGACTGTATCCATCCTCACTTTCTTTCCTTGTTTACCTGCTTGCCATGAATGATTGAACTGAGCTGGAAACCAGGGTCTGTGTATCCTGAGAGCCCAGGTCAAGAAAGACTATTGGCCCTTAAAGTAACAGTTTTGAAGGATGGAAAGGGCCAGGAAATTACCAGAATTCCAATACTTTACCCTGGGAAACTGGCTGAAGACCGGTTACCAAATCTAAATGGAAAAAACAAGATAGGATGTTCAGGGAACTTGCACTGAAGAGCATAGTTTGGAGTGGACAACCTTAGAATATATGTTCCTGGAGTTTTAAAGATTGAGAGAGGCTCAGGATACATCAAGTTTTTTGAGACCCTAAGTGTAAAAAACAAAACAAAACAAAACAAAAACAACAACAACAACAAGGGGAAGAAAGGCCAAAACAGCATTGCAAATATGCCAGAATACCTAACTTTACATTTTGACAAACAAGTTCTTTATAACCCAAACACGAAGCCCACAGTGCTGTGTGTTTGTGTTAGGCACAAGATATTTATAAGTTTTATAAAAACTAATTCACTGTGTACCACAGGGGGGTGGCCTGATAATGCAACATGAGATCAAAGTTGTGTGATAAATGTCATCATCTTTCAACCTTGTGTGTCATCTCTGTGTGTCATATATGTATCTTGAAAGTCCAAATTTGAGACCCTGTGGTTGTGAGGCCAAGGTCAAATGCCCCTTTGGTGATAGGGCTTTGTACATCTTATCCATTATTTAAAACCCAACTAAAGTGTTCTTCCCGTCTCTTCAATGTTAATCAAGAGTCAATAAATGACAGGGAATGAGCTATACTAGGCACTGGAGGCACAAAGATGGATGGGATACAGCTCACTGCTGGAAGAGCTGACACGGCTGAGGACGCAGCCATAGCAGCAGCTAAAGCCAGTGGCGGGAGATCGTCCTCGCTCCTGCCATCTTTCCTTGAGTTTGAAGACCTGAAGATGATCTCATCTCCTCTGGCTCCTCTTGCATTTAAATTCTCTACCACTTTTTGAACAAACCCTATACATATTGTATTGCTATGAAAATTGATTGCACTTTGTTATAAATATTTACATATTATAAATTGTAAATCAACTATACTTCAATTTTTAAAAAATGCTTAAATTTACATTTAATTGCTTATAATATAGTGTCTTCACTGCAGTTGGGTGTGGTAACCAGAGAAAGTTCAGGACAACAGGACACAAAGAGAGCCATTCCTTCAACTTCTGGGTTGTGCTCTTCAACAGAAGCTTCTAGTTAGCTGTGATAGGTATTATTATCTCTACTTCTAGCACTCTGGGAGAAAAACTTTCACCTCTCCCTGACTCAGGCTGAGTGCCTGTATATACATTATCAAATCACTTATCTCACTCTTGTAAGAAGCTTCTTTATCTGCCAGGCTCACTCAGGAGCTCATTGAGCCCTCAGTCATATTTTCCTCTCTAGCACTGAGTAGCAGTCGGTGTTCCTGCCACATTAGATGTTTGCTAAACAAATTAAGGAATTAAAGAACACCTTGTACTACATCAGGTTTCCCATGTGGATTAGGGTCAACTTACAAAATGATGCAAGGATCCCAGAAAGCACTAAAATAGTTGATAGCAATTGATTGTATTTCAACAATTACACCCCACTCCCCTTATCCCACCCGCCCTATTAGCAAATGCACCCATGACTTCATGTTTCCATAGAAGGCCCAAATATGTAGCCAACGTTGGCAACCTTTTATTTTCAGTAAATATTTTTTAGCGCTTTACTGCATGATTTGGCCAGTGGTTGATTGCCAGTTTCAGAGAATTTGGTAGCTGCTTTATAGGAAGGTGGATCATCTATGTTCCTTTAAATAAAGCTGGTTGCTTTGCGACTAGAAAAGGGACCTTGCCTTGTGGAACTGTCCGGACAATGAATTCACATTTTGTAGCATCTCTGGTTAATGTGAGATCACTGAGCCACGCTAGACACTGCCAGTGGCCATCAGTGCCATCATCTGATTTCTGAACAGCTCTGATTTCCCCTGACTTGGGAACCCCAGGCTAGTTTCACTTGGGCTCTGAAAACTGTCTCAGAATATCCTCCATCAATTGCTATTTGTATGGTGGGACATAAACAGCAAGGCAGGGTGGAGAAAACAAACAAGTTTATTGTACTTAAGTGTTACGGGAGCAGCGGTCACTAGTCAGGGGGGGAAATACATTTTATTTTCCTTTCTTCATGTGCTTTTCTATAAACAGCAAAACATGCTGAACCAGTTTTTCAAACAAAGTTGTAAAATCAGAAAATACAACGACCTTTAACAGTTGGTAGCATGAATTATCCGGGGCCACAAAGAAGTTTTTAACTCTTGAAACATGTTGGCAACGTGACAAATGAGGTTTTTTTCCCCCCTTTCAGACCATTAAAAATAGCTTTTATAAACTCTTAACTCCCTCTGATGGGGAGCTCACCATTAATCACCTTTATGACATCTTATATTTAGGCCATGGATAAATCCATGGGTCCTAATCAACCACTTTCCTGAGGAAATTGGCCAAATCCCCACTGGAGGGGGAGATGAATCACAACAGCCGTGCTATTCAGACAAATCTCTTTTCAAGTGCCCTTAAAGCTTTTTTTCATACACCAGCGAAGAGAGCCACACAGGAAACAATAATAGTTTAATCTTTTGAAAAATTTCCTTCCTGCATTGCAGCGCTTTCAGACAGGTAGTCAGAGCCAGCCAAAGAAAATTAGCAGCCGCCCCTGCCAAGAGCAGGCTGCTACTTGAGGCTCTGAGCTCCCCGGCCCCTTCCTCCTCTTCACACCCCCAACCCCTGTCGTCTCCAGGTCTCCAGCCTGAAAGGGAGTCTTCTTCTGCCCGGTGGTGGCCCTCACTGACATTGGAAGAGCCCTTGGTGACTCGGCGTGTGTCTAGGCGTTTTGAAAGCATCTCTGCCCTTCTCCTCCCAGAGTTTCCTCTAGGTTCTGGTTGGGAGGACACGTGTCATCTGGAGAAGCACATTGGGTTCTCAGGAAAATGCCATTTTTCACAAGATGGAGGGAGTCGTGGTAAATGTGTGTCTGCCTTTTGCTCGTGGAATTTTGCCAAATCTGAGCGAGTCCTGAGACTTGTGGGTTGGAAAAGACTTAGTTTCTGTAAGTTAACTTGCTTCACCCTCTGCCACCAGTGTGGGACATGAACCTTTAATAATGTCCAACAATTCGTTGCAGGCTTTGCTCGGGCTGTCGTAGACACTTTTCCTGAGGGATTTGGTCACAGTGCTTATGAAAGTCTTAAGCTGTACTTCTAATCAGCAAGTTCACTGAACTGTGGACAAAAAGAGAAGCCCCCTCCCCCATTGACCCCCGTAGGCCATTGACCTCTGGCTCAGGTTCTGTTGACCCATTGGCTGCCAGCGCCACCCCCCGCCCACTTGCCTCCCCTTACCCCACCATCTAAGTCTCCTGGCTCTCCATTTTGGCTCCTCACCCAACAGTCTCTTTGTCTTTTCCCTCGGCTTGGCAATTTCATGAACGACTTTCAGGGCCCGGAATAAATTAATTGCATTTCTATCTCTCGTGTATTTCCCCCTCCCATGTTTGTGACTGTATAAAGAAAAATAATCTCTCTTTATGTAGACTATGAAATTGACTGATCTCTCAAATGAGGAGAGAGGGGGCAAAAGGACTCATTGGCCAAGTTTCCGACTGTCACAAAAGAAAGTGAACCAAATTAGTTATTATAAAAATAGTCCCTCAATGCCACCCATGGTGTCTAGGAATTCTCTGGATCCATTCTCATGCATTTTCAGGACCAACAGAAAGTCCATGAAATTGGGGGTTTCATCTCCTTTTCCTCCATTATCATGGATAACTGAAAATAAGCTTTGTAATATTTTCCTTAGAAAAGTGTCTTAGCCACTCAGGAACATTTTCTCAGCAGTCCAAGTCAGAAGATCAGCAATCCATATCCCCATAGTAGCTGAGAAGAGGCCCGTGGTTCATGTTGTTGTAAAGGATTATCAACAACCAAGTGGTACCTTAAGATGTTCATCATAGTGTTATTTATAATAACAATACATTATGAAGACTTATATTTCCAGCAATAAGCCAGTGTTATTATCAGCCACATAACAGACATGTAACTGTGAAAAGTCGTGTTTTCAAAGTACACTAATCAATGGGAATATGCTTACACTATCTAAAGGGAAAAAGGTAGAATATACTGTTTATACTATTTAATTCCAATTTAGAAAAAAGATCATTTCTGGTTAATGGAATTATAAGTGGTTTTAATTTCATTTTTACAACTTTTCATAATTTCTAAAATGTTTTTAATGCAGAAACATTGTTTTATACTGATATACAGAATCAGATACTATTGTCTAATTGGCTTTGCTTGTTTTGTTTTATTTGGGAAGTTTCCTTCTTTCTCAATTTTTATTTGAAAGCTCTTAGAAGAAGAAAGGGTAAAGGGTAGGAAGAAAGAGGAAGGAAGAATGATTATTTCTGTATTTTGTCTTGAAAATTTTTGTGCTATATATTTTCAGTGAACACTGTAGTGTTTCTTAAACACTGTATTTTCCCTGGAGTTTTGATACCAGCAGAGGATAAAGACATTGAGTTACCAACTTGTTAGGAAAAAATTATGCTGACTCACATGTTCTAAAGAGACGCTGGATTTATGATGTTACATTAAAGATGTCTTTGAGTAGTGGCATCACTGTATACATGATCTCTGATACAATAAAATTTGGCAAAGTCAAGATCTTTGAGAGATATTTTTGAGGCAACATTAAGTTTTATCTTCTGGGCCCATGAAAGTTATGAATGTCTAGAATCTGATGTTTGATAAGAAATATCCCTACTATACATAATTAAAAAGGGATATCTAAAGAGACTGACGGATGAAATAAAATATTCAGAATAAATAGGACATCCCTGAATAGCAAGGAGGGGGCTTGTCAACCCTGGATGAGCACCTCTGTCTTTTTACCACTGCTCTTCCTGGATGCCTGTAGTCAGCTAAGCCCCGATTTGCCTGACATAAATTCATGAAAGTTTTGTGACATAACGAAGAAGGTGTGGAGGGGACCAGAGTGAGAGCCCAGTCTAAGCACTCAGAAACAATGCTGTACCCAGGTCAAGGCCATGTCAGTATCCTAGGGCTTTGCTTATTTCAGGCCAAAGTTCATGTGAGTCAGAGAAAGTTCTCGAGCCTCTGGCCATCACGGGACACTGCTTCTTTTGTTTAGTTGTTGAGGGAGACCCTGGCCCAGAAGACTCAGGATTGATTGCTCTTGAAAGCGCAAGGAATCAAAATGTGATTTCCTGACCCCAGAAGACGTGTGTGGTTGTAGGTTCTCTGTGTGGGGCAAGGTGAAGGAGGAAGTGAAGCTTGCCATGCTGGATAGGTGGGGAGGGACAAAAATTCTTCTCTCTTCTTTGCTCCAGTCTAACCCAGGCTTCTGTGATCTTTCCGACAACATGCCAAGTGTTCACCAAGGGACTCATTTTTCCCCTGGTCACACAGGAGACCACATTCCATGCCTCCTCATTCTCCACCGGCTAGACGTGGTCCAAGGAGGACTCCAAGGACCAGAGGATGGTGGAATCGCCAGGAGAAAGGGGCCAGGGTCTCTGAGTCACCTTGTGGAAGGCTGCTGCTAACTGCCTGACCAGACTGTGATCAGACGAGTGGGACATAAACCTTTATTAGATTAAGCTGCTGAGATTTAGCATTGTTTGGTGTAGTGGTTAGACTGTCTGACCAATACAAGGTGGTTGCCAAATCTGACTTTCCAATGGCCAGGATGCCCTCCTTGTTCTGTGCCTCAACTTCCTCATCTTTAAAATGGGAAACTCATAGTACTTACATCATAAGGATGTGGCAAAGTACAGAACTGTGCCTCATCCTCAGTGAAATGTCACCACTACCATGACTAGTACTACTACTATGGCAAGTACTATCAATACTATTACCTGAAGTAAGTGGTTGTTTATTTCAAGAAGGACTACCATTATGGAAGCACCCTAAATGTCCACTGACGGATGGATAAAGAAGATGTGGTATATATATAATGGAATATTACTCAGCCATAAAAAAGAATGAAATAATGCTATTTGCAGCAACATGGATGGACCTAGAGCTTATCATACTGAGTGAAGTAAGTCAGACAGAGAAAGACAAATGTCATATGATATCACTTATATGTGGAATCTAAAATAAGATACAAATGAACTTATTTATAAAGCAGAAATAGACTCACAGACATAGAAACCAAACATGGTTACCAAAGGGGAAAGCAGAGGGGAGGGATGAATTGAGAATTTGGGCTTAGCAGATACACACTACTATATATAAAGTAGACAAACAACAAGGGCCTACTGTATAGCATAGGGAACTATATTCAATATCTTGTAATATTCAATATCTTGTAATGGCCTCCTATAATGGAAAAAAATCTGAAAAAGAATATATATCTATATATTTCTCTATCTATCTATCTATCTAGCATCATCTATCTCTAACTGAATCACTTTGCTGTACACCTGGAACACTGTAAATCAACTATACTTCAAAAAAAAAAAGTAAAAAAGAGAAAAGAAAGGCTACCATGGATCTCATGCTTCTTGAGAGGGGAAAATAGGTTTCTTGACGCAAACCCTTGTGAAGTACTAGCCAAACTATCAAAACAAACCTTAGATTAAGTCACTCAGGGATTAAGCACA
Organism: Tursiops truncatus; assembly: GCF_011762595.2. NCBI lineage: Eukaryota > Metazoa > Chordata > Mammalia > Artiodactyla > Delphinidae > Tursiops > Tursiops truncatus. The sequence continues at coordinate 134,691,950 of NC_047037.1, read as the reverse complement.
TGGAACTGGTACATTACCTCTCGTTATGGAACTGGATGCCACCTAATGATTCACAGTGGGTTTCGAGGGGAGAGATCGTTTTGGGTTATGAGAAAATTGTTGAAGGGTTCATGGAGAAGCAATTAGTTATTTAATCGTTCTAGTTTATTTGGAAGTGGTGATCTCAACACACAATGAGCTTGGCCTTAGAAACTTCATTGCAGCCATAGAGGAAATTTGGCTTTTCAGTAGAGGTTTGCTTTGTGAAACTCAGGTGATGGGGTTTTATTATTTATTTATTATTTACTTAACGTCTTTATTGGAGTATAATTGCTTTACAATGGTGTGTTCGTTTCTGCTTTATAACAAAGTGAATCAGCTATACATATACGTATATCCCTATATCTCCTCCCTCTTGCGTCTTCCCCCCCACCCTCCCTACAGGTGAGGGGATTTTGAACAAAGACAGTGCGGCATCATAGTGACATCCTAACCAATCGATGAGGATAATTAGAACTGTTTCAACTGGTTAGCAGGTAAAGACTGATGTCTGAGTGCTAGGAGAGGGTAGTTGAGAAGTCTAGTGTTGTCATTACGAATGTAGGCTATGGAGTCACACCACCAGGGTTCACATTTGGCAATTTACCAGCTGTGTTACCCTGGGAAAGTTATGCAGTCTCTCTGGGCTTTTGTTTCTTCATTTGTAAATTGGAAATAATTATAATACCTCTCCTATAAGATTATGAGGAATAAATGAATTAATACATTTGAAAAGCTTAGAATAGAATGATACTACTAATTATTATTATTATCATTATAAAACATTGTTTAGTACCTTCGTCTGGAACATAGCCATCTATTTCAAAGGTGTTAAAAGTTTTACAACACTGAACTTCAATGAACTGTATTTGCCTGATTCAGTGGATATTTCAGCAGTGGAAGGAAAGTCTTCAGTGCCAAGATGATGCTGTGCACCATTTGCACCAAGATGCTCATTCTGATACTTTTTGTTTGTAGATACTTTTGCACCAACCCGAATGCTTTTGAAGGCTATTAACTGATGAGGAAGACCGGAGATAATAGAATCAGGCTGGTGGGCAGAAGCACATTTAAGTTGTTGATGCGTCTCTGAAGATGGAAAGAAGCTGTCGTCTTCCCATCTTGCAGAGACGTATTTTCTAGGAAATTAATTTTTAAATTATTCTTTGCTTTTGTCTCTCCATTCTCCAAATCTTCTTCAAAACATAATTTCAAACCATAAGATATATATATATATATATATATATATATATATATATATATATACTCTTAAAGTTTCTGTTTGGAAATAATTTCAAAGTTCCAGGAAAACTGCAACAAGAATATTTTCAAAGAACAACAAATATTCTTAACCTAGATTCACCTGTTGTGAACATTTTACTCCATTTGCTTTCTCATTTGTACTCTCTTCTATACGTATACATATATGCAGACACACAAAGTATTTTTTCTGAACATTTGTAAGTAAGTTACATATATCGTGACTTGTCATCCTTAAATACTTCAGTGTATATTTCTTAAGAACAAGGATAATTATTCTCTTCCATAACCACAGACCACTTATCAACTTTAGTAAATTTACCATCAATATCATACCTTTATTTAATATGCCATCCATATTCCAATTTTATCCAAATAATATATCCTTTATAAGGTTTTTCCTTCAATACAGCAACTAGTCCAAGGTTGCATTTAGGTGTGTGCCTGTTTAGTTTCCACAAGGCGTGTTTTAAATAAGACTGAACAGTGTTAAGCACTAGAAGGTTAGCCTTACTTTATTGCTCTTGAAAACAGAAGCAAACCACAAAAAGGAACCCTTGGCTGACCATCTTACTACCTCTGTTGGAGTTCTGGCCTTTTAAATGGTCAAAAGGCAGCAAGGTTCCATGAAGCCTCTTCTGAATCCACACAAGTCTACGTGAGAAGGGCATTCTCCTTCCATCTTCCCATGTGAAGTGTAGCTATTAATTACACTAAGTGACAAAGATTCTCCTTGTTGCTTGATGGACACAAGGACGAATCTTTGTTACTGACTGCAAATAATAGTCTGGTGGTGATCAAGAGTCAGGCCAGGAAAACGTGCTCCAAGCCACACAATGGGCATATGGCCCCTTCTTCTGCATCAACCCAAGGGGCTGCAGGGAAACAGAGTGGGTATTATTTGGTCAAGTTCCTCCTATAAAAATACAACCTCCATCCTTTTTGCTTGTTCAGTTCTGCCACTGGAACAACCCGTCTCTTTACATTAGTTCAGTTCTGTAGAGAAATGGTCATTTAGAAGGAAATACTTGGAAAATCCAGGCATGAATCCATTTTTAAAGTCACAACTGAATGATTGCTTTCTTATTGTGCTCCATGGGCCTGGAAAAATCATTCCTTTCTGTACATATTTTTCTTTTTTGCTTTGTATTTTTGTTCTGCTGAAAACACACATATGTGCCAGAAAAGAAAACATTTTCAAAGGGCAAGTTTCAAGGACTCCTAAAAATAGGACCTGTTGCCAAATATACATTTCCCGAATATGTAAATGACTGAAAAGGAGCACAATGAAAAGCATATGCTATTCAAATTTTCTTTAGAAAAACAAGAGCTAGAAGACTTGACTTTTAGCCCCGAAACTCTTTAAACTAGTGGTTTCCATTTAAGTTTTATCCTAAGTCTTCAGACATCATTCTTTCCATATTTGACATTTTTTAATCAAAACTGAAAAAAAGCTACTAAGAAGAATTTTTTTCTCCAAATGGGCAAATGTTATTTCATTACACCAGTCTGTGGCTTGACATGAAGTTTACAAGTAATTACCAAGGCTAAAAAAGGTAGAAAACACTCAGAACATCTGGGTCACTAGCGATTGCTTCCTAGACCCAAGGATGAATCAATGAGTTGGACAGTAAATGCAAATTTTTTGAGGTAAGAAGCTTTTAATTTCTTGCCTTCTGTGGTCTGCAATCAGGAATAACCTCAAACTCTTTCTGGAAAAAAAAAAAGGCAGAGCTTAAATACATTAATTAAAATCAAAGATGTCAATGGTGAGAGGGATTTGCTTAGGATTCTGTGCCTGCTATACTTAAAGCCATGCCTTGTAATTTAGAAGAATTATGATTTGTTATAAAAAAATCCCACCGGTGAGTTACTATCTCAAATGCCTTGTTATTTTCTGAAAAAATTTTTTATCAACAACAAATCAACACATAATTATTATATGTCATCTTGTCAAAGATCCCCAAACCTGAGTTGCCGTGTCCTTCCTGGGAAGGCTCTCATGGGGCTGGCATACCTCTGAGTTCTCTGGAGCTTTTCTCTCCTTCCTTCGGGGCTGTGGAGATAGTACTGGTCCACAAAATACAACTGAAGGTCTAGACCTTTTACCCTTGGAATTATCTTGCTTTCTCAGCTCTGGTTAAAATTTGCCTTCCATATCTTAATATTTCCATGATAGAGCATGGAAAAAGAAACTTAGAAAAGGTTTCACCTTTGCTGTTAAAAAGTTATGACCTTTGCTCACATTTGCCAGAGAAAGTGGCTTATAGCACCATTTAACATGAATTATTAACTCCCAGATTAATAATTTATTAGAAACCTAACGGCCCTCGGTAGTGCCAGATCACACTATTGAAAGAAAAATGAAGAAAACAGCATAGCTCTAATTATAACAGTTTGTTGGCCGTACTTGGAATAAGTAATGGCTTTTAGATTTTCTAAAGGATTTTTTTTAAAAAAAATCCTCTAATACCACCTGGCTGCAAAGTCAGACAAATTAATAATTCCCATAATGACTGGTGTAGATGTAGATTTAAAAAAAAATCTCTTTAACAAATACATATATATATAGCTTCCTTTGTGTCAACTTCTATTTGAAGCACTTGCACATACTAATTCATTTAATCCTTCTAACAGCATCTGCATTGGACCCTGTTACTATTATCCACATGTGCCTGGAACTGTGCCCAGAGTCACAGTGAAGCCGAATCCCGCCTCTGTACCCTGACACCTAAATAAATCTCAGAGACAGAGTTTTGGGTGAAGTAGAAAAGAATAGCTTTATTGCTTTGTCAGGCGAAGGGGGCCACAGCGGGCTTATGCCCTCAAAACTGTGTTTCCCGACCTGGAGGGAGTCGTGAGGAGTTTTATAGTAATTGTGCAAAGAGGGCGTGATCAGCTCTTTGATATTCTTCTGATTGGTTGGTGGTGAGCTAAGTGGGAGTCAGCGCCATCAACCATCTGGTTCCAGCCGGTTTGGGGTCTACGTGCTTGTGGGCAGCATACCATTAACTTTTCCCACCTGTTGGGGGTTTCAGTATCTGCAAAACGACTCAAAGATATTGTGTGTATCCCATGATGGGGAGCCAGGACTCAGCCCTAAGGCTGCACTATATTTTGTTTCTTTGAACTGTTCCTCCCTTGTCTCACATCCCCTCCCTTCCCTGCTTAGCAACTGCTTGAACCTGCCGGTTGGAACTCAGGGAAGGTCATGGAGGCTGAATGAAGCCTATTTCCTGTAATCAAGAAATGGTGGACACAGAAAGGCTTTTGTGCCCAGGAGCCCCACAGGGTCCTGCTTGGTATCAACAGATACATGATAACTGGGTGTATTCATTTGTGTGTAGGGCTACCGTGACAAAGAACCACAGCTGAGTGGCTGAAACAACAGAAGTGGATTGTCTCACAATTCTGGAGGCCAGAATTTCAAGATCAAGTCAGTTGGCTCCTTCTGAGGCTGTGAGGGAGAGTCTGATCCAGGCCTCTCTCTGAGTGTCTGGTGGTTTGCTGGCCATCTTTGGTATTCCTGGGCTTGTAGAATCCTCACCCAGATCTCTACCTTCATGTTCACCAGGCGTTTTCCCTGTATGTATGTCTGTGTGTCCACATTTCTCCTTGATACCAGTCATATTGTGTTGAGGCCCACCCTAGCGACCTCACTTGTTTATCTCTGTAAAGACCCGATCTCCAAATTAGGTGACATTCTGAGGTGTTGGGGGCTTAGGACTGCAACCTAGGAATTTTGGGAGGCAGGGAGTGGGGCACAATTCAACTCGTGACACTGGTAGAGCTGGGACTCAAACCCAGGCAATTTGGTATGGGTCTAAGCACTTAATACCATGCTAAGCTGCCTCCCATTTTTTTTTTTCTTTTGGTCTGTTTGAATACAAAAGCTCATAAAGGCAAGTTCAATTTAGAGCATCTTATTGATTGCATTCAAAAATTGTCCTTAGCATGGTGGCTCTTGTGGGCGATGTCTTCTTGAGCTCAGGCTGGGATCTGGTTAATTTAGGGGATCAGACTTGCTTATAGCTCTAGTCCCTATAAATTCTCTTCAAGCTCCAAGCCCACTGTGTTTTGAAATCTAAAAAGCTCTTTCTGCTCATTCTGCTTGACTCTGGAGTACATGTTTTCTTAAATCCACATTTTAAAGGCATTTTAAGATGGAGAAGCCTAATTACTTCCTTTTTTCCTTCCAAATTCCTGTTCTTGGAGCCATGATTAGATAATAGAGCACCTCTCTACCTTGCAAATGTATGTGACCTCATCATATCCTGAAATAGAGAGAAACCAAAAGGCCCACAACTTCTGCTTCTTTGGCCTTTCGACTTGACAAGGAGGCAAAGCTTGAAATCCCCTGCTCCTTAATGGAGGAGAGAAAAGAAAAAAGGGGGAGAAAAAAGAGAACCAGGAAACGTTAAAGAGCAGAGAAAAAAATTTTGCAAATAAAATAAAAATAGGTTTGGGATTTAGGAAATTGTGCTTTGTTTCATCAGATGCCCCTTTTCAAAGGAGAAAAGGGAGAGGTTGTACATGGCTATTCTCTGATGAAACCCTTCTTATCACTTCATTCCCCTCACCACCTAGCTCACTCTGACAGCCATCTGTGAGATTCATTGTCAAGATCAGATTCCCAAGAACATATGGTACACTTGGCTCTCTACCTCAACATTTTTAGGATTTTCTCCTTTCTTTCTTTTTGTTTCTTGTCAGTGCAGACTTACTAGCATTTTAGTGCAGTTTCTGTGTCAGACCACTTGTTTTTCTTTTCTTTTGAAACAAAGGCTGTCATAAAATCATGCAGGAGGGTGCCAGGTAGATGACAGGAATTCATTCCTGTTTTGCTTGAATAAATTGTCCACCCCTGTTAGTGTGTTTACCAATTTGTTCCGTTCTGAAGGAGTCATTTCTAAATTGACTCTAAAGAGGACAAGAGGCACAGAGAAGTCATTTCAGAGGGTGGAATGCGTTCAGAGAGAAGAGAAGCAAAGGTCAGGGCTTTGTGCTCCTGCTGTGTTTCTAAAAGAGGGACATCAGACTTGTTTAGGAATTTCTGATTCAGGCATTGAAATGACTGGCCTAGAAGTTTGATCAGGCTCCTGCTTCCCTCACTCTTTCAGGAGCTTTTCTTCTTTGGGAGCCCCAACAAATGTCAGTTCATACAAAACTAGCAGACTGGTAGAAAAGGGTCATCATCCTTTGCTTTTCCCTGTATCCATGTTCACTGTAATATGACTTTGCAACTCTCCCATCAAGGGGTAGAGTCAGAGTCAGTTTCCCTTACCTTTGAATCTGGGCTGCCCTGTGACTTGCTTTAACAAATAGAACACAGCAGAAGTGAGGTGTGACATTTCTAAGCTTAGCACAAGAGCTCATCCATGGCTGTTCTTTCTTTGATCCTTGTCCAGATTCCCTGTGAATAAGACCAGAGTAGTCTGTTGGAGGATGAACAACCACATGGAACCAAGGTAGGATGTTTCAGCAGAGGCCATCCCAAACCAGCCAGTCCCTGGCTGTCTCGGCAGCTAAGCACACATGCATGGTGAGCGCAGGCAAAATCAGAGGAACCATCCCACTGAGCCCAGCCTAAATTGTTAACCTAAGGAATCATGAGCTAAATAAATGGCTGTTGTTTTAAGTCGCTAAGTAAATTTAGTCCAATTTTATGGTTTTTGTTCACTTTTGTTGCCCATAACCCTTTGAGAGTCTCAATGAATATTTATGTATACAGAAAACCTAGCATTGTTTGTATCACTTCTTCTACTCATTGCAGAGCGATCATTGCTACTGGAGACTATCATAAGTCTGTCTTTGATGTCACATTTGGGCTTCCTTCTTTGTAGTGAGAGATACAAGATGCAATATTTTTGTCCTTTGCTTTGGATGGGATGTCCCAGACCCCTAAAATTTTACTGATATAGCACGTCCTGAATCTTCATAGGGTTTGTCTCTCACCCCCTGGAGCACATGTGTCTTACTAAGGCCTCCAGTGTACTAGGTACTTCTTGTCCATCTGGCCAGACTAGAATTATGCTATAGATGTGATGTTCTGTGGGATGCCCAGATGTCCAGCTCTCTTCAGACTGCATTACAACAGAGGGCAGAAGAGCTAACATAGGCCTTGGGCAAAACGGTAAAGGCATATTTTTGTTCTTTCAATTTGAATGCAAACAGTTTCTGATTTTCTTTTCTGATAGAGTTAGAGAGGAACACCTTCATTTCATCAAATCCATGGCTACATAGCATGTACCTGAGACCTATTAATCTCCCCCAACAAAGACACCACGTCTGGTGTAACAGCAGCACCTGGGGCTCCTACTTGGTTGAGTTTGAGTAGTCTGCTGTCATCCTCCAGGATCTATCTGGTTCCTTCAGGGGCGAGACTGATGAATTAAGAGGAGACAGGAAGGGGACCACTACTCCTGTATCCTTTAGATCATTGAGGGTGAAAATAATTTCTACTCTCCTCCCCTGGTATGTGATATATATTTTTTGATTTAATATTATATTTGGGCAGGGTGGGAGGTGGCAGTTTCAGGAGTTTCCACTTGGCTTTCCCCACTATGATCATTCTTATCCCATAGGTCAAGAACTCAATGTAAATTGGTTGCTCTGACTACCAATATGTCTATCCCAATTGTACTTTTGAAGATGAGGTAAATCATTGCCAGGTGGGTCTGTAGAACTGGTGGATACCCACTCGGTTGCATGTTGGTCAGATGCCATTATTCCTGGGCCCCATATACTCTCATTTTCACAGAAGAGCCATGATAATGCTTCAGTTCTCCAGCTATCAGTGTAAGCTGAGACCTCGTGTGCAATATTCCTAGACATATTTGAGTGTTTCTCTTGCCCAGTGTGCAGTTACCTGAGTAAATGGCTGAGGTCCCTTTGGGTCAAGACTGGGGGCATCATTACCATGTTCATTTGCCATATGTTACAGGGTCTGTCCTTGGGGCTCCATCTCCTCTTTTTTTTTTTTTTAACATCTTTATTGGAGTATAATTGCTTTACAATGGTGTGTTAGTTTCTGCTTTACAACAAAATGAATCAGTTATATATATACACATGTTCCCATCTCTTCCCTCTTGCGTCTCCCTCCCTCCCACCCTCCCTACCGCACCCCTCCAGGTGGTCACAAAGCACCGAGCTGATCTCCCTGTGCTATGCGGCTGCTTCCCACTAGCTATCTACCTTAAGTTTGGTAGTGTATATATGTCCATGCCTCTCTCTCGCTCCTCTTTAATCAATGAGTTATTGTCTGAAAACCGGCTCAGGTCTGGAAACTATGAAAAGGACCATGACCCTTAATGGGAGCAACTCCCTTTAGTCTCCTTGTCATGCATCCTTGGTTCTTTTACAGGCACAAGGTGAGCAGTGCCCTTGCCAGCTGCTCATCTATTTTGCCCTAGGGATGCCTTGCTAGTCATTACAATACCTGCATCCACCTGGCTTTTGATGGTTAAACATGGTTATGCTCTGCTTCCTAGTCTCTCCTGTTTGGGGTCTTATCATCCCCATTGGTCTGGTGAGACTATTTCTCTAGCAGCCTCTCCTATCATCAACCCTGGCCTAAAGAAGAGGAGCTGCTCTGAACTTCCCAAGTGCTGCTAGTGACCCATCACCCGCTCATCCTGTTGTTTTGTAAGTGGCCTATCATCTAGGCTTTCCCATTGAACATGGGTTTTCTGGTGGGTTTCCTGGTCTTCCATGATCTGTCCTCTCCAGCCTGCTCACCCAGAGGAGCTGTTTGATCTCAGGAATTCTGGCATTTGAACTCAGTAAGTTGGTCATTACTCTTTCCATGCTTTGAGGTGCCATCCCGGTAGCTAGTTTGCACAGTCTCCTGGGGTCCTTGCTAAAGAAGGTTAAACTCTAAATAAGCAAGGCTAGTCTGCTCTGCCAAGGTCAGGGTCCTGGTTGAGAAGGAGTGAGACCTTTACATCTGGATGCAGGACAGCGACTAGGAAGAGGAAAAGGAAGCATCCAGGGTGCAGTTTAAGGAGGTATTCACTCTTAGGTCCATGAAAGTGCAGGGAGTGAGTGGTTTCTGAAATTTTGCACCTTTTTGATCTCTCGAAAGTCTTGAATCTCCAGATTCCCCTGCACCCCCTGAGTCTACAGAAGTAGCCTATCCCCCTATGAAGAGCTAGCACTTCCCTTATGCTGGAGGCAGTGCAGAGACCTCGCCCCTGCAAGATAACCTGAGCCCCCTCCCCTCCTGATCCCTAGGTCTATAAATAGGTTTCAGCCTGGCACACCCCAGCTGAGGATGTGCTAAACCAGATAATTGAGGAAAATAGCTGCAAGACTTAGGCAGCATGGACCAGCAAGACCCATGGAATATACATGGGTCTGGTTCTGAGGGTTCTGGGTTGTGGAGCTTGGAATATAAGGTTGGATAAGGGAGAGTTTAAAGATTTGGGAGTACTCTCCCAAGATCAAACTCCCTGACAAGGATTCCAGGATATTGTGCCAACTTGCTAAGAAGGACATCTGGGCAGTGCATCACTGTTCTACTGCCTCCTGTGCCAGATCTCTCCCGAAAATTGATTGGCAAATGGACTGGGATGAGGATCTATGGAACAAGGAATCTGATTCCTAGAATTTGGAGAATGCAAAGTCTATAATTAAGACTTTAAATCTGATATTGTTACCCCATCCCTGGTGCTTGCTCTACTCATATTAATGACTTGTTTACTGGCCCTACAAACAGATGATATCCTTACAGTGTTGTCTGTATTTACTTTCTCATTTCTTGACTCTTCCATATTATTCCACTGAGCTCTGACATTGCCCTTATTCAGGTCCTCTTTCTGTTCAAAAACCCAGTGGACACTTTTCAGTCCCTACTGAAATGAAAGCCCTGTTTTCGTAACAACTGTCATTGGAGTTTCTCATAGGAAGGAATTTGTCTTTGCTTGGTATAGTTGGCAGAATTATGCCCTCCCCCTGCCGTAGATATCCACATCCTAATCCCAGAACCTGTGAATATGTCATATTATATGGCAAAAGGGAATGAAGATCACAGTTGGAATTAAGGTTACTAATCAGCTGATCATGAGCTGCGGAGATAATCCTGGATTATCTGAGTGGGTCCAATATGATCACATGGGAAGAAGGAGGTCAGAGTCAAAGAGAGTGATTGGGAGATGCTGTACTGCTGTCTTTGAAAATGGAAGAAGGGGCCACAAGCCAAGGATTGCAGGCAGTCACTGGAGCTGGAGAAGGCAAGGAAACAGATTCTCTCCTAGAGCCTCCAGAATGAAGGCAGCCCTGCTGACAACACGACTTTAGCCCGGTGAGACCCATTTCAGACTTTTGGCTTCCAGAATTATAAGATAGTAAATTTGTGTTGTTTTAAGTCACTGAGTTTGTGGTAACCTGTTATAGCAGCCATAGGAAACTACGACTTTGAGACACAGTTTGGGGAAGAGGATGAGGAAGAATGGTGAATGTGTGTAGGCCAGAAGAAGAAGCCTTCGTCTGGGGAGAAGGAGAGAGGAGCGAAGGCGAGGAGGATGGCACTAGCCAGATGAAAGGCTGGACCCACTGACTAGTTCAGTCTTGGTCTTCATTGCCATTCTGATGATATCCATCTCTGGTGACCACTCTCTCTTTCTACTCACTCCTTTTCTCCTTGGCTTCGTGTCATGCCACACCTGCGGGAGGAGACATCATGTCAGAACTTGGCCAAGTTCATCATTCCCTGGTAAATCCAGGGGTTTTCTTGGACCTTCCCTAGTCTAACTAGAATGACCCAGCTCTGTGTGCCCAAAGACCCCTCTGCCGCTGCATTTGTATTGGATTTCCTCCTGTGTCTGACTTCCGCACCCTGCTGTGGGCTCCTTGAGATGGGTCTTCATCATTTAGGCTTCCAGCTTTTACCACAGGCAGATGCTGAGGAATTCTTTGTCAAATGAATACACTGATGAAGGGATGGATGGGTGGAATCTGAATTCAACCACAGAAAGGGCTGATAAAGGATTTGGGGCCAGGACTTAAGGTTGATAGGTGGGCAGGTGCCATGATCAGGGCCCATTATGAGGGAGCCTTTTCTGAAACCAGCATCTGTCCCCATAGGCTTGTCCCTATGGTTCAAGGTGTCAACTTGAAGCACAGCTTCCAACCAAGTGAGGGGACTTCTGCTGGCAGCTCTAAACCTTCTGTGGTGCAGAGATGGGGCTGGGGTGGGAAACTGTGCCGTATATAGGAGAGGAACAAGAAATCCAGTGTGGTTGCTGGTCACCTTTTACCAAAAACCAATTTCTCTTTGGAATCTGAGGCAACTTTTTTGAGCTATGTTAGATGTTGAATTGAGTACCCTAAAATTCATATGTTAAGTCCTAACCTTTGGGACCTCAGAATGTGACATTGTTTGGAGATTGAGTCTTTACAGAGGTCATCAATGTTAAAATGACATCATTTGGGTGGGCCCTAATCCAGTATGACTGGTGTCCTGATTAAAAGGGGAAATTTGGACATAGCAACAGACAGTGAAAGAGGGAAGATACATAGCTATGAAGACATAGGAGACGGTGACCATCTACAAGCCAAGAGGAGAAGCCTGAAGCAGATCCTTCACTCCAGGCCCTCAGAAGGACCCCACCTTCTGACCCCTTGAATTTAGACTGTCCACCTACAGAACTGTGAGACAATACATTTTCGTTGTTTTAACCACTCAGGCTGTGTGGTACCTTGTTATGGCAGCTGTAGCAAACTAATGTAAGCCAGATAGCCAAACGTATGTATTCACTTCCAGAAACTTGTGCTCATTCATAGAAATGCTGAGGGTCTCAATCACAAATCCTAAATGAGAAAGTGGGTCCTCTTGTCCCCTTTCTGTTTATGATTGAGGTTAAGAATCAAAGATCCCACCATTGTTGGTTGTGCTTATAGCACCAGGGCCAAGAGGAAACCATGAAAATACAGCAGCCCTACCGGGGTGGGAGGTGGAAGGTCAGGGAAGAGCGGCCTATTACAGTGTCGACTTTCTGAGAAGAGGAACTAAATGTTCAAAATTTTATTTTCTCCAAAGACAGGTAATGATTATAGGGCCCCAACTTCTGGAAAATAAGATGCTCCTGTGAATGACTACAAAGATAAACAAAGTTAAAGAACAGGTTATAAATGGGGCCGATGCTTGGACCATGACTCTGATACAGGTTGTGTCTCTAACTAGATTCCCCCAGCTCTGCCCTCCCCCATTTGTGTGAGTTTCTCATATTCCCAGCATCGCTCAGCCTCAACAGCTCTGAAAGGCAGAACCTAGGAAAGGAAATGAAGAGGTTTTCTTCTCTTTGTTTCTGAAACATTTTGGAAAGACATCTTAATGAAAGGAAGTTTACAAAATGCATTCTTACAAGTGATGATGTTCCCCTCCCTTCTGTGAAATGATTTCATTTACTTAATAGAGGCTTTTTTTTTTTTTAATGCCTGATGCTGACCTGACCTAGGGAGCTTGACCTGACGGTAGCTTACAGTGCTGCCATCTCACTGTGACCCTTATTTAGGGAGAGTCATTCTGTTCAAAGTGTGGAAAGGGAAGTTCATTTCCATTCATGAAATCTCCCAATTCATCTCCTTTGGTAAATGCACTGGGGACGAATAACACTGTCTTAATGAAGGCTATAGATGGGTAATTGTGCTGGGAAAAACCAAATTGTAAATGCGAGATGTTAGGAGGCTAGATGTGTCTTCACAGAAGGTGTCTTATGTCTCCTGGGCACAGTTGTGGGGACCATGGGATGGAGCAGAAGGAAAGATGAGAGTGAGCCATGAGAGTGGGAAAGAGAGGCAGCTCTGGTCGATTTGTAGGGGACGAAGATCATAGGCCGGGTGCCCCCGGGTTCTAGACAGGATAAATCACACTGCAGAACAATGTTGTTAAGAGAAGTCAAGTTACAACAAATGGTAATGGTGGCCTGAAGGGAAGGGAGCAAGCAGCCAGTGCCATAGCTCACGTTTCCAAAGCACTGGTTTAAACTCACCTGTGCAGGTGATGATGTGAAGAGATCTGATAGAAGGGGAGTTTCCACCCTGAGCCCCTAAGGACAGGGAAGCCAGTTTATCTTTACATGTTTAGAATGATAAAGTACATATTTCTGAGTGATGTGACATTTGGGAAGGGACAAGAAGTGAGGGTGGACACAGATTTTCTGCCTCACCCACCAGATGGGTGGCTCCATACAGGAGTCAGTCTGTGCTTACAGGTTATAAGACGTGCTGTTGTCAGTGAGATCGACTGGAGTTCTCCCTGACAGACAGGAAGGGCTAACAACTCGTGGAAAGTGCTCAACTGGAACTCTAGAGGTCAACCTGTTTCTCTGGATTGTTTATCTGTTCACCATAGTGTCTTGGAAAAGTCGCCGAACCTCTCTGTGTTTCACTTTACTTATTCATGGTAAATAAAATAATAATATTCACTCCACTTATCTCCTAGCATAAATATGAATATAAAACCTTGAAATAGTCTAAGATGATTTTAAAACATTGTTTTAGAATTATAGAGGGAAGGAAGAAAGGAGGGAGCTAGGGAAGGAAAAGGAAAGAAGGAAGGGGGAAGGGTGTTTTAGCCCATTCAGGCTGCTATAACAAAAATGCTTTAAACTGAGGGGCTTATAAACAACAAAGATTTATTTGTCATAGTTCTGGAGGCTGGGAAGTCTAAAATCAAGGTGCCAATAGACTCAGTGTCTGGTGAGGCCCATTTCCTACACTGCTGTCTTTTCTCTGCAGCCACACATGGTGGAAAGGGCAGGGATCTCTCTGGGGTTCTTTTATAAGGGCACTAATCCCATTTGTGAGGGCTCCACCCTCATGACCCAGTAACCTCCCAAAGTCTCCACCTCCTAATACCATCATTTTGGGGGTTAGGATTTCAACATATGAATTTAGGGGAACATAAACATTCAGATAATAGCAAAGGGGAAGAAAAGAAGGAAGGAAAGGGAGGAAAGGAGGGAAAAATGTAGGAAGGAAGGGAAGGAGGAAAGGAAGAAAGAAGAGAAGGAAGGTGGGGAGGGAGAGCGGGAAGAAGGAAGGAAAATAGTCACTTGAATCTCATCTTTGCTCTGTGTTGAGATTTCTGAATTAATTCAGTGAAATTTGGGTGCTCTGGGGGAGTACAAATAGAAGCTCTCAAAAATCTGTTTCTTGAATACTTAAGTTACAAAAATGTTGAGGAGCACAGTCACCAAATTTATATCTTGTGTGAAAAACCTGAAATCCCAACCTCTGGAAGCTTAATCACTTTATGTGTCTTAACCTCCTTTGTTGTTGTAGTTGTTGTTGCTGTTGCCTGCAGCCATCCTTAAACAATCAGGATTCTCTTTAAAGCCTCAGGACTGTGAACATAAATCATACCAATGCTTTCTTAAGTCAGTCTCCCAAGGCAATATATAAAAGCAAAAATAAACAAATGGGACCTAATCAAATGTACAAGCCTTTGTACAGCAAAGGAAACCATAAACAGAACAAAAAGACAGCGTGCAGACTGGGAGAAAATATTTGCAAATGATGTGACTGACAAGGGCTTAATTTCCAAAATATACAAACAGCTCACACAACTCAATAACAAACAAACACACACAAAAAACAAACACCAAACAACCCAATCTAAAAATGGGCAGAAGACTTAAATGGACATTTCTCCAGAGAAGATATACAGATGGCCAAACAGGCACATGAAAAGATACTCAACATTGCTAATTATTAGAGAAATGAAAATCAAAGCTGCAATGAGGTATCACCTCACACCGATCAGAATGGCCATTATTAAAAAGTCTACAAATAGCAGGAGAGGATGTGGAAAAAAGGGAACCCTCCTACACAGTTGGTGGGAATGTAAATTGGGGCAGCCACTATGGAAAACAGTATGGAGATTCCTAAAAAAACTAAAAACAGAGTTGCCGTATGATCCTGCAATCCCACTCCTGGGCATATATCTGGAGAAAACTCTAATTCAAAAAGATACATGCACTCCAATGTTCATAGCAGCACTATTTGCTATAGCCAAGACATGGAAACAACCTAAATGCCCACTGACAGATGAATGGATAAAGAAGATGTAATACATATATATAATGACATATTACCCAGCCATAAAAAAGAATGAAATAATGCCATTTGCAGCAACACAGATGGACCTAGAGATTATCATACTAAGTGAAGTAAATCAGAAAGAGAAAGACAAATACCATATGATATCACTTATATGTGGAATCTAAAATATGACACAAATGAACTTATCTACGAAACAGACTTATAGACATAGAGAACAGACGTGGTTGCCAAGGGGGAGGGATGTATTGGGAGTTTGGGATTAGCAGGTACAAACTATTATATATGGAATGGATAAACAACAAGGTCCCACTGTATAACACTGGGGACTATATGCACTATCCTGTGATAAATGATAATGGAAAAGAATATGAAAACGAATGTTTATATATATTTATATATACATATATATGTGTGTGTGTGTGTGAATCACTTTGCAGTAGAGCAGAAATTAATAGAACATTGTAAATCAACAATACTTGAATAAAATAAATTTAAGAAAACTGCAGAACTGTGCAATATACTTAAACCATGGAGTCCTAACCACAAAACCCATCACAAAGCGTGGCAGAGCTTTGGATGAGCAGGAAGAGGATATCTTTGAAAGACTAAGATGAACATTAAATTAATCAACCAATACTCTGGGGGGAAATGTCCACTAATTTCAAATATTTCATCTCTGGAAAATCAATTATTATTATGTTTATTGATGTTGTATTTGTCACTATTTTCAGCCATTTCCCCCGATGACATGGGCTAAAGTAAGAACATTGTTGTAAAAGAGATTAGACATGTTCGATTCTGTTTCTAGACTTTCCACCTTTCAGCTACCTGGGGTTTGGGAGAGAAATCAACTGCCATAGGGCAAAGGCTGAGCTTGCTTTTCTTTGTTCCTTTCTATGGTGATCCTTTTTGCCTCGATGAGATTTTAAGTATTTAGTTAAACACCAGCTAATGCTTTTTACACACTGGGCAGGATTTTGGAGATGTGTGTGTATAAAGCGACCACTCCCTTTTCAGTCCAGTAGGTTTGGGGTTAGGAATTTGTTTCCTTCCCTTCCAAAGATTCTGAGGGCCTCTCCCTCAATCTGGGGTTGAGTTCCTCAATGATAGTCTCACAGAAAGAGGCTTCCTGCTGGTGTACTTGATCCCCAAATGGCCCTGACTCACCTGTGAGTTAACGCCAGCCTGTGCCCATCATTCCAAACATAAGGATTCATTCCCTAGCGAATGGCTCTTGTCCTTTCTGGAGCACTTGGTGATTTGGAGATCTCATAGCAGTGAGCAAGACAGGTTTGTCGGCAAATTGACAAAATGCCATTCATTCTCCCATTTGGTTGCATATATATTTGCATATACAAATATGCAAAAATACAGTTGTATATATGGCTTATATAAAGAGATAGAAGAATGATTCTAGAATCACAGTCTATGTTCTGTCATGTTCCATTAACTGGGAGAAATTGGTAGTGAAATTATATGTATGTATATCACCTAGTATATGCCAGGCATCATGCAAAGAATTCTGGGAAAATACAAAGATGAACTGGATCAAACTCTGTCTTCAATGATCAATGAGAACACAGTCTAGTGAGGACATTATATGGTTAAATTTTAGGTTTATATGTATAGATATGTTAATGTACCCCAAATCAAAATATAATGAGGACAATTTCTAAGTGAAGCCCTCAGATAACAAATGTATTTATAAACCTTATATTAGCTTTGGGTATTTAAAAATAATATCAGCTTGCTGTAACACATTTCAATAACATGGAAGCTTATAAAGTAAGAATAAAAGCTCCTTTTCTCCTGCAACCTCACTCCCCAGTGGTGTCTAGAGGTTCCCTGTTTGGTATGTGTTCTCCCAAATTTTGTTTGCCTGTAAAACATAAAAATAAGGCATATATATGGCGGATATCTTTGTTTGCCACCATCTCATTCTTTCAAAGGACTTTCAGGACTGCTTAATGTTTCATATCTTGAATGTACTAGAATTTATTTAACATTCTCTTGTTGGTGCCAGTTTTTTTTAATTTTGTAGTACTCTAAATGGATTATGAATAAGCAAGAACTTGTTTTAGCGGGAATACTAGCATTGTGAATGATATCTAAGCAATGTTTTGTAGTTGACCATTGAAGCTTTCAGTAGAGAAGCGATAAGGTCCAGGGTGTATATTAGAAGGAATCAAGGTTGGGGCTGAATTGGATTGGAGAGTGACTCCAAGCAAGGAAGACCAGTAGGCTATTTATGCAGTCATTTAGAGGAGAGATACTGGAGATTTGAGTTCAGACTATGGTAGTAATAAAGGAGAGGAATGATTCTGGAATCAGAGTCCAGATTCCATTAAGTGGGAGAGATTGGTGGTGAAGAAGAATATATTAGTTCCTAATTACAGTTAGGTCGAAACTACTGTCAACTCTTGACTTTCTAGTGGTGGAACAACTATGGCTAAGACTCAGAAGACAGCTAGGACATGCTTGTGATTGGCAGATGTTTACCGAGTATCCACCCTGGAGATTGGTCAGGTCCTAGGGTGAAGGCAGGAGGTTGAGCCAGGTAGGCCAAATGGAGTTTCGGTCTCTCTTTCCTGCTGACATCAAAGGCAGCTCTTCTGCGTTTTGGGTCCATTCTTCCCAGCTTAGCAGTCAGCCAACAATGAGTTCTCTCACTCAGCTGGAGAGGTAAAGGGTCCCAGGTCACTGCTCAGTCTTCACCGTGGTTAATTCAACCTCAAATAATCAAGATTTGACCTTTTTCAGGACGTAAAACTGACAGGAGCTGGTGACTGATTAGATATAGGAAGAAAAGGAGAGTGAAAGATGGTTGTGAGATTTCAAACCCAAATAAATGGGTATATTATGGTGACATTAACTGAGAGAACTTGGAAAAGGGATCAGGTTTTTTTCTGGTGGACTCAGTGAGGAAGAAATGGATTTAAATTTTAAAAAGCAAGATGGAAAACGTACAATTGGAAAGCGAAATTTTTGCATTAGAACTTTGTAGAGAGTTCTGTCAGAGCCATCATCACATGGGTGATGAACTTTCCCCCGGAAAAGCTTTGAAGAAAAAGTTGGTGAAAGTGCCTTGGTGAACAGCAGCATTTGGTTATGGGTAGAAAAAAGAGTGGTCAGGGAGAATTATCCTCAAAGCCAGAAGAGGCTGCCATTTCAGAAGGAAGGTGTGCTTCGCAGCATTAAATACTGTGCTGGGATTGACAGGACCATGCTGAGAAGGAGCCATCGGATCTGTTGGCTGAAGATGGGTGCTCTTTGGAGCACAGCTCCAGGGACAGGCCAGAGGGGCAGCTTGCTGTGTGCCTCCCCGATTTTTTCATTCTGGCTATAGAACTAAATCTTGTGATACATGATGATGCCGAGAAAATGCTCATCCTTTTCCACTGAAAGCATTTTCCCTGTGATTGTGCTTGAGTTGGCTTTTGGTTTTATTATTCTGAGGTTGCTTATAGTAATGAAATGCCCAACAACTGGTAGATCACTTAATAAGATAGGGTCAGTATTCTAATATTAAATGGCCAGTGTTACAATATTTTCCTTGTAGCAAAGCAATAACATGTGGATACATGGAAATAGCCAGTTGCTTGTTCAAAGGTACCCTCCAGTACCAGACACATGCCATAACTGGGAACCTGGCAGGGTGGAAAAAGCCATATCCTTCTTTTCTACAAACTGCAGTGTTAGAGAACGAAAAGACTGGATCTTCTGAGTTTCCTCAACTAGAGATGGAAAGTTCCGTCGTCAAGGTGTGGGATTTTTCCAGATGGGTCTGACGAATGATTAGAAGCTATTGGGGAAGGTACACCTGGCTTGTACTGTAACAAATAAGCAAGATTTCTTATATTGGCCTCATGAAATGTTGTGTGCACACAAGAGGGAAGGTTAACCCACAGAGGTGCTCTC
Source organism: Tursiops truncatus (assembly GCF_011762595.2). Classification (NCBI taxonomy): domain Eukaryota; kingdom Metazoa; phylum Chordata; class Mammalia; order Artiodactyla; family Delphinidae; genus Tursiops; species Tursiops truncatus. The sequence goes on along the minus strand of NC_047037.1, from coordinate 134,672,690 downwards.
ACCTTTAAGACTGTCAAATATTTGAGTTGATAACAACACTTTGAGCCGATAACAACACTTTGAGCCATAGATGAATGAAGTATGGTAATACAGCCCTCTAAAGAACTGGCAATACTGTACATATCTGATAACCCTAAAAAACTTAAGGATTCATCTGTTCTGAGTAGAACACGCGGGAGCTTTGTTGGATTAGATTTTGAAACCATTTCTGCTGTTTATCAATTAATGGCATTTAAAGGACATATTTTAAAAGGACAATCAAATTTATAAATAAAAATTGACACTTGGTAGTAAATTTCAGTGAAATTCACTTTCTGGGTTCAAAATGTGTTTTATAGATATTCTGATACTGTAGGATTCTCTAGGAATTTAATCAGATATTTGTATAATAGGCTGTTAAAATTGAGAAGAGTGTTAGAAACTATCTAGTAACCCATTCTCTTAGAGGAAATTGAAGCGTTTAGAAGGGGGAGGACTGGCTCAAAATCACATAGCCAGTGGCCAGGCCAAAATTCAGCTTTCTTGACTCTCAGTCCAGAGCTCTTTTCAAAGCACCATGATGTATCATATAGAAACAACTATATATAGCAACTATATATATAAAATATATATATATATATTTTTTAAGAGCATTTTTCCAGGGCATTCACACACAGAACATTCACAACCATATACGGCGGCTCTAAATAATTTGGACTTGCTAGACAGTATGAAGTGCTTTTTTAAAAATCATTTTTGGGGAAGAAAGAGTATCATATATTCATAGACAGATAAATTACTGTGGTGTACCTTCCGGATATGCCTTTCTCTATTCAGAAAGTAATACTCACAGGCCCTCTGTAAACCCACATCTCCGCAGCCCCTGTGGCTTCCTCACCTCACGGTGAGGTCATTGCCCTTCCTTCATGTCCAGGACAATCATGTGCCCACCCTCCCTGAAGGCAGATGTCCCACCCCTGTGGGTGCTGTCATGAAGAGTGTCTAGGGTGATACATCACCCTAGATGATGAGTTCCTGTTGGGAACTCATTCCACAATGAAGAAGTATGATGCGTTGATGGGGAGTAAGGAGAGCTGGGATAGGTTTGTGACTCAAGACATCAGGGTCTGCTTGGGAAGCATTCATAACAAGTGTGACTTTTTTCAGTTTAACTTGAAGTTCAAGTTTAACTTGAAGTTCACGTTTAACTTGAATAGTAATTGTAAAAAGTTACTGAAGTAATAAAAGAGAACAAAAGGACTTATATGACAAGCAATAGATCCTGGTGTGTCCCCCCAGCCCCTCTCCCCGTCATGCCCCTCCCCCTCTCTGAGGGCTTTACCTTTAACTGCTTCTGTTTTTGGTTACTTTTGATGGTCAAGCCCATATCTCTAAATAATACACCATGCCACTTGTTGTTATCTCCCCTTGCCCACCTTTCCTCCCTGTCCAATTAAAGCTATATTACTACTTTTTCCTCTCTTGCTACTACAGAAACTTCCTCTTTAGATGAATGAAAATAAAACTGAATTCCAACCTTATCTCATTTATAAAGGTGACTCCAGATAAATTAGAAACCTAAACGTCAACCTATTCTGTAAAAATAATAGAAGAAAATACAGGAGACTATCTGACTTAGGGGTAGGAGAAGACTTCTTAAACCAGACCTCAACATCATAACCAAATGTAAAAACTTGGTAGATTTTATTACATCAAATGTAAGAATCCAGTTCATTGTAGAATCTCATAGAGACATCGTTGTTAGTCAGATGGCAGGTTAGAAGAAGGTATTTGCGGCGTCTAAAACTGGAAGGCTTATGCGGGATAATCAAGGAATTCCTACATGTTAGTGTGAAAAAGTCAAAGGAACCAAGAATAATGGATATAATAAATCAGTTCAGAGGAGGGGAGAACAGAACAGCTAACAAGTATATGAATAAACATTTCAATTCATTAGGAAGCAGAGAAATGAAAGTTCAAAGAACAATGAGAGACACAGCCGACTGGCAAGATTAGGCAGTTGAGTGGTGCAGTTGCATGTTGGTGCACCAGGAGCAGACAGTGAGACAGAGTTTATCAGGGATCAGCACCTGAGACAGGAGTGGGGAGGATGCAGTATTGGGCAGAAGAAGTTGAGATGTGATGCAGGCAGGGCAAAGCCTTGGCCAATCAGCCAGGGCCTCTGGAGTGGAAATTACCCTTCAGTGTTGCTGATATTTGGCTGAAATAGCTGGCCTGGGAAGGCAAGAACTGCAGCCAAGTCTTTATCTATGTGTGGCCTTGGTCATATAATCAACCCCAAGAGGCTAGAGACCACGTGCTCCACAACGGAGATGGACCCTGTGGGAGCTGACAGCTGGAGGCTGACTGTGGACCACACTCCCTCCATCCTTGAAGAGGGATCTGAGCCGCACAGCTCTGCATCTGTCATAGGCATGGTGTGTGTGTGTGTGTGTGTGTGTGTGTGTGTGTGTGTGTGTGTGTGTGTTTGTACTGTAACTCTTCAACTATTTTTCATACTGAAGACTTATGAAGCCACTTTTAAAAGCAGTAGTCAGTCATTAGGTTAAGTAGGTGTGTTTCTTCTATTCCAGAGATTCCACTCCTGGTGATACCTATCAGAGAAATTCTCCTAAGGGTCTATGAGTGGACATGCAAAAGAATATCCACTGCAGCAGCGTCTGTGCTGGAGTTGAACACATCTGAAGTGGTTGTCACTTGGGAAATGTGTAAATAAATCAAGGAATATTATCCAGATGCCAAACTAGGCATAAACACATCAGAATGAATAGACTTTAAAAACTTAGTGCCGAGTAAAGAAAGTAAAAACGCAATGTCAACTTTAGCACGTTACCATTTATATAAATTGAAACTTTGTAATTCTCAAGGGTACATACAAACTCAAGAATACTAGTCAGATACAATGGGGTGACTGCCCATGGTGGGAGAGAAAGATGGTTATGAGAATGGGAATGAAAGGCAATCAATCAATCAATCATAATTCATCACAAACTGACGATCAGAGTATGCCACTAAATGATGGCATGCCATTAACTAGGAGTATGATTAAGTTAATTCTGTGCATCTGAAGCTCAAAGGCGTAAACTAAAGAAAAAACTAGTGAATATTTCCTGGCCTCGGGTGTGCGCCTGCATCAGCCACTAATGCTGGGGCAGTTTGGTCACTAGCGTCATCACCTGGCTGCTCTTCATCACAACTCTAGGCCACTTCAGCTCGTTGGCCTGTTCACCATGGAGTCTCATGGGAACTTCTGGATCTTTCTGTGCCTTGCTGCTTAGGCCGTGGAGATCTGGGGTGAGAACTACTTCAGAGGTTCCAGACCCCACTCTGCCATTTCTGCTCTAGTGAGACTACCTCATGTTGCCTTTGGACATCCCACAAAGTGGTCTTCTCCCAGAATTCCAAACAGGAATCGAAGCATGAAACCCTCTTTCTTGGGGTTCCCCTAAAACTAACTGGCATTTGTATTATCTTATCTCTCCTACCTCAAGGCCATTTGGGTAGGCGCTGGGCTTATTTGGGATCTGGGCAGCACCTTAACTCTGGCCTCATTCCCTGGGAATCCCTCCAAGCTTCTCTTGGCAAATCTGGAACAAACACGTTTATCTTTCAGGTGTAATAGGAGCTACCATCCTTCTTGGTTTTATTGCGCTCTTTGTCTTTTACTCTTCCTGGTGCCTCCCAGCTAGAGGACCTTCTAGAATGAACCTGTTCAGGAATGTTTCAAGAGTTCTATTTGCATTTAAAGGTAATACATGAGTACTGAGACAAGTTTGAAAGTACTATAGTAAAGAACAAGAAGAAAATAAACAGATACATAATATCTCAATGTCTGAAAGACCATTGTCAAAATTTAGGGGCAGTTATCTTTTAGTCTCCATTCTGAGAACCTTATTTATATACTTTCTGGGAACCTTATTTGTATACTTGAAAGTGTAGTATATATGACATAGCATATATGTAACGTGCCTTAAGCATTTTTTCCACAGCTAGAAGGTACTTTATTAAATCATGCCCCTCCTGTTAGAAAATCAGTTGGCTCCATTGTTTTTGGCCATTAAGAGCTACAGAGTGATGGACATTCTTGATCACAATGCCTTTTCTGCATTCCAGATTATTTCCTTAGACTGAGAAGTAAAATTATTGGGTCAAAGGGTATAAACATTGTTAAGGCTTTTTATCTATTTTACTAAATTACTTTCCTGAAAGGTTAAGTCCGTTTATCTGAATATGTATAAGGTTTCCACGCAGATAGGACCATTTTACCCATCGTTGCTAGCATTTGCCAAACAGCTTAGTTGTTACATGAAAGGATTATGAAAATGGTGAACTTGAAAGACTCCAGAATTAAGAAGTAAAAGTGTCCAAGTCATAACAGATTTATCTCTCCCTAAGTTTATTATTTTGGGGACTGTGACACTGTCAGAAGATTGACAGTCCTCTCGATTCCATTTGTTCTGTAGCTGTGCCTTGGTGACCAGCCAGCTTGGCAGTAAGTTGGCAATGTTTAATAAGATTGTCTTCCATGATTGAAACAAATGACTCTGTTTTTGTCATCAGAAATGGAACCTTTATGCATTTGTTTTAGTAATACAAGATCTGACATCATTAATAATCTGGGCTCGTGACTTGCGCTTGTTGAATACAATAGATGAATGAAAAATTTAATTTTTTAGTAGATCATAAAAGATGTGCCAATAGATCAAAAATAATTTAGGCAGAGTACCTCTGATGCACGAGACAGTCCACTGTCTCTACTTTTTTATTAGGCTGGCATGTACGTGCTGATATCATTCTTTGTGAATCCTCTCAATGCCATAATGTCGTATTCAAAGACTTGCCTTAGTTGGTCTTATCTCTCCAGCTTTCTCTTCCATTACCCTCCACCATGGCCTTGCTTGGCCAAGCAAATCAATCTGTGTAATGTCCCCCGAGGATGAATTGCGAATCCCACCTTCATGTTTTTCTCTCTGCTGTACCCTTTCCTCACGGGCAATCTGTGTAATTCCTCTCTCTTTCCAAGACCACATTTAAAACTCACTCTCTGGTTTCATTTCTCAGATCGCTCCCTCAAACCTAGCACTGACATCTTGAGTTTACAACACTTGGATTTTCCTCTGATTCAGTCCTGTGTGGCTTCTCCAGGACCTTATCTATACTTGGCATTGAACAGATAATCAACTTCAGCGGGTTAGAGACCATGAGTTGAATCCTTTGCCTTTTGATCCCCACCAATCAGTAGTGTCTGAACTTAACAGCGTCATTTAAGATGTGTCTTCAACCCTGACTTCTCCAGTGTGTGCTTGAGAGGGCGTGATGGATTTGTGCCTGTCCGAGGCAAAGTAACACCTAGCCCAGAAGCATTTACCCAGGGACTGTTTAAACAAATGCCCAATTCTGCTTTTGTTCACAAGGGAGAGGGAACTTCAGCGGCTCCCTTGTGTGCTCTTTGCCATGGCTCCTTTGTCCAGGGACCTGGAGAGACTCCCCAGTGTTGCAACCAGTTCCCCTGGAGCCATGCAGACCAGAAATGATGCTGGGGATGGCGCTGGGGCCAGGGAAGAGCCAGGAGGACAGGAGATGGCTGGCAAGCCGTTGACTTTTGCTCAAAAGGAAGACTCTAGAAAATGTATTGAAGAGCCACCTTTGCCTGTCACTCCTGAAGAACATGTATTTCACAGTGTCAGGGTGAAAACGTAATTCAATAATTGTGAGTAATTATGGCAGAAAGGTGATCAAATGATGTCACTGTGCCTCCTTTCATTACCCATGGGTGAAACTTATTGGCCCCTCAGAATTTTATTTTTTTCTGAAATGTACCATGGAGTTCTACTGTCTCTACAGGTTCAAGAATATTAAAAAAAAAAAAAAAAGTCCTATGAATTTTTCTGTTTTATCTCTTGTAGGATTGTTGTTGGGTACAAGACAACATATCTGTAAAGGGAACACATTCCTCTCAGGTTGCAGTATCAGAAATGCAGTCTCTCCTCCCCCCTTTTAATAAAATTTTAGGGCACTGTGATCCTTGTAACTAATTCCCTATTTCCTTTGGCCACTAGGAAGCTTAGACCAAATTTTCAGACCCCTGCTAACAACTGCAGAGGACTGCTGGCTTGCATGTCTCTGCTTTTTCTTGCTTTCAGATGTACCATTTTTGCTGCCAATGATATGCTCAGTTCTTTATATTTTACCCTTTTGATTAAATTTATTTATTTTTAAATTAAACTTGTTATTCTGAGATAAGTGTAGATGCACATGCAGTTGTAAGAAAGAATACAGAGAGATCCAGGCTATTCTTTACCCAGTTTCCCCAAATGATAACATCTTCTTCAACTATTGTAAAATATTACAGGCAGGAAATTGACATTGGTGCAATCCACTAGCCTTATTCAGATTGGCTCTTTTTTTTTTTATATAAGCTTCTCCAAATCATTTGTAGAAAGGGAGAGAATATAAATGAACAAATATCAACATTTATTCAATAATTAAATATAGAGAGGGTTCTTATGATATACCTAATAACTTTTTTTTAAAGATAAAAGCTTTTTTAGTTTTGGAATAAAAATATATATTGACCCCCAGCCACCAAGATCTAAAGATGGACCCTCTAATAATATCTTTGTGTAAACAGAACGGTGGTCATGACCTTAGTTAGACCTTCTGTCCATCAACTGAGAACCCACACTTGGGTGGGAGAAGCTTGGACTAGACCTTTCTACTTCCATTCTACCTCCCTGAGGCCAGCATATGCTCTTTGTAGTATTAGTAGGAGTTTAGTTTGTTTGTAATTAAGAGTCCAGATGCAACATAGCAATCTAATACAAATGAAACTATAAATTTGCTTTGAAGGACTTAGGCATTTGTTTGGAAGTGAAATTGTGTGTGGTTGAAATCTGTTGGCATGAACACTCTGCAAATCAAGCAATGAAAAAACAAGTTTATTTTGTGATCTTATGATCTTGTGCATTTTTCAAGACTCCATTGGTTACCTATCTATGAGCCATTCCTTTCTTCTTCCTAAATGTATTCTAGAAATACTCTCAGGGAAGGTGAGTTTCAGGAATAGACCATGATTGGTTCAATGCAAACTTAATAATTCCATTTCTTTTTGCTAGTGAGAAGTTTAGGGGTGGGTCTGTTCTTCAGTTCTGCCCAAGAAAGCACAAGGGCAAGTGATTCTAGGGACAGTTTTGCTCCCCAATTAAAAAAAAAAGATGCAGCAAATATCTAGAACAATCAATGTGATGCATCATATTAATAAACTGAAGAATAAAAATCATGTGGTCATCTCAATAGATGCGGAAAAAAGTTTTTGACAAAATTCAACGTCCATTTATGATAAAAAATCTCTAGAAAGTGGGCATAGAGGGAACACCAGTGTTGTCTGCCGGCTGGTGGGTGAGGCTTGTCCTGAGGCTAGAGCAGGCTCACTGGTGGGAGGGGTCAGGGATTGGGGTCCGGTGCCCGCCCACTGGTGGGTGGAGCTGGGTCCTGGGGTCTCTGGATGCAGGGCACTGGAGGTCCCGGGTCTAGTGCTTATGCACTGGGGGGTGGGACCAGGTTCTGGGCCCTCTAATGGGCAGGGTTGTGTCCAGGGACGTCTGTGAGTTCTCTCTTCTGGTGGGTGGGGCCGTGTCCCTGTCCAGTTAGTTACTTGGCCTGAGGTGTCACAGGTCTCACAGGCTGTTGGGCAGAGGTGGGGCTGGGTTCTGAGGCTAACGAGCTAGAGGGAGGATTCCAAAATGATACTTGCCAGCAGCAGTATCCATGTGGCAGAAAGAGCTCCCCCAAAACTGCTGCTGCCTGTGTCTGTGTCCACAGGGTGAGCTCCAGTTGCCTCCCGCCTCTCTGGGAGATTCTCTGAGATCAGCAGATGGGTCTGACCCAGGCTTCTTTCAAATTACTGCTTCTGCCCTGGATCCTGGAGTGTGAGCTTTTGTGTGTGCCCTTTAAGAGAGGAGTCTCCGTTTCCCCCAGCCCTCTGGGACTCCCGAAAGTAAGCCCCGCTGGCCTTCAAAGCTAAATGTTCTGGGGAGCCCGATATGGGGCTCAGACCCTTCACTTCTTTGGGGGGAACCTCTGCAATGTAATTATTCTCCTGTTTGTGGGTTACCCCCCTGGGAGTATGGGATTTGACTATACTGTGACCCTGCCCGTCCTCCCTGTCTTGCTGTGGTTATTTCTTTATATCTTTAGTTGTAGAAAATCTTTTCCAGTGGGCTCGAGTCTTTTTCACCAATGGTTGTTTTATAAATAGTTGTGATTTTGGTGTACCTGTGAGAGGAGGTGAGCTTGTGGTCTTTCTACCCACTATCTTGGCTGATCTCTGTTGGCACATTTAGTTTTAAAAGTTGGGATTCTCATACAGAAGTGTCCTGCAGATATGGTGGCCATATTTATTTCAAGTATTTCAAAAGATTCTCAATATTAAGTGTGCCAGCTCTTGTCTTTATAAGCTATAGACATATCACAACATGCCCAGGGTTTCGATTCCAATTTTTCTTTCCCTCTGATTGTTACTTGCAGAAGACAGTGGTGCAGATTCCTTCATAAGTCATGAGACCTGGGTTAGGAGACCATGGTGGCTGTGCTGAATGGGCTGTTGTATCCCAAATTTGCCTGACCACAGACTTACCTTAGGGGGCCTTTTAAACTTGCATATCCCCACACCCATTGCAGATTTGGGTTTAGAGATTTTTTTAAGTCCCCCCACTCCCGCTTCCTGTAAGTTTCATGATCAGGCAAGGTTGGAAAACACGGCCATAGATGAGGAGATCCTGGCAACTAGGGAGAAGATGGAGATCCTATATGACCAGTTTAATCAACAACAACAAAAAGAATTGAGGTATTGAAGTGCTTGAGCTCCCCGAGAAAGAAAATCTGGCGAAGTTGTAGAGGATCCAGGTGCAATTCTTAGAGGATGCCATGTCAACGGGAGGAGCAGAGGAGGGGAGAAGAGGGCCTCATGGAGTGACCACAGAGAAGACATAACTTCAGCACACCTGCCATCTCATTTCTATCTTTATATTTTATTTTTTTATAAGGTATATATATTTAAATTCAATAAATACAGCTAGATTATTCTCCAAAATGGTGGTACCAGTGATGTAGAAATGTTCCATCTTTACCAACACATGATATTAGCCATTTTTTTTTTTTGCCATTCTGATGTGATGGTATAAAGTAGTACCTCACTGTTGTAATTTACATTTATTTGATTTCTATGAGTTTGAGCATTTCTACATATACTTTAAAAAAAATTAAGTTCAGCTATGTCATTATTTTCTTTAAATTAATGATCACTACTATTATTTGGCCACTTCATTTATACTGGACACTGGGCTAAGCATTTTTGTTATTTTATCTTCTCAACTTTGCGAGGCGGTATTACCATTCCCGTGCAATAGATAAGTAAATGAAGGCTCAGAGAGGTTAGGTAGTTTGCACAAAGTCACCCAGCTGAAGCTTGGATGAACTGGACAGAAGCTAAGTCAGTCTGACCCCAAAGATGATAATTTTAAGCATTGCCCTGTATATACTGCACGATGTACCACTGCTACTTAGAGTGAACATTATTTTTTCTATCAAGCCTGTTCTTGTTTCCTTGGGACCAGAGAAGTTACCAATAATTGAGAGACCAGTAATTTTAATGTAGGATCTTTATGTTTGAGTGTTACTGAATGGCTGAGTGACTGCTGGCAAGTCAGATAAGGTCTCCATTCAGGAGTTTACCCAGCTGTAAGCCAATGAAGACAAGGCTAATCTCTGGAGACACTGAGGGAAGAAATTCTGCAAACCACTTTGGAAAAAAGATGCTCAATAAAGAATGCTATTAAACACACCAAACAGAGTTAAGTGATTTGGAAAGAAATGAAAACCCTTTACAGTTCAAGAGGAATAGATAGACATAAATAGTGCTATCGAAACATGTGTCAGGAGGGGAAGTAGTTAAAGAAACGGGGACTTGGGGAACCCTGGGATGGAACTCTGTGCTTAGGGTGTCCTTGACTGGCATTTATGGGACCATACATGCAAAGCAGGTGGTTATAGACCTGAAACTGGGTGGAAGGGGAAGGAGGAGATGAATTTTAAGACTGTTGTGCATCCCCAGCTCTACAAAAGCAAGAGCAAGGGACCGAGTGGGGTCAGAGGCTGATGACGAAGGGCACCACGAGAATACATCCATCAGGGATGCTTGAGTGCCAGGAATGTGCTCTGATGGAATCGAACCTTCCTCACATCCGTCTGTGGCAGGGGCTGAACCTCACCCTCTGAGGGGTGGGAGGCAGCTATGAGATGAGCTGCTGAAAATATAAGGGTTGCCCAATGTGTAATCATGTAGGCAAGAGCAAACTGTAGGGACTTAGAAAAAAACATAATCTTAAGAATCTGAAAAAGAATAGATACATGTATATATATATATATATATATATATATATATATATAACTGAATCACTTTGATGTACACCTGAAACTAACACAACACTGTTAATCAACTATACTCCATATAGTTAAAAAAAGTTTATTTGGAAAAATAAAATAAACAAACCAACAAAAAAGAAGATAATCTTCACAGAGACAGGTCCACAGGGGACAAAGGACAGAGGGGCCCACAGTAGCCTTGGCTCACAGAGGCATTTCTTCTCAGCCCCGTTATCCAGCCATCAGGGGAGGAAATGAATGGGCTTCTTACAGTCCTGGGGTTGGCCTGTCACTGTGGCTGCATTAGGAAAATTCCCCAGTTAGAGGACTCTGGTGTCTCCCAGGCTGAGAAATGAAAGATTCTTTTCAAAAGCAGATTATCAAAATTAGGTACATTTACCAATGTTCAAAACCATATGCAGTAAAGGTCACTGATTCAGTGTTAGACAGAGGCCTGGACTCAACCCAGGGTGGGGGGATGACTCACTCCTGGACTAAGTGTTTACTTTTCCTTGGGTGAGGCAGGCACTGGGCCGGACCTGAGGGTCCCCAGGAGAAAGGAAGATTCTCTGACTTCGCTTGGCTCACAGCCTGAAGGGACGAGCAGAGACTAAACCAACCACCTCATAAGGTAAGATTTGACCCAAGATGACCAAGATCAGGAGCATGGGCAAGGGTCCCCAGCTCACACTGGGGTGGGTGGAGGGCAAGGGGGTTCCACGTTTTGTGGAGGAGCGTGAGTCCCAGTGACCCCACCAGCTGGGCACCGCTGGGGAAATCCCTTATTGAGTCTCTCCCCTCCCTCCTGAGAAGGAAAGGTGATAAACTCTGGCTCCTGCTGGTCACATGCAGCAAGTGTGCTCTCCCCCCCGTCCATCAGTGACAGCATTTTCCAGAAGAGCTTTATTTGGTGATATAGGGTGGATGGCATCTCTGTATCAAGAGAAAGGAAAATATTTGTTTAAAGGCGATTTTTTTTTTTTTGCCCTCTTTTCCCAACATCTGGCCTCTTTTGGCTCTTATTTGCTAAGCAGTTGCAAAGGTTTCATAAAGGGGGAAAAGAAAGCTCCATCTCATTCTCATGGCAGGTCGGAGGGTCTAGGTATAGGCAGTCCTCACTTTGCTTGGTAGTGTGAGACCATAAAGATATAAGCCAAAGCTAGGCAAAGCAGCCTTGATAATCAAAGACAAAAATTACACAGGGAAAGGAAAGCGTCAATATTCCAGAAGGAAGTTTTGAGATATATTTAGCTAGGAAATCACAGCATAAAGTAAATCACTTACATTTAATTGGTCTGGCAGCCCCTTCATGTTTATTTCGCATATAAAAAGTCCTTTGTTATGGTGCATGGATGAGAAAAATCTGGGTCTTGGACTCAATGTGTGTGATTGCTGGAGGACCACCTCCGCTAAGAGAATAAGAGTTGGTTGAATTCCTTTTGTTGTAATTGGCGTACCTCAGTTGGTGATACTGTAATAGAGGCAGATGGTGAAGAGGTTCTTCTGCATTCAAGTAGCCCTTTGCATTAAGAAAGCTTGTCTGTCTGTAGAGGAGGAGAAGGGGAAAGAGAGAGCGAGATAGAGGGAGAGAGGGAAGGAGAGGGAGAGAGGGAGAGACAGAAAGAGAGGGAGAGAGGGAGAGAGAGAGAGGGAGAGAGGGAAAGAGAGAGAGGGAAGGAGAGGGAGAGTGAGAGAAGAAGGAGAAGATGATGTAGGAAGGGACAGGAACAAATGTGAAGGGAAATGTGGCGGTTCAGAGAGGGACACTTAGAGAGTGACCAGCTCCTTGGTGAGTTTGTTTTAGAAAAAGAACACATGTTGGCTAAAGACTGAAGGATTTCTGGGGTTGGCTGGATGGGTACTTCTCTTAGGACTTAAGATTTTCCATTCTTGGCCTGTTGTTTCTCCTAGATTCTGTTGGTTGCAGGAAGGATTGGTGATGCATTTAGCAGGAAGTTGGCACCTCCCTTAGGCCTGAAGGGGTAGGGAAGGAAAGGTGTACGTGGGGGAGAGAGACTCCTGAAGGGGTCGTGGCTACAGGCAGAGGAGTGCCGCCATTGCAGAAGGCACAGAAACCTCCGTGGCACTCAGGCTAAGAGAAAGCTGCGTTTTCAGTTGTATTTTGCTATACTTAAAAAAGAGTGTCTTGGGTCAGGTCCATAGTGGTAGTCACGTGGTTTTTAAGACATATGTAATTTATAAATCTGTTCTTGGTTTTAAAATAAACAAACAAGCAAATGTCTCAGCTCTTCTTTCTAGAAGCTCGTCACATTTTCCCTTTCTATAGATGGCTGCCTTGGACAACGACAAGCCATGGAAATCCTTAGGATATGTTTACGTTCTCAGGCTGCTTATATCTCACTATCATTTAGTGCAGGCTCTTCACAAACAGAAAAAAAATATTGATCTCTTCCTTCAAAGTCATACATTTTAATATAGTTTAGCATACCAAGTTGTCAGGGTTTGATCTCTTGGGTCATAGTTCAAACTCCTTCTAATCCTATTTTCCATATTTCTAAATTTCTTGGGCAGTTTCAAGCACAAGCCAATCAGTGTCAATAAAAAAATGTAACAGGGTTATACTCTGTGCAGAGCCTGATGGATTTTGGATGGTCTCTCTGATACCATGAAGGTGTTTGTTTTTGTTGTTTCACTAGGTATTTCTTATCCTTACCTCCTAAGAGGGTATAAGTGAGTACAAATTGTTCTAAGTCCTTGTTAGCTTTTGAGGTAAAGAGGTAACTCCATACCCAGAAGAAACTGAATGTATGTGGTGGATGGGGGCTGGGGGATGATTAATTTTATGTGTCAACTGGCTAGACTGTGGTGACCAGTGGTTTGGTTAAACCCTAATCTAGATGTTTCTGTGAATGCATTTTTTAGATATGATTAACATCTACAATCAGTTGATTTTAATAAACCATATTATCTTCCATAATGTGGATGGGCTTCACTCAATCATTTGAAGGCTTTAAGAGCAAAGACTGAGGTTCCCCAAAGGAGAAGCAATTCTGCCTCTAGGGCAATGTAGAAATTCTGCCTGAGTTTCCATCTGTCAGACTCAAGACTACAGCATAAATTCCTAACTGAATCTCCAGTCTGCCAGCTTGCCCTATGGATTTTGGACTTCCTAGTCTTTATTTTATTTTAATTAAAAAAGTTTTTTATTGGAGTCTAGTTGATTTACTAATGTTGTATTAGTTTCAGGTGTACAGCAAAGTGAATCAGTTATACATATTCAAATATCCACTCTTTTTTTTTTTAGAATCTTTTCCCATATAGGCCATTACAGAGTATTGAGTAGAGTTCCCTGTGCTATACAGTAGGTCCTTATTAGTTATCTATTTTATATATAGTAGTGTGTATATGTCAGTTCCAATCTCCCAATTGACTTCCTAGTCTTTATAGTCGTAAAAGCCAATTCCTTAAATGTCCTATTGGTTCTGTTTAAGCCAATTCCTTAAATACCCTATTGGTTCTGTTTCTCTGGAGAAATATGACTGATTCAAGGAGGGGAGGGATTCGGGGATCGAGGCCAACCATCAGAGAGATCTGTCTGTCCAGTGCCACAGTGCCAAGCATAACTGTCCTGAAGATGGTGTGGCTACTGCAGTCAGGCTTATGATGAGGGATGGAATCAAGGAGGTTTTCCCCATCAGACTCCTGGCAGGAAATAGACTGTGTACTACAGGGGTTCGTTGAAGAGACAATGTCAGAGGTCAAGGGGTAAAGGAATCAGCAAGGTGGTACACCCAAGGGTGAGCATCAGTGGGAATCTGTTAATTCCCTTTGGCTTAAACAGAGCAGGGGTAGGAATTGAGATCTATGGGAGATGCCTCCCTGATTCAGGTTGGGACCACAGGCAGAGAAATGCAGCCATTGGCAAAACTGAGGGTTGGCAGAGAGGGTGTAGAAGAAATAAGTGCCTGGTCTTTCCCTCCTCCAACCCCAATCTTCTGCCAAGGCTCCCATTGTCAGAACCCTACCAGAAGCCACAAGGTAGGGAAGCTCACTAGAAAAGTTCATAGGCCCAGCCTCCTGGGACACTGAACAAAAAAGAGAAGCCCAGAGAATGGGACATGGGGGTGAACAAAAAGAAAATAATCAGGTCGCATGGGAATCTATCTCTGCAGAACTCATAATAACCTATTCACGTTCAATAAATTATAAGCTCAATCTTATTAACTGAAGAAAAGAGAATAGGTTATCTTTGGGTGATACAGGTATTCTATTCAGCAAAGCAGTAGAGGGATGCCAATACATAACCTGTGATATGGGGAAGAGAACCCTTAGCCTCCCTGGGGCTAAGATGACCTTAATTCTCAGCCACTTGGGGCAGGGGCTCCTTGACTTAAATCCTGTCCTCCTTTCTCTTCTCCCACCCGTCACATAAATAACCAAGCCCCCGGTTCCTGCCCAGAGTCACAGAGCAGCACAGCATGAACAATTTCAGAGTTATGCCCTGGGATAGAGGTTTATCATCAATGGATCACCTCATTAATAACTACCCAGTTTTCTATGATAAGACAAGGGTTCAACCTCTAAAGTGAGCATTTGATTATCTGCCTATCCTTCCGAAGTAATAGCGTTCAAGGACATGGGAGTTATATAATGCTTCCCTTGACGTGTTTTAAAGCAGTAGAAATCGTGGCTCTTGAATTGAAATGTTTGTTTAATTTATACTGAACACTGTGCCCTTAGTGGAGTTTTTACAATCCTCTGCAATTTTATTGATTTTGTATTAAGGCCCAGCACACCATCTCTGTGCATATGAACAAGTTCTTGAGTCAGGAGATGTTGGGTACTTATTGAGGACTGAATGCTAGGAAATGTGCTAAATCCTGGTTATGTAGAGGTCAGAACAGTCCCTGTTTTCTGGGCTTACACAGATGGGCCAGGGAGACCAACATGCAAATGGTAGTAGCAGCGAGGTCAGAGCAGTGATAGAGGCATCCAGAGAGGAGAAGCATCATTCCTAACTGGAGACCTAGCAAGATGATGCAGAGGAGGAAACACTTCAAGATTCTAAGTCTTAAAGGAAGACTTAGAGTTAGCTCCATGGTTGCGGTTGGGGGGAACCCAGGGGAGTGGCATTCTTGGACGGAGAGGGTAACCAGCTTGGAAGAGCAGAGGGTTTGTGAGTGGGGTTGGGGGACTGATCAGTTGGATCTGGTACCAATGTTATAGTCTGGACCTTATCATGAGTTCAAGGAGGGATCCCAATGCCTTCCAAGGAGGGAAGAGGCATGATAGAATTTTAATTGTATGAAGAAAAAAATCCGTGTAGAGGTGTGTAGAGGTGGGTGGAGGCTGGGTTGGAAGGTGCTGGGGCAAGACTGAAGAACTTTTAGAACTAGGCTAATGAGGAGACTGTTACATCTGTTACACTGTTACATCAAATCCAGCAAGAAATGATAAAAGTCTGAACTAAAGCCATGGTTGGGGCCTGGGAGGAGAGATAGAGTATGAAGAGGTTTCTGAGATGTGATAACAGAACTTTGCCAGAAGCGTTCTGTTATCCAACTTGGTTGGCAACACAGATAATCACCAATACAAATGATGAAAGAGGAGAGCAGGCTTGTGTGTGGAGAAGAGGTCAGTTTGGTGGAGCAGCCTGTAGGGTGTCCAGTGGGGGTGTCTGGATGTGGGAGGACACAGACCTGCAGGTCAGGAGGAAGAGATGGAAAGGATTTAGTAGTTAAAACTAGCAGGGGGAAGAGGCCACTAGGAACAACTGCAGAGGATGAGAAAATAAGAGAATCAGAGATGAACCTACTATTCCCTGTACTTTTATGAATGTTTGAAATAACTCATCATTTAAAAAAAATTCAAATTAAGAAAAAAGAACAGATGGAGGAAGAGAGATCTTTCATGGATAAAGATGCAGCAACCACAGATCGGGGAGTTCATGAGTTCATGCAATCAGAATGCTGCAGGAATGGGAATTCCTGGCCACAGGAGATAGAGAAAAAGACAGACAGACAAGTTTCCATTGGATTTGGAAATTAACAGGGCATTGGCAACTCAGCCAAAGCAGTTTCAGGGGTAGCTGGTGGTGGCATGTAAGGAGGGGAGAAGAAGAGAGAAGCGTAAGCTATTCCTTCAAGAAATTGCACTGGGAAGGGAAGGCAAGAGAGAAGTGGCTAGAGAGGATCTTGGGGTCCAGATTCAGAGAATTGCCTCTCTCTTTTTTTAAGGCAGGCAGAGCTAGAACAAGTTATCAGGATGAGGGCAGAGTCAGGAGGAAGGGGGAGGTTCCAGACACTTGTGATGGTACACAGGAGAAGCTCTAGAGGAGGTGGAGACATCAGATTGGAAGCAGAGGTGAGAGTCAGAGGAGTAGAAGGTGTAAAGACAGAATCCCAGTTTCCCATTTCAGAGGCAGAGCTGGTCCCAGTGATGAAAGTCTCAGGTGAAAGAGCCTGGAGAAGCTCATGGATGGACACCTATGACCCCAACATAGGAACCCAAGTCTCCGGTGAGTGTAGGGGGTAAATGAGGGGAAGGTAGAAAACAGTGCAGAGGAAAGTGAGAGGGCAGTGTAGTCTGAAGAGCCCACACTCAAAATATTTAAAAGACTGACAGCAGGAGGCAAAGGCAAAGCCAGCCCCAGCTCCTGTCCGTTCAGACAGCCCTTCAGCGGGTGTGGAAGTGGGCACCAGCCAAGTCCAAGAGGCTCACAAGGGGTGCAGGTAGAACCAGGTTTCAGCTGAGAGTTGTTGAACCAGTTAAAGCAGGTTTTAGTCTGTGTTTACCTAAAGTTGAGGGTTTCAGAGGGTGCTGTAGAAACGGGAGAGAGTAGCATTAATCAAAAAGATAACAGAGGGAGAGACATCATTACAATTACCTGTTATGGGTCTCTTTTAAACTTATACTATCCCGGATAACCATTTAATTATTGCCAATAACTCTACTTGCGTTTTGTAATCCTCCTTTCTCACGAGGGTGATGGATGCCATTCTTATGGGCCTTACTCAACGTGTCAGGTCTCACTAGAAGGAAAGCATAGGAGCTTTGACAAGAGAAGTGTAAATGGCGTCATAACTTAGGACTTCACTAATTCTTTGCACCTATTGCCAATATTTGCCAACTGTTCATCTGAAATATCACCATAATAGTGTTCAAAATGCAGAGCTTACTATTAAAATGGGCCTTTTAAAATACCATGTGAGTTCAGTTAACACACAGTTAAAACAATCTTATTTTATTTATCTATACCTATAAATAAACATGTACGTTATATTATCATACTATAGTATACTATATAATGCTATGTGATATTGTATTTCACTTGTGAAGGTAAGGGTAGTATTCTAATAGTGAAGTTCATTACAGTCACAGTGCTTGATGTGTGTATGGTTACATATCTGTACCTATACCTATCAATTTGTACCTCTACATCTGCAGTTTTTATGTTAGGAGGAAGGAAACACCCTAAAAAGTATATTAAAATCTTCTGAGGTAACATCTTCAGAACTACCGAAGCTAAATTATTTTGAACTCTGTAATTTTAAAATGGAAGTTTGGGTAAAAGTTTGTTTGCAAATTGTTGAATGCAATCACTCAGCCAGAATTTTTACTTGAATTATAAGACTATGTTGCTGTGCAAAGATCTTGAAAGACCAAGAAATGACATAAAATTTATGATATAATTTTCTAAAAGACCAGCCATCGCTTCTTTAAGAAATGCTATCTTCATTTGTAACACTCAGGATACCCTGAAATTTATAATACAAATAAGATTTCTGTGGTATTGAGTCCGCAACCCACACATAACAGCCCAGTATATCTTCATTAACAAGAAACATTTCTATTGATTTCATTTTGCGATGTTTCATATTACATATAACAAATATGTATGGTCACCTAAATGAATTATTACAATCCAATTTGCAATGATTGCATAGGGTTATTGTATTATCTCTAGGATGCTTTAGTCTCTGGGTGTCAAAACTGTTTTTATTTAATGGAATAACATGGAAAAGTTAATCAGACTAGGTTAACCTCTGTGGAACTGAAGGTCACATGCATTTACTCTCAGCTGGAAATGGAGGAGCTTTCAGTCTTGGACTGGGGGTGGGCAAAGGTGGAAGAGAGAAAGCCAGGAGGGATTTAATGCCTGTGTTCCTCTAGCCTCACTAGTATCATTTGGCTTATGGGGCATTTCAATAACTGGATTTTTGATTTAAAAATTTCCTGCAAGGAAAATAAAATGAAACAGGCAATACAAACATAATAAAAAATCAATACTGCTGTTAACATTTCTGTTGTATCTTATTGAACGACTGAACTTCAGGCACATTCAGCTCTGCATACACCTGCAGCTGCTCAGAGTTTCTGATCAGGGCTGGGGTGAAGAGGACCTGCAAAGAAAGAGTCTTATTTTCAAAATTATATTTCCAAGATAAATGGTACTTCTTATAATGTAAGTCCTTTCACTTCCAGGCCAGGAACACAGAGGTAGAGAAACTTCCCTTTCATTTCAACATCTTTTACTGGATGAGCACACAGAAGATACCAAGACTAGTGTTCACTGAACATATCAAAACTTGTTTCTTCACATGGTGCTTTCCCTTTCAGAGCAGTTCCTGTGAGGTTAGGCTTTTGCCGCCGTGAATGTGTGTGATATTTTTGTCTTGCTATATAGGTACTTGCTTGCCCTTACAGGACCCGGATGCAGAGGTGGGTGGCTGTAAAGACATTCGATTAAAGGCTAAGGGGAAAGCATTGCCCATGAATTAAATCCTCTACCGTTTCAAAGACCCTTTAAACTTCTGATCAAGATGGTTGACCGAGATAATTGGGAAAGTTCCCCTTCTATTCCAAAAATAACAAAGACAAAATCCAGAGGTGAGCTCAAAAGCTGGGAAGGGAGATCTCCAGATGCCAGAAACAAGAAGCCAGAGTTGGAGGAGAAGGAGGGCCGGGGACTGTGGATGGAGTGTCTCCCAGGGGTCTGGGTTGTAACAATGCACTGTCAGGGAGTTCAGGCGTCAAGATCCCTGGATGCAGGAGGAGAGACTGAACTCCCAGTGATAAGGACTGCCCATCAATGAAATAGGGATTAAAACTCCACCCACCAGCCCCAGATGTGGGCTTTATGCTCTGGACCTTGGGTAGCAAGAGTTACTTGAGGGAAATCAGAAAGCACAGGCTTGCACAGTATGAGTGTGAGACTAAATGTACACAGCCAGATCTCAAGCCAAAAAATACCACTGAAAACAAGTCTAGCACAACATGAATGTAAAAACCAGCTTGGGACTCCATAGAGTCTGCAGGAGCCAAAGTCAGCCTGTCCCCCTAAGGTGACCTCCATAACCCAGGGCACACAGGTGGAATTCTCACAAGGGCCTCATATACAAGAGCCAAGCTTACATCTCACACACCATGCAAGCTTGTATGTTCTCATTTCCCACAAGTAACTAAAAAATTACAAAACCCACAGTGACATTCACCCCTTGAGAGAGGGTCAACAGATGCAACAAATGGGAGAATTCACTAAGAACTGCAGATAAGAGTAATGTCCAAAGAATTTGAAAATAGGCATGATTTAGATGATCAAGGTGAAAAGCACAAATAGATTTTGTAATGCAAGATGAAAAGCAGTTGGGTTTGAGAAAGAAACAAAGATTGCTAATGCAAGTGAAGAAAGAAATCATTTTGAAGTTAAGGCTGAAAAAATAAAATGCTCAAAATACAGCTCAAAGAGACAAAGAGATGGTACAAATATGAAACAGAAATTGAGACAATGAACACAAAACAGGAAGCTCCAAAATATAGCTGAGTTCCAGAAAGAAATTAGAGATAGAATGAAGGAGAGATAATAGTCAAAGACATACTGGTGGAGAATTTTCCATAATGAAAAATCTTTAACCAGTTTGCAGTAGAACCCTGAATCTTGAAGAGGATACATAACATGGTCCAAACCTAACTCCTTGGAATTAAATTACAGAATATGTAAGATGATATAAAAATCTTTAAAACGCATACCTGTGCCTTCCCTGGTGGTCCAGTGGTTAAGACTCTGCCCTCCCAATGCAGGGGGCTCGGGTTCGATCCCTGGTCAGGGAACTAGATCCCGCATGCCACAGCTAAGACCCAGCACAGCCAAATAATTAATTAATTAATTAAAATTAAATTAAATAAAACGTGTACATGAAAAGGAGCTGCAATCAAACTGACAGCAGACTTTTGATTGGCAACAAGACATGTCAGAAGATGATCAAATACTATTTTCTAAATGCTACGAGAAAGTAACTATCAACTTCATATCTATACTCAGTTAAATGATGATTCAAAAGGAGGGAAGCTTTTTTCAGCAGCCATGAGCCTGGGATGCTGGCAGGGCTGCTGTCAAGTGTTATCATCATCATTTCCCTGTTTTCATTACCCTCAGAACTCTCTCAATATAATTGTTTCACTCCCTGATATGAGTAAAGGTAAAATAAATACATTTACAGACATACAAAGACTAAGAGACTTACTACCTGAAAGAGCAAATAAAACAATGCAATACTGAAAGAAGAAAATGGAAGCTATAAGGAATCAGTGGGCATCAAAAAGCAAGAAAGTTGTGAAACGGGTAAAAACATTTTACAAATCTACTATAAGAATAGCAATAATAATATTTGAGGGGATATTTGAAATGAGAGGGAATTAAAATTCTAGACCACAATGTCATGGGTGATAGAAAGGCAATATTTAGGGTGGAATTAAAGATTCTCATCTGGTGGGAGAGTAGAGTTATTGGTTAGCATCAAAATCTGAAAAAAGATAGTTGTGTATGCTTAATACTATAATAATAAAAGTAGAGAAATGTGACTATATAATTTCAAAAGAAAAAAGAAACGAAAACAGAGCTGAAGGCAGGGAAGAAGGAAGAAAGAAAAAAAAGCAAAGGAAGTGAAAGCTAAAATAGACCAAAATAAATATAAATAGATTAAACTTTTATTAAACCATCAGTGAGATGGGAAAAAAGTTCCCTCATTCATTGGATACTCTGACAGCACCCTGGTTGCCCTATTCTCCAGTGTCAGCATGGGTGGAAGTAATTTTTCATGACAAGAACCCTTCATTTCACTCTTACCTTCATAAGAAACGAAGTCTTATCTGTCATGTCTTTCTGCAGATATGATCAGATCCCAGATCAAGAGTCTCCACTAACGTAATGATGGTGTATTTCCAGGGGGCAGGGGTAGGAGAGTTGATTTTGATAGCTCTACCCAGATTTAGTGAACACAGGAAGGCTGAAGAAGCAGTGAGCCTATTCCTACGTGGAGCAGATGGAGAGATGCCAAAATGCAGGCCAAGTAGTTAGATGAGTCACAACATGGGTGAATGCCTTTACTCAACGAGTGCTGATAACCGAATCAATGCCACACACACAGAGGTTTTGTGAAAAAGACTTTGGGGTTTTAATTGAGGTTTGGCTCAATAGGATTTGACCACTAGATCAGCTAATGTGATTTTAGAAGGCAATAATGGGGGTAGAGTGTCCATAAAAGGGTATGATAGTGTGATAGACCCTCTCTACTTATTCGTATCTGACCACAGCTGGGAGGCTAAATTCAAAGGTAGGTCCAGAGGGCATCACTTAGATGTTAATAGTTGTCAATCTCTATCTCATGAATACTTACAGGAATAAGGGGGAGGGTGTGCTTATCTTAGAACAGAAATGCCATTTGTCCCTAAATATTCCATGAGTTGTATGGTGCATGGACAATTGGACCTCATCTTTGTGGCCTCAGTAAACAGAACTGGAACCACTAAGAACCATGTAACCAAATTGTTCAACAATGACAGTTTCAGGAGGTAGAGAACTTCTTATTGCAGAAAGTGTTCAAGCAAAAGTGAGACGACTTTCTTTTGGCAGCTTTATAAGGGATTGATGCACTGGGTCGGGGGTTGACTTTTCTGGCCCCTAATCTCCTTATCTACCCTATCTACACCTAAGGCTTTGATGCTGTGTTTTCCCTGACACTTTCAGTGAGTATCCAGGGTGGGAGTGATGCCTTTTATATCCCACTTATGATTCCCTCTTCAAGCCTCATGTGTATTTGTGATGCTGACACAATAAGGCAAATCCTGACAATAAACTAAAGGAGAGAAGAAAAGGTCTCTGTGAAGGGGATCCCTTCATCCCTATTCAGAGCATCACAACCCTTGTGGTGTCTTCAGAATTACCTGAGGATACTGCATGATTCCTGGGTTCCTGTTAAATTAGAACCTTAGACTTATGGCAGGAAGTCAGCATTTCTAACAAGTTTCGCAAGCGATTTTTATGCGCACTTAGGCATAAGAACCACTACTGGATTTCAACCTAGCCTCTGGTGACTGTTTGAGACTTGTTTTTCTCAGACATTTTCTGCTCTGACAACCCCAATAGATGACATTCTCACACAAACCCTCTCAGATGTCTTTGGTGCTGGGACGTAAAATAGGCAATAGGTTATATGCAAATCATATTTAATAAGCTGTTACTACACCCTTGTTCTTGCTCAGGATGCAGTAGACATAGATATTCATTGAGGACTGATAATGGCTATACATTCGTCCACTCATCCTCCATCCACCATCCATCCATCCACCTATGCACCATCCATCCACTCATCCATCCATCATCCATCCATCCATGCTTCCATCTATCCATTCATCCACCATGTATTTCTTAAGCATCTACTGTTGTTTGTAGTGTGTGCCAGTAGATGGTGGGGAATAGGTAAGAACTGATTCACCACTGAGGTTAGAGTAATGTTTGTTCTGCCCTTGTATCTATTGTGCCTTTCACCAAGAGACACAGTGACGATAAATGAGCTCTTTGGAAGTGTGTCCTTGATTGTCGCTTCCATTGAGGCAGCACTGGCACAGTGGAAACACTGAAGGCATTGGAAGCACCTAGAAGTGGTCTTGAGTGCACTATATGACTTTGGTATCTATTAACTCTCTGAGACTCAGTTTCTTCATTTCTAAAGTGAAATGATAAGAACAATAATAAAATTGATGTGAAGATACGAGTGTCGTACAATGTAAACCTTCTCTGAATAGTAGAGGAGTGTGTGTGTTTGTGTGTGTGTGTGTCTGTCTGTCTGTGTGTGTGTAAT
Organism: Tursiops truncatus; assembly: GCF_011762595.2. Lineage (NCBI taxonomy): Eukaryota > Metazoa > Chordata > Mammalia > Artiodactyla > Delphinidae > Tursiops > Tursiops truncatus. Next base: position 134,649,168 of record NC_047037.1, on the reverse strand, counting down.
ATATATCCAAGCTCTGGAAAATGCTATTGAACTTGAACTACAGAATTTTCCCACTTTGAGTTGTATGTACCCACTAACTCCCATCAGTCACTGGCTGCTCCCAGTAGCATTAATTCCTGTCAATTCCAACCTGAAATGTCTATGAGCAGATCAGGTTCTGGTGGCCAGAGAAAGCCTTTAGGCAAAAAATTGCAGGTGCTGGAAGTTGGACTTTGGGCCAGAGTGCACTGGAAAGGGAAGGGCCAAAGGGATATGGACAGGGCACCTGTGGTGTCTGCTAGTGTGTGTGTGTGTGTGTGTGTGTGTGTGTGTGTGTGTGTGTGTGTGAGGTTATGTATGTGATCTTTAGATGGGGACTGCACCAGAGGGCCTTTAATCATGCAGAGTCTGAGACAATAGCCGATGGTTGGTCTGTATATGGGATGCAGGTAAACCACCAAATCCTTGAGAGTTGGATGCACATTTGCTGTCACTACTTGGAACCCTCTCACTGAGACTGTCCTTTCTTTCTGGGATTTCAAGGCATTTTGGTGGCCCCTTGAGCAGCAATATCCCACTTTCCAGCTCTGCATTTGCAGCTTGGTTTTCATTCCTGAAACACTAGCCTTCTGTAGCTTCTACCAGAAACATCCTCTGTCCTCTCTCTCTTCTCGAGAGCTTTGTTTAGTGTGGATCCAACAGCCATTTCCGGACAGCACTGATGTAGAGACACATCCACAGAAGTTCATGTGGTCTTCTGTTATGAACAATCTGGTGCACAGAGCTTCAAAGCAGATACACAGAAAGTATAACCCTCTTCTCATGTATGTACTCCTGGTATAAATCCTAAAATGAACTTTCCTCCCAGGCTGTGGGGTTGAGAACCATTGTGCCCAGTACATGACACTTGCAGCATCAGCCGTCTACGGTGAATGGCCTGTACCTTGTAGACCCTCGACCCTGCTGGTGAGCCTTCTGTCTCTAAGCCACAGGGTGTGGTGTTAGAAATGAAATGGAATTCTGTCTCAGGGACGAAACTTCCTCCAAGTCTCTGGAATTAAATGAAAGAAGGAGTGGACCTGAGTTATTGTCATAGCTTAAAGGATTTCTACTGATCAAAAGGCTTGATGGAATTTCAGTCCTGGGCTCTGCATCCGCCTCCTCTAGGGACAGGTTCTGTGTCCATAATCAGCAGAACAAAGGCCAGCCAAGGCCATTAATATTTCAAAAAGGTAAACATGGAAATGGCATTACGAGTGATGCATTGCTCCTCCAGGGCAACTCTTGTGGACTGAGTGAAGGATCCTTCAGGAAGCTCCTGTGGCAACTCGGTGTCTGTCTGGTGCTGCGTTCTTACACCCTGTTGTAGAAATAAGCCTGGTGTGTCCTAACTCCTTGTCTTCCCTGAATAACTGCAGTCCTCCTCCATTGCCAGTCTTGGTTCACCATGCTGCCTCCACTCCGTTCCTGCACCATGAATTTAGGAGTCCCAGGCTTCTCCCCAACCCCCGTCCCACATCCTATCGGCTTAATCAATAGGTGATGTGACCAGGATGCACCACACGTCGGTGATGCTCTGACTTGTGACGATATTTACTGGGCCTTCTATGTGCTCCAGCAGGGAGATACCAATAGAGGATGACACAGCCTCTGATGTCAGAGCGTAATCATGTGCGCAGGGAGATGGGACAATTCATATAAAACAATGGCCACCAACTTAGGACACCGCAGTGGCCATACCAGCCTCAGGGTTGGAATGTGTGTCAAAGTAGGAGTGATGTCTGTTGGCACTGAGACTCAGGAAAGCTTCAGGGGAGTGGACATTGAATTTTCTCTTGAAAGATGAGCTGAGGGATTATTCTAGTGATGTCCCAGAGGCCTGAGGGCACGGGGTCCAACATATGCTGAGTTTTAGGGGAAGCACATTAAGTATTTGTTAGTATTGCAGATGCTGATGAACTTGGAGGTGGCAGTACTGGGTAATGGCTAAAAAGTCAGGCTCTGGAACCAGACTCTGGTCCTACCGCTTACCAGCAGTGGGGCCTCTGTGCCTCAGTTTCCCCAGCTGTAGAATGGGGATAATGAGAGTGGGGACTCTAAAGTCCTGGTGTGGGAACCGTATCTTGAGGACTGAAGGAGTTGGTAATTCTAAAGCACTGACTCATGCCTGGTCTACGTTAGAGGTGATGTGGCTGTCACTGTCATTATTATCAATTACGTAATCGCACAGGAAGAACTTTTCTCACTGTCAAATGGGAGAACCCAGGTCTGTGTGGGAAAAGTGATTTTTTTTTAAGGATACCATAACTAGTAGCCAGCAGAGATGGAACTCGAGGCCAGGGCTCCTGACTCCCAACTGATCATTTCTCTGTGTCAAGACTAGGAGGCTGTGACACTTTACCTTATCTTTCTAGGAGAAGACAAAATTTTGTCTGAAAATGTCTGATATGTAACCATATTGTTCCCAGAAACCAAGATCAATAATTCTGAACTGTATCAGAATGCCACAGGAAAGTAAATGATTCCGCAACTTCAACCACAGCGCTAGAAACACCCGGCTTCTGCTGAGCACCATGCTGAGGGCTTGGGGAGAGATAATTGCTGGTATGTTTTCCTCTGTACTTTGGAAACTTAAAGTGGAGAGGAAGAAAAGACAAGGCAGAAAGGCCTACCAAAAAACTACAACAGTAGAACTTGTGTAGTGCTTGCTGTGTTTCAGACTCTGTTCTGTGAGCTCTACGTGCATTAACTCGTTTAATCTCATCATAACACTTTGAGGTAGATTGTATCATTAAACCCATTTTCCAGGTGAAAATACTGAGGCTTATAAGGGCCATTATTTTGCCAAGTTAACACAGTTAGAAAAATAGCTGGAATAGAGCCCCAGCTTCTGCCCAAAGTCTGTGCTCATGTCTATTTATTAAAAGGGAAGAATCATATTTTAATATGTATTAAAAATGATATGTCATTTGTAACAAATTATCTAGTTTAAGTGAAATTGAGCTTCAGTAATATTTTCCTCAAGCTATCAAAAATATTAAATACAATTTCCATTTTTAATCCTGAATATGATGCATTATTTATTTTGAATAATCAATTTTAATAGCTAGTGACACATATAAGGAAGTATTTATCACTGTTTTGGGGGGAAGGATATAAACTAAATTTTAAACATACTTCTAATGAGAAAATGAGTAAGAATAGAGTTCTCCTAGATTACATCCTCAATCTTTAACATGTTCCTCTGGCTTGATGTATTAAGTTGGACATTTCAAGGTTTATCTCATTGTTATATAAACAACCTTTCCCCAATAGTGGTGCTTTAGGGAATCCATGCCTTATGGAAGGGCAGATTTAGAAGTTAGTTTTGGGGATTAGAATGTTCTTCCTCATACAAAGAACAGCAGGATCCCAAGACAGGTGACTAAAGCCCACCTGAGCTGTGTCACATCATCCAAACTGGGCTAGAAGAAACACCGCAGGTACATTCACTCCACGGGCAGGTGTATCAAGAGTATTAACATGTGCTGGGCAAATACCTCCTTCCAGAGGCGTGATGTAGCTTCTCCCCTTGCCTGCCAGGGGCTGGCTGTGGGGGTTGCAGTGGCCGTCATGGTCACCTACAGGGTGGTGGCTGAAAGGATGGAAGGAAGGGGATTGGGGGCTGGCGAGTGAGAAGCTGGTCATTCCTAGGTCCAGGGTAGTTAAAGGGTCTAGGGATATCTCTTTAGCCAGTAATCTTCATGACCTATTATTGTCTATCTCCCCGCCACCTTTTTTTTTTTTTTGGCTTTTTTTGTAGATCCCAGTGATGGGTCTGCATGAATCCTGTACCATCACCTTCACTAAAGTTTCTCTCCCTTGAAGCCCTCTGTAGAACAAGACACATCTCAAAGCTTCTCTCTGATTCTTCTGCTTCTCAGGGAAATGACCTGGAAGTTTTCTGTGACAAGATTGTACTGAATAGTGTTTCCCCAAAATTCATGACTACCTGGAACCTCCAAGTGTGACCTTATTTGGAAATGGGGTCTTGGCAGATATAATTAGTTAAGAAGAGGTGATACTGGAGTAGGGTGGCCCTTAGATTCAATGACTGGTGTCCTTATAAGAAGAGAAGAGACACCTGCAGAGACAGAGTGAAGAAGGCCATGTGAAGATGAGGCAGAGATTGGAGTGATGCTGCTATAAGTTGAGGAGTATCTAAAGCCACCAGAAGCTGCAAGAGGAAAGGAAGGATTCTTTTCTAGAGCTTTCACAGGGAGCGTGGCCCTCCTAACATCTTGATTTTGGACTCCCGGCATCCAGAACTATGAAAGAATAAGTTTCTGTCATTTAAGGCCCTCCATTTTTGGTTATCTGCTATGGAAGCCCCTGGAAACAAACACCGGGAAGTTTTAGTGGGGCTTTTCAGTTGCCCACCCAGCCTATTACCAGCCACTACCCAGTGTTTCTAATAAAGCTAGGAGGGGAGAAGGAGGACATTGGAGTAAGAGACGTCCCTCTCAACATGAAGACAAGTGAGACAACCCAGGGAAATACTAAAAGATTGGAGGTGCCCGAAAGAAAGGGAGACTTGCCTTCCCCCACTGGCCGTTGGCTTAAGAAGTGGACTTGCCGATTTGCCTCTCTGAGAGACATGGGAGGGGAGGCAGCCTGGATAGAGGGTGGGCGTGAAGCAGGCTGAGTTTCTTGTGGGTCAGTGGACATCCCAGAAAGGAAGCTGAGCTTGAACCATCTTGCTGGTACCCAGCTAAGAAGAGTGTCCGTCAGGCACAGGAATCCTAGCAGTAAGAGGCTTTGGGATTTTCCCCTGATGTAGGGAACAGTGGGGCAGGGTTGAAAGAGGTCAACCAAGCACCAGGTTCTGAATGTCAGGGAATTGTGCAGTAGGTGGGGGCAGAGAAGGGAGCTGACAGAGCCCCCAGAGCTCATGCATGCACCCCACAAGACAGCCAGCATTTGGACGCTGCCATTCAGAGGAATCATAAGCCAGGTGGCCAGCAGAGCTTCAAGAACCACCCAAGAGAGGATGCCAGTAGCGACCACCTAAGTGAATAGGCCTGTGTCCCTTTCTGGTGCCTCCCTGCTGCCGCATCAACTGAGACAGCTCAGGCAGCAGGGTGTGGGCATCGTGGAAGCAGATCTCATCCACTCTTCAGCATTTAAGGTCCCAGCTCAAGTCTGCATAGAGGGAAGGAGGACATGGGATTTACATCAAGATTGAGATTGAAGCTTTGGAATGCACCAGTGACTAGGAAGGTATGGATTCTGCCCAAGATACTGTTAAGGGGTGTTCAAAGGATGATTCGACAGAGCAACGGGAGAAGGGCAATGTGTAGAAGAAACAAAACCATTTTGTGTTTGTAACCCCATGTTCGGAGACTCCTTAATAAACCGTTACAGTCTCAAGAGTTTTTGCTGTATTTATGTATTTACTCATGTGATAGGGACACGAACAGCAGTGAATGGACTCGTCCGGTCTTCATCTTCTCATTTTCAACTGCAAGCCTGTTGGGAAAGGGACAGGATCATTGGTGTTTTCCCTCAAGCCTCTTAGTGCTTTGAGACCAAGAACTTGGGCTTGTTTCTCTGTCTACCTTGCAGTTGTCAGATGAGCCCAGTGAGTGCCAGCTGAGGAATTCAGGAATGGATCAAAGAATAAATTGAGAATAAAGACTGAGAATAAGGATGGAAGACATCTCACCTACATTTCAAAAGGACCCTCCAACCCCCCTTTCTAGACATTTTACCTCAGGAGTCAGCATCACGGTTCTGGTGTGGAGGACGGCAAGACAGCAGAGTGACTATACTATTCTGTGGAAGACGTGGGGCTTGGGGGGCTGAGGTTCCCTCATCCCAAGTGAATGCCAGTTAGAGATGAGAAGTAAGGGTCAGAGCTTGGGGGAGGAGCTCTGGGAGGGGAAAGGGGTGGAGAATTCTAAGCAGTGACTGCCGACGGGGAAAGGGAGAGAGATTCTGTGTTTGTGTTGTCTACATGGAACACACCAGGGCAACCGTTTTTTAGGTCGAATACGGCTATGATATAGAGATGTATATATTAAGGAAAGGTGTTTAGCTTGTTTATATACGTCCCTTAAAATGTTTAATATGGAAGCAACCTAAATGTCCGTTGACAGATGAATGGATAAAGAAGATATGGTATATATATATATATATATATATATATATATATACACACACACACACACACACATACACACATATACAATGGAATACTACTCAGCCATAAAAAGAATGAAAAAATGCCATTTGCAGAAACATGGATAGACCGAGAGATTATCATACTAAGTGAAGTATGTCAGACAGAGAAAAGACAAATATCACATGATATCACTTACATTTGGACTCTAAAAAAATGATATAAATGAACTTATTTATAAAACAGAAATAGACTCACAGATGTAGAAAACAAACTTATGGTTACCAAAGGGGAAAGGGGGGGAGGAGGGATAAATTAGGAGCTTGGGATTAACAGATACACACTACCATATATGAAATAGATAAACAACAAGGACCTACTGTATAGCACAGGGAACTATATTCAATATTTTGTAATAATCTATAATGGAAAAGAATCTGAAAAAGAATATATATACAGTTGTATAACCGAATCACTTTGCTGTACACCTGAAACTAATACAACATTGTAAATCAATTATACTTCAATAAAAAAAAATGTTGCCATTCCAATTGCTTCAAAGGAAAAAAACTGTTTAACAACTGCGTTCTGGAGAGGAGTATATATTTGTGGATGTGTAAGAGCAATGCGGCTATGAATTAGGAACTGGGACATAAGTATCCTATTGCATGCATATCTTCATGTCTTTGCATCTTCAGGTGAACTTTGGTTTTAGACAGCACAATGCCGATCCCAAGACTTGAGTCATCCTGAGAGATTTTATTTCAGTGGTGCAGTGTTCTATTTTATGAGAGAATTTTAGAAGAGAGAACTTCCATCGTAGCCACGTACTGAGGTGAGCTTTAAATGTATGAGTCTCAGGGAACAGTGGTATGCTCTCAATGAAACATCAAATTAATGATAAACTGCTGATTTGACAAAAAAAAATCTACTGAATTCTTACTCAGAATATCTTTACTTCTAGCCAATGAGGTTTTTGTTGTTGTTGGGGGGATGCAGAGGCATCATAATGTGTAGTTAATGAAAAGAACATGTGTTTTCACACTAGCACACTTATAAGTAAGAAATATGAATGCTTCATTTGGAAGAATAAATTGGCTAGTCAACATAATGTATTTGACAAGTTTGGCAAGACAAAATGAGAAAGCTGATTCGAAGGACTCCATCTTAAAAAAAAAAGAATCATATTGTGGAGCTGCAATTACTTTTCAACTAGAAGAAATAAAATTGTGCATCTTCAAAATATGCAGAGTATCCAACTTGCAACTAATCCTTAATTTCGAATCAATAAGGTTTAATATTTCACCAGCAATCATAGGTTGAAATCAATGCTGTCATGGCTCTTCAGAAGAACAGAAGCTTATGAAGCAAAGAACTGAAGGCAATCATCCAGGGATGAAATAAAAGAAGTATGTTTTGCAAGGTTTTTGTGAAAGGAAAAGCTATAGCAGCCCAACCCATCCCCTGGAGGTCTTTTCCTGCCAGTTTCAGTATGAGGTTCTGGTGGCTCATGAAAATGGGTTCAAAAGACGTAGTGAAAAAAAGAACGGGGACATCATCAGCCTGCTGAGTGTTCGAGAATGAGCCAGGTTGGGACATCATTAGTAGGTGTCTTTGCCTCATTATTCTTTCAAACTGGGAACCCTGATGTTTATGTTGATAAACTAAGGCACCTGTATCAGTTAGCTCTTACGGCATAACAAACTACCCCAAAACGGAGTAGGCAAAAACAATAGACATTTTCTTCTCTCACATGTCTGTGGGTTGGCAGTTCGGGCTGGGCTCAGCTGGGCAGTTTTTCTTTTTTCATCCAAGTTTATTCATGTGTCAGCCATCGGCTTCTGGGTTGGCTGGGGCCTGGCCAGTCTAAGATGCCAACAGATGGGATGGCAAGTCTCTGTTGCACACGGTCTCTCATCCTCCAGCAGGCTAGCCTGGGCTTGATCTTTGCAGGATTCCAAGGGGTGGAAGTATGCAGGACCTCCTGATGCCTGGGCCCCAAACTGGCACCCTGTCATGTCCACTTTATTCTTTTGCCTGAAGTAAGTTATAACAACAACGCAGATTCCAGGTAGGGAGAGGTAGACTCCATTTCTTGATGAGAAGAGTCACAAAGTCACATTGCTAAGGGTGTGATTATATGGAGAACCGAAGGACTGTGGCCATTTTGCAGCCTATCACAGAGCTACTCTTAGGATTAGTCAATGCCCCAAAGAGCAGCAGACCTCTGGCACTTAATCACTGTTGGAAACACCGTTTCCCCAAAGAGGGTGCCGTATTTGGAGAGAGGAAATGGCTGGGATTAGAAGTATCTCCTGATTATCTTCTCTGCAGTTTTCAGACCCCTTTACAGGAGAAAATAAGAAAACACATAGTCTTCCCCTGAGAACTCCAGGGGCAGGTCTTAAGAAGAGGAAATAAATAGAAGAGGATCTTCATTGTGGAATGAAACATCATGGTGATTAATTTTTAAATGGTCGGTTCTCAAGGGAGACAACACCTTGCATTGTGAGAAAGCTGAGGGAGAGGCTCCAGCAACAAGCTCTGAGTGCGATGTGGAGTCCAAACCGCTGGCAATAAAATGTTATGTCTAAGCAGCTGGTAATGTACAGGAATTCCCATATGTAAACACGTGGCTGGGGGGATAATGTTAACTTAACCACAGTCTGGGAGCCTGTATGATGGCCAAGACGTGTAAATCCCAACAGTGTCAGCCGCCACAGCTGGGTGGATTAGTGCCCTCGAGGGTGCAAGCCTTCCAGAACTGTGAAGGGGAAGAACTCAAGGCTGCGTGCTGCCTGTGTTGGGCACCTGCTCATGCCTGAAAGTATTTACTGTCTTTTTAGTTAGTTACTGATAACTAAACAAGTCTTCAGAGGTGACTACTCAGTGCCTAAATTGTCCCCTTGTTATACTCATAGGATGACAAGCCATTTGTCTGTGCAAGAGCCGAGAGGAAGACAAAGCCACTTCTAAAGGCTTCCCCCACGGCCGGCCCAACACCCTCCATGCACCCGCACCCTGCACTCAACTGTCAGCCATCCGTGCCCTTGTCCCATCTTTCCTCTCCTTGCTCCGGGTGTCTAAACGACTCCTGTTCGGTACCTGTGGCAGGCAGACTTTCAGGTGGCCTCATATTCATACCTGCTATAATCCTTTCTTCTTGAATGTGGGTGGGACCTCTGACTTGCTTCTAAACCACAGAACACGGCAAAGGTGATGAAGTGACACCCTGTTCCAGGACTCTGTCAGATGTGAAAGTGGGCAGGGCTGGGGCACAGAGAATGGAGGCAAGTTCTGGGTAGCAGTGAGGGTGTTGGGGAAGTAGGGAAGCAAAGGACATCTTAAGTTGCCAGGTGGCAGGTGTGGACAGAGAACAAAATCTGGTCAAAGAAACGGCACAGACGAGAAGAAGTTTCAAAATGGTAAATCTGGAAGAAGATGCAGGGATGGGGACCTTTGGAATGTCAGCAGGGCTGCGGTGGAGCTGCCTGGAGGTCTGGGCTGGAAATCCAACTCCCATTGAGTCAAATGCTACCTATTCCTTGAAGCCATCTTTGATGGGCCTCCAAACCCAACTTAAAGTTAAATGTGACCCTCTCCTCATCTTGCTGATCTATTTTTTGAGCCTCTATTGCAATCTATTTTATTCTGCCTTTTATTTAAAGCCAATTACATACTTACTTATGTGTCTTTAGATTTGAAGCTCCTCCAGGGAAAGCAATGTGTCATGGTTGTTTTTGGTTTTCCATCACACTTTCTCTATGTACACAGAGTACCTTGAAGTAATACTTTGCTAGTGCTCATGTGCTGGATTTTATCAGCAGGCTCTATGGCAATTCTCCTGTCCACACATCTACATACATCAAATATTTTGCCTTGTAGAATCATACAGGGCAATTCTCACTCCAGAAAAAAATAGTTCCCTCAACAGCCCAGCCTATAAAGTCAATACTGGGAACTAAGAATTGAGAACTCAGTCCTTCATGTGGCAACATCTGTGTTTTGGTTGCCCTGAAACTCTATCTCTGATCTTCTGTAACTCCCTCCATCTTTATGGAGCAGTGAAAATTGTGTTTTCTCATTCTTCCTATGTCAGCTCTCCAGATATTAGAAGACTGCCGCCTTTCTTCTCCTTGTGTAAATATCACCAACCATGTCAACCATTCTTCACCTAGAGTAGTAGCCATATCTCTCACTTGTATTGTTCCCCTCCTATGAATTGTCTCTTACCTGCCTTAAAATGCAGTGCCTGACCTGAACCTGCATCCCTACCAACCCACCAGGTAGCAAGATCATAACTACTTTTAGAGGGGGCCCTGGAAATCTACTAATGATATCTAAGACCCCTTAGACTTTGCTACTGGCTACAACAGTTTACGGGGGCATATTTTGCCTGGGACCAAGTCTTCTCTCCTTGAACTGCTCCTAAGCTGAGATTCTCTATTGTGCTATTGATTTGGGAATCAATCAAAGGACTATACAACTCATTCCTTTTACATTTCTTCTTTAAGGTTTTGGGGCCATTGGACTAGCAGGATGAGCACATTCTGGATCCTGATTCTTTTAACCTATTAGTGACCCCATAATTATGTCCTTCCATGTTCTAACAAGCATTACAACATCATTCAAGGCACTGATTAGCTGGTTGAACAGAGCAGAGCAAAACACAGAGCCCCAGGGCACATGGCTTCCTCCTTGTAGGCTGACATCACTCTATTAATCAACGCTTTGGACACGCTTGTTCAACCAGTTACAAATTCACTTAACTGTCCTCTAGTCCCACCCCCATTTCTCCTTCTTGTCCACAAGAATATCCTGAGCGACTCTGTCAAGTGCCTTGCTGAAACCCACTGATCAGATCCACTGATCAACCAGCCTAATAACCTATCAAGAGAGGAAACGAGATTAGATTGGGGTGGCTTGTTTAGGAGACGGCAGCCTCTTGGCAGTCGCTGTTTTCTGAGCTCACAGATCAACCCGTAATGATTAGTTCTCGCTTTCTGCCAGGGATCAATATTAAGCCCACTGATCTGTGTTTCACAGAATAACCCTTCCTCTCTCTCTCCCTCCTTATCTCCAAGCCCTCCCTCCACCCTTCTGAAAATTGAACCCTTTGCTGACTCAACTCTTCAGAATCTTTCCTTTGCTTCTTGTTTTCTTGAACAATCCTTGAGTCTTCTGTCACTTTCATGTCTCCTGATAATTCCTGGGGATGCCTCTTACTGTCCTCCAGCCTCAGTTTCTTCCTCTGGGAACAACAAGGCAACTCTCATCTGACCCCTGAGGTCACCCTGAGAACCCAATAAAGAAATGTCTATGAAAGCTCCTTACACAATGCCCAGCATATAATGGATAATTGTTAATTGAATAATCTACAAAGAACCACATAAATAAGAAATTTTATTATAGTTACGTGTAAGATACCCACATATACACACAGAGTGCTTTTCTCCGAAGCCAAATAAATTACATTTTGAGACTTAGTGTGTGTTGTCATAATTTTAGAAAGGTGTTCTTCAGAGAATCTAAAAGACTTTGACCTGATTGTCTATTCAAAATCAGCTTACCCTAAAATCAGATTTAATAAGAACCTTAAATTTTGCTACACTCCAATTGCTTAGTTCTATTTAAGGAAATTTATGATCGTTGGCATAGTTTTTATAGCTTTTTGCTGGTTTAGGTGGGTATATTGAATGATTGTGTTTTGGATCAAATAGTACGGTATTTGAAACCTAAAAAAAAAAAAACCATTCTGCTGGAGAGAGAGTGTGGGAAAACATTCTCTTTTTTTCCCCCAACACATCTATTGGAAAAACACTTCTTAACGGAAGTAGAATTTGCTTGATACGTGCTAATTATGATGTTTCTACTGTTAATTGGCAAATAGCCCAGAAGTAGTAACCATGTTTCTTATCTCAATCAACTGACAATATCCTTCATCCTTGCTACTTAGAGTATGATCTTTACTCTTCTAGAAGTAAAATAAGTTGTAGGTTGCTAGGGACCTTAGCATTCAACCTAGGTGAAACACCGTTATTTTGTAAGAGGGGAAACTGAGACACCTAGAGGCTAGGTGACTTGCTCAAGGTGACCCCTGGGGAATGGCTGAGCCGGATCTGTCAGCCAGGGTCTCCTGACTCCAGACCTGTGTCATTTGTAATGATCTGTAGCTGTACTGACAGGTTTAGGATCTTTGGGGTGACCTGTCATAGGTCCTTTGCTTCTAATTCCATTGGATGGTGACCTGGAAAAAAATTCCTGTGTGTGGCTGTCAACCAGCCTCTTTCTTGCCATTTAACTTAGTCCCGGGAAACATGAAGGCTTCAACTCTGTGCTGTCTGGTGCCCAGGGCAACGCGGATGCTGAGATGACAACGTGCATCTCTGGGATGTACAAATTAGAGCTGATTGATGGAAGGCCACCAATAAAATGTCACATCTTATAGATGTGGATGGGCCATGGGGCCAGTGATAAAGTGAGATCAGTGGGCTCTGACATCCACGCAGCCCGGCCATAGTATTGACAGTGGGAGATAGTATTGATCGAGCTGCCAAGATGATCCTATTATGCAATTAGAATATTAGATTTGCATTTTTAATTCCTTTAAAAGAAATTGGCTTGAGGCAATTTATGGCAGGAAAATATTAAGATGGATCCAACTGCTTTGAAAATAAGGACTCAGAAGAAGCTTTTAGGGAGATGCAGTCATTATCAGAGAAAAGTTTTACTTATAAAAATGGGCAACAAGGAAGTAATAAAAACACAAAGATAGGCAAGTTGAAAGGGCTCGTGGAAACCAACTTTACTCCAGTGCAGAAGAATGAAATCCCCCCGACCCTAGGACACGGTTTAGACCAGCCGGGAGTATTTAGTTACACTCAGTGTGAACACACATGCACATCACACTGTGGGCAGACTTCCACTGCATCTGTGCAGGGCTGCGTTCCCTTCCTTGTGCTGCAGACATGTTTCCTATACAGTAACCCCCCCCCACCCATCCATGGTTTTGCTTCCTGCAGTTTCAGTTACCTGCAGTCAACCATGGTCTGAAAATATTACATGGAAAATTCCAGAAATAAAAAACTCATTACGTTTTAAGTTGTTCTGAGTAACGTGATGAGATCTCATGCCATCTGCACCATCGCACCCGGGACGTGAATCATCCTTATGTCCAGTGTGCCCTGCCCCTTAGCCACTCAGTAGCCGTATTGGTCATCAGACCACTCACAGGGTTTGTGTTCAAGTGACCCTGATTTTACTTAATAATGGCCCCAAAGCACAAAGGCAGTGATGCTCACAATTTGGATACATCAAAGAGAAGCCGTATAGTGCTTCCTTTAAGTGAAAAGGTGAAAGTTCTTGACTTAAGGAGAGAAGAAAAATCCTACGCTGAGATTGCTAAGACCTACGATAATAAGGAACCTTTTATCTGTGAAACTGTGAAGAAAGAAAAAGAAATTTGTGCTAGTTTTGCTCTCACGCTTCAAAGTGCAAGAATTATGGTCACGGTGCACAGGAAGCACTTAGGATGGAAAAGGCATTAAATTTGTACAATAAGATATTTTGAGAGAAAGAGAGAGACCACATTCACAGAACTTTGATTATAGTATATTGTTATAATTGTCCTATTTTATTATGAGTTATTGTTCATTTCTTACTGCGCCTAATTTATAAATTAAATTTTTTGATATGTATGTATAGAAAAAACAGCATAAATATGGTTCAGTCTGGTTTCAGGCATCCACTGGGGGTCTTGGAATGTATTCCCCCGCGGATAAGGGGGAGCTGTTTGTGCCAGCTCAGCCCGGTTACTGGTTTCTGTTTAAGAGACTTAGTTTTCACCAGGGGTTTTTGTGCCGGCTTGGCTGCACAGGCAACTGACGTGAGTCCTCCTTCCTCTGAAGTAATAATATTTTAAAAATCATAGACTCCATTTATAATGGCTTTTGGGGAAAGGTTTAAAATCTGAGAGATACTAGCAAATACTTTTTTTTAAATTTAATTTAATTTATTTTTTTGGTTGCGTTGGGTCTTCGTTGCTGCGTGTGGGCTTTTCTCTAGTTGCAACGAGCGGGGGCTACTCTTCCTTGAGGTGCATGGGCTTCTCATTGCGGTGGCTTCTCTTGTTGTGGAGCACAGGCTCTAGGTGCGCGGGCTCAGTAGTTGTGGCACGTGAGCTCAGTAGTTGTGGCTCACGGGCTTAGTTGCTCTGCGGCATGTGGGATCTTCCCAGGCCAGGGCTCGAACCTGTGTCCCCTGCATTGGCAGGTGGATTCTTAACCACTGCGCCACCAGGGAAGCCTGCAAATACTTTAAAAACAGGAAACTGCATCCTTTTGGAGTGTGGTTGGCAGTTATTACATCAGGGCAGTCTGGGCCGGATCTGTGGTCCAAACGGTTGGCAAAGGTAAGCTTACTCCCAGCCTCTCTGTACAAACCATCAGATTCATTTGGTCCTTGGGTTCTGCTGAGCTTTGTCACCTGATGTATTCATTTCCTGGAGCTGCTGTAACAAATTGTCACAATTCGAGTGGCTTAAAACAACAGAAATTTATTCTCTGACAGGTTTGAGGGCTAGAAGTTCAAAATCAAGGTGTCAACAGGGTTGGTTCCTTCTGGAAGCTTGGAGGGAGGATCTATTCCATGTCTTTCTCCTAGCTTCCGGTGGCTGCTGGGAACCTTTGGCATTCCTTGGCTGGTAGATGCATCACTCCAATCTCTGCCTCCATCTCACATGCCTTCTTCCCTGTGTGTCTGTTGTTAACTCCTTGTGCCTTTCTCTTCTGACACCTGCCATTGGATTTAGGCAGGCTCATCCTAAATCCAGGATGATCTCATCTTGAGATCCTTAACTTATGACTTAATTACTGCAAAGACGCTTTTTCCAAATAAGATCACATTCACGGGTTCTGGGAGCTTAGGACTTAGACATATCTTTGGATGGGGGGAACATTATTCAACCCATAGGAGTAGTAAGAAAGGACCTCCTTGACAGGTTCCTGATATTAGGGGGGAAATGTTCAGTTTTTCATCAAGTACAAAGTTAGCTGCAAGTTTATTTTCCATAAAGTTTTCATATCAAGTCTAGAAAGTTTCCCTCTGTTCCTGATTTGCTGAGATTTTTCTTATCATGAATGAGTGTTGGATTTTGTCCAATGCTTTACCTCCATCCATTGATGTGAATATCCGATTTTTCTTCTATAGCTTCTTGATACGCTGTATTACATTGAGTTTTGCCTATTAAACCAGGCTTGAATCCTTGGAATAAATTCAACTTGGTATGGCATGGACTTATATATACTGCCAAATGTAAAATAGCTAGTGGGAAGCAGCTGCATAGCACAGGGAGATCAGCTCGGTGCTTTGTGACCACCTAGAGGGGTGGGATAAGGAGGGTGGGAGGGAGACCCAAGAGGGAGGGGATATGGGACTATATGTATACGTATAGCTGATTCACTTTGTTATACAGCAGAAACGAACACACTGTTGTATAGCAATTATACTCCAATAAAGATGTTAAAAAATAATTCCACTTGGTTGTGGGGTACAACGTTTTATATATATGTATTATATATTAACAAATTCCATTTGATTGTTAAAAATAATACAACTGGGATTTTTAAGGACCATGCTGGTTGCATCCAGACTTACTGCTATGTGAAAGGGAGAAGAAGAAATTCCCCAAGGTTTGGGGCTTATCGTTAAAACTCATTGGGGAGAATGAGGGCTCTTCTGTGTAGTGTAGCTTCAGCGTGACTTCAAGGCAAATGCAGGGGCTTGTGAGAATCAAGGAATGGCAGTGTTTATCCCTTAAACCAGCTTCTTCAAGCAAGGCTGCTCATTTAGCTCAAAGTGGTACTTTGTGTCAGCAATGTCACCCTGGAATCCAAAAGACAAAGATGAATGGAGTAAACATGTAGTACTCTTGATTTATCAAATGATTTTACCTAATGAATCCATCATATTCAATAGAAACCACATTAGCAATTCCTGTTATTGGTCTTATCCACCCAGAAGCCCCTGAGGTCCACCCTAGTGCCCACATGATCCATTCAAAGGAAAAAGAATGCAGAGCTTAAATAGATTTTTTTTGTAAGTGTAAAAGCTTGGACAAAAATAATGCAAACCAGTACAGACTGAGATGGCAAAGAGACCCGGCTTCTTTATCCTATTAAAGAACTACCAAGATGGTTATCACACAACCTAGCAGAAAACCGAGATCCTCACTAGCTAATAGAACAACAACATGGCGTTCCGAGAAAGGTTGATTTCGTTTCTCATCTTTCTAATGGCTGTGGCGTGTACTCGGTAATTTCTGCAACTGTGTTTCTGAATTTCTGGAGCTGCATCTTTGCTTCATTGTCTTAAACAGCATGAGTGAGTCCAACTTTCAGTAACTGACATGCTTAAGTTGTTCCTTTGGTGTAATTCAGCAAACATCATTAAGCACCCACGGTGTACCAGGCTTCATGCTATGCCCAAGGATTGAGATGACGAATAAAAGTATTTATTCCACCTTAAATAAAATTATTTAAGGTGGAATGTGTATGTGATCTTATTCCTCTGAATATCCTAAAGCTTTGAAGTCCTGTGTATATTTTTAAGATTTATTCTTGACATGTGCTTTTGAATGATAATGAAATGGGTGGCCATATGGGAATTCAAGTCCCTGAAACTTTAACTCAGAGATCCTTACTTTCTTCAGCTTTCAGTCAATAAGGAAAAATGCCTTAAGTCCTCTCTTGGACTTATGAAGAAAGCACAAGCTATTAACACAATGATGCTGTTTCCAGTGTACAGCACCATTAATTGGGTCTTTGCTATTTTCTGTATAGAGTGAAGCTTGATTTGGGTGTCAGCAAGTTGAAACCCTAACAACCATCTTTCCTATAGATTCAGCCCTTCCCTGCCCCCACCCCCATCAACTGTGGTCAATACTGCTGCTTCTCATCAAAGTTCTTCTGTAAGGAAAGAAAACACGGAAGAAGCATCTTTTCATATCCTTTAACTTCTAGAATCAGTGTTGCCCAGTAGAAATAGGACGTGATGTATTTTAAAATTTTCTAATGAAAAGAGACACATCGAATTAACTTTAACCGTATTTTTTCACCACAAGGTGTCCAAAATATTATAATTTCAACATGCAGTCAATATAAAAATATTAATGAGATTATGTTATGTTTATTTTTCTCATATTGAGACTTAAAAATCTGGTGTGTTTTTACATTTATGCCATAAATTGATTCGAACTGGCCACATCTCAAGTACTCCATAGCCACATGTGATTACCATATTGGACACTGCAGTTATAGATGAATATTTCAGTACTGGTTTCTGATAAAAAGAGAATATCAGTCTTTTTATGAAGCACTGAGGAGTTAAAAGAAAATGGATTACTTCTGGGTGAAGTTTAAGACTATGTTGATGAGAAGAAAAATTTTATGAGACTTTTCACTGTAGAAATATCTTCAAGGTTGAGTTTTGTGAGTGTATGTGTGTGAGATGTACGTAAACACACATGCATGCATATAAACTTATATTTAAAAGTTCTAGGGACTTCCCTGGTGGTGCAGCGGTTAAGAACCCGCCTGACAATGCAAGGGACACAGGTTCGATCCCTGGTCTGGGAAGATCCCATATGCCGCAGAGCAACTAAGCCCGCGAGCCACAACTACTGAGCTCGCATGCTGCAACTGCTGAAGCCCGCATGACTAGCGGCCATGCTCTGCAACCAGAGAAGCCACCACAATGAGAAGTCCGTGCACTGCAGTAGCCCCCACTAGAGAAAGACCGCGTGCAGCAACAAAGACCAAATGCAGCCAAAAATAAAAATTAAAAAAAAAAGTTCTATCAGTAAAGGACATGAATTGATAACTGACTTAAATATGTACTTGATTGTAACTCTAGCCTAAAATGAATTAAAAGCTAACTCTATAAGTATTGAAGGCATTAGAAAACAATAAGAATTTTTACATAATGTTGAGAAAAAGCAGAAGGGGTCAGGTTACAGATAGCACACTGGAATTTTCCATGGCTATACCCGTGTGTGACCCGTAACTGATCATGCTGTCTTGTGAGGAGAAAACGAGAACTGCTAGTTCGGAGAAGAGAAAGAAAATAGAAATCTAGTTGCTGAGGCTCCAAATGTATCATGGATTCATGCTTATTATTTAGTATCTTTATATTAATTTGGCTGAAATGTTAATTTGGATAGTATCATCCTCACCAATCCTCATTAACCAACGCTAATATGCTCAGTTCTTTATAAGTTTAAATCATGAATAGAGAGAGAATAATGCCCCTATGAATGTTTCTTAGGGAATCGCAAGCACACACATGTATATGTGTGGCCACCCCTCCACACATGCAGACCCTCGCCTCACCTACAAAACAGACGAGACCACCTTGCTCTAACTCAGCTGCTGATGTAAAATGACACACTAGTGAATGTGTGCGAGCCGACTCAGGGAGTAAGTCAATGCCACGGGTTCCCACATTCTGAAGTACCAGGTGACACTGGTCAGAATGTCTAGTCCCGGAACTTTATAGCTGAAAGTGTTATTTGAGATCCCCAAGTCCAGTCATCTTATTTATTAGGAAACTGAGGCACAGAGAAGAATGCCCATGGTAACACAGTCAGTTAGTGGCAGAACTGGGACCAGAACTCAGTGCTCCTGATTCCTAGTCCAGTGCTTTTCTCACTGAGATATTGGAAGAGGGAGAAAGTAACATAGATGAAGTGCTGGTTTATCAGTCAGTGTTTCTTCAGGGAATAAAATCCAGTCTAGGTATTTCAAACAGAGGGAATTTAATAAAGAGAATTGGTTACATAAGTGATGTTACAGCTAAGAAACCACCAGAGAACCATTAGTCAATCAGTGATTAGCCATCAGGACATTCCGCTGCCACCTCTTGGGCTGGAGAAGGACATGGCAAGGATGTGATATTGAACTGGAGCCCCAGAGTGGGGATTTCCTGGCTGGAGCTGGGAACCAAGAGTGGAGGGCTATCTGATAGGAGGTGCAGGCACTGTTGGAATCTCTGTTACAGGTAGAGTAAGACTCTCCAGTCTTACCATTGTCTCGTGTTGGACAAAGCTAATTGGCAAGGAGCATGGGAAATGCAGGTCCCAGCTGTGCAGAGCAGAGTAGGGCAGGGGTTAGGAAAGCATCTAAGAACAAATGACCCCTGCTGCCCAAAATGGGGAACCTTAAAAAGGTTCTATGGTCTTGCAACAGACTTATCATTTATTATGTTTTCAAACTAATTTCAGAAATCACTTGTGCACCAAGTTCACAATACCTGTGGTGAGAGGAGACGTCAGCCTGAGAAGCAACCGGTGGCTATAAACGTAGATAATCAAGAGCTGGCCACACCCATCATCCCTTTGGCCTTACTTAGGTCCATCCTCATTCATTTGTGTCTTGAGACGTTGGACTCCCCAGTTTCTTGTCTGAATCCATAGCCTTGCTCTTTTGGGGAAATAAAACATTTCCGTTCAGGCCTTCCTGGATGTTGCTTCTATGTGCTTCACAATTTGTAACAATCGAGGGTGGTCCCTCAGGTACAGGATAAATCAGAATTCATACAGAACCAAAGGGACAGGCTGGTATAAGAGAGGGTATTTTGTCTGTGTGTGTTTCTGTTTTGGGCAGTACAATGCATTTAAAATTATTTTTAGCATTAAATCATGCATGGCTGGAAAGAGTTAATCTGTCCCAGCCCCATGAAGGAGAAGCATGGGGAAACATTAACCATCTTTGACTGAGAATATTCCGTGTTCTGGGAGCTCTCCTGAATGCTTTGCATCTATGAACTCACTTAAGCCTCACACTCACCATGCTATGTGTTAGAAACAACTCTTCCCCCAATTTTCAGACGAGGACACTGTTGCTGAGAAAGATTTAAGTAACTCGGCCAAGTTGGCAGGTTGATAAGTGGTGGGGTTGTATTTGGAACCCAGGCAGCTTGGCTGTAGGGTCCCCATTTAACCACTGACTTGTGCCTCCCTCTGACCTATGTTGGCTGGTGCCTGGGTCCTCCCTAGGGTCCTAGCCACGCAGCGCTGTGCTCTGATACCCAGCGGGCTGGTGGGATTGGCCAGGGAAGCTGCTGATACTGTGATGAGGTGGTAACTGCCACATTATTGCAGGGCACTTAGCTGCTAATTGCCATTTAATCACAAGATGAATATAGTTATTTCTTTTCTCCCTCTACCCGAGGGCCAGCGAGATGGTAATTACTTCTGAACTGAGTGCTGAAGATGTGGCTTTGCACGGAGCTGGAACTAAATGCCATGACTCTCCTCTGAGCCGCCGCATTCCTGGCTGCCCTTGTTTACCCACGTGGCTAATTAAACACATTGCTTTGATATTAGATGCTCTTTCCAAGCTTCCCATTTCCCTGAAATGATGATATTTTTCCCCTGGGAAATGTGATTTCAAAAACCCTAAAATTTGGACTTTATATTTGGGAAATTAAACAACCCCAATTTTTGTAGAGATGGCATTACATTTTGGCCAACAGTTGAAATAGAACTTCACATTTGGAAAGTTCTAAATTGAAAACGAGTTAACCTAGATCATTTGTTTCTGCGCAGTCCCCTGTTTGCAGCTGCTGTATGGAGTTGAAGAGCTGCTGGGTTTTGTCTTCTGTTTTCTAAAGTTTGATGGATATAAAAACAATCATATGGAATTTCTCTAAACATGGACGTGCAATCTATTGGCTCTTGTTTGTCTGAGGATTTTTCCTCCAGGTAACTACTAAATGGGTTGGAATTGATCTGCTTTTCGCAGAGGCAATAAAATGAGCAGGTTAAGTGACTTGTCTAAAAAAATTCAATTAATAAACCCAGTCCTGGTTTTCCGGTTCCCGGTCAAATGGCACAGGTGATACCCGAGGTTAGTAAGTCTTCAACCTTATGAAGACCTAATCACCTTGGTCCAGGCTTGGAATTAATGGAGCCGTGACAAAGGTCTCTAGTAAAGCAGCAGTCAAATTTTAATTGGTTACCAAGGACTCAGTTTATGGTTTTTATGTTGGGACTCCCTGTAGATAGTTATCTAAGTGACTTAACAAAAACCCTCCAAATCTCAGTGTCCTTACACAGTAAGGCAGATGTTCTCAAACTTTAGAGTGTCTAAATCTCATTATGAAAATACGGGGCTTTTAGAAACCCTCTCGCAAGGTTTCTAATTGAGTATGCCTTGGTCAAAGCCGGGAATTTGCATTTTTAACGAGTTTGCAAGTGATGCTGACACTGCTGGTCTGGAAACCAGTGCACCAAGGGCTTATTCTTTCCTGTCATCACAGTCCAATGTGGGTGTATCTGGCTGGGCAACTCTCCAGGGATACTCTCCTCCAAAAGGTAACTCGGGGCCCTAGGCTCCTTCCTTAGAAGCTCTGCCATTCCCTAAGACCACAGACCCCCTCTTCTGCAAGCAACTAGTGGGTCATGGAAGAGAGAGGACGTAAGGGCTGGGGCTGTTCTAAGGGCCAGGCCTGGGAGTGGGATATATTACTTTTGCTTACTTCCCATTGGCTAGAATTAGTTACGTGGCCTCTGCGTAACTGTAAAAGGAAACTGGGAACAGAGTCTAGCTGGATGCTTAGGAGGAAAAGGAAACTGATTTTGGTGAAAATACGGCCATGTGGGGCCACATCTAAGTTTACGAAAGTCCTCCTCTTTATCTTTCTCCTCCACCTGAGATGCTGTGAAAATATTTATCAACCACTGTTTTTGAAAGTTTAATGATGTCCCTTGACTCACCTGGATATATCACCGAGTACTGGCAAATGGAGTTGATGAAGAATGTTTTCCGTGCTCCTCCCAGGGACGGAGATACCATGATAGCGGTTCACTGACGTGAAGGGTCTGCCTGCCCTTGAAGTGAGACCAGATCTAGAATGGGGGTCCCCATCTGTGCACATTGTCAATGTATTGTCTCCCAGCTCCAGATTGACTCTCCTCTGCCATGATTTGTGATACTGGAGCTGGACCCTGTAAACATTTCTCCTTTGCCCACTGGCCAGATGTTAACTTCATCACAGGAGGGTTTAGAATGGCAAATGCCAGATGGAGACTGTTTGCTCCTGAGTTCTGTATCTTCAGCGTTACCCTCCTCTGCAGTGGCCCAGTGGCCTATGTAGCTGAGCTCCGGCCATGCTCTCTCTGCTGGTGGCCACTTCCCAGGAGCTCTTCCCACACACACCCCTACGATGACAGGCTGTTTCTCCAGACCATCTCTGGCCTTTGCCTTCCAGGATGTTTCTTGACCACCAGCAGGTTGTAAGTTCTTATGGTAGCTAAGTCCCCTCTGATGAGCTCTAAGTCTCAGCCTTGTGGATGGCAAGAGGGGGCTTCTCTCCTAATTCTTTGTCCTTTTATCTCTCTTCCTTATCCCAAAGGTAATGCTACTTCTTTAGGGTCCCCTTTTTTTTTTTTTTTTTTTTTTTTGCGGTATGCGGGCCTCTCACTGTCGCGGCCTCTCCCGTTGCAGAGCACAGGCTCCGGACGTGCAGGCTCAGCGGCCATGGCTCACGGGCCCATCCGCTCCGCGGCATGTGGGATCTTCCCGGACCGGGGCACGAACCCGTGTCCCCCGCATCGGCAGGCGGGCTCTCTACCACTGTGCCACCAGGGAAGCCCTAGGGTCCCTTTTTAAAAATAAAATAGTTAAGTATCTTTTAGAGTTAACATTTCTTTGCATTACATCTTCCTTGTTAAAATAACTAGAGTGATTTCTGTCCTTTGAATGGACCCTGACAGCTGTGCCCTCCTCCTGGTGAATTTTTTCATAGAAAGGCACAGTTGAATGTACATCCACTCACATCAAAAAGCAGGACAGCAAAACTATACCTACTCAAAGCTCACTTCCATCTAGTCTCTTCTTTATCCTCTGCCCTCCTCATGTTGATTTCCTGCCCTGAGAAAGGCTGGCATTCTTATCCAATGGGAATCGGGTGGGTGGGTCTTCAAGTCTCAGACTTCTAGACTCTACAGTCTGCAGCCTCAGCAACCAGGGGCTCCCTTGCGTAAGGCCCTGGGTAGGCTTCCCAGGTTAGCCTGGGGCATGAGAAAGAAAGATGAAACGCATGTGTCATCAGTAACCAGAAAACAAATGTCGCTGCCTCGGTCTGTGTCCGAGGGTGAAACCGTAAAGTAAACTGTGTGTAACCACCAGGTCTCGCCTTGGCCTGGCTCTGCTGCCACAGCAGTAGGGAATCAATACAACTTAAAAAAGAATCCCAGGCAAAATCTGGCTAAACAACACAAGATCTAATTTTAGGCCACAGAAAAGAAAAGGTCAGCATAGCATAAGGATAATAATAAAATTAATTCCAGTCAGCATTAGTTACTTATTATTTCTTTTTTTGCACAGACGATGGATCCACGCCAGTGGAAGGCGGAGGCCAAGCCTCCTTCCTTTCTTGCGAGCTAACCTTGGCTTCCCAGACAAGCCACAGCGAGGACTTTTTATCTGAGGCAAGTTCAGTCCCGGACAAAGGCAAACTCATTCCTGTGAGTTAGGGACCCTGAGAAAGCTCCTTACTAGGAAACCTCTACCCTATTGCCACAATGTCTGAAATTTCACTGTAACAGCCTCCTGGGTGGCCATCTACAGACCGCTTCCCCCTTTTTAAAATTGTGGTGAAATTCACATAACACAAAATTAACCTTTTTTTTTTTTTTTTTTTGCGGTATGCGGGCCTCTCACTGTTGTGGCCTCTCCCGTTGCAGAGCACAGGCTCCGGACGCGCAGGCTCAGCGGCCATGGCTCACGGGCCCAGCCGCTCCGCGGCACGTGGGATCTTCCCGGACCGGGGCAGGAACCCGTGTCCCCTGCATCGGCAGGCGGACTCTCAACCACTGTGCCACCAGGGAAGCCCCAAATTAACCATTTTAAAGTGAAGAATTCAGTGGCATTAAGTAGACCCACAGCACTGGATAACCACCACCTCTATCTAGTTCCAAAACAACTTCATCACCCCAAAAGGAAATCCTGTACCCACTAAGCAGTCATTCCTCATTCTCCCTCCAGCCCCTGGCAACCACAAGTCTGCTTTCTGTGTCTACGGATTAGCCTGTTCTGGGCATTTCATATAAATGAAATCATACAACATGTCTTTTGTGTCTGGCTTTTTTCACTTAGCATAATGTTTCAAGGTCCATCCATGTTATAGCATGTGTCAGTACTTCGTTTTTTTAAATGACTGAACCCAAATGTTCATCAGTGGATGGTTGGATAAGCAAATTATGGTGTACACATACCAACTCCCTTTTAAATGATTTTTAAATGATCTTCTCGAATGGAGGCTATAACACATAGGACCACTGTGTCTTACTTTGAATGAGATTATCTGGTAAAATGGCTTTGGACTAACAGGACCAGGCACTTAAGTTTGAAACCCTCATTAATGCATTCTCCATCATATTTTTTTTGTTTTCTTTGGTTCAAAGAAATGAAGTCCCCTCATTAATATGTTAGTACTTTATCTGATGATGTACTATATTTCTATTTTTTTATCCTCTGGAGAAAGGACCGTCACAGTTAAGCTATATACTACTACTAATACATTGTAAATCTCTGAAACAGCATTTATGTCTGTAGAGCCAGTACCAAGTATTACTTAAAAATTCGAAGTGTATTAAAGGGAAGCTCCTAAAGAGTTACTTGTCAATAAATCTCTCTTTCTCTCCTTGTTTCCCATGAAAGACAAATGAAGTAGTCACTAGCAAAAATAGCTAGTAGCCTAATGACATCATTTAGTTGTTTGTGTGGCAGTAGGGGAGGGGGATTGGTGTTTCCAATTGGACATTGCTTCTCTCTGCCTCTTCTGCTCATGACATACCAAGATTCCCCATGGATAGAGGGATACAGTCAAAAAGTCTCAGGCTGATTTTCAAGTCTCCACTGGTCTGGA
Organism: Tursiops truncatus; assembly: GCF_011762595.2. Taxonomy (NCBI): domain Eukaryota; kingdom Metazoa; phylum Chordata; class Mammalia; order Artiodactyla; family Delphinidae; genus Tursiops; species Tursiops truncatus. The sequence continues at coordinate 134,624,102 of NC_047037.1, read as the reverse complement.
CCCCCTTTACCTCTAGGACCGATTTTGTATAAATATCACTAACAAAAACTCCTGTTTGAGCCCTTTGGGTCTCCTACCTTCACCCAAAGAGGACACAGGCATTTCTGCTCTGGTATCTGCTCAAGCCCACGTGCATCATCTTTGAGTCCAGAGCCTTCCCAGCACAGGGTGCTGGTGACTCGGCATGTTATCTGATGGGCGATATGAAGCCAAGGGCAGTTTTCAATACGATCTGATGCTTTGCTTTTTTCATCTCTGGGCCCAGACATGCTGGTAGGTAAGAGGCCTTTCAGGCGTCTGGTGAGTGGGGAGGAAGCAGCAACAGGATGCATTCTAGGGGAGAGGAGTCAAGTTAGGCAGATATTTCTTAAACAGCATCAACGTCAATCAACGGTCCTTGGTTGCTTTTCAGATTTCTCTTTTAGGTGACGGTAGAGATGAGTCCTTTCATGGAAAGTGGGAAAACAGGAAGAGAGACAGTGAGCAAGAAATACAAATGTCCAATGCAGTTTGGGGCAAATCAATTCATGGTGTCTGAAATGTCCAGGTGGACTTGGTCAGTTGGAAGCTGAGAATACCACTCTCAAGAGAAGCTGGAGGAAAGGGATATAAAATAACTATAAAAAGCACCACAAATATTTGCATGCTAATTGTGGCTTCTAAAGTCTTTGAGGGGGTTTGAAGACAGTTTGTTTTTCACATAGTTTCAGCATTATTCTTGCCATCTTATTTTTAAAATACTGTTTGCAGTATCTATGATGAAAATGCTTGCTTAGCAGTCTAACTCATATTAATCACAAATTCCAAATTCATGGCATCAGAATTACAAGAAGTTTCATATTATATAATTAGAAGAAGACTCCAGTCTTTGGTTCATTGACTCTGGAGCCATATTACAGTCTTGTTATATTTGATAATGACATAGCAGACATTCTATCAGAACTTGGATGCTGGCAAGAGATTCCAACATGCTTTAATCTTGTCACAAATCAGAAGCAGCTGCTTCTTATAAAAAGGAAAGCTCATGTTTGGATGGTCCACAGAAAAACCAATGTGACTTACAGTCTTAAATAGCAGATTCTGGGGTTTTCAGTTGGCCGGTGTTCTCCATCAAGCAACACCCGCACCCCCGCCATGTTGATTCCTGTTGGTTTTATTTCTTTAAACTTCTCTCAAACTGCAAATTGCATTTGTGAAGTGAACTTTATCATAGGCACTTAGGCATTTTATGGTGAAGGCTAAGCATTATCTTGAGACTTTTACACACCGGAGAAAACAGATAACATGGAAAATGTAATTCGAATACAACTTGCCCCCTCTGAGTGGCAGAAAAACTAAAGAGAAAAAACTAAAGAGAGGAATGTTATTATCGTCAGTCAGTCAAGGGCTGCAAGCTTTGAGCGCTGAGCCTACAAACCTTCCGATGGTTCTATGATGACATGAAACTGCTGTTGTAGAAACTCTAAAACTAACAAGGGTATTAGCTTCATTGATTTTCTGAAAATGGGAAAGAAAAAAAAAAAAGCGCTCAGCTAAGTCCAGGGAAGAGATTTAATACAACTGTCTTTTAATAATATTAAGTTTCCTAGAATCAATATTTTCTCCCCCTCGTAATATACGATGGGTTGCTACACACCAGTTGCTATGTAGGAGAATGGGAATCAATAGAAGGCTTACCTTCTTTGGAGACTGTTTCAAAGGCCTGCATAATGGAGCATAGATTAGGAAGAATGAAATTGAATTTTAAGTACACTGACATTATGCTGTCATCTTCAACCATGGGAATGAAGATTGTTCTGGGGCCCGTGGGACCCATGAGGCTCAGGGCAAGAGATACCACGTAGAGACTGGCTCACAAAACTCCAGTGACTGTGGCTTCCTCAGGACTGCTTAACAAATGCTAAATCCAGGCCTTTGGGGGCACTCCTAAAAAGTATCTTCAAACACCCCAAGGGTTACTTGATGAGTAGTGTTGAAGGAGTGTTCTTAGTGGCTTCAAAATTATGCTAGATCCGGTCTGTGTTAACTCAAACTCTGACGTTGAACCCCCTTTCTACTTAGCTTTATTTTGTCTTTATTTCAGAAAGTCAAATGGATGTTTCTTAGCTGATAAAAATAACTCTTGATAGACTCACTGAAAATTATTTACAATGTGCTAAAATGACATTTTAAATATCTATGGAAAACACTCAAAAATAGCACAAAAATATCAAAACCTCAAATTTTGAGAGAGGGTAGAGTACATGAGTTTTTTAAGTGTTGTTTAATAGTGTTTTTAGTCTCTTATTTTAAGAGATTGACTTGAAAAAAAAATCTGGAGATTTAATGTGATGTTGAAATTTACCTGTCACTATAAAAGAACGACTTGGATGACCCAGCCATCCCACTCCTAGGTGTTTACCCTAGAGAGATGAAAACTTAGGTTCACGCAACAACTTACACGTGAATGTTTATGCCGCTCTATTAATAATCGCTAAGATGTGGAAATAAACCAGATGTCCTTTACCAGGTGAATGGTTAAACCAACTGTGGTACATCAGTACCAGGGAATACTATTTAGTAATGAAAAGAAACAGACAATAACTTTGATGATGATTCTCAAAGATGCTATGCTGAGTGAAAAACAGCCAGTTTCAGACAGCTGAATACTGTATGGTTCCATTGAGATGACGTTTTCCAAAAAGGTCAGAATAGACCTGGAGAACAGATCCATGCTTGCAGGTGCTGTGAGGTGGGGAGAGGGAGAAAGAATGTGTCCATTAAGGGAATGTTTTAGGTGATGGAGCTGGACAGTACGCTGATTGGGGTGGTGGTTAGGCCAGTCTGTACGTATGAAAATTCGTAGACCTGTACACCAAAGGGGAAAAAGTTGACTTTACCATATAATTTAAAAATGAAAAGATTGCTTATACCTTGACTTATTTTTAGATTTGGAAACAGCTGCACTCAGATGATCATTCTGTAAGAACAGGTGTTCCATACCATAGATGGAAAGGTAGCTACTAGCACTCACATGGATGGGTTCTAGAAGAAGCCCTGTAGTTCAGTAGTTTAGTAGGAAGTTACTTGTGTCTTACTCTCCAATGACTTGAGCATAACCTGCAAGTCCCCCAGTAATTATTATGAACAAGTTGGTATTCTCAGTCATAAGACAGCACCTTTGAATGCTTTATAATTCATAGCATTTTCCCATTTTAGTATTGCCAATTAGGTAGGGCAGGAATTCTCATCAGAGTTTTGTAGATGCGGGAAACTGAGGCATGGGGAAGTTAGGTAACTGGTCTCAAGTCACCAGCTGGTGAGTAGCTGGGACTGATGCCCAAAGCATTTGAATATGGACTGATCTAACTCTAAGGTTTATTTTTAAAATGCTAATTAAAAATTTAAGAAATTTGCACCAGTCTAGCTCTAGGTGATGTCTTGCAAGCTGGAAATCACTGAGACCAATTAAGACATCTTAATGTGTAGTCAAAGAGCCTCGTATCACAACATGCCCCGGAAACAAACAGCATACAACCTGGTCACAGGAGAATAGTATAGGGAATTCCAAATCCTTCCTCATCTTTAAATTTGGGGCTTAGCTGGAGACCTTTGCTAAATGTCTTGAATCTACATTGTCTTACTTTGAAAAAGAAAAAGCAATAAATCGAGGATTTAGCTCTCTGTAACAGAAACGTGGGATGCCAGGGAAACAGATGCAGTGCAGGGAGAAAGTGGACCTTACTGACATTTTAAAGGGACAGACGTGGAAAACGAAGGGGTTTCTGCTGGACCATGTGTGCTCACAGCTCATGCAGTGGGCACTCTGGCTTCAGCCCAGAGATGGGCTGCACCAGCCAGGAAACAGCCTGTTGCACTGTGGGTGCAGCAGCTCCCTTTCTCTAGGAGAGAGTCACTGTTTTGAGCACTTAAATTTGAACTGGAGGCCCAGGAGATTGAAAGGTGGACCTTTATTTACATCCTCTTTTCCATCCTTACAATTCCAGAGCTCTGTGCTTCTAATCTCCTACCTGCAGTCTGTGTGAGGAAGGTGCTAGAAGTTCTGCAGGAGGCCTGGGAAAAAGCCAGGGTCCTGTTCATGGTGCAGAGGAAGTCTGGTTCCGTTCTGAAGAGTGGGTAGCTGACCTGAGAGCCAGTGGAAACAGAGCAAAACAAACAACAAACCAAACCTAATCCCCAAAAAAGGCACTTCCTTTCTTCTTGAGATGGGACACTGTCATCCTCATGGTTCTAAAGTCTAGAAAGGATTGCAGAACTTTTGGCATTCACTAAGTGAGTAGGTGGGAGTATGACCCTGCACCCTGGTGTCAGGGGAGATAGAGCCTTGACTGGCCTCCTTGTTCTCCAAGCCCTAGGTATATGGGTCAGCAGCATGGCTGCCCACCGTTCTTTCACGATGACAGAGTGTCCTTTTGTGCAATTCATATTTTGCAGGGGCAGATAAGAAGACTGACTCTCTTCCTATGAGCATGATGCATGTTTTAAGTCATTTTCCATGCCAACTTCTTGTGATGTGTTGGCGTGCTGGTCAACAAGGAAACAAACTTAGCTGGAGCAGATCAGGGGCCACCCGTGGGTGAGAGAGGTGTCAGCTGAGAGGTGGACAACCCTCGGGTCTGGGAACAAATAGAAAGCCAGCTGATGTCCCCTGATCCTTTACTTAGATCCTCCATCTATGTTGGAATCTCCCATTACTCCATCAGGACACCAGGAAATTTGAAAAGAAGTGAGTCTCCTTCTTGGGATCTTTCTTATTTTCATTTCTGTCCCTCCTCATCTCACTCTGTCCCTTTATCTCACCTCCCCCACCCCAGTTGTCCATTTGTTTCTCTTCCTTTGGGTCTTTCTCTGAAAATCTGCTTTTTAAATTTATCTCTTTCTTCCACTGTAGGTGGTGATTTGCATTCTGAACCCATGGTGTGCAGTAAGGCTTCTCCAAAAAAGAGTCCTCAAAAAGCTCGTAGCATAAAATGTTTCTATCTGGGAAAGAAATGTCAGAATTGTTGATAAGTTTCATGTTTATCAGCATTTTTTCAGGCTAGCGGTCCTGATGGAACCCTTCCAGCCTTTCTTCCAAGTTTCACCTCACTCCAAGTTGCTGCCACTATAGATGAGATATTTGTAATTGGATTCAGGCAGCCTGATCCGTGGAGTTATTACTGTCTGTTAGTCCACAGATTCCAAAATGATGACCTTATAAACATCGAAGCAAGATTAATTATGACAGCACTACATGAAACTTTAACTCAAAAACTGTATATTTGTTTGCTGACTCAGAGCTGAGCCTGACAGCACGAGCTCAGGCCTTTCTCTTACAGAACTCCTGGGGTAGCCTCAGCTGGGCATTCTGACCGCAGCCCCTTAGCTGTCCTTGCTAACAAAGCTTTCCTCCAAATAAAGGGCTTCCCTAATTCAGCCACTTCCCTCTCAGACTGCAAGTGCCACTCTGCTCGCTGGTTCCAGCAGATGACCAGCTGTAGTGAGGGGAGACTTGTGCACAATGGTCCGCCTTCTACTCAGTTTAACATCTTTTAGCTCCTTCTCCAGAAAGCGTCCTTCTCTCCCTATCTTCCAAATGGTGAAAGTATCAGCTTTCCCTATTCGTGGGGAAAATATTACACCAAGATTCGAGTTTCTCTGTGCGTTGACATTTGGGAAAATATGAAAAATGATTACAATACAGTATTGTTTCACTGTACACAGTTTAGTTATAGTTGGCATTCAGTGCCCCAGTGGTTCTGGGGTGGGACTTTTGCTGAAATGAATTAGAGTGGGGAATTATGCAAGGGCAATCTTGTTATTTTAATAGAGCGCACATGGACAGTCAGATAATCTCAGATAACCTCTCCTATTTCTACACGTTATTGCTGTCTCCTCTATCTGTTTTAGTCATTCCATCTCTGACCGCTTTTTGGTACACTCTTTTCTATGCTTTTTGTTATTTTTATTGCTCTTCAGTTTCTCTATCAGTCATTTTTAACGTCATGCATCCATACTGTACTGTCATCTCACTAGGATCTTAAATTCTGAGTGTTAGGAGAGAGTTAGTTCCCTGCTTTTTTCTTTTTTTTTTTTAACATCTTTATTGGAGTATAATTGCTTTACAATGGTGTGTTAGTTTCTGCTTTATAACAAAGTGAGTCAACTATACGTATACATATATCCCCATATCTCCTCCCTCTTGTGTCTCCCTCCCACCCTCCCTATCCCACCCCTCCAGGTGGTCACAAAGCACCAAGCTGATCTCCCTGTGCTATGCGGCTGCTTCCCACTAGTTCCCTGACTTTTAATGGTACTTTTCTGCTAATATATTTGGATGCCACTTTTTTGTTGTGTTAAAATACACATAATTTAAAATTTACCATTTTAACCACTGTAAAGTGTACAATTCAGTGGCATTAGGTACATTCATGATGTTTTGCAACCATCATTACTGTCTCGTTCCAGAACTTTTCATCACCCCGAATGGAAACCTCGAACCCCTTAAGCAATTACTCCCATTGCCTCTTCTCCAGAACCCCTGGAAAACCCTAATCTGTTCTCTGTCTTTATAGATTTGTCTGTTCTGGACATTTCATATCAATGGACTCATACAATACGGTCTTTTTCTAATTTTCTTTTATTGAAGTATAGTTGATTTACAATGTTGTGCTAAATTCTACCATATAGCAAGGTCACTCAGTTATACACATATATACATTCTTTTTCCCATTCTTTTCTGTTACGGTTTATCACAGGATATTGAATATAGTTCCCTGTGCTACACAGTAGGGACTTGTTTATCCATTCTATATATAACACTGATAGTTTGCATCTACCAACCCCAAACTCCCACTCCATCCCTCCCTCCACACCCCTCCCCCTTGGCAACTACAAGTCTGTTCTCTATGTCTGTGAGTCTGTTTCTGTTTCATAGGTAAGTTCATTTGTGTCATATTTTAGATTCCACATATAAATCATGTCATATGCTATTTGTCTTTCTCTTTATGACTTACTTAGTATGATCATCTCTAGTTTACAATATGGCTTTTGCATCTGGTTTCTTTGACTTAGCATAGTGTTTCCAATGTTCATCCACGTTGCATGTTGCAGCAGACATTAGTACTTCCTTTTTTTAAAATGATATTCTTTTTATTTTATTTATTTATTTTTTTTCCTGTACGTGGGCCCCTCACTGTTGTGGCCTCTCCTGTTGTGGAGCAACAGGCTCCGGATGCGCAGGCTCAGCGGCCATGGCTCACGGGCGCAGCTGCTCTGCTGCATGTGGGATTTTCCCGGACCGGGGCACGAACCCGTGTCCCCTGCATCGGCAGGCGGACTCTCAACCACTGAGCCACCAGGGAAGCCCTAAAATGATATTCTTAAATTAACTTTTTTTTCTTTAATGAGTATAATTATGTTGCTTCAGTGTTCAGAGGATGGAAGACGTGAGGACATTTTCTCATCATTCACATGACCAGGTACAGCACTGGGCAGTATTTGATTTTACTCGATACTTGAGCTATCATAATCCATTCGTGCATGGCCCTCTCCCATTTTACTTATTCATTTATTAATGATACATTACAGGCATCAATCGTCTGCACAAGAACTAGAATACTGCCAATAATGTTCATTGACATCCGTCCTCCCCGCTCCTCCTGAGAAGTCAACACTAACTGGCATTGGGATTTTATAATGCTGCTCCTTCCTTGTTTCATTACTACAGTTTCATTACTACGATGTTTGACACGGCCTCCATACCTGTGGGTTCCGCACCTGCAGGTTCAACAAACCGCGGATAGAAAATATTCTTCAGTTAACTTTTTAGTTGAAGCACATTCTATTGCTGACTCAGGACTCATGAGCCCTGTGTTCTCTACAAATCTCTATCTTTCTAGTCTATTTCTTTCCAAAGCATAGCTTGGAATTTATCCTTGGGATCTTTCATTTTGTTAATGAGGTGATGGTGATGATAATGATGAGGATGGTGATGATAACACACACCTTCTTTTGAGTATCTACCATGATGATGGTGATGATGAGACGCACCTTCTTTTGAGCATCTACCATGTAACCGTAACAGTGCTGGGAACTTTACACACAGTGTCAAACTAATCCACAGAGAAGTCATGTTAATGAGAATTTCATACTCATGTGGCAAAAGGGGAAGCTGAGGTGTGGATGAGTTAAGTCCTCATCTGCGATTGAGAAGCAGAGTTGGATTTGTGCCCAGGACCTTCTGTTTCACAGCCCACCTCCTCTCAGGCTCTTGACTTTCCGTGCTTTTTTCAATCTGCTCCAGGTCATAGAATAAAATAAGAGGAACCTAGTTTTCCATCTGGTCTGAAGCCCTTGGGAAGTGGGCTGAGTCAGGTTCTCCAGTGGATCACATGACGTTGGAACTATCAATAACTTTGATGACTTGATGCTTTATGAGGACACTGTCCATAGTCCAGCTGTCTGGTTTCTTCCTTGCACTAGATCCTCCCCTGAGCATTCTTGCCTCTACACATTCTGTGCATTCTTTCTCCTCCCCTTACAGTCCAATCTGTCTTCCTTGCAAAGACAAGCTGAATCCAGTTCCCTCTGTAAAGCTGTCTCCTTCTACTTTAACCAATTCTCATCTCCTTTCTCATGACTCTGATAATGTCCTTATCATACACGATCAGATGACTAATATGGTTTTGTGTGCCCATCTTGCCTCCCCAGGAGACGAAATGCTACTTCAGATCTTAGCCTTCACTAACAAGTCTTCAGTAGATCCCTCACTCTCCACCCCCCCAATCCAGCTTTTAGTTCAAGTTTAGACATAGAATTATACTTTGACATACTTATTGGAAATAACTGGTCAAATAGTAGAATTCAAACCCATACTCTCTCCTCTGTACCAAAGTAGACCAAAGACAGGAATTTAAATACGCAAAGATACAAACATAATGTGGGTTTGGAGAGGAGCTATACTAGAATGAATCTTAGAGAAAGTAGTTTTGGGGACTCAGGAGAAGATTGTTTGATGGTTAGTGTTGAGGATGATCTGCGATGTTTGACACGGCCACTTAGCAGGCAGTTGGGGGCAGATACCTGGGGCAGGTGCATGCTATTGTGTCTTTATTGGGAACCTCTGCTTTCTTGCTAAAATAATTGGACATATATATTGTGTTCCTCCAAACACAGTTTGGGGGATGTTGGTTTAAAGTCGTGTAACCCGATTGCTTCTTTTTTTTTTATAAAATTTTTTTTATTGAAGTACAATTGATTTACAGTTCTGTGCCAATCTCTGTTGTACAACAAAGTAACTCAGTTATACACTCCAACCTGATTGCTTTTGAAGCATGAATTTAGTACTGGAGCTATACTCCTCTAAAGTAGAAGCCTTTCCTGTTTTGGTTAATTTGATATTTATGGAGGAAGCTCATTAACTCTTTGAGGACTTAAGGAGATATTCTATTTGGGTTGGGCATGGACAGATGCCACCAAAACCTCAGTGGCTTAACACAGTAAGAGTTTATTATTATTCCACATGGCTTTGTGGAAGGGCAGTGGAGCTCTGCTCCAAACAGGCATTCCACACCCTCAGTAGTGGTCTTAAAAAGTCCCCTCCCCACCGACTCCAGCCATGCACACACGTTCTTTGACACTCCTCTGATGGAGAGATGGTATCTGTGTCCCCTCTCCTTGAACCTGGGCCAGCTTATTGATACTTCAGCTAATAGCGTATACCTGATGTAATATGTGTGCCTTCCAAGCTGGCTTCAAAAGACCATTTGGTTTCTCCCTTCTTTGCTGGAGCCCTGGGCCACCATGTATGAAATCTGACTGCCTTGATGTTGCCGTTTGTGAGCAAGTCCCCACCACTTAGAGAGTCTACAGTGGGCACTCAAGGTGGCAGTCTTAACCTTTGAATCATCTTCCCCAGCACCAGATATGTGAATGAACAAGCCTTCAGATGATTCTAGACATTAGCCATTGACTTCCCAGCCTCAGATATAATGGAGCATTGACAAGTCATCCTCTTTTTACCCTGTTCAAATTCTTGACCCACAGCATCCATGAATGTAAGTCAATGCTTTTTTTAAGCTGCTCAGCTCTTCTGCAGCATGGTAACTAGAATACCACCTATGACACCATCACAAGGGGCTCAGGACTTACCTTGATAGTGTAAGAGATGACAGGAGAGCTGAGCAACAGCAGTGACATGTTTTAGCCTGGAAGTGACATATATGAAGCCTCATATTTCATTAGCCATGACTAATGACATGGCCAAACTTAATTCCAAGGGTATGGAGAAGTGTAATGAAGACGTCACTAGAAATAGACAAGAACTAGAAATTGGTGAACATCAGTAACATCCACCTCCATAGCTGATAACCTCATGCCTCCTGCTATGGACTGATTGTGTGCCCCCCACATTCATATGTTGAAGCCCTAACCTCCAACGTGATGGTATTCAGAGGTGGGGCCTTTGGGAGGTCATTAGGTTTAGATGAGGTCATGAGGACGGGGCCTTTATGGTAGGATTAGTGACCTTATTAAAAGAGACTCTAAAGAACTTGCTTTCTCCCTTTCTCCTTCTCTCCCCCTCTCTCTCCCTGCCCTGTGAGGACATAGCAGGAAGGCAGCTGTCTACAATCCAGGAAGAGAGCTCCCACCAGAAACTGACCATGCTGGCTCCTTGATCTTGGACTTCTAGACTCGAGAGCTGTGAGAAAATAAAGTTTTATTGTTCAAGCCACTCACTCTAGGTATTTTGTTATGGCACTGAAGCTGACTAAGACACTCCCACACTGCAGATATATTCAAAGACTTATTTCCTAAGTACCCAAGCTGCACAGTGAGTTTGCTGGAGTTTTACACAGCAAAACTATAGACCTCTATATGGTTTATGCTTCCTACTCGTGACACTATTTTATCTGAGGGATGTGCACTCCATGCCGTGGCACGTGTGTTTACAGGTAGGACTCAAATACACACTTCACATTTCTCTGACTTCCTATGTACATTGATGTGCTTGATGAGTTTAGAGAGTCCTAACATTTTGGCAAATGACATGATTTCAACAGATCGATAAATTATGATTTGCGTGCAGCAACTGTCAGCACACAAGAACACCATGACATTCTTCTGTGAGAAGCAGAGTCATGCTCAGCTCCTTCTGGAGGCAGGAACATCTCTACCTACATTCCATTCCCATCCAGTCTCATCGGTCACATCCCTCTAGGCAAAAGAAAAAAAATGCTTTGTGTGCTTAGATAAACCAGGTGAATTTGGGACGCTCGCAATAGTCACCATCAGTGCTGATTGGCCTTGTGAGTCATCGTTAACGTATGATATTTCAAGGGGAAAAAAATCACATTAAAAATGACCCAGCAAGTGGTGAATTGTACCAAACTATAATTTCGGGTACTTGTGATTCACCAGTGATTTCCTGTGTTTGGAACAATGTTATAAATTTCTCAGAGGCTAACGGATGATTAGGAAAGGATTTGCTGTGCTTTGTTTTATTGTAGATAACAGGCCACAGAAATATGATTTTAGTGGGTACTAATGGACTGAGTCCCTTCAAAGGATTAATAAGATTGTTGCCTTTTGGATTGTCTTTAGACGACTGAGATGCTGAGTGCCATTTTTAAAGGAGGAACTCTTCGCTTACAACAGCATTTTATTTTGACGACCAGGTGAATCCTGGGGAGGTCTGTCTGGAGCATCACACGGCGCACACAAGCCGACGTTCTCTCCCCGCTCTGCCTACCAGAGCTCTGTTACCAAAATCAACGATTAATGGTTGAAAGAGTCTGAAAAATGGCTATCCCTTTGACCTTTCTAAGGTTTGTCATTTAGTTGACATACCCATTACCTCAAAAATCAAATGTGTTTGTCTAAACATTATTCTGATGTTTACTTTGGGCACTAAAGGGCAGACAGCTGACCACGGACCCGCTGACAGTGATCAATTCAGCCTCGAATCTTGTCACTTTCCCTGTTTATTCTGCTATCAATCTCCCCTTTGCCTGCCACGTGGCCACTTTCTGCTGCTCAGGCGCTTTTAAAACTAACAATAATCCAATTTAGAATTGATCAATGAAAATGTGTAGTCAGTAAGCAAAATGACAAAGTCTGCATGTAACCGCTGGCCACAGTCAGGAGTTTATTTATTTTTTTATTTTTTATTTTTGCGGTACGTGGGCCTCTCCCGTTGCGGAGCACAGGCTCCGGACGCGCAGGCTCAGCGGCCATGGCTCACGGGCCCAGCCCCTCCGCGGCATGTGGGATCCTCCCGGACCGGGGCACGAACCCGTGTCCCCTGCATCGGCAGGCGGACTCTCAACCACTGCGCCACCAGGGAAGCCCAGGAGTTTATTTTATATGGATGGGGCTGAAGGCAAATTTTAATTAATTAATTAAATGGTAACAACATTTGAGCTTCTTCCCTGTTTTTTTATTGTTTTTTCGAGTCAGATCCTCTAAGTTTTACTGTCTTAGAAATGGGGGAAGTGGGCCCGTTGACTCCCTGCTAGAACCAGTATGTTCTGGAACAGTGCTGCCCCGTGGGCCTTTCTGTGATGGTGGGAATGGTCTAGACCTGTGTTGTCCGAGGTGGCAGCCACCAGACACCTCTGGCTGAACTTGAACTATGGCTTGTGCAAAAGAGGAACTGTATTTTAAGTTTTATTTAATTTTAATAAATTTAAAGTTAACGTTAAATGGCTTTATGTGGCTAGTGGCTACAATTCTGGATGGTGCAATTCCAGAATGTTGACATTTTTTATGATGAGATGAGGTCTGCTGATGTGGTTTGGATGTCATACTGTCTAGACACTGTGTATCAGGAGGTCACAGTTTCTGGCCTGATCCAACACGGCTACAAACCAGGCAAGAGAAGTTCAGGGAGATATTCAAGTCTTCCTTGTGTCCTAAAGGCAACGTCATGTTTGACCAGGGCTCCTTGCCTGGTCCATGGGAGCAGGGCTCCCAAGAGGGCCTGGAAGCTGCTCTGCATGGCTGGCTACTCCCCAGCAGAGGGGAGAGCTCCAGCAAGAGAAGGTGCAGGACTGGTGCAGGAAGGCTCCTAAAAGTCCCCCAAGGCAAGCCCCGTTCTCGGCGGCATCCCAGGTCTGGTGTCCAAGACAGAAGGGTGCATTTCGTTCCCAGTGCCAAGTGGCTCCTGGGTTCTGGATGTGACCAGGGAGCCACTGTTTTCTGGCTCCCAGATTGTCTGGGCTCTTGGACCTGCATCCCTTCTTTCCCTCAACCTCAAACTCCATTTTTGCCAAATCCAACAGTGGGGAGTCATTTGATGAATTTATTAGAGCAATTTGAAAAATCATTTCTTAAAATTATCTGCAAATGTTACGTTCAATGAGCAAACAGTTTAAAAACTAATTGCTAATGAGATTAGAAGAACATATAATATTGGGGGGTCTTTTTAAAAACATGAAATCAACTTAGCTTTTATCTCTAGGCAGATATATATCAAAACCTAAATTAGAATTTTTAAAAAACTGTATCACTTATTTGAATTTCAGAGCTTATGGGAGAAGTTATGAGCAAGTAGAAACACTTTATGAGGGTTATGGGGTGATCCATGGAGATTTAAAATGCTTTACCAGGGCTTCCCTGGTGGCGCAGTGGTTGAGAGTCTGCCTGCCGATGCAGGGGACGCGGGTTCGTGCCCCGGTCCGGGAAGATCCCACATGCCGCGAAGCGGCTGGGCCTGTGAGCCATGGCCGCTGAGCCTGTGCGTCCGGAGCCTGTGCTCCGCAACGGGAGAGGCCACAACAGTGAGAGAACCGTGTACCGGTAAAAAAAAAACCAATAATATAAAATAAAATAAAATGCTGTACCAGATAACTATTGTCTTAGAAGGAAAGAGGTCTGGGTATTCTAAATTTGTAATTCTTGTGTTATTTACATACTGACAACAAAAAAAATTAAAAACAAAAGCCAGTTTTTATTTTAAAAAAATGGAAAAAATTTATTTCCTGAAAATTTTCAGTAGGAAAAGAGTTTAATTGGGGGCATTTAAAAATTAGTTTTTAATGAAGCTTTATGTGACAAACTGTAAGAGTTTGACAATGACAACAAAAGGATATCTTATAATTAAAACAAACAAATATCTATCCATCTATCTATTATCTATCTATTTCAGCCATGGTTTCACTATCCAAAGACAGACACTGTGAATATTTTTTTGTATTTATATCTAATCTTTATTCTATTTGTTTTCATTCTAAACGGAAAGATCATGTATATACTATTTCTATCCTACTCTTTTTTCATTTAACGTTGTAATGCTTATATTTTCCATAGATTGCATATTCTTTAAAAATATAATTTTTAAAAGTTACATTATAATTAATGAAGTGAATATACACAATTTATGTAAAAACTGTGTTTGTATCTGGTATTTAGATTACTTCTGATTTTTTTTCTTTTCCTTTTATAAATAGTGCTTCTGAATATTCAGAATTATTTTCTTAGGCTCCATTCTCAAAAGTGGACTTACTGAGTTAGAGTATAAACATTGCAAGGCTCTTTGCCAAATTGCTTTCCAAAAGGATTATACCAAAATATCAGCAATATTCGAGAGTACCTTTTTCACAGTCCCCTTATCAGCAGTGGAAATTATTATTTTTAAAAAAATCTTTGCTAATTTGATAGGGGTCAAAGGTTACTTCATTGTTGTTTTAATGCCCCATTCCTTGATTACTAGTGAAGGAAAACATTTTCCACACATTTGTTGATTAGTTATATTTCCTTTTTGGAAATTGCCTATTCACATCCTCTGTCAGTTTATCCATTGGAGCTTCAGTATTTTAAAATTCAATTTGATTAAGCTTTTTATATATATAATGATATTAATACTTTGTCTAGATAGTATTTCCTGTGACTGTTTTTCCCCAAATATGATGTTTGCCTTTTAATTTTGTTCTATTTATTTATTTTGATTGAAGAGAAGCTTAAAATTTAAACTTAGCAACATATAATAATGTTTTCATCTTACTTTTAGTAAATTGTACCTCCTCCAATGATGGTAAATTAAAAAAGTTTTTTCTTCTTGATTTCTTACATATTGATATTTTATATTTAATTTTAAAGTTCCCTTGGAATTTATATTGTTTGGTGAATGATTTTAGGTGAGAATCTAAATAGATTTTTTTCATCAAATAATCAATTGTTCCAGGGGGATTTATTTATGAAATAACTTACCCCTTTCTCATTTATTTAAAATATTTCTTTTACCATACATGTTAAATATATATGCAGTAAGATAGCCAGTTCCTTGACTATTGTGTTCTGTAGATTTCCAGAATTTCAATATTTTATATACTATCGATTTATACCCTTGGTCACAATTGATACCATTGGTATCAATTTATACCATTGGCTGACAGGTCCAGAATACTCCCGGTCATTCTTTTTCAAAAAACTGTTTTGGTTTATTTTACTGTGTGCGTGTATGTATATGTGCACATCACAGGAAGAATGAGTATCGATTATTGACTTTTTTACTGACATATTTTGAGTTTTACTTTTTCCAAAGTCTTCCCATCTCTCAAGACCAGGTCAAATCCTACAGCCCACAGGGCCTTTCCTGACCCTTCTTAGTGGGAAGGAATTATTTCCTCTCTTACTTCTGTATGTCTTCACCTGTCCTTCTCTTACAGCATCTTTATGTGCTGCCTTGTATTCTAATTATTTGTGGACAGATCTTACTTTCATCTAGTTATATGTCTGTACGGGCTGAATAATGGCCCCTAAAGATGTACACGTCCTAATCTCCAGAACCTGTGAATGTCGTCCTCCATGGCAAGAAGGACTTTGTAGATGTGATTAAGTTAAGGACCTGGAGATTCAGAGATTATCCTGAATTATCCAGGTGGCCCCAAATGTAAACCTAAGGGGGAGGCAGAAGGGGACTTGACCACTGTGGAGGAGGATGTGATGAGACCACAGAGGCAGAGATTGGAGTGATGCTGTCAGGAGCCACCAGCAGCTGGAAGAGACAAGGGACAGCTTATCCCCTGGAGACTCCAGAAGGAACTGGCCCTGCTGACACCTTGATTTGAGTCCCTTAAGACTCATTCTGGATGTCTGACCTCCAGAACTGTTAGAGAATAAATCTGTGGACTGTTTTTGCTATCAGTTTTTGAGCCTCTAAGTTTGTGGTGATTTGTCAAGAACCCAGTTGCAAGTGAATACTGCTATTCCCCACATCCTAAAGGCAGTAATAGACTCACCCAGGGCACTGTTCAAGTGGACGAATTGTCCCCTGTGGGGGGATCAGAGCTGGAGGTGTCCAAGCCTTACCTGAGGAACGATGCTTAGAGAGTGGATTCTGGTTGTGTTCTGCTTTTTCGAATTTGATCCAGCTCCGGGGCCAGGAGCGGCACTGACTGCACACGTGATCCTTCTTCTTCTGGGGCCATAGCTTCACATGTCAGTCTTGTTTCAAGTGAGATGCTGTTTAGCTCAGCATCTATCAGTCTCTGTGAGCTGAGTTCAAAGTCACTGCGGCCATGAATTCTACTTTAAAGAAGTTATTTCCAGGGTTACTGATGAAAGCCACAAATTAAAAAGAAATGAGTTCAAGAGAGACGTTTGAATGACTAAATTGATATGTTTTCACAAACATTCCTACTTTCAGCTTTCTTATTGTATAAAGTGAATATGAACATATATTATTGGAGTTCGGCAATGGTATTGCTTTATACAGTACATATTTATTTAAACATAGGCTTTTTATTTTTTTTATTGGAGTATACTTGCTTTACACTGTTGTGTCAGTTTTTGCTGTACAGCAAAGTGAATCAGCTGTATGTGTGCATATATCCCCTCTTTTTTGGATTTCCTTCCCATTTGGGTCACCACAGAGCACCGAGTAGAGTTCCCTGTGCTATACAGTAGGTTCTCATTAGTTTATCTATTTTATACATAGTAGTGTATATATGCCAATCCCAAGCTCCCAATTCATCCCACCCAAACATATGCTTTTTTAAAAAAACTTGATTTAATTTTTCAGTGTCTTTGTGAGTAGGAGAAATATTATACACATTCTCCAGAAAAGAAAAGAGGACTAGCAAGGTGGGCCATTTATCCAACATTTTACCCTTTTATTTATTAAGATTTTGAGGGTCTGCAAAATGCTCGACATTGTGTTAAGTTTTTAGTGATTTGAAGTTGAGTGAAACACAGTGCTGACCTTGAAGGGTGTTGCCATCTAGGAAACAAACAATTACAGTACATTTGGAGAGGGACTCCGTTAGCTGGAGGGATCACGGAAGGATGTGTTGGGTTTCAATCCTGGTTGCACATTAGAATAACTCCTAGGAGTATAAAAAATACTCAGCTGCAGACCTCACCCCAGATGATGTGAATCACACCTTTGTGTCAGAAACTGGAATCCGTTGGGGAGACAGATAAGGAGGAGAAAGCTGTAACACAGAGGAAACTTCTTTAAGCTTTAAGGGGTTGGGATTAACATACGCACACTACTATATATAAAATAGATAATCAACAAGGGCCTACTGTATAGCACAGGGAACTCTACTCAATACTCTGTAATAACATATATGGGAAAAGAAACTGAAAAATAATAGATATATGTATATATATAACTGAATCACTTTGCTGTACACCTGAAACTAACACAACATTGCAAATGAACTATACTCCAATATAAAATAGAAATTAAAAAAAGAAAATTAATATCCCAGCCCCCCCCCCCCAAAAAAAACAAAACAGAAACAGACTCACAGACATAGAAAACAAACATGTTTACCAAAGGGGAAAGGTTGGGGGGAGTGATAAATTAAGAACTTGGGATTAGCAGATACACACTACTATATATAAAATAATCAACAAGGACCTACTGTATAGCACAGGGAACTCTACTCAATGTACTTTAATAACCTATATAGGAAAAGAATCGATATATGTATATGTATAGCTGAATCACTTTGCTGTACACCTGAAACTAATACAACATTGTAATCAACTATACTCCAATATAAAATAAAAGTTTTTAAAGTTTAAAAAAAAATAAAAACTATTCAAATGCAGACCTCACCCCAGATGATGTGAATCACAATCTGTGTTGGAAGCTGGGATCAGCTGGGGAGACAGAGGAGGAGAAGCCTGTAACCCAGAGGAAACTTCATGTATACATAGGGCTTCAGGGGGCAGCAAGCAGGGTGCTGACTTAACATAGGGTGCATCGTCCCCGGGGTCCCCACTCTGGTGGGCTGCAGGGTTATTGGAAGGAACCCTGGAGAAGGGATTTGTGGAAGGGAGATGGGATTTGTGGAAGGTGTACCGTTTGCTGAGTGCCCCTGTGTGCCATGCGCTGTGCTGGGCTTTTCACAAATTCTCTTTTAGTTGTTGTAAGACTTTTTAGTTATGTGTCATTATCCCAATTTTACACATAAGGAGTCCAAGGCTTGGGTGATTGGGAAGCTTCCTCAGGATCACAGAGGTGGTAAGTGACAAAACAGGGAGCTTACTCCTGATGCAGTGTTGTTTCCATTTACTGTGCGCTTTGCATAATTGAGGCATGGCTAGAGGTAAATATGGTAAATAGTGGAAGAAATGCCCAGCTCCAGCTCTGGGGGCTTTACTAGGAACTTTGATCTTCAAGTTGAGTCTGTTTACCCGTTGGGGATGGGAGAGAGGTGGGGAGTGGCATCCAGGAAACAGACAACCAGTGCACAGGCTCAAATGAATGAAGCAGAAACGGCCTTTGTAGAGGTATCCAAACAATCTGTTAAGCCTCAAGCATGGAGTGATGTGAGGTGAAGAGAGGAGAAAAATCTGTTTTGTGAATTATTAATCCATGTGTTAATAACAGTGTGTTAAGACTCTAATTGACCTCACTTTGAAGAAATTCTCTGTATTGGAAACTATTGTATGCTACCACTTGTTGTAACAAAACTTTTGGGTAGAAATACTACATTTTGATATTCTAGCTAGTCAACAGAGTTTTTCCACACGACTTACTATGTAGGTTTTCCCTAGCTCATGTAGACTCGTGACTGGGTGATATCAGAATGAACCCTTCAGCTTAGAGACTTGTTCCTTTTAACTATTTTAGGGTAGATTAGGGGAAACTGCAAATATGATTACCTTGAGGGATGTTCTATTTAATTGCCTTTTTTTTTTTTTTTTTTTTTTTTGCGGTACGCGGGCCTCTCACCATTGTGGCCTCTCCCGTTGCAGAGCACAGGCTCCGGACACACAGGCTCAGCGGCCATGGCTCACGGGCCCAGCCGCTGCATGGCATGTGGGATCTTCCCGGACCGGGGCACGAACTCGTGTCCCCTGCATCGGCAGGCCGACTCTCAACCACTGCGCCACTAGGGAAGCCCCTAATTGCCATTTTCTTTGCCCAATTTCAATAGTTAGTCTGATGGGATGAAAGTCCTTGCAAAAGGAAAGTTTGTATAAATTAATATAAGGGAATTCCGTATTTATATGAATAAGTATTTTATTTTCTCATAGAAAAATATGAACAAATCTTAAACTCTCTGGTTCCAACCAGCTTTACCATTCAGAGACTCTATAGTCATTATTTTTTTACTATAATCCTTTGTTATTTTCAACTGACTTCCCTATATTTTGAACTCTTGAGTCCTTACTTTTCACCCTGAATTGTCAGTCTGGATGATATTTGACTTGTGGACTCTGGGTAGTAAACCAAACCTTAATTAATCTCAATACAATTGCCCTAAACTCCATTTTATTTTTTACTTTCTATTGTTGTTTCAGATAAAATCCTGGTATATTTATTTGATTCTTTTTTTTAAAACTGAAGGAGTTGATTTACAATATTGTGCCAGTTTCAGGTGTACAGTAAAGTGATTCAGTCATACATATAGTTATATTCTTTTTCATATTTTTTTCATATTTCATATTCTTATTCATTATAGGTTATTACAAGATGTTCAATATAGTTCTCTGTGCTATACAGTAGGACCTTATATTTAACTATTTTATATATGGTAGTTTGTATCTGCTAATCCCAAATCTACAGTTATTTTAAAATCCACACATATACACAAATCTCTAAGTACACACTTATATCCCACTCAGTGGAGGTCAGATTGTTGTTAGGATAATAACCTCTCATGGGGATACTCTCCCCCATGGCCTGGTCAATACATTTATACAATGTAATTAAACCATATCACTTCCGTGACAGGAAATTGATGACCTTTTAATTATTTCAAGATAACTGAATATGTAATCATTTTCTCCTTTAACTGGGAGAGAAGAGTATATTTTGAATAAATTGAAAGGACTACAAATACTTATTTTGTGTGTATGCTGTACATTTGTGCTCTTTCCACAAGATATCATTTTGGAATGCTTTTCCCAGGATTTGGGAAAACAATTTAGAAAAGCCCATGTTAAAAATAGGAGATACACTACCAAATGTAAAATAGGTAGCTAGTGGGAAGCAGCTGCATAGCACAGGGAGATCAGCTGGTGCTTTGTGACCACCTGGAGGGGTGGGATAGGGAGGGTGGGAGGGAGATGCAAGAGGGAGGAGATATGGGGACATATGTATATGTATAACTGATTCACTTTGTTATAAAGCAGAAACTGACACACCATTGTAAAGCAATTATACTCCAATAAAGATGTTGAAAAAAAATAGGAGATTAATAATTTAGTCAACAGTGTTTAAAAGGTGCTTGATGATTATTGGAATTAAGAAAGATCTACCAATACTACCCTGAATTTTCATGTGGTGTATAAGCTCACAATAAATTTTAAGACTGTCTGGTGGGAAATATACGGCAAGTAGCTCTTTAAAAAATTAGACTGAGGCCTGCTCATAACATCAGAGTTGGCTAATTCCCATGAGGAAGATTGAGTTACCACACACTTTTATTGTGGGACATTTTGGGTGACAGAGTGCGATGGACAATTATAGGGTCCGTATTATCCAAACCAAAAACCAAAACCCAACCTGTGACAGGTGTGCAGGTTTCTATGGGAATAATGGACCCTAATACTTCAAATCACAATTATTTCACACATTGGGACGACATAGCTTTGATATTTTTAGTATAACAGATTTTCCCCATTAAAAAAATAAATTTTATAATTCCCTTGAATAAAAAAATTCTCAACCTCTACACTATGTGTATAGGTGACTAAAAAAAACAAAAAAACCAACAAAGAAACCCAACCTATCCCAACGGGGCATTGTCTTTCCAATCCAGTACAATAAAACTTCTTTGTCTCTCCTCATAGGCCAGAAATGTGGAAAACACCCTTTCTCACCATCTTCCATTAAGAGAAAAGAGAATTTGTGTTACTACTTGGAAAAACCAACTGCTTAATCTTCGAATGAAATACCAGTCAGTAAAATTAATGGAGAGTGGGACAATTTCACTAGAAACACCCCACGGTGAGTGCTTTTGATTTATTGGACGTATTAACCGTATAAATTATACCTAGAAGCAGCTCTTTACTAGATATATTTTATAGCTAAATTAATATAGTGACTTCCACATGTTACATTTAAAATTTTCCTTTCTTTAAAAACTATGGCAGTCGTGGTCTGAAACATGTCATCAGTCAGGACTTTTCTTTAATAAACAATTTGGAATCTTATAGATCTTTTTCCTTAATTTTGAAGAGACCATTAAGGATAGTGTTAAGATGGTGTGACACAACTCCCTGATTTTTTATGATGATGACTATATTTGGAGTATAAATCCTTTGTGAAAAAAATACAGGCAGGTTGCTATTAAACTCCTCACGAACTGGTTGGGTGAAGACAGAGTGGTAACTAGTAAACAAACCCTCTGCCTCTTTAAATTCCACAATCAGAACATAAGGTTCTTGAGGACAGGGGCAGATCAGGGTTTTTTTAAAAAAATTACTATTAGAGCAACAATGACCAGCACCTAGTACATATATAGGAGGCCCTTGATTAAAATACTCTTACTTTGTCAATAAACCTTTCTTGAAAGTATGACACTATGCCAGGGCCTGGGGTTTCAAAATCGACAAAACAAGGACTTCTGTTTTTATGAAGCCAAAAGTTGAGTAGAGGAGATATCTATTATCTAAGGAAATATGCATAAGAATATTTATACACTGGAAAACAGGAGAGGAAAAGGTAAGTAGTCACCTGGAAGTGATATTTGAGTTGGGTCTTGAATATGTGCATAGATATTTATAAACAAACAGCAAAACCGTTGAGGTTTATTCACACTTTTCTGGCTTCCTCCCTTGAACCGGTTTGTTTTATGAACCAAGAAACTTTGATGCTAATGAATTTCTCCATTTTCTTCCAGTCACCCACATTTTAATGGCAGACTCCTTTTTTTTTTTTGTCATGAAAATAGCTGCATTCAGTAGTTTAAACTTTACCGGAATTAAAATGTTAGTGAAATAAGCACAGAGGTCTTCTTTGAACTTTCCATTGTTTGTAGCTTTGAAGTGGTCAATGCAGAGGAGTAATGTTAAGAAACATGAATGAGTCGGAACGCTGGTTAAAATGGATTGAAACATCATTTTATTCTGAGCTGTAAATTTCTTGATGAAAAAAATTATTTCAACTGACCTTATTTCCTATGTATATATATCAAATGACACCTGAATCATGTTAAGGCCTTAACCTTTTCCCATTTCCTGTTGTAAAACTACCTGAATCTGACATCTTTTTAAGTGGAGTTAAAACTGTTTTCACTTATGATGTCAGAATTCAGATAATGCCCAAATTGATGCTTAGCGATCTGTGTTTTAAACGTCTCATTTTCTAAGATGTCTTCTCTTATTTTAAGGAAGAATAGAATTGCATGTTTGGGTCTCTCTAGAATTAAAACTAGTCACTGATTACAATATTCCCTGTCGATTATTTGAAGCCTATAGTCTAGGTGACACAAGAGGCGAATTCATTGTAAGCCTTCAGCCAGATACTGAGTCTCAATTCAAGAGCTGGGGCAGTACAGAGGGATACTGAGTATCAAGAGCCGGGGCAGTACAGAGTGTAGATGGTGTTTATGCTCCAACACTGGGTGCTCAGGGCTCCCTACGGACTCGCTTCCCCACCATCCCCTAAATGACCTTGGCTCTAAGGGATAGGGTCTCCTCACTATTTTCCCAAACTATTTTCTCAAATACCTGCCATGGCTTGTGGCCTATTCTTGTGTCCATTTATTAATTCTTCATTCAAACAATGATGATGAGCCCCTATTGTGTGTCAAGTACTCTCCTAGGCTAAAGCAGTGAAAATCAGATGGATTTCTGGCTTTCGAGGAAACAGACTTAGGAAAGTAAACCAAGAAGAGACAAAGAAAATTTCAGGTTGCAATAAGGACAATGGAATAACAAGATAAAATAAAATAAAATAAAATAAAATAAAATAAAATAAATATAGTAATGTATTGATAATAAAGAAAGGGGGCAGCAGGAGAGGGGTTTACTTTAGACCACATGGCCAGGGAAGGCTTGCCTGAGATGGTGATAAGGGAACCAGCAGGGTTCTGGGGAAGGAGAATTCTGGGTGGGGGGAATCATGGGAGCAAAAACCCTAAGGCTTGTAGAGGAAAAGGAAGAAGTCCAGTGCCACTGAAACCTGAAAAGAGAGGGACCAGTAATGCAAGGGGAGGTGGACGAGGGCCGGTTCTCATGAATAACTCTAATTTTATATATTTTAAAATAAGAGGTTTTATTATTGCTTAGTTCCGGCAAGGTCAACTGATTAGGAGAATATTACCATTGTAAAGACAGGTTGTTATACTCGAGGATGCAAGCAGAAGGAACATGGCCCGACTTCTTGCCACAATGGACAAAAGAATGGGTGAGGCAGGGTAAACAGGTTTAAGATTGATTACTTTGAATAATTTCAGGAGGCTCTGGGGCATAGGAGCTGTCCTTAGGTGTTTGGAATGTGACCCTGGAGCGATTGGGGCAGGTGGATAGTGTCCTGATATGTGAAAGCCTGATAAAGAAGGAGTTAGGTGTGTGGGCTCTGGATTGGTTTACGTTTGGAAGGCACCCTCAGGGATGAGTTGTTTACTATCTTTGGGAATTAGCTAACCCTGTGGGGTGGGGCAGTCCCTCTAGGAGCAGCAAGACCTCCTAATGTCAAAGCATCAGAAAACAAGAGACACAGCTAATACATACAAAATGTATACCAGAGTATTGAAAAAGTTTATGAAACTAGCATAAGCTTGAGCAAACCTCACAGGAATGAGGATGAAAAATGACAATGCAAATGTACTCACGAACATAGATGCTAAAATCATAATAACATATCATTTGTGAATTATGAAAGTTTTTTTCTTTCATAACAGTCTATGCATTTAGCTTATATTTCCTTGTACTTGCTAGAATTTCCACTAAAATTTTGATAGAAATTATAACATGCATTTGATTCTTGTTCCTGACTCCCAAGGAGAGTTTTTAACTTTCATCATAAAGTATATTTGCTACGAATTTTCTTTACAGGTTATGAAAGTCCCTTCGTATTCCTAGTTTGTTAAAGGTTTGTGGTTTTTTTTCACATAAATGAGCATTGAAGTTTATCTAATCATTTTTTCTGCATCTATTGGAAGGACCATATGATGATTTCATGTTTAATCTGTTAATGCAGTTAATTATATGAATTTTCTAATATTAATCCAACTTTGCCTTCCTAGGATAAACCCAAATTTACCATAATGTATTTTCCATTTCTATACATTACTAAATTTAGTTTGCAAATAGTTTGTTCAGGATTTTGTACCTGATAAGTGAATTTGATGTATCATTTCTTTATTTTGTAATGCCCTTGAAGATTTTGATATCATGATTAAGCTGGACTTTTTCTGTTCTCTGAAAGGTTTTGTGTATGATGGATGTCATTTCTTCCTTACATAGTTAAAAGAGATCACAGGTGCAGCCATCTGGACCTAGAATTTTCTTTGTGGAAATATTTTTATTTACAGATTCAATTTCTTAGATAAATATAGAGCTATTCATATTTTCTCTTTCTTTTTGTGTCAGCTTTGGTAAGACATGATTGTCAAGGAATGTGTTCATTTCATATAAATTGTCATGTTTACTGTCATAAAGTTTCTCATAATATCTTTTAACCATATTTTTAATGTCTATTTCTTGAAGGATGAGATGAATGTTCCAGATAAACCACATGCAAAGTCCTGGTGGTAAAAGAAGTACAGCATTTGGGGAAAGCAAATCTATCATATGAATCTAAACACAGCACCAGAGTGGGTATTTTGAGATATTTTTAATAATTAGGAAAGAATAACGACAAAAATCATGGT
Source organism: Tursiops truncatus (assembly GCF_011762595.2). NCBI lineage: Eukaryota > Metazoa > Chordata > Mammalia > Artiodactyla > Delphinidae > Tursiops > Tursiops truncatus. The sequence goes on along the minus strand of NC_047037.1, from coordinate 134,598,837 downwards.
CTTTGCCTGAAAAGAATTTGTTGTCAGCTTACATTGAGACATGGCTTATATATATTCGCATTTCAAGAGGGCACATATGAGACTGTATGTATGTATGTCAAGTGCTTTGCAGTGGATTTCAGATTGCGTACAAAAGTGCCAAAGGAAATGCCAAATAAGGGGGAAATGAGTTAATATTTTTAGGTTGTTTAGAATATGATCACCTATGTTTTATGCATGTTTAGGTCAAATATATCCTTTGTAAAATATAAGCAATGTCTGCCTCTCCTAAGAAAATTTGATTTAAACTTGTACCCAGAAGCCTGTATGTGCATGCCACTCCTTGGTGTGTTTTCTTTTGGCCAGTGGGCACCTGGATCTCTTTTTATTTTTTCAAAACATTTTTTCTTCCTCTCTGAAACACTAAGCTAATAGTTTAGTAATGTAATAAAACTCAAAACAATTTTCACCTGCATCTTTGGCATAAATCAATTAAATTAGGCACAAATATTGGTGTTTTAGAGATGAAAAAGAATTACCCAGTAGTGCTGATATGGGGGTACTGGTAATCTAATGAATAACATACATTTCCTTTCAGCTTACTAGCTGAAAGGAAATGATTTATTTTACAGAAATAAGTTAGCCTCAGTGTCCTGAGCATTGAATCTCATGTCTGGCTCTTACATCTAGAATTAAAATAGAAAGTTTAACATTTTTTTAACTTATAAATTTCTTTTTTATAATCATAGAAAGCTAGGCATCACAGCCTCTAAAGTATGGAAAGGTGCAAGAGTATTTCTGAACTTTTCTTACCTTACAAAGATCGTCAGGACGGTGTCCCCCTTGCTGTTTTCTTTTTTTGTTTTTTGTTTTTTTGGGTTTTTTGGGGAAGAGCCTTGTGTTGTCAGAGATAAGCAAAGCAAAGTTGTTGATTAGAGTATGGAGAAGTTCTCTTTGGGAAGTACACTCTGTTTTGTAAGTAAGGCTGGTCAGACAGAAATTAGAAGGAAGTCAAGTCATTTCTTTTCTTTTTGACTCTGCATCATTGGTCTGTGTCCTGGGTGCCATCATTAGTGGCCTTCCTTGGCCCTCAAAGTGCTGAGGGATAATAACAATGAACATGGAATAAATAATCATTCAAAGATGAAAGCAAATAAAAACAATTTAATACAAATGCTAGATGAATTTACTGTTCAGAGATCCTCACTAAAATAACTCTTAATGAATGTACTTGGGGAAAAGAAAATTGAACCCAATAGGAAGGTGTGGACTCCTAGAGAGGCCTGTAGATGGGGCTGGAAGAGGTATAGAAAGATCTTTAAGGGACGTCCCATCTGGCATTTCATCTTGATCTTTATAACAATGGCTATTGGGAGCATTTAAGCATGGAGAGACAGCTCCACTACCTGCTGAATAGTGGTTGGAAGACAGCAAGATAGGAAGCAAAAAGATGGGTTAAGAGGGTGTAGAGGATTTTCATACAGGAAGTGATGAGGACATCCACCACGTAGTGGAAATGGGTTTTAGCACTGTGGAAACAGAAAAGAAGGACCTACAAGTATGTCAGGGTGACTGGATATGAGCCATGAAGCTGTGATAGTAGTTAAGGATGACTCAAGTCTTCCCCTTAAGTTGTTGGTGGTGCCATTGGCTGGGGGAAAGAAGGGTTTGTAGGAAGCAGTTTGGGTTTGAATACTGAGAGGCTTACAAGGCATCTAAGTGGAGATGGGCCTCTTCAAACCCCAATATTGTGGTGTTATTACATGTTTTAGAATTTTTTCAATCTGATGGTTTTATGATATTCTGTCTCTCTCTTCCTCCCCCAACCATTAAATTGTATTCCTCTGATTGCTAGTGAAGCCCAGAACTTTTCATTGGTTTATTAATCATTCTGGTTTACTCTTCTGTCAGCTGCCTGTGAGCTGTCTTTAGCAGACGTAATAGTTTGCTTACCCAACCAACATTTCCCTCCTTTCTTTCTTATTAAAAGTGTCCTGATTTGGTTGAGGTGTGAGGTGGCAATGTCCCAAGAAATGACGGCAGGTCTTCCCTAAGCTCCTACAGATAAGCAATGATTGGTCATCTGTCCCATTTCTGGCCAATAGGACCTACAGGAAAATCTCCTTTGCAGGTATTTGTGCTGTCTTTTCCAGTATTGGGCTTATAGATTTCACTCTGTTTATGGTGTCATACAAAGGTTTTTAATTTTAATGTAGCAAAAAATGTATCATTCCTTCTTTCCTTGTCATCTTTTGTCTTGGTTTAGAAGTGATTCTCTATCCTGAGGTTCTAAAACTATTCTCTATTTTTTCTTCCATAAATGTTAAGTTAAAAAAATCTTTAGATTTTAAATACATCTGGAATTTATTTTTGAATCTGGCATGAGGCAAAGATGTTTTTACGAATGTGTAGTCAGTCAGCCCAGAACATTTTTTGAATAGTTCATTCTTTTTTTCTGGTTTATATTAGCACCTCTCTCATATATGAAGTGCACATGGATATGTTGGTCTGTTGTAAATTTCCCTAATCTGTTCATTTGGTCTATTTTTCTACCAATATTTCTTTTCTCTAATAAGTTGTAAGCTCTCTTGAACTTTTTTTTATGTAAATAATTCTTTAGTCTACAAATAATGACAATTTTATTTCTTCATTTCCAATGCTTATATCGATTATTTCTTTTTCGTGCCTTATTGTGCTGGCTAGGATTGCTGATACAATTTTAGATAAAAGCAGTGAGAGTAGGCATTGTTTCTTGTTCCTGACTTGTTTTGGTTCTTTTAAGGGAATGTTATTAATTCTTCACCATTGTGTATGATTTATGTTGATTCCATTGATCAAGTTAAAGGGGTTCCTTCCATCCTTAACTTGTTTAGGGTATTTGTTTTGTTATCCAGAAAGGTATTGAATTTTACTTTTGTGTTTTTCTGAATATTTTGATAATCATATAGCTTTTCTCCTGTAATATGTTGTGAATTATATTTGTAGATTTTCTAATGTTAATCTAATCTGTAGTCCTGTGATAAGCCATACATGGCCATGATGTAATTATTTAATAGCCTGCTGGATTTAGGTTACCATTGTTTTATTTAGAATTCTTGCATTAATGATCATAAGATGGATTGACCTATAGCACTTTTTTCTTTTAATGTCCTTGTCCAGTTTTGGTGCCTAGGTTATACCAGCCTCATAAATTTAAGTGGGGAGCCCTCCCTGGAATCATTTGTATAAAAGAGGACAGTTTGTGGAATATACCTGCAAAATCATCTAGCTCTTCACAGTCTGTCTTTAGCATTAAGGACCCTCCAGGCAAAGGGACCCACTCTATTGTTAGCTCAGTCTTCTGTCCTCAAGCTCTGGACTGGGCTACATGGAGTCCAACTCCCTCCTTTTACCTCATCTTGAGAGACTCTTGGCTTTGACCTCCATTTTCCTCACATGGGACTAATAAAATAGCAGGAATTTCAAGAAATGAAGCAACTATATTAGGGAGAGACACAAAAAGAAGTGTGTGGAAGTAAGAACTTTTAGTATCTTTTCTCTTCCCATGCTAGTGGGGAAAATGGAGGCTCCTACCATAGTTAAGAATGTGTAGATAACATGCTGGATAAAACCTTGTCTTAATTTCTCCCTAGGTTTCTATTTTTCAGGGAATTTGGATAAATTCCAATTTGCAGGCCCTTTGGAAAAAATCTAAGTCACATGTTTATTTTTTAGCTTAAAAAAATATGTGTCTGATTTTGAGCCCTTCAAGGACATTTTTCTTCTTTGAATCCACCCCTGAGCACAACGCCTGGTGTATCACAGGTGCTCAGTAAGGAACTGTCTGTTTGAAGATGTTTGTTCTTCTACAAATAACTTATAAAATCAGTGTCAAAATCAGGCCAGACAACGACTATTATATCTTCAGGGAAGGAAGCTCATTTTATTTCTGCTTGAAACTAAAAGCCCTCAAACCAATAAAATGATGGAAAATGGAAGTTTTTTAGGACATCATTAATTCCTACTATTTGATCACTTACATGGGTATGTTGATTTCCAATATTAAAATGGTCTTTTAAAAAAATATTTTGCTTGCATTCACTGCCTGCATTTCTTATCTTGGCCTTTTGGTGTCATTCTTAGATTAATCTGAAAAACATATTAAGTAAGGGTGAAATTATTTCCCTAGCTTTGGATCTTTTTGGTCTCTGATTTGAACTGAAGGTTATCATACTTATAGTGCAGTTTACTAATATAACCTTTTCAATGTTATCTTAACGGTATGTTTTATAACTGACACACAACTGTAGAAGTTTAAGTACAATACAGAGAACCAGTAATAGTAAAGTAAGCCTTTATTTTTATGACTAGTCTAGAAAGAGCTTTTTCTGAAATTACTATACTGAAGTTGCTAAAGTTAGCTACATATGTTACTAAAATATGTATGCTACATATATAATTCTAACATAATTCTAATGTTTATCATTACATAATAATGTAACAATATGATGTTACATTATAATTTATATATGTAATATACAATATATACATATTTAGTTAAAGCAAACCAGGGTTCTTAAGCTATGACAAGTCCTGATTCATTCTCAGTGATCTGTAAAATAAAGCTTACTATTCTCCATGGAGCTGCAGAGAGCTGATGAACTTGGCAACAGTTCCTCTTTCTCTTCTGTACATGGGGATACTCATACCCTTTTATCCACCTGTGAATGAATATGAAAACCCTTTACACTTCAAACTTATTGCTAATCCCAGTGTTAGCCACATGCTTTTCCTTCCCTCCCAACCTGCAAATGCCTCAATAACTTTTCTTCTTTTCACCATTAATTGTACTTTTTTTTCTCCATTGTCATTTTAATGCATACGCTTAAGGAGATTGACTTTTGTATGGTGTAACAAATAAGTGAACAAACCAACAAAATATATATTGACCCACAGTTCCACAAGCAAGAAGCAAAAGTGATGAATTCATTGTGTTTGACTGTTACACTTGGAATTCCCAATATTCTGTCTTTTAAGTCTCAGAGGAAGGAGCTGTACTTGTCTCCTGGATCTTTGAACAACTTCACTATTTGAGAGAATGAGTGTACTCACTCTGTAGCCTCTAGTATATCTGCCAGCAACCTTCAAGTTTGGTGACCAGAGAAACCCTGGAGATCTATTTCTCAAAATATTCAACTTTCATTAGGATCCTGTCTGAACAATATAGCAAAATAAATTTTTTAAAATACATTTTCTCAGAAAATGATTATTCTAATTTAGACCAAATTCAAATTTAGACCAAATTCAAATTCAGTCCTGCAGTTGGTCATGTTCTATGGTGTGAGATCAATGGGGTCTGAGAGCTCCACCATACTTTCAAGCTAGCATGTTGGCCTAACACAGTTTCATGGATGCTGGCAGAAGGTATGAGACCCCTATATCAGAGACAAATGACTTCATTACATATGGCGCAGCAAGCAGTGTGAGCATCACTGTGTTGGTTCTCCTTGTCCCCTTATACCATTGGTATAGTGCAGATGGGCCTAGATTTTGTTTATGCAATCAGTGGGTTGAAACCTTGTACTTAAGGAACCCAAATCTTACATAATGAGCAGCAAGCATTCTAACCCTTTGTTCCAGAAGAAGATATTATCTCTATCTTCCAAGGCTGTTTGCTATACAAACATTCATGACAAGGTACTCCAGAACAAAGAGTGGTCAATGCCTTGTTTGCAAGATTTGTCTTTGAGAGACAGAGTAGAGTGTGCTTTCAGAGCTGTCGCACCCTACAGGGGAGACAGTTGACTATTTATCCTCTAATTCCCATTTGTTATGGGCTGAGAGCTGATCCAGGGGCATTAATTCTCTACCACTTCCGGTCTTCCTTACACTGTGAGAGAGAAATCCATGGTGGAGGAGGTGAGTTGCAGGTATGGATCATGGTATGGACAGTGAGTGTCTCGGGACTCTGGTGTGACATTGATAGCCTCTGTCACACTCGCCAGTTTTAGTCCTTCCTCCTCCCAATATTACTCATATATATTATTTTCCCTTTCAATCCATGCCTGATCTGTTAGTTCTGCTAGAAACACTCATAGGCCTTAAGTGGCTGGTGGTGGTATTTTCAGTTAGACTTTTCTCAAGTCATTCCTCTTAACCAGTCTACTACTCAACAGTGTACCTGTTAGAGAGTGGCCTGGGGAAAGGAGCAGAAGCAGAATTCAAAGAGGTCAATTTAGCTACTTATTAAATCTTTGGAAATATGGAGAGGAAAAGGTGGGAGCTAATTGCTCAAATATGTGTTTTAAAATTACTGTGTCTTTTGTTCCTGATCTCTGTGACCCCAGCCTTGGAAAAGCAAGAGTTGGTCCTTAATCAAAGAGTGTGTCAAGGATTATTTTAAGAACAAATTGAGGAAATGTAAGCACAAGTCTTTCATCACCTTTTCACCACGATTAGATTTATTTGCGCTCTGTTGACGGCCCCCTTCTCTTTCAAGCTCTCCAACTGCTTTAGAATCAAGGGTGAAAAATGAAACCTAGTTCCTGCTTTTAAGAAAATGAGAGAACGCACATGCCATATTGACAGGTGCGTTTCCTGGGAGCTTAAAAGTATTGAGGATTTTTAGAAAAGAGCTATATGACCCTGGCCAATGAGAAATCCACTAACTCAGAATCAGGGATAAATTTAAAATGCTGGTGAAATGCATTGATACATTAGGGCTAGAAGTAGAGGAAGGGTTTGCCAAGCAAATTAAAAGTACAAACAGGGGAAATATATAGTTTTTATAAGGCTGAAGGCCAACAAATGTTTCTAAACACTTGTAAACCCTCTTTGAAATTGAACGCTTCTGTGAAACAATGAATGTTCTAATTCCTAATGTTTCTTTAAAAATCTGTTATTAAAAATTCTCTAAGACAGTATGCTCTTTCCTTTCCTTGGGGGCCCTGTCATCCTTGTTGCCATATGAACTTGAAATTAAGCTGAATTTTGTGAAAATGTTTCTCTACTTCAGACTTTTTCAAAACTTTCCACCCAATTAGGGAAAATTAATGAGGTTTACTGTACTTTGTGTTGATATTTAGTCACTGGCAGACAGATGGGACTTTGTTCCTCCCAAGTTAGTGTTTGAAAGCAAGGAGTTGTTTTCTTAACTTTCCCAAAGATTAGGAAAACACTATTCTAGAAAGATTGTTTCTTATTATTCTAAGCATCTACCACTTTCCACCTTTCAGCTTGCTTTCTTCATACTTCCCTGAAGGGTTCCAAGTCTTGCACTCTATCATTTATTCTCTCACAGTATGGGCTTCCTTCCATATCCATGGATCCTGCATCCATGGATTCGACCAACCACAGGTCAAAAATATTACCAAAACATTCCAGAAAGTTCCCCAAAGCAAAACTTGAATTTGCTGTGTGCTGGCAACTATTTACCTACCAAATACACTGTATCTACAAGTATTGATGTAGCATTTACATTGTATTAAGTATTATAAGGAATCTAGAAATGACTTAAAGTGTACAGGAGATGTGCGTAGGTTATACTCAAATACTACACCATTTCCTATGTGAATTTTGGTATTCTTGGGGGTTCTGGAACCCCCATGGATACAGAGGGACAACTGTACTTATACAATCATTACAGATCATAGCAAATGATGATAAATGAAACTTGAGATTTCAGTACAAACTCTTGATCATCAGGATGAAGAAATAGAGATCTGTAGAGGTAAACAGAGTCATCTAAGTTTTGCTGCTTATTTCAGGCAGATCCAGAATAAGAACCCTTGAATCCCTTACCCCTAGTCTGGACCTTTTCCCCAGCATGGTCCACTCCCTGAGAGAAAGAGGAAGGGGTGGGAAGACAGAGGGAGAGGGAGAGGATGAGAGAGAGAATGAGGGGCTGGGTAAAGGTTGTATCAGTATTTACTGTACTATTCTTGAAACTTTTCTCTAGGTCTGAAATGTTTTTTCAAAATAAAAATTAAAAAAAATATAAAAGTCTTAGTCATATTTTAAAAGTTTGACATAGTGCAAAGTCCCTGAAGGCATATTTATCAAATAAAGCAGATGTTTACTTTCAATTAAGGTTCAGAGAGGAGAAAGACTTTTCTCCTGTGATATTTTCTCTTTTTAAAAACTATTCTTAAACTCTTTATTTTGAGTCACAGATAATTATTCATGAATATTATGTGTGTGATTCTTTTCCCTTATGAAATTCTGAGCCAGCAAAATCGACATTATGCATTTCATTCTGATGAGATATTAAGAATTTTTAAATGGACTTTTCTTGAAAGATTCATGGCCTAAATGGTGCTAAATAACTAAAAATTCAATACAGTCACTAATAGATATTTTACTTAATGCTATGAAGGCTAGCATACCAAACAATTGTACACGGATTATAATTGCAATATAATCTAATTTCTGTATTCTATGTTTCTTTAAATTTCTATAAATGTTTCTTGATTTTAGAATGTTATGTAACACATTCTCTTAATAGTTGTATCATGATATCTTCCCCTCTCCACATTAATTTAACTATTAGTACATTCTTTTTTTAAAAAATGTATTTATTTTATTTATTTATTTTTGGCTGCGTTGGGTCTTTTTGGCCACGTGTGGGCTTTCTCTAGTTGCGGTGAGCAGTGGCTACTCTTTGTTGCGGCATGTGGGCTTCTCATTGTAGCTCCTCTTGCTGTGGAGCATGGGCTCTAGAGTGCAGTCTCAGTAGTTGTGGCACAGGGGCTTAGTTGCTCCATGGCATGTGAGATCTTCCCAGACCAGGGCTCGAACCCATGCCCCTGTATTGGCAGGCAGATTCTTAACCACTGCGCCACCAGGGAAGCCCTATTAGTACATTCTTAATAATTATTTTAACATAAAATATGCATTTTTAATGTCATAATTAATCTTTATAGCAGGTACTCTTGAAAAAATAAATATTCATTTATCCTTAAACTGGCTGATGGAATTTTAACATATAAAGCCTGTAAGGAAATTTTTTCTTCTCCTACCTATATTAAGTAAATTGTCAGATATTGAATCCAAATCCAAACAGCATGGTGTATGAGTCAGGGTTCTTCTGAGAAACAGAACCAATAAGATATATATAGATATATACAAAGACTTTTATTGGGAGAGACTGAGGCTTACAATCATAGAGGGTGGGAAGTCCCACCGTCTGCTGTCTGCAAGCTGGAGGCCCAGAAAGACTAGAGGTATGGTTACAAACCCAACGGCCTGAGAACTAGGGGAACCGATGGTGTAAGTCCCAGAGACTAAAGCCCTGAGAACCAGGAAAAGAGAAGATAAATGTCTCAGCTCAAGCAGAGGGCAAATTCACCCTTCTTCTGCCTTTTGTTCTATTCAAGCCCTCCGTGGATTGTATGATGCCCACTGGAAGAGAGACATAGTGTGCTTTACTTAGGCTACTGATTGAGCTGCTAATGTCTTCTGGAAACACCCTCACAGATGCACCCAGAAATAATGGTTTGCCAGCTATTTGGGCATCCCGTAGCCCAGTCAAGGTGACACGTAAAATTAAGCATCACACATGGCATGTTGATATCATTGATGTTGTAACACTGGTTAGATAGGATGCACATGACTACACTCCCAGGTTTATGGATCATAGACAAGATTAGAGATGCCAGAAATGATACTGCAGTCATACAGCCATTTGGACCTCAAATGGCTGAAAAGATTTTTCTTGAATATCAAGGCCAAAGCCCAACCTTGATGCATTCTTAACAGAGATATGTAAACTTAAATTAAGCTGAGTCACACTGACCTCTTCATGGAAACTATTAGGAACCATACGAGCCATTAGAAAATACAGTGAAAAATATCACACTCGGAATTGCAGCAAAATATAAATTATCTAGGAATAAACTTTTTAAGACCTGTTTAATGCTTATGGGAAAAAAACCCCTAGAAAAGCCTCATTAAGGAACATTAAAAAAATTAAGACTCATGAATAGAGGACACAGCTTGTCACTGGTTAAGGAGACTCAGTATTATTCAGTAGTCTAAAGATGTCAATCCTTTAAAAATTAAATCAAGCTTCTTCCCCCTCCCCCCCTCGCCACCCCGGCCCCAGGAACTTGAATATTAATACTAACGTTCAACTGGAAAAATAAGTATCTAAGAATAGTCCTGAAAATTCTTTAAAAATGGGATTGGGGGAGAGTATTTGGAGGGTAAGACTATCTCCACTAAATATTGAAATTTTTTATAGCATTACCTACAATATCTATATAGTTGGCACTGGAATGAGAACAGACATGTCAATTGAACAGAATATTCCAGAAATAGCTCATAATTTATGGGGAGCACAAATACACAAAACCCTAAGTACATTAAGGCAACGTTTTATCAGCAGAATAAGATAATTCAATAAATTACATTTGCTCAATTTACTACCCATTTGGTTAAAAATATCCCACTCCTAAATATCAAACAAATTTCAGATGAACTAAAGATTTAACCACAAAACCATTTTATTACTAAAGAATTTTAAATCTCTATCCCTATCTATATCCATTCTTAGGAAGGAAGAGGAATTTATAAACATGATACAATAATCAGAGGTAAATAATGGGAAAGACTGATGAATTTACTTAAAAGTTGAAAACTTCTGCATGAAAAACATACTATAGGACAAATGGTGAGCTAGCAAAAGCATTTTCAAATATATAGGACAAAAGGTAAATGTCATTGCTATGTAAAATATTTACAAATCAATTTATAATAAAAGAGCAAGCAATCCACAGAGGAAAAGAAGTGGTAAATGCCTGGTAAACAAAAACTATTCAACATTTCTCAATATTAGGAATCTCAAATTAAAACAAGATGCCAGTTTTTCTCATTTATCAGACAGTCAACAACAAAAGCATATTTGAAATTGCCCCGTGATGATGCTTGTATACACACTGGCTTGATGGGAATACAATGGAGGATCCTCTCTGCTGGGCCACAGTGAACATTCCTTTTGGAATTTAGGAATGTATCCTGCATCCATGTTCTCCTGGGTACATAAAGTGGTGTGTTGAAAGATGTTCATTATAGCATTTTTAATGATAGCAAACAGTTGAAATATCTTAAGTGTCCACAGGTGGTATTTTGTTTAAGTAAATCACGATAAATCCAGACAGTGAGGTAGGCTACAAGTCCTGGTGTTGGAGAGACTGCTCAACTAATGCTGTTAAGTGGAGTCCCATGTAAGACAACATGTACTATATGATCTCATAGATGGAAGGGTCCAAAAACCTATTTTTGGTGATTATTTCTGGGGCCTGGAGTGGGTTGGGAGATCTGGTTTTATTTCTGTATCAGTTGGATTTCAATTGCAGATGACAGGAGTGACTCTAGTTGTGTTAAGCAGAGATTGATTTAGTAGTTATTTCTTAATAAATGCTGGAGAGGGTGTGGAGAAAGGGGAACCCTCTTGCACTGTTGGTGGGAATGTAAGTTGGTGCAGCCACTGCGGAAAACAGTTGGAGGTTCTTCAAAAAACTAAAAATAGAGTTACCATATAATCCAGCAATCCACTCCTGGACATATATCCAGAGAAAACTCTAATTCGAAAAGATACGTGCACCCCAATGTTCACTGCAGCACTATTTACAATAGCCAAAACATAGAAGCTTCCTAAGTGTCCTTTGACAGATGAATGGATAAAGAAGATGTGGTGTATATATATATATATATATATATATATATATATATATATATATATACACATATATACACACACACACACACACAATGGAATATTACTTAGGCATAAAAAGAATGAAATAATGCCATTTGCAGCAACATGGATGGACCTAGAGATTATTATACTAAGTGGAATAAGCCAGAGAAAGACAAATACCATGTGATTTCACTTATATGTGGAATCTAAAATATGATAAAATGAACTTATTTACAGAATAGAAACACACTCACAGACATAGAAAACAAACAAACTTTTGTTTACCAGAAGTGAAAGGTGGGGCAGGGATAAATTAGGAGTTTGGGATGAGCAGTCATACACTACTATATATAAAATAAATAAACAACGAGGTCCTACTTTATAGCACAGGGACCTACATTCAATACCCTGCAATAAACCATAATGGAAAAGAATATTAAAAAGAAGAAAAAGTCATATATATAAGACTGAATCTCGGTGCTTTGTGACCACCTAGTGGGCTGGGATAGGGAGGGTGGGAGGGAGACACAAGAGGGAGGAGATATGGGGATATATGTATACATATAGCTGATTCACTTTGTTATACAGCAGAAACTAACACACCATTGTGAAGCAATTATACTCCAATAAAGATGTTAAAAAAAAAAGACTGAATCACTTTGTTGTACACCAGAAACTAACAAAACATTGTAAATCAACTATACTTCAATTAAAAGAAAATAAAAAATTTTAAAAATTAGTTATTTCTTCTATAACCCAGTATTTGTGTTCCTTAAAAACTCTGTGTTCTTAAAAAAATACCCCACAACTTTATGTTCTTCAAAATTAATAATTACAGAATATATAGGTTCCGTGCAGATCACTCAAAACTTATGTCATTTTGCATCTAGGGCACCAGCAAAAACAATGATTTGAACCTCAGAGGGCACTTGGACAGGTGACCGAACATGTCCGGAGTTAGCCTTGGGATGTTTAAAATGAATAAAGACGAATGAAAATGCTGGCTTTTGGGCTGAGAAAATGCAGATGGAAACTCCAAACCTGGAAGGAAGAGCAACCTATTCTGTGCAAAGCTTTGCAAGGCTGGAGGCATCTCTTCTTGGGGGAGGGAGCCGCGGGTGCAGGCAATCCTCTAATTTTCTTAGGGTAGAGTTGAGAAGCATTCTGTTGTGGAGCTGAAGGTTTTTCTTTTCCTGTTCCTCTTGCTCAGAAAAAACTGTGTATGAATCAAGACAATTGTCATGTTACTGTCACATCATCCCCTGACTCCCAGTCCTACATGAGCTATTTTGGAGTCTTAGGAAGAGGCCTTGTGGCAGAACAGACTGTGGAGTGAGGGGCTTACAGAATTGTCAGAGGGCTGGAGGAGGGGCTCTAGGGTGGTCATCTGGAGGACTCCAAGAAAAAGTTGGGGCACTGGCCCTCTAGGGGAGCCACTACCTGGTACTGGAGGGGACTAAGAGACCACCAGTGGAACTGCTGAGTTAAAACATGCACTGTCAATGCATCTGAAAAATAAGGAGTTGTGTGTGAATGTGTTGTGGATATGTGATGAAGCAACATTAACATGTGAACAACGGTAGGATCTAGATGGCGGCTATATGGGTGTTCACCCTACAGTACTTTCAACTATTATGTATCCTTGAAAAGGTTCATAATTAACCAAAACAAAACAAACTAACAGAAAAAAGACATGTTTTTCTCTTTCTGACTTACTCTGTATGACAGACTCTAGGTCCCATCCACATCTCTACAAATGACCCAATTTCATTTCTTTTTATGGCTGAGTAATATTCCATTATATATGTGGACTCTAGAAAACTGGTACAGATGAACCTATCTGCAGGGCAGGAATAGAAATGCAGACATAGAGAATGGACGTGTGGACACAGGGCAGGAAGGAGAGGGTGGGATGAATTGGGAGATTAGGTTTGACATAAATACACTACCATGTATAAAATAGCTAGCTAGTGGGAACCTACTGTATAGTACAGGGAACTCAGCTCCGTGCTCTGTGGTGACCTAGATGGGTGGGATGGGGGAGGGAGGTCCAGAAGGGAGGGGATATATGCATACATATAGCTGATACACTTCACTGTACAGCAGAAACTAACACAACATTGTAAAGCAATTATACTCCAATTAAAAAACAAAAACAGGGCTTCCCTGGTGGTGCAGTGGTTGAGAGTCCGCCTGCGGAGGCAGGGGACATGGGTTCGTGCGCCGGTCCATTTGCAGTAAGTGTGCTTTTAATTTTAAGAACTTAGTTTGACTCCTTGATTCAAGAAAATCTGAGAATCATGGTTCTTAGCTTCCAGGTGTCTACAGTTTAGGGTTGAACAGAAGAAAATCATACTGAGTGAAGTAGGTCAGACAGAGAAAGACAAATATATGATATCCCTTGTATGTAGAATCTAAAAAAATGGTACAGATGAACCTATTTACAAAACAGAAATAGAGTCACAGATGTAGAAAACAAACTTATGATTACCAGGGGGAAAGGGAGGGAGGGATAAATTGGGAGATTGGGATTGACATATACACACTACTATGTGTAAAATAGATAACTAGGGCTTCCCTGGTGGTGCAGTGGTTGAGAGTCTGTCTGCTGATGCAGGGGACATGGGTTCGTGCCCTGGTCCGGGGGGATCCCACATGCCACGGAGTGGCTGGGCCCGTGAGCCATGGCCGCTGAGCCTGCGCGTCCGGAGCCTGTGCTCCGCAATGGGAGAGGCCACAACAGTGAGAGGCCCGCATACCGCAAAAAAAAAAAAGTCTAAAATAGATAACTAATAAGGACCTACTGTATAGCACAGGGAACTCTACTCAGTACTCTGTGATGACCTATATGGGAAAAGAATCTAAAAAAGAGTGGATATATGTATACCTGATCCACTTTACTGTACACCTGAAACTAACACAACATTTAAAAAGATAATTTTTATTGGAGTAGAGTTGCTTTACAATGTTGTGTTCGTTTCTACTGTACAGCAAAATGAATCAGCTATGCATATACGTATATCCCCTCTTTTTTGGATTCCCTTCCCATTTAGGTCACCACAGTGCGTTAAGTAGAGTTCCTTGTGCGATACAGTATGTTCTCATTAGTTGTCTATAACACAACATTTTAAATCAACTGTACTCCAATAAAAATTTAAAAAAATAAAATAAAGTATATACTTTAGGAGATATGTATCTATATGAATACATTAAGTGCTTGCTAGTAAAATAAAGATATTGCAAAGCATAAGGAAAAAAGAAGGAAAGTGGCTGTAATTGATGCTGATGTAATGGATTCTCTTTATCCACTGCAACGTCATACTGTTTTGTGTTGTTTTCTCTTTTTTCTTTTTCATGAGTTTTATAAATGAGGTATGATTTATGTACATTAAAGTGCACAGTTTGATGAGTTTTGATAGATGTATATAGTTGCATAGTTACCACACCAGTCACAATATAGAACATATCCATGACCTCAGAAAGTTCTTTTGTGCCACCCCTAGGGGCACTGCTCTGATTTCCAACCTGATAACTTAATTTTGCCTGTTTTCTACCCCAGAGAAATGAGGAAAAGAAAAAGTCCCGCTAAAATAATCTGTCCAAGAACAGTGATAAAAACATTATTCATAACAGCCCCAAACTGGAAACATCCTAAATGTCCATCAACAGGAAAATAAACAAACTATGGTATATTTGTAAAATGAAATACCACTCATTAATAAAAACGAATGAATTATTGCATTAATAAAGAGGAATGAACTATTGCTACACACAACATGGATGAAGCTCAAACACAAATTAAGTTTCTAATTATTAAAAGAAGTTTCAGCACATTTTAATTCTGGGACAAGTTTCACTTTTGCTTTATGCATTTCTGTAGTGGTTAAGTTATTATAATAATTACATATTAATATTAAAAATTTAAAAATAAAATGCAGTAAGCCTTGTGATTAAAGTTAGTAGCTTTTGTTGTAATATTATACAATTAAATTTTTTTTTTTTAATAATTTTTTTTTTTTTTTTTTTTTTTTCAGTACGCGGGCCTCTAACTGTTGTGGCCTCTCCTGTTGCGGAGCACAGGCTCCAGACGCGCAGGCTCAGCGGCCATGGCCCACGGGCCCAGCCGCTCCGCGGCACGCGGGACCCTCCCGGACCGGGGCACGAACCCGCGTCCCCTGAATCGGCAGGCGGACTCTCA
Source organism: Tursiops truncatus (assembly GCF_011762595.2). Taxonomy (NCBI): domain Eukaryota; kingdom Metazoa; phylum Chordata; class Mammalia; order Artiodactyla; family Delphinidae; genus Tursiops; species Tursiops truncatus. The sequence goes on along the minus strand of NC_047037.1, from coordinate 134,582,983 downwards.
ACCACTGCGCCACCAGGGAAGCCCAAAATTAAATATTTTAATTATATTTATAGCTCAAATATAAGTTATTTATATTTAAATATAAAGTAAAATAATGGATATCTTATTTATTTGGAAGTGGAAGGGATCAAAACATGCCACCCCAAAATATGCTGCTTTGGCATATTGATTATTCTGAGCTGCCAGCAACTGAGAAACTGCTCTCTATCCTCACCCTTTCTGCCTAAAAGCAGGACATAAATTTCCCATGAGAAAGGTGCCCTCCTGGTACCAGGAAGAAGAGAACGTTCTTATCCTGGGGGATAGGAAGTTGACACCAAGATGAGTCAACTCATCATAAGCACAAACCTTACTGAAACAACCCTCATCTTCCATTAATTTCCCTCATGTACTTCCTGGCCACTTTCCCACAATGCTTCACCCCTAGAAGCCCAAATCCCTTTCCTTCGCCTTGCCACTTCTCCACAAATTTATCATCTTTTGTTAAGTTGTTTATAAGCTCCTGAGTCTAACAAGTTCTTTGGAGTTTTTGCTTCTTATCCATGAAGCCCTCTGTGTCACATAAGCAATGTTAACATCATATAAACTTTGTATGCTTTTCTTTTGTGAATTTGACTGCTGTTAGTTTAATCTGCATGTCCCAGTCAGAAAACATAAGAGGGTAGAGGAAGAGTTTTTCCTCCCCTCCAGAGGCAAAGAACTCCAAGTCACTAACTGCTCTTCTAGGTGACTGATAACTAGGACCATATACAGAATAGGTGACTCATTGACTTCCTGAACACACTCAAATTGCCTTTTCAGAATAAGTCAACATTGCATTTTTTTTTTTTCGGTACACGGGCCTCTCACTGCTGTGGCCTCTCCCGTTGTGAAACACAGCCTCCAGACACACAGGCTCAGCAGCCATGGCTCACGGGCCCGGCATGTGGGATCTTCCTGGACTGGGGCATGAACCCGTGTCCCCTGCATCGGCAGGCGGACTCTCAACCACTGCGCCACCAGGGAAGCCCAACATTGCATTTTGATTTGACTTCATAACTCTATCGGTTGGGGTGCGTCTGGAGCAATAGGAAACTTACTAACAGAGGTTTCGATCATAACAACTCGTATTTACGTTACAAAAACTCTGGAAGTAGGTGGTCCCAGGGTAGGTTTGATGGCATAACAATGACTCCAAATCCTGAACTTGTTTTCTTTTTCATTCTGAGAATGAAAAAGTGAGAGCAATGCCCCTCACCTTCCACTCATGCTCGCAAGACGGCTGCCACTGCTCCAACCATTGGGTCCTCACGCATCTGACAGTGTTGTGGCTGTCAGGTGTTGTGACAGGAGGAGCTGGCGCAGAAGGGCTTTCTCCTCTGCAAGTCTTATTTGTCAGGGAGGAAAGAATCTTTTCTGGAAATCCAGAAGAGATTTCTTACATCTCTTTGGTCAGAACAAGGTCAAGTGGCAACCACCAATCACTGGCTAAATCGATTGGGATTGTCACCATTCAGTTACACCAACTAAATCATCCAGAGTGACACATTGGTGCCCGAACAAAATCAGGGTCTGTAGGCTAGGAAGTGGCTGCCTGGGACATTCCCAATGCCTGTGTAGATCAATAATTTTAGGTTATTTCAGTAATGCCCTGCCTCACCAATGCTTAGTGTATGGACCTTTTTTTCCTGAGGAGATGGTAGAGCAGAGGAAAAGGCAAGTTCTGGCTTAAATCACACAAGCTCTGTGTCTTTGAGCAAGTGACTACTTTCCTGAGAGTCAGTTTTCTTATCTGTAAAGTGGGAATGATAATAATCCTTGACATGTAGGCGCTGGTGAGGAACAACAGAAAGAGTACATGGAAAACACTTGGCATATAGTGTCTATAGCACGTGATCTGTGCTTAATAAATAGTAGGTATCGTGACTCTCAGAAAGAGGAGCTTGGGCTTAAACCACGGCTTGTATCAACAAGTCAGTTTGTACATTTCTGTAGTCATTCCCTTGAGAGACCTAGAGGATACATATCTGAAGTCCTCATGGAGCTGCTGTGAGGAGTCCATGAGGTTCAGGTAAGCCCATAGTTGGTCCTCGATGAGTTCTACTCGGAGTCCAGTTGGGAATCAGGTTCATTTCCTGACAGTTATGTGAACTTGGTCACCTCTATGCTGAGATCGGGCACCCCTCCCCTCCCCTCTCTGATGAACCCGGCATGGGTCCGCCCTTATCTGCCTGTGTGCAGCTCTGTGAGTGTTTGCAGAAAATTGGTGAAGGTCTGGCCTTGCAGGTTGCGATCTGTGAAGGGCAGAGTAAACCAAGGGGATGGCAGGCAAGGGATTAATGCTGGAATCTTCCAAAGCCACAGGATGCTTTCTTCACAAGATTTCGAACCTTAGTTCTGGATTTTTGGATTCCTCCCTTTTTTATAACTTGGACTCTGACATCACTAAGCAGGCAGAGCCTTAGGAAACCGTACAAGGACTTGGACCTTTGTGATTTTCTGCTACAGTTTCGTCCATCAGGAAAGGAGCTGATGACTGAATATGGTTCTGTGCGTTCATCCACTGCTTCTGAGTACGCACAACGCCTTCACTGATGCTACCACACTGGAGCCTGTACAAGAGAGGTGGCTCTTGTTTCTCCCTTTCTGTAAATGAGTAAAATGCAGCCTCACAGAGGTTAAACGATTTAGCCAAAGTTATCTATTTAGTACTTCATTAGGAATTGGGATTTGAGATCTGATCTGAGGGTCCCTGATATCCTTGGGAGACAGTAGTTTGACTATTATGAACAAGGAACATCTTTCACTTTTTTTCTTTTGGGTTTCTGTAAATTTTTCTCTATTATACAGAACCAAAGAATGAGAACAAACCCCACCCCCCTTACAGCATTATCCAGGCTTCCAGTTTATAGGGCAAAAGATTATCCTCAAGTCGTTCCACAGAAAAACCACCATTGGTGTGGCATAGAGAACTTCCCAACGTAGGAGACTTCTGAAGCCTGAAAGTTAAAAACCAAAGGTTAATTCACACCACCTCTGTGAATCAAGTGAATATTTATTTTCACGATTAAGAAATGGCAGAGGGATTAAAACATGGTTTTTGTTATGCTTTGTTTTTCCTTCATCTAAAATCTTCTGAAGATGATTCTAGGGCAGTCTCTGGGGAACCGAGGAGAACACACACCTCCAGTTTCTCAACAGCTCACTTAGAGGAGGCTTCTGAGATTCAGGTCTAAACACGCTCCATTCATCATCCACGGCCGGTGCTCCAGGAATGCAAACATCCTTTTTAGGTGGAGTTGGTAGATGGCCTACGATGTCCGCTGCCCTCACAAACGGCTTAGAGGGTCCTACTCAACCAGTGGTGGCCTGCCCAGAGTCATCCCCCATGACAGCCCCCTTCAGTCCCCATCTTGCTCAGACCCTGGGTCCTTACCCAGCACCTCTCATAGCATCTGCCTCTAGCCTCCTGGCCTGGCAACATCTGGGCTAAAGGCCAACTATGGTCCCCTCTTTGGACCCACGTGGGCTCTTGAATGCTGAGGGCACACTCCCTCTAACCGTTTACTGTGAGTACTTGTGCATCTGTGTGGCACAGCTGAATACACACCCTGGGGGGCTAGAGGTGTGTTCTGTTCACTGTGGGTCCCCAGCGCCCTGGCCCAGCAGGCTCCCAACACTCATCGAACAGATGCAGGAACCACTGTGGAGTGAGCTCTGCCTCTCAGTGCATGGCTGATACCTCACTCAACAGGTGCACCCCAGGTGAGTCATTTTGGATCGCCCTCCGCCCCTTCTCTTCCCCAGGCTCTAACAAATGGAACTTGAACCAAATTCAACATGGTAGTAAGAGCTGGATTCCTGTTTTCCCCTCTTTATTGAAGACACCTGGCCAACAGCTGGTTCACACCTGGATACCTGGGAGCCAGGCAGTTGCAGCCTCCCCACCGGAGGGCCCTGTCCAGGGGGGCTTTCTAGGCAGAGTCAGGGTTTACTGGAGAGTTGGGTCCTTCTCTTAGTCCACGAGGCAGTCCTGAAAAGGGACAAGAAAATGCCACGGGCAGGGCCCTGACACAGTACCTACACCCAACAGAGCGCCTGATCCTCCGGGGAAAGCAGAATCAGCCATGCTGAGTGATTGGAAATACAGACCTGATCAGTTCCACCTGTTAAAGACTGAGCAGTTCCTCTCCTGGAGTACACAGCACTTGCCGAGAGAAAGAGGAGATGCCCCTTAATTCTGACACGTACAGTCCCAGGCCAGGACACATGGTGTCTGGAGGAAGCCCAGGCGGGGTTTCTGCCTGCTCCGTGGGGCAGCCCTCTGATGCATCGATGCCTGGACAGGACTCTGGAGCCGCCACCTAATCTCCCCGCCCCTCCTCTGCATCCCGACCCGTGCACCCTCCCACAGTCTTCTACTCCCCCCTTACCACACTGCACAGAACATTTCTGTTTATGTGCCCGTTTCCCAAAATACTAGAGCACTTGTGCCATATAGTATGTGCCAGGCATTATTTAAACCTTGTCACACATATTAGCTCATTTAATCTTCACAAGAACCCAGTGAGATCGAGATCCCTGTAGCCCCATTGAATAGTTGGGGGCAAGGGCTCCATGATTCACTCTTTTGTCCCCAGCCCGGGACCAGGTTACGTAGAGAAGCTCTCGGGACATAGAGTTGAGTGCTTGAGCGGATGAAGGAATGAGCTGTGTTTACTGGCCATTTAGAGAAAAGAAATACATCATGTCTACTCAGCACTTTCCTACTTTCCTTCCTTCTCGTCATCACTTCTCTGTCTTATCCTATTATTTTCCCAATCCTCCCTCCACCACCTCAAAGACAAAGATTTAAGCCAACTGAAGTAAAGTATCCATTAAAAACAAAGTCTCTTAATTGGCTAAAGTTACATTTTTCTGTTTGCTCTCTGCGGTTTGTGAAAGAATGAGGTTGGTGTTACGGTCTGTTTGGAAAATGCCCTTTGAGAACAGGGACAGTTAATGACTGTTTCCCACTGAGTCCAACAGACAGTGCCAAGTACCCCGCAGGCACAGAGAAAATATTAATTGATGTTGATTTCCTTACTTATTATTTAAATATGCTGAATGGCCCCTGAGAAGCTTTCAAAAAGTTAACATGTTACCCAAAATACATGACTTATCCAGGGAGTACTTTACTCTTTACTCACTGAGAGTTCAGTATCTCTGTTTTCGAAGCCTATTCATTTTGCAAATTTGATGAATTTGCACAGGAAGAAGTGGAATAATATTTGGTGATAAAATGGTCGGAAATACTCCTGATTTCTACTAAAAGTCAACTGAATACTAAGTTGCCTGTGCATGACAAGCACACGTGGATCCCCATGGGTTGGAAAATTTAATTACGTCTTTATACTGATGTTGTGTGTCATAAAAAATATTGTTAAAAGTTGAAATATGACAAGCTTAATTGTTTTCCCTATTTCCCCACTTCTAGAGCACCTCGGCGGCATAAGCCTAAAAAGTTAGGCCGTTTGACATTTTTGGTGCTCAAGTTGTTAGGAAATAATTTTATTTCAAACCCAAATCGCAGACAGCTTTTCATTCTGAAACAGGAAACATTTAAGAGTTATCAGTGTCACGTACTGTTGAGAGATTCCAGAATATATTAGGCAGATGAGTATTTAAAGTGGTGTGAATAAGATTTCTCTTGTCATCACTTATATAGATTAAGGTTCGGAGTTTCTCTGTGGATTTCTGACAAGCCGTCAACAACCATGAAGGATGAGTTTCCTTCGCTGATTTTGCTAATACGTTGTCAGCTGATCAACACTGAGGGCTGGTCAGATTGGGGCTGTGTGTGGTTTGTGATCATGCAGGACAGGACTGCAAAGGGATTTTGATGCTGTCATTAGCGTATGATTACATTAAACAGTAAAATAAGACAGAATACAGTTCACTATCCATTTCTTGAACACTTGAGCCAGACGTGTCTTGAAATTTGGAAGGTTTCAGATTTTGGACCATACTTTAATAGGCATATCACACATCGTATAAGAGCCCTAGCAAGGTTTGCAGCATCAGTCCATAATCTAAACTGTTAACTATGTCTTTAATCAAATATATTAATATTCTCATCAGTGGGAGAGGGACTATGCATAGCGACCTGTCACTTCAAGGCAGGTTTTGTCCCCAATGAGTTAGCACAAGAATTTCAGTTTCCAGAAATGTTCGGACCTTGAAATTGTCATAAGGGACTGTTGATGAGCATAATTGAGGTCCAAGACGTTCATGCTGCCAAAGGAACATCAAATCCAATAACCACAGCATCTTAGATAAAATGCCACACAATTCCGTCCTAGGAAGGACTTTGTATTTTTAGACGCCACTTGCTGAAATATCTGGAATCTCTATCCAGAAGAAACAATCAACCTCCACCTGTTGTTTTAGAATGTGTACTTAATGATGTTAAATTTTAATTTTTATTTGAATAAGTAATATACTGGTAGAAACTTTTAAAAATCTATGCTCTAACAGAGCAAATCTTGTCATGTTTTCCTTCAGACCTTACATGTGCATGTAATTTACTCAATGGAGACACTAGTCTTTCGTCTTTTTTAAATTTAAAATTATAACATGTGTTTTTCTATGCATTTTACTTTCTTTATAACTGTCATTTTGAAGAATCTTCTTTGAAGTAAAATTGAACACAGTATTCCACTGCTACCTTGGAAGGAGGAAGAAAAAACACAGAGAACACAACAGAAACTATTGGTAGCTATCCTGCCACATGGCTTAAGCACTGCTGTTAATAGTATGCAAAATAATTGTCAAGATCTTAATCAGGTACACTTCTGCCATGGTGAGTACAGTTTTATAAAATAAAATAATTGCATCAAAATGAATACCATTTAGGTTATGCATTTATTTTAGCAAGTGACTCAGACCTAAACCAAGTCACTTAACCTCACAAGAACTTAATTTCCACCTCTGTAAAATCAGAAATTTTATGAAGTTTCTAAGCCACTGATTACTTTTTTATTTTTAACATCTTTATTGGAGTATAATTGCTTTACAATGGTGTGTCAGTTTCTGCTTTATAACAAAGTGAATCAGTTATACATATACATATGTCTCCAATATCTCTTCCCTCTTGCATCTCCCTCCCTCCCACCCTCCCTATTGATTACTTGTTAAGCAATGAAAAAGTTTTGTTATATAGATAGTATTCTGGTGACAATTAACATTGTCAGCTTGAAGAAATATAGTATCCTTAGGATTTTTTGATTATATTATTATTTGTAACTTTTTAAAAATAATAATTTCCGGTGATTGAATTTCTGTTAGAGCTAAGGTTTGTATTTCTGTTAGAGTTTAGGTTTGTATTTTGGAGTTTTGAGCCCATGTTAATTTGTCCATATACTTTCCAAGTGTTTTTGCTATTGTCAGCTACAGAACTGATAGTGACAGAAGAGACAGAACAAAATGATGGTTGAGAGGAAGTGGAGTGAGCTGAGATTAACTCAGTTCAACAAGAAAGGTAGTGTCACGCTCTCAAAATGTTAAAGTATCTTTCTTTTGTTTTGGTCAACAAATATGACATCTTTGGACTTCTGTTGAAATTAAAAAAAAATTCAACCATGGAATCATACAGAGTGACATCTGTAGGGACATATGAATGACATTGTTCATAAAAAGAGAAGGAGAATTTTACAAGCTAGAATTTATGAACTACATTCGTGTGAAATTAGTAGAGTGATATACCCGTTAAATGCCTGAATTTCTAACGTAGCTTGGAAAAGTCTTGCCTATTTACATTTTCCCCTTTGATTTTATTTCTTGTTCAGAGCTACGCTTTAACTGTGTTCCACTCATTGTCACTGGAGAAAGACCATTTGATCCATTCTAGAAGGAGCTTTGATTTTCCTCTAGCGTGAGACGCTTTGCAACTTAATCCACTTGGACTTAAGAGAAAGGACCACTCTAGAGCATATTGTCACCATTCTTGCCCCCACAGTTTTCCACATTGATGGTGGCCACCCTCCTAACGATGGAGGCCCTCCACCTTCCTCCTCACATTTTCGCTGCACAGGGAAAATAGAGGAGACTCCAGTGTTGAAATGAAAGAACAGTGTATATAATGCCAAGGACAAGTAGGGAGAGAGCGAGCTGGGAGGATTTTCTGGAAATTTCTGCTCTTATAGGTGTATTTATTTCTCAACAGATATTCATGGAACTTTCATTTTTCTGGTGTAGTGCTAGACTCTGGAATTAAAGGAGTAAAGAAAATTTTGTCCTCACGGAGCTTAGAGTCCACTCTAAAAGAGAAAAGCATGAAATAGACAAAATAAACTGATAAACGTGTACATAGAAAAACAAATAAATAAATGGATACAATAGATGATTAGATAAATAGACAAAAGGTAAGTATAATTATGATGTGTGCTATGAAGAAAGTGTGCGGATAGAGAGGGAGGGTCTGCCTGAAGGAGGAACATCAAAGCTGAGATGAGAGCCAAGGTCTGGTTGCTCATGGGCTTCCCAGGGCAGGGGGGTGAGTCCTCCTCCTTTTTGAACTCTGACCCAGGAAGTACTCTGCTTTAGGAATCAGATTAACTTTCTCAGCACTCACCAGGTTCTCTCTGGGAAATTTCCTGAGCAAAACTTATTGAGCACAGTTGCCCAAATATTATTCCTGCCAAAGTCCTGCCTTCATCGCTCTTAAGTGCTGACTACAGAGCTATTTGTTCTGGTTTCTGAGGAGTGAAAAGAGTTGCCTAATTTCAGAAGAATAAAATGAGACTGAAACTCTGGGTCCTTGGCTGTATCTTACTCTGCTAATTTTTCTCCACTGGAAGATTCTCTGGCAGAAAGAATTCATTGTCTTAGACAAAGGTTAGTGGGGATTGAGTTGGGAGGGACTCCTAAAGAGGTAGTTATTTGAAGTTTGGTTCTAGTGGTTTGGACATCACTTGTTTCTGTGTATATGTTAATAACATTTCTTAGAAAAACACTTGAATATCAAAAGATTTGTAAATTAAGATTTGTAAATTAAGACCATTCTGGTTTCTCAGTTACTAATGAAACAAAGGAAAAAGCTTTGGACTGGTTTTGCGGGGAGACCCGAGTTATTGTACCCATTCTGCCCTTGAGTACCCTTGAAATCTTGTATGAATCATGTGCCTGCCTTGGATAAGAGAATTCCAAATTCACATACAAAATGAAGCTGGTAGACCAGATAACGTCCAAGAAATTTTACAACCAGATAACTTCCAAGATGCGTTACAGCTTTCACATTCTAAGATTCTGATGAATGTCTTGAAAAATTGTAAAAGGAACTTAGGATGATTGGAGCTCAAAGGTGTCTACGGGGCTTCCCTGGTGGCGCAGTGGTTGGGAGTCCGCCTGCCGGTGCAGGGGACGCGGGTTCGTGCTCCGGTCCGGGAGTATCCCACATGCCACGGAGCGCTGGGCCGGTGAGCCGTGGCAGCGGCCGCGGAGCCTGCGCGTCCGGAGCCTGTGCTCCGCAATTGGAGAGGCCGCAACAGTGAGAGGCTCGCGTACCGCAAAAACAAACAAACAAACAAAAACAAAAAGTTGTCTACGGAAGCCATTAGAAAGCCCACTATTTCCATTCATAGTTTCATCCTGCGCTTCAGTTTGAAGTGCCCTGCAAGTATTACCCATCACACACTCGCCTTGTTTCACATGTTTCTCTTCACTGCTGCCCTTTGCAATGGCATTAGACCTTTTGTTTTCACATAAGAGGACAGAAACACTCCTAGATTTGAAGTTTCAGCTGGAAAGCCCAGAGGATAAGCAATAGAAATTGCTTCAATGCAATAAAAAAGGATTCAAGAAACTACAAAGTTTTCATTTTATAAAGAGCAGCAGACTTTGTAACGTAAAGAATGAAGACTGATAATGGGAACAACCGGGCACATTTTTATGTTACCTGCAAGATCGGGATTTCTTCTGAAAATTCGAGAGCAGAAGCTTCGTCCTTGAAGCTGAGCAATATTCCCCCAAAGCCTTTGTTTGCCCTAATATTCCATAATGTTATGCTTTTACAGTCAGTAAGCCATTAGTAATCAAGGGATGTATAATTTATTAATTACACTCCACATTAATATTTCATCGTTTTGGTTGCTGAACAGATTTCTAAATCTACTTTTTAATTACATTTTAAAGATATAAATCTTCCAGGCAACCATTAGAAAAGTAATTTTTCTGCGTATTATGATGCCAATTACTTCAAAGCAGCTGGTTGTGAATTCTTGTGATGATAGTTGGTAAAGTGGTGCCTAGGTACTCTTCCCTCATTTGAAAGCGAATTGAATAGTAATGAGAAGGGAGTGTTATAAAGAATGTGCAAAGACACAGAATAGCCAGGGGGGAGAAAAAGAAACAACGTATATCAGAGAGTCACCCACAGCCACGGCGGCCCTCTTACCTAGGCAACACCAGTCAATGGTGAACATTTCCTGAGTTCTAAGATCTTGGGCTTTGGGTTTGATATTTACAGTTCACTGAAATAAGCAGCGCTTTTCTGTTATGACTCTGGTCCGAATAATGGCATGTTTAAGGCCATAAACAGAACTTCCTTACTTTTTTCTCCCAATAGTCATGTCAGATGCCAGGGATAATGATTTTGTCTTTCTTTTTCCTTGAATTCCTGATGAGCTGCTTTGCTTTGGCTGACATTTGAAAAACTCAGTTCCCCATGTTTTGAAAACTTTAGTGCCAGTTCCCTTAGATTTCTTTTGCCTGTCTGGCATTTTATGTGTTCTTAATTCTATTTTATTACCTCTAATATATAATTAGAGGTAAAAAATAGAATTATATAATTCTATTTTATAATAGAATTATATAATTCTATTTTATAATGGAATTATAAAATAATTCTATTTAAATTACCTTTATGCTGGGACAATTTTTGAAAGTGAGTTCTAAATTTTTTCATATACTCAAGCTTTGGTGGTGACGACAGTGGTTTCGGCAGAAGGTAGATGGAGTCACTGAATTATACTTGGGGAAAATAACTGCTTATTTCTAAAACAACATTATTTCTGAAAACTTTGCCTTTCCATATATTCAAAAATATTTGTTGAATAAACCACTGAATAAATGTGGATGCACTTTTTACTCACAGAATGAGAAGTCTTTGTAAATTTTCTTTCAGCCCCTGCATGGGTTTGCCACTGTTCCTTTACTGGGTCTGAGATTTCCACCATAAAAAATTCACTTCTTAGGTTGGACAAAACATGAGAGTTATTGCTTTGAAAAGACTATTGCTAAAATGCTTATGTGTCACCTGGGAGAAGCAGGTATGTACCCGCACTGTTCTCTGAGCTCATTTGCATGCCCTAATTATGTAGTTTAGCTCCTGTAGCCTTCTGAACTTCTGTTCTTATGGCAATTTAAAAAATTCTCTTTATTTATTAGGTGGCTTAATTATTTTCTTCATTTAAAAATAAGAAATACATCACACATACGAGAATGCATGAAACTTAAATATACTGCCAATAATTTTTCAAATGTTCTCCTTCCCTTACTGGTTTGTAAACTTCATGAGATCAAGGACCATCTCATGTTCACTGCTGGATCCCTGGGGTTTGATACAGTGCCTGGTACATAGTAGGACTTCCAAAAATATTTGTTAATATACCACTGAATAAATGGGGATGTACATTTTACTCACAGAATGAAAAGTCTTTGGAACTTTTCTTCTAAAGGAGAATTTGGAGGGAAGACAGGACCCATTTACCTCTCAAGAAATATATAAAGAAATTTGAAAGTGAGAATGACATTTCTTTATCCTCCTACAAAGTTTAATAACTGATGAGTTTTTGTTTGTTTTTGTTTTAGGTCTTATTTTCTTATCAGAAGAATAGACGGACCTGAGTTATGATGTAAACGTCTATCTTTTTTTTTCTGGCTTCCTATTTAGGTAAGAAAAGTTTTGTTGAAACTGGAAATTGTAACTCCTTTCCAAGTCTGGAATGCATGATATTCCAAGTGCCCCAGAGAGTTTTTCCCTTCTACAAGACAATTTTTGTTTTTATTAACCCAAAAGGGATAGTCTAAAAATACCCTTAATAAGCTGAAGTATATTGTATACATTTGCCAACTTCTGCCTTTTAATGTGCGGGGGGAATTCATGGACAACGTGGTTTATTTAACAGTCTACAGGCCAACTGGTCAACAGCATTAGACCCATACACTGTGAAACATCTCTCAGGGTTTAATATTTGAGATGACACATGAGTGATTGTGTTTAAAAGGATCTTTCCTCCTAACTGGTGTGGTGGACCACACGAAGTAGTCTTTTTGTTTTACAATTTTATTGGAGTATAATTGCTTTATATTGGTGTGTTATTTTCTGCTGTATAACAAAGTGAATCAGCTATACGTATACATATATCCCCATATCCCCTCCTTCTTGCGTCCACCTCCCACCCTCCCTATCCCACCCCTCTAGGTGGTCACAAAGCACCGAGCTGATCTCCCTGTGCTATGCGGCTGCTTCCCACTAGCTATCTATTTTACATTTGGTAGTGTATATATGTCCATGCCACTCTTTCACTTCATCCCAGCTTACCCATCCCCCTCCCTGTGTCCTCAAGTCCATTCTCTACATCTGTGTCTTTATTCCTGTCCTGCCCCTATGTTTTTCAGAACCATTCTTTTTTTTTTTTTATATTCCATATATATGTGTTAGCATACAGTATTTGTTTTTCTCTTTCTGACTTACCTCACTCTGTATGACAGGCTCTAGGTCCATCCACCTCACTACAAATAACTCAATTTCGTTTCTTTTTATGGCTGAGTAATATTCCATTGTATCTATGTGCCACATCTTCTTTATCCATTCATCTGTCAATGGACACTTAGGTTGCTTTCATGTCCTGGCTACTGTAAATAGAGCTGCACTGAACATTCTGGTACATGACTCTTTTTGAATTATGGTTTTCTCAGGGTATATGCCCTATAGTGGGATTGCTGGGTCGTATGGTAGTCCTATTTTTCATTTTTTAAGGAACCTCCATACAGTTCTCCACAGTGACTGTATCAATTTACATTCCCACCAACAGTGCAAGAGGGTTCCCTTTTCTCAACACCCTCTCCAGGATTTATTGTTTGTAGATATTTTGATGATGGCCATTCCAACCGGTGTCAGGTGATAACTCATTGTAATTGTGATTTGCATTTCTCTAATGATTAGTGATGTTGAGCATCCTTTCATGTGTTTGTTGGCAATCTGTATTTCTTCTTTGGAGAAATGTCTATTTAGGTCTTCTGCCCATTTTTGGACTGGGTTGTTTGTTTTTTTGATATTGAGCTGCATGATCTGCTTGTAAATTTTGGAGATTAATCCTTTGTCAGTTACTTCATTTGCAAATATTTTCTCCCATTCTGGGGGTTGCCTTTTCCTCTTGTTTATGGTTTTCTTTGCTGTGCAAAACCTTTAAATTTTCATTAGATCCCATTTGTTTATTTTTGTTTTTATTTCCATTTCTCTGGGAGGTGGGTCAAAAAGGATATTACTGTGATTTATGTCATGGAGTGTTCTGCCTATGTTTTCCTCTAAGAGTTTTATAGTGTCTGGCCTTACATTTAGGTCTTTAATCCATTTTGAGTGTATTTTTGTGTTTGGGGTTAGGGAGTGTTCTAATTTCATTCTTTTACATGTACCCGTCCAGTTTTCCCAGCACCACTTACTGAAGAGGCTGTCTTTTCTCCATTGTAAATTCTTGCCTCCTTTATCAAAGATAAGGTGACTATATGGGCATGGGCTTATCTCTGGGATTTCTATCCTGTTCCATTGATCCATATTTCTGTTTTTGTGCCAGCACCATACTGTCTTGATTACTGTAGCTTTGTAGTATAGTGTGAAGTCAGGGAGCCTGATTCCTCCAGCTCCCTTTTACTTTCTCAAGATTGCTTTGGCTATTCGGGGTCTTCTTTGTTTCCATACAAATTGTGAAATTTTTTGTTCTAGTTCTGTGAAAAATGCCATTGGTAGTTTGATAGGGATTGTATTGAATCTGTAGATTGCTTTGGGTAGTATAGTCATTTTCACAATGTTGATTCTTCCAATCCAAGAACACGGAATTGCTCTCCATCTGTTTGTATCATCTTTAGTTTCTTTCATCGGTGTCTTATAGTTTTCTGTATACAGGTCTTTTGTCTCCTTAGGTAGGTTTATTCCTAGATATTTTATTCTTTTTATTGCAATGATAAATGGGAGTGTTTCCTTAATTTCTCTTTCAGATTTTTTGTCATTAGCATATAAGAATGCAAGAGATTTCTGTGCATTAATTTTGTATCCTGCTACTTTACCAAATTCATTGATTAGCTCTAGTAGTTTCCTGGTAGCATCTTTAGGATTCTCTATGTATAGTAACATGTCATCTGCAAACAGTGACAGTTTTACATCTTCTTTTCTAATTTGGATTCCTTTTATTTCTTTTTCTTCTCTGATTTCTGTGGCTAAAACTTGCAAAACTATGTTGGATAATAGCGGTGAGAGTGGGTAACCTTGTCTTATTCCTGATCTTAGTGGAAATGGTTTCAGTTTTTCACTATTGAGACTGATGTTGGCTGTGGGTTTGTTATATATGGCCTTTATTATGTTGAGGTAATTTCCCTGTATGCCCACTTTCTGGAGGGTTTTTATCATAAGTGGGTGTTGAATTTTGTCAAAAGCTTTTTCTGCATCTATTGAGATTATCATATGGTTTTTATCCTTCAGCTTGTTAATATGGTGTATCACATTGATTGATTTGCATATATTGAAGAATCCTTGCATTCCTGGGATAAACCCCACTTGATCCTGGTGTATGATCCTTTTAATGTGCTGTTGGATTCTGTTTGCTGGTATTTTGTTGAGGATTTTTGCATCTATGTTCAGCAGTGATATTGGCCTGTAGTTTTCTTTTTTTGTGACATGTTAGTCTGGTTTTGGTATCAACATGATGGTGGCCTCGTAGAATGAGTTTGGGAGTGTTCCTCCCTCTGCTATATTTTGGAAGAGTGTGGGAATAGATGTTAGCTCTTCTCTAAGTGTTTGATAGAATTATCCTGTGAAGTCACCTGGTCCTAGGCTTTTGTTTGTTGGAAGATTTTTAATCACAGTTTCAATTTCAGTGCTTGTGATAGTTCTGTTTATATTTTCTATTTCTTCCTAGTTAAGTCTTGGAAGGTTGTGCTTTTCTAAGAATTTGTCCATTTCTTCCAGGTTGTCCATTTTATTGGCATAAAGCTGCTTATAGTAATCTCTCATCATCTTTGGATTTCTGCAGTGTCAGTTTTTACTTCTCCTTTTACATTTCTAATTCTATTGATTTGAGTCTTCTCTCTTTTCTTCTTGATGGTGTGGCTAATGGTTTATCAATTTTATTTATCTTCTCAAAGAACCAGCTTTTAGCTTTATTGATCTTTGCTATCATTTCCTTCATTTCTTTTTCATTTATTTCTGATGTGATCTTTAGGATTTCTTTCCTTCTGTTAACTTTGGGGTTTTTTGGTTCTTCTTTCTCTAACTGCTTGAGGTGTAAGGTTAGGTTGTTTATTTGAGATGTTTCTTGTGTCTTGAGGTAGGATTGTATTGCTTAACCTTCCCTCTTAGAACTGCTTTTGCTGCATCCCATAGGTTTTGGGTGGTTGTGTTTTCATTGTCATTTATTTCTAGGTATTTTTTGATTTATTCTTTGATTTCTTCAGTGATCTCTTGGTTATTTAGTAGCGTATTGTTTAGCCACCATGTGTTTGTATTTTTTACAGATATTTTTCCTGTAATTGATATCTAGTCTCACAAGATTGTGGTCGGAAAAGATACTTGATACAATTTCAATTTTTTAAAATTTACTAAGGCTTTATTCGTGTCCCAAGATATGATCTATCCTGGAGAATGTTCCATGAGCACTTGAGAAGAAAGTGTATTCTGTTTTTGGATGGAATGTCCTCTAAATATCAATTAAGTCCATCTTGTTTAATATATCATTTAAAGCTTGTGTTTCCTTATTTATTTTCATTTTGTATGATCTTTCCATTGGTGAAAGTGGGGTGTTAAAGTCCCCTAGTATGATTGCGTTACTGTCAATTTCCCCTTTTATGGCTGTTAGCATTTGCCCTATGTATTGAGGTGCTCATATGTTGGGTGCATAAATATTTACAATTGTTATATCTTCTTCTTGGATTGATCCCTTGATCATTATGTAGTGACCTTCTTTGTCTCTTGTAACAGTCTTTATTTTAAAGTCTATTTTGTCTGATGTGAGAATTGCTACTCCAGCTCTCTTTTGGTTTCCGTTTGCATGGCATATCTTTTTCCATCCCCTCACTTTCAATCTGTATGTGCCCCTAGGTCTGAAGTGAGTCTCTTGTAGACAGCATATATATGGGTATCATTTTTGTATCCATTCAGCCAGTCTATGCCTTTTGGTTGGAGCATTTAATCCATTTACATTTAAGGTAATTATCAATATGTATGTTCCTATTACCATTTTCTTAATTGTTTTGGGTTGGTTATTGTAGGCCTTTTCTTTCTCTTGTGTTTCCTGCCTAGAGAAGTTCCTTTAGCATTTGTTGTAAAGCTGGTTTGGTGTCTGAATTCTCTTAGCTTTTGTCTGTAAAGGTTTAAATTTCTCCGTCGAATCTGAATGAGATCCTTGCTGGGTAGAGTAATCTTGGTTGTAGGTTTTTCCCTTTCATCACTTTAAATATGTCCTGCTACACCCTTCTGGATTGCAGAGTTCCTGCTGAGAAATCAGCTGTTAACCTTATGGGGATTCCCTTGTATATTATTTGTTGTTTTTCCCTTGCTGCTTTTAATATTTTTTCTTTGTATTTAATTTTTGATAGCTTGATTAATATATGTCGTGGTGTGTTTCTCCTTAGATTTATTCTTTATGGGACTCTCTGCACTTCCTGGACTTGACTATTTCCTTTTCCATATTATGGAAGTTTTCAACTATAATCTCTTCAAATATTTTCTCAGTCCCTTTCGTTTTCTCTTCTTCTTCTGGGACGCCTATAATTCGAATGTTGGTGCATTTAATGTTTTCCCAGAGGTCTCTGAGACTGTCCTCAACTCTCTTCATTTTTTTTCCTTTATTTTGCTCTGTGGTAGTTATTTCCACTATTTATCTTCCAGGTCACTTTTCCATTCTTCTGCCTCAGTTATTCTGCTATTGATTCCTTCTAGAGAATTTTTAAGTTCATTTATTGTATTGTTCATCATTGTTTGTTTGTTCTTCAGTTCTTCTAGTTCCTTGTTAAACGTTTCTTGTATTTTCTCCATTCTATTTGCATGATTTTGGATCATCTTTACTATCATTACTCTGAATTCTTTTTCAAATAGACTGCCTATTTCCTCTTCATTTTTTTTTTTTTTTTTTTTTTTTTTTTTTGGTTTGGTGGGTTTTTAGTTTGCTCCTTCATCTGCTGTGTGTTTCTCTGTCTTTTCATTTTGCTTAATTTACTGCCTTTGGGGTCTCCTTTTCACAGGCTGCAGGTTCCCACTGTTTTTGGTGTCTGCCCTCAGTGGCTAAAGTTGGTTCTGTGGGTTGTGTAGGCTTCCTGGTGGAGGCAACTGGTGCCTGTGTTTTGGTGGATGAGGCTGGTTCTTGTCTTTCTGGTGGGCAGGACCGCATCTGGTGGTGTGCTTTGGGGCGTCTGTGAACTTATTAGGATTTTAGGCAGCCTCTCTGCTAATGGATGGGGTTGTGTTCCAGCCTTGTTAGTTGTTTGGCATAGGGTGTCCAGCACTGTAGCTTGCTGGTTGTTGAGTGGAGCTGGGTCTTAGTGTTGAGATGGAGATCTCTGGAAGAACTTTTGCCATTTGATATTACATGGGACCAGGAAGTCTCTGTTGGACCAATGTTCTGAACTCGGCTCTCCCACCTACAAGGCTCAGGCCTGACACCTGGCTGGAGCACGAAGACCCTGTCAGCTACATGGCTCAGAAGAAAAGGGTTGAAAAAAAGCAAGAAAAAAAAAGAATAAAATTATTAAAAATAAAAATATGAAAATGTAATAAAAAAAGACAGAAGAGAGCAACCAAACCAATAAACAAATCCAACAATAGTAACAAGCACTAAAAACTATACTAAAAAAAAAAAAAGGACAGACAGAAGCATAAGACAAATGGTAAAAACAAAGCTATACAGAGAAAATCACACAAAGAAGCATACACATACACCCTCACAAAAAGAAAAAAAGAAAAAATATATATATAAGAAAAAAGAAGAGCACAACCTAATCAATAAACAAATCTACCAATGGTAATAAGCTCTAAATATTAAACTAAGATAAACATAAAACCAGAAACAAATTAGATGCAGAAAGCAAACCCCAAGTCTACTGGAGCTCCCAAAGTCCACTGCCTCAATTTTGGGATGATTCGTTGTCTATTCAGGTATTCCACAGAGGCAGGGTACATCAAGTTGATTGTGGAGATTTAATCCGCTGTTCCTGAGGCTGCTGGGAGGAATTTCCCTTTCTCTTCTTTGTTTGCACAGCTCCCAGGGCTCAGCTTTGGATTTGGCCCCGCCTCTGCGTGTAGGTTGCCTGAGGGTGTCTGTTCTTCACTCAGACAGGACAGGGTTAAAGTAGCAACTGCTTTGGAGGCTCTGGCTGACTCAGGCTGGGGGTTTGGAGGGGTACAGAATGAGGGGCGAGCCTGCAGCAGCAGAGATCGGGCATGACATTGCACCAGCATGAGACACACCATGTGTTCTCCCGGGGAAGTTGTCCCTGGATCCCGGGACCCTGGCAGTGGCGGGCTGCACAGGCTCCCCGGAGGGGAGGTGTGGATAGTGACCTGTGCTCGCACACAGGCTTCTTGGTGGTGGCAGCAGCAGCCTTAGCGTCTCATGTCCGTCTCTGGGGTCTGTGCTGATCGCCGCGGCTCACACCCATCTCTGGAGCTCCTTTAAGCGACGCTCTGAATCCCCTCTCCTGCACACCCTGAAACAATGGTCTCTTGCCTCTTAGGCAGGTCCAGATTTTTTCTCGGACTCCCTCCAGGCTAGCTGTGGTGCACTAGCCCCCTTCAGAATGTGTTCACACAGCCAGCCACAGTCCTCTCCCTGGGCTCTGACCTCCGAAGCCCAAGCCTCAACTCTCAGACCCTGCCCGACCCAGCAGGTGAGCAGACAAGCCTCGGGCTGGTGAGTGCTGGTCGGCACTGATCCTCTGTGCGGGAATCTCTCCACTTTGCCCTCTGCATCCCTGTTGCTGTGCTCTCCTCCGTGGCTCCAAAGCTTCCCCCACTCCCACCCCTTGTCTGCACCAGTGTGTGGAAGCTTTTCCTCCTTCACAGCTCCCTCTCATAGGGGAAGGTCCTGTCCCTATTCTTTTCTCTCTGTTTTTTCTTTTTTCTTTTGCCTTACCTAGGTACACGGGGAGTTTCTTGCCTTTTGGGAAGTCTGAGGTCTTCTGCCAGCATTCAGTAGGTGTTCTGTAGGAGTTGTTCTACATGTTGATGTATTTTTGATGTATTTGTGGTGAGGAAGGTGATCTCCATGTCTTACTCCTCCACCATCTTGAAGGTCCCTTCCAAAGTAGTCTTTTTGGCTTTAGAACTTTCCATTATGGAGCATAGGTTAGTAGTTATGTACATAGACCTTTTTTCCGTGACACTTACTCATTCACAATCAGGCAATTGGGTCATTGCAGTGGGGGAGGAGGGGGAGCTATGGGAAGTCTAGACTGAAGCCTGGGGTTCTGATCTGTTCTCAGGGAAGAATTAAAATTGGGAGAGAAAGATGAGAGAAAGGAGGTAGCAAAAGTTTAAAAAAAAAAGTAGTCACGATCCTTATGACACAAAACAGTCAAAAGAAAAAGATGGTAGATATAAAGGAAAAATATTAAGCAGCATTTAAAAAACTGCTCTGCGCAGGCCATTTCTCCCCTCATGCATACATCTAAAGAGATGGAGGCAACTTTAAAAATCATTCCTTGGAGACTCAGGTGGATAAAGGGTTATAGTTCCATCCACTTCTGGTTAGGTCGAGGGAGGAGCATTTAGACCTCACACCCTTGTCTTAGGGCAGCTAAGTTACAAAGTTGAACAGCCCTTGGCATGTGATGTGCTTTTTCATAATAATAATAATAATACAATAAGGCTGCAGCAATGCTTCACTTCCGTGGAATTGCCCTTTTTCATTTTTGGGAATTCCATGTTTGTGGCAGAACCCTTTGCTATTCACGCTACTTTCTATACCTGGATGCACAAAACAATAAATGAGCCTGGCTCAGTTTGCATCCTCTTTCTATCACAGTTATTCCATGCGGAAATGTCTACTATTGATTTACTTTCTCTCTGGAAGAAACCTTTTCTCCCTTTCTCTCGTTTCTTCATTTCTTCTCCCTCTTGGTTTCCATCTGTCTTCTTTTCCCAAATCATACAGATTCTTTTCTCTTTGATTTTCTTCTATTTATTCTCTCAAGCTCTTATCTTGCTGGGAAAGGACTAGGAATTCACAGACAAGGAATATCAGTGGTCACACATATACCAACCGAACCACAGAGGTAAGGGCAAAGCATCTTCCCTGAAAGGATTTTCCCTGAGTGGAGACGTGTTTGTGTAGGACATCACGTAGTCCCTCTGCCTTCTCAGTGTCTCTTGTATCATTTTTCCAATGGCTATTGGAAGTTAAGAATGTATGTGAATTTAACTGAGTGAGTTGCAATGTAAGTTTGAATGGCAGGAGCAAGGCGGGAAGGGTAACTAAAGAGCTTAGGGGTTAACATCATTAAAGGGCTGAGTTCCCTGCACTCATGCAGTGACTCGGTCTGAGGGTAGGCTTGCTGAAAGAATAAAATTGATAGAACAAAAACAATGACAACAGATATATATCATAACATACTGTGTACCTATATGCCAGACACTTTATATTAGCTCTTATTGTCACAACTGCTTTACTGGTGGGTGTTATTATCTAGTTTGGAAATGGAAATCTTGTCTCAGAGAAGTTCAGCGATAACCCCAGGATTGCCCAGTATGATGTGTATTCATAGCCAAGTTCTCTCTGACCTAGTGCTCTTGCTGTACATTTTACTATCCCTGGAGCATGCAGGAGGTAGCCATCTTGCCATTTGGATGACCATGGGTGTTCAAGGACATGTTGAAGAATTTCAAAAGCAAAATCTGTCCTTTTCCCCTTTCACCATTTGAACCTAATTCTTAACATTGGTCCTTCATAAAGTTAGATTTTGTACTCTTAAGGTCCAGATCATTGGATCTTTTCATTTTTCTGTGTTTATACAAAGGGCATTGAAGCTAAATGTTTCTCAGCAAAGGACAATAGGAATAGTGTAGTAGTAAGAGCATAGATTCTGAAATCAAGCCATCTAATTTCTTAAATCGAATTCCGCTACTGGCAGTGTCACTAGGGCACGTTACTTACTGATTCTGTGCCTCAGTTTCCTCTTTGTATATCAGGCCTTACAACAGTACTTATGTTACAGGTTATTGAGAGAATAAAGTCAGTTAATATATGTAAAGCTCTTGGACAGTGTATGTCATTTGTATAGAAAGAACAGTGTCAACTATTATTATTTTATGTTTTCTTTATTTACCAATAATTGACATTTAAATATATATGATAAAATCATAGTTGGTGAATTCAATACTATAAAAATCAAACCATGTTAACTTTCATGATGATTCAAAAAGATACTGTTTTTCATGCATTGGATGCAGTTGATCAAATTAAAATGAAATAGGAAACTGTATAAATTAATATACTTGTTCAGTAAAGTTGTTGTGGAATCTGTTACTTAAGTCCCCAAGTTCGAGCTTTGCAAAGTGAGGTTCAGAATGACTTAAAGTGCAGCAAAATGAAAAATTTCAGAAACCATCCACCCCAAAGTTTGGAGAAACCAGATCAAATGTAAATTCCAAGGGAGAGCAATTGTGTTCTATTGTTAACTTCTCTTTAGATTGCTTTGAGCTAATGTTCAGTGTTAATGCCTGGCAAATCCCAAACAGGGAAAAACATAGGTACTTATCTTTCATATTATATATGACTAAAATTAAAGTTGATTTGTCCATTAAGCAGTGCAGTAATAGGTCTTCTGACTTTTCATAAGGCATTAAAGGAGTGATGCATATCAAGAAGACATTCTATTTCTAAAGAACACTAATCAATGCTGAGAACATTTGCTATAAATTATTCACATTTGTTATAAACCACTCCATCCTTTTAAAAATTAACAGTGCACAACCTACAATCTAGGAACAAAAGTAGTGCTACCTCACCTTGAAAAGTTTGAATATGAGGGGCTGATTACAATAAGAGAGCAAATAGGATACTAAGACTTGAGTTCAGTGTATTATGAGGAATAAATCACTGAGCAGCCTAACATCTGATAGAACATGATCCCTGCTCCTTCTTGTGTGTTGTTTCACCACACATTAATATTTCATGCAACCATTTCAAAATAAAGTCATAATGTGAGTCATAAATCACAAAACAGTAGTAATAAACCACTTTGGTTTATATTAGCTCTATACGGATGATACTTAAGTATTTCCACCATTAGCCTGGACTATTTGAGCTTTCTCTGGACCACATTTGCTCTATTTCTTCCATTTTAAGTGGTGGGAATATGGGAAACAATGCTAAATTCATTCATTAGTAATAAAACAGTGCTACTTGTTCTCATAATTGATTTCATTTCAACTTGGATCTGTGAAAATGATAGCGCAGTTGAAAGTGATAACATTATTGATCTTATTTTCTCAAAGAGCATACCCTTCCAATGAAACCTACTGAGGGGTCAAGGGGCATCATATAGAAATAAAATATTGAAAGAAAAAGTAGAGCAATGAGTTGAAGATGGGAATGATTGAATGTATAAATAGGGTTTGTACTCATTAATAAATGGCTTATTCTTTAGATAAGCTTCCCAAATGAGGCTCTCATAATGTTTCATCTTGGTCTTATGGTTGTTATTAATATTGTTTTGGTTTCATTCTAGAGGAATCTGTTCCATCCTATTGCTTGAATATTCTTGAAATTGTTAGTACTAACATCTGAAGAGGCTGGATAAGATTATATCTGGAAATATATATACCTATATTCTAGATGTGAATAAAAAGCTCATGAGGTAAAGCACCTGGAACTCATAAAAATGGAACTCCCAGCAATCAGACGTATTGACCAAGACATAAAACACATACATATATTACAGCCTTGTAAATATTTGAAGGAGATGCTCTTGGTGGTTTCTTGTGCTTAACCTCACTTTATACTCTTCAGGATGGGGACACTGTTTATGGATCAACAGTTGGGTTGGTCCGCGAGCCTATGGCCCGAAACTCATAAAGTGAAAGTGAGGTTAACACTTAATGCCCTTGATGGGTGCTCGTGGTTTCTCTTAGATGCCAGATATGCAAAGGGACCAACCCTGTTTCATCATCAGAAAAAGTAAACAGGTATAGTCACTGGATTGGGATGTGGTTGGAATGAAGCTATTAAGAGGATTCCCAAAAGCACACTGCGTATAAATCTATTTATTTCTTATTCATCAAAATTTTCTTGACTTTCAAAAAATTTATCGATCAAGGGTGGACCATTCAAGTCTCCCTGGGGGTCGCACAGGTTATATGTTTGAGAGAAGTGGGCTGGGCTCCTCAAGTCCTGTAAAACATATGTTGTATCTGAAGAGTACAATGTCTGCCCAGTCACTACAGAAAGTATGGGAACATGGTGTCTGTTGTCAGGTCATCAGCTTTTTATGTATTGGATCCAGACCAGGTTAAGATACGAATTAGCCTGTGTGGGCTAAAACACACTTTCCAGTCTGATTTGCTCTGCCTGTTACCAGCTTGAGACATCTGTGTCCACATCTAGGCAGGAACTTGAATGTAAACATCCATGTTGTTGTCCATAAAAAGAATGTATACTGTGTCTCAGGTTTTCGAATTAATTGTTTCAAAGTACTCAGATACTTTTCCTCAGCTGTGATCTCCAGAAGGTCCTAAAGTTTTGTTAAACATATATTTTCTTAAGGGAAAATTAGGTAGCTGGTGATACTGACATTGTTCTCCTGCATTTTCAGAGAATGAGAACATATGAAGTGCATGCATATACCTGGCGTCCCGTGACGGCTAAGGTAAGACCAGAGAGGAGAAGGTAAATCCTCACTGAGCATCTCTTCGGCTTGGGAGCAGCAAAGAGTTAGTATGTTGCGGTACACTTTAGCACATGCAGGATGCTTTTATGGATGGCAGAAGATTGCCAAATAGCAGGTGACTGTGAGCAAGAGGAAATCTGAGCTTTGACCTCAGAAAAGAATTGGGTCTTGATTTCAAGAAGGCAGGCATTTAAGACAATAATCCAATCCTTTGGAGTACCTAAATGGATGGTGGAAGCTACAAGAAAACCACAGGTAATGTTAGGTCAAAATCAAAGTGGTGGGAGGTGTGTGGAGGTGAGCAAGCAAGGAGAGGAGTTCTGAAACCGGCGGAAGGGCACAAAAGTGCTCGAGAACTGCGATATTTATAACCATGTGAGACCCAGGAGAGGAGGAGGGTGACAGCAGCAGAAGGTTGTGATGGTGGGAGAGCACGTTGAAAGATGCATGTGGGCAGAGATGTGAGAGGATGCCCATCAACAGCCTTGTCAAGGTAACACCTTCGTTCTTTGGAAGCCAGGTTTCAGAGGCTCAGCTGACTGCAGAAATAGAAATCTCTTTCCCGTATTACCCATTTTCTAACTCCATTTTCTAACTACTTAGTAGCTACTACCCATTTCCATCACACTCCTGGAGCCCTTCGCTCTGTGAGTTCTGCAGGAGAAACCCAGAAAATACCTAGACAAGTCTGTTGGTTTCCAGGCTGCTGGGATGTAGATGTATTATCGAAGTTTGGGGTGGGTACCCTCTGTACCTTGGGAATGGTTGTCCCTTGCCCATGTTCCCGATACTCCATGGCGGACAAAGGACAGGATGAATCAAGGTAGGCTGTGAGTGTTTACTACCTTAGACTCTTATCATTTATGTCTTCCTGTCACTCCCCAGTCTTGGCCACGCAGGCCATGGCTAATTGCTCATTGGTCCACTGCAGAGGTCCACCCATTTCTGCCAATCATTTTCTTACTGTTTCCCTCTGAAATAAACTGGATAATCCCATGTAGTAACAGGTGCATGGAGGGTTGCTCAATTCTTTTGAAATAGAGCAATAATCACCAGTCAATTACCGGCATTTTTTTTTAACTGCAAATTTGAATTATCTTGGTTGCTTCCCATTGGATTTATATTGCTTTAATTTCTAGAAATTGTGTCTTTCTCCATTTTTAGCAATAGAACTAATCTCAGAAATAATGAACACTCTCCAAAGTATTCCCCATAGTCATCTCCTCAGTAAACAATTGCTCTTTTCTTGAATTTAAATACTATGGAACTGGAGTCATCTCCTAGAGAGCACTTCCTTTTTTTGTAAGTCTCCTTTAATGGACAATATGATGCAATCTATTTAGCGTGGGTTTAACTAATGAAGAATTGGGAATGCTGTCGATACATTTTCACCCACTGAAACAAACATGCCATGCCTGTTGTATTTAGCTATGGAAAAGTAATTTTTAAAAAAGTGCATGTAAATACTGTAGATTCTGGAGTCACATAATGCATTTTCTTCCTTATTTTATTATAGCATCTTTATCTTTTTCTTTAGTATGGGTGTGCCCATAATAGTGTCACTGGCATCATTTAATTTAAAACCTGGCTGCAAGTCCTTTCCCCAAATTAATATAAGGAAAGATCAAGGTCAAGGTCAAGCTCAAGTGCAGAACATTTGTCTCCATTTCAAGGATAGAAAGACTAAGGTCACTTTTGAATTAATTCATATCTCACAAAATTACAACCTACATTGAAATGATTTATTTATTAGATTAGGCCCTGGAACCATTAACCAAGTTCTTTTAAAATGTAAACAGGTAAGTATTGATTAAATCAGCTACGAGTGCATGTTGACGCCACAAAAAACTCCAAAAGCTTCTCATAACTTGGATCAGCACAGTCCGATTCCTTTTATCCTCACCTCCTTTTAAAATTGTTTAAGCAACGTTACCACTTAATTGCTAACTCATCTGTAGCAGGAAACAATTATTCGGAATAAGCCCATGTACGGCTCTGGTTTTCCAGCAGATTATTTAAAAACAATATTTCCTTAAGATAACAATTTTGATAATGATGCAGGAAGGAAATATATTTGCAATTAAATGAACAGGCTTTAGCACAACAAGCAATAAAAAGCTTAACACTGAGCCTTTGTGAATTAAATGCCGGAACAACATTGGACAAAAGTCATGATTCTGCTGACACATTTATTTCTCAGTAAATGAAGACTGTTTAGGTTTAATGCATTTGTGGTTAGCGATAGTTTAAAAGATCAATGTAAATTCGTTTGGAACTAGTAAATAAGGCTTTAATGAAACTTCTAACAGCGTGCTTTCACACCTTAGATCTCTTTATCATTCTGAAGTGACACAGCAGGATTCTCCTTGAGTTTGATGACATGCACAGAACATTATGAAGTGTTTGACAGATTTTATTTGACATTTATTTGATTTATGGGGTTGATATTGGATTTCAACCTCTCCCTATCTCCCTTTGGTCAGGCTTAGTGCAGAGTGCTTATGAAGATAGTTTCTTCTAAATGTGTTTATTAATATTATATATATAATATTACATATATGTGCTTATTAATATTATATGTATATACTATTAATGAAATGCAGTTTAAGACTGGGATCATTAAACATTTCCACTCTACTAAATGAGGTAATGTGTGAGAAAGCACTTTGCAAACTGTAAAGCCATATACAGATGTTAGTTATCATAATTATTGTTGTTACAGGAAACCAGGGTTTTATATATTATTATTCTGTTTTTCTTTAACACTTAATTCAAAGAGTAAATACAGACAACCAATTTCCTCAAAAACCTGCTGCAGCTTTTTAAACAGTTCTCAGCGTTTCATTAAGGTTTTATTGTAAATCATGCGTGGTGCTATGAATTTAGTTTAGCTTAAAAAAAAAAATCTGCTGACATAATAAACAAGACTTGTTACATGAAACTTTCCCAACATGAAACTTTATTAAGAAGATGCTAGAGAATTTCCACCTGGGCCTGGGAACTGCTAAATGAAGCACATCACAAAGTTAGTCTGTGGGATGGAAATGTACCTCCTGTTACTTTTCCAGTTGTGTCTGTGATTCTGCCTTTTCTGTCCTTCATAGCTGATGAACTTCATAAGCGATTATTGGTTAGAAGGAGGCAAAGAAAGGGATTTTTATTTTCTCTCTCTGTCTTCCTTTTTAGTTTGGTCTTGGAGAGACTTAGGGATTGAAAGACATTCACATGCCTATTAAAAAGAGTCAAGATAAAATTATTGAGGTAAAAACAAATGATTTTGGGGGTTACAATTTGAAACATCCTAATGATGTGAGGAAAGCTTGGCAAATTTTATGAACAGTTGAAGAACTTAACCTTGGAGATAGATGATCAAACTCTCTCTGTGATAAATTTAAAGTCCAGTTTATTCTTTATCATATATACTTCACAATATGATCATACTTATTCTTTCTTTTTGGTTTAAACATAGAATGTGAACTAAAGAAATTACTACTGGTTTATTGGGTATTTAAACAAATGAAGCAAAACTTAAGCAAGTATTTTAAGTAAACAGAGGAATCCTTACCCAATTCCAGGACTTGGGTTAGCTCAAACGTTCTTGCTTGACGTGTAGTTAAGAAGGAAACATAAATGCTAAAAGGCAAACGAGCAGAAAGTATTCCTTCCCACTGGTAAATGATGCCCTGAAAGTGTTCAACATAGAGGACTTGTTAGGAGATCCTGCAGTTTTGTGTATCCATTGGGGGGAAGTAAAATAAACATAGTTATATATGCTTGAAAAGTAAGAAAGCACAACTAAGTCTGAGAAAAAAAATACTACAGAAAAATAGGGGAAGCCTTAACTAAATGATTACAGTTGAGGAACTCCAAGACAAAGTTTATTACAACCAAGGTATCTCCTCCCTGGCTACACATTCCTAGTCCATCCGGAAGTTGCAGGCTGACGATTTCTGGTCCCTTGCTTCTTAGTGCACCCCAGGTGCATCCTTATTAGAGGATGGCTGAAAATGATACTCTAGTAGTATCTGAGCCAGCACTTACCTCATTCCAGACATGCTGTTTTTGTTAATCGAAGCTTTGGCAATATTTGCTTTATTTGTGGTCATGCCATTTTATAATGCTTCACGTATATTAGGCACTCAGTGAAAGGTTTAGAATGGCCAAATCAATGAATGAAAAGAAATCACACCACTCACTCATTTCTGTGTCCATTTGAAAAAGGTCAAAATGAAAGTTGTAAAGACAAGAAATGAATCAAAATCAAAATCACTCGAGTGCAGTTGCTTGACACATTATCACTGTGAATGTTATCTTTTTGAGTAGTAAGGGGGGCCTGGTTTTAGTGCCTTCAGCTGGTTGATAACTTAAATGTCAGTGAAATGTGATGTAATATAAAAAAAACAAAAACAAAAACGATGTTAAGAACCCTTACTTTGGGTATTAGTGAGAACAGATTTGGTATAGTCAGAGCACCTGTATCTTTGAGTAGAATGTAAAATTTAAGGTTTTGTTTTGTTTTGTTTTTTTAGTTGTGATTGCTTTTCTGGATTTACAAATAACAATATAACAAACATTGAAACTGTTTACAGTCTTGTTGTTATTGTTACTCAAGGAATAGTGTCAGTGAATTAGTTCAAGATTGCATTTTGTTTGTTTGCCACATAATAAATTATATATACTGGAGCTCCATTTTCTTGTCCTCAAAATACTGTTTGAGCTAACGTATTCCTCTAGCTTTAAAATGATTTAATTATTAGAAGTATAACCATACAAATGTGATTTTCCTATTAAAATCTTCAGGGTATTAAAACTTACTTA
The DNA here is from genome assembly GCF_011762595.2 of Tursiops truncatus. Lineage (NCBI taxonomy): Eukaryota > Metazoa > Chordata > Mammalia > Artiodactyla > Delphinidae > Tursiops > Tursiops truncatus. The sequence continues at coordinate 134,554,057 of NC_047037.1, read as the reverse complement.
TACTTGTTTAAAGTTTTTTAAAAGAAAGATGAGAAATTCTAGTTAGGATATGAATGATTCAGCCCCTAAATAGGTGATGATCAATCCTGATACTGTGACACATTGACGTGTACTGAGTTTTCTGAAGGAATGAGGTAAACTTTCAACTTTTAAGATATGTTTCAATTCTCTTCAAGTAAAACATAAATATGTTAACAGTAGGGTATTGAAACTCTAAAAATATTGGGAATACTCGCAGTGCATATAACATAAAATGAAAGACAGAGGGGAAGTAATGCTTAAAAAGAAAAAGCAATTTAGTTAAAGCTAATACAACTATTTTATTTTTATTAGACATCAAGGTAATCTTTTAATACTTAAAATATATTGAGAAGTGAATTTACCTAACAACTTAAAGCACTGATTGTATAAAACCAATTAAAGTTAAAGCTAATAAGATTGTCATTTTGATTTTAATGGCTTGTCTAGGGGGGCTTGGGAGTAGCAATCCTATTTTGCAAAACATTTTTATTTCATAAGATAAAGAAAAAGAAAGGTAAGTAAGATGTAGGTTAACACATATTGTGAAATCTTTCTATTTTTGATCAATAGCAAGTATTCCTATACTATACTGGTTTTAAGTGTATTCTTAAAGATCCAAGTGAGTAACTGATTTAAAGTATACCAATTATAATACAGATTTATATGTGTTTAAATTTATAATTGAAGATAATTATGACATTTCTTAAAGGGGAATAGATTTTTAGATGTTGGCTTTTGAACTATATGTAATATTACAAAGAATGTCCAAAATAATCATTTTTATTATTCCAAAATACTGACCTTAAGACATTAAATTTTGCCCTGACCATGTCAGCCAATCCATGAAGGAAACAAGTGATAAACTTTATTGATATGTGTGGAAGTACAGAGTTACTGGTACAAATATCATGTTAATAAAACCAGGGAAAGAATTGGGTTTTCCTTAAGCTGTTTTGCAAATACTGTTTACATTTTCCCAGGGAAGTACAAAGTCTAAATAGGATGAGGAAAGGGAAATAATTATCCAGTTTGATTCTAAGAAGTTTTGGGCAAAGGCAAATAGAATCCATCTCAAATATCAGATTGTGTAGCTGATCGACAAGTGGAAAGGTGCAGGAAAGCAATTGTGTCCGAGTTGGGGTTTAGTAAGTCAGCAGATCTTTGAAGAAACTTAATTTGATAACTAAAGTCAATTAATAATGACTTATGGTTTTAAAACTCAGATGGCTTATCTGCCCGCCCCAGAAGTTACATCTGTTTAAAATAAGAACTAAAAACATCTTCCCAAATTGAGAAAAAAAAGTCATTTAGAAAGAAAAAATGAATTAACCTTTGTAGTATATATTCTGATGGTTGTATGATATTTCCCCTTTTGCAGGTAAAGCCTGAATAATTGCTTTGCTCATGCTTCCCCATGTTAGTGGACAGTGGCAGAAAAGAGTAAGCTTGTTAAGGGAAGTTCCTCTTTACTGCCTCGCACACACCCATTTATTCCCCACTGAAATGTGTGCCGAGTACCAGAAAAGCCACAATATCTCTTTAAGTAGGTTCTTAAAGCCTGGGAGCTCTAAGGAGTGTTGAGGGTACCTTATTAACTTGCTGTTGCCTGCTGAGAAAACATTGTTTATATAGAATTGGCTTATTGCTAATGAGAGAACCTATTAAGGCATAACACAGGCAAGGCAAAATATAGACTCTGTTTTTCTAAATATTTTCCTTTAGATCTCTCTCGTTCCACTGATGATATTAAAGGGTCAGACACGTAATCACTCGATATTTTACTTACTGGAAGAGGCAAACAGATTTTATTAAGATTAGAGAATTTTCCCCACCCCATTTGTCTCTTCCCCACCACTGTCTCAGCAATAGCCCTGTCCAACCATGAGATGCTAAATAGTTCCAGTGTTTTCCTCTTCCTGTAATAATCATGCATATGCCCAGCTTGTGTGTTTCCCCTGCCTCATGAACTTGCAGAGTGGCCCCAGCTGGGCTCCCTCTTATCTGGGGTGCAATTGCCAATGGTGATCCAAGGAGAAACAAATCGTGGAAGAAAAGGTTCACTTTATTTAGCAGACCTCTGACCCCTTCAGTGCCTGTATCTTTTGCATACACCCCTCCAACCCGCTCCCTCTCCCTCCCCCAGTTTACACCGAACCCCCCTGTCCATTGGCTGCTGGATATTCTGATGGCAGGACTGAAATAGACTTTGTCCTCCACACAGCTGCAGGGCCCAGTTCTGCCAAAATAGCGGTATATGATAGTGGGTAATAAGGGAAACTGATTTCTGGTCTCCTCCATTTTCTAGGATCCAAATGAATTCTAGTTGGCAAGGAGAGAGGAAAAGAGCTGACACATCACTGTCTTACTGCTGGGAGCAGCAAGTTATGAGCTCCTGCCTGTGGTGTGTCACATGGACTGTGAGACCCTGTGACCCTCCCAACTCCTGCCTGCACACACAGGTGAGTTCTGCGGGATTTCTCTCTGTGGTGGACACTGGCCTAGGGTCATTTCTTCAGGAGGGAGGCTCTCCCTGGAAAAGCTGATCTACATTTCTGCTGGGATCGATGCTGTGGAGACTGCATAAGTCGGTAAATCGTGAAGCAGCTAGTTTTGGCTCAGCTGAAATAGTTATGGATTAAGGTACCCAGGGCAAGAATGAGCAAATGGTCTGGAGAAAAAATCAGAAGTGAAACTCTACAAATTTTTTTTGGTAACATCGAAATCAGCAAAGAAAAAATGCTATGAAAGAAAGGCTCAGGAGTCTAGGAGAATATGGGGAAGGCTCCAGGCAGTTTAATGTACAGATATTCCCTCTACTTCCTTCATTACATTTCAGAACTTCTTCTAGGAGGCCATGAGGTATAGTCTCTGTCCCTCCTTCCCCCTTGCCCTGTGCTCGCTGCTTCTTGGTTCTATTGATGTTTTCGACCTCATCCCACTTTTCCCCCTGTTCCTTAATGGCCTCTGCTCTGCATTCCAGAAGAGCCTTGTCATGGCATGTTAAGAATAACCAGAATCTAGTTTTCTTCAGAATGTTAATCACATGTCAACTTTTGTTATCCCTAAAGATCCATGATCAGCCATCATGTATGAATTTTGATTTCTCCCATGGGCTAAGTGAAAATACAAAAATTAAAGGACACTGGGAGTTATGGTAGCTCAAATTTCTTAGATTTCATGGGATTCCCCTCTCTTAAATGGATTACTCTGCCATTCCCTTCTGTAATTCTGTCTCATTACCCTCCCAGATGTTCTTCATGCACTAATCACTATTAAAAATGGAAAAAAAAATTAAGCAAGAGCACAAAGAAATACTATCCCATGAGCCTTGAGCAATGCCAGACACATAAGCTTTGACTCAATGAATGAGTAATAATTTTTTAATTTCCCACTGCCATAATGTGCTACATCTTGCATTAGCAACTTAACCACAAAGAACATTTGCTCTATAAGAAAAGAAGTATTTTCGACATTTTTTCTGATGCTGGTAACATTTCACCTCAATATTTTTCTGTTTTGGATTGATTTCAGTAGATTTTTCATAGAACACCGTGAAATCTAAGGGTTTGAATTCAGAATCAGACATGGCTGGGAAAATGATCTCTTTGAAAATCCATGCTTTTTGATTGTTTGGCTTTTTTTTTTTTTTTTTTTTTTTTTGCCTTATCCAGCCAAACCATTCTCCAGGCTACACTTCTCTTACCCCAGGGTGGTAAGTCTGTTCACACAAAAGCCCTCTGTGACATGGCCCTTTCACTGTTCATCATCTCTACTTTGAACAAGGGGAGTGTTGTTGAGTTTTGCGGCATGAGTTATCTCAGAAGCGGCACCACCCCATTGCCAAATAGCACAATGATGGATCATTTAAGAGTGTTTAGCGTTGGATGAGTTCAGCAATGTTCATCCAGTTGGTGTGAGCACATAGAACAGAAGTCAAAATTGTAGGTTTGATGACTTTTGGGGCCAGCGAGTTCTGTTTTGTTCCACAGAGTTGCCAATTGTGGGCATAAGAGCATCTGATGTGAACATGGTTGAAGTTGAGTCAGCACAAATGAATCATTCTTACTAAGACAAAAAACTAAGACAGAAACTAAGACAAAAAACAAAAAAGTGGGAGTCTTTGATGAACTTGTAGGCAAAATCTCAATCTTTCTGTCTCTGTCCCCCCACCATATATAATCATTATTTTATGAACTGAATGACAATCAGGTATATTCTTTCCATCTTGTAAGGTGACTCTAAGAAGACACTGTTTAGGAAGAACCTACTGTGTGTCATAAAGGAAGTCCAGCATCTCCTCCCTGTGGTCCCTCCTTCTAGGTTGACCCTCTGTAAGCGTCTCAAGGACTTGGCACTGCCCCCCATGTTTACCTGGCTGAACTCCATGGTTAACAAGATGCTGTTTTCCATCTAATGAATTTGCCCTGCAGGCACAGGAAAGGGGTTGGTTCCACCATTTTCAGAAGCCAGGCAACCGATAAATTTAATGGGATTTTGTTGACATTAATTGCGTTTGCACTGGTGTGAGACATTCTCACTCCTGGTTCATTTGTCGTCTGGATCATTTGAATCACCCAAGTTCTGGGCCAGCTGGTCATTCAACCATGTGATTCCAGGCTTAACAATATCTGCGAGTCACTGGTCACTCAATCACTCTTTAGTTTATTGCTCAGTAAAATAATAATAACAATTTGTTCAGACATTTAACCAGGCTGCATTTCTCCAGGGACAAAGTAAAGCTTTCCACAGAAATAAGTCAAATGCGTTTGGTATCAACCAAAGAATCTTTCCAGAGGTGTAGCTACCAACACCTGGAGCAAATTCTAAGAAATGGTTTTAGAATTGAAGACAAAGTCCAGAAGACATGGGGACAATTACTGTTTCTATGATTGAGACACACATATGAATACAAATTGTTCTATCTTATAAAGTAAATTATTTTGTAATTTTTATACTCATAAAACTATGCTTTGCAAATTTGTCCACTGATAATAATCAATATCAGTTATAACAGTCTTGCTCTGTTGCCAAGTGGCAAGAATATATGAATGATAAGTTTTTGTTTTGTTTTTACTGTAGGTGCTCACTTCTGTGCCTCTGTCCTTAAGAAGTTTTTATGTTGGCTGTGTGTGAGTTAAGGCATATATGAAGCTGAGGGCTAATGTGCAAATGGGCCTTCGTATCCACAAATTGGTTACTAGACCAATTGCTATCTGTGGTGAAAGGCCATTTTTTTAAAATGTCAAGTCTGTTCAGAACTGGTGCTTTTGTATCAATATTCTACAAGAAAAATTAGTTGTTAGAAAGTGGAACTTGTGTTTGGATCCCTTTAAGCACACACACACACACACACACACACACACACACACACATTGGGATAAATAGCAATCAGTTCTAAATTAATAAGATTATTAAATTATCAACTCAATAAAGGTCTTTTTAAAGGCAGTTCTTTTAATAGCTCATTATTCAGGAATACAGGTAAAGTGCTTTTAAACTGACTTTATTGTTTTTTGCATCCTAATCCAACACCTTTTTAAATCCTGTCCGTGGTCAATGTGCATTATGTGTGGAACAATTGCAGATGGGTTGCTTTCTGTCAACTTGCTTCAAAATTTAATACAAAAACATTATCAAATTCCTTCAACCCCCAGGAAAAAAACCATATGTTCCATAGCAAACTATTTCATTGCTGAATGATATTTTTAGGATACATATAATCATATATTGATTTTTATGACCAAGGTGTATCTTTGCGCAGAGGCTGTCAGAGCTCAAGGGAGACAGTAGCCTGTCTCCACATGGAGGGAAAGGAGGTAAATTTCTGACTCTGTTTTTACTAAGGGACCAAACCAATAAGAATTTCAAGGTGTGTTACCCAAATATTTAGACATAGAGTCAGTTGGACTTTGATGTATTTTTTCCAAGTTATTATTATTATTTGTTTATTGAAGTATAGTTGATTTATAATGTGTTAGTTTCAGATGTACAGCAAAGTGATTCAGTTATACATATATATATATATATACACACATATATATCTATTCTTTTTCAGATTCTTGTCTATTATAGGTTATTACAAGATATTGAATATAGTTCCCTGTGCTATACAGTAGGACCTTATTGTGACTTTGATGTATTTTTTTTAAACCAACTCCTCTTATAATAGCATAAAAACATAAAACACTTTTAAATTTAACAAAATACTTGCAAAATCTCTACATTGAAAACTGCAGAACACTGCTGAGAGGATTTTTAATACTTGTTTATATACTCAGACATCCATATGTATAGAGATGTTCCAACTAGCAATCTGGCCTTGAGTCCATATATTGATAAGGTATAGGTTTGCCATTGTGACCAATGTCTCCTGAACCAGATAGAAGTGTAGAAGTTCAAGCTGGTGAGGCAATTTGCTCAGTGAAGTCAATGGAGCCCAGACTTCCTCTGCCTTGTTTCTCTATCCTCCTAACACACTGGTTATGTCTATGTGGTCCCAGGTAGTTCACGGGCCAGCTGCATTTTAGCCAATAAGAAGGGGACCATGGAGGAGCAAGGGAGACCACGCCCCTTCCCTTTCAAAGCATGACCTGCATGTCGTCTACATACCTTCCTCTCACAACCTATTGGACAGTCTGCGCTGAGATAAGCACAGAAATTGAGAGTCAAGTACTTGGAAAGTTTTAACAGCAATGTGACATTGCCAGGAGATCCAGATGCCTGGCTCATTTTATAGTTAATTTTATTGTATTTTACAAAAGCATCAGTTCTCAACAGATTCAATTAAAAAAGAAAAAAAGCCTCTTTGCCCCAGGTAGCAACAGCTCAGTAACAAATTTGCATATCTAAAGGCTTATTTGTGAATAGCCCCCCTAGCTGCATAGAAGGAAATATAGTCTAGAGATGATCTATAGCTTCTGGACCAGCACCTGCCCATCTAAATATGGTATTACTGTGGGGAGAGCAGATGGAGATTGGGGACCACTAGACACAGACACCTTTCCAAGTTCCCTGTCTTGGTTGGCTTTGGTTCCCAAATAAAGTTGTAATTATTCACCTGATCATCACTTGCTGAGATGTGAGGCAGTGATGTACCAGATGGACTGACCAGGAAGTCCCTCACACCATCCTTTGCATCCTCTTAATGTCAGTTGGCTGCATGTGCATAGCATTGAGCTCTTTGATCTAAGTGTTGAAGAAAGATTTATTTAAGATATGAAGTATAAGGAATTATGATGAAACACAACAGAAAGTTGAAATTCCTTAAACCAAATGCTTCAAGGTAGAGTGAAGAAGACGTGTCTTCGTATAGCCTGGACAGAACACACAGGGAATGAACGAATACAGGGAACACATGGGTCAAGTGCACATGTGTAGGGCTTTTATTGCAATAATTACCCAATGGTTAAAAAGATTGGTAGAGCCTCCCTTTCTGGAAAGAAAATTCTAGGTGTGCCCTGCACAACAAACTCATAATCCGGCAACTGAGCTGTTTACCCTGCACCAGGGTGGAAATACCCTAAGGACGGGGTGGGGCATGGTCTTCCTGTGCTTTCTGCAGCCCCCATTGCTTTTTATGGAGTTTGAGATCTCCTCTCATCCCCAGCCCACATCTGACATGGCCGGTCAGAAACCTATGGTGCAGCGCTCTTAAACCCACTACCCTTTCTCCTCCATTTACTTTCCCTCCCTCTCTTCTTTGCTTAAGAAAGTCTGGGCCATTTTTGTTGGAGGCTAGGCCTTCAGCCAGAAACACTGTACTCACTTGCTCTATTGAATTGTTTGCCTGTGACTGAATAATAGCATCTTCTCGGCTTCTTCGGGTAGAGGCGATGGTGATGCCACGAGGGAGTCTGAACTCAGCTCTCTGTGTAGGTTTTACTGCAAGTTTATCTGAGGGACAAAACTAGGTGAAGGAGATGGATTGAGGGAAGTGAGAAACAGCTATAACTCTTTTCATGTAGGATGATACTATATTAAAGGAAGGGCCACAGCTTTTCCAGAAGCGATCCGATAGAATTCATCATGAGGCTTCTGTAGGGGAGATGAAAATTGGCCTCGTGCAATAAAGTCTTTATTTATTTATTTCAAGATTTTAAATTCTGACAGCTGACACTCAGGAAGAGATCCATCTTTTTAAAAAAATATTGTAATTGAAGTATAGTTGATTTACAATGTTGTGTTAGTTTTGGGTGTACAGCAAAGTGATTCAGTTTTATATATTTATAAATATATATATGTATATATATGTATTCTCCTTCAGATTCTTTTCCATTATAAGTTATTACAAGACATTGAGTATAGTTACCTGTGCTGTACAGTAGGTTCTTGTTATCTATTTTATATATAGTAGTGTGTATCTGGTAATCTCAAACTCCTAATTTATCCCTCTCCCAACCCCCCCTTTCCCCTTTGGTAACCACAAGTTTGTTTTCTATATCTGTGAGTCTGTTTCTGTTTTGTAAATATTAATAAGTTCATTTGTATCATTTTTTTAGATTCCACAAATAAGTGAAATCATATGATATTTGTCTTTCTGACTTACTTCACTTAATATGATAATCTCCAGGTCTATCCACGTTGCTGCAAATGGCACTATTTCATTTTTTTTTTATGGCTGAGTCATATATATATATATATATATATATATATATATATATATATATATACATACATACATACATGTCACATCTTTATCCATTCCTCGATGTCGATGTACACTTGGATTGATTCCATGTCTTGGCTATTGTAACTAGTGCTGCTGTATCTTTATTTAGAAAGTTACCCTACTGTGCTATCTGGAGTTGAGGGATGGGATTAAAAGGGATTGGCTGCAGGCAAGAACACCAAAGAATTGCAAAAGAAAGAAATTGAATTTGAGGGTTGGAGAGAAAAAGAGAAGGTAGAGGAGTGGGAGGACCACCACCTTGGTGAACTAATTGCGGAAGTTAAGCGGAGGTGAGTCTCAACATTGTAAATATATTAAAAACCATTCAGTCATACTTCAAACAGGTGAATTATATGGTATGTGAATTACATCTCAATAAAGCTTTTAAAAAAGAAAGCAAAGGTGTGTCTACTACTCAATTTTGAGTTGTTTGCAACTACATTGCTGCAGTATAAGTTCCAAATGCCTCCCCAGGATTTAGCAAAGCCTACAAAAAATAAGAAACAGACCTTGTGAGAGGGTTTTTTTTGTTTGGTTTTGGTGGAAATCTAGGAAAGGATTGGCGTTCCTTATTTGGGTTAATGTGGGCTGGAAGGAGACACTGTGCACTGGAGCAGAGATGATCCATAGATTCCTAGTTCCGTAGAACCTGGGGCTCAGGGACAGAGTATCCAGGAGAATAATTTGCAGAGATCTTGGCAATGATATTAGATTCTGCTCACAATGTAGACTAGAGGTTTATATGGAAATTATGGAGCCTCTAATGACAATGGATTTCTCTTAAATACAACAGAAGTTTTTATTATATGCGTTGGTATTTACTTTTATGAAATGCTCACTATTCTGGTTAAAGTTATATTCTGCTAATTCAGCTTCTTCAAAAATGTGTTCCTGGGATTAATAATTCTAGGAGATAGGCAGTGAGAAGAAAGATTAGATGGTCAAGTAAATTTTAGGAAACTCTACCAATTCTATCCTCCTCTCATAAGGTCACAACTGGCAATAACATGTTAAAAGCTCTGAGAAGGTCTGCAGTAGGATCCATGTTTCTTTTTAGATCAGTGTTTCCTGCGCTTAGTTGACCACTGACTTTTTTTTCGGTAGCACAGATCATCAGAGAAAGCCCTGCGAATGTCACTCCACTTGAAGGAATTTGAATTTGAGCAAAAACCTTCCACCTGGAGTCAAGGTAGAACTTTGTAACCGTCTGTGCTTGGTGTTTTCTCATCCATTCCTTCATTTTTTCATGCAGCATCTTCTCTTTTTAAAGTGTTTGAAGGCATTTTTAGCTTAGTTTAAATGATGTCTGTGCAATCGGCCCTGTCAAGGCTGGGGAGCCTGTGTTGCTTTGTATTTGTCAAAGCAGCAAACTGTTGAATGATAATCGTTCAACGACCACAAAATGCATCTGGGGAATTGGTGCTGTCAGATTTGGATATTAGTCTTTGGTGGCCTAACTGTAGTAATTAATACACAATGATAATGCAAATGCTAATGAAATTAGCAGTGCAATTGCTATTAATATGGTTTAGGCATATCATTACTGGCTTACTGCCCTCAGTAAAAATGTCTTCCCTGAAGTCAGGCTCTCTTCGTGAGACTAGCTAACACAATGAGTTAACTTTTCTAGCTGGATTCCCTGCCTTGCATTTAGTAATCTCTAATCACATGTGACAGCTACATGCTGCTATATAATCCCGTTTTATAACTTCTGAATAATTATCGCAAACATAGCAAATGTTCCCAATAGACTAGATGCACGCCAAATATCGGACAGGAGAAAATAAAATAAAAATAGTGGTTTAGAACTCAAATATAGCAAATGCTGTGGGGTAGGAGCAAGTGGAAATCCATGCAATGTTAATATGCGAGTCACAATAATAGACAATTCACTGATAAGCCTCCACAGTAAAGAAGTGCAGGTCTTCCTAACGGTGTTCTCATAAACGTCTTTTCGTTTATTTAATTTCTACCTTTAACTAGGACCCAGTAGAATTTTCACAACATATTAGGAGGATATTGCCTTACACTGTGAATTTTTCTGATTCAAAAGTGGGGTAGAGGGCTGATTTGTACTGTCCATGGTGGCTACACAGTGCATCTTGTAACGACTGGTGACATATTGGGGAATTCTTCAGGCTCTTCCCATGATTTTCCCACTTGTCACCTATTTTTTTTGCATTCCTCGACTTCTCCTTTGCAATGTCGTCTCTTTACCTCCTGCTTTTCAGTCCTCTCCACTTTTTCCTTGTCCTGTGACTCAATCTAGGTACTTCTCTAAGTGGGGTACACGTGATTTGGGTAGAGTTTTAGTTGTCTATCTCTTCTATTCAGGTGTTAGTAAAAATCACTTGTCAAATAAGGGTTTCTGTGACAATCTTAGATAACATGACAAATTCAGTATTTAAGTATGTTGATCTAATTGTGAAAGGAAAGAGAAATAGCAGAGTGGGCTCATTAGGTTATTAACAGAAAGCAGCTATCACATAATGGGTATGTAATGGAACCATTTAATAAAAATAGGTACAAAATACTAGTGTAATTAGATGAAAAGGTCATAGATGTCATCAATTTAGATGGAGGTGATATGAGAAATAGGACTTAAAACTTCCAGGAAACTATCTCCTGGAGATTATTTGAACCACAAAAAGGTGGTTTGCATTTCCAGCTTAATAGCCAGAAGCACAGTATGCCATCTGCGGCATGGTGGAGAGAGCTCTGCAGGGCATCCCTAACTGCAAGGGCTGAGGAATAGGTCTCACGCATTACCTGATGCTAGAAAAGTATAGCTGCCTGAACTCTCACTTTGTGAAAGGGACTAACCTGCTCCTTGACTAGTATCCATGAGTTTCTTTACAGGATAATTACGGTCAATTTTTCCAAAGGAAAAATGACCAACTTTTCTATTACTTAAGAAAAAAATAGTAACTTACATTAGGATTTATCAAATTTTACCTCTAAGACATAAGAGTTTTGCCTCATGACACTCTTTCCTAGTATGTCTTCACATGGGACATTCAACCTCCTCTGTTTGCTTCTCTCTTTGTCTGTTAAACCAATCTGCATGTAAGGTGACTTAAAGGCTGCTTCTTTGTGAAATTACTCCTGACCTTCACAGGCAAGATCTTTGGTTCATGCTCTTGCTATTAAGGATGTGCCTTGTCTCTCCTGATAGTCTGTAGGCAACAGTGTGAGGTTCCTCTCTTACTCATTTTTGTAGTCTTCTACTTCCTCACCTCTCTTGTGAGGTGTGCTTGGCTCCTGGTGTACACGCAATAGATATTTATGAATGAAATAATAAAAGAAAGAAGAATGGAGTTGTCTCACAGAGAGCTGGCAAGAAGTGTGTGCATAACAATTGTTCCCAGTGGTGGCAGAAAGAGACCCTGCCTTAAAGACCGGATCAGCACCTCTGTCTTGAGCACCTCTGTCTTTAAGGATGAACAAGTTCATTAATTTATTCATTCTCCCGGGGTGTCTCCAAAGCTGTGTCCATCTCCAACATAAGGTTAACATAAATTACAGTGTATTGCAGACATATTTATACTAAAAAATATTTGTTGCTTACCTGAAATTCAAATTTAACTGGGTGCCCTATATATTTTTTTTTTTTTTTTTTGCGGTACACGGGCCTCTCACTGTTGTGGCCTCTCCCGTTGCGGAGCACAGGCTCTGGACGCGCAGGCTCAGCGGCCATGGCTCACGGGCCCAGCTGCTCCGCGGCATGTGGGATCCTCCCCGACTGGGGCACGAACCCGTGTCCCCTGCATTGGCAGGCGGACTCTCAACCACTGCACCACCAGGGAAGCCCGGGTGCCCTATATTTTTATTTGCCAATAATAAACCCACACTCCTTCATGGCATTTGGACTCAGTTACCACACAAGGAGATGAGAGGTGGAGAAGTGTTTCCCCGGGACCTGAAGAGTGTTAGTCACTACAGCAGATGTTCTAATGTCACAAGATGTCCTTGCCAATGCTTTTGTTTTCTTTTGATAAATACCCAGGAGAGGTACTGCTGGATCACACGGTACTTTTTTATTTTTCGAGGAATCTCCATACTGTTTTCCTTAGTGGCTGCACCAATTTATTATACATTCCCACCAACAATGTACAGGTCTTCCCTTCTCTCCACATCTTTGACAACACTTGTTATTTGTTGTCTTTTTGATGATGGCCATTCTGACAGGTGTGAGGTGTTATCTCATTGTGGTTTTGACTTGCATTTCCCTGATGATTAGTGATGTTGAGCATCTTTTCACGTGCCTGTTGGCCATCTGTTTGTCTTCTTTGGAAAAGTGTCTATTTAGATCCTCTGCCCATTTTTTAATCGGTTGTTTGGTTTTTATGATGTTGATTTATATGAGTTCTTTGTATATTTTGGATATTAACAACTTATTGGATATATCACTTACAAATATCTTCTCCCATTCAGTAAGTGGCCTTTCTGCTTTGTTGATAGCTTCCTTCACTGTGCAAAGCTTTTTAGTTTCATGTAGTCCCATGTGTTTGTTTTTGCTTTTGCTTCCCTTGCTTAAAGAGACAGATCCAAAAACTTTTTTACAAAGACCAAGGTCAGAGAGCATATAGCCTATGTTTTCTTATAGAAGTTTTATGGTTTCAGATCTTACAGTTAAGTCTTTAATTCATTTTGAGTTTATTTTTGTATATGGTGTGAGAGAGTAGTCCTGTTTGATTCTTTTGCATGTAGCTGTCCAGTTTTCTCAACACCATTTGTTGAAGAGGCTATCTTTTCCCCATTGTATATTCTTGTCTCCTTTGTCATAGATTAATTTCCCATATAAGTGTGGGCTCCTTTCTGGGATCTCTATTCTGTTCCATCGATCTATGTGTCTGTTTTTGTGCCAGGACCTTATTGTTTTGATGACTGAAGGTTTGTAGTAAAGCTTGAAATCAGGGTGTGTGATACCTCCAGGTTTGTTCTTCCTTCTCAAGATTGCTTTGGCTACTCAGGGTCTTCTGTGTGAATTATTTGTTCAGTTCTGTGGAAAATATCACTGGTATTTTGATAAGAATTGCCTTGAATGTGTAGGTTGCCTTGGGTAGCGTGGTCATTTTCACAATATTAATTCTTCCAATCCAGGAGCATAGTATCTTCCCATCTGTTTATGTCATCTTCAATTTCTTTTATCAGTGTCTTATAGTTTTCCAAGTACAGGTCCTTTACCTCCTTAGATTTATTCTCAGGTATTTTATTCTTTTTTTATGTGATGGTAAATAGTATTGTTTTCTTAATTTCTCTTTCTGATAGTTCACTATAAATGTGTAAAAATGAAACAAATTTATGAATATTAATTTTGTATCCTGCAACTTTGCTGAATTCATTGATGAGCTCTAGTAGTTTTTTGGTGGTGTCTTTAGGATTTTCTATTTATAGTATCATGTCATCTGCAAACAGTGATAGTTTTACTTCTCTCTGTCCAATTTAGATTCCTTTTATTTCTTTTTCTTGTCTGTTTGCTGTGGCTAGGACTTCCAATACTATGTTGAATACACATACAAAAAAGAGAAATGAATCTAAATATAACACTAAAGACAGTCATCAAATAACAAAGGAAGAGAACAAAAGAAGAAAGGAAGTAAAAAGAACTACAAAACAACCACAAAACAATAAACAAAATGGCAATAAGTACATACCTATCAATAATTACTTTAAATATAAATGGACTAAGTGCTCCAATCAAAAGGTATATAGAATAGATAGCTAGTGGGAAGCAGCCGCATAACACAGGGAGATCAGCTCAGTGGTTTGTAACCACCTAGAGGGGTGGGATAGGGAGGGTGGGAGGGAGGGAGATGCAAGAGGGAAGAGATATGGGAACATATGTATATGTATAACTGATTCACTTTGTTGTAAAGCAGAAACTAACACACCATTGTAAAGCAATTATACTCCAATAAAAAAGATGTTAAAAACAAACAAACAAACAAATTTCTAAAAACTGTGGCTAAAAATGCAAATTAAATAAGCAGAAGTGCAAAAATAATGTTATCATACATAATTGTTAGTTCATTTTGTATAATAATGTTCTGCTCACTTAAATATGAATATTCCCTAGAAAAATAAAAGTAAAATTCTTATCAGCTATTAAAAAAGATAAAAATATATAGAGAGTAGCTAAATGGATAAAAAAAAAGATTCATATATATGCTGCCTACAAGAGACTCACTCAGATCTAAAGACACACTCAGACTGAAAGTGAGGGAATGGAAAAAAATATTCCATGCAAATGGAAATCAAAAGTAAGTGTGGTAACAATACTTATATCACACAAAATAGACTTTAAAACTAAGACTGTAATAAGACAAAGATGGACATTACATAATGATGAAGGGATCAATCCAAGAAGAGGATATAAGAATAGCATATATATATACACACACACACACACACACACACACATATATATGAACCCACATAGGAGCACCTAAATACATAAAGCAAATATTAACAGACATAAAGGTAGAAATTGAGAGTAGCATAATAATAGTAGGGGACTTTAACACCCCACTTACATCAATGGACAGATCATCCAGACAGAAAATCAGTAGGGAAACCCTAGCCTTAAATGACACATCATACCAAGTGGACTTAATAAATATATATAGAACATTCCATCCAGAAGCAGCAGAATACACATTTTTTTCAAGTACACATTAATAATTCTCCAGAACAGATCCCATGCTAGGCCACAAAACAAGACTTAGTAAATTTAAGAAATTTGAAATTTCACTTTAAGAAAATTGAAATGAGATGAAGCATCTTTTCTGACCACAATGCTATTAGACTAGAAATTAACAAGGAAAAAAAAAACTGCAAAAAAACCCAAAACACATGGAGCCTAAACAATATGGTACTAAACAACCAATGGGTCACTGAAGAAATAAAAGAAATCAAAAATACCTGAAGACAAATGAAAACACAAGGAACTGAAATCTATGGGATGCAGGAAAAGCAGTTTTAAGGGGGAAGTTTATAGTGCCACACACCTACCTTAGAAACATGAAAATTCTCTAATAAACAACTTAACTTTACAGCTAAAGAAACTAGAAAAAAAGGACAAACAAAGCCCAAAGTTAGTATAAGGAAAGAAATGATAAAGATCAGAACAGAAATAAGTGAAATAGAGACTAAAAAAACAGTAGAAAAGATCAATGAAACTAAGAGCTTGTTCTTTGAAAAGATAAACAAAATTGTAAAACTTTAGCCAGACTCATCAAGAAAAAAGAGAAAGGGCCCGAATCAATAAAATCAGAAATGAAAAAGAAGTTACAACAAACACCACAGAAATACAAAGGATCATTAGATATTATTATGAACAATTATATGCCAATCAAATGGACAACCTATAAGAAATGGACAAATTCCTAGAAATATACAATTTTCCAAGATTGAATCAGAAAGAAATAGAAAATATGAACAGACCAGTTACCAGTAATGAAATTGAATCAGTAATACAAAAACTTCCAACAAACAAAAGCTCAGAAACAGATGGCTTCATGGATGATTTCTACCAAATATTTAGAGAAGAGTTAATACCTGTCCTTCTCAAACTAGTCCAAAAATTGCAAAGGAAGGAATGCTTCTGAACTCATTCTACAAGACCAGCATTTCCCTTATACCCAAACCAGGCAAATATCACAAAAAAAGAAAATTATAGGCCAATATCACTGATTAACATAGATTCAAATATCCTCAACAAAATATTAACAAACCAAATTCAACAATACATTAACAGGTTCATACACCATGATCAAGTGAGATTTATCCCAGGGATTCAAGGATGTTTCAATATCTTCAAAGCAATCAATGTAATACACCATATTAGCAAATTGAAGAATAAAAATCATACGATTGTCTTCATAGATGCAGGGAAAGTTTTTAACAAAATTCAACATCCAATTATGATAAAAATCCCAGAAAATGGGTATGGAGGGAACTTACCTCAACACACTAAAAGCCTTATATGGTAAGCCCACAGCTAACATCATAATCAATGGTGAAAAGCTGATAGCATTTCCTACAAGATTAGGATCAAGACAAGGATGCCCACTCTCAGCACTTTCATTCTTTGAAACTAAAATTATTAAAAAACGATATTGACTCAGTTGGCTTATAGTCAACACAATGCAAATTATGTGACAATTTTGATTACAGAGACATTTGAAAGGAAAGTAAAAAAGGATTAAATTTTATGGAATAAATATATAATATTTAATTAATTATGTACATTTAAATTTTATTACTCTGGTAAGAATGCTGACACACAAGCAGAACACTAATAATATTAATTGTTGCCTAGTAATATTAATTATTATATCCTGCTGACAGTCATATAAAAATCATTTATTTTGACATTATAAAGGTATAAGGATAACATTTTATTTAACAGTTTGTTAATTTGATTTATAAGATGTAGATATTTAGATGTAAGCAAGGGAGCTCTCCAATCTTGCCCTGGGCCCCACAAATTTGTGGGAACCAACCTGCATAGAGAGGTTATCAGGAAGGTGAGGAAGGCATCTGACAAATGCTGAATTGACTCAGCAGCAGCCCCTGGAAATAAGTAGTCCTTATTTTCCCATCACTTTCCCTGAGTAAGGTATGATGACACCTATGTTAGTTTCCTGGGCTGCCATAACAAAACACCACATACAGCATTGCTTAAACCACAGAAATTGATTGTCTCAGTTATGGTGACCAGAAATTTGAACTCAAGGTGGCCTCAGGTTTTTTTCCTTCTGAGGCTGTGAGGGAGAATCTGCTCTGTGCCTCTCTCCCAGCTTCTAGTTGTTTGATGGCAATCTTTGGCTTGTAGAAGCATCACCTAGATCTTTGCCTTCATTTTTTTTTTTTTGGTGGTACGCGGGCCTCTCACTGTTGTGGCCTCTCCTGCTGTGGAGCACAGGCTCCGGACGCGCAGGCTCAGCGGCCATGGCTCACGGGCCCAGGCGCTCCGTGGCATGTGGGATCTTCCTGGACCGGGGCATGAACCCGTGTCCCCTGCATTGGCAGACGGACTCTCAACCACTGCACCACCAGGGAAGCCCCTCTGCCTTCATTTTTTAAAAAAAATTTTATTGGAGTATAGTTGATTTACAATGTCATGTTAGTTTCAGGTGTACAGCAAAGTGAGTCAGTTATACATACACAAATATCCCCCTTTTTTATGATTCTATTCCCATATAGGTCATTATAGAGTATTGAATAGAGTTCCCTGCGCTATTCAGTAGGTTTGTGTTAATTATCTATTCTATATATAGTAGTGTGTATATGTCAACCTCAATCTCCCAATTTATCTGTCCCCTGCTTCCCCCCTGGTAACCACAAGTTTGTTTTCTACATCTGTGACTCAACTTCTGTTTTGTAAATAGGCTCATTTGTACTATTCCACATATAAGGGATATCATGTGATATTTGTCTTTCTCTGTCTGAATTACTTCACTCAGAATGACAATCACTAGATCCATCCATGTTTCTGCAAATGGCATTATTTTATTCTTTATTATGGCCGAGTAATATTCCATTGTATATATGTACAGCATCTTCTTTATCCATTTCTCCACTGATGGACATTTAGGTTGATTCCATGTCCTGGCTATTGTAAATAGTACTGCAATGAACATTGGGGTGCATGTATCCTTTCAAATTGTGGTTTTCTCCAGATATATGCCCAGGAGTGGGATTGCTGGGTCGTATGGTAGTTCTATTTTTAGTTTTTTAAGGAAACTCCGTACTGTTCTCCACAGTGGCTGTATCAATTTACATTCCCACCAACAGTGCAAGAGGGTTCCCTTTTCTCCACATCCTCTCCAGCATTTATTGTTTATATAGATTTCATCCTTATGTGTGTCTGTCCCCAAATTTTCCCATTCTTTAAAGACACCAGTCTTATTGGATTGAGGACCACCCTAATGACCCTATCTTAACTAATTACCTCTGCAATAATCTTATTTTCAAATAAGGTAACACTCTGAGGTACTGGGGGTTAGGACTTCAACATGTGAATTTTGGGTGGGGGGATACAATTCAACCCATAGCAAAGCCCTGTCTTGTCCACTGGTTGAAGCAGAACTTGAAATTGTATTCTTGGACTTGGGGGGGGGGGTGTTGATCATGGAGTTGAGGTTAGGATGAAGGTCAGGTATTATGGGAGGAGACACTTCAATTTATATACGTGGCAATTGAAAAAAAATGTTTTTATTTTATTTTAATTGTTTGGTGGAAAGGAGTGATGGGATTGGTGATCTGTCAGTATGTCCCTGCATCCGAATATCCCTGGTATCCAAATGGCAGTTCTGCCTTACAATGTTGAAAGCTGGGCACACACTCTACTTGCCATCATTGGGCAGAATCATAATTTTCTTTTAAGAGGAAGAGTTAGAGGAGAGGGAGATTTAAGTGATTGCTAGGTTAGTCTAATTTAATGGCACTGAGTTTAAGTTAGGCTAGGTTAGTCTAATTTAATTGCACTGAGTTTAACATGAAACAAAAATAGTACATTCATTAAACAAGCCATTGTTACCCAGATTAGATAGATGAGAAAAAATTTAGAGGTTTAGGAAGGTATCAGAATCAATGCTGTTAATTATTCTATTAAATATTAAAAACATGCAAAGGGTTTAAAAACAGAAACCCAAAGTTAAAACATTTAGTTACTTGGCTTTTTGAAGATCTGACAGTGAATGGAAAATGCCTAAGATACAAGGGCAGGCAATATCAACTTGGCCTTTGGTGAACCGTAAATAAATATTTCTGGAATGGAGATACACAAGCTAAGCATCATAATTGCCTATGTTTGCAATCTGCAAATTTCATGGTATTTTTTTAACCTGTCAGGTAAGTATCATAGTTATGTTCTGGTCATCTTGCTTCTCTGACTAGACTGAGCCTTCATGGAGGAAAACAATTGCCTGTGACATTTGGATCATTAAGTCCATTTGAAAGTTGTTTCATGACTTCCATCATTATCTGTAGATGGGCATAACACCTGAACACCTAGCAAGGGCCTTCTTGAGATATTTTTTTAGTAGGTGGTATTGGGGAGGTAAGTGATAAATATTACACTGTCTTTGGCAAAACTACCCGTGTAGCTGCAAAATGTACACCTTTTGGACAGCAGATTGGCTCCTCCCACAAGAAGATGGGCAAGCTCCTTGAGGATGAATTTCTTTCTTTTCATGGCAGTCACTTACTGCCAGCACTTAGAACCGTGTCCAGCAAGAGGTAAGAACTCAAAAGATTGATAGTTAATCTATCCACTTGCCAAATTGTCATGACAGGGTGGATTATCTTAACAGAAAGCAGCGTAATTATTCATGTGTGAAAGCAGCATCTTCCAGAATGTCCTGGGGCACTGGTGGGTGGTGGAAGGGAGGATGTCTTAATATCTTCCCCCCTCAACATCATGCCTGGCTTCCAGCTCTCTGGGATCCCAACTTGGATTTCTGCTTGCTGCCAACTCTCAGTCATATGCAATGAATGAGATTTTCTTTTTCTACCGCTGGTGCCTCTCGACACCAGTGTGGTGTAATCAGAAGGACACAGCAAAGGCATCAGATCTGAATCCCATTTCTTTTGTCACCTTTTAGTTTTGTGTTGGTGAGCTGGAAGTTGAGGCACACATCTGTTTCTTAATCTGCAAGATGGGAAGGGTGATGCCAACTGGAGTGGCTATGATGATCAATGAGATCATGCATTTAGGACAATTCCTGGCTGGTCTTAAGTGCCCTTGGGGATAGTATTCCCCACAGGTGTCTGCTTCTGCGTGTCTTATGAGAAGAATACTAACTGTCCATTTCTTATGGACTATCTTTTTGAAGATATTTGTATAGCTCCCACCCTCAGATGGTAGAGGTAGTGTCTCCCAATGGAGCAAAGGGTTGGGCAGGTTTGCTTGTGGCCCTCTATAAAGGTCTGGGTTACCTAACCTTGAGATTCCTCAGCTGTGACACAAACTCACTCCGTGGGGTTTGAGGGACAAAGAGAGCTGAAGTGAATGTGACACTCATGCTGCTTGCTGTGCTGTGAGTCACTAAGTCCTTTGTCTCTGACCCAGGAGTCTCGTGTCTTCTGCCAGCATCCATGAAATGTAGCAGACTCACTTGTTAGCTTCCAAGCAGGATCAAATCTCAGACCCTTCACAGTTCTTGACAACACTCAATATATACTCAAAGCATTTGTTCTGTTTTGCTTCTCTCACTAGAGGACAGGTGTTTGGAAGGAAGGGACCATGTTGTTTATTTTAGTCTCCAATCCTAGTACAGAAGAGACACACAGTACATTCTTGATTTACCTGAACTGAACTGACCTGGCTGGTCATTAGCACAGTTTTTGCTTCCTCAGTTAACTCAAACTCAGCAACACCTGAGGGTCAGCCAGTAGAAAGGGAGGATATAGGAAGTAGGCTGATGGAGAAGAAAAGAAAAAACCCAAACACCTTAATTCTTTTGCCATGTTTCACCTATGTATCCCTATATACATGAAAAAAACCCCTAAGTAATGTCCTCTTCAGAAACACATGGAAAAATGACCAGTGATCACTATACATGATAGTCATTGTATTCCAGTGTGTGTGGGAATAGGACATATCCAGCAAAAAGGTCCCAGTAAAGGTCTAAAGGGGTCCTCCCTGTGCACGGCAGGGAGAATCCCATCCTTCCTCCCATGAACAGGGGAAGTGAGGGATGATGGAGACAGAAAGCAGGAGAGATTCTCCAGTGGAAGAGAGTTGGTCAAAGAGCTGCCTGGTGGCAGACCTCTTAATCCTGGGAAAGGGAATTTATGACACTCTGGATGCCGCTCCAGGATCTGAAGCAACTGCCCAAAGCAGTCAGGGGATTGAGGACAGCTGGGCATCACTAGGCAGGACCACAGGCTGTGTAGACCGAAGAGTGGCTGTGGTCATTCTCCCTGCCACTGTGCTAGCTCTGCATGGCTTTGATGCTGTCACCTTAGCTACCAGCCCCACAGCTCCAGAAGTACCTCTCCCACCTTACCCCTGGAACAAACTCCTATGCACCCCTCAGAGCCCAAGGCCCTTTGCAACAACTTGGTTGAGTCTGTGGAGCTGTGCTCCTTGGCAGGAGGCAGAGTGTGCTGTGTTTTCTTGGTTAATGTGCCTGTCATTTACCAAATCACTTACCAAATATTGCTTGAGTGTGCTGGGCATTTGCATTTACTATGTTTTCTTATTTTCTGTATTTTTTTTTTTTATTTTGGTGGTACGCGGGCCTCTCACTGTTGTGGCCTCTCCCATTACAGAGCACAGGCTCCGAATGCACAGGCTCAGCGGCCATGGCTCACGGGCCCAGCCGCTCCATGGCATGTGGGATCTTCCCGGACCGGGGCACGAACCCATGTCCCCTGCACTGGCAGGCAGACTCTCAACCACTGCGCCACCAGGGAAGCCCTTATTTTCTGTATTCTTGATGCTTTGGCATCTGTGGTCTCACTGGCTGGAGTGGGACTGCTCCTTTCCAGCACTAGCTAATTCCTAGAGATGGCAATCAACTTGCCTGGGAGTGAAACTTTCATTTGCAAACCAACTGATCCAAAGCCCATACCTCCCACCCGCCTCCATTTTTGAGCTCTGGGGCTTTTATACTGTGGCCCAATATTACCCTTCCCTAATCACTCCAGGTCCAAGTACCAGACCACTTGGGACAGTGCCTATAACCCAGATCCCACTGAAATTATTCAAACTAGCTAACCCTAAAACTGCTTAGCTTGCTTACACTATCTTGCCCATTGCTTCCCAGGAAAACCACAATAAAGGCTCTTTGCTCAAGTTTTCCCCTTACACTTCTTTCTCCAGACTAACCCTGGTGCTTCCGCATGTGGCCCTGCATGGCATGGCATGCCCTCTCCTCTTGGGAACTATGAGTAACAAACTATCTTTTCCCTACAGTCATTTCCTGATTTGTTCCCTTACAGTACCTGAATAATAACAAAACCTACACTTTGAAAGAGCATTACCTTGTGCACTGAATAGAAGATAAGCTTGTGTTAGGGCTCAAGGGAGAAATTTTCCTGTTCTTTGTTAAAATATATTTAGGACTTGGGTAAGCATTCTTTGTTCGGCTTTCCAGTGGAAACATATATTAAAAAATACAGGACAGAGTTTCATGAAGTTTTGCCCCTTCAGAGGGGAATGATTGAAAGAATGATGAACCTTCCGTACCCTGGAATACTACACACTGTTGGAGACTGAATCAGAGCTATTGACTATTGACTTGGAGGGATTTCCCAGATTTCTTATTGAGAGAAAAGCAAAATGCAGAAAAGTGTTTACAGTAGAATCTTCTTTTTGTAGACATCAAACAGTGACAGAAATGATCTATCTATATGCATATATGTCTGTGTGTTTGTGTACAATTATGTAAGCATAAGGAGGAACATGGAAAGATGCAAGATATGTTGTTAATATAAATTAATCTGGGAAGTTGGGGTGATATATTGGGAGTAGGGAGAACAGGGAGAGGAGAGAAGCCAAGGACAAAATTGGGGTGGGGGAAATGATTGCACTTAAAATCCCATGTCTACATAATTTTGCTTAAACATTTACGTCAAGTTATACGTGTATGTTTATGCATAAATATTGGGGTGCCCAAAAGGTTATTTCAGGTTTTTCCATAACATCTTACATTTCTTAAAGTTCTATAATCTTGTGACTCAGCTTTTTAGCAGGATTATATTCTATGACTCAAGACATTTTAATATCATTTTTCTGTGATTTAAGTTTAGATGGGGGAGAAGAGACATTTGCCCGCCATCTACCCGCTGAGCTCAGGTGAGCAGAATTGCTGGGTTGTGATGTCCCACTGGCAGGTAGATGTGCATAAACTTGAATCGCCACCTCCCTATTCACATCTCTGATTTGTGGGACAAGCAGGATGGGATGAAGCAGCTGCCTGTGCGGAAGGAAGCCTGTCTCTCCAGATAGAAAGAAATGATTCTGTGCCTCTGGTTACAGCCCACCACAGACTCACTAGCTCACTGCCCTGTGGTCACTTGGGCCAGACAAAAGCAAGTTCTTTTCTCACAGTGCAGGGCCTCCTGCCCTGCAAACTTAGCCCCTTTGGCTGGGTGTTACTAAGCCAGGAGTCTAAATATGGCACATGGCAGTTTGATGGAAATCATTTCCAGTAAAAGAGGATGTTTCCTCAGCAGTTTTCAAGCTGGCGCTGACTCAAGCATCCTCGAGGGAGCCCATTTAACTGGTCATTAGGGAGACAGCAAAAAGGCATTGAGGAATTCTGTAACAAGATACGTATCCTGTGTGGAAGGCCTCCTGGGTCTCTCTGACCATTGGCTCCCTGTGCATACTACCGAGATTTTATTGATGCTGCTGAAAAGTCTTTTGCTGCTGCTAATCTGTTATTTGCGCACAGTTTTAAAGACACTGGTTCCAGCTTTGTGAGGAACAAGCCCGAAGGTGAAACATGGCATTCGAACAGTAATTCAATGTCTAGAGCTGATTAACAACCCCACCACTACATCCTCAGAGGCACAGAAGTGAATTGGAGCCTCAAAAAGATGGATGAATGTTTATGCTGAGTTCTGCAGGCAAAATATTTACACTATTCTAAGGGCAACAAATACACTTAATTACAAATCTACATTTGAGAAAATCAGAATATAAACAAACTGAATTTCTGCACATGGGCTGTATAGTGCAAAAAAGTAGTTTAGTTGAGAGATATTTGGGTTTGTCTGCTATGGAAACAAGTGATACTTAGAAGGGTAAGTAAAGGTGTCACAAATAATCAAGGATAATATTGTAGACTTACAGATGCAGCTGCTGAGGATGATAAAAAGACCAATTACCTGAATTCTAATACAGACTTTGGGATCTGGGATTATTCAACACCTATCCGTGCTCTACTGGCAGATCTGGGGTTAAATTTTTTAAATGAAACATAGATTCGTAGAATATTTAGAGCCGGAAGTCTATTCCATTGTTTGTTCCTGTTCCCAAGCATTCATTTCTTTCAACACTATTGATATAGATCTTGAGGGAAGCATTTCAAATGATTTGAATGGCAAGAATGAGAAAATATATTTTAAAAAATGGAAGATATGCTAAAAATGTATTTTTTTAAAGGATCAGAACAAAACCATAGTTACCTAACCAAGGAACCATATGACCAACCACAGCTGCATGGTTAGCAAATTTGTGAATGTGTGGAATCAAGGAATTTGTCTTGGGCATAAACTAAGGGGTCAGAATGTTTTACTTATTTAATTTTTAAGTGTAGAAATTTCTTCCTAGGAGATAGGAATGTGTAAAATTTGGTAACGCGGGCTTATTCTTTTTTTAAAGAGTCATTTGAAACAGTTCTCCTCAAAAACAGAACTATTTTTAGATGCAACCAATTGCTGTTGGCAATGAAAGTGTTGATGTGCTCATCTTTGGACCCGTTGTTCTTTTCACACTTTAGTCTTTGGACTCAGTTGCTGTCTTAAAGGGATGGAGCTTTATCCTTAGGCGAACTCTTGATGCCTCTCCCATAGGAGGTCAAGGTCAGGCCTCCTTGGAATTAGTACTTTCTGTGAATGGTCATGTAGCCCCTAGAGACGTGGGTCCTATGAGAAGATTGCATGGTCCAGGAAGGAAAGGTTGGTGAATCCACCTTATTCAAAGGAAGTTCAGCTCTAGAGACCGAGCTGGGAGGACCTCTTTGAAATTCCCGTGAATCCACTCTCCATGGCCTCGGCAGGGCCACTTGCTGGGCCTGGGCTGTGGGAATTGGCTGCTTCTTTTGGCAGTGATGGTCCTGGGTGTAGCATTCTGTGGAGCCATATAAAGTGATTCCTATGGACAAGTGGTGAGGCTGGCAGGAGACAGATACAACAAAAAGAGACCAGACTGATTCCATTGGTTAGAGTAAGCAGTAAAGTAGGGGAGAGCAGGATTCTGCTCTTTTATGCCAGTAAAAGGCTTGCCTTGGTGATTGGCACATCTATTACAAATGTGGTAAGTCTAGTCTGTTGTCTGACTTTTGAACTCTTGACTCAGATATCCTCTCTGGGTTGTGTTGTGAGCCTTTCCATTTCTATCTTGGACGTAGAGATATCTGATCCTAGCACCTGACAAGAAAAAATACAAAGCAATCGTTTGCTAGAATGAATACTAATATATAAGATATGATAGAATACGGATACACTCTTTTAGTTTTTATTTTTTTAACATCTTTATTGGAGTATAATTGCTTTACAATGGTGTGTTAGTTTCTGCTATAAAACAAACTGAATCAGCTATACATATACATATGTTCCCATATCTCCTCCCTCTTGCATCTCCCTCAAAACCTCCCTATCCCACCCCTCTAGGTGGTCACAAAGCACTGAGCTGATCTCCCTGTGCTATGCGGCTGCTTCCCACTAGCTATCTATTTTACATTTGGTAGTGTATATATCTCCATGCCACTCTCTCACTTCGTCCCAGCTTACCCTTCCCCCTCCCTGTGTCCTCAAGTCCATTCTCTGTGTGTGCGTCTTTACTCCTGTCCTACCCCTAGGTTCTTCAGAAACTTTTTTTTTTTTAAGATTCCATATATATGTGTTAGCACACGGTATTTGTTTTTCTCTTTCTGACTTACTTCACTCTGTATGACAGTCTCTAGGTCCATCCACCTCACTACAAAAAATTCAGTTTCATTTCTTTTTATGGCTGAGTAATATTCCATTGTATATATATGTGCCACATCTTCTTTATCTACTTATCTGTCCATGGACACTTAGGTTGCTTCCATGTCCTGGCTATTGTATATAGAGCTGCAATAAACGTTGTGGTACGTGACTCTTTATTTCTTTTCTTTTTTTTTTTTTTGCGGTACATGGGCCCCCCACTACTGTGGCCTCTCCCGTTGTGGAGCACAGGCTCCGGATGCGCATGCTCAGTGGCCACGGCTCACGGGCCCACCCGCTCCGCGGCATGTGGGATCCTCCCGGACCGGGGCACGAACCTGCGTCCCCTGCATCGGCAGGCAGACTCTCAACCACTGTGCCACCAGGGAAGCCCACATGACTCTTTTTGAATTATGGTTTTATCAGGGTATATGCCCAGTAGTGGGATTGCTGGGTTGTATGGTAGTTCTATTTTTAGTTTTTTGAGGAACCTCCATACTGTTCTCCATAGTGGCTGTATCAATTTACACTCCCACCAACAGTGCAAGAGGGTTCCCTTTTATCCACACCCTCTCCAGCATTTATTGTTGGTAGATTTTTTGATGATGGTCATTCTGACCGGTGTGAGGTGATACCTCATTGTAGTTTTGATTTGCATTTCTCTAATGATTAGTGATGTTGAGCATTCTTTCATGTGTTTGTTGGCGATCTGTATATCTTCTTTGGAGAAATGTCTATTTTGGTCTTCTGCCCATTTTTTATTGGGTTATTATTATTTTTTTTTTCATATTGAGCTGCATGAACTGCTTATATATTTTGGAGATTAATCCTTTGTCAGTTGCTTCGTTTGCAAATTTTTTCGCCCATTCTGAGGGTTGTTTTTTCGTTTTGTTTATGGTTTCCTTTGCTGTGCAAAAGCTTTTAAGTTTCATTAGGTCGCATTTGTTTATTTTTGCTTTTATTTCCATTTCTCTAGGAGATGCGTCAAAAAGGATCTTGCTGTGATTTATATCATGGAGTGTTCTGCCTATGTTTTCTTCTAAGAGTTTTATAGTGTCTGGCCTTACATTTAGGTCTTTAATCCATTTTGAGTTTATTTTTGTGTATGGTGTTAGGGAGTGTTCTACTTTCATTCTTTTACATGTAGCTGTCCAGTTTTCCCAGCACCACTTATTGAAGTGGCTGTCTTTTCTCCATTGTATAGTCTTGCCTCCTTTATCAAAGGATATACTCATTTTTAAACTATTGCTAACAGCACATCTTATAAACCAGCAACCCTTGTATAAGTCAGAATGCACTAGAGTCTTTAGTGGGTTTTGAGTAAAATGCTCAAAAATCTAAGATTTTCTTATTTTTCTATTAACAGCACTCCCTCTTTGTTGATAACAGTGCTCCGTGTTAGCAGCAGGAGATACTGAAGAAGAGTGTGCACAGTCATTTAGAGGAAGCAATGGAATCACCTGAAAGAGGAGGAGGAATTCTCAGTCCTATAAAAGCCAGTTCCTAGGAGAGGTGTTGGCAGAAGCTTCACAGAAAGGGCAGGATTTGGAACCATCTAGGCTTCCTGAAGAAGGTCTTCAAGTCATTTCATTCTCCCTGCCTCAGTGACCAGCTGCAGGGCTGTTACTAAGATTAGCGGTACCATATAGAAAGCTACCTGCACTCAGCACTCACAGGAAGCTACAGAATGTTTTAGTTGGGGCGGGAGACAGGTGTGATCAGGAAATGTTTCTAGTACATTCACTTGGGTGTCTCATCAGAAAGGCCCCAAATCTCCAATCTCTAATAATTTGTTATGATTTTTCTTCCTATTCATACCCCATTTTGTATTTACAATTTGGTATTATTATTTTTTTAAAGAGAGTCCCCCAAATTGTATAAGCTTCAGGCCACACAAAGCCTGGATTCACCCTACCCTCCTCCACCACATTCTGGCTATCGAAACTTTGGTAAATTAAGCTCTCCAGCCTAAGGTTTCCTCATCAGCGCAATGAGGCTAACATCAGTACCTACTTGTTAGGTCTTTAGGGGATCTGATTAAATGAATTAATAGGTATAAAAGCATTTACAGAAGTGCCAGGTACATGGTAATGCTAAGTTAAGAGCTTGTTAAATAAAAATAAACAAAAGATACATGATAGTTTTAGGTAGTTTAGATTTTATGATAGTCCAGACTAGGATTCTAGCTGTGACCCCTATGCTTTGAGTTTCAGTTTTCTCATCGAGAAAGTGGGGATGTTGTGATTTTCAAGCTCTTAAAATTCCACGCACCTGGTAAATACTATTGTTTGACTCACTCTCAGGCTACCTCTTGTAGCTCCCAAGTTAGCTGCTGTCTGTCTAGAGTGGAAAATTTTAGCACAAATAAATATGGTACAAAATCATCACATTCTGCATTTCAAAGCAAAATCTGAATTTGATAAAAAGTATCCATATCTGTGTCTTAACATTTTTAACACGAATCACAGAGGATTGGCTATATTTTGTTCTTCTTTCTTACTGACCATTAACTTGGTTTGGAGTTAATTTTTTAATATTTGGCTTAATTGTTAATGGAATGTTTATGTATGTCTATATGTGGATCTATACAATGTACAAACATACAACTATTTCATTTATAATCAAGCTTACTATATGCACATGTAATCTCATTCTCTCTCTGGCACACACATGTGTGTATTTTATGGACTTCTGACTAATTTGGACATCTCAAAGTGCTGGGACTGGCTTGGATGGCATATTTGTTTTCTGTGACAATGGCATCCATTTTTAAAAAAATTTCCAAAGTTGAAAGAGAATTCTTCTAATGATCACTTGTTTAAGGTTCTGCTTCCAAGTTCCAATGCTATCGTTGGAGCATGGAAGCACCATTTCCTGAGACTACGCCCCTGTGTCTAGGGTGCCCACATGGACGTAAGTGATTTCAGGGGAAGGAATTGACAGGCAGCGGTGAGAGCTGCTCGAATGTCAAATACATCCCACGTGTCATGCTTTAGCACCACCTACATTTCTGCCCCTCAAACCGCTAATGGTTCTTTAATATATCAGGCAAGGATGCCAATAAATAGGCTTGATGGTTGTTTAAATTGTATTTTAAAAGCAAAGAGCATGAAAGATTCGACAGCCAAGTTTTCAGTTTCAAGATTGATGATAAATTTGTGTAGTTACAAAGTCTAGAATCTCTTTATAGAACAAAAACCAATAACACTATTCAACAGCAACAGCATGTTCCCTGTAGAGAATATACAGAGATAGAATAGCAAAATTCTTAACTGAAATTTATAAGTGCAGAGTGTAAAACGATAGGATATTAGTCTATGAATCAGCATGCATGACTTTGATTAACGTGCATTTATGTGGGTCTTGGTACTCTGATCTGAAAAATCGCCTCCTTCAATGGTGTTGTGGTATCGATGATGATTTTTTACAGTTTGCACCAGTCAGAGGAGGGTTACAGGTGAAAGGCAGGAATAGTCATGGCGTTGAAGATGGAGAAATTGAGAATTTCTGGAAACGATTTAAGTCCACTTCTTACAAACTAAGCAAAGACGACCCCAATAACTTCCGTGTGTAGGGCTTTATAGAGTCAGCCACCTTTCCACCCTATCTGATTCATGAACAATAGCGCTGGGAGAGTCTTTACTCTCCTTCTTCCAGGTCACACATCTGAGGTTCTGAAAAATACCGGTGTCGGAGCTAAAACCCACATCTAAGTCTTTCGACTCCAAATCTGGTGATCTTTGCTCTAAGCTGCTGCAGATGTCATGGGATGCCCAAGAAGTGATTTCAACCTCTGCCATATAGTTGATATCTTTCATCATCTGTCATTGGAGAATCATAGACATTTGCCGTCTTTCAATGCTTTGCAAATCTGAATATCTTATGCAGGGCAATTGCCAAGTGATGAATATCTTCCTTACCTACAATACATTATATTACAGTCTTGATGTAATGAAAAGCTCGTGGACTGTATCCTATATGTCTAGTAGAGAACGCATGATGGTTATAAGCAATTATCCACTTGGACTTGTACCAGGAGCTCCCAAGTGGTGTGCTTATGGTGATGTTCTGATCGAGTGAAATTCCCCCGCGTTCCCCGGAACTTTGCCAGCCAGGGTCCAAGTAGCCTGTGGAGTCAACTAGAGGGACTCATGGAGAGAGGGGCATGGTGAGACTCCCA
This sequence comes from Tursiops truncatus, assembly GCF_011762595.2. Classification (NCBI taxonomy): domain Eukaryota; kingdom Metazoa; phylum Chordata; class Mammalia; order Artiodactyla; family Delphinidae; genus Tursiops; species Tursiops truncatus. The sequence goes on along the minus strand of NC_047037.1, from coordinate 134,523,536 downwards.
AATGGTGCCTGGGGGAAAGGGAGATTGAAGAACACAGCATTCTAAGAGATTGAAAAACTTCAAGGACATTTTACAACGCATTAGGGTGTGAGGCATCTGACTGTGTGCATAAGTTATTTTATTCTGCTTGCATTTGTGTATATTAATGTTAATTATTAAACATGAATTGAGGGCTTCCTTGGTGGCACAGTGGTTAAGAATCTGCCTGCCAATGCAGGGGACTCGGGTTCAAGCCCTGGGCCGGGAAGATCCCACATGCTGCGGAGCAACTAAGCCCATGAGCCACAACTACTGAGCCCACATGCCACAACTTTTGAAGCCCGTGTGGCTAGAGCCTGTGCTCTGCAACAAGAGAAGCCACTGCAATGAGAAGCCTGTGCACCGCAACAAAGAGTAGCCCCTGCTCACCACAACTAGAGAAAGCCCATGTGCAACAACGAAGACCCAATGCAGCCAAAAATAAATAAATTTATTTAAAAAAATAATAATGTATAAAAAAAACCCCAAAAAACAAAAAAAAAACATGAATTGAGATCTGTAAATAAGAACTGGAAAATCCAGTCTTGTTTACACATCTGCTATTACATAACCTTGCTAACATATACACGTAAATGCAGGGGGGAAGCTAACATTTATTGAGCACTTACTATACAACGGGTACTTTGTATACATTATCTCATTTAATCCCCATGACAATTCAATGAAATAGGTATTTTTATGGCATCTCACAGTGAGGAAGCTGAGTTCAAAGAGGTTAAGGAGTATGCCAGGTAGATCATGGCAAAGCTGTCTTAAAAGAAAATTATCAGTTATTGCATGTCCCCTGCCCCATGGTGGATTGAGAGGGAGGTTGCATTTCCTGACAGGGGCTCATCCTTAATCAACGGTTTTAGAGAAATGGCAATTCAGGGAAAGGTATAAGTTTGCGTATAGATTAAGCCACAAGCATATCTTAAAATAAAATTGTTGAATTTCTAAAGCTGTGATTTATATGGATATCAGTTCAAGTTGTTTTTTTAGACAGGGGTTTCATATCCCTCAATAGTTCCACAAATTCCACCCCCCCCCCATATAAAATAAGAAGTGACTTCTTTTACCTCGGAGTAAATTGTTTTTCACTCATTCTTATTTTTAAAAATATCATCTTATGAGAAACTACACTGTTATTTAGTATAAAATATTAAAATCAGTTCATTTTGCCTTGGGTGGCATTTTAGAGTTTTCTGATAAACAATCAATGGTTTTCCCAATAGGATTCCCATTTGAAGTAGTCATCATCAATTTTTCTTACTTTCAACGTTTATTAATGCAAAGTGTTGATCAGTTGTAGAAGGTTGAAAAGATATTGGGAGAGAAGAGGGAGTTGTAGGCAGGTAAAGTGGGTGTATATTATTGATTTTTTTTCACTCTGAGAAAATTCTTGGCAAAAAAAAAAAAATGTCCTGGTTGATAAGTGCATTTTTTTTTTTTTTTTTTTTTTTTACACTTTGTTTGGATTATAAAAAAGGAGGTCAGGAAATAAGAGCTTTGTAGAGGTATATGTAGAGTACATAGCCCACACACTAGGGTTTGCACTTCTAATGTTCTAAAACATTTTCTTACAACTCTTCCCCCAAATTACTGAAGTAGAAGAGTCTTTCCAACTTAAGATGTCATAACTATAAAATAAAATCAATAATTAGTTATTCTAACTATATGGAATATTAAGACTAAATTACTCATTAAAAAAAAATTAGCAACTAGTGATTCTTTTGCAGTAGCTTTGGTTCAGTGAAATTAGGATTTGAAAAGTAGCCAAACATCTGTAACTTGCATGTGAGAAATGTCTTAGTTTCTTTCAGTGAATGAAAGTGGTGAAAATTCTACCTTCTACAAATTCATAGTTACAGTCACAGGGAACTTCAGCGTCACTTAACCCATTCTGGAAATGATGTTGATTGAACAGCTCAAAGATTCTCAAGATTTCTGTTCTTACTTCATTCGGGTTCATCTTTTGTCAAACCCTCATTGTTCGTATTAAACCAGGTTAAAAATCATTGGTGCTATATAGCCTTTTACTTACCACATCAAGATCTTCAGTGGGAAAGTGTATGTCCATAGAGGGTCACTTGCTTGTTCTACATGTATTGTTACTTCATTTACTTGAAGCAGTGAGTAAAAAAAGACTTAGTGGTATAATTCCGACTATATGACATTCTGGGAAAAGCAAAACTGTGGAGACAATAAAAATATAAGTGGGTGCAACGGGTGTGGAGGGAGGAGACTTGAATAGGCAGAGCACAGAGGATTTTTAGGGCAGTGACATTACTCTGTATGATATTATAATGACAGATATAGGTTAGATAGCATTTGTCCAAACCTATAGAATGTACAATACTGAGAGTGAACCCTAAGGCAAACTGTGGACTTTGGATGATTATGATGTGTCCGTGTAGGTTCATCTGTGGTAACAAATGTACCATTTTGGTGATGATGTTGAGAAAGGGTGGGGGAAGAGGTATATGGGAAATCTCTGTACCTTCGAACTCTCAATTTTGTTGTAAAACTAAAACAGCTCTACCTTAAAAGAGAGTTAGTGAAATAGATGTTTATCATGTGCTTTACCCAAAGCGAGGGCTACCGCATAAAAATGAACTATTTCTCCCTGGCTGTCATCGTGGTCATCGTAGTGCTTTTCAGAGCTATATTGACTCCTTTCGGTGTTTGAGGGCATCTGCCACATACACTGGGGAAGTGCTGATCACTATTTTCAAAGACATACACTAAATTACCACTTTGCCTGCAAGGAAACGGACATTTCTTTAACAGTTTTAAAAATATGAATAACCATTAGCCAATAGGAAAGTTATCGCCCTTGAATTAGAAAATCGGGTCAGTGTGTTTGGTCCCAGGTTATTTGCATGAAGCAGGGAAAAGGCAACGATGTACAGCATATCTTCCGATCAGCTCTTCTGGGTTTGCTGGCAGAAACAAAGCATCCCTCACATATGTAGGCAGAGGTCCTTGCAGCAGGGAAGAGTTCACTCTTCCCACACAAGGTTATCACATGCTTTATTATTCAACAGGCACTGTTCTAGGCTTTGCAGATAGAGTGGTAAACCAGACGGATGAGGCTCCTGACTCTCTGAGTGACGTTTTCATAGCAGGACACAGACGAGGTCAAGTAGACAAGTGAAGAACAAAGAAATTGTTAGATGAGGACTGTGCAGAGATTTGTGGGGGTGGGGCAATGGCTGGGGGTCTCTTAAGTCTGTGTGTTTAGAAAGGGCCTCTGAGGAGAGAATGTTTAAGCTGAGTGCTGAGTAGAATTGCCAGATATAGCAAATATAGATGCACAACTCCTGGTTAAATTCGAGTTTCAGATAAACAATAATATTTTAGTATAAGTATGTTTCATGCAATGTCTTATTCCACATTATATTGGCAACATTAACCCTGAAGGCACCCAGAAGAGTCACTCCTTGAAAGTCAAGAGGAACAACGTTTATGCTGCAAGAAGAGGGGAGAAGCTGGTGCAAAGCCCCACAGGGCAAGGGGAGGGGAGGAACTTATTTTGTGAAGAAGCAGAGTGGCCAGTGGTCAGGAGCCAGGACACTGGAGACATTGCCTAGTCCTAAATTCTGTCTCCACTGCTTACTTGCCACGTGACCCCTGGGTCACATCATAAAACTTCTTTGTCCCAGTTTACGCATTTGATAAATAGGAATAATAATAGTAGTACTTAACTCATAGGGTCAGTAGGAGGATTAACATAGTTTATACACGTAAAAAGCATGTACCATCTAAGTATTTGCTATTATTATAGACAACTCACCATGAAATGTTCCCCTTGTACATCAGGGGTACATTCAGTATAAACTGATCTACACATATCAAGAATCCTCTTGGCTTCCAGAAGAAGTCTCTGACAATATAAAACCCATCCACTCTTTTCACAGAACAAAACGTGTACCCCACAAACACCAGGAACTGCCCACGTGAGGTCTGTTTTAACACGGCTATCTGAAGTCTTTCTCAACCCACGGCCAGAGCTCCTGCCTTACCTTAGAAGTTCCAGGATGGATCATGTCACTTAACAGGAGAACCAGCTACAACTTCTTTCTCTGTAAACAGTCCTAATAATTTTTAACCATTTCCAATGCAGAGGTTTCACAGATTTTTTTTAACTCCTATATGAAGCAATTCTTTCATGATACACAAGTAAAAATGTTACATGACATGCTACTTATAACAAGGACTTTCCAAATGATGTCGACCCACGTGACCTGGAATCTCTCTTGTAGTATAACTCAGTGTTCCCTTCTGAACTTGAACGTGCCAAGGCCAGGCCCCATTCACTGCTGTGGCATGATCGCCGTGCTCAGACACCTGCAAAGATGGGAAATGGATGTTGAGATCCCACGTTCTACAGAAGTCATGGTGGGCGTTTGCTTCCACTCACCTGCATCAAGCAAACCAACTTGCAGTGATGAGAGCATCAAGGTGCAGGAGGGCAGCGTGATGGAGAGCACGGGCTCTGCTTTCTCACTAGCTGCATGGAAGTATCCATCTTAGCCCATCCCTCTGTATTCCAGTTCCCTTAACGGCAGCATGGGGATAACTTTCTCACTGAGTTCTTGTGAAGATCACATGAGTTCATACATGTAAAATAGCTCTTAGGACTGTGCCAGAGGTAGTCAATCCTGCATAAGTGTATTTTATATATTTATAACATATGAACATACATATAATATCACTCAATATAAAATACAATCATTTATTATTTCACTGGTTTTACGTTGACCTTGCACCCCAGTTCCCCAAATGCTGCTCAGAGATAATGGGGAATCTTGTTATGGGAATACACTGTTATAGCATACTTACAGCCAGTGGCTAGGTGAATTTTAAGAATTCATATAAGTACTAACTATATTATTATTATTATTATTATTATTTTACACAGAAGAGCTAATGACCCAGGCTAATTTTTAAAAAATTTAATTTCTTGAAGTATAGTTGATTTACAACCTTGTGTTAATTTCTACTGTACAGCAAAGTGATTCCATTCTACATATATATTTATACATTCTTTATCATATTCTTTTCCATTGTGGTTTATTACAGGATATTGAATATATCAAGAGTTCCCTGTGCTAGACAGTAAGACTTTGTTGTTTATCCATTCTCTATAGAATATTTTGCAACTGCTAATCCCAACCTCCCAGTCCATCCCTCCTCACACCCCACCACCCCTTGGCAACCGCCAGTCTGTTCTCTATGGCTGTGAGTCTGTTTCTGTTTTGTAGATAAGTTCATTTGTGTCATATTTTAGATTCCACATATAAATGATATCATGTGGTATTTGTCTTTCTCTTTCTGACTTCACTTAGTATGGTAATCTCTAGGTCCATCCCTGTTGCTGCAAATGGCATTATTTCATTGTTTTAAATGGCTGGGTAATATTCCATTGTGTATATACATAGCACATCTTCTTTAGCCATTCATCTGTCTATGGCCGTTTAGTTTGCTTCCATGTCTTGGCTATTGTAGATAGTGCTGCAATGAATATTGGGGTGCATGTATCTTTTTGAATTATATTTTTCTCCAGATCTATGCCCTGGAGTGTGATTGCTGGCTCATATGGCAGCTCTATTTTTAGTTTTTTAAGGAACCTCCATACTGTTTTCCATAGTGGCTGCACCAATTTACATTCTCACCAACAGTGTAGGAGCGTTCCCTTTTCTCCACACCCTCTCTAGCATTTGTTATTTGTAGACTTTTTAATGATGGCCATTCTGATTGGTGTGAAGTGATACCTCACTGTAGTTTTGATTTGCATTTCTCTAATAATTAACAGTGTTGAGCATCTTTTCATGTAACCGACGAATCTGACTTTAGTTTTTAAATCATTATAGGACCCTTCAGGACAGCTACCACTGCTCCACACAGCTTTGAAATCTGTTTACTTGCCTGTAAACTCACAGACCCATCTCTCGAATTCATGGATTTTTGATGCCAAGACTGATGGATGAGTTGAATGAACCAATACTGCATTGTTTTCCTACGTCAAAACAAAGGATTAACTTTAAAATAGTAGAATTGACTTTAGAATACATTACAAAGTTGTCTCTAAAGCAACTTTAAAAGAGAAATTTTAAAAACTATTTTAAGCAGTGGCTACAATTTTGGAATACATATTTCCAAAACCACTTTGAAGGGGGAACAATTATTATCATCCTTGAGTTCTGTGTTTCATCTTTTTTACAGTCTTGCTACTCAAAGGCTGTCCCAATGGACCTTCTATATCCTTACGCATCTGCATACCCTGGTAGCTTGTTAGAAATGCAGAATCTGAGGTGCAGCTCCAGACCTGCTGCATTAGAATTTGCATTTTAACAAGATCCCTGGCTGATTTGCACACATATTAAGGTTTGAAAGGCACTCTTGTACAGTCTGTCTACATGAGTGTCAGGACACATTAAGCCCCTATTCTTACCTGTAAAGGGTTTTTTTTACAATTAATTAATTAATTTTATCTTTGGCTGCATTGGGTCTGCGTTGCTGTGAGCAGTGTTTCTCTAGCTGAGGCGAGCGGGGGCTACTCTTTGTTGTGGTGCATGGGCTTCTCATTGCAGTGGCTTCTTTTGTTGCAGAGCACAGGCTCTAGGTGCACGGGCTTCAGTAGTTGTGGCTTGTGGGCTCTAGAGTGCAGGCTCAGTAGTTGTGGCGCATGGGCTTAGTTGCTCCGTGGCATGTGGGATCTTCCCGGACCAGGGCTCGAACCCATGTCCCCTGCATTGGCAGGCAGATTCTTAACCACTGTGCCACCAGGGAAGCCCCACCTGTAAAGGTTTGAAGTCATTACTCTCATGATAACGTGATCTGATTCTTACCTGTACTTACTAACAACAAATGAGACTCTTTGGCACATTTGCCATCAGCCCAGGTATTAACCAGCTCCTCTGGTATTTATCTTGTATGACTTATAACACCAAATAGAGCTGACCACAGGGGCTACCACTTTACCACTATGAGGAACCACTATCAGAATATCCTAATTAAGGCAAATAGTTGGCACTGATAATGGCCTTTGGGATCTGGTGAGGGCTGCTTGAAGCCATAAACGTCCTGCTGGCTTGTGCCAAACCTCCGATGAGAACATACTGCTCAGTAATACCAAGTCTGTGGATCCTTTCTAGTTTAACCTCTCATACGCAACAATTCTACCATAAAAGGTCTCAGCTCATCGACCTAAAAATCATTTCAGTGCAAGTGTTTCTGCATGGAAGGAGGGTGAGAGTGTGTCATTGTTGGTCTTAACCAATCAAGGCGCAAACCATTCTTTGCTCAGTGGCACTGCCACAGAGTATTTGGAGGTCTGCCCCTGCCCACAAACTACTTAATGGGAAAAAAAAGTCATTCGCTGCCAACCCGCTGTCTGATTCTGAGTGTTTATGGTTGCACTTCTCTGCCTGGTAATCTGGGTCTAAATGTGGACTCCATTGCCGTTTCCCTCCTCTGCTTTTTTGCTTCTTTCAACCAAAGCACACATGAGCTTAGACCTCCAAACTCTGGAAAGCAGTGTGTCCATTTTGACTGAATAACCTACATCAGTCCCGCTGCCCTCTGTGGATGTTCCTGTTTATTCTTAGAAGATGTCTGAGCCCGGTCTCTGAGAATTGGAATGGCTCTTTGCCACCCTGGGAGTGAATTTTTGCCTTTCTTGCTGACATTTTAAGTAGACCACTGGGTGTGGGCTGGTATTTCATTTCCCAACATGCTTGGTGCAATTACACTAAAATATTACAAAGCCTGTTTGTGGAAAGGGTGAGGGTTTTGGCTCCAGAGCCTAAACCTCTCGAGAGGACAGCGTGAGACAGTGGTGAACAAAAGCCCTGGCCTGGTGGAGGGATCTGGGGGAGGTCCTTGGAGATCAGCTCAGCCTGGTCAATTCCTGTCAGTGCCTGGACAGCTCCACGGGGTTTCCAGGACTCGGTCCTCCTCCCGAGGAGATCCATGCCATGTGGACAGAGCTTCCCAGAAAGAGATGGCAGGAGAAATCGGGAGAGATTGACATTTATTTCACAGTGATGCTTTGGTAAGATCCTCGTTCACAATGACTCTCGTTCTGATACCATGACCTGAGTTGCAGTGAACTTTTCCATGGCTTATTTTTATCTTTTATTTTTCCCTCCAAATCTGAGTCTATGGATGAAAGAAGAATGTAGCTAGGAGATGTCCTTGCAAGCAGAGCTAACATCGATGATAAGCCTGGCTTTTATCCTTCAGAGCTTACCAACCTAGGGCCTAGACCTAGGTATTGGGATTGTTGAATACGATAATCTGTTCTATTTTAACAACTTGTTTCCGTAATAGCTGAGTCCATTATAATGGCATCTTCTGAGAAAGGGAGGGAGAATTAAAGATACAGTGTGAAAGTGATGACATGTATTAATTACTGAAAAATATGTTTCTGGAGACTTTCAAAGAGCTGTATCTGTTGCCTTTTAAATTACTTCCATCCCTGGATATTGTCATTACAGTATAACGATTTTTTTTTTAACAATTTTCCTTTTCATACATCTTTTTTGTTTTTTATACAATTTTAAAGGTTACTTTCCATTTACAGTTTTACAAATTATTGGCTATGTTCCCCACGTTGTATAATACATCCTTGAGCCTATCTTACACCCAATAGTCAGTACCTCTCACTTCCCTACCCTTATATTGCCCCTCCCCCCATCCCCACTGGTAACCATTTGTTTGTTCTCTATACAGGAAAACTGGTTTTGAGGCGGGCTTGGTTCTATCGTGGAAGGGAGCGATATCTTTTTTTTTTTTTTTTTGCGGTACGCAGGCCTCTCACTGTTGTGGCCTCTCCCGCTGCGGAGCACAGGCTCCGGACGCGCAGGCTCAGCGGCCATGGCTCCCAGGCCCAGCCGCTCTGCGGTGTGTGGGATCTTCCCGGACTGGGGCACGAACCCGTGTCCCCTGCATCGGCAGGCGGACTCTCAACCACTGCGCCACCAGGGAAGTCCAGGGAGAGATATCTTGAACTGCATGGTGAAATTTCACCCAGGGTGCAGCCCTGACAGAGGGAGTGGAGGGTTCTGGAGGAGGACTGAAGTTACTAACATCAAAGGGCGATTGGGGCTAACAGGTAATGAGAAATAATCTGCCTGCTGTGGATGGAGAGATCAAGGGAAGACAATGATTTGCTTGCAAATTAAAAGGGTAACCGTCTGAAGTGCAAATTCGAACTACACTGAGTTACCATTTCTCAACTATGAGATTAGTAAACATCGAAAAGTATGACAACATACTCTGAGGGTGAGGCCACGGGAGCAAGTGCCTCTTCGCAGCCCATTGGGTGGGAACATGACACAACACTGAAAGAGGGAACTTTGGCAATAGCTAGAGAAAGGGCTTGTGGATTCACCCTTGGAGGCAGCAGTACCATATCAGGAAGACAACCCCAAAGACACTGGCATCATCTAAAATGATATTTGCACTAGATTTTTTTATTGAAGCATGGTTGATAATTGCAAAAGCCTGGAAACAACCCAGATGTCCACCAGTGAGTTGATTGAACAAACTGTAATACTGTGTATCTATAAATGAAGCAGCTGTAAAAAGAAAAGAGAAAGACATACTGCTTCTTTTAGAGTGTTAGGTTGGAGAATGCAGTTAGTATTTTGTGTAAGAAAGGAAGAGAAGTACCAAGAGAGGTTCACATGTGCTTATATTTTTTTATAGGAGCAAATAGAATGATATGGGGAAATAAGGTAGGGACGAAGATGGAAACTAGACCTTTCTGAACAGGCCTTGATATATAGATTTGACTTTGGAACCAGGTGAATGTTCTATGTTATCAAACATTACAGAGTAAAAATAAAATAAAATTTAAAAAAATTAGAGACACAGATGATCCTAATTCTGTGTCAGGTGGTTGAAAATAGATCACATAGAAAAAAATTATTTTATATGATAGCACAGAAACTTACCTGTACGCACATTACACGTGTAATGAGCATTAAAAATTTTTAACTACATTCTACAGTTTTATTTTTGATAATAATACCGGTATTGTAATGTCAAAACAATTATGTCGATATACAGGTAGACACATTTTAGGGTAAGGAAATAATGTTGGTAATGACATTAGGAGACCAGATTTTTCAGGACAGAGATACAAAATAAAATCAGGTAAAAATCCTGCACTTCGTCATTTAAAATATCATATGATCTCATGCTCTATTTTTCTCTTTTTAGAAAATACATATTTCCTAGTCCCTTCAAACTGGAAGCATCCCAATGTCTATCAACAGGTGAATAGATAAACAATCCGTACATTGAAATGCTTTTCTGTAACAAAAGGATTAAACTGTCAGGGTACATAGTCACATAGATGCATCTCAAAAAACATGCTGAATAAAGAAAGCCAGGTACAAAAGTTTGCATTCTGTGTGACTTCACTCAGATGATGTTCTAGAAGGGACAAAACTCTGATAGAAGGTGGATGAGTGGTTGCCTGGGGTGGGGGACGGGAAGGATCGAGTGCAGAGAAAACTTTCCGGGACTGTGAAACTGTTCTATATTTTAATTAAGGTATGGATTTTGTGAGGCTCTGCATTAGTCCAAACTCATCAGACTTTACATTTAAAATGTGTGTAATGGTATGTAAACTGAACCTCAATACATTTGACTTAAACGCGGAGAAGACAGGAAAATCTGAGGGGAGGGGGATAGGGCCAGGAGTTGTGTATGCCAATCCTGCACTTTTGCTACACATCCAAGAAGGGAATTTGTCCAGGACACAAGCGGGCAAGTGAGCAGGAAATGAGGCCAAAAGTAACACGCACACCCTGTCTGCCATCAAAGGTCAGGTCTGGAGACTTCTATTGCTTAAGGGTGAGCCATTAGGAAAAAAGCCACACAGAGCAACAGAAGTCCCATTAAAAATATGCATAAATAAGGGAAACGGAACGTCATGTTACAAATATGTCTGGGAAAAGTTTCCTACTGGAATTAAAAGAAGATGCGAGAAAAGCATCTGCTTATTGCACAGGTGATGTGGAGTCAGGCCTCCCTAAACAGGCTCAGGGCACCACCGTGGGGAGAATGAGCTGCCCGGCCCCTGGCAGGATGAGACACGCATCAGAGCTTGTCTGGGTAGGATTGCCAAGAGCTTTGGTGACAATTTAAGTAGTGTGGAGTTTTTCTTGTAGGCACTGGATTGATTGATTGATTGATTTTAGCTCAAGAGAGTAATGTGATCAGGCTGTTTTAGCTTAGTTTGTTTTTAACTGAGGAAGATTATGGAGGCAGTAGTGGGGAGGATGCTTTTGTTAAGGGAAAGACAGAGGCAAGCAGGGCCGTTGGGAGCTGTCTGGCTGAAAGATAGTTTTGTTCGAAACGGAGATGGTGGTGGGAATGGAAAAGATGGGATGCACTTGAAGGAAATTTCTGAAGTGGTATTGAGAGCAACTGTGAACACAAGTTTGTGTGCCCGGCCCACAGTGAGGCCAAACAAACTGAAAAGTCAGTTTGGAGCGGAGAAATATTTATTGCAGGGCCACGCCAGGAGATGGGTGGCTCATGCCCTAAAAGCCCTGAACTCCTCGAAGGGTTTCGGCAAAGCATTTTCAAAAACCAGGTGAGGGAGGGGTGTCACAGGGGATGTGATCAGCTCGTGCACAGTTCTCTGATTGGCTGATGGTGAGGTAACAGGGTGGTGTCACAGGGGGTAACATTATCAGTCCTTAGGCTCCTGGAGGCCTGGGCCCATGTGCTCATGGTCATCAAGTAGTTAACATCTTCCATTTGGTGGGGGGTTTTCCCATCTGTAAAACAACTCAGGAAATGTGCATCAAATACTGTTATCTAGGTACTTCAGAGAGGAGCTAAAGCAGAGGATATGGGGAAAGGCCTGTCCTGGGAAGACCCCATAGGGTCCTGCTCGGTCACACAACTTTTGGCCAATGCGTCCACGTGTGGGAAGAGATGGAGAGGGAGATGAGGGGAGTTGGGAGGAACCAGGAAAGTGGTAGGTGAAAAAATGATAGGAATTAGGTTTCTGGCATTGGAACTCTGGGTAAATGGTGATTCAATCAACAGAGGCTGGAAATAAAGAGTAGACACAGGATTGAAAGGAAAAATAAAGTGACCTGGTATAGAGACTTGAGTTTGATTTGCCTGTGGGATACCCAGGAGTTTTAAGCTAGTTGTATTATATTAGGCTTTTCCTAGTAGTTCTGTTTAGGGAGATATTACTAGACTTGTGTAAATCCAAGGCTGTATTATAATAAGCTGTTTCATAACAGACTTCTGTAGGTTTGCCAGAAAGTTCCTTTTACTTTTTGGCATTCCAAGGATCACCTTGGGGTAAAGCCACTCTAGAAAGGGACTTAGCTTTTACGTTTCTTAAATCTTCAGGTTTAGAATCTCAAGTTCAACTTCATAATTTGATCACTCCTATACAGTATTGGGTGCTTCCTCTATGCAAGATACCAGGCTAATGCAGAGAAGTATAAGAACTATGCCTACGTGTAGAAATTAGTAATAGGCACCCAAGGAAGTCCCTGCTTGGAGAAAACAATACAGGATATTTGTCGAGGGTTAAGACTGACAGGAAATCTAGGGGCTGAGTTTAGACTTTGTACTGATTCAGAAAGTGGCATATGAAGATGCCTCAGGATTAAGTGTTACCTGTGTATGGGAGAAGATTCTGTCAAGAGAATTTAGAACAAAGAGAACAACCCTGTGAGCTCAGGTTGTTTGTTGAAGAGCTTGTTACCCAGACCCATCACTGTGAATTCCCCGCACCCCACCCCCAGGCCCTCTGCCTGTCTGCTGGATTCATTCCATTGCTTTGCAAGCTATTGGTGCTCAGGCTGGTGGAAGCTTTGCGGATATGGTAATTAAGTGACTACTGAGGGACTATCCTTTACACTTTAAGATCTAGGACTCCTTTCTTAATTGGGAGGTGCTTATGCGGGAAATCCACTCCTTCAGGATGTGATCAGAGAACTGAGTTAGCCCTAATGATATTTAATGGCAGTGCCAGGAATTTAATGGGGATGATAATTTCATATAATTGGGGGGCCTTCAGACGAGTTAAATGCTCCTGAGTGGCACTGCATTTGGGCCTGTGTCTGAGTCAAATGTGTGCTTCCTGTGTGCATTTCCCCTTCTGCAGCTCTGATGAAGATGAGAGATTCTGCAGAGCTTGTGGAGTTTTGGCTGCTCTGTTCAACATCCATGTGTAGCCCTCCCTTTTAGAGGGTGTCCACAAAAAATTAATCAGTCGATTTAAGTAAGAATAGGAAAATTTTATTCAAGCCAAATTTGAGAATTTGGCTCGAAGAGCATGCCCAGGAAAAGCATCTCAGAAAGCTCTGAGAACTGTTCCACCAGTTAGAAATCAAGGCACAGTCATATAAGTTTTTTGAGGCAGAGAGCTGGACATCAAATGACGTATTATTGACAGTTTACACGATCCAGATCTAAGCCTCATCATGGTGGGTCATGTGACCTCTTACGAGATCTAGAAGGAATGCTATATTTTAAGGAGTTGTCTTGTTGGTGCTGGGAGAAGGTTGCTCTTTATGGTTGAGTAGGTATTCCTGCCAATACGGGAGGTTTGGTCTGATCTCCAGTGTCCTTGGCCTGCAGTGGCTGGAAGCAGGATTTGGGTTCCTGGCCAGAGATTGAAGTCAGGCCGAGGCAGCGAGAGCACTGAATCCTAGCCACTAGACCAGTGGCCAGTGACAAGGTCTTGGCCCTTTGGATTTGCAGAAATGAATTCCCACAAAGATGGAAAGTAGTGAAACAAGTAAAGTGTTTATTAGGAGGAAAAAGAGTATGTGTGGATAGACACAAGAGGAGACTCAGAGAGAGAGAGCTGCACCCTTGTGGTAGCTTGAATCACTTATATGGGGCATTTCTTCTGGGTTTCCTTTGGCCGACCATCTTGCTTTGCCTGGTTCTGAGTCCGTATTTGGTATATCTCAGGATCCTCCCATGTGTGCGTGAGCACCTCTTAGCCAAGATGGATTCCAGCGAAGAGGTCTATGAGTAGGTTGACATCGCTCCCCTTTTGACCTCTGAGGAGCTTTTCTGTGCATGTATAGTTGGGAAGTTCTCCTTGACCTCAAGAATGAGAAATATGTGGTCTCTATCTTTTATCTGGGCAGAGCGCAGCCTCTCCTATTATCCTCCTGTTATCTTCATGTTGGAGTATCTGTCCATAGGGGACAAACTTCAGCAGTTCAGCCTGGGCCCTATCTGTCTCCTGCCTCAGGTCGATGCATAATGCAGATACACAGTTCACAGTGGGGGAAAGAGGGGAGGCCAAAGTGCAGAGAAGAATTTTTATGTTTAAATTCTTCTTGTCTTGCCATAAAATATGAATTTTATTTCACAAGGGTATCACAGTGCAAGTGCTGTTTCTTAGAGGAAGCACCAGCCTGATTTAATCTCAGGCAAAGTTTTAGTCTAAAGTTCTCTTTTCTTTTACAATTAAAAATCATAAGCTAATTTAAGTGAGGGATTCTTTAAACGGGCCTATCATAGAGCTTGGCACATAATAAGTGGGAGTGAACCAATTTTAACTGCAGCTGAAACTGACCAGGACCCTGCAGGACGCTCCTGGGTATAAAAGCTCTTCCTGAGTTCCAAAGGGCAGATTCAAACAGGACTCATCAGGAAAGTGAGGAAATGAAGAAACAAAGGAGGAGCAGTCAAGGAACAATAGTGCAGCTATAATGCAGAGTCCTAGTTCCTTCCCAATGAATACACGTAACAATCAGCTACAAATTTTTGAGTTCTTCTATGGGAGCTAAGGGCCCCACCCAGGTGGAGGATGACAACTTCAGCCTGAGCACAAAATTCCCTAAACATCATCCTGTTACCACACCACTTTCAGAAGAAAGTCATGCATCCTGCAGCCCTTCCCCCAAAATTTGCCTTTAAAAACTCTTCCCTGAAAACTATGGGGGAGTTTGGGGTCTTTTGAGCATGAGCTGCTGGTACTCCTTGCTTGGCCCTTGCAATAAACTCCAACATTTTGCTTTGTTTGACCTCACAGTGCATCAGGCACATGAACTTGGGTTTGACAACAGAGCTGCCACCTCCAGGTAAGAATGTTGTTGGTCCGTGGTGCTGCCTTTGTAAATATCATGATGATATAACATGATGTAAAAAATCAAAGAAGCATACAACTAATTATACATACATGTGAATATTTGCTTTGGGCAATGCCATCACATACGCGGATAGAGGAGGAAGAGAAGTGATGCTAACATCAGACATTCATCGGGCTCTGACTTTGTACCACTTGCTATACTAAGTGCTTGGCATGTGTTATTGTCTAATTTGCTGGGCAAGATGGGCCTCAGGTAGAGTTTGGTGAATTCTCTGGAATAACGTTTTTGTTTAATGAGTTGCTTATGCTTTTTGCTCTGTGAAAAATTATAAAAAACCTAATTTAAAAAATGGAGCCACTACAGTGTAGAGGTCTCTGAATTAGACCTCAGGTGATGCAAACTTCCCTCCCTACCTTCAATCACGATGCTATGTGTGGAATCAGCTCCTTCTGGGGACTTATACACAGCCAAACTATCATTTTAGAATTCAATGGGAGCATCTAACTGACCTTCTGAGTCAAGTAAGGTCAGTAATCATGCCTGTCGAGAGGTCAATATTTTACACGGTTGAAACATCCACAGCCCGGCTACTAAAGCTACTGTACACAAGGCTGCAGATGGCAGATGGCTGGCGTTAATGCACTTTCACATGTTAAAGACCCGGAGGGAAGGCTGACCAAGTTAATGTCACTACAAATAAGGCCCGGAATTGCTACTTGTCATCATGTGGTTTTGGAGCTTCCTACTTCATGGTGTCACAAAACCAGAGATGAGCAAGACTGACTTGACAATCTAGGCTTTTCTAAGGCTTAGTGGAGGCCAGAGTACTTTCTTCTGTGATTCACAAAGAAAACATACTGTGTTTCAGAGTGTTATGCAAGCTTTCCATGGGAATCATCTAGTTTTTGAAAAGTGTGGGTACCTTTTATCGCTAAATGCCATAGACTGGATGTTTGTGTGTCCCCCAAATTCATATATGGAAACCTAATCCCCGATGTGATGGTATTTGGAAATGGAGCATTTGGGGAGGCAATTAGGTTATGAGGGTGAGGGCTTCATGAATGGTGTTAGTGCCCTTATATAGGAGACTTCAGAGAGCCCCCTCACCCCTTCCACTATCTGAGGACACAGTAAGAAGACCGCTGTCTGTGAACCAGGAAGAGGACCATCGCTAGATACGGAACCTGCCAGTATCTTGATCTTGCAGTAGCCAGCTCTCAGAAATGTGAGAAATAAATGTTTATTGGGTAAGTCACCCAGTCTACAGTATATTTTGTAGCTGTTGGAACAGATTGAAACACTTCAGTTGATGATGATGATGGTGGTGGTGGTTATTTATGGCATCATCTGTAAGGAGGTAACAACATTTGGTTTAACCACTATATCTGCCCTTAAACTTAAGATCACTTCAAGGAGGCAAAGAAACACACCAATGTTGTCATAGAAACTGGTGACTTACAGGTGGAGGACTTTTACCTACAAAGAGGCGTGTGTGACCTGTGAGGAGCTGGAAAGTGTCTCCCTTTGTCCCACATCTCCCTCCCCATGTAGTTCACATGGCTCAGTTGTAGGTGTAGTAGGGATCCTAACATGAAACTAATCTGGTACCTGACAGTGCTTTAGGTCAAAATGTTCTCTTCATATTAACAAGATAATTATACTATCGGTTCCTCAAGAATGGATCACAGGCAGGCATATTTTAACGGTAAGGCAAGGTTCAGGACAAAGTTTTATAGTAGGGTCAGTATAAATGGATGCTGTGTATGAGAATTTTCTGGAGCCTGAGAATAGGAGAAAGTGAAAAAAAATAGCACGCATGCAGAATGTAAGCTGTGGATGATAGCTACCAGTGCCTCAGTGGTTTCTGCTTACTGGGAGCTGCACTGAGCACTTCACATGGATTTTGCTTTATTGTTCTCACCACAGTCTCATGGGGTAAGTACTATTCTTAACCCCATTTTACAGATGAAGAAACTGAGGCACAGAGAGGCTAAGTAATTTACTCAAGGTCATGCTGCTCTTCAGTGCTAGAATCAGGGCTGGTATCTACAACCACTGCACTACCCTGACCTTCCAATGTTAAAATGGGGAATATTAGAGAGAC
The DNA here is from genome assembly GCF_011762595.2 of Tursiops truncatus. NCBI lineage: Eukaryota > Metazoa > Chordata > Mammalia > Artiodactyla > Delphinidae > Tursiops > Tursiops truncatus. The sequence continues at coordinate 134,506,307 of NC_047037.1, read as the reverse complement.
AGGAACTCAAGAGGAGAAGTGAAAGACACAAGAGGGTGGACATGGGAAAAGGTGACCTTTATTGAGATGAAGGATAGAATTAAATCAAGAAGAGAATTAGGGAAATGTCAGTTAAAGAGAAGATGTAGGACTGGAAACATCACATAGTAAGAATGAGATCCACAGAGCAAGTGATGGGGATCAAACTTGAACATACCTGAGGGAAGAAGGGATGAGGATGATGAAAGACACAGTTGGGTGTGTGCAACATGGATGGAAAGAAGTGGACAGGAAAGCTTGACTTCAGATGGAGTGAAAGAGTCATGATTATATCCAAAATTGAGAGAAGAGAGGGTACAAATGCCCCTCAGGAAGGGATTGGGCCTGAGGACACTTGCTGTACATGAAGCTCTGGGCCTGAGGAACAACTCTGAGATTCACCTTGACCCCTGTGTGACCTCACAAATCATCTCACCTCTGATGCTCATCTGTACAGGTGAAGATGGAACCACCTGACTCTGAGACCCCTTCTTGTTGTAACTTGCTTTTCCTGCTTTAAAATTTGATTACATTTACACTTTTTATGTCACTTGTATTTTGTAGTTTCCTTCTAAATCCTGTTGACCTCATGAAAACAGAATTCAGTCCAATGTTATGATAAAATCTTTGTAGAGTTTTTAAGTTTCTAACATTTCAAAATTTAACACTTAATACATTAGATTTTAAGCATTTAAAAACATGATATTAAGTAACACTGAAAGGAAAATAGTACTTTCTCTCCATGGACATCCACATAGCTCAGTACTGTCCACCAAGTTGGCTAGTTATTGAGTTTCCAGTGGGGCTGGTGTAAACTGGAACCCTGAAGTCTTAAGTTGTCTTATTCTTTGGTCTATCACTATTGCATTGAATTTGTGCTCCTTCATCTCTTGTGTCCAGAATGGGAAAGCAGTGCATTTGACCTAGTTAAGAGAGCTGTGTGTGCATTATTTAATTTCTAAGCATCTAAGACTGAGGTACTTCTGCATGAATTAATGCCTGGTTGGAAATATGGTGATGGCTTGTAGAACAGCTGAGGACCATACATTCCCCATTGTCCACTAACCTACAGGAAGAGCAAAAGTCTTGCTATTATAAACAGCAAACAGATGTGTGGCAATGTGCAGGAAGGAGGGTACAATTTGGGATCTATATAATATTTTTAATAAGGTATAAAAGTGAGGATTTTTTTAACCTCTTCTAGCATTGTATTCAATGTAATTCCCTGAAGAGGAAGGTATTTTGATAAAATTTCTGTAACAGCAGCAATAAGCCTGGTAAATACAGTCATTCCACAGCTGTCTGGACTGTGCATCACTGAGGAGTCCTGTGCCCCACGGCACCAACATTTCTGGCCTCTGCTTCCAGGTGGCCACTGGGATGGCAGGTTGGTGGTGAATTCTGTACTAGTTTCTCTTGGAAAGTGTCCCAGTGTGGATACTTATTCATGGGCTGGCTGGGAATTAGGACTGTCTTTGGGGAGCTCCAGAGGTTCCCAGGCTGATCTCAAGCCTATCAACCCTCATCAAAGGGATCAGAAATGATCTGAACTTTCAGGATAAACCAAGAATGGTCTGGGTCTTTAGAAGGTTATTAAACCAGAAGCAATCCCCCAATGTTAGAACTCCTGTGACTGCCTCAAACTGAAACCATCTCCTTGTTTATCCCAGGTAGCAGGCAAAGGGAAAAATACCCTTCAGATGATGCTCACTCTTTCCTAATAGTGACTAGATATTACAGCATCAAACTTAGACAACACAAACCTAAACATGGTGACATCAGCAGTAGTGAAAGTAAATCTCTCTTCAACACATCCGCAGATACTCCCGCCCTTTGAAAACTCTGCATGTTGGTCATTGACCATAACAAGGAGATGTAGAAGGTACTTTGAAAGATGCAAAGACAAATAGGTAATCCAGCAATTCAGCAATGCCTGTGATGAGCCACATAGTCACCTCAAGTCATAGAACACCGAGGCCTTTCCTAAAAGGAAATAGCAAACCCTTACATGTCTACCTGTGCTCATTGCAATCCTACTAATAGTAAGATAAAATTGGACATGATGAAAATATTGAGCCAGAAGAAAATGGGGGATAGTTAGGAGACTCCCAGTCAACCTCCTTGAAATGGGAATGAATGGATTGAGGAGGGGCTCACTCACAAGCTGTACCTGCTGGCTTGTACAATCTATGTCCTAAATTGCTATCTGCTATTTATGGGACTATTGAGGTGTTTCTAAAAGTTCTGAGCAGTCTTAGTCAAACATGGAACAATCATATAATTATAACCAAGTATAATATGTTTAGTAAGGTGGGGTTGAGGTTCGTGCAAAGCAAACATAAAGGAGGATGGGGAGACTTGGGGAAGGTTGAACAAAAATCAACTGAACAAAAAAAGAAATTTAAAAAGTGAAGGGTCGGGGGGTTTATAAATTGTCCAATGTGATACTGAGAGCTGGTTCCTCATGTTTGGTATCAGAAATTATAGGAGAGAAGGTACAAATCCCTCATGCTAGGCCAAATGGGAGGAGACTCCTGGGTCAAGGTCCTAGTGGAGGCCTGACCCTGCTCTGCTGGGTCCTCTGGGGTCTGGTGATGGTAAGCAGTCAGAGACTGTCTAAGAAGGGCTCACCCTTTTACATCTGTTGCTTGTTTACCTTCTTAAACGATCTACAAACACATGTATTTGAGAATTATGCTGTCTTTAGAGTCCTTCTGTGCTGCTCTTTGAGTTTGCTTGACCCCAGGTAGATCAGAAGGAAACTAGGAATTATTTCTTGGCCAGATGTAGAGTTCTCATGCATGGAGTATAATGATGTGTTATGACATGAAAATGTTTATAAGATTAAGATAAATAAAAAACTTAGAATATAAAAGTGATAAGACCGATAAGGGATTAATATCCAACATATATAAACGGCTTGTACAACTCAACATCAAAATAACAAACAACCCGAGTAAAAAATAGGCAGAAGAACTGAATAGACATTTTTCCAAAGAGGAAATGCAGATGGCCAACAGACACATGAAAAGATGCTCAACATTGTTAACCATCACGGAAATACAAATCAAAACCGTAATGAGATATCACCTCACACCAATCAGAATGGAGATCATCAAAAAGAACACAAATAACAAATGTTGGCAAGGTTGCAGAGAAAAGGAAACACTTGTACGCTATTGGTGGGAATGTAATTGGTGCAGGCACTGTGGAAAACAGTATGGAGGATTCTCAAAAAACTAAAAACAGAACTACCATATGACCCAGCAATTCCACTCCCGGGTATATATCCAAAGAAACCCCCACCAAAACACTAATTCGAAAAAATCCATGCACCCCAATGTTCATAGCAGCACTGTTTGCAGTTGCCAAGTTATGGAAGCCACCTAAGTGTCCATCAACAGATGAATGGATAAAGAAGTTGTGGTACCTATATACAATGGAATATTACTCAGCCATAAAAAGAATGCAATTTTGCCATTTGCAGTAACGTAGATGGACTTGAAGGGCATTGTGCTAAGTGAAATAAGTCAGACAGAGAAAGACAAATACTGTGTGATATCACTTATAGGTGGAATCTAAAAAATGCAACAAAGGAGGGAGTACAACAAAAAAGAAGCAGACTCACAGATATAGAGAACAAACTGGTGGTTACCAGTGGGGAGAAGAGGGACGGACAGTATAGGGGTGGGGAGTGGGAGGTAGAAGCTACTGAGTGTAAGATAGGCTACAATAGGATGTATTGTACAACATGGGAAATAGAGCCAGTGTTTTGTAATAACAGAGCAAATGTGAATGGAGTGTAACCTTTAAAAATTGTATTAAAAAATAAATGGAAAAAAATGCATGTGGATCGTGTGTTCGGTGAGCATAACTATGTAAAATTGTGCACAAATTACTGGAGGTAGAAAGCAAGTCTAGAGTGGTAGGTTGAGGAGTGACCTCTTTCTTTGCTTTTCGAAATTTTATTTAATGAAATTGTATCATTTTCCTAAAATATGAAAGAGAAGGCAGGAGAAGGCAAGCTTCCCTTCCTCAACCAGCTTTTAGTCCAGGCCAGTGTTTCACAATTTTTAAAGTTATTATTATTGTCCCTCTAAGGAAACTTTTTAGACATTTTTATTAAACTAATCTCACTCTTTGTTTTAGACCATTCAGCTGGTATAACAAAATGCCCCAGACGTGGTGGCTTATAGACAGCAGACATTAATTGTTCACAGTCTGGGGGCTGGAAGTCCCAGATCTGGGTGCCAGCATAGGGGTGGTGAGGGGCCACTCACCTGGCTCATAAATGCTGTCTTCTTGTAGTGTTCTCATAAGGTGGAAGGGACAAGGGAGCTCTCTGAGGTCTCTTTTATAGGGGCCCTAATCCCATTCATGTGGGCTCCACCCTCCTGACCTATTCATCTCCCAAAGTCCCCATCTTCTAATACCATCACTTTTGGGGATTAGGATTTCAACATATGAATTTGGGGTGGATACAAACACTCTGGCCAAACATAGCACCCCTCCGTGAAATTTTAATACCACAGATGTACTGTATATGAGTTTATGCACTGTATGTATATCTGTGCTTTAGACATAAAAAACAGGAATATGTCTTTGATTCCTCTCCCCATGAACTGTTTTTCACCCTCTTGAGAGTCTAGAAAGCAGGATCCAGATGGGCATCTGAGACAGAGGCACACCTGACAGAGGTCAGGTGATGCACCCTGGTGCACATCACAGGAGTGGAGAAACAGGACCACAGGAAATCCGTGGAGAAGGGAAAGGGGCAAAGTTACTGGGTCAAGTTTGAACTTTCAGAATTCAATTCAGGGCTTCCCTGGTGGCGCAGTGGTTGAGAGTCCGCCTGCCGATGCAGGGGACACGGGTTCGTGCCCCGGTCCGGGAAGATCCCACATGCCGCGGAGCAGCTGGGCCCGTGAGCCATGGCCCCTGAGTCTGCGCGTCCGGAGCCTGTGCTCCGCAACGGGAGAGACCACGACAGTGAGAGGCCCGCGTACCGCAAAAAAAAAAAAAAGAATTCAGTTCAAAGTTCAGATCTAGAACTCACTGAGAAATATCAGTGGCCCCAGTACACATCTTGCGTCAGAAGAAATCCCTTTACTAACAACAAATAGAAGTTCATTTTCAATGAAACGTTAAAGTACCCCGGCAGACGACAACTGGTCAAGGTGCTTATGCATCCTCTTTGCTACACCCTGTGCCTCTCCGTGCTATGATGTACACTGGGCCATGGACGTGGCCGTCATGCTTCAGTATCTAACAAGGGACACTCCACCCAACCATAATTATTGACCTTCAATGTCTCGCTGCTGTATATCCAGACTAATTATCCTGCACATTTCTGGACTCTTTCATCCTTTCATTTTTAGCCAGTTTGAAAATGAGGCCCCAAGGGTGTGAGCAGATCCACAAAAGAGGAGAAAATATTAATCTTTCTGACTCTTCAAACCTTTACTTCTTTTTCTTATGAGGAGGATTTTTGGCTCTGCATTTTCGTTGATGTTCTCTCTTCTGCTTGAGGACCTACGGGGTGTGATGGGAGCACGGAGCAAAAGTTTGCAAGTCTTGTTGTGTAAGTGAGGACAGAATTTAGTGAATTTATTCGATGGAAACAACTCCTGTCAGGAAGAAAACCTAATTGGATGGCACTGGAATAGAATAGACACAATTCTGAATAATAAATGCATTGTGTGTGTATATATATATATATAAAGCAATAAGAACTCCAAGATATTTCTGCCATACGGTTTTTGGTTTGGTTTTCCTCACCCTTTCTACTGTTTTCAGAGATTTTGAAGAGGCTATCTTCTTCTCCTAAAATATTGGCCAAACATAATTTCCTTTTTACTAATCTAATGACACCAAATGGAATCGCCTCAGCTTTACCTGGGGAGAACATATATTGAAAATTAGAACATAATTTTTAACGTTTTAAATAAACTGGTCACAGAAATTGCTGTTCTGGTTCTATTTCTAGTATCAATGTTTTTCAAGGTTGGGTTTGTCTATTTTATCCAAACTGTGGGATACAGAGGCAAGGAAATTAGCCATGTCCAAGACAATGAGGAGTATCTAAAACAGGGAAAGAACAGCGTGAACAAAACTTTCTCTCCATAGAGCCTGGTCAGGATTAAATATGCAAGTCCCTCTATAAAATAGACTTGGTCTTTTTGGGGGGCCGGGGGAAATGGGGTGCCCAAACTTAAGCTATAACAACCTTCATGACATAATTAATAGCACAGCTTCGAAAACTCCTGTCCATTCCAGTCAAGTGGAGATGATATTAATGAAATCCATGCATAGAACAAAAGTGGCATTTCAGGCAGGCATTATATTACTGCTTATATGAAAGATTAAGTGTTCATAAAATCTTTTAAACATTGTCTTCTTTGTTTTGTATTTTCATCAGTCAAGATGGCAATTCAGGGCACTAAATGATGGCTTGGAGGTCTATGGACTAGGGTCTGTATAGATGGGTGGCTAGCATCAATTTTGGAGAAGGCCACCAGGAGATGACTAGATGGCATCTTGGTGACTGTCAGGTGCGAGGACTAGCCCAGTTAGGGTAGGTGAAGACCCCTGAGACGTCTAGGGGTGGTTGTGGAGATACGTGTGCTCAGAAGGGGGTTTGATAGTGTTTTAAATGCATGCATATGGCACGATTCTTGTTGAAGTCATAATATACTGAGAAAAATGCCCAGACCATCTTCCGGGGAGATAAAATGTTTCACCAACTCATATTTAGATTTGGTGAAATCTAAATTTTAGAAGTTTATTTAGAAGTTCTAAATATTTAGAAGTTCTTGTAAAACTCACAGCAAGGGTACTGATGTGGACACTATAATTTCACACCGGATGTGAGCATATGGTAAGGTCACACCCACATTTTATATTTCCACTGGCTCTTTAATTCAGGGACCATGCTTATGCGGCTTCAGACTTCAGAATTGGACAAGCTGTTGTGTCCAGTGTACACTGTGGAGTTGACTGTTTGGTTTCCAGTAAAAGACCTTACATTTATATATTTGTCATTGTGAACTTTTGCAATCTTGACTTTTCTACCCTGTTGCCCTCCCAACAATTTTTATCTGAGAATGTAATTAACGTGTCCTCTGTATTTTCATCTGAGTTGATTATAGTCAATATCTAAATAAATATTGAGTGTTACATATTTATAAAATTTCAATAAATGCAACAGGCTTGTCCTTGATAGGCTATAAAATGCAAATAATGAAACAGAAATTACTAGAAAGCAACCATTCACATATTTGTTCACCTAACAGATATTTATTGAGGACTTAACATATGCCGGTACTGTGAACATAAACAGGTGTGACCCACACTTCATGGAATCTGGAGACAAGTTTGAATCAAAGGACAGACCCCACAAGTAAATGTAGAGTCAGAACAGTGATGGGTGCTGCCAATGGGTGGGGCCTGGTATAACAGGGGACGTGGACAGGAGCTCAGGGAAGACCTCCCAAGGAAGTGATAATTAAACTGATTCTAAGGGGAGGGAAGCCTTCATAAGGGGGGTTTGCTGGAGTCATAGTTGAAGGCAGAATAGCACTTGATCGTGCAAGAGAGAGGATGAAGAGCTGAGGTGGGTCCAGGCTCTCCAGGCCCTTTCGGGGCACCAGGAGGATTTGGGTCTTTATCCTAAGGATAATGAGAAACCAGTGTTTCGAAAAGGGTTGTTATGAAGAGATCAGATTTGCAGAAACAAAGATTATGCTGTCTACCTGGAGAACTGATTGGAAGGAGGTCAAAGTGGATGCTGAGTGACATCAAGAAGCTTAGCCAGGAGTCAGGCAGGAGGTGGTGGCAGCTTGGGCTGGGGCAGAGGCAAGCTGACCCATGTGAGAGGTATTTATGAATTCTTTATTGAGATAGAATTCAGATCATTAAAATGGGTTCTCCTCATTCACATTTGACTTAGGTTGACACATTCTGGAATTTACAGTTTAAGATCTAAACATGTGGAGAGTGCAACGTTGTAGAAGAAGTTGACCAGGAGTTACCAAGGTTCCACGGTTCCTGTTGAGCTGCCTTTTAACTGCTTGGCCTTGGGCAAGTTCCTCTTTCTCTGGGCTTCAGTTTCCTTATCCAGTAAGAGGAGGATGTTTCCTTTCCAGGGTCCCTTTCAAACATAAGATCCTCAAATGGATAGTGTGGTCTCTTTTCACACCTTCACCCATCACTCAGTCTTTCTGATTTCCTTCCAGATACTCTTTATCCCGTGCCAGGGGCTGAGTGTTGGGGCACTTTTTCAACTTCTAAACTTTTAAGCTTTTAAAATGTAACAACTTGGCCTGTAGGAAGATTAAAAAACAAACAAACAAAAAAACAGGGCACGAGTGGCAATTTGGGTGTTATCCAAATTGAACGTCATCTTCACTAGACATAGGACAGAGTTTCGTTTGACAGAAATTGGATACAAAGACCCTTTTTAAGTGTCAAAAACTAGATCAATAGTGAACTGTATAAATCAACTGTGGCATATCCATATAAGGGAATACTATACAAAAAGGAAACTGAATGAATTACTGTTACAAGCAACCTCATTGATGAAGGTCACAAATAATGTTGAGCAAAAGAAGCCCACATCACAGGGTGCATTCTGCATGATTCCATTTGTATGAAGTTCAAAGACAGGGAGAGCTCATCGGTGGTGACCAGTCAGGATGGTAGTTACATCCAGGGGAGAGCAGTAGGGCCTTGGGGGGTGGCTCAAGGGGTGCTCTTGGGGTGTGGGGAAGTACAATCTCCAGATCCAGGTGAGGGTTACATGAGTGCGTTCACTTTGAGAAAGTTCATGAAGCTCTAAGCTGTGATTCTTGCACTCTTCTGTGCATTTACTTCAATAAAAACATTTTCTTTAAAAACTGGAAGTTGAAGATTCAGTTCTCACAAATGACTAGTAAAAAGGGAGTCCTCTCAACCAGGAATAGACTCACCACTGCAGCATACAGTTAAAAATAGACTGGAGAGGGGTGACAAACATTTCATTAATAAAATATCGTGTCATTAATTTGCATTTCGTGCAATTTCCAGCAGTTGTCAGCTTTTCTACATTCCTAATATATAGGGATGTCTTCACTCACTTCAAATAAATATTCAGTTTCATACCAAAACCACCTTTCATAAAAGGAAAAATACAAAATGTATTTAGAATATAGATATGGAAATAACAAATGATGAGGGTGTGGAGAAAAGGGAACCCTCATACACGGTCAGCGGGATTGTAAATTGGTGTAGTCACTGTGGAAAACAGTATGGAGGTTTTTCAAAAAACTGAAAATAGAGCTACCATATGACCCAGTAATTCCACTCCTGGGTATTTATCTGAAAAAAACAAAAAACACTAATTAGAAAAGATGCATGCACCCCAAGGTTCATAGCAGCATTATTTACAGTTGCCAAGATATGGAAGAAACCTGTGTCCATCAACCCAAGTGTCCATTATATATATCTAAAAATATATATATAATATATATATAATATATATGTATACATAATGGAATATTTCTTAGCCATAAAAATGATGAAATTTTGCCATTTGCAGCAACATGGATGGACTTGGAGGGCAATATACTTAGTGAAATAAGTCAGCCAAAGAAAGACAAATACTGTATGATATCACTTATATGTAGAATCTAAAAAACACAGCAAATGAGTGAATATAACAAAAAGGAAGCAGATTCACGGATATAAAGAACAAACTAGTGGTTACCAGTGGAGAGAGGAAAGGGGGAGAGGCAATATAGGGGTAGTGGATTAAAAGGTACAAACTCTTAGGTATAAAATAAGCCTCAAGGATATACTGTACAACATGGGGAACATAGTCAATATTTTATAATAACTATAAATGGGGTATAACCTTTAAAAATTGTGAATCACCATAATACTGTAACATATAATATTGTACCGCAGCTACATTTCAATAAAAAATAAAGTCTTTCACATAAAAAGAAATACAGATATAGAGAAGGCGACAAGATGAAAGAAGCAAAGTGCCTTACTCAACGGTGCAGACCGACCAGCTGCAGAACCACAGGCCTGTTTACCTAAATCACTGGCACCTACAGGGAGCCTTGCATTGCGGTCAAGGCAAATGGCTGAGATGATGCTGCAAGACCTGCAGCCCACCTCTCAGCTAGGTTATGTTTGATCTCTTTGGAGGGAGGCTGCAGAGAACTTTCTGTACGTTGAGGTTATCACTGTGTCTCCCCTGGGTTCTCATTTCATTTCCCAAGGTTGTGCAGCCATGGAAAGGTACAAGCAGACACTCAAGAACTGCTGTCTCCCTGCTCATGGTTTTGCAGTTTCCAAACTGTGATTCTGACAGGCTTTAATGAAGAAATGTTCGATGTCTCAAGAGTGTTTGCGGGAACTCTGCAAGAGGGAGCATCGTGCAAGCTCTGTGCAGCCCGGTCGGTCTCCACCAAGACTGCCGGCTGGAATCGCCTCTGGGTCCCACCCCCAGAGAATCCAACCTCATTGTTTCAGGGTGTGACCCGGGCATCCGGAATCTTAAAAACTCCCAGGTGATGCTCCTACACAGCGAGGACTGAGACCCATGGCTCTAGCCAGTGCTCTTCCTTTTCTGCCAGTGCTGTGCTGGAGCCCACCCCGTTGTCCAGCTGACCCCGCTCTGGACAACGTTGTGGCACGTCTCTTCCCAGCTTGGTTCAGCGAGATTAGGTTGGCAGCCTGAGATCGGCCACGGTGGGAAGGTTTACACTGTGGAAATCTGCAAACTCTACACATTAAGGCCCCCACCCCCACCCCCCCCCCACCCCCGCCCACACACACACCTTCCCTGTGCTGTCCCCACCCTAGAACTTACTGTTAGACATTTACAAGCACTCCGCTGACTGCTCCCTGGTTTGGGGTGTATTAAGGGAGGAACAAAGAAATTCATTTGGTAAAGGTCAGGGTATCTACGTGAAGATGCCAGATGACATGGAGGCTGCAGTGTTCTTCCTCACTGACCTACTTGAACAACTTAGCAAGCAAGAGCAATTAATAAATTGTACCTTCAGAATACAATAAGAAATAAGGGGAAAGTGTTTCTCAAAACAAGTCTTGTTTTAATATGTAGATAAGCTTTCTCTCATCTCTTCTCTTGTGGCTTTTCCTTTTAGTTTTTTCTACCTTTGTCTGAAAGATGCCAAAGAGGTGAAAGGAAAACTCTTTATAGAATACGCTTTCTGTCTGCCTTATGCAGGGGACCAAGGGGTCATGACCGGGGAGGGGTGGGGTCAAAGGGCATTCAGAGGTCATGCTGTCCAGGAGGCTGAATGTATGATCCACATGATCTAGGTTCTACAGATTCCTCCATCCTGCTCCTTAAAGGGGACACTCAGGGGCTGATGTCCCAGTGAAGCCTAGAGGCAGGAGAGGCAGAGGGAGGGTCCCAGAGGTATTCCAGGCCCACAGGCCAGGGAGCCTTCTGTCCCCAACTGTCCCCAGCTCAGCCAGAGCAGGGTAGCAGGGGTGATAACAGAATAGAGGTGTCCTCTTCTGTTGATGGTCTGCACCTTTGTGTAGGGTGACTTGTCCCTTTCATCCAGCTAGTCCTTTAGAGAGAGGGTCCCGTTCTTGAGCCAGCCTGTGATTGCTCCAGGGGCAGGAAAAAGCTCCAAAGAAGGCAGCCATGGCCCAGAGATTCCTGTAGCTTCGGTAGCAGCCACAGACAGACACCTTTTCCAACCACTCAAAAGCCAGAGAAAGTGGCAACAGGCAGGAGACGTCCCATAGGCAGTTTGCCCTTGGTGCAAGCTCTCTGGTCTTCCACCGGGGGGCGGGGGGAGCAACTTCATCTGATTCATGTCACAGGTTCGTGGTTGACTGTCTTTTTACGTCTTACTCTTGATGTCTTCAAACCATGTACTTAAGCCAAAGACTGAAGCTGGTATAGTAGGGTGACCAGCCATGCCGGCTTGCCCAGGACAGACGGTGTCTGGGGGCACATGAGAATTTTAGTGCTGAAACCAAGGAAGTCCTGGGCAAACCTGGACAAGTTGGTCAGCCCATAGTCAAATTTCAAGTTGGAGAGTTATTCAGAGTAGGAAGCAAGACCTGTCAATCATACCGATCACCACCACGGCGCCTTGGTAATCGTTGCTAAATTCTCCCTCTGAATTGCAACAAAGACCTCTTTGAAAGATTGAAATTCCATGTATTGGGTTGTTTTCTTAACCAATGGACATCAAAACTCGAAATGACATCTGCTTGAGAGACTATATAATGGCTTTGAAAAAAACAAAATGTTGGGGGAAAAGGCAAAGTAAAAATAAGCGAAAATAAGAACGGCAACGCTGCATGATCTTAGTCAAACAGCCTAGGAAGAAAGACATGAAGCTTCTAAGTTCTCACATTGCCTTACTGGAAACCTGTGATTAATAGGAACGGATGACCATGATGTATGCTGTGTTCATTAAAGTGGAGGAGACCGGATAAGTCACCCACCATGAATATTTCAGTTATGAATGATTAAAATATTTTACAGCCATCTATCACCATAAGCACAAACACTCAAGTGTAGTTAAAAATCAATTCAAAGTGACAGTGAAAGAGAGATGGCTGGGGGGGGGAAATACTTTCTCTCCTGCCTCGGGGTCGGGTTTCTGGGTGATGCCTCTTGTTTTGTGTGGGAGCCTGGTCTGGTGCTTTGCTCAAGCAGCCTGGTTTAGTTGGGATTCCAAGGCAAAAGCTGTGTAATAACAAAACCCTGACAGGCTTTAATAAAGAGATATACGATGTCTCGGATGTATTTGAGGGAGCTCTGACGCTTGTGGTTTTGTATATGGTTATGGTAAATAACTAGCCGTTGATTGTTGTGGTCTGGCCTTTGCTGGGAGCGCTGGACCACTGGAGACCCATTTAACCTACATCACCCACACCTACAAGAGAGCCTACAAGAGAGCATTGCAATCAAAACACACAGGGCGGGGGCCACCAGGCCTCCTGCAGCCCACCTCTCAGCTGAGTTACACTGACTTTTTCCCCCATAGGAGGAAGGTTTTTTTTTTTTTCCCTTTGTTTGTGAAGTTGATAAGCCCGAGGCGGCAGAGAACTTTCTGCATGTTAGGATTGTCACTGCTCATTTCCCCGTTCCCCATGACTGATTCTTGGAGATGTTCTCGGTAAATGAGCCCAAGTGGGAGGAGGAGATGATGCTGAGCCCTGAGCGGTGCCTGCCCTCTCGGGGGTAGCAGCATTCACATCCTGACAGGAGGCTCTCAACCTGAACCAAGCTGCGGCGCATTGCTGGCCCTGCTGCAAATTAGAGATTGCGCGTCCGGCTCTGGACCGAAATGTAGATATATATTTTTCTCTTTTTTTCAACTGGTTGATATATATATATATATTTTGGTAGGACAACCAAACATTCTGTATACTTAATGAAATGCATATGAAGTACATAGCATCACTTATAAAGGATTCTTATCACAAGTGCTTAACTTGAATCTAATTTAACCTTTATAGTTAAGGACGTTTTACAAATGATATTTTTCCAATACTTAAAAAAGTGATTCAAAGTTAGGGTAATCCACTGTTCCACTTTGTCTAGGGCTAACCTGGAAATGAAACTCCTGCATTCCAAGAAACCCCAGTCCTAGGCAAACTGGGATAGTTGGTCACCCTAGTACAAGTTTATCAACTTGTTGGTATCTTATCCTTCTAACTCCTATTGTGTGTGGAAGACCACTTTGGAAGAAAGGGGCATTTTGGACATCAGCATTCACGGAGAGGGAAGAGGCAGAGCAGATGCAGAAGCTCGTGGTCTTGGTCCAGGTTTAGCATAAAGAAAGGGTTTGATACTTTGAGCAACTTGGGACCAGGGACTAGATATTCCCACCATGCATATCTAAAGGGCTCTGACTCAAAACAGGGAAGACTGGGCTTTTCTTTGATCACACTAAATCCGTTAGCAAATGAAACATGGAGAGGATGGTACGGTTGTATTCTCCCAACCCTCAGAAATAAACGATTCTTAGATTTTTAAAAGATAAGAGATAGTTTTCTTCAAGCCCTTGGCTGCGTTCGTATTGTCCCTTAAGATGCAAAGGTAAGATGTTTTGATTAAAAAAGGATGGCGTACAATGTGCCCACAGACTGCATCTCAGCCTGCCCTGCACCTTTCCTCTTCCCGAGTCTGCTGGGAGAGACGCCTTTCCCTGCCTCACAGTCGACTCCTGACATTTTCTGTGCTGAGTGAATGCTGCTTCTTCTCAGAGCCACAGTGCTGGGGCCCAAGGAAGGTTCTGTAAAGACGCTTGGCTTTCTCTTCCCCTAGTGCACCTAACGTTCACTAGATGCCCTGTCTTAGAGCCATTTTTTTTTTCTCCCACCTTCCCATACATCCACAGAGCGCTGGGAGGATTGGGTTCTGATGTCATCAGACCAGTGCTGCTGGGAAAGCTACTTAGTTCTCTATGTCCCCTGCCCAAGGATGGAAAGTAGGAGATGCCTCTGAAGACCAGGACCCTCGACCTTACACTTTCTCCCATTATTATTTTCCCTGTTCCAGCAATGTCACTTTAAAAGGGACTTTCACAAAATATCGTCCGGATTATGTGTAGTCCAGGGCACAGAGTTGTTTCTGTGGATGAAGTCTCGGGGGAACAAGAGAGCCCACTGAGGGAGGCGTGGGGATCTTGTCTCAACTCAAATTTGAGGCACTTAAAACGTCATCTTGGCTCCTGGCTTCCTACAGGCAGCCCCCTCTGATTTGTTTCCAGGTCTGATCACTACCTGGCCCTTTGGGTCTGTGGGGCAGAAAGGCCCCTTTGCTTGATGCTTGGTGACATCTGGACAAATCTGCTATCCCTGTAGCTTCCTGGCTCAGCAACCCAGCAGACGTCCCCAGGCACTGTTCTCAAAAGTCCCACTTTCTCTCTCACATCCTCCATCACCTGAGACCCAGCCTTCGAATTCAGAGTCTGTGACCTGGGAGTCTAGGGGTGTGAGTTCATTGAGAAAATTGTGCCCTTGGACCTAGACACTTTGTTCTTACTGCTCTCTCATTACCTTTTCTGTCTAGCTTCCACTGTTTAGAAAACAGGTATAATATAAGCTTAATATAAGCATCAGTGCAATTGCCCCCAAAGGAAGGTCCAATCCCCTCCCAACACCGATATTACAGATATGCCGTTACGGATCCAAACTCTGGGGTTTACAATATATATATTATTTTTCTCTCCAGGTTGAAGGTCTCTGTGCTGGAGATTTTCCATTCTCTTTTTCTTGAAACACTGCTTGTACTAGTTTGCTGGCATAACAAAGTACCACAGACTGGGAGGCTTAAATATTGGGCTGGCCAAAAAGTTTGTTCGGGTTTTTCGTAAGATGTTCCGGAAAAATCCGAACGAACTTTTTAGCCAACCCAATAACAGACATTTATTTTCTCACAGTCCTGGGGTCTAGAAGTCAAGATCAAGGGGTCAGTAGGGTTGGTTTCATTCTGAGGCCTCTCTTCCTGGCTTGTCAATGGCCATCCTCTCCCACTGTCTTCACATGGTCTTCCCTCCGTATGAGTCTACGTCTTAATCTCTTCTTTGGACACCAGTCCTACTGGATTACAACTACCCTATGACCTCACCTTAATTTTTTACCTCTTAAAGGCTCTATCTCTAAATACGGTCACATTCTGAGGGCCTGTGGGGTTAGTGCTTCAACATATGAACACTGGGAGCACATAATTCAGCCCATAATACTACCTAAGATCAAATACTTATATTTTAACAGAGAAAGGCTTATCTTCTAAGGATTTATATTTATATTTTCCTTAAAGTGGGGAAAGGAGTGGGGAAATATTTTAGAAGTTCTTTTTCTCTGATATACTTTGTTTGAAAGGTATTTATGCACTGAGGACAGAACTATATTAATATCTAGGTCCCAGTTCCCTGCAACTCCCAGGGCACTTGCACGATTCTCTTACAACCCCTAACTTTATATACTAAGAATACTGACTATCTGAATGAAACATGTTGACTTTTAAATATATTAAAATTTCTACTGCCTATATTAATGTTCTACTTGCTGCAATATTCTATGAAGTGAGAGAGACAACAGCTTTGTAAAAAAGAGGTAGGGAGGTTAACTCATTTGGGGGTGGTTTTATATTTTCTTTCCTTTTGATTTTCAATTTGTGGCCATTCATTCTCATTTTTGCACGCCCCTTGCTTCCCCAACTACACATACCATGTCTATATGTGGTGTCCTTTGTTTTTATCATAATGCTCAATTACACATTGGTTATTAATTATCCATTTATGCAGTGGTATCAATCTCTTTGGCAGTGAGATCCTAAAAGGTAAGAGCTGTGTCTTATATATCTTTGAATCTCCAACACCAGGCACAAGCACAGGTACCCAAGGAGGCTTAAAAAGTTAGCTGGGGCTTCCCTGGTGGCGCAGTGGTTGAGAGTCCGCCTGCTGATGCAGGGGACACGGGTTCCTACCCCGGTCCGGGAAGATCCCACATGCCACGGAGCGGCTGGGCCCGTGAGCCATGGCCGCTGAGCCTGCGCGTCCGGAGCCTGTGCTCCGCAATGGGAGAGGCCACAGCAGTGAGAGGCCCACGTACCGCAAAAAAAAAAAAAAAAAAAAAAAAAAAAAGTTAGCTGGATGCTCAATAAATCTACAGGTGAGAGATAATTCAGGTATCATAGCTAAGCCAGAATCCTCATTACTTTAACTCCCTTCTCTAACAAATATACTTTTTAAAGATTAAAAAAAAAAAAAACAGAGGTAAACACAAAGATCAAAACTAACTAGGATGATGGATGTTCTTAACTGTTGACCCCTCTCCCTTCCAGGGGAGATGCCATGAAGGAAAACCTAATCAAAACACAATAATCAATAACAATAATATCCCTGCCTCAGTTCCCAAGAAATGGCTGCTTGCCTACATTTGTGGTACTTCTGGTTTCTTTGGGTGAGAGGCTGGGGCACTCAATGGGTGCCCAATATTGGGTACAGAGACCTGGATACACACACCTGTGCAGGTTTCTGCCAGTTCTGAAGTCAGTGAACAAGCTTATTGAAGAAGTATTGCCCTTTCCATGTAACTCATACAGCAAGGAAACAAATATGCGTACTGAAAAATCAGCTTTTTAGAGGATGTGATTGTAAATTTCAAGATGGACTATCATGTTAACAATTATATCCAACAGGATTTAAAATCCAAAACTGTTTTGACTTCTGCTGCCAGTCATTGGTTGTAATATCCAGGCAGATTTTAATAGGCAGCTAAATATATTTTACTGGGGTGCACAATGAACACAATGATAGTGAAGCAATTTAATCACATCATATATGGCCATTACCCAGAGTGCCTTTCTTTATGATCAGTAGAAAAATGGTAGCTGTCTAGTTGTAATATTGCTATTATTCAGATTTGAATAGAATTCGATGAATATCTGGAAATAAAGTGGATACTGGTGCCGAAAGCTTGGCCTCTGTGCACCGGTGCCGAATCAAATCTCGGAGACAGAGTTTAGGTGAAGTAGAAAAGAATAGCTTTATTGCTTTGTTAGGCCAAGGGGGACAGAGTGGGCTCCCACACTGAAAAACTATATGTCCCAACCCAGGAGGATTTTTTTTTTTTTTGGCTGTGTTGGGTCTTCGTTACTGTGTCTGGGCTTTTTCTAGTTGCGGCGAGCTGGGGTTACTCTTCGTTGCGGTGCACGGGCTTCTCATTGCGGTGGCTTGTCTTGTTGCGGAGCACGGGCTCTAAGCACACGGGCTTCAGTAGTTGCAGCACACAGGCTCAGTAGTTGTGGCACACGGGCTCTAGGGTGTGCGGGCTTCAGTAGTTGTGGCACGCGGACTCAGTAGCTGTGGCTCGCGGGCTCTAGAGCGCGGGCTCAGTAATTGTGGTTCAGGAGCTTAGCTGCTCCACAGTATGTGGGATCTTCCCAGACCAGGGATCAAACTCACATCCCCTGCATTTTTAAGCACTGCACCACCAGGGATTCTTAACCACTGCACCACCAGGGAAGTCCTAACCTAGGAGGATTTGATGAGTTTTATAGCAAAAACTGGGGTTGCTGATAGGATTAGGGTGTGTGCAGGGCCTGTACTCCTTTAATCTTGTCTCAGGTGGTTGGGTTTCCTAATCTTGATGATCTTCTCTGGTTCTGCCTCAGGTGTTTTCTTGAGTGCTTCTCCTCCCTTGTCTCCGCATCACGTCCCTTCCCCGACTCGCAACTATTGGAATCTGCCCTTTGGAACCCAGGGAAGGTCATGGAGGCTGGAGTCTGTTTCCTACAAATAAGAAACGGGGGACAGAAAGGCTTCTGTGCTCAGGAGCCCCACAGGGTCCTGCTTGGTTTCAATATGAGCAATAATGAAGCATGTGTATGCTGGCAGCTGTATTTTTCCAAATGATTTTCAAAGGAAATGGGCCGGGATATAGTGTCCTGGGAGTTTACGTTGGAATGACTCCTCTTGGAGCAAATCTTCAAGAGTTATTTGCCTGAAAAGTGTGGCAGGGCATGGAGTTGAGAAAAGAAAGCTGAGAAAGGAAGGGGCAGCCTCTAGGCGAGACTCCCATTTGGAAAGCCAGTGATCAAGTCATAGGTTTGGGGGAGACGTTGAACCTGGTTATGTGCCAACAACATGGAAACTGAGGCATCTTAGGGGAGAGAAGACTCCAAGAGCAAGTGCTGATGGCAATTCACTCAACTGACTCCAACACACTGGGAAAAATATTTTATGTGGTCCCCCCAGGGACAAGTACAGACATACCCTGGGGGACTTCTGGTATACCCAGGGCAGCAGAGTTAATATAAGACACAAAGAGACCCCGTGGAAGGGTGGGGCTCCTCTGGGAAGTTTCTCAGTTAGGTGAGAGGGAGGATTAGTAAGTACAAGTTCTTAGGGTGGCATTTAGGAATACATTGCTTTGAGCTAAGTAACAGAGTCTACAGTTGCAAAAAAAATAATCTATTTGCTTTGTTTAATCTATAGAGAGATTTTGTTTTACTTGATAACTGATTGTTTATCGGGGTGCTGGTGTGTTTTGACAAAAAAGACAAAAAGTCCTAACATTTTCCTGTATGAATGCATCCAGAGAAATAATGGAGGTTTAGCTCCCTCTGTTCTCTGCAGTATTTTATAATAGAGATACATTAAAATTAGCCTAAATAGCAAACAAAGCAGGTTCACTAAGTCTGATAGCCTACATACTTGATGGAATATTGTTCCTCCATAAAAAGAATGTCATAAAAAATTAGGTAAGTATATGAAAATTTGCTCCCCATATAAGTAAAACCATTAAGTTCAAAAGTGTATGTGGTATAAATCAATATTATAAATAAATGCGTTCACAGAAAAGCCTAGAAAAAGGTACACAGATGTTAAAGGATTAAGTTATTAGCAGATTAATTTTCTTCATAATCCTACAAAGAACACTAAAAAATAAACTTAAAAAATAAGTGAAACCAAATTTTTAAGGTTTTAAATGTTTTTTGACGGTGCCTACTGTTGATGACGAATAAATCAGATGTGGAGATTGAGGGTAGCCCATGCATTCTCAACGGGGCTGTTATTTCCCCGACGGGGAGACCATTGTTTCTTAGGGTGCAAAGAAATCCAAGCTATTACAATGGTTATAATATACTTTGATATTTCCAAAGTATCACTGTACATGACCAGATATGTCGTAAATCTGTCCTACCAAAATTTCAAGGAGGAGGAGAGGCTATAAGAAAGGAAAAAATAAAAAGTCTAAAAGGCTCCTTTTCAGGGAGTGATAATGGAAAAAAAAGACTGAGAAACATGGGCCTAGCATGGCCTAACATTTTTAGGAATATGGTTGGTAAGTTGAGGTCTTGCTTTTTTCTTTTTTTTTTTTCTTCCTTATATTTCTTCCTTAGACTAAAGTAATTGGAATACCAAGTAAGCGGTTGTTTATAAAAGGCTCCCCTGGGCTAAGTGTCTCAAGCTGACCCGAGTAGCATAGCATCCTCTGGTTCCCTATGGGGTCTCCCAGTACCCAGGACACCAAGGTGGGGGCAGTCTGTGATCTTACCTGTAGCTGACACACAGGACCAGGGCTGCAAGCCCCTCACTCTGGCCTTTCAGAAGGCTCCTCAAATAGGAAGCAGTCAGTTCATCTCATCAACCCTCCTGGGACACAGAGAAGTGTATTAAAAAGAATGTCATGTGCCCTGTTGGAAACATCAAGTCAAAGAATCTCCGTGATAGGTATCTCTGAGCAGAATGCTGTCCTGGGGCCATGCCAGTGGCGCCTGGCTGTCTCATTTCCAAGGCGGCAATTGAGTGATAATTGCAGGATCCTATTTTGAACAACACTGCTCCAGAGCCTGATAGAGTTTGTAACTATTTAGATGGAAATCTGAGAACTCTAAACAAGTTATTTACAAAGAAAGACAAGATACGTTTTAACTACCTCATAAATCGGCTCTCCTTGACCGCAAAGATAGCAGATCTATGGTTCTTGGGGGAATCAATTAGCCCTGGACGGGGATTATCCCTTGGATGGGCCTTCTTTGGTGTACAGCGGGGCCAAGCAGTTGCCAGCACTAAGCTGAACGAGGAAAAGCCCTGGGGCTTCACTTTGAGGGTGGAGGTAGGAGTTTCTGGGGAATGCTCAAGATGAGCTGGTGAGACGTCCCGAGTAGATAAACTGGGTAAAGCAACAGAATAGAATCCTGAGACCAGGAATTCTCAGCCTTGGCACTGTGACATTTGGAGCTGGATGTCCTTTGTTACGGGGCAGCACTGTGCCTTGTAGGATGTTTAGCAGTATCCGTGGTACCCTCCACCCACTAGACATCACCAGCATCCCTCCTCCTCCCAGCTGTGACCACGCAATGTCTCCAGATGCTGTCGAATGTCCCCTGGGAGGGGGTCAAAATCCAACCCCCTCCTTTGAGAACCATAGCCTGAGGTTTTCCAGTGTAGTTTCTCAGGGGTTAATTTTTTTTTCCAAGCACAGATTGATATTTGGATATCATTGCTTTCTCTCCCTTCAGGCCTCGCTGAGTGCCCTGCGATACGAGATACGGTTACACGTTCGCTAATTCTTCCATCTTTAACCTGAGGCTTTGAAAGGAAACAGCTTTTATCTTCTCTGTTACATGGAGGGGGGTGGGATGGGTTTGAATATCTATTGCTTTGCATGCAAATTTTAATCCTTTAATCACCTTCCCACACTTTCAGGGGGAGATGCTGAGAATCTACCAGCCCTTCCAGTCTTGACCTTAGGCCTGTAAACAGACTAGAGGAAACCTGGAAAGGTCATTTCCTTCCCCCTAGCCATAATATCCAGGTTTTAGTGGGAGATAATTTCAGGGTTTTCTCAGTCTTTTAGCTCAGAGGAAGTAAGCGAACACTTACACTTCTGTCCTCCCTGCCTGGGTCCATAATGTGAAGGAACTTTTTCACTTATTTATCATTTGCCTATTGTTCTCCATGCTCAAATTTCTCTTTGTCCTGAAAACAAAAAAATTAAGAGTTTGTGGTAAGCCTTCATTTGGTGCCAATGATCATTATTTCTCAGGCAGGGTGAAATTAAAAAAGCTCAGTCTTTTGGCAAATTCTACGATAGAATAAAGCGAAAGTATTCCTTTATTTTGAGTAGCAGTTATTAAAAAGAGCTCAGACATTTGCTTTTCCTCTGTGAGCTCTTAATTGTCTAATAACAAAGGAGGATGCCGTCTCCATGTATGTGCTGTTATGTCTACGATTTGTGCAAGGTCCGTTTCCAGAGCAACTTCTTATCTGGCGGAGATGGCTTTGCGTGTGGACTCCGCTGACTGTTAACACAGAGCCATAAATTACAGGGCTCCAGTTTTTGCTCGTAGTCTAATCACTTCTCTGGGAAAAACAGTGTCCTGCTGGGTCTTGCCCTTCACAGAATGTACAAAAACACATGCTAAACTCCAGCGTGACAGGAGGACAGTAAGCTTTTCCATTCATCTCAGATGAAGCATTCTACATCACACAAAGTTGTTTTCCAATGTTCACTCTATCGACAAGCTATTTCTCTATGTTAGGAAGTTAAGTCATGATGGATAGGCTGAAATATAAAACTGTGATCATTGAAAATAAAACATCGAGAGAAAAAAATGGCAATGACAACGTTCCTCCACCTTTAGGATTATAAGGTACGAGAGATGGCCAGGACTTAAAACACTCCCTTATCCACCCTCATTGTACTGCTGATCAAGAAGCTGATACTGAAAGAAGAGAAGAGAATTGTTCCACTTGAAGCAGTTGGTTAATTGAAGCCTTGGGACGAGAACTTAACCACAAGTCTGACTCCCAAACTCTTCACTGCAGTTCACTACCTGTCCCCAGCAAGAAGACTGCTGTGTTCCTGCCTCAGGGTCTTTGCACATGATGTTCTCTCTGTCTGCAAAGATCTTCCCCCAGATATTGTCGTCACTTATTCACCCATTTTATTTTGGTCTCTGCTCAGATGTCCTCTCCTCAGAGACCACACTGTCTACAATAGCAGCCCCTGCCTGTCCTCTTTCTGCTTCTCTTGCTTTTCATCATAGCATTTACTACTACCTGGCATTATAGTCATTTGCCAAATGGCACCAAAAGCATCAGCGAAAATGAGATCATAGATATTTAGGCCAGAAAAGAAAGGCCCTGCTACATTCCTGCAAAGCTGCAGTGATAAAAAACTTAGAAATGATTGATAATTATGAAAAAGTGGGAACCTCACAAGTCTTCCAATACACACAAATAAATGGATAAGATACCATGTTCGGGCTTCCCTGGTGGCGCAGTGGTTGAGAATCTGCCTGCCGATGCAGGGGACACAGGTTTTGAACCCCGGTCTGGGAAGATTCCACATGCCACGGAGCAACTAGGCCCATGAGCCACAACTACTGAGCCTGCACGTCTGGAGCCTGTGCTCCGCAACAAGAGAGGCCACGACAGTGAGAGACCCGCGCACCGCGATGAAGAATGGCCCCCGCTTGCCGCAACTACAGAAAGCCCTCGCACAGAAACGAAGACCCAACACAGCCAAAAATAAATAAATAAATAAATATTAAAAAAAAAAGATACCATGTTCTGCATGACTTGTATCAAGGTCACTAGCGAGCTACATCTGTCAAGTCAATTCTTTGTTGCCTCAAAACTTTCTCCTCTGTGTTCCCGGGATACCACACATCCCTGCTATACTAGAGAAACCAACCAATACAATGTATATGCACACATACACACATGCACATTTATAAAATGAGAGAGAGAGAGAGAGATTGGCTCATGTGATTATGGAGGCTGACAAGCCCAAAATCTGCAGGGTGGGTTGGCAGGCTGGAGACCCAGAGAAGAGAAGATGCTGTAGTTCAAGTCCAAAGGTCCTACGCTGTGGAAGTTTTTCTTGCTCAGAGGGAGGTCAGTCTTTCTGTTCTACTCAGGCCTTCAGTTAATTGGGTGAGGCTCACCCACCCACATGATGGAGAACAATCTACTTTACTCAAAGTCCACCACTTCCAATGTTTATCTCATCTAAGACGCCCTCACGGGAACATCTAGAATAACGTTTGACCAAATATCTGGGTACCAATAGCCCAGCCAAGTTGACACATAAAATTGGCCACCATACCTGCTTTTCTTCCTATCACGCCAAGGTTCCATCTCAGTCTCCTTAACCAAATCCTCCTTCACCAAAATCAGTAAAATGTCCCATGTGGGGTGTCAGATACAGCAAAAGGAAAAATAAAAATACGGGTTAAATTTTAATTTCAGATACACAACAAAAAATTTTAAGCATAATTAGGTCCCAGATATTGCACATGATAAATACTTATCCTAAGGAATTATTCACTGTCGATTTGCCTGTCAGAATTAGTGGATTTTCTCACCACCGTAACTGCTCAGCTCTACTCCTTTACTGCTTTCCTGAGCCGTCCAACAACCTCCCAGCAGGCCTCCCTGCCTCCATTCTTTTTTTTTTTTTTTTTTTATGGTACGCGGGCCTCTCACTGTTGTGGCCTCTCCCGTTGCGGAGCACAGGCTCTGGACGCGCAGGCTCAGCGGCCATGGCTCACGGGCCCAGCCGCTCCGCGGCATGTGGGATCTTCCCGGACCGGGGCACGAACTTGTGTCCCCTGCATCGGCAGGCAGACTCTCAACCACTGCGCCACCAGGGAAGCCCCCTGCCTCCATTCTTGCACCTCACAGTTTGTTTTCTCTTTTTAGCAAGTAGAGTCATTTCTATAAGTGTAATCTCCGTTAGTCTAGACTGGGTGCCGGATAAAATACATGAAAATCCACTGAAGCATGTTACCCTGCTTAACAAAATTCTCCAAAAGTGGCTAATTGTAAGTAAAATCCAAGTTCTCCATAAGTCTCTGTGTACCCTGTCCTCAGGCCTCACGGGGTGTTCTTGATCTCAGGCTTTCTGTATTTGTGTTGGCCTTAGGCTTTGGCATACCCTGTCTTCTGCTTTAGAAGCTCTTCTTTTGGATAAACCTGCCCCCCTCCCCTGGCCCCAGCCTCAGTTCAGTTGCTGTATTCCCAAAGAGGTCTTCCACAGCCATCCCAGAACACCAGCCTCTATCTTCTTACTTTATCTTCTTCAAGGCCTCTGCAGCACCAATGGCTCCCTCACTGGAATATAAGCTTCCAAAGGGCACGGATTCTGCACAGTTCACTCTTCTGCCCATTCCCCTACCTTGGTCTCTTTAAATGTGTTGGTCAATTCTTGCTTTTCAACTATATATTATCAGAAAAATATTTTAATAACATTATCAGAAATTAAGTGCAATAGGCCCTCTGAAAAACTATTGGTAAGAACTTTAATTGCAAAAAACTTCTCAAAAGCACTTTGTCAGTATATTTTAAGAATCTTAAAGGGTTCATTTCTTTGTCTCACTGCCTAGAATTTTAGAAATCTGTTTGCAAGACACAATCTACAATGTGAGCAAAGATTTGTGTATAAGGTTGTTCTTTGTAGAGAAAATATGTAAAGTAACTAAGAGTCTAGAAATAGGGAAATGAATAAAGTTCCTTGGCCTGTGGCAACATGACTCCTATTTTTACATGGAGTTCTCCTTGTGTGTGTCTGTGTCCAAATTTCCTCTTTTTATAATGACACCAGTGATATTGGATTAGAAGCCCACCCTGCTCTAGTACGACTTCATCTCACCTAATTACATCTACAATGACTCTATTTACAAATAAGGCCACATTCTAAGGTATTGGTGGTTAGCATGACAACACATGAATTTTAGGAGGACACCATTCAATGCCTAACGCAGAGTTAAAGCATATGAAAATAAAACATTTTAACTCCAGAAGAAGACTTTAGAAAGCATCTGTTTTGTGTTCTCAGTATAATGCAAGAGACTATGAATTTCATAACATAAAACTGAAAAGTGAGGTGAGAACATAACAGACTGAGATGGAAGGGATATTGGTTGAGATGTGGCAGACCTGACAGGAGAAAATGAAAAAGATTTGCAAGAAAGCTAAAAATTGCAAAAGGTCAATTAAAACCCATGTTAGGAAAAGTAAGACACGGGATCAACACTGTAGGAACCTGCACTGATAATATAAAATTTGAGACACATTTCTTTTTAGACTATTGGGAAAAGTCAAAGAGATGAAATAATAAAGTAGAGGTAGATGTATGGATAGATAGATGCAGAAGATAAATTCATAGGTACTAAAGAGACAGATATCAATGGAAGATGATACGTAGGTAGATAGATGATAGATTGATGATAGGTAGATAGATGACAGATAAATAGATAGATAGATAGATAGATAGAAAGATGGATAGATAGATAAAGCCCGTTGGTCAAAAGATGGATAGGGAAGTTAGAAAGTTGGGTAGATATGGAAGACGATCTATAAACCAATACAAAAAGAGACATGAATAGAGATATGAGAGAGAGGAGAGAGAGGGAGGCAGATGTGGAAGAGAAGAAGATGGATAGATACTGAGAATAAACATTTTCTATATTCCAAATTCAAATGGAGAGAAGACTGATAGTTCTTTGGTCACAGGACGGTGCAATCAGGAGAACCAGTTTTAAACCCTCCAACCAATCTTGGATGAGACTGTATGAATTCACCTGCTTCTGAAGGCCCGAGAATCAGTGACAATTCCATGCTTCCGAGATTCTATCAGCAAGAGCCACAATCCCTTAACACTGTTTCCGTGGCTGATGGTTAAGCAACTTTCCACGTTCTGGTTTCTGAAATTCCAACAATCCCTGAATTCCATATTTCTTGAAACCCTCTATCAAACCATTTCAAAAATAGTATAAGAAAACACAAGTGAATATCTGGCAGACAGATTAGGAAAGACTTTTCTAAGCATAAATTAACTTTCAAAATGACCCCAAAATAGATAACAATAAAAAAAAAATCAAAGACATCTGAGTATCACAAATACTCTAAACAACATTGTTAGGCAGACAAAGTAGAAAAATTATTTGCATCAAATGTGATGGACAAATCAAGTTATGATTATCAATCATCCTATTTAAGGAACTTACAGCACTTGGTAAGAAAGATGTGAAAACCCCACTAGCAAAATAGGCAAAAGATATGAAGACCATTCACATAAGGAATAACAAATGGCAATAAACCAGCACTCTTAACTCAAAATCAAGGTAATCATATCAAAGAAATGCAAATTAAAACTATACTAGCATTCGGTACATAGCATTAGCAAAGATCGGCGGTGGTGACACCAGTTCTACAAAGAGTGTGATCATGCGGACACACTCAGCCATTGCCGAGGGAAGAGGAAGTTGGAATGATCTCTCTGAAAGTTTCATCATGTCCATAGCAAGAGCCTTAAAACCAAGTTCTGGGGCTTCCCTGGTGGCGCAGTGGTTGAGAATCTGCCTGCCAATGCAGGGGACACGGGTTCGAGCCCTGGTCTGGGAAGATCCCACATGCCGCGGAGCAACTAGGCCCGTGAGCCACAACTACTGAGCCTGCGCGTCTGGAGCCTGTGCTCCGCAACAAGAGAGGCCGCGACAGGGAGAGGCCCGCGCACCGCGATGAAGAGTGGCCCCCGCTTGCCACAACTAGAGAAAGCCCTTGCGCAGAAACGAAGACCCAACGCAGCCAAAAATAAATAAATTTATAAAAAAAAAAAAAAAAAAACCAAGTTCTATCCCTTGGAAGTAATAAGAAGCTCAAACCGAGTTTTCAGCACAGATATCATTGCTGACATATTTTTAATTGTGCAACATTTAGAAAGTCGTGCAGCATTTAGAAAGTCATTCAACAGCCGTGAACGTGATGACATAAATTTTGCTGCATCCACGGGATGGAATATTTTGCAGTCATTATCATGGAGTTTGCAAGAAAATTTTAATCGCATGTGAAAATTCTTCTGTTACAGCAAAATAAAAAGCAGGATATAAAATTGTATAAGCTTTATGATTTAAATTTTATTAAAATGTGTGTTTATAATGCAAATTTCATTAAAATATATGCAAAAAATGAAAAATATATCCACTTCCCCCAGTAGTTATCTTTAAATAATTTGATTATAAGTGATTATTATTTTCTAAATTCTGAGCATCTTCACCCACTGCTTGTTTATAAAGTCTCTATTTATTCAGAAGACTTGCAGCCTCTTTCAGATCATGTTCTTTCTTTTCTTTTTTCTTACACGTGATTATACTTTTCACTAAAACACATCTGTCGTGAATGTAGCAGGAGTACATACTGCATTTTAGCTGCAACCCAGGCATTCCAGCTTCCTGGTGGGCTGCGTGTCTCTTCCAGAATTCTCCCTTTTTTGTAGCCCTGGCTCAGTGACTCATGAGTCCAGATTCATGCACCATCCCAAAGTGCAGACACGAAAGAGAATCAGGTCCTGGATCTTCTAGTTGGCATTAGTGTAACCTTTAATACGCTTGCCACATGGCTTAATCAAGAGAGGTTTTCACAAGTTCAATTTTATAATTGTTCCCATTCTGGAAACTGGCCCTTCCCTGGGGCCACGGGCTGGTTTGTGTACTCGTAGGTGCTCTTTTTCTTGTCATAAAACAAGAAAGAGGTTATTGGCTAGATTTTAGACTGTACGTGTTATTTTTAAAATCACACACATATGCACAAACCACAAATATCATTACAAACAAAAACAGTTTCTAACAACAGGAGAAAATTGTCATAACAAAATGATACGCAAAGAAAATAATTTAACAGTTATATAAATAATATGAGCCTGTTTAAAAAAAGTAAAAAAAAAAGACTGGCAGTATGTCTAAGAAAATTTTACTGGTGTTTCTTTGGATTGTGGGAATGTAGATTTTTGTTTTCTTCTTCATACTTTTCCCGTGTGTCTCAAGTTTTCTATAATGAGTCAAAAAAAGGAAGCCTATTATTTGCAGAATGGGGTGGGACAGGTTGGGTGAGGGTAACAACAGCAAAGAAAATTACAGAGTAAAGTTGACCTTGGGAAGAAAAATTTCCCCTAAATGAAGATTGGCTTGTACATTACATCCTCTGGAGGCCACGCCCACCAACAGCAGCTGTGTCCCTGAAGTAGGTTTCATCAGTCTCACTTTGCAAAAATGAAAACTAAGACTTAGGTAGATCCTGCAGGGTCCCTGAGGCCACACATCTGGTACACTGGCTGTGGAGTGGAAACATGGCTATTATCTGCTCTTCATTCCTCTCCTGGGGGAGGTAAATAGACCCCCACTGGGCTTACCTAGTCCATGGAGAAACAGCGTGGGGTGAGTACTTGCAGGAAATTTCCCCAGGGTTCAATTCAGAACTAGCACTTCTGTGAACCACAGGGACCTACGTTTTTCCTGCCCCGGAAAATGAATGGAACCTACTATGCATGTCAAAACATTCTCAAGAGGTTCATTTTGTTTGTTTGTTTGTTTGTTTTTGCTATGTGCAATCATAAAGTCAGTTGGGGTGTGGGTTTTCTCCTCTTTGCCTTACCGATGATCAGATACCCTTGCTCCACCTCTGACTGGCTCTTCTGCCCTGCACGTGCTGGGATGCTGAGAGAGGGGAAGAGTGGTCTGGGAGGGAGGAGATCATATGGCCTGGTTGATACTTACAGCATTGTCACAGCCTTCTCCAAAGCCTGTTTCCAGGAATGAGGAAGAATTTACCTGGCAGCCCCATTGTAGGCAGCAGCCGAGCGCTCCTCGGGCAGGACTGATGGACGCCACATTCTGCGGACCCCAGCATCCTTTCTTCTTCTGGAGGATGTAGCCCATTGCAACTCAAAAGAGTATGAAGGAAAATAGGGAATCTTGTGACATGGAGAATTTTGGAATGCTGCTTTATTTGGCTTTTGAGTTTAGTGTTGTGCTGAGAATGAATTGCTTCTCTGGGGCTATGCCTTTTTCCCCCTTTTGCACTTCCTACTTTCCTTAGGTGGCATAAGATGGCATAAGTCTGTGTACACAGGCAAGGTGAGTTATACTTTATTTATGTGATTCATGCCTGAAATTATCAGGTAATTGAGAGCAGAGGAACTTTGAGGTTTCCATTCAGTCCGCGCTTGAATTATCAAGGAAATTGCTTCATTTTCTAAGTTTGCATGAGGACAGTGTCTCAGATGAATCACACAGCCTGATGTTGGGAAGAAAGTGCAGATATTTTAATTATTAATAGAACTGAGTTGACTGCTTCATCCCAAAGAGGCAACTTAAACATGGAAAAGCCTGAGTGAGGCTAGTTCAAGGACAAGTTCTGGGAATGCTGTCAGACTTCTGCCAGTCGGGGAGTGGCCAATGATAGGGAACTAAGTTTGTCAAGAAGGCGTAGACCCCTTCTCGGGTGCATGCCTGTCTGTCCACGTTTGCTCTGACATCCAGAGGGAGGGTTTGGGTAACAATCTGAAATAGAGCCACCTGTGTCAGTGTGCTGCCAGGGTGCCAGACACAGATCACAGGTTAAGTCACTAATTCTCACAACAATGCTATGCAGTGGCAGGTACTATCTCCAGTCTCTAGATGAAGAACATCCTTCCCCAAAGCCATGTTTCCTGGAAGGAGGAAGAATTCGCCTGGCAGCCCCATTGTGGGCAGCGTCCCAGTGCCTCCCAGGCAGGACTGCTGGACGCCACATTCTGCAGACCCCAGCATCCTTTGTTCTTCTGGAAAATGTAGCTCACTGGTACTCAAAAAAATATTATAGGAAATCTTGTGACATGGAAAGCTTAGGAATGCCACTTCATTTGTCTTTTGAGTTTAGTGTTAGAAGATGCAAAGGAACACTGGTTGGACTTGACAGAGGTCTACAGCTACAAGGTGGCAGAGTCTGGATTTGAACTCAGGACAAATTACGTCTCAAAACTATGATCTCTCTAAATTGCTACACTGCCTTTTGAATTCCCTGGCTGAGATGAAAGAATCTTCGGGTCCAGAATCTAATGAAATACTACTCTGGGATCACGTACTCCAGACCTTCACTTCTGGAAAAAGGGAGAAGGTAGATGGGGGAGCATCAGACTGCCAGCCTTTACAAATGCCCCTCCTTCACTGCCTGGCCCCACATTTGTTCCTCTGTGAGGCTTGCAGACTCCCCACAGAGACGACAATGTATGGGGCTGTTAGGAGTACTTCCTGACTTTGCAAAACAGGTTTAAGAAAGTACACCCATTTTTGGACACCCACCCATACACATATACATACACACACATACACGCAAATACACACACACACACACACACACGCACACCTCACAGACCGTTCCTACTTCCTGTTAGGTCTTGGCTGGGACCTCTCGAACCACTCCTAGGAGGGCAGATATGGCTTGGTCGCCAGTACTTTCTGAAATATTAGCGTGAAGAGGAAGTTGGGTATGATGCAAGTACAGGGGGAAGAAACGGGAAAATTACATCTGTGACAAGGATTTATTTTTGTAGCAGCTGAGAGAGGAGTCATGAACCTTGCTCCCCCTGGATTTAAGTTACAGCCCTCTCAAATAGCTGTTTTGATTTCCATTACTGTTCAAGGTCTCGTTACTTTGGTACTGAAGACTTGTGTTTGACCGATGGGTTCCTGACTCTCGGGGTTGGAAAAAAACTTAACACCCATGGAGGCAAGCCCTTACTGTCACCCGAGTTTCAAACCTCCTCTGGAAGTCCAGAGCAGAAGAGGCTGTGCTTGAACATGTCTCATAACAAGCCCTCCTCGCCTCCTGAGTCAACCAGTTTCATCTTTGATAGCTTATTCTTTCAAAAACGTTTTCCTGATATTGAGTTGAAATCTGTCTCACTGTGTATGCAACTTATAAAATGAGTCAGCTGGCTCAGAAGTGACTAGCCAACTGCACAGGCTGTGCACTATACCACTCCAGGGGCACCGTTCACGTGGACTCTCAGACTGGCACGTGGCTGGAGTCACGCAATGCCGTGGCCCTGGTTTGCCACGGTGACCTCTGTGTCTCATTCTGCTTCTCAACTTCAGTGTCGGCCTCCAGATGGAGATCTTCTCTGCAGAGCAGCTCAACTGGTAATAAAGAGCTTTCAGAGTCCCTGCCTGAACCCCTCTACCTGTGTCATCAAAGCTGACCACCCCTTACTATTTATACACTGTGGAACTTGATTTAATTCAAGTTCAACCGTGCAAGTTAGATTTTTACCCAGAAGGCAACACATCATCTGTCTGCTGA
The DNA here is from genome assembly GCF_011762595.2 of Tursiops truncatus. NCBI lineage: Eukaryota > Metazoa > Chordata > Mammalia > Artiodactyla > Delphinidae > Tursiops > Tursiops truncatus. The sequence goes on along the minus strand of NC_047037.1, from coordinate 134,474,661 downwards.
ATGGAGAGGAGATGGTGTCATACTCTGTTTAAAGTTTTTCTGCGAGAATCCATTTTGTTTCCAAATACGACTATGTTCTCTAAAAGTGTTTAAGCATCAGCTCTGCAACATCATTAGTAATAAAAATGTCATTTTATTTATTTTTAAGAATTGGGGAAACACTGAAAAAGAAAATAAATAAATAAGAAATGCTTGCCTTCTGACCAATATTTTAACTTAATAATAAAAATACCATTAGTGCCTAAGCCACTCGTACATAGCTTGTATCACCTGGTCAATGAATAAAGTTTGGAAAACAAAATCAAGCACATTCCCAGGAAATGTTCAACTTCCTTCATCTCCCCACTTCTTAAAAGAATCTGTTTTATCATGTGGCCATTACAAGTTCTCATCTTTCATGTGGAAGAAATGTATTGGGAACTAGATTGGTACACACATGGTTAACATTTTTCGAAATAAAGAATGCACTTATGTAACAATAGTATTGCAGCCTTTACATACAATGCTATATAATTACCCTCTAATTTAATATTGACTGCCCCACCCCCAGAAATCCAAATTATTTAAGATTTACCATCAGCTGAAAATTATGGATTCCTGAGTAAGGTGATCATTGTTAGAGATATAATAATTTGGCCCTCTGATGGTTGGAGCGAACAGTTCTTTCTCTGCCTGGTTGCGTTTTTGGCAGTTTGATGAATGAAATAGCAGTTTAAGTCAAGCACTTGGGCACTGTGATGATAGGTAGATAGGCCTGGATGGAAAGGTAGCTCTGGTCTGATGCTCGAGATGAGGACTTTGTCAATGAAGGGTTGCCCCACTTCACTTCCATGATTAAACGTTTGCAAAAGCCATCCTGAAAAAGTTATGTGGGTGGAATTTGTACTGGGGAAGGTTTCAGCTGCTCATGAAACTGACACTCTAACACTTTGACCAAAGATGCGGAGGCAAGGATGGGGGGACTCAAAGAGCAAGGGGAAACTCCCAACTACCCCAGCGGTATGTCTTGCTTAAAAGTGGGTTTCACCACCGATGAGTGATGAGGTCAGAGGGCAAGACTAATTCTCAGCCTCTGGACACAGGCGGTGGCAGGGAACAAAAACGAGCACGTGTATGTGCACTGTGTGCACGTGTGTGCACGAGCACGTACATGAAATACACTTAAAACATATTTACTCTCCATTGTTTCCAAACACTTAAAAACATATTTGACTCAGTAGTTTTTATGAAGAGCAAGGCTGAAATGTTAAAACAAAAAATTAAAGGTGCTTCCCCACTGTATTCCCCCCTCCCCAAAGGATTTCGTGGGTTAATAAATTAATCAAAACCAAGCGTGGACTGCAGTTGAAACTATAGAGAACTGGTATCCCTTTGGATCCAGCTGCACATACCAATGTCAAAACAGTAAAAGTTTCCCAAAGTCATCGAGGGCTAAAATGAAACTTGGGTCCATGATTTTTAAACAAAGCCAGTGAAGCAATTGAGTGGCTACTCTGAGGCAGTCCAGGATAATAGTTCTTAAGCGCTGTTGCGGACAAATGTTGCTCACCACGAGACATAATAATGAATAAAGTAGTTGCTAGGATTTTTGTCTTTGAGATGCCCTCTCCCTCCTGCTAACCAATCCATATATCAATACATGAGAGTTAGCCTTCCCCCAGCACCCCACACACTTTTTTTCCCCCCTGGAGACCCAGTGACAAGCCACAGGACATCTATTAGCATGCATTAAAATAAAAAGCATCACTTGGAATCTCTACTTTGTTTGGGGCCAGTCCAGCTTCCTCGGGAAGCCAGAATCTGCCAAGTTTCTCTCTCTCTCTCTCTCTCTCTTGGAATTCAGACATTTAATCAATGACACTGGCTTTGCCAAGGTTGTAAAAATAAAACATCTCTCAAAGTGCTAAGCCTTTATTTTTGTCTGTAAAGAAAGTCACATGCTTCAGTTGGGGATCAAAATACAAAGAACCAGGCCCTAACAGAGTAGAAAATAATTGCATGTGGGTGCATGGGTAGCAGCAAGCGTTAGTGCCATATGACGTGAAGAACAGGCACCACGATAAAGACGTAATATGCCCCAAAGTCCCAGCTAAATTTAAATGCCTGATTATTTTCAGTCTTATTTTATCTAGAACTTCCAGTTCCATATTTATTTACTAAGAATAGTTGGCTTTTCGATACTTTGTAACTACACTAATTAAACTCTGAAGATGTGTATATGTGTCCACGAAAACTTTTCTGCATGACAATTTTACTGTTTTGCATCCCAGCATTTACATGTTATCATAAAAGTCATAGCACAGGCACACACGATATCCCCGAGAAATGACAAAGCATCACAGTGTCTCATATTTAAAAGCTCTCCATCATCACAATTTACTCTTGGTGGACAGTAATTTGCCTACGTGCTCTGCTCAGTGTGATTAAGTACAAGGGGACTTTACTTATGGGACGTGGAACCCATCCATCTTAATAGACTAGTCGGATGTTTTATCATCATCTTTTATTTTGTGGGATAGGCTGTTTGTTTTATTAGAAGATGACATGGCTTTAGGAAAAACAGAGAAAGGCAGATGTAAAGCTTGTATATATGCTCCAGAAGGGGTTTTGCAGCCCCGCTAGATGTGGAAGAGTCTGTGGTGAGCTGGACCCAGTGTCTGAAGGCTTGAGCAGCGCTGCTGGATAAACGGCTCTGCAGGGTACATTGCCTGTGGGTCTTGTGGGTCCCTCAGCCTCGTGTTCCCAGCCTCCAAAGCCAGGAGAACAGCTGGGCTCAGTAACTGCACTTCTATCTCCTACTGACTGAGATAAAATAAAAGCAGAAGGTAGTGATGCAATATTCGTGATTTTCTTTGTAACGGAATCCAGAGTATTTCTGAAGCCTCTGTACTTCAGTATTTGCTCTAGGCAACAACAACAACAATAATAATAATAATAATTTGGGAGAAGACTTGGTGCTTGGCGTGGCTATGTGTGGCAGCCAAGCTTGCTGCAGAGGTTCTGTCTGAGAGCAGCAGACAGTGGCTTGCCACCAAAGAAGCCCTATTGTGACTTATGAAAAGAGTGGAGGCTTAGTTTTCAATTCGGGGGAATTTTTCCAGGTTAAAAAAAAAAAAAAAAAGAGGAGCATAATTTAACTTTGACTATCATGAAGGATAGTCTTCTTTTGACATCTATGACCTAAAAACAAAACGAACTTTTCAGTTTATCATAAGCTTAAGGGGAACCCTTAGGGCAATTTCTTTGTAAGAGGAAAAGAAAAACCCTGAAAGGCCCAGTCCCTGAGTTTTGTCCCTGAATTGATATGCATTTTGCTTCAGCTGAAGCCAGCTGCAGATCCCGACTCAGATACCTAGGTCTCTGGTCTGGACTCACCCTACAGAGCGGTGCCACTGGCCTTGGCACCTATGTGCAACGTCACCTATGTGCTTTGGAAGGAGTCTTCCCGAGACACAAAACTGCATTTTTGTACCAGTTCCCATGAAGACGTGCAAACGGCTGGAAGCTACATCCCATTTGCTGCAGAGGTTTTGCAATATCTCCTCCGTGGAGGGACTCTGTGGATTCGTGGGAGGGAAATAAAAGGCATGGAGGATGCGTGGGAAGTTTGTGTTGGAAGAAGTTTGTCTAGCCCGGTAGTGATTAAAAGATTATAAATTGTGTTTTGTCTGAGTGGCTCACACGGCTTTCAGTGTTTTTCCCGCTGAGGGTTTTGGTTGCTGGCGGTGGAGGTGGGAGGCTGAGAAGCCAGCGCAGTTTCTAAGATTACAAGGCAAGTGGCCCCCAATCTGGGTGCAGACCGGCCCTCCTCACTTATGAAATGACACGTACTCTGTCTGGGTTTAGCCCAAGACTGTTTAGGGAAGGAGCTTCAGCAGCGGCTGCTTTGGGTGAATTTCAGGCTTTTGGCATTGTTGGGTATGCCCGGCTCCCTGGGCGGTGATCAGTAACAGTCGTGGAATCGGGCTGGCCTGTTCCATGAGTGTCGACCAAGAGACAGCGGAAGGACTCTTCTGGCTGGTGTTCAGGTTGTGTCCCTAAGGGCCGCACAGGTCACATAACCCTCCGGCCCTGCAGGAGTGGAAGTTTTCTAAAAGTGTCTCTGCAACTCAGAAGCTCCATGTGTGCTTGTGACTGCCCAGCAGTGCTGGCAGTGCTTGTCTGTGACAATGAGACCAACAATGTGTGGTCTGTAATGCCGAGAAAACAAGAAACCCTCGCTCTTACCAAGCGGGCTAAGCTCTCCTAAGCAGTTTCTTTCTTTCTTTCTCCTCCAGCTGCCCCTGCTTCCTCCCTGGAGCTTTATTTTTGTGACTGTAACAAGACGAGCTTGGGTTGGATTAACTCAAACATCATTATTCCTAAAAAAGGAGGTAAAATGATAAGAGCAATCAGAAAAACATTTTGCAGTTTGACATTTCTTGCAAAGTGAAACGTAGCCTTACGGTGATTCCAAGGTGTTTACCCAAATGAGCTGAAAACCTATGTTTATACAGATATTTATAGCAACTCTATTCATAGTTATCAAAACTTGAAACACGTCCTTCAGTAACTGAATGAATAAGCAAATTTTGCTGTATCCATACAATGGAATAGTATCCAGCAATACAAAGAAATGAGCTGTAAACCACAAATGACGTGAAGGAACCCTTAATGTGAATTGCCAAGTGGAAGAAGCCAATCTGAAAAGGCTAATACTGTTATGATTCCAACTCTATGACATTCTGGAAAAGGCAAAACTTAAAAAAAAGACAAAAAAAGATCAGTGGTTACCAGGGGTTTGCGGGGAGGGACAGAAGGGTGAGTAAATGGAGCACAGGGGATTTTGGGGGCAGTGAAACTAATTCTGTGCGATAGTGTCATGGGGGCGTGATGCATTTGTCAAAATCCATAAAACGTACAACACAAAGTGTCAACCCGAGTGTAAACTGTGGACTTTAGGTAATAATAATGTGATATCTTTTAATTAGAACAAACATACCACACTAAATACAAGATGTGAATAATACGGGTAAGTTGAGGTGAGGGAGGGACTCTACGGGAACTATCTGTACTTTTTGCTCAAGTTTTTGGTAAACCTAAAACTGCTCTAAAGAATAGTTGTTAATAAAAAAGAACATTTTGAGAGGTGGGAGGTGGTCAATACAACTGGTCTTTTGCTGGGTGAGATGATGGCAAAGGGCTCTGGGACCAGGAAGGCTTCCTGGGGGAGGCACCATTTAAGCTGAGAACCACAGTAGTGGGAGGGCTGGGGTGTGTGGTAAGAACATGAAACCATGAGGCTAGAGCTTGGGGAGAGTGAAGGTGAGAGACTCTGCATGACTCTGCAGCAGCAGGTAGGAGACTGAGCATGCAGGAGCCTGGACGACATGGGATAAAAACCTTCAGTGCTATGCTAAAGTTGAAAACAGGGTAGTGCATCTCCAGACTGTGGGCTGCAAGGGTAAGATTGGGAGTGTCACAGGTGATTGAAGACAGAGGAAACCAGAACTGATCTGGGAGTGGATGGATTCAAGGAGTCCAGGAAAGAGAGGAAAGCAATATTCCAGTTTGGGGAAAACAACAGGAATCTGGGCCACGAAAGAGTATGGATTCTTGGGGATCTCACTTTGGCGGTTTCAACCCAGACAGAACTTCTCTTTCTGTCATCTTGCGCTCAAGTGGTCCTTGTTGCACATATTCTTTAAGATGCAAAATTTGGCCGGATCATTGGTTTTAACAGCTTTCCTGATTGCTTTCTAGTTTCCATATTTGAGTAGAAGTTCTTTATCTATAGTAACTGTTTCTCCCCTCAATGGGTGTAGCAGAAGTCTAGAAAGAAACCTGGTATCTCTTATAGTCAACAATTATTTTTTAAATTTATTGCCAAAAATCTGTGCAAAAAGGACAATGACTGATGAGTTGTGTAGTATGTGACTGCGCTATCCAGTTATGTGATTACCGTGGTTATTGGAAACCAAAAGGGATGCGTCCAAATTGAGATGTGCTGTAAGTGTTTGGAAGACATTGGGTCAACAAAAGAATGTGAAATATCTCATCAATAATTTTTATATAGATTCCATGTTAAAATGATAATATTTTTGGATCTATTGGGTCAAGAAGATGTCATTAAAATTAATTTTCAACTCTTTCTTTTTCCTGTCTTAATATGGTGCCTTAGTTTGCTAGGGCTGCCCTGACAAAATACTACAAATAAACAAAATACCAACAACGTACATTTATTTTCTCACAGTTTTGGAGGCTGAAAGTCGGAGATCAAAGTACCAGCAGTTCCCTCCCATGAGGCCCTGAGTGGCTGCAGCTTGGTTTTCAGAAAATGAGGAGAAGACAGCCTCCCTCCCTGGGGCTTGTATCCTGTGGCCCTGTGGTGGTGGTGACAGCCCTGACAATCTCTGAATCACCTCTGGGATCATACTTCCCTTTTGTGGAAGGATAACGCCTCTTTACAGCTGGATAGCTCTGGTGTTCTTGTAAAATTACAGATGTCCAACCACCTCCCTTCATTTTGTCCCATCTCTGTCCCTTCTGGTCCAAATCTGGAGCATTTCCTCTGGTATAGTCCCATCTCTAGCCCTGATTTCTGCGGAGATGGCTTATCGCATCCATGACGCACAGCTGTCATTGCTTAATCAACTTACTTCCCGGTCACACATCCTTGCTCTTCTCTCCAGAACATGCTTTCTCATATTTTGCAATATGGATAGGCTGAGAATTTTCCAAATCTTCAAGTTCTGTGGGGTTTTTTTGCTTAACAAGTCCTTCTTCAATTTATCTCTTCTTTTGCATTTTGCTGTAAGCAGTAAGCGGAAACCAGACCACATCTTCAACACGTTGCTTAGAAATCTCCTCGGCTAGATATCCAAGTTCATCACTCACAAGTCCTGCCTTCCTCAACACCCTAGAGCACAATTCATCCCACTCCTTTGCCACTTTGCAACAGGATTGCCTTTCCTCCAGCATCTGGTAACATGTGTCTCATTTGCATCTGAGACCTCACCAGAAGCATCTTTAACATCCTTAACAGTTTCTCCAAGGCCATCTATATTTTTTCTAACATGCACCTAGAAACTCTTGCACCCTTTCCCCACTAGCCAGTCCCAGAGCCACTTTCACGTTTTTAGGTGTTTGTGACAGCAACACCCCACTTCCCAGTATCAAAATCAGTACTAGTTTGCTAGGGGCTGCCATACAAGACACCACAGGCTGGGTGGCTTGAACAACAGAAGTTTATCATCTTCTCAGAAGATGGAGGTGTCGGCAGGTTTGATTTTTCCCGAGGCCTCTCTCCTTGGCTTGCAGATGGCCGCCTTCTCACTGTGTCCCCACATAGTGTTTCCTCTCTGCTCACACATCCCTGGTATCTCTCTGTGTGCTCAGATTTCTGCTTTTGATAAGGACACCAGTCAGATAGGATTCGGGCTCACCCTTGCAGCCTCATTTTTACATAATCACCTCTTTAAAGGCCCTAGCCCCAAATACAATCATATTCTGGGGCTTGCGGGGTCAGGGCTTCAACATACAAGTGCTGGGGAGATACAATTCATCCCATAACACATGGCTCTTAAAAACTTTGAAATTGCAAATAAGGATTTACATCTACAGCTTGGGTGATTTTTCGACCTGATGCCAACTGGAAACAATCTAGTTTCTAGTTGGTTCCCGGTTACAAATGGACCTTGCTCCCGAGGGCCTAGGGATGAATGGGCTTTGGAAGATCAAATGCCCCTCTTTTTCCTTGATGTCTTTTTCCCCTGTGATCCCAGTCGTTGACCGAGCAGCATGAGGACTTTCAGACACACTTGGCCATGGGGGGCCTGAGCTGTTACATGGGCAGAGCTGCAAGTCTCAGTCTGAAGGCTGCCTTCCCTGGACACTGTCTGTGTTTATCGTTCTGGGCAGTCATTAGCTTGCTTGGCACTGTCCTAACACAGGCTCCTTGTGACCTCAGCTCACACTTGCGAAGTCTGTTTTCTTCCTGGGCAGTAGGCTCCTTGCCCACACTTGCCTGTTCTTACTTCACAAGGACAGGGCGAGGCCAGATGAAACCAGGCCTTTCATATGCTTGACAGCTCCTGAGAGGCAAGTGGAGCCTCAGGCAGTCAGTATAGGAGAAGCCTACGATTCCACAGGCAGCCTAGCCAGTGCCGACTCGTGCTCCCAAAGGGAAAAATGCTCAAGGAGTCTCCCATTCTGAGCTTCAGGTCATGTCCTCAAATAGCAGTAATTTAGGAGTTCCCACTGCCACTGTGCAAATTCCCCACCAGAGACAGGGAAGGGCTGGGATTCTAGGATGCATTTCAATGGCAGTGTCGTGTAGGAAAATGAACTCTCTTGGAGGTCACAGGGAAAGGGGCCACCGTAGTAACTCAGGGGTGGCCCAGGTGGGTGGCACCTTGCTGGGAGTTTCTCTGCCAGGCTTCAAAAATGCAGGTAGAGTGGGGAGTGGGCACAGAGGAGTGGGGTGTGTGGATGTGTATCAGGGTCCTGGGGCTGCTGTAACACATGATTGCAACTAACTGGCTTAAAACAGAAGAAATTCTCTCAGAGTCTGCAGGCTAGAAGTTTGACTACAAGAAGTCAGCAGGGCCATGTTCCCTCTGGAGGCTCTCGGAGAGGGCTCTTCCTCATCTCTTCCTTGGATGTAGCTGCATCACTTGAACCCCTGCGTCTGTCATCACATGATCTTCTTCCTGGTCTCCACCACGGCTCTGTAGCCGAATCTTCCTTTTCCTTCTCTTCCAAAGACACCAGTCATTGGCTTTGGTGTTCACCCACCTCAGGTCTGACTTCCTCTTAACTTGATTACATCTGCAAACATCCTATTTCCAAATAAGGGCACATTTATAGGTACTGGGGAGTAGGATATTTTGGGGGACACAATCCAATCCATTGCAGTATGTAAGGCAAGGATAGAAGATTAGGTAAGAAGGGATTTAGGGATATTCTAATGCTTGCTAATGAGCTGGGATGTCGCTTTGTATACAGTAGGTACGGGAAGAAAGGAATCCATGGAAAAGTTGAGATTACCCCTTTCTTAGGATCCTGACCCTGGCAACAAAATGTAGGATGGGTGACTAAGAAGGCTACAAGCTGTTTAGCTGTTGGGAGGTTACTTCATTAGTTGGGTAGACAGGCGCATGGCCTGACAGCGGGAATGAAAACAGTACACTCAAAGGGGAGTATGTGGGTGGAATGAACCACTGGGCCATTGATGGAATGTTGGGTAGAAGATAGGGATGAAGAAGAAGGAGAGAGAGGGAAAGAGGGAAAGAGACACACAGACAGAAGCTGGTTATGCAAACCAAATAACGGAGATAAGAAAAAAAAGGAAAGATAAGTTAGTTTCTAATATTTGGACTCAGGTACTGGAAGCTAATCCAGAAAGACAGACGCAACAGAAAGTTGGAGACCTGCATATTGAATTTGAGCAGGAAACATACGTTGTAAGATCGTTTACAACAAGAAAAAGGAGCATTATAGCTTGCTCTAGGTTTACTGTTTCCTGGTTTTATTTTGGATGGAGAGGTGGAGGAAAAGTAGGGTTTGAGGAGGCTTCCTATTACTTTTAAAACACCTCCTATTACTTTAAAAAATCTAGAGAATAGAAGCTGATGAGAGAAATTAGGGCTAGAAAGCTCCAAGCCATGAAACTCTCAGTAGCAATAAGACTATTAAAATATTTCTTTAGGAATCAGTACAGTCACGCCAAATGGAGGGCCCAGTTCCATCTTGAGTTTATTCACTGCTACTTCTACTTGGTGTTAAGGAGAGTCAGTAATCCTGGTGAGGATCAGCAGCCTATCTGTTTAGCTTAATGTGACCAAGTCAAATAACCACAGAGAGGAAGAGCGAGATACAAAGACAGACAGACAGACAGAGAGAAAGAGAGACAGAGACAGGGAGAGGGAGAGAGAGAGAGGGACTTTTTCTGTATATATTTTTAAAAATAGAAAGTTTGAGTGGAACACGTATTGATCTACATTTTGAGACTAATGAATTCAGTGTATTTTGGGGGCAGCTGTGGAATAGTTTGGGGACCATTTCTGGAAACATTGGAAGCCCAGGGGTAAAAGTATGATGGGGATAAATGGAAAGTATGGGCTGACTAGAGGCTGCAGGTGTAAATGCTTCTGCCCTCTGCTTTCATCCTGTCCACCTAATTCGAGTGCAGATCATCTGTACTTGAATTTATTGTGAAATTAATTCTAAAGGAGAACATTCAGCATTTCCTATAGGGGGGACCATAACAGTAGGAAGTAGGGATAATAAACTTTGGGAAAAAAATACATTTGAATTAAAAAGGTGACTTCCAAAATATTCTACTTGTATTCATGATTAGGCCTGTTATTTATTCTTCATTATCTTAAAGGCTGATCTCTGTTCTGAATTTCTAAGCTTTTATAAAAATACTAACGGAGGCTCCATGTTCATCTTTCAAACACTCTTGCGCTCACGTGGAGTAGAAGGTGAACTCTCTCTTGAAAATATTATTTGTTCTAAAGATTTGATAAAATTTTGTTTCTTTCAGTGCATTGTTTCTGGGCTGAGAACAGTACTCAACTTTCTGTGTAATTAAAATGAGTGTTTATAAATGAAAGTTTGTAAACATAAATGAGACACAGTCTCTGTTTTCAGGAGTTCAAAATTTTTTTAACAAGAGCCTGACATCTTTACAGATAATTACAATCAGTGATGGTGTTTCAGTCCATTCGGGTTTCTATAACAAAACACCAGAGGCTGGACTTATAAAGAACAGAAATGTATTTCTTACAGTTCTGGGGGCTGGAAGTCGGAGATCAGGGTACCAGTCTGGTCAAGTGACTTGACCTCTTCCAGGTGGCAGACTTCTCCTTGTATCTTCACATGTCAGGAGGGGTGAGGGGGCTCTGCGGGGAGTCTCTTTTATAAAAGCACTAACCCCATTCGTGAAGGTTCCACCCTCATGACCTTATCACCCCAAAGGCCCCACCTCCTCATACCATCACACTGGGAATTTGGATTTCAGCAGATTAATTCTGAGGAGACACCAACATTCAGACCAGAGCGACTGGCTACATAATTTGCAGGACCCAGTGCGAAATGAAAATGTTGGGCCTCTTGTTCAAAAATTAAAAGTGTTTTAAGATGGTGACCACATAGCATTAAACCAAGTGGGGGACCATCCTGAATGAGGGACCCTGTATGACTTCACAGGTCATGCCCATGAAGCTGGTCCTAATTATGAGCCAGATACTGAAGTGGAAGATGGCATGGGGCAGGTAAGGGTATAAAGTGGGCCCTGGATATCTCTATGATCTAATTTCCAGCCATTCCTTCTCTTCATCACTGACTTTCTATACATTTAAGATGCAAAGCATGACAACTTAGGGCTTTTCCTCTTGCTGTTTTCTCTGCCTGGAATGAATTCCACTGAATCTTCATTTGGCTCACCCTCTTGCACCGTAAGTCTCTGCTCAAATATCATTTCTTCAGAAAAACCTTTCCTGACAACCCTATCTAAATAACTACTTCCTATCTCTGGCTTCTTACCCTGTTTTATTTGTCTTAATAACTTTCTCCCTAGCTGGCCAGATGTCTATGTGATTAGTGTTTCTTGATGGACTTCCCCAGACAGAATGGAAGCTGTGTAGGCAGGGGTTTTGTTTTGTTCATCACTGTATCCTCAGAACCTAGACCAAGGCTTGACACAAATAAGGAATTCAAGAAATATAAAATTAAGTGAGTGAACAAATGAATGAATGAAGACATATTGCTGTGGGATCCAATATTTCTGCCTTGAGGAACAAAGCAGTTTCCAGTTGGTTCTGGTCTTTGATAGAAGAGTTGGTCTTAGATGGCAGGTGATGTATGAAGGGCATCCCACAATTATACAAGGACAGACAAGATGGATTGTATCATGGTTACAAATGTTCCTGTGCATTCTGCTTTCTCTGGACCAGAGTCTGGCAAATCCTTATTGTAACTTTTGTATGTATCTTGTGAGCGCTATTCAGTTCACATACATTATCCAATGTGCTGACAAATTCATCTTTATTTGTACCTTGTGGCATGTTTCTGACTGTCTGCTCTATGCACAGACCTGTTTTCTAAGGACTTCTACCTATATTCCCTGCTGAAGGGATAGGTTCACGTGGCCATGCTTGGCTCTATTATCTTACTATGTTTGTCATAGGTGATTGGAGCAGAACTGGACACCTGACACAATGCCAACCAAGTAGCTTGCTGGCCGGTGACCAATCAGCTTCTCGCTCAAAAATCTGAACGGAAACACAGAGACCCTAGCCAACGGGTGATGGATATCACCACTTAGAGAAAGAAGGAAGGCCATGGGGCTGCTGAGAAGTGGAGAGACTTTCTTTCTTAGAGTTTCCCAGCTGTACGACCAGCTGTATTTTTGGTTCCTCTCTCTCTCTATGAGATCACTTTCATATCTTTATAATAACCCTCTTTGGACACCTGACACCCTCACCCTCTAAAATTGAGCCAGAAATTAACCAGAAAAACACAAATACTGGGAAATGCATCTTTCTGGTTTTTCAAAAACTCATTTCAGCAATATTTAATGTAATGTCAAGTAATGTATACCTATGCACGATCATAGACATTGTAGGGGATAAAAAAGTAGTAAGTAACAAAATTCATTCTCTTGAGAGAGGATATGAATTTTGCGGTAAACAGATAATACATGTGATGAAATGTGGTTAAGTTCCCAGGAAGGGGAGAGATTTGTATTGGCAGTGTTGGGTGAAGACTTGGTGCCTAGGTGGGATTTGAGCCAGTCCTGGAAGGACAGATAAGATGCAGGAGTTTCTTTCAGGTAAGATGAATTGGATGAAGGCATGAAGAAAGTGTTCTCGGGGGCGTGAGACAGTTCTGTTTAGAGTACAGAGCTCATGTGTGTGAACAAGAGAGCTTAGGTCATTTGGGTAAAAATTCATCTGGAATGATATTTTGGCTGAGGAATTTGGGCTTTAGTAGGAGACAGTACAGAGAGACTGAAGCGTTTTGAGGAAAGTACTCACATTGAAAACTGCTGCATTGACAGGATTAATCTGGTGTATCAATAGATCAGACGTAACAAGTGCTTCTAGTGTCCTGCGGCATGCGCAGACCATCGGTCCACCTCTGATTTTAGCAACAGCTGAGATGGACAGCTCTCTCCTAAAGGGCAACCTTCAATATCTCTGGGCTCCTTCAGGGCTTTCTCTTAAACCAGGAGGTCCATGATACCTCACAGAGCAGCCCAGAACTGTGGGGAAATTATAACTTCTGAGAATCACTTAAACTACTGGAGGTTGGGAATCAGGTGATAAATGTCCCTGTCTCCTGTTTTTTAGAGGGATTAGTCCTGAACATTCTGAAAGGTTCTTCAGAGTGTTTCCAGTAGGATGGAGTTCCAGCAGCCCGCATCCACATCTACATCCACAATGTTCCTGCACTGACACTTCCTCCTTTCCTGTCTCGTTCTCCCACACCCTCACTCCTTCTTCCTAAGATCACCTCCAAATAAACTACCTGCACCCACATACTCATCTCAGGCTCTGCTTTTGGGAGAACCAAACTAAGAAGGAGGAAGAAAATACTGGAGGCTTTATATAAAAAAGCTACAAAATTGCTCAGCTATTGCCTCCCGGTTTTCAGAGTCCTTCCATCTCCATCCTTTCCTCCCAGATAGCAGATCGGACAATAATAACAATAGTGATGTCTGTTGAGCCTCCACGATTTTACAGGCACAGTTTAAGCACTTTAAATGAATCAGTTCATTTATTCATCACTCCCGTCTTAGAAAATAGATATGATTGTCAATTCCATTTTGCAGATCGGGAGATTGAAGTAAAGGGAGATTAAGCAAATAGACTACAGAGTCACAACTCGTCAGTGGTGGAGCCTGGATCTGAACCTCACCCAGTCTGATTCCATCCACAGCAGCCACATCTCCTCACTAGGTGCTCCCATCCTGGAATGACCTCAAGTGCTAAATTAATTCTTCTTTCAGGAGCCACGGGGGCAGGAGGTTGGGAGAGAAAGATGGGATCCGACCCATGGAATTTCATATTCTTGCTGGGAACTTATCTCCAAATATGAGAAGGAGAACAAAGGAAAAACGTTGACCCCCGGGTCAGAGAGGTCAACCTTGAAAGCTGACACTGACCTCTGCTCTGTGGTCCAGGGCATCTTGATTGAGACACACAGGTGTGAAGGCAGCCTGCTCCCAGCCAGGGACCAATTCGGGTCACTCCAGAGAGAGGCAGGAGTAGTTACAACACACTGGGATAAAAATCCACACTCACTTTCACAGCTCCATTCAGCAGAGATTTCATATGTCTTACGATATGGCTGCCAGGGGTCTAAACACCTGCCTCTATCTGAGTTCCTTCCTCCTGTCACCTGGGCTTCCTGGGAATGCCAAAGGACAGTCTCATCTGGTGACATCCCCTTCCTAGCCTGGCTTAGAGAAGGGCTCTGCTTCGACCTCACATCCTAGTAGGATCAACTACACAATTTTTTTTTTTTTGCGGTACGTGGGCCTCTCACTGTTGTGGCCTCTTCCGTTGCGGAGCACAGGCTCCGGACGTGCAGGCTCAGCGGCCATGGCTCACAGGCCCAGCCGCTCTGCGGCATGTGGGATCTTCCCGGACCGGGGCACGAACCCGTGTCCCCTGCATCGGCAGGCAGACTCTCAACCACTGTGCCACCAGGGAAGCCCCTCAACTATACAATTTTTAAGGGCTCTACTAATCAGCTTGGGATGCCATAATCAAGTACCATAGACTGGGTGGCTTAAACAACAGAAATTTATTTCGAACAGTTCTGGAGGCTAGAAGTCAAAGCTCAAGGAGTTGGATGATTTGGTTATCAGTGAGGGCTCTCTTCCTGGTTTGCAGACAGGGGCTTCTTCTATGTCCTCACATGGCAGAGAGACAGAGGAAGAGAGCTAGAGAGAGACAGAGACAAAGAGAAAGACAGAGAGAAAGAGAGCTCTCTAGCGTTTCTTTTTATAAGGACACTAATCCTATTGGAGCAGGGCCCCAATCTTATGACCTCACTTAACCTTAATCACTTCTTTACTCCAAATACATCCATACTGGGGGTTAGGACTTTCATATATGAATCTTAAGGGAACACATACATCCAGTCCATAACTGGGACCATGTGAAAAATAAAAATGTGGGGCTGCTTATTCAAAAATTATTAAGCATTTCAAGACAGGGACTAAAGACCATTAAAGCAAGCACAAGGCTCTTGGGCTGGCAGAGTCCAGTCAGCCACTTGGTTTGCACACCTGCTTTCTGGTTCCCTGTTCTGATAAAAAGGGATTTGGGCTCTCTTGGGATGAAATCTTTGTTCTATGTCTTATTGGCTGCGTAAGCCTGGACGTGTTTCTTCACCTTTCTGAGCTTCAGTTGTTGATTATAAGAGTCAAAACAAGGGCGTGGCCAGAGCTAAATGAAATGACATGACATGTAAAGCACCCACCCAGTGCCTGCATTTGAAGTCAGCACATGCTCACTCCCAGGCTGTTGGGATCCCTCCTCCTGGGTTACTCTACCTGCTAAGTAACCCACAGCATCCTTGTGCTTCTAATACACGGCTTGACATACATCCCTGGCAACAGGTCTGTGGTATGCGGTAGTGGCTCAACTTGGAGTGTGTTGGGAGAATAATCCATTAAAGAGGGGAAAAATCAATAGCACAATTAGGAACCATTTCATCCTATAATGACTCCAGCTGCTGCAAAGGCCACTGCTACCGAGTGTTGCCTCTAATGGGGTGTGATGTCTGCCGCTACAATCAGCCTCTTCACCTTCCCAGGATGCGACGTCCTCTTAGGACACCAAGGATATCGAAAATGCAGCAGATGCAAGGCATAAATATCCTGTCTTAATCAACAATGCAACATAATTTATTAAGACGCTAAAAACATCCTTCCCCAATCAGCTAAACACAATTGACGTACTTTCACTTCCGTGCATATCTTCCATTTGTTTTTCTTCTTATCCTCTTCTCCTTTCTCATAGAAAGAATTGAAAGAACCAGGACAGCTGCTTTTGTTATGTCAAGGAAGCCAGAAAAACTGCATGAAAATTCCCTGGGAAATTTTGCTTTAGGAGGGACTAGCATGCAATGTCCAGCATTTTCATGCCTAGAAAAAAGGTCAGTTTACCACCTTCACTTCTTGATAATCATTGTCCTGCATGATCGTTCACTGATGGATTCATTCTAGAAACATGCATTCGAGCGTGTGAGTGGGAGCTGTGAAGTTCATTAAAAACAAAGATTATTGACATTTCCCCAGATGAAAGGCCAATCTCAAGTTCGGCCATAAGCACCTCTTTTAAAAGTCATTTGAAACTTAAGAAGTTATTTTGTTGTGTTTGGAGGTAAAATAATTAAAACTAAAATATAATTTAAGCTTTTAGCTGTAGAAATGTTCTCTATTAATTTTAGTGTAATTAAAATGTGTATTTTATTGTTAAGAAAGAAAAAATACACAACAGGATAAAGTGGAGATGGAAAAGTGATTTGAGAATCCTGGCTTGATTAATTAATTGTCCCTGAGGCCTCGCTCCCATGTCTGGGAAAGCCCCCCACCCAGGTCTGGTTTGGGGTTGAGGGTTCAATTCACCCTTTAGCTTTTCTTCTTGTTTCCCTAAGTCACTAAGATACCCAGGGACAAGCAATCATTTTTTAAAGTGGTTCCTGGAGACTTACCACCCAGCCCCTGCCCCAACACAAGCATGCTTCCCTCTTCCTCTCCATCTCACATCCTCAGGGGAAAAAGCACTTAAAAGTCAGTCTATCAGGGGTTCAATCCACATGCCCACTTCTCATTTTCTAATGCTCAAGAGGAACAAGAAACACTTGCATGAAATATGATGTTGGTGCTCCTTGCTTGCCGCCTCACTTCTTTTTGCCTTTGAGGCTCTTGGATAGTGGGGCATCTGCTCCCCCAGCTATCTGATGAGAGCCACAGGTGGCCACCTGTCCACTGTGGCCCCAACCATTTCCTTTTTCCTGACCTTCACAGAGGAATCCAAGCAGCAGGGTGCGTTTGAAAAGGAAGGGATACCCTGCCATTTATCACCATGGCAACAGCAGGGCATCAGCCATCGGTGGTATCCAGTAAGAGGCGTTTCTAACTGGGGTTTTGAGTTGTTTTTCCAATGGCTGGTCATCTGCTGCCTTTGGCTGTGTGTTGAGAAGGGTCCATCATGGCCAGGAAGCCTGGATCAGTAAATAAATAAGGGTTATTAACTCTAATGCTTGACAAATGACACACGCTCATCACTGAGGTCAGGAAAGTGTATCAGTTCTCACATCAGAATTACGTTATTGCAAGTGGTATGGTTTGGGTTTCTCCCCCTCATAGTTTTCATGCATTAACTATCACTAGAAACAGGTTACAGGATGCAGTGATTATCCATTACTGTGCAGGTCCTTGGATTGCATTCAGTCTAATGGCTTTGCTTGCATTTTTACAGCTGCATACTGTCTATTGTTCAGTGTCAGGGAGTGATCACAAAATGTGACCATCTTCCAGGCCACTTGCCAGTTAGTTTATTTTCACATCAAAGATGATCACGATGCTTAGATACAAATTGCCTCTCATTTCAGGATTTTAAAATATCTCAAACTTCAAAATCAGTGTAATTTTTACATATATTGCAAGCGATTCTGGAAACAACTTACTTTCAGGTCTTTGTATTTTTAGATTCAAGTTCTAATAATCAGTTTGATTTGATAACCGGTATTAAAAAATGTTTTATAAAAGCATAACCTTGCTGACCTCCCTCCCCATTCCCCTCTTACCCTGCCTTCGTGAAATCAATGAAGGCTCAAAGAATTCTCCACTTCTGGACATTCCTCTGGCTTCGAATGCTTCCAGTGTGGTTAAGTCCACTTCTCCCACCATCATGACGCTCGAGATGATTTCCATCAGAAGCATTGCTGTGTTTTTGACAGCACCACCCAGGACAACCAGTAACCCTTTCTTTCAACAAATTCCAGAATCCTGGCTTGGACACAAAACATCCCAACTTTCTAAACTGAAGGTTTAAAAGTGCACTGAAGTGATTCTTTACATGATTTTTGCCTGGACATCCCTTGGTTTGGGTTAGTCATCCTAAATTTGTTTTGCCCTCAGTCCAAATGAAGAACAGTTGACCTTGAAGAATTAAGAAGGTGATTTTTTTTTTTGTGAGAAAGATGAGTTGTTCAGAAGGGTGTTTTACATTTATTTTTAGGCAGTGCTCGAAAAGCCAAGGGAAAAGGGTAGAGATATGAGTAGTTAATAACATTTGTTTTGGGATGCCAAATATATATATGTTCAAAGTATGAAACAGAAAATTAAAAAAAAAAACCACAGGGAAGAAAGTAAAAATTATTTCAAGCCATGTAATGTCCCTGTGAACACTTTTGTTTTCTTGCTTCTATGTTCACATAGATTCAAACATGCTCAAATTCTAATTACCTGTGTACGTTCTTAAAAAAGAAGAGGAATCTATTATACAAATGCTTTTGCCACGTGCTTTGTATTTTGCAATACATTGTGAACATTATCTCTTGAAGTAAGCGTAACAGCAGCCTCATGTCTCTTTTTATGGATGTGTCACCGTTTACTCCACCCGTGTCCTGTTGGAAATTAAACTATTATCTTTCCTTAGGCATTATACACATTTCTATCTCATGATAATCTTCGCATTACATGTCAATGATTTCTTTAAGGTAAATTCCTGGAAATGGAACTGCAGGGTCAAATGTTATGCACATTCTTTCAAGCTGTTAATACCTATATCTTAGTTGCCCAGAGAAAATGGTACCATTTCACTCACATAAACAAGTAGAGTACCTATTTCTAAATGTTTATGATAAACATTAATAGTACAATGTAAAATGTGCCAAGCACTCTGTTAAGGATTTTAAGTACATTTTTACATTTTTCTCCACTTGGTTCTCATTCCATCCTCTAAGGTAGTACAGCTGTCATTTTTTTCTTTCCGATGTGTAAGATGAAGCTCAGAGGGCTTGAGTTAATTTGACCAGAATCCCATGACCTTGGCTTTGAGTCCAAAGCCTGACTCTCAGCCGTTGCATAGACTGACATATGGCGCATCGACATTTACTGAGCACCTACAAAGTGCAAGGCATTGTGCTGTGAGGGCACCTATAAAAGTGAATCAAAAATGATCTCTAATCCAGTGGGGGAAGAAAAGACATACATCTGTGAATATAATATAAAATAGAGTTGGGTCAAGATATGTAATAATGACAACAGGAAAATAATACGGAATGCAACGGAAAGAGAGGTTACAACCAGCTAGAGGAATAGGAGATGCTTTGAAGGGAAAGGAATTATTTGAGCTGAAGTTTAAAGACACAAACGATTATCCATGTGGAGATAGAGTCAGAATTCCAGTAGAAGGACTATTTTAAAGTCATGGCGTTGGGGGAACACAAGGTGGCCCATGAGAAAGAGCTTGACGGTCGTGAAGGGAAGGATGGGAATTAGATGGAAAGATGTAGCTGGAAGTCAAATTATGGAGGTTTTTGCTGGATTAAGGAGGTTGGATTTGATCCTATAAACAATGGGAGTGTTGTTGGACATTTTTAGTAAAGAGATATGATTCATATGCCAAACATTAGTTTGAGAGTCATTTGAAACATAATTAGAGCAGAAGAAACTAGAGGTGGGAACAGTTAGGTAAGTGTCAATAAGATGTTTAGGTAGAATCAAGATTTGACACGTGATTGGATAGAAGGACTGAAAGGGGAGAAATGAAAGGTTTCTCCAGGTTTTGGTCTTGGGTTAAATGTAGGTCAGGATGCCATTATCGAAAGTAGGATGGACATTTGGAACAGAAGCTGGTAATGGAGAGGATAGAATCAAGTTTGAAACTGATAGAGCCTGAAGTGCTAGTGAATGCTGGAGATCTGCCCTTGACCTTGAGAGAGAGTTCAAGACTCTGGAAGTAAATGTGAGCACTATCCATAGGGAGACAGTAGCTGAAGTCAAGAACTTGTGTGTTACTTATGAGGGAAAAAGAAAAGAGAGGACATCAGATAGGGCCCTTGAACACTTTGAAAATGGAATCAAGAAGATAAATGAGCCAGAGAAAGTTGAGAGTAATGGTCAGAGAGATAGGAGGACAGGCTAGAGTGTTCTGAGCTTAGGAGACCAAAGAAGAAGAAATTTTCTGAGCAGGAGTTGATGAATGGTAGGAAGACAATGGCTTTGCAACGTGGATGAGAAGATGTCCCAGAGGGGTCCCAGGCCAATCAATGAAGACTGAAAATGGGCCTTGGGACTTGGCAAGAGTCATGTTTCAGACGGTCCTTTAGAAAATCCCCTTGATAGAATGCTAGGGAAGGGGGCCACCACTGGAAGGGATTTGGACCTTGTTGGAAAATGTGGATGCAATAAGAAAAGAAGATAATGTGAGGGTATGGATATATATATACACACACACAAATAATACATCTAAAATATGTATATAATGTACTTCACACTTTTTTACATTTACAAAATCACAAGTTGAAGATAAGGAGCCAGTAGAAGCTTCAGACATAGAATGGAGATACAGGGCAAGAGAGAGTGACTGCTGGGCAAAGGCCCAAAGGAGATGGGAGAGGTAGAATCAAGGGTCCAGAGGAAAGGGTTATCTGCTAAAATGGTATGTCTTCTGGAGGAGGAGAAGGGAGGGAAGGGTGATTAAGATCAGTGTAGAGGGGGAGGGAAAAGCAAGGGAGGGAATTGCCCTTGATACCCTGTAGTTTTTGGTAAAGAGGGAGATGAAGTCATCTGAAGAGCATGGGGGCCAAGGAGAGGGTGGGTAGGGGCCTGAGGGCGGTGATGTGGAGCAGATGTCAGAACGGGTGCATCACACTCTGCCTTTTGTTTATTCCTGACAAAACCAGCCATGGGAAACATCCTTCCCCCTAAGAATCCTAGCTTGCCTTTTTTCTATAAAGAACTTTCTGTTGCAGAGGGTTCAAGAAGGCAGAGGAGAAAGGGCAAAGCAAAGGATGGGACACAGGTGTTTTTACACAATTTAACAAATTGTGTTTACAGTGGATTGAGGGTCCTCCTCACCTCAATTCCTTTGCAATAAGAAAGTAATGAAGTATCCATTTTGCTTTGTAAAATGATATGTGACGAGGATGTGTGTATTTTATATTCCAAGTCTATTACGTAAGGTAGATTTGCATATGGACTGAAACTGGAAGAAAACATACACAATTAACAGTAATTATATGGGCATAATAATTATTAAATAATTTCTGTATTTACAAAGCATATGTAATGTCACTGGCTCTATAGTTTTTTAAACATAGAGAATGTTTTAAAAATTGCTCTCTTAATTATAACGTTTACTGTCTCTTTCTGCACATTTGAATTTTAATCTTGACATATGCATGCAGATACTTGTGAATCTCATGGTACCAGAGTGACCCTTTTCTATCTGAACTGAGCTAATTCTGCAGAAGCTTTTGACTCAGATACTCACAACCTATTCCAGGAAATGCATTATGAAGGAGCCAGCAGATAAGAAATCTCCAGCTTAGGAAGAATTGCTTCTGGAAACTGCAGAGCGTGAGATAAGGTTTAGTCCATGGGAGCTGACTTTATCCAACCCCACACTCGAGTGATGTAGTGGGCTCTGAGTAAGCTGTGTACACAGAACTGATAAACTCTGCACTAAATTAATTAAGAATTCTATTACTTTAATAGCTTGTCTTCAAAGACCAGCGACTAATACCAGGATTTATTATGCGAACAACAAAACATTGGCTATGTAAATTTTATAATGGGAGCTCTGGAGCTGTATTAAATTATCTCCAGTTCTGTTAATATTTCTGGCATCCAAGCTACACTATATAGAATTATTGGATCGTAGAGATCCAAGGATTCTTTCACAAGTAGAATAGTAAATCTTGCCACTGAGCTTAGAATTTGTAATGTGTTTTAACAAAAATTGTGACATTTGAGTCTCACAACATCCCTGAAACGAGATATCACTAGTCCCAATTTACAGATGCTGGTTCATTAAGATTCTGCTTCCTGTCCAAGGACACTCAGGTCAAGACTTTAAATTTTAAGTCCAATTCTTCTGCTGCTATGTCCCAAACTCACTGAGAGCTTGTTTGATTTTTTCCTGTTTTCTTTTCTTTATTTCTCTCTTGTTCTTTCCCTTCCTTCCTTCCTTCCTTTCTCTTTCTTTCTTGCCTTCTTTCTTTCTTTCCTTCTTTCTTTCTATCTTTCTTTCTTTTTCTTTCTTTCTTTCTTTTTCTTTTCTTTTCTTTCTTTCTATCTTTCTTTTTCTCTCTTTTTCCTTCCTTTCTTTCTTTCTTCCTTCCTTCCTTCCTTCCTTCCTTCCTTCCTTCCTTCCTTCCTTCTTTCTTTTCTTTCTTTCTGAAAGGAAACTGAGACTCAGAGAAGTTAAGTGACTGTACTGTCAGTTACTGATGAAACCAGAACTAAATCTGGACCCATCACCCTGGCCAGGGCTGTCCCCTATGTCCCTTGGAGTAGAGAACAGGTTTAAAGTTGGACATTTTAAGAAACAGTCCTTGACGGTTTATCTGTCCTTCTGTGCAAATGGGAAAATACGCACATATACAGAAAGGCTAGGGTAGGGCAGGTGTGTAAGCACTGTAGGACAGGAACAACTGTCCTGCCACCACCAATCTTGTCTTAGCTCCACCTGTCAGCTCTGCTTCCTGCACTGGGTCTTGGGGGCTCCAATACTATTGTACACTATGCTCTTCCTCCTGACTATAGTCGACTTTTCTAGTAGAAGGCTGGATAATACATGTTTCATTCTGCTCTCACCACCTATTCTCCCATGGGTGAGGAGTCTTTTGCTCTAGGAATAGAATGGTATCCTCAAGCGGGAGGTTCTCTGGCTTAGATGCTGGACTAGTGTGTATTTTTGCTATACTTTTCTGAATCACTCTTAGAACTCCCAGGTGGAGCCTGGTTTTTGCAATTAGAAAATGATACTGCAATGAAGATACTTTTTTTAGTCTTCTAGTGCTTATGTGCTGGCGCTTTTCCGTGTTATGGACCTACAAGTGGAGCAAATCAATTGAATAGTATAGACATCTGCAAGTTAATAGAATTCACAAATGGTTCTCTAAACCTTGGTTATAGCAATTTAACTAGAACTGCCCAATATGTCTGGTTTCCACCATTGTTGTCAACGTTACTGTCCTCATGAGCACGTATTCACTGCTTCCTCTGAAAGGCACTATTCTAAGCATGTTAAATGTGTTAACTCACTCAATTCTCACAACAGTCCTAGGCAAAAACCCATTTTGCAGATGAGGCGATTGAGGCACACAAAGTTTAGATTGTTTGCCCAAGGCCACACAATTTATGAATCGAGTTGGAATTAGATGCCTAGTAGTCTGGTCCCTAAGCCTGCCCTCTTAACCATTATTATAGGTTATTTCTATCAACATCTAGTATTAAAAGGTCTTAAACTTTTGACAAAAAGATGGGTGTAAAGTGTTCTTTCATTGTTGTTTTAATTTGTATATGCCTGATTTCTGGTATATATAAATGAAGATGAGCATCTTTTTGTATGTTTATTGTCTATCGAGGTTTCTTCTTCCACACATTGCTTATTCATAATCTTTGCCAATTTTCCTAGTGGGTTGTCTTTTTCTGTTTGATTTTGGGTAGTGTGTCAGTTAGGTATTGCCACATAATGAATCACCCCAACTTGGTAGCTTAAAACAGCACCAGTAACTTTATTATCATGTCTCATGGTTCTGAGTGTTGACTGGGCTCAATCAGGTAATGCTCACCTGGGACCTGTCATGCAGTTGCTGTTAGACAGTGCTTGGGGTGCAATCAACTGAATGCTCATTCATTCACTCATGTAGGGGGTCTACTGCTGGTTGTTGATTGGGATCTCAGCTGGGGAGGTCAGTGGGACATCCACCCACAGGCTCCCATGTGGTCTGGACTCACTTGAAGCACAGTGGTAGGGTTCCAAGAACAAGCCTCACAAGAGGTCAAAGCAGAAGGGCATGGTGTTTTTTATGACCTTGTCTCAGAGCTGACATAGCTTCACTTTCAGCCTACTCTATTGGTCAGGGCAGACACTAAGCTTCACCCAGCGTCAAAGGGAGGGGTCGCAAGCTCTGCCACTCTATGGGAAAAGAGTCAGCATCACTGTAAATAGAATGTTTGAGATGGGATCTATCACAGCAGCCGTCTTTGGAAAACTCCTTCATCCACAGAGAGTAATAATAATTCCACCAATTCTTTGCTTGCTGTTTTCAAGTTTTTCATAGTTTCTTTTAATACAGTTTTAATTATAATAGAGTCAGTTTTATCACTCTTTTCCCTTTTGGTTTGTACTTTTTTGTTGTTTTTCTAGGACTTCACTATTCTACCCCATTAAGTCTTATACTTAAGACTTTAGTTTATAGGAGACATATTTCTCTACATTGTGTAAGGTAGGGTCTAATTTTTTTTTTATGGACAGCTTTTGAAACTTGTGGTATTTACTGTACTTTTTCTTTCTTTTAAAAAAACATTTATTTTCCCTATTTCTTTTTGATTGACTTAAAAAAAATTTCCTGACCCCCACCCCCACCCCCTGCCGCCATTTGCCCCATTTCCTGCTTTGGAAAGTATGTGTTTTATTTTTATTTTTAGTGGTCACACTTATAATTTTAACAAGTAAACTTAACAAAGTCTAAGTTTTATCTGCATCTCTACCCTTGTCTCCCCAAATATAAGGACTTCTTTAGAAGGTTTTAACTGCAATAACCCCCAATAGTCTATGCTGCTGTGATATAATTTTCTTTTCTTGCTTTTATATAAATAAGAACTAGTCACTGTTGTTGTATTTGAGCCCATGTTTATTGAAGATATCTGTATGCTTGCACATGTCTTTGTTCACTATTTTTTTTATCTTACCACATCCTTCTGGATTCAATTTCCTTCTTCCTGAAAAGCATGTTTTAATAGTTCTTTTAGTGATGATTTAGGTGTATAAACTCTCAATATTCTTGTCCGAAAATAGCTCTGCCATTTGAAGACATCATTCCATTCTCTTTTTTTAAATTGATGCATAGTTGATGTACAATTTTATGTTAGTTTACAGTGTGCAATGTTCCATTCTTTCTTGCCTATATTGTTGCTCATCAGAGTTCTTCATAATCTAACTGCTGTTAGTTTGTAGGTATTTTACTTGTTTGTTTTTTGTTTAAACATATTCTCTCTGTACTTGATGTTCTCCAGTTTCACTCTGTTTAGTCTACATGTAGATATCCTTTTCATTCGACTTGGAGTCATTTAATCTAACAATTCATCTGTCATCAATTCTGAAAAGTTATTTGCCATTTCTCTTCAAATATTGCTTCTTCCTCATTCCATTCTCTCCTTCTTGAATTCCTATTAGATTCATTCTAGCTGTTCTCATTCTATCTATCACATCTCTTAACTTACCAATTTTCCATGTCTTTATCTTTCTGTGATTCATTCTGTATAATTTCCTCCCCATTGACTTTCAGCTCATTAATTCTTTCTTCAGCTTTGTCTAATTTGTTGATTAACCCATTCACTGAGCTTTAATTTTTGTCTTATTTTATCATTTTTAGAAGATCTATTTGATTATTATTAAACTTTACTTTTTGGGGCCTATGAAGTCTTTTACTTATTGAGTTTTATTCTTTCATATTTTTATTTTAGAATCTTGAATTTACACTTCTTTTCAGATTTTTATTTCTGATGCCTTTTTTTTTTTTTTTTTTTGCGGTATGTGGGCCTCTCACTGTTGTGGCCTCTCCTGTTGTGGAGCACAGGCTCCGGACGCGCAGGCTCAGCGGCCATGGCTCACGGGCCCAGCCGCTCTGCGGCATGTGGGATCTTCCCGGACCAGGGCACGAACCTGTATCCCCTGCATCAGCAGGCGGACTCTCAACCACTGCGCCACCAGGGAAGCCCTCTAATGTCTTTAAGTGTCCATTATTTCTGTTGAGTCTTCTATGTTGTTTAGAATGGAAAATTCATTGGTGTGTTTTAAAATTCCTTACTGTGCACTCATTTTCAGTGAGAATAATGTCCTTTGTGGCCCAGGTTAAGGAAGGTTAATTTTCCACTGTTTATGTTGGGTACCTCAGCATCTCACCAGGCTGGGGAAAACTTTATGTTAAATTCTCATTCAGCAGATTTGTAAAGCACAGAGGTGGTGGAATGCAGTCTCTCAACCTATATATCATGCTGTAGGGTTTCAATTTTTCATGGGGATCTTTTTTTCCCCACAAAGATCTTTGAATATAGATAATCTTCCTTACAATCTTGACTAACCAGGTATGGGAGAATTGGAGTGGAGTCATTTGAGGATTCTGACTTTATGCAAAATGTCTCAGTGTCAACATCCCACCTTGGGTGGGCCAAAAACCTAGTTCCTAAGCTCTGAGAGGCACAATCCCCAAGTCATTAGTATCTCCCTCTTCCTTTCCTCTCATTCTGTTGCCAGGCCAGATACAGTTTCAGTTCCAGCACTCACAGACATGGCTTTCAGTTCCCTCTTCATTTTTGGAAACTGATTTTTCATTCTTTTGTTTTTCCTTTCTTTCTCTCATATACAGTTATATATTTAATTCACCATTATTATTAACTTAGAGTTTCTATTGCTTTATAGCATTAGAATTTCCATAATACCTTGGTCTACTCTATTGTCAAAACTATAAATATCTGGAAGGATTGAGTATACCTTGGGTGAAGCTTGGGAGTAGAGTTTTCCCATGTTCTTGGGAGCTAACCCAGCCAACTAAAAGATTATTCTCTGGATTCAAGTCACAGGATCACTTATAAGTGACAAAACCTCTTCTAATAGAGTCAGTTTTGGATGGCTTCCTTGAGGGTCCTGACTTTCATTGACATTCTCTAAGAGAGTGTTTCTGGGAATGTGCTTGCAGGATATTAATACTTTTTAAAGAAAGATTTTATGTTTACATAGGTTTGGGAAATGATGGGTTAAACCAAGTTTTTGTATTGTGGCATTTCTCAGAAAAGAAGAGGGAAGCAGCTGCCTTTAGCCTCATTCCTGAATATAAAAGGAAGTAGAAAAAGATCATGTCTAAATGAGCAGTGGATGGAGACATGGGACAGGAATCAGAAAGTCAGAGTATCTCTGAATCCAGCTCCAGAAAGCAGTGGAGATTGATTTTTTAAGGCTGCCTCATTGGTTTGATTCCAAACATGTGCCTGTCCATTTAGCAGGAACTCTATTTAGTTTAGTTATGATATAAGGAACACACTCCTGTGATCTACATGATAGTGACTTATTGACAATCAATACACCTTTAAAAGTTTGAATTCATCTCAGGTCAGGTATCCTAAGAGAGAAGAGATGAAAAATAAATGTTTTCTATTGTGATTGTCATGACTACCTCTTTTATAAGAGTAGGTAATGTCTATTGAATACTGACTGCTTTCCAAGTGCAGTTCTAACACTCTAAAGGGTGTGTAAACCTCAAAACAGGTCTGTGAAGTTGGTGCTACAGTTAGCTCCATTTTACAGATGAGAAAACTGAGACACAGAGACACCACGTGCCACCTCCCTCTCTACTGCTTTATTTCAACTGGCTTTTCATTATGGAAACCAAGGTTTTTGGGTTTTTGTTTTTAATTTTTTTTTTTTGCAGTACGCGGGCCTCTCACTGTTGTGGCCTCTCCCGTCTGCAGAGCACAGGCTCCGGACGCATAGGCTCAGCGGCCATGGCTCACGGGCCCAGCCGCTCCGCGGCATGTGGGATCCTCCCGGACCGGGGCACAAATGCACGTACCCTGCATCGGCAGGCGGATCCTCAACCACTGCGCCACCAGGGAAGCCCCTGGAAACCAAGGTTTTAAAGATAAATGCTGACTTTAAGGCTCTGAATCTAATGCATTTTTGGTATCTGTCTTGAGTACAGAGCAAGATGGAAGCTGTCATCTAACCACAGTTGGTTAGTCAGATACCCACTCTTCTGAGGTTTAGATGTCTTAGGTCTAGACTTTTGGCGACCACATGAGGCTGCGCAAAACTTCACCTTCTTAGATCCATTTTTCTCTGTTAAAAAGTGTTTATAATATTTGGCACATCTACCTCCTAGGGTTGTCAGGGTGATCACGTGTAATACATTTGGAAGTTCTTTGTAAAGTCCTGTGCAACATATAAGTCACTATCACTGTTAATGGAACGTAGCTTTGTTTTCTTTTTTACTTCTGATGTGAATCCAAGTGAAGGCCATGATCCTAGCAGAGGACAGGACAGCCTAGTATGTCTGGGTTAAAGGTGTGGGGTGGCTACTGACTTTCAGGTGCTCCAGGGTGTCAGCAATGGTGACAGAAATTTCCATCCCTGTTTCGGTCTGAGAACCAGAACTGGGAGCTTTCTTCAGCCTAAATCCAGCTCTAGCCTGGATTTGTTTGTCATACTTTTAATGTAAATACTATTGTCTTTTACTCAAAAATGTTTTGATGAGAATGTGTGAGCCTTTTGTCAATGGGAAGGTTAATTTTCAAGGAATGTTATGTATTTTATTGTTTTTCTCCCCATCAGGCAATCTCAAGATGTTTTACAAATAAAAACAGAAATTTTAAAGAAGCATATTGTACTTAAGTTTATTTATAAAAGCAGACCCAAACAAGTCTGCTTGTCCTAAATCTGCCCAACAACTTGGGTAATAAATATTTCTGTATTTGTTTTCAGAGTCCATCTGAGTGGTCAGACATGTCTGATTTAGGATTAGTTCCCTTGGAACCAATGCATTTCCTTTTCCTCTTACCACTATCATGTTTTTCCAAGAACCTCTCCAAAGGTCTCTCAGACCCCAGTATTAACTCGTCCACTTTGCTGGTAAGTATTATGTCCCATGTTAACAAAATAGATGGGAAAATCTGGGATTCTGAGAAAAGACAAATTCTGCCCTGAATAGTATTCATCTATCCATTCGTTCAAGTAAGCAACCCAGCCATTCAACAAATACATATTCAGTACTTAACTGTGGGTCTGCTTTTATGGACCTTATATTCCAGTGGAAAGGAAGAGTGAGACAGACAATCACTTACATCATTTATTCTTTCATTAGGGAACTTTCTTAAGCCAATTGCAGTATCAGATGCTTGCAACTGCTTGGGAAGAAATAGAGGACATAATTGAGTATTTGCTGGAGGTCTTATTATGGGAGTCAGTGTGCAAGACAAAAGATCTTTTACTATTTGGAGAGTTATTCTATTGCTCAAGGCTGAAAGAGTTGTAGCTATTTCATGGGGAGAAGAGTAAGTAAGCTAAACTGTGTTTGGGTTTGGGGAAGAGAATTGAAAGTGGTAAGTATCTGTATTTTTCTGTTGAGAGCCAGGTAAGTAAGAATTGAGTTTAAATATCAGAGAAGATTGAGCTTAGACCTGGAGAAGGAATATCTAGAAATGGTGAGAAATTTTGGACCTCATCCAAGGAGGTGTGGGCACAATGCTGCAGAGATGAGTCATGGGATTTGAGGGCGAGGGTGTTGCCAAGGGTAAGGAGAGGGGTTCCCAAGACCGGGGGTTCTTTGACTTTCTTAGGCCACTCTTAGTGTTTTTCCACTGTTCCACCATTAGACCATGTTGAAGTATGTGTCTTGAGCTTCAACTAGTTGCGACACTCATTTCCTTTAACATTCACCCCAGCTGCATCTTGCATTTTGTCTTTCTTAGAAGTATTTGATTTTTTTCACAACATTTTCCATTTTTATCTATGATGATCTATATCTTCCTGTCATAGCCGGAAACATGATACCAGGATTGGGCAACCCTTCAGTCTCTTTCTCTTGGGTAAAGTCTGAAACAGAAGAACCTGAACCCGTCTGTGATCTCTGCAACATTTCTCACTTTCTCCTTTGTCACTTTCTAATTTTGTAGGGGAAAGTATAATCCATTTACTCTTAAAATGAATGTATTTATCTAAAGTCTTCTTGGCTTTACACCAATTCCTCTTGGTCTTTATGGGTGATAAACCATTCACATATCACTTGGCATTTCTGGCTTTAATATCTAGCTAATTAGTTTGGTATTCTTTAATTGTTAATTTTCGAGATGGGGTACAGTTGCTGGTTTTCTTTATTCTATAATTCTGCTGATTCTGGTGACATTGATTTCCTGTATAAAGTAGAAAATAAAAGAAAACAAAAGAGTAATATATTTAGATTTTATTTTTAAAAGCCTGAAAATTATAATAAATTATCTGAAGAGTGGCAAATCAAACCAAAGGAAGATGTTTACTGAAGCTATAGATGATCATATAACAGAAGCACCCCTGTCCCCACCTAAAGAAGAAAGATGTACACCAGGCACTTCCTTTCTGGAAAGCAACAAACAAGACCAGCGCTTTGGAAAGTATGCATTTAGGGCAGTACGGCTATTGTCACATCCCTGATGCTAGTGTGATGACTAAGATGGGGAACTCATCACATGTCACTTAAATCATTGAGCAGCCCAACTTCCTCAGAGCACTTGGGGAATGCTTTTCATTTCAGAAATAAAAACAGCTGAAAATCAGCCCTGCCAGATTTGAAGTCCAGCTCATTGCATCCTCATTGACCCCCTAGTGTCTCTAAATTGTCTTAGGGCTTTGCAATATGTAGAGGAGGATTTTGAGAAGGCTTTTGATAACCAGCCATGCAATTTGAGAGTAACTAAGTGAAGCAGAGATCTCATTTGACTTTAGCATTTTCAGTACAGTGCATTCTGGCAATAGAAGTTAATAAACCATTAAATTAATAAATACATTAATAAAACTATCACATTTTTAGAAGTTTCTAATAGGAAATTGTTTTAGGAAAACAATATAAAAATATATCTCTCCTTATGTTTCACTTTATTTCTTTCAGTTATGTGCTTCATTTTTAACTCAGATTTTTACTAAAAAAGATGTATTGTGTCAAGATTTCTTTCTTTATGGGTGTTATCAACACTTTAGGGAAAAAAAATCCTAATTTGCCAGCTTGAATTTGTAGATATGAATATGGTTGTTCTTTCCTAGGAGAACCATTATATTTGAGTGGTTCCTTTTTGAAGCCCTAGTTGTAGAAAAGTAAGAAAAGTATTTTATATCTGCTGATACCCTTGCTTCTGAGTCATGCAATACAATATTGGAAAGTACAAACTACTGTGGTTAATTTCTTCTGCATGAACTTAAAATTTCAGGGTTGCTTTTTTCTGCCATTCTAGGAATTAACATTGTAAAACAACAACACCTTTTAAGGAAATTTTGATTAAACAAAGATCATCGTGCATTCTGAGATCTTTTAAATTTCCAGAGTGCCTGGCCAGGGTGCATTCTTATGGGAAAACAGTGCTGTGAACTTTTGGGGCTATAACTATCCTGACCCAGAAAAGCAGAGGCCAGAGAGATTGAAGAAATAAAAAGTCCGTTTTAATCACCTGCACATCCTCAGAAGTTGTGAAATGCTAGAACCTGTAAAAACTGACTTCCCATCCTGATTTCTAGGAAGTGTTTTTGTTTCATCAGAATAAGACTTTGTGATCTCAGCCCGTCTCTTTTCTACTTTCTCTTTCCCAACTGCCTTGTCCCCTTAAAAATCTCCACAAGGTCCTAAAGCTATACAGCTCTGCTCACGAGGTCTTTAAATGACTTTCAGGTTGTTGAGTGGATGTTAAATGTTATCACCACACACAGAAAAATGGTAATTATGTGAAATTATGGAGGTGTTAACTAAGCTTATTGTGGTAAACACTTTGCAATATACACATATGTCATATGTCAGCAATATCTCAATAAAGCTGGAAAAAAATGAATGACTTCTTCTGCATCATTTCCTTTTATTCCATCATATGGTCTTTTGAGTTTCCTTAGATGTGTGACACCTACAAATGCAGCCCCAGTGAAAGTATTTGGGACTTTATGCTTTCCTTCTGTGTCCTCAAGGGTACCAAACTGAAGGAGCTATGATGCAGGGTGATTTTTAGCTCATCTTACTGAACCTTGACCCAAAGTATTTAATAACGATTGAAATGCAGAGAACACTGACTTCTATGTGGGCAAACCTATTTTGTTCATTTATTTTCCAGGACCTTCAGCCTTCCGTGTCTGTAACACAGCTAGGGGAGAGAAAGGGGAAGGAAGGAATGAGAGAATTTCAAAGACCGGCGGTTGTAAGCACATTTCTAATCATTTAATTTACCAAGGTTGTGTAATTTCTCAATTCTGTTCACATGGGTGTGTGGAGAAACCATAGGAAATAAAATGAAAATATTTATGTTAGGAAATTAGGCAGGTGAGTATTTTCTCCTTGATACTATACTTCTGTTTTAGGATGATGATGGTGATGGGTGATGGTGATGATGATGATGATGATGTGTGTGTGTGTGTGTGTGTGTGTGTGTGTGAGAGAGAGAGAGAGAGACAGACAGACAGACAGACAGACTGAGAGAGTTAAAGAATGGGAGAGAGACTGGGAAAGTAGACAGAAGGTGGGAGACTCAGAGAGGAAGACAGATAAAGAGAGAGAAGAATGAATCCTTGTTTCATTTCAGGGAAAGAAATTGATTTCAAAGTTGTAGCCAAAAAAAAAGTTAATAAATTGACTTATATCTAAAAAGTGTAAGGTTAACAGGGTGTCAGTTTAGACACTGCATATATGCTCACGTTCGAGGGAGAAGGGAGCTGAGGCCACTTAGCATGGCCAGTGGACAGATGGAACTAGAAATTAGCAATAGCTGTTTCTTATTCAGCGGGATGCAAGAAGACTGTTATGATTATCCATGGAACTGATGGAGAGCATTGATACTCTGTGAGCATTCTCTTCTTCTTCTGATGATGATGAAGAATATTTATTGAGCACTTCATACATATTTGATACTAACCACTTGATATCAATTGACTCATTTAGACCTCACGGCATCCCTAGCAGTTTCCTTCTCATTCTTCCCCAATTCCTGTACTGGAATTTTTTATCTAAAGGTGAGGAAAGAGAAACCCAACAATAGTCAGCTAGCGAGGTTGAACCAGGATTCAAACCCATGCAGTCAGGCTCCCATGCTCAGCTCCTGTCACCAAGCTGTGGTTGCCTTGAGCTCTAATTTCTTATTTCAATTTTGCTGTTTGCAGGAAGCTGAGACTTTTATTGTCCTTGGCAACGGTTTTTTATTTGCATCATAACAATGACCCATGTCATAGAAGAAGTCATACTGGGAGGACTCGGGGTAACTGCGTTAAGACATTGTGGGTGTTTAAAGATAGAAACAGCCCGTGTCTTTAGTGAGTAACAAATGGAAAATTGTGTTTGCTATTTTAGGTCACTTCTCTAAGTCAGAAGAGAGGAGGGGCAGAAAAAAAACTGTTACCGTGGGAGGTGTCTGAGATGGAAAGACTGTTTGAATGCAAAGGAGGACGGAGTGGCATTAAATGATGCAACAGAGTCTAGATCAAACAACTTGGGGCTGCAGGGCCGGGTGTGGCGGCCCACGAGGCCCCCCGGTTCCGCACCCGCACCTTCCTCCAGGCAGCCTTTCTGAAAGGTTCTGCGTTTAATTCTCTAGCTTGACATTTCCCCATTTAATACCAAGCCCGGGAATTGGGGAGAAATCAGAAGGAATCCTTGGAAGCTTGTTGTACCTGCAGCATCCTTCTGATGTCTGACTTAGTTTCACTTTTCTCTCTAACCCTGAACTGAAGTTCTACTGAGATCTGAGATCTGTAAGTCATCCCTGAAGTTGTCCCCGCAGTTTTGCTCCAATCTTTATAGATCAATGAGTGGCTTATAGAGTGTAGAACACTGTTCTTCAGAGTGTGTGAAATGTGTCCAGAGCAACAACAGCCGTCCGGACAGATGGGGTAGTGGTTAAAATGCAGGACCCCAGGCCCTTCCCCCATCCGCTGAATCAGCCAGCAGAGGAAGAGGTTGGGAGTATGCCTGCTCTAAATGGAGCACCTCAGAGGATTCTTTGCACAAGGTCGCTTGCAGCTCATCCCTTGATGGGTTTGCTAGTTCATGGAGATAACCTTCTCAGCTAACAATTATTAAATGAGTTTCTGCTCCAGTAGTGCTGTGAGGGGTCAATACCGGGCCATGTGCATTGATGACCAACTGCCCCCGTCATGAGTGGGGTCCAAGTTCATCAAATGAAATTCACATATGCCTGAAATAAAGAGGTGAACTATACTCAAACAAGACAGATGCTCTCATTGACCTTTTCTAACTGTATCCCCAAAGCGTGGGAGGTAGGATTTTTGAACTAGTATTTCCGTAATCAGGTAAATCATTCTTTTCCCCTTTCACAGAATTTGACTCATAGACTCTTACTTAAAATCTTTCAAAATAGTCTTTAATACAAGTCTGGGGTTTCCCAACTTTTAAAGAAATCGCAATGCTTACAAAACCGTAAATATTTGTAAATCCTTGCAGACCATATGGGTAACTTTTGGTAGCACACGTTTCTGAAACAGCACTTACCTTGCAGGAAATTTCCACCAAGATTAATAGTTATCTCCTATGGAGATGGAGTGATTAAAAGCATAAATTGAAGTGTTGTTTATTTTGTTCATTTGGAAGAAAGAAATACAATCTCCCTAAATGTCTGGTATTTTAATAGGAAGAATAGGTATTTTGAGAATTTAAAAAAAAATCTAAAAATTTATGTTTGAGCTATTTTACATGGGCAGAACAAGAGGTTTTCATTGCCACTGCAGGGTAGATTAAGAATACTAATAACAATGCTGTTTTGGTTTCCCGACAGGGTTCATGAATCTTTCTTTGATTTGGTAATTGTTCCTACAACATCTGGGGACCAGTGGTTTCAAACACAGTCACTTGTCTGATGGTTAAACTGGAGAAGGCGTAGAGAGAAATCAGTATTGCTCACAGTGAGGATTACCAAATACTGCATGAAACATACTTACAGGAAAAATACATTCCTTGCTTATCTCAAATTCAAGTTGAAGTGGCCATACTTTTCAGGTTTATTTGTTTATTTGCTAAATCTGTTAACCCCACTCACTGGAAAAGAGTAATAGAAGCATTTTAAGAAAACCAGGATACTGAGAACATTTGTTTCTCATTATTACTACTGGAGTTACTACAAACACCTTCACTGTTTACGGAAGTGCCCTGGGTTGCCATCCTTAGCCATCAGGGGCTGCTGCCCTCCCAGCTGTTTCTGGTAGTATGGCTTTCTTAGGCGTTCCAGCTTATCAGTGGCTGGGAATTGGCATTTGTGAAAAGATTCAGGGTTACAGCACTTGCATGTGAGCCTATATCTCCAGAGTCAAGTCAGCTCAGGGTTCCCTCCTCTTTATACTTTAAGAGCTTCTTCACACAGAGGTTCACGGGTTGACCCCAGGCCTATGTATACTTACACACACCTGCAGATGTACACACACTCCCCTCTGTCCCATTTCATAGATAATATATTTACTTATGACTTATTGATTAACACGGGGCCAATACACTTTTTTAAAAATTGAAGTATAGTTGATCACAGTATTGTGTTAGTTTCAGGTGTACAGCAAAGTGATTTGGTTATATATATATATATATAGTAGTGTTTTTTGGTCCTATTCCATTATAGTTTATTACAAGATACTGAATATAGTTCCCTATATACTTACTATACTAAATAATAGATCCTTGTTGTTTATTTTATATATAGTAGTGTATCTCTGTTAATATCCTACTCCAAATTTATCCCCCCCTTCCCCTTTGATAACCATATGTTTGTTTTCTATGTCTGTGAGTCTGTTTCTGTTTTGTAAATAAGTTCTTTTATACTATTTTTTAGATTCCACATATAAGTGATATCATATAATATCTGTCTTTCGTTGTCTCAATTACTTCATTTAGTATGGTAGTCTCTAGGTCCATCCATGTTGCTACAAATAGCATTATTTTGTTCTTTTTTACGGCTGAGTAATATTCCATTGTATGTATGTACCCCATTTTCTTTATCCATTCCTCTGTCAATGGATACTTAGGTGGCTTCCATGTCTTGGCTATTGTGAAGAGTGCTGCTAGGAACATTGGGCTTCATATACTTTTTGTATATTGTCTCATTTAATCCTGCAGTAGCCTTATGAGGACAATAGTATTTTCTCTATATATTTTGAATCACACAGTTAAGACTTAGAAGGGTTAAGTAACTTGTCCATAGTTCATAAGAATTCAAATGGAACACTTAGTCTACAGCCCAAGCTCTTACCTTTTCTATAGGGTCTCTCTCTTCCATTCTCCCTTCATGCCCCACCCCCCATTCTGTCTCTCCTGTAAATCAAAAAGGGATCTTAAGAACTTACTATGAAATGAACCGATTCCCTGGGTTTTGGGGTCAGGCTGTTTCAGTGAGCTGTCCTATTCGGGGGCAGGTTATTGAAACTCTCTGAGACTCAAGTTTTCTTAATCTTTATAATTGGGATACAAATAGTGCCTGTGTAAATTTTTTGGGATGGTGAAATGAAGAAAGAAACAAACGAGAGAAGAGAAGAAGAAGAAACAAAAACAGAACAACGTGGGGTTGGGGAAAGAGGTTAATTTTGCCAGGGACCTGGGATGGGGCCTGATTTTTCAGTGTGAGGTTTTTGGGAGCTTTGCACAGGAGTGATGATGGCTTTGAGAGGGACATGCCTGGCCCTCAGATTCATATATGGAATCTGTGTGTGCAACAGCCTTTGTGGTTTTTAAATTCACCATGGGAAGAGGAAGGTCAAGGCTTAGAATTCCTGAGAATTACTTAAAAATCTCTGGCTCATGACTAAGAAATATTTATGTTCTTCATAGAATATACAGTTGCTTTTCTGAGCTTCTCTTGGGGGAAAAACAGACACCATCGACTACTTTTAATTTTTTTTTCCCCTGAAAAACCAAACCAAACCAAACAAAACAATCTGAGCCAATACTTAAAGGCAAAGATTTCTGGGCTCGAATAAAATGTTCAGTTATTACAATTCTCTGAGCAACCTTGGCTGGGCTGTGTCACTTCTCTGGGCCTTTCTATCCCATCTGTACAGGAAACGGATTAACTAAGGAATTCCATGAACTCACGTGGAGCATCTGTTTCATGCCTTGCCGTGTGCTGGACACCTATCGACGGGACAGCCAAGGCCTCCCCATCCCACTCGGTGGGTGGGGGGTGAGTGTGGGGATAGGAATCACATAACTCAGTACCCATGAGTAGTGCTGCACCAGCTGGTGCATGTGCTGTGAAGAAAATAATGCCAGGCAGCAGAGGAGAGCATGATGGGGCCAGCCAGGAAGAAGGACCAGACATATCATAGAAGGCTTCCCAGAGGAGGTGGCATTTGGGCCCATATTTGCATATGGTAAAGAAAACTGTCAAGAAGCATGTTACAGGGTGGCTCTTTAGAGAGTCTCCTTAACAGAATGCTAGGGAAGGAAGTCAAGGCAGGGAGGAAATTGGGCTTTGTTGGAAAATGTGAAAGCTACAAGAAGATGCCTTTACTGGGTCTTCGTCTTCAGCTTACAAACACCTTCTGTATCCTCCACATTGTATGTCGTGTGTGTGTGTGTGTGTGTGTGTGTGTGTGTGTACTGTATTCTTTTACGAGATGATCATTCAGGCGTGGCCACAAGAAGAAACCAAGGAGATTCTCAGGAAAGATCAAAACAAAGCAAAGTTTATTATATTCACAGGTCCTGGGACAGGAGCAGGGCCATGTGGGAAAGACACCGGGGAGGTCAAGCTGCAGGAGGCAGGAAGGGGGCGGCAGCGCTCAGGCCACGGCCTTTATTGGGGTTTCCTCGGGAGAGGCAAGGCAGGGTGGATGCACAGCTTGGGATAGGCTAGTTGGAATAATTTCCATTGGCTTTAGGCTATTGGGTTGGTCCCTAGTGCTTAAGGCAGAGGAATATTTTCCCCTGGGGTGTAAGGGCCAGGGAGAGGAGATGTCGCTCTGGGTTTGTTAGTTTGCGTGTCAAAGACACGCTCCTGGCTAGGTCCTTGGTGATCCCTAAGGACCAGAGCCAGAAAGGTTTGTTTTCGAATGCGAAAACATCATTACACGCAGAAATTTCTTTTAAAAATCTACAATTCAGTATATATCCATATCCTTTACTTAACTACACAGCAGGCACATGGAACAGGCCCAAGTGCCCTAGGATTCCCCCATTGTAAGTCCCTTATGACTAGTGCTGGGGAGATAAAAAGATGCCAGCCACGTCTGCCACCCCTGCCATTCTTGCACTGATGCCAACCCCATCAGATCGCCCCACAGATGGCATCAGAGGGGAGGTGGACCCTTCTGGTCCCCATGGTCCAGTGCTCTGGGCTCACTTGGATTCTCTTGTAATCCATATTTTGTGACACTGACAAAAAATTGAAATGGACCTTGCAAATCAGAACAGAGTGGGTGTCAAAGGATTTGAGTGTAGCCTAGTCAGAGAAGTGGCAATTTTCACTGGACATTAGGAAACAAACAGGGCATGTACTTGGGTACAAAGGTGTGGGGTGAGAAAGGGGGACCGGAATAGAAAGAGCACTTAGCCCCCCAGTGGAGTGGCTACTCAAAGACGTCAGAGGGGGAATCAAGGGTGAGGGTTAGAGTCTGGGATTACAAAAATGTATTTTCAGATGAATACTGAGGATCAGTTTGCCATTCCACTTGGCCCACTTACCTTGCTGGTGTGCAGTGACCTAGCATGTGACATGAGGCAGGAAGAGGTACTTTCCCTAGTATTTGCCGTACCTGCTGCAGCAGCGTTAACTTCAAGGTGTGTCCTGTGTCCTCCCCTGCCTGGGCAGTAACGCCGGGGGCATATACAGACTGCAGAAGGGCTTCCATCAGAGAGGGGTTTACCCAGAGTACATCACTGCTTTATGTGTTTGCAAAAATCTACACAGAATACCTGAAGATTAAGAGTTTAGGACAGATGACAAAATATACTGTTTCTTAATTCACAAAGGCATCTGCTCAGTGTGAGTCACACTTGGCATCATACAGAATACCTATTTTGATGTGTATTTGTGAGCAGGATATAAGTTCAAGTGCTAACCACAGGAAAAGGACAGCAAAACAACCAAACTCATCTAGACAAAGTGACTGTCACTCATCCTATTTTTGATGTTCTTGTTCTATTTTATATTGAATTCCCTAGAGTGTAGAGTGTAATAAAAATACCAAACTACTGATACGAAGGGTGGGAGAGGGTGAGGTTAATTCAGATCAATTGAGACCAACAAGATTATTCATGGGAATCCAAGCAATGCTGTACCGTGATTTGTCAAGACCACACTGGCGAAGTCACCACTTATCTAGCCTTGATGATCTGAAGTTGGGTTTTTCTTCTAAACTGAATTTATTATTTTACTTTTTCATCTGAAGAGTGTAGTTTCAGTGACTTTTGAACGTGATGCCTTTACTTAGCTGTGTCTAAGGAGCAAGAATAAACATGGCAAAGATGATCTCGTGGTGGCGCTTTTCCCTTATTTGATATATAGGCACGAGAACTATGATCATATCACGATGCTGGTCTTATCAAGAGCGCCTTCATACGCTTCCTTTTCCCTTCCATCAGCATCTCACCCTCCTCCCATTCCCCTGAATGAGCTACGCTGACAACCTACTGTGTGAGTTTCCATGTGTTTTCCATCCTTATATAATTCAAATTTAAAATTATATAATCTCCCTATACAGGA
Organism: Tursiops truncatus; assembly: GCF_011762595.2. NCBI lineage: Eukaryota > Metazoa > Chordata > Mammalia > Artiodactyla > Delphinidae > Tursiops > Tursiops truncatus. Next base: position 134,435,009 of record NC_047037.1, on the reverse strand, counting down.
GGGTATGTCAGTTGTGGCAGTATCAACGTTTGGGGCCAGGTAACTCTTTGTCACGGGGCTGTCTGGTCCATTGCAGGATGCTGGGCAGCGTCTCTCACGTCTACCCACTAAACACCAGTAACACTCTCCCCCCAGATGTGACAGTCAAAAAATATCCCCAGGTGTGGCCAAATGTCCCACAGCGAGCAAAATTCCTCTTGGCTGTAAACCATTGATATGAAGTCTATTTATACAACTTATTTTTTCATAAAAGGAATCATTTTGCACACTTTTTGGCATCCTGCTTTTCCCAATCAAAAATCATTGACAAATTTCTCACAAGTCAACTGTTACAATGCTATTTAATTATTTCTTTTCCTTTTTTTTTGTTGTTCAAACATAGTTGATTTGCTTTAAACCAATAATAGCCTTTCCAAAATTTCCCTTATTTAATTATTTCTAATGATTGCTTAATATTCTGTGGAGGCATATAGCATTGTCCCATAGGCCTACTCCACCATTCTTTTATCAATGATTAGCAACATGGTTTTCAGGTCTTGGCCTCCTAAAAGCAGTGCTTCAATGAACACTGATATATGTGTTTTTACAGATTCCCAGAAATGGAATTGTGGCACATATATTTTTAATTGTAATAGATACTGCCAGAATGCCTGATGATGGCATTTGGAGAAAACTTTAAAAACTACAGATTATATAAGACTGATATTATTCTAAAACTTTAATAGACAAGTCTAGATAGAAATGATTATTTCAATGATTATTTTTAGCCTGAAAAGAAATGTGGGTAAATTGTAAAATTTCCTTTTTATAGCTCTAAGAATTACAACTCTTTGTTCAGGAGGAAGTTCAGATGACCAGTTATTGGGTCTTTCAAATGTCTTGTTTGTCAAAGTTCTGAGTGAAGACATCAATTACAATGAACAAAACATGAAAGAGAACTTGTATGCCCAGAGTGCTACTTTTTCCATAATCAGTATAACCCATGGTAAGTATTTCAAGTCCATCCATGAAAATGCAATAAGGGGACTAAAGTTGAATTAGGTAATATAATAATAAAATATACCTTGTGAGTTTCTTTAGTATTAATGGTTACCCGAAACTGCAACTAACCTCATTAATCGAGTCAGCATTGTCTCAGTAATTAAATGATTGATAAAAGTAGTTCTCTGTTTGATACGTTGGACATTTTAATATACTATTTTATTCCCAAGTCAAAAGGTCAGGAGAGCTTTTGAGCAACATTATTTGATTTGTTCCACATTTCTCTCCCCCATCCCCCCTGCCTCCTTTAGAGAGTTATCTGGTCAAAGAAAAAAGCTAAACCTGGCTTCTGAATTCCAAGATCACACCGCCTAATGGTAAGGAAATTAGAAGTTGTTTTTTGGTGAACTTGACGGACTCAGCAATCTAACAGTGGAGAAGTATTTCTGATGGGTGTTGTGCTGTAAGCAGGTATTATCTTCTGTAAGTGGACACTGCTGGGTTCTTTCCTGTATTGGTTAGTGTATCGGGGGAAGGATAGGACTAATTTAAAATTAAGCATAGTGTTTCTTTCCTCTTTATAAGGTTTACTTTAAAAAGTAGACAAGTAATGCATCTGTTTTGCAAACTTTAAGCTTTGTGGTGAACTTCTTGGTTACAGTGCATCAAAAGTGATGTACTAGAAGCTGTTGGGAGAAGGCGTGTGAACTCTGGAGGTCCAAGTCTGCTGAACTTTGGCCTTTGCCTGAAGCATTTTGATATTATAGGAAGGTCCTGTTCTGTCAGCTTTGCTTTTGTGATGTACTTGGACTTCTTGGATTCCTCCTTTCTTTTAGATTTAGATCATTTCTCTTAATAAGTAAGATTCTCTTTATGTCACTTCAACTTTTGTTATATGCCAACCTGCAATGAAGTAATTGCATTTGTTGTATTTTTGTGTGATCTCTGGCATGATATTTGTAAGTAGTTTTAATTTAAAATAAGTACGTCACAAAATTATGAAATATTTAGGGAAAAGACACTTTAAAAACTATCACCCAATTATTTAGAAATGGCAAATATTATTGTTTTGCTACCCATTTCATATGGTTTCTTTTCATATTATACATACAGTTTGAAATTCTGACTTTAAATAACTTACCTTTAATGTGTAATACATGCAAAAATTTTTATAAAACTTAAAAGTGACTAAATGAAATGTATAAATCTCTTCCTCCCTCCTTTGCCCCATGACAAATAATTCTCTTTCACAGAGACATCTGATATTTCTGGTTTTCTAATTTACTGCACCTTTCAGATACTTTCACTCTTTATAATCTCTTTCTCTATTAAGCAACATTTTAATGAACATTCTTACGCATATGTTGTTTCTCATATGTGTGAGTATTTGGATTGAAAGGAAAGGCTACCACTCAATATATGCAGCAATAAACAGTTTATTTCTTGTTAAACAAGGGAAAAGAGTGCTATGGGACTCAGTTCTATCAGAACAAAGCAAAAGCTGATCTTACATAGGGTTTGGGAAGCACTGAGTCCAGGGATTGACAGACTTCCAGAAGCAAGAGCTTAAGGATGTGTTGACCTTCAGCTGCGGAACCTTGGCATTTGGCATGTGCCTTTAAGAAGTGCAGTTACTAAATTGAATTTTCGCTGATTGAAATGGCTTTGAACAAAGTTGTAGTGGTGACTTGTTTATGTCTTAGGACTATGGCCAAAGAACAGTCATCTTTTTCCTTTCTTGAATTTAGAGTATAGAAACTTTAAATTGCCACCTTCATGAGAAATTCATGGGAATGGAATTGCTGGGTCAAACAGTACTTGCATAGTGTATTTTGATCTACTTCCGAGAGATTTCCCAACTTATACTCCAACCAGCGATGAATATGTCATTATCCCATAACATGGTGTGTCATCGTTTTTGGTCTTTGTTAACCTGATAGGTAAAACACAGTACTGTATCTTCTTAAAGTTTGAACTTGTCTGTTTCTTAGTATAAGTGAAGTTGAGACACTTTCTGCACAATTAAAAGCCATCATATTTATTTTCTATAATTTTTTTGCTAACGTCTGCCCATTTTCAACAGAGTTTTTTTAAATATTGATTTTAAAGGACTCATATATCAATTAGCCCTTTACATTAAGAGCTGTAAATATTTTCTCTATATACTGTCTTTTGACTTTGTTTATAATGTTTGTTCAGGGTGGAAGGGCATATAAAAGCATATTTTTACATAGTTGGATTGATCAATTTTTTTATTGTCTTCCAGGTTTTATGTTATAGTTGGAAAGAATTTTTTATTTTGAGGATATAATATTTATCTATGCTTTGTCCTAGTGCTTTTACAGTATAATTTTCTATCATTCTTCTGGACTTTATATTGGTATAAGTATGAGGGAGGATTACACTTTTTCAGGTAGCTTCTTAGTTGTCTCAACACTATTGGTTAGATAATACCTTATTTTTCCATTAATCTGAATTGTCATCTTTGCCTCAAACTAAATTTCCATAAATATGTTAATTTATTTAGGACTTTTCTCCTCTGATCCATTGATTTGTATGTTGACTTTTTCACTTAACATGATGCCATGTGCCTCTTTCTGTTTGTTAATCAGGCTTCTTGCTTAACACTGTGGTATTTACATCAAGTGAACATCCTGTAATCTACTCAACAACTCTCCTTCTTGTTGCCCAACATTTAATATTGGGGGAATTTTGTTATGAACCAACAAATTGATTTCCAAAACTTTACCTCTATTTATTCCATAAATAACCAGTTGTGAAGGCTACTCTCTTAACCTGGCATTATCTGGCCACTATACCTGCTGATGGACATTTCAAGAGTCCAGCATCCTGTCTTCCACATCCCAGGTGAACATTTTCTCATCTAAACAAGACTTAGCCCTCTAAGTGAGTTGGTAAGAAAAGGCTGACAAAAAATCCTTCAACAACCAAGCATCTGCCATGAAATGGAAAAGAAAAATCTGTTGGATCTTTACACTTTTCTTTTGAATTAGGACATCTAAAACTTAAAGAGAAATGTTATACTCAGTTCCAAGCACTGGTTGAAAGTAGCTGGCTATATGACTATTTTCTTAAGAATGTACTTGCACTAAAATCAATTTTTTGTGCGGATGATTCAGATACATTGGTTGAGCCATCATGGTGCCAAATTTGTAAGTGTGCAGGTGTGTATAAAAATAGGTGGGATGTGAATGTGTGTGTGTGTTGTATTACCTAGAGGACAACACTGACATGTATGTGCTTCCTAGAGCTGTTCTAATTTTTATTCATCATACAAGAGATTCTACTGATTTATATTAAGAGAGAGAAGGCTGTTATTAGCTATTCCTTTCCATAGCCACTGAAATGAAGTTCCAACTCAGAAACAGATTCCTTTTTCCTGGACTTAAGTTTGTTTCACTGGTTATGGATGGATACATCTGGAGCCAGACAGATTGACAACTTCTTCTCTATCTGTACATATCTTAGAGGAAAGCTTCCTCTATAGGCATTAACTAGTGTCTCTATTTGTTACTTAAGTGAAATTTGGGTTCCATTTATGAGTCCCCAAATCCTCACTTGTTGTAAGTCATTCGTCTTCGTACACTGGGATAGATACGAGCTCCTGGCCACAGATAGTCAGTTACTCACCCAAGGTCGTATGGCAAGTCACTGCTGGGGAAAAGAAGTGATGGGTCAGTAAGATAATATCACCACTCTAAAGAAATGTCTTGTGTTGGTGAGGTAATGGTTATGAATTGTCGCATGGACTCAGTGGACTCCAGAGAGTACAATTGTATATGACTGTTTAAATTACTTCTCATCCTAAAATTTTTAAAAAAGTAGAGAATAGAGAATAATGAATGACTGGTTAGATAGAGGTCTCCCATTTTGTTTCTGCCTCAGGCCAGTATCAACATTTTGGCTAAATTCAGAAAAAATGCAGTGCTTTCTTCACTCCCGTGAATATGCTATATTCTTCTTCCAAAGGGTTGATAGATGAAGAAGAGAAATAGAGGATGTGGTGATCCAGCAACTATTTGTTGACTCTATGTGGGAGTTTTCTAGTTATCACAGCCAATCTTTGTGATTTTAGACCACCATTTCTAGGATAGTCAATGATATCTCAAACTGGAGAATTGCCTTAAATTTCATGAGATGAGATGTCCGTAAAACTTGTTTCAGGGAAATAAAATGTAATGGTGATCAAATAAAGGTTTTTTTTTTTTTTTTTTTTTTTAGGGAAAAAGGAGGGCACAAAGCCGATGGTAAATAGAGTTACTGGAAAACCCCACCATTTTGCTCCATCACAGAGAAGATCCCAACTGTCCTGAGATCCTATAGGTTCCAACTTCTGAGGGTGGGATATGAAGCCAGATTGTGTCTGGAAGCTGCCATCTGGAACTACGTTAACAAAGTCTAGGTGGGAGCTTGTCCTTTTAGGGACTCTGGGATAAACATTAGATTCCCCATAAAAGAGTTAGAAATACAGGTGTCATTCAGGAACCAGGCTGATCAAGTTCTCCACTTCAGTGCTTTCTCAATATTTTCTAAGAACGCCAATTCTGAGCCTCATAACCAGAGTCTGATTCAATAATTCTGGGGTGAGGTTTGCTAATATCTATTTTAACAAGGGCCTCAGCTGATTCCAGGTAAGGCTAAAGTTCTGGTGCTCTTTGGCGTAAATGTGATCACAGTACAATAATATGATAATATGACCTGATTAGTGACAATAAGTGATTCATTTTCAGGTGATGATTTGAATTTTGTCAAGTTCACACATTACAGATTTATACATCCATTCACTTCTATGTGCATATAAATACAAGTAAACAAATGACAAATGTATAATATGTTATCTGTGAGCTAGGGAATTTATTTGGTATGCTATATTTAAGGGAAAAAAAATCAAGTTCTTGAAATTTGATAAGAGTCCATTTAAAATTCCTAGTTTTCCTATAGACATTGGAGGGGGCTACTGAATAGTCCACCTTAAGACCGAAAAGGGCAAAAGTACAGAACGAAGGCCAAACAATGATTTCATTATACAAACGAAATGGGAAAACAGTGAAATTCTATCCATCCCTCAGGACTGACTCCATTTAGAGGTTAGAAGAGTGGCCTGGAGTGATCTCACACTTATGGGCTCTATAGCCATCACTTCCGAGCAATTGTAGAGGGTTATGACTAAGGATGAAAGAATCATCACATAAAGTTTTGAGCTTTAACTACTCTCCTGTTGGGTATATAAGAGATAAAATAATCATTCCAGATGGCCCATCCCCTGGTGAATAGTGAACAAGGGGTAGCTAAGTAGGTGAGTGCAATCAGCAGAGAAAACAAAATAAGAATGTTAGTAATGAGTTTCAGTTCAGTTTTAGGGACCAACTGTTAAGTACATTAGGTGATGTCACAGATATTCTGTGATGAAGATGTCAGAAGGAGCTGGCTCAGGAAGGTTCTAAATGCACTAAAGAAGGATTCCTTCCATGTTCGTCACGGTCCATTGCAGTTTACAGGTTTTTCCACATTAAAACAGGTTTCATGTTATCCAGATTACAGATGAGGAAACTGAGTCTCATCGGGATGAAAGGACATCCAACTTTTTATTGTCAGAGCCTCTCATTCAGCATCTCACTCATACACTTCAGCTCAGCTCCTGTTTATGGAGGACCAACCCTAAGTAAGGCACAGTGTTGGGTTTCAAGGCAAGTGGATGACCTCTGACAGTAAAAATGGTTGCAGGAACCCCTTACCATGCCTTGATCGTTCTTTAGTCTTCAGCAAGTCTGTGATGAATTCAGTGGAAAGACTTTGAAAATTGCTTAAAATTTTAATCATTAATATTGTCACAGCATTAAGTTAGACAGATACCTGCGAAAGTGAACATTTTTTTTTAAAGCAGGGAACTCCCCATTATGTTGATTCACTTTACAGGATGGCCACCTACAACCAATGTAATAGAATTCTGCCAACAAACCATTGTTCAATGCACAATAGATGCTAATTACTCAGGGAGATACACTTTTTCAACAAAGAATGGCACATTTTAATTGCCTTTTAGTAAGATGCTTTGTCTCCCCCCTCTCAGCTTTTTACATCCTTTATATTTTCTTCAAAAATCATCGTGCTTACTCAGTTTGCTAATTTGTCAGAATAAGATTTTATACAATTTTACTTACATATTTGGTCATGTCCATTTTTTATTTCTAATTTTATATATTTATATTTTCTGTTTTCTATTTCCCTAGACCTGTAAACCGTTCGATGGGTAATTTTTTTTCTTCACAAAACCAGATCTTAGAAGTGTTTATTCTAGTATTTATATGTTTTCTAATTCATTAATTTCTGCTGTTATTTTTTTGCTCCTTTTGTTTTATTTAAGTCTTTTTTTTGTATTTCCATTTTTTAACTGAACAAGTAATTTTCATTCTTTCTGGTTTCCTAATAAAAGACTAACATGTTATGAATCTGCTTTAGTGTATAACTTTGCCAGCATTCCAGATATTTTGACAGATTCTGTTTTCACTCTCATTATTTTCTAAATAATCCTTAATGATGAGTTTGATTTTCACTGCAATCATTTTTGGTGCGAGAATCTGGACCTGTGTGTTTTTGAGTTTATGAGCATATATAGCATAATGTATAAGTACTACTTTGAAAATTCATTGTAAACTTATAGGAAATATATTTTCCTGTTCTTCTTAATACACAGCTTTTGCTGTAAACCAAATAAATCAATCATATTGTTATTTGAACCTCTTTCTCTCTTCCCCCCTTTTTCCCATGGGGCATCTATATTTGTGTATATTTGTAAGAGATGGAGGAAAGTGTAGTAAAGTCTTTAACTAACCCTGTGTTTCTGTTAACTTCTCTTTGTGCCTCTGATAGTGTGTGATTGCTGTATTTTAAAGAATATTATTTGGAGCATAAAACTATATGGCTTTTATGCTTTTTGTCTGGATTTTATTATTATTACCAAAATAATGTAACTATTCCAAGAAATAACTTTTTCTTTTAATTCTTTATTGCCTGAAAAGAATATGGCAACCCCTGTTTTCTTTCTTTATATTCATTTTAATTTTTTTTGACATTAGCTGCTGTATCTTTGCCTAATCATTTAATAATACTCACCTCTCAGTTTTTTTAAAGTGTTAAAGCTTTTAGATAACATTAGGTTGAATTTGATTTGTTCACTATTTGAGGGAAGGTATTTTTTACTATGGTGGTTTAGGTGAAGAGTGTATGTTATTATTACTGACGTAATTGTGCTTATTGTCTTTATCTTGTTTTATGCTTATTTTATTTATTTATTTTTTTTTCTTTTTTTTTTTTTTTTTTTGCGGTACGCGGGCCTCTCACTGTTGTGGCCTCTCCCATTGCGGAGCACAGGCTCCGGACGCGCAGGCTCAGCGGCCATGGCTCACGGGCCCAGCCGCTCCGTGGCATGTGGGATCTTCCCAGACCAGGGGACGAACCCGTGTCCCCTGCATCGGCAGGCGGACTCTCAACCACTGCGCCACCAGGGAAGCCCTATGCTTATTTTAAAAATAAGTCTTCCTGTGTTTTCCCTAGCAAGTTTTTTTTTTAATATAGGTATGTGTTCTTTGCTTTTTTTCCTCTAGTGATTCTGTTTTAAATTCTACTAATAATTTTCCTTAAGTTGTTTAAATGCTCATATCAATATTTCTGAAACTATCAACATAAAAAATGAAGCACTATTTACTCATTAGTTTCTATGTATCAATAAAATGAGGATATAAGTAGTCTTTTGTTCCCACATTTTATCCAGACCCACTACCCAGTTTTTCTTAGTGTCATCTGTGATATTAGAGTTGGTTATTATTTTTAATGAGTTTTATTAAATTGTTACAATGTTTTCCTCTCATTAAGTTGAAGTATATCCTCAACAGATATATTCAGGGAGAGTTGTGTGGTTTTTGAAAACATCATTCAGGTACCTCATGTACAAATGGCAACTTCTGGGGCCATAGGATCTTGGATAACATCTTTTTCCTTCAGAACTTGATGGATGCAGCTGCTTCCCACTAGCTATCTATTTTCCATTTGGTAGTGTATATATGTCCATGCCACTCTCTCACTTCGTCCCAGCTTACCCACAGGGAGATCAGCTTGGTGCTTTGTGACCACCTAGAAGGGTGAGATAGGGATGGTGGGAGGGAGATGCAAGAGGGAAGACATATGGGGATATAGGCATATGTATAGCTGATTCACTTTGTTATACAGCAGAAACTAACACACCATTGTAAAGCAATTATACTCCAATAAAGATGTTAAAAAAAAAAACTTGATGGATACGGTTTCGTTGTATGAAGGCCTTTGAAGATACAGGGGAGAAATCCAAAGCACTTTTCTATACATGACAGAATGTTTATTAAATATTCTGAATTCTGATCAAACTCATTTTCTACCCTAGAAATTTTTTTTAAGTACTGGTCTTTTCTATTGATTTTGCCTGAAATGTACATGTTTTGATTAGCCATGCCAGGCCTTGCTGCAGATCAACCCACTCTGTGGAATTAAGGGGGAGTCACCACTTTTGCAGCATAATTCTTAAGGTCTTCAGGAAGGTAGGATGGGGTGGAAGAGACACCAGTTCACTCGGAGCCGGACATCAGAATCCAATTTTGGATTTGTCACTAAATGCCGTGTGAGCCACTGGACCCCAGCTGCTCATCTGTGAAATGGGGGTGTTGGAGAAGTTTCCCAAATTCCAGAACTGATGAAGGCATTCAACACAAAGAGGTAAACTTATTTGCTGTATTAGCATTGAAATCACTCTTTAAAATTGAGCTTACTGTTTTGAGTGAAAAAGAAAAGTTGTAGAACTAAATAGGTACTTTACATATTGTGGCAGGCAAGGTAATGTCTCCCTGAAGATGTCCACAGCCTAATCCCCACCTGTGAGTATATTACCTTACATGGCGATGGAGGATGAAGGTTGCAGGTGGAGTTAAAGGTGATGAACAGCTGACCTTGATGGGGGGATTATCCTGGGTTATCCTGGTGGGTCCAGTGTAATCAGAAGGGTCCTTAACAGTGGAAGAAAAAGGCAGAAGAGGAGGTCAGACTGATGAGATGTGAGGGATGTGAGAAGTACTCGACCAATTACTGGCTTTTAAGATTGAGGAAGGGGCCACAAGCCAAGGAAATGTTAGCAGCTTCTAGAAGATGGAGAAGTCAAGGAAACACATTCTCCTCTAGCACCTTCAGAAAGTAACACAACCCTGCCAGAAGCCTGTCTTTAACCCAGAGAGACCCACTGCAGACTTCCCACCTTCAGAATTGTAAGATAATAAATTTGTATGGTTTTAAGCCACTACATTTGTGGTCATTTGTTATAAAAACAATCAGAAACTAATACACATATATTATTTTTTTTATCCTCACAACAGCCCTTTGGTATACATAGGTGGTGTTACCTCACTTTGAAGATGAAAAAAAAATGGAGAATTGGAAAGTTTAAGCAACTTTTTCAAGATTTCCCAGATGAGGCAGGATTCATTCAGGAATTAACCACAGAATCAACCCATTCTAAAACCCACCATAGTGTTTCTACACTATTTTCTAGGAAATTATTTGGGGGGAAAAAAAAAAGATTTAGCAAGAACATCCCCTTGTAGTCTCCTGTAAAGGTACATCTTCCAATATACCTAATTCAGCGTGTAATGCTCTGGTTGTCCTTAAGCACGAGAATGCTTACAATGCCTGGGATTTCAACTTCTGATTTAATTTCATTTTGCCATCATGCCTCATTTCATAGAAACACAATTTTCTATGTATCAGAGGATTACCCTGGAGCTTTGTCATGAACATCAGATGGCATTGGTAAGGTTAACTCCGACATCGGTCTCCAGATGAAACTGAGGCCCTTTCCTTAACGTAAAGTACCAAGGACGGTCTTGCAAAATGGAGCAAGCTGGTTTCAGAATTCACAGAGTGTCCATCAGGCCAGGTAACACAGGACCGGGGAGGGCTGCCTACCCGGCTCAACTTCAATATCCCGTCTTTAAAGACAGGGTTGTTCTGGTTTTCAGATTGGATTTTGCGTGTAAAGGCATCGCGGGCTCCGTATGAGTACCAGCACCCACGGCCTCCTTCACTCATCCGACTTGGAGTCACTTTGGCAGCACGCGGTAGGGCTGCTGTCTCTTGGAAATGGGAAGGCTGAGGGTACATTGGGAATCAATGAAGGAAAGAGGAATACAAGACCCCAGGAGAGGCGCCAGCATGGTGAGCAAAAAGAAAAGCCTTTAGCAAGTGGGAGGGTGCTTGTTCACCAAGACCTCAGGTCACGGGGATGTGAGCTGTCTCTGGTGGGATCTTGACCTGTATATTAAATGCTTGGTGACTTAGAACTAGCAAACATATCACAATCTATATATTGAGTTTCTGGAGAAGAAAGTCAGGGCTGTACTCTATACAGTATAAGAATACTGTACTCTATACAGTATAAGAATACTCTTCTGGTAGAGTAGACAGTGTCTACTCTACCAGAAGGGAAGGTCATGCTATTTTACGTTTTTAAAGATTCATAATGACTATTAGGGAAGAAATTGATTCCAGAAAATGTTAAATGGTGGTGTTTTTGCAACATTTCCATTTTTACTGGTGCACTGTTGACATCAAAAAGCCCTGGGGGTGGCTTCTGCATTCCCATAAGGGTATTTCAAAGCTTTAGAAAAACAGGAAGGGGTCCTCATTCACCCCAGTGCCAGCAGTGATGGAGAGAACAGGGGCTCCAACTATGAAATGGTTTCCATCCTTGCTGAGTCTATAATCTTATTTTATCAAGGTGACCATCAATTCTCTGATTCTCAGGACTTGAGAGAGAGGCATCCTTGTACTGGGGTCAAGTTAGGGGTTAGAGATTTATGGAGTCCAAGTCCTAGGTCCTAGGCCTGGCTCTGCTGGTAGCCAGCTGTGTGGACACATTAACCTCTGCACAGGGAACTCTACTCAATACTCTGTAATAACCTATATGGGAAAAGAATCTGAAAAGAATGGATATATGTATATGTATAACTGAATCACTTTGCAGTACACCTGATACTAAAATGACATTGTAAATCAACTATACTCCAAAATAAAATAAAAATTAAATTAAATTGAAAAAAAAAAGTGAGAATGGTCAACTAAATGAGCCCTAATGCCTCATTCGTTACAGAAAAAGAAATACATTTGTGATATGATTATAAACAAACAGTGGATAATAGACATCTAAATGGTAAAGTATTGACAGCAATTAGTAATAATTTTATAATAATAATAGCTAACATTTTCTAAGCACTTACCATGTGCCAGGTTCACTAGATGCTTGAATTCCCACAACCACACTGTGATGATGGTCATAGTTTCTCCATCTTACAGGTGAGGAGACTAGGGCTTGAGAGGCAGGTCACATAACGAGCTCCTGGCAGAGCCTGGTTTCAGACTGTGGTCTTTTGGGACCCCGTGTCAGTGCATTCAATTGCTCTGCTTTGCTGTCCTCAGTGAATATGAACAATTTGAGGTAGAGGGCATGGACAACTAGGTTCCTAGGATAGAAATCGACAGTTCAAGAGCAAACCAGGATGAATCCTTAAAGAAGGAAGGCCCCGAATTACAGGGCTCAGTGAATCTGAATTAAAGGACAACTTAGGGTAGGGGTGGGACTGAGGAGAGAAGGACAAATGTCCCTGCTGACATTCTTCATTAGTGCGACACCAGGCAGCGAGACCCCTGGTCACGTGCACACCTGTGCTTTAGATTTACGTGTATTATCTTAGTATGAACAAAATTTACAATTTTACCGCAGTTTTCACGATGGCCATACTACATATAGTGAAATGTATGAAAACGTTTCATTGGGATTTGATACTTTTTTTACATGTCTATAATAAGAGATGGAGAAAAATCACATACACTCACTTTCTCAGAGTGCCCACTGCAGGCAATGAGGGATGGATGTTACAGGTGGGAGTCAGAGTCCCCTTCACAGTTTCAAAGGCTTTTAAGTTCTTTATTTGTAAATAACATTAAATGAAAAGTTCAATTCTATGTCCTTCAGTACAGAAAAGAGGAATTCATTATAAAGGCAAGGGAGGAAAATATTCTTCCTTTACAGGCATATAGTTCTCTTCTTCAACCTTCCTCCACTCATGCTTTAGTTTAGAATTTTCTCTTGTAAAATGTTCTTGTTTCTCAGATCTGAGACACTCAGTAGTGGGCATGTCCAGTTATTCAACTGGGAACATTTATATAAACTCCTCATTTTAAAATAAAGTAATAAGATTGAGTAAAATCAGCACTGGCTTCACATAGCCTCCTTATTTACATTAATCCAATCAAGGAAGCTCTAACCTTTAGCTACTATATTTCAGAAGCGTGACTTTCTAAGTGGTGGTCAGAGGCGGCAGGACGCTGATGCCCAGAAGGGAAAACCACTGTTACTTTTTGGGTCCATGGTCATAGGATTTGCCCCTTATTTTATTTGATATTTTTGATGAACACATTTATATGTTCACCACATTTTTGACGTGGAGACTGGGACTTATATTTAAATCATGAAGACCTTAGTTTAAAGGCAATAGGAAAATAACTTTTTTTTTTTTTTGCATATTTAACATTATAAACCTGTGGACAAAAATTAGAGAAAAAATCCTTCACTGTAAAAGTGGAATCCTAGTTTTTTGATATTAGTAGGATAGGACCAACACTGTGATAGGCTGTGTTGGATTTTGCATAGCGCCATAATTTACACTAGATTCAATTTCACCGCCAGCTCATTCATTTCATGGGATACTGAACTATCCTGTCACTTATGCGAAAGACAAAGCACTGCTTTAATATAACAGAGTTCAGGTCAGTCAGGTTTCATCTCCAGCCTTTGGTGAATTTCCAAAGGAAGGACAGTGGCTAGGCTGCAACCCATACCCTCGTTCCATGATGAGAGAATGGGCTGGGACCTCAGTCTTTTCCATATGGCCTGGGTCGCACCCTGAGAAAGGCTCATTCTCCAAGTGGTCAAAAAAGGGAACTTGTGTCTCCTTTTTGGCATGTAAGCTCCTCAATTCTGAGGTAGTTGAGGCACTATTAAAGAGAATTTAGTGAGAATTTTGAAATGGACACACAGTGAGCATTTCCAGCTCAAAGTAGGATAACAAGTGGTGCACATGTGAGTATGAAAACAAATGGCTATTGTTATAGGCTGCATTATGTCCCCTCAAAGGACATTGAAGTCCTAGCCCCCTGTACCTATGATGTGACCTTACTTGGCAACAGGGTCCTTGCAGATGATCAAGTTAGGATGAGGTCATTAGGGTGGGTCCTGATCCAATATAGCTGTTGTCCTTATAAAAAAGAGGGACATTTGGGCGCAGAGAGAGAAAACAAACACAGAGAGAAAAAAATGTGAAGACACAGGAGACATGCTATCTACAAGTCAAGGAAAGCCCGAAACTGCCAGAAACCAGGAGAAAGTTCTGGAACAGAGTCTCCCTCTCAGCCCTCAGATGGAACCCACCCTGCTGATGCCTTGACCTCAGACCTCTGGCCTCGAGAACCATGAGACGGAACATTTCTGTTGTTTCAGGTCCCCGGTGTGCAGTACTTGTTACAGCAGCCCCAGCAAACTAATACAGCTGTTTTATTCCCAGTTCAACCATTTGCCTTGAACATTTTAACAATGGTAATTATCAGTAAGTTTTCAAGCCAGACAATTGAGGCCCTGTGTCAGCAGTCACTCTGGGGGGATAGGACCAGACAGCATTGCTGAGTTACTCTTAAACCAAAATACTAAGAATTCTACAGGCGAGTTCTTACAGAGGTCAACGTCCTTAAGGCTGCTCATGCAAACGCTGATAGAGATTGGAACTGAGGCTTGGTTTCTTTCATCTTTTCTCACACTTCATTCCATTATAGACTATGGTTTCCCCTACATGCTTCATTACGAAATTAACCAGCACTCCCGCTGACCCACAAACCCATGCTATAACTTTGACCTTCCTATCTCTAATTTTCCAATAGTATTATACATTATGTATTAGACTCAACAAAGAATTTTACCTTGTGGTCTACTTAACAAAAGAACAAGATGCTATGTTTAATTATGCTCTGTCTAGACAGGTTTCTCTTTCAAAATAACTTCATTGAAGCTTATGGAAAAGTCTGCTTTGCTAAGCAGATAGGTTCCAACCAGCGCCTCCCACCTTGAGAGAGTTTCCGAGTCTGGATTTCAAAGTTGACATGTGTGCTCATGGGAACTGGAGAGGAAATCACTCAGCTTCTTTGGTGGTTTGCTGAGGCCCTGGCTGTTTTCCATGGGAGCTAATCAAACACCTGAAATTAAAGGGAAGGATGAAAGAAGGCACAAAGAAAGAAAAAGGGACAGAAGGACAAGAGGGAAGAAGAGAGAAAGAATGAACATTTGAGGGCTTCCCTGGTGGCACAGTGGTTGAGAGTCCGCCTGCCGATGCAGGGGACACAGGTTTGTGCCCCGGTCCGCGAAGATCCCACATGCCGCAGAGCGGCTGGGCCCGTGAGCCATGGCCGCTGAGCCTGCGCTTCCGGAGCCCGTGCTCCGCAGTGGGAGAGGCCGCAGCAGTGAGAGGCCCGTGTACCGCAAAAAAAAAAAAAAAAAAAAAAGAACATTTGAAAGGGAGAGAAGGAGGGGAAAAAAGAGAGAAAAAGAAAAATAGCCAAGAGTTAAATTCCAGAGGACACACCACAGTTTTTGTCTTTTTTTTTTTCATACGTGTAATAGAGCCGTGATATCTATCTTAGACCACGCTAAACCCATTCTCTTTACTGTGAGACTAGGATGATACACCACTGTGGATACTCCAGTTTTAAAAGTGTGATGAGACCTGATATAATACGGCATTAAACACATCTCCTATTGATTCTTTCTAACCTTGCAAAACGAGCTGGGCGGTTAAGTACCTTTTATTCCAGCCTGGCTGATTGGACCACAGATGTTGACTGCAGGGCTGAATTTCCTTGGAGGTCAGCAGAGAGAGTGAGTGGGAGGTGACCGAGGGAACATCTTCTGGTCTGGGGACTATTTACCCTTGTTGCCCTCAAATACGGTTTGAGGACACATGTCTGGACAAGTCTGAATCATGGGGAAATTAAATCAAGCTTCACTACCTCGCGACCAGCCACACGGATGTGTGTGGATCATTAAAACAAGGAGTCTGTTATAGAAGAAGAACGTAATTCATGGTTTGGAAGGCTAAAGTTCTCTCTTATTCTCAAAGCTTCTTTTCTTTAAGTTATGATTTTGATTCAAATTAAAAAATCAAAATAACACTGTAATTTCATCTACTCATCTCGGAGGTCTGCGCTAACACTTTTGTTTTTATGGTCCAGTTCTTTCCGTGTGCTGGCGTGGACGTGCAGCAGGTGGGCACAGAGATGCTTGCCACTTCTGTGAATGGCATCGGTGCTGTCTGCCGATTCCACAGGACAGGAAGCAGCTGCTGACGTCAGTCACTTGGATTGAAACCCCCGTTGACCATGCGCAAGACCTCAGACTAGTGTTTCAGGGACGTTATTTTTTCATCTGGAAAATGGGGTGATAATACCTGGGGTAAGAATTAGCAGTTAAAATGTATAGCATATAATATATCCTCACTAAAAGGTGGCTTTTATTTTTCCCTGGGAAAAATATTACTATTATTTTTATTATTGCTAATACTATAATAATTTTCATTTTCACCTGCTAGTCTGGATGGTTTCCCCATTTCTAGAGAACTATCTGGAATTGCAACTGAGATCAGAATTCACGTCAGAAGAGGCAGGAGAAGGCTGTTCCCTACTCTGGGGGGTTGGGAGAGTGCTGGAAAGAAGTTCCTCAAGTACCTCCTAGGCATGCTGGTTTCTTGGCCCCTGGAATCCTTCCTACCATCTTTTAGGTTAGCGCTGGAGTGACCTGCTTCACTCTGGGGCGGAAGCTGGGGAAGATGGTTAAGACCACCAGACTGTAAAATGTGAGACAGTATAGGGCATGTCTGTCTTATATGTGTTGCTCACGCAGGACCTGGTGTATGCATGGAATGAATGAATGAGGGTCAAGGTTATCGTCATCATCATTTTTCCTCTCAAACATGCTTAGGCTAAGGCTTTGCACAGCAAGTGATCTGTAACTGCTGGCTGCATGTATTTAAGTTGAATGGAAAATGTTTGCACTGGAATGGAAAGTAGAATTCATAAGAACTTGGTTGATGAGAGTTGGAAAGTCGAAGGGGGATTGGGGAAGAAAATAGAGAGATGCCTAGAACACAGGGGACCTTTTGGGTGGACACTTTGGGAAAGGCATCTGGGCCAGCCACACAGGAAACTGGAATGTGTGCCCCCTGCAGTACTTGGAAAGCCCCCGCACACATAAAAATTTTCACATCAATAAAAGCTGTCTGCCTTTTCTCCTGTTAATCTATTTTTGGTCAGTTTAATTTGCTGTTCTAGGTATGGAACCTAAGAGGGTAGAGGAAAAGGTTCTTCTCCCCTACAATCCCATATGCATATAAAATTTAACATGAGGTGGGAGATGTTACCCACTATAAGGTCTGGAGTATAGAGAATACACCAGGAAGAAAGAGGAGAAGGGTGGGGTGCTGTCTCAAGAGGAAGGTGGTAGCTGCAAGCAACTTGGAATCTGCAAAAGAGTGGGTGTGGTACGGATGAATGGTGCACAGTTGTGTAGGTGGGATGTGTGTGTGTGGTGCAGATGGACAGTACATATGCGCGAGTGTGTGTGTGTGAGTGCCTGTCTCACTCCTGTCTCAACAGGGGTTACAGATGCGTGGGTGTGTGTGCACATTGTGATGCAGATGTGTGTGCACACAAGGGTCTGTGCATGTAAGTATGTGGTGAAGGTGTGTGGTGTGTGTGTGTCTGTTGGGTAGTGCAGGGGTTAGTGTGTCTGGGGCACATATACACAGATTGTGTGTGTGTGTGTGTGTGTGTGTGTGTGTGTGTGTGTGGTGGGTGTGCATGTGGTGCCTGTGGAAGTGCAAGTGTGTGGTGCAGGTATGTGGTGTGCAGGTGTGTGCAGGCATGTCTCGTTTAGAGGTGTTCCCTTTGCTGCAGACATCAGGTGGAAACATCGTATACTGGATGGCATGCTTCTCAAGTGTGGTCTCTACACCCAGAAACAGCAGCAACTCCAAGGAACTTACTAAAAATGCAAAATCTCAGCCCCCAGCTGAGACCCACCAAATCAGGGATTCTGAGGGTGGAGCAACCTTGGGTTTCACAAGCCCTCCGGGGGACTCTGATGTCAGCCCACGCCTGAGCACCAGTGCCTCTTATCTGTGTCCTGCTTGCTTCCAGCTTTCTCTTCATCCCCACAGAGGGTATATTTCTATTCTTCCCTCCTAGTGATGACATCTGGGCAGAGACTCCCAACCTGATAGAGGAAGACTGGAAATTGGGAGGCTGGAAGCTGGATGCTCTGTGCTAGCGGCATTTGAATATATCATCTTTCCCCTAAGATGGAACATCCATCACTTTTGAACTGCTGAGCACTAACTTTTACTTAATTGGATGATAATAGAAGGTTTCATCAGATAGCTTTTGGACTTAGACGATAGCTACTTTCTTTATTTGTAAGAATTTTCCCAATGAATAATTGTTCCCGAGAATTTAGTTCAATTGTAGTGCAGGGGATGTGCTCTATGTCGCTGGACTGTATCAGTGTGTCTGCAGGTGGTGGCTCTACTACAAAGCACTTTCACAAAGTGGCAGAATTCTTGTGAGTATGGAGTCTCCCACCTGGGTTTGGATTCTGCCCATGTGGAACGAGGCCAGTTTTTAACTTCTCTGTCCTTCACTTTCTTAGCCATCAACAAGGAGGACCATAGTACCCACGCCTGTGAAGTCCTCTGGGAATCAACTGATAGTGTGTGTAAAGAAAAGCACATAGCCTGAGAGCCACAGTGTGGAGATCAGGAATGTGGGTGAACTGAAATATTAAATGGGAATATTTGTAATGTAGTATGGAGGATTATTTTGCATTATTATCCAGCAAATAATAGCTAAGTAAAAATAAAAGTGAGTGCGTGTCTACTGTAGAGCACAGGGAACTATATGCAATATCCTGTAATAAACCATAATGGAAAAGGGGATTAAAACGAAGAATATATAATATATTCATATATATATATATATAAAACTGAATATGTATATTACTGAATCACTTTGCTGTACAGCAGAATTTAACATTGTAAATCAACTATACTTCAATAAAATAAATTTTAAAAAATGAGTGTGTGTGAATGTGCCAAGATGCTGTTGCTGCCAGCTTCGCTTCCTGGTTCCTGGCGGGGCTTCTGTGTGTTTCACCAATGACTTGGCCACAGGGGAAGCTTTTCCAGAGATTTCCCTCCCCAGGGAGCATGGTCCATTTACTCCGGAGACACCAATTTGAATTTGAGGGCCCCATTATTGGACTTCATTTGCAACCTAGTGCCTCTTGTGACACTCCTGCCCCCATTCTGTTGCCCATCACTCATCCCATTGCTGGCTCATTGTTCAGTGATTTCCGTGAAGAGTACAAATGACCTTACATCAAAATTGCAATGAGTTATAGCTATACAATAGGATATTATTCAGCCTAGAAAAGGAGGGAAATTCACAGGCTCTAACATGAATAAACCTTGAAAACATTACCTTAAGTGAAATAAACCAGACACAAAAGGCCACATATTGTATAATTCCAAAGAATTGTATAATATGTGGTACAATTCTTGGTACAATTCTTCTATCTAGAATTGTCAAATTCATAGAGACAGAAAGTGGAATGGTGGTTATTAGTGTTTAACGGGGTACAGAATTTCAGTTTGGGATGATGAAAAATGTTCTGGAGATGGATGGTGGTAATGGTTGCACAGCAATGTGAATGCACTTAATACCACTGAACTGTAAACTGAAAAATAATTAAAATGGTAAATTTTATGTTATATATTTTACCACAATAAAAAATTACAGTGAGGTGAATTCTCTCTATACTACAGACCTTATAGTTGGGGATATCTCCTACCCAAAGTTAAATTTCATGTGCATATGGGATTGTAGAAGAGGAAAACCTTTTCCTCTACCCTCTTAGGTTCTGTACCTAAGATTAGCCCAAATTAGACTGACAAAAAACAGATTAACAGGAGAAAAGGCATGCATATTTTCTTGATTTTAAAATTTTTACCAGTGGAGGGGCTTCACCAAAAAAAAAAAAAAAAAAAGTGAGAACTGAAAACAGCAGTTGGACTCCAGCATTTATATACCATTTTAACAAAGGGTGATACATTCTGGGAAAATGACCAGACAAAGGATAAGGGTTTTGGGGCTTCTGGGGGTGATAAACTTGGGAGGTAACTAGGAAATATAAGGTAAATGAGGGATTTTTAGTAAGGTTTGTAATGCAGACTCATCACAGTGTAGTCTCTGGTGATAAGAGTCTGCTCTCCTTTTCAAAATACTAGAGGGGACACACACATTTATGAATGGAACTTTATGTCACCCTTACCAAGAGAGAGGGTGCAGATTGATTTATGCAGAAAATGGGAAGACAGAGAGCACTTCGTGTGTCTGCCATTTCTCAATTGCCTTTAGCTCAAAATAATCCATATGCCAACGTGACATATTTTGGGGTGGCATATTCTGACTCCCTTCCTGATTAAAATGATCCAAAATAAGAGTGAGGCAGAAACCCTTACTATGAGTGGTTTTCAAATTTGCCAAATCCATATGCAACCAAGGTAGTCTGGAGGTCTAATCTTTGTTTTTAACATCTGATATTTTCATCAGTTAATCAAGGTTTATAGATACAGTACATACGTGTTACTTTGGTCTCCAATTGAGTTTTTTTTTTTTTTTTTAATGCCTATGGTAGATGAAGTGTGTCCATTCCAGAGCATCTCTTTGAGAATCTCACCTCAGGGGTGGGGCTACCAGAGTTGGAGGGGACAAGAGAGGGAGGGAGTGGTCCTCCTGTGTGCCAGGAACAGAGTGAAGCTTTGGGGAAATATCAGTGAGTAAGCGGGGGGGCACCTGTTTCTTATCATTGTAGAAATTATAGAGAAGATGAATGTTAAAACAAAAATATGACAAATAAATAAATCATGTCAAGTGTAACAAATGTTATTTACAAAAAAAAGCATAACAAATGCTATTTTTGAGTAATTTTTCCCTCTTTATTTAAAAAACTTAATTATAAAATTTATACTCATAGTAAAAACTTCAAACAGTAGAAGAAGGTGTACTTAAAAAGTCATTTTCTCACTCCCCAGTTCCACTCCAAGGAGTTTGGGTGTCATTCTAGAAGTGTACTCTCCATATAGAAGCATAAATATTTTTCATTAATAAAACTACAAATGGGATCACACTATACATATTCTTCTACAACATCTATTTTAAAAAACAATCATATTTCATAGATGTCCTTCCACATCAGCACACTCAGACCTGCTTCATTCTTTTTAAAGACTATATAATAGATTTAACCAATTGCTTATGGATGGACATTTTGATTGACTCCAGTAGTTTATACATAGTATCTTCACATACCAGCACATTGGATGGGAGTGGCTGAGTACTAGGAAATATTTCTCCTAAAAGTTTACAGTTTTCATCAACCAGAATAGTCTAAGATAAGAATAGACTTTTGAAAGCAGTATGGCTGGACTGGCAGGTGGACTTGAGAACAGGAGGACAGGACTCTAGGGGGCTGAAGAGCAGAGCAATCTTACTTTGTCTAGTGGTCACGGCAGACTTCTCCGAGGAAGACTTGGTGAAGCCAATACTTGAAGATTTACCTAGGGAGTGAGATGGCGCTGAGAGAAGAAGGACTGAGCTCTAGGCAGAAGGAATAGCATGCCCATCAGCCTTAAAAAAGTGCTGACATCATCCTCTGTAGGAACTGAGTGAGGTCTCTGAGAGTTACAGTGTGATGGGTGGGGGTGACATGTCAGGAAGGGAGGGACAAGGCAAATAGGGCGTGGTGGCCATGCTGAGGATGTGGACTTTCCCCCAGAGCAAAGAGAAGACACTGAAAGGTTTTACAGAGCAGCTACTTCAACACACTCATTTTGAGGAGGAATAAACTGAATTCCAAAGTCATTAAATGATTTCCTCAAGACACAGCTGGTTAGTGAAGAACTAGGGCAGAACCTGTCCTGCTCTCTGTCCACTCAAGGGTTCCCTTGGTCCTGTAGCATTGGCTTAACACAACTGGGGGAACTGGAGTGGACTTTGGAATAACAAAGAACCTTGGTAAAATTGTGGTTCTACCACACTATTAGTGAGAATTGGGGAAATTTATTTTATATCTCTGAGCCTCAGTTGTTTCATCTGTAAAATGGGAAGGGTGATCTTACCTTACAAGGTTCTTGTGGGAGAACACCATAATCACAACTAGCTGCTGGACAATCATTGACAGGAAGACACTGGAACTCACCAAAAAAGACACCCCACATCCAAAGATGAAGGAGAAGCCACAATGAAATGGTAGGAGGGCCATAATCACAGTAAAATCAAATCCCATAACTGCTGGGTGGATGACTCACAGACTGGAGAACACTTATACCACAGAAGTCCACCCACTGGAGTGAAGGTTCTGAGCCCCTTGTCAGACTTCCCAACCTGGGGGTCTGGAAATAGGAGGAGGAATTCTTAAAGAATCAGACTTTGAAGGCTGGTGGGATTTGATTGCAGGACTTCAACAGGACTGGGGAAAACAGAGACTCCACTCTAAGAGGGCACACACAAAGTAGTGTGTGCATTGGAACCCAGGGGAAGGAGCAGTGACCCCAGGGGAGACTGACTCAGACTTTCATGCTAGTGTTGGGGGTATCCTGCAGAGGCAGGGGGTGGCTGTGGCTCACCATGGGGACAAGGACACTGACAGCAGAAGTTCTGGGAAGTACTCCTTGGCTTGAGCCCTCCCAGAGTCTGCCATTAGCCCCACCAAAGAGCCCAGGTAGGCTCCAGTGTTGGGTTGTCTCAGGCCAGGGAACCAACAGGGAGGGAACCCAGCCCCACCCATCAGCAGACAAGTGGATTAAAGTTTTACTGAGCTCTGCCCACCAGAGCAACACTCAGCTCTACCCACCACCAGTCCCTCCCATCAGCAAACTTGCACAAGCCTCTTAGATAGCCTCTTCCACCAGAGGGCAGACAGCAGAAACAAGAAGACTACAATCCTGCAGCCTGTGGAACAAAAACCACATTCACAGAAAGACAGACAAGATAAAAAGGCAGAGGGCTTTGTACCAGATGAAGGAACAAGATAAAACCCCAGAAAAACAACTAATTGAAGTGGAGATAGGCAAACTTCCAGAAAAAGATTTCAGAATAAAGATAGTGAAAGTGATCCAGGACCTTGGAAAAAGAATGGAGGCAAAGATTGAGAAGATGCAAGAAATGTTTAACAAAGACCTAGAAGAATGAAAGAACAAACAAACAGAGATGAATAATACAATAACTGAAATGAAAACTACACTAGAAGGAATCAATAGCAGAATAACTGAGGCAGAAAAACGGATAAGTGACCTGGAAGACAGAATGGTGAAATTCACTGCTGTGGAACAGAATAAAGAAAAAAGAGTGAAAAGAAATGAAGACAGCCTAAGAGACTTCTGGGACAACATTAAATGCAACAACATTTGCATTATAGGGGTCCCAGAAGGAGAAAAGAGAGAGAAAGGACCACAGAAAATATTTGAAGAGATTATAGTTGAAAACTTCGATAACATGGGAAAGGAAATAGCCACCCAAGTCCAGGAAGCTCAGAGAGTTCTATAGAGGATAAACCCAAGGAGAAACATGCCAAGACACATAGTAATAAAATTGGCAAAAATTAAAGACAAAGAAAAATTATTGAAAGCAGCAAGGGAAAAATGACAAATAAAATACAAGGGAACTCCCATAAGGTTAACAGCTGATTTCTCAGCAGAAACTCTACAAACCAGAAGGGAGTGGCATGACATATTTAAAGTGATGAAAGGGAAGAACCTACAACCAAGATTACTCTACTCAGCATGGATCTCATTCAGATTCGATGGAGAAATCAAAAGCTTTACAGACAAGCAAAAGCTAAGAGAATTCAACACCACCAAACCAGCTATACAACAAATGCTAAAGGAAATTCTCTAAGTGGGAAACACAAGAGAAGAAATGGACCTACAAAAAACAAACACAAAACAATTAAGAAAATGGTCATAGGAACATACATATTGATAACTACCTTAAACATGAATGGATTAAACGCTCCAACCAAAAGACACAGGCTTGCTGAATGGATACAAAAACAAGACCCATCTATATGCTGTCTACCAGAGATCCACTTCAGATCTAGGGACACATACAGACTGAAAGTGAGGGGATGGAAAAAGATATTACATGTAAATGGAAAGCAAAAGAAAGCTGGAGTAGCAATACTCATACCAGATAAAATGGACTTTAAAATAATGTTACAAGAGACAAGGAAGGACACTACATAATGATCAAGGGATCAATCCAAGAAGAAGATATAACAATTATAAATATATATGCACCCAACATAGGATCACCTCAATACATAAGGCAACTGCTAACAGCTATAAAAGAGGAAATCGACAGTACCACAATGATAGTGGGGGACTTTAACACCTCACTTACACCAATGGACAGGTCATCCAAAATGAAAGTAAATTAGAAAACAGAAGCTTTAAATGACACAATAGACCAGATAGAGTTAATTGATATTTATAGGACATTCCATCCAAAAACAGCAGATTATACATTCTTCTCAAGTATGCATGGAACATTCTACAGGATAGATCACATCTTGGGTCACAAATCAAGTCTCATTAAATTTAAGAAAATTAAAATCATATCAAGCATCTTTTCTGACCACAACGCTATGAGATTAGAAACGAATTACAGGGAAAAAAAACACAAACAAATGGAGGTTAAACAATACGTTACTAATAACCAAGAGATCACTGAGGAAATCAAAAAATACCTAGAGAAAAATGACATTGAAAACACGACGATCCAAAACCTATGGGATGCAGCAAAAGCAGTTCTAAGAGGGAAGTTTATAGCTATACAAGCCTACCTCAAGAAACAAGAAAAATCTCAAATAAACACTCTAACCTTACACCTGAAGGAACTAGAGAAAGAAGAACAAAACCCAAACTTAGTGGAAGGAAAGAAATCATAAAGATCAGAGCAGAAATAAATGAAATAGAAACAAAGAAAACAATAGCAAAGATCAATAAAACTAAAAGCTGGTTCTTTGAGAAGTTAAACAAAATTGATAAACCATTAGCCATACTCATCCAGGAAAAGAGGGAGAGGACTCAAATCAATAAAATTAGAAATGAAAAAGGAGAAGTTACAACAGATACCACAGAAATACAAAGCATCCTAAGAGACTACTACAAGCAACTCTATGCCAATAAAATGGACAACCTGGAAGAAATGGAAAAATTCTTAGAAAGATATAACCTTCCAAGACACCAGGAAGAAATAGAAACTATGAACAGACCAATCACAAGTAATGAAATTGAGGCTGTGAATAAAAATCTTCCAACAAAAAAAAGTCCAGGACCAGATGGCTTCACTGGTGAATTCTATCAAACATTTACAGAAGAGCTAACACCCATCCTTCTCAAACTCTTTCAAAAAATTGTGGAGGAAGAAATACTCCCAAACTCATTCTACGAGGCCACCATCATCCTGATACCAAAACCAGACAAAGATACTACAAAAAAAAGAAAACTACAGACCAATATCAATGATAAATATAGATGCAAAAATCCTCAACAAAATACTAGCAAACAGAATCCAACAACATATTAAAAGGATCATACACCATGATCAAGTGGGATTAATCCCAGGGATGCAAGGATTCTTCAATATATGTAAATCAATCAATGTGATACACCATATTAACAAACTGAAGAATAAAAACCATATGATCGGGCTTCCCTGGTGGTGCAGTGGTTGAGAGTCCGCCTGCTGATGCAGGGGATGCGGGTTCGTGCCCCGGTCCAGGAGGACCCCACATGCCACGGAACGGCTGAGCCCATGAGCCATGGCCACTGAGCCTGTGTGTCCGGAGCCTGTGCTCCGTAACGGGAGAGGTCACAACAGTGAGAGGCCCAAGCACCGCAAAAAAAACCAAAACCAAAACAAAACCAAAAACATATGATCATCTCAATAGGTGCAGAAAAAGCTTTCAACAAAATTCAACACCCATTTATGATAAAAATTCTCCAGAAAGTGGCCATAGACGGAACCTACCTCAACATCACAAAGGCCATATATGACAAACCCACAGCAAACATCATCCTCAATGGTGAAAAACTGAAAGCATTTCCTCTAAGATCAGGAACAAAACAAGGATGTCCACTCTCACTACTATTATTCAACATAGTTTTGGAAGTCCTAGCCATGGCAATTAGAGAAGAAAAAGAAATAAAAGGAATCCAAATCAGAAAAGAAGAAATAAAACTGTCACTGTTTGCAGATGACATGATACTATACACAGAGAATCCTAAAGATGCCACCAGAAAACTACTAGAGCTAATCAATGAATTTGGTAAAGTTGCAGGATACAAAATTAATGCACAGAAATCTCTTGCATTCCTATATGTTAATTATGAAAAATCTGAAAGGGAAATTAAGGAAACACTCCCATTTACCACTGCAACAAAAAGAATAAAATACCTAGGAATAAACCTACCTAAGGAGACAAAAGACCTGTATGCAGAAAACTATAAGACACTGATGAAAGAAACTAAAGATGATACAAACAGTTGGAGAGATATACCATGTTCTTGGATTGGAAGAATCAACATTGTGAAAATGACCCTACTACCCAAAGCAATCTGCAGATTCAATACAATCCCTATCAAACTACCAATGGCATTTTTCACGGAACTAGAACAAAAAATTTCACAATTTGTATGGAAACACAAAAGACCCCGAATAGCCAAAGCAATCTTGAGAAAGAAAAACGGAGCTGGAGGAATCAGGCTCCCTGACTTCATACTATACTACAAAGCTACAGTAATCAAGACAGTATGGTGCTGACACAAAAACAAAAATATAGATCAATGCAACAGGATAGAAAACCCAGAGATAAGCCCATGCCCATATGGTCACCTTATCTTTGACAAACGAGGCAAGAACATACAATGGAGAAAAGATAGCCTCTTCAATAAGTGGTGCTGGGAAAAATGGACAACTACATGTAAAAGAATGAAATTAGAACACTCCCTAACACCATATACAAAAATAAACTCAAAATGAATTAGAGACCTAAATGTAAGACAGGACACTATATAACTCTTAGAGGAAAACATAGGAAGAACACACTTTGACATAAATCACAGCAAGATCTTTTTTGATCCACCTCCTAGAGTAATGGAAATAAAAACAAAAATAAACAAATGGGACCTAATGAAACTTCAAAGCTTTTGCACAGCAAAGGAAACCATAAACAAGATGAAAGACAACTGTCAGAATGAGAGAAAATATTTGCAAGTGAATCAAAGGACAAAGGATTAATTTCCAAAATATATGAACAGCTCATGCAGCTCAATATTAAAGAAACAAACAACCCAATCCAAAAATAGGCAGAAGACCTAAATAGACATTTCTCCAAAGAGGACATACAGATGGCCAAGAAGCACATGAAAAGCTGCCCAACATCACTAATTATTAGAGAAATGCAAATCAAACTACAATGAGGTATCACCTCACAGCAGTTAGAATGGGCATCATCAGAAAATGTACAAACAACAAATGCTGGAGAGGGTGTGGAGAAAAGGGAACCCTCTTGCACTATTGGTGGTAATATAAATTGATACAGCCACTATGGAGAACAGTATGGAGGTTCCTTAAAAAACTAAAAATAGAATTACCATATGATCCAGCAATCCCACTACTGGGCATATACCCAGAGAAAACCATAATTCAAAAAGACACATGTACCCCAATGTTCATTGCAGCACTATTTACAATAGCCAGGTTATGGAAACAACCTAAATGCTCATTGACAGACAAATGGATAAAGAAGATATGGTATATATACACAATGGAATATTACTCAGCCATAAAAAGGAACAAAATTGGGTCATTTGTTGAGACGTGGATGGATCTAGGGATCCATCATTCAGAGTGAAGTAAGTTAGAAAGAGAAAAACAAATATCGTTTATTAACGCATATATGTGGAACCTAGAAAAATGGTACAGAAGAACCGGTTTGCAGGGCAGAAATAGAGACACAGATGTAGAGAACAAACGTATGGACACCACAGGGGGAAAGCGGCGGGGGTGGTGGTGTGATGAATTGGGCGATTGGGATTGACATGTATACACTGATGTGTATAAAATTGATGACTAATAAGAACCTGCTGTGTTAAAAAATAAATTAAATAAAATTCAAAAATTAAAAAAGAAAAAGAAGGTTGTTATGAAGACTAAATTAAGTAGTGTGTGTCAATCACCCAGTACAATGCTCACTGCACTGTTACTGATCAATTGTGTCAATTACCCCTTTGCACACCTCTTTTGCTTGGTGACAAATGAACTTCTTCCAGCTTTAATTACTAGATTGATGGGATTATTGTTATGGCTTTCTAATTCCTTGTAGGGCAGTCCCGTGACTGCTTTCCTGGGAAAGAATTCAAAGAAAACTGGAAGTTTCTCTATCACACACAGAGGTTCCAGTTTGGGGCAGGGTTTGTTTAAAAACCTTCAATAAAAGTTCTCTGTCTTCTGTGAGATACGTGATGTTATTTTCCGCTGCAGCGTAGAACCCAGCTCTGCTGCTGGCTGTACCATTTGGGACAAGTGACTTAACCTCTCTGATACCCTGTTTCTTCCTCTGAAAAGCAGGTGTGCAGTGATGATAATTTGCCACGGTGAATGTAAAGCACCTACAAAACGTCCGGCATGCGACAGGAGCAGGCAAATATCGAAGGCTCCTCTCTCTCCTCAGCCTTGGTATCAGGTCTGCCTTTGGAGACAACACCCACCGTGGGAGTGTCTTGGGGTTTTCTGATCTGCGTTTGGCATAATGTGGAAGCAGGATTTCCCCAGCTTTTCCCACCCATGTCTGCCAGCTCCAGTGCAGTTTTTCCCTCAACCTTATGAATGTAGATCAGGTCCCTGGAAGGCAACTGGCAACCTCTTACCTAATCTCTTGATTTTGCGGCTGAAGGAACTGAAACGCAGAGAGTCAAGTGATACGTGTAGATTACACATCTAGCTCAGTAAGAGGGCTGAGCTAAGAATGCACTTCTCCAACTCTTTAAGCCAATGGCCCTTTACTTTCCTGCTCTTCCACTGGGTCTCATGGAAGTGGATAAAAAGAACATTCTCTTCATTTCAAGCAGCTGGATGGCCCTACCTTGAGCAAGACACCACTTCTCCCTGTGTTAGTTTCCTTATCTGTAAAATGAGGGTAACACTTGACTAAGAACAGTTGAGGTTACAAGAAGTGAGGGTCAGGCATAACTATTTCCATTGTCAGTTCTCCTGTTCAATAAGTTAAGGCAATTCTCCTCTGTCTAGTTTTCTTTCCAGTTCTTCTACTTCTCTATTATTTCCAAGTCAAATTTAGATCTAAATGCCTGAGAGCTATAAATCAATGGCCTTACAAATTTTCATTGAGGCTCCTCTCAAGTACTGACAGCTTTATTTTGGCTCCCCGTGTAAAGGTCTTTCTTAGTAAATGTTCTAATTGTTTTTGAAGTTTGAAAATACTCTCTGCTGTAGAGGGTGTGGGAAAACAGACCTTCTTATACACTGCTGGTGGAAATGCTAATGGCATGGCCCCTACGGAGAGAATTTAGCAATATTATGTATCTATACTTTTTAACCAAACAGTTCCACTTCTAGGAATCTGTTCCAAGGAGAAGTTAGTAAACTATGAAAAAATGAACACAAAAGCCTATTCATGTGACACAAATCACAGTAGAGAAAGACTGGCAATAACTTAAATGTTCATCAGAGGGGCACTAGTTGAATAAACCATGCTATATCCACAGAATAGAGTATTGTATAGCTGCTAACAGAGATAAAAGAGTAACTTATACATTGCTGTGGAGTGATCTCTAGGAAATATTGCTAAGTGCAAAAAGCAAGGTGAAGAATATATGATATGGTACCTTTCTCTAAGAAAAGGGATAATTTATTTAATATTTCATACATTAAAAACAATAGGACAAAAAACAATAATTATTAAAAATGGTTAGTTATAGGAGAAGGGGGAAACAGATTGGAAGCAACAGTTTTGGAAGCTAGATTTTTCTTAATGTACCTTGTTTTGTACATTTTGCAACACAAAAATATTTTACAAAATTATAAAATAAAATGTAAAGAAAGAAATCCCTTAATTCAAAGGTAAAACTAAATAAACCAAGCTGAGTATTAACAATATGGAAAGGAATTATTTCAAATGGTTTTAACCTTCATTTATTTGGATGCATATCTGCAGTTGGATATATCCTAAGACAAAAAGAACTACAAAAAAATCTTAAATTACTTTCAGTACTTATATTGTTAGTAATATGTTGGTAGGGTTATTCTGAAACTTTTTATCCATAAATTAGCATAAAATACATAATATTATATTAATGTCATAAAGAACTAAGTTTTTTTGACATAAGAGAAAAAGAGAATCAGATGGAAAAATCAAATAAAATTATGTAAAATCCTATAACCCAAAACTTGAGTTGGAAATATTTGTATGAAATCTGAAGTATTTCTCTTAAATATATTTTCTGACTGTGTCTACTGAAAAGGGCTTAGAGTCATAACCAGTACAGAAGTAAGAAGCTCCTAGCATTCATACCATAGTCTCCAAACACCTTTCCTGGTAAAAGGAACTAGGGCATCTAAGAATAATTGGTTGGGTCCAGTCCAGGGGAGGTGGGGGGGAGCTCAAGATGAGCTTGTGACATCTTGTCACACCAGAAAGCAAGGAAGCTGCCAAAGACCATGGGACTGGGACAAAAGATTCAAAGGCAGAGGAGCAAACAGTCAAAGGCTCTTACTAGCCAAAGATAAAACAACCATGTCCAAAGATGGCTGACAAAAGAACAGTATCACAAAGTATTGAAACACAGAGGATCTGTTAAAATCCATGCTTTCATAACAATATTCAAACAGCATATGTGCTCCCTTTGTAGGATGCTAGAGAACCAACTCATTATTCCGAAAACTGACAAATAAAGGAATAGATTCAAGCATTTAACTTCCCTTTCTGTATAGGGCTGTATCTAGTGATAATGAAAGAGTTGAGAAAGCAAAGTTCTTCTTTTCTTAGAATAATTCCAGTTAATAAATGAAGAAACAATTAGGAGTTAGCATACCACCACTTTGCAACCCCTATTGAAATAATGGACCTCTGAAACCAGTGCAGGATTGCAAGTGTTAGTGTAACCTTTCTCACGGGTATTAGTTTTGTGATTGCTATCAATAATTGTGAAACGAAAAGCCGTTGTCTTCTACTATGGAAATTACAGGGAACAAGAGGAGGTGGTAGGTTTGGGGCTGGGAGACCTACCCATTGCATCAATCTATTTATCTTCTGCAACTATCTGTGAAGCTGCAGCTCATGCCAAGTCAGAGGTATGGAAATTCTAAGATGTATCCCTGGCTTCTGGGAAGGCAGCAGTTGTGGGTAGTTGTCTAGCTTTTGTTCCTATGATAAGGTCCTAATTCCTGGATGTCTTCTCAAGTGTCTCATAGCTGCACCGAGAAGGAAGAGTTCCATGGTTGCTAGTGGTCTAAAATAAAACCACTCTTATTAAGTCTTAACATTAGTGAAATTAACTTGGAGATATTTTACAACCTTGTGTCACTCATCTGGTGATCAGGAATAGACAAGGTTTTCTCAATATTGTAGGAAAAACCTCTTTTCTCTGAAAAACTCTGTTCCTTTTATGGTCATTTGACCAAACAAAGACAGCCTTGAGTTTTCAGTGCCATTCTGTGCAACTTTCCCCCTTATCCATCACTCTGCAAAAAATCTTCTAAATCATCATCTTAAGAGCATATGGTGCATTAGGGAGCTCAGAGCTGACACTGGTCCAGAACATCTGGCTTCAAGAATGCTAACCCGACTGTCGCCACCAGCTCAGCTACTCAGCGCTTGGTGCTGGGCATGCTCCTTTTAGATGAATGAGCCAAAAGATGTTATTATAACCATCTTGCTTTCTCTCAAAACTTCAGGAACAAATTGGGTACATGATTTTCCCACCCACAGTCCTCCATAATCGTCCTTTTCTGCCTATTTTTATTTTTCAGAGACTTCTAGGAGACTTAACAGGGTGGCTTCTTAAACTTGATCTTAATAGCAGCTGGGAAAAAAGATGAGTAGATGCTGGATGTGGGGAACCACTTTGTTTTCTGCCAGATTGTATTTCTGTTGTTGTAATAGAGAGAAAATTAGCTGTCTACTTGTTCCAATGATTTTAGAATGTTGCATGGGAACTAAAGGCTGGGTCTTTCAAGATTTTTTTTTCCTTTAAAATATTTTGTTTTGTTCTGAAAATCCACAGTTAATTGATGGTATTATCATTGTGCTACTTAATACAAAAATAAACATCGAAAGAAAGACATTTTTGTGGCTTATTACTCTTTTACATTTTTTCTCAATTTTATTTTATTGCTTTTTGAACACATGTTTGAATTCTTTCCTTTTCTATGAATGTTATGTGCATTTTACCTCAGTCATTGGCCACGGTCATTTATTGTTTCCCATGTGAGTGAAATCATTAGACCTTAGAGATTCTGTTTGTTTTCATTTTGTCCTTAAAAGGTAAAAGCTTGTTTTTGAACTGTATAATAGTCTCTACATTTTATTAATTTAAGATTTCTTACTTGTAAACGTCATTAACAATGAAAGTACTTGAGAATATTGGAAGATATCTATTTGGATGTTGTAGTCTCTGATCATTCATTTTTGGTGAGGGGGAGAGAGGCTGCCTTGTTACAGATGTGTTCACACAACAGTATGAGCTAAAAAAAGATATGTGAAAAGTCTCATCAGCAGCTGCAACAGTGTGTTTTAGGGTGGAGGTTTGCTTGAGAGAATTTAGAATGATTAGAAATAGAAAGATCCTGGAGATCTGATGATGGCTTGGGTGCCTGTGTGAAATGAGTTTGTCTATTGTGATGTGGGGAAAGGGAGCAGAGTGTAATGAGAACAGGGTTCAATATTCCACGTCAATCACTTGCGGGATAGATGATGTTGGGCAAGCTGCTTCACCTCTCTAGACCTCAGTTTCTTCATCAGTAAAATGGGACAATAATAGTACCCACTTGATTGGGTTATTATACTATTAATTGAATCTGTAGTTAGTTATCTGCCTGTGCCTGAAACAAGTGAGTGCCATCTAAGTGTTTGGTGAATAAATTAAAATAAAATATTATGTTTCAGAAATGGAAACCCTATTTGATCATAAACACAAGCATGGAGTTAATTGCTCTGTATTTAAGACACAAAACAAACAAAGAATCACCTTCTTACCTAGGAAGAATCTAACCAAAACTGCTAGGTTATGAGAATGTCAGATTGAATAAATTTTATAAACCATTCAACTTCCTTAGGGCAGCCTGGAGTAAGGGTAGAAAGGGCATGGGGAGACCTCTCAGAGATTCACTGAGTCACTGCCTAGTCTTCAACAGAGGGAAAAATTAACAGTTAATATACTGGGTGTGGGTGGGTGGATCACAAATTTAGCTGAGAGGCACCCCGCTTTTGCCCCAGTAAGCTACAAATGTTTCCTCTGGTTGTGAGCAGCCTTCATGTCACAGGAAGTAGGAATGTTCCAAATTAGCACTTAACAGCCTGAGTTCTGGTGAGATCAAATAGATGAGCTCTGGTCTCAGGCACGTGGGAGAAACAGATTAATCTTATATACAAAGAAAGCAAGGAAGGAAAGAAGGTAAAAAAAATAGAAAGACAAAGAGGAAGCATGGAAGGAAGAAAAGAAGGATAGAAGGAAGGAAGAAAAGGAAAGGGAAAGAAAGAAAGAAAGAAAGAAAGAAAGAAAGAAAGAAAGAAAGAAAGAAAGAAAAGTAAAAACAGAAAGAGAGTGAGAAAGAGAGCAAGAAAGAGGAAAGAAAGAAAGAAAAAGAAAGAGAGAGAGGGAGGGAGGGAAGGAGGAAGAAAAGGAGAAAATGAACTAAATACAAGTCACTAAGGAGAGAAAAGTTTATTGTTTTATTAGTGAGGTTAATCAAAGTCTATTAGGAAAACCTTCATTCAGAAGGGATCTTTTGTCTTTAAAAATTATTTTTCAAAAAATGGAGGCGAAGGAGAGTAACTATTGTCTTCATTTGGCTTTCTGGCGTTAAAATGTTTCTTCTTTTTATTTCCAGTCGATGTGACGAGTTAACTATGAAAAGAGGGCAGAAGGAAGAACTTGAGGCAGTTCCGTGTGGACCTCATTTCTGATAAGCAGTAATTTAGAAGTGAACCAGACGAGCATAAGTGCTGGTTTATCCTCTTGTACAATTTTGAAGCCACAGAACTACAAACTCTGCTAGTTCCTAGAAACAGAACCTGCAGTTTTGAACCAGCAAACAAACTATAAACTATACCAGGTAAAGGAAAGGCACCAATTCTTGACACTGACTTGGTGGCAATTTTAACCAGAATGAGGAAGTGAGAATGTCAGGCATTGAAAAGGAGATTATCCTCCTTGGTTCTGATAAAAATGATTAATTTGAAAGTAACAATGTTAGAATCAGCGATTTTCATTTTCTTGAAGAAAACTATTATTTAGTGTAGCAGGATTTTAAACGTAATTTCTTTAAAAAGTTTTGAGTGTGTTTATGTAACTAAAAATGCTTTCAAGGATTTTGGAAATTGCCAGGATTCATTGACAAGTCCAACTCCTTGTGGACCTTTATCATTAGCCTGGTTTACAAATAAGCCATATGGAAATATTATATATTTTTTTAAAATCTAAAGACTGCAGTAGGGTTACCAGACAAAATATAGGATGCCCAGTTAAATGTGGAGTTCTGATAAATAAATAATTTGTTATTATAAGTATGTCCAAAATATTGCATGAGACATACAAAAAAATTATTCAATATTGATCTAAAATTTAAATTAAACCGAGTGTCCTGAATTTTTATTTGCTAAATCTGGCTACCCTACTTTGGAAAAATCAAGTAAGGTATTAGTTATTTAGCCCTTCAGAGAGTACATGCTCCATCCTCTTCCATTAACCCTCTCTTTGTGATGTGATCACTCTGCAAGGATTTCTTTTAACCTACTAATCACCGTTGTTCGTTCGGGTGGCACACCTGTGTATCACACTGCTTCTCAGACTGTGAGAAGTGGCTGCAAATCACTCAGGCACCGTGTTAAAATCCAAGTTCTGGTGGGGCAGGTCTGGGGTGGTGCCCGAGATCCTGCATTTTAACAACCGCCAGGTAATGCCTGGGCTGCTGGTCCACGCTTCAGTGAAGTATCTTGCCTTCAGTTCTCATTTCAACTAAACATGAACAAAACCATCATTTAAATGTTTTATTTACCCTTACTTCTTCCATTTTGTGAATTCTTTATTCTGTTTCTTTTTTTTTTTTTTTTAAGACAGAAAATGTCACATGTTATGCCTTTGGTTAATGGAAGTAAACTTTATTAGGCTGTGAGAAAGTTCTGGAAAAGCACATGTTCCAGGAATTGGTCATTAGATTGTTCATCCGTTCATATTTCTGGAAGAATCAGAAGTGTCATTAGAAAAATCACATGCTTGTACTTGGTTAACAGGCCATCCCAGGAGCCAAGTTCCAGAATGTGTCTGTTACTAAGCATGAAAAACCTGCTGGAAGTTATAGCTTTTTTTCATAACACTGAACTCTGTTAGGGGAAAGCATGTTGAAATGATTTCAACATCTGCATATAAAGACTCAAAAGTCCTTTGAAAATGAAAATCCCAGATTAACAGCTGAAGATATTCGTTGCCAGGTATTTTGAGCCTTCCAGTGGCAAAACCCAAATTAAGGAGGGGTGATGCTTGTCAATCAGGAGGGGGCTCACGTCTAAGTCCCATCACCTGGCCACCAAGGAGAGGGCTTTGTGCCTTCCCTGGGTGCAAACAGTGATGGATTTTCCCGTGTTGGAAGCCTCCTGTCTGCTCCTGACCCCCTGCAGCTACTCTGCTGAGAGTCAGGCGGCAAGGGATGTGTTGACAGGCTGTGAGTCTGCTTCTTCTCCTGGTGTCTGATGTGGCTTCTGTGTCAGACATGGGGCAGACAGGGAGGGGGAGGAAGCTTGCTAGGAGGGGCAGGAGGACGGGAAAAACTGCTAGACAACTTTTCTGGCAGAAGCTTAACTGTTTAAACTTTTGCTGTCAGAGGGAATTTTAAGAAATGGTGTCCGCTAAAGAATGAGTTGAAAATGTGTTTCCTTTGAGAAAATTGAATGCCATCTCTTTAGAGACTCCTTAGGCTGGAGGTGTAGATGGTTTGATTTTGCCTTTTGGGAATCCCCCAAGACCTAAGAATAAGGGTCTTCTCTTGCATTCTTTTGAAGGCATAGAAACTCATGGAATAGGTGAAAATATGCAAAAGAGGAGGTTAAAAAATCATCTCCAAAGTTAGATACTAGTATTAGATCAATGATCATTTCCTGATTTTGCTAATTGCACTGAACTTATGCAAGAGAATATCCGTCTTCTTAGGAAATACGCACAGAAATATTTGATAAAGCGGTATCTTGTCTGCAACTTATATGATTCTTAACATAGAAATTGACAAAACAAAAATGATAAAATGTTGAGAGTTGGGAAATCTAGTGATGGTATAAAGGAGTCCTTTGCACTGTTTTTGTAATTTTTTCCCTAAGTTTGCAATTATATCAAAATGAAAAGTTTTACTAAAAAGATCTCCTTAGAATGATGCTGCCTAACCCAGCCCCTTGCACTGGCTCCTCCCTTGAATTCCTGGAGCATGAACTTGTTTTGCAGTTAGAGCTGAGCCTGGCTGTCCCTTGGGGACATCCCCAAGGCTTTGCGTCATTGTTCCCCTGCTGACTGGTAAGGCCTGGGGGTAGGGGCTATCTCTTGGGGTCTTAGAACTGAACACAAACTGCTTTAGACAGTAAACATTCATTTTTCTGATGATGCTCGACCAACCTTTCTTTTAGTTGTGATTGGCTGATGGAAAGCAGAAATTTCTAGGCAAGGTATGGCTAACAGCATTATCTAAATTCATGTGTGTGTGTGTGTGTGTGTGTGTGTGTGTGTGTGTGTACCCCAGGCCAGCCCCCTCCATTTCAGGGTAGGGTTCATTCACACATCTCTTTATGGAGGCTCAGTGCTAGAATGTATATAATTCCTGCGTGGAGAACAAAGCATCCTTAAAGCAGTTTCATTCCCTAAACTCATCTCTGAACCACAAAGAGGATAAGAAACACATTAGTATGCAATTTAAAGGGCAAAAAAGGAATTAACACCCAGTTTTTACCAGTTTGATACCTTTCCATGATCCCAAGCAAGATACCTTTTTTCCTCTTTTCTCAGTAAGAAAATTCTCAAAAGTTCTTGGTTTTAGTCCCCACCTTATTTATCATTTTTTTTCCTTTAAATGCTAAGCTTAAAAATTTTATAGTCTGTAATATTAGTTACTTAAAACAGTCTTTTTTTTTTTTTTTTGTGATACGCGGGCCTCTCACTGTTGTGGCCTCTCCCGTTGCGGAGCACAGGCTCCGGACGCGCAGGCTCAGCGGCCATGGCTCACGGGCCCAGCCGCTCCATGGCATGTGGGATCCTCCCGGACCCGGGTACGAACCCGTGTCCCCTTCATCGGCAGGCGGACTCTCAACCACTGAGCCACCAGGGAAGCCCTAAAACAATCTTTTAAAGGACTCCCCAAGCACATTTCCTTGGATACTCAAGTAGTTTTTTTTTCCTGTCTCACTAAAATTGAGGTGGCCAAAATCAATCATCTTTGGGAATTTTTAACCTTAGAGATCTCTAAGAGCATATAAACTCTCCAGTATCAATGGCTATCCTTTCTTTGGGGTAGAACATTTTCATTTGGTTTAGAGTTGACTTTTTAAAAATTGCTAGAGAGTTTATTCAGATAATTCAATTTTTCCTTTTAGAACTTTTTTTTTTTTAAAAAGAATAATGGTTCATCATTCTGCATTAGCACTGGATAACTGCTATCACTTATATCTGTATTGAATTATGATTGGTCACAATGTTTTAAAATGCTCTGTCTAGCCGTTCAGAGATTTACCATGAAGTCTTAGTCAACCTTGGTTCTCACCAAGAGAGAGCCCCATCTGCAGTTCCATATCTCCTTTCGAGAGACGTGAGGGCAGGGCTGCCTTTAAGTGCTGCCTCAGAGCCTTCCTATTAGAAAACAAGATGTACATTGGGAAGCAGGGGAGGAGGGGGAGGGGCTGGAGGTTCTGGGAGCTCTAAGTAGCTCTCTGAGTGAGAATAATTAGTGACGTAAGTGTATTCTTGAAAATGAACTGCTTTGGGGCCAGCACCAACATCCCAGCTAAAATCTCCATAAAGAGTTCCGCAGTTCTGAGAAGTCATCTTCAGAGACAATACTTATTGGAATTCGTGGATAGTGTTTTATTTTGTACTCTCTGAAATTAGCTAATGTTCTGGTCACTTCAGAGCCTTTAAAAAATGGCCCCAGTCCCAGGGCTTTCATAGGGGGGAAGTCTAGCAGTGGGTATGCTGCAGTTGTGTGGCTACTATGATTATTTACTTTAAGTCAACGTCACCATCAGAATCTATTCTTTTTTTTCCCTAACGTGGGCATAACATTTGCCTTTTTTTCTTTATTGTCAAGAAATAGCAATGCTTTCAACATAGCAACAGTGCTCACATACACAATATAAATTTTTAGCCTTGATTTTAAAACATGTAATTTAACGTTTTTTAAAAAAAGCATTTTTTAATCTGATTATTTAATTGATCGAATTTCATTTTAAAAGACTGGGAGGGTAGAAAGATGACTGGTGTTTTCTAATAATGTTGACACGGACGTCATCACAGTATTGTCGATACTGCTTTTATTTGTTTACATATAGGAAATATACTGTATAGCTCAAGGAAAATAAATTTAGATGGGATGGATTTCTAGGTTTTGAGAAAATTATACAATATTTTGCTGAAATACTGACACGAAGTTTTAATACAGTCTGGATCTTTTATTTTAATTATATTTAACGACAGTATTTTATAAAATATCATGAAGCTTGACAAATTCTTCAAAATATTACAATGATTTGGCACTTGATATAGAAAGAGCTTCCAGTGATTTCAGTATGTAGAAAATGAACATGTGTTACTAATTACATCTACTGAAAGTTTTCAGTGGCCTTCTAAACAAGCTGAAATAGCCCTGTGATTTATGATTGCTAGATCTAAAATCTTT
The DNA here is from genome assembly GCF_011762595.2 of Tursiops truncatus. Classification (NCBI taxonomy): domain Eukaryota; kingdom Metazoa; phylum Chordata; class Mammalia; order Artiodactyla; family Delphinidae; genus Tursiops; species Tursiops truncatus. Next base: position 134,395,610 of record NC_047037.1, on the reverse strand, counting down.
ACAAATCAGTCTATAAGGTACTACATTCAAAGCAATTCTAAAATGCTTCTTTATCCCACTACTAGGCATATACCCAGAGAAAACCATAATTCAAAATGACATATGCACCCCAATGTTCATTGCAACACTATTTACAATAGCCACGTAATGGAAGCTACCTAAATGCCCATTGACAGACGAATAGATAAAGAAGATATGGTACACATATACAATGGAATATTACTCAGCCATAAAAAGGAATGAAATTGGGTTATTTGTAGAGACGTGGATGGACCTAGAGAGTGAAGTCAGTCAGAAAGAGAAAAACAAATATCATATATTAACGCATATATGTGGTATTTAGAAAAATGGTACAGATGAACTGGTTTGCAAGGCAGAAATAGAGACACAGATGTAGAGAACAAAAGTATGGACACCAAGGGGGGAAAGCAGGGGTGGGAGTGGGGGTGTGATGAATTGAGAGATTGGGATTGACAGATATACACTAATTTGTATAAAATAGATAACTAATAAGAACTGCTGTATAAAATGAAATGAAATGAAATGAAATGAAATAAAATAAAATGCTTCTTTAAACCCTCCCAACTAATCAATACAATCATTTTGAATATCACTATATTAATTTATTTTAAATATTATTATGTTAATTCATACTTTACTACAAGTTCAATACCTTATTATAAATTGACTGGCAGATGAAGAGAACCTGTAAATACATGCTGCACACAGTTGAAAATATGTCTCTCTAAAATTCATATGTTGAATCTCTAACTTTTGATGTGATGGTATTAGGTGTGTGGTGCCTTTGGGAGGTGATTAGGTCATGAGGGTGGAGCCCTCATAAATGGGATTAGAGTCTTATAAGAAGATACATGATACAGATGACCTCTTTCTGCACCATGTGAGGATACAGCAAAAAAGTGGCCATCTGCAAAGCAGGAAAAGGCCCCACCAGACACTGGATCTGCTGGCACCTTGATGGACTTCTCAACCTCCAGAACGGTGAGACATACAGTTGTCCAAGGCCCCCAGTCTATGGTATTTTTTAGGGCAGCCCGAGCAGACTGATAGGTGATGAGTAGGCAAAGCCAACAGATGTCCACTTGGTCAGTAGAAGTTTGGTCACTATTTACTTAACATTTGCTGACCACCAATAAATGCACATGTTTTAAAGATTTTTTTTTTTGAGCATTTCTAGTGAGTGCACTTTGGAGTATCAATGACATTTTCCTTTTCTGAACTAGAAACACAGAGGTGAAAGGAATTGTCTGGGCAAAGCTGAATCTCCAGCCAAAACGAGACTAATTTTGTAAGGTCGCTTTGGGTTCTCTGTCTCTGAGGACTGCATGCCTCCTATGAGCTCTTAGTGTTGAAAAATTCAACACCTCGCCTTATTCAGCCATTATTGCTTCTAATCTTGAGATCTTGCCCTGCTTACCAAGAAAGGTCCTTTAGAGTGGAAACCATGTATTGAGTTTCTTTATTCTCCGTTACACACTGCTTGGCATACAAAAGACATCAAATAAACTCTTGGTTACATAATTTTTGAAAATTGGAATAACATTCCCTAAAACACTAGTGAAAGTTACATAGCAACAGCTGGGATTGTTCAATTTTCTCACATATCAAAAAGTAGTTCAAACCAATGTTTGAAGGCCAGCAAGTCTTCCAGTGACTAACTGAAAGATGTTCGGTTTTGTTTGTTTGTTTGTTTGTTTGTTTGCAGTATGCGGGCCTCTCACCGCTGTGGCCTCTCCCGCTGCGGAGCACAGGCTCCAGACGCACAGGTGCAGCAGCCATGGCTCACGGGCCCAGCTGCTCTGCGGCATGTGGGATCCTCCTGGACTGGGACATGAACCCACGTCCCCTGCATTGGCAGGTGGACTCCCAACCACTGCGCCACCAGGGAAGCCCTGTATTTTTAATTGATACCAGATAATTTACATGTCTCATTCCAACAAATACTATACCAGTACCTGAGTACAGATTTTATGAATGATTTTGGAAGTTGGATAAGGAGACAGGAGCAACTTCCAGTGGAGGTGTCAGTGCTCTTCCCTACCCCACAGTGAAGTGTAGATGACTGAAGAAATGGCTACTTTCTATCATTATTGTGATTACAACAATCATCTCATCAACATCCTCAATAATACATATTTTTGAGTGCCTACCATAAAATGAGCTTCTAAGGAGGTATAAATATGAGACCGAGAAGTTTACAATCTAAGTGGGAAAAGGGACAAGTAAAGGGGCGCTGATCGTGTCCCAAGTAAATGAAGGATAAGACTTCCTTGGTTGTGAAAAACATGTGTGTCCCTAGAGGAAAGACCCAGCTCAACAGGAAGAACCTAACTCTTCAATACTGGATTATGGCATCGCCCCTGAAGGAACAGCAGGACCTTCTCACTCTCGTGAAAACAGGAAACCTGTATCCTATTCGTGGCAGGAATTACTTGGTTGACTACTTGCTACTCTATTACATTCAGGCCCTGGTGATGAATTTAAGGAGCCTCGATTTTCAAGGTGGGGGTGTAATTGCAGATGTTGGAGGACCCAGGTCACATCAGCTTGAGGGTAGACATGAGGGTATGTTAGAGTTGTGTTAGTTTCCTAGCACTCCTGTAACAAGGTCCCCCAGACTGGGAAACTTACCCAACAGAAATGTATTGTCTCACAGTTCTGCAGTCTGGAAGTCCAATATCAAGATGTTGGCTGGATTGATTCCTTCTGTGGCTGTGAGGAAGACTGTCTCTCCCCTAGCTCCTGGTGGTTTGCTGGCAATCTTTGGTGTCCTTTGGTTTGTAGACGTGTCACTTCAGTGTCTCATGCTTCTCCCTGTGTGCATGTCTGTGTCCAAATTTACCCCTTTTGTGAGGATACCAGTCATGTTGGATTAGGGCCCACCTTACTCTGGTATAACCTCATCTTAACTAATTACATCTGTATCAACCTTATGTCCAAATAAGGTCACATTCTGAGGTCCTGAGGGTTAGGACTTCAACATATGAAATTGGGGGACAACATATATATTCTGCCCATAATGATAATAAACCCCTATAGTATGCTCTTGCCTCCTTGCCCCACCACAGGTGAGATTTTCTAGCACTCTCATCCCTAGTACCCTGTTAAAATTCCCCTAGGTATTTCCGAGTGAATGGTGGTGTTCTCAGATACACCTGTAAGATGCTGCTTGCTCTCTGCTGTCACCCACAGGTCTGCCACTTTCCTTGGGCACAGCTGACTCTCCTGGGTACAAGCACCTGTGCCATGGGTCCTTCAGTCCAGGACCACTTAGCAAGCCAGCATCCCCACAGCTCTGAAGCCCTCTTCACCCAAGGGGCTTTGTGAAGTTCAGAGCAACTTCTTTCCCCCATTGTCCTTACAGGGTACATGCCATTAGAGGATCATTGAAGCATGACAGCCTGCACACTGGCTGATTATGTCACAAAGCTTTTAGTGAAAACAGACACCAGGCTACACTCAGAGTGTAGCCTGCTGATGATTCAGGCCCAGGGGTCAAGCCAGCCTTGCCTGTTTGCCTTTGTGTTCCGTCAGCACAGGCTTTTTTCCAGTACTTCCCTACATCCTGCATGCGAGTCCCCTTTAGGCAGCCCCACCCCCACCATTGTGCTAGACGTCCTCAGACAAGTCTGAACACTATGTAATGTGATGATATTTATCTTTACACCTTTTTCTAGTGCTCTGTTTCCCTCTTAGCAACCCCCCCTTCTATGTTCACATGTGTGTATGTGTGCAAGGGCATGTGCACACAACATATTATCTTGGGACTTTCCCTCAAATTTATAGTCTACTACACCTCATTTAGTGTAGTAGTTTTTGTATATTTCTGGCCATTGAACGCTTTCTTCAGATGTGAGTGAGCAGCTAAATGTGGGCCCTGAGTCTAACCATCTAAGTTTCAATTCTGGCTTCTCCATTTATCAGCTGTGTGAACAAGGTCAATTTATGGTACTTCAGTTTCCTAGTCCCCGACGTGGGGAAAACACTGTACTTAACTCACAGTGTTATTATAAGAGCAAATGGGTTAATGCACATAGAGTGTTTAGGACAATGACTGTCACACGAGCTTCTGGCCAGAAGGTAGGTGAGGGGTGGGTTGCCAGCTCCTCAGATAAGCTCTTTTCCTCCTTCTGAGATATCCTTGAATCTCCCTTTAGAAACCTTGCAGACTCAACAAACCCAGTCTGCAAGCCAACAAGACATGAGTAATTCCATAACTGCTTCTAGTCAAATCAAAAAGGTAGCAAATATTCTCCATAATAATCTATTTTGAAAATAGGAGCAATTATGGAATATTCAACTTCAACTCGATAACTGAATACACTGTTTAGACCTAAGGAAGCTTTAGAAAAGTAATGCAAGCTCTCTCTTCCTATTTGATTTCATTGATCAAAGGACTTCTAAAGCAAATATAAACTTTACAGTTTCCAGCAAGTGGGCAGGGATGTGCTTTAGTCAGTGGTTCTCACACTCTGGGGACCCCTGCATAGAGGAGTGGTTGGGTGTTCATCTGTGAAACATGGGCATTTTGAATTTTTATTGATTCTGGGAGATTTTGACACTACAGGTAAGAAGTGAAGTTTTTTGTTTTTTTTCAAACAGGTATTAGATATCAAATGCATGCAACGAGTCAGGAAACTTCCTTTTAGTTTAGATTCCTCTAAAGCCAGCCTATTGACTTTCTGATTAGTTTAGCTGAAAACTTCTGCACTACAAGACAGAAGATTCAGTGACTGTGAGGCCAATCAGCCTGGCATACCTGTGAGTGACGTGCTCACAGCCATCAGAGCGACTTAGGGCAATGCCGTTTGAGTTGATGCTTTAGTAATGACTTGGATGCTTCTTTGTTCCTTTAAGGATTGAATTTAGAAATACCAACATTGAAATCACATGAGCCTAGGATTTAACCAATTAATGAAGACTTCAAATAAAGGAAATAACATCCTTTTTTTTTTTTTTGGTAGAATGGCTACGAGCTATTTGGTGGGGAGAAAAAACACACCAAGGTGATTTTGCATCTTAGAATAACAGTGTTTATCAAGCAAGCCCAGGGGGCAGAGGGTAAGATTACAAGAAGAGATGATAGTTGCCCTTGAGAAACCACCTTTGCCTCATACTTGACAGATGTTTCAGATAGATGGATGAGATGAACAAATTGCTAAAATGAAACCGAGGTAGCATCTCTCTTCAACACATCAAGATGGTTTGATAAAAGAGAAAGAACAAACAGGGAGGCAAACTGGCATGCTTAGAATCACTGGGACGTCTAGAAGGATAATGTGAGCTCCTGGGTGAGGCTAGTTTATTTACTTGTGAAACTTGGACACTATGATTATAGCTCAAATTTGACTCCCGGGGTAATTAGGAGACCAGGTGGAATAGCGATCCATAGGACAGTTAGAGCAGGAAGCCTGGACGAGGCATGCTGGTCACAAGATGTCCTGGACCTGGGTTTCCCCTAGCCACCTTGGATGTACCGGGGATGAGGTGTTGGCAGCCCGTGGTGAGGTGAGGGTCTGTGTGTATGAGGAACAAGGACAGGGCATGAATGTGAGGGATTGACTCCACTTAGACGCTGTTTCACAAACACACACACACAAAAATGTTTACAATTTAAAAAACTGTTGCTTATAAGTACGAGCATGGGTGGATGTTTCTCTTTTCAGTGTTTGTTTGAAAAATGGAGATTCCTATGCCCAAATCAGATCTTCTATATCAGATTTTGGGGGGCTGGAATTTGCATTATTTACATGCACCCCAGCAGATTCTGATGCAGCCCATCAGGAAGCAAGGTTTGGAAATCAAAATTCTGGTGTGGAACTAAAATGTGTCCTGAAAATAAAAAATGATGGGTTGATAAACACATACTTATGGATGACGGTCCTTAGCAATACTTGCTGTGTTGTTTCATTACAGCCATTTCTAGATACACTCGGCATAGGAATCATTTTCAAACCTTATTTGAAAATAATTTCGTACTTAGACAAGTTGCAAAAATAAAAAGGATACAAGTATTCTTTACCACCTTATTTAACCCCTTTTGCTTTATATTTTGTGCTCTCTCTCCACACACACATGCATACATGTGCACATGTGTATACACACACACACACACACACACACACACATTTTTTTCTGAACTATTTGAGGCTAAGTTCTGTATATCACAGCTCTTTTCTCCTTCCTAAGCTCTTCACCGTGTCTTTCCTCTTAATAGGGACATTCTCTTACATAACCACCATACAGTTATCAACTTTGGTAATTTTAACATTGATAAAATGTTTTATCTAATCAGCCATTTGTGTTCCAGTTTTGTCAGTTGACCCAGCGATGTCCTTTAGAGCATTTTCCCTCCAGTACAGGATCCCTCTAGGGTCAGGAATTGCATTTAGTTGTCCTGTCTCTTCAGCCTCGCTATTTAATCTGCAGTATTTCCGCAGGCTTTCTTTGTGTTTGAGGACATCAACATTTTGAAGAATATAGTCGCCCTGCAGCCCCACTTCTTTTTTTGAACATTTCTTATCTGGGGCTTCTCTGATGTTTTCTTGTGATTAGATTTAGGTGATGATGCATTCCATGCTGAAGGACTGTGTAGGGGATGTAGTGTCCTTCTCAGGGTACCACATGTGGGGACACACAGTGGTCATATAGCCTCACTGATGATGTTAATATTGGTTACCTGGTTAATGTAGCATTTGACATCTCCACTCTTGAAGTACTATTTTTTTCTTCCTTCCAACTAATAAGCAGTCAGTGGGATGACATTTTAAGACCATGCCTATATTCTGTTCCTCATCAAAAATTTTCCCTATTAAAAAACAGAAACAGACTCACAGACATCAAAAACAAGCTTATGGTCACCAAAGGGGAAATGTGGAGGGGGAGGGATAAATTAGGAGTTTGGGATTAGCATACACACACTACTATGTATAAAACAGATAATCAACAAGGACCTACTGTAGGGCACAGGGGAATCTATTCAATATTCTGTAATAACCTATATGGGAAAAGAATCTAAAAAAGAATAGATATATGTATATGTATAACTGAATCACTTAGTTACACAACATTGTAAATCAAATATACTCTAATATAAAATAAAAATTTAAAGAATTTCCCCTAGATTTAGCATCTATTGATGATTTTTCTTGATACAGTCTTTACTGTGATGATTGCAAAGTCCTGATTTTTCCAGCTCCTGTACTTCCTCTCCATCTACCTTGAGTGAGCACCAACCCTACTCCCCCATTCATCTATTTATTATCAGTATGTATGGTGAATCCCTATTTATCAATCGTTCCTTACTCTACCTCATTATTTTTGGGTTCAAATTCTCCCAGGTTTGGCCAGTGGAGCCTCTTCAAATGACTCTTGCGTCCTTGTGGAGACTCTTGTCTCCCATTATTTTTTGGAGCACTTTCTTACTTCCCAGCACTTTCTTACTTTGACCCTTTCCTTCCCCTGCTTTAGAATTAACTGTTTCTCTGAAGACTTGGTTCATTTTAGGGAATGAATTCAGGGAATGGTATTAGAAACAAGATCTGAGTACTAAGTGTGCTCATTGTTACTGGGGTGACTTTGGTTCTTGGACTTTGCTGTGGACAAGGAAAGACCACAGGGGAAATATATGCATGTATACACACCTATATATACACATGCAAGGAAATATACCTGCAAATATGCCTAGACACGCACACGTATTTTAGATATCTTGAGTTCATCTGTATGATGTATGTGGTACATTAAACACGGTATTAATGCCATTTTATACATGCGATGTTAGTTCATCTTCATGATTCCTTGTTCTAATGAGTCTTTCCCAGTCTGCTTTTCCCTGCAGTTGCCATGAGATGACTGTAGATCCCCTTTGCCTTGTTGCCCAGAGGATGACTTCTCCTGTCATGTAGCATCCTCAAGCCTGATCCTCCAACCCAGTGTGATTATCACTTACTGACTTTATTACCCAGAGCTGGTCACTGCTGGACCCAAAGAGCTCGAGTAGCTTCGATTTACCTTTAAAATAAAAGAAAGGGGGAAAAAAGACTTGAATTAATATCCTACTAACCAGTATGGTATAGCTATAGTTATTTCTTAAGCTCCCTTTCAATCCCCAGGTGCCTGCCTTTGCTCCATCTTGACCACCAGCAGCAACGCTGTCCTTCTGAGAAGCCCCATCCACTAAGGACTAATGCATGAGGCTGGGTGCCGCTCTCCCCTTGGCTGCCTCTTCCCTCAGGTTCCTTTCTTTTTCCTGGAAGCAGCTTCATGTTTAAGCCTTCTCTCTGGCCCTGACATCCACGCCACTTCTCTTTCTTTTCCCTGCATCCCTCTTTTCCTTGTTATTCCCAGCAAGAGAACTCATGAACATTGGAAACAGTAAGCTCAAGAGTGACGGAAAGGTAAACGATGCCGACCTGCTTGTTCTACTCTCTACCAAGTTGAGGGGGAAAATCTTTAGCTCCCTTTTAGTTGTTGTTGTTGGTACAAAGCACAGGCGAGGCACTGCAGCCACCGCCCTGTACACTAGATTCCAGGGGAGGATGTTACGTACTGAATAGAAAGAACACAGGTCCTGGGATGGACAAAGGGAGCACCTGGGATGGACAAAGGGAGCACCTGGGATGGACAAAGGGAGTAGGGATGAAGAGCCTGGGCCTTGTGCTTAACTTCTTGACCTCAGCTTCCTCATCTGTAAAATGGATAAAAGAGTAACAGCCCCTCATGGAGTGGTTGTGAAATTAAAACAGTGAAATGTGGATTATTTAGAACAGTTCCTGGAACAAGGGAAGGAGTGAGAGAGACCAAGCAGGTCCAATCACCACTTCCGTCTCTTACTCTCTGACTCACAGACCCCTCTCCTCAGTCAGCCCCTGTCCTCTCTATTAAATGGGGAGAAAAAAGTGTATGCCAGGACTACACGAGATCAGCAGTGAAAGTTCCTGCACATGCAGTGTACACAGAGAGTGAGCTCCCTTTTGTTGGAAATGTCAGGGTGAGCAAAGTTTCTCTGCACAGAGACCCAAACGATATACATATGTTGGGCATTCTTTCCACACCCTGCACTGACTATAAGGTTTATTTTGCATCTACCAGGCATGATTCCCATCCCATCCTGAAGTCACTTATGATAAAGTTGGTAACGCAAAGCAAGTTCTGTAAATACAAAGGATGAAACGAGGTGGTGGAGGTTTAGTGTCACAAAGGTGGCAGCTGTGGGAGTGTCGAGTGCCCAGGTTGACAGTGGTACTAATGGTGCTGATAACACTCAATGAACTGCAGGACACAGCATTAAAGTAAATTAACGTTCAACAGCAGCTAACATTTTCTGAGTGCCAGCCGTGCCCCCAGCCCTGTGCTGAGTGCTTTGTGTGCACTGTCACCCGAGTTCCCCTAGGTACCCTTTGGGGAGGGCTTGAAGGAGTGAATTCACATATTACAGGCGGTGAAATGGAGCCCAGGAGGATTTGTCAGGCTGCACTGGCAGAGTTGGGTTCTAACCAAGCAAGGTCAACAGAATGAAATTAGGTGATGCTTTGGGGAGGCCTCGGGAGGGGTGCAGTTGAACACCTGTCAGGGAGCTTGCACCTGTGGAGGCATGGTGGGTCGATTCATGAGGAGCTCTAAAGACGTGGTTTTCAATTTAATAGAGAGGTACTCCACAATATTTGTGATGTTCAGAACAATAATTTTGACGTTGGGGTGTTTGGTGTATGAGTTTAAAATATTTTAAAGGTACTGGGATGGTCCAGAATTTTTTTTTTCATGTGTATGTATATGTGAATGTATCTAGTTATATAAAGAGCCCAAAATGAAAGTCTGTCTTTTTCATTAAGTACTGCATTCTTCTTTTTTTTTTTTTCAGTACGCGGGCCTCTCACTGTTGTGGCCTCTCCCATTGCAGAGCACAGGCTCCGGACGCGCAGGCTCAGCGGCCATGGCTCATGGGCCCAGCCGCTCCGCAGCATGTGGGATCCTCCCAGACCGGGACATGAACCCGTGTCCCCTGCATCGGCAGGCGGACTCTCAACCACTGCGCCACCAGGGAAGCCCAGTACTGCATTCTTATAAACAAAACTGAAGAGGTTTAACCATAGACTTTTAAGATTTTTGCCTTGACTGTGTTAAATAAAAAACAGTCCATGATCAATTGCTAAACTCAAGTTTTAAAAGAATTATTAAATTCAGCATTTAGATAGGAAACTGATGTTTATTCAAAGGAACGAAAGAAGCTAGAAGGAAGAAAGGGAGAGAGGGAGAGAAGGAGGGAGGGAGGGAGGAAGGAAGTTTCTTAGTGACTTGTATCTGTAAATTGGACACGATGCTTCACACCTGCATAATTTGTTATTCGTGAGAGACTTGACTCCTGCAAATTCTCATAGGCTTCATTCATAAAATTACAAGTTCAAGTTCCTTAACAGAGTAAGTAGCCTTCAATGATGGATGGTGAGTGCCATATGGAAAGTTTGGTGAAATAGTCTCAGGGAATCCCTTCAGAGTCATACGAGTTAGGAGTAGGTATTCGTTGTCATTGCCTTTATGATCACTTTAGATCAACTTTTTTGTTTTCTTTTCTGTTTGGTTTCTGAGACCAAAGTGTAGGATTAATGAATAGATGCTTGTCAATAAAAAAATGAATAAGCCTCAGTTGTGTGGATTTGTAGGGAGGTATTTGATCTGTGTACATATGGTATCTTTATTCAAGTGGTTCTCAGCAGAAGCAATTTTCCTCCAGATATTTAGCAAGGTCTGAAGTCATCTTTTCTTGGCTGGCGGGTAGCGGGTATTTCTGAACTACTGGTATTTCCAGTGGGTAGAGGCCAGAGATGCTGCCAACCAACCTATAATGCACAGGACAGCTCCCACAGCAAAGAATTATGTGGCCTAAAACATCAATAGTGCCAGGTTGAGAAATCTCGCTTTATTCTAACATCACTCTGATTGCTTCCTATTGTTTAATTTGAAAAGATATTCATAAGATAGGGGTGACTCTTAGACATAAACTCATCCACATTATAGATGAGTAATGTGTCCCAAACCCCGAGTTACAGCACAATAAAGAAAAAGTTTCCAGCCTGCAATTACCTGTAGCCTGATAACAAGTAAATGGACTAAAGTCTTATGGGTACAAAAGACAGTGAGGGACAAAGGGAGGAAGGGCAGATGAAACTTTATTTCACAAAAAAATAGATGTAAATTAGTTTGGATGATGTACATTTCCCCTGTACCAATTAGTACCATTTCCCCCTCCCTTGACTTTGAAGTTTTACTTGTTTATTAAATTAAATGGTAACATTTAAGGCATACAATATGATGATTTGATATGCATGTACGTCATGAAATGATTCCTGCGATGCATTTCTATATAAATCCTTGCATTGATGGGAGAATAAAGTGTTTTTGTTTTCATGTGTGCCAGCTTCTCAACACGCTGGTGTAGACCCACATACCTCTTGCCAGTGACTGGTCCCAGCAGAGGTTGATTGGATGTTCCTGTCTTCTCAACGATCTGAGTGCCGCTACAGCGGCTTGTAGCAATTAGAATGTGTTGTGTGCAAAGACTTGAGTGTTGACTGAACCAATTAAAAGATCAATTAGTGCAGCACAAGTGCTTAGAGAGTAGTTTTCTGTGACATGGAGCAGCTTTTCCATCAGTATTGAGAGCTACAACTGAAACCAACCATCTGGAATGTGTGTTCTTTGTTCTTAGCTTTTTTTCTCTTTTAAAATGTTCTGTGTATTGTTAAACATTCAATGGAGGCTATCAGTCAATGGACTCATATGACAAAAAGGCTTTTCTTGCAATTGTATTTTCATTTACAGTAATTCAATGAATTACTAGTAATTCATAGAATGCATAGTAATTAAATAATCATAATTAAGTAAAAATAGTAAAATAACACTGGATTTATGCAAATACTTTATTTTTTGCTCTGATATAGACTAGTTAAAAAGGCTGTTTTCTCATTAGTTTATATATGGTTTGGATGTCTTGTTTCTGTAACTAGAAAAAAATCCGTTTTTAGGTTTTCTTCTTATCTTGGAATCTCAGCATATGTGTACCACAAGCTACATGCAAAACTTTGGATATCACAGATTTTGTGACAGAGTTCTTACAGGCCATGGGATGGAGTGAAGATGGAATGCATTCCTAGTTTCTAAAGTACATGATGCCAGGAGGGGTCTTCTCGGCAAGTGTGAAAGAAAAACTGACTCCGGGAGAAGTTTTCAAGATGTAGAATCTTCATACCTTTATTCAGCAAGTATTGAGACAATTAGTGGATAGCAGAAGGTGATATGATGGATGCCCAGGACATATTTCCTGCCCTTTGGTGGTTTATACTGTAGTTGGAGAGGCAAGGGCCAGTTATGTTAGTTATGACTGTGGGTGACCAGGAGCAGAATCCTTGACTCCCTTCTCTACTTTCTACAACACTGTGAGGTCCCCAGAGAGACAGTCACTAAAAAGGGAAGCAGAGGAAATCACAGGTTGTGATTTCCAGGGTTTGAGGAGTAAATCTCTCTAAGGAAGTTCTATCCCTGGTGAGTTAAACTGGACTAGAGGTGACCGAGGAGAGGGGTCACCTTTTCTCTGGACAGAAGCTGGTCATATGACCTCCCTAAGGTAGCCTGGGTCCTGCCCCATTTTCTACTTGGTTCTTTCTTATCCTGGAAACTCCTACCAAACAGGAGCCGTCTCCAGGCTCTTCTCACTCCCCAGCCACATGGTTTGCCAAAGGAGACAATTCAGAAGGAAATTCAAGAGAGGAACTAAAAAGCAGATTCCTGGGAGAGTATTCCAGGTTGATGTCTTAGGGTTTACTCTTCCCTTCTCCAAAATCTCTGCCCCAGCCGCCGTGGCCCGGTAGCATTCTTGGCATGGGACGATTCTGGTGTTCTTCCTTGTGGATGTGAGCTACAACCATCTCCTGGGAGTGAGAGTGTCTAGCCAACAAAAGATTTACATGAAACAGTCATGACACAGGTGGTGTTTGATGGAGCACCAAAATGAGGGCAACATTGTAGGGTGTGCCCCAAAATTCTTAGTGATGGACGACAGAATTCAGTCTAGCTAATTGTAGCAACATAAGCGACATGGTACTGGGTAATTTGTGGAAATTCTAAGAAGTTCAGAGAATCATGCCTCTACACATGCCAGGAGAAACCCACTCACACCCCGGGACTGTTCTAGCAGAAACCTCATTGCTGCTACCATTACTGCCACAGATGACCAAGGAGATCCATGTCCCCACCTGTGGATGCCCCTGGTACTCACTTCCCAGTCCCCACTGGGGGCATCTGCTGGGCAGAGCATAGCTCATCAACAGAAAGAACCCGTGTTGCTAGGGAGTCTGGGGAATGTGGTTCTTAGCTTTGTAGATAAAAGCACACTAGAAGGGATGTAAGTGAGTATTGACTGATCCCATCTGTATTTGCAAAAATGTTACAGGACTTGGTTGAAAGTGGACGTGAAAGGGGACTGGAGTTGTTGGGTGAGACCTTGTGAGGAAGTGGACTCTGAGTTGAACTAAAAGGATTTAGGTTGTTTGGAGGAGGGACATGGACAGTCTATGGAAAGTAGACTTGACATTAAAGGTAGATGTGACTTTGTCTATCAGTGGCGCTCTCAGAGCTGCCATGACAGAGATGGACTGAGAGTTCATATTTGACAGTCATCGTGGGTGAGGCCAAACAGAGAAAATGAGGCAAACATTTGGGAAGAGTTTGGGTACCAGAAGGTTTGAGACTTCATCCAGTGTGTGGTGACGAGCGACTGGAGGCTTATCACAGAGCAGGGACATGATGAGATCAGTGTTTTTAGGAGTCTTATGGTCCTCCTGTGTAGGATTGCCTAAATGGAGATAGCCTAGAGGCAGAGAAACAGGCTAGGGGTCAAATAATCTGGGTGGCAGGTGGTGACAGCATAGTCTAGTGAGAACACACACACTCAAGGAGTGGATATAAGAGTCTTTTCAAAAGAAGCAGCAGTATAGGGAAGGGGATCCAAGTTCAAGTACCAGAATTTGCCACTTACTGATGGTGTGACCTTGATGTCTCTTGGTGTTGCTCAGTTGGCTTTTGCATCTGTAAAATGAAAAGATAGTACTCCTTCACCACCCCACTGTCCTGGATAGACATGAAACTCCAGTACTGAAGGTTTATAAGAACATTTTGCAATCCAGGAGGCATCACGTAACATGAGTTATTGTTATTATGAAAGGTGGAATCAGTGTGGTTGGGTGACTAATAGGGAGAGAAGAAAGAAAACTGTCAAAAATGACTCTTGGCTTTCTCCCAAGAGCAAGTGAGCTCTGGGTGGAACAAAAGGGACCTTTGGAGATTAGGGGGTGGTATAAACAGTCTGGATTTGAACATGGTTATGGCAGACAGAAGTGAAGACATGCACAGGAGAGTTGCAGAATCAGGGCTGAAGCCCTAGTGAAGTCCAGGTAGGATAAAACATGATTTATGCTTCCTGATGTTCCAGAAAAATTGTAAGAAAGGAATAACAGGTTAATTTTCTATGTAGTTTACTTTTTTGTTTATTTGTTTTAAGGGTAGTATCCTTTTAAATTCTGCTTTAGCTGCAAGCCAAGAATATTTAGGCAATTTATGGACTAAAATATATTACATGAAGAGTAAAGTAACAGTAGGAGACTTACCTTCAGATCTGCCTGAGACTGGGGGGTTTCCAGCACTTGAGAATTTCAGCTAAAACTGGGAGAGTCTGGGCAGTTGAGGATGAGATAGACGTGTACCCTAACAGGCTGAGAAGAAACAGGAGGAGGTGAGATGGTCACTCCTAGATAATCAAATGGTTACTAAAAAAGACTCAGGTGGCTTAAGGTGGAGTAGGAAGTGCAGCTAGAAAATATTCTAGTTTAGTAAAAGAAATTCTGGAGAGTTATAGGGTCTTGCTGTGTTCAGGAAAGAGCCAGAAAATCTCTCCTGGGAAGGAAGAAAGCTGGCATCCTCAATACTCCAAACATTTCCAGGGGTGGGGGCTTATCTTCTCAAGTTATGAAGGAAACCTGTGAAAAACATGTGGAAATGATTATAGTTAGGCTGACTAATAAAGACACATATGTACTTTATACTTGGGGAGTTTTCATTTTTTGTGGAGTTACTCTGAAGAAATATTTTTCCTTTGTGTATTTGATGTGTTTACATTCACCTGGTTCAAGACAGAATCATCTTTTTTGATTTTGAACAAAGACCTGGAAATGAAAAGATGGACAGTTGGCATGGTGCAGGACTGACTGGGAATTCTTCCATCTTGCCTCTCCAGAGGAAAGCACTGGATGACCTCACCAAGGGGTGATGGTGGCCTCACCAAGTTAGAGCAGAGCTCCAACGAAGGAGCAGATCCAAGAAGTACAAGGATCATGGCATCCTGAACCATCTGGACATAGTGGCTCTGAGAGGTTAGATCTTCTGCCATCAAAGACTTCCTTGCCTGGATCTGACCTTTTGTTGATGATCCAGAACTAAATGGGGCTCTGAAAACTGGAGGAGCCAAGAGTAACAAGGAAACCATCAACTGCAACTGGGGGTTCCCTATTTAAAAAAATAAAATAAAAGCATACACTTAAAAATAGTTACCTGATTGTTATTGGTTGAATCTTGTCCTCTTAAAATTCATATGTTGAAGTCCTAATCCCTACTGCCTCAGAATGTTGATCTTATTTAGAAAATAGGGCCTTTGCAGTTGTAATTAGTTAAATGAGGTCATTAGGTTGGGCCTGTAATCTAATATGACTGGTGTCCTTATAAAAAGGGGAAATGTGGACACAGACCTGCAAACAGGGAGGGCACACCATGTGAAGCTGTAGACAGAGATTGGGGCAAAGTGTCTGCAAGCTAAGGAACACCAAAGATTGCCCAAACCACCAGAAGTTAGAAGCCTAGAACCCATTCTCCCTCCCAGGCTCAGCGGCAACTAAATCTGCTGACCCTTGATGTAGGACTCCTAGCTACCAGAATTCAGAGACAACAAATTTCTCTTGTTTAACCCACCCAATGTGTGGTACTTTGTTACAGCAGCCTCAGGAAACAAGTATACCAATAAAGTTTATTTGTACATTTTCTCATCAAAACAAACAAAAAAAATGGAATGCCACTTTACCACTGTTTATTTACCTTAGGTTGAGTAAGAAAGCAATGGTTTGAGAGATTACTTCTAAACAAACCGAAAACCATTATACAAACTACGTGAAACCAGAAATATTTTTACTCATTCGTGTTAAGAAATATTTTTCAAAAATCATGATTGACAACCACTCACGTGTATACAGTAGGGTTTCCCCCCTCTAGTGCTCATCATTTATGAAATGAAATATTAATTGAAGCCCTCAGAAGATTGCCAATAAAACTGCTAAAAGACTCGATCTCTAGGAAGCACTGAGGACAGATATGACTTCATTCCTTCTGGAGAATGCTTTGTTCTTTTGACTCTACTTACAGAGGCAATAGGAAAGCACATAATACATCAGGTTTTCCTTCTTTGTAGAACAAAGTTAATCCAGGTCCTTATTGTATGAAACTGCACAGGCATATAATCTTTTAGAAGACATAAGTAATTCTCCATAATACATTTGGAAATACTTTGATCTTTCTGTATACTTCTCCATAGCAGAAGAGTCCTGCAAACCTATTTTACTTATTTAGAGGTTGGTTAAATAAAGTTAGGGTCATAATAGTAGAGCTTTAAAATTGTATTTTAAATATAAGCTACCAAAAGAATAAAGATAATTTTACTAGGTCCTGAAAAATTCTAAATTACATGCTAGTCTGCCCCCTCCCATTCCAATGCCAACACCATGGACTTAGTTTTCTTGTATTTACTTTCCTGTTTTATTAACTCTGTTAATGCACTTAAAAAATTCTTTAAAGCACCATCCTCCCTTGAAAATTTTAGTATTCAAGTGAAGTGTTCTTTCTTGTAGCATTCCTGCTATACTGGTTCTAATGGTTCTAATAGTTCCTCCAGCCCACTGTGGATTAGGCTGATTATGGGATTGGTGGGAAAGGATGCTGGAGAGGAGGGTAAATCTTAGAAGGTCCCTCATTCAGTCCCTGATAAAGATCTGAGATTCCTTTCACAGGGGGTGGGGAGCTGCTGAAGGATTTGAAACAAGGGAATGATAGGATCAGATTTGCATCTTGGAACAACCACTCCGGAAGCAGCTTGGGGAATGGGTTGGTGGCCTGGGGGTGGGGTATGAGACTGGAATCAGAGAGAAACGGTCCTGAGGCCACTGAAGCAGTCAGAAATGGCGGCACTGTGGGTGTGGAGGATGTGTAGGCAGTGGAGGGACCCAAGATTTTGTCAACTGTCTACCACTACCCATTAGTCACTTCACTGCTAAAAATGCAGGTAGTATTAATGACTTGACCCATCCTTTGTAGGAAAATAAAATTTAGTGGTTGGTGCTGTTTAATAAGCACTCAAAGAAAATCAAGAGTCATCATTTGACCCTAGATCTTTCCACCCCCAACTATGTTAGTCTCAGTCTAAGGAATTCAGGCAATTCCAGGCCAGGAACCTGGAGTGGGGTGAGCTCTTGCAGATTCACAGAACTCCCTGGGCTAGTCCAAGGGGTCAGCTACTTTATGATATTTCTTTGCTGTATCTGTCTTCTGAACAATAGAGTGGGGTGGGCATCCCCCTTCCGTTAGGCTCAGGGCACTGACAGAGAGCCAGAGATGAACTCAGCCTGGATTCCCAGTGTGTTGAGGTGGGGCTGTCAGGCATTTGCTTAGCAGCTAGTGGTCCCCTGAGCTGTGATCACTTGCCCCATCCACGGTAGTTGAGGGAAGTGGTTAGTTATCTCTGAGAACTGGGTGCACTTCTGTGGCCTTAGAGGGACCCCTGCCATTTTCCAGGGGGAGACCCCAGTCTTGGCCAAAGGTCTGGGAGAGAACCAGACAGGTTGGCTTGTAGTTTGCTGCAGTGATGCCTTCTTCAAGTCCAGGAGCAGGTAAAGCCTTACTTCCAGGTGTGATCAAATCTATTTCACACAGGAGGCCAATAGGTGGCAGAACAATCTTTCCTACGTGCTGCAGTGAAAATGTATAGAAAAATCACCCTTAACAGAGCTCCATCGCTCACCTTTGATAATTAGAGTCTTGAACAATTCAATAACTAGGTAGTTTTAGAATTTTTACACATTTTACAGGATTATATATTAATGCTGTATGTTGTGTAAAAATGTTTCAAGTTAATGAAAATTTTAAGCTCTAGAACAATTTGCCAGAGTATTTATAGACACTGTTTACTTAAATCTTATCTTCTTGTGGCTAGAAATTATTTTCTCATTCTATGGGATATTTCCACTTTTTTGGTGTACAGAAACAAAGGTGAAAACAATTCTAATTTTAGGCCATTTAAAACTACTATTCTTAGTTGATTAGAAAGCAGAATATACAGAGAGGGTTTATCTCTGTGATTTCAAAAAGTCAAGCACCTAATAACAGATTCACAGATGCCCTAAAATCTTGGAATTGGAGACATGGAAAGATCTGTCTTTTGAAAAATTAAAATTTTGCCCTTGTAATGGAAGTTAAGATACTGGCTTAGAATCCTCTCCAATATTATTCTAACTACATGCATTTTGCCGATGATTTTTTTTTTTTTTTTGCTTTGCTTTGCTTTCCTGCATTAGAAATTAAGAGCTGGGGACTTCCCTGGCAGTCCAGTGGTTAAGACTTCACCTTCCAATGCAGGGGGTGCGGGTTCAATCCCTGGTTGGGGAGCTAAGATCCCACACATCTGGTGGCCTAAAAACCAGAACATTAAACAGAAGCGATATTGTAACAAACTCAATAAAGACTAAAAATGGTCCACATAAAAAAAAAGTCTTTAAAAAATAAAACAAAAAATAAAAACTAAGAGCTAATTTAGGAACACCCAAATTGGAAGATTTTAGAAACAGTCACAGATGTCCTAGTGGCAGTCACAAATCGGGAATTATCAGGTCTCTAATATAAAATGCTCTCTGGGGTTTTGTCTGCCTTGGACACATGCTTATGGGGTTTCCTCGGAATCTCATCTTTGCTTTTATTCCCCAGTGGTCAGGTCAGGACCTGGATGAGAATGGGGTGAGTGAGGCATGTCCTTGGACACATCATTTAAAGAGACACAAAAAACCTTAATCATCAAGATCAACAATTACCTTAATGCAGTGTTTTTAAAAATCAAAATACAGAAAAATCCCACTTATTAAGATATCAAAAATCTAAATATCAATGGGATCAGTAACAGTGCTATGCCGAGCCCTGTTCGAACCTGAGGCAAGAGGAAATACCAAGGACACAGAGCCTGTCTTTATTTAAAATTTTGGTGTTTTGTTCATCATGAGTTTTGGCATTGATTTTGACTTTTTAAAATATTGCATTAAAATATTACTCATCATCATTCCTACATTTTCGGGCTTCTTCCCTAAACTCTGTGCCCCAGGCTGGTGCCTCGCTCTCCTCTCCCTAATCTGAGGCAGCTTGTCCTTAGGTTGGCACACTCCCTGTCAAACATGTAGAAGCCCTTCTCAAGGAGAGGTTCATGGCCCCTCTAAGGCTGTTTGTCATCCAAAGGGAAAATCAGCCCTGAGATGCAGAGAGAGAGTAAGGATGTCGGCAAATTGCTGGTGTTTCCCAGGATGACCTCAATTCTGAAAAAATATGCATTTTATTTTTAAACCATTTCTTTTGTTTCTTCTCTCTCTTTTTCTCTTCCCAGCTTCGCTTATGGCCCACCCACACCCTTAGTCTGTGCTCTGGGTAGCCATACTATTTCTGAAGATGCTCAGATATTTCCGAAAGAGGTTCTTTTTCAGAAGTCTTCAGACCCTATGTCACTGCTTCTTTAACCAGATCGCTAATGGAAGAAATTGCTATGACCTGGGACTTTTAACCCATCTGTGTATCTAAATAACAGTCAAATTGGATCCAAACCTCCTTACAGGTCACTTACAGTTACTGCCGAGTGGTACTGGGGACAATCTGACTTGCTAGTGGCCCCTTTTGCCACAAGGAACAGCCTTGCTTCTAGAAGTTTCATCCTCTCTATTTTCTACTCCCAATACCTGTATGAACAGTCTTCTCACAGCACATAAAGCCCCTCAATCGAGTCACTCTCCTCCTTCCCCTTCCCTTTAGAGCTGATATTCAGTCTGTTCTCAGATGGCTATGAACCAGCTCATCAATATTCTACAGAATTTGCTTTCAAGTTTGCCCCAGGAAACATTTTCCTGTGGATGGAGATGAGCATCTTTGAAAGAGCAAAGTGAAACTATTTATTCTATTCTACTCCTTTTCCCTCTCTCTCCACCAATCAAAAGTACTTGACTTCAAGTCTTGCTTATAGAAAACAAACTTATGGTTACCAAAGGGGAAAACGGGGGAGGGCTAAATTAGGAGTTTGGGAATAAGAGATACACATTATTATATATAAAATAGATAACCAAAGGACCTATTGTATAGCACAGGGACCTATACTCAATATTTTGTAATAACCTATAAGGGAAAATAATCTGAAATCAGTTATGTATATATATATATATATATATCACTTTACTGTACACCTGAAACTGTACATTGTAAATCAACTGTACTCCAATAACATTTTTTAAAAAAGAAAAAAATATATTAAAGTGAGAACCGGGAAGGAAAAGGTTAGGCATGATTACAGATTGGAAAAGTACAAGTTCGAGGTCCAGTGTCCTTAGAAAAGACAGAATAAAGAGACAAATAAACATCAATTAGAAAAAGCACAAATCCTTTGGGAAAATTCTGTGAATGGACAATTTAAGTCCCACTTGTGTCGGTGGCATCTACATGTGTTTTTTTATGAACCGCAAAACAATAAATATTTAGGATGTGCTTTTAAAAATAACAGACAGATTTTAGAAAGATTTAAGTTAAAAACTTCAAAGAATGAAGAGATTAGAATCAGAGTTTTGTTCATAAAATTTTTAATTTTACATTAAAACACTCTAAAGAAAAAGATTTTCTGCTTAGAAAAACAGGATTTGGTTATTCCAACTTTGTCTTAGCTATAATAACTCTTTCTCTGAAAATTCTAGACACAGAAGATGTCATTCTTAATATGTCAATTCCCAATTAGTTTGTTATTTTTGAAAGAAATAACAGAATGTTTTTACTTTTATGCTTACTTTACAGTTTATATTTTTTGGTTGTTCTTTTCCCCTATCATTAAGCTATTCTGGACAATCAGAGTGACACAAAATTGCACATTTAATCATTTAGTTGAGTTATTTTTCATGTTTATGTTTAAACTCATGTTGGGAAAAAGTTGGATGACTTCTTAAGGATATAAATGTATATCCTGTCTTTTCCTGAATACACAAGAAAACTGGGTTAAGCCATTTTTTCTTGAAAATTATTCTTGGCAACCCTTTGGGAAAATCTGTTAGCTTGTCAAGATAAATTTTACAAGCAGTATCCCAGGTTATGGAAACCATTGCAAAATATCTGAGAGATAAAGGACCTTTGCAGAACTAGGGTTACAAATGTGTTTATATATTTTATATATATTTTGGTACTGTGAGTATTCAAAATATTTGGATGTTGTAGAAGCTAGAGACAGCTTTTATTATTTTATTTTTTAAGTAAGAGATACTGTAGTGAAAGAGGATTTAAAGTTTTAAGGGGGTACCTGGCGAGAATGAATCCTCTCAAATTCTTTGAGAAGCAATGCTCCGTTCTTCCCAGAATATTATTTTGTGGACAACTGTCTAGCATGTCGTTTTTGTTCCCAAATGTTTACTGAGTGTTATAAAGGAGGACAGGGCCTCACACCAACCCAATGAGTTGGGCCTTGATTTTGAATTTACCTATCACATTGGCCTAAGGCCTTTCATCTTTTGCTTTATCTTTATCTGAATATGTGTATGACCGTGTATGCTCTTTTTCAAATTTCTGTACATTGTCAAGTGCCCACCTTGGAGTATTCCTCTGACACACAGATGCCTGCTTTCCTTCTACCCTTGACATAGGGTACAGTTTCCAGGCTACTGGAAAGAGAGGCCATGAAAGAAACTCTGGCCCACCCACTGTGCTGGTCGTTTTTTGTAAGATTGTAACGAATAGAGAGGTGGGACATCTGAAAATGAACCCCTAGGCTGTGGAGTCAAATGAGCCGGAGTTCAAACCCCATAACCCACTCACTGGCTGTGTGACTACAGACAAGTCATCACCCACTCTGAGCTCTTTCCTCCTTTATCACAGTAAGCTGGTGTGAGCGTTAAATAAAATAACGTGTGCAAACTGCTGAATGTGGTGTCAATACGCTGGGGATGCCCAATAAAGGACGTTGGTTTTACCATTATTATTATTAATAAATTGCAGGGTTTCGAATAGGGGAAGGTGGTACATAGGACGGGAGGAGAAAGCAAGGTGAAAGGTGTTTGGGGGGAAGAGGGTTGTAGGGATGGGAGATGATGAAACTTAGCAAGAGCCACCAAAGGGAGGACGTACACCTTCCAAGAGCAAGTTCAGTTCAAGTTCTTATTAGACCACAGGCCTATACCAAGATAACCCAGTTGGCAGGAACAGGTCATGAAAAGATGCTGTGTTTCACCAAGCTCTACGATGCCCAGGGGAACCAAGTTGGAAAGTTGGATTCTTGAGAACCCTCTCCCTCTAAAAAGGCACAATGGAGAAGATCCTCACTGTTTGGTCCTGAGCATCCCAGCCGTCCTAGCCCCAGGTTAGTATTCCCAAGCCTCCCTCCACTGGCGTCCTCTGGGTCTTCACAGCTGCGTCAGGCCCAGGTATTGGCCTTGGACATAAGCTTTCTCCCCTTCACTTGGCTTTCCCCTGTCCTGTCCTTAGTTAAGCTGGTGTTCTCTGCATCCCATCTGGGTCCTGATCTCCACCTACCATGGTTGTCTGTTTGTCCTATTTGGGTCTGCTCCAAGAGCCATGGGGCTTCAGGAGAATGCTGGAAGGTTCTCTGGCTCGCCTTTTATCACTCACTTCTGTTGTTTCAGCATTTGTAACTCATCCCTTTCTATCTTTCAAAGTTCAAGATGATTAGTGGAATTCAGGTTGTTTTTCACCCTTACTGATTTATACTGATTTCTCAAACGCCCCCTACTCCATAAGTTAGCAAGACTCAATATTTATTTAATAGAGAATTTATTTTGAGTATTGAAAAATATTTTTGAAAAAATAGAATTTATTCTCATATAGAAGAATATTTTGAATTAAGTAGAATTAATTTTGACTAGGGCTGAGGTTAAGGTTCTGAAAAGAATGTCCTTGGCCATCACCAAAGAAATAAAGTGATCCAATCTTCTTTTTATTTTATTTATTCATCTTTTGTTTTTCCTTTTTAAAAATTGTGATAAAATATATATAACATAATATTACCATTTTAACCATTTGTAAGTATACATAAATACATTTACAATGCTGTGTAACCATCACCACTATCTATACTCAAAATGTTTTCATCATACCCAACAAACACTCTGCCCATTAAACAGTAACTAGTAACCTCTGTTTAGTCATCATTTTCACCATTAAAAATGGAACTCAACTAGCTAACAATATGCATTAGTTTGCCACATAATTAATTATCACAAATTGAGTGATACAACACAAATTTATGATCTCACAGTTTCTGTAGGTAAGAAATCCAGGCCTGGTGTAAGGGGGTTATCTGCTCGGGGTTTCACAGGCTGAAGTAAAGATGTTGGATGCTCAGTGATCTTCATCCAGAAGGCTCAGGGCCTTCTTCCAAGCTCACTGTTAGTGGAACTCATATCCTTGTAGTTGTAGGACTGAAGTCCTCATTTCCTTGCTACATGTTGGCTTAGGACTGCTTTCAACTGTTTCTTACCATGAGGTCTTATCAGTGTTTCACAGCATGGTAGTTGCTTCCTCTTCCAGTCCAGCAGGAGCATATCTCTGACTTCTTCCTCAGGGACCAGCCAGAGAAACTCGCTTTCAAAGGCTTCACCTGATGAGGCCAGGCCCACCCCAGACAATTTCCCTTTGTCATATAAAGGAACATGATCCTGGGGACTGATATATTTCTGCCCCCATTCAGAGGAAGAGATTATACAGCGTGTGTGTACAACAAGTGAGAGCATTTGGGGACCACCTTAGAATTCTGCTACCATGCTCTAACAGGGCCAAGAGCCCTCAGCCCAAATGTTCTACAATTGTTCTTTCTCTGCTTAATTTCTACCAAGGTATTTCTGATGTTCTGCCTTTTAAGGTTGCGCAGGCTGGATAGTGGGGAGGGACTATAAGTCCCCACTTCTAATTCATGTGAACTTGATCAAGTCCTTTCATTTTCTGGATCATTTAATCTACGTCTGTACATTGGGGCCCTCAGTAAAGGGTCATGTATTCCCTCAACAAACACCCACTAAGCATTTCCCATGTGCCAGGCCCTGGGCTGGGTACCTGAGGGCTGTGACTGCTGCCAGTCTAGATGTCTCTTCAGGAGATCCCTTTAGTCATTTATCAAAAAAAAAAAATCATTGAATGAATGCCTACAGAATGTCAGACATTATTTCAGGCACTGAAGATGCATCAGAGATCTAAGCTAAAAGTTCTGCCTTTGTGGAGCTGACATTATCATCAGGGGAAACAGAAAGGAAGCATCATACATATATAAGGTGTATAATGCGCCAGACTATGATAAATGCTATAGGATGAAAAGTGTTCTGGGTAAGGCAGTGCAGGAATGCTGGGGGATGAGGTGGGAGGAAGGTGTAATTTTCAAGGGTGGTCCTTAGTAATACAAAAAGTCTCAGGACTACCAGCCAGGTGATACTCTGAAGTCACCTCTTGAAAATAATCATTAACAGAGAGAGGCCTTTCTAACACACCTAGCTACAGGGGATGATGTGTGGCTGACTGTTGAAAGAGAAATTCACCACCGTGGCTCCGCCCAAAAGAGTGAACAATTTCAGTCTCTCGTGCACAGCCACAGGCAACAGTGGAATAAAAGAATGAAGCCAACAGACAATGAAGTGTTCATATCCTAGATATGGGGAGAGCCAGCCCTCTGTGAACTTTCAAAAGGATTTGGAGGATATCTGGAACTCCCCCTTCCACTGGAGCCTCTCCAGCTTTGGAAAAGTCCCTGGAATAGGTGTACAGCCAAGCAAATAGGAGAGCTAGAGGGACTTGAAGATGACCTCCTTCAAACCTTTTATAAACTAGTTTAGGAAGCTGTGATTCTAGGAAGTAAAGTGACTTCCCAAGGTCACCC
Source organism: Tursiops truncatus (assembly GCF_011762595.2). Lineage (NCBI taxonomy): Eukaryota > Metazoa > Chordata > Mammalia > Artiodactyla > Delphinidae > Tursiops > Tursiops truncatus. Next base: position 134,370,343 of record NC_047037.1, on the reverse strand, counting down.
AGACAGTGGCAAAGCTGGAACCAAGCTCAGCCCTCCTGACTCCTCAGGCAGTGCTCTTCCCATGATAGCTTCCCAACACAGTCCTCGGACTCTCCCCTCCCTGCTCCTGTGCAGTCCCACCAATGCCCTGCAGGTACCTCCTCCAGGCCTGCATCAGATTCCTCCTGACTCTCTGTAGGTGCCTGAGGAGAGAGAATGTGCCTTACTTGATGCTGGATTCCTTTGCTAGGGCTGCTCTAGTGAAGTACCGCAAACTGAGTAGCTTTCAACAACAGAATAGGTGGTCTGGAGGCTAGAAGTCCAAGAGCAAGGTGTGAGCAGTTTTTGTTCCTTCTGAGGCTGTGAGGGAGAATCTCTTCCGTGACTCTCCCCTGGTTTCTGGTGATGTGCTGCAGTTTTTTGGCATTCCTTGGCCCAGATCTCCACCTTCATCTTCACACAGTGTTCTTCCTATGTGCATATCTGCATCCAGATTTCCTCTTTTTATAAAGACACCAGTCATATTGGATTAGGGGCCATCCTAAGACCTTGTCTTAACTAATTACATCTGCAATGGCCCTGTTTTCAAATAAGGTCACATTGTGAGGTCCTGGGGGTTAGGACTTTAACAAATGAATTTTAGGTAGATGGAATTCAACCCATAACAGTTGCTATAGCCCCAGTGTACAGCATAGAAGAGGCACTTAATAAAAACGTATAAATAACAGAGTATACCTTGTATTCCCTGGTTTCCACATTGCCATGATCCACATGCCCTTGGTGATTTACTTTTCCCATCTCTTAGCACCTCTCAGGCTACTGTCTGTCCGTCAGCTATGGGATCTAGTCTAGGGATATGCACTGATGAGAGAGGACTAGACAGCCTGTCCCAATTCCCTGGAGGCAGTCCCCAAAGGAGACAATGATTGCTGGACATTCTGACCATAGGAGGAAAAGCCTGAACTCAGTGAATATTTTAGAGGTGGCCTCTGAGATGATACAGGGTAAGGCCAGTACTTACCTCTTTTTCCATCTTTTCCACAGACTCCAGACTCCACTGGTCAATCAGTGGAGTATCTTGGCTCTACTCTTCCATGCACATTATTCTAGTTAAGTTTCACCATAAATATTTCACAGCAGCAGAAACAGATCCTAGGATGCATATTTCAAGGCTCAGCACTAATCCTGCTTCCTCCATGAAGGCTTCCAGGATTTTTTCACCCAGGAAGGACATCTTTCTCCTCTGAATCCCTGTAGCATATACCATCTCCATAATGCACAAGTGTCTTGTCCCAGAATTCACTGCATCATAACTGTTAGCCAAAAGATTGAATAGAGGAATAGATGATTGGAGTGGTCCAGAGATAGTTTTTTGTGTTAGTAGAGTGAGTTTTCAAGTTCAGGGATGCTGGGGAATTCAACTTTATCTCAGTAACTCTTTCTACTCAGACAGCAGAAATTGCATTTAGGAGAGAAAGATGATGCACACTACATTGTCAAGATAAGACATTTACTTCAGTTTATACTAAGGTGTGAATGACTGATATAGCATCCTTGTCTAAGATTGGTTTTAATAAAAGAAAAGGGAGCATGACAATACAGAGGTTGCTTGAAGGGAGGAGAGAAGGAGTAATAGGGAAAGGTGAAACAAAGCATGAGGAAGGGCGTAGAAAGAGACAGAAGCCACTGAATATCAATTTTGCTTATGCTATAATTTTGTTTGTAACCATGTCTGGAGGAGAAAGAAGAAATGAATGCTTCTTGGTTCCTTGATTCCCAAGAGAATTATTCTATTCTCCTGCCTATCAGGCTGCTATGGCTTTCCTCTTCAATAGGGAGCTTTTCTTTACAAAAAAAAATGCAAATGCCTACACATTTAGGAATATGCTGAAAGCTAATCAACTTTATCCTTGAACTTGATCTTATGCTACAATTGAGAGCATACTTACAGATATCCACCTAACAAGACGAAGTCACAACCTAAACATTAGTATTTTGGTGAAATAACCATGAAAAAAGTCAGTTATTGAAACCTCTCTAGAAGGCTATGAGTTTAGTAAATTCTGTGGTATTTAGGAATCAGTAGAGACCCTCAGGACGGCTCTCTGATATGTGGAGGTTGCTTATCTTGTGTAATTTAAAACATGTCCCATCAGACCAGTAAATGTGCTAGTGAGAGCTGAAGCTCCCTTGAGTATCTGTGGGAGAGGGAGGTTCTTTATATCCGAACCACTGATAGTTAGATAGGTCCTGTTGAAAGATGTGTCTCAGATTATGTCTAAGTATTTGATCTAAAACATACCAGAAAGTTTAAAGGGAGAACTCAGTCATAGACAAGCCAAAGATCTGTCTTGTATCTGTAACGCAGAAGTTAAGCACAGTTATTGGAGCATGTACACGTTCATCGTATTAAAAAAAAAAAAATCGGCCATGGCGACCGCCAGGAAGAAATGCCAGACACTGTGCTGGCTTGGCTGTACCCTGACTTATGTTCATTCATGGGCACGGAGCCGAGACGGGGCTGTTCTCAGCCCAGGCCAGACTTAATGCTTCATTACCTTGCCCACCTCAACACAGGATGTAATGTTGAACATTGAGCAGTAATAGCTGGCAATAGCAATCAACATAAATTACTGTATGTTTAAATGCTTGGATGTTTTTCCAGTGTATGTTCACAGTCTGTATTCTGAAAATAATGTGGTAGGGTACTTAACAAACCATGGATCTATGCTCTTAAGTGAATTAAATCTGGTAAATATTTTCTTATTGTGAAGGTCAATTTCTGCACAGCATGCAAAATGCAAGTAAAACAAATCTGTGATTTTCCTTATTGAGCTTATGTCTTTTCCAGGAACTGAGGTTTGAAACTAAAAGAAGAGTAAAAGGTTAATTGTATATGCATTTGTTTAGTATTTGTTTTATGTTTAGTTTTCCCTGTATTAGGTGATAAGTAAGATTATCTTACATAGGCTTTTATATTTTGAATCATAATTACTCTAAAATCATGTAAATTGGAAGATGTCACTAAGAAGCTTTATTTTTTAAAACCACTTTATTGAAGTGTGATTGACATACTAAAACTGTACATATTTAATGTATACAACTTGACAAGTTTGGTGATATGTATACACCCGTGAAAATATCACCACGTTCTATGCCATAAACATATCCATCACCTCCAAAAGTTTTCTACCATCCTCTTTATTTATTATCATTATTATTTTTCTAATAAGAACACTTAACATAAGACCTACCCACTTAGCAAGTTATTGAGTTTACAAAACAGTGTTAACAATGGGCTCTATGCTATACAGCAGATCTCAAGGACTTATTCATCTTGGATCTTTGAAACTGCCTACACTTTGACTAATATAGTTTGATACTTTCAAATTTCAAAAGTGAATCTGTCCATATTCCAAACGCTTCTCTAGCAGAAAGGAAGGAAAAAACCTGAATGTTGTGTGGAAGGACTAAAAAGTTTTGAGCACATAATTTAAACTCAAAAGGTAATAAACATTGACTGATCAAAGCAGAATTCTTCTGCCACTTGTTACATGACATTTTCCTTTTTCTGTGTGCTCACAACATCTTTAGAAAGTGTTGACAAACTTTGACAAAAATCACACACTATGAAATTTTGTCTATACTTTAACTTTAACCCACCTTCTTGGCACCAAGTAAAAATGTGCCAAAGATTTTTTCATTGGATTTCAATGAGATTTGATTTGAAGTTACCAAAGTTAAGTGACCACGCTGGATGGAAACCTGTGTTTCATAGACTCTACTATGCCAAAGAAACTGGTTCCATGTGCAAATCTTTCTATTTGGTCTTTAAATGAGTGCTTCCAATGGTTGTGAATGACTTTAAGATAATTAGGAAGCTGCTAAAGTATATCTATATATTATCTCTATCTATCTATCATCTATCTATCTATCTATCTATCTATCTATCTATCTATCTATCTATCTTTTTTTGCGGTACGCGGGCCTCTCACTGTTGTGGCCTCTCCCGTTGCGGAGCACAGGCTCCGGACGCGCAGGCTCAGTGGCCATGGCTCACGGACCCAGCCCCTCCGCGGCATGTGGGATCTTCCCGGACTGGGGCACGAACCCGCGTCCCCTGCATCGGCAGGCGGACTCTCCACCACTGCGCCACCAGGGAAGCCCAATCTATATATTCTTACTGTTTGTTAGTTACTCTGAGATTTTGCAAGAAAATACTGGCTAAAATATTTTGAAAAATATTTTAAATTGATGTATCTTTAATTATTATGATGAATGGAGTCTTTACATGTATTTAGTTATACGTGAAAAGTTGACACAATTTTGAACGTTAGAACTTAAGGAATCTTAAAGAACATCTTGGCCACCTTTCTCAATGCAAAAAAACTGATCTGGAAGCCAAAGTCATCTGTTTTCTGGCTAGAGTCATAGCACCAGTGGTCTCCAGCCAGAGTTCCACATCTGGTACTCTTTCTCCTATGCCAAGGCACCATCTTCTCTGATTTTAGTATGAGATAAGATAATTAATATATGCCATAGTATTTCAGAAAATCTAGGATCCTAGGATCTTCCTAGGATACTGTTATCCAATGTCTGTTCTCAGTTCTTCTTAGTGACCAACACTTCTGGTTGGCGATGGAGAGAAGGGATGTCGTATTCATAAAGTAGTTCAACACTAGAACTTTGACAGTATCCCTAATTGATGATATGTTTGTGTGCATATATGAAAAACCTTAACTTATTTAACATAAAATTTAAAAATAAAATTGACTCTTGAACAACATGGGGGTTAGGGGTAGGGACCACCCACCCATGCAGTCAAAAATCCACATATAACTTTTGACACCCCCCCCTCAAACTTAACCACTAACAGTCTACTGTTGACTGGAAGCCTTACTGATAACATAAATAGTCAATTAGCATATTTTATATATTATATACATATTATAAATATCTCCCAAATATTGGTTGAATTTCGGACCAAGAGGAGGAACTGATAAATGGAATACTGCTTGCCTTATCAGTCATCAGCAATTGCAGTCACCACTGGACAGTGAGCTAGTGAGCCTTGAGGGAACTCAGGAAGGAAAAGAATCCTGGCTATCTAGCAGCCATCAGATTGCAGCCACTCTCTACGGTGAGCCCTGAGGAAACTCAGGGTGTGAAACACAGGATACTGGCCCCAGATAGCTGAGGTACATATCAAAGGAATGATTTCAGTGAGCCCAGATTCTTGCATCTTCCCACATATAGAAAAGCAGTAAGTTCCTTAACTTGAGATATCTGGTTTTCTTTTACTAACAGTAATCTTTTATTCCTACTACCTGCCCTTTGTTCCAAAACTCCTGTATATCCTGGTTCTGCCCATCACCTACTTGGAGCAGTTTTCTCAGGTTATTTTAGATGCTGTCTCCCAGGCTTGAAGTCCTAAAAATTCCCGCTGAATAAAACATAACTCAAAAAAAATAAATTGAATTCTTACAATAAAGTAAGCTAGAGAAAAGAAAATGTTATTAAGAAAATCATAAGGAAGAGAAACTACATTTATAGTACTGTACTGTATTTATCGATACCATAGGTTTACATTGTTTACAAGATGAATTGTCCGTCTGTCAGTACCTACATCAATATTGTCTTATATGTACAAAACGTTGTAGATGTCATATGTATTACTAACACTAGACATAAAAAATGAAAAGATAATGTGAAAAAGAAATTCATATTTATTTACAGATATAATGATTCATGCATTGATAATAAAGATGTAGCAGTATGATTGCTTTATTGTAGCTTCGTGTAATTCATACAATTGTTTCATGGTAGTTTCGCCTATACCCTAAGGAATGAATCGTTATAAAATTTTTATGGCATACACTATTGTAGTCATATTCACAATATAGTATTGGAAACATTGTTATATTTTTAAAAATCCACTTACCTGTGATGATTTTAAAAATCCACAGTTTCTCCAATTACAAGAGGCACATACTGTGCAGTAATGTAATTCTTTGAAAGCAAAATTATAACACAGTAAGAAAACTAACACATTGTTAATTTCATATTAAATATCACTCACCTTATGCCTACGTAAGGATAGACTAGCATCTACATATATTTTATGCATTCATGACATACTTTACATTTTCTTCATTTTTTTCAATATCTCTAGGCTATGCAGTTTATCTGTGAGTTTTTTAAACTTATTGCAAGCCTCCAAAAGTTTTTCCAGTATATTTATTGAAAAAAATCCACGCATAAGTGGATAAGTTTGAATCCATGTTGTTGTTCAAAGGTCAACTATATACCATAATTCTGTAACCATGTTTTAATATTTCATTTCTTGAACTACTCAAGAATAGAAATGGCTGAGATCACTCAACCCTTCAAGGTCCTGTTAATATTTATAACTCAAAGAACCCACATTCTCCCTATTTCCTTTAGAATTGTTGGAGAAAATATCTGTTTCTTGCAGCCAAAAAGTGTGATGGGATCCCGGTTCCATCTCAACCATTCAAATTCCACAAATTCTCCAAGAAAAATTTTCTTGATTTCCTGAGATAGGAGTCCCCATGATGTTTGCAACTCCCAGGACACAACAACTTTACATGTTTTAGTTTTCTGTTTTTGTGTCTTATTCCACTTGATAAATGGCAAGGCCCTTGATGGCAGAGCCAAAGTCACTCATCTTTGCATTCTTTGCCAGAGAAGGGACCTGGTGGTGGTCAAATGCCTGCCCTATTCGATGAATGATGAGGTAACTAGTCTAATCCCATGTGTTATGGACTGAATGTTTGTGTCCTCCCCAAATGCATATCTTGAAATCCTAACCCCCACTGTGATGGTTTTAGGGGAGTAAGGTCTTTCGGAGGTAATTAAGTCATGAGGGTGGAGCCGTCATGGACAGGATTAGTGCTCTTATAAGAAGAGAAATCAGAGCGCTCACTCTTTTTGACTTTTGCCATGTAAGGATACAATGAGAAGATAGCCATCTGCAAACCAGTGTCACCAGACACTGGATCTGCTGGCACCTTGATTTTGGACTTCCCAGCCTCCAGAACTGTGAGAAATAAGTGTTTGTTTGCCTAAGCCACCCAGTATATGGTAATTTGTTGTACAGCCTTAACTAAGAATGACAGGCTTATGGAGAAGAGTAGGGAGAGGCTAGGCAATGGAGGTTGGGGCTTGGTTTTGTATGGCTAAGAGGTTTGTGTTTTATTCCATAGATAATGGGGATCATTAAGAAATGCTGGCTAAAGAGGAAAGTCATGAGTAGAATATAACCCTGGAGACTTAATCTGATCAATTCATGTTTGGAAGACTGGAGGGAGGCCTTTGTAACATTTAGGACAACGGGAAATACTGGTTTGACCTTGTTAACAGGAGAAAGGGGGTAAAAACTGGAGTTACGATGAGAGCAGTATTGATTTGCAATTGGCTTAGAATTGACTGGATCATAGAACTACATTAAAAATGACCTTATAGGTCAGACTGCCCAGCCATGTCCTGCCCCTGAATCTCCCTGGAATCAAAGTGACAGGTGGGGAACCAGGATCTGATGTCCTAAGGGCAGTCTCACCACCTCTCAATGCATCTGTCATCATCTTTGGACAATATAAATCCTTTTCCTTGGAGTAAGCCAAAATCTTCCTTATTTCACATCCCTGCATTCTGTTTCTGCCCTCTGGGATAGTGCTAAATAAATCCACGTGGTAGTTCTTTAAATATTTGAAGATAACGATCCTGTTCCTTCACTGTAAACCTTCTCTTCGCTGTCTCCTAGTCCAGCCTTCCACACTGCCACATAGCTACAAGTTTCCTTGCCATCATGGTGGTTTCCCCTTGAATGACCTCCAGTTTGTCTGTGTTTTACATGAAGTGCAACACCAGCACTTATTTTAGCAAATATCCTTGGAAAGTACCTAAGCTACAAACTCAAGAGAAATAAGACAAAAAGAAGCAAGTCACACAGCCATATGAATAGAGGGACTGAATGCAGTTAGCCTAAGGACAGTGTGAAAGGAGGCTTCCAAAGTGGCTCTCAGTGATCCCCACATCCTGGTATCCATGCCCTTAGGTAATCACCTCCCTATGAATGTGTACTGGACTTGGTGATTTGCTTCTAATGAATAGACTGGGACAAAAGTGATAGGATGTCACTTCTGAGATTAGGTTGGAGCAGATTGACTTGCTGTTTCGCTCTTTGGTTCTTCTTATTTGCTCACCCTAAAGAAGGAAGCTGTCACACTGAGAGCTGCCCTTTGCAGAGGCCGATGTGGCAAAGAGCTGAGGATGGTCTTTATCCAACAGCCTGAAAGAAACTGAAGCCCTCAGTCGAAGAACCCAAGAGGAATCAAATCCTGCCAATAGTCATGCAAGTGAACTTGGAAGTTGATCTTTCACCAGTTGAGTCTTGACCTGCAGGATGTGGGAGAAAAATAACTGCTGCTTTAAGTTTCTAAGTTTTGGGGTGATTTGTTATGTATCAGTGCATACATACTAATACAGATGTACTAATACAAACCCCTCTTACTATCATTAGCCCAGAATAACAGAGATGGAGATGAGGGCAGATTTCCCAGCTCAGTATGGTGATTTTTGAAGCAGAATGGAAGGGTAGCACTGTTGATAGTAAAGCATTTCAGATAGCCACAGAAATACCACAAAGCTAAGAAGTAACAAGAAGAACATTGTTGCAAGGAAGGAGGAAAGTATAGTCTTGGTTGTTGATGAGCTTACATGAGACTCCCCAGAAACCTACAGACTAAAGAGTATGCATGGGAAGAAGTGATTTGGGTTTTAGTGATTTCTCCATTTCAACTGATTTAGGCTGTGTTTGTATTGTTTTTACTGGCCGCTTTATGTCTCTAGACTGGGGAAGTCCATGACTATTGACCTTTTTATCCCAACCTCCACCAGGAGAAACGGAACAGAAATGAGTTAAGCAAAGGAAGAGCAAACCTCAAAATGCTAATTAAGTTGGATCATAATTAAAACTGAAAAGCTTTTAGAAATAATAAACCAAAACTACATTTACTTTTATTCATTTATTTATTGTATGACAATTTGCTAAACATTTGCTATCTACACTGGTATCCTAGAGCCTAAGGATCATATTATCTTCTGAGGAACAAATACAAAAACCACCACAGTTAAGGTCGTAATGAGATAGAATATATACAGATATAATGTATTGTTTTAGCTATGCCACTCTATTAGCACATAATAAACTTAAATTTTCATAAAAGCCATAAATATTTTTAGGTGTGTCTTTGATATATCACCTCTCTCTTTAGTCTTACTTCTATTATACTGTAGAACACATTTTTTCCTACCTTGATAGATTTTACCAATCATTTACAATTATTGAGGTCTTTCCTGGGAAACGGTAGTAATAATAAATATAGTAATAAAATAATACTTATAACATTAACAAACTTTTTTGTACGTTTATTATTTGTCAAGCACTGTGCTAAGGGTTTTCCATATATTAGAGATTCTAATTTATGAACCCCTTGCTCTGATATGTACTATTTTTTCTAACTCAAGGTAAAGGAATGTTAGATTAGAGAGCTTTTATTTTGTTCGAAGTCACATGGTTATTCAGTTATTTGAACCTACCAGTCGAGCAGTGTGTTGCCTTAGCCTCATTGTCTTGTACTCATGCCTCCAGAATTCTGATAAGCCTTATGAAGTTCCTACAGATTATGAAGAAAATGTTGAAAAAATTTTTCAGTTGTAAGCATGATGAATTAATGGGTTTTGGAATAGTATCCCATCAATAAAACAGAAAAATATAGGAGGTAACTATTTGCAGTAATTTAACTCTACAGATAATGAAAGACTGTGCTCTTTGAAAGAAAGAAGTGTACAAACTGATCCCATATTCGTCCCAGCCTTCTGCTTGAGAACACTTTCCAAACTATGACATAGGAAAGTGGAGCCAAACACTGGGCAGAGGTAATAGAGATTGGAGTCTGGGGCTGCTGAAGCAACTGAATTTGCTGATCAGAGCACTAAAGAGAAGGAAACTGCACAGAGAACAAGTTCCAGATATCAGTATAGGGGTTACTTTGAGTCTTTGGTTGAGTACTAAGCTGTATATGGGCAAGACAAGCTTCTGTGTGGCTTGGCAGAGTATAGTTATTGGGAGACTATGACATAAATGAGATTCCAGAGGACACATACTACTGAGAGGTGTTGGAGTTTTAGTGAACCAAGGTTGAAGTTCTAACAAACATTGTAGAAAACCCTAAACATTCAATTTAGATCCCCAAAAAATCACACCTTAGAAAGTTGAGTTATTCTAGTCACAGAGAGCTACTATAGAATACCCTTGACAAAACCTAAATGTATCACCAGAATCAAGTTGATCAGTCAGTAAATTAAAGGCCAGCAAGCAAACAACTCAGTATTCTCTAAAGGAAGGCTAAAAAGCAAACAAATAAAAAACAGATCTTAACAACCTTGGACTTACAATGCACACAACACAATAAAAATTTACTAGATATGCAAATGCAAAGATATAAGTAAATAAGTAATCAGGAGAAATAATCAGAAGAGACATATCTAAACATGGAACACATATTGGAATTAGCAGACATGGACTTTAAAACTGTTATTCTAAATGTGTTCATTATATGGACATAATGAATGAACAAATAAGTACTATCAGCAGAGAAATGAAAATTGTCAAAAAGAACAAAATTAAATTTCTATAACTAAAAAATAAAATATCAGAAAAAATTTCCCTGGCTAGGCTTAACAATAAATAGGAGAATGCAGCAGAAAAAAAGAGTGAATTCACACAGAAGTCTGTGGAAACTACCCAACTGCGATTTTTTTTTTTTTACCTGTGAAAAAATGAAGGGAGCTTCAGTGACCTGTTGTAAAACATCAAGTGGTATAATATTCTGTAATTGGAACTCCAGAAAATGAGGAGAGAGATTGGGGCAGGAAGGGGCAAAAGTAAAAAAGGGAAGGAAGGGAGGGAGGGAGGAAGCATGGAAGGAAGGAAGGAAGAAATAAAGAAAAAATGATATAGGAAAGAAAGAAAAAAGAAGTAAAAAAGGAAAAAACAAAGGAGGAAAGAAAGAATGAGAGATCAAATTCTTTCCATATTTGATGAAAAATGGCAACCTGTAGATTAACAAAGCTCAATAATTTCAAACAGAAAAAATACAAAGAAAAATCACTCTTAGAAGCATCATAGTCAACTTGCTAAAACAAAAAACAAAGAGAAAATTTAAGGCAGCCAGAGGAAAGAAGACAAATTAGATACATAGAAGGACTGATAGGAATTACTTTAGACATCTTATCAAAAATAATACAAACTTGAAGACAATAGAATAATATCTTTACACTGCCAAAACAAAAACAAAAAATTCAACCTAGGATTCTATGTCCATCAGAATATCTTTTGAAAGTGCAAACTTGGTAAAGACATTTTTCAGGTAACCAAAAACTGAGAGAATGTATCACCAGTAGAACAACACTATAAATAATGTTAAAGGTAATTATTTAGACTGAAGGAAAATGTTACTGGATGGAAACCCGGATATTCAGGAAGGCATGAAGAATGCCATAACTGGTAAATATGTGAGAAAATGTAAAAGACTTTCTTTTCTGAGTTCTTAATTTTCTCTTTAAGCAAAAATAATAAAAAATATATCATAGGATTTGTAACATAAGTAGAAAAAATGCATGACAACAGTAACACAGAGGATGAGATGAGGTAAATGGAATTATACTTTTGTGAGTTTCTCATGTTATATGTAAGATTTTAAAATATTAATTCAAGATAGACTGTCTTGTGTTAAGGATATATATAGTAATCCCTAGAGTAACTACTGAAAAAAATTAAAATGTGTTCTAAAAATCCAATGGAGATGATAAGATGGAATATTAAAATCCAAAGCGAGGTGTGAAAGAAAGAAGAAAAGGAACAATGAACTTCTGGGACAAAAGAAAACAAATAGCAAGATGGTAGACTTGAACCCAACCACTCAATCATTATATTAAATATAAATGGATTACACATGCTAATTAAATGGCAAAGATGATAAGATTCCTCTATTAAAAATCACACAACTCAACTGTATGTTATTTGCAAGAGATGTGCTTTAAACATAAAGACATAGATAGGTTAAAACAAACAAGGTTGACAAGCTAAAACATGCAAATATTAGTCACAAGAAAACAGAAGTGGCTGTATTAATATCAACCAAATAGTTTTAAGATAACAAGAATTACCAGAGGTATAGAGAATATTTTACAATGATGAAATTGTCAAGAAGACATAATAATCCTAAATGTACATATGCTTAATGACAAAACATCAAAATGCATGAAGCAAACTTTTAGAAATAAAAGGAGAAATAAAGCCACATTTATAGTTGGAGATCTTAGCACCACTCTCTCAGGAACTTATGAAACTATAAGAAAATCAGTAAGTTTGCAAAAGATTTGAACAACACTATTAACCAAATTTACATTTACAGAATGACCAACCAACAGCCACAGAAACATATTGTTTTATAGGAACAAGATAGACCAAATTCTAGGTCATAAACTAAGTCTCAATATATTTCAAAGAATTGAAATTATACGGAGTATGCTCTCTGATAACATTAGAATTAAATTAGATACCATTAACATAAAAAGATATCTGAAAAATCCCCACATATTTGGAAATTAGACCACACACTAATAAATTACTCATGGGTCAAATTTGGGAATTTGGAACCTATTTTGAACTAAATGATATTGAAAACACAACACATCAAAATGTATGGATACAGCTAAAGTAGTGCTTAGGGGGAAATTTATGGCTTTAAATACTTGTATTAGTAAAGAAAAAAAAAAGGTTTAAAATTAATGATATAAGCCTCTATCATAAGAAACTAGAAAAAGAAGAGCAAATTGAAATAAAATGAAGTAGGGGAATGAAATAATAAAGATAAGAATAGACACAAATTAAACTGAAAATTTATAAAAATAGAGAAAATAAATATAATTTATATTTCTTTGAAAAGATTAATAAAATTGATAAACCCTTAAACAGAAGTATCAAGAAAACAAAGAAATGAAATTACTATATACAGAATAAAAGAGGAAACAACACTACAGATTTTTTGGACATTAGAAAGAAAAATAAGGAAATACTAGGAAAAATTTTTATACCAATAAATTAAGCAAATTAGGGGAAAATTTAAAAATTCTTAAAAAAATACAAATTATCAAAATATACCCCAGAAGAAATAGAAATTCAGAGAATGAAGGACAAAATTCAACTCTTCATTTCAATAGGTGAAACAAAAACATTTGGTAAGTAAGAATAAAACAAAATTTTCTCAGACTGATACAGGGCATCTACAAAAATCTATAACCTACATAATACTTATTGGTAAAGAATAAATGCTTTTCCTCTTAAGACTAAAAATGAGGAAATTATGTTCACCCTTACCATTTCAAATCAGCTTTGTCCTGAATCAACTTTCTAGCTTATGACATAGAGCTAGAAAAGAAAATGTTAGGCTGTAGTCAAAGATAATGTGATTGTGTAGTAAAAGATCCTACATAAACTATAATCTAACTACTAGAACCAAAAATGAATTTAGCAAGGTTGTGGCTTACAAGGTCAACACTGAAAAAAATCCATTGTATTTCTATATAGTAACAACAATAAGTGGAAAATAAAATTTAACCGATACCGTTTACAGTGGCATAAAGATCCATGGAAGATCCCTATACTGAATACTCTAAATGTTGCTGAGGGAAGTTAAAGAATACTTAAGTGAAATAAATAGATTGATGTATGACTTGACTTGTTACAATGTCTTTTCTCCCCAAAGTGATCTACAGATTCAAAGCAATCCTAATTAAAAATGTCACCAGTCCTTTTGATAGAACTTTCAAGGGGATTTTAAAATTCACATGGCAATGAAAAGGATATAGAATACTCAACAATCTAGAAAAACAACATGTATATATTCTTCAACAACTTACATTTTCTCTGTTTTTAAAATATATTTTACAACATGTATATAAAATGTGTAAGATGAAAACCAATACTTTCAAATACTTATAGATATATATTACCATATATCTCTATGAGTAGTAAATAATCCATGATGGGGTCATCTTAGAGGAGTGTATTAGTTTGCTAGGGCTGCCCTAACTAAGTTCCATACACTGGGAGGCTTAAACAACACAAATTAATTGTCTCACAGTTCTGGGGGTCAGAAGTTCTTACTCTAGTATGACCTCATCTTAACTAATTACATCTGCAATGACTGTATTTCCAAGAAGGTCTGAGGTCTGGGGATTAGAACGTCAACATATGAATTTGGCGGGGGGACAGAATTCAACTCATAACGGGGGGCATCTGACAACAATAAATGTGGGTCTTATGTGTCTGTAATGATATTTTGAAAGATTTGAAGCAAATATGATAGAATGATACAAATTGATACAGTTGAATGTCAGATATAATATTTTGTAGTCTTGTCTGAACAATGGAATAATTTCACACTTTCAAAAGGTCTTTAAAATTTTAAGAAGCTCCCTACTTGGTTTTGGCACTGTGTAGCAAGTTGGAGAATGTTGATGTCAATGACAAAACTCCTCTTCAAGGAAGATTCATTGAAGAAACAGGGCTAGGAAGTGTGAGTGAGAAGCCTAATGTCTGTGTTCACATATGAACCACTCTCAGGTGGAAAGGAGGACCAGATTTGAGCTGAATTCCTCCAAGTGCATGAGGCGGTACCAAGTGAGGGGAGCCTTCATGATGGTAGATTTCAGCTCATTATAAGAAAACACTTGCTGACTTATCCAACCTTTCCAAAATAGTCTCAACCCTTCATAAATGAAAGGTGTCATTATGAGTCGGTGAGTTCCATGCACTAGGGATGACAAATAAAGGCAAGGTGATCCCTTGGTGAGGATGTTATATGTGAACTTAAATATTGCCTTACCAGCCCTGAAGTTCCTCTCCAATCTGAGATGCTGTGCATCTGCTGCAGACTCCTGATTCCCTATCTTGTAAACTTATGGCAGAAAAAATGAAAAGGCAGTTGTTCTGACTTCTCTGGTTTTGAAGAACCCATGCTGCCTCCTGTTTAAGTCCTCACAACCATCTACATAACAATTGATTCTTCAATCATATTAGAATTATCATTTTGTGGAATTGAACTTGTCTGCCTTTTTGAAAATTGAGACTTGTATCCTTTATCAGTGTCAGGTTCCCCCTCCCCCATTTCTTATAGTTCCTTAGAGATTGGTAACGATAGGTGGTCATGCCTGCCAAATGTCCCAGTCCTGAAATTGGAATCATAAGGATTACGAACTCAAGCAGTGCCATAACATAGTGGTGAACTTGACTTTCAGAGTACGCAGTATAGAAATCTTGGCTCAGCTGTTTAGCTAAGTGCTATGAGCTTCCTGTAGAGTGTCAGGTCCTGCATCTGTAAACCCATCTTTCTAATTTACAGAGTGGTTGTGAGGATAAAATGAGAATGCATACGTCACACAGGAAGTACCCAATAAATGTCTACTATCCCCATTACTAGTTCAGGCATCAGTTTTAACACTGAACAAAATCTTTTCAGGCCAAAGTGGATTCTCAACAGAAGAGTTGGATGCCAAATAGGAACTGAAGTAGTTTCAATTTCCTTCCATTGTCTGCAACATACATTGACCTATTTCTCAGTGCAGTACAACAATAAAATCCACCCCTTCCTTTTTGTCCTTGGGACTTTTTAAAAGGCTTAGTCTCCTGGACTTCAGAATTTCCAATAATCTTATTACAAGCTGGTGCTACTGGTCATGAGTCCCTTCCACTGTCCATGTCTTGGAGTAGCTCCAGCTCACTGGATGACCACTTGGACTGTCCTTCTCATCCTTGTAGACACTGCTCCTCATTTTTCCTAATCAAGGATATTCCCAGTTTATCATCAGAACTTTACTTCTAAAAGATTATTTTTGTTCTTGAAATAATACTTTTTCCTTTGTGTATATATATATATATATATATATATATATATATATATATATATATATATAAAATACCTAGTATAGTCTTTGGAACATGGTAGATGCCAAATGAAACTTCTGTTTCCCTTAATTCTTTTGCAGCCATTACAGCCTCTAAAATAGCATTTTCGAGATTTCCTTTCTTCTTATTCAAACCATCTGCTTGGATTCAGGGTAACAGTTCTCTGTGTCTCTCTGAGAGGTGAAATTAGCTTTGAGAGTAAATAAGAAGGCGTTGGAGATGGCTCTCATTTTCATAGCCTGGGGCCTGGGAATAGGTAATGATTTTCACAGAAATAAGGGAGAGTGCAGTAGGCTTTGTCGGGATGGGAGGGAAAGGAGATTTGGTTTTTAATGTGTGAGATTTAATGTGTTTGTGGGATATGCTGGTGTATCAGGATCTGTTCAGCAGATAATTTGTGGGAAGGCTGATACTAGCCTCCACATTTGGGAGTGACTCATGGACGAAACAGGGATGATGTGAGTCCTGGTCATGGGGAAATCACAAGAGTGTAGGAAAGGTGGGAATCAGCTGACAACAGACTCTGAAAGACCATCTACATCCTGATGGGGGAGGAGTTGGAGTCCCTGCAGACAGAAGAGAAGCCATCAGAGATAAGAGCAGCATTAGATGAGCCATGAGAGAGAAGAAAGGAGAACATTTAAACCATTTAAACCATTTTGAAACAGGTGGTTCAGAGAAGTTAAAGAAGACGAAAATTGAGGATAATTGCTGGGTTTGGCCCCTCATCATGATAACAACAATAAAAACACACAGCATCTAGCACTACTGATCACTCAGGATGAGACCACTATGGCATTCAGGACTGTGTTACTTAATCATTGTAAGAACTCATCATATTATTGTAATAAATGTCAATAAAACATTGGTATTTATTATAACTATATTTTAAGATGAGGAAAAGAAATTAAGTAGATAGGTTAAACAGATTCAACATCATTAGCCTTTGGAAAAATTGGGGTTCCAACTCTCGGTGTCTGATTCTAAAGCAGGAGTTCCTTAACATTTAATTTCTACAGAAAATTTATCTCTCGTCTAGAGCTGAAGAACAAATTGTAAAGGTCAAGGCACCTTTGGGTGAAGGGGAAGTGATGGCAGGGGGTGTCAACTACACTTTTAAGAATTTGGCAGGGATAAGAAGGGGAGAGAGAGAATAAAAGTATGGCTGAGAAGAATTTATAGTTTTACTTTTTTTTCTGAGACTGGGGAATACAAGATATAGGTGAAGAGCTGGCATCAACAGACAATAAAAGGGAATCAGGGTTTTGTAACTTTGTGCAGAAAGTTATGGTAAAATGGGTCTGGGTGTTACCAAGGTGGGTACAGCAACAGGCTAAAAATGTAAATATAAACCTCAAAGTCACTATCAGGGAGGTTAGTGAAGGAAAGGTGTCTTGGAGCACAGTAAAGGATGGAGAGTAGGGTAGGGAAGGGAGAGAAGATGAGATGCATTTCAAAAGGGAAGAGTATGTTGAAAGCATAAGCAGAGAGAGACAGAGGTGACTCCAGTTAAGAGAGGCTGAAGGGAAGTGTGCACTGCGGACCCCAACTCCTGATGGGATAAAGGACTAGTAACACCTGTTCAACATCCTTTGTTGGGTAAAGTTTCTACAGAAAACCATATTATCAGGTATGACATTCTAGACTTGCCATTCCATAATGTAATCTATGCAGGGAGGAGCGAGCTGGAACGTGTATCTTTGCAATATATTTTTTAGACATTTTGTCAACTATAAGGTGCCTGGAGTCGAGATTAGCTCCGTGGTGTGTTATGGAATTGCGTAGGTCAAACCAATTTCAATTTCAAATATTAACATAACTAGAAATTCCTTGTGTCTTAATTAGAGGTCATCAACTCTCTTGTAAAGTGGTCCCTGTCAAGATTGCCTGTGGGTAATTTGGGGAGTTCAGTGAAGCTTAGAATGAAGGATTTGATAGTCAGTGTGGGTTTTTTTTTTGTTTTTTTAGTCATATTGTTTTGTTCTTCAGCAAATAATGGGTAGCCCAGACTTCAATTAGAGCAGTATTCAAATAATTTTAGATTTGCATATTTGAATGGACCGTCTTTGGGAAGGAGAGGCCAGGTCATGCAGTTCTCCAATTATTCAGAGCAATTAGAGGAGATGATCAGACACTTCTGAGGTCTCATTAGCAGGCGTGTTGCCTGTGCCGACATCTCCAAAGATCACAGCGGAGACTGGCCTGGCTGCCCACATTTCCTTTCGGGAGGGTTCTACAGACAGTGACTCACTTGGAGTTAAACAAAGGTAGCTATTTTCACTGCCTATTTCTACTTTCACCCTGAAAAGTCATTCATTACTACTGTTTCTCTAGAACATGCATTGTGAATACCAATGTCTTTTTTCTACTGACAAGCTCTCTAATTTTTGTTTTAGATCTAGACCCGTCATCATCTTGGTACTTAATACTGAGTACCAATAGTAATTTCCCAGCAATAAAACCTGGTGCTTAGAAAACTAATTTTGGGAGATGAGGTGTCCGGCATTCTAAATTTCGGTGCATTCAATTATAATCGCCTTTTTCACTACTGATTAGCACCCTAAAAAAGAGCAGAGTTCTGGGAGTACAAGTCCTCCAGTTGGCAGAAGCATGGTCTCAGTAATTTGTTTATTATTGCACTTGGTATCACAGTTTCCAAATTAGGGATTTCCCCTGTAATGATACTCAAGCTTCCCATTCTGGCATAACCTCTAAGCCACCCTCAAATCACTGAGAGAAGTCAGAGTGCTGGTTTCCCTTTCCTTGGATATTGCTTTACCAAGCAGAGCCCTGCCTCTCTCTCCTGCAACCCCAGACTTAAGGACATGCCTGCATTCAAACATCCAGATTTTAAATTAGAGCAAAATAATTGATCTCAACATTTTCTAGATTCCATTTTAATTTCCATAGTGAACATAGGTAGAGTGGAAAGAGAACGGTGCTTGGATTAGGAGAAATAGCATTTACTAACTCACTAATGTTGGGCCAGTGATGTGTCACCTCTCTATCCTTAATCTTTTCATCTACAAAATGGCAATAATAATACTTAATACTTGCCCTTTCTACCACATTCAGTTGCCCTAAAATCCGAATGAGATTATGTTTGTAAAATAGTCTTGGAAGTAATGAACCTATCACATGCTTTCTCATGTGTACAGAGAATTCTTGATCTGTTTCCAAAATTGTACAGCAGGTGGAAGTGGGGAGGCGCCACTGCTTAGTGGTTCAGAATGTGGGTTCTGGGGCCAGCGTGCGTGGGTTTGAATCCTCGCTTCATCACTTACTAGTTGTGTGACCTTGGGATGGCATTTAAGCCCTCTGCTCCTCAGTTTCCTCCTCGGTAGCACTGAAATAATAATATGATCTCTATCATGAGGTTTTATGCGGATTTAAAGAATAAGAGATACAGAGCCATGCCTACCATGTTAATGCAATATGAATATCAGTTGAACTTTAAAAAGTTATCTTTTTTGAGAGGCTTGAGAAAATTAAGATTGGGGGTCTGGGGTTGATGTTGACTTCTTAAAAGTTTTCCAGGTGTCAACATTTTAAACCATGTCTCGGTTATGCCATGTTTCTTGTGCTGACAGTTTTATTTTAAGCCAGAGGCTTGGGCCTCACTCTTGATGTATTAAACCCAGACCAGTCTGTCGCATTTCACTTTCAACTGTGTAAGGCAGTTTAGCACAAGTCTTGAGCAAACTGGGAAGAGTCTCTCCAAGTGTCCATTCAGCATAACTTTGGGAGTTAGGAAGACAAGGAATGACAAAGATTCCTAAGCATACAAGCCTCCTTAGAAAGGTCCCAATGCTTCCATGAAGCTGGGCTTATTCCAGTTATGTATATATATACTCATACGTAAACCAGTTGTATGTATGTACTCAAAGAGTACAAGCAAATAATGCCTAAGAAGTGTCTGCGCAAGATTATAGCCACCAAATTAGTCATCTGTGTATTTTAGATAAATAGCAAATAATGTTTTTGTATAGCTGTATCTCAAATATAGCGTGGGACATACTTACACTAAAATATTACTCATTGTTTATCTGAAGTTCATCGTTTAACTGAGCAACTTATATTTTTATTTGCTAAATCCAGCAACCCTTGATAATAGGATTAACCTCAGCAACTTTGAGGATCAGAGAATGCTCAGCATTCTTAACATATGTTTAAACAACCTTTGAAGTAAATGGAAAACAATTTGGTGGTTACTTAATAATTGTTAAGCCTCAGTCATCCTTGAGTTTTGCATATTAAGATAATTAAGCATTCAGTCAAACATTTCCCCACTTGCATTGGTCTTAGATCCTATCTAGTCTTTCAGTCCTTTAAGAATGCTTATGGTTTCATTTCTACATTTTGTTGTGGATGTTTAGTAAATTAAAAAAAAATTAGCCTATGTTAAACATTGAAGAGACAAACATACAATTCAATCCTTTTCTCTCTTTCTGTTACTGAAAGCACTGTTGGTTTAATTACTGAAAGATCTCCTTTTGCTAATCAATGGCTTCTACTCTCCCGGTTCCTTCCAGAATGGCACAATCCAGCCTGTCATATCACTAGGTCTCCAATAAAATATGATACCAGATATGTTGTAACCAAGAATGGAATCACACAGTGAATGGGAGGTGGTGGTCACAGCTTGGGGCTACTCTGAGTGCGCAAATGATCACGTATTGGCTTTTCATTGGGGAAAAGCTTTGCATCAAAAGACTGATGCCCAAGTGAGACAACCCAGCAGGTTCTCTATGCCTCTTTGTGACAACTAAAAATCTCACGGAAGATGATCAGGGGCTGCAGCAGCAAGTGGAGAGGTCACATTGTGTGCTGATGGGCTGGTGTCTGCCCCCAAGGGAAAGAGAAGGAGTGTGTAAGATCCTGGTCTTTTCCATGACTCCAGTCTATGACCAGGGCCTTGGTAAAGGAGAATAAATGAGGTCAAGGGCAATGTCACTGCTGTGCATTGCCTAGTCCTCTGTCCCTGTGATGAGTTCTTTCTTGCCCACTGACATTAACTCACCACCATCTTTTCTCACCTATGTGTCCTCTCTTGTGCTGTCTTCCTCCATGCAAGACATCCAGTAAGGAAACAGTGTCTGCTGTGATAACCACTCTTTAGAGAGTGACCTTCCAGGAGTTCCTAGGAATCAAGTCTCTGTCATAAAATACAATTGCTAATAGTAGACGAGCAGCTTCCATAATATCACCTCAACTAAACTGGCTTTCAATATACCAACTACAGTTTTAAATTTTCATGGAAATTCCCTCATGCACTGATTCCCACTGTCAGAGAAATTCTTATGTTTTCATTCATTTGTTCTTTGAGAAGAGAAGAAGGCAATTTGATAACACACACACAAATCTAATTTTAGGTAAATGTTGTCTTCTGGAAGAAGTTCTAGGGGGTTCTTAAATATAATAAAACATAAAAGTGATCAACTTTTAAAGACATTGCCTTTTTTCATGGTTGGTTTTTTTTGCTCACCTGCCTTCAGTTATTCCACTGCCCTGCCATCATTTTCTTCCAGAAAAAAGGACTTCCAAAACCCATATCTGCAACCTGGTCCCAGGGATGGTCCAGTTTTGTGGATTTGAGTGAGAACACAGCATTTGGAGCCTACGGGAAAAATGTGTAACCAAAGTCCTATAAATTCATCACCTTTTGATATTTACAACATATGACAATGAGAGGAAGCCCAGTGATTAGAGAGCCATTTCTTTTCAATTTACTTTGCATGGGCTCTTAGACAAACCCTCTGTTTCACATAGAGTACCGCTCTCAAATATTTTCACCCCGTGAGGCAAGACCAGTCTACCACAGATGTTTTAGGAATCCTTTATTTTTGAACCTAACTCAGTGATTTTGTACAGGATAAAGAGGTAAGAAATTCACTGTCAAAGGTTGTATAATTTTCTTTTTGGCATCAATTGTCAGAGTAGTGACAAATGCAAGCATCCACATCACAGAAATACCAGGGATGTGAGAAAGACTTAGAGGAAGCTCAGAGGTCAATCAGGCTGCACACTGCATCTCAAAGGAGGAACTGAGGAATGTCACCAACAGCTAATGTGACACAGTAGGCTAGAGAGGGCCAGGGAAGCTGGAATCAGACCTGGCATTCTGCTTTCCCAGGTCTGTGCTGTCCTAACTTTGCAGAAATGTGTGCTCTCTATTTCCACTGAGTTGTATATCTGAATGAACTCTATCTCATTTGCAAATAATGCCAAGATAAATGTTTAGTTCATATAAAAATATCAGGAAGTAGACATTAAAAATGTGTGTCGCAGAGAAGGAGACTCTTTCAAGAGCATATTTATTAGACAGCATCACAAGAAAGTGAGGAATTAATGACTGAATTTCACAACAATCAAACTATTTCATATGAGGCAATCATATTTTAAATTTAATATCTTCGGAACTCAACTATAGTTTAAGCCACAGATTATAATCATAAGTAAATATTCCTTCTGACGTTGCCTTCAATGTGCTTACATAGATATAGTTGTCACATTGTGCTAAATCTTGTGATTTTACTAAAGAATAAATCTTCCAAAAAGTTAAATATTCATATCCCTACATATAAAATGAGCGTGTACAACTTACTATTTAATAGTAATAAAACCAAAACAATCAAATAAATAAACACTGAAAGCATGGGAATCCCAAACTTGACTTTCTTGTTGCCCTAGTCTGTTAGGAAATCTGTTGTTTATAAACTGTAGTCTATTAAGCCACTCTGAACTTCAGTGTTAACCTTTCAGAGTTCAGCTGCTGTCTTTCCCATTGAAGTTACTGCTGACAGTTACATAATAATTTCAATTCCACCCTTCAGCAGCAAGAACAACCACACACACACACACACACACACACACACACACAGCACAAGAAACCTCAAAAGAACAAAAAACACAAGCTAATTCACAAAGTACTGAGAAATTGTCAGCAAGAAACAGAAATTGGGTGGCATTGGAAATAAGGAGTGGGTGGGTGGGTGCTGGAATCCATGCTATGTGTAAAGAAATTTGAAGTTAGAAGCAAGTGTTGGGGAAGTCTGTGGGGATAAACACAAAAAATAAAACTAGAACTATCATATGATTCAAAAATCCCACTTCTGGGTATTAATTCAAAAGAGTGGAAATCAGGATATCAAAGCGATATCTGCATTCTCATGATTATTGCAACACCACTCACAATAGCCAGGATGTGGAAACAACCTAAATGTCCATTGACAAACAAATGGAAAAAGAAAATGTGTTATATACGTACAATGGAATATTATTTAGCCTTCAAAAGGAAGGAAATCCGGCCGTATGCAATAACTTGGAGGAACCTTGAGACATTCTAAATGAAATAAGCCAGCCACAGAAGGACAGGTACTGCATGATTCTGTTTATATGACAGTATCTAAAATAGTCAAACTCATAGAAGCAGAGAGTAGAATGGTAGTTGCCAGGGACTGTGGGACAGGGAAATGGGAAGTTGTTGTTAAATGTGGGTCTAAAGTTTCAGTTATGCTAGATGAATAGGCTCTAGAGAGCTGCTGTACAACACAGTGCCTGTTGACAACAGTACTGTACCGTGCACTTAAAAGTTTGTTAAGAGGGTAGATCTCATGATAAGTGTTCTTACCATAATAAATTAAAAAAAGAAAAAGAAAGAAAGAAAGAGAGGTATGGAGTGCCCATCACATATCATGCACTGGTTATACATAAGCCACTGGAGAAAGAACAACAATATTTCCCTGTGATGGATGCCACTTACAATAAAGAGGGTGAACTCCAGAAAGGTTAAGTACTTTGCCCCAAATCACAAAACTAGAAGCGTTAGACTTCATCATGATGTCATGGTGAGGTCATGATGAGGCCAACTTTGGAAGGGAAGGGTGGAGGGACAGTTAATCATTTGCATCTTCTACCAAAACTATGAAAGCCAGAAGCCAAGATTAGTGGTTCCCCAGTCACAGGTTGCATTCCACCCCCATTGGAAAAGAAGGCTTTTAGATCAGTCTACACTGGGTGAAGTAACTGCAGAAATAGGGTGCAAATTGTGCGCCAGGGAAGCACCTGCAGAAGGACCAGGAGGCACCCAGGAAGTGATAATACTCTTCCTGTCCACACAGACGATCAGCTTTCCCTTACCTGGATATAGATCAGATTTTGTAAATTTAGCTTTTCCAGCAATCCAGACATCTGAAATAGGAAGGACCTTCCTTCAATTCTAAAGTAATTAGCAGTCACCATCCGGAGTTCTGAGGTCAGCTAATGTGTTCCTATGATCTGTCCCCTAGATTTATCTGCAGGAATCAGAAGCAGAGCCCTGATTAGAAAAGACCTCCATTGACATCGTGGGATCCCCTCCCATTCCTTGTCTAAAAAGGTCTAATTCTCAGAGTTTCCATACATAACATAAGGCTTATCTTTTCCAATGTTCAAAGGGAAGATCATAATTGCCTCTTCAAAAAAAAAATGTTCTGATTTTGAAACTTGATAAACCTTCCAAATAATGATTGGCTTATGCTTACCTAATTCTTATTCATCGGTGAGTGTCTAAAAGAAATCATTATTAAACCTAGCTCACTGATTGATTTCACTAAGTGTTAAATAATAAATAATGCATTTCTACATTCAACTAATCTACTTAGACGTCTCACAGGCCAAACGCTTCAGTGGAAATGTTCTAAGCTACAGAATCAATCCACAGCCTGACTCTGCCTCATGACATCTTGAGTTCCCTAAAACAGAGCTTTTAATTCCAGTTACAAAGTAAATGGGTAATTTAGATGACCATGTTCTGCCATCATGTTCAAACTAATAAGTAGGATGAGGTACTGTAATGACAGTTTGCAACTTTACTCAAGGCAGAATGTGGAATGAATATGCCCTCCCCACAAAATGATAATTTTGTTACTGAGTCCAAGCTCGGACTGCTTGCCACACAAAAGGCCAATAAATCAAGAGACGAGTTGTTGAGGCAAGGAATAGTGACTTTATTTGGAAAGCCAGCAGACTGAGAAGATGGTGGACTAGTGTCCCAAAGAACCACCTTATCTGAGTTAAATTCAAGCTTCTTTTATACTAAAAGGGGAGGGGAGTGGTTGGTTGTTGCAGACTTCTTGGTGTCAGAATCCTTTGTTCTTGAATTTGTCCACCTAGCTCAAATCATAATGTTCCTGTGAACCTCCAACAAGACAAATGTTATTCTCTGTTCTGTAACTTTTTATGTCTATATGAGAGGAAAAAGTGTTATACCTTTAAAAGTCAGAGTCTTGAGAATGGGCTATCCTGTATCTTTTAGGCTGTAGGCGACATTCTTAACTTGTAGCAAAAACAAGAGAATACAAAGGTTAAAGTAAAAGAAACAGATCCAATATGGAGTCAGATTTGTTCTTCTCTATTACAATTTGCTTTTTAATCTTATATGCTTGTATATTTTTCACGTTAATGTGAGGTTCTTCAAGTTACCAAGACTGTTTTTTCATAGTGCTGTGTATTGTCCCATTATTGTGGAGTTTATTAAACGATTCAAATTCTACCATTTTGCTAGCATTGCTAAAAAAAAAATTAACAGAAAGTCTGAGGACTCAAGATACCAAAAACCCTTTACTTAATATTAGCTGTTATTTTTGCGTATTCCCTTCTGATTCTTCTCTAGATACATAAATATTTTATGTGGTTGAAATCATACTGTATATGCCATTTTCTAACCCTTTTTAGAGTAATCATATTGAAAATGTTTCCCTGTGGCAAGAGGTTTTATAATTATTAACTTTAATTATAATGCCATAACCTATTTAAATAATGAAGCATGATTTAACTTTCCCATTAATTTTGGAAATTCAGTTTGCTTCTGTATTTTATTAAATAATTAATGATGAATAATTCTGTGCATAGAGGTTCCCCTGCCCCCTCTTTCTTTGGGGGTCAAGAATCTAAAGATATATAGTCCAAGTGCCACATGTGAGCATGCAAGTTCACCAGAGTCTCCTCAGGTTAAGATATTAATGCTTTGTAAAATGTACGGTAATACAATAAACAGAAAGTTACGTCATTTTAATGTATATTTTAATTACTAATGAGATTGAACTTTTTCCCATGTCTGTGATCATCAGCTGAATTTCATCTTGTACTTCTGCATATCATTTGGTTATGTATCTATTGGGATCACTGCTTTATCTTTTTTGGGAGATTTCTTTCACATTTGGCAGGATTTGTAAGCACGTCTACAAGCATAATAGAAGATAAAATGCAATGAATTGAAAGCAAGGGTAATTAGTGTACATTTCACATGCTTGTAATCTCAAGGAGTTACAAACATATATACTTTGAAGTAGGAGATAGAAAGTTCCCTGGAGACAGCACCTCCCTTCCTTTGTTCCTTTGCACAGTCTTCTTAGTGAAGAGTCCTCCATAAACTGTTGTGAAATTGACTTAGGTACTTTATACCCTGTTATCTCTGCTCTCTCTGAGCACCCTCTCTATCCAAGTATTGCACTCTTTGTCATCCTTGAGAACTTTAAACATCACCTTTTCTAGGCTGAGTTTGCAGTTCCTCATCTTCTGCTCGCTCCCCTTCTGTGTACAGCTCTCCCCTCTGGCTCACAACGTCTTGTAGTTACTTGTTTACACCTTAGTCTCCCCAGTGGACTGTGAGCTCCTGTGAGAGGACAACAGGAGCTGTACATTTTCCTCTATGCATCTGTAGTGCATAAAATGGTGCCAGGAAGAGATTGGGTGCTCAATAACTGCTTGCAGGTACGCAACCAATGTTTGTAGTGCTTAGTGAATGCTTAAGAGATTAAATTTCATATCAATATCACTTCTGTAATCCTATCATCTTTTTTTTAACATCTTTATTGTAGTATAATTGCTTTACAATGTTGTGTTAGTTTCTGTTGTATAACAAAGTGAATCAGCTATACATACACATGTGTTCCCATATCTCCTCCCTCTTGCATCTCCCTCCCTCCCACCCTCCCTATCCCACTCCTCTAGGCTGTCACAAAGCACCGAGCTGATCTCCCTGTGTTATGCGGCTGCTTCCCACTAGCTATCTATTTTACATTTGGTAGTGTATATATGTCCATGCCACTCTCTCACTTCGTCCCAGCTTAACCTTCCCCCTCCCCGTGTCCTCAAGTCCATTCTCTACGTTTGCGTCTTTATTCCTGTCCTGCCCCTAGGTTCTTCAGAACCAGTTTTGGGGTTTTTTTTTTGAATTCCATATATATGTGTTAACATATGGTATTTGTTTTTCTCTTTCTGACTTACTTCACTCTGTGTGACAGACTCTAGGTCCATCCACCTCACTACAAATAATTCAGTTTATTTTTTTATGGCTGAGTAATATTCCATTGTATATATGTGCCACATCTTCTTTATCCATTTGTCTGTTGATGGACGCTTAGGTTGCTTCCATGTCCTGGCTATTGTAAATAGAGCTGCAATGAACATTGAGGTACATGACTCTTTTTGAATTATGGTTTTCTCAGGGTATTCCCATCATCTTCTTTTAGAGTCTAAATCAACTCTTAGTTATAAAGGACCTGGAGCCATATCTGAACTTCCTCAAAGTTTTAGCTGTCTCCAGTGGATGCCAGCGCTCCCCGCTTACCCCCTGTATGGGATGAGCCCAGGAATCCACGCCAAGCTCTCAGGATGTGGTCCAGGCTCCGTTTGGTTTGTTTGATGTTGAACCCCCTCTAGACATGATGAAGTTGACTGATGGCCCTGAAATAGAAACTATTTTAATGTCAACAAAGTGGCTTCTGCTCTACTTTTCTCCTCTGTTGCTTCATCACACATACTTTTTACAGAGTCTCGCTCACCCCTACACACCACGGTTAGTTCCATAAAATAACGTCACTGTGCTGTGAAACACTTAAAAATATTTGTGTACATTGTACGCGACTGCTATCTTTGAGAAGGAAAGATACATATGTCCATGCCCCTGTGGGAGAACAAACTTAGAAACTCAAACATACTCACTTTTTGTCCCAAATAAACACAATTGTTAGATCCAATTAGACACTGGAGAAGACAAAGATCAGTGTGTTGGTGCAAAGAGTGAGATGAATTCATGAGATTCTTGAAGACTAAGGTTTTTCGTTCTGTCATTTAGAGAAAACTATACGGCATGCTTGAAAGAAATTATGATATTCTTGTTTACATTTTTCTTTATATCATGATTATTAATAAGAAAATTGTTCTTGGACATGACTTTTTAGCAGGCATGTAAAGTGCCTCCGTTGAGCATTTACTTAAATGATGATGGAGATTCGAGGTGCAAATCATGTCTATAATTTATTTTCAAAATTATGTGACAATAGCACTTCGAAACATTCATACTGGGGAACTGCTTATAATCATGACCTAATGATGTTACTGTGACTTTGACAGTGAAGTAAACAACGAAGTCAATATTGTCCCAGCCAGGAAACCTGTAGAAGTAAGCCATTTGATCTTTGTACTTGAGTGCCTTGCCCTGTGACAGGTTCAGCAAATAGTGATGTCAAGTCTTGCCCTAGCTTACCTCCCACAAGAGGTTAGAATACAAGCATTTAAGAACGAAAGATGCAAGGCAAACACAGTGAATGTTCCCCAGATCTTTTAATATCATCAAGGTAGTGGCCCTACCACTAGGAATTTCCAGTTGGCTTCTTACACAAACATCTCACTGAGTAAGGAAGAGGGGGTACTTGAATGTGAGGGTGTTGATTTCGCTCCCAATGCAGTCTTCTTGAGCTACAGACTCTTACTAATATACAGTAAATACACTTCATTAAATGGGTGACTTTCATAGCAGCAGAGTTTCATTTGGAAAACCACAAGTGGATTGAATGTACTAACATAACAGTGAGAAAAGTTGTCTGTACATTTTGTAACTGCATACCAAGAGGCCATCACTGACAGATAAGAATGGTACTGCTTGTGGTGACAGTGGGTAGCCACACTGTGGAATTTTAAAAAAAAATTCTGTCTGCAAAATAAGCACTTCTTTTTAAAAAAGGGAACTTGGATTTAGACTCATTTATGAGAATCAAACAGTTGTATCAACTTCAGCTTGGAAGAAATTCACCTTTTGTTTTTCTTAATGTTTCCTGTTACCCAGATAGGGTAAATAAATTCTGGTTCATCAGCTAAAATTTCCAAATGCTCCTTCTGAACCAGGGTTTCTAAACTGCAGCACTGTTGACATTTTGATCCCAATCGTTCCTTGCTACGGGGTGTCTGGTGCGCTGTAAGATGCTGAGCAGTATCCCTGGCTTCTATCCACCAGACGCAGTGGTCCTCCCTTCCCCTCCTTATGACAATCGCAAATGTACACAGACATTGCCCACTGTGCCCCGCACTGGCAACCGCTGTTCCCCTGCTGGGGAACCACTACTCTAAGCCAAACCAAACCAAACAAAAACTGGACAAGAAATCCAGGAAGCTGACTTTAGTTTTGCCTTTGTTGCTTCTTCGCAAATCAAGTCCTTCCGCCTTTCATTGCCCCCTTTCCACAGCTGTGAAATGGGGTCAATGTAATTCGCTTCATTCACCCCATAGAAATACGGCAGAGTTACTGACGCAGTGCCTGGCACATCGGAAGTACTCAAGAGAGATTTGAAGAATGAATGAAGGTGAATGAATGTACCTGCACAACGAGCATTATCTCCAAGGAAGAGGGCATCATCTTTTCACAGGTCCCCCTGCAACTACAGAGGCTCCCAGCTTTTGTTTATATCTAAGTTCCCACAGTGTGGCTGGAAGGTGGGAGACTTGCCCAAGCACTGCATGTCTGCTTTTTTTAAGTACTAGATCAGACTTGCACAACTGACAGCTCTAACCCCTCACAGAGTAATCCCAGTAGTATATGTGTATGTTTTTGTTTTTGTTGGCTAATCTTTTTTTTGTTTTTGATTGTCAAAATGTCAAATGTCAAATTAGACTCATACCGTGGGGAAGCTCATACAAAAACAGAACTACTTGGTTCTACCATACTCTTCCTGAAGAAGTTTCCATCCCTTTCTCCTGATGCTATAGTGGGATTCATCCTGTTCCTTTACTTTAAAGTTTCCTCCTATTTCTTCCTGCCTTCCACCCCAACAAAGGCTTAATGTACCTATAGACACATGTGTACATATAAAACAAAAAGCCCACTTTAGATTGTTTTGCTTGTTGTAAGTGACTGAGTTAAACCACAAAATAAATCACTGTAGAAAAAAAACGAAGAAATACTAATAGCTTTACATATATATCTTCTGTAGAAGAAAAAAGACCAATCATTAACAGGGAGTCATAAAATTCACTCGCAGGGTTTAACAGCTAGCCCCAGAAAATTACTGACGTTGTTATCTGGACACTTATAGAAAATATCTTTGAATTATAGAAACTCCTGTTTTACTTCTCCAAACTCTTCCTGAAAGGCTTTCTAAACACATTTTTTTTTTTTTTTTTGCGGTACGCGGGCCTCTCACTGCTGTGGCCTCCCCCGTTGCGGAGCAGAGGCTCCGGACGCACAGGCTCAGCGGCCATGGCTCACGGGCCCAGATGCTCCGCGTCATGTGGGATGCTCCCGGATCGGGGCACGAACCCGCGTCCCCTGCATCGGCAGGCGGACCCTCAACCACTGCGCCACCAGGGAAGCCCCCACATTTATTTTTAAGATGACATTATGGGAAAGCTACTGTGGCCCGGCTTAATTAATGTATTCAAGAAATGATGTAAATATGGAGCTGAGAAAATTTAAGTTCTTCATAAGTTTTGCAGGCTTTCCAAACAGCTTTTTTTTTCCAGGTTACCTTTATTTTGTGATTTTGTGAAATCTGGCTTGCAGCTAGAATATTAAAAACAACAATTAGTATAAATAAATAAATATTATCTTCTCTGACGATTATTTTGATAATTGATAGACTAACTTGTCACAAAGTTCAATTATATTATCCTCACATAGCTAAGAATATAGAACAATATTCCTGAAGTAGAAAGGAAATATCATTGACAACAAAAACAGTGATATGAGAGGCACTGAAAAGTTGGAATTGATAATAACAATAACAAACAGAATGTCTACTTTCAAAATGCCATTTCGCACATTGAATATTGACTAAATTACATAAGCAAATAAAGGAAAGTTCATGGATTCCAGATACAGAAGTCTCAAGACATTAAAATTATAGGCTTAGTAGTAATCTGACATCCTATTAGGGAAGCACCCTTCCGATCTCCTTGAATACTCTCTGGTCCCATCCAATCCACTCTCCATTTGACAGCCCGTGACTTTTTCAAAGTACAGATGTGGTTCCATTTATGAGTGTGATGACCAGAGCCCTATCTGCCTCGCAGGGCATATACCATGTCTACCTTTTCTCAGCATTGGATCTCCAGCATCTTGCATCGTGCCCAAGGCAGAATACGTACTTAAGAACCACTGATGGAATTCATGAATTACATAGTCATTACCCCCATCCCTTCTCTCCTTTCTCATTCCCACCCAGGTGAGTCCGTTGGACAGTCATGACTTTTGTTTTGTCACTGGGAATGGAAATGTCCCCCAGCTCGTGTCCTTGTCCTGGCTCTAGCTCTGTCTCCTCGGGATGGATTGAATTTCACCCTTTTCTACATCATGGCCCTCTCCACACTTGTGTGTTCTCTGAGTCCCCTTTGGCCAATTTGTTTCATTTTCATTCATCACACATTTCTTCGTTTGTTTTCCTGCCGGAATATTATTAGCTGTCCTATCAGCTTGTTCAAAATTCTGTCTCTCTTATGGGAGAATGGCGAAAATCAGACCTGGACAGACTTATGGGTGAGTTTCCTCATCTATTACTAAGTAGTTAAACCCTTGGTGCTGGGGGGTGAGGGGGGCTGCTAGTCATTCTATCAGATGCCAGTGGAAGAGGCATAATAATGGCAGGCTGATACAAAGTAAAAGTTTTACAATATTGTCTGTGACAGGCATATCCTGTCAAAATTGATGAGAACATACAATCATGTATAAATTGTCACTCCATTTGTATTTCTACTTCCAAAGCTAGATTATTTTAGAATGAGTTTGCTGTTCTGCCTTTTTCCTTAGAGATGGGTAGAAAACTCCAGCGATTTCAATTAAGGGATAAAGCATATGCATTTCAACAAATGTTTGGATTGATCTAAACCTCTCAGCTCTATAGATACCTTGGGAGAAATAGGGCATAAGAGAGAATCAGACTAGAAGCATGATCCGGTCTGTGCCACACAGTCTCACGGCCAGGTCATCTGTGTGGACACAGCATGAGATCTTCGGACATTTGAGCAAACACGACTAAAGCCATTTCAGCACAATGATGTGATGTTGATTTAGATCTCTCCTGGAAGTAGATACTTCAAGCCCAGGCTGTCAAAGAGTCTGAAGATATTTTAATACATCTCTTTATAGGTCCACCGATGAAAGTGCTACATAAGTACAGCATAGGAATCATAATTGCTATTTACTGATGTTACTGAAAGTGTGGTTGTTCATCTTGATAGTGAGACCTAATGTTAGATGGGTATCGACAAACCATCGTCTGATTTAATCATCTTTCTGGCCATTTTTATTTATAAATGAATCTTCTGTCAATATCAAATTCTCATTAGCATTATTAGAATTCTACACTCTCCTTGTTGGGATCATGTAAAATTGATGGGATCAAATTTCTATTAAATGCAGTGCATTTATACTGAGCATTCTGGAAGCCTTGGATCATAATATCTTGTAAATAAACATTACATTCAGTGATATCACCTTTCATTTTAAAAGGGTCTTTAGAAAGCTTTTAAAATGGTGCAGGAATGGATCACTCATTATTAAGATTGGAGGGAATGGAGCAATCATTTTATGTGCATGGAATTTCTGGGTAATAAGTGCAAATTAACATTACAGAGAAATTGATTTGAACAAAGTATATCGAAATTGAGATAGGCTCCTCAGATTAAGAGCAAAAAAACTTTTTCGTGTATTTATTAGCCCAGAGGTTTTCCAATCATTAGAAAAACTAGAGTTTTCCATGTTGGCCCTCAGTTATAATGGGGCATAGAGCTGGATACAGAACACCGTTCAAATGATGAAACATTTTTTTCAAAGATCCAGGAACAGCTGCTGCTTATTGAGTTACCAACACCACTTCCTGAAGAATGTGATTTTGTTTCAAAGATAGCCAAGTCCTGACCAGGCTGTGTCAGCTTAGTTTGAGCTATGATAACGTGGCATGTTGTTGTCATATTATTATTAGGTACATTTCATTAAGTGATTCCAGATCCTTCTCCCTTTTACTTGGGGAGGGGAGACTTTATTGATTTCGGAGACTATAAATCGAAATGGCACTTTTATGATTGAAAGATATATACCAGTTAGAGGATTTGTATGATGTTTTAGGAAAATTAGAAAATTGCATAAACTCTAAAGAAAGAAAGATTCATGGGGTAGAATCTGGATTGCAAAATGCATGGAAGCTTACTGGAATCTGTGAACTTGTTAGGGTTACAAGAAAGATGCTGACTTGCTTGCCAAGTCTCCCTCCTATGGGATTAAGTTTAAGGCCGACTTTCAAAGTATTTCTTGTGCTGCAAGATTTTGGAATGTCTCTTCAGTGAGACAGCTAAAATACCGTTGGTACTTTTAGCTCATTCAGCTTGTCTCCACCCTACATTTTCAAACTATTTTTCTGCTAAACAATGTAAATAGAGAGAGAACTTTTGTACTTAACTTAAGAAGGAACATCTTCACTGTAATCCTCTTTTAGGTAAAAATAAACATCTTGTCATCAAAAAGATTCTTGACCTGCAATGAAATTACCTTTCAAATTAAATGAAACTGTGAACTGTGAAACTTAAAGAATGAAAAGTATCCATACAAGTTCATACAAGAAGACCATTATTGTCAGTAAATATTTTTATTGTCTTCCAAGGCTAGAAAAATATATGGAATAATTAAATCCAAGGAATTCCAAAATGTATTTTGACCTGAAAAATCCCACTCTTAAGAACTTATTCTAAAGGAATCAATCAGGATGTACAAAAACATATTCTTAAAATGATATTCCTTGCAGAATTTTTTATAACAGAAAAAGGTCTTTTCATTCAGTAAAATGCTAATAGATATTCACAATGCCTTTGGAGGACTACAGTTACATTGTAAAGATGTTCACTATTGACTTAAAACAGAGGTATTCCACAATGCTACATAATCATTTCTCAGGAAAGTATTCTTATTAATCATTTTTCTATTTGTATGCTATCAATTAAAAAGGGGGATTTAGAGCAACTTCTGGTGTGAAGGCTAGACTTAATTAACAAAACTTGTAACAATTAAACAACAATTAGATGAAGTTCAGTCTTCCAAGGAACTTATCAATTTTGGATTTTGACTGTTGGAAAATGACTTTGTTAGTGTACTAAGCAGTCATGGTTTACTTTTGGCATATCTATTAAACAAAGTAGGTATTTCATAGGACATTTCTAGAGTCATGTTACTTTGAGGTCTTTGGTTCCTTAGTCAAGGAGGATGTAAAAGCTACAAGTGGAGAATGGTTCCTGGAGCATAGCGGTTCATGGATGCATGTTGAGTAAATGAATGGATAACTGCATTTGTGCCAGGGTAACCCTGAGGCGATTTGGCAAGTTTTTAATCTTTCATTCATTTAGAAACCTTAACAGAGCACCTGCTCTGTTGAAGTGCTGGGGATACGGGTGTCAGAAAACACTGCTCAGAAGGAGCATGTGATCTAGTGTGGGTCTGATCAGATCAGATCATCCTAATATAAGTTTAGGAAGAAAAAAATGTAGAAAGTTTTGTGCAGGGAATTATGGGAACCCTGAGAAAGGTACGGTCACCAACTTGTCCTGGTTTGCCCAAGACCTTCTTGTTTTTAGCACTGAAAGTACAGAAACCTCTTCAGCCTCAGACAAATGAAGGCGGTTGGTCATCTTAGAAAAGGCATCTAACCCAGCTAAGGCTTTCTGGAGGAGGTGGTCCTGGACTTCTGGGCTGAATCTTCCAGTCAGGAAGGGACAAGCACGGCAAGGGTGTAAAGGGTCGGGGTGAGGATTGCGGGTGGATTCCAGGCAGAGGAGAGCCTGTGGGAGTAGAGAAGCAGTACAGTGTATGTAAGGAATTGTTAGTTGGTGGGAATGGAGCTGGGGAAAGGCCTCAGCTGTGATCTGGCCTCAGTTGACCAAGGCCTGATCACAGAGGGTAGAGGGGCTTAGGTAAGTGCGTAGCTTGCTAGGGCTGCTGGAACGTAGCACCACACAATGGGTGGCTTAAACAACAGAAATTTATTGTCTTGTGGTTCTGGAGACCAGAAGTCCTAGATCAAGGTATCAGCAGGGTTGATTCCTTCTGAGGCTGTAAGGGGGAGTCTGTTCCATCCCTCTCCTCTGGTCTGAAGGTTGCTGGCAGTCTTGGAGTCCTTGGCTTGTAGAAGATCATCACACTGATCTCTGCTTTCATCTTCACATGATGTTCTCCGTGTGTGTGTGTGTGTGTTTCCAAATTTCCCCTTTTTATAATGATACCAGCCATAATGGATTTAGGCCTCCCTAAGGACCTTATCTTATTTTAACTAATTATATCTGCAATGACCCTATTTCCAAAGAAGGTCACATTTCCAAAGAAGGCCACATTTTAAGCTACTGGGGGTTAGGATGTCAACATAGGGGTTTCTGGAGGATGCAACTCAACTTGTTACAGTGAAGATGGATGAAAAAGTTTAAGTGGGCACCCTAAGAGGCCTGGTGGCCTTCAGCCCAGGAAATCTGCTCTCATCATTGGTTCTTGGTGGCAGAGACCCCAATAGGGTAGATCTCACTTCAGTTCCTAATAAGGGAACACAGCCGCACACTGGGAACAGGGTCCGAGGTCACCCAGTCCTCCGGCCGTGGATCGGAGAAGGGGCTGATCACGTGGACGGTGAGAGAAGCACGGGGCGAGGGCCACCTATTCCCATCAGCAAACACTGGGTCTGCTGAGATCTCTCTTCTGTTTGGAATAAACTGGATAAAACACAACCTACAATAATTACTCTAGGTCCAGAGGAAAGGCGTGTCATTCTGAGGAATGTATTCCGAGGAAGCCTTCTAAACACTGTTTACCAAGGTAACCAGAAGAAAATAATTTAGCAATTGGGATGCAAAAATATATGGTCTCTCCAAGGCAGCAGCTAAAAGCTGTGCTGAGATGATAGTGACCTAAATAGATACCTAGATGGAACAGGAAGTATTGGAAAGAAAGAAAACATCAAGTAGGATCAAAAGCTTAATTACCCACTGTTCACTGCAGAATTGACACTGCCAAGAATAGCAGTGAGTTCTAGAATACAGACGTTAAGGACACAAGGATAAGAAGGATGGAAGAGAAAGTGAAAGGCAAAGGGCCAAAAAACAGATTTCACATGCAATTATGGGTATTTATGAAAAAAGGTCAGGCTAATTAGAAAAGAAAATAGTTGAAGAAAATATTCTTGATCTAAAAAAATACCTAACTGTAAATACATTTAGGTTTTGTTTTCATATATTATGATTGTACATTTAATTTTCATGAAGTTGCGATCATATTATATATGTGTGTTATTTCTTTCTTTTCCTCTTAACATTATATATGAGCATTTTCCACATCATTAGATAAATTACACAAGGGATTTTTGATGGTCACATTCTATTTCATCATATGACTGTACTGTCCTATGATAATTTAAGTATTCCATAATTTTATTTTGAGATTTTTGCTTTCTACAAATAATGCTGCACTGTATGTTTTTGCTTACATTTTTTTTTCTTATGGCATACATTATTTCTGGAAGATCATTTCCTAGAAGTTGAATTACTGGGTCAAAGGACATGTAAACCAGAGATTCCCAGACTAAGATTTCCACAGACCAAGACATTAAAAAAATAGATGAAGGACCAAAATAGAGTTGTCTACATTTTTTTTTGTCAAGTAAGTACATTAAGTAAAAAAAAACCTTATGGTATAGCATGATTATTCATAACAGAGAATATATTTTACACTAAAAATTTGAGAGGATATAATCTCACAATAAAGGATTAGCTTTAAGCTGAATAATTTAGTTCCATGTCAAACTCAGTTTGTTGTCTTCATTATTTTTAATTTTACTCTGTACTGGTGACAATTTGGTCATGAATGGAGACCCATCGGTGGGTGCTTTGTGGAACCCTTCTCTGTCTGCAGTGTGGTGATATATTGTTTGCTACTTTAAATATATAACTTTCTTTAACTTTTCCCTTTTGTGTTACACATTCTGTAGATGGGTGGATTCAAGCTGAATAGGTCAATCTGAGTTACTGTTCATAGTCCTGAAGTCATAAATCACTCTGTTGGTAATTCCTAAGGCAGATTGAACCTTTCTGCTTTGCAGAAAGGATCCCCGTCTTTTAAGTGAAGTATGGGGGAAGGTTAGTGCTCTGGAGCAGAGGTTAAAGGCACAGGCTCTGTATCAGAGAGCCCTGGAATCAAATCCTGCTTCTACCACTTTTCTGTGGTGTGGCAAGCCTGAGGGCCATGTCCTGGGCAAGCCTGAGTTTCCTTATCTCAAAAATTGGGGCTGATACTACTACCTACTTTATGAGGTTGCTGTATTTTTCAAAAATCAACCAAATCACTTACTGCATTGCCTGGCATATTCTAAATGCTTTAATAAACTGTACCTAGTCTTTCTGCAAACTTCTACTTGTTTTCAAATGCTCTAAATCAAGGGGTGGCAAACATTTTCCCTATAGGGTTAGATGATAAATATTTCAGGTTCTGTGGGCCCTGTGGTCTCTGTCACAAGTATCCAACTTGACCCTTATCACATGACAGCAACCACAGTCAATAGGAAACCAGAGTGTAGCTGTATTCCAACGCAACTTTATTTATAAACCCTGAAATTTGAATTTCATATAATTCTTTTAAGCCAAATTTTATTTTATTTTATTTTTAACACCTTTATTGGAGTATAATTTCTTTACAATGGTGTGTCAGTTTCTGCTGTATCACAAAGTGAATCAGCTATACATATTCATATATCCCCATATCTCCTCCCTCTTGCATCTCCCTCCCACCCTCCCTACCGCACCCCTCTAGGTGGTCACAAAGCACCGAGCTGATCTTCCTGGGCTATGCGGCTGCTTCCCACTAGCTATCTATTTTACATTTGGTAGTGTGTGTATGTCCATGCCACTCTCTCACTTTGTCCCAGCTTACCTTTCCCTCTCCCAGCCAAACTTTAGAAAAGCATGGGAAGCTGTATTTCTTGTTCAGGTGACTATTATTGAGGGAAAATCAGGTAATGGGAAAAAGTTAAGAAGAAAAGACGGTGAGCCATGCCCCCCCCCCTCACTGCGTCCAGGAGCACAGTGGGGCATCCACCCATCACCTTTCCGGGTGGCACAGCTCCAGTGACATTTATATATTTTCTTCGCCCTCCTAACACTATTGAAGTAGAAACCATCACTCAGACTGTATAGACACCGGCAGCCCCCAAGAGCTGCCACCCCAGATGGCACAGCAGGTGACAGGGGAAGGGAACGGGCCCAGGACAAGATGAGGCTCCCGGCACTCCCCCCTCCCCAGGTGTCCCCTCCCCACTGGGGGGGGGTGTCGCTGCAGCCCCCAAACGCCAATCCCGCCGCTATCCTGCTTCAACTGGCAGCCCCCGGATGCTGGCGCAGCGGAGGTGACAGTGCAGTTGTACCTCCTCCGGGTGTGCGCGAGGTTCCCGAAGAGCAGACATCTTCAGGCTGAAGGGGGTGTTGCTATGATACCTCGAACACAGAATCAAGGCTGCATGGAACGCGTCGGCGGAGGGCAGAGTGATTCTGGGGGGCGGGGGGCGCAGGCGCAGGAGCTGAACTCGGCGCCTGTCCTGTCACCGTGAGAGCAAAGCTCACGGCCTGAGGTCTTCCCAACGTCCCAACACCCTCGATGACCGTGCCAGTGGCCTGGACGAAGCCACACTCGAGCCTGGTGACCCTGCAAGATGCGCCACAGTTGCTTCCTGGGCAAGAAGCCTCTCGCGTCCACGCGGGAGCGAACGTCCTCGACGGCTCCAACCTCGGCGGAACCAGACGAGGCAACGCTGCATGAGGAGCCGCTACCCTTTCTGGCCAACGTTTGCTGCTTTTCAAACCGGAGCTGAAGTCATGTGTGCTGAAATCGAGCCGTGCGTCTTTTATGGGTGTCCAAATTGCGGTGAACTTCCCTCGTACAAGGTACCCGCGTGGTACAAAGCACGTAAACCAAGACGTAACACCGTAAAATGCAAGATGCATGCAGGGCGGAGCACCCCGGCCCCAACGCTGGCTACAGGTGGGTCCTGAGACGGGAAGGCTGTTGAGGACAGACCCCAGGGCTCGGAGGAGAAAGCCGAGGAGGAGAAGGTGGCCCGAGGCCAGCAGGGTGACCCTAGCGGACGAACGGGCCCAGACAGACCCGTCCCCACCGGCTGCAACAGTGAGACTGAGCTGGAGTTCTGGGCCGCTGCGCCCCGGGCACCGTCCCTGGGCTCTCAGGTCACGGCAGGCGGCCGGGCCAGGAGCTGTGACCACACGGGACAGGGGAGGGTGGGCTCTAAACCTGCTTGATCAACGCCTGTTTCTACCTTTCTCTCCAGGAACGAGGTAAGAGATGCGGACGACAGTGAGACTGCCCGCTGCGGCCAGTCCTGAGTCTGGATGTGTGTGTGCAGGAGGCGGGCAC
Source organism: Tursiops truncatus (assembly GCF_011762595.2). Lineage (NCBI taxonomy): Eukaryota > Metazoa > Chordata > Mammalia > Artiodactyla > Delphinidae > Tursiops > Tursiops truncatus. The sequence continues at coordinate 134,330,612 of NC_047037.1, read as the reverse complement.
AGAAGACAGGGAGGGAGGCGGCGTCCAGGGCAGAGGTAGCGGCGGGGACGGGCTGGGCGCCAGGCCACGGTTTCTTCCGAGAGCAGGCCAAGCGCGGCCCTTTCCCTGGAGCGTGAGGCCAGCGCTCCACTACGCACCCACCCCATCAACAGCGCCTGAAATTCGCTGGGCGCCAGGGCCCCTGGCTGGCGCCTCCGGCCCGCCCCCTCGCCGGCCCTCTGGGCGCACTGGGCGCACTCCTGTCCCGGCGGCTCTGCCCCTGCCACCCCCGGGGTGGGACACACAGGCCCGGCAGCCTGCCCTTGCTGTTCTCCTGGCCGCGCTGCTGGGGACTCGCCTATCCTTCTCGTCCATGCTCCGCGTTGAGGCCAAATCCTCACCAACATCAGGACAAATGGAAAATGACCCTCCTGGTCGGAAGCCTTCGTGTGCGGACCATTCTCCTCCTGCGGCCCACAGACATTCACGCGACGGGGGTGGGGGCTGGGGGTGGGTGGGACGCGCAGAGCCCTTGCGCCTTCACAGCCCCGGGTGCCTCCTCTGCCCCCAGCTCCCCTCGACGGCAGCAGACGCCCCATAGTCTCCAGTGGGTCAAGGAGTTACAAGCAGATCCGTCCCAGTAAGTTCCTGATGGGGCCCTGGCGGTACATGATGAGTGGGTAGCATGCAGGGCAAGAAACCCGTCCACAGGGCGGGCCACCCCGGAGAGAGGCAGTGTCACAGAGTGTGACAAGATGCTCATCGCAGGGCAAAGCGCCCAAATGACAACACAGACCCACAAACCTGGAGAAAACAAAAAAAAGGGGGGCAATCCCGGCCATGGGAACAAGGAAATGGTGCTCCAGAGGGCCTGGGCCCCCCTCCCTGATCTGACCCCGGAGGGCCTGCTGCCTCAGTCGGACCCTCTCGATGTGCTGCTTAGAGGTGAAAACGTAGGATGACCGACACAGAAGGTAAGAACGTCCATGGAACGCACACCTAGTCCCTTCTGCCCCGGGGCCCTTAGCAAAGGTGAAGGTGAGCTGGTAAAAGTCCTTGAACTTCAGTGTGTCCTTAAGCTCCAGCTCCAGTCTCGGCAGAAGAGCTTTCGGCTTCTCTGCGCTGTTGCACCCCTGCTTCGAAGTTTACAAGTGGGAACCCCCGGTGTGCTATTTGGCGTCTGGATTTCTGCACCAACATTGTGTGTGTGACCGTGGGGCTCTGGCTGGATCGTTTCCACTGTCACGCCGCACTCCACCGTATTCATATTTTATAACTTCTATGCGCTACTGATGGTAAATATTTTGGCTGTTTCTAGTTTTCTGGTCACAAAGAATGTTGTTAAATGGTTTCTGTACATGTATCCTGGCACACAAGTGAATGTGTCGAGGCAGACACCCTCCCATGATTTCATAAGTCTTGTTAAACGGTTCTCCAAGCTGACTGCCCACCAGCATGCTCCGGAGCCGTCCTGGAAGAGTGAGTGTGAGGTCCTATTTCGTTGTATTCTAATTTGCACGCTGCCACGAATGAGGCTGAACGCCTGCTTGTATTTTCACTGGCCATGTGGAAAGCATCTTTGGTGAAGGGCTTGGTCAAGTCTCTTGCCCATTCTCAATTAGGTTATCTTTTTCTTGTTGTTCTGTGGGAATTCTCTACGCATCAGGGACACAGGCCTTTGTCAGTTGTGTATCTCATGGCCCCAACCCCTCACGTGGATGCCTCTTCACCTCTCAATGCTGTTTCTTGGTCAGAAGTTCTTATTTTAGTGTACTACACTCTATCAGTCTTCTCTACAGTGATTATTTTTTTAACATCTTTATTGGAGTATAATTGGTCTACAATGGTGTGTTAGTTTCTGCTTTATAACAAAGTGAATCAGTCATACATATACATACATCCCCATATTTCCTCCCTCTTGCGTCTCCCTCCCTCCCACTCTCCCTATCCCACCCCCTAGGTGGTCACAAAGCACCAACCTGCTCTCCCTGTGCTACGCGGCTGCTTCCCACTAGCTATCTATTTTACATTTGCTAGTGTGTATATGTCCATGCCACTCTCTCACTTCGTCCCACCTTACCCTTCCCCCTCCCCGTATCCTCAAGTCCATTCTCTACATCTGTGTCTTTATTACTGTCCTGCCCCTAGGTTCTTCAGAACCAATTTTTTTCTTAGATTCCATATATATGTGTTAGCATATGGTATTTGTTTTTCTCTTTCTGACTTACTTCACTCTGTATGACAGACTCTAGGTCCATCCACCTCACTACAAATAATTCAGTTTCTTTTTTTATGGCTGAGTAATATTCCACTGTATATATGTGCCACATCTTCTTTATCCATTCATCTGTTGATGGACACTTAGGTTGCTTCCATGTCCTGGCTATTGTAAATAGAGCTGCAATGAACATTGTGGTACATGTCTCTTTTTGAATTATGGTTTTCTCAGGGTACATGATGGGATTGCTGGGCATATGGTAGTTCTATTTTTAGTTTTTTAAGGAACCTCCATACTGTTCTCCATAGTGGCTGTATCAGTTTACATTCCCACCAACAGTCAGGAGGGTTCCCTTTTCTCCACACCCTCTCCAGCATTTATTGTTCGTAGATTTTTTGATGATGGCCATTCTGACCGGTGTGAGGTGATACCTCATTGTAGTTTTGATTGGCATTTCTCTAACAATTAGTGATGTTAAGCATCCTTTCATGTGTTTGTTGGCAATCTGTATATCTTCTTTGGGGCAATGTTTATTCAGGTCTTCTGCCCATTTTTGGATTAGGTTGTTTGATTTTTTGATGTTGAGCTGCATGAGCTGATTGTAAATTTTGGAGATTAATCCTTTGTCAGTTGCTTCATTTGCAAATATTTCCTGCCATTCTGTCTTTTTGTCTTGTTTATGGTTTCCCTTACTGTGCAAGAGCTTTTAAGTTTCATTAGGTCCCATTTGTTTATTTTTGTTTTTATTTCCATTTCTCTAGGAGGTGGGTCAAAAAGGATCTTGCTGTGATATGTGTTGTACAGCGTTCTGCCTATGTTTTCCTCTAAGAGTTTTATAGGGTCTGGCCTTACTTTTAGGTCTTTAATCCATCTTGAGTTTATTTTTGTGTATGGTGTTAGGGAGTGTTCTAATTTCATTCTTTTACATGTAGCTGTCCAGTTTTCCCAGCACCACTTATTGAAGGGGCTGTCTTTTATCTGTTGTATATTCTTGCCTCCTTTATCAAAGACAAGGTGACCATATGTGCGTGGGTTTATCTCTGGGCTTTCTATCCTGTTCCATTGATGTATATTTCTGTTTTTGTGCCAGTACCATACCTCTACAGTGATTTTTGATGACGTTTTACAACCTGCCCTATGGCATGGCCGTAAGGATATTCTCCTCCATTATTTTCTAAAGGTTTCTGCCTTCAGCCTTTCACACCAAGATCTACAACCCACTTGAACTGACTTTCATGTACGGTGTGAGGTAGAGATCAAGATGCATTTTTTTTCCATACGACTAGCCAATTCTCTCAGGACCATTTACTGAAAAGCTGTCCCTTCTCCACTCCTCTAAAGGGCCACCTTTCCCATAAATCAAGTGTTCCTGTAAACATGGATTTGTTTCTGGGCTTTCCATTCTGCTCCACTGGCCTTTTCATCTATTCTGGCCCCCAATTCCATGTACTCCTAATTACTGTAGCTTTAAAAGTCCCATGTTATGCACTGAGATAATATCCACCCCCTCACTTTTCTGTTACTGTGACAAATTACATTGACCAACTTTGTAATGTTAAAAAAATCTTGCATTCCTGGACTACAACAAACTTTGTCATGACAAATTATCCTGGTTTTTGGTTGATTTGTTTTGGGGGCTCGATTTATTTTGCTAAAAATTTGTTTAGGATATTTGCACCTTATGTTCATCATAGGCATCTTGTGATTCTTGTGACTGAGAGCAGCCTGTAATTTTCCATTCTCAAAACGTCCTTTCTAGGTCTTATTATCTAGGTTGTGCTGGCCTCAAAACATATTGGGGAGTGCTTCCTCCTGTACTATTCTCTGGAAGAGGTGGTGTGAAATTGGTGTTATTCTCTTTATTAAAAGCTTGGTAGGATGTGCCAGTGAACCAATCCTGGCCAAGAGGTTTCTCTTTGAAAAGATTTTAAATTATGGGTTCAGATTCTTTAAGAGTTACGGAACTATTTCTTCACATGCCCATTTCAGTAAGTTGTCATTTTTTAAAGAACTTGTCTATTTCATTTAGGTTTTCAAATTTACTAACATAAAGTTGTTCATAATACTTTCATCCTTTAATCTGTAGGGTCTATAGTGATGTCCCCCCTTCATTCTATATTGGTTATTTGTTATTCATTACTTTATAAGTCTTCAGATAACAAGCTTTTAGCTTTACAAATCCTTTCTACTTACAACTTTTAAAAAATTTCATTAAGTTACTGCCTGTTTAAAAAAATTAATTCCTTCTGTCTATACTCTTTGAGTTTAACTTCTTCCTCTTTTCTCTGCTTTGAGAGAAATGGATGGATGCTTTCCTTACTGATTTTCAACTTTTCTTTTTAAAATATGCATTTAAGAAGCTGAATCCTGCAAGTTTTCATAAGTAGTGTTTTATCATTCAAAATACTTTCTAATTTCCATTGTACCTTCTTTCTCAACACAAGTGTTATTCAGAGGTATAATAGCCACACATATTTCAACCTATCTATCTTTTTGTTATATTCCTTGCTTGATTGTATTGTGCTCAGAAAACATGCTCTGTTTCATTTCAAGTCTTTGAAATTTGTTGCAGCTTACTTTATGGCCCAGTTTATGGTCAATATTTATAAATGTTCTATGTCTTTTTGAAAAGAATATGTATTCTTCAACATCAAGGGCAGTGTTCTATTTCCTTTTCCAAATCTTCTATTTCCTTACTGATTTTTCATCCACTTATTCTACCAGTTGGTAAGATGTATGTGAGAATTCCCCACTTTGCTTGTAGATTTGTATCTTTCTCTTTACAGTGTTAACTTCTGCTTTAAATAAACTATTACCCTCCTCATGAAATAAAACTTTTATCATTAAGAAATGTCCTTCAGATTCCCCCTCCCTTCCTCTCCTTCCTCTTTTTCCCTCCTTCCTTCCTTCCCTCCTCCCTTCCTTCCTTCCCCCTTTCCTCTGCTCTTTAATTCATTAACACATAACCTTCCCCTCCTTGTTGTCCCCTCCATGTATATACTGTTTGGTTCCTCTTTGTCAAAATGTCTCTAGTTGAGACATCTTGTGAGGTCTTCTGGAATTGTGATACCAGTTGCTAAATACCATCCTGCTCTGCCTGCCTTGGGCTGGAGTTGGGGGAACTGAGAACTCACGGGATGTGCATCCACAGCTGAATATGACAAGGAACACAGAATTCCAGGGCCTTAAGAAGTGGAAGCAGACCCACCCTCTCCGACTCATCCAGCAAGTAAGAAACATCTTAAGGTAGGAATGAAGTTTTATTCCAACCCCAGGCTCTGTCATGCCATCTACAAATTCCTTTTTGTTAAATTCACATTGAGTCGCAGCCCTGAATTTCCGCGCTATAACCAAAACAGTGATACTGGCAGGATCTAGGCTTAAATCATCACAAAACTGTTGAATTCCATCAATTCCAATTTTATTCTTATCTTGTGGATCTGTTATACAGCTGCTCCAGCTTCTTGTCCACGTAGGTTCTCATGGAGTCCTTGTGGAACGAGTCCGGGTTCTGGAAGAAGCTGTCCGTGGCACGTCCAGTTTCCACTCACTTTGTGCTAAGCAGTGGATGGCAGTTCTCTCACCAGCCTGAGCAAATGCCATGAACTGGTGGACCTTGTCCTTCTAAGATGATTTAAGCTTATGCATTCTCCCCGCGCTCCTCAGCTTGTCGCCAGCCCTGGCCGTCTGCGCAGGCGCCCCGGCCCAGCTGTGTCGTCCCCGTCCCTGTCCTCAGCCCCCCCCCACCCCCGGGCCCCGGGACACCCGCCCAGGGAGGCAGCGACAGGTCGGGCCAGCGGGACTCCAATTCCCGGCGTGCACTGCGCCGCCTGGGGCCGTGGGCTGAATTTCATATAATTTTTGTATGCTATGAAATCTTCTTCTTCTGTGGGTTTTTTTTTTTTTTTCCAACCATTGAAACATATAAAAACTATTCTTAGTTCAGGGGCCATACAAAAACAGTTGGCTTTGGAAGTCACAGTTTGCCAACCCCTGCTATAAATCATAAGGATAAGTTAGAAAAATTGTAGCCAGTAGTTCTTTTGTGAATAACACATTTTCTTGTAAATTAAGATTCAAGATTAAAAATAGATATTTTGACAGGAAGGTTTTAAAAGAACATTGCCCTGATGCATGGCAAGAAGAATTGTGGGATTGTTAGAGGCCTAAAAATTCCGAGTCCCCCCCTCCTAACCCGTGGAACAGCAGGCGATGTGAACGCTTCCAGGTCACACTACAAGCTGGAGGACTGTTTCTGACTCCTGGCCTGGTGTTCTTTCCATGGCACCGAATATCATGATTTTAAAATGCATACTTCATAGTTAGCTAGACACTGAGATTTTTATTCTTCAGTGAAAAGCTTCTTTAAAACTTTGTTCCCCTGAGAAGAAAAGATAAACAATAATTTCACGTGGTAATTTTCCAAATTTCTGTGCCACATCTGCATATCCAAACACAGCTGTATGAAGGCAGAAATTGGCTTCAGGCAAAGAAGAAGCCCTTTTACCCTGGTTTTCAAAGGCAATGCATGGTATACAATGAAGTGTACTGCGTGGTCCCCTCCCCAGCTACAGAACAAACAATAAAACTGAAGCTAAAAAAAAAAAAAAAAATCCAGTTGTTAACAATGTTCCACATTGGCTTTCCATTTGACTGGTAGGAAAGGAGAGAGAGACAGAAAGAGAGACTTCACATTTCAAACAAAAAATATATATTTACTATTGGTTAGTGAATCCCCTCACCTCACAATACAAAATTTTAACTGATTGACATTTTGGGCAGCCTTCTAAGACCTATAAGGCTTTGACTAAATTTTGTTTATATTCTACACTTGTTCCAGAAGCGTCAGAATTATCCTTGTACCTGTACTAAAACACTAAAACAGCATTATAGATGATTTAAAATTTTTCTTCTGTGTATTTTCTAGTTTTTATGTAATGTGTTTACTTATATGTATGTAACTCTGTACCTATGTCTAAAAGAGTAAGAAAATGAAGAACGATGTATATTGTATGTGAGCATTAAAAAGAATTCTTCTTCATTCCTTAAAAAAAAAGATGCTTAGACATTATGGAACTTGATAGAACTGTGCTGTTCAACATAGTACCCACTTTTAAAGTGAAGTGTGGGTGGTCCGAATTGAGATGTGTTGTGAGTGTACACTTACACTGGATTTCAAAGTCTTGGGAGAAAAAAAAAGAATATAAAATATCTCATTCATACTTCTATACTGTTTATATGTTGAAATAACATGTTGCCTATATCGGGCCAAATAAAAATAATATATTAATAAATTTCACCAGTTTCTTTTTACTTTTTAAACCTAGCTGCTAGAAAATTTTCAGTTGCACTTGGGGGTCGCATTCTATCAATATTTCTACTGGACAGCACAATAATTGCTGTTAAGTTGTTATAGAATATATCTGGGATGATTCTTAAAAACCACTCACAATAGTTAACTCTGAAGCAGGGAATCGGGTGACTTGAGGAGGTGTAGAGGGAGACTCAACTTTTAGGGTGTTCTCTTGTGTTTTTTATATTTTTTCCACAGGCATATATTACCTACTTAAAAGCTAAATAAATTTTAAAATAATAAAAATTAAAATAAAGCAAATGCTTAAAGAAAAGTCTACAAATTACTGTTATTGTTGGTCAGAACCTTGGAGGGTTTTGGAGAATTTTTTTTCTTTACTGTCCAGAGAAACAACTATCAATGCATGCTATTTCTTTCCGCTAGTGTGTGTATGTGCGTGTATGTGTGCAAGTGGGTATGTGTGTATTTGACAATTTTTCTTAAGGACAGAGTTAAATTTGATTGGCTTAGGGCTTTACTCTCCCATATATTAAAGAAAGTAAGTTTCATTTACAGAGTGGAATAATTTTTTTGTAGGGAAAACTAAAACACATTCCCAAAATATCCTGTATTAAGAGGAAGACAGTTAATAGAGTTTAAAACTCTGGCTTGGGACCCATCTTCCACAAAGGATGTAACTTAATGATCCTGTGGTCATTTAAAACAACAATTTTTTTCCACTGATATTATAATACAATTGTTTGCTTTTAATATAAATTCAGTTTTTTTCCTTCTTAAAAAATCAATTGTCAGGCAATAATCTTTAAAATTAAACACTTTACTAACATTTAATTTTCTTTTATGAGGAATTATTCTATGAATTATAGCCAAAGATCAAATTCTGCAAATTTCACAATTATCAGTTTTATTACTAATCATCTGGTTTATCACAGTCTTAAAAAAAATTAATTTCTAAAAAGCTACTCTCAAGACTAATTTGTGCTCAGTTAACAGCTTATTTTTCAAACACTATGAAATGTGATAAATGACATAAAACTCATTCGTTAAGACACTAATTACAGCAACATCATCTTTTAGAATTAGCTTAAAACGTATGTGTGATATTGTGATGTATAGTAAGAAATATATATTTGGTCTTCATCCCTTTTCCTGGCACAGAGCTCCTAAAACCTTTGGAATTTCCTATGTGATTAAAACAATAAGGGTGAAAGGAACATCTTTCGTTGTTCATAAAAAGCAACTTTCAACCACACTTGAGTGTATGTTAATGAAGTGACTTTTGGAAAGCCATTGGGTAACCTCCTGATGGGGGCTGGATGCTGGGGGACCCAACCTTGTAATTAGAGGATTGGAACTTTCAGCCCAATCTCCTCCCCACACCCAAACTCTGGGGAGGGGAGAGGAGCTGGAAACTGAGTTCAATCACCAATGGCCATTGAGTTAGCCAATCAGGCCTATGGAAAGAAACTTCCATAAAAATCCTGAACTACAGAATTCAGAGTTTCCAGCTTCGTGAACACCCATGTGCCAGGAGGGTGGTATTCCCCAAACTCCACTGGAACAAAAATTTTTCTGTTTAGGATCCTTCTGGACTTCACCCTATGTACCTCTTCATCTGGGTGTTTATTCTTATCCTTTAATATCCTTTGTAATAAACCAGTAATCTAATAAGGAAACTGGTTTCCTGAGTTTTGTGAGCCTCTCTAGCAAATTGATTTAGCCTGAGAAGGGGATTGTGGGAATTTCTGATTTGTATTCAGTAGGGTAGAAGGACAGGTGACCACCTGGGCTTGAGATTGGCATCTGAAGTGTGCAGGGAGGTTGGAGTCAGTCTTGTAGCACTGAGTCCTTAGCCTGTGGAACCTGATCCTATCTCTAGGTAGACAGCATCAGGACTGAGTTGAATTGTAGGGCACCCAGCTCGTGTCCCAGCTTGATGTGTATAAAACCCATACATATGGTGTCAAAAGTGAAGTGAGGTGTGGTCACAGTATGAGTAAGGGAGACACAGGAGGAGTGAGTTTTTCCTCTACAACACGAAACTGCCTTTTCTTTTTAAACTTTTTATCTTATATTGGAGTATAGTTGATTAACAATGTCATGTTGGTTTCAGGTGTACAGCAAAGTGATTCAGTTATACATATACATATTTCCACTCTCTTTTAGATTCTCCCATATAGGCCATTGCAGAATAGGTCCTTGTTGGTTATCTATTTTAAATACAGCAGTGTGTACATGTCAATCCCAAACTCACTAACTATTTCCCCCCCACACTCTTCCCCCTGGTAACCAGAAGTTTGTTTTCTAAGTCTGTGAACATGAAACTGCTCTTATGAGATCAGCTTTGTCTTCTAAAATGTCATTTTTATCTGGTTCATGCCAATACTTGCTGGAGTCTCATCACTTCCCCTTTACCGTCTACTGGAAAATAATCTGTGGTCTAAAAACATGGGCCACTGTTTCCTTATATATTTTCATTTACTTAGACACATTTCTCAGGCCCCTACTTTATAATTCAACAAACACTGATGTTCTCTTTTAACAAATTTGTTCTCCCATATATTAAATGTATATTCTCCCAAATATCCCGAATTTGAGATATTTTAGCTGTTTAGCAACTCTGCTTCCCAAATCCTCAGTGTAAAACTGACATCGATTTCAAAATATTATTTTAAAATATAGCCTGTCTTTTTCAGCTTGGGTTGTCATAATGAAATATCATAGACCGGGTGACTTAAACAACAGAAATTTATATCTCACAATTCTAGAGGCTGGAAGTACCAGCCAATTCAATTCTTGATGAGGTTCCTTTTCCTGGCTTGTAGACAGCTGCCTTCATTTTGTGTCCTCACATTTCGGTGGGGAGGAGGGGAGGAATCAAATGTAAACACTCTGGTGTCTCTCCTCATAAGGGCACTAATCCTATCATGAGGGTCCCATCCTCATGACCTCATCAAACTCCAATTTCCTCCCAAGGCCCCATCTCCAGATACCATCAGAGTTTCAAGTAGGAATTTGGGGAGGGACATATACATTCAGTCCATAACACCCCCCAAAACCAATGAGCTATCTCTTTTAATGTCATTAACCATTGCTTTCTAAATACTTCCAGGAGGAAAGTATCTTTTTTTAAAAAAAATTATTTATTCATACATTCATTTATTTAAGAAATAATTAGCAAGTTACTATCTGGCTCCAGTCTACCTCTCTTGAAATACATTGTCTTTCCTTCTACTCATTGCATCCTTAGCTATAGTCAAAGAAGCTTATTTACTCTTCTTCTAGGAGTCTAAGCATTAAACTTCCTGGTTTTTCTTCTTCATTCCTCTACCCCACTTGCCTTCTATATCAGCTGCCTTCTTGCTCATCTTTTAAGGCTCAACTTAAAGGGCACCTCTTCTATGAAGCTCTCTCCACTTCTCCAGGGAAAACTAGCCCTTCCTGACTTCCTCTACATGTGGTTTCACTATCCCCTCTATCGCTAGACCTATTAGACTATCCACTCTTTTTAGGCAAAGGATTTTAGCATAGTGTCTTACACATGGTAGAAACTCAATGAAGGCAGATGGAATGAATGGTTACTATAATTGTTATAGCTGCTGGACACCATGGACTCAGCCATATGGGTTCAAGTGTCCATCATATAAAAAGTAAAGATTCCTTAAGTTCATTGTGACTATCGGTAGTGGGGACTGAGGGCTTCTGGAGTTTTCAGAGGATCCCATCCTAAGAATTTGTAGCTCTAGGTAAGCCCACGGATTTCGAGGAGGCAAGCCTGTGGTGATGTAAGGCCAACCGATGGGCAGACATAGTGAGAGATCTCTGCTCCAGCCTGGGGGTCCTAATACCCACAGATAAACAGCTCACCTGTGCTTTGGCTTTTGTAAATTTCTCTACCACTCCCCCCCTCTTTTTTTTTTCTGTTGGTCCAACACCTTCTAGAATTACATCAGTCTTATCACAAATTTGTGAGCTCTCCTGGGAATGAATTTTTACTCAGAATATAAGGTTTTTTCCTCCCACTGTTGGCACGTGCCTGTGAATTTATGAAAGCCAAAGGGATCATTGAATTTATTTGATACTATGTTTTTCAAAGCTAGCCTAACTTGGATGCATATATTTATTATATTATGGTTAGAAAAGGAACATTCATGTTGACAGAGAAAGGAAGAGTCCATGCTTAACACTGGAAAATCAGCAAATACAGAAACAAAATATACAAATCTGCTATGGGCAAAGACAGATTCGTCTGATCGGAGGCAGAGAGGGAAAACGAACATTTACCAAACTGCAATACTAATGGTAATTCAGGCTTGCTTAACAATTGGAACTTGAAAAGCTGTGAAGGGTACGTTTTAGGGATAAAAAATAGTGAACTCCCTTCTCTTGTTTAGAGGGAAAAAATCTCATGATTCCTTAATGTTTAGCTTCCAGGATTTGCAGGCTACATCGAAATGATAGTTTTTTATACATTAATGTTTACATAACTGCTATTTTTGCAAACATTGAAATTATAGAGAGCAGCAACTGTTGAGGGAAAAAAAGCAGTATAAATAAATAGAAGCTAGAATTTTCCCCCATCAGAGGTAAGCTTTTGCTATTCCTAGCACAGAATACTTGTGCTATTTGTGTGAGATTGTTCTCCAGGCCATGAAAACACTAGTTTCCCCCAAAATAAAAACTTCACAAGTAGGAGGACATACAATAGGCTAATAACACAAAATTTTGACTCTTTGCAAGTGGTATAACGAATAATCATTTTTATGTTTTGGAGTTACTCTGGCTGTCATTAGCTATCTCTCGTTTTCAGGGAAGAAATAAAGCAAGCAGGAAGAATGAGGAAGCAGAATAAATTTCACATCATACGTCTTTGGCTTGGGCATAGTGTATATCTCATGTTATTAGGTAGCTTGGGATTCTGTATCACAGAAGATATGTTTGAAGACGTTATGCTCTATCTGTGACACCTGTATGGGAATAACGAGGGTGCTGTGGGTCCTGAGGGCAGAGGGTGTGGGCTGGAGGAGGTGAGTTTCAGCAGGGTGCCCACACAGCCCTTTGCCTGGATGAACCCCAGTTGGGGCCAGTTGTCTTTGGGGGTAACTGCTCATATCTCACCTTTCACTCCACTTTATTGGATGGTAAATTTTACAGTTACCATTAACTTTGGTTAAGTATCGAGGATGGTGGGGAGACACCCAGGTTAAGCCTCCATAACATCTCTCAAGTCACCTCAAAGAAAGGCAGTATTAATAATCCTTGACATGGATGACTGATGCTTTCTTGATCTTGTATAAAATGTAAATAGTAGCCTTTTTTATCAGACTTAACTATTTTTATTGCTGGCAGCTAACTATTTTTATTGATCTGTAGCTTATAAGTCAAAACATTGTGCTTGCTATGCAAATACAACATCAAGATATCCCTCAGTTGCTGCTTCCTACCCCTACCCCCAAGCTCCAACAGCCATTGGGTTCTACCCCTAAATCTCACTTAAATATCTTTATAGAAACCTTACGTCTTCACTGCCTTCACTGCAAAGGGCATTACTGAGGAAGAAGGAGCCTGGTCTAGGGATGAGTCCAGTTAGAAGAAAGTGAGAGATGAAGGAGTTCAAGAGAGGTGACAAAGGGGAAGTAAAAGAATTTGAGGATGAGGATACGTGTTTATCCATCTTCACAGCAGCATTATTCACAATAGCCAAAAGGTGGAAGCAACCCAAGTGTCCATCAGCAGATGAACGGATAAATAAAATGTGGTATATATGTGTGTGTGTGCATATATATATGAAATGCATATATAAAATGTATATAGCATATGTAATGGATTATTATTCAGTTTTATTTATTTTTTTTTTTGCGGTACGCGGGCCTTTCACCGCCGCGGCCCCTCCCGTTGCGGAGCACCGGCTCCGGACACGCAGGCTCAGCGGCCATGGCTCACGGGCCCAGCCGCTCCGCGACATGATGGAATCTTCCCGGACCGGGCCACAAAACCCGCGTCCCCTGCATCGGCAGGCGGACTCCCAATCACTGCGCCACCAGGGAAGCCCATATTAGAAGGGAATAAAGTATTGATACGTGCTGTGACAAGAATGGACCTTGAGGAAATTATGCTAAGTGAAAGAAGCCAGACACAAGAGGATGAATATTGTATGATCCCAATTATATGCAGTACCTAGAGTAGAAGTATTCATCCTAAGAGAAAGTAGAATATTGGTTACCAGGAAGGGTAAAGAGTTCCTGTTTGGGAAGATGAAAAATTCTGGAGATGGATGGTGGTGACGGCTGTGCAACCTTGGGCATGTACTTAATGCTGCTGAATTGTACACTCAAAATGGTTAAGGTGTAAACTTCATGTTATATGTATTTTGCCAAAATTCAAGTAGTCTGAGGATGGGATGGGTTAGGGCAGGGAAATAAGCATTATTCAGTGTTTCTTGTTTGGTGTATTAGTTTCCCAGGGCGACTGTAACAAATTGCTACAAACTTGTGGCTTGAAACAACAGAAAGTTATTTTCTCACAGTTCTGGAGGCCAGGAGTCTGAAATCAAGGTGCCAGCAAGGTTGGTTTCTTGCGGAGACCCTGAAGAAGACTCTGTTCCTGCCTCTTCACAATAGCCAAAAGGTGGAAGCAACCAAGTGTTCATCAGCAGATGAATGGATGAACAAAATGTGGTGTGTGTGCATGTGCGCGTGTGTGTGTGCTGTTCTTTGGCTTGTAGGTGCATGACTTCAATTCACCTCCCTCTTCACATGGCCCTGTGTCTCTGGATCTTGAATCTCCCTCTGCCTTTCTCTTATAAAGCCACCTATCATAGGACTTGTTTCATACTGAATCCAGGATTCTCTTATCTTGATATCCCTAACTTAATTACATCTGCAAAGTCCCTTTTTCCACGTAAGATCACATCTGCAGGTTCTGAGTGGACATATCCTTTTTTGGGGGGCAGTACACAACGTGACCCAGTACATTTGGAAAAAGCTAGCTTCACTCAGAATTACGAAGCAAAGCAAACTTGTCAATGAGCTGCCCCTATCCCTTCCAGTAGGCTACAGAAACTTATTCCTGACCCCTGGCTGTCCGTTGCACCCCATTTTATCGCCCTCCCATAAGGTCCACCCCACCTGTCCTGCCAGACGCCTAAGCTCAGTACCTGCACAGATGAATTTTAAATTTACCTTAAATGTCTTGTTTCCATTTTACATGAGAGAGCAAGCAGGCTGATATCACAGGAGTGGGGGAAGGTTCCATTTTACCCCATCCAGCCCTATATGTTCATGTAATGGGATCTTCTTTAGGTAATACACTGACTCCGGAGGTGATTACACTGGTGGAAACAAGCATGTAAAACAGTGGAGCCTTTATACTGCCCCCAGGTCTTGCCGTATCAACACCATCCCCCTGCCAAGCCTGTGTGTCTGCTTGTTACTCCCAGGCTATGCCTTTTCCTTGGCCAAACAAACTTCTTCCAGGTCCCTTAGATCATTTTCCCTTTCCATGCCAAAAATAAACATTGTTATCTGCTGTGTCTGGAACATCCTCCCACTTTCCAAACCATATTGTTTTTCATTTCTGCATTGATTTCAAAATCTTCCTCCTTCAGGTGGGTTTAAGTGATGTCATGACATCACGACCCTTATTCTTTTTTTTTTTTTTTTTTTTTTGCGGTATGTGGGCCTCTCACTGTTGTGGCCTCTCCCGTTGCGGAGCACAGGCTCTGGATGCGCAGGCTCAGCGGCCATGGCTCACGGACCCAGCCGCTCCGCGGCATGTGGGATCCTCCCGGACCGGGGCACGAACCCGTGCCCCCTGCATCGGCAGGCGGACTCTCAACCACTGCGCCACCAGGGGAGCCTACGACCCTTATTCTTCATTAAGATGGTGGTTTTTAAAAACACATTGTTTTATTTTGAATGCACCCAAGAGTCAAGCCATGGTCCATTTTCCTGCCACCTGTGCATTGGGCCAGGTGGGCCATGTAGGCACATGAAACTAGATTACAAAGCCCAATTCTGGGTAAATAAAAGATATCTCCAGAAATTCCTGGGTCTTTTTTTTATAAGAATGGCTTCGGGTAAGCCAACCTATCTAGGAGGGAATGATTTGTAGTAAAAGTATTTGAAGGACCTGTGTAAGATCTATCCCTGGTGAGTGAAGCAAGAAAAGTATAGGGTGGATTGCCCCAGCATTTCCAGAAAGATATGAGGCACATTAATATTATTTTTCCTTTTAGCTTCAAGAATCTCATATTTCACTTGAATTATTAAAAAAAAAAAAGCTTGGTTCACCAGATGGTTTGATTAAGTAAGTGGCCTTCTCTACTTAAATGGTGAAAATAAATATCAAGAGAATAATCACACATGCCAAGTGTGTTCAGTGAAGCAATGTGTGTAGGCAGCATTGGAAACAGTGACACAGTGATTATCTGTGCATAACTTGGTCATAATATCATCACTGTCTAGACTACTGGACAATTAACATCCAGACATACTATAGCTCAGATTGGGGAAGGTCATTAAAAAATGAAAGAGAGAATTGGCCTCTTTGGGAAAGAAAGACTCAGTTCATTCTTTTTCTAGAAAGGTATACATTGGAATTTAACTTTGGATTGAGATATGCTTTGAAGTACAGCTTCCTTTCATGAGCCTCTGCTTGGCCCCTGTTTCCATAAATGTAGATAATGACAGGTATTTCTTCCAATCATCTGGTTTAATAATTTTATATATATTTAGTGCAAAACACATTTGTTTGGTGCAATAATTAACTCCAGTTTGTATGTCTTCATTCTTCTCCCTCTATATTTCTTTAAAGGATAGATTTCAGCATTTAAGAAAATATCAGTGTTATAACGGAAGTCCTGATGCGTAAGACACCATGACCCCCAACATCTTTGGCACAATCTAAACAGGGATATCTGTAAGAAAACAACAGCTTGCATCTTTCCAGGCATTGTATCCCCTTTTATCTACAGGAAATTTATATGGCATAAATTCAAAGGATGGCAGAGGCTACTGTGTGTTCCCAAATTCCCAATTCTTTATCCTCCTGCTATAATAGCAAGACCACATTTCCCAGTCTCCTTTGCTATTGGGTGGTGTCATGTGATTGAATTCTAGCCAATGAAATGTGGGCAGAATTAACGCATAGCACTTCTAAGTCTGGCCCTTAAAACCTGCCACCTAATTCACCAAGATCTCTCTCTTCTCTTGACCACTAACTAATGCGGATAAGAGCTTCAAAGCCCTAGGGGAGGGCACATTCAGGAAAAAAGAAGCCTCAGTGCAAGTCACTACTGGAAAAAGCCCAGTGCCACTCAGAAGTCTTGCCTTTATCTATGGCATAAATGAGAACTAGAGTTTGATTTTAAGTCACTAAGAATTGGCTTGTTTGTTATAGCAGATAGCCCACACTGAATGATGTGTATGCCTGAGCTATTTGTGTGCTGAAATAAGGAAATTCTCAGGTGTACCTAAGGCAGCTGAAGCCTATGTTTCATATGAGTTTAAGGAACTGCATCCACTGTAGTTCACTGTGAGTCACTCTTCACATGGATATAACCCATGTATTAACATGTTCCCAGCAGAGCCTCTATTGGTTTTCAATACCCAAACTTCATAGAACACACATATCTTTCAATACAACGTTTATGCTTACATCCCCAAAGGGCAATACGACACCCAGTCTAAAAATGAGGAAAGAAGATAAGACAAAGCCAAATGGAGGGAGAGCCTACAAACTACTTGACCAATACTCCCCCAAATTGTCAAGGTTATCAAAACAAGGAGAGCCTGAGAAACTGTCAAGACCAGGAGGAACCTGAAGAGACATGATGACTCCATGTATTGTGATATCCTGGATGGTATCCTGGGACAGAAAAAGGACATTAGGGAAACACTAGGGAAGTGTGAATAAAATATCAACTTTAATTTATAACAATGTTTCAATACTGGTTCACTAGTTGTGACAAATATACGTAGTAATGTAGGATGTTAACAACGGGGGAAACTGGGTATGGTGTAACAGAAACTCTATTTTAGCATTTCCATTTTTCTATAAATCTAAAACTACCTCAAAATTTAAAAATTGCTGATTTTTTTTTAAGTGACTACATCAGTTATCACAAGAATGACATGGGAAAAATCTCTAATTACAAGTACAATTGGGTGACGTAGGGTGGTGAAAACACCCTTCGGGTCAAGGAGGGGGTGTGTGTGCCTTGGGCGTTGTCAGCCCTGGGAGAGGCCAGCCCTGCACAAACAGCAGCTATTGTTAACAACCTTGGCCATTGCTCTGGTGGTCAGGAAGCAGAGTTGTAAGCATTTATCATGTCAACCTGACATTGATGAATAAAAGTCAACAGAAGGTAGAAGGGCTTGATGTTTGGAATGGGAACACGTGGGACTGTCTTGCACAATGCCCGCCCTCTGGATTCATTCAATCATAACTTCCTTGGATAGTGATTTCACTTTTCATCTGTTCTGTCACAATTCAGCATTGGAATGATAAATCCCTTAAAGGACTGACTGTATTTGATTCATCTTGCCCACTTCCCATCTTCCATAGACTATAGGCACGTACCCACATGAGTACATGTACGCACACACACACACACACACACACGTTTCCTACACACACACAGCACCTAGCAGGCTCAGAAACCCTCATAAACTCTGGGATCACGGGCAAAAGACATCATTGTGGGGGAGATGGAGCAAGGCAGAGCTCTTCATTTGATGACTGTCCAGGAGTTTGGGCAGGATGCTTTGTGGAAACTCTGATACAGAACCAAGAAAGCAGGGAGTGATACATTTTCTCCAGACTTAATTCTTTTCTTAAACACAAGTCAGCTCTCAAACTGTTGAAAGAATTAGTGTTTTATTTTTCCCCCTGTGATGAAAACATACCACCAGAGATACAGAAAGCCAGCTTTCAAAGGCAGATGCTGAAATAACAAAGTTGCTTTTAAAATGAGTACTTAAGAAAATGGCCATTTTAAGTGGCATGGCACCAACGTGGTTACGCCAGTATTTATTTTTCTGGGGAACGTGTGTGTATGTTGTGGGTTGTAAGTGGAACCCTGGCCTATCCTGGACAAGCATAAAGGAATCATTTAGGGCCCTTCAAAATCATTAGGACTATTAGTCCTGACTTGAAATGAGTGAAATGCACAAACGCCTGCCAAGGAGGGAACAAGTTCTGCTACTTTTCAAAGTCACCAAAGCGAGCTTCTCTGGGATGAAATATTTCAGAACAGGAAGACTTCCTGTACAACTGTCAGCGATATGTACCTAGCCTACATGCCAGGCTGTGACCTCTGCTGGCCTCACAGCCCTCTACGCCAGTGCATGAGAAGCTGTCATTGGCCACCCTCCTACTGTCCAGTAAGTGTCCTCCTCAAGACAGCAGGGACACCTTGCTTTACCTGCAGGTAGAGGATGTGAGCCTGCTAACAGCCATCCCTCCTAAAGATGTGGGTACTGGATCCCAAGTAGCTCCCCCTGCAACAAGTATCATGACCTCACTCCTCTGGTTCCCCAAGCTCTGCCCCTTTCACAGCTCAAGGAAGACTGTTTATTTTACTGGTCATTAGCTTGAGGTGTCACCTGACACCTGCTTCACTAAAAACCTTCTTTCAAAACAAGCTGATTGCATGTGGTTTGGAAGAGAACATTTGGATAGGTGAAATGAGCTGAGTTTTTTTTTTTTTTTCTAACAAGCGTATACGCCCACATCACTCTAAACACATATATTATACATTTGGACAAGGCCCTTCACCTTGCAAGGTCCTAGAAGCTATAATTTTTAAATGGAGGGATTGGCTTTGGACAGAGGTTTTCAAACTATGGCTTATGAAATCGATTTCATGGGTTGCAACCGGCACCGAAACAGGGAACAGAAGAGAATGAATGAGTTTTTGTTGTTTTATTGCAGGTGGTTAAGTGTAAGTCCTGGTTTCAGGAAGCATGTTATTAAAAAACACTTATGTGTTTAGGCATATGCTTGCTATATTATGATGTAAAATATATTCTGAATTCTGAAATGCACTGGCAGAGTTGATACTCTAATCTCTTTACTGTGGATCAAGCCTCTTTCTCAGTGTGTTGGTTAACTCCCCTTGCCCTCCATCCTTCTCCACTGAGGACTGCCTCAGTGACCCCTCTTGACTCTGGTCCCCATTGGGTTCAGCTAACAGGAAGCCCAGCAAGGCATGAAGGGAAAATAGACTGGTCAAGTCAGCCTTCATTTCCCCAGCTTACATTTCGTGGGGTCTCAATGAGGAGAGACACCCTGCCCACCCTACCATATCCTCAGCTCATTCTAATTTAGGTCTGCCTTCTGCCTCTCCTGGAATTGGGAAAAATACAATGGAGTAGCTTTAAATTATAGTTGTGTATAGGCTTTATCCAAAATAGTTTTATATATAAATTAAAGTTTATAAGGAGGAGATAAGGGATTGTAGTGTTCTATAAAGTACTCACTTGATGGTAAGAAGCTACTGTTTTTATTTTTTTTAATGTGGGAGGTAGTTATTATGGTTCTTTGATGTAATCAGTGCGACTATATTCTAGAGATCAGCTAGAATCCTCTTTTCTTGACTGGGTATATTCCCAGATAATTGCTAAAGACAATTTACAAGAAGGATCATAGAAAACATTATCTAAATGAACACATTTCAGCTGATTATATTCAGTTAAAATGTATTGTTTAATTTGATGTTTAACCCACACGAACATTAAATTTCATTTGAAAGCTCTTATTTGCCCAGCACTGTTCTAGGTGTTCAGGATATATCAGAAAACACAATAATGATTCCTGCCCTCATGGAGCTGACACTCTAGCAGAAGGAGATGGAAATTAAACAACATTGATTATAAATAAATACATTCTATCAAAGGTGCTTAATGCTATGAAAGAAAGCAGAGCAGGGTAAGGAGGGTCAGGATTGCTGGGGGCAAGTTGCAATATTACAAAGGAAGATTAAGTTAAGCCTCACTGAGAGGAAATTGGAGCAAAGCCTGAAGGGGGGAGAGGTAATTGGACAAGATGTCTGAGAGATGAATATGCCGGGTAGAGGAAACATTCATACCTCAAGGAGGTTGACTGGAAGCCACAGGATTAACACAGAGGCCAATGTGACGGTGCTGAGTGGGTGAAGGGGGGCAGGAGGAAAAGAGGAGATTGCAGAGGAACCGGGGAGCCTCTTGGCACTCTGAAATTTGGCTGTTATTTTCTGTGAAATGGAGAACCACTGAAGGGTCTGGGCAGAAGAGCGACACGAGTCGACTTCAGTGATAAACACGCTAGCTGATGTGTTAAGAACAGACCGTGGGGAGAAAAGTTGAAAACTGTGAGATCTGTTAGGAGGCTAATTGGGGTCACTCCAGAGAGACACTGTTGGCTCCGAATACGGAAGTGGTAGAGGGTGGTGAGAGGTGGTTGGGTTCTGGATATTTCTGGAAGGGAGAGCCAGGAAGAGCGCAGTCAGTTGAAGAAAAGAGTCAAAGATGACTCCAAGATTTTTATTAAACTGAAAAAATGCCATTCATTAAATTTACATCCCAGGAAATTATGGCTTGTAGAATCGGCTGTAGAATCGGCTCTTCCCAAATGACAGAGACACATCTCATGGCAAAGATTCGTTTTCCAAAGAATTTGCAGTTAACTGTGAGCCATTGGACGCCTCCAACAGAGCACAGTTCATAAAATTCCACCGTCACTTTTTGTCTTCCCATGTTGACTATTTCTTGAACTTTTTTTGGAGGTTCTTGTTTATCATGCAGGGTGATTGTGGAAGGTTTTTGAAGGAGGCAGACTGCAAGTTTGGTGCCAGATTTCAAATCAAGTGTGTTTGGGCAAACAGCCTCCTATTAAAATAAGACTTTGTAGCTTACTTCCGTGGGCGCGTAGCTGTTGCTCCACATGCTGGGAATTAACCACTGATATATGGATGTTTGTTCCAGCTGGTGCTAAAAAAGAGACACATTCAGTGAATTATTTTTTAAGATTTGAATACTTTATAGTGCTGATTGGGGAGCAACTATTAAAAAAAGGAAGGAAAATGAGACGGCTGCCATGTACTCTTATTAATCCCAGGGTGAGGATTTTTAATCTAGTCCAGATAACCAAAACTCGTCATAAGACATAGAATTTATAGCAAGAAGGGATTACGTAAATCAAAGATCTCAACCACAGGCTTTAAACAGTGAGGAAAAGGAGACCCATCGTGTTAAGTGGCCGAGCCAAGAGCATGCAGACTAGAACCCAGGTGAATGGACGGCTGGCTGGTGGTCTTTCCATCGTGCAGTCTATTTCCCTTCTTTCTCTCCTATGAAAATGGAGATACACTGGTCTTGTCTTTCAGGAGTCAATGGAATGTCCAGAAACCCTGGGTACTTGGGGCAGTGAAACCCACTAGGAGAGTCCCCATCAATTTTGCATCCATTCCTATCTCTCCTCTCCGCTTCTGCCTTGTTTCCCACCCCTGGAACCACAGACGCCCCACCTCCAATCTCTGCTGGCCCCCTTTGGTGAAGAATCTGATTGAAGCAGACTCAACAGCCTCAGCCCCACCCTTGGTGATACTAAGGGGTATCAAGATTCTGTCACACAGTCCCAACCTCCCCTATCGATCCTCAGACCTGGTCCTTGGAAGCCTCAGCTTTTCTATCCTTCTTCTCACCCAGCACTTTTCTTGGTTGGCTCTAAGTAATGGAAAAACGGCAGATGACCTTCTACTTCTTGCTTCAGTAATGCTACTCCTCAGCCTGGGATTACAGACATAACAGCCATATTCAACAGCTAATCAAGGTGTCACCACCTAAGGAATAACCTCACTGGTGAAAACTGCCCACTGGCCCTACACTGACAATATGATTAATCTGGTTTTGAATACCCTGCTGAGGTCTCTTGCCCCATGCTAGATCACAGAGGTAGGTCCTGGGCACACACTTCCGCTTATACCTAGAGAGTTGGCTTCTGCAGACAAGGGTGCCATCCTTAACCTGCCCTGGCTCATGGGTCTCCTATGGGGTCCCATGTTCTCCTCTCTCTCTCCATCACATTGTTTCAATGTCACTAAAAACTTTGTCTGCGATCAGTCCTAAGGAAACTGTAAATTCTCATAGTGAAAGGAGCACTGGACCCGAAGTCAGAAGCACACAGAGTTGGGGAAGAGGAATGATAAACTTTGTCCCATGAGCATACCCTGTAGAGTTGCTGTTAATAGCAAACGAACACTTAATGTGAGGGTAGGCTCTTTGTAAACAATGAAACACTAAGTGGACGTGAGATGAGATTATTAAAAAGCTGCGCTGTCTTTCACTTATGGATAATTCCACTGAAATGCCAGAAATGTTTCATTTGTTTTCTCATTCATTCAATATTCAATAAATATTTTTCAGATACTTGTAGGCAGAATTCTAAGATTACCCTGGAGATTTCTGCCTGCTTGTGTACAGTCAAGCACTAATCTAAGTCCTCTAGTGAAGGGATTTTGCAGGTGCAATGAAGATTCAAAATCAGTTGGCTTTAAGAAAGGGAAATTATTCTTGGTGGGCCTGGCCTAATCAGGTGAACCTTTAAGAGAGACAGGGCTCTTTCTGGTGAGAGAGAACCAAGAATGAGAGGGATTCAATGTGAGGGAGATTCTTCATTGTCAGCTTTGGAAATGGAGGGAATGTGGGCGGTCTCTAGATGTACATAGCCAGAAAGGAAATGGGGACCTCAGTCCTACAAACTCAAAGAAGTGACTTCTGCCAGCAACCTGAATGAGTGTGGAAATAGACTTTCCCCCCAGGGTCTCCAGATGAGAGCATAGCCACCCAACACCTTGATCTAGCCTCATAAGACCCAGAGCAGAGAACCCAGTCACAGACTTCTGACTTACAGAACTGTGAGCCAATAAATGGGTATTGTTTAAAACAGCTAAGTTTGTGGAAATTTGTTACAGAGCAATAGAAAACTACTAGTACAATGCTCCTCAAGGCAAGAACTATGACATCTAAAATGTTAGATCTTCCCAGAGTCAACCCGGTGGCTTCTAGGTACTCAAATAATAAACATCTTGAACTAGTCAGGTGAAAGCATCACACAGTTTGATTTTTTTCCCCCCAAGCAGTGGCAGATTAGGCTTCTCTGGTGTCACAATTTATCACCAAGCTTCAATCAAGACAGACAGGAGGTGCTGGTGCCAGGACCAGTGTTTCTGAGCGTCACCTTTGGTCATGAGCTGTGCAAAACCAAATGGAGCAACTGAGGGGACTAGGTCCCTGAACTTGGGCTCTTTATGAGCTGCCCTGGTCGGCTGTTTCTGGTCAGCACCAGAGCATCAGTCAGGTTTCTCATCTAACGAGCTTTCTGCTGCTGTATGCTTTCTTCCTTAAGACTTTTCAGGTCTATGAAGTTCAGCAGTTAGGGGACTATATGTGTGCATCTGAGTGTGTGCATGTGTTGTGTGTGTGTGTTTGTGTGTGCACATTTGCTTTAAGCAAACACATTTTTCCCCTTACCTCTTAAGCTGTTGAATCATGTTTGTCAAAATTTGCACAGCAAAAGGAACTGTCGCCTGAGCTATTATTATATCGCTGCTCTATTTTCATACAACTTTATGCATTTTTTTCTTTCTTACAATTGCAGTACGCGAAAGCATCAGAATGGACTTTCTCTAATTCCTTCTCATTGAGTTTTTCTCTTATTTCTTGCTGTTCCTCACCTGCTCTATTCACTTTATTTATTAAAATGTTCCTTGAATGGTTTTCCATTGGAGAGGAGGAAAGGAACCAGTTAAAGAGTGGTGAAGCCACCTCGTTCTTCTGAGAAATGAAGCAAATGAAGGCAGTACATTTAGAAATTTTTCAGTCTCTTGTATTGAAACCTGGGTATTACCTACACCACTTACTCTACGCTCCAGCAAAATGAATACGTGCCTTTCTCTCAGGCACGTCTCTTAGAATAACCTCCCTGTTCCTCAATTTTTCCACCTATAAAAAGAGGCAACAATTGTGCCTACATCACAGTAGTATCAGGATTACATATATTTGTCGTGAAAGAAAACAAAATATGCCAACCAAAGTTTTGACACTTTGGTCTAAGTATTATTTTGAGTTAAAGGCAATTGAGAATCAATGATAGAAAAAGAGTTTTTTGCCCTCCCTTTATCTGTCCAAAAGTAGGGCATAAATTTCCCTTTGAGAAAGGTGCCCCCCTGCCCCAACTCTGCTAGGAAGAAAAGAACAACTCTTATCACTGAAAACAGGGAGTCAAGACTAAGATGAGTTTGCATAAACAGACCTTACTTAAATAGCCCATATCTTCCATTGGTTTCCCCATATATTTCCTAGTTACTTCCCCCCAATTTATCATTCCTTGAAGCCCAAACCCTCTTTTCTTTGTTGAAAGGGTACCAGGTCTAACCACTTACTTGAGTTTCACTTCTATTCTGTGAACTCTCATAAACATAAATATTAATAAAAATTGTGTGCTCTTTCTCTTGTTAATCCAACTTTTCTTAGTTTAACTCACATATCCCTAGAGAAAGATCCTAAGAAGGTGGAGAAAAATATTTTTCTTCCCAACTGATTAAAAAAAATCTTATCCCAGTGTCTGGCATTTGAGTAGATAAATTTGGATATCACCATTATCATTTTTCTACCTTTATTTCTTCCTTTTTTTTTTACAAAACAATTTATTAAATACTATGGGCTATACACTTTAGAGGAAATAATAGTTATGTTCAAAAGGTCTTAGAAAAAATCATGTACTATCCAATTTCTTAAATTAATAGTAGTTATATTCCTTCTCCTTCACTCTGCTGTTAGGCAAGTTTGAATTTATGTAAAGTAAGATGATATCTGTAAAGCTGAAATTTTCCCAAGCATATTGATGTATTTTTCTTTATAACAACCTTAGCATAGATAACTGAAAATATATATACATGAAAAACTAAATCCCTTATCTCCATCCTCATATTTTTTTTTAAATTGGGTACAGTTGCTATACAATAGTACATGTTATAGGAGTACAAGATAGTGATTCACAATTTTTAAAGGTTATATTCCATTTATAATTATTAAAAAATATTGACTATGTTCCCCATGTTGTACAATATATCACTATAGCTTATGTTATAACTAATAGTTTGTACCTCTTACTCCCCTACACTTATATTTCCCCTCCCCCCTTCCCTCTCCCCACTGACAACCACTAGTTTGTTTCCTACATATATGAGTCTGCTGCTTTTTTGTTATATTCACTAGTTTGTTGTATTGTTTAGATTCCACATATAAATTATATCATACAGTATTCGTCTTTCTCTGTCTGATTTATTTCACTTAGCATGATGCCCTACAAGTCCATCCATGTTGCTGCAAATTATAAGCTCATTCTTTTTCATGGCTGAGTAATATTCCATTGTATATATATCACATCTTCTTTATCCATTTATCTGTTGATGGACACTTAGGCTGCTTCCATACCTTGGCTATTGTAAATAATGCTGCTATGAACACTGGGGTGCATGCATCTTTTTGAATTAGTGTTTTGAGGTTTTTTTGGATATATTATTCCTTCCAATTAAAAAAAAAACCCTATCATTCACATTCTGCCTTTTCCACTCAGCTTCCTCTGCTCTGCAATCCCTGCCCCTCAAGGGCAAAGTCTTCCCTCTAATTCTGGAGGCATTGATTTGTGCCTTTCCTGAACATTGACTGCATAACATTTTGTATCAGTACTCTTTATTCATATCCTTCTTACTGGGCTATAAGCTTCTTGAGGACAAGACACCTATTTAAAGCATGTGTGTATCTCCCACTATAATTCAGAAACTAGCATACAAGTATAGAAGCAGGAGAGGACTTTCTCTGGTACCTTTCTCTGTCCTAGAGCCTTCTTTCCTTCTTTGGAGATATAACCAGATTCCCCACCTGAAATGAATCACTGAGTTGCTTTCTTCATCATTTACCTTTCAGAATTGAAAATGATGCTTATTTTTGTTCCTGTTTTTAATGGTATGTCTTATTGTTGGAAACAAATCTTTTTCCTAACATTAAAGTTCGTTCAGAATCTGGGCCCACACTTACCTGTGACATAGTTATTTTTTCTTTCACATTACACACATCCCTTTGTTTTTTGTGCAGTTAGAAACATCTGCTGGAAATTCTTCTAAATCATGATGAACACTGCCTTTATTTATGTTATTTCATTAAATCCTAATCTCTATTCATATTTAAAGCCCATGTTGAATCATGCTTCCCAAGGAGCTCATGGTAACTACTTAAGTCTATCTTCTCCTCTCCCTTTCTTGAATTTTTCTAACTTGTAATATTTTTCTATACTATCCAAAGTCGTATTTGATAAAATAAAAATATCGTATGTTTGTATTTTTTAATATATCTTAAGTCTTGGATATTGAACATTTTTTTTAATACTCTAAGGGGCAGACAGATTTTATGTTAGTACTATTGTTTTGTTTATTTTTTGGCTCCTAGGCAGAAATACTCTACTCATAAGGTCAGATACAAAGTGAGAATTCATAAATACTTGGTTTATTTGAATCTAATAGAAATGAATCCTCTTAATGAAGTTATCAGATGCTCACTCTAAGAAAGAATGGAAACAACACAAGGAAAGAAAATATCTTTTAACATTTGGGAGGACAGCAGATGAAATAATGACCTTGACAAAGATGTCAGGTCCTAACCCCTGGAACCTGTAATGTTACCTTAGAAGGAAAAAGGGACTTTGCAGGACTTTGCAGGACTCCTACAGGGTAGCCCTTTTGTTTTAAATTTCTTCTGTAGCCCTTTTGTTTTAAACTTTTGCCTTAGGAAAGAACATTGATATTTGTTTAAATCATTTCTAAGAAAGTTTCACACCTGGGGGAAAAGTAAGTGTAATGGAACATAAAACTTCCAGAATGCACTCCTTCTTAGCTGCTACCCTAAAGTATTTGATCGCTGGAGCCTCCAAATTCCTGAATTGCTTAACTTCCTTTATTGTCCTTAAACACACCCAAAATGTTTAGAGGAAAGCTCTTGAAAGCATCAAAAGAATTTGGCTCTATTCCACTTTCAGTGATCTTGAAAATCGAATTTAGTGAGGAGCCCTTGACATCTCCCCCCCTTTATTCTCTGCATCCAGTTGGCATCTGTGTCTTGAGTATAACTTTTTATCATTACTATTTCTCTCTCTTCTCTCTTCTTTGTTCCTGCTGCTACTGCCTTGGTCCTGTCCTGGGTCGGTTCTCATAGGTCCCCACAATCACCTCTTCCTCCCTGACAGGTCGTTATCAGCTTCAATCCCATATTCTTATGGCTACATAAGCCTGGTCATGTCAGCCCTGATGAGCACATTTCCTTGGAGCCTCATGGCCTTTGGGGTAAAGACCAACTCAGGAACTCTGTGATGGCGCTCTGGCTCCATTTTAAGGCCCACCTCTTGCCTTCCCCCAGTGTTTCCCCCTCTCCAGAATAATTAGATATCCTCAAGGAATTAGAAGTAAGATGACTCTCTGAGAGTTAAGCTATAAGTCAAAACAAAAGAGATGAAGACAGAAATCTTCTAAGTCACCATAAGGAAAGAGACTGGGTCACCAGCTGGTGAGCTTCATCTGTAAAATACTTGAATGTAGCACATTGAGAACACATGGAAAACAATGGTCAATCAGAGGACAGTTGGTCACTCAATTTAAAAAAATAAAAATAAACATAGGCTTATAGAGGTAAACTAGCTCATAGCTAATGGACTTCTAAATGCTCTAGTTTTGCTGTCAGCAAATATATTTCTATTGTGATCATAACTGAATCAAGCTGTCTTAGCCCAGAGATATTAACTTGGACTGCCAGTGCTCTCAGCCAGGGGCGATTCAGATCCCCTAGGGGACATTGCTTTGGGTCTTTGTTCTGAGGAACTAAATGACTCTTAAGAATGAGTCTTCTATTCAATATCAAAGGTTCAAACCAAATGTATGAAATTCTAGGGCTGCCTTAACAAAACCCCACCAAAGTATTGGGCTAAAACAACAGAAATTGATCCCCTCACAATTATGGAGGCCAGAAATCTGAAATCCAGGTGTCAACAGGGTTGGCTTCCTCTGGAGACTCCGAGGGAGAATCTGTTCCATGTCTCTCTCTTAGCTTCTGGAGCCTGCTGGCACCCTTGGCATTCCCTGGCTTGAGGTTGCTGGTCTCCGTCTCTGCCTCTGTCTTCACATGGTCTTCCCCTTGTGTCCCTGTCTCTCAAATCTCCCCCCTTTCTCTTTGAAGGACACTTGTCATTGGATTTAGGGCCCATCCTAATCCAGGATGATCTCATCTTGAGATCCTAAATTACACCCACAAAGACCCTATTTCCAAACAAAATCACATTCACAGGTATGGATGTCAGCCCATGGACTTCTCTTTTGTGGGGGGACACTATTTAGTCCACCACACAGAGTGAAATGGTTGTATCTCCAGGAAGCCAGGGTAGCTTTTCCCTTCCTGCATGATTTGGTTCTCCAAAGTCATAATCTGTACCCATAGAACATGAATCATTCATGACGGACACACTCTCTAAAAGTAAAGCTTTTGAACAAATGTGTAGATGGAGAAAATGAGCCCCAATTAAGCTCCCTTTTGTGATAAACCTCTTAGAAAAGCATTAACTCTAATCTTCAGTGAAAAGTATTGTAAAATCAAGATTGGAGGGGAAGATGGTGTTTGGTTCCCTTTAATGGAATGAAGAGAGGCAGAATTTACTGAGATTGTGATATGCTTTTAGCTACACAAGGAGTCAGGGTCAGAGAATTAAGTGAAACCAATAAAACTGTGACCAACTGTGGTTTTGCCTTGGAGAGACTTTGTGAATTATCAACAGCCTGGGAGATGGAAATGGTCTCTTTTCATTCAGGATACCTTCAGAGTTTGTGTGAACCAAACTCTCTCTGGTCTCTCTCTTTTTCTTTTTCCATCACACTTTCAATTTTATTCTTTTGTTGTTAGAGTTTGAGGAAAGGGTAAAAGATTATGCCTTTGGTTGGCACTGGTGACAAGAATTCTCTTTGGTTAGGCTAAGAAATTAGCACATAATTAATTTTATTATAAAAGCAATGATAATGTTCACCAGATCTTTGCACGGCTTCTCTACCCATCAAGCAGGGCTTGGATCAAAGGTCACTTCTTCACAGAACCCATTCCTCTATCTGAAGCATCCTCCCCACCTCCCTCCGCCCATGCTGAACCACTGCCTACTAACATTGTTGCTCTCTGTCCCCTGCTTTATCTTTCTTCATGGCAATAGTGATGTTTCATTGAAGATATATTGTTTTGGCTGAGACTTGTTTCCTTTGTACATCACAAGCTCCAAGAAGGCAGGGTCTTTGATCATCTTGTATGCCCGAGTCCTAGAACAGTGCCTGACACATAAGGGCCATCAATCAATATTTGTTGAGTGGATGAAGGAGTGCACGTGTGAATTCTTTTGCTGGGTGCCATTTGTACTGATTTATTTCCTCCTGGGAACAATACTTCAACACGGATGCTGAAGTGAGTCAGAGTAGTTCCCTGATGAGAAGCATAGCAGTTCAGAAGTTAGAGAGGCAGTACGAGACACTTGTCTATGCAGTCTTTGGGTACCAACACCTCTCTGTCAGTTTCCATGTGGGTGCTGGGCCTTTGTTTCCTCATCTGTAAAATGGCATGATAATGGTACCTGCCTTGTAGGGTTTTTATTATGACAATTAAATGGCATTGCCTTCAGTGGGAACAGAGTCTGGCACATTATAGGCAATCAATAAATACTAGCTAGTATGGTGCCCCTTTTTCAAATGAGAAAACCAGACTTAGAGTAAGGTAGCTTGAGTAGGAAGACAGAGGTGCTAGGTGGCAGAAGCAGAAGCTGAACCCAGATCTGGCTTCCTTTGGAGTCTGAGTCAGGTCTTGGCCGCAGCATTAACTTGCTTGATGCATTTGGGGTGGACTTGTAAGAAATTAGGCTGCTGTCAAGGGAGTGCTATAGCAGTCTGAAGGATGGATCACTCAGTGCTACAAATGACATTGCTACCAGTGGTTCACGACAGCAGTCAGTATGGGGAACCAATCTTGGCCAATGTGGGGAAATATACTCACGGCCCTGCAAGACAAAATCCGATGGCTTTCCTTTTGAGTTCTCAGAGATGGTGATACAACAGGAGCAGGCCAGCCTGTGCCAATTTACCAATAAGCAAGTTTCATCAGACCCACTTCAAAAGATGTAAGGATAGTTTAGGTCAAGCCATAGTGTTGCATGATAAAAAGCAGAAGTCAACTAGATGACTGACTGCACAGCCAACCCTACTCAGCTACAACTGCTGTAGACCCAGATTCCTTCCTTACCTTTAGTACAACACATGTGTATCTGATAAGACCCTTTGTGCACCTCCTTCTTGCTCCTTAATCTATGCATCAACTGAGTCCACGTATAATTCAAAATATAGATAATTATTCTATCTCTTCAACCTTATCCTATCTTCCTAGCTATGTTTTGTTTCACCAACAATTATTGTAATTTTTATTGGAGCACAAATCAGTTGCCCAGTTTTGGAACATGCTTAGACCTATGCTGGAAATAAGGCATGATGTTTTAAATTTTTTCAGTGGACCATGTACAATGCAATTGCGATTCAGAACTAAGAGTTCTGAGCCTCATAACAGTACGGCATTTATAAGATATCCAAAGCTTAATGACATCTGGAATATTGCCATCAATGTCTTGAAATCCAAGCTAAAGTGCTGGATCCTTTTCATCTGTTGACCTTCCTTTCTTATGTGTGGCTTGTAGAAATAAAATCTATTAAAGACGATTGACCAGCTACTTAGCTATGACAGAAGGAGATAAAAATAATTTGCTTACATATTTATTTACTCAGCTAATCTCCAGCAGTGCTGAAAGTACCAAACTGAAAAATATACCACTTTCTTCTCATGGGTGACACAATTAGATAACTGCTCTAATACAAAGCAGTAATAATAATTTGAATGTGTCAGTTTCCCAAGTGCTGATTTTCTGATATTCTACAGAAACATTCATGGATTTCTAAGCTGATTTATGTTTATTTGATTTCTTTCTGTCTTTAGGGTCTCCAGAGAATATTCACATAGTTTTCTTATGAACTTTGTTCACTATAAAAAGAGTCACTCATTTCTTTCTACCCTGGTTGTTGGGAATTAATATTATACTCTAAAACACAGTGAAATCCCATGTCAATAAAACATCAGGTTTACATCTTCTCTAACTTACA
Organism: Tursiops truncatus; assembly: GCF_011762595.2. NCBI lineage: Eukaryota > Metazoa > Chordata > Mammalia > Artiodactyla > Delphinidae > Tursiops > Tursiops truncatus. The sequence goes on along the minus strand of NC_047037.1, from coordinate 134,298,845 downwards.
CTTTTTCCCCATACATATCACATGTCCTGTGCTACAAGTATCTTAAATTACTATAACTTGCGCTCTACTTAGAAGAATTTGCTTTTAAAAAATCCAGTAAATTACATACTACCACATTAGTGTTGTATTAGTATCGTGCTGTGCCTTAGAGAATATAACAGACAAAAGTTCTTATGCAAATTCCTACTGATCCTATACCCTTGAGAGTATAGAGCCCTCTTCTAGCAAGTTCATAGTCAGGGCCTCCTGTATCAAGTGTTAAATGTTTAACATATTTAGAAAGACCTCCTGGGCTGACGCCCAAACCAATGGTGAACACTAGGCTGGGCGAATCTCTCCTGTTAGAAAGACCTTTAGTTGCCAGGAATGAGAAAATCCATATTGACTACTGAATTCTGCTCTTTTGATGTTTTGTTATTGTTGATGGCCAAGTGAAGGAAGGTGCCATTTATTAATTTCCTTCAATCTCTTTCCCAGGATCTGTAGGATGTTCCACTTGGTCAGGAGACTGCTGACTCAGATGAATATTTTGTGGGCTAGATTGTACTAGGAAGAAGGTGTCCATCTAGAATAATGTTTGACCAAATATTTGGGTACCATGGCCTGGCCAAGTAGATACATAAAATATACCAGCACAGGTGCCTGCCACCTCTCTAGTGAAAGCACTTTAGACTGGACCATTGATGGTACCGTACTTCACCTGCATGTGTGGTCAACACGATCTATACCCATTGGGTGGACCCTGGGAGAAAAGGCTCAACCTGCACATCCCAAGGGCTGCGTGCTGGGCCTTTGCTGCTCTAGTCTGAGTAACATGTCTGACTGGACAGAGGGAAGAAATCAGAAGATGGCAGTGAATCTAACACGAAATTTGGAAGAGAAGAGGGGAAATAGCAGCTAGAGAGATGTACGACAATGTACCCCTAACTGGAGGTGGGTGGGAAATGGGGAGAATAGGTTTTAAAGTGGAAAGAAGAAACATACTACAACATATGAATCTCACCAACATAATCTTGAGTGAAAGAAGCTGGAAGCAAAAGCTATATGCTAAAAGATTCCATTCCTATCAAATAAACACAGGCAAAATCCATCTATGGTGTGAGGAGTCAGGATGGTGGCTACCCAGGGGGGCTTTGGGGTGATGGTTATGTTCTTTTCTTGAGCTGATTGCTGGATACATGAGTAGGTTCTGTTAGAAAAACTCCAGCTATATTTATGATGTATACACTTATCTGTATGTATATTGTGCATGAATAAAAATATAAATTAAAATAACACAAGTGGCAAGCAAATGAGAGTGAGGGTGGGAAAAAAGGAGAGAAATATGAAGGCAGAAGCACTGAATATATTGTCAAATCATAGGCCAGTCACACCACTTGTTTTTTTCTACTCTACAATATTTTAATACTAATTATGCAAACATTACAAATCTACTATTTTTAGTTAAGGAAATGAGGAGACTTTGAAAAAGACTGACATTATCCATTTTTGACAGTCAATTAGGTAACAGGACCAGAGGAGGCAAGAGGTCCTGAACTAAAAAAAGTTCTGGCTTTCAGCCACCTGCAAACCAAAGGCCTGTTCTGAGACAAATGAATAAATGCCTCACCAAATTCCAGAAAAACTCAGCTAAATAGGTAGATTTCTTTTATGTGCAAAAATGGAATACTTCCATATGAGCAGAAGCACTATGCTAGCAAGAATAAAAAATGTATGGAGCTCTTCATCAACACTCTTCATGGTGACAATCTTTGTTTCCTCTTGGGGTTGACCAGATGACCCCAAAGCTCTTTTCTGCTCCATATGTTCTGGAATTGCTCCATTCCACCCTAATGTATGAAATATCAAACCAAATCATGACTATAATACAGTTTTATAACTTTGTTCTTTTCTTCCATTCTTAGCTTCTCCTTTAACAAGGAAAACAGAGACCTCAATGCTCATAAGCAAATCACTGTTTTGTTTGGTCTCAAGTCAAATGGTAGGCCTCCAAGGAAAACTCCCTTTTAGCATTTTCCAATTAGAAAGTGCTGCACACTGCACTAAGAAACCATGTTCTTTCCCACTTTCCATTTACTTTTATTGCCATTATTTATCTGAGAGGATCATATTTCAAGAAAGGCTCTTTTCCTAACCAAAGGGAAAAAATAAATTTTTTCTTAAAAAAAAAAAAAATCCAGAAAACGAAGATCTAGTAGGATGTCTATCATTTTTGACCCATGATATTTTTTAAGGCGTTTTGAATAAGTGGATATTAGGAAGAGTGGTCACTTATAAAAGCAGCTTGCTGGATAAAGACTTACTTGGAAAGGCTTTTAAAAAGTGCATTATTTACCCACTGGAGCTGTCAGGTTACCATGTTTACTCAAGGGAAGGCAGATTTTCTTTTTTTTTAATCTGGCCTAAGCTTTTCTTAAAACAGGCTATTGACCGGAATCAATGCAGAGAGTGGCTTAAAAAGACACAGGACAGCCTGGCCTCACTGATATCTAAATAAATTGTCAGCCCAAGGTCACACCATTTATCAGTATCAGAAGCTATTCTTGGGTTGTTTATATCGAATGTGAATGGCTGGAGGCCCAAAATATAGATACAAATATATCTTTGGGATGAGAAGCCACTCCAAGTAGCTCCCTGAATCCATCAGGTTTCCCTCTAGTACTTAAAGAAACAGGAGCACATTTGAATGCTCTGCACCATCAATTTTGATTATCAAAACTATTTGTAATTGTGATTTTTTAATGTAACTGATAGCTCATATAATTTAAGTACAATTGAATATGAAATATAATCAGTCTGTTCTCTTTTATTTCTCAGTCGGGCAGACCCTACTGTAGTCTGTGATCTGCTCTTCTGTCAGAAGTGTCCAGAAAATGTTCCAGAGAGCTCACATGCAGCTTTTGACCTTGTTCATTTGTGGGTGTACCAGTCAGTTACTAGTGCACCATAAGCCTGGTTAGGCTGTGTAACAAACAATCCCACAGTCTCAGTGGCTTGATACCACCAAGGTTTATTTCTCAGTCAGGCAAAATCCACCATGGCTTTGGGAAACTCCTCAAGGCAACTGTCCCCCATGCAGCAACCTGACAACCCAGATTGCTTCCATCCTGAGGCCTGACCATGTCAACACAAGGCCTCTTCCATAGCTGCTACAATGGGTGGTTAGAGGGACACAGCACTTGTCTTGTAATCCATTGAGCAGGACTAGTCCACATTGGTCCAGAAACTTGGATATGTCAGGAAAGGAGAAGTGCCATGTGGCTGGAAGGACAGGAAAGCAGAATGAAGATGGATCCCTAGAAGTCTTACCACAGTGGGGAAAAGGAAACAATCTAATTATTCACCTTTAGATAGGAAGTTGTGAGTATTTGTGTGTGTGTCTGTGTGTGTGCATGTGTGTGATTGTGAGACAGAGAGAGAAAGAGAGAGAGAGAGAGTTTGAGAGAGATGAATTGTATAAAGAGGGCAGTGTGACGGTGGCAGGTATTCTTCTGATCTGAAAATGAATTTTAAGTGGTCTTGTGTCTGGGTAATGCGTAAAGGTTGACCATGAGGATGTGTGAGTAGTGTAACTAGAACACAGAAAGTAGCCGATTTAGATGTTTATATTCTTACTGTTTTTGTTCATTGATTGAGTATGAGGTTTGCAAAGATATTCAAAACTAGAACTCTTTCAATGAGAAACCAAATTTATATAGGTAGAGGAAAAAAATATCCAAGAAGCCTCTCCCATATAATTCTAAAACTGAGGACAATTTTCTCAGGAAAGCTGTGGTAATGTCTGGGGACAGTTTTCACTGTCATAACTGGGAGCGGGGTGTTACTGGCATCACTGACAAGTCACAGGACAGCTCGACCAACACAGAATAATCCAGCTCACAATGTCCATAGTGTTAAGTTTGAGAACCCTTAACCTTAAGTTCAAGGTTGTGAACTTAGGTGTCTCATTGTAGGCAGACGCTTTGTGGTTTAAGTTTTTCCATTTCTTAAGCAATTTATTTTCATCCCTCATATATTTTAAGATTTATAAATAAAAAATTACAGACATTGGGTCCCACAAAAGCAGAATTCCCATACACCTAAAACATAAACTTTAAGAGGTGCTGGTGATGTCACTTATTCATTAGACAAACTTGCAGGCATCCCCCGAGCACCTGCCATGCTCTAAGCACCTTAGGCACGAGCCACATGGAGATGAGCAAGACACAGCAACCACACCCAGGGACCAAGAATGAAACAAACACATCCACAGATAATGCAATCATGCTTGGTGGATATTATGGGGTAGGTTCATCCCAAGAGTCATGATCACTTCACCTAGGTATGAGTGTGTGTGTGTATAAAGTGTACACACATACATAAATGAAAACCAACACACTCATCCAAATATTTCAATATATTAACACACCACAAAATACATACTAATGTGCAGTGGAATTATGGTCTTTAATTTCTTTGTGGCTTTAGGGAGACCTTCTTTTATTCACAGCAGAGAACCCATGGGGTTTATGTGGAGGCTCTGAGCGTGGAGTGGCCCAATCAAACACTTGATACACTATCACATTACAAAGAGGCACCATGCTGAGAACCACTTGAGATATAAAACAATACAAGCAGACTTCCCAAAACACGGAGTGTGTGCCATGTTTTTAGATTTATACAATAAACACTTCTTCAGTACTTATTGTGTGCAAAGGACAGAGGATAATATTATGAAATAGAAAGGGGAAAGGTATATACAGCACTGTGTGTGGCCTCAAAGAAGAGATGGCAGACATGCACTGAGAAAGAAGAATGCAGGGGGGGAGAGAGTAGAGGAGGGGGACCTGGCAGGTTGAGCCCACTGAGGACTGAGTGGTGGAAATTCTGACTTGGGGCTCTACTGGTGTTTGTTTATTTGTACTGTCCACACTTTACCTTGACTATCTTGTTCAGCACTGTACTCCCTGCTTCTGGAACAGTGCTTGGCATGTAGTAAGTGCTCAGTAAACACTGGTGGGGTGAAGGAATGGATGGATCTCAGTCTAAGGAGGTGAGCAACTTTACAGGCCTGGGAGATGTGCACATAGCAGGGAGGAGAGGCAGATCCTAAGTAACGGCTACCCTTGTGGATGGAGTGAACTGTGGAGGGCAGGGTGGGGGCAAAGTAAGGAAGCAGCAATGACTTTCATGAGTCCAGAGGTCTTAAAAGACTGGAGTTCAGAGAGGATGGAAGCGGACTGGGAAGTTTGAGAAGGATCATATGGTGATCATACAGTGATCAAGGATCATACAGTGACCTACTTGGAGTTAGACTGTAGGTCTCAGTTCTGATGAAGTTCAAGAGCATAAGTAAACTGTGACTGTCTTCGGATGACAGTCCCTGGTGTCTCTCCAACCTCCCCAAACCCCAATGAAAGCAGAGCAGGAATTTGAATCCGGCTTTGCAATACCCAAGTGGTTCACCCTCAGGAAAAAGATATTCGTGTAAAACTGCTTTAATTTGAGTGCTAAATCTGTTATAAAAATGCTTAAGAAGTTTTCTTGTGAAACGTAGACACAGTGTTCCACTGTGATAGCCCCCAAATGGGTATAGGGACCACTAACCCTGTGAAGCAGAAACATCACATTTTTGTTGTTGTTGTTGTTGTTTTTTGCGGTACACAGGCCTCTCACTGTTGTGGCCTCTCCCGCTGTGGAGCACAGGCTCCAGATGCGCAGGCTCAGCGGCCATGGCTCACGGGCCCAGCCGCTCGGCCGCATGTGGGATCTTCCCGGACCGGGGCACGAACCCGTGTCCCCTGCATTGGCAGGCGGACTCTCAACCACTGCACCACCAGGGAAGCCGCATCACATATTTTTTGGTTTAAGATGTATTTCACACTGCATAAGTTCACTCTTTTAAAGGATCCAATTCAACAGTTTTTAGTATATATTCAAAGTTGGGCTACCATCACATCTAATTCTAGAATATTTTTGTTCCAGAAAGCAACCCATACCAGTCAGTAGTCACACCCCATTCTCCCCTCCCCCAAGCCCCTGGAATCCTTTCATTTATTTTCTGTGTCTATAGATTTGCTTATTCTGGACATGTCACGTAAATGGTATCATACAATATGTGGTCTTTTTGCCTGGCTTATTTCATTTGGCTTAATATTTCCAAGTTTTATCCATGTTGTAGCATACATCGGTACTCCATTCCTTTTCATTGTCAAATAATATGCCATGAAATAGATGTACACCGCTATGGACTGGTTGTTTCCCCCAAATTCATATGTTGAAGTTCTAACTCCCAGTACCTTTGAATGTCATTGTATTTGGAGATAAGGTCTTTAAAGAGGTAATGAAGTTAAAAGGAGATCTTTATTTTGGGCTGTAATTCCATATGACTTGTGTCCTTATAAGAGGAGGAAATTTGGACACAGACATGTACACGTACAAAGGAGAGACCATGTTTAGGACACAGGGAGAAGGCGGCTGTCTGCAAGTCAAGGAGAGAGGCCTGTGAAGAAACTAAACCTACCAACACCTTCATCTTGGACTTCTGGCCTCCAAAACTGGAAGAAAATCAATTTCTGTTTAAGCCACTCAGTTTGTGGAATTTTGCTATAGTAGCTCTAACAAACGTAAGCAACTACATTTTGTTATCCATTCATTAACTGACGGACATTTGGAAATCAGATGATTTTATCAGGCATATTCCATATGGCTCTGACATGCCAGGTCCATTTCACTGTGTCTTGGGGACTCTGGAAGCCCCCTCTGTCAAGCTCCATCTGTAGGAGTTCGTGGGGTACAAGTACCAGCATGGCGGACTGGTTTCTAATCCAGGATGAAGGTTCACAGTTCACAGGCACACATGCTGCATAACTGTGAGGATGGATACTGAGATTACAGGGCCCTGGATATGTCCACTTGCACAAAAGCATTTCTCTCACTGCCTTGGCAAGGTACCACCTACATTCTTGCCTGGCTGTATTAACTCCAGAGGAAGGTTCTGATGGAGAGTAACGCCTGAGATGTATATGGGTTTACAGAAGGCCTCCATGAAAATGTATGTTCTCATTTGCAAAAGGACTGAGTGCTGGATGGGCTCCTGGTCTCTTCCCAGCACAGATTACAGTCAAGTTGATGACCATGTGGGAAGGCCTGGCCAGTCTGGCCAAAGTGGGATCAGACAGAGAATTGATCTTGGGAAAGGTATGACACATGGAGGCAGAGACTCAGTCTCAGGGCAACGGAATTGGGCACAGGAGGCTCTGTGTAGAGGAAGGCAGACAGGTCAGCTCAGACTGGCCAGGAGTGCAGAGCAAGAAACTTCAACACAATGTCCCGTTCTCACCTATAACTTTATAACCCACATTTGCACATTTATAACCTGCTTACTATATCAATCAACATGCAAGAATATACCTATATATGAACATAAGTAATAAAGTGTATTATGCTCACTTTCAATCTAAAGAGAGATTGGGGGTAAAAAGGCATCCGGATTGTAAAGGAATTTTCTCCCGTTTCTTTGACTTGATACACAAACCAAGTTCCCCAGACTTAAACATCGATGATGACAGCTGAATACTTCCTTATATTGTTCAATTTCTCTTATTGGGAGACTCCCCCAGGTAGCTGAGTAATGGAGAAAGTGGAAGTCTCTATGTGGGGCGGTAGCTCTTTGCTTATTGGCAGGTCAGCCTAGACTTAGTATCACAAGGAAGGTAAAAGGTGCCAGGGAACAGGGAAGGTGACCGATTGCACTGTTAGCATTTTTTGTGTGAGGGTAGAACTCACACAAGCACAGCTTCTTGTGTGCTTCCACCCCAGCCATCCTTTCATGGGATCTTGGATTCTCAGGGCTGTTTGTGTAATTGCTTCTTGTAAATGAGCTCCTACTCTCTGCAGCACTTTACAGTAAACCACTTTCCTTCCCCATCTGGTATCCAGTTGTTTTAACCGGGTTTCCAGGATTTGCATCAGTCATTTACAAGAACCTTTTTAACCTTCACAAAATGAAATAATTGAAGTCTATCCTTTCAACTTCACATTTGTTTGAGAAAGGCTTTGAAATCAAGGGATGGAGAGCCCGAAAGATGGATGAGATTAAAAGGAAAGGGCCCAGCTCTTCTGCCTCTGAGATGCTCAGAAACACTGCCTTTGAGGTGAGGGGTCCAGAGGCTGGAATGGGTTATCCCCTCTGTTATGGGCTTATCTGCATGGAAAAACGCTTGCCATGGTGAAATAGAGAAGCTGATAAGCTGGAAAAGAAGTGCCCATGCTCTGACCCGGGTCTAGAAATCCTCTTGGTATAAATTGGTGTCTCCCTGCCCATGCTCTGCATTACTCACCCTTCTCTCCCTCCTGCTTTAGCCGTGAGTTCCCTGCCTTGTTCAGAGGGAAAGGAAAATGAAATGAAAAGAAATGAATGAAAAGAAAATGAAAAGAAATCCAAATGTGCACGCTGTGTTACTTCTCTACCACAATGTAGGTGGAATGGAATTGGGACCCCTGGATAAAATGGGTGTATTGTACCTACATTCTCCGATCAGCCCAGTATATAAAAGACGTTAGCTGCAGATAAGAATATAGTTCAAAAGTGTTCAGCTTTTTGACTCTCTGACCAACTCTTTTCTTTCTCATTTCTAGTCCTAATCACAACAGATGACATAGAAGGCTCTAGAGGCTTAGGTAAAGAGAAACTTTAACCAGAAATAAACTCTCCACCTTTCCTGAGAAAGCCTTTTCCGAGGTGCCTGTTACTTCAATCTTAATCCCATGATAACCTGCTAGCCCTTGGGGCAGTAGCTGAAATTCATTTCTGACTCAGAAAAAACCACAGTTTAATTGGATTATTCTGATTGTTTTCTGATTAATAATTTTCATATTCCCCTGAATAATTTAGTCTGAAAGTGATTCTTTTTTATTTGTTTATTTATTTATTAAGAAGATGACTTTTAAATTTATTTATTTATTTATTTATGTTTCCTGTGTTGGGTCTTCGTTTCTGTGCAAGGGCTTTCTCCAGTTGCGGCGAGCGGGAGCCACTCTTCATCGCGGTGTGCGGGCCTCTCACTGTCGCGGCCTCTCTTGTTGCGGGGCACAGGCTCCAGACATGCAGGCTCAGTAGTTGTGGCTCACGGGCCTAGCTGCTCTGCGGCATGTGGGATCTTCCCAGACCAGGGCTCGAACCCATGTCCCCTGCATTGGCAGGCAGACTCTCAACCACTGCGCCACCAGGGAAGCCCCTATTCTTTTTAATTTATTAAAAGGTCTTCATGACACTTTCAAACATTTTCCGAAGGAAAGTTTCCCATTCTCCCATCTTCTCGGCTTTCACTTTCTCACCCCTGATTGTTGATGAGAACTCTGTCTTTTGGATGAAGGCATGGAACATATTCATGAGAAAAAGAACAATCTATGGAATCTGAATAAATCTGGATCCTTACAGGGTAAGGATCATCTCAACCAGTGTAGGCGTCCAAAAGATCCCTGAAAGTCTCCATGAGGAGACGGATGGGGTTACTTGAGTACCAGTGGGAACACACACCCAACTGCAGGAGAGCTGAGCAGTGATGCAGTTATGTACTCTGTCTTTTGAGAAAGAGAGAATGATAATCATGCTGTCCAGGAAGGCTTCCTAAACGTCCACGCTGCACACAATTCCCTCCTTGTAACAATCACTTCCCTACTGTTCTCTCCCTCTACAGCTTCCCAGCCCTCTGCTCTCCCCACCTCCTGGATAGCTCTCCTTACCGACCAGTCCCCTCACACTGCCCCTCCTCTTATTTCTTGCTAGAAATGACTTGGTGAGCTCTGCAGCAGCCGCTCCCCACTTCTCATGGCAAAGGTCTGGTAGCTCGTCCAGACCCTACCCCCTTAGAAGGCTATAGGCTAAGGACAGTGATGCAGATACTTGGAACTACATATTCTCTGACTCAGCGGGAGTAGGACCAAGGTAAAGGTCTTTCCATTCTGCGGGGGATGTAGCCCTGGGGGCTGTTCCCAGAGCTTCCAGGGAACATCTGGTCATGTCCTCCCATAATTGAGACCTTAGTTCTGAGCTGCCCCTGGAGGTTGCCCAGTGCCTTAATGCTGGTTAACTGCATTCTCTTAGGTGAGAGAGGAGGACAGGCTTCCTAGAAAACCTTGGTTTTCAATTTGTTTCTTGCTTCTCAATGTCTTTATTTATTTTCCTGGCCTCTTTAAACCACACAAGAAAGTATATCTTGTACCCAAAGAAACACTTCGGGATGCAAAATGTTGATAGGTCTGAGTGAGAGTTTTTATTGTTGTTTTCTGTTAACATAATCAAATAATACTTCACTTGCAGTATTTCCTAATAGTGTTTCCTAAACCAGGAAGGCAGAGACTGGTTCTTGAGTTTGAAAACATGGCCATCCATGGATGGGGTCACCCTGCAGGATTTTGTTCTGAAGAAAACATACGATTCGTGGAGGAGGTGGATACTATTATTGAAGCCAAGATGGAAAAGATCCACCCAAGAGAACTGGGCCCCCTTAAGCTCTCTGCCCCGGGCATTGAATTTCACCCGTACATGCTGCTGATTCTCAGACTAATCTGTGATGTTGGCAGTTCTGGAGAGAGAGTATGCTGCTTTCCCCAGCTCGCCCGAGAGGTCTCTCAACACTACGGCACTGAAGAGCTTCATGAGTTCTCAGTGTGACACACATCATCAGAAGGTGGCATCCAAGAAAACTAGTAATAGCACTGATGGCAAAGGCTGGTTTAGACAAACTTTCTGTTTAAGGAGCGTTTGTGATTCCACAGTATATTCATCTGACAGTTTGATGCGACGTGATGTCTTTATTGTGCCGAACACCAAGTGTGTTATAGCCACTCAGTTATGTGAGGAAACTGCTTTCTGTGGGGATGCTTGGCGGCCTGCTGGCTGGGGCACCTTCCTGTGTTAGCATGGGCACTGTTCCCCTTTAAGGAGGGAATAGATCCGACATGAATCGGAGCCTGTGCTGAAGCCCACGTCCAGTGTAAGCAGAGCAGGCATGGATTCTGACTGCTTGGCGTTTCCAAGTCAATGTTTCGCTGAGAAATATTAAGTGTAACTGAATATTACAGGGCACACACTGTTCCTGCTATATTTCCAGGGCATCTGATCAATGGGAAAAATGAGAAGTAGAAATAAACAGAAAGGACAGAGAACTGAGCAGGCAATTGGGCTCAAAGGAAAACTGAGTAAAGCAGAGGAAATCATTTTCCAAGTAAATACAGATAAACTGGGGAAAGAAAGGCCGATGCTCTGCAGAGAAGAAATGTCTGACTGTCCTCCTCCGGGTCCAGGTCAAGCCAGGGAGCGTGGAGGGGCCGTGTTGATCACTTTCCTCTGGGGCCTGGTCTCTCAATAAGTCCTGCTGTCAGAGGCAATGCCAGGAACAGGCGAGATGCAGAGCAGTCAGGGGAAGGAGGTCCAACCTTCTGGAGAAAACAACCCAGCAGAACGGGAGCCGATGGATGGCAGCCAGCAAGCCAGGCAGCTGTGGAGCCCTGCAGGATTTTACTTGGAGAACACGTGGGGTTCATGGAGGAGCTGGAGGCTTTCATTGAAGCAAACGTGAAGAAGATCCACCCAAGAGGTTTGGGTCCCCTCGGGGACTCTGCCGTTGAAACCAATGGTTTCCGCCTTGGGAGATTAACCTACATTAGCTCCCGGAAGTAATGGCTTAGAATGGTATGTGAGGTAGGCTGCATCAGGATGCCCGCTCTGGAGAGCAGGGTCCTCCCGGGTTGCGGGGATGCCCTGTGCACTGTAGGATGTTGCACAGCGCCACTGACCTCTATTCACGAGATGCTGGTCCCCTCCCTGCCGCTGGGACAACCCAAAATATCTTCAGATGTTATCAGTTGTCTCCTGGGGAGCACAGTCACTCCCTGGTTGAGAACCACTGTGATAGAGGAAGAGATAAGACCCAGAAAGCCAATGTGGCACATCTGGGTTTGCATGAGAAATCAGTGCAAAACCAGATATGGAAACCACTAAGCAAAGAGCTTTGAAGGTGTCCTGGCCTTTTTTATGACTGCAGTGTCAAAAGAAGCAGGACAACCGTGGAGAGCTGGATTCTGGGTTCAGACCTGGACTCTGAGCTTAACTTACTATCTATGTGAGCACAGCTATATTCCCCCATTTCATTGTGTCTCAGTGTCTTCATCTGTTGAATGGCTTTGATGATATAACAACACCCACCTTATAGGCTAATAGGCAAGTGACATAAGAAAGGCCAGGCAGAGAGTGCAGTACAGGGCTGCTACGTGGTAAGTTCTCAATAGTGGCTAGCCTTGGCCCTTCTCCACCATGTACCAAATACTCTGATAAACCACTTTAGTTTCCTTCACTTCTGTGGTTCCCTCTACCTGGAATACCCTGCCATCAACTTCTTCATGGGACTAACTCCTTCCTGCCCAACAAGACATGGCTTAAGTTTCATCCCCACAAAGAAGGTTATGGGTTCCCATGCTCTATCCCCAGAGCAGCCCCCAAAGCACTGGGCCTACCACGTTGTATGTGTTGAAATGTCTGTGTTTTGTCTGTCTTACCTAGACTTGCTATGAGTGAGTAGGTCAGGGACCCCGTATAACTCATTCATACACCCCTGTGGCACTCAGTGAGTGGGTAGGATTTTGCTTGGTAGAAATGCGGATGGTGGGTAGCCTGCTGGATAGAGAATAACTTAAAAGGAGAAATGGTCAAGGTCTCAGAGAAGATCTGTGCAATGAGATTGTTTAGAGAATGTCTGGGGCCCGGTTGGAGTGCCAGAGGCCTCACATGACACTTTTGTACTCAGTTTACCAGGCCATGGGACGCTCTAATATGCCTTTGGTGATGGCTTGGGGATGGGCTGAGGGTGGCTTGATGGGAACTATGCCAGGGGAAGACTAAACTGGAAGTAGTTTTCAGTATAAATTGGAGTAGACAAAGTCTGGAGGCAGGAAAATATTAGTCAAGCAACTTAAATAACTGCAGGAGAGAGGTCATGATGCCTAAAACTATAAACACAACTGTAAAACGTCTTTGAGTTAAAAGTATTACTATTACGAGAAGGGTGGCGAATGACCCACCATTGATTGTTTGGGGGAGATGCTAGGAAGCACCCTCAGAAGTGGTATGAGTATTCGGGGGTATAAGAAGGTTGTTCTGCCAGTGAGAACTGCTGCACAGGGGAGCGGGATAGCAAAGAAAGTTCTGGAATCTTCTCTGGAGATCTTTAAAGAATAGAGATGGCCCTCCCCAGGCAGGGGTGGTTAAGTGTCTTGACTCAAGTTAGGGGATGGGGCCAGCAGGGAAGGCAGATGGGAAGGTTGGGACATATGTCCCTGTGTCTTTATCCTGGGAAATGAAATCTTTTCTCACAATTTAATTAGAAATTCCAACTAATGTCTCAGAGAAATGCTGAACATAGCAACTTCTCTAAGGCTGGGGGCAGGATTTTTGAGGTCTGCATGGAGAAGTCAGACTCAACTCTAGAACAAAGAACAATCCCAGAGAAAAAGCTCCTTGAGTGTTTTGGAAAGAAGAGGGTTTAAAGACCTGCTTATATAGGTCGCTGCAGCTGTGAAACTTACGCACATCCTAGAGATGAGGGTACATCCCACCTCCTTCCAGACCCTACTTATAAAGTCTAAGTCAGGTAGTAAGTCAGCCTCTCTTAAGGCATGGCCACACCTTCATCTGAGTCTCATATAAATATTTCTAAAATCAAAGAATGAATGTGAAATCCCCTTACCTGCTCTGGTGTGAGAAGCCTGGGTCTGAGGCTGGGATCAAAAAACTCTCTGGGTGTCACGCTGCTGCTTGAAGGGACAGTGGGGTCTCCACCCCAGACATGGACTCTGGCATTCTCATGGGTCAAGGAGATCTGGGAAGTAGCCAAAGAAAGAGCACAAAGAGCAGATCTCAACTGGAAAGTCAACGCTTACTCTGTTCTCCTCTCCAAGTGCATCTGTGGTCTGGCCAGTTAGGAGCCTGGAGTGATCTCCGTGGAGTCTTGCAGGAAAGAGCAAGTGACCTGCTGGCCTGGACTAGGCCCTTTGCCCTCACCCGGGCTTCCAGAAAGGGAGATCGTGTCCTGAACTATTGATGCCTGCCTAAGTAAACGGTTGCAGAAAATAGGAGGAACCCCCCTTCCCTCCTATCACCATGAGGAAAAGAAGAGCAGAGAAGCAGTTCTGTTGGGGATGGTACAAGTTTAAACAGAATACTCATGGAAGACCTGGGCCAGTGCATCTCCCTTGTGGAGCCTCCTTTCCAGCTTCCCACCGTACAGACCCTCTCATTTTTACTTCTGAATTAAGACAGTGACTAATGGGCTGGAAGATACCACAAACTCAGGCACTCCAAGCAAGTGTAAAAATAGACATGATACTAATATTTGCAAATGAAATGCATTAAAATAATCCTTTCATAGAAAAGAAAGAAGGAAGAGAAGACCCATGGCTTCCTTCCCTTGCCTGATTACGTGGGCGAGGGAAGGACCCCCTTCATCAGGATCCCTGACAAACAGAATGAAGGGTGTGCGACGGGATCAGTGAAGGCGGTAGAGAGAAAATGACGTGACTCTAAGTGGTGGCAGGTGACAGGGAAGATGGGAAATGGCCGATCATATTTATCCTTACGTTTCCACCTGCTTGCTGCCCTCGTTGAACATCTAAATTGGACCAGAGCGGGCAGTAAAAATATAGTGCACCCTTCACAAGGATGGTGTGGCCTGCTTCTCAGTGGGCTCCGCAACTACAGACAAGCAGCCACCATGGGGCTTGTCCCTTCCAAGGGAGCCCATCAGAAGGCTCAGCGTTTGTATAATTATTTGTGCCTTTGACCTATGTGTCCAGAGAGCCTATTGTGTGTCAGGCACGTGCAGTACTGCCTGTGCTGAGATGAATAAGGTGAGTTTAAGGCATTCACAGCCTCGTCACAAGAGCAATTGAGAATATATGACTGTTGGCTTAAGCACCTCCATTTACTTTGAGTAACAGGAGTTAATTGAGCACATTTCATGCTTCCCCACAGCTCTTACCAAGCCTTTGGAGGTTTCAGACCATTGTTGTTGCCAAATGCAGCCCACCAGGGACAGACACTATGTTTAAAAGAACAGTTTTGTATTCTCTCCACAGAGTTGGTTAGGAAATGATAGTCAAAGAAGTGGGCTTATGCAGAAAAAGAAATCAGATGTTAATCAAAAGGAAAGACATATCAGCAAAGACAGCTACAGTTCATCGTCTGTTCCTTCAACAGATATTCTCGAGTACTCATACCTAAGATGCTGGACCAGGTGCTACCCCTGAAGCAGGGGACAGGAAGATGTATAAGAGGTATTCACACTGTCCGGGCGTTCTTGAAGAGGACAGAAGAGCGAACTCAGAATGGGATCCAGCTTGCTGAGCAACACATATGCGGACAGTACTGATAATCGGTGCCGTAAGGTTTCCAAGCAATAAAGGATAAATTCACCAAGGGGGAGGATATATCTGAGGTCTTAAAGGAAAGGTGGAATTTCAAAAGCAAAAATAAAAAGGAAAGAGCATCCCAAGGTGAGAAGGGCGACTGGGGATGAGGATGGGAAACAGAGCAGGGAGGACAGTCTGAACAGCCTTGGGAAAGTTAAGTCCAATCTGACTAACACATCTCCGTACCCCAGGTCCCAGGTGGTCCAAGCAGCACCATCACCTCTTCTTGCTGGAGGCTGTCAGAGGCTATTTACTGAATTCCCTGCAGCTTTGGTTCTTCCTCCCACCCCAGCACAGTCTCTGCAGGGCAGCTAGAGTGACCTCATTTAAACACAAATGAGGTCACAGCACGCAACCTCCCGAAAGAGGTCCATATAGTTCTTAACATCCCTACTCACATCTCTCTCCCATGTGCAGAGTCTGGTCCAGTCTCAGTGGTCTTCTTTCTGCTCTTTGCACTGACCAAGCTCAGGCCCCCATTAAGGGATTCAGACTCATTTTACCAGGAATGGCCTGCCCCTGCCTCTTTGAATACCTGTCTCCTTCTCATGTACATACCTGACAACTGCTTACGGCCGCTCTTATGTATCACTGATAAGGCACATTCTGGGGAAACAGATTCAGCCAGCTTCTGGTCACAACCAGAATGCCACCTCCTTGAGACACCTTCTCTGGCTACAGTACCTGAAGCAGCTGCTTCTGCCGTTTCTGCCCTGTGTGTTTCCTTCACAGTATTTCTCACCAGCTGTCACTACTGGGTGCATCTATTTGTTTGCTTTTTTTGTTGTCTTCCCTGGTGGAAAGTGAGCTCTATAAGGAGAGGGATTATGTCTTAGTTTTTGTTCTCAGCATCTAGCAGAGCACCAGGCACATCAAAGACCCTCAGTAAGTATATGTTTAGTGAATGAATGAATAACGAGAAGCAAGGTCTGGAGAGGTTGATTAGGACCATATTTTGGAGCGCTGTACTTTAGGGAAAACCTTGACCCTATTCACTTATGTGCTGGGGTCTCTCTAGATGCCTACGAACACAGTTGGGAATACGACAGAGAAGAGACCTAGTATCCTGGGGCTTAGGTTTCAGACCAGCATTGTCTAGTAGAACATCCTGTGATGCTGGAAGTGGTCTGTATCTGCTCTGTCCAATAGGGTAGCTATTAGCCACGTGTGGCTACTGAGCCCTTGAAATGTGACTGGTGGGACTGAGGAACTGAATCTTTAACTTTTATTTTGAGTTAATTTAAATCTAATTGCCACATGCAGCTATCGGCTGCTGTACTGGACAGCATAATTCAAGAAGACCATAACAATGCTTGATGAGATGGACCTCAGTGTCTTTCATTTAAAATGTAGTATAAGTCTTAGTTACTTACTTACTAAGTTACTAAGTTACTAAGTTACTAAGTCTAAGTTACTTACTTACTTACTAAGTCTTATTACTAAGTCTTATTAGTCTTACTATGAGTATGAGTAATAGTATTACTTTGGATTAATCCCACGCTTTTGGGCAAATGCTAATTCTTTCAAGGTTTTTCTTCTAACACCTCCCCTGATCCCCTCTGGCCAGCCAAGCTTTCCTCTCTAAGGTGGTGTTGGATACAGCCTATAGGCTCTAGCTTATGGGATAGCCTACGTGTCCTCGTGGCAGCAGCAGGGTGAGAAGGAGAAGGATGTGTATCACACCTGGATACAGGTCCTTCTCCTTTTCTCTGGATCCTCTTGACTCCTTGGAGATGTCTTTATCCTGCCTGGTTACAAGATGCCCCACTGACACTAGTCACTGATGTCCACAGCTCACAAAGCCCGTAACTGGGCTCCCCAGCATGGCCAAGACACAGTGACCTTTCTTAAATTCCCCTGGATTCCACTAACACTGCAGACCTGCCTCTCCTCGACCCCACTGCCACCGGGCCCTCACCTGGGACCACCCACCTTGTCTCCACACCTGCAGGGTGCTATTGCCTTACCATGTGGCCTTTCCCAAGAGCCCCACTGGAACAACAGTACATGACACAGGAACCAAGGGTTACTTGGTAGCCCTGTTTACCCCAGGCATTAAACTTACATCTCGGTGTCTCTTCTGCTTACTGCCCTGCCTTTACCCACTACATGGGATGATGGTGACATAGGTTGGTTTATACCCTGAGCAAATTCCCACTTGTAACACAGTGAGCTTGCACCAATGTGTGTTCCTGCCCAAGGCCAGGGGCTCCGTGTTTTCACTTCAGGGCACAACCCTCCTCTGCTTCAGGAGGCTCACTGGGGTCGTGACTGCTGGGCAAGGGTAGGAGGGTCTGCAGGGGCCAGTTCACGTGAGTCTCAGCAGTTCTCACGGCATAGGGTCTCACCCCTGCTGGGAGACACACAGGCCACGCCGCCCGTTCCCAGTGGACAGGCCTCCCTGGCAGTGACGGTGTGCAGTGTGGCCCTCACACTTGGTGCTGTACCCTGAGCGGTCTGCAGGTGCTGGTTGGATTTCCAGGTGGGTCTCTGCTGCATGGCACAACTGATGTCCCCCAAAGACAATTTTCTAATAAGATTTTTTACTTGGTTTGCCTAGAGTCATCTGTTAGTTACCCTTGCAGGCTCTTAGCCCTGCTAGAATTTGTTTCCTAAGGCCCATGAACTCCAAAGAAAGCAGGAATGGGTTTTCTGTAACAACACATGTTCCACATACTCAGTAACTGAAGGAAGCAGAGAGCAGGAGTGGTCCAGCCGGACAAAGGCACAGAGGGATATCTTCCGTAGCGTCTTATGTCATTAAATGACCAGAGGCCAAGAGCATTGCACAGAGAGAGAGGTTAAGGACCACGGGGATAATCCCAGGGTGAGGGGGACTCAGGCAGAGGGAAAAGGGCACCCCTAGTCCCAGGGCAGTGACAGCCAAGGTGCATTTGGAAGATGGGGCTCACTTCACAAAACCTAGCAGTGGGCTGCATGAACATGTGTCGTGTCATCATAGAATCATCATCTCAGACTGGGAAAGCCCCCAGATTCCATCTCCTCTACATCTCACCCCTCTTTGATGTACGCGTCTCTGAGTCATCTGGGTTGATAAGATAACAAAATATCCTCCTAGGGAGTTAGCAGCAGATGGTTGCCAATATTGTTGGTTCTGTTGAATTTCAAGATGTTGGGCCTGAGCAGCAAGAACCCGTGCAGTTTGAAAAATGGTGCTCAAAGGCGCTGCAATGGCGCTGCTCTTCGGCACGTCACCCCTGCCCCAATACTGTACAGTGAGGGTTTGCCCCTAACCGCATCCTAGGCACAGGGCCTCGGAACAGAGCCCTCGGTCTAAAACTCAAGACCCAGCCCTACCTCTGCTGCCACACCCTTACTGAACCACTCTCACTCCCGGGATGAACCCACACATCCCGGCTCCTAGAAAGGGTGCACAGATGAGCTGGACCAGCTCTGATTTTCTTCTCCTCCCACAAGCAGGTGTGATACTTCTCACACTGCCCACCTCCCCGAGGGTTGGGGGACTTGACTTCTCTGAGAGAGGTTGGAAGAGGCAGAACTGGAGGTCCACTCGGCCCTGAAATAATCCCTCCGACCCAACATCCCATCCAAAGGCAGCTCCTCCACAGAACAGCAAAGCTAAAGCAAAGGGAGCAAACAGGTCAGCAGCCGTCGACTCTTAAACTATGCTGGAGCCTTTCATATGATGAGTTGAGCGAACCTTCCTTAACTCTCCCACACAATTTGAGAGCCATAGATTTCTGTGGTTACAAGGAAGCTCTGAAGTCATAGCGAACAGGGTTCATACCCAGCTTTGCCTAGTCCCACAGTCTCTTTGGGCTCTGTTTCCTCATCTGTAAAGGAGCAACGGTAATATCTTCATCCTGGGGCTCCAGCGAGGACGTGCACCTCCAGGTAAAGCGCCCGCCCATGGTAAGTGCTAATAAATGGGCACTGTGATTAGTTTGCCAGCAAGCTTGCCCCTCCGCACACCCCTAGGACAATCTGAAGGATGTAGAGGGCATGACCTGGGCCTCCCTCTCTCTGGCGCTCTGTACCGCAAATTACCAGAAAAGAAGCTGAAAACAGCAAGTGACACACCACGGACAATCCGTAAATGGAAATACGGTAGCTGAGATTTCCTCAACCACTAGATTCCCAGTCTTTTGGCTGCCTTCCATCTGCCCCTGGTTGCTGAAGTGGTGGAGCTCTCTGGATGAAGCTTTCTCACTGGTTTTGGGGGCATGCAACCAGTGTCTATGGCTCTCTGTCAT
Source organism: Tursiops truncatus (assembly GCF_011762595.2). Classification (NCBI taxonomy): domain Eukaryota; kingdom Metazoa; phylum Chordata; class Mammalia; order Artiodactyla; family Delphinidae; genus Tursiops; species Tursiops truncatus. Next base: position 134,279,163 of record NC_047037.1, on the reverse strand, counting down.
GGCCAGTAACTTTATTATTATTATTATTATCATTATTATTATTGTTATTGAGGTATAGTTGATTTATAATGTTGTGTTAATTTCTGCTATACAGAAAAGTCCTTCAGTTATACATATATATATATATATATATATACACATTTTTTTAATGTTTTTTTCCATTTATGGTTTATCACAGGATATTGAACATAGTTCCCTGTGCCATACAATGGGACCTTGGTATTTATCCATTCTCTATATAATAATTTGCATTTGCTAACTCCAAGCTCTCACTCCATCCCTCCCCCACCCCACTCTCCCTTGGCAACCACAAATCTGCTCTCTATGTCTGTGAGTCTGTTTCTATTTTGTAGATAAGTTCATTTGCGTCATATTTTAGATTCCACATATAAGTGATATCATACGGTATTTGTCTTCCTCTGTCTGACTTACTTCAATTAGTATGATAGTCTCAAGTTCCATCCATGTTGCCACAAATGGCATTATTTCATTCTTTTTTATGGCTGAGTAATATTCCATTGTATATGTACCACATCTTCTTTGTCTGTTCAGCTATTGATGGACCTTTACGTTGTTTCCACATCTTGGCTATTATAAATAGCGCTGCTATGAACATAGGGCTGCATGTATCTTTTTGAATTAGAGTTTTGTCTGGATATATGCCTAGGAGTGGGATTACTGGATCATATGGCAATGCATTTTTAGTTTTTTGAGGAACCTCCATACTGTTCTCCATAGTGGCTGCACCAACTTACATTCCTACCAGCAGTGTAGGAGGCTTCCCTTTTCTTCACACCCTCTCCAGCATTGTTATTTGTAGATTTTTTAGTGATGGCCATTCTAACCATTGTGAAGTGGTACCTCATTGTAGTTTTGATTTGCATTTCTCAAATAATTAGTGATGTTGAGCATCTTTTCATGTGCCTGTTGATGGCCAGTAACTTTAGACCTTCTGAAAGCCCTACCCTCTTGGGCTGTGTCTTGGTTTCCTGGTTTCATTTCACATCTCCCTCTCATACTTGTGACTTCAATCTAAGGGAAAGCAGAAACCCTCAGTCATTTTTTTTTTTTACATCTTTATTGGAGTATAATTGCTTTACAATGGTGTGTTCTTTTCTGCTTTATAACAAAGTGAATCAGTTATACATATACATATGTTCCCATATCTCTTCCCTCTTGCATCTCCCTCCCTCCCACCCTCCCTATCCCACCCCTCCAGGTGGTCACAAAGCACCGAGCTGATCTCCCTGTGCTATGTGGCTGCTTCCCACCAGCTATCTATTTTACCTTTGGTAGTGTATATATGTCCATGCCACTCTCTCACTTTGTCACAGCTTACCCTTCCCCCTCCCCATATCCTCAAGTCCATTCTCTAGTAGGTCTGTGTCTTTATTCCTGTCTTACCCCTAGGTTCTTACCTTCGGTCATTTTTAAGAGATGCCACCTTTGTATGTTTCTTCGCTCAGTGTCAACTCCCCCCTCTTTGTCTCTTTCTATATATTGGGAGAAATACCCCTGGAATCTCCCTCCCTCATCAATTTGTGTTTTTTTTTTCCTTTCTCTGGTGTTGCCTCTGTCATCCCTATTTGTGACAAGCTAAGGATATGCTGTTAAATTTTATATTAACAGTTTCATTGCAGCCTTCTCATCCTTGATATCATCCTTGGCTGTCTGGCACCAGAAATGCAATGAAAATTACTTAATGAAAATGACGCTTAGTTGATGTCACTGAAAGGGATTGCTAAGTGCGATGAGAAACAACAGTTCATACTCTTCTGAGAGATAAACAGCTCCTGCTGATTGGCCCCAAATGTGGCAAAGCAGTTCGGCCAGGGAGTTGGAGGAGATTCCGACTGAGAGCTAAAGTATAAAGTAATTCAAATGGGGAGCTCGAGAGTAAGCCCAGGGGATGCCTGCATGCTGAGGCTTAAAACATAGCATAGTTCAGCATTAAGACAACATCACTGTGTTGCAAACACTCTACATGATTTGTATTACCTAAAAGTAATGAGATTGGTGTCTTACAAAATGTTCTTGTCTAAGAGTCAAGGTCAGCAGGAAATTGCGAACATTTCAACCAAACTGTCTGCCTTGTTCCTGAGTCAGTTCAACAGCACACAACTAAAATTTGATGAGAAGTGATATAGAAATAAATTTTGCCTCCTCAGCTTAGAATTACTACGTCTTCATAGTTGAGATGAAATTCCAAGGGATAGAAAAGTCATGTATAGTCTTAATTATAATAGATAACCAAAGAGAGGAGCCTTCCATTAAATACACATTTTTAAAAATTTGAGGTGCAAGTTGTGAAAATAAGGGACTAATAACAAAATAAAATGTGAAGTGTTAGACCCACCAACAACTATTGCAGTGAGCTAAAGGAGAGTTCTGTCTAATCTCACTAAAGTTCCTCTGGATACCTTTGGGTGTTCTCTCCATTCTATGAAAAAATACCAGTGTTTGTGAAGTGGCCCCACCATTTAGCCACAGCTGATTGGATCAGGGTGTAAATTTGGTCCAACCTGAACCAATCACCTTCTCTGATAGGGTCTCTGGGCTACTGAAGGAGGCAACTCTTGTCTAGGTGCAGGGAGAAGCAGAGAAAGCCAGTCTGTAGACAGAAAAAAATGAATGAACAGCATCAGAAAGAACCAGAAATGAGATTCCAAGCACCACTGGAGAGATGGAAGGAGTAACTTGAATGGTTAGCGTTATAGTTCATGTTTCTGTCTTTTACAAACCCTGTCTATAACTCTTTCCTGGGATTCTTGAGATACTTCTGTATACTTCCAATTAAATTGCCTGCATCTTTGGTAATTCAAGTGAGTTTCTGTTCCTTCAGAAAAAAAAAAATTGACCAAGGAAGTTTCCTTTAGGTTTCCCCTTTAATGTCTGTATTAGGGTAAGTATCGCTTATCTCTCTAGTAACAATCCCCAACATCTCAGTGATTTAACATAATAAAAATGTATTTCTTGTTCACACAGCAGATGTGGATGCTCAGTGAGTGGCCTTCCATGTGGTCACACAGGGACCCAGGCCCCTGCCATCTTGTGGCTCACCATCCTTTAGGATCTCCTGGTCCTTGTCAGGATTTCAGTATCCAGCTGGTAGAACAAGGAGGAGAGAGTTGTGAAGGATCATAGAGAAGTTTTTAAGGTTCAGGCCTACAAATAGCTTGTATCACTTCTGCCCACATTCTTTTGGCCAGAAGTCAGTCACATGGTCACACCTAACTACATGGGAGGAAGAACAACAAATGTCTTAGATTTAATGATAATAATCATTTTTAAAACCACAACAATGATAATAATAATTGAAGTAGCTGATAGTTTTTGAGACTTTCCATTTGTCAGGCACTGTTTTAAGTAATTTTGAATCCTACTTTTATCATTATAACAAAGGTTTAAAGCAATTAAGCTACTTACCCAAAAGGACAAACCTCTACATGACTGGTGGTCAGAGTCCAGAGACCAAAGTTGCCATCACTGAACAGTACACAAACTTGCAGGTAAATTATATATTGGGGGCAAGAAGTCCAGGCTAGCCTCCTTGAGAATGAGGGACCACAGGGAGAGAGGAGACTAGCTGACAGCCAAGACCAACCACCAGGCATGTGAATGAGGTACTGTTGGGCTACCAGACTCCACCAAGCTCTGCCAGTTGACTGAGACCAGCCATGTGGAGACCAGAAGAAGAACCTATCAGCTGAGCCCTGTCCAAATTGCCAACATACAGAATTGTGAACCCATAAATGATTGTCTTTAAAATATATATTTATATATAGATATAGATAGATAGCAAACAGATACATCTCATATTTCCAACATTTTGCAAACATTTGTTGATTCACCATGTCCTTAAAGCATTTAGTCCAAATGTTTTGACTTGGCATATAAAACCCTTTTTATTCAAGGCCCAAGGTACATTTCTCTCTGCTGATAGTGCTCCAGGTTGAGACCTCTTCTTCAATCTGGCAGCAGAATATTGAGCTTGACCCACAAATAAATGTGGATGCTTTGGCTGGAATTTTGTTACTAAAGGATCCAGGGTTACAAAAATCAGCCATTTGACCAGGTCCGAAATACTAACACTTCTAATGCTATCTAGTTGGAGCTAATGCCCCTTCAAAAAAAAAAAAAAAATTGCCACTCAAAATTGCCCCTTTATTGATCTCTAACTTAAAATCTATGAATATAGGCAGTATTTTGAGACATATGAATTAATCCATTTTTAGGTTAAAGGCAATAATTTTTTTTTTTTTTTTTTTTGCTGTACGCAGGCCTCTCACTGTTGTGGCCTCTCCCGTTGTGGAGCACAGGCTCTGGATGCGCAGGCTCAGCGGCCATGGCTCACGGGCCCAGCCGCTCCGCGGCATGTGGGATCTTCCCGGACTGGGGTACGAACCCGCGTCCCCTGCATCGGCAGGCGGACCCCCAACCACTGCGCCACCAGGGAAGCCCCAAAGGCAATAATTTTCTAAAAAATTCCTTAAAAACAGATGAAAGCATACAAATAAAAACTACAATGAGATAACATCTAACACCAGTCAGAATGGCCATCATCAAAATATCTACAAACAATAAATGCTAGAGGGGGTGTGGAGAAAAGGAAACCTTCTTGCACTGTTGGTGGGAATGTAAATTGATACAGCCACTATGGAGAACAGTATGCAGCTTCCTTAAAAAACTAAAAATAGAACTACCATACGCCCAGCAATCCCACTACTGGGCATATACCCTGAGAAAACTATAATTCAAAAAGAGTCATGTACCAAAATATTCATTGCAGCTCTATTTACAATAGCCAGGACATGGAACCAACCTAAGTGCCCACCAACAGATGAATGGACAAAGAAGATGTGGCACATAGATACAATGGAATATTACTCAGCCATCAAAAGGAATGAAACTGAGTTATTTGTAGTGAGCTGGATGGACCTAGAGACTGTCATACAGAGTGAAGTAAGTCAGAAAGAGAAAACCAAATACCATATGCTAACACATATATATGGACTCTAACAACAACAACAAAAAATGGTCAGAAGAACCCAGGGGCATGACGGGAATAAAGATGCAGACCTACTAGAGAATGGACTTGAGGATATGGGGAGGGGGAAGGGTAAGCTGGGACAGAGTGAGAGAGTGGCATGGACATATATACACTACCAAATGTAAAATAGATAGCGAGTGGGAAGCAGCCACATAGCACAGGGAGATCAACTCAGTGCTTTGTGACCACCTAGAGGGGTGGGATAGGGAGGGTGGGAGGGAGGGAGATGCAAGAGGGAAGATATATGGGGACATATGTATATGTATAACTGATTCACTTTGTTATAAAGCAGAAACTAACTAACTAAAGCAGAAACTAACACACCATTGTAAAGCAATTTTACTCCAATAAAAATATTAAAAAAAAAACAACACAGAAAGACAGAGCAGAAAAAGAAAAAAAAACAGATGAAAGGAAATGATAGATTCTAGGGCTGGGAAAGGGAAAAGACAAAGCCTGGAGCACCTTGTACTGACAGAAAGTAAGGAAGCTGTAGAAAAACAAAGAGATGAGCCTATGTCAGAGAGACATAGCACCAACCTGAATGAACTACCAAGAGCCAAAGCTGGAGTGATTTGAGCAAAAAAATAAATGACATAATATTAGATTATAATGCAGAGTTTAAAATAAATATTTATACTGATATAAATAATTGAATAAGTAAATTTAAAAAAAAATGGGGAGAGGAAGATAAATCTTCCTTAATGAATTACAAATAATATACATAGATACCCACCCCCTCCACGAGGTGCAGCTTATTCCTACCCCTGCTCTTTTGTTTTGTTTTTTGGAGAAAAGGGAACCCTTGTGCACTCTTTTTTTTTTTTTAACATCTTTATTGGAGTATAATTGCTTTACAATGGTGTGTTACTTTCTGCTTTACAACAAAATGAATCAGTTATATATATACATATGTTCCTATATCTCTTCCCTCTTGCATCTCCCTCCCTCCCACCCTCCCTATCCCACCCCTCCAGGTGGTCACAAAGCACCGAGCTGATCTCCCTGTGCTATGCGGCTGCTTCCCACTAGCTATCTACCTTACGTTTGGTACCTACACCTGCTCTTTTGCATGTGAGCTGGGTTTAGTGCTTTCAAAGAGGAGATTATGGAAAGGTGGGGAGAAGTGACTTTTCAGTTGAGAAACCTGGCAAACCTCACCTTGGCCAGGTGGTCAAAGATGACATCATCAGTGATAGGTCATATTGATAGCAGGTACCCCACATATGGCATGAGGAGAAGGGTACTTCATCTGTGATATTCTTCCCCAAGACCCATAACCTCAGTCTAACCATGAGAGAAACATTAGATGGACCAAGTAAAAGGAGATTTATATACACCACATACTCCTCAAAACCATCAAGGTCATGAACAACAAGGAATGACTGAGAAAGTGACAGTGTAGAGGAGCTGAAGGAGAGATGATGAACAAATGTACCGTGGGGTGGGAAACTGGGACAGAAATAAGGCTTAAGGGGAAAACTAGCGAAATCCAAATAAAATGTAGAATTCAGTTCATAGTAATGTGTTAATGTTGGGTTCTTATTTGGAACACATGTGTCACAGCTATGTAACATGTTAACCACTGGAGCAAATGGGTGAGGGGTATACAAAAACTCTATGTACTATCCTTGCAAATTTTCTATAAAAGTTCTAAAACTATTTTAAAATTGAAAGTGTGTATATATATATATATATATATATATTTTTTTTTTTTTAAAAGAGCATATTCTCATGGTCATTAACAAGCAGAGCAGACTATTTGAATGCTTTGGACAAATATAAGTTGACATAGTTTAATCATTTTTTTCTGTCTGATGTTATTACTCTCAGCCTGTCCACTGCATTTGGTGAATGGTGAGTTATTCTTAGTTATTGGGCCATTTGTACTATGACATAACTTGAAATTATTTGCAATATCACTTTGAGAGCATTTTGAGTGATCTGGGCTTGAAATTAATATTTATAGCCTCTGCAAATCTTCACGTTGCATGCAAAAGTATTCTGCTGGCTTCTTTTTAGATGGTTTGTTTCTTTCCAAATGAGGTGGCAAATATTTCCAGCTTTTACCTAGCATGACCTGAGAATATGAAGAGTAAAACTGTAAATTAGAAGATAAATTAAACCCAATTTGGTGTTCACCAATTATACTTCTTATTTTTTTTGCAGTACGCGGGCCTCTCACCGCTGTGGCCTCTCCTGCTGTGGAGCACAGGCTCCAGATGCACAGGCTCAGCGGCCATGGCTCACGGGCCCAGCCACTCCACGGCACGTGGGACCTTCCCGGACCACGGCACGAACCCATGCCCCCTGCATCGGCAGGCGGACTCCCAACCACTGCGCCACCAGGGAAGCCCCAATTATTCATTTTTAAAATACTTGGTTCCATACATTGAAAGTTCATAGGTCTTCAGCTCTACAAATAATTTTTATTATACTTATGATGTGCTATTTAAGTACTTGCATCACCTTATTAAATTACTGCAATTTAAAAAAATTTTATCTTTAATACAAGTCTCTAAAACAAAGCTTCTACACGGTTATTTCATGGATCTTGAGATTCTTCTAGGTCTTACTAGGGTAACTGAATGAAGATCGATTGAAGGTGTGTTCCTGCATACAATTACCTCCCACAATAATTAAATTATTATAAAATTATCTTTCAGATCTAGAATAAACTTTACCAATTTACCTGGATAGAATGTTAAAATAAGCTCATTTTTTACTTACTCTCAGCCTATTAGTCAGGGTTTTCCAGAGAAACAGAACAAATACAATGTGTGTATACATATAAAGGGATTTATTATAAGGAATTGGCTCACACTATTATGGAGGCTGGAGAGTCCAAAATCAGGGTAGACCAGCAGACTGGAGATCCAGGAAAGCCAAAGTTTCAGATCAAGTCCAAAGGCAATTTTCTGTAGCACCAGAAAGAACCAAGAGTGCAGATGAACTCTGAAGGCAGTCTGCTGGAGAATTCTCTCCTGTGCAGGGGAAATGGCCTTTTTCTCTCTTCAGTCCTTCAACTGATTGGATGAGGTTCGCCCACTCACATGAAGGAGGGCAAGCTGCTTACTAAAAATCTACTGATTTAAATGTTGATCTCATCCAAAACACCTTCACAGAAACACCTAGAATAATGTTTGACCAAATATCTGGGCACCCTGTGGCCCAGCCAAGTTGACACATAAAATTAACCTTATCACTCAAGATCCTCTTATCAATTCAGAATGATAAGAACAAAGCCCTACTAGGCACCTAAATCTGTACTAGATCAGCTGTGTCCCATGGAATCTTCACATCAACATCCCAAGATAGGTTATGTATCTTGTTTCATAGCTGAATAAACAGAAGCTCATAGAGTTACTTGCCCAAACCGCACACCTAAGAATTGGTTGAGCTTAAATTGGTTCCCAGAATCACCTGTTTCCAAAAATCTATGCTATTTCCTGATAAGTGAACTTCTCTCAGCATGCTTTTCAGTGGTCCATATATCTTAAGTCCCAAAACCTTGGCCAGAGACTTGGACCAGATCCTTGGTCTCCTGTAGCTCCTTCCATGCATGGACCAGCTTGGAAGTGAGTTGGGCAGGAAGGATTATTCCCAGAGAAATCCTGGCCTTATCCTAACTCAGGATAGAACAATAGTCTTTGACCAAGATAATTCTCTTCCCATAAAGAATTGCTCAAAATAGATCAAAGTATCTCAGTTGGCATGGTTTTTCATTGTTTTTGTTTATTTTTTATTCAGTTCCATTCAACATTCATTGTTTTAGACTCTCTATTAAATGTTGAAGATCCAAATTATCTTTGGATAATTTTACTGAAGATGCATAGGAAATATATTAGTTGGAACGGAAAACCCAGTCTGTATAGCTGGAAGAAAAGAAAAAGAAAAAAAAAAACCTGAACAAATTCACAAATTCCTAACCATCACCATGTTAGTTAGGAAGATTAATGCTAGTAGCCACACAGAAAAGCACCCAAATCCCACTGGCTTTACCAAAAAAAGTTCACTTATTGTCAAAGTTCTACATGGGTAATTAATGTCTTTTCTCCATCTTGTAACTCAGGGATCCAGGCTTCCTTCAACTTGTGCACCAGCAGCTCCACATATGGCTTTGTGGTGGCAGAATTAGGGCTCCTCAAAATGTCCATGCCCTAATTCCCAGATCCTGTGCATGTTACTTTACATGACAAAATAGACTTGGTAGATGTAATTAAATTTACTGACATTGAGAAGGGAATTATCCTGGTTTATCTGGATGGGCCCAATCTAATCACAGAATCCTTAAAAATAGAGAACGTTTCCCAACTCCGTCAAAGAGAGATGTGACTACAGGACATGAGTCAGAGAGATGCATTGTGAAAAGCCCTTGAGCCACCATGGCTGGCTTTCAAGATGGAGGAAGGGGCCATGAGCCAAGGAATGCAGGTGTCCTCTAGAAGCTGGAAAACTCAAGGAAACAGATTCTTCCCTGGAACCTCCAGAAGGAACTCAGTCCTGCTAACACCTTGATTTTAGGTCAGGGAGACTCATGCTGGACTTCTGACCTCCAGAACTGTAAGATAAGGTGTTTTGTGTTTTTTTTCTTTTTTCAGTACGCGGGCCTCTCACCCTTGTGGCCTCTCCCATCACGGAGCACAGGCTCCGGATGCTCAGGCTCAGCAGCCATGGCTCACGGGCCCAGCCGCTCCGCGGCACGTGGCATCTTCCCGGACCGGGGCACGAACCCGTGTCCCCTGCATCGGCAGGTGGACTCTCAACCACTGCGCCACCAGGGAAGCCCTGTAAGGTAAGTTTTGAACTGTAAGATAGTGTTTGAATTGTTTCAGACACTAGTTTGTGATCATTTGTTACAGCAACAATAGAAAAGTAATACAGCTTCTGAGTGTCTCTGGCAGAGAAATTAGGGATGAAGGAAGAACACATAATTTTCAGTGCTCCAGAGCACAAGCCCTCACTTCCCTTTTGCCTGACCTTCAAGTGAAGGTGGTGACTCCTGGGAAACCGGGAAGAGTTGTGATATTCCATGAGTAACAAGGGTCTCTGCCAAAAGCACGTAACACTGTTTTTTTGGCACGTAGTGGACATACATTAACACTGGATAAAAGTATCAGCAACTAAATAATGAACTGGATTTCAATTGCCAACATTTACCTGGAGGAGCTTATCTGGATTAGAAACAGCACACGCACAAGAGGTAGACCGTTCCTCTGCGGGTTTGCATTTATTTCTCTAACCCATGTCTAGAGTAACCATGGGAAGAATTCATAATTAAGTTTACAGCCATGTGCATATTTTTCAAACATACTCTTTTCTGGACCAAAATATTTTCCAAAGCCAAATTTAAACTGTCCATTATTCAAGCACTATACTTTAGGTAAATAATGATTCTAGAATGAGATTATTTAAAGCATGTACGTATATATATTTGTAGTTTAGACCTAGTCTGCAGTAGAGCTAATAATTGGTTATATAGTTGAATTTCATTGAAATTGACTTTGCATTAAGTAAAATGAGAGAATGAAAATGTGGTTGCCTTAATGGATTGGATTAAAGAAATCCATTTGAATGTTTCAGGGGAAGGTGTAAGAATCTACTTTGGAAAAGTATCTTCTGGCATCCAGGAGGCACTTGGTTAATACAAATCGCTCATGGATCCTTCGATCTGCTAGAACTTCAGGTTCTAGATCTAGTCACACAAACACCTATAAGTTGCTATTTGCTGTTATTCATTTCAAAAAAATTGGGTAACAAAAGAGCACTATAATTAACATGTTAAAATTAGGTTTTTGTCTTACATTTTAAATTGATAAGCCTCAAAATGTTCAACCTTGTATCTCAAAAGCTTTATTACGTCTTTTGTTACTTGACTTCACTTAGCTTTCTCAACTTTTTGTGTCTCTGTTGGAAGTCGGCCAACGTAATATCTACTTTGCATTCATTTCATAGAATCTGTTCCTGTTATATTTTGAAATATTTATCAGCTCATCATTCCAAGTTTAAAATCTGTAATGTAGCAGTTTGTCTCTGGTACTTAAACACGTCCCAGGATATTTGCTAAAGTTAAAAAAAAGATCCTGTTGTTAAGTGAAATTTAGTAACAGACTCAGGTTTTCTAGAACCCAAAGCTTACATTGCTAAAGGACATCTTTATTGTTGCATAGTCTGGGCAGGAGAAGGGTCTTGCCAACATCAGAATGGGCCTGAGAACGGAGGATTCCAACCTTGAGGTGACATTTAAAACTTTGTGTTCAAGTTCATTTATTCTTGGCAAAAGTCAACTTCCTGTTTTTAACAAAAATGTAATTGACTCATAAGTTTTATGAATATCAAGTAAATTGCTATGAAACAGCATTTCGCTAAGTAAAGTGAAAATGAATCATAAATGCATGACATTTTCTGTGATAAATGAAAATAAGAATCTAGGGGAAGAGGTGTTTTGTAAAAAGCGTTGGGGATTTAATCGAATATTTGGAGATTAGTTTGATTGAGACAACTATTCGTCCATCCTTTAATTTTATTCTGATTTTGGTTATAACCAGATTTTGGTTGGTTTGGTCTTCAAATTAATGATATCCCCCTGTTTCAAATTTACAACTGTACTATCGGATGGATACTTAAACAAAAAGAGATTCCACAAAATGTAACCACTATTCACATTTTGAACACAAACTCCATGTATTTAGTATGGAAAGTTTTGACCACATTTGAATATATTCACATTGTTGCATTTTTCCACCCAGAGGGGAATTGCATTAAGTATACAGGATATAATATTTATATTGGCATGATTAACTCTATTTACCTATTTAAAATAAAGACTATTAATAACAGGCATAGTGCAGCACTGAAAACCTTATTAGTACTTCTTTCATTAATTCATCTATTCAATTGATCCACAAAAATATATGGAGCATTTGCTATGTGCCCGACCCTGATTCGTGAAACATACTCTCTTGTTTTTAAAGAGAGTGCTTATTCTCATGTCTTCTTTGTGAGTCCTGTGGCAGATTAAAGGTAGCCAGAAATTCTCTAATCCATCTCCTGTGGAGAGTGTTATGCTCCCAACCCTCAAATCTGGGTGGGCTCTGTGATTTGTTTGGCCAAGAGAGTATGGGATAAGTGACATGATGTACTTCTCATGAGAGGTTAGGATACAAAGGTCTTAGAGCTTCTTCCTTGTCTCTCAGAAAACTTGCTCTTAGAACCCTGAAGCATCATATAGAAGTACCAGTATATAAAGACTGAGGCTGTCATGTATACTGGGAGGAACCAAAGTCACAACCTAAGAGAGGCTCTGGAAAATGAGATGTTACAGAGGGAGAGAGAGAGAGAGAGAGAGAGAGAGAGAGAGCTGCACCAAGAAGCCAGATGTGTGAGTGCAGAGGACATCCTGGAAGTGGTTTCTTTAGCCCCAGTCACCCCACAGCTGAAGCCACATAGAGCAGAGGTAGGTTATCCAGTCAAGACCTCCCCAAATTCTTGACTCCCCCGAACAACAGAGAAAATAAAATCATTGGTTTAAGCTACCAAACTATGGGATACTTTGCCGTATAGCAATAGATAAGTGGAGAAAGGCTATTACAGTCGATTACGAATGAAATAAGGACTTGCTAGTGGACAGGAAAATGTTTTCCTTGGGAATTAAGAAAAAATCAGGAAGAGCTATAGTATATTATTCTTAATACAAACAGTTTAAAACTTTTATACTCTGAGGCCATCCTTCAAAATCCTGGATCCTATATGAAATAAATTTTTGATCATTGATAAATCTAGAATCACCCCTTGTTTCTTTTATAAACACTTGATCCACACTTAGATTCCAGGTACTGGGGACTCAACAGTGAAAAAAAGAAATCACAGTTCCTGCCTTCTATGACTTTGAAAATAATAATGCTCTAAATTGTTTTTTATTTGCTGGAAGATTGGTTTTGGGTAAGGACCAACATCTAACACCTTGGTGAAGTACTTAAGAATGAGAGATAAATTCCACTGATGATTACAATTTCAAGTGTGATAATCAGTTGTATTTTGTCCACCACAGTAAGACGTACATGTGAAGCACAAGAGGAAAGGTGATATGGATTATATTCCACTGCTCACAGCTTTTGACACAGTCTCAGACATCGATGACAAGAAGAAGGGTTGAAACATCCAGAGGAAAGACCTTGGCAGAAAAGGTCACCCACTGTTACTTGTTACTTGGGGGTCACAACACAGTGACTGGACAAAGTTGTTCCAATTGATTTTCCAATGCAATCTGTTCTTGATGAGCCTCCGTGAGCTGCTGTCGGAGTTCACTGTTCAACCGGGCCAGCACTGGAACAAGACAGATATTTTAAAAATGGAGTTGTGGTACAACAAAACGTTTTTGTGAAAGTGAATATAATGGTATACAGAGAATGCCATAGGACCCCAGACGAGAGAACAGGGGGATGTGGATGTAGATAAAGATGTAGATGTAACTGTAGACATAGATACATCCAGTGCTCTTTTAATATTAAAAAATACCTATGTATAGAATATATTATTGATATCATATACACATGTATCCAAGTATGTGATACAGATGTTTTGAGACTCATTCCCCCAAGATCGTCTCTTTGATATGGTACATTATTATTTAAATATAATGAATACATCATCCAATGCTTATTTTAGGTTTTTATTATAGGTTATTAGACTGTAATATAATATTTAATATTTAGCAAGGAGGATGCCAAATATATACTTTAAAATAATTCCTTGACTCAACACCTATGTTTTCTGATAAAATGACACACAAATGTTTTTCCTGTAAGAAACTGTACTATTCACCTTATTTCCACCACATTGCATATCCTTGCTTTTCTTTGTAGATTTAGAAAAGAATGATGAATTTGTCATGAAGGGACAGGAAGTAATTATCTCAGAGACTTGAGAATCAAGTCTGTATTTTCTTTCCACATCTCCACCCCCAGTTTCACTCCTGGAAAAGTTGAGACGTATGACCTGGGATAACTACACATAGCTGAAGAATATTAATAGAAATATAACAAATACTAAGTCCCTTGCCCTTCCCACCTCATCCTTTGTATTTCTATGTGTCAGTTGTTAAATGGGTTGACCTCACTTCAGACTTACTGCATATTGATTTAAGAAATATATCTGATGAAATTACCCTTCTTAATAATATGTAGAAAGATTTTAAAATGATTTGAATGTTAAATTTTATTCATATATTGCATGTATTGTATTATGTCAAAAACTGGAAATATGTTAAAACTGGGGTTCCTAGATATCTTTCCAGCTGGTGAAATTGTAAGTTTCCAGAATTTTCTTCTAGTGCTTTCCCCATAACAAAGTTCCTGTGAATAGCCACACAGACATGTAGAACTTTACACACACACACATACATAAACACATATACACATGCACACATGATTTTGGAGGCTGTTCACAGTTTTGACTTGTGTAGGATAACTAAGCAACATGGGGTGGGGAGGTTAAGAAAACAGGCAGCCCAGAAGGAAGTTGAGTTTGGGGTGAGGAAAGACATCATGGAAGAGAAATGGCAAGACTTGTCCCATCATTTGACCAAGTGCCTGAGGTTATTCTGGGAATTGGCTCACAAGGAGTTATGCAGAGATCAACCAAGGCTTTAAAAACTGGAGGCTACTGTGTTTACCTTCCTACAGATTTTTATAATTTAATTTATTTCCTATAGATTTTTTTATGCTTCCCAGGAAGAAATCCCTTCTGCAGTTAGACTGAAAAATCTTCTGCACTTATCACATTTATTCACTCATTCCACAAGCTTTTATTGAGAACATACCTGATCCATGGGCAACATAGTGGGAGGTGGGGATCCCATCTCTCTCCACACCCTGCTGAGACACCAGTTGTGAACATCCATTAGCCACAGCCAAGTTCTCAAGGTCCAGGGTTCTGCAAGCAGACAGTCCATGGACAAGTCAACTTGTCCCCTGTCCCCTTCTGGGGACTATTTCAATACCCAAACAGTATCAGGAGACTGATCATAAAGGAGGCACACCTTGGCTGATGGGTTAATAATTGCTGATGATTTAATCCATTTAACTCATCCCCAGGGCTGCTTTCTTTACCTCTCTTTACGCACCCAGTGGTTGACGCTTTCATTCTTTCTTTCATTGGACTTGGGCTCCATTCTGTAGAGGAGTCTTGACTTTTTCAGTCTAGCTCTGTTTTCCAAGGTAGGCCAGGAAGTAGAGACATTATTTACGCCTTGTTTTTCTCTCTTTGGTGAAGACAAAAAAACAATTCTTATTTTCTTTCTGCTGGTCAATTAAATGTAATGGCATTGTAGGAATAGTTATGGGAAATATTTTCCTGCAGATAATTTTTGTCTTACATCCCAATTCTGTTCTCTGCTTAGACATGGAGATTAAAAAAAGAAAAAAAAACACCACAAGTTATGAGAAAATTGGGGGAGGATGTGCTCTCAGAACCTCCCTGGGTGGGTGTTACCAAGAGAGCATAGCAAGAAAACACTCATTCTTAGAGTCCAAAATGACGGCAACAACCAAATCAGCATGATTTGGGGTTCTATATATTACTGTGTGGGTACTTTAAAATAGTTAACCGAAAGACTTGAACTAAAAAATTTCTTTTTACTTACCTGAATTATGTGATGAATAAATAAATGGCAATTCTGCCTCTTGTGACATCAACACATGGATATTGTTACCGTGTGATTTAAATGTGACAATGAAAGGAGCTAGATGTGTATTTTTATTACTTTTAATTCAATAAAAACCCAAACCAGTGATTGGAATTTGTTATAGTTTGACCACCTTTTTCATAACTGCTTACAATTAGTATTATTGTTTGAATAAGAATAAAATATTTGATAATCCAGACAATAGCTCTTTCACAAGCACATTGTTCCTTTTTGTCCTTCCAGTTGCAGGCATGGGAGAGATTTGAGTTTAAAAATATCAGTGGGCTTTGGCACACGTTTTGGTTGGCAAAGCAATTCGCCAGCTGTCCTAGTTTGCTGTCATTTTCCATGCCTCTCTTGATGCTGGGCTTAAAGTTTTGGTCATTCAGCACCACAGCCCTTTTTAACTTGCATGGCATCTCCTAGAAGCCATCACAGCCTGAGGATGTGGCCTTCCTACTTGGTCACCACACACAAAACATCACCTTGAGGGAAGGGGGATTTTCTGAGACAGCTTTCACAGGGACATGGGTTTTATTAGAAGGTGATTGGAGGACAAGTGTGGGGTATTTTGGGGGAAAAAAGCATCATCTCCCCTATCAGCATGTAGTGCCTAGCTAGGTCTCTATAGAATATAGGAGTAACAGGAAATTAGGAAGAGGATAACAAACTTTTTTGGAAAGTGTGTGTGTGTGTGTGTGTGTGTGTGTGTGTGTGTGTGTGTTTAACAAAAAGGAGTGTAAATGTTAGTTGTGGTCACCTGGAAGGGTTCAATTAAAAATAGCAGAGAAGGAGTGTAGGAAAATATATTGGTCTATAGCACTGCTCAGTAGCTAACCAACCACTACCCACGTGAGTCTGTGGACCACTTGAATATAATTGGTCAGAACTGAGTTGGGCTGTTAGTGTGAAATAGTGTGAAATATACATCAGATTTCAAAGACCTAGTGTGAAATTAAAAACATGTAAACTATGTCATTAATAAATATATGTTGAGTTTGGGATTAACAGATACACACTACTATATATAAAATAGGTAAACAAGGACCTACTTAGAGGAAGGGAACTATATTCGGTATCTTGTAATAACCTACAATGAAAAAGAATCTGAAAAATTAACTGAATCACTTTGCTATACACTTGAAACTAACACAACATTGTAAATTAACTATACTTCCATTAAAAAATACAATTTTTCAAAAAAGAAAATCTATCAGTTTGCATTAGTTATTTATTGCTACATAAAAATTACACCAAAATGGAGTATCTTAAAACAACAATGTTTATTGTCTCAGAGTTTCTGTAAGTCAGGAATCTGGGAGCAGCTTTGGTGGGTGCCTTTGGCTCAGAGTCTCCCGTAAGGCTGTAATCAAGGTACCCTCTGGGGATGCAGTGATTTGAAGGCTCAGCGAGGGAAAGATGCACTTACAAGCTCACTCACGTATTGGTACAGGCCACCCTCAGTTACTTCTCCATCTAGCAGATCATAAGGGGGCATCTGGCTTCCATCAGAAGGAGCAAAAGAGGGAGCACAAGATGGAAGCCACAGCATTTTTATAACAATCTTGGAGGGAACATCCATCACTAAGGCTGTGTTCCATGCATTCGAAACGAGTCCCTAGGTCCAGCCCACATTCAGGGAGAGAGAATTACAGAAGGATGTGAATACCAGAAGGCAGAGATCACTGGAAGCTGACTCAGAAGCTGTCTTCCACATGATCCAATTTTTCAAATTGGATTCAGATAACATTACCTTCAAGATTGGTACTGTGTTTTCTCTTGCATTCATGGCCATTTATTTAAAGTCTAAAGTAAAGGGAGAAGAAGCAGGAGGCTGGAAACTGATATGGTGACAGACCCCTGCAATAGATGCGTTTATGATATTTAATCTCCACAAGGGGATTGAGAGGTAGGACCATACTGTTGCCATTTTCAAATAAGGAAACTGAGGCTCACAGAAACAGAGAGTGGATACAGAGTTTTGTGGCTTGATACCACATTCCTACAAATATACATTAGAAACAGAACTGTAGGATTTTTTTCATTATATTTTCCTTCCATCAGTTTCTATTCAACTTGACACTACAAATGAGTATGAAAAATAACATTTCATTTATTTTTTCAGTTATTAAAATAATACATGTTTACTTTATAAAATTAAGAAATTATAGAGTTTAGAAGTATGGGGAAGGGCATACCGTATTTTATCAATTACATATATTAGCCATAGTGTTGTTGTAACAAGTTTTGGCCAGTGGCAGCAAGGCAAAAGTCAATCTCCATGGTTACAGAATCTGAAGAAACAGGAAGGCAGCAGATTTTACAAGGCTCAAGGGACCAGCTGGGTCTTGCGGGTTGAGGAAGATTCCATTTAATAAATTTCTGGGTAGCATAGGGCAGTAATGTGGGTGAAGAGGATATCAAGGAGGTGGTCAGTGTCTAAAGGTTAATGGCTCATTCCTTATAATTCGATTGTTCCTATAATTTTTTATGGAAAGTTTCTTATTAAAGGTTTGTGAGCTTAAACTAACAAGTACAGAATCATAATCAGTTGTATAGCTAGAAATTTTAAAGTAAAGCATGTTCTAGAAATGGTTGACATATTTGTATTGATGAATCAGACACCTAAAATTATAGACACCTGGAGAACAGGGACCACAGCAACTGACATCTGATAATAGTTGATATTGGTTAATAAAACGTTCAGGTCCCGTGCCTGGGGGCTCACTGTAATGTTTGTAGGATGAATGAGTGAATGAATGTCACTGCTTGTTGGAACTCAGGCCCTTGAGCACGGGGTCCTTGGCATCCTCTACATCCAAAAGTGTTCTCGAACTTCAGGATTGTTTCACTTGTGCCAGGAGAACTTGTCTGGGAAACATCTAATGAGCCAGGCTAAGAAACATCACACCACTGCTGAATCTACCTGCATTCTCTCGGCCCGAAGTTATCCGATCTTTCTCTTGCTAGTGAGGCGTGTCAACAAAGTCAAACCCAAGTGTGTGCTTTGGTTTCGAGCCCCAGCCGATGACAGTTGTGCCCAGTTGATTTAATGGGCTCTGTGCAGATAAAGGCGAGGATTTGCAACATTAGAAGTGCCTTCACAGGTGAGAAGACAAAGATCGCTGACATGCTTATTCCTCACAGCCCAGGTCCCCAACCCAGGCCTGGAAGCACATCAAAGGCCACACTTACCTTCTTTTCATGCTCTGGGTCTGACTCTCTCCCTTTCTGATTGCCCGTCTGCTCTACTCACAAGTCGAACAATGAGGCTATTATGCTCTTGGGAGAAGGATAATTACCTCAAAGGCCAGGTGCCAGTGGTAAGTTTCCTTGTGTCCAATTACTGTGTGGTAAATGGTTCAGGCTTTGTTTTTCTTTCCTTTTTTTTTTTTAAGCCCTTACTGTCAAGCTGCCAGACACTGGCCCTGAGCCCCAGTATCAGCACAGGGCATCTAGTTTTGTTTTAAACTTGGGTTCCATTGTCTTTCCCTCTCTCCCAACCTAGTATCTGATTATATTTATATCTCCTTATCAGTGCTAAAAAGCAAGGGCAAATCAGCTGCAGTAAAGTGAATCGAAACCCCAAAGTCACCGTTTCATCAACCAAACCCAAACTGTTTTTATCACTGATTGGTTTGGATGAGGTAAGGGTGAATCTAAGAACAAGGGAGGGAAGACACTGATGTGGTTTTGGCCTTTGAGTGACATATCTGAACACTCCCGCTGGTCCTCTCCATTAACTCAATCAAGACTTATCAAGGAAAAACAAACAAATCACAAGTGAATGGCAATAAGTTCTAGCTACACAGTGGTGTTTCTTTCTTGCCTGGGGGACAGGTGTCTGCTGTGAATTGATTATAATATCTCCCAGAATGCTTTTACTTGTAGCTGATGCTAAGAATTATAACAAATATTGTTACAGTTGTCTTAAAACATTGTCTGAAGCACATTAAGTATATTATCCCATGAGTTCCCTATAACAACCTTAAGGAGGTAGTGCTGTTAATTCCATGTTATAGAAGAAGATCTGGAAGCTTTGCAAGATTAACATCACAAGGTTTCAAAGCTAAAAAGTGGTGGCAGATGGGTCTCTCTTACACCAAAGTTCAACCTCTCAACCACTCTATTTTAATGGGAACCTCTCACCACCACTGGCTGTTTAAGGAGAATCAGTGCTCCTAACGGTAACAGAAACACTCCAGAATGGAATGCACGTCAGTTAGCGTCCAGGTTCTCTCATGGAGCCTACACTGCAGGTACTTGATTGTCTCCTTGTCTGGCGGAGCTTGAACAACCTGAGTAGTGGCCCACCATTTTACCAGGTGTTGCAAGCAACTGAAGAACTTTGCAAGATAATGGTATTAGCCAGCAGGATGGGAGACATGGTCACTAGCTGACCCATTTCTATTAGTTAGTCCCTGGGGTCTCGTGTGCAGAATTGCTTGGCCTGCACAGCTGACAACCCCCAAATTGTATGCATATGTGAATCCTGTCCCCACATTCAAACACCACCTTTGCTTGTTCTATAGGATCCTCTCCAGGCACAGATGAGCATTTTGTTGGGCTGAAAGCTAAGTGTCTAGATTCATCTTTGTGATCAACTCTGATGACAGCTGGAGTCCCCAAGTGACTGAAGATCTGGAGTCTATAGCTCAAATGCCCTTTCTGTGACTTGTGGAAAGGAGAATGGACTCATTCCCAAGTTTTTCAAACTCTTAAGGTCTGAGAGGGGAGAGGATGAGTTTGTGATGTGGGTGCATGAACAGGTGGTCAAGGCACAAGCTCTGTTCTGTCTGCTTCTCATCTCCTGTTTCTGCTGAAATAGTTCTGGGTTCTGTCCCCCTGTCACTCCACACATGTCATTCCTCTGGGCTCCTGGGACCCAGACAGAAGACTTAGACCTTATGATCCCCTAGTGTGTGCTCTGTCACACACATACACACGTCTCTCTCTCAGACGCATATTCTCTCTTTCTCACATACATTCACACACACACACACACACACACACAGATGGACACACACACTCACCACGTTTCCCTTTCTAACAAATGTTCACTCTCTCATACACACACTCACACACATATACGCACACACACGAATAGAAACACATGCTCATCTCTCCCCATCTCCGTCTTTCTCTCTTGGACACATACACTCACACACACATACACAGAGACACATATACTCACACTCCTCTTTCAGACACATATCCAGGTGCTTTCTTTCTCACACGAACACACTTCTCAAACACCTATACAAGCAGAAGCTGTATATAACGTCCTTGTACACAACAGACATTACTTTACAAAAGGTTGAAGGGTATTGCATATCACAGTCTAAATACTTTAAATATGAGATCCTTGTTCATAAAAGTCCTTCAGGTATTTGGGGATATTCGTCACCATGTTCCCCTTCTTTCCCTTTCTGCTCCCCTCTCTTCACCATTCTCCCTCACATCCCTAAATTCCCAATCATATCCAGGAAAGAACTGTTTAGCAATCAATCTGTCCTTGGTCTTCTGCTTCCAGGGTCTTCACTGCTATTCATGGTAGTTTTAGGAAGTAGGAATTTTAATTATATTCATATTTAGAATACGAATTGTACAATTATGAGCTTAGTATGACAATATCAAATACTTTTCCCCCAATCTTGATAATTAGCATGAATTAACTATGATTTCAAACTGGTAGATTATTCTAGAAAAATAAATAGTTCTCCATCATATCAAAGAAACTTTGATGTTCTCACAGCCTAAACTAAGCTGGTCAGGCCAATAGAAAATGGACTTGAACATCAAGAAATGTCTAGTCTGGAAATGGAATCATGTACATACAACAATATGATCATGGTAAATAGTGCATGCCACAAAATAAATAAAAGTTAAGTTTGAATAAGCTAGAAAGGAGATTTTCTTTTTCTTGTATGGCGACGGGGAAAAAATCAGACAAGTCATGATGAAGGAGGTACCATTAGAAAGGAACATTGAACAATGGGATGGGTCTGAAATGAGAGGTAAATGTCATTAATGATAAAGATATACAACTTGTATTTGTTTTTCCCTGCCTGTATCACAAGTCAAATTCAATAATTTTATTGTAATGTTACATTTGAAATTTTGAGTGTGGAATACAGAAAGCTTTCATATGTGGAGGACAGGAAAATAATTTCATTTATTCATTTGGGCACTAGAGCTTATAGTCATAAAACAATTAACATTTAAATTATTTTTAAATTTTAAAGCAATTACTTGTTATGATTTTAAACTTTCCGGTACCAAGGACTGTATTGGGTATAGAGAAATAGAATAATATGTAAATATGACAGAAAGCATTAAGGAATTAGGTAGGTATCTTTAAAAAATAGGTGTTAATTTTGATGCTTTGCAAAATCAGATGGAAGAGAGGAAATTTTAATTTGCAATTGAAATTTGCAAGGCTGAAGGTTTTCTTCATTTCCAAGTTGCTTTTGAGTGCTTTGTTATATCCTCCATTCCCTGTTTTACCCAATATTCTAAATTCATTTTCCCACTGAATACAATCTACTTATCAGTCAGGTATACTTGTACAGTTAAATGCGGAAACTAGAGAGTATCCTGTACAGGCCACAGAAATCATACTACTTTTGACTCAGTTGTTTTGTATTCACATACAGTTAAGTTCAACAGACACCAGTGTACTGATTACAGGTCTCTTTAAAGTCATTATAATATAGCTTTCCAATTGATTCTGTAATTTGCATTCAAGCCTTTATGCTCAATCATCCTGTATTAAGTACACCACTTTGGTTTCTTCACCTTCAACTACTTTCACTGAACAAGAGGCAGGGAGCAAAGCTCAAATGCTGCCATTTTGGTGACCAGTTGGTTACACAAAGAAATGAAACGAGCAATACCTGGTGAATGTGATGGTATATACACACGGAAATTGAATGAGTCCATTTAACAGATTCCTTCTTATATAAACTTTATATATGGAATAATTTTAGATTTTTAAAAGTTGGAACAATAACTCAGAGAGTTCCTGTATACTCTTCACCCAGTCTTCCCAGTCATTAACATTTTATGTTACTGTGGTATTTTTGTCACAACAAAGAAACCAACATTGCTTTATTACTGTCAACTAAACTCCAGATCTTATTTGGATCTCACCAGTTCTTTCAATAATGTCTTCTTTCTGTTCCAAGATTCAATCCAGGGGACCCACTGCATTCAGTTGTCATGTCTCCCCAGTCTCCTCTGGTCTGTAACAGTTTCCCAGTATTTTCTTATTTTTCACTACTTGAGAATCTTAAGGAGTCTTAGCCAAGAATCTTGTAGAATGACCCCCAGCCTGGGTTTGTCTGTTGTCTTCTTCATGGGGTTCTAGAATTTTGGAGGGAATGGGACAGAGGTGATATGTCCTTCTCATCCCATTCAATTAGGAGGTACGTGATATCCACATGACATCATGGGTGACTTTAACCTTCATCACTTGGTTGAAGTAGTGTTTCTTAGGGTTCTCCACTGTAAAGGTAATATTTCCCTTTTCTAGCCTCTATTCTTTGGAAGTGAGTTCGTAAGCCTAACCCACCCTATAGGTTCGAGGGAGGGGAAGTCAATGGAACCCTACCTCCTGGAAGGGGTGGCATGTGTGTATATTACTTGAAACTTTTCTGAAAGAGAGGTTTGGTCTTTCTTTCTTCTTTCTTTCTTGAGTCATTTATTTACATCAATATGGGCTCATAGATAACTCTGGGTTATAGTCCAAAAATATGTTATTTATTTTGTGGCTCAAATCATATCAGATGTAGCCTTTGGTAGCTCTTTCAGATTTGCTCCTTGT
The DNA here is from genome assembly GCF_011762595.2 of Tursiops truncatus. Lineage (NCBI taxonomy): Eukaryota > Metazoa > Chordata > Mammalia > Artiodactyla > Delphinidae > Tursiops > Tursiops truncatus. Next base: position 134,255,604 of record NC_047037.1, on the reverse strand, counting down.
CCCTTTGATATACCCCTATCTTTCATGCATGTGTATATTTATGTATGTAAATACCTCCTTACTTTTTGGTACTCTAGGCACACCTTGTACTTTACTTATTCAGCCCCACAATCAGTAATTTCCCCAAGGACCTCTGACTAACAGATTCTTTTAACATATTAATGAAAAGAAAAACAAATTCTCCTTTCAATAAAAATGGTATCATCATTTGATAGGTACATTATTTTAAAACTTTCTGTTAATTAAGAACTTTGAAAAATTTGTAAAAGTTAATTTGCACTTGCTGAGACACTATAAAATTTTATTAATCCCATTTTTATTAGACCATAATGATTCAAAATATAAAACATATCTTAGCTTTTAAATCAATTTTAAACAAATTCTAAAGAACTTCTAAAAGAGTGTGAGTAAAATATTTGATTTACCACATTTCAGTTTCTATACAGTTTCTCTTTAATGCATTGACCTCAAAACGTTAACGGATCAGTCAGGATGTGCCAGGTTATGCTGCAGTAACAACAACAACAAAAAAACAAATCCCAGTGGCTTAAACGACAATGGTTCATTCATACTTAGGATCTATATTCACCTTGGGTGAGTAAGAAGCTCTTCTCCTTGGTGTCCCTACTCAAGGCTCCAGGCTGAGCAAGTCTCTACTGTCTGGAATGAGATTTTTCATCTTGATAGCAGGAAGAAAATATGCTTGTGACCAGAACAAGTTATTTCTCATATACCATTAGCCAAAGCTAGTCTCATGATCATGCCCAGCGTCAAAGGTTGCAATCCTGCTGTGTGTCCTGAAAGAAAAGAACTAGAAATACAAACGGACAGCTCTAACTGTCCACTCTTGGGCATGTGTCTACCACTAAGTGATCCAACTCTCTCCAAGCTTTCCAAACTGCAGAGGTAACTCTTTCCTTTATTATACAAATAAGGTTCATTAGCATTCCCATACCACTAGATGGAAAGGAGTTCTATATCTTTCCCCAGTATTTCTAAACCCCGCAAGGGGCCTATATTTTCTTGGTTGTTACATGTGACCTCTTATTATAAGCTGCTTCTTCAACTCCAAAACTACAATCTGCTTTCGAGATTATTCTACCACCAACACAATGGTCTCTGAGAACAGTGTAGCTCAGAGAAGGCTGTTCTGCCCTCATTAATTTATCCTGGGTATAGACACTGTCCATATCCTAATTCTTCACAGTAAACCTATACCTGGGCTAAGGTGATATTAAGGTTTACTGAAGAGCTGTGGCACAAACTTGATAGGAGATAAAATTAGATATCCATCATTTTTAATTACCCATGATCTTTCCAATCAGAAACAATATTAACATGCTACTGTATTTCCCGTCCACATTTCTTCCATAGGTACCTATTTTAATAGTATAGTTTTGGATTCTGCTCTACCTTTTAACATTAAAATATTTTATGCCATTATATAATTTTTAAAAATCTTGCTTTAATAATTGCATAATATTCTATCATATGGAGATTCCACAATCGATTTATTTTCTATAATAGACATATCCCTATGTTGTCAAGTTCTATATTTTTTAATTGGCAACTTAAAAAAATTGAATAAATTTGACTTGTAGCATTGTAAAAGTTTAAGGGGTACAGTGTGTTACTTTGATACATTTATATACTATAATATGATTGTAGATATAGTGATATTTATCACATTACATAGTTATAGTACAATATTATTGTCTATATTTATTATACTGTGCGTTAGATCTCTATGGCTTATTTGCTACCCATTACAAGTTTGTATCCTTAAATACCATTATCCTTATTCCACCCTCCATCCCCTGGTAACCACCATTTTACTCCGTTTTTTACAGGTTTAACTTTTTCAGATTCCACATATATGTGATATCATACAGTGCTTGTCTTTTTCTCTGACTTATCTCCCTCAGCATGATGTGCTCAAGTTTCATCCATGTTGTCACAAATCTTCCTTTCTCATGCTGGAAGAACTAAATAGACATTTCTCCAAAAAGGACATTAAAATGGGCAACAAAAAAAGATGCTCAACACCACTAATCGTCTGGGAAATGCAAATCAAAACCACAATGAGATATCACCTCACACCTGTTAGAATGGCTATCATCAAGAAGACAAGAGACAACAGGTGCTGGTGAGGATGTGGTGAAAAGGGAACCTGCTGTTGATGGGAATGTAAATTTGTCTAACCACTGTGGAAAATAATATGAAGGTTCCTCAAAAAATTAAAAATAGATCTACCATTTTATTATTCACAATAGCCAAGATATGGAAACAACCCAAATGCCAATCAACAGATGAATGGATAGAAATGATGTGGTACATATACACAATGGACTATTATTCAACTTCTATTTTTATAATAAAATAAAGTACTCTGTGACAGATAATTTTGTACATATGTCTTTATACATATCTCTGATTAATCCCATATTATAAATTCCTGGATGAGAAACCACTGAGTCAGAGGATCAACTGTTTTCAGCTCTTAATAATTATTGTTAAATTGTTTATTGAAGAGATTGATTTCAGTTTACGCTTTCACCTGCAGAGTATGTGATCGAATCCTCATCAACATTAAATAATCTTGGGAAAATACTTTTGTTATCTTTTGAACAACACACTAATAAACACTATGAAGAAAAATAAAAATACAGAAACAGGCATGGGTAGATTTTGAACTAACATGTTATCTTATATTACAATTGTAGTACAGTAGAGTATCTATTTGGCTGACAAATATCTATGATTAAAAATTAAACAATACTTTGGTTAGAGTAGACTCAATGTCAAAATAGCAACCTTTGGTTGGAAAGTCCTTGTGATCTCATTACTTGTTCACCAACATACTAGTTTTATAAACCTGCTTTCTCTCATACAAAGCAAGCTTTTTTATGGTTTTATTTGTTTTTAAGGGAAACCATACTTTTATGTAAATAAAAACTCAGAAACGTACCACAAAAGAACATAAGGACAACATAAATAGTAATTTAAAATCTGATAAAAAGTTTGGGATTTGGAAGAATAATAAAGTTCAAGATAATGGAATTTCACTTGTCAGTTTCCTAGAGAAATTTGTTCTTATTAATGAACAAAAACATCAGAATTACATTTTTAAACAGAAGATTTCATATTTTACATTTTCTATAAAGGAGAAGATTTCCATTCTACAATTGCCCTTAAGACAATTGTATCTCTAAAAATTAATAACAAAGATTTACTCTCTATTTATAAGCCTTGGGAACAACTTCAAGTTTCCACTAATGGTTATGATTTATAGGACAAAATTTAAACCAGAAGTGGGAGTGACATATGACTCCCATACATAGTATAGCTTCATAGATTTCTGTGGCTTAGTTATGATGACCTATAACTTGTGTGAAAATCACCTACAAATACACATACACATATATACACACACATAGCTGTTAAAACAAAACTAGACAACATAATTTAACCACAAAATTCACGGCTGCTAAAAACCAAGACAGCTCCAATTATTTAACCACAGAAATACAGAATAATATAACCACTGTATACAGTGCATATAACCAGAAATATTAATTTATTATTCACATCTAGAATAGTGCATATCATAAAAAGATGGTGATATTTCTTATCTTTCCAACCCAGCTATGTGGAAGATTGACATTAACCCCAGACTTGATGGACAATAATTTACTGTAGTTGTATGTGTTTAGCCAGGCTTTCTTTCTGAGATGTGACATTTTTCAAACTTCTTTCAGAAAGTTTGAGACATTACTAATTTTATTAAAATATAACTCAATTAAGAGCAACAACTATACCAAATAAGCTTGTTTTGCCATGAACATTTAATCTTACCTAAGGGGAAATTGTTTATGGAAAAAACACTAAATAAGATAAATGATACCAGAGCTGTGCAGTCTCAGATAGTCTTTGTGTTATTGTTTTGGTGTTTCTGAAACAACTGAATATAGAATGGGGGATGGCTTTCAAGCTGGTCATATTTGGGTTGAACAATAACTAAATAATATCCTCTATCCACGCCCAAGATCACATTTGGCAGTATGCTCTTAATAGATGCTGGTTAAACAAATGACAAAATGGGTGCTATATTAGAAATCTATTGCTGTGGAACAATATTACAACAAACTTAATGGCTTAAAACAACACACATTTATCATGACAGTTTCTGTGGGTCAGGAGCCTGAGCACATTTTTCCTAGGTCATATGCTTCAAGGTCTCAAAGGCTGCCATGAAAGTGTTGACTGGGGCTGTGGTCTCATCTGAAGTTTGACTGGGGAAGGATTGAATGCCACACTCACATAGTTATTGGCAGAGTTCAGTTCCTTGTGGTTGTATAACTCAGGAGTTTATTTCACTGAGGGTGTCAGTTGGAAGCCCTTGTGGGCTAGAGACTGTCTTCATCTCCTAGAGACTGCCCCTATTTCCTTGTTGTGTGCGGTTCCCTAACATGATTATTTACTTCTTCAAAGCCAGCAAGGGATGGAGAGACTCTAGCAAGACGGATGATACAGATTTATGTAGTGTAGTCATGTAACCACATACACAATCCCAACACCATATACCCTGTCATCTTTAGCATAGTCTATTGGTTAGCCGCAAGTGGCAGGTCCTGTCCACACTCGAGAGGAGGGTGTGAATACCATGAGGCAGGGATTATGGGGCCTACCCCCAGAGTCTTTCCATTACAGATGAGTATTCAGATACAAAATGATTACTTTTAATATAAATGCCTCTACCCCTTTCCTAAATGAAATTAGAACGAATATACCTTTTGAATGATGCATTATTGTTTCCTGCATAAAGTGGCCGTGTCCTTTTATTATGAATTTTATATTTTATAATCCACACATTCCACACAACATTGGGTGTATAGAAATTGAGATCGAAGTTCCCAAACTGTGGTTGCCTCTTTAAGGAATGTTTGATGGCGTAACATGAGGAAAGTCAATTATGAACTATGGTATCAATAGTCAAAGTTATGATAATAGTCGTTTGTTTGCTGAGCATCAACTTTATGTCAGGTACTGGGCCAACTACATACATGTGCCGGTCAGGAGAAATGTCACAATTCCTGCTACAGGCTCAGTCCTACAAGGTCCTCCACAGAGGTGGGCATGGGCTGACCACATGACTCTAACCGTCAATCACACTCTGTTGGCCCAGGGTTGTCACAAGCCCAGGGGACCAGTGAGAGTCTTCTCACACCACGCTGGGGCTGACTGGGAAGGGTGGACTGCTTCCTCAGATTGTCCCTGGACTTTTTAGTATCACAAAGGGAATATGGCACTAATGAGGTCTGATGCTTAAAAGATACCATGAAGAGACATGGTAAGCTGGCCATGGAAGCAAAACTTATAAGTAAAATGAGAAATCAGAAACTGAAAGAACAGAACCCAGTACTTGTCAGTTCAACAAGTATTAGCTGAGTGCTTAAAAATGTGCTAGGTACTGCACTGGATGTTAAGAGTTTAAAAATAGGAAAGATGGACAGGTCAGGTCCCAGCTGACACAGAGCTTAATTCTACTAAGGAAGACAAAAATCAAAATCAAAAACAAAGTAACACTACTGATATAATCTGTGAAAGCAACACATATGCCCACCTTGTGACCCAGCAATTCCATATTTAGGTATTCACTCAACCACAGAGAGGAATTCTGACGGACACCAAAAGGCATATACAGTTTCATTTATAAGAGCCATAAACCAGAAACAGCCCAAATGTCCACCAAAAGTAGAATGAATACATGAGCTGTGTTATAATCACACAATGGAATATTACACAGTCAGAAGAAAAGGGAACACATTATTTTAGACACAACTGTGGGTGAAATCTTACAACGTTCTGATAAATGAAAGAAGTCACACACAACAGAGTACATGCGTGTGATTATGATTCCATGAAGTTCAAGGACAGGCAAAAAGAATCGGTGGTTGAGAGAAGTCAGAACGGTGCTTATCTCTGGAAACAGGGAAGGAAGATACTGCAGAGGTTGACTTGAGAAAGACACAGGCAAATCTGGGGTTGTAGTCATGTTCTATTTCTTGATATGGGTGGTGATGACACAGGTATATAGATGTTTAAAAATTCATCAAGCTGTACATTTAAAATCAGTGCACTTCAGTGTATGTTATACTGTAATACAAAAGAAAACAGATGAAAATAATCACTCACTGTGCTTTCTGAAGGAAACAATAGTAGGGCTGAAATGGGGGAACACTGCAGATAAATGACCTGCTTTTAGAGCGGTCTGCGTGGAGGTGCCGTTTCCGCTGAGACCTATGGGATTTGAAGGAGCTTGCCACCAGAATATCAGGTGGGAGAGCCGCCCAGGCAGAGGGCACTGCAAGTGCAAAGGCCCTGAGGTAGGATGCACCAAGCATGAAACACAGCTCAAAACGAATGTGCAGAAAGTGGCCTGAGGTGAGGTGGAGAAGCAGGCAGGGAGGGGGCCACTCAGAGCCTCGGAAGCTGCAGGAAGTTTAGGTTTTGCCATAAGTACACTAGGAAACCATGGGAGGGCAGTAAGTGGGAAAATGAAATGATCTCATTCACAGTTTGAGAAGCCGTCCTTCTGGCTGTAGGGTGCAGCATGGATGGGAGGGCAGGAGTGAAGAATAAAGAGACAAGTGGTGGGAGACAAGAGTCTTGGGGAGGGGGAGGGGAAGTGGCAGATTTGTGATGGAGTCTTGACTTGGCATCAAGTCACTTGCTGGTGTCTGAGTGTGGGATGATGGCTCTGGCTGGATTGGCTGGGTGGCCCAAGGCACCATTTTCTGAAGTGTGGAAGACGAAGGAGAAATGGGTGTGGGGGGCAAGCAAGAAGTAATAAAGCCGTTCTGGACACTTAATTTTGAGACATCTGTGCTCCAAGTGGAGGAGTTGGATACACTGGCCTGGAGCTCAGCTGAGAGCCTTCACCATTAAAATGGTCTGTTCACCTTGGGGATGGATGCGCTCAGCCAGAGCCATGTGTGGTGAGAGGGAGAGAGGAAAGGAGGACCACAGGCAGGGGAGGACAAGTGTGATGATCCCATCTTAACAACGCGAACCTGTGTCATCTGAAAGGGGACCTGAGCAAACCTCATCGTACTCATTCTAAGAGGGTCCTGGGATCTAACTTCCAATTTGAGATATTCCCTCAGTTCTCTGCGTGTAGCCCTACCACTCCCTCCCTCTAAAAATGCTAGGACGAATAAGTCTCTCATTCTTATAATAAAAGAAACCAACTTTTAAAAATGGCCTCATTCCATGCTTACTAAAGTTCACAGATATTAACATGTCCATTTGACAGGTGAAGAGACTTATTCTGGGGTTAAGGAATGTATCCTGTGTCAAACAGCTATTAAATGTCATGACTAGAGCTTGACATCAGGTTCCTTCCAAAGGGTGGGCACCAAACCACAGGAGAAGAGAATGAAGTCAGCATCTGGTTATAGTTTATACCACCAGTTAAGGAGAATGTCTCCCCAAAATGTGAATACAAAAATGACCCTCACATTGACACAGCTGGCACAGCAGAACTCCAGCCTCTCAGGGTGTATGGGCCAAGTTTGCTCCAGTTAGAGGGATCTGGTCATTCCTGGGATTAGAAGGACAGGAGAGTCTTTGAGCTTGGGTGGAAGCAAAGGCAAGGCAAGTTTCAAGGATCGTTGAGAGGAGCTCAGATTGACTTTCCGGCCTAAGGACAAAGTGCAGTGAACAGCAGAGCCCCCATACCAGCCCTCCGCCAAGATGGTTCTGTCGGTCATCCTGGGAAGATGTCTCTCCCACCCCTTGCTGGGGACAAAATGGTGACTCATCCCAGAATCCTACCCATGCCCGCTCTAGATCATTTTATGTAAATCCGTATGATAAATAATACCCATTTCCTCTTGTGGTGTATCCAGTAATAATTATCCAATTCTTCTGTGATTGTCACCAATTTCGGAGTTAAAGAACTCTGAGGGCTGTTTGATCAACACCTGAATCAAGGGTGGTATCATCAGTGTTTGAGACTCAGAGTGGGAAAAAATCCAATAAGAAAGTCCCTAAAACATGTTCTTTCTAAACGAGGCTCAGTGCTGGCAAGTACACTGAATTACACACACACACACACAAACACACACATACACACACACACACACACACAAGCATGTGTGTGCATTATGTGGTACTCTTTTTAGTAATTATGGTACGTGGTTGGTTCCATTTTGTGAATTATGCCATCCATTTTGATTAAGGCTTATGCATCTGTACAGCAAGATTTATGGGTGGTTTTCCTTGATGATGTCTGTGACACCCAATTTACATGAACGTTTTTCTGCGTATTTTGAATTCTAAGAAAATCAGAACAAGAAAGTAGGTGCATCAAGACTTCCTTTTTTTTCCAGAACACGTCACCTCTTTCCCATGTCACTACTATTTCTCTTCCCCTTTCCAACAGTACAGGATCATCCTTTTCTTCAAACTGCGCCCTCCCTTTTCTGCCTAAACCCATTGAATTAGTTTCCTGAGGTTGTCATAACAAAATACCACAAACCGGGTGGCTCAAAACAACATAACTTTATTCTCTCACACTTCTAGACACCAGAAGTCCAAAACCAAGGTGTCAGCAGGGCCGAGCACCCTCTGAGACTCTGGGTAGGATCCTTCCTTGCCTCTTTCAGCTTCTGGTTTGATGACACTCCCAGGTGTTCCTTATCTTGCAGCTGCATCACTCCAATCTCTGCCTCTGTCCTCACACGGAGTTTTCCCTGTATGTCTGTGTCCAAGTTTTCCTCTTCTTATAAGGACACAAGTCATGTTTGGATCAGGGCCCACCTTAGTGACCTCGTCTTAACTTCATTACATCTGTGAAGACCTTATTTCCAAATAAGGTCATATTCACATAAACCAGGCATTAGGACTGCAACATATCTTTTGGTGGGGATACAATTCAACAATTCAACCCATAATACCCTATGTCACTTATGCTTAGTTGTAGTATGAGTTCAAATATCCCCACAAATATGGCTTAAAATTTCTTTAACAATACATATATTGAAGTTTTAATTAATTACAAAAATTATCTTTTCAAAATAAAATGTCACTATTTTGAGGAAACCTCTGCATTAACATGCATGTTTACTACGTACACACATGGTTTCTCTCTCTCTCTCTCCTCTCTCATTTACTTCTTTTCTTAGGGATTTAATAACAAATTATAATACACATTTTGAATGATCATACATATGCATTCAAGAATAAATTTTATTCCAGTTTTGCTCTTTTCCATTTGAAATAAAACAAATAGACTAAAATGCCTGGCCAATGAAATCAGCCTCCTGCGTTGACCCCTTCACATTTCCCATATGTTATGGCCCTCCTTTCAGCCCTAAAAACTGTACGACCAAAACTTTGTAGGATTCAATATTCTGTTGACAGAATGGTGTATCAGTTAAAAGAATGGACTTGGAGGCCAAGAGAAGAGGTTAGGGTCAGGCTGTCACTGACTCGTGGTATGTTTTGAGCTCCATTACTCAGCCACCATCAAGGGGTGGTTGTGAAGGTGAATGAGATGATACAGGGAAAGTGCTCAGCTCAGGGCCCGGCAGCTAATAGATGCTCATTTAATGTTAGTGGGCTATTAAGCAGCATATATATAATATGCCCATTGATTTCTGGTTGTAGCTTTGAAAATACTATGTATAAAAGTTATAGAAGGAATTCTGTAATTACTTTAAAAAATTTTTTTAAACGTGTTTTCAGTTTTGAGTAGGAAACAGGAGATTGTATTTAAAGGTTTTCTGGAAATTAGAAAGTTTGATTTCATTTTGTTTCATTTTATAATTCCTCAGACATTGTAGACATTGTTTTGGGTGAGATGGTCTAGTATATGAGCCTTCCTAGTGAGAGGAAAAACATCTACCTGTCATATAAATCTCACTAGCAAGAGACTAACTTTTGCTCAGAAAGAGTCCAGGATTTGGAGGCAAACAGACGTGAATTTGCTCATGACATTGGGCAATCATGGAGCACTTCTGAGCCTCAGTGTCTTCATCTTGAAACTGGAATTGCTAAGAGCAGAGAAGACTGGAGCTTAAATGCTATGACTCAGATTTTCAAAAAAGAGAGTGTTCCTTATTTTCCATAACTGATCTCATTCTGTTTTGGAGCTTCCCTATTCCCCCATGAAAGGGGAAGAAGAAAACTCACACTGGTCAGTATGAGTATCTTAGTCTCTTCTGGTTTAAAATATTCCCTTTCAGATTAAGTCAGTCACCTCTGAGTAAGTGGTCAGTCTTTTGAGGCTTTGAGTTCAATTTAGGATTTCTCCTGGGGCTGATCAGGATCCTTGTTGGACATCATCCAGGTATCAGTGTGGACATGGTGGGTGCTGGACCCACTTTAGGTCCTTGGGCTGCCCCCTGGGCTCTCTCTGGCCCATGAAAGAAGCCTGACACAGAAATACACTTATCATATGTTTCTATTTATATGAAATGCTCGAAGTAGGTGAGTCTGTAGAAGGAAAGTAAATTAGTGGTTGACAGCGCTCAACAGAGAAGGGAAATGGGGAGTGAGTACTAATGGATAATGGATATGGGCTTTCTTTTGGGGGTGATGGAAATGTTTTAGAATTAGATAGTAGTGGCAGTCTCACAACTTCATGAATATACTAAACACCACTGAACTGTATACTTTAAAAAGGTGAATTTTTCATGTGTGAATTACATCTCAATTTTTAAAATTCATTCATGGTCAGAATTATACTTGATGTAGTTTACTGTTATTAGTTCCTGTGTGCATATTTCATTACAGCTGGAATTCACTTTCTATGGAAAAGAATTGCACAAATATGTGTGGGTTTATTTCTGGGTTTTTCTATTCTGGTACATAGATGTATATGCCTGTTCTCACTGTCTTGATACCACACCGTCTTGATTACTGGAGCTATATAGTAAGCCTTACCATCAAGCACTCATTCTTCCCACTATTTTTCTCTGTTAAGGTCCTTTTAGCTATTGTAGGGCCTATGACTTTTCATATAAGTTTTAGAATAAGCTTGTCTACATCTACAAAAAGCTTGCTGGATTTTGATAGAAGTAACATTAAATCTAAGATCAGTTTGAGAAGAATTGACATCTTTAATACACATTGCATCTTCTAATCCATGGACACATTATGTATCTCCATTAATTCAGGTATTTTTTGATTTCTTTTATCATCAGTTTGTAATTTTCATCATGCAGACCCTATGCATGATTTGTCAAGTTTATACCTGAGTATTGCATTTTCTTGGACACAATTGTAAATGGCACTGTGTTTTTAATCTCTGTTTCCACAAGTCCTTTTTTAGAATATAGAATATGTAATTAATTTCTGTATGTCAATTATGTATCCTACAGCCTTTCTTAATTCACTCCTTATGTTTAAGAGGTTTGTTTTTCTTTCTTCTTTTATAGATTCCTTGAGCTTTTCTATGTAGACAGTCACGTCATTTGCAAATAGGGACAGTTTTATTTCTTCCTTTCCAATCTGCATGCCTTTTAAAAATGTTCTTGCCTTATTGCAATGGCAAGAACTTCTAGTACTCTGTTGAATAAGAGCAGAGTGGTGAGTGCAGACATCTTTGCTGGGAACATCCTTCTTTCTACTCTTAGATAAAAAGCACTCAGTCTTTCACCATTAAATATGATGTTATGCATGAACCATTTTTAATCACATTTGGGCAGCACCATGTTGGCCCCATGCTATGCTGAATATCAGGCTTTCTTGGGAGACTGATATTTTTCTGAGTTATGCCCTGGGAAGCAGAAACAAGGCTTCTTCCTTAGAGAAATAACCTCAGATCTTTCTGTTTGTTTCAAACACCATGTCCTTGCCATATGTCTCCATCCTAAGAAATTGAAGGAGATGGGCTCACCTGCCATTTATTTCCTCTCTCCTCTTAGTTCCACACAGAGGGACCAGAGGTCTTCCTTCCTTCCTGGAAGCTATCAGGAATGAAGCTTCCTTTACAACACATCTTTCTGATTACTCTAGGGCAAAGTGTGGTATGTGGACTCCTGAGGGTTCTGAGACCCTTTCTGTGGGTCCATGAAACATAAAACTATTGTAATAAATATTAAGACATTATTTGCCTTTTAAAAATGTATTGAAGTATGGTACTGGCACAAAAACAGAAATATAGATCAATGGTACAAGATAGAATGCCCAGAGATAAACCCACACACATATGGGCACCTAATTTATGACAAAGGAGGCAAGAACATACAATGGAGAAAAGACAGCCTCTTCAATAAGTGGTGCTGGGAAAACTGGACAGCTACATGTAAAAGAATGAAATTAGAGCACTACCTAACACCATACACAAAAATAAACTCCAAATGGATTAAAGACTTAAATGTAAGACCAGACACTATGAAACCCTTAGAGGAAAACAAAGGAAAAACACTCTGACATAAACCACAGCAAGATCTTTTTTGACTCACTTCCTAGGGTAACAGAAATAAAAATAAACAAATGGGACTTAATGAAACTTAAAAGCTTTTGCACAGCAAAGGAAACCATCAACAAGACAAAAAGATAACCCCCAGAATGGGAGAAAATATTTGCATGTGAAACAACAGACAAAAGATTAATCTCCAAAATATACAAAACAGCACATGGAGCTCAATATCAAAAACACAAACAATCCAATTAAAAAATGGGCAGAAGAGCTTCCCTGGTGGCGCAGTTGTTGAGAGTCCGCCTGCCGATGCAGGGGACACGGGTTCGTGCCCTGGTCCCGGAGGATCCCATGTGTCCTGGAGCGGCTGGGCTTGTGAGCCATGGCTGCTGAGCCTGTGCGCCCGGAGCCTGTGCTCCACAGAGGGAGAGGCCACAACAGTGAGAGGCCCGCGTACAGCAAAAAAAAAAAAAAAAGACATACAGATTGCCAAGAGGCACATGAAAAGATGCTCAACATCACTAATTATTAGAGAAATGCAAATCAAAACTACAATGAGGTATCACCTCACTTTGGTCAGAATGGCCATTATCAAAAAATCTAGAAACAATAAATGCTGGAAAGGGTGTGGTGAAAAGGGAACCCTCCTGCACTGTTGGTGGGAATGTAATTTGATACAACCACTATGGAAAACAGTATGGAAGTTCCTTAAAAAACTAAAAATAGAACTACCATAAGACCCAGCAATCCCACTACTGGGCATATACCCTGAGAAAACCATAATTCAAAGAGAGACATGTACCACAATGTTCATTGCAGCACTATTTACAATAGCCAGGACATGGAACCAACCTAAACGTCCATTGACAGATGAATGGATAAAGAAGATGTGGCACATACATACAGTGGAATATTACTCAGCTATAAAAAGAAATGAAATTGAGTGATTTGTAGTGAGGTGGATGGACCTAGAGTCTGTCATACAGAGTGAAGTTAGAAAGAGAAAAACAAATACCGTGTTCTAACACATGTATATGGAATCTAAAAAAAAAAAAAATGGTACTGATGAACCTAGTTTCAGGGCAGGAATAAAGAGATAGACATAGAAAGTGGGCTTGATGACATGGGGTGGGAAGGCAAGACTGGGGTGAAGTGAGAGTAGCATTGACATATATACTACTGAATGTAAAATAGTTGGCTGGTGGGAAGCAGGAGCATAGCACAGGGAGATCAGCTTGGTGCTTTGCGATGACTTAGAGGGGTGGGATAGGAAGGGTGGGAGGGAGGCTCAAGAGGGAGGGATATGGGGACAAGTGTATGCATATGGCTGATTCACCTTGTTGTGAAACAGAAACTAACACGGTATTGTGAAGCAATTATACTCCAGTAAAGATCTATTTAAAAAAATGTATTGACATTTTCATTAATGTTGCAAAAACCGCCCTGGATAAGATTGCTAGCATTTTAGCAAAAATCAAGTCAATGGCACCGAACACTGTTAGTATTCATCGTGTTTTTCACTGTCACCGACTCACACTAAAAAAAATGTCAATTTAACTAAAGAATATCCTTGATGAAGCAATAAAAAGTATTAACGCTATTAAATCTCAACCCTTGAGTACACATGTTTTTAATATTTTATGGAACAGACAGGAAGTATGCAGAAAGCACTGCTGCTACTTACTGGACCACAGTGGTTTCCCCAGGGAGCAGCATCACATTGTGAACATTTTGAACTGGTCTCTTTTTCCTTGGAACATCACTTTTACTTGAAAGAATGATTGTATAGCTATTCAGACCTGGGCATTTGGACAACATTTTCTCGAAAATGAACAAAGTGAGCCTCTCACTTCATGAACACGTGAGAGCATTTGTTGCCAATGATAAAATCTGAGCTTTCAAGTGAAAATTAGAATTTTAGAAATCTTATATCCGCCACTGTGAACTGGCTTCCCAATACTTAAAGACATTTCTGATGCAGTGGGTACTGATATTAACAAATGTGATTTTTAAAATATTGAGTAATGAAATATGTCAACATTTGGAAGATCTGCATAACTTAGTGAATTCATATTTTCCAAAAGACCAATGCATGATGTTGAAAAAGCATTCATGAGTAAAGATCTATTCAGAGTGCAAGATTAATCAATTGATTTTACCATAACAGAGAACGAAGATTTACTGATATGGTCTCAGATCCCATGCTGCAACTAAACTTTAAGAAACTGCCACTTGTTGGGTTCTGGTGTAGTATCAAAGAAAAATTCCACAATAACCTGGGATGGTTATGATAATACACGCTTGCTTTTTTGAGCTACATATGTGTGTAAAGTTGGATTTTCTTTATATCCTTCAACCAAAACAATGGATTGAAACCGAAGTAGATATGAAAATACAACTGTCTCATTAAACTAGACATTAACGAGATTTGCAAAAATTTTTTTTTATTTTTTTGGCGGTATGCGGGCCTCTCACTGTTGTGGTCTCCCCCATTGCGGAGCACAGGCTCCGGACGCGCAGGCTCAGCGGCCATGGCTCACGGACCCAGCCGCTCCGTGGCATGTGGGATCTTCCTGGACTGGGGCACGAACCCGTGTCCCCTGCATTGGCAGGTGGACTCTCAACCACTGCGCCACCAGGGAAGCCCTGCAAAAATGTTTTTTAAAAGTCACTTTTTTGTTTTAGACAATATAATTATTTTCATAAAATATTTACTTTAATAACATGTAATGGGTTTAATATTATTATTTTTAAATGAATTAATAAACATTTGAAAAACATCTTAATTTTAATTTACAAATATGATAACTATTAATAGAGCTGACCTTAACAAACAAAAACTCTTTGTGGGGGGTTACACTCATTTGTCATAGTGCAAGGGGTCCTGAGACCAAAACGTTCCAGGACCTACTGGTCATTCCGGCAAGTTTTCTTATTTCTATTAAAGGGAAATTTTGGGTATTTATCGAATTCTTTTTTCTCCCTACAAACCCAGCTTTCAAGATTGTTGTCTTATCTGAGCTGAACGAATCTAGTTTACTCCACCTACCTTTACCTAAAGCAATAAATTGCCTCTGATTCAATCTGGGGGGAGCCACTGGGCAAAGTAATTTGCCAAGAATAAAAAAAAAATACATTGGTTTACCATACCAAAAATATTACCCTGGTTACGTGAGTATTATATGGGATTTGTATGTTTGGTAACTGGCAGAGTACCTGGCAGGGAGCAGCTGCTCCATTCTTATGGTTCCACTCTCCAGCCATCTTTTTCTAAGCAAGATACAGATATAAATCCAACCAAGCAAAATAGTATTGAGATTTTCCCAGAGCACAAACTACTCTAGGCACTAAAAGTGACATTTCTTAAATCACCACTCAAAAAGTATTTATTAAGTAATTGAAATTGTACAAAATACTTAGCTAGTGAGGAGCTAGCCAGGAACACAAAGACCATTAGAACACAAACACTATTTTATATGCTACGGAACAATGGTTTTCAATCTTGTTTATACATTGGAAACATTTAGGGAGTGTTTAAAAGGTACCAGTACCTGGGCTCCACTCCAAGAAATTCTGATTTAAATAGCCTAGGTTGTGATCTGGACATCAACATTCTTTAAAATTCCCCACTGGATTGTAATGGGCAGCCAAGATGGAGAACCGTGGACTCAAACTTTAGGGTCTCAAGTAGACACACCTGTACCTATTCATCTGTTCATTTATTTAATGGATATTTATTGAGCACCTACCCACTATGTTCCAGGTACCCCTCAAGGTCCTGGGGATATAGTAGTAAACAAAACAAGGCATCTGCTCCCAAGAGGTTAACGTTCTAGTAGAGGAAAGACAGAAGCTACATACATAAACACATAAATACGTGTCATCGGTGATACAAGCTCTGAAGAGAAGTAAAGCAAGGTAAGGGACTAAAGAACGAGTGTATGCGTGAGGGTGCTTTTTAAGATAGGGCCACTGGTAAGTCCTCTCTGACAAAATGGCCTGAAGACACAGAGAACTGAAGGAAGTGAGGAAGAGAGCCATGCAGCTATGTGAGCAGGGCCACGCCAGGCAGAGGGAGAGTGAGCTCTGAGCTCTGAGGCGGGAGCACGCTTGGCATGTCCTAGGAGCGAGAAGGAGGCAATGGCTGGAGTGGAGGTCAGAGCAAAGCAGAGGAGATGGGCTGAGAGGCACCTTGGTAAGGACTTTGCCTTTCATTCCAAGTGAGATCCTAGGGCACTGGCAAGTTCTTTTTCTTTCTTTTTTTTTTTAATCCGAAATTAAGGCATATTTATTTACTGTTTTTAAAGCTAAATATTTATTTTTAAAAATTCTTTATTGGAGTATAGTTGATTTTCAATGTTGTGTTAGTATCTGCTGTACAGCAAAGTGAGTCAGTTATACATATATATATATCCACTCTTTTTTAGATTCTTTTCCCATATAGACCATTACAGGGTATTGAGTAGAGTTCCCTGTGCTATACAGTAGGTCCTTATTAGTTATCTATTTTATATCTAGTAGTGTGTATATGTCAATCCCAGTCTCCCAATTTATCCCTTCCCCCTTTTCCCCCCAGTAACCACAAGTGTGTTTTCTACATTTGTGACTCAACTTCTGTTTCTGAGCAGAGCAGGGACAGTCTCTGGCATAAGCTTTAAAAGATC
This sequence comes from Tursiops truncatus, assembly GCF_011762595.2. Lineage (NCBI taxonomy): Eukaryota > Metazoa > Chordata > Mammalia > Artiodactyla > Delphinidae > Tursiops > Tursiops truncatus. The sequence goes on along the minus strand of NC_047037.1, from coordinate 134,238,510 downwards.
ACATGGAAAGAGATTGTAGGAAGCATCAGGCGAGTGTGGGAGGATGGAAGCAGGGTGACCATTGCAGCATCCAGGGGACATATGATGGGACTTGGGCCAAGGTGGGCATATTGGAGGTGGAGGGAAGTGGTTTTATCCAAGATGTACTGTAGAGGGGAAGCTGGCAGAATTGGACTTTGGAGGGAGAGGTAGTGGGGAGTCAAGGATGACACCAGGGCTTACTGCCAGGTAAATAGACAAGAATTTTCTCCAATTTATGAACGAGAAACTGAGACCAAAAGGAAGACAAGTTGAATAATGCAAGAGCGTTAACTACTTACCACCTGCCAGTTCTTTAGGCTCCAGATCCAGTCCTTCTATTTTGTTAGATTGTGAGGCCACAGTGATGTATAAGAGCAAATCCCACTTTCTTGAAGTTTGTAATCTAGCAGTGGAGTCAGAATCTAGAGATAAATAATGTTTTAAGGGACTTAGTGGCAACTGCCATGTGCTAAGTGCTATGTGAGTGGGAGAAGCCACAGTGCTTTTTGAGATCTGAGTACAGAGTGAGCATGGCATGGTGACCTGGGAGAGCTGGGATAAGAAGAATATAGAGAAAAGAAGTTTTCAATGAAAACCATTATTGCTACTAGAGTAAAGGCAAGGAGACTGATACAGGTACATATCATTTCCAGACATCAAAGTATAAACCTATTTGGTTAGACCAGAGGGTTTGAGTGGGGGGCTGGGGTGTGGAAGGGGGAGGCTGGAAAATCAAGGAGTTAAACATGGGATTGAAAAGATGATCTAGAACCATATTAGAGGAGACATTAAATGCTTACCTAATAGTGAGTGAGCCCATAGCCTCTTAATAGAGATAATAGAGATTAGAAAAATATTAATGTGATTTCAAGGGGATGATTAAGCTTATTAGGAAAGCAATAATAAAATCTTCACTAAAAGCAGGTCAAGAATATACTTCTAGTTTAATAACAAGCTGGACTAATCAGTTAGTCCTTAGAAGATGTTTCATAATTGGGGGAGCCTTTGAACTTGATGGGTAATTATTGTCAATAAAAACAGAGATCACTTTGAAATAATTAGACATTAAAATAAGGTGTAAAACAGTTGAGTGGCTTCCATTTGTACAAAACAACAAAACAGCTTCAGGCCAAATGTGTGCCTGACTCAGGAGAGGCTGGAAGCAGAGCTGTGTTTAACCACTCTGAAAACTCTAGAACATTTTCATTTGTTTCTGGGGTGTGGCCAAGAGACAGCAACTGGGAAAATATTCGTATTGCAAAACTCCCTCCATAATGCCTAACTGGTTTGGGGAGCTTGGAGGGTGTGTACTCAGTATGAACTGGGGGTATTTAGTTAGGTCTTCAATCCATCACAGTATCAAGTAGGATATTGTGCAAAGAGGATGAGCCAGGAGAATGGTCTCGGTATTTTAGTGTGGTTTTTGTCCCAAAAAGGAAACATGTTTTTAAATTAAAATTGTGGACTCTTTGAGAAAACTGTGGCCATACTGAGTATGTTTAAAAGAGAAAAAAATATTAAACTGATCTTCTTTGGCCTTTTAAAATACATCAACCCACTTGATATCTCTTCTGCTTTAGTGGAATGTTTGGTCAAAGTGATTAAGTTTTTGAACTGAAGGATCTTTAGCTGTTTAGAAGTGCTCAGAGACAAAAAAGATGAATTTCAATGGGGTAAAGGGGAGGTAGAAAGTGAAAAAGAAGAACTGGTCCAACAATTTTAACAACTGAGTAATATTATTATATGTTAAATGTGAGTACATCTTCAGTTTTCCATGGAAGTTCTTGGAATTCTGAAAAAACAACCTGAAATTATATAGGTAAGTTGTGGAAACATCAGAAAAACAGAACAAAACAAAACAAAAACAGAAACAGAAAAGAGGAAAAAAGATTACCTTTGAATGAAATAAACATGAGACACCACAGAAATATATAGATATGGGTATATGAGACAAAATTAGGGACCAAAGTGGATTACATATTTCTTGTGAATCCTACCTCTGTGGGTAAAAGGGAAGATAAGGTCCAACCATGATGAGTGGGAAAGCGAGTGGATTACTTTGCTGCTCGCCTCCGTGTATGTGGCACAGCCTTTCAGGATGGTTTGGAGAAAGAGAAAGCGATCAATGTGCTTCTCCTCTGCAAAGCCATTCCATCTGGGGATGGGCAGGGGAAAATGGACTAAATTGCAGGCTTGATGGAGGAGGATGTATAAGCAGGAAGGGGACGGAGATGCAGAGTCATCCCACCCATCTTATGGAAGTTCCAGAACCTGGAAAGATTGTTGGATATGGAAGAGGATCTTGTTTCCAAACCAAATCTGTCACTTACTTGTGATATGACCATGTGCAAATTACTAAATCTCCCTTTTCCTTTAGCTACAATCCCCTTATGCGATGACTACCTCACACTATGTGTGTATGTGTTTTGTCTTGCTTTTTTTATTTTATTGGCAATAAACATGCAAGAGTTTTAAGTAAGAGAGTGTGAATTAATCCTATTGAAAATCAAAGCAGTACCCAAGTGGGAGGTACTGTTGTCATTATTTTTATTGGTGGTTTTGGTGGGTAGAAGTGAGGGTTTACCATATGATCCCTAGGACTGGTTTGACACTGGCTGGCAGGGCTCTTCTCTTTCGTCACGCCCACACCTTAGCAGTGGTTGTGAAAGGGAAAATAGGTTGTTTTCTAATTTTTATTGTGAAAGGCAAGAGGCTAAAAGACACCAGGGAAATGAAAAGCTGTGAGAAAAATTTTTAGGTGAGTTTCAAATTGTCTGGCTTTCTGATCTGCTTGTTGGGATGTAAAATTATTTTGTTTAGGTCCAGTGAAGAAAACAGTCTACTTCTAAGTCTCAACCCCAAATTTCTGTTAGCCTTCGTGTTCTTAAAACTCATTGTGTTGTAATAATAGAAGAAAATGCATAATGTTTCCTTGCATTCATAACAGAATAAAATGATGACTTTACTTAAATTCCATGTAAGTGATTTTGCTTTGACACAAGGAATAATTTTTTGGTGTTTTGGTTGAAGACCCTACAATAGGTTCCTAAGAAAGTTGGCTTATCTGTCCAGGACATATTTAAAAATAGGGCAAATTCCTGCCTAACTTTAAGAAGGCAAATTCGATTTCACTTATGCTAGTTTATTATATTTGGCCTGTTGATAAGTGTAATCAACTTTTTTCTGACATAAGTGGCGCATCATTAAATTGTATCCTCACTAGAACGTAACCAGATTTAGACTACAACACAGTCTAAGGGTACAGTTCATATATGGTATGGTGGAATACACAGGTCACACAAAACCAGACCTCATGTACTGTGGTTGAAGGATGAAATTCAGCCTGCTCTCCACTTGCCAGCATTTGTCAAAAAATGCATTTGCACAAAGGCATCAAGCAGGCTCATATCTTCCCCAGAAGCTTCCACAGATTGACACAACTATCTCAAGTTTTGTATCATAATTCCTATTCTTTATCATAACCCATAGTAGTAAAACAATAATTTTGGTCATAATCCATCTTTCTCTCTATTAAAAGGCATTACTTGATTTATACTCTGAAGAAGTAATTGGTCATGAGTGATACCAACTTATTCAAAAAATTGTAATTATTCTCTTGGAATTGTTTATCCGTTTTATAATAGTAACTGTGATAGTTAATTTTATATTTTAACTTGAAGTGTGTTTTTGGATGAGATTAGCATTTAAATCGGTGAAGAAAAAAGAGATCACTCTCTAAAATGTGGGTGGGCCTTGTACAATCAGTTGAAGGTTTAAATAGGATAAAAAGACCAGCCTCTCTGAGCAAGCAGAAATTCTTGAGACCACCTTCAGACTTCATTTAATTATCAACTCTCCTGAATCTCTAGTCTGCTGGCCTTAAGACTGGAACCTGGGACACCAGGGCTTTCTGAAAGCATGATAGTCTCTGGTCACAGTGAGAATATCTGGACTTCTAAGATTGTGTCATCTCTGATACCCACTGTGTGTCCTGGGGTGGCCCACTCACCTTTCCTGGGGTTATCACCTGTAGAGTGGGATGAATAGCACCACCTGCCGTCTCAGTGATGAGTTGTGATCATTTACTAGATAAAGTTTGTAAAGTGTTTTTGAAGATGAGAAGAGTACACCACGCTGTTTTATTGTTATATCTCATACTTGATCATATTTTTCCTAAAAGATCTCCACAAGGATTGGTGCACGCTTTGAGTTTTAGTGGCTGGTTTCTGTGATAGATTTTATATCTCAATAAAAAGGTTGTATAATGTTTTGATTGTTTGGGGTGATTTTCCTAGACATCTAAGACATAATTTCTAAAACCTCTAAACCAGTTTCTTTTTGTTTCTCTTATATAAGCCAGGACACCACCCCTCCTTCAAGGATGCGATACACTAACCCACAGAGCCTCTTGGACCAACTGAAGGTAAAGGATGGCTGGCTCTTCACTCTTCTATCTATTGCAGGAGATAATCTTTGATTCAAAATGATAGATCTATTATTAGCTTGAGAAATCTTCAGTTTTTGCTAAATTATGAAGTATCTTCTTCCTCGTTTCAGAACCTAAGGCATAACAGAGAATCAGTGTGTTACTCAACATAAAAGGGCATAAATTCAAGACATTTACACACATAAATCAAAATTATTCATTTTCCCAAATATTGTTTAACAATCTGCATATGTATGTGGCAACCTTTGTTTCCCAGATGTATATTGTCTTGCATTTTTCTTTCAATGTGTGCCAGTAAAAAGAAGAGGGAGCTGAAAGAATCCTCCTCTTTATAATGACGAAGATGGGAGGGTTATGAAAATATTTGCAAACCATTCCCAGTTCTCACATTCCCAGGGGCAAAAAGCAACGAAACTTTGGATCAGACAGTTCCACAGAGGCTGCCTAATTCTGAGCATTAACCAGAGTCCAACCCACACCTCAACTGCCCCCTCGTGTTCCACCTATTTTTCTCTTTCTGCCACTATCAGTTAAAATTCTTTGTGTTCCTGACATTGAAAAATGTGTCAAAAGAAAAGCTTACTAGGGTCAACATGCAAACATTAATTAAAATATTAATCATAAAGTCATGCCTCTAGACCTTGATATAGCTTCAGGTGAAAATAGAATGTCATCTGTGAGAAGTTGTTCCTAGGTTGAATCATTTTTAAATGACACTAATTACACATCAGCTTAGCTGTCACCAAAGATTGGTTCCACTTAAATTGGAAAATGCAGAAGGCATAATGTTAGATTTCTAAAGGACAGAATTGAGAAGGAAAGTTACTCTGGTAGATGATAGAATTGGGATTCTAGAATATCTCAACTGGCCATGATGATAGGCTAAAACCAATGATGAAATCTACCAGGGATAACACGGAAAGTCAGCACTGAGGTTCAGAAAATCAACCACAAAGATACAAAATGGAGAGACCTACTTAAACTGAACTTCCTTGGGAAAAGTGTTGACTGCAAACTCAGTTCAGGTTGATGTGACTGGGTTGACAAAAAAGCTAATGCCTCACAGATTACATTATAAGCTTTATAGTATTCATATCAGCAGATTTAATGATATAATTCATTCACCTGTTTTTTTCATTCAACAGTCATGCAATATGTAGGGAATGGTAAATGTCCAGTTTAAAGAACACAGCCACTATGCAGCTTACTATGATGATGCTGTTGTAGGAATTCAGGATCTGTATTCCAAATTTTCACTTTTTTTTCCAGGAAGATCTTGAAATTTGGATTGTAATATAAAAAAATTCCAGTTTCCAAATATCCTGAATTTAAAAAAAAATAGGCTGTATCTAGCTGATGGGCTTCTCATTTTTATTTCTGTGTTAGACATATTGTCTGGATCTTAGGAGAAAGATGTGGACTGGTGATAGATGTTTAGCTTTTGTAATTTTTTAAGTCATCTTATCAGTGACAGTTCAATCAATGGAAGTGAATGAAATCACCAAGGAGTGTATCTAGAGAAGGAAATTAAAGCCTTATGCCTGTTTTGTTTTGGGCTAACTATATATTTTTTAGAAGTGATTTTAATTTATCTACAGATTTTCCTTGAATTACAATGGGGTTATGTCCTGATAAACTCATCATATGTTGAAAATATTATGTCGAAAGTGCATTTAGTACACTTAACCTACCAAACATCATAGCTTAGCCTAGCCTACATTAAATGTCCTACAGTTGGGCAAAATCATCTAACACAAATCCTATTTTACAATCAAGTGTTGAATATATCATATAATTTAATGAATACTGTACTGAAAGTGAAAAACAGAATGGCTGTATGGGTACAGAATGGTTGTAAGTGTATTGGTTGCTTACCCATGTGATTACGTGGCTGACTGGGAGCTGTGGCTTGCTGCTGATGCCCAGAATCACAAGGGAGTATCCTACCACACATTGTTAGCCTGGGAAAAGATAAACACTCAAAATTTAAAGAATGGTTTCTACTGAATGCATATTGCTTTCACAACACTCTAAAGTTGCAAAATCATAACTTGAAACATCATAAGTCAGGGACTGTCTGTATTGGCTTTGTAGCTACACCGCTTTGCATTAATTTTCAGTTGTTGCTCTAAGGACTGCTGTACACATTCTTAAATTTTAACAGTCCACTTAGAATTAATATCATACCACTTCATGTAAAATACACAAACTTAGCACTTATGTAGGTCCATGTATCTTATACTTTTTGCCATAGTTGTCATAAATATTACCTACATGCTTTATAAATCTCATAATACAAAGTTGTAATTGTTTGTTTTAAATAGCCTTTTTTATTTAACCACATATTTACTATTTCTAGTGTTCTTCATTCTTTTCAAAAGAGGAAATTTATACCTAGTATCAATTCCCTCAGTCTGAAGAGCTCCTTAAAGCATATCTTGTAGTACAGATTGCTGGCAATAAATTCTCTTAATTTTTATTTAATTAAAAATGGCTTTAGTTTGCTTTCATTCTTGAAGATTCTTTTCATTAGATATAGAATTCTAACTTGAAAGTTTTTTTTTTTCCAATCATTTCAACAAATTGATCCATTGCCTTCTGGCTTCCATAGTTTCTGATGAGAAGTTAGCAGTCATTTATAATGTTGTTTCACTACATACAATGTGTCATTTTTCCCTGGCTGCTTTAAGAACTTTTTGTAATCTTTGATTTTCTTTAAATTAACCTTTATGGGCCTTGCTATGATTTTGGGGGGATCTTGATTGAGTTTGCTGATCTTCTTGAATCTGGAATTGTCTCACCAAATTTGGGAAATTTTCAGGTATTTCTACTTCAAATATTTCTTATGCCCTATTCTTTCTAGGACTCAAATTACATGTATATTTGGACTTCTGATATTGTCCCACAGGCCAATCTTTTTTCCTCCTGTTCTTCAGACTTTATAACTGTATCGATCTATCTTCAACATCATTGGCTTTTTCTTGTGTCATCTCCTAGTTGTTAAACCCATCCAGTTAATTTTTTTCTCAGGTATTGGAGTTTTCAGTTCTACTTTGTTATTATTTACAGTTTCTATTTAGCACTTTTTCATTTATTCCACATACATTTTCTTCATATTTTGGATCATAGTTATGATATTTACTCTAAAATCCTTGTCTGCTAATCCCAATGTCTGGGTCATTTTGAGGCCAAATTCTATTAAGTCTTTTATCTTGGGTTTCTGTTATGTTTTCTTGTTTCTTTGTATGTTTAGTAAGTTTGCCTTGTATGTCTAGTAATACTGGACATTGTGAAAAATATGTTTCAGAGACACTGGATTCTGTTATATTCCTCCAAAGATTATTGATTCTTTTGCTATAAGTGGAAGTTAATTTGGTTAGAACTGAATTTCAATTCTGTCATCCCTGTGTTGGGCAGCAGCTGAAATCTATGTTTACTTCCTTTAGCCTCAGCTGAACTGCTTGGAGTCTGCCCTGTACATGCATATTTCAAGGATCATTCAGAGATGTAGACAGAATTTATACACAAAATCTTGTATATAATTCTCTGGCTGTCTCCTATCTTGTTTGGTCTCCCCAAAATGTGTATTCAGGCTCTTCAAGCCTCTAAAACTATTACTTTTTTATCCAAGTTTTAATTGGCAGACTGGGACCTTGTATCTGGCACAAACAAACAACAAAACAACTGCAAGAAGCAGAAGACTTATCAGTGCTATTTCCTTCTTCCAAATATCCACTGTCTCCCAGTCTCTGCCTTCTTTTTGTGTCTTTCCAATGTCTTCAGTAATTGATATTTTAAAACTTTATCCAGGATGCATAGTTGTTAACTGTGGTACCGTTTGAACAACAGAAACTACTCTGCTATTACCAGAAGCAAAAATTCCAGACAGGCAGAATATGGAGCTGGGAGAAACCTCTCAATTCTGGTCCACTAGGCAAGCTGACCACAACTGGGTTAACTATTCACAGTGGTCATCTGGTCTAGAATTCCTTCTCTCTAGAGCTCAGACTACAAGATACACTGTAGCTTGCATTTAATCCTCTCAACTAAACTGGTAGTACACAGCAACTAGCTCCCTAACTGAGACAACTATCTCTGGAGTTATTCACCCCATATCCTCTTTCTATACTGCCATGATCTATATAAAAACAGATCACATCATGTCACTTTGCTGCTTAAGAATTCTTCCATGGCTCCTGATTTGCCTACAGAGAAAACCAAAATTTCTTAGCAGGACTTATAAGACCATATGAGACTTGAAATCTGAACATTTTACCTCCTCTGTGGTAATTTTCTCACCCCTTTCCTACCCCTACTCCAACCAAGTACACTGTGCTCTAAGGACAATCAAATCTTGCTGATGCATGAAAGTCACCTGCATTTTCACACTGCCACGTACTTGCAGTTAACATCACCTTACCCTGCATTATTTTTCTCTTTAGCCATTTGACATTATATTTTATAATTATATGAGATACTTATTATAATATATTATAAACATTATAATGTTTACTTGGCGGTGTAATACAGATCTGTGTGTGTACACACACACACACACACACACACACACACACACACACACACACATATATATATATATATACATACATATATATTATTACATGTCTTCCACATTGGAATGTAAGGATCTTGATATCAAAGACTTGGTTTGGTTCACTATAGTATCTCTACTATTCAGAAGAATGCCTGGTTTATAATAGGCACTTCAATAAATATTTATTGGATGAATATTGTTCTTACTCTCTGCCCAAAACCATGTAGCAAAGGCATTCTAAGAACCCAGCTCAATTGTTTTCTTCCCTTTGGAATTTTCTAACATCCCCTCACACATATATAATAAATTATTAAGTCTTCATCCATTTTTCCATAGAACTCGTCTTCCTTATTTCTCTGTCTTATTTCTCTGCCTCTTTCTGGGTTTACCAGTGTACCACAGTATTAAAGCAAGATTACTCATGTGTTGACTTGTAGTCCCATTCATTGTACTTATTCACCACATAACTCTTAGTTCTCTTCAGACCCGCTGCCCTTTTGGCTTGGCTCCCCATTTGAAGAAAAGCTCCTTGGTTCCCATCAAGCCCATAGACAAGGTCTAAGACAGACTTGATTATACGTAATTCTAGATAAGTGTGATTTTTTAAATTATAAACAGGATTTCTCTTTTTGCACCTAGGAAAAACTGGTAATAGTTCATTAATTATTCTAGCAGCCTTAGATATGAATTGGGAAACTACAGGAAAAACTGCTAGTTGGTTTTAGGGTCCCAAATTAAAGCATTCTTTTAGATTTATTATTTTCTAATATTTGCAAACCTCCTCAGGATTAAAACTTCAGGTTTATTTTTTTCCATATTGAATTTGTGGTCACATCAATGACTTTGAGATTAATTATGTATACTCACTTTTTTAGTAAATAAACATTGTCCTGGCATTTGGAGAACAAGCTCTCTTAACCCAAATCTCAATGAATTGGAGTGAGTAACATAGTGAGAGGTAAATTAACTCAAAGTACCAATGATCATGGAATAAGATTTCTATGTTTACCACTCAGGGAAAATATTTGTAAGCACTGAAATTGTGTTGAAAATTCTCTAAGTCTATAGTTACCTCATCATCATAAAAGAAAGTAAGAATTAACCTGTCTGTAGTCTGAAATCTCCTTTCAAGAAGTGAAAATAGTTGGATGGGGGGAGCTTTCAAAATGAAAGAACTCTTCTTACCCTATTAATCTATTTTCTAACTCTTCATAAGCCCCAGAAACCTGGATAGCTGTTTGTTCACTGCCAACAAGATGGTAGATAAATATTCCCAAGAGAACAAGTACACAGCCACCTCCTTGGTATCTCTGGTAATATAAAAGTTTTTGAAAAATGTATATATGTGCTTGTACACACAACAATGCACATATAAATCACAGACTTCCCCTGAAATGAAATGCTGAGGTCATGTGAGCATATTTCAGCCTTTAACTTAAACACTTAGGCTTCATGCCCAACTATGACACATAGCCCATGTTTATAGAGTCAATTTAATTTCACTTGTTAGTATCAGTTACCACCATTCCAGATTTAAAACCACCAGCCCAGAGCCCTTCTCTGAGTTCTTGCAGACCCTGGTAGCTGTACCAGGCATCTGGCACTTTTATGCACACTCTCTCATATTGTTCCTGGACCATCTATTTAAACAGACCTTTTCTCTTCATTTTATTACAAATTCTTGAATCCAAGGATCATGTCTGATATTTCTCAGAATCCTTGTTAATGTCTAGTCCAGAAGCCTGTTCTAGCAAATGCTCCAAAAAAGTTGATTGAACCAAAATGGATTTTCAATTCTATGAAAAATATTTTCAGAGTAAAGGAAATATTCACTTTTGTATTTGGAAAATAAGATGAATGGGTCTAAAAAAAGTGGAAATGGGGTGATATCGTATGGGCTGCAAATTTCCACATCAGCACATACTTTCAATATAAAACCCCAACCCAACTTCATGAATAAAATAATAGGAAACAATGCAGAGAGAATGTGACAAACTGGGTTTAGTACTCTCACTTCTTCAAAATGTGTTTCCACCATAATCAATGGAAAAAAACAGAGTTGTCAGTCTTCTTTGAGAGGAGACATGTGAGTTTATTCTCTCCTTCTCTCCCTCCCTTCCCCTCCTTCTTTTCCCCTTCTGAAACTGAGTCAGACCAACCATATTTCCAGTTAGAAGTTGGCACTGGAGCCCAGCAGCTGTTCAGAAGTGTCCAAGTGGACAGCAAATGGCACTGATGGAGTTAACGGCAGTGACTCACTTGGGACATTCATAGCAGGTCAGCTGAAACCATCCCTTGCTGTAAAGAGAGTTTAGTCCCATTGGACAAGAGCGCAAGAAAATGAGCTGAGGTCGATAACAGCACAGTGTCACTTAGTTGCCACTGGTTGCTTTGCTGTTCTGAGTTTTCACAATTTTTTTAAAGGTGGATTTTTTCTGATGCAGTCATGAACAGTGATGGGAAGAACAGGCTGAGCAGCTGTTGACTGTTTGAAATCACAGAGGGGAGGTTTGGTATCTGGAAATGTTCAACATGACTTGTCTTGCAAGCTTTGACAATGACTTTCACATATAAAATTGTGGGTCAGAAGCAGGAAGCTGAGTACTATTCATGCCAGTAGGTCTAAGTTGGCCAATGTGAGATTTGGGGGATTTCAGAAAGATTTCATTCATCTAGGAATAGTTTTCTACAAAATATTATGATAGTTTTAAATTTACTCAACTGGGCAACAATAAAAACAAAGCAAAGCCATCCAAACAACAAAAAGTACAAGCAGTAGAGCATGTTCATATTTTGTGAGCTTATACAACTTTTTCCTTAACACAGTAGGGAATGTAGAAAAATACGGTTAAAGCTGATGTATATCTTTGCATTATAAAATATGATATAATAATCTATAATGGAAAAGAATCTGAAAAATAATATATATATGTATAACTGAATCACTTTGCTGTACACTTGAAACTAACACAACATTATTAATTAACTATACTTCAATTTTAAAAAGTGCAAAACATATATGATATGAAAGAATGATAAAGACATGTTTGGAGAAGAAAACATAATTACCTGAAATAACACAACCTTGACACAATACCTATTTTTAATTTTTTTAAACCTATTTTTTAACCTATTTTTAATTTTTTTAAAAACGCTATAAAGGCAGATATCTTAGAGTAGTTCTTTCAGGTACACTTTTAACAAAGAAGCAGTAAATAATTACTAATATTAATGGTCATTAGACATAAACTTCATTTCCCTAAAATTCTGGCATGAAATCATGATTTCCACATTTAGATGAGGTCTTGTTTCCATTGCACTTATTTGGCAGAAAAATCTGATTTGGCTATTTGAGTTCACTATAATCAACTTCCTTTTTGTGATCGAACCCAAAAGCTATAATTCTGATAGTTTCAGACCAGTCTGAAGACAGAATAAAAAATAAATTAATTTTCTTTCCCAAGAATAAAATCTTTTCATTACATAGATGTTGGTAAAATAAATTACTATCAACCGGTAAGCTTGCTAGGTACTTTAATGGATTAAACAATTTTAAAGTGCATATTTTTAAATGCATTAAACAGTTTTGTCAGCTCAGCTCCTTGGAGAATACATATTCTAAGTTCAAAGGAGAATAGTTGATCTCTCTGTATTTTTATAGAGAACTGAGGAGGCAGGGGGAGTTTCGTTGCTCGCCCACTGCCTACTTCATAGTAATGCTTAATAAGTATTGGTTGAATTAATTAATTCTTTTTTTTTTTCGGTACGCGGGCCTCACCATTGTGGCCTCTCCGTTGCGGAGCACAGGCTCCGGACGTGCAGGCTCAGCGGCCATGGCTCACGGGCCCAGCCGCTCCACGGCATGTGGGATCTTCTCGGACCGAGGCACGAACCCGTGTCCCCTGCCTCGGCAGGCGGACTCTCAACCACTGCGCCACCAGGGAAGCCTGAATTAATTAATTTTGACCACAGGAACTGGAGGGATGACAAGGAGTGTCATCTCTTCTTGGCAGAAGAGCAGATTAGTCATTAAGATCAAGTAGGACATGGGATTTAGCATGTGATTTAAATCCGGATTACTGGAGCCATTAGAAGGCAGGCTGGTGGGGGTGATGGGAAAGTGGAGACAGTCCTATGAATAAGTTTGTACTGGCCTGGGCTGCACTCCTTTCTCCACCTGGTATCAAAGACCAACCGAACATGTCACAACTGGAAAAATGAAAACGAAACAGGGCATCAGGGTATCAGTGGGGTAAAGGGAGAGGGATGAGAATAGCCACTGTGACAGAAACAGATGGCTTTTAAGAATGTATCATTTTGTTTCTGTTGCCTCTGCCCTGTTATTATTCTCCATCCTGGCATCTTCTTTTCTCCTTGCTCCTTCATTTTCACCTAAAATGGGACTGCCAAGAAAAATGACTGGTTAAATGTTAGAAGCTCTTGAGCATTCTCATGAGGGTACATATTTCCTCCCCTTTGATCCTGTTGATCTTTTAGACCCATTTCTGACTATTAACTCCATCATCTTATGAGTATGGTAGTTAAATGAAGAATGGCATTACTCCTTCCGGGTGAGAAGGAATTGTTCTCTCTATATATGTGTATATATATATATATATATATATATATATATATATATGAAGACATATTTCTTATATATACAATATCAGTTCTATTTCTCTATATGTATCTATGAAATATATGTATTATATATACACATGTGCTATACTATATTATATATCATATCAAATTATTATATTATATATATGTATATAAATGTATATATATATATATAGAGAGAGAGAGAGAGAGAAGAAAATAAACTGGTAAAGTTTTTACCACATAACTATTCTGTATATAATTTTATTTTTTCTTTAGGCATATTTTAATTCCTACTATTTGATATATGTCTTTTAAGATATTCCAATTTTGGGTTAATAATTTAACATCAAATAATACCTGTTTTAATTCTATTAAGGACACATCATACCATACTATTTATCATAACTGTGTAGGCACTGACTAGGCCTTTTTTGGTATTCTCAGATTGTTGAGAAATCCAAGTTCTATATTAATGTGTAGAAAGACTTATCACTTTATAGATAAAAGATAGACTGATAGATAATAGATAGATAGATGGATACACACACACATACACAAATTTAAACACATAAAAAATGACCCCACCGTAGGGGATATTTATTATAAGATATCAGTGTATTTATATTGTTTAAAAAGCTGAAATTAGAGTCCTATCACTCCTTTTGCCTTGTTTTATTACCTTATTTTCACATAAAATGAGACCAGAATCTCCTACATGGAAGTCGGCTTGGCATTTGTCACATCTATATCAAGTGTCTGAACTCATTTTTATTAGCAGTCCTTTTCCCCATTACACTTCCTGTGTTTGCTAGTGCAAACAAACAGAACATTGTGTCACTGCGCTGGTGACACTCCTTATGAAAGCCAGGGAGGAACGAAAGCTGGAACTAGAGTTAAAGGGACTTATTAATAAAAAGAAAAAAAAGTTTAGGTACCACTCCCTGATCTGGAGGGCCTGCTAATCTCGAGGTATGAGGTAATTCAGACTCTGTGGCACAGAGCTCCCTCCCAGGCATCTGCTGTTTCAAGAATGCCCTGCACTTGGTGTCACATTTTGTCTTATACGCAATCAGAATAGTAAGCTTTTTGTAAACTGATTTGTGAGATGTTTGGAATATGTTGGAAGAGTCTTCCTTCCCAAGATGCAAGAAGCCAGTGAAATTATGCAACTTGTAAACTGAAAAAGGGACATAATCTACTCTGATTTCAAGTCATTATTTCTAAAACTGTCCTTATTCCCCAAATGTGGACTTGCAGCTGTAATGTGTATTTTCAACACCTCAAAATGAGTTTGGAGGGAAGAGGTCAAAGAGGTTAAACCAAGGTTGAAGGCAACATGGAGAGTGTCTTTTGTGGGTGTATGCAGTATACTTTACATTTTCAGTGTGGACAAGGTCTTTCCAGCTATTGTGGTGAACTTGAGAATCTAGAGCTGTCACTTAACACCAAACATCGGCTTCACCTTTCAACACTGTGGCTCAGTTGTACCAGGAGAGCATTTATTTAAAATGAGGTTCTAACTGCCTTGTGAAATGCTCCTACAGATTTGTCTTAAAAGATGAAAAGTTAATTTTTAGGGACTTCCCTGGTGGTCCAGTGGTTAAGACTCACCTTCCAAAGCAGGGGGTGCGGGTTCGATTCCTGGTCGGGGAGCTAAGATCCCACATGCCTCGTGGCCAAAAAACCAAAGTAGAAAACAGGAGCAATATTGTAACAAATTCAATAAAGACTAAAAGAATGGTCCACATCAAAAAAAAATCTTTTAAAAAAAAGTTAATTCTTATAAAGACAATCTGACCTACTGATTATTATTATTTTTTAACCAGACATGTTTGGAGTAAGAGCCTGCCTAAATGCCTGTCCTCAAGGCTTGTAAAAATTATCTAAGGTCAGATGGCTCAAATTCGGTAATCCCCAGTGTTTGGATCCCCTCACTGAGAATGCCATGGTGTAGGACAAACCAGTGGGGACAGCTGGGCAGAGGTTGCTGTCCCAAAGTTTATTCCATAAAGGAGAGTCATAAAATTAAGTCCCAATAGCAGTTAGGGCTTAAATAACCTAGTTAGACTGTGTCCATAGTTAGACTGCTTAAACCAGAGAAGGTAAACCAGCAGTTGGTGCCCTGGCTTGAGTCTCAGCTCTGTCATTTACCAGCTGTGATTTGGGGCAAAAGGACCTATATTTAAATCCTGGCTTCAGTTTTTATGTGGATGCCCTAGGGCTGTGGTTCTCAGACTGGATGACTAAAAGCATGAATTACCTGAGGGTCTTATTAAAACAAGGAGCTTCTGATTCACAGGTCCAGGGTGGGGCCCAAGGGTTTGCATTTCTAGTAAATTCCCAGATGATGTTGATGCTACTGGTCTAATGACCACACTTTGAGAACCACTAACATAGGGCAACTAACTCAATCTTTTTGTTGTTGAGTTTTCTTCCCTGTAACATGGGGATGATAACAACGCCGCCCTTACAGTGTAGTGTTGAGATTAAGTACAGTAATATTGTGGGTCTTAGAATTCTGTGCAGCATATTGTGTTAATTAAGCATTAGCCATCATTACTGATGATAACGATGATTGAGCATACTATCCTCAGACTGTCTTATGTTTATAGACATAGGCTAGCTTTACATTGGAAAAACCTGTTTCAAACATACTATTAAATAAAATTATCCAACAGTACTGAATATGTAAGCTTTGGAAAAAATTCTCTGACTTTTGGATTTTTAATAAAAGCACTTTGCCATTGTAAAACTTCTTTGGGAAGCAGAGATCCTTTGAAAGCTATGGAAATACACATGGGATTGTGACAGAATTTCTCTCCACAAAGATGCTTATATAAGCATGTCCCTGAACTTGCGTTTATGCAATAGCTGCTTTGGATGCCCAGATGAAGGACACTGATAGAGAGCTGCTTAAGTCAGAGGGGTAGTGGGTCCCACAAGAAGCAGTCAGCCGTGCCTTTTCTTCATTATTTTTTATTATTTAAATTATGTAAAATAATTTCCATCCTCTCTGCTGACGTACCTCCAAGTAGGGCTGAATAAAAAAGAATCCTGTCTGGAACCAACCACCCTATATCCCAGGGCCAGCTCAGGGCCATTTAGACAGCTGCTAGGAAAGCCACAGACCCTCTCTGAGGCTTAGATTCTTTAACTAAATGAAAGGACTACAGTAGATAATGTCAAATCCCCTTCTAGAATGGGTGGTGGCAATTATCTTAGAAGATAAGCACACTGCTGGTCTTAAGAATAGAGCCTTCTTTGTCATCCAGTGTCTGTAATAAGCTTTGCTCACATCACTGTTGAATTCTTATACGCCAGTTCCATTATTAAACACGTATGAATTCAGACCGTATAAACTCAAAGGCCTCACTTTTCCATAGATTTTTTCCTAATATGTTCATTTTGATACTTTGCCATTTCTACCTGAACCAGTTGGGGACATCTCAGGTTATGTAGCACCTGGATCATTAGCATATTCTCTTTTGCCTCCAGAGCTGCACTTGGTGACCACACCTCACTCCCTACCCTCGCCTGGAACACTCCTTCCCTCCTACTTGACTTCCTTTCCAGCAGCCCTCTCCCTCCCTCAGCACCCCTCTCTGGCCTCCCCAGTCTGGCTTCATCTTTTCCTCCAAGTTACAGCTTAGATTCCCTTCCTCTGAGAAGCCAGGATTGGGCTAGCATCCCCGACCCCACACAGCCCCACAGCCTGCAACCCCTTTACTGCATTCCTATTGACCTATGACTTTGGAATTTGACACATATGCACTTACATATTAGCTCTGGCACTTACCGACCGTTTGGCCTTGAGGAATTTTCTTTGCTGAACCCCAGGTGCTTGATCCGTAGAATGAAGCTAATGAATAAAACTTCCTCATTGGGCTGCCATGGGGATTAAATAAGAAAGTACACAACACCCAGCTCAGTGGTTGTAAGTGGTGACTTCCATCATAACCAACTCATCATTATTTTTAGATAGCCTTTCTTAAATGTAAGAAAGCTAAAGTAAACTTTTGGAAAGTCATGGATCATAGTCAAATTATGGTTTAAGCCTTGGACATGGTATTGATTGAAAAGGTGGTCCATATGCTTTATGTCAATAGTTAACTCTCTCATGCTTCAAAATCACCTGGGGAGTCAAATTCTACACTCTCCCCAATCCCCAAGAGTCAGTCAGCTAGCCTGGGGCAGGGATGATCTTTGATGTCTATAAAGGCTCTCAGATGATTCTAATGAAGAGCAAATTTGGGAACCAATGCTTAGGATGACCCACAAGCAGGTAAAGCAGGGACCACGATTTGATGGAAGTCTGATTTGCATCTTAGTATGTGTACCTACCTCACTTATTTAGAAGTGGACCATAGTGGTACTTCTAGAAAAGTTGAGATGTGAAGGTGCAGACAGACCACAACCTTGACATACACTCCTGTACATGTACACAGTGGGGAAATCCACCTCATAAAATATGGGAAAAGTTATCTTGGTCTGAAATCTTTTAATGGCAAGAGTTTTCAAGTGGCCATCTCAATCATAAAAGTGGCCCATATGAGGCTGAATACTCATGTGGAAAGAAATCAGCTATAAACCATAGATTCATGTAGCTGAAAGATTTGAGTGATTGATCAAGGTTAGTTTCAGTCTCCATTCAATGCTGAAAACTGTCAACCCAGTACAGTGACTTTTTCGGGTGGGCATGATTGATGCTGAGCTGATGTTTTTGAGTGTAATTACACAACAGGTTCAGCCACTTCATAAGGATGGCTGCAGGTCTTCATAACATAGCTGAGGCCTCAATTTAGTAGAGAGTAGGTGTCTTCTTGCTGGTTATGGTGTCTTATAGCTGTATCAAATTAGTTAAATATGTTTGATTTGCCTATGGTACATGACTTAATATTAGGACTAATCAGTCGAAAGATAGCTCCAATCCACTGTGAATTTGGCAGCAGTAGTAAGATATAGGGTTTGGGGCAATATTAGAAGTCTGGGATGGTTATCACATTTATATTAAATAATCTATAAGGTGTCCAGAGCTAATGGGAGGGCATGAATACTGGAATAAGTCAAACATCATTCTCTACGTTTGTTCATGGATACTAAGGAAGAATTTGACACAAACAACAGTGGAATAAAATCTCACTCTAACATAAAATTTTTATTCCCCCAAATTCACAAATTATATATATATATCATCACAAAGTAGAAATATATATGTAAAGACCTGACATAAGAAAAAAATCAATGCAAGAACATTGTAAATCAACTAGACTCCAATAAAAATTTAAAAATTTAAAAAAACATCAATGCAAACAAAAATATATCTTTTAAGAAGAAATAGAAAACGGTTCATAAACTATTTTAATTGTGACAGACAAGTAAGGCTTCTTGTCACCTGAATTGTAATTCTGATTCCTTGATAATAGTGGTAAGCCAAATTATACCTAGCCTTCTCACACTGTCATAGAAGTAGATTATGACAATAGGTGAATTTCGACCAGGCGTTTTCCTCTTTTTGTGCATATTTTCTTGGAGAAGTGGCCCATTAAAAAAACACCATTGGCTGTCCTGATTTCTTGTGATAGAATCATTATCAATCCTAACAGTCAAAAGTAACATGGCTAATGAACTCTTGCACCCAGCAAGTAGAGGATGCTGGCCCAGAGTATGAGACATCCTGGAGTTCAGGATGCAAAACTGCTGAAGAAACATGTGACTCACTGGTGATCAGGAAAGTGGCTCAAGAAGGAGAGGGTATTTAGTCCTTCTGTGAACCTCTGCAGCTTTCCATGAACCAAGACCAGAGCCTAGCCTAGCTTGAAGGCTATCCAAAAAAAGAGACCAGTACTTTGCTTTCGAAAATCCAGGTTTTGGTAGACAGATGAGGTTAAAGTCAACTGACCCTGAAACATTGGTTTGCCATATGGTTGTGTCCCCTGACTTCTGTTCTTTTCATTTCTACAGATTTCTCCGAGTTGACCTCATCTCAGATTATGACCTCACCTCCCCTTTAAATGCTTAAAGCCTTTCCTCCATCCAGCCCAGGATCTGGAGGTTCCATGGTCACCTTAAGGCTTCGTCAGGTCACTCCAGTACCCTCACTGGTCCTCCTCTGCCCTCACTTCCTCCACCTGTGCCACATTGCTGCACCCTGCCCCCATCATTGCCTTAACACTCACATCTGCCTAGGATGCTTTCCCCCCAGACATCCTTGGTTGTCACTTCCACAGTAGGCCCTTTCTGGACCATCTTGTCTTCTTGCTCAAGATGACCTTCCCAATTCCCAGCACTCCTGCCCCCACACATCCTGCTTTGCATTTCCCTTGAGCCACAGTTTAGTGGGCTGAATAATGCCTTCCCCTGAAAAAAAAAAAAGATATCTGCATCCTAATTACTAGAACCTGTGAATGTCTCTTTATATGGCAAAGACTTAGCAGATGTGATTAAATTAAGGAGTTTGAGATGAAGAGATTATCCTGGATTATCTAGGTGGGCCCTTAATGTAATCATAAGTATCTTTGTGAGAGGGAAAGCAGAGGGAGATTTCATACAGACAGAAGAGGAGAAGGCAGTGTAAACTTGGAGGCAGAGATGGGAGGGATGCAGCCACAAGCCAAGGAATGCTGGCAGCCGCCAGAAACTAGAAGAGACAAGGAATGAATTCTCCCCCAGAGACTCCAGAGGGAGCCATGATGACACATTGATTTTGGCCCAATGATACTGATTTTGGACTTCTGGTCTTCAGACCTGCATGAAAATACGTTTCTGTTTTATGTCATCCACTTTGTGGTAATTTTATTACAGGGGCCAGAGGTAACAAATACGCATAGTAATCGCAACCTCTTTTCACACTATAAAAATTGCTTCTTCGTTATGTTTTTGGTGAATATTATTAGTCTCTCTTCACTAAAATAAAAGCTCCAGGAGGCACAGATTTTTGTCTGTCTTGTGTCTGATGTATCTCAAGCACCTAGAACAGTACCTGCATATAATGCCACCAAAATATTTATTGGGTAAATGGTGAATGAATTGTCCCCACCTGCCTACAACCTCTCATCTTCCCAAACCCATCAAACGAGTTGTCTTCTCAATTCCCTGTTCTGGGAATGGTGCCCATCAATTCATGCTATTCAAATCCTCCCTCTCCCTCAGCCCCTACCTCCAGCTGTGGCCACATCCTGTCCAGTCTACCTCCTAAGTGTCTCTCAATTCTCTCCTCTAATCAAAGTCCCCAGCCATGGCCTGGGTTCAGTCACTTATCATTTCTCTCCTGGATTGCAGTAGACTCTTAACTTTTCATGGTTCTCTCCACCCTTAGCTCCTCCTGGCTGGTACCTCATTCTGCCTCCTGGTCTCCTCCCCAGCCTCCTGACCCTCCATAGCATCATCTGTATTCCTGCTAAACTGAGAGCCAGAGAATACTTGCACCCCTGCTCTGCCTTCCCTGTGAGCTTTGGGTGCACATACTCTTCCCCCTTGTCTACCTTCACACTCTGGCATCAGGGAGCTTCTAGTGCCAGAGCTGGCTCTGAAGTTTACTCAGCTGTCAAATGAGTGCAATGATATTACCCACATCAGAGATTTTCTATGAGGGTTAAAGAAACCAATGTGTGCTGTGTTTGATTGATGACAAAAATGTTCCCAATGTTCTACCCTCCTGTGTCCATGTCCGTTTGCATTGTGCCTTGCAGGTTTTCCCATCAAGAGGTAGCATCTATGTTCTCTTGAAACCTTTCCTCTTGGATCCCCTTGAATGCCCTGTCTTGCTCTATCCTGCTGAAGATAGCAGAAGCTGTGCCATGCCAATCTGCTGCCTCTCAAGGAACCCTGCCACCTCCATGTGAACAAGTTTGGATTAGCACCCTGGAGCACAGAGTCCATGAGGGAGACTGAGGCAGCCCAGCCTATAGCCAGCTGACTCCCAACATCTGAGGAAGCCCAGCCTAGATGAGCAGAGTTGTCCACCTAAATTTCACTGGACCACAGATTCATGACTGAGTCCAGCCCATTCCAGGAGAACCATCTGGATGACCCATAGACTGATGAGTATGAACAAGTAATACTATTATTTTAAGGCATTAAGTTTCAGAATGTCATGCAGCAATAGTTAACTGATACATGGACAAAGAACAAATGTTAGGTACTATTATTAACTCATATTAAGGTAGAATGTTACCATTCCAACAAGCATTTTCCATCTCCTTCAAGAGACTATCACTTTGATATCCCATAGCACTCAGGCATAACATGCCCTCTCTCTCATCTCTATTGTTTTTCTTATCACCTTGGCATTGCTAGAATTTGTATATTATTTATACATGAGGCAGTGTGTTGTAATACTCAATGCCATGAGTTCTGGAGCCAGGCTGCGTGGGATTGTATTCTGACCCAACCGTTTTTACCACGTGACCTTGGCAAGCTCTTCATCTATCTGTGTTTCAGTTTTCCCATCGGTAAGGCAGGGATAATGATAATATTACTACTTATTAGAATTGTTGGAGAATCAATTAAATTAATGTCTAGAAACCTCCAGGTGTGTGCACTTTGCTCAGTGAATGGGGAAGGAGGAGAAGAAGGAAGAATTTGTTTCTCCCAAGTAGACAGTCGACTTCTCAGGAGAAGCCTTCCTGTTCTTTCCATCTCTGTGTTGCTAAGTGTAACACAGAATCTAACATCCAGGAAGTTCTGAAAAAACAGCAAATGTCTTTTTTGAGGGGATGACTACATACATTTAAATCAGGTCCATTTTGTCAAAAAGGATATGGGATTTTCTGTTTGTTTGTTTTGTCTTGTTTTGTTGTTTTACACTTAAAGAGAAACTCACTGAAGAATTGCTAAAATTTTCTATTGCTACTGTAACAAATTACCACAAACTTAGTGGGTTAAAACAGTTCGAACATGTTGTCTTACAGTCCTGGAGATCAGAAGTCCAATGCAGGGCCTGCTGGAGTAAAATCAGGACATCAGCAAGGCTGCATTGCTTTCAGGAGCTTCAATGGGAGAATCTGTTTCTTTGCCTTTTCTAGTCTCTAGAGGCCTAGTCTAATCTCTAGGCCTCTAGTCTGTAGAGTCTCTCTCCTTGGCTTGGGCCCCCTTCCTCCATCTTTAGAACCAGCAGGGTTGCATCTCTGGCCATTGTTCTTTAGTCACCTCTCCTGCCTATCACAACCAGGAAGATTGTTCTGCTTTTAATGGCTCATGGGATTGGGTTGGACCTGCCTGTATAATCCATGATCCTCTCCCCATCTCTTGGTCTTTAACTTAATCCTAGCTACAAAGTCCTTTTTTGCCACGTTTTAAGATAACATGTTTACGTATATATAGATTCTAGAGATTAGGATGTGGAAATATTTGAGGGGCCATTGTTCTGCTCACCACAAGAGAGAACAACATTGGTCAAACCTCCAAGTATAACCACAGAATCCCCAGGGAAAGGACTGAAAGGACTCTTGAAAACCAGTTCATCCAACCATTGGGGGCACTATTGACATTGAGGCAACATGAATGGAGCTCCTCGGAGCTGTGTGAATTCAGCAGAGCTACCAGAAATAGAAGCAGTAGCTTAGAGAGGGCTTGTCTATTCTTCCATGGTGTGATATTAAGCTACAATTTTGGATCTGTAGCTGCCAAAGTGAGGGTTTTTATTTTAATGTGTTTTTTTGGTTGTTGTAACTGATTAGAATTTAAAAACTCTATTTAAAAGTCCTTCTAAGTCCTGCCTTGTTGACTGGAAGGTCAGTTTAATCAGGTGCAGTCCAAAGCGCCGTTGGAATATGTATAGATTTCTAAGTGACATTCTTGTCTGAAAGAAAAATATGGTTCCATTGTTTAAAACATGTGTAAGCCATTCTTCTGAAAAGATGCAAATAAGTTATATCCTATTTAAAATGCTCAATTTGCTTTTCCCAAAGGACCATTTAGAAATGTCAAGAGAACCTGGTTCTTTTTGGTAAACAAAACGACACTGATTGATTCAAGGCATGATCCTTCAGAGTTTGACTTTCTACCTGATTTTTTCTCAGCCCATCATATTGTCTCTGTTCCCAGGGCGAAACAGTAACTGATACATATTTATGTTCTTAATAAATATTGGAATTACAAATAACAGATGCGGAGGATTGCTGGTGCCAGAAAATGTCATAAGTCCAAGACTAGGTTTCCCCATTCTTTGAGACTGAACGACACAGTCAGTGGTTGTGAAACTCGGCCGTCTCTGAGAATCACTGGGACTGCTTTGTAATGAGTAAGAAAGTCTGGGGCCCAACCCAGACTCACCTAACAATCAGAATCTCTGGAGGTAAGGGTTATGAATCTATAATTGTAAATACTCTTAAAAATCAAAGGAAAACTGAGCCTGCGCGTCTGGAGCCTGTGCTCCGCAACAAGAGAGGCCGTGATAGTGAGAGGCCCGCGCACCGTGATGAAGATTGACCCCCACTCGCCACAACTAGAGAAAGCCCTGGCACAGAAATGAAGACCCAACACAGCCCAAAATAAATAAGTAAATTAATTAATTAATTTTTAAAAATCAAAGGAAAAGGAGTTAATTTGGATACAAGATGCAAAGACAAAATTAAATGCTTTATGAAAAAAAAAGTTTCTAGGTTTAAAAGAAAAATCACTAAGATCAAAATAGCCTAAAGCTGTTTGTTAAAACCTCTGTGTTCTAGAGACAATAAAGGCAACAAAGGCAAACAAAATTTAAGCCCCAGGGGCTGTGCCAGAGACAGAATCCCCTGCAGACACCCAGCTGTGAGTTTCTACCCTGGTCCATCCAAGCTTGGAGTTGCTAGTCTAGGGGAAGCAACTCCACTGTCAAATGCAAACCAGAAAAGGGTATCTGCACCTGATTCTCTTACCAAGGCACCCCCTGGCAAAGTGCTATGTTAAGAAGCCATTCATGTTCCTCTCCAAAACTCCTGTCACCTGCAAACATCAATTCTCTGCTCTTGGGTGTCCAGCCTCGTCCAGGGGTGAACATACCCAGGTTTCAGTCCCGGGTATGAGTGGAGGGTTCCAGGGGGCAGGACATGAGCCAAGCATTGGGGATTCCGAGGCACAGTCCAAGTTCTTCCAGAACTCAGAATACAGTGAGTGATTTTTGCCTAACTGGGGAGGAAAAAGATATGGACCTGAAAAGAGAACACTTACAAAGCCACCTGTAGACAAATATGTGACAACATGCAGTGAATTCTTTAGCTGACGTCAAGAAGGAAAGGGATGTTTCTTTTATCAAGACTTTCTGTAACTATCACGTATGAATTTCCAGTTAGTAGAGCATTAAAATGCAATGCAATTATTTGAGGAGCAAATTATTGTCTTTTGATGAATCAGAAGGTATACGTGCTCCTAAGCCATCAGTAAGATGATCATTAGTGTTACCGCAGTGAAACTTATTAATTAGTTAGCACCAATTAATTAGTGTATTAATCTAATTAATAGACAGACAAAATAAACTTTATCAGCATATGATCTACAGTTTGCATATTCTCACCATATGCCGTTGGATATATTGCATACAATATTTTAAACCAATGCAGTCATTAATAAATTGAATCCAATCTCCACTGAAGTATGACAGGGTAAGGAACAAACCTCAGATGAACCTAGCAAATACTGGGAGAGGATTGAGAAGGAAGAAGGATGTTTAGAGAATCACAGGGGAACAGTCCCTTGATACTGATCTTATTTTCTGTGTCCCAAACGCTAGTCTTTCAATGTGAATGACTCACTTGTACTCTGAGCAAACCAAGAATAAGTTTCTGGGGCTGGGTGATTGGAATATTGGGCACACCGGGTGAGCCCTCTGACAACATACAGAAAGATATGAAGAGTCCTTAGATTTTTGGTAAATTAGTTTTTCCTCACATGACTCTAGATTCTCGGCAAAGCTTCCCCAGTTCACCCTAAGGTAACACAGCTAAAATCTTGTGTTTCAGTAGAGTGGAAATACACCCTGAGTCAGCCAATTATCGCACGCTGTTGTAGCATGTAGCATACCCAGACTAAATTTGGTGAGGTTGGAGCTGCCCACATGTTTTTACCCAAACTGAGAACTGGAATCTATTTTCCTCAAAATGAAAATATCTTCACTGTTTTTTCAGATTGCAAAAATAATAGTGTGACTTATAATATCCCAGATGATACATGTACTCTATAGAAGAAAAAAATCTCCTGAAACAGTGCTACTTCGTGATGAGCGCAGTTAAACGTTTGGTAAGTGTCTAGGTACATCTCCAGGCATATACAATTTTAAGTAAATGGAATCATGTGGTTTGTTAACTTGTTTTGTTATTTAACAATATTGAGGTCTTCTTTCTATGTTAATATGTATACATTTACACCATAGCTTTTGATAACTTCCTGGTATTTCATTTTATGACTATACCAAAATGTTATTAACTCTTCCCCAGTTATTTTTTTATTTATTTTTTTGTGGTACGCAGACCTCTTACCATTGTGGCCTCTCCCGTTGCGGAGCACAGGCTCCAGACGCGCAGGCTCAGCAGCCCTGGCTTACGGGCCCAGCCGCTCTGCGGCATGTGGGATCTTCCTGCACCAGGGCACGAACCCGTGTCCCCTGCAACGGCAGGCGTACTCCAAACCACTGCGCCACCAGGGAAGCCCTTCCCCAGTTATTAACTATGTTGTCTTCAATGTTATTAACTATGTTTTAATAACCATCCATATATATATATATATACACACATACATATTTGTAAGTATATTTGCTTGTCTTCTTCGGATCAATTCTTAAAACTAGACACATACATTTTTAAGGTTTTGGTTTTTGGTTTCCACCATCAGATTGCCCTCCTCCAGAAAGCTCATCCGATTTGTGCCTACGCTAGCAGTGTTTGAAAAACAGAAGAATATTAGTTCTCTTAATCAGGAATAGCCCACTCAGCTCAGGTGTTATTTTAATGCCAGCCTTCATGAAGCAAAGTGTTGTGTTGAGGATAACTGAACTTGAACTCTGGAGTGAGATCTATATACCCCTCCAAGGGTGGGTTTCAGTTCATCCTCACAGGGGGGCTGACCCTCTCCTTATCTGATATGGCCAAGAGAAGAATATTCCCTCTTGTGGTCCCACCCGGATCTTGCCTGCTCTACCCTGGGGTTCCTGCTTCTTGATCTCAGCTGCTACTTCTGGTCTGCAGTTCCCCATCTTTGTGTCTCAACCACAGGGGGCTCCTTTCCTGGCCGTGATCCCTACACCGATCTTATGACATCTACTATCTTTGTGGCCAGAACAATACGAGAGTTTGTAAAGCTGCACTGACTGAAAAAGATTTCTTCTTATCTGAAATTCCACATAGACACAGATCCTCCATGTGCAGAGATCCTTTGCAACCCCTTAAGCATCCATCCTGTGTGTGAAATTGGGCTACCCTTTCCTGCACACTTCTTACAACTACATGTTACTCCGGCCATTTATTGCAGCAACCATCTGCACACAGCTATAGCCTGACAGCATCTTGCCTCAGCTGTGCTGGTGTCTCTTGCTTTCTCGGTTTAGCTCAATAATGTACCTTTGGATGGACATTTGCTCCTTCCGTTTCCCTCTGTCCAGTCTCCCACTCCTGTTCCTTGTGACTTTCCCCAAAATAAGCTACACACAAACCCTTGTCTCACACTCTGTTTTCTGGGAGAACCAAGGCTGAGATCCTGAACGACGTTAAGACTTGAGATGAAGTGAAGCAGCTTTAATTAGTAGCAAACATGTCCCTCTCAAGGAACCATTAAAGTAAGGTGCTCCAAGCAGCTGTTCTAGAATTAAGAGCCCAAGGCTCTATTGGGAAACCCCAAGGCGAAATTGGACCAATAGTTATAATTCAATTTTGATAAAAAAGGGGTAGAATGATGCATCCTAAAATTATTCCAGTGACACTATATTAAAGAAATTTGTGTCCTAGAATATATAACAGAGGGCTGCATTATCTATAGATATATAATAGCTAATTTTCAATTAGCTGCCTAGGCTAAGTAAATCTGAATCCTTTATGCTTTTTAACAAAATAAAATTTTATTAAAAGATTTTTTTATATTCTTCTTTTCAAGACACCTTCCAAAAAACAGTATTTTTTTCTTTTTTACAGCCAGAGATATAGTCTTGAATTAAAAGGCTCTAAAACAGAGACTGAAAGTGCAAATGAAAATATCTATTTCCTCAATGAATCATCACTGTGCTAGCCTAAAGAAAAAGTCTTCCAACTAACAAATGTAGTTTAAATTTCTATGACAAATTTTACTCTAATATCCAAAGAATAGGGAGAAAACAGTGTAGGCTGATGTATTCATGACCATCTTTGTGCTGTTCTGTGATCATTTTTTTGAAGTCTTAGTTATAGGTTCCAGAGAATTCATTTTCCCTCCAATTTAGATGTCCCACTTTTAATACTTGCCAACTTGAACCCATATTAGATATCTAAAACCTCTTTAATCAAAAATCTCTCTAGAAATATCTGGAATAGGCAAATCCACAGAGTCAGAAAATGGATTAGTGGTTGCTCGGGACTCAGGGCAGAAAGGAATTGGGAGTAACTACTAACTGGTAAGGGGTTTCTTTTAGGGGTAATAAAAAGGTTCTAGAATTAGGCAGTGGTATGGTTACACAACTTTCTGAATATACTAAAACCACCGAATTGTACACTTTGAAAGGGTGAATTTATTATATGTGAATTATAGCTCAATAAGGAAAAAAACCTTAAAAACAACAACAAAAAAACTTTCTAAGAGTAGTTGATATTGAATGTTTTTTTCCTAGGAAAATCTCGCATTCACTCATTTTAATTTTTTAATTGAAGTATAGTTGATATGCAATATTACCTAAGTTACAGATGTACAATATAGTGACTCACGGTTTGTAAAGGTCATACTGCATTTTATAGTTATTATTCTTAAAAAATGGCTCTATTCCCTGTGTTGTACAATGTATCCTTGTAGCTTATTTTATACATCATAGTTGTGCCTCTTAACCCCCTACCCCATGTTGCCCCTCCCCCCAGCCCTGTCCCCACTGGTAACCACTCTTTTTCTTTTGTTCTTTCTGCTGGAGAAAGGAAGGAGCTGCAGGAGGCTCCCACCTGACTTCCCTGATGGTCATGGTCAATTTGGGCCCTTTGCTATGTTATGTTACAGAAGGGCAAAGCGTCCTTTTGACCCGGAGTCTGAAGTTTACCCCCTACGATCCCACCCAGTTGGATACCTCTGTGGTACACGGCACATTTTACCAGTCTGACTACCAGGAAGCTTGACCACATGATTCCCTTGATCAGGACTGTCGATTTCACGCTGTCATAAATGGCAGGACTGCGAAGAGGACAGCGGTGACAATCGCTGGGACCTAATCCTTCCCAGGAGCCACTGCACACCGCAGCCACAAGTTAATAGTCAGCAGAGAAGTCGTGGAGGCTTGGCTTTTAAATCACAAGGAAAAAAGCAATCCCTATTGGCAGCTGAAGAGACAGCCCCTCTGGGGACCAATTATTCTATTTTGCGCTGTCCATACTGCAGCGGGCTGCTGCCAGCCCCCTTGGGAGATGCTCTGCTGGGCTTCCCTATCGGAGGCCAGGCTGGTGCAACAGACACAGTTGCTCTTCATGTCAAAACTGCTGCTAATGACACAATTAAGTAACTGGGGACTACAGAGAAGCTCTTAATTAGGTAAACACGGCTCTCTGAGAAATGATTGCCCAGTTTTAGGCTAGCCATGGCTGTCAGATTGCTGGAAGATGCATGCTCTGTGGATAAATGAAGCAGCATTTTAAAGACCCAATTTCTCCCTGAATATTTCTTCTTATTTAGCAGTGGAGGATACTTAGCATTTTAGAAATAGTGTGGGTAGCTCCATTTTAAGAGTTTATATCCTTTAGTTTTGCAAAAGGAAAAGAATTGCATGGGGAGGAAAGAATTGCTTAACTTTCCTCCAGGTACCAAACAATTTGACTGTACGTGACCATCTTTAGGAATCTCTAAATGACTGGTATCATCTTACATGGACCAAAGTAAATGCACACATATTTAGATTAATTTCTCGTTCAAAACTTTCCTGCCCCACCTGCCCCCACTATGAATCATAGGCTTCAATATTTTTTTCCTGATCATCCTTAGTTAGATTGTTTATAACATCAGGTTATATTTAAGGGCTGTTGAAGATAGGCTGCGAATATCATTTTCACCGTCTATTGACTGTATTTTGATGAGCTCCATTTTAGCCAGGAAGCTGGAAGGGCCACATCCCACTGGCAGATCTGAACATGATTTTGCAAAGTAGTTTTCACAGTCCCTTCGTCTCATAGTGTTTGGATTTGGGTGTTGTTTTATATATTTTTAATATGGAAACCACTTGTCTCACTTTAAGAATCTGAGTCAATGCTTTTTAAGGGCTCCACGGCTATTTAATGTTTGCTGCCTTTGGTAAACAAACCTGGAAGTTCAGTTAATTTGCTTTTTGTGTTACAAAATGATAAACTAAAGCTGTTTTCTCCCAGTTATTTATTGACAAATAGTTATTGTTATGATAATATTTATAGAAACAATACACATGCCCATTTTTATCTTTTTTTTTTTTTTACTGTCTTGGTTCATTCTTATATCAGATTGGGTGCATTTATTCTAAAATGGAAGTTTAGATGGTCATATGAAATGTGTGTAAAAGTCAGCACAGTTAGATTGCATGTGGATAGAAAACGGCACGGTGAAGGCCACATTGAGTGGTAAAGATATCAGAGTGTCCATTGAGTCGTGGCTCTCATTGTATAGTTCTCAACTGTATGCAGTGACTTTATTCTTAGTGCTAGTTCTTTGTGCTTTTATTAACCTGATCATATGTCTAGAAAGTTAAGATCATTGGTGGACAAGGGAAAGAGTAATCTGCCTTTTCTTTGCTTCCCACTGGTCTGTGAGCCTCACTCCACCTTCCCTCTCATGTCCCTGCCATCTGGCCAGCTCTACAGATCCTCTCCCCGATCATCAATCACCCTCTTCCGTGGCGACTTTAGTGGCTGAAGCACAGTTTTCTTTTCCATCACCCGGATGACTCCACTGATATCCAGCTTTATTCACAGTCACATACCAGTTCAGCTGCCACCTCTGACGTTCACGCTCTTTGTCCCAGATGGGGCCTCCAGGGGCTTCCCTGGTGGCGCAATGGTTGAGAGTCCGCCTGCCGATGCAGGGGACGCGGGGTCGTGCCCCGGTCCGGGAAGATCCCACATGCCGCGGAGCGGCTGGGCCCGTGAGCCATGGCCGCTGAGCCTGCGCGTCCGGAGCCTGTGCTCCGCAACGGGAGAGGCCACAACAGTGAGAGGCCCGCGTACCGCAAAAACAAACAAACAAAAAAACACAAAAAACCCAGATGGGGCCTCCAGGATCTTCCCCACTTCTGCTTCACTTTGTTTTTCTCACTTGCTACTCCTAAGCCCCGTCCAGCTGACGTTCTGTGGTCAGACATTTCAACTTTGCTCTCACGCTCAACCCAGAGCCTCAAGGCTCCTTTGACCTACTCTTGAGCCTGCCCAGCCAACCACAATCCCAGCCAGCTTACTTCCAAAGTCCCTTTTCAGTTTTTGATTTTAGACTTCAGTGTGTCACTGAAGAAAGTCACAGGCATTTGCAGACCTGACCCTTGCACGGTTCAATCTGGGTTCCAATCTATAAATCTTTCATTCCTTTGGGCTGTAGAGCTTATGTAAGTTTTCCAAAGAAGCTGTAGATTGCCTTTTCTCTTTTGAAACCCAATCTTAATACTACCTCTTGCTTTTTACTCAGTTAGCAAAGGTTTCTTGACCATCTCTTATATGTTCTGAATGAGTATGCAGATGCTGAAGATACCAGAGTAAAGACAGCAGGCGCTGCACCTCCCTTCAAAGAATTTAGTGGTGGTCGTGGGAAGGTTGTGGAGAGGACCAATAGGTACATAGATTTTTCTGAGATGGTGATGGGAGAGGGCATAAAGAAATGGAAACAACGTGAGACTTAGGGCCAGGACCACTTCTTTATTGGATGAAATCAACAGCAACCAGCATGAGCTTCCTTAGTTAATTTCCTCTGAATGTCAAAGAATTTCCCTCTCTGATTCCATCTTTCACTCCATTCCAGCCTCAGAGGAAATGTTGCTCATTCTTCATTATAAGTCAACCTTTCCATCTGCCTCCTTAATACCATTCTCTCCAGCCTGCTCAGTCATCCCACCACATAAATCATCACTCTTAATAGAACAGTAAATCTCTCTTTTCCCACTGGTTTCTTTACATTTGCCCTCAAGACTATACAGGTAACCTTGGTAATGATTAAACTCTGCTGCTCACCTTTACAACAGGCTGCTTTCTCTACTAAGTATCTAGAAAGAATTTGTCTTCAGTTCCTCACCCCATTTACCTCTTTCTTCCTAGACTTTTGAAAGAATATTTCATATGTACAAAAAGGAATAAAAGTGGTATACTGAAATATATCTTATTGATTAGTCAATAAAATTAATTAATAAAAATAGTACAATAATGACTCTTGTGCTTACTATCCAATAAAGTAATAGAAATTAAACATTGCCTTGTCATTATGTCTCTTGATATAATTCTCCTCCCAGCCTCATGGAAAGAACCACGCTCTGGGTTTGGTGTTTCTCATTCCCATGCATTTAATTATAGCTTACTATATGCTTTTCTAAAACACAGCAAAGTATGAACTTGCATATAATCTCCAAATAAATGGTACTACACCTATGTATCCTTCTTCAAATTGTCATTTTCTTCAGTACTTTGTGTTTGGCGATATATCCATGTTGATACATACATTTTGCTCCTGAATTGTGTTCACATTTTTGTGAATGTGTGTTTTGTGAATGTCCTCAAACACACAAATGTATATACATACATGTGTCCTGCTTAAAATCCATTCTCCTGGGGTGATAAATTTAGGCATTTTTTATATGTTTACAATTTTTGGCCAAGAATATTCTTGTTTGTGTCTTCTCGTGCACATGTGCAAGAATTACTCTAGGATAGAGACTTGGAGTGGAATTTCTGGGTTGTTAGAATGAATGAATGGAAACAACAGTCATTGCCCCCTTGATCACACATCACCTTGGAAACATGGAGCCCATTTTATGGCTGTAAAAAAATGAGACAAAAAGAGGTAACATGTCACGATGGCATAATTATGGTGTGACACAGAACACAAATCTTGATTCCAAACCTCTGTGCAACAATCACTGTAGGGGATCACCATAGGTAGGTTGAAAGATATTGAAACCCAAAAGTCAGGCTTCAAAATTCAGGTTTCCAGCTAAGGTATTTTCCACTTGAAAACATTGCTCGGCGTTAAGTTTTTAAATGTCTTTCTCATTTCTCTGTCTTTTTAATTTAAAAAACCAGAGCAGTCTTTTCTTGTTGATCTACCCAAGACAAGCTTGGCCAAATAATTCCAAAAGGCATGTGTGACTCTCATAACTGAGGTCTAAGTCTAAATTAACCTGCTATGGCAGTTTGCAAATTCCTTTCCTACCGTGAACAGTTTTTTCCTCTGCTCAAGGATGGTAACTAACAACTGTGCAATGGTTCTGAAACCAAAGCCACAATTGCAGTGCTTAAATTTAGGCCATTGCCTTGTGTTGCCAATTTAGAGAAGATGTGGTTAAACCAACAGCCACTTAGGCTGCTGACATTTCTGATGTTTTGAATTAAAAATAAAAGTCACTTTTTCTTCTATAACAAAATTAATTTGCCATTGACATAGGAGTTAAATGACACATTCATCAAGATATTTCTCATCCACAAAATAAATTGAACGTCTCAACCCAGGAGACTCATGGGATAGTAATTTGCCAATATTTAGTATTTATTCTATTTCAGTGTTTCCAGTAAATAGAAAGACGCCTTTTCTATGCTTTAAATTTGCTGTTTTGACATTATTTGTATAACTGGCATTCATAGATGACAGTTTCTATGTGTACTAATAACACTCATCATAGAAGAAAAGTCAAAACACATCGAGATGACTGGGCAGGTGGAAGATTTCCTATGGAAAATAAACAGCATTGATTTACTTCCTTCTTGCCTACCAATATATATTCTATCAATGGGCACATGAAGATATCAGCAGAAATGCTGTCACATCCATAGACAAAGTTATCAAGGTTTCTTATCTAGAGCAGAGTGGACAGATGTGTTATTCCCGCCACAACACAGAGAAATGTTGAAGATGTACCTCTTCCTCAGAATCACTCCTAATGAGTTTTCAGAAGATTCCAATCTGTGTTTGGAGACACACATCTCTTACACAACCTAAGCCATCTGGGGAGATTAATGTATAACGGATTTGGGATTATAAAGAGACAACTTAGATGTTAGATAGTTGGTGATGGAAAATAATGTTAATAGAAATTGATTTGCAAAAGGAAAAAAAGGAGGTATTTTAGAAGAAATTCTTGCTTTGTATTAAAAAAATAGAGTCAAGCAGTTGAGAAAATATTTTTAATAAAGATCTATAGAGGCCCCTTCGAATGTGAGTGGCCTCTTGGTTCTCATTTGATTATTAAGGCCAAATGCATAATCCCTCACGTCAATGGGAGTAAGCGTGAAACCAAACCAAACTTTGATTCATCAGCATTGGGTTCTGGCCAATCACTCCATTCCTTCTTATTGTGACCCGAAAATCGTGCATTAATTTTAAGTCCTCTTTAGCCTGTCTTTCTTCTTTCCACTATGGCAGATGGTACAAATACTTACAACTCTTGAATAATTAACAGGAGTTGGTATAACAAGACCTACTGAAGGCCTTAATTATCAATCAAAAAATATTAAGTTGGGCCTACAAGTGATACGGTAAATGCTCACAGTACTTGGTTTTCTGTTGACTCATGTTATTATTCTTATAAAAGGTGGGTGACATAGAAAAATATTTACTCTCAGCAACAAATTTTCCTTAGAAGTTTTAGACACTAGGAATGTATTTTTTAAAAGGCCTGGAATTGAATGAATAAAAATAAGAGAGATGAACTGGAAAAAAAAAAACAAATCTGGATAAGTAATATTTCAATTTTAGTAGCCTACAGAAGCAATAAATAATTAAGTTAAAAGGATATAAACTAGTTAAGGGAGGTTTTGATTTTAAATTAAATTATTGAGAAAGACTTAGTTTCCTTTAATGAGAAACATCATCATTTATTTAAAGAGCTGACAGACTACAGAAGGACAGAAGGATTAACAAGTTTAAAGAAAAAAATATTATAAATGTAAATAAATGGATCATTCTCTAACCATAACTGAACCACTTTGAGCAGCAATACTGTAGAAACCCATGTCCTAAATAGACCTGTCTTGGTAAGAAATATACTTGGCTGGGAGAATGACCGATGACTTGATGTTATTGATTCAATACATGTCACTCCCGTCATCGCTGCTAGAGAAGGGTCTTGGCTGAATCTTAGGAGGCAATGGCCCTTTGAAGTGGTCTTTTCTCTAGACTTAAAACCATTGGCTTGACCTGGTTAAGTCTTTCAAGAAAATACCTTGGAAGACTTACATGTATATAGGAGCCCCGACACTGATGTCTTGACCACTTCCTAACTCAGAAGATTGCATTCTGATTATCAGTGCTCTCTTCTTGTGGCTCTATCTTTAAAAGATTAATGACTCTGGTTGGAATCTAATTTCCTTTCAGAATTAATGCTGCAAAATTAATGGGCCAGTCGGTCACGTTTCAAGGGGCAAATAAATGTTTATCCTTGTTATGGTCAGGGTCACTGCTATGTCTCCTCAGTGACTCACAAGCCATGGGTGTGCACAAAGGATTGGACCTGTGGGCTGAGAAGCCACCAACAGTAATGAGGATGACCAACAGGTAGCTGGAGACCACACTCATCATCTTTTTCCAATTTATCCAATAGTCTGATTTTTCCAGCAATCATTAGTGTTGAAGCTGCTCTGGGAAGGAAGCACACAAGGCTCCGTGAACCCCTTGGCTTCCTTGAGATGCACACATGCACCCAGATACACCCAACCCACTGTAAGTCCCAGTAGAGCAGGGGCAATATTTCCCAAACCTAGCTCAATGCTTAGCACATGGTGTGAGTTCACTACATGCTTGTGGAAGGAAGGAAGGCAGTCCTTGTGACTTTCTTTCTGACTTTCATCTCCATTTCTACCAGTGCAATCCTGAGGATGGTCTTGAGTCTCACGTATGGGCTTGGAGTTGAATAACCCACCAACAAAGAGCAGTGAGTCGTTCATTGTGCATTCTTATGTTTGCTGGTGCACAAACCAATGTACACACGTACATCCTCATAAGCATAATGAGGGCTACCCAGAAGCATTTTCTACAAACAGGGCAAACACTGATTTCCTCCATTTGGAAGGATTGTCCTCATCTGAAACCTCCCTGACTCTCTATCATGACATATTTCTCATGACTCTTGGACTTTCTTCATGACATGGTCACTATTCAAGGGTCACATATCTTTGGATACTCTCTCTTTTTTTGACAAAATTACTTACAGTAATAATCACATAATAATCTGTAATAATCATGATCTTCTTAATTCATTCTGTAGTTTTAAACCAAATAATATTTGTAAGTAAATTAATTTCAATTTTAAAGATACTATTTAAATTCTATAAAATAGTACCTGTAGGAACTAAAATTTGCACTTACTGAGTAAAATTATTATGCCTTGCAGTTTGCACTCTGCTTCATCATTTTAAGTTTTAAATATGTATAACATTTATAAATGAACACACAGAACAAAATAATTGCAGTAACTCAAGTTCTATTTTTTTCTATTTTACACCAGAGTGCTATCATCATTCATTCTGAATCTACTCTTTAGAGGTGAGAATATTATAAGGGTTGGAGAGAGGAACAGAGCCCAATCAGTGACAAACTAACTCTCAAAACAAATGCATGGAGCTGAGTCCTCAGGTGAGACTATATTCCTGGGAGCTGTAGAATTAACTTCCCTATAGAATACAATATTTATTAAAGGACAAGCAATTATAATGTGCTAAATGAAGTTGACATATATATTATCAAAACTCAACAGTAACTGCAACAGTTGTTTATGACTTAAACCAGGGATTGGCAAAATTTTTCTGTAAGAACCAGATAGCAAATATTTTATTCTTTGAAGCCATCTGGTCTCTGTCACAACTACTTAACTCTGTCTTTTTAGCATGAAAGAAAGAAGCCAAAGATAACACATAAATGAATGAGCATGGCTGTGTTCCAATAAAACTTTATTTACAAAACCAGACAGCCAGCTGGATTTAGCCCACAGGTTATACTCTGTCAAAGCCCAACTTAGACCAACAAAAGACTTTCTTGGAAGGAGGAGTATTTTATCATTGACTTTGTTTAGAATGACTGGCTCTTTGTTTTATTATTGTTTTTAAATTCTCTATGGAAGATGCACCCTCTTATTGCCAAAGCTGGGTTGCACCCTACTGCCTGCCACTGGCACAGCATCATCTACTTCTAACTATGGTGTAGGCCCTTGAAGGTATGATTGATGTCCAGTTCTTCTTGGTGGCCCCAGGTTCTACCACTGGGCCTTGTACTTTAGGAGTGTGCTTAATAATTATTTCTGAAATACCATTGAGCCTTGAACAGTGGGGGGGATTAATCCATATACAACTTATGGTTGGCCCTCCGTACCCATGGTTCCTCTGAATCCCTGGATTCAACCAACCATGGATGGTGTAGTATTGTAGTATTTACTACTGAAAAATATTCACAAATGGTGGACCACAAAATTCAAACCCATGTTGTTCAAGCTCAGCTGCAGATTGATCTAGCTATACCTTAGATTTAAACCTAGGTTTACATACTAATTACTCTCATACAGATTATTTAATGTCCTCTTAGCAGACTTGTTTTAAAAATGAAATATTATGTATACTCCAAACATATTTATAATTTTCTTCCTACCACTAAACAAGCTTCTCCCAACATTCCTCAAACAACAGGTCTGTAATTCTTACAACTACTGTTTATGTATATACTTAGGGGTAGCTTTGTTTCAACAAATGGATTTAAAATTTCCATTCTTTTTTATTCTGCTACTTCTACTCCATCATGTCCTAGGGGCATCATCTGCCAACCCGTTCCTTTCCTGTTTTGTTTGCAAACTTAATGTTTTGAGCATTTCTGCTGATGCTGCTGTAAGTGTTTCACACCCAGTAAGAATTCTTTGTTGTTTCTTCTTTATCTGCCCCACAGCCTGGCTCGCTGAGGCCAGAGCTTGCCCATCCTTCTGTCTTATAATCTTTGCCAGCTGTCTGGAAGCCTTTGCCATGGCACGTTAGGAGAACAGGTGGTGCTGCATCACCCTTTCTCCACCCTCCATGTCCCCCACACAGGCGGGCGCTGCTTCTCCTAAAACAGACACCTGTTGGCTTTTGCCATCAGCTTGTTTTGTAAAATTGCCCAGGTGACATCTCCCCTTCATCTGAAGTCTCCCATTTTCTGAAGATGATGACTTTCTTTTCCCTGGATGTGTTTCCCCTCATCCACTAGCTTCTTGTGCAGGGTGGATAGTGATGTCCCTTGGCTTTTTTTTTTTTCTTTGGCCCTGCCACAGGGCTTGCAGGATCTTAGGGATAGAACCTGGTTCCTTGGCAGTGAAAGAGCTGAGTTCTAAACACTGAACCACCAGGGAATTCCCTCCTTTGGCTTTTGTTTTCCTGACTCCTAGTAACGTGTTGGTTAGAAACAGTCTTTGAGAGCCAGCACAGTGGAATCGGACACCAACTTCTTATTAGCTGGATGACCTTGAGAAAATGTCCTCTTTAAACCTCAGATTATCTTCTCTTTAAAGTGAAGATGGTATCATAAAACTGATGTGGAGATCTAATAAAATCACATATACAAAGCAGCTAATCTAGAATGGCTCCAGCAGCAGCTCAGCACATGGTATTTGAATATTATTTTAAGGCCACCATGTCTGGTTGTGCAGTTAGTGTACTGCACAAAAGTGCCCAATCAGCTAGGAAGGGAGCAAGCAGGAGCTGAGAGAGTCATTCTCTGCCATTTATCTTTCTAGAGGACTCTCCTTGTTTGAATGTGTCTTCTTAAATGTCTGTCTTTGGTTCGATTCATCAGCCAGGAGGGGTGTCCTTTGTGACAGGTGCTTGTCATCCCTTGTGGGTCCTTTACCTTCAACCTCACTCACAGGCTGCTCCTCCCTCCACTTTCCCTAGGTTCCCTTTGGAAGGATTTCCCCTCTTCAGGGGGACACAAACCCTACACCAAGGCCCAGCATGGTGGTTCACACCCCAGTCTCTGTTGGGCAGAGAGGAGCTGTCTTACCTTTCAGTGCAGGCAGGCTAGAGCTATTGACTGTGTCAGCTCTGTGCTGTGGAGGGGACCCTGATGCCTTACCAGGGTTCACAGCTGAGTGGAGGAGTGATACGTGAAAAGGAACAGTGTCCATGGAATGGGGAGTGCTGTGGCAGGCGGGATGTGACTCCCAGGATTTTTAGGGCAGCGGAAGTGCTCCTGCCCATCCTAGACATGGACAAATCTGCCTGGAGGAAGCCATACTTGTGTTGAATCTTCAAAGATGAAGACTTGTCCAGGTGTAGTCAGGTAGACATTTCTTCCAGGATGAAGAAATTCAGGATAGAAAATAAAGTTCGTATTAGCAGTGTTATGCACCTTGTCAAGGAACAGGTCCCTGAAGTGGTTTTACTAGAACTTTTGAATCCCCGCATGTTCACTTTCTCAAGCTTCCTTGGTCTTCAGTGTTCCCCGGAAGCTGGCAGGAGGGTGCTGTCCTGGCCTCTGAGAGGTGAGGGAAGGGGACCCTAAGACCTGTCCTACTTGGCTGAGGACTGAGGGTGACTTAGTTCCCAAACACTTCTCAGGCTTTGCTTGACCCCAAGCGTGGCCTTTACTCCAGCTCAGCCCGGCTGTAACCAGATCTCCGTGGCCACTTGCAGAAGAGCCAAAACCCTGTTCCCAGAAGAAGAGATGCCAGTGCCCATTGGGCAGCCTCTCTCCCATCCACACCTTTGACCCAGTTCACCCAAGAAAACAACACTTCTGAGATCAAGCTGCCCTTGGCTTTCTTTAGGAGCTGGGGTGGGGAAGCTATTATATTTCCACTAAAGGATTGTTTTTTCCCCGAAGAGGAAGCCCAGAGAAGGCCAGGTCCGTGCCCTTCAATTCTCCCATCACTGCATCACAAGCTGGTTCAGGGAATCAGCACCATCTTTTTCTGCTGGATTCTCCCTCCCCTAATTAAAGCCTCTTCTTGCCCCTCTGGGGCTGCATGAAAAAAAAAAAAAAAGGGGCTCCAGCCCTCCTCTCTCTGGGAAAATCGAATCTCCTCGTCCCCCATTCAGATCCTTTTACAGTTCCCTGTAGACCTCCAGACACAGACCACCCACTGTGGGGGGAGTCATAGTGAGGGGGGAAGAGCATGGATCTCCTTGCCTGGAGCCCCAAGTTGGGTCTCTGTTCTGCACGTACCAGCTATGTAAACTTGGATGAGTTATTTAGTCTTTTTGATTCTCACTTTCCTCATTTGTAAGATGAGATGACACCATCGCCTACCCCATAGAGTCATGGTGAGTAGCCCATGAGATTATGCATGTGTGGTATTTAGCATTCTGCCTAGGATAAAACAAGCTCCCCAGACAGGTTGGCTATTCCTTCCTTAAAATTTTTATTGACATTTTAAGTTCTGAAAGATGTACTTGCTCAATGAAAAGAAACTTAAAAATACTGGACTGTATAAAAAAAGAAGCAAGGAAGGAAGGGAGGAAGCAAGGGAGGAAGGAAAGAAGGAAAGGAGGGAGGGAGGAAAAATTGAAGAGAATAAGAAAGAAATCCTCTCCTTATTGTCTCTCCCAATAGGTGAAAACCATTCAAACGTAGTATATCTCTTTCTAGTCCATTATTTATGCACATATGATCTTTTAAACATATATTATGTATATATGCCCTTTTAAGTTTACTTTTTGCAAAAAAAAGAAACCCGATATACAAACTATCCAGTAATTTGCTTTTTCTGCTTTGTGTTGTAGAGAGAGCTTCACAGTGGTACATGGAGGTCTATCTCTTTTTATCTATTAACTGAATAGTATTCTATGGCATAACTAGACCACCATTTATCCAACCCATTGACCATTGACTGACAAGCAAGTTGTTAGTTGCTTACTTTTATAAGTGATGGTAAGATAAAGCATCACTGAGTGGACCTCTCTGTGCTCACCTGGAAGTATCTCTTTATGATAAATTCCTAGAAGAGGCATTGCTGGGTCAAAAGTTAGGAATATTTCATATTTTAGAGAAATTGCTAAATTTTGCTTCCTAAAACACTGTGTTGTTTTCACACCAAACAACAGTGTATGAGAGGACATTATCCCCACTGCATGAAATGGGGTACCAAAATTGTATATTTCTTTATTTCTTTGGAACTATCACACAAGATGGACCACATGGAAAGAATACTTGATTCCTGGCCCTAACCAAATAATTTTCGATGTGCAAACTTCTATAGTCATAGCCCATCCAGATGTGCCTACATTTATTGCTCTCCTAGATGACAATGAGCTACTCCAATCAGGCAAACCCTCATTTTTACAGAGAGCAATAAAGAAGGAAGAATGCGACTTCTTGGGCTTGTAAATTAGATATTTCTTTCGTGAAGGTCACACCTGGTCTTCAGTGCCAGAATTTCTCTTATATATTGTCACCCAATTCTTAGAAGCATTTAGCTCTCAAAAGGACACAGCCTGCTTTGCATTGGCAAGAGGGGGCAAGATTTATGGCTCCTGGGTCACAGTTTCATGCCAACTTCTGAGTAGAGTTTTTCCCTATCTAAATTTGGACAATGTGCCTACCTTTCCAGAATTTGATAACTGATGGATTCTCTAACTGATGGATTGACCCCAGAGAAAGCAGAGAATTGGATTATCTATCCAAGAGACTGTGACAAAATCAATTCCTTTCCACAGCATTTCCTTATAGTTCAGAAGACACTTTTTCTTGATGTTGCAATCCAGAATTTCTCATATTTTCAACTTTCAGGGATGTCTAACTATCCAAATCATGACCAACTTTATTGAGAAAGGGAGAGGAAAATTTGGGGGGTGGGTGGAAATTGTCAATGAGTGAATTATCTGTACCCTTGTAGCAGAGCCAGGGTTAAGTCTTTGTCAACAGCAGATGGGACAGAGACCTGCCGAAACCAAATTACTGACGTGAAAGGAAGCCCTGATTCCTCGTCCTGATTCCGCCCCTGACTAGCTGTATGACCTAAGGCAAATGACTTAAACTTTCTGAGTTTCAGTTTTTTCATACGCAGAGTGGGCATCCGTCTTTGCATAACTCATACAATGGTGATGAAGAGAAATGCCATAATGGTTATAAAAAATGTGCTGTCTACTGGGAAACACATAAACATGAAAGGTATGGATAATATTTGGTTTTAAAATCTAGCCTTCATTTTACGGAGTCTGATTTTCTTGGCATTCACAACACTTACTTAGAAACTAATAATATAGCCATGCTGTCAAGAGTACAATTAAGGACAAGTTGGAAGAATGCCCAGATGCTGAGTATTTGATCTCAGTGGAGCACAGCACATTTGAAAGCGCTGGGAAAGCAGGAGCCAGACTTCTGGGGAAGTCCCTCCATGTGACCCTCCCATCCCTCCCACCTCCCATCCTTCTCCCAACTCCTCAACAATTTGCTCCAGTCCGTCCCCTGCAGTCTCAAGAGTCTACGATCCCAAGATCAAGGTTTATCCTAGGGAGGGATGGACCAAGGCAGACTCTACTTTTCTTTTCTCCCCTTTCCAGCCACCTGACTCAAGTATGTAAATAGAGGCTAGGAAAAGTCTTGAAGGAGGATCAGAGGAGCTCTGATTTAGGCAGGTAGGCGAGAAGGGGAGGGCTGTTTATGAGAACGTCAGATCTTTCTTGGCTCTGACTGTGGGTCTGCCTTGCCCCACTCCCCATCTTTCTGAAGCTAGTAGAGAGGGCTCTCCTGGACACCCGAAGAGTCTAAATGAACACCCTGCTCACTGACTACCTTGCTCCTG
The DNA here is from genome assembly GCF_011762595.2 of Tursiops truncatus. Lineage (NCBI taxonomy): Eukaryota > Metazoa > Chordata > Mammalia > Artiodactyla > Delphinidae > Tursiops > Tursiops truncatus. The sequence goes on along the minus strand of NC_047037.1, from coordinate 134,195,844 downwards.
GACTCCCATGCAGATTGTATGGCTTTTACCCACGGGTCAAATCCTGAGCAACTTAGAGAACCAACCAGAAAGGGAGATGTCATTTTGCAGATAAATAGGTATCTGTCAGATTCCTGTCCCATCTAGAAGGTTAATCCACCCTACAAAACCAATGGGCCCATCTCCTAATCTCTGGTGTCCCAGCAATTAGATAAATTCCCCTGCTGATGGGGACTCCACGAGAGGTCCCCTGACGAGCTCCGTGAGTGAGAATGACCCATTCCCCTCTGCTGAGGCCAAGTCACAGGCTTGCTGTCACTGAAGGTCACTGCAGTGCCGCTTCCTGTAGATCCTGACCTCAGGGTTCTCAGGCCTCTTCCCCAACTCCTAAGGCCCACAGATACAGCCACGGCAGCAGGCAGTTCTGATAAGTCCTGAAATAAAGGAACTTAGGTCAGAGTTCTCACCAGAAACAGGGCACACGGCCAGGGGAGCACCGGGCCGGGGAGGCAACACAATTCAAGTAAACAAAAGGACTTTTCAGAAACGCTCTCTGAACCTACTCAGTCCCCCGCTACCTTCCTGGAAGGTGGGAACGGCCATCTAGTGGGATCCCCCAAACACCCACGCATGGCACCTGAGTCCCGCCTGGCATTCATGTTGCTTTCCCATTTGCTAAAAGGCAGATTACCTCCATTCTCTGTTGCTAATTCAGTTTCAGTGTCTTATTTTTTATGAACCCATACTCTTGTGATCTGGTAGCATGTGAAAAATAATTTAAAATATTTTGCTTGATACTCTCTTCAGAATTCTCAGATGGTGGCATGAACGCATTGTGGAATATTTGCTTGTAAATGACTCGTGTGGTGGGTGTGAATGTGTGGTGTATGGTGTGTGCGTGTGTTATGTACAAGTATGTAGCATGTGTTGTGTCATATGTGTTCTCTGTGTGGTGTGTGTAGTATATGGCGTGTGTTGTGTGTGGGGGGTGTGTGTGTGTGTGTGTGTGGTGTGTGGGGATGTGCATGGATGCACACATCTTCACGAGCATGCCCATGCTTGTGAGTACGTGTCCTCTACACTGAGCAGTGGGATAGGAACAGAGCTAAGAAAACACATGAGCCTCACAAGTTTAATGCAGAACCAAAGACGCAAAGCTCAGATTAATTCACTCATCAGAGAACCATTTACAAAGGTTTTGGTACATCTCGTTTGGGCACATATATAGGAGGAAATCTACAAGGAAAACCAGGATTGCCGGGCTCATGATGAATCATTTATTCGTTCACTTGATACCCATTCTTAGAAGTCTTACCTTGGGCACCCTCCATTGTGCCTGTACCGCTGGCTACATGGTGAAGTACCACAGTGACAGGGACCCTGCCTTCAAGGAGCATACAGTCTTGGGGGAGAGAAAGCTCACGACAGGGCAGCCTGGAAAGTGCTTTGGCAGAGGAAGTACAGGGAACTCTTTAGCCCCCTTTGCTTTGATACCCCTTCCTGGTTTAGCCTCGACCTGACTGCAAGACTCCTTCTTGTTACTCAAACCTACCAGCCTCAAATCTGGCTCAGCTTTGGGATGCCTTGAGGAGCCCTCAGGAAAGGAAAGCGATGCTGGGCCCCTGCTGCAGGGAAAGCCAGAGCAGCTGAGCACAGACTGGGCTTTGAGCTTCCTATAGGGCATGGCAAAGAGGGAAGCACAAAAGACCACATGACCAAACTGTCTCCTGAAATACTCTGACAGATTACATCATCAAATGGTAAAATTTCTCCTCTGTCATTCATCTATTATCTAATTATCGATTTCAAGTGCAGCTAGGGAGTGCTGTATTTTCTAATTGCAATGTTGTCTCCTTCTCCCTCTTGATTCTCATCTTCCCAACTTTTGCAGAAATGAATACAACCTGATGAAGAAAACTTTTGAAATTTTTACTCAAAATTTATTACTATCTGCAATTTTCAAGGTGGATTTTAAGACAATATTTAAATCTTTTATAGTAAGAAATGTTTCAAACATACCAAAGAGTATGTGTACACATAACTGACTTTCAAGGTATAAAATAAGCATTCATGTACTCACCTCAGAGCTCCAGAAGTAGAACATAAAAATATATTGAAACTCTCTTTGCTTTCCTTCTAGTTATCAGGTAAATACTATCTGAAACTTAGTGTTTATTATTGCCTGATTTTCTTTGTAGATTTTCCCTTAGGTATGTGCCAACACAAAGACCCTAATTTCAAAGACCCTAGTTTTACATGGGTTCACCTAACTCATCAGCTCACCACTAAGTTAAATGCAAAGCCCTAGCCTCCCGGAATAGCCAGGCCACTTGGGCTACCGACGACTTTAGTGGTCCCCTCTCTGGATTTGTGCCCGTGCTTTGCTTTTTTGGCCTCTGATCAATTCCCCAAGCCGTGTACTTAAAGAGCATTTAATATTTTATCCAGCATTATAATGTGTTTTGAAGAGAGCAGGTTTTAGGATATGTTGGGTGCCACATTGCCAAGGAAGTCGACCTGCCCCTTCATGGGCCTTTGCAATTGGCAGTCAGATCTTCAGTGTACGAAACCTCGTTCTGTGCAAATCCAGGGTACTGAAGTACAACCAAAGGGAAAATATCTTGGGGAAAGAACGGACATTTACAGACTGTGTGCCACAGGCCAGCCGTTACAAAATGTAATCCTCACCTAACGCTTTGAAGGAGATGCGTTCATCCTCACAGACCGAGTCTTCGGTAGTTAAGAAATCAGTCCACAGTTACACAGGGGTGGAGCTGGGACTCAGAACCCTTTATTGTGCTACTTTATAGATTCAGTTATTTCTTCACAGCTCTCCTCCAACCATAGAAGAGTTTTTCTCTGCTGTTTAGAAAGTTATCCAGTGTCTTCTTAAACAGCAAAGGACCAAGACTTCTCTTTCACCAACTGACGCCAGACAACCTCATGCAAAATCTAGAATTCTAGCCAATTTTTAGAAAACCTTATTACCAACATTTTTATAACTTAGAAAGAGTATATGTGTGTGTGTGTGTGTGTGTATATATACATACATGTTTGTATATGTATACACACACACACACACACACACTTTCTTTGAAAATAATGAAAAAACCCTTTAAATAACTTTGAGACAGACTGTTCTTGAATATCTTCAGGCTTCACAAGTCCCAGCACAATACTCTAAAATCATAGATATTCATTAAATACTTCTTGAATGAACAATTGACATTACTCGTTACTGCAGAATCAAAATGTGTCCACAGACATCAATGTCATGGATAATCAAAATGTGTTGAGGTGTTGCAAAGGCACATGCCTCCAAGATTAGGGCTTGAACATTCCAATCCACCCTGTGCTGTTCTCAACCACATTTCTTCTCCCTGAGTCAGTGTGCATCCACTCCCCAAGCTTTGTCATTTCTTTTAGCACCTCGCACCCTCCTCTGGTATGTGGGAGAGTTTGAGTCCCAGATTTCAGTGAATCTGAAATCAGTGCACTCGATCTCTCTCTCTCAGGTGCTGTCATTGGTCTCGGTGAGGAGGCTTGTGCCCTGGTGCACCCCTTCCCAGCATATGTACCTGCCCCTGAGAGCGATGATGTCCGTAAACACCCCCTCTGCTGGGGGAGCCACTGCCATCTTGCAGATCTGTGCTGCTTCCTGATACATTATCAGATTTTTCCATTAGACTCCTTGGGTTTACTGATAACCCTCTTCAATGTGCTCACTTAAGAAGGGCAATATCTTGCTTCTCTTCAGTTGGTGGAGTCACCTAATCTCATCCAAGGATCACCTTCCGTTAGTGGCTTTGAGAAAGTCTATCTCTTTCCCTGGCAAGCTCATCTTTGGAAAGAGGTTGCTGTTGAAAAAGTGAACCCATGGGGGCTCCAGCTTTGCTTTGCTAGTCTAAAGAGACAAGAAAGCAAATAACTTTTTCAATATCACTTTAAGGGGAAGTGTAAGACTGCCTCTTTGAACTGGGAAATATTTATGTTTTAGTGCACCGCTCCTGGCAGGTTTGCATCAAAAGGCTCTATGTATGGGGAAGGAGGTGGGGACAGGTTAATCGCCTTGAGAGAAACAGCTTGTAACATTCGCTTCTTTCTATCCACCTTTTCTTCAGCAGTAAGAAGAGCTCAGCTCAGAACTATGAAAACTTGAATGCTTGGAAGGCTTCATCTGACTACACGTTCATGTTCTAAGGAAACTGGTCTCTAGGTGTTTAGAATACTGAGAAGCAGTTTTTCTTAGATCCTGCCCTAGCCCATTGAAAGATTAAAACACAAACAAAAAATAATACATTTTTATTTAACCTCCTTCTCTAGAATTTTGCTACCAACTCTAGTGTCAAGAGCAACAAATTTAGTATCTTAGAACATTTAGCAGTCTCCAAAAAGTAAAATGTTTCTTAATTACAAGAAAAGTTAAGCTTGTATCATTTGAACAACAGGGAATTTAAGTAAGCTCAGATTAGAAATAGAAAATATAATTTTCAAATCAGTACCTGAGACAATTGAAAATTATCTGGCTAAATTGAAATGCATACTATATATCTTCAATTAAGTGACCAAAACCCATGAATGCACTCTAAATAAATTTGTATTTATTATGATGAATGAAATCAGATTTTTACTTTGGGAGGAAGAAAAGCGCAATTTTTCCAAATTGCCGTGTATGATTTTAGAAAGGTAGAAGAAAAGTGAGACACATTAGAATGAAAGAATTGTCTCATTCAATTTTGTGCATTTTTCTTGACAAAGAGGCAACATCATTTGCCCCCCACCTCAACCCTACCCTTTTCATACTATCATCCTGGCTTGAAATTCTACCCATTCTTGCAGGTGAGTTGCAATTTCCATTTCTGGGAATCCTTTTCTATTCATTCCAGTCCAGGCTAATCCCTCTTTGGCCTCCAAAGGCACTTTCTGCTCTGTTTTCTCATCTGGCTTCAGTTCCTTCAACAAATACAAGCCCCACTGAGGTTCCAGCTCTATGCTGCGTCCTGGGGACGCTGCAGTGAACATGACCCATCCCTGCTATCCAAGAGGAAGAGGTAATTAAAATATGAGATGAGTCCACTGTAAAGGTAAGTTCAGAGGGTACTGAGAACCAAGGACTGAGCATTGCTGAGGCAATGAGAGACACACCCAGAGAAACAACTTAGGACTGCAGGACCCTGTAGCTTAGCTGCTCTGGGCCTCCTTTCCTCATCTGCAAAGAACAATTGTTTCAAAGGTGTGTCAGGATTAAAGGAGGCAAACTATGCAAAGCCCCTGTCCCAGCGGCCAGCACTTCTGCACACTCAATGCATCCCTTCTGGGAAGCTTGTTCTATGAAACATCTGAACCAGGAGACAGAAGGAAGGCCAACAACTTCTCAAACCAAAAGTTTGAATAAGATAGTGTTGTTCACGATAAGTAACTTCTGCTCTAGTTTATGTTAAAAAGTCAGCATAACACCAAAATCCTAAATAAGTGTGCTCGTGAGATGAAAGTTTATCATTTCTATTTCCACCAATTCAAGAGCTAACGTCTGCCATATCTTTCCAGAGGTGCACAAATTGCTTAAATTCTATCCATTCAGCTCATTTCTCAAAATTATTTCAAACTGAACCAAAACACAAATAGATTCCTCTGTATACATACTACTATTCCAACTGGGGATGTCATTTTTGTAGAGAAATTCTTGGTGAAGTGATTACGTGGCAGAACCCAACAGACATTTCTGTTAAACTGGGCATAAAGTAGTGATCCTTTAAGGATACTTACTTGCTCTTTGTAAGTCATCAGCTTATGACTGGGGAATATTTAGCAGTTTTTACTTTGCACAAGACTGTGGGAGTGCCTTTCAAATCCAGGGATGACAAACATCTAAGGGGACACAAAGCTGACCTCCCCAGCTCCCGTGGTGGCGATGGGTGGGTTTGCGGTAGGCAGAAGAAACGCTGGTAGACCAGCAGCCAGAACATTCCTAAGTCCCTGAGGCCTGATAGAAGTAGAGGTTTGCCTCTTGGCACAGCTGCCATGGCCAGCCCACTTCTCCATAATTCTCAGTTCCTGGGGACCGTCCATCCTCATTCTATGATTCTAGCTTGATGAATAGAGGACCAGGAAACTCAAGGTTTGGATATAAAATAAATATAATTTAAAAATTATTGCTGTACAGCAGAAACTAACACAACATTGTAAATCAACCATACTCTGACAAAAATTATTTTTTAAAAAAGGAGGCAGGCATAAAGAAAGAAAATTGTTGCTGATTGCAACAACAAGCAAACACAATGAATTACACTGACCAGAAGTCCTCAAGCAGAAATAAACGTGCAGAAAGACCTTGGGGGAAAAAAAAGAATTTCATAGAATTTAGTTTGTGAGAAGTATCAAGTTTTATGACATAAGATATTATGCTTAAAGACACATAAAATAATTTTAATATCAGTGTATCAGTCTCCAAAAGAGATCTTTCCATACTTATGTATCAGGAGACCTCTCCTGGAATTATTTTGGTTTTTATTATTTTTGTTGTTTACTGTAAAGTGAATACCAAAGCTACTTGAAAAGAATCAAAAACTAATAAATGTAATTTTTATAAGAAAAAAATTTAGGGCTTCCCTGGTGGCGCAGTGGTTGAGAGTCCGCCTGCCGATGCAGGGGACACAGGTTCGTGCCCCGGTCCGGGAAGATCCTACATGCCTCGGAGCGGCTGGGCCCGTGAGCCATGGCAGCTGAGCCTGCACGTCTGGAGCCTGTGCTCCACAACGGGAGAGGCCACAACAGTGAGAGGCCCGCGTACCGCAAAAAAAAAAAAAAAAAAAAAAAAAAAAAAAGAAAAAAATTTAAAGAAAACTTATTTGAAGCAATTTTGAAAATGTTTATATATCTGATTGAGTGTGGGACCCTTCAGATTATCTTTTTTTTTTTTTAAACTAAAAGACTGGTACTACCCTTGCCTCATCATCCGTGTTTTTCACCAAACCTTTAGCCATTTGCAGAGTTCCAATCTACCCTCCAAGAACCAAGGTTCAGGCTACTGTATATATTTCTTTAAATTGCAGCACAGGCTCCAAAGCCATCAAAACAGAAGCTTATTCCTATGTAAAGTAAAAAAGGCCAACTTGAAAAGAAAAAAAAAAAAAAACAACATTGAAACCAAAACCAACTTAAACTTTTCTCATATTTGAATGTTTCCCTTTCCATAAATTCAGAAAACAGTTTGCTAATTAATGTCCTTACAGTGACTGGAAGAGCAGACCAAGGAAAACCAAACAAATGTAGAAACATAAGCGATGCTTCCCAATGAACGAAGAATTAAAATCCTAGCTCACTGTATGTATGTAGAATATCCTAAGTCAGTGCTCGCTAATGAAATAATCAATTCCAAAGCTGTTTTGGAGTTTTCTAGACACAACTTAAAGTGCCTCCCTAGGCTTTGCATGTACTGTCCCCTCACCCTGGAATACTTTCCATCCCTTGTCTGTCGGTCTGTCTGTCTTATTCAAACAGAAATTAATCCTTCAAATGTTAGATCTGTCTTTTATTCTTTTATAGACACTTTCTTAATCCCCTCAGAAGAATTCATTACTTCCTTACTCCTTGGAATCTCATAAAAGTATTTCTTGTGGCACATATTCTGATGTTTTCTTATTAATTCTTTCCATATCTGTATCTCATTGTCGACTGAAGTTCCTGTACTCTTCTTTATGTTTACAACATTGTACATAGTAACCAGGGCATGGTAAGTGCCTCACAGATGTTTCTTGAACTGAACTGTGATGACCTTGAACTTACATTACTGTTTAGTTCATTTTCTTTCCATTACTTCTTCCTTAGGTTGACCCCAGTTCCACCTCCTTTAACTTCTACTCACTGCCCCTATTTCACCCTTTGGAGGCAACACAGAATAAGTTTATTTCCTCTAAAGCCTCATGCAGAATGGAAGGCATCATTCATGACACCCATAATGAAACACCCCTCAATCTTTACCCACATGACATGTTTCTAGGACCCTTCACCTGTGCATGGATATGAATACTTTTGCGTCACTTCCTCCGAGCGTGGTGGCCAGAACGAGAGCCCAGAGAGCAGACGTAGACTGACCGGTGAGCAGCACGAAGTATCACACTTCTGCTGGAGCAACCTACAATTGTATCAGGGTCTTTTTAACATAGGACACTGCACTACTGATTCCAGTGAAATTCAATACACTCTAAGTCAGAAATAAACTGGCATTCGTGTTACTATAATCTCTCGTTTGCACACTTTAACAATTTGATTGCATTTTTTGTACATGATCTTAAATCATTCTCCAGATATAGGCAAAGACCGTCTGGCTATTGGCAAATAGGGATGTCGTTTTGACCTTGTGAATATCCAGTTTTGGATCATCGTGTGAGCAAGGTTGATAAACACCACGAGGACAGGTAAACAGGATGATCGTCAGACTCGAGGCTGGGGATTCTCCGTAGAAAACTGCTACAACGGACCTGCCTTTTGTTAAGCTGTGGAGATGTGTCCCACGCCAACGGGCAAAGAGCTGCTTCCCTGAGCCCCTGGAGTCTATGACAAGGAGTCGCCAGGAGGCGGCTCAAGCTTTGTGTTCAGTGGCCAATCCAGCTGGATAATGCTCTGGCCTCAGCAGTTGTTAAATCTTACCAGTTGTTCAATATTTTGACCACCCTCTTCCCCCTCAGCTGAAAGGGGATTTCACAGGGCCTCCAAGTACACAGATGACTGTTTCAGAGAATCATAGCCAGTGAGTGTCCAAATCCACAGGGAATAAGGCAAACGGAGATGCGTTCAGCTCTAGCAAGGACTCAGTGTGGACTCCAGGATGCGGGGCTGACCCAGGATGTTCCCGTTCTCCCATCGGTCAGCCGTGTAAACCAGATGGGTCTCCCCAGGCGTTGAGGATTAAAGCCCAGGTCTGCCTGATCATGGCTCCGCACAGTTCCTCAGGGTCTGAGATCCTCTAGGCTGAAAGCCAGAAGAGAAGGAGCATGTGTAGGAGGAACCATTCTCTAATATTAGTCTCTTGACGCTTATAAGAACTGAAACAAATGGTCGTTTACTGGTATCTTGCACCAAACCCGCCTGGAGAAGAGAAACTATCAGATGTTTCAACTCAACAGCTGCACATCAAAAATAGCAGTCTTTAGACACTGGGAGCTGCGAAACAAATGCCAGAAGCAGGTCCAGGATGTTGGAGGCGCTGACGTTTCTTGTTCCTGGAATGAAAGGAAGCAGCATTGCTGTCACAGGTCCAATTCAATGCCTTAGTGATTGCGATCACACTACTGTGTGTGTGTGTGTGTGTACACATGCTTGGGCGTAAGCACTCATTCCAACACAGGCAACCAATGGTTAAGGAAAGTATATGTTAAAGAGCTAGTTAATCACCATTCAAAAATCTCTCTAGGGCTTCCCTGGTGGCGCAGTGGTTGAGAGTCCGCCTGCTGATGCAGGGGACGCGGGTTCGTGCCCCGGTCCAGGAAGATCCCACATGCCGCGGAGCGGCTGGGCCCGTGAGCCATGGCCGCTGAGCCTGCGCGTCCGGAGCCTGTGCTCCGCAACGGGAGAGGCCACAACAGTGAGAGGCCTGCGTGCCGGGAAAAAAAAAAAAAAAAAAAAAAATCTCTCTAAAAGGATCCATGGGTTTGTTTTCTTCTAAACTAATCCATCAGGCAACTCACAAATTTAAAAAAGCTACGTCTATAGACAAGGGCATTCTGTGCACCCTCTAGGCATTTCTCCCACGGGTTATACCACAGAATACACAGAATGTGGTCAATTCTCTAGGAAACGTGATTTCCATCCACAGGCTGCTATTGGTGTCATCGGGCTGGTAGTACCTCAGCCTGCACCAGGATGGGTATACTAGTTGTTCTACAACCAGCATCTGTTCTGATGGGTCAGTGTCTAGACTGTACAGATTGATAAATACTTTGAATATTGTTCCCAGTTATCATGGGCTTGTAATTGAGAAATAGTACCATGAACATAAGAAAAAATGGCATAGTGTTCTCTGCTTTGGAAAGCAGAGCTGCTTTCTGGAGTGACCGGCTGCTCAGTTGACATTATATTCTTTTGTTCACCTGTGGCAGTTGTGTAAGGTTCTACTGTGTGTTTGTTTGTTTGTTTGTGGTACGCGGGTCTCTCACTGTCGTGACCTCTCCCGTTGCGGAGCACAGGCTCCAGACGCGCAGGCTCAGCGGCCATGGCTCACGGGCCCAGCTGCTCCGCGGCATGTGGGATCTTCCCGGACCGGGGCACGAACCCGTGTCCCCTGCATCAGCAGGCGGACGCTCAACCACTGCGCCACCAGGGAAGCCCTCTACTATGTGTTTTGAATCTAGAAATCCACTGACTTTGGTCTGATCTTTCATGATATTTATAACTTGTTTAGTTATGTTTAGGATTTTAAAAAAACTTTAGTTAGCACCAGTAAAAAGCATTATTGCTATTAAAATTTTATTATAAAGGTTCTTCAGTAAAAATAGCTTTAAGTTCTTTTCCTCCAACTGAAATAATTATTTTTATAATGCAATTCTTGATAATCAAGAGTTTTCTTTGAATCCCAACAGCAAGTAACAGAGCAAAATTATAGCTTAACCAAATGAAAACTTCAGAGAGTAAGCAGTCCAGGGCTGGTATGGTGGTTACCTGATGGATGGCTCCCTAAAATACTCAGGCACCCAAACTCCTTCCAGCTCTGTGCTTTGCCGGTGCTAAAGTACAGCCTTGTTCCTCAAAGTTCAGTATTGCAGCCAAAGCTCCAGCCATTGCACCTTTATTCCAAGTATCAGAGTAGAGAAAGAGAGAAAAAAAAGAACACAATAGAGAATGCCTTCCAACTGTCATTCAAGGTAGGATGCCAGAGTCTGCTATAAAGCACACAGCAGGTGGCGGTCTGATGACTTTGACTACACACTTATAACCTGGGTTTTGTAAAGAATGGAATGAAAAGGTGCAACATTTAGCTTACATTGTATTGGTCAGAACTTATCCAAAACTGGATCACATCTAACTGCAAAGGATGTTAGGAAAGTTTGTTTTTTTTTAAGTGACCATGGGCCCAATTAAAAATCAAGACTTCTATTGCTATGGAAAAAGATTAGACCACATACTGGGAGACAACTGGTCATTTCTTCAGCAAAAGCCATGCCTTTAGAGAGGAACAGGTTATATCCTATTCACTTCTGCACTGAATGTTCACTAGCTATTCTTATCCTATTCAGAGGTCTATTCACTTCTGAACTGAGCCACCTAGAAAGAGGGTATTCATAATTTTCAGACCCCCAGGTGGTTTTATAACTTCATTCACTCATTCACTCAATATTGACAGAACACCTATTATGGGATGAGACCTTTACTAGGGTTTAGGGATAGTGAGATGTTCATCATGGCCCCTGATGTCATGGGGCTGTCAGTCACAGAGAAAGACCAGCACTGAACAAGTGAAGGTAATAGAGTGTATACTCTGGGAAGCTTGGGGAAGGGAGACCCAAGTTAATGTGAAGTGACTAGCATGTGGATGACTAAAAGGTACTGACAGAATATTCCAAGGAAAGGGAGCACATGTCCCAAGTCCTGAGAATTAGAGAGAAAACAAGATTTTTGAGGACCTGACTGATTTTCAACATCTCTGGAGTGTTGAATTCAGAGGGGAGAGTGCTGAGAGATAAGGTTGGTGAGAGGCAGGGACCCCAGTATGAAGAGTCTCTCAGCCATATTAGACTCTGTAACGTGCTTATGGGCATTGGGCAGTCATTGAAAAGGAGGCTTATTGTGATTGCTGTCTAATAACCATACCCAGCATCTACTGAATGTTGAATATGTGCTTGACATTGTGATAAATGTATTCCATGCATCGTCTCATTGAATATTCACAATAAACTCCGAGGCAGATACTATTTCGTTGTCCCCATTCCATAAGTGAGAAAAGTGAAGGCCAAAGAACTGAAGAAACTTGCTCGGGGTCACTTAGTTAACAAGCGGTTGTACCAAGACCGACACAGAAATAGTCTGAAGGCATCCTCAGTCCATGGCCTAGACTCTGTGCAAACGAGATGGGGCCAAGGCTGGAGGCTAGCTGTCGGAAGGCACTAGGTGTACAAACACGTTATTTTAAACTACAACTTTCACTTCTATTGCAAATCATTTCAGAGATCCTGGCTCCGAACCTGCATCACGGTGCTGGTTTGTGACAGCTTGACCCCTCTGGTAGACCCCACTTGTTCATTTTTACATGGATACTGTTCTCTCTTCTTTGCCAGTCAAACAGCACCCTTGTCTGCCTCAGCAGACCCGAGTTGTCTGACCTGTGGGTCACGGGGTCCTCTGATTGGTTCTAGGAGCATGTGGCGCTCCCAATACCAGCCGCTGTGACGCTGAGCATGGATGATTCCCAATAAGCTAGAAAAGAGGGGATGTGGGAAAAGGAAGAAGCCCTGGTGCTGGTACTTTTGGAAAATCCTTCCTACTCTCCTGCTTTAGATTTTTAGTGTTCATTTGTTCCCCTGGCACAATTAATGTTACTGACTGCAGTGGGCCAAACATAGGGACCCCAGAGTCAGGTGGTTCCTTGGATCAATCTGCACGAGGTTTCTTTGCTGCAGTAGAAACTACAACAGGGCTGACTCCCGACGCACAGTCTGAGTCAAAACTCCAGGGTGCCCTCTTTTCCCCGTGCATGAGTGCAGCCTCCTCTCTGTTGGCTACTGTGCAGAGAGCTTAGCCAGCACCAGGCAGTGTCGTGTCAAGATGCCAGACCCCGCTGTTACTATTTTTGACAGCAGCGGTAACTTACCACCAAACCTTGGACTCCAAGGGCCAGGAAGGCCCGTGTTCTCATCCACATCTGGTACTGCTGCTAAAACCAGCTCTGTTTTGTCTGCATTGACAGCATACTGAGAAAATCCAAGCATCCACAAAACAGAAAATCTGACAAGTAAAAATACCTCAGTAATGTACAAAGAGTTGAGGTAATGGGTTTATTCATTGTAAAAGCAGCTGGTTTTCGTTGTCAATGTTTGTTTGGTTTAAAACAAGGGAAGATCCTTGTTGCCAAAGGAATGGATGGAATACACTGTAGTTTCTTCTCTTTGAGCTCTCTCACTTCTAATAGAGGCAAACTGTCGATGAGTCTGCCAAGAGCCCTAATCTTCTTTGTCTGGATGATGTGTTAGATGGAGTTTAAAATTCTGGGATACAGCCTGTATCACATGCTTTTCTTTGTGGGAGGATCAACCCTCCACCTTCCTGACATGAATTTTATGAAGGAACAAAAGAAAAGCTCAGAGCTTATTCTGATGGAATACTGTATTATGCTAAATGCTTTTTTTCTGGATAGAATCAGAATAATATTTTAAATTCATTAGATAGTCACTGAACCATAAAGTGTTCTCAGTGAGAGCAAAGTGTTGACACTTATCTATACTGCTGCATGAAACGAGAATCAGTCCTGTGGTGGGGAGGAGAAGAGAGAGTATCAATTTGGTTTTTACCACAAAACTAGTAGGAAATGAGGGACTCGGTGACTTTTGTCTTTTACTTTGGGAGTTTTGTATATGCCACACACAGCTATTCCTGTGAAAATGCACAGTGGAGTTTGCACTCGAAAGAAGCAATAGGATTGAACGGGGTCTGTCGTATCATCATTGGTGTTTTGTTGCTTGTGATATCATCATTAGTGGTTTCTATTGGGGGATGGGTGTTCTTGGGAAAAAAAAGGTAAAGAGAGATGTGTGACAGGGAAGAACAAATCTGACTCCATATTGGATCTGTTTCTTTTTCTTTAACCTTTGTATTCTATTGTTTTTACTACAATTTAATCACTAATGGGATGTTGCCTATAGCTTAAAGTATACATAATGGCCTGTCTCCAGGAGCCCTGCTTCCCATGCCTGAGCTTTAAGCTAAAATATCTTTGTTTAGCTCCCAGGAAACATCCTGACCACCTGTGAATGGCTGAAGAAAGAAGAAATTAACACATCCCCTCCAGTGTCTGACCAGAACCAGGAAATAGCTGCAACAACTTATCACCGTTTTTCCTTTACCTCCTCACCTCCTCTCTTTGCTCTATAAAAGAAACTAGCGTTCAAACCCGGGCAAGAGGGTTCTTTGGGACACGAGTCCACCATCTTCTTGGTCTGCTGGCTTTCTGAATAAAGTCGCTTTTTCTCTCCCCAACACCTCGTCTCGTGATCGATTGGCCTGCTGTGCAGAGAGCAGTGTGAGCTTGGCTCGGTAACAGATGGAGTGAACACAAGGAAGAGAAGGGCCCCAAAGGCCCCAAAGCAGCAGAGGTGGATCCCCCAGGACGAAAGCTTCATGATCTCGACAGCTTTTCCAAATACAACACAACTTCATTTCTCATCTACATTTTCCATATTTCCCGGAACCGTAGGCTGTTTACAGAGTCAGGAGAGTTTTTGCTTTGACATGAAGTAATCCTGTCCTTTGGGAGCCCCCAAAACCTAGCCAAGGTTTTAGAGAGTTCCAGAAACCACATTTTCGGTCTACCGTGGGCTTGTTTCCTGTTGTGGGTGCTTATGTTGGAGGAAACAACCACACTGCTAGCACTTTTAAAGCTTTACTATATGGGAATATTTTTTTTTCCCTTATAAAATCAGTCGTGCTGTGAAAAATCATGAAACTACTTCAAAATGTTCTTTACTGTCATCAAAATTAGCCTGGCTCAAAATGTTATGACATTTAAAATTAATTATACACCAGCAATCTATTTCAAGATTATCTGGGACTGAAGAAAATAAACAAGAACCGACAAAGAAAAAAACCAAAACCCTGAAGTAATTCTGCAAAGCGGATCATTTTTATTAAATGTATCCATTTCTATTCAAATCATTTACGCCTATGCAGTGCAACAGTTGCTAATGAGCAGCCTTACAGCGGAAGACTGCTTGAGCTGAGTAAATGTATTACTGAGCTCTGCGCTAGCAGCTCAACAGCCTGGACAACGTTCCAGAGGGTTCCAGAAGGTTCCAGCTCTCCAGCTTGGGGGAGAGGGGTCCGTGGTAGAAGTAGATGTAGACCTGGTTCCACAGGGGTCTCAGGAACTTCTCATTCTTCCTCTGAGATGGAAACTAGGGACAGTTCTTCTCACATGGTAATATGCTGGGTCAGTTAGCCAAATGCAAGCCATCAGGGGAAGAGGGAAGCTACACTGGTGCCACCCTCGGGGGTCCTGGGAGGGCTGCCGACTGCAGATGTTAATAGCTAAGCAGGCTGGAGGCCGGAAGTGACCCTTGATCAGTGACTCTGGGTTTCCAGGCTGCGAGATATGCTGAATGGGAGATAAACCGTGGTAGGGGACCTGGGTACGCACGACCCTGGCAGAATGTCCCCGCAGGTCCCCTGTCCTGTGCCCAGCTGCAGTGTTGGGCAGTGCTGGGCAGAAGCCAGCACACAGGTACAGCCCTTCCCTCAGAGGCTACAGTCGGCTGGGAAGACAGACTCACAGACACCTAACTGCAGATCAGGGCTCCAGGCCGCTCTGGGAGACGAGAGCGGGGGCCCACGGTGCTCTCCCCTCAGGCTTTGAAATCCCAGTTTACGCATTTGACTCTTTATTTCAGAAGATGTTTCGTGGGGGCGGGAGGTAATGCTTTATTCACTTTTCTCTGTTTCAGTTGTGGAACCACATAGTGGTATGAATTATTTCACTCGTAGGGGAAAGAAAAAATAAGTTCACACATGTAAGTGCATGGTGGTATGGGGTACCAACGTCCACTACGTCACAGGCATCCTCTGTGGAAGGCTTTTTTCCTTATAAGTTTTCTAAGGGCCAGGAATCCCTTGGTCTCCTTTGCCTCTGTATCTCTGGAGGCTAGGAAGAGGGAGAGAGAGAGAGAGATAGAGAGGGAGAGAGAGAATACGCATGGGGCTCAATGAGCATAGACATTCCTATCTCCTCAGCCACCAGTCAGTCTGAACATTTGTCCACAGTCTCACGATTACCCTTCCCCACCTTTCCTTCTTCCCACTGGTCTGGAATTGCCAGTCTCTTAGCCAAGGTAGATAATGAATGCAGGGAGGAATGATCGTTCATACTTTGCCAACAGCTTCAAATTAGATGTGGCCCAGTTTCCTGATAGCCCCTCCTCTTACACACACCAGCGTGGACACTGGTTCTGAGCCCACGGGCAGGCAGCAGAGCCCTCTCCGTGTTGGGCCTCACCCCCTCTCTGTCCCCAAGGCACATGGAAAGCCAGGTGTGTATAAGTATTCCAGCAAGGCCAGGGAAACAAGAAAGAGAGCAACTGAGATGTCGAGATTAAAAATAGGATAAACAGGAACTGAAAAGTCTGGGTTTCTATTTCTTTTCTGGTTCACTTTGTTTTCACATTCCCCCAGTGAACTGCTGTAGCTAGAATTTTTCTCAATTAAGCGGTCATTTGTCGTCTGGGATAAGAAAATAAGACTTCTCGGACTTCTCCATGTAAAATTCCCCACCCTCCTCCTGACAGCGTGTGCATTCTCAGCACCTATGAGAACAATCATCTAAAAAAAAAAAAAAATAGTATCAACTTCAGGCTTTGCCCAGAAAAGTTAACACAGTTCCCTTCACAGCCCTCTATGGTCTCAAATTGAAAATGATACAGATGTAAGAATATCTGTTTAAACAGATATTAAACAGCCAGGAGGCCTCCCATGTTGAGTTCTCACTATTAGGGTCAGCCCTGAGATGGGCGGCTGTGGGATGAACAAGCACCGTGGCATCACTGCCCTAGTGATGACCAGGTTTCTACGTGCGGGCGCCCACGTCCTCCACGTTGCCTGCCGGGCATCTTCTTCAGACCATCCCAAGGGAAGAGGGGTTTGCAAACCTTGTGGTGTGTGTGGATCCCTGAGATCAACAGCCAGACCCTCATTCATCACGACTTTGCTTCCTAAAACTATAACTCTGGGCATGTAAAGCTCCTTATAAATCAAAAGGCCCCAGAGGCTTCACTAGCCTGAAACAGTAGAGACAGTGGGAGGCGCCTGTGTTGTCTGAATGAAACGCCCACTCAGCCAGCTGCAGGCTATCTAAAGCAAACATCCCTGCCGTGGCCACTTGCCCAGAAACGGCAGCAGAGCTAGCCTCCCCGGGCAGGAAGGAAGGACAGCTCAGCTCTGAACAGAGAGGCCCATGGATAGATGGATGGAGGCGGCGTGAGCTCTCAGGGCCCATCTCCCTCTGCCGCCAATCAAAGTGGATGCTTCAAAATGACTCTACACAATGTGGACTCTCTAACTGCTAAGTCGATGTTTATTATATTCTAAGGAGCAGGGACTCTTCTGAACTTCCCGTGATCAAAAACGCTTGTTAATTGTTTTTATTGAAAGCCACATCTCCCAACATACAACTCTGTTACACATGGACTGCATTAAAGGCAGGAGATTGTTTTTGTCTCCAGAACTCAGCTAATGCCAAAACAAATGTACATTAAAATGCTGGACTTCTTTTTTTTTCTCTTTTCCTTTTATCTCTTCCTTTATTTTCCCCTACAGGAGGCAGTGAAACATAGGAAAGAAAAATGAGGATACTGGAACTAGAACCTCAGGGTGACTGGCAGGGAGTTTGCATTCTGTCTGGTGGAAGTATTAGGTCACAGGATTCATTAAATTGTCATGTTGCTTTTACTTTTCCCCCCGCTGGTTTTCTGGGGGTAGCTTTACAGTATGTATTAATGGCTGGGAAAGGCCTCTCCAGAGTGGCTATTTTCTTGCTTAAATTAAATTTTGTTTTGATGTATTTCCTCTAGATTCCCCACTTCTTGCAGGACAATATTCGGAATGGGTTTTTGATAAGGTAGTACCTCAGAAAAGCTCGTGCATCTCGAAGGGTTACCAGATAACATATAGGTTATTCAGCTAAAATTTAAATTTCAGATAAACAGCAGGTACATTTTTTTTGATGTCCAGGTAAACTATGAATAATGAAATGTTGCATGGGATATAGAGATGCTAAAGTGTCATCCGTGTTGACCTGAAATTCAAATGTGATTGAGTGTCTTGTATTTTTATTTTTTTTAATTTGGCAACCCAGAACAAGCCAGCTCATTCAACCCTAGGGTCCTCTGAGCATTTGGAAGGTTGAACTCATTCTAGATAGTAATTATTCTATTCACTGGAACAACTGTCTCATTTTTATATTGCTACTCATACCAGGTACCTAGAAATGGTTGAGTCAACTAACATAATATTGCCAATTTGTCATCAGGTCGTATGAGACCATCACTAGCAAGCCCCAATGAGAATCTGAAGATTATTCCAACATGTTTCCTAACAAGCTCAAGCCCTTTAGACTTGACTGGGGAAAAAAAAGAAAAAAAAAGATTTTTCACACAAGTGGAAAAGGCACTGAGTAATTAGTTAGAAAGTCTTGACTGTGAAGGAAGGTGGTGATGCTTCTGTGTTTGAATCTGAGTCAAGGCCAGAAGTGCCTGCTATTTGCAGGATAGTTTCAATAGAAGATTATTCCCTAATTAGTTCCAAATTTGCAATTTTCTGGAAGTAAAGAACCGAAGAGTGTATAGGTAGTCTAGGACTTCTGACCTTCCTTTCAAATCTCAATTGCCAAAGTCAAAGGAGCCTGCTCTGAATTTGAAAACATTCCCAGGTTCGGCACACAAGGTCTAAAATTAAACTTAATTATCATCGCTTCACGATGCTCTGTTAGAGGAAAGTCTGTGAGTCAGCAGGAGACATCCCGCTCAACCTCTCCTCATCACCTACAGAGTGGTCCAGCCAAGAACGGCTAGTGACGCCACCGCCCGCATTTGGACTAGGACAGGACATATGTGATCACATAGCTTCATTTTAGACGTATATTTTTCTTAAACATCAAAAACAACAGAATGATTTTCTTGACTTACTATTGGATGCACCTTTTTGTCTTTTAAAAACGTCCTTCCCTACACTAGCAGGGACCCTGCTGCTTGTTCACTCAAAACACCTCATGGGAAACTCTGAGAAATGCTTTATTTAGAAGCAATTCAGCCTGTGAGTCATGTAACTTTTTGCTTGTGTTTTTCTTCTTCAGTTCTCCTGCTACCATAAACATTTATATGAAGACAGGATATTTTACTGCGTTTGAGAAGTCCATCTGCCACAGCTGCTTATTCCCCACCTGAAGTCATCAACTTTCATGAAAAGAAAATATCTGGTTTTCTTTCAAGTGCTGATAAAGACAAAAAAGAAAAAAATAATGACCCTTGAGCAGAATTACCTCTTCACTGAGGGTTTCTCACCATCCTCAATAAAGTAGTGGTGCTTGTTTAACGCTGGAATCAGCCCTGTGGTCAGAGGTTCAGGTTTATAAGATGAACAGTATTCTACGGAAAAGAAATCACCAAAGATGATGTCCCCTTCGTGGGGTAGTGGAAAAATGACTCCTTTTCTTTTGGAGGAGATTGGGGAGAGAGGTAGGCAGTGTACAAAGCACAGATTGATTTCCTAATCACATTTTCCTTTTAAGTTTTTCAGATGTTTCATTTCAGCTCAAAAGTAGCCACTTGCTGAAAGTAACACATTCCCTAGGTCTAAGGATTCTGATATAATTTAATATATTCCTTCTTGGCTCCAGGGTAGGTTTATGGGTTTTTAGATATTTGATTAAAAGACAGATTTCATTTGTGATCTGGAATATTGCTGCCTTTGTGCCAGCTTCAATCCTCTTTCAACAGCAGTTTTACCAATACTTCCTTGCTTTAAAAAAACAAACACTAACAAAATTCCTTCTTGTTGTTTTTCCTCCATCACGGAGTTAGCCACTTTCTTTTCGGATACTTTTCCTTTCATGTTTTGATTACCCCTTCTCCAAGGTGCTGTCAAATTTCCCCTGGATATTGCTTAGCACTGGAAAAAAACGGGTTTAAAAGGTTACTTTCTCAACTATGTCAATACCAAGTAGATGTTAGTGATGATTCCTTGTTTCAGATGTAGAAAACTGACAATACACATCACTGCACATCCCTCAGTGGGTCTGCGACCTGAATCTGGAAAGCCAAGGCAGGCAGTGCGATGCAGCGATGGAAAGTAGAGGCTTCAACATTTCTCCAAAGAAGACATATAGATGACCAACAGGTACATGAAAAGACGCTCAACATCAGCAATTATTAGAGAAACGCAAATCAGCACTACGATGAGGTACCACCTCCCACCAGGCAGAAAAGCCATCATTAAAAAGTCTACAAAGGGCTTCCCTGGTGGGGCAGTGGTTGAGAGTCCGCCTGCCGATGCAGGGGACACGGGTTCGTGCCCCGGTCCGGGAAGATGCCGCATGCCGCGGAGCGGCTGGGGCCGTGAGTCATGGCCGCTGAGCCTGCACGTCCGGAGCCTGTGCTACGCAACGGGAGAGGCCAAGGCAGTGAGAGGCCCGCGTACCGCAAAAAAAAAAAAAAAAAAAAAAAAAAGTCTACAAAAAAATGCTGGAGGTGTGGAGTAAAAGGAGCCTTCCTCACTGTTGGTGGGAATGTAAATTGGTGCAGCCACTATGGCAAACAGTATGGAGGTTCCTTAAAAAACTAAAAATAGAATTGCTGTATGACCCAGCAATCCCACTGCTGGGCATATATCTGGAGAAAACTCTAATTCAAAAAGATACATGCACCCCAATGTTCATAGCAGCACTATTTACAATAGCCAAGACATGGAAACAACACAAATCAACATAAATGTCTATCCACAGATGAATGGGTAAAGAAGATGTGAGATAGATATATATATATATATATATACATACATACATACTACTCAGCCATAAAAAGGAAAGATTATTGTACTAAGTGAAGTAAGTCAGACGGAGAAAGACAAATATCATATGATATCACTTATATGTGGAATCTAAAATATGATACAAATGAGCTTATTTACAAAACAGAAACAGACTCACAAACAGAAAACAAACTTATGGTTACCAAAGGGGAAAGGCGGGAGAGGGATAAATTAGGAGTTTGGGATTAACAGATACACACTACTATATATAAAATAGATAAACAATAAGGACCTACTATATAGCACAGGGAACTATATTCAATACCTTGTAATAAACTATAATGGAAAAGAATCTTAAAAAGTGTGTGTGTATATATATATATATATATATATATATATATATATATATATATCCATCCAGTATCTATATTATGATTTTGCTTCACACCTGAAACTAACACAACATTGTAAATCAACTATACTTCAATAAAAAAAAAAAAAAAAAGAAAGGAAGTAGAGGTTCCAGAGCCAGGTCATGGATATCTGGGTTCAAATCTCAACCCCATCACTTACTAGCTGTGTGAGCTTTGGAAAGTGATCTAATTGACTGGAGTCTCAGCTTCTCCATCTGTAAAATGGGGAACCTCCCACTTCATCCGGTTGTTGTGAGTATTAAAGAAACTGGTATTAGTACTTAGAAGGGTATTTGTCCCATGGTAGGTGCTGTGAAAATGTTGCTATTGTTATTATTGAAAGGTTAGGCCTATGGAGAGATGCTCAGGGTCTGGACATGGAAACTTTGCACATTGTGAATGATAAATGAATGAATGCATAGTATTAAAATGTGTTTATTGGAGAAATAGTTACTGAGCACTTACTCTGTGTCGGGTACTGTGCTAGGTACATGGATATAAAAATCCAAAGTGACAGAATGTGCCCTAAGGTAGCTTAGTCTTGGGAGGAAGCTGTGGGAGGGTGTGAGAGAGCAAGGTCATAGGGGTCAGAGAGTTCTCAGTTTGAGTCCAGCTCCACCAGTAGAAAGGGACTGGGCAAATGACTTCTCTCACTTGTAAAATAGAGATAATATCACCCCATTAGGTTGTTATGAAAAGGAATGTAGAATACAGAGTATGTATGTGGTAAGACTCAATAAGTAAAAGATGTTGTATATCATGTAAGCACATGTTTATATCTGTATCTATGTGTTTAGACAGGGAAAGGGAATTATGGTGTGAAATTCCAGTCGCTCTGGTAGGTTTGTTCCAGGTGAAGTTGGAGGTCATAGTTAGCCTGACTGGCGAAGTTTAGTTGTGGGGCAGAGGGGGCAGAGACAAAGACATCTGGGTCTGCCTTTGCAGGAGAGCAGATGTGTCCTAGGGAGGCAGCAGTACACACAAAGGCTTAGGGACCAGAGGAACTGGTGCATCTGGGGACGACCATGGGTTCAGTGTTGTGGAACAAAATGAGAGGCAGAGAGGTGGTGGGAATGATGCTGCACAGAGAGGAGGGGACTAGCTCACATCTTTATCAAAATCTCAGTGTCTCAACGAGACTTTTCTTAATCCCCTATTTAAATAATCCCTTCCCCTGTGACAAAGTGAGAGAGAGGCATGGACATATATACACTACCAAACGTAAGGTAGATAGCTAGTGGGAAGCAGCCGCATAGCACAGGGAGATCGGCTAGGTGCTTTGTGACCGCCTGGAGGGGTGGGATAGGGAGGGTGGGAGGGAGGGAGACGCAAGAGGGAAGAGATATGGGAACATATGTATATGTATAACTGATTCATTTTGTTATAAAGCAGAACTAACACACCATTGAAGCAATTATACTCCAATAAAGATGTAAAAAAAAATAATAATAATCCCTTCCCCATCATTCCCTAGAATCCTGCTCTGCTTTGTTTTTCTCAAAGTCATCCACTATAACTTTTCCACAAGTCACCTTCCAAACATACATATCGAGGTGTGTGTGTGTGTGTGTGTGTGTGTCTCACACACACACACACACACACACACGATTTATTTTGTTTATTATCTGTCTCTCCTCAGTAGAATGAAGTTCCATAAGAGCGTGAACATTGTCTGCCGCTGTATCTCCAGCATCTAGATCACTGCCTGACACACAGTAGGTGCTCAATAAATAGAAGTTGACCTGAAGGGATGAGGGTAGTGAATGCAGAGCTCTCTCTGATGGGCAAAAATGTGAGCTTACCCTTTGGCCAGAGAAACCCTGAAGAATTCTAAGCAAGGGAAAATGCAGTCATGTTTTCCTTTTGGGAAGAGTGCCTGGAAGCATCTTTGAGGGTGAACTGTTGAGGATTTCTTCTAACAACCTGAGCTGCCTGGACCAGGGCCAGACCAATGGAGTGGGGAGAAGTTGAGGACCAGGTGAGAGGCTTGGAAGGCACAGCGGGCAGGACCAGGTAACAGATCGGAGGGGACAAAATGAAGAGTGGACAGTTAAGATCCCCTCAGGTGTCTGCCTTGAGCAAATGAGCTTTATTCACTGAGACAGGAAAAGAATATGTCAATGAAGTAAAGATAAAAGATAATGCTCTCACTCCAAGAAGGGTCAAGGATATCGTAGCTGCTCATCGTGGATGACTGATTGATTGAAAACATAAGGAAAGAAACTGGCTGGTCAGATCCTATTAATTATTAAACCTATAGCTTCCTGAATTATGTGTGGTCTCAGAAAGATGATGAGACTTGAGAAAATGTCTTCCTTAACGTGAATGGGAAGAATTCAGCGACAGATATCTGTGAAGAGCCAATAACTTCCTGAAAGACAGTATTTCACTTGACATTATTGTTATTTGCTTTAACAGGGTGTGCTTTGCATGCACAAAGCTTCTCTACACAGCTATGAGCACTGTATTCAGTCCCTATTGATTGGCATCCACAAGGCAAACTGAAGAATCAGTGAAACCCAGAGATAAAACCCAAACCCATCAGACTTTTTCTCCAAATGCCTTTCTTGGAGGCAGAGGTGAGTCCAGGAGTTGCCAAACCTGCATGATGACCCAGCCAAACAGCTTCCACAGGTAAATCTATGGATAAGTTATCATCACCCAGTCCTGGCTTGTACTAAATTCCTGGCCAGGTTACTGAGCTACTTCTACTTTCTGAGGAGGGGTAGAATCCCAGGAGGTCATGCGTTCTGTGTGGCTGGCTGAGGTCCTTCAATGGCCTTCCAAACACTGAGACTGAATAATTCTAGGCAATGGCCCAGCAGCAATCCACCCTAGGCTGGCCTGGCAGAAACCACTGGGATGGGACCAGTGTATAGCTCTGTCCCCTGGTGGCCGGGCCATCCTAGAAACAAGCTGGTGTCTAGAGCAAAGGAGCCTTCTCCACTTGTGAGGAGAGAATGGACGTTTCAGCTTTACTTCTCTCACCCATAACATGAGGGTGAGAACACCCACTGGGCATTATGTTGAGAAAATTAAATAGAATAAGACCATCCAGCTTAACACAATGCCCGAATGGGGAGGTGCATCATTAGTGGTTATTAGGTTTGTGGTCCTGTTGGTGTTCAGTCCTATCTCTGCTTTGGGGATGCTGAAACATGGACAGATGGTAAAGCGAGATATGTAGAAATAGGTTCATAAGTGAAGAAAGTAGAAAAAATGAAAAACTTCTATGCTGAATATGAAGATGATTTGAGTTTCCTGAAAGGACTTGGTCAATATTCGAAACTGATATCTTTAACTGAAAAGTATAAACAAATTTAAGCCAATTCAACATTTTTATGACTTAGTATGTACTATTATTGTTAATATTTTGGAAAATCATGTATTGTTAGAAATGATGTGTTTTTTTCCAAGTTGTGTTTTTAAAAATTGACTGTGTTCCTAAATATGGTTTTTACATATATGCAAGAACTTTGTTTTCTAAAAAAATACATCCCAAATTTTGCAGTGGGAATCAATGAAAAATGTGGTCATATTCTTCAGAAACTCACTTATTCAAAATTTGGAAAGTTCCAACTTTTATGGGAGGTTCCACTAAACAAGACTTATCAATATCTGGTGTCACTTTGATCTTTCAAGTCAACTGTGCCAAGACCCAATATTTTGAAAGAAGTTGTGCATATGTATTCCCACGTATAGTTTTAAAAAGTATATGTTATGTTTATTAATTTACAACTTCCAAAGCCCATTTCTCCTCCCAGCAGTTTCTCAGGGTTGTATTCTTACGTGTCATCTCTCTTTTCCTTTATAGGATAATATATCCTTTATAATTCAACCCCAAATCATGTATCAAACACTGTCTATGTACTATGATTGTCATACCATGTAAATCTAGAATCCACTGTTGTCAGAACATTTTATTCCTCTCTTTTCCTCCTTTCTCCAGTTCCCCAAAGAATCCAGAAGAATAAGCCTTGCCAGAAATTTCTGAATGAAGATCAAGCTTTTGGAAAACTCTCTTCTCTTTTAATTTCATTCCATTTGAATCTATGACTGTTGAAGTTTTCCACATTCTTATACTGACTCAACAAATGTCTCCTGGGGTATTTCCATCCTCTAACCATTAGTTCACTTTCTTTGCTTATTCATTTCCAGTTGCTTCATGGACTGAGCCAGGATATCAGTGATTAATGACTCAGTGCTATTTCAGGAATCCCCAGCCTTTTCCATATGCTGACTCACCTAACAGTTTTCTGTGTTCACCTGTTGGGAGCATGGCTGTGGCAGAGCATTTGAGGCTTTGGGTGGCCAGAAAGCTCCTGAGACTTATATGCAAAACTGTGATCTGAACAAAGTTCTTTTGCCTGTTATTCCTTTGGCATCTTTCTTCCCTTAAGTGAGTTCCCTGAGGATAAGAGAGAGATTTGCCTTAGTCATCTTTGAATCACCAATGACTACCATAGTACCTGGGGCACAATGAAACATCTAGGCTCAATGAATATTTATTGAGTGATGGAATAATGTAATCTCAAGAAATCTTATAGATGGTTAATTTGTATTTTGTGGATTGTTATGGCTGTAAATACAGAAAAAACATTGTAGAAAGACAGAGACTTAGATCAATATTCAGGAATGTATTTAAAAGTACTTAGACGGGGAGGGATAAATTAGGAGTTTGAGATTAACATATACACTCTACTATATATAAAATAGATAACCATCAAGGGCCTACTGTATAGCACACCTGAAAGGTACTATACTCAATTTTGTAATAACGTATAAGGGAAAAGAATCTGAAAAATATATATATACATATGTACATATGTATATATATATGTATGTACGTATAACCGGGTCACTTTGCCATACACCTGAAGCTAACACTGTAAATTGTTAAATCAACTATACTTCAATTTTTTAAAAAGTGCTTAAATTCTTGGGGTTACCTGTAAAGAATGGGAATAAAAATATCAAAAAATAGTTAAAGCTGTTGAATGAAACCTGCCTAGGGTTTCATCACCATGGAGCCTGGTGATCTTTCTCTTAAGCCCATCTTTCCTATACCCCTCTTATTTCTTTTTGCTTTTAGCATTCAATCCAACTCTTTCGTTCATTCTGACTTCTGTCTCCAAATGTATGACATGAATTCCATGAAATAAGAATACATGTGTATCAGGAGTCCCCAAGACAATCCCCAGAGGCAATGGATTCACCAGAAAGACCCATAGGACTCAGAATATAGTCATCCTCATGGTTACAATGTATTATAGTGAAAGGATACCAAGGAAAATCAGCAAAGGGAAAAGGCACATGAAGTAAAGTCCAGAGGAAACCAGGCACAGGCTTCTAAGAGTCCTCTCCCATTGGAGTCACACAAAACAGGCATAGTTCCTCTAGCATTAAACTGGGACAATACACGTGAACTGTCGTCTACCAAGGAAGCACGTTAGAGACTCAGCACCCAGGATTCCTACTGGGGGTTGGTCATGTAGGTACTCTTTCCCCAACGCATACCAAAATTCCAGACTCCCAAAAAGAAAGCATAAATCACATTGTGTGTACAAACAGTTTAGGCACAGTAAACTAACCTTATCTGTTAGAGAATGGTGAGAACACTACTGAAATCCAAGTTTCCAGATGTCAGCCAAGGGCCAACCTTGCAAGAAGACCTTTCTAAGTCCCAGGTTTGTTATATTACCTCTTTTCTGCACACATGTGTACACCAAGTTCATCCTCTTTCCCAATTTTGGAACATTCCACCCTCCCAGTGCCAACAGTATAAGTAAATATGAAATCCACTGCAATAGAGGCCAGTACTAAAGTTGTCCACAGGGGAATCAATATCTTATATCAGACACTTGAAAACATGAGAGTGGATGAGCTCTCCCAGGAGCAACTTCTGGGCCACACCATTTCATTGGTAAGCAGAAGAAACTGTGTCTAAGAAAGGGATAGAAAGTATAGAAAGAGAATCAAGAGAGTACAAAATCATGGAAGCAAAGGGAGTAAAGAGCTTCATGAATGTGAACTTGCAGAACCTCTTCAGAATTTCAGTGAAAGATTCCTCAGTTCTCCTCACAGAGCCCTCCATCGGCTTTGGGTGGACCTCTCCAAATGCTTCTTCACTACTCCCTAATCAGCAAAGCTTCAAGAAGCCTGGAAATTAAGGACTGAACTTTTTAGTAGAGTTTTCAGTAAAAAGATTACTGGTTACTCACTGAGAGAACTATTAAAATAGAGTATGATGATAGGACCAAGGAAGGAATGGTAAAGGAGGAAAGGGCATACTGGAAATATATGCTGTTCTGAAGCCACATAGACAAGAAGGGAATAGATAGAACAAGTTGGTGGCTAGATGAAAGCCCAATCCAGGAAGAAAGGCTTACATTGAGAAAATCTTGAACCCATTAGTAGTCTGAAGTACGGGATCCAACTGAGGTAAGTTCAAAGATATGGGAGAGAGTAAGGATGATGAATGAAAAGGACTTGAGGGGAAAAGAAAAAGGTGCCAGTAAAGTCATAGCTTGTGGACTTCAACAGGAGCAAGCCTCATGGCTTGAAATGGGAATCATAAATAGCAGAGTTGGTACACACAGATACATTTGCAGCAAGGTCGTGGAATAAACTGCCTATTCACTTCAATTTTCTATTAAAGTGTCAAGTTTGTCTACGAAGCTATAGGAGTCTGTATGAGAAATGGTTCTTGAGAAGAGTGATGAAGGTTTTTCATGGACATTGGAAAAGTATTGGAAAATGTCTTGCCCAACAATGAGTAAAAGAATTGATTGATGATTGAGGATCTAATTGAGACATGAAATCATACATGTTCTTTAAAAGTCCTCCACTTCCACCACCTTGGTTCAGGAGTCAAGAAGGCAGCTGGAAGGATTGATTCAATGCTGTAGTTTTGTTGAGTGAATGTATGGAAAGCTAGAGGGTGAGAGAACTGACAGTCCTAGTGATGTTAATGGTAGGAGCCAAGGGAGGGAAAGAGATCAGGAGAGGCTGATTCTGAAAGAAAGTGAGGTATCAAAGGGCATGATAAGTCTAGAAAGCAGAGAGAGTAGAAGTAGTGATAAAACCAAATGAACTGAAGATTTTTCTCAAAGAGTAGAATATTTGTGTTTAAGAATTCAAGGATGGAGAGATTCTAGGACTTAACCTTGAGAGAGAGTGCCTAAAAAGGAGTGCAGATGAAGGCCATTGTAGATGTGGAAGTTAAGAAGTAGAGAGAAAGGAAAGCAGAAGGGTCTGCTTGGACTCCAAAGTCACTGAAGATAATGGTTGATGAGTGAATTTTGAATAAAGAAGAAATTTTTTAGGTATCAGATTCTTCAATGGATGTGTAGGGTTGGCTTAGAAAATGGCAGGCAACTAAGAACAAGAAGAAGTAGAAGAGGATAATGTGAGGAGAACTTAGCCTCAGTGAAGCCATGATATTTCGAGGGTGTTGGGGTAATGGTTTACCAGCCTCAGTGTAAAGTAAAAAGAGTATTTAATTCCACCTCTGACACCTACATCCTTGAAAAATAATCAGCTTTCTCTCTAGGGGCTGCAGGGAAGTGGTATAATGTTCAAAAAGAAAATAAACCACTCAACCAAATTGAAGTCATAGTTTACCCTTGAAATGCTTATCATTGTCTTCATTATCATATGAATTAACCAACTATGGATATCTTGACCTCTCTTTACCAGGTTTAGTAATTATGTCAGAAGCTTTCAACAACAATCAGTGTATATTTGTATTCAAGCCAACAAAATTTATGAAATCTATTTATTTTTGAAGAATGAATCACAAAATTCCTTTACCTAGCTCTGCCAATTGATTTCAAATAAACATTCAGGACTGGTTTTTAGTAAAAACATACATCTCATAAAGTTTTGCCTAAGATTGTATCTAATTGCTATGGTTTTGAGACAAGCAGTTTGGTGTGTAGGTAACTTTATTCTGGAAAAAAAGAATTCAGATACTGTAAATAGCATAAAGTCTGTTGTTAACAATAGCAGTCTAATAAATATTAAAACCTGGTTATCACATAAGATTAATGAGTGATTATTTAGGTTTGAACACATGTTAAAACTATTTGGCCACAAAGTAGCCCATTAAAATAGTGATGATATAAAATCAGATATAATCCAGAAGCAGTTCAAACATGGAAATACTTAATCTGTCCATCTTTTTTTTTTCATCTTTTTAAAACTCTTATTCTATATTCATAATGCAAAATCTTCATGTTTTATGCAGAGATCAGCAATTTGGCAAATCCTATGTGAGAGAACTAAACATTTTCACATGCTATCCAGGTGTCTGTCTCAAAATTACTCCCTGAAATATTTTTTAAAAATGTAATTCTAGAAAAGCAATGATTAGTGTAAGAAATGTAGTACTGACAGGTATTTTCCTCCTGTTAGCATTATTATTTCTGTTGAACATATGGAGCCATTTAGAAACTATTTCAGTCTCTCCAGAGCATCATATTATACAGTTGTAAGAGATAATAAAAATAATCATAGTCACTAAAATTTTTTGCATTTATTATGCTCCTGGCATGACAAATAGCTTTATCTGGATTATTTTATTGAATTATCACCAAAAAGCTCCCATAAGACAAATACTATTTTTTTTTCCATTTCTAAAATGAAGTAACTGAAGCTGAGAGGGTTGAGTAACCCTATTCACAAAACTGTTGAAGGTCAGGCTGGGATTTGAACCCGAGTCTGCCTCTGTACTACATACCTGTTCATTTACATGAGCTCAGAAGTCTAATTGCCATGGACAGACCCTCATTCAAGGAGAGCTGACCTGCTCACCCTCCCTCTCTTTCAAGTCCATTATCCATAAACTCAAGCTGTAGATCAACCTTCCTTGAAAGGCAGAGAGCATGAGGATATTTTTAATTCATTAATGGATTACTTTTGGGGTGGCATTTCCTTAATGTTTTGCCTGTGTTTCTAAACATCAGGCAATGTTATAAGTTGAAGGAAACAGAGTTCTGGAGCCCAGCCTCTCATTCAGTGCAGGAATCTCTTTCTTTTTCCTGGCCTTCTTACACTTTTAGAGCCCAGCTTTGGATTAAATATTACCTACCGTGAAACTAGAGGGTGCTCATTTCTTTCTTCTATATCTTGCTTAGTGTCCTCAGTACTGATTCCTGACTTGGTCCCTGCCTTTGAGCCTTCCATATCTTGCAGCCAGATCCTGTTGCTCTTAGTTCCTTAGAGCTGTTGTATTTAGTGAACATTGAGACCATTGCTATGGATCTGTAAGCACAAGAGGAGAGTGAAAGGAATCAAATTTTTTAATTCAAGCTTCTCTCAGTTAAGACAGCTTCAGGTGCATGCTGAGACACATTAAAAGACCTTCAGGGAGCTCTACTCAATGTTCTATGGTGACCTAAATGGGAAGGAAATCCAAGAAAGAGGGGTATATGTATACATATAGTTGATTCACTTTGCTGTACAGTAGAAACTAACATAACATTGTAAAGCAACTATACTCCAATAAAAATTAATTTTAAAAAATAAAATAAGCTATAAGGATATATTGTACAACACAGGAATATAGCCAGTATTTTATAGTGACTATAAATGGAGTATAACCTTTAAAAGTGTGAATCCAAATCATTATATTGTACATCTGTAACATATAATATTATATATCAAGTATACATCAATAAATAAACAAATAACCAAAAAAAAAGACATCCAGAGGTAGGTAAGTCCAGGGTCAGTTTGGTGGCTCATTGATGTTATCACACACTTGGGCTCTTTCTCCTTTCCTGTGTGCCATCCTCTGGTCACAAAATGGATACAGCTATTCCGGCGATCACTACAGCAACATCTGACCATAAAAGAGGAACATGTCCTCCTGGGTAGTGCTTTGTAATTAGGAAGTAAAACCTTTCTCATAAGTCCTGCAGATGTTTTCCCCTCAGATCCCAGTCTACAGTTGATCCTCATGATCTAGCTCTAAATCTAATACCTGGTATTTTCAGACACTCTAGTGGAGGTAAGGTCTGTGAGCCTGTAGGAGTGTGGAGGGAGGAGAGAGTTGAGTGTAGACAACAAACTTAGCTTGCTACTCTGCTAGCTGTCTCATGCTTACACAGCCTGGCTAACAGAAATGAGATCTTCATGGGTGCTTATATTTCCTGAGCCACAATTTCTAAGGCAAATAAGCAAACACTGGGCTCTAGTTTAAATGGATTAGACCTGGACAAATGTATGTATTTATCTGACTCTAAATGGATAGTCTCAACGAATTTTAATTGAGATTGATTAAACTAAAAAATATCCATAGTCAGAGCAAAGTCAAATATTTCTCATATTTGACAAAAGCAAATGGCACTGAGGTAGTTGCCTTTATTACCAGTAAGGTTTACTTTCTTTACTGTCTGCCTGTTGGTATTGTGTTTGGACTCCAGGAGTAAGCCTAATAAAGTTACCACCTTACTTACCTTCCTATGGGCCAGCTGTTCCATGGTTGTTTGGTCAAAGTTTCACCCAACACAGATGAATACATCAGCAATGTTGGGTTCTCCCAAACCAAATGAAATAAAAGAAACCCCACTGAGGCTGAAAACTCAGCATAAGACACCTTTCTGTGAACCAGAACTTCATTTGACCTTTACCAGGTTGAGATAAGCGATAGCATCCTGGAATAATGACCTAGTTCGGAATAAGCAAGGATAATTTTCACACCTGTCTTTGAAAAATTTTGCCCCCGGAATCTAGAGTCCCAGTAAAAAGACAATCTGTCTAATCTTCAGAGGAAATGAGGTCACACTTGTAGGATGACCTTGAAAGAAAGGGAGTTACAACATTGTGGCAGAACTCCACAGCTACCATTGCTGGCAAGAATGTTCATCTGAACCCCCAAACACCCTCCTGATAGTAGGTGAGGCTATCTTGAAAAAGAACTTTAAAAATAAAATTTGACCTGAAATATAAATTGAAACA
The DNA here is from genome assembly GCF_011762595.2 of Tursiops truncatus. NCBI lineage: Eukaryota > Metazoa > Chordata > Mammalia > Artiodactyla > Delphinidae > Tursiops > Tursiops truncatus. Next base: position 134,163,775 of record NC_047037.1, on the reverse strand, counting down.
CTAAGTCTATCTATCTACCTACCTATCTATCTATCTATCATCTATCTAATCTATACATCTAGATAGATAGATATATCACAATGGCTATTTAGAAAGGGTATTATGCTTATATTTAACACCCAAACTTTAAGGTATGGATAAATGTACAAATACTTTTTTATATACATTCTTTAATGTCAATTTGTCTTTTAGAAAGTGTGAATGATTCCTTTTAAAGTTGCTGGGGTATTTGGAGATACACAGCTTAACAATCTTTGGTTAGCTATCAAGTGTCAAACTTGAGGATGAAACAGAAGTTTTGTGTTTCTGAGCAATTTTCCTGAAGCCACTTGAATTTCTTTTTGGTAGTCTCTCTCACTATTAGCAAACATTTAAATGTAGTCCAGCCTAGGGAGCTTTCAACTTTGAAATTAACCTATCCCTAGTCAGACCAGGTGCTCCATATTTTTCCCTCCTACCCACAGCAAGAATCCCTTAGGAAAGAAGGGAGGAAGTAAGACTTTTGACATTTGTGTGTATTGAAAAAGCGTCAACAGACAATCAAAAATGACCAGAGGCATTCTATGAAAACCCAGCAAAAATGATCTAATAAAACCTAACTTTTTAAATGTAATACAAGACTCATCTCCGTCTCTTGCTTAGAACAAAAAGCTCCCCCTTTCTTGTATTTAAACAACAGCTATCAAAGATTTAACGATTGTACCATTGGACACAGTTCAAACAATACAGGCAGGAAAGAATGTACAGCTGTCAAGGAACCAGCCCAGTCAGAAGTGCCCCAGACAAATCGCTGTACATCATCGTCTGGTTTTAATTAACAGCAGACTCCAAGCTGCTTTTTCTTCCCCCCACTCTTTCTTCTGTAACTTTAAACAAAGTGATTTGTAATGTTCTGTCTTATATAGTATCTACCCCAGTGGAAATGGAGGATATTCATGGAAATAGCTGAGCCAAAGTTCAAAGCAGATTACAGCATCTAAAGGATACCTTGAGATTTTTATCTTGGCCCTAGAAGAAGAATGAGTTAAGTTTAGTCGTTTTTCCTCCTGAAGGGCTGAATCTCTTGTGAAGTGAGGTTACACGGTTATTATTATACTGGGTTGTTATGAATGCTGATCCAATTTTAAGGACAGTTTTATCCTGTCGTTAATGAAAAAGCATTTTCTGTTGCAAACAGTCAAGAGAGATTTTTTAGAGCTTTCTTTAAGGGAAGACTTCCTTTAGTGAGTAAAGACCTTCTTCAGCAAGGAAAGACTTCCCTCAGTGAGCAAATACCACGGGAGCCATTAAATAATGCAAATATTATTGATGGAAGATACCTGAGAGGTCACGCAGCCTGACCCTTTTATTACATAGATGAGAAGACATGATTGCTCTGTATTAATATTTGTAGAATAAATGAATGAGACCAATGCCCAGAGATAGAACTTTCCCTGAGGTCCCAGGCCTGGTGTTGAAAATGCCACAGCCTGTCTGCATATGACCCCCATGGAGGAAGGGGGATTAAAGTGATGAGAAAACATTTAACATATTGACAGAGAACTTACTGTACCCAGTAAGTTCTATACACGTGCTGCCTGTTATAAGTAATACTGACCTTCATCCTTCCCGATAGGATTTCCAACAGTATGATGCCAAAGATCCAAGGCACCATTTGTGGCCATGTTATTGGTCTGTAAATTATTTGGGGTCCAATATTTTTTTGTGGTGCTTTTTTTTTTTTTTTTTTCGGTACGCGGGCCTCTCACTGTTGTGGCCTCTCCTGTTGCGGAGCACAGGCTCCTGACGCGCAGGCTCAGCGGCCATGGCTCACGGGCCCCGCCGCTCCGCGGCATGTGGGATCTTCCCGGACCGGGGCATGACCCCGCGTCCCCTGCATCGGCAGGCGGACACTCAACCACTGCGCCACCAGGGAAGCCCTGTGGTGCTTTTTGATATCTTTTGAGAAAGAGGAGGCTTTTAATCTCAATAAAACACACTGGTGTTTTTGATGAAATTGTCAAGAACAACAGCGTGCACATCTACCAAGTATCACCGCGTGCCATTTTCAGGAGCAGAACAAGGACTGAAAAGGGCATTTCCAGGTTCTAAGGTGGCATTTGGAATCCTCATGTAAACCTGACTCCACACTGAGGTTACTCAAGAAAACAAGTTCATAGAGAATAGACAGTATGTGTCCAAACTCACCTTCCAGTTTAAGAAACTTCTCACTGCTTCCAGGCAGCTGTAAATGGGATATTCTGGCTAATCACATTATTTGGCAGAAAGACTAACTCTCAGTATCTCATACTCAGAATATCAAGCCTTGATGCGTTGCCAGGGGCTGGCAAAATATGGCCTATGGGCCAAATCTGGCCAAGTCTTGTTTTGAGCTAACAGTGTTTTTTTACATTTCTAAAGGGTTATAAAAATAACAGGGACTTCCCTGGTGGCACAGTGGCTAAGAATCCGCTTGCCAATGCAGGGGACACGGGTTCGATCCTTGGTCCGGGAAGATCCCACATGCCGCGGAGCAACTAAGCCCGTGCGTCACAACTACTGAGCCCACGCGCTGCAACTACTGAGACTGCGGGCTGCAAGTACTGAAGACCACACACCTAGAGCCCATGCTCTGCAACAAGGGAAGCCACCACAATAAGCCCGCACACCACAATGAAGAGTAGCCCCTGCTTGCCGCAACCAGAGGAAGCCTGCGTGCAGCAATGAAGACCCAACACAGCCAAAAAAAAAAAAAAAAAAAAAGCGAAAAAACCAAAATATGCAACAGAGGCTGTTTGTAGCCCACCAGGTCTAAAATATCTATTATTTGGTCCTTTAGAAAAGGTGTGTTGACCACTGAATTAGGCTATAACAAAATACATTTAACGCAAAAACCTCATGGAACATAATTTAATTTTTTATGATTCAAAAGCCACTTCTAACTTGTAATATTCCAGGTTCAAGGTTATGAACCTCAGTTACGGTTAGCCTCTACAATGTTATAAGTGTAAATTCTGAAATCAGATTGCCTTGGATTGAATCAAGGCTCTGCCACTTGCTAAGTGTGCGGTCTTTTTCAAGTTAATCTTCCTAAACCGTGGTTTCCTCATCTGTAAAAAATAAGCATGATAATAGCCACCTCATCGGGCTGATGTGAGGATCAAAGGAGATAATGCGGGCAAAGCGCTTGGCATGTTGGGGATGTTCATTAAATGTGCATTTAATATGAGCTATTGCTGTTATACCTCCCAACAAAAAAGCATATCTTTCTTCGAGCTTCCTGGTTATTTACATGGTTGTGTGAATGGAAACTGACAACACCTTCGTCCTGGCTGGGATGATCTGTCAGTTTCCTGACTCACTGCTAGTTTATCCACTATAATACATCAGATTTAGGGGTGCCACATGTGGCTGTCACACATGATTGGAGTTTGAAAAGACTGAGTGAGGAGGCTAATCCCTGCCAAAGTCTACACACATATTTACACCCTCCTGCCGTGTGTCCATTCTAACACTGAAGGCTGCACCTGAGATGTACACATTTCCCTTCCTTCTAGGATCCTTAGAGCCCTTGGGTGGCCTTAAGATCGCTGTCTTACTCCAAGAATCAGGTGAATTGTGGTGATCATTTCACAGATATTTATCAAATCATCAAGTTGAACGCCTTAAATATATACAATGTTTATTTGTCAGTTATATCTCAATAAAGCTGAAAAAAAGAATAGTACACATCATTAAAAAATGACATGTACAAAGAAGTTTGGAAATGATGCTTAAATAATAAAGTAAAAAAATAAAGTTATATTTGCAGCAAAAAAGAAAAGAAAAAGGAATTAGCCTGCAGTCGCAGAGGCAGGTGTGGTCCAAGTCTGCATGACTGCAATTCTTAGCCAGGGCTATCAACAAAAAGTGCTCCTTTAATTCAGATGCTAGAATGGAAGGCACGTGAATAAATAAACTTTCATTTTTAGAAGCTTCTCATATTTGGGGGATCATGTATTATTACAAGATAACCTTGCAAAGCCTGATTCATGCAATAACCTAAATAAACCTAATAGGAAAAATCTATTTCTGTAGAGTTTTCTGATAAACCTAGTTTCTTCAAGTGTGGATAACCACTTGCCCATTTCTAAATACAAAAAACAACTTTTTTTTTTGAGATTTGTGGTTCAAAGTCATGAGGTACATTAAGAAAAGGTAAATTTTCAGTTCTAAATTGTACTGGAAAGTGTTTCTTTATCCATGTTTGAATATTCTTACACTCTTTTATCTACGTTTCTTTAAGGGTCAAAAAAGTCTGAATTTTCCTTCAGGCTTACATGACAAGTATTTCCTTTTAACACTTCAATAAAAAATATATAGAAATCTTCCGTAGATCTAAAAGACTGAAGAGCAAGACAAAATTTCCACTGAATATTGGAAGTTGGCCTCCCAGATGGAACACACAGTCAGAGTGAGAAAAGTGTTCTCTTTTACAAGGTTTGGAAGCCCAATAAAATTTCGCCATCTCTCCAGTCTCTGACCAAGGGCAAAAATGCCCGTGCACTATTAAGCAAACAAATAAAAAAAACGCAACCCATGACTTAGAGGAATATTAGAATAAACTATCTGAGCCTCATGTATCTTCAAGTACAACATCAAAGGGCTTTTATACTTGGGAGAAGATAAAGCAACATTCCCTTCTTGGTTTATCAAACACAACTTACAGTCTAAAATATTTCTACCATGCAACCTCAGTTAACATGAAAAATCTTAGTGGGAAATTGCTTTCAATAAATTTCTCATTAACCAACAACTGTCATTTTATCAATTGATTTGAACCACTCAGATTATCAGTTTGATAGCTAATAAACAGAGGCTTTATTAAGACTTTGCTCTCCGATTTCTTTCTTAGCAAAATCCCCCACTAGTAGCATTTTCCTTCATGCAGTCCGAGGAGGATGTTACAGGGGGATTTTCCTGTACATTACATGCTGTTTAGCATAGGCCACAGCTGCAGTCAAATGCTTATTTTCCACTTCTTAAGGAAGTTGCTTCAGCTTGCAGCACTGTCTTATTACTTCCATTAAAAGCTTTCATCTTTGTGAATGGAACAAGTTAATAAAACAGGTCCAAATGGGTCCCGTTATCAGAAGCAACTCTCCATACTCAACATGGAAAGCACTATTCTTGGAGACTGTGCAATTTCCACTGGAATTCCAGCCTGATTGACTGGTTTCCATACACTTCTTCAAATGCACGTGTTAGCGTTACTGTTGTTTTTCTGTAAACGCTCTTCCTTGACCCAGGAGTGACGTACATCCCTAACCCTCATCTCTTCTATTTCATCCTTTAGCCAGAATTACAAATATGAGGAGTAATTAATAATGATGGAAATATAAAATAATATTCTTTAATAATCAGAGCTGGTGTAGTACAAATAATAGCTTAACTGGAAAGAGCATTGCCTCCTGGAGCCTCCAGTGTCCCGCTGTTCCATCTGTCTCATGGTGATTATTGTTAACTCACATTTTTGTTCACCTCCATACCCCGCAGAACTGGGGTATATACCCCTCACACCTCTCTCCCCAGCAGGATTATTCCCAAGAAATTTCTGGACACTGTAGCCAGTTTTCTGATCCTCCCACTGCAGTGGCCTCCTCCACTGTCTTCTGAGAGCCCAACAAGAGCAACTTTCCATCCCAACAGGGGTTGTGATCATTTTCGCCTTTCCACTTGTAAGCCAGTCCAACAGACTGGGCCAGCAGATGAAAACTTTCTTATTCATCTTGTTTTGTTTCTTTTGGGTCTCATTCAACCACCTGCCAGAGACCTCACATCTTTTTAGATGTATATGATTCTCACGATGACCCTAGAGGTCAGTGTTATTATCGATATTGTTTTGAACAGATAGGGAAACTGAGGTTCACAGAGTTTAAGCATTTGTCTAAAGGTTGTGCAGTCAGGCACAGGAGCAGCTGGAGGATTCCAAAGTCATTGTAATACATTCATTAAGCACCTACACTCCACAAGGTACTCTCTATAACGTTATTAGTCTGTTAGTAAAGCCAGATGTTGACAAACAGACTCACCCTGTTGACAGTCACTCCAAAAAGAGAGTCAAGATGTCAAACTGTTAAAGAGTCAAACTGTAGACATTCTATAAAAATTGAAGATCTGAAAGGCTTGTTCTGAAGTAGCTGAAAGTATGAGTCTATAATTGTCTCCATTCTACCTTGCAGGATCCAGCATTTGCCCATAGCTCATGAATGGTTCATACCTCTAGACCATCTGTGACCTCTCTGAAGCTAGTGGTTTGGCGGTAAGGGAATGGAGTCGGTCTGCCGGGGGAAGGGACTGAATCAACCTTTAGCCCCAAAGTGCTTTCTTAGAAATAGGCTCTTCAAAATCGTGCATTCCTTGCAATATTGCGATCCTCAAGGGTCTTCCACATAAATCCCTGTTCATCTCCCTAGGGACCAGTTTTCTGTTTAGTTTGGGGGAATTTGACTTTACTTTGGATTACCTGTGTCTTATCCTATGGGGCATACTTCATTTCTAAAAGTAATATTTAAATAATTTGACAGCGTGATGCCACTTGTGTTAAAATATAATCCTCAACTCAGTGAAAAACCCTGGGATTTTTCTTTTCAGTTTCTTTTCATTTTTTTCCAACACTTTTCAAAAATTTGTTTTATTTTATTCTTTTATTAAAGTATAGTTGATTTACAATGTTGTGTTAGTTTCAGGTATACAGCAAAGTGATTCAGATCTATCTATCTATATATCTATGTATATAGATAGATATATATAAATAAATTCTTTTCCCTTACAAGTTATTAAAAAATATTGACTATAGATCCCTGTGCTATACAGTGGGTCCTTGTCGGTTATCTATTTTACATTTAGTAGTAACTGAAACTTTCAAACATACAAAAAAATTGGAAGAATTGTACAGAAGATACCCATACCCACTGCCTAGATTCTACAACCAATAGAAGTCCATTTTATTTCTGATGCATTTAAAAGCAAGTCGCAGACATCAGTATACTTCATCTGTAAATATTTCCTTATGCATATCATTAGCGAGAGCTCAATATTTGCTTATATATATTTATTTAGGAAAAAATTGCATGCAGTGAAATGCATAAATCTTATGTGTACCTTTCTAAAAGTTTCGACAAAAACGCACAGGTATATAATGCAACCCTTATCAAGCTACAGAACAAGACCAGCACCCACTAGGTTCTCTCATGCCCATTCTCAAGTCAATCCCCACCCACTCCGAGGCAACCACTGTTCTTTTTACTTTTAGTTATGCATGAAATGACATTTTCCAAAAGACACTAATACAGGATTTACATCTATACCACTGTTGGATTTTGGCAACAAGTCACTTATTACTACCTAGAGTATAGAATACTCATAAGTAGGAACCTCACCGTTGCCTCTTATCACAATTCTCTCCATTTGTCCTTTCTTTAACCGAGTGTTTTTTTTCCACCATCGGCCAACAGTTCACCCATCTCTCTGTGATTTCCAAAGCTGCACAAACAAACTTCAAGGAAGTTAAGGCTGGCGCTCTGTGCTTCCCCAGTTTGGCTTTAACAGCTTCCACTTTGCTGTTGAAGTTCCATTTGGCTTTGGGCATGGTTTTGTTATAGGGCACTAAGTATGTACCCTGTGCAGAGATCACTTGCATCGCGCTGACACTGAGATTTTTCTGTACTCACTCATGGGGTTTCTTGGCATCACTGGGCATTGCTCATTCGACACGGGGTACTGTAGAGTGATAGGGCCACCTGCTCCAGCTATACTGCACAATGCTCAATTCAAGTCCCATCGTTAGTCAGATGGAACATGCTTCTGACTAAGCTGATGTTGTGTTGTGTCACAGGATGCCATGAAGTGCTGTGACCTTTTACAGCATGAGCTGGTACATTCCATTGTAATCAGTGAGTTTTTGTTGGATTTTCTGCTTCAGGAAACTGCCAAAGTAAAGCTGTAGGAGGAAGAAAAGAAAATCCATAATGGAGTCCTCCCAGCTCAGCGGAAAAGAGAGCTGGCTGAAAAGCCACACACACGGGTGCAAGTTGTACATTTGCCATTGAGATGTCCTTGGGCAAAAGTATGAGAAACGGGAAGGGTGCTACTAGCTCTATGATTTGCCTCAAAAGAAGTTGCAAACATTCCTTCAGCAGATATAGACACACTTTTTGAAAAATAAAAGGCGTGACATAAAGCAAGATGTTCTCAGAATTCTCGGGCTCCTTTGGAGGTATGTTTTCCACGGAGGCGGTGCACATACCAAAAAGGCTAATCCTCTAGTTCTCACAGGTAAATACGGGCTCAAGGTCCTCATTGCATCTTCCAGAGCATGGGCCAAGGGTGCCACAAGAATGATAAAAATGTTTGCTAATATTTCTTGGTGCTTACCATAGCCATTAGACTCCTAGCAGGAAAAAGGTGGTCTGCCATTAAATTGTGAGTATTATGGAGAATTTAATGAAAGAAACAATTTACAGATGTATAAGCTTGGGAAACTCATAAGGAATAGTGAGGCACCCAGGTAGTAGCAGCCTCTAAGTCTGAGGAAGCAAGGAGAAAGAGTAGAGCTGAGATTGGATGCAGAAGAGGGACCATCCAACAGGAGCTGTAGCCATACAACCTGGTCCCCCGTGAAACTATAGCAAGGTGGGAAGAGGGGAAAAGAAAGAAGTGCTTTGACTTCTCTCTCCCCTCTTACTGCAGTCTCCTGCCAGAGGGCAAGGCAACCCAGGGAACACAGTCATGCCCCACAGAGGTCATTCCCAGGAGCAGGTAGCAGGGCAGAGGATTGGGGAGAATGGCTATGAGGGGAGCTCAGGGAGAATAACCGGTACCCTTATCAGAGCCACATCCTATAGACCTCAGGACGGCAGGCAGGCCCTTCTGATAGCCTGAGAAAACAGCCCTCAGGGATCATTCCAAAAGCCTAATTGGAGCAGTAGAACCAGCAAGAAGACTACGATCTACAGCTCATCAGGGAATTTGCAGATCTGCCTGAGATCAACAGAAAGATCTCCTTTGTGGTTCTGAGCGCTTTGTTCTGGAAACCCTCCTATTAGCATGAAGGGTCTAGAAGTTCTCTTGAGGCATGAACACTGGGCCTTGCTGTTTCTGGGTCCCTAAGATCATCTCCTCCTGACCTGCAATCTTGTAGGTTCCAGCTTAGAGCTGGAGGTAGACCAGACTCCCATGTTTCGTGTGTAGGTGCAGGGGCCCCAAAGCCTCACCTGCACCACCGTGCCTCTCTTCCCACCATGGGAAAAGCCAATGAAGCTCATCAGCGTTCCCTCAGATAAACACTGTGCCCTACCAGAGACACATCTCTTCAATTATTCCCGAAGCACTGATTACACACCCACTATAAAGCATTCAAACTTTAGGAACTGAAGTGTCAGCAGAGGCTTTTGAAAAGAGGGATATTATGAGATGATCTGTCTTTAGCAAAAAATAAACTCTAACAGCAGAGAGACTGGTGCCAAGAGAGGCGAGAGGCCAAAGGTAGGAGGATGTTGTCAAACCAGGATCGTGGGCCTGGAAATGTATTCCCAGGGGAGGTTTCCCTGGGTTTCCAGGCTCCTTCCATGTGAAAGATGCAAAGAGAGAAGAGTCCAATGTGTCTGTGAGATTTCTAGGATGCAGGAGTGGGTGGGCAGGAGTGTGGCTGGTGAGAGTCAGAACCCAGGTGAGAGTGGGACGAGAATATAAAATGGTTCTGTTTGAAAGCTGTTCAGTTGACTGGGCGAATGGTATACTCAAGAAGATGCTGATCAGGGAGTTGGAGCAAAGGTCCAGAGCTCTTGGGAAGAGTTGGAGATCAGAGTTTGGGAGTCATCATTTCGAGAGGAGTGTTTGTTGATGTTACCAGGACAGATGAGTTTGCCCTGAGAAGTGGTAAAGTCAAGAAAACAGAGGCCAGGAATGTGCACTGGTAGGAAAAGCATCGGTGATGGAGATGAGATAAAGCCTCAGAAAAGGAGACATCTCAGAGTGGAAGACTGTCAGAGGAGAAGACCTCAGGGAGGAAGTAAGGGGAAAGAAATGATATCTATTGAACTCTTAGCTCGTACAGTTTCTGTGCTAAACTAGTTCATCTAATCTTACCAACCTTCATAAGAAGGTTTTAAGTCACATGTTGCAGGTGAAAATATTAAGTTGAGGTTGTACAAAAATCTTGTTTTCAGTAAAGGTAAAGACTAAAGCCAAATTCAACTCTTAATGATTTGATAGATAATCTACTCCATAAATCCAGGGACAGCGGGGATGAAGTGAAAATCATGGGGGCGAGAGAGGTAGATAGGCCAGAGGTTGTAGTCCAAGAGTAGACTTTCAGATTGTGTGCTCCTGGAGGGCAGCAGAGGGTGGCATTTCACTTGGCAAGTGCTTTCCTACACAAGGTAGACAACTAATCCCTGGAACCTGCAAACATGCTACTTTCCATGGCAAAAGGGACATTGCAGTTATGATTAAATTAAGGATCTTGAGATAGGGGATTATCTGGGTGGGCCTTATGTAATCACAAGGGTTCTTATAAAAACAATGCAGCAGAGTCTAAGTCTAAGAGATGTGACAGCAGAAGCAGAAGTGAGAATGAAGTGGGGCTATAAACCAAGGAATGCAGGCAGCCTTTAGAAGCTGGAAAATGGAAGGACGCTGATTCTCCCCTGGAGCCTCCAGAAGAAATGCAAATCTGCTGATACCTTAATTTTATAACTGTAAGACCCATTTTGAACTTCGGAGCTCCAGAACTGCAAGATGATACATTTGTGTTATTTCAATACAAGGTTTGTGATCATTAGTTACAGCAGCAAGAGGAAAACAACACAATGTGCATTGAAGACCATGCGTGAACTACCTGCCCACTTGGACAGCCCCTTTATCTTCCTGTCATTACCCCCAATTCTCCTCCCAAGGGAGCCTCACTGCCATCTCCGCCTCCGCCTTCACATGGCCATGTTCCCTGTGTGCCTTCACTTTGTCTTTCCTCTGTGTGTGTCTGTCTCTTCATCTCTTCTCCTCTTGTATTGGGACCCACGCTAATGATTAACGATTTGAACTAGATTAGAACTGTAAAGACCCTTGTCTTAGTCTGGTTGAGCTGCTGTAGTAAAATACCATAGACTGAGTCACTTAAGCAACAGAAATTAATTTTCTCACAGTTCTGGAGGCTGAGAAGTCCAAGATCAAGGTGCCAGCTGGTTTGATATCTGGTGAGAGCTTTCTTCCTGGTTTGCAGAAGGCCACCTTCTCACTGTGTCTTCACATGGCAGAGAGAGAGAGAGAGCACAAGAGAGAAAGAGAACAAGCTCTCTCTTCCTTTTTGTATAAGGCTGCAGTCCTATTGGATTAGAGTCCTACACTTACAATCTCATTTAACATTAATTACCTGCTGTATTATCCAGATATAGTCACATTGGGGGTTAGCTCAACATATGGATTGGGGCTGGGTGGCAAATATCAGTCCCAGCAGCCCTGTTTCCAAATAAGATCACATTCACAGGCCCTGGGGGTTAAGACTTCAACATATCTTTTTGAGGGACACGATTCAACCTTACAACAAAAGGCAATGAGCCTGGGGGGTTCCATTCAGAGCCCCCTGGAGGGTGATTCTGGAGGACTCACCTTTCCATACTTGTCCTGGGGGGACCCGCACTGAGAACAGAGATGTTAGTGCTGGGCTCTTGTGGGCTTCTGACAACTGGAGGAACCTCAGAGCAGAAAGGCAGCTGTGGCTGGGGAGTAGGGGACGATCCCCGCCCAGTGTTTGTCCGTACAGGTGCAGGACGGATCCCATGCGGCCAAGGCTGATGCAGGCCACGGCTTTGGCGGGGAAGGTGAGTCCCCCCACGTGGGCTCAGCCTCTGGTCTAAGGCTCTAGGGCCTTTCACACCTCTTTCTTCTACTGCTCAGATACCTTCCACAAGTCGTATACATGGGGGTGGAGGGGGCTTAATCATTTCCTTCTTTTTTTACTACACTGATTGGTTACATATGCCCATTCTGGGAGGGTCTACACTATCAGAGGCGCTCCACACACCCGTAGCCCATCTGAGCAAGCTTGGCAAGGCCAGAGACCTGGCAGTCAGATGTGGGCAGAACCACTTTGGCTCAGGGAAGCTGGAATGCCTCTCTGATCCCTGGGCAGGAAATGCCCTCAACAGGGAATCCCATTTTTCATTGAGGAGGGAGCTGGGAAATTGTGATTAGGAAACAGAAAGATCTGCTTTTCAATCTTTGTATTTATACGACTCGAGGGAAGTTGCTTAAGCTCCCAAGCCTCATGTTCCTCGTCTGTAAAATGGGGCTAAAACCAGTGCCTACCACAGAGGGAAATTGTAAGGACCCAATGAGACAATGAATTTAAAATGCTTTGTGTGTTAATGGCCATTTAAATTTAGCCACATATTATCCTTTCCATAATTCTCATTCCTTCCTGAACTGCCATGATTCTATCTAGGTTCATTATTCAAATATTGAATGTCCTTTAATATTTACTTTAGTGCATATCTTTTGTCTTAATTACTGTAGCTTTAGAGTAACTCTTGAAATCAGATTGTTTATGTCCTCCAAATTTGTTTTCTTCTTCAAAATTGTTTTGGCTCTTCTACATCTTTTGCACTTCTACATAAATTTAAGGTTATCTTGTCAATTTCTAGAAACATAACTCTTCATTTTATTCTTTGAATTTGCTATTAGTTCTAGTATCTTTTTTGAAAATTTCTTATTTTTTTTAATACGCATGATCATGTTGTCTATGAATAAAAGGAGTTTAACTTCTTAAAAAATAATAATAAAATAAAAAAATAAAAACAAAATGCTTTGTGTAATGTGTTGGGTCCTGGTTGGTGACACATCACTCCATCATTCACAATAATCATTTTGTTTTATACACAGGCCTAGTAATGTATGTGCACCCAGTGAAGCATCCAGTGAAGAGGGGAAGCAAGGCAAGGGGGACACACGATCCACTGGTCTATTGTGTTTGAGGCTCACCTGCACAATTGCCGCCAACTTTCCTATCCACTAACCCTAACCCAAACCCTAACCCTAACCTTAACCTTAACCTTATTTGGTGGGGTGGAGAGAAGGCAACATCAGGTCTTTGGGGCATGTCAATTTCCCTCACCACCCAGGCAGCCCCATCCTGAATTGATTTAGGGAATGTCTTTAATGTGGCCTCCAGGATCTCTAAACCCTTTACAGAGCAGATTTATTCAAGTTGCTGCTCTCAAGCCTCTTTTAACTCCACGTTCGAATTTTATTTGTTTCCCTGGAGTTGCCAACCGAGCTGTGTGATCGGGAAGGAAGCATTTACTGAAGTGAGCCATGAATGATGTAAAAGGATAAAGCTGCGATGATTTATGTATGTGATACTGCTGGTCCCAAAGCCAGTGCTACTAGAAGACAGAGCACAGAAGTCACCTAGTACTTCATTATACTGCTGGAATCCTTGTTACCGACATGGCATTTTGTTATTAGAAGAGTTATATCACTTTTATTTCGGAAGAAAGTTTATCCACTGAAGACAGGTAGGTAGGTACCTTTATTTGCTTTTAATAGGTGAAGACACTGATGCTCACGGAGTTTGAATGACATTGAATCGAGAAAATGGGAATTTGAACACCGCATCCACCTGCTTACTCATTATATAATTTTGTCAAGTTCATTATTTTATCGGAACTTCTATTTGTTGGACGGGTGAGTACAATATATATTTTTCAAGGTCATTGCAAAGAAGCAATGGAGCATCTATAAACCAGAGTGCTTGGTACACAGTAGATGATCTTACCTAAAGCAATGAGAAGTGAAGTGGCAGAACAGACATTCAGTAAGGGCCCCTGTGCTTCATGGTCCCAGGTCCTAGATGGGGCTCGGCAAGTTTTTTCTATGGGCAAGTTAGTAAGTATTTTCAACTTTGTGATCCATGTGGACTCTGATGCAACCATTCAGATCTGCTGTTGTATCATGTAAGCAGCTATAGACATTACTAAAATGAATAATCATGACTATGTTCCAATAAAACTTTATTAATAAAAACAGACAGCAGGCCTGATTTGGCCCATGGCCCATGTGACAACCCCTGGCCTTGAATAAAAAATTGTATATAATATGATAAGTGACAACATCTAGTAGATAAACCCCTATTCATCCTTTAACAATTTAGTCTCTATCCTCCCTCTTCTGTGAAACTTTTCCTCCTTGACGATGCTGGGCAGATTACAGGTCCCATGACCTCTGTACTCTTTGGGTGCAACACATGACAGTCCCCTTCCCATTGGGAGGAGAATGCAGGCACCATTCCCCAGTGGTCTGGGTGGTCCTGGGAGTCACTGGCTATGTTTCTTCATCTTTCTTAAATATTTAAAAAATGAACAACAATACTTCTCATCTCCCCAGAGGATAAAAAAAAATAATGAAAAGGCTTAAACTGAAGTTGGGGGAACTTAGACTACTCAGTGGTTCTCAACGGGGGAGACATTTGACAATAATTGGAAACATTTTGGGGTGTCAAGATAGGATGAGGGGTCTTATTTACATCCATCGGGTAAAGACCAGAGATGCTGCTAAACATCTTACTGTGCACAGGACAGCTTCTCACAAGAGAGAATGATCAGGCCCCCAAAGTCAACAGTACTGAGGTTGAGACACCCTGGACTGGCAAAAAAGGACGCATTTTATAGGCTACTAGTGTAAATCATGCACACAGCTTATACATTGTATACAACTTTACAGCTTATACAGTGTTACCTACTCTGTCCCCCACAAAGGAGCGTGGGGAGACTCAAATGAGATGAGGTATGTAAAAGGAATCTGCATAAATCATTAAGTTCATGCAAAAGTAAAGTCTCTTCTCTCAGTGAACCAATCCCGGAGTGTTGACACATGTAGGCTAATTCTGGAACATTCTTCAGTTTATCCCACCCAAATCTCCCCATCCAGTCTAAGCCTTTTTCCCATCACTGTCTTCTCAGCAGGAATAGGAGTGCCTTTGGACACCTTTCAAATGCAGGGAAGCTGGGAAGCCGCACCTCAGTCTACTTTCCTGCAGGCAAAATTATCAAATTCCTTTCGGCTTTTTCTCTAGGTCCTGTTTTTGAAGTCTTTAATTATTTCAGTTTTTAGAAAGATTCCCCTGTGGATTTTCCCTTAGTTTACCACATACCTCCCACAATAGTCAGTCTTAACCCAAAAGGGCTTCCCCTTGGACAAAATTACCCCACTGTTTTTGTAAGCTATGCTGGCTTTCATCTTCCATTCATTTTTGCATGTAACTTTGGTGATAGTCCGTCTTCCTGCTGAGTTTGGCCCACTTTTCTCTTTAATGTGAGGGAATGAAGTGAAAAATTCCAGTGGCTGTTGTTTGGGGGACTGCTCTAAGCACCTAGGTCGACAGGGGGTGCAATTCCTTGTTAGGTGTTTGCCAACTTAGGGAGACTAAGTGGGACTCAGGTGGTGGTTTCTTTTCATTTGGCTATGCTTTAGATTGAATTATGTCCTCTAAAAAAATATGTTGAAGTCCTAATACCCCCATACTACAGAATAACCATAATTTGGAGAGAGGGTCTTTGCAGAGGTAATCAGGGTAAAATGGGATCATTAGGGTGGGTCCTAATCCAATATGATTGGTGTCCTTATAAAAAAGGGAAATTGGACACAGACAGACACACATGGAGGAAAGGCCATGTAAAAATGTACAAGGAGAAGATGGTCATCTATAAGCCAAGGACCAAGCTGAGAGGCCAGGAACAGATCTTTCCCTGGAGCATTTAGAGGGAGCATGGCCCTGCTGACACCTTGACTATGGACTTCTGACCTCCAGAACTGTGAGACGATGTATTACTCACTTTGTGGGACTTTGTAACAACAGCCTTAAGAAACTATCTGCTGTAGTTTCTGCCATGGATGCACTAGCTGGAGCTCATGATCACTTCAGAACATTTCTGCCAGGGATGGTTTACTACCATTCCTCTATGCAGCAGATGTCATCGGTGGTCCACACATTCATCCCATACACACACACACACACACACACACACACACACACCCCTATCCCAGAGGCTACCTGCAGCCCTGCTGATGGCTTCCTGCATCTCCTGGCTAAGAGCATCCTCTGACCATGGGCACACACACTCACATACAAAACAGGCTAAAGCGCCAGAAAGTTCCCAGAGTGACCATCAATCACGGAGAGGCAACAGTTGTGAATAAAGACCCCTGATAGGATCACTTAGAGTTGGGTTCAACAGAACTTTTCAGAAGGTCCCCTACAGCCTGAGCCCAGTTTGCACATAATGGAACCTACTAATTAAGGTATCTCTTCTTAACTTTGCACCCTCCACTTTCCCACTCCCTCACCATGCAAATAAAATACTTGGCCCAAATCCTTGTCTTGGGATCTGCTTTAGAGGAACTTCATCCTAGGTCACGCTGCTTCAAAAATATGAATGACCAGAGTTGGGATCTGAGTACCAGCACCATCCCTGAGGCTCAAAATCAAAGGAAAGAGAGAGGAAGTACGTATTAGGAGTCCAAGAAAAGACAGAGTGTCACATCCACAAGGGGCAAGGTCAGAGTCAAAGCCAAAACCTGAACAGACACGGGATAAGATTCAGAGGTCTGAGCCAGAGTCACATCAGAGAATGAATGGTTCAGTATTGGTGTGATCCAGCCATTCCCATGTTCACTTAGGAACCACCCGTATGCCAGACACTGGGTGGAGAGCTAAAAGCACAGAAGGAGATAAGAAACATTCCCTGAACTCAAGGAGCTCACCTTCTTGAGGGGAGAGATCAAGGTGTAAAAAAATGTGATTTAGGTGCCATGAGACAAATGCTAATTGAGACCCTGGGGAACCAAGGATGGAAGCCTTGTATACTGTGCTAAAGCATTTGCATCTCTTACTTGTAGGTAATAAGTAGGGCTGAGTTCATGACCATGTGACATGGAGAGTCAAACAGGTCTTGTGCTTAGAAAGCCCCTCCTTGGTTTAATGTTCTCCTGTCACCATTTTGAGTTTATTAATAATTTTAAATAAGGAGCCTTGATTTTGCACTGGGTCCCCCAAATTATGTATCCAGTCCTGACAGTAAGGAGCCTAGAAATGAACACCATAAAGAATGGTGTAAGCCAGGTCTATGGTGTATGAGTTGGAGATTTCCAAGGAGGGAAGTGTGCTCATGGGAAACCAATGACGGTTGCACCACTGGGGGGATTTTTTTTTAATTTATTTATTTTATTTATTTACTTTTGGCTGCGTTGGGTCTTTGTTGCTGCGCGCAGGCTTTATCTAGTTGCAGTGAGTGGGGGCTGGTCTTCGTTGCGGTGCACGGGCTTCTCACTGCAGTGGCTTCACTTGTGGAGCACGAGCTCTAGGTGCACGGGCTTCAGTAGTTGTGGCATGTGGGCTCAGTAGTTGTGGCTCGCAGGCTCTAGAGTGCAGACTCAGTAGTTGTGGCGCACAGGCTTAGTTGCTCCGCGGCATGTGGGATCTTCCCAGACCAGGGCTCAGATCCATGTCCCCTGCATTGGCAGGCGGATTCTTAACCACTGCACCACCAGGGAAGCCCCACTGGGGGGATTTTGAGGAGCTCACTGAATGATCGGATCTTCTGCTTCCAATTATATTGGGTGTGAATGCAGTCAGGCATTTTAATGCTTCATTCATTCATTCATCCACTATGCATGAACTGTTTCAAACCCTTCGATATATTATGACACAACAATATTTATCATAAAGTGAGAAGCCGGGTGTAAGTCATGTCCTTGTGGCATGACTGTCTAAGGAATTCAGTCAATGCTCTCTCTATCTACCATCACTTATGAAGCATTTTTCCACCCTTAAGTATAATTCTTTCAAGTTATCTGTGTGGAAGCTCTTGCTTTCCTTGTTTAACAGATTAAAAATGAAGCTCAAGGAGGCTTCATGTCATGGAGGATAAATCCAGACTTACTAGGACTTTGAGCCAAGGTTCCATCTAGGTCCTTCTCTCCAGGGGCCCCATCCACCTCTCCACCACTGTCTCCCTAATCACCTCTCACTCTAGGGTCTTTTGAAGAATTGTCTCCAAAAGTGAGGGTTTCTTAAAACAGTCACTGTATTTTATAGATGTAGTGGACAATATTTTGAGGCAGCTTTTTTAATCTCCTTCTTGATTGTCCTTTAGTTTTGTAAAGTATTTCTGAATCTGTGTGGAGAAGCTCAGCATTTCCTACAACATATGTTTAGTCAGCAGTATGGGCTTTACCATACTGACCATGAAGCCAGCTCTTCTAACAGGAGGGTTGCTGGGGATTACCTAAGTGATGTCCTTGTGTCTCTATCTTATCTTAGAGAACTCTGGTTCTCCTCCAGTATTTACATACACACACACACACACACACACACACACACACACACACACACAGACACACACACAGACACACACACAGCCATGGTCTTAGGGGAAGCTGACCCATCCCCAGCTCCAAGGGGACCTGATTGGTCTGAGGATAACCCCCTCCTCTTGCATGATTGGAAAGGGTATGTGACCTGATTCTGGCCAATGAGACAAGGGGAAGTTTAGGGGTGCATCCCGTCAAAGGAAAGTTTCTTTCTCCCTTAAGAAAGAGTCACTAAAAATTTCAGACTCCTGTCAACCTTCCTACATAGCCTTTTACCCATATGAATTCCAATCCTCAGTGACCCTGGGTAAGTCACTAAAAAAATGGATGGAGTATTTTCATAAACAACTATCTCATGTTTTGGTTTTGCTTTTGTTTTTTAACTGAGGTGAAGTTAACAAACCTAAAATTTACCACTTTAAAGGTGAACATTCCAGTGGCTTTTAGTACATTCACAATGTGTGTGACCATCACTTCTCTTTAGTTTCAGAATGTTTTCACCACCCAAAAGGGAACTCTGTGCCCATTGAGCATCCCTCCCGTTGCCCCTCTTCACAGGCTTTGGCAGCCACTTACCTGCTTTCTTTCTCTGTGGATTTAATTATTCTGGGTATTCATATACATGAAATCGTACAATGTGTGACCTTCTGTGTCTGGCTTCTTTCATGTAACATAATGTTTTTGAGGTAGATCCACATTGTATCTGTAGCATGTATCTGTACTTCATTTCTTTTTTTTGGCTGGATAATATTCCGTTGTCTGTAGATATCACAATTTGTTTATTCACTCATCTACTGATGGACATTTGGGCTGTTTCCACCTTTTGGCTATTGTAAATAGCACTGCTACGAACATGCATTTACATGTATTTGTTTGAATACCTGTTTTTAATTCTTTTGATATATACATAAGCATGGAATTGCTGAATCATGTGGTAATTTTAACTTTTTGAGGGACTTCCAAATTGTTTTCCATAGCAGTGTATATTTATATTATATATTCTCACCAGCAATGTGTGGACATTATCTCATGTTGCCCATGATACTGACTTGATGAGGTCAGGTTATTTTATAAAGTGGAATCCTGAGATTCAAGGACCTAAAATCACTTGCCTATCTCAGTTCGTCGTGTCAGAATTTGATTCCACATCTTTGAAGAGATTTCTTTCCATTGCGTAAACTTCTCAGGTCTTTAGCGTCCTCCTTTGGAGAGAAAAACCACAGGTCTATGATATATAAGATCGTCCAGATATGGATTAAGAATTATGGGAAAATCCCAGCTCAGAGTACCAGGCATTTAATATTCTGTTAACACAAATATATATGTTTATTTTGCAAACTTACCATCTAAAATGATACCCAGCTCATAGTAAATGCTCAGAAAATATTTGAATGAATGAGTCTTGTGCGTTCATTTAGGGGTTCATCTTTTGTGTCTCTGGCAGCTAGCCATCCATATGCTATCTTTTCTTTAACATCCTTCTTTGCCCCTGTAGTGCTGCCAGGAGAAAAAGGGACCGGATCCACCAGATGTGACATAACTCCATCTGTGACAGAATGTCTCTCTAACCCTTTAAGTTGAAAATATGCCTTTACCAAATATGTCAGTACCCTTCTTCAAATTGCATGGCCATACCTTTCTCAATTTGACTTACTATTATCTAATTATTTAATCTATAAACAGATATATCGCTGATGTATTTTAACCAGCATGTTTGTTATTTATTTATAAATCAGTGTTCATCTTTCGGGACTTTGATGTTCTCTTGCCAAGAAATAACTAGTACTAATTTCAAATAAGGAATATCTTTTGTAGTTAATAAAAGTCTTCCCAGATTAATAAGGTTAATAAGTGATACTGTCACTTGGGCATGTTAATAAGTTAAAAAAAAAAAAAAGAAAAAGAGGCCTAGCCAATTGAAAAGCTGGAACTGAAAATAGATTATAGCATTTTGCCCCAAGGCTTTGGCAGCAACTGAAACAAAGTGTTTTGAAACAGAGCAAATTGGCAGTTCTTTGACTTCTAATGTTCAGTCTCTGCAAGCAGGACACCTGGTTCAACGACACAAAACAGCCATTCAGAATTATAGTCTGGGCTTTTGTTATGCAAAAGGTAAATGAGGGCAGCAGGAACTCTTCCAGGAAAAGCTGTTTTTACTTTTTCCCTAGGGAGAGCTCTCATCAAAAAAAGAAAGAAAAAAAAAAAAAGAAGAAGAAAGAAAAGCAAAAACTGCTGTTGACAGGAAATCAGGAGTCTTGAAGATGAGTGGGTTCTGAAATTATCTTATAGAAGAATATTTCATACGATGCTATAAAGTGTTTCCACTGTCAATGAATTAAATGGAAGCCGCAGCCTTCCCTGTTTGAGAACACAAAGTTATCATAGTTTCCGGCTGGCTCTCCTTCTCCAACGCTCAATCTGCAGGGACTTGCTTTGGTCTGAGTTGCATTCATGTTCTAATAGAAGCAATTTGACCAACACTCGGGTTGACCCGTTAGAAGAGAACCTTGGCCCCATATGACGACAAGCCCATGAACGTGCACATACTCATATGCAGACATGTAGTTTGCACAATGCAATGCAGACAGTGTTGGAAACTGCACTTGAATTTAGTGTTGAGGTTGCTTGTCCTGCTGTCCAGCCCATTATTGTAAAAGCCGAGAGTCCAGAATAAAAGGAAAATGAAATGAAGGTCGTTTCACCAAAGCAAGTGCATCTGAGAAGCCTGTCATTTGCCTCCATGACTTTTAACCCTCTGGATCCATTGACCTCCCTTTATTATGTTGGGTGGGTGCTGGGCACTTGTGGAGCCAGACAGCTTCAAAATCTAATGGAAGAGTTTTCATTGGATGAGTATCAAGAGAGTGAAGGGATTGAGTGTATTGTGTGTCCACTGCGTGCAGGGCCTTATTTTGGGGATGGGATACCAGGCAGTGAATGAGACCAAGCCCACGCTGTCATAGAGGTCACCTTCTAGCAAGGAAGACACATGGAAAGAGGCCAGTGGTGTTAGGGAACTGTTGACCAAAACCGCCCTCCTTGGCCAGGCATGATGATAACTGCTGGCCTAAGTTGTCTCACAACAGGAGGTCCCGATAGAAAACTCGGTGCTGCCACCGAAAACTAACGAGGAGAATTCAGGAGGTGGTGAAAGGAGGGGGGACACGCCAGCCCATAATATGTGGCGTAAAACTAACCCGGAAGAATTTGGGAGGGGCTAAAAGGAGGAGAGAGGAGACGACCAACATTTCAGAAGCCTTTGGGCTGGAATCCATCTTGGCTGAGAGATGCGCATGCCACCAGGAAGGACCCTGAGTCAGACCAACTATGGGCCAAGCAACGTGATTGGCCTGAGACAACCCGAAAACTAACCCCATCACCATAAACCCCGAGACCGTGAGCCTCGTGGCAGAGCAGTTCTCCTGGGTTCCCTCACCCTGCTGCTCTCCTCCCGAGCACCCCTTCCCAATAAAGTCTCTTGCTTTGTCAGCACGTGTGTCTCCTCGGACAATGCATTTCTGAGTGTTAGACAAGAGCCCACTCTCGGGCCCTGGAAGGGGTCCCGCTTCCTGCAACAGCAGTACTCTAATTGCCCATGAACAGAAGTGCTATGAAGAAAGAGGGGAGATGGGGGGCATTTTTAGTCCACGGAATTAGAGAAAGCCTTAGGAAAGGGCAAGCCCTGCAAACAGTTCGGGGACACATCAGAAGGAGCAGTAAATGCAAATGTTCTAAGGGGGCCATGATGTGTCTGGAAAAATCATGACTGTGAAGGAGAAGAGTGACCCAAGAGGAATACCAGAGAGGTGGGCAGGGTAGGCAGGGCCAGAACATGGGGGCCTGTAGGGCCTCTCAGCCTCAGCATCCTTGACCTTTGGGGCTGGAGAGTTGTTTGTCATGGCAGAGAGAGGGAGGTCAGAGTGCTACGCATAGTAGGACGTTTAACACATCCTTGGGCTTTACCCACCAGATGCTGTTAGCACCTCCATAAGTTGTAACTACCTCAAAGTTTTCAGACACTGCCAAATGTCCTCTCATGGGGAGGTGTGTGTGTGTGTGTGTGTGTGTGTGTGTGTGTGTGTGTGTGTGTGTGTGTGTGTGCAAAATCACTCCTGTAGGTTATGGCAAGAATAGGTCTTGGCAATGACTCTCGGTTTTATTCTAAATGCAATAGAAATCTGCTGGAGGATTTTCAGCAGGAGAGTAATGCAATATAATTTTCATTCCAAAGGGAACTCTGGCTGGTGGGCAGTGAAGGTGACTGCAGGCTGGGGGTGGCTCAGAAAGTGGTGAGAACAGGAGCAGAAGGTTGGGTTTTCACAGGACATCTAGGCTAGGAAGGGAGAACGTACCCGATCCTCATGCATGTCCCCAGGTATCCGACCATGTCATGAAATGACCTTTCTCTACTGTCCAGCGCCAACCCCCAAATTGCTGAGGCAGCTGTGGTAGTGACCAAAAAAGTAGCTCCTGATGGGAAAGGCATCTGGAAAAGACAGTTTCTTAGGTGGTTGAGAGCTCAGTGGTACGAGGATAAGCCTGCAGGCTGGTCCAGGCACAGCCAAGTGGATCCGTACACATGGTAGCTTGGGCGCATGTCCCCTCTCTGGATTGACTATGTCACATCCTCAAGCAGCGCCAACAGTCAGTACGACTAGAAAACTGCCCAGTAACAAATTTTCCTACTGGAGGGTCACTCTTTCCTCACTCTGCGAGTCCATTGTGAAGGACTCACAGATGCCATCTTCGCAGAGGTCTGTAACCCTCCAAAGTCAGAGACATGTCTTCTCATCCATGAACTTCTCTCAAGCAGTGCATCATTCCTTTTAAGTCTCTTCTCTGAGAAACTGATTCACTCCATAACTCTGAAATGCCGGATCTTTTCAGTTCCATTCCATGTCACCATTTCCCACCACAGTTCCTGTTACACCCTGAATTGTGTCCAACCCATATTTATCTCCTGAAGCCTTTACCTACAGTGCGACTGTATTAAGAGCTAAGGCATTTACAGAGGCAATTAAGGTTAAATGAAGTCATAGGATGAGGGCCTCTTCCAATAGGACTGATGTCTTTATAAGAAGAGGAAGAGGCACCAAGGGTGTCCACACACAGAGAAAAGGGCATGTGAGGCCACAATCAGAAGGTGGCCATCTGTGCGCCAAGGAGAGAGGCCTCAGGTGCCAGACCTGATGGCACCTTGATCTTGGACTTCAGCCTCCAGAATGATGAGAAGATAAACTGCTGTTGTTTCAGCCCCCCCAGTCTGTGGTACTCTGTTATGAGCCTTAGCAGACTAATACAGCCCCCTAGATGTCATCCTTAGGTAGATAATGTCACTCTACCTCCAGGATATTCATCTGCGACCTCAGCCTTGGTAGCTACTTTTGAAATCCTTACTGAAATGCTCTCCTCCCACCCACAGCCCTGAGTTTGCCTCATATGGTGCTTTTTGATTCTCCAGGATCCTCTAACCCCTCTCTTTTGCTTTGCTTCCCTGACTCATCTTTCTCGGCTTCACTCTTTCATGTTAGTGCTCCCCGGGGTCTTGTTCTCAAAGCTCTTCACATCTCAAGTCTAGACACTCTCCTAGGAAGGCTCGTTTGTTCCCAGAGCTTTAACTATCACTTCCATGTGAATGACTCATACATTCATTTTCCCAGACTCAATATCTCTCATGAGCTCCAGAGCTTTACTTTCTGCCCCTAACTTGACCTTTCCTCAGTTGAGCATGTGGCCACCAAACCTCTCACCTAAGCAAGATATTTGAAAGGCACCTTTGACTCTTTTCTCTTTTGCTTCAAATTCAGATGGCTCACAGGCTCTTTTTGATGTCATTGTCTTCCTTCAATGTGTCATCTCCTGAATCAGCTTTCTAACACTTGCATCTCATCATGTTATTCCCCTACTTAAAAGTTATTAACACTATATAAAATAGATAATAATAACTATCTCCTACTGTATAGCATAGGGAACTCTTCAAATACTCTGTAATGACCTATATGGGAATAGAATCCAAAAAAGAGTGGATATATGTATATGTATAACAGACTCACTTTGCTGTATGGCAGAAAGTAACAAAACATTGTAAACCAACTATACTCCATTAAAAAAATAATTAAAAAAAAGTTATTAACAGCTTTCAATTACCTATTGAGAAATCCTAAGTCCAGTCTCCATAGCATGATACCTCTCCAGTACACCCTCTCCCCTTTTCCCACCCAGATAACTTTTGTTCCAGGCCCACTGACACCAATTTTGCTCCCTAAAACACATGTTCCTTTACCTTTTTGGCTTCCTCTGACTGTAATGGCTCCACCAGCAACCCCATTCTTTTGTAGTCAGGTCTTCTCCTTTGTCCCTTCTCTACTTTGCAAACCATACTCATTCTTAGAGACCAAGTTTATATGTGCCTTCACCCACAAATCCATCTTCTCCTGCTCCAGAGTCCCCTGCTCCATGTTATGTGTCCCCAGAGCATTTTGCATGCCTGTCTCTCCTGATCGATTAAGATTCTTTACCATTGCAACCATGTTGCGTCCATCCTTGAAGCGTTAAATAACCTGGTATTATTCCTGACATCCAGTATGGGCTGTGAAAAGTACTAGTTGAATCAAGAACAATGAAGAAATATCTTCTGTGATTACCTGTGATGGAAAGCTCTTCCTCGTTCTGCCATTCCTAAAACTGAGGTTATAGTAAGGCTCATGATTGGAATGCAAAAACAGAGGGTATAACTCTTTCAATAGAAATAGATTCAAAGGAACAATTGGGGGAGTAGAAATAAGAAGGTATACATTTTCATAGAAATCATGTGCCTCAGGTCCAAAATAACTTGGGAAATAGCTGAGTGAGAGGAAAACCAAAAAATAAATTAATGTTATCAGTGTCATGGAAGATTGTTACAGATTGCCCAGCCAGACAGAAAATACAGATGTTTCCCCACACCAAAATAAGCTATGAAGGTGATCAGGGATGCTAGACATCCAGTATTGTACCAAGACTTTACTCTGTCAAATGCAATTATTATATATTGAAATGTAGTCATTAAAATATTTTTTTAAATAATTGTAAATAGTGATTTTATGCTTCTTTATTAACTCATTAAAAAGCAAGGTCTACTACTGAGATGAATGACTTGAATTTCAGGGTAGTGATGAGCATACACAATATTTTGCTACATTTGTAACAACTGTAATGTGATTTGAAAATATCTGTAATTTCTATTGGTGAGAAAGTCATAAGTATTTCTAATATTACTGCCATGAGTTGTCTATATTCATGTTTGAAGAAAACACTGCATTTGAGTTAGAGATTAGTAAAGTAAAGATGTATTCTAGCCCAGGTCACAAAAATGCTCATCATAGAAGAACTCCTGAGATGCAGAGAGACGTTTTCTTTGACTTCTTCCTGGATAAACAACCCTTGAGAAGCTACATTTAGAAGGACATCATAAATAGCCAGTGGGCTCTTTGAGTCTCAGGATAACCAATACTGGATTCCTAGAGGGACTGCAGACATTAATGTCACCATCAAGCACCTGAAAGACACAGGAATGGTGATTCCCATAGCATTCCCATTCAACTCGCTTACTTGGCCTGTGCCAAAGGCAGATGGAGCTTGGACAATGACGATGGATTATTGTAAGCTTCACCAGGTGGTGACTCCAATGCAGCTGCAATGCCAGCTGTGGTTTCATTGCTTGAGCAAACTAACACATAACCTGGTACCTGGTGTGCAGCTATTGATCTGGCAAATGCTTTTTTCTTGAAATATATTAGAAAAGACCAGCGGAAACAGTTTGCTTTTAGCTGGTAAGGCCAGCAATACACTTCCACTCTCTCACCTTGGGGGTATATCAACTCTCCAGCCCTGTGTCATCACAGGGCTGGAGAATGATGACAACCCTGTGATCTGCAGGGATCTGGATTGCTTTTCTCTTCCATAAGATATTTATTATACTGGTCATTGTGTTGATGACATTATGCTGATTGGACCTAGTGAGCAAGAAGCAGTAACTACTCTAGACTTACTGGTAAGACATTTGCTTGTCAGTGGCCCTGCCTACAACCAAAAGGAGGCACAGTGCCTAGCGGGCCTCTTTAGATTTTGGAGACACCCTATTTCTGACATGGGTGTGCTGCTCCAGCCTGTTACTGAGTGACCTGAAAATGTGCTGCTTTTGAGTGGAGGGCCCAGAACACAAGAAGTCTCTGCAGCAGGACCAGGGTCCCATGCCACTTGGACCCTATGAGTCAACAGATGTAAAGGGGCCTGATGGGATGGCAGAGTGGGATGCTGTGTGGAGTCTTCAGCAGGCCCTTGTGGGTGAATCACAGTGCAGGCCCTTAGGATTTTGGAGCAAAACCCTGCCATTCTGTGCAGGTAACTGCTCTCCATTTGAGAAACAGCTCTTGGCCTATTACTGTGCCTTAGCAGAGACTGAATGCTTAACCATGGGTCACCAAGTTACCATGTGACCATAAACCATTACTTTGGGGGTGTACAGCAGCACTCTGTCGTCAAATGGAAGGAAGTGATACATATGTGATTGGTCCCAAGCACGCCCTGAAGGCATAAGTAAGTTACACAAAGAAATGGCTCAAATGCCCATGGTCCCCACTCCTGCTACACTGCCTTCTCTCTCCTAGCCCATACCTATGGCTCAGCAGGAATTCCCTGCAATCAGTTGACAGAGGAAGAAAAGACTTGGGCCTGGCTTACAGATAGTTCTGCAAATATGCAGGCACCACTAGCAAGTGGACAGCTGCAATGCTGCAGCCCTTGGGGACATCCCTGAAGGACAAGGGTGAAGGGCAGTCCTTCCAATGGGTAGAGCTCTGAGCCATGCCCTTGGCTGCACTTTGCTTGGAAGGGAAATGGTCAGGTGTGTGATTATATACTGCCTCCTGCGCTGTGCTCAATTGTTTAGCAGGAAAGTCAAGGACTTGGAAAGAACAGTATTGGAAAATTGATGACAAGGAAATTTGGGGAAAAGGTATGTGGATAGACCCCTCAGAATGGGCAAAAAAGTGAACATATTTGTGTCTCATGTGAATGCTCACCAAAAGGATATCTCAGCAGAGAGGCAGTTTGATAGTCAAGAGAATAGGATGACTTTTTCCTTGGGTACCAGTCAGCATCTTTCCCAGTCATTCCCATCATCACCCAATGGGCTCATGAAGGGAGTGGCCATGGTGGCAGGGTTGGAGGTAATTCACAGGCTCAGCAACATAGACTTCCACTCACCAAGGCCAACATGGCTCTGGCCACTCCGAGTGCCCAATCTGCCAGTGCACAGGCCAGCACAGAGCCCCCCAACATGACACCATTACCAGGGATGATCACCAGCCCCCTGGTGGCACGTTGATGACATTAGATCCTGCCTTCAGAGGGCTAGCATTTCCTTCTTACTGGACAGGCACGCTGAATAGGGACTTGCCTACCCTACACATAATACTTCTGCCCAAACTACCATTCGTGGACATATAGAATGCCTTGTCCACTGCCATGGTACTCCACACAGCATTGCTTCTGACCCAGGCTCTCATCCGACAGCAAATGAAGTACAGTAATGGGCCCATGCTCGTGGAAGTCACTGGAATTCTAACTGTATTTCCCACCATCCTAAAACAACTGGCTTGATAGAATGGTGGACTGGCCTTGTGAAGACTCAGTTATAGTGCCAACTAGGTATCAATACCTTGTAAGGCTGAGGCATAGTTCTCCAGAAGGCTGTGTATATTCTAAATCAGCATTCAATATATGGTGCTATTTCTCCCAGAGCCAAGACTCCCAGGTCCAGGAATCAAGGGTGGAAAGGGGAGTGGCACCACCCACTATTACCCTTAGTGACCCACTAGCAACACTTCTGCTTCCTGTTCCCATGACCTTAAGCTCCGTCGGCCCAAAGGTCTCAGTTCCAAAGCGCTTCCACCAGGAGTCACCACAATGACTCCATTGAATTGGGAGTTAAGACAGCCACTGGGCTCACAGCCACTCAGCCCCTTTGGGTTCCTCGTGCTTCTGAATGAACAGGGAAAGAAGGGGGTTACTGTGCTGGCTGGGGAGACTGATTCTGACCTCCAAAGGGAAAATGGACTTCACCTGGGCCTCCAGCTTGCTGACTATACATCTCAGGACTTGTCAACCTCCATAATTGCATGAGCTAATTCCTTATACCAAATTTTTTATAATAAATCTTTCTATAATATATAGATACATATTTACTATTGATTCTGCTTCTCTGGAGAATCCTAAATAATCTCAAAATATTTATTAAAAGAGTTTTTTTAAAAAAAATTATAAGTAGAAACAGTTATGCTTCTTCACTAACTCATTAAAGAACAAGACCTATTGCCAAGCTGAACGACTATAATTTCAAGGTGGTGATGAACATATACAATATTGTGATACATCTGCAACAACTGTAACATGGTTTAAAAATATCTGTGATTTCTATTGATGAGAAAATCGTATGTCCTTCTAATACTACTGCCATTTATTATCTATATTTGTGATTGAAGAAAATGCTACGTTTGAGTTAGAGGCTAGAAAAAATAAAGATGTATTTTTGCTGTAACCAGTCTCATAAGTATCCTCACTATGGATCCCTCAGGGTCCATAAAGCTCAAGAAAAGAACCTCTGAGATAAAGAAAGACAACCATCCCTTTACACCTTCCTGGATAAACTACCCTTTGAGAAACTACCTTTAAAGAGACGTAGTAAATACCCAATGGGCTCTTTGATTCTCAGGATAACCAAACATCTGAAAAATATCATGTGCTCTGTAGACAAGGAAACGGAAGTAGACTTTGGTTAAAAAAGGGAGAGAGAGGGGCTTCCCTGGTGGCGCAGTGGTTGAGAGTCTGCCTGCCGATGCAGGGGACGCGGGGTCGTGCCCCGGTCCGGGAAGATCCCACATGCCGCGGAGCGGCTGGGCCCGTGAGCCATGGCCGCTGAGTCTGCGCGTCCGGAGCCTGCGCGTCCGGAGCCTGCGCGTCCGGAGCCTGCGCTCCGCAACGGGAGAGGCCACAACAGTGAGAGGCCTGCGTACCGCAAAAAAAAAAAAAAAAAAAAGAGAGAGAGAAGTCTCCTTTTCCATGATTGATTGGTCTTTGGGACAAAAACTACATCTCTACTACAAACTATTTTAGCCCCTCTGGGTCCCTAGTGTAGTACTTCCATGTAACAGACACTCAATATTATTTACTGAATTAATGATCATCAATGGATAGATTGACAAACTTACAAAAGTTTGCAAAGAGAGCAGTGGCCTCACACAGCTTGTTTTCTTATGTGCTCCTCTCCAGTGTCCTCTTTCCTCTCCTCTCGTGCCATCTGTGAGGCAGGCAGAGGCACTGTCTTTCCTTAGAGCAGCTGGCTCTGGCGGCTGTCGGGCATCGTCAGCCAGAAGCCAGGTGGTCTTACGTTCCGTTCCTTCCACACCAAGGGCAAAGGGGGCAGGATGAATACGCCCAAACCACTTGGTATTCACTGTTGATTTTTCCATGGATGCACACAAGGCTACGTCCCATCAAGAACCCTGCCCTTGTTGGTTAATGGATCCTTTTCTAAATGCACTCAGGGAGAGCACAAGTGACCCCTCATCAGATGAGATTCGCCATTTCAAACAACCATATTTTGTGCTAATGAATTTACATATTAACTCTAATGTGTGTACCAAGGAGAAACAGAAAATACAAAAAAGAGAAACAAATACATATCTATTCCTACAACCCAAATATACATATTGCTAATATTTTAGCATATTTGCTTCAAGACTATATTAGCTTTATTAGCTTTTGCATAGTTTCCCCCCACCCCGTGGGGATTTTTGTCAAGAAGAATGGGAAAGAGGAGTTGTATGTATACACTTGTGATGATTCTAGTATACACTATCTTGTTCCCATTCCCCCTTATTTACTATAATAGGTTTTTATTGTATACATATAAATAGTGTGTATATGCATACAATTTTTATGTATATAATAAAATAAATTTATACCTATAATAAAAATAAAATTGATAAATAAAAGCATATATATGTATAACCCTAACCCTAATATACATGTTTTTATTTATCAACACTCTTTTAATAGTCACTTATTAACTCATCAATTAAACATATTAATGACATATTCACACTGTTTCACCTTTTCTCTCTCACAAGTAAGGCTCCCATGCACATCTCTTTCCATCCATTTTTTCCTGTGCTTACTTTGCCATTGGGATGGTTTCCTTGAAGTGCAAATCATGCATCAAAGAATGAAATTGCTTAAGGATCTTAATATAAATGGCAACCAAACTGCTTTCAATACGTTTTTTGGTTTTATTTTGCGGTACACAGGCCTCTCACTGTTGTGGCCTCTCCCACTGTGGAGCACAGGCTCTGGACACGCAGGATCAGTGGCCATGGCTCACAGGCCCAGCCGCTCCGCGGCATGTGGGATCTTCCCGGACCAGGGCACGAACCCGTGTCCCCTGCATCAGCAGGCCAACCACTGTACCACCAGGGAAGCCCCCCATTATGTTTTTTTTTAACTTTATGTTTTAATATTTTGGTGGCTTCACTACCTAATTCAGGGGAAATTCTTGACAACTCAAACAACTTATTTTCTTTCATGCCCAACAAGTCTAGAACTTTCTCAACGCTAGCACGTGAGGAGCAAGGTCATACAGCACAACTTGGTCGTCAAAAGCACAGGCTTGGAGTTAAAGGCATGCTTTCCATCCCCAGCTCTGCCCCCTTCCTGCTGGGCAATCTTGGGCCAGTTATTCAACCCCTCTGTGCCTAAATTTTCTTATTTTAAAAATGGGTATAAACAACAGTACTAACTTAATAAGTAATAATACTTACTACATATGGATGCCATGAGGATTAAATGAGCTGCTGCATGTTAAGTGGTTTGACATGTGGTATGACTCCAAAATTAGTTTTATTGTCAGTCACTGAGAGCACAGTTTACAATAACTGTGGTCTTG
Source organism: Tursiops truncatus (assembly GCF_011762595.2). NCBI lineage: Eukaryota > Metazoa > Chordata > Mammalia > Artiodactyla > Delphinidae > Tursiops > Tursiops truncatus. The sequence continues at coordinate 134,132,409 of NC_047037.1, read as the reverse complement.
TAAATACTAATATATTTGAGACAAAATTTGAACCCTATTATTTGCTTCCTACTTGCTCTACCTGCTTCTATATTCCTTTTCCTCTGTCCTCGCATTATTTTGGTTTTACGGAGTATTTACAGTTTGTTTTTTTTTTTTTTTTTTACATCTTTATTGGAGTATAATTGCTTTACAATGGTGTGTTAGTTTCTGCTTTATAACAAAGTGAATCAGTTATACATATACATATATCCCCATATCTCCTCCCTCTTGCATCTCCCTCCCACCTGCATCTCCCTCCCACCCTCCCTATCCCACCCCTCTAGGTGGTCACAAAGCACAGATCTGGTCTCCCTGTGCTATGCGACTGCTTCCCACTAGCTATCTATTTTACGTTTGGTAGTGTATATATGTCCATGCCACTCTCTCACTTTGTCACAGCTTACCCTTCCCCCTCCCCATATCCTCAAGTCCATTCTCTAGTAGGTCTGTGTCTTTATTCCTGTCTTACCCCTAGGTTCTTCATGACATTTATTTTTTCTTAAATTCCATATATATGTGTTAGCATATGGTATTTGTCTTTCTCTTTCTGACTTACTTCACTCTGTATGACAGACTCTAGGTCCATCCACCTCATTACAAATCCGGTTTTCCCCTCTGAGCGTAGGGAGTTAACTGCTTTTTCACAGCTGACTTAGAGATCCCTGCAGACCTGCTTGACTCACAAATCGAGTCCTTTTCACCTCATTCAGACAATGCAGGGACTGCTTTCCCCGCCCTTTCAACTTATTTGCTATTGCTGTCATTTAATTGCATACATATTTCATATTTATTCAAATATTATTATTATAGATTTGTACAGTCAACATTCATTTCAATTTACAGACATAAACGTCTCTTCTTGTTCTTCATCCTTCCTGCCTCCCCAGGTCCCCATCTGGGATCATTTTCCTTCCTCCTGAAGAATGACTTTTATATTTTCCTGCCCTGTAATATTGCTCTAGTAAGTGCAAGCTTGCCAGTGACAAATCCTCTCTGTTGTTTGCTTTTCTGAAAATGTCTTTATTTTATCTTTATTCTTGAAGACGTTTTTTCACCTAATATAGAAGTCTAGGTTGGAAATTAACTTTCAGCATTTTGAAAATTTTCTTCTGTTACATTTTGGCTTCTATTATTTATTTTATTTTACTCTATGTTTTATTTTACATGTTATTTCATTATTTATTTTATTATTTTTATTTTATATTTTATTGTATTTATGTTAATTTTTATTTGATTTATAAATTTTATAATTTAGTTTTATTATTTTAATTTATTTTATTCTATATTTTATTTTACTTTATATTTTAAATTTTATGTTTTTTTATTATTTTATTTTGCTTGTTATATTTTCAAAATTTATTTTATTTTACTTTTAAAATTCATTATTTTATTTCATTATTTTAATTTATTTTCTTTTTCAAATGACAGCTGTCAATCCACTGTTTTTCCTTTGAAATCAATATGTCTTTCTTCCTCTGGTAACTTTTAAGATTTCTCATTGTGTTTGATTTTCAGCCATTTTTCTCTGATGTGATTTTCTCTGAATTTATTCTGCTTCTTGAATCTCCTCTAGTTTGGAAATTTGTCAGTCACTGCCTCTATGTCCACACCATTCTCTTTCTTTTATTCTTCTGAAAGGAACTTATTACATGCATGATAAATCTTCTTATTGTATTCCTTTTGTCTCTTACCCTTTCTTCATGTTTCTTATTCTTTTTTCTCATATGACTTTTCTGGATATTTACTTTGAATCTATCTTTCAATTCACTGATTCTCTTTTATCCTTTAATAGGCTTAATTCCTTCTACTGTTTCTAATTTTAGTTATTACACTTTTCAATTCTAAAATTTCCCTTTGATTATCCTGACAGTTCCCATTTATTCATCAAACTTCTTCATCTTTTCTTGTATCTCTTTGATGATTTATTTACACTTTGTTATGTTAAATTCTATTGTTGGTAACTCTAATCTGAAGCCCTTAGGGATCTGTTTTTATCTGTTATTCCCTCCTATGTCTTGATATTTTTGATGAGCTACCTGGTGTATATCACAAATTATATAATTTATTTAAGACTGTAACTTCCTAGAGAAATGATTTACTTTTGTTTGTGGCCAGAAGCACCAGCATGCTATTGATCAGTATCAGTTTCAAGGATTGAGATGATCCTAAGACAGCCTTCCATTCCCACAGGGCTGCACTGTATCCCACTCACCCTCGCTCTTATGATATAGGACTTACGTGTCTCAACCCAAAGCATGAGAGGTTTTCCAAGCCCTGCCCCCCTTGAACTCCTGTTTTTCTCCCACTCACCATGTGAGGTTGGCAAAAGCTCAGTACGTATTTTCAAGTTCTTAGCTCCTGTTTCCAGAATCCCATTCACCTTTAGAGTAAAAATGACCCCAAATGGGACCACCTCTATGTATTTCTGTCTCCTCCTGGATCTTGACCTTGTAATTCTTCATTGCATTGACAACTCTCCAAAGACTTCAATTACTTCAATTAGATGGTGTGTGTGTGTGTGTGTGTGTGTGTGTGTGTGTGTGTGTGTGTGTGTGTTTTATCTAACCTTCTCCTTGTCTTCAGCAAAGAGTTGGTCCAAATCATCTGGATCACCTAGTCTACTATTTCAGGAAGTAGAATTCTGAAGTCTATTTTTTCAGAAGTATGGCTTTCTAAATTATTATGAAAAGAGATCCAGGAAAAAAATGTTTAATCTCAGTATTCCCAAACTTACTTTACTACAGATGTCTTTGTTTTTGTGAAGCAGCCCATAGAACAAATGGTCCACAGCATCTCAACTTACAAAAGGCTTAGATTTCAAAAGGCTGTCCCTAAGAACTTTGCCTTGTAAGTTCAAAGTGTTGTTCAACAAAGAGCCATTGTATTCACGTTTATGCAAAGTTAAGTTACAAAAGAAGAACTCTGATGGTTTTGCTGTGACGCATCCCACTCCATGTAACAACTGTCATTCCTTCACCACTTTCTTTTGTTATAATTATTTCTACTTTTATTTTCATTGTAATCATACACACAGAGAAGATAGGATTGGTCAAGAAGGCACTTTGTGACAGGTATGTAATGCCATTTTTAAACATGTTTTATTTTGAAATGAGTATAAGATTCTCAGGAAATTAGAAAAATAATACATGGAGTCTAAGTGTACCCTCCTCCAGCTCTCCCCAATGATGACATCTCATACAACCAAAGTAAAATATCAAGACCCAGAAGTTGACGTTGGTACAATACTATTAAAAGGCCTGCAAACCTTAATCAGTTTTTTACCACTTTTTAGCATTCATTCGTGTGTGTGTGTGTATGTGTGCGTGTAACTCTATGCAACATTATCTAGTGTATAGACTCATGTAACTACCAACACAACCAAGATACAGAACTGTTTTATCACCACAAAGAAACTCTTTCATGCTATGCTTTTACAGGTATACCCACCATCCTTGTCCCCTGGCAACCACCAATCTATTCTCGATCTCTATAACTTTCTCCTTTCAAGAATGTTACATAAATGGAATCAAGGAGCATGTAACTTTTTGAGGTTTACTTTTTTCACTAAGCACAATGTCCTTGAGGGGTCGACCCAGTAATAACATTTTTCCTAGAACCAGCATCTTTTCTATCAGATCCTTAAAAGATATATGTTTTTCTATTTCTTTTCCCTTTTTTTTACAGATAAGACAAGAAACTGACTAAAAATCATGAGTAAATTCATGACAGATTTCTTGACCCTCTAGTTCAGAGTTACAGACAATAGACCTTGTTTCTCCGAAGACCAATCTTTCTTGCTTCCTGACTAGTTTGGAACAACAGGTCAGCTGAAGGTCATGGTTGATAAACACAATCCACTGAGTATTTAATCAGAAGTTTGTTATAGGGAAATCAAATTTTTCTTGACATTGCCTGCAGCAACTACTGCATTATCCCACTAAGTATGAACTACAGAGTGGGCTATTTGGAAATCATTCATATACTCACTGTTGCAAGCATGTCTAAATAGAATTTCTAATGTCCAAATAGAATTTCTAAACTCTTAATTCAAGAGTTGATAACTTCAAAAACAAGAAATGAATGCTTTGACTGGGTCTACAAGTGACATTTCCTAGTTTTCTTCTTCATCTTCTCTCATCTTTGGGGGTTTGCCTAAAAGTCACCAAGTTAGGTCACTAATGAACCTAACAAGTATTCAACAGCTTTCTGCAGTGGTGGAGAATGTTTCTAGAGGGAGCAAGAATATTTCATGAAGTCCAAGAGCAGACATTAACAATCTGAGGTTTGTACCATCCCATAAGAACTTTTGAAGAATCGTTTTTTAAAAAGTACTGGATACAAAGGGACCTAATATACCTCTGCAACCATGTTTTCTCAAGTAACCTCCCAGGGCCATCCAGTGTTGATCAAGGAAGCTTTTCACACCAGTCCTTACCTGCTGCAGACTTTCCTAGTGTGAGGCCCAGAAGAACATCCAAGGACCAGGAGGCCCACCTGAGTGCTGATCAGTCTGTACTAAGTATAGAGACACTTGGAATGGGTAGAATTTAGGGACAAGAACGGAAGGCATCATTTCACAGTATCTTACATGACTGACTTTCTCTTGACCAAACATCCCACTGGAGTTATGCTCCAGTGGGAAAGGATGAAACTCTCTTCTTGGCACAGCAAATGTAGCAAAATAATTTAGACCTAAGGAACCACAGCCAGGTTTTTAAAAACACTTCCTTCCAAAACCACCTTCATAGTCATCTTCAGAAATGGGCTGGATACTGATTCTGGGGCCATGCTTTAAGTAGCGGTCTCCCCTATAGATGCAAGGGTTGATCGTCTACTTGGGAAAATTAACTCATGTAATTTATTCACATCTGTAATAACAGGTGAGCTGCTCTCCCTTTAGGACTTCTTAATCACTGAGTCCTTTTCCACTGATGTTTTATCATCATAACAGCATTTTTTAAATGTTGACTCACAGGCGATTTGCCTTATAAGGCATTTTTATGTTTTAAACATGGTTTTTTACATGTTTTAAACATGGTTTTAAACATGGTAAACATTAGAGTGGCTTAGAGCAGATTTGGAAATTGGAAGGTGCTTATCTAAACAGAGGAAGACTTTGAAGACCTTGCCATTCTTCCATTAGTGCTTAATGATAGGTTTTTCCATCAAATGAGGGAGACCTGTCAACTTCCAAAGGAAGAAGACTCAGCCACTAAGAAAGGAAGGTGCTTCTTAATCCTACCAATCTGTAGTTTGGAGAACTGAAACAATTTAAGACGTGGAAATTTTAAGTTGCAGAGAATAGACTGAAACGCTGGATATTTAAGATAATGTGCCCTTGGCAAAAGGCAGTATCTTTTTTTCTAGGAAAAGAGCTTAAACAAGCCTTATTTAAAAAAAATAAAAACACGGGGTATATTGAGCACCAAATACCTCTTAAACAAGTAACATTTGGGTGAGTTAACTGTAAAGGTACCCACTGTGTATTAAATTTTCCTCTAAATAAGAAACTCATGGGTACAAAAAAATAAGGTAGAAAATTCACAGTTTTTTTCCTCACGCTACAGGGTAGAGGCCACCCACCCAGTTTGGGGGTCCTGCACCTTTCATATTTAAAGTAGATCAAAGAGTATGAAAACCAAAAGTTGACAAACTCAGGATATTTTTATAACTCAAGGGGGAAAAAATCATTTTGCAATTTCCATTACACACAGAAAAGTGACTAATTATATTGGGAGGGAGAAACTTATAATATCAAGGAAACCATATTATTCCTCCTCATTTTATACTTGGTATAAAAGCCAAAATGCTTTATGGCAATGCATGGGAAGGAAGTCGCATGGGAAATGAACATTTTCAATAATCTATTACTGAAGTTTAGTTTAGAACTATAGACCTTTACTGTCTTTTCAAAGGTAGAAAAGTTTCTAAGGGTAAATTAATATTATTGTTATTTACACCAAATGACCATCCATGGATTTCAGAAAGACCATGACATAAAACATAAAGTGTGGCCTTAAAAGACCGTCAACAATGAGTCTATTTTGCAAAAGCCCCACCCATCCAACAATGCAACCATTTTATCAACGTTTCCCTTGGAATATGCTTTCAAAAGATGGGGCTGTCCTGACTTGTAGAAATAATAAACAATCTTGAGAGATTAAAATAAATGACTGCAGGCTTCTTTTAAATTTCTGCAAACCCTTTGTGAGAATAAAAGAATCACTATCCTTAAATAACTGGAGAATTACATCATTGATCAACTATGTCCCCAGTGGATAAGAGCTCAAGGTGAGACATAGTGTGTGTGAAAGAAATTGCTCTTTGATAAAACCACTCAGCAATTAACAACTCCAGACAAAGGACCTCTCTCTCCATCCTTTGCACCACCCACCATCCACCCTTCCTCACCCAATGGGGAAAAAGACCAGAAGTTTGGTTGTGGGAATGTGACACAGTTCTGGTTATATTTTTTCCTCTCTCTAAGGTTAATCATGAAAATATTATGACTTGTGGGTTGGAAGTGGTTTTGGAGAAAGTGTTTTTAAGCATTACAAATGTTGAACATTTTGAGAAAAACTTACTGTATTGAACTGAAATTTCATTCAGGTGACAGTTTTCTGTCTGTCCTTCTGTAATAAGTGTTGGTTCATCTTGGAGACTCTTCTGACGTTGGATCTGTGGTAAGGTTCCTGCAAACCACTGCAGAGTCACCATTAAGATGGAAAAGAAAGCAAACTATTAAAGGTATCTTCTGTTCAGTGAACAATGATCTTCATAAGGGTCAGAGTTGAGGTTAGGAGTCTAGACAGCTTTTCTCTGAAGAGTGAAATGTGGAACGTGTGACACAACCAATCAATAGGATTCTTTAAGGTTGGCTTTGAGCAAAAACGTATTTAAATTTGTGCTTCTGGGCTAATTTACTACATATGTCAGTTTGGGGGTTGTGATGACTATTTGCAAGTCAAAATGCTTTTACCCTTCTGTTAACTAGTCTGGAAATGTTAATGATGATGTTGATGTTGTTGATGATGATGATGATGATGGTGATGATAGTAATAGTGGCTGAAAGTGAGGACTGACTCTGCACCAGCCCCCTCACCAAGCATTGTACGTGCAAATTCCCAGTTAAACTAGTCAACAGTTATCTGAGATAAATACCATTATTCCCACAAAGAAACAGGTTATAAAATCTTATAGGGACTTCCTGGTGGTGTAGTGGTTAAGAATCCACCTGCCAATGCAGGGGACACAGGTTCGAGCCCTGGTCCGAGAAGATCCCACATGCCATGGAGCAGCTAAGCCAGTGCACCACAACTACCGAGTCTTCACTCAAGAGCCCATGAGCCACAACTATGGAAACCTACATGCCACAACTACTGAAGTCCACATGCCTAGAGCCTGTGCTCCACAACAAGAGAAGCCACCACAATGAGAAGCCTGCGCACCGCAACGAAGAGTAGCCCCTGCTTGCCACAACCAGAGAAAGCCCGCGTGCAGCAATGAAGACCCAATGCAGCCAAAAATAAATAAATTAAATTAATATATTTATATAAAAAAATCTTATAGCATGTGCTCATGGTCACCCAACCAGAAAGGGATAGAGCAGAGAAGGAAGTCTAGATGTTTCTGAGTCTTTACTCATTCTGTGATGGTCTTTCTCATCAGCAATACTTTACAACTGTTATATGAAGGTTTTGTACCAAACCTTTTCATCTGAAAAGCAAGAAACGTTCAGACTCTACCTGCTTTCCCAAAACAAATTGTCTCTTTTCATTTACTTAATTAGTTACTACTCTGGACTGAATTGTGTCCTCCCCAAAAATTATATGTTGAAGCCCTAACCCCCATTGTGACTATAATTTGGGGATGGGGCCTATAAGGAGGTAATTAAAGCTGTGAGGTCATAAGGGTGGGGTCCTGGTCCTATAGGGTTAGTGTTCTTACAAGAGACACCAGAGTGTACTCTTTTCTCTCTCTGTCTCTCTGTCTCTGTCTCACTCTTTTCCTCTCTCTTCCATGTGAGGACATAGTGAGAAGGTAGCTCTGCAAGCCAAGAAGAGAGTCTCCAGGAACTAGATCTGCTGGCACCTTGACCTTGAACTTTCCAGCCTCCAGAACTTTGAGAAATAAATTTCTATTGTTTCAGCCACCCAGTCTGTGGTCTTTTGTTATGGCAGCCTAAGCAGACTAATCAACTGTATATTAAAAAAAAGAAAGGAAGGAAGAAAGATAAGAAAAGAATGAAAATGAAGCAAAAGAAAGAAAACAAGTCACTCATAAACACATAAATTGTTGGAACTGTTAAAAAATTAACCCTTGAGGGCTTCCCTGGTGGCGCAGTGGTTGAGAGTCCACCTGCCGATGCAGGGGACACGGGTTTGTGCCCCGGTCCGGGAAGATCCCACATGCCACGGAGTGGCTGGGCCCATGAGCCATGGCCGCTGAGCCTGCGCATGCTAAGCCTGCGCGTCTGGAGCCTGTGCTCCTCAATGGGAGAGACCACAACAGTGAGAGACCCACGTACTGAAAATAAAAATAAAGTAAAAAGTAAAAATTAACCCTTGAAATCCATTATCCACTGCAGCCAGTTAGCAGCAGACCAAAGACCGTGACTGAAGTCAGATTTAATTGATTTTGCTATTCAAAAGATTTGGTTGTGAAAGGACAAGAGGGTTCTTTTTTGTAATTTTTTGGACATAGCTAAAGTTTGACAGATTAAGGTGGTAACACAGTAGAATGAGTTCAAAGTTTTCAATAAGCATTCTATTCAATGCTCTATTCCTAAACCGTGATAATTCCATAGCAATGTTTAAGGGAGTGACATTTGGATTAGCGTGTAGTTTTCCAAAGCACCCAGAGAAAATACACACAGTGCCTTTCCTTGTCCATATTCAGAAATGCAATTTTTGTTTTCATCTTTCTGGGTTAAAAGTGTATTTCAGACAGGAAGGCTTAGGAGCTGCACATCAGCCACGGACTGTTGTATTTCCAGCAACCCCGTCTGGGATCTAAAGCTGCAGCCTACCAGGCACCCTGCCAGTGGTGGAGAGGATTGTAAATCTGGAGAAGGAAATTGTGCAAACCTTTTTCTACTTAATTAAAATAAATTGGGGGAAATAGATAAGGAGAAATTCACTGCTTAATAGGATCGCTAAATATCATCCTTCACACCAAATGACTTGTCAAACTGCAATAGGAATATTCATGTGAAAACTTGTCAGGAATCCTGGCCAGTGAATCAAACCGTACACTCTTATCAGACTTTCTCATCAAAAGCAACGAAGGATATTTTGGAACCCAGGTGTAATTTACAGATACAGAAGGAAGTTAAGGGGTTTTCAGAGGCAGAACTGTCAGTGATTTCAGGACTGTTTCTGCTTTCTCCTGAAATGGAGAACAGAGCACAAAGAGTACAAAGTTAGGAAGGAAATTTCAAAAGTTGTAACATAAATGCATCCAGTATTCAGGTGAGGGTTTAGGGGTGTGGCAGGGGATTCTGTTGGAAAGATGGCAGCCAGGTCTTTGCAGGGCACAGCCTCTAGATTCTTTTGCTTTTTTCAGACTCCACCAACTTCTGCAGCTGCTACCGGACAGGTGAGAAATTGGCAGGGATGCTTGCTCTAGAGGAAGTCAGGACTTGAGATGTGTTAAAGGCTGCAGAATGAGCCTTCCATTTCATGCATGCCAAAATGTACAATTCTGATATTTCTAAGAAGAGTATGTTTTATTTCTACCCACCTTCCAAGCTATGGTTCATACCTTGGGACTTGTGGCAACTTCTCCTTGCCCAGCGCCATCACTACTCAAACCCAGCAAATTTTAGGCTTGACCTAAATCAAAGCCTTTTCTGGGAAACTTCCTCCTAAAGGCCCTCTAGACTGACTGTTTCACTTGTTAGTAGGACTCCTTTCTTAGTAAACTAATACTATCAACAGAAGATTCTTTGAAAGGCATCACTGTTTAGTCTTATCAAAGCAATATAAAAATTATTAATATTGAAACTTTCAAGGTGAATGTTTTCAAACAAAATGTACTCACTTTGAAAATTGTTTATAAGCTGCAGTCTTCTTATTTGGGGGACAAAATAAATAAATCATCCTAGATTCTAATCTAATACCCACTGAATCCATACAGGGGGGGTGCTGCTATTTCTGTAAAACAAGGAGTAAATTTCTGTTTATTCATTTAGCACGTCTAGTCTAAGATCTTGTCGTGCAGGGAGATATTGTCTGTGATCCTCTCCCTGTTCTTGAATTTCTAGGCCTCAGCTCTTGTTCTGTAGCAAATGTCTGTGATCGACAGTCTATGGAAACACTTCTTTACAATTAAGTGCCATTGCCTTGGTACTAGGAATAGATGTCGTTGAACCATGGGATTATTTTTAATAGAAATGACTTTATTGCTTTTTATATTATGAATATGATGGATAGGTACTCTAAAGAAATATGGAAGAAACTTTAAAATACCTTATTCTCAACACCTAAAGAGAAATATTGTTAATATGTCGGACCGGGGAAGCATTACAAATTTCCCAGCCACTGCTGTTTCAAATCTGTGCCACAAAGATGAAAAGCCATGTCCAAAATCACACAGCTAGTTAGTGGCAAGACTGGATGATTAATCATTCTGCTTTGCTCAGGGTCGTCCCAGGTTTAACATGGAAATTCCTGCATCCTGGAAAACACCTCAACCCCTGGAAGAGTGAGACCCTAGGCAAAACCAGGATTGAACCTCAAACCTAGGTTTTTGTTGTCAACGCATACACACTCACTCATGCATGTGAAAAAATGAGCACCTGTGATGCATAGTTTGGTAACTATTCACTTTATATACATGAAACATATTTCTATGTCAATAAATGTAATTCTGCAATAAAATTTTTACCAGTTGCCCATTATTCCTTTGTGTGGATCTATTAAGATTTACCTCACCAATTCTCTATTGATGGATGTTTGGATTATTGCCAAATATTTGATATCACAAGAAACCCTATGATGGAAAAGATCCTTACACATACATCTTAATACACTTCTCTTTTAGGAAAATTTGTTTAAAATAGAATTACCTGGTCAAAGAGCATGCCCATATTTTAAGGCTTTTGCCAAACTGCTCTGCAGAAAGCTTATGTCAGTTTACTTTATCACCAGTCGTCACATCCTTACCAATAACCGATATTATCAATCTTTTAATCATTCATAATTTGATAAGTGGATATCAATAATTCACAAATATTTTAGTTTATATGACTTTAATGATTAAGGAGGTCAAAGACACTTTTATGTTTTTATTGGTCACTTAAATTTCCTTTTGTGTAATTTTCTATCCACAGGTTTTTATCCTTATTCTATTGGATTATTCATCTTCTTATTTATTTCAAAACATGCTGCACATAACACTTTATCATCTATGTTGCAAGTATTTTTGCAAGTTAAAACGGGTCTTTTAACTACCTTTGTGTTATTGGTGGTGGTGATGGAGGCCATTTTGATTTCTGAATAGTCAAATGGTTTATGAAATCCCAAATGTTCAATTATTGATACGTTTTTTTTTAACTAATGTAATTAAAACCTTTTGTGTATATGTAAAAGACAACTTTTACATTCAGGCGTATGGGCATCAGGTAATGCAGTGAAGAGGGGGAGAGGTGGAGTCAGAAGGCTGGGACTCAGAATCCAGCCCTGTATTGTCCCTAATCAGTGAGCGGCTTTGGACATGGTTTTTACATGTGTGAGATTAGCCTCACCCAGCCCTTTCATTTCATCTGCACGACAACAGAACTTGCTCTAGCTGGATGGGCTTCAACCTTGACTGCCCTTGTAATCACCTGGGGAGAGGTTAACAGGCCTGACACTCAGGACACATCCCAAACCATGTAAATCATAATCTCTAGGGTGGGATCCAGGCATCCCCATTTTTCTAAGCTCCCCGGTGATTCCAATGTGCAACCCAGCTTGAGACCACAGATCCGGATGGATGTTGTGTTTCTTCAAACTTGCCTAATGATTTCTATGATGGCTTATCAGGCCTCTGGACTGGGGATTTGGATAGAGTTAAGTCTGCCTTGGGTCCCGAGAATCAGTGTCATTAGCAAGCTTTTTCACAATTCTTCTTTTTAATAACATTCAGTTCTTTTATTTTATTTTATTTTTCGGTACGTGGGCCTCTCACCGCTGAGGCCTCTCCCGTCGTGGAGCACAGGCTCCGGACACGCAGGGCCAGCGGCCATGGCTCACGGACCCAGCTGCTCCACGGCATGTGGGATCTTCCCGGACCGGGACACGAACCCGCGTCCCCTTCATCGGCAGGTGGACTCTCAACCACTGCGCCATCAGGGAAGCCCTATCCTGCTTTTTAGATTCCCAGATTCATCCTACCCAATAATGTCTTTTCAGTGTTGCATGGACCGTGCATTTACCTGGTTGGGAGCGGGAGGAGAGAGTGTGGAGATGACCAAGCGCTATTCTCAACCACCTTTGCCCGTTTTACCCTCCCAAACCAGCCTGTACTTTGCTCTTACAATGCTAATCAGAACTTGTGCTACAATACTTCTCTGCATGATCATTTGCTTAATGCCCGTCTAGCCCTCTGGACTGCGAGCTGCGTGAGGACAGGAACAGGTCCAGTGCATGTTTCCTACGCCCCAGAGCCTGGGATGCTGTCTGCCCCAGGGATTTTTTAAATAAATAAATGCATGAGTGTGTGAATTAATGATCCCCGTCAAAATGCAAGGCTAACTGTTGAGTGAAGCCAATAAAGTCACTTTTACAAGCAAAGAGGATAGTTTGTACTTGAGATCTGCCCACTTCACTCTGGGAACTTCAGGTTTTCCCGGGCACACTGTCCTTTTACCCCATCTCTATCTACCTCTACCTTGCAAAATGTGTGTGACGCCGGCTTTAATAATTGTCACTGGGGTATATGGGAAGTAAGGATTGGGGACTGGAGTACTCAGTGTTTTCAGTTGTTATGACTAAATTATAAGTTGTAGCTAAAGAATCCCCATTTTAGTTGAGGGTCTTCTATGAAATAATGTACATTATCTCATTCACAATCGCTAAAACCATGGGAAATAGGCATTATTAGTCCTATTTTGATCAAGAAATCGAGGCTCAGAGAGGTTAAGTAATTAACACCAGGTCACACAGCTAAGACTTGACTCAAGTCATCAGGTTCCTAAGTCCCTGTTCTTTCTGTGATATCACACTGCCTTCCTGCCCCATGAACTTAAGAGGACTTTTTTCTAGACTGTCTCTCTTGGTCATAAATAAGGAGCCTTCTCGAATGACAAGGTCGTTTGTTGTTTGCAGGGGTGTGATGGTCAAAACATTTAACAGCTCACAGGCACAGACCAACCAGTAGACACAAATGATGCTTGTGAAACCACCAGTTCTCTCTATAAGTGTCCCAGATAAAAATACAGGACCTTAAGGTAACTTTGAATTTCAGATAAAGAACAATTTTTCAGTATAAGCAATACTTGGAACAGGCATATACCTAAAAAAAAAAAATTGTGTGGAGCTGAAAGACCTGGGCTTTCAGTGCAACCTCACACACATAATAAGCATACAACACAGAGCAGTTCACTCGACCTTCACTAGTAGCTCACTAGTCTTGGTGGCCAGTTTCCGGGGACAATGTAAGAGTTGGTTTAATGGGAGAGCATCAACTTAGTGCTTAGAAATGAGTTGTTTTATTTTCAAAGGTTGAGCAGTTGTGATTGGGGCTAGAACCTCGCCTCTAGTCTACACCTTGTCCTACATCCTATTGTGATTCCTGTGTACTCTGTTCTGATTTTATTTTTATGATGAATAAATTTGCATCCTTAGCTAAAACCGCCCTCTTCACTGAAGGGCAAAGCAACGAAAGTTTGAAAAATAAGATGAAATAACAGCATTATTAAAATATATGTTAATGTTAAGACTAATCCTGCACTAAGATGATCAGTTATTATTTGTATCAAAGACTAATAGAATGCTAATTGTTTAATAATAACTACATATTAGGACCATCCAAATGCTCAACAAAAAAGATTGGTTAAATAAATTTGATACTACTTTTTCCTGGGTTGTGGGCCTGTGGTTAAAATGTGCAATAGTGAGCCTGTATTGTTTTTCTAATCAGAAAAAATAAAAAGAAATGACTTTTAAAGTTTCATCATGACCCAAGCACTTGACAATCTACAGCAAGATCAGGAAGCCGGAAGATGAGGGGCAATAGGTTGAAAAATGAACCTTCTTCATGAGGGAACAGTTACATTCATGGAAAAATGTGGCAGTTAAATTCAGAGTCAAAATGGCAACGATGGCTCATTATACAGTGGAAATAATCAGTCAACCAACCCAGTGTTTTGTCTACATGACATAAATAACTGAGCTGTTTGTTTTTTTTTTCCACTCCATTGGCCAATTTAAGAGTACTGTGAACAGAAGATTTGATTTTAATGTTTCCAAAACTCCAGTGTAGTGTGAGGTGTAGCTTAACGTTGACTGTGAATGTTCTTGAACCCCCATCGGTAATGATCCCCACTGGAACAAACACACCACCTCAATCAACACCCCCCCCAAGTGTCTTCTGTCCTTGCAGAGCTGACCCAGTAGATGAAACACTGGTGTGTTTTCTCCCTTATAGCCAGGGTGTGTTGCCTACCCCTGGAGAACATTTGTTTATAAAGGGGTGAGAGTTTTTAATATATTTGCAAAAGGCAATAACGAAGTATGTCTGGCCAGAACATAGTTAAGCGAGATTGCATCTAGTTTCAACAACTCAGGGTGCCAGGGCTGAAGCCATTTTTACCGTAACTCACATTTTCAGGCCTGTGAAGTTACCACCCACACAGGAAATGACTTGGAACAGGTGGTCCTCAGAGCTTGCTGGTCTTGTCTGGCTCCCGGGTAATGTTTGTGGGCTACTGAGTCACTGACTAATTATGAGCCTGAACAAAAGGCTCTCAGATAAGCTTGAAGTCAAGACACGGAAGAAGGCAAGGTGTAGCCGGGGACTGCCTCAGCGTGCTGGCTGTCCAAACGGAGTCGATGAATGTGGTTCCTCGGGAAACAATGCCCCCTTGGTTTGTACTCTTCCCAGCTCCCCAGGCACCCGGTGGCAGCGGGATGAGAAAAAACAGGTGAGGCAAGAGCCGTTGCACATCTCAGATTTTAATGAATGTAAATGCATGAGAAAACATCCTACTTGGAGTCACTGCTCATAGGGATAATGAGGTATCATTTCTCGAGCGTCTAAGCTATCAGGTCCACCCATGGAGGTGCGTGCTGGGCACGTGCCTGCTTTCATCTCTTTGATTCCTTCCTAGACGGGAAGGTAGTGACGTAACACTTCCCATTTCACAGATGAAGGAACTGAGGCTGTAGGATCTCACATGTTTAGCTTTAGTTTTCAGAAAGGGGAAATGGAGGGTGTCAGGGATTTGACTGTATCCCTTTAGAAAAGGTATTTTCGTGTCCTAACACCCCGTACCTGGAATGTGACCTTATTTGGAGATAGGGTCCTTGAAGATGTAATTAGCTAAGATGAGGTCATAATGGAGGAGGATGGCCCTCTAATAAAATACGACTTAGAGAAAGAAGCCTGTGTGAAGAGACAGACACAGGGAGAAACCCACGTGAAGATGGAGGATTGGGGTGATGCAGCTACAAGCCAGGCAACGCCAAGGAGTGCCAGCAAACCACCAGAATCTGGAAGAGGCAAGAAGGCTTTCCCTACACGTTTCAGAGGGAGCACGGCCCTGCCAATCCTTTAATTTCAAACGTCCAGCCTCCAGAACGGTGAGAAAACGAATTTCTGTTGTTTTCAGTCACCCGGTTTGTGACACTTCGTTAAGGCAGCCCCAGGAAACTCATACAGGTGGGAACTAACATTTCTCAAGAGCCTATTATGTGCGTTTTGTCTAACTTTCACCATTCCCAGAGAATGTGTACATCGTATCAAGTCTGCAGATTCGGAAATGGAAGTAGAAGTTTTCCTTTTACCTGGATATGTAAGCCTTAAAGGAATCATTTAAAAAATTCTATCAGCTGAACATAAGAAGTAATTGCTGGTTTAGATATAAGTGACTCAAATGAAAATACTGTTAAGTGGATTAAGTGCGGCCAAGAGGTAGGAATAAGAATAAGTAGCTCTTAGGAAGTGGAGAAGCGAGAAGGTTCTAGAAGGCTCACCTTGCAAACCCTGAGGTCTTCACTTCAGGAAGAAGACCCCAGGTGAGAGAGAGAAGGCTCTTGCTTACACTAGACTGGCAATTTCCAAATGGTAAATGTAAAAGGAGTGATGGAGTTGAAAAATCGTCATTACGTATATTTAAAATTTTCCATTACAGAATTTTTCTTTTAATTAGGAAAAAGTAAATAAAAAGACCCCAGGTGAGAACCCTCACCAACTGCGAAGTTAGAGGGACAATGTCTGGAAGATCACCGCCTTCACTTCTGACATCAATTGCAAGTTCAGGGTGTTCTGAAAGCACCCTTAGTTTCAATAATTCACTAGAAGGACACACAGAGCTCTTTGGAAGCTGTTATCCTCCAGTTGCATTTCTTAAAGGAAAAGAACACAGGTTAAAATTAGCCAAAGAAGCAGGAGCATGGGGTGAACTCCAGGAGGGCACCAGACCCAGAGCTAGCAGGTGTCCTGTCCGTGCACGCAGGACAATTATCCTCCCGGGGGTGATGTGTGATGTATGCACAGAGCATTGCCCACCAGGAAGCTCACTTGAGCCTTGGGGTCCAGAGTCTTTCCTGGGGCTCCATTATGCAGACAGAGTTGAGGGGCAGAGCTGACACCAAGGATCCAGAGCCCCACCCCTAGAGCATGCTGTTGTGGCTCACAGTCCCCACCCTAAATCATGCTGTTATTATCCGGGTGGTCCACGGCCCGGAGGCCAACACACTCCTATCAGGATTCACATTCCAGGGGCTTAGCGAAAGCAAGGGCAGAGACCAGCCCTTGCCCAGAAAGCAAGGGCAAAGACCAGCTCTCTCTTTGGGCAAGTTTAAATTCTTCACTACCCTTTAAATTAGACACAGACCCCCATTTTTCCATCTAACCTCAACCCGAGGAAACAACATTGCATCCCCAACTCTGGGAGCAAGCTTTCCTCCCTGTAGACCCTCAGGATGGGAAGAAACAGGGGCACGCCACCCTCCCATGGGCTCCATGGTGTACTGGCAATGGACTCTGCTCTAAGCCTTCTCACAGGTGGGGGTCATTTGTGCAACTGGATCCCCAGTCTTTTGTACACACTGGACCTGCTGTGTTTGAGAACAAGACAGAGCTGAACCCAGGAGGAATAAGAAAGGCCCGATCAACAGGGATGGGGTGTGGGACAGGGTGACACGGGGCTAGGAGAGGGAGAGGACACAGCAGTCCTGCAGCTCTGGGGGTCCCCAAGGTCAGGGTCAGAGCCTGCCATTCTCTGCAGGTATCCCTGTGCCAGAGATGCAGGGAAGACGATGTCCTCCCTTGGCTCAAGTCGGTGGTGGGTTGGGGGAGGAGAGATATTCCTCTCTTTCTCATGATTTGTTTTGCTCCAGAACACAGTGCATGTGAGACCCCTCAGAAGCTGCCTTCCAGAACCAAGTTAACCAAAAGGAGAAACCGGAAGCAGTCCTGCAGGCAATGTTCTTCCTTCTGCTTCTAGCATCTGTCTCCTCCCTTTTCGGAAAGTTCAGAGTCTTTAGAAAACAGTCGCCTCTCTTTTGTCCATAAGTGCATTCATGCGTCTGTCTAATTTCTTAAAATTTCCCACCAAACGGTATTTTGTTATTTCCACATTTCCGTTTAGCACGCCAACATTTGTTGAGCATTTGAAATATTTTTACAACGTGGACAAAATTACTGAGTGAGGGAAAAAGTTGCCTGAGCGATGCTCCATCCCAGCTGCTGCCTTAATGTAGATCTTCTGTCCCCCTCCACATTTTTGATGCAAAATATGCCGCAGGCGAAAGGGACAATTTTAAAAGGCAAAGGAGAAAAGAGATGGAAAGAAAACAGGAAATTAGTGTAATCATTTACAGCCAATTTGAACTTTTTTCCACGATTTTACAGGATTGAGAAAGATTCATTGCCTGATAAATGACTGAAATGAAGAGATTTTTTTGAATAGAACTCTATGAACAATATACCTGCAACTGACAATGAAATTAAAGTTATCAGAATCATTTCCATGGATGCAGGAGACCTACAGGATGGAAGAAATGTGTTTCAGATCTTGAGTTTTGACCCATGATTTGAAATTCATTTTCTCTGACTTTTCCATAAGCCATGCCAAAGAAAATAAAGGAGCCAGCCCTTGCCCCATCACGGGGCTACCCGCTTGCCCACCAGGCCCACTAGCTTTCCCGTATCACCATGTGGTACCTCCAGAGTCCTGAGGATTCGGATGAATACAGAGCAAGTCATCCTGACACCTGTTTTTCATTGACAAGAGCAGAAATTAGCATCACCTTCGGGCAGATTCTGCATTGTATTCCATAATGCATTAGGGGTGCCTTTCTGGTTTTGTTTCGTATCCTGGCTTGATAGCACAGTTTCTCTTAACTTCAAAGGTTATTCTCTGCCTGAGTAACTCCTCCAAGCTTGCGGAGGTAAAAAACGAAGCTTTCTTCTAAATAGGAATTTACCTCCCAAACCAAGAAGGGATCCCAAAGGGAAAAAGTCCTTGATAATGAAGTAAAATAAAATAAAACCTTAATACATCCTTGGACGAGAGAGAATATGTTTTCTTTAATTTAGAAAAATCCAGATTTGGCCACACCCTGGGGTGGTGACCAATTGTTGTACGCATCCTGACACCAGCCACTGCAAACCCTAATACTCAAAGCTAGCTGTGAACTGTTACTTCTACTCCATGAAGGGCATTAGCACGGCTCGGGCTTTGCATGGCACATTTGTGCTTTTCCACTTTCCACGGATCCTTTAGAGTATATTAATATCATGCGTAATGTCAACATTTGGAAAAGGTTTGTGACTGACGGGGCTGAAAAGACATATTCCTCCAACAGCGTGTTTCTATCACGGAAGTCATTTTTCTTTAAGACCCAGACCACCATATGCTTCCACTTTTTTTTTTTTTTTCTGTTTTTATCAGGAGACCTCAGCACATTGGATTTCAGTATAAATTTCAAATATATTAAGACAGTTCCAAAAATTCAAGCCAGCACAGCCTCGGCTGCTCGTGGGCCCCTCTCATGAGGATTTATTGGAGGCTTAGAAGCCTCTCATCTGTAGCTGGGGTCAGCCCTAATAATAGTAATAGCTGATGTTTATTGAGTGTTTACTGTACACCAGGCTCCATGCTAACGTTTTATGCGTGTTGGGATATTTAGTCCTTCCAAGAACTCTATGAAGGACAGATGAGAAAACTGTAGCCTTGAGATAAGTTAAAGAAATTGCCCAAAGGCTCAGAGCTGGTGCAAGGAGCCAGCCAACCAAAGTTCAAATCCAAGGTCTTCCTCTTCACCTTATTGGCCTGCACGGACTAGTCCCTGCTCACAACAACACACTCACAGGGACACAACCACACACGTCCCAACACCCCTTCTTTCAGAGCTTTCACTGCTACCGCTAAGGAAACGGGTCCTTTTTTCCATCCCCTAGTTCACTCTAAGCCCTCATGGGAGTGCAGGGGGGATGTGAGTCCCTGTCATGGGCTTTTGATCCACAACTAATTAGTCCCCAGAGCCACCCATCTGTGTGATAGAGAAATCATCCAATGCTATAAATATTTAGTAAGCACATACTATTTATAATATTCATATTATTATGATGAGGGTAAAAATGTTTACAGATTCCTGGCTTCAAGCCACTCTGCGCCAACCTCCACCCACAGACACACGCGCACACACACAGTTTAGAAGCTCGGTCTTCTGGGCTTCGGAGCCTTGTGGTGTATTCAGGAATCAGGGTGAGGAAAGGACTCTGAGTCATTCACAAGAGGACAAACCTGGAAAACAACAGTGAAGGTGGGATGTGGGGACTGGAGAGGGATGTGTCTAAGCTGGAGGCAGAAGGGGGTTTCATTCTTCCCATGGAGCATCACTCCCAGGCTGCCCCGTTTCCACCTCTTCAGGAGACTTCACTAAGGACTGACCTTACTTCCCAATCTCTCACAATCCCAATCGCACCTCTTTCAGATGTGCAACTTTGAAGGGGGAAGTTGGGAGTGGAAGGCAGTTAGACCAGGTACTAGGAGGGACATGAGGGTGACTTCTGACCTCAGAGAGCTTTCCCCCAAGGATGCTATGAAGGCAAATACCCAGCAACTCTAATGCAGAATAAACACACTGCAGTACAAGGTTGAAACAGCATTGAAAAGAGATCGAAACTAGTGTAAGTCATCGAAAAACTGAAGATGATTTCTATGTGGTCCTGGGCAGAGGGGCTGGGGCGTGCACCGAGTTTGGAGGGTTGCTGTCTATGAGTGAGGAGGGGGGCCTGACGCCCTCTCCAGCAGCGCTTCCTGTCTCAGTGACCCCATGTCTAGGGAAACCGGACATGCTGAGCCTGTGATGCAAAGGGATTAAAACTGAAAAAATCAGACACTGATGTGGATTTTCTCACTTGGACCTCTAAGTGTTTGCTAGCACGAGGGTGAAGACACTAGTATCTCTAAGCCATACGATGTCTCTAGGTTCTTTCACATAAGCAACTTCAAACTTTATCTCAAAAGAGAGGATGGAATAGTCATACATTTTGTGTCTTGTACCTGTGGAGCCATAGAATATTCCAGAACAATCTGAATGGACCTCCTGATAGAACCATGAGCTGCTGCCCCATGCAGAAGAATCAGCAAAGCTCCAACTTCTTCCAAGTCTCTTTTTCCCACCTTGTTAAGGAACCCTAACTGATGTCTTGAGCCAGATTTAAGGAAAATTTGGAACTCCTTGGCCAACATGAATATAGAAGCGACATCGTTTTGGTTCACTACCCTGTTTTCCTTGGAAATCTAGAGGTCCCTCACTCCTGCTGGTGTGTAGGCCGAGGAGACATTTTTCCTTTGTGGATCAGTAAGGGTCAGGGAGATGACCTGAGTATCTTCTAGCATTTGGAATAGTCTTCATCATCCTGTCCTAAATTCAGGGCACCAATCTTGTGCTATAGCGAATCTTGGAGAATGCCGTTTTGTGTGTAGACAGCGCTCCTTACTTGTACTCTCAGGGTTCCCATGAAAGTGTCAAGACTGAATTTAAATCACACCGGAAGGATTTAGGTTGAACATTTTGTCCAGGGGATACATTACCCCTGAAGACCTGTTCAACTCCTCAACTGGAAGTTTGATAAGTATCTAGGAAAGATTGTTTGGTTTAATTAGACAAGAAAAGAAAAAGAAAAAAAAATACCCATAGGATCACCATCAATAGCGATAAATCTTTCTGAAATTTTAGAAATCAGACTTTATCATCTGCAGCTGTTTATTTTCACAGCCCTCTTAAGATTTATACCCACGGTTTTATTGCAATCATTAATCTAGATGATCTAAGATTATGTTATTGCCTTAAAGGCTAACGTGATGAAAAGATCGGGGCATTTAATGAAGTGCAAAATTCATCCCACTTAAGAAAAGCAAGGCTTTGCTCCCAAGGGGAAACCAGACAGAAAATGAGGTTTTTTCATGAAAGTTATTTGTTTTTGTTTAAAATTGTGGATGGCAGGATAAATCTGTGTCATTCTCACACATAAATAGCAACAAGTAGCAATAGACCAATTGAATTCCTTGGCACCAGTCCTCACTTTCCAGCTGAATACCTCCCCAGTTTAATGAGATACATCGGTAGAAAGTCACTTATATAACCCTGGGACATAGATAAAAAATTTTAAGACCCCGGCACCACTCCAGGGTTGGTTTAGGAGGTAAAACACCTACTGAGGGCTTAGAAGCTCAGACCCACTGCGCTGCTGGCTCACCTACCTTTCATCTTAAGTTTACTCTTTACCTGCAGCTAGAATTCTGTTTTTTAAAAAAATCATTCTTTTCTTTCTAAAATCACGTATTTCTTTTTTATTGTGGTCAAATACACATAACATAAAATTTACCATTTTAACCATGTTTTAAGGGTCTAGTTAAGTGGCGTTAAGTACATTCACACATTTCTTTCCTCATAATAAAGATTTAGATAAGTGTTAAGAAAGGAAATTGAGGGAATTCCTTGGCGGTCCAGTGGTTAGGATGCCGAGCTTCCACAGCAGGGGTCAGAGGTTTGATCCCTGGTCGGGGAACTAAGATCCCACATGCCTCGCAGTGCGGCCAGAATAAAAAAAAAGGAAATTGAGAAAGAAAATACATATATGATGGATGGTATGGAGGAATCTAGCCACATGCCATATCACCACTGAATTGGTGATAGACAGCTGATTGGGACAGAGGAGACAGCACAGAATATATTCAAGAAACAGTTGTTCTTTTAGACTGAAGTCAATGAAAGATACAGGATAGACTCTTCCCCAAGGTCTGAAATTCAACATTTTCTATGAATTAACACCTGATGCTTTCTGGAAATAAGTGCACACACTACTTTCACAAATCACTGTTGCTTTAATAGTACCATCTTACTGATGCTCATGCCTTTTCATATGTGCCAATATTTTTTCATCTTTCTTATCTGTAAGCTCACTGAAGGTAAGATTTAGGCCGTGTTCACACTTGTGAGTGTCGAAAGTAGAAATAATTGACTAATCTCTAAAACGTTGAGGGTTTGGAAAAACCACAATGGTGTTTTTCTTGCAATTAATCTTCTAGACCATTGACAACCAAGCTGGGATTAGGAAAGAGGGTCACAAAGAAAGTGAGCTGGGTGGGCTCTGCCTACATGTCTAGCTGTAAATATGGACTGGAGAAGAGGAACTTGAGAATTAATTTTTGTCCTTTTCCCCAAGAGCAAACTTGTAAGTGAAATCTCCCATTTGGGGTTAGTGATGTTGAAGGTTAGTGTGGATTGAGGCAGGCATTTGGAAACATTACACGAGGTTTGAATTAATGCAAAGTAGGAAATGAAGACTGGCTAGTACCAAGTGAAGGATGACAATGGATGCCAGTTTCCAGAGTGTAATTGATGCTGAAACTTGTCACGTCACTCTTGAGGCTTGAATGCTTCAGAGCAGATGTCTCTGCAGGAAGGGACCCACCCAGCGCGGGGGAAGGATCCCAGAAGTAAGAACCAGAAGTTCTATGATCAAGGCTTGACTCTGACGCTAACTGGTGGTGGAGGTTCCAACAAGGACATAAATTCAGTGGCTCTCAACTCCCCTTAAAACGAGGCCACGTGTGGGGCAAAGGTCAACTCCAGCTCCTACAGAGTGTTGCAGTGTAAATCATAAAGGAAAAACCAGCCCCGTGACTTGTGTATATTGGTTTCAACCTAAAAACTTTCTCATTGAAAACTTCCTTCCCGAGGCCACAGGGATGAGAGATGCACCAGGGGTCATTTGTGACCCCTGAGCTGCCACTTGTCAACAAAGCCCCCCGTATTTACGAGTGTCCTGAGTGCTATGAAGCTCAGTGGGAAGCAGAAATTGCAGCTCTCTTAAATCACCTCTTTAACTCTATACCATTCCCTATTCCATGTTCACTTTCTAGGGAATCGGTTTCATCAAGCCAGAACCAGCAGTAAAAAAGTCATCACATGCAGTCAAGGGTCCAGTGTCCAACTTGGTCAACCAAGTCTGTCTTGTCCCTTTACAAGAAGCAGAATCACAGCAGAAAAGCTCATGGAGAAAAAAAAAAAAAATCTAGCAAGGAAACACAAAACTTTTCTTATTCTGGCATGCATTAGTGAGACAGTTGATGAAATGTGTAAATACCTCTATGCACGTTAATAAAAACCTTCCCTTGTGCATGTTTATCCTTTAGCAGACCTTTTAAAAATAAATCTCAGCTTGTTTCATTTTCTATTCATTTTTTCATATTCTGGATATAGGATTCAACAGCATTCCCGTACTGGGGGTACAGAGATTTGCTCTGTGGGAGTTTTGATAAGTCACTCTGTACCAGACATGGTACTTTCTACTGCATTGAGGCAGTTTACACACCCTCTATTGTAAATCTCTGCTCTGGCCTGCGCTTTTTGGAATGTTTTGGGAGCAAAACATTGTTTAAGGGTATACATTTGCAATGAGTAGTAAATAAGACAGAGATCTGATGCACAATATAATGACTATAGACAACAATATTGTACTATAATGATAAAAGGTGATAGAGGTGCTAAATATCACTACAATGACAATCATATTACAACATATAAATGTATCAAATTAACATGTGGTATACCTTAAGTTTACATGATGTTATATGTCAAATACATTCAATAAAATAAAATAAAAAAATAATTTCAGTGGGCTCTTTTATATCCATGGGGGGAAATACACGCTCCAGGTCACGCCAAGACTGCTTTGCCCGTGAAACAGCCTGATCAGAGTCCCCTCTTCATGTTAGTCCCTGCAAAGAAGATGTGACTGACCCTAAATCTCACAGCCCTGGAACCTGGGAGTGGTGAGAAAAGAAGAGCAGAATCCAATAATTTTCTTTCTCTGTCTCTCTGTCTCTCTCAATTTCTCTTGCTCACCTCCTTGGTTTCAATTTTGTGAGAGGTTGAATTTTGGAAGACGGAAAATCAATGATTGTCTATTTTGAGAAGCAAAGGGAAACAGTTGTCACAGAGAGCCCTCAGCTGTACAAATAATATCTCATTTAACTCTCGTTATTTCTGGGAGATAAGCATTATTTTTATTGTGCCCACTTTAAAGATGAGGAAACTGAGGCACAGAGAGGTTAAGTAGATTGCTGAAAGTCACTCAGCCAGCAAGGGGTAGAGGCAGGATGCTAACATCAAGGCAGGCTAGCTGGAGAGCACATGCTCTTACGGCCAGAGTTTGTTCCCTCCAGGAGAGCCTATGCATGGAGAGGGGGGCTGGAGGTAAAGAGAAAGCCCCTAAAATGGGCCTCGTTGGGAGTTTTCACATGTCGCCTCTCTGGCTTTCAGG
This sequence comes from Tursiops truncatus, assembly GCF_011762595.2. Lineage (NCBI taxonomy): Eukaryota > Metazoa > Chordata > Mammalia > Artiodactyla > Delphinidae > Tursiops > Tursiops truncatus. Next base: position 134,107,398 of record NC_047037.1, on the reverse strand, counting down.
GGTTGGTGCCCCTGCCTCATTACCCTTGCCATTATCTCTCATAAATGAGTGCCCAGATGACACCCCGTATTTCAGTGTGCTCCTGGATCCTGAGTCATTCCTGCCTGAGGTGGGAGGAACATCCTCTTGTTCTTCTCCCTCCATCAAGTTTGGTGGATCTTGGTAAGAAGCACCCCCGGACCCAGCATTTGATTACAACCTTGTTGTCATCAGTGGGCTCCTGTCAATCAGTGCCTTTCCTGCAAATCAGACCAAGCCTGCAGCCCTCGGTGGTGGCTTCCAGGCTGCTGTGCTGCCCCAAGTCCCCCCTCTAAACTCTCCTCCCCACTCTGAACTCTCCTCCCTGCTCTAAGCTCTCTTCCCCCAATCTTTGCTGTCCCAGTCTATAAGGCTCCACACCCTTCATCTGTGTGGGCACATGCGTGTGTGTGTGTGTGTGTGTGTGTGTGTGTGTGTGTGTGTGTGTACATAAAAACATATACATTGCTGACTTTGGGAGCCAATGGGCATGTAGGGTGTTAGCAGCACCCCGATCTCTTTCCACTAGATGCCATTATCCCCCTCTCTCCATTATTATGCCCCTAAATGTCTCCAGACACTGCAAAAGGGTCCACAGTTGAGAACCTCTGAGCTAGATTTGGGCTTCAATTCCTGCCCTTCCCCTACTTCCCCTGCCTTCTGCACTGCCTGTCTTGCCCCGGTCCTCCACCTTGGACCCCACTGTCCACGAACAGGTGTCCCTGGTGACCACAGCCACACACTCCAGTCCTGAGCCCCACTTGATCCGCCATGTCTGCAATCTACCTCTAGATTGGGAAACCAGAGCTGCCCATTTTCCGAGTTGACAAGACCCTTGGACCCCTTGGACACTGAATCCATCTTGTCTACCAGAATCTCCGAAGTCCTGTTCCAAAGCATGCTCACTTCTCCCAGCCCCTGAGTGCAGTGTCATCCCCGGTCCTGATTCTGTCTTGAGAGAGCCAACACCATTCTTGAGTCTGGGTAAAACCATGCATTCAGGGACAAACAACCAACGCTGTGCTTTGGCATTTACTTTTGGCTCCAAAATTGCCAGAGTGCAGCACCTAAGGGAGAACAGGTGAATGACTCCACCCTTCTGCTTTCGAGAACATGAATCTGAGCAGAACGCTTATATGGTGTGGCCAACCTGATGGTGACAACAGCTTGCTTTTGTGTGCCCACCTCACCAAACCACAGAAAGACTGATAATGTACTTCCTAAGTGTCAGGGAAGAATTTAAACCATATATTTTGTAATTTGAATAATTTTGCTCTGATAGAATACATCTGCTGTATACAGTTTAATTCAAATCAAATATATACAAGTATATTCTAATAACTAAGTCATGGTATTGTCCAGGTCTCTTGTGCCCCCACACTGTGGGGTGACCCCAGGAGAGAAAGTCAGCCCAGGGGGTCTGCCAGACTCAACAGATCACATGGGAACAGCATTTCAGGAGGTATGGGCTCAGTGGCTTATACCCACTGAGACACATTTTTCTGTTGGACAATGTGATGGCTAATTTTATGTCTCAACTTGACCTGGCCATGAGTTGCCCAGATGTTTGGCCAAGCACTATTCTGACTGTGTCTGTGAGGGTGTTTCTGTGTGAAAGGAGCATTTGAATTGGTTGACTGAGGAAAGCAGATTGCCCTCCCTTATGTGGGTGGCCATCATTGAGTCTGCCATAAACTGAATGTTTGTGTACCCCCCACCACCAAATTCATATGCTGAAATCATGACCCTCAATGTGATGCTTTTAGAAAGTGGAGCCTTTAGGAGGCGATTAGGTCATGAGGATGGAGCCCCCATGATGGAATTAGTGTCCTTATCAAAGAGATCCTAGAGAACTCATTTGTCCCTTTCACCACATAAGGACACAGCGAGATGACGACTGTCTCTGAAGCAGGAAGCAGGTCCTCATCAGAGCTTCTAGAGCTGATCTTGTCTTCTCAGCCTTCCGAACTGTGAGAGACAAATGTTTGTTGTTTAAGTCACCCGGTCCAGGTATTCTGTTATAGCAGCTTGAACGGATTAAGACAATCGAATACGTGGATAGAATAAAAAAGCTGAATAAGAGGGAACCCCTCTTGCCTGAGGGCTGAGCTGGGTCATTGGTCTTATCCTGCCTTCAGACTTAGCCTGAAAAATCAGGTCTTCTCAGATCTCAAGGCTGCCAGCTTTCAGACTCAAAATACACCATCTGCTCTCCTGGGTCTCCAGCTTGCCAGCTACAGATCTTGGGACTTCTCAGCCTCCATAATCACATTATTCAATTCTTTATAATAAAAGTTCTGTTCCTCTGGAGAACCCTGATTAGTACAGACAAGATGCACAGTACCAATGCTGTCAACCAAGAGTGCATGAGAGGTGAAATCACATTTCAGTCATACTACCAATCATTAGTTCTCTCTAGACATGGTAGAATGTGAGTGATACAATAATCCAAGCTTCCAAGAACATAAGACAAACAACTTTAATTTCATTTGAACTTGGGTGAAGGCAAACTGCATCAAAGAAAGATTGAAAGCTCATGTTGAATAAGAAAGTGCTTGGTGTTCTTAGCAAATATTGGCGCTAGGATTAACAATCAAATAACTCAGGAGAGGTGGATGACACATTAGAATAAAAATAATGACCAAGAGAATAGTATAGACCTTCATCTATTAAATCTTTATTAAAATGCTTTTTATTACTAAATTAATAAACGTATGTTGTAGAAATTTCAGAAATTACTTGTAAGAAAAACAAAAGGAAAAATCATATCTCCCATGATTCCATGGCTCAAAGATAACTGTAGTCAGCATTTGGTGTACATCATTCAAGTCCCACCCCTCCTCAATTGTGTGTGTACACATGTGTGTGTATATATAGACACACATACATATATATAAGGTCAGACTATATACATCACTTGTATAATTTTTTTTTTTTTAGCTATGTCATGGACACCTTTGCATGTTATTAGATATACACTTTATCACACCAATTTTCACCATGATTTCATGATAATCAGTCTCAGGTCTGCGGCCCTCAATGGTAGCTCTGAGGCTGCCAAGTTACCCCAAGACCAGCTCTCCTTTCCTGTCTCCACATTCCTCTACTGTCCCCTGACGTGGTTACCTGAGCTGCTGAGAACATTCTTATCCACATGCTTCTCCCATCTTTGACAGGACTGTTTCAGCAAGATAAACTCATAGAAGTAGAATTATGCGGTCAAAGACTATGGAGGTCTTTGAGACATACTACCAAATTGCCTTCCAGAAGGTTCTACCAGTTGGCAGCCCCTCCAGCACCATGCGTGCCACTCTCTCCCTGTCATGAGGGCAGTAAATGCCTGTCTTCATGCATTAAAGGGTGCTCCCTGGAGCTGGAAGCAATTAGGGGTATTTTACTCAGAATTTTTTTTCCTGAGAAACCTGTGCCTTCTTCATCTTGCAGTTTTTGGCAGCAATGGTCATCTTTTCAGCCAAATTTGGCTAAAGAAGCGAGCAAATGAGATGTACTGATAAGGCAAGCATTCTTATCATATTTTTTCTGTCCTTGGATGGTGCCCATATAGTCAGCCCTAACTTTGTTTAGAGAGTTTATGTAAGTTCCCAGGACAGCTACCTTAACTTTTGTGACCCCTATTTTTTTTAATTAAAGTATAGTTTGATTTACAATGTTGTGTTAGTTTCAGGTGCACAGTAAACTGATTCAATTACATATATATATATATTCTTTTTTCAGATTCTTTTCCTTTATAACTTATTACAAAATACTGAGTATAGCTCTCTGTGCTATACAGTAGGTCCTTGTTGATTATCTACTTTATATATGGTAGTATGTGTATGTTAATCCTAAACTCTTAACTTATACCTCCCCCTACCCTTTCCCCTTTGGTAATCGTTTGTTCTCTATGTCTCTGGGTCTATTTCTGTTTTGTAAATAAGTTCTTTTGTATCATTTTCTTTTAGATTCCACATATAAGTGATATGATATTTGTCTTTCTCTTTCTGACTTACTTCACTTAGTATGATAATTTCTAGGTCCATCATGTTGCTGCAAATGGCATTATTTCATTCTTTCTTATGGCTGAGTAGTATTCCATTGTATAAATATATGATCCCTATTTTCTTAAAACATGGATTTGTTGATTAAAATTATAATGTTATCTCTTATGATCCTTCACAAGGGAGAGTGAAGTAGAAGCTCGAACATGTACCTTGGAAGCACGCCATGTCTTCGTGACCTAGATCTGTCCCACAACATTGAGTGACTGGTCTAGTCCCACCTGAGCCCATCTTTCTTTGTCTTTAAATTGGAGTAGAGTGTCTAACCTCTCTGAAACTAGGAAAAATTACCCTTGTCTCACACTATTGCCAGGATTCAATAAGATCAGGATATGTAAGCATTGACAAAAGTGTTATTCATTAGTATTAAATTTGTAATGATGTAATTAAACAGAGTGGAATCATGGAACTCTGTATTGGTTTGCTAAGGCTGCCAGAACAAAGTACCACAGACTGGGCGGCTAAAACAACAGAAATGTATTGTGTCACAGTTCTGAAGGCCAGATGTCTGAGATCGAGGTGTCAACAGAGTTGGTTCCTTCTAAGGCCAATTTTCTTGGCTTGCAGGTGACCGTTTTCTCCCTATATCCTCACATGATCTTCCCTCCTTACATTTCTCTGTGTCCAAATAACCTCTTTTTATAAGGACATGAGTCATATTGGGTTAGGACCCACCCTCATGATCTCATTTTACCTTGATTACCTCTGTAAAGGCACTATCTTCAAGGATCACATTCTGAGGTTCTAGGGATTAGGGCTTCAGCATATGAGTTTTGAGGGATGTAATTCAGCCCAATCTCTGTAGCTGAAAAGAAACCTAGAGATTCTCTATCATAATAATCTTGAACCTACCATAATAACTGGGAGACAGGTTCAGAGGGGCAACATGCTCCACCAGGGACCCCAAGGAGAGCAGTAGCAAATGCAAGAATCAGTCTTCCTAGATGATAAAATGAATTATTAACTTGGTTCCTCAGATTTCAGTTCACTTTTATTTCCTTATGCAGTCGAGTACACAACATTTTTAAACACAGATTCAACATTTTCTCAGTGAATGAAGGTAAGAGGCTGAACTCATACCCTTCCTCCCACACAAATCGCCACTGATCAGAGGAGGTAAGGGAAGATTCGGCGCAGCTCAGCCAGAAGGAAAAAATCATTTCTGGCTCAAGTCAGAAAACCACAGTGTCACATGATTGTGTTTAAACTCAAGTGTGTGAAGGTACCACATCTAAATATTAATACAAAAATCTACACTTAGGTCAAGATTGGGAGGCAGGAAGTTAAATTTTATAGTAGATCATGTTCTATGTAACAGATAGGCATTCTGTGCTTTCAGATAACTTATTTCAGTTCAATGTACGTGCATTTTAAATCAGTTAGCATTTTGAATTCTCTTCCTCAATGCTTGTGTCCACCCACAGGAAAGCTAAAGGCTGCCTCTTCATCTTAAAGGGTGGAAAGATGACTAATTTTTCCCCCAGACTGGACACCATGGTTGGGCAACCCAGTCAAGTCTTCAGACTCCTTTGTCAAAAACCCAGTCTTTGTATGTGAAAAATGGGGATAATTGGCCCTGTGTTCTTTTATCTCCTACTAAATGAGGAGATAAGTGTACTAAGGGCTCTGGATCAACTAGATAATTCTTGATATAAACAAGGCCAGCAAAATGAGTAGGGTTACCATGTATTTCTTCCTACAGGTCAAGTCTCAAGAAAAACTTTGCAGGAAGTTTAGTGTGGGTTAAAAATATAGGGTGAGAATCAGAGGTCTAAAAACTGTGAAGGAAATGGAGAAAAGTAGACCGTTTCTCAGTGCTAATATAAAATATGCAGTATGTTTTAAATGAAGAGACTTGGGACGTTTTTCCTTGAACTTCATATAAACTGTCATGATGGGGATTTGAGAATGAAATAGATTAGGTACTAATTTACCAACCTTGATTTTCTGGAAATGAATGTGCTGGATTCCAAGGGTGTGGAATCTCCAACCAGGTTACCAGAATCCAAGGGATGATCTCAGCTTCGAGCACCATCCTTAACTCCTTCCAGCTGGAGGCCAACCAAGTCAGTGACTAATAGAAAAGTCCAGTGTGTACATCTCCACCCCAGACACTCAGGTAGATGGAGGTGGGGCCTTAGGAATGGTTAAAACACTATATTCAAATACAGGCAAGATGACATTGGAGCAGTTCACACCATCATTTCTCGGGCACCATTTTTTAAAAATTTATTTATTTATTTATGGCTGTGTTGGGTCTTCATTGTTGTGTGTGGGCTTTCTCTAGTTGTGGCAATCAGGGTCTACTCTTTGTTGCAGTGCACAGGCTTCTCATTGCAGTGGCTTCTCTTGTTGCAGAGCACAGGCTCTAGACGCACGGCCTTCAGTAGTTGTGGCACGTGGGCTCAGTAGCTGTGGCACACAGGCTTAGTTGCTCCGCAACATGTGGGATCTTTCTGGACCAGGGCTCAAACCCTCATCCCCTGCATTGGCAGGTGGATTCTTAACCACTGCACCACCAGGGCACTCTTGATGTTCATCTTCCAAAAAAAGCAACCATGTCATCCAGAAGCTTTCCTGTCTCCATGGCATGTGCTGGGTATCTTCCCTGAGAGCTGTTCTTGCCAGGGATTCGTTGAAGCAGGAAATACACTTTCCACTTTGGGTTGATGAGTGGAGGAGCGGGTGTGGTGGGTTGGAGATGGGGATTACAAATAAACAAAGAAAGAAAACTGTGGCTTTAACAGCTTTCTTGGTGTCCACATCTCTCTGTAGCTTGGTTATTACTCACCTTTTCCAAATCACCATCTGCTCACTCATTCAATGTCAGGTTTCACAGAGTCTCTTGTTTCCCAGAGTCTAGATTGCTCTTATCCTTGTGCATGGATTCTCTTGTGCTCATAATTGTAGTTTCCAGGATGTATTGAGTCCATCTCTGCATGTGTTGCTCATATATCATACCCTCTTTTTTAGTTCAGTCCCTTAACTCATCAATATATATATACAGTAGCTTCCCAATTTGTCTCCCTGCATAACAGACCCTGGGGCTCGTTTAGTAAGCATCTAAAGATGAAGCAGCCACTTCTCTTCTCCCTTGTTATTTTAATTCTGATTTTTGCTAGATGTCAACCAGAAAGCTCTTGATATCCATAGAAGAAGTGTAAGCCCCTGGCTGAAGATTGTGTCTGTGACTCAGAACTGGCCACAGGATGTGAAGGGATGGCTGCTGGGCACTTCTGAGAAAATGTTTTGATCCCTGATTGTAGTGAATTGAATTGTATCCCTCAACAAGTTATGTTCAAGTCCTAACCTCAGTACCTGTGCCTGTGACCTTATTTTGAGATACAGACTTTGCAGATAATCAAGTTAAGATGAGGTCATACTAGATGAGAGGACCCAAAATGCAATGACAAGTGTCTTTATAGAGAGACAGGAGTTGGAGATTTGGACATACAGACACAGAGAAGAGACACAAAGGGAAGAAGTCCAAGTGATGACACAGGCAGAGATTGGAGGGATATAGCTACAAGCCAAGGACTGCCAAGGATTGCTGTCAACCCCCAGAAGTTAGGAAGTGGTAAAAAAGGATCCTAGAGCCTTCAGAGGGAGCCTGGTTTTACCAAAACCTTGTCTTCAGACTTCTGGCCTCCAGAACTGTAAGAGAGCACTCTTCTGTTATTTTAAGCCACCAGTTTGTGGCTCTTTGTTAGGGCAGATTAAAACACTGATTAAAGGTGAGAGCAACACAAACAAAAGTTTTTCTTTGCCTTGATGACACCCTTGACTCTTGCTCTCATTTGAGGTTATGAAACATGAAGCTAGCAGTCATCTTGTGGCCGTGAAGTGTAAAGCCACTAATGTGTGCTGAGCATGGCAGAGCAAAACAACAGAAAGAGCTGGGGTCTTTTGCAGATATAACTGAACATCTGACCACAGCCAGCCACGGATGCCCTCCACAGCTTGGGTTACGTGACAAACACGACCACTCTTTATCAGCTCCTTTTAAATTTACCCTGAGTTGCAGCTGAAAGTATTCCTAACTGATGATATACCACCGCTAGTACTTTCCCACTAAATCTAACTTTCACATTGTTCCTACTCAACTACACATCTGATCACAAACTTCCCAATCACCTTCCCAATAAGGTCTAAACTCCACATCATGTCATTCAGGTCCTGGCATGTTGGGGTCCAGACTCACTTATTATTCCCCTAAATGGTTTCAACACAATTCACAATTCTAAACAGAAAACTTACACTTCACCTCATTAATAATCTCCCTGACCCCACTTTCTCAACTCATCCAATTCAATCTCCATTTCATCATGAATTCCTTTCTAAAGAACTCTTCATATTACAGTACTCGGCTGAGTTCAGTCCCCTTTTTTTCTGTTACTTGATTGGACGTTTTATATTCAATTTTTATTCTTTTTCTTTTTTAATTCCAAACTAATTAGACTTTTAAATTGTACTATTTTTATTTAATATTAATCAATATTCCCCCTCCTCCTGAATAATTAAGAGAAAACCAATATTGCTCTAATTCTCATCACCCTACTTCCTATCTTATATATTATAGTTTCCCTGTACTGGGTTTTAATTCCACGATGTTCTCTATGCTATAATTCATCATTATTACTACTGTTGGTTTATACAATCAAAGTATGTTTGGTTTTGCCCCCATGGTTCCCAGTTTTTCTTTGCTCACATTCCTGAGCATATCTGAGATCTGAGATATTGCTTCTGTATTTATGTTCTTTTTCTCTGAAGTACAGTCCACCCTTGAATAACATGGGTTTGAATTGCACTGGTCTACTTATACAGAGATTTTGTTCAGTAAATATATTGAAAAAAATTTTAGAGATTTGCAGCAATTTGAAAAAACTCACAGATGAACCATGTAACTAGAAATATCAAAAAATTAAGAAAAATTAAGTATATCAGGAATGCATAAAATATATGTAGTACTGAAATATAAGATATTGCTTTTATGTGGAACCTAAAAAGAAATGATACAAATGGACTTATTTGCAAAACAGAAACAGACTCACAGACTTAGAGAACTGACCTTATGGTTACCAGGGGGGAAGTGGGGGGAGGGATAGTTAGAGAGCGTGGGATTGACATGTACACACTGCTATATTTAAAATTGATAACCAACAAGGACCTACTGTCTGGAACAGGGAACTCTGCTCGATATTATATAACAACCTAAATGGCAAAAGAATTTGAAAAAGAATAGATACATGTATGTGTATAACTGAATCACCTTGCTGTACACCTGAAACTATCACAACATTGTTAATCAACTATACTCCAATATAGAATAAAAAGTTAAAAAAATATTTGTAGTACTAGTCTATCTTTATATAGGCATAAGGTGAGTGATATTTAATATAAAATTAATAATGTGTTAAATTTATTACTATTTTATAACTTTGTTTTCAAAATATTACATTATTGTACAGTATGCCCCTCTCATACTGGGAGAAGATGCATTTCAGCCTATCATCACAAGTAAGTGTTTTTTTTAAAAGATGTAACAATGTTTGTAGCACTGTATTATGAACATGATGGTAATACTGAATGTCAAAAAAATTTATAATGATTTATTCATAAGTGTATAGGCTGGGCTATCACGAAGCAATTGTATAGATTACACTAGGCTATAATAAGGCAATTATATTGCTGCTTCTTTGTTTTCAATACATGAATCATTATACCTGCAAGTAAATATAAATTTCTTTTTCACATTATCTTTTCATTTTTGATGTCTAGTGTTAGTAATAATATAACATCCACAGTGTTTTGTATAATATAAGACAATATTGATGTAGGAATTGAGAGCAAGACTATTTTGTAAACAGGCAACGTAAACTTATGGTATCAATAAGTACAGTGCAGTCCCATAAATGTATTTTCTCTTCCTTATGTTTTTCTAATAATATTTTCTTTTCTTTAGTTTACCTTATTGTAAGTACACAGTATATATAACATACAATATATATTTGAATCAACTGTTTATGTTATCAGTAAGGCTTCTGCTCAACAGTGGGCTATTAGTGGTTAAGTTTTGGGGGAGTCAAAAATTATATGTGGATTTTTGACAGCCCAGGGGTCAGTGACCATAACCCCAGCATTGTTCAATGGTCAACTGTATATCTTTTAAAAGCTCTTCTTTTGAGGATTCTTTAGAAGTGAGACTATAGTTTAACTAGGTAAAGTTATTTTCTCTTTGCATTTATTTCACTGTCTTTGGACATCCATTATTGTTGAGAATTCTGCTGTTGATATGATTATTGCTCCTTTATATATCTGCCTTTTCTCTATGGCAGCTTTGAAGTGTTTCTGTCAAAATTCCATGTTTGAAATTCTACAATGACACTATTATGTGCCTTGATACAAATTTCCTTTTTTAATTCCACCTGAGATGTATTATGCTCTCTGAATCTAGGTCTGTCTTTCATAATGTCTGAAAAACCATCAGCCTTGATATCTTCAACATTTCTTATCTCTCAAGTCTCTCCTTGAAATTTCAACTAGTCCTTCTTATTTTAATTGCCCTTTCATATTTTCCATCTTTTGTCTGTGGGCAGCATTCCACATTTCTTCAAATCTATATTCTAATTTGCTATTTTGACATTCAACTGCTCCAGGAGAGTAGGAACAATGTCTCTCTACTCTGTGCTATGTGTGGAACCTAGGAAGGGGCCCCAAACATCTCTTGACTAAATGAATGAATTTCACATTTTACAGGACACTGAAGTTGAGGGATACCAGAGACTTGCCAGACAGCACCAGTCAAGTGACTACTAGGATGTGTTCGCCCTGACCTAACTCCAAAGCCTATGAATGAACTAATGAGTCAAGGAACACACAAAGTAAGAAAACGGTCCAGAGACTGAAAACAAAGGTCCCAACACTTCTCCACACCTTTTCCTGATTATCAAAATGGAAGATTTATCTCAGAGCTTTTATCTCTCTGCATTCTCAATATTTATATTTAGTCCCTCAAAATAGCTCTATAAATGTCTCCAGGACATCTACGGGAAACGCTGTAAGATTACTCTCAAAGGTTCATCAGTGGATGACAAGAAGCAGTAGAATTTAGCATCTTCCATTCACTTTAACATTTATTTTCTTTTTGTAAATACTGACTGCACTGGGCATGTTGGCAGCTTGGAGAGTCAGGGAGAAATTGTGATGGGACCTGTCTTTGCAGAGCTAAAGCTACTTGGTGGAATACTTCATCTGGTCCAAATTAGGAAACCAATAGACTAGAATTAGAATTTCCCATTGAACTTTTAGGCCCCTTCTGGATAGTGGAGGAGCCATTTTTACACTGACACTTTAAAAGGGATAGTCAGAAAATGGAGAAGAGGCAAACTGCGTATCCTACTCTTCTTAATTTTTTTAGCTTTTTAAAAATTAATTAATTAATTTTTAACCACTTTTAAAAATTGAAGTATAGTTAATTTACAAGGTTGTGTTAGTTTCAGGTGTACAGCAAAGTGAGTCTGTTTTATATATATATATATATATATATATATATATGTATGTATTTTTTCAGATACTTTTCCATTGTAGGTTATTACAAGATATTGAATAGAGTTCCCTGTGCTATACAGTAAGTCCTTGTTGTTTATCTATTTTATATAGAGTAGTGTATCTGTTCATCACAAACCCTTAAATTATCCCTCCCCCCACTTCTGCTATCCCCTTTGGTAACCATAAGTTTGTTTTCTATGTCTGTGAATCTATTTCTGTTTTACAAATACATTCATTTATATCATTTTTTAGATTCCACGTGTAAATGATATCATATGATATTTGACTTAATATTTATTTTTTATTGAAGTATAGTTGGTTTATAATATTATATTCATCTTGGGCCTACCCCATGTGATATTAATACTAAATAATCCTCCATTTAGAGTTATTATAAAATACCGGCTGTATTACGTCCTTGTATCTTATTTATTTTACACCTAGTAGTCTGTACCTCTTAATTTCTCCAACTAGACCTAGCACACCTCTGAAAGGCTTGCTATAGGTTTTTCCAAAAGCTTTGGCTGATGGCCCTCTCCCGGCCCACTGGGCAGGGCTGGGCTGGCCCCAGGCAGTGGCTATCTAGGGACAGGCTCCTTCCTGCTGTGCTGACAACAGCAGAAAACTGCTTTGAGAGCCACAAGCCACACTAACAACCACTGGTTGGTCTTGGGAAGAATTTCTTCCCTGGCAGATAATTCAGGGTTCAAAGAACAAACATGTTGAAAACTCCAAGGAAGGTTGTTAAGAAGTGTGATGTGTGTTAAGAAGATGCTGATGATAACAATGCTTTTTTCTCAGAACACCCCTTAGAAGAGCACTGTTGTTCACATTTACTTAAGGCTGCCGAGGCCTTATCATGCACTCGCCATGTGCTCTCACTTATCTTCCAACACTGACTCCACTGAAGGCTGCACTCAAGTCCAGCTCAGAACAGATGACCAACAAATGAGGCATCAGGTGTTAGAAAAGAACTTTTTCTCTCCCATGTTTATGCTCAGCAGAACTGTGTGTTTCACTTAACAGCAGTAAGAAAAGTGTTTTTCTAAAATTATCACAGTTAGGTTTGTATTTAGATTTTTAGTGACCTCATGTATCTAAAATAGCATGAGGGTCCTATTTGCAGGAGCAGCTGAAGTTGTAAGATGAGTTATCGAAGGTCCTTTGGATACTGAGATCATGTATAATCTGAATAATCATGATAATCTGAATAACCCGTGGCTGAAGTTAGTTTTCTAAGAGAAATTAAGAGATACAAACTACTAGGTATAAAATAAATATGATACAAGGATGTAATGTATAGCTCAGGGAATATAGCCAATATTTTATAATAAATTTAAATGGAGTATAATCCATTTCCCAATCTATACATTTGATCAAATGGTGTCCATAGTCAATAACTGTAGATGTCCACTGAGTTGATCCTCTAGGGTAAGGAGGCAGGATTAGATTTGTAGTATTAAATCAAAAGACTTGTGTTGATCTAAGTGAAATCACGGACTTCTGTTCACACACAAACACACACAGACATACACATGGACACATAGACATACACAGAGACACACAGACATAGACACAGATACACTCTTTCAGGTTAGCATTTACACATATAGATCATATGTACACACACGTACAACATGGGAGATCTTTATACAGAAAGCCTAGTGCCATGGTTAAGAACATTGACTCTGAAGATAGACTGACTGGATTTGTATCCCAACTTCTTCTCTTAAGAGGTACATGACCTCTAAATATTCAACTGCAAAAGTAGGATAATAATAGTCTGTACCCAAAAAGGGTTCATGAGAGAACAAAATGAGCCCGTATGTGTCAGGGACTAGAAGAGTAGCTGGCACTCAGGGAGTGTTACATAAGTGCTTAGTAAATAGAAGACTCTCTCTTTCTTTATTAGAAAGAGGATGTGGTCTCTCTGTCTCTGCCTGGACAGCCATGAGCCCAGCTAACTGAGGCGTGCTACCACTGAAAGCCAAGAGAGAAGCAGGATGGTTGTGGGTGACCAGCAATCTCTGCCATGCTTGTATTGCTGGGCTGATTTTTGTTTTTGTTTGTGTGAATATCTGATTAACATTTGTATTCCTCACTAGACAGCAGGGTCCATGGGACCAGGGACAGTTTGAGAATGTCTCACAATTTTCTCCTCAATTTATAGCGTGCTGCTTGGCATACAGTAGGTGCTTAACAAATACTCGTTGAATGAATGGTAACTGCTGCTATTACTACTTCTACTGCTAGTACTACTACTATTACAATTGTTGTCAGAACAGAATTTGGTTTTCAGAATTATTATACTGAAATATGAATTCTTGGCTAGAAATTGTATCTCATGAAGATAAGCCAAAAAAGTTCAAATAATAATAATAGTAATAGTAATAACAAACAACTCTGTTCTGTAAAAAAATGGAATAGAAAGTTAAAAATTTAAAAGTCAAAACTAAAAAAATAAAGAAGAAAAATAAGGCTTTGTTCTGCAAAAAGGGTAACATCAAATAAATACTGGGAAAATTTATGTGGAAACAGAGAAAATAATACTACATAATAACACTACTGAGAAGGTAATTTTCAGTCAAGAATCACTCGCAAGAAGCCTAGAATTAGTGCTTTTGTCCACATACAAATTGGTAGGCATAAAATATAGTTAACAAAAAGGTAAACTGGGTTTTAACAAGGCAAGATAAGCATCACTTCTTGCCATCACCAGGGTGTAAAGAAGCAGAATCTTGACTGGCTGAAGACACCACAGTCTAGGAAATGTCTGTTCAAGAGAAACAGGTTCAATGTTCAACCAGACAGAGTCACGAACACCTGAGGTGAAACATGTGACTAGGATGATGTTATCAGAGAAGAGAGTGTTTGGTTGAAGATTAAAGGAAAGAAGCAGAGTGGGACTATGCTGAGACCACCCATCCAGATGGCGGAAGTGATGATGTTTTCCAGGCATGGATCAAACAGCAGACACAGATGCAGCAAGAGGAGCTGGTGGTGGCAGAGGAAGGGGGCTGGATGGGAGGAGCTGTAGGGACATCTGCTAGAAATTGACTTGCTTAAAGAGGAAGTGATGCAGAACTGCTTCTCTGGATCTATTCTAACCAACCAGGAAGTGGCAGGGGCCCTGGAAAAAAAAAAAGCAGGTTACTCCAGAGACAGCCAACGATAGGTGAGCTGGGTATTGTCAGATTCATGACCTGGTTTTGAGAAGGCAGAGTTCTAAAAGTTGAGAGCAAAGACCAGTGGGATTCTAAGACTTGATGAAATAGCAGGTTGCTTCCAAAGGAATAGGGATCTCTTGTTAATAACATAATCCTGACTGGGAAGAAAATGGGGAAGTAGTTAAAGAGGTGGCCAAACAGGAAATTCTTTGTAAAGTCAGATGTGAAAACACTTGTAAAAAAAAATGAAGATGAATATAAATGAGAGTAAGAAATAGTGTCAGGAAGCCTTGTGCTTTGAAGAGGTTTGAAAAATATGCTAAGGTCTGAAATGAGAGTCAAGAAAAAGAACAAGGACAGGATAGACCTTCTGTAAGGGCAGCTGGTACAAAATATAAACAGACAACAGAGAGGAAGGATAACAACTAGACTCAGTTCAATTAAACAAGTATTTACTGTCTTCTATGTAAAAAGCCACTACCAGGAACACACAGATCACTAGATTATGCATCAAGATGTTAAGTTTCCATAGTGTTATGGGCTTCAGTTAAGAAACACTTCACCAAGGAGAAGAATGGAGAGGTAGGTTTTGAAGCATGCTGGTAAGGGATATGGATTGGGATATGCCAGTGATTAAGGGAAAGCAGAGGACGAGGGACCTGCAGAGGGGTATGAGAAGAAATGGTCAGAGAAAGAAAAAGACCTAGGAGGCAACTATCACAGCAATCTGAGCTGGAGAGAATTTCCCCCCATAAAGTTCCTGCAGAGGCTGAATGATGTGAAACAGTCATGCATGATGACAGGAAGATCCTAGTGATTTAAGGATGAATTTGGTGGAGTGGTGGGACAGAAACAAGGTCCCTAGAAGGTCTACAAGATGAGACAGAGGAGACCACTATTTCCAAAATTTGCCTGTTATGTGAGTGAAAAAGAAGGTGGACACTATAGAAAGATATAAGGTTAAGGATGAATTTTGTGCTTTGTTCTTATTTAAATTTTTTGTCTGTTTATACATGGGGGAATATTTAAAGATAAGTATATGTTTAGAGGAAAGAGAAAGTAGAACAAAAGTCACTGGAAATTAAAGATAGTGAGGAGGTAATTGATAAGGAAAGACCCTGGAGGAAGCAGATAGGGGATAGGAGTTGAAGGCCATGTGAGGACATTAACTGTGAGAAGGGGACATCAGCTTCTCCATGGAAGTTTCAGGGCCCTGAAAAAAGATCCCCTTATCTTCTGCTTGGGGCATAACATGAAGGTATTACATCTTGTGGTCTCCATTTCTCAGAGAATTAAGAAAGATGGCATCCTCTAAGAGGGAGAAGGGAGATAGTCCCAGGGTCTGTAAAGACTGGAGAGAAGTGGCAGTCTCCATTCCATTAGGGAAGTGAAGGAGAGAGCTATCATGAGATTTGTAGAAAGAGAATTGGATAGAGTTGATCCCAACTCAAGTTGGAGGCTATGGATGTGTAGGACCCCAATCTACATGGTATCCAAGTTTCATCAGTAGTCCAGGTGCAGAAAAGCTAGATGGTTGTGTGGCTCCAGGGAGGGGCTTACCAAGCAAGTGTGTTGAAAGGATAAGAACATCTGCGAATGGAAGATGAAGACAGGAGACAGATTGAAGTTATGGGTCATGAGATCTAGGCTACTTAGTGCTTGAAGTGAGACTAGTAAGGGATGAAGAGCCAACAGATCCGCCCAGATATAAAAGAACAAATGTAGTAGTCATATAGCAGTATGAACGAAAAAATAATACAATATTGTGGGCAGAAGGAGAAATAACTGGGTGTACATTTTCATAGAAGGAAGAATTCCAGGTTATAACAAGATCCAGGGCACAGCCCTGGGAGTGTCTGGAGCGAGGAGGGGGGTGAAAATCGATGGTGTTGAGAATGTCCAGAAAAGAGTTGAATGAAAAAAAAAATATTAATCATTGCTATGTTTGTTTGCTCTTACACAGGGGAACAACTTAAGCATGCTTCTGTGCTAAGGAGAAGGACCTGGAACAGAGAGAGCTGTAAGGATACAGCCAAGAGGGAAGATGGTTGAGGGGTCAAGGTCTAGAGGAAGTGGGAGAGAGAACAAACAAGAGGACCACTGGTAAGATTGGCTGCAGAGAGCTGAAACGAGGGGCAGGAGTTAAAGGTGAGTCTGTGCATGTGATACATTCCTCTGGGCCTTCAAGACAAGAAGTTGAGGGGCTGGTTGTCCTCAGAGGCCAGGTCATCTGCTGTGATACAGGAAGCTAGTGAGGCAAAGGCATGGAGAAAGGAGGTGGAGGTTTGGAATAGCCACGCACGCTTCCTGGTGTGACTGGTTGAAGAATCTTAGTGATTTTCTCCATCTGTACACTGTCTTCCAGGCTTGAGAACAGAGAAGGTCAATGATGGAGGGATTTGACAGTTGGCATTTTGCTGGGTCTGGATGACAAGAAGACAGAGAGAACAGGGAATTACCAGTGAAAACTAACATGCCCTGTAAACCAAGGAGCCTGGACTAGAGAAGGAGAGAAGCCAAGTCTGGTAGATCCTGATGGATTGAAGGAAAATGGAGGAACCAAAGTGTGGACAGATTTTAGGAAATTAAGAGTGGGAATGGTGAGAATAAAACTTTGAGGGAGTGTAAAGCAAAATGGGGAGCTGTGGCTTAACAGAATTGGTGAGGACGGTTTGGGCGTTGGACTTAACTGGAAGTATCTGAGTCATAACTGAGGTGAAATCTCTGTGATAGGAGGTGACCTCATTACACTTGAACCGAGACAACACAAGCATCTTTTTCTTGTTTAGTAAAGCTAGAGGGCTGGGCGAACACTTAGCTCCACTTCAACTCTGAGAGTCTATGTAAAACACCACCCAACACATATTGAAGTACATACCAGTCAATAAACATATTTTGTATAAACTCTTACATAAACCATTGACCACTTGGGGAAACTATATTTTAACTCTTTTTATGCTCTGCATACTATACATATGTGTGATGCTCTTTTAGACACATGCTGAATTTGGGGAAAAGGAGGAGTTAATCTACATCATCATTGCTCTTATGCTTTAAGATGTAGGGATTAAAGAGCCCCAATAAATATTTTCCTCATGTGTGTCCTATAGGGATGAATAATTTAATCCCTGGAATTATGCTCTTTGACAGCCCTGGAAAAGGAGGCTAGACTAATTAGGTGTTGTTTGTGACACACGACCATTTACTTTATAATAATACAATAAGAAAACTAGAAAAAATGTAATGAGTACACCTTTTAATTTAACTTAACCCAAACAAATGGCTACATTTTTTTTCTTTATAGAGTCAAATTATTATATTCCTATACATAAGAAGGTTTATTTGCAACCAGAGCAATGTGCCTGATGAAAAAAAAAAACAGTGGTCATCTGATTTTTCTTTAAACCTTTATATATTATAGTTTAACCTGCAACTAAGCCCAAAATACAAATTATCTGTAAAAAAACCAATTTAAATCAACAGGACCTCAATGGGCATTGTTATTAGCTAAGAATAATGAAATTGAATGTCATAAAGACAAAATGCATATAACTCCTCTCTCTCTTCCTCTCTTCATGGTGAAATGGTCACTATTGGTGCCAGCATAGACCATTGTCTTTAAAGATCAAAAGTCACTCGGAGGAGTCCAGAGTTAAAACACACCAGAAGGTTAAGTCTGCCTCAGCTACATCCATTTTAGGAATTACTTCAAACAAGATGGATGATGATGATTATAGATAGACAGATAGATAGTTAGATAGATAGATAGATAGATAGATAGATAGATAGATAGATAGATAGTAGGTAGATAGATAGATAAATAGATAGTAGAGAAACAGACAGAGAGAGGCTATGGAAAGACAAATGTAGCCTAAACAACTCTCCAAGGGTCCAATCCATACTCAAAAAATTCAGTCTTCTAAGAATTACAAAGACTCTCCATTTGCTGCTTCCCTCCAGAAGTAGCCAACCCCTGTTCCCTTTCTTCCTAGGCCTAAGAGCTCTGTGGCAATGGGCAGTCCCACCAGAGGCATTGAATCTTTTTTTTTTAACTTTTTATTTTATATTGGAGTATAGTTGATTAACAACGTTGTAATAGTTTCAGGTGTACAGCAAAGTGATCAGTTATACATATACATATATCTATTTTTGTTTCCAATTCTTTTCCTGTGTAAGTTGTTACATAATATTGAGCAGAGTTCCCTGTGCTATACAGTAGGTCCTTGTTGGTTATCCCCCGTGCACCACAACTACTGAGGCTGTGAGTCACTAGAGAGAAGCCCGCACACCACAAAGAAGAGCCTCTGCGCCACAAAGAGGAGCCTGCGCAGAGCAACGAAGATCCTGCGTGCCGCAACTAAGACCCAACACAGCCAAATAAATAAATAATTTTTTTTTTTTAAAAAAAAGAGGCCTTGAGTCTTTATAATCCTGGAGTTGATATTTTTAGACTGGAGTCAGGTATTGTCAGGTTTGTAGGTGTCGTGAGAAGAAAATAGTTCAGTCTTATCTTCAATTTGACTGATGATCTTCTTACCAACTCCGCACCCAAGATATTACTATCCCAAGGTGTCAGAAAATGGATTTCCTTAGATCTAGAACTGGGTTTGAGGCCAGTGAGAAAATAGCATGGGAGTGTAAGACTGACACAATGAAAGAAGTACTGTCACAGTCTGTTCATGGCAGAAGCTGGATGGAAGGGGCTTTACAAATGCTTGAATGAATGAGCAAATAAATGGATACAGACTATTCCATTTCCTGCTTCCTAAGTATCTAACTCTAAATACCATTCAATAAAATTAAACCACATCTGTTTCAGAAGAAAATAGAATCTTCTGGAAGAGTTTCAGTAATAGGATGGACTCTACCATACTGCTTGGGTATCCTTGTTAATGCCCCAGGAATGGAATTCATGCCCCTGGGTGAAGTGGACAAAATAGTCCAAGAGATCATTTAAAATATTTTTATTTTAATGTACCTGGTGGACATAAATGTCAATAAAATATAATATGTGATTTAAAATATCAAAGGTGAAGGATAAAACATCACACATCTCTGTCCTTGATTGGAAACTGTTGGACATACTCTTTAAGTGATGGGTGCTATTCCTCTTAGACCATACAAATGGAACACAGATAGATATGTATATGGAGGATACTTATCTTAAAATAATAATTTGTAATGGTAAAACACTAATAACACAAATATTAACACTAGAAAGAAATACATCCCTGGCACTGGGAACTTCAATCCTTTCTTGCTTTTTGTGTGTGAAATCGTTTATCAATATGGGGCTTAAGAGTATCAAATTCCCATCATGACGCCCAAATTGCCAAAATGATTTTTGAGGTCAAAAGTCAAAATGTTACAGTGAATTTTACCAATATTATAGAAATAATTTCTACAGAATTACCAAATAAGGCAGTCAATGGATTATTTTACTCAACTTATCCATTGTTCCAGTGGGCCATACGAGGTGAAATTGAAAGATGACCTTGAAATTGTTTTTCATACAGCCTGGGAAGACTGGGAGTAGAGTGAACAGCTCAAACTCACTGACCTTTCCAGAAAATTGGAATAAAAGATCCTCATGACCCTGGGCTCTCCTGTCGGCATCCTTCAAGGTGCAAGAGAGCTTGTATGACACAGAGGTGTGAGTCAGCCTCTGAGCCAGCCTGCCTGGGTTTTAATCCAGCTCATCCAGCTCACCTCTGGATAGCTGCGTGATCACAAGCACACCACTCAATAGCTCTAAAGCTCAGTTTCCTCATCAATTAAATGGGAACAATAATAATGCTTATTACATAGGGCTTTGGTGAGGATTCACTGAGGAAATTTAAATGTGGCCGTAAATTGAGCACTCAAGAATTGCTTGCAATCATCATAAACCTTTACAAAACACTGTGAACTTGGGCTTTTTCACCTTTACAATGGTTCAGAAAATTTCTATACCCATTATTGGAATTAATGTGATTTCATTAAATTCTCCACAATATTTCTGGGACACCCACAACTGCTCTGTGTGCTAGAGTCTGCCAGTCTGGCTGAAGATGCAAGTGGAATTCACTGAAATTCTGACTCTTTCTTTCTATCTTTTTTCATTTTAAATAATGGCGTGAATAAAACGCTGTGAGGCCAGAGATGAGAAGACTAAATCTTCCTGGGGAGTCATGTCAGGGACACATTTAATAGAAGGGGTCACATTGGGTCTACACCTTCACAAGGGAACATGAATTGGAAAAGAGAAAGGGTGAAAATGGATATGGGAGCAGCGCTTATAAGAGGGGAAACCTTTCAGGGGAGAAGTTTAGACCGTATGAAAATGCAGTGTTTCCAGAACACTGTGAGACGTTAGATGTGACTGATGCTTAAGACTCGGAGGGAACGTGAATGAACCTGGAACAGTTCCCCTCCCCTGTGGCAGTGGATGCCCTTGAATGCTGTACTAAGGAATTTGGCTTTTATGTTATACGGTTGTGGGCAAAGGGTTACTCGACCAAACTGTCTTGCCTTCTGTGTAAGAATCCAATCTTTGTTTAGCTCTGTTCTCCTGACACGTGATAAAATTAAAACGTCAACTATGTTCCTAGGCAGCATTCGTTATGGTGAAAATGACCCTGACGTAGCTCACATCTGGACTGGGAGAAACTATCAATGAACCCAATTAGGGTGTCCTGTTTGGGGGCTTCCCTGAGCATGGTAACTCTTACAATTAGATATGACTCTTAAGGGGACCCTGGGAGCTATACCTCTGCAGTTTTACAAGATATGTTGGTGCACTTTGCAGGTATGAGGCTTTGAAGCCAGGTCAGATTCCATACGTGCCCAAAGTGGTTTCATCTCCCTGCTGTGTAGACAACTGTTGCAAGAACTCCTATGAATGTTGGCTATTGGTTGGCAAACTGTGACTCCTGTCCCCCATCTTCTGAGTAAATGGATGTCAAGCATATCCTGTGATAACTTGCGAGTCTGAAGGTTTAGTTGAACCTAAAGAAGAACCATGGTAGACATTGCAATGGGTAACAAAGACCCAAAGGAAGCAGTTAAGTGAGACTGTAAGAAAGAAAAGTCTGATGACATTATTCAGAATTATTTTTATTGTACCTATGGGGAAGAGTTTTCTAGAATATGGAATTTCTAAATTAAAGCATTTTGGATGAGTGTGTAAAGTTCTCAAAAAAAAACCACATTTCTTCAAAATAAAATTTGAAGGGCAGCAATCATAACATGTAGATGTGTAAGGGTCAAGAAGGTTCATATGGAAACAGTAGAACAAGCTGCAGATGGTTGGGAAATTATTTCCCTGGTCCAAAAGACCGGATGAAATGGGCTACTATGACCTGGTTCACCCCACACTTCCACTGAAATTAGGTAATAATCAGCAAAGAAACAAGTTCAGGTGCTAAGCATTTATTTCTCTTTTTTTGCCATAGCATCTCTATGTGAAAAGTATTGCAAACTGAAAGGGATTGCCTTTATTGACTCAACAAGTGTGTGCTGAGTCCTCAGTGCCAGGCTGTGGGCAAGCTCTGAAGATGAAAAAGTACATGATGGAGTCCCACCTCTAATGAAACTGACCGTCTGTCTGGTGAGGGAGACAGACACACAAACACCTAATTACATTCAATGTACTAAGTGCTTATAAGAAACGTGCCCACGTTCCTATAGGAACCCAGAAGAAGGAACCATTAATTCTGCTTGGTTGGGCTACAGAAGCTTTCCAGAAAACAAAAAAACCTTTAGTCTGAATTTTTAGAAATAAATAGCATTTTCTAGGCAGGGAAGAGAGAGAGAGAGAGAGAGAGTGTGTGTGTGTGTGTGTAAGGGTGAGTGGGGAAATACAGAGGAAGATGCTAGATAACACAAGAATAGCGAAGAAGTTCTGTATCTCATTCACATCAAATACCAGACCGCTCAGAGCACTGAAGTTCTTTGCGACGTTTCTGCCAGCATCAGAATCCCCTGTGCTCTGATGATGGAAAGACCATTCTACCCCTCCTTCTGGAAGAACCACTGGCTGCCTGAGGTCTCATCTCAAACTGGCCTTTCTCCACTGGGCAGACCTTGACATTTCTTATATTGTCCTCACCAAACACTCCCTCTGGTGAGCAGTAGTCTTCTAATAAAATTCTTTTATTCACCAAAGCGGGTATACAAATGATTAACATGTACATGAAAAGATGCTCAACATCATTAGAGAAATGCAAAACAAAACCACAATAAAATATCATGTCACATCCACTAGGATGCTTATAATAAAAAAGAAAGACAAATCTAAGTGTCAGCAAGAAGAAACTGGAATCCTCATGTTTTATGGTAGAAATGTAAAATAAAATGTCCAGTTTGCAAACAGCTTGGCATTTTCTTAAAAAAGCAAAAATAAACTTACCAATGATCCAGCATCACTTATGAAAATATTTGTCAACACTAAGACTTGTTCATGAATATTCATAGCAACATTATTTATATCAGCTAAGAACTGGAAACAACACAAATGTCTATCAGCTAGTGAATGGACAAATTGTGGTACATCCATACAAGGTACACCCATACTCAACAGTAAAATATACCCCAAAACTACTGATACATGCAACAAGTGGATGCATCTCACAAACATTAGATGAGGTGAAATAAGCTATGATCAAAAGTCTGTTTGCTGAATTTATGGGAACAGAGATCAGACTAGTGGTTTCTAAGGGCTGGGGTATCAGGAGAGGACTGACTGCAAAGGAGCAAGATGGGGCAAAAGGTGACTTTTGAGTCTGATGAGAATGTTCTATAGTTTGTAGTGGGGGATTGCATAGTTGTTTGGCAAAACATTAAATTGTGCAGCTAAAAATGGTGAATTTTAATATATTTAAAATATACCTCAATACACTTGACTTTAAAAAATGAGAAACATTAAACTAGAGTCAGGGAAGCCAGCTAGGAGAACACTGCCAAGGGAGGAGAGCAGTGAAGAAAGGGAAAGGATTTGATGAGGGGAAGACTGCTTAAGAAAAAGGAACGTGATAGAGACAAGCTTCCTGGAAATCAAAGAGTTTAGAATTATAAATAGAGAAGGTGGAATGATAAAATACAAGACTAGTTGGAACAACAGAACTCAAAGTAGCCTCTTTGCAGAGACAAATACCAGGATAAAGAAGAAAGTTCTGGTAAATCTGTCATGAATAAGGAGAAAGGCATGCACACAATCACTCACTCATTCATTCATTTACTCATTCATGCGTTCATTCTTTCATGCACGATGCATGCATTGCATGGTTTTCTTTTTGTACTTACCATGGACAGTGGTCAAGGCAAAGGAGAAGATGGATAGTTGAACCCACCCTGTAGCACCAGATGCCTAGATGCAAAGCCCAACTTCAGACTGTGTCCTCACGGTCCCGTGTTTACCCAGTAGTTGTTTCCTCCCAATTTTGTTTCAAAATGTTGAACAGAGGTGACTTCATCCCCAGGAAATGAGGCCCTTTCTGAATTTAGCATGAATCCTTATTGGCCTGAACCAGTTGTGGGAATCCTAATACCCTTTACCAGTGATTAACGAGAGATGGGAATATGCCTTTGTTCTCCACCTTGAGATACAAAGGGAAATATACTGGAGGTCCTTCATGCTCTGAATCAAAACATAACTTCTTGAGGAGAATGCCTTTTGTGTCATTCCCTTCCATCCTGCTTGACTAACTGGAATGACAATGTGTCATCTGGAACCATGTCAGCCATCTTATCACCATCAGGTGACAAGTCTGTAGACAAAAAACCAGCTGCCCAAAGATCCCAGAGAAGGGAGGAGAGAAAAAGCCTTAGTCTTTTTTTTTTTTTTTTTTTTTTTTTTTGCGGTACGCGGGCCTCTCACTGTTGTGGCCTCTCCCGTTGCGGAGCCGGACGCGCAGGCTCAGCAGCCATGGCTCACGGGCACAGCCGCTCCGCAGCATGTGGGATCTTCCCGGACCGGGGCACGAACCCGTGTCCCCTGCATCGGCAGGCGGACTCTCAACCACTGCGCCACCAGGGAAGCCCAAAGCCTTAGTCTTTGAGGACACAAACCACTTGCTACACCAAAGATAAAATCATCTACCTCCAAACATTATGGAAGATAATAAAATGACTGTATCTCTGAACCAGAATTACTTTCTTTCTGTTCCTTGCCATCACAATGCAGGCAGCATGGATTCCAATGGGAGGTCTCAGAGTAAGAACCTAACAATGGCCTACGTGGTTGTTCATGCAGCCCTCACTCCCAAGGCTCATCAAAGAGATGGAGAGAGGACAGGAATTCTCAAGGACATGGAGGAAGGAAAGACCCTTCTGGGCCCTAGGGAAGGATCCCATCCCTGAGATGGGGACTAGTGGGAAAATGGAAGAAGGTATCAGAGATGGGATAAAGGGTCAATTCTAATCTCTGGAGCCAATGAGTGACAATGAGAACCAGAGATTAGAGAGAAGAAGGACCCATAGTGGAGGGAGGGAGGGAGGAGAAGGAGGTCCAACTGGTCGAAATATTTTTTGCACCCATGGAGAATGAACCCAGAGTGTCTCAGCAATGAATCCAGAGTATCCCAACCCATTCATCCTGTTATCATCAAGTCAATGGATGCAAAGGAGATATGTAATTTACTGTCATGCCATTTCCTACCCCACTAAAGTGTAGGCAGAGAGCACTGAGAGGGAGAGCTAGGAAATTGGGAGTTCAGGTCTATGCTCTCAAGGCCCTTTGAGAGTAGCCACCAGGGTCAGGCAGTTGAAGTCTGAGGGGTCTTTGATGATTCTCTTGGCTTTTGATGCAGAGTTGAAATTGCCTTCACACAATCCTTCTCCTGCTTCACAGGAAACACAAAATGTTCACAGTGCAGCTCTGCAAGTAATTTCCCAGAGGAATGGGACTAGAAGGGAAGCAGGGAGTTGTTAGAAGATGATCAGTTTTGGTTTTATACAACAGTGGAAATTTTAAGAAACAGATGTGTTGTCTTGAGACTGCATTTTCAGTACCTGGTTTTATACTTTCTTCATATTACTTTTTTTAAATCAATAACAGCTATGGTAGAGTGACTGTGCTTTTTCAAGTTCTTGGATTATGGTTTGATTCTAGAAATTGGAGCCCAATCTTACCTCAATCCAGCTATCCAGCCATCTCAGCTCAACTTTGTCCTATTACACAACTATCTTCTTTATCTATCTCTACCAGGCCTGAACTGAAACTGATAATCCTAAGCGTTCTAAACCCAAATCAAGGCAGAGAGGAAGAAAAGATGAACTTAGTGGGAAACGCCAGCATCAATCAATGTCACAATGCTTGTATCCTGGCCTTTGGTCTGTACTTTACTAGATGTGAGATAATAGACAAGTAGGTTAATGCCCCCTGCACCACAGTTTTCTCAACTCTCATAGGAAGTAGAGTCAGTCTTTCCAGTCCTACTTTACAGAATTACTGCAAGGATGAATCAACATTGGATTGCCTCATTTTTTAATTAATTAATTAATTTATTTATTTATTTATTTATTTTTGGCGGCGTTGGGTCTTCGTTGCTGCACGCGGACCCTCTCTAGTTGCGGCCAGTGGGGGCTACTCTTCACTGCAGTGCACAGGCTCCTCGCTGCAGTGGCCTCCCTTGTTGCAGAGCACGGGCTCCAGGTGCGTGGGCTTCAGTAGTTGTGGTGTGTGGGCTCAGTAGCTGTAGCTCATGGGCCCTAGAGCACAGGCTCAGTAGTTGTGGCGCACGGGCTTAGTTCCTCTGCAGCATGTGGGATCGTCTCGGACTAGGGATTGAACCCGTGTCTCCTGAATTGGCAGGTGGATTCTTAACCATTGTGCTCCCTGTCTCATTTTTTTTAAATAAAGAGGGGAAAAATTAAACCTAGACCACGTGCTTTGAGCACTAATGTGTTATAGAATTGTAAAGAATTATTATTATTAGTTATTGTTGTCATTATTGTTATTATTTAACAAAGTACAAAAATACACAATGAAAAACATTTCCATAAATTGATTTCACTGTTCAAACAAAAGTTTTCCTTTAAAGCCCCCAAATTTATCTTTTCTAGTTTCTGTATTTATACCCAACAAAGAGGCAAATCAGAATAAAAATGTGAAAGTATCACAAGTATTTTTTCTTATTTTACAGCTTACCACATTCTGACACGTTATTCCACTGAATGCTTTGGTTTGTGTGTTTTTTTTTTCTTTTTTTGCTATTCACCTATTTTTCCAAAAAAGATTATACTAAGTAAGACTGTATACCTTTCTTTGCACTAATATATATCGTCTCGGTAACTTCAGCTTTCTAATACATCTTGAAATCTGGTCATATGAATCCACCAACTTTGTTGTTCTTGAACATAAAACTTGGCTAATTTTGACCTTTTGCATTTCTACATACATTTTAATATCAACTTGTCAATTTCCACACACATAAATACAAATTTGCTGTTGTTTTCCTCAGATTATATCAAACAAAATGTTTAATTTGGGGAAAATTGTTATTTTGCGATATTGAGTCTTCCAGTCCCTGAACATTATCAACTGTTTTGTGTTTATTTTCATTTATTTATGTTCATTTTAACTGATCACAAAACACTTGTAGTTATAGTTTTCTCCCTGCTCTAGTTTGGATATTTTCTACTGATGGATTCCCAGTAACAAGCTGTCCTTCAGCCATGTAATGAATGCCAGGTTCTCTTCAATTAGTGACCTTTCTCTGCAAGATATTAGACCCTCAAATATAGTTCATTTTAGTAACTCTTTACTCAGACTCTGTGCATGTGTGTGCATGTGCATGTGCACAGGCCAACTTAATCCAGTTTTTCCTGGTTCTTGACTGCAATACTGGTTTGTCTCAAGCTGGTCCTTCAGAGCTACTAGCTGAAGCCTTTTCCTAAAGATAGAAAAACCAAAAAATAAAGGATTCATAGTAACCTTTCCATTAAATACTTTTTCTTTCCCCTTTAGGGTAGCCTGGAAGAAGGGATTTGAAGAAAATCTTGAAATTACCAAATTTCTCAATAGAATTCCATGACACTGATGAAGCACTGACACATGTCAGGCATAAAATGTTCTCTGGTTTTAAAGTCCTTCCATATCTTAGACTATGAATTCTTATATTACCATAAATGTAGTAGTCATTAGTGCTGGTTTCCAAATATTCTCATTCTTCCCTCTTCTCAGCAATTTCACCTTCTGGACAATTGCCTACTTTAGCTCCCTTGTGGTGGGCTATGACTAGCTCTGGCCAATACATTGTGAATATACGTAAGTGTGTCACTTTCTGGCTGGAGGAGTTCCTTGCCCCAGTGAGACCCTATAGAGCTCCCATTTTCTTCTGCCACAGTCACCATAAATGTCCCAGTTAGTACTGTGTCCCAGAGTGAAAATGATGACAACAAGGAAGAGAGCTCCCACCCCAGCCTCAGGGGATGAACAGCATGGACAAGAAATTAACCTTGTTTTAAACCATTGAGATTGTGGGATTGTTTGTTACTGCAGCATAACCCAGCTTATACTGATTGATACATTAAGGAAGGCAAAAAAATTTACAGTCCCATTTCACTGATAAAATTAAACAAGACTCAAATTCTTGCCCAGAAATTTCCTTATGAATGTGAAGAATGTCCTATTTATTTTTACTGGCCTTTTACCTTGTATGGTTTAACTAAACTATTCAATACAGAAGCTGTCTGAGGAATTTTTGAAATGACTGGATAGATGACAAAATTAATCCCTTTGAATGAGTCAGTGTATATAGGAAGACAGGAAGGCAGGATATTATGATCTCATTGATTTGGAATCAGATAAATATGGATTCAAACACTGATGTTATCATCAGCTGTGTGACCCTGAGCAAGTTTCTAAATTTCTCTAAGTCTCTGCTTCCTGAACAGTAAAATGAGAAAAACAATACCAACCTCTAGGGGTTGTTACGAGAATTAAGTGAGAGAACATGTTACCTCATTAGCATAGTTCCTGGAACTAATATTCAAAAATGACAGCTATCATTATCTTTCAAAAACAGTTGAAAAAAAGGACGATTATAGGAAGCAACGTAGGTAAGGGATGTCAGTATTTCAGAAGTTACTTATATATTCCCTCCAGACTTACATCAAAATCCAAGAAAATGAATCTGGAGGGCAAAACAAAGCTAGTTTCCAGAAAAATGAATCAAAAACTAAAATAACTGAATTGATTAATCCATTCAAGGAACAATGAAATTAAAATATAGAGTGTCAATATATGTATGTGCATATTACATATATGAGATATATTTAAAATTTGAGATTTGAGATGCATGAGTAGATAGATAGATAGGTCAACAGATAGTAGCTAGATATTGAATACAAGGGTCATACCCATAGAAATTGGCAATGATATCTTGAATAGAGTCACCATGGTGCAATTGAGAAAGGCTTCTAGGAAGGCAATGATTGTTACTTGGACATCAAGTCATTAAAAGGAAAAGTTTCATAACCTGGAAAAATATACATCATTTGTGCATGCCAGTGATGGCATGAAATTTTTAAAGATTCATCTTAAAGACACCACAGCATAAGCAAATACTTCTGATGGCTAATGTTAACAAAAGTTTTATAGAAAAACAACTTTTTGGCTCCAAAGAAGGAGCTGATGAAATGCTGATGCAATCTTTGTATCTGAAGGCTTGAATGGGCTGGGAGTCCAAGACGGCACACTCACAAGGCTGGCAGCTGATGCTGGCTGTCACCAGGGAGCATGGCTGGGGTTGTCAACTGGTTCACACATGGCTGCAGCATGGTGGCTAGGTTCCAGAGGCCAAGGCAGAAGGTGCCAGTCCTCGTAAAGGCTAGGTCCAGAACTGACATAGCATCACTTTCACAAAGCTCCATTCATCAAAGTAACCACAGGCTACCTCATAGTCAAATGGAGAAGCAATATGCCCACCTCTTGATGTGGACGTGCCAAAGAATTCGCGCCCATCTTTATTTTGCCACAGTTCGGTACATAGAAGGCACTATACAAATATCTTTTTAACAAGTGGATGATTAAGTAGTTGACCACCTTAACCTTTTCCTGTTACATGTATATTCTCTTCCTTTACCTCTGAATATATCGATTTCCCATATGTTCCAAAATTTTAAAGTCTTCCCTTCCACCCTTCCTTTGTATCTTCCTTCCTTTTCCTCCTTCTTATCAATTTCTCTATAAATCATTCTCTCTTCATCTACCTCCCTGCCCTACCCCCTGCCACATACACACACACATTGCCCATGGTGAGGGAATATGGCGGTAATAGAAGATGGAGACTCATCCATGCAGTTGGTGTGGATGCTTCTGGAATTCATGTGTTTGCAAGTTGGCAGTGCCCCCTTTGAAACTTGGAAGAGGAAAGAAAGAAAACAGCAAATTCACATATTTCTTCATTGTACAAATTTGTGGTTTCAAGTCTACACTTTGCAAAATATGATTTTACTTTTTCAAATTAAAAAAAGAACTGAAAAGATCTGGAAATCACAGAAGCATCATTGAGTAACATCTTGATGATTTAAGTGTAAATGGATAAGAAACATATGGATTCCATTGCACACAAGCGCACACGTTGGAAGTGAGTGGGGAAAGCATCTGGCAAAACGTGTTTCTGGTTTGGTAGAATTCGGACTGCTCAGGAGATGTGGTTCAGGACATCAGCAACCCAAAGGCCAAGTACGAGCTGAGTTCATTTCATCCTGCTGCCAAGGCAGAGCTGGGGGTTCATTCACGTTCAGATGTACCTCACCTAGATTTTTTTTCCCTCCGTATTATAGACTTTGAAGATTCCTTCCACTTTGGGTTCATGTGAGCTCTACATCCTGGCATGAGGAAAGTAATCTAATACAAAATGATACAGAGTTTGGGAGAACCGACAATCTGATCTCATGTTCACTTTAATATGCAAAGGTTAATAACATTCAATTACAATTCACTCCAATTTTCATCTTCTCAATGAGAGGCAAGGGGCTGCCAAAGAGAGGTAAGCTGGGAAGATTTCAGCACCTGAGGAGGGGTGGGAGTAGGGAAGGGGTTCTGCTGAGGGTGTGCACAGTCCTGCAAAGATTTACGCATGTGGCACATTTCACATTGACATGATCATCTACTTCTCTTCCCTTTTGTGATAAGTTAATTTACAAGATATGCTTTAAATAAAAAGAAACTTTACTCTGAATTAGACATCAAACATTTGAAAAAGAAAGATCAGTATCTAATTCTAAACACAAGAATTAAGGATGGGGAGAGGAGAGGAAAGGCTGGTAGAAAGATAATCAGAAATGATAAACTACTGGTAAGGCTTTCAAATTCCATCCCCACATGAAATAAGAAATTTGAGAGTTTATTTCTGCCTGATGAGCTCCAACAGCGATCTGTAAATGGAACAAATACCATCTTGGTTGACTTGTCCTCTAACAAATACTTTGTGCTGTCCACCCCCGTCATACCCTAACTTTGGCCATTATCATATCTCGCTGGGATCCTTCAACCACCAAGGCCTGACCCCCACCACGAGCCAGTGTTCTCTTCTCAGAAGGGAAGTCTGATCATGCCACCCCCCAGCTCAACACACTTCAGGGGCTCCCCAGTGCTCTTAAGCTAAACTGTGACTTCTACCACACCTCAGAAGAGGTGAAGGATAATCAGCCCCCAAGCTCACCCCTCTAGCTTCATCTCACCAGCACTACGAGTCTCACATTCTTTCCCCATAATGAATTTATTTCAGTTTCTCAAACACCTCTTGCTTTTCTTTTACTCTAAGTTTCATCTCTACCTGTGATACTCCTCCTTTCTTTACCTTCCTCACTTCCCCTGGTTCACACCTATTTTCCTCCAAGCCTGGAGGAAACTTTTCCAGGCATCACAGATGTCAATCAAGACCCCTCGGGGTGTTCTCGACACCTCTACACACCTTCAGGTGCTGTAACTGCCGCCTTGGTTTGGTCTACATTGATGGGTCGATGGTAAACTCTGTGGCATCAGAGGTCACAGCTGTTCTGTCCACTGCAATATCTCTAGCACTTAGCACAATGCCTGACACTTACTAGGTGCTCAGGAGTATTTGAAGAACAAGTCGGAATTTCAAGTCCACATGCTCCAGTGTATAAATGTGACAGTTAATTTTATGCGTCAACTTGTCTAAGGCTACAGTGTCCAGTTGTTTAGTCAAACACCAGGCTAGCTGTGGTTGGGGAGGTATCTTTTAGATGTAATTAACATTTAAATCAGTAGTCTTCAAGTAAAGCAGGCTATCCTCCATAATGTGCATGAGCTCCATTCAACCAGTTGAAGGTCTTGGGAGCAAAAACTGAGGGTCTCCAAAGCGGAAGTAATTCTCAAGACTACAACATAGAAACCCTGCTAGAGTTTCCAGCCTGTTACCCTGTGGAATTCGGACTCAAGACAGTGACCTCAACTCTCAGCTGAATTTCCAGCCTGCTGACCTGCCCTATAGATTCCAGACATGCCAGGTTCACAATTGAATAAACTAATTCCTTAAAATAAATCTTTCTCCTCTAATGGTTATTTTTCTGAAGAACCCTGACAAATACATTAAGAAAAGTACAACTTCAATTTCTATTCTGACTCTCCGTTCAGAATCACTGGGTCAGAATGCTCATCTCCTCCAACTCAGTAGCACCTTCTTGCCCAGAGTCAAAGCTCCGGGCTATGCCATGCCCACTCAGGTGGGAAAGTGGGACCTGGGTCTTTGGTAATCTTCTATCTCTAGATTTGAATCTACCGAGGTGGCCATCATCCCACCTGGCCGTACAACTCCTTTGCCACACAGGTGGGTGGCCTCTTTCAACATAGCTTCCTCTTTCTCAACTGTCTCCAAGCCCCTCTGAGACCCACAGACATCATTTTGCTGAATCTAGAACTCAGGAGCTCAGAGACAGCCAGAGAGACCTGTCTGCCTAGGTAACCTAAACAGCTCTTTGGCTCTGAGCTCTTCCTTCCATCCCAGAGCTTTGTCCAGGGAAGAAGGCCCTACACAAGGTCTAAACCAGGAGGGCTCAGTAGCCCTTTCTCAGGGACACATCAACATCTAAGCTCTGACACTGGAGAGGGTCAATGGTGGCCCCCCAAAATATACATACATCCATGAGCTAACCCCATTCACAGAACCTGTGAATGTAAACTTATTTGGAAAAAGGATCTTTACAGATGTAATTAAGGATCTCCAGATAAGATCACCTAGATTATCCAAGAGGACCCTAAATCCAATGACAAGGGTCCTTAAAAATACTCAAAGAGGAGAAGACATACAAGGAGAAGGCACAGACATGAGAAGGCCATGTAAGACGGAGGCAGAGACTAGAGTGGTACAGCCCCAAGCTAAGGGACACCTGGAGCCACCAGAGGCGGGAAGAGGCAGGAAGCATCCTCCTCTGGAACTGTCAGAGGGTATATGGCCCCATCTGCACCTTGATTTCAGACTTCCGGCCTCCAGAAATGGGAGGAGAGTACATTTCTCTTGTTTCAAGCCACTCAATCTGTGGTATTTTGTTACAGCAGACACAGGAAACTTTCCCCACTAATTGCTTTCCCTTTTGGGGGAGATTTTGTAGTCAAGATGAGAGGGGTAGTAGGCTACTCTTACTCATCGTCAATTTTTTTTGATCTAATGTACGTGCTAGGAATCTTTTCCATTCCCCTCTGAGACCAAGCTCCTGGAACTAAGGATGCCAGTGAGAAACTAGCTGACTAAGCCAGGCGGGGTTGGGGGTGAGTGAGGCAAGAAAATACCATTACACCAGGGAAATCTCTTTCAAGTGATCTCTTCTGAGAACTTTTAGGAACATAATGTTTTTTTCTGAAATTGTCCTGAATTCTCACTTAGAGAGTAAACACACAGTCCAACAGACACATAGCACCCCAAATGCTACTTTCTTAAGGTGGAAAACAATCTACCCTCCACCACCCCCACTCCTAGATTTGTTCTTCATGAGTATACAGCCTTCTTTGCTAGTTTTTCCTAATGTGTGAATATGACTTTCTGTGACCAAAAGAATTCCCATTAACCAGGAGATAACTTCTGCAGTGATAGTTCATTGGCCCAGAGGTTGTTCTTGGTCATTATTTCTCAGGATCTCCAGAAGCCTCTCAGTTCCATGGACTCCCCTGGCTGCCTTTTCCCAATAGCAGAGAACCTGCCACCCCTGAAACATCTCCAAGGCTCTAAATGATGAGCTAACTCAGGGACTATTTTCAGAATAGAATAATAAATTATGTATCATTGTCATTGCAGAATGATTTGAATATAAGCTTTGCCTTCATTCCAGCTTTGTCCTAATAAATGTGTGACTTATAGCTAATTAATTAAACCCTTGGTGTCTCAGTTTCTTTACCTGTGAAATGGAGATAACGTCTTGCTTATAAGGCAGTTGCGAGGAGTAAAAGAGTTATAGTATGAAAAGGAATTAGCACTAATTGTGTCATCTTTTCTCTGTTTACCATTTCTCATTTATTCCTAAGTGGATTCTTTACCAACCATGATGCAATAGTATGTAGCCATTAAAAATAATTTTTCGTAAGAGTGTTTAATAAAGTGGGTGAGGCCTGGGACATATTACTGAGTCAAAAATGTTATTAAGCAGTATAGATGATATGATCTCCATTTACACTGGAAAATATACAAGGACCTATACAAATTCTTACTTTAGAAATTATAGAAAAATGGAAGCATGCACACCAAAGCTTTAATAGTGGTTTCTCTAATTGATGGTACTTTATGAGTAATGAATGTTCTCTTTCTCCCCATAGTTTTCAAACGTTCTATATAGTACACTTATAATCAGGAAAAATTATTGAGTGTGGCCTTGGGGAAGTGACTTTGTCTGTTTGCATATTGGCAAATTGGGAATAATAAGACCTTCTTAAGATCAAAGGAGAAAATACATGTAAAAGTGCTAGAAATCTAATGTAAGAAATCAGTTTTCATTACAAACATACTATGACTGCATTATGGGCAATTGGTGTTGGACTGAAAGGAAATTTTAGCACAAAGTAAACGTTCAGTTGCTCCACGCATGTTCTTTGCTGGCTACTTGTAAGGAGACATGTGTGAGTGTAATTAGTAATGCAGTTGGGGCTGGCGACAGGGACATGCAACCCATGTGGTCTTACAAGGATTCATCTCAAAAAGGCTTTGCTCTTGGTTTAATGCTCTTGAAATTCTGTTGCCACCATCTTGAAATTCTTAATAAGTTTGTTGCCATCTTGAAATTCTTTATAACAAGGGACCAACATTTTCACTTTGCACTGGGTCTCACAAATTATATAGCCTGTTCTGAATAGAAGTGACTGTGTGTATGAGGCCTTGTGTATATTTAAATAAACTGAATATTCTACAGTAAGAATGATTGATGGCAAACGGGGAGAAGGATGTATATTTGGCTGAACCTGGAAGAAGCTACAGGCAGAAATGAAGGGATTGGAACCCACTGGGAACTAACCAAGCAGGAGTGGCAGCTGGTTGTCTTTCTGAAATATGTAATCTGCTGGCAAACAAAACCAGTTAACTGAACTCTGATTAAGGGGCTCTTTCCTCTCAGTTCATACTAAACATTTGAGGATTTGTTCACACTTCACATAAGATTCTAAGTAAAATGGAAAAGACATCTATAAAAATGAAAATGCTCATTCTAAAATAAATCAGTGGGCTCTGTCTAGGAAGGAAAAATATTACCTAAAAAGACACCAAAGTTATGCTGTCTATGGGGTCCATTTCTGCTACAGAAACCCTTAACATGATCTATTCATCCAGAGATAAAGGCGTCTCAGGGATTTGTTTAAGACTTGGCTGGATGTCCCTGGTTTTGCTCACCCTGATGCTTCCTGAAGGCTTAGGCCACGGGGCTGGATGATGAAGAATGGGTGATAGTGGTTGTCTGTGGCCTCTTCATCTCAGCCAATGGGACTGGCTATTTCAAAATTGTATTTAGCTTACCATTGGACCTTTGGGATGATGTCTTCTTAACTCACTGGGAGGAAGTTTGTTGCTACCAGTTTCTGAATCAATCAGTTCCTCTCTTAGTGAAGTAACAGATTTCACATCAAGTAATTGAAAAGCTAAACATTTGAAGTCAGGGTAGCCACCCCCAGCATTTTTCGAACCATCTCTTTTTGGTCAAAGAGTCTCCTTCTCACACCTTCTTTTATTAGTATTACCAATATATTTTTTAATCATAGTGGTTAATTTTTAATTATGGAAAGATAACATGAGACATTCAAAACCTTCTGCCATGCCTATATTTGTCTTTTCAAACTGCCCCAGCATTCCAGAAGCAATTTTAAATATCTTCAGTAATGCACTGTGTTATTTGAGATTTACTTTTAGAAACTGGACACCTCCAAAGTTCACAGCTAAACATGGGAATTTATGAAAACAACAGGAAGTTCTATTGGTTATTCAATGGTCACTTTTGTCCCTTGCTCCTTATGGAAAAGATGTCCTTTGCTCAGAAATTTTTAATTTTATAATTTTTATTCAGATCTCATACTTACAAATGCCAACTTCATGCCCTGGCACAGCACAAAGGTAAAATCTTTGCTCCCTTGTAGGTGAAGTATATCAAGTAATTATCTTCCCTAAGGTGAAGAATTTGGGAATTCCAATGTCAGAATTTTAAGAACCCTAGGATAGGTCACTAGTTTTCTATAGCTAATGACTACAAAATAAATGCAACATGTTTATATAGGACAGTGGTTTCTACACTGTATCTGCGATTATAATTTTTTTTAACTAGATATAGGTAAGTTCTGAAAGGACCCTCTCCAAGCCCTTCTGCATCTTGTTAATTTGGAGCCAGGAAATGAGTGTCATCCCTTTCTGAGCCTGCTTTGAAACCATCACTCAGGACTCTGCCTGTTTTAATAAGAAAACAACTATAAAGAGATTCTCTTAATTCACTTAAAAAAATTCTGACCTCTATTCAAGAAGTGAAAGTCCCTTCCTTGCTCTAGTATTCAAATTATTTCCTTGAAAGGTGATGATTTGAAATCAGGGAAATCATTTGCTCTTTACCCACTGAAGAGCTTAACCCTTGTGCTTCTCAACTGGTCTGTATCACAAACCATAAAGCACAGAGTTAACCAGAAGTGAGCAAAACCCTTCCGTGGTTTAGGCTGGATAAGCTCACCAGAAAAGTGGCCTTTACAAACAAACTTGGTTTTGTAAAACAAAGATGGGAGCTCCTTAGCCGTCCAAGGAACCCCATCAAAAGCAGGAATTGGGCATCTGCTTCCTGTATTTTTCTCACTGGCAGGTCAACCCCACCCGGCTTCCCTACCTAATCTCCCTTGCCTGTCTTTGCGCGACCATTGCGAGCCTAAAGTAGAA
The DNA here is from genome assembly GCF_011762595.2 of Tursiops truncatus. Classification (NCBI taxonomy): domain Eukaryota; kingdom Metazoa; phylum Chordata; class Mammalia; order Artiodactyla; family Delphinidae; genus Tursiops; species Tursiops truncatus. Next base: position 134,070,273 of record NC_047037.1, on the reverse strand, counting down.
ATCGTTTTGTCTGTGTGTAGTGGAAAACCAAGTTTAAACAGGATGTTGGGGATCAGGACGGCTGACCCAGAACATGGGCCAGGGCAGACATGAAAGCACGAGAGTTTCATTCACAAAGGTTTCCTGGGACCAGCTCTTTCTCAGCCTAAACAGAGTCACGCACAGGCTGGCCCCAACGCTCCCACACTGCTCCCAGAGAGGACACGATGGCTTTGAACGTCCTGCAGAGCTGCAGCCTCTGTGGATGGCAGCCCTGAGCACAACTGGGAGTAATTACCAGTTGGAGAGCGTGCTCCTTGCAAAGCCAGCCCTTCTGCCAGCTACTACCCTTGCAGAGCAGGAGGGAAGGAGCACAGGCTGTCCCACGCCTACTTGTTTTCTTTCCCTTCAGTGGGACAGTTTCAACTGATTTTGATTACCCTGGCGCCAAATAAATGAAAACATTTCATAGACATATAATCATCCATCACTGTGAAGAAAGGAAAAATGTTTCACGTTCAGTATGTTTATAAATACATTTAATGAAAAAAGGACATTGCTGTCTTTCCTCCACTACTTCACTGCTGCTGTTGGCCAGATAGTTCAGCTCTGGGATCCCCCCCCAGAGACCCTACCACCCTCCCAGCAGACAGTTCACCCTGACAGCACAATGGCACTCCAAGGAAGTCAAGAGAATGACCCACTCCTCCAAGGCCACCTTCTAAACTCTAGCCCCTCTGCCAAGACAGGAGAGAGACAGGGAGCTAGGAAAAGGTAAGTGGCTTGTACATTAGGAAGGCAAAAGCCAGCCTTGTTTTTCCCCCTTCTAGCTTAAGTCAGTCCCAGCAAGTGAAGCAGCTCCATTTCAAAGGAATTAATGATTGTATGTGCAGAAATGGTACAGCCTTTGCCTTTGGGTCTGGTTATAAATGAATGGCAGGTTGAACTTCATATAGTGTGTGAGTTATGTCAATGCCAAGAAGAGGGGAAAAAAAAAAAACGTGGGTTTACATGTCCCGTTGTTTTACATACAAGGTGTAATGCCATTTAAGCTAATTTGGGATTTAGGATTTATACAGGCAGTGACAAATCTTTTGGAGAATCCAGAAGAGTGACAAATTCTCTCTAACCTCTCTCTCAGGCTGGCGAGGTCTTTTACTTTGGGGTCCCACGTGCTCTCGGGCACCATAAATGCCCATGGAGCCTCTCAAGAGGCCTCAGTTGCAGACTAAGAGGCAACTTAGTTGGGAAAGTACAATGGGGGCCATTCCCTACACATATGAAATCAGTGTTGGCCTTCTTTCCCCTAAATGTCATTTCTTGCGATGTGTCAAATATTTGCATTCACACTTGGCTCATAAACAGGGACAGACCCCTGGGGTATGTAAGAGACTCCCTAAAAGTCATTTATGCAAAATGCATCTCTATTTTAATCACAAGGGATGACACAAGAGGGGGAAATCCATCCATTCAGATACAATCGGCCCAGAGCTCTGTATCTGTATCCTTGGATTATGTAATCACCCATAGAGAGGGTGGACTGTATTCATTGAACTGGACCATTTCATAAGAGACTTGAGCATCCGTGGATTTTGGTATCCATGGGGGCTCCTGGAACCAATCCTCTGCGGATACCGAGGGACAACTGTTTTCAATATCACCAGAGACTATTTCTCACATCAACAAAGTCCATAAAAATCATCCTAGGCAGCAATAAAGAGGGACAGTCTGGAAGAGGAGAAGTTGTGACTTTATTTTTTTTAAGAGCTTGTTAATCCTTCAAGCAGGAACAGATAGAGAAGTCGGATGTTCTGTATGCCGCCCTCCTTCAGTGTGGGAGCCACCCAGGGCAGGAACACATGCCTATACTTTGGAAGGTGAGGGTTACAGCAGCAGATGTAGAAATTTTCTGCATTTCAGGTGGGCTCCTGTTGACACCTTGTACACTACGTAGGACCATCCCCGATTCTCAGGAGGCATCAGATCCAGGCCTGGAAGAAAGTGAAGAAATGCTGCTTAAAGAGGTTTACACATTCTTTGTGGGTGCTCTTCAGAATTTGTTAATAACTTGAATTGTTGGAAGGCTTCTCAGCCTCAAATAAAATAACAGCAATGACGATTCACACATGCATTGAGATTTATAATTTACGAAGCAATTTGGCGTGTGTTGTTCCATTGGATTCCCCTAACAACCTTGAGGAGATGAGGAACTGTGATTAAGGACATGACATGACATGATGAGATATGACATGTTTGTGGTCCAGCATCTATGGAAAGGGCAGGGACTTTGAATCAGCTGCTCCACCTTTGCCCTTCTTCCCATTTCATGACACCATTCATTTTTATTTATTTATTCTAGTTGTGGCAGATTGATTTCTAAGATGGTCACAATTCTTCACCCATCCTGTGGACCCATCCTTTATAATGTGACTCTGCAGCTCTTCCCATCAAGAGATGCAGCCTACTTCCCTACCCCTTGAATGGTGCCTGGCCTGGTCACTTGCTTTGGCCAATAGAATATAGTAGAATTGACTGCTTGTCATTTCCCAGCTTAGACCTCTAGAGGCAATATGTGTTTCTGCTTGCTTTCTGCCCCTTCTACCTCCATGGGAACCTGCCTAGGCTGGTGTCCTAGAGGACAGGAGACCATGTAGAAGACAGTCTGGCTATCCCAGCCAACTCCCAACCAGTAAGAGAGCCCAGCCAAGATGAGTAGAGCTGCCCACCCAACCTGCAGCTGACAGAAGATGCATGAGTGAGCCCCACTGACTCACAGACCAAGAACGTTGATAAATGTTCATTGTTAAATGCACTCAGGATTGGAGGATATTTTTAATTCAGCATGATTTAGCAATAGATAATGGACACACTGGTCAACAAAAAGTGATGGGCCCCTACCACTTTCTAAATCCTAAAGGCACCATAGCAATGATTGAGACAGGCCCTTTGCACTCCAAGTATTACAGTCTGTCAGGGAAGATAAGGTGTGGGCATTGGTAGCTAGGGTGGTACACAATATTAATTGCATGAGTGGTTAAAAAATGCCCATGGTACTTGGAGGAAGGAAAGATTTCATGGTCATTTTGAATGACCTCACAGACAATCTAGTTAACTCCTAATCATCCCCTTCCCTTGTTGAGCAAGATCTAAAATGACCTAATGCATCCTATGTTTTACAAAAACAAGGACACTTGCAGGCCTAGGCATGGTCAACTTATGTTATTCCTGAAAAAAATGTTATTTAAATCTCCAAAGGGAACATATGACCTCTTTGTAGTATAATTGAACATCTTATAAATAACTCATATTGTGGAGACAAGAAAGACAATAAAATTTGGAAACTACCTCCTACAAACCCTCTGAACTTGAGTGAAAATATTTCTACTAACCTCAAGCAAAAGATCCCAGCGCCAATCTACAAAGCATGTAAAATTTGAATTCCTGTTGAAGCAAATCTTCTCTTTCCTAATCTTAGCTGATTCTTGGATTAAGAATAAAAACAAAGAGTAAGGTTGAAGGCATGGAATACTCCAAGCACCATTATGTAGTGAGGACGTGTGCAGCATTTGGAGTCAGACTACCTAGGTTTGAAACCCTGGCTCCCCCATTTTCTATCTGTGTAGTCTTGGAAATTACTTAGTCTCTTTATACCTCAGTTTTCCCATCTGTAAAATGGGGATAAATATGGGGTTGTAAGAATTAAATGAGTGTAAAGCACTTAGCAAGGGGGGTCAACCAATGACAGTTGCTAGTCTAATTAGTAAACTCAATGAATTCCATTGTTGATGAAATCTAGATGTCACATGTCACATGTCATGATGTGTCAAAGATATATCAAGTGTTTTCCTATTATTTCTTCATTTTTAATTTTTTTATAAAGGGAGATTTTTTAAGTTATCAAAGGTTATTAATTTGACAATTAAAATAAATAGAATCATTTCTTTCCTTTTCTGTTCATACAAAGAAAACTTTCCAAGTGAAAATATGGTCACCAGAGAAAAAAATTATTTCTTGTTATTATTATTACTTTATATCTTTTTAGTCTAGCTCCTTACTTTGGTTGAGATGCAAAACTCCAATTGTCGATCTTTACATGAAATGTTAGGTTTCTTTGTTTTAGAGTTTAGACCTATGAAAAGATTGTAGAACTTATTAAAAGCAGAGTCATTTGGCAGTTAATAACATACGTGATATACCCAGGATCCTGGAAAAAGTGACAGTTTAAGGAATTTTACTCCCCTATTCCTGGACCCCAGTGTGTATAACATTCCAAGTGCAAGTGGATGACAAGGGAGAAGAAATGGAAGACTGAACCCATGATCTGGAAAGTTCTAGCCCAACACTAATGTCAATCAGAAATATGTTTGCAGTGTTTATCACCTGAATGTTTTTTGGAAGGAAAAAAATTATCTTCTGCTCCAAAATAATAACAGGGTGGTGAAACCTGGAGAGGTTTTGGTTACCCTAGATATCTGCCCAGAAGAGAAAAGCTACTGAGGTGTGAATAGCCAATAAGAGGTAAATAACAGTATTGAGGAGATAGAGGGGACACTTGGAAAGAGATTATTTTAATTAAAGGCAGTGTTTATCTTGGAAAGCTAAGGAGGGAGGGATGTGATTTAGGTTGTAACATTTATAAAGGTTACTAGTTAGGGCATCACTAAGCCAATACCAGCTCATAAAATATTGTAACTAGGACCTAGGACTTGAAGTGGAGGGTAGGTGGTAAAAGCCAAATATAGTGTTACTTTACACAGCATATAATAAATGTCTAGAATTCTACATGTCTTAAAACAAATTGTTTCCACTCTTTTGATAAGCACCTGAGGACAGGAGCCCTGCCTTATGCATTTCTGAACTGTCTCTCTGCTTCTCCCAGCACTTAGCCCAGAAAGTAACATAGACTGGGTGTTATCAAAAGGTCTGTTAAGTGAATAAGTGAAAGAATGGTGCAGTTAGATCAATGCATGAGTGGTGGACCCATAATAATTTAGTAAGGAGACAAGAGTGGTTCTGGATGCAACCCTTACTTTTTAGTACGTGAAACTTATACTCTTTCTATAATAATCAATCAACTAACAAAAAAGCCATAGTTGACTTCAGAGAAAGAGAGAAAACCATGAGTTAGGTGAGTATTGGTTGGAGCCAATATATCAGTCAGGGCGGACTAGATTATGGCCCCAAACTACCCAAATCTCAGTGGTTTACGACCACAGAGACTGAGTTCTTGCCCATGTTGCTTGCCAGCTACACATTGGCTGTGGCTCTGCCCTTTGTCTGCTGAAAAACAGCCCCAGCCAAGACGCTGCCAGGCTCAGGGCAGACGGAGTTGTGAAGGATGGGACATGTGCTGGTGAGGCACCAAGGAACCCAGAGGACACTCTTGACAAGAACCTGGTCTAACCATCCAATAGGATAACTCTGATTTCTAGTTTGGTGGTGGTAAATGTGCTTTCTACATGTTCTGAAAGATGGCTCATATCACTGATGCCATTCTGATAATTTTTAAAGAATTTCTTAAAGGAAGAAATTATTTTTATTGTATAGCACAGGGAACTATACTTAATATCTTATAATAACCTATAATGGAAGAGAATCTGAAAAAGTATATATATGTATATATATATATATATATATATATATATATATATATATATACACACACATATATAACTGAATCACTTTGCTGTGCACCTGAAACCAACACAACATTGGAAATTAACTATACTTCAATTAAAATAATAAATAAATAAATAAATCAAAGAAATGCTTTTGACATCTCGGGACCAACCAAGAATGTGGCAAATAAAAACAATTCCTTAAACCATTTACTATCGTAGGAGGGCGCATGAGCATAAAAGCCCATCTGCCCAGCCTTCCGCTAATAGGTTTGAGAGGTAATAGCTTCTCCCTTTCTCCATCATTTCTGCAACACGTCCCACAGATAGCACATTAATTAGCATTGAATAGCGACTCAACGATACCGCCAAGTAAGGGCTGATAAGTACCCCGTACTTAGCGTGTGCCAAGGGTTCTTCTAAGTGCTCCATAGGCATTAACCCATGTAGTCCTCACAATACCCTATGAGGTAAGAAATATTATTACTGTCATCTCACAACAGCCATATGAAGGGAGTAATGATATTATCCCCATTTTTCAGATGAGAAAGCCAGATCACAGGTTAGTTAGGTTGCTTGCCCAAGGACGCAGAGCTAGTAAGTGACTGAGCTGGGAGGCAAACTCAGGCAGTGTAGCCCCGAAGTTCACATCCATAACCTCTATTCTAGACTGCCTTGCCCCAGAACTTCAATGGGACAGGCATTTTTGTCTATTTTGCTCACTACAGCGGTGCCTGGCACACAGAATGTGTTGAATAAAGGCTTGTTGAATGAATAGAAATTTCAGTCCCTGAGCTGTGAAATGGAGATGATGTTTTCAATCCCCCGTCTGTACCCCTCACCTCTCCCCGTCCATTTCCTAATGTCCTTTTGGGATTTTTCTGTCAGTCATACCTTGGGGGAAAAAAAAGAGATCCATTTTTCCTTTTAACAATTTCACAATTAAGTGTTTCATAGATGACTAGTTATGTCCTGCTTCTTCCCCTTTATTAAAGTTTTCCCAGCACTGTGCATGATCTGCACCAGTTGTTACTCAAAATAAATCAGGAGAATATCTTCCTAAGTTCCCCATATTTGGCAACACTGACGTCAGCTGTCGCAGGACAGAAGTGGGAGGGAGTCCTAGACTCAGATCCGGAGCCTGGCCACTGCAAGGGGCCCCCAGCGCCACGAGGAAGGTCAGGAGCCCGCAGCAGCCCCATCCTCCTAAAGATGGCTTTTGTTTTTTGAGCATTTGCAGCCCGCTCATGGTGGTTGGTAATTGCTGGGTTCATTGTGTGCCTTTGGTCTCTCAGGTGTATTTCCTAAACCAACATAAAAGGAAAATGATAAGGGCAAGCGCACGGAGGTGTTTATGTTTTCAGCTCTATTGCTTAAGACCAAAAACAAAAGTTAGTGCAGATGGAAGGGTGCAAGATTATGAGGCTGACTACAATGGAGACCCAAACCTCTCCTTGTAGAATGTGCCTTGCCCCCAGCTGTCGTCCACCTCCATTTAGTGGGGCTGCCACATAGCAATTAGTACACCTGGGTTCTCCTTTGGAAAAGGAACAGAGAAGAGCAATGCCACAATGAGTCCTCCTGGACAAGAAAGCAGATGAGTCCAGCATGGAAAAAACAAGGTAAATGATCCCTTTGGCCATTGTTTCTTTACTGTTGGACAAACCACTGGCAAGGTGAGCTTGGTTTTAAACACTCCTCCTGGGCCTTGAAAGGGCTGCAAGAAAGGGGAAAACAAAAATCCACCCTAGCCTGCTGAGCTTGAAGTTCACTGGCATATTCTATTATCATCTCCTGTATGCTTAAATTTACTCCCAAAAGCTTCCTGCTTCTTAGATGATATGTATATAGATCCATATCTTACATCTTGACCATCAGTGAGGACTGCCAGGTAAAATACAGGACACCCAGTTAAATTTGAATGTCGGTTAAACAGTGAATAGTTCTTTACTAGAAGTATGTCCCATGCAATAGTTGGGACATATTAAACACTTATGCATTTTTTCCTCTTTAATTCAAAGATAACAATGCATCTTTTTTTGTTTTCTTTTGCTAAATCTGGCAACCCTATCAGATTGCATCACAGAAGCGTAGAGATGAACTTGAACTTGAAAGTAAGTGATAAGCCAAAAATATGTTTCTCCCATAAGGTTAGGGCTTGAAGTACAGTGAAACCACCTAGTTGTTCCAGATGTTTTCAGTCCATCCTAAAAGAGAGAATGAGCTAAATTTTATTTACTCACGGAGTGAGGGATATGAATAATGATGGAAATCTTGGAGTTAAAAGGTACCTATTTCAATAGGTGAAGCGTTCTGAATCTAGAAGAACCCATCACTTCCTTCTCATCACCGTAATAACCAGGTCCCAGGTAGTCCAGGGACAGCATGGCACAGGGAGCATAATTGTCAACATGGAGTCATTCCTCCATCTTTTACTGTCAATTTCCACTGGCATATCTGAAAAGGGAGTACTGGGGGGCACGCCGATCCCAAAGGATAAAACAATTTAATCAGCATGTTTTTGTAGGTTCATCTTATTGACCTGGGAGCTAGAAGCCCAAGAGGCTGTTGGTGAATCCTTGAGGAGATCCAAGGAGAAGATAGGTATTGTGTAGGATTAATCACAAGTAGCAACATATTTATAGTTCAGGCATCAAACAATATAACATCTGCATGTTAAGATGCTGCACAAAAAGATAAATCATTGACTCATCATTGAATCAGTTATCTCCTCTAGGTCTGCCCTCTGTGTGGCCTACTAGTTACAGGAACAGGGAACATCGAAAGATAATGTTTGAGTTTGATCGCACATTGGTGGCCAAGTAAGGACAGATCATAAAGTGAAATCAGTACCCTGGATTCAAGTGTGTGTGTGTGTGTGTGTGTGTGTGTGTGTGTGTGTGTGCAAGCACACATGCACACATGCTTATCTGAGTGTGTGGGTCTATCTAATTTTTGAAACAAAATGTATTACAAGATAACCTATCCTGGAAAAAAATCTTAAATTTCACTTTTCTCAACTTAAGATAGAACTCCAGATTCTTCTGTAAGCAAGGAAAAAGTATAGACTACCATGTAAGGTGCAGCCAAAGTCAGAAACTTTCTGAAGAATCATTTTTCTGGGTGGTCTTCTGATTTCTTCCAATTATCATAGAAATAATAAAGATTTAGTAAATGCCTATCAAGTAATAAGTACTATTTTAATTGTGTCGCACATGGAGGTAAAGGAAACTTCTCGGGAATCTCAAGCCATAAGATATACTCCACTGACCCAATTACCTAAAGGCAGTATCTATACAGGCAGACCTCAGAGATACTGAGGGCTCAGCTGCAGACCATCACAATAAATCAAATATTGCAATAGAGTGAGTCACATGAATTTTTTGGTGTCCCAGTGCATATACAAAAGTTATGTTTACAGTAAGCTGTAGTCTCTTGAGTGTGCAATAGCATTATGTCTAAAAAACAATGTACACACACTAAAAAATGCTTTATTGCTAAAAAATGCTAACCATCATCTGAGCCTTCAGAGAGTCATAAATTTTTGTAGCTGTCACGTGAGAGATCACTTATCACAGATCACCATCACAAGTAAAATAACAAGGAAAAGGTTTGAAAGATGGCAAGAATTACCAAAATGTGACACAGAGACACAAAGTGATTAAATGCTGTTGGAAAAATTATACTGTTAGACTTGCTTGATGCAGAGTTGCCTCAAACCTTCAATTTTTAAAAACTGAAATATCAGCTAAGTGCAATAAATGGAAGCACAATAAAATGAGGTATGCCTGTCCAGATCGGACTGTATCTACTTTAAACTGATGAAGCCAGCTTTGCTAAGGGGAATAAAAAATAATTAATAAATAAATCCCACTCCTACTTACCCCGGAGCTTTGCGAATCAATATACAAGGGTCCCACCGTGGATATAATCAGTTATTTTGGACACAAAGAATTCATTGGGTCCAATCATAAAAACCACTTGACTTTTCTTTATTGTGGTAAAATATACATATTCATTATTCTTTTTATTGAAATACAGTTAATTTCCAGTAATGTGTTAGTTTCAGGTATACAGCAAAGTTATTTGGTTATATATACATATAAAATCGAATCACTTTTTTGATTCTTTTCCACTATAGTTTATTACAAGATATTGAATATAGTTTCCTATGCTATACAGTAAACCCTCATTGTTTATCTATTTTATATATAGTAGTATGCACCTGTAAATCCCATACTCCTAATTTATTCCTCTCCCCACCTTCCCCTTTGGTAGCCATAAGTTTGTTTTCTATGTCTGGGAGTCTGTTTCTGTTTTGCAAATAAGTTCATTTCTGTTATTTTTTAGATTCCACATATAAGTGATATCATGTAATATTTGCCTTTTTCTGTCTAACTTACTTCACTTAGTATGATATTGTCTAGGTCCATCCCTGTTGCTGCCATTATTATATATATACATCACTTCTTCTTTATCCATTCATCTGTCAATGGACACTTAGGTTGCTTCCATGTCTTGGCTATTGTAAATAGTGCTGCTATGAACATTTGGGTGCCTGTATCTTTTCAAATTAGAGTTTTTGTCTTTTCTGTATATATGCCCAAGAGTGGGTTGGCAGGATCATATGGTAACTTTATTTTTAGTTTTTTAAGGAAACTCCATACTGTTTCCATAGTGGCTGCACCAATTTACATTCTGACCAACAGCATAGAAGGGTTCCCTTTCTCTGCAACCGCTCCAGTGTTTATTATTTGTAGACTTTCTGATGATGGCCATTCTGACCCGTTTGAGGTGGTACCTCACTGTAGTTTGGATTTGCATTTCTCTCTAATAATTAGCGATGTTGAGGATCTTTTCATGTGCCTGTTGGCCATGTGTATGTCTTCTTTGGAGAAATGTCTATTTAGTTTTTCTGCCCATTTTTTACTTGGGTTGTTTGTTTTTCTTGTCATTGAGTTGTATGAGCTCTTTGTCTCTTTTGGAAATTAAGCCCTTGTCAGTTGCATCGTTTGCAAATATTTTCTCCCAGTCTGTAGGTCGTCATTTCATTTTGTTTTCACATTTATCATTTTAACCATAAGTGTATAATTCAGTGGCATTTACAATTATTCTCATAATGTTGTGCAACCATAACCACTATCCATCTCCAGATTTTTCATTTTCCCAAACTGAAACTCTATACCCATTCAAAAATGACTCCCCAATTCCCCTTCCTCTCAGTCCCTGGTAACGACTACTCTATTTGTTGTCTCTGAATTTGACTACCCTGGGTACTTCACATAAGTGAAATCATACAATATATGTCTTTTCATGTCTGGTTTATTTCAGTTAGCATGATGTTTTCAAGGTCCATCCATATTGTAATACATATCAAAGGTCATTTCTTTTTATGACATATTCCGTTGTCTGGATATTCCATTGTCTGGATAAACCACAGTTTGTTTATCCATTCATCCACTGATGGACACTTTGCATTGTTTCCACCTTGTGAAAAGCCACTTGAGTCTTTGTCTTTCACTGTCCTTATAAATCTGTTTAGTGTGAGTGACCCTTTTCCTGATCCTCATGTAGATGACAAAAGTCACAGGGACCCTCTACATTGTATACAGAGTCCCAAATAACCAAAACTGCAAACTTGCTTAGACGCCCATGGCCGCAGGTGAAGCCCATTGGGCTGACTGCTTCGGTGGTTAATGGAGTGTGGTCCAACTCCTTTCTTCTTACAGCCTAGCATTTGTCTGTCCACCTCCAGCTTTTGGTAGCTGAGGCTCCTCACAGGGCAGTGCTTGGGAAGGCGAAGGGAGTGAGGGAGAGCGATCAGGAGGCACTTACTTATCAGCCACTGCTGTAAGTGGCTTGGCTCTCTCGGCCTTATAGACGTTTGATGTGGATGGTTTCTCTGGGTGCAATTTTGTGGGTTCTACGTTGGGCTCTCTCATCAGGCTCCTTCCGCTATGCCCTTCTCTCTAGGCTCTTGGCCCCCAATCTATCTCAATTCCTTCTCCCAGGGATTCACACCATAACCTCTTTGGGGTTGAAATCTTTTTACCTGGGCAGCCCAACCCTGGGCAGAATCCCTTTTAAAATAGTGCCAACATCCTCAGATTCCATATCTGAGGCATCTTGGAGTGGATTGCTGGAAATTCTTAATGCAGCCCCCAACCTACCTTGCAAGAGGTCACTCGCTCTCCCAGGGGTGACTCAAGGCCCAGACTGAGGGACACATGATCCCTGTATGGTCCAACTCAAACCCCCTCACTAAATTTGTTATCTCAAGTGACAAACTCTCTCCTAGGCCTTGACCACTTTGGTGTGGGGAAAGGAGTGGGGTAGTCACACCTCAAAACCCTCTCCTAAAACCTTCCTCTTTAATGACCACTCTTGACCCTTTATATCCTCACTGGGGATCAGTTGTCCATGTGGATCTTGGACACCTCTTTGGAAGTTTACACGTGGTACATGGCTCACCCCTCACTCTGACATGGAATATCCATTATATCTTGGTCACATGGGTGACCACCAAAGTAGAGGGCCTATCTCTTTGAAGGGTCCCCTCATTTGCCCCATGACAGCTCATCTCAAACATACCCTCAAAGTCTAGCCATTTTGTGGGATGCAGCAGCAAGCACTACTCAAAGTCTTTCTTTGGATGCACTTTCTCTCCCTGTAGATGCTCTATAAACATTTCTTTTGAATTGAATTGAAACAGAAAAAGCCATATAACCAACTTAGATATATTGGGACACATAGAAACGTGTAATAATATAATTTCATATTAGCTTTCCATTCAAGCAAACGAGGAGCTGCTTGTTTGCATAATAGCAAAATTGGATGTCACCCTTCTGTGTAGTCTGAGGAGGCATCACAAAGGAAAAGATCTCAAGTGGATCCTACTTGTCAAATCTGTTGACTTTCCCAACGTTTTTGTTTGTCTGGTCTCTCTCTTTTCCACATCTAACTCTGCATACCATCCATCTCTTGAAAGTTCTTCCTCCCTTGGCTTGTACCAAGCTTCTTTTTCTCTGTCCTCCTTCTCTTGCCCTCTTCCTCTGGCTCCTGTCTCCTCCCACTCCCTTCTTACATGGATTCCCCATCTTCAGCTTTCTATTTTCTTTCACCTTGAAAATTTACTGATTCTGCCTGATTATCTCAGCCAGCAGCTCAGCACTGCTCTTTCTGCATCTCTACCTCTTCTACAACAAAAACTTCTTCCATAATGATGCAACGTTGCAAACCACCCCAAAACTATGGCTTCTAACAACCACCATGTGTTACAGCTCATGTGCCTATAGGGAGGCTGGGCAGTTGTGCTGGTCATGGCTGGGTTTGGCTGGTCAGTTCTTCTGGGTTAGGTGGAGCTCGTTAAGTATCTGATAATCAGCTGACTACTGGCTGATATAGGATGGCCTCAGCTGGGACAATTGCACTCTTCCATGTGTTTCTCTTTCCAGTGCACCAGCCCAGGTGTTCAAGTATGCAAGCACTTTCCCGAGCCTCTGCTTCCATCAACTTGTTACTGTCCCATTGGCCAAAGCAAGTCATAAGGCTGAGCTCAGGGTCAGAGTGGGAGGGGACCAAGTTACAGGGCAAAAGGCATGATTCCCCAGCCTCTTGTCTTAATATAGCCTCATATCCATCGATCCACCTGTCCGTCCATCTGTCCATCCATCCATCCATCCATTCATTCAAAATGTTTCCACATACCAAGCGTAATGATAGATGCTGAAGATACATTAATGACCAAAAATAGTCAAGACCCTACTCTCAAAAGTCAACAGATGAACCAAATAACCAGAGGTACCACTGCCAGATCAATTTGCCAAAAGCTCCAATTTCAGTCCATCACTTTCCTGGTCCAAAGCTTTTGACAGCTCCCCATTATATACAGAATAAAAGCAAACTCCTTATCCTGGCCTTTGTCGTCCCCTTTACCTGGCCCAGGCTTTTTCTTTCTAGATAAAACCAGAGTTCTTCTCTGGTCCCCTTCACCACCAGGCTAGGCTTCTCACTATCTCCCAAGCAGGTTGAGTTTATTTCTGATCTGCTTTTGGCCTCAGAGCTCTGCTGCATCTGTCCTTTTATCTATGAAAAATGTACGTGTCTGGTGAAACAAAATGAAACCCATACCTGCCAAGGTCCAGCTCAGGACTCCACTATTCCAAGGCTACAGGCTTTTCAGCCACAGAGTTTCTTCCTGACTCAGACACCACCCTCTGCCCAGCCAGTGGTCTATGCTCAGTTTTGTGAGCCAGACCCAGGGTCTGGACTAGGGTGAGACAAGTGAGGCACCTAGGGTGCAAAATTTAAGGAAGCACTCACTTCTAGGATTCTGCAAGTTTAGGGTTAAATATTGCATCCTGGGAGCCTCACTCACTTCTCCCCAGTCCCAGCCCTGGCCATACCTGTCATTTTGGTATTTGCTATTCATTTTGTTTCTTATGTAAATGGTTCATAAGATTGTAAACCTTCTTCTGAGCAGGACCAAGTCTGCCTCGCTGGAGGTTCGGAAATACTCAGTGAAACAACAAGGGTTGCGGGGAAAGTGAGGTGTTCCTGATAATTGGTAAAGCCCAGGGAAAAGATTGGAAGAGGCAAAGAATGAAGGGATAAAGGGGCAATTGGATAATTCTGCCAAAGACGAAGACAAGTGAATTCATGTTGTGATAAGAGTTAAAGGCAAACAACACTGCCACAATATAGAACATCCTTGGGAGGAGCACTGCTCACTGGATGTAGAGAAGCATAAAAATTAGGAGTCTGAGGGGGTCAGAGGGAGGATCCGGATGTAAATTCATATAGATGGAAAAAACTCACATAGATGGGGAGACCTGAGTTTTTGGGTGATACATACATACTTGGCTATGGCCATAGCCAAGATAAGGGGTCAAGAGAAAGGAGGCCCATCACATCATGGAAATGTTGTGATTTTAAAAGGAACAGTCAGAAGGGCAATGATGGGTTCCTGTTTAACAAAGATAAGACTAATGGTTACATGGGGGGGATGGATAGGGGGAAGGGATAGATTGGGAGGTTGGGATTGACATGTACACACTGCTATATTTAAAATAGATAACCAGGGACTTCCCTGGTGGTCCAGTAGTTAAGAATTTACCTTCCCATACCAGGGATGTGGGTTCAATCCATGGTCAGGGAACTAAGGTCCCACATGCCGAGGGACAACAAAGCCCACGTGCCACAACTAGAGAACATGCGCATCGCAACTAAGACCCGACGCAGCCAAAAATAAATAAATAAACAAAACGAAATATTAAAAGATAAAATAAAATAGATGAACAGCAAGGACCTACTGTAAAATAAATAAATAAATATAAGCGAATTAAAAAAAAAGACAAAGACACAGCAGGAAAAGGTTAAAGGTCACCCACAAAATTTGGTAAAGTGCATGCTCCTGAAAGTCTTTTCATTGACAATGACAGTAATGTAGATATAAGAAACAATATTCTCAAAGAGCTCAAAAATTTTTTAAGAGCCCCAGATGACTTGGGTATAATTCCAGACCTTTCAACATTCATTAGATTGATTTTCTGAAACCCTTAATGTCTGTTGGACAACTACTTTGAGTTTCAGTAAGTTCTGGAGTCTCAGTTCACACCATGAAGACCATGCGGGCAAAAGCTAATGTCTTGAGTCTCCATTTTCAATATAAATTTGAGAATTATAAACAAGCATTGGTAAAATCTGAAAAAGCACAGGGAAACAAACTCAGGATAATACTTCTGTAACAACTGAAGGCCATTAAAGCTCTGATGTGGCCTGCAAGCAAAGATCGTTGATTGCCCTCTGATGATGGAAACCCAAATGAACGCTCCTCTGTTTTACTTCTCAGTAATCTTTTAGTTCCACTAACGCTTTCCAGTCCTGGAAATTTCCTTATCCCGCAAGGAATATTATCTCAGATATAAGTCCTATGTGGGAAGCAATATCTTCAATAAAATCTCTACATGTATACGTATCTCTTAAGACCCTGGGTCCCAGTGGTAATGTTCTATGACTGGCCATTCACAGGCAGTCCCAGAGGCTGAGGGAGTCATGGTCTGATAGTTGTATGTAGCAGAGTGGCATAAAGTGATACTTCGGTTTCTTCTTTCTGCTTTGAGTAAACTAAAAACTTGAGAAGAAGATGAAATCAGAACCAGAACATGAACAAGACTTTTCTTCCTGCCCTCCTTCCAGAAATCCAGCCAGTGTCTGAACTGGCCATAGGAGGGGAAGGGAATTTAAGGAGAAGGAAATTAAAATACACACCACAAATGTTAAGTGTGATATGCTGTTTTCTCAATAGAGTTGACGTTTTTTTCATTTTGACATTTTGAGGTTCTGTAAGAATTTGCAGCCTGCATCTGTAAGGCTGAATGATATTCTTCCAAAAGAACATTTAATGCAATAATTAAGTGATGAGCACTAAAGATTTCTTTCCGCAGAGGAGATTTTCAACTCATTCTTACCCAGACCTCTAATTTAGGGGGCTAATGCCATGTCTTTAGGACACCTGGCAAATACATGTATTAATATTCACATATTGCATTTTTCCATATTGAAACATCAACCACAGATCTCTCTTATTCCATTCAAACCCGCTTTGCATAGTCCAAAAATTACTGATCCTCACAGCACCCCAGTGAAAAAGGTAGTGTTATGCTTCAGTTTCTAGAGAGTCATATGGAAGTTTGTTAATTTGCCTACCACCAGGAAAATAAGCAGCAATTACAGTAAAATTCAAAAGTTCCTGAGGGGCTTTCCTGGTGGCGCAGTGGTTGAGAGTCCGCCTGCTGATGCAGGGGACGCGGGTTTGTGCCCCGGTCCGGGAGGATCCCACATGCCGCGGAGCGGTTGGGCCTGTGAGCCATGGCCGCTGGGTCTGCGCGGCCGGAGCCTGTGCTCCGCAACAGGAGAGGCCACAGCAGCGAAAGGCCCGCGTACCGCACAAACAAGAAAAAAAAAAAAAAAAGTTCCTGAGGCCAGGTGCTTTGCTCAGACTGGGGATACGGCTCACTCTTTGCCACACAAACTGTATTGTTGACTCCGCCATTTAAGCAATATGAATTCTGGCTTCTCTCACTCAGAATAATTTTAGTTTCCTCATTTCCCTTAGCTTTCCCTGCCTGGATCTCATGCTAAAATTAACCTCAAGGTTGGAGGAACTGGAAAGTTCAGTACCAACCAGAAATGTTTTCCGTCTTCTGACCAAACCTCAAATACTGAACATTCTAACATTCAAGGAGGGTGTGTTGGAGTTTCTCAGCTTTACCCTCCTGGTTTCAAATGGCACCAGAAGCAGAAGAGCCAAAATGCTGTAAGGAGAAACTATTCTAAGCAAGATTCCTGGCCCAAGGCAGGCCTGAGAGGACCCAGATGCATCTGAAAGAAGTAGCCAAACTCCTGGGTGCCTATGGAAATGGGACCTCTAGACTCTGGATGGTTTGGCGGTTACAAGCGGTTGCAGTGTAAGGCTGGGTCCTTTCTTCTGGACCAGAGCGCGGGTGTGACAGCGGCAAGGCCATGGCTGGAGAGCAGAGGCAGGCAACCGGTGGCAAGGAGGACAGTCCACCATGGGACTCCTAAGACCACCTGCAATGTTGTGATGTGCTGGAGGAACTCTCAGGGTGAATGTGCTTCCAAAGTGCAAGCTAGGTGAAAACCGAGAGTCTCATGTCCCTGGAGGAAAAAAAAGCCTTCCGTTTACATGCATGGGGCTGTCGGCCTGGCAGCGGGAGGGCACGGGAACCTCCTACACTGTGTGTCTGTCAAGCCTCAGACTGCACACGTGACCCGAACCCAACACTTGAGCCAAGAGTGACAATCCAAGAAATCTCAGTCTTGAAGGACATGAACCATGCCTCTTGGCGGTGTCCGCTGTCTAGAAATATCCAGGGCTTACAAAATTACGCCAAGGTAGCAAGGTAGAAAAGTCAGACCTTTCAGAAAGTTCCAAGGAAAAAAAGTGATCTCAAAGAATGTAGAAAATTATCATATTCTTTCTTTACCAAATTCCTACATTTTCAAGGCTTCTCTCTGAGCTACCTTTCTCAGAGTTTCATGTGTGTAGGAATGCCCCAGGAAATCTTATAAAGCTACTGGATTCTGGTTCAGTGGGCCTGCGGGGGAGCCCAAGGTTCTGACTCCTAACAAATTCCTGTGTAATGTTAGTAATGCGGGTCCACAGGCCACTCTTGGAGCAGCGAAGTAGTTTAAAGTCTTATATTTGAAACATCGGTCATGAAACAGCTTTTTATACCATTAGACGGCTTTCATTTGATGGGTTGGTTTCAATGCATTTTTTTAAAAAATCCGATTTTCCTATTTCCCCATTGAGCCATACATCTTCATCTAGGGAAGGTTAAGAAATAAATACTGAAACTCTTGCCTGACTATAAAACAAAGTCTTACATTTGAATTGTACTTTTATCCAGAGGGGCTTGTGCATAAGACAGATGTGCCCCACCGGGGACGCCACCACGAGGGTCCAGGAGAGAAAACCTTTAACGTTTGGGCCTGCAGAGCTCTCCAGTTGTTTTAAAATCTAGGATTTGCCAAGAGCAGATTATATTCCTTCCATGAAGCTCTGACGTCTATGTCCCAGTTTAAAAATTATCACTGAGGTTATTATCAGCATGGCATGGAAGTTTCTGGATAGCACCTCTGTTGGAACACAAAGATTTAGAAAATAATGGAAACGTGTGCCGCGGAGAGATTATTTACAAGAGATTATTTACTTGTCCTCCTGGGATTTTAGACTATATACAGTTGGGGGGGGGATCTTCTTTGCCTCCGTTTTATGGCCAGAGAATGTTCTTAACCATAAACACGTTCAGAGACAGTGTACGGTAATCATGGAATGAAAAAGCCTAACAGAATGTTTGGATTGGATCGGACGGCACACAGAAGCCTATACGTTAATTATGAGGTTACACAAATGTGCATCTTCCCACCTTGGCCAGTATTTTTATAGAACCGTTAAAAATGACACCTGAGCATATTTGCCTCCCGAATAGAAGCTGTAGACAAACTGAGCGGGGATGCAAACTGCCATTCAATTACTCTGCAAAGCCACAGTTGCTGTAGCCGCTTGGGTAAAATTCCCAAGCCAGCAGCCCAGAGTCTGAGTCACTTGAAGGAAGTAGGACAGAGGGTGTGGGGTCAGGGCACAAACTTAAAGAATCCCGAACGGTTCTAGCTGAGATACAGTTGAGTATCCCCCTAGGCGGTTCACTGATGACACACGTGTCCTTTCGTCTTGGGCTCCTAAGGAAGAGAGAAGGCCAAGTTCACCACCAGCTGGGCGAGTCTTTATTATCGTCATGACTTGGAGGATGCCCAGAAAAACCCCAACTGTGGCCTCAGCGAGCCGTCAAGTTCTGTTGTTGGTTGTCACGTCAGATAACCCGGAGAAAGGCAGCTCAGGGCCGGCGTGCAGGCCTTCAGACTCTGCCCCCTGGTGCCCCATGGAAACCCCAGCCCAGATGATTACAGCAAACCTCGAGGCCACAGCAAATCCCAGCCTTACTGTGATCTTTAAACTTGACCTGTCCTACGAAGACCCCATGGGAAAGATGCGTGTTTGGCTCCAACGAGGCCCACAGAGGAAAGCCAAGAATTTGGGCATTTAACTGACATATCCAAACCCTCCCCTCAAGCATCTGGACACGTAAGGCTAAAATCATCTGGGGAGTTCCTAAAATGAGATAGCCAAAGGATTTAGCTGCATCACCACTCGAATTTCTAAGTCGTTATTAACTCTCAGCCGACTCTGAAGTGACAGCTGCATGTTACAGCGTTGAGCTCCTAGGATCCTGCCAGCCAGCATTCAGTGTGGCAGAGAGAAAAGAACTCGATATGGGGTTTAACCAGCCGCGACTTTATCAGGGAGCCCAGAAACATACTGTTAATTATCTTCACAGAGGATTTTCCTTGAGAGTTCTACGCAACACGCATGACATTGAGATCTTCATAAACTTCATAAAAGAAATACACACATTATTACTCTTTGAAATATTAATGAGGTGTCAACCTTTGCCAAGCTAACGTCACACGAGTCTGGGAGAAAGCAGTCTCTCGAGTTTCAATTCCTGCTCATGTCAAAACAAGAGTTAGTAAAAATCATGTCTATTCCTTCTAAAAACCCTGTGCCATGGCCTTTGAATGTGTTATCCCTGGTGCGTGGGGACGCAATTGAAAAGATGAAGGGAAACCCTCAGGAGCTGTCCTGATAGTACAGACTTTACAGAGTGCCTTTGCTGTGGCTATCACAGACCAGCTTGGAATCCAGGGTTGGCATTTTAAAACCCCTTGTCTCATAGTTTCTCTTGACCGTGTGCATTGAAACTATATACAGAATGCCGTGGATGACGTATATGGAACAGAGCAAAAGAAATAAAGTCATTAATGGGGAAAGGGGATGCTTATTTTGGAACTTCAGATCAATATTTGATTTGTTAGTAGGTAAAACCAATGGGCAGGAAAAATAAATAAATATGTGTGCGCCCAGGATGGCTGGCCCACGTGCAAATTTAGCCTATTTTTAGCACTTCCAAGCCGGCATGTCTTCTTCCTAAGGTAGAGGATGAGCTGTATAATATTCTTTCATCAGCCTCTTGCTCTGGAAGATCACCGCCTCTGGTTCCTCTATCTTTTGTGAGTTCTTCTAAATGCTCTTAAAGTACAGTTACGGTAGTCCTGGGCTGAATTAGCCTACTGATTTGAGTTGAAAAGGCAATACAGCGATCTTTCATGGGTGAGAACAAAAAGTAAACAGTTGCCAGATAGCCACTGCTTGGACCCAAAATACAGAATCTCTCTTTTCTTTGTTTTCCTTTAGCTTCCTAAGTTACAAGTGTGTGTATGTGTGTGTAAGAGAGTACTATAATTTTATCTCTTTATTGAAAAGACGTCCAGTTAGCAGGAAGAAAACCACAAACTTTTGGTTTTATTAAAAGGGTCTTTTGATCACAATTAAAATGCTTTCCTTTTTGCAGGCTTTAAAATACCAGTAAGTTGCTAGACCCCCTTAGGGGTCAGACTCTCATCAAAACATTCCCTTCTAGTTTTTTTTTTTTTTCCTTTCCTAGTTTCACTTATGCCATGATCGTCTTTACCAAGGGCTGAATTCTCCTGAGCCAGTGCCCAGCATCTTAAATGATGAGGTCCACATCCTGTCTGAGCAGCAGCCCGATGCTAGGGTTGAATTACTATTGAATAAGCAGCAATGAAATCTTTATCAAAATAATCAGGAGTTCCCAAAACCACAAATAACAACAACAGGACTCAAGTTGTACTAAATCAGCAAAGACCATTGATAAAATAAGAGACTGAGTCACTTTCTTCTACAGTCCTCTCTCTCTCTCTCTCTCTCTCTCTCTCTCTCTTGCAAAGTCTACTCGGCTATTTTCTTGCACCACCCGGGGGGAGGGCAGGTGGAGGGAAGGAAGGGCATTGCTCAGAAAGTAAAAAAAAAAAAAAAAGAATTGACATCACTGAAGTCACATGATTGGCAAGAACCAATTAAGATGGGCTGTGGAAAGGGGAACAGTTAAATTTGTAATTTGGGTTGTGTGAAAACTTCTTTGGGCCTCATAAACAACCACAGAACCACAAGTTGGGTAGCCTGGCAGTGTCAGAAGTCTGAGCCCGGCATAGTGGTCAGTAAGCAGGACGAATCACACTGACTGCAAACCACAGGGTTTCGCAGAGTTCTGAACATCATCAACCCACAGCCAAGACGCCGCTTTTTTTTTTTTTTAATCTTTACCAATTTGAATATTTGTCTTCGCAAAGGTACATTCTTTTTCATAAGGCTCAGGGAGCCCCAGAGGTGTCGAGGGGGGGGAGAAAAGGAGCCGTAGGAAACCATGGTTGGGGGTGAGGTTAAAACAGTGACCTTTCTTGGGTTTTCGTTCTTAAGGTAAAAGAAATCATTGAATCCCCCGCCTTCAGAAGAAGGTACCTTTTCAGGAGGAAGCGATGGCTTCAGACAGCATATTTGAGTCATTTCCTTCATACCCACAGTGCTTCATGAGAGGTGAGTACACTCTGGGCTTTTCATATCTACTTTTGCTCAGCGTTGCTGGTAATGAAGTGGCAGCCTGTTGTAACTTGGTGCAGAGAGAGCCCCTGCCGGTGCCCTGTCTGTCTGGGATAGGAGGAATTCAGACTCGGGCATATGATTTCAAGACTATTGGATTACTTCTTCATCAGATGGCCCCTCTTCAGAAATGTTCTCATAAATACTTAGTTGAGCTGTTGAAGGGTTCAGTCGGTGGGTGAGAACTTTGTCAAGTACAAGTAAGTTGGGCTGCTCCGGATTAAAATCCTAGAGATTAGAACGTTTGCAGGAAGCTCTCTGGGTTTTCTTCGGTTGCCCCTTGCCTGGGATGACTGTGGCTGAGTTGTTCTGCGCTGGGCGTGCAGTATGCCCCACATGCCAGCCTGTCCCAGGCTTCAGTGGGCTCGTGCACGGCCAGCCAGGAGGGCCGGTGCCAGCGTAGGGCAGAGGCGGAGGTAGGCTCACAGCCCGGGCGGGAACGGCAGGGACCAAGTAGCAAGTCAGTTGTCTCCAAAAGGCAGAGAGAACAGGAGCTGGGCAGACTCGTGTAGGTCGAAAGCCCTAGGATGGGGCCATGCTGGGTTAGTCCTTGCAGCCTCAGTGCAAAGAGGCAGCCGGCTTCTTCTGAGAGAGAAAGAAAGCAAAGGGTACAGAGGTTTCTCTCGCCAAGAGCAATGAAAAAGTTGCCTAAGGCAAGCGTTTGTGGCAGCTGAAGTCATTAGATTACCCGTTTCCTAATAGGAGCAGCTACTGTGGGATACCTGTGTGCATTTTTGCAACCAGCTTCTTGAAATACACAGAGCTGGGGTTGAGCTCTGAGTGTACGAGTACGTGTGTGTGCATGTGCGTTCTGTGTATCTTTGCTGGGAATATAGGGCCGCGCCTAAACCAACACAAATAATAACAGAGAAATGTCACGGAGGCATTGCCGTGTGCCGGGGCAAGCACTGTGACCAGTGCCTGCGGAGTGTGGCTTCATGGTTTGGCAGAGCTGGGATGGAGTGGGATGGATGGGATGGGGAAATAATTAATTTTCTGGCTACAAACTCTCGCGCGCACCCAAATAGTATCTGTGACTCATTATTTATTCATCAAGCCAAGTGAGCCGAAGAATGCAGAGGGCTGCCAGCCACTTTGTCACAACAAACGCTATTGTGGATGTCACAGAGCCTCTATGTTTCCGGGTCTCTGAAATTTAAACACTTGACAAAGATCTGTGTGTGTGTGTGTGTGTGTGTGTGTGTGTGTGTGTGTGTGTGCTGGGGGACAGTAGGATTTCAGACGGAGAAGAAAGCAAGTCATTAACTGATTCAAAGCTTCAAATTAAAGGGTTTTCGAGTGCTTCTTTACTGGCAGCTGAGGACATTTTAGTGAAGTTGAATCATGCGATGCATATGAGTCACACATCCTCGCGGCGATGGGCCGAAACACCGGCCGCTGGTGAGAAGCTGTGGACGGCTCTCGTTGCATTTCCTCTAGGCCGCTAACAAGCAAGGAAGCAATATTTGTAGAATAACAGACAAAAAAAAAAAAAGATCTTCCTGCTTCGACGCTGCTTTCAATACCCCCTCCAAACGATGATTGTTTCCTATTCTATCAACTCAGGAAGGCAGGTTCAGGAAAGTTTTCAACATTCCACTGGGTAATAGATTGGATTTCTGTGTGCAGTGCTGGCCTGCCTTCTGTCCTTACTGGTCGGACAACAGAGATAATGAGGGGACCCGGTGACCTGCTCAGATGCCGGGAAAGACAGGGAGCTCAGCCTCTAACGCAGCCCCACAGCCTCTGTGTCCCCAGGACAGTCACCAGCCTGCCCCAGGTTAGGAACCAGTGGCAGTTAGCTTTCAAGGGGGCAAAATGGAGTGGACCCCAGGACCCCAAGCAAGACCTAGAAGGGCTTGTGGGAAAAGGTCTTTTCACTCCTTCCTCTCCAAGGAACTCGGGGCCTCTCATAATCTCTAACTCAAGAATATAATATTGAGATTGAATTTCAGAGAATCAAAGTGAAATCTTGGTCATTTTCACAGCTCACTTTATCTAGGTGATTTGTCAAGCCAAGGGTTTACATTGTCTGCGTTAGCTGTCCACACCACTCATCTGAGCTGGAAAGGTGGCAGAATGTCATGGCATTTGGTGCTATGTGGGTAGTGCCTCAGAGTGTGATGCTAGAAGAATCGCCCTCCTCTCTAACAAAGTGTTCTCCCCAGAGTTGGTACCCCTGTTTCCCCAGCCCGGCCATCAGCGGCTCCCAGCACTGTGGTCATTTCTCACTGCCTGTAATTTAAAGTGTCTGTGCCCTCCCCAGCTGCAGCTCCGAGCGAGCAGGGAAAACATTTTGTTTTGTTCCTGGGATGGTCTTTTATCAGTGCATGCAATTCTCACAGGAGGAAACCCGTAACTCATTTTTAGCAAGATACCCATGTGGAAATGGAGGGGAAAAAGAAGCGTGGTGCCCAGCAAGCCATTGTTCCCTTCTGTGTGACAAGGCAAGCGAGAGTCTGAGAGCCTGGCATGCAAAACAAGTGTGGTCTACCACAGAGAAGGCCGCTCTCTTTCTGTCCCACTGCACCGGCTTCTCACTGAATGTGCTCAGGCAAGAAGACGAGGTGTGGTTGAAATTCCCTTGCATGATTCCATGTGGTTCACGGCGTGAAGTCTCTGCAGGACCCAAACTTGGGTCTCCTGGAGGGGTACCACGTGTGGGCCCTCAGAGCTGCGGTAGGCTTAGAGAGGAAGAGCATCGGCACGTATGTTTTTGCAAAATGCCTCAGGTAGCCTTGTTCTTAGAAGTGGCTTAGTGGTCTATGCAAAGCCTGAATGCTAATGTGCCTCCGAGTTCCTAGAACCACAGGTAAAAATCTCGGCGGGGCTGACTCTCTGCTGTCTTCTCGAGGCATCTCTCAAAGGGAATTGCAGGATCCAAGGCTGCACGTGTGAAGCGTGCTTCTCTGTGAGCCTCGGTTTGCCACTTTTTTCAGAGAAATATTTATGAAGGCATTTCTGGCTCTGCTGAAGCTTTAAGATCACAGAAAGCCGTCGATTTAACTGGGTATCAGACACTGTGTGAAAACTGTATTAGTTTGCTAGGGCTGCCGTAACAAACTACCACGGACTGGGGTGGGTTGTCTCATGATCCTGGAAGTCAGAAATCTCATGGTGAATCCTGGTGTAGCTTTGTTTTTTGGAAGGTTTCAAGGTGTCAGGAGGTCGGTTTCTTCTGAGGCTTCTTTCTTTGGCTTGTAGAAGGCCATCTTCTCCATGTCCTCAGCCGGTCTTCCTTTGTATTTACCTATGTCATAATTTCCTCTTCTTACAAGGACACTAGTCATATTGCATTAGAGCACACCCGAAGGACCTCGTTTAATCTTAATTTTCTCTGTAAAAGCCCAATCTCCAAATGCAGTCACCTTCTGAAGTACTAGGAGTTAGGACTTCAAGTATGAACTTGGGGAGGACACAGTTCAGTCCCTAACAGTGTGTGTTAGCAAATCTGATTCCCTCTGAGCCACCAGGAACCTGTACTTTTCCTAAGTGCCCTCCTGGATGTGGAAGAATCAGACCCCAGCTCCCCCATGTGAGATGCAGCTTTGCATTCTGAAACTGCCCACACATTTTGAAACTGAGGGGGAAAAAAAGGTGTTAAAATCTAGCTAAACTCACAATCATAGCCTTTGCCATTTAGTTCCTTTGCATGCTAAGAAACCTTTGAAAATGACAAGGCGATTTTGAAATGTTTAAGCTTTAAAAGAGCAAAACTCAGTCCCCCAAAAGACACCACCTCCTTAGCTCTGCCTCTTCCCCAGGGATCGTCCCTGTAATTCCAAACCCTCCCAGGACACACTCCCCCCTTGGGGGTGGGGGACAGGCCACAGGAGGCCCCGCACCTGCCCACACTCTAAGGGCCGGCACAGTGAGCCACCAGGGACAGAAGCAACTTCAGAAGGAGCAGCTGAGCCAGGATCTAACCAGCAAGAAGGCTTGAAGAGCTTTGGAAGCAAATTCATAGCCAGGAGATTTCTCTCTTCTCTTGAAATAGATCTGAAATGTGTTCTCTGAAAAGATCTGCCCCTTTACTGAGAAAGAAAGTGATGCTGGGGCAGAGGGAGGCTCCAGGGCCACTGCACGTGCAGAATCTAATAGGGAAACGCTTGCGGGTGTCGGTCTAGAGGACAGAGCCCAGGAGTTTGTAAAAGCTGCCAGGACCAGAAAGAGAAGGCGCAGGGGCTGAATGAGGGGCAGGTACAGACTCAGGACAGTGACGCCCTTTGCTATCTTTTCCATTTGTCTGGCTTTTCCCGAATAGCGGCTTCTCTCTTGAGCTTTGGTTTCCTCGTGTATAAAGCGAGGATAGTAGTAGGACCTGTCGTTAAAGTACCTGCGTGGACTGAACTAAGCAACCAGTGTGAAGTGCTCAGCACAGTCATGAATATAACGGGCAGCTAATGTCAGCCGTGGCTACTGATGTTCAGTTTCCTAAGATGACGCTCAGTCAGAGCTGTCTCCTCTCAGAAAGGAGAAGTCACGAGGCCGTGGGGGGACCCCGGGAGAGGCTCCCTGGAGACAGAGTCCCAGGGGTTGGGGAGGAGATGGTGTGGAAGGTCGGAGCCAAGAATGGAGGGAAGGGGGGTCTAGGTGAGGGTCCACCCAGGGCAGAGGTGGGGCAGCAGGACCACAGTGGGGTGTGGGAGGTCCACCTCTTCAACACCATGTTACCCTTGTTCTACTTGTTAGTAACCAAAAAGAGGACAGAGAAAGAGCAAGGGCTCTTTACGTAACTCCACGGGCTTAGCTTTTCAATATTGAGGCTAACTGGGGCGTGTTGTATTGGAATCTTGACAGAAGTTTCTCCTCCTTGAGGTCCTGGTATCGCTTTACTCTACTGAAGGCCCTTCTTAATGAAAAAGCCACTTCACCCGGTGACCCTCTGCAGGTTCCTGGCTCCGTGCTTCTGGTGACATTTCTGACCATGCATTTGTCAAAGCCCAGCAGTGAAGGCACCTCGGGTGCTTGTCATGTTGGGGGCAGGAGTGGAGGCTGCACAGGAAACTCAAGCGAATTTTCAGTTTCTCAGGTAACTTCCTAGTGACCTAGATGAGTCATTAGACATCTCTGTGTCTCGTTTTAGTTCTGCAAAAGGGGCTAATAATGTTCTAGACAAACTTGCCTCCGAATGACAGAGTTCCTGTTGGAAATCTTTAAACGTGTCAGAAAGAGGTACCATAAAATGCATCACAAATTTTCTTAGTTTAACAACATGAAGCGACTATTTTTTGTTAATTATTTTATTTTCTGGTGGGAAACAGCTATCCTACCATTTCACATATGGCAAGCATTTTCCCATATTCTCTCAAAAACAAATTGTTTTTTCCAACCCCCACTCTTCAGAGAACTCTCCAGAAGCTGCTCTGGTGCCTGAAACAGACCTTAAAACTTGCAAAACACTTTTTTCTGAAACTCTTGTTCCTTGAGCTCCCCTGTCCCTTCTCCTTGGGGCCGCCAATGCCCGGCCTCAGCCTCTTTGCTGAGTAAAATAAGCCTCAAGTGATGTGTCTTTCTTGGCCTGCCTTCACATCCGCCCCCATAAGATGATGCCCCAGAGCGGTAGAAAGGGAGCATTTCTTTTAAGAGCTTTGCAAGCTGTGAACATAATCAGGGTGTGCGTTCAGAGAACTATGGGTAATTCTTGAACATGAAACGGAGTTTAAAGCCTCGCGTAACCTTTGACCTACTGGACAAGTAAGATGGACACTCCCCTGGATCACATAGACTTCCCTTTTCGTCAGAGAGACATCCCCTCATCCTCTCTTAACTTCCTGAATCTCTCGCTCCCTAATCTCTCTCCCCCATCCTTCTCCCCTTTACTCTCCTGATAACACTGAACAATGCCAGAGAAGGGAAAGAAGGAACTCAAGTGGAAAAGTAAACCACGCATCCAAAAGCCGACTGAAGTGCTGCATTTTCTAACAGTGACATAAAGGGCATGAAGCTCTTGCTAGGATCTACCAGTGAGAACTCTGTTTGCTGCATATTACGGGAAACTCGGCTACGGTGGCTCAAGCAGCCAGGCATGGATAGGGAGTAAGTGGTCCAGGGCTGATACGGCGGGATGCTCCTGTGTTCCGGTTCCACCGTCAGATGCCTGCATCTCAGACCTGTCCAGGCAGGAAGGAGATGAGGGGCTTCAAACCCTTCTCTTTGTGAAGCTCCATCTTTTTACTCAGGGAAGGAAGCCCCTCTCTGCCAACTCCCCCTTATGTATCTCATAGGCCAGAACAATGTCACAGGGTCTCTAGCGGGAAGAAGCCTAGGACAGTGGACTTGTGGACTGCTCCCAGGCAGGTATCCTGCTTTTTCCAGGTGACATCTCACCTCCTATGTTTTCCATGTGGACAGTGCTTTGAAAATACATGCAGAGAAACTCGAAGTTCCTCCTTCAGTCCTTCTTAGAAGTTGCAGGTGGATGCTGGGGGTGGGGGAGAGGGTGATATTTATCCTTTTTTTCTTTCTTTCTTTTTTCTTCTTCTTTTATTTTATTTATTTTTTTTTGCTTTATGGAAGAAAATGAAGTCACCTTAAAGCAAAGGTCTTTTTTTTTTGGAAGTGTAATTGATTTACAATGTTGTGTTAGTTTCAGGTATACAACAAAGTGACTCAGTTATATGCATACATACTATATATATATATATTATATATATATATGATATATAGAGAATATATATATCCTTTTTCAGATTCTTTTCCATTATAGTTTATTACAAGGTATTGAATATAGTTCCCTGTGCTATACAGTAGGTCCTTGCTGTTTCTCTGTTTTATATATAGTAGTGTGAATCTGTTCATCCCAAGCTCCTAATTTATCCCTCCCCCGGCCCCTTTTATTCTTGACTTACTGAAAGCAAAACAGGCAGGAGATGGGAGGGGGCGGAGCAGGGAGCTGGTTAAAGGGGAGCCAGGGTTACACCTATTTTCAGGGTCAAAACCCAGAAGCACACTTGACTCCCACAGTGTTAGGAAAGAAAAACAGCCAGCCTTGTATGGACAGGAGTGTGGCTTGTATGTGAACCACCACACCTGGCCCCGGGATTGATGTATCTGTTAGGATACATCAATGCTAACTATAACTAGTTTCCTTTTATCTCTTCCTCACTCTTTTGAATTCTCAAAACCCCACAGCCCACACTCTACATCTTTTTTTTTTTTTTTTTTTGCGGTACGCGGGCCTCTCACCGTTGTGGCCTCTCCCGTTGCGGAGCACAGGCTCCGGACGCGCAGGCTCAGCAGCCATGGCTCACGGGCCCAGCCGCTCCGCGGCATGTGGGATCTTCCCGGACCGGAGCATGAACCCGTGTCCCCTGCATCGGCAGGCCGACTCTCAACCACTGAGCCACCAGGGAAGCCCTACATCTTTTTTTAAGAGAATTCTTTCTACAGAATTTCTTGAGGGAAATTTTCTTTTAAGTCGCCCTCCTTAAATTTACCTAAAGATGTTTTTACCTTTGACTGAAATACGACAACCAGATAATATCGCTCTATGTGGGAGATAGAACACATTCATAACTTGTATTTCCGCAAGTTACAGATTATTTCTGCTTCATAGTTACTGGCCTGTCTACTTCCTGAGTCTGGATACAAATCTACCTCCCTACAAGTCAATGCCTTAAAAAAAAAAAAAAAAAAAAAAAGCCTTTATTCAGTTTTTCCCTGAAATAAGAAACAGTGTAAAGCTTTCGTTTTGCTTTGCTGCAAGCTTAGTATTCCTTGAGGATCATTGCTTTCGTGGACAGCACTGCCCTAACAGCCCGTGGTCCTTCTGTGGCTATTTTCAGATGGACTCCTTTTTAAACAGTGGGCTCCCCCAGACATTTTAGGGGCCCCCAAGGTAAAATGTCACCCAAAATGGAAATTGCAGTCGGCTAGTTGGGCTTGTTCAGTGGCTCTGCTGATTTCAAGTCTGATGCTTTTTTGTGTAAACTTGCAGCCTGTGCTAAACTGATGCAAAGTTGACGACTCAACTTAAGTCTTGAAACCATGTCCATTGGGAGAAATAAGTTACTCCAACATTTTGCAAAACTCCTGCTTGCCTTCCCTGCCAACCATCTGGCTTTTACTCCTGGTCTTTTGGATGTCCTCTGTGAAGGCTAGGACTCCTAAAATAAACCTTTCCTGATCTCTGATAGGGAAGAAAATTATAAGATATGAGCAATACATCAAATATATCCTGGGACCTCAAAGCAAGCCTCTGTCTCCTCTTCTCCTTGAGGGCTATATTGGTCCTGCTGAGCACTTCAGTTTTTCTGAAAATGTGTAGGAATTCAGATTTTTTCATTAGTACTAGATCCTGAAGACTGATCTGGAAAATATTGCAGTTGTCAGGTTGCTGAATAGGGATATGTTAAAGAGAGAAAACAAAAGTCAGAACCCTGGGATTAACAGATACACACTACTGTATATAAAATAGATAAACAACAAGGACCTACTGCATAGCACAGGGAACTATATTCAATATCTTGTAATAACCTATAATGGAAAATAATCTGGAAAAGAATACCTATATAGATATACATGCAAAATGGAATCACTTTGCTGTACACCTGAAACTAACACAACATTGTAAATCAACTATAATTCAGTAAAAATAAAGTCAGAACCCTGAGCACACTGCACGCTGTTTGGTGGTCATAGGCTGTTGTGGGTGAGTTTTTTAAGGGAGGCTAAGCAGAAAATCTTTAAGGGAGGTCATCAGAAAATCTCTTATTGCTCAGGGGAGGAATAATTTCCATTTTCTACACACAAAATATCTTGACATCTATAGGCTTTGATGTTTATTTCTTATTACAACTTCAAAACGTGCAAAAGAGAATGTAGACTAAAATACATGAGTTAGGGCACCATGTTTCCAGGAGCAGTTTCAATGCCAACCACAGTTTGCTGCTTTATTACGCAGCTTCTGTTTGCACTTTGAACTACGTGTATGAGGCCCCTCATGCCACACCATCTGCAGGCTGCATCTGTGCAGCCCTATCCACCTTGCTAACAGTCACAGCTGAACTTGACATTAACCCGCTTTGAAAGCGTACAGTTTGTAAACCCTGAAACTGCATATAAATATATATACATGCAAGGGTCTGGAGGAATTAGGAGGAAGGGAAAGAATAGCCACATCTTTTATGAGTTTGCTCTCTTGTCTCTGCCCTTTGCAATCCAGCCTGAGCAGCATGAAACCATTGGGCAAAAACGAAATGATCTAGGCATCGATGGGTATGAACAGAAACTCACACTGCTGTTTATTATTATCGACTCCGCCATTCATAAAGATCAGAATGGCTATGACTCTCAAAGTCCGAGAGGAGAGGAACAATCACTGAACAACCTTAAACAAATATTAGGACTGCGAAGCGGGGGGGGGGGTGGTATAAAGAAGTACAAATGCCAACAATGGAAATTCTGTTCAACTGCCAATCATCCCACATCATTACTTCACGTTAAAAAGAAAAAAAAGCTACACCTCCTACATGCTTCCCTCTAGATTGTGTTCAAAACAAAGAAATAATTGTATCCTAGAGGTGGATGAATCTGTTTAAATAACAAATGAACTACAAGACATGTAAACTGTGAGACATTGTCCCATGTGATACTTTCTAAGTTATGTGTGTGTGTTCTCTATATATAACTCTATATAGTCTCAGTTGGCATCTGAAACTATATAACTATATATATATAGTAATATTTAGTTATATATATATATAGTTATAGTTATATATATGTGGCTGGAATCATCTTAGACATCTCTCTGCCTCAGGGCACCACAGACATTTCCTTGTCCGAGGTCCCACCACTGGTCAGTCCCTGAGTCAGAACCAGAAAATGGGTCAGCTCTCCTCCTGACCCTAGAGTTTTGCAGACACTGGACTTGGCAGACTGATTCCACTTGGGGACATCTCTCCTAATCACGCTCCATTCCTTTGCCTTAGTCACAGCTCTTGACAGGCCAAGTCCCTTTCTCTGTGTGGAAACATCAGGTAGACAATTTATGCAGAGCCCACAGCCCAGAAGAACTGCTGTAGGTATGTGTCAGGAACGGAACAGCCTCACTGGTGCAGGCTGGACGCTCTTTCCTGCCCTGTGGTTTGGGTGTCCTCTCTTACCCGGAAACCCAGCACTGCCTCAGCAAAGCACCCACCATGTGCCCCCCGTCCCCCTTAGGCAAGTGTCCAGTTAAGCAGGTTGGTTTTGATGAGAATCTCTCGTGAAATCTGAACGACCAGCAGAAGAGGACGCAAGCGTGTTCACACAGAGGGTGCGGAGACCAGCTCTCAAGGGAGCCCCTGGGAAGTGTGCAGTTGCTGTCTTCAGACCAAATTTGAACCCAGCTACAATTCCCATTAGGGATATCTATCTTCACAGCACTCTGGATTCAAAGCTCTTACACTAGGAAGTGGCCTCCCTCAAGAGAGATAAAGCCCTCTCTCTGTCTCTCTGTCTCTGTCTCTGTCACACACACACACGAGCCGGTGTTCAATTCTCATGACTTAGAGATTCCATTGGCATCTCTTCCCCTGATGTACTCAGCTCAGCGAAGCGGCGTCCAAGTGGACCAGGAACTGCTGAGCAGCAAGATGGTCATTTCCAAACTCTTCTGATCACGCCAAACATAAGTAAAACCGATTTAGCATGTCCCCAAACCTACGCACATTTATGTACCTAGAAATTACATGCCTGCACTACTGTACTCATATAATTATAGTATGTGCAGTATACAACACATCCCCAAAATAGAAATTAAAATAAGATAAAAACTAAAAAGGCAAGTTGTGATGTCCGCCCCCACACCCCCATGAACACCTCAGTTTGAGTCAGGACGTCCCCAGATACCTGTACTTTTCGTGTTTTGCTCGCTGGGACTCAGCTTGTACCAGCAGCCTTGAGTCCTTCAGCTGAAGCTCCAATCAATGTGTTTTGTTTTGTTTTTTTGTTTGGTTTGGTTTTTTATTGAAGTATAATTGATTTACAATGTTGTGTTAATTTCTGCTGTACAGCAAATTGATTCAGTTTTATACATACATACATATATATATATATATATATATATATATATATATATATATATATATACATTCTTTCTTTAAATTCTTTTCCATTATGGTTTATCATAGGATACTAAATATAGTTCCCTGTGCTATACAGTAGGACCTTGTTGTTTATCCCTTCCATATATAATAGCTTTTATATAACCTTAACCTCCCACTCCATCCGCCCCCCATCCCCCCATAGGTGTTGAAGTATCAACTCCACTCCAGAAGGGACCGTGTGTTCTTGAGCCCCAGCCCTGCTCTATGAGCTGTCATTGCCAGGGAGGCCACAAGAAGGACAGGCTTGACAACCGAGTGGGTTGGGGAGAAGGGGAGAAGGGAGCCCAGCGCTTTGGGGCCGGGGGGTTCGTTTCTACCCCCTTGCCAGCACTGGGCCGCCTGTGTGAACTTCACTTGCTTCCCCAATCTTGCAGAGCCTGGGTTTCTCACCTGTGAAGTGGGTGCAATGATCCCTACTTTGTATGGTTGTCAAAAGGGTTTGAGATAATATATACGAAGCAATGGACACAGAGAAGAAGTCAGTAAGTAAAGGTAACTCTGGAAAATGCCACTGACGGTGTACAGAATGGAGGTGGGGCAGGAAAGGAACCTGTGCTAAGCCCAGAACATGGCCCTGTAGCTGTGCCAGGAACCAGCATGTAGCAGGATGAAGACCTGGGTCTCTTCCTCTCACCATGCAGCAGTGCACAAATGGTCTTAGCGCTCCTTGGCAGACGCTGAGCTTACAAATATTAAAGAGGACCATAGCAACAGGTAGTGTTTATTGAGCATATTCTATGTGCCAGCATTGGCACTGCACCAAGCTTTTCCTTGTGTTAACTCGTTAAATCCTTCACACAAACCTGTGAGTAGGTACCCTCATTACTAATCCTATTTTATTCAGGGGAGCATGGCATGAAGAGGTTAGGTAACCTGCCTGAGGTTAAGCTGCTGGTAAAATGAGGGGTTTGTTCTGCAGAGCTCAGGGTCTGCCTGCAGGGAGGAGGGTGGATGTTACCATTCTGTCAGTTTGACGCAAAAGAGAGCTGAGCTTTGTGGAGTTAGAGACTGGCCAAGGGCCCTGGACAGCAAGTGACACTATTGGGGGGGGTTGCTGAACCTCAGGTGGCCTCAAGCTGAGGCCACTGTCCACTGTCAAGTTCACCGTCCTGGACTGCTCACATGATTCTAGATGCATTCGGTGGCTTTAGGTCCCCAACGTCGGTGTCATTGGCTCCCCTGACCACTAGTTTCATCCTCATAGCCCCTCCCCATCAGAGCAGCCCCTAAGGGAGACATCCTGGTGGTTCCAGGGTTGTCCACAAGGGATGTTTCTCTAAGCCAGCAGTGCTCAATGAAGCGTACATTGGAATCACCTGTTCCCAAGATGATGGCGAAATGCTGGCTGGGGGTGAGGGTGGAGGGAGACCATGACTAAGCCTATCTTCCTACCAGCTAGTTGCCAGTTTATCAGTCTGGCAGTCCATCTGGGGTAAGACTGAGTCAGCGAGGCACTTCCCCCAAAAACCTTTAGGAGGCGCTCACTCTCAGGGTCCTGTAAGGCTCACCCTGCTCTCACATGACTTGGAGAGACATTTTGTGCCCGAGATGCCTCTCTTGCCCCATCCTTGTCCATGTCCTGGGACCCACATACAGAAGAACCCATGGAATGACCCCTCCCCCACCAAAATCAGGGGCCTCATATGGGAGTCCATCCTCCAGGATGCCGGGGAGCCCCTGGCAGCCTGTCAGGACCTTGACCCCGGCCAGGGTTTTCAGCAAGGTTCCCAGCAAACACCCACATCCAGTTATTCCCATGGCTGGGATGAAAATTCCACCTGGAAGCAGTTGATAGTAAAAGTGGCCTCACGCCCTCCTGTCAACAGAACCCTTCACATCACAAAGTCCTCAATTGCAAAGCCAGAGACCCACTCACTGATGGGCCTTTGGGAATCATCTCTCCATCCTTCTGCAGAAACATCTGCAATTTCAAAAGTCCACGTCACCAGCCCTCTGACATCATTACAAATCCTTTTCTCAAGTAGGTGGGTTTGAGGTTTTCTTTTTTTCTCTCCAACCTTATTTGTACAAAAGGCATTTCTCATCTGGTTATTCTCCAGCGAGTGACCACAGAGTCTCAGAAAGTTCCTTCCCTTTCTCCTCGAGCTCCACGTGGCAAAGGACGGAATAATTAATCACATGCCCCCCCCCCCCCCCGCAACAAAGCCAGGTCCCAGCCAGCCCTGCAAGAGTCCCCTGCTCGCCTAGAAACAGGGAGACCCACCAGCCTCTAATTGTTGTTATGCAGACGTCTCAATGGGAACAAATTAAAAGGCGCTCGTGCTAATTATTCTTCGAGATAAAACTAATAATAAACTAAGAAAGCTCCTTTAGAAAGGCGACCTTGTGTGAGACTTGCTTTCCCTGTGCAAAGTACGCAGGGAAACAAAAACTCCGTGGTATAAACTGAATGTTATAGTTGGGGAATTCTTGTGACTCAGAAAACACCCTTGCCGTACTTATTTAGCACCCTCTGCATACACCCCAAAGCCTGGTCTGTCCCAGCCCCACTTCCCTCCTTCCCTCTTCCATCTTTGCTCCGTGAGTTCCACTTGACCTTTACTCAGGCTTTGGTTTCTTCTGGGGAGTCCTGGCCTCAGGTCCAAGCTGACCTGCCCACAGTGGCCTCCCACCATTTTGTGGGACACATCTCACCCCCAACAGGGACAAGTCAGTTTAGAATCCAGCAGGTCATTTACACAGAAGTAGTTGGAGTTGTTTCTAAACAGCCTCCTCTCGCTCGTCTGTTTTTCTGTGAAGATCACACAGCCTGAAAGAGTATAAAAACAGAGAGGGACCTTGACCCCGCGGCCTCACGTGAGCCTGGACAACCCTTGCGGCCTGGGCCCGGCCATGGGTTCTGGAAAAGTCCACACCAAGGGAGATAGGGAGGGAGGCCCCTCCCCCAGTTGCATCCTGCCTCCTTCACACTCTTGCTGGGAAAGATTCTGGTCTTCACATTAGATAATTAAGTTACATTGTTGCTTATCAATAATGACAAGTACAGCTAACATTCTCCAAGTGCTTACAATGTATCAGGCACATCCCCTCCATCATCCCTTTTAATCAAAAACCGTTGTGAGATAAATACAGCTCTTAATCCCCAGTTGATTAAAAAAAGGAATATAAAATATTCTGTAATAACCTATATGTGAAAAGAACCTGAAAAAGAAAGGATATATACGTGTAACTGAACCACTTTGCTGTACACCTGAAATTAACACAATATTGTAAGTCAACTATACTCTAATATAAAATAAAAATTAAGTAAAACAATAAATAAAACATAAAATAAAATAAAAATATTACAATTTTGAATAAAAAATAGATTAAAATGTTTAAAAATAAAATAAGTAAAATAGACTAAAAGCCACCCAGGCCATACAGCTTGTAGGAGGCTGAGCCCATGGGAAGCGTGTATTCTCTCTGCTTTACCCAACTTCCATCCTATGGGCAGACTGCCTCCCCACTCTGGGCCTCGCTTTTCTCATCTGTACAGAGTGGCAATGACGATGATGCCACCTTAGAGACTGTCGTGAGGACTGAGTTAGGAGCACCAGAGGGCTGCCTGACCCACGGGCCACTTCGAGTTGATTCTACCGATTGTAAAGCGCTTTTCCTTTCCATCTGATTTGCTTTTTTTCATTAGACACCGTTCTGCTTGATTCTCCTGTTTTCCTCTTTACACACTATGGCAACCCAAATCCCAAAAGTGAACCCTGATCCTGTCATTCATGTGACCGCACGTGGGCATCTAATGCCTCCGTGCTGCTGGCAGTGAATGACTGATGTACGGGGCGAGGCGTGGAGTGTGACAGAAGGAGCCTCGGGCTGATTCGCGGTCTCCACTGGGGTTATGTGCGCCCTTGCACCCTGATCTTCTAGTCCCTGTAAAACTAGGAAGCAGGTGCCTGAGATCTGTCAGCTCTGGTGTTTTAAGGAAGGCATCTGACATCATGCAGGCTGAGAATTTGCCTTGAATTAACCTCACCAATGTTGACATGGGGGATGGGCTCATTCTTCGTTGAGGGGGCCTGTATATCGCAGGATGTGTAGCCGTGACCCAGACCTGCACCTACGAGATGCCAGTAGCACCGGCTCTCCAAGATGTGACAACCAAAACTGTCTGCACACATGGCCCAATGTCTCCCAAGGGCTACAATCACCCTGTTTGAGAAACACTGCTCCAGGGAACCCTTAGGAACCAGTGCACTATGGTCAATTCCCATTTATTTATGGGCCAAGGAAATAAAAAGATGTAACGAGTTGACCCTCTGCTACATGTTTTTACTCCTACACCTAGTTTGAACCCTGGTCCCACCTCAGCCCCCTCGTGCTGGTCCAAGCCGTCCACAGAAACTAACAGTCCATGAGCAGGGAGCTTGAAAGCAGGGCAGTCAGTCATATACCCCATAACTAAGAGCAGAAACTAAAAGCGTCCATGATTCCAGTCTGCTGAGGGCAAACCAGAAAGAACTGATACACTGGGATTACTTTCTAGAGTAAGCCAAGCCTGTTAACTCAATTTTCAATAATTTTTCTACTGAAAAACTAGGGCAAGGGAGAGAAAATTAGGTACTCCTAGAACAATGCATCCAGGTTGCTTTGGTTAACGTACACTATGATTAAATTCAGAAGACAGGGCTTCCCTGGTGGCACAGTGGTTGAGAGTCCACCTGCCGATACAGGGGACATGGGTTCGTGCCCTGGTCCGGGAAGATCCCACGTGCCGCGGAGCGGCTGGGCCCGTGAGCCATGGCTGCTGAGTCTGTGCGTCCGGAGCCTGTGCTCCGCAATGGGAGAGGCCACAACAGTGAGAGGCCCGCGTACCGCAAAAAAAAAAAAAAAATTCAGAAGACAGAAGTCAGCTGATAGGAAGTGATGAGAAAGCACTGTTGGAATGTCAAGTTTTATTGAACAAGCACTCTTATGAAGCATTTTCCATGGGCTGGGCCCTGTTGCAAGTGTCTTACAAATAGAACTCATGTCATCATTGTCACATAGACAGTGGGGACAATTAGCCTCCTCATTTTACACGAGTGGCTAAGGCCCAGAGTGGCCCAGAGATTTGTCCAAGGTTACACAGCTGGGAAGTGGCAGGGCTGAATTACACTCCAGTCTGGATTTGGCTCTTCAGCACTTAACCACTAAACTATGCATATTCCCAAGAGATGGTCTTCTAGAGAGGGTGTAGCCTGGACACTCATGTCCTCTGAAATAAATTCAAAATGAGTGATCTGAGTCTCTAATTACAGGCATCATGGGAAGTAGGACTATGATTTGATGATGAAAGAGCCCTTAACTATTCTAAAACTGTATTTGAAATGCATGGTACTGTCAGTCTGAATCCTTCCAGTGCCTGGTTTTGAATAACTTGTTTTCCTTCCCTTTTTGTAAAGGGATTGTTAGCATGTCTTTGAAGAGGTTCTTGAAATCTAGAAAAGAGGTAATCAAAAAGACCAGCTAATGATCGATCCAAGGATCACTGAAGATTTGGTCAAAAGTTTCAAAAATCCCAAAGCACATTCAGTTTCACTTTTCTACATGCTATTTTCAAATCTCCTCTGGGAGTATATTTCTCCATGCTCCTTTGCACAATTTCCACCACTCTCATAATTTCTGGTAACAGGGTCACAGGAACCACCTAACTGGGCTGTTGATAAATGGAGGGAAGTCATTGTGCATGTCACAAGTGCTGGGACATGTGTCCACAAGGGGTGCTGGGGTACAAGAACAGGCCTCCCCACATCTCCACACAGACGTGGATGGACACGATGTATGTCTGCTCCCTGAAGCAGTGGGGTTACCACAGTGATGCGCTGATGACCAAGTTTTCTAGGATACCCACTGGGAGCTCATGCAAAAGGCCATGTTCTAGTTATGACTCATTTGTTCAGTCCATATATCTACTGTAGCACTTACCAAAATATAATGCAAAGTTTTCTGTTTATAAATGTATTCTCCCAGAGACTCTGAATTCTTTGAGAGATAAGCTCTTCTCATTTTTCTCTTTATTCACAACACATGGAAGTGTGGGGGCACTCAACAAATGTTGGATGGATGAATGGATGGATAGATAGATGGATAAATGAATGGACTGATGGATGGATGGATGGATGGATAGATAGATGGATAAATGAATAGATGGATGGATGGATGGATAAATAGATGGATAAATGAATGAATTGATGGATAGATAGATGGATAAATGAATGGATGGATGGATGCATAGATGGATAAATGGATGGTTGGACGGATGGATGGATGGATGGATGGATGGATGGATGGATGGATGGATAGATGGATAAATGGATGGATGGATGGATGGATGAATGGATGGATAGATGGATAAATGGATGGATGGATGGATAGATAGATAGATAAATGAATGTATGTATGGATGGATGTATTGATGGATAGATGGATGGATGGATGGATGAATGGATGGATAGATGGATGGATGGATGGATGGATGAATGGATGGATGGATGGATGGATGGATGGATGGATGGATGGATGAATGGATGGATGGATGGATGGATGGATGGATGGATGGATGAATGGATGGATGAATAGGTGGATAGACAGGTGAATAGATAGAAGGATGAAGATCCATCAGCCTTGTACTTACTGCTGAGGTGTAGAAACCCCAGTGGGTATGAGCAGAAGAGTCCACAGTAGTGTCTCCACCCACACAGCCACAACAGGGAGCAAGTAATTGGACCTCCAACCAGACTTGGTTCCCCTTAAGACTTGTGATCAGCTAAGAATAGGAAAGAGTGTGTGGAGATATTGGAGCAAAGAAGAGCAGGTGGCAGGGGCTGGTTCCACTTCTGTCCAAAGGGTGAGGAGCTAGAAATCCTGTGCGTGTTCCTTGTGGAAGGTTAGACAAGTGCAAGAAGAAGCATGAGAAACACTACAGAGTCAAGGGGATTCTTTCTGTTCCTGAGTTGATTGGTTTGTGCATTAAATAGAATACCTAGGTGGAAAGATAAATGTCTATGACCAAGAGAGTCATAATCACAGGACTGACAATGAGGCCCAGTCCATTTCCCATTAGGTTACCTCTATGATACCAAACAAAGGCCAGAAAGGATGTTCTGTATTCCTCTGTTATCTGCTCAAAGAGACCTTTTTTTAATGGGAGAACTTAACCATGTTTTTCTCTGTTCAAAAGACGAAGTTAGTGGAAAACCAGAAAGGGTTTGGTGAATAACTTACAGTAGATTTGACATGGAGTTCTAGGTCTTACCTATCTTGGTGAAGTTGGGGAGCTGAGTGTGCACATTTCCTGTCCTGCTGGACCTCAAGCCCATTGTGCCTGGCACTCCTTCTCTATATCCCTCAATTTAGGGGAGAATTTTCTTCAGGGAATTGTTGGGCATGTGACGTTGTATTGTGTGTTTTCCCCTTCCATTCCAAGACCTTTGGCACCTGTTGAATAACTGTAGGGTCTGGTGCTCCAAATCACCCCTGACCATTCTCCAAAAGTCCCTCTGCACTTAAATCCCCT
The DNA here is from genome assembly GCF_011762595.2 of Tursiops truncatus. Taxonomy (NCBI): domain Eukaryota; kingdom Metazoa; phylum Chordata; class Mammalia; order Artiodactyla; family Delphinidae; genus Tursiops; species Tursiops truncatus. The sequence goes on along the minus strand of NC_047037.1, from coordinate 134,029,971 downwards.
TTAGCCAAGCCTGGACTTCGGTCACGTGGAAACACTCAGCTTTGTCCATAGCCATGTCCACATATGAGAGGAATTTCGTGAAGGTTGGACCTCATTCTTTGCTCCATTGAAGAATGTTCCTTAGTGGATCTTTTGTCCAAATAAATGCCTTCTTATCTTTGTAATTGTCATACTTTTCCTTAAGATTTGGCCTCCTGGTTCCTTCCTCATGGGTCTGTTTGTTCAGACTCCTTTCTTTTATTTAGATCATATACAGGGAAATTCTTGCCAGAGCAGTCCTTTCTCATTACTTTGCCCACTTTTTTCTCCATGCCTATCACCTTCAGATATCTCAGATCAGTGGTTCTTTGATTTATTTATTTATTTATTTTGCAGTACACGGGCCTCTCACTGTTGTGGCCTCTCCCATTGCGGAGCACAGGCTCCGGACGCGCAGGTCCAGTGGCCACGGCTCACAGGCCCAGCCGCTCCGCTGCATGTGGGATCTTCCCAGACCGGGTCACGACCCCGTGTCCCCTGCATCGGCAGGCAGACTCTCAACCACTGCGCCACCAGGGAAGCCCAGATCAGTGGTTCTTAACTGGAGAGAGAGGGTAAGAGGTGGGAGAGGTGTAGTTTTGTCCCCAGGGCACATTTGGTAATGTATAGCGACATTTCTAGTGGTCACAGCTGGTGGAGAGTAGGAGAGGTGTATTGGCATCTAGGGGGTAGAGACCAGAGAAGCTACTGAACATCCTACAAGGCACAGGACACTCCCCCCACCAGCAAAGAATTATCAGTTCCCCAAATTGAATAGTGACAAGGTTGGGAAATCCAACCACCAGAATGATGCTTGTAGAGACGTATTTCGGCCCTTTTTTCCCTCTTGGTGTTTTACTTTCTATAAAGTGCAACCCTCATTGCCTCCCAAAATTGGGAAAACAATTGTGCATGTCTTCAGAGCAAGTACCTGTCAAAGGGTAAAGGGGGAACCTGAAAGGTCTTAGAAATTACGATGGTAGCTGTCACAAGGATCTCCAAGGCCTTTCATGATCCAGTGTCTATTGTAGGCACCTTAATATTATAAAAGGGGATCCTAATCTCTGTATTATGTGGAGGAGGGAGCTATCACCTTAAACAGATGGTCTGAAGACTATCGTAAGACCTTTGAGCATCAGAGGAAAAGGAAGAAGACAGAAGAGAATCGAGTATGAAAAGTCAAGGCTGGAGGAAGCATTGAGAGACCCCAGATCAGAGGCTGGAAAGAGAAGGCAAGGTGAAGGGGTCCTTGGAGCAGAGCTGGGGGCACCACCAGGCTGAGGGTGACCAGATGGCCGACAGAGCTATGCCTGAAGCCCAAGAAGGAAGGTGTTCCTAGAGAGGCTGAAAGATTCCCTTAAGAGAGAACCTAAGGACTGGAGCACAGCAGCAGGGTAGGACAGGAAGAGCAGGGGGACTGAGGCTGAGATGATAGTAAAGTGTGGGAAGCAAAGAAGAACCTAGAACATGAGGAGACATTCATCCAGGAAATACACCTGGGCTAAGGGGCAGGGAACTATGGGTTACTAGCAGCTGCTGGGAGCCAGGATCTCTCAGCAGTCTCCGAAAGTTATTGCACTGACCCACTCAATGCCTTGTGACCTAGTATTGTTAGGCTGACTTTGAAGATGAAAACATAGAGGCTCAGGGTTTAGATAAGAAAAACCAGAAGAGTGAAGCTTAGAAACGTTAAGAAAGAACAAGGTTGCATGATCAACAACCCCAGCCATGTCGGGATTAAAGCAGAGGTACGTTGGGAGTTCCCTGGTGGTCTAGTGGTTCGGATTCGGTGCTTTCGCTGCCATGGCCCAGGTTCGATCCCTGGTCAGGGAACCGAGATCTCCCAAGCCATTCGGCGTGGCCAAAAAACCAAAAAAAAAAAACCAAACAAAAAAAGAGGTGTGTTTATAGCTTTCCAGTAAATCATTAAAGTACTACCATTCATCTAATCTGCCTAGCTATATGTCATACCCCGAAATTTCTTCCAGTCTGAGCTTGGAGTTGGGCAATTGAGCTGACCACTAGCTGGGCAAAAAGGAAAGAGGGAGGCCAGCCAGAGCAAGAGACAGTGGGCCACCCAAGAAATCTACCACTGGGGAATAGGAGTGAAAAGCAAACACCCTCCCTTCGGTTCCTTTATTTAATAATCTAAATTTCATGTAGAATGAAAACTATATTTAACAAAAAGAAATTCCTTCCCCAATTCATAGAGCAGACAGATGAGTGAGGGTCCACACTCCCTTTTTCTCACTTTCTCTGTGTCTTTTGTGACCTTATAACCAGATTATCAGCTCTCTCACCACCACCCCCATTTCCCTTCCCAGCTTCTTCTGATCCTAGAACCTAGTGTACCAGGTTCATCACACACTGTAAAACGTGTCAGTAATGACCCATCGGTAAATTTACTGAACAGTTGATGTGTGTGTGATACCGTGTTAAAAAATGTTCTGGAATACAAAGATCATACGGCATTAAATGTCTCTCCAGAAGCTGACTGTCTAGTTAGAGAGGCCAAGCAAAGCGTCAGAAATAGGCAGTGAACAAAATGAGAACTGAATAGCACAGCCCTAATACAAGAGCCATCACAGGGCAGGAAAATAACTGATTGCTAAATGAGGAACCGTGATCTGAGCAGGGCTCGGAGAGAAAGAAGTCATTTTATACGGGGCTGGGAAGACGCAGGAGATGAAACGAAAGAGGCAGCCAGTCAGACGGGGTCAGGGCGTGCTCATGGGCCACGCAGAGGCCACTTCAGCTCACTGGTGAACAGTGAAACTGAAGGCAGATCTCTGAATGCTGCAGCAAGAACGCTGGACTTGAACTTGCAGACCAGGCAGTAAGTCAGAATCCTGTGGCGTGTCTGTTAAAATGCACATTCCTGGATCCCATCCTGGATGCCTTGAGAGACACAAGGCCCAAGAGCCCAAGAGTCTGCATTTTAACCACCCTGTAATTTTACTTGTACTCTGAGAAACACGCGGTAACAGGAAGCCCATGACTGGTTTTGATAAAGTCAAGATGGAATCTTCGTGAAATTTCAGGGTTTAGCAAAATTTAGCCGAAAATTTTGACAGCACCGCCTCGGGCAGGATCTACACGTACTAGATTGCAAGTACTCTCTTGCAATCTTATTCGCGTACTATGGATTTCCTAGTCTAGCCTCTCAGGTAGTACTTAGTGCTAATTAAACGTGACTCAAAAACATATACTTTAAAGTGCATGCCACAAGATCCTAAAGGTAGTCTGAGATCCAGTTGGGTCTGGAATACTCAAATATGGGCTCCAAATTCCGTACCACTACACAAAACTAGACAGCTTCTGAGAAATGTGGACATTCATTGAATGCCAGCTGTGAGATGCAAATGTTTTCCTCAGTAGGAAAGGCCCTGACTAGGTTGGGTTTTGGGGGATGTGTTTTTCCGTCCCAGCCATCCCCCAACCATCTCTTGGCTCAGAACCTAATCTAGACTCTCCTGAATCCCTGAAGGTGTTGCCAATTAGGATTTAAGAAATCTCTTGGCTTTTTCAAACTTCCCTTCCCTCTGGAGCACAAAGGAAGATGCTTCTCTATTAGCAAGGTGGCTGGTGTTCACTCCGAGCCACGGGAATAAATAAATACAGCTGGGCTGAAATACTTGAACGTCCTGCATTAGGATTCGTTCTAATGTGGAAGCCTCTGTATGTGGCTTGTAGCCTGTACAGAGACTGGCGGCAAGACATTTATGGAGAGGGATTGGACAGGAATCCCCCAATGCCTTTGCCATTCAAAGTGTGGCTTTGGATCAGCAACAGCAGCATCGCTGGGAACCGTGTAGAAGTGCAGAATCTCAGGCAGCGTCCCAGACCCGCGGAATCAGAGTCTGCATGTTCGCAAGAGCTGCAGGTGATTTCCGTGCACATTAAAGTTGGAGAAGGCACTGTCCTGTATCTCCAGCCTTTCCCATGATTTGAGCCTCTCTGCCTCAGGATGCTTGCAGAGATGGGACAGTGGAATCAGTTGCAGAAAAGGGGGTGGGGACATGGAGGGGGACGGCAAGTTTCACTCCCTCCTGCCTCCTCGCCCTTGTTAATGTTTTCCCAGCGGCTGCACCTGCAGTGTTGTCGCTTCTCTGGGAAGCCTCTTGAAACAGAGCCCCGTGGCCTTGCCTCTAGGGTGGGGCTGCACTACCTCTTTTCTCTCAAAGACTGGGATGCTGACAGCCTCAGATGGAGGCATCCTGTTTGTCGAAAAATAAACCGGCAGTTAAAGCAGGGTTGCGAGAGCGAGAAAACCACAGGCCTGCGTGCCTCTGATAACGCGCGGGCGGGCAGCTTTTGCAGAAGTTCCGTCGCTGCAGCGCGCGGAGCACCAGGGCCCGCGCCACCGCCGCCTTTCCTGTCTCGGCCTCTCGCGTCCTCGCCGTTTCTGGCTGTTGCCTCTGCCCTGCTCTTTCAGTTACTTCACCCATTGTTTTTTTCTAGAGGATCCCCTCGCTACTCCCTGAGGAGGGATGAAGGGACTACTCCCCTGGCGGATAGGCGGGCAGATCCCTGACAGGCCTGAAATTTACAAGCTGTCACGAAACTGACAGTTTAGGAGAGACTGAAGTTTCTCTCTCCCCTGCAGTATGTAATGCTTTGACCTGGCTTTAAAAAAGAAAGACAAAGAAAAAGCAATCCAGATGGGACCTGTAAGACCAAAATCTCGTGTAAAAGGAACTCCCAAGTCCAATATCCACATTGTTTTCTTTCTTGGAGTAAAGCTGACCTGGCCTGATTCCCTGCGGTGAATAACTAATTACCAATCTTCCCCTTTTGGGGGATATTAAAAGCTCTTTCCCCATTCGCCTGTTATCAGATAAGCAAAGCAGATGAGAGGTCGGTGGGTAACCACAGGTACAACCACAGGATTCGCTGGAAACCAAAGGACTTGACCCTCCAAGGCAAAGTGTGTAATTGAGAATTAACCTGAAAATAGGTTCGCACAAGTCGTAAAACTCACTGTTCTCAAGTCAGGAACGCAGACTTCTCTGAGTGTAAAAAGAACAACCCCCCTCCTGCCCCGCCACAAACACACAAAAGAACGTCACCAGTCACAGAAAATGGCTCCTACTGGGGCCGACTGAAGACACAGCAGACCACCGTGCTTCCAGGGGTCGGGATAATTGCTGGGGCCGCTGGCTCCCCTGACTAAGGCTCTTGTCCTGAAGTTTCAAATTTGCTTCTGTTATTTTTCTTTGCCCAAAAAAGCAGGCTAGAAACAGACCACACACATTCATTAATGTTTCTGTGTACATGATGAATAACTATGCTCGGTGAATAAGAACACACCTATTTTTAAGGATTTCCAGAGAACCCTGTCATTTTTCCGTTCCTCCCCCAGAAACTTCTGCAGATTTGCTAACTCTTCTGTTGAGCAATTCTCCAGGGGAAATCACTCCTCACACCTCTAATTAAGGAACTCCTGTTCCCATTTCTATGACCTTTTGTTCTTTTATCTCATGTATGGCCTCATGTTCTATTGTCATGTTCTCCTGGTTGGAGTTCTTTGGTTTGATGCAAGTAAATAAAGAGACCCACATATTTTGGCTAATCTAGGTACAGACTCTAACAAGGAAAAAGTCAACTGTATAATGAGATAAAGGAGTGAAAACTCAAGGCAAAGGATGGCTGATTCTTAGGGACAGAGGAGGGGATGAGATGGGCTGACATGAGCCGGGTAGGATTGGTGACGTACACAGTCTAATGGGGAACGTTGGCTGTCTCCTGAGACTGACCTAGGGCACCGGGGGCGCTGGGGGTGAGGGGTATGCTGCTGCTCTGGTGCTGAAAGGCCAATGGAGAGCTCTGAATGCACTTAAGAAGGAACTTTGTTTTGCGGGCCATGGCCCAAATTGATGCGTGATTATTTTTGTTATATACTTTGCAGACCCCAATGAAAGGTCCTAAGTGGACTTCCTTCTCATTTAAAAATGATCATAAACAAATGAATACAAAGATTGTGGATAGAAAATAATAGACCTGATTTTAACTATACAGTCTGGAATTTACACATCTATAACTGCAGTGTCCTTCAAAGTAGTCCCCTGGGGAAAATCCGCCATCATTCCAACAGCTGCATTATTATTTTAAGCCTTTTGGGAGCTGCTGTGTTAAAATGACTTTCAGGGCAGCTTATTGGTTAAACAAGTAAAACAATCTCCTGACTTTTACATCCACCTCATTTTTGACCCGGACAAGCATCACCAGTCTTTGTTAGCTACCTTATTTATCACTTGTCTCCACCTTAAATGGCTTCTGGCTATCCCTAAAATTCAAATCCGTTGCTCATGTTCCAGGCATTGTGGTTATTCCAGAGAATATGCTCCATCCTATGAATGCTGTTATGAAAAAGGAATTCTAGCTGGATGCTCAGAATTTCAGCATCACCAAAATATAATGTAAAGTTGCAAGGTATCTAGGTTGAAAAAGGAAATATTATCAGCCTACAACCTCTTATATAGGGTCTAAAAAGTCAGCTTCAACTTACAGCCACAGCTGGTTAAAAAGAAAACAAAAAGTAGCCAGCCTGATGCACTAATGTCATGATGTAGGACTTTTAGCCTTAAATTACTTGCACTGGATAGGAACTTTACTGTATAACTGATCCTCACTATTTAAAAAGTTAAAAGAATAAGGTGCAGAAATTGAAATTCTGTAAAGTCTTTTGGGGAATGCTAAGAGATCAGCTATTATGCAAGACATGCTCTAATTATTAATAGCAGGCTGATAAATACATTGTGCTGTATCAGGGTATTGGTTTGCCTGCTGTAACAGAGAGACTCCAAATTATTTGGGCTTCAACAAAATAGAAGTGTGCTTCTCTCCATTGTAGAAGTTTGGGTAGGTTGGTATGGGATCTTCATAATCACAAGGAACCAGGTCTCTTCCCCTCTAAAACCTGGTTCTTAACTCATGGCTCAAAATAGCTGCTCTACCCCCCAACATCACATCCACATCCCAACCAGCAGAAAGGGAGAATACGGAAGGAAAAGATCTATTCTTTCCCTTTAAGACCAGGCTCTGAAATTTGGCATAACACACCTGCTCACAATCCATTGTCTAAACAAACACCTAGGGGTCACCTAGCTGTAAGGGAAGCTGGGAAATGTAGTCTTTTGCTGTGCAACCATGTGCCAAGCTAAATATATATATTTATATCTATTCATATTTAATATATTAGCATATATTTATATTTAATACAATATGTAAAACATATACATTTAATATAAATATATGATATAATATGCAATAATTTAATATAATATAATTAAATGTTTAATTTAGTATATAATTATATTACTATATTACTACATAAAATATAATATAATTATATTAATTGTAATAATATAATAGAAATAGTTTAAAGTATAGATTATAAATATATTAACATACTATATTTTTCTGATCATTATAATAATATAATATATCTTAACATATTAAAATAATAATATAATACCTATCAACATCTACTATATAGCCATGCAGTTAATATATTTATATTTTAGATTTTATCTATATATTATCTATATGTACAAAAGAAACAGTCTGACATACAGGAGCTTCCAGCATCCACAGATGCTCCCCCTATTTCTCTCTCCATCATTCTTAGTCGTACACACCTGCGGTCCCCAGCAGTCACCCTGCGGACTATGCAATGCTGGGCTGATTCCTGAGCACCACTCCCCTACCTTTTCCCCACCCTCAGGCTTCTGTCCCATTTATACCCAGATACATTTGCACATGTATGGGAGCACCCAGGAGAGAAAGCAGGGCTGCTCAGCTGGGGCACAAAGGCCAGGGAAGGCCTGTCTGGCCCACAGGCCCCTCGGCCTCTCTGTGGGAAGGGGAGCCGGTCATTTGCAGCCCTCCCTGCTTGCCTTGTAAAGGGCTGCTTCAGCCCAATCTGCCGCCAAACTGGGAGGGAGAGAGAATCACAGAAGGAGAAGGGAAAACTTTGTGGCCTCTTCTTCCCACAGCAAGGAAAGATGGGTTTCAAACATGTCATGCCTGACTCATCTCACAAGAGTCGCTTGCAAATTTTCAGGAATTTTGCATGCTGGTAGTTAAATACAGCCATCATTCAAAATGAAATTATATAAAGTTGGAGTTCAACAAATTATTTTACAACACATGTTATAAATACTCGAAACCCACCACTGTCAGATTATTTTACCACAGTTTACAATGATCAGGTCATTTACGCCAGTTGTCTCTAAACAGTGAAAACACTCTATCGTGGATGGCTGCTGCAGTGTGGGAAGGGTACCGATGGGTAATCGCTGAAATCTGCAAATGCCCCAACAGACATTTTGTCCTGGAGAGCTGGTTGTGAAATTCTCCCCAGGACCCGCTGGTTTAGGGCTGGGAAAGAGCTGCAGGCTCTCCTTCAACATCAGATGCATTTCAGGCCATCCCGGTGGGTCTGAGAGGACCACGGGCTCCATCAAAAGCAAGGCCAAGAAGGAATCTCTTTGTCCCCCCGACCCTAACTCTTGCCCCTTTTGATTGTACCCACCCCGTATAGACGCTTCCACTCTGCTTATCCTGTTCAAAGACAAGCCACACTCCTGTCTTCAGTGCTGTCTGCAAACCACAGGACCACCGAGCAGCTCCCTCTGGAAAGTTGCTCTTACCCACATGCCATCTCAGCTACCCATGAACCTGTGCCCAATCCAGATTAGACAATGATGATCCCTCAGCAAACTGCTTTTTATACGTAGGTTGATGGGGTCAAAAGATAAAAATATGCATTTCTCACTGATTCTATGTTAGGGAATTTTTCACCTGCTCCTGGAGCTCTTGCCATCTTCGTACATGGCAACTCCCGCCCTCTTGAAACATGGAGATAATAGCTCTGACCTTCCTTTTCCCTCCGTCCCCCTCCCCCTGTGGGAGGAGAGACACATCCGATGGGAGCCATTGGGACCAGCCTGCCTGGAATGGGTACATATCCTTCGGCTCCCATCTCCTGGGATGATGCCCCAGGCGGGCCGGCCTTCCAGATTTCCTGCTCCTTACCCAACTACATCAGATCTCAGGGCTCAGCAGAGGTTAGGAATTCAGGCCCTTGTGGCTGGCTTCGTGGGTCCTTAGGGGTGCTTTCCCATGGTCCACACTCGGTGGAGACTGCAGGAAACCCCAGTTGGACTCCTGGACTCAGAACTAAGCCCCATCCTCCAACCCATCTCTACAAGCGAAATGTTGACATCTTATGTTTCCATTTGATTTTAGGGTCTATTTCTCAGTTGCTTCAGAGTTTGAAGTGGGGAGGGCAGTAGTGTTTGAGTTGGCATATTTCTATCATGTATATATTCACAAATACACAGAATGTCTATAGTGCCCCATATAGTGGCTATGTTTCGAGTTTCTGTGATTGTCGCTTATCTCACAAATAGCAAACAAACAAAATTTCCCTAATAGAGAAAAAAATATCACTGCCTAGAAGGTTAGGACCATCTCATTTATTTAGTTAGCTACTTAGTTCACAAACACTTACATGCCAGGCATTGTTCTAATGTTTGCAAATGGTAACTCATGTCATCCTCAAAGTGGTCCCCTCTGGGGCTTCCCTGGTGGCGCAGTGGTTGAGAGTCCGCCTGCCAATGAAGGAGACACGGGTTGGTGCCCTGGTCCGGGAGGATCCCACATGCCATGGAGCGGCTAGGCCCATGAGCCATGGCTGCTGAGCCTGTGCGTCCGGAGCCTGTGCTCCGCAACGGGAGAGGCCACAACAGTGAGAGGCCTGCATAACGCAAAAAAAAAAAAAAAAAAAAAAGGCAGTCCCCTCACATGGTAGATACTGTTGTTAACCCCATTTTACAGATGAGGAAACTGAGGCACAAATTGGTGCCCAGGGTCTCGAGTTCCAACTCAGGCTGTTTCCTGGGTCCAATTCCACCTTGCCTAAGTGTCGCCCAAAACCCAAGGACAAGGTACTCACGGGGCTCTGCCAAGCACGGGCTTTTCTCTCTTGAGAAAAGCCACATATGTCCCCAGCTCCCCCCGTGGTCAGTTCCCAGGTGCTGCTGCCAGCCAGCATGGAGATAAGCTGGGAATAATGTGAGGCCTCAAGGTCCTCTGGGCACCTCATTCCCCACCTCCATCCAGACCTAATGAAGCTTTCTGATGAGTCACAGATAGGCTAGAGCCCCTTCTTATGGGGAAGAAATAATGGCCTTCCCATCACCCTTCTCAAAGGCCACCAACAGAAACTCAGGTCAGAACCTTCTGTGAGACACCTGGAAGCAAATCCTCTTTTAAAAGTTGTAGAATACACTACTATATATAAAATAGATAATAAAGACCTACTGCATAGCACAGGGACCTCTACTCAATACTCTGTAATATACACACTACTATATATAAAATAGATAATAAAGACTTACTGCATAGCACAGGGACCTCTACTCAATACTCTGTAATGACCTATATGGGAAAAGAATCTAAAAAAAGAGTGTATATATGTATATGTATATTAGATTCACTTTGCTGTACGGCAGAAAGTAACACAACATCGTAAATCAGCTATACTCCAATAAAATTTTTTAAAAAAGAAAAGTAGGGCTTCCCTGGTGGTGCAGTGGTTGAGAGTCCGCCTGCCGATGCAGGGGACACGGGTTCGTGCCCCGGTCCGGGAGGATCCCACATGCCACGGAGCGGCTGGGCCCGTGAGCCATGGCCGCTAAGCCTGCGCGTCCGGAGCCTGTGCTCCGCAACGGGAGAGGCCACAACAGTGAGAGGCCCATGTACCGCAAAAAAAAAAAGTAAAAGTTGTAGATTAATTATATTTCTGTCACTTACTTTTTAAAACCAAGATTTCTACCTATACCTCAGCCTAGCCCCCAGAGAATTAGTCCTGACTTAATTCTAAAACAGAGATGGAACATGGGGTAAGAGGAAGAGGTCTGTGCAGGTGACATTGGCAGCTTCCTCTCCCCCATCCGCAAGATGACAGTGAGACTGGACTTCCCTGGTGACCCAGTGGTTAAGAATCCGCTTGCCAATGCAGGCGACACGGGCTCGAGCCCTGGTCCGGGAAGATCCCACATGTCGCGGAGCAACTAAGCCCGTGCGCCACAACTACTGAGCCTGCGCTCTAGAGCCCGCAAGCCACAACTACTGAGCCTGCGTGCCACAGCTACTGAATCCCGCACACCTAGAGCCCGTGCTCCACAACAAGAGAAGCCACCGCAATGAGAAGCCTGCGTACTGCAAAGAAGAGCTCGCCGCAACTAGAGAAAAGCCCACGCACAGCAACAAAGACCCAACACAGCCAAAAGAAAAAGATGACAGTGAGACTAAGAAAGCCTCCAGGACCAAGCGCCTGCTTTTTTCTGGGGGACTTGGATATTCTTTTGCATAACCGAACCCATTCAGGTCTCATTGCCTTTAACTTTCTTCTCCCAGTTCTGACCTCTGCCAAGAACCTGTCAAAGCCCCTCAGGATCATCCCTCAGAAATCAGGATACAGTCAACCTTTGTTTAGCGGCCACTTTCTAAGTGAGGGCAAACCACCGGCGATGGAAACAACCTAAGTGTCCAGCATCGGATGAATGGATAAAGAAGATGTGGCACATATATATACAATGGAATATTCCTCAGCCATAAAAAGAAACGAAACTGAACTATTTGTAATGAGGTAGATAGACCTAGAGTCTGTCATACAGAGTGAAGTAAGTCAGAAAGAGAAAGACAAATACCGTATGCTAACACATGTATATGGAATTTAAGAAAAAATAAATGTCATGAAGAACCTAGGGGTAAGACAGGAATAAAGACACAGACCTACTGGAGAATGGACTTGAGGAGATGGGAAGGGGGAAGGGTGAGCTGTGACAAATGAGAGAGTGGCATGGACATATATACACTACCAAACGTAAAATAGCTAGCTAGTGGGAAGCAGCCACATAGCACAGGGAGATCAGCTATGTGGTTTTTGACCACCTAGAGGGGTGGGATAGGGAGGGTGGGAGGGAGGGAGACTCAAGAGAGAAGAGATATGGGGACATATGTATATGTATAGCTGATTCACTTTGTTATAAAGCAGAAACTAACACACCAATGTAAAGCAATTATACTCCAATAAAGATGTAAAAAAAAAATTTTAAAAATAAATAAATAAATGAGGGCAAACCAAACCCAACCACTAAATCACCGTGCTTTCTACCGGCCACCACTGCAGCCCAGGATCCGTGTGTGCTGGTAAATAGATGACTTTGTGATGACACATGCACCATCCTGTGTGTTTCCAGGCTGTCTGGAGAATAAGGTCTAGGAGAAAATGACAAAAACTTTCTACAGAGAGCTTGAAATAGAAATCAGACTATTTCTATTTCAAAACCACTTATAAATTTTAAGGATTTAGGGAATAATACTCTTTCAGTTCTTTCTTTGCTATATATACAGTATTGAATCGTTTGGGGGGAAGGGCATGACTTGTTTTGATGTTTTCCATGTCTGAAAAATCTAAAGTTGGGAAACCCTAGGCATTTTGTATGCCTGAGACTGTGCAAATGGCCCATTATCTGCTTACAGTGCCCTGCTTTGCCATGAAAATGACATCTTGCTGATAAGCTGCCCTCTGCTAGAATACTCTGGGTGTAAGAGAAAGTTGGTGCTGTGTGCCAGCCAAGCAGTAAATGGGTTTCCCAGTGAGTCCATGTGCAAAAGGCAATATTAACTGTCCCTTTGTTCTGGCGATGGTCTTGGCTTCTGTAGGTTTGAGTTTATGATTAACCAGGCAAGAGGCTGGCTTGGCGAACTGTCAATCCGGTTCCCTGGATGGTGGCTGAGAATAGCATCTTACTCATTTTTCTAGGGCAAGGACTCTGTCATGTGATCCCGTATGACCTGGGATTTCAAGGAACTTCACCTCATTTACTTACTTTGATTCCAGAACGTTTTACCCAAGTATAGGTAATCTCAATATTTTTCCAAAGAACTTATTTTTCCAAAGGACTTTTAAAAACACATGCTAAATCATTTTTATTTCCTAAGCGTTAGTACTTTATATTGATTTGTGGCTGACTTGCTCTGCACATGGACAGTAGTATACCAGGCCTCTTGTAAACACAAAAGAGGCCTATGTAGCTTCTGCCCCCAGCAATTACATAATCGTTGGGTACAAAAGACACGTGCGCGTGGAATAGCTGGGTGGGTGGCGTCCTAAAACTGTATGAGATTGAGCGATACCTGCAGTCGTGCAATGGCAGTTCAAAGAACTGGCAGGTCACAGTGTGGCTGGAACCATTACAGAGGCCTCAGGCCAAGTCAGGATTTAAATATTAAGAGGAGAACAGGGAAGAGTTATCCAGGAAAGGGGAACAGCATATGCAAGGCAGGAAGTGCTGCCACATGGTTGAGTACGATGAGCCTATCACTTTTACTAAACGGAGTGTAGTGCAGGAAGGTCATGTCGGGTTGGTGGAACCAGTGTAAGTTAGTCCAGGCCAGTCTAAACCAGGTGGTAGGACTTCATCCCCAAGGCAGTAGGGAGCTATGGAAACTTTTGAGCTGAGGGGGTGCAGGTGAAATGATTCCCTGCTCTCCTCCAAATCCAAAATCAAATCAAGCTGCTTTTTTTTTAATTTATTTTTTTAATTGAAGTAGAGTTGCCTTACAATGTTTCAGGTGTACAGCAAAGTGGTTCAGTTAGACATATATAATATATATATATTCTTTTCCAGATTCTTTTCCATTATAGGTTATCACAAGATATTGAATATAGTTCCCTGGGCTATAAAGTAGGTCCCTATAGTTTATCTATTTTTTTAAATTATTATTTTACATTGACTATAGATGAGTTACAATGTTGTGTTAGTTTCAGGTGCACAGCAAAGTAACTCAGTTATACCTATTCAGATATCTATTCTTTTAAGCTGTCTTTATTCAAACAAGAAAAGTTAGCTAAGGGTCCTTGGAGAGCCAGCCCTGGGCTAAGTCCTAGGGCCCCAGAAAGAGTAAGGTAAGTCCCTGTCCCTGACAGGCTCCTGGTCTCATGTGGGTTCACTATGGGTAGTTGAACAGGTTGGGCACTGCACAAGGCAACCAGCTGAGGGGACAGTGAAGGCTGAAATCCAGCCTGGGCTCCACTGGCTGATCAAGAATCACTGTGTGGGGTGTGACTGCCCAGAAGGAGAGGTGCCTTCTTCAAACAAAGGGATCATCTGCTCACCAAGCCACACACCCAGGGACCTGCATATGTCTAGAGTACCTTTATCTAGTCCCCAAATTGACTAGTAACCTGAACGGTATCAGATGACCCTAATAATCAAATTACTCATGGACAATTCCACTACTCAACTTCCATTCTTTATTTGAAGAATTTAGTTCTCTCTCTGGAAGGGTTGCTGGTCATTGGTATCCGGAATGAGGGCTCACAGATCCCTTCCTGAAAGCTGGTTATGATAAAAGTGAATTGGAGATGCAGAACAAGGAGAAAGGTTGAGGACACAGGCTCCCCGGGGTTTGAGTAGCTCCCTAAATATAGACCCAGAGCAAGTCACAGCAAGACAGAATTCAGGACACACTTGTTCCGTGCCCCTTTCATAGATCAGTGCTTCCTGGCTCAGAGAGGTCAAGTAACTTGTCCAAAGTCACACAGGGCAGCATGACAACCTGACCTCAGAAGTCCTCATTTCCAGTTCAGTATTCTTGCACTTTTCCACAGTTGAGCCTGGTTCCTTCTCACAGTTTCCAGCTCGGACTTTCTGGTTCAGAAGTGGATAAAAATGAGCGTGATTCCTCACCTAAGGGTGATGCTCCAACCATCTGCAAATTGGTGATTTTTAGATTCTGCTTCTCTTCCTCCAGACCCCTTTATACGCTCAGGACTCCTCCATTACATCCAGCTTTGTGTTCTTCATTCCTAACGAACCAGACAGGTTCTGAGAATCATTTAAAGAAGATGTCAGCACACCCAGAAGTCCCTGATTTCACTGTGGAATGAAGGGCTTGGCCCTACCGAAAGCATTTCTCATCCTAAGCAGTAGGGAAGATCTGGGTACAGGGAAAGGAAGGCTGGCACGGGCCCCGCTCCCTTCATGCCTCCTAGGTGGCAGGTGAGTCCAGCTTGGTTGTGAGGGAGGTCCCCTCCACCCACTCCTTCCACCCCCCCCCACCTCTCTTCCACTTAAATCCCTCGTCCCCTCCCATCCTTTGCTTTCTCGCTGTCACTCAGCCTTTTCTGAGCTTCACTGCCTCCTGTTCCATCCCAAGGCCATAGGGATCCGGCCTCAGCTCCCCAGACACACACAGAGAACATCCACATGGCTTAAGCCCCAGAGATTCTGATGTAAGAGCCCCTCTGGCTGCTCACTTAGAGCCCTCATTGAGGGAGGACAAGAAAGAGGCCTGGATGCCTGGGCACGTGGGCAAGCATTGGGAGGCCCCCAAGGGCTCCTGTCTTGGCCCCTTTATTCCTGGATCCTCCTGGCCCCAGAAATGACCACACTGACCCTTGGTTCATGGGCCTGGAAGGATTAGGGCTGATTTACTGAGACTGTCCATGTCCCCTTGGTAGAAAGAACTTGCCCCTCTGACCTGTAGTGAGATACACAGATGACAGTGGAGGCGGTGGTGACCCAGGTATGAACATCAAACACTGGTGCTCGTAACAAGTACGAGAAAACTCATGGCAAGGCTTAACTGGACAAAAGTCACCTGTCTACCAGGTGTGCCTGATGATGATTCAGGAAGGAGGAAGCAAAGGTGCATCTCGTGGGACAAGAGGAGTGTTTTACTTGCATCATCTCCCATTCACCTCACAAGAACCCGGGTAGGTGTTGTCCCCATTTTAGGGACGACAAAACCGAGGTTCAGAGAGGTGAAGAGATCACCCAAGGCCAAGAGCTATTTAATGACACAGCAGAGAGTTCAGCTTGGGACTTTATGACTCCAACACACTAGCTGTTAAACTCCATACCACGCAGCCCTATAGCAATTACAGAAACCATTGTGTGTATATTAGGTTAACTGTTGTGATGTGTTGTTTTGTTTGATGACAGTAGCCTGATCACCTAATCACAGCTTTGGAAGCCTGCAAAGAGCCATTCAGTGGGAAGGAGACAAAGCTGGGATACTGGGTGGACTGGAAACAATTTCTATTTGGCGAGATTGCTGAGGCCAGGCTTTGGGTATAGTTAACTATATTCCCATCACTCTCCGTCGGCAACCCAATGTGGCATCATCTTCCAAAGCCCCCCGCCTCACTCGTGCATGGGGTATGGCTACAAGGTGAAGGGGCCAATCTGGAGTGAGGGTTGCAGGACCCCCCCTGCTTCTTGTAAACAGCTTCTCTCATAAAGAGCACTGACGTGTAAGTCGTTTGGAGCCCGAGTCAAGTTTTCTATTAAAATAAGGTTATAGGTGGGAATTAGGTTTATGGGATGGTCCCCATCATACGTCAACTGCAGAAGTCACTGAAGATCCTAAGATAAAGATACCATGTGCTGTAGGAGGAAGGGGTGGCTGTCACCCCCTTTCTAGAACAAACAAATTGTACAATAGGTGTAGTTTATTTGCCTCCTCTTTATTCTACTGTACAAGTCTCTCTGGCTGTGCTCCCCTCTCTGTGGCCTTCCGAGTGTCCTGTTACCCACCCTGGGGCAGACTTCCCAGACTATCTAAAGGAAGCCACGTCTCTAACGTCCTACTGCCTTCTCTGTGCCCAATCAAGAGATTGCTTGTAGCCCAAATACAAAGGCAGCCTGGGACAAGCTGCATATATGCAGGGATATTTTCTCATTCAAAGTGGTCCCTTTGAAAAGGTGCACATTCCTCCCAGGGATGAAATCTTTATGGCAAAGGGAAGCACACTTCACAGTGGTTTTGCATTAATCTTGGTTCTGTAACTCACTAGCTTTGTGGGTCTAACCAAGTCACCTTACCTTCCTGGGTGCATGCCTCATCCAGAGGGTGAGAGGGCATCACCAAAGTGACGTTTTCCAAAGAAGGGTCCCCAGAACATTGGTCTTAGCGATGCAGATATGTTTCTGTTGCCCACAAAGCCCCCTCTGAAAGAGTCACAAGGCCCACTGGTACGTTAGAGGCTCTCAGAAGTTCTGCAGGAATGAAAAGTTCCTGTTTGTGTTTACCTCTGTTCCCCAACTGATGTAACAACAAACCCTCCTTTTACTAGCACCCCAGGACACGCACACATGGGGATTAGCTGAACAGATCCTATGTAAGGAGTTCTGTTTTCTGATCTTCTCATTTGGAAATAAATCTCTGGTGAACATCTAAAGAGAGGTGGGGAAGAAAATCTTCTTCCTTCAAAAGCTGATTGACTTCTAAAAAGAATCACAATTCATGGGGATCTGAGAATGGACAATAATATGTATTTTATGTAAAAACTGTGAAGTACCGTTAATAACTTTCATGTCCTGTGGAACTCACAGGCAGCCTCTAAGAGAGGCCAGGAGGGAAGTCTTTCAAATGGTTTGAGAGGCAGCAACTAGGCTGGCCACACGTGGAGCCTCCCTCTGTGACCGTGCCCCCCCCGCCCCCCGCAGCACCTCCCCGAAGGGAAAATCCACTCGGACGCCCGTGTGTACGAGCAGGTTGGAGCCCATCAGTCAGCGGGTTTGAGAATCCACCGCAGAAGGAAAATGAGACCCTGACCTCACAAGGACAGCTGCTCAGAATGAAGTAGAGGATGGAAGGGAAGGTCACTGGGGAAGGTCAAGGTCAGGTTGAGGGTCCTTGATTGAGGTTTGGTTTTTGAGATTCATGTTCTACCTCTCACGGAAGTCAGGGAGGAGACAGGTGTTGGATAACTGATTCAGATCATTGTTTTCTGTGCTTCCTGAACTTTAACCATGGGCCGTGGGGCGCAGACTAGGACTGGAGAAGCTGAGTCTGCTTGTCATTGGTACCTGCAGAACCCGAGCCCATCGCCTCATTCCACGTGCTCTTGGGACCCCGTTCTTCGTCGTCCTCCCATGCCCGTGTCTCCCAGTGTTCTCCTCCCCAGGAACTCACGCAGCCACTTCCCGGGAGCCACCGGTCAGCTTCTAGAGACTTCCAGCCCCGCCATTGCTGCTTTGGCTGCAGTCTATGCATCCGTCCCTTCTGCCCAGACCACCTTGTGGGTCACTGAGTTATGTTCTTGCTTCTCCCTTGGCCTCCCTCCATTCCCATGAGTGTCCACACTCCAGCCAAGGGCCGACACCATCACCGCCTTCACCACTCTCAGCCCAGAAGCCTAGTCGGGCAATCGTGGGTTCCACGCTCATTTCACTTGACCTTGCGGCAGCCCCTTCGTTCCCTGCCACATCTCTGCCAGATGCTGCTTTTCCCGCTCGGCCCACCTGCCCTCTCCTTGGGCAGCCAGACCTGCACCCTCACCTGCAGACTTGCACCCTCCATGCCTGGCTCCCTGCACCTCCTCCCATGAGCCCCGTCCCCACCTGCACGTGGAAACTGCCCATCAGTCCCGCCCTCCCTCTCCACTCATACACACGCCCAAGAGCCTCTCGTGCTAAAGCAAAACAAAACAAAAACCAAAAAACACCTAAATACCTTCTGTCGACTTTCCTCTGACAACAACAGTAATAATAATAATAGCACACCCTCACATGGTACCTCTCCTAAGCGCTTTATATATATTAACTCCTTTAGTACCCACAGCAGCCCCTCGAGTCAGGTAGAATTATGGTCCCATTTTACAGGTGAGGAAGCTGAAATGCATGGGATTCAGGATGCCGGGGTCTCCCCCCTGGGAGAAGGCAGAACTGATGGACAGTCTCGGGCAGTTGGCCTAAGAGTCTCTGCTCTGACCCACTCTCCCCCATTAGCTGTTTTCTCTCCTTCCTCCCCAAAGCTGTGACAACTTGGATACTCGCTCGTCCTCACAGTGCCCACAGGATAGCTGCGTAGATTGTGCAGCGTCAGCTCTGCCACCCGGACCTGGCGGGAAGCTCGCGGGAAATCCCGGGTGCATCAGCCCAGCTCCGACCAGAGGCATCCCCGTGTAGCTGGGGAGACACACACACACACACACACACACACACACACACACACACACACGCAGTGTCCACGATAATGCAGCATCTCAGGTGCTGGGACGGGTCCACAGAAGCAGTGCATCTGCTCCAGGGTTGCAGGGCTGGAAGTCGGTCAGGAAACTGGAGGTGCAAACGTGAAAGGATGTACCCGAGACCCGACTCCCCCAGAGCTGTTTTGGATACTGGCGAGCTAGACTGACCACCATCTGCCCCTTCCTCACCACAGCCAAGGCTGTCAGCTTTCAGAATCTCCCGTCCCGCCCTCCCAATTGTCTGCATATTCTCTGTGGTGAAATTGTAGGCGGGTCATAATTACCTAGGCTGGAATGTGACCAGGTGGTTGAGTTGAACATTTTTACTTTTGCAGATGGGTTTGAGGACAGTATGACTTGGGTTCCTAGAAGGAAGTTCTGGTTTCCCGTTTTCCTCGGCAGAGGAAAACCTGCGTTAAGTAGAAAGTTCAGGAAGAGTCTGGCAAATTGGATTGTATGGTTGACTCAAACTTCACCAGAAAACTTCGTTTCTACCATGTTCCTCACCACCACTCTAAAATCTTTAAGCTCAATTTCCTGTCTAAATACTGCATATAGTATTATGTAACTACTGATTGAGGTAGAGGACCATGATATTTTTTAATCCTATGTCTGTTTTTCACATTTACATACCTACCATGCTTGACCTTCCCAGCAGCTCTCTGGAGGTAAACTGAGCAAAGATGATTAGCTCCTGCTTATAGCTGTAGAAACTGAGACAATGAGTTATGAAATGTGCTCAAGGCTAGACTTGATCTTGGACCAGAAGGAAAGTTGTCTGATTCCTAATCCAGTCTATATGGATCATCTGAGCAGGACTTACCACACTATAATTCAGTAGCTGCAGGAGACTGAAATATTAGACTGATTCTGTGTGCTCCTCAGTATGAAAACTGTACTCTTAAATACCTGGGGAGACTGTCCATTTCTTTTTTAAAAAAATCCAGTTAATTAAAATTCCGCTGACTCTGGTTAATCACAATATTGATTTTTAAATAAAGTTTTCTTTTTTCTTTTTTATTTCAAAAGTTGATTCTAAAAAAGAGTGGATATATGTATATGTGTAACTGATTCACTTCACTGTACACCTGAAACTAACACAATATACTCCAGTCAACTATACTCCAATAAAATTTTTTTTTAAAGTTAATTGGAGGGCTTCCCTGGTGGCGCAGTGGTTGAGAGTCCGCCTGCCGATGCAGGGGACATGGGCTCGTGCCCCGGTCCGGGAAGATCCCACATGCCGTGGAGCGGCTGGGCCCGTGAGCCATGGCCGCTGAGCCTGCGCATCCGGAGCCTGTGCTCCGCAATGGGAGAGGCCACAACAGTGAGAGGCCCGCGTACCGCAAAAAACAAACAAACAAAAAAAAAAAAATAAAAGTTAATTGGAGAAATTTTGAAAAATCAGAAAAGTATAGAGAAGAAGTTTGCATCATCTATAAGCCTAATAATTATTCCTGCCCCTTGTTAACATTTTGGTGTCCTTTAAAGTATATTTTTAGTTGACATCACGTTTGAAGCATTACTTTATAAACTACCTTTCTAAATTTAATTTTTCTTTTATATTGGAGTATACTTGATTTACAATATTGTGTTAGTTTCAGGTGTGTAGCAAAATGATTTAGTTATACATGTATCAATTCATATATCCATTCTTTTTCAGACTCTTTTCCCATATAGGTTATTACAGAATATTGGGTAGAGCTCTCTGTGCTATACGGTGGGACCCTCATTATAAACTACTACCTTTTATCTCTTCAAAAATATTGTGAGCATTTCCGTGCCATTAAAAAGTATTCTAAAATGTTATTTTAATTATTGCATGGATTTTCATGACACACAATTTATTCAACCAATCTTAAATCTTTGGTAATTTCTATTGTTTCCAATGTTTCACTATAATGATGGATGTGACATTAAACATCTCTGAACATAATCTTTGGGTGCATTTCTGATTATTCCTTAAGATAAATTCCTAGAAATGGAAGTTGGTTCAGAGGCTACAAGCAGTTTTTAAGAGTTTTGATGCTGATACGTTACCCCCTGGAAAGGCTACACCAATGAACATTCCAACCCGGAGTGAGTGACCCTTACCATTACTGGACAAGAGCTTCACTTTGTTTTATTCTTTTTTGATTATAGCCCATCTCCAGTTTGGGGTTGAGGGCCTTTAATAAACTCACCTCTGATACCCTTACCCCCTCATTTCAGCTTCTCAGAGTTGCTCTTTTATTTTGGTAGCATTCCTTACTGTTTGTGGATCCATGATTAAGTATATAATGGACAGAACAGTTGATATTCAATTAGAAGCCAGATTTATACTATGTTAAAAGTGTCTATGAGTTAGTCGTATCTAGATAAGACTTCATATCATGCAAGTAGCAGCTCTCAAATGCTTCACCTGAGCCCGGCTCTCTGCCCTACAACACCAAGGTGAAAATTCAACTACACCTGTAGACCCCCATTCAATTTCATTTACTTACAAACACAGGTGGACAGGAAAAGGGCGGGACATCTTTAATGAAGAGAAATGATGGCGATGTGTATATTAGGACTGGGGTAATCTATTTGCAAATGTGCTATACTGCGGACATTTGCATTGCGCAGTCACGACCGGAACTATCATTTATATCAGGGATCAGCGAACTACAGCCCATGGACCAAATCTGGCCGCCACTTGATTTTGTGAATAGATTTTTATTGGCAAAGCCACGCCCATTTATTGACACACTGTCTGCAACTGCTCCCTTGCTACAGTTTCACAGTTGGGTCGTTTTGGTACAGACCTTGTCCACAAAGCCTAAAATATTTGTTGTCTGGTACTTTACCAAAAAATGTGTCCAGCACCAGTTTATATTCTACTTAAGAGCATACAAAGGGTTTTCACTAGAAAGACCCCATTTATTCCTCACTGTCCCGTGACAGAGAGCTGGCAAAATTACTCATCTCAGTGTATGGATGTGTAAATAGTCTCTTCAAGGTAAACGTTGTGTTCAAGATCATGTTTAGTTTGTGTGAGCACGAGCTGAAGTTTGAATCTAGATCTTCAGGTCTGATATCTGATGCTTCATACTTTCTAGACACAAAAAGCTACTGTATTTTGCCCATTCTTGTATCTCTCCTTACCAACCACTGTGTGTTATTTTCTTCCCAAATTCTCCTCATAAGCTCTTCACTTTGGTAACTTGAGTGATGTGATGGTGGTGATGCCATACACAAATAGATCCTAGCCTATATCTTGTATATATAGATATAAAATATGTGGATATAAAATTGGAGTCCTAGGTATATTGACAGAGTTGACATCTAAGTTAATCTTTCTGCCATGATTCAGAAGCCCAAGGCATCTTCAGAAATACCTGAGAGTTACCATAGGAAAATCTATTAACATAGCATTGCCCAGAATTATAGGTGTGCATGATTGTTCTGAATCCCAACAGACCTTGTAATAGCCCTCAAAAGTGACTTTTAAAAAAATCCCCCCCCATTGTCAGTTCATTAATATTCCACTAGGTTTTCTCTCCTAATGGCAGGAAAGGCAAAGTCATGCGTGTATTTGAGCTTTTGGAATGCTTGGATCCTGATAAATAGGAATGTACTGGAAATTTCATCATTTACATTAAAATACAACTCTTGGAGAAAAGCACGGAGATCTATACACAAATAATAGATGCACATGCCAACCAATATTTTTAAACCTCGCTATCAAATGTGAGCCTCATGTTAGATACATTAGATACGGGAGATTAAGCTAACGATCATATTTACTTTAGTAAACTCTTTTAAAAAGAACCCTAATTCAAAGTTTGTTCCTGAGCAGCTACCTCTTTTATCCCATAGCACCTGCCAGAAGACATCCAATAACCCACTCTTTAGGTCAGAGAAAAACATACAAAAGAGAAAGCCTTGGCTGGAATGACTCATGTTACAAGCCAGCTGCTTTCCAGAATCCATTAAGCTGTAGGGTCCAGATCTCCTTTTGTGGCTTTCTACAGACTTTATTTGAACAGGGAAATTACAACAACCCTGCCCACATAAAAGCCAAGGAAAGAAGCTAGTTGGGGTAGAGAGAGTGCCCCAAATTTTACTATACTTTGAAACAAAATGGCAAGGGTGTTAGCAAGCATTCTCTTTGTTTTGTGGTAATAAGCGCTCCTCTGCTTTCATTCACTATTAAAATGATGAAACTTGAATGTGATAGATACGTTTGGCAATCAGTAGACATTCTTTTCCTCAGGCAATGACTGTTAAGGTCACTAAAACTTCATCTGGCATTTTTGGTTAATGTAGATTTATCACCTATCTTCCTTTGCTTCCTTTGACCGATACTAAATTGTTTTGAGTTCTTTTCCATTTCAACCCACTGAGGGATCTACCTTAACCCAACACATGAACATATTCTCGGCCAGTGAGAAGCAA
This sequence comes from Tursiops truncatus, assembly GCF_011762595.2. Taxonomy (NCBI): domain Eukaryota; kingdom Metazoa; phylum Chordata; class Mammalia; order Artiodactyla; family Delphinidae; genus Tursiops; species Tursiops truncatus. Next base: position 134,006,477 of record NC_047037.1, on the reverse strand, counting down.
TGTCTAGTCCAAACATTGATTTTCTCCCAAGTGACAACTCATGAATCAGTAGTGACCTTCCCAGTGCCTTGGAGCTGGGAGAGAAGGATCTTCAGCGGAGTTGCCAGGATCAATTGTTTCTTGTGTAGGATTATGTGTGAGTGTGCGTGTGTGTGTGCATGTGTGGTGTGGCTACCATCTTTTACATTCATCTATTGATTCCTTTAACAAACTTCTGTTGACCATCCTTCTCTACTAGGAAGTATTCCAGAGACTAGGAATGGCAAGAAATCCAAGATACAATCAGATAAAGACATTCTCATAAACAAAGACTGTACCTTTATGTGACAAGTATAGTAGGAATATACTAAGTACAGGAGTTGTTGGTGCTTTGGGCCTCTGCTTATTTAAACATTAAGGTGGAAAAGATGATGAAAAGGACATTAAAAAACAGATTAAATTTCCAACAATGGTTATCAGTATCCCCAAATCTATTGTATTGGGTATTTTTAAGAATTATTTTCCTGAAGTTTATGGAGCAATAATCCCTTGCTATTGGTCTAAATGTAGGGGAAAAAATACTTGAAACCAGAACATGCAATATGGTTTTCATACGCCCTAAAGCCAGAGTTGAAAGAGACTCCAACTTCAAATCACCAGGCAATAGTCAGACTATCACAGACTGAAATGCTTTCCCTGAACTATTCTAACGTAAGATCTCATTCTCGACATCATCAATTTTTGAAACTCTGGTGAACACTCAGGGGAGATTTTCATCTAGAATATTTATACGGGGGTGTAGTTTGTCTGACACAAATCACTGATAGTTCTTCAGCGTCCACTGATAGAACTTTTGGGTTTGAGAGCAGCACGTGCTCATATGCTCATTGTCTGCACGAAAGGAAACCGAAGCACAGAAATTTTAGCCTATTTGGCCACAGTTCACGTTTAGTTAGTGTCCAAATTTTAATCCAACTGGAAAATAAGAACCTAGAAAGAGCCATTCTTAAAGCATTTAGCTTCCATTTTCTTCCTCAATAAGCTTCATTCCATCTAAGTCAGAAGTGCAGTGTGTTTCCGTTGTCGATTCGGGCTGGAAACAGAGTTGAACAAAGCCAACTCTAATCAGCCCAGGTGGCCCTGCACTAAGTGGGAGAATGTCTATTGCCCTCCAGCTGGCCTGGCCCAATGGAGGGTTTGAACCACCCTGGTCTCCCTTATTTTTCAGTGGTGCACATTCAGTATCTCGTATGCTTGCATGTAAGTGTATCGTTTTCCAGAAATATAATAATATAATGAAGTGTAAGTAATACTAAAATGGTATTGACCAGGGTGTCATTTTCTTTGAAGAATCAGACCAAACTTCATGGTCTTGCACCCCAAGTTCATGGTGGTGAGCAACACACAGCTGATTTATGCAAAAACGTCGCTTCCTCCCTTGTGGATTGACTGCCGTATGGCAGAGAAGCCATGGAGCTGGATTAATTTCAGTCTTCAGAATCACTCAGCAATGTCCCAGGCCCAGTTTGGCTTTTTCAAAACACGTGTCCTGGGAGAGAAATTTATCCTCACATCAACTTTCACCAACAGCTATTTGTGAGACTTCAAGAATAAAGTGCATCATGGAAATAAAATACATCATCAAAAATAAAATGCATCATCAACCCAGCAGAGTTGGCCCAGAGTTAAAAGATGCAGTAGGATTTCCCTTCTGATAGATCATATTTCCCTTTGATGCTGTTCAAAATTCTTTAGGGCCAGCAAGGAGACCACCGATAATTGCCTGTAATACAACACACACACGACCAGCACTCCTGAAAGCCAAGCATAAGCTTCTCTATTACAACGGATGGCCTCAAGTTTGGGTTTGGTTTTTTTCCTTCATTTCTTTTCCCTTTGGATCTGTGGCTCTTTTCATGCAAGGTCCTGTTTGAATCCTAATATAAGTGTAATTTCATCTTTCTCCAGAAGCCTACCTTTTTCATGGCCTCTAATGACCATTCCATCATCAGTGTGGTTAGAAGGACTGAATCCACGTCTAGGCAACTGTCATACCTGTAATGAAGGAAAAGAAGGTGTAAGTCGTGGAATAAACAGTGTTTGAAACACATCCTGAGCTCAATACTCCTGAAGTTGGATCTTGATAGTAAATATTCTTGAAGTGCACATTCAACAAATATTTTGACATAGCATAATTAGAAAATCTGCTTAGAGAGGTGTGCACAACCTAATTTTTCCCTTTTTCTCCTTAAATGCCACCTTGGTCTGGCCCCTCCTTATCTGTCCTCAAGGAATTCTCCCAGACCAGAGCTGAGACAAGCCTGGCAGGCGATCCCTCCAAAGAACATGCTAAGCTCACATTCGTCACTGATTCAACTCACCCTCATGGACTGAGCACTTTTCAAACGACTGTTGGAAATCGGGGCTACTTGTCATGGGGAAGGGAGGGTCAGAAGATGAATAACCTAAATATTAAAGAAGTCTACCTCTAGCTGGGAAGAGGAAAAACTCAAGTACATGATGCTAACATGGAACCAACTTGAATGTGCTATCATGGCACCATGATGAAAGTAGGAGGATACATCAGTTCTCCCTGGGGGAGGGGTTGGGGAAGCTTTTGAAGAATGTGTGTTTTAACTGCATCCTCGAGTTACACAGAAGTCCCCAAAGCAGATGAGGCAGTGAAGATGACATTGGCAGCAGGAAGCAGCACCAATTAAAGGCTTAGAGGTGAAAGGGCGTGGTTCATCTTCATGTAAAATAGTGTGGTCTGGTGAGGGGTGGGGGGGATAGGGTAGGTGGGAGGGGCAGGGAAAATAACAGGGAATTAAGCAGGATCCATAAAATGGGTTCTCAAGGGCTTTGGGATGAAAGAGCTTGGACACAATGAAAGGCCAAGAACATTTTTTAAGTTGAGATATGAAATAGTTCTGGATTGTAGAAAGACCTTGCCAATGTTGCTTGGAGAATGTTTAGGACAGTGGTTCTGAGAGAGGCTAGAATGTTGAAACAATATTATTATATTTTTATAAATGGTAATATTTATTATTAAAGAATACAGATGCCTGAACACGGAGAGTAGTAGCAAGAATAGTGAAGAGATGTGACAAAGACGTGACCCAGGAGATTGGCAATTGATTTAGTCTCTGGAGGGAAGGAGTCAGGGCCAGTGAGAGGTGCTGTGGAAGTCTGGAGTCTGGTTACCGGAAGAGTAGTTATCCCAGCTGAGAAGCAAGACCAAGGGTGGAATGCAGGACATGATGGGGTATGTTTTGGATTTGTTGAATTTGGGCCCCTTTCAAACATCCATGTGATGACATGTAGCCAAGGTGCAAAGGAGAGAAGTCAGGCTCAGAGGCAAGGTTTTAGGAGTGGAGATGCAGCCAGCCAAGGGCGTTGTGGCACAGTCCTGTGGCAAGGATATTTGTCCCCAAAGCCCGAGAGAACATTTGAAGGCAGGCACAGCATATGTCCAAGAGCAGTAACGTGTGTATGGTCCACAGAGCTCAAACTCTAGAATAGCACTGTCCATTAGAATATAACACAAGCCCACATATTAAATTTTCTAGTAGCCACAATCAAATAAGTAGAAAGAGACATGCAAAATTAATTCTACTTATATTTTTACTTAGCCAATGTAGCCAAATATTATCATTTCAACATGTATTCTATTATAAAAATTATTCATGTGATAGTTGACATTTTTTTTTATTAGCCACATTTGCTGTTGGCTACGATATTGGACAGCACAGCTCTGGAAGCTACTTGAGGTAGCTCATAGATAGGGTGACCTCATCATTTGTCCTCCTAACTGGGGCACTTCCGGGAGTAGGAAGGGATGTGGCAGTAAACAAGGATTGTCCTGGTGAAACAGGAAGGGTGGTGTCCTACACAGGACTCCTCGTAAGACCTCTCATTTTCTCCCCTGTTATTCCAGTGCCTTCAGCCTGGCAGAGGAAGGGAATGGGCTGTGTCCAAGCATTGATTCAGGTCTTGCCGGCAGCCTATCTAAAGCACCAAGCTGAGTCCTGGCATCAAAGGACTGGCTGACACAACTCCCTCTGCATGCACCTTGTTCCTACCCTGAGAAAGGAAATGTTAATCATCACAATGTCACTAACACATACTGAACTTGTATGTGCCCCATGCTGGGCTGAGCCCTTCATATGTGACACCATTGACATTGGTATTACCGTTATCTTCATGAGTTTCAGAGAGGCTACCTAACTTGCCCAAAGTCACCCTGCAGGACAGGGACTCAAGTTCAGATCTGACTGCCTCTATTTCTCAGGATCTCAGCCTCTGAGCCACAGGGAAAATGTTCGTCTGTGTTGGCTGGAGGGAGGATGTTACCTCTGGAGGGCTTTGGAAGGCTTGAAAGACACAGTAACATGGCTTTATTTTGTTATGGAATATCCTTCTCGTTGTGCTTTCTGAGAAAGATATTGAGTTCAGTTTGCCTACGTGAGGCTTTTATGCAGGCAAAGCAGATTTTCTGTAAAAATATCGAGGACACTGAATTTGTAAATCTCCAATCTTCAGTGTGTGCGTGTTTTCATCTCCCTCCGTGGATCCCGTCTCTCAGATACAATGCACCCGACCCCTGGCTACAAAGTGACACATTAGCTCCTCAACACTTAAAGAACTTGTGGCAATAATTGATCAGACTTGTCAGTCTTGTCTTGGAGGATGACTTACGACTGGGATCAGCCTGCCAAGGATGATGTGAGAAACTTACACATTGTCGGAGACCCTGGGGAGACGCTTCCCAGCTGTGAAGATGCCGATGCGGTAAAGTACAATCCCAGGCATTCCGGCTGGGGGTGGGGGGCACCGGCTGCCACGAGTCCCAGTTGAGCAGGGAGTAACTTTAAACGTGTCAAGGCCGTGTAGCAATCCTGCCGGGGCAGCAGGAAAATCACAAAATAGTGACACCCCACGCTCTGGGTATTGGCATGAAATTCAAAGGGAGCTTCAAAGATATAAGGTCAGGCAGAGGTTCCAGCTGCAGCCAGATGCCAGGTTCTTCCTCCTTAGGCAGCGTCCTCAGTGGGGAGAAAGGTGCCCTGCGGGCAAGCTCTGAAGGAGCGTTTAGAGTCCCACTCACTGGAGGCTGAGCTTCAAGAAGGAAGCTTAGGGGCAGCAAGAACATTTAGTGTTCCTTCTGGGGATGGAGATTAGGTGCCAGGGATAAGGATGGAATTGTGGAGACTGTCTGTTAAGCAGTACAGTATGCTTGGAAAGGGGAGAGTCCCTAGGCTTAAAAATAGAGACTAAGTACTGTGGAGTTTCATAGCATTTATTAATTAAATAATTGGTGGGGTCTGAAGGGATGGGGGCATAAATCTAATCTGATTCCAATCTGACTCAAGGCTAGAATTTAAAATGTGGTGCTTTGGAGGGCAGAAGAGACTATTCTCTGGGATGTAAAATGAGTCACACGGAATCCAAATGGTGTTTATAGACTGTAGACAGCCCGGTCTTTAAAAAGTAAGATACAGTCTCTCTCTCTCTCTCTCTCTCTCTCTGTCTCTCTTTCTGTCTCTGTCTCTCTCTTCCTCTGTCTCTCTCCCCCTGCCTCTTTGTGTCTCTCTCTTCTCCTTTCTCTCATCTCTGTCTCTCCTATTTCCCCACTGCTCTGTCAAATGGGATGAGCATACTGGTAAAAGTAAGAAGTCCTACCCTAATAAAGAACATGCTTCCTACCTCTGTATAGATCAATAACATCTGCCCAGGACTTCTTTTTCAACAGTGAGGCAGTGATAGCAGGTTTCAAGGTTTTTGCTGCAGATGTTAAAAGCAGGAATGAGGTCGTCTTAAAACACTGAGGCACCAGAAATTTAAATTAGAAATAAGAATCTCCCAATCTCATCTTAGAAAGAGCTAAAATCAAAGTCCCTTGGTGATGGGAAAGTGATGCGAGTTTGAAACACAGGCATCACGTCCAAGTTGTGCTCTTGGAGGCCTGGGCTTTTGTCCAGGGCTGAGGGCGAGCTGGGCCTGGGGTCATGAGACGGTCACCCCTCCAGTAGGCAAGCAACAAGCCAGGGCTGGACTTGGAGCTGCCTCCTTCGTGAACCTGAAAGTTGAATGTTTCCGTTTCCCCTGGACATGACACCAACACATGGTGAAATCCCAAGGCACAGAAGCAATAGGATAAATTGGAGGTGGGTGGGATCAGGTAAGACCCCACTGCAAAGGATCCCTGGTCCATTCGGGAAAATTAAATGGTTAATTTTACACTGGACAGGGTGATAAGAATAGGGTCAAAACTTCTGGGTTCTAGTCTGAGCTTTATGGGACTTGACTGGTGACACGCCCTTAGCTGTGCCCTGTCATCGCCGGGCTGTTCTTTAGACAGCACAAGAAGAGAGCAGATTTTACCCAGGATCCTTTGAGATTTGCCACGATGCTAAGGTCTGCAACTCACATGCTGTCACAGGAGCTGCTATTGCAATCCAAGTGAGGTCTTCGTTATTCATATAAAACGGATGTCCTAGTTATAGCTTCTGGGCCTCTTGGCTTTTTAGAATTATTTGATACAACAAAATTCTGATGCAACCAAAGATGCTGAGCCATCTGTGGAGTGCCATCATCATGGGTGTGACTCATATCCCATCAGTCCCTTGGCTCAAGTTTGAACAAGTAGCCAATGGCTGGCAGAGAGGGATGAACACAGTTCTGAATTTTCAAGTTCTTCCTTCTTTGACTCTACCATTTCCTGAAGGCAGCTACCATGGCTACCTCGTACCTTCATTTTCTCAACAGCAAATGGTAGTGAAAAGCTTTTCCACTTTAAAGAAATCTTATACGGGTGGGATTCATGAGTCTAAGTGGATTATTTTGAAAATATGTTGACTACACAGATAAGTACAAAGTTGGAAGGTACACACCTTTACCAAAAGAGGCAGCAGACTCCTCCTTCTTAAGGACAGTAGCCGCCCTGTGAGAATGGACATGCAGGAATTGAGCCTTGAAGAGGGGCCGTCGCGATGCATTGACCCTCCCACTGAAAGTGCAGTTTTGTGCAGTTCTCTGGAGATTTCACAGATTCATGAGGTCAGTGATGTGATTCAGGAGAACGCTCTCAAGATCGATTTAAAATAGGACATAGATGAGTCATCCCTTTTAACAGGCAGCTCTCCTCCTTCTTGTTCACTCATCATCATCACAGTGAAAATCATAAGTTAAGTATGTGAAATTGTAAATTTGTTTGGCATGTAGTTGCGTCTACACGTACTAAGTTTCCCACTCATGGGAGTCTCCCGTTACTGTTCATCTCTTTTACTTCCTTGCATACATTCCTGTTATTTTCCTACCAGCTGTCTGCTTGCTCCCTTGGTATTGAGATTTGCTCTCACCCAGCCAAAGACAAGTTCTTGGCATCCCACATATAGTCACAACTGAAGCTCTACACACTCAGTTCCTTTGCCATGGAAGATTAAGATGGATTAAGATACTCTGATGACTTTTTCAGACCGGGAAGTGATTTCAAATATATTGGGATTCGGGGAGCAGTACATTGGAGAGAGAATTGATGATCTGAAAACGGCCCAAAGTGAACATGACTTTTAAAAAGGAGGAAATATTTGCACTCACCACTTCTTTGGGTGTTTAATGAAGCTGTATTGTTCTGTCACCAATGTGTTTCTTTCTCTTTAATGCTAAATTTTGTTAAGGAGGATGTGAGGCAAAAATCCAGTTGGTAGTCACTTGTTGGTCTTGTTTCATTACAAAAACAATAGACTCAAATCTATTTATTGTTCTTGTGTATTTTACATTCATGCCTGCACTCAATAAATATCTATCTTTAGTGCCTACTATGTGCCTGACACGTTCTGGGTGCTGGGAGTATAGCAGTGAACCAATAGACAAAAATCCCTGACCTCATCAAATTTATATTCAAAAAGGGAAGTCAAAAAATAAATAAGTAAAATATACAGTGTGGGCAGATGATATTAAGAGCAATGAAGAAAAGTAAGGCAAATAAGAGATGATTGGGAGTGCAAGGGTGGTGAGGGAGGGCCATGATAAGAAGATGACAGGTGACATGTGATTGAGGTGGTGACAGCCTCATCCTTACCTGATGGAGGTGAGACAGGGAGCCATGCAGATGATGGCAGAGCATGTCAGGCAGAAGAAACCACAAGTGAAGAGCCAATTAGGATTTTAGAATAGGTTTTCTATTTCTGCAAAAAACACTATTGGGATTTTGATAGGGATTGCGTTGAATTTCTGTATTGCTTTGGGAAATATTGAAATTGTGAATTGTGTGTCATCTTAACATTACTAAGTCTTTCAGCCCATGAACGTTGAATGTCCTTCCATTTACCTAGATCTCCTAATTTCTTTGAGTAATGTTTTGTAGTTTTCAGTGTATAAGTCTTTGACTTCTTGGTTAAATTTATTCCTAGTATTTTGTTCTTTTTGATGCTATTGTTAAGTGGAACTGATTTTTAATTTCCTTTTTGGAGTGTTCATTGCTAGTGTATAAAAATACAACTAATTTGTTGTGTTAACCTTATATCTACAGCTTTGTTGAAACCATTTATTAGATTTAACAGGTTTTTCTGTGAATTCTTTTGGCTTTTCTACATATAAGATCATGTCATCTATGAACAGAGATAATTTTTTTCTTGCCTAATTGCTCTGGCTAGAATTTCCAGTACTGTGTTACACAGAAATAGCAAAAGTGGGCTTCCTTATCTTGTTCCTGATTGCAGGGGAAAAGCTTTCAGCTTTTCATTGTTGAGTATAATATTAGCTATAAGTTTTTCATATATGGTCTTTATCATGTTGAAGAAGTTCCCTTCTATTCCTAGTTTACAGTGTTTGTTTAGGGGTGTTTAAACAGTGTTGGTAATAGATAGTGATAATAGTTACACAGCAATCATCGTGAATATAATTCATACCACTGATTGTTTACTTAAAAATGGTTAAAGTGGGAAATTTTATGTTATATATATTTTACAACTCAAAAAAATTAGTAATGTAATGTACCCAAAAAATTTGAATTTTACACTTTAATTAGGTGAATTTTATGTGAATTATGTCTCAAATAAAGATTAAAAGAAAAAAAAAACTTAAAAAAGCCAAATAGGAGAATATTGCAAATGGAGGCAAGAAATGAGGGTAACTTGTGGGAACAATAAAGTGGCCATTTTAAAGGTTCAAAACATTATTTAATGACAGTTTGGATGGACAACACGAGCAAAAGAAAAGAGGCATGGAAGAATCAAATGTTCCTTAGCATAAGCCATCTGGAAACTACAGTTGCTATAGAAGCAGGGAAAACTATGGGAGGAATAGATTTGGAAGAAACGATCAAGAGCTCAGACACACTAGGGGCTGCCTTTTGCTTTCTGCTGCCTTATCCCCAGCTCACCCTGACACTGGAAGAAGTGGCCCAGCCACTGGTAACTAACTGTTCCCTGTATGTGCCAGGCTAGCATCTAGAGTGACCCCAAACCCCAGCTCCCCCAGAACAGACCTCAAGTTAGGAGGTCACTCTAGAAGACAAGGATGTGAGACACAGTTGAGAGAGATAACAAAGAATTTCTAAAATATTGAGAGTAGTTATTGCTAATGATACAAGTGCAAAGAGCAAGAACCACTCGACCATGGGAACATTCACAAAATAGCTCTCTTTGTGCCCCACAGAACCTTACACACAGTGGGTATATGGTAAATGCTTGTTGGTTGGTTGTTAAAACACTAGCTTCCAATGAAAATTCTGGGATCATCTTCCCTGTAGATTTGAAAAAGTCAGTAGATGTGAGTTTCCTTTTTTGGAATTCATTATGGCTCAACACTGAGTAAAGATCCCTTAGACATCTTCCAGCCTAGTGTTTTGAGATGTCTCAGTGTCTTACAGTTTAAGTCCTAACCCTGGAGATCATGGGTCTTCAATTGGATTTCATTTGTGTAAGAGTCAAATATTGTAAGTGTGGCTCCAACATCTTTGGGGAGAAGCTTATCTCATTTCCCCCAATGGAGATGAAGCTCCACTTGGGCAGATGAGGCTGAAATAGAACAGGGCCAGCTGAAAAATTTCACTTAGTAATAGACTAGCAAGTTCCTCTTTCTGTTGACTGGTGTCAGTGGTGAGTTCCTGAGAAAGTTTAGTCTTACAGATGGTCATATTGTTAAAAGGAGAAAGACCAGAATCTGCATGGTCTTATGCTTCATAGGAGAGAAGACCCAGGAGAGAAGAAGGAGTCAGGTCTTCTGCTCATTTCCACGTGCTTCCTGTGGGGTGAAGGCCTCACCACGTGTGGTCACAAAGCCCAGTACTGAAGCAGCCGACTGCTTTCATCTGTGTCCCCATATGCTGAACACTAGCTTGTGTGTGTGTTTTTAATACCACTCTCTCTTCCAGGGAGTTTGGAACACATGTGTTCCTTTTAACTCCCACCAGCCCCTGAGATCTGCCAGCCAGCATGACCATTCTGGAAGGAGTTTGGAAAGGTTGGAGGAAGCTGTTTTGCAACAGCCCGAGACTCAGGAAGCACAGGTCTCCCAAGGTCAGCCCCTCACCACTCACACTCACATGGCAGAGCTCAAAGGCCTTGCTGTATCTTGGTTTTGTTGCCCATAAAACACAGATAGTAACACTTGCAAAACAGACACTAAATGGAATGCATTTTGTGATCTTTGGAGAAAAGGCAGCCTGTTAACATATGCTGACAGTGTGTTATTCTGGGGCAGGCCTGGAGTCACAGCCCCACATTGCCACCAGAATTGTTTCTGGAACCCAAGCCAAGAGCAGCCCGAGCACTCCAGCCTCCAAGGCCTGTCTCTGGGTCCAGCTGGCAGGGGATTAAGGGCCGCTCTGCCCAGCTGTTTGTACCCTGCTCACCCACAGACCTGATTTCAAGGCCCCCAATGCTTGACAGCCACTGCAAGTCACAAATTCAACCTCATAATAAACCTACTTGCTCGCATATGCCTGCCTCGGGTCAGGTCTATTAAATTGCCCATTTGTAGGGCAGAGCGGTAAGGGCTGGCTCCTTCAAAGAGAAGCGTTTTGCTTTGGAACACAGATTCCTTGATTGTGCTTCATGGATGGATATTTAGTGGGATAAGAGGGTTTGTGGTTTGTTTGGGTCTCGAGAAGAAAGAAATTGACAAGATGGGATGCGGATTGGATTCACAAGGGTCTGGCTCCTTCCCCGCTCTGCAAAGTTGAGGTTCATGGTGCCCAAAGCAAAAGAAAGATTCCCTGGGGAGGAAGACAGATGATGGAGGGGGAGGGATGGAGCAAATGTTGCCAGGAACTGCCGCCGTTATCTCTGCGAGTCACACAGTGGTCTCTGGACATTGTGTGGTCCTGCCGAGGAAGCCACAAGGAACGTTCTCAGGGAAGCGAGGCTGATCTCTGTGGTCCCTACTCAGGTCCCCTTTTCCTAAGCCCCTTTCTTCTCCTACCCATCCCCTCTCCCAGCCTGTCTTGCTTCCCTAAATATTTTCAAGAGAGGAAATCAGGGCAGCAAAGATATTAATTTTAAGGGACTTAACCTTTTCCTGATGGACGCAAAGTTTCAAAGAGAAACATAGAAGGAGGGGCAGCGCTTACTCCAGTGCATAAATCTCAAGTGGCAGACGTTCAGATACTGTCACCAGAGCCAGGCAAGGCGGCTGGAAAGGGAGATAAGGGGGAGATAAAGACGCTGCTGAGCAGGTGACCACTCACTCGCTCGGCCCCAGTATGAGGCTGGCCCTGACTCTTCCAGCCCTCCTTGCAGGATTTCATGTGCATCCCAAATGCACCCAGAATACCAAAATGAAGACCACAGGACAGCATCCCAGATGAATAGGAAGGGCCAAATGATGGTCTTAGATTATTTAAAAAAAAAAAAAATTTTTAGAAAGCCCAGAGGAAAATACAGGGCCTAGCTGCCCCCCATGTGCACTGAGCCCCGAAGTAAGAGGAAATTGACTTTAATATCAGCATGAAGAGCTTAAGATAGACGGAGGGAAGAATCTCCAAACAGAAAGGCATTCCTGCCGATCGCATAAGCCCTTCTCTTTGAAGGTCTGGAAGGTCTGACGGGTTCTATCACTGATGGAAACAGATGATCGGTAAGATCTCTTCCAGCGCTGAGACTACCTCACCATCTAATTTTAGCAACTCCTCTTGACAGAGGGTGGGTTCCCCCACTTCCCGGGGCTATCTGGGGTTCCACACACCATCTCCTACAGCTTCCTTTGATGTTGGCGGGAGGCTCTGTGGACTCAAGGCCAGATACACGGCAGGAAGAGACACGCTCAAAGCCATTAGGCTGCCCTATCTCACTGCAGCAATAAGAAGCCTGCTTTTTTTTTTTCTTTCTTTTTGTTTTTTTTTAATTGTGAAGTTGCAATACTTGGTTTGAAGTTAAATATGGGCCATCAGGTTTGGGATCGATCCTCAGAGATGATCGTGAGGTCAATTACCATCCAATAGCCTCTCTATCTTCGCAGGGGAGGATGTTTAAAGCATGACGTTATTTTGACTAATTTAAAGATTTCATTCATATTTTTCACTCATTATAAATGAATGCAATTTAAGCCCATCACGTAATGACAGAAAGTGGCCAGAAGCCATGGGAATGTGTTTCTCATTGTGGAAACTACAAGTTAGTCATTTTCTTCTCCCAGTAAATGTCTTTGGTTTGGTTAAGGGAATTTTTTTCGAAGAAATCATAAGTTCCAAATTAGTTTTTCATCTCAAAAGTTAACCCTATGGAAAATGTAGCAATGTTTCTGTAATTTTGCAAAATGTTTTGATAGTATCTATGTCCTTTTGCTCAAGAGCTAAAATATTATTTTTTGTTGGGTTGGGGTTTTTTTTTCTGTTTTTGCTTCTCCTGGCCTCATGGTGCAAAGAAAAGCGATAAGCTCAGGTGAAAGTTATAAAGCAGAAATGCCGATGTTTCTAGATAGTTTAGAGCCACACTCTCTGTAACAATGATCTTTGCGAAACTAGCTTTTTTTCCACTTACAGTTTTAACAGAGGAGAGATGGGTTATGAAGTCAAGTTGGGGAGGAGAGAGAGAGAGGAGGAGTTTGCTATTTTTTTTCAAGCTAACTGTTATTGCGTCAATATTGTTCCGAGAAGTCTGCTCTGAGGCCAAAGTTTCCGTCTTCGAGTTCCCTGCAGCACCCAGAAACCTCTAGATGTGTGTGATGGGCTGACTTAATAGACTCATCTTCAGGGTCTGAGAAGGAAGAACAAGGGCCAGAGACAGGCGGGGCAGGACGTGGGAAGGCTACGTCTCCAGCCCTCTCCCTTCCATAGAAGGCCCCCAGCTTGTGACCATAGCCCCATGGGCAAAACCTCTCCTACCATCTCTCGTCTCTCCATTTCCTTTCCTTCACTGGATCCCGGGCTTTCCTCACTTTGCCCACAATTTAACTCCCTCCCCTCTTCAGCAGAGTTATCACATCTGAGCTCGCCAGCTGGGCTGCAGGACAGAAGCAGAGATGGAGCCTGGTTAAGTCAGGTCAAACCCTGAATGTGTGGTACTTTGGGGGGGATTCCTCCCCCGTGAAGGGAGAGTCCCATGACTCCACTGTCCTACCGAGTCTGAACTTTTATTATTCTCCATAACGAGGGGCAGGCTGCAGACATATCAGGTTCAACGTGTTAAAAAAGCTGATCAGGAGCTTCAAATAATTCTCAGTGTTCAAAATTCTAAAAAGCAAGTGTACACTGAAGGTGGGGCAAGGATATTCTAGAAAGGAGGAGTGATGGATAGAAGTAACTAAGCATACAAAGACATACCTACACAAACCCATACCTACGCATACGTGCCAAGAGGCAGAGAAAAGACAGAAAGAACTAAGAGACCGTTAGTTCCTAGTTCCTGTAGCCTTTGCTATAAACCATGTCCCGTGTCAGTACAGGACAATGAGTAAATTAGAACATTTAGACATTTAAATCTCAAATTATCTCCCAGAAATTTACAGTCTTGATTCCAAAGACGTCATCTCCAACAGAATTGTAATACTTTTTTTTTTCAATTAGGAAAAAGATGATTTTAATGCATTACTCATTCCATCATTTTTAGTTTACCAAAACCAACGAGAAATTAGTTCCCAGGTCGTAAAGTCCACCCTCTGTGGTCAGAGCTGCAGGGGTTGGTCTACCGCTGCTGGGAAGGGTGGAGCTTAGTGTGTAGGGTTTGTGGGGACATGCTGGCAGGCCCCCCATGGCCTCCCCCCAACTGCACGGCTTGCTCGACGCCCTTTGTTGACTTCGGCTACTGGTCAAGTTCCCTCTGGAGCCCAGTGCCAGGGGTACCAGTGCTGAGCTGACTCATGCTTTCCCGGACTTCCTGACACCCTGTTCACGGGCTTGTCTGCAGCTACAAGACTCTCTGCCCCAACGGTGTCGCAATTCCATCCAGGAAACCAAACTAACCGTCCCAGAATTTGGCTGAGGTCCTCGAGGGTGGATAAGAACAGAGGTTCCCTGTCAATAGTGAGGTTGGAGGTGAACGCCAATTTTTTTTTTGTTTTTACTTCCACTCCTTTTTTCTCCCCACTTTATTGAGATATAATTGACACACAGCACTATGTAAGTCTGAGATGTTCAGCATAATGATTTACGTATCTTGGGAAATGATTATCACCATAAGATTAGTTAACAATCACCATCTCATATAGATACAAAACACCGATACCGATTTTTTTTAGGTTAGCCTACCACTATTGAGCAATTTCTCTACAAGCATAATAATGTCCATGTATATGTGCATGAGTTTAAAACAGGAAACCCTTCATTACTCCCTCACCAGGGGGAAAAGATAATGGATCGTTTCATTTAGACAGTTTACATCTTGGGTTTTTTGAATTTTTTTAATTGAAGTATAGTTGATTTACAATACTAGTTTCAGGTGTACAACATTGTGATTCAATATTTTATAGATTATACTTCATTTAAATTATTATAAAATCTTGGCTATTTTTTTAAAGAAAACTTTGAATGTCAATGGTCAAGAAAACCCTGTTCCTCCTGGTTGCTCTGGGGAACCATGAAGTGATCCAATGATCGTCAAAACAAGCTCCATATTTATTCAGTTAGAATCACCGCCTTCATTTTCTCCTTCTTCATTCACAAAGGGGAGCTTTCTCCTGTTGCTGAAGGGGCTCCTGAGATACCTTAGCATGTTAACAGACACCTCAGAGACAATCTGACTTTCCCCAAACCCACTTGCCTGACTTCAAAGTATATGAGAAAATCAGCTTTTAGGAAAATTAGTGAGTGGGGAATTTCAGTGAGTGATGTGGAAGAAATGAGACCAGTGCATTTATTCCAGGCTTTTCCCTCTACATTCCTCAATCGCTTGTGTGCGTGTGTGTGTGTGTGTGTGTGTGTCCCAACCCCGCACTGGCTCGTAGTAATGGTGTTTGACCTCAGAATGCATAACAGGTGAAAAGTCACTGAGGACGCAGGAGCCCCAGGAGCAGTTTTGTTTGCTCCTCTCTCCAAAATAGTTCTGTTTTACAATAATGGTTTCTATTATCCCGTCCCTAACAGCACCCTGTATTTTCTCTTATCCTTTTCTGTAGCTAAGTCACTGTGCTTGCATCTAAAATCATCCTTGTTCATGTTCATTATCGTGTTCATTAGATTTGTTCTCTTTTGTTCTTCCTGAAAGTTTTGTTCTTCCTGCAGTTGGCTCCATGTGTCTTTCTCAAAGCGGCCACCCGAGACGCACCCCCGGGGGGATGGTATCTGCAGACAAGAGACAAGTCTGGTGCCCGGCACCTCTCGCAGGTATCCCCAAAGGCCCTGAAGATGCTTTTCCTGGCAGGAAGAAGCGTGGCCGTTTCGGGGAACTGCCGGCCTTGCAGCCTGGGGAACCGGCCCAGGGGACACACGCTCCCTCCTGCGAGGTCTGGGCAGGCTGAATAGCCAGTCACCCCTTTTATTGCTGGCCTCGCGATGGAGAAACTAGACTTGGATGGACCACACTCTGACCGCACATTAGGCTGGCCTCTGGCATAAGTCTAGTGGGGCCAGCCCGAGGACCATCTGAGTCAGAGTTTGCAGGGTCCTGCCTGGTCCGCCATGCAGACACTTGTGCAATCGTTAACAAGGGCATAGAGCATCACCATGTGGGTTTTTTTGTTTTTATTTATAACGCTTAGTTTTGTGAAACCTCACCATCTTTCGAGAGGGGAATTTTCCTTCCTATCCCTTGTCATTGTCTGTAATCATCACTTGTTTACTGATTGAGTCATAGCCTGTCTCCCCTAGCGTGTTAATTTCATGGGGACAGAGACGTGGTCAGTTACACTGTCTATTGCACTCCCAGTGCCTGACTCTCGTTCACATAAGGGCTCCATTTTTAAAAAATGAAAATTGAGGCACCAGGTGGCTGCCTCCTATCTTCCCAAAGTCCAGCTGCCAGGAATGTGCCCCAGGCTCCTGCCTTGTGTTCCAGGCCTGTGTCCCTCCCAAAATGCCATCTCATGAAAGGACAGGCAGGCCTTCTCAGTGTGTGTGTGGTCTGGGAATCCTGCCACCGGGCAGAGCTTGCAAGGGAAGCAGGCCCGCTGGCCCTCTCCCCTGTCTAGGGAAAGCACGGGGATGCCACAGCCCCCAGAGAAACTTTTCCCTGCTCTTTCTGAGAGGTAGTTTATTATTTTTCTGTGTCTGCCATAACAAACGACCATAGCACAGATGGCTGTAAACAACAGAAATTTTTTTCTCTCATAGTTCCAGATGGTAGAAGTCTGAAATTACGGCAGGGCCACCCTACCTCTGAAAGCTTCCAGGGAGAATCCTTCCTGGCCTGCTTTTAGGTTCTGCTGGTTGCCAGCCATTGGTGTCTCATGTCTGTCTCCATCGTCGTGGCAGTCTTTCTTCCCTCCGTGTGATTCTGTTTTCTCTTCTTACAAGGACATCAGTCAATGGATTTAGAGCCCACTCTAATCCAACATGACCTCACTTTAACTAGTTGCTTCTGCAAAGACCCTATATCCAAAGAAGGTCGTGCTCTGAGACTCTGGGGTGGGCATGAATTTTGGAGACACTATTCAACCCAGATCGGGCATATGGACACCATCCACCACTCGTTAGTTGTGTGACAGGCAAGTCCTCTGACTTCTTTGTGCTCTATTTGCTCATCTGTAAAATAGCAATGGCGGTAATCCCTGCTTCCGTGGGTTACTGTGACGTGCTTAGCAGGGTGGCTGGTCAACTGGATGTCCATGTCATCCAGGACCCCTCTGGGGATGACAGACAAGGAAACAGACCCACAGGGCCAGCCGGGAAGCACAGGGCAGGACACCCAACCAGTTAGAGGAGGCGATGGCAGACATGAATACTCTTGATCTGGAAGAACTGACCCAAGGGAAGAGGGGGAAAGGGGTCTCTCATCTGGAGGGAGCGGAATGTTCAAGGATGCGGGTGGTCAGGAAGGGACCTGGTGTGTTCAGAAAACCTCCCATTGGTCAAGATGGTTAGCAAGAGAGGTAGGCAAGGTGGAGGCAAGGGGCCAGGCCGCTGGGCTTCACCAGCCCTGGAGTCCACAAAGGTTGCTTCTGGCTTTCGACGTCTTAGTCTTAGTTTTCTTCTGGTCTTAGTCTTCTCAGGCTGTGCTATCAAAAATACCATAGACTGGGTAGCTTATAAGCAGTAGACATTTATTTCTCACAGTCCTGGAAGCTGGGAAGTCCAAGACTAAGGTTCTAGCAGATTTGGTGTCCGGTGAGGGCTGGCTTCCTGGTTCATAGATGGCCATCTTCTCTGTTATGTCCTCATATGGCAGGGGCTCTCTGGGGTCTCTTTTATGAGAAACCGAATCCCACCCATGAGGGCTCCACCCTTATGACCTACTCACCTCTCAGAGGCCCCACCTCCAAATACCATCCCCTGGGATATCAGGATTTAACACAAGCTTTCAGGGGACACATCCATTCAGTCTACGGCATCCATAGTTCTCCAAACTCCTGGATGGTCAGAATGACCCAGCATTCCCTTGAACTATCCAGCTCTCAGGACAAATATGTGGGTTGCCTGTGGCACTGTGATCACAAATGAAACCCAGAGCTGATGTTTCCTGTGAAAGAGGTGCTGAGCTTTTGTCTAGTTTGATGAAAAAATGTCAGCAAAAATTCATTTCGTCTCCCAGCATTGTACCTAGTAAAGGAGGCGTTCCACATGTGTGTGTGTACATCAGCCTGGTTCATGATACAGCCACAGCAGGGCAATGAGGTTCCCCATCCTGAAGGCTTTCAACTTAAACCCATCCTTCTGATCTACCTTTATGACCTATCACATCTGCCCATTTTTCCCACTGTGGCAAGGACCCACACCTGATTCTCTTTGATGTGAGGCGTAAGCACACAGGTACCACACTATTACACATCTGGCTCTCCCATCCCAGAGATCCCTGCTTATACGTGGGGAGTTTCCAGAAGCAATCACCTTCTGCAAGTCCTCCATGATTAGTAGGGTCCAGACCTTCCTTGCTTCACAAGCAAACTAGAAATAAAAGCCCAAGATTCCAAGTCTCCGTGACTTGCCCAGGACCACTCGTGCACTCGGGGTGTGCGGGGTCTTCCTTCACCTGGCTCTCCTGGCATCAGTTAGGACTCTTCCCCAATGGAGCGAGCCTCCCCACGAAGGCAACATCCTCCGGGCCCATTGAGAAATCTTGTCTTTCTCTTTTCTCTTCCTGAGTAACTTCTGGTTCCACCGAATTCCTGCTCCTGCAGAGCTGTAACTGTTTCTCATCCCGATATTCCTTGGTGAGACTTTTATTTTTTCTTTTTGGTTTTATGAGGCTTTTTTTTAGTGATGTCAGGCTTCAAAGGAAGCCTCCCACCATAAAGATCACGAGCAGACTCACATTTGTGATTCTTTCTCATTCCTGCGGGGAAAGAATGGTGGTGGTAACACATGTCTCATCTCCCCTTGACATGCAGTCTCTTTTAAGTGATTTCACAAAGCCCCCTCACTTTCTCTTTCGGGTCCTAAAATAGTATGTCAGGAATCAACAGCTGCCTTCCCAGCCAAGAAGCTGAGCTCCTGGTGACTTCATTCGTCACCCACGACCCCGAGCCCCCTAATCTCCGCTCTCTCTGCCTCGTGTCAACACTGGGCTCCCCCTCTCACGTCTGGCTTTCCTCAGTAACTCCCTAAGTACCCCTGTTCTCACTAAGTCACCGAAACCCTGGCCACAAGGCGGGTGAAGTGAGATTTAACTGAATCTTTTGGCAATGATTCACAGAACAAAGTCCAACGGTCTGACCTGGAAACCACATAGTGGGGAGTTTAGAAACCATCGGCGTAGTCAAAACAACGTTCCTGGTTCAGCCATTGATTGAAGTTCAAAGGAACAAAGATGTAAGTCAGAGCGATGTCATGACAAGGGCGGTCTGAAGAAATACACTTACCTGGGCATGAAGCCTTCTGGGACGAGATGTCCCGAGACTTTCAGTTATGTTAGTTACAGGGACACTGGCTCCAGGGAGGAGCTTCCCAGGTGGGCAGTGACAAGTTAAGTCAGCAGGGTTAGGGGATGTGTCAGTGTCCTAGGCTGCCGTAACAGATGACCACAAATGGGCTGGTTTAAAACAACAGAAATGTATTAGTTCACAATTTTAGAGGCTAGAAGTTCAAAATCAAGGTGTCAGCAGGGTGATGCTCCCTCCCAAGGTTCTAGGGAAGATACTTCCTGACTTCCGATGCCTCCCAGTAATCCCTGGCATTCCTTAAATTGTATCTGCATCACCCAGTCTCTGCCTCTGTCTTCAGACATGTTCTTTCTGTGCATCTGTGTGTCTCTTCTTCTCACAAGGACATATGTCATTAGATTTAGAGCCCACCCTAATCTGGTGTGACCTCATCTTAAGTTGAACCGATCACATCTACAAAGATCTTATTTCCAAATCAAATCACATTCTGAGGTTCTAGGTAGACATGCATCTTTGAGGACACTCCAGGGACCATGGCTCACTGGCTGTATTCCACACATCACCGCCTGCCCCATCTTGGGGAGTTAGTTGTTCCTGGCCTCGATTTTGGAGGCCAGGAACAACTCCTGGACTGGAACCTTGGTGCGTAATGTTGAATCCTGACCTTTCAACTTTCATGTTTGAGAAAACAAACAGTGTCAGCCTGTGACACATGACTGGCCTGGTTTGATGGAAAGAGTATTGGATGTTAATGCGGTGAAACCTAGAAAGTGGAACGGTGGGCAGCAGCCAGTCTGCAGAGTCTGGTCAAAGAGTTACTTCCTGAAAGACCAGTGGACACATTTCCCTAAAACTCTTTGTTACATCTGATGCCCCATCACTGGAGAAGGAAATGTTGATTCCAATAAAATGACAGTAATAAAATAGTAAAAGATAATAAAATATGATTGAATAAGATACATGTTTGCCCCATACATAATAATCTCTGTCCACATGTGAGAAAGGAAGATATGCCCACTAAGGAACATGGGAGGAATCCCAGTAACATGTCCCAAGGACCCCCCTCCAAATTTTGGAGCAGGGAATCAGGATGGGTGTTGGGTAACTCATGGCCTTGGAATGTTTTAATGCTCACCATAGGCTATTAGCCTTCAGAGCAAAAATGGTACTATTTCCAAGAGTTCATATTCTGGAATGTTCTTCCATCCACAGTCTCCACTCTTTCCAGCCAACCATCCTCACTCCTTCATGGTGACCCCAGAGGTCTCTGGCCAACCTTTTCCTCAAGCCAGTCGGCACCTTGATAATCCCTGTCCCGCCACGGTGGGCTCACCCCTCAGCTCCATCGTTCCCTGGAGGTCTCACCAGCACATATAGTTGCCTACTCCCATCAACCTTATTGCAAGGCACTGTGACCGGACCATGGGGGAACGAAGGGCTTCCAACGCAACACTCAGATGAATTCCCTCCTCCTTTCAGCAGGGCTCTGAGCCCCTCACCTTCATTCTTTAGCCACACAGAGTGACTGTGTCAAGTCACTCCCCTTGTAGGCACCCCACACGTGCTTTCTCTACCTTCACTCTAAGTCTCCTAAGCATTGCTGGAATCACAAAACCACTGGGACACACATTTCTTTTATTCTAACCTGGGCTTCATCTTCTCAGACTTTCCACCTTCCCTATTTTCTGACAAGTAGCCCTCAGTCACCAGGGCTAAAATTTCAGACTTGAATTGAATGCCCTCCCCCTTCACCCCCACCGCCAAGCACAGCTGAGCTCTACTGACTCCATGTCCACAATGTTTCTAGAGCCCATCCCCTGCTATCCAAGAACCAAATGTGTTGTAACAGGTCCAGAATGCAAGAGAGATTGTGTGTGTGAGACGATGCAGTAAAGAGACTGTGCACCATTGCATTTATTGTAATTAACGTTTATTTTATACCCAGAAGGCACGGGGCATGCTATCAGATGTTTTGATGAGCAAAGAATCCAACATGTTGATAACTTATCAAAAAGTGAAAGCGATTTAGTAGTAGTCGTAGTAGTAAATTTAGTTTAATATTTATTAGTAGTAGCCATAATATTAAATTTAACTAGTTTTTATTTTACCCCAGTTTATAAAAGTCTATGAAGAGTTTTAGAGAAATAAAGGCCATTGTGTATGGAAAGAATGAGTCAGTCAGTATTTTAGCTGAGCACTTCCTGTGATTCACATCACCCCTAGAGCTTCTAACGCTTAACCTTCCTAGAAGTCATATTGAAAGACAAGACAGATGCTTGGGGCATAATTTGGGGTGTCCTGTAAGACCTTAATCTTCCAAAAATTCAACTTTGTGCGCTCGCTGGTTGACAACATGTACATTTAATGCCTTCTCCCTTCGCAGCCTGCTGAGTGCAGGGCAGAGCTGCGGAGGACATAGAACTGGGGGCTTGGAATGTTTCTGAAGATTCATGTGGTTAACAGCATAATGGAGTAGACTTTGGAACATGCCAACCTGGCTTCAAATCTTGGTTCTACTACCACCTGGTTGTGAGACTTTGGGGGATGGTTTAACTTCTCTGAGTTTATTTCCCTTTTTAAAAAATGGAGATATCACAATTTTTTCATGAGGCTAGATGTTTTCAATTGTAAAAGAAGAAAAAACTGACGAGGCTGAGAGTCTAGGGGATGGTAGCACTCTCTCTCTCTCTCTCTCTCACACACACACACACACTCACACACAGACACGCACACACACACACTAGCATCTTCTGACTTCATAACTGAGTCTTGAGCTAACCCTGGGACCCTCGTAAGAGCTACACCTTCATCAAAAGTAAACCTTCATTTTACTTAATGTCTGGTATCAGTGGTAGTTCCATGGTAGACTGGATTTAAAAATCTGTCCCTAAAAGGGTTCTCTATACCTCAGATGTGGCGAAAGAGACTTTAAATCTTTGATGGGAGGGGGAACAGCAATGCATAGTTGCAGTGATTCAAGGAGATAAACACTGATGTTCCTGTGACAGAGAAAGTAGAGCCAGGCACTCAGTGAATGCCGGACAAAAGGAAGCCCCTTCTGTCTGCATGCAGCCCTCAGCCTCCACACGTACTAATGAATGTGCCCAGCTGACTGCTGGCGTGGCACACTGCAGCCTCGCTCTACAGCTGCGTGTCTAGCAGCTATTCTAAAAGCCATCCTTTCAGGCTTTTGTTCAAGCAACAGCCCCACGTAAAGAAGAGAAATTTGAAATGGGGGCTCCCATGGCACTGATGGCAAAGACCTACAAAGACCGAGAAAACAGGTCTCAGGACATTTTCGGTTCTAAGGAAATAGACACAGCCATTGTGAAACTTAAACCTGTATCATGAACAGAAACTTAAAAAAAAAGGTCAGCATTTAGTAGTTTGGAACATCTAAATGATCAAACTAAATGGATCAAATGAACGATCAAGTAAAATCTACCATGAAAAATCGGTTCTCAATATAAAAGGAAATAATATTCTTCTGAATTCCATTGCTCATGTGGATTCAGATAGTTGTAAAGTCTAGTCATTACTAAACTATGCAATGATAGGTATAAAATTAACAATTAAATCTTTTTTAGACTCTCAAATAAACTTCCAGGAAAAAAAAAATCCATTCTTGGGTGAGCTAAGACAATCCATGCAGAATCTATTCTTGGTACCAGGTCCAAAGGTTCCATGTTTTTATTGGTTTTTGCTTATTTTTTAAATAGGACGTTTGAATAGTACTGTTACAGACTTCTCACAGCTGATTTTCCGTGGGAAATTGGAAGAGTATTACCCTGTCTCAGTTTTCCTAAACGACAACAGGTTTGTCATTTTATCATCACCAGAATTAAACATGTGGCCCTGGGTTTGCCTGGTCAGAACAGAGCCTTCAAGAGGAAGCAAGTATTTATGTTTTTTCACATCAGACTGATGTAGAAATCAAGAAGTTCAAAACTCACTCCCTAAGGAAAGTTAGTAAAGCAACTCTCTCATATTTAGACCCTCAGCTGCTGTTGATCTTAACAGGGACCTTTCCACAAACTTCATCTTCCTCTTTGATATTTTAGCCTCTTAATCATTTTAAGTCAACAATCCATAGCTGACAGTTCTGCTGATAAAGTACCTTTATAATGATAGACTTGGTGTTTAAATTTCTGCCTACGTCTTCTCTAAGTTGGTGACCTAATTGTAGCCGATGCTTCCAGTAGAAATACTCACTTGTTAACCTCAAGTTATTTCTGGGCACAGCTGAAATAAAACAAATTGCTTTTTAAGCTTATAATTCCAGATTCTGTGTCTTATTTTCCATTTCTCCTTGTCCCTTTTTTCCATGTAGGTTTTATCTGCTACCTATAAACCGTGGAAAACAGATTATTCCGTTCAAATCTTTGGAAAGGGCTGTTCGCTGGCACAAAATCACATTGTCTGGTACTTTTTCTCGTTTTGAATTTCTGGAAGGGAAATCCTCCTTATGAGAAGACTTAACTTTCCATCAGTAATGAGGAAAACTTTCTCTCGGGATGGTGGAGGTAGCTTTAGAAAACTCAGCAGAAATAAAAATCAGCACGACTGATTTTTAATCCAAGCCTGTTCTTTTGCAGTGATCTTGATCCTTATTCTGCCTGTGAGCTGGGAATAAATGAAGAGGGACGTTGAAAAACGTGGGAGGACAAACAGTACAGGATGTTTCGGAAATCGTTGGTTCAATTGTGTGCTATTTAAATGCCACCCTTACAACATGGACCAGGAAACACACCCTTCATATCTTTAAAGCAGAATCCCCCAGCCCCAGTGTATGTAGGGCTCACGACTTGCCTGCTGTATGTGGTGTGACCACACTGGCTTGACTTTCGGCATTGCCCAGTGTAGTTCTTAATTAGTAATAGCATCTCCATTCAAGCTGAAAAGTATTCTATTTTGATGATAAGTGATATGATCCCCCTCCTTTCTGTGACTTACCCCTAGGTGTTTGCAAGATGCCTTATTTAGAAAGAAAACAACAAGGCAAAATGGTTTCAGAGAACTTAGTCCATTGTTCATAGGGAGAGACGCAGACCCAGAGGGGTCCAAGCCCTGCTCCTCGGTGGCAAAGCCAGGATCCAAGTAGTAACGGCAAACCTTTGTGTGGCACTTATGGTCAAGGCAGGGGCTCTTTGGAGCCCTCTATGTATAGTGACTCATTTAATCCTATCTGCAGGGTAGATCCAACTATTTACAGCAAGCAGCTTGCCCCAGGCCATGCACCAGCGGAGGGCAGGGCTGTGCTGGAGCCAGGCTCCCTGGTTCGAGAGTCTGGTGAGTTCCACACCTCACCCCACCAACCAGAGCCAGCACTTTGGACTCTTACTCCTACCTTCTTCTCTGTATTATGTTGCTTTTGGACCAAGGAGAGAAAAGGTTGTTAGTGAAAACTTAGCCCGATTTTTCCAAGCTGATATTTTTATATTACTATGAACATTATCCAAGTACTACCACAGGCACTTAAAAAACAGAGGAGGCTTCAAAATAGATATGACATAGACTTACCAGGTAATAAATATGTTTTCAGGGAAGATAATCAAACTGTTGAACGACAGGTACAGTAACCGACAACAACCACTCAGAAAGGAAGGTGGCAATAAGACGATGAATATGGCCACCCCCGGGCAGACTGGCTACCTATCGGCCCTGTGGTTTTCATGTTAGCATTTGATTGTCAAGGTCTGCCTGAATGACGCCATAAGCCCCTCTAAATCATGTACACGCCTATATAATTCGCTTTGCAGAGCATCTGGTAAAGCACCCATGGAAAGGTTTTTCTTAATATTGTTTGATGGTGATTATAGAGAGTGCTTGCCTCTGAGTTGCCTACCTATGAAAAAAAAAATGCATTGGCCATAAAGACATTGACTTATAGGAAAAAAATGAAGAAGGTTTACAGCATATAAAGTTTGCAGCATATGTTTAAGAGCAAAACCAGACCCGGAAAGAATCTTTCTATCATTCTATGGGTTGTGTGGATCACAGGTTAGATATCCTAGAACTTGGGCATGAGAATATATACAGCATCCTTGAGCCCTCACGGCTCCCAATTAGCCATGCACGGCTGGAAACTTCAGTGCTCACAGCCTACTGAAGAGAGTGGACATCACAGTGGAGCTTTACTCTTTCCAACTCAAGGGAGAACATCTGTCTCCTAAAAGAAACAAAGAGCTTACCTGGCCCAGTATGAATAAAGGTGTTAATTTTGTCTGAGAACTCTGGCCAGGGACACCCCATGGCCACCTAAAAACTCCTTTTCTGAATCCAGGTAGCTTAGAAAGACATGCTTCAGTATCAGAAAAAGGAGACTTAGAAGCATGCAGAGCTTTAAATAATAAAGCAACCCACACTTTATCAACAGAACTGGCCGAAACATCAGACAATCCCTTAATTACCCTCTACAGCTCTTCTTAAATATTGGAATTTCCTAGCCCTGATCTGGTTCACACAAGGAGCAGCAAATGTTGAAAAGTTTGGTGCTTTTTAGCCAGGAAACACACAGCTATGAAATATGTGAAGCTGTGGTAGACAAGTTAAAAAATAAAAAATAAAAACTTTCCAATAAAGTAATGCTCTCCCAATGACATCTTGTTATTCTAGTAAAAATTAGAATCCTCAAGTTTGGCAATAGTTTTTCTTCCTGTGAAAGTACAAATAAAAACACAATAAAACTAGGCTTTTTGTCATACACTTGAGGGTGGTAAAAAGGGAAGACACATTCGTTTCTTTTGTTCTTTGTGAAATAGTATTCCCATTCATTTCCCCCGTGAGGACCACCGAATTCTGAGTTCATTATAAAACTAACCTAGAAGCAGTACCTTCATACTCATCCATGGAAAGTAAGTCATTGTGGTAGAACTTTTGGATAGATTGTTCACTGGGCATAAAACACTTCAGTGTTTACTTGGTGAAGACACTGGCCATTTCAAACAATAGCCACATTCAATTAAAAGAAAGCAAACAACTATATGTTCAAACACTCTCAAACTTAAATGATCAGTTTGGTTTTATTTATTTATTTATGTTTAATTTGGGGTTTTGTGGAAGTATTTTTTAAATTTATTTTTCATTGAAGTATAGTTGATTTACAATGTTGTGTTAGTTTCAGGTGTACAGCAAAGTGATTCAGTTATATATACATATATATATATATATATATATATACCTATTTTTTTCAGATTCTTTTCCCTTATAGATTATTACAAAACATTGAATAGAGTTTCCTGTGCTATACAATAGGTCCTTGCTGGGTATCTGTTTTATATATAGTAGTGTATATATGTTAATCCCAAACTCCTAATTTATCCCTCCCCCCCTTCCCCTTTGGTAACCGTAAGTTTGTTTTCTATGTGTGTGGATCTATTTCTGTTTTGCATGTAAGTTAATTTCTATCATTTTTTTTTTAGATTCCTCATATAAGCGATATCATGTGATATTTGTCTTTGTCTGGCTTACTTCACTTAGTAGGATCATCTCTAGATCCATGTTGCTGCAAATGGCTTTATCTCATTCTTTTTAATGGCTGGGTAATATTCCATTGTGTATATACATAGCACATCTTCTTTAACCATTCATCTGTTGATGGACATTTAGGTTGTGTCCGTGTCTTGGCTATTGTAAATAGTGCTGCAATGAATATTGGGGTGTTTTTTATTATTTAAGTTGTGATTTCTCCAAGGAATATCCATCTAGTTGTTTAAAACGAATATTGTCACAGCCACTGCTTAAAGGAACATTGCCTTATAAGTGAGGCAGGTTGGAGAGCTGGTGTAATGTCAAGGCTTCAGAAGTATATTACATTAATGAGCACCTTCACGTTGTGTTTTGTGGGACTTATAGCATTTTCTTGACTTTGCTACTGCTGGAATGCATGGTAAAAAATAAGTTATTTTATAGAAAGGACTGGTAGCTAGAGGGAAATAGACTCAACCAACATGTTACTGACCTTGATGCTCTAATAAGATTGTCCTCCGTGATAGTTCTCTGCGTTCTCCATCTAATCTTTGCATCTAACCTCTCAGGTGGCATCTCTATCAATTGTCAACCTATTGGGCTTGGAGACTGTATCTGTCCTCCCTTCTGTAATAAAGACTTCACCAGACATTAGTGTTTCCTTTGTGTTTAGGAAAACAGCCTGTCAAAGAAAGCTTGGGTCTCTATCATGGGTTCCCAATGGGGACAATATCAAACCCAAGGGGACAAAAATTCATTCTTAGAGGGTGAATAAAATCTTTGATATCACAATGATCTGTGGCCCTCCAAAACTCAATACTGCTTGACCAAATCTTATTCCTTAGTGTTTCGTATCTCTCATTAGGGAGAATCTAAATTTAATTTCTTTTTTCTCTGGTGGGGTAGATGTGGGGATAATAATGAAAAACAGACCCCATATGTTTGGGGAATTGTTTTAATTTGGAAAGATAAGCAGTTGACAGTGTATTCCTTCAAGATATGTGCTAATAAATTCTAACTTCAAAATTCAAGCAAGAGCTTGATATTATTCTGTAATTTCAAGTATAACTCATTGTTGAGCTCAGACGGTATATGGATGATTCATTTTTCTTCAGTGATTTTTTTAAGACCAATTACTGAATTATTTTTTATCCTCATCTGACTTTCCAGTGAGACCCAAGCAACTTTCAGAGTTAAATCATAGGCTTTTGCCTGCCTTTTGCCCTGAATTTATTAATTCTCAACTCAAAAATGTGAAATGGCTTTCCTCCACAGGTAGAATACAACTCCTAAAGCCAAGACCCTCTAAGATCTAGTCCCAACCTTTCCATCCAAAGTTACTTTCCTCAGCTGTCCTTTATAACCTGCCCTTAAACCACCAAACCTCTCATTTCTATGATTTTATCCACCCTATTTCCTCGCCATGACTATTTTTCCCTTCCTCCCCAAAATTTCCACACCCAACTACTCTTCAGTGTCCCAATGTCACTGTTTCCACAGGGTTTTTCCATCTTTATTGAGATACAATTGACATATAATGTTGTGTATGGAAGTGATTTCCCCTCTCCTCTGAACTTACACAACTTGCCATCTGGACAATTCTTAGGACACTTATCACTTTCCACTACATACTATGGTTTTAAGTATATATATTTTCTCCTTCTCCAAGGTAAAAGCTCTTGGAGGACAGAACTATGGTCTGATTTCTAGGCAACATTGTATAATGGAAAGAGCTAGAGAAAGACCTGAGAGCAACATTTTCTTCTACCATTTGTTGGCTGGGTCTACCTAGTGTTACAATTGTTTGCCTTCCCTTTTTGTACATGGGCAGGTTATCCAATCACTCTGAGCCCAGTTTCCTCATCTGTAAAGTATTCTGATACATGGTGAAAATTTAACAAGTTCAAGTATCCAACAGAGTAGAAGCTTAAAGCATGACATGCATGCATAATGTCACAGTCTGTTGCTTAAAATGTTTTCTCCAAATATTTCAATGGCTGACCTGAAGAAAGAGATTTATTAGTGTACTTATTGGAAAAAAAGCAAAAGCAAGATAGGCTTTGCTATTTTTGTATGGTGTTAATAATTCTGCTCCTTTAAAGAAAATCTCAGAGAACTATTTAGTGTGCAGAAGATTCTTTCCAGAAGGAATGTTGAAACAAAGCAGGAGCAGACAGTAACCCAGGAGAGTGGTATGGCCTTTGTAAACCCAGTGCTGTCTTTATCTGCCCCAGATTTCATGCCACCTTCATTTTCTTTATTCAGCACCCCTCATCTGAACCCCAGATTTCAGGTTGGGGAAACAAAACCAAATGGAACATGAAACATAAAATAAGATCCAGCCAAACACAGTGAGCTCTCTCTGGCTTCAAGTCAAAACGTGGCTGAACCACAAAGCATCACCTGGTTTTGAGTAAAAACCACACCGAACCACCATTTTTTTTCATGGTTTCGGTTTGAAAATCGGGTTTCATGCAAAGCTTGCCCTAGTTTCAGAAGAGTTCCCTGGCAGGGTGCAGGCAAGGCTTCCGCGAGCATGGACTCTGCGTCATCAGGAGCCGCCGTCAGCCTGTGTGGAGGCGATTCCTTTTCTTTCTGCCCTCCGAAGGGCCAGGTTTTGAGCAATCTTGATCACGTGATCATTAAGATGGCTGAAAATCATCAGTATGGATAAGAAATACAGTCAGTTAGTTCATCTCTGCACTTAGCTTTTACAAAAACAGAGAAGAAAAGTTTTGAAAAGCAATGAATCAAAAGAAGAGGTGGGATGGTCTAAAACTTTATCTACGTATGGAGGCAAAGAGGAGATTTGAAGCAATTCTTAGGGTAATCTGGGCCAAAATTCCACATTCGTTGGAAATACTGAGATAATAAATGCAAAGTGGCCTATATGAGTATATGGAGGAATGAAACCACTCAGTTTTGCCCTCCTTAGAAGGAGATTAAAATCCTCGTTAGAAGCTAACAGTGTCAGATGAGCCATTTGCCCTGGGAGGTGATGACATTTGGAGAAGGATTAATATGAAGGAACTCCAAGCTGAGATCTCCATGACATTAAAGGAACCCACCATTGTTCTCTCTGTAAATTAAACTAGTGCTTGGGATTTATAAGAAGATTATAATAGTGAACACATGGAACAGTGGATTGAATCTATAATAAAGCATTTTTTACATCAATAAATGCAAAATTTTAAAGATTAACAATAAGAGAAAATAAATGGCTTGTTAAAAAGAGCTTATATCTGTGTAATACTATAAAATTCACACACAAAAATTTCCCACACATGACCATACTGGATCCCCCCCCCCCCAAAAAAAAAAAAAAAAAACAATCTATGACGTAGTCAATTCAGGTCCTGGAGAGATGATGTACTTGTCCAATCCAGGTCCAGAAGCCTGTAAACTGCAGGAGTTTGACCTTCCCTCATTAACCTCCATCCACAGACAATAATATATCCTTGGCATGATTACTGTACAGCAAAGGAGACAATCAGATGCACTAATCATTGCAATATATTGTCTCAGGGACCAGGGTGGGAATATCTTGTAAAGAGTGAAGGGGCAGGATTAAAGATCCCCACATCTGCATCCTTTGTTTCTGTGTAATAGAATGCAGGACAGAAAACTAGATACTCTCCTGGAGACAGATCTGCAGAGAAAGAGCCTGAAAACATGGTACCATTCAATGAGCTACAGAAGCCATCCAAGTGGTGGGCTCGGTTTTAGATATATTGGCTTTGAGGTTCCCATGAAATATACAAGTAGAGCTCTCAAGGTCCTCCGGAAAGTTAGGTCTAGAAGTTCAGGGAAAGAGTTCTGGGCTGGAGACATGGATTTGAGAGTCACCAATGTAAAGGTCGTAGGTCCGCAATACCCCCCAGGGCAATATGTTGAGGAAGAAGAGGTCAGAGGGAGCAGCAGGGGTTTTGACCCGTATGTCCTATACATGCAACTGGATGACACAGGACATCTAAGACAACAGGCCTAGTAAATGATGACTGTTAGCTAAGGCCACACACCACCAGCTGAAAGGAGCATTCTCATCACCATCCTGCAGAGTTGATCATGCAAAATCCCAAACCACTTTTGCCTTTAAGTAGAAAGTCATGTCTCACTATCCACTATAGGATAGTCTATAGTAAATACCAAACCTAATGTATAAACACCTTATTTACATAAAAGATCATCAAGGATGATCATTTATTTTATGATCGGATTCACAGTGGAATTCTATCAAATAATAACAAACGTCTTTGGTGATGGTAACATATGACTCACTTCCCCAATCACAAAACAAAAATTACATTTGCCCACACTTTGGGGGAACATGGGTTTGCTTTTGGTTATTTTCGTGTGTTTGCTTTTTAGGGCCATGCATATTATACATTTCTTTAGGTCGATAATAAGTGAGTGGATAAATGGATATAATCAGTTTTCACTTCCAGAGGTTCTTTAGCACAGAGCCTAGTGAAAACGTCTATTTGTTTAATAACCATGGAATTGGAAGATATTTTGCCATTAAATATTGATATAGAGGCAGAAACCAAATGGACATTTCCCTAGATGAAAAGTATTAATTAAAGGCCCCAGAGGTCACTGTTGGGCTCTCTAGTTCAATATTTCATTAGTCACCTGGAAGTTGGAGCAGTGGGCAATGAAATTTACAGTATTTCTAGTGAAAACTGAACTTATCCAAGTGCCGTATAAATGGAATAAACTAAGTAAAGATCTGGGTAGTGGATATGAGAATGCCACATCAACTTAAATGTTGGCCTGTTATTGTGTTTAGGAGAAATTCTTTTGAACTGTATTTAGAAGATTATGGTCTCTAAGTGATCAGTTACAGCTCTACAAAGGGCCATTAAAATTGTCCCAGAAAGTGTTCTTCCAGAAGAGACATCAGTGCAATGTACTGTTCCATCCAGGCAGGCCACAGAAATCTTTTATAAGGGGCTGGTGAACCACACAACATGTTGTTATGCTTGTTCTGTGCAATATGTGGTGCTTGAGGTTTGATTGTTGCAATGCATGGGCCTCATAGAAGAATCATTTCTCCCTCCTCTGAGCTGCTGGAGTTTTCCTCCCTCTCTATGTCTGGTTATGCATGCATCTCCTTCTTCAACTCAGTGAAGGCAAGATATGCACCTTCCCTTTAACAAAGACCTTGTTCATGGTACATACACCATACATAATGGATGATGGAAGGATGGTTGGATAAGTGGATGGATGGATTGACAAGTTGGTGGATGGATGGGTTGATAGATGGATACGTTTTTGGATGGATAGGTTGTGGATGGATAGATAGATGGATAAATTGGTAGATGGATGGGTGGATGGATGGATGGATGGATCAGTGGTGAGTGGAAGGAAGGAAGTATAACAAAAATTTTAAATGTGCTTAGAAGGCAATTAAAGCCATCAAGATGTTAAAGTATTTTCTTAAGATACGGTAAAAGCATTATCGTTCTTCAAACTGTCATGAATACAAAGAATGGATAACATTAACAAAATTCCAAATGTTTAGCCTTTCCTGGATTCTCCTTATTGATCTATTATCCAGAAATTAATTGAGAAGTTAAAGGATTTCAAGTTACACGCCCCATCTCTTAAGGTCAGAGTCTTGATTGGAGCCTGTTACGTGTTCCATAAAATTTTCTTTGGTGAAAGGAATTGACCCAACATTGTATTTCTTTTTTTTCCAGTGCTTTAGGGAGCTTAACACTATGTTAATAAGTCAATTCAAACTGTGGATAACCAGTGTAGTATACATGAGCGCCAGCTTTTTTGACATTTTCTTCAGCCTCTAGGAACCTCAGTTTCCTCATGTGTACGGTTGGGATAAATATATAATACCTACCTCACCTTATAGGATTATGAAGATCGAGTGGGCTAATTTATGTACCTTAGTTTACAAACAGCTGGTAAGTGGTGGAGCCAGTGCTGAAATCCAGAATTACCTAACTCCTGAGACTTTTTTTGACTTTTTATTTTGAAATGAGTTGAACGTACAGGAAAGTTGCAAGAGTAATACAAAGAGCTTCTGATGCTCTTCACTCAGATTGACCAATTGTTCCCTTCTTGCTCCATGAGCCCATGTTTTCCATCAGTGCACTATGGGGTCTAGGATAGTCTGTAAAATGGGCTCGATAATGGTGCCGACCTCAGAGGGTCATTGTGAGGATTCAATGAGTTCACAGATGTAAAAACTAAGACCCATAAATGAATAGCTACAGCAAAACCTAATGGGACCTCCAGTCAGTGAGGAGGCCACTACAGAGGAGGTGACCCTGAGGTCAGTCTTTAAACACCCAGCCATCCAGCATCAGAACCAAACAGTGA
This sequence comes from Tursiops truncatus, assembly GCF_011762595.2. NCBI lineage: Eukaryota > Metazoa > Chordata > Mammalia > Artiodactyla > Delphinidae > Tursiops > Tursiops truncatus. The sequence continues at coordinate 133,973,279 of NC_047037.1, read as the reverse complement.
TTTCCATGCTCACCCATTGTCTTCGCCTGAGAAAGGGCTGAATTTGAAAAATTTCTAAAGAATATTAGCTGGATATTAATTTGGAGAAGTAAGTGCTGCTAATTCCACCACCATCCATGGAGCAGAGCTTCCAAATTGTTATTGTGAAGATTAGAACATCCTTCTGCCCCATTTCCTCGCCAACCCCCAGCCCTGGCATAGAATCATGATTTCCCAGTACTTATCACGATTATCAGAAGTGAAAAGTGGCCTTTCCAAAACATCTATTCATTTACCTGCACAAAGACAAACCCTCGTCCAAAGGCACGAAAACCACTTAAATGCCACGCACAGCCCAAATAAACCATCTCAATACACAACAAAGGATGCTCTTTGACTAATTCTCTCAGGAGGCAAACCATAAGGGCTCGAAGAAGTTAACGTCTGCCATCCAGGCCTTCACGGAGAATGCACGTGGCCATTGCCAGCAATGTCCAAATACCCAGAACACATATGACCCATACCTTGTAAAAAGTTCTGTATCACATGAAAACAAGCCTGAAGATGATCGATTTTGCAGAGTCAGCGTGACCCACTCCTTTTGTCTTTCTTTCGGTTCTCATTCTACTTTTGACTTATTTGTGGAAAGTTATAATTAGATCGTGCTTTGCCTTTTTTTTTTCTTGAACTGATAAAGTGCCGTAAATCCTGGACAACATCCATGAGTGCAGTCACTTATGAATTTTGCTATTTTTTGCACATCGCACCATATGCAGGCCCGGCAGAGAGGCACGGTTCCGTACTCCTGGCATGCAGGAGAGTCACTGAAAGATATCATATGGTCTCCTGGCAGAAGTACAAAGTGTCTCTGGCTGTTTGATCTCCTGTCTTAAACTTAAATGCAAAATCTGATAATTGGGTCAGGCAGGAGAAGAAACTGAGCAGTAAAGTTCTTTTCATTTCCTTTTGCTATTTCATCTTTTCTTCCTTTTTTGCCCACACTTTCTCCCAACTCCCTCTCTCCTTTTTTTTTTAGACCCCGAAGGAGACAGTCTGTCTTGTGAATAGGATGGATTCAAAGAGGAGGTGGGTTTACAGCCGGACGACCCGTCAGAGGGTCTCCAGTCACCTCCGTCAGCTCCTTGCTAGATGCACGTTAGATTTCTGCTCTGTTAGCAGCAGTCCTGGATAACCATCTCGAGCTTTGCAAAGGCCAAAGTCATGGCTGGGTTTACTTATTTAGAAATATTACTGCCTTTCCAGACTCGGATTTGTTTAATGTAAAAGGAATTCATCGTAGTCTCTCTGGCTTAGGGCATTAAGCAGACAGAGGCTCGTACTTCAAAGGGCACAAGAGATAAAGGAAAACTGAACCTCGTCTTCAGACAGAAGGAGGCTGTGATATGAAAGGTCTGACCTAGACCTCTCTGCCCAATTGTTTCTAAATAGGGAAAGAGAACTTTTCGTTCTTGATTTTGCCACTCTAAGACCTATTGCAGCATTGCCTGCGTGGTTGCTGAATGTTTTAGCTGGATGTAAACTCCCAAATGGCTTCTTCCTAATATACCCAAATTTAGCCCTCACTAGGGAGGGGACAGATTCAGAACTGACGAAGTTCTCTATCAGCGTTACTTTTTCAAATCGCAAAGGGCAGTTTCTCACCCTCGGGTGAGAAAGGCCAGGCCACCCTCTCACTGTGGTACCTGCTTCATGGACACCCTGCAGCAGTGTTAGAATGCTCCAGAAACCTTCTCCCCAAAAGACCACCTGGGGTTTGCTAAGGGGGATGCCTGGGAGCAAGTCACATGGCTTTCCTCATAGGCACCCCCATACCATTACTGGCAGCTGGACTAAGCATGAAGGAACATTCCAGAAAGTCTTAGCCTGGAATGGAAAATGGAGTGTCAGGGAGGCCACCTGAAGGACAGGTGAGATCGAGATGGATTTTGCCTCTGTGAGAATGTGGAGCGGAAATCTCGCCAATGGCGGCAGAGCCACTTCCTTCCAGTGGGAGCCTCTCCACCAATAGCTCCACAAGTCATTTCCTTCGGAGGGTCCTGTCCCAGATTCAGACTCTTCAGAGGGTAAGGCCAAAGGGTCCTTTTAACTAGGACTGCAATTTCTACAGTGTCCCAGCATCCCTTCTGATTGTCCCATTCTGCCTGGTACCTAAGGGTCCCTGTGGAGGGTTGCATTGATCAGAAGAGTCTCCAGGCCAAAGCAACAAGACACCCAGAGCCCTGCCGAGAGCCTAGAACCAATTCTCTTGCTCAAACACCACAGCCAGACCAGGACGCAGTCCTAGACCCAAGCGACTTTGCCGCCTGCCTCCCAAGGACGTTCTGGACCCCAGAAGGTTGTAGAGAGCTGCGTCCAGGGTGTAGGGCCGGCGTGGGGAATTCAGCAGCCCAGAAAGGCCAATCAGTGTTTTCCCCAGACATCCAGGCTGTGGGGAGAGAGGGCTTGGGGGCAGGGGAGCCATCCACTGATTCTCTTGCTTGCCCAGACTTAGGAGCTGCATTTAGGAGGCCTCCAAACTGATTCTGTTATGAAATGGAAAAGAGGCTGTTTCTCTGGAACAGGCCTGACACAGTGAGTTTGCAACCCTCTTTGATGGAAGCTGCTTTACAAACAAATGCCCGCAGCCCTAGGAGAGGGCAGCCTGCTTCTGGCCATCTCCAAATTGCAGTCCTTCAATCAAATACTTAGGACACTGCTGGGGGTCTCAGAGGACCCCAGTACTAGTATCAATTAGTCACCTTGATGTTACACGGACATCATGCCTTGTCATTTTATTAACATGACTGTGTATCACTCACTTCTCACCACAGCGGGGCTGGAGAATCCTTTTGTCTAAAACACTAAATTAGACCTGTTCAAGCTGACACCAGAAATGACGCTTGTATGCCTCGTGCACACCCACAAAAGGGTGGATTTGCAACATCACGGGGCCCCCGTGTTCAGGGGCTTTTGAGGGGAGCCAGCCTCCCTCACTGATGCCAACACACTTATGAGAAAGACTGATGGGTTAGTATACTCACAGTGGCCTGCTAAGAGGGGTCCACCAACCATTCCTTCCATCCAACCCAAAGCTCCATGCAAAAACAAAACACAATTTTAAAAAATTGCGAATTTATGAATTTGTGAATTTGCTTTCATTACACCACTAAGATTTTTTTCCGGTTACTGAAGAAATTAGATGGCTGTCTGAATATATTTTTTAAATGTGCCCTTACTCTCAGACTCCTGCCCCATCCCTTCCTCACGTCCTCCACGTGCTTCAGTGACAAGAACCATTTGCCGTAATTGTAGTTTCCTTGTTGATAGCCTCCATCACAACAAAAAGTGAAAATCGAAAACTCTTAGGTGGAAATTAATTTAGAAACAACATTACCACAATTCTTGTGTGGCGTATGTAACCATAATAGCCATTTCAGTGGGGAAAGCAAAAATAAATAGAAGACCAAATGACATTAATTTACATCTGCAGCAAACCCAGAATTCGATCAATTATCAGATCCTTGGGGAGAAAGTAGGTTGCCACCGATTGGTGGGTGAAGCCCTCTATGTACACACAGGACAGAAGGAAACGCATGTGATGATGTACATTGAAACTAGGCTGGCAGGAGTGGGAAACCCTTGAAACCCCAGTGGGAGCGGAGGTGACCCCCGGGCTTCCTCTGGACAGCAGAGCGGTTTTTAGACCAAGGCATCCACTTCTCCATTCATTGACAGGTGGCTTCGGGCAAGTTTCTTGACCCCTTGGGGCTCGATTTCCTCATCTGCTCACTGGGGATTCTAAAAGTGCCCACCTCATAGGGTTTTAAGGATTAAGTAAAATGATCCACGTAATGCACTTAAAATGGTGCCAGGTGCCTGGTAAACTTTTAAAATGTTAGCTTATTATTAAAATTATTCTTTCTTTTCATCATTATTTATTATCCATTAATCGATAGTAATAGGAGTAGATTTGGGCTTAGCAGATGCAAATCTGAGTTTAAGCTCTCCTGTTTTCTTGCCATGTCGTTTTGGGCAAGTTAACCTCTCTAAGCCTCAGGTTCCTTATCTGTAAAATGGGCCTCTATCAATTTGCATAACTATGCCCAGGACACTGACTAAGAAATAGGAGAGCACTCTGTAACTGAACCTGAGACCACAGAACTCACCTTTCTTCTGGGGACATCGGAATTGCCACAGAGGGGACAGTTCCAGCAAGGCGCCCTGGGATGTGATTGGCCAGTCCCTCCCCTGGTGTGCTCCATTTCTGCATGGCTTTCCTGAACTGCTACCCACAGGATACACAGGTATCTCCAGGTGTGACCCCCCAGAGATGTTCCTCAGCTTCTCTCTGCAGCTCCAGGGTCAGACCAGGCAGTGGTGAGAGCAAGGTAGACGTTTCATCCAGAAACGCCCTGGGTCTCAGAGAGGAGACCCAGACCCGAGGACGCCCCTGGCCTCGTGTGTGTGTGTGTGCATTTTCTGTGTCTCAGATTTTCATCTGAAGAGCCCCGTAACTGATGAGTCTTACCACCAGGAATTCTAAGGAGGAAATGGGGCTCCACATAAAGTAAACAAGAACATACAGTTCTTTATACAAATATTCTCAAAGAGCCCTCCAAAAATCCCTCCTCCCCACATGGATGGGGGTGGAACAACTTCCTTTTTTTCTCTTACAAATGTCTTTGCTTTTGCTCTTTTCTCCTAATGCCTTGTTGCCCTGAAAGTGATGCCTATGTAAAAACTGAAGTATCTGGTCCTCTGCAGTGGAGAAGGAGGCTAAACCAGAGGCAGCAAGAGCATCCGAAGCTGATAAAAACACTCCAGATGATTTTTATTGTAGTTTCCTGACTGGTCTGTTACCACTTTCTGAAAATTTGGAGATCAAGTGTGGAATCTGTACTCAGACTGGCGTGTTTGTGTGCATGAGAGTGTGCGCATGGGTTGAAGTACATGCCAGGGAGTGTGTTTCTGTGTGTGTGCATGAGTATAGGCGTGTGCAGGTTGCTTGTGCATGGAAGTGTGTGTGTCTGTGAGCCTGTTTGTGAGTGTGGGTGTGTCAGGTTGTGTATGTGAATGTGCGTGTACACCCACAAGCATATGAGAGGGAGTGTATCTGTGTGTGCATGTGAGTGTGTGTGTGTGTGTGTGTGTGTGTGTGTGTGTGTGTGCGCACTGAGAGCATTCTGTGTGTGGCTCTGTTCTACACATCCATCATGCCCTCAGGAGAAGCCAGAAGACATTTGGGACATTTTGCATTCCGTTCGTAGTTGAGGGGCCTGAGGCCGGGGGAGGGACAGATCTCACCTGATGGCAGAGCTGGTTTGTGGCAGAGGCCTGACCTGAAAGCACTTTCCTCTTCCACCTCTCTTTCCATCGCGCTCCTTTTCCTTCCTCTTTGCTGACCTCTGCGATGCCACCACCTCCGGGCTGGTCTCACCTCCGGCCACGTCAGCTGTGTGTTTCTCCAGCCCTTGCTATGGGGGACATGCACCCACATCTAGAGGAGTGTCTGCAGTCTAGGATTGGCACTAAAATGCCCTTGAACGCCATGAGGCCCACAGCCTCCCTACCTGGTTCTTCACGGCTCCGATGGGGTTCATGGTGGCACCTGGGTTCCCCGACTCAGTCAGCTGGTTCTTCTCTGTGGTCCCCATGTCAGCACGAGTCCAAGTGCACGGACCCTCTCACATCAGCGGTGTGAGCACATGGACAGGAGTTGGAGGGAATGAACGAATGAATGGCAGCCCCAGCCTTCGGCCTACACAACTGAGCTTTACTTATTTGAACGGGAGGAAAGCAGGCTCCTAGAATATTCCGAGACAGAGGGCACCGCTCAGTGCGCCAGGCTCGGTGCTCCTCGTGGCCGAGCACGTCCCTCAAAAGCCTCCCCACCTGAGGCATCTGCTCTCCAAGTCAGCTGTGTGCTCAGGGTCTCCCTGTTCTATCATCATGACAGAAACAGATGTGCCAGATGCAATGTCCCATTGATCCGCTGTCCAAATCCACCTCCTGCCCGGCCTTGCGCTACCTGCCTCTGATACTCCTCGGGGGTGGCCTGGAGCTTGGACAGCACATCATATGGGGAAAAAAATCAAAAGTCATCCCTCATGGTCCAGGTTGCCCCATTCCTGACCTTTCCTTCCCCCTCTCCCTTTCTTGATGGGCCTGGCATTTTAGCAAATGGAATGATGGATTTTTAACGGTGCAAAGGGCCTTTGAGACATCTGAGTGTGGCCGACTCACGTGTTTGAGAACATCGAGACCCAGCGAGGTACTGATACTTGGCCAATCTATAGCCAAGCTGGGGCGAGAGACCGCACTCCGTTCGGGGCTTTTTCACCCTCACCTGGCAGGTCCCGGGGTCTTACACCAATGCCTCCTCCCTGCTGGGACTTTGAAAGGGCACTGCTGTCCTGGAAAGCCATGGACACCCCGTAGTGCGGGGATGTGGGTGTGTCTTCCGTGTAGGTGCTTAGTGAGTGCCCCTGCCGTGCTGCCCTGGGTCATGTTCCTGGGACACCAACCCCATGAGACATGGCCCTGCCCTCAAGGGGACCACAGCCTGACCTGCGGACATCAAATGCTCTGTCACCCGAACTCTCAACCTTGACTCCATACTAGAATCGCCTTGGGAGCTTTTCAAAACTACTGAGAGCCAAGTGCTGGTATCAATAGGACCATTTTATTTCTTTCCTCTGTTTGCTGTGGCCTCTCCGGGGGACAAGAGGCAGGCAGGTTTTGACTGGCAAAACACAAGAACTTATATTCAAACTTATTCAAAGCTTATATTCACGGCCAAGGTTGTAGGGAAAGGGACAAGTGTGGGCAAATTTCATTTGCTTCTCAGAAGAAACACCGTGCTCTCCATCCCTTAGTCATACTCTGGAAAATGGTTGTGGTGGGAATGTGTATGTCTGGGGCTGAGGACATGGAAAGTTACATGGTGCTTAAATCTAGATTTGGGCCATTTGGTCAAGATCTTTTGGCTTAATTGTTTGAACTCAAGCATAGCCTTCAAGTGCCAGAGAAGAGCAGTAAAGAAACTAACACAAAACAGCAATAATAGAGCGATAGAGAGATCTCAAGTCTTCATAGTTAAAGGAACAGAGGGGGAAAAACTACCTCATTCGTGCAAATTTCTGTAAGCTGTCCATTTACTGGCTGTCTGATGATATTCCTCTCAAATCCCATCCAAGAAGAAGAGCGAACCGGAGCATTAAAAGCAGAGAAAGAAATTTCTTTTGGGCAAACAGAACATCGTGTTTTGAGTCCCACGCAAGCTCTTAAGTCAAAAAGGGTGCTAAGCCCTTTGCCTTTGGCAAAACACAGCCTCTTCTCTCTAAATGTTTAAAAATGTTTAGTGGCGCCAGAAAGTGCAATGAACTTAGACATCAAAAATCTGTAAATTAATAAAACACATAAATAGAACTTCCATTAAGCTGGGCAAGAACTTTGAAACACAGAAAGAGGCATACTTAGAAGAGGACACAGATTCAGAAAGATAAGTTGCTGAGAAAAGACCAACTATGCCTGTCCACCCCTCCCCCCATCTCTCATGGAAGGTTTACTTGGGAAAGAATATCATCTGTGCATCGTGACAAAAATCACTGCTCACTGTAGAAACCGAAATAACAGGCTGACATAGGGTCACACCATTATCCGTAAAACATGAGAGCGGCCACGGCTTGCCTTGAAATAACTTACCTCTCTCCTGCAAGTACAGTTGTCAAGGAAAGTTCCACAGCCAGAGTTTCAGGATAGCTAAATTTCAAAATGTATTGCAGAATGTATTGTATTGCAAAATGTATTGCACCCAATTTTTTCTTCATACATCATCATTTATCACTCTCTCAAGTGGTCAGTCAAAATATGGAGGAAACATGAATACACTTGTTTCTTTTTTTTACTTTATTAAAAAATTTTTATTCAAGTATAGTTGATTTACAATATTGTATTAGTTTCAGGTTTACAACATACTGATTCAATATTTTATCGATTATATTCCATTTATTGTTATTATAAAATATTGGCTATATTCCCTGTGCTGTGCAATATATCCTTGTAGCTTATTTATTTTACACACGTTAGTTTGTACCTCTTAATCTTCTACCCCTATGACCCTCACTCCCTCCCTCTCCCTACTGGTAACCACTAGTTTGTTCTCTGTATCTGTTAGTCTGTTTTTGTTTTGTTACATTCATCCATTTCTGATTTTTAGATTCCACATATAAGTGATAACATACAGCACTTGTCTTTCTCTGACTTATTTTGTTAAGCATAATACCCTCCAGGTCCATCCCTGTTGCTGCAAATGGCAAAATTTTATTCTTTTTTATGGCTGAGTAATATTCCAGTATATGTATATATGTGTGTGTGTATATATATATATATCATATCTTCTTTATTCATGCATCTGTTGATGGGCACTTAGGTTGCTTCCATATCTTGGCTATTGTAAATAATGCTCCTATGAATATGGGAGTGCATGTATCTTTTTGAATTAGTCTTTTTGTTTTCTTCAGATATATACCCAGGAGTGGAATTGCTGGATCATATGGTAATTCTATTTTTAGTTTCTTGAGGAACCTCCTTACTGTTTTCCACAGTGACTGCACCAACTTACATTCCCACCAACAGTGCACAAGGGTTCCTTTTTGTCCACATCCTTGCCAACATCTGTGATCTTTTTGATGATAGCCATTCTGACATGTGTGAGGTTATATCTCATTGTGATTTTGATGTGCATTTCTATGATGCTTAGCAATGTTGAACATCTTTTCATGTGTCTGTTGGCCGTCTGTATGTCTTCTTTGCGAAAATGTCTATTCGGGTCTTCTGCCCATTTTTTAATCAGGTTGTTTGTTTTTTTGATATTGCATTGTCTGAGCTGTTTATATATTTTGGATATTCGCCGCTTAAAGGTCATATCATTTGCAAATATTTTCTCTCATTCACTAGGTTGTCTTTTCATTTTGTCAGTGGTTTCCTTTGCAGTGCAAAAGCTTTTAATTAGGTCCCATTTGTTTATTTTGGGTTTTTTTTCCTTTGCCTTAGGAAACAAATCCAAAAAACTACTGCTATGATTTATGTAAAAGAGCGTTCTGCCTATCTTCTCTTCTAGGAGTTTTCTGGTTTCCATTCTTACATTTAGGGCTTTAATCCATTTTGAGTTTATTTTTGTATATAGTGTGAGAAAATGTTCTAATTTTATTTTTTTACATGTAGCTGTCCAGTTTTCCCAGCACCACTTATTGAAGAGATTGTGTTTTCTCCATTGTATGTTTTTGTCTCCTTTGTTGTAGATTAATTGTCCATAAGTGCATGGGTTTATTTCTGGACTTTCTATTCTGTCCCATTGATCTATGTTATATGTCTGTTTTTGTGCCAATACTATGCTGTTTTGATTATTGTAGTTTTTTAGTACAGTCTGATGTTAGGGAGCATGATACCTCCAGCTTTCTTCTTTTTTCTCAAGATTGCTTTGGCGATTCAGGTTTTTTGTGGTTCCATACAAATTTTAAGATTATTTGTTCTAGTCCTCTGAAAAATGTCATGGGTATCTTGATAGATAGGGATTGCACTAAATCTGTAGATTGCTTTGTGTAGCGCAGACACTTTAACACTATTAATTCTTCCAATCCATGGACATGGGCTATCTATCCTTGTTTTCTAAAGCTCATTAGGTTTGGTTAAAATCTTTCTTATGGCTGCTAAGGTCTCTTAAGCCACAAGAGTGACATAGAGTTTTTTCTTCACAGTTATCTGCTAATTCAGAAAAGATGTGATTCCTGAATCATAGAGTAACTTTGCAGGACAGCTCCCAAACTTTCCCTCCCCTTCTCGTCCTCCCTCACCCAAAGACATTTATGATACTCATTTGTCCATACTTCACTCAGTGCCACTTCTCCCACCTTCTCCAATGTGTCCAGAGACTCACCTATTCATCTGGTCATGGTCAACAACATAAGGGACTCTTGGGGTTAAAAATTATACACAGTCAATGAAAAGTAAACTCTCTCATACAACTCAGCTACCTTGAAGGATCATGGCTAAGGGCAAAAGGGCCCTCCATTGCTTCTCAAGTCTGAGAGGGTCTTAGGATGTCTTCAATCTTAACCTTACATTGACTCTATCCATGGGAGATTCAGTTTAGTAGTTTGGGGACCACCAATTGATACAACAAAGGAACTCAAAAATCTAGGTTATCAAAATAAAGTTCAAAACGGGTGTTCCTGATCAGATTGAGTGACCCAAGTTTCCCCATCTTGCAGCTCTGCCATCTTCCATGGTTGCTGTACTGGTCTGCACCCAGTCGGCAGGAGGGAGAGTATGGAGGATTGTGCAGGGGAGTCTGTGGGGCCACTGGAATGATGCCCACCACTTCTGCCCACATCCCACTTCCCAGTCTAAGTCAGTGCCTAACCACCAGAGAGGCTTGGTTATTTCTCTGGTCATGGACCTAGAAAGAACAGGGAGTCGATTTGGTGAATACTTGGTTTAATCACCTGCACACTGAACAGCTCTGCCCCTGTAGATGCCAGGTTTTGCCCCAAGCTTCTCTCTCGTACCTGATATCCTGGATCTGCTGGGACCTGCCTTTCCATGTCTTTGCCCAGGGTTTGGGGCCTGTTTCCTGGACTGTTTTGCTCTATTTCCTCAGGCTTGCCAACCTCCTTGTGCATGCTGACCCTCTCCTGCCAACTTTCTCACTGATCCCCCTGTGCTTAACCTCACCTGCCGGCCCAGCTCTGCACACACCTTGTCCTCACTTCTAGTTCTGGTTAGTCCCCTCGTACATGTTAGCAGGTTGCCCACCCTGCACCAGTGTCCCCTGTACAGTCACTACGGTTCTGCTCAGAACAGATGGGCTTCTAGCCAAAAACAGCCTTTCCCAGGAAGCCTTGGCTTATCCGTGTAGCCGATGCCTTGAGCCACTCACTGCTTTTGAGGTTTCTCTTCTTCTGCTTCCAGCTCTAAGCCAAGCTTGCTTTCTCTTGGGCTTTCAGATCCCTGAAGCAATGAGCCCTCACCCCCACCACTCATTCAAACCTGGACACTTCAACTCCTTAACTTTCCTAAATACTTGTCTTCTTTTGTACACTCAGAAGGGGAATTGGGTGAAGATGGTAGAACTTCCAGTTATAGGATAAATAAATTCTGGGGTGCAATGTTCAACCTGATGACTGTAGCTAACAGTACTGTTTTGTATATTCAAAACTCACTCACAGAGTAGATCTTAAAAGTTCTTATCACAAGGAAAATAATGTATAACTATGTGAGGTGATGGTTGTTAACTAAAGTTATTGTCATAATCATTTCAGAGTATATACATATATCAAATCATTTCATTTCAGAATGTATACATATATCAAATCATTATGCTGTATGCTTTAAACTTATACAATGTTATATGTCAATTATATCTCAATAAAACTGGGAGAAATAAACATTAGAGATATTGTAAGAGAAGAAGGAGGAGGAGGAAAGGAGGGTCTTTTTATCTTCTCTCTCTGGTCTTATTTTTATCACATTTGTCACTGGCTCATGAGCCTTCAGCCCTCTTCATCCCCCTCTGGCTGCCTAAGGAATCCATAGTTTAGTTTCCTTATATTTATTAATAAAAATCCACACAGCATTTATTATACGCTATGCACTGTTCCAAGTGCAATACAAATATTAACATATTCCTCAGGATCTTATGAGTTAGTTACAGTCTTACCCCCACTTTGAGGTTGAGGAAACTGAAGCACAGAGAGGTTAAGTAACTTTTCCAGGGTCACATAGCCAAATAGTTTCTCCCCATGCAAGTCAAAATACTCTGTCTTCCCTTCCCCGGGTGACAGCATTTTAGACCTAGCTCAGAGGACATTAAATCTTCAGAGCAAGAAAGGAACTTAAAACCACTGGTCTAGCTACACTTCATCTTACAGATGTCGATACCGAGTCTTGGAAAGGTGATGGAGGTTGTCCACAGCCAAGCAGCTGGTTGTTGGCAGTTTTCAGAGGTGAATACCGATGTTATCTGTTCCCTCGATAAGAAGGCACCACATTAGGTCACTTCTATCACAGCCACACGTCAGCTTGTTAGAAAATCCCTTATCTAAAATGAAGTAAATACAGTGTAATTCCTATGAGTGCCCCCAAAGTCTTCTCTGTCTTTCAAAGAAGGTAAATTGAGTTTTCATTTCACCACCATTCTTTGCAAGGGTGAGTTTGATTCAAGACTCCAGCAGACAAACCGATGGCAGAATGGATTCCCATTGGCGCCATGACAGGCAAGAGGGCAGAACATTGGCACAGACACCCTGCCCAGCAACCCCCAGATGAAGCCAGATAGTCAACTGTCTGCACTCCATGTGCCATTAGCCAGACACACCATCAGCCTGATGACCTTAGATGACCAGAAAAGGTTACAGATTTCTGAGTTGAGAAAGCTCAAGTTTGTAAACACCATCACATGACCAGAGGAGGCACACCTCATTCTGGGAGACATGAATAGAGTGATTATTCCAGAATGTGTAAATATCTGAATGACCCAAAAGTCTTCTATCCATCATCCTATTCCAGAACAGGGTTGCGGAGAAAGTCCAGGCCAAACTCTAAATAGGGTATTCCTTTCATGACACCCATGGGGCAGCGCCATGCTTGAGAGATGCTTCCTCTCAGGGAGTAAGAGGCACACAAGCACAGTCAGCTCAGGATGCCATGGGTGCTTAAGAAGACAGGTCTTTAAGGGAGCTCCCTCTCATCTTCCCCAAGCCCCCAATATTACTACTTTAGCTCAAGGAGGCCTTGACTTTCCAAAGACAAGTGAGCTCCTGGCTGGCTCCAGGTAAGGACAGTGTGTGCTAAGCTCCTATTTCACAAGCCACCCTGGCTCCTGGCTTCCTGTCACAAACATTTATATTTCCTGCCTATTTATCCCTAATTTTCCAGGGAACTGCGTGAGGATTTATAATTGATCATTTTCGTGCTTAGTGCCCCATAATGCTTTGCATCTTCAAAGCAGTCAGCAGACATGAGCAAACACTCGTAACACCCATGTTGGCCAAGTCTATGTTTTTCTCCCTGTTTGGCACCTGGATGCTGTGAGGTTCTGAGGAGGCAACCTGGATGAGCACAGTGTCCCAAAACTCAGGTGCACGACGCCAGTTTCTTTCTGGTGTCAGCTCTCCCTGGCATCCTCTTCCAGGACACCATCTTTTCAAACAAGAACAGTATGGGGGCTTGTCCTGGTGGCCCACCTGTGCTCTGTAACCTGCTGTCCTTCCACGTGAAAATTGTTCATTCTTCACAGCAAGCCTGGTGGGCAAATTCAAAGCTAAAGAAGAAGATGGGAGAGAATAAGGAGAAATTGGGGGCAGTAAGGCCAAAAGTTCTACCAACTCAGACGCACCTTCCTCAGTGTCCAGGGGCCTTGGAACCACAGCTCATGAGTGAGGTGGTCACCCATCCTGGCGGGAGAAACATAAACTCCCAAAGTTGTGCCTGGTGTGTGTCGTAAAAACAACACTCATTGTTGGCAAGTGGGTGACAAGCAGGACTGGCCAAGAATTTGACATTGTGTGAACAAAATGTCCAGGTAAATGTGTTTTCACTTAGTGGCCATATGTTTATGAAAGTGTAGACATAAAAGGGGCCTTTTGAAAACCCAAGAGCTTGAAATTGCATAATATCAAGTTAACCAAAAACTGACCACTTTTTGTCCACTTACTTTTCTATTCTGTATGTTCGTGTTTTTCCCTCAGTTGATTTTTCAAATGAGAAACATTTTGGACTTTGTATGTTCAGGAAAATACTGTCAATGGAAATCATCCTAACTAGAAAAATCTCTCTCTGCTTGAGTTGTAGCAAAATGTATAATGGCTCTCCCTGCAGTTAAGGGCGGCTCAGAGCTGCCCGTCTTAAGCCATTGGAGATCCTTCTCACCCCAGCTCTGTAGCTACTCATTTCAGGGCTTAATATTGTGTCAAAAACCACCCTTCAACTCCCCTCCAAAAAAAGGAAAAAACAAAAACACCTCTTTCGCTGAATTTCATTTTACAAACATGCAAGGATTTATTACAAATGTGCTGCTGTGTTTTGACTATTAGTTGGCTTTGTTTTTCTATTGTTGTTTCCATATGCAAGAGGGGGAAAAAAATACGTTAATTGAACTAAAAGAAATTTGAGCCAAACTCCTCTTGACAGTTAACCTGGTTGAAGTGCAGTTGACTTCTTGCCTATTCCAGCAAAGCAACCAAATGTTCCCAGTAGCTCCTTAATGCAATTACTTGATGAGAGAAAGGCATTTCATTTCCTAACCACTACAGGAATAAGCAATATAGCTGTCAATACTTTCCCAACAGAGCTTCAGGCATGGTGGGCACCATTCGACCACATTTGTATATGCTCATTAACGCGTTTCCATCAAACTTAAAAATTCACCTTGGTAAAGCCTGGGAGTCTTTAGGGATTTTGCTGATAGGAGACTGACCTTCTCCTTCATCTGTTTTCAAGTTGTTACTTTGTTTCTGAATATGCACCACATCACAGCAATTTGACTCAACCCTCCATTTAAGTCAAATCGGGTTACATTCAGTATGCCTACCCCCCCCCCACCCTCGGCTTCCTTTGAGGCCAGAGTGATAAACCTGAGAAAACACAAAGCCTTCTCCCTCTTTACACTTGCCCACTTTCCTGAGTAATTTAGAGTCTTATACCATTGTGTTCTCTAATGATGAAAGCAATTGCTCCCATTTATGGAGGCCTCACCATGTGCCAGATATATGCTGTGCATTTGTTCATATGATCTCATCTAATCCTCACAACCCCTGAGAACAGTCATTCTCAAACTACAAAGTGTAGGAATCAGCTGGGGGAGCTTATCAAAAACAAGACTTCCAAGTCTCCCCCCAACTCTGCAAATATTTGGGTTTAGCAGAGTCTTGATGGGTGGTCTGTGAGACTACGTTTCGCAAAATATTGCCCTAAGAAGTAGGTACAACTATTATTCCCATTTTGTAGGTAAGAATCTTGGGCTTAAAGAGGGTAGGAAACTTGCCCAAACTAACTCAGGAATCAAACCAAGGCTGTATTATGCCAAATCCGAATTCCGTGCTCCTATCCAGAGGTGCACCAACTCTCGCTCATTTTATGAAGGACTGATACTGATTTTCCCACCAAGGGATAATGTCAGAGTAGTTAACTCTAGCTGACATTTTAAATAGTTCCCAAGGTCCAAGGTCTTCATTCAACCAAGGCTTATTTCTCTCTTTTGCAAAGACTAATGTTCTGAGGGTAACTTGTCTGCAAGGATCTCCTCCAGCCAGTGACTCAGTACTCCAGGCTGCTTCCACCTTGTATATACCACCTGGAATACAAGATCTGATGTCAGCACAATGGGGAGAGGGAGGGCTGGACCATCACCCAGGACACTGCTGGGTTCCCCCTGGAATGGGTTAGATCATTTCTACCTACATCACATTGGCCATATTTCAGCCAGTTGGCCACAGTCTAATTGTGAGAGAGGCTGAGGAAAGGATAGGATCACATGTACATTTAGTGAACACCCAAGTGAGAGAGCTGGGACTAACCACCATTGCATAAAGCTCCCCCAGTTTCATTAACCACTGGAACTGGACATTGTTTCTTCATCTTCTGCATTCTGCTAGTTTTGTCTTCTGCCTTTCAGGATCACCTCCAGCATGATCACTCCTGCAATGAAACTGTCAGCAAAGCACCCCTCCACAGGTAGTAAGGTGTAAAACGCATCTGTATTAGTCAGTTCAGGCTGCTATAACAAAATCATAGACCGCAGGGCTTAAACAGCAGGCATTTATTTCTTACAGTTCTGGAGGCTGAGAAGTTCAAAATCAGTGTGCTAGCATGATCAGGTTCCGGTGAAAACTCTCTTCCTGGTTTACAGACAGCCAACTTTTTGCTGTGTCCTCATGTGGGGGAAAGTGAGAAAGAGAAAACTCTCTGGTCTATTCTTACAAGGTCACTAATCCTATCATGAGGTCCCCCACCCTCATGAGCTCATCTAAACCTGATTACAAAGGCCCCACCTCCTAATACTCCTACACACTGGGGCTTAGGACTTCAACATATGAATTTGGCAGGGGTGGGGGGGTGGTTGGGGGACAGGGTTGGAGGGGTACACAAACATCTAGTCCTAGCCCATAACATCATCCCAGAAGGGATCCCATATAAATGGCATTTCTCCTCTCATTTTCTCTTCCCACCTCAAAGGCAGTTATTTAACTCAGCCCTAAAAATGTGAACTGAAACTTATATTTTTAAAAACACATTTTTTAACTCAATTATAGCCAAATGTATAAAGGAGAACTACCCTTTCTATAACTTAAAATATTGCCACTTAAGTGATATGTTTGAAGAGAAGGATTTGAATGAGCCAATAGGCAATATCCCAAATGACACACAAGAACTTGCTATTTGGTTTACATTTGGGTCCATAAGAGCATGGTTCACAACTGATGGTCAACATTTTGCTGAAAACCTCAGTAAAATCATTTCTGAAACATCAATGCCATTTTTTACAACAAATTTGCCATTTCTTCAACTTGACTTCTCCAACTCTACGCTTTTGCTCAATGTATTTGCTCTTCTACTTCTTACCTCCCTCCATCCAAAAGGCAAGAGCCTTTCTGGACACCCTCCTCTTAGCAGAATTAATTTCCTCTATCTCTGGGTTGCTCCCCCACTGATTTTATGCTTTTGTTAGCTCAAATCATATTCAAAACATACACTAGTGAGTTGTGCATTTGTCTTTCCTAGAGACCAATAAATGTATTTTTATTCAGTTTTCTTATACTCCATCATTTAGAAATTGCATTTACAGACCAGAAGAAAGGAGTGGCTTAAATAAGATAAAAGTCTATGTCTTTCACATGATTCCAGATGTAAGTAGTCCAAGGCTGACCTGGCAGCCCCATCACATCAGGGGCTCCTTATATCTAGACTCCTTATATCTTTCTTCTCCATCATCCTTAACACTTGGCTTCCATTCTCAAGGATGCTTCATGATCCAGAATGGCAACCAGAGCTCCAGACATCCCATCCACACTCTAGTCAGAGGGAAGTGGGGGAGGATGGAAAGGCCCTTTAAAGCACTTTCCTGGACATCCCATGTAGATGTCAGAATGTGTTCACATGACTGCCTAGCTGCAAGAAAAGATGGGAAATGGCACCTAAACACATTGCTGTCCTCAAAAAAAAAAAATGGGACTTTTTCAAGGGAAGAAGGGTGAATAGACATTGGGTACCACATGGAACTTGTAGAAAACAGGCACTCATCAAAGCTTGTTGGATTAAATTACATTTATTGGACAGTATAACAATGCTGCAAAGCACGTTCTTTTTTTAAACTGCCAAAAACAGAGACTCCCTGAATGAGCTTTAACATTGCCTCAAGTCAGTGCTTGGTGCTTTTCAGACTTAAAAATGAAAAAGCAATAGCCTTTTACTTTCATTGGAAGAGCAGCTGGGTTATAGCAGGAAGGTCAAAGCTCTAGAGTAGAGAGACCTCGGACTGAAGCCCTGTGAGGTCAGTCACAGCCTGTGGGATTCAGTCAAGTTACATAACTCCATTGAGCCTCTCATCTGACAGATGGGGATAAAAAGACCTACCTCATGATGTGAGGCTATAACTAATTAGGAACAAATGAAATGAAGGAACGTACAAGAACTAACTGCTAATATCAGCATCTAAGATGTTCAGTAAGTAGGAACTCTGATGGACATGAGATTAAAGGCCTGCCACTGCCCTGGGACAAGTTAAACCTCTCAAACCTCAGTCCCTTTTTTCTGTAAAATGAAGACATTATTTTTTAACCTTTCAGAGTAGTGAGAACTAGGTAATTAAATCAGATAAATATAAATATAAAAGCTGAGAAGTCATAAAGCAATTATAAATTTATAATACATTCATTCCTTCAGATACATTCACCTCTAATCCATGCCGCACAATTATTCTATAGGAATAGGAAGCACCCAGGTGACCCTAGGTTCGAATCTCAGGCACCCAGCATGATGACAGGCCAGTTCCACACTTTTTGTAACAGAAATTCTCCTGTTCAAAAGAATTACAGTTCATTAGAAAGACACAAAAGTGATTCCACATAGCTTCTCAGGTTTAAGTGACAAGGCCACTTTGGTGAGATTACTGTCATGCTCCTAGCTGGCTTGGAGAATTCATTCAAAACATCTGAGCCACCTGTGTGAAGTCCCTTTGGGAAGATGAGTTGATAAAGCGTCCCCACCTAAGAGCTGGCAACACTGTAAAATGTAAATACCTGCTCACTTGATTTCCAGAGGTTGTTGACAAATTGCTTCTTTTTTTCTTTTTTAACTTTTTCTTTTATTTATTTATTTAATTTTTATTGGAGTATAGTTTATTTATAATGTTCTGTTAGTTTCCGCTGTACAGCAAAGTGAATCAGTTACACATATACATATATCCACTCTTTTTCAGATTCTTTTCCCATATAGGTCCTTACAGAGTATTGAGAAGAGTTCCCTGTGCTATACAGTAGGTCCCTATTACTTATCTATTAAGTGTGTATATGTCAATCCCAATCTCCCAATTTATGCTTCCCTCCCCCCTTCCCTCCTGGTAACCATGAGTTTGTTTTCTACATTTGTGACTCTATTTCTGTTTTGTAAATAAGTTCATTTGTGCCATTCTTTTTTTATTCCACATAAAAGCGATATCATAGGGCATTTGTCTTTCTGGAAATTAGAAATTGTTTCTAATGTCTTTTCTAGTGAACTTCATAATGAGCTATTACAGAACGGGGCAACATGTAGTACTGTAATCATTGACTAAACGTCCATAAAGGATTCATAAACAGAACTTTAATCATACTTTCTAGGATTCGACAGGATGTTACTGCTTCCCCTAAATCATGCTGGAAGTTGGCACAAAGAGGGACTCCTGTTGGGATTAGGGTGCGAAACCTTGGGGGGCTGTCTTAGGATTCTGCCTACCACAGATACTCTATAAAATGCAACTAAATCATTGCATAATTATGAGCATAATTCATCATTACTTAAGCTCACACTTACAAGTGCTTGAATTTTGCAGAACAAAATTGCACTTGAATATAATTTCCTTCCCATAATTTCTATGCATCTATCTATGTGTAATTTCTGTTACTCATGGTATAGTATTTAACATATTAGTTTTGAATACTTAAGAAAAAATAAAATATGAGCTGTGATTATTAAACTACAGGTGTAATGAGGTGGCCCTAAAACCCTGGACAATCACTTAACTTTGTGTCAATCCATCTTCTTCATATACTGAGAGGCTTAGACCAGATAATAATGTTTGTTTACCTCTGGGCAGTTTATAAGCAACTAAACAATCATTTCATTTTACCTCAATTTGCTACAAGATCTTTAAGATCCTTTAGTCTTGCAACATTTTACAATACGGTGGCCGTCGAGCAGTGATTCTGTAACTCTGAGCACAAGACGCTGACACCAGCGTCTTTCACTGGTGTCCAGTCTGTTCATAAGGACCCTGATTTGGTTTGCCTGGAAGAACTATAAGCTCCTTGTAGGAGGGCCTCATGTATTATTCATCTCTGTGCCCACAGGGTCTAGCTCAATACTTGCCAGAAGGGATATGACCAATAAATATCAGCTATCGGTTGGCTAAACAGAGCTGGGTGACAACACTGAGGTGTCCCCTCCCCATTCCCTGTAGGGTTGTGACAGAGTACAAATCTCAAGACAGGCCTTACTGACCTTTTTTCTCATTGGTGCGGTTGTCGTGTCCCCTGGGGTTGTCTCCACGCTTGGGGCTGCCCTCGTGCCTTTGCCTTTAACAGATGAGCACCCCTGGGGAGGCCAGCCTGGCGAGCAAAGTCCTCTTTCCTCATTCTACTGGCTGGGGACATTTTCAAAACGTCCCCTTCATCAGTCCCTGGCCAAAGCTTTCAACCCAGCCTCATCGAGGTAAAGGTTGCATCTCTGTTTTTAGTATGGAAAAATAAGATTTAAAAAAACACACAGAATTTGCCTTATGGAAATTCACTTTACAGTTCTACAGCTGGAGGGAATGCATTCAAGAAGATGGAGGTTACTGTTTTTAAATCCTGCCATTCATAAAGCCCCCCAGTGAACCCCGAAAGTAGGCTAATGCAAAGATTCAAACTAATTGCTCTCCTGCTGTTGGTTGTTGAACAGAAAGGATTTTGTTGTGTTGTATAGTTCACGCCTCCATTTTTAGGCCAGACTGAACTGAAACCTCGCAAACACCTGTTATTTCCCGTCTTCCAAATCTCCAGATAAGTCCTGTTACGTTGTTTGGGGGGAATGGGGCAGAGAAGTAACGTCTAAATAAATAAACATCTCCAGGCAAGAAATGCTGCACATTCCCTCGTTTCTGCACGGCTGAGATGGACTGGAAGTGGTCTGTGGTCTGCTCTGCTCGGTTCCAGCGGTCCGAGTAGCACCATCCTTGGCAATGGGCCATTCCCAAATTAGGATGCTACTCACTCTGCCCACAAGGCCACCTCAGTCCCCTGCATGGGCTCATAGCCCAGAGAGTCTGAGCATCGGGTAACCTAGGCAGACCCCTTGGGACTTCCTCTGAGAAATTCTCCCATTCCTAATGGGCTCCCACAGAAAGCCCATTCCTTTCTAGAAAGCAGCCTTTTAAAACTATTTTTGTGGGTGAGTTCAGATGAACAAAATGAAAGTCTCTCTCGATTGAGGTGGAGCTTAGAAGGCTTGATTCTCTTGCACTAGGCTCTGGCCTGGCCTCGCGAGGGAACATGAGACCACATCAGCTGTGTCTGAGGCCATTGTTGAAAAGGTCTTGTTGTCCTGGTTTTGCTTATAACCCCCTTTTTAATTTATAGGAAAAATGAATTTTTAAAATAGATAATCATTCTAAATCTAAAGATGAAATACTGACCTTCATTTTGAAAGTAGAACAAAAAAGGATCCTTTCCAATGAACATCTGGTGGGAGCGATGAGCCTGGTGACAAGCGGGATATAAGAAGGAGCATTAAGCGAGATCTCGTGTGAGGAGAGTGACTTCGTGTCGGAGTCGAGGCCTTGGGTGTCCATTAGCAGAGGAGATGAACTGCCTACAGAGACCCGGCTCTGAGGTGTTGGACGTTCGATCCCATAACCTCCCACAGCCTGACAATTACTTTCCAAACATGAGCCTAGGGCCACCTTCTCTGCAAGAAATTTTATAAGGACCCTGGAGGAAAGGCTTCTGGGAAAGGCTTGAACGTGACCATGTTTCTGTGCAGTACAATTGTTGGTCCCTTCAGACAGTGGACAGGCCCCTGAGGGGAATGCAGGGAGGAAGATAAAAACTTCTGTGGAGAAAATTAAGGAGTCATGTATCACTTACCACAATATAGAGGGCTTCTGCCAAAGAGTTCATACCACCAGAGAGATAAGGGTGGATTCCCGTCTCCTAAAGGACACCTTTATAAACACATCAGGGGAAAAACTTGAAAAAATGAGACAGAGTGACTTATAATGCAAAGGATTTCCATTTTCAGGAAATAAGTGAAGTTTCAGCATATTTACTTGTATTTACATTAAAAAGTTTGAGATTATTCAACCATTCAATTGAGAGGGTACATGTGGGTGTGTGTCTTTATTCTAAATGCTGCCCTACTAGAAGCCTATAAAGACTCATCAATCTGAGTGGTAGGTTGACAGATACATATTTCTATGGGACACATGTCAAAATATCTGGGAGTGACGGTGGTCCAGAGAATCTGAAACTTTGTTCTACAATGTTTTTCTCAACTAACATTTATTAAATCCCAATTATGACCAAAAGAATATGTTAAGTGTTGTCATAATGAATAGAATTCAGTCTCCCATTCAGAAATTTTGTATTCTATTTGGAGAGATGACACATGTAAAATAGGGAGTATAGAAATCAGGCCAATTGAGGTACTCATATATGATTGACCATGTGTGGTCCGAGGAGAGACCATGAGTCCAACGGAGACCACAGAGGAGGTACTCCCTAAGCTGGTCTCTAGAAGATGCATTAGCTTGGTCAAGGTGAGAATAAGTAATTGATTACAGACTGAGGGAAGACAAAGTGCAGTGCATATGGGTGAACCTGAAGGTGGAAGAGCTTGTCTCTCCTCTGGAGCTCGGGAGTCATGTGATGCCCACTCTGTAGAGTCCTGTGGGGCTCACTGGTCCCTTTGAGATGACTGGGAGAGTCTGTAGACAGCTGGGATGTCACCACCCAAACTCTTTTCTGACTGCCACCCATGTCTGCCTGTCACCAGATGACCCTGGCCAGAGAGACTCTCGTACACTCAGCTCGTAGAGCTGGATCCTTTGGTAAATAAATCTCTGCTCTCAGCAGCCATTTCCTATGTTGATTTGTCAATCATGTGTTGCTGTATGATATGACATCCCCGACAACGTTGGTATCTGTAGCACATTCATCAAGCTAAGCTATGGAAAAGTAAAAAGCTTCATTCTAATTTTCAGAACATCACCACAAGCTTTGTGGAAAATGTGACAACAGAACTGGGACTAGAAGGATGACAAGGGCAGGGATGTGTGAAGGAGGGTATTCCAAGCAGCTGGAAGAGCACAGACAAAGGAGCAGAGAGAGGAATGTCGTGTGTGATTTGGACCATCGCCATGTCCACTGGGTTTGAAGGACAGGGTCACCTGTTTTAGGAAGAGCAGAGAAAAGGCTAAAAACATGAGTTTAGGAGTCAGAACTCAATAAAGTATTTTTGTAGAGAGAAATGTCACAGTGGTATAATTTCTTTGGAAAGATTAGCCTAGAGATTTCGTAAGACATGAGCACATTGTAGGGTGGGAAAGGACTGGAGTTGGGGAGACCAGTTCAGAGAGGGAACCCATGAGGCCCTGGGTGGAGGTGATGGTGGGACAACCCAAGGGGTGAGACATATCACTAGACACAGTGAGAGGAGGACTGACAGGACTGGACAACCAACGGAGTGGGAGGACCCACGTCTATGATTACATGGGCGACTGGGAGAACAGAGTGCCACGTCCAAACCAGAACATCTGGCAGAGGAGATCATTAGAGAGAAGAAGTCAATGAGTTTCTTTGGGATATGTTGAGTACCAAAGCTCCTCAAGAGACGAGCTATCCAGCTAACAGATGGAGACATAGGACTGGAGTTGAAGAAGGCAAGTCTGGAGAAAGATTTTCAATCGTCACTTTCATATATACATACAGTAGTTGAAGCTCAGGAAGTACCCAAGTTCTACAAGAAAAGGTGTGCAGAGAGGGAAAAGAAAGCCTTAAAGAAGGCTTCCATGGGGGGGGCGAGAGCAAAGAAGATGGAAGGAACTGTCAAAGGGGTGGAGAAAACTCCCGGCTGCTACAGTGCCAAGGACAAGGGCAGAGGACATTTCAAGGAAGGTGTTGTCAAGGGTGTTGCAGAGAAATCTAGAGGGGAAGAATTGAAACTGTTGACCCTGGTGACATTTGAGAAAGCAATTTCAGGAGAGCAGTGGAGCAAAAAGTATGTTGCTGGGCTGGGCAGTGAGGAGATGGTGAAAATGTGGAGGTGGAAGGTGGGAGCACTTTTGCGAGGTTTCTGGCAAAGAAGTGGGGAAAGGAAAGTGCACTCAAAGGAGGTAGGTAGCAACGTCAAGGGAAGGTGGGTTACCTGCCCACTAGGCAAGCTCGAGCTTATTTCTAATCACAGAGAAATGGACTTGCTTCTGTCTGTATGATCATGGAATTGTTTTCCCCTTGAAAAAGAAAAAACTCTAGAATATGTTTTCCTGTATTTTATGTATTTAGGATATTTCAGTCCACCTGAAGCTACAGATTATACATATATTACAACTAATGTCCATGAGTGATCAATAAATGTTCAGCACTGTATGGCTGGCACATAGCTGATACTCAACCAATATTTTCTGGCAAATTACGTGTCTTTATAATATCTATATTGGCATGCCTGTTCTCAATGAAATGCTTTATACTGTACTCATTATTAATCTTAGGTATCAAAAGAGGTAATTTAAAAGTAACTGGAAACAAAAGATTACACTCAAATACAATGCATCATTTGCCAAGCCTCATAAGCCAGGCTTTGATGTTATAACAGTTCCCAAATAAGTCAGAAGTCACCTGTTAAACAAACAATTCATTTGAGAGTGGAAGTGTTAACCCTGAACCTATTACGTTGCTAATATA
The DNA here is from genome assembly GCF_011762595.2 of Tursiops truncatus. Lineage (NCBI taxonomy): Eukaryota > Metazoa > Chordata > Mammalia > Artiodactyla > Delphinidae > Tursiops > Tursiops truncatus. The sequence goes on along the minus strand of NC_047037.1, from coordinate 133,949,106 downwards.
ATTAGCTTTTAGCTGATTGATGAACATTAGCCGGAGAAGATATTAGAGTTATAGATTTAATCTCAAAATGCTCACTTAACCACTGATATTACTGAAAATAAAATAATTCTCTTACAGCCACAACATGATTATGATGGTTAGTATATTCTCTAATCATGTAAATGCAGACCAAATTCTTCCCAATTCTAACATTCCCAGTGCAGCATGGACCTTCTAACCCTTTCCCTCCATATTGGTCATTTGAACTGGGAGGATCAAGTTAGCCAAATGAACTTCATGCTTGAAGAAACTAGCATTCATATTAGGCTAAACACCCAAAGTAACATAATACTTAATGACAAATTCATGTGCTGGCATGCTTGTGCACCCAAATACTCACCAATCCAGAAGAATACTCTCCCCACCTAAACTTTCAGAAGAACTGCTCAAGAAAAGGAGAAGTGTTATATGATTTTCTTCTACACAATTTTTCCCTGATCACTATGTAATTCAAGGAAACTCTCTTTATTCAGTAAGGCTGAGACTCTCAAAGAATAAGAAAATTGTTGGGAGGGTGTAGTAAGCACATGAAATAATTTCCTTAATCTCCTTCCCTCTTCCTCCTTGACTACAAAAGGAAAAAAAGAAAGAACGTATTGGGGGGAAAGAGAAAAGGTATTATGTAAGTAAATGCACTATTTAGGCAAATCTACCACCAACATCCTTATCAAGTGACTAGAAGTGAAAATATTGTATTTGGCTTGAACGCATTTGTATACAATGGACTTGGAGGGTTAGAAGTTTTACTAGACCCAGTTGTTGATGTACAAGTAAATCAATATGCGATTTTTACTTGAGTTCATTAGAGCAAGCCCAAAGGCACAATCTTATAAATCTCTGAGCCTGCTTAAAGGGGTGGGAAAACATCAACATGAATAACATATGGAAGATCATGTGGTCTAATACTTGGACCGACACTGGGACCTGGTTCCATGTTCTCTCCCCATAACCCCACTGGCTTTCTATAATCATTCCTCTCTTCCTTATTAAGTAAAATGGATCTTGATTAGTTGATCCCCTTATCCCTCTTTGGTGTAACAACTGGCAGACTGGAGATTCATGTGAGTACTCTGCCAGGAAGATAGTCAAGATGATTCTTACGCTTTAAACATCCGTGTTTTACATGCTGTGTGCTGCACTGGGCCTAAGGTCCATTGTGGGGTTCCTGTTGGAGCCTCCATGGGGTCCATCTTGTCAACACAGCAGAGAAGTTAAGGGGGGAAATTGTCCTCAAAACAGATTCTTTTCTGTGTTTAGTTCCTGGGCAGTTGTTTGTATTTTTCCACCCAGTGTGGAAACCTGGTCATAAAACTAAGAACAGTAGAAGAGTCAGAGTGAAATTAGTCTATTTTCATTTGAACAGTCCTGGTTGTTTTCTGCAGAAACTGATCCTGATGACATGATTGATGGGCCCCTGTGGACCTTTTCCATTTGTGCTTCCCAATTACTTGGAGAAGTACAATGTACTGACACAGGCTGAGGAAAGAGGGTTAAAAGCTGACCAGACTTACTTGGAGCTCTGAACTCAGGACAGGGGGCAGTCATGACAGCTTTGAGGAACTTCAGGGTCCATGCTTGATGTGACCATCCATTAGAGGGAGGAAGGAAACCATCCTCCAACCTGACCCGAGGCTTCCAGCCCACTTGCTGTCCCACTGTTTTACCGCAGTAACAGAGTTATACTATCAATGAATGGACCCTCCTGGGTCCAAAAGAGTGTGATTTGCTACACAGAAAAAAACAGACTTAAGTGTGCACTGAATGCAAGCAACAGAAGGGCAGCTGGTGTCATCTCATCGCTGGAAAGGGTCCATTAACCCTGCTAATTGTCCTCACCACTCTGCCTTAAAACCCTGCTCACCCTCCCATGTGGATGCAAAGGGTGCCTTGTACTCAATTTGTGGCCAATTCCGGCATTTATTGCCATTTGTATTCATCAGACTAATGGAAATATCAATTAAGCACCATCAAGAATAGCTCTTAGAGTAATAATGGATACTTACCTGACTTGGAGCAGAGAGAAGGAAGCTCCTTGAGGCATCTGGTGAATGATTGTCAAGTGACTATGAAATCCACACAGTGGGCCAATAGACCGTGAAAATTCTGCACAGTGACACTGGTAGACAATCTTACCAGACACAGCCATCAATGTATAAGTAGTTGAACATGAAATTTTTGCTTGATTGCATTAGGGCAAGTCCAAAGATGATACAGTCTTATAAATCTTGGAAAACTGCAATATAAATAACCTATAGAAGATCACCTAGCTTAATGATCGAACCACTGCAACTTGGGTCCACTCCCATCCTCAGAAACACAGAAGTCCACCTCAATATAGGTGGGGTGCCTCAAGGGAATGATTTTAAACATCCCACTACCATAACATCTCTGGTATTTGAATCTCATTAATTCAACCCTGGATTGGGTTACAGGGACAAGTGGGTGATGAGCTCATAAAATTTGAAGGTACATTTTTCTTCATTGTTTACTAATTTTCCTTGAGAAATCAGATCCTATTTTGCATGATTCAGAGTGCCCTCTGAAAGAAAATCCACAGTTTAAGGAGTTTTCTGCATTACCAAGATGAAGTAAGCTTGCAAGCTTTAACTTGCTGCATATGTCTCTCGTTAAATAATCCACTGAACTTCAAAAAAAAAGAGAGAAGAAAGAAAAAGAAATCATCAAATCATCATCTATAGTTAAACATCAAACAATAAAACTATTATTAGCCTTCCATACTATTAAGAAATTAGATTTTATACCTTCATCTTTCAGATGTCTAGCTTTAGTAAAATGACCTTCAAAAAGAATGTGGATGAATAGAGGTAAAATATTTCCTGCAGAGTATATTGGCTGACATTTAAGAGAGCTTTTTAGTAAGAGTCTTAACATGTCATACATGAAAAGATGAGAGTTTTGAAAGACCAATTGGTAGATTATGGTAAAAATCACAAAGTAAAGCATGTTTCTTTGGACTTATGTTTGGGTAGGTCTTTGTGTCTCATTTTCAGACTCTTCTGTATAGTAAAGTCAGATATCTTGCTCAGGATATGTTGAACTAGGCATGAATCTGAACCCATATAGAAGAGTAGATAGCTATTCACATAGAATATTTGGGAGAAGTCCCAGGAGTTGCTGCAGGAACAGAGAGGCTGAAATTCCAGGATGAGGGGAAGGGAAACTTGGTATTGGTGTCTGAGAATACGGTCAACATCAGCAGGAAATCACCAGCTCCCTCTTTTTCCATGATAGGCACCTTCCACAGTCAACCTCAGCTTTCTCCCTCAAAGAGTGCCATTGTGTTCAGTTTACCTATTTCTCTTATTCTAAAACACATGGGGGTACAAAACAATGTATTGCTTAAGACTGCTCTGAAAGAGAAGGGGTTAACGTAGATGGTGCACAGTTCGGGTTCATGGGTATCATTGGATAGCCTTGCTTTTAAAGATGCAGAGACTGAGTCCCAAAGAGGAAATTTCCCCATGTCTCACTCCTAGTTAGTGGCAGAGTCAGGAGGAGAAAGTGGATCTTAACTCCCAGTTCAGTGATCTTTCTCTCTATATATATTTATTTAGACCAAGGTCAGGTAAACAGATCTGCTTCCCTCAGAGGCAGAATAGTGCATCCTTAGCAACTTGTCACTCTTGTCTGAGACCCGCTGGAGGCACAGAGGGTAAAAGGAGCCAGATTGACTCCTGGACACCAGAGTGAACATAGGAATTGGCACAATTCTGGATGAAGACTTGTCAGAAGGATGCTTTGGTTGTTCATATGTTGATTAAATGATTAAGCTTAGAGAAGGGGACAGAATAACCCTCAGCCAAGATATTTAGAAAAGAGAGACCTGAGGAAGGGCCATTTCTTGGCATCTCCAGTGCACTGGTAGCCACAGCCATCCCTCCAGGGCAGGATCAGACATCTCCACCTCTCTGTACTGCTGTCTGAATAGTGCTGAGTCATTGCTCTCATCAAGAAGGAAAGCTAGGTTTGCATTTCTTTGATTTTGAGTTGAAGAAGGCAAATATATTTTGGAGGAGCCAGAAGCACAGATCAAAGGTTTCTAAGCCCAGTGGAAGAGACACCTACTAATTATCACTCTTTAAAGAACCAGAAAGTTCCTACACTTCCTTATGAAAGTTGTAGGTGAAGCATCATCTTACTTCATTTGAAAAGGGGAAAAGTTCAAGGCTAAGTGTAATTGACTAATGGTGAGACTTCTGAAGTGCTCACAAGCCTCTTGCTCCTAAAACAAAACTAAATTGTAGTTGACTCATCTCTTTCCTCAACTCTGATTTAGGATTTAGGACTAAATTGGACCCAAACTGTTCTTTTTCATCTATGTTTGTGTTAGAGGATGTGTACATATGTGAGTATATTCTCCTGCACTTCTCTATATAGGAACATGGGCAGGGTGCTATCAAAGCACTGAGTTTAAAAATCATGAAGATAATTATTCCTTTTATGTGCCATTTATTATTTTCTGTGTGTTTAGAACTTGGCTTGAGAAATTCCAGATTTTCATGACTAACAGAAACCATGTAACTGGGACACTAAAGAACCAGTGAGTAGTTACCACTTGACGTGCCACAAGCAACACTTTACTTATGGCCCAAGAATTCTGGACTGTGGTTTATGTGGGCACTGCCATTATTAATTTGTCTCATAAGTCATTAATGTTTCTCTTTCCCATTGGAAAGTTTCCATTCCATGAGATTCTCAGGAACCACTTTCTGGCATTATTTCTCAACTCGTGCCACCCATTGGATGGACTTGCAAAGCAAAAGCAGTAGGGGTTGACAGTGGACCAGAAGAAGCTAACATTTTTTTTTTTTTTTGACACAGAAAAGAATCCAGAAAAGTTATGAGGGTGAAACATCTCAGTCTCTTTGTTGCAGATCAATAAATGGGTGGTTGGCTGTTGATTCCTCTTTTAAATGAAAAACAAAAGCAAGTATGAATGGGAGAGGCATAGCTGGTTATAGATTGCACAATTGTTAGGCTAACCTGAAAGACCTTGTCTGAGAGGAAGGAACAAAACAAAACCTGGAAACAAAGTGATGCAAAGATCTCAGAACTGGAAATGTTCCAGAGTTTTCCAAACCAGCCAAGCAGAAGCTAGTGAGCAACCCTGCTTCCACAGGCTCTTGTTTTTGCAGATATGTCTAGACTCCCTGGGTAGGAAGTTTCAGGCAGTTTCTAGTAACCCCTGTCTTGGGAGATGATTCTTGGTGCTTATGCTCTTTGGTAACTTTCTGGGAGGCTGGAGCCTGGAAGGCTGGCTCCAAGTGCTGTTTGCTTAAGGTGCTCAAGACTGGGACTAGGGCACCCCTGTTTCTCCTCCCATTCTGACATGGCAGGGGTACTTTGGCTTGCCAGGGCAAATTCTCTCCATGAATATGTATCTTTGCTATATATCACACATGGTTGTTATGTTCTCCAAAGGAAGAATTCAAAGTCTGTTTTAGCTGTATAACTGAATTGCTCTACACCTGAAACTAACACGACATTGTAAATCAACTATAATATAATCCAATAATTTTTTTTTAAAAAACGGTCTATTTTAGCAGTAGATAAATCCATCGATGGACAATATAAAAGCAAACTGGTGCTATTGGCAATTAGCAATCCAACAGATGTGGCCATTTCTGCTGTGAAATAATAACGTTTGTCCATCTTCTGTTGTTGCCCACAGAAGCAGCTGTTAGAATAAGAAAGGGTATCTATTGAGCCTAGCAAAGAATTCAATTATGTTTTTTGAATTTTTTTGTTGCCTGGGATAAACTGTGTAATGAAAAATACATTAGAAGTCTCTAATACAGAAAGCACCTATCACTTACATTAACCATTTACTTGTTTTTTAAAGTAGCAAACGCTGGCACAGTATGACCATTGATTAATCATCCGATTTGCTTATCAATTTCATCTATAAAACTTTTGTGAAGAAAACATTTAAAATATGAAATTTGCCTCTATATGAACTGAGTCTAGAAAAACAGTGATAAATATAAGTTTTCTTTAGAATTCTTTTTGCCGGTAAAATACATAAGTCCCTTTGGTCCCAACACTTTTCTAGATAAGTAACAAAACCAAGATTAAACTTCATCATCAGAAAATTCTCAGCAACCTATTTGACTAAAAGTTATCATAGGAAGATTATTCCTTTTTGTTACTCTATATAATAGACATAGAAAAGACATAGGCAAAGACATAATAAAAGTTTATTACAAATGACAATATCAAATACAAAAAGTATTCATAAAGTGGGAGATTGGGATTGACATATACACACTACTATATATAAAATAGATAACAAATAAGAACCTCCTGTATAGCACAGGGAACTCTACTCTATACTCTGTAATGACCTATATGGGAATAGAATCTAAAAAAGAGTGGCTATATGTATATGTATAGTTGATTCACTTTGTTGTACAGCAGAAATGAACACAACATAGTAAATCAACTATACTCCAATAAAAATTAATTTTAAAAATATTGAGAAAAAGATAATGGCATTTGTTTTATAGATTTTAATGAAAGACAAAGTTTCCAACTCTTTTATTATTATTGGTTTATAATCACCTTCTTTAATTAAGACTTTATTTTTTAGAGCAGTTTTAGGTTCACAGCAAAATTGAGGGGGAAGGTACAGAGAGTTCCCAGATATACTCTGCTCCCACACACGCATAGCCTCCCCCATTACCAACTTCCCCCACCAATGGTGAGGTACATTTATTACAACTGACGAGACTACACTGACACAACATTATCACCCAAAGTCCATAGTTTACATTAAGGTTCACCTTGGTGTTGTACATCCTATGGATTTGGACAAATGTATAATGGCATGTATCCATTATGGTATCATATAAAATATTTTTACTGACCTAAAAATCCCTTGTGTTCTCCCTACTCACTCCCTCTTTTCTGCCCTCAACCCCTGGCAACCACTGATCTTTTTAACTCTCTCTATAGTTTTGCCTTTCCAGAATGACATACAGTTGGAATCATACAGTATGTAGCCTTTTCAGATTGGCTTCTTTCACTTAGTAATATACATTTAAGATTCTTTCATGTCTTTTTGTAGCTTGATAGCTCACTTCTTTTTAGTACTGAATAATACTCCATCGTCTGGTGCACCACAGTTTATTTATCCATTCACCTACTGAAGGACATCTTGATTGCTTTTATGTTTTGACACTTATGTATAAAGCTGCTATAAAAATCCGTGTGCATGTTTTTGTGTAGACATATGTTTTCAACTCCTTTGGCTAAATACCAAGGAGTGAGATTGCTGGATTATATGGTAAGAGTATGCTTAGTTTTTTAAAAAAACTGCTAAATTTTCTTCCTAAGTTGGCTGGACCATTTTACAATCCCACCAGCAATGAATGAGAGTTCCTATTGTTCCACATCCTTGTCAGCATTTGGTGTTATCACTGTTCTGTATTTTGGCTGTTCTAATAGGGGTATAGTGATATCTCACTGTTGTTTCAATTTACATTTCCCTGATGATATATGATGTGGAGCATCTTTTCATACGCTTATTTGCCATCTACATATCTTCTTTGGTGTGGTATCTGTTAAGATCTTTGGCCCATTTTTTAATTGGGTTACTGGTTTTCTTATTGTTGAGTTTTAAGAGTTCTTTGCATATTTCAGATAATAGTCCTTTATCAGCTGTGTCTTTTGCAAATATTTTCTCCCAGTTTGTGGCTTGTCTTCTCATTCACAACATTGTCTTTCACAGAGCACAAGCTTTTAATTTTAATGAAGTCCGAAGTCCAGCTTATCAATTATTTCTTTCATGGATCATGCCTTTGGTGTTGTATCTAAAAGAAGTTGTCACTGAACCCAAGCTTATCTGACTTTTCTACTACATTATCTTCTAGGAGTGTTAGAGTTTTGTGTTTTACGTTTAGGTGTGTGATTTATTTTGGGTTCATTTTTGTGAAGGGTGTAAGGTCTGTGTCTAGATCCCTTTTCTTTTTTTTTTTTTTTTTTTTTGACATGTGGGTGTTGTTCCAGCACCATTGGTTGAATCCATCCTTATATTGAAACAATTTGTGTTCAGCACTTTGACAGATGTGGCCAGAAGGATCCCCAAAGATAGAAAAGCATTAAGTTCCAAGAAAGAAAAGAACAAATGCAGAGCAGTACGAAAATGGAGAGGAACTAGGAAACAAACAGAACTTGTCTGCACAGACCCTGACCAATATGTCAGACTAAGAGAATGTATCTAAGCTTAAGGGAGAAGAAACTCATTCCAATTTCTCAATTTAGTGAGAACTAATTTAGTCCTAAATTAGAGACTGGAATGCTTTAGTTAAATATGAAATTCTGAGAGAATTCACTTGCTTTTGGTTTTGAAAGAGATTACTCCTCAGTGAGAAAAGAAAAATATGACTACTTTAGTTCTCCTGGAAATGAAATTGGCATGAGACTACTTGAAAAAATCATGAATGATATATTTAGGCATTTAATATCTCAATCTCTTCTTGGTCACATTGGGTCTTTTCACTTTAATCATATAACTCGTGGTTTATTAATTGTTCCTATCAATCAAAATGTAAACTTTAGAAGCCATAAACTAACACTCTTCAGGTTCTGAAATGCAGGATTGCCTGCACAATAAAAGCCCTCAAAGACTTGCATACTAAGGTTTGGCATCTTGGGGAAGAATTATATTAAAAAAGAAATAGTAAACTTAACTTCTTATTTCTTTGGAGCTCAGAGACCTTTTGCATTACTACTAAATCCCTGAGTCAAAGAGAAAGCACTTTTAGAGGAAGGAAGGTTAACTTTACCTGGTATTTTCTATTTAAAATCTCCCAATATACAGGTGGCAAGTGGGCTCACTGACACGGAAGGGGATGCTCCCTTCCCATCCCCATACTCAGGGGACAGAATTATTTTTTCTTTTTGCTTTTTCACTATAAAACCGTATCACTTCATGGAATGAGGTATGACATAAAAGGTGAACCCCAGAACCCCACACTGAGCCTCAAAACGTTTTAGGATCCAATGTTTTAGATTTTTTTCCAACTGAAGAAAACCGTTCCTGGAATGTTTAGAGGGACCTCAAATAAAAACTGATTGTTGGGCTTCCCTGGTGGCGCAGTGGTTGAGAGTCCACCTGCCGATGCAGGGGACACGGGTTCGTGCCCCGGTCCGGGAGGATCCCACATGCCGCGGAGCGTCTGGGTGCGTGAGCCATGGCCTCTGAGCCTGCACGTCCGGAGCCTGTGCTCGGCAACGGGAGAGGCCACAACAGTGAGAGGCCCGCGTACTGCCAAAAAAAACCCAAAACTGATTGTCAATGAAGTCATCTTACAAGGTGCTTCTTGGTTATATCGTTTAATATGAATCTATTTCATGTGTTATTAATGTATTTATAATTAATTTATTATTCATTTTATTTATTCATCTCAAAGGAGATAAAATGCAGAGACTGAGGAATGTAAGCAGAACTAGTCGATTAACTTTGGGGGATCATTGCAGGCATATTACCCCAGAGCCTCTATGAGTCACCCAAGGCATTCCAGTTCTCAACAATAGAGGATTGTAGTTTTTTTGGCTCATGGCCACAATGTCACAATGGCACTCTCCCAGGTCCATCTGCGTTTTAAAAATATTACAGTACCAACAACAGTAATAATAATGATAATTGTTTGAGTATTAAGAAAAGACTGCATGAAAGAGGGAATGTTGCATGTCAGTCCAGCAGAATAAATAATAACCTGACCTTTGATTTAATGAGTCTTTATTAGGTGACAAAGATTGGACCCATCTGTGCATAATCGTTCGTGCTTTGGGCCAAGCCCTGTGTCTGTGTACAGAGGAAAAAGACACGGCACGCCTAGGTCAGGGGTACAATAGAATCCTTTGTCTCTCTCTGTATTATGGAGGATTTTTTAATACTTTTTTTGAAGCCAAACAGAGAGTCAGTTTTAGCTTTTAAATCAAATTAACCCCTTTTCCCAGTGAACAGTCATAAATAGTAGTCTGGATAGAGAGAAAAAAACAGTTCTTCTCAACTTGCAAGCATTTACATAAAAATTACTGGAGATAGTATATGTTCTGCTAAAATCAGAGACAAATTCTTCCAGAGCCTTAAAATAGAGTGCTTGCTCTTCCACCTGGGCTGACAATTATTAGCAAGCAGACAGTACTAAGGGGCAGCCTGCTTGTCAGAGCCCTGCTGAGCAGCTATCTACCGAGATTTTTGGCCACGCTGAGATTTTTTTCCTCTGTCCACTCCAGTGTTTTTGAGAACCCATATCTGGGCAATTAGAGATGAAATACCACACTTGTACTGGACTCCTACGTGTACGCAGTTACCAGCTTTTTTTTTATCACCAACGCCTTCTACACGGATACCCATCCTGTTTCCATTTAAATTCGTGAACATCTGTTACACAGGAGATGGGTTAGCTACCAAACACTACTGTTAGATTTCTCGCCAGCAAGTCTCATGCCTTCATGTGGTTTTTGTTTTCTTCTTTAAACCGTTAATTATGTTTTATTCGTTCTTCTATAAAAGCTAAATTTAGCCAAGTTTTATACTAATTTAAAACATTTTCTGGAAATGACAGGGTGCTTTTGTTAAAAAAAAAAAAGCAGAGAGGCTGAATTTTCAATGGCTATCACAAGTGAATCTAAGGGGGAAATGAACACGTTGGCTTATGTCTCTAACTCTCAGATTTTATTTGATGGATGTGAACAAATAGCGTTTGTGTTGTAAATCAGTTCATAGTCAGTACTCCCATAGACAATTCTGATCTGGAAGGGGGGCTTCTGGAGAGTGAAGTCTGGCTTTTTGCCCCCTCATATTGGTCTCTTCTAAGTAAAGACTGAAAGTAAACTCTGAATTCCGTCTATCACTGGCTGGAGCTAAGTAGAGCTATGTGTTCTGTGTAAACATTGGCAAACATACTTTTGTGTAGACCAACCTCATTAGCCCACTTTGCTGTTTTGGGGGGTATCTATTATGTTAGCTTTCTAAGTTTTATTCAAAACATTAGTATGAGGGAGGGAGGCTACAGCTGTACTGGGCATGTTGCATCACAGTGGTTCTCAACTGGGCACGATTTTGCTCAAAAGGGAACATTTGGTAACATCTAGAGACATTTTTGGTCATTGTACCATAGGCAGGGGGTGCTAATGGCATCTGGTAGACAGAGGCCGGGATGCTGCTCTACATCCAACAATACCTAGGACAGCTCTCCACAACAAAGAATTAACTGCCCAAAATGTCAATAGTTCCGAGGTGGAGAAACCCTGCTTTAACCAGTTTACTAAAACACCTCAAACTTGTTCACTGAGGGGCTTGTTCTATTATTCTCATCATGAGTGTATCTATCATATTATTAGCACCAATACAAACTCCCTGGATCCAGAGTGCTGTTGAAAATGTTCAAAGTCACATTTACCCATTGTTTCATTTATCTTTCCTAAACCTCCATAACGCATATGTTTGGGAAGGTATTATCTGAGTAGCAAAGGAGAAACTAAGAAAACATGTACTTAACTCAAGGTCATATAATGTTGACTATTGGAGTCAGGATCTAAGCCCAGGTTTCAGTCCAATGCCATCCAAATTAGAAATCACCAATGATTTGACTCTGTAAAGGGAAATCATGGTGTAGAAAGAGAGCCCACAGCTGTGGCATCCATTTCTTGGTTCTCTTTATGTTCCTCAAGAGCAATCAACTAGAATCAGTGAACATATGAGGAACATGTTATTTTAATTATAGAAGTATATTTTGGTTTCCTCTCTAATCCTTTTTATTAATTTCACTCTTTTAAAAATGTCATTGGTTTAAGAACTCATTTGCTATAAGGAGATTATATTTTAAATCATCCAATGTTGAATGAAGACAATCAAAAGTGTGAAAAAGAAGGCAGTGAGAGAGAGAGAAAAAAATGAATAAAGGAAAACCAGGGAAAAAAAGAAAGGAAAGGGGGGAAATGAAAGGCAATGACTTCTGTTTCCTGGTGGGCGGCTGAAAGTCTTTGACTCGTGAGACCTCCGTGGAACCTTTGGGTCATGTGCCCATTCTCCAGCCCAGCTCCCACCCCTGCCTTCATCCTCTTTCCCTGAGTCCATCACACCCTCCACTGTCACTGCTAGACCTGCAGAGGCAGCGGCCACAAAGATGGCCCTGCATCCTCCATTTCTGCTTCTGTGGCGTGCTTTCCACGACCCCTAAAGCACGTGAGTCAGCCTGTGCGTTCACATCTTGCAGTCCTCTTAACTCTTTAGTGCCTCCAAGGCCAAAGTTTCCAACATCTGGCAGGACAAAACAAGCCAGATGAACATATGTGTAGCAACTTGGGCATAACATGAAGGTCAAAGCCAAGTTGAACTGAGAGATCCTCATCCTCTTGGGTAAGCACCCTTTGGCAGTGTATTGCATGCCCAGTCAAACCAAAGACTAAGGCAATACATAGGAACTTTTAATTTAAAAAGAAATATTAGACTTGACAATTTTCTACTCTTACCTTATACATTGAACATAGTAAAACGAAGAATTTGTTTCCTTTTCTGGTAATAAATCTTAATAACTCCAACTTGTCAGAAGTCATTTTAAAAAATCACATCAAAACTTGGTAAAAGATGAATAACATCCCACGACTCCTAAAATGTCACATGTCAGGTGTCTTATTAGTGACTTAAAGTGTTATATTCAATGAAAAGCTACATGTAAACGCACCAGAGCATCACAGCCTAGCTCTGGATGTACTCTGACCTAGTTATGTGGGTATTTGGAAACACAGACTCCTACCTGCAGGGCTATTTGTAGCATGTAACAAGCATACATCTCATGACACCCATGCACTGAGAGATCTGTAGAAGGCAAGTGGCCTATAGGTTGGAGAAGAGGTGTTTAGTTCTAAACAACTTCACCATCGTGATGGTCCCAACCAATAATTTTCTAAGATAAACAGTTAATGTCTCATGCATATGCCTTTCCAGTCCCTGGTTAGAGCCTGCAGCTTTGCTTGAACCAACATACCACAATGCACCCATATTTGTCCCACATTTTCCTGCACAAATTATCTTAGATGCTCCAAAGATGTTTGATCTCTATGCCCATAGATGCATATGTACCCATGAGAGAAACAGGAGCAAAAAGTGAGAACATAAATGAGGATGCAGATGCAATGAGGACACAGATGTGTCTGGAGAACAGGAAAGAACAGCTTATTGGTCAGAGAAGCAGGGATGAGGCAAATTGGCGAGTAAGTAGGAAAGGATAGAAAATGCAGGGGATGATGCAGGGTCCACTGTACCTGATCAGTTAACATTATATCAGCAACCTGGGATGAGCATTTTCTAGAATATATCACCTGGTAGTGAGAGGCAGTGTGGGAAAATGTAACGTGAGTAAAATTTGGAGGGAGAGAGATTTGGGTCATCCTGGCTCTGCTCCTTGAGTTAGTAACCATTCCTGTGGGCTTCGGCAGGTGGTTTAACCTCTCCATGGCTTGGTCCCTGCTTCTGCAGAAAGGGGAAATAAACTCTCCCCAATATTATGGAGTTTTAAAGTTTTAATGACACCTTGTATCACACATACTATTAAATTGAGTCCTCAATAAATGGTAATTGTCTTAGGTGGGTAAAGACCTCTGGCATGGTTTCCTAAAGGAGCATCTTGGCCAGCTATAGGGAAAGTGATGTGTTGAAAATAGTTGTTCAGAGAAAGGAACTTACGGTCTTTCAGTGGTATCAGGGTTGAAGAGACCTGGGGAACTACATCTGACCTGGGGACATCTCTTTCATAAAGGCTCTACCAACACCCAAAACTCGGAATGTCTACAATAAAAATTGTCCTCTTTTCCTCAAAACCAGCCCCTCCTCCTAACTTTCAGTCACTCACTCATTCATTCCTTCACGCGTATATTACTCATTAACCATTTTTGCCATGTCTATGGTATACAAAGAAATCTATTTGGAAATAGATAAAAAGAATAACAAAACCCTCTATGAATCAATCATCCGAAATGGGAAATCTCATGGTTTCATTGGCTCCTGGGAAGTTCTAATATTTCTTACATCTGCCCTTTCCTTGTCTCTTCGTATTTGGACTCCTTGTCCATTGGTTACCCTGTCCCACTTCAATTCATCTTACACATATGGCCAAGTTCCCTGAAAGTTTAAATCTGATCATATTTCTATCATGCTCAAGACTCTTCCATGACTCTTCACTGCCTAAGGAAAGAGGTACAAATTTCATCATGAAACCAACCTTCCTCTACTGCCCTATCTTCCACTATCCTCTCCAAATGTTTAATTCCTTAGTCCAGAGATTGGAAATATCTGGCACGTATATGGCCATATCTTTCCCCCTTGCCTATTGCAGACGTCAGTAATTGATCACAGCACTCCTTCCTCCTGTGCCTGAGTCATGGTCTCTGAATCCCTCAGCCAGTACCAATGAATCAGAGTTGGGACTCCAGCTGAACTTTATTTGGCCATCCCTCCACTAGTTCATCTTGTCAGAAAAAAAGAATCAGACTCTAACTTGGTTTCAGACTATTTGAAAAAAAAGCTATGTTGATTAACCAGTTTTCAAATGTAAATAATCCCTAGCAACCAAAAACTCTACCTTCCAGACATTTAGAAAAATAATAATATTATTGGAGGAATTTTAAAAGAGTGAGTCACCTCTAGGCATAAGTGTGTAAGAGCAACTACCACAAACCACTTCAAAACCCCTTGCATACATGCATCAGGATTCTGGGCTCCAAGAATCACGTAGAAAAACTCAGAGATAAATTAGATGATCCTCATACTAGACAACAAAACCCACCTGATCCCAACCCAAAAGATAAGTGGATGACAGAGATGAAGCTTCTCTTACCAGTTCCCAGCCAGCTTTGTTCGCTGCCACTGAGACTTCATGGTGAGCTCGTAGGTTAGTAAATATGAATTACCTGGTGGAGCCAACCAGTTCCTGGGAGAAAAACTGTCATCTTCTTTCTAAAAATCAGGAAAGAAATGGGTATGACCTTAGAATTGAGTAACTGCCTCTAGATATGGGGCATCTTTTATCCTTAAGGAACAAAGAATTATGTCTTATACTCCTTTGTATCTGCTATGGTGTATATGTGAATACTCAAATATTAGAAATTTTCCAAGACCATTCAAAGAATACATAGGTAGCAGCATTCAGAGCTCTAAAGAACACAGTGTGAGGAGTCTGCTACACATGTGCTTGTGTGTGTGCGTGCGTGTGTGTTTGGTGAAGGGCACAGAAAAGGGCAGCAAAAGAGTAACTTAAGTACAAATTATTAAAGTTGGACCCTCCTGAGGGGCCTCAAGGTGGTTCTTAGTTTTATCTTTTGAGGAACCAGTGTTTCTGTCCATGTCACTTGTTTTTCTTAGATGCATCGTGTATTGAGTTTCTTAAAAATTGTCCTCATCCGTATTTTATCAAAACCAACACCAGTCTCTCCCTTGGTGGTCATATTGTTCAGCCAAAATGTCTTTCCACCGAAGGACTGATCTAGGCACCTCGGTAAGCTCCATAAAATGTCAAAAAATTGAGAATCTGCCTTAGACAAAGGACAAAGAGATCAGCATCTTCCCTGGATGCCCTCTTTCTCTGTCGTCTCTCATCCTCCACCCCACAAAAATTTCTGGGGATAAATCTATTTCTATTCATTTAAATGGAGTCAAATTATCAAAGTGATGCTATTTCCAAGTTGACCACCAGATTCCACTTTTTTTGCCCCCTAAGATGAGTCATTCAATAGTGTTGCTGTAGGAGTGTTTTATAGCAAACCCTTAAGTAAATATATTCTGAGGAATTCAGGAGTTTGTTGAAAGTCCTAACTTGAATATCTGATTTTTCCAAATAAGGACTGCATTTTTTTCTTTTTTTTTAACTTTATAGCAGTATAGTTGATTTACAGTATTGACTTAGTTTATGCTGTACAATAAAGTGAATCTGTTATACATATACATATAGCCACTCTTTTTTAGATTCTTTTCCCATATAGGTCATTACAGAGTATTGAGTAGAGTTCCCTGTGCTATACAGGAGGTCCTTATTAGTTATCTATTTTATATATAGTGGTGTGTATATGTCAATCCCCATCTCCCAATTTATCCCCCCCTTACTCCCTGATAACCATAGGTTTGTTTTCTACATCTGTAACTCTATTTCTGTTTTGTAAATAAGTTCAGTTGTACCTTTTTTAGATTCCACCTGTAAGTGATATCATATGATATTTGTCTTTCTCTGTCTGACTTACTTCATTCAGTATGAAAATCTCTAGGTCCATCCATGTTACTGCAAATGGCATTATTTTGTTCTTTTTATGGCTGAGTAATATTCCATTGTATATATATACCACATCTCCTTTATCCATTCCTCTGTCAGTGGACATTTAGGTTGCTTCCATGTCTTGGCTATTGTAAATAGTGCTGCAATGAACATTTGGCGTTCATGTATCTTTTCAAATTATAGTTTTCTCCAAATATATGTCCAAGAGTGGGATTGCTGGATCTCACGGTAGCTCTATTTTTAGCTTTTTAAGGAACCTCCCTACTGTTCTCCATAGTGGCTGTACCAGTTTACATTCCACCAACAGTGCAGGAGCGTTCCCTTTTCTCCACCCCCTCTCCAGCATTTATTGTTTGTAGATTTTTTGATGATGGCCATGCTGACTGCTGCGAGGTGATACCTCATTGTAGTTTTGATTTGCATTTCTCTAATGATTAGTGATGTTGAGCATCTTTTCATGTGCTTAATGCATTTCATAAGTTGCAGTACTAAGTTTGAGAGGAAACCTGCTTCTAACCTTCTATTTTTTGGTGGCAAGTTGCTTCAGGCTGATCCACAGGGTTGTCACCAAGGGGACATGCCTAGATGCTTCCTCACAGATTCAAGACTTTGGGGCAGAATGAGAACAGCTCTAAAGAGGATTTTATTCACCAAGTGAAATCCCAAAGAGATCTAGGGAAAGAAACTTTCAAGGTTGTAGGGGCCTGTCTGAGCCCCAGAACCCATCAGTGCATTCTGGTGGGACTGTCCCTTCTAAAGGGTTTTGCAACCACCATGGGCACCAACCACAGTCATGGTTCAAGAAAGCACACTACTGTTTTGGCCTGTACATCAGATTCCCTCCTTCCAAGAAGGATGTAGCTTTGGCCAGAAAAAATCTTCAATTATTTTAATTAGCCTTCTAATTGTTACTTGACCATTTCAGAGATGGATATCACAACAGGGGAATGATGACAATGCTCAAGAATATTTTATTTAAAATTCTTATTGACAGTGTAGTCATTTGGTATTCATTCCGTTTGAAGAACTAGACATAAATCTAAACCTCTAGACTCTAGAGTAATGCTGTACAATGGAAATTTCGGCCATGATGGGCAAGTTCTATAATCTGCTCTGTCCCTTATGGTAGCCGCCAACAACATGTGGCTACTGGGCACTTGAAAATTGGCTATTGCAACTGAGGAATTCATTTTAAATGATATTAAATTCAAATTACCACAAGACTAGTAGCCACTTTTGGATAGTCTAGCTCTTGTCTAGAGTAGTAAATAGTCCTCAGATTTGGCTACTTAATGGAATCACCTGAGGTATATTTCAAAAATTCCAATGACTGAGTACCACTCCCAGGGATTCTGATTTCATTCGGTATGAACAGTAGACTTGGCATCATGACTTTTAAAAACTCTTCAGATAATCATTAATGTATGGGAAAAGTTGAGAATCACTTTTCTAGAAGAGACATCCTCAGAGCTAGCAAGCTAGACAATCAGTTAACTGGATGGATTCAAACCCCTGCATATCATCAGTGCAACAGGCAGTTTGATTGTGTCCCCAAAACAGACTCTTTTAAGACAACATGTGTCAAGTATCTACCACCAGCAGGCATGATGTCTAATCTATTCTAACGGCACCCTTAATATGCTCCGACATAGCCAGTACATGATGCTACAATGCTCTTATATGGCGCTCGTGCAAATTACCAACTCAGTTGAAGGGAAACTTAGCTGAATTCAGAGTCCATATATACAAGCAAGTCATCTATAGTCAAAGGAAAAGCCTCAAGAGAAAGGAGTTGCCCCATCCACCCAAGGTACAGAAGAGAAGAGGGACCACCTTTGGAACAGGGCTTCTGCATGTCACCCATCGCCTTCTATCCCAAACAAAGCATCATCTCTGGAAAAGTAATTGCCTCATAGGTAGCAGTCAGCAAATGGAAAACTGATTAACAATTGAGTGTTAGGTTACCCTACAATTGTGCACAGAAGAAACCACACACGTGGCTTGGTGTCTGTGCATTCTGTGTTACAAGGAGTGTGGCACAGGAAAAGAAAGCTGAAGCCCGGGCTGCTGTCATTCATTCTTTACTGGTGCTTCCCAAGACTGAGTTCTTTCCCTGGGTCGGCATCCTGTAAACTCCATTCTTTAATGAGCTCGTTTTCTTCATGAATTTTCTGCCTGCTCTTATAAAATAGGAGTCAAACTTTCTGAAATGCTTGAATTCACCCTTTTTGTCCACTTCTGGCTGAGCAACTCACTGTGCAGGCAACTGGTTCCAACAGCTCATCCTTTGATAACACTTTAGCCAAAGGCAAAGCCCAGGACATCTGGGGAAAGAGATGCAGGGGAGAAAAAACAAACCAGCACTACGTAGCCACCCTTTATGGACAGTACCTGCCTCTCTCACTATCCTTGTGTTTTTCTGCTGAGTGGTTTTGATTTTCTATGGAAGGTGCTGATGTCTTCAGGGAACATCTGTTTCAACTGTCTGTCCAAGAGTAAAAGCAAAATGTTCCATACAAAGAATGATAAACAACTACCTGGTTCTTCCTATGCTCAGGGAAGAAATCCCCTATTAAATCTTCAGTTCTTATTGCATTATAAAAAAATCCCACTTGGAACGACTGTTTCGCATACCTTAACCTGATCTGTTCAAAACATTGCTTAAAAAGCCTGCTTTATGAGAAGCCCCAAAGAACTTTAGAAAAACCCAAGTTGTTTGTGTTTGCTGTGGATCCAAATGCTGACAGATTTAATCAATCAAGAATAAATAGGTACTGTCTCTTCATATTGGGCACAGGAGACATTTACCTTTTTTTAAAAACTACGTATGCCTTTTATTATGAAAGTAATACTTGTTCGATGTTTAGAAGACTAGAAAATACAGCCAAGCAAAAAGTGGATCAAAATTGCTCAAAGTTTCACCCTCTAACAGAGATCATTTCTGTTAAAAATTGTGTGCATGTTCTACCCTTATTTTTGTTTTTCATCACCATGGAAGAGGGTAAGTTTAATGGAGAGAAGCCCAGCTTTTCCATGGCTAAATGAGATGCGCAGGAAAGCCTGCTACAGTGAACACAGATGACTCTATGCCCTTCTGACTATTGTAAACCCTGCCTGCACTCCAAGCACTTATTCCACCTTCAGTCAGGGTTTCTTGAACACCTTCTGAGCTGTGCTGTAATGCTGCTAAAATACCTCATCTATTTTCAGCCTCTAAGGAACTTACAATTTAGTTGGATATATTAGTTTCCTGCGACTGCCTTAACAAAGTACCACAAACGGCAAGGCTTAAAACAACAGAAGTGTATTGTCTCGTGGTTCTAGAGGCCTGAAGTCCAAACTCAAGGTGTCTGCCGGGCCACACTCCCTCTGAAAGCTGCAGGGGATAACCCTTCCACGCCTCTTCCTAGCTTCTGCCGGTTGCCGGCAATCCTTAACGTTCCTTGGCTTCCGGCTACATCACTCCAATCTCTGCCTCTGACATCATGTAGCGTTTAGTGTGTCTGTGTCTTCCTATGGAATTTCCTCTTCTTACAAGGACCCTAGTCATATTGGATTAGGACCCACCCTAACGACCCTCTTCTTAACTTCATTATAACTGCAATGATCCTATTTCCAAATAAGGTCACAGTCACAGGTATACTGGGAGTGGGAACTTCAGTGTATTCAACCCACAGCATTGAGGAAGCAGAAAAACTCACAGGATTCAGTTAGAGAATGATAAAAGACCTGCATAATTAAGCTTTCAGATATATGACCCAAACTGCCTGTGCTATGGGAATTCAAAGAATCATTCTAGAAGGATGAGATAGTTTAGGAAGGATTGATGGATTTCATTGCACTTATATGGATCTTGGTCGGAAAGGTGGATGGAGGGGGAAACAGACATTCCAGGGAAAGGGATGAAATTTTAACTCTAGCAGAGTAAACAAGGTACTCCTCCAAATGGCTCTTGCCCTCCTCTTGAGTCTCAGGCCCCGGGAGACTCACTCAGCAATGCTAAACCACACAGGAGCCCTCAGACACCTTCTTCTTTTGCACCATCACACCTGCTCATTTGTCACTCTTTCTAACCAGAATGTCTCCGCATCATTTCCTACCATCACGACTACCCCCACCGATTTCCCATTCATCCTTCCACAAGCCCAACCTTGACATCATAGCTCCAGGAATCCTGGACCCCTGGAGAGAATTAGTCACCACCCACCCAGGGCCACCACGACACCTTGTAGATATCATAGCCTGGTGTCCCTTAAGGACAGGAACTCTGTCTCAAGAGTCTCTGTACCTCCAACGTATAACACAGAGCCTAGCACTGCCAGTGGTCACCAATGGTTTCCTGAAATTTAGTTGAACTGAATTGTTTGTGGACAGGAAATGAGGGGATGAACCTAATTGCAGCCTAGCCAAGGGCCAGGTTCTGCAGAGGGGCTGATGACTAAGCTGTCATGAAGAGAAGCGAGTCACCACTGTGGAATGGGCAAAACACACCGTGGGTGGGGAGTGGTGGTCACTGTGTGAGTAAAGGCCCTGACTTGTGACATGGCCTGACGTGCTAGGAAAACACAAATACAATACAAAGTCAATACAACCAGAGCAGGAGATTCAAGAGGAGGAAGACAGGAGACGAGGATAGAGGCCCAGGGAGCAGGGCCTCGGGTGACAGGTGACTACAGAAGTTTTTCCAGCGAGGAAATGTGTTCGTATTTGAATATAAGAGACATGGTTTAGCAGCGACATGGGGGATGGCAAAGTGAGGTCAAGACCAGATGCAGGGAATATCCTAAGTCAACTCTAAAGAGAACATGGGCAAAAGAAACATGGACGTAGGTTTGTACCTACCTCCAAAAGAACATGGAGGAAGGAGGTAATGAACATGAAGCAACGACGATGGGGGGTAAAATTGACAGGACTGCAGTGTTGGGAAAGAAAGAGGTGAGATTTCTCCCTTGAGTGATGGGTGACAGAACTGCTGCTTATAGAAACGGAGACTATGGGAAGCGAGGTAGGTGTGGGGTTGGCCACAAGTTCAGTTTCACTCGTGAGTACTTTGAATTCCCATGAGACATCTAGGTTTTATAAAGTTAACAACTAGTTTGTGAGGGTTGGGGTGGTTTTTAGTAACAACTATAATTAGAATTTCATTCGAGATCAAGTTCTGACTCTTGAGAAATGTGCCTCAGGTTTTCATGACATCATGACTTAAAAATGAACACAACTGCCGTTCAAGGCGAGCAGGACCCAGCTCATCACCTCACAGTTTCTTCATGAGTCCAGTTGTGAACTGGAAAGAAATGGAAACCACAAAGCTAACAGACGGTGACCTGCCTCTTAAAGAGTTCCACTTAAATATAGTTCATCTTTGCTGCTGCACATGATGAAAGGGAATCAACAGCCCCCCGGTGCTCTGTATCTTTCTGGGCACCCTGAGCTGTACAGCCACCTGTCCTAACAGCATTCTCAGAGAGGGTGGACCAAGAACCTCACTGCATTACGCTAAGGAGAGAAAGTTGACCTTGAGAGTCTAACGCAAAAGGAGGACATTGGTAATGACCATCCTCCATATACTTCAAATCATGGCCCTGCCCATTCCCAGCTGTGTTACCATAAACAAGTTGCTTACCTTCCCTGGGATTTATTTTCTTCTATAAAAGAGAACGATCTTGGAACCTACATCTAAGGATGGTGGCCAAGACTTAAAATGTTAATACGTGAGAAGTACTTAGAATAGTGCCTGGCTTAGAATAAGCCGTCCATCAATGGTAGATACATATTTATTCAGTCAAAATGATTTTGATATTTTCCATCTGTTTCTACCAGGAGTTTCCAAGCAGCAGGGACCCAAATCAGACAGATGCCACAGGTGCCATCCTACCCAGAAGGACAATGAGGGAGAGATGTGGAAACCAGGGGCTCCCCTCCAAGCCGAAACACTGAGGGCTCCAGTAGGCAACTGCTTGTTAAGCCACTTGGAAAGGATGCTTTGAGGATCTCTAATTCCTCCATGCTCCTTCCTTAGTCCGTGCATCCAGCTCACATCCTGGAATGCCCTTCATCCCGCCCCCCACGTTACCTTGTCACTTCCTGTTTGGAACACCCGTATAACAGAGTAGTTAAGAGCTGTAAAATGCTAGGTGTGTGACCTTGGACAAATTACTTAATCTCTACAAGCCTTGATTCTTTATCTGTAATGTAGGGCAATAAAGCACCTACCTCATAAAACTATTGAGAGAATTGCTCCAAACAATATATGTCAAGTACCTGGTCCAGGGACCACACATCTCCAGGGCTCCTCCTTTAGATCTGGTATCACCAGCACTCAGAGCCTCCCCGACTATCCAGGAAAGGTGAAGCACAACTGCACTCTCCTTTCTAGCCAGCACACACCTTGCTGAAGTCACGCAGAGCGCCGGCCTAACCCCCACTTATAGATCTGTCTGCTTTAAAAAGCCGGAACCACTCCTAGTACCTACCGGAATTCCCAAGATCTCACATAGTGCTTAGTACCCAGTGGACATTCGTCTGTCCAACAAATGAATGAATCTATCTAAAGGGTACAAAGTGTTCAAGAAAAGTTAAGTTAACCTTATTCTGTCACAGGTTTTCAAAAGAGTGTGTTCATAGTTGAGTCTGTCACATTTTTTAAAGATCTGTTTGTCAAGAGAGTGAATAAGAATATTGATATTTGTACACGCATGTTCAGAGCAGCATTAGTAAAATTTGGACGCAACCCAAGTGTCTATCGACCACTGAATAGGTAAACGAAATGCAGTGTAACACATACAATAGGCTATTATTCAACCTTAAAAGGGAAAGAAATTCTGACACAGGCTACAACATGGATGAACTTTAAAGACATTATGCTAAGGGAAATAGCATAATTTGTCCATCACAAAAGGACAAATATTCTATGATTCCACTTATATGAGGTGCCTAGGTAGTCAAATTCATAGACACAGAGCACAGAATTGTGGTTGCCAGGGACTGGGAGGATGGAGGAATGGGAAGTTAGTATCTAATGGGTACAGAGTTTCAGTTTGGGAAGATGAAAAATGTCCAAAGATGGATGGTTATACAACAATGTAAACGTAATTAGTCTCATAGAATCGCACACTTAAAAATCGTTGAAATGGTAAATTTTTACGTATAGTTTACTACAACACAAAAGGGAAAGGAATGTTTAAGTAGCTCCTGGTAGTTATGCAAAAGGGCTTCTTTAATGTGTGTGGAATTTGTCCATGTGGACACATCTATAACTGCTCCAACCCACCCCAGTATCACCAAGGGATTAGGGCAGCAGACTCAGAACCCAGGTTTGTTTTCTTTTAAAGACTAGTCCTTTGTTTTATTAATTTATTTTTTATTTTTGCTGTGTTGGGTCTTCGTTTCTGTGCGAGGGCTTTCTCTAATTGCAGCGAGCGGGGGCCACTCTCCATCGCCGTGCGGGGGCCTCTCACTATCGGGGCCTCTCTTGTGGCGGAGCACAGGCTCCAGACGCGCAGGCGCAGTAGTTGTGGCTCACGGGCCTCGTTGCTCCACGGCATGTGGGATCCTCCTAGACCAGGGCTCGAACCCGTGTCCCCTGCATTAGCAGGCAGATTCTCAACTGCTGCGCCACCAGAGAAGCCCAGAACCCAGGTTTTTAATTCTAGTTTTTAGATGAAGAACAGGATAATGCCTTCAGTCTGCAAAGAGTTAAGATCTTCTCCAGAGAATCACACCAAAAGATGTTTTCCTGTGTCCCCAGGAATGCAATTATGTGTAGCATTAATAATAGGAAAAAAGGAGGGAATACTTGTGTAGATTTTCTACTGATTTTCCATTTGGTTTGAAATTGGAAGATTTCTTGGTGTGTTTCCGGTTGAGAGTTATCTCCTTGTAGGTGGTACCAGGAGCCTCAAGTGCTTTTATTTTTATTTTTGTTTTTTTTTTTTTTGCGGTGCGCGGGCCTCTCACTGTTGTGGCCTCTCCCGTTGCGGAGCACAGACTCCGGACGCTCAGGCTCAGCGGCCATGGCTCACGGGCCCAGCCGCTCCGCGGCATGTGGGACCCTCCCGGACTGGGGCACGAACCCGTGTCCCCTGCATCGGCAGGCGGACTCTCAACCACTGCGCCACCAGGGAAGCCTGCTTTTATTCTTGCTGCATCTTTTTGGCCAGAAACTGGGACAGTCACCATCCATGATGACTTGGCCATAAGTAGCTTTGGGAGGTGGGAAGCCTGGGGTCTTGGGGAAGGCTTTGGTTGTGAAATCAGAAAACAGACAGTTTTCTGGAAGAGTAACAGACAGTTATGGAAGGTGTTGGGGGTGAGGCCATAAAACGTGCTAAGAAGCTAAAATATATCCTTGGAAGAAAATAGCTGGGAATACCCCCCACAAATTGGTCAATAGTGTGAATGTAAGGATGTAAAGATGAAGAGCATTTTTAGCCTTGACAGTGGTCATTTGCTTTGTCCATGTGCCAAACATGGAATTTGAATCCATTCAGCTTTCTCCATCTGAACCTAGAAGGTCGGCTTTCCGAAGGAAGAGGGTTTTGTTGTTTGGTTCACTGCTTTCATCCAGGTTCCTAAAACAGTGCCTGGCCAGGAGCACAAACTCAAAAAGATGTGTTGGATGAATGAATGCTTAAATCTAGTTCTCAAGGATGTTTCAAAAATAGAGCACTAAATACAAAATAGGATGTGCACATTCTCTTTACTATTTGATTCACATCTAAACATGTTCACCTGAAATAGTCTTTCCTAAAAATCTACAAAGCTTGCTTAGGGCAAAAACCTGAATCTAATAATACTCAATTATCAAGTATTAGTTTCCAAAATACCTGCCACTTCCTGGATCTAATTTTGTTTCAGTTCTATAAGGAGACCATCCAATCAAAGAAGGAAGTATTTTTATCTCCACGCTAATTTGGTCAATCATTTTTTCCCCAGAAGAGTCAAGCTCTGCTGGGCACATGCAGATACGGGGTGGTTACCAAGCCCCAGAGGAGTGAAGGCAGCCCACCAGACCCACTGAAGCAAAGGACAGGCCATGGTGCTGGTGAAACCTTGTACGGTGGGGCTTCTACGCAAAACTGGTAAAATAATATAGTAGGTCAATAGGTCAACAAGTCGAAAGAACTGGGAAGGTCCCTTATCTGGTCTCCGGCAAAAGGGTGCAGTTGTTAAATACAGTCATAAATGAGTTTAGTCATCTGATTCTCATTGGCTACTAGATCGGAGCTTCCGTCTCTCTGATATCCCTTTTCTCCTTGGTCATCACTTTTCAAAAACTGTACTTGCAAATCCACACCAAGAATTAAGCTTTGGTATCAAGAGGGGGCAGTTTAGGAAACTGGTTGAGCATGTGCTCTGGAGCCAAAGTGTCTAAGTTCAAATCCCAGCTCTGCTAGCTGTGTGACCTTAGGCAAGTTAATCAACAGCTCTGTTCCTCCTTTTCTTCATCTATAAAATATGGATGATCATAATAATACCTACCTCATAGCACTGATGTGAAAGGAATTGATACATTAGTTTGTAAGGAATTGATATATTGCAACAGCATCTAGCATGTATTAAATATTATGCTATATCTCAAAATACACTATATTATAATTTTACATCTATCTTATGTATTTTACTTTATGTAATTTATTAGATTTGTGAAAGATTGAGAGTACAGCCCTCGTGATTATAAAGCCATGATATTTCTCCCCAACAAAGGATAAAATCAGGGCATCCATAAGAGAGCACAGTATATTAAAAAAAACAAAATTTAAAAAAGTAATCTGATAAACGTAGATCTTTCCATGTACCCGTTACAGCTGGGGATAAGCACTTCACCAAGTGAAATGTTAGTCTGGCAATGCTGGTGATCAGCCAGACTTTTTCAATTCACAGGCCAGAGGACAATTATCATAGACCTATGTTGAGAAATGTTCCCAAGACATTTTCAAGGTGAGAGGTGTCACCATCCACTGTATTTCCCACCTCATGAGCACCCACAGGGGAAAAACTCAGATTATTGCACAGTGATTCTCAGATAAAGCTGATCTTACCACAGCCTTACAACTTGGGCAAAACCAAGGACTTTATAACCATCTCTTAATTTTCTGTTTATGTGTCTGGGGTCCCATTGAGACATCTTACACATTGATTCTAAGTTCCAGTGGTGAGAATCGACTCGCCTTTTGTAACTGCCAAGCTCCACATTCATTTCAGCACTTTCTGTCATTTTCTCTGTGTCTGTACACATTTCCATCTGTCTATCTTCTCTGAGATATTTCTTCCAAGAAGAAATATCAAGGGCTGCCATCATCTCATTACATTTCTCAACCGCTACAGAGGCATCCTAGGTTTGATATAGCATTACGACTCTGTCCAACATCTTTTACTAGCTAAGAACCAAATACTCATGCATTCAGAATTAGAAGGTAGAAAGCTAAAGAATTCTATTTCTTTGAGTTCAACAAAAAGCCATTTCGTGATTTGTTATGTGGGTTTTTTCCATCTCCCAGTCATCCAGACTAAAATCCTGGACATCTCTACCTGTGCCCTAGCCCCACACCAACGTTCAGTTCCAAGTTCTGACTCTTCTTTTCCACTCCCTCTTCTCCATCCACCTTCTCTTTCTGTGGCTGCCACAGTCCCCTCGCCAAGACCCCTGTCACATCTCCTAACTGGTCTATGGGCTTCCAATCCCACTCAGACTTGTCCTTCTCATTGATCCCTGACACTGTCCCTGAAGCATAGCCCTAAGACTATGATGCTTCCGTAGGGCACACCTGCTCTTGGGAAACAAGTCTCCTGTGATATTGTGATTTACAATAAGAAATAATATATTTGGTCTTCGTCCCTGTTTTTTGACACAGAACTCCTAAATCCATTGGAATCTCCTATGATGAGAATGATAAAGGTGTCTCTTGTTATATTAATAAGGTGACTTTGGGACTGGTTGCCAGGAGAATCAACCATGTGATTAGAGGCTTGGAACTGTCAGTCCCACCCTACCCTCCCACCCCAACCTCTGGGGAAGGGGGAAGGGCTAGAGGTTGAGCTCAAGTCCCAATGGCTAATGATTCAATCAGTCAGCCTATGTAATGAAGCCTCCATAAAACCCCAAAAATCCAGGGTTGGGAGAACTTCTGGGCTGGTAACACACAGAGAGGTGAGGAGAGCTGCGTGCTGAAAAAGGGGCATGGAAGCTCTGGGCCCCTTCCCTCTCCCTTGCCCTTTACATCTCTTCCGTCTGGCTGTTCCTGAGTTATGTCCTTTTATAATAAACTAGTGATCTGGTAGGTAAAATGTTTCTCTGAGTTCTATGAGCCACTCCAGCAAATTAATCAAACCCAAGAAGGGGCGTCTTTGGAACCTCCAATTCATAGTCAGAAGCACAGGTGACAACCTGGACTTGCATTTGACATCTGCGGTATGGAAGGGGTAGGGGCAGTTTTAGAGGGCTGAGCTTTAACCAGTGGGATCTGACGCTGTCTCCAGGTAGGTAGTGTCAGAATTAAGTTGACTTGTAGGACACCCAGCTTGTGTCAGAGAATTCCTTGAGACTTACTGTATAGCACAGGGAACTATACTCAATATTTTGTAGTAACCTATGAGGGAAAAGAATCTGAAAAAGAAATAGATATATATGTATGTATAACTGAATCACTTTGCTATACACCTGAAACTAACACAATATTGTAAATCAACTACACTTCTACTAAAAAAAGAGGGAGAATTCCTTGGATGTGTGGGGAAACCACCGCCCCCATACATACTTTGGAATTGGAGTCAGAACTTTAATCTCCAAACCTCTTAGTGATAGAGTCAGGGACCTCATGTTATACAGGGAACAGCATGTATTCCGAGCAGGGACTTGGACATCCACAGTCTTGAGTCCAGGTCCTATCTCTGCACTTATGGTCTCAGTTGCCTTGGGTATTACTGGCTCTCTATAAACCTGCTGTTTTATGGACGGTGACTGTCTCAAGGGGTTGTTGTGAGCGTTAAACTAGATAATATCCATACAGGACTGACTTGGGGCCTGGCAGCCCACGGTAGGTGCCCAGTAAACACAGCCCCTTACTGAGGTTGGCCTCCCCGCAGCCTCAGGTCCTTCCTGGGCCTTCTCTTCCCCAGGCCAGCATGCACTGCAGCTGTGTCCTGCATCCATCACTTCCCCTGTGCTTCCTTCTTCCCTTGCTCATGTCTTGCAAGCTATCTTAAATTCTCTTCCCAAACTCTATACTCTCTCCAGGCTCAATCCTCCCTCCGTCTCTTCCTCAAAGGGTCCCCAGCCCTTTCAGATGGATCTCATTGCTCCCCTTTCCTAAGCTTCCATGACACTGGGTTTATTCCTCCATCATCACATTCATTATACTCTACAACAAACTGTCAGTATTTGGCCATCAAACAGCCACTCCTTCTAGACTGTGAGTTGGATAAGGGCTGAGCCCACGTCTTCAGCAGATATTACTCCTCAAGAATGTCCAGACTAAGTCTTTGGTACATGAGTGAAGAGTGCTTGCATGACATTAATTGATTATGGAATTCATATTTTGTTGATTGCTTCAAGAACTTTACAGGTTGTACTAATTTGAAGGCAGCAGAAATCACCACCCTTTCCCATACCCTGAGACACAAATTTCTAGCACTTGAAATGCAGCTCTGTTTTGAACAGGGGATGGTGTATCTGACATGTTATACCAATGGGCCACTGGAGTTTCATTTCACTTGTTGTGTCAGAAAATCAATCAGTGACTTTAGCAAAATCTTGAGACTTTCCTCCGTCTCTAGGGCCACGGTAAATAATTGATGTCCCTTTCCCCACTCTCTCTACAAAAAAACTCTTCTATTCTTAAACCTGAATGACTTTCGGAATATGCATTATTGAATCTGCTTGGATCTCCTATTACCATACTTAAAGAATAAAGAAGACAACTTCCATCCCAAGGTAAAACTTTTCACTTTCCAAGATTAAGAACTTGAAGAGGTTCTTGATATTCAACACTTTGGACCCCTGAGGTTACTTTTTTCATGTATTTATAATGTTACCGTTTATTCTCCGCATCAGCAAAATAACATTGACTTAGAAAAAATGGAATTTACCAAATGTTAAAATTTGAAGAAAATTCTGAAATGAGTCATCTAAACATTCTGGATCCCTTGCCCTTATTTCTCTGGTCTGACAACACCTTGCACTTTGCCAAGAAGCAACAAACATGGTGATAGATGCCATCTAAACAGAGTGTCACAGGAATATCCATAAGAACATTTTGTATTTGCATATCATTCTTCTTTGCTGATTTTCAAATGCTTTCCTCCTTTGCGGCTCACCACGGCAACCCTTCTATGCAATCAAAACAGGTGCTATGAGCATGAGTCTTTACGCCCACTTGGGTTTGGACTCAGCAAGGAGGAAAGAACGGTAACTTGAATAATTACCAAAGGACTGTTAAGTCTGTTCTCAGCAGGACCAGATCAGTGATGAGCTGGACTTTACCTGTGAAGTGTTTGTTACTCGTCTCCCTCCTCTTGAAAGGTCCACTCCTTTTTTTGCCACGTGGCCTCTCATTCTTCCATTAAATTCTCTTCCTCATAAGACTCAGTCAGAACTTAAGATGTTCTCAAATTAGTAAAAAGAAAAATGGCATGCTATGGAAATGTTTTAAGGTTTTCAAATACTTTTGTATGTCCCTCTTCTGGCATTCTGCAATAGAAAATAGTTCAAGTCCCATTAATGGGCAACAGATAGGCTAAGCATAGTCTAAGATTTTTCTTATAGGATATTTCATCAGATCCTCATAACAGAGTTATAAAGGAAGAATTGTCCCCATTCTGTAATTGAGGAAACAGATACATTAACCAGCCCAAGGGAAGTAACAGAGCCAGGAAGTCAGACTCAGCTCTCTGTATATCAAGTTCAAGTGGGCTTGTTCTCCTATTACCACGTGTTCTGGCTTCATGCTCGGATGTTCTATGCTCTGTGGATGCTAAAGATTGAAGCATGCCCAATAAATGGCAGTCTTCCTGAATTCTGAATCAATTATGAGACAAAAAGGAGTGGGACAGATGTAGGTCCAAAGGCCAGCGGTACTGCCGCTCAGAGCCAGACTGCAGAACAAAGCTTAGCCATGCGGTACCAATGGCCTCCCCAACACTGCACTCAAAATTCAATAGGCTCACTCTCTGCCTCAGGCACCTTGAACCAGTGCTGGGCCTGCAAAACACACCACATGAAGACACAGACCAGAACGCGTGGCTCCTGCAGCTACCAGACCCGGGGAGAAAGGGAGGGGACCAAGTTCCCAGATCCATCACTTCCTTCTCCCAGACCCACCAACCCAGCAAGTGAGAGGAAGAGAGAAGCCAGGAGCCATACCTGCCAGGGCGGCCCCCCATGTGGCAGCCAGCATCGGGAATGGGGAAGAAATACTCGTTCCCTCAAAGTTTACTCTAAGGAGTTTTACATCACGGGCACCATTGGTGTTTAAATATACACGGTGACTTCCTGGCAGGTATAACCCTTTAATAGTCCACTATCCCTCCTGCAGAAGTTTGCCACACGAATCTTGGCCTACAGAGGCCAAGATGTCAGAAGTCCTTGTTTGCAGGGCTTCACTGACTCACTGTATGACCCAGGGCAAGCCACTTAATTAGTCAGTGTCTTAATGTCCCCATTAATAAAGTCTGCATTGTGGACGGGAATCCTCTCTATAGAGAATTCCTCCATCACGGGCAGCGGTAAAGGGATCCTGCAAACTCAGCTACAAAAAGAGCCAGCCTGCCGCGACCACTCCCACCCAGTACAGGGCTCGTCTGCCTTCTTCCAAGAGTCCTGAGCAAACCATGTTTTGATGGCGTTCCTCCTGCCAAACACCGACAGAGAGAGAGAGAGAAGTCCCTCCGCAGAACCCAGGCGAGTGTCATCCAGAGTGTTGACCATATTGAGTGACAGTAGGTTATTTCATGCCTCTTGAATGTTCAATGTCTGAACAGCTACACACACTTGAACCTATATTTTACCCCATTGACAGGCCCGGAAAGGACATATGGTTTAGATTTTTAGACAACACTCCATGTAAAAAAGCCTTTCCTTTTATAGAGGCATATTTTTAGAGTCTCCAAAGCTAAACTCTGGGCTGAATTTAATCCATGCAGTTCTCTGGCCCAATCTAGAGCCTCAACGCAATTGTGTGTCAGTGGCATACATTGTTAACTGATCTGTCAGAAAATCAATTAATTACTTTTAAGAAGCAGTTAAGAGTATCCCTACAAAGCTGCCATGTGAATTATTAAAGAATATAATGTAACATCCCCCACCCCCCCCTCCCCGTGTTCAAAAGGTTCCCTGAATCCTAAATGAAAATCATACAAAGCTGAGGGGGCCAAAAAAAAGAAGAGAGAGAGAGAGAGAGAGAGAGAGAGAGAGAGAGAGAGAGAATGACTAGGCGTAGGAGGTGTGGAGCAGAAGTAGGCGTTCGCTGAGGCTGCTAGAGGCTGCCCCATGACGCTACCCATCTCTGGGTTTTCCAGCATGTGCCCCTATGTCTTCAGACAAGGCAGCAGAAAATATACCCCCATCTGCTCATCTCCATTCATTGGTAGATGGGCGGCCCTGTGCAGAGCCCTACAGACTTCTTTCTCTCCCAGAGCCCTACTCATCCCAGAGACAAGCTCCTGCAAAGCCCCCCACTCCCCCGACTCCTGCAGTTCTAGGCCTGTCTCCAGCCTGGCCTGGGCCGGTAGAGCTCCCTGGGTGGGAGGCCGGAGCTTCTCCCATGCCCCAGTTTGTGTCACCAAGGAATGTTTAGCTCAGATCCAATCACACTCATCCATCCATGTCCTGTTTTTCTGGGAACAATGCTAAGACTGACCTGGCGCTTCAGATAGGCATCAGACGCGGATTCCCCAAACGTAGAGAGAATCCCTTCCCACCTCAACTTAGCCTGCACCCCAAAGACAAGGGAAGCAGGGGAGACAATGGTCTGTAGCTGTAAGATGAGGGCCCAGGCTGGGGCCTAGACAGATGAGTCTCCCTTGCTGTGTTTCTTTGGTTTTGATTTAACCAGAAACGTTTAGCATCGGAGTGAGAAAAACCATACATTTGCATAACCAAAGCGTCCGCAGCTCCTGTTAGGAAGAAGCCTCCTCCAACTGCTGGCCAGCTGCGGTTATCACTGTGTCTGAAACTCAGATGCCATCTTAAGTGGTTCTGCAGGGTGGTGGCCATGTCAACCTCCAAAACCCTCAAGGCACCAAGGGTCAGAAACAGAGAAGTGTTTCCCCGGGCTCCGAGACTGAGACCCAGAGATTAAAAGGGCAAGTCATAAAAGGGGATATTTTTTCACCACTCAGCACCTGCAAGCAGTTACCCTCTTGCTCTGAGACTTGGGCTGCCTCAGGGCACGAAAGGCTGGAGAGGAGGCGGCTGCTACAGTTCCTTATCATTCATTCATTCACTCATTTATTCATAAAAAGTATTTAATGAGAATCAACTCAGTTCCAAACACTTTTTTTTTTTATCCTGCGTGCTCTCCAGCAATGAACAAGATAAAGTCTCTCTCACATCCACTCCATCCATCACTTGGAAGATGGAGGCAGGCAATAAATAAGTGAACACGGAAGTTAAATAAGACCAATGCAATGTCAAAAATAAATCAGTGTTGTCATATGATACAAGTGACCATACAGGGGGAGGAAGTGGGGTATCTCTAGCTGTTACTCTAATAGATGACATTTGGGCAGCATTGGGAAAAACTGGGGGCAAGGCGGGGGGAACAATTGGTCCAGGCACATGAAAAGATCCGGGAAGAGCTTGGTGTATTTGAGGAACAGAATGGAGGCTAAGACAGAGCAAGCTGAGGAATACAGGGTCTCTGTGACGTCAGAGAGGTGGCCCAGGACCTGGCATTCTCTGTACCCTGGAAAGCCCTCACAGAGTCTGGGTAGAGGAGACACAGGATCGGATTGACATCAGTCTCTGGCTGTGAGATTACAACAGGGCTGGCTGGAAGGGCTGCTGTCCTTTCTCCCCACCACAAACTCAGCGCCGAGCAGACCACAGCTCTTCCTCTATGGGAGCTTGGCTTCAAAGGTGACCGCTAGGTACATAACCTTGCCAGATTCCCCCATCTCTCTGTGCCTCAATATCTGATCAAGAATAAGATCCCCTCCCAGGGCTGCTGTCTGCAAGACATCTGGTATTCGGCTTCTCATTTCATAGACCCTGGTTGCTGCCGTTGTTAATTTCAACTTCACTCCCTACGTTATCCCCATGAATGCATTTCTGAAGCTGATTTTTACCAACTTTTTTTCAGCAAACATTTACGGAGCACCTACTCTTTATCACCTGGGTCCTGTACCACCACAGGAGCAGTTTTATGATCCAGAATCAGGAAGCATCCCTTTCCCCCCAAATCCGATAGCCCCTACTTCCCCCAGGAAACTCCAACAAAGGCTTTCTGTACCCTCCTCACAGGTCTTGTATTGAAGTATTACGCAATATGGAACCCACGTGCAACATGCATGGCAGGAGTCCTGACTGCTGTGTGATTCACACACAAGCCCACCTGTAGTGCCCGGTATTGGCTGGGTGAGGATGGAGCCCACTCAGAGGGCAGCGTCTAGACTCTGTCCAGTATGCAGGGAGCTCTATCCGGTGCTGGGTTCCAGTGGGAGAGGGGGAGTTTACTGTCACGTCGAGGGCTAGCGATGGAGAGGATGACGTGCAAGAGAGACTTCTGTCTCTGCGTGTCACTTTCGTTATGCGGTGCTTGCCTTCAGAAAGGCAGTTCATTTGTTCTTAGTTCCCAGAAGCCTAAATGAATTCCCTACCAGAAAAAAATAAATACGTTGTGAAAATGATCACCATCACTGATGATTCGATCAGGAAATTACAAAAGGGAGAAAACTAGGATCTGGAAGGGCCTCGAGCCTCCAGCTAGTTGGGGAGGTGAGGGTGCAAGAGAAGCAGAGCCCTTTGCTCACTTGCCAGACACCGGGGAGGCACGCGGTATGACTCAAGCACACCCACACGGCAGCTTTGGTTTTCCAAGACGGCAGACCGAGGGGGAGAGAAGTCTGTGAGCCCCTGGGGAAGAGACAGCTAAGCCAGGAATACAGCTGGTTGGTGGAAGCTGATTTCAGGGTCAGTTGATGTAAATCTTGATTTGCTTAAAACTGAATCCGCGGACTTCCCTGGCGGTCCAGTGGTTAAGACTTCGCCTTCCAATGCAGGGGGTACAGATTCGATCCCTGGTCGGGGAGCCAAGATCCCACATGCCTCGCAAAAAAACAAAACATAAAACAGAAACAATATTGAAGAAAATTCAATAAAGACTTTTTAAAAATTATTTTAAAAAAAAGAAACTGAATCCGTTGGCTTGTTTCACTGTCCATGCTGGCCGGTGGGTGTCCTTCACACCATAAAACACTGCAGGGTGGCCCAAGCACAACCTGGCAGGGAAGAGTTTCAAAAAGGAGGAGGAAGAAAAAGAGAAAGATGTGATGTGAAGTGAGGAAATTTGGTGAGAGGACCCAGAACCCCAAAGAGTAGGTTTGTATCTTGCAGAGATGTATCTGCTCCTCTGTACTTTCCAACCATGAGAGAAGCTCATCTTAGCTCTAGTGAAGGATGGCCGGGCTGGAGCCAGAAAGCCACGGGGAACACTCCTGACCCATTTCAGCAGCTCACCACCCTCTGCATGTCCCTCTGGGGACGGACAGGACATGAGACAGAAGATCATCTATTTTTCTTTCTTTTTTTTTTTAAGAAGTATAACGTGGTCCCCATAGAGCTCAACGTTCTCTGTGTTGGGGGCAGTGCGTGAGCTGAATTGAGAATTTGCCTCTGTGCCCCAGAAGGCAACAGTGCCCCCTTCATCTGTCCCCATCTCTCCTTTTCTAGTTGATTTTCACAGACGCAGCGTTGGGTTTGATGTGAGACCTGAAAAAAATGAGAAGCGAGGGATGAAGTTATAAACCTATCTGATGTGATCCAAATGGATTCCATCTGCTTGTCGAATAAAGGAGCTATAAATAACACGAGCGAGCATCAATTCCTCTTGTGAGGGTGGGCGCTCAGTTCCAGAGAGCGCCCATATCAAATGAGAGGAAAGCAGGAGTCTAATTAAGACCCTGGCTGTCTGACCACAAACTGCACAAAAAAAAGAACATGGAGTTGGCCTGGTGTGCAGTCCACGCAGGGGGTCCTGTGAACAAGACCCCAAAGTCAGCCCCACCCTCAGTAGCCTTTAGTGCCAGCCAAGAGAGGCTGGCTGTTAGCATTTTTTACGCTGCCCCAGGATTCAGGTTTAATTTGTGCAGGAAAACAAAAGGCATAAACTATTTGCTTAGAGTAATCAGTTGCGTAATATCTTAAAGATAAATAGCAAGATTATACCTCCTGTCTCCTCGGCATCCGTACATACTCGTGCACACGCGCACGCACACACACACACACACACAACACACACACACACTGGCCCCCAAAAGATCTATTATATCAGAAAGATCAATGACTCCTTCCTCTTTCTTTAGAATTATGTCTTTTACATATCCTGAATCATTGGTCACATTCAATGTATATGCAAAAGAAGTTCAAAGGCTGACTTTGACAAAGGGCATTTGGAGAGGGATGATAAAATGTGTCTGATAAAACACACACAAAAGACTTTAGCAATAAAGACTTACAAATTGGGAAAGCAGGACTTGGGCAGCGGGTGTGAAACTGTGTTATCTACAGCTTCAGCACTGAAGATAGTGGCCCAGAGCAGAAGGCTTTATCTGGCCTCCACAAGAATAGAGATTGCACCGGCCCTGAACTACACTGTCTGCAAAGCCCAGGAAACACCTTGCAGAGGAGTTGATGCAATGTTTGCCGTCCTGGCCTTCAGTGACAGTTAAATAGTGTTACAACACAGCATTGAGCAACGACCTTGGTATATCATCCAAGTCTTTGTTTTATAGCACTTTTTCCCCCCGCTGGAGAGACAAATGGGCAATTTTGGCTGACAGTTTTTGGTTCATTACTTTCAATTTAAATGATCAAAGAGAGAAAAGAGACATTCTCCCTTCTTCCTTTCTAATACAATTTTAAAAATCCCTTTCCGATTGACATTTCAAATAGGAGATGAGTCATATTCACTCTTTGCATCTTATTGCATTATTTCTCGAGATTTCCAAAGGATTCTTGGTATCTGTTCTTGGAGATTTATTACTCAGTCCCTGCAGTTTCTTCGGGGCTGGAGTTTAATTGATGTGATTGCAATCAGGAAACCACTTTGAAAGGGAAGAAATCAATTTAGTTTTTCATGAGTTGTAAATTTTCTGTAAAAAAATTTCACAAGACTATCTCTTTCTTAAAAGGAGTCACAACACGGCTGTCGACAACAGTAGCAGGTTTGGGAACAGGACATTAATTCACGGGTCCAGGAGTCCCAGATCGGCCACTGTTTTCGGGACCTGGGAGAAACCACTCATTTTCAGAGCCTCTCTTTCTCTCTATAAGATGAATGGATCGCACAAAGTCTTTGGTTCTTCTCAGTCTTTGCTCAGGTTCTTTTCATCTCTCAAAATGATCAGATGCCATTCCACAGAAGGGTGGCCTTCGAAACAGTTTCACCCTGATTTGTTTTATAATAATCCTTGAACTTTGATGATTGTGTCTGGCTTTTCCAAGTGCTTCAGCAGCGTTGGTTGAATGTGATCTTCTTGATACACCTGATGACAGTGGCAGCGGCTCTAGACTTGGCCAGTGAGGAAACAGAGGCACAGCAAGGTTAGGGGACCTGAAGATGTCACAAAGGCTTGTACACAGAGTCCCCTTAATAAAATAAGTACCAAGATGAAAAAGACATTTTAGGCCAGAGGCTTTCAAACTTTTCTGAATTGCAAGCGACAGTAGGAAGTAAGTTGCATGCATGACTCAGGAGATGGCTCTATCAATCAAAAAAAGGGTTTCAGGAAGCAATACTTGTTCTTACTGCATGTGAGGCACTCTGTTTTCCATTTATTTCCTTCTATTTCTTTTTCTTCCCTTTCTTGTATTTGTATAATAATAATAATTATTATTATTGTTTAATTTGAAACCAATGAATGGTCAAAATCTATGATTTTGAAGTTACTGTTCAGAAACTTTTCACATGGCAGTGTCTCACTGTTTTCTAAATCAGGGGCATACATCTGAGTTCCAGAGCCCCCCACAGGTGATACTGAGAGTGGTTCTCCTCTTATGGTTTTCTCTCTCTGTCAAGAGCCCCCAACCCACAAGGCTGTATGCTCGCGAAGCACTGTCCTTAGGGTCAAGCCTTCCACTGTAGGTGGTTCATGACCCCCCTGGCTATGAATACACCATCAAGTCCTAAAAAATAATGAATACCAATGACAACATTGAGACACCTGTTTGCTTTGTACTCCCAATAAAGTCAGAGGGAGAACCAGGGCTGCTCCCTAAAAATGGCACATGGCTCTCTAAATAAAGGGATTTAATGCATTTTATATTTAAACCATAAGGCCCTGGGCTCAAACCCAAACTGAGATGGGCTCTAATACTTAAGTACCATTCTGGAAAAACCTTTGAAATATTTATCCATCAATCTGGGCTCAGTGATTCTGAAGCAGCTCATTTCCTCGTGTCACATTCCTAGAGTGGCCCTGCTTTACACATCCCCATGAGCTGGGGATGGGCTCCCTGTCAGAAGCAAAGGCAGTCCCTCTGGAAAGTCATTGTCTATGAAACTTCTTAAATGAGAAATATGAAGGACAACATTGTTATTAAAAATACACTCAACACAAAGATTGATTTCTCCGTGCAGTTGGTCAAGTTCTTGCTTTCACTGCTCCATCTGTACATGGCCAAGGGCAAGCTCTTTAACCTCTTTAAACTTAAGGGGATAAGAGTTCCAAACTTAATAGGATTATGGAGAGGATTAAATGAGATAATGCATGGACAGCCCTTGCCACAATGCCTGGGGCTCAGAGAAGCTCAGCCTCTGAATGAATGTTAGCTATCATTCTTTTTTTTTTTTTTTTTTTTTGCGGTACGCGGGCCTCTCACTGTTGTGGCCTCTCCTGTTGCGGAGCACAGGCTCCGGATGCGCAGGCTCAGCGGCCATGGCTCACAGGCCCACCGCTCCGCGGCACGTGGGATCTTTCCAGACCGGAGCACGCACCCGCGTCCCCTGCATCGGCACGCAGACTCTCAACCACTGCGCCACCAGGGAAGCCCTAGCGATCATTCTTATTTGTCCACTAAAATTCTCTCAGTCATCATAACCCTCTTAGCATAAATAAAACTTTCACTTTGGATAAATCAGTTCTACAGCTTTCTCTATTCTCAGAGACAAGAAACACTTGAGGGACCCCCAGAGGTCAAGTGACCTAGTCTCTTGTCTTCAGGTAAATGAACGCCCCAAACCTGTTAAAACCTAGCATAGCCAAAATCCAATGCCGTCGTGCATCGAGCTGCTGTAATGCTGTCCAGGCTGCCCCTGATATGATCAATTATTTCCTTGACATACTAAGTCAATATAAACAATTATATATTAGTTTTCTTTTAAAAAATAGAAAAAAATTTATATTTACTTTGAAAGATCCAAAAATGTGTCCCAGAGAGGAGTTTTGCTTTTGGGGGGAATGCTGATTTATATCACAAGTCAGAAATGCTCCTTTCCCTTCTGTTCAAAGTGAAACAAACAGACCTTCAGAAGAGAGAAGATTCTTGTTTCACAGGTTGCTACCAAGGAGTTATTTGAGGTCTGTGCACTTTGGATTGCAACATACCAAAATCTTAAAGATCAGTAAAGGGAAGATATTTTTCTCTAGAAGTTTTTATTCTTAGATTCAAGGAGGGGAGAGCTACTTGATAAGTTTCAGGTGATCCAGCATTTTCTAGATATTTATCCACACTTTTCTTTTTCAGCTCCAGATATTTCAAGCTTAGGAAAAACCAAACAGAAAAGAAAAAAATTCCACTTCTACTGTATCCATTCTCTATAATATGGGGAGGCAGTGTGCATTTAATGCTATAACTTCTTAGGGTATATCTGAATTTGTATCTAATTTTACTCATAAGAATTCTAGAACACTTATAAAGTTGACAAAGAGCAGTAGCCGTAACATTCTCATAAAAGAAGTTTTGTTTTTTGTTTTGGGGTCTTTTTCTTTTGTTTTTGTTTTTTGTTCTGGGGTTTTTTTTTTTTCCGTGCTTTACCTTAAGGCATTATCACATTTTCGCTAAAGGAGTGTCTTTGGGAGAGACTATGATAAATCAAACTGTCATTTATCATAATCAGAAAAATAAATCATATACAAAAGTGAAAATAAAGCTTCCATGTAAGTTTCCTTCTCATTCCTGGTAAGCAAGGGGTTAACCTGAAGTCTTAACCCATTTCCACTCTAATTGGGAAGGATGGGTGGAAAATCATTTCAGTAACAGAATGAAAATTGCTAGCCTATAGATGCCCGAGGCAAAAAGAAAAGAAATGAATTCTCCTGTGAGCTTGGTTAGTGAGGAGGAAGGAAATCTCCATCTTGCCCCTGACTTCATGTCATTGTTCAGTGTGCCAGTGTTAAATAATGATCTCCAAAGCAGTGTGTGGATCAAGAGAAGGGGCCTGTCTGCCCAGGTCTCTCTTTTTTTTTTTTTTATGGTATGTGGGCCTCTCATTGTTGTGGCCTCTCCCATTGCGTAGCACAGGCTCCGGACATGCAGGCTCAGCGGCCATGGCTCACGGGCCTAGCCGCTCCCTGGCATGTGGGATCTTCCCGGCCCGGGGCACGAACCCGTGTCCCCTGCATCGGCAGGCGGACTCTCAACCACTGCGCCACCAGGGAAGCCCCTGCCCAGGTCTCTTAGGCTGAGGTCACAGGGAAATTTCTGGACACTCTCCCTCATTCTGCTAAACCTGGAGTCGGCTCAGTTTGACAACTCAGCGTGGTGTTTACAGACACAGAGGGGATCCCCCAATGGCACACTGAGTAAAGTTTTCTTCTTTCGTCCTTAGAAGTCCATTTCACTATCTGGTGTCTTCGGCAAAAGAGAGTTCTTAGCTAAATAAATATTTCCTAATTCAGAAGTGAATAGGCTTGATCCGGGATATTTTTCTCTGAAGAAAAAGTGAGATGTCCCCTTAAATGGAGAACGTGACAATTACAGAACTTCTTGTAATTGAATGCTTTTTAAAAATTATTCAAATCCACATTTATATAAATACTTACTTCATGCCCCTTTTCAAAACTTACCCTAGAGTACTGTATTTCCCAATAATGCTTGTGAAATTCTCCTGGGATGGGTATCTTCATGGACAATGGAATTTTTAAGGTGACAAGAGAAACAAGAATTATGGGAGTCGCTTGTAGTTGCTAAACATCGGTGAATTTCCAGATCAGTAGTTCAACTAGAAAAGAACTGGAGTTCATTTGAGGGCTTATTTGTCATCATATTTGGCCAGTCAGTCATCTGTTCCTTTGCTCTTGCTATTAAAAAAACTACCAGCTTTGCAAAAATATATGACAAAAATCTTTGAGCTTATGTGTTTAACCATTTTTAATAAGTTTTGGATCATCTCTGTATATTGCTTTCATTGTACATATAAGTATAAATTGGCAATTAGCTAACAGATAATATCTATTTTTCAGCTGCTTTTAATTTTGTTAAAAATTATTTCACTCTTCCCTTCTACCTTTTAAGAAGAGGTGAACTCTCTAGAATTAGCACCATTATTCATTCAAAAAAGGCAGCAAAAGTTGTTTCATTTTTTGAGTAGGTTTAAATTATAGCGTTTTTCTAAGCAAGTCCAAGACAATCCTATCCG
The DNA here is from genome assembly GCF_011762595.2 of Tursiops truncatus. Classification (NCBI taxonomy): domain Eukaryota; kingdom Metazoa; phylum Chordata; class Mammalia; order Artiodactyla; family Delphinidae; genus Tursiops; species Tursiops truncatus. The sequence goes on along the minus strand of NC_047037.1, from coordinate 133,907,978 downwards.
AAAGTTTAAATCTGACTTGACCATTGCTTGATTGAGAAATAGGCAATAATGTTTCATAAGAAATCTCCAAAAAAATTGTTCTAATTAAAACAGACATTTTTTATTGATGTATAGTTGCTGTACAATATTATATAAGTCCCAGGTGTACAATACAGTTATTCACAATTGTTAAAGTTATATTTCATTTATATTGGGTTGGCCAAAAAGTGCGCTCGGGTTTTTCCATAAGATGTAGGTGAGGAAACTGAGACCCGCACAAAGTAAGTGACTAATCAGACAGACCTACAATTAACCCCCAACCCTCCTCCCTATGTCTAGCAGTTTGAGAACCAGTTCAGGAAAAACCTGAACTCACTTTTTGGCCAACTCAATAGTTATTATAAAATATTGACTATATTTCCTGTGTCATACAATATATACTTGTTAGTTGTTAACAAAATTGTTAATATTCCACTTCAGTGTCTGGAACCTTATCCATAAAAATGTGATTGTTATTGGAACATCAAATATATAATATTTAATTTTCTGATATTATTACTGTAATCTGAAAATTTGTAATTACAATGCAGATCTTAGGATTTTTATGAAACTTAGAAAATGTAATTCTTCAATTACATAGAATGATTGCTTCCATTGTTGCTGATTTTTTTAAGCTCTTTTTAATTTCATACTACAACATGAAATTTTAAAGCTTTTATGGAGTATAATTCCATGACCTCACAGAAAGCAGGATAATGATAGTCTTAGCCCATTATTCCATAGAAAATTCTGTTTTCCAAACCTGAAGATAGAAGGATTAATACAAAAGGATTAATACAAAAGGATTCATCTTGTCTGAATGCCTGTAAAAACCCTCTAAGACCAACAGTTGGAAATTTATTATTTAATTGATCAATATAGATATCTCAGCAAGTCCTTCACAGATAAATATACTTCTTATACTTGATTCTTAGGTAGACTTCCCATGTCTAGGACAGACTGGGAAGTCAGCACCCAAGATTTATCTCAAGCTCTAGAAAGCTCTGCTATATTTGGGGAAATTTCTCTACCGTCTGTATGGGATCATAGATAGAAATTTTTTTATTTCAGTGGTGGGGGGAACTCCACTTTGATGTACTAACAGCTGTAATAATAATGGCAAAGAGCCTTTAACTTTTTATTCTAAAGGAATTAAACTATGTTGTATACCCATATTATGTTTTAGTTATTATATAATACAGTATATAGTGAAACCTCGCTAGTTGGGTTGACATGGAGAAAACAGAAGTAGTGAAAAGGATAATTTTAATATTTTAAAATAACTGTAGTAATAAATTATAAGTAATATTTATGAATAGATATGTGTTTCTCTCTAATCTCAATCCTCTGTAAATTATAAGTACAGAACAGCAATATATTTCTGTTATTTTCTAGAAGATGTAGAATCTCAAAATTATTTGTGTGGTTGTTTAAATCACAGATCCTCAGGCCTGCTTGAATGAATAGAAATTACATATGTGCAGTTAGAGGAACCCTATGTAAATTGGTAACACCCTTAGAATATATTATCTTGAGTTGATTCTATGTTCCCCTTTTTCTTTCCTTTCCCCTCCTCACTCAAAATCCAAGTTCACCCCAGCCATGTGCTGACTTCAGTCAGCACCAGACCAGGTCAATTTCTCACAGTTCCAAGTGACGTTTATATATAAAGTTCACAGAGCTGGAAAGCCTTCTTGCCCAAGGCTCCCATTTTGTAGGTGAGGAAAATGAGACCGGTACAAAGTAAGTGACTAATCAAACAGACCCACAATTAACCCCCAACCCTCCTCCCTATGTCTAGCAGTAACTGACTCACCTGATTATTTTTAAACATAAATGTTGCAGAAGGAAAATAGTTAGACCATCCCAGGTCATAATTGCCCCAGTGAGAGAGTAAAGATAAACTATAAACACAAGGAATAAAACAAAAGCGCTTGATTTGGGGAGAGCTCCCTGTGGAAGGACCCATGGGAAATGTGGACCAAGACTCCCGTTTATTCATTCAGACATTCATTCATTTATTTTTTTCCTCAACTTAGAAAACTTGTGTTTTGTTTCTAATTCATAGCAGCAGAAATTGTTTTAAATATACTAATTAAAATGTCTAAAGTAAAGCAGACTCTAAAAGTAACTTTTTTAATAGATGCTACTTCTATCATTCACCAGAAAACTTGACTGCTGCAACATTCCCCAATTAAGGAACTCAAAGCCATAGAAAAATATGTAAATTCACCTCCCTGTTCCTCAAGTGTAGTAGACTTTGAGACACTCCTTGACACTTGGGTACTTTCCATAGTGCTTGCATAGGGGAAAGCACTCAAAAAGAGAACAGTTTCATGCACAGCAAGTGGTTTCTCAGCCTGTCATTTAAATGGGGCCAAAGACAATGTGGGGAAGATCCAGACCCCTTCTAGGGTCCGCGCATCAGCCCCTTGACCTCTGTACCCAACCCAAAACACTAAGGGGTGGAAACCAGGTATGCTTGCTCTTAAGAGATGCTCGGACCCAATCTCCCAATTCCTCCCACCCCCCCTCCCCCCTTGGCGTCCATACATTTGTTCTCTACGTCTATGTCTCTATTTCTGCTTTGCAAATAAGATCATCTGTACTATTTTGCTGGATTCCACATATATGCGTTAATATACGATATTTGTTTTTCTCTTCCTGACTTACTTCATTGTGTATGACAGTCTCTAGGTCCATCCACATCTCTACAACATATATACACTACTGATACTATGTACAGAATAGATAACTAATGAGAACCTACTGTATAGCACAGGGAACTCTACTCAGTGCTCTGTGGTGACCTAAATGGGAAGGAAATCCAGAAAAGAGGGGATATAGGTATATGTAGAGCTGATTCACTTTGCCGTACAGTAGAAACCAACACAACATTGTAAAGGAACTATACTCTAATCAAAATTAATAAAAAAATAAAATTAAAATAAAAGTCAAAATAAAAAGAGAGAGAGAAAGAGAGAGATGCTCAGACCTTTGAAGGTTCCAGCAGCCCCAGAGGAACAAATGTAGTGAGGTAGGGCCTGTGGTTTCTGTTACAGACCTGACTCCATGTTTCTTGGTTGTTTCTTCTGAGGACTGGAAGAAAGACAGGTGGACCCACTCCCTAACTGAGGCCAGGAGCTACCTCACCTTTGATTCGAACTCATTTTTTAACCTGGAAGATTGCTAGCAAATTGACATATTGAGTGTTTTTTTTTTGTTTGAAAAATCTATATGCTATATTTCTAAATAAACCTGTTTATAGAAATTGCTATTTGAGAATATCACTGAATCACTTTGCAATCATTTTGAAGTCATGAGCTAGTAAAACTTCTTGTTCTAACCCGTGTTGCCTATATGAATTTCACAGAAAAACAAGTGTATTGGAAAAGAAAGGGTCAAGAGATACTTTGGTAGTATTCTTTCAGAGTCAAAGAAACCAAAGCATATTGTATGGGCTGAGGCATCGGCAGCTGGTAAACATTAAATGGAAATGAACACTGCGTGAGGTGGACTTGTAGCTTATCCGTGGCTGTGAAAATGCTTTAGTGGCAACGACAGTGGTCAGTAGGCCTTTGTAACTTAGTTGTTTTCACCGTGTGTGTGTTTCCTTATGACTACAAGCCAATCAAGTGATGCTGTAATAAAATCCTGAACTTCGCTTCAGGACAGCTCAGAGGGAAAATGAGTCAAGGAAGATGAATTACTTAATGGCCTTTGCTAATAGCAGGTTAAAAACAAGGCTCACTTGAGCACAAGCAGAATAGCAACAAAACTGCTCTTCAGAGGGAATTGCGTTTTGAGTGGTTGCCCTTGAACTGCACTGCCTAGTAGAGTAGCCACTAGCCACGGGTGACATTTGGGGACCTGAAACGTGGCTAGACCGAACTGAGATGCACTGTGAATGTAAAATACACACAGGAATTTGAAAACTTACTAAAAAAAAAGAAAAAGAATGTAAAATATCTTATTAACAATTTTATATTGATTACATGTTGGAATGAAAATGTTTTGGCTATACTAAGTTAAATAAAATATATTATTAAAATTAATTTCACCTATTTCTCTTTACTTTTTTAATGCAGTTATTAGAAAAATTTTAATTACATATATGGCTCATATTACATTTCTAGTGGACAAAGCTGCTCAAAATAAGAAAGAATGCCCACACGGTTTAAAGGCAACTTGTCAAGAACTAGTAAAGAAATTTGATAATAGCATAATGATATGAATCTTGCAAGGTTGGTTTAGCTTGCTGACTACAACTGGCACTCCAGGGGCAAATTGAATGGGTTCAGATTGGGCCAATTACTGAAGCTCAGTTTCTTCATCTGTAAAGTGAAGGGAAAAATTATGGACTCTTTGCTGCTAGCGGGTTAAATGGAATAAGGCATGTAAAGTCATTAGTGTGAGGTCTGACGCACTGATAAAAGGGAGCTTCTATTATCATGGTTGTCTTGGTCAACTCAGGGCTGCTATAACAAAATACCATAGACTGGGTGGCTTACGCAACAGAAATTTATTTCTCATAGTTCTGTTAACTGGAAGTCTGTGATCAGGATGCCAGCATGGTTGGGGTCTCATGAGAGCCCTCTTCCCGGCTTGTAGTTGGCTGCCTTCTTCCTATGTGCTCACATGATGAGAGAGAGAGAGAGAGAACGGCTCCAGTCTCTTCTTACAAGGGCACTAATCCCATGAAAACCCCACCCACATGACCTCATTTAAACCCAATGACCTCCTAAAGGCCTCACCTCCTAATACCATCACATTAGGGTTTAGGGCTTCAACGTATGAGTTTGGCTGGGGGAGGGATGCAAACATTCAGTCCATCCCATTAGTTTTAAAAGTCCAATCAGAGATAGAGTTCATGTCAATTTGCAATGTTGTTTACAAAAACATTTTTTTTTCAATTTTAAAAAATTTTTGAATAAATTTATTTTATTTATTTATTTTTGGCTGAGTTGGGTCTTCGTTGCTGTGTGCAGCCTTTCTCTAGTTGCAGCGAGCGGGGGCTGCTCTTCCTTGTGGTGCACGGGCTTCTCACTGTGATGTCTTCTCTTGTTGCAGAGCACGGGCTCTAGGTTTGTGGGCTTCAGTAGTTGTGGCACGAGGGCTCAGTAGTTGTGGCACACGGGCTTAGTTGCTCTGCGGCATGTGGGATCTTCCTGGACCAGGGCTCGAACCCATGTCCCCTGCATTGGCAGGTGGATTCTTAACCACTGTGCCACCAGGGAAGCCACAGAAACCTTTCAGAGACTGCAGTCCAGTGTGTGCTAGGCACAATGTTTGCTGGGTACTGAGCAGTTGGCCTTGCCAACTCTGAGTGGGGTCCTTGAACCAGCAGCAGTGGCATCAAAGGGAGCTTGCTGGGAATGCAGCGACTCAGGCCCCTCCCCAAACCTACTGAATCAGAATCTGCACTTAACCAGATTCCCAGGGGCTTGGGATACACCTTGCTTATCCAGTACTGTCTAGTATTTGAAGAGGAGGGAGCCTCACTGGTAAGGTATCCAAACTCTAGTGGTTATGTGTTTGTGTGAGGTGAGGGTGAATCAGAAGAGAATGACACAGGTACAGAGTTGGCTTGAGGAGGGCCAATAAAAGACACCCTTTCTCCCCAATGATCCAGAAGCACCTGTGAGACAGGCGAAGTCGAGCAGATGGAGACCAAACTATCAGCTTTATCACTGACAGGACTTTTGGAGAACAGTGACTTGGGTGTGTGGCTTCCTGCCACTGAACCCCAGAAACAGAGATTTATAAGCACACAGGCAGCGTCTCCCTAAAACAATAAGAGGAGGGGAAGGCATGCTCGGTGTGCTAGTTTTCTGTTGCTGCCAAACTAGCAAATGATTACAAACTTAGCAGCTTACACAACACCCATTCCTCCTGTTTTTTCCACCAGCATCTATAATTTTGTTCTGTCCATTCCAAGCTGATTCCTGATGTCTACCCCCAAACCCATCCTCTCTGGTCTTGACTGCTACTAATGGCACCTGGGCCGGAAATGGGGGAAGACCCCTCTCCGTCCCTCACCTCAGTCCCCCCTTTTCTGTCTCCATTGTTTCCACCTTAATGCTCATGAGTCCTTGCCTGGCAAGGCTGTAGCTTTCCTACTCCTTCTCTGCCCTCTCTAATTCACCTATCCACCTCCGACAGATTTATTTTCCTAAAATATGTATTCGTTAGGTTATTTCCCAGATTTCAAGGCTCTGATAGAGCCCACTGCCCTCATGTTGAAGTTCAGATTTCTTTAGGCTGTGTAAGCTGCCTCTGACCTGCGTTCACGTCTGCCGGCGTCGTGTCATTTACGAGCTGCCACTCCCCAACCTGATCCCCAGCCTATGCTCCAGCTGTACTGCGGGTCTGTTTCATAACTTCATCCATGCCTTTCTCAGGCTCATCCTTCTGCCTGGAAAGGCTTCTCTCCCCACTCCCCACCCTAAGCCTTTCCTCCCACCCTCCCAAGCACCTGGTGAAAATCTACACGACCTCCAAGGGTCAAATCAAATATCACCTCTAACCAGGAGAGAAGTCTTCCCAGAGCCCACCAGGTGGTGCCAAGCCCTGTGCCTCCTCCCATCAGCTCCCTGCACCCTACACACGTGTCCATCAGCAGTCTGACACTCCATCGCTCTCACTTATTGGCCAAAGGGACCCTGACCTGCTCCTCAAACTTTGTAGATGGCCAGAAATAACCTCAGATATGACTCCTAAATATTTGAGATTTTGCAGGGTAAAGAATTTCAGGGCTATTTTCTGATGGAGACCTTGAGACCAGGGGATAAAAGTGAAAGATGAGATCAGAGTTAATTTTTCAGAAGGCTACAAAGGACACCGATAAAAATACATAGTTGTGGTCTAAAAGAAACAGCTCATCATGTGTGTGGACCCATATGTGGGGATGTGTGTGGACCCATATGTGGGGATGTGTGTGTGTGTGTGTGTGTGTGTGTGTACACAGAGATCAAGCGTGAAGCAACTTTGGGCAGGTTTCCTAAACTCTCCAAGTGTAAGGTTCCTGGTCTGTAAAATGGGGTGGTAATGGCATTGTTGCAAGGAATCAACTGGACGAGGTATGCGAAAGCATTTTGGCCATGGCCTGGCATACAGCAGCATTCAATGGAGAGAGTGGAAGGATGTGCTCGCCGGAGTTAGCTCTCACCGTCATGAACATCCAAGACCTTCCCTCTCTTACAGTTCAGGTTCTAGCACCTTTAACAACTCCTTGGGCAAATCATTAGAAATCTTTACAGGTATGACTTCATGTACAGACACCCATCCCTTCTCTCTTCCCTCCAACACCCCCCAGCTTAATGGCGTGTCCTCAAAGCTACTGACACAGGGCAAACTAAGAAAGCTTTCAACAGACCGCATGCACACCTTTCAAAATCCACTACTTCTGCCTTTGCTTTTAGGTTTAGAAAAAAAATCTTGGCTCTTCTCTCAGAATCACTGAAATATTAGGTGTGTAGACAAAACACTTGCCTTTCCACTCTGCTTCTCATATTTCTCAGGCTCAGACATGGAAAGGCTCCTCGCGGTCTCAAGAGAGAATTTCCAGAGTGGTTAGTTTCGTCGGGTCTCTTTAGTATAAACTCAGCTGCCTGGTCAATCTTACTGTTGTGGATTTCCCCCGACCCCCATGCCTATTAAAACTAAACTTACTAACTTCCGGGTACATTTGTTATTTTTTGCCTTATCATTCATTATTAGTGCAAATAATTCTTGCCCTGCTCTGTTTTTTAAAAATCTTTATGGAGTCACTTTATGTACTTGTAAACCACAATCTTGTGTGTGTATGTGTGTGTGTTTGTGTGTGTGTGTATGTGTGTGTTTTAAGGATGCTCCTTTAAGACTACACATACTGAATTCCTTTAATTTTTTATCATAGGGCAGTCCTTCAGAACCCCTTATCATTTTAGTTGCCCTTTTTGCTTTGGCAAAAATATAAGACTAAGGAGCTGAAAATCTTGTTCTCCTGCCTATTCAAACAGCATCCAGAAATCTGAAATAATTACCTCCTTTCTTAGTTTTAAAGGTTTTATTTAAGCTATGTTATACTAATATTGTGCAGTGGAGTTGAAAGCTTTAGGTCTGCAGTATTTGAAATGCTCAAATCCTAAGGCTTTGAAAAAGGCTATTTCCTCCACATTAATCATTCAGTGCTGACCATTATCAATATACAAGGCTGATGGAATAATTTCACATTCAGAACATTATACATAGATATTCAAGGGAAAGAGAAATAGCTTCATATGGCTTTGCTTAATGGATCTACCTGTGACTTTACCTGTAACTGGACATGCAGCGGTATATAGTGATTCATATATGGAAATTATCATATGACAAATATTTTCAAAAATGGTTGATATCATCTGTTACTTTAAGAATGAAAGCTTTCCATATAAATAATCTGCCCTCCTAGCAAAGGGAAAGGAAATCAAGCAAAGAGGGAATATTTCTAAAATGTCCTATCATTGGAAGTAAATGATCATAACATTTATCTACTAGTTTGTTTCTTTTAGAAGGTGTATTCCAAATTGTTTATTTTTATCACTTTGAAAACTATTCATATTTTTACTTCTTGCATTTAGCTTCTAGCATGTTACAGATTTTTAAATGTTCTTGTATTAAGTTAGGGTTTGGTTTTAATTTCACTATGAATTGTGATCCATCCCTACATTCTCCAAATGGATTTTTAATGTTCATTAAATAATCACATTTGCATCACATATAGAGCTTGAAAGAGGTGATGCTATGAAAGATAAAGATTCAGTATTACCTAGCAATGAAAAACATTGGTCAAAGGTACGTAGAAATCATATGCCTAGGTAACAGTTCATTTTTTATATAATGATTTACTGTTTTAAGTTATTTTTGAGCCAAAGCTAGACAATATGCAGTAAAAATCTCCAGTGCTAACAGAGTGTGAGAGGCAACGAGCTACCAAAAAAAATGAGAGGGGGGATTTAGTTTTTACACTGGCACTGATTCCAATTCCAATTAAATTAATCCACTTTGGTAAATGTGGTGTTTGCTGTCAGTATATTCATACAATTATTTTTATTTTCCCACTTTCTACTTTTTCAGAATGTGTACATGGAATGAATCCATCTAGAGACGTTCACGGTATGTTAGATTCCAAATTATATTTTTAACAAAATATGCACACTCATATATGCATATATGACATTTTATCCATGTATCGCTATAAATAACTCACGATATAAATTAACCAAATAATCAAAACTTTTTTTGCTGATTCAAAAATACTTAAAAGCTGTTTTCTATATGGTAAATGTCAAACATATAAAATGTTCCAATGAAACCTTCAAAGATACCCTCAGTTCTACAGTATTTACCACAGGTGCATTCTGTTGTTTATTATTAAATGACTCTATATGACTCTCTACAAAAAAAAAATAGAGCTTGGCTTCTGTGTGTTATTACCTAGTTTATTACTTTTGCTATAGCAGTGCTAATGCAAAATTTTTGTGAGAGTAAAATGTTCACTAAGCATCCATAATGTTTTTAAAGATTTAAAAAATTTTTTTCTCAGTTTGCTACTTGTGAGTTGTAAATTGATTTACAAAGTTAGTGAAATAGCCACATGTCAACTGCAGGATCCCATGGAAGTCATCACATAGAGGAAGGACATAATGGAAGAACTAAGGAATCTTGTCCGCAAAGTTATTAGACTTCAAAAGTGAAATAATCTCAAATCCACTGGGGGAAGGGGATGTTTAATTAAATTCCAATGTTGAAAACTGGACAGTGTGTATTGTACATACATTAACATGTATGTTAGTCTTCAACAAAATTGTTCTCCCTCCCTGTGACATTAGTACAAACTGAAGCAGTTTGGTCCAGAACCACTAGCAAAATACGTTCTCTGTATTTTTATTTTCATTAAAATAGTCACTGAAAGCAGAAATAATTCTTTTAGAAATATTACATTTTTAGAAAAGTAATTTTAGAAATATCATATTACAGAGGGGGATTTTAAGAGAATGGTTGAGTCTTACTTATTTTTGAGAGGGTTTTGAAAGAGCAAAAAATGTGAAACATTTAGATATTTTCTGAGACCTCCCCATAGTTATATATTTACCTAAAGTTGTAGAAAAAAATGTCAATAAGCTGTTGTTTTCTGGTGAAATTGTTTTTTTTTCTTCCAACTAACCAAATGCTGCTTTTTAAATTCACTGTGAAAACTTACATTTCATTCAATCAGTTGATGAGCCTTTTTGAAATTTCCCCCATGCAGCAAATTTGGAAGAATCTGTCACATAGCATTCGCCCAACATACTACTTCGTTATATTTTTTGTATTGTATTATGACAAAAGTAGGTTTTCGTATTATTCCAGGGGAACACCAGGAGTGTATACTGTAATGTTTCCTTTCCTTTTCTCTTAAGAGAGGCAGGGGAAGGGAAATTCTATATCGCCCCTTAAATGAGCGCTCCTGGTGGAAATGAATTCTTCATTTCGTACATGGTTACTCAACTTCATAAACTATGTAAAAAGCCCTTCAGACTAAGGGGTTCCGGGTACCCTTTAGTTGAGCCCCATGCTGCCTGCTTTGCATTCATTTTAGTCCCTCGATAAGGAGGGCCAGTGTTGTTTGTTTCTGGTTTTCAGGCGTGCACCGCGCAACGCAGTTATAACCTGCGCAAAGTCTGGGGAGCCCCAAACGCCCGGTGGCCCGATTCAGAATAAATCAGCAAAAGCTTTCCTTGCTACTATCATCCGTGTCTGCGTTCGAACTCGGGATTTACTGGTTGAGACTCTGAGCTGAGCAGCGCGCTGCCCTTGAAAGGCTAAACCTGGTGCATCTACCGCTGTACCTTACTAAGGGAACTTGATCCCCGCCCGGGAGACCGCAGCGCGGGGTGCGCCCCGCAGCCCCTCGCAGGGTTTAGGGTTTCAGGCAAACGGTCGCAGCCCCAGAGGAGCCTTCTCTGACCTTTCCGAGCGGCGGCATACCCCAGACCGCTACATCTCCAGAGTCCCAGCCCCCGTCCGTGGGGGTCTACGGGGATGCACTTGGAGGCGGCCCCCAGGAGCGCTTGATCGGCTCTTAGGGAAATGCAGTTGAGCTGAAGCAAAAAGATTTCACTCCGCCCGAACTCGCCTCTAGAGCGGGCAGCGTCGAGCCCGGACGCAGAGCGACTGTGGCCCCGGGCAGGAGGGGCGGCAGACAGGGAGGTTTGGGACTGCGCAGTATTTGGAATCCCTCGGCCCAGGTGGAGAGAGGACGTTTGGGGTCTTTACACCTGAAATGCGGCTTCTTCAAAATTACTTTTAAAGAAAAATACAAAGGCGTTTTTTGAGACCCCAGACCCATGAAAACAAAATGCAGCTGGGTCCTGGGAGCTCCCAGACGTCCCGGGTTTTCCGGAGCGAGGGGCGCGAGGGGACCGGCCCACGTGGGGAGAAGCCGGGCAGGATGGAGGGCGCCCGGGACGCCTGCAGCACCGACGGCCTGGGACCGGCCGACGGCGGGGTTCGGGCAAAGGGGTTTCGAGAAGAGACCCTAACGCGCGCCGGCCGGGACAGCCAGGACCCCTGTCCGAGGGTTCCCTGGCCGCCAGCTGCGCTGCCGGTATAGCGGGTGGTGTGTGGGGGCGGGAATGCCGCACAGGCTGGCTTGGGCAGTCATTTCCTGTCGTTTCTTCCCTAACTGAAGTTCGTACAGGAGACCCAAAGGCCGCGAGAAGGCCGGCAGAGCCCCGCGCCGTCGGGGGCGTTCCCCGGCGCGCTGCAAGGCCACTGGGCGCCCGGGGCGGCGAGCGAGGGCGGCTGCTGCCCCCTAGCGTCCGCCCTGAGCCCGCGGCCCGCAGCACCTCCCGGCCTCTTTGGGCGTGGGGCGAGGGAAGCTGCCTGGGCGCCCGGAAAGGCCTCCGCGACTGGCTCGCCACGGCCCCTGCCTCCGGCAGGCCACAGCGCCAGAGCCCGAGGAGAGTCCGAACCGGCGGCAGGGAGGGGACCCACGGGGGGAGGGCCAGAGACCCCCGCCCGGGTAGTCGACGGGGGGGAGTGGGTGAGCGCCTCCCCCGAGGGAGGGAGCGGGTGGGCTCCGCGCGGAGGGGGGAAGCCCCGCGGCCGGGCGGGGGCGTGGCCCCTCTAAGCTCCGCGAAAATGCCCGCGGCGCCGCGGGGACTGGAGCGGGGGAAGTTCCCGCCAGCGCGCAAAGCCGGGGTGGGTTTAACACCCGCGGCGGCTCGCGCGCGCGGGCAGGGAGCGGAGCCGGGGCCGTTTCCGGGGAGCCGGAGGTGGGTGGGGGGCGCGGGCGACCTGGGCCTAGCGAGGGAGCCGACGCTCCGAGGATGGGGAACGAGCCGAGCGGAGGCTTTCAACTTTCTTTCCAGTCGCTTGTTCTTTGGGGTCTTTTCTAACTACGAAACTCCTTTGCTCGCCGCTAAACTCAATCAACCTGAGTAAGGCGCGCTGCGTAATTAATCCGCAGCCCAGCCGCGGCGATAAAACACCAATTAAAGAAAACAAACCAAGAGAGAAAACTAAAAACACAAAAACCATGTTGTGGAGACCGACAACCGTCTGGCCTCGTTAAGTGAATCAGCGCCACTTCGCCGCAGCTGCCAACGGGGCCGTGTGGGCGCGCTGAACGGCTCCCCGGCCGGGCCCTCGGCCCTCCAGCCCCCTCGCGGCCGAATCCCATCCACGCCGGGAAAGCAGAGTCTCGGCCGCGGGCGGCCGCGCAGGGCCTGGGGTCGCCCGGCCGATCCGGCCCCAGTCTCCGGAACCTCGCGGCGGCCAATTCATCTCGATGGCTCGCGGGGCGCCTCCCTCCGGCAGGTCTCCGGTCCCGGGCTGCTCGGGGCTCAGAAAGCTGCCCGAGTCCTCCCCAGGCCGGCAGGCCTCCTCTTCTCCACCTCCTCGGTCCCTGGACCGCGGCCGCCCCTGGCGAGGCCGTTCACTGCAGCCCCGAAGCAGGCGGCCACACAACCCCCCGTATGTGCAAAGCCGCAGGGCCGCGGTCCGCACCGGGGCGGGGCCTGGGGCGAGCGTGGGAGCGTGTGCGTGTGTTCGTGTGTGTGCGTGGATGCGGATGCGCGGGGAACGCCGGGTGGCAGCGGCGGCGGTGGACTCTCCACCCCGGCTGCGTACAGTAGCGCGCGGCGGCAGCGGGGGCGCGCGGGCCAATTCCAGGAGCCCGCGGCCGCGAGCCGCGCCCTGGCTGATACCGGAAAGGCCTGTGATTGGCCAGCGGCCGCCCCTATGCAAACGAGCTGAGGGAATGGAATTCCTCGGGCCGGGCTTACAGTAAAAGCACGTTCATTTCCAGGCACTCTCATTCATAGAGCCAGCGGGCGCAGGCAGGACGGGCGCCCCGCGGCCTGACCCAGCCAGGGCACCACGCTGCCCGGCCCTGCGCCGGCAGGCACCTCTTCCCGGGGCTCCTGGGGACACGAGAAGAAAGTCAGTCTTTGCCGTTTCTCCTTGACCCGCGTCGGAGCTTCGATTTTTATTTTTCTTCTTTCTTTCTTACTTTTGAATGAACTGGTTTCTTGGCTGGATGGTTCAACTTCTTTCCTGGGTGTGAACTTTCACCCGGTTGTTTCCTTTGGCAACTGCTGGAGAAAGTGCGCTGTGCTTCGAGGCGAGTGGTGAAGTTGCGTGTGCGTGGCAGTGTGTGCGTGCTTGTGTAACTCGAGCCGCCCCGTCTGTTTCGATCTGCGCTGCGGAGCCTCCTCACAAGGCCCGCTCCACCTGCTGCGGTTACGCTGTGATCGTGGGTATTGGCGCGTCTGAGTAGTTAACCGGCCGACGCTGGGGCGACGTTGGAGGAAGATCGTCTCGCTACTGCCCAAGTCGGGGCTGACTCACCGCAGTCGATGCAGACAGCGGCTGGCTTCCGAAGGGTGCGTGCCTGCGTGCGTGTGACTCGGCTGCTGTTCACCTCCCACCAAACCACAGGACCAGCCGCAAACTTGACCAACATCCCCAAACCCGAGTTCTCAGATGTGGAGAGCTGAACTCTAGGTGTCATTGACTTGGACTTTTTTTTTTTTTTTTAAGATTAGCTTTTCTTTGAAAAGCTGGATTTTCTGAACTGAGCATTTTGCCAGAATTTATCGAGAACATGACAAGTACTTCTCGCCCAGCCCTTCTCCAACTACTGAAGCTGAGTTTCAAGGCTACTTAAAAAGAAAAAAAAAAAAAAAAAAAAAAAAAACCTGCAGCGAACATTAATGGATTTCTGTTGTGTTTAAATTCTCTACAGATTGTATTGTAAATATGTTATGAAGTAGAGCATATGTGTATATTTATATATATATATGTGCACATACATGAGAAGCAGGACCTTTGGAAGTCTCAGCTCTTGCTTTTGAGGACCGAAGCCAGTGTTGCATGATAAAAAGTGGCGCCGTATTTGGAAGACACTCCTCGTGTATTTTCTGTTGTGTTGGACTTTAGACAAAACTCACCTGGGAAAAATCTGACAGGCAATTGACTACTGGAACTTCCAAATTATGTATTTGCTGGTCCTTTTGCTCTCCGCGTAAATATTTTAGGAAGTGTATGGGAATTTTGCCTCTGGGAACTTTGGTAACAGCCAAAGACTGAACTTAAAACTCTCAAAGCAAGACTCAGAAGAAGATAGTCTCCCTTGGCACTTGACTTTGGATTCTGGTCGCCCACTTTTTAAAGCACTGAGCGGTCGGTTGCTAAAGAGTCCTGCGTGGGTCTGAGGCCGATCGGCAAAACTAGAATTTTCCCCCTCCTGGACTCTTAGTAACTTAGTCTGCCCCCTTCCCCAGCCACCCCACAGCAATAAAGCTCCCTGAACTTGTATGTTGGTCTCCCGGGAGCTGCTTGCTGAAGATCCGCGCCCCTGTCGCCGTCTGGTAGGAGCTGTTTGCAGGGTCCTAACTCAATCGGCTTGTTGTGATGCGTATCCCCGTAGATGCCAGCACGAGCCGCCGCTTCACGCCGCCTTCCACCGCGCTGAGCCCGGGCAAGATGAGCGAGGCGCTGCCGCTGGGCGCCCCGGACGCCGGCGCCGCCCTGGCCGGCAAGCTGAGGAGCGGCGACCGCAGCATGGTGGAGGTGCTGGCCGACCACCCGGGCGAGCTGGTGCGCACCGACAGCCCCAACTTCCTGTGCTCTGTGCTGCCCACGCACTGGCGTTGCAACAAGACCCTGCCCATCGCTTTCAAGGTACTCGGGCCGGAGCGGGTGGAGGGAGGACAGGCAGAGGCCGGTCGAGGCCAGGGAGATCGAGGAGGGCAGCGGCCAGGCAGGCGGGGCCGGGTTCTAGAAAGGGGCCGGCGCTGAGGCCTGTGGTCCATCCTCCTGCGCTCGGGAGACAGGGGATGCTGCGTTGCCGTGGCGACCCTCGAGGGGCCCGCCTTAGCCGGCCGCGGCGGCCTCCAAGGATGGCCGAAAAACTCAGGATGCCCCCAAAGACGTTCACTGAGGGCCGGCCGGACCTCTCCTCGGCAGGGGTCCTTAGCTTTGATCTAAAGTAGGAAAAGTTATAACCCAGCAGGGACAAGCCTGTCTGTCGGCTCCTCTGCTTCTCTCCCCGCCTCTGGCTTGACACCCAAACCATTCTGAGGGAGACGTCAGGAAATAAAATAGAGATACTTTTATACCTTCGGGTCAATGTAAATAAACTGACAAGGGAAACTGTCAAGGCTTTCCACTTCCACCCCCTCTTTAACAGCCCTGTAGGAATTAGCAGGTTCAAAGTCCACGGCGGGAGTAGTTAAGTTTGCAAAAGTTTTCTGAAGAATTTTTTCGAGCTTCTAGGCTGCTCCTGCCAGAAGCCGCAAGTAGCGAATGCTCTTTCTTTGCCTGGTACCCTACTGAACGTTATCGCCGGCTCACCTAGCTTAAGCCCGGGGCAGCGGAAGGAGGCAAGGCTGTCTGGCGTGAGACGGCCGTCTAATCCGCCCGCTTTGCTGTTTGAGGAGGGGCGGTGTGGACCGGGTGACTAAAGCCGAGCAGCTTGAGAGGTCCCCGTTCACTTTTCACCCTTGATCTTGCCCTAGCTTTGAGCTCCCTATAAAAACCTTGGCCTTCAAAGGGGATACATAAACAACCCCGGGCGTTTTTGGACAACCACCGCCACCCTGGCAGCAAACAGTAGACATTTCATTTCGGCGGTGGGGATTCAGTTCTTCTGTCTTGGGTGAGTTGAAGAAGGGGCAGGCTTTTAAATACAATCAGTGCAGTCATTTCCGGTTCATTGCAGGGACTAAGGAGAGCAGGTGGGGGGGGGGAGAGCTGTAAAGATCAGCTACTCTTTTTTCTTAAAAAAAAATAAATCTGCTTAAATAATTGTCCCCTTAAGGGGCGATTAATTTAATATAAGCTTTTTATGGTTCCAAGCCTGCGCTGGATCTTGAGTTAGTTACAATGAATAATGTTCACTTTTTTAAAAAAGTACTGTCAGAGTTCTTTATTTTTAAGCTTTACATACCTTCCAAACTTAGATTATGATTTCTAAAACAAACAACAACAAAAAAGTGCAATTGTCTGTGTCTGTAGAATTGCCTCCGTTTTCTGAAAGCAGGAGTTTTTGAGGGGGATGAAAATGAGGATAAGTTTGAGCAGCCACTCGAAGCTTTCGTGTCCCTTCCTCCAGCTCTGTAGGTTTGGGTTAGGAGCCCATTTCAATTTGAAATCACTCTAATCCCTTTACATAAACAGACTCAGCAGGCAGACCTCCTCAGCTCTCCCTCAGTTCCAGAGGACCTGACAGGGATGGGCCCTGGGGTCACTTTCAGATAAGTACAGAGGGGAGGAGACAAGCTGATAATCAACTAAAGGGTCCTTTAAGACCAGGTGCTCTGGACACGCCAAGGGTGTGGGTTCTTAGGGATCTGTGGCTTCCTTTGGGATAAATCAAGTCTCTTCTGTATCTCTCCTCCTCTACTAGGGACCCACACCCCAAGCACTAAGTGATTAAGCGAGAATCTTCAGAAGTTAAAGCGATGTCGTTTCTCAAGCCACCACATGAAAGTATTTATTTTCTTCTAAAAGAATGAAAAAAATCATATAAATTGTTTTCATGAGCCATCAGGGAATTCCTTTTAGCGGAAATCTTAATAACCATAGAAGTTTCCGTTTTAAAATGACTTTTGACAATTCACTTTAAAAAAGAATCTGTTTTACTGAGTGATAGTTTCTAGGTTAAAGATCAAGGTATAGATCTCTTGAGAAAAGTTCAAGTGGGTCTTGAGAACATTTGGGGCAAAGGCAAGGACAGGAATCAGACCACTCGATGAATAATCTGTCACCACTCCCGTCCCCATAAAGAGGGACCTTTTTCGGAAGGAGACCTGCTCTTTGCATAACGGAAGGAGGCAGGCAAAATTTCCAGGGAGGCAACAGGCGCAAAGATTAGGGATAAAGCAAGCTAAACTTGAAAAAAGTGACTGTGTCCGGCTTGATGCATTCACTGTGTGTCCCTGAATCCAGTCTGTACTCATCTGCCACCACCTACCTCCCAAGCAGTTTCTATAGAAATTATTACTTTAAAATTTTGATCTTATATAAGCCTCAGACAATCTCTTTAAGAAGTTAATCAGTAAAGAATTATTACATTCCCTGTATTAAGGAGGAGAAAATGAAAAACAGTGATAAAGTCTGATGATATTGATGAAAAGAGCATTGAAGTGATTCTTTAAGAGTCTTCTGAATACGTGTAAATCCCCAGCTTTAATCTCTGAAACTAAAGGGAGATTTCAAGTTATGAATTTTCCTTAAAATAGATTACAGTCATCCTAATTGCTTATCCTGGACCCCAAAGTGCCCCCTACCTTCTCCCACGAAACACCTTTATTTTTCAGCCTAGAAGAGATCCATTATTTTGCTACCGAGAAAATCTTAAATTTGCTACTGTTACCCGTTATTTACAGAAGCACAAAAAGGCTGTTTGGATGGCTTAGGATATATTTTGTAAGACTATAATATTAAAGTTCATTTAGGCCCTGGTACACCAGAGTCCAAAGGCGTAAACACGCCTTCAGCAAGTTCAGAGGCCTTGGGCACTGATAGTAATATTCTTTTCATAGGAAAGAAATAAGTAACGTTTGTGTCAGCAAGATCGTGGTCCCCTAGCTATGCATTAAATATCATCTCAGCTGAATGTTAAGTTCCACCCCACAGCTTTCTTTATAACACTGGAAAATTAAGGGATTTGAAATAAATGAATTGTGACTGTAATTTCAACCTAATTAGAGTTAGTTTAAAATGCCAGTTTGAACTGCGAACAGGCCGACCAAGAGCAGTGTGGGAAGGTTCTGTAACATAGACGACGCTTGATATTTTGCCCAACTTCCTGATACTTTAAAAACAGAGAAGTAAAAAAAAAAAAAAAAAAAATGAGATATCCTTTGACCAGCAAGTCCCTTCTTGTCTGTTTGGTCTGTGTTAAAATGTAAATGTTTGTGTTTCCTTACCTATTGTTTATAGCTTTTCATTCCAGTTGCTTCTTTTTCTCTGTTTGAAGTTAGATTTTTTTTCAAAAATCTCTGCATATTGCCTATCAAAGATCAAATCTGTATCAAATTAATAGACACGTTAGTTTTAAATTTAAATTCTTTTTTCCTAGTCTAAGAATGCTTGCTAATAATTAGATGATATACTTTATTAATGTAATATTCCTGGATTTAATATTCTTTCCCTTCCCCCACCATGAAAAATCGATAAAAGGCCAAGTAAATGATCTTTGAGCCCCGAAATACCTTTGACTCCTGCTACAGTTTAAAAAAAGGGAAAAGAAGGAGTTAAACTCCTGATTTGTTTAGTCTTAAATTCCAACATCAACAGCATTTTCTTGTTTAGCCACCATGATTATTTTACTATTTGTTTCTATTTCGTGTTGGCCTCATGAATTTGCCGTATTACTGACGAGGATCGTTTTGGAAAGATGAGTGAGGCACAGTCATGGAGCCTGTGAGAGGGGCCAGTAGGATGAAGGTGATTTAGAAAACATTTGGTAGTTATAAAACAAGATTTATTTATTTTAACCTATTTAACCAACAATGACTTATTCAGTTGGAAAACCATGTGGTTGATCCGGTCCCTGTATGCTTACTGAATGTGGAATTAAAATAGAGATGCCAGGTCATCACAGGGAGATGGGGAAAAGGGAGTAAAAATATGTTTTCAAGGAGGACATTTCAACATTGTGAGCTAATTTTACAGAGGGAAGTGAAAACAGTGGGGAAAAAAAGGAGGGGGGATTTTTAAGAGACTGAGAAAAGCAGAATAAAGTAAGTATATTTTATGGGAATAGAAAAAACGGTAACAGTAACTAAGTAACTGATCAAGGAGATTTATTTCAGTAATGTTTTTGAAACAAAAGGGAATTGTCATATTACTGCTCTTAACTAAACAGCAACAAACGTACTAATAATGGGCTCTAAATACCTAATTAGAGGGTGCTTGGGGAAGAAATAGCTGTGTTTTTAAATTTCCTTTATAGAAAACATGGCCATTTGGATGGAAAGAAAGATAAGAGTGCAAGTTGGATAAAATAGATGAAGAACATGCCTACCTATTGCTGTGAGAATTGATTCTCCTGGTGTACTCCTGGGGTTGGAAGTACGTCCACCCCTTATAGTGAGTTGGTTCATTTTCCCCATCGTACTCCTTAGAATCCAAGAGCCACAGCCTCCTCGGGAATAAAAACACTAGATGGTCATCTGGATGACACAGAGAAAGGGTGATGACTAAGCAGGCAATGAAGATGGGAATTTAGAGAAACGTGGCTTTTGTATCATACAAGGGAGCCTATGGCAGCCTTATTTACAGACAGAAAAAGAGGACTGAAGTATAGGTGTTACCCCCCCCAAATTATGTAGCAAATATTAGGGAAAAATGGGGAGGTGGAAAACAGAAGGAGGACTAATCACTGTAGAATGCTTTCTTATCACAGCTCAAAACTAAAACCCCCAAAACGATTATATAATTGGAATGATGAGCCCACATTTCACTAGTGACTGAGAAAGTACCATAAGGGGTATCACAAGTGATAGGAATAAGTAGAACTTGGGGCATCTCGATTTGAAATTCTACAACTACCTTAAAAAACAGAAACAATGGAACTATAGCTAAGAATAAATGTTTTGATCAAGAAAATAGTTTCTAGAAGGGTCAAATGATGATCAAGAAATGGATACTACTGCATGAAGCATCTTCGGGCCATGCTCTTTAAAGCATTTTACCTTGAAATTGCTGCTTTTTTTTTTTTTTAACCTAAGTGTCAAAAAATATGTATTTACTGGTTTACTTTAGTAGTCCTGATGGAAATCCATTCCCATTCAGTTACACTGAAGGAATTCTTCTTCAAGATCAACTGGGTTTGGAGAAAACCTCAGTCATCTATAAGGTCCCAAGTTAACACATCTCTGGGACTCACAGATATAAAAATGCGACATAGTTCCGCTCCTGAATTCAGAGGAGCGCATCAAAGTGAGCAGCCCTCTTCTCTGAGGTCTGTTGATTTTGTAGTTAGTGTTAAGCGAAGGGCACGTTTCTGATTTTTTTCTCTTGCGTACCAGAATTCACTGCTAGTGAGAATCAAGATAGTAGAAGCGAGTAGGGGCAACAAGGATGCACTAATTGCGAAGGGAGAGTTTAAGTCATTCAAGAATCGTCAGCAATTCAGTGGTAGCAATCAAATTTAATTTTAGCAGAAGTAAGTTTAAACACCTGAAAGGCAAAACCCGCCCTATTCGGCCTGTCGGTGGAGGTCTAGACAAATGAAAGATGGGTTAGGTTATAAACTTATAAAAAGCAAGACATTCTGTTTCTCAAATATGAAGAATTAAGAGATGATTGTATTCGTGAGAAGGCATAGCTTTTCAAAGTCCTTGCTATAGTGAGTGTTATTCCAACTCTGCTCTGTGACCTTATGTGGCTTCACTAGGTGAATGTTTTATTCTTTAAACATTTATAATTTTGCATAGTGGAATTTAAAGTAAATCTTCCCATTAAGAACTTTTCTGTTGTTTTGCTTAATTTATGACTGTTATTCCTTCGCAAACTAAAAAGCATCACTTAATATACATTCAATTTTAGAATAATTATGCAAATGACATCAAAGTTTCTAACATGCCTGATGTCTGGTGTCTAGGTGGTGGCACTGGGGGACGTTCCAGATGGCACTCTGGTCACTGTGATGGCAGGCAATGATGAAAACTACTCAGCCGAACTGAGAAATGCAACAGCGGCCATGAAAAACCAAGTCGCGAGATTCAATGACCTCAGGTTTGTCGGTCGGAGTGGAAGAGGTATGTATCTGTCAGAACTGAACTTGAAATACCCAGTATTTACATAGCAACAAACCCAGATTTCAAAACATCTAGAAGTTTCTGTGATGGGATTCCCTAGAAACACAGTCATTTCTTCCCGTTATTATTGCTACATCAGCTTTTTATTTAAAATTTAATGTTTTTAACAGAGTCTGGCTTTACGCTATTGCTTTCTATTATGGAATTGGTTTAAGACTGATTTGGAGCAGGCAAAACATGAATTGTGAATTTCAAGGAAACCTCTCAGATCTTTTCTAAAATGTAAAAATATAAAACTTACCGTCATGGAAACTAAGATCATACAACTGGGGTTCTCTTTGATAATTTTCAGATATCTCTTTACTGGAAACCTTTAACTTAGGGTCCATGTGTTACCTTTGACAAGTGACAGAGTTTCAAATGATCACTTCTAATAATTTTAAGGGCTGTATAGTGGATGATGATTGAAATGTGTTTCAAGGAAGCATTTTTTATGGTAAAATATGAAGAAATAGTAACATTCTGGCTTGGTGAATTTGATGGCAATGTGACTGACCTTCCTGTATGTAATTTGGATGCCTTATTAGTATTTTAGGTACTAATAATATTAAAGACTGGATTCTCCAGAGGAATGATTGCATCAGTGAAGTTCTATGTGTAGTTTTCTTTTTCTGTGCCCGTTATCAAAGTATTAGAGCAGAAAGAGGAATCTTGGCATATTGTAATCTCCTCCGGTTTCCAGTTATTTTCAAATATTGTGTTTTCTTTGTATTGTAAGAACCTTAGTCCTATTTTACAAATAGCAATAAGTAGTAGTAGTTTAACTGAAGGAGGTAATATAGTTTGTTTTGAAAATCTCATTTTTGTAATATAGTATTGAATAAGCTTAGGAATAAAAGTTATTTTGAGTATAATAGAAAAGACGTGGTAACCTAGATAACAGTAGCTGACTCTTGTATTAAAAAAAGTAAAAGTACAACCAATGGACATTTGAACATAAGAGTAATCATTAGTCTGTATAAAGGCATTTAAAAATATAAGAAAGTCTGTGTTTTGGGGGAATTTGATTAGTCAAAGAGGAATGGGGGCAAAGGCATGCTGCTTCTTTGCGCTATTGTTTTTGTGCTATCCTAGCTGTCTGGGGAATTTTCGAAATAGAATCAAAGGTAGAGAAATTGTAAAAAACTTATATAACGTGATTGAAAATATTCGTTCATAGCACTATGTTAATAATAGGGTAATACCAAGAAAATTACACCCACTTATTGAAAGCATGAATGGTGCTATAAGGTATAAAGGCACAAGTCATTCTATGGGTTCACTTGTTATATTAAAAGTCCCCACCTTTCAGTAAATGGAATTCCCATTATGATTCAGAGACGTGCGTTTAGAAAACGTCTGGAAGGCTTCAGATGAGTAGAAGCCAATAAAAAACAAAGGCCCTACTGCCTGGTCCATGCCTTCCAGCCTCGTAACCATCTCAGGTCAATTCCTGTGGATTTCTGTTCTTAGGAAGCCACAGCTGAGTATCATTTAGTTGCATTTCCAGAGGAAGTTATATTATCATCATATGCATCTATGTGGGTCTACGGGTCAGGTTTTGGTTATGGAAGTCTTGGAAGCTCTTTAATGACCCATGCCATTTTCCCATAAGAAGTGCGGTAGTGGCTTTTTGGCAAGGCCCAGGAGGTCGGTGATGATAAAGAGTGAAATTTTGAAAGCAGCCTGCTTTCTTTTCTGGCGTTTCTCGCCCCTCACTGGCCATGTCTGTTTCAAGTGGGTGACTAAGAGAAGCTCGTGTTTACTTGGGTAACAAGGAACTGTTTCCCCAAGGTGTGGAGTGTTTGCCTTTGGCTGCCTGATTCGTGCCAGGATGCCCTTGAGTTTGCAGAGTGAAATAACTGCACCCAAGGCTGGGCTGTCTTCTGATAACCTGGAACGAGAAAATTAATTGAAACACTCCGTATATGGACAATATCTGTTTTGAGCAGTCTCTGCTTCCCACGCATGATAATAAGCGATCCAAAACAGAGGAACCCCGAAATGAATGTTTTGCCCGATTACAGTTGCTGTGTATATTGTCAGTCTTGAATGATTCTCTTTTTTTTGGTTAGGACTACAAGAAAAAACGAGCCATCAAAAGGCCCAGTCTGACTCTCTCATAATTTCTCCCCATAGTGGTAGAATACAACTTGATTTTACGCTTTCAAGTCTAAGTGTCAACGTCAAAGCCTGCCAGGTTTTTTGTTTTGTTTTGGTTTGGGTTTTTTTTTTTTTTTTTTTTGCAATTTCCTTCCCATTACGAAGACAGCAGATGACTCTCACTCATTTTAACAATTAGTCTTAATCTGCCTCACTGAATCTTGTCCTTTAAAAGTTTCATAACGTTTTATTAAGTGATCTTAAGACTATCCACTAGTTTGTTTTCTGGTTTTGAAAATGTGTCTGAAAATATGACATTGGCATCAACACACCACACAGGGGCCGAGAAGGTCCTGGCTGTTGGCTCACCGAACATTTCAGTGCCAATTTCCCATTCTGTCAAAAGCCACTGGTCTGATGGATTCTCAAAGGGGCCTGTTGCTCAGTTCCAAATAAAGAGTAGAAAAAGAAACTCCCTTTTCTTGTCTCAGCTGCCAGTCCCTGGGGATTGTAAAACCTCGTAGAAATTGCCAGAGGTTGAACATGGAAGGGTTTTTCTCTGTTCGACAAAACCAATCTGTCTGGGTGCTGGCTGATGTCCAGGACCACAGCTCCTAACCTCGGGTTCAGCCTGCAACTGGGAAAACCTGCCCATCCGGCTTTTACGGCCTTGCTGACAACACTGGCCCCTAAAAAGTATTGGTGAAGGCTTCAGCAGTCTGAACCTTCCTCCTTCCTTTCCTTTCCTTCCCTCCTTTCTGGCCCTGACAATTTAAATCTCTCCTTCAGGGCTATCTCCCCCTGGGAATTTTCTCCCTTTGATTCAGTGTCTCCATATAGATCAACCGTTCCTTTACAATGGAAGAAGAGATAGCAGCTCCCAGAAGAGGGGAGCTGACGCGGAGCACACTGGTTCTTGTTCAGAATAATTCACACTTAAACACACGTCCTGGGACTATCCCTTACCTCCAGAAAATCACAGTTCAGGATCAAGAGGTGAGATTGTTAGCAGCAGCTGACATCAGCTGACATCTGTCATTGGGGCAGGTGCTACGGGTATTTTCAGTTACAAGAAAGTGTATCATGGCTGCAGCCGAGAGACGTTGAAGAAACTTTAGCAGTGAAATCTGTGCGAGCTCCCGTCGCTGTTGGAGTACTTAATCAGCTGTAAAGGAATCGATCAATCAGGGATTATGGCCTTAGTTAATTCATTTTAGAACCAAAGAGGAAATCTACCAGACCGTATTATCTACCGCATCGTAAATGGGGGAAGAGAATGCACTGCAAATGTCCTTCTGATTTTCCTAAGACTATGATTTTTAATCTTTGGGAACGTCATGAATAATTTTGAAAATCCTTGGAAGTCTTCTCCCCAGGGGGAAAAAAATGCACACGTGCACTTACACACACAGTTTCTTCTACAATTTCAGTTTTCAGGGCCGCTGAAGCTTGTTTATGGACCTTCCGGGGATCCATGGACCCGCCAAGCCAAGAATCTCTGAATCTGGATCTTTGCCTTGACTATGGAGGGCCCGCCTAGCGCCGTGCTGCACATTGTAGATAACTGGAAAATGAGGAAATACACGAACAAATGAGTTAGACATTCTTCTTGCACCCTGTGCTGTTTTGGTTACACCTGCTTTTATTATAGCCAGGACCTGGTGTGTATAATTAGGAAAACAGATCCCAGTCAAACCCCTGGTCCAGACCTTTGAGAGGCCATCAGGTGTGCACGCATATGGTCCCTTGCAAAGGAGAAGGGCTTGTCTTGTCATCGAAGGGGCAGCCTCCTCTCTAGTGACTGCCTGGCCTCCCAGCTGCAGACCTGCACCTCGAATTCCACAACCAGCCCAGAGAGGGCACGTGCTCCCCCATCCGTTAGGACTGGGGTTAATTTCTTGGTGGACGTTTGTATTTATGCTGGTCTCCCTGGCAACTTTAATCTTGCCCACTTTCAAACAAGTACCCTTCCCAACTCTTTTATAAAATGAAATTCCTTCCTTATGTTCTTGCTGTGGATGTCTTCCCAGACATAATATTTACGCTGTCACAATCGGGGTTATTGCATATTTGTGTAATGTTTGTTACGTAAGGCATTTTCATTCTTAAGGTATTTTATGTTATTCGGGGAACAGTGTGGGGAGGCTGCCTCTCAGATGAGTGATAGACTATGGTTGAAGGAAAGGTACGTGTAGAAAAGGATAGAGTGTACCGGTATTCTAAGCAGAGACGTGTCTGTATGGAGTGGTCACTACTGAGAAATGGTCTGAATGACTCACAGTATTATCACAGGATCCAAGTCATAGGGGGAGGAAAATTCATCTGACAATCTCAGTGTTGTTTCATGGATAACATTCAAGATAATGAACTGGCAGTCAGGTCTCCTGGAGAGAATACAAAGAAAAGAGGAGAGTTGTGTTAAAATCAACTCTCCCATTTTCCCCCTCTTTTGGGCTGCTATTGATCTACATTTTAAAATTATATATGTACTGAAATCTGTTTTCAGACTTCGGTGTGGGCAAATATGGATGGGAAAAGACCCAGCCTCTGATACCCGCGGTCTCTGGCAGCCCTAGCAAATAATGCCTTTCGATGGCAGGGCGAAAGCTAGTGCCCACGATCTGATGTAGAATTCGTCTCTAGAGATCAGCTTTCTCATTCTGTTTCAACTTGCCCGTAAAAGAGTAAAAACACTTTCTCAAAGCATGTTGCTTTCCACGCCTCCCCCAAACCACCACCCAGCAGTCCCCGTCCCGCTTGGTGTCATGGCAAAGAGGAGAGCTTTCTGGAAAACTGCCTGTTCCTGGAACACGCAGCTTTGCAATTGATCTCTTCATGGTTTTCTTGCTGATTTAACGAAGTGCCAGGCATTGCTGATGGTGTTGGACAGCTTTTTTAAAATTGAGGTTATTTATACGAACAGTATTTAAGAACTGATGGGCAGAAGCTGGACTTCTCTCCACCACCCCTCCCCCAAACCCCTTCCTTGCCAGCCGGCTTGCTTTGGATTGAGGCAGCCCTTTTTGGTGGGGACAGAAGACTATCAATCTGAAAGTGCCTCCGAGAGAAATAATGGTTGAGTGATTTTTAGAGCTTCCTGTTTTAGCAGCAAGCATTATAGACATAAACAGTGATCCGGCCAACGGCTGCACTGCTGCTCTGGTTCTAATGAATCAGTTTTGTATTTTCTTTTGTGCTGGCTGGCGAGGGGCAAGAGAGGATGGAGAAGACTGGTTATGGAAGAACATATTCTGTTTCTTTTTCTTTATTATTTGTAAAGAAAAATGACTTGTTGAAAGGAGAGATGGTATATTGTCTGATGATTGTTTTCTTTCTGTTGGTGATTATAAAACATGTTCAGATGAGAAAGGGGATGTTGATGAATAACCATGTACTGTCAAAATGGAGAGGTTATGTGGTTTTGAAGGATTTCGTGGACTTTCAGCCAGAAGTGTGTGTGTGTGTGTGTGTGTGTGTGTGTGTGTGTGTTTGTCCATACTACCACTCAGAAGACTTCCTGGACCAAATTATCTTTGAGGACTAAATCCATACTAACAAGGTCTTCTCATCTGAAGCCCCAGTAAAGCAATTAACAGGAATTAATACGTGAGCAGTGTGGACTTAATGAGCTGCCTGTGAATACTTTCAAAGGTGCCAGTTTTATCAGTTCACTCTTGGGGCATTCAAGATTTTATGTTTATAAGCATGCATTAGTGGACTTCAGGCAAAGCCCACCCTCCGTCATTGGTCCTGATGTGAGTCCCACTTTCAACAGAGATGTATTTCGGTCCATGTTAAGAACCGAGCTTGCCATGGCATTCCTGTTGCTGGTGCCGATTTGGGATTCCAGCCCATTCCAGTCTCTATTAGGCTATATCGAGCAGCTTATCCCACTTAGGAACTCCATTTTATGTCACTGAACTTCCTCCAACGAGGGTTTCAGGTAGTTGAAGTACCCATAAATCAGAAGGTGATCTCAACAACCTCCTTCGAGAGACCCGGTGGCCATCCTGCCACTGGATTCAAAATGCGTTTCCTCTGGTTTCCTTGGTGAAGAAACATTCACGTAGGAGCCACTTAAACTGTGTTTTTCTCAAAGATGTAAGTAAATTTCCTGTCTGTTTCTCAACTTAGATGAATCCCTGCTTTTACCTTGAGATTTAAGAGCGTCGTTAAGGAGGTAGGGGCAGCCCAGTCTGCAGAGCTGCACCCTCCCCGCAGCTTCCGGATCCAAGGATGCTTCTGGGTCTGGTGAGCGGGAGGTCTGGCCGGCACCCTCGTGGGTGGTGTGTGGCCTTAACTGAGTCACCTTATGCAAACAAAGGAAACTCTGCTTGGCTCAAACAAAGGCTGTACACAGGAATACAGGCATTTGAGCACAGTTGGTGAACTGTGTGCTTATCAGATCTCAGCAGAGAAGGCAAGGAGGGATGGGCCTGTTTGTAGGTGGAGACACTCCAGTTTGCTCTAGACATTGGTTTTGGGTTTGTAGAGATGTTTTTCCTTCATTCTATTTGAAACCATTGTATGGAGTAGTCACTATCTATCTATGTATCTATCTATCCATCTATCTGTAATTAATGACAAACAGTCTAAACTCATATCCTAGTACAGCTTTGGCCTCTTTACGTGGTGTGTTTCCAGTACCTATGGCAGTTGGGTCTGTCCAGATGTTCTGCCTTCCCCGTCCTGCTTGAAACCTCAGGGCAGGTCATAGTTGGTAGATCTTATCTGTCAATCTGCCTATCAATTTGGTCTCCCTCGGCGGGTCCCAACATTTGGCAATATCTGAAGACGTTTTTGGTTGTCACCCCTGGGGTGAGGCGTGCTCCTAGCCTCTAGTGGGTAGAGTGACTCCCACAGCACGTAGGACAGCCCTACCCCTGCAAAGCGTCAGTCACGCTGAGACTGAGAAACCCTGGGCTGGCCTCACACGAATGATCGTGATAAGTCATAAAATGTCTCCTCTCTTCCCTAACACTTTCTTCCTCTTTACCAAACTCATGAAAAACTTCAGTTCACACAGAATAAAAAAAAAAAAAAAAAACGAGAGAGCATCACTGCACATTAGTCTTTTTCTAAATATGAAAATATACTAGAGTTCTGTGTGCATAGGATCGCACCATCTTGGCATCTCCTGGGTTGGAGGATGTGTGGCAGCCAGAAGTAGAGGCTGCAGGTGGAGGGGGCCACCCGGCAGGGAAAGCTCTCCCTCGAGGACTCCCCCCACTTACAGCTGCTCCCTCAGGAATACCACACAGGTGCAGGTCCACAGGGACCATCAGAAACAGTGAAAGTGCACGCTGGCTTCTCGTTGCCATCCTCCTCCCCATCAGGCTTCAGTCAGGGGCCACAGATCCTCTAATCCAGGAACATGAATTGATGTGAGTGGACAGTGTCCACTTGAACTAAAAAGGGCTAAAAGCAAGGTCCTGGTATGCATCACTGACCAATACCTTACAGACTCCGAAAAGGAGTCAGTTTGCACACCCAAAGGCAATGCATGGAAGGAGTAGGGACGGGACAGAGGCTGATTTGCCGTCCATCCCTAGGAAGCCCTGGTTTGCTGCCCACGTGTTAGGTGTGCAGGGACCACGGACAGACAGAGGGCTGGGTTCTTCTGGAGCCTTCTCCCGCCTGCCCTTACATGTTGGTTCTGCTATCATCTATTTTCTATAATACAAGAAGACTCAGGGGAAGATGACTTGAAAAAAGTCTGCAAAAAAGAGTCCTCTAGGTGTTCTCATTGAATCACAGTGGTGTCTGCTACAGGTGGAATTTCTTGAATACATTTTGCTGTGACTGCGGTCTCTAGTTGTTTGTTTGCATTTACTCTGCAGGGGCCCTCACTCCGAACTTTCCTGCCCCTTCTATTTCCTGTAAGTTTTCCTCAGTAAAGCAACCAGCTCCCAGGTTCGGCGTGGAGATCAATTGTGTGTCAAATCATTTGAGACCTGGAAGAGTTAGCTATCCTCCTGGGAATTCCCGGGCGGCGTCTGAGCTGGGCTGTACGGAGCCCACACGCTGCCCACATTCTGGGAAGTGAAGGTCACTGGGGAAGGAGCTTAGGAACAGCTGTGGCAGGGAGGCGCGCACTGGTGCACTGCGTTGCTGGGACCTCAGCGCCAGGGAAAGGATGAAGATGGACGTGGGACTCCCCAGGAGGTGGCCTTCCAAGAATTTTCAAAACACAAGAGATCCCGCCTTTAACTAGAACAGCACTGTGTGGTATCACCAGTCACTAGACCAGTGCCTGATACAGAGTGGGGACTCATTAAATATCTCCAGATGAGTGACTACCCCAGGACTCTGCCTTATTCTAGGCAGTAGAGCGTAGTGGTTAGCACATGGATATTACTGAATTCTTCCTGGGAGGACAGTATCTCACCCTGGGCACCATCAACGTTTAGGGCTGTTTATTCTTTGTCATGGGAGCCATCCTCTGCATTTTGGGATGGTTAGTGGCATCCCTGGCCTCTACCCAGTAGCCAGGAGCATTCCTTCCATGTCATTCATGGGTGGTGACAACAAGAAGTGTCTGCAGACTTTGCCAAATGTCGCTTCCTGGGGGAGAGGTGGGGGGAAGAAACACTGATTGAGAACACTGGCTCAGAGTTGTGTGTCTGTGGGCAAGTCACTTGACCTGTCTGAGCCCGATTCAGCCTTTGTCCAAAGGGGGCGGGGTACAGTGAGGATTACCTGAAGTAACACAGACTTTAGGGGTTACTACTTTTCGTGGTAAGATCAGTTGCTGTGACTGACTCTGCAGGGAAGCTGACGGCAGCTCTGTGAGCTCCTAACAAACAATACAACCGGGACCTGCTTTTTTGTTTGTCTAAATGAATGACTTTTCTGAGAGGGAACATCAACCCTTATCCTGATCCCTCGGCCCCACAGAGCCAGCTCTCAGGACACGGAAGGGTTATTTATGCGCAGCGGGCACTGCGATTTCAGATCAGCAATGGAAGAGATGAAATTAAATATGTACTGTAATCCGAGGCACTGTTTTTCATGGGAAAAGAAGCTCTCCCAACTTAGTCCTTCCAACTCTTTTTTGCCCAAACATTAACAGCATGCAAATATTTATGATTCATACATGCCCCTTTAATTCCCAATCGTATTTTTACAATAAACACGGCATTTTCACAATGAAGCGGAATAATGCCTTTGTCCTGTTGCCGGGCTCCGCAGGCTGGCACCCAGCAGCATCACATTCTTCCTGCACCGTAGTTGCTGACTCCACCCAGGTTGAGGGGAGTTTTATAGTGGTGCCGCGGCAGCTCGCCTTGGACCACACTTCAGGGCATCCTGGCTGTTCCCCTGGAAGCCTTTGAAGGTTGTATCTCAGCATTTTCAGAAACCGCAAGCCAACATCCACACATGGTTTTCTTTTCTGGCCACATGTCAACAGAGAATCGATCCATCTGGCTGTTGCTTGGAGAGGTATCTTGCATTCTGCCCAAATCCATGGGCTATGGAGTCCACTAAGGCCATTGTGTCCCATTTAATAGTCCTCTGATTCATGATAACAACATAGAAACACACGCATCTATTTGTGACGATTCTACGGGTCTTTGGAAGGTAGTGTGACAAAGTATGAGAAGGTGGTGTGCTTGCCGGACTCACTTAGATGTGCCGGCCTCAGTCTCCGCATCTGTACAATAGGTATGACAGTGCTCTTCATATGTACCTCAAAAGGTTATTAGGGTGATTAAAATGAGAAGGGGTGTGTAACAAAACAGGAAGAAAGAGCTATGACTCACCGCCGCATCGTTCTTCCTTCTGTGGGAGAGTCACTGAGGCAGGAGGGAAGAGAGTGGGCAGGAGGTAGCCCGTGTCTCCCTGAGTCAGAAAGTCAGGAACAATGCTATTTCCATTGTCCACTCCTCGTTGGCAAGGAATTTATATTCCTTTATCCTCCGAGGAACTTTGTAAAATTAGAGTGCCTGAGACACAGCAGGAATTTCATAAATATTCATAAATAAATGAAGGAATAATAATAATATAATCATCCCAGGCGTTTGCCGGGCAGCAGCCTGGTGATGGACCTTGTGTTCTCTGTTTTCATTAGTGAGTTGCTCACAGGCTTTGGACCCTGTTCGATCAGGGAAGCATAGTGCCCATGGCTACTTTATCAGAACTGTCCCCCAGCCACAGAGGTCATTTCCTGGGGGTCTTTCTTTCCTTCATCAGATGTGCACTGTGTACCTGCTGCTTGCAAGGCACTGGGCTAGCACTGGAGACACAAAGGCCAGCTAAAGAGAAGCCACAGCATGCCGGGGCCGGTGAGGGGCCCGCACCATAGTGAAAGGAGTGACGGAAGCAAAATGCACAGCTGGGTGCATAGCCCACTGCAAGCTTAGGGGTCTCTCTGGACAGCTTGTCATCTCAGTGGAGATGTTTCAGGGTGACGAGGGGGCTACCAGCTGAAGGCATCAGGACGAGTGTCCAAGCACAGAAAACAGGGTTGGGGAAGAACACCGAGCTGGCCAAGAGAGCTGGTAAGGGCCTTGACATCCACATTGGGAATTTGGTCTGGCCCCCCAGCAGGTTTTAAGCAGGGAATTGACATCACCAGATACAAATGGTACGAAGATGCTGGGATTGCAGACTGAAGAGCAGACAGGGCTTTTTGGAGGGTGCTTGGGACCTGAGAGACGGGATCCAAGGTTAGTTGAATTCATGGATGCCAAACCCGTGGACACGGAGGGGTCACTGTATATCCAGTTCGCAAACCCACCATTGCTAAATGTCACCATGTCTAGAAATCAGCTCCCTCCAGGCCCCGCCTACCACACCCTGCAGCCTTGCCTAGACCTTCCTTCTTCTTCCTACTTGGCCTCCATCCCCACCTGCCCTCCCAGCTTCCTGCAGTAGAGCTATGGGTGCGAACAGCCTGGCAGGCAGGCACTGAGGACCCTGACGCTACCTTCCCTCCAAAATGCCCCCCTACCCCCCCATCCCCCACCAGGCCTCTCTGCCGTGGTGGCATGTGGCCTTGGGCTGTGTGTTTGAGGCACTGGGCTATGGGCACCAGCAGGTCAGGGCTAGGACGAGGCCAGCCCCAGGAGGTCACTTTGGTCACCTGTCCTGTGTGGCATTTGGCCCGTTGGGTGGAAACTGTGGAATTGGGGTGTGCCAACCAAAGGGTTCTCCAGGATGGAAGTACAGGGCAGCAGGCGTGGCCTTGACCTAAAGAGGCTGTGAATTCAGGGTCTTGGAGGTGTTTGGGCTAAAAGGATTAAAACTTGGTTCCTCATCCGAGACGCTCAGGCACTGGGACACCGAAAGAAAAAAGGAAGATCGGAAAGGGGCCATGACATCTGGGGAAAGGAAGTGCAGAAATAGCGTGAGAGCATCATGCTTCTTTGGGGTTCGGTAGTGCGCCTCATGAAGAGAAAGCCTTGCCCATCCAACCCTTTAGTAAAGCTGGGCTCACACCCATGCCACCAAAAGGGAGAACTGAGCCTTCCAAGTGAAGTCAGACCTCATAAAGAACCAGCTGTCAAACGAAGTTTACAGAATAATCCATTGATCCATTTATCACACATTTTTTTCTTACTGCCTCAGAACAGAAAATGCAAAGATTAATCAAACACCATTGCTGTCCTCGCACAACTCATTTTTGTAGACCAGCTCCAGAGAAAACACTTGGCATGTTTTTGGTTTTCTCTAAGTAAAACTGCTATGTTTCAAGTGTTGCATCATACTCAACGCATGCTGTTTTTTACAGAAAGCTTAGTTCTGTATTTTCAGCCCCTGACTCTCAGGCAACTTCGCGGGGTTATCCTTGTACCAATAGCTGGGGCCTCCCCCGTACATTTCGCCTGCGTGGCTGCGGGTGCCATCGGTAAGGACATCGTAAACACCGGCGCTTTACACCCAAGTGGACACCCACCGACATCGCTGCCTCGATTCAATGCAGAGAAACCGGGAGATTCTGCACAACTTAAAGAGTCTGTCCTCTATTCAGAAATCCCCAAATAAATAATTATACAGCCCCACTGTCAAAACTAGTGGGAAGTGTTTGGGTGAGGAAATGGACGAGCAGAAAAACGTGCACTTTGGCCGTTAGGTTGTTCCAGCGGAAAAGCGAGAAACATAACTTAAAGGTACTTTGTGAAAAATACCCCTGATTCAGGTTTCTCCTGGAATCTGAGGGTTTGTTCATTATAATACTTAGTTATCTGTGATTAAAATTAGACCTGGCACAAACTACATGGTAAGAGGAGAAATCTTCCTGCAACATCGCAGAATCTTTTGGGATTTCCAGAATTTGCAAAGAGCAAAACTTGAGCCTTCCCTGGCTTTCTTGGTTTTCAAAAGCTGCATTTTTATTTTTTTTTTCTGACTTTCCCTTTCTCCCTCTCTTGGGTGTTTAACGTGTGTGAGCATGACCGGTTTCCCCGCAGAGATGCACAAATGAGTGGAAACTGTCGTGATTTCGTTTCCTAAGCTCTGCGACCCCCTCAGCACACGGTCCTCCGTGTGTACAGCCTGCCCTTGCGTGAAAAAGGGCAAGTTTCACACCCCGTCGAAACTGGCCGAAAAAGGAGAAGATGACTCATGGGTCCAAACCTTCACCAAGGAGAGTGACTGAACCAGAACCCAATGGCTGAGGAGCCACCGCAAGTGGCTTGGCTACCCGTGAACCAAACTTAGGGAGGGGCGATCACAAGAGGACGGAGGGAGACACCCATCGCCATAGGAAGACGTGGCCGCGACGTGACAGGGCACGAGCTTCTAAGGGCGTGAGATGATCTTGAATCGCCTTTTCACCTTCTGCTCCTCTCTCCACCCTCGCCCTTGGGGAACAGGTGCCCATTTGCAGCAATCCTGAGGTTTCGCCACTTCCCAGATGTGGTGAGGAAGTGGCGTGGTGCCCTGGGCCCTTGCGGAACTGCAGCATCCCGCCGTGGCTTTATGAGACCACAGCCGGCTGCCAGAGTCCAGCAGCCCCGGGGCCTGTAAATGTGGGACCTAAGAAAGCACAGACCTGGGGCTCTGTCACTGCCTCACCCTGGAGAGTCTGTTATGGCAGCAAATATCCAGGAAGGCTCGCCCCGTGACCTTCCTCCCAACTAAATAAAGCACTCAGGATTTTGCACTGGCATTTGGATGAACACACTGGCATCGAGGGGGACCACACAGGCTCTGAGGGGAGCGTTTGACCCGGCTTGTTTGTAAAGTGGACCAGCCAGTTGCAATTGTGCCTTACAAAGGTCGCCAGCTTGTGGGAGTAGGACTGACGTTGAAGTGGAAGTTCCAGGGGAACGTGCAGTTTTCCCCGATGGGTCTTTAGGCCCCATTCTGCTGCCTGCGTTTGCTGAAGTTCCTAAAGAAGAGAGGATGGGCCTGGAGGGGCTCAATCGGTTCCACCTACTGCACGCTGAGGCTCACCTCACCTCCCACCATCAGACCTCAACGTCGATTCACCACCAGCTGCACCTCACAGGATTGCCCGCAGCTCTGGTCTTTGTGGAATCATGTTTGTCACATCTTTAGTGATAATTAAACTGATATTTGCCGATGCATTATTTCAGTTAATTTGCATAACAGCAGTATGAGATGGAAGGACTGTTATCACCCCTATTTTACAGATGATGAGGCCCCCAGAGAGGTTAAGTAACTTGCCCAAGGTCACACAGCTAGCAAGGTGCAGAGCTGAGGTTTGAGCCCAGGCGGTCCTCACTGTTAACTAGCACCCCATGCCTTGGCACCTCCACAGGGTTGTATAATCAAGTTCTTGTCTTTTGCTGCTTCCAGGCTTAAGTCAAGACAGCCCTTCTCTCCTTCACTGTTTCTTCCCGCCTTCTTATTCAGTCCTGCTGTTTGTGCTTCTAAACAGCATTCCTCCTGCACACCACCTGCCAGAACTCATGGTGCTGTTTGGGTGAGGTTTCCGTGAGCAGGAGAAGGAAGGTCTCAGGGACCCCCTTTCCTTAGCTCCCTCCGCTGTGAATCCCCACGCAGAGCACCTGTGACCCTGCAGCTTGCCCCCTGGGGAGCCCAGGGCTGCAGTCTTTCAGCAGCACAGCCAGGGGCACCTCTGCTCACCCCATGGGCCAAATCCAGGGCGGCAAGGAGCCTTCCGGCCTCTCCAGGCAAGGACCCGCTCAGGCTACAAATGGGAACATCAGCTCTCTCTATGGCAGCCCCATCTCCCAACCCTGGAGTTAGTCCCAAAAAGCCGATTTCGCTGGTTATTTAGACGATCCGTCCTCCTTTGCTCTCCCCTACCTTCTTACTAGCCTGGCCACAGCTTGCTGAGAAAAACACTTGAGAGGCTTTTGCTCTCCACACCCACACACTTAAAATACCAGGCCCAGAGGTCATTTTGATGACGGAATCTGGTTAATAACACGCATGCTCTAAGTGCAGCTACCACTGCTGCAGGTGCTGGCTAAGAAGGGCTGCATCTCGGCAGGGGCAAGCCGGGTCGTGGTGGGGGCGTGGTGGGGCGTGGCGGGGGCGTGGCGGGGGCGTGGCCAGGGCGGAGAGAAGAGGACAGAGGGCATAGTTCCGAGGGTTCAGTGTGCCCACTGGGTGGCTGTCCCCAGGTGTCAAGTCTGGTGCCAGGTCTGCTCGGAAGAATACAAGGAAGCCGATGACAGAGTTCTCCTGAAGTGGAAAAATGTCACACACACCTATGAGCAAAATGACATCTCTTATTGCCTCTGTCTATGAGGTCATAAGCAGATGTCCTGGTGCTCAAGGCTGTAAACAATAGTCCGTTGTGCAGGACGCGAACCGGAATACCCCACCTTCGTGAGCCACAGTTACTGTGGCCCAAATGCCCCACCTAGTAGCTTTTACTGGACAGACACTTCTTGACTGCACGTAAAATGATGGGCATAAAATAGTAGAATTATAATTACAAGCAACGATTTCACAAATATTCACTTTGGTTGAATTTCCTTCCCGATTCAGTAGGCCAGTCTGTGGTTAACCAGGGTAAGCGCCAGGAGCCCAAATTCAGCTCAGTTAGAAACTGCTTTTGAACTATAACCCAGGCTTTCAATTAGCTGTTGAGTACAGTTTGGGTACATTAGTGTCACCAGGACTGTTTTCGCTTTTGGGGGCAATGGGAAGAGCATGGAAAAGGTACCACGAGTCTGGATTACTGGTGCTGGTACCACTGAGTTTGAAGGTAGAGATTTAGGACCTCATGACAATAACGTGAAGCACAAAGCTGGAAATCTGGGTTTTCCATGTATCCAAGCTGTGTGACTTTGGACAAACCACTCACCCTTTCTGAGCCTTAGCTTTGCTACCTGTTAACCAAGGACAATAAAATCTTTCTTGTTTATTTCATGAGCGTGTTGTGAGAACCAAATAAAATAGTATATGGGAAAGTGCTTGAAAACTTGTAAGTTTTACACAGACCTGAAAAGGCCAACATTAGGAAGACAGTGATTCTCTGTTGCCATTTAGGAAATCAAGAGTAGGATGGTTGTAAACTTATGGTTACCAAAGGGGAAAGGGACAGGGAGGGACAAATTAAGAGTTTGGGATTCACAGATACATACTACTATATATAAAATAGATAAACAACAAGGACCTACTGTATAGCACAGGGAACTATATTCAATATCCTGTAATAACCTATCATGGATAAGAATCTGAAAAAGAATATATATGAAAAAGTATATATATATGTAACTGATCACTTTTCTGTACACCTGAAACTAACACAACATTGTAAATCAACTATACTCTAATAAAAAGTTTTTAAAAATTAAGAAAACAAGAATAGGATGGTTGTAGGAGGGCCGCCACAGGAGTGGGACTGTTTTGGGGGTAAAACCCACAGGTACAGAGAGAGTAGTTGTCACTCGTAGTGCCAAGACTGGAACTCTATGACCTTTGGTGTCTGGACTGAGTTGAATAGCATTCCCTAAAAAGTCATGTCCGTGGGTGACCTCAGAATGTGACCTTATTTAGAAATAGGGGCTTTGCAGATGTAATCAAGTTAAGATAAAGTCATCCTAGAGTAGGGTAAGCCCTAAATCCAGTGACCGGTGTCCCTGTAAGGAGAGGGAGATTTGGAGACAGAGGACAGAGAGGGAGGGAGGCCACATGAGGAAGGAGGCTGAGAGTGAAGTGATGCTGCCACAAGCCAAAGAATGCCAGGGATTGCTGGGACCGCCAGAAGCCAGACAAGGCCGGGATGGATTCCTCCCCAGAGGGAGCACGGCCCTGTCGACACCGCAATTGCGTCAACACCTCAGCTTATGGTCTCCTAGCGCTGGACACCGGAACTAGGAGACAGTAAATTTCAGTTGTTTTAAGCCACCCAGTTTGTGGTAATTTGTTACAGCAGCCCTAGGACGGAAATATAGTGTTTTCATGGAATCTCTGAAATGCTGAAGTTGCAGGCAGCCGGGGAAACACCCCTGGCACAGGCACACGCCTACACACGGAGATGGGCACTGGGATTTCATCTAGAAGATAAAACCAGGGACTTCCCTGGCGGTCCCGTGGTTAAGACTTCGCCTTCCAATGCAGGGGGTGCAGGTTCCATCCCTGGTCAGGGAGCTAAGATCCCACATGCCTTGGGGCCAAAAAACCAAAACATAAAACAGAAGCACTATTGTAACAAATTCAGTAAAGACTTTAAAAATGGTCCACGTCAAAAAAAAAAAATCTTAAAAAGAAAAAAGAAGATAAAATCAGAGTTAAAGGTGACATTGTATGTATCCCAGGAACGCCTTCATTTTGCAAACCAGGAAGCTGAGATCTGGAGAGGTCAAATATTGGTACAGGAACCTAAATCTTCTAACTCTTTTGCAGGAAGAGCTGTGCCTCTCTCTCTCTCTCTCTCTCTCCTCCCCCATACACACACACACACACACACACATACACACACACACACCTTTGAATACCATGTGCCAGATGCTATTTTAATGATTTTACTCATATTAATTCATTTAACCTCTCCCCAAATTCGATAAGGTAGGAGAAGTTATATGTACCCATCTTCCATGTAAGGACACTGAGGCACAGGGAGGGCTAGTGACTTGTCAAAGGTCAGCTAGCCAGAATTCAAAACCAGAGGGCATTCTCTGAACTGCTTAGCAAAGAAGAAATGCTTTTAAGTAACTAATGTATTTATATATTAATACTTTTATTATAAATTATATATTTCAAAACAATTTTTAAAAATTATTAAAAGCATTGCATTCGGGCTTCCCTGGTGGCGCAGTGGTTGGGAGTCCGCCTGCCGATGCAGGGGACGCGGGGTCGCGCCCCGGTCCGGGAGGATCCCATATGCCGCGGAGCGGCTGGGCCCGTGAGCCATGGCCGCTGAGCCTGCGCGTCCGGAGCCTGTGCTCCGCAACGGGAGAGGCCCGCATACCGCAAAAAAAAAAAAAAAAAAAAAAAAAGCATTGCATTCGACCTATGCAATGAAGACATGCTTGCATGCTTGCATTTCTTAAGTATGTATAAAATGCTTAGATGGAAATCCATCTGCGTATTTACGCTAACAGTTGTCATTGAATCTCAATCTGTCAGCTACATATCCTTAAATCCATTTATTGAATATAAATTTTGTCTGGCCAACCCCATGAGTGCCTATAATAACATCTGGCCTTTCAAAACAATATTTAGAATCAACCAGCAAATAGTATTTTTAACACAGAGAGAATCATTCCAATTTAGCCTAGCCTCAAACTTAGGAATTCTATCTTTCCTAATCCTTGGAGGTACAAACAAGTTTAGAGGGCAAAGACAGAAATGGTTTCTTTTGCTCTGAGCTTATTAAAAGGGAGGACCTGGGGGGGGGCAAGGAGTGGACGGCTGCCAATCTGCTCCTATGTCCCTGGGGTCCTGACCTGAAAGAAAACACAACTGAATCTCTCTTGATCCTGTGTTATTCATGACTAAACAAAAGCCACGTGACTAAGGGAAGTGTCACATCTAGACAACGTAGATGTACATTCCAAAATTTAAGCAAAGCCAAACTCAAAGGAGTATTGGAAAAACCAGTAATGCGTGCTGAAGTCCTGCCACCTTTCCAGCGTGAGGGCTGGAAATCATAAATTAATTTTGAATTACCCAGCAGATATATTCAGGCCATTGCCTCATTCTTCGTTGCTCTCTTTTGTGTTCCAACAGGAAAGAGCTTCACTCTGACCATCACCGTCTTCACAAACCCACCACAAGTTGCCACCTACCACAGAGCCATCAAAATCACAGTGGACGGACCCCGAGAACCTCGAAGTAAGTGGGCCGCCCCCCGGGGCTGGCACCTTCCCTCCCAGCTGGTACGCTCAGGCACCAGAACCCTTGTGTTCCATCAGCATCACTCAGATGTGGCTAAAACTTCTGCCACAGGGAAATGTCAGACCCCTGCAGGGAGGGAGAATTTTCCTTTTGACACTCTCGCTCCTCAAAGTTGTCTCTGAGCGCTGGGCTCTTGTTTTGAAGCATCTTCTTGGAGGGCAAAAGGAAATCAGGCTGACTCAAGTGCATGTCAGAATCATTTCAGGACTGCATGGGCCTAAGGACCGAATACGTGGTAAAGTTCAAGGAAGATTGGCCAGGGGCAGAGGTGGTCAAAAGAGGCCAGAGGGTCAGAGTGGACCACAAGGGGCTGATCACCATCCATGCTGGCCTTTTATTCACTTGGAGGCTGGAGATGAAATCTATGAAAATGACCCTTTCCTTTCTGTGCCACAGATCAAAATCTTATTACAGGATTGTTTAAAATAGAGCATGGGAGGGGAGAAGAGTGCCTGAGAGAAAACCAGTAAATATAGAAAGAGGGTACAAAAAAAATAGTTCCTGTGAGGAAAGCTTTTTTATAAAAGGAGTGGGGTTGTTTAGTCTGCAGAAAAATGTCTTCACGGTGACTTAATGACTATCTTTGAGTAAACACACAGTAACACTTTTCCAGAACCACACCCTTCCCTGGGATGGAGGCTGGGTTCCAGTTCCAGATCTGTGGAGCTGACTGGAGCCCCCGCCCAGCATCTGCATGCCTCCTAACCATGTCATGCCCCCGGTGGAAAATTAATATTCTCTATTAATTTTTATAAAGGGTGGGGTTGAGGGTGTCAGAAACAGGGCTTCCTACCATGCCAGCAAGTTGAGATACAGGGATGACAGGTCGTAAAATGAAGTGGTTAAGAATTTGGGTTCTGGGGCAAACAAGTGGAG
Source organism: Tursiops truncatus (assembly GCF_011762595.2). NCBI lineage: Eukaryota > Metazoa > Chordata > Mammalia > Artiodactyla > Delphinidae > Tursiops > Tursiops truncatus. The sequence goes on along the minus strand of NC_047037.1, from coordinate 133,867,377 downwards.
TTCCGGTTGAGGCTCTTAAGCCTTCAGGAAGTTACGGAGCCTCTCTGAACCTCAGTTTCCTCATCTGTAATATGGGGATAATAATGGGAGCTTCTCTATCAATTTGAATGAGACAATGCTGTATATGCCCGGCACAGAGAATGAACTCAGGAAATGCCAGCGGAGCCTCCCTGCCTGCATCTCTGGCTGCTGCTCTGCACCCCCTACCCCAGGACCATTCCTCCAGAGGACCTGCCTGGTGCCTCTGGGGGCTCTAAGGTCGCCCCTGGGGCGTGGCTCTCTGCAGGTCATCCTGTGAGCACCGCAGCTCATGGCAGTCTTTCCTACAGTCCTGGCCACAGTCTCATGGCATCTTGATCACCCGCTAGAAACATCCTGGGTGCTGCCTCAACCTTCCCCATACCCCAGAGTGGGCAGAACCCAGCAGAGAACCACCACATCCACCAGGGACACCCCCCTGCCCCCCAGGACATGGTGTCCGTTCACCATCTCCTTCGTGCCATTTGCCTGCTCCATGACTCGCGTTATTTGTGACCTCATTTCCCCCTGGCAGATTTTTCTCTTTAAGCGCCTGGAGATGTTCTGGCCATATCCGGGCTCAGGAAACTCTGGGACTTGGTAGCATCCCCTGATTCCAATTTCTGTGTGAAAAGCAAACCACAGGCTCAGAAACACACAGTTCCAACCAAACCCAACTTGGGAGGTTTCCAAAGTAGGAATGGCAAATTGAAGACTCCTAGTGACCCTGCATTAAACATAACAGACACACCACACAGGTACCTTGGTGCTTGCAGAGGACCGAAGAGGAAGCAGGCTCAGATTACAGCAGGCATGGGGTTGGGGAGCCGGCAGTTGTGAGGTGTAAGGCAATTGACCTTGAGGGTAATTAAACTTCCAGAAAGGCTCACTTAGGAGGCTGTAGGTTCCCTATCTTTAAAAACAGAAGCAGGGAAGTGGGGAGGGGCAAGATAGAGGTAGGAGATTAAGAGGTACAAACTACTATGTATAAAATAAATAAGATACAAAGATATATGGTACCATAGGGATATAACCAATATTTTATAGTAACTATAAGTGGAATCTAACCTTTAAAAGTTGTGGATCACTATGTTACACACCTGAAACTTATATAATATTGTACATCAACTACACCTCAATAAAAACATTAAAAAAAATAAAAATAGGAGCAATAGCCACCTCTGGGGCAGTTCAAAGGTAGACCTGCCTGGAGGAGGAAGCTTAAACCAGGAGACCCCTCCATATGCCTTCCGCTGCCCCTCTTCTCTCAGGCATAATGAAGGGCAGTTTTTGCCCCACAGGCAGTATTTCCTGTAACATTCAAAGAACTAATGGTGGTTGAGCTTTGGAAAACAAATGATGGCCGCTTGGATTTTTAAGAACTGGCAGTCAGAAGGGAAAAACATGTGATTGTAATGGCCCGCCTGTATATACAGTTGACTTAAGAAAACAGTCATTATTGGGAAGGGCTCTTTGAGCAGGCAGAAGGGATTTGCTCCAAGAAGACACCCATTTTTACAGAGTCTTTCCTGCCAAATGGAGTTTGGGGTCTAGGGAAAATTTAACTTAAAAACCAAATTAAGTTAAATGAATACATATGCGTATGCTATAAAGAGGTGTGAGAGGCCTAGGTGGATAGTCTCCATTTCACAAGGGACTTCTACACAAAAGTCAGATGCACACAGTCTCCCAGGGTGACTTAGGTAATGCTCACTTTTCTATTCACTCTCTGAAGCAAGGCAGGCCTAAAGGCATGCTGTTTTCTTACGGTTACTTGAATGTCTTGATTCAAGGTGGGAACTACTTCTTTTGATGAAACTCTGCTCACAGCCAGTTTTGTTCTGTGTTTTTAAGAGAAAGTTAACAGAATTTTCCCCTGGCTTTACTGAGATATCATTGACTTATAACACTGTATAAGTTTAAGGTTTACAACATGATTATTTGATATATGCATATATTGCGAAATGATTACCTCAGTAAGATTAGTTAACACATCCATCACATCGTATGGTGACAGTTTGTTTGTGTGTGTTGAGAACTTTTAAGATCTACCTTCTTGGCAGTTTTGTTGTTAACACATTATTGACCGGGGGATTTTTGCAGAAACTAACTCCTGTGGCCATAATACACGTCTCTGGTCAAAAATGTGTTGACTAGAGTCCATGCTGAACATTAGGTCCCCAGAACTTTTTCATCTTATAACTGGAAGTTTGTACCCTTTGACCCATTTCCCCACCCCCAACCCCTGGCAACCACCAATCTCCTCTCTGTTTCTGTGAGTTTGTTTTGTTTTAGATTCCACATGTAAGTGAGATCATACGGTATTTATCTTTCTCTGCTTGGCTTATTTCCACTTAACATAATGCCCTCAAGGGCCATCCATGTTGTTGCAAATGGTAAATGTCAGGATTTCTTTTTTATGCCTGAATGATATTCCTGTATGTGTGCGTGTGTGCATGTGCACGTGTGTGTGTGTGTCACGTTTTCTTTATTCATTGTCTGTTGATAGATACTTTGGTTGTTACTATGTCTTTACTATTGTGACTTATTCTTTCTAATGCAATTTTAAGAGAGCTCATTGCACAGAAATTCGTACGCCCAGGCGGTGTCAAATCTATGGGTTAATAACACCTCCCAAGTCCCTTCTATCATTATTATGGTGCTATGAATTCTGGGTGATTCTGGCAAAATGGTCCCAGCATCACCAAGGTGAATAGTTTTGAAAAGTTCTTTTGTTTCATGAAATCAATGACTTTGAGAGCTAAAAGGGACCTGAAAGAGGCTTCAGGGCTAACGGCCTCCTCGATAAGGGAAAGCAGGCCCAGAGAAATGACATGATCTGCTTAGGTTGGGAGAAATAGTTGGTGATGAAGCCAGGATTAGAAATGAGGAGCTCCTGATGCCTCATCCTGTGCTCGTATCCATCCGTCTGTCTGTCCGTTCATGCATTCACCTCCCCGTCCATACCACACCGTCTACACCTCATCTATTCTAGGCTCTCTGACCCAACCTCGGTATCCTCATTTTCTAAACGAGGTGTCGGCTTATAGGACTTCTCACATGTGTCCCGGCTCTAAGATTGTCTAGAAAGGGCAATTGTTGGCGCTGGATTGCAGGCACGGCGCCTTCAACGTAAACCATTTGTGCAAAACCAGAAGGAAAGCTTATCTCATTCAACCTGCCAGTCAGGTCAATAAGAACAGGACAAAGAATTAAGAAACATGCCACAGCTAGTCTGCTGGCTGGGCCGATGGGATAACTTGATGTTTCCCAGCCATCTTCCTGGTTTTCAGTGGTGAAGTTGTAGCAAAAAGAGTCTTCCAAAGAGAATTGAAAATATTTTTCATTTCGGATGGTTACTTGCCCTTTGACAGTAGCTGACCTGCCTCTTAGTGAGTCAAGACTTGTTTTTCCCACATTCCACAGGATTATTTTTACATCTCAGATTAATAGAGAAATTATTAATTGTTGAAAAATTAAATTTATTACGGAGAAAGAACACCATCAGAAGCTATCTCCTGCTGGGATACTTCTTGCAAGCAGCAATGTGGGGTCTGTTTTCAGTTTGTAGGTAGAACATTTAGAAGCTTGTCAACCTATTAAAAGATAGTCTTCTCTTTAAGCATGAAAGATAGAGTGAAAGGAGTTTTCAAGAAAAGGATATTTGAGATTGTTTTTATGTTTTTGTTTTCTGTTTTTTTTTTACTATTTCAGGGGATCTAATGGAAAACTCTAGCTCTCAACCCATGTGCCTGTAATTTAGCCCATGTGTCTGTAATATGACAATACTGAGATACCGAAGCATATTCTCTGTAGATATTTCCCTAAATCATTTGAATGCGTGAATTAATTCAGTGCTATAGAGGAAGATATTTGGCTGATGAGGGGTTGAAGAGTAGTTGGGACCCCAATGACTGACCCAGTGATGGGGGGCCGGGGAGTGGGGGAGATGTCCCAGTAGCGTGGATCGTGGATTGGACATTCTGATGGCACAAGCCATCATCTGGCTGGCCAGGTGTCCGTTACATCTGGAACACTGAGTAACTAATTAAAAATTGAAAAGGTTCTTAAAACAAATATTGGCCATTTCTGGGACAACTTCTGCCCTCAGGTTAAGGGAGCCCTTCACGGTAACTGTTGTGTCTGAGCCCTTGAGATGCAGAATAACGGATAGCCAGGTGGAGCCGTTACTTTAAAACTTCGGAATATGCTACTTTCTGGGACATTAGCCTTTTTGCCAACTAACTATAATACTATTTTTATGGGGAGTTACAGTTAAAATAGGTCGATTTAAAATACGCTTAATTCCCCATCACTCAATTGCTTTGTTAAGGACTTTGTTGAGAGTACATCACACAACTATAACTTTCTTCTATGATATTGAATGTAAATTGCAAACCTATAATATACATAGAGAGAGAAGAAACAGGATCTTTGTTTATGACAGTCATGTTTCAAGTGAAAAAGAGGAATGCATGACAGGCACCCATAAACTTATGGTGCTAATGGACCTAAAAACGTTTGAAATCAAGTTTGTCCAGCAAAGTGTGGGATGAGCAGAAATGTTTATGGATTTGCTCTGGTGATTGACTGACATACAGTTCTCTTTTAAAATGTTATTTTCTCTTAATAATAAAAATACCTAAAAATAATAATAATACCTAACACTCAGACAGCGCTAATTGTTTGCCCAACACTGTTCAAAGTGCTGCGCATACCTTCATTGACATAATTTTTGCAAGATCAGGTAAGGAAATTGACACAAAGAGAAATCCATTCCCTTGCCCAGGGTCACACAGTTAGTCAGCCAGAACTGAAACGAAGCAGTCCAGACACCGCAGGCCACAGACGCCAAAGTCTGTTTTAAGAACTACACCAACTGCTACTTGAGCTTTACTGTGTTGAAATTTCTGTGCAGAAATTGTATTTTTAGGAGAGTTTATCAGTAAAATTCTGGTTCAAATACAGTTTTCTTGGAGAAAGCAGAGCCTCATAGCCTCGGCAGTCGTCATTTTTGTACCGATGGGATGGAATCAGTGTTTTCCCTGGGGCGGTGCTGCAGTGAAATGTACAGCCATGCTGTCACATGTGCCAACTTCTGGTTCCACATCTTTCACCAGGGTCTGCTTGGGGACCTGGCATCAGTGGGGGCCTGAAGCAGGGATGCTGCCCAACATAAACCTCTCCCTCCAGTGCGGGCAGGCAGGAAAGATGAGTCATGTGACAAAGATGACCCCCAGGTGAACCGTCCGAGTCCGTTTCCCCCTTCGGCAAAGAACTTCCTAGAGGGCCCACGTACACAGTTGTGGAGCCTGTTAGGAGGATGCAAGTTCGTGTCATTCTTTGCTCCTGACTTGTTAGTGGAATGCCAGGAGGTTTTCTGGATCTGTAACCTCAGGATCGTAATTATCAATCCCCGATTACTTGGTTCGCTGGGAATTGCTTCGAGCATGTCCTCTAAGTAATGAACGATGATCTACGTAATCCCCCTTTCCTTGGATCCTTCCAATGTCGGATTTGGATTTTCATTCTTTCTAGATGAAATTGCGATCCCCGAAAGAAAAGGAAATAATTCCTTCTTCCCTCTCACCCAAATATAAAGTAGGAGACAGAGGGTCAAAGAGGTAGAACGTTCTACTTATATTCCTCCTCCCACTGTGAAAGGCAATTCATTGCTAACGTAGACATTCTGGGGTGACTTCCGCTGGTGCTATAATCCCCACTGTGCTGAACTCCCCAACTATCTGATGCCTTGGCAAAAGCAGTTTTTAAAGTGCTGATTATCCTGCCTAAATATTTCCAAGGAAGTTTAGAATGTCTTTCTGGTTTTTATGCTTAGTAACATCAAACTAGAATTTTATATCACAGAAGAATTTTATATACATAAAGACTTCCATGACCCTTGAGCTTTTAGTGGACTTCATAGAGCTTTTAGTGCACTTACCCAGGCTGAGGTCTGAAAGGGTCCCTTGGATGAGGGGTGTGTAAAAGGACCCTGGAGGGAGTAGGGTTCTGCCTCTGGAAGCAGTGATAACCCCCCTCAGTAGCTCGCCCGAGACCTGGGCAGACCTGTGACCTCTTGGTAACTAGCTCTGTCTTATACAGAAGTCACCAAGATGTTTAGGTGGCATTTGTATTGCTACAGAAAGGAAGGAAATAGTTCCTTCCAGGTACCAGTGAGAACCCAATGAAATGATCTAGGTACCTTCTCAGTCTAACGCAGCGGGCATGGGGGAGAGAAGAAACATGGAATGAACCTTAAACCATGACGTTGAATATCTCCTTCCATCCAGACCATTGCAAACCCATATCAATATTTTAAATGCCACACCAGTGAAGTCAAGATCTAAGCTAACATATCACAGTCCTTGTTAGAATTTAGTATACGAAGTGCTAAAAGAAAAAAAAATCTTGTCTGCATTTAGGCTTCCATCTCTTAATCTTAGAACACGTATAAGGCTTCCCTGGTGGCGCAGTGGTTAAGAATCTGCCTGCCAATGCAGGGGACATGGGTTTGAGCCCTGGTCCAGGAAGATCCCACATGCCGCGGAGCAAGTGAGCCCATGTGCCACAACTACTGAGCCTGCGCTCTAGAGCCCACGAGCCACAATTACTGAGCCCGCATGCCACAACTACTGAAGCCCACGGGCCTAGAGCCCATTCTCCGCAACAAGAGAAGCCACCGCAATGAGAAGCCCGCGCACCGCAACAAACAGTAGCCCCCACTCACTGTTACTAGAGAAAACCACGCACGGCAGCGAAGACCCAACACAGCCAAAGATAAATAAATTTATTTTTTTAAAAAATGTATAAAGTTTTCTAGATCCTGAACTGGGGGGACCTGGGTTTCAGACTGGCGCCACCAGGCCAGTGGGTGTGAACTCAGGCAGTTCTTAAGTACTTTGTCCTCACTTCCCTCTTCTGTCCAACCAGGCAATGGGACGAGATAATATCTAAATTAGTCTGCACTGAAGGAGTAACAAAGTATCATCAGAAAAACAGAAGCCACGGGCTGCCCCACAAACAGTGCCCCTCAGAGGCTGACCCCCGTGGGCCGCCGTCCACAGGGGTGTATCCTTCATACGTCAGACATATCCATATACACTCAGCTCCTACGTTAGATATTTTTTTGCTCTACGTTTTTGAACGGCTGTTATCATTTGGTGTTGAAATTATCTGGCTATGAGTAACTCATTCAATTTCCTGCAGCCCTGATCTCGCTGCCGTCAACACAGTGATTGCCATCGGGTTGAGATCCCCGTTTTGGCATTTGCTTACTGTGTGGGTGACCATACCTGGGGTGCATGCTAGCCTGGCTGAGCCTTCGCAGAACAAGGACAGGGGCTGTACGCGCGTCCCAGGGCAGGGAGCCTGAACGCGCCTCCCAGGGCAGGGAGCCTGCACGCGACAGTCTTGGTAGAACATCTTGAACCAATGTCTGGCACACAGTCAGTGTTCAGGAGATGGAACACTTATTTACCTTGAGTCTTAGAATCCTTTGGAAATGAGAAAACGCTAAAAAAAAAACAGTTGTGATTCCTAAGTTTAAAAATTCATGAAGTTGCCATAATGTTTCATTTTTTTAGACACAATTAAACATTTATAAATTTTGATTTTTTTTTTTTCAGTTTTCCTTTTGTATTTAGACAAGGTAAAATTTCTTTTCTGGCATTTTTATGGACCCTTGAAACACTCCGGGCACCGTTCCTAAGTCCCTCATGGGCAAATGGCTTTGCCCCCAAAGGTTGAACTTTGTTTTCACAAACTCAGGGGGAAAAATCCTGCCTGAGTAACATCGAAAGTATTTGAGGTCTAACGTCTGGGTCCTTTCAGATACATGCATGACACAGCTTGGGAGAGGCTCTTCCACACTGATCTAGAAAACTGACATGAAATGTGCCAGAGTCTCTTGGTGTCTGAATTCTCGCGTCAGATGCATGCAACTCACCTCAGGGGCGGTGGTGCCTGGACCCGTTAGCCGCAGCCCAGCTTTGCGGGCATAGGAAACACTCGGCCACTCTGAGTTTCCTAAACCAATGTGTCTTTCTAGATTCGCCTTGGGATTTTTGGAATTTTCTTTTTTGGTATGTGTTTGCTAGGCCTTTTCTTCTCTTTCCCCAAAGACACTCAGTAGCACATTTCAATGACAGCGCTTCCACCTTTCACCATCGGAAACCCTTCTGGGCATGCGCAGTGCCTCGTTTGTGGCCTGCGCACCTTGTGACCTGATGGAGTGGCCTCTGACCTGGGATGGTTGGGGAACAGCTCCGCTGAGGTCCGTGCTGCCATCTAGTTGCACTTTGGGAAGCACCTAAGCGTGTTGGAACCCTGGGCGCTGCGCAGCCAGATGGGCCCCATCTCTGTGTGCGAAACTCTCCTGGCGGGGGGTGGACCCACGGTTTGCAGACGGATTGCTGTTGGCACAGCGCATTATAATGCGTCTGCTTGTCGGCTTTGGGATGGACTTAGAATATTTTTTATACTCTAACCACGTTCTAGTTTTTATTTTTCAAAAAAAACTCTACTTGAGTTTTTGCAAAGGCTTGTATTTTTTTCCTGTAAGGCATGTAGCTAAGAAAGGCATTAGTAAGAATTGGATCCAGTAGGTCTGATAGAACTCCACCACGACCAAAAAGAAAAAAAAAAATGCAGGTTAAGTTTAAGTAAGTTAAGTAAAACTACCCCCTTGCCCTAGATCTGTGTTTAAGTTCATTTGAGCTAGCTTGCAATTTCTGTGTTCTCCCATTTCTTCCATGTTCTTTTCCTTTATAAACAATTTGTTTTAGAGGTTTGCTTTTTTGCTATGAAAAGCTGACGATAAAGAAGGGGTAAATTAGGTATAATCTATTACTGAACATTACAGCTATATTATCAGACACACCACAAACACTGACAGTGGATGTGAAATGCCTTTTTCATATTCTGAGTTACACGTGGTATATTTGCAGTGAGTTCTTTCTGCAAGTAAGTTATGCATCGTCACTGGGAAAATTCCCAATAGCCAAGAGAAATATTCTGGCTGTACATTTGTAGATGAAAGCCAAGGTGAAAGACACTTCCGTACCCAAAGCAAAGTTCTTTTCTGTTTGCCTTTTTTTAAGGAACACAGTTGAATTCATCTGCCAACTCCCTAGACCCCTATAAAGTAAGTTAGCGGCAATACATTACTTTGGTACCTCCATGATTTACATATACTCAGAGTTCATTAAAGCAAGTATTGACTAAAACTCAGCCTGTTACTGAATCTTTCAGGGTACTTTCATACACTGAAATGTTGAGCATTTGAGATCCCATCTGTTCGTTTTTGTTTTTGTTTTTGTTCACCATGGCTTAGAAGTCAGCCTTCTGGTCATTTGAGATAAAAAGTAAATATTTGAAATAACTAAGCTCTTAAGAACTATATACATTTATGGCCCTCTTTGAATTTGTTCCTCGTATCACCTTGTTTTTCCCTACCTCTGAAGTAGATGTATGATATTTCCAGTTCACTCACGTTAAAGAGCTAAGGAGAAACGTCCACAGTCACATCTTTTTGTTCATTTCTGGCGTTGCTAACAGGGCATAGCCCCAAGTTTCAGAAATGAAGCAGAGAGTTCTGAGCTTGAGGGAGTGAAAGAGGAGTTTGGAGCTGGACCAACCTGGCCTCACGTCTGAGCCCTGCTACTTACTAACTGTGTAATTTCCCCATCTGTAGAATGGGCTTGGGACACCCACCTTGCTGGGGGATGTGAGGATTAAATGAGACAGCCTGAGGGGCAGGCTGGAGTGGTGGTTAGAAGCCCAGCTAGAGAGCTGACTGCCTGATTCAAGGTCACGTCTCCACTGTGATCAGATTAGCTTCCCCAAGCTCAGTCTCCTCGGGTGTCACACCAGGAAGATGTCCCCATCTTGGGGGATTCTTGTGCTAACTGAATTAAGTAACACATGTGATGATACACAGTGTCTGGCACAGAGGTACCTCTTAAGTATTAGCTGTTATTATTAAAGCACATGCCCTGGACACAGGTGGGCCCCCTTCCCACATCCCATAGTCCTCACTGCAGAAGCAATTGGAATGCTGCCCAAGTGGGAGGCCACATACTTGCCATTGCCAAGTTATTTTTTTCTTAAACTTTTTATTTTATGCTGGAGGATAGCCGATGAACAATGTTGTGATGTTCCAGGTGCACAGCAAAGCGACTCAGCCATACATATACATGTAGCCATTCTCCCCCAGACTCCCGTCCCATCCGGGCTGCTGCATAACATTGAGCAGACTTCCCTGTACTGTACAGTAGGTCCTTGCTGGTGATCCATTTTAAATATAGCAGTGTGTACACGTTGATCCCATACTCCCTAATTTTTTTTTTTTTTAATCATTGCAGATGGAACTCTCAGGATACAATACAGGGAGGGCTTTTTTCTCGTTTTCCTTCCCCGCTACCTATGATTAACCCCAAATACTGAATTCCGGAGCCAACTTCACCAATATTCTCCTCACTGAAGCAAAACTAAGTTCACCATATGGCCCTGCTTCTTTGTCTCTTTTCCCAAGCAAAGATTTTATCAGAAGGTAGTTGTTTCTTAACTGAACACGCTGCTGTGTGATCTGCTAGGATTCTTAGCATCTAGAAGCTTCCACTGAGTCATCTATAAGGTGGGGATAATTATATGAGCTCTAATGCATAGGATTGCTTTGGATGAATTGAGATAATAGATATCAAGGTGCTTTGTAAACAGTCTATCAAATAATAGAAATATAGAGATATGGAATTAGATGAACAGAAAAACAATCAGGAAATTTTACTCTTGATATGTATATTATATTGTACAAAAATCTCAGGGATCTTAAATAAAATAATTATTGGTTTCTTGAAGGTACATCTCATCTCATACTTTCTTCCGGGATTGATGAGAAGAAAACTATAGAGAAAAATAGAGACATTTTAATCAGCCCCACTGTGAATCCATACTTTCAGAAAGTTTACTTTTTGCCATTAAAATATCTTAATATTTTCTTTCCTACCGTTATACACCCTTTAGGCATTTTGGAAACAAACAGACAAAAGGCAACCTTGACAGTTAAGAGAACTGAGTTGTATTTTAAGATCTATTTCTTTTCCAAAACCAAATACAGTTTTTCCTCTCCAGCTGTATTATTTCATTTTCTTTCCATGAAAGGCTTAGGGAGAATTGCAAAGATTGCAGGGCAGCTTGCTGAGTCCTTCTTTCTTTCTTTTTTTTTCCACCCGTGGCTTTTTATATATGCTGCTCGCCTGAGATTTCTGGATTAGATTGCAAGGAGGTGAAATATTACACCCTTGAGCCTTCGTGCCAGTTTCCCAGGAGGAGTCAAAACCTGCAGCTGCTCCAAGGTGGGAAACTTGCAAGGCTCCGGAGGCCGGCTTTCCGTCCTGTTCATTCGCGGACGTGCTGCTCAGAGCAGGTTGGGAGGAGAAACTCGTTCTATTCCTTGGGTGATTCAGCCAGTCTCGAAATAAATAAGTAGCCAAGTGCAGGGAGAAAGAACTGGAAACTGCTGAAATTTGAGTCTCGAGTGCTGAGCTGTTCTCGGAGCCACTCTGTTGAGCTGTAAGAGGAATCCTGAGCCCTGGGCGAGGGAGAGGCAGCCGCATGGAAAGACTGCTGGGAGCCCTAGATCCTGGCCCCGGCTGGTTCTGCAAAGCTCAGCAGCCTCCGTTTCCTCCTCTGCAGAACAAGAGAGAGAGAGGATTTGATGGTTTTAAGATCCTTATCAGCTTCTAAAAGTAAGATTCGATGTCTGTAGGAGTGACTGCATCACCTCCACCACCACCCCACCCCCGCCAAGTGCATCACCCAACCTGGAGGAGAGCCCCGGCTTTGCAGCCAGCCCATCCACCTGGGGAACCAGATCTAGGGCTAAGAGGATGGGCAAGGGCCAGGTGGAGGGAGGGGGGAAGGCACAGTTACTCACACCCCAAACAGGGGAAAGAAATGGATAAAGGTCCACCCAGAGTGACATGCCATAAGGAGAGCCAATTATCCTAACTAGATTTCCCATGACTTTGGCATCATTTGAAAGAAAGAGGGAAGGAAGGGAGGGAGGAAAGGAAGGAAGGAAGGAAGGGAAAGAAAGGACGGGGGGAAAAAGTCATCCTTATACCCACAAAGTGCTCAGTTGTGCAAGCTACAGAGCCCCAACCCGGCCAAATTCCGGAAGCTGGCCAGCCGGAGACCTCAGTGTTATTCCTCAGCCAACTTAAGAAAGATGGGTTGAGTCCTGTTGACCTCATTGCTGGATGTTTCTGAGTGAGGCTGCCTCTCCCCTTTGCCTCCTCGCAGGCTATGAGCAGTTCTTCACTACCTGCCTCACTTACCTATCTTCACAATCTAGCCGCAAACAGCTTGGGTTGACCACACCACTTCCCTATTGAAAGTTAATACTGTTTGACTCATTCTGTGTTACTAACCTGAAGCCAAAGAAAACAAGCCAGAGAATAACCGGCTTGTACGGAGCTTGGAAAGCTCTCAGAGGCCCTGCTTTCAAAATCCTATACAGTAGCTTTCCTATATCTTTGGGTCACAGCTGCAAAGAAGATGAAGGAAGCAGAAGTGGTTTAAAAAAAAAAATAAAAGTGGGGGTGGGGTGGGGAAGAGACAGGGAAGGGAGTGGGGGTGGCCCTCGGGCTGGGAAAAGACAAAGCATGACGACCTGCAGTCTACGAGGGCGCCCTCACCCAGTGAGGTATACTTTCACATAGCAGAGTGTTCGTACAGAAGAGGGACTGTTGACGGTGTGAAAAGGAAAGTTCAAAACACTGGTCCTGTTGCATTCATAGCAGAGCAGGGAGGCTGGGCCTACCGTGCCAGCCTTCTGGAGGCAGAGTCCCAAGGTAAAGACAGAAGGAGGAAGGCCTGTTGCTTTCCAATCTGGAAAGGATTGGGATGGCAGAATGGTGCCAGTGTTTTGGAGGGAAGTTCTGACAGCCTTTTTGTCCTTCACTCCAGACTCAGATGCGCTCATCAGGGTGAATAGGGGGCACTTGTGTCTTGGAATAAATGGAACTTTCCCTCCCAACGTTACGTGGCAAGCGTTGGGACCAACATTTTCATCACCGTGCTGTGACTCTTAGGGAGTCCCAGACAAAGAGCCACTGCCCGTTCAAGTAACTGAGGGGGGAGGACCCCTGCCCCACAAACACTCCTACTCAGCTGTGGACAGTGGATAAAAGTTAGCCTGAGTGAGGCTATCATCCCTAAAACAATCTGCCCGCTTCTTCTCTGGATGGTGTGAGGTAGGGATAATGGCCTGTTAAAAACAACCACTAGTCACTCTTGGCTTTCTTACTAGCAAGTGCTCAAGAGCTGTGAGCGGCCAGAGGGCCACTGTCCTTTTGTACCAGCCGAAGCCTGCTTAGCCATCTATTAAAGGACTTGGGTTAGGACTTCGGCTGGCCCCTTGGTCTCCTGCTGCCATGAGGCCAGCCCAGAATTCAGTGGGCATTTGTGCCATGAGAGGAGATGGGAATCAGATACTGCTCCCCCAGGGACCAACAGGAGGGCTTTTAGGAATGGGAGGGAACTTTCCTTACCCTTTGTTAAAAACAAAGAGAAATGGACCATCCTGCCCACTGCTAGATGTGCATCCCAGAGTAAGCCTAGCTCAGGAAGGGGGTGTTCATTCACTTACGCATTCATTCGTCACTCGTTCATTCACCCAGCATTGATTGGGGCACCACCCAACCTCCAGAGGGCCCTCGGTTTACCGCAGCCCTCTCTGAACAGGCTCGGGGCCCCTGGCTTTTATGCGTGGTGTGTGCGGGTACAGGAGGGGAGTGGAGACCCGCAGGGGTGTCAGAACGCCTGGTGGGGAGACCAGGAACGCCCAGGCAGCCTGATGCAGGAGGCGCAGCCTGTGGACTCTTCCCCCAGGCCTCGCCTGTCCTCCCAGAGCTAGCACTGCTGCAGACCTGGACTCCAAAGCCAGGTCAAAGCCTCGGGGAGTACTTCCTCTCAACTTGACCCCTGCCTCACCACCAGAACGTACCCTTCCGAAGTCACCTCCCATTCACAGAGCCTGTCCTTGGGGAGCAGGGGCCATTCGGATAAATGGATCACATGACCAACAGTTGCCACTCTGGGGTTACTTTCTGTTACCCTCTACCGGGGTTTTCTTGAGACAGTCTCTCCCCCGAGGACGGGCTGACAGTCCTTGGAATCACAAGCTTGTAGAGGAGAATGAATCCGGAACTTGTGAGCTGTCTGCACCCTTCCACGGAGATTGCCTCCGCCGCTCCCCAGAGGGCTGCCTCTGGTCAGGAGCAAAAGAAACCAGGAGGGTTCTCTGCTCTAAGCTACCATGACCTCCTTAGTCACCAGACAGAAACAGGAGGTAACCCGTGGCGACCGATGACCACAGATCCTGACTCCTCTGCTTTTAGGGAGGCCCAGGTCTCCAAGAGCTCATGCATATGAGCTAAAAACTCCACTGCCTGTTACTGTGAGCCTGGAACTTCAGGAAATTCAGTTTTGTTTCTGTTTTTGTCCCATGAATTTTGAGGGCAAGGTTCAGGGAGGGATGGAGGGGGCGGGCCCTGTGTTGGCCTAAAGTCTGGGTTAATTGTCGTTCTTGCTCTAGCCCCAGCCCGCCGCTTTGCTCTCCACGTTAGCTTTCTACACCTTTCCTTTCGTGCTTTGCTCTAGCAGTTATGTCTTAGCCCATGTCTAGAGGGACATGGGACGCTTAGCCCATGTCTAGAGGGACGTGCGCGCGCACGCGCATGTGTGTGTGTGTGTGTGTGTGTGTATGGGGATACTCTCTCCCAGAAACACAAGGAAGCTGTAGCAGTGCCTTGCTTATACGAGGGTGCTACACTCAGCTCTGCACGAAAGGCCTTTTATCCATTCTTTTTTTATTTTAAGTTCTTGCTGATACGTTTATTATTATAATCACTACTTTTAATTTTGAAACTGTAAACAGTAAATTAACCCACAAGATCATATGGGTTCTATGAAAAATACGTTGCAATTTATTGTAAATATAGCATCACTATAAATACTAACACTATTGTATCCATTCTTTTTTATCTTTTTGTGTAATGAAGGGGAAAAAAATAGAGAAGACAAGTTTTATGGACGGTTTAACGTCTCATGAGTCAATTCTCCGTGAAACTCTCTATGTTCAGTTATGATATTTTTCCTCCCCAAGTAGTTTTCCTGAGCCCTCTACAGTTCCATTTCAGCTGAAAACTTTAGTTCACATTTCCTTTGCCCCAAATAAGTTCTACTTTCCTACAATCTAATGGAGGACAATTGGTTGGCACCAGTGTTCAGCCAGTCGGTCGGTCATTCAGTGAACATTTAGTGAGCCTACGGTGTGCCGGGTACTCTCCTATGCACTGGGGATACAGCTGTGGAGAAAAGAGACAACATCCCACCTTCACGGAGCTTGCAGCCCAGTGGGCCTAGACAGACTGTAAGTAACATTAATAAATGGTATGGAGAAAACCCAAGGTAAAGGGTCAGGGGTTGGCCAGGTTGGAGAGGGTTTGCAACTTAAACTAGGGTGTTCAGGAATTTCTCAGGGAGAAGATGAAATTTAAGCGAAGACTGGAAAAAAATAGGAGAGATCTGGTCCACAGGTATCTGGAGAATAAGTGTTCTGGGCCGAGGAAACAGCAAGTGCAAAGGCCCTGAGGCAGGCCTATGGGAGCAGTAGCAAGATGGCCAGTGTGACTGGAGCAAAGTGGGGAATTCAAACTGTCTGCCTTCTAGTCTAGAAAGCACGCTTAGCAAAACGCCAGCCTGACCCCTAAAACATGCGCTTCATGCCATGTGAGGGGGCAGTGCAGGACCACGGTTTGGGAAGACCCAGGATAGGGAAGCCCCGTGCACAGGTAGACTCAGGGGTCACTCACTTACCTGTTGCCACCTGCAAGAGAACCAGAGCTCTTCTCAGCCAAAGGCATCGCCATCCCTGCTGGTGATTCTTCTGGGCTAAGGCATCGCGTCTGCAGAATCCCTCAGTCAGTAGAAATGTATGGCCTAGGAAGTGGTGGCGTCCTAGTGGATTTGCCCCATTGGCTTGGTGTGGTTTAGAAGGAGCATGAGTGAGAGGAACAGAAGCCCTGCACAGGGCGCATGGGTGAGGGCGGGTGGACAATTGCACAGGTAGGTTGATAAGCCTTAATCTCAGCCTTACCTTCCTCTGGCCGCTGATGGGAAGGGGTGGGCAGGGAACCAAAGAGTATCATTATTTGCTAACCAATAAGACATGCAGGAAAATGAGACCCTGGATTAAGATTCAGCAGAGTGGTTTTCTTCCCAGCTGCAGCCCCTGACAACCTGCTAGCAGGCTTGAAGCTGAGTTTAATGGCCCACTCCCTCTGGATGCGGCCTTTGGGCCATTGTGGGGAAGGGGCAAAAACAGAATGGGATGCTCAGTGGGTACCAGGAAAGGCTCAGTGGAGGCTTGAGGGGAGAGAGGGAAGGATCTGGGAAAACTGATGTCCAAGGTCACTAGTAACTGTTCAAAGGGCCACGGATGAAAGAGCAGGGGGCAGAGGGAGAGTGAATTCTCAGGATACCTTGTACAAAGCTGCCAGCCACCAGCACACCCAAGGGTCGGGCAGGCCAGGGAGAATCCCGGGTTCAAGACAGAGCTCTGAAGACCAGTCTCATGGCTCCCAAAGGTCAGGTATTTGCCTTAAAAAAAGAAAGAGAACTCTGAAAGTCCTAATGTCACATGAAGTTGTTCAAGAAAGCCCCCGCTTAGAGTCGTCTGACAGGAACCAGTTGAGTCGAATCGCTGCAGATGTAATTGCCGCGAATGCTTTTAGAGGCCTTCACAGTAATCCGTCTTAGTCCTTTAATTCCAGGCTTGCAGATAAGGAGGCTGAAGAGACTTGCTCTTGTCCGCAGGAAAGTTGGGTGGAAAAGCAGATTTACGATGGAGAGTTATTAACATCCAGACTGGCAGCCCCATTTCCCTGGTGCCATGCTGTATCTCTCAGGGAGAGAAGGATTACAGCATCCGCATTAGCACCCCCAGCCTTGCGGGGGCTCAGAGGTCTCAGCCGCTGCATTTCTGGAATGGACTCATAGCGTCCAAGTAACCCTTTTCTGCTGTTCCCCAAAGTCTTTCCTTAGACGGCAGGGCGGAAGTTGCTTCCTGCCTGAGAATGCTGGCTTCCCCTTGCAGACCCACCTGATTATTGCAACAGCGACTCAGGGAGTCATCTCAGGGATGGTGGGAGAGAGACGGTCACAACCCACCTCTCTGCGGGCAGAGTTTTGGCATTTTCAGCCACTCTGTACAGCACACTGAAGAATTTAAAAACTTTTTTTAAAGGCCACAAAATAGTTATCACCAAAACAAGGCCATCACTCAGCGTCCATGGGCACTTAGTCTAAACACAGTTCTGGTATATTTGGTGTTTTAATTTCCAAGCCCGGCAGATGAGAAGCATGTTGGAAGTATGTGCACCACAGGGACAAATCGCTGGCACTCACACCCATGCTCCCAGGGTGGTGCCTGGACCAGCAGCCTCAGCATCACCGGGACCTTATTCTGAACTCACTGGCCCCATCCCAGCCCTGCCAGGATGTCCGGGTGATTCGGATGCCCTTGCAGACGTGTGAGACCCAGCTCTCTGCCAGGGGTCACCCCACGACTCTGGCTCTCTTCTGTTCTAAGGACGAGCCGGGAACAGAAGTGGGACTGTAAAGGCAGGGTGTGCAAATCATGCAAGTGCCCGGGGTCCCTGTGATGGACAACCATGGGACATTGTGCGCCTTTCCTCTCTGTTACGTGGGAGTCGTGGAAATGGGTATTTCTAGGTGCACGGAGCATGAGGTGGTGGGGGAAGGTTGAGGGAGTGGGTGTGTTTTCAGACCTGCCCTCTTTCTCTAGTTGACTGTGTGAGATTGGGAAAATGACATAACTTCTCTGAACTTCACTCCCACGTATGGGTTAAAAAACGAGGCTAGGGCTTCCCTGGTGGCGCAGTGGTTGAGAGTCCGCCTGCCGATGCAGGGGACGCGGGTTCGTGCCCCGGTCCGGGACGATCCCACATGCCGCGGAGCGGCTGGGCCCGTGAGCCATGGCCGCTGAGCCTGCGCGTCCGGAGCCTGTGCTCCGCAACGGGAGAGGCCACAACAGTGAGAGGCTCAGGTACTGCAAAAAAAAAAAAAAAAAAAAGAAAAAAAGAAAAAAACGAGGCTAATTTCTCCAGCCCTTCTTCAGTTCAGAAGGACTCCAACCTTGCGCTGTTTTCTAAGCTTAACGATATGGGAGGAGATAGAGGGGGGGGAAAGTTAGGCTACCTGTGTACATGTAAAGTTGGATGATATATAAACATGTATTATAATATGTATTCTAATATAGTTACATATATCAGTATATATTTTATATCACATTATATATTGTGTATATAAGGTATATACAATCTATATATAATCTATGTATACAATTATATGTATAAATCTATGTACAATATATGTACAATATATACACAATATATAATATGAGACCGTATCTCCCAACATTTAATTAGCCAGCAGATGGATAGGTTTGCAGTTAGGAAGGGTTTTTTTTTAAATAAATTCATTTATTTTAAATTTATTTTTGGCTGTGTTGGGTCTTCGTTGCTGCGTGCAGGCTTTCTCTAGTTGCGGCGAGTGGGGGGCTACTCTTCATAGCAGTGCGCAGGCTTCTCACTGCGGTGGCTTCTCTTGGTGCGGCGCATGGGCTCTAGGCGCGTGGGCTTAACTACTTGTGGCACGTGGGCTCAGTAGTTGTGGCTCGCGGGCTGTAGAGCACAGGCTCAGTAGTTGTCTCACACGGGCTTAGTTGCTCCGCAGCATGTGGGATCTTCCCGGACCAGGGCTCGAACCCGTGTCCCCTGCATTGGCAGGCAGATTCTTAACCACTGTGCCACCAGGGAAGTCCTAGGAAGCTTTATTTCACCGCCTGCAAGGTACTTTGAGGAAGGATCACATCCATGTTCAGTACCAGTGCTTTAAATTCCTAATGCCTTTGATGACCCCAGAGCACTCTCACCCTGGGTAGAGTGTTAAACCAGGAAAAATGAGCTGTTCTCTACACGTGTTGGTTTCTTTTCCCTAGTCATAAAGAATAGCAAATTAAAGAAGGAAATGTCAATGTTCTTACACCCGGATATATGTCGTTAGTATCAGATTGATTGGCAAACATCTTTTGAAAAACCTATATCCCATTGTAAAGCAATTGTACCCCAATAAAGATGTTAAAAAAAAAAGAAAAGAAAAACCTATATCCTTTTGGAAGAATCACAGTGAGACAGATGGATGGAAGGAAGGAGATAGAGATCTATATACACACACATATAGACAGATATCCTTTTGGTCTCATCATTTTGCATCAGTTTTTTTCAACTGCTCATCATGACACTGCTTTGAGTATATGCCTTTTCTAATATTTCTGCGGAGAATCTTTCAAGAAAACTACTAAACTCATATCAGAAACATGGACAAGCACTTTGATTGTCAGGAAATGATTCTCTCTACCCAGAACTTGCCAAGAAAAGGTAACAACTTAGCCTCATCTGTTTTCTTTCATAGAAAATCATATACAGATAGTCCCTGACTTAGGATGGTTCTACTTACAATTTTTCGACTTTATGATGGTGTGAAAGCGACACATATTCGGTAGAAACCACACTTCAAATTGTGAACTTTGCTCTTTTCCCGGGCCGTTGATGTGTGGTGTGATGCTTGTGTGATCAACCATGCCATCTCAAGGATCAACAACTGATACACTTAACCATTCTGTGCTCAGATGACAATTCTGTTTTTCACTTTCAGTACAGTATTCAATAAATGACTTGAGACGGTCAACACTTGATTGCAAAATGGGCTTTGTGTTAGATGATTTTGCCCAACTGTAGGCTAATGTAAACGTGCTGAGAACGTTTAAGGTAGGCTAGGTTAAGCTAATTTGTTCGGTGGGTTAAGTATTTTAAATGTATTTTCAGCCTATGGTATTTTCAGTTGAGGATGGATTTATTGGGACATTACCCAATTGTAATTCAAGGATGATCTGTGTTGTATTGCAGTTACTTACAGCCACAGATCAACAATGTTTCTTTGAAAAAGCACTTCATTTGTCAGTGAAATACGCGTATACCTACTCAGCCTACAGTTCTTATAGCAGAAAACTGAAAGCTGGTCTCATTATCCATCACAAATATCCTAACATTTAGGGATACCCCTTGGGCACCCATTCCAGAAGACGGCAGGACATATGTCTTTGGAATGAAGACGTAAAATTGAGCAGATGGGATTAGTTTGTTTTTATTCTTTTTTTGTTCTTTTGGCTTCGTATAGTTTTGCATATATATAAAATGCTAATCAAGTACTTTTTGGAAAATGTGAAAATAGTAATAGAGAAACGTAGTTTAGGGTCTCTTTCAACTCTGCTAAAGATTCAGTAAGATGTCCCAGTATGAAATCTTGAGGTAGCCACTATTTTCAGGACCGCCACGTAGACACACACAGCTGACTTCCAACGTGTTCAAAAAGCCAGGCTGCCCGCATGCACGTGTTTGAGGCTTCATTGCGTAATTCTACCACCGGGGTTGAATTCCCTATTGCCCTCTGAGGCCCAGTAGTCAGTAAGAAAGAAGAAAAGTGAATTTGATCGTGGACATTTTCCATACTCCTGTATTTAAAATTCAGGGGGCTAATCGCACACAGATACAGGAAACTGGAGACGTAACGCATTCATTTCCCCCAGCTTGAAAGTTTATATCAGAAGCTTCTACGTTTCACGCAAAACATTGCTCTTTGGCGCACGAAATCTGATGGTTTCAGAAAAGAGGAATGAGGTCTTCCTTTGATCTAGCTTATAAACACATCAGAACCACACCTTTAATATGATAATGCTTTTTATTTCCCCCGTGCCTTGGTGTCACAGCTCTCTAGCACTAGTAGTGAGGGAGGGGCTCAGGGTTCCTTGGGAGGGCAGTAACGCTCTTACTTACTCTGTGGATCACAGCACGGGGAGGGTGTGAGATGAACTCTCATCCCCTCCTCCAGCATTAAACTCAGCCCTGCAACTCTCAGGGCTTAAGAAATAGCTTAGAGTGAAGAATTGTTTTCTCTGAGAGCTATGCCCGAACATTCCTAGTGGAGCAGACAGTCATCAGTTAATCTCTGTAAATGACTACGGCTTTGGCAGGTGTCAGCTGGTGCAGAAGTTGCTCACGTGTTGAAAGCTTTCTTTTATTTTTTTTTTTTTTGAGCATAGGGCAATGAGAGGGGTCTCATAAAGAAAAAGTAATCTCACGTTGCTCCTGGCCGCAGCAGTGGCTGTCACCTGCAATGACTTATTCCCGTTTGGTTTCTTGGTGATGTGTGATGGCACTCAAGATTGGTGACTGAGGCAGACACAATGGAAGGCCTCTCTTCAAAGGCTGGCCGGAGACTCCAAAGCTTTGCCAACCGGCATTCTTTCTGAGGAGGTAGAACTTTCCAGAATCATTTGTCCTGCCTTCTTCCCTGCTTGACCCCTAACACCAGGTCATGGTAGGCATTTAAAGGGCTGAATTACTACGCCTGGGATGGCTTTTGAGTTGGCATTGTTTGCTCTTCTACGAGAAAACTTCAGATTTTTCAGTCTGACCATCGGGAAGCCGAGAATGTATCACAGAGATAAGAGGAAGGAGGAGTCAAGGGAAGCTCCATCCAGGGACCACAGATGAGTCCATGGTGGACCGAAATAGAATGTTCTAGAAAAAGATGTTTTCGTACTTCTGAGGGAAAGGGACGACAGGGGTTGTTCCGGGACCTGGCCCCATGGCCTTTCGCCCACAAGGCCGGTGCTTAAAATACTCAGCGGGTAAGAGGCCTCTCACATGTGTGCTGGGCCCGCGTGACTCAGGCTGCCTTGTGTTCAGACCGAGTACTGTGGGCTGTGGGGCTGAATCAGAGTCCAGATTTGCCTTGGTGACACATGAAAAGAGGGAGCGTTGCATTTGAACTACACAAATATTATGCTTAAGTATTTTTCCTCATCTCGGAGCCAAAACAGGTCTTGTTCATGATAAAATCACTGCAATATAGTGCGTCCTTTTTCTGGTCTGGAATTTGAGACAGTGTCAACTGTGCCATGGGGCCTGGCAGCAGGAAGAAACGGCAAACCACGGAGATTTGGAACCATAATACAAGTTATAAATTTTAATTTTATAATCGTAGCAGCGGGAGCTGGGCTAAAATATACGTCTCCCACCCCGACTCCCACGCCGGGCTGGGGGGCATGGAATCAAGGGACCTTCTTCCTCACTGAGGACTGGGTCGGGTGTGCGAAAGGGCACTTGAGCGTGGCAGCAAGGAGGCTGCTTCTCCAATCTTGGTTTGAGGCCACTTGACAGTCCGGCGAGGGTTTCGTGAAGTTGGTCAGTGACTCTTCGAACCATCCTGGTTCAACGTAAGGAGGAGGAGGGCAGCCTCTCTGAAAGAGGAATGAATCCACCGCCACCACCCCACCCCCCCGCCCCCCGTGGCTACATCAGTACCTGGGAGCCTCAGCTCTGCTCGACAAGCCTGAGTCTCTGGTGTAAAGACATTTTGATGAAGGATTAAGGCCCAACCCCCCTGGCCCTTCTTGAGTGAATGGCCTCTGCCCGCTGCAGCCCGGTGATAGCAATTTAGACCAGGAGCGAGGCGAGGATACTTGCTGTGTCTACAGATGCTGAGGGGCCCGACTCCCCACCCCGGATCCCTGAGCCCCCTGGGGAAGCCCGGCCAACCTGCTGGCGGCTCCCTTTGGGCTCCAGTGGGCCCGGCCTGCTGGGAGTCTTGGACTGGACAAGGCCGAAGCTGGGGAAGTCGGCTTCAGGGAAGAAAGGATGCTCATGCAAAGCTTGCTAGCAGAGGAGAGGGGCCACCCGTGCCGTGCACTTAACAGGAAATCTGACCTCCCAGGGCTGTGGGCTTGCAGCCACACCTCGCTTCCTGTTAGAAGGGGCGCGCCTCTAAGCTCCAGGGCCCACATTGCTGCCTCTGAAACCTGCCCGGGGTTGGGTGTGCAGCTGGGGCAGCTGTTCCGACGCCACTGGCAGGGCTCCTTTCCTGGCCAAGTGCCAACAGCGAATGCCCCTTCTCTCCGAGCCGCCACCGCCACCAAGCCCCGCGTGCCCACCGCATCCCGCCCAGTGGAGACGGGCACAGAGGGTTGCGGTGGGTGCCGGGGCCCAGTCTGGGCGGAGCGCCCAGCGGCCAGTGTGACAGAAGGGGCCCCAGTCTGCTGTGGGGACAGCGGCCCCGAATCCCCCCCCACCCTGACCCCGGGAGCAGCTAACTGTGCAGATCTCCAGCAGATCCACGCTGGGGGTGAGGGGAGAGGGAGGGGAAAGACGAGAAAAGCCCGAGTTTTAGCAAATCCACGGTACCTTTTCTGATCTCTTGCCTCCCTCTCCCCTCCCCACCCCCTCCCCGCAATAGGACATCGTCAGAAACTAGATGATCAGACCAAGCCCGGGAGCTTGTCCTTTTCCGAGCGGCTCAGTGAACTGGAGCAGCTGCGGCGCACGGCCATGAGGGTCAGCCCACACCATCCGGCCCCTACACCCAACCCTCGGGCCTCCTTGAACCACTCCACTGCCTTTAACCCTCAGCCTCAGAGTCAGATGCAGGGTAAGTACCCGGACGGACAGAGCCCGCTTCCCGCCTCACCCTTGGGCGGAACCCACCCAGGCCGGTTGTGGCTCCTCGTCCGCACTCAGAAACGGCTGGTCCCCGGACCAGCAGCCTGGCAGCTTGTTAACAGCAGAGTCTTCGGCCCGCCCCAGACCCACTGAGTCTGATCTGCGTGGTAACAAGATCCCCAGATTGAAAGGCACTGCTACAGAGGGTATAGAGAGGTTATGGACAGATATGTATCGCTGTGTAGATCAGATCTCGAATTTTTTAAGCTTAGCTTTGGCTAGGTTATTTTCTTACCTCCTCAGCTTGAAGACACACACACACACACACACACACACACACACACACACACACACACACACACACACACATACATCAGGCCAGGTGAAGGTCAGGATGTTTCAAGTTCTTACTGATTACTTGAGCGGTTTGTATTTACTATACGTTCTTTGGCAAATGTAAAGAAATAGGAAGAGTGTCTGGATGCCACCCCATCAAGGGTATTCATTGCAATTCGTAAGCCTGCAATCAATAAAGAAGGCGGGTTATCCCCCCTCCCACCGTGGGGTTAGCTGGCAATTGCAAAAACACTGTAAAATACAGTAATTGCATAAAACCCACTGTGCCAAATTAGATAATACACAGAGTTCATTTACACTGTAGAAAGCACTGACGTCAATGATTATTTGCTCTGTGATACCATGTCAAATTTCCGAAAGGCAGTCGTTTTCTCGGTGCTGTGCAGGACACAGCTGTGTATGGTAGGGTCACAGTAAGATTCCTTTCTCAAAGGGTCAGGCTTGTTTAACTCAAAGGAAGAGATAAGCAACACATCTGGGGGAAAGGGCAGGTGGCCAGCAAGGGGAATGCTCCTTGCCCTTCTGGGACAGCAGAAATTAGCTTTCCCGGGTGTTTTCTCTGTTTGAGTTGTATTGTGAGATGTGCAAGCATCCTAAGTCCTTTAGGGTTTCCAGCCCGTGGGTTTCTTTTGGGATTAGCACATGTGGGGCTCTTAAAGGCACACCCACCCTCTTTCTCAGAGCCCGATGGTCCATGCCATTCACTCTCACAGTCATGATTCTGGGGGAAGTTATTTTTATTTGCGGGGGAAATTCCCAGAGAACTCCTCCCATAAGATACTATGCAGACAGCTGTTAAGTGGCTTCTCTGTAGAGTCGCCCTTTTGTGGACCACAGAAACCTCAGCTTGATTTTGGGGGGCTGCCTCTTATCTACAGTTTCATCTTAGGTGTATTTAAGAAGAGGTCCCATGAAACCATTGGTGTCCTGGTGCTCAATCATTGCATACTTATTCAAAATATGCATATAGATTTTTTTTTAATTCCAAAATGCAAGTGTGTATGAGAAATTAGATGAAACGGCACATTAAGTGAGAGAGATGGGCTTGAGGGGAAAATGCCACTTTTCTTCTAAATAGAATAAAATTCTCCAGGGGATGGCTGGATCTTGTGTTTAGGGCCATTTACATTCATTTATGTCATCTTCAGGATTCCATCTGTAACATCTAAGAGGAGACTTCTGTTCTCTTATTCTCTCATGACATAACTGACCATTTCTACTACTAGGTTGATAAAGGGATTTGCCTTTTTCTACTGCTATTGGAACTAAAAATAGTAAGCATTTTGAAAGGCAATGGAAAATGTAACCACATGGGGGCAAGTGGAAATCGTCACCGTGAATTCGGCTTGGTTTCAGTTTTGGTGAAGAGTGAATCAGATCTGATTTCCCTCCTGGTCAGATACACTCTCTTTACCAAGAAGAAAATGGCAGGGTGGGGTGTTGAATTCTTGTCCTCAGCAGCCAGCATCTCTCAGGCGGAGGCACTGCCACGGACGGGCATTCCTCAGCTCTTTGGAATACTGTACGCTTAGCAGAGTATCAGGTTTAACCCCGTTTCTTGTTCCTTTTAAAAACTTTGTACTTCTGCAACATCTAAGTAATAATAACTTGCTTTTAGAGTGCCTTGGAGGCTTAGCTGCTACTCGAGAGAATGTGTTAACTACATCGCTGACGTTCTTTCCTTCCAAAACATGATTTGCCGTTCAGGGTGTCACTTGTAAAATTGTAGGAACAACTTTTAAAAAATAAGTATCTGGGAGATTTTCATGTAAATCTACTTTTCCTTATTCTTTCTTTCTTTTTTCCATAAGAAAATGCTTTTTTACCTTCGTCCTGTTTTGAGTAGACCCTTGGGAGCTTTTTCTCCCTGAAGTTAGAAAGTTAACAAGGATAACAGTAAAGTCTCTTTCAGCCAGAACCTTCATTTTGTTCTTGATGGACAGGAAAATGGTTATTTTCCCAGCTTAGCGCTAGAGCTTCTGTATTATATTTAAGAAGATGCTTTATATAAAAATTCAGCATGTGTTTATGGCTCGCTTTGAAATGGCAGCAGTAGTTGGAAGCAAAACCTCCCCAAAGTAGTCAGAGCAGTTTTACAGCAGTGCCGTACCAATGTGTGGATGTATTCAGCCCGGCGGAGTTGTCGACAGTTACGGGCTCGGAGAGATCACGAGTTGATAGGCTGCTACACCCTGTCTTGCTAGGATTTCATCAGAGGGTCATGCCTGGCCCTTTAACTCCTTCAGTACGAAATCACAGATATAGAATAATGCCTCTATGTATCTAGAAGGAGATGTGCTTGAGAATCACCCAAAATAGACATCTCAAATGATCTGAAGCAGGGTGCAGATGGGAAAGGGGGCCAGGTTGCCATGCCACCAAACCACTGTTTATTTGTTGAGGTTTCAGCTATAAAAGGGCTGAGGTTAATTTCAACTTCCTACTTTACCAGGTCTTTAAAATTGAACAGAAAGCCATTTTGTCGTGGCTACGCGTTTAAGTAAGTCAGGACATCATCATGAACTTCTACAGCCGAGTTTTAGAATTCTTTTACAGTCACGGGAAAGAAAACTGACACATGTCCTTTTCCAAGATGGACCAGGGCAGAATCTAGACCCACAGGGCACTGCTGCCAATGCGGCCACACCTACCCCCTAGAGATGGCTTCAGGCAACCCGAGCACGTCATTTTAAGACTCTGACTCCTGATTTACCAAAAATGATGAACCACATTTAAGCTACATAAGTCCCTCCTTTCTGGGAAAATGGAGACGGGGTGAAATCTACTGGTGCAGAAAACCGTCAAAACCAGAGAAACTAAGAGGCCGAGTTTTGTTCTTGTGTGTGTTGCCATCAACATCGAGACACGAGGTTTAACTCTTTAATTGGAACAGTTATGACATATTTTGAAACAAGTCAGACCTTTTGTGTACATTGTGTTATACCTACAATCCTGTGGTGTGGTTCATAGACAGAGAAACTGAACCTCAGAGGTTAACAACTGCCCAGATCTCCAAGGTTGGAAGTGAAGGACCTGGACTCAGACGCAGACCTTTCTGGCTCCAAAGCCAGTCCGGGTGGGTGGCAGTTTCTCCCCGGCTCTCACTCTTGGATCAAGGATCAATTAGACACAGGGCTGACCCGTGTCAAGTAAAATCCCAATCACCAAAGGGGAGACAGGAGCAGTGCTGGGCTGGCCACTCACCCGGCAGGCCTGTAAAGACTGTGTTCTATTATCATTAGGTGTTGATAATAATAACTTTAGGGCTGGACTCTGTGGTGGGCATCTGAATAAATTCCCTCCTTTGGAGATGTGTACATTTGTTTTTAAAGATGGGGAGAAAAGAAAACTGAACGCAGAATAATGACTCTCTAAGCATGAGTGAAGGAAGGATGCGGGGGCAGCGAGAGAGCTTCCCAGCCACTCTGTTTACTTTATTGGGGTAACTGCCTGGCCTTCTTGCATGAAAGAGTCTCGCTTGTGGGGTCCATTGGGACCGAGGCCTTCTTAACCTCCAGACTCCGGCAACATCTGATCAGCCTGCAGGAGTGTGGGTGCCTTGCTCTAAGACTTCTGTATGTCCAGAGGGGCCTTGACCTCTTAAATCACCTCCTGAATTTTAGTATTCCAAATGATTTTGTTTTGCTAGTGAGTTACCCTACAAGTTAAAGTTACTTTGGATACACCATTTTCTGGTGCCTGTTGTCTGTGTAGCTTTTTGAGATACTGAATCTCAGCTGTACCAGGTTACTTATGTCAATCTTTATCAGCTGGATTGACGAAAGAAAACAAAAAACAAAAAAAGAACCTTTTCACTTTTCTGTAGGAGGAGAGATAAATGCCCTTTCCAGCCTCAGGGGTAAAATATCAAAATGCACAACGTCTCTTCCCTCCCCTTTCCTCTTTCTCTGTCTCTCTCTCTCCTTCCTCTCTCTTCTAGCAATTCTGGAAGCTCAAAAACAAAGTGGGTGGGAGGGCAGGGGCGGGAGCTGTTGGAATACCTTGGAGGTAGAGGCTACCCTCAGTCAAACACCGGACGTTCTTCTGCGTAAAATCTACAAATGGTCATGGTTACACAAAGCAAAATATTCAGGGTGCTAGAAATCAGCTTACAAGACATGCTGTGAACATGAAAAGGGAGTGATCTAAAAATAACTCTTATCTAGGTATAGTAGAGTTTGAGAGCCTTTCAAGGTCTACAACACCAGAATCTTACACGGAAAACAAGCCTGAATCGGGTGTTCCCATGAATAAATAAAAATAAATAAATGTAAGAAGGAAGGGGGGCAGGGAAGAGAGGAAAAACAGTGGAATGAACTCAAAATGAAGAGCTTTCGCGTGGGGTGTAAGCGGGTTGGTGGGCGCTGCAGCCGCATCCCCCTTCTTCGTCACCAGCAGGCCGAGAGGTTCCAAGTTACTAGAACTAGAGGAACTGAGAACTCCGTTACTGTTTTCCGTCTTCTGGGCTGATGCCACATAAACAAAGTTTAAGGAAGGCTTGAAAAGCCCCTGCTAATCAATTGCATCGTAGGCATTTAAAAAATGGGGACGAAGGATGGGGAGAAAGCTAAGTCTTCATTTTTTTCCTTTAAAAAAGGCCCTCGGGCCTTGGCTTCCTAATCCGCCTGTGGCCTTTGTTGAGTCTGATGTGGCTGCAGCGTGTCAGCTGCCCTTGCTTCCCATCCGCTGCCTGGAGTGACTTACGGAGCGGTGCTCAGAGTGGTGACCAGCCTTACGTTTCCTCCGTGCTCTATTTATGGACGGAACGGTCACCAACACAGAACTCCCTTGAACAGCACTGCTCTGATGCCTGTGATGTCTTTACAAGCACCCCTCAGCTAAGTACTTAATAAACCAGCCCTTCAAAGGAGCCGCCAACCTCGTGAGCTGTCAGCACCCTAGTAATCATAAACCACATTTTAGTGGGACCGTGTTTTCAGACCAAGTGTTTTCATGGATGTCACTCAAGGTGATCAGACCATGCTTTCCAGAGCATGTTGTTAATGCCTGTGGACATCTTTTCTAATTAGAGGAATGAAGGGTTCATTTTAGGGTTTGATCCTAATGATAAAATATTCCTTCCATGGATTTGATACCTTCTGAAATGTTCCCTTCTTCTTGTGATCTGTGGCCCAGCACACACTCAGTTATTATTATCAACACCTAATGATAATACACACACGCACACTCACACGCACACTCACAAATGCACGAAGGTTTTGTTCAAAAGAATAAGTGTTTAACAAAGCTGTGGTTGGAGCACTTATCTGTCATCAGTGGTACAACAGCAGGAAGGTTAAGCTGAAAATCTCTCGTCCAAGAAAGATAGCAGAGTCTGGTGGCTAAGAATGAGGGCTCAACAGGCAGGCCACCTTGGCCCAAAACTGGCCTCCACCACGTACTACCGTAGGACTTTTGGCAAGTTACTTAACCTCTTAAAGCCTCACTTTCCCTATCTGCAGAATGGGAGTAATAATTGTACTTGGAGATCCTAGAACCACTGTGAAAGGTGAAGCAGTGGGCATGAGAGCCAGCCCATGGGTAACACTTAGTAACTGTGGGCTTTTATCATCAGCAGCACCACACCATGTCTGTTAGTTTCCTGTGATTGCTGTAACAAGTTGCCACAAACTCGGTGGCCTAAAACAACAGACATTTATTCTCTTCCAGTTCTGGAGGCCGGGAGCCAAAATCAAGGTGCCCTACTCCCTTTGAAGTTCCCAGGGAAGGATCCTTTCTTGTCTCTTGCAACCTCTGGGGGCTCCTAGTGTCCCTTGGCTTGTGGCCGCATCACTCCAATCTTCGCCTCCATCTTCACATGGCCTCTTTCTCTGTGTCACCTCCCGCTCCTTCTCTAAAGACACTTGTGATTGGAATTAGGCGCCCTCTAGATAACCCAGATGATCTCATCTCGAGATCCTTCACTTAATTACATCCGCAAAGACCCTTTTTCCAAATCAGGTCACGTTCACAGTTCCGTGGGTCGGAGCATGGACATACCTTTGCAGGGCCACCATTCTACCCATTACACCAAGGTGGAACAGATACAGGGCATCAGGTGAGTCCAGAGATCACTTTCCCTTGTTCACTTCCCCAGAACAGATATGATGGGCAGGTAACTGTGAACTCAAGTGTCTTATGCCACGCATAATCAAGCACATCTTCCAGCTACTCTCACTTCAGGCCATCATTTACTGGAACTCAGTATCATGGTACTTTTATTTTCCAGCCACGAGAATGTATGTTTTTTTTCTACATGAGATCAGATATTTCTTAACATTTTCTAGACACCTATGCTGATGGAATCAGAGGGCCCAGCAGTGATAGAGAAAAGGGATTCTCCCCTGTGTCATGGGAGCCGTGAAAAGCAGGAGGCTTGGGTGCCTCTGGCCCTGGCCCCCAAAAGCTCACGACATCGCGGCTGGGAGTAAGCATAGCGACAGAAGATGACACGGGGACCACAGCCAGCCAGTTGGGAGGGACTCAAGAATGTGGTCGCCTGGAGCTCAGCATATCACTGTTGTTTTGAACAAGCTGCCTTGTTAAAAATGGCTTTATTGCGAGGTGCTGTTGACCAGAAACCCATTGCTAAAGGCTGGTGATTCACTTTGCATATCTCATAATCCCACATTTACAAATCACCCGAAGATAGCCTTTCACATTTGGATATTTAAAAACAAAACTTTGACTGCGGCCGTGAAGTAGTATCAAAGTTTACCAAAAGTTTGTACCAAGAGAGGGGCAAACAATATACGCCGATAAGGGGAGAAAAAAAAGGCTCTGGTGAGAAAACGACCCATTGTGTTTTCTTGTCGGTTGTAGTTCTCCAAACGGAGCTGGTTTTCCTCATTTGCATTATTTTTCCTCACATCATGGAACAGAAATGCAGGCCCACTGTAATTCAGTTATTTTAGGGCTCTTTAAAATTCAACACATATGATTTAAATAATGCTGAGGAACTGTAATTACGTCTATCTTCCCTTACTTCCCTCTGACCCTCGGAGCACTGCAGCCTGACTTTTAGGGGGAAAATGTAGGGAGGCAGGGGGGTTATCAACTGTTCAGAGACACCTCAGTGTGTATTTGTATTATATTTTCACATTTTATTTGCAAAGCTTTAGCCCTACGTGAGCTTTCCTTTTTTTTTTTTTAACATCTTTATTGGAGTATAATTGCTTTACAGTGGTGTGTTAGTTTCTGCTTTATAACAAAGTGAATCAGCTATACATATACATATATCCCCATATCTCCTCCCTCTTGCATCTCCCTCCCACCCTCCCTATCCCACCCCTCTAGGTGGTCACAAAGCACCGAGCTGATCTCCCTGTGCTACGTGGCTGCTTCCCACTAGCTATCTATTTTACATTTGGTACTGTATGCCACTCTCTCACTTCCTCCCAGCTTAACCTCCCCTTGTCCTCAAGCCCATTCTCTACAGAGCCCTACCTGAGCCTTCTTATTATTGAACAATTGCTTTCAAAGCCCTAGAACAGCTCAATTGTTATGGAGATTAAAGATCTGGATTGCAAAACTCCTGTAAATAAAGTCTTCACTGACAAACCCAGTTTCCTAGCATAGACTTTTCTTCCATAATCTCCTTCTGGCAGAACATTTGATGTTTTGATACTAGAGATTCAGTTACCAGCCACAGTAAATAAAACAAAATAATAATAATTTAAAAAAAAAAGCCAGTATAGAACGCACCCTAAAAACAAACATTGGCCAATCATGTTTATTTTCTGTTTCTTTGGGCACTCCTGACAATTGATAGGGGGGAGGAAAAAAGGAATGTACCACTTCTTATCCAGTTGATTGTTGATTATCAAGCTATGGAAAGTCTTCAGATGGAGTGTTAGCTAATTCAGCCTCTCCCAAATGGCATGGAATATAACATTTCTTGTTTAAAAGAAATGAGCATGTTTCCAGGGAAAACAGAACCACGGCACCAAGCCCCCGAATGAGCCATGGGTAGGAGAGAGAATCATTGGGCAGAAAAGACAGTGCTTTCCTCCAGACTCAGGCTCAAGGGCCCACCGTGATTTCACACCACCTAAGGGTCAGGTTTGGGGATAAGAACATTCCAAGCATTTCAGGATTGTCAAAACATCCTCCAGTTGCAATCAGTAGCAAGAGTTAACTGTCCCTTTTGTAAAGTTGATTCTCCTTCTTAAGATGGGACCCCCTGCTTTCCCACCTGGAGGAAGCGTGAACAAGAGGGTGGAGGAGGTAGTGGGGGACTCTGATCTGTGCATCTCAGGTCACTTAACAGCTCGGGAAACCTGAGCATTAAAACACTCGCCAGCACGGACTGAAATAGGGCTTATTTCTGCACACCACGGGTCCTTCCACCCAGTGTCACTGGATCTGAGCCTCCACAAGTCGATGTTATCAAGTCTGGCTAACAAGATCTGGGTCCTTCTGGGAGCGTGAAGGAGGATGCGCTATGGTCCTTCTGCCTTGGCATCTGGGGGTGACCACCCAGGTGTCGAAAGAGCAGAGCGTCCCTAGGGAAGGCGTGTGAGGAACTGAGGGGCCCAGGTGAGTCAGCACTACTCTGGGTGTCAGCAGCTCACCCATCTGGGGCAGTGAAGTTTCCCAGATCCGTAACTTGCTGGTTCCTGCTGCAGAAGAAGTCCTCTTTGCCCTCCAGCTTTATGTGCTCAACCTGATCATCCCAAGGCCAGATCAAGACCGAGAGAGCTTATGCTATGCATCTTGGGAAGGGCTACACACATACACTTGCTTGGGAGGTTTCAAAAGAATATCTCGGGGTAAAAAGGGAGGAAGGAATAATCCGACTAGTGATTGCGCTTCTTGGAGTTGTAGGTCATACAAGGAAGAGAACGTGATTGTCTTATTACATCTCCTGGGGGTTATCTCACTGTTGCGGCCACTCATGCATGCTCCATTAGTGCATCTCTCTGTCCATGTCAGATGGCAAATTATATAACGATAAAGTTATTAAAATATCTGTAAAAGTCAGCACAAGCTCAAGGGCTCGACTTGGCATTTCTACCCATTAAGTAGTTTATTTGCATTGTTCCTCTCAGGGTCTGTTAATCTTCATCCGTACTTTGTTGTCAGTTGCCTGCTATGTGGAACAACCATCGTTGCCTGAGTTTTAAGCCGTGCTTCTGTTGGTCATCCAGCGGGGCTGGGATCTTTGGGATGAATGCAGAAGCTTTTGAAATGTGCAGATCTTTCCCCCGCCCAGGTTTGAAACTGCAGCGTATGTCTGTGATCGGGTCTATACCTGGGTTGTTATTGGAGCCGGGGCCACCGCAGAATGACGAGGACATTGCCTAGTTCTCACGTTTACTAAAGGCAGAAACAAAATAATTATGGCTCACGTTTCTGGAATGACTGATATTGTTGGTTCATTTAACCCCCACCACTAGCCACCCACGAGGTGCGTGGCATGGTCCTGAGGGTCCTGCCTGCTGTGCTCACTCAGGTGCTGGCAGGCCCGTGAGTCCCAGGCCCTCACCGATCATGAAAGTCATTAACAAGGTGGCCCTAACTCTAATAGGCTGTAATTCCGCGGCTCTCAGGG
The DNA here is from genome assembly GCF_011762595.2 of Tursiops truncatus. NCBI lineage: Eukaryota > Metazoa > Chordata > Mammalia > Artiodactyla > Delphinidae > Tursiops > Tursiops truncatus. The sequence continues at coordinate 133,833,804 of NC_047037.1, read as the reverse complement.
ATTAACGCCTAACATTCTCAGGAAGCCAGTAGAGATGTCCCAGAGCCTCCCACTCTGCCCCCTGATTAAGAGGCCCCCCTTTCTTTTTGTGGTAATATTTCTGCTGTGTGATTGGACTTTCTGAGCCACCACGTATTGCTAAATGGGAGAAGCCATTGCCCAGACGTGGCTCTGTTTAATATGATTTTCCACAAATTACAAGGCATGACTTTAAAATTGAATGAGTGCAAAATTACGGGTGGCCAGTTCAGGTGGAAGGGAGAGGAAATCTTGTTATTCTTATTCCAGAATCTCTTCCCGATTTCCTCATTTGATACTTTCACGCCTTGCGGGGAGGGCCGTGGGCGGAGACGCCTTAGAGAATCTATAAGGAATTTCTCTTATTTTTCAAACTTTCTCCCTGGTCGTTCACGGGAGTGCTCAGTGGTCTGCAGAAGTCAAAGCGGAACGCCAGTTCTTCTGTCCATCCACCCCATCAGTCGGGATGGAGCTGTTCCTCCCACCTTATCGTCATAAGGGAATCAGAAAAAACATGGGAACCCCCAGAGTGCAGTACATGAGGAGAGCAGAACCTGGATCCACGGATTAACGCTAAGATCTATGTGGATATAAATGATGGGAATTCAAATCCCCGGCTGGCCACTTCCCAATTAGGTGACCTTGCAAGAATTACTTCAGTCCTCTGCACCGCTGTTCCCCATCTGTAAAACAGGCACGGTAATGACGGTACCCAGCTCACGGGAGAGTGCGAGGATGAAATGAGTTCATATGCACAAAGCACTGGATGCCTGGCGTGCGGTATTTACCCTCACTGCCTCACGAACTCATCACAGAGATTGAGATATACTTTCGTCAGGTATTTACGTAGAGCCCGGTGCACTTTAAACACTCAGTAAGTGGTCAGTGTTATGCTTTTTACTGTTATCGCTATTGTCGTGCTCTTGTTGGTGGCGTTGGTGCCTCACCAGGGAGGTGCACTTCCGTCCTCTCCTATGAGCCACACAGCTGCTCTGTGATCATGACCTTCTTCCGTGTCCCCTTACTTCCGGGAGTGATGATAGCCCTGGGGCAGACAAGGGCAGGGTGGTCTTAGTGTCGTCTCTGTTCAAGTTCAGTTTCCTTGGGTAAATTAACAGGAGAGCACATACCCACTTCTCCACAGGGTCAAACGCAAATGGAAAACTCTTATAGTTGAAAGGGACCTTAAATGTCTTTCTAGAAGCCCTTTATTTCACTCATGAGGCGCTGAGGCCCGGGGAGCATCAGTGATTGGCCCACTGGCTTGCTGTCTCTCTGCCTGGGGCAGGGCATGGGGGGGCACAGAATGTGGGCTCTGCTGTGAGTACAGAGGGCGCATTAGGACGTTTACGCCGGCTCTGCCTCTCCCTATCTTTCTCGATGAGATGGTGGATCCCCATGTTTCGATTGGGTATCACGTGCTTGTGTCTCCATCCTTTCAACGTTGAATTTCATACTGAAGCGGTAGGGATTTTTTTTTTTTAAAGGCAAGGATAGAACACCTGTCCCAAGGCCACCCTCTGTCCTTCTCAGCCCCGCCAAGCGTCCCCAACCCTACTCCGGGGTGGGGAGGGGGAAGACGGCAGCAGGGAGGCTGACAGGACACTCCCTGTCCACAGGGCCCACGTGGGCAGCAGCCAGGGGTGACCCCTGCCCTGTCCCCTTACTTGCATGAATCAGACACATTCAGAGGATGTGGAAGGTCAGCCTCTAAGGCATTTTGTACAAACCATCTACAAAAGGAGTTCTTTGAACCATGTTTCACCCTCCTGTGTGATCTGAAGTAAATGCCTCCCATGCTGATTCCACCCCCAGGCCCAGGCCTTGAAAGCCTGCTTGCAAACTAGGCCGTGGGGCAGAAGCAGGCCAGCAAACAGGTGTGGGGTGAGATGGGCCAGGGCCGCAGCCGCAGCTGTGGGAGCGAGGCGCGGGGTGTCAGGGCCTGGGGCTGAGTGACAGTCCTCCCCGTCCCAGGTCAGGATGCTGCCAAGTCCATGTCATTCACTCCCTGAACGGTGCAGGGCAGTGAGAGCCAGGGCACCTGGCCAGACCCCAGCATCCCTGCGGTGGCCACGCCCTTGCTGGTGAACTCAGGGTCAAGGGCACGAATGCCCGGGCCAGAGCCACCCAGGACGGTGGCAGGAATCCCATGAGCGGAGACCAGATGCCTTTCTCCCTGAGGTGCTGCACTGACTGGTGGCTTCCGGGCTCCCTTCTTTGGCCGAGATCCCATGACTCCATAGCGGCCTCTCCTAAATGAAACTTAGTTCAGGGTCGACAGGAGACACGGGCGGTGCTGGGCTCTCGGAGCATCCTGACCACTGCCCCGAGGCCTGGAGCTCCGGGTTTTGAGGATCACACACTCCTAAGGAACAGATAAGAGGAGACCAATGACGGGCCTTTTCTTGCTCCAAGAAACTGATCCACTCAGACACAGAGCATTCAGTGCAGTCGTACATTTTCTCCCAAGGGTGATGATTTCCTCTGAGTTAGGCAGTTCTTACAATGACTCTGAACTTCTGACCACTGGAGATGAGTGAATCAGAGACAGGCCAGAATGGGATGGCCAGCCACCTCATTTAGATGGATAATTGGGAAGCCCAGAGAGGTTAAGTGACTTGCTGAAGGTCACACAGACGGCACCCGTATTGGAGGGCTCGGCTTCCCTCTGCCCATCCTGCCCAGCTTGAACACATTCTTAGTATTTGGATAGAGCAAAGCGAAGCTTCCCGAGCCGTCCCTGCAAAACAGCACTTAGGGAGAAAAAGGGGCCGTTGGAACAAGATAGGGCAAACACCAGTATGCCTCTGCACGCCGCTCCACCCAGTTTCTCATTTTTATATTCCAAAAAAAAAAAAAAAAAAGCCTCAAATAACCCAAACAGGCAGGGTCTGATCTGCAGACAGTCTGAAGGCATCCACCCAAGAACCTGCCGGTCGGCTGGTCCATCCTCCTCTGATTTATGCTGTGTGTGTTAAGTCTTAAATTGTTGAGACTGTGGCTGGCTGCAGTGGTATTACTGGAGGGTTGGTGCATGTTTTCGGCTCACAGACCTGGCTCCGGGACTGGAGGTGTTGGCCCCGAATCAAGTCCAATCTCACACCTGTCTGAGACAATGAGGGCCTTGTTAGACGCATCTCCAGCCCAGGCAGCTCACGCTGCTTACTTTTCACATTCAGAACGGGAAAGGGGGGGGGGGGGGTCTGGGGGCCCAGGAGAAGCCGTGGCGAACCTGGGACGTGCTGGGGCTGGGACAAGCTGGAGTCGCTGCCTCCCTTGCCCTCTCCTCCCTCCTCCCCTCCCCCCATCTTATAAATCTTTCCTTATTTTTGGAAATTTAAAAACACAAATAAACAATACCAACAGTAGCCCTCTTACGAAAGAGAATTTCCTACTGCAAAACAAGGAGCTCGGGGCCTGCTGGAGAATGAATTCAGTCATCGGGCGGGTTAAGCGAGGCAGTGGGAAGCCAGGTGCCTAGGGCTAGGTGTACGGCTCCTGCAAATGGGGCTGACACTTGAACTCTTCCCACATCGATGGGGTCTCCTCTTCCTGGTTTTCCCTTCCATTGCTGACGTGTCAGTGACTGGAGCAAAAAGCAGAAGGGGACTTCGCCTTTAGCTCTGTCCTTATCCACTGATGAAACAGCAAACTGTTCTGTCCCAATTCAGCCCCCCCCCCCATCCCTTGTCGTCAACAGAGAGGACAGAGCCAGCCACCAGCACTAAGTCTGCGGACCCTTTGCAAATCCAGTTCTCCCGAGACCCTGACTCGAGGCGACCACTGGGCAGGACCTCTTCTGGGTCCAGGTTGGCACCCCTCAAGGCCAGCGGCTCTGAGTGCTCATTAGTTGGTCAAAGCCATCCTGAAATGACTTGCTTTTCATAGGAATGCATGATGTGGAGGTCCATAGGAGAACGGCCCAGAAAGGAGTTTCCCAGAGTTATATAATCCACCCCTTCCCGCAAGCACTGCCAGTGGGGAGCCCATGCAGGAGCACCTCGTGATTCCTCTCCTGTGGAGCTGTCGTGTCTAGGGGGCTCCGGTGGCCAACACCTCTCAGTAAGCAAGGCTCTTACCTGAGCTGGGAGGCATTTGGGCACCAGTGGTCCCTCTGTTCGGCTTGTTCGCCAACAAGAAACAGACAGCCCCATCCTCCTAACCTGCAAACTACTGTGTCAGCACTAAGGCCCACTGCTGTCTCGTTACCTCAGCCTCGGAGACACAGCAGGGGAGATCTGAGACCTAGGACTTAGCCGAGGGGCGGTGTGTGCCCCGGCCACTTTCTTAGCATAAATCACTTTTAACTGGTGCCTATATATGTATCAGCCGATGTCCCCAGAGGGACCAAAGGACAACTTTTCAGGGGCAGCGGAGTGAGGCATGTGAACAGCAATGAGTGACAGAAAATCTGGGGATGTCTGGCTCCCCTCCAACCTGGGTTTGGATCCTGTGCAGTGGGAGGTGGCATCACTGCTGAGACCTTGGCCTTCAGGGAGGCCGGGATCGCACGGCCAGCCTCCCCTCAGGCTCCTCCTAAAACCCATCCTGTCTAAGCACGTCACCTGTGGAGGAACGTGGCGGAGGAAGCAGATGTTGCCATGTCTGATAGCCACAGGGGGCCTGGTCCAGAAATAAAAGAGCACCTTCGCCACTGATTTCCTAGCTTCCCCTCCAGCCGAGGCCCTGCCTTCTCTGGGTCATGAGATGTTCCTCCCTGAGCCCGCCGTGCTCTGAAATGACCGAAAGGCAAGCAGACGAGCCGAAGGGAAGCTGGGGCCCCGACGCTGTGAGCAGCTGTCTTTTTACCTGCCTTTTCTTCTGGGCTCTGAGCACCTGTGACCAGCCCTGCCCACCTGCTTTGGTCCATGCCGGTGGCCCACCCAGAAAGCTCCTACCCCTAACCCCCTCCACCTCCCCAATCCTGCCCCATCTCCTTCAGGACATCTTCGTCCCCACCAAGGACCAAACGGACCCCCCTTCTCTACTCCTGGACCCGTCTATCGGGTCCTCTCACTTTTTTTTTTTTTTTTTTTTTTTTTTTGCGGTACGTGGGCCTCTCACTGCTGTGGCCTCTCCCGTTGTGGAGCACAGGCTCCGGACGCACAGGTTCAGTGGCCATGGCTCACGAGCCCAGCCGCTCTGTGGCATGTGGGATCTTCCCGGACCGGGGCACGAACCCGTGTCCCCTGCATCGGCAGGCAGACTCTCAACCACTGTGCCACCAGGGAAGCCCCGGGACCTCTCACTTTGCCTTCTCCCCTCCCTATACGTTGTCCATTGTTACTGGATAGGGTGAAGGTTTGCTGCTTCTCCAACCATCATGGGCTCCCAGGAGCGAGCACCTAAGGTTTCCCTCTGTGCGGTGCGATCATCGAAACCTCAAAACCCACCAGAGGGATGACTCTCAGATGGTCAACACAGCACCCCACCGACCTGCCCCTCTCCTCCCCATCTGCAATCACAGTTTTCCAAGAATGACAAGTTCTCCTAGAAGTTCCAGGCAGGCAGGAACGCTCTCCCCGACGTCTCCAGACCTCACGACCCTGGCCTGGATCTCCAGGGAAAGGGCTCAGGGGGAGTCATTGAGGAAGCATGTTCCCTGCTTTCAGGATTTGCAGGATTTGCAGGCACCAAGCCTCGGTACTTTCGCTTCTTGCTTTCGTCATTTGCCCTTTCTCTGCTTCCCAGAGCCTGGCTGGGAGCCTGGGGGAGGGAGCCCAGCTGGGCCTACCGGGGTGACAGCACACCTACCCCTCCCTGGGGCCTTTCTCTCCACTTTTGCGACAAAGAGGAAATTGGGAAGTCTCTACGCTTCTTAATCTTCTGCCCCCGTTCGTTACCTTCTACGGCTTCCGTTAACTAGAGAGCCACCCTTTCCCTTTTGCTGTCCCTGCCCCATGCAAGCCAAACTCTCTCCTGCCTTCCTTGCCATCGTTCAGCTCCTGACACAGCTCACCCGGGGCCTGTCATTAAAACGCCTGAACCTGGGTTCACGTGTTTAATTACAGATTTGAACCCCAAAGTTGGACCAGGCTGTTTGTCCACTGCTTCCTCCTAAGGCCATGCCCCCACCTCCCTGCCATCTCCCCGGTGCCTGTGTTCTGCCCTCTCCCCCGCCGTGTTCAGGTGTCCCTGTGTCACCTCCTTCCCCAGAAGCGTCCCTAGGTTCCTCTGGGTTCCAGCACTTTTCAAATCCATCCTTCCAAGTTCACTCTTTATCTTGCTAGCCCGTCTTATCTTCCCACCCGTGCTCACAGCCTCTTGCCCAAACTGACCCACTGACCGGCCTCAGGGCCTTGGGTCCCCAAACACTGAAACCTTTCCCTGCCACCACCTTGACGGCTTCACTCTGTGCCTAACAGGACGACAGAAATCCAGTTAACCCCCTTCCCCCAGACCCCTTCTCATGGTCACATGATAGTTTTCAGCTGGTGGACGAAGGGCCACGCCAACCCATCTGTGTTGGCCCCGCTGGTCTCCAACTGAAAAAAGTGCTGGAATGTGGGCCAGCAGCAGAAAAGCCATTTGCTACCCTCCTTATCAATCTTCCTTCCACTTTTGTCTCCTCTCCCTTGGTCCCTCAGTTCCAATAGAGGGGAAAGTACTTTGAACGTGTTGTTGAGGCTGGTTTGCTCTTTTTTTCAAGGATGGCAGGAAGTTCTTGTTTATTGGAAAGGTTGTTCGTTTCCAAAGACGCCGTATACGGAGCCAAGCAACTAGCTATAGGATGATTTCTCGCTGCCTTTTTTGGGGGTGGTACACAATACCAAAAAATAAACCAACGGGGGAGAGTCCGTGAACACAAAGGGAGATGTTATAATAGGCTTTTGTTGGTACTTGCATTTTCTTGTTGAAAAACACGGTAAAGACACCGAGGTGCTGAGGTGTGGACAGAAGCCTGATGTTATCAGGCCCCTAGAAATCCTGCCTGGAGTCCAGTGGCAGAGGCAGGACCGAGAACTCGAAAAGACGGAGGCAACTGGTCTTGCTCAGTACAAACGGTGCTTTTAGTCTGTCGTAAACAGCCTGTGCCCCAGGGCTCAAATCCTTCAAAAGTTTGCCTAGGTAATTGCGTTTCATTGCCGTCTGGCATGTGCTCGTCTGTCTAATCTGGACGTTCAGACAGCCAGGCCAAAGCTTGCGAGACTGCAGGAGAACGAGCCCGTGAATTTAATCCACTTGAAAGACAGACTAATACAACTGCGCCTAACTCATTATTTTAAGTGATGTGAGCAGAAGAGGGTATGGTACTTTCCATAAAAGGGTTTAAAATCGGCATGTTGGTTGCAGCCACTTGGCAGTTGAAGGCTATTAGAAGAAAAGGCAGAACCAGGGTGGCAGTGTGACCCTGCCTCCCACCTCTTGCAACCCCCACCCGAAAACACAGCCGGGGGCTGGGGGGCACGGGAATGGTCCCCTCCCTCCCTCCCTAATTTCGAGTTGCATTATTCATGAATTCACAGCAACAGGTATCAACTTTTCTTTGAGATTTGGGGTTGTTTGGGCTCAGTTTCAGGATGGAAAGGAGACGTAAATGGGGTCAGGGCTTCCCGCCAGCCCCACGAAGCTCAGAATCCCAGGTCTGTTAGCAGGAAAAGGTACCCCTCCCAGCCTCCAAACGGCTCTGTACTTGGAGATTACTTACCTGCGTGCGCGCGCGTGTTTTTTTTTTCTTTTTTGAAATGTAGACCAGTTTCTTCGTTTTGTCAGCATACGGTAACTAGGTTCGAGGGGGAAATGGCTTCGATCATCATATAGTAAGAGCAGCACTCTACGAGCAACCAGAAGGTCCGTCCCTGCCCTGTCACTAACCTGCCGTGGGGAACAAGAGGCAGTCCTCTCACCTCGCCACACTTCAGCTTGCTCCGACGTGGGGCTGGCTCGAATAGCCTCCGAGGTTGCTTTCTGCTCTATCATTCCACGAGATGTTGGAATGAAACCTTAGAAATGTTGACAGTGAGTTGCATCATTATCTGGTTACGTGTGACTCATGCCCAGGTAGCTCAGGAGAGGCAAGCGCTAGCCTGTCCCTTCCCAGGTGGCAAAGCCGGCGGTCAGCTCAGGAGCGATCTTGTCGGTCGTTTACACCTGCGGCTCGCCCGGGGCTCGGCATGCCAGCTCCGAGACTGGGTGCCAGGCCGTGAGGCTGTGAGAAAGCGGCCGTCCCAAACCCTGCCATGGGGACAGAGCCCTGGCCGCAGCATGACGGCAGACGGATGGCCACCCCTGGTTCCCAGAAGGGCTCCAGAAGGTGCCCGCCACACTCCTTATCTCTTAACACTCCTCAGTTTCACTTGTGCTCGGCCCAGGCCACGTGCTGCATTAAATTTCTCTGAGTCTGGGGGCACCTCTGGTAGTCACGGCGTCCGGCTTTGTCATCATGGTTTGACACTGGGGTTGTGCATGCCTACCCTGGGCTGGGTTTCCCTAAGGCACCACTGGCATTTGTGGCCGGATCATCCCCTGCTGTTGGGGGGCCATCCTGTGCACTGGGTGATGTTTAATAGCACCCCACCCCTGGCCTCCACCCACGAGATGCCAGTAGCATCCCCTTACCCCAGTGGCAACAAGCAAAAACACCTCCAGACATTGTCCAGCGTCCCCTGAAGGAGAAACCGCCCTTGTTGAGACCCATCTGGGAAATTCACAAGGGTTCAGTCGGTCCACACAGGATGTCAGTGTCGGCCACAAACGGCAGCCCCTTGGGCCTCTATCCTCATCAGCAAATCAGTGCTGACTCCTGGCTTCTGCAGGTCGCCAGGATCCCTGTTCTCCGGGGTCGTCCCTATTGCTGAGCAGGAGTTTCTAATTGTCTGCTCTCTCAAACTCAGCTTTTAATTTTTAAAAAGTCTCCATTTTAGTCCAAGTCACTAAAAACCTACTGCTTCTCTGAGAAAGCCTTCCTTGACCTTGTAAATCAAAGCGGTTCTCTGGAGGGAGGTTTCCCACTGCTGGGCTCACAGTATCATCTTTCTCAGAGTGACCTCATCTATTAAAGGACGAAGGTTGTATTTGAAATGCCGTTTACTTTCTCTGAGTCAGTACATGAAGCTGTGGACCTTCAGATCATCAGAAGTCTGCTTATTACCAAGAGTTTTGTGTGTGTGTGTGTGTGTGTGTGTGTGTGTGTGTGTGTGTGTGTGTGTGTGTGTCAGTTTTAAAACCGAGGTCTGTGTTGGAGTTTAAAAGAATTCCGGCAGATTTCCATTTGCCTTTCTGAATCAGAGTTTGGGGCGATGTTCCCCTGTGAGTGTAGATCGCCCACAGACGCATCTGACTTTATTAGTTTGCGTTCTTTGTTCAGAGCACCAGGGATGAGCTTATGAAAGTACACGCGGCTCTTATCTTCAAAGGCCTCCTTGATGCCGCAAAACTCCACCTCAGCAACCTGTGCTGTTAATCTGTCGCCGTTCCAATTAGCTCACGTCAAGGTCAGTTCTTCGGGGTGTGCGAAATGGCTGCAGACTTAGGTGAGCCGATTCCTCTTGTGCGGATCTCGCAGGGAGGTGGGGGGGGGGGGGAGACCGCAGGAGGGGCAGGAGGCACAGAGGAAGCCGATCGTGATCCCCTCCCCCCACCCCAGCTCGCAAGCCAGAGACACCCAGTGATCCTGGCACAGGAACCTGCCACCGAGCGGCCAGGCAGCTCCGCCTCTTCCTCCCAGCTGCTCCGACGGCAAATATCCAAGTGGTTACCGATTTTCAAAAAACAGAGAAGCGTAACGGAGCCATTCCTTGGGGTCTTTTTATGTGTGGAGAAGCCTTGCGTTTAAGACGTAAACTACTCCAAAAAGGATGTTTACAAAAAGTGAACCAGAGCTGGCGGCGCTGTAGGGTGTCACGTTCTAGGAGTGAAGCAGGACACTGGGCTCAGGACTGCCGGTCCCGCCATCTCCCAACCGAAAAGATGGGAGTCCGCGAATTGCAGCGTCTTCTGTCTCCAGCGTCGGGGGTGAGGGCCCTCCTTATGTGGAGAGAACAGGCTGTCTCACTGTGTCATTACTTCAGGCACAGCAGAGTGGGAGGAGAAAAGGGTCGGGGCCAGCTGGGATGGCAGCGCCCTTTAAGAGGGAGAAATCCATTGCTCAGTACATCCAGAGACCTTCCCGGAGCGTCGTGGACGTGCAGAGTGTTGGAGGTGAAGGGACGGCCAGGAACCAGGCAGTGCTGGCTGCCCCCTCGAGGCAGGCGCAGTGTGTTCATGCCCCCCGAGGAAGGGTGCTAGAGGGATGCGGGCGGGTGATGCCCCCGCGGGGTCTGGCCTCCTGGTCCTGCTGCTGGGAATCCCGGGAGCCCGGGCCTGATGTGTAGGAAAGGAAAACCAGGATCATGTGGGTCGGGAAGGGAAAGCTGGGACAGGCCGGTGGGGACAGGCGGGGAGGACGGGACAACCAGAGGCAGCCGCTGCCTTGGCTGGCGCGCACGTGTTAGGGGGTGGCGCCCCAGCGTGGGCGTCACTGCACTTCCCTTGGCAGAACGTTCTTCAGGCTGGGCGTGTGGATGGAAGCTCTTATTAGAGAGCGAGTGGTTGCTCAACCTGAATCCCAGCCCCGAAGATGAAGAACCGCGCATCCTCGGTTTCCAAGGCTCGGCTCTCCGGTTTCCGAGCAGCAGCTGGCGGGCGCCTTCCGCAGGGCAGGGTGCCGGGGTGCTCCCGCTGAGCGAGGCTGGTGCTCGGCGGGCAGAAAAGGGCTTGTATTCGGTTTGGCAGTCTGTGCAGGTGCCGCGGAAATGGTGTACACGTCGACGGTGAAACCATGTTTCCCCAGGTGAGGGGCTGAGGGCGTTTTGCACCTCGGCCGAGGCCGAGGCAGGCCTCATCCTGGCGACTCCGTGGGCTGTGCCCACCCTCCTCCCTCGTATGGGGCACTCGGGCCTGAGGGGCATGGAGCAGGCCCTCTCGGGACACGGACCCTTTCTCTGAGGGGACAGGGGAGAGGAGCCTTACTAGGAGCCAGGTGGTGCATTAACGACGCTGGAGTCCGGATGCCGTTTCACCGCCCCCCCCCCCAGCCCCTCACAGGTGGGGAAACTGAGTCTCCGAGGGCTTCAGCTGCTGGCCTCAGCACAGGGTGAGTGAGGGGCGAGCGGGGGCTCAGTCCTCATCTCTCAGACTCCCAAACCCTGCCCTCGTGCCCTTGTCCAGGCCCTTTCTCCCTGCGGGGCAGCTCAGGGACGAGGTTCCCAAAACTCGGAAATGTTTGGAGCCAACACAAACCAAAGGAGGAGTTCAGTGTCTTTTGTGTTCTCTCTCAGCATTCTCTAGACGGTATTTATTGCACTCCCTTTTTCCCCCTTCATGAGAGTTCTTCTTCTGGTTTTATTAGAACGCCATGTTTCCGAGTTTGCTGCTTAAAATCAGAGTATCTGGTGTAAAATGCAGTACGGGTGCGCTGGGGCACATGTCACATGAGAGCACAAGACACAGAGGCTGCTTGGCCGGGCTTCGAGCCACTCTGAAATTTGTGTGTAGGCTACAGCCTGGAGCTCGAAAAGTACGGTGGAATGGATTTGCATCATAACTTTACAACAAATAAACAAATCTCATAGTAATAATACAACAGAATTTGTCAAAAGGCCCTAACTTTTTCCAAACCCGCAGAAGTGCTGAAGTAAAAAGTTTAGCACAGAGCCAGAGGGGGTGGGCGGCACTCAGAGGCAGCCAGGCTGCAGGATGGCCTCACCAGCACCTGCTGTGCGTCAGACGTCCTTATGCGGCGGCCTTAAGAGCATCCTCCAATACCGACAACTCACAGGGCAGAGGCGGGGCAGGGGCACTCATCTTATGGCCCCTGAGGTCCCAGTGATAACATCACTCTTTTTTTCTTGCCTGCTGCCACCCTGAGGCATTTCAAGGACCCTGGCAAAGCTTCAGCCACGTTACTTGATAGGATCTGCCCAAGGGACGGCTGTTATTGTATCTACTTAGTCGGAGAGATGGCTGCTCCCCCGCCCACCCCCCGGGGAGTCCCGTAGGCTCCCCTCCCACCCCATCGGCACATGGCCTTCGGTGCTCAGTAGGGACTGTAGCTTGGCTCTGACAGTCTCTCGCCCTGGGCCACGGAACAAGGCTCTCAAGCCTGCACCGTCCTCTTTAGAGCACGTGCTGCCCTCGGTGGGATGTTCCTTCATCAAATTAAGTTTCTTTAGCTATGGGCAGTCCTAGGGGTGCCGTGCCTCTCCCGCTGGTAGCGTCCCACTTTGAGGCGTCAGTAATTTGGTTCCTATGAGTGAGGGTCCTCATTGCTGCACTGGGGGCTCAGTCCCAAGCTAGAAGCTGCCTGAGATTTCCCAGCCCTCGACAGGTATCCCTTTCGGGAACTAGCAGAGGGGGCGAGGGTGCTGAAGAATGAGCGGTTGGGAGCAGAGAGCCATTTTTACCCTCCTCCACGTTTTGAGATTTTTTGTTGGAGGAGACAGACATGGAGGAATGGACAGAAATTAGCAGGGCAGTCGTGGAATAATTTGAACATGCCCGTGATGGCCTGGCCTTACAGGAACCTACCCAGCCCATCTGTACAATCAGTTCAGGCCTGGAAAGTGTGTATGGGGGCGGGGGGACAGAGGTTCAGAAAGTGAGGGTGCAGAAAATCTTTACGGGAAGATGTTTGCAATGGATGTCTGTCTGACAAAGGCCAGGGAAATAACGTGTCTGCGAGGGAGGATTCTCTTGGAACCAAGATCCCTGCACCCCGTGTGACCTGAAGGCCACTCTCCCCCAGTCTTAGGGAGTCAGCGCTGGCAGAGAATCAGAGGTGTTATCCAGACCCCCATCCTTTCTAGAAGCCAGTGACTTGTCCCCAAACCCTGCCTCGGAGACAACTGTGCCTGAGTCCAGAGCCTCTTTCCAGACGCGGCTCAGACTCATCTGGCCGAGGCGAGAGGCCTCATGGCTGGATTGGACTGTTTCCCCTGGGAACTGTCTGGCACGTCTAACGAGGAATAGCTCTTTGAATTTACAGAGCGCCTTTCATCTGCGGCTCTCAAAGCTGCTCCACAAACAGTAATTAACTCTCACACCTGCGAGGCAGGTGAGTCTGGTTACCCCCATTTTTAGAGATGAAGAAACAAAGGTCTGAGAGGGAAAGGGCTGTGGTAAGCCGCCGGAGTTGGCGGTGGGTCTCGTGTTAGGAACCAGCACCCCGACCACAAAGCCAGGGACCTCTCCCGGTCGGGTAAAGGGAAGGGTCCCCAAGGCAGTGAGGGGTAGGGACGTGGCCACACAGCTCCCTTCTGCCCTCCCGCAGGTAGCCTGTCACCTCCCAGGCCCACCGGTCAGCTATGAGGACGGGATCCCTCAAGACCCCAACGGCCTTTAACACGCAGCAGCCCGAGGCAGGCCTCTGCCCCGGCTCGGTCCTGGATGCTCCCCTTCAGAGTAATTGCCGGAACAAGGAACGCATCCTAGCTGTACATGACTAACCAAGCTGTCTTCGGCCAGCAGAGACAAACGGTTGGCAGATACCGGAGCTCTTTCACAACTTCTTTTTCCAGGATCCAGAGCTGGTGGGAACTGACTCACGTTAGCAGGGTGTTTCACTGATAGCAACATCAGGCTCGTTAGTGTCTCTGCCTGGGTGCACCACTGTTCCTACTTCTTGTTCTGTGCTACACTGGTACTGCACAGGCCGGAGGAAACAGCGCTTCAGACAGATGGGGGGACTTTCAGGGAAATGCCTCTTTCGTAGCAGAGGACACAGGCCCTGGGGCCGTGAAAGCTGGTATCACATGGTTCTGAAGGTAGCAGCAGAGCATCGGGGGGCACCCTTTTTGTTCACAGGGGAGCCTGGATCTTTCTTCCAGGGGTCCCAGACAGGGAGATGCAAACCACCGCCGGGGCTCACCCTGACACATCGCCCTGGAAACTGACTCACATCTGAGTCCTGAGTCACATCCTGTTGTGTGTTCTCAAGCATCCAAGAGGGCATTACACCAGCTGCCCACGACTGAGGTGAACTTGGAGGGCACCCTGGGAACTGCCCTGCCACCTTCCAAGCTGAAAGGCGGAAAAAAAAAACCCTCTAGGGAAAAAACCAGAGCCGCCTGGAGCGTTTATATGTTCACCACTTAGGTTTGGCTCTTAAAAACAGACACTGGGGCCCTGACGCATACGTAACTTGTCTGGTCTTTGTTTTTAAGTGGCTCTGAAAGGTGTCTGAAAAATCAGGTCTTTAGAGATATCAGCTAAATAGCCAAAGGAAAGGGCCCTCGAACTCTAACCAACAACAGAAGCCATCAACCTTCTGGACCCAGGCTGAGGGGGTCACCAGCATGTGTGTACCTGTGCGCCTTAGGGGACCCAGGTTTTGAGGGTGGGTGTTAAAAAGCCCACAGACGTAGGTGCTCAGAGAACCAGCAGGCGTCTCTGGCCATCCTCTTCTATGGCCCTGCGGGAACATGAGGACAAAGTAGGACATTTTAAACTTTTCAAAGAGCAGCTTTTGGTTTTGTTCACTTTCTGTTGCTTTCTTGTATTCGATTTCTTTGATTTCTACTCTAATTTTTATTATTTCTTTCCTTCCGCTTGCGTTAGGTTTATTTTGCTCGTTTTTTCTCTAGTTTCCTAAGGTGGAAACTCATCGATTCTGAATCATTCCTCTTTTCTAATATATGCACTAAGATGCTATAAATTTCCCTCTAAGCACTGCTTTCCGCTGCATCCCACAAATTGTGGTGTTGGATTTTCATTCAGTTCAAAAGACATTTTAATTTCTCTTGAGACTTCTTATTTGACCCGTGGGTTATTCAGAAGTGTGTTGTTGAAGCTCCAAATATTCAGGGATGTTCCAGCTGTCTTTCTGTCATTGGCTTTTTAGTTTAAATCCATGTGGCCTGAGAGTATACTTCGTATGATTTCTGTTCTTTTCATTTTAAGGTGTGTTTTATGGTCTATCTTGGTGGATGTTCCCTGTGAGCTTGAAAAGAACGTGTACTCTGCTGTTGTTGGATGGAATTTTCCAAAGATGTTCATTGGGTCAAGCTGGTTGGTAGCACTGTTCAGATGAACTGTGCCCTCATTTTCTGCCTGCTTGATGTATCAATTACTGAAAGAGGCCTGTGAAGGCTTCAGCTGTAACTGTGTATTTTTCTCTTTCTCCCTGTCGTCTTATCAGTTTATGCCTCATGTCTTTTGACACTCTGTTAGGTGCATACGTGTTAAGGATTGTTATGTTTTCTTAGACATAACATTTTTCATCATGTAAGTCCGCTCTTTTTTTTAATGTATTTTATTGAAGTATAGGTGATTTACAGCGTTAATTTCTGCTGTACAGAAAAGTGATTCAGTTATATAAAGACTATATATTACATATATAGTCTTTTTCATGTAATTCCCCTCTTTTTCCCTAAAACTTTTCCTTCTTCTGAAGTCAGTTTTGTATAAAATTAATATAGCTGCTCTGGCTTTCTTTTGATTACTGTTAGCCCAGTCTTTCTCTACCCCTTTACTTTCAACCTGACACTTTAAAGTAGGTTCCTTGTAGACAACACATAGTTTTGTTTTTAATTCACTCTGACAATCTCTTTCAGTTGGTACATGTATTAGACCGTTCATATTTAAAACGATTACTGATATAGCTGGATTAACACCTACCATGTTTGTAACTGTTTTATATTCGTCGCACCTATTCTTCTTTTCTCCTCTTTTTCTGCCTTCTCTGGTTTTAACTGAGCATTTTATTTGATTCCATTCCATTTTATCTCTGTTCTTGGTGTATCAGTTATACTTTAAAAAATGTTTTTAGTGGTTGTCCTAGAGTTTGCAAAATACTGTGTAATGAATGTAAGTCACTGTCAGATAACAGAAGACCACTTCTTCCTTCCCATTTCTGTCAGTACTGTCATTCACTTCACTTATCCATCGCTTACAACCACCCAATACGTTACTATTATGACTTTAAACAGTTATCTTTTGGATCAATTAAGAATAGGAAAAATAAGACTTTACCTTCATTTATTCTTTCTATTATGCTCTTCCTTTCTTTATGTAGATCCAAGTTTCTGACGTATATTATTTGCCTTTTCCCTGAAGAACTTTTTTTTAACATTTCCTGCAGGACAGGTCTGCTGGATAAATTAGCTCAGTTTTTGTTTGTCAGAGAATGGCTTTATTTCTCCTTCACCTTTGAAGAATGATTTTGCTGAATATAGAATTCTAGGTTGCTAGCTTTTTCCTTTCAACACTTTATTTACTACACTCTACTTCTGCTTGCATGGTTTCCGAAGAGAAGTCTGAAGTAATTCTTATCATTGCTCCTGTCTGGGCAAGGTATCTGCCTCACACCTTTCCTTTCTGGTTTCTTTCAAGATTTTCTCTGTCTTTAGGTTTTCTGCAGTTTCAATATGATATGCCTAGATGTAGATTATTTGATATTTATTTTGCTTGGTGGTCCCTGAGTTTCTTGGCTCTGTGGTTTCGTGTCTGTCATTAATTTTGTCAAGTTCTCAGCTATTAATGCTTCAAATATTTCTTCCACTCTGTTTTCTCCTTTTCCTTCTGATATTTCTACTACACATATATTACACTTTTGAAATTGTCCCGAAGTTCATGGATGTTCTGACTTTTTGTTTCTGTGTTTTTCTTTTTTCTCTTTACCTTATAGTTTGGGAAGTTTCTATTGACATATTTTCAATTTCATTGAAATTCTTTCATATTTCATTGATTCTTTCCTCACTCATGTCCAGTCTGTTGATGAGCCCATCAAAGATATTTCTCATATCTGTTAGAGTGTTTTTCATTTCCAGAATTTCCTTCTGAGTCTTAAGAGTCTCTCTCTCCCTGCTTACATTACCCACCTGTTCTTCCATGCTGTTTTCTTTTTCCATTAGAGCTCTTAACATTTTTTTTTTTTTTCCGGCTGAGTTCGGTCTTCGTTGCCTTGCACAGGCTTTCTCTACTTGCAGAGAGCAGGGGCTACTCTTTTGTTGCGGTGCGCGGGCTTTTCATTGCGGTGGCTTCTCTTGTGCGGAGCACGGACTCTAGGCATGCAGGCTTCAGTAGTTGTAGCACGCTAGAACCCTTAACATATTGATCAGTTAAATTTCCTGATAACTCCAAAATTTACGTCACATCTGTGTCTGGTCCTGACGCTTGTTTTCTCTCTTCAGATTTTTTTCTTGCCTTCTGTCGTGCCTTATTTCTGATTTGGAAGCTGGATATGATGTATCAGGTAACAGGAACTGAAGTAAATAGGCCTTTGGTGTGAGATTTTATGTTCATCTAACTAGGAGTTGGGCTGTGTTTAATGTTTGCTGTAGCTGAAGGTGCCAGAGGCTTTAAATTACACTAATGTCCTTGTTTTTGTTTCTGTCTTTGGGCTTCCCTAAGAACCCTTCCTTAAATAGTCTGCCTTGCAGCTCCTTCAGCTGTAACCCGCTGCTATTATACAGGATCCCATGAAGAGCTGGAGAAGTCCCTAAATGAAAAACCCATGAAAGTGTCCCCACCCCAGCCCCATACACACAGACAAGAATGCAGCCCTCACGAGTTTCTTACTCTCACACTAGTCTATACTCAGCCTCCAACAATTTGTCAAAATTACCATTTATATGTTCCTACCAGCTCATGGCTCCAGTGGCTTCTGCTCCCAGCAAGCACACCTCAGCGTAATTTTCTGTATTCACCTCTCTCAAGATTTCAGGGTGGCAGTTTGCCCTATGACCTCAATTCTCTACTAGATCTGAGAAAAATCGTGGATTATCAGTTTTAGGTTTTTTTTCATGTTGTAAAGATGGGAGTGATAACTTCTAAGCTCTTGACATTTCAGAGCTGAACTTGGAACCAGCAGAACATTTTGACTTGAATTATCTGATAGAGTCATTTTTTACTCTGAAGACATTTTGATATTGCTGCATCAGAGGTAAAAGCACTCTACCCTCTTAACTCTTACGTGTGCTATGGATACTTCTGAGCTCACCACTAGACTCAACCCCCCTTATTCCTAACTCCCCCCCTTCTTTGACCTCATCTCAAATGGAAAGGAGTGGGGCTCAGGATCTCAGAGGAAGGGGGCTGTTTTATCCACTACTTGATGGATCAAAAAGCTAAAAATAACCCATCATAAAACGGCCTCAGTAAAGCAGCTACATCAAAACATTATGTACCCTGGAAAAAACAGGACGCAGACAGACTAAAACTTAAATTTTCTAATCCAGTAGTTTTTTTAACGGAAACATGAGCTGGTTGAGATTGGATCCTCACCTTCTCCGTCCTCACCTCAACTCTCCAGTTTTCTTGCCCATTTACCACTTAATCTCCTGAGTCCAGTTCTTCTCCGGTGCTGAAGACTCTGTGTGTCATCAGCCTTCTTTCAGTGAACAGAACAGCGTTACCTGAGTCTCATCCTGGAGCAGGTGTGTGTGGCCTTACCAATAAATATCAGATAAGTCCCTCGGCACGGATTTCTTTTCCTTTTTAATAATATAATCATAAAAATTAGCCAGACTCACTGAGCATTTCATATGGCCAAAAACAGTGACACCCACTTTATATACAGTTTATCTCACTTATCCCTATTACCCTCTGAAATAGGAAAACTATGTATCCGAGGAAATCAGTGACTTGCCCAAGGTCATACAGCTAGTTTATGGTGAAGGGAGAATGCAAACCGAAATCTGTTTATCACTTAAATTAGGTGCTTTCCCTCGTCTGTTCCTCTCAGAGGTATAACATAGCATGTAATAAATACCACTAGGGTTCTTATCTCTAACTTGGGAAGGGCTGTTTGCCAAGTCCCGTTTAGGGAGGTAATCCAGCTGTTCACGTGGATACAGCCCCCACTAGCCACAACTCCAGAAGGCAAGGACTATAATCCACTCACTACTGAGTTCCCAAAACAGTGGCCCTAATAAAGCAAAAAGCCCATTGGCAAGATGAATGAATGAGGAAGTAAATAACTTCATGAGCCTAAGAGTGAATGAATGAAGTAACTCAGCATGATGATGAATGCAATAGGAAAAAGCCTTTCCAACCATCATACAGTCCTGGGATCTTCACTAAGTTCCAATGGGACAGGGACCGTATTGTTCTTACTCATAAATTAGCACATGCCTGGCACATAGTAAGTTTCAATAAACTTGTTCTTTTTGGTGGATTGACCTATCAGAGGCATTCCCTTCAAGAACAAGCAGCCCTCCTCTGAAGAATGACGGACAGTGGTTCTCTTCCTCAGCCTATGACTTTTTTCTTGATAACCCCCATCTTATCCCTGTCCTACTTCCTCTTCCCAGAATACATGTATTTACTATTGCAAGCACCGTTCTTCACCTCAAACACCCACCTGATTCTTCCCTAACTCTGTTTAATATACGAGTTAAGCAGAGAAGTACTGTTTGGGACCTATTTGAGTTAGGATCCTGCACTGTCACCACTGAAAGGGGCTCAGAGATCATCTCCTTTCAGAAATGAGAATAAGAAAGGGTAAGCAAGTAACCCAGGGTCATCACACATACAGGCCAGAGGCCATGTCTCCTGCCTCTCAGTCCAGTGCTCGTGTGGCCCACAGCACTGTCACTTCCACACTTGCCTTCGTGTGTTCACGTTGGCCCCATCATGGCAAGCATGGTAACTCAATAGTAAACTCAGCAAACCATATTATTGGCCCTTCGTTTTTTGTTTTGTTTTGTTTTCGTTTTAATGAATAATCCATGTAGTAGAAGAAAACACGGTCAAACTCCGACATGAGAAGCTCGCCATCACCACCTTCTGGCCCACTTCTGCCAATGAAGCCAAACACAGTTCACTGTGGTCACAGATATGAAAAATGATCAGGGGTCATTGAGTTTTTAATGCTGTCCCCCAACTAGCACTGAAAGGCTGAGTTGTGGTGTGAAGAAAGAAGATGTTGAATTTGAAACCCTGTGTTAAAAAAAAAATCATAGAACCTGGACTTTAATCATAAAGATCATTTTACCAAAGCATATTTTTAAAAGGCTGTGAAACATTATGCAACATTTGCATGGTTTAATTATGAGTTTAGAAAAGCCTAGCACAACTTTTTCACTACAGTAAAACATGACAGAGCATGAATCATGGCATAATACTTTATGCTTACTGTAGTTTTAGACATGGGGTTAGGGGTGCTGGGCTGTCTACACAACAACGCATGAATTACTGTACCGCAATTCACACCCAAAGGGCTTTATGGCAATTATAAAACCTCTTCTGTTTGCTTTTTAAATGATTAACATATTTGAATACTATATATATTCACTTTGTAAATACGTGTATCCAGGACACGTGCATGTCTTACGGAAAATATCTGAGTATATAATTTTATTTTCACTTGGAGCAAAATACTTGTAGCAGTATGGGAATGTTAAACAATCTGCTATTGCTATTCGCTTTCAGTTGCTGGAAACACTGTTAGCTGTAAGATTATGCAGGATCTCTGACTATAGTTGAACACTTATTTTCCACTGAGTCTGGAATGGACTGGCTCTTTATTCCTTGCCATCCCGTCAATTCTCTAAAATTCAGAAGAAAATGAAGACCTTTCTTTAATAATAGATTTCAAAGATTCTGAGTTAAAATATTTCCCCAGGTTCTTCAAAATTCAGAATTAAAATGTCAGTTATTTTAAAGAAAAGAAAGAAGTATATCAGTATGAGGGAAGCCGGGTAGAAGATCTCGGGAGAAGAGTAGGAAGGCAGACCTGGCTCTCCATTTACTTGATCCTGTTCTCCACGGTGACAGCTTCAAAGGCATAATAGACAAGGGACACTTTAACTGGAAGTGCAAAGCCCCAGAGGGAGGAGGTGTGGACAATGTATAACGAGTAGGAATAACTCATTTCTTTATGTCACGACACGCAGAAAACTGACACCTGTTGTTTTCCTAAGGAACTTTGCTGCTCTTTCTGTATTTACTCCCAGCATCATGAACCCCTGGCTATGAAGACCCTTTGGAGTTAGTGTAGTTTGCTGTCACCTTTGTCTACAAAGAAGGTGGAACACAAAGAGAAAATTAACATTTAATTCTAAGACAGAAATGTAAAGCTATCTTATGGTGAGACAGTGGTTGATTTTTACATTTTCTTACACATTTTGCCTAAGAATAGAAGGTGTTGGGTTTTTTTTTCCTCTTCTGCAAACAGTATGATGCTTTTGAAAACTAAGACTCCTATGAATGCTGGAGTCAAACTTACAAAATGCTTTTTACCTAAATCTTCTGAAGTCAGATCTTTGTCTCTTCTCTCGCCCAGGCCTCTCTTTTTTTTTTTTTTTTTTTGGGTTAACATCTTTATTGGAGTATAATTGCTTTACAATGGTGTGTTAGTTCCTGCTTTATAACAAAATGAATCAGCTATACATATACATATGTCCCCATATCTCCTCCCTCTTGTGTCTCCTTCCCACCCTCCCTATCCCACCCCTCTAGGTGGTCACAAAGCACCGAGCCGATCTCCCCGTGCTATGCAGCTGCTTCCCACTAGCTATCTGTTTTACGTTTGGTAGTGTATATATGTCCATGCCACTCTCTCACTTCGTCCCAGCTTACCATTCCCCCTCCCTGTGTCCTCAAGTCCATTCTCTACGTCTGCGTCTTTATTCCTGTCCTGCCCCAGGTTCTTCAGAACCATTTTTTTTAGATTTCATACATATATGTGTTAGCATACAGTATTTGTTTTTCTCTTGCTGACTTATTTCTCTCTGTATGACAGACTCTAGGTCCATTCACCTCACTACAAACCAGGCCTCTTTTTTCAATGGCAATCTGTAAAATACTTGCTCAACATTCTGCCCTTTAAAAGTTGCAAACTTGAGGTCTTGAGAAAAAGTGGAAGCCATCTCTGTTAGTCTGGGTTGATAGAGGCAGCCCTGCACTGCCGGGTTTGTGAACTAGTCATCAGGCCTTGTTGCCAGTTTCCTAGCCAGACTTTCTTTTCAGTTATCCTTGGGAGAGAGTTCACCTGAACAGAAAACATTTAAATGCCACAGAATATTTTTGCCAAAGGTACAAAAAGAAGACCCAAACCCTTGCATTCTTTTGCGCTTACTGAGTACAGAGAGACGGGTGATCGCCTGATAATGATAACCACGATTACTCGTAAAGCTGGGCAGCCAATACATGCAGTCAACGGTCCGAATGTTAACACTTCTACCTGGAAAGCATAAATCAGCCTCTCTCATCAGTAGTGTGATTAAAGAAAACCTTTGGAAGGAACAGTTAGCGGAGGAAAATCTTCAAGAGTCAAACATAAATTATATTTCAGTATCGTTTTGGGGGGAAATCATCAGACAAAAGCAAATATTGGGACTTAAGGAGGCTTATTAAACACTGGTAAACAGGCCACAAACATGTATTAGATTTAAACAAAGGTAGCTGGTTTTTTATTAAAAGATTTTTTTTTTCTAAATCCTGACCCACTCTACATGTAAGTGACCTCCCTGATTCTCTGCAGATACAAGGCAGATCCAGCCATCCCCACCATGGTCCTACGAGCAGTCCTACCAATACCTGGGACCCATTGCCTCTCCTTCTGTCCACCCAGCAACACCCATCTCGCCGGGACGGGCCAGCGGCATGACAACCCTCTCTGCAGAGCTTTCCAGTCGACTCTCAAGTAAGCTGCTTGAAAATACACTCTTTGAAGTCCGGCTGCAGTGGAAGGTTCTGGAGACCAGAAGGGATGCACGAACGGGGTGGCAGTCATTTTTGATTGGATGCAGTACGGTTTAAAGACAAGGCTGTCTATCTCTAAGTCCCCCGCCCACACGCTGATTTTCCTTGACACTCAGAGGCAGAGATTACGTACAGATGTGAAGGGAGAAGTGGCTTGGAGAAAGTGGATTCCTTGGGCGTTTGGGGGTGCTCACATTCGGCAGGCACGGGTGGCAGCTGAAGGGTCAGTGACAGAAAAGGCCAAAGTAGTCAGCTTCTGGGCCTCAGATGGGACTGATCCATCTTGCGGTGGCGAGCTTTCACAGGCCACGTGAACAGCGCACTGGGGCACACATGGAGTGAGACACACATCTACCCCAACGGGACACTCTCAACTAAGAGCCGCTTATATCAGGTTTGAGGAACAGACTGGAAAGCTCAGGTGTCATGGCTGGCATGATTGTTGTTAATACGTGCTCATTAAACCTAGTCATTTAACCTATGAGACCTTTGGGCTTGGCACTCACCTTTGCTTGTGGGCAGGGAAATCAGAGTTACAGAGAAAAATTCCTTTGTTGAAAGCAAAAAGAAGCGACTCCCTGTTTGGGGCTTTGAAATTGGAGCTGGACCAGACTGTGAAAATACTTCAGAGGACTTCAGCAGTAGGAAGCCTGAGAACACACTTCTGTGGAAGGGCGGCTGTTTTTGCTTTTCAGCTCCTGGAATCAGATTATAGCAGATTAGGGGCAGGCAAAGGGGCAAAGGCATTGCGTCTGCCATTTTACGTGTGGTGTAATGTTGTGTTTTGTGGACGATTGTGATTATTTGAGATTTCCCCAGATGCTTCAGCTTCTTCTCAGAGCTTCACAGAATCCCTCTCAGCTTCTCAGCAGCAGCAGTGCTGACACCTGGGGCCAGATGATTGTTCACTGTGGGGGGGCAGTCCTGTGCACTGCAGGGCCTTCATCAGTGTCTCTGGCCTCTAGATGCCAGCAGCACCCCCAGTCATGGCAACCAAAAATCACCAGACGTTGCCAAATGTCCTGAGGGCCACACTGCCCCACAGTTCAGAACTGTCTTCTTGGGCGAGGTAGTGGAATAGGAAAGCCAACTTCGTTGCCCAGTTTCCACATTATTTTCAGCCACTGTTGCCAAGAATTTCATGGCACCTGCCGGGCTAAGGAGTTAAGGGACTAGCGTAGGAATTATGAAGTCCATTCAGCTTGTTGTTGTTGCAGAAGCTCTGTCCCCTCAGGACTGGTCTGCTTCCAAAGGCACTTGTCATCTTTCATTGTTTCTTCTTCTTGTTGGCACTGCTCTGCCCACTGGCTGTGGTCTACATCTGAAGCAATTACTGTTTTTCTTGGAAATGTCCCTGCTGTGGGTCTGTCCCTTGGAATTTATTTCATAAGTCTTTTGACTTGGTCAGCACCCAAGATCATCGGCACCTTCGAGTCCAAGAACCCTAGGGGCCAGCTGTTCTGGCTGACCAGTGCAGATGGAAGGGTGACTTCTTTTTTTATAGGAATGAGTAACACGTGCCCTCCCCAATCCCGTCTCACAGTTACACTTCTGAATAGCCTGGACTTCAGTTAGCCAAGGAGCAATGGAAGGGCGTTTTATGGCATGAGGGTATAAGGAGATAAAAACCGCATCCCATTTCAGCACCCAAGCATGACCCTGCGCTGTCTTGGACGGTGGACCCAGGAGAATGCCAGAGGAGCTTTCACCGGTGGCAGAGCATAGCATGGGAGACTGCTCTCCACCTGGGCAGGTCTCCCTCTGAGAAATCGAGCCTGGAGCCCAGGCCTGAAAAGTGTTGTCATCTACCTGTGGGCAGGAGGGGTCTGGGATACTTAAAAGAAAAGTGGCTGCTTTGAGAGCCTGCTTTCCTTGAATCCCGCCCCCCAGCTCAGCTCTGTGCTCTGCCCCTCTCCCCACCCCCAGCGCCACCTGGGCTTCCTCTGGCCGGAGAGACCTGTGCTCTGTGTCTGTCTCTTACCTTTGCAGACAGGCTCCACACCTTGTCTGAAAAGAGTTGTCATCTGGAGGTTTTCTTTTCTTTTTTTTAAAATAATGTTTAGCTGCCAACCTGGGCGACAGACAGCATGCATTAATCTGAGTCATGCGAGATCCTTTTAAGGCAGCCATTATCTGCTCAGGCTGTTTAATCCTTCGGGGGCAGTGGGAGGGGCCCAGAGCAGGGCCGCTTTCATCCACAACAAGCTGCAGAATGAAGACTTGAGCTGTCATGGCAAATATTCAGCTTCATCGGTGGGGCAACATTTCCAACTAAAATACCTGCGCCGCCTAATCCCCAGATTTCCTACTGTTTAAAAGCTCCCTGTGAATATCAGGGGTCCCCACCTCTGCCCACACTGCTACCGAATAAGGGGGCACAAGCCCAGCCAAAAGGACAAATGAGCTAAGGCCGGGGGGGTGAACCGTGCGTCACTGGTGGGGCGTGCTTGGTAGCGGGTGTCAGACCGGACATAGAAATGAAAACAAATATTTTAATAGGTCACTTGACTCTGAGCCCACCTAGTGGGCCGAAGTTGTTTTGTTATCACAATGTGTGTGTAAAGGACAATTTGGCCAAACGGATGGTCTTCTGTAGTGTGACACTGGTACTATGTGGCCAGAAGAAGAATCACAGGCAACATCTAAGATCTTCCAGATATTCTGCCCACAAGTGAAAGAACTATTTTCTCCTGACAGCTGAGACCATAACATCATTCCATTACTTATGTCCGTGACAAATCACGGGCTCACTTGGGATTCCAGTAACTTGCTGTCATCACCAGGTTACCACACAGCAGTTGGAACAGACTGGCAGAGCATGTCCAGACACCATCATGAAACAGGGTGACCTTTCATTCATTTTCCAGTGGATTCACCTTTTTGTCTCATGGCAAATGAAGCAAGAGGAATAATGGGTGGAGTCATTTATTTGTGTCCAGAGTATTGCATCAGATGACAACAAATGGACTGTATTTGCCTAATGCTGCTCCCTGGACTATAGAAATCTCACTGGAAAAATGGAGTAAAGCTTCCTGTTAACTCTCAAGTATGTCACAGCTCTGTGTGTGAACACAAACAAGTGACACAGGGCTTGCTCACAGAAGGCCCCAGCGGGCAGGGACAAACCCTGTGGAATGAGGTGCGGCCTGGCTTCAGGACGAGCTAGAGAGTGTCCGTGGAAGGGCTGCCCTAGAACCACTGTCAGTTTGCAACTTTTTCCCTGCCCATACGTCTGACTCGCGTTGAAAAGGTTAACAGGAGTGTTTATTTCAAAGTCAGACTCCTGGTTTCCTCATCAGTGGAGAGATTTGCTGCAGACTTCTGTTGTTTCTATAATTACCTCTCTGATGAAGAGTATATCCCCTCACCAGAGGCACCCCAAATTTACAGGAGTTCACTTGGAGGGAGGGAAGGGGAGGGGGAGAGAGAAAGAGAAAGAGAAAGAGAGCGCGAGAACGAGAACACTAGCTCTCCCTGCTGGAATAACAGGCTTGAAATATGAGGAAGCTGATCAACAGCCCATGCCGTCCAAAAGCAGATGAACCCACCCGATGGCTTTCCTTTCAGAGCAAGCTTTTGGCCCAGCCAGGTTTCTCTGTGGGCCTGAACACAAAAGGACACAGGCCACATGCCATCTTGAGCTTGGAGTTATTTCGTATGTTCATTTGAGAACTGATACATTTTAAAACATGCAGTTCTTGCCTCTGCTCTGTTTTGTTGCTGTCTTTTGGGTTTGCTGACGTAAAGACTACGGTCCTGGCCTGGTCATTTAACGCATAATTCTGAGGAACAGAAACTACCCCAGGACACCATCCTACATGCACAGTGGTGGTTCTCAGCGGGGGCGGGGGACTCTTGCCCCCCTCACCCCTACCCCCAGGGCACTTGAAAGGTCGGGAGACATTGTTGGCGGTCACAATGGGGGGAGTGGGGCTCATTACTGACATCTGCTGGGCAGAGGCCAAGGATGCTGCCAAACACCCATCCCAGACCCACATCACCCCAACAAAGCTGGCCTCAAATGTCAGTAATGCCACTGTTGGGAAACTCTGATCTACAGGACACAGGAAACCATCCTAGCACCCAAACCCACGAGTGGTTCCCAAGGGCAGCCTGCGGTTAAGGAAAATGCAAAGAGATGCCACAACGGACAGCCAAAGCCAGTCCGCGCACTGGTAAATGCGTCATCCTAACCAAATGAGTTGTATAGACAAAGCTCTGCCATTTCTGGTGGAATTTCAACATGTACCAAAACGGAGCAGATAAGTCAAGGTCCTGCAGCCACTCCTCTTAACAAACCGGTGATGCATCTTAGAGAAAAGCACGTGAAACCGACGCTGTACTGTTTCTAAAACTGTGGAACTAGTCTGAAGGTAGATATGGGAGAGAAAGAGTGATGTGACGGTTCACGGACACCCAGTCCCAGTCACTACTATGGCGGGCATCAGCTTCAACCATAGGAAACGGCCAATTTTTAACTATTCCGGGCCTACCGAAACAGCAGTTTTAAACGTATTATAACGTATTAAAATGTTATTACATATTAATATTGTTATGACAATACCGTATTACGTATATATATTCTATTAATATTAATCTATTAATGCATCCATTATATTAGTAGTTCTAGTGTTACATTGTTTTGTTATATATTGTTATATTAATATCACCGATTAAATGTACATTACTATTGATATATTAATATGTTGATTATATAGAGAGGTGGCAAACTTTTCTGCAAAGGGCCAGATTCTAAATATTTTAGACTTTCTGAGCCCTACAGTCCGGCCCTCCAGTCTCTGCCATGACCACTCAACTCTGCGGCGGTGATTTAAAAGCAGCCATAGAGGGCTTCCCTGGTGGCGCAGTGGTTCAGAGTCCACCTGCCGATGCAGGGGACACGGGTTCGTGCCCCGGTCCGGGAAGATCCCACATGCCGTGGAGTGGCTAGGCCTGTGAGCCATGGCCGCTGAGCCTGCGCGTCCGGAGCCTGTGCTCCGCAACGGGAGAGGCCACAGCAGTGAGAGGCCCGCGTACCGCAAAAAAAAAAAAAAAAAAAAAGCAGCCATAGATAATACATAAAAGAATGAGTCAGGCTCCTTCCAATAGTACTTCATGTATGAACACTGAAATTTAAATTCCGTATCATTTTCATGTCAGGACATCATCTTTTGATTTTTTTTTTTCTTTTTCAACCATTTAGAAAAGTGAAACTCATTGTTAGCCTGTGGGCTTACAAAAATTGGTAGCTGGTGGATCTGGCAGGTGGGTTTGCCAACCCCAGAGTTACAGAAATACGGTTATATTAAGCAAGTGTTATTTCATATACCGTATTACGTTGCATGAGATCGTATATTACCATCATCATCGTATCAGCTGTCTGGGCAGCAACGTTCTGGGTAATCCTCCCGCGAGCGGGCCGGCGGGGGAAGGGGCGTGGCCTCCTTGAACCCCTGTCTCACGATATTTTTCTCTCCCTCCCTGCAGCCGCGCCCGACCTAACAGCCTTCGGCGACCCGCGCCAGTTTTCCGCGCTGCCCTCCATCTCCGACCCCCGCATGCACTACCCCGGCGCCTTCACCTACTCCCCGACACCCGTCACGTCGGGCATCGGCATCGGCATGTCGGCCATGAGCTCGGCCACGCGCTACCACACGTACCTGCCGCCGCCCTACCCTGGCTCGTCGCAGGCGCAGGGCGGCCCGTTCCAGGCCAGCTCGCCGTCCTACCACCTATACTACGGCGCGTCAGCCGGCTCCTACCAGTTCTCCATGGTGGGCGGTGAGCGGTCGCCGCCGCGCATTCTGCCGCCCTGCACCAACGCCTCCACCGGCTCAGCGCTGCTCAACCCCAGCCTCCCGAACCAGAACGACGTGGTGGAGGCCGAGGGCAGCCACAGCAACTCCCCAACCAACATGGCGCCCGCCGCGCGCCTCGAGGAGGCCGTGTGGCGACCCTACTGAGGCTGCGCACGCTCTCTCCGTGCGGCCGGGCGTCGTCCCGGAAGCGCCTCCTTCGGGCTCCGGCCTCGTGTGCTTGGGAAACCCGCGTGGGCCCGGCCGCCGGCCCTGGGGAGCGCGCCGCTGCCAACTGCCATGGTGATGTCGCTCCGGGCGGGGCCTCGGGGCCACCTGTGCTTCTCAAGTCCGTGCAGTTCGCAATTGCCGTTGGCCCATCTCAGATTTTTCTAACCTGATGCAACTTGAGGGTGTCCGCTTCACCACCCCGTGGACACGCTGTAAGGCAAACAGAAAGATTCCCAGAGGGAAACTGTGAATGCTTCTGATTTAGCAATGCTGTGAATAAAAGAAAGATTTTATACCCTTGACTTCACTTTTTAACCAAGTTGTTTATTCCAAAGAGTATGGAATTCGGGTTTTTCGGGGGTTTTTTTGGGGGGGGGGGGTGGGGAGATGCAACTCATTCTGTTTGGCATCTAATTCATATTTTTAATTTTCTTTTGCAGCACCTTATAAATTGCAAAATGCGTATTTGCATTTGGGGTGGTTTTTATTTTTATATATACATAAATTTGAGCTTGCTTCTTTCTTGCTTTGACAAATGAAAGAAATATGATTCCTTTTTCTGTAAGTTTTATTTAACTTTTTTTTGGACTTTTTTTGTAGTTGTTTTTTGAGAAACGGCTACAGCTTTGGGTCATTTTCAACTACTGTATTCCCACAAGGAATCCCTAGATATTTATGTATCTTGATGTTTAGACACTTACTTAATGTGTTGATACTTTTTTTATTATTTAAATGTACTTATATTAAGAAGAAAAATATCAAGTACTACAGTTTTTGTTTTTGATAGTAGCCAAAGTTAATTGTATCACATTGAAGAAAGTTGGAAAAAAAGGATGGGTAATGTGATCACTTGGTTATCTAAATATTGTTTACATTAAACTCCCTTTAATGTTAATCAAACGAGTTGGTAGCTAACGCAGCAATGTTTTCAGTAGGCTTTTTAGATACTGAGGGTCACTCCAAAGATCTAAAGTATGGAATTTTCTGCCAAGCTCAACAAAGGGTCTCATATCTGACTCCCTCCCTTCAAACGGAGAAGGTCAAATCTGGTTCCAGAGGGTTCATGCAGATGCCATGATTGCACCTCTGGAAAGGATTTATTTTCTGCCTAGGGGTTTTCTCACTCCATGGCCTCTTGTTAATGTCAGACATGCTTTGTAACAGAATGAATCTGAAGTAAGCTGTGTGGAGGAGCGGTATCCACATGGAAACCGAGTGGATGAATTCAGGGGTTCCTTAACTGCTTGATTCTGGAGATCAAGAGAGGAGATCATCTGAATCTAAAGTTCAGATTTTTTTAGCTCCAAGAAAATATTCCTCTTTGATAGAGTACCTGTTCATTGATGCAGAACGAAACTTGTGGCTGTCCCCCCAGGCTGGGAGTGGAAGGGACTAGACCGGATGCCTTTGACAGCTGAAGGTCTCCAGCTCAGTTTTCATAGGGTGGGCCCAGAAGCAGGCCTGAACAAGCCAAATCCCCTCCGTGTGCCTCAGTGGAGTCATATGGGAGAGCATCGTCCCACCTGTGCAGGACCCCGTCCCATGCTGCTCACTGACCACCCATCTTTGTGTTGTTCTCACTAGGCTGAGACCCTACCCCGTAGGGTGTGTGCACTTTTACCCGTGCATCGGCATGACAGGAAAGATTCATGTCACTGCTGCCCATGGCTACAATCCAAACATACCCAATGTCACTGTAAATTTTATGGCACTATTTTTATTGGAGGATTTGGTCAGAATGCAGTTGTTGTACAGCTCATAAATACTAACTGCTGATTTTGACATATGTGTGCTCAAAAATGATCTGGTTGTTATTTAATGTACCTCTTAAATTAGTTGAAACGATTTCAGGTCAACTCTGAAGAGTATTTGAAAGCAGGACTTCAGAACAGTGTTCGATTTTTATTTTATAAATTTAAGGATTCAAATTAGAAAGATCTTTGGCTGCAGGCAGCAAAACAGCTGGTCTTATTTAAAACAACTTGTTTTTGAGTTTTCTTATATATATATATATATATTATTTGTTATACACAGATGCAGTAGCACTTTGGTAAGAGTAAAGCAGTTTGTGTTGTCAGTCAGGTCGTTCTTATCTAGAAAAGAGCTAAAGCAGATCTTGGAGAAACTCAGAATATATTTATTTTCATTTTAGGCATAATTCTCCCTCCATGACACATTTTCATGTTTTATTCTATGTTACATTTTTACAGCAAAATGACCCTTAAATGTCAGTAAATTTAAAACTTTTTTATTTCTGAAAAGGACCATTAGCCCATTGGCCCCAAATTCAACTTTCTTTTCATGATCAGCCTTCTTTTCATGATCAACGTTCTTTTCAGCACGTTGCCTTATCTGACCTGACAAAATGTTGGTTAAAAAAAATGAAGGAAAAAAATGTATACTTTTCAGTTCAGTTCTGGTACCTGAAGATATTCCAGCTCAAAATCAGCCCAATGCCCTACAAGGGAAATCAGATAATCTCTCACATTGAATCTTCACTCTCAAAGCCACGTGTGAGGAGAGCTTGTCACTTTGTCGTGGACCCACAGGTTTGGCCGTTCAGAGTTTCACAGACCCTTACCAGCATGTATAGTATTTAATCTTTCCAGAAAAAAAAAAAAAAAAGTCAAACCTTAGTTGTTTTGGAGATAGGTCTCATACTTAATGCATTTTTCCCCTGAGGAATTCCATTCTATTGCCTTCAGGTTAAATTAAGGTGGTCCTTTTATCAAGTAGATCCTTAAGCCAATTAAGTAATAACTGGATGTATCTGGGAGCACTGGTCCAGGAGAAGAAAGATTAAATAGCCATCTTTACTGCTCGTTCATGCCCTTATTTATCATTTCAACATAGACATATTTCAGTTATTTTTGTTTTTCTCACTATCTAAAAATACTTCTATTTTTCTCCCTCTCTGCCCCCCGCAATTATCTCCCTCTTTGTCTCTCCCCGTCCCTCCTCCAAATCCCACCTCTTCCCTCCTCCATTCTCCAATTTTGTGTAAGGAGATAGCACGCACACCCATCCCGACACCAAACACGCTTCCTCCCTTTACATAAAGGAACAGAGTGAGTCAGCCTTTCTCCTGCCTATGGGTTTCTTCCAGCAGAATGGAGACATTGCCAACCATTTGGGATCTGCTTGCTGTCCAAATGCAGCAATAGAAGCCTTCCTGGGCAAATTACAATCAGTGACTTAACAGACAGCCTTTCTGCTGCCTAGGGTTTCTGTGCAGATAAACAGAAATGCTCTGATTAGAAAGGAAATGAATGGTTTCACTCAAATGTACTGCGATTTAGGACTGCGGATTTCTGTCTTGAAATACCTGTTTCCTTGGGACATTCTGTCCTGGTGACTTTTGTTTTTGGTGTTTTTTTGTTTTCTGGGGGATGACATGTTTGGGGTCTTTTATACATGAAAAGTCGGTTTAACAATGATATCATTTTTTACATCTGAACAAAATGCCTTTTTGTTTACCCGCAGTATACAGTCTTTTGGGACTTCTTGTTTGTCTGTTTCTTTGTTTGGAGTTTTCCCCACCCTTTAGCCAGATCAGTATGGATAAGGCTGATCATTTGGCATTGTTTTTTCCTTCCAGAAGAGTTGCATCAACAAAGTTAATTGTATTTATGTATGTAAATAGATTTTAAGCTTCATTATAAAATATTGTTAATACCTGTAATAATTTTTTTCAATTTTTTGTGTGTGTTTCTAAGGACATTTCTTATGTTTGCTAAATACTGTAGACAAAAAAAAACCCCGCTTCTTTCTACTTTGTTTATTTTAGACTTAAAAACGAGCTACTTTTTATTCACTTTTGTAAAGAGCTAATAGCATGGTTCTAATTTTTTTTTTAAGAAGTTCACTTTTTGTTCTGGGGAAATGAATGTGCAAAAAAAAAAACCTGTTGGTTATTTGTGCTATTCTGGATGTATAAAAATCAATGGAAAAAAATAAACTTCCAAATTGAAATGACAGTATAACACATCTATTGAAAAAGTAACGATGGGAAATGCACACTACTTGACTAGGTTCCACCTCGTGTCTATTTGTGTAGCACTTACTGGATCTGTTCCCAAAGCATCCTGGAAATTTGTGTGTGGTTTCTTTCTCCCTCGTACTAACCTAGTGAACATTTTCTGCAAGGGAACTGCCAATCTTGAGTTTTAAACCAGATACATTGTGAGAGGACACCCCAGAAGCCCCTCTCCGAGGTGTTTCTAGATAGCGCAGGAGAGCAGACGCTCCACGGTGCGTGATTCCACTCACTGCACGTAGTCACAGTGGCTGCCCCCTCTGCCAGGAGCATCCACCGGGCCCAGCCTGTGCAGGGCAGCTGGACTGCTGCTGCCCAGGAACCACGGGGCCTTACTTTCTTTGTACCACAGTTTCTTGTGTAAATCCAGTATTATAACTAGTGAATGGCAAATAAACAGTTTGGCAACTACGTACACCATATCACATTGGTTTTGTCTTTCTCTGAGATGGAGGGCTGGGAAGCCAACTGAAGCCCCATGCAGCACACGGGAAACCGCCTTCAACGGGCAGTTTATAGTCTGCAAGCTGAAGTCTGTGCCTCTCCCTCCCAGGGCCTCCTGCTGCCGACAGCACCACGGCCTAGGCACAGCCCAGGCTCCTGGGGTTGCTGCTGTGGGTATGAAGGAACACCGAAACATGCATAAATGGCATAAATGCCTGTCTTACAAAAGAAAGGAATTAAGTGGGATTTCCAAACACAAGGTGGAAAGGGTGTATGTTGAAGCTGAGGCCGGACACCCTTACCCGCCTCCATTTCTGTACATTTCAGGAGTCAGCCCTGATGCCTGTGATGGGAAGTTGTTTATAAGGGCTTCCCTCACCACCAGCCCTGTGCAGAGGAGTATTAGTACTTCAGTCTCAAGGCTCTGTGTGATCCAATGTACCTCTCAGCCGAGGACTGGGCTAAAGCTGCTTCCCAGTTCTTGCCATTGCCACCTCATGGTCCCAAGTGACCTACAGGATGGCCACACAGAATGTCAGGAACCTAAGCAAGTGTGATCAAAAGAAATCACGGGGCTTCCCTGGTGGCGCAGTGGTTGGGAGTCCGCCTGCCGATGCAGGGGATGCAGGTTCGTACCTCGGTCCGGGAAGATCCCACATGCCACGGAGCGGCTGGTCCCGTGAGCCATGGCTGCTGAGCCTGCGCGTCTGGAGCCTGTGCTCCGCAATGGGAGGGGCCACAGCAGTGAGAGGCCCGCGTAACACACACACACACACAAAAAAAAAAAAAAAAAAAAAAAGGAATCACGGGGACTTCCCCGGCCGTCCAGTGGTTAAGACTTTGCCTTCCAATGTAGGGGGTGCGGGTTCAGTCTCTGGTCAGGGAGCTAAGATCCCACATGCCTTGTGGACAAAAAACCAAAACGTAAAACAGAAGCAATATTGTAACAAACTCAATAAAGACTTTAAAAATGGTCCATATCAAAAAAAAACTTAAAAAAAAGAACAGAAATCACAGACGTAGGAGTTAATGGCTAATGAGCAGGGGCAGGAAATGGGTGGAAGGACTGGGTTATATACATTCCGAAAGGGAGCCTAGGGGAGCTGCTGGAAGCATGTACTCAGGGTTTGAGTTCTAGTTCTGTCTCACACAAGGGAACAAGTTAAACTAGTGACCTAGTTTTTCTCACCTGTAAAATAGAGATGATACTGTTTTAAGTTATGAAATTTAAATAAGTTAATACATATCAAACACTTTAAAAAGCTCTTGGCACATAATACATGCTCAATAAATGTTAAATACACGAAGTGATACCACACGTTATTAAACATGTAAACAATATCAAATAGCAAGTTTAAATGACTTCCACTTCGCCCAATCCCTGCCTTGCTGTTGCTAGTCACTGTTTCGTGTTCACCATTCCAGACTCTTTTCTATAACCGTAACATACACCATGTATTTAATCTACGCCTAAGCAAAAAGGCATCAGATGATACATATCATTGCATAGATTTTTCACTTAATATGTATACAGCGTGCATCCTTCCACATCAGTCAGCTTAGATCTCCATCATTCTTTTTAACGACTGCACTGCATAGCATTTCATGGTTGTACTAATCCATTTACCCCTTCATTTATTGCTGGACATCTAGGTGGCTCCCAACTTCTTGCTATGACAACCGTTCTCTGTATATATCTTAGCACCTTGTGCTAGAATTTTTGTTCTAGAATTTTTGTACGTTTAAAAGCAACCGCTGGTTCAAAACAGTTTTACATTTTGACAGGTACCTCCAGATACCTGTTTCGGAAGGTTTTATTGAATTAGATTTCTAGGGTCAGGGCCCTGTACTAGGAAGAAGAAAACGGAAACTTGCCAGGTAGATTGCTCTCTGTAGCAGGCGTTTAATCCAGACCTTAGTGTCAGAGAGATTTTGGATCTTCTGAGGAAGCGCTCAAAGCATTCCAGAGGAGGAGTGTCGGCCTGAAGAAAAAAATTACAACAAACATTTTTAAAGTGCCTACTACAAACCGGGCTCTGGTTTAAGCGCTTCACGTAGGCTAGCTTCTTCAGTTCTGACACTGGCCCCATGGGAGAGATCCTGTTGTTGTCTCCATTTTGCAAATAAGGAGACTGAGGTCCGTGAGGTTAAGTAATTCACATGGCCCCACGGCTATTGGAGGAGCAGCAGTCCAGCCCGGGACCCCCTGCTCTTAATCACTCTTCTGTACTGAAGCTCTGAGAGACGCTAGACATTCCTTGATGACGAAAGAGTTGTCTAAACCTTCAAGGGTGGCCGGGCTCTTCAAATAATGCTGCTTCTTGCTAGTCTGAAAAGCAGAAGGGAGAGATGATTGTGGGAGGGTTTCTGGTAAAGGGGGGCAGGGCTTGGAGCCCACAGGGCTTCCATGGAAATGGTTCAACCCTGCTCAGCGCTCGAGACCGGGGAGGGGTTCCAGATTAAAGTCTCCTTCCCTGCAGGACCGAGCATGTCAGGCAGACCCCGTGAATTCTGAGGGGAAGCTTCTGCAGGAGTCCTCCACACCTTCCCGAGTCTGCCCTCCATTTATCTATTTATCTTTAATTAATAAATTCGATTTTTAGGACAGTTTTAGGATTACAGAGAAACTGAGCAGATAGTAGGAGAGTTCCCATCTCCCCGACCCCTACACATACCTCCTGACACCAGCACACAATTTCCCGGGTTATTAACATCTTAAACATTAAGGTGGTACATTTGCAACAATGAGTGAGCCAATATTGATACCTCATTATTAACTGAAGTCCATAGTTTATTCAGATGTTCTTAGGATTCACCTAATGTCCTTTTTCTGTTCCAGGGTCCAGCATTACATTTCATTGTCAGGGCTTCTTAGGCTCCTCTGGGCAGGGACATTTTCTCAGACTTCCCTTGTTTAGGAGGGTCACGATACTTTTGAAGAGTACTAGTCAGGTGTATCGTAGGATGCCCCTCTATCAGAATTTTCTGCTGTTTTCTCTTGTGACTTGACTGAGGTTATGGGTTTGGGGAACACGATCACAGAGGTAACATGCTATTCTTACCATATCATACCAAGTGTATGTACGATCAACATGACTTATGACTGTTGACATTGACCTTGATCAGCTGGTGGGGAGTGGTGTTTGCAAGATTCTCCTCTGCAAAGTTACCCTTTACTTCCCCCTTTCTGTACGGTACTCTTTGGAAGGAACTCCCTACACACAGGCCACATTTAAGAAATGGAAAATGATGCTCTCCCTCCCTTGGCTGGGGCAGCTCTACCAGCAGGCGGCAAGCCCTGTGGGATGCAAGGGCCAGATGCTCCCAGCATGAAGCACTCTCTTTGCTCCGTAGGGGATGGGCAGCTCCCCTTTCTTCTGAGTGCTTGTGCACCCCCTCTTTCACCCCTCCAGCTTAGAGAATCCAAAGGTTCAGGGCTCTAGAAGCATCTCCCTGTTGCCTGTCACTTTGGGCCCACTTTGGACAAAGCCAAGTTCCCCCCACTCCCCGGCAACCAGAGGATGCTGATAAAATCCTCACCAAAGTATCCAAATGTGGCCTATGACCGCAAGAGGTCACCATCCTAAGGGAACTTTGAATCCACCCCTCTCTCTGATACACAAATACCTGTCCCCACCCCCGGGGGTTTCCCAGGAATAGGTGTGCCTCCTTCTTGACATATTACGGAACTAAGTTTCCAGCTCACTTTTACAAAGGGAGAGGAGATGGCATGGAATGTGTTTACTGCCCAGGCAGGAGGAGTATTAGTCGTGGGCCAAATTTTAACATTAGAAATTAAATTTTGCATACTTTAAATTCTCCCTCGTTTCCATTTCACTGATGCTGTTGTAAGGATTAATTGATGTTTTTTTTTTTAATTTTTTTTTAATTTATTTAATTAATTAATTTATTTATTTTTGGCTGCATTAGTTTTTTTTGCTGTGCGCGGGCTTTCTCTAGGTGCAGCGAGCGGAGGCTACTCTTCGTTGTGGTGTATGGGCTTCTCATTGCGGTGGCTTCTCTTGTTGCGGAGCAAGAGCTCTAGGCGTGCGGGCTTCAGTAGTTGTGGCTTGCGGCCTCTAGAGCGCAGGCTCAGTAGTTGTGGCGCACGGGCTTAGTTGCTCCGCGGCATGTGGGATCTTCCCACGCCAGGGCTCGAACCCGTGTCCCCTGCATTGGCAGGAGGATTCTTAGCCACTGCGCCACCAGGGAAGCCCTTAATTGATGTTTTGAAAGGGCTTTGAGGATGAAAAGTCTTACACGCATACAAAGTACGATTATTTGTTATTACAAATAACTGTATGAGACCACTTTCTTCCTTGGTTACATGAGGGTTTCTGCAGGTAGTTAAAAGCTGCAGTGTCTCTCTTACAGAATCGCTGCCTTCATCAAAAATGTATCCTATGGCAGTGAAGCGCAGAGTCCTTTCCCTCCTAAAGGGGAGGCAGACCCCAAACCAATGAACAAGTAATACACTGTATGTCAGAGGGCATAATCATTTCCTGGGATTGCTGTAACAAAGTACCACAAACTAGATGGCTTCAAACAACAGATATTTAGTCTCACAATTCTGGAAGCCGAAGTCCAAGATCAAGACGTTGGCAAGGTTGACTCTGTCTGTAGACTCTGAGGGAGAACCTGATGCTTACCCCAATCCTTGGTGTTCCTTGCCTTGTACATGGAGCGCTGGAATCTCTGCCTCTTTCATTAGGCGTTCTTCCCCATGTGTTTCTGTGTGCAAAGTTCCCTCTTCTTATAAGGACTCCAGTCACTGGATTAAAATCCACTCTAATCTAGTATCACCTCATCTTATCTTGACCACGTCTACGAAGATCCTATTTCCAAATAAGATCACATTCACAGGTACAGTACCAGGGGTTAAAACTTGAACACATCTTTTCAGCCCACAGCAGATGGGGGTACAGCTATGGAGAGTAAGGAAGATGGTGTGCTCCAAAGATGGAACATTAGATGTCTTGAAGGATGAAAGGGGGAGTGAGCCATTTTAGGGACTTTAAGCAAAGGGGACAGGAAGTACAAAGGCCCCAAGGCAGGACCTTGCGTGGTATATCTGAGATCGATTGAGAAGACCAGTGTGACCAAAGTAAAAGGAGATGATGTCACAGAGGGAGCAGGACCAGGTCACACACAGCCATTATTGTGGGATTTTGACTTTCTTCTTAGTGAGAGGGTTTTGAGGAGATGAGTGACATGAGCTAACATACGAGGCAGTTGCCTGTCTACAGGGCATCTTGGTGCAAATCGAAAAGGGTGCCCCTTGTCCAAATGGACAGCCTTGGAGCAAAGCACATGATTCAGTGAGTGAAGCAGGGTTGGGTTTCCACTCCTGTTCACCTGCTCAGCTAGGTTCTCCAGGTAGGTAAGGGATGTGACAGTAGAGGTAGCAAGGGTCGTTTGGATTCTGAATCCATTTTCAAAGTAGAGTCCACAGGGTATGCTGATGGGTTAGATCTGGTGTGTGAGAAAGAAAGGATCTGAGGACACCTTCAAGGATTTGGGCCTGAGAAACCAGAAGAATGATGTAGCCATTCTCTGAGATGGAAATCTGGGGAAGATTGAGTTTGTCAAGGGACCTCAGTCTCATGGTGGGGCAGGGGAAGGAGAGACTGGACTGTATATGCTCTTCAAGATTTCTTCCAACAATGAAGGATCCATCCAGGTGGAAAGAGAAGCTATGAAAAAAGTTGATCTACCTTGCTTGTTAGGAATGCTCCTTGAGAGTCACATGCATAGGTTTGATAAGAAAGCTGTATTCCATTTTCTGACATGTACTCCATGATCTAGAGCTGACTCTTTGCAAAACAAGGGGGACCCTTGAACTCTCCTCTGCATGTCCTCATAGTCTACTTTGATAAGTGAGGGATTTCCTCTTCCTTTGGCCTTACTGTCCACAGGCAGGCAGCCCCACAGCAGTGTCCTAAGTGTTAGCTCATCTTCCTCTTATGCCAACCAGCTGGCACCCAAGGATGGAGGGAGAATTTCACAAAGTTTCTGTGCGCCTTGATTTTGATTGCCAAACAGAATGGCCTGCATGTTAAAACCTGCAAAAACGATAGGATTCACAGAGCTGAAATACCTGTATCTCCCTTCCATTAACGAATTTAAGAGAGTGAAAACCTGCTAGTTGCTTACCCCAATCTCTATTTTCCTTAGTAAGAGATTCCCTTGGGCACATGACTGCCTGGAAGAAAGACCACATCTCCCAGGCTCCCTTGCAGTTTGGTGTCCCATGTGACAAATTTATGGCCAATGTTATCTAAGTGAAGGTGTGGTGTGGCAGCTTCTGGAAAATCTCCTTAAATGCATATCTTCTTCATCCCTTCCCCAGCCTTGCTGCCTAGAATGGTGAGGCGATGGTTAGAGGGAGAGGGCCACAGCCCAAGAAGGGCAGCCGGCATTAGAAGGAGCCTGGTCCAGTGCCTTTGTGGAGCCCTCATTCCAGCCCTGGGCTGCCCGCATCTGGATCCATCTACACCCAAGAACACTAAATATTTCTCTCACTTAAGCCACTCATCTGTGGCATTTCCTGTCACCGCAGACAAACAATCCTAATTGACACACATACATAAATGGTTTCTGCTGGGTCACCTCCAGCAGAAGCAGTGGCTAGGGGAAAAAGTGATTTCTTTTCTCCCAAACTCTAGTCCCTCCCAGGTTACCAAGGGTCTTTCAGGGTGTTCAGGGACTACAAAGTAATGAGGACGTGAGAGGGGGTACTAGGGTGGCTCCAGAAACTACCGTGATGAACAGCCTAGTGCCCTCACGGAGGGCTCATCCTTAACTCGGCCCTAGGGTTTGTAACAACTCAAAAGTGTCTGGGTCATCTTGTTGGAAACTACTTGGCCTGTGATCCATTTGCCTGAGAGAGTCAAGTCACCCTAAAATTCAATCCAGCTTCAAGGGTTTTGGCATTTTTTTCCCATGTCCCATCCTCACTTTCCATCCTGGTTTTTAAACTGTTGAATATGTCTAAGGGCAATTCTGACTTTCTTTTTTTAATCTTTGACAAGCAGTCAGCAAGCTTGAAGTGTTTTATGGATAATGTTTTGTTTTTTTTTTAATTGGGTGTCCTTTGTTCCCCTTGTGAATAAATGTGGGACTTTTAAGCTTTTATTCTAAAGCTCCTTTTCTCAAATGTTAAGCTATATTGGTTTTTATTTTTTAGTTTAATTTCATTTAGTAATGTTGCTTTGTATTTCATTTCACATGAAGGGCTTCCAAACAGATACAAAACTTTCAAAGAGGTGAATTTGAAGAGAACTGACCATTAGATGATTGAGGCTTTCTATGGATTGGTTTTGGGTAATATGATCGCCTTCCTACACATAACACATTTCCAGAATCTATGTTCCTTAAACCTAATCAAATGACTTGAAACCTACAAGCTTCAGCATCCACACAGTTAAGGTACAAATAAAAATGTCCATTTAATCTTTTTTTTTTTTTTTGTGGTACGCGGGCCTCTCACTGCTGTGGCCTCTCCCGTTGCGGAGCACAGGCTCCGGACGCGCAGGCTCAGCAGCCATGGCTCACGGGCCTAGCCTCTCCGCGGCATGTGGGATCTTCCCGGACCAGGACACGAAACCGTGTCCCCTGCATTGGCAGGCGGACTCTCAACCACTGCGCCACCAGGGAAGCACCATTTAACCATTTTGAATAATAAATATATTTGGCAAAAAAAAATGAAAAGGAGGACAATGGAACACATCGGAGTGGATGAAGAGCACTATAGCTCCCAAACTTCGCAGTTGGGAAAATAAATTAGTTTAACCACGTTTGGAAAACAAGTTGACGCTACTCTCAAAACACCGGAATGCCTACTTACCCGAAGTCCCAACATTTCTACCAGTAAAAACATACTCCATAAATTCTCTTCATACACACCAAGAGATGTGTACAAATGCGAATAGCAGCACCAATGGTGATAGCAAAACCTGGAAACACCAGTGTCCACTACAGAAGAATGAATAAATAAGTTGTGTTTTATTCTTAAACTGGGATAGTATTTGTATATGTGAAAGTGAATGAACTACCATTGTATGTAACAAGATAAACTATAGGGGAAAAAAACAGAAGACTATATAGAGTATAATTCCATTTATGTAAACTTCAAAAGCAAGCAAAGCGAAATAATTAGCTTTTAGAGATTCATACATAGGTGTCGTAAGAAAATTGGGGAGTGATTAATACCAAATTCAGGATACTCAGTTACATTTGGTGAGTAAGGGGAGGGACACTGAGGAGATTCTGGGATGCTGTTATGTTCTGTTTCTTTGCTTAGGTGGTAAATATGTGTATTTATTTTATTATTCATAGAACTTAGTTTAAGTAGACAGCTAATGAGATCAGAACTCACTCAATAGAGTTTGCTCTGGCCCAAGGTTTCCTTGGATCCCTAGAACCAAACTCTCATGTGACAAATACATACCTGTGGTCACCATGGGAACCAGGTAAAAGAGTAAATGGCTGCTGTTGGAACCACAACTCAGATTCCCTATTCCAGTGCCTGTGGTTCTTCTATGCAAGGTAGAATTTACTTCTTCTCAAGGATGGACTATCTGGGTCAGGGGAAGAGAAAACGCCAACATGCTATTGAGACTGAAAGTAGCCATGAGTGTAAGTTGCATAGCTATTTGACTTCCTTTGAATGTCTCCTAACAACCACCACCTTCAAAGCCCTGACAGGGGCCCTGCAGTTATTTATGAGCCCTCTCTAGTTGCTCCATGAAACAGAGGAAGTAGGCATGTTGTCCATAGATTAACTCTCCATCCATATGTGGTTAATGATTTCAATACTAAAGAAGGGGTATCTATCTATCTATCTATCTATATCTATATCTGTATCTATATCTATATCTATCTATCTATCTATCTATCTATCTATCTATATATAACACTGATGGATAGGAGATAGTTGGACACCCTTCACTGAAGTAAAAGAAGGTGGTAACGACCACAGATTTAATTCAGAAACAAAACATCCTTTCTTTTGGTTTCCATTGTCTCTTTCTTTCTTCACAAATACCTCACGTCTGTGTAATGATTGGTTCAAACCTCACTTAAAAAACAAGCTCTTAGCAAGATTCCAGTTCATTGGTTAACAAGGAAGGAAGAAAGCTTGCTCCATGCTGTAAAAAGTTTGATGTAATTGCCCTCCCCCACAGCCTCTTTTTGTCTAAACTGCAAACTCCTGCAGTCCTGAGACTCTGCTTGGATTTTCTCCCAGTATTTGGATACATAAATATAGGTCTGCAAGTGCACTGCCCCTGTTTATGACCCTTTTAAAGATCAAAGAGTCATGTTCAGCTCTTGGGCTTTGTCACTTAAAACATGCTGTACTTTACCTTTTAACAGGTGGTTCTTTCAGAATGGCCCATTAGGCTCTTCCCATCTTGTCTTAACACTGAGTCCTACAGTTTGTGTAAAGAAATGTCTCTAATGGAGGATTCAACACTATTTCCAACATGTTAAAAAGCCCAGCCTCCCTTTAATGAAACTGAATTTTAAAGGGTGCAGGTCAGAACCTCCATATGTAATATCATTCTGAAGATGCCATAACTCTGATTAAAAATTGGTTGGTCACATTGAAAAAGAAACCATCACAAAGTCAGGAAAAAGATAAGAGCTTATAAAACACCAGTTCGCTAGGTGCTGCCAGAACTTAAGTGTAAAGAATGGTTCCAAAGCCATGTACAGCCTGGGGACCAGGTCACATTGCTTACCAGTCGTGGTCCCTACATGTTTACCTTGTGTTGTCTTTGCAACATCTTTACATTCAACGCTGAGTTCAAATCTGAACTTTGGGACAGCTGAAGTATTTCTTACACAGACAAAGAGATGGTGGACAAAACTGGAGGATTAATAAATGCCAGAAGCTTTCAGTTTTAATTTATGCCTTTCCTGACATCATAAATATAATTTCAGTTTTCAAAGACTTGGTTCTCAGAAGTATACCAGGCTGCCTATCCTGAAGTTAAAAGATTTATGCATGTGGTAGGTGAAAAGTAGGTTTTGAAAGATCCCTGCCTCCAGTAATGATGGACTAGTGTGTTGCAAATCAACACTCCCAGAGATAAGAACTAAAAAAATAATCTTCCAAGTGTGTGTGTGTATGTTTGAGAACATCAAGCCAAGGGAGCATGGACTTAAGGAACCAATATACTAAAACCATATAGAGCCTCAAATTACCTCAAAAAATGTTTATACACAATGCTTAGCGTTCAATTGGATATTATTTGGTGCACCAAAAGACGTGAACAAATAACTGAAAACCGAGAGAAATCACAGATTAAAGAAATAGTCCCACAGGTATTATTAGATATGGACTTCAAAATATATGTGATTAATAAATGCAAGAAAGTTAGATGGCTATGGTGTTGATCCTCAGCAAAAGAAAAAGTAGGCATTCTACAACTGAAAAGTACTTGTACTGAAATTCAGAACTTAATCAATGAATTTAATAGTAAATGAGAGACAGCTGAAGAGAGGATTAGTGAACTGGAAAACAGGTCAAAAGTAATATCCAGAGTTAAAAAAAAAAAAGTATGTACAGAACACAGCACAAGAAACA
Source organism: Tursiops truncatus (assembly GCF_011762595.2). Taxonomy (NCBI): domain Eukaryota; kingdom Metazoa; phylum Chordata; class Mammalia; order Artiodactyla; family Delphinidae; genus Tursiops; species Tursiops truncatus. Next base: position 133,790,066 of record NC_047037.1, on the reverse strand, counting down.
TATGGTACATGGTGAAAGGTCTGATACACATGTAATCAAAATTCCAGGAGAAGAAAAAGAAAATAGAGAGATACAATGTTCAAAGAGATGACAACCAAAAATGTCCACAACCAATGGCATCAAGCCACAGATTTTAAACTGTTAAAAAAAATTAAAAACAAAAAAAGCAAGCAGTATAAATACTAAGAAAACTATCCTTAGGTACATAATAGTAAAATTATTGAAAACCAAAAACAAAGGGCAAAAAACTCTTACAATTAGCCAGAGAGAGAAATAAAGACATATTACCTTCAAAAGAGCAATCAAAAAAAAAAAAAAAAAAAGAGCAACCATACAGCTGACAGATAATTTTTAAACAGAAAAAGCAAAACCTAGAGAATAACGGAGTGGTGTCTTCCAAGTGCTGAAAGAAAATTTGCAATCTTAGAACTCAGTCAAAATATATTTTAAAGTGATGGAGTAAAGACAGTTTTAGACAAACTGACAAAAACAAACCATTTGTCACCAAATAGGACTGCAGCACAGAGCAAGTACAAACAGAATTCTTTGGGTAGAAGGAAAATGATTCCATATGGAAGCATACAATGGAATGAAGAGTAATGGAAATGGTAAAACACCTGGGTATAAATTTGTGATAATAATGTCTTGTGAGGTTTAAACTATATAGAGAAATTTAAAATATGTCCTGATAATAACACTAAAGGCAAAAAGAAAAGTTAAGGTGTCTTACGATCCTTGCATTATTCATGAGTGATAAAAAATACTAATTTATAGTAGATTGTAATGTCAAAGATGCATGTTGTAAGCTAGAGTACCCATGAATATAAGTGTCTGACAGTTGGGGTTTTTTATTATTATTGTAATGCGAGTGTCCTACTTAAGCTTTTGATTGCTGAGACATCTACTTCAAAGAAGCTATCTCAAATAAACAGATCGCCAGCCAGAGACTAGACAAAGAGCCAGGCCACCCCACCGCTGAAGTTTCCTTTGTTTTAAAGATCTCTGGTTGGCATAGATAACTATTTGGGCTATTTGTTCATTATTTCCCGCGCTTTAATTCTCACTCTTAGGTTTTCAATTCACCAATAAAGAATGAACCGGCCAAACCCTAGGCCCCCCTTCTCGACCCCAATAAAAGCAGAACCCCAGGCCTGCTTCCTCACTCTCTCTCTTCCCTCACACCCACCTCACCGTGTGGCCCCAGGCATGCTGTCTACCCTCCAAGACCTGGGAGTGATAAACCTTGTCTCTTTTTTTCAAAGTTTCCAAGTAGTTGTTGCTAAGGGCATTTTGCAATCATAATAAGGAGGGCTGGTCCAGCTACAACATTGGTTCTGAAAGGGAAGATGTCTGTCGGGGCGGCGGGGGGTGGGGGGGGCTCGACATAGACCCAGGTGAGTGTCCCTAGGCATTTCTAGCTGATAGTGTCACTATCTATAAGCTGAGATAGGTGTACAAAACCCAGAGTAAGAAATGTAAAAGAATGTGTGACCAACAGATGTCTAACAGAATTAAAGAATAATACGAGATAAGTATTCCAAATAAAGTAAGAAACGTAGAAGCTTAAAGAAAACTTAGCAGCTTAAAACAACAGAACATTTGATGCTTCACAGTTTCTGTGGGTCAGGAATTTGGAAGCAGGGTAGCTAGGTGGCTCTAACTCAGAGCATCTCATGAGCTTGCCACCAGGATGTCAGCCAGAGCTGCAGTCATGTGAAGGTGTGACTGAGTGAAGAACCTACTTTCAAGATGACTCGTTCCTAAGGCTATTGGCAGGAGGTCTCAGTGCTTCACTACATGTGAGTGGTTGTTCTAGTGTCCTCAGAACATGGCTGCTACACCCATGATCTAGTTTTTTAAATCACTCACTGTCATTTATGCCTTATTCTATTTGATAGAATTGAACCATTAAGTCACACTCAGGGAAATGTGACCTTGAAAGTCAAGATCTCAGAAGATCTTGACTTTCAAGATCCACCTCTTGAAAGATGACATATCAAAGAACCTGTGGACACATTTTAATACCATGAAAAACATGAGAAAAAAAATCATAGAAGGTGAGACAAATAGGAAACAAAACATTTTTAAAAAGCAGATTGAAAACTACATATATCAGAAACTCTTAAGTATAAAGATTAAATATTTCAATTAAATAACAAAGATTAACAGACCAGACAGAAAAATATGCTGCTTTTTTGAGGCATACCTTAAATATAAGTGTACAGAGAGATTTAAGATAAAAGGATGGAAATAGATATACCTCCATGCAAACACTAACCAAAAGGAAGTGCATGTAACCATATTAATATCAAACAAAATAACTTTGAAGCCAAGAAGACTTACTAAAGAGGAACATTTTATAATGATAATGACATTTTGTAGTAAAAGGGTTTATCCTCCAAGAAATATACGACAGATATTAAATAGATAAAAGAAATTAAGAACAAGTCTACGTCAATCAGTTTGAAAATTTAAATGGATGAAAAAATTCCTAAAAATATATAGCTTACCAAAACTGACATAAGAAGTGATAAAAACTCTAAATAGATCTCATGTCTATTTAAGTGATTGAATCCATGATTTAAAACCTTCCCATAGGGGGCTTCCCTGGTGGTGCAGTGGTTCAGAGTCCGCCTGCCGATGCAGGGGACACGGGTTCGTGCCCCAGTACGGGAGGATCCCTACATGCCGCGGAGTGGCTGGGCCCGTGAGCCATGGCTGCTGAGCCTGTGCGTCCGGAGCCTGTGCTCCGCAACGGGAGAGGCCACAGCAGCGAGAGGCCCACGTGCCGCAAAAAAAAAAAAAAAACCTTCCCATAAACAAAACTCCAAACCCATGTCTTTCATTGGTAAAAAGTTTGTGTACAATGGTGCTATTAATTCCTTAAGATTAATAGTACCAATTGTACACAAACTTTTTCAGAGGAAAAAGGAAAAGACATTTCCTACCTCTTTTTATGAAGCCAGAATGACCTTGACACCAAAACCTGACAAGAACACTGTAAAACAAAAAAGGAAAAGTACGAACCAATTTCACTCACAAGCACAGAAGCAAAAATGTTGAGCCAATACTATCAAATGGAATTCAGCTATGTAAAAAAGAATAATACATCAGATCAAGTTGGGTTTATTCCAAGAATTCAAACTGGTTTACTATTCAACAGTCAATCTATTAGATTAGTATACAGTGTGATCTATTTAGGCAATAGTTTACTAGGCAGTAGTGAAAATTAATAAACACCTGCTTATTTCTCACAAACATAAGGTTGAATTAAGAAGCTAAAGAAACAAAAAAAATACATATTGTATGATTCCATCTACGTAAAGTTCAAAACTAGGCAAAATGAATCTAAGGTTAGGTCAGGATAGTGGTTACTGAAAGTGGGGTCCGGCTGCTCACTGCTCAAAAGCCAATAAAGAGGCAAAGTTGGTGGAAAGGAAAGTTTGCTTTATTTTGCAGCCTGGCGAAGGGGTGGGGAGTGGACTCATGTCCAAAGACCGACAACTCTCCCCTGATAATCCGTGGGCAAGATCTTTTAAAGGGGAGTTTCAGGGGTGCACAGGTGGAGGGAGGGGCTACATGCAGAAAGAGCACAGTCAGCTCTGACAGTCATCCTGAAATTGGTCATTAGTGGTCTGATCAGCATCATCTTGATTGTTTTCAGTACAGTTAGTCTTCAGTTCCAGGGTCAATTTGTTCCCATTCCTTTGAAGCCAGTTCTCAGAATTGTGGCAGCTTATGTGATGGCTACAGTCTGGTCATTACGTAGTTAACTTTTTCCACCTGGTGAAGGTTTCAGTATCTACCAAACAGCACAAGGGATATGGCTCAGAATATTATCAATAGCCCTTGAAGAGGAACTAAAGGTCCTTGACTTTGCTTAATGACTAAACTATAATTATTTTGTCCTGCTTGACTGCTTTCCTTTGCTTCTGCATTTTCTCACTTCTCTGATGAAACTTATTCTTTGCCTGAAGTTTTTCTACAGACAAAAGATAGGCTGAGGACACTTGGGGGGAGTGGAGGAGGACCGTAGGGTCCTGATCTGTTTCGTAGTGACTACCTCTAGGAAGAAAGAAGGGCATAGTAATTGGGAGGGGGCATAAGAGGGGTGTCTTGAGTACCGATAATGTTCACTCTCTGATATGGGCAGTTACATAAAAGTGCTTCATTTTGTAATAATTCATCAAGCTAATTCACAAATTATGATTTGTGTATTTTTCTGTATCTATTTATAGGTCAATATAAAAAATATAAATGGATTTGAATATCAGAACTAAAAGCTGACATTTGGACACCTGAGACCTAGTAAACCAAGTTAGAGCAAATCAAAATTGCATAACTTTACGATTTAAAAACATGCCTTTATATTTACTTGCTCTTCACTTCAGTCGGCAAAGGTAGTATAGGGTATTACGATAGTATTATTATCCCAAGTACAGATGAAGAAACATTTTAACGAAAATTTCAGTGACTCATCCAAGATGATACAGCTACTTCACAATGCTAAGTCATCTAATAACAACAGAGCAATCCAGGATTGACCATATTTTCCCTTTGGAGTCTAATTTCACAAAGCTTATTTAATGAAATTCATGAACATGGCTACCCAGATTCCATTTTTCCATTGCTTTTAAAAGCCAGAACATACTGTGTCATGGAACACAGATTTTGAAGTAAGATCAGATCTGGGGGTAGAGGGGGTAATCCATGCCGTGTCACAAGTTTACTGCGTAAAGTTGGACTGCATTGCTCTAAGCATTGCTTTTCTAACCTACAACATGGAACTAATAACATGCCTCTCAATAGGGTTTTGGGGAAGAGTAAATTAGATGACACAGAAAATTGCCTAGCATGGTGCCTGAAAGCAACTGGTGCTCAGTTAGGTCGGTTCTACCCCTCCCTCCCAGCCACCAACTTCGTGAAGGAAGTGAGTCATCTGCCCCATGGAGATCAACACAAAAACCCTTCAAACAATTGTGGAATAAGGCATGGAGGGACACCCAAGTTTATCTAATCCAGCAGAGGCCCTTGCAGACAAACAGGCTTGTTCAAGGTCATTACTTAGACACAAGCTACTCTTAAAAGTTAAGTCTAAAAGCCACCTAGGTTCCCCAAACTCAGATAAATCTACCCGCACTCCCACACCACCACCACTACCATCCTTTCTTTTCCCCTGTTTCTGCTTTTATCCCAGCTGAAGGCAAGAGTGAGACGTGCAACCTTCATAGAAATCCCTCGAGATCAGCCTGTGCAAATAGAGGGTTAACCCCACACAGAAGCAGTCGCTCCCTCCCATTTTCTCCCATTGCCTCTTATATTTCATCTTTCTGTAGTGCATGGTCACACTTCATTGTGATAATTTGCTAGTTTACCCTTAGTCTTCTCTTGGGAACTCAGAGAGGACAGGGTCTGTGTAGTATTTATTTTCATATGCCTAGTGCCAAAACAATGTAGTGAGTCTCAAAAACGTTTTATAGAAGAAAGAAAGGAAAGAGAGAGGAAAGAAGGAAGGAAGGGAGACAGGGAGGGAGGGAGGGAGTAAAGGAAGGAAGGAGGAAGGAAAGAAGAAAGGAAGGAAGGAAGGGAGGGAGGAATTCAAATTAATTTGGGGGCAAAGGAAGCAAGGTTTGTCTTTGAACACTCAAGCCTCTTTCTCTGCAATCTCGTCCTTCTCCTCCCACTGCTTCTGTCACCCCGTTGAGGCTTCCAAGTTGGGCAGTATTTTTTTCACCTTTCTGATGTCCTCTTATCAGAAAAAGACCCCAGGCCAGTGATTTACATGCTAGTGTGATTAGGAATCACTCGGGTTTTATTTTTCCCTGCTATGGCGGGATATGCATTTCAAGTATCCCCGGGAATTACAGGAGGCTTAGTGCCTTGTTAAGGGAAAGCCGGTGAGGAAGATGTGGAGTTGGAGACAGGGAGCCTTCTCAGTAGCCATGAAGTTGACCCTAGTGTAAGCCATGAGGAAAACTAGACCTGAGGTGCTTACTTAATCTTAAAGCCCTTGAACTTCATTCCCTGTTTGTCTTCTCAGACCTTACCCCTCACACCCATTTTCCCACCAGGCCACCTTTTCCTTGGTGACTCTGACCAGAGGCCTCCCTCTCTCCCCACAGGTGTCAGTAGGTTAGTGGCCACCTCACCTGGGTTCTGCAGCTGAATCCACCCATGTGGCCCAGCCGTCTCCAACCTAACAGTTGAGTAAGTCTGAATGGTAGGATGGTGCAATCATCGCTGCCCACATTTGCTCCACACGGGGTGTTCTGTTGTTTGTGTGGCATTGTCCTCCCTGCCTCTGCCACAGAGCCTGGGGTTGAGTAATCGGCTTGATCCTGGCTGGTACTGGGCTTCATGATTACGTCTTTGTCCTCTTGCGCGTGTCTGCATCCTTTCCCTTCAGCAAGAGGTGGATCTTTTAGAGGGCATCTGGGACCCTCTTTTGGCATCCTACTGTTGGGAATGAGGCTGGGGGCACCTGCTGAGGCACAAAAGCAGCTGAAGTCCATCCAGCCATGGATTCGGCAGCCCACGGTCACAGCGCCATTTGAAGTAGGACTTGAAGCTCCATTCCCTGCATTGGGAAGGATGCAGATAGAGGCCTTCCACACATGGATCTACAGGGAAGGGATAAGTAGGGCTCACATTTTCCCTTCAAGTCAAGTTCACCCGGTGGACACTACCTCCCGTGGGTGATTTAATTAAAAGGAGCACACACACACACACACACACACACACACATTTTTGGTAAGGGGAATGTACACTCTTCAGAAAAGAGGCAACAGAATTTCTCTGGCGCTAGGGCAGGGTCGTATTCATCCATACTCCTCCTAAAGTACAAGAACACAACTGTAGTGCTGCTAGCAATCGTTATAATAACTAGCAAACATGTGTTGAGTATTAACTCCGTGTCTAATGCTTATGAAGCACCCTTCATGGATTATCTCATTTAATCTTTAAAATGACCATATGAAAAGCATGCTATTATTTTCCCATCACAGATAAAAGCACCCGAGCCTTAGAGGCTTTAAGCAGCTTGCTCACAATCACACAGCTAGTAAGTGGCAAAGCCAGGGTTCCAACCCAAATTATCTCTGTCCAGAGCCCATGCCCTTGGTCCATACATTATACTACCTCCCCACAGAGTAAGCTCTTGTTTGCTGAATTAATTAATGAACAGTTAAATGAATAAGTGAATGAAATGGACTATGGATCGAGGACGTACGTCATGCCTTGCAGCAAGCTAGGGTGCTGCTAAGTTTTCTCACTTTCACATCCAGGTAGGTGTTACCCTCAGACCCTGAGATAAAGAACACAACAGGTTGAGCATCTGGTCAGCCTGGAAGGAAGGTGTTAGGTTGAGTCCTGGCTGTGTGGAGGGCCACCTGGGAAGCTCCTCATAATGGTCTTCTTACATACCTCCCCTTCCTAAGTTTGCAATCCATGCAGATGGAAAAGAAGGGAAATCATAATTCTCTGGCATTGCACATGTCCCTGTCAACTGAGCGTGTCAGGATGTTCCTAATCAGACTAGGAGCTCTTAGAGAATAAGGACCATGCCTCCAATACTTGCAGGTCCTGACTCAATGTGACTGTTCTCAAATTTGGGCCATTGCTTGGGAGAGCTAAAGTCTCAAGAGTGCGCCCATCAAACCTGCTTCCTGGTGACAGGGTACATATCTCTTGGCCAAGCAGGAAGAATTCTGCTGGCTTTCTATGAGACACCTTGACATACTGTCAAAGTTGAATTATGTGCTTTCAATTAGTTATTGGGCTTATTCCAGAAACAGCATCCTTCAAGACTCAGTACAAATCCCAACTTCTCCACAGACCACCCTTTGAGCATCCTGGTTCAGGGCAATTTCTCCATCCTCCAGACAACCACCAAAACTCATGGTCTGGACCATAATTTGGCACTTGCCATTCCATATCTTTGTTCATCCCGTATCTTATACCAAGTGTAAGCTCCATGAAGGCAAAGACTATGTCTTCTATGTCTTTGTGTAGCATGATAAGATTTTTAGACAGGTACTAATTTTTAGATATGTATTGTTGGCATATCAACAATATGCCAACCAAAAAGACAACTGAGACAAACAGACCAAAATCCCTTCTGCAGTGGGTGCACTCTCCCCCCTTGCTGCCTTGGTCTCCCCACAACTCTCTTCCCTTGTTCCTGTAGACACGAATGAGAGGGGTTACACAGAGGACAGAGACCAGAGTAAAATTGTCTAAGGTAACCCCCAAAGAATGCCAAGCCCCAGTCAAGTAACGGGTTGAAAAGAGCACAAAGAGGAGATAGATTACCATTTCCCTAGAGATTGGAGAAGGGCTGCCCCAGCTAGGGAATGCAAACTGAAAAGGAGAAAGTTGTGGGTGTCTAGAGAAGGCCCTTGTGCCTTATCCCAGTGGTGAACCTGGAACCAACTCATTCCAGCAGCCAACTGTTAAATTTTCAGGAATTTTGTGAACTGGTTGGGATTAGCAGCTTGAAATTGGTCAGGGTGTGGGTTTTGACACCCCTGAAAACAGTAAACGCTACAGATTGGGCCCTCTCTGCACCCCTCCCCCCACATCAGAGCCAGGTATTAGACACTTAACAGCACAGCTGAGCCTGGGACCTCACAGAGTCACCCCCCCACCCTCCAAAGCAGTTGAGTGCAAGAGGCAGCAGAACCAAACGGGAGGGCCTGAGATAGCACCAGAGAGGCTCAGAGAGCAACAGAGGAGAGTGCAAAGGGGTCATAGTCAGGACAAAAAGGAAACAGAGTCATGGGCTAATAACTAGAGACCTTGGTGGGACCACAGGAATCTCATAAAATGACTAATTATTTTAATCATTATTAGAAATAACTAACAAAAAAGTGGACCATAATGAAAGTATGGCATGAACTAAGGGTTATGATTAATCCAATCTGCACATCAGAGACCCACAAAAAGAAAAAGAAGCAGGCTGATAAAGACATACCATGTCCTGGAGGCAGGAATGTTGGGATCACAGACCTCTCAGTGGAAGCCAAGGAGGGCAGAGAAAGTTAGTGACAAAATGCCATGATTTCAGCCAGATGCTACCCTGGAAGCAAGGGGAAGGCAGAGACTCCTAAACTCCCAACCGTGATCCCAAAGCAATTAAGAAAAACACAAAAATGAATGAGTTTACCCTGAAGTAACTAAGATTTTTCTACCTACATTAGTCTGCTTGGGCTGCCATGACAAAACATCACAGACTGGGTGGCTTAAAAAACAGATATTTATTACTCACAGTTCTGGAGGCTCGAAGTCCCAGATCAAAGCCCATCAGGGTTCAGTTTCTGATAAGGGCTGTCTTCCTGACTTGTGGGTGGCCACTTCGTCCTCACATAACCTCTTCTTTGTGCTCATGTGGGGAGAGAGTAGTCTCTCTCTTTCTCTTCTTATAAGACCACCAATCCTATTGGATCAGGGCCCCAACCTTATGACCCCACTTAACCTTAATTACCTCCTAAAGGTTCTGTCTCCAAATGCAGTCACAGTGGGTGAGGGTAGCATTTCAACATATGAACTCGGGGCAACACAATTCAATCCACGGCACTATCACTAGGTAGAAAGAGGATCTCCAACATGGACTGAGTTGATGATGCTCTGTTGGTGCAGTTGTGGCCAACAGGTGCTCTCTCCAGGGCTGGCTGAATTGACACAACCCTGCGCAGGGGAGTTTGGAAATGTCTATAAGTCTTACAAAAGCATTTTCCCTCTATCCCAGTGATTCCACTTCTAGGAATTTCTCCTCTTGACCTACCTGTTCAAATTGACATATTCATATAGTCACTCGCTGCGGTTTCGTTTATAATAAAGAAAAATAGGAAACAGCTAACATCAACAAGAGACCTTTTAAATCAATAATGGAATATTCTATAGCTATGAAATAATAATGATATGGAAAGGTAATGAAGAAAGCAAGGTGCAAGCAATATGCTACATTTTTATGTAAAAAGGGAGGAATAAGAATATTTATATTTGGGGAATTCCCTAGTGGTCCAGTGGTTAGAACTCAGTGCTTTCACTGCCAGGGGCCCAGGTTCAATCCCTGGTCAGGGAACTAAGATCCCACAAGCCACAGCATGGTCAAAAAAAAAAAGAGAGAATATTTACATTTGGTTCTACTTTCAAAGGATTCACAAGCAACTAGTAAAATAGAAAAAAAGACATTAAGTTATAGCTTTTTAATATTTTTTGCTTATATGTAATATGATCTATCGAAAAATAAGAAAAAAATAAAGTTGCATTTCTGCATACCTGAGTTTGAGACTTGTAAAAAATTACTACCTGCTCTACCTGTATCCTCCACATTGTGATGCTCAAGGAGTGTTTTCTGATTGACTAATTCTGATCTATTGAGTCATGAATATAGCATTCTTCAATCAAATAAGAATGCGATGAGAATCTAGGCTATGTCTGACCCTGCCTGAGAAGCTGATGAGCACAAGACTTTAGGGAGGTCCCCATCCCTCTTGTGGCTTCAATTCTTACGCTAGAAAGAAAGGAATTAGTTCAGTTCCGTTAATATATATTGGGAGGTGGCTCTCATCCTGGAGACTCAAAGCTGTGTGAGATCCAGAGCCTGCCCTCAGGAGTCTTTCAGACTGGCTGAACGAGACAGCTAAGACAAGGACAAGAGCGACAGAATGTGTCAGAGGTCATGGCAGAGACATCTCCAGGGAGCTCTTGGGCCTGGAAAAAGTTTGTCCCTCTCTGGTGTGGTCAGGGAAGACTTCCTGCAGGAGAAGGGTGATGGGGCAAGGTGTCCCAGACAAAGAGAGGAGTGGGGGAGCAGCACGGATTACTAAAGCGGCAGCGTGGGTCCAGGAGGAGTGGCAGGTGCAGCTATACCTGTGTCCTTCCTGAGGGCCAGCCCACTGATTCTCCAGGAGGCTGTGGCCCTCCGCGGGAGCGTATAGAAGGAATCCTCAACCTCGGTGACCAAGGCACAGGCTACATCAGAGGCGGTGAAAGCAAAAACAGAGCTCTACCAGGACCAGGGCCAAGGGAAAGGTCCCCTTGCACCCAGTGGGAGCCTAGACCAGGTAGGCAGGAACCTCTCCCTCCAAGTCCAGCTCTGCCAGGCTCCCTGGGAGCTGCCGGCCCTGCTGCAGAGGAGTTAGGGAGATGGTCCCTGGCACCTGCAGGCTCCCACCCCCAGAATCTCCAATCCTTGGCACCCCGTGGAAATGTGCGCACCCAGATCTCTTCCGCTATCCGCATCCGCAGGGTCAGCACAGCTTCTAGCTGCAGGCATATGCCCAGCTACTCAGCAGCCTTGCAGGACCAGACCCCGGGCTTATGTTACATGGCCTCATTCTCATCTCATTTGATTCCCACAAAAACCTGCGAGGTTGTCGTTCTGTATTCATTGTACGGATGAGACACTGAAGCTCAGAGGGGTTAATTGGTCCACGGTCTCAGGGATACGTAGTGACAGAGCCGGGATTCAATTCCAGGTCCCTTATTTCCAAGCCAGGGAACTAAGCCTAGAAGGGAAAGTCTGTTCCTTTGCTTGACCAACAGGTTGGCCATTCAAGCTTTGTCCCAACCACCTAGGGCGAGATCCTCCCACGCCCTACTCATTCCCCCCAATCCAAGGCCAGCCCCGCCCCCCTCCCGAGTGCTCGCTGGATCAGATTAGTAAAAGCAACGGCCCTCACAAGATTGCCCCACTGGGCTCCAGCCATTAATTAAGAGCCGCCTGAGAGCCTCCAAAGGGCCTGCAAGCTCCAGCAGGATATGGCACACATAGCTGAATCTAAAATACTTGCTGTGCTTTTCCCCTTGCTGGGGAACCAGTCCTCACCTGTTACCTGAACCTGATTAAAATGTAAGCCTCTCATTCTCAGTGCCAACCGTGAACCAGCCTGTCGGTCCCATGGAAGATGAGGAGAGGGCTGCAAATTTGACAAGGATAATAAGTGATCAATCAATAAGTCGTTGTTTCCTGGCTGTACCATGAAGCACCCAGGACCTGCACCAGATGCGGCTTGTTCTGGTCATCAGTGCTGTCTGCACACACGAGACCTTGAGGCTCAGCCCCGGCAAGGCAGGAGCCCATAGGTCCAGGTCAGAGAGGTCTACGGGCAGGAGCCCCATGAAGGAATCTGATATCTCTTGAGTTTAAGAAAGCTACTCATGGACAACTAGATTTAGATGATAAAAAAAGACTAGATAAAGCACTCTACAGTTTGCCATATGGTTTCATCACGTTTAAGCTTACAGCAAACTGGGGGTTATTATTGGTTTTACAGAACAGAGTCACAGAGGCTGCTACTCTTCCAGCATCGCTTAGCTAATAAATCGCCAATCTGAGATTTGACCCTAGACTTTCAAACTTCGGACTCAGTCAAAAGTTTAGCTGGTAAGTACAAAGTTTTTCCATAAGGGAACAAATTATTTTGAACATTTTTTCAAGGAGAATTAGTTGGACAAGTATATATTACTGCAGATTCCAAATTTGCAGGATCCAAATTAATGACGTTACTGTTGTATCAGTGACTGGAACATGAGAAATTCTAGTTCTTTAAAAGCTCCTAGTCCCTACAAATTTTTACGGAGAGAACTTTCCAACTTTCCAGTGGCTCAGGGTTATGAGGTTCCTGTTTATTTATACAAGCAAAGTAGAATTTTACAGCTAGATTTCTTTTGAGGGACATCCCTGGTGGCGCAGTGGTTAAGAATCTGCCTGCCAATGCAGGGGACACAGGTTGGAGCCCTGTTCCAGGAAGATCCTGCATGCCGCTGGGCAACTAAGCCCGTGTGCCACAACTACTGAGCCCGCGCACCACAACTACTGAAGCCCGTGCACCTAGAGCCCGTGCTCTGCAACAAGAGAAACCACCGCAATGAGCAGCCCGCACACCGCAACAAAGAGTAGCCCCGGCTCACTGCAACTAGAGAAAGCCCGTGCACAGCAATGAAGACCCAACACAGAGAAAAATAAATAAATAAAATTTTAAAAAATCTATGAGATTTCTTTTGACAATTACTTTAGAAGGAAGAACCACCCTTGGACTCAGTTATTTCCCCTTGATCCCCTGTGGGCAGAGAGGATAACACCAACAGAGATTCCATTCCCACATTGGGCTGTTCATTCATTCCACAGACGTCTGAGTGTCCAAAGCATTGCTCTCCCACGTATGACTTTCGTCCTCTTATCTCCCACAACCCTATGAAGCAGAGAAGTGAGGAGACAGGTGGGGCCCCTGTCACCAAGGAGGATAAGGCAGCAACTGAGGAGGGATGAGGCTGACCCGCTTGGAAGTTGTCAATCCACCTTGAACCTCTCCGAGACTTTGACCTCTGTGAGCGCTGCCTGTCCACAGGTTTCCATCAGCACCAAGCCCTGTGCTAAGGATTGAGAACTGAAGACCATCGTGGTCGGCTGCTGATATGGGTAAGGCAGTTGTTGGAACCGCTTCCCAAGGCATCTTAGTTTTATTGCAAATGTTAATACAGGCTTAATTAATACTTGGTACACCATGTAAGGCCTTTGCCATGGAGTCATTTTTTAAAATTGAAGTATAGTTAATTTACAATGTTGTGTTAATTTCAAGTGTATAGCAAAGTGATCAAATAAATATATTCTTTTTCAGATCCTTTTCCCTTATAGGTTATTACAAGATATTGAGTATTCTCGGGACTTCCCTGGTGGCGCGGTGGTTGAGAGTCTGCCTGCCAATGCAGAGGACACGGGTTCGAGCCCTGGTCCGGGAAGATCCCACATGCCGCAGAGCAACTAAGCCCGTGCGCCACAACTACTGAGCCTGTGCTCCAGAGCCCACGAGCCACAACTACTGAGCCCGCGAGCCACAACTACTGAAGACCGCGTGCCTAGAGCCCATGTTCCACAACAAAGCCCAGCCACCACAATGAGAAGCCCGCACACCACAAGGAAGAGTAGCCCCCGCTCGCCGCAACTAGAGAAAGCCTGCGCACAGCGACAAAGACCCAACACAGCCAAAAAAAAAAGATATTGAGTCTTCTCTCCTGTGCTATACAGTAGGTTGTTTATTTTATATATAGTAGTGTGTATCTGTTAATCCCAAACTCCTAATTTATCTCCCTGCCCCCTGCCCTGCCACTATCCCCTTTGTAACCATAAGATGTTTTTCCATGTCTGTGAGTCTATTTCTGTTTTGTAAATAAGTTCATTTGCATCATTTTATTAGATTCCATATATAAGTGTTATCATATATTTGTCTTTCTCTGTCTGACTTACTTCACTTAATATGATTATTTCTAGGTCCATCCATGTTGTTGCAAAAGGCATTATTCCATTCTTTTTTATGCCATGGAGTCTTGAATCACCCCACACCTTTCCCTATCCCCACCTCTGCATCTACCCGTGCAGCCAGTCTACAGAAGGCAGGCCTGCTCGATGCCCCCAGAGGGTCTGGAGATCTGCTCCTTAGGTCCCGTGAAAGCATTAGTTCTTAATCTTGGCTGCACCAGAATCACTTGGGGAGCTGCACAAAATACTGATAGCTACTGGCACTTCCAAAGATTCCAATTTACATGTGACCTGACCCTCAGGATTTCTAGAAGATTCCAGGTGGTACCAACATGCAGCTAGAGTCTAAGCCTCCTCTCAGTCAAAGATTTGTGGTTCTGGAGGTTTCAGCTCCACATAAAGGGAACAATTAAGGCTTGTACCAATGTGAGAAGGCGGCAAATGCGGTTAAATGACCAGGGTCTCTATCCTCCCAGCTTCTCCGGATGATCAACTTTCACAGCTCTCTGGAGCTTGGGCCACTTCAAATTTCCTGTGTAATGTGGGTTTTGAGGTGATGCACACACACAAACACACTCCCAACTAATGGTAAAATAATGAATACTCCTCAATTGAGTTCAAAGAACAGCTATTAAAAAATAATAATAATAACAGTCAACTTGTTGAACTGCAGGACAGATTATCAGGGTTGATATTTTCAAACACACCTACAATACAGAGGCGGTCTGAAAATGAGGTATTCATTGCACGTGGACCAAAGAGTTTCAAGTCTTTCAAATAGAAGTTCAAGGGATTTATGTCTATATTTGGTTCCTAAAGGCTGCTGTAACAAATTAGCACAGACTTAGAGGCTTAAAAACAACGCATATTTATTCTCTTATAGTTCTGGTGGTCAGAAGTCTGAAATGGGTCTCACTGGGCTCAAATCAAGGTATCAGCAGGGCTGCGTTCCTTTCTGGAGGTTTTAGGGGAGAATCCATTTTCTTGCCTTTTCCAGCTCCTGGAGGCTGCCTGCATTCCATGGCTCATGGTCCCTTCCTCCATCCTAAATCTAGCGATGACAGATAGAGTCTCTCTCAGGATGATCCGGACTCTTCTGCATCCCCATTCAAAGACCCTGTGATTACACCTGGTCCCTCATATAATCCAGGATAATCACCAACAGCTGATTAGCAACCTTGGTTTCATCTGTTACCTTAATTCCCCCTTAATGTGTAACATAGCCTAGTCATGGATTCTGAAGATTAGAACCTGGACATCTTTAAGGGGTCATTAAGCTCATCTAATGTCCAAATTAATTGATGACAGATTATCCTAAAGGCATAACTGGTACTTGAAAATCTGTCTTCACTGAGGAAGGAAATAAAAAAGCTTATCACCAAAATGGGACCCATGTGTCATCCAAGTCAATCAGGAATAGAGATGGTCACTCTGATGTCTGACCTCTAGCTTAATGCCTCTGGTCATGGTGAAAGCAGCAGATGAAATCTTCCACAGTGCTGCAGATGTGAAAAAGCAACATGATTTATTTATCTTTTAGGGACCACTCTCAAGACCTCAGGTTGAAACTGTTTCTTCTGGATCCAGCCTTTGTGCCTGCCTATAGGTACACTCCCACATGAGCATCTTTCTCGATTGGTCTCTGATGGTCTCTGCCTGCGTGCATCTATGTGCTTTATGCAGAATATCTGTCTCTATTTCCCTCTCTGTCAATCATCTCTCTCTCTCTCTCTCTCTCTCTCTCTCTCTCTCTTCCTTCATTCTCCTTCTCTGCCTCATTCTTTTTTGCCTCTCTCCATCTTTCTTATTTCCATCTATCCTCACTCCCCTTCTCTTTTTGCCTCCTTCTCTTAACTAACTTCAGTATTAAGCCAACATATGTATTTTATTATTTTTGTTTTTGTCAAATGGAGTTTTCTGTCCCACATTGTTTACCAAAAAAGTAGATAACATTACATGTATCACCCTTTCAAAGTTAAACTCATTATTAAGTTGTTTTCTATTATGTAGCCCACAACGGATTTTTTTTTTTCTCCTTGCAGCTCAAGGATCCTCCTTAGGACAAACATGTTATAAGTCAAGAGAGCGCATTTGGAACTGAAGCACAGAGGGTTAGTTTCCCCTTGTCCTCCAAAATCCTATTGTCAGTGCCACAAACAGGCCAGTTTAGGAGGTTGGAGGAAAGGCCTTCCAGTGGACCTACACATCTTATTCTGTATTCTTAACTTCTCTTTGCTTTTCAGAGCCTGCTGTGTCTGAGGCAGGTGTGCACTGGTCCCTCGTGTGGGTGCTCAGGGCCACACCTTGACAGCAGTCGGGGATTTGAAAGCCTCCAGAACCTTCTATCGTCTTGACATCTGTCTCCTCCTGCTCCAAGGATAGGCAGGACCACAGCTCTAGGGAATCTGAGGGGAAGATGCCCCATCAGCTGCAAGGTGATGCCTCACACTGAAGAGGCTGGGACTTGAACCAGGCCCTGGGAAAATGAGCAGTCTGTCCTCAGTGGCTCAGCTGGGTCGGGAAACAGCTGTTGATTCCGTTAGGTCATCTAGCTCCTTATCCGTCAGAAACACCTGTCCAAAGCCCTCTCTTTTTTGAGTTAAATATTTATTTACATTTTTTTTCTTTTGATGTAAGATTTACATACAAGGAAATGTACAATCCTTAAATGTACATCTGTGATCTTAAGTGTCCGTGCATGCACCCATGTAACCTAACCCCTCATCGAGGTATAGAACATTACCGAAACCCCATAAGTTTCCCTCATTTCCCTTTTCAGTCAAACCTTGACCCTGGAGCCTTTCTCTTATTTATTTTAAATAAATAATTCTATTGAATATCTAGTATGAAGCTTGGGATTTGTTTTATACTTTAAAAATATGCAATAACATTTAGTACATATACGAAGTGCAAACTCCTAATTGTTCGTCAAATGGGAGCTTGATCAAATGGGGATCTATGGGGAGTTTTTAAACTGTTCTTTTCATTGTGGCAAAATACAGATAACATAAAGTTGACCATCTTCACCACTTGCAGGTGTACAGCTCAGTGGTGTTAAGTGCATGAATAATGTTGGGCAACCACCACCACCACCCATCTCCATGATCCTTTTCATCTTGTAGAGCTGAAACTCTGTACACCTTTGTCTCGTTTTGTCCAGGATGGGAATCCTGAATCCCGTTCTCACTCCTTTGTCCTCACCTAGTCTGGTTCCCTGTTCTTTTCTGCAGGGAGACAATTTCTGGTAAGATTAGTAGAATATTTTTTCTTTTTTCTTTTTCTATCACCCTTTTATCTTTCCATTTTCTCCTCTTCTTCTTTTTCTATTCTCATCTCTTTCTTTCCCTGTTTTCATTTTTCTTCCTTTCTTCTCTTGCTTTTCCCCTTTCATTGTCTGTCTTCCTCTCTTCATTGCTGTGTCTTCCTTCTCACCTCTCTCCCTTTTTCTCATCCCTTTTTCCATCCATCCCTCTTCCTTTCTTCTCCTCCCCTATTCTCTTGTCTCCTCTCTCTCTTTGTCCTCACTTTCCTGCTAAGAATCCCTTAAGATTTTCCAAACAACAGATGGGACCCACGTACACTGGAATGAACCAAGATGAAGGCAGAGCTGAGGTGTCTGGGTGGCTGGAGGAGGCTGGGAGAACAAGGTGTCGCCCTGCTCAGCCCGGGAGAAAGTGGAGGGTGGCTGGGGACACTGTTCTGTGCTCCAAGGCTTGCCATTGAGTTGGAGAGATAAGACATGCCCACATGGAAACGTGGTGAGACAGGGTAGTACAAGAGGTGCTTGATCCAAGGACGGGCAGAATTCCAAAAGTTGGTAGGTCGGCAGTTTAGAGCATGTATGTGATGTAATGCATTTTCCTGTAAAACGATATTCTGAGTAGAGGTTGTTTGGCTAGCTCATGAAAACCTATGTACCCCTGTGTCTTTAAGCACAGAACTCAAAACGTTTTCTCAGGTTCACCTGCCGATGAAGTGTTGTTTACCTCTGCAGGAAAATTGGTTTCTGGTTACCAAAACATTCTGATTTCCTCACCAACACCATGGGCAGCCTGAGGGTAGGGGCTCTGGGGAAAGAGGGAGTGGGTATTCTCGGCCACCAGTAACTTGCTGAAGTGCTAAGTGTCCTGCTCCTGGCCCAGTATTTCTCGATGGTTTGAACGGGGAACCAATCTGTTTGTGGTGGGTTGTTCATAAAGTAAGCGTCATGAAAACAGAGCCCATCCTCCTGATCTAGGTGCCAGGTGTGTGGGCATCTTGGTCCGGGTCACTTCAGAAGGAGGCAGGGGTTGAGCTGGGCCCACAGGACCAACAGGATGAAGAAGAGAATGGGACACACTGGGACAGGCAGAAAAGAGCCTTGAGCGTCAGGAACCACTGAGGGTGGGCCAGTTTGGGGAAATAAAACCAAAAGTTCCTACATGGGGTCCTGAAAAAAAAGCTGAAGGGGTGATGGGGGCGGGTGGCAGGAGTGGGGAGCCTGGGGCTGGCAGGTTGGCAAAACCTTGAAAACAAGGCTAAAAATCTTGAACTTTCCCTCTGAGTCAAAGTGGGACAGTCAAAATGGGACAACCCATTAAGGGGTCATGAAATAAAGGCATTGGGGCACCAGCAGCATTAATTTTAATGAAGTGGAATCAAATAAAATGAAGGGAATAGAATAAAGTAAAATGAAATGGAATAGAAGATGCCAGGGAGGACATCCTATAGGAAATTCACATTTCATGAATCTTGTCTTGAGTTTTTCACCTGTGCGTGTGTATACACATATATGTATGCATACAAACATGTATATATGTGCTCACTTACATAGCTAGGGGGTCACAGTCTAAAATGCATTTCTTCACTGTGGGTTTTTGAATAATGACATGTTGACATGAATGGTTTTAGATGAACCTAGAAGTGATTTGGGGATTGGTTTTGGGGAGAGCATCTGGCAGGGAGTGGCAGAGAAGGGAGGCACTCAAGAGTCATTAAGGGGCCAGTGGGGAAGCCTGAGATTAGAGTGATGACAGCAAGGATGGGATGAGTGGCCACCAGCCCCACTGAGAGGAAGGGGACCTGCCACACAGGGTCTAGAAAATTGGCGACGGGGATTGCACAACTGCAAGGGATTCAGTGGCCTGTGCCCAGGGCAGAGCTGGGGTTGTCCAATGCCTAGCCCAGGCACCACCCCCCAGATGGCTACAGTTCCCAAGACCAGGAAGTGTGTGTGTGTCCAAAAAACTTTGTCCAAATCCCACTATTCTGTATTCCATCTTAATTTCTTTGTTAGATTTTTGAACTTTTAGTTTTAAAAATACTTAAATTTTAAATACCACATTTTAATAAATCACTGTATAATAATTTCCACTTTATATCACTGTGCACAGGTAAGTATCAATATGACACCTGTGGTAGGTATGATTGTTATTCAGAAAAACTGCGGATTAAATGACCTACTTTTCTGTATTGTACATAAAGTACTTGCAATGAACAGAGTAGAGTTGGCTGCCACTATTATTTCAGGAATCACTTCTCAAAAGTGGGAGTATAGATGTCTTGGGCATGAGAGGAGGATGATAAAGAATTAAGTACACCTATGTCTCCAACGACAATTTAGCCCTGCACTTACAAGACTGAGCTAGACAGCCCTGAACCCAAGCTGTGGGCAGGAGACAGCATGCAGCGCAGTCCGGCAGGAGCCAAGGGTATCAGCGGGGGTGGGGGTGGGAGATACAGGGTCATGGACTGAACTGAGGACTGACGGATGACCACCAAGGGAGTCTCAGCTGCTTACTGCCCAATGGCATCAGAAATCTTGGTCACATTGTGTCTCTTCCAGTCATGAGCACAAAACCCCCCTTCAAACAGAATCAGCCACATCATGGAATGAAATCATCACTCCAAAAATGATTGTAAAGGAAGACTCCACAATTCCCGCCAGTAACCTTGACAATTAGCGGTCCAGGTGCAAATTCATGAGATGGTAGACTGTCGTGATCTGGTGTGCAATGGCATACCTATGAATCCCACCCCAGTAATTATTCACCGTATGATTTTAGGTAAGTTCTTTAACCTTTCTGTGTCTTAGTTTCTTCTCCTATAAACTATAAGGATTGATGACATTATACATAAAACCCTGAGAGTAGTGCCTGGTCCATAATAAGGTTTCTATACTTGTTTGCAATCAGCCCCATTTTATCTAAAAGCATGTAGGTCTTGGCAACATGTATGGCCAAGTGTTAAAGTAATAATAACAATAATAATAATAATAATATACAAAGAACTCTTAAAATAAGAGTTACAGTAACTCTTGTACCTTATTGTAACTCATAGTAACAATAAGAGATACAGTTACTCCAATACAAAGGAAGGGTAGAAATCTTCTTGAACAAGCAATTCAGAAAAGAAGAAATCCAAATGGTCAACGCACAGGCACCAAAAATCATCAACCTCCCCTCTAATAATAAAAATACAAATTAAACCAGAATGTCTGAAATTAAAAGGACAAATATACTATGTGTTGGCAAGGGTGTGGAGCAACTGGAACTCTCATGCATGTCTGGTGGGAAGTTAAATTGATACAACCACTTAGAAAAATATCTTTGGAAGGATCTACTAAAACTAAATATATGAATGCTCTCTGACTCAGCCCTTCACTCCTGGGCGTAGACTCCATGGATGTGAGTGCTTAGGTCCAAAAGACATTACAAGGACGTTCATAGTAGCTTTACTCATTGCAGCTCAAGACTGAAAACAACCAAAATATCCTTCCACAGACAAATGGATAAGTAAAGTGCAGTTTATTCAGACAATGGAATAGGTTCAGCAGTGAGAATAAGCAAACTACAGGTGCACATATCGACCTGGGTGAATCTCACGGACAGAGTAGTTACTGTATGTTTCAATTTATACGAGGGCCACAAACAGACAAACTGTCTAAAGCGGAAAAGGGCAGAATAGTGGTTATCTTGCAGTGGGGGAAATTAGCTAAGAGGGGGCACAGAGGGCCTCCTGGAGTGGTGGAAGTGTTCCATACCCTGATCTTGACAGTGGTTACGTGGGCATTTCTATACATAAAAATTCATCCAGTTGCCCACTTAAGATGTGTGGGTTTACAGGTTATACCTCAATAAAAAGTATTTATAAAATATTAAAAAATTAAGACACAATGAAATGTCATTGTCTCCTGTAAAATAGGAAACTATTTTGCAAATGAATAATACTCAGTGTTACTATCTTATTTAGTACAGTGGGGAGGACTTGGTACAACATTTCAGAAGGGCATTTGATCCTACTTATCAAAAAACCTTAGGGACTTCCCTGGTGGTCCAGTGGTTAAGAATCTGCCTTCCAAAAAAAAAAAAAAGGGCTTCCCCAGTGGTGCAGTGGTTGAGAGTCCTCCTGCCGATGCAGGGGACACAGGTTCATGCCCCGGTCCGGGAAGATCCCACATGCCGCGGAGCGGCTAGGCCCTTGAGCCATGGCCGCTGGGCCTGCGCGTCCGGAGCCTGTGCTCCGCAACGGGAGAGGCCACAACAGTGAGAGGCCCGCGTATCGCAAAAAAAAAAAAAAAAAAAAAAAAATCCCTACCAATGCAGGGGACACGGGTTCAATCCCTGGTCGGGGAACTAAGATCCCACACACCGCGGGACAACTAAGCTTGCGTGCCGCAACTACTGAGCCCGCAAGCCCCAACAAAAGACCATGTGTGCCGCAACTAAGACCCAACACAGCCAAAAAAAAATAAATATTTTAAAAACTAAAAATAAAATAGGGTCACACAAGTTTAAACAAAAAGGCAAACCTTAAAAAATATCCATCTCTTATCCAGCATTTGTACTTGTAGAAATTTATCCTAAGGAAATAATCAGACGGATGTACAAAGATGCTTCTTCAAGGATGCTTATTTCATTGCTTATAACAGCAAAGAATTTGAAGCACCGTGATGTCCAAAAATGGAGGACTGAGTAAATAAATTTAGCTACATGTATGTGATAGGACCCATTAAACACCCATTTTAAATGATGGGAGAGACTATCTAATGGAATGGGAAATGCAGCAAATGAAGAGAAAGATCACAAAACAATGTGCTCATTATATTTATATACATTATAATACATATACATTTTTATTACATACGTGATATATGATACGTATATGATATCCACCAAAGGAGACAATTGTTCTCTCTGAGTGGTGAGATCATGAGCAATGTTAATTTTGTTCTTGGTACTTCTCTCTGTTTTATAAACTTTCTATGAAGAGAAAACCTGATAACCCTTAAAGAAAATATGCTATCTTGTAGGAAATATGCAGAGTTAAGTGAAGAAAATTCTAGACATTAGGGCTCTTTCCTGCTGAGTTTAGCATTCAGTAAGATAAAAATGATGGCCCCTCTGCTAGGGTTACAGAAGGTCATGCATGAAAATACATGCTATGAAATACACAATCTGGAGGAGCTACTGGTTCCCTAAAATCACACACACACCTACACACACAGGCACACACTGACCCTCTAGCCACACCCCATTGATCTAAGCAGATCCAGGCTCCGGGGAGTTGGAGGTTGGACCAGCGACCCCGCACACCAGGAGCTGAGGTGGCCAAGTCAAGGTCATCCCTCTGATCTCTCTGGACAGCTGCGCAAGGAAGGGACAATTTCGCCCACCAGCACCCTCTCTGAGCCATGAAACCCGGGTCTCCCTCCAGTACATCCCCAGTTTTAGTTAAACGCTTTGATTAAACCGATAAGCCAAAATCCACTTCTGTGGTTTGTAACCAAAAGGACCTCAACGACCACAAAGCCGTGTTAATGAATCCGGCCCCTCTCCTCGCGTCTCCCCTCCCAACCCCACCCGCCCCTGCGCATCCGCGCCCTCAGCACGCGCGTGCGTGGAAGACCGACGTAGGCGGCCCTGTGCTGGGCGCTTCGTGCCCTTTCCAGGGAAGCAGGTCAAGGTCTTGCCCTTGAGGCTGCAGTAATCCAGCCAAGAGAGTTGTTCAAGTTCCCCAAAAATTAAGTGAAGCAGAGCTGGGTTAGGCTGTGGGCTGCGGTGAAAGGACACCCGCGCTGGGGAAGAAACCACGCTCCCCCGCGCAGGAAAAGACCTCGCCCTGGAGCCAGGGCTTCTTTCCCCTCCAGCCCTTGGCAGTGAAACTGGACTGTTTAGGTTCTTCAGTGGTTTCTCTTGCCCTTCGGTCTAGATGCAAAGGAGAGCGATTCACAGCATCTACAAGAATTACTTCACTAAGAGCAGCGGAGTGTCAAACGTCCCGCTTTATAAGGGATTAATTTTAAATTCTGTTCCCACGAAGGTTCCCATCTTAGCTGAGGTCACAGTTTGGGGATGGTGGCCTTTAGGATTTCGCCTTTCTGACCACATCGGCGGTCCCATCTAATCGGAAAGAGGAAGCCGGGCAGCAGGGCTTTCAAGGAAGAGGCTCTGCTCCCGGGTCCTTATCTCCCGCCAGCATCTCTCTTCCTTCTGCGGCTCTGGGTTTCTCCTGCCTACTCCTCCCACGCACATCCTCAACTTCACAGAACCTTGCAGAGACCCCCAGGAGATAATGTCGGCTGTGAAAGTGCTTTGGAGACGAAGCCCCAGCCCCACATTCGAGGATTTCCATTATTACCACCACTCCCCGCTTCCACTGGACGATGGACCTGAGCAGAGCTGGCCCCGCGCCTGGAGGTGTTGCTCAGTTATGCGGCCAATACCCCTCTGACCCCGAGCAGGGCTCCCGTGTCAGTTGGTCTCAGCCCAGCAAAGAGTCATTCATGAGCCAGCACCCCTCGCAGCTTCTCAGCCACCACTGGGGGCCTGTGACTTGGGCAGAGCAGAGTGACAGGGACACACACCGAGTGTGACTAAGCCCTTTGCTGGGACTCTGTGGGCAGCTTGCAAGTGGCTTCACGGAGGAGACACTTCCTTGACCCACAGGGGTGGGGTGGGTTGTCCGTGTCACCGGAGAAGGTCACCAGAGTGAACCTGATAGCTTGAAGGAGACACTCAGACGCGCCTTGAGAAAGAGCTCCCCCCTTAACACAGCTTTGTCGTCTTCAAAGCCCAGAACCTCAATCAAGTAATTAATAGGTCTGGTCATGTTCACAGATCTCTAAAAATGAGACTGAGGGAGCTCCGGCTTTCCCTCCACGAGAACTGCTTTCCCATCAAGCTCAGAGAAACGCCTGAGAAGGCGACCAGTAATCCAATAAGCATCCCCCTCTGCTGACAAGTTCCAAATCGGCTCTGCGGGTTGAGGGGCGGCCCCGGCCCCGGAAACGCGGCCAGATTTTGTAGTTTGCTGCCCCCTTGAGGATGCTTTGAGGATAGCAGGCGGATGGAACACTGCATCCAGTAACGGGAAGAAAACAGCTGTTTTCAACTGAGGAGTAGCAGGCGTGCCCAAGACTTCTTCAAGACAGGAAAATATTTCCTGCACAATAATTCCTCTCTCTTTTTATTCAACATCTAGACAAACTGTGTTCATACTGAGTTAACAAGTTCCAGGGGCCAACGCTTTCTGAATGAAACGAGAGGGTTCTTGAATTTGTGGATGAGAACGCTGCTTCACACACCAGAGGACCAAGGGAAGGTAACTGCCCTCGACATTTAGTTTGGATTTGGGAAATCCACGGCAAGAAGGCTTTGAAGAAGTCAAGAACTGATTATAATTCTAGGCTTGGCGGCAATGGGATAAATTATCTGGTGACTTTTTGCAGACTTATTGACTCTGTTTGCATCTGATGCCAATGGCCTTGCCTGGTATAAAGCCTCAGAACGCACTCAGAAAAGAGCATCATTCCTACATCACTGACAAGGTGCAGAGTGCCGGGGCTTCAGGACCGCCCCCCATTGATCATAACCCGGTCACCTCAGGGGGCTGCTGGCAGCTCAGTCCCCTAGAAGACTGGCTTAGCCCACAGGGAGCCTTCAGTCTGTATGTTTTGAAGGCTGTCTGGCCTCTCATGATTTAGGGCTCTGGGCTGGCATGTCTAGGGACTTCTTGCACTAGATAAAAATTTTTTAATAACTAAAAAGCCCCCAACAGAGAGGGGGAGAGGGGCATGCACAGTTGTGTGTCCCAAGCTAAACTCTTTTCATTCGAGTTTTAGATTCACAGAATTTTCAGTGTTCATCCTATCCTGGTGTCATAGGCAATGGGAACTGACTGCAGTGGTTCCTGAGGGCATGGAGGGATGGGGCCCAGTCAGCACACTGCGGACAGCTGGAGAGCAGCCCAGCTGACTGAATCCCTGCCAGTGGAAGGGACCTCAAGGTGGGAGGTGAGCGGGAAACATGGTGGCCAGGGACATGGCTGGCTGGGGCTTCTTACCTCTGCGTCCCCCAGAGCCCAGATGGGTGAGGTGTCAGGGGGCTGGAGAAGGGGCTTATGGCCAGGGAAGCACTGAGATGGTCACAAAGGAGAGGTCAATGCCTTCCGAATGGAAACAGCGATCCCAGTTGCCTTGCAATGGAGCAATTGCCGTGGGAGTTGGTGTCACGCAGACTTTGAATGGCTGAGGGGTGGTGAAAAGAAAGCAACTTCCGGCACAGCTGATGACCCTGTCTGTCCAGGAACAGGCCTTTCCAACGATACCCAGAGTGATCCAAATTCCCTCCGGGAAAGTCCAGTCTTAAGACAATGCAGCTGCCTGCCATGCAGCAGCCTGCCCAAAACCGCAGGGGGGAAAACATCCAATAACCCAATCCCAGTGAGCCCATCCTTTCTGCAGTTACTCAGAGCTGGCTGGCTGAGGTCCAGGGTGCAGACCCAGTCAGGGTGAAGTCTATCCAAATTCAATTTCCAATTGAAAATGGAAACACGTCAGGCCAAGGCAAACCCGGGGCCTGGCTTAGCAACTGCCATGGCAAATCTATTGTCACATGGGCCCAAAGGTCAGCCCTCTACCCACCACCTTTCACAGAGAAACTCATTGACCGCATAACCTCTCTATGACACAGTTACTGTTAAGGTCATCATTGTACAGGTGAGGAAACTGAGGCACACGAGGTTAGCTCTCACGGTAGGTGGTGGGGCACGGCTGAACCCCCGGGTCTGGCTCCAGATCAGCCTCCCAGGGCTGGGATCCCCCTGCCCCAGCCCCTCACCCACCCGGGCACCCTCTTCAGCTGCAGACCCCAGGGTGGGCGAATGGGGATCCAGGACCAGAGAGGCTCTAGGCCTGCACATCCCTCTTAGACACTGTGCTTGGGTGTGGCCCACACACCCCTGGGGGCGAGGCCTCGTTCCCAACATCCAGGGTCCTGAAGACTTAAGGTAGCATCTTTAGGGCTGCTCCTGTCTCCCTGCCTCAAGTTCACTTCCAAGGCAGAGGCTCCTGTCCCCGCTGCCCACCGTAGCCCCCGATGCACGGCCACAGGAAGCCCCCTCACAGGGAGTGCTTGGGGACAGGTCAGCACGCAGCCTCTGGGTCGCAGCACCTGCATGACGAGCTTGATTCCTCTGAACATTTCTTTCATCCTTTAGAAGATGGCCATTGTGAGGCTGCGTGCCTGCGTGGAATTTCAGAAGACTGACTAGAAAAACTACGTGATAACAACAAATTATATCTATCTCCTGTGGGATTTACCAGTCTCTTACATATAGGGAGTATCTATCATCTATCTATCTATCTATCTATCATCTATCATCCATCCATTTAACTATCTTTCCTTCTTTCTATCACTCTATCTATATTACTGATTTATCAATCAATCATCTATCATCTCTCAATCACCTATTTTTTATCTATCTATATCTTCTATCATCTATCCATTCATCTATCCTCTTTTTCCTCTATCCTCTATCCATTTTTCTACCTTTCTATCTTTCTTTCCATCAAGCTATCTATGTTATCTATTATTTATTTATGCCACCTATTATCTACCTACCTACTGTTATCTACCTATTATCTATCTACCTATTAACTATCTACCTATTATCTATCTACATATTATCTATCTACCCATCTATCTAACATCTATCTGTCACCTATTTATCTTCCCACCCACACGCTCACAGTCTCAGACATTCAAGCTGCCATGTGGAATTTTGATTATGAGCTCTCAGTAGCACCTGGGTCAGAGTCCAGTTTCCAAAAATCACTAGCTATGTGACTTCGGATAAGTTACTTGACATCTCTGTGCCTCCTTTTGGGTTTTTGCATCTGTAAACTGGGAAGCATAAGAGTGGTTATCTAACTGGATGGTTTGCAAGGACTACATTAGCAAAGCTATGTAAAAGGCTAGTCTGACAGACTGGAGCTTGTTAGGTCTTAATAAACGGGAGGGAAGCTACCCTGGGCTGCAGCAGGGGCCTGGCTTTACTGTGCCCTAAAAGAGGAAGCAGCGAACCTCAAAGCTTTTAAAGCAGTTCTTTTGCGGAGAGCCCTGGCCTGTGCCAGCTGGTCTGAGCTAATTTTCACATATTTCCTGGAGGGAGGTAAGGCCCAGAGAAAAATCAGATTTGGCTAGCAGAGAAGAGAAACACAGCTGAGTCTGACACGCAGTTCTGTGGAACAATTAAGGGCCATAAACGGAACATGGGAAGGCACAAGGCCGAGGACCAGGGTCCGTGAGCTGTAAACCATCCTCAGCTGGTCAGCCCGCTGTGACCTGACACAGACCAAGGAGGAGCCTTTGCTGGGCCCCGGGACCCCTACAAGTGCCCCTCTGTGTGATTCACAGTCACTGCCCCAGGCAGGATGATGATGAGGCCCGAGTCTGGAGCATTTCTGGGAACTCATGCAGAATCCGTAGCCTTTACAGCTCCTTGAGAATTAGGTCATGTTAGGACCTTCGGGCTTCCCCCGGCTGCACTCGGCAAGCCGCCAGGCACTGAGGGAGTCAATGTCCACTGCAGGATAGACGGGGGCATCTCTCCGGGACCCGAGTCGGGGCTGCTCTCTACATTGCCTTAGGGTTTCAAGAGAGAACGAACTTTGGGGAATGTGTCACTTGTTGGGCTTTAGAAGGTGACAGCAGGCAGAGCCCAGATGCCCGAAGGCGCCACCCAGATATGGATAGAGATTTGGAGGTTATCGGCAAGACTATTGAAATTGACAATAAATGTGATTTTGCACGTGAAACCATGGGAGCTATTGAAGTACAAAGAGGAGACGTGGAGAAAGGCATTAACATGTTCAACAAAGCTATTAACCTGGCCAAATCGGACATGGAGATGGCCTATCTACACTCACTCTGTGATGCTGCCCATCCCAGACAGAAGTTGCAAAGAAATATGGATTAAAACCACCAATATTATAAAGTACGGGAGAAAGACAGTGACCTTCTTTTTAGAACTTACCCCCTCTTCAGCTGAACCCTAAAGACGCTGTGATGAACTGTGTTGGATGGTGGAACTTAGTATTTCCGTTTGCACTGGTGTCATTCATTACATCTGTTTCAGGTTTAGATTTTGTAGGAGTGGCTGTTGAAGAGAGTTTGCCTGTTGCAGCTTTTATTCCCTGGGCAACAGAAGCTTAGAACCTGTTACAGGGGTATTAAATTCAAGTTGCAAAGAGTGCAAATGATACTTGGCTGTGCAAATGAAAGCTTTGATTTATTTAAAAGAAAAAAAAAGTCTACACCGCAGCACTTGGCAGGTGGAGGTGAGTTTCACTTTTGCCTCTTGAGGACCTACCTCGGTAGCTGGTGCTCAAGGTATGTGCTGAATTGTCCAGATCAGACCCAGAAACAACAGGAGGGCAGACACAGCAGAGAACTGAGCATCCCCCAGACCCGAGTAGGAAGCCGTGCTCGGTCCCCCGCCAGCCAGGAAACTTCAGACAAATTTCCTCACTTCCCATCTGCAAAGTGGGGACGAGGTTATGAATATCTTCCTCAGAAGCTTCTCCTTGGCATTTTTCCTCTTCTGGAGAGCCCTGGTATCAGGACCCTGTATGGACGGACAGTGGTTTGGGGAAGAGGAGGCGTCCAGACCTAAAGAGGCATCCATCGTAGCACCATGGTCTCCAAGCTGGAAGGCACAAGAGACTCTTCAGCTCAGTGGTTGTAGATTATTTTGAAACAGGAATCACCTGGGAAGCTTTCTGTATTCGTTTCCTAAGGCTGCAGTAATGGAGCAACGCAAACTGGGTGGCGCGCCAAGAGCAGAAATGTATTTTCTCACATTCCTAGAGGCCAGAAGTCCAAGATCAAGGTGTCAGCAGGGTTGGTTTCCTCTGAGACTCTGTGTAGAATCCTTCCTTGCCTCTTCCTGTCTTCCGGGAGTGACTGGAACTCCTTAGCATCCCTTGGCTCGTGGTAGCATCACTCCAATCTCTGCCTCAGCCATTGTGTGGCCTTCTCCCTGCATCTCTCCATTTTTACACAGCCATCTGCCCCACGTGTCTGTGCCTTTTGTCCTCTTCTCATAAGGACACCAGTCATACCAGATCAGGGCCAACGCTACTGCAGCATGACCTCGTCTTAGCCGATTACATCTGCAACAATCCTATTTCCAAATAATGTCATATTCTGAGATGCCGGGGATTAGAAATTCAACATATTTTTTTGAAGAACACAATTCAGCCCGTAAGACCTGCTCAGAAAAACACATCCCTGGTTCTCACCTGTGTTTTTAACAAGGCTCCACCACCACCATCACCCCCCGAAAGGGATTCTGATACAAGAGGCCTAAGGGCCACCCTCTGAGAAATCCTCACCTGTCAGGTTGGAGCGACACAGATGACATGGGTCACATCTCTCTGTTCTCCACCTAGCCCCTTCTGGATACTTGAGTCCAGAGTAACCTTGCAACAGCACTGCAAACTGACTCAGTTCAAGGAAATTTAGAAAAGATGCAAGATACCTATTAGGCCATTGTTACCCAAAGCTGATGTTATGGGTTGAATTTTGTCCCCCCTCAAAAGAAAGATATGTTGCGGTCCCCAGGACCTCACATGTGACCTTATTTGGAAGTAGGGTTGTTGCAGATGTAATTAGTTACGATGAGGTCCTGCTGGAGTAGGGAGGGCCCCTAATCCAACATGACTGGTGCCCTTAGTTTTAAAATGCCTTGTAAAGAGTCAGAGACACAGGGAGAAGGCCGTGTGAAGACGGAGGCCGAGATGAGAATGATGCTGTCACAAGCCAAGAAACACCAGGGATTACTGACCGTCACCAGAAGCTGGGAGAGAGACCTGGGCCGGATTCTCCCTCACAGCCCTCAGGGGGAACAAGCCCTGCCCATGCCTTGATTCAGATTTAAGCCTCCAGAACTTTGAGGGGATGAATTTCTGTTGTTTTCAGCCATCTCATCTGTGGCACTGTGGCACTGCAGTCCTAGCAAACTAGGGCAGCTGGTGACTGATTTGTCCCAGACTCCCCAGATTCAGACATGGGCCCTGGGGGAAATGCTGGGTGTGGGTGTGGGTGCGGCCTGAGGTAGAGTGCATGGAGCAGGGAGCCCTCAATGTGTCCCTTCTGAGAGCCTCAGGGATGTAGCAGGTGGCAAGGCAACCTTGGGAATGAACCTAGCACTGGGTGTTCTCTCTGGGGAACAAGCCAGCAGGGCAGGCTCTTTGCGTTTTTCCCTGAGCTACTTCCAGCATCCAATAGATCCAGCTGATGGTGACTCAGAGCTGGGCAAGGACCACCAGCCTGGGTTCGAATTCTTACTGTACCAACTATGCTGTATCTCTGGGACAAGTCCTTTCTGGTTTCTTCCTCTGTAAGATGAGGATTCACATAGAACCACCTCCATGGGTGTGGAGAGGACTAGAGGAGAGAGGACATGTGACTTGCAGAAGATGCTGGGCGAGCAGAAGTGTCCCCAAGGTGCTCCTGTGTGTCAGTTCCAAGGGCTCATCCTGGGCTGCGACGTGGGACGGTGGCCTGATTGTCTTCTAGGCAAGGACCTAGGGAGGCGGAACCCTGGAATCCACTTTCACTGTGGGCTCCCTTTCATAGAGAGTTGCCCCTGACAATAGTCCACGGTCATAAAAATAATGAATGTGCGTAAGGCTCTCAATAAATCACTTCCACAGAAACGACTTTCTCTAGTCGACGTAACTACCCTGTGAAGTCCATGTGATTGTGACCTTCGCTTCTCGAATGAGAAAACTGAGTCTCTTGGAGATAAAGTGACTTGCCGAGGTCTCGTAACAGATGAGTGACACCAGTAATCACCATGTTTTTGGAGGCTGGAGGATTGAGAGGGGAGATGATGGGGGATCAGGGCAGTTGTATATGTCTCCAGGCTCCTGCAAGTAGGGATTGGGGCTCTAGGGCCGGCCAAGAGCCTGCTGCTCTGCCTGACTCCCAACCCCAATCCTAAGTAAGCGGTCTGGTCCAGAACCTCCCCTGGGTCTGTGGGCTCATGCTGGGGCACACCCACTGCTGGAAAAAGCCACTGACACAAGAATGTTGGCGAGAGCCAGGACCTTGCTTGGCATCCGTCCACTGCAAATGTGCCAGAGGGTACAGCATCTCTTTACAAGAGGGGCTGGGAGGAAGGGGTCGGGAGATGATGGGCAACATCACCTTGGCATCTGCCTGTCCTGGTGGCCATGCTTTACAGCTATAGAGGAAACTTCGTGCACTCAGATGCCGTAGGAGTTGTCCTCAAAGCACACGATGGGTGTTACCTGGTGATCAGCAGGTTTGCTGAAAGTGGAGAAAGCTGGGCCTCAGGCAGAGGAAGGCTCTTGCCTGAGGTCATGCAGCAGGTCAAGGGCAAAGCTGGGGGGTGAGCCCAGCCCTCCCAACTCTCACTCCGGTTCCAACACATCCCCCCCACATACACACAACATCCTGCCCCCAACCGAATGGCAGAGGAGAGTGACGATGATGTTAAGAGAATCAGACTGACTGCATGCTCCTCCTCTGGGACCCAGAGTTCCTACCCAGGACCCTTGCCTACTTTATCATTATCTGCAGCTTAGATATGACCATTCTGAGTCATGGATTCCAGGGAAAGAACTAGATTCCTCCCACCTGGGGGCTGGGGGAGCTGTGTGCACGTACTGGTAATAAAGAAAGTGGTGAAAGATGGTAAACTCAAGCCATGTAGCCACGTTGTCTCTGTTTACCCTCCATGCACAGCTGGAGCTGGGCCATAATCAGCAAACACACAAGGACTCACCTGGATCTCTCTTCTCTGTTCCAAGCAAAATCAAGCAAAATTCAGGGCTGCCACCAGCTCATGGTCCCAAGATTTTTTCACCTTTCAACCGCAGACTGGGACCTCTACAGACTTGAAATCAGAGGTGGCCCCAAAGCCCTGAAAGGTCTGGGCCCCACAGCTGAGGGCAGGCAGGACCCTGAGGCACCAGCTCGACTTAGGGGCCGAATCTCACATGAACCCCCCTGGGAAGTTTCCATGGCTGCTGCACTCCTGCCTCTAAGGCAGAGCTTCTTAACCTGCGTCCTTGGTGACACTTGCAGGAGTCCATGTGTGCTTGGGTGTGTGTGCATATTTTTGAGGAGAGCCTTTCATGGGGGTTGAAGCCTGCAGAGGAGCTAAGCGTCACTGTTCTGAAAGCAGCTCATCCCCCGAAGACCATCACAACCAGGGAAG
Source organism: Tursiops truncatus (assembly GCF_011762595.2). Lineage (NCBI taxonomy): Eukaryota > Metazoa > Chordata > Mammalia > Artiodactyla > Delphinidae > Tursiops > Tursiops truncatus. Next base: position 133,757,296 of record NC_047037.1, on the reverse strand, counting down.
TACCAACTATATTGGGGCACGTGTGGGTGGTGGTGTTTGTGGCTGTGTGAGAACACACCAGGCGGTGCCCCATGCCACCTTTACTGGTGATACCCATAACAAGTCTCCCTGTGTCCTACAGTATCCCTACACTGGGATGGCGCAGGAATTGTTATTGATCCCAATTTTGCAGGTGAAATTCCTGACCTTCAGAGATTTTTGTGACCTGTTCAAGACTGCTCAGCTGGTAACCTGGAGGCCAATTACTCAGAACCTGGCCTCGCCTCCAGATGACAATGGGATCATGAGCATGGGGAGGGGGCTGCTGTGTGACAAGTCACTCTGCTGGTGGAGGTGGCAGAGGGGAGTCCTTGTCAAGTTGCTCCAGCCTCCCTCCACAACCCTGGCTGGGGGAGTACCTGGCCTCTTTCAGATACTTCACTATTTACTCTCTCTCTTGCCCTTCTCTTAGGCAAGATACTGGCATCAGTGGCCTGTTTAAAAGCTGTTCTTTTTGAATGGACGTTCCGGATCCCCGGCCAGAAGGCAGGCAGTGCAAGCTTGGTAAAGGCTCAAGTGCTTGCCATCCTCCCCCATTCCTGAGCCCCCCACACGACACATCGGAGCCTCTTCTTTACAGACATTGATAACAGAAGGTAATGAATTTGCGCAAAGAAAGAAAGGGTCTCTGACATGAAGGGCAATGAGACAGGCAGGACCATGAAAGGAATCCATCTCTGGGTGGCCCCAAAGTTAATGTGCTTGAGGGGAGCAGGCTGGAGACAGGCGGGTTATCAGGACAATGTGGGGGAAGACAGAGAAGGGAGAAGAATGGAGAGAAGCAGAGGTTTGAGAGCACCCACTTTTTGAGAGAATGGGAGAGTCTGCCAAGTCTAGGGCTCCCTGGCCCCCAGACCCCGGACACAGGAGTGCCTTCCTCTGGAAGCAATGGGCGGGTGTGTGTTGCTGACCTTGCTCTTCATGACCTGCATACCTACAACCAAAGTGTTGCTGATGAAATCTGAAAGGCTTCCACTGCAAGAGGCTAAATGATGGATGACACAGTGGGGCTATTTCAGAGACAAGGTTGAACTGAGGCCTTTTAAGAAATGAAATCTAGAGGTTGTTGGACTTAGTGAGTAGAGACCACATCTTAACCTTCTTTGTATTCTCAGGGCCTAGCCTTGATATGTGGGCGTGTGGATGGATGGATGGATAGATGGATGGATGGATGGATGGATCAGTGGACTGATGGATGAATGGATAAATGGATGAATGGATGGATTGGTATGTGGATGGATGGGTGGATGGATGGATTGCTGGAAGTCAAGGGTGTATTCACTCCTGCCGTACCCCAGACCTTTTCCCTCACCTGTCAAATGATGTGGGTCAATGTAATGTTCTCTAAGCCCCTCCATGCTCTGTCATTCTATGTTTTTATGGTCTCATGACTCTGAGCTGCCCAGGACCCCTGCCTGGGCTGATTTGCAGGGGAAAAGGAATAAGTGTTAGAGGCTCCATCCCCAGTATGGGCACCGAGGAGCTAAGATGCATAGAAAAATCAAATGGAGCCAAGTCAGAGAGAGGAAAGGAGTCCTGCCTGCTGAGGCCACAGGAAGACTGGAGTCCCTCTGTGCACACAGCTGGAGGTCCTCCCATCCATCCCCTCTAACTCTTCTGGTGGAGAAAGACACTGGCTTTGGAGAGCACGGCGCTTGCAGAGGTGGTAACACTGCTCTCTTATCCTCATGTAGGAAAAAGACACATTTTGTAATGCCTAGCCTTGATCAACAAGGGAACATCCTGAGACTTTTGTCTGCATTAGAAGCAGCTCCCCCAAAACGTTGATGCTCCAAGAAGCCCCAGGATTCACGATCTCAGAGGCACTTACAGGAAGCTTCACAAGGTTGAGATAAAATAATTTAAAAATAAGTAACGAATCATTATTCCTTTAAATGATTTCTAGATTAGAAATGCTTCTACGTGGCTTTGGGATGATGTATGTAGCAAAGAGGGAACTAAAATGCGTTGAGTGCTGTGTTGCTTTGGGGTCTCCAAGAAGCAGACAGCAAGGTGGGATGAGACATGTAAGAGGTTTTCAGGGGGGCACACCTGTGAGGGAGAAGGGGAAGGAGACAGAGAGGGTGGGAGAGCCGTCAGTCCATGTGCAGTTCTGACCCTGTGAGAGGGGAGGGCAGGACCCTGCGGAGGCAAAGTCTCTCCCTCAGCACAGTTCTGAGAAAGTCCCAGCCATGCACACAGGAAGTCCTGGGGCCAAAGCTGTCTGTCAGAGGAACCCACATCTCTCAGGACCCACCTGTCTCAGTGTCCCTGTCACGCTCGGTCACTGCCTGGGGAGCGTGGCTCTTTGCAGACTCACTGGTGGACGCCAAGCGCAGCCCTGTGGTCGCTGTCAACCATGAGGGACACGTTTTCATGGCTGCCACCATGCTTTCTAGGGGGCCAGGCACTTTCTAAATGCCTCTTTCAATCCTCAGCCATTGCTGTTGGACAGCAGTATTGTCAGCCCACTTTACAGATGAAAACACGATTTCGGAAACATTAAGGTACTGCCGGACTGTCAGTGACCAAGCCAGGACTTGATCCTCTGTTGTTCCCAAGGCTTCCCTGCACTGAGAACCAGAGGCTGGGGTTAGCTTGGGGAGGATGGGGGAGAGAGGTTGGGGTGTTGTATTTGGGGGAGAAGAGACAGATGGAGTGAGGGGAAATGGGGGTCAGGGGACTGAGTTGACACACTTACCAGCAGATGCAGGAAGCCGAGGGGTCCATGCCTCACAGCCTTTTGGGGTAAAGCCTCCAGTGGGCTCCTGATTCAACACTTACGTAAGGAGCATTCAGCATCATGAGAAACGTGGCAGGCAGAAGTGCTCCCGGGTGGGGTATGTGGTGGGAAGGAATGCAGGCTCCACCAGAGAACGTGGGTGGCCTCAGTGAGGAGTCGCCCTTTGCTTGGACTGAATTTATTTCCCTGCATTTGGAATGAAGGATGGAAACAAACCGCCCCTCAGCTGTCCCCCGGGGGAGATGGGATGTAAACATGGCTGCAGGGCAGGGTCAGCGCACCCTCCCAGACATCGAGAAGGAAATGGGAAACACACGCAGTAGGGAGTGAATGCTGTCAGCTTCTGCACTGAAAATACCAAATCACTTGGTAACAAAGATGGGCTCAGATGACCCATGGCCCAGGGAAGCAGGGTGGTTCTTTCCAGGTAGGGGAGGGGTCCGCAGGCTTGGGCTAGACGCTGCTTTGGTGGATCTCCCTGGACATGACAAACAGGCAACCAGGGAGGTGCCAAGTACATTTTTTTCCTTTAAGAAGACAAAAACAGAATAATTGTTCTTTAAATCCTATTTCTTTTTTTTTTAATTGAAGTATGCTTGAGTTACGATATGATATTAGTTTTAGGTGTACAACATAGTAATTCAATATTTTGATAGATTATACTCCATTTAAAGTGATTACATGTCATTGAAGCTCTATTTACACTAGCCCGGACATAGCAGCAACCTAAATGTCCATCAACAGATGAATGGATAAAGAAGATGTGGCACATATATACAATGGAATATTACTCAGCCATAAAAAGAAACAAAACTGAGTTATTTGTAGTGAGGTGGATGGACCTAGAGACTGTCATACAGAGTTAAGTAGGTCAGAAAGAGAAAAATAAATACTGTATGCTAACACATATATATGGAATCTAAAAAAAAAAAAAAGTTCAGAAGAACTAGGGGCAGGACAGGAATAAAGACGCAGACATAGAGAATGGACTTGAGGACAGAAGGAGGGGGAAGGGTAAGCTGGGACGAAGTGAGAGAGTGGCATGGACATATATACACTACCAAATGTAAAATAGATAGCTAGTGGGAAGCAGGGGCATAGCACAGGGAGATCAGCTCGGTGCTTTGTGACCACCTAGAGGGGTGGGATATGGAGGGTGGGAGGGAGGCGCAAGAGGGAGGAGATATTGGGATATATGTGTATGTATAGCTGATTCACTTTGTTGTAAAGCAGAAACTAACACACCATTTTAAAGCAATTATACTCCAATAAAGATGTTAAGAAAAATAATAAAGTGATTACAAAATAATGGCTATATTTCCCTGTCCTGTACAATATATCATTATTGCTTATTTCTTTTATACATAGTAGTTTGTATCTTTTAATACCATACCCTTATCCTGCCCTTCCTCTCTTCCCTCTCCCCACTGGTAACTGCTAGTTTGCTCTCTATATCTGTGAATCTGCTTATGTTTTGTCATATACATTCATTTCATTTTTTAGATTCCACATATAAGGGATAACAGAGTATTTGTCTTTCTCTGTCTGACTTATTTCACTAAGCATAATACTAGGTCCATCCACTTTGTTGCAAATGGCAGAATTTCATTCTTTTTTATGGCTGAGTAATATTCCATTTTATATATATATATATATATATATATATATATACACACACACACACACACATATATACATATATATTCCATTGTGTGTATATATATTCATTGTTATATATATATGTATATGTATATATGTGTGTATATATATGTATATCACATCTTTTTTCATCCATTCATCTGTTGATGGACATTTGGGTTGCTTCTATATCTTGGCTCTTATAAATAGTGCTGCCATGAACATTGGGGTTCATGCATCTTTTCTAATTAGTGTTTTCACTTTCTTTGGGTATATAGTCCGCAGTGGAATTGCCAGATTGTATGGTAGTTCTACTTTTAGTGTTTTGAGGAATAAACCCCATTTCTTATACATATGAATAGATACTCAAATGAAAATTTGACTGAGAATGAGAACATATAGAGGTCTGGTGACATTCAGTGGCGGGGGCCATGGAGCTCTCCTGTGTTGCCGGGGAGAGTGTGAATGGCCAACCCTACAGAGGGCAACTGGGTGATAGTGAACAGTGGTATAAATCCACATGCCCTTTCACCCAGCCTCACATCTTCTGAGAATTTGTGTTGCAGAGACACTTTAGAGATGACATGTGTCCAAGATGATTCACTGCAGCTTCCTGGGTGATGACAAACAACCAGAAACAAATCCAGAGGCCATCAAGAAAGGATTAGTTAAAGTGTGGAACCTCAGAACAACAAACTATGCAGCTACGAAAAGGAACAAGGAAGCTCTCTGTGGTCTGATATGGACAAATTTCCAGGACTTTTTGTTAAGTGACTAAAAAACAAGGTACAGAACGTTGTGTATAGAATGTTACCTTTTGTGTGATAAAGCGTGGGGATGAAATATTGGCTTGTATAGGGATACACATATTCTAGAAGAATAGATAAGAATCTACAAAGACGTAGAAGAGGGGCAGGGAGAGACGAGGGCTCCTGGGGGATGAGACACAGAAAAGGAAGATATTTTAGACTTTTATATTTTGAGTGTGAACGTAGAGCATGTTAAAAATTTTTAATTAACAAACTCATCAGTCTTATATGAAAATATCCAAAATGGACAGATCCCTAGACCTAGAAAGCAGGTTAGTGGTTTCCAGGGGCTGGGGGAGGGAGAAATGGGTATGTCTGTTTAATGGGTACTGGGTATCCTCTCGGGGTGAAGAAAATGTTCTGGAATAAATAGAGGTGATGGTTGCACAACACTGCGCCTGTACTTAATGCCGTGGTAAATTTTATGTGATGCCTATTTTACCACAATTAAAAAAAAAAACCTTATCTATCATAACAGCTACCTTTCCAATTTCACAGGCCTTCATTTGGAGATCATTTTTTACTTCAAGAAATATTTCCCAAGTTCCACTCGTTCTAGAAAGATGGAGTGTGAATATTCATTTCTGTTCCAGGCATAAAGCTTTATCATGAGCGCTTGAGAGACACGAGCTCACAAGAACACGTGTTTCACTAATTAATCAAAAGCTAAAATCCAGTGGGTGAAGAGCAACAGTAGGTGAGAGGGAGGTTTGGGGTGGGTTGGGGGGAAGGCTAGTTAGCAGGTTCCTGAGGTACCGGGCAAGGGATAAAGTAGGGATGTAAAGGTCTACGTGCCACTGGGGGCCCTAAATCACCAGCTGCAGGGGCTGCTGGGTGAAGCAAAGGAAAATGTGACTTCCCCAGAGTGGAAGAGTGCCTAGGCAACTGAACACACAGACCCGCAGACAAGACATCTTTATTTTTAGGGATGCCACCATCCATGCCATCCATCTGTCAGAGCGCTGAGCAGGTCCAAGTCTGTGTCAGCATCCCTGGCTCGCCAAAGAGCTCCGTGTTCAACCGGTGGTTAATTGACTCCTTACCAGGTCACCTGGCCAGACAGATGATGATGATGAACTAAACTGACTGACAGGTTAGGAACAGAATCAGCCCATTTAAGTTGATGAGGGAGTTGGATCAGGGCTCCTAAGGCTGCATCTATATCCATGACCTACCAGAGAAACCTAATTTGTGGACACGGTTGGCAAGGGAAAGGGGGAGGTAGTTTATAGAGCAGAACTTTTCCACGTATTTTCTCAGTTTTTCCTCGCAACCAACCTGTGAGGAAGGGGTTCTTTCTGTGTTATTGAATAGACAACCAACACTCTAAGAGTTTACAAGTGGCTTCCCCAAGGTTCTCCGCCTGTCAAGACTCAATTACCAGACCTTAGCTTGAAATCCTTACTTCTTTCCAAGATGCAATACCCTCTCCCACCAGGATTTGAATGGTGTGGGGCAGGGGTGTGTGTGATGCAGGTTTCACAACTTGCTGCAGGATCCTCTCTGTGACTCAGTTTGCCCACTTGTAAGACGGAGACGATAATGATGCTTACTTCATAGGATAATTGTGTGTATGAGACAAAATAATGAAATTAAAGCAGCAGTCCAATGCCTGAGTCTACTAAATTAATGCTAGCCAGTGTTATTTTCAAAAATATCAGTAGTTTTAACAGCAAAAAATAAATGTGGTTGATAACGATGTTTTCTGATTAATAAATTCTGATAACTAGATTTACCATTTAGATGGCAAGTGGATGATTAGGTTTCAAAAATTAAAGCACAGAGAATTCCCTGGCGGTCCAGTGGTTTGGACTCTGCACTTCCACTGCAGGGGGCACAGGTTCAATCCCTGGTTGGGGAACTAAGTTTCCACATGCTGCACGGTACAGCCAAAAAAATTAAAAATTAAAGCACAATAAAATTCCTTGAAGCTGGATACTCAACTAGATATTTTTCTTGGACAATCTAGCAGGTCTTGGGAATCTAGTGGCACCTCATTATGAATACCAATTTTATTTTCATGCAGATATGCAGATATACAGGTATATACAGTGATCCAGGTAAGAGAAATCGCTCACAGAGAATTTACAATTTGAAAATGCAAATGATGGAAGAAGCCAATCCCACTTCAATCCCACTTCATGCTCAGAAGAAAAGACGGGCCTTGATGAAGCATGAACTCATGACTCAACCTTTTGTGTCCACTCGCTGTTTGCTGGACTCTCTTCCAAGTTCAGATTCAGCCAAAGGCTCTTTCTTTAAAAAATAAAATAAAAAAGCAGCTCAGCCCAAGGAGGCTGCTCGAGAGACATGTGAGGCTACACAGTTGTTTCCCAATCACCTGAGTGATGCCAAATTGCTTTAGGCTTGTACTGCAGTGAAGCTGAAAATATTTCTTCTTATCCTCCCAGACAGATGGTTGCAGAGTCCGTCACTGAGCCATGGACCTAAGGCCAGCCACCCACTGTCCTCTGTTGTGGAGGTCATCATCTCTAGGGTCCTCAAAGGAATGGAGAAATTCAATCTTGAAACTTCCCAGAACAAGCAGTCTCCCCTAGCCTGACTGGTCTCAGGTTACTGTTGCTGTTTCTAGGACTCTCCAGGCCCAATTCCACCATCTGACTGTTAATTCTCTCTCCCCATCGATGTTCCCAACCTTACCTCTGCAGCCCAAAGTGTCCCCAAACTTGTACTGCCCTTGATGTCTGTATCATTCAAGGATTTAATCATATTCTGCCTTATATCTCAATATAAAAGTTCCCTTTGTCTATGCCATGTTGCCATCAGCTAACTGAAGAAAGAATCTTTGTCCGAAGTCTTTCCAATCCACGTGGTACCTAATATGGGAATGGGTGCTCAAGAATGATTGTACAAATGAATAAAAGATAGTGTGAGAGAAATCGCTGCTCATCACTCAACCTGTGTACAAATAATGAAAAATATTGAATTGACCCCCAAAAGGTTTGACATGCATACCATAGAATAGTGCTTCTCCAACTTCTTTAGCAGCAAGCATCAGAATCCCCTACGGGGCTTCTTTTTTTAATATTTATTTATTTGGCCGCGCCGGGTCTTAGTTGCGGCACGCGGGATCTTCGTTGCTGCATGCAGGATCTTTAGTTGCGGCATACGGGATCTAGTTCCCTGATCAGGGATCGAACCCAGGCCGCCTGAATTGGGAGCATGGAATCTTAACTGCTGGACCACCAGGGAAGTCACAGGGCTTCTTAAAATACGGACTCCAGAGCTTCTGGTTTAGTAGGTTCAAGGTAGGACCCAAGAGTGCACGTTCCTGACAAGTTCACAGTGATGCTGCTGTTGCTGGTCTGAGGATCACACTTGAGAAGCATCTTCTTGGTTTATGGTCCTCAGCTATGAATCAAGAGATTTAGATACTAACCCCAGCTCTACCATAGGTGGCTGAGGGACATGGGGCAATAATTTAAGTTCTCTGGGATTCCTCAAAGGAAACTTTCCCTGTATGATTGCTAATGTTACTTCTAGCTCTAATGTTATCTGAGTACAAAAGGTATAAATTACCCTTCCTTGTGTCATCTACAATGCTATAATCTTCACGAAATTTTAGGCAATAAAGGCACAACGATTGCTTATCAAAACTTGGACCCATGAGAGTTCAACCCCAAATGATGCTGTGTTCCATTGAAAAGCTAAAAGAGGTGGAAACTAAGACCAGGCATCATGGAGACTTATGAATTTGACAGGGGTGGAGAAGGCCCCAAGGAAGCCAGATCAGATTCTCTTAAGGAATTAGAGCCTGATCTGAGTTTGGTTGCTCTCTACGGGCTCCAGGCCCCAAAGGATGCTGGCTTTTCTTAGGAAGCTGGAGTGGCAGGCTCCACAGAGCCCAACGTTGGCTCAATGGCCAGTGCCCTGAGAGAGGATGACCAGCTGTCATAGTCAACTGGTTCTTCCCTGCTTTTAGGATGGATCAAAACTTTCCCAGATAGGTGGTATCTATTTCAGTTTTTGGCATCACTAATTTGGGGGTCTCTCTCAAAAATGGTATTTCTACCTGTGACTGAGTATGTGAAGAGGTATCAGTCCTTGAGTGTCTTCAAGGGGAGAGAACTACCACGACTGGTTTCATATCCTCAAAGGGAAGGGCAAGTATAAAATATTCACTTGATGAGAGAGTGGCATGGACGTATATACACTACCAAAAGTAAAATAGATAGCTAGTGGGAAGCAGCCGCATAGCACAGGGAGATCAGCTCGGTACTTTGTGTCCACCTAGAGGGGTGGGATAGGGAGGGTGGGAGGGAGACGCAAGAGGGAGGAGATATGGGGATATGTGAATACGTATAGCTGATTCACTTTGTTATAAAGCAGAAACTAACACACCATTGTAAAGCAATTATACTCCAATAATGATGTTAAAAAGAAAAATATTCACTTCACTTTTGTGTTGAGTCAGAATTTCCAGCGTTTCAGCCACTTCCTGCCTTCCGGCCCTGCCAGCCTCCGACACTGAATCTCTGCTGTTCTTGGGACATTGACCATTGAGGAGCTGGCCACTCTTGCTTCATAAGTAAAAGTCAACATCTTTCAGGCCTGGAGCTCCTGACTCACGCTTTTTGAAAAGCACGTCTTTGCAAAAATCCATCCCTGGGAGGTGAATGTGTTGTGGCTCTCAAACACCAGTGAGCAAGTTAAAAGTAGGATGCTTGGTCTTTGGTCTTCAGCATTTTCTCTTAGACACTGTTCATCTCACCTCTGCCTCTCTAAAATTTTTCTCAGTTAAAGTGATTTAAGAATCAGTGGCTAACCAGAAAACTATCAACGTAATGAACATTTGCGTTGTACCTTGCAGTTTTCAAATGCTTTTCTATCAGTTATCTCATGGAATCCTAGCTTCTCTGTGGTGATTGATTTCTCTAAAGATCCGGGGTCATGTTGAATGGTGGCTCACAATCTAGATGACAGAATGGGAGCATCTAAAATTGGGAAGGCGGAAATGTGATTGATACATTGCAAGGCCCTCCACATGCCTCTTTGACTACAGGAAGTGATCAGACTAGATGTGGAGGCCCTGGGCTTGGTTATAGCTTCACAGGTGACCTGGACCCAGAGGGGACTTCCTTGCAGGATCCCAGGTCAAGAGGTCTTTTGGAGGAGTTTCTTCAGGGACAAAGGGCAGCTGGAACAGAGCTAAGCAGTTCACATTAAAAATGTTTTGGAGTGATAGAGCTCCTCTTAACACTGTCTTTTAGACAACATCAAAATGATTTCATTTCCATTTCTTCCTGTAATCTCAAAAGGACAAGTATGATCCTATTGGTCTTGGGGAGAACAAGTGGCTTCTTCAGGGCCTCCCAACCAGTGGAGTGATTTGACCCCCATCCCAGCTCCCTGCCTATGAGGCTGCCCTGCCTTGTGAGGCCTAGTCCATTTAACCAGGAAAAAAGCATATTAATCTTTGCTTTTACCTAACCTTTCATGCCTTTTCCTATACTTTCTCATAACAGTTCCAGGAGCTGGGTAGGAAAAGTCTTTCCCAGATGAGCAAACTGTGATTCAGCAAAATTAAATGACTTGCCTAAAGCCACATAGCTCTTTGCCCAGTTATCTTAAGACCAGTTAAAGAAGGTGGAGGGGCCAGCATAGAAAGAAACTACGGACTGAGGGTATGCTGATGGGGGATGAAAAAGGTAGGTGTGAGACTGGTCTTCAAGAAACATCTACCAGTGGTTGGTAGTCTCAGTACCCAAACTGGACACATTTATGTTCCTCACCCAAGTAAACTGAGTCCCTTCTGAAAGCATTTTAAAAAGGGAGAACGCTATGTCCCTGCACAATCTTTCCATTATCTTAAAAGTTCATCAAAATCATTAAATACCGGGGCCTACTGCTTGTGAAAATCAGTGTCCAAATTAACGCGAAGCTTCTTGCATTCACCACTGGGGCAACTTAAGACCATGCCAGAGGAGACCGACATTGACCATGACACCCAAATTCACCTCCGCAGGGTTAAAGCCGTCACCGAGACAAGGCTCCCCTGAAAGGGCCCTACTGATCTGTCTGTTTACTAAATCTCTACTGGCTTCTGTTTTGCATTTGTATTTTCTGCCCAACAAAGGACATGTTGTTCTTTCCTAAAATCCCTTGATTAAAAATCCAAGTGTTGGGTAATCTTGCGGCTCCCACCCATTCTAAACCCTCTCCCTGGTCCTTGATTCTCATCCACTCCAGCTTCCCCCTCCAGGCCCCTTATGAAGATGTGGGTCTGAAATCCACGTCTGAGTGATCTTGCCGTGCGCACATGTATCTATACCAATGGTAGCCCAGAAGTCCTCAGACGGAAGAGAGGGGAGGAGAATGCAGGGTAGTTAAGAGTTGCCTTTCTCCTGATATTACTTGGTTCCACAAAAGTGAGCTTCAGGCATTAACCCTTAACCAGGCTTTGGGTTCTAGATCCCAATTTCCTTTATTAGGAGGTCACACCGTGTGCAGGAGGGCCAGGACCAGCCAGCCTCCATGGAGCAAACTGGGAGGGTTTCCTGTGATCATGGTAGGTAAAGATTGAATTTCCTGGGGTGTCAAGTCGATACAGTGCCACCTAACTCCAAACCACCAGCAAACACCACAGGGTTCTCATGGCAGTCTTCCAGGTGCTAAAAACCCCTACGCTGGTGTTGTTAAGGTAGTTGTCCCTGCAAGGTAGCACTTCAAATTTTATGTGTAAGTGTTATCATATTTTAAAATCGTTTCCTCTTTAAAAATGGAAATGGATCTTCAGACTTCTCAGAAACACCAAGAACAGTAATATCATTGACATTTGGGGTAACTTTGATAGGAGATCTAACCATTCTCTGCTGCCAGACAGGGCCACCTAAGATGTCTCTGAGAGATGAGATGTTTCCTTTGTCAAGATCTCCTGGGGAAGCTGCCACACCCCCTCCATCACAGCCACTTCCATTTCTAGAGATGATTACTCCCCGGAATCACTTTACAGACTGAAGGCAAACCCCTCCTGTGCTTATGGAGAGCATTTCCGGGATCTGGTCCTGAGGACACGGCGGGAACATGCTTCTCCCTAAAGACCACATTGTCAGGGAAGCCCAGAGCTCTCAGACAATGTGCTTATTAATAAAGATAGAAATCATTTTGTCTGTGGTTGAAACTGTATATTCATTTCTTACCAGAGAAACTGCTTTTATCTCATTCAACCTGACTGAATCAGAGAGCTGCTGAGAACAAAACCAGCATGTTTTGATTGTTTGTATTTAATCTTTCTCAAAAGAAAAAAAAATCACTTTGTTCCCAGAACATGAAAATGCAAGAATAAGAATAGTAAAAAAAAAAAAAAAAATTATTTTTTATTTATTTTTAAAAATTGTGACGTGTAATTCGACATCTCTCACGAGGAGGTGATCCCTCAGGGCAAACAAACAAACTAACCCAAACTTGAGAGCTGTCACCTTCCAGCTCTTCCCAGGGTGAGATAATCATGATTTATTTGGAGGTGGCTTCTTGTGAAAGTTGGACAGCCGTGTCATAGCTACACAGACTAAATGAAGATTGTGTGCTGTACACAATCAGAGCATTTTACTGCTAAAAGCACCTGGAGATGACGGAGGCCAAATTCCTCCCTAGGCAGTAAGCCTGAAGCCTGAGGACCAGGGTTCCAGCCACATGAGCTGTGGTCCGTGACCTTCCATTGGCCGGGGAGGTCTCCTTTGATTCTTGTGTGCACTCAAGCGTAGGGTTACACTTTTGCCTCCGCTCCCCAACTCAGCGTTCCTATTTTGACAGAGATTTCACTTTCCCGTGGTTTAAAGTCCATGGGCCTATGCCTCCCCAGTGTCTTACGACACAAGTAAGAGAAAGCAAAGCCATTTCCCAGACAACTCTTTTCACTGGAAAGCCTGCCTGTCTTGGAGGGCTAAACCGGGAGAATCCCTGAGACAAACAGACAATAAAACCTGCACCAAGACGTGAAACCATCCGGCAGACATTGACAAGTGACACAGAATGAAGCTCAAAGAGAAGAGAGAAGAATTGGGATCTTTTGTTTTGTTTTTTCAAACTCCGTGTAACGTCTCAGGCTCTTTACTTCTTTCTAAACATAGCTTTTCCTACCACAGGAGAAACAGGGGCCTTTTTTCCCTCCTTATTTTTAATCTTTACAGCTGGCTTTTGGGCTGAATGCAGGGAAGGCCGGGGTGGAGCTGGAGAGGGGACCCATCTACCTTGTACGTGGGACACTTGGTCACCTGTACACCATGGAAAAAAATCATAACAAAGCCCTGCATTGACCAACTGCAAAAGAATCCTTCCTTCTGCTCCACCCTGTCTCCCCACCCTTTGGCGAGAGCCTCAGTAAATAGGTACATTTGGTGCCAGGATTGAAGGTCAACAGGCTCCTGCTTTGTCAGAGGAAGCTGGGACTCAAGTCAGAGGACTTCACGGAAATGCCATACCGTCTTGCTCCCCAGGTGTTGGAGCCTAACGATTAGAAGTAAAAGAGTCTCAGGGCAGCTCGCCAAGAACACAGGCAGCAGACACTTAATGCTACGGTGTGGCAATCATACCAGGCATCTCAGCTGACCTCAACCCGTGGGTTCTGTGCAGCGAGGCAGACTTCCTTTGGAACGGCCATTGCAGATCGTCAAACTCATCTGGGACAGGAGAATCCAAAGACGGCCCCCAAGATCCCCAGACCTTGGTGTACACCCCCTTTATAACCCCCCTGCCCTCTAGGGTGGGGCAGAACCTGTGATATGATGAAATATGACCTCTGGGATTGGGTTACTTCATAAGGCAGAGATGAAGGGATCTTACATATTTCATTAGAGCCCTTGGTCAGCTGACTTCAACTAGGGACTTTATCCTATGTGGGCCTGAGTTCATAAGTTGACTTTAATTGCAAAGGAGAGTATTCAGGGTGGGCCTGAACTAATCAGATGAGCTGCTTAAAAGAGGGACTGGAGGTCAGGGCTGGGAGATGATGTAGGAGAGATTTGAAGCAGCAGAGACATTCTTCTGTCAGCCTTGAAGAAGCACACTGGCGTCTTAAGGAGAGGGCTGTGTGGCTGGAGACCTCAATCTTACAACTGGAAGGAACCAAGCTCTGCCATCAGCCAGTGAGCTTAGACGTGGACCCTGAGCCTTAGAGGAGAATTACAGCCCCAGCTGACACCTTGATTTCGGCCTGTGAGACCCTGAGCCAAGAACCCAGCTATGCCACGCCTGGACCCCTAACCTATGGAACCAGTGAAATGATAAATATATGTTGTATTAAGCCCCTAAGATTGTGCAAATCTGTTAGGCAGCAGAGAAGAGTAATACAGCTGGCCCTCCACATCTGTGGGTTCAGTCCATGGCTGGTTGAATCCATGGTTGCAGGACCTTCAGATACGGAGGGCCAACTCTACAACGCCATCTTATATAAGGAACTTGAGCATACAGGATTTTGGTATCTGTGGAGGTCCTGGAACCAATCCCCACCACGGATACCAAGGGATGACTGTACATCAACCCAAGAACTGCAGAGAGAACCTGTGCCCATGTTCTCTCCATCATTTCTCCATATCCATGTTCCCCATTCCCACTTTTCCCTGTCAAGGTGAATGTTCAAAGTCAGGGCTTATTTTATATGAGGGCAAAGCAGACTGCTGCATGATGGGGGCGGGGTGAAGACTGGAGCAGCTCCTAAGATCTCTACGCCTGGCTGTTTGGGTTACTGAAGGCCTGGTTGACCATGTAGAACGTGTTCTGAGAAAAGGTAGCTTCTTAGACCCACAGTGGGGGATTAATCTTTCCTTCCTATTACAGGAGCATATGACTAGATATTGCTAATTCAGTCAGACTGCATTGCTATCCTAAATTTGGGGAGCGGTTCCATCACAAAGCAAAACACCCACCCCCAAATCCCTAAAGCAAATAGCTAAACAGATCTGAACTTGAAGCGCAGACCTGGGTCAAGGGTTGTAGGCAGCATAATGCTGGTGTGTGCCAGGGGGGCCTGTTCCCAAAGCATTAAGACTGGCACTCCATTGCCTCACTGTTCACAACTTACTAGCTGGGAAGGACATGGAAGATTATATCATCCAATCCCTGCATTTGACAGACAAGGAAACGGAGGCCCCGGGAGGTTAAATGTCTTTCCCAAAGCTCTCCATCCAGACACAGCAGGGGCAGGACCAAAACTCAGGGCTTTCAACAATTTCCCATCTTGTCACCCTGCCTCTACTGAAAAATGACCCCGGTGTTGCCTGTTGGTTAAATCGCCAGCTCTCTCAAACAGGCCCGGCTCAGTCTGCACCCGGCTGTCTTTGCGCGGCTGGAAACGTGACGCCAACTCTCCTGACGAGCCGACTTGCCTCTCTCCTTAGCTGCGCCGTCAGCTCGAGTCACTGGTAGCTCAGCAATGACCAAGTGACTCAGCCATTCTGAGATCCAAAGCTCACCAGGTAGATAAGTTTCCTGCGGCTGCAGTCACAAAGGGGATGGCTTAAAAGAACGGACGGAAATGGACTCTCTTGATGTTCTGGAGGCCAGAAGTCGGAAGTCAGGGGGTCGGCAGAAGCAAGCTTCCTCTGAAGGTCCTAGGGGAGATCGCTCCTTGCCTCTTCTAGCTTCTGGTGGTTGCCGGCAATCCTTGGCATCTCTTGGCTTTTTGCTGCAGTCTCTTCCTCCATGTTCACATGGCCTCTTCCCTCTGTGTAGGACTCTACATCTTCTCCTTGTCTTACAAAAATATTAGTCACATTGCATTTAGGGCCCTTCCTAATCCAATATGACCTCATCTTAATTCAACCAATTATATCTGCAAAGAACCTATTTCCAAGTAAGGTCACATTCTGAGACCCCAAGTGGACCAGAGTTTGGCGGGGGGTGGGGGGGGGTCCCTATTCAACCACTGGTTGGCTAGTACACTGGTTTTATACGGCTAGCTCAGCCAACTGCCCTGAGGGTAGAGATAATGTGTATGGGCAACCCCTCCCTCACTCTTACCCCTCTCCCACCCCCACCAGGACTGTGTAACCCAGGACCCAGAAATTAGAGAGTTGATGCTGGAAGTAACTTCAGAGAGCATCTAGCCAGTGGCTGTTAATCCCAGCTGCACAAGAGAATCTCCTGGGGAGATTTTAAAAACACCAATGTCCAAGCCCAAACCCAGAGACTGTGATTCAAGCTGATCTAAGGTGTGCCTTGGGCATTGGTAGCTATTAAGGCTACTCAGATGATTCTGTTACATAGTCAAGGTTGAAACCTACCAGTCTAGCCCACCCCTTAGTTTTCACATGAAAGACGAGGCAAACAAAACTTTAGCCAATATTCCACCCGCTCCTCCATTTATTGCCACCTCCAAGCCTGTAAGCTGCCGATTCTCTGACTGGAATGTCTCGCCCCCTCTAGATGGTATAAGGCCCCAGAGTTGACAGAACCCAGTAAGCCAGTGAGGCCTCTCCAGGACCATGAGGCAAGATGGCGGCCACCTCGCTGCTGTCACAACGTCCTCCTCAACTTCCGACACACACCCGTGACGTATGGAACCACACACTTGTTACAGGCTTTGTAAAGTGTTACCCAAATGCGCTTGGTCACTCTATTACGTCATTTGGGGTAGCATCACCTCAGCTACAGGGTAAAAGTGTGCACTTTGGCCACTCACCCATTTGGCTTCCATTATACCAGATGTTCTGGGGCATCTTTCTGGCTGCTGTTCTATTTTGTCATTATCACCACACAGTCTTTAAAAGCAAGACACATTTTTTTTTACTTCTTTTTAATTTTTGTGTATTCTAGTATCATACTCAATACAACAAATTCTTCGTTCCCTTGCCTGAGCTGGAAAAAAATACCAAAATATGCACCAAAATGGCCTGCTCAACACCTGAACCACCACCAAATAACCCTAAGATTTTCTTTCAAACAATGTTCTCTTTTGGGACCAGTGAGCTGCAAAAAACTAAAATAAAATAAAAGTTGAACAATTTTGATGGAGGCAGGACGCATCCTGCTACTTGGTCTCCCTTAGAATTCCAGGTGCCTCCCTAATCCATTTCTCCTTCCTCTTGGCTCCAATCTTGGGAGAGCCCAAGATCATGAAGAAAGGGAACCCCGCAAATAAGCCTCTCATCCTTGTTCCAGATTTAAAAACCAAGAGGCAAAAAACCTTGTCAGAATAACCTGTGTGTTCCTTATACTTTTTTGAGTGCAGTCCACACTGTTGGAAAATCACGTGCAAGTGTTTCAGACACTCCTACACACCTTTCAAATACTTTGGCACACGATATGACCAGCAAGGGCCAGGTCGGATGACACTGCCCAGGGCTCATGGGCAGCTCTGGGCCTCTGGCCTCCCCCCAAGTCACAAACCTCAACACTGGGCAGCTTGTAGCTGCAGCTAAACTCAGTTTTTGTGTCAGTTTCATGGGCTTCCCGAAAGGCCCGTGGGTACAAGAAAGTACTTACATAGCTGTGGCGTATGCTACAGCCCTCGCCCGTCCCTTTTTCCCTTGAGTCTCTTTCCAGGAACATCCAAGATCTGTCTCCATCTTCTGCTTTTTGTGGGTTGTGAGCAGCCGCCTTCTGGTTTGATGAAAGGAGGCCAGGTTCCTTCACGAAGGAACACACTCAAGACATCAACCCACTTGGATGCCAGAAAGAGCCAGCAAAGAGGTGGGCTTTGGTGACAAATGAAGCTGAGCTCCGTGGCATAATAATACACTCACAAACGAACCACAAGACATTCATTACTTTTTTCTTCTTCTCCGGCAGCAAAATAGCTGAGGCCCAGTTTGGACAGCAGTCTGAGGACTGTGGACTGGGCAGAAAGGTCAGATGTCAGACTGCCCAGCTGCTTTTTAATACAGTCCTACAGGGAAATCAAATGGACGGATTTGTCCATTGCTTGGCCGTTGATTCAGGAGCGATGGAGTAGGCTGTCGTCCAGCGGTAACCCCAGGGCTCCCACCAGCAGCAGGAACCTCATTCCCCATCCTCTGACCCCACAACATGGTGCCCCGCCTCCCCTCAGGGGCCGGTGAGGGGCCAGGAGGACGTCTGGGGATGCGGCCACAGGATGGAGGCAGGAGAGTGCATCCTCCTACCAGCCACGCAACCACCCATTCAGGTGTCCTCACACCTTCCTCCAGGCCCGGGGCCATGAGGACAACTCTGCTAGGCAGGTGTGCTGGCTCCAGGAGCCCAGGCTTGCGAGGTGGGGAGTGGGACCCTCCACCACTGTAGGCCTCCCAGGATCCTGGGACTTGGCCCTTCCTTAAGATCTTCGTGCGTCTCTGAGCCATCAGAGCATTGGGCTCATGCGCTGGGAGTGGGGGGGGCCAAGGAGGGACTCCAGGGCTCTTTTCAGCCCCTGAAGTCTACAAGGCAGGACACGCCTCCACCCGCATCTGTTTTCACCAACGGGAAATGGGTGAGGGGCCATCTAGAGGGAGTTGTGCCTGAGGTAGGGTAACAGGGAGCTTCCAGCCCTTGAGGACATTCCCAGGCAAGGCAGAAAGCTACAGAGCCCCTCCTTGACAGCCTTCGATGCACCAGAACACACAGCCTGTCGTGGGTGTGGACCTCCTGCAAGCTGGCTGAGACCTGCAGGATCCTTCTATACTTTGCTTCTCTGGCCCGGAAAAGCCACACTTTGACCCGTGGGCCACCCCAGGCTGACACCGAGAAGGCTGGACCGGGTTTGGATGAAGGTCTGAGGCTGAATCTGCCTCAGGCCGGGGTGGTTAACCCAACAGGTTCCCGTCGGAAGCCCCATTCCGGGGGGGGGGGGGGGGGGGGGGGGGGGAATGGGAAGAAGCGCCCCCTAGTGGTGAGAGGGGCATCCTGCCCAGGTGGGCTTTGGACTCTGGCTTGCAGACCGCTCCCCTGGGTGTACCTGCCTTTCCTCTTCTCAGGGCCTCGAGTAAATGCCATGCGGCTGAAAACTGTCTCCAAGCCAAATGAGAGGGGTCCCAGTAGAGCCAACCGTCCACTGTGGAGCCCACCCAGTTCACAGGGGCCTGAGAGAGGACTGGCCCAGCCCTGGACGGCTCACAGGGACTGACCAAAGGGGAGAGCTGGGCAGTCAGCCACCACCATCCCCCAGGTGGTGCTTCACTGTAGGGAACCAGGAAGTCAGGGTGTAACTGTTTTCCTCCTCTGTAAGAAAGGTTCAAGGTCCTGTAAACGTGTCATCGCGTGCTCTGTCCCTTTTGACACAACCCGTATAAGAGCAAATACCACTTGTATGCAGCCAGCTGCCTGGCAGTCTTCACAGAGAACTAAACACACCAATTTCTACGCGACTGTGAGATATTGTTCCCATTTTACAGTCGAGAAGAGTGAGGCTCAGAGAGATTCAATGATCATTCAGATGTGTCAGAGGTACTGAGGGCCAGTTTAGGACCCTATGTGTCCTCTTGTTTGTTTTTTCTTTTTTAACATCACCACTGCTTCAAAGTCCTTATGGGGATGAGGCTAGAAACATGTCTAACTTGTTAGCACTTAATGTCAGAGAAAAGCAAGCAAGCGAAAACCCTTCATGCTATTTCAACACCCCCTTTCACCCGAGCGAGGATGGTTCCCCTCCTTCTGGAGTGATTCTCCTGGAGCCTGAGGGGATCTGAAATATTGACCGGCTTCCCCGGGTTCTAGTAGGTGTTAGTTAAGTGCGTAGCAGTAGCAGAAGGTCTGGCTTTCAGGAAGGGGCCTGATTCAGATTCACAGCAGCCACCTGGAGAGACGGCTTTGCAGGGGACAGAGCTCGGCAGGTCAGCTGAGCCGTGGGTGATCCCCTGGCCAGTCACGGATGGCCTTGTCTTGGTCCACTTATCCAGGGGTATGACAGGGAGCCCCTTACTGAAGGGAAGTGAGGAAAAGATGGAAGTGGGTGTGTCGTCAAGAAAACTGGCCTTGCTTCAAGAGGGTTGTTGGGATGGCTGCCAGGTCCAGGGGCCGCGGAAGAGAGGCAGGGCAACATGGGCAGTGGTCCCTGACAGGGCAGAAATGAACAGCAGATGCTCTAATGTCCACTGGCGACCCAGTACCAGGCCTTACTCCCTAAATAGATGTTTCCATCCCCAAATCTGTAACTCCCCGCTTCTGAACACAGTTTCCCCTGGACTGTGGCCTGACACAAAAATGGCAGCCCAGGCCTTCTCCCTGACTAAGTGGCCTGTTCAAGGCAAGGGAGACATGGCTGGTACCCTCTGCAGTGGGAGGGTGACTTTGCCCAAGCACAGGCCGTATGGCCGGCAGCCGCTCCTCTGGGTCCCTGAGCCCACGGGCAGGGGGCAGGGACCCCCGGAAGGCCCACCACCTGCAGAGGCCCCGGCGAATCACGGGGAGACACCACACGCATCTGGTCTTCTGGCACCCCAAAATGCCCTCACATGTTAAAGCTCAAATCAAACAGGTGAAGGGAAACTGGTCATATGGAAAAATTCAGAATTGTAACATAAACAAACATCCCTTAATTGATCCATTTTATGTGTCCAGGGTTTTGCGAATCATATGTTCTTAGAATGATACGCATCTTGGTTCTCTAAACTGTAAAAGAAAGATTGGGTTTTTCTTATTTAAAAAAAGCTATTCTTTAATTTTTTTTTCCAAAGCCTAACTATGAACCACTGGAAGTTGGGGTGGAGGCGTGGGCGGAATATTGCTAAGAGTGTGTTTCTGGTCAGTGATTGAAGGAGGGGTGGAAGGGAGCCCAGACCTCGCCTTGCAGGCTGTGTGTATGTGCGTGTGTGTGTGTGTGTACATATGTAGGTACATGGGTGTATGCCAGTGTGTGAGTGTACTGCGTGAATGTGTATGTTTGCGTGTGTGAATGTGGATGTGTTTGTGTATATGTGTGTGAATGTATATCTACACGCTTGGACATGTGTGAAAGTGCTGTGGCCGTGTGGTCACTGTGCGTATATGTGAATGTGTGTCTCTGTGACTGTGAGTGTATGAGAGTATGTCTGTGTGTATGTATGTGAATGTGCACGTATGTAGTATGTGCACGAGTGTCTGTCTGGACAGGAGGGCTTGGGCATACATTGAATTCCTGGGGATGGTCCCGTTGATCACAGGAGACCTACTGAGAACTCTGGTCTCTGAAAGTTCTTTCCTGAGCTAAATTCTATCGTTCCAGCCCTACTTGCTGGACCATGACCAGAAAGTACAACTTTGTGACACATATTCTTTTTTAGCCTACATTTGGAGATTCTATGTTCAGAGGTAAAGCGAATTTTTTCTGAATTGTCCAGCCTCTTGGGCAACTAAAAGCAAGAACAGAATCCCCTCAGCCTGAGAACCGTCCCACGATCAGCCTCAGAGGAGTGCTGTACTCACAGCTTGTATTTGCATTCTGCATGGTATGTTTGGAAGAACAAATGCATGTCGTTTGGAAAAAACCCACACCTAATAAAGACTTTAGGCTAGCTGAACAGCCCTGGAATATTTCCCACCTTCCCACATATGAATAGTTTTGTAGGGGCCTCTGAAGCGGGTGTGCGGGGCAGGGCCCCCGGGAGGGGAAGGCTGCCAGGAACCAGCCGATTTCCTACAAATACACTTAAAAATGGAACAGTCCGCAGGGTTTCTATTTCAGCCACCTGGACAAGGACAGGTCACATGTGTTTTCTCAGACCTCTTTAAGGCTCCATTAGAATGTCTTTGTGGGTCACAATTCAAATACAGATAATCTCGAATTCAACTACTGATTATCTCTGGTTCAGAGTTGCTCTTGCCATTTTAAAGGAAGCTCATTCCCATTCATTTTATGTCTTTAAGTCTCAGTGGGGTCCCCTTTCTAAAGTTCCTGTAAGTATTAACTCCTATCCCATCCTACCTTTTTAAAAGAGAATTATAGTACAGGACTATCCCTAGGGTGGCGTAGATCAGGGTGATTTTAGTGATGTGTGTCCTGGGGCAAATCATATCCTGGGACTTACCCCCCACATTTTCCCATCAGGCAGGGGATCAGGTGAAACGATACACACACACACACACACACACACACACACACACACACACGACATCTTAGTAGAGAATGCAAAGTAAAAAAAAAGAAAAATCAAAGATATGGGTTCCATGTAAACATTTTTATAATTCATTTAATTTTTAAGGCATCACGGAGTTTGTGTAGATTACTTTAACCTCTAAAAATACAAAGTTTGCACTAGTAACATCAGGTAGTCAATTCATTTACTAAGTTTAAAGGTAACACGGTAAACCGCACCTTAAAAATCTGACTCCTAAACAGATGTGAAACAGGAATCACGGTGGCACATGCTAGACACAACCTCCGAAAATACATGGCTAACAAAGCAAGTGGAGGGCTGGGGTCGGCCGCCCCGGTAAAACCCTAGCGTCCAGCAAGAGGGGAGAGAAAGTGGCCACCATCTCAAGGACTTTGTTTCTCTCACTAGACATCTTTCACTAAATCCCAGAAGGGTTACTGTTAATGCATTTTCCTCTCTTCCAAATGAATCGCCCGGTGAGCAGGTGTATGTATTTTTTTTCTAACGAGCGTTTAACATCAACCACATGCTGTCACCTACTGGACAAGCAGATCTTCCGGAAGGTGTGTACAAATGTCAACGGGACACAGCCTGGCAGATGACACTCAAACCCAGTGAGTCTCCATGAGTGTGGAAACAGCCTCCCATTCTGTGCTCCAAGGCCTGATTCGGAGCCGGGCCCCAGCCCACGGGGAGCTGCGCCTGAGGGGCTGGCTCACGGATGGGGCAGGGCAAGTCACAGATGAACCAGAAACTCTTTTGACTCAGCAGTTTCCACTTCCTCCCCAGCATGACTATTTGCCAGAACTGCCCAAGAGGAGTCGCCATGAATCTAATCTCTCTGGATTTTCCTTGCTTGACCTCGAAATGACACTAGAGAGAGCAGAGAAACAACCGGATCCGGGCTAGCCCTACACGGCATCATGGCCCAAGAGGCGCAGTGCTGTTATGTCTTGGAGAGAGCGGCCATCAGAAGGGATCAAGATGTGCTTGGTCCACATTTCAACACAGGGCACGGAGATTCTGCAACACACAGCTGATGTCAAGAGTCCTCCTGAAGGCATGGTCTCTGTGAGAGGCGGGGAGCAAGAGAAGGCCCCTGACCGGCACCCTCCTCCATCCCCTCCCTGGAACCAGGGGCAGTGGCATCATGGAGGCAGGAACAAGGCAGATGGGGACACTCCATGGCTTCCGGTCCCCGCTTGTCCCTGCAAGTCCCTGTGGGTATGTGACCCTACAGTTCTCCATCCCTGTGAAACTTGGTCACAAGCGCCCTCTTGAGCTCTGCATTGCTGAATCTGTTGTTTTAGGTCCTCTATGGCTGACCATCAAGGCATTACCAAGGGGTCCCCTCACCGGTCCTTGAAAATAAACTAACACAATACCACGGAGGCATGAACTTATGTGCGGTGTGAATGTGTGTGTGAGAAAGAGAGAGTCTGAGGATTTGGAAGATGTTCACCAATAAGTTATCAGGAGTTATCTAAGTGTAGTGAAAGTTTAGGTGATTTTTTTTCTTTCTTCTTTATACCCTCTGACATTGTTTTAAAATATTAAAATAAGCGTGTAATTTGTAATTACAAAAACAAAGTTTTCGTTCTGAAAAAAATTAAACTACTATTTTAGAGCAGAAAAACATAGGCTATGCATGATTAAAAACCATCAGAGACAGATACAATTTTTTAAATAAAGGCGGAATTGAACCGAACCTTGTTTGCTTTGAAACTTAAACTGCAAAACACATGCCCTAAATATTGTAGATTACAGATATTCAGGGCATGTGTTGCAGCTCCCAGAATGTTAAAGACATAGATGAATATAAACTGGATAATTGGTGTGTATAACAACAGATACTGGTATTATTCAGATACACGAGTTGACAAATTATAAGACTCTGTATCACTTGGTGTTGAGTGGATCACGCTATGGCCTGTGCACTGTTAAAATATGGGTATTATTTTGCAAAGGATGGTTATTGGGAGGGAAACACAAAGGACACACTCTTTTCATAGTCTAGCTCATACGACCGAGATGAGACAGAAAACACCCCGACTTCACTTCATTCTTTTCGCGACATCCGAATATGCGTGTTCTATCTCCTGGTTGGCTGGACACGTGTTGGTGAACTCATCCCTAGCATACGCATTGTTCAAGTATCTCCAGATGCCAGTCATTTCAGAAGGAAATTCAAAATCTCTGTATCTCTTGGCCACGATCTGAAAATGAAGAGGAAATAGTCAGAAAGGGACAACCCACCAACATAGGCAGTTAGATCAGACAATCCATTCTTTTGAGGCGTGTAATATATTCTGCTTCTCAAGTTGCCATGTCGTCCTACAGCCGTTTGGGCCTCTCTGAGTTGCATTTTGAGTTTGCACGGGGCATACTGAGCGTGGAACTCAAAACAGAGGCTCTACACAACCGTGCCCACCAATGTATCACACAGTCCTTGTGATGCACTGGCATGAATTTGCTCCGTACTCCAGTGGATTTCTCTTTGTGTTGCTGGAAGTTGTCTCTCCCTGTGTTCTGCTGCCGTGTTATCTGGTGCCTGAGGTTCATGTTGGATCTTCAGTTTAGATTGTGCCAGGATCACTGTGGAGTGCCCTCTCTTTTTCCTATCTGCTGAGCCTCACCTCCTGAAATCCCAAACGGCTGTGTATGTTACTCCTGTGGATTTCTATCCTTCTGCCCCGGACAGGATCATTTCACTGTGGGTCTACCATGTGCAAAAGATCCTTATTCTTGTTCTCGTGGAAATAGTGGATGTACGGACAGGGTAGCTGAGAATGAACATCATGAAAACACAATGATGTGAGATGTTTCCTCTGGCTGGAAGGGTACCGTTGGGGAATTCATCACAAAGAGGGTGTATACTGTTGGAGATAGTATGAGTTTCCTGGAGTTGCCTTAACAAAGCACTACAAGCTTGGGTGGCTTGGAACAACAGAAATTTCTTCTCTCACAGTCCTGGAGGCCAGAAGTCCAAGATCAAGGTGTCAGGAGAGCCGGGCTCCCTCTGAAGGCTCTGGGGAAGGACCTGTTCCAGGTCCCACCCCCAGGTTCTGGCTTGTGGGAGCACAGCTCCAATCTTCACATGGCGTTTTCCCTGTGCTGGTGTGTCTGTGTCCAAATTCCCTTTTATAAGGACACTAGTCATGTTGGGTTAGGGGGCCCATCCTACTCACCCTAACTAATAACATCTGCAAAGACCCTATTTCCAAATAAGGTCACGTTCTGAGGTACTGGGAGTTAGGACTTGAACATATAAATTTGGGGGGACATGATTCATCCCATAACAAGGACCCAGGGTTACAACGGCCCATTCTGCTTTGTTCCTTTCCATTGCATTGGCTCCTGGGACGTTTGGATGGCGTGAGCATGGAATGTATCACCAATTAGAAGATCTTTGGGGGCTTCCCTGGTGGCGCAGTGGTTGAGAGTCCGCCTGCCGATGCAGGGGACACGGGTTCGTGCTCCGGTCCGGGAAGATCCCACATGCCGCGGAGCGGCTGGGTCCGTGAGCCGTTGCCACTGAGTCTGCGCATCCAGAGCCTGTGCTCCGCAACGGGAGAGGCCACAACAGTGAGAGGCCCGCGTACCGCAAAAAAATAAATAAATAAATAAAAATAAAGAAGAACTTCGGGACTTATTTCTCAGATTTGGAGGCCAGGAGCTATTGATGCAGTAAAACAAGACCACAGAACTTTCAGAGAGCCTCCTAATTTAACATCTTCTGCTTGAATTCAAACTTCCTGATGTTGATGTCAAGAATTCTGCTTTCCTTTCGTTTGCATTTGCCTGGCTGAGCTTTGCCCTTCTTTCTATTTTAGCATTTCTGAGTAAGTTTGTTATCTATATGCCTTTCACAGACATAAGCTTGTATTTGTATTATATCTTATGAATGTAATACTTTGTTTTCCAACTTCCTGTGAGTATTTTTGTGTTCATGTGTGTGTATGGGTTTCCCTTTCTGCTGGTTTAGAAGGTTTATGGTCTGTTTTAACTCTTCCAGTCGTTTCTTCTATAACTTTAAATAATAAGAATTCTTTATTTCTTGATTTATCAACTTTAGATGATCTCTACTTACTCCTGATAATGACAAATGAGGAAATTAGTATACCTACACTTCTTTTCTTTCCTGCTCCCTTACCCTCCTTCCAATGGTGTAAAATAGCCAAGTTTACTACATTCTGTTTCTTTCCAGTAGCTAGAGTTCCCACTGCTGTTTAGGCTAGTTCTGGTTTTAGATTTAAATAGGTTCTATGTTTAGCATCAATCCTTCTATATCACACACCTTCTCTGTTCCTGGATTCTTATTTTATTATCATTTTTTATTATTTCATTATATAGCAATTCTATTTTTAAAATTGGCTCAGGAGTGCTTATTTCATTGAAACCAGAAGTCTAGGTAAAAACAACAATTTACAAGGATATAAAATTCTTACATCACACAACCTTTCTTTCAATCCTTTAACTATTAAACCACTGTTTCCTGGGTTTTAATGTGGTCCTAGAGACATATGAGGCTAGTCTGAATTCCCTCCTTGTGTAGGTGGTTTTATCTTTTATTACTGTTATTACTATTATTATTATTATTACCATCATCACCATTATTATCATCATCATCATCATCTAGACACCCAAAGGTTCTTTTTTATCCTCAAAGTTCAGTAATTTACCAAATATGTGATAGTGTGTCGATTGTTCTGGGCAATATTTTTCTAATCGTGGCATGTTAAACTAAAGGTTCAGGTCATCCTTTAGTTCAGAATAATTTACCTTTGAGCCTCCTATTTCTCTCTTTTTTCTTTCCTGTTCTCTTTTTTCTGATTATGGGGTCTCGCTAATGACCCTTTACCTCGTGCTTCTTCTCCATCCGATTTGGGATGATCTTCTCAGGCCCGTCCTCTGATGTCTGATGAATTTCTGCAATGTCTTTTTCCACTTCTTGCTACTTCTAACATCACTTTTGTTTCTGAAATTATTTGCTTTAAGCGTGTTTTTTAGTTCTACCAGCTTGATTCCCATCTTCCTTGTGACATTATATTTTTTGGTATCTTGTGACTCGTCTTTGAGCGTTTTCACCAAAGGTTCTCTTTCATTTTTTTTGAGGCCACAGAGAAGTATCTGTCTGAAAAATTCTTTGGTTTACTGGAGCAATCTTTATCAGATACGTGTTTCTCATCTGCCTTTTCCTCTTTTGTTCTTTCTTTAACCTTTCCCCCCTCCTTTTGGATCATCTCTGTTCACATAGAAATCCCACTTGGATTCTTTCTGGTTATTAACCATCTTTTAATGGGCGGATCTATTGGACCTACCATTTGTTTAAAAACAGTGTGGTGGGCAAAGGGAGTGAGGCAGCGCAGCAGGTAGACCAATATGGATTTTACCCCCAAATACCCGCTCATCACACACTGCTCTATACTCTGTCCCAGGGACACATTAGGGTTAGGGCTACAGTCAGGGTCAAAGTCAAGGTTAGTGCATCCTCCACTCTGAGGCTCACAGATTAGGAAGTGGTCACCATGGCTAAAAGTGGAGCTCAGATAACTTACAGTCTTTCTTTTGACTTGTTCAGAGCTTGTTTCTTTTCTCCGCTCAGCAGTCACAAAGCAGAATGCCACTTGTCTTCTCTCCTCCCCTTCACCTCCCCTCCCTGTACCTTTGCATTAGAGGACGGTGGTGAACCTACAGATGGCGCCTCTGAACAGTTCCGCCTTCAACTCTGCCTCCACAGAGATCTCAGCTCTGTAGGGATGGTCCTGCCTCTCTCGTGGCCCACTCCGTGCCCTGTCCTCAAACAAAGAAGTCTGGGTTGGGCATTTCAGGGCTGTAATATTTACTTTTAGAGACATCTGAACCTTGCTGAAGATCTAGAGAAGCATGCCTAGGCTCTGTGAGCCCTCACACTGGCTGAAGTTTCTAAGTCTAGTTTTATAAAAGGTGGAGATAATGTTTTAGTCCTTCATAATGTTTTTGCTGGGTTTCAGGAAGGGAATAAATGATAAATTCCTCTATTCTCTCATCTTTTTACCATAAATTCCTTCACACTGATTCTCATTTCCTTTCAGAAATGCTCCATCCTGGAAGATTACTAAGCTGCTTGGTATTTTGAGTGCTAACTGGCTTTGAAGATTTTGCAGTTAGGTCTTATATTGGAGCCCTGGACTGCTTTATTTTACTCTGAGGTTTACCCCTCTACTGACATTTTAAACTCTCTTTTTTTATAGGGGCTAAATAAGTGGCAATTGTGTGTGTGTGTATGTGTCTGTGTGTGTGTGTGTATTTCTCTTTCCCTCCCTAACTTCCATGTGCTTCTGTCATGCCGCACTGGTCATAGCAATGATTAGAATACATTCAGTAAAGGGACTAAACCAAACACAACTACATAAATAACTCGTTGGAAAATGGCTCCCAAATGTCCAATTTAGAATATCTCCAATGTAGCAGGTTTGAGGGGTTAAGATGCTTTCGCTAATTTTAAGTGTCAGAGGACTGGCACAGCTACGGAAACGAACATTCACTTACAGGATCAACGGTGTCTTCAAGGCTGGAATTTCAAGTTGGTACCCTCTGAGCGCAACAAGGAAGACAGAAGAAAGAAGAAAAATGTAGCAAGGACTGGGATGGAGTAGGGAAGGAAGAGAAAGGCAAGGGAATGACTTGCAGTAACCAGGGGTGGCTAGTAGCCCCCAGGACATCAATGCCACAGACTGTGTGAACCTAATTTGTAAATTTCTAAGTGCTAATTAAATGTGTTATTAGAACACAGGGTCCTTGACTTGTATTTCCCTGTGTCTTCTCTCCCATCTCCCCTATGCTTATACCAAGGACCTAGCTCTGGAGCTGGTAGGATTTGAATAATAAAGATGCCCCAGAACAGGGGTTGAGTTTCTTCCTGGGGCATCTGAGGCTACTGAGGACCAAGGACATATCAACAGTGATAATGATAATAACAACTAACACCTGTAAGTGATAGACAGGCTGGGGCACTTCTGAGAGCAGCCATAACTAAGGAGTCCAAGTGTGGACTTGTCACAAGTCCAAGTCAACCACCTGGGAAGACAGGATGCCAAACCTGGCAGAGGTCCAGCCAAGGAGCTGTTAGCTGCTCCCCAGCTGTAGGGGTCGGTGATAGGAACCAACACCCTCTTGTCCCTAGACAGGGCTAGGCTTACCCTGCCCATCACCAACAATTGACTGAATTCACTTTTTTTTTTCCAGGTTGGCTCAGTTTTTTTTGTTTTGTTTTGTTTGTTTGTTTATTTGTTTGTTTTGTTTTGGCCACTCGGCTTGCAGGATCTTAGTTCCCCAACCAGGGGCTAAACCTGGGCCACCACAGTGAGGGCACCAAGTCTTAACCACTGGACAGCCAGGGAATTCCCCAAGTTCACATTTTAATACTAGCAGATTCCACACACCATCTCCAATCCTGGAGCTTCATGAAACACCAGGTATAATCAATGTATTCCCTCAAGTTGCTTTCACATAGCTTTTCTTTAGGCTCCGGGGGTGAGACTCAAAAAGAGAAGCAGTGAGGATGGAAGGATGGGAGCCACGTTCTCAGATGCTTCTTGAGAACCTCTGAGGACCAGCTGAGAATGTCATCCACAGATCTGAAACTTGGGGCTTGCCTGCCCCAAACAGAAACAAGCTAGATTTTTAAATGCAAGAGTCCGCATTTTAGATCGTTTCGATGTCTGGCAAAAACACAAGTGAAAACAAAATGAAACAAAGCCCCATTCATGTATTCAGCACCTGAGGTAAGAGGAAGGACAAACCTTAATAATGTGGAGCTTGGGTAAGAGGTTACAGTCGGCGAGCGTGAGTTCATCCCCATCCAGGAACTTCCTTCCAGAAACAGTAACTTCCTCGGTGCTGTAGGCGTCTATTTCATCAGGCAGAGGACTGTTCAGATAATTATCCAGCTTCTTCAGGGCCTTTAAGAGGTTCCTTTCGTAAACTGAAACAGAAGGGCAAAAAATGACTAACGTGAGCCATGGGAGTTAGGGTCACCTCTCTCTAGATACCGAAGAAGGAGTTTGTCCCTGCCTTCCTGAGACACGGCCAGTGAGCATTGGAGACTTGGGAAAGAGAGAAGTGGATTTACGAGATCTGAATAAAGGACTCACTTCTCCCTGGAAAGTAATTCTGCCATCTACACAACACTGCTACTTCTAGAACTCATTCATTTCTTCAAAAATCTTTATGGAAATCACACAATGAAGTAAGCAGCAGTAGAAGCTTCATTCGTACTGAGTCCCATGGTGCGGCAAGGAATCCCTGGTGGTCATTATTTTCCCCTAAAATGTGGTTTTCTGGGCTCCCCACCTCTAGAAGAAGCACTCAATCTCTTGAAACCCATGTGTCAAGGTCAGAGGTACTTTTTCCTCATTTCTATGTACAGGTCCCTCCCCACTGTGAAACGAGTCAGAATTCCCAAGATCTTATAAGAAGCCACACTAGAGGCGGGGCAGAGGTCCAAGTAGAAAGCAGAAAACAGGAAGATGGGAGGGACTCACTCTCGTTTGCATCCTTCTTGGTGTTTTTAATAAATGCTGAGAACTTGGCAAACACATCATTTCCAGCAGAGTTAGATTCAGCGTGTTGGGTCCCCAGCTTAGGGTACCTTGAAAAATTCAAAATGAGAGTATCACAGATCAGCCATCTTTGAGTTAGGAGAATACGATGTGAGGCAGGGGGAGGAAGTGACATTCTCTGAGTGGATATAAACATGAAAACTGCCCCTTGAATGTTTGCCTAATCTTTCCATCTTCAAAGTTGAGAGCAACGCCGTCCAGGGGAAAAGCACTGGACGGACTGTTCTCACCCTGGGATGCGGGGCCCCAACTGGCCTTACTGGTCTAGTTCCCTCCCTCCTGAAATAGAGGTAATGGACTAGAAGGTTCCCTTCCAGGTCCAGCCCGCTGTGATGCTGCGTGCTAACACCCGCTCCTTACCTTCCAGCAGAAGCGACCCACCCACGTGACATTGGCCTACTTCCTCCCCACTTCCTGCCGTCAACCCCTAATTGCCAAACCGCAGGTGAGGAGCAAAGAAATCCGAGCCACCTAAGCTCAGCGTTTCTAATCTCGCTGTGCCTTCTGTGGCACGTCACAGGTACAACTCGGGAAGTAGATACCGTGGCCAGAGAAAACCAACACACGGAATTGTCTGTGAACGGGGAGAAGTGACAAGCGAGTGGTGAACACGGGTTTTGATGAGGCCCACCTTGGGGGGGCTAACTTCTCCTCTAGGAACTCCTCGATCTTATTCACGTCCGTCTTGACCTCACCATCAAAAGTCATGAAAGGTGGGTTGGTGCCGGGAGCCAGGTTCTGCAGGTCCGCGGGTTTCCTGGGTGGGAGGGAAGGGCAGCGTTGGTAGCGCCACTGTTTGGATCATTTCCAAGGCTGAACTGTGTCCTCCCCAGTTTAAGAGAAACCACCCTTGAGAATTTCAAAGGCGATTGTGGGTTTACAAACGGTCCTACTGGTGAGGAAAGTGTGGCCCTTTATCTGGAGACGGAGGTGAAACGTTAACTCTCCCCAGTGTTACCAGCCAGGAGTGGTGCTCGGACAGGCTGGGTTTTTTTGTTTGTTTGTTTGTTTGTTTTTTGCGGTACGCGGGCCTCTCACGGTTGTGGCCTCTCCCGTTGCGGAGCACAGGCTCCGGACGCGCAGGCTCAGCGGCCATGGCTCACGGGCCCAGCCGCTCCGCGGCATGTGGGATCCTCCCAGACCGGGGCACGAACCCGTGTCCCCTGCATCGGCAGGCAGACTCTCAACCACTGCGCCACCAGGGAAGCCCTCGGACAGGCTTTTGAGAGGTTCACAGCTGACCGGTAACTGGCAGAGCAGGCTCTTCATGGCGCACCCTCAACCCCCACTCCTCCTGGATTACGTCTGATCCCGTTCTGTAATTACTGTGTGGCCCACACTACTCCCGCTTCAATCCAGGGTCCTGACCCGGGGTGGATGTGCCTGCAATATCACCCATGGGTCCTAGAAGTGTGTGTGTGTTTGTGTGTGTGTGTCGGTGTCTGTGTGTGCCTCTGTGTCTCTGTGTGCCTGCATGTGTGTCTGTTTCTATGCCTGTGTGTGTCTGTCTCTGTGTGTGTGTCTCCATCTGTGTGTGTGTGTGTGTGTATAGGGAATTAGGTACAGTTATTTCAATACTGCAGAAACCCTGTCGTACCTTTTCAAGTCCACCGTTGTCACATTAAATATGACGCCCTTTAGCCAGAGAATCATAAAGATACGCTGAGAAAATGGGCAATTTCCAATACTCTCACCATCACAACCAGCCTACAAATGGAAAAAGAAATCCTTATCAGAGCCAGTCTCACAGTTAGAAATGCCAGACTCTGCTATGCAATGCACACAAAATCATGATGAATTTTCGTTAATGGTGATGATACTGTAAATAGCCTTCTGAGGCCCCCTCCACCAGCCTCCAAGTGGGAGCTGGGGAGGGGAAGGGAGGACACACATGCACTCGCTGAGCATTTTCTGTTCTCCTTCCCACAGCTCACCACTTCCTGCCATGCTGGGCCTCTGAATAGCAGTACAAGGAGGCAAAGAGTGGCAAGAGGGAAGCCCCTTTGCTACTAAAGGCAAAGAAGGAAAACAGGTTCTTTCCCTCCCTCCATCTCTTTAGAAGGAACACATCTCTCTTTCCAGGATGATCATGCGTAAAAACAGACCAGCAGGTTCTCCCACGGAGACACCATCCCCAGTATTCTCTACTATTTTCATCTCTAGAATGAAGGCTGGATTATACGAGTTCTTAGACCCCCGGACACTGTAAAAAATTTTAGGTCCCCTCATCCGTTGGGGAGCATTTGTATTTAGATGGTAGATTGTTGCACAGTAGACATTGAGGGTGGAAGGATAGGAAACAGTGCCTCCCTGATGACCTAAGCAGGTCACATCCACACACACATCCCTGAGACACAGGCACAGAAAATTACTGAACAGACATCCTCCTTCCTGTGGGCTCCTGGGAGAGGAGAAAGGCAGGCGTTGGAGAAGAGAGGGGAACCGTGGGGCTTCATCCTCCTGGGGGAGTTCCCACACTCTTCTTTCTCTTCCCATCTTTCTCCACCCCATGCGTCTCTGGCAAGGTTACAGTGATAACAAAATGCTGACGGAAAGACCAGGAGACTCAGCCAGACTGCGATGACAGAAACACAGCCATATTTAATCCAGGAAGTCCATTTCTGCCACATGCAGTTCAAGGAAAGTTGAGAGGAAAGCAGTGAATCTATAACCTGAATAACAGAAGGACACAAGGCAGAAGGTGAGCTGTGGTTTGGGAACTGAAGAAAGGAAAATGATGCCTTAAGAAAACTGGACAACTTAAAGAGAACTTCAGAGGTGGTTCTCTGTCATTAGGTTCCGAAGTCACCCAGAGAGGTTGTTAATAACAAGATGTCCCTATAAAAGAAGAGTATAAGAGACCCCAGACCCAATGTTAAAAAGACTTGATCAGCCTCTTCACAAAAGACAAAATCCAAATGGTCAATAAGCACATGAAAACACTCTTAGCATCACTAGCCAGTAGGGCAATGCACATTACAACCACAAATAGATTCCACTACACACCTACAGAATGGCTAAAGTGAAAAGATCGGACAATATCAAGTGCAGACAGGAATGCAGAGCAACTGAATTCCCATCCATTGCCAGTGAGAGTGCAAACTGCTACAACTACTCTGGAAAACTGTTTGGCAATTATCTACCCAAGATAAATATGCATTTATGCTATGACACAGCTATTCCACTCCCAACAGAAATAGTGCTTAGGAACACAAAAAGCATTTATATGCATGTTCTTAGCAGCTTTAGTGTAATAACCGAAACCTGA
This sequence comes from Tursiops truncatus, assembly GCF_011762595.2. NCBI lineage: Eukaryota > Metazoa > Chordata > Mammalia > Artiodactyla > Delphinidae > Tursiops > Tursiops truncatus. The sequence goes on along the minus strand of NC_047037.1, from coordinate 133,723,211 downwards.
AAACAACTCGGACACCATGAAGAATAGAATGAATAAATAAATGATAGTACATTCATATGGTAGGACAAGACGCCACAGTGGAAAAAATTAGCTATTACTACAAGCCACAATGTGGATGAATCTCACATACATAATGTGGAGGGAAAGAAACCAGACTCAAAAGAGTCCTGCATAATTCAACGCAGGTGAAGTTCAAACACAGGCAAACCTCTCTATGTGACGGGAATCAGAAGAGCAGTTGCCTTTGGAAGCTAGGTATTGTCTGGAAAGGCTGAGAGGGAGGCTTCTGGGTGGTGGCAACATTCTACAGCTTGAGCTGTGTGGTGGCTACACGGTGGGTATACTGAATTGACTAAGTCTTAGTTAAGGTTTGTTTCCTTTACTGCATGTTACATTTTAATACAAAAAAGAAGCAGAAATATTAATTTTAAAAATACAGAGTCAGATTCAGTGGGTCTTGCATGGGGTCCAGGGATCTGAATTTTCAACAAGCTCCCCCAAGGTGATGTGATGCTTGTGGTCAGTGGTGTCAGCCCCACCTTGGACAAGAGGGAAGGCTGGCCCAGTGTTATGATCAATGCATAGGACAGAACGGTTCAAACCCCCCAGTTGGATGATCTGTTGATAAGAAGACTTGCAAGACCTCCTAGTTGATAAAAACAGCTGCATAAGTGTAAAGATAAAGGATGAACTTAATACACCTGAAGAGGCACCAACAGATTCAGATAAGTGACTTCAGAGACCCCTAAGCTCTGGGTACTTGCTTCACCCCCTCCAACCCCTCCAGCTCTCCCTTCCCCCCCAGTAGAGGGAAGGGCTGAGAATACCCCCAGCTGGAGTCTGAAGTTCCTGGAGCTTGAGGGGTGGGGGAGGTGCATAGCTAGGACCCAAGCATCCAAGTAGTCATCACAACTGCCCTGCAGGCGGCCCCCTGGCCACCTGGTCCCATAGCCTTATGGCCATTTTGAAGGCTGCCCTGTCTCATCCTCGGCTCTGTTCTGGAAAAAGAACCAGCGCAGAGCTGAGTTACATAAAACTCCCAGCGGCTTCCTGCCGGGGAGCCCTCCTAAATCATGGTGCCTTCTTAACCACTGTAGGTTTGGGCAGAGTCATGCCAAAGAAGGGGGCCAAGGGGGGATGAAAGCGCTGGGACACAAAGGCACATATTTTGGCCAGTCCTGACTTGTTCTGCAGCTTTTAAACCTCTTATTTTTATAGTAGTTACACTAAGCTCAGCAAAGTCTGAGATAAGTTCTTCAGAGTGGGGCAATTGTTCTTCTCCTTCTGCCTTGTGTCTCTGACCTTGGAAATCCTGGAATAACTCATTCTGAATTCAGCAAGATCCCCGCTGAGCCCAGGCGTTCTTCACCGGGCTTCTTGATGAAACTCACCTTGACCAAGAACCCTGTGCCGGGGACAGCAGCATCTGGAGAATAATTACTCTGCACGGGTCTCTCTGCCTCACTCTGTCTCTTTCACGGTCTCAAACTCAAGCCAGTGTTTTCCCTTGTAATTGCTCTCACCTTTTCCTGAATCCCGGCAGCTATCCCTTTAGAAGAAATAAAAAGGGGGTAGGAGCAATTCATATTTTAAAATATACCAATGGCCTGTGTCATCCACTCCATCAAAACTTAGCCTTCTTAACAGGCTCCTTCCCAGAACTGCAACTGGTCCTTAACATGGGTGCCAGGAAGGTGGGACAACGGTCTGCACGGCCATAGCGCCCACAGCCCAGAAGATCGTGATAAAAGCCGTGACTGTACATTTCCCCCCCGTGTGGCCTTCAAACAGAATTGTTCCAAGCCAGCGCAGCTGCTGGACTGAAGGCTGTTAGGCAGTTTAGAAGAATTAGCCAGCTGCCACGACTGCCCATAAAACAGGATTTACATAACCAGGGTTGCCTCATCTTAAATTGCTCTAAAATAAAATTTTTTTCTGTCTCAGCCTGTTGTACATGTGGGGGTTACGGGAACATGGTGGGAGGGACTAGGACGCCTCGCTGCCTGATTGTATTACTTTAATGTGCTTCCGTGCTGGGATGTGCTGGCAAAAGGCAAAGATATACCATCTCCACTGCCCATTATTGGGCAACAATGGGAGAGTGTCGCTCTGGTCACAGTCATCACCAGACGAGATGATGGGGTACACACATAGACATCAGGGGTGAATAACCGACACTGTTGCCATAATCGGGACGTTTTATCGTATGCAGTTTTATTTTCTGATGCCGCTAATTCTCTCAGGCTAATTACACTCTGGGCTAAGATTTCTCAGCAGAGCTCTCAACCTACGGGGAAATTCTGTATGTATACACTTCTGATTAAAATCAAATGGGGCAGTTTAAGAGATCAGAGTGTCTTTTGTTTCCAGTGAAGACCCAGGCACTTGGATAACCTGGATTTGGAGGTCTGCCTTTCAAATGCAACTTTGTTGAGCGCCTACGACGACGGTCATTCTCAAAAGAAAAACACTGGTGCCTCTGACACGTTCTGAGAAATTCCGTTCGCCACTGAGCCCAGCAGCGGCGTTCAAGAACGTTGGTGATTCTGCTGGGTCCCCACTCACGGCCTGAGGTGTAAAGGTCCAAATGTCGCTACAAAGGTCAGCAGATCCTCTTCAGATCAGAGCCTCTCCCACCTACTCTTTGCACGCTCACTCCATTTAGAATCAGTGGGGAGCATTTTTTTAAATTTCCTCTCAGTGCTTTCGGTTTCCGCCAGACGACCTTTCCAGGGCTGGTCTGTAATTACACGGAAGGGGACCACCCACCACACCTTCCACTAAAATGACTCCCACTCGCCACTCCCTTTGAGGGACCCGCCCACCCCCACCCCCGCCAGACCTGACCAAGGGGTGATGACCCCCTCAAGATACTCCTGGTGGCTCCCTAGCACCCCTCTCTGACCTTCCCACCAGAACAGGTCATGCACCCACCACCTGATTCCCCACCTTCTTTCTGGTCCCTACCTTCTCTCTAGAAAATTCCATGAGGGCCTAAATGGTAAACACATTCTGAGAAGGAAGCATTTGTCCCTACTCTATGTAAATGTCACGAAAAAGTGATTTGCGGATGGAGGGAGGATAAAGGAAGAGGCAATAAATTGGAAATATTCTAATTGTCCCCTTTCTGAGAACTGGCTTTCAACCAAGGAGGTAGGATGGCCATCCTGTGTGCGGGGGAGTGTTCCTGTCCCTGCAGAAAAGCAGGAGGGATCTGGGGGCAAAGAGCTAACTTGGCTGGCTCCATCCCAGGGACCCAGAGAAAACTGGTGAGTAATAATGGGCCGTGTGTTTCCAATGATCTGGAGGGACTTGAGGCTGAATAGAATCAGTAGCTGATCTGAGGAGGCCAGAGTCAGAAGACAGTTTGACGTGGGAGGCCACGGGCAGCCACCAGAATCAGTCCTTCCCCAGGAAGAACAATGTGGTCCAAAGGGCCGGCCAGAATGCTCCTCTGTTGGCAGCTGGTCCGGCTGAAGGCGGGACACAGCACAGCCAGAGAGAAACAGCTGCAGCCAACCAGGTGGGACCGACTCCCGCCCTCCGAGCCCCACCTACACATTTCCCTGAATTCCTCCTGGGTCCTTTGCAGAAAGCACGACAGTCTCGCGTGCTTTGGGGCCTGGCGATGGAAACTGCCCAGCACGGCCAAGCACAAAGATCCGGCCTCCAAGCTGGGCAGTCAGCCAGCACCCCCGGTCCACAGATGCTGTCCTTCCCATGCACACGCCTCTTTACAGATGACGTCAGGGTTGCATGAGCACCTCTCGTTGAATGTGTGTGCTCTAAACTCAACCCCAGGAGGACGGGAGGGGGACCACCATGAGTTCAGGGCACTGGAGTAGCTAGTGCTTGTAAAGAGAAATGTGGGTGCAGTGTCTGCGCACGTACCCCCCAGCCTGCACCCACCATGTCCACCTGCCATTTGGAGCAGGTCAGGACCAGGGAAACTGTCCCAACCCAGCGACAAGGCCTGTGGGACAGGTGGGGGACACTCCTCCTGGGTCTTTTCTTGCTCCCATGTGGAAGCAGGCAGGAAGGCCAGGATGTCCCTAACCCTCGACACGGGTCTGGAGCCCGGGACCCACCTTCCTTCATCCGGGCGGCTCCTGCCGGCCCTGGTGGAGTTCCTGGCACACAGTAAACACTCCAAGCATGACTAAGGGCCTGAACCCCGTTGTTCCCATGCGCCTGGAGCCTGGTCCACTTCAGAAAGTGCCTCCCTGGGCCTCTCTCCTCTTTCTTTGCTGGGCCAATCAATGTCCATGAACTTTTCCCTTTTAGAAGCTCACAACTTCTCACTACTAAGAGATCACCCAAGGAGAGTGGCATCCAACTGGAGGGAAAAGAACCGAAGGTGGGCAGGAGCGAGGGGGAGGGGAAGAGGTGGAGGCAGGGGAGGGGAGGGGAGGGGGATGGAGATGGAGGAGAGGAGAGGAGGGAGGGAGGGGGGATGGTTGAGAGAGCCCAAAGGGCCCAAGTCATGGGCAGCAAAGTCTCCCCCAAGCCTTCTGGACTAGCGGTTTGACTTAAAATGCAGTATTTAAATCCGTCAGACACTTCCTCATTTTTTTTTTTTTTTTTTTTTTTTTTTTTCGGTTCGCGGGTCTCTCACTGTTGTGGCCTCTCCCGTTGCGGAGCACAGGCTCCGGACACGCAGGCTCAGCGGCCATGGCTCACGGGCCCAGCCGCTCCGCGGCATGTGGGATCTTCCCGAACCGGGGCACGAACCCGTGTCCCCTGCATCTGCAGGCGGACTCTTAACTACTGCGCCACCAGGGAAGCCCCAGAGACTTCCTGATTTTGAATAATCTGTAAGTTGAAAAAAAACGTATAATTCTTTCCACTTGCCAGACACATTGAAGTTTCCATTTTGAGCAACATGAGGTCTCTTGGAGACAACATGGTCCAGGGGAATGGGTACGGGGCCAGGTAGAGCCAGTGTGAACTTGGGCCCCACTACTTACTAATCGAGTGGCCTCGGGCAATTCATTTGTTCTCCCTGAGCCTCAGTTTCTCCATTTAAAAAATAGGGATAAAAATCCCTATGCCTTGTAAGATCTCTGTGTGATACGCTTGGGTCTCCTGGGCACCCAATAAAGGCAGCTATTCCGTCATCATCATTACTCTTCCAAATCTGAGAGCCCCAGAACAGACAGTTATGGGACTTAGGGTACTTTTTAACAAGGTTCAATTAGTGTGATTTTCATGCCAAACCGTATAGGCCTTAAAGGAGCACTGATTTTTTTTTTCCCCAAAAACCTAACACCTCCTATATCTATTCCAAGTGAAAATTAACAACTGAAGTCTTTTTCTTAATTGCAAAAGCAAACAGATCTTTAGCCAGGAGGCAAAATAGGAGGGCCCTGGCCTGGCATTCGTGTCTGGGAGTTACACAGACCTCTTGGGGAAAAGTCCAGAGGAAAGGGCATCAGGAGGACTGGGTGCACCTGACCGATGGCAGGGTTGACAAGCCCAGGGAAGCTGCTTACTTTTCAAGAAGTGACACCAAAGCCCTCTGTCTTTCGTCTGTGATCACCTGGGGGAGAGTGGGTTCCGTGTAATGAGAGAAGAAAGCAACCACTCTTCCATCAGGACTTGGCGTTCAACACGCTGGAATTGCCGATCCCCGTGGAGAAAGGCTATGCTAACTAACTGGGGAGAAACAAGCCATCCCATCTCTTCCTTGTCCAGTAAGAATGTTTTTGAAGAAAATGTCCTCCCAAATCAGCAATTTTGAAGGTGATTTTTAAAAACTAACACCTCTTGAAGACCAACTCTGATTTCAAGTACTCTTCCAAACTATTTATGGACGTGATCAGAGTCAATCCTCTCCAACTCCATTGGAGAGTAAGATGTCCTATCTCAACTTCCATTTTACAGATGAGAACACTGAGGCACAGAGAGACTAATAAATAACCTGCCCCCAAACCCAAACTGGATTAGGTGAACAAAGATCACTCGAGTTCTTGTAAACTGGATCCAGTTAATGGGCCCAGCTTCTTTCCAGGTCCACACGATGAAAACCAGATCTCTCGCCCTTTTCCTGAACTTCACTCAGACCCCAGCACAGCCTTCCTCCTTTGAAATCCTTCCTGCCCGGGTCTCCGAGCCTCCCACCCAGATTCCTGCAGCAGCCTCCTGCCGGCTCTCTCTGCCTGGGCTTCCTAGCCCCTCCGATCTTTCCCCGTATCCTGGATAAGGTTAACCCGGATGCCACTGTCCTTAGCTCATTCTGCTGGAATGCTGCTGAAGTGCAAATTCCAGCTACATTGCTATCGAGCAGTGTGGCCGGGGCAGAGTACCTAACCTTCCAGCACAGCTCTTCGCTCATTTACACCATAAGGTTAATTTTACCTGCCCCTGCATGTTGGGTGAGAATGAATTAGACGTTAAGAGAAAACACACAGAACGATGCCTGACATGCGGAAACATTGTTACACCCTCCCTCCTTCCTCCCTCCCCCCACCTGCCTCCCCCTTCCCTTCCTTTCTGACTCCCTCCTTCCCTCCTCTGCCTTCCCCCCTCCCCCTCCCCTCCTCTCCACCATCTAATAGATGCCGGCCTGTCAAGCCAGTTAGTTACTCCCCTTAAATGCTGTCCTTACATATCCCACGTCACCTTCCTGAAATCCCCCTTATCCACCTGCTACCACCTCACTCCTGCTCAGGTCAGGTCAGTGACTTTTTCCAGCTCTGTATCCTTTTCTATGACTCTCTGGTCGGCATTTCTTTTTGCTTTTTCTGAAGTTCACTGACAATACAGTCGGCTCTGCCTGGTTTAGTACCAAACTGTCTCCTAATTATTTTCTGTTGGTTCCATCCCTTCAGGGAGGACCGCATCAGCCTCTGTAGAGCCAGCGATGAACTGTCTTTTCCCCGGCAGTGCCCATGACACATTCATTTTCCTCCAGCTCCCCTGGCAGCACAGCCAGGCCCACGGAAGTCACTCCAGGAAAACTCACCTTGTGGAGCCAATGGTCACTGTTCTCAAAAGTTCTAAGAAGCTCCTTGTCACGAGGAGTTCCTTTAAACACAGAGAAACCACGCCTCACCCCTGAGGATGATATCAGCAAGCCCAGCCTTATCGGTCCCATCCCCTCCCCAGCCTGCCTGTCCTGGGGTTGCTTTCTTCACCCACCCCAAAGGACAATCGCTGGGTGACCCGGTTTGCCTGCGACTGTGATTTTTAAAGTCGGAAATCCCTCAACCCCCCCAGTAAGCCTCAGGCAAGGTGGCACGGCTGGTCACCCTACTGTCCACCCAGGTGAGAGCTTTATTTTTTGTGAGGGTCAAAAACATTATTAACGACCTCCTAGTAACCTAGAAGTGGGGCTTTGTTCCTCCTTCATCAGAAGACCAACAGCACAGATGAACATAACCGATTGATCAGATTGGGTAGTTGATCTCCTGAATGCTGAGGAGTTGGGACTCTCATCTCCCCGGGAGGGAGAACAGATGAACAGAGGCTGAGGCCTTCTGGGGTGAGGAAAGGACGCGGGAATTTAAGACAAGCCTGGCAAACTCCCCAAATTGCACAGAGCCAGCTAATACAGGAACGGCATTTCCCCTCCCGGCTGTCAGGCCACCTTCGGGAAAGAGAAGCAGTTAAAATCGGTGGTACAGTTCAGGCAGCAACTGTACCCCAGAATTGCCCAGCTCTGGGTGTGACAGACCCAAAAACACTAACTCGAAAAGATATATGCACCCCCATGTTCACTGTACATTATCAATAATAACCAAGATATGGAAACAACCAAGTGTCTACTGGTGGATGAATGGATAATGAAAATGTGGTATATATATACACAATGGAATATAATTAAGCTATTAAAAAATTGAAATCCTGCCATTAGTGACAAGATGGATAGACTCTGAGGGTATTTGAGGACAGAAAAAGACAAATACCATATGATCTCATTTATACGTGGAATCTAAAACAAAACAAAGCTCAGAGTTACAGAGAACAGATTGGTGGTTGCCAGCGGGGCAGGGGGAGGTGAAATGGGTGAAGGGGGTCAAAAGGTACAAACTTCCATTTATAAAATAAATAAGTCCTGGGGATGTAAGGTACAGCATGGTGACTATAGTTAATAAAAGTGTATTTTGTACTTGAAAGTTGCTAAGAGAGTAGATCTTAAAAGTTCTCACCACAAGAAAGAAGAGAATGTCATAACTATGTGTGGTGAGGGATGTTAGCTACACTTTCTTGGGGTGATCATTTCCAAATATACACAAATATTGAATCTTTATGTTGTATACCTAAAGCTAATATAACGTATGTCAAGTATACCTCAATTAAACATTTTTAAAATAAATAAAAATAAAAACTAATTTAAATTAAATTAACAGATAAATAAAGAAACTGTCCTCCCTTGTGGATACTCTGGAAGCTGAGTACCAGCCCATGTTAAACCACAGCCGCTGGAAGAATCGTTTAGTATTTCAGTCAAGATCGATTCTACACGGTTAGGTTCAGCCTCTGAAGCTCTAGGTAAGAAAGAAAATAAGCAAAAACTGAAATGAAATCAGAACACATCCACGTGCGGAGGCTGAGACTCACCTTTCCACACCTTCACGTATTAATATGTGTCAACTTCCTGTTTCCCTCTAGTGGCGCTTGGTTCCGAAAACTGAGGGGGCCCTGAGAGACTGGACACCAGCAAAAGGAAAGACCGACTAAGTGCCTTCCCCTTCTTCTTAAGTTAGAGGATGCAAACCTTGAATTCTTTTTGGTATTCTTGCTTGATTTGGGGTTTGTTTCTGGTTTTTTTTTTTCCTTATCAGATTACCTACCTTATTTGAGTAGCGTCAATAAAGAGCTGAGATTTTAAAAAACTGTCATGTGGATATACGTATATTTGCATAGCGCTTTCTTAAGATTAACAATCATAACCATGAAGTGCACAGAGAGAGGGAAAAGGGCAGAGTATCACTGAGATCTAAGAAATAAAATGATGAAAAACTCTTACAAATTGGTGGTGCAATTCAGGTGGCAAACCCACCCCAGAATAGCCATCGCCGGGTGCAACAGACACTCCAGACCAAAGGGCACCGCGCTAGCGGGCCAGAAACCATGACCTGCTCATCCTTAAATCCTTAACTTGATCTCAACAAAGACCACGATTTCTGTTTGATCCTCCATATTACCCTTCGGGTCAAAAAGAACAGCAAGAACTTCTGTCCCAGTCAAATAGGAAAACCTTCTAGGTATCCCCTAGGTCATCGGCTGGGAGAAAACCTGGCAGACTTGAGTGTACACCTCTTCTGGGGAACTTAGGGCTGGAAAGATCAGTGTGATTAGTAAGTATCAGCTTGGAATTCAGCTCCCACCTCTCATTCTAAAAAAGAAGACACATAAGTAGATTCATCTTCTCAAAATAGCTCACCCAAGGCCTTAAGAAGTTCACAGATTTCAGATCTGTCACTTACAAATGTCATTAGAAACAAAATGGCTATTTTATGAAATGATGATGATGATGGTAATAGCAACTAACACTTACATAGCCTTTGCCCTTTGCAAGCTGTAGTTCTAAACACTCTGCTTTAATTAACTCAGTGAATCCTGAGAGCAACCCTATTAGATGTAGGTGCCATTACTATCTCATTACGCAGGTGAGAAGGTCTCACAGTCGGATTTGAGCCCAGGAATCAGCTAGAGGCTGTCCTCTTCATCCCACTCTGGACCCTGGCCCATGTCCAAATGGAGAGGCTCCAGCGCCAGCAGGGCCCCTCCTCAGCACAAAGGGCACTGGCTGGGTAGTCTGCTTGTTTGTTTTACCCCACCTCCTTTCAGTAAGGTGACTTGGAGGCGACTTGCAGGAATCCATTGTAATAAAACACACAGCAGAAGCAAGTGAAAAGTGCAAAGGACAAACAGTGCTTGGGACATTTCACAGTCCTGGGGGACAACTTTGGTAGCCAAGTGGGCTGGGGGCGTGGAGGGAGCCTCTGGCTGGGTGCTACATGTTCTGTTCCCTCCCTAGGAAACCTGTGCTAGAAGTCAAGACGACAGTGAGCTTGTCTTGCATCCCCTAGCCCCGCACTTGGAGGCAAACAGTCTTCCTGCCAGGTTAACAACAGAGCACCCCCTTCCCAGACGCACACAGCCATGCAGGGCTGGCATCCCCCTGTGAGAACTGGGGAGTCCAGCAAAGCTGTGCAGACAGCCCACTTCTTCTTCCAGCAGGGCAGGCAGCGTCAAGGTACTCCTTGAAAGATCCTGTCAAAACCACTCTAATCCAGTCCAACACAGCCCACGTAGCCTGTTCCTTGTCATGTGGCCGAAAGAGTTTGGGTCTGGGATTTTTAAGGCAGGTAGAACCAAATGCCTAATCTTGGCCATAAACAGCTTTCAATAAAAACAGCAGAGTGTTGAGCACAAAGCAAGACCACTGCCTGCTGTAGAAAAAGGACTTTTAGGACTTGCCCTTCTCATTTCAGAGTCCGAGAAGGCACTGGTTAAGGACTGGTGGGCAATCTCAGAAGCCGCCAGGAAAATAACCACCAATTAACTTTCCAAGTAGGTCTATGCTTGACCTCAACTCATTCTAGCCGTGGCCTGGGGTGACAATGACAGAATGTGAAAGAACAAGTTCAAAGTCTATTTGCCAGTGCAGTAGGCAGAATAATGGCCCCTCAGAGGCCCACATCCTAATACTCAGAACCCGTGAATATGTTACCTCAATGGCAAAAAAGGACTTTGCAAATGTGACGGAGGTTATGGATTTGAGATAGGGAGGCTACCCTGGGCTGTCAGGTGGGCCCAGTCTGGTCACAGGCATCCTCAAAAGTGAGGACCTTTCCCAGCTGTGGTCAGAGAAGATTTGACTAGAGAACAACGGTCAGAGAGATGAATGTTGCTGGCTTTGCAGATGAAGAAAAGGGGGCCCCAAGCCAAGGAATGCAGGTGCCCTGTAGGAGCTGGAAAAGGCAACGACATGGACCTCCCCTAGAGCCTCCAGAAAGAAATGGAGGACCACTGGAGCCTTAGTTTTAGCCCAGTGAGACCTGTGTCAAACTTCTGACCAACGGAACCGTCAAATAATACATCTGAGTTGGTTTAAGCCGCCAAGTGTGTGGTAATGTGTTACAGCAGCAATAGAAAACTAACATAGCTAATGATTCCCTATGGGAATCCTCAACCTTTTCCTAAGATGACGCAGTGGATCAACCGCACAGCAGTCACACAGAAGGGTGAACCCTGAAGTAGGCGGCACTTAGCCTGTTTCTAGAAACTTCCTGCCTGAGCCTCTCCTCATGTGCCAGGGATTTGCAACGTTGTCATTTGAAGAAGCTCTGTATTGAGCCCGCCGATAGCCAAGCCAAGACCACAGCTCCTCTGTGTGGACTTGTGAATTACAACAGCCTTTTTGATCTGAATTCTGGGGAGGTCTGCTCGTTCCTCCACGTCACCTGTGGGGCCACAGAGTCTGGCGGACGAGCCCCTAACACAGGGGGCTTGACTACTTGACTCAGCAGGCTGTATATTCCCCCCAATTTTTTAATTTGGTAAAACCGATCTGAGGACACATCTGGCCAAAACTCTGACAAGGCACAGTTACAGATCATCCTCTCAAGATGACATTTTGCTCTTTTCAATCTTGGCTCCTGACTATGGTTTTTAGAACCTGCCTTCTCAAAAGGACTCTGGCGTCAGGTGTGCAAGGTCTTCAAGAAGTTATTAGCGCCTCCTAGTGGTCTTGAGATGCACTTTCCGACTTCTCACCTTCCCTTTAAACACACCCATTCCTCATTAGGGTCTGGTGGAAGATGTCACAAATAAGTTTTTAGGCCCGGTAGGAGGTTAAACCTTCCCAATTTGCCTGGGACTCAGGTTTCCTGCTACCCAGGACTGTCAGTTTTAAAACCAGGAAAGTCCTGGAAAGACTAGAGTGCCTTGGTTTCCATACCCATGACCCCCTTGAGACCCCACAGGAAAACTACCCAAAGAGGGCATTGTCTTCCTGTCCTTGGCACTGCAATAACCGTGTACCAAACACAATTGGGACCCAAACGGTAATGCCTTTACTAATGCAACTCTCTGTGAGAACAGCAGCTGACTTGAACGCACTTTGCTCATGATAGGAAAATAACAACTGAAGATCTGCAAATTATTTCTGGACTCTCATCGTGGTGGGTGGGAGAGTAGGGTCACCCCATATTCTGGGCAGAGCAGACCATGAAAACGAAATTCTGACTTTCTCTAAAAGTGTTCAGATTCAGTTTGTTCAGAATTCTCTAGCTCTTTTGCAAAATTCTTTAGAAACATGTAGTTTCCTGAAAAATAAACAAACTCCCTCTCTATTTTTCTTTGTAATGTTCATAAGTTTTAAGGAGGCCAAAGGTCTGAAACTATCTACTTACAAAGATGAAAGTCTAGTGCCTTAAAGACACTCATGTTGGTTTCAATGGCCAACTTATGAAAGTTGTATAGATCTGGGTCAGGGAAGGAGGAGACTGGGAATTTTATAATATTTTTTGTTCAATCTGAAACTAGTCAGTTAATCAGAAACATCTTAAAGGTTTTTGAGGGAATTCTCATTGTGGATTTTAGAATGCTTTCCTTTTAACGTTGAAAGATGGCAGAAATCAGAGGCTCTGTGATTAACTTTCCAGGTAGAAGGCAGGGATCACCTGTATGGTATGATATGTGAGTGTTGGGAGAATCCACCTGTCTAAAAATGCCCACATCATCCTTCCACAAAAGCCTGAATCTCAGAGAATTGTCTAGAAAAAAAGCCACTGTCTGTTAAGAAATGGTGCTGGTTACTCTTGTCTTCCCCAGGGCCAACCCAGGGGAGGACACCAGTCCCAGAAACCTCTAACCTTCCCACAAGCTGGCACTGTTTGTCCATTTCCTCATACACAGCATGAAAGGGTCCATTTTGGCAACACTTTCTACGCCTTCCTACAGGTGCCTGATGAAGTGGCAAAGTCGTTAAAGTTCCTTTTGTAAAGGTATGCTTGTCAGATCTCATTCCAAAAAGTTCAAGGCACTTTTAAGAAGCCATATTAATTACTACAGCTGGTCACTATAGCTATGAAAGGTATTCAAAATATAAAATTAAATCCCAAAGACCTTGAATAACCAAAGCAATCTTGAGAACGAAGGCCAAAGCTGGAAGCTCACGCTTCCTGATTTCAAACTACATTACAAATCTATAGTAATCAAAATAATATGGTATTGGCATAAAACCAGACACATAGATTAGTGGAAACAGAACTGAGAGCCCAGAAATAAACCCACGCATGTATAGTCAATTAACTTACAACAGAGGAGGCAAGAATATACAATGGGGAAAGGACAGTCTCTTCAATAAATGGTGTTAAGAAAACTGGACAGCAACATACAAAAGAATGAAACTGGGACACTGTGTTACATCATACACAAAAATTCATTCAAAATGGATTAAAGACTTGAATGCAAGACCTGAAACCACAAAACTCCTAGAAGAAAACATATGCAGAAAGCTCCTTGACATCAGTCTTGGTGACAATTTTTGTATTTGACACCAAAAGAAAAGGCAACAAAAGAAAAAATAAACAAGTGGGACTACATCAAACTAAAAAGTTTCTGCACAGCAAAGGAAACCATCACCAAAATGAAAAGGCAATTTACTGAATGGCAGAAAATATTTTCAAATCATATATCCGATAAGGGGCTAATATCCAAAATATATAAAGACCTTGTACAACTCAACAGCAAAAAAACCTCAAACAATCTGATTTTAAAATGAGCAGAGGATCTGAACAGACATTTTTCCAAAGACATGCGGATGGCCAACAGGCACATGAAAAGATGCTCAACATCACTCATCATCAGGGACATGCAAATCAAAACCACAATGAGACATCACCTCACACCTGTTTTAGAATAGCTATTATCAAGAAGACAAAAAGTAACAAGTGTCGCAGACGGTGTGGAGAGAAGGGAACCCTCACGCACTGTTGGTGGGACTGTAAATTGGTGCAGCCACTGTGGAAAACAGTATAGAAGTTCCTCAGAAAATTAAAAATAGAACTACCATTTGATTCAGCAATTCCATTCCTGGGTATTTATTCGAAGAAAATGAAAACACTAACTCAAAAAGATACATGCACCCCCGTGTTCATTGCAGCACTATTTACAATAGCCAAGATATGGAAACGAACTAAGTGTCCATCAACAGATGAATGGATAAAGAAAATGTGGTATATGTATATGTGTGTATATATATATACACACACACATACACACACATACACACATATATATACACACACACACAAAGGAATATTATTCAGCTATTAAAAAAGATTGAAATATTGCCATTAGTGACAAGATGTATGGATTTTGAGGGCATTATGTTAAGTGAAATAAGTCAGACAGAGAAAGACAAATACCATATGATCTCATTTATATGTGGAATCTTAAAATAAAGAAAAGCAAAACCAGCAAACAAGCTTAGAAATACAGAGAATGGACTGATGGCTGCCAGAGGTGGGGATGGGGGTGAAATGGGTTAAGGGGGCCGAAAGGTATAAGTTTCCAATTATAAAATAAATAATTCATGAGGATGTAACGTACAGCATGGCGACTATAATTAATAATACCATATTGCAGACTTGAAAGTTGGTAAGAAAGTAGATCTTAAAAGTACTCATCACAAGAAAGAAAAATATTTGTAACTCTGTGTGATGATGGATGTTAACTACACTTACTGTGGTGATCATTTTGCAATAAATACAAATATCAAATCATTATGTACACCTGAAACTAACATAATGGTGTATGTCAATTATACCTCAATAAAAGCTAATTAATTAATTAAATCAGGTATACTGAAAAGTAGCGACCTTAGGTACTAAATAGATTTGGTTTTCTAAATTAAAGTTCGTAGTAGATCTCATGGATGACATACTCACTGAAAATTTTTGCTTCATTTTAAAGAACAAACAGAAATGTCTAGTCGATCAGGTAATCAGTTTCTCCTGCCAGTGTCTTGTTTAATGAAATAATGGAATTATCCCTTAATGGTTTTTGCAACTTCAACAAGAAGAGCAAACAAATGAACAGCTCCCAGCACAAACAAAACTTCTCGTAAAGGAGAGGGGCAATTATGTAATGCACAATGGGAGATGCAATTATGCAATGTGTATAATGCAATTATGTGTATAATGCAACTGTATATATATATATTTTATATATATTGTATATATTGTATATATATATTGTATACATTGTATATATGTTGTATAATGCAATGTGTATAATGCAATTATGTAATGCACAATGGGAGATGCCAGATCAATGGTAGAGTGGGAAGGCACTTTTTAATTTAAATGCAACTTTATTCAGTTCAGACCTACATCTTCATGTTTAAGAAACCTAAGCTACATCAACTTGCTAATTTTCCCCGCTGCTCCCTTTTCTCCTGACCACTGAGTTGAAGGTAAGCCTGCATTACTAACCAGAAACCTCAGGTTTCACAAGTTTAGGTTCAAACCAGCCTGTCATCTTGTATCAGTGAAAAGAGACAAAAGAATCAACCAGGAGTACATAAAATCACATTGTGTATAAAATAGGAAAAGGTGGCTTTATGCTTCAAAAGCAGGAAAGTCAGAGTCAGAACCGCCACCCCCCAAAAAAAACATATGGAGTTTAGGAAAATCACAAAATTGTCCTGGAACTGTGCTCGACAGGGTAACTACTCCCATTTTAACAATTAGATTTCATTTTGTATTTCCTTGTAATCTGAGAATTCTTACAAGGTCAGGGGTTCCTAGGTCATGGATAATTAACTTGCTGAACTTGAAAGTTCTTTGTCAGTGAGCAGAGGCACACAGTACCACCTTGTAGTGGTACTACAAGGTGCCAACCTTGATGTTAACCTTGATGTTAGCAATTTGAACGGAGAGATTTTAGAAGACTTCAGACCTTACAGAATTATCTGGAAGCTTTACCTTCCCCCCTTTCCCACTGTTAGTTATATGACTATATTCTCTGGCCTGGCTTGACCCACGCAACAGGGAAGGTCTGTGGTCTCAGACCAAAAGGGACCAGCCAAGTTCCAAATTCGGAGAAACACCTAACTGGCTGACCAAGGCCAAGGCTAATGCCCTGGCTTTATTATACAGAAGTCTTTTCTGTGCCACAATCTTTTTTTGGTGAACTCTCTCCCCACCCTCACCCCTGAGGAAGAAAAAAGAGGGAGTGCTATCCTGTTTCAAGATTCCCTAACCCTGACCTATTAGGTCAAAAAAAACAGTGACCCTGGGGCCAGCTTCGCAGTGGTTCACAAACCGGCCAATGAGCAAACAGTTCAAGGGCTCCTGTTTTCAAAAACGACATTTACGCTAAGTGGCTAGGAACTGGTGTCCCTAATTTGTTGCAAATCTTACTGTGGCCCCAGCGATCCAGTTCCAGGGCAATGGATCCCTTCATCTGCCTGTGGAGAAGGACACACCGACACCACAGGAGAAGAGGCTGGGGATTTCTCAAGATGTTCATTTATTATCCTAAATCCAATCTGGGCAAGGCCAGTTTCTTACGGGAGTGTCTTATTTCAGTTTTGTAAGGCTTGGAAAACTGGGATTCAGAGATGAAACAACAAAATATTACTTTTTATGTAGAATAACTTGAAAATACTGTACACTAGGGTACCTGTAGGTAATTAACTAAATAGGAAAAGACGTGCTCTGTATTTCAGGAAGAAAATAGAATGTGAAGATTTTGTGAGGGTTCTCATTTATCTGTCATCAAAATAAAGGCATCCACACAGATATGAAAATGAGAGAGTCAAGGAGATTCACTGGGCCAGGGAAAGGACTTATTAGGTCTTAGGTATCCTAAGGGGCTACATGCCATGCTTGTCCAGTCCATCCACGGGCACCATGTAAACCAGACCTGCTCTGGTTCCCTGCACCCCATCTGTGTTCAAATCCACACTAACTGATAATGGTCTGCAAGACCCTGGTCACAGAGACCTTCCAACAACACCAGGAGAAGAGGCAGCTGAGGGGGCTTGGTTCGGCACTATCTCGTTTGGCACGAGGGTAAACATGGCACAAAACACTGGGTGCCCCAAACCAGGAAACAAAACCTCGTTCTGAAAGACAAAATTGTGCAAAAATAATAAAAGAAAAGATTTCCTTTTATGGAATTTGGGATGTTTAAGAATGCTTGAGAATGTTTGTTGAATCCATGAATCCATGAGTCAATCAATCAATCCATGACCCCCTCAATCCATGACCCCGCCCCGCTGACATTGACGGTCAGCACTCCACCGCACTGTGAACAGAAATACTCAGTGTCTGATGTGTCAACACATCCTCAAGGTGGACAGGACGGCGACAATGTGGCAGAAGGAGAGACCCCACCCCCCAGAGAAGAGTCAGCTTCCAGAATTCCCGTGCTTTACTCTATTCCTGACCCAGTTTGGGGAACCCGTTGTGTTGAGAACATTCCGAAATCCCACCTACAGTGGATACAGTTTAAAGCCGTAAACTCACTTCACATTACTATTCTCTGTGAATCGGTTTAATAACTTCAGGGGATTTTTAACTCTTTCCATTTTTATTCTGACGTTATTGGTGCAGCAAGTAAGAACTTAATAAGTCATACTCTACAAACCTTGAAAAGCCAATTCACCTAATTTGCCAGAATAAGGTATAGTTCTGAAAATCTGGACTGCAGATTAAAACATAATTCTGTTACTGAGATATCACCCGCTGCTACCTTTTGGTGGAAAGACGTGCATAATAAGTGGCCCTGGGAAAGATGATGGAGTTGAACTGATATATTCACTGATTTTCCCACGGAAACAATGATACAAGAGAAGATTATTTTCTTTGCCAAGAACTAAAGGAATAACTTTTGTAGAAATGCCCAATAAACTACAAAATTGGGGGAGGAGTGTCCAATGAAAGACAAAGTGTTCTAAAGGGTATATAAACCCTTTAAGTGGGTGACAGAGATGACATGAGGAGAAACCAATGGAAAAGTGATAGAGTCCCTTAAAGTACTAAATTCTTAACTAATTTCACAATTTCTGTTAGGGGCAAGGAATGCAGGAAAGCTTCTTTCTTTGGGGAGATTGTGACATGGCAGTCATCGGAATTTGATATGCTAGCTCAAATTCTGGAATTCCTACTTGCGAGTCTCCTTTAGAGACTGAAGGACACCCACATTCATGAGACACACCACTTACTGAGGTCCGATAACCTCTCCTCCGGCACCCTCTGCCCAGGCTTTTCTCAGCACAGCATCATCATCTCCCTTCTTCCTCTATAGTCTGTGCCAGCACAGTCCCCACTGGTCTTATCCCCACATCTTGGTTAGGGCAGGAAGGAGCCATGTGGGGTGGTTCCAGAGAGCAGAACACTCTGCAGTTAGGAGGGATGAGGGTCCGTGGGCAGGTGAACAGAAAGCTGGACCACGCAGCTGCGCTCCCATATCACCACCCATGATTCTGCCACGGTCAACAGGAAGGGCTGTAGGAGGCTGCTTGCAGGTAAAAGGCCAGCGGTTCCAGCTGTACCATCACCATGACTACTGTGTAGCACAGACCATCTGAAGGTCTTCTCGGTTTCTTTAACTTTTCTGCAAGGCAGAGGGAACGCTAACTGGAGAGGAAACTGCCCAGTTGGCTCCCTGGACTTGCGCCCCTTCTGGTTCCTCTTCTGCCCTCTGGTGGAGCCAGCGAGGACAGCAACAACCAATAAAACCCAGCACCAGAAACAAGGCTCCTTGCAGATAAGAATCGTGGCCCTCATTTTCATACCTTTGTTGGTATCGTTTATTGTTATCATACTAGCTCATCCCATGACACGAACATTACGCATCACACTTCTTGTAAGCCTATAAAGGAGAAATGTATCATAAGTGCAGCGAGTATTGAGTGTTTTTCTTCTTAAAGAAATAAATGACTACACAGTTGATATCATTTTCTAGACTGACTTTGCACACCCAAGGAGGGGAAAGCTTTGCTGCACTTTATCAGTAAAATGTGTTTATTAGAGTCCTCGGTCCAGGCCACAAAGGGGATTATGCTCTGTCTTGAAAAATGCTTCTCACTCCTCCATAACCTTAGAACTCAGGGACGATTTCATTCCTCATTACGCCTAGATCCTAATATATATTTTAGATCTTAAAACTTTGAAACAGATCTGAGCTTTTCAAAAAGGCTATGAAACCTAAATTCATTCCCAAGAATGTATAGTATTTATTCTTTTCGACTGCGTAACAATGTCTTATGAGGTGGATTAGGTGGGTGACCACCCTTGACCCACAAACTTAATCACTGAACCCAATTGCTCTTAGCTTTCAATTCTGGCCACATGCTTAGTTATGTCGGCGTTCATTGTCACAGTGGGTGGAATCAACTCATAAGAAGCACACGGACGAACAAAATGAAACTTGCTACTTTTTATCCTCCTATATGAATTCTGCTTTAAAAACTCTGGGCCTGTTTTTAATCCTTATTTAATCATATGGCCTGATACCAACTGAAGCTTTTACACAGAGATGAAAAGCTTATTTCCTTGTAAAATTCTCACAAGGAATTATTACAACAAAGGAACACCTTGTTCTGGAAGACCAGCTTAATAACGCAGCCTGTTTCTCTATACCCTGGCGGTTTATGTTCTTGAATGACTGAGCGTATTCCATTTCTTAGAGTGACTCCAAAGGGGAAAACGCATGCACCAAACAGAAGAACTGGCCACACGGGGCCCTCCTTTTACCTGCACTGCCCCCCACCCCGCTTGGAACTAATTTAACCCGCTCTGCACCTCTCACCTTGGTCATCTTTCCGCCCACTCAGATTTCACCGGCTTAGAAGTGTCATAAGTCACATGTGCCAGTTACCTTTGGCCCGGTAACAAATCGCTCCACATTTAGCAGCCTAAGTTGTGTGCTTTATTATAGATCATGATTTGTGAGTTAGGAATTTGGGTAGGGTAAGGCTTGCCTAAATGATCCTTCTATTCCATGTGACGTTGACAAGGTCACTCAGCGGTGTCCAGCTGGTGAATGGGCTGGTCCCAGGGGTTCAAGACAGCTTCACACACTTGTCCGGTGTCTTGGCAGGTTGGCTGGAAGGCTGTGCGGCTGGGATGGTCAACTGGAGCGCCTACAGGCAGCCCCTCCAGTATGCTGGCCTCAGGGGCCTCACTGAACAAGGCAGAAGCCGCACGGCCTTTTGTAATAAAAACCACACAGCATCACTCCCACCATATGCTACTGGTTACCAAGTGGTCACAGAGGTCAGGCCACGTTCAGAGGGAGGAGAATCAGACCCCACTTCCCAATGGCAGGAGGGTCAAGGGATCTGTAGCCTTCTTTAATCCACCACACTATCCGATTTCAGGGTGTGCTGAAATGCTCACATCATTTACTTATAGATCCAGGTCTTGACTAACTTGAACTGGTTTAAAATTTTTTTAGCAGTGCCTAAAAGCAATGGTGTTGTTTTGTATTACCCAGTGATGAGCAGAGCACTGTATCTGCAGTACTTACTAGAGCACATCTCACTAGCTGGAGAGTAACAGAGTAATCTTCCTTTATTGCTGCTGTCCACGATGCGAATAATCATAATATATTTGTTAAAATGGCATTAACAAAAAAAGTCTCCCTCCATATCTGATGTGTCAATACCTCTGAGTTTTCTTAAGCATGGATTTCTCTGTTCAGAGAGTTAAATGACACCAAAAGAGCCATTGAGTGCAACCCACACTTCATCTCGTCTGACCATTTATGGGAAGAGAGTTGAAGGCATCCAGCCTGGATGGAGTTCAAGCAAAAGGAACAAAGTTGGGGAGAGATTAAATCTTTCCAAGATTCTTTGAACTCACCGTGTCCAACGCCCTGACACCAAAGGCACCAAAAAAAAAGTGTTAATCATCCCCATTTAGGAAGAAAGCCTTATGTCTCCGGATCTCCAATAACACCTTTATGCTGGGTGATCTTCACAGCACATGACAGCTGAGATGTGCTGCATGTCTTGGTCATGCTTGTGGCCACTGTCCTAAGGGCCCCATCAGAACCCCTCGTGTGCCCCCAGCCAGGGAAGAGAACAGGTGCCCCCCTGATGATCCTCATCCCCACAGCCCACTGTGGCTGGAGGTGGGCTAGTGGCACCGGAGGGGGATGGATAGGTGTGCATAATGAGGGGCTTCCTACTGGCCACCCTCCCCAGCAAAGAGTCTCACTGGCCGGAAGGCAGAATCTCACCGGTTTAAAAGGGAACCCAATCTCTTGCTTCTCCAGAACAGCTCTAAACTTGCACACTCGAAACAAAAAGGGGGCACTGAGACTAGTAGCTACTTAACCAGCACGTACTGCTTCTCCTTTGTATCAATAAGAATAAGTGGCTGTCTCTTAGATATGACAAAGAAATGACTGTAAAAAGGGCATATGGAGTGGCCCAGATCGGGGCTCGAGACCCTCTTTTCTTGTGCATTATAGTTATGGAATTGAGATTTGTTGTGGTAAGTACTACAGCTACATCATCATTGAATATAAAAAATAATAATAACTCCAGTGCTTTACACACTGCTAAAATTTTCTTAAACCAGTTCAAGTTAGCAAAGACCTGGATCTAAATAAATGATGTGAGCATTTCGGCATACCCTGAAATCAGATAGTGTGGTGGGTTAAAGAAGGCTACAGATCCTCTGACTCTCCTCGCATTGGGAAGTGGTCTGATTCTCCTCCCTCTGAATGTGGCCTGACTTCTGTGACTACTTGGTAACCACTAGAATATGGTGGGAAAGGCCATGTAGCTTCTGCCTTGTCCACTGACCCTCCCTGAGGCCAGCATACTGGAGGGGCTGCCTGTAGGCGCTCCAGTTGACCATCCCAGGTGCACAGCCTTCCAGCCAACCTGCCAAGACACCAGACAAGTGTGTGAAGCTGTCTTGAACCCCTGGGACCAGCCCATTCACCAGCTGAACACCGCTGAGTGACCTGCATCACTCCCCCATTTTGGTCGTCAACTGTATTCCTTACCATAGTCTCCTGCCATGGAATTAGAAAGGTAAAAATGATTTTTAACAGGCCTAGTACTTTAATAGTTGGTCAGTTACCGTGCTCAGACAAAAGCCAACGTCTGTAAATGCAACCTGACAGTTGAGGCATTGCTGGCTTAGATGGAAAGAATCTACGAAATCATAAAATTTACATTCTGCAAAATGTACCATTAAAAGCTGACCACGCCCTCACAGGCATAGAAAATGAACTTATGGTTAACAAAGGGGAAAGCAGGGAGGAGGGACAAATTAGGCGTTTGGGATTAACAGATACAAGCTACTACATATAAAATAGATAAACGACAAGGACCAAGGACGTACTCTATAGCACAGGGAGCTATATTCAATATCCGGTACTAAACCACACTGGAAAAGAATGCAAAACTGTGTGTGTGTGTGTGTGTGTGTGTGAATGTATAACGGAATCACTTTGCTGTACACCAGAAACTAACATAACATTGTAAATCAAAAATAAAAATCACAGCTGACCACGCAATTCAGTCCACCTGATATAGTAGCCACGTTTGTTCACTGCCATCATTCATTGATCCGTGCACTGTACACAGCACAACCTTCCACATAGAAGGGGAGTACAGCAGAAGGGCAGAGCCCTTGCGGTCAGAGATCTAGAGGCCAAATCTCTCCTTTCTGTCCGTCAGCACCCGGGCTGCCGTCCCGCTCTGCCCACCTGTCCCACCAACCCCTCCCCCGCGCCATGTTCTCCTCCCTCGCACAGCATCGTAATTATCTCCTTCCGGATCACTCTCTAAGGCTAAGGCTGCAGAAAAGCAGGAGCTGTGTTCATCACTGTTTGTCACTGTAGTACCCCCAGCCCCATGCAGAGTGTCTGGTACGTGGTGGGTACTCAATAAACATTCCCTTTCAATAGCCTACTTGGGTCCAAAATACCACTTGGTAGTTTGAAAGACTGAGAAGCAGCTTTTCTTCGCCCCATATCAAGACTCAACTTTCAGATGGATGACCAAGTGAAGAAGGAAAGAGAGAGAGTAAGTTGGGGTAGAGTCCATAAAACGGGTAAAAATGGAGAATTTTTTTAATCTGATGATCTTGCACGCATATATAAAATCAGACTTTCCTTCACAGACTGAATAAATATATATCAACATGGTCTGTGTTTCTCCATAAAGCTACCCTTCCAGAAGCTTCAAAATTATCTTTCCAAACAATCTTTGATATTTGTATATTTCCATCCTCCCTCTCATCAAACATAAGCTATGGGTAGGCTTCCACAATTCACTGGTCCTCTACAGATAGGATTTGTGATCAATCTGTACACATTTTGGTCAATTCTTTCAATGCATGGAATCCAAAAAGAACATCTGGCTAGGAGACACAACCTTGGAAACAATACTGATATCACTTTATCGCAGATGACTACTGATCACGAATCCGTTTCGGAAGACGGCAAGCCAAGATCAAAGTGATATACCTTCCATTTTCAGATGGAGCAGGGTGGGGTATGAAATGACGCTGCTATCTATACATGTTAAGCTTTGTTTTGAACAGGAATTCATACAATGTAAGAAGTGGGAAACTGATTGTAGAATACACCCATTACTAGAAAAATGCAAAATTTTTAACAAGAATGTGAGAGAGCTACAGGCACTGATAGGGAATGATTTCTAAGATATGATGTTAAGTAAAGAATGTAAGATATAACCGAATGTATTTCCAGTGTACTACTTTTATGAAAAAGAAAAAAGTAGGTGTGGTGTTTTTTTTTAATATGTCCACAAATTCTTTGACTTTCTCTTTAAAAGGTGGGATGGAATTCCAATCTCCCTGAAGGCTGGACCTAGTTAAGAGAATAAAACAGAAATGACTGTGTGACTTCTGAGACAAGGTCATAAAAGGCATTCTTCTCTCTTGGATCCCCCTGCTCTGGGGAAAGCCAGATGTCATGTTTGAGGACACTAAAGCAGCCCTATGGGGAGGGTCCAAGTGACGAGCAATTGAACCTCTTGCCAACAGCCATGTGAGTCAACCACTGTGGAAGTGGATCCAACCACAATCAATCCTTCAGATGACACCACAGCCCTGCAAACATCTTGGCTACAACTTCAGGAGCCAGAACTACCCAACTAAGCTGCTCCCAAATTCCTGATGCAGAGAAACTGTGAATAATAAACGTTTATTGTTTTAAGATGCTAAGTCTCAGAGTAATTTGTTACACAGCAGTAAGTAACTAAAACAGTGAGGATACTTACATATATGTTTGAATATGCACAGAATATCTCTAGGGAGAAAACTGAGAGGCTGGGCCTCAGGCATGGATGAAGATTTATTTTTCATCACATTGTATTGTTTTATAAGTTTTTCTTATCCTAATATATTGTTTTTTCTTTTAAAAAAGTACATTTTACAAAAGAATCTCATGGATTACATGAATGACCAAACTGTGCATAAATATCTTTAACCTCTATTTTATTTCAATTTTTAAAAAATTTAATTTACTCAACTTTTGAAATAAAGTAGAAGAAAATAGTAAAATAGAAGTTGAAATATTTTAGAAGATATCTCCCTCAACTTTGCCCAGATACAGACCCCAGTTAACAAATCATCACTCTGTCAGAAAAAGAGCAGAGAAAATCAATGATGGAAAAGGAGAAGCTTAGGAGATTTAAGCATCCACCTCCCCAACTCTCAGAGAAAACTTTTCTTTGCTGAATATCAAAGGAGCTCAGAAAATGGCTAGCACAAAGCCAGCCTATTTTAGAAAATCTTGAAGAATTTGTGCTAGGGATTATCAAAGGGTCCTACTCTCTGTGTCTCCCCAAATACAACTGAATCAATAACTCTTTAGTGACCACCACTGTATGTGCAGGTCGTCCTATATATACTCTCATAGCGTCCTACTCATCCTTGATCCCATCTTCTCTTCCTACCAGCATTACCAGGGTGCCCATTATGTACCAGACCCTGTGCCAGACTATGACATCTTCAGGGAGAAGAGTGTCTCTGGCTCTTCCACAAGGGACACTAGACTGGGGCAGCGGGGAACGGGGCTTGAGTCCAGCTTCTCACTAGCCAAGTCACCTTGAGCCAATCATCCATCCATCTGGTTATTTACCTACCATTACCAAAACTCACTGACTGAGGACCTCCCACGAGCCCACCACCGTGCCAGGCAGTAAGGACACCCTGTGGATCTCATGCGCGTGCACTGTGCACACACGTGTGCATAAGAAGTTAGCAAAGCATGATGTTCCACCTTGGTTTCCACCCCAACTAACCTTGTATGATTTCATAGACGTCATTTGTAAGTAAGTGGTGTTGACACTCAGAAAACAAATGACAAAAAAATGTCATTTGGGGGGAAACATTAAAGTCCCTGAAGTGCATTTTTGCTCATTTCCCTTCTAAACACACAATTCATACTTAGTTATGAAAATAACATCTCCCTTTCAAGCTCTTCAGAGACCAAACCCCACAGGGCAGGTCTCAGCCTGCTCACACCTGGCTGAAGATGCACAGACAGCTGCAGCCTTCTGACCCACCAGGAGCGCCTCAGATGTTGGTCCCCACAGACCCCCGCCCCGCTCCCATCCCCCCGTGTGATATGACAATGCTTGGGAGGCTTGATTTAGTTACTTATTTATTTGGGGAGGGGAGGTATCTCCAGGTGACAATGCTCATTCAAAGCCTTGTCTTTTTTTTTAACTTTTTATTTTCTATTAGAGTATAGTCGATTAACAACGCTGTGATAGTTTCAGGTGCACAGCAAAGCGACTCAGCCATACATACACATGTAGCCATTCTCCCCCAGACTCCCTTCCCGTCCAGGCTGCCACATAACACTGAGCAGAGTTCCCTGTGCTGTACAGTAGGTCCTTGCTGGTTATCCTCAAAGGCCATGTCTTTCTCAAGTTCTACTTTGTTCCGTCCTCAGTTTCACCTCCCTGGAGAACCCAAACGTGATGGCAAATGCAAGTCTTCAAGCTCAGCGTTAGCTGTGTATTAGTGGTTTATATGAATGACCTCCGAAACGTAATTTAAGAAATTCTTAGTCTCTGGCCCAGGATTATTCACGGGTCACATTAAGATTTTTTAAGTCATGTGAATTTGCCAGAAAATCCGTATCTCAGACTATCCCATCCCTAGACACTGCCTCAAAGTATTAGATGAACCGAACCTGTAAGTGAGACTTCCTTGGCGACCAAACCGCCACAGCTGCTGAAGTCCTAACCTTACGCTATGGTGTTAGTATTTTGTTTGTCGTTTGTTGTTACTATGTTGGTGTGTTATTATGTTGTCCTCCTTCCTTTTCACGAACAAAGAAGAAAAGAATCTTCCTTACTAAATATATTGCAGGGTTGCCGTATAATTAGATGGTAAATAATGAACACTTCTTTGAGAAAACAGAACTAAAACTTAGCATAGTCAGCAATTCATTTACCATACAGTAATTGAAGGAGGCTTTCCTGTGGCCTGTTCTATACATTCCTGGCTCTTTTGCATCCAAGAAGACATTCTTGCATACGTATAGAATAAAACAAAATGACTAATAAAATGACAATTCTCACAAAGATGGGGAACATAAACCACCAGGTGGCTAAAATTAGAAGCAGATTTTATTATTACATTTTACTGGGTCGTATGTCATTACTTTCTGGTAATCAATACATTTATTTGTAACCAATACATTTATTTTTTTAAAGAGGAAGAAATGTAAAAGTTAAAAGTTCCCAAATAGAATGAGGGCTAGTTAATTTTAAAAATTGTGTTTAGTAGGCTGTCATATGAAGCCTAGGAGAATGTTCTCTCCTTAAAGAACAGTTTTACACATCAATCATGGAATCAAAAACCCACCAAGACACACTTGCCTGACATGTTTACAGAACCCAGGAGGTCAGACGTCCATTATGGAATACAGCGTCCAGATAAAGCGGGGCCCAAAGAAGGAACCTAGAGAAGGTTAAATCTGGCAAAGAAATCCTATTCTGAACTAAATTAAGGATTTTAAATCGAGTATTACAAACTCAAGAGCTAAAATAGTCTAAAGGGTTTTTGCTTGATTTGGGATCTTTTGTTTTTCAAGGGAATGATTAGAAGGATAAGAAGAAAGTAAGGACTTCCCTGGTGGTCCAGTGGTTAAGACCCCATGCTTCCAATGCAGGGGGCACGGGTTCGATCCCCGGTCAGGGAACTAAGATCCCGCATGCAGTGTGGCATGGCCAAAAAGCAAAAAAAAGAAGAAGAAAGTGAGTTATGCCTTAACAATCCTACGGGGCACATCCTAGGTGACCCTCAGAAGCTGTATCAAGCAGTAGTTGCTTGAAAACCAATTTCACTGTTTGGAGATCCATTTGTTTCCTTAAAGAAAGGAAAACAACAACTGAGCACCAAGCCAATCATCAAACATTCTGGTTAAGCAGTCCACGACATGCCCCCTTGCCTCTGCCTTCACAAACTACTGAGCAGAGTCTGAGAAAACAACTTGTTTTTACCTTTCATAATATTCTTTTCCCCAGAAAATGGAGGTAATTAGGAAACTAGAGATATTTGCCAGAAATAAATATATAAATAAAATGGCAGGGATGGAATGGGAAAGGGATTATTCCTGTGCAAAATCAATGAAAGTTTATCAGAGCTGAGCAGATGTAACAATAAGAAGTCACATTTATAGCAGGCTTATTTCAAGTCAGGTACTGTTCTGAGTGTTTTATACAATCCTAATTTTGAATGCCCCACAAACTCATGGAGTAGGAACTATGATTGTTCCTGTTTTATCCATAAGCAACAAAGGCACAGAAAGATCAAGTAACTTGCCCAAGGTCACACAGCAAGAAAGGAGCAGAGCCAGGATTTGGTCCCAGACCCACTGGCTCTAAACTCTGTGCTGTTGATCACTACAGTCTACTATCTCACACAGGCAGCCACCCGTTCACACACACCTTCACGTTCCAGACCTGTGTTCCACGTTGGAGACAGCACGCAGAAGGTAGTGCCATGTGTGAGTGGAGCTTAGACAGAGGGATACCCAACCCAAATTGGGGTTAGAAAAGTCTCCCCAGAGGAGATGATGGCCATGCTGAATCTTGGACACATAGCAGAGAGCCAGGCAGGGAAGACCGGGAGGGTTGAAGGGAAGGAAACTCGATTCAGGTACAGCACATGCAAAATTTCCAGGCAGAAAAGAATGTGGTTCCCTCTAGGACCAGTAAGTAGTCTAACAAAGCTGGCATAGCGGTACCATGGGTAGCAAAGCTGGATGGGAGGGATACTCAGGCAGTGCCAACTAGACAGGAATCACATCGCGGATAGCCTTGTGACCTGGCTAAGGAGTGTGGATTTATCTGAAAGTCTGTAATAAACAACTGAAGATTATACTAGGAAACAAAATGATCAGATCTTTTCTTTCTTAGCTCACTGGCTATGACAAAGGGACTAGATTCGAGGGAGCCGAGGATGGAAGCAGAAAGACTATTAGGAAGCTGTGTTTCCAAGCTGTAACAAGAGGCTGGAATTATGTAGTCAGGCGACCAGAACAAGGGGAAATTTCTTAAACCAAGGAGCAGATTTGGGGCACACACAGCAACACTGTGCTCGGATTTCCCCCTCCCCTAACTTCCCTGAAGTCTTCTGGCTCCCAGTGACCCTCCTAGGGATTGTACCCTCAGGTTATGTCCCAATACATAATCGTAAAATGTCTCAGCATCTTAAAATTTGCTCAGAACAGCACAGTGAAGAAACGCAAGGCTGTTCTTCCCAAACTCTCTTGCCACCCAAAGAATTCCTGAAATTCTGATCTTAATCACTTTGGGAACTGGTTTTTTTTTTTTTTTTTTTTTGGCTTATTAAAATTTGCTTATATTTCTCCCAAGGAGGTTTAGGTCATAACCGGCCTCTATAAGCCTGAAAGTATTTTGGAAGGATTATGATTCAACATACAATGCACATTCTTGACCTTATTATCTGCTGTTTTCCCCATCTGGCCAAAGGTCTTTGGGAAGGGCTTTTTCAACAAAGATCCCCCTGTGAGCTGCCCCCGGAACCTAGTTCCTCATTTGTGATGTCTTGTAGGAATGTCTATTTAAACCTAAAACTTCCTCACTTGTGTCTCTACAGAATCCTTGTCCTCTTTGAATCTTTGAAGTAAGGCTGAAACTAGGACATAAAGGCAGACGATGTTCAAGTCGTCAGCATCTTGCATTCTTCCAAAGTAAATGTTAAATGTTCAATAAATATTACAGTATTTAAATAAACTTCCACTTTCCTCCCAAACATACCTTATCAATTCTACAGAAATGGAAGACCTTTTTGGAGCTGAAAATTTGGGCCCGCTCTGGGTCTCTGAGGTTTGAGTCCAGAGATACTTCTCACATGACAACCTACCTGTTTGCATTTATTCACTTTAGGTATTAACGTTTCCTTTGGCAGAAATTGCTTTGAACATCAGCAGGGCTGGGTGGGGTTTTGTTTTTGTTTTTTAAAGTGAATTCTTTAATAACCTCCTGACTAGAAGGGCTAGTTAGGATTTTCAGTACAAAGGACAGGGGGACGCTGGACCCGCATCCCCATCTCCCACCACTCTCACCCCAAACTTTTTGATTCCAAACCCTCAGTTCTTCTTTGTAACGCTCCTTTACCTCTTCTCCCTGAAACCCAAGCTGTCCCGCCTCTCCCCCCACCCGCACCCCCCACCGCCACCCCGCGGATAGAAGTGCTCGGTGACCATCAGGGCTCCAAGAGCTTCATCCCTGCGCGTCCCTCTGGGATCAGATCTCAACAGACCAAGACTAAGGATGGGAGGGGACGTCCTGGGAGTTGCAAGAAGCCAGATTTACCTTCACGAAGAGGGTGATGTCGTGCTCCTGTCCCGGGGCCCCCTCCTCGGACACCTCGCCGTCCTCCTGGCCACCGTTCACCGGCGCGGTCTCGTCGCCGCGCTCGGTGCTGCCCCCCTCCGCCAGGTGGTTGCTCAGCTCGGCCTCGGGTTCCCGGGCCTCCGTCGGCTGGGCCACCTCCACATCCGCGCTGCCATCGAGGGGCTCGTCCGCGCCCCCGGCTGTGGCCTCCTCGCCTGGCTCCTCTGGACCCCGCTCTCGCCTCTCCTCCTCTGCCTCCTCTCTCTGCCCCAGGGGCGCACCCTGGTCCTCGTCCTCGCCAGCATCTGCCCTCGCGCCCCCGGGGGCCGCTTCCTGTGACTCCTCTCCCTCCCGGCCCCCTGTCTCTTCCGCGGCCCCCGCCGCTGCACCCGGAGGCTCCCCCGCAAGCTCCCCAGGGCTGCACTCCGCGCTCTCCGACGCTGCGGCCTCAGTCGCCTCGGCCTGGGTCTGCGGGCTGCTGTCCCCTCCATCCCGGGGCTCACCCTGGGCCCTGTGCGCCTCTCCCGCCGGCCCCCCGACATCCGTGCTGACCCCCGCCGGCCCCTCGGCGACCGTGCTGACCCCCGTCGGCCCCTCAGCGTCCACGCGGAGCCCCGCCGGTCCTTCGGGGACCATGCTGTCCCCCGCCGGCCCCTCGGCGACCGTGCTGTCCCCCGCCGGCCCCTCGGTGACTGTGCTGTCCCCAGCCGGCGCCTCGGCGGCCGTGCTGTCCCCCGTCAGCCCGTCAGCGTCCATGCGGGCCCCCGCCGGCCCAGGCGCGCTGCCTCCCGGCTCCTCCGGCCCGCTCTCCGCCTCTTCCTTCGCCCCGGGGGCCGCGGGATCCCCAGGCTCCACCTGAGCCTCCCCCGGGGCCTCGCCCTGCGCACCGCACCCCGGGCTCGCCTCCTCCGCCAGCTCCGCGCCGCTCGCCCGCTCCTCTCCCTCCCGGGAGCCCTCCTCCGACTCGGCCTCGCCCTGCTCTCCGCTCGCGCCCCGCGTCTCAGCCCCCGGGCCACCGCCTGCGTCCGGCGCCACCTCGCCCGCGCGCCCTCCGTCCGGCCCCGGCCCTTCTCCTTCCGTCACCTCGGCCGTCGCGGCTGCGCCCGGCCCCCCGCCCCTCGGCGCCTCCGCGGCGCCCTCTCTCGCCTCCTGCCTCTGCGCCTCAGGGCCGGAAGCCCCCGGCTCGCCCCGTCTCTCCGCCTGAAGCGCCGAGCCCTCGGGCTGGCTCTGGGGACCCGGGGAGCCCCCGTCCGGCTCCGCGACCTCGGTCATAGCCGCAGATCCCTGTCTTTGACCAGAGACCCTTCCTGGACGCTGCTGAGGAGCCAGGTGGCGCTGGGCGAAGGGCGCGGTGCCAGGGGCCGCTGCGCCAGCTGCGAGAGGACCCCCTGCCCGGGACTCTGGAGGCGCCTGGGCGGTACGCTGGGCGCGCGGGGCGAAATCCTCCCGCTCCAAAACGCTGCGCCCCTTCTCCCGGGCTTAAGCTCTCTGGGCTATTCCTCCTCCGCTCGTGCTTCTCGCTGGTTGCGCGCCTGATTCCCACCTGGACCCTAATTCCGACCTTGGTTCCCTGGAAACGCGCTCGCGGAGGTGCAGTGCGCTGCTGGGGAGGGTGCTTAGCTGCTGCACCCTTTGAAATGCCTGGCCCTCTGTCCAGGGGTTGACCAGAAGTCCCCGGTGCCAACTCCATCCCCACTGGGACTTGGGCGGGGTTTGCATCCCCTCTTCTCTGCCTATTTGAGTGGCCTGAGAGCCTGGCCAATGACAGTCTTTCTTGTGACCTTTGTGGGTTTCAGTGAAAAGATCCTGATTCTACTGACCGCTTCGGTGTTTTCTGGAACGGCTTCAAGTTCCAGAGCCATTAAAATCACCCCCAAACACACACGACACCCAAACACCTAATTCCCACCTTCCCAGGGGTCAGGGGTTAAGCTCAGCAGCTGTGCAACTGCAGATGCCCCTGTAGTGCTTCAGTGTCCTAGAGCAGAAGGGTAAATCCTGAAAGAAAGAAGGGGAGGCCACACGGCCTCCTTCCAATTTCTCCAGGGCCCTGCTGAGAAGTTCCAGAGGCCCCGTATAGGAGCAAGTGGAGCCAGGTGACCTTCTTGGACCAGGGATGGGTCCTGTACTCTCTCCATGACAAGTACTGGGGGGTCTGCCCTCTGGGGTTATATTCTGCATCTCCCTGGTCCCTGAAGATGCCAAGAACCTGCTTATCTTTCTGATTCTCCTAGATTTTCTAAACCCATGTTCAAGGCTTTCGCCTTAAAGTTGTGTGTTAAGGGCTTGGGGAGCTGAAGGTGGGGAGACGAAAATGGAAGATTTGAAGAAAGGGAGCTATGGAAATCACTGGATTAGAAATCTCCCAGGATCACAGACCTTTCCTCTTAGAAGAAGAAGAAGAAGAAGAAAGAAGAAGAAGGAGGAGAAGGAGGAGAAGGAGAAGGAGAAGAAGGGGAGGGGAGGGGAGGGGGGAGGAGGGGGAGAAGGAGAAGGAGAAGAAGTTATGATGAAAATTATGTAGTCAGTGTATGTGTCAGGCTGGATCATGTGGGTGACAGTAAGGGGCTGGTTGCCCAGGGTGGCACAGCCTAAATGTGAGCGAGCAGTGTTCCCAGATCAAGACTGATTGAACTTGTCAGGCTCTCAAAAGCTTTGATACTGCCCTGAGACTCATTTGTCTATCATGTCCACAGAGGGTTCTATTATCACTAAAAAATCAGGGAGCATCTGTGATAGGGCCAATCACAGTGTGTGAGTCACACATTTGGCCAATCACCAGGATGTCTCAAGACATGGAAACAACCTGAATGTTCTTCCGTGGAGGAGTGGATGAAACAAACATGGTAGGTATTGGGTTGGCCAAAAAGTTCGTTCGGGGTTTTCCATAACATCTCACGAAAAACCCGAACGATCTTTTTGGCCAACCCAGTACTTACAATGGAATATTATTCAGCCTTAGAAAAGGGGGGGGGCTTCCTTGGTGGTTCAGTGGTTAAGAGTCTGCCTTCCAATGTAGGGGGCGCATGTGAGTAAAGCTGCAATGAACATGGATGGCACTCTATTTTAAAACACAGCTCCTATTCTCAGTCACCGTCTTCTGCCTTATTTTTCTCCATAGCAGGTATCTCCATCTGACATGTAATATATTCTACGTACTCATTATCTGTCTCCCTCATCCCACCCCACTAGGATGGCAGTTCTGTGAAGCCAGGCGTTTTTGTGTGTTACTGCCTAGAACAGGACCAGGCACATAGTAGGCTCTCAATAAATATATGCTGAATGAACGAATGCATGCGTGCTTTCATATAGGTATATATCAACCTGAACCAGTTTTCAAAAAGACTTTTCTCAGTTGGTTTTATACTGTGGGGGACAAGCTAATGTCACAAGACAGGCTGTTCCCAGAAATTCTTATCTACTGACGGTGGTGAATACTTCAGCAAATACTTTTAATAATTAGCAAAGGCCGGTCAATTGCTATAAAGGAACACAAAGGAAATACCAAATAAATCGAGTTGCGAAGGTCACTGTGAAGTCACTTGGAGGTTTGCACAGTGTTGACTCGGCAGCCAGCACCAGATTAGCTATTTAAATACCAAGGAGGGTTAAACAGAGGTGACAAATTCAGGGATGGGAGTCAAAACTGCTGATAATTAAGTCGATTTTAGTAATTTTAGAGTTTTCCTACCATATTTTACGAGGAAACATGAAGCAGGGTAACTCGAGGATTACAAAGAAAATCTCTCAAAGGCTTACAAATAAATGTTTTAAAGGTTTGTTGTGTTTGCTGTTTTCCCAGAACAAACAGACTCATTTCCACAGAGATCCCCTCTTTCTCTGGCAGATCTCTGCTCCTTTCAGAAGAGCCCTTGGGATGATGATGTGTCTAGAACATTCAGATCACTGGCTGCACTTATGGCCAAACAGAAGTCCCCCTTGCACTGATTTCTCTTCAAGCTCTTCCTCCCCACCTAAGAATGGCCCCAAACCTGGCTTTGCTGTTATCTGTAAAGGTATAGTTCAGTTAAGAGAAGGATATCGGCACAGAATAGTCCTCAACTAGGAGGCAGGGATTGTGCATGGATAGAGCGTCTTGCAAGCCGATAAGAACATCACACAAATCAACACAAATAATGTCGTGTGAAACGAGTAGGTTCTCTGGTCACATTGCCTGACTTAAATCCCACTTCATCATGTATTAACTGTGTGATCTTGAGTAAGTTTTTCATCTGGAACAGTGAGTGTTATAATAGGATCATTGTAATTGTGCGTTTTAAATCAGAGAACGTATGTGTCATACCCAGCACAGCGCTGCTTCTTGTTAACATTACAGTCTCCCTGTTGTACTTGTCCCAGGGGAAGAGCGGTCACTTATTGACAGAACGGTGTATTACAGGGCTGGAAGAGCCATGGAGAACTAGGGTGACACTTTGTCCCACTTAGCATGGGATGGTCCAGGTTATGCTTTCTGTCTCGGCAGCATGATCATAAGAGCGTCCCCTGCCGCTCTCGAAAGTGTCCTAGTTTGGACAGTGAATTATATGGTCACTCCACCACGAACTCATCTAGCTAGTGAGCGTTTCTTCTGTTTTCTTTCCATGTGATTTTGCACTGTTCTCAAAACAAACTAGATTTTGAACAAATGCTTTTTGGATGATAGAAGAGATTTTAAAAAGCAAGAAAAAGAGGAGGAGGGAGGGGTGAAGGAGGAGAAGGAGGGGCAGAGGGAGGAGTCCCCAAATTTTTATGACAAACCACCTGCTGAAAGCCTTTCTGGAAAGGTAGCCCATAATCTGGAAGGAGTGTTGATAGAACACGTTCAGCCCAGGGAGAAGGGCAGGGGATGAAGGGTATGGAACCCTCCTGCCAAGCTGGTTTCTGGGTCCTGGAGACTGTAGTTTGAGCTTCTTATTCTGTTTCCTTTCCTTCTGACACCAGCAGCATCAGTAACAATCCTGGGGGAGATGGAAACAATACCAGAAATTAAGACTGAAAATCAATTTTAAACCTTTCACCTCTATCTGTAAAGTTTTTTCTTAGCATGTTGGTGTTTTTCTAAAAATGTCCAATCTCCTGTATTTGCTCCCTACAAGTTTTAGAAACTTGGGTTTCTTTTAAGTCTTTTAAACTCTGAGTTTGTGATCTCTTCTCTCCAGTCCTCCAGAACCCTGTAATCTATAGTGATGGATGCTGACCTGACGGAACAGAGCTTAATCTTGAACACTGGCTTTCGGCTAGGGGCAACTTTGTCGTGGGATATTTGATAATGTCTGCGACATATTTTCTAAACTTCTATTCCTTACCAGAAATGGAAAAAATTTATCAGAACAAAAAAGATACACAGCCATAAAAAAGAAGGAAATAATGCCATTTGCAGCAACATGGATGGACCTAGAGATTATCAGACTAAGTGAAGTAAGTCAGAAAGAGAAAGACAAATATCATATGATATCACTTAAATGTGGAATCTAAAATATGGTACAAATGAACTTATTTACAAAACAGAAACAGACTCACAGACATAGAAAACAAACTTATGGTTACCAAGGGGGAAAGGGGGGGAGGGATAAATTAGGAGTTTGGGATTAGCAGATACAAGCTACTGTATATAAAATAGATATAGATGAACAACAATGTCCTACTGTATAGCACAGGGAACTATATTCAATATTCTGTAACAAACCATAATGGAAAAGAATATGAAAAAGAATATATATGTATACATATACGTATATATATATAACTGAATCAACTCTGCTGTACACCAGAAACTGACACAACATTGCAAATCAGCTATACTTCAATTTTTAAAAAATGAAAATGGGGCTTCCCTGGTGGCGCAGTGGTTGAGAGTCCGCCTGCCGATGTAGGGGACACGGGTTCGTGCCCCGGTCCGGGAAGATCCCACGTGCCGCGGAGCGGCTGGGCCCGTGAGCCATGGCCACTGAGCCTGCGCATCCGGAGCCTGTGCTCCGCACCGGGAGAGGCCACAACGGTGAGAGGCCCGCGTACTGCAAAAAAAAAAAAAAAAAAAAAAAAAAAAAAAGAAGGAAACGATAGGTGAAGCTAAAGAGAAAGGATGCACTGGAGTATGTCTTGTTCCTAAATACCCAGAAAATACCTGTCACTTGCCAGGAGCTAGGTAAGTTCTAAGCAGCCAGGAGAAACAACACAAGCTGGCCATTGTTAGACTTTCCAATCCTTTGTTTTTTTCCTTCTACCTGTAACTACAGGTCCACAAAGAAAGCATGTACCACATCTCAAAATTGGGTTATCATCTCTATGTGATGTAGTCATGAAAACTGTCATCTAGAGACACTATCTCCATTTTACTCACAGAACTGAGAAAATCTACCCATCCATCCTCCTATCCATCACCAAATCTATCCATCGATCATCCTTCTATCCACCCACCCATCATTTATCCATTCATCCACCACCACACAAACTTTTTCTGAGGACATTTCTTGTGACACAGCCTCAGCTAGTGTTGTAAAAATAAACGTAAACAAAACAAGGTTCCTTCCCTGCTGTGTAATTCTGCAGAGTGGAAGAAGCTTACTAAACTACAGAGTTTTTCATATTCACGCTGGTTCTTGCTGGTGTACCACGCCATGCTTCATCAATAACTTTGATTATACATTTGTTTACTCTGAAGATCCTTAACTACACCCTCTAAGCCCAAATATGCCAAGGCCATGCTTTGTAAAAATATTTTTGCTGCTCATATATTGAAATACATTTCTTAAAAACTTGGAGTCAAATGTTTGAAATTTGTTGATTTAACACAGTTTAAAAAAATCATCTAGCTCATGATTTTTACACTCCAAAATACTACTGACATCTGGATTTTCCTTTATAATTTGGTTGGGTTTAATCTGATTGGACTTGAAGGAGATAAGGGCTGAAAAGGAGGGTCTGCCTGGGTGAGAGCCTCAGCCCTGTTGGCACATTCTCCCTGGGGATGCATATGTTTAATGGGTGAGTTATGAGTTCAGTGACCTTGGGAAATCCCTTTCATTTGATGGGCATCATCTTGGATGAAATGATCTTGGGTTCCTTCAACACTCAAGTTCTGTAATCTATGATCTAACACCTCACGTATTTAGAAGTCACTAATCAGAGCAGAACAAAGCTTGGAAGCAGAAATTGAGCAAAGAAGGTCTCCCAGAGCCAAAAACAATATAACTGAGTTGGCTTCTTAAAGCGTGAGTGTTTTCCTCAAGGATGAGCAACAGAACTCTAATTCAGAGCCCACGACTTTATTCTAAATTCAATCTAACCTATTTTCTGGTGTCTTAATCCAGAATACATTAGAAACAAACGATTACATTAAAAGCAAAGAGGGAAGTCAAGCTTCAGTTATTGATAAGGTTTACTTCTTCATCTCAAATGAACCAAGAAAATGACTTATTGATTGAAAGAAAGAAAAAAGGAAGGAAGGAAGGAAGACAGAGAGAGGGAGGGAGGGAAGGAAGGAGGGGAGGAGGGAGGGAGGGAGGGAGGAAAGAAAGAAAATAAAGAGCCCCATATGCCTGGCAACAAGTAACAAAAATCTTAAAAGCAGACTGATGACTATGCATGTTGGGAAAAAAACAATAAAGATATTTGGCTTTATTTTATCATATTTACTTACTAATTAGCACAATATTATTGAGGCAAAACCCCAAATGTAAATATTTCAGGTAGAGTAACCTAACGTAAACAAATTATACGTAACTATTTCTTATATATTATAATAACCCATCTTGAAAATAAGGCATAATTGCATAGGTTAGAAATTTACGTGGCCCAGTAATTTATCTTCTTTATACTTTCTTTACTGCAGTCTAAATTAGGTTTCAAATTCTTCCGTAAGTCTATTGCTGGTGTGGTTGCCAGAAATAAGATCAAAGTTCTTGTTCATTTAAAGTTGGTTTCTCAAGAATGGCAGGGAGCAGACTCCTTGTCAATGGAGTCAAACAGAAGAAAGGCAATGAGTAGATCCCAACGCTGAGACGAAAGGGCCCTGGAAGGGAAGAGATCCCCTGTCCCTGGGGATAGCACTTAAACTTCCACCTGCCACTTTCTAGACAGGTGTGCTCTGCTGGATAAGCACATGTCATATCCACAATAAGTGCTCAGTAAAGATCTCACCCTCTCTTAGAATATTAAATATTGAAAGGACCTTAAAGGTTGTTCTGTCCAGCTCCCTCTTAGAATGTTTTGCATTTTGCCACTATTAAGAAAGCTCTCAACACATAGGTATTACTTTTTAAATCGTTTAACACTCTCAACAACCCTGGGAGGTGGTCACTGTCCTGCAGTAGAAACAGGGGATGCCACAGAGTGAAATAACATGGAATTGAACTGGATTAAATTAAGAGTTGTGAAAAACTGACTCTGTAATATGGCTTTTCTTCTGAAATATTTCCCATGAGGACAGCTGGATCACTTTTGGACCTTGTAGAAAAATAACAGTCATGGGACTTCCCTGGCAGTCCAGTGGTTAGGACTCCATGCTTCCACTGCAGGCGACACTGGTTCGAGCCCTGGTCGGAGAACTTAGATCCCGCAAGCTGCCAGCACAGCCAAAAAAAAAAAAAAAGAAGATAACAGTCATGCTAATAATCCCTGACAGTCATGACGTAAGATTGTGCGCTCCACTTCTTTTCCCTGCTTTACTGAGATATCATTGACATATAACATTGTGTAAGTTTAAGGTGTACAATTACAATGATCTAATACACATCCATCTGAAGTTGAATAAGGCTGCACTCTGCCTTATTTCAGCTCTCATGCTGTAAACAAGTGTCTTTTTCACAGTCTATTCAATGCCAAGGTTTTTGCACTTTTTTGCTGACATCACTGTTTAAAATGGCCCCCAAGCGCAGTGCTGACGTGCTGTCTAGTGTTCTTACTTGCAAGAAGGCTACAGATGTGCTGGAGAAAATATATGCATTAAATAAGATTTGCTCAGGCACAATAATGTGTTTTAGAAAGAAACACACATTAAACAAGGTTATATATTGATCAGTTGATGAAAGAGCTGTGACCAAAGACTTGCAGGGACCTAACCCTGTGTTTCTCCAGGATCAACGGCTCTGTATTTGCTAATTCAGTGTTCACAGCAAC
This sequence comes from Tursiops truncatus, assembly GCF_011762595.2. Classification (NCBI taxonomy): domain Eukaryota; kingdom Metazoa; phylum Chordata; class Mammalia; order Artiodactyla; family Delphinidae; genus Tursiops; species Tursiops truncatus. Next base: position 133,684,255 of record NC_047037.1, on the reverse strand, counting down.
TTTATAGAACTACCGAGAATAACAAGAATCAACTGCACTTAGAAGGATGCCCGACACAGACTAAAGCCTCATGAACATCTCCACTTAACCATTATTATTTGAAAATTAATATTTGCAAATTAATTTTAAATAATTAAAAATTAATTATTATTTGTAAATTCTTATAGTCAGTGTTTTGGTGTTAACAGAGATTATTAGTTGTAGGAGCCCCATGGAAATTTGTTGTCTGTATGTCAATGAAAGAATGAATTGGTTTCACCTTCATCACGTGATAGTTCGGACCACCTCCATCTCTAGCGTGGACCACTACAGTAGCCTCCTAACACTTCTCCCTGATTCCAGGATTGTCTCTCAGGTGAATTCTCAACTTGGCAATTTGAGTCACCCTTTAAAAATGTTAACTGGATAATACCACTCCCCTCAAATCCCTCCAATGGCTTCACTTTACACGTAGGACTAAATCTGAAGCTCTTCTAGAAGCTCTGAAGGTCTATGTAAACTGGTGTTATCTCCCAGTCTTTCTACGACCTCTGTCTCCTGCCTCACTGTTCCCCATCACTGGACCACACGATCTAAACCAGGCCCCCTGCCTGAAACTCTCTACGCCCGTCTCTCCATAGCTCACTCTCTGACTTCTTTTACATCCCTGCTGAAGTCACCTCCTCAAGGTCACCTTCCCTGATTGTCCTGTGCAAAACAGCTTCCCTCCCTTCCCTCCCTCTCTCATTCTCTTACTCAGCTCTGTTCTATTTGTTGGACTTCTGTCTCCCCCCTAGACAGGAAGCTCCAGGAGGGCAGGGAGCCTACCTCTCATCTCCTGGTGCCTCGTCAGCACCTAGAACAGCTCCTGGCATACAGGAGACTCTTGATAGTGGTGTGTTATATGAATGAATGCTATTTTGACTGAACTGGCTTGACTTGCCATCCAAGTCCACCGAATGTTTTCAGATTGTTTGCACAACCAGTGCTTTTTCTTAGGGAGCAGATGTCCTCCTCGGTCAGTCAGTGGGCCATCAAATGTGTTTTAACTAGCAATGTTACTCTGCAGTTCCTGCCCAGGTGGATGTGAACTGTCTATAAAGTCAACATTGAAATGGAGCCACCTCTTCTTCCTTTTCACAGACTCACTTGCCTCATTGAAAGGAAGTCGGGTATCTTCCTCTTGGGTCTCTCTCCCTCATTTGATTTGCCCGAGAACCCCAGAAGTTTCCTCATGCCAAAGGGGTGAGACACTCTTCTAGTTTCCCATCTTCACCAAATGCTGATGCTCAAGCCAGGGGCCCTTCTCCCCTCTGCAGGGACGCCTGATACCAGTCCCCACACAGCCCCAGGGGCTAAACTTCGCGGGTCAACAACCCCATTCCTAGACTCCAAGTTCCCCCCAGGGGAGTTCCCACATCACAGCTCTCAGCAAGTCCCCCCTCGGTTCCACCCCAAGCGGGTTTCGCTCCCTTCCCCTACCCGGGGCCCAAGCTGGTCCCGAGAGCCTGAGGTTAGGGTGCAGTCCAGCACCACTCTACATCCCCTAGGGTGGGCTAAATTCTTCTTTACCCTCAAAACAAAAACAGCCCAACTCTACCCTTCCTCAGTAACCCAGGGCAACCCCCCTGCACCTGTCTTTTGGTGAGTCCAAGATAAGTGACCAGCCCTTCCTCTGCTGACACGTAGATGGCAGCTTCTCTCACCAAGAAAAATGAAAGAAACACACCCTTAACATCCAGCGCGGCACCCCTCTGGAAGGCTCCCAACTACATGTGTAAGCAAAAGCCAGCTTTTTTAAAAACTGAACTTCATATTTAAGTCCCTGATTTCACAGATACCACTCATGACATTTATGAATATATAGGATTTTGCCTTTAAACAAAATTTCAAAACAATCCAAAGGCAGACCCAGCCCTTCCTTCCCCCTCTTTTCCTTGCACTGGGCATCTGGGTGTCTTTGGATGCAACCCTTAACACTTTCAGTCCTTGGCTTCCCAACCTGACTTTTGGGAAGTGATTGCTGTCCTGCTCTTGCAAGGTTATTTGGGACTAAAAAAGACATATGTGTGAACAGAACCCATAAACTGTGGACACACAAAGGTAAGGCATCTTCGTTAGACCTTCAGTCCACGAAGGCAATGGTGTCCAACCCCAGCTGTGCATCAGAATGACAGGGGAGTAGGTCAGAAAGAAAGACTCCCTAAGTCTCATCTCCAGAAATGATTTTTCCAATCGGTCAGACTTGACTCCCTGGTGTCTGTTCCATAGATTCTGCAGGAATGTCTCATGCTCTTTCAGGTTTAGAAAGACTGCTCTAAGGATCAAACATCTATACCTTCAAGGGAACTTGGATCAATGAACTACCACTCCAGAGAATATTTGCACATTAAGTCCTATTTCTATTTGAGAAATAAAAGCTTTGCACCCATTAAAATTTTACAGGTACCCAAGATCAAGTGAGAAAGCTATTTTTCAGGTGGAGAATCTTTGACAGTTCCTTGAAGCTAACCTAGGTGGGACTTTTGTCTAAAGAATATAATAAGGTATATTTGAACCATGTGAGTTTTTATAGTGAAGGAGTAAATAAGGAACTTGGTAGGCCTAAAAGTAATTTAGGCACATGGTAGCAAGGGGGAAAATTCATAGATTTTTTTGGAGGATTGAGAAAAAGACTTCAAAGCAAACTTATTTGGAGATTTTTTCATATATATTTATTTCTCCTTATAAGTCTAATTGGTTTTTTAAGGCATTACTCGTCTGTATGTCTCTGGTGCACCTATATTCATTACATTTTTAAAAAATCCTGTTGGGTGAGTGCAGAAGCATTTGATACATGTAAAACTTGAAAGCTCTTTTGTAAGCCTGTCTTGAAACCAGGAAGTTGAATTTTCCCAGAATCAAACTGGCTCATGTTTCAATAGAAACTCAGAGCTCACAAAATATGGGTTGTATTTTTCTACTCCGGCTAAACTTTTCTTGCCTTTTTTTCCCTGCTTTTACTCTAAGTGTGTGCACACGGCTATAAATGCAGGTGGCAGTTCTCCTAGGTCGAGATAAAGTTAGATGTTTCACCTACCTGAGGACTTTGGGGGCTTTGTTCAAGTTTCTGTCATGGGATTTGAAGGCATAATTGTTAGATGGCTGTTAGTAAGCTGAACAGTTTCTGAAGTCACAGAAAAGACCAGGGATCATGTACCTGCTGGAAATAAGCAGGTTATACACTAATCAACAGCAGAGTTGAGTCAGCAGAGAGAAAGACTGGGCTCTATCTCTGTGGACGTGGAAGTTGGCAAAAAGGAGTTGCCCTCCTCCCCTTTCTGAGGTGGTAGCAGCAAAATGAGTTGGATGATCTAATTATAGCATGGTGCCATAATCCAAGTCCCCAAAGATACAATTCAGGAGGTTCCCAGGGGAAATTCCTATTGTTATATTCATGAAAATCAAATTGAAATTTAGCATTTCCTTCAATTATGAAGGAGAGGGAAATGGCAATATTTGTATCTGTGACTCTGTCCCCAATTAAAATCACAGATATTTTTAGATCTCATTCCAGACGTGACTTGAAGTGTCACATGTGCTCCTCACTACTTCAAAATTTCAGTAGTTATTAGATCTGCCTCTGGATTTTATTTGATGTGTTCATAAAGAAATACATACATTCCTTCATTGCTTCTTATATTTCTTCTTAAGCACACATTTCTTCTTAATAATTGATAACTGAATTTCAGTGTAATGGGCTTTCTTTGATAATCCTATGCATTTTATTTATTTATGAATAAATTTATTTATTTATTTTTGGCTGTGTTGGGTCTTCATTTCTGCACGAGGGCTGTCTCCAGTTGCGGCGAGCGAGGGCCACTCTTCATCGCGGTGCGCGGGCCTCTCACTGTTGCAGCCTCTCTTGTTGCGGAGCACAGTGGCTCACGGGCCTAGTTTCTCCGCGGCATGTGGCATCTTCCCAGACCAGGGCTCGAACCCGTGTCCCCTGAATTAGCAGGTGGATTCTCAACCACTGTGCCACCAGGGAAGCCCTGCATTTTATTTTATACATTAAAAACAATATTCAGAGAAGAGTTCCCCAGAGTGGCAAAGGGATACATAGCTCAGAAATGGTTAAGAACCCTTGAACCAGAATTTGTTTCGCAGTGGTATTTTAAATGAAACTTATACGTCTATCTTAAAATGTTCCTATTCCTGGCTTCTCCTCAACAGGGATATGAGTTACACAGATGTATTGATTTCTAAAAATTATACAGTTAATGAAAACAGCCTAAATGTCCTTGAACTGAGGAATGGGTAAAGAAACCAGCACATACATACCATGGAACACTTCTCAGTAATAGAAAGACATAAACTACTGAAATATGCAACAACGTGGATGAATCTCAAAAGCATGATGAAAACTGGAAGAAGCCAGACTCAAAAAGCTACAAACTGCATGATTCCTTTTACACAAAACTATTTATCCAAGCCGAAAACAGATAGTGGTTGGCTAAGGGCAGGGAGTAGAGTCGGGAATTGCCGACAAAGGGCACGGGAGATTTTCGAGGGCTGATAGAATTTTTGTATTTCAGTGTGTATGTTAATTTACCTAAAAATGCTGCAAAAATAACCCATGTGCTAGTTTCATGAATATCCCCTGTCTTCCAGCTCTCCCCAAAGAGGTAGGTGGCTGGAAGCCCCATCTGAGCATGGAGGGCAACTCAGCATCTCTCCCTTTGCCTCTGCCCCATCTCACGTGGTCCCCTCTGGCTCCGAGCCCCTGTGTCTGCCCCACCCCCGTCCCATCTCTACCTGCTTCTCCCCGCTCTCTTCCTCATCTCAGCCCAGGTGAGCCCAGACTCTTTGCTTTAGTTTTTCAAACATACCTCCTCACAGAAGGTATTTAGTTGGCATAATTGGGACATAATCGATAGTCCAAACTTGGACACTTTTGAAAGTGAAAGTGTTATGCTGAGGCTACAAGTGTAAACCACGAGATTGTCCTGGCAATCTAGAACACATGGCTCCATGGTGTGGGAGGTGTCTACTTAAGATTTAGGGCTAATGATGGGTAGTGGATTGGGGGTTAGTTACATCAGAACCACGACAAGAAAAAAATGCCAAAAACTTGAACAGTAGACATACAGATTCTTAAGGCCCTTAGTCCATTCCCGGCCCCAAGAATTTTCATTGGTTATACCTGTAACAGGGGTCCCACTCTCCCTCTCCACCTTAGCTGGCTTACGCTTAACTCCCAAATCCCTGTTAATCTATCATGCAAAGCGATTTAGCCATCTCTCTGTTTCATTCCTCACCCAATCTGCCTATTCCCTGAGAGCTATTGTTCCAACCAAAATGGCTCATCAGGGAGCTTTTGCTAATCAGTTCTCTCCCCTGATAGGATCATTCCATCTGCTAGAGAACAAAACAGAGGCAGTAACATTAATAACTAATGCATGAATGTGCTCAGCTCTGCAGGTGGCTTATCTCGCTCCATCCTTTCAGAGCTCTACAAGGTACCTGAAACTATCATCCCCATTTTAAAGATAAGCAGATTGAGATTCAGGGTATCAAATAACTCTGGAAAGCAGCAGAGTCAGTGGTCCAACCCAGGTCTCTCAGACAGCACAGGTGACCCTCGGAACCTCTACAACAGGCCACCTTCGCCCTTGCCTTGTCCCAGGTGCCTTGCACAGTTGTCAGGCAAATATATCCAATCTGCCTGCCCAGCTGCCTGCCTCATGTAATTGTTTAAACAGCCAAATTAACTCAACAGCTTCCAAATAATCTGGCTGTTTCCATTGCATTCCCAACTGCTTGAGCTCAAATAATCAGTAAATGCCAGTGTGAGCTGATGGACGCAGGATCAAGAATCAAGAACATGTTCCTATTCTCGGCTTCTCCTCAAGTGGTGATAACCTTGCTCAGGAGTTTGAAGTCGTTTCCCCTCTAGACACCAAAACCCAGACTTGACACCACACCAGGTGATTTCTCTATGGCTCCAGACCTGTGAATGCAAAACTGAAAATGTGGATGCAGGATTTGGGTTTTGTAATATTGTACAACTACATTTCAATTAAAAACAAAAAAAGATTTCAGATTTTGGTTAACTCACCAATGGCATAAATATGGAGAGTTAGAAATACCTCCCAAGGCAGATTTAAATTTTCCATTTCAGCCAAATGCTTGATAACAAGAAACCACCCTGGTTTTATATAACCTGCAGCCCCCTCTTTTCTAATGGATGTGTTGACAAGTCAGAAGGGAGGAACTTGAGAGGCATTTTTCTCATGGAAACATTGTGATAAATGGTGATTAGGTATCCGGAGATGCTTCCTCATGTGAGTCCGGGGAAGGGAGGGCCAAACGGGAGGAATCAGCAAAGAGAGTTTCAGTTTTCTTTCCTGGACCCAAAATTAACTGACCATAAATTCTTATAAAATGAGTGAGTTTCTGGAATCCTTCCCCCCTCTCCTCCCTCCTCTCCGAGGTCCTAATGTTATTCTTGAGAATTCCAGGCTCTTGGTTTCCTCCTTTTCTGACATGAGGACTCCGGAGCCTACCCTGTCTCTCCCCCTATCTTCCTCCCAATCACCTACCGTCTCCCTCAGATCAAAACTCTTATCCCTTTAGTGTGGGTGACTTATAGTAAGTGTTCAGAAACTCTAACAGCAAGCTCTTATTTAGCACTGAAGTTCTGCCAGACACTGTTTTAAGCATATAACTTATATTAACTCATATGGTGCTTATAATAATTCTTAAGGTAAATACTGTTATTACCACCCTACACGAAAGACGAAGGCGCTGTGGAATAGAGAGGGTAAGTACTTTGCCCAAGGGCACCCAGTTGGAAAACAGCGCAGTCCAGCGACGCACCTAGACAGCCTGGCTCCAGAGTCTGTAAACTTAATCCTATGAACTTAACCCTTCCTAATATTTGGGAGGCATGGACCTGGTGCCAGCCACCGTCCAGTGCATGCATGCCCTAAGACCTGCTGGTGTGCCAGCCACTGTGCTGGGCACGGGGATACAGGGGTGATAAAGGCACATAGCCTTTGCCCTAATGGAGCCGCACTCCCAGGAGTCCTCAAACAATTAGCCAAGCAATTACAACACGGGGACAGCAAATGTTCTGTTAGGAGAGGGCCGCCTGCTAGGAACACATAGGAGCAGCGCCCTGCCCTGACATGGGGCTGGATAGATGTGGAGTGAGTCTTGGTCAGGTCTAAGGAACACCTGAAAAAAGAATAAAGTTTAGCTGGCAAAAAGGAAAGGAAAGGAAAGGAGAGAGAAAAAAAAAAAAGTAAAAAGGTGGGAGATAGCATTCAGCAGATGAAAGAGCATGGAAAAATCCCAGGGCAAGAACTATGTCAGGAAAAAGTCATCTCAGGGAGGATGGAGCAAAGCGTGGACGGTCTCAGGGAGGCGGGCTGTAAAGGGGGATCTCCCTTAAGGTGCAGGCAAAGACCAAGCGTAGAAGAACCCCATGAGCCAGTCAGAAAGTCTGGGCTATCTGAAGAGCACTGAGGCTCCCCAGAGCGTTGTCCACTGAGGGGTGATAAGAACTGCTATGCATCTGGAGCAAGCACTTGCAGGAGGTGAGTTAGGAGGACGTGGCTGTGGCCCAGGAGAGGGCACTGGCCACCACTCTCTCAGATCTCATGCAACTGCTTCCTGGAAAGTGGGGGCTCCAATCTCGAAGGGTAGGACGGTTGCACTGGGCTCCATAACAAAGGGTAGCGGGGTAGGGGTTTCTGGAAAGGAACAACCCAATTGTGGGGCTGATTTTCCACCAGTAGTTCTCAACTGAGGGGGACATTTGGTCAAATCTGGAGGCATTTTTGGTTGTCCCAGCTTGGGGGGGTACCACTGGCATCTAGTGGGTAGAGACCAGGGATGCGCCTGAACATCCTACAAGGAACAAGAGCCCCCTACATCAAAGACTGATCCAGCCCCAAATGCCAGCAGTGCTCACGATGGGAAACCCTGTGCTAAACAGATGACCCGAACAAAGCAACTTGCGAACAATTCACAACAAGTGTCCCGTGGGACGAAGATGGAGGAATAGCGCTCTCTGAAGTGGCTACCTTCAAAAAGCAAAAGAAAGAAAACTATGCTTTAAAGAATTTCCCAGCAGAAAAATAAACAAAATAAAAGAAGTTAGCATGTCCCTGTGCTGGGCTCTAAGTCCTGGTTTCAGCTTCCTGACTCCCTGGAGTAGATTTGCTCAGGGGTCACACCCTGGTCCAGCCTGTGGAGGCTGCATGACACAGCACCCACCTGGGAGCCTCGTCTGATAAGTGAGACACTAATCCCTGGATCCAGGATAAAAATGAGTTGATGATGGGCTGACTCATGATAGACTGTCAATCAACATAAGCCCTGTCCCCCCTTCTCCCTCCTCCCTGTGAGTCTGGAACAGAGAGATGAAGGCGCGTCTCACCATCCCCCCACCTCTGGGGTCAAGGGGTCCCAAAGCGGGTGGGGTGTCCACACCCTAGAGGCGAAGGAAGTAAATACAAGCACATATTGAGACTTTTTTGGGGTATTAACACTCTTCCGGCTTGCAGGGATCTTAGTTCCCTGACCAGGGATTGAACCTGAGCCTTCCAAAATGAAAGCCCCAAGCCTAACCACTGGACCGCCAGGGAATTCCCTTAATGCTCTTAATACCTGCTTTTGGTGTATGTCTTATAATGTAACATTCTGTAACTAATATATAAAATCTATGAATAAAATAAATATACAAATTTGTGGTTAAATTTTTAAATTAATATATTTACATAAATTAGGATATCGGGAGTACAGGCTCAAAAAACTTGTTTTGCGCTAATAGGGGCTGTTCGATCAAAAACTGTTGGCTTTGGCGATAGCCCATTTGATAGTGTGCGCTCTGAAATGGGATGATTTGGGAGGTTGCTTATTTTCTTCCGACGCATTAAAGTTTTTTTTTAGACCAAAGGTTTCTACCCTCCCCAAATTGAACTTCTTCCCTTAGGAACTTTTTCAGCAAATGTGGACTTGAAGCAAGTGTACAAATGAGGTTGATTTTCAACAGTTGGCCTGGGTCTGGCTCCATCTCAGTCCCAGGGCCGCCCTCTGCTTTGCCTGGAGGCTCTGCTCTGCACTTAATTAAGGGGACCCCTCTGCCCTCTCTGAGGGGAAAGGAGCCCAGATTAAAGGTGCCGCCTCCTGGCCAGAGCTGCAAAGGATTGTCTGTTCATCAGCCCCTTCTCTTCTTTCCTTTCCCACATTCCCAGGGCTGGCTGTGGTCTCAAGGCAGGAAAAATAACAATATATAGTTACTAGGGGAGGGAGTGAGGGTGGGAGTGAGTCGTTTCTCTGAATACTTTCTTAGTATGGCTTTGACTACTGATTCCCCTGCATTCAATTTATTATGTTTAAAACTGATAATATTAAAAATTATTGTTGCCACTTCAAAACTAATATTTAATTAATTATTTTTAAAAGAGGTTAGCAATTCAGATTTCCAAATGTCTATCCTTTCTGAACTTTATTTGCAAAGGCTGGATTTTTCTGATGACCTTTCTTCTTAATAAATCAGTGGCATCTTTCTCAAAACATCACACGGGCTGTTACTCCCTTCCTGTGAAATTTACACAGCAGATGTGCACCCTATTTCTTTGAAAAGGCTCAACCTTCCTTTTAATCTTTCCTGAAGCCAAACAGTGGTCTGGTTTCAGTGAATCTTGTTTTGTTCCAGAACTGACCTGCGTTTATTTCTACAGGAAAGCTTTTGAATGACTCGATCACCTGATCCCTCCCTGGTACCCATAGGCTCTGAGAGCTCAAGGTTCCTGTTTTCTTCCACTGCTGCCACCCCATCCCTTCACAAGCCTTTTTAGAGGCCACCGGCTCATGAAGAAGGTGGATCATGTATCTGAGGTGTGCAAGCCCTCCTTTTGGGACACGTTCACTTATAAGGGGATTTTTGGCAGGTGATCAATCTTCAAAGGAATTTGAAGCCTCGACTTGCTACCAAAAGCCCCAGATCATGGGGCCCAAATTCCCCAAATTAGGGGGTCAGCCCATGGAATTTATGACGCACCTGTCTGTTATCAGACAGGCTGGCATGCCTCCACCACGCCCAGATAAATGGAATCAAAACCCTTCCCACATTTCCAGGGGCTGCACCTCGGCCGGCTCTCTTTGGAGGTGTTGTGAGGCAAAGAGGATCCAGAGTCCTGGCTGGACCCATGGGAGTAAACAAAAAGTGGACTTGCTGCAGAAGGAGATTCAACGTCTGGTGCAAGAGGGAGTTTCCCTTTTCTAGAAGACCTGAGGGACATGTAATGCCATCAGGGGATACTCTAACACCAGAATCCTTCCCCCAGCAGACAGCATGAACTTTTCTCATTGAAATAATTTCAAAGTGCGATAGTTTTAATGATGCTGAAATAGACAGCCATCAATACTGGAAATAGGGCATTAAGGTACCTTTGTAAGTGCCTAATCACTAAGTAGCCAAATTGGCTTGTTTTCATGCTTAATAAAGACTCCAATACACAGACACATTGAATAGAACCTGTAATGGGAACTAAAAGCTTAGTTCTGTCAAGGTAATTTTTTTCTTAAGTGGGTGTGAGGTAATAGGGGGAAAATTACCTGTATATATACATACTGGTCTCCTGGCTCAGAGCTCCTGAAACCCTTGTCATTTCCTGGGTAATAAGAGTGTCTTTGGTTCTAAGGAAGCAACTATAGGTGGGCTCCTGGACAGCTCCTGGATGGGGGCTGGCCACCACAAAGAACAAGCCATGATGAGACGCTTGGAATTTTCAGCCCTGCCTTCCATTCTCTTCAGAAGGGAGAAGGGCTGAAAATGGAGTTAATGGTTAATCATGCCCACATGATGAAGCCTCCATGAAGTCCCAGCAGTAAGGGGTTCGGAGAGCTTCCGAGCTGGTGAGCGTGTGGAGGTGCCAGGGAGAGGGGTGGAAGCTCTGTGCCCCTCCCCCGACACCTGGCCCTACACATCTCTTCCCTCCGGATGCTCATCTGTGTCCTTTATCATATCCTTTTATAATAAATCAGTAAACATAAGTAAACTGGTTTCCTGAGTTCTGTGAGCTGCTCTAACAAATTAAGTGAACCCGAGGAGGTGGTCGTGGGAACCTCTGATTCATAGCCGCTAGGTCACTAGCGCAGGTGACAACGTGGTCTTGCTATTGGCATCTGAAGTGGGCAGAGGGGAGTTTTGTGGGACTGAGCCCCTAATCTGTGGGATCTGACACTCTCTCCAGTAGTGTCAGGACTGAGTTCAAGGGTAGGACACAGCTGGCGTCACAGAAATGCTTGGTGTGGGAGAAAAAACCCACCTACTGGGTGACCAGAAGTGTCAGAAGTGACGTGTTCTGTGTGAAAGTAAAGGAGACACATTGCGGGGGAAGGGGGCAGGGCAGGGAGGAGATGGGTTGTTTTGTTTTTCTAACTCAGTGGGACGCTTTGACAATAAGTTCAACATAGAGCTTCAACATGGTTTAACAGCACGAGAGAGGGAGAGAGAGAGAGAGAGAGAGAGAGAGAGAGAGAGAGAGAGAGAGATAAAACCATGTGATTCAAATGGTCTAACTCTGCAGAGGAGGATTTGGCATTACCTAGCAAATTTATATATGCAAATATATATATGCATATATATGCCCAGCAATCCCACTTCTAGGAATCTTTCCCAAAGGTGTCCTGACAAAATGCAACTGAAATACACGCACACAGCCATTCACAGAAGCATTGCTTTTAAGAGCAAAAGGCTGGAAACAACCCGAATGTCCATCGATAGGGAAGTGGTTGAATAAGTTAGAAACTGGTTGAATAAACTGGAGCCCAGGTACACGATGTGGAAATGAAAGAGGAATAGTTCCCATACCGCTATGGAATGATGTCCAGAAAATCATATTAAATGAAAAAAGCAAGAGGGAGAAAATAGTAACATACACTCATATTTATCAATAGAGAACACCTGTTGCTCACGCTGGGCGAGACCTGCAAGTGAGGAGAGGACTTCTAGGATTCCCCAAGAGATTCCTCTTTTCCTAGTCTATTTCTAAACCCCTGAATTTCTTAGTGGTAGTGTACTTTGACCATTATCTCTGGATTCCAACACCTAGGGCAACCATCTAGTTATGGATATCACGGTAACGTGATGCTTTCCTTTGAGTATTATCAAACTATCACAGGAAGAGCTCTTCAAAGGAGAGGGTATGAGAGGTTGATCTGTCCTATCAACCAGCTTTGTTTGCTTGGGAGGTTTTATAAGCTCCTCCACGGAAATGGTCTTCGAGGATAAATAAATGAATGTATGCACAATTCTTTTGTAGTAGCATTTGCAACCTAAAATGGACCTGAACCCCCTATCTTGCATCTGAAGGGAAGTCCAGTGTGCTCACCAACATCTGGATAAATTCCCAGGGGTAACAGTCAGGCTATGGTTATGGCGGCCTCCAGTCCAAGGCAGAGTCTCATTCATCTAAGCTGGTCATGGTGGTCCCATCCCCCCATTAAAGTTGAATTCTGGAACTCAAGCACCAAAGATTAGTTCAGCGGTGGACCCATTAGACCCATTTTGCCAGGGGAAGGGGGGTGCCTCTGGGGAAATTCCTTTGCTCTTAGAAAAAAACCACAGGAGGAAACGCCCTTCCGGTCCTCCAAATGCTGTTGTGCCTGGAGGTGAGACCTAGAACATGGCATCCATCGCACAGAAGGGCAGAACCGAGAGAACCATGGGACATGGAGGTCTGACTTGCAGTTAGGTGAGCCAGTAAATAAGCCACTTGTCTAAGCCAGTCTGCGCTGGGCTTTCTGTTATTTACGGCCAACAGCATCCTGACACAGGGCACTCTGCTTCCTATTCCTGTCCCCCCTGAAGTCTTGAAATCATCTACGTGTCACCATTGGTGGCTCTTCTTTTCCACTGACCTGTGCAGGGCAGGCACAGAACACACCTCCCACATCTGCCACCCCAGACAAGTGAGCACCCAGGGGCCGAAGATTTGGGTGTGCCCGGCCAGGTTTATGCTGGGCCCATCAGCAAAAAGCCTAAAAGAAAGTCATCCTTTTCCTAGGATGGCCTTTAGCTACACATGCCCCCACCTTCCCCCATGCTGTCCAGTCCCCACCCCCTGTCTATGCCTTGTGAATAGAGGTCACCCCTGGGGTAGGAGGTGGGTACACAGGAGGGTACCCTGGAGCTTCTAAGCTTCTAGCTTGGGTGGTAGCTACATGGATACTTGTTTGATTACTCATGAATCCAGACATAGATAGTTTATGCTCTCTCATGTCTAAGATGCATCTCACAACAAAACAAATTCAAGAGGCAGCTGGGAGATGAGATGGGGAAGAAACAACCACAGCAGAGGCCACGGTTCAGAGCTGGGGGAGCCGCACTCAGTGCCTCCCCCTCGGAGATCTGCCCAGCTCCTCTCTGCGCCTGCAGAAGGAAGTCCAAAGTCCTCAACCTCAGGCCTCCTGTTGTCCATCCACCTGCCTTTCCAGGCCTTCATCTTCCATTGCTGGAGTTTTTTCTGAAACTCCTCACTCACCATGGCCTTCAGCCTCCACCAACACCCTGCTGCCACTGCAGATCCCTGCCGCCCCTGCAGATCCCCGCCCAGAATGGGCCTGAGGGCTCCGGGCTCTCCGGACTACAGCTGAGGTGTCATTGCACCGTTTGTGTTTCCTTGTGCAGCCAGCCACGTCCATTTCCTGCAGCACAGGTGATGGGCTCTACCCCAGGGCTCCCTCCCAGCTGGGGACCAACCAGGGAGTCAGTAAGTTTGAGGACCCCTCTGGGTTGCCCAGGAAACTGCACTCACAGGCAAGGCGAATAGGCAGCCTCAGCTGAGGGAAGATGGGGGTAAGGGGTGAAGGCAGGGAAAGACCCAAGGCCAGTGGCTCTAGTGACTGCCTCTGACTCCCAAGACTTGCAACAGAGACAGAAAGATCGTTGATTCTGTGACTTTAATACTAAGTTCAGGTCTGTGGGTCTTTGGGTTCAATCCCAGTTCAAGGCCGAGGCTTGGAGGCCCTTGGACTTTGTGAGGAATCAGGACCTAATGCAGGGCAAGTGGGGATTCGCGTCATCAAATACCGCCATGGGGGTGATACGGTGGCCGAGCAGGCAGGTGGCTGATGGCTTTGGGATTGCATCAACGAGCTCTGCCCATCGTGGGCAGGGGCCACACCCTGCTGCAAGTCCCACATCCGCTCTCCAGTCCTCGGGGTGCCTTTTTATCTCGAATCATCATCTCAGCAATGGACTTTTGCAGCAGCATCCTGGGACACTCCAGGCTACCATTCAAGGCGCCGCTTTTCTTCCATCCAGGGACTTGGGGTGCTGACTAGGAATCAGCAGGTTGCTTGGTGAACACGGACCAGAGCACAGACAGGCGTTTATCACGGGTCGTGAGGGGCATCTGATGACATGTCATTGGCTGCACAGCCCTGGGTGCCGAGACGCTTGCACCTTCCAATTCCTGACCACCTCTCTTTTTTCCCCTAGACTCCATACTGGTCACAGTCTCTTTCTACGACTGTTTTAAATATTACACAGCTTTCTCTTAAGTTCTGAAGCCCCGAGGTTTACACAGGTCTCAAGAGGGAAGTGATCCTGTCCCCATAGAGGACCTACAGACAGCCCCCTCATCTGTTACGTGGTGAGTTTACAACGTAGACCCCCAAGAGTGATTGTCACCCCCAGCATCCAGGCTACCTATAGTAACCACCTTACACAGACTTAAATAATGCGTGCTCTCAGTGGGAAGGAATCAGACAAAGGAAGGATTGGCAGGACAGAGCAATGGATTGGATGTGACAGTCAAGCATTTGGGATTAACAGATACACACTACTGTATATAAAAGAGATAAACAACAAAGACCTACTGTATAGCACAGGGAACTATATTTAGTATCTTGTAATAACTGATCATGGAAAAGAATATATATGTATGTATATATAACTGAATCACTTTGCTGTACACCTGAAACATTGTAAATCAACTATACTTCAATAAAAAAAATTTTTTTAAGTGTTGGAGAATTTGAGTCCTTGTGATGGTTAATCTTATGTGTGGGTAGACTCGCCATGGGCTGCCCAGATTAAATATTATTTCTGGGTGTGTCTGTGAGGGGCTTTCCAGATGCTTAGCGTTTGAATTGGTGGACTCTTAACGAAAATGGCTCTCCCCAGTGTGGGCGGATGTCTCCCAATCCGCTGAGGGCCTGAACAGAACAGAAGGTGGAGGAAGGAGGAATCGTGCCTGGTTGCTTCAGCTGGAAATATTATGGGATTCCACTTATATGAGGTATCTAGAATAGTCAAATTCACAGAGACAGGAAGGACAATAGCTGTTATCAGGGGCTGGGGGAAGAGGGAGAGAGAGATTTATTGTTTAATGGTAACAGAGTTTACGCTGGGGATGAGGGAAAAGACTTAGTTGTAGACGATGGTGATGATTGTGCAAGCACTTACTGTCAGTGGACTGTATACTTACCCGTGGTTAAAATGATACATATTAGGTATATGTGACTGCTGTTAAAAGAAACACAGAAATTTATTTTCTCAGAATTCTGGAGCTAGAAATCCAAAATGAAGGTATCGGGAGAAAAAAGAAGGAAAGAAAAGTAGGTCAGAGATTTTATTCTTTTTAAATGAAGTTTATACAATCTACTGTGATAAACCCAACATCTTAAATCCCATTGGAATAAGGTGGGGTTTAAGTACATGCATACGTACTTCCCCTAAGATCTCTGATAGCGTAAGGTGTACTGTTGCTCGCGGACAGGTGTGTGGCTGTAAGGACCGATGTGCTTCCTGTCCTACACAGCTGACCCACTGGAGAACCTGGAGGAAACAGTTAGTTAAGACTGCCCGGGCCCATTCCATCATTCCTCAGATCACTTGGAAAACAGCTTGAGACAGGTATCAAAATATCTGGTCATCGTATTATTCTGATGACCGGAATGCCTAAGACTGGTGACTTCCAGATTTTAGTGTGATTCAAATCATCTTAGATTCTTATAAATGCATATCCCCAGAAATTACAACTCAGTAAGTCTGGTTAAGCCCAGGAGTCAGAGTGTTTAGCATATATGTCCAGTAAGTCAGGCATATGTGGTCACTGGATCCAATTCAATAAGTCCTGTCTTAGGTACTCATTTTCTGATGGGAAGAAATTGTGCTTTGTCAAAAGCTATTACTTCATTTTTTTCAAACTTGCATCACAACACCAGTTTCATCAGCGTTAACGCTATGATCACCATAGTCTTGGAAATCTCATGGTGGCCCCAGTAACTCAATAGAGTGTTGTAGGAGGTTACCTTCACCAATCACTGATGCACCGTAACCGGGGTCATCTCCCTTCTCACACTCAGGGTCATTTGAGTTCTGTTGCAGCTGCAACTGAGGTTTCTGGCCTAGGGCCATCAGAGGGTGACAAAACTCCTGAGCTTCCCCCATCAGGGGAACAGTCAAGTACACCTGCCCTCAGGTGTTGTGACCTATTACATCAGCTCCCAGTTGGTACTGGTGGTTTGAATGTTCTGCTTCAGAATCCATTCTCTATGTCCTTGAACCTGCAGGTAGAGCACCGTGAATTCTTCCAAGGTCTGGGTAGGGGTCGGTGCTCTTCAGCCCACAACTGCTGGTCTCTGGGAATTTCCAAGCTGTGTGTCTCTGAAAGAGGGCTGCCAGGCCCCATATTCCAGCAAGATCATACCACTCCCACCCACCAGCTCCTGGGGAAACTCAGAAACACAAAAACTTTGCACCAGTATTCCAACTGAAAGCCAGAGCAAATGTCACCAGGCCTCTCACCAAAACCCAAGGCCTCTGCCTGGCCCAGAGGGACACTTCATTCCAAGCCCTGGTGCCTGTGATACTGCAAGCCCTCACATTCCATCCCTACTAGGTCAGCTTGCTAACCTGAAAGGCCCTGTGGTCACTTATCCTCTGGCGGTTTCTCATCCTCATGCTGTTGTCTTCCCTTCACTGACTTATCCTCCCGTCTACTGTGTCTTCAGGGACCACAGCACTGCGTAAAGATGCTCCCCTACACTGTCCTGCCTCTTCTTCACTGGGGTCATACCTGGGTTCAGACACCAGGGGAGGCCCTTACAACCTCTAAGCCTTGTATAGCTGTTCATCTTTCCAGGTCTCACCTGTGGAAGGGGTGTGAGTGTTCCCATCTCTTTCAGCATCCCCTTGCAGCTGTAGGAACCAGTCTAGTTATTGTAAGCAGAAATAGATTTACTATCAGATTTATGTGCTTACAAAACCTTCAGAAGGGCCGGAGAAGCAGGCGGCAGATGAGGCTCCCAGGAATGACTCAGAGAACTAACCCGCCAGGGGAGCTGCCTCTTCTACATCCGGCAGAAAGTTCTGGAATCAGGAGGCTGCACAGCCTGGGAACCTCTGCTTGCAGTGACAGAACACCTGAAGTGGTCCCTCCACACCTATTAGATCTGCACGGGCAAATAAAGAGAGAAATAAATAGATGCCCCCGACTGTGCCTCTCTGTGCGTTTAATTCCGTTCCAAATTCAAGTCTCTCCTGGCTGCAGCTCCGGAATCATGTCTGGAGCCTTGTTTGCAAGGCAGGCTGGCAAATTCAGTTTTAGCCTCTCCAGCCTCTGCAGAAAAGGAAAGCCCAGTGGAAGCAGGTTGGAATAGATGAATGAGATCTATCACAACAGCCACACCACCTCACAGAGGCGTTAGGAGGAATCTAGCCAGCACCATCTGACAGTCTCCTCATTTCATTCACTCATTCATTCAGTAAGTAAGTACGTCAGTCAGTATTTATTGCCATTTATTGTACCAGGAGCTCAGTGATGAATGAGGCACAGTCCCAGCCCTCAAAAAACTTACAGTCTATGCTCTGGACTGAACTATGTCCCACCCCAAAATTCATATATTGAAGCCCTTACCTACAAGGTGACTGCATTTAAAGATAGGTCTTTTAGGAGATAAAGTAAAATGAGGTCATAAGAGTAGAGTCCTAATCTTCTAGATTCAGATAGGGTGACCCAGCCTTCTCTTTTTTCCCCAGACTGAGGGGGATAGCCATTCTGGTTATCAATGATGTATCAGGAAAGCTATAGAACAGGCTGCAGACAAGCAGACTTCCAACAGCTGGCCCTTTATTGGGGCAGAAACAGCAGAGCAGAGATCCCCCTTAACTAAAAGGAGCCCAAAGTCACAGACACACCAAACCAAATGAAGCTCTGGCACAAAGGGAAAGGATGGCAGTCCTGGTGGATTATTCTATAAAGCAACTCAGGCAGGGTGTTGTGGGTGACCCCCCCTCCCAAAAATGCATGTTGAAGTCCTAAGTCTCAGTCCCTGTGAACGTGACCCTATTTGGAAACAGGGTCTTTGCAGATGTAATCAAGTTAAGGTGAGGGAGTATTGGATTAGGGGCCCCTCATCCAATGACTGGTGTTTTTGTAGGAGAGGGAGATTTAGAGACAGAGACACACAGAAGAGAAGGCCATGTAAAAATGGAGACACCAGAAGCTGGAAGAAGCAAGGAAGAATGTTCCCCTAGAGCTTTCAGAAGGAGCACGGCCCTGCTGACACCTTGATTTCTGGCCTCCAGAACTGTGAGAAAGTACATCTGTGACTTTGTAAGCCTACCAGTAGGTGGTATCTTATTTCAGCAGCCCTCGGAAACTGATATACGGGATAATCTGGGAAGGAGCATCAGAGGCTGAAACACTGCCTGGAGTCCCTTCATCATAGGAAGTTTCCTCCGTTAAAGCCAAGCGGCCTAGAATGGGCCACCCATTCACCAGCTAAAATGTTTCACCAGGGGCTGCTGGCAGCCCGAAGCAAAGTCAGGGCGTGGCTAACGCTTGTCCTCGCAGCCTCCCTGCTTCTTACTCCGCGGGTCTCTCCTGCACCTGGTAATCGGCGTCGCTGTGCACTTTCTCTCAGCCAGGAGCCCTGGGGTCCCCTCCTAGAGCTCCAGAACCTCCCACCAAAGTCTCCATTCCTGCTCCCCCTTTTAAAGTCAAAAGGAAACATCTCTTGGTACCCAGGAAGGAGGGCTAGAAGGCTGCCTATTTCCAGATGACATGGGAAGTCTCTGGGTATAACATACCCCCAAGCGCCCCCAGGATTGCCTGGTGCACCATAGGTGCTCACTAGAGACCCACTGAATGAAGGGTAGCCGTGCCTTTTGGCTGTACCTTCTGCATCCTGTGGGAATCGACATCGATAGGCGCATATGGGCAACATCACGTGGCAGAGATGTTTTTAAGCAGACAGATTCTGCAGTGCCTTTGCCATCACTCTTATCTGTGTAGGAGCCTTCTGGGTTCTCCAGATCTGATCCTTCTGCCAATGTCAGTCAGTTTGATGGAAAATGCTAGGGATCTGACCACGTGGGCATCCCATCCCTCCCTCTCCTTCTCATGTTCTTTTGCCCTTCTCTCATTTCTTCTCTCTCCCAGCTTTTATAAAGCGATGTGGGCCCTTTCCCAGTGTTAGTGATAACATCACAGAGTCTGACCAGTGCAAAGCCATAATCCAAGTTTTTGAAAGTCTGTCTTCTAGCACTAGGTGGCAGTGTTTCCACGGCTTGCTGCCCCTCCCTTACCCTGCAACTTGCTAGGAGCGGCCCCCATAGACAGAGGAATTTGTTCTCTCACTGTTTAAGGAGGGAGAAACCCCCTCACCATTAGCTACTCTAAGACCGAATCATTCCTTTGACGTATGTTCTCCAATATTATCCCGGAGAGGTACAATTTGCAACTTGTGTTCTGTCAAGTTTACTTGGCTTTCTTGCTTTAAATCAGGTGTTTTGTGGCCATATTATTAGGCATTTTTTTAATTGATATTTTTTCAGACGAGTTTTAGGTTTACAGAAAAGTTGAGCAGAAAGTACAGACAGTTCCCTTTTATCACTTCATCACCCCAGCCCCTCCAACAGCACAGTTTCCCCTCTTGCTAACATCTTGTGCTGGTGAGGTACATTTGTTACTACTGATGAGTCAATATTGATGCATTATTATTAACTAAAGTTCATAATACTTTAATCATACGGCATGACGATTCAGCAGAAGAGTGGACAGGACTTGGTGATTGGTGGTCTGGAGTGGGGGATGGGTCTGGGGTGTGTGTGAGTGTGTGTGTGTGTGTGTGTGTGTGTGCGCGCGCGTGTGTAAGGCAGAGGGAGCAGTCTGTGGGATTCCTGGTTTCCTCCCTGCTGACCGGGCAGACTGCAGGGTACAAATTAAAAGAGAGCAGAGTAGGATGAGCAGGTTCGTTGAGAAAGGTGAGGACTTCTATTTTGGCCTTTTGAATTTGAAGTGTTCTTTGGATACTAACCTGTGTTTCGGACCCCAGTGATGAGCTGGGAGAGTGAAGGGGGAAGAACTCAGTAAAGCCCAGTAAGCCCCATGGTCAAAGGTCACAATCCTGGGTCAAAGAGAGAGAGTCCAGGTGGAGAGAGCTGTCCTGGGTGAGTCTTGTCCATTTCTGTTTATTTGCCCTTCTGGTTCAAGGCACTCACTGGGGTGCGTGAAAAATATTAGGGCTTCTGTTTTATTAGTTTCTATCAAGAAAGAAAGAGAGGAAGGAAGGAAGGAAGGAGGGAAGGACGGAAGGAAGGAAGGAAGGAAGGAAGGAAAAAGGAAGGAAGAAAGAGAGGAAATTATGGTCTGTCGATCTGCTATGGGGGTTGACCCAGCTCGCTCTCACTGCAGGAGCCAGAATGGCAGGTGTCATGGGGGTGCACCAGGCACCCCGATGGGACATCTGGGGCTCCAGGTGGCATGGGTTGATGCCACTCCTCACACCTTCCTTGTTCCAGAATTTTGCTGTTATTGAAGATCCCAAATTCCCATTAAGAGAATTTGCAGACTATCTCAGCCAGTTTTTAACTAAACAAATCCTCGTGAAAATGGACAAAGGTGCCCACTACACAATGGCATGAAGATATTTCCAAGGAACTAAGCAGAGGTGGACCAGAACGGGGTGGGCTGTCACTTCTCCACTCCAGGTATGAGCAACCACCAGCCGATTTATGAAGTCTTAGCCTTGGCGGGAGTTTTAAATAAATCAATCAACAAACTTAACCTGCACCTTCATGGTCAAGGCAACAACCAACAATGAGTGAGAAAGTAACCACTGTCGGGGACGTGTGCTAGGGAGAGAACATTTTGAAAACAGAAGTTTGGAAAGGTTTCTATCATTAAGTGATGTTATTGCCAACAAATGACGTGTGAATCTCATAGCTCACATTTTAAAACTTGGAAACACCATTTTCTAACCCATTAAAAAGCTTCCAAGGGATTCTCTGGGGTTTAAAACTCATTTGTGAAACATATAAAAACAAATAACTTCCAATTAATTTGCAGGAACCACGCTCTGACATCAAGGAGCATGGAAATGTACTAACTGCAACTCAACAATAATAATAATAACTTATAATACACCTTTGCATATTTGGCAGACGGGACTGAAAAATGAGCATTCTGATTTAATAAGCAGGGCACACAATACCCACTATGATTTTTCCAAAAGGATGAAACAAGTTCAATCACATCACTCTCACTAAGACACTGTTAAAAGTAACTGAGAGTAACAGAAGATTTTTGAGAAAACAGAATGTTTTTGATTGTTGTTAAAGACTTTGCCGTCATTGATCTTCCAGACTAGAGGAGATGAAGATAAAAACACAGCTGAATGGGGAAATTGGGATTGACATATAAACACTACTATGTATAAAACTGATAACTAAAGAGAACCTGCTGTATAGCACAAGGAACTCTACATATTGCTCTGGGGTGACCTAAATGGAAAGGAAATCCACAAAAGAGGGGATATATGTATGCACATGGCTGATGCACTTCACTGTACAGTAGAAACGAACACAACATTGTAAGACAACTATACCTCAATAAAAAAATTTAAAAATAAAAAAATTTTTAAACACACAATAAACATTTGAATTTGTGTTTATTTCTCTTTCCTTACTCTTTAAAATTTTCTATTTCTGTGTATGTGTTACAATATGCATCACATGTATTCTGAATAGAGCTGGGGAGACAGATAACTCACAAATAAATGTTTTAATTGTATATAATATACACAGCTTACTAATGTGCTATTGCGTACATTATCTGCATGTATTTCTATATGCGCATGATGGATGAACAAATATTCATATACCATATTAAACGCATATGTATTAGATACTATTGATAATTATTTTGTAGTATGTGTTATATTATACATATACACAAATATTGTATTTGTTTATACCTATTAATATATGTATATATTATAATTATATGCATGCATTTACATATTGTAATTTACATACGTTACACTACATTTGTGTGTATATGTGACCCTACATTTTCCTAGTCCATTCACCATTCACTCTCCCGCATTCTTGGAGGACTTCTTCACATTTTCTTAACACGCCTTAAACACTCAATGCCCTGCCTCTCCTCCTCACCCTCAGCTGACAGCGTTGCTTCCTATTTCACTGAGGAGATCGAAGCAGCCACAGGCAACCGTCACTATCCCCGCCTCGCTATCCCATCACCCAGCCACCAGCACCTGTGCTGAACTTGCTACTTCCTTTCCGTGACAGTGAATGGATGCCAGTCTTCTATCTGGGGCCCGCCTCTCCACTCATGTACCAGGTGCCCTCCCCTCCTATCTGCAAAGAGATGGCTCCAGAAATCACCCCCACCCCACCCAGTCATCAGGCTTTCCCTCTCTACTGGGTCATCCTCATCAGCGTGCAAACCTGGGGTTTCTTCTCCCGTCTGTAAACACCAAAAAAAAAAACCCCAAAACCTACAAAACTCTTCCCTTCCTCCCACTTCTTCCAGCTACTGTCCCATTTCTCTGTGCCCCTCTACAGCACAACTTCTTCAGTCACTTAAAGTCATCGTCTCCAATTCTTCTTATCCCAGTGGCGCATTTACCTTCCACTATTTCTCCAAAATTTCTCTTGCTGAGGTCAGTAATGACTTCCAAACTGTGAAATCCGAAACTCACTTTCCAAGGGTCCTCAAAGCCAGCCTTTCAGCAGCATTGGACACAGAGGACCTTTCTCTCTTCCGTGAAGCCCTCTGGCTTGGTTTCTAGGACACCCCACCTGCCCAGGCACCTGCTGACTGAGCTTACACTCCTCAATCCCTCCAAGGGAATCCCTCTCGACAGCCTCATGCCTTTAAATCCCACCTAGAGCTGCATCCCCCAATGCGTGATCCCAGCCTTCTCCCCTGAACTCCAGATGCACTATCCAGTGGCCTCCCTGACAGCTCCCCTTTCAGGTCTAAGTGGTCTCTCAAGGCTAAGTTGCCCCTCTGTGAGCTCTTGATAAATGCTGTCTCCCCACGTGCTCCTCTCCAAGGGTAGAGGCAGCTTCTTCCTGGCAGCTGCACAGATCACAAGCCTTGTAGTTAACCTTGGCCCCCATCTTTCTCTTAGTGTGACATATACAATAACGGTCCCCCCAGAAGATTCCCACATGCAAAAACCTGGAATCTGTGACTATGCTACCTTTCAGGCGACAGGACTTTGTTGATGTGATTAAAGTAAGAATCTGGAGAATTGAGAGAGGATCTAGACCATCCAGGTGGACACCACGATGTAATCCCAAGGGTCCTTATAAGAGAGATGAAAGGGTCAAGGTCAGAGCAGGAGATGTGACGGTGGATTCAGAGGTTGGAGTGACACACAGGAGCACAGCTCTGCTGACCCATTTTAGACTTCCGACATCCAGAACAATAAAATAATTTGGGGGGTGTTGTTTTAACCACTAAATTTGTGGTGTTTTGTTGCAGCATCAATAGGAAAAGAATACACTAAGGAAATCCTGTTGGCTGACCTTCAAAGTATAGAGAGACTCTTAGCACTTTCTCACCACTTCAGGTCTTCCATCCGGATCTGAATCCTCATCACTTCTCACCTGGATTATTGCAGTAGCCTCCTGACTGGTCCCCAGCTTCCACCCTTGTCCCCACGCAGAGAACTGGGCACATAGCTCCTGAGCGAGCCCTCCTGATAGTCATAAAAAGTCACAGCATGTTAGTTGTTTTCTGATCAGACCTTCCGTTGGCTCCCCGTCTCAATGGGGGTGAAAGCTAAAGTGTTCACTGCACCCTACAAAGCCCTTTAGGATCAGATCCTACCACCTCTCTGACCTCAACATTACTCATGCCCTGATCACTCACCCCAGCCATGCTGGCCTTCAAATGATCCCTTCAACAGGCTAAGCAGGTGCTGCCTCAGGGCCTTTGCACTTGCTCCTCTCCCTGGAATGCTGTTTCCTAGAAGTGGGCATGTTACCCTCTCCCTTCCTCAGGTATTTACTCATGGTCTTCCCTGGCTGACCTAGCTGACATCCCTCTCCCACCCCCCACACACATTTCCAATCACTCTTCCCCGCTTTATTTTTTGCTCCTCAGTACTTATCAATGTACATCTACATGTCATATTTATTTATAACCAACAACTACACGTTGTCTTTATTTATCTTCTTTATTGCCCCCCCCAGCCGTCCACCCCCAGCAATCACCCAAGTACATTTCATGAGGGCAGGGGTTTCTGTCTGTTTTGTGTACCACCATATCCCTAGTATTCCAATGAGAAGGGGAGTCCCCAGAGTCAGAGCCAGGGTGGGTTTCGGCTTGAATGCGGCTGGCTTGGTGTTGTCACTTTAGCCCTGCTCCTGGTGAGTTCTCCAGCATCAAGTCGCATTATGCAAAACACCAGGCACTGTTAGGTGTCACAGGCAAGTCACATGTGGCTCCTGCGCTATAGGGTAAAATCAAAGAAGGAACCCATCGCAGTGGTTAAAACCATCCCTGAGGAAGGGCACTGGGAGAGGCACCAATGATGTCCTACCCTGACCCCTAAAACGAATAATGATGACATCAGCTAGATCTCAGGACAGGCTCGCCCAGCACACACAGGTGGCTTCCAAGGACAGACTGTCAATAGACTGGGTGTGAAGCAGGACAAATCATTAATGTACCATCCATCTCACAGTCTAAAGAAGAACTCATAACAATCACAATAAGTAACTGGTCCCTAGACCCAGCCCCTGCCCTGGTTTCATTCCCCAGAAGCTGGCCAGAGGGGAAGATCGATTTACCTGTTATTCCTATGTTAAAAGACTTTAACATAGAGGAGAAGGGGGTCCAAGTGGAAGACCACAAGCAGAATTCCAATTCTGAGCCCCTCCTCTGTGCCAGAAAGTGGCTCGACAAGGTTTCTAACCCTGGCAACACTTCTGAAAGGAAGCTATATTTCCATCACCTATCTATATGAGAGCATTTGGAGACTCCGACAGGTCAAGTGTTCCCCAAGGCCACAGAGATAATAAATAAAGGACAGAACTGGAATTCAGACCAGATCTACCTGGCTGCTGGAGCGATACAGGAGACTGTGCGATACTATCACAGGAGTGATCATTTTATGTCAAAACAAAGGGAGACATTTTGAACCATAAGCGCTCACTGAAAATGCACGGGCTACGAGCTTTCAGAAATGGACACCCATTTGCATATGCACCCATCCCCCATCTCCCATGGCCTCAAGATGCTCCAAATGACAGCCTGGCTTCTGGACAGCCACTGAGGTCTGGTTTCTAGGACCTTCCCAAGGCCTGGCTGCATTCCTGCCTTTGGCTACCATGAGATGCCTGACATCTTTAATTTAAACCAGCTCCAGGGGTTTTGGTTACTTGCAACCAGAAGAATCCTAACTCAAGTAAAAGCCACACAAGTGTCAGCAATTTTGAAAGAGAACTTAGAGTCATGTAAAAGTCAGTGAATTTTCTTTCTAAACTTGGAAAAGTAACCAAATTCCAATATTTCCCCCCAAACCTAATTTATAATTCTGGCTTTCTGATTTAAAAAGCACCAGAAGACCATTAAAAATAACAGGGATTTTTAGGGGATTGGAGGTACAAACTCTTCTGTATAAAATAAGCTACATGGATATATTGTACAACCCAAGGTATGTAACCAATCATTTAAAAAATTACAGGGATTTTTAAGAGGGGATTGTAAGAATGAAACTTGAGTAGGGAAAATCATTCCTTTCTCTAAAACAAACGAAAACAGCAACAACATAGGACATATTTTCATTCATTTGACGGGAGGTAATAAAATGGAAATTTTCAGTTGGGTTATTTAAAGGGTTTACTGGTTTGAGCAGTCTTTGGAAAAGTTTATTCTTTGTAAAAGCAAACACTCAAAGGCAGCTATTTGCCTTCTATCTTAAGTTTTTAAATGTCTATAATTTCCCGGAATGTGCAGAAATGCCTTTGGTTCATTTAATAAGCATTCAGCGGGTGCCTCCTGCACACAGCCCCCTCCCATTTCCAGAAGAAAATAGGAAGAGATTGAAAGTGTCCAACAGCGAAACTTTCCCACCTGGCAAATGAATAGACTGGTTTATCTTCGCACGGGCATGTTTGCATAACTGGGCTGCGTTAGATGCAAGAGACAGGTGCTGAGAACAGAAATAACCAAATGTAGCTTTCTCAGCACCTCTTCGCCTTCTGCATTCTGTATTTGTGATGGCTGACACGAAGGAAGTGTGAGGGGAGGAACGTGAATGGGAGGTGGTAGTAGGATATACACTAATTGAAATGTGCATCCCTTCCCCCATTTCAAAAAAAAAAAAAAAACCAGAATCACTGAGAGCAGCTCTTTACCCATGTTGGGTTCCCTTCTTTTCTGGGTATCTAAAGATGTGGATCAAATCTGCTCCTTCAAGCCAATGAGGAGGAAAGGCTCGCTGGATAGAGGCCAGAGCAGGAAGCAAGGACAAATCTTAGATTCCACTGCCACTGTTAGAAGAAGAGGGTCAGCTAAGAATTCCCAAAGGATGCTTCAGGAATTTTGTATCTGTGTTATGGTGAAATAGCTCTTAAAAGACTACCCTCTCAAGTTTAACTGATTTCATCCTTAAAAGTGTCTGCACTTGGGAATTCCCTGGCAGACGAGTGGTTAAGACTCCGAGCTCCCATTGCAGGGGGCGCAGGTTTGATCCCTGGTTGGGGAACTAAGATCCCCGCACGCAAAGAGGTGTGGCCAAAAAGAAAAACCCTAAAAGAAAAAATAGAAATGTCTACACTCATACTTAAGTAGCATGTTTTGCTTCGTTTTTGCCTGTGCTGTTGACAGCTCGTATTTTCTGTTTTTTCCTCCTTGGGAGAGACCACTGATTGCTGATGTTAATTGTTAGAGTCCGTGGGTGAAGGCATAAGTCACAGCGTCTGCTTTTCTTAAAGACAGAAGTTACTATAAAATTTTATTTTCTAGATGGAAAGGAGAATCTGACATTTTATTACTAAAGGTGTCTTCTGCGGTCGGGCAAGAACCTTGGGCACCCAGATGTGGAAGGCATGATGCTAATCCTATTTATTGAGAGTGTCAGTGGAAAAAGGTTGCCTGTCGTATCAGTAAACAAAGAATGTTGCAGCCATCGAGCCATCACATTACAGCCTCCCCAAAGGTGACCCCTGAGGGAGCACATAATAGAAATAGGATGCCCACCATCAAGCCATCAGTCTGCAGCCACCCCCGACAGTGCCCCCTGAGGAGACTCACGATGAGAAAGCACAGTATACTGGCCCCAGATAGCTAAGGTGCATATCAAAGGAATGATTGCACTGAGCCCAGATTCTTGCATCTTCCCACATAGAGAAAAGTGATCAATTCTTTAACTTGACACGTCTGGTTTTCTTGAGTTAAGAATAATCTTTTGATGTTCCAACTACCTGGTCTTTTTTGCAAAGACTCCTTTATATCCTGGATCCTCCCTTACCTCTTTGGAACTGTCCCTCAGAGCAAATCCCTGGCTTAAGTCCTCAGTATGTCCACCGAATAAAACACAATTCTCAACTTTCAGGTTGTGCATTATTTTTTCAGTAGACAAGAGCTTCCATCATTTCGCTCTGATATTTTGAGAGCTCTCTCTGTCTCAAACAGCTCACGCAGCACTGGCCCTGCCTGTGTGAGAGTGGGCCCTGCCTGGCCGGCTCTTCCAGGCATCATCACTTTGAACTGCCTGAACCTCTTACTTTCTGCTCTCAATCCCCTTACGTCTCCCTTTCCCCTTCTTTGTCTCTGCTTTATTTTCCCTCTCCTCCACTATTTTGCTTTGGTTCCTTCCCCTTTTCTGTTTCCTATAGTCTCAAAGGGCAGAGGCAGTGCCGGGATGAGAGAAAGAAAGCTGGTGTCCTGCTTCGCCATTTGCTGCGTGTTTGCTTATGGGGAGGTCACTCCATTTCCTGGAGCCTCAGTTCTAAGGATCTGGAGTCATATTAACTCTTTGTGAGAACGAGGTGAGCTAGTTTAGGTGTACCCCCATTAACTATTTAAGAGCCACCCCAATAAAATTGATGTTATTACTGCAGACATACAAACAACTACACAACATTACCCTCTTTGTTGCCTGCGGAGGGAGAGGAGAGAGAGAAACGTGGGACTCCGAAGTCACTGAAGGAATGTGTGAACATTCTGTGTCTTAGTGATGACTCATAGCGTTCCAAAGTCAATCACAGGTAACTTTGTCTTCGTCACTTGCCTGAAGTGGAACTTGCTCTTTCCTCTCTTAGCTCAGTTTCTTTCCTTTGTACTTTTTGTCCACCAGGCCCAGTCCGTTTGAGTCAGTGGTCTAGGGAAAGCCGGGATTGAAAGAGCTTGCTGTCCTAAGGGTGATGACAACACAGACCAACCCGGCCATGGTTTGGCTGGGTGTTACTTTTCAAAAGTGGTGCCTGAGGGGCTTCCCTGGTGGCGCAGTGGTTGAGAGTCCGCCTGCCGATGCAGGGGACACGGGTTCGTGCCCCGGCCCGGGAGGATCCCACGTGCCGCAGAGCAGCTGGGCCTGTGAGCCATGGCCGCTGAGCCTGCGCGTCCGGAGCCTGTGCTCCGCAACGGGAGAGGCCACAGCAGTGAGAGGCCCGCGTACCGCAAAAAAAGAAAGAAAAGAAAGAAAAGAAAAAGTGATGCCTCATCCCCTTTGTTAGCTTTTTCAGAATGTCTGGCTGAGCTTTCAGATAGTTTTATATTCTGTGATGTCACCCACTCTGCCACACTTCATCTAACTCCTGACGGCCTTTATTACATTCTCTTTTCCGTAAATACCAGCTTTATTGAGATACAGTTCACATACCATAAAATTCCGTCTTTAAAGTGCAATTCAGTGACGGGTAGTATATTCATGGAGTTATACACACGTCACCACAATCCAAGTTAAGGAATTTAGTGCTTTTCTAAGTACGGGAAGATGCAAGAGTCTGGGCTCACTGAAATCTTTCCTTTGACATGCACCTCATCCTATCTGGGGCCAGTATCCTCTGTTTTCACATCCTGAGTTTCCTCAGGACTCACCGTAAGGAGTGGCTGCAGTCTGATGGCTGTCAGATGGCAGGTATTCTTTCCTTGCTGAGTTTCCTCAGGGTTTACCAGCTCACGTTGGAGAGCTGCAATCGCTGATGACTGTGCCATCCTTTGTTTACTGATATGGCAGGAAATATTCCATTTCTCATCCCCCTTTCTTTATTCCCCCAGTCCCTGGCAACCACTACCTGCTTCCTGTCTCTATGAATTTGCCTACTCTGGACATTTCATATTCATGGAAACATACAATAGGTGGCGTTTTGTGACTGGCTTCTTTCACTTACCATCATTTTCAGCGTTCGTTCATGTTGTAGCATGTATCAGTACTTCGTTCCTTTTTATGGTTGAATAATATTCCATTGTATGGATCTATATCTGGTTTACCCATTCATCAGTTGATGAACTTTTGGGTTATTTCTACTTTTTTGGCTACTGTGAATAATGGGGCTATTAACCTTCCTACATAGACTTCATTTTATTTTATTTTTTGCGGTACGCGGGCCTCTCACTGTTGTGGCCTCTCCCGTTGCGGAGCAACAGGCTCCAGACGCGCAGGCTCAGCGGCCATGGCTCACGGGCCTAGCCGCTCCGCAGCATGTGGGAACCTCCCGGACCGGGGCACAAACCCGTGTCCCCTGCATCAGCAGGCGGACTCTCAACCACTGCGCCACCAGGGAAGCCCCTACATAGACTTTTGTGTGGACATATGCTTTCATTTCTCTTGGGTAGATACCCAGGAGAGGAATTGCTGGGTCATGCGACAACTCTCTCTGTGTTTAACTTTCTGAGGAATGGCCAAACTGTTTTCCTGAAGTGGCTGCACAGTCTTACATTCTCACCAGCAATAGGTGATGGTTCCAATTTCTCAAGATCCTTGTAGCACATTCTCTTTCATGAGTTATCTCTGCACGCATACCACAACTCGCCTTTGATTTAAACTCCTGAAGTGCATGAACTGCACTGAGATTGTCAGAATAGCAACCACAGCACACGGCAGGTTCTGAGTAAATCTCAGCTGTTAGTTGGATAAACTTTTTATTATAATCACTACAGCTCCTATGTAGAGGCCTACGTTAGGAGAATATACGGGTCTAATTTCACGTCTTCCAAAGACACCTACACATAAACCGTACTGCCGTTTATTGGGCCCTTACTGTATTCTTACCATATATGACGTAATTTTTCAGAGGAGGAAACTGAGATTCAGCTTACTTGTCCAAGTAATTAACAGCAAAGCGGAAATTTAGACTCAGATTTTCACTGAACCACATTGCCCTTCACAGTGAAGGAATTCTATTTTGCAGGAAAGGTGGGAGGGGGAGAGGGAGAGAGAGAGACACTTATTAGAGGACCTCCGTTTTCTATCTATAAACTCCCCAAAGGAAAGCACCAAGGTTTTACTTCTTTCGTTAGCTCATAATGTTCACAGTACATAGTAGTAACTCAAAAAAAGTATTTCTGATTATATAAAATTTGAACAATGATATAATGACTAATAAGCTAAAATCTAAAAGTAAGGTATTGTCGCCGGGGGTGGGATGAATTGGGAGATTGGGATTGACATATATACACTACTATATATAAAATAGATAACTAATGAGAACCTACTGTATAGCACAGGGAACTTTACTCAATACTCCGTAATGACCTACATGGGAAAAGAATCTAAAAAAGAGTGGATGTACGTATACATATAACTGATTCACTTTGCTGTACAGCAGAAACTAACACAACATTGGAAAGCGACTATACGCCAATAAAAATTAATTTAAAAATAAAAAAAGTAAGCTATCGTTAACCACGGTCTCCTTCAATTCACTATTGCGGCTATATCTGACAATATACGGTAAGTATCTAACCACTTGCCAAAGGCCATAGCCAGGACTATATCTCGTTTAAATCCCCCAAAGTTGGCCTATGTGCCTCAAAAACGTCACCCATGGGAACCACAGAAGCGCTGATTCTCCAGCTATTAACCCTGCGCCCAAGACACTGCCTGGCGCCTTCAACTGGCATCGGATGTCAGAAAAGCGGAACTGGCTGAAGAGACCTTTGCCCCTAACCAACATGGCCGCTCTGAGGCCTCAGGCTGAGGGCGGCAGAATGAGGATCATGTGAGAAGAATCCCGATCCTCCATTCGCTTTCTCTTCCGGACGGCGGGGGAAGATGACCCACGTGGGCCGGCCTTAAAGGGCCCATGTCTAATTCCGCCGGAGCTCCGCCCTCGTTGCCGGGCGGGCCGGGCGCGGAGCGGAACGGCGGCGGGCGGGGCCGGCACTCCGAGGCCGCGTCTCCGGGAGCCGTGGTGACCGCAGCCCGGTGCGACGCAAGCCCGAGGAGGTTAACCGCCCAGTCGGCGGACGGCAGAGCGCGAGGATCCCGCGCGAGCCCGGCACAGCCGGCGGGGGCGCACGGCCGCGGGGATGGAGGACGGTTTGGCCGGGCCGCGGCTCGGGGCGGCGGCCGAGGCGCGAGCGCAGCCCGGGGTGACGCTGCGGCCCTTCGCGCCGTTCTCGGGGGCTGCCGAGGCAGACGAGGGCGGCGGCGACTGGAGCTTCATCGACTGCGAGATGGAGGAGGTGGACCTGCAGGACCTGCCCAGCGCCACCATCGCCTGCCACCTGGACCCGCGCGTGTTCGTGGACGGCCTGTGCCGGGTGAGGGCCGGGCGGGGCGGCCGTCGGGCGGAGGGCGGACACTTGTTGCCGGGAGGAGGCAGCGCCGAGGTCCTGCCGGCCCGGGGCAGCCTCTCCAGCCGGGCCGCCGGCGGGGCGGGAGGCCACCCCCGGGGACGCGGCGACGTCCCCGGCCGCCCTGACGCGGTCCCCTCTGTCCCGGTTGGGGTGGGGGCGCGCTCCCCGAGGTCCCAGGTCCCCAGCACCTGCCGGGCCGCGCGCTGCGCGCCAAGGGGTAGCCTTTCACCTGGGCTAGTAACCCCCTCCTAGCGACGCTCCAGTCCCCGGGTGTTAACTCGGGTGGGGAGGGGGGCGACGTAGTAGGAGACAATCGGAGGATGAATTAGCTCCCCGAGCGGCCGGGGAGCTCTTATCGTCACCTGGGGGCTTGGACCGTGCCGAGCACTTACTCCTTTGAGGAGGGGGTCGCCTCATTCATGGGGAGGAGGAAACAGACGTTGAGCGGCGACGTGACTCAGTGTTACAAACAGGACGGCGTCTCGGCATTCTCAATCTGCACGCCTGGAAGCAAAGCCAATGTTTGGGTGAGGATCCGCGGTTGCTCATTATCTTGCACTTGGCCAGTTTTGGTGGAATGGTGTTGGGGGGAAGGGGCCCATTTTCTAGGCCTTTAGGATATTTAGTCTGGAATCTTGCTCCCTGAAGGGGTGACAGGAGACACTCAGTACAGGGAGAGTTGGATTTTTTTTTTTTCCTCTACATCCCCAGGGTTTAGACATGTTGGAGAGAGAGGGGGCAGGTATGACTAACCAAGGGCGGTGGGAAGGAGGAATTTATTTGGAATCTGCAATTAGTGTGCAGAATAAAATTTGGACAACGTAGGCGTTGCAGAATAAAGCCTGTCTTTGAGAGAGATGCCCCATTAGGAGAGCAGCTGTCAAAGAAAGTGCTGCTTTCAGTGCTTGGCTCTGAGTCTGCATACTGTCAATGAACTGTAGTCAGGGTGGCTGCCAAGAGGAACACCACTGTGGAACAGAGAATGGTGTGCTTAAGACCCATTTATTTATAATGTAGAGGCTCATCTACTCTCGGGATTTACAGGGGCTGTGTGCTTAGATGAGGTTCCATGCGTGCTTTCTAAAGGAACCATTGGCACAAATACAGGGTCTCACTCATTTTACTCTCCAGCCTTTTCTCTTCTTGAGGCTAAGGTCTAACAGCATATCAAGTCTCTTTCTTAAGGGTCCTAGGCTCTCATGCTAAAGAAACAAGATCAGATCATGTAAGATGCTGCTTGTTTGCCTAGCAATTCATAGTTTTACGGTCTTCCCAGTGTTGGGGACCATCCTGAAATTGCTTTGTCTGAAATGTTGCCCCCTTTGGTAGCTCTTCATGTTAACAAATATGTGTGGAGATTCTGCTGTGAGCCGGGCACTGTTCTAGGCTCTGAGGGCACAGCAGTAAATAAAATAGCATTCCTGTTTTCAGGGCTGGCATTTTTGTTGGGGAAAACAGACAGTAAACAAATAGATAGCAAATTTGTTAAGAGGTGTTGGTGCTATAGGAAAAAGTTGGCCTTGGAAGATGGGGGGGAAGGGGAAGATTGCTGTTTTACATAAAATGATCAGGGACAGGCTTACAAGGTGCTGTTTTGAGCAGAGACAATGGGCTGGCATTCATTCACTCATTCACTCATTCATTTATTCTTTTGCTGTTTATCGAATGCTTACTATGTTCCAGGTACTGTTTTAGGCCCAGTGGATAGAGTGATGAACACAGTGAGCTTCCTGCTTATGTACTAGCAGTTGAGGAAGAGATAGACAGTCAAAAAAAGTAAGTGAACAAGGTGATTTCAGATGGTGGTCAGTGCAGTGCAGGACATACCCAGGATGATGTGATCGGGAGTGACCAGGGAGAGGAGAGGGACTGGGTGGTATCAGTCAGGGCCTAACAGGAACCCAGTGATATCAGTCAGGGCCTAACAGGGACCCTACGGTATCAGTAAGGGCCTAACAGGGACCCTATGGTAACCAAGAACTGGTTAACTGGGGCAGGACTGAGGGAGTCAGAGGGAGTGTTGGGAGGAAGTCGTATTGCTGGAACCCTAGGAGAGGAGCCTCTTGGCAGGAGCTACAGACGTGGAGGGATGGAATTGAGATGCTGAAGCCACAAGTTGCAGGTAAGAAATACCCCAGCTCGCCCCAGCTTTCTGATCTCGTTGGCAGAGCCCAGCTGGCAGCCAGGAGGCCAGGGAGTCCAACCAATGCAGTCCGTAGGTGGGTCAGCCTTCCAGGGCCCAGAGAAGAGTGGAGAGAGCAGAGAATGGCTCTGGGATCAGTGCAGGTAAAGAGGACGTGCGGAGAGGGTCAGCATGCGGCCGCTTTAGACTGAGTGGCCCCGGAAGGCCACTCTGCACAGCTTGGACTTGCCTGGCAGGAAGAAGCTCCTCATGTAGATTTTGTGTGGCCGGTGTGCAGGCAGAGGGAATAGAGAATACAGAAGTTCCAGTGCAGGGATGAGCGAGTGTGCAGAGGGCGCAGTGAGGGCAGTGGTGGTGGCCGAGGTTGACGCAGCCGGGGAACGGTTCCACGGGAGCCTGGAGGCCCTGGGAGGGATTCGGATCCTGTTCTAGTTGCAAAGCTAGGTGGAGAATGTCTTTGGGGGAAGGAGGTTGGGTGGGCAGGAGAGGAAGCAAAGAGGCCCCTTAGGAGGCTCTTGACTTTGGTTGTCAGGGGAGCTGTGAAGGTGTCTGGACTAGGGTGGAGACGTGGGAGACAGTGCCTGTCCTTTCTATTCGGGGGTCAGGAGCCTCAGAATGCGGACAGGGGGAGCTCCGTGCCTTGGTTGCCCATCGCCAGGGTCCTGCAGAGACCGTTGGTAAGCCTTCCAGTAGAAAGATAAATTTCTCATTTAGCTGAAACCATTCCTCCAGGTGGGAAGATGTGGCTTCTGAGATTTCAGTCTGACGGCCTTATTATTTTGAAGGCCATTCTTATTAAAGCTGGAGTGTCACCTTTGGGTGGTGTAATGAAAACATGATTCTACTTCAGGTCAGTGGTATCTGACCCTTGAGTCGGCGGACCATTGACCGCATTGCCGACAAAAGTCCCTGTGCTGGTGGTGTGGCCACATCCTCTCTTTAACCAGTCTGTTGGAGGATCATCTGGGTGAGTGATGGTGTCTTAACCTGTTAGGGCTACGGTAACAAAATGCCACAGATTGGGTGGCTCATAAACAATAGAAATTTATTTCTCACAGTTCTGGTGGCCAGCATGGCTGGGTGAGGGCCCTCCTCTGGGTTGCAGACTTCTCGCTGTGTCCTCCCACGGTGGAAGGGATGGGGTCTCTTTTATAAGTGTGCTAATCCCATCATGAGGGCTTCATCCTCATGATCCCTAATCACCTCCCAACAGCTAGTACCATCACCTTTGGGGGTGAGGACATCAATGTATGAATTTGGGGGAAACACAAACATCCAGATGGTGGCAGATGGTGTGAAGGAAAAAGGCTATGTCAGTGTTCTTTAGGTGTGTTCATATCAGTCTCTAACCTTAATTGTAAAGTAAAGAAAAATTGACCTGAACTGCCAATTCATTTGGGAATTTATATTGGAAGCCCGTTTTCTAACTGTAACAGTTGGATCTGATATGTAAAATTTGTTTTTGTTAGCTGGATCATCAAATTATTATAAATAATTTATAATTAACATGTTCATTAAATGTTTATCTAAAAAATAACTGAAACTGTATCGTCATTAATTTCAAGCAATATTACTAGAGAGATTCACACCATTACAAATGAATGAAAACTTTTATTGAAATAAGGTTATTTTTGGTTGTACAGATATTTGCTTAGCATATTCCATTACTGTACTTTTTGTGAACATTTTTTCTTTTTACTGAGAAAGCAAAGCAGTGCTTTGAACCGGTAATTACATGTGCTTTGGATTGTTGGCAGTGGTTCGTTGGTTCCCTAGAATTAAAGGCTCCTTCAGTTGTCCCCAAGCTAACCAGAAAGTTAGAGTTCTCAAATAATATTGTTAATTTCCAGGCAGTAGATATAATTTCATAGAGTAATGGAAACGAATGCCATTTTTCTGTTGTCTGAGACCTGAATGTATATTTGATTGACAGCTCTGCTAGTGACTCACCTTTCTTAAAACAAATGCCCACATAAGATTTATGATACTGGCGTGACTTTCTTTTCAAAACATGAAATATTCTGATAAGGCATGAAAGGTGGTTGAGGGGTGTCCTTAAATTCTTTGTATCAGTGAAGACCCCTGAGAAACTCTCATGCCCAGGCCTCTGCAGACCAATTCCAGTCTCAGGGGCTGGGAACCACCTGGAACGCTCCCCAGGGTGAGTCTGATTGGGAGCCAAGGTTGCGGACCATTGTCTAGCCAGAAGGGGTCTAGCCTGACCAGAGTCATTGTTGTATCATGAAAGGATTATTGAATAATTGATCATTGGTTCCGCTTTCAGCCAGATCTGTGCCTTGATTTCCTCTAGTCCAAAATGGGAGTCAGGCCCCTAGTCGGGAGCCTCCCTTCTCCTAAGTGCCGTTTGACCTTGTGGCTGGAAAGCAGAATGACCGGCTGTCAGCCTGAGAGCCCAGCCTTTGGGCGGGTAACACACGAGATAAGAACACATACCTGAACGTGGGGTCGCCTCGGGGCTTTTGTACACATCCTCTCGTGCTGCTGCTTGCTCTCCACCAGACGTCAGCTCCCGGGCTCATCCCCCCAAAGCATGTATTTCGGTAGACAAGATATCACTCAGTAGCAATTTGATGATTGAAATGTTTGAAGCTCCAAGGTGGCACAGCTGAGATGCATAGTTTCCGCCTGTATGGTTGTATATGCTTGGCCGTGTATCCGCTTGTTCCCATCACAGTGTGTTGTAAAATGTGACATTCCAGCAGGGTGGTGACAGTTGGGAGTTCTATTACAGTGTAACATCCCCGCCTTCCTAGGCCATTTTCACTTTTCATCCTAGTGTCACAGGCATGTGGTTTCTGAGACTTAAATTAAGCATAAAATGTCCCCTGAAACCTCCTCAAGTGTGGAGAGATATTAAACCCAATATGGTATGGTTTCATTTATTTGGGAAAGTTCAGAATGTTGTAAGTTTAAAAAAACAAAAACCTGCATATTCTAAATGTGCAAAGTTTACTTTAGAAGTTATCCACTATTTCCCTAATTTTAGAATTTCTGACTCTTAAATCTATCTATCTATCTACATATGTATATATATTTTTTTAACGTCCGTGAGGTTCTTTTGATCTCTCCTCTCCACTTCCCTCCCTAACAAGGGTTTGGTCCCCTTTTCAGCACCCTCCATTGCTCAAAGCATTTCTTCTTCAGTAGCAATAGCTTTCGACGTTATTGCCAGCAACTCCCAAGACAATTACATAAGGGAGCCAAAAAAAGAAAAAGAAAAAAAAAATAGGCTCTGTGATAGAATAGCTAAAGCAGAGGCTGTTTGATTCCAGTGTTTATATTTCAGGCTCTATTCTTTCCTTCTTTCCTTTCTAAAAATGTCATCAGATGGCACAGTCTCCTCTTTTGCATACATGCCACTGAGGGGCCTATTTGCCCTGTTCTGTGAATGCATCACTCCTGTTACAGTGATTGCAGTTGTGCACGCATCAGTGTGTGTGTTGAGGGTAGGAGCAGGGAGGGGACTCCTCCGTGTGCGTTTTCTGTGCACAGTTGTTAGGACCCATTTCAAGGGCTGAGGGGGAGTGCCGGTCATTTGAAATACAATTCAATTGTGACAGAATGTTTTCCTTTGTAAATATGAATCACTGTCCAAACATGGGGACGCTGACAGTTAATGAGACAGTAAGTGACTCTGCTCTATTCTCTGAGCAGTGATGGGCTATACCATGGCCGTAGGAAGTAAAAATAGCTCTTCTACCCTTCTTGGGCAGAACAGAAACATTTTCAAACTTGAACATCAGGAAAATATTAACTCCCTTAATTCAAACTTTGACGTGGAAGAAAGGGTTGGCTTCGTGTTATGTAGATTTCAGTCACTGTAGAAATCCTTTATTTGATTTAGTTGGTGTCGAGTGTTTTTGTTTATATTTTTAACCTCTAAAGATTTCCTTGGGTTTAAAATGCTCACATTCCCCTTTGAAGTGTGTCCGTGCGGAGGCGATGCAGCACGGTAGTTAAGGGTATGAATCTGAAGCACACCTTTACCACTAACACCAGTGTGACCCTGGGGAAGCTGTTTACCCTACCGTGCCTTCACTTCCCTACCTGTAAAATGGAGGTGCCAGTAGCACTAACACCTTATGATGCACATAAAATGCTTGTCCCAGGGACTAGGACATAGTGAACACATAATGTAAGTTGTGTATTATCTACTGCTGTGTAACAAACTAACTCAAGACTTAGTAGTTCAGAACAATAAACATTTATTACCTCACAGTTTCTGTGGGTCAGGAATCCAGGGATGGCGTGTCCTGGTGCCTCTGCCTCAACATCTGCAACAAAGTACCAGCTGCAGTCTCATCTGACGGCTCAACTGAAGGAGCGTCTGCTCCCAGATTGACTCACGTGGTCTTTGGCAGGATTGCATTTCTGGTGGGTTGTTGGACTGAGAGCCCCAGTTCCTCAGTGGCTGTTGGCTAGAGGCCCCCCTCAATTCATAGCCACACAGACCTCTGGCTTCCATCAGAGCAAGGGAGAAAGGGCATGCAAGATGGAATGCAGTTCACAGTCTTCTTGTGACCTAATAATCTCAGAGTGATATCCCACCACTTTTACTGGATTCTCTTCATTAGAAGTGAGTCAGTAAGTGCAGCTCCCACTCAGGGGGGTGGGGGGCTTACACCAGGGCGTGAGTCCTGGTAAGTGGAGATTGCTGAGCCCATCTTACAGGCTGCCGACCACCAACCGTTACTACTTATTAGGACATTTTCTTCCTTGTAAACTTTTCTGACTTCTTGGAGCAGTTGATGTTCAGAAATGTTTATGAAGGTATTTCCTCATCTGATTTTTTTAGCTTCAGCTCTATAAAGAATACAGTTTTAGACTCTACTACTTAACATAAAATACCTCATTGATAGGTTTATAGCTAGGTTCATAGCAAAAGCTGTCAGCCACTACACTTCTGAACCAAGAGCTCAGGAAACTAGAGCTTTTTTATGTTGAGAAGGTTCAGTACTTTTCCTTTCATTACTAATTTCAGCAGGTGCAATGTGAAGTTCCCACGTGTAATCATAATTAACACCATAGGAAGAGGTGTTTGAGGTTGGCCTGAATTCAGAATTAAAAGACAAAAATGTTATTTGATTCAGAAAGCTAATTTTGGATTTTTTTCATGCAACGTAACAATAGCTTGTTTTACTTTATTACCTTTTTAATTTTTGTTAACTTTTCTGCTTTACTTTACAGATAATAAAATAGTTTCGATTCATTAATGTGAAGTGCTTTATGTGTAACATTTATCATTTCATCTTTTTATAAGAACTCTGTGAAATAGGTACTATTATTCCCATTCTGTGGACATGGAAACTGAGACCAGAGGAGGCCAAGTAACCTGTCCCAGATCACATAGCCAGTAAGTGCTGGCCCTATGATTCAAACCTGGTTTTAGCCAACTACAAAACCTGTGCTGGAATCATCTTGTATGCAGTAATGCACATGAATTTTTCATATCTTTCACAGCTTATTTAAACCCTAGGATATCTCTATGAAGAAAGTGCTTTTATCCACAGGAAACTGAGGTTCATAGGAGTTATAACTCTGTTATTCTCTAAGCCATTTATTTATATTTAACAGATCTATTTGAGTGCGTTTTGTTGATGATATTCTCGAATTCAAGCGGAAGGTGGTGCCTGGGCGCCGGAGTCAGGCAGACCCGGATTTGCATCCTAGCTCCATCACTTCACTCATTCATTCATTCATTCAACAAGTATTTCTGAGGGCCTCCTGTGTTCTGAGCACCGTGCTGGTTGCAAGGCCAGCTGTGGGACCCCAGGTGAGTCAGTCAACCTCCCCAGGCTTGGTCTCCCCCATTGCAGAAGGAGGACAATAAGCCCTACCCCACAGTCACGGTGAGGTCAGTGTGAGGGGGCTGCAGCGCCCTTGGTGAATGACAGACACGTCTCTCCCTTTGTGAAGCTCACAGGCCAGCAGGGAGGACACACACTTTTTAAATTGTGTGTGTTTTGTAAATATAACCAAAGAGCTTAACAGATCCATAACAAACCACACGTCCTTGGGCAAGATATTCACCCAGACCTCAGTTGCTTCATCTATGAAGTGACCGGGTTCAGCCCGGATCATCTCAGCGAGGTCACTTCCAGCTCTTCTGTCAGTGGAGCGCTTGCTCCCCTACAGACCTTTTCCAGTAGGAATTGACTCAAGGAGAGAATCTTTCCTAGCGTGACTCTAGTTCTCTTCCATCCAGCTTCCCAGCTCCTACCTGCAGGGGAGACAGAACTTTACCTCTGTCCATTCTAGGTTTTCAGCTGTGGCTCTTTAACGAAAAGGTGGGTCACAAGAGAAAAACAGAAGTCATTAATGCGTGCAGTACAGGTCAGGTGGGGGAACCCTCATCATGACGTGGAGGCTTAGAACTTGGCTTATGTAGCCTCTTCGGCAAAGAATAAATTGATAGAGAAATGGCAGGAGGGAGGAGAGCAGTTTCAGGCTTCCACATGGTAGCACACCGTGGGGAAGTAAATACGTGGGAGGAAACTGATGGGTGCGTTTGCAGATTCCTCTGTAAGAGTCTGGAGTCATCTCCATTAAAAGGGGCATTTATATCCCACCTATAAGCAGAAAAGAGGGACAAGATAGAGCTTTCTTGCATGTGTGCTTCAGAATTGCATTCAGCTTCAAATACCTTTTATGTCAGGCATATTTGGGGGGTGACATTCTGGTTTCCGCCATCCCCACTCTCATGCCTTTTCCTGCACTGGTCCGTGGGAGGCCTGTCTGCTGGTTTGTGGGAGAAAGGAGGTAAATTTCAGTCACTTACACTTGTGTCTGCAATTGGTCTTGGAAATTTCACCCATCGGAGAGGAACCTGTGTCAGAGACCATCCAACTGAGGCCAGCGCCGATTCTGTCCAGTTGCCATTTGAGGGTTTGCCAAATATATGACCCTACAAAGCCAGAACAATTGAGTGAAACTTTTTTTTCCTTAAGTTTTTCCATTATTGGGAACTTTTCCCAATCGCCTGACAGCTATTTCTTATTGATACGGTGACAGTACGTCCCAGTTTGTCCATCTGGTTCATGCCTGTTGTCCCGGGAAGGTTACTAGTAGTCCCCTCCTTCACTCTTAGGTTTGGGTCATCAATTATATATGTAGTTAGTAATTAAACAATTCAGGGACTTCCCTGGTGGCGCAGAGGTTAAGAATCCACCTTCCAGTGCAGGGGACATGGGTTCGAGCCCTGGTCGGGGAAGATCCCCACATGCCGTCGGGCAACTAAGCCCGTACGTACACCACAACTACTGAGCCTGCGCTCTAGAGCCCGGGAGGCACAACTACTGAGCCCGCGCGCCACAACTACTGAAGCCCGTGCACCTAGAGCCCGTGCTCTGCAGCAAGAGAAGCCACCGCAATGAGAAGCCCACGCACTGCAACGAAGAGTAGCCGCCGCTCGCCACAACTAGAGAAAGGCCGCGCGCAGCAACGAAGACCCAACACAGCCAAAAATTAATAAATT
This sequence comes from Tursiops truncatus, assembly GCF_011762595.2. Taxonomy (NCBI): domain Eukaryota; kingdom Metazoa; phylum Chordata; class Mammalia; order Artiodactyla; family Delphinidae; genus Tursiops; species Tursiops truncatus. The sequence goes on along the minus strand of NC_047037.1, from coordinate 133,642,560 downwards.
TAAGAAAAACAATGCATGAGAAGCACCCTGTTTACTTAGCACATACTGTTTGTCAAATATTTTATGTACATCATTTCATTTCATCCTTCTTACAGCTTTCTAAGATAAATGCTATATTTGCCCATTTTATAGATGTGGAAGGCTTCTGCTCCCTTTGCAAAACTCGTCAGCACGTAGAATCCCATGGCAGCTGGGCGTCAGACTCTGGGCGCAGCTACAGAACCGTGGCAGAGAGGACCTCAGGCTCAAGCCTTCAACTTCTCCAAGGAGGAATCTCAGAGCAGTGGCCACATTTCCTCAGGGGAGCTCACTAGATATTGGCAGAACTAGAATTTTCTCCCGACCCGCTGGTTACATTGCTCATCTAATTTCCTGTGAAATGATGTCCTCGCCTGCCACACCTCCCACCCCGTGCAAAGAATCCGGAGCATGAGGCAATGAGGAGGACAGCTAGAGCCCCGGCAGCTGAAACAGGCAGAACTGTCTCCTGTGCCACCGTTAGGGGGCTGCTGGAGAGCAGGGTACCTATGGTCCTTCCTGGTGGAAGGGCAGAGGAGGCTGTGCGAGAGCTAGTCCAGGGCTGTTCAAATACCAGCGCCTGCCACCAGGGGGAGGTCACCTCACATAAGTTCTGCGATGGAGTCTGGTGGTTGCCTTCGACTTTATTTCAGGCATCACAGACAGAGCGTGCGTTTTCGGAGGGAGAAGTCACTCTTTGTGCTGCAGAAGAAGCTATTATAATGATAAGTGTGTAGCTGGAACTTTAAACAGGAGACACACCCCCCTCTCTTCCATTCTCCCAGCAGAAAGCCAAGGGAGGGGACTCTCCCTGCTGCTGGGCAATGGGACCCCCTTTGGTTAGAACAGGAAACAGGGACGCTGTGCTCGCCTCAGAGAGTGACCCTCTTTCACTGTGCCTAGTACACATTTGTGACATTCTCTGCCCCGTGCTCTGATTTTTTGTGACTTACTCGGACTATGACTCAAATGATCAGCATAAAGAAATGTAAAGAGGGAATTCCCTGGCAGGCCAGTGGTTAGGAGTCAGTGCTTCCACCGCCAGGGGGCCCGGGTTCAATCCCTGGTCAGGGAACTAAGATCCCACAAGCCAAGAGGTGTGGGAAAGAAAGAGAGAAAGGAAGAAAAAGAGAGAGCTCACTCAGATGAAACAAACACTTCACTTCAGAGATAAGGGGAATTTTCTGAGCTGTCTTCAGCTATTAGGTTGCTATGGTGATTACTTTTAAAAGGCAAAGCTTGTGCTGCTGCAGAGGTTGTCAGCCCCGCGTGGTGGACCCTGTCCTCGGATGAATTACCTGCCGCCCAAGCCATGTAGTGACAGTATTCTTCTGGGCTGGAGTCAGGATTTGAGGGAATTCGGGTAGATCTCAGCTCTGCTCTCATAACCACTTTTGCGCCTAAGCTGCAGATCTTGGATGGTGATGGAGAACCCTCAGGTCTGGGTCAGCAGTCTATAAACTACTAAAAACAGACCACTCATCAGCAAAACTCACTGGGTTACAAACAGTTCATGAACTGGCCTGGAGACCCTTGCAAACGTTTGGCAACATCAGGGTTGGTTTGTATCTGTATCTCTCTTTCCGGAACAGCCCAGTCCAAGATATATCTTTCAAACTCAACCACCTGTTTGACCCTGACACAGCATTTCCAGAGTGGATTTCATTTTTAAAATCAGTTCTGAATTTGTGTATTTCTTCGAAGTGATTCATAAGTGCCCATAATGTGCTGTGTTATTCAGTTATCTCCTTGACATATATTTGGGAAATACCATTAATGGATCTTCAGAGACTTTGTAACCTCCACATTCGGAGTATTTCAGTTATTTACAACATGTTCGGGATAATGACCTGGTCCTCAGCACCACGAGCCTGCCTGAGACGGTGGCACAGGTTAGGTGGATGGGGATAGAGAGGTTGTATGCTGAGGGGATGACTTCCTGCATTTGTTGGGAGGTAGTTGTGCAGAGGGCAGAATGGAGATTCGTGCTTCAATTCGTGGCCTGGAATGAAGCAGTAGCAGCTGGGCCATGGCTGAGATTCTGAGCACATTCTTTATATCATAAAACAAGGGCTGGGCGGTCCTTCACCTTACTAGGATGCCTGTGACATTAAATACAGCAGGACAGTGTTTGTGATAGAAGCTGAAGGCAGGAGATGCCCTGAAATGATTTATTTAGTCTTTATCAAGGACTTTGTTTTAATGTCATTGACTATATGACTAGAGATTTTATAGTGAGTAGCCATTTAATTTTTGTTCATTTCATTTCCTTTCTTTTCCTCCTTTGTTTTCTCCGCACAGGGACTACATTGGCGAGATCACCTACTTGTAGGTTTTCTTCTTGCTTGCTACTTATCTCATTTTTATGGCTTAGCTGAGAGTGAAAATGTATAAGACAATATACACATATTACCTGTGAGTGCCCACCTTCTTTGTGGACAAATACCTACCTTTCTTTGGAGTTGTGCATGTTAAAAAGGCAGTAAGATGCAGTAGTTAGGAGGGTGGACCCCTGAACCAAGTCAGTCTGAATTCAAATCCCAGCTCTGCCAGCAACTAGCTGTGTGACCTTGGGCAAGTAACTTAACTTCTCTGTGTTTCAGTCTCTTTGTAAAATGGGATAATAAAAGTACCTACCTCGTGGGGTTGTGAAGATGAAAAGACAACATATAAATAAAGGGCTAAGGATAATACCAGGCTTGTAGTAAGTATTTTGTAACTGTTAGCAATTTTATTTAAATGATTATTAAAATGCAGGGCCTACAGTATCTGTATTGCTTACTGCTATAATCCTGTGCCTAGGACAGTGCCTGCCACATAGTAGGCACTTCAATATTTGTGCAGCAGTGGAAGTAAAACACTAACATAAAAATAAAAGTCTTGCTCTTTTAAGTTCATTAAATATTAAGCCTTATTTTCCCAGGAGTAGCTTTAGGCACTTCCAGAAGTTGCATAAACTATCTCAGGCTAGAAGGCTCTGCAGCTTTAAAACCATGGCAGCGATTGTGTGTGTGTGTATGTGTGTGCACGAAATTAACAGGCTGAGATGTTGCTGAGCATTTAGAGCTGTATTATACCAGAAGACTAGCATGGCTCGTTATCACCTGTAATGCTTAGAAAATCATGTCTTAACATGAATGAGCGTTGCTACAAAGTTGAAAACAAATTAAAAACCTAAACCCTTTAAAAAATAAATCTCGGGCTTCCCTGTGGCACAGTGGTTAAGAACCGCCTGCCAATGCAGGGGACACGGGTTTGAGCCCTGGTCCGGGAAGATCCCACATGCCGCGGAGCAACTAAGCCCCTGCGCCACAACTACTGAGCCTGCGCTCTAGAGCCCGCGAGCCACAACTACTGAGCCCGTGTGCCTAGAGCCCGTGCTCCGCAACAAGAGAAGCCACCGCAATGAGAAGCCCGCGTGCCGCAACGGAGAGTAGCCCCCGCTCGCCACAACTAGAGAAAGCCCGTGCGCAGCAATGAAGACCCAACGCAGCCAAGAATAACTAAATAAAATAAATAAATTAAAAATATAAAACTCAATAAGATAATGGTTTTTACATAAAGTTGCTCTGGAGCATAAAATCATTATTTATGGTGGTAAGAAATCCTAGGCTTCCCAAGCACAATTTTTTTAAAAAAATCTATAATTGAGAAATAAATGTCATGTTTGCTGGTGAGGTTTCCCCCTCCCTGCCTCCCTATTCTCTCTCTCTCTTTGCTTTCCCTCTTTCCATTCTCTCTTGTTGTTCTTAGAATGACTTTTAGGGAGTACACAGATCTTTTCAGAAATTCATTGTCATCTGCTAAATCCCATCTACCAGCCAGCCTTCTAGCACCCTTGATAGAAGGAGGCTGGTCATTCTTTGCCAAATCTCATCCTAAGAGGGCAAAATCAACCTGTGATCTTCTTATCTCTGAATGCTGCCCTGTTTTCCACTACGTTGTACCAGGAGAGGTGACCTTCCTGAATGAAACGCATGCTGTCTGCTTCGTACTCAGCGGCCTGCTGTGCTTTTAATTAAATGAACCAATCTTTAAAAACTCGAGTCTTATCCCCAAAGCAGCATGGCACTCACAGTCTGTCCCCGGGTCAGACATTCCAGATGGTTACATCATAGGGTGGCACCAGTGGGGACTGAAGATTGGATCAAGGGGCTTTAGCATGGTGTGATCTGGGCTCATCGTTCTTGGAGCCATTTCTCTGTGCTTTTGGTCCAGGATAACTCAGCCCTTATCCAGCCTTCTAGCCAGAGAGTACAGCCATGACATGCTGACTTTGGCAAGACGTTACCCACCACTCTATTACGTCTACACTGTGCTGGGGTAAGGGTATATTATGTCACTGGGGAAAACTTTCTGAAGATCACAACTCATAATGAGTATTATTTGCTGAGTACCAACTATAGGTGATCACATTTGTCTAGATTGCTGTGTGCTTTGAAGAGTAATTCATTGTAAAATTTATATTTGATTGTTAAAGTGTTAACTAAAAATTCCTCATCCTTTTCTCTCAACCTGTTTCTTAGAAATAACCTCTAAGTTTTATGTGTACTCTTTCACGCATATTCTATATATGCCATGTGTATATATTTATAAATATCATATTACATGTACTCTTTTGCTACTTGCCTTCTTAAAATATTGTGGACATCTTCCAACAGACTCAATGGAGTCTGTTCTTTTGATGACTGCCTGGCATTTCATTATAAGAATGTAACATAATTTAACCAGCAATTCCTACTGATAAACATTTAGTTTGTTTCTAGGTTGTGGTTTTTTTTTTTCCTATTTTAAACAATGTCGCAAGCAGCATCCTTATACACGCCTCCCCAGGTATCCATGGGGGACCAGTTCCATGACCTGTGGATACCAAAATCTGCAGATGCTCAAGTCCCTTATAGTAAATGACATAATATTTGCATATAACCTATGCAGTGTAAATGCTCTGTAAATAGCTGTAGATGCTATGTAAATAGTTGCTGGAGAACAGCAAATTCAAGTTTTACTTTTCAGAACTTTCTGGAATCTTTTTCTTCCAAATGTTTTTGATCCATTGTTAGTTGAATCTGCAGGTGTGGAACCCGAGGATCCAGAGGGCCCACTCTGCATATATCTTTGTTTACTTGTGTAAAAATGCTTGCAAGATACATTCCTAGAAGTGAAATATCTGAGTCAAGGGTATGGCGGTTTTGCATTTTGATAGATCCTGTGAATTTGCTATCCTGAATGTTTATGCCAATTTATATTACCACCTGCACGGCGTAACAGTTCCCCTTTTCCCACATTCTTGTCAATACAAGGGATTATAAATCATTTGGGATCATTGCCACAATCTTTGATAAGTGAAAAATAGTATCTCTTTGTTTTCATTTGCTTAAGGTTGACCATCTTTGATTCATATTGGTCATTGTTGTTTTCCTGTAAATTGATCGTTTATATCTTTTGCTATTTTTGTGGTAAGTTTTCATCTGTATTTGTGAATTTTTCAGTTTTGTTGTATATTAAGGAAATTGTTACTTAATCACGTATATTACCAATATTTCCCCCAGTTTGCCATTTGACTGTGGTGTTTTTACCCCATAGACATTTTTGTCCTTTTTGTTTGTAGTTCTGATGTAGAAATTTTGCCTTCCTGTGTTCTGGGCTCTTATACCTAGAGAGTCCTTTCCTGGGCCAAGATGTGTAGGCGTATGTTTTCTTCCAGTACTTTTACGTTTTTATTTGTGATGTTTGCCTTTAATTCCCTGGATATTTTGGTGTAAGGAGTAAATTCAGTTTCTGATTTGCTTTTTTGCATGTTACTTGCAGGTTCCAAATCCTACAGATCTGACATACCAGCTAAATGGTCAAGAGTTCTTGAATCAGGGCTCTTCTGTTCATCTTTTTGTCCATTTCTGAGCCAGTTTCATATTATTTACAATGGAGCTGATTCTCCCCCATTCTCTCTTTCAGAATTTATTTTCCAGGCCCGTTTCCTTTCCTTATCTCCTTCGCAAACCTTAAGAATCATTCTGTCATTTCTAAGTATCCTCTACCCCCCACATAGAAGGAAAACAAGAGGCAACAACCAAACCTGTTGGTATTTTGAGTGAGATTGCTCCGGCTTTACAGTTACTTCAGGGGAACTGACATCTTTAAATATTATGTTCTTATAATGTTGTTCTACTCATTTAAGCGATCTTTTATGCCACCTGTACAGGATTGACGCTTTCCGTATACATATATATATATTCTTCACATAGATCGCCTATATATTTTAGTTTGTTTTAGATATTTCAGTATAAATATTTTTATGTAAGCTTAAGAAATGTATTAAAATATGAGCTCTCTTTTCCATTATACTTACTTTTACTTTTATATAAAGGAAATTGTTTCCTGCATATTAACTTTGTAACCGTCTGCCATACTAAAGCCTCTTACTGTTGCTAATAATGTTACAGTTCATCCTTCTGCATTTTGCAGGTATTGAATCATATCGTCTGCAAATAGTGACGATTTTGCCGTCTTCTTTACAATACCTGTTTTATTCTCTAATCCACGTGGCACTTTGACAGTAGATCATGGCGTTGGCATATGGCATCCTTGTCTTATACCCAGCTTTTAAGGGAAACGTGCTAGTGTCCTACCATTAACCTTAACCTTGGCGTGGCAGTGTGGCATTTTAACTCACCTTCCTTCCGGTATCTTTGACAAATACTTTCCTGTCCTAGACCTGATTACACACAACAGACACATCAGCTCTCTCATTGCTCTTTTGTAGGCTCTTACCTAGCACTCAATCCTCCTTTTAAAGAAGCGGCTTCAGCCTTTCGGCCAGAGCCGTCATCTTCCAGTAATTCATCAAAATGACCAACACAAAGGGAAAGAGGAGAGGCACCTGCTCTAGGTTCTCTAGGCCTCCTAGAAAGCATGGAGCTGTTCCTTGGGCCACATACATGTGAATCTGCAAGAAAGGTGATATTGTAGACATCAAGGGAATGGGCACCGTTCAAAGTGGCATGTGCCCCCAGTGTTCCCATGGCAAGACTGGAAGAGTCTACAGTGTGACCTGGCATGCTGTTGGCATTGTCGTAAACAAACAAGGGCATGATCCTTGCCAAGGCAATTAATGTCCACATTGAGCATATTAAGCACTCTAAGAGCCAAGATAGCTTCCTGAAACTCGCGAAGGAAGATGATCAGAAAAAGAAGGAAGCCAAAGAGAAAGGGACTTGGGTTCAACTGAAGCGCCAGCCTGTTCCACCCAGAGAAACGTGCTTCGTATAACAGAAACCAATGGAAAGGAGCCTGAGCTTCTGGAACGCATTCCCTGTGAATTCATGGCATGATAGGTGTAAAAAACATAAAAGACCTCTGGACTATAAAAAAACAAAGAAAAAGAAGTGACTTCAAGAACACGAAAACAATTTTTTCATTGAAATATAGTTGATGTACAGTATTATACGTTACAGGTGTACAACGTAGTGATTCACAATTTTTTTTTTTTTTTTGGCGGTACACGGGCCTCTCACTGTCGTGGCCTCTCCCGTTGCGGAGCACAGGCTCCGGACGCGCAGGCTCAGCGGCCATGGCTCACGGGCCCAGTCGCTCCGCGACATGTGGGATCTTCCTGGACCGGGGCACGAACCCGTGTCCCCTGCATCGGCAGGCGGACTCTCAACCACTGCGCCACCAGGGAAGCCCATGATTCACAATTTTTAAAGGTTATACTCCAGTTAGTTATTATAAAATATTGGCTGTATTCCCCGTGTTGTATAATATATCCTTGTAGCTTATTTATTGTACACATAATAGTTTGTACCTCTTAATCCCCTACACTTTCTTGCTCCTGCCCCTTTTCCCTCTCCCCACTGGTAAGCATTAGTTTGTTCTCTATATCTGCGATGTTTCCTTTTTGTTATATTCACTCATTTGTTGTAACTTTTAGGTTCCACATATAAGTGATATCATACAGTATTTCTCCGTCTGACTTATTTCACTTAAGATTATGCCCTCCAGGTCCATCCATGTTGTTGCAAATGGCAAAATTTCATTCTTTTTTATGGCTGAGTAGTATTCCATTGTGAAGCGGAATTTTACATTTTATTTCATTTTAATTAATTTAACTCATGACCAGCTATTGAGCACTTAAAATGCGGCTAGTGCTACTGAGGAACTGAGTTTTTAATTTTGTGTAAGTTTAATTTAATTGAAACAGCCACATGTGACTCTTAGCTCCAGAATCAGGCAGCACCAGTTCCTCAATCATATCAATAAAGGATAGGACGTGAGCATAGAAAGGACCTACACAGTGGCTGCTCTCTGTGCCCAGAGAGGTTGAGATTGGCCCCAGATCACACAGCAAGCCCATGATTAAACTGAAGTAAGAAGCCAGGCTCCTTGTTCTTGTCTCGGGCTCTTCCCACGTTCCTTCTTTAAATGACAACCAAAGTCCAGGTGTGTACGGACCTATACACCTTCAGTAAACGTGTCTCACCCCACTGACTTCTCCACCGTGTCTGGGTTGACCCCCGGGCTGGTTCAGATGTAGAGTTTTCAGCTGCGTCTTCTCGCACTGCAGGGCAAAGGCTCGCTCGCGGGAAGGACAGGTGCAGCGGGCCTGGGAGGCCAAGCCGCACGGCTGTTGGTCCAGGTTCTGCGTCTGGCCTCTCTGCTGGTGGAATTAAAGCATCATTAGGCACCGTATTCCAGCATCCTCAGGAAGATTAGTTCTGTGCCCTTTCAGTTCACATGTATTTTCTAGTCTTTTTCTTCAAAGATTGCAGGCATCCACGCTTCCAGCAAGACAGCGGGGTGTTGCTTCTCGCCCCTGTGACTAATCTAAACCTTAAGAGAATTCATGTCCAGCGAGTTAGGGAGTCAGAGAGGAGGAAGAAGGAAGGAAAGCCTTTGAGAAGGCCCTCGGACGGGGGCCGCAGAGGAGAAGGAGGGCCTCTCAGTAACGAAGCACCCGCAGCCTTGCTCTCGAGGCATTTAGACTCTTCCTGCCTCCGCCAGCCTTTTCTTTTCCTCGGGGGTCCCTGGTCAGTCACTCAGGCTCACTGCTGGTGTCCTCCTTAGCTGTCCTTCCCAGCCACTAGTTGGCTGGAGGGGAAGCAGGAGTGACCCACCCTGGAAGGAGCTCTTCACGTTTTCCGGCCAATAGAAAGACCCTACCTTCGCGTCTGAAGGTCATTGGTCAGCACTAAGCGGTGAAGAGTGCTGGACCGCCTGGGGTCCAGCCCAGCTCTGCTGCCCCTTCCACGTGGCTGGGCGACTCACCACCCACTCTGTGCCTCAGCTTGCCTGCCTGGAAGTTGGGGGGGCATAGTCACGCCCCCACCCCCCCACCCCCGCCCAGGGCTCCGGTGAAGAGTACGTGAGTCCATAGGTGGAGAGTGTTCAGAGGGCACAGCTCCACAGAGGGTCATTCTTCACACGGGAGAGGTGATGGCTCTCCCTGCCCCGAGGGCAGGTGACCTCCAGGCTCAGTGTCCCTCTGCCCCTCCGTCGGAGCTCTCGATGCAGGTGGGTTTGGGGAGCCCTGCCTGGGTGCGTGCAGATGGCTATACCCATGGCCCCAGAGAGTCCCTTTTCCTGGCTGCATCACACGAATGTCCCGGCTCGGCAGAGTGGCAGCTGGTGTATCTGACAGCAGGGTCCCAGTCCCCTTGGGGCAGCTGGTCCAGCCCCAGTGACCCCGTTGGAACTGTCGGGATGCTGGCTCGAGGCTCATCAGGTAGCATGTTGGTGTTGGCAGCCATGCCAGTGAAGCGGCCAGCGCAGGCGCACGCGCGTCTGAACCTTTTGCCAGTGAAGACGTCAGCTCCGCAGGTGGACAGGACCGACCCCCTGGGAGCCTGATCACAGCCCCCGTGTTTCTCTTTCTCAGCCCGGGCTTCCACGGTGGCTCCAATGACAGCACCCGCCTGCAGAGCCTGGCCCCCGGATGCTGGAATTTGTGATGAATCCGTGCGTTGTGTAATTTGCTAAAATGTCAAACTCGGCTTGATCAGAACACAACATTTCTGGGATTCTATTCCTTCTTGCGGACGTTGCTCCATTTTCTTTTTTCATGCTCTGGGAAAAGTCTTGGAGAACTTTCTTTAAAACTGGGTAATTTTTCCTGCCTCTCTGGTGATCCTCTTTCCCTGTCTCCCAGCACACCCAGAGAAGGGAAATGGCTGTGGTGACTTTCCCCACTATCTCCTCAGCACCTACGATGTGCCGGTCCCCATGGCGGGGGGCTCATGTGCATGAGTGAAGTAAACGCGTGTATGGTGTTTGTTCTGTGCCAGGCGCTGTCGTATGTGCTTAGGAACGTGGACGGATTCAGTCCTCACACGAACCCTGGGAAGAAGATGCTGCTATTGTCCCCATTGGATGGCTGGAGTAACTGAGGCAAAGGGACCTGCTCATTGTTGCACAGCTGAGTTGTGGCAGCAGGATTTGAACCCAGCCTGTCTTATCCCAGAGTCCGTGTTCTTAACCGCTAACTGCCGCCACCCCACTGCCTCTCCACTCTGGTCCCTCACTTTGTTTGAAGCCAGCATCCCGGGGAGGTACACACTTGTTGCATGAAGACGCAGAGGCTTGGAGAGTTCGTGGCCTGTGGCCTGCCTGGGGTTCAGACGCCACACCCGAGGCCCTGACTCCTCCCCAGGTGCCTGGCAGCCTCTCCGGCGTTACCATCCCAGCCCCTGGACTTGGCCTCACCGCCTCCTCCCATTGCCTGTCAAGTACAACCAACTGACTTCAGGGGGCTCCAGGCTCCCCTAAAGGGGGCACATCTCTGCTCCTTCTCTATGGAACATTCTCGTATTTGTTTTTTCTGCTGTTCTGCCTTCCCACATGCGTGTTGACTGGTTCGGTTTCCTCTAGCTTATTTCCTCTGGACGGCTCATATCCTTTGCCTCTTCAGCTGCTGGACTGTTTATTTTAGGCAGCTCCACTGTCCTGCTGAAGGGTCAGGACAGTAATTCCTCTGAGTTCATCAATCGATATATAACATCTTTGTCCCTTTCCTGTCCTGCGACGACTCTGAAAATAATCACGTGCCCCTAATGCTGAATAAGGGAATGAGAACGTAGACCTTGTTCATCCCCCAGCTCTCCATCCAGCCTCACAATAAAAACCAAGTGTAGGGGCTTCCCTGGTGGCTCGGTGGTTAAGAATCCACCTGCCAATGCAGGGGACATGGGTTTGAGCCCTGGTCCGGGAAGATCCCACATGCCGCGGAGCAACTAAGTCCCTGCGCCACAACTACTGAGCCTGTGCCCTAGAGCCCGTGAGCCACAACTACTGAGCCCGTGTGCCCAGAGCCCGTGCTCCGCAACAAGAGAAGCCACTGCAATGAGAAGCCCACACACCGCAAGGAAGAGTAGCCCGGCTCGCCGCAACTAGAGAAAGCCCGCACGCAGCAACAAAGACCCAATGCAGGCAAAAATAAATTAGTTAATTAATTAAAGATAAAATAAACCAAGTGTAAACTGGCAGTCTTTTCCCCGCATGTATTATAGACGCATACGTCTGTCTGGGGCAGTGGTCGTCCAGGGCACAAGCCAGTCCTCTGATCTGTACACCCATTCCTTGAGGGCGGGGCTGTGCCTAGTTCACCCTGCACCCCAACCTGGGGCCTGAAGTTCAGGAAACTTCCACAAGTGTCTGTCAAAAGGAATGGCTGTGGGCAGCTCAGATGTATTCAATGGGAAGACTCAGGAAAACAAGCTGGCCCAGAACGTCCCATGCCCACAGCAGTTTTCTTCTTAGTTTTCCAGACATTTCCCCATATGTGTATTTCCTGAACCTATTTCCTGTTCTGAAAACCATGCATACCTTTTCTCCATGTACCAGTTGGCTCCACAGCCAGAGGGCCCCTTAGCACATCATAGAACTCACTGAGGCCCAGTTCCCCAATCTCTGGGAGGCTCTGTGTCCGTGACTATAAAACCCACACAGTTATTCCAATTCAGGCCGCCTCTCGCTCCCCTCCCCTGCCTAAGAGAGAAACCGAGTGGGTTCATGCATGAGAATGCTTCACATCCTTAGTAAATCCAAGAGACGAGACAGCAGAAATACTAGCTAACTTAGCATCCCTTCGTAACTTCCCTAAAAGGAAGCTTGTGATTCGGGGTGGGGTGAGCTTGGGACCTCAGCCCATGTCACAAGCCAAATCAAATTCCTTACAGTTTAATTGTTTTACAATTTGTGATGATACATCTGGGGATCGGCCCAGCAAGGCTGAGCTTTGCACGTGGTAAAAATACGCTGTGCCTTGTCCAGGAGTGATAGGCTCTCTGTAAGCACCTGGCTGTTGGGTGGGAGGGCTAATTAGTATTATACCGAAACACATGAAATTGCGAAGATCTGAGTATTTTTGACCTACAAATACTGGTACTTCACTCTCATGCCTCCCTCTGTGATCAGGTTTCTCGTGTAAGACCATCTCACGGTGAACTTCTCCACAACTAGAGCAGGATTGAGGTCATCATATGAAGTCCCAGTCTATATACGCTCAGGTTAAGTTTTATTGTAATCTAGGTGAGGGAAGATTTAGCTCATCTTGGGGAGAAGGCCAACCAACATGTGTTTGGGATCCTGTCCAGCGCTAGCGCGTGACTGGGCTCGTGGGCCCTCGGTGTATTGAAGCCCGTGACTGCTTAGAGCTCAGGGCCCGATCCTGTCTTCACGCCTCCAGATGCGCTTAAAATGATCAGCACCGTGTCCCCTTCCCAGGTCCTCCTGGCTCTCCAAATTAAGTCAGACCATTGAGGTTTTCCTGTGATTGTGGTGTGACGTCTCCTATAAATCACTAAGTGAGTAGAAGTCATAGGAAAATTTGGTCAGGGACAAGACGGCCTGAGCCAAGCAATGTTTCTTCTTGGAATCAGAAATCACAAGCAACAGACGACTGGGTCCTGTGTGCTTTCGTAGGCCACACAAATCAACGTGGTCCTTGATACATGGTTGTGCTCCTGTAGGCTGTGGGTCCCAGTGTAGGACAATGACAGGCCCCTCGACGGCCCCAGAAAGGTGGCTTGGATAGAAAAGGAGGTCTGGGGTTTGCTGGGTGTGTGTGGGAACAAACTGTCCCACTGAGTTGACTTGCCAGCTAATCCTGGTGCTGGGAAAATGGGACTCCCCCTCTCCCACCCCCAACTTTAATCACCTGACGGATGTTGTATTCAGGGCCGCAGCCTAAATACCGATCCTTGGGTTTTATCAAATCTGTTTTTAGCCAATCAGTCAGGGACAGTGCCAGCTGGGTGTGGCCATGCGCTTCGGTGCAGTCACCCTGAAATAAGGAAGGCGGGGCTATTTGCGGAGTAGGCCCCAGCCCAGCAGGGGGCGTCCTGGCTCTTCTTGACCCCAAGTGCGCTGCGAGGCTGGGCGTTTCCCGCTTCCCCCCGCCCCAAGCAGACCTTCTCTCCAGAATGAAACTTCAGATATTTGGGTGAATCGGGTTTGTTTTCTCAGGTTTTTTGGCTCCCCGTCGTTTTTTTTCATCTATGTAGAGAGGAAGATTTGGTACAGACGGTGGGCCCTGAAAGCCTAGCAGAGTGCAAGGGGGTGGGAGAGCACCACTTTTCACCACTTTTGATGGCATCTTTACGGCTCAAATCCTGGGCTTGCTGCAGCTGCTGTGTAACCAGCTGTGTTGTACTGGAGGTGGGGAGAGGGGATGGGTCGGGTTAGATGAAGGCTCTTCCGGCCACCTCCTGGAAACTGATGGCCCTTCGGGTCTTAGCCTGACAATCATAAGACCCAGCTTGTGGGGATCGCGAACATTTAGGTAGATCAATTAACCGAATTGGGATGCAGTGGCATTTAAATGACTTAAACTCTGTTTAGCCTCAAAGTAGTTGTGTTTGAAGCTCAGCTTTAACTTCCGTCGCTTTATTCATACCCTCCAGGGTTTCCCTTGTCCCCGGAGTCCAGCAGCATCCCTGCAGTGGCCGGTCCCTCTCCACTGCCTCCATGTGTCCCCAGGCCTTTGTGCTTGCTCTTCCCTCCTCCTGGAGTAGTTTTCTTCCAGAAAGCCATAGCTGGCTTCCTCACCCCTCTGGATCTTGGCTCAAATGTCACCATCTCAGGGAGCAGGTCCCTGGCCATCCTATTTCAACTGTACCCCCTTCCCCTGCACCTTCTGTCCGCCCCCACCCCGGCTTTGTTTTCCTTTGTGCCACTTATCCCCACGTGACATGCCACTTGTCTCACTTATTTTTAATTTATTTTTCTTATTTATTTCTGGCCGCGTTGGGTCTTCGCTGCTCCGCGCGGGCTTCCTCTAGTTGCGGTGAGCGGGGGCTACTCTTCGTTGTGGTGCGCGGACTTCTCGTTGCGATGGCTTCTCTTGTTGTGGACCACGGGCACTAGGCGCGCGGGCTTCAGTAGTTGCAGCACGCGGGCTCAGTAGTTGTGGCTCGCGGGCTCTAAAGCACAGGCTCAGTAGTTGTGGCACACGGGCTTATGCTTCGCGGCATGTGGGATCTTCCTGGGATCTTCAGTGGCTGAGGGGGGGAGGTTCGTTAACCTGAAAAACTGTGTGTCAGGGTAATGTGGAGAAAAGACTCTGTTGAAGAATGCAATTTAGAAAGGGAATTCAGAACGTTTTTCCTTAGGTTTCCGTTCTCATCCCCTTTTAGGTCAGAGTCCTGAGGTTGATATCCTGTGAGGCGTGCTCATCAGACATTCATTTATTCATTCACTTGTTCGTCCAACCAATATTTACTGAACTCTTCTGGCAATGTCCTGAGACCCAGGGGAAAACCGAGCCATGCCTTTGCCATCAGGGAATGTACATTTTCGTGGCAGAGACAGATAATTTTTAAAAATTTTAAATACTGCTGCAAGTAAAGCCAATGGGGAGCTGCGAGGAGCAGTAACAGGAGGGATTTCGTGGGGGCCCGGAAGTTTCTCTGAGGAGGTCTGAGGGGTGCAAAGAGGCAGGTAAGGTCCAGGCAGGGGGATGGCTGGTGCGGAGGCCTCAGCAGAAAGAGTGTGGGGCATTCACCCAAGAAGCCAGTGTGAGCAGGAAGTAGGGAACAAAGGGAAAATGGGTAAGTATTGAAAAGTGTTTGCTGGCCTTCTGTATTAGTCAGCGTTCTCCAGAGAAGCAGAGCTCAGAGGAGAGATCTGTATCTACAGGCAGACCTCAGACACAGTGTGGGTCCAGTTCCAGAGCCCCCTAGAAAGCAAATGATTGCAATAAAGCAAGTCACACGAATTTTTTGGTTTCCCAGAGCACATAAAAGTAATGTTCACACTACACTGTAGTCCATTAAGTGTGCACTAGCACTGTGTCTAAAAAAACAACGTACATACCTTAATTAAAAAATACTTTATTGCTGAAAAATGCTAATCATCATCTGAGCCTTCCGTGAGTCATAGCTGTTACATCAAAGATCACCAATCACAGATACTGTAACAAATGTAATCATAATGAAAATGTTACCACAAACCTTCGATTCGTGAAAAAGACGCAGCATCTTTGAAGTGCAATAAAACGAGGTCTGCCTGTATCTGTATGTATCTATGTGCCTGTGTACGTATAGAAGCGAAGCTAATTTGCATATTTATAGATATCGGTATAGATAGCCTTACTCAGATGTCAGTTCCTCAGAGAGCTTCCTTGAATCTCTAGCTAAAGCGCCGCGCCGTCCCCCTATCCCTTCCCATCTGTCCTCACAGCTGTCTTCAAACAACTATATAAAACTTTAAACCATTGCCCCTTCAGCTTGCGGAACTGGTATCCACTAAATGCACATCAAAGCATGACCCTCAGATAACAGATAATTCTTGTCTTTAGTACCTAATGTCACACATTTACATGAGGCTGGAGGGAGTAGTGCGCAGTGTGCATTTAATTTTTGTCATCTGCATTCAGGATGCTCTTATGAATCCTCTGGTGAAAGTCAGACTTAGGAAACATAGAGGTTTCTTTTCAAAGAGACTATGCCCAGGAGGCAAGCAGTTACTTGCTTCTGCGGTGGTTTGAAGAAGTCTGGCCTGCGAGCATTTTTTAAAATTTGTAAGCACATGATCCAAAGTTAAAAACAACTTAGGATCTTCTCAGTATTTACCTCCTTTGGAGTGATGCCCTCTGCATCCTTTGTAATTTTCCCTCCGGCTGTCCCTAATTATGCCAGCTCACCTAGCAATTTGATGAAAATCTTAGTAGGTGTTAATATCAACAGGATTATATTTCGTAGGGGAATGTAATTTTTCCACTGCAGTCAGCGATGAAAGAAGAGGAGGTTGGTGAAAGAAAACCTTTTGCCAGAAGGATGTATTTGAGGAGTTTTTCACAAGAACACACTATAATTATGAAGTTTTATTTTTATCGAGACCAATTTTTTTTTTCACCATGGTAATGTCTGTTTTCTTAGATTTGGTAGCAACACTAGGAAAGAGAAATACTTTTGATGTTGGAAGGCTTGTTTTTCATCATTATTTTGCTGTGACGTTGTTTGCTGCATTCATCATGAATGAGAGAGACATTTTGGATACTTCGGGCTAACTGAGTTTCTGATTTCCCTCGGGTTCTTCATGTCCTCTGAGAGCCGGGATGGGATATGAATAGAGATTTCTTGAAATAGGTGTGACTTTTCTGCATCTAGAATTCGGGCAAAGGTGAAGCTCAGCAAATCGTTGCCTGATGGCAGGCAGCGGGCCGGGCATTCCAGAGGGCTCTTGTAAGCTGTCTCTGGCCAGCCCTGTCCTTGGGAATCCGTACAGGAGCCGGAGCCACTGTGCCCTTCAGCAGGAAGTTCAAAGAAAAGTTGTTCTTAGGTAGTTGGGAATAAACAGGTAGCTCTTGGTTAGACTTCTTAATCTGTTTAACTTTGCGTGCCTGTGCGTGTGTGTGTGTGTGTGTGTGTGTGTGTGTGTGTGTGTGTGTGTAGTTTTTTTTTTTTTCTTTTTTTTTTTCAAGAAGATGTTGGGAGTAGGAGTTTATCAATTTATTTATTTATTTTTGCTGTGTTGGCTCTTCGTTTCTGTGCGAGGGCTTTCTCTAGTTGTGGCAAGTGGGGGCCACTCTTCATCGCGGTGCGTGGGCCTCTCACCATCACGGCCTCTCTTGTTGCGTAGCACAGGCTCCAGACGCGTGGGCTCAGTAGTTGTGGCTCACGGGCCTAGTTGCTCCGCAGCATGTGGGATCCTCCCAGACCAGGGCTCGAACCCGTGTCCTCTGCATTAGCAGGCAGATTCTCAACCACTGCGCCACCAGGGAAGCCCCACGTAGTTTGGTTTTTTAATGGTCAGCCTTCAGGTCTCTACAGTGGCTGATCTGGTCACGGGATCTCTATAAAGTGTGGTTAAGTTTATCAACCTACAGATATTCAAAACAACATAGAGGCTCTTGGTATTAATTTGCCAGGGCGGCCATATCCAAGTACCACAGACTGGGCAGCTTAAACAACATACATTTATTTTCTCACAGCTCTGGAGACTGTAAGTCCAAGATCAAGGTGTCAGCAGGCGTGGTTTCTCCTGAGGCTTTTCTCCTTGGCCTTGTAGACGGCTGCTTCTTGCTGTGCCTTTGCCCTGTGCATGTGTGTGTCCTAATTTCCTCTTCTTGTAAGGACACCAGTCAGATTGGATTAGGGCCCACCCCAAAGGCCTCATTTTACCATAATCACCTCTTTAAAGGCCCTATCTCCAAATATAGTCATACTCTGAGGTACTGGGGGTTAGGGTTTCAACATGTGAATTTTGGGGGGGGTGTCACAATTCAGCCCATAACACTATTAGTGTAATCTTAGCTCTCCAGCTGAAACAGAGTGTAGAGTGGGGGTTATCAGGACTTGGGGGATGTGGGGGAAGTGGGGAGATGTTGGTCTTATAACTTATGGCAGTACAAGATGTAGAAGTTCTGGGGACCCAGTGTACAGCACAGTGGCTGTAGTTGATACCCCTGTAGTGTATACTTGAAAATATGCTAAGAAAGTAGATCTCACCGTGCACACGAAAAAAGGGGGTAACTATGTGAAGTGATGGATGTGTTAATTAGCTTAATCACAGTAATCATTTCACACCGTATGTGTATATCAGTTCATCACGTTGTACGCCGTAAATATATACAATTTTTATTGTCAATCAGACCTCAATAAAGCTGGAGAAAATAAAAGCATCCGCGGGAATTTATTAGCACTGTTATTCCTAAAACAAGCAATAGGTGTTCTGTCTTTGATCCTCAGCTGCTTCCCCCACGCCTCACATCCAGCCCAGGTGCAAGGTCTTTGGGTGTCTCATCAGAAGATGTTCTGAGTTCACCTACTTTTCAGCTCCACCTCCCTCTCCACCATCTAAGCCAGCATCATGGGTTGCCTGGATTCTTGCAATGGCCTCCTAATCCTGTCCTCCACCCTTGCCCCTGCTGGAACTCTGGCTTTCCACGTAGCAGCCAGTGGTGTTTTTTGTTTTTGTTTTTGTTTTTTGCGGTACGCGGGCCTCTCACCGTCGTGGCCTCTCTCGCCACGGAGCACAGGCTCCGGATGCGCAGGCTCAGCGGCCATGGCTCACGGGCCCAGCCGCTCCGCGGCATGTGGGATCTTCCTGGACCGGGGCACGAAGCCGTATCCCCTGCATCGGCAGGCGGACTCTCAACCACTGCACCACCAGGGAAACCCCCGCCAGTGGTGTTTTTAAAACAGAAATCAAATCCGGTCACGCCCTTGCTCAGAATTCCCCAGCTGCATCCCAGCACATTTAGTGCAAACTCCAGAATGCTTTCCTGGGCCTATAAAGTTGTCCACGAACTGGCCCCTGTCTGCCTCTCCTCCTGGTCTCTGCTTCGGTCATGCACCCACCACACTGGCGCGTTATTTCTCCAACGCGCCAAGTGTGGTCCCTGCCCCAGAGGCCTGGAATCCTGGAATGTTCTTCCCAATCTGCACACATGGCATACTTCCTGTCTTCTAGGTCTCTGTCCAGGTGTAACATCCTCTGAGATCTTCCTTGAGCCCCCGGCTAAACTAGCGCACTGTCCCGCACTCCGCCCCTCCCGTATGTACTCACAGCTGTCTTCAGAGCCCTTGTGGCTCCCCGTCCCTCCACCGCCACATCTGGGTACATAATGGCGTATTTCCTGTCTGTGCTGGACTGTAAACCTCCCGGAGGCTTCCGTCCTGTTGACCCTTAGATCCCACCACCCGGAACAGCGCCTGCTAATCAATGGGTGGGAAATCACAACTGAAATTCTGGGGCTCACGGGAAACTTTGGTCAAAGGCCGAGAAGGCAGAGTGCCTTTGCCCGTGAGCAGACCGCCCCTCTGGTCCAAAGTGGTCACAGGGAGAAAGCTTCCACCCAGACTCCACTGGGCCTGGGCCAATTCGTTGAGAAATTACCTGCAAGAGTAATGACCCCCTCTGGCTTGAAGGAGAGCAGGCCTGTTGGCATTTTGATAACAAATTCAGAGCTGGGAGGTCACAGACAGTCTGGTCCCTAATTCTGGGGCTCAGTGGAGAGGCACCTGCTTTGTAGGAATGAAGCAAGGTCCCCCCCCCAGGAGCCACCCAGAATGCACGCTCAGCTGGCATGCCGGCCACTTCCCCATCTTCCTAACTTTTTTTTTTTTTTTATTAATACCCTATTGGAACTGTCATGCAAGGTATCCTGATTGGGTTTAAATTTTTCAGGTCCTATAAGCAATAGGGACTTTTCATTTCCAGTGACTTTTGTCACAGATGATGGGATTGCCATCTGGGAATAACCGCTCTTTTCCTTTGGGGCTCTTGGCTTCCAAGATCAGAATTTAGCAAATGGTACCAGGAGAGTTGGGGGCTTGCAGGGGAGGGAATTTCCTGAATTTCCTCTTCCTCCTCCCCCTTCTTCCTCTTATTTTTCTTCTTCTGTTCAAGGGAACTTTTCATGTAAGAGGAAAGAGGGGGTATGAATAAGACTTTCTCAGACTGACAAGATCTTTTTTTTTTTTTTTTTTTTGCGGTACGAGGGCCTCTCACTGTCGTGGCCTCTCCCGTTGCGGAGCACAGGCTCCGGACGCGCAGGCTCAGCGGCCATGGCTCACGGGCCCAGCCGGTCCGCGGCATGTGGGATCCTCCCGGACCGGGGCACGAACCCGCGTCCCCTGCATCGGCAGGCGGACTCTCAACCACTGCGCCACTAGGGAAGCCCCGATTCATTTTGTGAGTCTTGGAGGTGTTCATGCTTGTGCTGCTCTGCATTTCAGAAGGCTTTACACTCTCCTTCCTTGCTCTGCCCAGTTCCGAGGTATCTGAGCAGAGGCGTGCAGGACCCTAGAAACAGCGTCTTGATTTGACTGGGATGTTGGAAACGGCATCTTTCAATTCTAAGACACTCTGACGAAATGATGAGGGAGGCTCAAACACGTTGGTTACCTAAACTCTCCAGCTCGGATGCATGTCCGGTTGCTCTTTCCCACAGAGAGGAAGACAAATCTGGGGCGACTCTGGGCCCAGCTCTAGAAGGGCCTAGAACTCCAAACTCACTGCTCTTGGTTCTTCTTGTGCTTGTATAAAGGCCATATTTGGGGAGAGTGGGATGCGTTGGGAGATTGGGATTAGTATATACACACCACTATGTATAAAATCGATAACTAATGAGGACCTACTGTAGAGCACAGGGAACTCTCCTCAATACTCTGTGGTGACCTAAAGGAGAAGGAAATCCAAACAAGAGGGCATATATGTATACATATAGCTGATTCACTTTGCTGTACAGTAGAAACTAACACAACATTGTAAAGCAACTCCAATAAAAATTTAAAAAAAATAAAATTAAAAAATGAAGGCTATATTTGAAGTTTTGGCCTAAAACCCCACCCTGTCCTCCTTACCTGTCCTGTTCCCAAGCCTCCCCTGTGTCGCTGGCCTTTCTCTGCTTTGCCTTGACTCACAACGATCTTTCATACCCATGTGAATGGGACACAAGCAGAGTGGTGGGAAGCTCCCAGGTCTCAGGCTTCAGACCCAAAGGGCCCGGGCTTGGGGTCCCTGCTCTGTGCAACATCAGTCAGGTCCTTTAATCTCTGTGGGGTTTGCTTCCATCATCCGTAGAGCAGGGCGAATACCGCACACCTCTTAGGATCACGATGAGGCTCCCACCCACGCGAGCGGCCGTGGAGAAGCTTCCAGAGCCCTGCGGGCACTTGGAGGGTGAGGAGTGCAGGCGGCCACCCCCCCGCCCCGTCACCTCCCCACCTCGGTTGTCCGGAGCCCATCCCCCTCCTCCTGCTTTTGCAAGTGCTGTCCCTCCAGCTGCCTCGAGTCCCAGCCCATAATTCCTGCAGCCCCAAAGGACGTGCCTGGATGATATAGCCTGTCAAGTGAGCTGCACTGATATTTGAACACGAGCCCCGATCTGATTATGCTTCAGTCATTCAACCCCAGGCAAGAATGGATTCATACTTTCCACTGCTGCCTGCGCCAGCCGGTTTCCATATCAGCTGGAGCCTCAAGAAGATGCAAGGACACGCTGTCATTCTTTCCATCCCTGCTGACCCTGCTTGCTATCGGGGTGAATGCCAGCACGTTTGGCCAAAGGAAGTTGCAACTGCTGACCGGGCCATGCAGACCGGCCTCCCTTTGCAGCACACTTGGGGAGAGATAAGCTGCCTCTTGTTGTTCTAAAGCTGGACTCGCCTTGCCTGGGAAAGCAAAACGAATTCTCCTTGGGAATTCTTGGTCGGGTTCTCTTATTTTGAGCTGTCGACGTAATTGCAGTGCAGATGCTTTGAGTCTGAAAGTAATGCAATATGACATTCTCCCCTGTGTTCCCTGGTGTTAGTTGTAAAGAGTGAGATTGATAGAAAAGTCCATATGGATTCTTCCCAAGAGCCCTGGGAGACAGATTGGAGGTTGTTATTTCTAGTTTACAGAGTAGAAAGGCAATTTTAAAAAAAAAGAAAGAAAGAAAGAAAAATTATTCTGCTCGGGAATATCTCTGAAAAACCAGTGGCCCAAGTGGAATCAGAGTTCACGGCCCTGGACCTGCCAACCCTGCCCCTCCCTCCTCTGAGCTCAGGGACGTTGGTTGCTGATTCTGTTTCAGTTTTAGAAAATTTATTCAAGGGAAATGAGACACGGGTCTATTTTAGGACCCCTGACTAATTTCGTTTTATTCTGTTTTCTGTAAAGCAAAGAGTTATTCATCAGCAAGCATAGGTGATGTCTGAGTGATGCAAGCACACTGGGTTAGGTTTGGGGTCACGGTTATGGAATTGGTCGTGAGCATTTATTAAATACATGCATTGAATCATATGGTGTAAGAGCTGGGAGGAACTTAGTAATCATTTAACCCAGTGGCTCCCAAACTGGGCTGTTTATCAGAATCACCTAGAGAGCTTATCTAAAATACAGGCGCCCCAGAACTACTTCAGGCCCCGGGTCAATGACCTGGCCTCTGTCTTTAGCATTGCATTTCTGACGCGCTCCCCAAGTGCTTCCTAAATAGCCAGCCTAAAAGTCTCTAAAGGACCCACATTTGAGAATCACTAAATACAAATCTTTCTGTTTCTCATCTGCTTGTTTTTTTTTAATTTGTTTGTCTGCTTATTGTTTTTGTTGTTCTTGGGGTGAGGAACCCAGGGCCCAGAGGCTCAGTAACCTTGCCTAGGGGTCAAGTGTCAGAGTTGGGACTGGAAACCCAGTTCTGCTCTTCCCAGGGCATCAGTGTGAACGTAGCTCGACAGCGTGGCCAGCAGAGGCTGGTGGGCAAGACGCCGTCTGCACACCTGGTGACGTGTGCCCCAGGCTCCTGCAAAAGTCGCTCTGGCCAGGATGGACCTCTCAGAGGACCTACGAAGTTCAGGAGATTCTACCCCGACGCTTTGGAAGCATTGCTTGTGGGAGTGTCTAGAAAGCCGTCTCCGTCTCTGCGCAAGCCCACCTCCCCAGGGCACAGATTGGACCCACCAAGACCGGGGCAGGTGCCAGGGCTCGGCCCTGGAATACAGCTGGTCTGTCCAATCTACCTTCTGCCCTGCGACAGCACCCTGCCTGGGAATCCTGCTGTTACACAACCGGTTCAGTTGTTGTAGACAGTGAACTTCACCTGTCAGTGCCTTCAGTTATATGGCCCATTTAATTTTATTAAAAACTTTTATTCTAAAAAAGAAAAGAAACCCAAACCACTTTTCCCCCCAGTTTTGTTGAGATATAATTGACACACAGCACCGTCTAAGTTTCAGGTGTGCAGCGTAATGATTTGACTTAGATACCTCGTGAAACGACCACCACGGTAAGTTTAGTGGCCATCATCATCTCACACAGATACAGAGTCAAAGAAAAAAACTTTTTCCTTGTGATGAGAACTCCTAGGATTTACTCTCTTGATAACTTTCATAGATAACATACAGCAGTGTTAATTATGTTAATCACGTTGTACATTACATCCCTAGTACTTGAAGTGGCCCATGTAAAAATGATTGTCCAGTAGGCTTCGGACGGGGCACCGGCTATCTAATTACTTATTTGGCTCAGTGGAGAGGTGATAAGAGTGTGTAGTTTGGCCTGTCTCAGATTTCCAGGGGGTCTGGCTAATTGCTACTCGGAGTAGGAGAACTACTAACCTAGGATGTAATACATTTGTTAATTTCCTCCTGCAAGATAATCCTGATGTTTCTCTTCCATCCCTCCCCCTTCCTGGAGTTTCTCAATCTAATATTCTAACTTATTTCGAGATCAAATAGGTAGAAATTTTCCATATTGTACCCACCCTTGGTACTCATTTAACATGGATTCCAGTATGATGTCCTCATTGGCTTACCTAAATTATGCCTATTGGTGTGTGTCGGGGGATCATGAGGTAAGTAATCAGAGAGATACAGGGGCAAGGGCAATGTAAAATCATCTATTTCCACTGCACACGTCTTTGTGTATGTGGTGTCTCTATTTCTTTATTCCCATTCAGATATAAATACAAACTTTTCTGTTCAGTTAAGAGCAAACATGTCAGTATATGTTAATAACCAAAGATTCCAAGGTCTAGGAACCATATGACCTGAATTCCATCCTTACCCATGGTGTGAACTTACTGCCAGCTCTGAGCTAGCCTCTGCCCCTGCCTCTCTGGATCTTATTCTCCATCCGCAGAATGAACGGCTGACTGAATAGCTGCTAAGGCTTCCTCCTACTCTAACATTTGAGAGTTGCATCTCTCTAATGATGCAAACAACCCTACCCAAAAGCCACACTTTTAACTCCCATTCGATTGTAAAAACATTGCCCATTCAAGTCATAAGAGTAGGAAATCGAAAGCAGAGAAATGTGTTTACAGTTGTCTTTTGGAAGTTGCAAATTCAAATGTCTACAGGTGACAGGCTTGCATGCAAATGGGTGAAGCCAACCATGAGCACGTATCTTGGGAACCAAGGAGCACATGCCCCGTCTACAGAGGGCAACTTGTCAGCTCCAGTCTGCTGTCGCCATGCAGGAATGCAAGTCACCATATCATCAAGAGAAGTCAGACACCCAGCCTTTTCTGTTAGATTTCCTGATAGTTAAATCTCCGCCACACGCGTCTTACCCTTCTGCCTTTTTGAATCATCACCTCCATGTTGGTTTGTCCTCAGGACTCTAACCGTAGCTGCCTTGGCTTCCTCCTCCTGTTACCACTCCCGGTATTCTGCTGACTGACACATCCGGACCCCTCTGCAGGGCTGTGGAACCAGCTAGCCACCTTCCTAGGGGACCCTCCACTCGGACGCTGGCAGGCGTTTCAAGCTCTGTGTGCCGGAACCCTGGCCGTTGTCTTTACCCCTGAACTTGCCATCCCTCTTTTGTTCCCTCCCATCCACTCAGTTGTTTGTGCCAGAAACAGGGAAGATGCAGCCACCTTCTCTCTCATCCTCATTTAATCAGCCAAAAGTTTTGTAGGTTTCACATCTGAACATGCTTTCCATGTGTTTCCACTTTCCCATCGTCTCTGTAAGCGCCTCAGTTCTCACAATACCTCTTGCCTTAGTTACTGCATCAGCCTCCTACCTGGCCCTCCTGTTCTGGTCCGGTGACCTCCAGTCCACCTCTAGCCTGCTCCTGAGGGATCTTTCTAAGACCTATTCCCTCATCACTACGCTGCTTTTAACAACTCTTCCACACTTATCCCCCTGGTCTATAAGGTAACGTTCAAAATCCTTACTTTGCAAATACGGCCTTTTGTCTGCCCCTGCTCGTGCCTCTGCCCTGTTCTTGCAGTTCCCGAACACATCTCATCAAGGCAGGGGTGCAGAACCACCAGGGGTCCCCAGAACACAGCGCGCTGCGTGCTGGAAACTGACGTCGACTCCACCTGGGATGCCTCACTCCCCTTCTGCATTGAGCAGACCCTTTCCAGTCCTTCTGATAGCCTTTAATTTAAAAAACAAACAGACTTTGTTTTTGAACAGTTTCATGTTCACAGCAAAATTCAGTGGAAGGTAGAGGGCTTTCCCGTGTACCCCATCTCCACACATGCCTAAGCCTCCTCCATTATCAGCGTCCCGCACCAGGATGGTGCATTTCTTATACTCGATGAACCGACATGGACACATCATAATCACCCAGAGTCCACAGTTCACGTTACGGTTCACTCTTTTTTTTTTAAATTTTTATTTCATACTGGAGTATACTTGATCAACAGTGCTGTGTTAGTTTCAGGTGTATGGCAAAGTGCTTCAGTTATCCATATATCTATTCCTTTTCAGATTCTATTTCCCATACAGGTTATCACAGAGTGTCGAGTAGGGTTCCCTGTTCTGTACAATAGGTCCCTGTTGATTATTTTATATGTAGTCGTGTGTGTATGTTAATCCCAGCCTCCTAATTTATCCCTCCCCCGCACCTTTCCCCTTTGGTAACCATGAGTTCGTTTTCTAAGTCTGTAAGTCCATTTCTATTTTGTGAATAAGTTCATTTGTATCCTTTTTTTACATTTCACATAAAAGAGATATCATGGGATATTTGTCTTTCTCTGTCTGACTTCAGGGTTCACTCTTGGTGTTGTACGTTCTATAAGTTTGGACAAATGGGTAAAGACATGTATCCACCATGATAGTATCATACAAAGTAGTTTCACTGCCCTGAAAAACCTCTGTGCTCTGCCTGTTCCTCCCAAGTAGCCTTTCTCCTCCCAGTTAACTTCTAATCTTCTCAAATGAAGAAACAAAGAAACTGTCTAGTATTGCCAGTGCCCAGCACAGTTGCTTGCCGTGTCCTTTATTATTAACAAGTGTTTGGTGAATGAATGAATGAGTTAGCAAGTCATTTAAAAACCAAGTCATAGAATGGACCCGAAGGGGAAAGCATAATTCATTAAGCATCTTTGCGTCTTCTCCCACCTGCTCCCTCACGTGTATGATAAAATTCATCTGACTGCAGTAGATTTCCTGCCGAGCAGCAATTAGACCCGCTGGAAATCTGCCCAGTTTAAACTTTGAAACATCCACACGCATTTACCAAAACGTGCACATTTCTCCAGTGTGTGTGCGTTATTCTCAACCCGCTGTAATTCGCTTCTTCTAAAGACGATCCTTGCTGGCTGGTTTGGGTTTTGTTTTTAATAAAATTCATCCTTCTTCCTTAAAAAGGAAGCCTGAGTTTCAGAGCACACAAGACAATCAGGGAGTGATTTAAAGTAAAAAGGCTGAACCCCTCACAGCTGCCCACCCGCTGCTCGCCTGTTCTGAGTTGGATGGTGGCCCAGGGGCTCCTGTCTCCTTGTCACAGACTTGTCTGGAAGGCGGCCAGAGCCCTGCCCTTGGAGAGGCCGCAGTTCTCATTGCTGGAAAGAACAGGTCAGGGAGAGGACTCGGCTTGAGGCTGGGGGTGCAGGTGTGAGGCTGTGGAGCTCGTGGACTTGGTCATTGACCTGCTCTGACAACGACGGTACAGAGCAATCCTGGGCCGGGCAACGGAAGGAGGAACCTGGGGGCCACGTACATTGATAGAATCATGGAGTTTTGTCTTTGAGCGGTTCCCAGAGACCACCTACATTGCTGAGTTGTTGGATGCAAATCAAAATCTCCCTCAAGCTTCCCCACACATTGTCTTTTCTTCTCCTCTAGTCATCCCCGAGGGGATGCAGCATTTTGGAAACATCCGGAGGGCCCTGGTCCGCTCACTCATGCACTCTCTCACTCACTCAGAGTAAGTAAGCGAGACTTAACCATCCCAGACAGCGTGGTGGAGAGAACCCCAGCTCTGGTGCTATACAGGCCTGGTTGGGGCCTACTCAAGTCCTTTGAGTTTGTTTCCTCATCAGTAAAATACACCTCAGAGTTGTCCCAGGGATTAATGAGCCGGTGTGTTTTTGTTTTTGTTAAAATTTATTTATTAATCTATTTAGTTTGGGCTGCGTTGGGTCTTCATTGCAGTGCGTGGGCTTCTCATTGCAGTGGCTTCTCTTGTTGCAGAGCACAGGCTCTAGGCGAGTGGGCTTCAGTAGCTGTGGCTTGCGGGCTCAGTAGTTGTGGCACGTGGGCTCAGCAGTTGTGGCACACGGGCTCAGTTGCTCCATGGTATGTGGGATGTTCCCGGACCAGGGCTCGAACCCATGTCCCCTGCATTGGCAGGCGGATTCTTAACCACTGTGCCACCAGGGAAGCCCTGAGCTGGTGTGTTTGAGGGTCACAAAGTGGCTGCCGTTTCATCTACTCTTCTGGGTTTCAGCTGGTGAATTTTTATGCATGTCCTTGGTTAGTGGAATTATGCTTAGGAAGTCCTAACACTGCTCTTTCTATGTTAAATGCCTTTTAGAAAATACTTCTACTTTACATCTTCCTCTCTGTCACCTCCAGGCATAGAGTCTTCAGGCTCTAGGTGTGACCTTATTTAAGATGAACCCACCTTGAGAGCAAGACCATCTCGGCCACAATGTTTGGCAGAAAAAAGAAGCTCCATGATCAGAGAGAAGAAGGGGAGGGAGGGAGAGGAGGGCAAAGGAGGGAAGAAGGGAGGTATGTCACTAGCAAGTTGAATGGGTGGTCCCAGGCAGGGACGAGGTGCAGAGCTCGTGTTTGCTTTCCTGTGGAGTATTGCCATCTGTGCTGAGGTGGGCCTAGGCCATTTGGAGGCACCCAGGCATGGTGGCAACGAGGGGCCAGGTCCATGTTACAGAGAGTGGCTCACACTGACCGCATCTCTGCAAAGCCCCACCACCGATTTTGGTAACAAATGATCCATGCTGCTGTTGGAAAACTCTTTGGATAGAAATTGGCCAGTTTTAGCAGATTCCCTCAAATTCTGGAATCACGAGTTTCCACCTTCCTTTTCCCATCACTCCTTCTCAATTCTCTCTGCCTGTCTATTTCCACCTTCTAGCAGTCATACTTTTACTTTTAGGTGGTTAACATTTGCCCGTGTTTTATTCATAACTGGATTCTAAAACCTGTACATCAGTAAGTAGGGTTTACGCTATTATAGCTATAAAAATATTCTTCAGTGCTGGGCCAGGCAGTTGGTTAGGGTTACATTTCCTTCTAAGCAGGTCCAACTTCATGACCCGGAGGCACTTGAAGAGAATGTATTTAGCGTCAAAGGCAAATGCAAACTCCTTTTATACACTCAGAAAGCTGCCAATTTAAAATCATGTCATGCTATGCTTTACTTCATATTTGGACCTGACTCTCTTGATAGACTTTTATTTTTCTTAGAGTTCCCGTTACGTTTGTTTGTTCGTTTTTAAGTGTCACGCTGCTTCATCACAGTCTTGAGTTTGCAACAGTCTTGCATCTACATCTGCACAATGATGACAGACATTCTGTTTTTCTCGTTTTGCCTTCTGGACTGACTCTTCTCAAGATGTGAGGTTTACCTGCCACCCCCGGGGAGTTTTCGTCACTCCTTCCCTGCTTTCTCTTGTGTGGTTTACGCCTTCATTTTGCTGGACTTCAGTCACATTAACTTCTCCCCTTCCCTAACGAGACAATAAAAAGTAAGTTGTCTGATATCTTGAAGATATCTTGAAATATGTGTATTTTTTTTTAAACATTGCGCCTGAGTGCTAGTTTCTCTGCGTGTAGAATTCTTTAGTGAACATTGTTTTCTCCAGAACTTTTAGGGAAAGTTCAGTGTCTCCTAGGGTCTAGTTTGGCTGACGTCATTCTGACTTATACACCTTTGTAGGTAACTGCTTTCTTTTTTCTTTTCAAACATCTCTCTTCGTCTTTGATATTCTGAGATGCTCTACTCATGTTTCCGTGTGTAGGTCTTTGTAAGAGGTAGTCTTCATTTGGTAAGTTCTTTCCATCTGAAGACTCATCTCCTTGAGACCTGAGAAATTTTTTTTTTTTTAAGCATTCCTCATCTCTTCCCCTTCATTTATTTCTCTTCTTTCTGGAATCCTAGGAGTTGAATGTTGGGTTTCCTAAATTGTTCATCTATCTCTCATAATTTCTGTCTTTGTGTTTTTATGACACGGGTAATTCTGGCATTTTTCTACTAATTAGAGAAGCTTGTATATTGTATAATGTATATTGTAACAGCAACAACAAAAATTACAAGTAGGAGTAATTACAAGACGGATTCAGGCCTTGGGGGAGGCAGGAGGGAACAGAATTGAGGGAGCAAATGAAGACTTTATCTTTGGGAAGGAGGAGGGATGCTTCTTATTGACAAGATAGTCAAGGAGTCAAGTTAAGATACAGAATAATGTTATAGTACAGAGGGGAGATGTTGACTCAAGTTTCGGGGCCTTGATAATCTTATAAAGTAGAAGTTGAGGTCCTCTACTTAGACTGAAGACTGGAGGGTATGAAAAGGGATGAAACATCTGCTGATGGTGAATGGAAGTTTGACCCAGAAGCCCTGAAGACCCATCTGACATACACAAGATGTATTTGTAGTGGGACCGGTTGGCCAGGTTTTGTAACGTCCAATATTTAGGGGCCGCGAGCAGGAGGGGGATTGAAATTTGACGGCAAGCATGGTAACAGGACACGGATGAGAGGACTCAACCGAGGCAAAATATTTCCATCAGTGATGTTAATGCGAGAAATGAGCTCAGTAATCTTGACTTTATCCAAGTCGGTGACTCAGTGTCTTTCCCCTCTCCCTTGATCACCGTCACCATGCCAAAGGGTGTCCCAGGAAGAACTGAGACCAAGAGGAAGCTGGGAGCTTTCGGTCCCCAAATTTGAGGGTCTCTGCTACAATCTTTCCATTTACATCAAGTCCGTGTCCAAACATGATCCTTGGGTCAGCATCATAAAGCCAGTCATTTCTGCTCGCCCACAGAATATCCAGCTTGGATCGAGGGGCGTGGTCCAGATAAGCCAAGTTCACCCACTTTCGTGGACTTTAGAACGTGGAAGCTGCTTAGAGGTCCAGCTCAATGCTCTTGAAATGGTCTCATTTGGGGTGGTGTTGTTGTTAATGAAATACCCTTTTTTTTTTTTTTTTTTTTGCGGTACGTGGGCCTCTCACTGTTGTGGCCTCTCCCGCTGCGGAGCACAGGCTCTGGAAGCGCAGGCTCAGCGGCCATGGCTCGCGGGCCCAGCCGCTCCGCGGCACGTGGGATCTTCGCGGACCGGGGCACGAACCCGTGTCCCCTGCATCGGCAGGCGGACTGTCAACCGCTGCGCCACCAGGGAAGCCCTGAAATACCTTTTTTAAATGAACTCTTCCATGGAACCCAACCCATAGAGTGAAGTGCAGCTGCCTCCTTGTGGAGCAGGGGTCTGCCCTGCATCATCACCACAGACCCACAGGATTTCCCCTTACTTTTTTTTTTTTTTTTTTTTTTTTTGCGGTACGCGGGCCCCTCACTGTTGTGGCCTCTCCTGTTGCGGAGCACAGGTTCCGGACATGCAAGCTCAGCGGCCATGGCTCACGGGCCCAGCCGCTCCGCGGCCTGTGGGATCTTCCCGGACCAGGGCTCAAACCTGCCTCTCCTGCATTCGCAGGCAGATTCTTAACCGCTGTGCCACCAGGGATTCCCCTCCCCTTACTTTATAATCGATGAAACTGAGGCCAAAAGAGGGCAGGAGAGGTCAGAACTGCACCCAGACCCCCTGTGTTGTGTTCTCTTGTGCTGTCTCCCTGCCACCGAGAAGCATCGGGTTCTGGACCCGAAAGAGCTGTGGATAAATCCAGACCTTTGACATTCTAGCCTCCGTCGGCATGAAAGGGGATATCTCAGGAGAGTTTTAATCCTAGGCTTTTTTACCTTAGCCTCTTATAAAATCCCTCGGTCATAGGGGAGTTAACTGCTCGTGTTCTGGTCCCACAGATGCGTATGTGCCCTTCAGATAAACTGCAAGTTCATTATGAAGATTTTCCAGCCTACTGTCCTTGGCGCTGCTGGGTACCATGTTTCCTTCATGACAAATAGGGCTCTTCTTGCAATATGGTGATCATTCTCTGCCTTTTCCTGGTCACCAATTATGTTAGTGATCATTAAATTAGGAATGGTCTTTGATAGGCATGCAAGTAAAAGCAGTTTGTTGTAATTTACCAAATTAAATAAAGTGTCTTAATAATTAATTGTAAAGTCATTTTAAAATTGTATCTGTATCCTCTGTATAGTGTTAATTTAAAATGAATTGATTGGCATTATTAGGGAAATGTGATTTCATTAATTAAAAGTGCATTTGTGTTTTGACATAATGCTTATTTTTAAGAGGTAGATGTTAGCTTAATTTTTAAGTGGTGATTTTTTTATTTTTTCAGGAGAATTTTGTCAGAAAATCAAACTATGCTTTGGCATATTTAAACATGTTCCAGTCATTTAGGAAACAACTTCCCTCTGAGAACTCTTCAAAGTCATGATTCGTTTTTGTGGGTCTTTGTTAAAGTTTGCAACGTGCTTGAGTCTGTGATTGGGGAAAGGGTTTCTGAAAATATATATTTTTTTATACAAAATCATGTAAATCTCTAAAAACGAGCGTTTTCTTGTGCTGTACTGAAAGTAATTTGTAGGTCTTCTTTTCAAATCGTGTTTGGAGCAAGTTCACTAAGTACCTGAGAAAATTAGATGGGGGTTATGATCACATGCTATTTCTGGCTTATAATAGTGTTACGAGGTTGACAATGTACTTCATGTACCAAAATTTCGGTTTCAAGGTTTCAAAAAAAAATTAAAAAGAAAGAAAAGAAACCAGATCCGCCATCATCAAAGGACAGAGATGTATCATCAGAAAGATGTGCTATAGATAATACAGAAAATGTGTTATAGGTGATATAGGCAATGTGGAACGTGACTTCCAAAAGACTTTTGAGCCATGAAGCACGAAGTACTTGGACTACATGCTTTATATATTTCAGTGGTGGAGTGCTAATTCAAGACTCCAGCCAGGCTGCTCTATAGCCTAAACTCTTATTGCTACCAAGGCCAAGCTCACTCTGCTCCCCTCACGACAGGCCGGTAAATCGGAGACAGAGGTGTTGAGGCAGGGAGTACGAGTGTATTCGGAAAGCCAGCCGGCAGACTGAGAAGATGGCAGACTAACGCCTCCAAAAAACATCTTCTTGGGGTTTGGGTGCCAGTTTCTTTTATAGCACAGAGAGAGGGAGGAGATGAGGAAGTAAAGTAAAAAGGCCATAAGATTTGTAAATGTCCCCTGGGGATTTGTTAATTTCTTCTTTCTTGCAGCCATCCACATGTGGACAGGGTCAGGATGTTTCCCTGAACAAAGGCACTTTGGTGTAACATTCAGGCAGAGGGGCAGGGTTCCGGAGGCAGGCCATTGTGTATAGACAGTATCCTATTAGTGTATAGACAAGTGTCCTTTTAGTGAACAAAAGCAATGGGAAGCAAAGGTTAAAGTAAAAGAAACAGATGCAACATGTAGTCAGATCTGGCTCTTCCCTGTTACCTTCTTGCCTAAGAAATTGTCATTTACATCCTGTTCTTGGGAGTTTTCTCCATATTCACGAGGCCTCTTACACCACTGGTACTTAAATTCATGGGAGTTAAATGCAGAAGCAAATCAGCTCATTTTCTGGAGAACTCGAGGCAAAAAAGCTTGCTCGGGCTTCCCTGGTGGCGCAGTGGTTGAGAGTCTGCCTGCCGATGCAGGGGACACGGGTTCGTGCCCCGGTCCGGGAAGATCCCACATGCCGCGGAGCGGCTGGGCCCGTGAGCCATGGCCGCTGAGCCTGCACGTCCGGAGCCTGTGCTCCGCAACAGGAGAGGCCACAATGGTGAGAGGCCCACGTACCACAAAAACAAAAACAAAAACAAAAAAACAAACAAACAAAAAGCTTGCTCCATTTCCTTCCCTCCCTCCCCCGCCTTTCTTTCCTCCTTTCTTCTTCTTTTCTTTCTTCTTTCCTCTTTCTTGTTTCTTTTTTCGGTTATTATCCATTTACTTGATTTGTTCTTTTTTATTTTCTCCAGAGCATATTTTACCTATACCAATTTTTTTTTTTTAAACTCTTCAGTTTTAGAGAGGAAAAGGCATTTTTCATTGTCTGGGATCTTCTAGATTGATGGGTTTTCTTTACAATCTCTACAGGCAGCGTACTTACTGAAGACTCAGTTCATACGAGGGCCTGGGGTTCTCATGCGGGGCCTGGCGGCTATAGTCACAGGCCCTCCCCTTCCCTGTCCCCTGTTCCTCAGCTTCAGTCTGTGGTTGCACAGTGAAACAATGGGAACAATGGGAAACAATGGGAACACCCCCGCCTTCCCCCCTGCTGCCTCCGGCCTCCTCCAAGGCCTCTCCCCTCCCTGAGATAACTTGCCCTGAGCCCAGTGATCTTTGGCTCCAGAAAGGAATTAACTGATGAACTCAGACAAGGCCTTAACCTCTTTGAGATTGCTTCCTTTTCTGTAAATGGAAATAACACGTATCAAGATGAGAAATTTTAAAAGATAATATATATGAGCACCTACGCACAGTTGCTGGCACGTACGATGTGCTTAAATTGTTAGTTGCTTTCCCTTCCTTTTCTCTCCTTTTCTCTCCAGCTATCCCTCCACTTCCACCCCCTCACTTATTCCATCCTAGAAGCTCTGCCTTGGGACATCACCCCCAGCCCAAGCAGTGCCTAGAGGGCACACACAGCAGGAAAGGCTCCACTTCTCAGGGTGGAGGGAACGAGAGGCACCTGCCTTCTGTCTGAAGCTCTGGAAGTTCTTTCCCACCAGATCATAGTCAGGTTGGGTTTCTAGTCTAAGATATGCTAACGTGCAAAGAATCACCACAAAATAAAGGTAGCATTCGTTTTTTAGTATTTGTATTAAATTATTTTAAAATGACTGAAGGGAAATGGGCTCTCTTTTGAGTTTCAGTCTTTCAGGATTTATGGCAATTCCTATACAGCAATTCTCCCAACTTCAAAAACGAAGTTATTTATTTGTTTATTTGTCTGCGCCGGGTCTTAGTTGCAGCGTGCGGGATCTAGTTCCCCGACCAGGGATTGAACCCGGGCCCCCTGCACTGGGAGCACAGAGTTTTAACACTGGATCACCATGGAAGTCCCCTCAAATAAGTTTTATTTCAAAAAATTCTCTTGTGAACCTGCCATTCGGGACTTGGAAGGCATTTTCCCATGTGCCCCCCTGGAAACGCAGGTCCAAACATGTCTATTCCGTGGGTTCCACCTCAGCAGTCCATGAGCACAGCAACTTAGAGAAGCAAAGCTCCCTTCTGCTTAGAGCCTCTCACCCTTAAGCAGTCAGCATGGGATTCCTCCCACTGATGTAAGGAGACCCATCTAAGGAGCCCCATGTACTGTAGACGTCAAGGAACTAAGGTGACACCAACACACCTTCGGTCCCTGGCATCGCTGCCATTCCCCACCAGCAAATGCACATTTTAGACTCAGTTGCAACTTCACATCCTTGTGAAGACGGAAAACAGAATTCTCAAAGTCAATCGAAAAGTTAAAACATCCTCTACTCAAGGTCAAGCTCCTAACAGCCAATCTGATTATGTTAAAATGGTCTTTCGATGGATTTGGTGAGGGAGGAATTGCATCAGATATAGCGTGCCTTTATTCGCCCTTTCTCCTGCCTAATGGGAGCACAGAAAAGTGTCTACCTTTCAAGATGGAATTCTGACTTTGGGGGTGGAGGGCGATGAGGCGTTAGCTAAGCGTCAGCAGCCAGCGGAAGTGCTGAAGTAGGAGTCAGCTTGCAGTGTGCATTTCAAACTTCCGTTAATAGGACCATGGTGTGCTTTCAACGCTGGAGCTCAGGTCCTGAGTGGAAGGCTTACGTCCCCGTGGACACTGCTTTAAGTGCATTGCCACACAGATCTGTCAACACCTCCCCCGTTCTCAGGGCTAAGTCGCTTTTAGGCAGAACCACCCAAATGCACAAGAGACATTGGACAGTATCTATTTCACCCTGATTATCTTCTGTCCACGAAGCAGACAGAACTCTGGAATATAAATGGCAAGAGAGGGACATGCTTCCTCCCCCCTTTTTCCTGTTATGTTACTATTTCATTACACCAGCAACAGCAAGGAGTAGGAAATTCCAATGAAGGCTGTCCTTGCTAGAGATGTCTTTGTTGTAGGTTTAAACCTCACAAAGATTTCCCTAAACATTTTCCCTGTCAGTAACTGGGCTGAGGTTTTCAGTTTCAGAGTTGATTTGAGATTAGTCTGAATGGCTGGTTACCTTTATCTAACGGAGGGATACTCTTAGAGCTTGTGTCCTCAATCTTTTAAGTATTCAGGGTTTCCTTTTACTTGAAAGCATGTGGTTTGTGGCTACACCACCTCGAATTGTAGAAACACGCAGAATCGTAATGGGGTTTGGGGGCGGCCTGGGGTGGGAGGAAGGCAAAGCGATACCATCTATCAGATTTTTAGTTTAAAGCCTTCAGGTAAAGAACGCTGAAGTGAGAGTGCTTGGCGTGATTCTGACCTCTCCTTGGCCCCTCCTCCAGGTGAGGGTGAGGCTCACTGGCCCTGTGTGTCCCCTCCGGGTCGGAGGCGCTCTGACCCCATCCTGCTCCACCCGGGGAGCAGTGATTGGTCCAGACCTGCGTGTGTGAGCTCATGCACGTGCGCAACCGGGATGCGCACGTGTGCAGGTGTCCGTGTGCGCCTTGTGCAGATGTGTCCGTGTGCGCCTTGTGCACGTGTCCGTGTGCGCATTGGGAAGGGAGAAAGGAAGAGGATCAGGGAAGAAGAGGCAAGGAGAGTTTGGTTCCTTGTAACCGAGAAGCTAGAGGACAATGGAACTGTGTACTTTTGGGGGTGGGGTGGGGAGGGAACCTGGCGGTGTTTGTCTTGTAATCAAGAGCTCAGTAGACCCTGGCAATGGGCACCAGCCCAGGACCCAGTGCTTCCCCACATTAGCCCTCCTGTGTCCTAAGGAGACATGTCACTCAGACCCTGCACCCCTCCATGAACGCCACATTTAGGGTACAGGACCCTGCAGTTCCCTCCCCAAATGACCCAAATCTACTTCCAAGGTGTGTATGGACCTCTTCCCCAGACCTGAGTCCTCACCATCCCAACCACCATGTAAATGGTGCAGCGGCCCAGATTTGGGGGCAGGGGCTAAGAGGCACTGCTAGCGGCCAATTGGAGCAGGCAGCCCTGTGTGGACCGGGCCAGCCTCTGAGAGCCCCCAGCTGTGCAGTGTGTCTCAATCAGCATTTCTCAAACGATCTGCCAGGATGACCTGCTTTGTTTCCATTTCCAGTCTCTTGCCAACTGATAAGTACAATATAATAAAAATAAATGACTAGAAGAATGAAGTGGAACAGGAAGACGTACAGAGCACAAGCCTTAATGTTTTATTATTAGATGCAACAGACACACAATTTTTCTGATAAACTGCTTTGAAAGTTTCTAAACACTCCCAGTTTCTGTTCTGACCTCATTGCAGACTGGCTGCTGTCCACAGACCACACTCAGGTAGCATCACCCTAAATGACAGTAGGGGTCAAATCTTGGACTTAACTTAAAATTATAAATATGTGTATATATCATTGCAAGGTTTTCATAGACTTTCTAGAAAAAAGAAAATCAATGAACATCATATTCAATTTGCATTACTTTAAAATTTATGTTTAAATCTTTTCCAGTGAACAAACACACATGTTACATAGTTGTGATCCTTAACTGGGTGTTTATTCTGCTTTTTTATTTTGAAATATTTATTGATTTAATTATTTAGGCTGCACAGGGTCTTAGTTGCAGCGTGTGGGACCTAGCTCCCCGACCAGGGATCGAACCCGGGCCCCCTGCATTGGGAGTTCGGAGTCTTAACCACTGGACCACCAGGGAGGTCCCTATTCTGCTTTTGTTCACTGGCCCTTTTCTCAGGTGTGCATCCCCGGCACCACTGCCTGGGTCCCAGCCCTCCTCACCTCCCGCCTGGTCACTGCTCCAACCTCCACACTGTTCTCCCCTCTCCCCTCTGTTCTGCGTTCAAGTCAAACTCTACAAGGTGCCCAGAGCGGTCTTCCCAAGTCACAAACCCCATCTCGTTCCTTCCAGTGGGCTCACAGTTCTCATAGTACAGCGCCTACAGCCTTCTAAGGTCTGACCTGGACCCTGCTTGCCTCTCTGACTTCATTTCTTATTTCCCACACCACCATCCTTCCCACCACACCACGTGTGCTCAGCCACGCTGAGTTCCTTGCGGTCCTGGAAGGTCCCTGCCTTTTCACACTTCCCGGGCTGTGGCCCTAATAACCCAGCTCTCTGCACCCAGCGCTCAGTGAATGCTAGCGGTTAGTTCTTGCAGATAACAAGCTTCCCGTTTTGCTGCATTTCCCCAGATATTTTTCTATCATAAACAGCACTGACTTAAGCATCTTTAGACTATTTGTCTTTTTTTTTGATATAGGAATTAATTCTCCCAAATGGAATCATAGAGTCCAAGATTATGGACCTTATAAACATGGTTGCACATTGCCGACTTGTTTTCCAGAAAGGCTGAGCCACTTTCCAGTGTCAACAGCAATAAATCATGGATTTCAGCTCAGAAATATGGTGCCAATATTGGCTCCAAGATAAGTTTCACACTAGAGTGTACAGTGAGTTCTTAGGTTTGTAACAGCTAATGTCAAACGAATGGGCTTTCCGCTTTGGATGTTAGTTCTGCAAAGGCAAGGGCCTGTCTTCCAACATTCTTTTTCCCTGAAAACAGTGGACACCTAATCAATACATGATGGCGACGGTGGTGATGACACCCAGCCTGACGCTGAGGTGAGCAGAAGTTAAGATAAAAGGTTTGTTGAAGGAAGATGTCCCTCCTGATGTGCCCAGCAAAGGTGGAGCTAAAGAGTAACAGGATAGCCAGGCATGCTGGTGGCGGAAGGTTGACGTGGTTGCGCCACCAGCAGCATCTTTGATTATTTGGGGTAAGGATATCTAATTAACACATGTGCTTGTTTTAATAGGACCAGCACGGTGAGCACTTTACATGTTTCCTGTTGAATCCCCTCCACAACTGTATGAGCTAATACCCGGGTGTTCTTATCCCTTTTTACCGATGAGAAACTAAAGCCCACAGAGGTGAGATAACTTGCCCGAAGTGGCGGGTACACAGTGCACAGAGTGAAGCTGGGGTTCAATCCTGGGCGGCCCGGAGTCCTGACAGCACCGTGCTGAACTTCTGCATGTGCCTCACTTATAGTTCTCTTTTTGCGGTGGTTGGTATAGAAAAGTCACAAGTTCCATACAAGTAACTTTTTTTCTGAGCCATTTGAAAGTAGTTGCCAGGCGCGCCCACCACCCCTGAATACAGTAGCACATCCCCTAAAACAAGGACATGCTGCCGAATGATCACAATACAGCTATCGGGATCGGGATGTAAGCACTGACACATTACGGCCGTGTAATCCTGAGACTTCGTTCAAAGCTCTCCATTTGTCCCAGTGGCACCCTTTGGAGTAAAAGGATCCCTTTGAGGCTCACGAGTGGCGTCTGATCCCTTGAGTGTCCTTCCGTTTAGAACAGCCCCTCCGTCTTTCCTGAACTCTCAGGACCCGGACACTTTTGAAGGGTACCAGACCTGTCACTTCATAGAATGGCCATCAGTCTGGGTTCTGTGGGTGTTCCCTCGTGATTAGATTCAGTTCTCGTATCTTTGGGTGTTTTTTTTTTGTTTTTTTTTTTTTAAGTACAGTTCAGCAGTGTTAAGTATATTGACGTTGCTGTCCTAGACACTTCAGGTATAAGAAGGCAGTGGGAGGATGCCGGCTCCTTGGCCCCACCTTCCCTCCCTCCTGTTCTCCCACTGGTGTAATCCCTCTGCCCTTTGCAGGGCCTCCCCAGGGCGTTGCCACGTGCCTTTCTTCCTGTGCCCCCTGTGTGTCTGCCCCCCGCCCCCGCCCAGAAAATACACCTTCCTGGGAGCGCCTGGCTTGTAGTAGGTATTCAACCAGTGGTGACCAAATATTCAGAATATTTGGGGATCATTATGGAATATAGAGTAATCTGATTTTTCAGGAGCATGAGAATATGTTCCCAAACTGATTGCTGCAGATGAAATCAGGGCTCCAGGAAGTCTTTATTGATTTACAGCCAAAACGTGACCTTCGGAGATTACCCCTGAGGGAAATAGAGCAAGATGATTATTTTATGTGCCCTCATAATGGAATTCACAGAGCACTCGGTCAGATTTTCTTGAAGCGCTTGTTCTGCCTGAAATCACAGAAAATATGAGGCCGATTTGGGAGTGGCCCGCTTTATTGCAGTCACATTTAAGAGAATGTAATGGAGTGTAGCACGAGTGCACTGGCGTCACGCACGACGTGGAATTTTCTGGGTAGTTCCCTGAATTGGAAAAGATAGGATCTTGAGCCTTTGAAGGAGCCAGATCCCGAATCCTATGCGCCTGTGGAAAATTGGGTGGGCCAGGAGCCAGCCCAGGGTGCATCAGCTATTTGAACAGCAGGACCATTGTGGTGCCCTGACATGGGACAATATTGACAGAACAGTTCTGAGTTAAAATTCAGGTTTTATTGCTGTTGACACCGTGTACGAATTCCTTTTTGGCTTCTTTTCATAAACAGATGACTCAGGTAACTAACTTTTATGTAATCTAATCCAGAAAGAGGGAAACATTTTCCAGAGAGAGCTCGTCCTTGCAGTTCTGCTGTCAACTATTCAAACAAGCCAAGTAGAACTAACAACAACATTTTTAACTCTTGGAGGAAAAGAAAAGTATTCAGATGTATTTTTGTTTACATAGAGAGCATCAGAATGGTATTTAAAGTAAAGAGGATATGCAGGCAGGTCACTATTTTCTTTTCCTTTTTTTTTTAGTTTTTTGTTGTTGTTGTTGATTTTTTTTTTGGCTGGGTGGCATGCGGGATCTTAGTTCCCCCACCAGGGATCGAACCCTCACCCCCCCACCCCGCAGTGGAAGCGCAGTCTTTTTTTTTTTTTTTTAATGATTCCAATTTTATTTTATTTTATTTTTTTAACATCTCTATTGGGGTATAATTGCTTTACAATGGTGTGTTAGTTTCTGCTTTATAACAAAGTGACTCACTTATACATATACATATGTTCCCATATCTCTTCCCTCTTGCGTCTTCCTCCCTCCCACCCTCCCTATCCCACCCCTCCAGGCGGTCACAAAGCACCGAGCTGATCTCCCTGTGCTATGCGGCTGCTTCCCACTAGCTATCTACCTTATGTTTTGTAGTGTATATATGTCCATGCCTCTCTCTCGCTTTGTCACAGCTCACCCTTCCCCCTCCCCATATCCTCAAGTCTGTTCTCCAGTAGGTTTGTGTCTTTATTCCTGTCTTACCCCTAGGTTCTTCATGACATTTTTTTTTCTTAAATTCCATATATATGTGTTAGCATACAGTATTTGTCTCTCTCTTTCTGACTTACTTCACTCTGTATGACAGACTCTAGGTCTATCCACCTCATTACAAATAGCTCAATTTCGTTTCTTTTTATGGCTGAGTAATATTCCATTGTATATATGTGCCACATCTTCTTTATCCATTCATCCGATGATGGGCCCTTAGGTTGTTTCTATCTCCGGGCTATTGTAAATAGAGCTGCAATGAACATTTTGGTACATGACTCTTTTCGAATTATGGTTTTCTCAGGGTATATGCCCAGTAGTGGGATTGCTGGGAAGCACAGAGTCTTAACCACTGGGCCACCAGGGCACTCCCTAGATCACTATTTTCAACATCAAAAATCGTCCAACCACGGCTTACGAGTATACTTTGGGGAGTTTTTCTGTACTAAAAATAAAAGTTTTAAAGTAACCACTTAACAAAAAGTTTTTTGGTGCATAGAAAGTGGCGTAGATTGGGAGCTTTTATCTTGTGTTTACACCGATCACGATTTCAGCACAGCATTAGTTTTGAAGTATTCTCAGAGAGTCTTTGCTGGATATTACTCTTTTTTTCTTTCTTTATTTCGCCATTAATTCTCCATGTAGCTTCCCCCAGGCTCTCATTGTGCTCCTTAAACAGATGTATCATTCTCCTGATGTCTTTGTGAAATTATGTCAAGGTTTACAATTTTTGACACTCTGTTTTTGTTGTCACTTTAACCAAATTTTCTTCTGGTACATTTCAAATTATCGTATTAAGTATTAAAATTATTAAAGAATTGCAAAATAGTTTCCCTTATAAAACCCTATTTTCATTATTTAAAATTGTATAACGACCCTCCTTTTGGACAGATATTTTCCAGTAAATGGCTGCCCCACAAAAAACCAACCACCTTGAGATGAATATCAATATGGACCTTCATTGTCTGCGGCTGTTCTTTTTCATCAGTTTTTATTCTTATGCTATTACCTGTCTCTTCTAAGTGTAAAAGATGGAAAAATAGTAAAGGAAGATCCTGCTTGTTAAGTTCTTACAGAAGTCTAGGTTGATATTCTTATATGGAGCAATTCACAGAGGAGTTTTTAAAAGATTTTTATTCACAGAGGAGTTTTTAAAAGAAATATAGTTGATTTACAGTATTGTATAGTTTCCGGTATACAGCAAAGTGATTCATATATATATATATATACACACACACACACACACACACACACACACACACACATATATATACACACACATATACATATATATATATGTTCTTTTTTAGATTCTTTTCCATTATAGGTTACTACAAGATACTGAGTATAGTTTCCTGTGCTATACAGTAGGTCCTTGTTGGTTATCTTTTAATTTTTATTTTATACTGGAGTATAGTTGATTAATAATGTTGTGTTAGTTTCTGGTGTACAGCAAAGTGATTC
Source organism: Tursiops truncatus (assembly GCF_011762595.2). NCBI lineage: Eukaryota > Metazoa > Chordata > Mammalia > Artiodactyla > Delphinidae > Tursiops > Tursiops truncatus. Next base: position 133,600,460 of record NC_047037.1, on the reverse strand, counting down.
AGTTATACATATACATGTATCCATTCTTTTTCAAATTCTTTTTCCATTTAGGTTATAACAGAGTATTGAGTAGAGTTCCCTGTGCTGTACAGTAGGTCCTTGTTGGTTATCTGTTTTATATATAGTAGTGTGTATATTTTAATCACAAACTCCTAATTTATCCCACCCCTCCCTTTCCCCTTTGGTAACCATAAGTTTGTATTCTATGTCTGTGAGTCAATTTCTGTTTTGTAAATAAGTTCATTTGTATCATTTTTTAAGATTCCATGTATAAGTGATATCATATGATATTTGTCTTTGTCTGACTTACCTCATTTAGTATGATAATCTCTAGGTCCATCTTTGTTGCTGCAAACGGCATTATTTCATTCTTTTTTATGGCCGAGTAATATTCCATTGTATATATGTACCACATCTTCTTTATCCACTCCTCTGTTGATGGACATTTAGGTTGTTTCCATATCCTGGCTATTGTAAATAGTGCTGCTATGAACGTTGGGGTGCATTTATCTGTTCGAATTAGAGTTTTCTCCAGATATATGCCCAGGAGTGGGATTGCTGGATCATATGGTAACACTATTTTTAGTTTTTTTAAGGAACCTCCATACTGTTCTCCATAGTGGCTGCACCAATTTACATTCTCACCAGCAACGTAGGAGGATTCTTTTTTTCTCCACACCCTCTCCAGCATTTATTATTTGTAGACTTTTTGATGATAGCCATTCTGACCAGTGTGAGGTTATACCTCATTGTAGTTTTGATTTGCATTTCTCCACAGAGGAGTTCTAAAACTAGGCTTCTCGCAGAAACTTCCAGCCCCTTCCAGTGTGAGTGCTTCCTTCCTAAGCCCCTTCATGGGTTGCTTGCATCTGTGCCAGCATGTGCCTTTGATCAGCCCACACCTTCAGACTAAAGCATGCTTGTCAGAATCATAAATCACGCACCTCTGTTAATAGTTTAGGCAGATTTGGGGTTTGTGCTAGAGTGCTCAAGAATGCCTAGAACCTTACTTCTTGGATTAAAAGATTAATTGGGGGAAAAAAATTTGTACTGGTCAGTTAACCCTATCTCAGTTCAGAGCCTAAGACGTGAATGAGCTCACAAATCAGTGTTCCCTTTAAAGTCACGTTTACTGACTCACCACAGAAATCTGAGGGCATGTGTGCATACCTCAACTATGCCTTTTTTGGTACCGTCTTAAGGATTTACAAGAAGGTGTATTTGGGTACAGCCATTCTGGGTAATAAACAGTCAGAAGGCATGAACGTGCATGTAGATGTTGCCAGTAGGAGCTACATGACCTTGGGCAAGTGATCTGAGCTCACCGAGCCTCATTTCTCAAAGGTAAGGATGAGAACGCCTTCCCTATATCCTCCAGAGAATTTCCGGAAACTCAAATGAGTTAGTACATGTGAAAAGACTTGTACACTGCACAGTGTAGGTTGAACGTAACTTAAAAATATTATTATTCAGAGCCTGCGTAATAAACAGGAAAATGGGAGGTACGTTCTCAGAAGATCGTCAGTACCTTCTATGGGACCCGGTTCTGGATTTTTGACTGACTTAATCCATGGAACAAGGGGATCTTTGAGAGCACAGCGTCTAAAGCATTATTAGGCTGATCAGACCATTGCCAGCAGGACGTTTGTTCACCTTACAAACAAGTTCTTTATCTTCTCCCTTGCCTGTGAAAGTTATGGAAACGCCTACATAATAGGATTCTTCATGGAGCTCATTAACTTGAACTTGTCTGAACTCATCATTCACAAGCGGACCAGCCACTGTCCAGAACAAACAGGGTTAGATAAGAGTTCTTACAGAAAGCATCCTGTGCTGTGAATCAAACACAGATTATATTAAGCTTCCTGACACTACTTAATTTCTCAGGCAAGTTTTCTTTCTTTTTTTTCCCCCCTTATCCTGACCTTGTATGAATTTTCCAACGATTCCTGGAATAAGTAGGCTACATTTATCTATCTTTGCATTCTCACAATTTCCAGTGATTCTAACAGAAATTTCATGCAGCTAGGATGACAGTAATTTATGGTTTTTTTTAAAAAAATTATTATGATTACTCGGAAGCCTATTTTTAGTATTCAGGTGAAATGGGTTTATAGTACCCCATTAGCATAGATATGAATACATGAGTGTTAATATCTCTGCCTTGCTTTCCCACAATTTGTTCCATTATATAAGCTGAATTATGTTATAGGTGATTATGATCTTTCCTGTCCCTGCTATCATCCTTTTGGAGCTCCTTTACCATTGATTTTGCAACAGATGAGACAGATCGAGGGAGATGAAATGTTCAGCCCAGCACAGCACAACTTGTTTTTGCCAAAGCTGGGGCTAAAGACCAAAACTGACTCCTGGACCACTGTCCTAAGATGCCATAGCTTCTTGGGAAACCAGCGTAAAACCTCTGCTCTTCAAAATCCTTAGATAGCCAGGTTTTCTGTAGAAAAAGGATATAATGTTCTGATCATTAGAAGTTTAACTATTTGGGGATCAGTGTCTAAAATGGACAGTCCAACCCTGCCTTAATCTTAAATAGGGCTGAAAGGATTTTTCCTGAGAATTTCCTTTCTTGGTAATCCTTGATAATGCCTTTCCTAGGTGATTCCACCTCATCCATCACTCTGAGCCTCAGTCACTGTGTTTTGCTGTACGTGGAGGTGGTGTGGTGCTTAAGGTAAGGAACAGGGCCTGAGCCTGAGGCCTGCTTTCTTACAGAAGGTCGCTGGCCTCGCAAACCTTTTCATCTTTGTCTTTCTCTAGCGTGTTCCTTTGTCCGCCTGTCAGTGCAGGATGCCCGCGTGGGGTAGCATGTTCCCTGGTGTGGCCAAATGTCTCGTGAAGTGTCGGCAGCATTAAGAGAATTAAGCTTTTTCCATTAGTAGTTCATGGGACCACAGGCATCTCCTTGACGGCTTGATCTTGTCAACATAGTTGGCCACCAGGTATGATGGATCATTCTTCACCATTTTAAGAATTTGTGTTCGGCCGGGTACAGTTTCATTGTCACCTTGCTTCAGATTCTGATTCCAAGTCAAACATCCAAGAGAATTCGGCATGACCTGTAGCCTAATTCAGTTAGCCTAATTCGCAGACAATTCCTCGGCTGTGAAAAAGCAATAGCGCCTCTCTCACAGAGAAGTTTAAGGAGGAAGAGAGAGAACAGATGCCACGTACCCGCCCCCGAACCTGGTAGGTGCCAATTTGAGAGCTACTGCTTCCCCTCCTCTTCATCATTACCATTGTTGGCTGCCGAGGCTATTAACGTCATCTTCTCCTGTGAAAAATGGACACCACCTTTCTCATCTTCTAAGTGGGTTCAATGTGAAAGTTGTTGTAATGTTTCTTCTTTTAAAAAATTATCTGGAAATTTAAAAACCCGCCACCTGATATGTGCTAATATGCATCTGAATATGTCACTCAGTTCAGCGTCTTCCCCAGGCTTGGAACAAAGTAGATCGTGATGGTTAACACTACATGCTGGGCTTTCCAAGTGTTGGCTTGGGTTTTATTTCCGGCCCTCCTCTTGAGTCTTTCTCTGACTTGGGCGATCATGTGATCTGCATCAGTCTTTTCATAGATGAAATAGAAACAGACAGTTGCCACCTCCACACCTCACTGGATTGTCGTGGGAGTTATGAGTTAGTGCCTCTGCAATGGGTGGCTGGAGTGAGCCATGCGGGCATGAGGTGTCCCCGTGGCGTATCCGGTCGAGTGGACGTTACCCTTACCCATGGCTCCAGTGTGGTCCTCACAGCTTTAAAGAACCATAAAGCATCCAGTGTTTCATCAACCGTGTAGTTAGAGCACCCTTTTCAGCATGGTCCTTAGACCTTAGTCATGTGACTGACCTGACCCGGGTCTGTTACACAGTAAGAAACAAAAACTTCGATACTACTGGGTCCTCATCTGAAAGGTGGACTGAGATGTTTCTTTGTACCTATTTTCCAGCATCTTGAAAGTTGTTCTAAATATTTTCCCTGTTGTCTGTAGGACAATACTTGCAAAAAAATAAGCCATGTCCAAGAGAGTTCTGTTGTATACTTTGTGTCAGGGTATGACAGTTTTCATCAGAGACCTCGCTCTCTTGAAAAATTGCTAAAACTTAAAAATTACATACTTTCAGCTTTTGTGAATTATACATTTTATTAGGAAAGCCATCTTATACCATGTCTGTTTAACATTAGTACAGGTAGTGCTGACCTTATCTTAAATCCCCTATCAATTCTTCACTACTTTTTAAAAATAACTTTGTTTACGGAGGTTTTCAAACACTTACAAAAGTAGAGTGAATAGTCTAATGAACTCAACATGGACTCAACTCATCACCCAGTCTCAGCATTGATCACCACATGGAATTTCCCCTTCCCATCCTCACACCATGGGGTAATTTTAACGATACCCCCCAGACATCATATCATTTCAAAGGTATGCATCTCTAACAGATAAGGACTCTTTTCTTTAAAAAAAGAGATAAAAGTACTTTCTTAATATCAAATACCAATTCCGTGTTCCAATTTCCCAAATTGACTCATGAATCTATTTTTGTCCTTAGCATGTTTGGGTCAGAGTTCAAATAAGATGCACCGATTGCACTTGGTTGATATATCTCTTCTGTCTGTTAATGTCTGGGTTCCCCATCCATAGTCATTTGTATTTGAAGTCTGGGTCATTTGCCTGGTAGAAAGTCCCTTTTTAGACATTTCCTGGCAATTGCACCCTGTTAGCACATTCCTTTATCCCTCTATTTATTGTAAACCCATAGGTCTGGGAAAGTGGTCAAATCAGTGTTTTGTTAGTTTTGTTTTTGTTTACGTGAGATGTCCTGTTACTGCCGTCCATCGAGAGGTGCATAATGTCTGGTTGTCTCCCCTTTTGTGTGTCATATCAGTCCATCTCCGAGTTGAACTGTGGTCAATCTGATCCAGCTGATAAAATTCCCCGTCTGCTTTTCACCTGATGGTTTTAGTTGCCATTCTTGACCCTGGCCTCTGGAATCATCATTTCATTAGGGTTTCAGCACCCAATGAGTAACTCATTTTGAAAGATTTTCCAAAAATGTTCCTTAGTGGGTATTAGAAATGCTGAGTGATTCTGATAAGATAATGATTGCATGATTCAAAATGCTTTCACATTTTTATTATATTGAAACACATACTTTTCAGGATGTTAACTAGAAAAATAAAAATAATTCTAAGTGTCAAAGATAGAAGATGAGTATGAGAAATAATTAGTAAAGAGTTGGCTTGTTTACTCTTTTCCCAGAAACTCTGACTAAAGAGTCGAAATGTGTATTGCTTCTAAGGGATTTTGTTTTTTTAGAGAACAAAAGTAATTTTAAAGCATTTATCTTCCTTAAAACAGGGGCGAATCAAGGCAATTTAGAGTACTCAATGTTAAAAGAATAAAAACTAAAATAAAGTATTCCATGCTCCTTTTGGTAATAATGTAAAAAATTTGGGGATTAAATAGTGAAATGTTCTTTTAAATAAAGCATGATGATGATCCCATCTTATAAAACAGAAGGGTCTATACGGCTTCTAATCCCTTTTGCATCCTCATCGTACTTCATCCCGACTTCAGACCCCTTTGTGGTCTGAAAATATTTTTTTTGGGGGGTGTGGTTTGCGGTATGCGGGCCTCTCACTGTTGTGGCCTCTCCCGTTGCGGAGCACAGGCTCCGGACGCACAGGCTCAGCAGCCATGGCTCACGGGCCCAGCCGCTCCGCGGCATGTGGGATCTTCCCGGACCGGGGCATGAACCCGTGTCCCCTGCTTCGGCAGGCGGACTCTCAACCACTGCGCCACCAGGGAAGCCCTGAAAATATTTTTGCTTTATAGCCTATTTGTTTCGTTAAAAGTAGATCTGCTTCTGAATTGAGTTCTGTAATTTTGATCGCGAGCCCAGTACTGTGTTATAGCCTAATCTACTGGAGTGTGTGATGTCCTTGTGAAACCCAGAAACATGTGTCCATCTGATGAATTTATGACAAAAGTTTATTTGGGACTTAGAGTTAAGATTTTAAAACTGTACCTAGGTTTCTGGATTTTATATATCATTCCACGTTTTATGTGGAATAACCTTCATCAGAATCATTTCAGGAAATGAGAGAAGTAGGATATGGTTATGAGTCAGCCTTGGAAAACTACAGCATGGAATGAATTAGTCAGAAGAAGGGTTTCGGTGGCCAACATGAGCTGTGCGCTATCAGGAAGTGGTGTGACTTTCCATGATTTTATGTACTGCAAATCATGTGGCATAACGCTCCAGACACCTGGAGTCTTTTTTTTTTTTTTCAGTCATAAGTTTTGAGGTAAAATTGAAAAGTACCATGGAGTGAAAGCACAGCCCTTTCAGTACTTGTGGATCCCTGCTGTCAACTCGAATGCATTTCCACTCCACTCCCACTCCATGGGGGATACGGACATTCACCCGAAAGCCCTTTGAGGCTGCTAGGTCAAGTCAGAAAAGCAGCTCATCTTGACAGAGGTGCTGTTGCAAAAGGGGGCATCTGTCCTTTTGTTTCTAATACCTTTTTTCATACTCCTGGTGTTGCTGCTTATAAGGCAATGTCATTTACAGTCTGCAAGAGAGTTGCTTCTCCCTGTGTTGTGCTGTGTTTTATTTATTTATTTTTTATTTTTTTATTATTTTATTTTATTTTATTTTTTGCGGTACGCGGGGGCCTCTCACTGTTGTGGCCTCTCCCGTTGCGGAGCACAGGCTCCGGACGCGCAGGCTCAGCGGCCATGGCTCACGGGCCCAGCCACTCCGTGGCATGTGGGATCTTCCCGGACCGGGGCACGAACCCGCGTCCCCTGCATCGGCAGGCGGACTCTCAACCACTGCGCCACCAGAGAAGCCCATGTGTTTTAGAAGGGTGCTCTGAAGTTGAGAAGGAGGCAGTGTGATCTGGCCTTCTATCATCCTGTTAAAGAGAAAAGAGAACCTTGGGGAAATGGAGTGGATTAAAAGTTTGGATCATATAAGTTTCATAAAGCTACATTGCTAGAGGAAAATGTTGAAAATATAATCAACCACTAAAACTAAACATGGAGGGAAATAAGTTTGTTGTTTTATTGGCAATAGAAGTCAGTTAAAGATAATCAAGTAATCAAGCCATCTCTTCCCTGTCTGTTAGACTTGATAGGTACACATAGCATTCACTAATTACAGCTTGGGACATAGATGTATAGAGAGATATATACATATAGATATAGAGAGAGATAGAGATATATGTATAGAAATATAGCATGTATATTTTAACCAGCATATCTAATGGAACAATTCAATGAAGAATGAAGCCTGCATGTGAATTCCCAACTTTCCATTGAACAACAGCGAAAGTCCAGTTGACTCTGATGCCCTTGGCAACCTGGTAAACATCCCTCTGGAAGAATCCTGCCAACCAGATTTGCCTTGTTTGCCATGTGTGGCCATCTGGCAAGGTGTAGAGAATCATCTGTCCCCAAGTTAACCCAGGATGGTTTCATGTCCTTGTCACATGGTATCACTGAGCAATCAGATGGTAACAATGGGCGTGTTCTTCCTCCCCTTCCAGCCTAGACCTCACTGTATGCCACAGATGAATGCTGGTCTCCCCTGAAATTCACACATTAAAATCCTAACCCCCAATGTGATGATATTAGGAGATGGGGCCTTTGGGAGGTGATTAGGTCAGACAGCAGAGCCCTCACGAATGGGATTAGTGCCCTTATAAAAGAGACCCCAGAGAGCTCCCTGCCCCTTCTGCCATGTGAAGACACCATGAGAAGTTAGCCCTCTATGAACCAAGAATTGGGCCCTCACCAGACACCAAACCTGCTGGCACCTTGATCTTGGACTTCCCAGCCCCCAGAACCGACAGAAATAAACACCTGTTGTTTATAAGCTGCCCAGTCTTAGTCTGTTTTAGCACCCGAACAGACTGATAGCATGTGTGGGCATCACCTGGGAATCGTGTGAAAATGCAGACTCTGCTTCAGTGGATCTCAGGTGGGGCCCGATGTTCTGCGTTTCTTACAAGTTCACAGGTGAGGCCAGGACTACTGGCTCAGGGCTGCCCTGTGAGTATCTAGACCATCCAGGCCAGAGCTGCATAAACAAACTATATCTGCAGAGTTAGCAAAAATCCCAACCCTAAAGGGTGTCACCACCTGATGCTAATACCTGCAGAGCTCTGTATGTCCACAACCTCAAGTCTCTTTACGTGACATTCATACCTCTCCCCAGCAGGATTGGGAAACACCCCAGGGTGGAGGGACCCTCATAGGCACCTGGCAGGACTCCTCTGCTGGCCCTTCACCTAACATCTCTTACTATATACTTCATGCTCTGAGCACATGCACAGTTGTCTGCCCCGGACTCTGCCTTGTAAAGATCTGATCATTCCTTCCTTTTCTCCACTGACTGGACTGTTTCTTAGTATGAAGAAAATTTCTAGAACTGTTGGTCATCTAAGTCTTCTCATGGGACCCACGAGCCCTACTCTTAATCTTAATTCTAAGATTTTTATCACCGCCCACTTGTCCTCAGCCTCCAATGTGCTGGGCTCAGAAGGATAAGAACGGATTTCAACTTCAGTGGCCAATGGAGAAATGCTAGAAGTTCTACAAGTGAAGATTTGAGAGGTTTAAGAATTCCTTAAGGCTGATTTAATGAAAGAAAGAGGAAAGAATGGTCTTCAGGGAGGATCCCAGCCTAGGCACTTCCAGCAATTGCTGTATTTCAGAACTACCCATTGTCAGAACGTGGGTTTTGGACTCGCCGAAAAGTTGTTAAGGCGAAGTGTCAGCTGCTTTCTGCCGCCTCCTTTTCCCTTGACTGCTCCTATGGAAATAGGTTAAATCTTTAATTGGTTATTTTATTTTATTACCATGGAATTTTCAAATAAACCAGCAAATCAACATCATTATTTTAAGATCCTAGGAAATATGATTCAGGGCTTGTCATTATTTTTTCCAAGGAAGAAACAGTTATAGATATTTTCTGCAAGGGTAAATTTCTGTGACTTTTCCAGTTAGAAGCCAGCCAGCAACCTTTCACACAGCCCATTTGAAAAGAAACAGTGTTCGGAATGTAGGATGCACTCTTGGCATGCGTGCATCCTCGTGGATGGCTTCCTTGGTGTAATGGGTGCCTTTGAACACCTTTCTACTATTTTCCTTGGGTCTGTTTAGTTAAAAAAAAAAAAACTCCATTCCAAATGATTGCCAAAAATGTGGCGTTTGCAAAGGCGAGTTTAATCATTGTCATAGAGTTGCCTGTCTTACTTTATTAACATCAGAGAGTTCTGTGGTTTTGCATACATGAATGACTGACTTACAGCTTGGTACTGGATGGTGGCAGAATGTGAATTCCATCAGATACGTAGCAAATCTCTGCACGCGCCACTAATTGTGTCTGGGGGTAGCTGGGTGCGCGTTCCAGTGCTGACATCTCTGTCTAATCGTTTTCTTCCAGACACTTTTCCTTGAAAACATTCAGGCAAACCGTAGATAGGAATTTGTGCTTCTGCAGAGACCTTATATGAGGATTTTTAGTAAGAGTGGTAGTTCAACATGGGCATCGTTTATGTGGTTATATACTCTTAAGCTGGAGGTCGTATTAGTTGGCTAGGCTATAGCTGCTGTAACAAAATACCACAAACCACGTGGCTTGTCCAACAGAAATTCATTTTCTTACAGCTCTGGAGGCTGGAAGTCCAAGATCAAGGTGTCAGCAGGGTTGATTTCTTCCGAGGCCTCTCTCCTTGGCTTACTGGTGGCTGCTTTCTCACTTTGTTCTCACGTGGTCCCTCCTCTGTCTTGTGCACCCTGGTGTCCTGCTGTGTGTCCACATTTCCTCTTCTTATAAGGACACAGTCTTATAGGATGGGAGCCCACCCTAACAGCCTTATTTAACCTTCATCACCTCTTTGAAGGCCCCATCTCCAAATAGAGTCACATTCTGAGGTGCTAGGGGGTTTAGGGCTTCAACATAGGAATTTGGGAGGGGATGCAGTTCAGCCTATAACTAAGGTCATAGAAACCACTTTGAAATTGCAAAATTATTTCCTAGGCTTGGATTATTTTGCAGTCCTTCCATTTCTTTTCAAGAATGGTTCTGTCACCGTCTTAGCAGAGAGATGGCAGATCTGGAATTTTACTGTGGAAGTAAGAATCGCAACAGCAACATCATCCTCTAAGTGGTATTTCCGGCCACTGAGAGGCTTTCACTGTGGGAGAAGATGGATTTGGGAGGACATCTAGGATACTCTAAAGGTAACAGTGCAGACCCCTGCCACTTGGGAGTCTTGGCCACGCTTCTCCTGTTCTCACTTGCCGACCTCGCCACTCAGGGGCAGTCCTGTACCTGAAGGGCATCTGGGGGCAGGCCCTCAGAAATACACCTGGATTCTGTGTTCTGTAGCTCCTGGGGTCAGATTGGGTGGCCAGGTCTGCCCTGTGGGCCTCCCGGCTCCTCAAGGAACCACAGTAGAGTCATATCTGGGCCCCAGCACCTGGCCTAGGCCATGCCTGGCCTGTGGTAGATATTCAACGAATGGATGAATTTCAGAAGCATGTCAGCCATCAAGGCTACTGACCTCCCATCCCCTGTCGTTTTCTCCACCCTGTGCAGCCCCTTTAGGGGCTGCTGCTATAGATCCCACTAGTAGAGTTAACCCTCATCTTTTTGCTTTTAGGTATATTGGAAGCAAGGCGGTATTGTGCAGTGAGGGTTTAAGCTGGACTGGAGGGGCACCAACACCACCTTGGCCGGGAGAGAGTGTTAATTTTCCAAGTTTACCTCCATAATCGGTTCTTTTGGGGTCTTAGGCGCCCACCACTAATACTGATTTTGAGCAACCACAGCACATCATGTAGTAGCTGCATCTTCAAACTCACCTAAACCACCAGGTGCAAAAATGACCACTGCTATGAAGAAATAAAAATAATAATTATACAGAGTTATAGGCTGTCCTAGAAAGTGCCTTCGGGCAGATTTGGCCTTTTTGAACGCAGGCAGCTGTAACCATGGCTGCTGGCCATCTGACTCTCGACTTTCCCCCGGTACCTTTGAGAGCCACCGACAGCCTGAGTCGGAAGACGCCAGGACCCAGACAGAGCAGGCATGGGCACGGCGCCTTAGTCATTGGCCAAAGACACATGGCTGCCTTTCATCATGTAGGAGGGAGACAGGAAAGAGCAGAAGCAACGGAAGGCAAGTGAAGGCGAGCTTCAGACACGACTATTTGGTCGTATCCCAGCATCCGGCAAACGGAATCTCACGGTCCCTCTCCTGGTTGTTGACCACAAGACGGTTTGTTGGCAGTGCAAGTCAGCAGCATCATAGAACCTACACAAAATAAGAAGCCAGCATACGGAATAAGCGCAGAGAGGAAAAGCATGCCTTTCTTTGTAATTGCTTTGTACCGTGATAGTCTTACAATATCAACTGGGAAGAAAGTTTTCTTTAGGTGGCACCAAAACAGAATTTGACATTCTTCTGCCAGCCCCTTTTGCACTAGACATGAGTAGATTTACTGAGAGATGTAGACATTCATAAGAGCCTTTTAAATGATCATGAATAATGTTTTTCAGTTAAAGCATTATTTCTCGTGATGTTAAGCAAAATATCAGTTTTATCACAACATAAAGACAAAGATATAAAAAATACTGTAATGGTGGGCTTCCCTGGTGACGCAGTGGTTAAGGATCCGCCTGCCAATGCAGGGGAAAACGGGTTCGATCTCTGGTCCGGGAAGATCGCACGTGCTGCAGAGCAGCTAAGCCCGTGCGCCACAGCTACTGAGCCCACGTGCCTGCCTAGAGCCCGTGCTCCGCAACAAGAGAAGCTACGACGATGAGAAGCCTGTGCGCCTCAATGAAGAGTAGTCCCCGCTTGCCGCAACTAGAGAAAGCCCGCGCACAGCAACGAAGACCCAACACAGCCAAAAATTTAAAAAAAACCAAATAAATAAGTTTAAAAAAAAAAACCGTAATGATATTTAAATTATATCTCCATAAAGCTATTTTAAAAGTTCTATGCTCAGGCTTCCCTGGTGACGCAGTGGTTGAGAGTCTGCCTGCCGATGCAGGGGACACGGGTTCATGTCCCGGTCTGGGAGGATCCACGTGCCGTGGAGCAGCTGGGCCCGTGAGCCATGGCCGCTGAGCCTGCGCGTCCGGAGCCTGTGCTCCACAATGGGAGAGGCCACAACAGTGAGAGGCCCACGTACCGAAGTACTATGCTCAACTCGCTGATATAGAGAACAAACGAGTGGTTACCAGTGGGGAGAGGGAAGGGGGGAGGGGCAAGATAGGGGTAGGGGGTTAAAAGGTACAAACGATTAGTATAAAATAAGCTATAAGGATATATTGTAAAACACAGGGAATACAACCAATATTTTATAATAACTATAAATGAAGTATAACCTTTAAAATTGTGAATCACTATATATACACCTGTAACTTTATAATATTGTATAGCAATTACAGTTCAATTTTTTTTAAAAAAGTTCTATGCTCATATATTTCACACATTTCAATATTGCAGAGAATTTAAATCCTGAGCAGGATCACTTTTACCCTCTTGAAATCTGCACTTCCCCAAGTTTAAATCTGAAAACTCAGCCTTCCCAGTTTAAGAGGTCATTAAAGAGATTTTGCAGAAATCAGAGAGATGTCATTTTATTAAGAAAACTGATTCGACTGTTGTATGTTTCAGAAATCTGAGTCATCCAGCACGTATCTAACCATGCAAAACAAATTTCATATATAGCTTTGAAAGCAAACAGCACCCTGTAATTAAAACATATTGAATGTCTTAATTCAGTGTTTCTCACAAAGTGATAAAAGTGCAGTTCTTAAGAACATGAGCTTAGAGTCCATAGACTTTGGTTCACAGTCCTGTTCCAAAGCTAAGTGATGGTGAGTCTTCTTATTTCGGGCTGCCGTAACGAAACTCCATAGTCTGGGTGGCTTGAACAATAGACGTGTATTTCTCACAGTTCTGGACTCCGGAAAGTCTGGGATCAGGTACACGCACGACACAGGTTCTGGTGAGAACTCTCTTCACCTTGCTGGTGAGGTTTGAAGATGGCTGTCTTCTTGCTGTGTCCTCATGTGGCAAAGAGAGAGTGAACTCTGGTCTTTCTCCCTCTTCTGGTGAGGATCCTAGTTTCCATCATGCAGTCTCTACCCTCATGACCTCATCTAAACCTAATCACCTCCTGAAGACCCCACTTCCTAGTACCATCACATTGGGAGTTTGGGCTTCAACATATGAACTTGGGGGGACCCAATTCAGTCCATAGCAGTGGGAGAGGTACTTAGTTTCTCTCATTCTCCTGGCCCCTTCATGACAGGTTTTTACTTTTTCTGCTGGGACCATTGTTTCCAAATTTTCTATCTCCTAGAGGGTATTTGCCTACATGGTAGGGAGCAGGTGAGGAGAGAACTGTGGAGATAATAGATCACCCATGAAAGCTCTTCTCTTGGTTCCACTGGAAATACCCCGATCTCTCAGGTGTGCTGGGAGAGTCCCCATGCCTGGGCTCAGGTCCTGAGATGCCCGGGTGCTGGGGACCCTAGTCCTTCCCTGACACCACTGCCCCTTGGTCCTGGGGGTGGCATGGCTGCAGCCTGGTGGAAATCTTTCCGTGACCCTTTGGGTTCCAAACAAAACACCGCCACCAAGATCCACTGTCTTGCTTACTACGTAAGCCTTTCCAAAGCAAGGATCCCAATATAGAGGTTGTGGGAAATGTTCATTCACGCAGGTATGTCCCTGTTATCCAGAAAGTCATTTTTAACAAGTCATGCACTTATGACTAATCATTTCTCCACCTTTTAAATTTTCCAGATAGGATACAGTAATGGGAGAAGCTACTTATACCCTTCCTGTTTCCCCTTTTAGTGGGGAAAACACACTGTTTCCATATCTAAAATGGAATTGAACATTTCTTGTAAAATATACATCTCAGGGAAAAACCCATTGCTATTTTGAACACGCTTCCTCCTATTCTTCAGTTCCTGGTGCGGTGAATGCCTTCTGACTTCTACTTTCTGAGCTGGAGAGTTACAATAACTTAGTATTTGAGAACACTGTGTTTACCTTCAAACTACAAAGACAGTTTTAAGCTACGGCGATTCTTCTTTCATGTTCATAGGTGTAGCACCTTCTTTGTATCTGCTTCTAAAATAAATAGTAGTTACACACCTGTTGACAATATAATAGCAGCATTATTGGGATTTTTCAAATAATTTAATGCTCAATTATCCCAGTAAATGATTTTAAGTTAAAACCTGCTTAGTTTGAAACAAAGAAAATGTTTTTTACATTTAAAACAAAACCTAACGGAAAGGAAGAAACTGTGAACAAGGAATCGAGTCAGTATTTTTACGTCATTTCCTCTTAGAGCCAAAATGTAGTAAGTTCTCAGCCTGCTGGCAAATGTTTGGAGCGGGACGTTGTTATTAGGCAGAGTTTTGGGGTTGTTTTCATGGAAAAAGTGAACTTTGGCCTGATGTGACTTCTAGGCATTTTCTGAGTCACCAAAATGTTCGTTATCCATTTTATTTCTGTAAATCACTTTCTTTTACCATCGTTCTAATGATCAAAGAGCATGTCATGTCTCTGAGGGATTTCCTCTTATTCAAGATGCACTGAACTCTCCCAACATTTTTCCGTGTGTTCAGCTGAGCAGTTGAGACTCGGACAGTATCTCCTTTGGAGCCAGTTGAAATGACACGTTTCAGAGGAGCTCTGTATTAAAAGAGGTCATTCGTTCCTGTTGAACAAGACGTTAAGTGAATGTGTTTGGCGCGCTGGGGCTGTTCTTAGGACGTTAGAACAAACCTGCTTGATTTTAGATCCCAGAGTTCTAAAATCCTCCTCCCAGGGACGTTTGCAGATCCGTGGGTGACGCTGGGGTTGCAGCAGCGACTGGGAGAGAGCTGCTGGCATCTGGGAGGGAGTCACTGAAACAGTCTAGAATGCAAAGGACAGGACCCCACAGGAAAATCTGTTTTGTCTAAAACGTCGTGAGTGTAAGCGTTGAGAAATGCTGAGACAAGCCATAGGCTCACAGACTCTTAGGACATAAAGGATCTTCCCATTCATTCATCTCCCCCGTTCTTCACAGGGACAGGCTGAGCGAACTCATCTCTTTTCTCAATTTTCTTTCACTCGTGTCCCACATTGCAGCAACTTTCATCAGAAACCACAAGGAGCCCAAAATACGCTTCCTCATTTCCAAAATGACCTTCTTAGTCATGGCTCAGATCAGCTTTCGGTGGGGATCCACTGTACGTCACTGGTACAAACTTTTGTTGGAAAATGTCAAGTCGGGGTTCAGATTGTCCTCCGGCCGGGTCTTGGAGGGGTGAGTGGCACGTGCGGACCAGCCCACACTTCCCATTGTGTGATGCTGTAGTCTCCCAACCAGAGCGAGAAGCAAACTTGAAGTGACATGACATGGAAACAAGGCCGGGCTAGAGGGGGGCTGCTCTTGTGAGTCTGCTTTGCTCTCGCCTCCTGGTTTAGCTCACATCCCACTGAGAAGTCGCCGGGGTTGCTGACCCAGACGGCCAGTAAGCCCACCCCCAACTGCAGGCACAGAGCACCGGAAAGGTGGTCCCAGTGGCTCTCACACGGCTGACAGCGCTGGAGAAGAAGCTTCGTCCACATATCAAATGCCTCCATCTATCGAGCTGCCCACTGGCCTTCAGGGGTGGATCTTGGAGTTCGTGGAGCACAGCCTTACGAGGCTTCCCGACCTGCACCCAGTGGTACCCTGGGCTCCCTTGCTTCCGCACGCATCACTCATACCGCTGTTTGCTAAGACTTAAAGGGTAGTTCCGAGTACCGACCTTTTACTCTGACCTAAAGTGGGTGCTTCCCGAGAGCAAGGCGGTGTTGCTTCACCTGCTCTCTCTCGGAGACCAGCTTGGCTCCTTGGACAGGGAAGATGCTCAGAAAGATGCTTGTTGAATGACTAAGGAAAGGAATCCCCAAATCAGATTTTCCGTCACTCACTCATTTACAGGTCTTCAAAGCTACCAGGGACTTCCCTGGTGGCGCAGTGGTTGGGAGTCCGCCTGCCAGTGCAGGGGACACGGGTTCGAGCCCTGGTCCGGGAGGATCCCACGTGCCGCGGAGCAGCGGGGCCCATGCGCCACAACTGCTGGGCCTGCGCTCTGGAGTCCACGAGCCACAACTGCTGAGCCCGTGTGCCACAGCCGCCGGGGCCCGCGCACCTGTAACCCGTGCTCTGCCGCAAGAGGGGCCCCCGCTCGCTGTGATTGGCGGGAGTCCGCGCACAGCCCACGCGCAGCGGGAAGACCCAATGAGCCAAAAATAAATAAAATTTTTTTTAAAGCACTGCCAGATATCTTTTTCTTTTCTTTTTTCTAAATTCCTCTTTTTAGATCAGTATTTTGGAGTTGACAGAGAGCGTGGTCATTAATTCATTCGGTCACTCAGTGAACAGAGAGTTGCTGAGCCGGGACCCGGGCAAGATGTGGCAGTGTGGCCAGCAGCAGGAAGGTCATTTTCCAGCCCTAAACCCCAGACCAATTACCGTTGTCATATGTGCCAGGAAGGAAAAGGAGTACTTAATAGAGGGCTTCCCCGTGTCTGTGGGGCCAGGGGCAGCTTCTCTGAGGAGTGATGTTTATATTGTTATTCAAGTAGGACTCAGCCCAGAGCAGATGCCCAGGAGATGCTCCAGGTAGACGGCAGCCCGGTTAAAGGTTCTGAGACCTGAAGACCAGCCTGGGCAGCATCGATGAACCAGGACCGTGTCCGGAGCTGGACTGTGTCGAGGGCGGGACCTGCACCAAGAGGCAGCAAGAGCCACTTGTGGTCATGATGCCGGGTTTTCTCCTGAAAGCAAATGGAGGCCATAGAAGGGCTGATGGAGAGAAGGACAGGCCATTTCTAACACCCAAGTTGGGAACGTCTCAGAGGAGAGGACGTGGCAGTGCGTTTTCTGAGGCTCACTTTCCAGCATCCTTCCCAAGATGCGTCCTCCTCTCTGTGCTCCAGGTCCTGTCTGTGGACCATCCTGCAGAGAATCGGGTGGAGCTTCCAGCCATGCCTTCAGATAAACAGGCTTCCCTGAGCTCACGCAAAAGCGTCCTTGGCCATCCCCACGTGTTACCCTGCACCAGGACCCTCAGGAGAGCCCACTGTGAAGGAGTCCTCACAGGAGTAGAGGGGGTGGGGGGAGGGGGATGACACAGGAACCAACCAGAGAGATGGGAAGAATGATGCAGGGTAAGAAACTGGCAAGGATTTTAAAAGGAGAGAGAAATCCTAACAAATATGTCAGATACGAATCCAGCTAAATCAGTAAGCACTTTGAACGTCAATAGTCAAATGCACCAATTAAAAGACAGAGATTGTGACAGTGGATCAAAAAACAAGGCCAACCATATATTGTCCATAAGAAACCCACTTTAAATATAAAGGTACATATAGATTAAAAATAAGTGGGTGGAAAAAATAAACCATGCTAACACTAATCAAAAAAAGAGTCAAAAGGCTTCCCTGGTGGCGCAGTGGTTGAGAGTCCGCCTGCCGATGCAGGGGATACGGGTTCGTGCCCTGGTCTGGGAAGATCCCTCATGCCGCGGAGCGGCTGGGCCCGTGAGCCATGGCCGCTGAGCCTGCGCATCCGGAGCCTGTGCTCCGCAACAGGAGAGGCCACAGCAGTGAGAGGCCCGCGTACCGCAAAAAAAAAAAAAGAGTAAAAAAAAAGCTGGGAGAAGTGAGAAGGATGCAGAAGGATGAAATGGAGGAAGATGATAAAGGGGACAAAGGCACGACCAGTTCCCCTGACCCCCCATCCCTGTGCCAGGCCCTGTGCTGAGTCCCGGGCATGCCTTTACAGCTTCATAACCACCCAAGGAGGTAGGTCCTGCTTTTATAGTTTCAGAGACTCTGGTCTACCTGCCCCTGCTTGCAGCTTCTCAGAAGATGGGATGTGGTCCTGCCTTCCCTGGCCCACTTGCCTTCGAACTTTCCTTCTGCCGCTGCTTTATGGCTATTAGCTCCAGCTGCCCTGGACTCTTAGGTTGAAGGGGAGAAGGGAAGTTTGCATGGACCCCTTGTCTGGTGTTTGCAGAATGTCCAGGGATCAGTCCGATCTTACACCTGAAAAGGGCACATCTGGAAGATTTTCTGCGTTCGTGCTTTATAAAACGTTTTCAAATGCAATTAAGGAGCGGAAAGATCCTTAGAATATATGATAGGACAACCGCAGCTGTTGCTCACGCTACCTAACGGCGCCAGGCCCGGCTGTGTGGGCCCTTTATGGACGCCAGAGGTGCTCAAACTTGAGTGTGCCTCGCCGTCACCTGCAGGGCTTGCTAAAACACAGAGCTTCTGATTCTGTAAGTAAATTCTTAGCTGCATAATGAAATACCACAAATTGAGTGGCGTAACGCCACACCCGCTTATTAGCTATTAGCTGACAGGTCTGTAGGCGGGACTCAGGGTGTGGTGTGGTTGCCTTCTCTGCTCTGGGTCACACAAGGCTAGAATTGAGCCATAGGCTGGGCTGCCTTCCTTTCCGGAGGTCTGGGGAAGAATCTGCTTCTGGGAACAGATCCCTGTTTCCTTCCGGGACTACCCTGCCTCCGAGAGGCCACTCACATCCTTGCCACTTGGCCCCCTCCTCCTTCAAGCCAGCGACAAGGGATCTCTCCTCTCACACGTCAAATCTCTGCCTTCAGAAGGAGCCTGGTAGCTTTGAAGGGCTCAGCCTAGCTAATCTCCCTTTCACAAAGGGACTTTGTGGGACTTCCCTGGCGGTCCAGTGGTTAAGACTCCTTGCTCCCAATGCAGGGGGCATGGGTTCGATCCCTGGTCGGGGAACAAAGATCCCGCACGATGCAGCACCTCCCCTCCCCCCTCAAAAAAAAAAGTTAAAACAAAACACTGTGCAGTGTAACATAACCTAATCACGGGTAAAATCTGTCATGGCCATGGTCCTGCCTGCCGTGTCCCCCGGGGAAGGGGGGGAATGGGCCATTTTAGAATTCCACCAGCTACAGTAGGTGAGGCAACATTTTGCACGTCTAACACATTCCCAGGTGATGAGATGCTGCTGCTCGGGAAATCACCTTGTGAGAACTACTCGCCTACACTAATTCCACCACCTTTGACTTCGATTGCGCCTAATTTACAGAAGAAGACACTCAGAGTTTTAAGCCTAGAGGTAGTAATATTTGAAATTCACAGCAACTGGTAGCTTGTGGGCACCAACCAATCAGGAGGGATGTCAAGCCAATCAGGCCAGATCCTGGCCGTGTAGAACCTCTGTGGTCTTGCTGGCTGGTGCCCACTGATGGATCCCCAGCACGCAAGGGCTGGGGTCAGTGCTCATAGCAGAGCCGGGGCTTCGGCTACTCCGCAAGCTAAGATTAAAGAGAAAATGTCCCACCAAGGCTAAGTCAGGAGACGAGGAATAAAGAGATGTTTTATTGATTCCAAAACCCATCTTCTTTTCATTCTGTCTGCTCCGTGTTCTATAAAGCCACCTTCCTCAAGGTTAAAATCTGGATTAGTTTCCTATTGCCGCTGTAGCAAAGTACCACAGATTTAGTGCCTGAAACCACACAGGTTTATTAGCTTACAGCGCTGGAGGTCAGAACTCCAAAATCAGTCTCAGTGGGCTAAACTCAAGAACCTGTTTCCTTGCCTTTCTCCAGGTTCTAGAGGCTACAGCGTTGCTTCACAGCCCCATATCACCATGATCTCTGCTTCCAACATCATGTCTGGGTCCGCCCCTGATGACCCTCCTGCCTCCTTCTTATAAGGACCTGCCCCCAGACAATCCAGGATCGTCTCCTATCTCAGGGTCCTTAAGGACCCTGTGCCGGCAAAGTCCCCTCTGCCACGTGAGGTCCCATGTTCGAAGTTCCAGGGGTTAGGACGTGGACGTCTGAGAGGCTGTTCTTCACCCCACCTCACCATGTAAGGCCGTTCTTCAACCCACATTTCTGCGGATCACAACGGCAGACATTTTCCTAGAACTTCCTCTGTGCCATTAGGTCATTAATGTCACAACCACCCTGTGAGGTAGGTCCTGTTATCGTGATCCTCCTTTTACAGACAGAGAAACTGAAGCACGTGGGAGTTCAGAACCTTGCCCAAGGTCACACAGCTAAGAAACGGCAATGCCAGGGCTCCAACCCAGACAGGCTGGCTCCACAGTCTACACTCTATGTACCTCTCGTCGATGGACAGGTGAAAAGCAGGCCACTTTATATAAATGGCAAGAAGCCAAAGTCACCGTCCCAGCCTCAACCCCTCACCTTCCTCTAACTCCCACTCTGCCTGTTAAGGATCCTACTCTGGGTGGGAAAGCAGTCAGTCACGTTGGTCTTTCCTTCCTTGCTTTCCAAGTCTAATCAGTTACAGAGGCCTCGTCACTTCTGCCATCTCTGAAATGTCGTTCCAGTTACTATTGCTGGGAAAGAAACCACCCAGAACTTAAAGGCTTAAAACGGCAACAGTCCTTTATTTTGGTCTTAAATCTGCAGTTCGTGCGGAGATGGGTCTTCCCTCCTCCATGTGGCGTCTGCTGGGTTTGCTTAACTGGACGCCAGGGAACCTACTCTCAAGATGTCACACTCACATGGCTGGCAGGTCGGTTGGGAGCTCAGCCAGGGCTTTGGGCCAGGGGCCTCAGTTCCTCTCCACGTGGGCCCCTCCACGGGCTGCCTGGGCTTCCCGCAAACATGGTGACCAGGTTCCACGAGAACAAGGCGGAAGTGCATGGCTTTTTATGACCTAGCCTCGGAAGTCATATGGTGTCATTTCCACCATACAGTGTCTGTTGAGACACTCACACATGCCCTCCCACATTCAAGGGTGGAGGATACACACCCCTCCCCTTGATGGGGGAATGGCAAGGTTCTACAAGAGCATGTGGGATAGGAGGTTTGTGGCAGCTGTCTTCAGAAAATGCCATCTGCCAGAATTGCCTTTAGAGTAGCCCCCTGCGTCCTCCTCTGCCCTCACACTGATGGATACATTATTCCCCAAGCCCCAGTTTGGCTCTGTGAACTAACAGAAGATTTTTGTCTAATATGTTCATTTATTTTGATATTTTTACCAAAATGTTAAAAACATAGCCACATGTATTGCACGAATCGTTTGTATTTTAGGAATAAATCAAAGTAACAAAAGTAGGATTTCCCAAGAAATCCAGGACATGAGATGAACAAACACCAACACTGAACCAGTGCCGCACCAAATGCAGGCACTCAAAGAAATTTGTTCAAAATGAACAAACTGTATATGTCTTTTTTTTTTTAACATCTTTATTGGGGTATAATTGCTTTACAATGGTGTGTTAGTTTCTGCTTTATAATAAAGTGAATCAGTCATACATAAACATATGTTCCCATATGTCTTCCCTCTTGCGTCTCCCTCCCTCCCACCCTCCCTATCCCACCCCTCCAGGCTGTCACAAAGCACCCAGCCAATATCCCTGTACCATGCGGCTGCTTCCCACTAGCTATCTACCTTACTACGTTTGTTAGTGTGTATATGTGTATATGTCTTTTCATAAAAGCAGCTCCTTATTTGATTCTGCACGGTAGTGGATGAAGAAAATGTTAACTTTCCTAATACCTTTTATTCAAGTAGTAATGAGAAAATACAGGAATATATCCTTTCCCCCCCTATTTAAAATCTAACCCTATTCTCAAGGCCTTAATCCACAGGACTTTCTGTAATTGGACTAATGGGGTATTGAGATGGGATCATCACTGATCACCACCCTCCACCTCCAGTATCCTGAGCTCTTACTGCCTGCAACACAGATGGGGTCATGCATGTTACCACGTTACTGGAGTGGCAGTCTTACCTCCCAAGCTTCAATCTTAAGCCCCTGTAAGGTCAGGCGCTGTGGCTTAGGCTTTCGAACCCCCTCGTAGAGTACGCGACACCTGGTAATGGCTTAGTAAGAATTTCACGATTGATTTGACCGTGAGTTCTTGAAGGAAGAGTCATGCCCTTCTCTTCTCTGTGTCTGCAGTGAAGAGTCAGGTACTTAGCTGCATGCTTGGTTCAACAAATATTTATGGGGGGTCCTAAGTGTTCCAGGGTCCATGACTTGGTCTGCCCTTAGTTTAGTGGAGGAAACCAGTTAAAATATGATAAGTACTAAGAACTAGAGGTCCCCAGTGTTATGAGAATATGTAATAGGTGTAATTGGACAGAGCGGTGGAGTTCGAGAAGGCACGGAGTAGATCCTTGTTAAATGGTGGTTGAACAAGAAACAAATGAGTGATTTTCCTTAGGCATGGAAGTCTGTTCTTAACTCCAAACAGCCCAGACAAGAATCTGCTCAATGCAGATGCTCAAAAAATGTGTGTCTCCTTTCCAGGTAGGCAACACCCGGCCCCAGAAGAGCCCACCTGTCCAAGGAATTCTTCCCTATAACTGACTTGCTGCGTGGAACTTTCCCCTTAGTGATGCCTTCCATTGGGGCTGAGACTTTGATCTCCAGAAGTTGCTGATTAAATACAAATTCTCTGGGAGGTCTTATACATTAAATAGCTGTCATCATTAACGCAGTCACGGTGAAAAGTTCATTAGGTACGTTCCAGTCTCGTTAGAAGGGAGATGCAGAGGGCAGGACTGTCCCAGGGAGAGGAAAAAAAAAAAGACCCGGATGTGATTCTGGGACAGAAGAACAGAGGAAAAAAACACAGATGAGGAAGCAGTATATGTGGTGACATGGCAGTGACAGGAAAGAACTTGATAGTTTTGCTCTGAGAAGGCATCACCCTTGGGAACATTTGAAAGACCCAGATGGGAGATTTTCCCCCCAAGATCAGATATTCTCTGATGAGCACACTCTGGAGCCTGCAGAATGTGCCGTGTGAGGTCTGCTCACACTAAGGCAGTGCTCAGCCTAGCGACCCACACTGTGGAGCCGGACGGAATCGCAGGACCCTGTGCTGGCCGGTGCTTGACCTCGACTCCGTGGAGACTGCTTCAGCACATACAGCTGATGAGTTGGGCGTTTCACCAGATAAAGATGGCTGGCAGGAGAGCTTATCAAAAGAAAAGCAAAATAAATATTTCCTGGTGAAATCCCTGTCTTTACAGGTATTTAAGGAAGACATGGGATTTTTCCAACAGTTGGCACTCCGAAATATTAATGAGTTAAAAATACCAGGTTTGGGAATGGTTTCTTAAGGAATTAAAATTCATGACACCAGACTGCTATGCAAAGAAAGGAGTAGATTTCCTCTCTGACTAACGTTCCACCTTACTTAGTGTATCTGTTAACCATGGTTTCCTTGACCATTGATATAGAACATATAGTGGGGGGAGGGGAAAGAGAAAAGCCGTTTGGTTATTGCAAAAGTAATAAATGTGCGTTGTTGAAATTCTAGTAAGTCCAAAGAAGCGAAGAAGGAAAACGCTGCAATCTTCTTTAATACTAACGTGCGTGCTTTTTCTTTTCACCAAATTGGAGTCACAACAGTAAACACTGCTTTGAAACCTGCATTTCTTTTCTTAACAGCAAGTTGTGAACATCGTTTTATGTCGTTAAGTAGTTTTCACTTCCTTCCCGTGAGGTGTGAGTGGCTTTATAGTGATTGATTCAGCATACTTACTAGCTGGTCACTGATAGGATGGTTAGCTTGTTCTAATGTGTTATTTGCATAAAGAATATGCAAATAACAGGGAATGTATTTGCATCTAAATCTTTGCCCACAGCCCTGAGGATTTCCTTAGAATAAACTCCTAGGAGGGAAATGGTTGAGTCATTATTCAAGGTTTTAGTTGACCTGGTTTACACTGAAAGTTTAAACTATCGAGTGTACTACAGTTCACTACCATATTCCTTTAGAAGTTCCTTACCTGGGGAGATGGGCTAATGATTTGGAGTGGAATCAGTCGTATTTTCATGGTGTCCAGTTTAAAGTCTGTTGTATTTGTCAGAAATTTCAGATGATTAACTTAGGGTGCAGATCTTTGAATTTGGGTCTTTTTGGTTCGTTGACTTTGGGTCTGTTTCATTGGTTCATTGGTTGGTTGGTTGAGGGACACAGTGACACACCCAGGTCCCTTCAAGAATACTGGATTTGTCCCCCAGCTGCCCTGTCACTTGCCCCCTTTGGGGATGACTTCAGCTGAGAGCCACCCCGCTAAGTCCCCTCCTTCTCAAGGTACCGCCCCCATCCCAGAGATGACCAATGTGGGGTATCAAGGCCCAGCCCTTCTGCTCCAATGAGGGTCATCCTGTCTTCAGAACACCCCACAGGACCAACCAGCGAGGCTGCCAGTGGGACCACATGGTAGCCCTACTCTCCCTCTACCCAGCCTCTTTTTCTCCCCTCCCCTCCCTCCCCTCCGCTTTCCTCTCCTTCCCTGGGTGTTGATCCCAGAAGAACCCCCTAATAAACTTCCTGCACAAGAAGCTCTGTCTCAAAGGATACCTGTTGGGTTTTTGGTTGGTTGGGGGGGTTGTAAGAGCAGAAGTGGGGCTCAGCAGACCCTGACAGTTGATCACTGTATGTGCCACGTAATTTCTCCTCCACAGGGCCAATAGTGCCACCACGACCTCCCTCGGGATGGAAGCGCCAGGGCAGCTCAGACTCAAGGGTGAAGTCAGCCTCTGTCTTCCGACAGTTAGTTCAACATAAGAATATTGATCAAACTGTATCCTAGACTCTTACAAGAGCAGTTTAAAATGCTGTCTTCTCAAAATGATCTTTTGAAAAACTATCTTAAAAGGCACACCCTGAGAATACCTGTATCTCAGTCTACTTTTAGATCATCTTTCCAACCGTGTCATTGAATATTGGTCGTAACAAAACCCTTCTGTCTTCATTCATCGTAAGCCAGTTTTATAGAAATATGTTAAGTTCTGATTCTCAGTCGTGCTGTGTGCCTCCCTGGTATGGCCCAGTCATGTCGCCCTAATGATTGCTAAAGAAACCAACTGTGGTTTGAGCGGAATCTAGGTCAGCCCTATAATAACGTCCCCACCATTCACTTGCATGAGAGTATAATTTCAGGAGTAGAGAGAACATCCTGCAAATGCCCGGGTAGTCACCCGTAGAAATGTGTTGAGCCAGAAAAAAAATAAAGAATTGCTGTGTGAGGAGCGAGGGACACACTCTCTCGATGTATTATTTGGAGTAGATTATGTGACACAGAACATTTTGAGCCCCGGGGATATGGATGGGTAAGCTGCTTTGTGCGTACCCCTACCTCTCAGTATCTGGCTCAAAGCAGGTGACTAATCTATTTTTGATGACTTACTAAATTAAGCTAGCGGCCAAAAACTCAGATGCTTTTGGGGTCGGGAGCGACAGGGCCACTGGTATTCGAAAAGCAGGGGCTTAGCCAAGGGTTCAGCCATTGCCCAACAGACCTCTGGGCCCATTATTGCCACATCTTCCTTTTTTTTTGTTTTTAATCCCAAAGAAACCAGAAATTCTATTTCTATGTGAAACCTCCCAATGTTTAAATGTTGAAAACTAATATTTTTATTTGGGGGGAGGGGGGCTGCCAGTTCACAACCAGTAAACTAACCTGGCCATTCTAGACTTAATGGAAAGGAGGCAGCTCTCACTTCTCAGATGCTCTGGTGCAAAGATGGGTGTGCAAATTTTAAGTCACTTGCCATAAATACCCCAATTTTCCTAATGAACAAAGTTGGCATGATTGTTCTTGCGTTTCATGGTGAAAAGCATGATATCCAAGTTGTGGTGATACCTTGTTTGTCCTGTGTTTAGAGTTTATTGTTTGTTAAGTATGTTTTGAATCACTGTGTTACCCGCATGGAGGTGACAGGAGATAGTTCCTCAGGCGACTTATCAGACTTTTAAATAATCCTCAATGAAGACAATGTCAGTGTGAAAAGACAGCATATGCAGTGGTGCTGTCGGTAACTTCCCAACAACAGACACGGAAATGGGGCCTGGGGGTGGTAATGGAAAGAGTAGGTAAGAACACGTAATACTTTTCTCTTCTCCCAAACTTGGCAAAACAACGATTTCTGAGCTGAGATCATGAGATTGAAAACTGGGTGTGGATACAAACTCTTCGTAGCCAAGTTATTGAAAACTGGGTTTCACACCTGGTGCTAAAGATTTACAGAGTTCGGTTTGACCTCATTCTTTTCCCCTTCCTCTTTTTTGACCTTCGACTCTGGTCTGGCCAGTCACTCACCTGGTATTGAGGGGGTGTCTGCGTGCCCCCAGCGCTGTGCCAGGTTCCCTGGGAGAAACTACCAGAGCCAGAACAGGATCCGGGCCTGCCTCAAGGCAGCACATGTGCCCCCCAGGGTTTTAGTTGTGTCAGTTCTTCTGAGATGAGTATGGAACATAGAATGAGAGAAACAGGACTTTTCCGTCAGTGTTCACACAACAGTGTCGAACCCATCCTTTGAATGTAAAGGGATTTACTGGGTGGGAATGAATCGGTCTGGGGTTGTGAAAGCTGTTTGTAGCTGGAATGGAAGATAACCAGGTCCTGGTGATTGAGGAACACAAGAGCAGCCTGTCACCAGCCCACACCTGCGCGAGTGTTCTTTTTTTTTATTTAAAATTGAGTTTTATTAGACCATAGTCTCCCCCAACATTCTGTTTCTTTAACATTACTGTGTTTTATTTTCTTTTTCTTTTTTTAATAAATTTATTTATTTTACTTATTTATTTCTGATTGTGTTGGGTCTTCGTTGCCGCATGCGGGCTTTCTCTAGTTGTGGCGACCGGGGGCTACTCTTTGTTGGTGTGAGCAGGCCTCTCATTGCAGGGGCTTCTCTTGTTGCGGAGCACAAGCTCTAGGCGCGTGGGCTTCAGCAGCTGTGGCACGCGGGCTTCAGTAGTTGTGGCTCGCAGGCTCAGTAGTTGTGGCACGCGGGCTCAGTTGCTCCGCGGCATGTGGGATCTTCCCGGATCAGGGCTCAAACCCGTGTCCCCTGCATTGGCAGGCGGATTCTTAACCATTGCGCCACCAGGGAAGCCAAGCCCCTGCACCAGTGTTCTTGTCCACGTTTTTGTCACTGCAGGATTGGGCCCTGGCTTCAGAACAGCTTCAAAGCAGAAGTGAAAATCAATCATTAAAGCAAAGTGGGTCTGGAAAGGAATAAAGAGAACAATTGAGGATGGATTATTAGGGGGGCTTTGGCCCCAGCTGGCTTTAAATAAATGTTACCTCCCTTAATCCGGGGCTGCTGGTCTTCAAGTCATTAAGTATAGTTTTGATTTACCTATGGCTATTTCTCCATCTTAAGCATTGCAAATAGTGCATTTCCAAGAAGTGACAGAGGGGGCGGTTAACCTTCATGTACTAGGGAAAGATTGAGGTAATAAGGAAAGGGCTGGGATGGGGAGGGTGGGAGGGAGGGAGACGCAAGAGGGAAGAGATATGGGAACATGTGTATTTGTAGAACAGATTCACTTTGTTATAAAGCAGAAACTAACACACCATTGTAAAGCAATTATACTCCAATAAAGATGTAAAAAAAATAAAATTAAAAAGTTAAAAAATAAATAAATAAAAATAAATTTAAAAAAAAAGAGTTAATGGGATTTCAAGTGCACACGGAATTTAACAAACAAGATGAAATCTTGGATGAACTGTGACCTCTCTTTTAAAGTATCGATTTGAACATGCTTTCCTCCCTACTTTTCCCCAATCAGTTGGTTGTTTTATTTTACTTTATGTCATTTCTTTCTTTCTTTTTTTTGAGGGTGATTGCAGTTTTCCTTCATTTCCACCACAAGCTTTAACAGAGCATGATTGCCATTCTACTAAAACGCGTTTAGCATTTTCACCACTGCTTCCATCATTTGTGGCACTGGTGTCAATAAGCCACTTTTTTCTTTTTTTTTTTTTTTTAGCGGTACGCGGGCCTCTCACTGTTGTGGCCTCTCCCGTTGCGGAGCACAGGCTCCGGACGCGCAGGCTCAGCGGCCATGGCTCACGGGCCCAGCTGCTCCGCGGCATGTGGGATCTTCCCGGACCGGGGCACGAACCTGTGTCCCTTGCATCGGCAGGCGGACTCTCAACCACTGTGCCACCAGGGAAGCCCAATAAGCCACTTAAAAAAAAAAATTAAGTAATAGGAAGTTCCACATTATCTCAGAAATAGAAATTATTTGTATACTATCTTGTACTATTCTGTGTGAAGTATCAAATGATATTTCAGGCTTTTCCATTTTTTTTCCCCAAAGTATCAAAAATGACCCAGGCTGAAGTTTAGTATTAATATCACTTCTTTTGTGTTATCCTACAGATTCAGAAGATTAATGGTTATTAAACATAAAGGTGATTTTCATTAAAGATGGTTTTCTCAGCTCAGACTTAGAATTCATAGGCATCACCTTCTGTCATGGGAGACAAGGGCACTCTCTTGTCTAAGGAGTTCTGGTTAGAATCTTCCAAGTCCCACAAAAAAAGGTTATCCGCTTTGTTTTACATTTTCTTTCCTACAAGGCCCCTCCCTGTGGCCGAGCAGATCTTACCAGTAATAAAGCAATTCTATGAGCAGTAAATTCCCGAGCCCACATCTGGCTCTGCCCCGCTCCCCAGCCCATTCCCTGATTACCCTTCAGAGAGAACAAAAATGGAAACGCCTTTAGAAATCAGAAAGAGGAATATTTTCCTGTTCTCTTTCTTACACATGATCGTCACAAAAAAGCAGAAAATTGGGAATTTAATCGCCCTACTGCTGAGACAATAGGCCTTCAAACATTTTTGATCATGAACCTCATGGATGAAAGATTTTTGGTACATCTGCCAATAAAAGCATTTTATTTGTAACTTCTATACAAATTTTACTCCCTACTGTGCACCTTATAAAACACACCCTAAAAAACAGGCATTTAAAAAAGACAAGTGAACATATATTAAATTAAACACGTTCTGCCCAAACGACAAAGGGCTGTCGAGACCCCGGCCGTAGACCCCTAAGGAGAGTCACAAGGCCTCTGGGAGTGTCTCGGGGGGTGAGGCCTCAGAGTCTGGAACTGGTGGTGCAGTCCCATGCCTGGACATCCTGCGAGCCACCATGCAGCAAGGACAGAGGAAGTACACCCTGGAATGTGACCAGCACCCACTGAGCAAACTTGTACCTTTACCATCCCCTGCAATGAAAAGGAGGTTTTTGTTCAAACCAGAGGCACTGGAAACCCTCCAGTTAGGAACACAGATGGCCTTGACCCTTTGATGGCTGGTGGATGCTGGCTCTTGGCCCGTCTCAGATGGACCCTCCCTGGTGTAGTCCCTGAACTGTACAAGCATTTATCCGCATCTCCAGGGAGTGGCAGTGGTACCCTCAAGCAGCTCTCACTGTAGTAGGGAGATTGCAAGGCAAGAATATAACTAGGATGCCAGGCAGACTGCACTGAGAGCTGGGGGGTGGGGGGTGGGGGGAGGTCACAGGGGTTAAAGGAGGGAGAGAACATAAAGTCCGGAGGGGTGCCTCCTGGAGAACGGATGTTTGGTGATGGGCTTTGAAGGATGAATAGAAGTTTGGCAGGCAGAGACTAGGGAGGAGCTGGCTGACAACTGAGGAAAGCAGGCAGAGGTGAGGGCTGCCTAGAGGAGTCATGGGCTCCGTAGTCAGAGAAGGTCTCATGCCTTAGGGGTGCCTTGCCCCCAGCCTGTCCCTTCCCTCTTTTCTGAACCCAGACACTGGAGTGGTTCTGTTGCATGGAAGTTAGTTCATGCCTCTCCTCTGCTCAAAACCCTCTGATACCAGCATGCAAGCCAGAGACCTTCCAATGGCTCAAGGTCTCGCGTGGCCCTGCTCCCAACCACTTTGTCCACGTCCTTCCTCTACAGCCATTCTGAGCCTCCTGCTGGGCCTGGACATGCCAGGGGCCTTTGTGCCTTCTGATCCCTGGCCTGAGATGCTGTTCCGAACATCTCACGGTTCACTCCGCCACTTCCTTCGGGTCTTGATGTACCCACCTGTCATCTTCTCAGGGACACCTTCCCTGGCTAGTCTTCCTTCCTTCCTTCCTTTTTCTTTCTCTCTCTCTCTCTGTCTTTCTTTCTCTCTTTCTCCCTTTCCCAGCTTTTCCTATCCCTCATCTCTGCCTTATTCCCAGCACTTACCACTATCTAAACACACTATATGTTTTACCCACTTATCTCATTTCTTTTTCCCTTTTCCCATCTAGAATGTAAGCTCCATGAGGGCAGAGGGTTTTGTCTGTCTTCATCTCTGAACCCCCAACACCTGGAACTGTGCTTGGGTGAAAGAACAAATGGGTAGATAGATGCATGGATCGACACATGGATGAATACCAAGTGAAAATCTTCCCCTTTAACCTACAGAGCGATGGGAAGTCACTGAAATCTTTACAGTAGGAGAGGAACGTGATCAAGCTCAGCTTCGGGAAGTTTTATGTTGTGGGAATTACGCACTATTTTGGAGCAGTAAGAAATTGGCCACAGCTGCCTGAAATGGTGTGCAGGAGTGCCAGGTGGAGGATGCTACAGAGAACCTAGAGACCCCTCTGTTGACCAGTGGGGCACGTAGGAGAGGAAGCCATCCAGGATGCCAGAGGGACTGAGAGAATGGAGATGGGGAAGTACCAAAGGGCACTGCTGCGAGGCAAGCATAGTTCCATGGAATCTGCAGTCAAAGGATCGGGGTGAGTCCTGACTCCTCAACACAGCGAGGCCCTCTGAACCTCAGTATCCTTACCGACGAAATGGGAACTAGAAACACAACTAACATGCATCAACCACTGATTGTGTTTCAAGCACTATACTGGGCACTCTGCCTATGTCAGATTGTTCAATCTTCACTGCAACTGGGAAGTTGATATTAACCTGGTTTCCAAGTGAGAACAAGAAGTGTCCCCTCAGTTAATAACACCTTTTAGACTGGGAAGTGATAAAGATGACTCAGAGGCCCCTGTGTACAGTAACTTAGGTTGGGGGAACAGTGCTCCACCTTATAAAGGGAAGGGTTATGAATATTAAATAACAGTAAAGCTATCCCATTATCTCAGAAGCTAAAAGCTCCGTTAAAACACAAGCTTAATTGGCATTCAAGATAAACTCCCTGATACCTTTGATCTCAGTCGGGTGTGCCATTTTCCCTCCCAGGAGATCTGCAGATTTCTTCTTCGCTCAGCTTTGATTTGCACAGCAAAGTCAGAACTCGGTTTCTCTCTGTGGTCATTCTGTAGAAGGCTTCACTGGTGGCACGTTCTTGGCGTAGCTGTAAACTCCTTGGAGTTTATAATGGGCGTGCTGAGGTCATCCTCCCTATGCTTTAAGAGTGCTGTGATGGGAATGATGGATTTCGACATAAACCTCAATTGTTCCTCACTGAGAATAGAAACTTCTTAATGAAAATATGCTCTCACTGCTTGGAACCACAGGAAGCAAATGCAGGTTGAAGAGATTCATTTAAGATTTTTAGTGGCGCGAATGGAAGAAATGCAAAACATCTAAAGCTTTCAGCGGACTCAAGCATTTCATTTCTTCTCTAACTTCTGGTTTCTGTTTTACTTTTTTTTTTTTTTTTTTGCGGTACGCGGGCCTCTGACCGCTGTGGCCTCTCCCATTGCGGAGCGCAGGCTCCGGACGCGCAGGCTCAGCGGCCATGGCTCACGGGCCCAGCCGCTCCGCGGCATGTGGGATCCTCCGGGACCGGGGCACGAACCCGCGTCCCCTGCATCGGCAGGCGGACTCCCAGCCACCGCGCCACCAGGGAAGCCCCTGTTTTACTATTTTAAGTGCAATTTTTAGTATGTTTTTCAAGAGTTCTAATGAGACGTTGCTGTGGGCCCTGCTTTCTTCAAATCACTCACAACCAACTTGCAAACAAGAATCAAAAAAGTACTTGCCTTTCAAACCACAAGGGATAGACAAATACCATAGGACGTTTAGAAGTGCAAGTTCATGTCTAATAGACGTGCAGTCGAAGAGTGGACATTCCTAGCAAGAACTGTCAGGTGAGCCGATAAAAGGAAGGCCCTCTGGGTTCAGGGACAGGTGTCTGTCCCCTTGGCCAGCCGGGGCTTTGGAGCACCACGAAGGGTCCATGCTCCGTACCTCTCACGCTGCGGGTAGCCTGTGTTATTGGACCCTAGGTGCCATCTCTCTCAGGTACACTTTGTGACCCGGTGGTTTTTGCCAGCCTCCAATCCAGCCTCCCTACAGTCGGCCACAACTTTGAGCCCCTTTCTCTGATCTAGAAATGGAAGCACTCAAGTTCCCTAAATATGATTCAGATAGAGCTTACCATCAATTCAAAGGCACGTACAGAATTGCATGTTTTGGGAGGCTTTCTGGACAGCCTAATGAAAGATCTATCATTTATCATTTATTTCTAGGAGCAAAGATAGTTGAACCATCTTCAAATACCTCACTATTCCTTTTTTTTTTTTTATCCCATCCGTATTAATGAAACCACAATTGTAAATTTGGGTGAGTTCAGTGCTGTTGTCTCAGATGAACAGAAATGTTCCAGATTTGCCCACACGACTGAGTTGGAGCTTCATGTCATGAGTTTTAATAGGATGAGGAGATGGTGAAATTAACCTCCTCTTCCTCCTCTGATCTCCTTGTAACCCTTATTCGCCAAGGTGGACTCCAGGAGAAAGAGAAAAGGAGGGACAGCCGCTCCGGAGGAGTGGAATGCACTTCTGTGCCTTCTACCTCCCGTGCCTTTCCCCTTGGCCTCCCATACCCCCACTGCCACCCCCAGGCCACCACCAAAGCCTGCATGTGCCTCCAGGGTACGCTGCAGGCTGTGCACCGAAATGCAGCCAATCCCAGGGCACAGTTCCTGGAACCAAGCACCACCCAATGGACCACTTCCTCTTGGCGTTTGATGCATGCCACACTATCTCACAGCGTTCGAAACTCTTCTAGAACACATGCACTTAGATCTCTTGGGTTGGCAGTTATGGGTAATTTGGCAAAGCAAACACCATAACTGGTCTCTTGCATAACCCTACAGCTGGCAGCAGGGCACCATCCATGGAGATTAAGCAGTGCTCACTCATGCAAGAAGACTTCGCATTTCCTTTTATGGAGGGATAAATGCTCTGGTTTGTTCTTTCCCATTGCATATATTCTTTTTATTATTGGCTGACTTTAATGCTTCTTTGTAGTTAATTTTTAAATGTGAATAGCAGGATTCCACTTAACTTTTGGAAGCTTAAGAGGTGTCCGCCTCTAGACTAGAGAATGTTTTTATAAATAATGAGACTGCATTTAGGTGATACTGAGTAGGAAGGACCTAGGACTCACACTGCCATAGGGACCTAAACTAGCAAAGTACTTGGAAGTTCAAAGACTTGCAGCCTTTTAATGGGATTAACAAATACATACGACTATATATAAGAGAGAGAACCAACAAGGACCTACTGTTTAGCACAGGGAACTACACTCAATATCTTGTAATAACCAATAAGGGAAAAGAATCTGAAAAAGAATAGATATAGATATGTATAACTAAATCACTTTGCTGTACACCTGAAACTAACACAACGTTGTAAATCAACTATACTTCAATTTAAAAAGTAATAAAGTAAAAAGTTGCAAAAAAAGAGTTGCAGCCTTTTCAAAGAACTGGCATCCTGACACCCAGTGTGCTTCTCCAAGACCAGACATCTTACCTGAAAAAAGGCCAACTGAACTAACTTTTCAATTGTAGTGTACATTCTTTCTATTTCTTCTTCCTTTCCTAATTAAAGCAAAAACAAAAACCTTCCGTCTATGAGTCTCTAAGCAGACAACCTCTGAATGTTTCTTTTCTCAGCTTCAGAGGCTAGATCCTCTAAAATATTTTTGTATCTTTTCCCGAATTTAGCAGCTATTAGAAAATGATCAACGTGCTGCATATTCCTAGTTCTCAAATTACAATAATAAAGTTTTCCAATGAAAATCCTAGGATCTCTTCTCCCATTCTCACTGTGAAATACAAGTGGGAATTAGGACATTCCTCCAATAAAGTTTAATTAGAAAAAAAAAAAAGACCGCATTTCAAAATGAAGTCCACTTTTTCTTTAAAAGCAGGGTTCATTGACCAAGACTGATTTCAAAATGTTTTCTCTAATACCCCAGCATCTGAAACTTTGATTTCAGTGTTCAGGAAATTACAGGGATCAAACAACTTGCCAAGACTTCGGTTTCCAGGTTTCTCCAAGCCTTGAGAGTTCCCTGGAGGCTAATTACTGTTTACTGCTGTAGACCTTCCTCCTGTTCCTCTGTCACATTTTCCATCTTAAGAAGGGTCGTCCCATTCAGCCGAGGAGCCGGGTGACTGAGTGGCTGAATGGAATTACTACCAGTGGAAACTATGCTGCAAGAGGGGTAGATAAAGCAGCTGCACAGCAAACCTCGGCAGTTTTTTCCATCCTCCCCAAGCAAAGTTAATTAGCATAGGGAAAATGACTAAGGTGTTGACGTCACCTCTTTCCAGTAGAAACTTACACTCTGTCTCTGCCTGCCTGCGAGCAAGTAGGACTTGACTCAGGAATTTGGTGTCCAAACAGGATGCTCTGGAAGCGGTGCTTTTTTTCCCGGTGGGGGCTGGACCTCGGTGCTTTATAAGTGAGGGCTCGAGAAAGAACCTACAGCCTCTGGTAAAGGAACCTTACTTGGGGCTTGACCGCGGGAATTGCAGCTTTCTCTGTAAGGAAGCAAGATGCACTTTAGAAACTTTAACTACAGTTTTAGCTCCCTGATTGCCTGTGTGGCAAACAGTGAGATCTTCAGCGAAAGTGAAACCAGGGTAAGGCTTCTGATATAATGTGATTTTTGAGAGTTTTCGAACTATTATGTTAATTGGGACTATGAGCTGAAATACTTGGTGGGGTATGTGGCTGTCTTGTGGGTTTGGGGGTTTTGAAATACATCCAGAATGCTTTGAGCCTTAAAACTCAAAAGGTGTTGCCTGAGGAATTAACTGTGAAGGAATTTTTAAAGCTCTCAATATTTAAAAGCATCTGTGTCCCTTGACCAGTTAGTAAGGGAGGGTTTGGCGTGGTGTTTTTTCATTCTGTGTGGGTTGTATCAATAAGTAAACTTTTGGAGGGAGGACTTTTCTGACAGTGAACAGAATGTTTCACTTTGACATGTAGAGTTCAGGATACATTGATTTTTATCTCAGGAAATCAATACTGGAAAGATATTTGAATGTTTGCAGGAATTACAAGGGCCTGTCTTCAAGTTTCCAGATTTCTCTAGCTGGAGAAAATGCAGCCATAGCAAATAAATAATAAAACTGGATACATAACTTAAGTGTGGGATGAGTATACCTCCTGGGAAGCAGCTCTCATTGATGGTTATTAATATAATTAGTAATTTTAATTACTATGCTTTTCTTCTTCATTTGATTAAAATGTGAGATCTTCATCAGTAGCTACGAAGCTATCTAATTGATCTCTAACAATATTATATATGAATGACTTCTGTATGTTCTGTTTGGGGGGCGGTGATCACGTTATACCTTTATACCCAAAGCCCTTCTGAGACATCAGAAGGTTTCTTTTTTTTTTTCTAATCAAATTTAACTCCATAACTGTGTACAATGCTTGCAAGCCGGGACTAGTTTTTGAACTAGATATTAGAGCATGTTCTACGTGTAAAAGTACTACAAAGTCTATGTATTTAATGTTAGCCTTATATGAGTGAAATCACTGATTTACTTAATTAAGTAGAGATGCCACCCAATAACTATAATTACTAGGTATTGGTTATTGGAACAAATAAGATTATTTTATAAGAGAATACTAATAACATAATAGCAATATGAAATTAACAAGATAGTGTGGGTACTCTTGGGTTCTGGTCCTAAGCCCTGACTTGTATTCTAAAAATATTCAGCAAAGTCATCTCTCTTAAATTATGAATGATAACTTTAAAACTAAGCAGTTGGTCACAGTGCCTATGGATGAGGTCGTGTGAAATTCCAGATCTGCACAGACACCCTTACGCCCCAGACTTGCCCCGTGCTCGGGAGGGGTGGAGAACAAGCCACGTGCAGCCAGATGAAATCGCAGCTGAAACATCTGCTGTGCATTCTTTCTCATTCTTTGCCTCTGCAACACCCCTCGTGGGAAAGTCACAGACATTTCCATCAACTAAAGAGAAGCCGGCGAATTCGAAGAGAGAACGGTTGTGAGCTGTTCCCACTCCCCCTGAGCCACCTGCCTGGTGGAGACACCAGCCAGCAGGGAATGCAGGACCTGCCTACAGCCCTGCCCTGGGGACCAGGCACTGACCGACAGGAGGGCCCCTCCCCTCCCCCGCTCTCTAGCCATGAGTATCCTCGAAGATGTTCTCCCTTCTTGTTGGGAATCCTCTCTCCCCTCTGCAGAAGCACCGTGCTCTGCATAGGTCTCCAGGGTACTTGTGGGCTCCAGGGCCTCCCCTTCTCACCAGTCACCTGGGTGGAGGGCATGCTGCCCCATCTGGGCTCTCACCGTCTGCCATCCCACCCCCATCTGCCTCTCACCATCCTCACAGTTTAGTCTGAAAAAATCTTCAGAAAGTTCGGTGACTAAAAGTCCCTGCATAATCTTCCTGGAAGTTTCAAGACTGTCCATCACCTCCCTCTCTGGTCAGAAAGGTTTCAGTGGCCTCCCAGGTCCCCCCAAGGGCACCCGCACCCAGGACCCCGCCTGGGGTCGCTCCCTAGAGCTATTCCCAGGAGCTGATGAACGCTCTCGTGAATCTAGGCTTTTAGTCCTTGAACTTGGGCATTTCAATTCTAAGAGCTCATGCTGTTTCATAGTGTTCACTAGCTCTTTCAACACTAGAGCTACATCTGTACATATATTAAAGCCAGAGTGCAGAAATGGGTTCATTGGCAGAATGTTAATTTTTGAAACCACTACTATTTTAGAGAGTTAAAACGTAACAGATTGAATGGGAAAATAATAATGGGAATTTTTTTAAAAACTGCTTCCTTTACATTAAGAAATGCAAGCCTTTTCATTAACTTCATTAGTTACCAATTCAATAATAATGTGTTTTTTTTTTTTTTTAATTATCTCCAGTGCTTTTAAGTCCAAAAGCAATATCTGATGGACAAAGCGATGCCCTGAGCTGTGTGGTGGGATTGGAGCTCACTAGATTGGGGGAGGTCACAGGACAATAGGGTCTGGCAGGCCAGAAGGGTGACAAATGACCAAATGAAAATGTTCCTTCTACTTTTAAAAAGAATGTTTCCGTGACTGTAAGAAGTGTTGAAGTATTGGTAATTGTTCAGCTGATTAAATGAATTTAGTAAATCGTACATTCTTACTTTTGTATAAAATCACGTATATTAAATTAAAAGGGCAGAATCTCCCCAGAGGAGAAAGGCGGGTTCTCTTTCTTCTCTAAGAAAAAAGTTGGAAGTTCTTGACATGATTAATAATTTGGTTCCTCCATAAGAAATGTAATGAAGTCATCCAGTCAAAGGTCATATGCAGGTAAATTTCAACTCCTTTTATTTTTACTTTTCAGGCCAAATTTGAATCCCTCTTTAGGACATATGACAAAGATATCACCTTTCAGTATTTTAAGAGCTTCAAACGCGTCAGAATAAACTTCAGCAACCCATTATCTGCAGCAGATGCCAGACTCCAGCTACATAAGACGGAATTTCTTGGAAAGGAAATGAAATTATATTTTGCTCAGGTGAATCGAGTTCCTTGATACCCATCCTTCTCCCTCCACCCTCCCACCCTTAAAAGTAGCTTAGACATCCATTACGTATAGGTTGATTTAAAACTTCAAGAAATCATCTTGAGAAGGACAAGATTCATGCTCGAAATTTTTCATGTCACCTATTTTAAGAAGACACGGGGTGTATTTGAAAGTGCCCTCAGAGATGATCTTCTTGGGTTGAGTGATGAGGGGAGAAAGAGAGCCTTTCCTGACTCAGGAAGGTGGAGGACCGCAGGGTCGTGGGCGTGGCTACCCTTGACCCCCCCCCCCCCCCCCCCCGCCCCCCGGGCCAGAGCGGTTCGGCTCTGCGCTGGGTCCCCGCAGCCCGCTCACTCCTGGAGAGCTGGTATCTGCAAGCCGGCCCTGCGCATCAGCACGGGGCTGCCAGACCCGGCCTGCAAGGAAAAAAATGGGTTCACCAGGCAGGTAGCAAATGCTAAGAAATACTTCTGGTAAGCGGGGGTCCCGGCCCCAGGGCATTCCCGGGAGCTGTGCGGCGGGTTTGCTGTTTCTCCTGCATCACCCTTCCTGCCTCCCCCAGCAACTGCCTTCTAGGTAGCTTACAAAGTTCCATTTGAGGATGTTACCGGAGTCTAACAGCTTGGCAGGGGGCGGGGCAGGGGCTCTTAGGACGCTTCTCCCTGGTGAAAGAGACCCCCCTTGGGGCCCTGAGTTCCCCTTGCCAGTACAGGAGCAGGTCCTGTAGAGGGGCTTCCTGACCTTGCGCGAAGGTGAACTTGCCCTTCCAGGGTAAATGAGAGCCGGGATACCCTGCCCCCTGGTGGTAAGTGCGAGGCGCAGGCTTCAACCTTGGATCCTTAGGGGCAAATTCCCTTCTATATAAGTAATTACTTGGTCTCTCCACGACTTTTTCTAGTTTGTTAAAGTAAATGCATGTTCATTGTGATTTTTCTGGGGGGGGGAGGATACTAAAGAACAAAGAAAATCCAAACTGGGAACATTTTGATGTAAGATGTCTCCAAACAGCCCTCTAAGCACTGGTATAATTTTTAAGCCCAAACTAGGATCTTGGTCATTGTTCCTTATCATTATTGTTTTAAATATGTATCCTGGAAGGTAGATGTATTTTTCCTTCCTCACTTTTGGCATCTGATTCAGAGCCCCAGAGGGAGGGAAGCCTGAGAGCGTGGTGGGCAGGAATCCTGGGTCATCTTAGAGATGTCGCTTAGCCTTTGGAGCTTCTGTGATATGATGTGATGCCACCGTAATATGAGGAGCTGGAAGCAATTGATGCTGAGATCCCTCTTGACCTCAGGCACAGTGCTTTACTTTTCCCATGTTTACTAAAATTATCTCTGTATATTTTCTATCGGTCTAATTCAAGCATAATTACTTGCAGTCCCAGTGCCTGTGAGTCCCTGTCCTGAGAGGGGTCTCTAATCATGTTTGCACCATAATCCAAGTTCCCTTCCCCGCCCTTAGAAACCGTATTGCGATTCACCCTTGGGCTGCACCTGTTCAGCTGTCTGGACATGGGTTTGTCCTTCACACCTGTCTTCCGTAGGCTGCTATTAAGTGCGATTGCTGCTTCAGTTCTTCCCCCGAGGAACACCCACCTGCATTTATCTCTCTCCTCAGACTTTACACATAGGAAGTTCACACCTGGCTCCACCAAACCCAGACAAGCAGTTTCTGATCTCTCCTCCTGCCTCGCCGCCGGTCGGTTGGAAACAAGTGGAAGACGCTACTCCCGTCATAAATTATGACCTTTTATATGCTATCTCCAAGCTGGGGCCAGGTAAGCAGTGTCCTCGGGTGGAGAGGGGGCAAGGAGACGTGGAGAGATTGTGGTCAAGGCAGAGACACGCCTGCAGCAGGAGTGGCTGCGACCCCATTGCTCTTTCCACTTCTCACGTGATCAGTGCCAGTGTGTGTTGTGAACTGTCTCTATTTGCTTTCTTCTGAATCGAAGTAACCCATGCCCCGGGGTGGGAGCGTGCACGCCTGCCTCTTACTTCATCCATTAGGAAAGCATGCACGCTGGTCCAGGGGACCAAGTACCATGACCCCTCTGGGCCGCATCACGTGAATCCATCCGCTCACCCACTGAGCACAGTCGGTGAGAGGGACTCAAGACCCGGCCTCACGTCCTGTTGCTCCAGGTGGGGATGAGTGATTGGATTTTGGAAAGGGAAAACAGGCTTTCCCCACTTTTAGACATTTCATTTTTAGTCAAAGTAATTTCATCTATTGATCTGCTTCTCCCCTGACCTTTTGAATGTCTGAGGGAACAGAGACCCATAGATCATAGTGGAGAAAGAGCCCCAGTCACGAAGCCCAATAGGGAGGGGTGCTCCCCTAGTGAGCTTGCCAGGGAAAGAAGAGGTTCCGGTCCTCAGAAGGAACAAAGGTGTGAGCATTTAGGAAGAAAGGTACTCTGGCCTCAGGCTTCTCATCCAGAAAATGGGTATTACTGGGTGGAGTAGTAAACGAGATCATCGTGTGAAAAGCACTTCATATAGTGCCTAGCTTATGGGCAGCGCTCAAAACATGTTTTCTGGAAACAGTACAATGTTGGAGGTTCCTGTCCTACCTGATAGGGTTTGGGTGAGCTGGCAAGTGCAAGCGGGGTTCTTGGGGGTAAAGAGGTTTGAGCCCCCCTTCTGCCTTATTTGTGGAGCAAA
Source organism: Tursiops truncatus (assembly GCF_011762595.2). NCBI lineage: Eukaryota > Metazoa > Chordata > Mammalia > Artiodactyla > Delphinidae > Tursiops > Tursiops truncatus. Next base: position 133,560,137 of record NC_047037.1, on the reverse strand, counting down.
TGCAATAAATGCTGAGGCCATCAGCTTTCTCCTTGACCAGCAATCTGGTGTTCCTCTGAGGGGACGGTTTTATTTTCTTGGACCATTAGCCGTTTCACATGGAAAAGATGACATCTCTGTAAACATCGCTCTGATGGAAAATCCCCCTGTGGTAGAAAGCAAGAATCACATTACTTACTGCTCATCGTGGCATGAAGGTCAAGACGGAAGTGGCCAGCGCTCCTCCTGGCAGCTCCAGGTCAAGGTGTATTAGGTAGCAGAGGGCTGAAACCTCCTGGAATGTTAGAGAAGGGAGGAAGGGGACGTCCACCTGGGGAGAGGCGTCAAACTGCTCCAGAGGCAGGAAGTGATGCTAGCGAGCCTTCTTCACACTCTAGAACCTACCACTTCTTTACAGACGGCTTGTTTGAGAAACCCTTCTGGAAAATAACCATAAGATCAATTTGCCCTTCGTTTACTTAGGGCTTATGACCTTGAATAGTCTTTCTTTCAACAGTTGGAAGATTGCAAAGGTTTTGCAAATATGATCCTGTCCCCGTGCTTTCTGGATTGCGATCCTCAGCGGGTAGACAGGGGTTTGTAAAGCGGATCGTGACCCGCATGTTGAGCGATCTCCCTGGCCCTCCACCTTAGCTGCCCCCACCCCGAGAACGCTGAGGCGCTTTCAGCCACAGTTACAATAGCATCCCAGTCTCACGCGCGGGGTGGGGAAGAGGCAACACCTTTTTTATGAGTAAAAGCGTCTTGACTGAACCTGATAAAATTCAGGCTGACGGAGAACAGCAGGACACTCCTGGTTCAAGGGGTTGATAGTTGTGTGAAAAAGGATATGGTGTGGTCAAAAATGTTTCCAGAGCACCTGTTTCAACCAGCACACCTGTGTGCTGCACACCCGCGCTTCCTGTCCCTATCGTGGGCTCGAGAGGTCCTTTCCTAACGCCTTTATTCATGCACCGTCTTTTCCTGAACGGGTGCTCCTTGCGCCACACCGGGGAAGTCCTCTGGGTAGCTCAGAGGGCCTGGTGAACATGCTAAGTGTAATTAAAAAATACGCTCCTTCCACACCTTCCATGTGCCTGGACTCAGAGTGTTTGATTGAAAGCTGAGTCATTTACGGTGGTGAGATATAGAATGAGGCACCAAAGAAACACCAATCCAGAGTGTGGCTGCCTGTGGCCCTCAGTCCCCATCGGATGCCCACGGAAGCCTGGCCGAGCTGACCCCTACGTCCGCATCCGTTTGCTCTTTTACTCTTTGACCCTCGGGCCCTTGCCTGAGTTACCCTGCAATTATTTTCTTTCCCTAGGGGAAAAGTATGAATTGCACGCAGCGACCGACACCACTCCCAGTGTGGTGGTCCACGTGTGTGAGAGCGACCAGGAGAACGAGGAAGAAGACGAGGTGGAAAGAATGAAGAGACCCAAACCCAAAATTATCCAGACCAGGAGGCCGGAGTACTCGCCCGTCCACTTAAGCTGAACTGGCACCCGGACGAAGTGTTCTGAATCATACTCACGAGAAGGAATCTTTTACTGTGGAAGCGGCCCAGTCACAACTTTGGAGACGGCAGCCTGTGATCGCTGTGGCAGAAATTCCATGTTGCTCAGAAGAGAATCGAGGCTTTGTCTTCTGGTTCTAACGCTGCGCATCAGTCAATGTTCATGGCTCCTGGGAATGTCCTGAGCCAATCACTGCGTTTGGGGTGATCGCACAAGGACTTCTGGGAACGTCTCGAGAAAACCAATAACGATAGTGTTTTGTACTTGTTCTTTTCTGGTAGGTTCTGTTTTTGCCAGGGGTAGATTGATCAGTGGGTCCAGGGAGAGCCTTCTGTTTTTAACCAGCCTACAAGGTAGACTCTCTCTCCCAGTAGGAAAAGGCACCACGTGAAGCCATAAGGTGTCTGGTGCAGAAAGGTTGTGAAGACAGCAACGCAATGTGGAAATTGTAGTGTCTCATTTTTCCCCCTCACGTTCTAATGTTTGTGCATGTGTATTACTGATTTTCAGAACTAACCTTTGGTCGTATATAGCGTTATGCCATTGTTGTTTTACATCTTTGGGGAAGATAGGAAAGCATTTGCAAAATCTGTCACCTTTCCAGATTCAATGACTGTCTTTGCAACAGCACACACAGGGGGATTCTACCGGTAATACACCCACTCAGCATCCTATTTGATGCGACCTAGAGCTTGTGCTTTTGCAAAAGAAGTCGATCTGAAATTCCTACGTAGCGTTTCGCTTATAAAACTCAGAAAAGAGCAGTTTCACTGTCAACTTTTAGTGGGTGAGAAATTTTAGTGTAGATGTTTTAGGTCAGACAATAAATGGGTTTCATTTATTTCTTTTACGTGGTAGTTTATATACATGAATCACAGCCAAAACCCTTTTTGGGGGGAACTTTCAGTTGAGATCATTGATTTTTTTTTTAACCCCACTGAAACATCAAGATAAACTTGTAAATAAAGCTGATAGCATATATTCATACCTGTTGTGCCCTTGGGTGAGAAATACGGCCGTGGAAGACTAGTGTAAGATGTATTAACCTCCCTGTGAATCGTATGTTATAGAAAATGCCTTTCAGCTATTTGACAGGACCTGAATTCAAAGCATGTGAAGTGGACAGTAGATGCGTGGTGGTATGAGAAGGATGCAGTGCCTTTCCCCATTCATTCCTGACGGAATTGTCACACTAGGTTAAATGTTTGTAATTTTTTTCTAGTTGTCATGTATGTGTCTGGTCAATAGGTATTCTATTTTGGCCTTACAATACCATAACAAGGTTTGTCCTTTTGAAATACCTAATGCCAAGTAACAATGCATGCTTTGGAAATGTGGAAGATGGTTTTCTTTAAGAAGCAAAGGTATGTGGCTGTTCCTATCAAGACATTGACTGAATGTTCTCAAAACCCTGTTTACAGTACTTGGTGGGGGGTCGGGGCAGATGAGGGAGAGACCATTGCATAGCTGTTCAAGTGTCCCTAGTTAAGTGCTTTTAAACTGGAGAGGCTAACCTCAAGATATTTTTTTTAACTGCATTCTATAATAAATCAACACAATATGCTCTTTACGGAAAAGTTACCTGGTTTGTCATTTTATTTCTAATTGTCAACCTGTGCACCCTTTGAATTCTGCAGTCTCAGAAGGACGCATCCCTTCATCAGTTTGAGTCTGGAAACTCCCAGATCCTTGCTGTGATTCACAGAGGGTCAACCACACTAATGCTGCATCACCTAGGAAAGGGGAAAATGGAGAAAACTGAAATCAGAAGTCTGAGTCTTTCCTTTGTCCAGGGAGAGGATACTCTGATGAAAACCCTTTTCGCCAGCAGACCCACTCAACGACAATCTCTCTGATTGTTCATTTAAGGAGTTTTCTTTCCTGTTAGAAAAGATGCCCATGGAAGATTCTAAGCTACAAAGGCCAGTTATGTTCAGAAAATCTGTCTGTAAGCCTCCTCTTTGAATCTCACCTGGAACTCTTATTACAAATGGTGGTGAACTCCTGGCCAGCCCCCAAAGGCCTAAACAACCCCATGTTTATTTGCTGAACTAGAGCAAATGGTGTTAATCTTCATCGAGATAGGCATCAGGCATTTTTCCATGAAAATTCACTTGCTCCTCTGTTTTCCTTGTACAAGCAGCCTCATTCTGTCATTCCCCAACAGCATTTGCATATTTTTAATTCATATACGTTTGAGGTTTAAACATGTTGGAAAATCCACATTTCCACCACATTTCCAACAATCTGATTGTTGAGGAGATTCACTAATTAACCACGGGGGTGGGGGAAGGGCTGTTATTTGTCATCGTGTTGAATAACTAGGAGCCCCTGCAGAGCAGAACTGAATTGGGAAGTGTGCTGGTCCAGGATCCTGTTTCATAAATAACCCAGGAGGGAGTTCCCTGGCGGCCTAGTGGTTAAGATTCCAGGCTTTCACTGCCGGGGCCCAGGTTCAATCCCTGGTGGGGCAACTGAGATCCCACAAGCCACGCGATGTGGCAAAACAAAACATACCATTAATAACCCTGGAATAAAGTCGAATTGTGTTGTCAGTTAATGCAGATTTCCAACAGTTCCCCTTACACCACTGGGGAAATACAGGTGGCTGGTCCCACTGCCTGGGAAGCCGTCAGACCCTAGAGTAGAAATCACAAGTCGACAAACAGCCTCACTCCTGATGGACGATGTCTGATGAGTGGTTCTGTGGCAGGTACAGCCTCACCTGAAATTCCAAAGCCAATCATGCTCACAGTCTGGTTACCTGGCCGATGATTATGAAGGGCCCCAAATCACGCATGCTTGAGTGCCCAGGACTCAAGCATCTCGCTAGCCCTGCTAGCGAGAGGGCTCAGTAAAATGCAAAACGACAGACACAGACAGGCAGAATCACACGGGACGCATCCTTTGCCATTGATTGGTTGTGTTCCTTAAAGAGATTTTCATAGACTATATTTCTCATCTGATGATAAGTAGCTTGGAGCCACCCATCCGAGAAAAGAAAATCAGCCCCTCAATGTATGCTACATCCAAGCAATGGGAGGTAAATGATGAGAGAAGTATACATTTCGTGCGGCTATTAATACTCGGGCTATAAACATTGACTTGCATGCAGTCAGCAAGCATTTAGGATTTTTCATGTCCAGAATCTTGTGAGAATTAGTGCCCGCAGGAGATGTGGGTTTTTGGAGAGCTTTAATTTTAGGTGAAATTGTACAGAACTCACTACCAACTAAATAGATTTTCTCAAATGTTCATTGCAAAGGATTAAATATACTATACAGGCATGTTATGACCAAAAGTGCATCGGCAGTTGGGGTACGTCATATTTTACAGCATTTAAAGAATCCTGTGGAATATTTGCATTAAGTGCCTATCAGGTAAAGTTCATCTAAAGGTCAACAATTCAGATGGAAATTACATAAAGAATTTACCTTAAAATTATCTGAGAAGAAGTTAGGGTATAATAAGAAATACATTTTTTTCTTCTCCAATTCTCGTGTCTTCTGATTCTAAAGTAGGACATGTAGGGAACTTTTTTTCAAGTATGCCGCCACGCTTGGCAATCTTTAATTCACATCTGAAATTCTCACTCTCGTGACTCACCAAAAGTTACACGGCAATCAGGTAGATGGATTTTATTCTCACATATCTCACTTTCTTCAGCACTCCCTCCCGCTGTTCGTGAAAGGTCATTTTAATCATGACTACGTTTATGAAAGCCAGAGAAGATTATTTGGAAGTGACTGAGATGCGGTCCCTACATGCACCGTTTCTCCTTCTTTCAAGATTCTGATTAGGGATCCGATGACCATTCTTTACAGCGACTGACAGCCAAGCCGCTCACAGCTTACAGTAGCCCCTGCTCACAGCTGTATCTTGCAAGGCTATCAAGAACGCCCCTCCTGGCTGACATTCATATTCTGGTCATGTGGAATTTGCAGTGTTTCTAACTCACTCTGTTCTGTCTTCCCTGTGCTCCACTGAGATGTTCCCTAAAACATCCCACTGCCCCAGCCCCGCCTGGGCTAACTCCACGATGATGTGTATACCATGAGAAACGTCCCATGTCTGCCCTACTCACCTCTGTCTGAATAACTAGCAGCTACCACTGTGCCCAGCCTGCAGTGCTTAATAAATGTTCCTGAAATAATTAGCCGACTCATTGATATTTGTCCTACGTCTCCACCATTAATGTCACTTCCCCTGAGAATCCCTCCCAGCTACTCCTGCTATGTCACCCATTGTGTCCCATAATTCCCTGTTGTAGTATGTATTGCCTTTTTAGCATAATTGTTAAATTGTCTGTCTTCGCTGTTAGAACATAAATCAAGTGGAGATGGGATTCCCGGTGGCCTTTGGCTCAGAGCAGACATTCAAAAAAAGTTGGATGGATGGACAGGTGGGTGGGTGAATTGGTAGATGAGTGGAATGGATGAATGGATGGATGGATGGAAGGATGGATGAATAGGTGGGTGATGAATGGATGGACAAATGGATGGATGGATGGATAGATGGATGGATGTGTAGGCAAATGGGTGGATGGATGGATAGATGGATGGATGGATGGATAGGTGGGTGGGGGGGATGGATGGATGGATGCAGATTTCAGAGGATGAAGAGTGAAAAGGTCACTGAGAAAAAATAGAAAAATAATAAGGCATGTTTCTCTCTCCTTAGTCAGTAGAGCCAATAATCAGCTCAGTGCTTTAATTCAACAAAATGCCAGGCTGCTAGAGCAACAAGAATGAAAGAAGGGCTTCCCTGGTGGCACAGTGGTTGAGAGTCCGCCTGCCGATGCAGGGGACATGGCTTCGTGCCCCGGTCCAGGAGGATCCCACATGCCGCGGAGCGGCTGGGCCCGTGAGCCATGGCCGCTGAGCCTGCGCGTCCGGAGCCTGTGATCCGCAACAGGAGAGGCCACAACAGTGAGAGGCCCGTGTACTGCAAAAAAAATAAGAAAAAAAAAAAAGAATGAAAGAGAAAGAAAAGGAGACATAATTGTGTTGGAGTAAAGCAATAGATGAGAAAAGAAGAAACTTTGCTTTTAAATTTTCTTTTCAGAACAGATTGATTGGCTAGAGGATGAGTGACTAGAAAGGAGCATCATGGAATTTTTCAGAATGATGGAAATGTTCTACATCTTGATGGAGGAACACAGTAATGACAGCAGTAACAACACCACAGTAGTAGTGAAACAAGTTTATACATTTGTCCAAAACGGATCAATCCGCATACTTAAAATGTGTGCATTTTGTTTTATGTAAAGTATGCCTCAATAAAGTTGATTTATTTTTAAAATCAGGATAAAGGAAAATATTTAAATCTTAGACAATGGACAAAAGTTGGGGGAAGGTCTTAATTCTCACCCTATCCTTGTAAAAACATTTTTCAAGTGTATAATGCTTTCATAACATTCTTAGAACACAGTATTATACAGCGAGGCAAAGCAGCTTCCCAGATTAGAGTGTGAGCATTCTGATTAATCTCTTCTAGAAGACCTTGATATGTCCATGACAATCTGTTAACTTTAAAAAGTAACCTGGGTCATAGTTCTTTCCCTAAAGTTTAATATATGACTAATTTTTCATATGTTCAGAACCAACCAATTACTACTTCAAGAATATATTCATCCATGGGACTTTGCTGGGGGCACAGTGGTTAAGAATCCGCCTGCCAATGCAGGGGACACGGGTTCAATCCCTGGTTCGGGAAGATCCCACATGCCGCGGAGCGGCTGGGACCGTGAGCCATGGCCGCTGAGCCTGCGCGTCCGGAGCCTGTGCTCCGCAACGGAAGAGGCCGCAGCAGTGAGAGGCCCGCGTACCACAAAAAAAAAGAAAAACCACAAGAAGATGTGACCTGTTTTCATTTGGTATCTGGCTGCCAATCTACTGTTTCCCTAAACCTAACTGTGCAGTGTTCAGCCCCCGAGCTGCTTCCACTTCAAATCAGTTACTTCAAGTTTTCTCTGCTGAATTTCATAAATGATTTGTCTTTCTGTTTTGTTGAGAGCTGCTCTGTTCCAGATTCTTGATGGATTTAACCTTCACAGTGCTTGGGGCTTCACCAAAACAGGTGTCACTCTTCTCCCTGAAGTTACTCAGTATCTCTGACCGAGTCTACTGTCATAACCTATTGAGAGGTTATCCTCTGCACCGATGTTTTTCTTTTCCTTTTTCCTCTTTCTACCCCTGGAGGCTCATCAGGAAAACAATGGGAAGAGTTTCCCCTTCCAAAGTGTTGAACCAGGATACTGTACTTCTAAGACTGGGCTTCATTAGCCTCCAGATGAGGTCAGCAAGATCTCCTTGGATCCTGGTGTCTGGGGCTCCCCTCTCTGAAAGGTCAAGGTCTTCCTGGTGGGTAGTCCAGTTTCCAATGTCTAAGAAAAGAGACAGAGTGAAGAATCTGTGCTCAGAGCTGGGAGGTTTGGGTTGGGGTGGGAGAAACAGAAGGCGGGGCTATAAAAGGAGAGAGCTGACCTTGGAAGAGGTTGACTCATCCTTGTGAGGGTTTCAGGACCAAGTGTGAAGCCAAACTTGGCATGGCTCGAGTCACTGGCATCTCCCACTAAGGATCCTCTTCTTGGCCTGGGTCTTGCAGGCCTGAGCAAGGACCAGAGGCAGCCCCCGTCAATCAAGGACCAGGCCCTCCATGGTGGGGGGCTCAGGAGGCACAACCCCGGGCTCCCTGTGTTCATAGAAAGAGTCCCCTACATCGACTTCCACTGAACTGCCGGCCAATCCCAGGAGGCGAGTTTCTGAGCAAATTTCATTTTACCCTGTGCTTGGGATGTTTGGTTTTTTGTTTGTTTTTATTTTGCTTTTCATTTAGACAAAATATGCCCAAGTCCAAAATTTCTTTTTTATCTTAATTTCCGTGCAGGACCCTTAGGCCTGTCCATCCTCCCATGTTCCCATCAGTAGCAACACCATTCACCCAGCTCAGCTGAGAAACCCTTTGTCTCACTCTCCTCTCCAACCCATTAGCAAATGTTCTCCCCTCTGTCTTCAAAATACATTCAGAATCTCCCTCCTTCAGGTCACCTGGCCCTCCGAGGTCTCTGCCCTGGGGCACTGCAGAGCTTCCTGTGTGGTCACCTGCTCTGCCCCCGCCTCTTCCAGTCACTTGTCCACAGAACCAGAGGGACCCTTGTTACGGTACATCAGATCCCGCCACACCCTTGCTCACTGCCACCCCTGCCCCCCGCACCAGGACTTTCTGTGTGATGGGCTGGATGGTGGACCCCAAAGATATCCAGGTTCTAATCCCTGGGACCTGTGGATGTGACCTTACAGGGCAACGGGAACTTTGCAAGTGTGATTAAGATAAAGATTTAGAGATGAGGAGATTATCCTGGTGGGCCCCACGTGTAATCACAAGAGTCCTGATAAGAGAGAAGCAGAGACAGATGTGATGACAGAGAAGAGATTTGAAGATGCTACACTGTTGGCTTTGAAAATGGAGGAAGAGACCATGAACCAAGGGATGCAAGAAATACAGCTCTTGAAGCTGGAATAGGCAAGAAAAAGGATTCTCCCCCAGAGCCTCCGGGTGCACGTGGCTCTGCCCACACCTTGACTTCAGCCCAATGAAACTGATTTTGTTTGTTTGTTTGTTTTTGTTTGTTTTGTTTTTTGTTTTTTTACGGTACACGGGCCTCTCACTGTTGTGGCGTCTCCCCTCGCGGAGCACAGGCTCCGGACGCGCAGGCTCAGCGGCCATGGCTCACGGGCCCAGCCGCTCCGTGGCATGTGGGATCTTCCCAGACGGGGGCACGAACCCATGTCCCCTGCATCGGCAGGCGGACTCTCAACCACTGCGCCACCAGGGAAGCCCTGAAACTGATTTTTGATCTCAGCCCGCAGAACTTAAGGAGAGTAAATGCTATATTAAGGTACAGTGTGTGTGGTAATTGGTTATAGCAGGAGTAGGAAGCTAATATATACCCCCGCTCCCCGACTTAGAATTTAAAATCCTTACTGGGCTTTGAGGCCCTCTTCCTCCAGGCCTTTGTCCTTTCTCTCCGACCTCCCTGTCTACACTCTCTCCCTGGCTCAGCACTGGCTAGTTACACCAACATGCTAAACACACTCCCCTGTATTCAAGTTTGCCGAAGATACTAATTACCATGAAGTTCCCAGGACAGGACTGAAAGGAGTGTGCATGGTGATTCTCAGGCCTTTGCCTTGGGCCCCAAATACCAGCAACTACTGGATTTCCTGTCCGGAAGAAAGTTACACCCTAGACCAATGTTGCCGGACACCCAGGGCAGGTGACCCATACTGGCCCCCGCCTGGTTGTGCCACATGGGCTAGGCAGCAGGTGGGCCCCCGAGCCAGCAATGGAAATCACGAATTACCAAAAATTCAGAGTACTTTCTGGAAATGAAGTTTCCTCCCCAGGAAGCAAGGTGTTTGGATCTTGACTGGGACACACTCTTGGCACGCTCCACGGATGGTGGTCGCAGGAAGGTACTGACCGACAGATGTCCTTAAGGGCTCAGGCTAAAGGGGACGTCAATGGGGACATTCCCGGTCCTAATGCCCAGTCTTGGGTGACTGCAGCAAAGATCTCAAGGCCTCCAAAGTAAGGGTTTGGGCGGCCAAGAACAGGAGCTGTACAAGGCCATATATGGTGATGGGCTGCCCCCCGCACCCCCGATCCCGAGGGTCCTAGACTCAGGCCACGTGGCAAGGGCACCCTGAGGGACGTGCTTTGTTCGCCCAAGTGAGCCTGAGCCCCACTCACAGCCTCTTCCAACTGCAGAAGCTGATGGAGACCTGGAGGAGGGAAAGGGAAGGGGAAGGTGGGGTAGAATACAGGATGGTCATGGCGCCAGGCAAGGCCTGCGTGCAGTGGCGCGTTGCTGGCCCGCAGATCTCAGGGCCTTACCTGCAGGCCTGTGGAAGCTGGCGGCCAGGGGCCGGGGATCCTCTTCTACCACCAAAAAGAAGCCACTCGGCCTGTCGTGAAGGATCCAGAAAATTGTGACCTGGAGCTCACCCAGTGGAGCTGTGCTCAGGAAGAAGGGACTAGAAAGAGTGCCTGAGACGGCCCCAATGAGAAGAACCTACCACCGATGATGCGAACACTGCAGTGTGGCTGGGAGGGGGCCTCCAGACACACAAAAGGGACAGGAGAAGGAGGCAGCGCAAGCCCCTCTTCAATCAGGGACCATCCGCTTCACTCTCCATCCTCGCCGCCACCGCCAGACCACGGGCAGAGGCGGAGGCGTGCTCATCCGCCAGCAGGGACCTGGCCATGGAAGCCCCCTACCCTTGCACTGCCACTCCCCTGCGGCAGGGCTAACTCCCCTGCAGAGACGCAGGCTGAGAGGGAGGAGACCTCAGGCATAGGCACAGCCCGCCTTCTCCTGGGAGAGAGCCGGGAATCCAGGAAGAGGCGCATGGCCTTGGGATGCGGCTGAGCTCCCGCCTTCTGGGACCTCCCGCCTTCTGGGACCGCCCGCCAGCCAAGGCCGGCAGCGGCCCCTGCTGCCCGTATTGAGCTGTACACACTCAGGGAGTACGGAGGAGAGACGTGCAGCAGCGAGCGGGGAGCGGAAGTTCTGGGGTGGAGGCTGACATTCTGCAGGACGGGAGGTGAGGCAGACAGGTGACCTGGACAGGCAAGGGGGCTCAGCAGGAGGCCATCCTTGGTCTGATGAGACAGTCCCGTTGTCCCCAGTCGTAAGAGAGTTCCCAGAGCTTAGCAGAAGTCCGGCTGAGGCCGCGCTCCCTGGGGTTAGAAAGGATGGGATTGGTGAGAATGCAGTTGTGAATTGGGGTCGAGGGGTTGTGGTCGGTGGACTGACGAGGTTGACCCCCAAGATTCCCACCGCCATCCCTGGGGAACCAGCCCCTCCCTTGAGTGTGGGCAGGCCCTGTGACTGTGACGGGCTATCACCCCCATGATGATATCACCTTATATGGGAAAAGGGATTTCACAGTTAGAACGCAGTACCCGACTCAGTTGACTTTGAGTTAATCCAAAGGAAGATGCTCCCGGGTGGGCCTGACCTAACCAGGCGAGTCCTCAAAGGAGAGCAGAGCCGTAGCAGGGTTTTCTTGCTGGCCGGGAAGAGGCAAGCTGTGAGAGGAGGGCCGTGTGCCAGGCACCTGGGGGCAGCTTCTAGAAGCCGAGAGCAGTCCCTGGCCAACAGCCAGCTAGAAAAGGGGATGTCAGTTCTACAGCTGCAAGGAAATGACTTCTGCTAACAACTGCGTGAGTTTGAAAGAGGACTCCGAGCCTCAGGTGAGATCGCAGCCCTGGCTAACACCTTGACTCCAAGGGGGTCTCACCTGGGGAGAGACCCTGAGCAGAGGACGCAGCCGTCACAGACCTGGATCCTGACCCACCGAAACTGTGAGATGATAAATGTGTTCTCTGAAACTTCCAAGTTGGTGGTAGAAAACTACATAATTCTACATAATTAAAATCCCAGTTTATATCTTCTCTTAGCTAACTTTATATCAGTACCATTAGTGAAGCATAAATACTTCAGACCAGTGCTGTAGTAAGGAATACGACCTGATTCTCTGTGTGAGAAGAACACTTGGGTGAATATATTCATATATCAATAAAAAAGGGTGAAGAGGGCTTCCCTGGCGGCGCAGTGGTTGAGAGTCCGCCTGCCGATGCAGGGGACACGGGTTCGTGCCCCGGTCTGGGAAGGTCCCACATGCTGCGGAGCGGCTGGGCCCGTGAACCATGGCCGCTGAGCCTGTGCGTCCGAAGCCTGTGCTCCGCAACGGGAGAGGCCACAGCAGTGAGAGGCCCACGTACCGCAAAAACAAAAAACAAAACAAACAAACAAAAAAAGGGTGAAGAAGGACTGCTAGCTGTATTGCATTTTTTATCATATATATTCACTTCTATGGATATTTTTATAAAGGTGTCCAGTGACTGCTTGCTCACTCTTTGCATATTTCCCATGTTTTTAAAAATACATTCTGTCCTAATGTTTGATTATTCTGAAGCCTTTCAAGAGAGAGTTACCTCATAGATGTCCTTCCAGAAAACACCAAATCGTGAGTGAAACCGATTAGCTAACCTAGACCTGAGGCGATGAGTTAGGCTCTTTGTATGCCTCCGAAGAACGATGATCTGTGGTTCTAGATGGTGCTGTCATTGTGCAGTCCCTGGTCTAAAAACATTCTAAAAGCCAGAGTAAGTGTCTAAATTTTTTCAGATGCTAAAGCCGCTGGTCCTCAGTGGTCCTCTCACCTCTTACATTGCGATGCAGTGGAGTTTTAAGGCCGAGCATTGTATTAACCTGAATAGGACCTGCTCAGTTTCATCTCATCACCGACTCAGGTCCTCTCATGGGCAAGGGAGAGCTGGGATACGCTACCCCTGTCCCATCATTTAATCCCCCCAAGAGAGATATTCAGGGCTGACCCGCTGATGTGTGTTTATGTCTCGCACCATCAGAGGTGTGCTTTCCTTCTTTCAGAAAGAAGTCTTGACATGCTTACGTGGGTCAGGCCCTTGTTCCCCGCACACTTTTCCACCCAGGCCTCTCTCAGGAACTCCAGAATTGCCTATCCGGCAGGGCTCATTGATTTCCAATCCGCATTTCCAGATCTCAGCCCTGTCCACCCAGTGACTCAAGCTAGGGCCATGGAAGGTGGCCTCCTTATCCCCGACTTCAGTCACTTTTGCAAGTCCCGGTCCCTCTCTGTTCTATCTTTAGGATGTGCCCCCTGTGTTCCCACCCCATCAGACCCTCACCCTTTCTCACTGTATTATAGGCAAAGCCTCGCCCATCCATTCTCCACACAACAGCTCGAGTGAGCTTTCTAACACATAGGTCTGATCTTCATACCTCCTTCATCTTCATCCTAAAGTCCAAACTCAGTCTCCTAAGGTGCATCCACTTACACTGGGAATCCTTTCTCACCTCCCGCAGAGACAGCAAGCACAGTGGGCATCTGCGCTTCTCTGGACGTACGTGCCACGCTTCCACCTCTGTCTTCACCCGCGATGTCTTTCTCTGACTTTCCAGCTTCTAGTTGTTCTCAGGGAACTTCTCAGGCATCATGTCCTTTGGGATGACTTGCCTGCCACTTGCCTGTCCCATCAAATGGAGCTGTGTGTCCCTGGGACTTACCTGGCGGTCCAGTGGTTAAGACTCCGAGCTCCCACTGCAGGGGGCGTGGGTTTGATCCCTGGTCGGGGTACTCCGTGTCCCTGCCCCGGCTCCTGCAAACCCATTGAGTTCCCGGCACAGCTCTCACCCCACTGATCTAGACCCCAGTGGTTGGCCTCCCTTCCAGCCCCCAGCCAGTTCACCAGCTGATTTATTTGTCTCTGGTTTCTCAGCACCCAGCAGAGGTTTGGAATGAAATCATCGCTCAATAGCTACTTGTTGAATGAATTGCTTACAACCCAGCTCGATCCCTTTTTCTTTAACTCTGTATGGGTGTAGTTCCCTCAAGCACTATTGAGCGGGCCGTGTCTGTGTGGGAGGCTAGAACCTAAGGCAGGTGACGCACACGAATATTTCACCGGGGTGTTTTCTGGGTGCAGACTCTGTGCACCAACATGGAAACGCGGGCCTGGCTTTCCCCAGATGCGTCCAAGAGAGGCTGGTTCTTACCTCCACGCCCCCAGCTGTGTTCACATTGTGTGATTTATCCAACCAGCGGAGTTAAGCTAAAGCAAGAAATCACTGATGAGAAAACCTTTGATTTCTCACATGGAAGTATGACACGCACGCATGAGAAAACATTTCAAAGATATGATCAGTCTAGACACCTAGCAGTTTTCTGAAAGGTTGTCCCCTTGGGATCTGCAGGGCCCGCCTTAAGGAGCTGGGACAGAAGGGACATTCCTGAGTTTTTGACCTGGACCTGCAATATGGAACCACTGCAGCCACAGAATTCTTTTTCTTTTTTTAAGAAGCAACTATTTATGTATTTATTTTAAATAGATAAGGGTTTATTTGTTCACATATACGCAGAAGCCCAAAGATTGGCAGATCAGATCTGACACAGTGGCTCAAAAATCAACAGGGGACCCAAACACCTTCCCATTTTTCTTGTTGCAAGGCAGTCTCTATTGTGTCTGCTCTTGCACTGTCTTCCACGTAAAGAGCATGAGTTTGGAGGCTTAGTTTGATTATGATGTATATTTCAATTTTTAATACATTGAATATGTAGCATCACATATATGGAATTCAACTGATGTGGCTATCTTTGTTTCTTATAAAGTAAGGCACAGGGCTTCCCTGGTGGCGCAGTGGTTGAGAGTCCGCCTGCCGATGCAGGGGACGCGGGTTCGTGCCCCGGTCCGGGAGGATCCCACATGCCGCGGAGTGGCTGGGCCCGTGAGCCATGGCCGCTGAGCCTGCGCGTCCGGAGCCTGTGCTCTGCAACGGGAGAGGCCACAACAGTGAGAGGCCCACGTACCGAAAAAAAAAAAAAAAAAAAAAGTAAGGCACAGTCCTTCGGTTCTAAGTAAATAATGTACTCTTAATATATTAAAAACTCATGAGAAGTACGACCTTCTGCATCACCATTTGATGGGTAGGAATAATGGTTGTAAAACTTGGTTGCTGAATTGAGGTGTTCTTTTGTAAGTGTCAAAATGGTAGCATAGGGAAAGAGTACAGGTTGCGGGGGATATGCATTAAGAATCTTGCTGTTGTTGCCGTCTACATAGAATGGAATAAACAGGTTATGAAGACTTGTATTTGTAAAGATAAAAACAATGCAGCCACATAATTCTGAATGCACAATAGTGATCCGTTCCTGAGGAATTCCCTGTTGGGTCTGAAAACAAAATAATCTCTGCATGTGAGGCATTTAACATACAAGTGCTATACAACTCTACTGACAAAGAGTATATGTTGAAATTACTTTTAAACAATGTTTCTTAAAAAAAAAAAGAAAACTGCCATTAAAAAGTTTTTGTTTTTGTTTTTTTCCCCAGAAACTTCTGTCTTGTCTCACTAAGCTCAACACACGGGAATTTTTACCAACTTCGAGGTGGAAGCTAGGTGTCTTGGGGGTGGGAGTAACTAGGAGACCCCCCAAGCCAAGATGTTTTCAGGGGTGTAGTCTTGCCTCTTTTGAGCTGGAGTAACCAGTGGAGTCTTTGCATGCACTTTATTTCACTTTTTCTCAGACAAGAGGGGAGAAGGAGAAATCTACAAGATGATACTCAGTGGCACTCAGGACATATTGACAAAGTGAGTACAGAGAAACCAGCACATTCCCAGCTCCTAGGGATTGCAGTGTGGATTAGAGGACATGTTTGCACCCTGGTGTCAACCGGTACTGCTCGGGTCTCTAAGACCTGGGTGAGTTCAAACCCCAAGTCCACAGCTTAGGAAGCCCTGAGCCTTGTGTGGTGCCTGCTGCTCCCCACCTCACTCCCTCCCCACCTGCCTCTGCCTCTATTGGGACCCACACCTCCCAGGTCACAAAGTGTGCCTCAGTCACCAGCTGCCACAAGAAATCAAAAGGACAGAAAGAAGGTCTTTGATTTCGTTTGTTTGTTTTAAACGTCTTTATTGAGATATAATTCACAGACATACAATTCACCCCTTTAATGTGTACGATTCAATGGTTTTTGACATATTCACAGATATGGGCAACCATCACCACAGTCAATTTTAAAACACTTTCATCACCTCAGAAAGAAGCCCTAAACCCTTTATTATCACCTCCCTTATCGCCTCATCCTTCCCCTGCCCCCGCCCCCAGCCCAGCCCTAAGCAACCAGCAATCTACTTCCTGTTTCTATAGATTTCCCTATTCAGGAACTTCATACAGACAGAATCCTATAATATGTGATCTTTTCTGACTGGCTTCTTTCACTTAGCATAGCATTTGTTAGGTTCATCCACATTGTAACATGTATCAGTACTCCATTCCTTTTTATGGTTGAATAATATTTCATTGTATAGATATATAGCATTCTGTGTGTACATTCATCAGCTGATGGGCATTTGGGCTGTTTCCAGTTTTTGGCTTTTATGAAAAATGCTGCTACAAATGTTGATGTGCAGTTTCTATGTGGACAATTGAAGTTTTGTTTCCCTTGGGTAGATACCAAGAGTAGAATGGCTGGGTCATATGGTAACTCTATGCTTAAGCATTTGAGAAACTGCCTTTCTGTTTTCCAAAGCAGTTGAACCCTTGTATACACCCACCGGGAGTGTATGAAGGTGCTGATTTCTCCACATCCTTGCCAAAACTTATTGTTTATTGTTATCTGATTTTTTCATGCTGGTCGTCCTAGCGGCAGAAGTGGCAACTCATCGTGGTGTGTGTTTGCATTTCCCTGATGGCTAGTGATGTTGAGCATCTTTTCCTGTACTTAATTGGCCATTCATTTTGATTTCAGAGAAGCGGGTCTCATCTTGCAGAACATTCTACCATCTCCCTCTCCCTCCCCCTCTTCCTCACCCTGTATCCTCCTGAATCCCACCCACCCACAAACGCTCACCTAGGTCCAAACTACATGGAGTGGCTTCCTCTTCCTCTGAAGGCCCTGCACCAGTCAACACAAGGTCCAGGGCTCAGGGTCTGCCACACGTGGGCTCACCTGATAAAGGCTGGGCTTCTGACACCAGCTGCTTAGATGAAAATTTCTCTATCTTTTTGCATCTGTGTAACTGGAATATGGGAGGGGCTTACTAGGAAATAACTCTTGGTATTTACATGTGTTTGAATGTGGGCGTTTCCTGCTTTGGAGTGTTACAAATTCACAAGGGGAAGAGCTACTCCAAAATTTCAGAGTGAAGGAAAGAGTTTGGCGGCATATGTTGAAATTCTGGATGCCCAAAGAGCTCACTTTTTGTAAGGATGTACTTCCCTTAAAGCAGGTGGTTTTCTAAAGGAGGAGACTTTGGAAGATGAGAACCTCACCCATGCCTGACAGTAGCCATGGTGAGATTGTATGGAAAACTCAGAAATTCTAGAGCCACCTTTCTTAAGGCAAACTGCCTGGCTTAATAAGGAGTATTGTGACCTCTGATCATGTGGTCATCTGACCAGCCCTGGCTGAGTTCCAGTCTCAGGCCAGTGCCCTTAACAACTCTTTGCACTTCACTTGTCTCGGTCGAGAATAATTGACAGTATGTCCTCAATGTACTCTTGTTGATTGATGGAGGGACCAAGTCTTCAGGTGAGGTCAGGTAAGTGAGTACAGGGGATGGGGTTGGGTGGGGCATGGGTTTTCCTCATTGTCGCACAATGTGAGCTCCACCCAGGTAGCCACTAGGGATTATTAGGTGTGACCAACAACAAAAACTCCATGGTAAGTCTACACCTGTATGAAGGACAGGACATGCCCTGAAATGAAAAAGCCAATCTGAGTTTTGGTCTTTGTTCCTGGTTGGTTCAAAGAGATGAGAAACTAACAAGCTGGATGACTTTGTCAAATGGGCAAACCACCCTCAGACTAGTTTCTGCACCTGAATTCATTCATTCATTCATCTCTGAACAGTTATTGAGTACCTGCTAGGTGCCCAATACAGGGCAAAATGATGGAGCTAGAGATGAGTCAAAGTCCTTATAATCCAGACAGGATGAAACCAAGCAGGACCCTGTGGGACCCTCCTGAGTACAAAAGCCTTTCTGTGTCCCCCATTTCTTGTGTGGGGGAAAATGGTTTCAGCCTCTTAGACCTTCCCTGAGTTCCAAAGGGCAGATTCAAACCGTCACTAATTAGAGGAATGAGGCAATGCAGAAACAAAGGAAAGGCAGTCAAGAAACAATAGTGCAGGGATGGGGCAGGGTCCTGCTTCCTCCTGGGGGATATACATGGCAATATGCCTCTGGGTTCTTCTATTGGAACCAAGGCCCCCACCCATGAGGACCCCAGGTTGGAAACAGAAGGCTGAACACCAGCCCGTTACCCATGAGGTAACCAAGGCCCCCGCCCATGAGGACCCCAGGTTGGAAACAGAAGGCTGAACACCAGCCTGTTACCTCACCACCAGCCAATCAGAGGAAGGTCACATACGCTGCAGCCCACCCCCAAATTTTGCCATTAAAAACTCTTCCCCCCCCCCCCGGGGTTCCCTGGTGGCACAGTTGTTGAGAGTCCGCCTGCCGATGCAGGGGACATTGGTTCGTGACCCGGTCCAGGACAATCCTGCATGTTGCGGAGTGGCTAGGCCCATGAGCCATGACCGCTGAGCCTGTGCGTCCGGAGCCTGTGCTCCACAACAGGAGAGGCCACAACAGTGAGAGGCCCGCGTACCGCAAAAACAAAACAAAACAAAAGAAAGCTCTTCCCCCCAGATCGTTGGGGACTTTGGGCTTCTTTAACATGAGCTGCCTGTGCTCCTTGCTTGGACTTCCAGTAAACTTTTCTCAGCTCCAAACTCTAATGTTTGGGTTTGTTTGGCCTCACTGTGCATCAGACACACAAACTTGGGTTCATCAACAAGGACTGAATGCAAGAGGAAGGATTGGGCCATTCGACCTAAGGGGACCCAAGAAAGGTTCCTTCAGCAACGTGATGCTAATGTTGACTCTTGGCAGACAGGAAGGACTCTGCCACATGGATCAGAAAAGGAAAGGTGTTTTAGATGGTTGGCACAAAAGCAAACTCATAGAAATGGAGTGCTTATCTCATCTGTCCCCAGTTCCCAGGGCATCAACATTCCCACTCTCACCAAGGTATGGGACTTCCAGGTCCACACCCACTGGTTGGTGATAACACCAAGCTCAAAGCCCATCTTGGGATCTAGTGCTACCCAAGGCTTACAGAGGTTCCAGATTATTATTGAACTCACTCCTCCTGGAGTCCAGAGTGTAGCTGAGGTGTACCTTGACTGGAGAGTAACAGATGCTGCCCATCATTAGCTTGCAGAAGTCATGGACACTCCAACTGCAGAGTGGGGGCCTGTGGGAATGAGGTTATAGTTCAGGGGTGGGTTCTCTGTCTGGGCTTGATCCTGGCGCACTAGCATGGAGCCCATGGACCTAGAGCTTTCTTCTGTGTACCCACCTGTATGGTCCCAGGCTCTAATGGCTCTTTAAGACTCCCCTGTTCTCACCAACCACACCTCTTGGACCCAAAGACTGTAACCCTTCTCATCCACCTCCACCCGACCCTCGGGGTCCTGAAACCTATTTTTCAGGCCCTGAAACCTGCAAGATCTCATGATCTCATCTTCTTTCTCAGACAGTTAAGTATCAACCTCTAGGACAATAGCAAGAGTGGAGTCCAGGAGATGGGCATTTCCTCCCAGACCAGTGGGTGCCTGTCCACACTTCCATGATAAGAAACCCCTTTCCCATTCCCAGTAGAGCTGTGAGCAGCAATCCTCAAGTTCTACCTGGGAAGTTGCTCTCATCTTCTTCTGGAGCAGACGACTTTTGTGTTTAAGAATGTGGGGGACCTTTTTCCATCGCTTTTTCTTTGGGCAGTAACTTACTATAGTGGGTAACCCTGACTTGCCTGGTCTTACTCTCTGCTGTGATATGTATATGAGTTCCTGATCCCCCTTCCATGAGATTTGGGATGGCCTCCACTGGTCAGCTCATGTGTGCTTATTGGGCAATCCAACTTCCATGGCAGTGCAGCTCCTACCTGGCATTTACACATGCTTATTCCACTTCGCTAGAGCAGGAGACAGCAGTGGCAAACCAGAACCAGTCCTGTACCTTTGGGTCGAGGGTGCCTGAGTCTGGAGTGATGCCCCCAAAAGTCCCACCTCCCTCATCCACTCCCAAGAAGAATTTGGCAGGCAACACCTAATGTTAAGAAAAATTAAAATTCTCATGCCTTTGTCAAAGCATGAAGTTACACCTTGGAGCCAGAGAGACAGGGAGTCAGGGTACCATCCTCCTTGATGTTCACATTTCAAAGAGACGGCTCCAAGGTCCCCAAGAAAGACGTCTCTGGGGAGTCAAACTGGTAAAGGGTTATTAGGTTTTATTGAAAGGCTTACACACATCTCAAAGAGACAGAGAAAGGATTGTAAAGGAAACACCCTAAGAAAGGGAGGGAGGGAGTTCTCTTTCCCTTCTGGCACCAGGGAAAATCTTTTCTTTCCATTTGTAGTTACCCTTACACTGCCTAGGGAAAAAGGAGCAGGTGAAGATCTGCTGAGGGGCCGAGCTGCCTGGGAGGATGGCCCCCCCAGTGGAAGTGCCCCTGTAGTCCAGGAGGACTGGCCTTCCTTTTCCTGTTCGCTGGCTGCTTCACTTCTCAGGCCACTGGTCAGTCCTGGGGCTGCTGTCTATCAAGGTCTCACAAGCACCCTCCCAGGTCCGGGTTCCCACATTTCCCTTCCGCATCCCCATCTCCATTTCTCTGTCTGAAACCTACCATATGCTGCATGGAGTGACCTTGGAAACACAACAAGTTTTCTTCTCTTTGAGCCGCTGGAATCTGCAAATAGTTCAAGAAGGTGTCACCAGGTCTTGGGGAAGTGAACTAAAACTCTGGATACCTGGGACCCTCCCCGGACTGATTAAACCAGAACCACTGGGCAGATTTTTTTCTTGGTTTTTTAAAAATATTTATTTATTTGGCTGTGCCAGGTCTTAGTTGAGGGATGTGGGATCTAGTTCCCTGACCAGGGATCGAACCCAGGCCCCCTGCATTGGGAGTGCAGAGTCTTAACCACTGGACCAGGAGGGAAGTCCCAACTGGGCAGGTTTTAAAGCTCCCAAATCTTTAAAGGATTCTAAAGTGTAGCCAAGGTTGAAAACTGCTGGCAGGGTCAGAACGTGGAGGGATCTTCTGTGTATTATTAGGGAGTCCAGACTGGAGCCTTTTGAGAAAGGGAAGACCTTTGAATTTTTGTAAGGAGAAGGATTGTACTGATAGATTGGGGATTTTGAAAGATGCTCTGGCAGCCATGTGAAGGGTGCACAGGAGAGGAACAAGCCCAGGGAACCAGGTAGGAGACTGCTGGGTGATCCAGGTGAGAGCCTGGGCTGGAGTGGAGGCAGCAGGACAAAGAAGAAGACCCTCAAGGTCGTCCTTTCCCTGTCTCTCTGCTCTTAGGTTTCCGCAGCCTCTAAGTCAGTTTCCAGAAGAACAGGAGTTAGCGTTCACATCTAGAAGTGAGGCAAATGTCCTCTCATGAAGGGGCAGAAACATCTGCTTATGTCACCCATCAAATTCAAGTGTAAGGTAATTCTAACAGAGCAATGATAAGGGAGAGAGATTCTGGATAATTTTATCTGTTCTCAATTGTACGTGTTTTTGTAACATGGTTACATTACGTAGGTATAGGAAAACCAAATTCATGATAGTGAAAAGCATCATTAAACAATTTCTTCTTGTGGTTAACATTCTTGTGGCAGATTTGAAGTTCCTGGGATGGAATGCTGGAGATTAAACCCGGGACTGCTGTCTTCAGTTTTCTTTGCCTTGTTTCTAACAGTCTGTGAAGGAGAATGACCAGGTTCCCAATCTACTTGGCAGTAGAATTCCCTAAAATGGAATAATAGAGCCTTTAGTGTGGAGCTTAAGTCCTGGGAGCGGGCTGAGGTTCACGGGAATCTCAGGTGTGATCTAATCAGCCAGTATTTCTTCCCAGTAGGGGGCAGTGTTTGCAGCTCAGTCCTCCACAATGATGTAAGGTGCCACCTGCAGGGACTGACTGGTATCTTCTCTTCCTAATTCATCCTGTTTGTTCCTGTTTCCAACCATTGCCACAGGAAAATGTTTCTCCTGTGTGAGAATTCAGCAAGATGATGGTTGCATCTCTTTTTCATCTGGAAAACCTCGATCTACTTTTGCATCTTCCTCTTATCAGACATTTCGGCGACGCTTGCCAGTTAACTACTCCCTCCTTCTGGAGGCGCTTTATTTTCCTGACTCCCAGGATGAGGTTTTTCTTTGCTCTTCCTCCTACCTCGTGCTGTTCCCTCATAGTCTCCTCTTCTGCTTTCCTCTCCGGAGAGACTGAATATACAAATGGACAATAGTCAGATCATATATAAAAAGAGAACTCTGACCGACAATCTGCAGCAACCTGTCCAGGAAAGCAACCCCTTGACTACAGTAACCAGCCCAGAAAGCCAGCCTGCTGTCAGTCCGACGTGTAGGCAGCTAGACTGCCATCTCCAGTAACAATACAGGAAGTTCATCAATAACTTCTGCAACAACTGACCCCAAATGGCCAGGACTTAATAACTGACAGCTTCCCAGTTTTTGTCCCCGCTTCCAACTTAAGGCCAACAGAGAAAGCCAAATATGCACCCTAAGCCTTCACATAGGATGCCCCACTCTAATTACCCCACCTCCGGCTTCCCCAGGCCCACAGCCTCGAATCAGGGACACTGAAGCCGTCCCCTTCTTCCACTACGAGGTTTTCCCGCTCTTCTGCCTGCCTTTGAGTCTCTGCCAAAATGCAAGTGATGGTGGCCAACTCCCTTGCTGCAGAAAGCTCTGGAATAGCCTTTGTTTTTCTCATTTGGTTCCACATTCCTCTGTGAAGCTCGAATCCCTGGAGCGTTTCCAGACTTGAACCTCAGACCTCTCTTCCCTAGCTACCCTTTCTCCACGGGGGTCTCATCAAGTCCCCTGGCATGAAGTACCATCAGTATACTGATGAAAACCAAGTGTATATCTCCTCCCTGATTCCTCTCTGAGCTTCAAATTCAATATACAAGCGCCCACTTCTAGACCTGGACTTTGAAAGGCAACCCAAATTTCACATGTTCAAAAGACAAACTTCCTAAATTTCTCCCTCATCTTCACCATCTCAGTTCATGACACCAACCTCCATGCAGCCACTCAAACTTTGCTGTCAACGTCCTAGATTCCTCTTCTCATCTGTTGGAGTCCTGGGCTCTGCCACATTATTCAGAGCCATTCAGCGACTTCTGAGAGCTCAGCCTCAAAACGTTTCTATTTGTTTGTTGTTCTCCCCTCCCCCACTCCTCTGCTACCAGCCGAGTTCAGACCCCATCATATCTCACATGGTCCGTGCTGCAGAGTGAATGAACAAGCAGCTGGGTTGCTTTCTCATCAACCTCCAATATCTGACTGTTCCCAGTGGTTCTAAAGAGCCTTGTCAGCAGATGTAATTTATCTTCCAGGAAAATTTGAATTACATTTCATGAAAGATATGTTATTAACAAGGGGGTGGTGAAATGTAAAGGTAATTAATCTTTGAGTTAGGCTCTTCATAAAAAAAAAGCCAAAAGTTTCCATATTGCAAAAGATTTACGTATCCATTCATCCTCAGAAACACTGAGGCCAAGTATTGATCACAAAATACTTATTAATTCTCCTAGGTTGTTATTGTTCTATATGGTATTGGTTGCATGTTCTTATACCCCTTTCTCTCTCTCTCTCTCTCTCTCTCTCTCTCTCTGTATACATATGTACAAATATATGCAAGTGTACTAGGAAAAAGAACAGAGGTTAAAATCATGATTACCCACGTAGCTGAACCCAACTATATCACAACTTGACATCTTGTAACATGTATTCCAGATATTTCATATTTATAAAACATTATAAAGACCCTCCACACCCCACTCCCTCATTCTATTTCCGTTCTTCCCTCTGCAGAGGCAACTGCTATCATGAGTTTACTATTTATAATCTCATGTGTGTTTTTGTACTTAGACTGAATTTTATAAGTCTGTAAGTAAGATATAGTTTGTTTTACTGATGGTATGTTTTTTAAATTGGTATATTTTAGGCATTATTTGGCAAATTACTTTTTTTTTTAACATCTTTATTGGGGTATAATTGCTTTACAATGGTGTGTTAGTTTCTGCTTTATAACAAAGTGAATCAGTTATACATATACATATGTTCCCATATCTCTTCCCTCTTGCGTCTCCCTCCCTCCCACCCTCCCTATCCCACCCCTCCAGGCTTGGCAAATTACTTTTAAAATTCAACATTGCTTTTTATGTTTACCCAGGTGGAAACATATTCTGATTCATTCTTCATGCATCCTTGTTTTCTTTCCATCACTGAGGTTTATTGAGTTGTACAGAAAAGTAGACAAATAATGAGCATCAGCTCGATCAATTTTCATAAAGTGAATATATTCCATGTGACCACAAACTGGATTAAGATATTGAATATTAATTACACACCAGAAGCCCTCACGTGACATCACCTGGCCATCATCTGCTCCACTACCCCAGAGAAAACATTTTCCTAACTTCTCACGCCCTAGTTGCCAGTTTAAGAACTCTGTATGGAGGAATCAGAGTTTGTAGACTTGTGTCTGACTTCTTTTGCTCAACTTTATATTCGAGAGGTTCATCTATGTTTTATGCATAGAGGTAGTCTGTTCATTTAAAATTTTCCCTTTCATAGACTTTACTTTTAGAACCATTGTAGACTGTCAGAAAAATTGGGAAGTTAGTACAGAGAGTTCCTATATACCTCATCCAGCTTCCCCTATTACTAACCTCTTACGTTAGTATGGTACATACTAATGTAACTAATATCGATACCTTATTATCAAAAGTTCATAATTCATTTTGATTTTCTTAATCTTTACCTAATGTTCTTTTTTTCTGTTCCAGGCTCCCACGTGACATTAGTTGTCAGGTCTCTTTATGCTCCTGTAGCAGCTTCTCAGACTTTCCCTCTTTTGATGCCCTTGAGAGTTTCTATGAGGTCTGGTCAGGTATTTTGTACGGTACCCCAATATTGGGATTTGCCTGGATTTTATTTTATTTTATTTTATTTTTGCGGTACGTGGGCCTCTCACTGCTGTGGCCTCTCCCGCTGCGGAGCACAGGCTCTGGACACGCAGGCTCAGCGGCCATGGCTCACAGGCCCAGCCGCTCCGTGGCATAGTGGGATCCTCCCGGACCAAGGCACGAACCCGTGTCCCCTGCATCGGCAGGCGGACTCCCAAACACTGCGCCACCAGGGAAGCCCTGCCTGGTGTTTTTCTCATGATAAGACTGGGTTTAGATTGGTGGGAGCCAGACCACAAAGGTGAAGTGCTTTTTTCATGACACCGTAGCAAGCATATGTACTGCCAACATTATTGATGACTGTTGACGGTGGCCTTAGTCACCTGCCGGAGGTAGCGTTTGTCCGGTTTATCCCCTGTAAAGTGACTCCTTTTCTCTCCCTTTCTATGTTGTACAGTTTGGAAGGAGGTCATTCTGCACAGCCCTCACTTACAGAGTGAGCAGTTTTACTCCCTCTCCTTGGAGGCAGAGTATCTACGTAAATTCCTTGGAATTCTTCTGTATGGGAGATTTGTCTCTTCTTCCTCATTTACTAATGTATTCAATCATTTATTTACATCAGTATGGACTTGTGGATATTTACTTTATTTTCTGGGTTATAATCCTTTGACCCCTGGAACTCTTTCAATGGGCTACTGTGGTCCTTTTTCCTTTGACATACCGGTCAATGTTTTATTTTGTTTTGTGTTGAGCTCTTCCTCACTTTCAGGGACTACCAAATTATCCAGGCTCATCTTGTATATGTCCTGCCTAGTCTTAGAATCAGCCATTTCTCCAAGGAGCCCTGGTTCATCTTATTGGAGAACGGTGTTAGAAACCAAAATTTGGGTACTAAGCCATGCTTGATACTGGGGTGTCATTTCTTGTTAGACTTCTCTGATGACAGAGCAAAAAATATATGTGTACTAAGTGGTGTGTATATAGTGTAACTATAAACCCTTGTATATGTAACCATCTGTATCTATATTAAGCAAAGCATGAGTTCGTATTGATATCTCAAATCCATTACTACATGGATCCTACCCTTGTTTATCCATAAACTCCCATTCTAATACTGAGAAACCTGGCTCCACCATCGGCCATACGTTGATGTGGTTGTTCCAGTCTAGTATACATATATAGCTGTATCAGAATTGTCAACCAGTACCCCAAGGGAAACAGCTTTATCCACTAGTGTACAGAGCTCATATGCAGTTCCTTTTGCCTTTAGTCTTAGAGATCTCACTCATTTCCAAAGACACTTAGGTCAACACCTCTCCCCACCCCACCTACCCATCCCCTTCAGTGAGGTTGTTTCTTGTAATAGTTAACTTGAGAACTGCAATAGTTAACAAGTTAGGGCTTCCCTGGTGGCACAGTGGTTAAGAATCCGCCTTCCAATTCAGGGGACACGGGTTTGAGCCCTGGTCCAGGAAGATCCCACGTGCCGTGGAG
Organism: Tursiops truncatus; assembly: GCF_011762595.2. NCBI lineage: Eukaryota > Metazoa > Chordata > Mammalia > Artiodactyla > Delphinidae > Tursiops > Tursiops truncatus. The sequence continues at coordinate 133,533,538 of NC_047037.1, read as the reverse complement.
CACCTAAGCCCGTGTGCCACAACTACTGAGCCTGTGCTCTAGATCCCGCGAGCCACAACTACTGATCCTGCACTCTAGAGCCCGTGTGCCGCAACTACTGAAGCCCGCACGCCTAGAGCCCATGCTCTGCAACAAGAGAAGCCACCGCAATGAGAAGCCCGCGCACCGCAACAAAGAGTAGCCCCTGCTCGCCACAACTAGAGAAAGCCTGTGTGGAGCAACGAAGACTCAATGCAGCCAAAATAAAATTTAAAAAAAAGTTAACTAGTTAACTTCTCTTGTCACAGTCTGCATTCCTTCCTGAGTTCCCCCAACTTCTTAAATGATTTTTTAAAAAATTTGCAGTCATCAGATTTCACTCTTTGTTCTATAGATTTTGACAGATGCATAGTATCTTGTATCCACCATTATTGTAATTTTACTGCCCTAAAAGCTTACATTACAACAATTTTACTGCCCTAAAAATCCCCTGTGTTATTCATCCTTCCCCCCTTCCTCCTGAACCCTGGAAACCACTGATCACTTTACTGTGTCTACAGTTTTACATTTTCCACAGTGTCATATAAGTGGAATCATACTATATGTACCCTTTTCATACAGACTTCCTTTACTTGGCAATATGCATTTAAGTTTCCTTCATGTCTTTTCATGGTTTGATAGTCATTCTTTTTATTGCTGAATAACATTCCATTGTATGGAGGTACCACAGTTGGTTTATGTGTTTGTTTAATCAGTTCCTGCTAAAAGTGTGTTAAAATTCCACCCTGTTCATAGATTTGTCTTTTTCTTCTTTTTTTTTTCCTACAATTTTTGCTTTATAAACTGATGATATATTTAGTACATACAAATACAGAATTTTTATATCTCTCTGATGAATTGAGTCTTGTCATTATGAAATTCTCCTCCTTATCTCTAGTACACTTCTTAGTCTATTTTGTCAGCTATTAGCATCCTTATGCCAACTTTATTTTGTTTAGTGTTTGCATGGCATATTGTTTTCTGTTCTTCTGCTTTTAGCATTTCTGTACCCTTATATTTAAAAGGTGTCTCTTATAAAGCCCATATACCAGGCTTTATGTTTTTATCCTGCCTCATAATCCTTGCCTTTTAATTGAAGTATTCTGTCTTTTATGTATAATTACTGATGAATTTGGGTTTAAATCTACCATCTAAATAATTATTTTCTGTTAGTTTCACTTGTCTATGTTCCTTTTCTTTCTTTCCTTTTTTGGATTACTGAAGTTTTTATTTCATATTTCTCCATAATTAATTTATTATCTATGCATTCTTTCATTATTATTTTAGTGACAACACAAGAGATTACAACATGCTCCTTGAATTATTAAGGTCTTTATTTTGCTTTCAATTTTAAAGGATATTTTCACCGGGTATAGAATTCTAGGTTGGCAGTTATTTTCTTTCAGCACTTTGAAAATGTCATTTCTTTTTTTTTTTTTGGAGGGGGAGATTCTATCATTCCTTTTGAGAAATAAGACATATATTTTATTGGTGATTCTTTAAGTTACGTATCTTTTTCTTCCCCCATCTCATTTTAAGAGGTTCTCTGTCTTTTGTTTGCTGCATTTGTATTATGATGTGCCTACAGGTGACTTTCTTTGAAGTAATTCTGCCTGACGTTTTTAATATTTTTTTAATCCGTGGCTTGATTTTTTGAAATCAGTTTTGGGAAATTCTCAATCTCTACCCCTCCAAATATTTCTTCTACTCCATTTACTTTCTTCTCTACTTCTAGGACACCAGCTGCACTTGTGTTAGTCCTTTTCCCTATATTTCTTATACTCCTTTTTTGTACTTTCCATTATTTTTTTTCCTTGTGCTTCACTCTAGATATTTTTAACCTACTTCTTCTAATTCATAAACTCTTTCTTTAGCTGTGTCTAATCTACTACTAAATGTATTCACTGAATTGATATCTTTTAATAGATTCTAGCTTTCTGCTGAAATTGTATTTATTTATGAGTTAACTTTGGTAATTTATTTTTTGCTGGAGAAATATTTCATCTAAATATTCAAATTTTGTTTATTGAGTGGCTTTTCATTTAGTTGATCCTTTCTATTTTTCTTTGTTCTCTTTTTTTTAATTTCTGTTCTTGGCTTAAATTTTAATTTATTCTACTTTTTTTAGTTTATCGCATAGTTTTTTTTTGTTTGTTTGTTTGTTTTCCACACTGTGCAGCATTCAGGATGCTGAACAGGGATCAAGCCTGTGCCCCGGGTTAGTTCCCTGACCAAGGATCAAACCCATGACCCGCTGGCATTGGGAGCATGAAGTCTTAACCACTGGACCACCAGGGAAGTCCCTCTTCTTTTGCTTTTTGAGTTTAGTTTCATTTATTCATATTATTTTTCTTCTTAAAAATGTATTTAATGCTATAAATTTACCTCTAAGAACCACTTTATGAACCCAGAGGTTTTCATATATAGCACTCTATGTCATTTAATATCTTATTGTTTCCACTGTGTTTACTTCTTCAATCAATGAGTTAAGTAGACATATATTGGTTTTTTGGTTCTCAGATATAAGAAGGTTTATTGACTATGTATTTATTATGGATGCATAACTTTTTTAAAAAATAACAAACAGGATTTATTTTTCTATCAAATCTCTAATCCATGTTCCAGCCAATGCATGGAGTGTAAATCAAGCCCCATGTAGACTCTTGGTAAAAACAATTGTAACTTTCTACAGGGCAAAAAAAAAAAAAAAAAAAAAACAGCATTTTTTTTCTTTTTTTTTAATTGGAAAAAAATTATATTTTGGAAGAACTCACTACATAAGGTGACAGAATTCCAAAATCAAATTACATGAAAATATACATCATAATTTCTTTGTACAATAGGTGAGAAAAATCTGCAGTATAGAGAATACAGGCAAAGAAATATGAAGGGCTGAGGAAAAGGGTATGTGGGTAAACAGCATTTTAAATAGCAAACCCAGAAGTTAAGTAGAAAACCTGTAGCTGCGCATGATTAATTCATCCAATATTCACATTAGGTAACTGAGGGCAAAAATAAAACCAAATCAGAATTTTTTACTGTTTGGGGTACATTTCAATAATTTTAAATCTGAATTGAATTCAGAACCAACTCTTTTTAGTTCATGGGGATAATGACTGAATTCAAGAGCTCTCAACAACGAAAACATGTTATTGAAATATCCAATCCAAGAGATGGATGCAAATATAATACAAAAGGGACAAAGCACCTAGTGACAACCATTCCTCTGAAGTCATCTTTAAAAATCAAGTAGTTGCTTATTGAGTGTTTCAGTATTTGCACTAAACGATTTGAAAACTTCCTGGTAGACAGAGGAGATTAAAGCAAAGGGAAGTGTGTCAAAACAAAGAAGATACAAAGTTTAGTAAGTGAAAAGAGTTTAATGAAGCCTCAACAGTTTAAAGGAAGTTAAATGGAAACTTTTAATCCTAATTGCTTTTTATCTGACATGCTTTAAGGAGTCTTTTAAAACTGATAAGAACAATGAATAGGGAAAGAAAACCTGCTAAAATCTTTTTAGAATTTACATGATTCTTATTTTACTACAAGAAAGCATTATTGGGTACAAGGTGTGTCTGTGGATGTACATGAACAGTATATATATTTTCCGGATCATGTTGTGCTATGTACAGGTCTTTACAATTCTTCCTGAAGGTTAAAACAGTTCTTTAGAATTCAAAATGCATAATCATCTGTAAGTTGGCACTTGTTAGGCTCCTGTCAGCATTGATACTGACATGTTTTATTGCAGCCCAGTTCCAGCCAGTGTTTGCCAAATTGTTACAACAGAAGTCCAGCAATAGGTGGGGTAGAGTGCAGGAAAAACAGTGCCATGTTTCTCAATCGGAGACCCTGAAATGAGTGAAGTTACAGCCGTTGAATAAATGTCACTCAAAAGCAGTCTCTTGCTTTTTCTTACACAGCGGGCAACCTTCCTTTTGAATTCTCCATTTCTGTCTTCCCTCCATTCTTTTGCAGCATCAACATTAGCAGGTGAGTCTCCATTAGGATCTGGAAGCATAGAAATGACACTAATCATGATGGTTTCCACGGTGTGAATAGGCAGCCAGTGTTCCTCTGGCTTTTCATAGCCATATTTATCTTCCCCTGGCTCGTGAAGAATAGAAATGCATGCATCACCATTTTTATCAACATTTGGGTGCCAGATTTCTGTAACGAATTTCATTTTAGGAGGCCTAAGGGGATAATCTTTTGGGAAAGTGAGACGAGCCTGAAAAACATCGCCTTCATAAAATGTATCTGGAGGACCAATAATGACTTTCCGTCGATAGAGATCGTTGTCATTTATTCAACCTGCTGAAAAGCCTTCCACTGGATTTTTGTTGAGTTCTGCCAGCTGTCTTTGCAGTAGCAGTGCAGACTGCAGCTCCGTCATCCTCCCCGCCAAGGGCCCGGGCTGGTGCCGGGGCTTCCGAAGGACTGAGGACAGGCTCTGGGGCTGCTGGAGCTGGGTGTGCTGAGGAACCCAGGCCCACACGACAGGAGCGCCGAAGGCGACGGAGGCTGGGCTGGGGCAGCGCCTCGCTGCCCGTGGAGTCCGCTCGCTTCTGCTTTCTTCACAACGCCTCACGCCTGGAAGGGGAGGGTGCCCATGCCGCCGCGGAGCGCACAGGGCAGCATTTTTTTATTTTAAAGAATATTCTAGATGTTTTTGTGCAGATGAAAAAGTTCACATATTACATGGGTCTCTGCTCTCTTCGTTTATGTACTCAATTGTTCCCTCCCTGCTGTCAATTCTGCACAGAGGAGGCATGGATCATTGCTCTGCAGCTGCACTAAACGCTTCTATCTCCACGTCGCTGCACTAACGCTCCTATCTCCATGTCGCTCCATAGTTTGGTAGCCTGGAACCATGGTATGATTTCACTTTATAATGCCCCAAGAGCAGCTGGAAAGTTCTGAATTAAAGTCTTCAGACCTTTTTTGAGTGCCTACTCTTAAATCACCAGGAAGTGATTCTGCTGGTTCTGAGAAACATAAACGGTGCTGGGAGAGGAGTTTTCCTCTGAAGTGGCAGGAGGATGTTTTCTAGGAGTCAAGGGAACCAATCTCTCCTCTGCTTAGATTACTTTTGGTAGGTGTGGATCTCAGGCCCTGGGAATGGATGCTGTGCTCTCTTCTGACAGATGCTGCCATGGAAGAACCAAGAGCAGTAGAACGAGGAACACCTGATATCGTAGTTCAAAGGCTGTCAGGCAGAAGTATTCTCACTTACTCTTACTTATGGGAGAGTCAGTCTTTTGTTCTACTCAGGTCTTCAACTGATTGGGTAAAGCCCACCCAATTTGGGGAAAGGCAATCTGTTTTATTCAGTCTGAAGATGTAAATGTTAATCTCATCCCAAAACACACTCACAGAAACACCCAGAATAGTGTTTGAACAATTATCTGTACACCATGTGGCCCAGTCAAGTTGACACATAAAATTAACCATCACATCATAATATTAATATTAATACTGCTAACATGTTAATTACACCCACTGATTTTCTCATATTATCCTGTGTTAAACCAGCCTGGCATTCCTGGATAAACCTACCTCTATTGTGATATAGTGCTTATTTTAGAATTACTGGATTCAGTTTGCTAATACTGTATCTAGCATTTCTTTTTTTTGTGTGTGTGGGGGGGTGTTTACCTTTTTATTATTGAATTGAAAGAATTTTTTTTTTTACGTCTTTATTGGAGTATAATTGCTTTACAATGGTGTGTTAGTTTCTGCTTTATAACAAAGTGAATCAGTTATACATATACATATGTTCCCATATCTCTTCCCTCTTGGGTCTCCCTCCCTCCCACCCTCCCTATCCCATCCCTCTAGGTGGTCACAAAGCACCAAGCCGATCTCCCTGTGCTATGTGGCTGCTTCCCACTAGCTATCTATTTTACGTTTGGTAGTGTATATATGTCCATGCCACTCTCTCACTTTGTCACAGCTTACCCTTCCCCCTCCCCATATCCTTAAGTCCATTCTCTAGTAGGTCTGTGTCTTTATTCCTGTCTTACCCCTAGGTTCTTCATGACTTTTTTTTTTAAATTCGATATATATGTGTTAGCATACGGTATTTGTCTTTCTCTTTCTGACTTACTTCACTCTGTATGACAGACTCTAGGTCCATCCACCTCATTACAAATAGCTCAATTTCGTTTCTTTTTATGGCTGAGTAATATTCAATTGTATATATGTGCCACATCTTCTTTATCCATTCATCTGATGCTGGACACTTAGGTTGTTTCCATCTCCGGGCTGTTGTAAATAGAGCTGCAATGAACATTTTGGTACATGACTCTTTTTGAATTATGGTTTACTCAGGGTATATGACCAGTAGTGGGATTGCTGGGTCATATGATAGTTCTATTTGTAGTTTTTTAAGGAACCTCCATACTGTTCTCCATAGTGGCTGTACCAGTTCACATTCCCACCAGCAGTGCAAGAGTGTTCCCTTTTCTCCACACCCTCTCCAGCATTTATTGTTTCTAGATTTTTTGATGATAGCCATTCTGACTGGTGTGAGATGATATCTCATTGTAGTTTTGATTTGCATTTCTCTAATGATTAATGATGTTGAGCATGCTTTCACGTGTTTGTTGGCAATCTGTATATCTTCTTTGGAGAAATGTCTATTTAGGTCTTCTGCCCATTTTTGGATTGGGTTGTTTGTTTCTTTGTTATTGAGCTGCATGAGCTGCTTGTAAATTTTGGAGATTAATCCTTTGTCAGTTGCTTCATTTGCAAATACTATCTCCCATTCTGAGGGTTGTCTTTTGGTCTTGTTTATGGTTTCCTTTGCTGTGCAAAAGCTTTGCAGTTTCATTAGGTCCCATTTGTTTATTTTTGTTTTTATTTCCATTACTCTAGGAGGTGGGTCAAAAAGGACCTTGCTGTGATTTATGTCATAGAGTGTTCTGCCTATGTTTTTCTCTAAGAGTTTTATAGTTTCTGGCCTTACATTTAGGTCTTTAATCCATTTTGAGCTTACTTTTGTGTATGGTGTTAGGGAGTGATCTAATCTCATACTTCTACATGTACCTGTCCAGTTTTCCCAGCACCACTTATTGAAGAGGCTGTCCTTTCTCCACTGTACATTCCTGCCTCTTTTATCAAAGATAAGGTGACCATATGTGCATGGGCTTATCTCTGGGCTTTCTATCCTGTTCTGACCTATATTTCTGTTTTTGTGTCAGTACCATACTGTCTTGATTACTGTAGCTTTGTAGTATAGTCTGAAGTCAGGGAGCCTGATTCCTCTAGCTCCATTTTTCGTTCTCAAGATTGCTTTGGCTATTCAGGGTCTTTTGTGCTTCCATACAAATTGTGAAATTTTTTGTTCTAGTTCTGTGAAAAATGCCAGTGGTAGTTTGATAGGGATTGCATTGAATCTGTAGATTGCTTTGGGTAGTAGAGTCATTTTCACAATGTTGACTCTTCCAATCCAAGAACATGGTATATTAAGAAAATGGGAATAGGAACATGCATATCGATAATTACTTTAAATGTGAATGGATTAAATACTCCCACCAAAAGACACAGGCTGGCTGGCTGGATACAAAAACAAGACCCATATATATGCTGTCTACAAGAGAACCACTTCAGACCTAGAGACACATACAGACTGAAAATGAGGGGATGGAAAAAGATATTCCATGCAAATGGAAACAAAAAGAAAACTGGAGTAGCAATTCTCATATCAGACAAAATAGACTTTAAAATAAAGACTATTAGAAGAGACAAAGAAGGACACTACATAATGATCAAGGGATCAATCCAAGAAGAAGATATAACAATTCTAAATATTTATGCACCCAACATAGGAGCACCTCAATACATAAGGCAAATACTAAGAGCCATAAAAGGGGAAATCGACAATAACACATTCATAGTAGGGGACTTTAACATCCCACTTTCACCAATGGACAGATCATCCAAAATGAAAATAAATAAGGAAACACAAGCTTTAAATGATACGTTAAACAAGATGAACTTAATTGATACTTATAGGACATTCCATCCAAAAACAACAGAATACACATTTTTCTCAAGTACTCATGGAACATTCTCCAGGATAGATCATATCTTGGGTCACAAATCAAGCCTTGGTAAATTTAAGAAAATTGAAATTGTATCAAGTATCTTTTCTGACCACAACGCCATGAGACTAGATATCAATTACAGGAAAAGATCTGTAAAATATACAAACACATGGAGGCTAAACAATACACTACTTAATAACGAAGTGATCACTGAAGAAATCAAAGAGGAAATAAAAAAATACCTAGAAACAAATAACAATGGAGACACGATGACCCAAAACCTATGGGATGCAGCAAAAGCAGTTCTAAGAGGGAAGTTTATAGGAATACAATCCTACCTTAAGAAACAGGAAACATCTTGAATAAACAACCTAATCTTGCACCTAAAGCAATTAGAGAAAGAAGAACAAAAAAGCCCCAAAGTTAGCAGAAGGAAAGAAATCGTAAAGATCAGATCAGAAATAAATGAAAAAGAAATAAAGGAAATGATAACAAAGATCAACAAAACTAAAAGCTGGTTCCTTGAGAAGATAAACAAAATTGATAAACCATTAGCCAGACTCATCAAGAAAAAAAGGGAGAAGACTCAAATCAATAGAATTAGAAATGCAAAATGAGAAGTAACAACTGTCACTGCAGAAATACAAAAGATCATGAGAGATTACTACAAGCAACTTTATGTCAATAAAATGGACAACTTGGAAGAAATGGACAAATTCTTAGAAATGCACAACTTGCCAAGACTGAATCAGGAAGAAATAGAAAATATGAACAGACCAATCACAAGCACTGAAATTGAAACTGTGATTAAAAATCTTCCAACAAACAAAAGCCCAGGACCAGATGGCTTCACAGGCAAATTCTATCAAACATTTAGAGAAGAGCTAACACCTATCCTTCTCAAACTCTTCCAAAATATAGCAGAGGGAGGAACATTCCCAAACTCATTCTACGAGACCACCATCACCCTGATACCAAAACCAGACAAAGATGTCACAAAGAAAGAAAACTACAGGCCAATATCACTGATGAACATGGATGCAAAAATACTCAACAAAATACTAGCAAACAGAATCCAAGAGCACATTAAGAGGATCATACACCATGACCAAGTGGGGTTTATTCCAGGAATGCAAGGATTCTTCAATATATGCAAATCAATCAATGTGATACACCATATTAACAAATTGAAGGAGAAAAACCATATGGTCATCTCAATAAATGCAGAGAAAGCTTTCGATAAAATTCAACACCCATTTGTGATAAAAACCTTCCAGAAAGTAGGCATAGAGGGAAATTTCCTCAACATAATAAAGGCCATATATGACAAGCCAATATCATCCTCAATGGTGAAAAACTGAAAGCATTTCTACTAAGATCAGGAAAAGGACAAGGTTGCCCACTCTCACCACTCTTATTCAACATAGTTTTGGAAGTTTTAGCCACAGCAATCAGAGAAGAAAAAGAAATAAAAGGAATCTAAATTGGAAAAGAAGAAGTAAAGCTGTCACTGTTTGCAGATGACATGATACTATACATAGAGAATCCTAAAGATGCTACCAGAAAACTACTAGAGCTAATGAATGAATTTGGTAAAGTAACAGGATACAAAATTAATGCACATAGATCTCTTGCATTCCTATACACTAATGATGAAAAATCTGAAAGTGAAATCAAGAAAACACTCCCATTTACCATTGCAACAAAAAGAATAAAATATCTAGGAATAAACCTACCTAAGGAGACAAAAGACCTGTATGCAGAAAATTATAAGACACTGATGAAAGAAATTAAATATGATACAAATAGATGGAGAGATATACCATGTATCTAGCATTTCTGCATCTATTTTCAGAAGTGATATTGGCTTGTGCTTTTCCTTTTTTGTCCTTTTTTATCCAGTTTGGTATGAGTGTTCTAGCTTCATAAAATGAGTTAAGGATTTTTGACTGTCTTTCATATTATATTTCTTCACATGTTTTAGAGTTTCGATTTTTAGGCTCATTTTGAGTGGGGTTTTGTTTTTATTCTTTTCGTTTTGCTGTGCACCTGCCTCCACCCCACCCAATGAGCTTTTCCCTGATGATCATTTTGTGATAGCTTTCACCTGGACTCTGTGATCTCATCCTGGACCAGATTTTATAAAGGCAGTTTGGGATTTCTGTCCCTTAGTGATTGTGGGGATGTCCATGCCATCATGAGGCCAGCATGTGACTAGGCTCAGTTTTTGGCTGGGGCTTGGGTCTCCAGCCCCACATTCCTAGACTCTCATTCTTCTAAAATATTGGTCTCCAGGCAATGGAAAGCCATGGGGCTCCCATCCCAGTTCTTGACTTAAGCAATGTACTTAGTTCTTGTCTGCCATCTTGGGTGTTTGTGTCTTGGGTTTATCCCATAGGAGCCAAACTCCCTGCTGATTTTAAACGAAGAGCCCCCTGGGTTAGAGGCTTTCAGGAGTTTTCTTCTGCCTCTGTTGAGCCAGATATCTCTTTTTAGCTTTCTATTTTTATACCTTATCTGTCATGGCTTTGTGTTCAGGCTAAAGGATGGATCAAAGCAAGAACTCATTGAGCTGCCTTGTTCAAAACACTCTTCCCTATCTTTCTTATTTTCAATTTACTGCCTTGTCTCACAGGGATTTAAAGAAACTATTTTACTTTATGATGCCAATGCAATGAGTCAGATAGAGCAGGTATTCCTATCACCCGGAGTGACAAATGAGCAAAACAAGAAACAGAGAGTTCAAGTGCTTTAGTTCAGGTTTAGAGAATAGCTGGTTACCTGCAGAGCCTGTTCCCCCAGAGCCCATCCCAATTTTATTTTTTACTCATTCTTGCTGCCAAGAGAAATAGAACACTGAATGATCACGGCATTCATTAAAGACAATTCCCTTGACCAATTTTTCAATGCTTTTGCTACCTTGAGCATTTTGTAATTTTAAGAATAGTATCAGAGGAGAAAATGTCCGATCTGCTGTCACAGCACTGGATTTTAATTTAGATAGTGTCATTCCCACTTATTCCTCCCATTTACCTTTCTAGTACAAATTTCCATGCTCCAAAATTCAATTCAATTCAGTTCAATTCAGCAAATGTTCACTGAGGCTCTGTCATGCTCAGACACCACCAGGTGGTATGGTCTGGTCCATGACTGGTCCAGAAAGGGGCGTCCCCCAAATCACGCATAGATGAGCAACTCGTTTTCCACTCAAGAAATATCTAGGAATCTCTTTCCACATGTCAAGCTCCTTGCTGGTCATAGTAGATGACCGAAAGGCAAGTCCCTTGGTAGAGCCTGTCCCTTGGTAGAGCTTACTGCTGGAGGACAGCCGACATGGTCATTGATTACTGACATGTGAGGCAGAAAATGAAGAGTGGTGAAGTGGACCATGCAAGGATGGATGAAGAGGGTGGGACTGGGCCAGGAGATCAGCCCTGAAACTCTTGTGAGATGCCTGGTAAAAGTCGGTACAGACTGGCCTTTGGTAGGGGCTTCAGAAATGAAAAGAAGTCCTGAGATCACTGTTGGGGGTGGAGGGCATAGTCATAGGTGACACCCTGGTGCTGTTGGAACCTGCACAGCGGTCCCCAGCAGAGAGAGAAAATCACTTCTGCCAGAAAGTCTTTGTGTGTGTTGGTTGGGACATGGGGGAGGTTAGCAAGAGAAAGGATATTTTAGCTCTAATCTGCAAGATGGGTGAATTTGAACATACATTTGATTGGGTGATCTACAACCTACCCATAGAGGAACTCAATAAATACTGAATTGAACTGACTAGTCATCCACGGAAAAGATTTATTTATTGGGAAAAATTGTAAGGAAAGAGATCCGAGTTTAAACTAGGACACTACTTAGAATAAGGATTCAGTTTGAAAATCAAGATTGTCACCAACCAACAAGGACCTACTGTCTAGCACAGGGGACTATACTCAGTATTTTGTAATAACCTATAAGGTAAAAGAATCTGAAAAAGAATATATAAATATAACTGAATCAGTGTGCTGTACACCTGAAACTAACACGATATTATAAATCAACTTTACTTCAATAAAAAATTTTTAAATAAAATAAACGACAATTTTAAAAATTAACAAACAATAGACTGTTATCAAAATCTTTTCACTGTTTACAAATTTTGCACTTAAAAACGAACTTTTTGGCCAACCCAGTATTTTGGAATTTGCTTTTCTAAAGATTTCCTTTGAATATTTTTCCTCTCATCCCCTTTTGAGTCATGCTGGACACCACCCCTGATTTCTTCACTTTTTCCTTCAATCCTCGTGGAGGACCTGCAGAAACCCACATGAATCCAGACTTCCAGGCTGAGGTCCTGGTTGAAATAACACAGAAACCATGACAATGGCTGTGGACAGTCCGTTTCTAAAAAAAAGTGACCTTCACACACATTCCCAGAAAGCCTGCCTGCACTGGTTTTAAATTCAGGCTTGCCAATGCATTTCCATTTCAGGCACTTTGGCCACAAGAGTGCTTCTGTGTTATCAGGAATTGGAGGTACACTGAAATAATCTCAGACATGCAAAGAACTGAAGAGATGCTAATCTCACTCCTGCATCTCCTTGTTCTTTGGCTGAGTAGAACAGCCAGCATACTGTTACCTTTGTGATTTTCAAATCCACAGCATTTAAAAGGATTAGACATATGTCAGTGTAAACTGGATGGATTGAGGGTTTTTTTTTTTTAAACATAAGGACTATGCTTGTATTCAAATGTCAAACACTGTATGTGTAGATTTAGTGTTCTTTCTTAGCCATAAATAACATTCCAAGCTGTAATTAATTTATCCATGTTCTTATCAGCACAGCATTATTCCAGGACATAAAGGGGTGGAGAGAGGCGGGGGGTGGGGGCAGAAATCAACACTGTTATTTCTTTTGGAAAAACTTGCTTAATTGGATTTGTGCTCTTTTCATAACAAGGTGAAGGCTGTGGTTATTTGTCAAATGCAAGGGCAGCTGGGATGCCTGAATCCATGGGTCTATAGCCAGCTGCGTCGTCTTCTTTGAATGACTCGAGGGTGACAAAAATTAGTGCAAGTGCCCCTGAGACCTGGGCAGAGGGAGCTTAAATGACTATTTTAATGGATAATCTTGCCATCCGCCCACCAGGCAACACTCAGTGGCACCGTGCACTGTAGAGCCCCACAGAATTGATGCCACAGCGTTGAATTTGTTTTATGGGAAAGACAGTCCTTGCCCTAAATCAGCAGTTCCTAACACAGCAGCCAAGAATTATCTAGCCCATCAGGGGTCCATAAGTCTGCACAATTGTAGCTCAAATGTTGCACACGTGTGCATTTGGGGTAAGGGTTGGGGAGAGCCATAGCTTTTCTCAGATTCCCAAAGGAATCCTGAAGAATCCAGAACCATTGCTCTAAAAGGACAAACAGAACATACACATCTGAAACAGCCAAAAAGCACGTGCAACACGACATCTGAGCGAGGCCAAAACAAGTCAATGAGGAAGTGAGTTCCCAGGTGTGCAAAGTGAAGGAACAGCCAGAGAAAGGGCCTTGCAGGAACTTTTTCCTGGAAGGGAAGGGCCTAGAATAAAAGTGACAAACTCAGTACCTGCAGAACCAGGCAGGGCATTCCGTAAGCGGGGCCTGCTGAGTGTCCTTGTCAGGGAGAATGTGGAGTCTGCATTTTTCTGGAAAGGGGCTGGTGCCCTCAGCTCCTGCCACTTGTTCTGCCAAATATGGGCATAAGTTTCTAAATCCACTGGGTTTTGTGAGAGAAGCCAAAGTCTAGGTATTTAGTATAAGAGCTCTCAATGTTTTTAATCTAAAAACCAATTCAAAATTAAAGCTAACAGGGACTTCTCTGGCGGTCCAGTGGTTAAGACGCCGCACTTCCACTGCAGGGGGCACGGGTTTGATCTCTGGTCAGGGAACTAAGATCCCACATGCCGTGCGGTGCAGCTAGTCTAAGACTAGCATTCCCTAGTCTTAGACCTTTGCTGAAGATCTGGGATTTGAAAAAGTCCTGAGCTCCAGCTGCAGGACAATCATCAACCTCTGGTTTGTTAAGCTGGAAACAGAGGGCTGACCCCATGAACAAGGGACTGGAGCAGGGGGAAAAGATGGGCAGTGACCAGGGGATGGAGGTGCCTCGTTGGCTGGTCCGGGAGCTCAGAGGGGCAGAGCACCGGGAAATGAGGTTGGGAGCTGGAATGGCCTGTAGGGCCCCAAGCAGGCTGGGAGTGGTTTCTTCTTGGAACGGGATCAGCCCTCAAGAGGGTTTTAGGAGAATGCCGCATTTGGGAAGGATGCATCTTGTGTGCAGGAGTCCCACCTAAAGAGGAGCCCTGGGAGGAAACTGAAGCTGGCCTCCTGTGACCAAGTGAATCAGGTGGGAGCTGCTGGCTAAGGAAGGGGGATAGAAAAGATGCGAGCATTGAATGGCCAGTAGAGAAGACGCAAACACGTCCAGCCATCTGCGTGGCATGGTGATGGAGCTGGGGCGGCACTGGGGGGACCACAGCCGAGGCAGCAGGGCCGGGCTCTCTTCCATCATTCTGTACCTCCTCACCCGTCACCGGGGGCAGGATGGGGACTTCAATGACCTTCCTCCTCCTTGTCTTTCTCGTGAGGAGGAAGTATTGCAGTTTTCGCGCACTACGGCACCCAGGTTATGCTCTGTGGCTGCTCAAAAAAGTTGCTGGCTTTCCAGGTGTTTCTCACTGACAGGTGAGAGCTGCCCTCGGGGACACCAGAAGCTGTGCAGTTAAGGTCAACAAGAAAGAAGGAAGGGGTCCTAAGGGAAAGGCATGTTCCCCAGGCTAACACAGGGGCATCTGGATGCCAATGGAACAGCAGCCAGAGAAAACGGCAAAGAGCTATCTGCACGATCCTGGGTTCCGTATGTGCGTCCTGGGTGGGTTACAATGAAGACAGTCCTCTCTGGTGACGGGGACTCTATTTCTCTGGCAGCGTGCGGAAAGGGTTAGAAACATGAGCAGGAACTCCAAGCTGCGAGTTGAGATCTTCCTAAGAAAGAACGAGAAGCGGCTGGAGCTCTGGCTTTGGATGTCACCTGCATTGAGGTGGGAGCTCATGGAAGATGACGATAAACCCACCAAGAGGAGCAGAGCCCACATTTGCCATCCCCTCTCCCAAGGGACAGTTCCCAGTGAGGGGACCAAGAGGAATGGAGAAGGTGGAGGAGCCAGAGAAAAAAGGGAAATGACTCAAGGACTTTGTCGCTCTGTTGTTATGTTTGTTTAAGACCAATCACACCTGTTTGATGGGAAAAGGTGAGAATGAAAGAGTAAAAGGAGAAGGAAGAGAGAAAAGAAGCCATTTCAAGTTCGCCAAAGGCAACAAAATACACTCTCTTATCCGTAATTGTGTTTTATCATTACGAATAGGGAATGACAACAACGGTATGACTGCAATAAAATAATTCATCACACGTGGGATGGAGAGAACCAGGGAGAGAAATAAGAATATCACCACTCATTAGGACTCTCTGCTTGCTTCCACTGCAGGGGGCATGGGTTTGATCCCCAGTGGGGGAACTATGATCCTGAATGCCGCAAAAAGAAATCACCACTCCCAGAATACTTTACTTTTTTGGGGGGGGGGGGCTGCGTTGGGTCTTCGTTGCTGCGCGTGAGCTTTCTCTAGTTGCGGTGAGCAGGGGCTTCTCTTGTTGCAGAGCACGGGCTCTAGGTGCATGGGCTTCAAGTAGTTGTGGCACGCAGGCTCAGTAGTTGTGGCTCACGGGCTCTGGAGCACAGGCTCAGTAGTTGTGACGCACGGGCTTAGGCGCTCCGCGGCACGTGGGATCCTCCCGGACCGGGGCATGAACCCGTGTCCCCTGCATTGGCAGGCAGACTCTCAACCACTGCGCCACCAGGGAAGCCCCCTACTTTACCTTTTTGAAGACACTTCCAAACACACAGTCTGCAAAGTAACTGGGTGACAGGTGGGCAGACATCGACCGCCCCATCCCCTGACGGGGGGTCTCTGCAGTTGGTCTGGAGCACACTGTCCATGCATGTTTACCTGGCCCATGGATTATTACTGAAAGGGTAGCACATAAATTCTACAGGACAAACATTTTTGCTTCAATGATCCATTTTTTCCTTCCTGGTGGAGTTCTTTTGCGGAAAGGTGAGCAAAAAGATACTAAATACAGACAGCATGACCTTCATGGGGTAGAATCCAGAGAATTTTCAGATAAAGTTTATGTATTTTTTCCTAAATGTTAAAGAATATCGTTATTACAAAAAAAGGAAAGGAAAACATAGAATGTATAAATAAGAAAATAAATACCATGTAAGCCCATCACTAGCACACAGTATTAACATCATGATGTGTTTTCTTAGTCTTTTGAAATAATGCATAGCATCTTGTATGTACAATTTAGGGATTTCTATTTTTCACTTAACATTACAAACTATTTGTAAACATTATCTTAATGACCACATAAAACATTCCAGTATGTAGAATAATATTCTATCATACGTAACATAATGTAACCACTTTATTTTGCGACATTCAGATTCTAGTTATTTTAAGTAAAACTACAAAGAACTTTTCTACGTATAAAGCTTTTCTACAGTTCGGATCCCCTCCATAGAATAGATGTCACACAGTATAAGTACACATCAAGGCTATGGACATTTTAGAACTTTCCAGAGCGGCTGTGTGGGTTTATTTAGACTAGCACCCGTAGTGCAGGGGAGTGCCAGCTCTGCTTGTGCTAGCTGGGCTGCGTCCTAAAGTGCCACATCCAATGGACCCCTTCCCAGAGCCTTCAGTGGCCTCCTCCCCAAGAGAACCCCCAGGCGGAGGCTCAAGCAGAAGTGACTGGCCCAGGAAGACTAGGGGGGTCCGAGAAAATGTCTTCTATCTCTAGGTCAGGAATCTAATTTCTCTGTTGCTTGCCTGTAGACCGCAAGCCTGGACCTTATTGCCCAGCGCTTTCACAGGACTGTCGTTTGGGAATTGCCCGTCTCACGCTCGCCACCCCCCTACCCGCCCCCACCCCCCTAGCTGGTAGACAG
Source organism: Tursiops truncatus (assembly GCF_011762595.2). Lineage (NCBI taxonomy): Eukaryota > Metazoa > Chordata > Mammalia > Artiodactyla > Delphinidae > Tursiops > Tursiops truncatus. The sequence goes on along the minus strand of NC_047037.1, from coordinate 133,516,439 downwards.
CAGTTGTGAAATTTCCCTGGAGGTTCCTGGGGCCAAGGCTCAGTTTGCTCCTGGCGGCCTGAAAGGCTGTTCCCACTGCCCCAGGAACCTCGGAGCTGGGGTGCCAACGCATGGGTGGCTCCAACCACCGACACCTGCACACGGGGACCCCTGTCTGTCTGGTCCACAGCTGCACCCCCAGCTCAGGACAGGACACCTGTCAGTAGGTGCTCAATAAATGCTTGTCGATAGATGCATGGTCACTGCTGGGGTTCAGGACGCAGCTAAAAGGAGTCTGCTGTGGTTTTGAGCTGATTTGAAGTTCTTGTTTGGAGATGTTTGAAGGAGTGTTTGGCGAGTGCTTGGCCGACAGTGGGGTTCTCCGGGACGGACTTCTTTTGGCCACTGCGGCTTCTTGCCTGCCAGTGCCGAACTCCTCAGGAAGGTATATCTGGCTGGCTGGCTGGCTGGCAGTTCTTATACAGACTCTCTGCCGGCTCTGCGCTTACCCAGCGTGACAGAGCGCTTGCTGGAGACGCAGGATGCGGAGGATCCGGGGGGGCCCCGGGATGGCCTGGGGTGGCCCGGGGGCCGCGGGCTCTGCGGAGACGCGCGGGGACGGGGCGGGGCGCCCTCTGGCTCCGGAGGCCCCGCCCGCCCCGCCGCGCACTTGCCCGCGGAGCGCGCCGCCTGGGGCGCGGCTGTCGGTGCCCTGCGCTTGGCTGCCCTGGACCCCGCTGCGCTCCCGGCTCTCTCCGCGCCCCAGACCTGGTAAGTCAAGGGCTCCTGCCTCCCGGCTCCTCGCCCGGAGCGCGATGCCCCAGGCCGGCGACCCTGAGCGGGCTCCAGGCACCCAGTCTCAGCCCCTGGGCCAGGAGGCGCCGCGATCCCCTTAGTGGGAGACAGAATAGGTGGTTCGGCCTCACGCCTCCTTTCCCTCTGCCTTCTACACTTCTAGAACGCATGCCTAGAAAATCATCTCACCACCAAACAACGACAACATTTTCCCATTATTATTAAATTACAGTCGTTCCTGGAGAAAATTGGGAAAATACTTAAAAGCATCCAAAGAAAACTAAAACCGCCCATGATCCCAGCCCCCCGCTTGGTTTCAAAGACCTCCAGATGGGGCAATATTTGCAAACGCACCCAGCCTCAAAGGGAATCTTTTGTGGGTTTTCTTTGGACCAGAAAAGTTTCTTGGGCCTTGGCATCTCCCCAGGGAGAAGGCATGGGACACGCAGAACGTTACTGGTATCTGATCTTGATTGTAGTAACTGGGGAAAATGTGGAACTTTCAGAAGAAAGTTGACCCAGTAGCCGTCACGTGTTATGTGCTGAGTATATCACGTTACTCCGCCCCGCCCCATCCCCGCCCCCTGCCCCCGACCCTCGATTTTTCAGACTGCTGTATGTGAGCTGTTTGAGTCCACTGTTAGGTTAAGAAGGAGCTTCCAGCTCCATTGAGGAAGGGCCTTGTCAATAACCACAGTTGTCACTTATGGTCACCATGGTGGGGAACTTTGCTGTGATCACACCATTGCTTTAATTCATGTGATGAGTGAATTGCTAGAAGGCGCTGTTGACTCTGCTCTATGGGTTTCTAACCAGGGGGCAAAACCCCTCTGCTGGCTCTGCTCTGTTTCCTGCTGCTCATCAGAGATGAGCTGAGGATGGGTCTGAGGAAGGCATTCTTAGTTTCCAGAATATTCAGGTATGTATTGCTTTTGACAGGTTATTCAAAAGTGGATTGTTTTGAAAATAAAGTACCCTGTGAAGACATCAGAGGGATTCACTCCTGTCGTCTTAAGTCTCTGGAGGCAGAGCTGGTGAGACAGTTTCTGTGTGGTCCGGGCTTTCCAGTAGTTGAGTGGGACATTTACTCACTCATGCATCCATGCATGCGTGCCTGCATCTGTCAATATTCACTGTGCTCCCGCCACATGCCAGACACCGTTCTAGTCTTCGGGATACATGGGAACAACACAGGCAAAGATCCCTGCCCTCAAAAGCTTACATTTTGATAGGGAAGACAAACAATAGACAATGCACAGAATAAATAAGAAAAACTATACTAGGTGCAGGTGATCAAGTACTATGGATAAAAAGGAGGGCAAGGTAAGAGTTATGGGAATTGGGGAGGATGGGTGAAAATTATGCTGTATTATTGACAATTATCGATGGCTTTGAACCTTTTTAGGAATAAGGTGGGTTGCAGATATATATAGTTATTAATATAGTTATACATAACTATATTAATAATATAAAATTTAATATACAAAATAAATAATGATAATAAAATAAATATACATAAAATAATTTAAATTTTATTATATCAAAACAGATTACATTGAAAGAGGTTTTCATTTGGTTACACCAAGCTCTTTTCAGAGTGTATTCTACTTTGTTGATTATTTGCTCTCACATTCACATTGTAGTTGTATTAAATTTAATACTTTGCCTGCCCGTTTAATTCAGCAAACCCATATGGACTCATTCTGGGGGCTGGAGTGAGGACAAGGTGAACCATACAGTCTCTGATCCTCCTGAGCTCCTGGAAATGCATAGACGAGCCTACAAATGATTACAACACAGCTTAGAATCTGAGTGGTACAGACTGGGTACTATGAGGGCTCAAAGCAGGGGATGGGACATCTGGAAGGGGCTTCACAGGTTGGCATAGGAGTGTGCTTTTGGAGGACCAGTAGAATTTTGGCAGGCAGACATGGTGGTCATGACTCTCTTGCAGAGAGAGCAGCAAAAGCAAGAGATAGGAAGGTTGTGGGCTTGTTTCATGCCTCCCCAGTCATCCCATCATCCCCAGTTTTCAGATGAGGAAACTGGGACTCCCCAAATTCATTTAATTTGCTGAGGGTGAGATTCTTCCTTCTATGTGACTTCAGCTCCCTTCCCAGAGTCTGGGAATCCTGCTGCCATCCATTCTCCATGCCAAAATGCTCATCCTTTTTCCCATGTTGAATTTGACCGGGTCCCTCTCATCAGCTCTCTGGTTCACATTTCCACCCTTCACACCCCAGAGCTCCTCTCTGCCACCCACAGAGAGGTCTGGGATGCTCTTAGCCCTGTGACCAGACTCAAGAACCACACCGCACATCCAGCAGGGAGGTGGCAGAAAGCCCTTTACAGATCTTTGAGGACAGTCAAATGCGGTGCCTCTGTACAGGTTTCATCCTGACTGTTTGAGACCTTGGCCACCTTAGTGATTCCTCTCCCGGGAGAGAGGAAGGTGAGAAGCCCAAGACAAAGCCCGCTGACTGCCTGGGAGAGTCTGGGCCCCTCTTTGCTGCTAGGAGGTAAATATATCTCCAGAATTTGGACATCGTGTTTCGATAAAGATGAAGACAGTTGACAGGTATTTCCAAGGCAAATTGGCTCACAGAATTCTTGACTCAGTAAGATCATATTCCCCCAAATTAAGCTTATCCATAATTGTTTCTACCCTAATTCTGCTTCCTGAAACAAAAAATGCTGATTTCAAAACTGGATGCTCTTTCGAGGAAATGCTGACAAGAATGGCAGGAATGTCATCCCCATCCCACCTAGATAAGCAAGCTACGGTACCGTCTGGGAGCCGCGAGGAGTAGCTAGGACTGAGCCAGGGCTGGAACTCTGGAACCCTGACATTCCTCTTCCCCTGACTTGCCCCCAGAATCTGTCCCTCTCCGTAGAGAGCTTGGAGTCAGTCACGAAAGCCTTGCCCTTTTAGTAAATGCGTAAGAAAGAATGAGAGGTGCGGTACTAGGAAATCTGTTCTAAAAGCCTGTTATGGGTGCTGATATGAGACGGATCTGGAACTCCCGGGAGAAAGGCAGAAGGGGCGGTGTGTGCCGGGAACAGCGTGACATCACCTACTTCCCCCTCTCCCCTGGGTACAGTTGGGGCGTTCGCAGGATCCCGGGGTGCTGGAGGCATGCTTGCTGTCAATTTGCAGCTCAGCTCGGCTGTCCACAGTCCCGAATCCTGAGTGATTCTCAGTAGACCAGCAGCTCTGGGACTCAGCTTTGACGGAAAAAAATTGCACTAACCTTCGTTGGGGGCAGTGTCTATGCCTCCTGAAGAGTCTCAAACCCAGGCAGAAGCAGAAACTTCTAGACCCCCACCCCACTTCCTTCTTTCTGGGCCCAGTAAGGCCAGTTTGAGAATGTTTAGCACAGGCTGATCATCAAATTGGTTGTGTTTGGAGCTGGACCTCCCTGGTTCCTGCTGCTTCTTCCTCCTCCAGCCCCCTATTTCCTGTGCGAGCTACAAAACGCTGTGATTCTTGCCGGTGGGGCAGAGGGCTCTTCTGATGGCATATGTAGGTCAGAAGCCAGTTCCCAATTAGTTAGACTCAGTTTTACCTGACACAAGTAGCCGGCTCCTTGGTCCCTTTGAGCTTAAATACAGATCTGCCTTCTCTCTGCAAGGTCCTGAGAGCTCCTTTTTCTATGCTAATAAAATGTGAGTCCATGGCTAAAAGATTAAAGTTTAGATGTATTTTTGATCGCAGACGTGACCTTGGGCAAGCCAGCTCACCTCTGTGGAAACCAGTTTTCTATGAAGTTAAGACTGTTGGATCAGCTGGTCTCCACATCCATTTGAGTCCAACAGTCCTCACTGTGGCCACTAGACAGTGCTTTGGCATTATAATGGATGTGAACTTGGAGAATGGGACATAAACCCACAGCTGTTGTGAGGATTGGCTTCTGTGTCGTTTACACCATGCTGATTATTAGAGGACGTTGCCAAACTCATTTTGTGACTCAATACGCAAAAACACCACATGACCCAGCATGCAGGCCTTGGGGGCATAGAAGGCATTTAGCAAAAGCGATACAATAAATTAAGTGTAAAGTCAGCAAAAGATTTTTCGTTAAAAATGCAGAGTTGTTATTTGAAAGGCAGTTAAGGAACTTGGCTTTTCTGGTCCAGCATAAAGTTACGACAGGCTTACCATAATGTTGAGATGCCACTGTGAGTTAGGACAGGGACAGCTGAGGTCATGGTGATGACTTGAGAATTTCTTTCCGCAACTCCCGTTCAGATTTTCTCAGGGACATGCAAGACTGAAAAAGAAAATCTGAAAAACAAACAAGATTGGAAAATTATGCTATGAAGTTATTATTTCTCTTCTTATATAATTCTTCCGGGTACTCTGCAGCACAAAAGACGGATTGGTTAATTTCCTAAGGGCCCACATCATAGCTCAGTGGTTCTCAAGCTCAGTGGTTCTCAAGTGGTTCTCAAAGTAGGATCACCTGAGAAGCTTTGAAAAGTCCCAATGCCAGACAGGAACCCAGACCAAGGCCTGTCTTCCTCTTCTTATAAGGCCACCGTCCTATCAGATTAGGACCTTACCCTTATGACCTCATCTAACTTAGTTACCTCTGAAAGACCCTACCTCCAGGTTCAACTGCATTAGGGGTTAGGGCTTGAACGTATGACTTGCTGGAGAGAACAATTTGGCCCATAGCGTATAAATTAAAAGGCACACGTACGACACAATGTGCGTATTAAGGGAACTCGTTCTGGTGATCACCTATGGAGGCAGGGAGTGGGGGTGGTGAATAGAAATAAAAGTGAATCAATTTATCACTTGATCAGTCAAGAGAGGGCATTATGTAGATCCCAGGTGGCACACACCATGACCGAGTACTCCCCCGTCATACTCTGGTAGGGCACCCCTCTTACTGAGATTTTTAAAAACTGTGTGGGGTGTGTGTTTGTGTTGGGGTGGGGGGTGGGGGTTGGGCCAATACATATTTTTTGATTTCAGGTTGCACTTTTCTTTTAGAAAGTTTTCCTGGGAAGTTCACCCTCCCGCAGTGAAACCTTGACTCCCAGGATGATCCTGTCTAACGCCACGGCTGTGACACCCTTGCTGACCAAGCTGTGGCAGGGGACAGTTCAACCGGGCAACAACACATCCAACCTGGCCCGCAGGTCCCTGGGCCATGATGACGGCAAGCTGGCGGCACTGTACATCCTCATGGTGCTTGGCTTTTTCGGCTTCTTCACCCTGGGCATCATGCTAAGTTACATCCGCTCCAAGAAACTGGAGCACTCCCATGACCCGTACAATGTGTACATCGAGTCTGACACCTGGCAGGGGCAGGACAAGGCGTACTTCCAGGCGCGGATTCTGGAGAGCTGCAGGGCGTGTTATGTCATTGAAAACCACCTGGCTGTAGAACGACCCACTGCATACCTTCCTGAGATGAAGCTGTCATCCTGACCCCGAGACTGGTCAGAATTGGACAAAGCCTCCCTGATGATCTGATTTTTCCAATTACATGTTCCTTATATTCTTTCCTGCATGAGTATAATTCGGTTTTTTTTTTCTATCATAAGGGGTGAAAGGTGGATTAGTAACACTATATTTCTAAAATCACTTTCCTTCTATAATAGGCTGTGAGCCGCTCCCCAGTATGTGTGCCTGCCTTGTTAATTTCAGCAAAATCCCTGAGATCACGGTCTCTGAGAATAACAGCTGTCTTTCCCTGACTTCCTTGCAGCTAGCAAGGTCCTGTGTATGAAGTTATGGCCAGTTGAAGTGGGAATGATGAGGGCAATTTCCCAGTGAGTATTGAAAAGGAAAGGATGTGTCCTCCACTCCCCTCTCCCCCTTCCCCGCGGCTGGGACATGGATCAGGTGGTGAGCCAGTTTTGACTCTGGAAAAGGACAGTGTATTCACAGATGGTACAGCAATAAGAGTCTGGGTCCCTGGGCCATGGCATGGGGCAGGGTCTGGTCAATCAACAGCTCAGACTTTAGAGGAAAGGGAAACTAACTCCGATCTTCCTTGGGCCAGTGTGATTTTGGTTTTTGTTAAAGTAACAGAATCAAAATCCTAACGAATACGCCTTCCTTATGGGACTGAGACCCAAGACATAATGTTTCCATATTCGTTGCAAGCATACTTCCCCACTTGCTATGGGACAAGACTTACTCTGCCCTTTTCACTCGTACCCTTACCATGGTGGCTCTATCCTCCCCTTCCTCTCCTGCCTCCTCTTCCCCCCCATGCCCACCCTTCACACACACACACCCCAAACACACGCTCATACCCAGAGGCACACACGTGCACACAGAAACACAAAGAGAAACACACACAGATACTCAAGGACACACACACACACACACTACCTACTCACGTAGCGCAGTTGAGATGCAGAAGGAAAAAAATCCTGCTTCAGAATGTGTACCAAGGGGAAGGTACTCGGTTTTCGTGGCAGGAGGGAGGGTTGCATCCACCACCTCAAGAGCTCAGGGGAAGGCGTGGGTGTGGGCAAGGGGCAACACACGGGACTGAGGTGGCAGGGCCTTTTGAGGTAACGTGCCCATCGTGGTTGAATTGTGACCCCCCCAAAAAGATCCTCTTAACCCTTCAAGTCCTAACCTGTAAACATGACCTTATCTGGAAATAAGGTCTTTGCAGATGTGATCAAGGAAGGTAAGGTCATTGGGGTGAGCCCTAATCCAATGTGGCCGACATCCTTATAAGAAGAGGGAAATTTGGGCAGAGATAGGAGTGGCGCTGCTGCAAAGCAAGGACCACCAAGGACCGAGGGCCACCACTGGAGGCTGGGAGAGGAAAGGAAGGATTCTCCCGGATGGCTTTCAGAGGAAGCAGGGCCCCAAGACCCCGTGATTTCAGACTTCTGGACTCCAGAACGGGAAGACAAGGGGTTTCTCTTACTCAAAGCCACTCAGGCTGGGCTAGTTTGCTCCAGCAGCCATGGGAAGCTCGCGCAGTGCCTCTGCCCTGACCACCCCTCCAGAGACAGCGCTTTCCTCCTGGCCCTTCTCCTCACAAGACAGAGATTCCCTTGGAAACTTCCCTCCCGACTGAGAGCTGGGAAAGGGATTCAGGGATGGAGGCAGACGGTGCCAGGGACTTGCTCATGGCAGTGGAAGGAGCCTCGTGAGCATGGCCTGGCCTGAGGGACTCAGAGGACATGTGACCTGGGTCTCAGCCTTCTTCCCCAGCTGCCCTCGGTCACCTGCGCCGTCCTGAACGCTCGCCTGCCTAGGCATTGCTTAAGAGGGTGGAGTACTTAAATAAAACATACTTGTTAGAAACCTGCACATAATACAAATTAGAAGCAACACGTAAGCATCGCTGGCCATCCTCCAATAGACGAATGGGGGGCACAGTCCTTGCTTCATGTAATAGACAGCGATTCCTTTGTGGGCTTGGGGGCAGAGCTCCCAATGGGACATCCCTTGGACAGAAGCCTGGCAGAGTTACTACAGTCCTCGAGACCAGTGGTTATTTGCGTCAGAGTCCTTTGAAAATCTAATGAAAGCTATGATCTCCCCAAATTGCACACAGACACATTTTACCCACAATCTCGGGGGTTCTTGGGCCCCTGGAAGCCCACCTATGATTGCTGGCATCTCCTGGCCACGTGTGACTTCCCTGCTGTGACAGACACAGTTGGCCCCTAGTGAAGGAAAGCAGGCTGGGCCCAGGAGTTTGGAGAGGAACCCAGAGCGCACGTGGTCCACAGCGTGATTTACAGCGGCAGGCAGACTTGGGTATTCCAGGCACACAGACTAGTTCTTTATCACCGGTTCACTTCCCCCCTGAGGTTCTGCCCCTTTAAGGCAGAGGGAGATCCCACAAGCTTTAGTCCTCCCCGTCCTTGAAGCACCAGGCATTCAGCTCACTTCCCCACACCCCTCAAACCTCTTAGAAGCCACACATGTTCGAATGCTTGTTACCATATTTAAAATTTTGGGCGAGCATTCGTAGAATGCCTGCTAGGAGCCAGGCACTGTTCTAAGCCCTTTCAAACTAGAATCTCAATGCTTTGTGCGCAATATTTTATGTGTTCATTGAATAGGACAACATGCCTTTTGAGGTATTAAAAACATCTTTTTAAAAAATTAGAGTCTTTTATCATGACGTGTAGTGTGTGTTTTGTTAATATCACTATGATCCTTTTAGAAAGTGGGTGTGGGTTCTTGGGGGGCTCCGGAATAAGGAAGTATGATTGCCCGTGGTTCAACTCTGCCGTAGACACCCCTGATCCTACAAGTAGCAAACAAGGGAGCAAAGCCCCAGGTGGAGCTGCAGGCAGACTGCCGAGCGTCCCTTCCCCTATTACCCAAGCCTCCTGCTAAGGGGGTGGGAGGCTGCCACTGCTGCTGAGTCCCAGACGTCCTCAGCCAGCCAGCAGCTTGGGCAGACTCTTGATGAACTTGTGATATTTATTTGATTTCTTTTTAAAGTTTTTGGCCGCACCCCACGGCATGTGGGATCTTAGTTCCCCAACCAGGGTTCGAACCCACGCCTCCTGCATTGGAAGGCAAAGTCTTAACCACTGGACCACCGGGGAAGTCTGGATATTTATTTGAAATGTCCTGATTTTTTAATGTGGGCAACTAATTCAATTTTATTTTTTTTAATGTGTGGGCCAAACAGGCTATGACCTTGAACTGAATTCTGCTCAAAGACCACTGCTTTACAACCTCTGCTTTAAGCAGAAAGAATAGCTCCGGGACAGCCCCAGGCCACACTTGATAGAAACCAGAGTCAGGGAGGGGAACCTGCATCTGAAGGACTGCCCGCCATGGTGGCAGAGGCAGGTAGAATCAGTGGCAGCAAGCCCCGAGGTGGGGGCCTGGCCAGTGGACCCTCAGATCCCAGCCCTCTGAAAGGATGCTGCATCGGGCTGTCTTTACCTGGCACGTCCCATTCAGATGCCAGGCCCCTCACCCTCTGTCAGTATAGAAGAGGCCATTACGGCTCCAAGTTTGCTCTGCAGATTCTTGGAACCAATTGTGGAGTCCGCCCTGGAGAGATGGGCCCACTCTATGAGCAGACAAACCAGGCTTGTCTACAAGGCTGACCGGGGACTCGGGTACACTAGCCAATACGAAGGATGGCACGCACCTCACCGCTCCTGGAGGCGCGCAGCCTGGCTAGGCGAATGGCTCCAGGTTAGATATGCCCCACGTGCAATTCACCAGACAGTTGGCCTTGGAGAGCAAGCTCCCTGAGGTTTAACTAGACCATGGCTGTCACTTAACTGCTGAGGAAACTGAGGCTCAGCGAGGTTCAAGGACACACCCAAGGTCATCGCTTGCCTGAAGGAGGAAGCCAGCAGGAGGTGTGCTTCCCTAACTTCTGCCCTCGCTGACAAGCCAGGGGTTCCTGGGGGTCTGTGAGGTGGGGAAGGAATGACGGGGCTCTGATTTTATTCTTTTATGCACACTAACCCGACTTGATCATTCTTTACGGGATATCATTTAGGAATATCAGACAATTTACTCTCCAAAAGGGTCCTCCTCGTTCCCTCCCTTTCTAGGCCCTTTAAGGGCTATTCTTGTTCTCCTTTTTAGCCCTTGTTTGTTTAACCGTTTGGTTGAGTTTGTGTCTTTTAGGCTCCAACAGTTTGAAGTAAGACTCATGATGGCTCAGGGAATTCAGCCAATTCCAGAGGAGAGTGGCCCAAGTCCCTACAGGTCCTTGGAACAGTCAGTGAGGGACTTCTATACCTCTAGGATAGGCTAGGGTCTGTGGTCCCCATCCAGCAGGAAGAAGTTTCAGAAGAAGAGACCTTCGGCCTCTTACCCCTTAAGAATAAGGGTGTAGGGTGTCTCGGGGGGGATGAGACAGGCTGACCCTTTGCTGCAGTGCTGCAGTACTTGCACCTGGACACACCTCTCCTCAGGCAACAAAATACAAAGAAACTGTATGAGCTAAGTATAACTGCATGCATGCACAGTTAGGGCAAATTCTGGACAAAAGATACAAAGAGACCAAAAAACTCAACTGTCAATTTTGAAGAGCCCACAAGCAGGGGGTCCGGGGCACTGTGCATGCCTCCTGCCTGCAACACCATCTCAGGGGTGGGCAAAGCACCTAAGCCACCACTCCGCCCTGACCCCTGGACACACCCTTATTCTCACTGCATATAAGGAACAAGCTCGCCTCACCTCAGCGAGCAAGCCGGCAAGGGAACCTATTGTTTGTTCTCGCTCCCCCTTGCTGCAGTGGGGGCCCCATAAAGCCTTGCCTGAAATAAAAAGTATCCTAATACCATCTGCACTGTATACCTAGAGGTCTGCTTAAAGAGACAGAAGGTAGTCCAGCATCTGAGCTGGGCCATTTAAAAAAAAAAAGGCAAACTGAGCCAAAAAGAAGCCAATTGCAAATTCTGATAATATGGCTTGAAATATTGTCTTTGCTCTGGCTCTGAATTTCAGTTTCCCCTCAGGACACTATGGTAATTCGATAGTAGCCATAACAAGAATTAGAAATAAGCTGACAGGCAGAGAAAACTTTTAGGGATTCCACAATCTCTGAATCTCCAGACAAGCCCGTGTGTGACTTGTGTGTTAATGCGTGTGACTCTCTCCAGAGGATGCCGGATCTTAAATCCACATCAGTAGATGCCTTCTCTATGGGCACATAAATACTAAAAAAAAAAATGAGAAGTAAATACTAAATCAGATTAAGGGAGATAGCCAAAGGCTATGAGAGCTTGAGGACAAAAGAAATGTACAGAAAGCTAAGGATGGATTGAGAAGGGGTGGTAAATTCTTTAACTGATTCATTGGGTACACAAACAAATCTAAATACAAATACAAAAAGGAGTCAAGGACTTAGAGCAATCGGCCCCTCAGTTTCCTCGGTGTGTCTGCTTAAGGTCAATAAAGCCAGGTGTCTTAGACATTTCCAGAAATACAGGGTTTTGTCGGCCAGTCTGCGCGGGCAGAGGAAGGCGCCCTGGGTGTGGCTGCCCCCTGGTGGTCAGGTTGAGAATCTCCAATGCACATGGAGCCCTGAGCACCTGGAGCCGGGTGGGTGCCTGCTTGGGGCCGGCGAGGTTCTCCGGGTGGGCTTCAGACATTCTCTGGAGGCTAAACTTCTACTCACTCATCAAGTTCAGCAGGACAGAGCCCACCATGGTCATCATTACGAAACAGGAGGGAGAGAGAGAAGCAGGCCTCTGGAGGTGCCTTGGGAGGCCCCTCCTCTGAGCAGGGGCCCTGGGGGCTCAGAGTTCTCAGGAAGTTGCTAGGACCGCTTCTCCCTTCCTCTGTGCTGGAACCTGCCCACCCGCTTTCTAGGAATCTCTTCATCATCCTTTCCAGCCGTTGGGAAACCATCTCTCACCCAGACCTCAGCCCCTTTCCATTCCAGGCCTATGACCATTCCTGCTCTCACGGAAGAGGCTCAGCAAATTTGGGGTGACAGTAACCTAAGTGACCCCGTTCAGATATTGTCACAGGGAGGAGGAATGGGGAAAGTGGTTGCTTGTCTAGGGCCCCCACCATGGGTGTTTTTTTTTTAAATTTATTTATTTCATTTATTTATTTTTGGCTGCGTTGGGTGTTTGTTGCTGCGTGCGGGCTTTCTCTAGTTGCAGTGAGCAGGGGCTACTCTTCCTTGCGGTTGCGCGGGCTTCTCATTGCAGTGGCTTCTCTTGTTGTGGAGCACGGGCTTTAGGCACACGGGCTTCAGTAGTTGTGGCTCGCGGGTTCTAGAGCGCAGGCTCAGTAGTTGTGGTGCACGGGCTCAGTAGTTGTGGCTCACGGGCTGTAGAGCGCAGGCTCAGTAGTTGTGACGCACGGGCTTAGTCGCTCCGCGGCCTGTGGGATCTTCTTCCTGGACCAGGGCTCGAGCCCGTGTCCCCTGGATCGGCAGGCGGATTCTTAACCACTGCGCCACCAGGGAAGCCCCCACTCTCCACTGGGTGTTGTCCCTCTCACACCAGACAGGCCCCAGAAGCAGGCTCCTCTCAGACTACCATGACCCAGTGCAGTGGGAGGGAGTGGGAGGTGGGAGGATGGGGGCTGGACTCAGCCCCCGGGGCGGGAAGTCTTCCCCCAGGACGAGGAGGGGCCTTTGGGCTAACTTGGCAGTGAGTGACCTTAAGGTAGCATAAGGAATGGAGAATGTGGCTTCTTTGCAGAAAACCCGGGAAATCCATAGAAAAGAACCCAGGTTTCCTAACTGCTTTTTTTTTTTTTTTTTTTTTTTTTTTTTTTTTTTTTTTTTTTTGCGGTACGCGGGCCTCTCACTGTTGTGGCCTCTACCGTTGAGGAGCACAGGCTCCGGACGCGCAGGCTTAGCGGCCATGGCTCACGGGCACAGCCGCTCCGCGGCATGGGGGATCCTCCCGGACCAGGGCACAAACCCGCGTCCCCTGCATCGGCAGGCGGACTCTCAACCACTGCGCCACCAGGGAAGCCCCCTAACTGCTTTTTAAACATAGCTTTTCTGTGAGAATTCAGTGGGCGATCATATTAATTTCCTGTGGCTGCCATAAACGATGACCACAAAATTGGTGGCTTGAAACAACAGAAAGGTATCCTCTCATGGTTCTAGAGGCCAGAGTCCAGAGTCTGGGTGTCAGCAGGGCCTTGCTCCCTCTGGGGCTCTGGGGGAGGACCCTTCCCACCTCTCGCGGCTTCTGGTGGCTTCTTGGCTTGTGGTCATGTCACTCCAACCGCTGTCTCTGTCTCACCTGGTCTTCTGCTCTGTGTGTGTGTCTTCTCCTCTTCTTATAAGGACATCAGCCATCAGATTTAGGACGCCACCCCAGCTGCTACCGTAAACCCAGTTGTGATTTTTCTCAAGTGATGTTTTCACCGCATATTCTCATCCTTCAACCACGGACTTTATCACTTATTTTGTGTCTGATCAGTCAGGGTCCAGTCGGGAAAAGAGAAACCTCACTGTTTTGGTGGAGAAATTAATAGGAAGAATCGCTTAAGCAGGTGTTAAAGAACTGAAAAGGCGAAAATGGGAAAACAGGCAGAGAAAACTAGGAGGTCCTAATGGCAGACAGCAGCCAGCAAACAGAAAGACAGGAAAAGGTTGAGGGTCTTGTTGTCTCTTCTTTGAAGCCGATTGCCCTGCAAATCCTCCCACAGGCTGCCTGAAGCAGGGAACTGGAGGGAAGGTTGTTTATTTGGGGCTAAAATGTAAACTAACCCATGGGGGCTACTCCTTGGATGTCAGAAGCTGCCTTCCAAGCTTCCAGGCTGGACACATGCTAGGTCAAAGCTTCTCGCCTGTTTCACTTTAAAGGGTGGCCTTTCTGATATTTGTGGCAAAAAGAAAAGAAAATAAAAACTCCAAAGTTTCAGCTATTAAGCAAGTCCTCGAGAGTTGGCAAGACTGAACCCCTCCTGGTCAGGGATGTGTGAATTCAGGGAGCAGCTGAGGGCCCGCACATGCGGGCTAATGCTCCATCAAAGGAGGAAAAGAAAGAGAGAAAGAAAAACATCACCACATGGTCAAGTCAAAGGGAGGGAGGGAGGCCCACGCAGTGCCAAGGAGGACACGAGGGAGAAGGTGCATTTCCCCTGTGCCCACGTGTTCACAGGACCGTTGGGAGAAATTGAAACAGGCGTGGAAACTTTGTTTTTTGATGCAGCCAGAGGAGGATGGGAACATTTGACGGCTGCATTTTTCAAGCTGATTTCTTGGATCAAAGACTTTGGGGCCTTATAGAGCACTGAGGCATTCAGGGTGTCACTCCCCCCCCAGCTCATAAAGGTCACAAGATGTCAGGACACACTGAACTTGGGAAAGACTCAAAGTGGATGTACTAACAGGGCAAACCACAGCCATTGACCCCGTGCATGTCCCACTGCTGGACAGCGCTCAACTCCGTTGGACATCAGACCACAAAACTCACATCACCAGTAAGGTACAGAATCATTGGGTTTTGGAGACAGGAGGGATGTTCTAGACTAGGGTTTGGCCAACTATGGCCCACAGACCAAACCTGGCCAACCACCTATTTTTTTTGTTTTTTTTTGGTTTTGGTTTTGGGGTGTTTTTTTTTGTTTGTTTGTTTTTTTGGCCACACCGCAGGGCTTGCTGGGTCTTAGTTCCTCAGCCAGGGATTGAAGCCGGGCCACGGCAGTGAGAGCGCTGAGTCCTAACCACTGGACTATCAGGGAATTCCCCTGTTTTTGTAAATAAAGTTTTACTGTAACACAACCACACATTTATTTACATATTGTGTAAGGTTGCATTCCTGCTACAGAGGCAGAGTTGTGTTCTTGTGACAGAGATCATATTGAATCACAAATCCAAAAATATTGACTATTTAGCCCTTTACGGAAATAAAGGAGGCTGACCCCTGTTCTAGAACGATCCTGAATTTTTTGATGACTTGGCCATACTTGGTAACGTTGGCACCGTAGGGCTCAGGGGATGCACATTCTGGAGCATGCAAGTACAGGAGCCACAGGCGAGAGGCAGGTAGGCACTCTCTGGGATCAAACTGAGGCAGGCCCGGTTCTTCCAAGTTTTGTCTGTTAAGCATGGAATACCAGAATTGGATTTTTTTTAAATCAATGACTATTGAGTTATGTACTTTACAATTTTTTTTAATGCTTTTGTGTGCATTATGTGTGAAATCCACGTGTCTAACCATCGTTCTAGAAAACACGAGCAGCTCCCGCGTGGCTGTCTCATCAGCGCCCTCTATTGAAAACCCTTGAGCTGGTCACCCAGGGAATCCGTCTGCGGCAGCTCCCTGGGGACGGCCTGCTTGTTATAGCAGCCTCTCGCCACAGGGTGGCAGTGCATCCATCGGTACCTCGGAGCCCTGCCCCGCAAGAATCCCGGAGTCCAGAGTCGTCAGGGGCCTCTTGGAGCCCCTTGGAGAGAGAATGTCTAGTGGTGGTAGCATCAGGACAGCCTACACCGAACTACTGAATCAGTAATTACCGGGGACACAGAATCAGAGGGAGAATGAATTACTGAATTTCAAAGGGCTTTTGCAATAAAGTCAGGGCAAGCTGCACATACATAGTTTTCACGCCTCTTGTGATTCTCTCTTGCGAGGCAGGCTACTTCTCTTACACAAGGGAACATTTCTACAAGAAGATGCAAATCAGGGACAGAGATGGACGTCTAGGGGATTGGATTTTAAATGTTTGGAAGCAAGACTTTCAAACATACTAGCATAGAAACAGCTGATTCCATGTAAAGAGTTGATGTGTTCATTGCAAACTCCTCACTCTTAAGAAAATAGATTTGCCTTTTCAATAGGTAACAGGCACATAGTAAAAAACAAACAAACAAATCATTTAAAAGGAAACTGCCCAGAGGACAATAAAAGGATTCTTAGGTCTCTTTTTAGAAATATTCTTTGCATATACAAGAATATACAGCTTTTATATACAAATGGTGGACAACACGCCAATCTACATCCTGCTTATTTTTTTCCTACTTATCAAGATTTTGAAGATTGTTCCTCTTCAGTACACAGACATCTGCCTCAGTCCTTTTAATGCTCGACTAGGATCCCATCGCGTGGATTTCCGTACTGTCCTTACCAGTCCTCTCTTGATGGACATTTAGATGGTTTCCAATCTCTTGCTTGCAATGACCAGACCTGTACATATGTCCTGGAAATATGCTCACATCACACCTAAGTCCCCCAGATTCCCAGAAGATGACTGAGTGGTCAGAAGGTATGTGTGCTATAAAATTTTAATAATCCCAATTATCCTCAATAATAATAATAAAAGCTGACTTCTATGAGCTGTCACTGTGTGTCAGACACCGTTCAGACTGTTTTGTATACCGTGGCGAACACACTGTGGATGGATAGACCCACTTTGCAAATGATCTTTACTTGTCTACCAGCAGTAAATGAGATCTCTTTATAATTCTGATTTGCATCTATATTGTTATGGGTGAGAATGAGTATATTTTTTCTGTTTAAAAGACACTGTTACTTCTTTTTCTTTTCTTTTATTAACTCTTTTTTTTTTCTTGGACTTCTTTTTCTGTGACTAGCTGTCCATGTGCTTTGACCATGTTTCTGTTGAATAGCTGACCTGTTTTATTTAACGTTGAAAAACTTTTAAATATTAACGAATTTGACACTTTACCATATGTGTTGCTAATGCTTCCCCCAAGTTTATCATTTATTTATCTCTTGTCTCGATTGATAGTATTTTGCTTTTGCCATGAAGGCTTTTTTTTAAAATAAATTTATTTATTTATTGGCTGCGTTGGTTCTTCGTTGCTGTGCGTGCGCTTTCTCTAGTTGCGGCGAGCAGGGGCTACTCTTTGTTGTGGTGCGCGGGCTTCTCATTGCGGTGGCTTCTCTTTGTTGCGGAGCACAGGCTCTAGGCACGCGGGCTGCAGTAGTTGCAGCACGTGGGCTCAGTAGTTGTGGCACGCGGGCTCTAGAGAACAGGCTCAGTAGTTGTGGCACACGGGCTTAGTTGCTCCGCGGCTTGTGGGGTCTTCCCGGACTAGGGCTCGAACCCGTGTCCCCTGCATTGGCAGGCAGATTCTTAACCACTGTGCCACCAGGGAAGTCCCCACGAAGGCATTTTTAATGCTTATGTAGTTGGATTGATCAGTCTTGTCTTTTGTGACTTCTGACTTTTGCGTCGTGCTTGGAAAGACTGCCACAATCTGAGATTATAAAAATAACTCTCCCATGTTTGTTCTAGTTCTTTTATAGCTTTATTTTTTAAAAATTATAATTTAGCTCCATCTGGAATTTATTTTGGCATAGCAAAGTAGAGATCCAATTTAACTCTTCCCCAGATGTTTACCCAGTTGTCCCATGCATTTATTAGATAACCAATCTTTTCTACACTGATTGGAAACATTCTCTTTATTTTATCCTATTTTCCTGAATGTTTTTGAATCTATTTCTGGAATTTATTCTGTTCTACTGGTCTGTCTGCCTGTTTATATGCTGGAATCAAGCCCTTTTAATTTCTGTGGCTTTACAATATGTTTTAACACCTTGGAGGGATATTTCATTACTGCTTTTTTCCTATAATTTTCTTGGCTATTCTTGCATGTTCAATTTTACATATAAATTTTAGACTCAACTTGTCTGTGTGAATTTGAATGGAGCACGGCTCTCAAAGTCTTTTTCTAAATGAGAAATTTAGCAAATTTATTTACCTCACGCTTCTGGTGAAAGAGGAGGGAAGCCAAACAAAGAAAGTTAACAAAGATATTTCCTTTGAGGAAACAGTTATCAGTTTATATCTCTGCCAGAGTCAACATAATTAAGTAAAACGACCAGTTTGAATGATAGCTTTGGGGGAAGTCAAGTTTACTTTTCTCAGAGGCAACCTTGAAATCCTGGGGGTTCGCCTATTCATTTGTTGGAGTAATACCTGCAAGGATGGGTGTTTATGATGAAGGATGCTGTCTGCTGCCCTCTGTAGCTGCAGGGGAAGAAGAACCATTTTCTCCTTTTGATTTTGCTGTGATTTTTCAAGCCTAAAAGTTGGAATTCTATTCGTTGAAACTGAAAGAAATATGGGCCTGAAAACACGAAGTATATCATTGGAAAGGAAAAGGCAAGAAAAATATCATTAACAAATGGAGTAAGGGCTCTGAAAACTTGGCATTCATTCAGTGTAGTTTGGAAAACAAAACAAAATGAGAACAACAAAAACCCAAAAACCTCTGTTGATCTTTTGTTGGGATTGTACTAAATCTATAGATGAATTTGGAAAGAATTATCATCTTTACACAAGTGAGTCTTTCTAAGAATAGGAAATATTTGCATTTAGTCAAATCTTCCTTTTTGTCCCTCTTTTTAAAGATTTTCTCTGTATGAATCTTATGCATTTATTGTACTCATAGGTGTCTTATCTTTTTTGGTTCCAATTGTAAGTAGAATCTTGTCTTCAATTATACTTACAAAGTTATTGCTGTTAATATAGATTCTTGGATATTGATTTTTTTTAGTATTTATGTTGTACCCACTCAGCTTACTGAATTATCCTACTAATAGTTTGCTAATAGTTTTGCAGTTGATTCTCTTTATTTTTCCAATTATCCTACTAATAGTTTGCTAATAGTTGCTAATAGTTTTGCAGTTGATTCTCTTTATTTTTCTAATCATACAGTCAACGATAATTTTTGCCTTCTCTTTTCCAGTTTTAGTACCTCTTGTCTAATTGAATCGAATAATTCCTCCTGTATAATATTAAATGACAGTGGTGATAATGGGTGAATGTGTCTTTTCTTTCTTTAGTTTCCTTCCAGTTTTATTTAGCTATAATTGACATACAGCACCATACAAGTTTAAGGTGTACAGAATAATCAATGATTTGCCTTACTTACATCATGAAATGATTACCACATAAGGTTATGGAACATCCATCATCTTACATAGATACAAAATAAAAGAAAAAAATATTTTTTCCTCCTGATGAGAACTCTTAGAATTCACTCTCTTAACTTTTATATGTAACATGTATCAGTGTTAATTACAGTTATCATGTTGTACATTACCTTCCTAGTACTTATTTTTCTTATACCTGGAGTTTTGTACCTTTTGACTGCCTTCATCCAATTTGCCTGTCCCCCACCTCTGGTAATCACAAATCTGATCTCCTTTTCTATGAGTCTGTTTGTTGTTGAAGTATAATTGACCTATAACTACGTTAGTTCTTGGTCTACAACATTGTGATTCAATATCTCTATATATTTCAAAATGATCACCAGGATAAATCTAGTTACAATCTATCAATATACAAAGATATTACTTATTATTCCCCACACTGTGTATTTCATACCCATGATTCATTTATTTTTTAACAGTAAATTTGGACCCCTTAATCTCCCTCACCTATTTCTCTCATCCCCTCACCTTCCTCCCCTCTGGCAACCACTTGTTTATTCTCTGTATCTATGACTCTGATTCTGTTTTGTTATGTTTGCTCTTTTTTTTTGTTTTTTAGATTCCACATATATCATTAGTAATATTTTAATATTAATATTTGATTTACTATTTGATTTATTTTCTACATAAATCATACAGTATTTTACTTTCTCTGACTTATTTTACTTAGCATAATAGCCTCTAGGTCCATCCACGTTGTCACAAATAGCAAGATTTTGTCCTTTTTTATGGCACAGTAATATTGCCCTGTGTTTGTTTGTGTGTGTGTGTGTGTGTGTGTGTATCACATATTCTTTATCCATTCATCTATTAATGGGCACTTAGGTTGATTCCATATCTTGGCTATTGTAAACAATGCTACAATGAACACAGAAGTGCATATATCTTTTCAAATTAATGTTTTTGTTTTCTTTGGATAAATATCCAGGAGTGGAATTGCCGGATTGTATGGTAGTTCTATTTTTAAGTTTTTGAGGAACCTCCATACTGTTTTCCACAGTGGTTGCACCAATTTCCTTCCCATCAGCAGGGTACAAGGGTTTCCTTTTCTCTACGCCCTTGCCAACAATTATCTGTTGTCTTTTTGTTAACAGCCATTCTGACAGGTGTGGGGTGATTGTGTCTTATTCCTGACTGTATTGATGTCCTTCTAGTGTCTCACCATTAAGCATAAGTCCAGTTTCTGACTTCAGATATATTTAATTTAGCATATTAGAGAAATATCTCTCATCTTATTTATCAAGATTTCAAAAATCAGGATGGAATTGAAATTGAACAAATACCTATCTATCATCTATAAAGATGAACACATTTTATTTGACTATTGTTGTGGTAAATTATGTTAATGGATTCCTAATATTAAACAATTCTTTCATAATTGGTATGCCTGCATTCGTTTGTGGTGTATTATTCTTTTCGTGTACTATTGGGGTCTATTGACTAATATTGTACTTAGAATACTTACATCTTTATCCAGAAGTGAAGCTGGTCTGTGGTTACCTTTTATCATGGTGGTTTTATAGGGCTAGGTTATCACCGATGTAGTGGCTTCTTCAGAAAAATTCGGAAGATTTTTCCCTTCTCCATGCTCTAGAGCTGATTAAAAGCAGCCTTATTTATCAGTAAAGGTTTAGTAGGATTCACCGGTGAAATCAGCATTACCAGATTCTTCTCTGGGTGGATGACTCACAAGTTTTTCAGCATCTTCTATGGTAACCGATATTTTCTGATTTTTAAAATCTCTTTTGGGATCAGTTTTGGTCATCTACATTTTCCTAGAAAATCATTAGTTTGGTCAAAGTTTTCAAATTTATTTGCACAGAATTGAGCAGGTGAATTGAGGAATCATTTCTTTGATTTTCTCTATATCTATTGCTATTCCATTCACAATTCTTATTTTGTATATTTGTTCTTTGTCCTTTATCCTTTATTTCTTTACTAGGGTAGCTAATGGTTTATCCATTTCCTTCCTCCCTTCCCTCCCTCCCTCCCTCTCTCCCTCTCTCCCTCTTTTTCTTTCTTTCTTTCTTTCTTTCTTTCTTTCTTTCTTTCTTTCTTTCTTTCTTTCTTTCTTTCTTTCTTTCTTTCTTTCTTTTCTTTCTTCCTTCCTCCCTTTCTCCCTTCCTTCCTTCCTTCCTTCCTTCCTTCCTTCCTTCCTTCCTTCCTTCCTTTCTTTCTTTCTTTCTTTCTTTCTTTCTTTCTTTCTTTCTTTCTTTCTTTCTTTCTTTCTTCAAGGAAGCAGGTCTTAGATGTATTATTAGCGTTATCAATTTTCTGGCTTCTAAATTCTGCTCTTATCCTTTTTTAATAAACCACTCCCCACCCCCACTTTCCTTAGGATTATTTTGTTTTCCTTTTTCTAACATCTGGAATAAGGTGCTTAATTTACAATTTTAAAACAGCCTTATTGAGATATAATTTACATACTATAAAACCTACCCATTGTAAGGGTACAGTTTGATGATGTTTAGTAAATGTATACAATTGTGAACCATTACCACAATCCAGTTTCAGAACATTTCCATCAGCCTAAGAAGTCCCCTTGTTCCTGTTTGAATCAGTTCCTATTCCCACCTCTGGCCCCAGGTAACCACGGATCTGCTTTCTGTCTCTGTAATTTTGCCTTTTCTAGAAATTTCATATAGATGGAACATTACAATGTGTGGTCCTATGGGTTTTGTTTCTTTCACTCAGAATAATACTTTTGAGGTTCATGCATGTTTATTGCTGAACAGTGTTCCTTCATAAGGATATACCACATTTTGGTTTTCCATTCATCTGATGATGGACGTTTGGACTATTTCCAATTTGGAGCTATTATGAAAGGTACTGATATGAATATTTATGTATATTATGTTTATGTATACATATTTATGAATATTTAGTCTTTGTGTGGACATATATTTTTGTTTGCCTTGTGTAGATACCTAGGAGTGAAACTGCAACGTCATATAGGAGGTATATAGTTAGTTTTTTAAGAAATTGTCAAACTTTTCTAGAGTAGTTGTACCATCATCATTCTCACCAGCAATGTATGAGAGTTCCTGTTTCTCCACATCCTTGCCAACATTCAGTATGGTCCACTTTTCAAATTACAGACATTTTAGTGGGTGTATAGTGATAATTCATTGTGGTTTTGATTTTCATTTCCCTAACGACTAATGGCGTTGAACATCTTTTCATGTGCTTATCATCCATTTGTGTACCTTCTTTGGTGAAATGTCTGTTCAAATCTCTTTCTGACTTTTTATTGAGTTGTTTGTCCTCTTATCATTAAATCGTAAGACTTTGTCATATATTCTGGATGCAAGTCCTTTATCAGACACTTGACTTGCAAATATTGCCTACCAGTCTGTTGTCTTTTCGTTTTCTTAATAGTGTTTTATGAAGATCAAAAGTTTTGCATTTTGGTGAAGTCCATTTTATCAGTTTTTTTCTTTCATGAATAGTGCTTTTAAAGTTATATCTAAGAAATCTTTGCTTAATTCAACATCACAATGATTTTCTTCTATGTATTTGTCTAGAAATTCTATAGTTTTAGCTCTTACATTAAGGTCAAGCTAAATGATCCATCCTGAGTTAATGTTTGTGTATAGTGTGAGGTAAGGGTCTTAGTTCACTTTTAAAATATGAATATATGATTGTTCCACTGCAATTTGTTGAAAAGACTGGACTTTCCCCATTTTTTTGGTAAATCTATTTTTAGTTTTTCTTCTTTACTAATGTTAGCCATATTGTATAGCAGATATGCACTGTTTTTAATTAATTTTCTAGATAACATTTTACTTTTAGTCTTGATTTTCATTTTAACTAAGAATTTTCTGAGCCTTCATTTCTAGTAGCAAGACTTATATTTTTCAATTTTTTAGATTAATTTCTGTTCTTAATAATTGTTAGTAGAGAATATTTCTACTTTAAAAAAATGTCCTTAAGTGTCCTTTACAGCCAAATATATGATTTTTGTGTATGTGAAAATTTAATGGTTCTTGGAAAAAAAAACTGTATTC
Organism: Tursiops truncatus; assembly: GCF_011762595.2. Taxonomy (NCBI): domain Eukaryota; kingdom Metazoa; phylum Chordata; class Mammalia; order Artiodactyla; family Delphinidae; genus Tursiops; species Tursiops truncatus. Next base: position 133,493,298 of record NC_047037.1, on the reverse strand, counting down.
TGTATTTTCAGGACATAGAGTTCAATATGTATATATATATATATATATATATATATCAAATTAGTTCTGTCTTATTAAATATATCAATTATGTATTTTGATTTCTATAACTTTACTTAAAATATCTTGTTTATTTTTTCTATTATGGGCCAAGAGGTAAATTTAAATTGCCTGCTTCTATATTTTTTCTGTCATCTTTTATTTTCAGTAAGTTTTGCTTTATGAATTTTGATGCTGTATTATCTGGTGCATAGATACTCATGATGTTATATGATCAGAGTAGATTATTAAGTGCCTCCTTTTACTTTATTTAATGCTTTATGTATTGAGTTCAACGTACATGATATTAACATGGATATTTCTGCTTTCTTTATGTTTGTATTTACTTTGTGTGTCTGTGCCCATTCTTTTTCTTTTGATATAATTAAGTGATTTAGATTAATTAATAATTGTAATCTGACTTAGAACATGCCTGGCACATAGTAAGTGCTAATTAAGAGTTTGCTGAAAATAAAAACAAACAAAGCCCTTCTGCATTTCCTGAATGCAAAGTATAATTGGCTATTGTTTGTGTTGATTTTTTTCATCTGCAATATATAGATAGGACAAATTTATTTAGTCTTGGTTTATTACCTGGTTTTAGATCATGCTTTTTGTTTTTTCTTTTTTATAAATTTTATTTATTTATTTATTCCTGCACTGGGTCTTCGTTGCTGTGTGTGGGCTTTCTCTAGTTGCAGCGAGTGGGGATTACCCTTTGTTGCATTGTGTGGCTTCTCTTGTTGCAGAGCAAGGGCTCTAGGCACACGGGCTTCAGTAGTTGTAGCACGTGGGCTCAGTAGTTCCGGCTTACAGGCTCTAGAGCACAGCCTCAGTAGCTGGGGCACATGGGCTTAGTTGCTCCATGGCATGCAGGATCTTCCCTGACCAGGGCTCGAACCCATGTCCCCTGCATTGGCAGGCGGATTCTTAACCACTGTGCTACCAGGAAAGCCTGCTCTTTGTTTTCAATGCATTTTTATTTTTCATTTTTCTTATTTGTTGTATTTTCTTTGCTTTGCATGTGTGCACCTTCTGACAATGTGAAATCTTTATAATCTGCTTCTTCCAGTAGGCTTTTTTTTATTAATGTGAAATTCACATAACATAAAATTAACCTTTTAAATTGTACAATTCAGTGGCATCTAGTACATTCACAATATTGTGCAACCATCACCTCTATCTAGTTTCAAGGCATTTTTGTCATCCCAAAGAAAATTTCATACCCGTTAAACATTATTACCCATTCCTCCTTCTCCTAGCCCCTGGCAACCACTAATCTGCTTTCTATCTTTATGAATTTACCTTTTCTGGACATGGAATCATACAATATGTGACCTTTTATATGTCTGACTTATTTCCCTTAGCATAATGTTTTCAAGATTTTTCCATGATCTAGCATGTACCAGTACTTTATTATTTTTTAACATCTTTATTGGAGTATAATTGCTTTACAATGTTGTGCTAGTTTCTGCTGTATAACAAAGTGAATCAGCTACATGCATACGTATATCTCCTCCCTCTTGCGTCTCCCTCCCACCGTCCCTATCCCACCCCTCTAGGTGGTTGCAAAGCACCCAGGTGATCTCCTTGTGCTAAGCGGCTGCTTCCCACTAGCTATCTATTTTACATTTGGTAGTGTATATATGTCAATGTTACTCTCTCACTTCGTCCCAGCTTACCCCTCCCCCTCCCCGTGTCCTCAAGTCCATTCTCTACGTCTGTGTCTTTATTCCTGTCCTGCCCCTAGGTTCATCAGAACCATTTTTTTTTTAGATTCCATATATATGTGTTAGCATACAGTATTTGTCTTTCTCTTTCTGACTTACTTCACTCTGTATGACAGACTCTAGGTCCATCCACCTCACTACAAATAACTGAGCTTCATTTCTCTCTATGGCTGAGTAATATTCCATTGTATATATGTGCCACATCTTCTTTATCCATTCATCTGTCGATGGACACTTAGGTTGCTTCCATGTCCTGGCTATTGTAAATAGAGCTGCAATGAACATTGTGGTACATGACTCTTTTCGAATTATGGTTTTCTCAGGGTATATGCCCAGTAGTGGGATTGCTGGGTCGTATGGTAGTTCTATTTTTAGTTTTTTAAGGAACCTCCATACTGTTATCCATAGTGGCTTATGAATTTACATTCCCACAAACAGTGCAAGTGGGTTCCTTTTTCTCCACACCCTCTCCAACATTTCTTGTTTGTAGATTTTTTGATGATGGCCATTCTGATCAGTGTGAGGTGATACCTCATTGTAGTTTTGATTTGCATTTCTCTAATGATTAGTGATGCTGAGCATCTTTTCATGTGTTTGTTGGCCATCTGTATATCTTCTTTGGAGAAATGTCTTTTTAGTTCTTCTGCCCATTTTTGGATTTTTATTTTTTTAACAACTTTATTGGAGTATAATTGCTTTACAATGGTGTGTTAGTTTCTGCTTTATAACAAAGTGAATCAGCTATACATATACATATATCCCCTTATATCCTCCCTCTTGCATCTCCCTCCCACCCTCCCTATCCCACCCCTCTTTGTTTGTTTCTTTGATATTGAGCTGCATGAGCTGTTTGTATACTTTGGAGATTAATCCTTTGTCAATTGTTTCACTTGCAAATATTTTCTCCCATTCTGAGGGTTGTCTTTTCGTCTTCTTTATGGTTTCCTTTGCTGTGCAAAAGCTTTTAAGTTTTATTAGGTCCCATTTGTTCATTTTTGTTTTTATTTCCTTTTCTCTAGGAGGTGGGTCAAAAAGGATCTTGCTGTGATTTATGTCATAGGGTGTTCTGCTTATGTTTCCCTCTAAGAGTTTTATAGTGTCTGGCCTTACATTTAGGTCTTTAATCCATTTTGAGTTTATTTTTGTGTATGGTGTTATGAAGTGTTCTAATTTCATTCTTTTTCATGTAGCTGTGCAGTTTTCCCAGCACCACTTATTGAAGAGGCTGTCTTTTCTCCATTGTATACTCTTGCCTCTTTTATCAAAGATAAGGTGACCATATGTGTGTGGGTTTATCTCTGGGCTTTCTATCCTGTCCCGTTGATCTATATTTCTGTTTTTGTGCCAGTACCATACTGTCTTGATTACTGTAGCTTTGTAGTATAGTCTATCAGTGCTTTATTTCTCTTTAAGGCTAAATAATATTACATTGTATATAGAGACCACATGTTGTTTATCCATTCATCCACTGGTGGACATATGGGTTGTTTTCACCTTTTGGCTATTTGAGTAGTGCTGCTGTATGCATTCATGTATGAGTGTTTGTTATATACATAGGAGTGGAGTTGGTGGATAGCATGGTAATTTTATGATTAACTTTTTGAGGAACCAATACACTCTTTTCTACAGTGGATGTGGATGCAGCATTTTACATTCTTACTAGCAGTGTTTAAGGGTTCCAATTTCTCCATATTCTCACCAACACATGATCATTTCCTTTTTTTTCTTGTGAAGTTATATCTCATTTTGGCTTTGATTTGCATTTCTTTAATTACTAATGCTGTTGAGCATCTTTTCATGTGCCTGTTGGCAATTTGTTCCACTGGTTATTTTTAAACATACTTTTTATAATGTGGTTAATCCTGTTTCTTGAACAATATCCATTAATTATCTAATATGGATAAAAATAAAATTAGAATACTACTAATTGTCCTGCCTATCTTGATCACCTTTTCTGATGATTTTTTCTAAAGAAGTTTCTCCTCCTCTACCTCTTTGTTCCCTATTTCAGCATCTTATTTCTTTCCTTTATGGTGTGAAGTCCAGTTTTTATTAGTTTATTGTTTGCTTATATGTTTTTTTCTCTCTTCCCACTAGATATAAGCTCCTTGAGGGCTGGGAATCTGTCTTGTCATCATTGTACCTCCAGCATTTACCTAGTACAGTGTCTGACTGGCATATAGTAGGTCCTTAATAAACATTTTTTGAATGTATGTTTGAATGAATGGAACAAAACTAGTCTAATTTGATAAACAATGACTCCCTATATGATAATCATGATAATGATAGATACAAGTACTTATATTTATATGCAACTATATTAGTGTCCAAGCACCATGTCAATAAATTGCCACTGACTTTGTGGCAGAAATTAATCTCTCACAATTCTGGGGGCCAGAAATCCAGAATCAGGGTATCAGCAGGGCCACACATGCTTTGGAGGCTCAAGAGAGGAATTCTTTCTCCTTGCTTCCAGCTTCTAGCGGTTACAAGCATTCCTTGGCTTGTGGCAGCATCACTCCAATCTCTGCTCTGCCCTCACACAGCCTTCTTCCCTGTGTCTTTGTGTGTCTTCTCCTTTCTTGTCTCTTATCAGGATACTCCTAATTGGATTTGCAATCTATTTTAATCCAGGATGATTGAGATCCTTACCTTAATTTCATCCACAAAGGCCATTATTCCAAATAAGGTCACATGCTGAAATTCCAGGTGAACCTATCTTTTGAGGGAACACTGTCTTAGTCTGTTTGGGCTGCCATAACAAAATAACATAGTCTGGGTGGTTTAAACAACAGAAACGTATTTGTCAAAGTTGGGGGCTGGTAAGTCTAAGATCAAGGTGCCAGCAGATTCAGTGTCTGGTAAGAGCTCTCTTCCTGGCTTGCAGGTGTCTGCCTTCCTGATGTGTCCTCACATGGTGGAGAGAAAAGGAGGGAAGCAAGTTCTCTGATGTCTTTTCTTATAAGGGCACTCATCCTATCATGAGGGCCCCACCCTCATGACCTCATCTAGACCAAATTACCTCCCAAAGCCCGACCTCCAAAAACTATCACACTGGGGGTTAAGGGCTTCAACCAATGAATTTTGAGCAGACACAATTCAGTTCATAGCAGACATCATTCAACCTACTGCATGAACTAATCAAGCTCTGTTTTTTTCTGAATGTCTCTTGAATCCATGACTTCTCTCCAGCATTACTCCCACTAACCTCTTACCTGGATTAAGCCCATAGCTGCCTGACTGGTTTCTCTGCCTCCAGTCCTGTCCCTCTTCAACCCATGCTCTACAATGCAGTCTGTGTGATCTAGGACGGGTGACTTTTGTCTTTTTCTGAGCACGTGCTATAGACTGGTTTAATTACTGGACCCCATCCCAATTCTGACCGCCCACAGTAGATGCCTGACTCAGTCTGGCCAATCAGAGCCATTCCCTGGGATATCGCTGGCTAAACAGGGAGAAAAGTACCCCCTTTCCCATCTGGTGGTGAAACTATTTGGGTGTAAGTCTGAGCACCACATGCCACAATACATGGAGAGAGGCTGAGAAGGAAGACAGAAATGGACCTTCCTCCCTGCATTAGCCCTGTAAGCCAGCTCTGTCCCACCCTCTCTCTTGCTTGCTTGAACCCATAAAATCTCCCTTTCTTCTAACTCTTGTTTAAATTTGGCTCTGCATCCCAGAGCAAGGGATCCATCATTACAGACAAGACTCATGGGACATAATAGTAACACACCTTTGTGCTCCCACTTCTTTAATTCTGCTCTGTGGGCTCTACACAGTGTGGGGTTTGAGCTCCCCTGCCCTACAGTCAGGTTGGGGAATCTGAATTCGGTAATTAAGATCATGCAGTCTCATGTCATAATCAAAATTCTGAGCTCGATCTCAGGTTGAAGCTCCCCCGTCTCCAGCTCAGGCTGCAGGGGCAGGAGAACTGCAGGGGGACAGTGGGGGCAGCCTTCCTCCTTCTTCCTTCCTTCCTTCTTCCTTCCTCCAGCCACTGCTCTTCTGCTTTACTCCCGCCTTGTTACTGTGGTGTCTGACCTCCCCAGGGCTGAAGCAAGGGAACCAGAGAGGGAGCAGAACAGTCTTATTTGTCAGTTCTGTGGTGTGAACTAGCAACAGGCAGATGTTTAGAGCTAACGCCTTCTCTTGTGGGTTCATTTCTTCAGTCTTTGAAGACTTGCTCATCCTCATCTGACAGACTGTGCAAGGCCAGTGTTCAACAGCGGCCCCATGTGGCAGCTGGAGGCAACAGCAGCAGAGGATTATTCAGACTCTAGTCCTCTGGGCTTGGCTGAGGAAGCCAGGCTGCCCTCCGTCCCTACTCTGGACAAAGTTCCTGGGAGTCCTGGTCAACCTGGGAGGCCTTAAGAGGGAAATAAATATAAAATTTCCTATGAATCAGACAACCAAGGGCTCAAGTAATTAATTGGGAGAAGAAATGAGGTGTGACTGTATTTGCCCCTTGGAGTCCTTCATGTCATCACAATTTATTATCCTTTGTTTACAGCAGAAGTTCAGGTCAGGGAAGTGACTTGACCACAGTCCCTCAATTAATAAGTGACAAAGCCCCTACTAGAACCTGGGTCCTCCAATTGCAAAGGCTCTGAGCTTTCCTCTGTAACTCCCTGGAGACAGCAGAGAAGAGTAATGTCCCTAAGGGCTGGAAGACGATGATGAAGGTGAAAGGAAGGGCAGGAGTGACATATAAGTTAGAGACTTTTTAAATATGCAAAACATCTTTTAAAAGTCCTCTGGGAGGTTGTACCCCCTGCAAAGGCAGAAACACCTGGAATCTGTGTTCTTGGCCGTACGACTCCTGGACATCAGCTTTAATGTCCTTTCACAGGGCAGGGTGTCAGACTTGGTTGGTGGGGTCTTCCTCCCACACCCAGAAAATACTTCTTAGAAAGAAGGTCAAGTGTGGATATAGGCATTTATTTATTGACATTTTAAAAAATACCATTTCTGGCCCCATGAAATGCAAAAGCACTTGTTTCTTTTCTTTTTTTCTCTGTTTTGGAATGTCAAATCCATATCACTGCCACCTTGGTTCCCAATTTAGCCATTCTCTAAGCTGACTGGCTCTTCAGTAACAAAAAAAGCCATGGCCCCCTGGGAGAGTTCAGGTTCTAAAGTCAAAGGAGCCAGAGGGTATTGGGGCCCTTCCTCCCAGAGGAAGGAGAATATTTGCCCCAGCTCAGTCAACTATTTACTGGGTGAGTGGCTTTCCTTGACTGCCTTGAGGTTGGTATTTGTCTAGACTGAACCAGAAGGCCAGAGGAGACATACATAAGTGGGAAGGAAATTCTTGGCCCACGTGGTGGTACATTTTGCTGTTATGTAAGCATTCAGGAATGACAAATAGTTGGCATCACCCACACTGCATAAGAAGGCAGGCAGCTGCCCAGCCCCTGTGACCATAATCTTGACCATCCCCACCCCAGGGCACTTTTCCTTAGATGATATCATGTGGCCACAGCCATGACAGAATATAGACCCCTTTTTAAAAACAGCATTTGTATTTTTCTAGATAAGCCTTCAACTTTATTTTCCCATCGCCTATCGGGGTTTTCCATGTTGAACAGCAAGGTAAGGTTTGCAATAAAGTAGAACATACATGCAGAAAAGTGAACACAATTCTAGGACGTGCCCCAAGTTGAACAAAGCCCTGAAACAGGACATGACCAGCACCCTAGAGCCCCCCTCCTGCCTCCTCTAGTCACCCTCAGCTGTAACGTACCTATTACCTTGACTTGTAACATAACAGTTTAATTTCGGCCAACAGGGAGGGTTTCAAGGTCATGGATATGTCTCAGCAATGACAGTCTACAAGTCAACCTGTAGGACAAGCAGTCCGGAGAATTCATGGGACTCTGGGTCCAGCCTGAAGGTGACATTCGCAGTGTGGAAGGAGAAGGCCTTTGGCACCTACAAGCTGTATGACATTGGGTAAGTCTCTTCTCTGAGCCTGAAAGAGCGTTCCCCTCTTTAACTGGGAATGATACTCCCGCCTTGCAGGAATTCTAAGAGGCGGAATCCAGGAGGAAAACACCTGGCACAGAGCTATTCCTAATGTCAGTGCTCCCGTGGTGGTATGGATGAGACCAAAGGCCCCCTTTCCTTACATCTCCCCTATTTTTCTGGAGCTTATCCCTCCCAACAACCCACACTGACATCCTGTGGAACTAAATGCCGAAAACTTCTGACTTCACAGATGACACACGCTCCAAAGCCTGCACCTCTTGGGCGCCAGCTGCCCAGGCGTGTTCTCCCTCTCCCGAGGTGGCCAGTGCTGGCAGCCTTCCTGTTCAGACACCCTCACAAGGAGCAGCTCTTCCCTACAACCCAGGCTTCCTCCCTGTCTCCCTGGGACCAGAGGACACTGACCCTGCTGCTCCTCCAAGTTGCAGGGTAGGAAACTGCAGGAAGGATGGGGACTTGCCCAGGGTTACGCAACAAGGACAAATTGGGGACTAGAGCCCTGACTCCCAGCCCTCCTCACTGCCATTTGCCCCCCTTTAAAAATTTTTTTTTATTTATTGGCTGCGTTGGGTCTTCGTTGCAGCGCGCGGGCTCCTCATTACGGTGGCCTCTCCTGTTGCAGAGCATGGGCTCTAGGTGCGCAGGCTCAGTAGTTGTGGCGCACGGGCTTAGTTGCTCCGCGGCATGTGGGATCTTCCCGGACCAGAGCTCGAACCCGTGTCCCCTGCATCGGCAGGCGGATTCTTAACCACTGCGCCACCAGGGAAGTTCCCATTTGCCCTTTATCATGAAGGATCTCCAATCTGCCCCTTCTCACCTCTCATGGTGGTTGTTGGGAATCCCTGTCTCTGTGGCAGAGCCAGAGGTACCAGGGTCCAGCCATCCCACAGCAAGAGACAGCAAGAGCCTAGATAGAGCTTTGACAAAGATTTACATTTAATGAATGGGTGTGTTTAACACTGTTAAACTTCTTTATATTCATAAAGAATACACAGTGAGCATTGTCCCTCGCACACCTGCCCTCCATCTACCCAGTTCTCGCCCCCCACAGGTTCCTCTTGCTCTTACTTTCTCGGGCATCCTTTTAAGGGGCTCTTCAATGCCTATACGAGCAAAATCAGATCTGGATGATTACATAGATGGTAACATACTCTCTTCTTTGCTGTTTCCATTTAACAAAACATCTTGGAGATCTTTACACGTCAGTACACAAATAGCTTCCTCATTGTTTCAGAGTCGGGTAGTATTCCATTGTGTACCTATATTATATTATTGAAATACAATCCACATCCCATGAATGAGACATTCATTTTTACCTCGCGGTTATACCTAGTGCTATAGAGTTCACTGTTGTACACAGTCTGTTTTCTATTTGTTAAGAAAACCACAGCATCATTGCATAATTCTTGACGGTAATAAATTAGAATAATCAGATTTCTTACAAAAAAATTCACCCACTAAAAGTCTATGATTCAATGGATTTTAGTATGTTCACAAATATCACCAAATCAATTGCAGAATACTTTAATCATTCCCCAAATAAACCCTGTATCCCTTAGTTATCACCCCCTAGTCCCCAACCCCAACCTTAGGCAACCACTAATCTACTTTCTGCCTTTATAGACTTGTCTATTCTTGACCTTTCATATGAATGGAATCATACATGTTGTCCTTTGTAACTGGCTTCTTTCACTTAGCATAATGCTTCCAAGGTTCATCTATGTTATAGCATGTATCAGTACTTTATTCCTTTTTATTCCCAGATAACATTCCATTATATGGATAGACCACATTTTACTTATCTGTTCATCAGTTGATGGACATTTGGATAGTTTCCACTTTTTTGCTATTATGAATCATTTTGCTGTGAACATTCATATACAAGTCTTTGTCTAGATATTCGATTGCATTTCTCCTGGGTATATACCTAGGAGTGGAATTCCTGAATCATATGGCCTATTTTAAAATTTACTTATCTAGTCCCTCATTGATGGAAACTTGATCAAATTACATCTTAAAAGCCAGCAAGCCTCATGAGTTAGGCAGGTCAGGGCCACATTAGTGAGGATTCAGAGAACAATGGCTGCATCACAGAACCGGCCCAAGTCTTCCGACCTTTTCTCCCGGCATTCCCTTGTCTCCCGGACTCTTCTTCTCACCCGTTCTAGTTAAATCTGCTTTGATTCCAATGTGGCATGGGATTCAGGGGTGTGGGAAAGAGAAGCCCCGTTCCTCACAGCCTGACCCATGAGCCCATCGCCCACTTATCTCTGAGGGGGACCCAGCTCCCTCAGCTGTGTCTGCCTGCACAGGCTCCTTCCTGTCTGGGTTTCCTCTTCCGGGACAGTCCTAGAGGAAGCTGGTGACTGACTCTTGACCATGGGGTTTCCTGGCCCTGTGACAACGGGTCTCTGACACACCTGACAGTCAGCCACACCTGCAACAGGTTCCGAACAGGGAATTTCAGGAACCCTCCAGGCTGTAAGCCAGCCTCGGAGAGCTTCCGGCCACCACTGTCCTGGATGGGACCTGCAAGAGCTGGAGGCTCCTTGGTACCAGCATGTTTTTAAACAACTCTTGTGCTTTGGATCTCCTCAGCAAGCCAAAGCCAGGAAGTGCTTTCTCTTCTGAGCCAACAGATGACAGATCGACTTCGATCCTCTGATTAATTGAAGGAGAGAAAATGAGTCCAGTTTCTCTCTGCTCAGTTTCTACTTGGTGCCGCCCTAAGATTCTTTGGGTGTCTCGTTGCTATCTGCTCTTGAACCTCAGTGCAGCCTGACTTCAGTAGGACTGTGGTCGTTTGCAAAAAGAACTTATTCTCTTTCAATGGCAGCGGCTTATACTTGCCTTCTTAAGAGTCAAGGAAAAGACCACCTCATGGAACGTGAGTATTCTGCTCTGACGCAAGGATGAGCAGTTCTGGAATTTCTTATATATGTCACATTATTAATTTATAAGTGCAAAACAGCACAGATGAAAAAAGCTTTGTCTTTTCTATAGGATATAGAAGATACCATCTAACTTATACATCTAAAAAGAAAGGTAAAGAACAATGTACCGCAATAATTAAAATACTGAGTTTCTTTCATGTGGAAAATGGACTGGCTTTCAAATAATTTAATGTTCTGTAGTTCTTAGTTGGGTATATTTTATATGTATTTGCACATATTACATCATTCTATAACAATCCACAGAAAGGTCTATAAGTTTATACATGCGTTCCAGGTTTAAACAAGTTCTCCTGCCCTAATTAAAGTTTGTGAGGTTCTTGTTGGGTTGATTTGTTTTTCAATAATTATGGGAACATTTTCCCTTTCCTTATTTAAGTTCTCAAACGATTCTATCAACAGCGGTAAAAAATCCCAGATCACTGTACTGTTTCTTATGAGTGACAAATTTTATATAATGAAATCTGTTAATTTGGGCTGTGTCACATGTGGTTGTACAGTTATTTTTAAATGGTTTCTCCCTTAATCTCAAAGTAATAAATTATTCATTCGACAATTAACTATAATAAAACTACTGGTCTCTCTGAGCCTTGCATTAGCAAAATGAATTAACAACAAGTGAATATCAAATAGAAAGCACTTATGGAGCACCTTTGGTCTACCCAGCTGGTGATGCGATTTAGCCTATGACATGTCTGGATACATCTGTGTTTACATAGAGCAAGAAATGAGAATTTGAACCTATAAAACAGCTGGAAAATGTCTCACAGTACTACTTCTCTGATTTTTATCATTTCATTGTCACTGGCTCTCCTAGTACAGAAAACAGTTTTGAGTTAAACAGCAATTAAGATCTTAATCTTCTGGTCTTGGAAGGGCACACAGTGTCTTTACCCAGGGGCACTTCACCAAGGAGATCAGGAAAGTGCCCACTTGTACTCTTCCATTTTTAAATTAATTTCTTTTTGAAAATAAATACACATTCCCAGAGATATTTTACATGTATATAAGCTTACATGTATATAAGCTTTACATGTATATAAGCTTCAAGCAAATAACATACCCTCCTTTATACATAGGATCGTATCAGCTATATCACTATGCACTTTTTTATTTGTTAAGATTTAGTACCAAGAAAATTCTTTGTTACTTTTTATGGCTGCATAGTATTCCACTGCATGGATGCCCCAAAATGGATTAAACCATCTTCTAATTGATGCTATTCAGGCTGTTCTTAAGCATCAGTCATCACAAGCAATGCTGCAATGACTAATCTTAAACATGCATTGTTTTGGACACGTTCCAGCATATTTTTAGGATAAATTCCTACAGGTAGAATTGCTATGTCAAAGGTACATGCATTTGTAATGTCAATAGACCTTGTCAATCTGCCTTCCATATTGGTTGTATAAATTTACACTCTCACCAGCAATTAAGCAAGGTCCTGACAACCCTGCAGACATATCCAGTGTATTCTGAGACATCATGAGTTTGCAAACCTGATAGGTAACAAAATGTTATCTTGCTGCAATTTTAATTTGCATTTCTCCTATTATGAGTGATACTGAGAAGCTTTTCTTATGTTTAAGGTCCATTTCTTTTTCCGACCTAATTGCCCATATCCTTTGCATATTTTCTACTGGGGTTTTGGATTTTTCTTATAGAACTGAAGCTTATTAAGAAGTTTAGTGGCATAAATTTCCATTTTTCTCTGGTTTGTCATTTGTCTTCTGGTTTTATAGTACACAATCACTGTAAACTTTTCTAGGTAGTTGAATTTAGCATTTTCTTTCTTTCTTCCTTCCTTTTTTTCCACCTCTGAATTTTTGTGTTTCGCTGAGAAAGGGATATCCCACTCTGACATGATAAGGGAGAAAAAAATCTACCATGTTATTTTCTAGTACTTTAAAGTATTTCTTTTTTTAATGTTAAAATCTTTGATTTATCTGGACAGTTTTGGGGCATGAGGTGAGAGATGTGAACTCACTGCTACCTTGTTTTAATGCTACTTATTGAATAATCCATCTTTTTCTTCCTGATCAGAAATACCCCTTTGTTATCTACCAAATTCCAATTCCAACTCTACTGATGTTGTTACTCTGTTCCATTGGTCTTCCTGTCTATGTATTATGTCACACTGTTTTAGCTATTGTAGTTTTATAGGGAGACATTTTAGGGAAAGCTGTACTTGGTTCTGAAGAGCCCCTCATGCCCTTTGCAAAGCCCAGTAAGCCCCACCTGGGCTGTGGGCAAATAAAGCACTCATTCATTCAAAAAATAGTAAACATTTTTCTGGCTGGCTAGGTTTAAATTTCTGGCTAAACTAATTTCCACTCATCACTCTTTCAGTGTTTTCCTAATTAGGAAAACTTTTTCAGTATGCAGAGTTTGTCTATTTCACAAAGAAATCCTACTGATCTTTTAAGTGCAATTATGTTAGTTTTGTAGATGATCTTAGGGACAATTGACATCTTTATGATGTTGCATTTCCTATTCAAGAATTTGGTGTTTTGAACTCTCTTGATTGTTAAAAATATATTGACATGGGAGTTACTCAGTTTTCCTGGGTCTCCCCCATGTATACATGTTATTAAACTTTTGTGTGATTTTCTCTTGTCTAAAAGGAATATATTGACATGTATGTTGTTAGGCTTCTGCCCATTGAACAGAGAAAGCCTCTTTCAGCAGTCCCATTTTCCCACCGATGTAAAGACACTGCTATTGGCTTGGCCAGGCAAACTTTAGCCCAGAATGCTGGGTCTCATCTGGACCTCTCTGTTTCTCAGGGGATCAGGGAGCCCCCAACCAGACCCAGGCCAGCCCTGTCCTGGGGCACCTGCTGAGGGACCATTTGGAGGGAAGGAACAGCACCAACTCCACCAGGGCCCTGAAGCTTCCAGACGGGACCAGTGCCGCCTGGTATATCCTCATCATCATTGGCATCTACGGAGTGATTTTCCTCTTCCGACTGGCCAGCAACATCCTCAGAAAGAACGATAAATCCTTGGAAGATATTTATTACTCAAACTTGACCTCTGAACTCAAGAAGAAAGGGCTCCAGAGCAAGGCAGCCAAATGCTCTTCACTGCCCGTTAGCAACGGAGCTGTCCTGCAGCCCAACCAGGCCAGCCTGGGGATAATGTGTGGAAACAGCAGCCCCACACCGAAATCCAAGGAATCCCTTGAAAGTCTAGGCAAGAAGGCCTCCGTAGAAAAGGCCCAAACTTCTTGCTTTGGGGAGCACCTTTGGATTTAAATGGAACCTTGAGAGAGGGGTCGAGCCCTTGAGTCGGGCTGGAATAGCATCACTGAGCCACTGGTGGATGGGGGTGTGACCAAAAGCCAGCATCCTGTTTCCTTCTCAGGCTTTCTGGTGCTTTGAGATGAGCAGGGGTAGTGGCTTCCAGCCCAACTCAACCTTCACTGGAAAAGCTTGTGCTCCAGGAAAGGGCATGGGACATCCAATGTTCTTAGAGTAATCTGGGAAACTCTTGGTGTATATGTGAAGGTGGCCTCTTGTCATGGAAAGAAGGCTGAATTTGGAGTCAAATCCTTTGGATGAAAATTCAACTTCTAGAGGGTCACATGAACTTTGAGTGGCTAGTGGCTCATCTGGAACATGTGAGGGTTGGGATATATGGTCCCAGAGGGCCATTCGTTCTAAAAACTCTGGAATATCGAACCAAAGTTGTCAGTATCAACATCTTCATTTTCAGAAGTTCTTCATTTTCATTGAGAGGGTGGGGACCATTGGAAAAAAGCATTAGTTTTGCAGTCAGAAGAACCAGACTCTAGTCTGAGTTTGACTATTGACCACTTTGTTGTCCTTGCACACATCACTTCACCCCTCTGGACCTTAGTTTCCTTACAGATAAAGTGAGGATAGTGATGCCAGTTTTCTGCCAACCTTACAAAGTAGATAAGAGCTAATGAGATCATGCATACGAATGTATTTTGGAAAGTAAAATAAATATGTAAATATAAGCCCTGTTGTGGTGGTAGTGATAATGGTTGATGGCTGGTGTTGATGATGGTGGTGTTGGTGTTTGATGGTTGATGTTGATATTGGTTGATGTTGATGGTGGTGGTGGTTGATGTTGATGGTGTTGGTGTTAGTTGATATTGATGGTGGTGGTGGTGGTTGATGTTGATGTTGATGGTGGTGGTTGATGTTGGTGGTGTTAGTTGATGTTGATGGTGGTGGTGGTTGATGTTGATGGTGTTGGTGGTGGTTGATGCTAATGGTGGTGGTGGTGGTGGTTGATGTTGATGTTGGTGGTGTTGGTTGATTTTGATGGTGGTGGTGGTTGATGGTGGTGGTGGTGGTTGCTGTTGATGGTCGTGGTGGTGATGCTATTGTGGATCAGGAAATGACTAGTCTACTGGTAATAGCTATAAGTAATGGTTGTATTACCTTATTCTACAGGAGAACCCATCTGCATAACAGTTGATGTCCTGTGCTCTGAATCAAGTCCATGAAATTCAAGTTGTATATGTAGACAAAACAGTCACTTTTAGATTTTGTTACCTTAGACATCAAACGATTCATTCAAATGTTTTACAAATATCTGTTACTTATATTCTTGTCTCTGCTTCAAAAAGAAATAAGATCTTGGGCTTCCCTGGTGGTGCAGTGGTTAAGAATCCGCCTGCCAATTCAGGGGACATGGGTTCGAGCCCTGGTCTGGGAAGATCCCACATGCCGCGGAGCAACTAAGACCGTGTGCCACAACTACTGAGCCTGTGCCCTAGAGCCCATGTGCTATGACTACTGAAGCCCGCACACCTAGAGCCCACGCTCCACAGCAAGAGAAGCCAGTGCAATGAGAAGCCCGCATACAGCAACTAAGAGTAGCCCCGGCTCGCCCCAACTAGAAAAAGCCTGCGTGCAGCAATGAAGACCCAACGCAGCCAAAAAAAAAAAGGATGTGGTGTGTTTGTGTGTGTGTAAAAAAAAAAAGAGAGAGAAATAGGATCTTGCCTACCAGACTGATTAATTTAGAGAGATTGTGATTAACTGAATTTCTACAAGTGGCTTTCAGTAGGCAAAGAGAAAAATATATTTTATACCAACTTCTGTGAAGTTTATCTAGTTTCGCTTTTGGAGGGGTCCCCTGGACTACAAATAAAATGTATTTCCCTGTCTTCAGACAGTGGTCAGCAACTAGCCCCAATGATTTAATAAAGGTTAGAATTAAATGCCAAGCTTTTTTTTTTTTTTTTGAGAGGATGAGATAGACTTCCAACTATTTTTCTTTTTTTCATATTTTCCACATCATCATCTCACAGGCTCTCCAGCAAAAGTGTTTATACAGTTAGGGCTGGGCTTCATCCATATATTTGAGATGCTTACAGGGCAGGATAAAACAGCAGACATAAAGATAGATAAAAATGTAATCCACAGTGAATGGGAATGCAGAATGCACTAAAATGGGAGCAAAACGTCAGAACTTAAATGAATTTGAAGACAAAATACACACTTTCTTGTTGGTTGCTTCCTCATTATGCATTTTTCTCTTCCTTAATCCA
Source organism: Tursiops truncatus (assembly GCF_011762595.2). Taxonomy (NCBI): domain Eukaryota; kingdom Metazoa; phylum Chordata; class Mammalia; order Artiodactyla; family Delphinidae; genus Tursiops; species Tursiops truncatus. The sequence continues at coordinate 133,477,065 of NC_047037.1, read as the reverse complement.
ACACCCCCTAATTTGCATTTGGGAATCCATATGGCTCTAAGAAAGCTGAAACTACTCCCAGTGCAAGGCTGAAATAAGAGACCTAGGTTAATCTAATCAGTGCATCCTATCTCCAGCTTCACTGACTGGGGCCAAGCTGGACCCATGACCTAAGTAAGCCTTAGAGTGACAGGAAGGACTTCCATGGGGACTTCTGGAACACAGATGCCCTCTCTTGTGCTGGATGGTGTTAAACACAGATCTGAGTCTGGAATTGCTGGAGCCATTTTTTCACCATGAGAAAAGCCAGTTTAAGGGCAAAAGCCAACATAAAGAGGAGAACTGAGAAAATTACAGAGGCTAGAGTCCTGATCAGACTGTGCCCAAAGACTTAATTTCCCACCGGAATGTTTTAGTTTATGGGCCAGTAAATTCCCTTTAGTAAGTCCTTTGGAGGTAGGCTTTCTGTCCCCCTCAACCAAAAATATCCTCAATGATACCACTGGAGAAATAATTTCCTGGAGGAAGTGGGCCTTGGAGTGGAATTTGATAAAAAAAAAAAAAAAGCAATGTGATGTGGTAAGGTGGGATCATTTCTTTCACAAAGATTTTTATAGGATTTTGTGTTTATAGGAAAAACACAGATTTGGTAAGCTTATGTCAGCTCAATAGTCACTTGCAAGATTTCTCGTAACTTGACCTCTCAAAGAGCATTCAGTGAGATTTTGTTCCATTTAATCCCTAACCCCTGACTCTGATTGTGGAAACTCCTTAGAGGGCTTGCCATGTTAGATATGAGGTCAGGACTGGTTCCAAAGGTATTTCCTAAGAAGCAAAAGCCACTGTCTTCCCACTGACACCCAGACACAGTTAGTTACATGGGATCCGAGGACATTTTCCCTGCTTGATCCAACTTTACCCACTTTCTGGGGAGCTGGGCCGAGAGTTTGCCAGGGAGATGTGTTCTTGGGTGGGAATTAGATCCGTGTAGGCTCCATTATAAGCTAGACTGGTGGGAAAGAACTTCAGGTATTAAGAATATTTTGTGCAAAATCCCTTAAATCTAAAATGTTTAGGCTCACAGCAATTAATCACTGTCTGGGCAAAACCTACGTAGCTGGACTAGGAGGGAGAGGTTCCAGCACCACAGTGTGTGTTCAAGTCAGTGACTGCGGAAGAGATTTGCATGTTTCATCAACCCTGGTGGAGACAAGAACAGAGCAAACTGAGTCCCAGATTCAGACACGTTTTCTTTCTTTGTCCTATAGTAAGTTTTCTCCAAGATTAGCAGAGCAGGACAGATGAAGGCCTTCCTCTTAAATGGGAATTAGTTAAAATCAGCGTAGAGGAAATTCCCTGGTGGCGCAGTGGTTAAGAATCCACCTGCCAATGCAGGGGGACACGGGTTCGATCCCTGGTCCTGGAAGATCCCACATGCTGTGGAGCAACTAAGCCCGTGTGCCACAACTACTGAGCCTGAGCTTCAGATCCCGCGAGCCACAACTATTGAGCCCACGTGCCACAACTACTGAAGCCCACATGGCTAGATCCCATGCTCCGCAACAAGAGAAGCCACTGCAATGAGAAACCCGCACACTGCAACGAAGAGTAGCTCCCACTCGCTGCAACTAGAGAAAGCCTGTGTGCACCAACAAAGACCTAACCCAGCCAAAAATTAAAAAAATTAAAATTAAAATCAATGTAGAATGGGTTTGGTTCACTGTCTCCAAGAATGGTTTCCTCTGGGATTTGTGGCTGATGGTACTAGGGTTTGTACCAAATCAAATCAAGGTTACCACAGCTTTCCTGGGGATCAGAACACATCTCTTCTAAATAAAAGTCTAATCAGCTCTGCTGCACTATGATTTGTCTGGTGTGATATAATTACCACAAGATTTTAAAAAAGAATTTAGAGGGTAAACATTTGTTGGTATTTACCCAGCTTTTTGTAGAGTGGCAGGTGGCTCTGATTCTCAGAACTGATTCTGATTGTCTAGACTTCCACGAGAGCAGAATGTCAACTCACCCTTCAATTAAAGTTAGACTTTCTTCTCTTGGCAAAATTGAAACCAATTCTAGTTAACTCATGAAAAAAAAATGGGGGTGGCGGGGGGAGGATCTGGGAGAAGGCAACTGAGCTAGCTCACAGAATCTAAAGGGCAGCAGCTTATCCAGGCCTCAGGAAGAAGAGAGGTCAGTTTGCTCAGTGCCCTCAGCTGGAGAACCTTCTCTCTAGGGTCCTCCCAGAAGATGGCTCAGCTCCCATGCTGTCTCTTTGTGCCTCTGCTCACGTTTCAGATGTCAGAGGACAGCATTGCATTGGATCAGGTATAGCAGGTGCCCACCCCTTGGACCAATCACTGAGGGTGGGCCCAGGGAGTGGAGAGCTCTGACTGGCTGAGGCTGGGTCATGAGCTCCCTTATGTGACCTGAGGGCACTAAGTCTAGGAAGAAAATGCCAATAAAAAGAACCGTTAAAAAAAAAAAAAAAGAACCGTTGCTCAGATATCACCCTCTGTGGAACTTTCTTGACTCCTAAGGCAGACCTGTTTGCTCCTCCAGGGCTGCCATAGCACTTGGTAAACACTTGGATGGGTCAAAGAGAAAATTTTATTTCACAGAATTTCTCCAAGGATGAGAACTGCATTTGTTTACCAAGTATTTGGTACAGGAAGTGAGACCCCAGAGGCTGCTGAATATGGGTGAAACGATTCTTCAGGAGACCAGGAGAAGAATTTGCTTCTCAAGAGAGGTGGAGGGAGGAAAAGATGGAGGGGGGATTAAGGGATCTAGCTTGATGGCAGAACACACTGAGAAATGTCTCCAATGACTCGCCCACCACCAGTCCCACCGGCTCTGATCTACAATGTTAGGAAACTCATGAAACAAACGCTTGAAGTGAGTGGTCTGGGAGACCGTGAAGGGACGGGGTGATGTGTCAAGTCTGTGGCAGGTAGAGTTGAAGCAGCAGGTGGACATGGGATGCTGGGGACAGGAACGCTTTAGTTCCAGTTTAGTTTTAGCTAAACTATCAAGAAGTAACGAAAGTCATGGAGAAGCTGGTACCAAATTTAACCAAATCCCTGTAGAGTGGGTATGGGGAAGAGGGAGGGTGGGGTGAGTGCTTGAGGGGGGCACCTGAAAACTTGGTCCATCTATTAGAGCACTTATCACATAAGACTACAAATACTGGTCTGCAGTCTGTGTCCCCCACCGACGCATGAGAATATGATTTTAAAAATAAGGACAACATCTTATTAATTTTGACATCACTCACTCCTTGCAAACACACAATAAGTATTTGCTGAATGAGTGAAAGTTGCAAGTGTGTCAACTTAGTTATTTACAATGGGTGCTATTCCATTTGGGACAGTAGGTACTAACAATTTTCTCTAGGCACTTTCTCCTGGTGGAAATGTCCAGTCCTCAGACAAAATATAATGAGCATGGAATTTGCACGGGGGACTGGTTGTCCTTAAGGTCTGCTTCCAGCAAGCAAAGGGAGTTGGATTATTACTGTTTATAATCTCTCTCTATGTTTACAAAGTACACTTATCTTTCTATCTCATTTCAGTCCTTATAACAACCATGGGAGGTGGGTCAGTTCCTGGTTTTGGCCCTGATGGCTCCCTTTCCACCCATAGGTCTGACTCACTAGTCTGTCTTCAAGCCAGCTCAGATATCCTCTCCTCCAGAAAGCCTTCTCCCCTTGCCCAGTCTCCTACAGGTGTGCCCAAAAAAATAGCAATATTCATTTAAAAATAATAACAGCTAAAATAAAAGGACTTGGTGTGTACCAGTTGCTAAATGTTCTACATGTATTATCTCATGTGCCTGTTACCCATTCTCTGCATCCCCAGGTCCTATGCTGCCTCTATGCTAACACCCACCAATGAAGCTAGAGAAAAACCATGCAGTCATTTGAACAGAGGAAGTTTCATATAAAGAATTATTAAATGACAATAGGGAAGAAACTATGAAGATGTAAAGAGAACTCTAAAGCATATCCAGGGTCTGAGGGAGAGTGCCCAGGGAAGGACAAACTTGGAAGGGGGTCCCCTCCCTAAGGCTGAGGTGCAGACCTCGTTGGAGAAGGTATGGCTGCAGCCACTGGGTGGTGGAGAGGTTCACATGGTTGCCTGGGCCACAGTCTCTGGGCAGCAGTTAACAATTTCCCTGGCCCAGCAGAACCAAGGCTGATGAATGGGTGCATAAAGAGAATTGGGGTATAGGGAGCCCACTCACAGGCAGGGTACCGCATAGTCTGTTGTGCACTGCACCACGATGGGAAGGCTGCAGAAAACAACTGCCCAGGACAGAGGCCAGCACAGGCTAGTGGACAGCCAGTGGGGGAGTTAGGCCATTGGTAGTGTGCTATGGACTGAAAGTTTGTGCTCCCACCCCCAAATTCATATGTTGCAGCCCTAATCCCCAATGTGATGGTATTAGGAAATAGGGCCTTTGGAAGGTGATTAGGTTTAGATAAGGTCATGAGGGTGGGGCCCCTACCATGGGATTAGCGTCCTTATAGGAAGAAAGACACAGGTCATGCATTCTTCATAAAAGAAGCGTGTATAAAGTGTGGGTGACTGGAGACAATGTGTTACAACAGAACTGCAAAATTGATCAATAAACCTCAGATCAGAGCAGAAAAAGAAATTTATGTCATCCACCATCAGCATTAGCAATATAATTTGACACACTGGAAAATTTAATGAAGTGAAACCAACAAGTTGATGAGCCTCCAATAAAAGTCGTAAATGTCAAATTAAGCCACATCATTTCCATGACATGGATTTCTGTGTTGCTCTCATGTGTGCACAAGTCCTGAAGTTCTTTGGAGAGTATTGTTATTGTAATTATTATTTGCTGGGGAGATGCTGAGCTGTCTGCCCCCGAGTCGTATTCCTCCTGGGTTGTTTGAAACCCTGATTGCCTCATGCCTTCTGCCCTTAGCTGCCACCAATCCCAGACAAGAACTTTAATGCATTTGTCTCTTTATCATCAGGAAGTGCAGAGGCCTGGGAGGCCTGGCAGGGCCCTTTCTCTAGGCCTGGCAGGGCCCTTTACCCCACACCCCCTGCCTTGTAAACCCACTTAGCACAAGTTATATTAGGAAGTTTAATTAGCAGAAAACAAACAAGTGTGGGGGGGGGGGGTCCCAGCTGGTGCCCAGGGGACATCAGGTCCCCTGCTGGGTTCAGATGTGTCTGAACAAGTGTCAGCGAGGCTCTTTGCATGAAGGACAGAGGGCAGATCTCCTCCTGGGGAAAGAGAGATGAGAGAAGTAAGGTTTGGCCCCTCTCAGGTCCTGAGGGCCCAGAAGTCCTAGCAAGAGCCCCAAGACTTACTGGGGGCTGCTTATGTCACGAGCACTCCCTGAACCACACAGTGGCTGGGGGAGTGGGATGTGCTGATTGGCTTAAGCTTGGCGCAGGAGTTGACATGGCTTCCTCCAAAAGAACCTGAGCTTCATGGGAGACAGGTGAACACTGGAACCGAACTCAGGGCACTGCTGGGGAGCGGGGTGGGGGGGTCGTCGGGAAAATGGAAGCAGGGAGGCAAACATGTGTCCATTAAAGGTGCCGTAGGAAGAGAAGAAAACTAACATTTAATGAACACTACCAAACGCTGGGTGCCTTGATGTACACTAGCTGGGTGATCCCTTTATAAACACCACGAGGTGTGTGCTATCCGGGAATTGAGGGGCAGAGAGGCTAAGAAACCTGTATATTGTCAAACAGTGGGCAAGAAGTTAAAAGCTAGGTCCATGTGATATTTCTGTGAATTATTTGTCCAAAATATACCTTTATTTTCATCCAAGGTGAGGAATGAGAAGGCTACTGGTTTGGGCTAGGTTCATTTCTCTCTCATGCCCCCTGCACACGGTGGGTTGGCTGGGGCTCTGCTCTGTGTCATTACTGTCCTTGCTCTGAGACTCAGGTTTCTGGAGCAGCCACTGTTTGAAACATCTCTGGTCTTGGTGTTGAAGGGAAGAAATCCAGAGAGTCTCACCTGGATGGTTAAACGCTCCAGCCTGGAAGAGACGCACATCACACCTGCCTACCACTCACGGGCTAAAGTAGCCCATGGTCCTCCCAACTACAAGGGGGTGGGGAAGTGCCATCCTAACCTGTGCCTGGAAGGCCAGAGCCAAACAATCCAGGAAGAGTACCAATGGCTACTACAGAATTGAACCAGATCCCAGGTTCTCAAACCATGTGCTAAGGACTGAATGTTTGTGTCCCCTGCAAAGTTCATATGTTGAAATCCTAACCTCCAATGTGATGTATTGGGAGGTAATGAGATCATAAGGGTGGGGCCCCCATGATGGGGTTAGTGCCCTTAGGAGAAGTGACCTGAGGGCTTGCCTCCTCCAATTTCTGCCCTCTTCATGTGAGGAAACCCTGCGTAAATGACTGTCTGAGGGCACAGGGAGTGGGCCCTCACCAGACACTGTATCTACTGGGTCTACAGGCACCTTGATCTTGGACTTCCCAGCCCCCAGAGCTGTGAGAGATAAATGTCTGTTATTTTTAAGCCCCATCTGTGGTAACTTGTTACAGCAGCACAAAGGGACTAAGACTCCTTGTTCCACGGAGGTTCCTCAGGTCTCCGCAGGACTGAGGAAAGGTCAGTCCCATTCCCTACATTCTATCCTTTTCATTCATATAAAACTCAAACTTTTCTACATTAAAAAGAAGTCTATAAATTTTATGTGAGGAAAAAAAATTGTTCTGCTCCCTTTCAAACTAACTCTGGGGTCCCTGCCAGCCCTACACCCATAGGTCCCCACCAGGCTCTGATCAGGCCTTGCTCTCAAAAGGGGGTTTCAACTTGGCCTCACCTTAGAATCACATAGAAGTCTGTAAAAAACTTGATGATGCCTGGGCCTCGCCCCAGACCAATTCCATCAGAACGCCTGAGCTCGGGGCCCAGGTATAAGCAAAGCTCCTCTGACAGTTCCTCAGTGCTGTTCCAAGCAGTGTCAGGAAGCAGCTGAAGCCCTGAGGGCTGGTTATTGTCTTCCAGGTGAAGGCGGGAGGAGAAGCTGGGGGTGGGAGAATTGCCTCCATTAAACGAGGCAAGAAGCGAGCTGAGGAAGGTTGAAGAGAATTTGGTGATTACCCTGATGGTTCCAGCTCCTTCCCAGCGGCAGGGAGCTGGGGATGATGTGGCCCACGGGTTCAAAATTCACACACACGACACCGTCCACACACACTCACACGCAGACACACACGTTCACACACACATCTGCACACAACACACATGCACAGCATCCCACACACATATACACACACTCACAAATGTGCACACACACATACACACTCACATGTGTAAATCTACCCCATATATACACCTCACACACACACACATATTCCACACATGTATACACACTCTGCACACACACACTCTTACATCCATACTCACATGCATCTTTTTTGTTTCACAAGAAAGAGAAAGATCACATCCTGGGGTGAATGAAACTCCTCCCTTGTCTGGTCCAATTCTCTCATCCTACGTGTGACGAAAAGCAGCTGTGAGGAGGGTCAAGGCGTGTGAGAAGTCCCCCCTTAGTTCTGGTCAACTCTCCTTAGCTCTAGAAAGTATATTAGAAGGATTTTTTTTTAAAGAATTTTTTTTTGTGTGTGTGGAAAAAAGGTGACTAGGGGTTCTTCTCCTGGTTGGCAAAGAGAGGAGAAGGGGCACTTTTGTCCTCTCTTCCCAAGCGACTTGTCTCCCAAGCAGGGTGATAATCATTCCAGCTCCATGGGTCGCCACGAGGATTAACCAAGATGCTTCATGTTGAGGGACCAGGGCTGTTTCCGGCACTAAGTGCTCTAGAACAATATCATCTCCCCCACTCACCGACAGAGCAGGGGCTTTGTGACCTCACTTGACAGACATGTCTCATTGGGGGTGACACTCCAACAGCGGGTTGTGGAACAATGAAAAGTCCGATACCCACGTGTACATACACACACACACACACACACACACACACACACACACACACACACACAGACACACACTCAGTGGTGGATCGTCTGCTGAGCAGTGATTTTGGGTTTCTTCCCAGCAGTTTTTCCTTCCTGCCCTGCCCTTTGTAGGGGGTGCTGGGCTCTGTGCTCGTTGCCCTGGAGGAGATTCAGGATGCCAGGGCGAAAGCCTGAGGGCAGGCCCTCTTCCCCTGTAGCTGAGATGGTGCTACTTGTCCTGCAGAAGGTAGAGGAGGACAGGGCTGCCTAGAGGAGAGAATGGGGGCAGAGCCGTACCCAAACCTGGGGCCAGACAGAGCCTCTTGGGTTGGGGGAACTGCGGGGTCCTCAGCCTATTCACTCTTGGTCCCCCTGGAGTTGGCTGGGTCTCCTGGGGCAGTGGCCTTGGGCACACACCTCAGTGGGCCGGATCCTAGCCTTGAGGTTGTTAGCCCCAACAGGACTGCAGTGCCTAGGTGCCGGGACCACAGGGTTGGACGCAGGCACATCCGCATGTGCCCACAGTGAGCAGCGGGGAGGGGTGGCCTCAGCATCCTGCCAACGCTCTGGCCTTGAGGGTGGGGTAAGGAGCCTCTACAATGCCCAAGTCCAGTGTGATGGATTTATATCAATAAGAGACTGTCTTACAGAGTGATGAAAGTCAGAAAGAAAAACAGATACCGTATATTAACGCATATCTATGGAACCTAGAAAAATGGTGCAGATGAACCAGTTTGCAGGGCAGAAATAGAGACACAGTTGTAGAGCACAAACGTACGGACACCAAGGGGGGAAAGTGGCAGGGGGTGGTGGTGGGATGAATTGGGAGATTGGGATTGACATATATACACTAATATGTATAAAATAGATAACTAATAAGAATCTGCTGTATAAAAAAAAATTAAATTCAAAAATAAAATTAGCATAATGTTTCCTGCACAACCAAATTTGTGCAATAAGACTTGAAGTAGCACATGTAAACACACATCTGTGTATATGTGCGGCAACTCTTTTAGTTTACGGGATTTGGTGGGGGGAGGTTACGGTTGGTGAAACCAGTTTCCAAACGTTCCCCCTTTTTGGTGACAAGCACAATTTGTGGCAGGTGTGCCAACAGAACCACACTAATACTTACACACTGAGTTAAGATTTCTGTTACTGTCCGTCTTTGAACCGAACAACCTTGATCTCCCAATTATACAAAATTAATTTCAATGAATTAAGCATGTGACAGCATTCTACCTTAGAATATCCGTTACCCAGGCAGTGGAGAAGAAAGAAGTACAGAAGTGTTTTCTAGAAAAGCAGATAGTAGTGACTCTTAGGGCCAAGGGAGAAGGTTGTGACTGGGAAGGGGTGTGGGGTGTGAGGCTTCTGGGAAAGCAAGGTTCTATCTTGAGTCCTGGGAGGTACTTAAAAGGTGTTGCCTTATAAGTCATCAAGGAGACATATACCTACTGCCTCCTGGTGGTCCTTCTGCCACCCTGCACATTCTCCAAAGTGGGACGTGACCCAGGTGAAGCTTTGTTCTTTCTCCCAAGCCCTTAGTATCTCCCAACAGAACCTGAAGTCAAGAAGGGGAAAGCCACAAGGCATAGCATCAGGGGAAGGAGTGAAGGGAAGGGTTCTCTGAGTTCCTCTGGCCGCCCATGGTGCAATGCTTTGCTTGAGTCCAGACCCCACCCACTTTACTGCCTGGCAGGCTACTTCTTGGTCCTGCCCGGATGCAGGCTTGGCCTCTCCCTGGGCCAGTGAGGGTGGATGCTTGTGGTCTTTGTTGGCTTCCTTTCTGTCAGGCTGGACAAGATGTCCCAAGCTCATCTTGCACATTTCCTTCCCCAGACCTACAAGCAAAGGACCCCTGATTCCTTCTGTAGGAAATAATATTGAGAGACCATAATCTGGAGGGTAGAGTATACATTGCTACTGAGTTTGTTTGTTTGTTTTGGTTTCTGACACGATAAACAGTGAGGTTCATTAGTTTCCATTTTCTTGCATATTTTAGAGATCATTGTGTTTTAGTTTTCTTTTTTTACTCTTGTTTTTTTTAAAAAATGTGAAATGTTTACATTTTCTAGTCAAAACTATAAAACAAGATACATTCAGAAAAGATTTCTCACTTTTTTTCCTCCCTCCTGTTCCATCCCTTCCCCTATAGGCAAGCATTTTTAATTAGTGTTAGGTTTATTCTTCTGTTGTTTATATTTGAAAATGCAAGCAAGTATGTATATCCTTTATCATTTATACACACACATATATTTACACAAAGGTAACATTATACATTTTCTTCTACACTTCTGAGCATGTTTCTCATATCCATACATAACTGAAGATTGGATGAGAGAGAAGCAAAGAATTGTGTCTTGGAATTGACTTCATTGTATTATATAATGTTTTCACATCGCTCCAGGCCACAGGGGCCTGTGGGAGAGGAGGCAGAAAGGGGTGTCTGAACGGGGGGGGCTCTAGGACCACCATTACCACTTCAACCAAGCAGCCACACTTCTACATATTTAGCATCCATATCAAATTTGGTCTGAAAATGGTTCCTGCCACCAGAAGAAAAATTCTAAGAGAAAATGGTCACAGTTATCAACCCAGACCCACTGATTCTAGCCTCTGAGAAAGTTGCTTGGAGAGCACAGGCTTCATGTTAACTTTACTATGCTAGGTTAGTCTTACTGTCTGGCATTGCCTAAACTTGAGTCCCAAGAAAACTTTGTGGCAAGAAAATCTTCATCCATTCAACAGTAGAGAAAAGGACCCAATAAATCAGTTTGTCCACATCTTCATTTGAGGGAACCCATTATTCACATTTATGAAAGATCTTTAAGGAGACAAGAAAATACAAAGGAAATTAAAGAGGCTGCTAGAGTTTGAAGTAAACTGTCATTTTGCCTTGAGTATATAAAACTAAAGTCCTTTGTAGACGGGGTATTGAATTAGCTCAAGAATTGGCAGCCCCAGTGAAAGACAGGTATGCAGGCTGACTTTCTTTCACTGTTCGCCATACCTTTTCTGCCACCTGGAAAAACCACTCTTGATTGTGAAAGTGGACAGGCAGCAGGCACAAAGTCCATGTGTACACAGACATAAACCATATATGTGTCTAGGCCCCACCGGACACATCATGACTGGTACCCTTGGGGCCTGGCACAATGCCTGGTGTATAGTAGGTGCTCAGAATGGTTGAATGAACAAATATATTACACTTCATCCTCATGACCTAAATGGAAATGAGTGAGGAACTTGGCTCATCACTGTTAAAAGGTTGCTTTAGGGGCTGAATTGTGTCTCCCCCAAATCTCATGTTGAAGCCCTGACCCCCAGGACCTCAGAATGTGACTATATTTGGAGATGGGGTCTCTAAAGAGGTGATTAAGGTAAAATGAGGTCATATGGGTGGGCCTTAATCCCACAGGACTGGTGTCCTTATAAGGAGAGGTTAGGACAGAGACACGTGGGCACACAGAGGAAAGGCCAAATAAGGACATAGGGGGAAGGTGGCCATCTGCAAGCCAAGGAGAAAGGTCTCAGGTGAAACCAGACCTGCTGACACCTTGATCTTGGGCTTCTAGCCTCCAGAACTGTGAAAAAATAAATTTCTGCTCTTTTGTTACGGCAGCCTTAGCAAACTAATACAATTGCCAATCTCTCTCCAGACCTACTACAGATGCAATGTCAAAGTAACATCTTGGATGGCTTGCCATTCCCATTCCCACGTCATACAAGCCAGAAAGGAATTGTTCTGAGTGTGTGTTTCATGATGCTTTGAAATCTCAAGTGTATCTATGGGACCAGCTCAGCTGTAAGAAAGCCCTTTATGAGGTCATCATCCCACTCTTGCCAGATCACTGCAGATGGAGACACTCAAGCTTTGAAAAACACTTGAAGAGCTACCATGCCTCACTTTGCAAAACCTCTTTTAAGAAACATTATTATCAGAAATCTATTCAACAGCATGAAGAGGAAGCAATGTCTCCAGTATTTGAAAACCCTGAGAACACTGCAATATGATGGGTTTACAACTGTATATTTGGGGGAAACTTATATCCCTGAGAGTCTTGTAACAGGGGAAGATTTTAGTGATGGCTATTCCATGCCAACTCCAACTTGGTGTATTGTGCATGCTGGTGGTAGTCAAGGATGGATGCCTTGGAAATATCGGATGTTCCTAAGGGATGAGTTATGCATCAAACAAGAAGACAGCCTCTTCTCTGAGTTCTGTGATGTGGCAAAGAAGACCTACGGGAAGTGCACCATTGTGGTCAAAGACAGAAGGCAGCAGGATGAGATGAAGCCAAAGGAAGACATAGAATCCGAGGCCCAGGTCCATGTCCCATCAGTCCTTAACTTAACGAACATCACATTTTGTCCACAGGTGGCCAAGTCCTATGGCCATGAACTACTCTCTCTGCCTTCCGCTTACAGTTATCTGAACCCTCTAGACTCAGCCTGGTCTTCTCTGAAATGGTTTATCATCAATTACAGAAAGGAGTTTTGTTTGCAGTCCACTGATGGTGTCTATTCTTACAAGTATATACTCTTCAGTGATTTAATTAGCAAAGGGATTGAAAGGATGAACCCAAGCAAATGGAGAACACTAACTAACAAAGTACAAAGATGGGAAAACTACTACCTTGGTAAATTTTCTGAAGTGCGATTCCTCTAACAGCAGGGCCGTGCTGTGGGCATGATCTTTACCAATTCTGTTGGGTTTGATTCTGGACCACTGCAGCCAAAGATACTCCAACAATGACCTCACAGAGATGCTGTGAGGACTGCTTCCTAAGGGCATTGGCAAAGTGCTTATGGTTTGCTGAAGGTTTCATTAAATCTTGTTGGTAAATTAGTGATCTTGACTTTCATCTGGTTAAGGCCACTCTGAGGGCTATTATGTCAGTGAGAGGATGAGAGTTAACCGAGCCCAAAGGAGCTGGGAAGTGAGAGAGATGAACAGAGCTAAAGGTTGTGTGAGGAAAAAAAGAGAACCAAGAGTGTGCTCACAAAAAATTGAAATTAACTAGTGTGCCTACCGGTTTCAGTCCACCAAAATAATCCACAGGGAGCCGGCTTGCCATCAACAGATGTGGTCCAGATGGTGGCTGAACAGGCTCTTTCCCTTCCATTGCTTGAAAGCAAGGAGGCAGAGGGTGAGCAAGAGACATCCAAGGAAGTTAAACCCCAACCAGATCCTCCAGGCAAGTTGGTGGTCCCCATAAGGAACCTGGAAAGCTATGACAGTGATTGGTTCAAGTTGGACTTGGTGGGTGAACAGGTGACGTAAACAGGAGGGTCTACAGAACCCACTTATCCAATCCGTCTCCCATTCCAATTCCAAGATCCCAACGGGAGGTCACTAGCCTGTCATGCAGTTGCACCTCGGGGCCCTGGTTGCTGAGCCACCTGTGGCTAACGGCACCCTAAAGTCTGGGGCTGCTGCTAATGGTGGCTGTAAGGGTTTGTGGTGGTATTTTTCACTTTTATAAAAAAAAAATCCCTGCCTCCTATTAAACATATCACAAAATTCACTCTTGTTTATGTATGCTCAGGCAGTAATTTTATAGCAGAAGTAATTATTCTGGGGTATGTCAAAAACAATGTCTGAAAATTGCTACCAACTCCCAACAGACTTGCCTATATATCAGATGGTGAGGCCAGGTTCCCGCTAGCCAAGCACAGAAAAATCAGATTCTTTGCTTGTCTTCTGCCCTAATTCCTTCCTGAAACTCCCTGGATTATTTAGAAACACTTTGTCAGAAAACAGATGTTCAGTGCTTTTCAGCAACTAAGCGGTGGACTTCTGCAGCATCCTGTTTTTATGCATTTTATCTGCAGATGAATCACACTTACCACCTCCACCCACTGGGAACCAGACACTCTCAGCTGCACCTCCCACTTTACAGCCGACCGTGCAGTATGAGTTTCTTGTGGCCGCTGTGACAACTACCACACACTTGGTGCACTAAACCAACAAAAACGTATCCTCTCCCAGTCCTGGAGGCCTGAAGTCTGAAATCAGTTCCGTGGAGCCAAAATCAAGGTGTCAGCAGGGCCACGCTCCCTCCACAGGCTCTAAGGGAGAATCCATTCCTGGCCTCTTGTGGCTTCTGGGTGGCTGCCCGCCTTCCTTGGCTTGTGGCCACATCACTCCAATTTCTGCTTCTGTGGCCACATTACTTTCTCCTCTTCTGTGTCCAATCTCCCTCTGCCTCCCTCTTATAAGGACACGTGTGACTGCATTTAGGTCCCATCCAGATAATCCAGAATCATCTCACCATCTCAAAATCCTTAATTTAATCACACATGCAAAGATTCTTTTTCCATATAGGGTAACATTCTCAGGTTCCAGAGATTCAAACCTGGATACATTTAGGGACCATTATTCAGCTGAGCACAGGTTCTAAAGAAGGTTTTCTTCTGCCAGCTGAAATACTGCATTTCCCACTGAAATACTTCACTTCCCAGCACATTTCCCAGGGGTAACACAGTTCCCCCTGGTGAAATGGCTCTCACTGTGTGGTATTTTTATTTTTAAACCTTTTATTTATTTTGTTAAAAAAAATTTTTTTATTTTTTGGCCACGCTTCGCTGCATGAGGGACCTTAGTTCCCCAACCAGGGATCGAACCTGCACCCCCTGTCATGAAAGCGGGGAGTCTTAACCACTGGACCGCCAGGGAAGTCCACTGCATGGTACTTTTGTGTGGTTTTTTTCGCTACGTGTTTCATGTATGTTTCAGAATTTATGTTCCTTAAGGGTAAGTAACAGGACTCAGACCTCCTTGGTGACTTCAGGGTCGGTGGCCTGCGTTTGGGATGTGAGTGCGTTTTGCCCCTACGTCGCATTTATCTCACACCTGTCCAGAGTTCTGTAGTGGCAACCACTAACAGCTATACACGCTTAACTCACTTAATCCTCACAACAGTCTGCGATGTAGGAACTACCATTGTCTCCATTTCTCAGAAGGGTAAACTGAGGCACAGAGAGATACGTAACTTGCTCCAGTGCGGAACAGCTGAGGTTCAAATCCAGAGTTCCCAGGTAGAACTGTTATTCACACAGCCTCTCTACTAACGAGCAGCTCAGTTCACCCTCAAAACAACCTCTCAGGTAGGTCCTATCACTTTCCCATTTTACAGATGAGGAGACTGCGACACTCAGGCCAGTCAGAGCCTAAGCCCGTGTGCCCAGCCGCCATGCTTGGCTTGGTTATTGAAACACGGTGTAAGGCTTGCCTCTGACATCAGACAATCAGCTGGCAAAGTGGCTGCCTCCAACTGGACACAACAAAACATCCTTCAGCACAATATTGAGCTAGAGGCAGGTACTTTTCAAAGACACACTATTTTGCAGTGAGAAAAAAAATGGGAGGTTTTTGGGTTATCAGATGAACAAGATAGACCGACAGGAGCTATTTTTCTGGGAAAACCGAGACGATCTAATAAAACGAGTTTAGGATTGTATTCCTTCGAGGCCTTGTTCAATCATTAGAAAGCAAGTAGGGAAAAAGAGAACATCGGTATAACCAGAGATCAAAGGGCCACGGGTAATGTGCAATTGAGTTACATAATATTGTACTCATAATTAAGAAATGCTGCTTTATGCCAAGCATGGAAACTTCCAGAAAAAAATAGTGGAAAGTACACGGGCTTTTGGGAGTCGGATGGATCTCGTTAGAATCGCAAGTTTCCAGCCTGTTAACTATGAGACTTTGGACAAGTTACTCCCTGAGGCTCAACGAACTCATTCGTAAACTAGAGTTGAGGGCTTAAACACTTAGCACACACCAAGCCACTACATCATGACCAGCCCCGACTCAGCGCTCAGTAAACTGGAGCTCCTGTTACTGCAGTGCAGGCTGGGCTTCCAGCAAGTGCATGCACAGTTAGAGCTGCTTCTCATTTCCTTTTCACTCTTTGTGGCAAATTCTTGCTTTTTATCACTGGGTTGTAATCAGAGTAGACACATCTTAAGATGTGTCTTTTGATCAAAGGAAATTCTTTTCTCTGGCATTTCTTTTAAGACCATCTGCGATAGGTTAGGGAATTAAGGATAAGAGGTCTCTTCTGGTGGTGTGGACGGCAAGGATGGAGAGTACAGCCTGGAACCTTTTGGGAGCAGCACTTGTATGAAATAAACAGTAGGTGAGGGCTTCCCTCGTGGCGCAGTGGTTGAGAGTCCACCTGCCGATGCAGGGGACGCGGGTTCGTGCCCCGGTCCGGGAGGATCCCACGTGCTGCGGAGCGGCTGGGCCCGTGAGCCATGGCCGCTGAGCCTGTGCGTCCGGAGCCTGTGCTCCGCAGCGGGAGAGGCCACAACAGTGAGAGGCCCGCGTATCGCAAAAAAGAAAAAAAAAAAAAAAAAACAGTGGGTGATAAGGCCCAGCAGCCCTGCAGGTGTGGACACATCTTCTGGAAGACCCTTCGTGATGTTGGTGGCGCTGACTCCTTCGGAGAGGTTGGCTGAGGGCACATCTCAAGCACTTTGGTCCTCATCAGGACCAACAACCACATGCCCACTCCCTTCCTGTGGGCCAGGCTCCCCCTGAGGAGGTGGCGCGTTGGAAAATGTGCTGCCCTGGAAAAAGCCCAGAGGGAAATAGGTTAATGGAGCTGAATGCCCACTGGCTCAGGCCTTGACCACTCAAGGAAGGTCCAGGCTCAACTGAGTTGATCGAGCTGCACCTGGCCAATCAGGGGACCGAGTTGCCCCCCCATCCCCGCAGGCGGTACACATTCCTTACATTTGTGATTGTTTTCCATGTACAGAACATTTTTATATACTTGACCTCATTCAGTTTAGACAACCACCCTGTACACAGGCAGGGCAGTGATCGTTAAGCTCATTTTACAAATGAAGACAAAGTGGTAACTGACTCACCTGGAGGGATGCCCACCTGTAGTGGCAGGAGGGTCAGGACTAGAATCCACGTCTTCCTATCAGGAAGTCCTCACAGCCCTCTCTAGCTGGTTCTATGGGTCAGTTAGGATTAGGTCAGGCTATGAGTAGTGGAGACCTAACCACAGAGATTTAAACAAAATAGAAGGTACCCTCCCATCCCCCACCAAAACAAAAAATGCTAAGGTGGCAGTTCAGTGCTAATATGATGGATCCACGATCATAAAGAACTCAGGGTCTTATCTTTTTCCTCTACTGTCCTAGACTTGGTTCCATCCTCAACGTCACCTCATAGTCCAAAATGACTGCTGAAAAAGCCATTGCATTAGCATTCCAGGTAGCAGAGAAGGAGAAAAGGAGGAAGAAGGGCTCATCCCTTTTCTTTTAAGGGGCTTTCCAGGAAGTCTCACACTTAAACCTTCCACTTAAATCTCATTGGCTAGACTTAGTTGCAAGGGAAGCTGGGAAAAGTAGTCTTTATTCTGGGTGGTGATGTGGCCAGCTGAAAATCCCTGCTCCCCTTCCTTTGGGTGTTACCACTCATCCACTTACCAAATATTCGAGCACCTTCTATGTGCCTGTAATGTGTGGCCCGGACAGGGGCCCAAAGAAAGTAAGCTCAGGCCCTGGAGGCAGTCAGGTTGGTGGTGTGGAGTACCTCTCGGTCAGTGAGATTTTGGAGGTGTGGGGAGTGAGGGCTCAGAGTCCAGGGCCTGGCTGGGGAGTCAGGGGCAGAGCGGCAGGAAGAGGTGAAACTGGAGCCAAGGCCAGAGGAAGAGCAGGGACTTCATCACAGTGGGTAGAAGAAGAGGTCAAGTGTGCCCAGCTTACCCACTTCCCAGGGCACGGGGTATGTGAGTGCGCGCGCGCACGTGTGCGTGCAAGTGTGCGTGTGGTGGGTAGGGAGCAGTGTGAGTGGAATGAAAGGAAGAATGCAAGTGTGGAAGGGACAGGATGGAAAAAGAAAACAACGTGTTGTATGAGGAGTTTGGGCTATTCTAGAAGGAAAGGAAAGACCCTGAAGGGTGTGGTGCAGGATGATGGGTTAGGGTGGGGAAGCATAGGTTTTCCCACCAAGGAGTCCAGCTCCTGGTTCAAAACCCATGTGTGGTTTTCCAGGCCTGACCGCAGGCAGTTACAAAGGTGTCACCCAGCAGGGTTCATGGGGGCAAAAGCCACCCTCCCCACAGCAGACTTGGTGACAGCCAGGGCCCTGCCGTCTCTGAAGGGAGCTGTAGTCCACGGCTCAGGCCCCTGACCTGGAAGGAGAGGGGAGAGGGGACTGCAGGCCCCAGGTCCTTGGGCTCTGCCCACTGCACCCAGCATCCCTCCCACGCTCAGAGTAGAAGGACTTGCCTCAAGCTAAAGGGGAAACCGAGGCCTTTACCCAGCACAGCTTCCCTGGGTATCCCCTCGCCCTGCATGTACCGGGGCCTTCAGTGCCCGGCCCCCAGATGCCATCCACCTCCAGCCCGGCCAGGTTTCCTTCCCTTTTCCTGTCGCATCTCCTTCAGCCTGTGATCATGCTCAAGCTTACTCCTTCTGGAAAAACCTTTCCCTCAACCCTGCCTTCCCCTAAGGCTACCAATGTCTCTGTCCCCACCTTTGAGGTGCACAGCAGGCGGCAAAGTTGGGAGAACTTCTTTTACAATTTTTAAACAATCAGCTCGCCGTGAAGTCCCTCCAAGTTTAATTCAATGGGGCTAATTGTGAATCTTTCAAAAGTACAATCAGTACATTAGAGAGTGTCCACATCTGGAAACTCAAGGGAAATACTGAGCCAATTATTTGAAATCTAACCAGTTATTTGTAATTAACATATTGCTCAGACAAAAATTTGTTTCCTTACTTTGCAGACCCCACACACACACACACACACACACACACACACTTGAAATTAGGATGCAAACAGCACTGTTTCTATTTCCTCATACCCTCCCCACTTCCCACAGCCTGGCCTCTGTCCTCATCGTGTCGTCTTGAAGACTTGATGACCCACGACTTGGAAGAACAAGAACGCCTGCCCACCTGCCCTGTCCTTGCACGGGAGTGAAAAGTACAGGTCCAGAGCTGAACTGCGAGGTCCACATCCTGTCTCTGCCTCTTGCCAGCTGGGGAACCTTAGACAGAGAGGTTAACCTCTCTGTGCCTCGGCTTCCTTATTGTGAGACGGGGACGGTGACACATGTTGGGGGTAACAGATGTAAAGCAGGAGGAATAGTTAAGGGCTAAACAAGGATTCGCAGCTACGTTCTCTCCCCTGCTCCCCAGCCTATTGGCTCCAGTTGTTCCTTCCCAGCCCGGCTTCTGGCTCATCTCCCTCTGCTCATCGTTTAAGGCTCCAAAGGAGATTCAAGGACCACCTCATCGGCATCCCCTTGGGGTTTTCAAATTTGTTCACAGATTCCTGGTCTCTCCCGCATGACTTCTGATGCCGTGGGTCTGGGGTCCAGCCCAGGAATCTGCACTTTAAACAGCCTCTCGTGTGCGCTCACGTTTAAGAACCCAGCCATAATCCTCTTTTCCCTCCAGACTCTCCACCACCCCTGGCTTCCCTCCAACAAGGACGAGACCTGTGGCATCTCAGCACAGCCGGGGATCTCAAGTCGGCAGTACTGTGCATGCGCAGGCCCGGCCCCTGCAGAGGCTGGGAAGGTCGCATCCAGGCAGGTGTGCTTCCCTGAGATGAGAATTTGGTGACGGACGGGCAGGAGATGACCTTTTTTCAAATGCCCCAGATTTTTTGTTTGAAATATTCAGTTCCTGAAATATATTATGTACGTCTCTGCCTCGTTAAGCAAAGTATAAAAAGACAGTTTCACCTTTCCTTAATGTCATGATGGGTGTCGTTCCTGGTGTGGGCTTGGCGATCGTACAGACGAGTTCTCCGCCTGGTCTGCTGCTCAAAGACCGTCTCTCTTGCTCTGAGGTATTTCTGCCGCCAACAGCCTTTCTTCATATCTGATTCTAGTATGTTGTAAGCTCAAAAGCCAAAAACGTGTTAGGAGCCCATCTAACAAGATGAAATATGATCTGTGTGAGGGATCCTCGGGCTCTCTTGTGCATGGAGGACGCAGATTCCAGTTTACGTTCTTTGAAACATCTTTCAGCTGCCCAGGGACGGTGGTCTTATGGAATCGTTCTCAGTTATGGGCCCGAGAGAGAGGCTGGGTAGGTGCAGTCAGATGGGGTCCTGGGTGTGGGCTTTACCAATCACTCCATCCACCCACGTGTTCATGCATCCAACCACTTATTTAAAGTCAAGCTACAAATCTACTGACTTCATGTACACAGGGTTGGAAAAGTATCAATAACTCCAACTACAGTAAGTCCCCTACATACAAACCTTCAAGTTTCAAACTTTCAAAGATGCAAACGTGCATCTGGTTCCAGCAAGGAACCAGAACCTGAGCCATCAGCGTCAGGCGTGAGTGAAATTGCAGCTTGCCCTCCGTCTCCTGTTGCTGACGACCGTTCAGCTCTACCATCTCCCACCTCCTCTCCCTCCTCCAGTCATAACTCTTCTTGCCTGTTCACTCGATGCCAGCCCCTATATGCCAGCTGTTGTACTGTACTGCTGTACTCTTCAAGGTACTGTACTGTAAGATTAAAAATGTTTTCGTGTTTGTTTTTTATGTATTATTTGCGCGAAAAGTATTATAAACCTATTACAGTACAGTACTATAGAGCCGATTGTGTTAGCTGGGTACCTAGGCTAACTTTGTTGGACGTACACACAAAATTGAACTTCCGAATGCACTCTCAGAACAGAACTCGATCGTATGTAGGGGACTTACTATAGTGATTATCTCCCCCTAGTGGAAGAAGAGAGTATCAGAAAGGTTAACTTAAACCCCAAAACACCGTTTACAGAAAACCTGTGGGTGTGGTCAATGGTTTATTCCTATCCTTAGATGATCTGCTACCGAATTTTCCAAGAAGACGGCCAGATGTTCCACCAATTCCAAAACTGAGTTCTAAATCCCAAAGCCTAGAAACACACCTGTGTTTAAAATAAACCTGAACCTCTACTAGATGGGCATAGGGTCTCCGTGAAAAGCCAAGGCCACTCTGCATCCCCTGCCCTGGGATTTACGAGGCATATAGCTGTAAGTACATATGAGGAAAGGGTGCCCAGAGGTAGTGGGTGTGATGCCAGGTGTGCTGGGAGCCCATGATGCCCTCATCCTGCAGAGAGGTGAGGAAGCAGAGGCCGAGGCCCTAGCGCAGGAGCCTAGAGCAGGGTGGGGGGGTCACCCGCCAGGCGGCAGAGTCCGCCCTGACAAAGGCAGGAGGCTAGGCCATGGCCCAGGGTCAGTTCTGGACCTACCTGAGCAGGTCAGGGAAGCGAGGGTGCCAGGTTGCATCTCACCTCTGCTCTGGTCATCTGCTCCTGCAGCACGGGACCCAGGCCACCGCGAGGCTCCCAGGCAAAGGCCAGAGCAGCATCCTGCAGGGAGGCTGAGATGCGAGCATGAGGGCAAGTCCCCTTCTATTTTGGGATTTGTAGCTTGTAGAGTCAGAGTCTCCTGTATTTAAAACTTTGATTCTGTGTAAATTCTGTTTTCTAAATTGTGATTAGGAGCAGCCAGCAATCACAGTAAAACTTAAGAAAAATATAATTCCCTTTATTCCTCATGCTTAAAATTCCAAGTTCTGCCAACCTGGGCCAGGATGGCGTGGGGCAGGGGGGAGGTAGGGGGAGTATCTACTAACATACCCTCGCGCAGATTTTCCACGTGGCTGCCTGCAACGAGACCAAACATTCCACCATATTTGTGGCTTTGGTTACTGTTGCCTCATTCCCCATCCTCTGTGGTATCTGGAGAGAAGTGAAAAAACAGGAACCTTTTAATAGAGACCTCAGTCGGTTAGGGGCTGAGTCAAAAGACTTATGGACCCCACTCCTCTCAAATATTACAGTCTGCTGAGCATGTCCCGCCCTTCATCTCATATCAGCAAATCGGAACAAGCAGACTGGTGGGGAGAGGACAAAGCACACCTGGGATCCTCTTTCCTCCTCACAAACAGGCAATTCCTCCTAGACTTGGTACCCACCGGGGCAGGAGGGTCTCATCCCGCACCCCTCCCTGCAAGGACCTCACGGGTCAGCAGAGGCACGATGCTCCTGGAGCAGCGAACAGCCCCTCCCCCCAACAATGAAAACACAAGAAAGAGCCGAAGTGATCGGAGGAGAGAAAGAGGAGGAAAGGAGCGTAGGCACTAGGGCAGCAGGTTAGAGGGCTGGAGGGGTGGGTGAGGGACAGCAGGCTGATGCGACAGCTACGGCCCCGTCGTCTGTGGAGGTGCACCTGTGATCTGGTACCCACGGCTAGGAGATGCTAGAAATGCAAAAGTCCCTCCTCTCACTACACAGAGGGGTGTGTGTGTGTGAGGGGGAGGGGGAGGGGAGGGGAGGGGGAGGGGAGGGGAGGGGGAGGGGGAGGGGAGGGGAGGGGAGGGGAGGGGAGGGGAGGGGGAGGGGAGGGGGAGGGGAGGGGGAGGGGAGGGGGAGGGGAGGAGGAGGGGGAGGGGAGGGGAGGGGGAGGGGGAGGGGAGGGGAGGGGAGGGGGAGGGGAGGGGAGGGGGAGGGGAGGGGAGGGGAGGGGAGGGGAGGGGAGGGGAAGGGGAGGGGGAGGGGGAGAGGGAGACATACACCTACTTTGGCTTATTCCAAAGACCGGAGACACCCTTTTTACAAAGGTATTTTATTTTAGTAAACAAAATACTGGTTCTTTTAAAAGCACAGAAAAATTCACATCGTTTTAAGTTAGACTATAGGCTGGGAGTTTATCTTCTGACATACCATTCAATAATTAAATCTTTCATCTCAGCCGGAGTCCACTCAAGCTGACATTTAAATTACAAAATCTAGAAAGGAAGACCAAAGGGAGAAGCATGAAATGTCTCACAGAGTAAGAGGATTGTTTTACTCGCTCAGCATCAACCTTTATGTTCAGCCATTTACACTTAAACAGAAACCACTGAAGCATATCTATTAAGGAATGAAGTTTTAGCATCACAATTTCCTTTCATCTAAAAAAAAAATCCCTTTTGTTTAAAACAAGGCTCCAGGCCAAGCTTTGATAGGCTGCCAGCCTAGGACGGGGAAACGGGCTGCCCCGGTCAGTTCTAGGCTCAGCTGGACAAGCCATCCCTCCCTACTTCACTGACGGGCCTCTACTGACGTCTGTGGGAAGGAAGAAGCGTTTAGGGCCTCGCACCTCGTCTTTTCTTTCTCTTTGCGGTTAACACACAAAATGATGACTCTGTGGATTAGAAATCCAATCAGCGTTTCAAGGGAAACTGCCTTCCCTCACCTTCTTCGATTCTGAAGTGCTCCCTCTTCCCCCTCTAGTGTCGACTCATGAATTTCAGTCAATAAAACATCTTTTTTTTTTTTTTTTTTTGCGGTACGCGGGCCTCTCACTGCCATGGCCTCTCCCGTTGCGGAGCACAGGCTCCGGACGCGCAGGCTCAGCGGCCATGGCTCACGGGCCCAGCCGCTCCATGGCACGTGGGATCTTCCCGGACCGGGGCACGAACCCGTGTCCCCTACATCGGCAGGCGGACTCTCAACCACTGCACCACCAGGGAAGCCCCCAAAACATCTTTTTTTTTTTTTAAAAAAAGGCAAGATTTCATAACAATAACTTCTTTGGCCTGGCAGGGCATCCAGCTCACTAAGGACCAGTGAGAGGACGGTCTCCTCCCCTGGGGTGAGAAACAGGAGCTGAGCGCTTCCCGCAGCTCCCTCCCTGAACTCGGCATTCAGGACCAGGACACAGTACGACCACCGGGAGGGACACACTGGGGTCGAACTTTCGACCTGGGTTCAGTTCTGGTTCTGCTCTTCACCATGTACAGTGGGGGCCACTTTTCAATCTGAATGGACCACACAGGGCCGTCAGGAGTGGTCAGTAACATCGCTGTATGTGAAATGCTCAGCAAAATGCTAGCCCAGAACAATCATTCAATACGTTATGACAATTATTACTCATAAGTATGCTTTTCAGCCTCAACAAGTCTACGAGTATTGTAAGGGAATTCACGTCTACAGAAGTCTGTCTCAGAGTGGACAGAGGTTTTGGAGGTCACCAACCCAGGGGTTCCTACAGTGACCTGTTGCTGAGAAGACAGCACAAGAATCACCTAAAAAGTTTGCAAAAGAACAGATGCCAGACCCAACCACAGGCAGAATGGAATCTCTCTGAGGCTGGACCCTGGGAATCTGCATTTTAACAAGCACCCCAGGCAAATCCTGATCATTAGGCAAGTTTGGAAACCACTGATCTAGAACTCCCTGCTACCATATTTGAATCCTCTAATTTTTAGAGAAAAGCATAGAACTCAACCTAAGAAGTGATGAAACTGGGTGAGCACAACAGAATTTAGGAAACTGCTAATTGTCCTAAGTTCGATCTGTAAGTGGGTGTTTAATAACTTCCTGGTGCCTTAACTCAACAAACACATTCTGGGCACCCCCTGCGCTCTGGGACAGGCACTGGGCTACAACGATGAGGAAGACTTTGTGCCCAGTGAGGCGGTCATCGGGAAGGCCCTCTGGCCAGGGGACCGACCAGCAAAGGCCAAGGGGCACGAACGTCTATCGTGGTCAAGGAATGGCCTGCAGGAGCGTAGAGAGGGGCAGCAAAGGGGGCAAATGTGACCAGGGTGAGGATACACCGGGAAGGGATTTATATGCCATACCTAGGAGTCATTATCCTGAGGTTAGCAGGGCTTCTTAATCTTAGGTACATGCAGGGGTCTTAAATGACCTGTGACCCCACTTCCTCCCCACCCCTGTCTGCAATTTTATGTACAATTTAGGTGTTTCTAGTATGTGAGCTTCTGCAGGGAGAAGGTCCACAACTGTCATGAAATTCTCAAGAGTCCTGTGACCCAAATCCTGTTAAGCACCATTGCTCCCAATGAGGGGGAACCTGCGCAGGCTGAGAGCAGAGGTGTGCCCTGCGGCTCACCAGCAGACGGGGCTCGAGGGTCAGGACCTGCAGCCCACACCTTATACACAGCTGTTCTACCTCCTGTGACAGGTGGGGCTCTGCGCTCGCCCACAGCCTTCAGACCGAGGGATCCGGAATTCTCTGAACTATCACATGCAAGGACAGGCCCGCCCTAACCCACTGTGCAGTCTGCATTTGCAAAGTCCCAGTACCTTTGATTTCCCTTTAGTTATCCTTCTTCTCTGACTGCTTCTTCTTTTCAGCTTCCAGTTTTTGCCGTTTTGCTTCCAATTTTTTCCTTTGGTATACTTTGGCTCCGGCAAACGCCAGGCAGAGAATTAATGTTTTCGCTGCCAAGATATACAGCAGCAGGGGCACGTGCTCAAGAACCTTAAAGAGGAAAGAAATGATCCTAGATGATCTATAATTGATAAGGAAGGTTTCTCTCATGCTCCATGTTGAATGCTTCATTCAACACACGTTTCCTGTGCACCCATTATGCACCAGGCACTACACTAGATGCTAGAGCTTCACTGATGTAGGACAGACGAGGTCCCTGTCCCCGTGTCACCGACAGTCTAGTTTTAGGTGCCCTTCATCACTCCCTTGTTGCTGGCTTCACAGAGAGGACCACCAGTGGCCTGCAGACGTCATAACTCTGCTCCCTCACAACCTGACCTTGCACTCTGCCGATCACCTGGCCCCCTGCGTCTGAGGCAGCAGCTCGGTCCAGTGCGAGAAGCCGGAGCCAGGGGATTGGTCCCAGCCCAGCTCTGCCACTGACTGACCCACTGACGGACCGTGCGACCCAGGTCCGTCACTCGACTTTCCTGAGCTTGTGCCTCTTCACCTGCAAAGGGAGGCTGGACCAAACCTTCCTTCTGAATTCTCCAACCTTATAGGATGCTGTGATTTCCTCTTGGTTCCAGCTACTCATTAGCACTGGTATTTGAAGATAAAATAAATATAAAAATAAAATACAATAAAACTTAAAACATTAAAACTTAGCTACTTGGTTATGGTTCCTATAATTTCCTGTCGGAGGGAAGTTTTAACCCATTGGCTAGAATGAAGTCTGGGGAATAACTAGGGATTGGAATTACTCACTTTTTGCACCAGCAGGCTTTATTATGAAATTCTGTATATCACAAGTATCTCAAGGCAAATACTACACTAGTTTTGTAAACATGATTAGTATGACCTGAGTGATAACTATGGGCTTTCTGTGTGATTAAAAATTCCTTCCCAAATAAAGTGAAAAGGTATGCCTTCGTCGAGAGATCATTATTCTAGAGGACGAGGTAGGATTTAGTCCAATGAAACCATTAGGTTAAATGCCAAACATCACTTCTTATATACCGCAGCAGTATAATGAGACTCTGCGACGGACAGTGCATTAGTCCCTCCCTCCAATGGTTTAACTGAAGCTCATCTGAAACTAGTTAGTGAAACCTTTAGCTGAGAACAGTATGCTCGCAGACGTGGAGGGCTAGAAAGGATTTTAAAGACGACTTGGTCTACACCTTGTACTACACACGAGGAGAGTAAAGCTCAGGGCAGTTGAGAGGCCCGTCCACGTTACACGGCTAATTCACGAGGAGGCCAGAGTTGGAACGGAACATTCCAACCCCTACGCCAGTTGTCCTTCCACTGATTCTTGATTTTAATGTAGTGGAATTAATGAAATCAACAAATTATGTCCCAAGAACACCCTGAGTAACTAGATAATGGTTTTCAACCACAAAATCATTTTAAGGTAAAGAATACGCACATCATATGCACTTCAGAACGCTCACTGGCCACAGTGTAAAAGACTAAAAATGTTACAACAGTGAGAGCTCTTATCCTGACGAGCAGAAGCAGCTTAGAACACCGATGTGGTGTCCAGGTCCTTCCTGCCTCAGACCTATGGCTAATCTCCCGACCTCCCCCAGCAACCCTCTAACTCATCTACTTTCTTGAAGGTTCACACTTTAGGGACGAGGATTGGCTCCATGTTTATAAGCCAGCTGAGAAAGGAAAGGTTGCTAAATTGTACCTCCCTGGAGGCAAAGGCCACCAGTTTGGAGAGATAAACTTCCTTTTACGTCCACTAGGACTTCCCGGGCTAACCGAACCCTGGCTTGCCCTGGCAAAAGTTACCCTCTTCCAATTCTCTCAGTCTCTATGGGAGAGCCTCTGGAGTCCTGTTATAACCAAGCCCCCATCACAGCCCATGGTTCCCGCGACCTAAACCCAAAACTTAGCTGTGGCAGTTACAGGAATGTACATCATTGCAACCAGAAGTTAGAAACCCACTGAAATGGAAACACAACAACAAATGGACCCAGGTAAGTGGTTTCAGTATTTACTTTCTTTTTAAAGGCTGTGGAGAGAAGGTGACAACAGGCAGAAGTTTCGGGACTGAGAAGGGGCAGGGCAGTGGCAGTGGAGGTCAAGGATACCACAAGGGCTAAAGTGAAGGGTTTCAGGGCCCCTGTTCCTGCAACACTCTTGGACAGTTTTGCTAAATCTTCAGTCGTGTTAAATCTCCTCCTCTGATTTCCTTCTAACAAACCCCTCACGTTAACTCCCCAAACCTGCAAATCTTCAAGGAAGTAAATGAGTAAAATATACCTGGGTGGATTAGATCTATAACAATTTTCTAAACAAAATCCCAATACCTGTGTCATGAGAATGACTGACTTTTTAAACACACTCTGTTGCTAAGGTACTAATACACAAGTAGGGCTGACTGTCGCTGATGGCCACAGGCCGACCGAGCTAGAAAGGGAAGCACAGGATTCACCGGGGCCTCCATAATCCTTCAACCTCCTGGGGGGTCACCGCAATCAGGGCAGGAGAGGCCATTCCTTTCTGACACTACTAGGAAGGGCGCCCCCCCTTTAAACATGAAGCTGCTCCCTGGTAGGCCTGCAGCTGTGTGTCTGCCCGAAGTTGGGAAGGTACGGGCAGATTTTGTTCCTGACACAGGAAAGGACTTCTTTTGGGACAAGCAGGATTGGCCTGGGTGGTCAAGTGGGTCGATGTCACGCCACAATTAAAAAGAAAACTTTCTCTGCGTAGCGCCTCACCGGTACACATCAGAATCCCCTGGGAACTCACTAACCCCAGGCCTACGCAATCAGAAACTCTGGGCATGGGGCCACATCCGTATTTTAACCAGTCCTCATGGTGGTCGTGCTACACGCCGCGGCCTCGCAGCACCGAGCACACGGTCTGACCCTCGCTGGCTGACGTGGCCTCTGGTACCAGCTACCGCCTGTCGTCAGGCTCTGCAGAGGCTAAAAAGCCTTCCCTACATCTCACCCCACACTGCTCTCTGCTTCCCCTACCCCACACCCTCTTACTGCCTTGTCTTTCCTTCCCAGCCTTTCTACTGGCAGCGCTGGAACCCCAACACAGGCGAAACAAACGCTCCCGCATCTCCAAGCCCTGCCCAGAATGCTCACTCCGACTGCTGAATCTCAACCAGGCTCAGTCCCCAGAGCCCTCCCGCAGGGCCCCCCAAGCCCCATGGAGCTGGGGAAGGAGGGGGGTCTGTACTCTCCCGCCTCCCTGATCCTGCTTCCAGACCTTTCCACTTCTTGCGATGAAAGCCAGCGGCTGTTCTGAACAAGGAAATGCTTATGATAATTGAAAAAATACATACAATGAGTTTGAAAATACACACATTACACATATATGTGGAAAAAGCACGGGAAGAAAATACACCAAAATTGCTCATAGTAGCCATCTCTGGATAGTGAGACGATACATGATTTTGATTTGATTTGATCCTTTTCGAAGCATCTATTTTCGTGACTGCTCTCTTAGCCAACCTCCAACCTACCCCATTCCATCTCCTTCCGGGAGGTAACGTGACACTCCCCTTCCCTCTCCAAGACGTGCTGACTGTGCCCACAGCCCTCTGAATGCTTGCGGCTAACAGGAAACTCTCTGGTTGCCCTTGAGCTTCTGCTCCCACCAACTGCATCTAAGGTTTTACAGGGGTCAGTTGTGTTTATTCTGCAGCCAGTTTACTTAAGTAGCACTTGATGTGATAATAGATAATTTATTTAAACACGAGACTCATGAACTATGACTGTGTAAAGGAAAGGCTGTTTCCATGAAAACTAAGTTGCATGCTTTGAAAGACTCAATTTGAACTGGAAAAAAATGCCACTGTTGGCAACACAAATGTAAAAGATTAGAGAAGCAGAGCATAAAAATCAGGAAAGATCTTGTATGCAGATTGCTTCATCAGATCTTAGTCATCCACTTTAAAGAAACCAAAGTGTGAAATTATAGGTGAGACTTCAAAGGCATGGTTTTTGCAAGAAAAGTGAGGCAGACCTGAGGGCAGGTGATGTCCTCTCAAAGAAAAGGCCTAGCCTTCCTCCAGAAGCCTGGCATATAAATGCACATTTATCTGTCTTCATTTAAAATATTATGTACTATTATGATTCCTGCTTTAATCTACTTTTCTTCCTTCTTTTCTTGCTTCCTAATCAACCCATTCCTACAGAATTATTATTCTGAATTTTTATGAGCAGGAGAAGGAAAAACCCCAAGCCATCAATGTTTAATGGTATTCTTACCTTCCAGTTCATGCTGGGCCAACTGGGAGCTCCCTCCTGGTCAGTGCGGGCCACTCCACTCAGGCAGGTTGGAGAGGGGGCCGGAGCGGCAGGTCTCACTGTCCTGGTGGGGAAGAGAAGAAGCAGGTCAGCGTGGGCTTTCTAGAGCAGACCACCTTAGGGAGACTTCCCTTGCATGGAGAGAAGGCCCATGAACAAAGACGGCAAGCTCTGCAGAGAGGAGGGTAAGCGTCCCCAGCAAGGGGACCAGAGCCTGCTGGGAAGCAGAAGGCCTGGGTGAGGGTCGAGCTCTTGCTGAGCAGGAGGATGCCCTTGGTAGCTCTTCACTGGGGAAGGGAGCACAGCCAAGCGGAGGTGGCGGCGCTGCTCCTGAGGGGACGCAGGCTCCCATTCCATTCATCTGTAGACGGAGGAGCCCAGGTCCAGGATCTGTTCCTCCTCCCACGCCCTGCCTTGAACGAGAGCCGGTCTGTGGATGAGTGTCATTTTATTTCTCAGGTCCTCTGAGTGTTAATTCAGGTAATCTTGGCTTTTTAAAATATCTGGAGGGAAGGGAATAAGTGATGGGGGAAAACAATATCCTAAGAAAGCCGTTCAAATCGAGAATTCCCTCTAACATGCGAGGGAGACCTAGGGGAAGGTGAGGCAGGAGGTGATAAGGCAGGGACACGGCTGGAGCACAGGATTTGCTCTGAGACCTCCTGCGTCACTATTTTTAGAATACGACACATACCCCAAGAGTCAGAAGACTTGAGCTCTGGATGAAGTGCCTACACACTCTGGTAAGTGACTTCCCTCTGGGGGCCTCCGTCCCATCTGCAAGTGAAGATGGGGGTGTCAACTAGATGGGCTCTGGGGCCCCTACTTTTCTTGCAGTTCGGCGACTTTCAGCATAATAGTCACAGCTTCGCTTTACTGGGCCCGGCTGTGCTGAAGTGCACTACATGCGTTAACTCAGCTAGTCTTCACACCAGCCCCATGAGGTGCAGTTTACCGTCTACACCTTGGAGATGAGGAAACAAAGTTTCTGTGACACGTCCAGAGTCACGGTGGGGACTGAGATTCGAACACATCCAGTGCGGCTCCGGAGTCTTATCCTAATGCAGACAGAGAGCTTTGCAGTAAAAAAGCATGGGGATGCTTCTCTTTAAATGTACTTACAATTAGAATCAAGCAAGCAGAAAATTTCACAGGCCTTTAGAATGGGGCTGATGAGATAAACTTCAGGGAAGATGGTTTTTAAAATTTTCACTTACAAAAGCATCTAAATAGAGAAAGTTCAGACCTCATTTACTCAAGGTCATAGTATGTTGAAAACAAGCTAGCAGTTGGCACAAGATAGCCAAGTTTTCCCCGTGACTTTTTCAAAGTCAGATAAGCTAACAACAGGAATTTACACCATAAATCTGTTTACATGCGATGACCATGACTGAAGGTGCGAATTACCTTCACGTATAAATGGCCTGTTTGTCTTTAAGTAGCAGCAGGTTCTGCCCTGCACTGGAGAAATATTTCCTACCAGGTTATAACCTGTTGCTGGAATTTTCACTTTGAATAATCTCTAATAATCTCAGGAATCAGCCATGTTGTAAATTAAAATGTTTAAGGTTGTGCAAATTTTATTTTTACAACTCATGCTTTTACTGAGTTGTCTGCAGATATAAGTAGACAGGTTTGGCTGTTCCCCACACATTTTCTGAGCCCAAATTACATACTCAGTGAATTGTATTAGGTAAGATATTAATTCCCAAGGTCAAGGACCTCGAGTAGGTCCAAAAAGGTTATGGGGGAAATAAAAAGAACGCCCGGGGGTCTGGCCCTCTGGTAAACATGTACTATGTGACCTTGGATGAGTCACTGGGCCTCTAAGCCTCAGCTCCCTTGTCTGTAAATTCTCCTTCAAAGACTGGATCATGAACACTAAGCACCATGTTCCGCACATGAAAAGCACTGAACAAATTATCAACCATAACTGTTCTGATAAATACCTCTTTCCACTAATGGACATGTGAAGCTGCAGGACACAAGCAAGTGGCATCCAGGGCAACGTGTGACAGCAGGGTATAAAGCACCACCACTGGGCAAGCAGGAGAAATGGACTCTATTCTTGGTGGCACCAGTGCCAAGGCATGTGACCTGGGGCAAGCCATTAGCCTCTCTAAACCAAAGTGTTATCATTTTAAAAACCAGAACCCGAAGAACAACGCTGCAACACTGAAATGCCTAAGTCACCACTCTCTTTGATACCACAGAATCTGACTAAAAATATACTGGCAGCTGCCTCAACATCATATCTAGAGTGATAAAATTCAATCTCTTTAGGAAAGAAACATATTTAAAGTCCATGTGCAAAGTAGTGGAAGGGGTGCATTGAGGGTGGGAGATGAGAGGGCAAATCAATCAAACTCATCCCCACCCACTGCCTCCAAATGATAACTTTTCTCCATCTCCCTTAAATTACAGGCTCCAACTCAGCCATTCTTGTAGCACCCTGCAGGACTTCAGCAAATGAGAACAACTGAGAAAGCTAAAAATATCATCAGGCTATTTGCTCTGCTGCCATATGTACACCTGGTGCAATATTAGAACCAGGAGGCAGCTGGCATCTGAGGGCTGAACTGCAAAAGCCAACAAGACCGGGACAATTTTGAGAGGCATAAAATCTGTGAAGTGCAGGAAGTTTTAAGCTTCCCCTGGAACTATCCACCGTCTTAGCTTAAAACCCAAAAATAACAATGGCTTAGGAAGAAATAGTTCTCTTTCCTTCACTGCAAAAATATCCTGATTTCTCCTTTGCCAGATTTCTCCTAAAAAACAGAAGAGCCAGTGGCTTATTTTGATTAGGCCAATTACAGCAATATGGACAATGTGTAGTCCACAATTTTCTTCTTGGCACACCTAACACACCCAAGGGTCGGTCTGTCTCTGGGTGTCTCATTCCAGCCACTCATTAGGCTGTGTCCTTAGTTTGAATTGTCCGAAGCTGTTCTCATTCCCCGTCTCTACCGTTTTCACCCCAACACTTCACCCAGTCATCTGAAGTAGAGGTAGGTGCGGGGAGGAGAGGGTTCCAGTTGAACCTTGGGTATCACTTGGTCGACCTCTGAGCCCCACGCCCGGGTCAGCCGGGGTTCCCAGGGCGACGGGCTGAGCCTCGGCTCCTCCGTAGCCGGAGGGCCGGGCCAGGGTCCGCTACAGCCGCGATACCTGGGAGCAACGCCTGCCCCGCTCAGACCCGAGGATAAGGACCAAGGGCGACCACTGCTTCCCCGCCCCCCCCATTCTACAGAACATTCCAGGGCATTCGCTCGCCCCCAAATCTCTCTGGCGGGAACCACCTCTGGGTCCCCCCCTCGGCCTGCGTGCCAGCCTCAACACGCCGCCCCCGGCGCCGGATCCGCCGATCTCGCGGCGCCTGGACAACCTAGCCAGGTAGGACGCTCTGCGGGGGGAAGGGGGGGAACGTGACCGCTGTCAACCCCGCGGTCCCCGGGGGCCCGCTGGAGAGCGTCCTGCAGAGAAAGTGCAAAAGCGGGGCGAGCCGTCGAACTCCACAGCGCCCCCAAAGAGCTGCCGGGTCTCGGGTCAGGATTCGGCAGACACGGACCCCATCCACTTACAACTCCAGGCCACGGAAGATCCAGCTCGCCGCCACAACACGAACCACGACTCCCACAATGCCGCGAGAAAACTACATGTCCCAAAATGCACCGCTCCGCGCGCCGGCGCAGTGGGCTCCGGCCACCTCGGAGTGTGCGCCGCTGCTCGCGCCGGCGCAGTGGGCCCGGGCAGCCTGGGTGGGTGCGCTGCTCGTCGCGCATGCGTTTTGGGCAGGACGGCCTTCGTGGGGCCGTGACGTGGGTCACCTGGCGGAATCGGCCTGGCCCCGGGCAGGTTCTCGTTCTGAACTTACCTGAGCTGGAAGACGGCGGTCGGAGGGCGGGCGTCGCGGGGGCTCCTGCCGCTCAGCCGTCTCGCATCCCTGGACGCTCCTCGCTGTGTGCGACTGAGGGCACGTGGCTCCCCAGAAGTTTCCAAATTTAGCGTTCATGTTCTCTGTCCAAAATGCGTGTGTTTTCCCGTGGGATAGCAGTAGGGTGCCCGGTACTAGGTTCCCAGATTCCTTCATTCAACAAGCGCTTAGAAAACCGGAGCGGAGTTTGAGTCCATCAGTCCCTGCGGCACGGGAGGGCGCAGACTGGCCACCCTCCCCCCCACCCACCCAGTTCAAGGATATCGAGAGGGAGGTTCACAGACTTCTTACTACGTGCTTGGCTCGCCATTTTTTGGTTGAGGAAACTGAGGCAAGGGAAGATGATGTGGCCGGCGCAAGACAACGTGTGAATTGGAGTGGCAAAATCTAGATTTGAACCCAGGCAGGCTAACTCCGAACCCCATTGGGACATCTTGGTGCTGGTGAAGAACGAAATGTTACGGAGTGCAGAGGAAAGGACAAACTGGAGGATTGGGGAGAGGGGGGTTAGTTCTGTCAACAAGTGAAGTTTTCCTGGAGAAAGTAACTGAAATAGCTTTGTTCTAAGCACTTTGTGGCAATTTTCTAATTGAAGTCTCCTAACAGGCCTATAAAGGACATAATATGCCTGTAACCACTTCACAGATGAGGAAATGGAGACACAAACTGATTAAATTGTCCAGGGATCGGGCTTCCCTGGTGGCGCAGTGGTTGAGAGTCCGCCTGCCGATGCAGGGGACACGGGTTCGTGCCCCGGTCCGGGAAGATCCCACATGCCGCAGAGCGGCTGGGCCCGTGAGCCATGGCCGCTGAGCCTGCGCGTCCGGAGCCTGTGCTCCGCAGCAGGAGAGACCACAACCGTGAGAGGCCCGCGCACCGAAAAAAAAAATTGTCCAGGGTTTTAAAACCAGCAAGCTCCAGAGCTGGGGTCTGACTATGGGTAATCTGGGGCTAGACTCTCTCAGGGCAGCCACTATAGTCCATAGGTTCCTTTTCAAATCGCTTCTGATCTATGCTGTAAGAAGTAAATGGGGCTCAGGTCATTTGGAGCCAGTAGACCAAGCAGAAGGAACTCTAAAAGCAAACGGGGTGGAAAAGAAAACTAGCAAGTTGTTTGAACTGGAATTTTCAGTTGCCAGGTTGAAAGTGGCAAGCCTGGGTTTGGTGGAAATTGATGCTGGAGTGACAAACGGGGGCAAGTGGCAGCAACTGTATACCCAGAATGCTCGTAAACATTGGGCATTTCTCCCATTCCCCAAAAGTAAAGTTGATACTGATAACCATCTATGTTGGCCCCATATACTTTAGTGATGATAATAAAACATACTTAATTAGGAAAACCTAGGTTTTCCCCCCTTAATTTGTTTCCTTGTGTCAAAGATAAACAAAGCTGGACACCAGTTCAAGTGTTAAGGATAGACTTTATTAAGCAACTATTGCAATAGGGGAGAGAGTCCAGCATGAACTGAACTCAGCTTTGTCTTGCCAGAGGTAACTGGGCATTTTAAAAGGGGAAGGAGGGATTGGGGCCGCAGGCACTTGAGCAGAGTCAGGGAAGTGGAAATTTACAAAAAGCAGAGGGGATTGGTCAACCTGACCTGGGTTTGTTAACAGACGCTTATCTGGAGGAGAAACAAAGTTCGATCTTTATGACTGTCCGCAGTGGTGCATGTTAGAGCAACGTGCCCAGAGGTTGGGGAGAGTTATTCCTTGAATGTTGGCACCTCAAAGAGACAAGACGGTTCTGAGTGGTAAGGATTTACACCTCAAAGGGGGAGACAAAGGATTTATAACTGTAAGATTTCTAAAATAGCTGCCCTAGGAGGGATTCAGGGGGCTGATTTGCCTACCATCAGGGTTTGGCTGGCACAAAAAGTAAATTGAGTTTTCTTAGGCAAGCACTTTAAAGCGGGCTGGGGTCCCCTTAGGGACGCAACCTAGAGCTGTTAGAAACTATGGTAGTGTTAGTTCAGATGTGGGGAGGTGGATGATATCTTTTTTGCCAAGAATGTGCAGTGTTTATAGGGCAAGAGGTCTAGTCAAGAAGAAGGCTCAGAGAAGCCTGACCAGAGTTTGGTCAAAGACATAGTCATTGTCAGATGGTAGAGACCCTGGATTCCTGTCTGGATCCAGACCCAAGGCTGAGATTTTGTAGCCTGGGTTGCTGCTCTGGGCACACTGGTGAGAATGTTCCGTGTGGTACAGCATTTCTGGGTTTCTGATCTAAGGAGGGAAACCACTCTTGCCCTATCTGCTCTTGGAATGTGAATGGCTTTCTCCAAAACTGTATTTAACACTTCTGTTAGCATAATTGCATCTTTGTTATTAGGAAACAGACCTTGTATATATCTCGCTCTAAAGACACAAAGCTTGTAATCTATATAAGACGTTGAAGAAGGACTCCTGTTTTGAATTTTGTCTTAGTGCCCTGAGACTTGAGGCTCTGCTCACAATTGCTCTGCTTGTCTGAGTAGATGGGAAGCTGGAGGAAGAGAAGAGTGTAAGGGGGCGTGAAGCTTCCTGAAGTTACAGCCCGTAAGTCCATCTTGCCATTGGCTTTCTCCTCTCAGCTACTCTCTAGACCTTAACCCGACGTAGGCGGGGCCTCTGTCCCGGCTCTAGCTCTGCCCCCTTTGTGTTGCTCTCCGTTATAACGTTGTCACATTATACCGTTTTGATGTTCACGTGTCTGACTCCGCCTCGACTGAGTGAGTTCCTGCAGCTCTGGGAGTCCCATTCATCTCTATACTCCTGGGGTCTAGGCCAGTGACCCAAGTAGATAGATATTAAATGATGCTTGATTGAATTGATGAGTGAAGTCGCCTAATCTGTGGACTGGAGATTCCTGTCTACAAATGAATGGATTCTCCCCTAGAAGCTCTAGAAGAACACAGCCCAGTGAGTCCCAGTTCAGACCTCTGACCTCCAGAAGTGTAGGAGAATGTATCTCTTTGTTTTAAGCTGGTAGTTGGTGGTAATTTGTTACAGCAGCAGTAAGAATCTAATACAGGATTAGGAACCAGCATGGTGCCGACCTTGGGTTCCAGACCTGCTCATAACCATCCTGAGATAACCCATGGACCCTTGGTGTGCCTGCTCTTTGAACATACACTTTCTTGTAAATTACCCCTTACAGCCATGGTTGCTTCAAGACTAATGTTGACACAACTGTTTCCATTAGCAAATAACTTCCAAAACAGGAAGCACAGAGGCTATTTTCTTAAGGAGTATGTTTTGACAGTCTTTGGCCAACTCTTGACTAGGCTTATTTATTTATTTGTTTGCTTGTTTTTTCCTGTGCCTAATTTTCTGGTATTAAAGCACCCAGACTCTCTAGACATCTGGAAAGAAAAAAAAAAAAAAGAATACTATGATCTCCAAGGTGTCTTCCAGCCCTGACATTCTGTGATATTGTGAACCCCAAGCTTCAAAATACTAAGCAGTTAACAGTCTAGCTCTTCAACAGACAGCAACAATTCAGCCACTTTCAGTATGTAAGTGACAACAAGTTTCTTGAAACTAAGTGGAAATAAGTAACTGTAAATAGGGAAGGTAAACTGAGTGAAAAGAGTTGTTTATAAAGCCGTGTTACAATGTTTTATTCCTTTTTCTATAATAACAAGGACTTTTAAAAGTCTTCTGTGAAATTTTAAATGTTAATTAAAAGGTATGTTTCTGTTGCACCAGGTAGTTCTTAAAGATTCTATTTCTCTGGTGTGGACTCTTTGCCCTTGTGAAATGTTTGTTCTGTCTTCAGACTTCCAAATAAGTTCAATGCTAGGGAAACAAGACACATAAAGGAACCCCGTGGTTCTATTCATTCATCACTTCAGACTCTACATTCATGAGTTAATAAATAAATGCTCCTACATCAATCCAGTGAGCAAGTGACAGATTTTTGAACCTCAGCTTCTGGGTAATACACCTGGGTTATTTATAAATTGATTTAGTCACAAACAAAATGTTTCATGAGGAAGAAGATTCAATGATTTGTTAATCTCTCGTTTCTACCCCACTGCCACTGCCCAGGCATGTTACTTCCAATTTGGCTTTATTTTCACTATTGACATTGATTAAAATGACATTGACATTGCACGGAAAGGAAGAGAGGTCTTCAGCATAAATTACTTCTCCAATGAGCAAGCATAAATCACTGAGATTGCAGTGTCCCCTGTCTTAGTTGACCAGCCACCTGATCTCCATGAAAATTCTCAACAGAGAGCGAGGAACTTAGTGTCTTCTAAGCATGGCAACTTGGATTGGCTCCATGACACTGGCGTCTCTTCATATTTGCATATCAGACGTTGGCTGTATGCCTCTCTCGCTAATCAAGGAGATATTCTGAGCCCCGCTGCACCAGTGTTCTCGTGGATGGTGGCCCTTGATTCTCCCAGGTTCACAATTTGACTTTTGTACTTGTCTTGCCAGTCCTCCACAATGTACTGGTGGTACGGGTCATTGGAGTGTTCTCGTCTCTTGGATTTCACGGTGCTCACCAGGATGGCTACAATGATGAAAGAGAACATTCCGATCATAACCATAAGGTACAAGATGACATAGTAGAAGTTCTCAGCATCGACCTTGGCTTGCAGGGCCTCTTGTGCAGCTGTTGTGTTCCTGCGCCAGTTGTCCATGTAAGTCACAAAAATCCTTTTGAAGACATATTCCAGTGTCTGTGTCAGGTTGGATGAAGTAGGCATATTTCCCTCCTGCTGCAATTTAAAGAATAAAATATATGAACAAGCTTAAGAAAATGAATTCTTTCTGCATTTGGCTACCTTAAGGGATGGCGCGAGGGGCATGCAAGGGGGGGAAGTAATATTATTTCTTCTTTACCTGGCTGGTGACTGAGTGAGTGCATACTTTGTTATTCTTTACATTTTCTTTAAATTTTTCCCTCTGCTACCTCCTCACCCTTTGGGGCCCAGCTTAACTTGATGCATTGTTTGCATTCATGATATCTTACAATAAAAGTTTAATGGAGTACATAAAACTATATGTATTACGATCCCAGTTTAAATATGTGAATAAACATACATGCAGATGAAAATGGAAAAAAGACTGGATAAATAAATAGTTCAAAGTGTTAATAGTGGATGGTAGGGAAGCAGGCGACACGGGTTCGTGCCCCAGTCCGGGAAGATCCCACATGCCGCGGAGCGGCTGGGCCCATGAGCCATGGCCGCTGAGCCTGCGCGTCCGGAGCCTGTGCTCCGCAACGGGAGAGGCCACAACAGTGAGAGGCCCACGTACCGCAAAAAAAAAAAAAAAATAGTGGATGGTATACTCACAGATTTTTTTTTCCTTTTATTTTTCTTCTGTTCAAAATTTTCATCAATAATCTTGCATTCATTACTTTGTTTCTAAATAGGTCGGTCACCTCACAATGGCTAGCACAATGCCTTGGTCATAACAGATACTCAGCAGACATCGGCTGAAGGAAACAATGACTGATGTATGTTCTGTGTTTTCAGAGACTTATGGGTCAGAAGCTTGCAAGGGGCATTGACAGACTTTGCAATCCGCTCCACCTCCTATGTCTAGGCAGTGCTTTTTCCAGTTATACCAAAGAGATGAGTATGTGCCTCCATATTTGAAAGAAGTACTTTAGGCAAGTGATAAAAAGGAACAACCTGAGAGATCATTGGTATTTCTCAACTCCCACTCTCTTCTCCATCCTCACTTTCACTGCCCAGCCACCAGCATCTCTCACCTGGCTGATACAATGCAATGCAATACAACCCTCCCCAAAACTACCTCCCCAGGGTCACATCTGCCCCTCTCTGCCCTGCACAGCAGTCGGTGTGCTCTTTTTAAGAGAGAAATGGGAGCACATCATTCCCCTGTTTTTAAAATGATGCAGTACCTTCCTGTTCACAAAATAAAATCCTCATTCTTTAACGGGTTTACCTGGCCTGGCCTGGCTGGCCCCTGACCACCTCCCCAGTTTACTCTCCGCTCGTGGCAACTGGTCTTCCTGGCCTGCCTTCCTCCACATCAGTAAACCTTCTCCTGCTTCAGGACATTTGCACATTCTGTTCCCTCAACCTGGAATACTTTTCCCCTTCTCTTCCCTCTGCTACCTCCTCACCCTTTGGGGCCCAGCTTAACTGTCACTTCTGAGAAAAGTACCCCGGCCCTGCTCTCAAACCCCACCCCCATCATCACTTTTCTCCAATAGCATCTTATTACTTTCCTTCAAAGCACTCTTCCCAACATGTGGTGCTTCTGTGTATATGTCACTGTGTGTGTGTGATGATTGGCTTATGGCCTCACCTTTCCCACTCGACCATGATGTCTGCGAGGGCAGGGTCACATCGCCTCTGCCTACCTTGGTTTAGTGAATGTTGGCACTAAACCAACTAAACTGGCACACAGTAGGCGCACAATGGATGTCTGATGAGTAAATGAATGTGCCGGGAACACGCTGGCATCGGAAATGCAGCGATGACGAGTATGAGAATTCTGCCTGAGGAAGCTCGGTGTAGTGGGAGAGATGCAAACAAACGACCATGCAAGGTGCAGAGAGTTGTCACAGGTGTGAACAGAGCGGGTTGAAAAGTAACTTAACAAATAGGTAAGATTGCCCCAAAGTACTCACCAAGCATATTTTCCAGGTAATGTGACAGAGGCATGCTTTCTCCCCCTTAAAATAACACAGTTCACTATGAAAGAGTATAGCTAAACCGGCTTTAATCCGAGTCAAGACTTCACCACTGGCTCCTTAACCCTTGAAGAGCCCAGGTCTACTCATCTGGGGGGAGCTCACACCTGTTTCATCCATCCAAAAAATTCCATCCCACCCCCCCCTTCCCGTGGTCTGTAGGACTCACCTTACAAACGTGACGGGGCCGGATCACTTCACCTACCAGTGCCCTCACCCTCTGTTTCTGCCAACCCTTTCCCACAGCTTCATCCAATAAAGAAAACTGTGATTTTCCCAGCTTATATATCCCCCTGCTGCACCCTCTGGAGAGAATTCAGTTTCCTTCTGTGAAGCCAAATTGAAGAATGGGTAGAACATAGAGACAACTAAAAAACCAAACAAAGAATGAAAACAAACAAGAATCCCAGAGGAGCTAAGTGTACAAAAGCAAAGACTGGTGGGTGACGAGGGAAGTTCGGTCTGGTGGAAGGCCCCAAGGGACTGTGGAGTACGAGGCAACTGAGAAGGGGAAGAAGGGGACCTCCTCAGGGCAGAGAATTGGGTCCCCTTCGTGTTCTTCCTGCCAAGATGGGGAATAGTCTACTTATTTCTGCTCATTGGACAGCGGTTCTCTGAAGCAAGGCCAGCATGTACTGGGCTACACGAGGCCACCTTGGATCTGGGTTTCCCCAGAAAGGAGGGCGCATCGCGAGCTCCTCCGTGCTCTGAGCTCCTCTGCCTGCCCGCCTCGCATGCATCTCCTTCGTGGCTGTGCCGCTGTGCTTGGAATTCCAGGGGCGACCCTGAGTGGAGGGAGTAAAGTCCCCGTGTTACGGGGGAGGGACAGCAGGGTCACGCTCACTGCCAACATCGTTCTGCGAATGCTTTCATCAAAGCGACTCTTCAGCTTTTAAGCACCTGTGAAAACTCTGGGCCAGGGCCTGTTCCTTCAGGGCTCCAAGAGACCACAGCGGACACAGGAGAGGCATCTTCTCAGGCTTAGCAAGACCATCCAGGACAGGGTGCCTCAAGGGAAGCCCCAGCTTTCCACGCTGGAATGTGGACGGGCACTTTAAGTATTGAGGGGAAGGGGCAGCGGGGCGGAGGGAGAGAGGAGAGAGCATTGATCTTCTCCAGGACTTTCCCTGGGTTGCCCTTCTCCCTCCCACCCTCCCTATCCCACCCCTCCAGGTGGTCACAAAGCACCGAGCTGATCTCCCTGTGCTATGCGGCTGCTTCCCACTAGCTATCTGTTTTACATTTGGTAGTGTATATATGTCCATGCCACTCTCTCACTTTGTCCCAGCTTACCCTTCCCCCTCCCCGTGTCCTCAAGTCCATTCTCTAGCAGGTCTGTGTCTTTATTCCTATCCTGCCCCTAGGTTCTTCAGAACCATTTTATTTTTAGATTCCATATATATGTGTTAGCGTACGGTATTTGCTTTTCTCTTTCTGACTTACTTCACTCTGTATGACAGACTCTAGGTCCACCCACCTCATTACAAATAACTCAGTTTCGTTTCTTTTTATGACTGAGTAATATTCCATTGTATCTATGTGCCACATCTTCTTTATCCATCACACTCACACATTTTAAAAAGATGGTTTGCTCTTATGGTTTCAGAAACCTAGGTCGGCAGTCTCCCTGTCCACAGGCTTTTCCCCGACCTCCCAGCATGGGCTGGAGATCCCTTTTCTGTGTTACTCCTGCAAACTGTCATGTGTATTTGCTTGCTTGTCCTCAGTTTTCCCATTTATTGTGTGCTATTCATGGGATGCTCAAAACCACTCTAAAATGGAAGCAAGTACCTCCATTTTACAAACGAGAAAACTGATGTTTAGAGAGAAAGTCCTTTGATTCCAAATGACATAAGCACTGAGCTGCTGGAGGGCAGAGATTGTTTTATTCACCTTCGAATCCCGGAACTGCACTTGGGTTGATGGATAGCAGACCTTTATTACAGGTTCGGTGAATGAATGAACGCTCCTCTCCTGTGTTCTACAGAATTCAACTGGAAACTACAATAGTGATTCTTAACTTATTTGTGGGGAGGGGAGGGTCCCTAGCTTCCTTGGAAAATAAAATAAAACAATTTGACTTTATTTTTCCCCAGAAAATTGTACATATGCACATATGAAGCGCTACCTTCACTTTCAGGGGACTCCTGGGGCCCCTAAAGCCCAATCAAAAATCTCTGCCACGAAATGTCTTTGAGATGAAGGACTTCAGTGCCGAGATCCTCTGGAGTTGGGTTTGTTTCCAGGTGTGGGCGAGGCAGCCTTCACGGGCCTGTTAGAGCTGATAGTACTGATTATCTGTTCAGCTCTTCTATATAATATGGACAAAGGCCCGCTGCTAAGCAGGTCAGGACGTGCTTTCTGATAACACTTAATCACAGAGCTGACAAGGGCCTATGGGGGTTAACTGCCTAAGCGCTGACCCCTGGCCAGCCTGAAAAAGTGGAGTCCAAGGAAGGGTCACTATTCGGACACTGTTGCGTGAGGCATGGCTGGGCAGCCCGTCGTCCACAGGCAAAAATCAAATTACAGTGTGTGAAAGCTATTTCATTGACGGACGTTCTGCTAAAACAAGCAGATTAACTTTGCTGCTACCCAGAATAACTATTTAACTGATAGCCGTTGACCACATTTGGTATAAACACTTGCCCCTCCTCTAAGTAGAATATACCATAATAGGCATTCACCCTTGGAACGTGAAGGCAGCTATTATTTATGTTCTGTTGAACCATTTGAAGTTGCCCTTTGTAGAGGTTAAAAATGGTCAGATATTGGCAATGTCCCATTTAGTTCAAACTAATACATGTGGTTCTACATTTTCAGGCATTTTTAATAGATGATTCTTGCTCTGTCAAATAAGAGGATGGGCCCCCGGAGATCCTTTAGGCTGGTCTCTCCTTTGGCAGGGCGAGTAACTACAGCCCAGCGAGCTTAAATCCCCTGTCCAAGGTCACAGTGCTAAGTCTAGAAACCCAAGCCACCCAGGCTATTGCTCAGCCCCCGCTCTGTCTTAGCCGAGGTCACGAAGCCCGCTAACTCCTGCTCACATCTCCTGCGACTGGTCAGCTCACTGGGCAAAAGAAACGGGACCAAGACCAAGGCTCGAGCCCATGTACATCAATTGATTGTGCCCTATCTTCAGGACACATAATGACCCCCTAATCCCAGCTGTGCCTGTCACAAACATGCGTAATTCATGACAAGGACAATCTGACGCTATGAGGAAAGTAACATGCACTTGATCCCCAAATCCAGAGTTCTCTCTTCTAGAGAGCTTGTGAATCACGAGCATCCTGGGGACCTACAAAATGCAGCAGAGTCGTCCACTGTTACAACAGGAATAGAACCAGATGATTAGCTACATTTACCATGAAACTCCCATTAAAAAAATAAACGCTCAAAATTTTCATCCAAAGGCAATTACTGAAGAAATGAGTAAGGAAAACACTACAAAGAGAAGATGGAGGAGGAGGAAAAGAAGGAGAAGAAGAAAGAGACAGGGCTTCCCTGGTGGCGCAGTGGTTGAGAGTCCGCCTACCGATGCAGGGGATACGGGTTCGTGCCCCGGTCCGGGAAGATCCCACATGCCGCAGAGCGGCTGGGCCCGTGAGCCATGGTCGCTGAGCCTGCGCCTCCGGAGCCTGTGCTCCGGTTGCGGGCCCGCAACCGGAAAGAAAGAAAGAAAGAAAGAGAAAGTATGCAAAAGTATGCAAGAGGAAGTATGCAAAAGTATGCAAAAGAGGAAGGAGGGAAGCAAGGCACGAGGGAGGGAGCGAGGGAGAGGGGTTGGGGAAGGGAAGGGAGGAAAGGCCAGGTCTTGTACCAGGAAAATCATTCCTTTTATAATTTTCTGTAAAAAAAATATAGCTTTGTTAGTTAATTCCTAAAACAATAAAGTATTCGCTGTGGAAACTTGCCTGTGCGGTGCGCAGCAGTAGGGAATTCCTCGCTGCAGAGTCAGGCTGTCCCGCACCTTCTCCCTGACGCCAGGAGCTCGAAGGATGCTGCGTAAACCTGGCCTGTGGGCAGCTTCAGCCTGCAGCCAGCTGAGCCCTCGTTCACCGCAGTCCGCAATCCTAGGTTTTATGAACCCAAATATTTTATCTAATCTTATGAGGAAAGTTAAATACTGACCGGCAGTTGGGAATTAACCTTGGTGCCGGTGGCGGTGTGCCTGCATAGAGTCTGGCGTTGGGCACAAGTTCCCTCTTCAGGCCCCGTGATGCCAGCTCCAGCCGGGGCAGTGCCGGGGCACAGGGAGCCGCCCAGGCTGGGACAAGTCTTAGTGGACAGCACCCTTCCCTGCAGACCTCGTGGGGAGGGAAAGCATCCCAGACAGTGGACATGAATATGTCCATCTCTGAGCGGTTGGTGTGTGTTGAGGAGAAGGCCAGTATGATCTGCGGCAAGCATCCCTATTCTGACCACTTCCTGATAAGCCAAATTTCGTTTAATTGTCCTCTCTAGGACAATTTCCACATGACTTATAACTACACGGCTGTCTGATAAAACAGAAACTTGCCACAGAAAGGTGTTCTGTGGAGGAGATGGAAACAAGTCTGCAAAGTATACAAAGAGCTGACAAATTCTACTTACGAAAAGATCCTTTTTCTATCATAGTGGGAGTCCTTGGAATTGGTCAGAGTGGGACTTAATA
The DNA here is from genome assembly GCF_011762595.2 of Tursiops truncatus. Lineage (NCBI taxonomy): Eukaryota > Metazoa > Chordata > Mammalia > Artiodactyla > Delphinidae > Tursiops > Tursiops truncatus. The sequence goes on along the minus strand of NC_047037.1, from coordinate 133,432,368 downwards.
AAAGCTGACACCCACCTACTGAGTACTTACCATGTGCCAGGTTCTTCTCAAACGCTTTTATTGTATCAGCATAATGTGATCATTGCCACACCCAGTGTAGAAGGTACTATGAACCTTACAGCTGAGGAACGCAGGCACGGCGAGCTCAAGAGGTCAGAATGACATAGAAGTAGAGCCAGGATTTGTGTCCGGTTCCTGAACGGCAGCTGCAGAAGTTACACACAACCAAAGTCACTTGAAGGTCACGGGGCTGGCCAGTACTCTGTAATGTAACTGTGTAAAGAAAGGTTAACTTTGCTTCATTTTGGATTTTCTCATTAAATGATGCTCTGTACAGTATGGTTTGCAGTACACTCGGTGGCAAGAGGAAGATGGCTGGAATTTAAAACTACCTACAAAGTATAGTAGTTAATGTAAATATTAGGTGTGAGCTGAAGAAATATAAGGATTTCTAAAACGGCACCAGCTTCTCACGACACCATTTGTTCTCTAAAATTGCCTTCACTGCACAAGACTAAGCAAACCCGACCAGAAAGGAATTGTTCAATAGTCCAGTTGGACTGATAGTGCCTCCGTAGAAACAGAAGCCGGAGATTCAAATGGCTCCCTGGGAAATTCAACTGACGTGACTGTGCCCCCTGCTGGTGAAACAAGGAACAGAGCCCAATCTCACTCCTAAGGCAGCCCTGGCCGTTTCATGGCACATCTTGAATTCTCCTAAGAGCAAATGTAAGAAGAATCAAGAGTGTGCAAGTCTATGCTGTGGTAATTAGGGCAGGACTGGAAGGCGATATATCCTGGAGGCTACGAGCTTGGCTTTGGAGGCTGACAAACCGGGTGAGCAAATTACATAGCGTTCCTGATCTGTGGGTTCTTCATCTGTAAGGTAGAGAGAAGAAGAGTTTCTACCTCATTGGGTTGTCATAAAAATTAGATGAGAAAAAGGACATAAAGCACTTAGTACAGACCTGGCACATAGTAAGAGAGTGAGTGCCCTACACATACTAGCTTTTGTTATTATTTTTAAGAGAAGTAGACAAGGGGACATGACAGTGAGAAGCAGAGCTTGACCAGCCTTATTAAGGAAAAGAGCTTCCTAGCACCTGGTGAAGAGTAGCTCCTTAATGGTTAATTTTTACATAGCTCTTCCAGAAGCCTGATATACAATTCATATGACTACAATCAGGTGGGGAGCTGACAAAATGGTTTCAGAAGCAGAGTATAAATGTGACCCAAGTATCTGTTACAGGCTGGAGAAGAAAGAAGAAAGGGGACAGAGCTGTCTCCTGTTTCCCCCATGGGCATCAGCCCTCTTGACCTCTGCAGAAGTTTCTCGATAGACTCACTCAGCATCGTCCCCAACAGTAAAATGCTATCTGCCCAGAAAGCGAGCCACGTAAAAGCAAATGTTCTCTTTCAAAACTAAATTGCAACCCACATCTCTACATACATCTTTACTTACCTCTGCCTACACACGGCATGTTTTTAAAATCTAGTGAGTTGAGTCTGCCTTTGGATTTAAATGGAATGTTATTCAGTCTGATATCTAGCACTTACAAAATCCAAAATTCCTTCGAAAGAGAAGAGCGTGGAAGACTTTATTTAGAATCAAGTCTGCCTTTCAAGTCACCTGCATTGTTCTTCGAGCATCTCTATGGATACAAACCAAGGGCTAACAACCCTCCTTAAGGAGAACGTAACTCTGGTAACAGATAATGGTGAAGGTAGAGGCTTGGTAACTGTCTTTGGAGAGTCTCAGATCAGTTAGTGCCTCTGCCTCGATACTGCTAGGAGAGATGTCCTGCACAGACTCTGTCTGTTGCCCTCCTGTGATGGAAAGTGACTCTACATCCACACCCTCCCAGTACAGCTCCATCACAATTTACGGTTAAATCCAACCTCAGAGTATGCATTTCTACGATGATAGAAACAATTGTTCTTTGATGACCCACGTAGTGGGCTGTAATTACATCTTTCCTACACAAATTTTTGTTTTTCTTGGAGCTGATAATTATTTCTTTTCTTTTCTCGCTATCCTTGAACCTCTTCCTATGGCCCTCAGTGGCTCAGCGTCATTAGGCAGCAGGGAAATGAACTTACAGCCACAGTGAGATGCCCCACATGCCTTCTAGAATGGCTCAATTTTAAAAAGACTGACGACACCAAGTGTTGTTGACGATGTAGAGTAGCTGGAACTTTCATCGTCACTGGCGGGAATGTAAAGCGGTACCACCGCTTGGAAACAGTTTAGCAGTTTCCCGGTAAGTTACTGTAAGGCCCCCAACAATCCCACTTCTAGCTATTCACCCAAGATAAATGAAAAAAGTATGTCCACACGAAGACTTACACATCAATGCTTGTAGGGGTTTTATTCGTAATAGCTAAAAACTGGGAATAACCCACATATCCCTCAACAGACAAATGGGTAAATAAATTGTGGTATATCTAGACAATGGAATATTGCTCAAAAATAAAAAGGGGCAAACTAACGACACATGCAACCACATGGATGAATCTCAAAAACATTATCTGAGCAAAACATGTCAGACAGGAAAGAGGTTTTACTGTGTAAGTCCATTTCTAGAAATTCCAGAAGGGGCAAAAGTAATCTACAGTGATAGAAAGCAGACCAGCTGTTTCCTGGAGCCAGGGGAGGGGAAGGTTGAATGCAAAGGATGGAGAGAGAACTTTTGGGGGTGACTGAATTGTTCTGTATCTTGATGGTGGTCTTGGTTACTTGGGTGAATGCATTTGTGAAAACTCATTGAACTGTACTCTTGAAATGGGTACATGTAATTTGATGTAAACTATACCACAAAAAAGTTGATATCTTAAAAATCCATATTTATAAATTTATACCTCCAGCCCAATTCTCTCTTCTAAACTTAGTCTCAAATGTCCAAATGCTTACTTAACGTTTCCACTTACATGTTTAACTGTCATCTCAGCTTCAAAGGTCCAAACAGAACGCTTAATCCTCCCACCACATGTGCTTCTCCCACCATCACAGTAAAAGGGTCCCCACCATCCTCTCAGTTCCCTAAGCCACAAAGCTAAGAATTAGCTTTGATTCCTTGCTTTTCCTAACCTCCTGCATCCAATCCGTTCGCAGATATTGTTGATTGACTCCCATCAAGAAAAGCCTCTCCGGGACTTCCCTGGTGGCGCAGTGGTTAAGAATCTGCCTACCAATGCAGGGGTCCTGGATTCAATCCCTGGTCCAGGAAGATCCCACATGCTGTGGAGCAACTAAGCCCACGCACCACAACTACTGAGCCTGCGCTCTAGAGCCCGCAAGTCACAACTACTGAGCCCGCGGGTCACAACTACTGAGGCCCGCACGCCTAGACCCCATGCTCCGCAACAAGAGAAGCCACTGCAATGAGAAGCCCGCGCACCGCAACAAAGAGTAGCCGCCGCTCACCGCAACTAGAGAAAGCCCGCGCACAGCACGAAGACCCAACGCAGCCATAAATAAAGATTAGAAAAAAAGAAAAGAAAAGCTCTCCAAATCTTGATCATGGATGTGTGAGTCTGCCCTCTGGGTGATATTGAACCAGCCAGAACTGTAGCAACCCAGCTCAACCTCTTTGGAAACTGCGTCTGGGCTTCTGTGTTGTAAACTAGCGTGATGGCCAATTGCAACGAAGAGTTACAATCCGTCTCATGAGCCAATCAGACACCCTTTCTCAGAAACGTGCCCTTTTCTGTTGTACATTTTTTATTGTTGCCCTAAGCTTCATTCTTCCTATTTCTGCACAGACAGACCCTTTGAACATGTCCCTTTGTCTGTCAAGCAATAGATTCAGCTTCATTTCTTACTGCTTTGGTGCTTTCGGTGGTGGTCAGTGGTTTGCTGATGCTTTAAAACACATCCCCGCTGAGTCTACTTGGAACCTCCCGCCTCCTGGCTGGACTGGGTCATGGCTTTGCTCTCTGCCTTCAGCCTTCCACTCTCTGTCCTCATTCATCCATGTCTAAGAGCGACGAGCATGACCTTGTAGAAACATAAATCAGGCCACGCTATTGCCCTGCTTAAAACTCTCCAGTGATTTCCCATCACCTTCAGAATAAAATCCAGACTCCTTAGTGCAGCCCAGAAGGCCGTAGAGGACCCCTGGTTCCCTCTCTGATCTCATCTTCGCCTCAAAGCCTGATCCTGCTTCCCTGCTCTTCTTGTTTCTGCCTTAGCATCTGTATGAGTTTCCCATTGTTGCTGCAATACACTATCACAAACTTAATGGCTTAAAACAACATAAACTTATTATCTTAAAGTTCTGGAGGTCAGAAGTCCAAAATGGGTCTCACTGGGCTAAAATCACGGTGTCAGCAGGGCTGATTCCTTCTGGAGACTCTGGCAGGGGAAACCTGTTTCCTTGTCTTTTCCAGCTTCTAGAAGCTGCCCCCATTCCTTGACTCATGGCCCCTTCCTCATATGACTCCAACCTCTGCTTTCATCATCACATTTCTTACCACTAACTCTGACCTTCTTGCCTTTCTCTTACAAGGACTTTTGTGATTGCACTCGACCTGCCCAGATCAACCAGAATAATCTCACCTCAAGGCTTTTCATTTAATCAGAACTGCAAAGTCCCTTCTACATGTAAGTTAATTTAACTCACAGGTTCCAAGGGTTAGGAGGTGGACATCTTCAAGGGGCCACCATTCAGCCTGCCCAGCCTCTTTGCATCAGCTGTTGCCTCTGCCTGGAACAATATTCCTGCAGATCTTACCACCGCTTGCGTCTTCTTCACTTCAAATGATATCTTCTCAGACAAGTATTTTCCCTACCCACCCAATCTGTAACACTGATGCCCACCACCCTACATGATGGCATCTTTGAATTCTGAAGTTATCCTGTTTTATTGCTTCTTTTTTCTGTCTCTAACTAGAACTTGAGTTCCATGACAGCAGGAACCTTGTCTGTATTGCTCATCCTGGGTCTGGTTGAACAACAGTTCTCAGTGCCTTCCAGATTCATGGGAAAGGGTAACAATTCTAGATCTCACCTCTGATGAAATCAAAACCCACCTGTTTACAAGGTATCAAGGTGATTCTTCCAGTCAAAAATAAACTCTTGGAAAAATAAAAACTCTTCACCATTTCAGAAACATTAACAGTACTTGAAGTTTCCAGATGGAGCTCATAAAATAGGAGGTTTTCATCGATGGTCTTGGTGTGACCATGATGGTTTCGTGAAAAGCTGAAGCTGGCTGTGCTGAGAAACACTGTGCGTTTCATGCAGCTGCACAATGAGCGTTAGATTTCTCTGCCCAGCTGCAGAATATTAGAGGAGATGACAATGGTTCTGGAGTGGACGACACTATTTGACTGAGGAACTAGTGGAATTTTCTTCTTCTCTGAGCCACAAACAAACTTGACCATTTCCAACAAAGAAGGCTTCACCAAGGACTCCCCAAACATGTGGACATTCTTTGGTCTAGCAACAAGAGAAGCAACCCGGTAGGATGCCTTGGAGATGCTGCTTTACTGATAGAGCAAACCGAGTTTTGTTAAAGTTTATCCTCTTTATGTGGAATCTTGACCCAAGGTGCTCTCCAAGCTTTGCTTCTGGGGATGAGAATCTTATCACCCAGAAGCTGCGAGCCTGATTTGGAATGTAAAGCCGGAGGACGCCTCAACTTCATGGTGCTCTATTTCCCTTCACCTTACTCAGTGTCAGCGAGGTCCAAGTGCACCAAGGCCTAATGGCAGGGTACTGTCTTTCATTTCTGTGAGCAGATAATGAGGGCTGCACGAAGCTCACCCCATGGTCTCGGGGAGCATTTCTTCCCCTGTGCATTAATCTGGAGTGCACGATACCTTACTGCGATACCAGGGTTATTTTGCAAAGATGATTTTCAAAGAGCAAGAGAAACAAAACAAAGAGAAAAGAATCCTCAGCATGTGGGCCACAGGTGTGTGGGGACTGAAAGTGGATGAAAAGGTGAGAAGGTAGAGCCTCGGGGGCTTCTTCTCCCCTAGAAGGAGTGGGAGGCCCATGGACCCTTGTAGGGAAAAGCTGATCAACCCAGACCAGGGAAGAGAGAAGGGGATCTCGCCAGCAAACTTTGTCTGCTTTCCAGTTTTGCCAGGAATGAGACCTGTCTTTTGGTCTCTGCTTAGAACCAGCTTCCTGTTAACGCATCCAGTGAAACTCGTTCCAGATGTATCCTTGACCACATCTCTCCTTGTTCCTGAGCCCTTTGTTTAGGAAGATTGTTGAGTGGATTTTCTTTGGAACTTTTGTGTCTGATTCAAAGACAGAAGCCTGGGATGGAGAGTGTCCAGCTCAGGAAGAGTCCCCGAGGCACACCCCCAACCCCACCCCAGCCCTATTACTGTGGACTCCCAGCCCTTCTGCCCTCCTGATGCACTCAGGTCAGACCTCAAGGGAGGACCAAACCCAAGCACCTGCTCCCTTAAGAAATCATTTCTAAGAATTCCATCTCCTTGAACATTTAGAACAAGTCCTTGTCTTGTCTGGGAGAAAATTGTCTCCAGGACTCTCCTGGATTCCAAAGTGTGGCAGCTTTAAGAATTTGCTTCGGACTTCCCTGGTGGTGCAGTGGTTGGGAGCCCGCCTGCTGATGCAGGGGACACGGGTTCGTGCCCCGGTCCGGGAAGATCCCACATGCCGCGGAGCGGCTGGGCCCGTGGGGCCATGGCCGCTGGGCCTGTGCGTCCAGAGCCTGTGCTCCGCAATGGGAGAGGCCACAACAGTGAGAGGCCCGTGTACCGCAAAAAAAAAAGAAAAAAGAATTTGCTTCATTTCACGTGTGTCAGGGTGGGTATTATTCTAAAAAAAAAACAAAAAACAAAACCAAGACAACAAGTGCTGGGGATGATGTGGAGAAATTAGAACCTTGCACACTGTTGGTGGGAAAACAAAACGGCAATGTCACTATGGACAATGGTATGGAGGTCCTCAAAAAATTAAAACTAGAACTACCACGTAATCTAGTAATCCCAGTCCTGGGTATTTATCCAAAAGAACTGAAATCAGGATCTTGAAGAGGTATCTGCACTCCCATGTTCATTGCAACACTATTCACAAGAGCCAAGATGTGGAAACAACTTAAGTGGATGAATGGATGAAGAATATGTGGTATATACATATAATTGAATACTATACAGCCTTTAAAAAGAATGAAATTCTGTGATAGACGACAGCACAAATGCACCTTGAGGACATTATGCTGAAGGGAAAAAACCAGTCACAGAAAGGCAAATGCTACATGCTTCCACTTACATGAGACACCTGAAATAGTCAAATTCATAGAATCAAAAAGTGGAATGGTAGTTGTCGGGGGCTGGGAGCAGTGGAAATGGGTTACTAATCGCCAGGCATAAACTTTCAGTTAAGCAAGATGAATAAGCCCTAGAGAGCTGCTGCACAACACTGCACCTAGGGTCAACAATTGGATGTATTGCACCCTTTGTTAAAAGGGTAGATCTCATGTTAAGTGTTCCTATGACAATAAAATAAAACTAACAACGAAAGAATTTGCTTTCAGTTAGCGACCTCAAGGAGACAGCACAGCTTTACGAGTATCCCGAAAAGGGATGGCCCAGAGGAACCTGCTGTCCACCTCTGGAGAATGCCCCGAAGACCACTTTCTAGCTCATGGTCTTCCAAGCCTGACTAGGCAGGGTGTTTTTAATAGGTTCTCCTCAGCCCAGACCAGAGACAGAAAATCTCAACCAGAGGCTGGGGTGCTCAGAACGGCCACACTGTGTCCCCACAGTGCTGTCAACTGCTCACACAGCAGCCCGGTCCAGCCGTGGTCAGTTCTGGGCATAAGGTGGAGCCTTGCCATGCTGTGGCTGGTGGGCTCTCCTCCCTGCCTGATCTAACTGCCAATAGCCCTTAACAAGGTTTGGGCTTATTTATTTTTAAAATTTTTATGTTAGAGTGTGATGGATACAACCATTCTATACATTTCTTTTAAAATTATTTTTAGTTTGAAATAAGTATAGACTCAGAGGAAGTTGCAGAAATGTTGAGTCCCATGTGCCCTTCACCCAGCTTCCCCCAATGATGACATCTTACATAACCATATATAATAAAGTCTCAAGATCAGCGAATCCACACCAATACGATGCTGTTAACTAGAGCACAGACCTTATTCTGATTTCGCCGTTTTTACCTACATTTGTGTGTGTGTGTGTGTGTGTGTGTGTGTCTGTGTCTGTGTGTGTATAGTTTGGTGCAATTTCCTCTAATGTATAGATTCACGGGACTACCACCACAATCAAGGTACAGAACTGCCCCCACCTTTAAGAAACTCCCTCGTACTCCACTTTCCACTTGTACCCCTTTCTCCCACTGTTTACCCTCTGGTCTCACTCTCTATAAACCTGTCATTTTGAGAATGTTCTAAAAATAGGATTATACAGTAAATAATCTTTTGAGACTGGCTTTTTTCCACTCAGCATAATGCTCATGAGATCCATCCAAGTTGCTCTGTATATCAACAGCTATTTTCTTTTTATTTCTGAGAAGTGTTATAGGAATATTTAACCTTTCATCTGCTGAAGGACATTTGAATTGTTTTCAGGTTTTTGCTATTGTGAACAGAGCTACTGTGAACATTCTTTTTTTTTTTTTTTTTTTTCTTTTTGCGGTACGCGGGCCTCTCACTGTTGTGGCCTTTCCCGTTGCGGAGCCCAGGCTCTGGACGCGCAGGCTCAGTGGCCATGGCTCACGGGCGCAGCCGCTCCACGGCATGTGGGATCTTCCCGGACCGGGGCACGAACCCGTGTCCCCTGCATCGGCAGGCGGACTCTCAACCACTGCGCCACCAGGGAAGGCCTGTGAACATTCTTATACAGGTTTGGGTGTGAACATAAGTTTTCATTTCTCTGGGATAAATGTTCAAGAGTGCAATTGCTGGGTCATATGGTAGATGCTTGTTTAGTTTTGGAAGAAACTGCTGAATTAGTTTCCAGAGTCGTTGTACATTCCAGCCAGGAATGCGTAAAAATTCCAGTTGCTCCGTACCCTCACCAGCAAAGCTTTCTGTTTTGCATCCATGGTTATGAACCCTGGATAGAACGTTAGGACCATGTGGGACCTTAAAGATTTTCTAGTCCAGCACATTGATTCTACACAGGGAGGAACCAAGACGCTGAGAAGGGACATCATTTCCCCTTCCTCCAATTCTTCTCTTATTATTACCATCTTCCCTGTTTGCCCTGTTGACAAACTCAGGCAGAGCTGTCTCACGTTTCTGATGTCTCTGCAAACTTGTCAAAGGTAGAGCAGGACCGAAGATCTGTGTTCAAGCCTCAGGGAAAAGTCTTGCCTGGGAAGTTCAACCTCGGCTTTGCTGCCGTTGATGAAACCCGGCTCCAGCTGCACTTGAGGATTCTCGCACGGCTCTAATGCACCACTGCATTAACCTCGCTCAGGAAATTACTAACATCACCGAAGTTCAAATACGGTCTGAAGTCACAGCCCACAGTTAGCTTTCCCAGGTTCACCCTGTCCCCTGCCCAACAATAATGTCAACAGCCATTGTCACTAGCTCAGCTACTCCCATTTATTGAGCACCTGTTGTGTGCCAGGAAATGTACAAGGCACTTCCGGTCTTTACCCCAACCTGGAAGCCCCGTCTGACACCTGACAGATGAGAAAAAAATGGCTACCAGAAGTCATAATCTTGGACTTAAAAGTTTTAGAATGAAAGAACCAGGTCTGGGTCATTCTGTTGCACAACTGACTACAGTACAAAAATTCATGAAATCTTTTTGGTGATCTAAATGGCCTTTCCTGTCACTTTCCGAGCTTAAATGAACAACGTGCCTCGCTCTTATTTATGTAGCTGACACCAGGTGGCGCCAAAGCTGAGCTTTTTTCATTGCGTGGACCAGCTGGACTTTTCACAGAAGCCCTCCACTGATTCTCAAATCCTGTGCTTCCCACTCAACTATAGTATTTCTAGCACATTAAGCTCTTTATTAAAAGAGCAGACATCCTTGCTTTCTTCAAATCACTAAATATGAACATCCACGCATCTTTCTAAAAGGGTTGCCCTTTACAGCAAAAAGTAAAGAAATACAGCATCTAGGTAGAAGATAGAACGTTCACACTAAACATTAATTGCTTTAAATTGCTGCTTATTTTAACTACAACTTTTCCTTATATGAATGTTCCTGAGACAAGGGTAACTGTTGCAGACACGTACAGCATTTTGAGTGATTAAAAGCCATGATTTCTCTGCAGTTTTCTGTGGAGATGAAATTAAAACCTATCTGTAGTTTTGTTTACTGTGGAGCTTGTTTGAGAATATTTTAAGAACTGAAGCTCTCTTGTTTTGCCTGTCAATGCCCAATTCCTCCTAACCTACTAATTTCCCTGTTTCTTTCTATGTGGATAAATTACTTTCTGCTTCTTTGTTCTCCTAAAACATGAAAGGAGAAATACAACTGCTACATATATGCTGCATGTCCCAACGACCTCCCATTTTTCCCAGTTCAGATATTTCCTCTCCAGGAGCTTTTCTTCTTCCTAGTTCTATTTTCTTTGAAGTTTTGGGTTTTTTTTAACATCTTTATTGGAGTATAATTGCTTTACAATGGTGTGTTAGTTTCTGCTTCATAACAAAGTGAATCAGTTATACATATACGTATGTTCCCATCTCTCTTCCCTCTTGTGTCTTGAAGTTTTGAGTAGGGTGACCAATTTGTGCTGGTTTGCCTGGGAATTCTTTTCCATCCTGCCTCCTGGGAACCCTCTGAGTTCCAGGCTGAAAGGGACAGTTTGGGACTCTAGCTTTAAGTTTTAGTAAAAGTTAACTTGCAGTGAAATTAAGATTAGGATTCAATTCCAACCACTGTAGCAGGCTTCATTCTCAGTCGCAGACCTATTATTCATTCACTCATTCATTTAGCAAACGTGTGTGTGTTAAATAAAACTCAACTCCCTTTGCCATTCTAAATCCATCTACATGACTCTTTGTTTTTTTTTTAATAGATATTCTCATATATTGTTAGTGAGGGTGGCAAAGTGGCACAGCCCTTTTTAAAAAAAATTTATTTATTTTATTTTTGGCTGCATTGGGTCTTCGTTGCTGCGTACCGGCTTTCTCTAGTTGAGGCAAGCGGGGGCTACTTTTTGTTGTGGCGTGTGGGCTTCTCATTGCAGTGGCTTCTCTTGTTGTGGAGCACAGGCTCTAGGTGCACGGGCTTCAGTAGTTGTGGCACATGGGCTCAGTAGTTATGGCATGCAGGCTCAGTAGTTGTGGCGCACAGGCTTAGTTGCTCCGAGGCTTGTGGGATCTTCCCGGACCAGGGCTCAAACTCATGTCCCCTGACTTGGCAGGCAGATTCTTAACCACTGCGCCACCAGGGCAGTCCCATCTACATGACTCTTAATGTTTCCACTTGTCACTGAAGCTTTTTGTTGCCGATGGTTGGTGTTAGACATCTTGCAAGGTCTACAATGAGGAATACAGCATCTAATCCAGATAGATACTTCATTAATGATTGTTAAATGAAGGAAAAGAATGAATGCCTCTCTTCCCCTTGAGGCTACCACTTCTCTGTGGCTCCAAGCAGACCTTCATTCCAGAACGTTAGCAGCCCCTGCTTGAAACTGAAGAAAGCTCTTAGGTGGGAGTAGCAAAGGGAATGTCGTGATGTCAAACGGGGTCTCGGCCCTGATAGAGACAGCAGTGCCCAACATTTATTTAGAACCTGCCTCAAACTTCAGAATTCCTTGTTACCCTTCCGAGAATAAAATCTCCCCAAATTTGTTTTTCGTGAGGTTTATATGTATATTTGTGAGAAGCCAGTATTTACAAGGGACTCATAACTCAGGAGCAGCCTTAATTCCCCACCAGACCTCAACATTTCAGAAGAGGAGGTAGTGGTTGCAGGAGTGGGAGACAGGAATTTGCCTGAGAGATTGCCCACTGTTCCCAAATAAGTTCTGTCTCTCTTTCCCAGCCAGACTCTCTATAAAAGGGAAAACTGGACAACAGGCTGCAGGAAAGGAGCACGTCCTGGCAACTTTCTGTGAAACACGTACACCATGCTGTTTACAAATTCCTGCAGCCAGCCCCGGAGTCCAAATGTAGACAACTGTGTTTATGTAACTAAAATAGATGCTTATACTGTGTGATTAAGGTGGCTACTGGGAGTTGGGTCACGGTCGGGAGACATTTGCTGCAGCTGAGACCAGAAGGGAGCACAGGGCACAGGATCCCCTGGGACCCTGGGCAGGTATGAGTTTTTTAAATATCACTTTTCTGGTCTAGAAATCTCCCAGGGTCAGCACGTCCAAAATGCAAGGGAGAAGTCACAACCTGGGATCCTTTGTTTCCTGTCCGTCACAGAGGCTGGAGCTCTTTATCAAAGAGGGACCAGCCCAGCACTGCCCCTCCCAGCCAGCTCCTTTCTCAACACTGTGTTTGGAAGGAAGCCCCCCTCCTGCACCAAAAAGAGAAGACTTGTTCCAACATATGGTTCCAATCAGCCACCTACTGCCTGGGTCAATCGGGAGGCTCGAATGTTCTAGGGTAAGGAGACAGCCCAATTTAACATTCCCTCCAAAGCCTGGTCTCAAACTCACCATGGCCTTCCTACCACTGGACCCCTGGCCTCAGGACTGGACTGGCTTCCTCCATAAGACTCATTCAAGTCTCAGTTCCTCTCCAGACGTCCTCCAACCCCTCCCCTCCTGGAAGAAGTCATGGCTCCCTCCTCTGGTTGATGAGGTCACCCACCTCCAGGTCCATCCACTTCACTTATAGGTGAGCTCCTTGGAATCAGGGTCTGTGTCTCATCATCTTTATACCAGCCTTGGCCCTGGCATGGTCTCCAACACAGGCAGCCACATTGGTCAACAGCTTATCTTGCTGAGTCAGGGGAAGACAGCATCCAGTGGCCACAGGACAGAAGCAGGAGCAGTGGCGCTGCGAATTCTGCTTCAATTCACCCCATCGACTCCCTGTGTCCTGAAGAAGGAGGCCCCGTTCTCATGGCTCACAAGGCCAGGCATGGCCGCCCTGCTGCCCGCTGCAGCTCACCTCGTGCTGGACTGCCACTGTTCTCCTTCGTGCTCCGGTCTCTGTAGAATTCAGCTATTGGAAGGAGCCATGGGCTTTGGGGGCCTTTGCACACTGTTTCCTCTCCTGAGACCTGCTGTCCCACCACCCAGATCCACTCTCTGCTTCATCCAACTCACTGTTCAGCTGTCCACCTAAATGCCAAGGAAGTTAGGGACCATTTCCCGACTGCACCTCCCCACGGTCTAGATTATGTCTCCTTCTTATAGGTTTGCACCACTGGGTACCATACTGGGTACTGCCACAGCCTCACCTACTGAGGGTCAGAGCGGGGTTTAATCCCTGTGCATCCCCCGCTAGCACTGGCCATGTGGTACTCGGTTATTCCTGTAATTACTTGCTTACTCTCTACTTTCCCACTTCACTCCCAGAGAGCAGGAAACCCATCTTCCTCTCCACTGTCATCCAGATGCCCAGCCCAGTTGTCTGGTTTGCTAGGAACAAGTGAACAAATGAGCTGATGACTGGATAAACTAATGAATCAACCAAAGCAGGCCTGAAGGAACTTAGGAGAGCCTTGAGCAACCAGAATTGAGGTCACCATGTGGCGAGACCAAACTGGAACTTGCCCATGGCCCACCATGAAAAGTGCTTCTGGGGAACAAAGGGTGCCTGTTCTCTGCCCAAATTAACAGGATCTCATAAGGCAATGGGTCAGAGGAGAAAAGGCAACAGAAAACCCCCAGAGTTTTAACCTGAATGTCGTTTTCTCTTTTCCTTTGGAAAAAATAAACACAAGTGTTCTTCACTGAGTTCTGAAGGGGAAGTGGGTGGCCGTGCCGTAGAGCGGGAGGAAGAAAAGTTCTTGACTGTCAACATCTCTGATCTCAGAGGCAGACTCAAGGAGAACGAGGCCTCTCTGAAGTCACACTTGGATGCCAGACTCCCGACGCAAGGGAGGGCGCCGCAGCTGCCAGGACTAGCTCGGGCACACACAGGGGCATTCACAGCCCTGTGGTCACAGCCCCTCCCACCCGTGCTGTGCACCCCAGCAGCAAACAGAACTCTCTGTCTCAGTTCCTGAGTCAAGCTTGCACAGAATTAACTGTAATAATTGGCAGGTGGGCCGCTGGCTTCTGGGTTCCAATTCAGCAGGGGATCATGGAAAAAAAAAAAACAAAAAAACAAAGCTGGATGTTCTGCCGTAGCCAGTATTTTAGCTTGGGCTCTGAGAAGTTTCAGCTTCCCATGACAAGAAACAAACTATGAGGCTGTAGCTGCCCCGGGCACACATAGAGCTCCAGAGCAGCCTTGGAGAAAGAGACCCTTGCTGGCCCCCGATCAGCTTGGTCCTTGGGGAAAGAGGAGGAAATAGCCCTTGACTGCTACGCTTCTCAGGGGCTCAGATAATGGAGAAGAGAGGAATCTTTCTGGGAGTTTGTTTCCTTGGATGGAAGGGAGCGATCATCACCTCCAAAGGTTTTTCCATGGCATGAATGCCTTGGTAAGCGTTTACAAGAATACTTGTGATGATACGGATGCTCGCCCCAGCCCACAAATGAGCCACCATTTAACAACTGGACAGGAACTGCAGGACAGGAACCAGCCTCCACTAATGTATTTCTGCTATCTGCCCTCTGCGGACATCACTAATCAACAGTGGTCATCTTTTCTACTGAGCCTTAGACATGGACTCAGAATCCTTCTCAACATTTTACCCCAGGAAGCCACTAGAAATGAATAGGCATTGGCATGAGAGCTGAAAAATACTTGCTGCTTCTATTTTAGTAACTCAGAAGAGGCCAAAGTTACAATCGCACCAAAGTTTCTGCAAGGACAGGAATCCAGTTATGTCCCACTACAGGACTGTGGCTTTGATGCCAATTACCACCCAAACAGAGAATCCTTATCACTGCTCTCCAGAGAGTGGGCTCTGGTGATGATCCTTGGTGAGGGGGACACTGCACAGGATTTCACTGGAGACCCAGGCACAGTGGCCCAGGGCTGGGTCGGCCACTGCCAAGGGCACGTCTTTTCTATTCACTGCACCTGCGCTTGAAGCTTGTCCTTCAACTGGAGATTTTGCTTCCAGTCTGTTATGGCAGGACAGAGCGGCCGCCACCCTAAAGTGCTTTCTTGGAGACAGCTGCCCCATCCTCAGTGACTCCCGCCATGTGTTTCTCCCTCATTCTTTCTCAACAGGCCTGTTTGCCCCCTTTTTCGTAGTACACTAATGTGTAGTGCTGGTGTGGGACAACTCTGACCATCAGGGCTAGGAAACATTGAAGAAGTGGCTTCCCTTGGGGTCAGGCCCACATTCTTCCCAGAGCAGAAGGTCCTTAGTTCAGGATCCAGGTAACACCAGCTATTCCTTCCCGGATGATGATCCTTGAGCTTCGGGACGTGTCTTCTTCTAGATTCCTTCCTCCATCCCTGTTGTTCACTACATTAGAGACCAAAGCCTGAAGCAATTACAGTGGTGCCTCTGCCTTCTCAGCCCAAGGCCAGAGAGGAGCTTCCTCTGCCCTCGCAAGTTGGATGCTGTGTCCTGAGCGCTGACTTACTGCTTTAAGAAGGAGGGAGACCCCGGCAGCCCCTCCCTCTCTCTCACCTTGCTGTACGGTGGGAGGGCTAACTGCTTGGGATCTCGGGTGGCCACTTCAGCTCTCTAAATCTGCTTCCTCACCTGCAAAATAGGAATAATGATACCACCTCCTAGGATTGCTCTGAGGACAAAATGAGATCGTCTATGCATCAATAAAATGCCCAGTGTAGAGTCAGCACCCAGGGGATACAGGCTATTATCAGTATGGGGTAGATATTTCAGCTATAATACCACTCCTATGGATTTTTAAAAATTGTGGTAAAATACACATAACATAAAATATACTATTTTGAAGTGTGTAATTCAGTGGCATTAAGCATCTTTACAATGTTGTGCAACCATCACCATGATCTAGTCCCAGAACTTTTTCAGCACCCCAAATGGGAACCCTATACCCAATAAATGGTCCCTCTCTATTCCTCCCTCCCTGGAAACCACTTTCTGTGTCTCTAGATTTGCCTACTCTGATTATGTAAATAGATAGAATCATACAATATGTGGTCTTTTGTGTCTGGTTTCTTCACTTAGCATAATATTTTCAAGGTTCATTCATGTTTCAACATATATTGGTATTTCATTCTTTTCATGGCTAAATAGTATTCCATTGTGTGGATATACTATACTTGGTTAATCTCCTCATCTGTTGATTGACATTCTTTTGACATTTGGGCTGTTGTGTATGAACATTTGTGAGCAAGTTTTTGTTTGAACACCTGTTTTCAGTTTGGGGGTTTATATACCTAGGAGTGGAATTGTTGGATGGTATGTAATTCTATATTTAACTTATTGAGAAATTATCTATTTTCCACAGTGGCTGCACCATTTTACATTTCAGTCAGCAATGTATGAGGGTTCTAATTTTTCCACATCCTCACCAACACTTATCATTTACCCCTTGTAAAACAATCTTGGCCATCCTAGTGAGTTTGAAGTGGTATCTCATTGTGGTTTTAATTTGCATTTCCCTAATGACTAATCACATTGAGCAACTTTTCATGTGCTTCTTGGTCATTTATATCTCTTCCTTGGCGAAATGTCTGTTCAAGTCCTTTATTCATTTTTAAATCGGGTTGTTTGTCTTTTTGTGGTTTCTCCTATGAATTTTAGGTCATTTTCTAACCAATGGGCTTAGGAAAAAAATCAACAGACATGAAAATATGTGTGTGTGTGTGTGTGTGTGTGTGTGTGTGTGTGTGTATTCAAATTCCCTGTACAACCTGAATGTGCGGGGAATAAAACGAGTTCCTTTACTTTGTCTATAGTTTGTCTTTTTTTGGGTCTTTACTGCTGGCTAACAGGGAAAAGATTAATTTTTAATCCAATCTGCTTTATAATTTAGATCCTCAAATTTAAACAGTCCTTTCAGTTATACTCAGTCTTCCTAGGAAAAAACAAAACAAACTCAAATTCTAAATCTCTGAGATTTCTCTTCCCTGGTCCCAAGATAGCCATGGCCTCTCAGAGTATGGGGTGGTGATGGTTTGGAAACCTCAAGGCAGAGGGTACATCTCAGCACCCTTGGTGTGGTGACTTCTGCTTCCACTGGACTCCTGGGCCATGTCCCTTTTCTGCTAGTTGAGCCTCACCCTGCCGGAAATGGTGGCCAAAGGCTGGGGCCACGTGGTCAGTCTTAAAGTCTCGGCTCCACCAAAAGCCACCTGCTTCTGGAGACTTGACCTCCCCTTTGAGGTCTGGCTGTGACTCCCCTGCTCTACCCTAGCCAGACCATTGACTTCTCCTTAGTCTCACTTTCACCACCTTCACCTTCACCTAACCTGAATACAGCTCAGGAAAGCTAAAGCCTCGGGACCTTCCTGCCAAACCACTCCACACCAGAGCGTCCGCACAGATGAACTGCCCCCAGGGCAGCTGCGGCATCCTCCCAGAGCAGCAGAGAGGGAGAAGGTGCAGCAACAGCATCCTGGTGCCTCAGAGGAGGGAGAATTCAGGAGTTGGCAGCTAAGCCAGTCCTTGAGGGACAGGGGAAGTGTCTCAGGGTGGGAACTCTGCCGTCTGATTGTCCTTTGCGCCTCACAGCACCTGACAACGTGTTAGATAAGGAGGCGGTATCCAAGACATCGATTGCTTGAGGTGACTGTGAGAGATAAAAGCCCTGGGAGGTTGAATGACACAGCTCAGTGGCTGTTTCCCTTTGAATGAGAGGAACATGGCCACCGCAAGCCCATCTCTACCACTGACCATGAACTCCCTTAACTTACTGCTCACAAAATGACAAGGGCCTAACCCCTCCAGCCAGTCCTGCAGGTCAGAATAGGGTATATTCCCCTCCTCTTTGGAGCTAATTCTCCCACCTGTGCTCTTCCCATCCCTTCACCTTCTTTAAGATCTAGACCTTGATTGCAGGAGCTCAAAGAGAGGATGGCCTGCTCAGATACAGAGAAGTGGTTGACCAGTTGGCTTATTGCTGGCTCCTATGAGCAGAAACTGTTGAACCTTCCCTTGCTTTGCTATTGTTTGACAGATGTTCTTGTCCTGATCCACCTGCCAGTGGACTACAAAATCAGGAGCATTTAAGGGTCTCTGTGATGAGGTATAGAAAGACCAAGCCTTTAGCCCAAAAGGCCCCCACTTGAGGAAGACTGATGAAAGAGCTTGAATGAACAAGTAATGAGGATGCTCAGAGAATATGATTAGAGTCTGAGAAATGGACTTCCTGGAACTAAAAGAAAACTATTCTTTATTTTAAAACTTGGGAAATAAACTGAAAAGATGATTGAGCAGTGAATTAGAGGTCTAGAAGATCAAGGGAAAGAAATAGCTTATGACATGAAAACACAAAGGAATGGAAATCAAGAGGGACCAGTAAGAGACTTAGAGGACCAGACAAGAGAGATGACATTCAAACAGTAGAAGTTTCAGATGTTGGAATGGGGGGAGAGGACAGATGATGAAGGAGAAGTAATAGTTAAATAACAGAAGAGATGATCTGACATGATCTGACACAAGATTGAAGACTGTAGATTGAAAGGCCCAAGTTCCAGACAGGATTATTTTTTTTTAAGACACACACCTAGATATAACTTGGTGAAACCTTGGAATTCTAAGGATAAAGAAAATTGTTTACAAAGATGAGAGAGAATGAGAGTAATGAAGGGAGAGACCACGTTTTCTTGCTATATCTTTGCATCGTTTCACTCATAAAAATGAGTACTCGTTATTTGAAAATTGACAAGGAAAAATATTTTAATGCCTTCTCATGATTCTCATTTGTCTATGGACCCTCTTAACCCAGCATCTAAAGACATGCATGTCTCTGGATCCAATTCCCAATTATTTTAATTTTTTTGGTTTTTCTCCTCATATTTGGGCCCTGGCCAGCCTGGGCTCCTTCAGACCAGAAAGCACTTCTTGTGCCTTTACTTTGAGCCTGGAACTGTAGTTGACTTTGAAATGCAATGATGAGTAGGCATGGTTCCTACACTCAAGAAGCGTAAGTCAGGAGTGAGTTGAATTTATTCCTTGGGTTGAGCCTCTGGGCCTTTGTACTTTGTTGATTCTTAGGGGAAGTGGTGAGACTGCAAAAGATCATGCACATTTCTTCCATCTGCCTACCTAGGGCCCCTGTTTAAAAAAAAGTGACCTGACACTATAGCCCTGAGGTTTCCATGACAACCCTAGGAAGGCATTTCCTGTGACCCAGCTGAGGTTCTTCTAGACAGGATGGCTGACTTGGCCTCCCTTCACCCCCATGCATCCCAGCTCCCTTCCCCTCTCTTTGCACCCACCTTCCACATAAGTCCCCATATCATCCCAGTCACAATGGATGTGAGAATTCCCTTATTTTCAGGAACGTGTTCTATATTTGAATTTCAGCTCTCCTCTTGGGCTTGTTTCCCAAAGACAATAAAATCAGGTCCCAAAGGCAGGCCACCTTGAAACAGTGACACCCAGGTTGGGCAAGGGACTGTTTGAGGTTAAGAACCAAAGAAGGAACTAAAAGAGGGAACTCCCCAAATAGGGGGACTTCCCCCTTTTTCTCTGGTGTCTTTCTGGTAAGGGGAGAGAGATGGGGATATAGAAAGCTTTGAGGGAAGCCAGAAGTGGCAGGGAGGAATGGAGAGGTGGTCCCCTACAGGAGGAACTGTGGACGGCCACCACCCCTGCAGTGCCAGGATCTGCCAGGGGACAGCTTGTGAGTGATACTCAGTGGGGCCGGAAGGTCGCCACATTGGACAAAGCATCATATATGGATGCAGAGCTAACGCATTTGCATGTCTGGGGGTACCTGGCTAGGTAGAAGGATACAATTCCCCAGGTGCTCAGTAACTCTGAGTGACACCAGATATACCTTTAGCACAGGGTAATAAACACAGACTCCCTGCTTGTTTGCCGTCTTTCCTCCCCATTTGGTCATTCTAAAGCCTACCTCTCGAATTCCTATTCCACCTGTCTTGTCAGAAACTGGACTCTTCCAAACCCCAAAGCTTCTTCTCAATTCCAGAGGCCAAGAAACCAGACCATGGGTCACCCCTCCTTCCTGCTCCAAGATAAGCAGTCAAGTTGGAGCCTAGAGCGCAGAGGCCCAAATGAAGAAACGTCAAGGTCACTCAGGGCAGCTCAAGGCTACGTTGCCAACACTGGCCAAGGTCCGAGCCAAAGGACATAAAGAAACAGGCTTTCCATGGAGAGTATCTCCGAGGATTTGCACGCCTGCCCAATTGACAAAAGCCCCAAAGTGTTGGCCTGGGTAGGGAGTGCCAGCTTTCCGCTTAGTCTGGTACTGTTCTGACAAGCCTGCAAGGATCGACAACCCGCAAGGATGGGTTTCAAGGCCCCTGAGTACCCATGTTTATCTTCAGGCTCAGATCCAGGAGCTCAGCAATGTGTCCATTTCAAAATAATAATTACAACGATAGCCTGTCTTCGGTAAGATGCAGACTTTGGAATCCATGTCAAAGTACAGTAGAACAAAACACCCTAAGAGGGCTTCCCTGGTGGCACAGTGGTTGAGAGTCCACCTGTCGATGCAGGGGACACGGGTTCATGCCATGGTCCGGGAGGATCCCACATGCCGCGGAGCGGCTGGGCCCGTGATCCATGGCCACTGAGCCTGCGCGTCCAGAGCCTGTGCTCCGCAACGGGAGAGGCCACAACAGTAAGAGGCCCACGTACCGCAAAAAACAAAACAAAACACCCTAAGAGAAGGCGACTTTGCCTAATGCCTCTGGTGCCTGAAGAGTGGAATTTATCCTAAGAATTCTCAGAATCCATATGGGCCCCAAACACCTCAATAAGAAGAGGATGTGAAAACACTATAATTGGAAGAGATAATTGGGGAAATGGCTAGAGCATGACTGTTTTGCAAAATTGAGTGTTTCAGCTGGTTCTGGTCATCGGACAATGGAAGGACCAGCATTTGGATATTCAATTACCTCCTGAAGCTGAGGACTAGTTGAATATATTTCATTCCGGAAATGTCCCAATGAAGCAAGAGAAAAATGGGACAAAAGGCTTTGGCAGAGGCCAAGCGTTCTCCCAGCTGCAGAAATGAAAGACGAATCCCAGAGCACCCCGTACCCCACCCTCACCCCAGCCCCAACTTGGCCTAGGAGAATGCATGAAGCAGGGCTTAACAACAGCCTGGCTGCTAGCAAGAGGCATCACAAGCCCCCCAGGAAAACTCCTTGCATCAGCCCCCCCTACCCCTTAGGGCATACCACCTTGCTTCGCTAAGAATGAGAAATACTGAAACAACCTTTCTGACTGTTGGCACCAGGCACCCAGGCATTTACCAGTCGACTTCCCTACCTCCTTATAGAAAACTGCCAACTTCCCAACCACACGTTGACATTCCTGGCAGAAGAATAAAACCTTATTATTCCACCTGAACCAACGAGAAACAAAGCCGGTCAAGAAATGTGCCTGTTGGGACTGCAAGGCTTTGAATGCCATCAGTCATGTGGAAAACGTGGAGCTGAGCCTGGCATTGTCCTCCGAGGCCTCCATGCAAACAAGAGGCCGCCTAGAGCTTTCAAGCCCACGTGGAGGGGGAACCGCTAATCACAAAACCAGGCACTGGCCTCCTCTGATGGCCCTAATGAGGACCAGGTGAACACAGATGAAGGCGACCACACTGTGCTTGCATTTGTCAAATCTGAGATTGCTGCACAGCCTGGAATGAATGAGCCTGCAAACAAGAAAATCTATCTGTCTAGGAGCTGGAAAGAATAGGATGTGGAGAAGGAGGGTGGGAGGTTGTCATCAATTACTCGTGGTTCTCAGAGAGCCAAGAATTATGCTTGGAAGTACAACTTCTGAGCATCTGGAGAAGTCTTTGGTCAGCATCCTAAGTTTTCTGGATAATATCACAATCATTCAGACCGTCCAAGCCAGGCCAGATGGAGGCAATATTGTGTAGCGTGCAGACTTGCCCCTCTCTGCTTTCTCACTGCTTCTTGCCCACCTTCCTGCCCGTCCCCAGCCCCCTCCCCACCACCACCAAGGACAGCTTAGGGTCTTCCCTCCTCCCCCGCCCAAATCTGCTCCTAGGAAAGGATCTGATGCAACTGTTCTTGCCCTGATCACAGGTCGAGTATTCAAGATGAGTGTATTGACGTCATAATGGGAGTAAATGCCATCATGTAAAGGGTAACAGTTCTCACTGTGGAAACTGAGGAATCCCACTTCACGTCACACGGCGCCTTGTGCGTTGGCGTCCTTCGCTGGGTCTCAGCGTCCTCGTCTGTGTGAGGAGGGGTTGGTGCGACCTAGGGGACTCTGATGTGCCTTCCATCGTGACCAGCCCGCGGGCAGCAGGGCTGCGGGAGCCTCTCGGGAGCGTTTGTGAAGAGGTGGTGATTCCTCCGTGGGCAGCCTGCTTCTTAGAGCCTGAGAGCTGTTCCGCCCCCTCCACAGAAGAGCCTGCTGCAGCCTCTGGGAAGACTGATGCGCGGGCGGGAGGGGGTGTCCTGCTGGGCCCTGGGGGACCCGACACGAGCTGCCACTCTCGAGGTGCCCCGGCGGTGGAGGGCGAAGCATTTTGATGCCATATTGAGGACTCGGTAGTAGCCTCCCCGAGGCATCCCCCCGCCCAGCCCTGCTTCCCCCTCCCCGCAGCCCGCCTCCGCGGCTACATGTTGCCTGGCGCCTGGCCCAGGTGTACCTTGGTTTTGCGCCCCTGCAGGGGTACCCCTCACGTGCAGTTGAGACAAATAGCTGAGCTTTGCCAGGGTGAAGGGTGCCCCCTGGAGCTGTGCAGCCCTGCGTCCTTCAGATTCCTCCCAAGCAGGGCTGCAAACTTGGGAGGGTTCTACGGTCCTCTGCAGCCAGTTTCCAATCGCTCATCATCGTCACCCCCTTTTCCCTCACAGCGGGAGGCTCATCTTCCTTGTCTTCATCTCTCTCTGAGCCTCATACAGGACTGGACACCAAAAGGGCCCTGTAAATCCTGCCTCCTTGACCAACTAGAAGTCGGGGCTACAAATGACCATTCCTTCTTATTCAAAAGTTTTGTGAGTTTGTTTCTTCTTTCTTCGTCTTCATATGAGAGGTATTTGGGTGTCTGGGAAAGAGCTTTAAAATAGCTTTTATAACTAATGAAGAATTTGAAAATATCTTTTAGAACAAAAGGCCTCTTTGAAGCCTGGTCCACATAGGCACCCTGTTTACTTGCTACAAATTGTTTACTTTGCTACAAATTGAATGCAGAGAAAATGCAGGCTTTTGCATGGAAGTCAGCCTGGAAGAGAATTCCAGTAACCTCAGCCCCATTCCACACACTTCATCTCAGCTGTGTGCTATGGAATAAGGCTGGGTTTGGGGCAACTTTCCAGGGCTCTGACTTGGCCCTGAGCTGGGCTTGGGGGTGACCCAGTCTCCCATTATAACTCTGTATTTTAGACCCTAGGGTGAAGGAAACGTATAGAGCAACTCAGTACTTTTGACCTAGAGGAAAGACAATATTGGGGGATGGAAACGAGGGTGTGTAGGAAGAGGGGAGAGAGAGGTGCTTTCCCCTCATAGCCTATTACGGAAGCTTACTGTGGAATTCCTTTACTGCCCCCATGCTCCCCAACTACCCCAGGGGAAATACACCTTCCCTGCTTCCAAGAGGGGCTCTAACTAGAGTCCCATGGCCATGCTAATCCCATTTTCCCCTAGTTCACTCTGCTTGCTGTCGGCTATGGACTGAACTGCATTTCCCCTCCAAATCACATGTTGATGCCCTAACCCCCAATACCTCTGAATGTGACTGTACTTGGAGATGGGGCCTTCAAGAAGTGGTTAAGTTAAAATGAGGTGAGCCATCTTTAGGGTGGGTCCTAATCCTATCTGACTGGTGTCCTTATAAGACGAGATTAGGACACAGACACAAACAGAGGAAAGGCCACGCAAGGACGCAGCCAGAAGGCGGCCATCTACAAGCCAAGGAGAGAGGTCTCAGAAGAAACCAAACCTGCTGACACCTTGATCTTGGACTTCCAGCCTCCAGAGTTGTGAGACAATAAATTTCTGATGTTTAAGCCACCTGGTCTGTAGTATTTTGTATGCAGCCCTAGCAATTTAATGCGCTGGCCAAAGAACAAAAGTCCTGGGAGATCTCTCTAAGCTTCTGTTCCTCATCTGTAGATTAGGAATATTTGTTTCTACCTTGCGGGGCTCTTGTAAGGGTTAGGATCACAAATGACAAGGCACCTGGAGCAGGGTCTAACGTAGAGCAGGCGTGTGCTAAATAATTGTGAAAGTTAAGATTGTTGTTACTATTATTAGAGATCAATCAATGTGTATGTGTTGCTTATGGGTGGGCCCTACAAATGTACCTAGAATCTCTATCCATTGATTTGATGATTTAGCACCAAAGAATTTAACGTTTTTGGCAGCCCTGGAGATTTCGCCCTCTCTGGGCCACCAGGCTACCCAACTCCAGGGGGAACATTTATTCCCTAAACTGATCCCTCTTCATAACTTTACATACTCACCTATTTCACAGAAGGTCAGTATCACATAGTAGCCTTTGACAAGACAAAGCTTTGTTGAAAGTCTATATAAATTATATCCACAAGGCTACTCACCTTCATGTCAAACTCTAATAAATTGGTCAGGCATGATTTTGCTCTGATATAATCTGTTTTCTTTCCCCCAAAGAGATCATCTTTTTAAAGGATTGGTGATTCTATAAGACTCGCATATCTGTGCCATGTGACACACGGGAGAACTGAGGCCTGAACACTGAGCCTTTTTTGTGTAGTAGGATTTCCGGGGACACTGTGACCACAGGTAATGATGGGTTACATCCTTCACTAACAGTCCTGGACACTGAGGTACATTTAGTTTGCTTGTCCTTGAAAATACTGGACTTTGACCACCTCTGAATTTTAACCTCTAATCTGATTAATTAGAATCTCCCTAAAAGTTCTCCCCACCAGCACTGGCTCAGATCATGGCCACACACCACTTCTTTGCCTTAATATCTCTAAATGAAAGGACCCTCTTAACCCTCAGTTTCTGATGGCCCCAGATTCTCTGCCTGAGTTTCTCCTTTTGGACATAATTTTCTATAAACACTCAGGCCCTGCAAAGTTGGCTCACCCCAGCAGCTATTTCAGATTTGTCCTCTCTATTTAAATGAGATGATGTACAACAACACTCAGTGAACCATGACACCGGAGACAAATGTACAGCTTTACATTAAATCAGTGTTCTTCAACTTTTAATATTCTCTCATTCCTGGCTGATAACTTGACCCCAGGATTTTCTGGTCATGAAAAGTGAATTGTCTTCATTTACACAGCTACCGTTCGCGGTCCCTGATAACGACTTTCCTCCAGGTCTGTCATCTTTTCCTTCCACCTGGCCTCAGGAGAGCAGCACGCCCACTCTCCCCAGGGCCAACAGTTTTCTACTAAACTCTTGTGCAGTGTCTGCCCTCACCTCAGAGGACCTTCCTCTCACAGCCTTCTCGGCTTCTCCCTCCCACCCACAGGCTCCTTCCTGACGTTACAAAATCATCTTCTCCTGAGCTCATTCTCTTCCCTAGCTGACCATCTCTCATGGCCAAAATTCCTTTTTCTTAAATTAAATTAAATTAAATGTTAAGAATTGTATTGAGATATAATTGACATATAATATTGTGTTAGCCTAAAGTGCATGATGTTGATTTGATACATTTATGTATTATAATATTATGACCACAGTAGTGTTACCTCACATCTGTGTCTTATCACAAAATTAGCATTTCTTTTTTCTGGTGGGAACGATGAGGATCTAGACTCTTAGCAACTGTGAACTTTATAATACAGTATAGTTGACTATCATCTCTGTGCTGTGCCTTAGATCTCTAGGACTTATTTAACTATTGGTTGCAAGTTTGTACACTTAAGTAATATCTCCCCAGTCAATTCCTTGCCCACCAGCTCCTGGTAACCACATTCTGCTCTGTGTTTATGATTTTGGCTTTTTTAGATCCCACACATAAGTGAGACCATAGAGTATCTATCTTTCTCTGTCTGACTTACCTCACTCAGCAGAATGCCCTCAATGTCCATCTGTGTTGCCTCAAATGGCAGAATTTCCCCCCCTTTTCATGGCTGAATAATATTCCATTGTGATAATGCACCACATCTTCTTCACCAAGATTCTTCGTCACAAGGTTTTTGCCCACCACCGCATCTTGTAGCCACTTGCTCACTCCAGCATGTCTGAAGTCTGATTGCCAGCCCACCTCTCCACCAAACGAAACTCTCACTCCCAAGGCCCAAGATGGAGCCCCTGGGCAAACTCCCATCCCCACTGGGAGGGAGGCAGAAGAAGCACAAGGCTATGAGCAGGAGAACGAGTGACCTGGCCTGGCTGAGACACCTGGCCTCTTGGGGAAATTGCAGAAGCACACAGCGAATCTCCAGGCAGTCCAGAGGCACCTGGAGGTCAATCACTGGCTTGCTGGAGGTGTCACCTCCTTCCCCTCTGTTATCCACGACTTCCTCCACCCCAAATGTGCCAGCCCACCTGGCTCATCTCCATCTCCTCCAAGTCTTCCCCAACTTTCCCCCAGTCTAAGAAAGCCCCTCCTCAGCATCTTCCCACATCTATCAGAGACCCCCCAACCCAAGCCACTCTGCACTGCCCCACCGCACTGACGAGTGCCACTGAATACCCACCTTGGGTCAGGCCATCACTCAGCTATTCTGTCTGCGCAACAACCCCACAGGTTATGTACAGTTGCCATCCTCATTCCCATTTCACAGGTGAGGAAACTGAGTCCCAGAGAGGATAAACTTTCTTTCCCAGGGTGTCCCTTTTAAAAAGTAGCAGAGCCAGAACATGATGGTGAGGAATCAGGCTCCACTGAGTATATCCTGCCTCATGTCTGTATCTGCTTCCCTCTTGCTGTCTATGTTCACTCAACCGTGGGGCCCTAGGGCACCCACACCCTGGCCCACCCAGGGCAACCTTAGACTGGAGGGGCCTGTCCTCTTCCAGAGATCTTCCAAGCTGTCTCAAGAAGACCTTGACATTCACACCTGAGGCCCCGACCCCTCAATCTCCATCCTGGATTCTGCGTCGTCCTCATTTCCTCCCCCATCAAAGCCAGCTATGCTGCAGCCACTTCCCCTGCTGAGTTGCCACCATTGGAGAGAGACCCAACTTTGTCCCCAAGAGGAAGAAGAGAGGAGCAGTTCTGTCACAGTCTCCAAGTGGACTGCCCAGGTTGTTGGCTGTGCGGTTTAGGGCAGTTTACTGAACCTTTCTGTGCCCTGGACCTCACATCTGTAAAATGGGCAGGATAGCAGTACCTCTCTCCTGTGAGCGTTGTAAGGATGAAGTAGCACTGAATAAGCATTAGCTCTTCTTATTTGTGCTCCTGTGGTCTAAGGAACTACCCCTTCTCTTAGAGGTAATATTTCAGTAGGAGGCTCTTAGAGGTAGACAACACTTGGAGAGATAAAGAAATGCATCTCGAACAGTAGAATTTCAGACACCCTTGAAGGCCAAGGGTCTTTGCAACCTCCAAATCATATCACCAAGGCAGCTTCCCATGTGTCCTGACCATGCTCATGGCCCAGCAAGAGCCAGCAAGCTGGTTGCCACAAAGTGGCCAGTCGCCTCGCTAACACTGGCTTAGTCAGATGTGAGCAGAGGATGCTCCTGTACCACTTAAATGAGCTCCATGGATGATTCACCTCTGCAGGGTGACCACAACCCAGAAAAGTAATGAGGGAGAGGCAGGGCCCAGGCCCCAGCCATCTTGTTAGGCCTTGCATGAATCCTGGCCACGAGGTGGGGAGCAGGGCGAGAAGGGAGCTGTGCAAAGGGAGCACGAACAGCTCTGTTTCTTTTTCTTTTCTTTCTTTTTTTTTTTTTTTTTTTTGGCTATGCACATTTGGAGCTGTTACCGGTCTCAGTCGCGACATCTTTATTGATTCCACAGGCTCCAGGACCAGAGCATGATGAATATCACTTTTCCACTGGGGCTGAAGTCACACGGCCAAAAGAGTGAGGCAATCATCCAGAAAACAAAATTGTTTTTGTCTGAATGTGCCATTGGAGACGCTCTGAAAAACAGGCTCTTCAGGTGATTATAGAGCTTAAGTAAAGCCAGGCTCTTGCTTGAATTATCCGCGTAATTGCCTTAGCTCTCCAGTTTGTCCATGCAGATGGGACCTCACAAATCACCGGCTCGCCTGAGGGAGCACATCTGAAGTCAAGCAATGATAGTAATGATGCCAATTTAATAAAGGAAGAGCTAGGCTCTGCTGAGCACTCAGCTGCAGCAACAGCCTGGGGTTCGTTTAAAGATTTCCTATGACAATGTGTTTCATGAATGTTTTTGTTGCTGGTGGTCCGTGATGATCCTCGAAGGTAGAATTCCCACCTTGAAGATCATTCTGGTCCCTGAACCAAGTTTATCATCTTGGATGGCTTCCCGCTTGCTGGGAGATCCCTCGTCCCCTCACTGCAGGAGGTGTCCACGGCAGGCCAGTTCCTGAGGTCAGCCGTCTGGGCCGTATTGACCAAACTGGACCAAACTCTTGTTGCAGAGTTAGCACACTTCCCCTGAGACCCCCTCTTTTCCCTGCCTTTGGCTAACCAGGCAGATTACCCCCTCGGGCATCAGAGCATCTGAGTACATATCTGCCTCTACCAAGGCCACAGATAGGACCCCAATAAAAAAACAAGTGTCATGGCAAAACGGAAGCATTCAAGGTGGGGACATAGGGGTAATTACAAAGGTGTGGGCAGCTGAGCATAACCGCAAGGGGTGGTGCAGAAATCCCAGGTTAGCAACATTGGTGCTCTCGTGCATGGCCCCTCCATCCACCTGCTGGATGGGGAAAGGAGAGGTCCCCAGAATATGCAATGTGAGGGTCATGTGGAGAGGGCCATCTTGAGAGGAGTTGTGAGGAACAGAGCCAGCCAAGGCCATTTTACAAGGAGGGGCCAGGGGAGTCAGACCATGGTGCCAACCTACTCCCTGCCTCTGGTCTCAGGTTGGGCTCCCTGCTATAGCACCAAACCCAACCAGAAGGCAGGCTCCATGATCCCATCCATGTGCCATATAGGTCAGGCCCCCAAGGCAGAGATCAGGGTGGAGGAAGGTGAAGAGAGAACATAGCAGGGCAAAGAGAAGGCATTCCCCAAACATAGCAATCAAAATTCAATTATAAAAGGAACCCAATTTGGAAGTTCAGAATTGAATGTCCTTCGATGTTTAACCACATCTTATAACCCAACAAGAGTCAATTGATATAAAACCTAGAACCTGCTACCTTGACTAGGCTGAGGTGATACTTTGACTTTGGGTCTGATAAATTATTATAACCCTGGGAAAGTATAGAAATTACTATCTTGTATAGTCACTGTAACCTCAGTAATGGATTAAAGGAAATATAAGTAGAAAGATAATAAAGTAAACAAATTAGGTCCATGATTCTAGTACATGTATCATTGTTTTAAGTGTAATTGTAACAAAGTTTCATTATCATTGTGATAATATTCAAATTTTTTGAAGCATGTAAAAGAATCCAGTACAGTAGGCTTGTGATTTTTATTGGTGATTAGGAAAATTTGAAAAAAGAAGTTTGTACTCAAGTTTAAATATCAGGAAATTTTAAAATTTGTAAATTCCTAGGTTTTATGTTATTGGTTGGGTAAGTGGCATTTGAAGAACAGTATTTAATAGGCTTATGAGATTAATAAGCTGTGCGTTCGATTAATCGTACATAGTATTGTTCTTTATGCTTAAACCTGTTGGGTATTTGCAAAGGCATTCTCCTCTTACCGAGGACCTAGTAATATAAGCTTCAACCTAAGCCCCACCATGTCTGTGAAGCTTTCATTGATCCCTCTAGGAATTTCTGATCTCTTAATTCTTTAGCTGCTAGACCTTCTTTTAGGGTCTCTGCTGTGTAACCAAGCTCTTTCCGTCTTGTTATTTGGGATATATATGACTTGACTCCCCAGCTAGACTCTAAACTCTTTGAGAGACAAGCACTTCTCTTGAAACAATCTTCATTTCTTTTTCATTCTCCATTTCTCCACGCCCAGCGCTAGACACATATTAGATACTTAACACATGCTCATTATTTGGGTGGTTTCAGATGTGTGGAATGATTGTGTTACACTACAGATACCCCAATAAACAAAATCAAAGTTTTTGTCAAGGAAGGAGTTAATATAGAGGACCCAGATATGGCCTGCTTGAGTATGCAGTAATGGGAGTGTTTTATCAGGACTTTCCTAACTTAAAAATACTTTCTCAATTCTAGGATGAGTGCTATACCCTTGTCTCACTTCACCATCACCATCATGCACAAAGACGCATTCAGAGCCATGAACTTTTCAGACTCTGTGATTCTCTAGAGGTATAAGACATAGCCTCTTCTTTTGAGGAGGCTCAAACCTTGTTAGCAGAATTCATCTGTTAAGAAAATGTCTGATGAGTACCTACTGTGTGCTCAGCAGTGTCCTGGAGACACAGCAGGGAAAGAAGCAGAGTCTCCGTCCCTTAGAGAGTCGTGATCTCACAAAACAACAATACCATGTAGCACATGCTCAGTGAGAACAGAATGAGTGACAATAAGCGCTCTAGGACTTGAGAAGAATGCCACTACTGAGCAACAGAGTGATCAGGTTAAGCTCCATGAAAGAAGGGGCAGGGCAGCAGGGTGGGCCTTAGGGAGTCAAGAGGGGGTGGAGGGGGATGCATTCCTACTGTATTGGAGTGAACAACATAAGGGAGGTAGAAATTGATTTCTGTTTTGGCCATGTAACATGTGTGCCACCGTCACATCAGGGGTAGATGTGGAGAGTAGACCTATATAGCGATGATATGAGTAGACCAGAGCTAAACAAGGACAATCTCGGAAAGAAGTTCAGAGTATCAAGGGTTGAGAATAGATCCATGGGTGGTACAACAATAGTGTGATGTGATAGATAGTGTGATGTGACATGATGTCTCGTGTTTTTAGAAATTTCTCCAAAGAAGACATACGGATAGCCAATAGGTGCATGAAAAGATGCTTAACACCACTAATTATTAGAGAAATACAAATCAACAGTACAATGAGGTATCGCCTCACACCAGTCAGAATGGCCATCATTAAAAAGTCTACAAATAACAAATGCTGGAGAGGGTGTGGAGAAAATGGAACCCTCCTACACTGTTGGTGGGAATGCAAGCTGGTGCAGCCACTATGGAGAACAGTATGGAGGTTCCTCAAAAAACTAAAAATAGAGCTACCATATGATCCAGCAATCCCACTCCTGGGCATATATCTGGACAAAACTATAATTCAAAAAGATACATGCACCTCTGTGTTCATAGCAGCCTTATTCACAATAGCCAGGACATGGAAACAACAAAAACATCCGTCGACAGAGGAATGGACAAAGGAGATGTTGTACATATATACATATACTCAGCTATAAAAAAAAGAATGAAATAATGCCATTTGCAGCAACATGGATGGAACTAGAGATTATCATACTAAGTGAAGTAAGTCAGAAAGAGAAAGACAAATACCATATGATGTCACTTATATGTGGAATCTAAAATATGACACAAATGAACCTATCTACAAAACAGAAACAGACTCACAGACATAGAGAACAGATTTGTGGTTGCCAAGGGGGGAGGGGGGAGGGAGGGATGGACTGGGAGTTTGGGTTTAGCAGATGCAAACTATTACATATAGAATGGATAAGCAACAAGGTCCTACTGTACAGCACAGAGAACTATACCCAATATCCTGTGATAAACCATAATGGAAAATAATTTTTTAAATGTATATATATGTATAACTGAATCACTTTGCTGTACAACAGAAATTAATGCATTGTAAATCAAATATTCTTCAATTAAAAAAAAAACTAGTGTTTTTAGTTCCAGACATTCCTTTTCTGCTCATCAGCTACTTCTCATATTCTGTAAATTGGGGTATTCCAAAGTTAGGAATTTTTAATTTGATCCAGCCAAGGTGTAAGGTCGGGGTGGAGATATGTGATGGTGGGGGTGGAGCATGGCATGGGAAAAGAATGACAGAAATGTCCCAGAGGGCTGGGGAGTCCATGTGCAAGGCACTGTTATTCTTTAGGATTCTTCTCATGAGGATTCCTGAAAGGGGGTGAGCCTGCGAGGGTGCTTCCATGCCAAGCATAAGTACTGGAGAAGCAAAAATGGGGTGGCATGTCACCAAGCAAATAGGCCAGTCCTGTGTCACAACTTCCTTGCACCCACATTCATTCTGAGAGTAGCTAAATGTTTCCCATGTGCCCCAGAGTGGCACAGAGGTGATGGATGGAGAGCCAGCCTTGACAAGAGCTTGGGGGGGGGGCGGGGGGGCAGGAGGACACTGTGGTGACATACATTGCTGAGGACAGGGACCTGACAGGAGTGACAGAAACCTCAGGGTGTGCCAGTGTGCATGGAAGATAATGAGTCATAACCAGTTTCCAGCCCCCTCCCCGCAAAAGGAACAAGGATCCCAGGGCAAGGGGAGAGCAGGGCAGTGGGCAAGGATTTGAGATGACCCTGAGTTTGTTGACATTTCAGTTTCCACCATCTGGCAAAACAAGATCTTGAAACAGAAGGTAAAATCAGTTTTTTTTTTTAATTAAAAATAATGAACATTTCTGAGTTCAGGATTTGAGATTTGTGCCACATCTTTAAGGCTAAGAGAAAAAGTAGAGACTCTGAAATAGACCCAAGAAGGTAGGACAGAAACCAAGAGAGAGGGAGCTGGGTGTCACAGGAATCAGGGGAGAAAGGAGGTCCACAAAGTGTGAGTGGTAGTGTGGACACCAATGCCGAAAGAACCAGGGATGAGCCACAGTTTGCATAAGAGGCTGTGAGAAATGAGGCGGTGAGCTTTCAAGGGACAGAGGCTACATGTACAGGGCTTCTCTCAACTTTACCAGCTGCCTGTGTCTGCAGCATGTCCTGCAGCTTGAGCTTCAGGGGATACTGTTGCATGCACTCTTCTTCAGAGAGGCTGGTGCTCTTCTTCACAGCACCAGGGCTCTTCTTTAGGAAGACTGCTACTCTAGTTCATAGACCATTTACCCCTTCTTTGAGCCTGAAACAAAGCTCATTGTCAGCAAGTTTGACCAGGTACAGAATATAACAATATATTGAAAAGCAAACATGGAGAAGATTTGGCCCTGTTTTGGGGTCCTAGAAAACTTTGAGTCATCATGATCCTTCAAGACCAGTATGGGAAGCTGCTTAAATACAATTTTTTTTTAAATGGAAGGTACAACAGGAGGTCAGGTAAGCCTAGAATAATCATTAACTCATTGATCCGATGTGGCGACCAGAATTGATCATTGTGCTGCAATGACCAGTTTCAATGAGATACCCACTGATTATCTGTATAACTTTGGGCAAGTCACTTACTTTTCTGGGTCTCACTTTCCTCCTCTGTAAAGGAGACATTCTACATTCTTGGAGATTTCTTCTGCTCTCCCAACCATTTTCAGTGCTTTGTCATTGTCTATTGTCATATTATTGTGGAATCCAAAGTACTAGAACTGTTGATTTGCCAAACCATAAGAAGATATTTTCCAACTGGTGTAGATATGATGAAATGGTCACTCTTGTTGGTGGGAATGTGATTCTAGATGACAGTTTGGCAATAAGTATCAGAAGCCTTGAAAATATTGTACCTTTGACTCAGTGATCACATTTCTAGACCCAGGAAATAATCATGGACAAGTGAAAAGATATGTAGGCAAGGATGGATGTTCATTGTCATGTTATGGATAATAGGAGAAAACTGGAAACAACCTAAATATCAAATAATAGGAGATGATTACATAAATTATGACAATTCATATTAGTATAATAGAATATTATGTATAAAATTACACTGTACATGAATATTTAGTAACATGGGAAAATGTGTACAATATTCAGGACATTTGGTTACAGTAAGATCTGATTTTTGGAACATTATTATTCCATTTATATGAATAAAAAATAAAGGAGAAGGATGTAGCCTAAATATTTACAAGACTATTCTTTAGGTGTGAGGATAGAAGCCATCTTAATCTTCTCCTATGTGCTTCTGGGTTTTCTGCAATCAATGTGAACTGTTTGTAATCAGGTTTTTAAACACATTTTTATGGAGGACACCTTGCACCTAGGCCCTCTTCATATCCTGATGCCAGTTAATCTCTCAGAAATGTGGCAGTAAACACTTCATCACCAAATGGTCTTTTGTCTCTGCCTGGCTCTGAGCCTTTTGGAGTGTGGTTTTTATGGATGGTGAGGAAACTTAGGTGGATTTTGTTGAGATGCTGTGGTGGTTTTATGGGGAAAGGTGAGAGTCTGGAGGTAGAAGGACAGAGTGAAGAGGGGTCAGTAGTAGCTCAGTCTCTCCCTCTTTCCACCTGTAATGCCAACAGCCCACATCCAAGTTCAGCAGAAAAACTTCCATCTATACAAACAGGGAGCAGAGAGGGTGTTTGCCCATGAGGATTATGTAACTGATGATGTCTCTGTACACAAAATTAAAAAGCATTACTTCCACATGCCAGCCTTGGAAGTAGCTTCCCTCTCTAGAGTACTGTCAGCATTCCTGGCTTCAGAAGACATGCTGCACCTTTTCTCCTGTATTCCATTGGTTACAAGCAAATGGCCAAGGACAAGATTCTCTCCAGACTTAAGGCGAGAGGAATCAGACCCCATCTCTTTGTGGCAGAGTGGCAAGTCCATGTTGCAAGAGAGTATGCAGGATATGACGTGTGTTGCACCTGTTTTGGTGCAGGGCCTTCTCGAAAAGAACAGCTGATGTCTGTGGAGATGCTGATATATAGGCCTGGCATTACTGTATCTTCTACTTTTTCAGGAGTAGCCTACAAAAATCTTGATTTTTATCTGAAATCTCTTATTTTTTTAAATGTCCACAACTAATTCTGAACACTACAAAGCCATTGTCCAATGTCACTTCATATAGTGTCTCCTTTTATCTCCTTATGAGAGTGCCTGTCCCTTCTCTAAGTGGTAGCATTTTTATTTACCATGGTAAAAACAAGTTTTCAACCTTCAGTATGGAATGGGGGGAAAGGTGAGAAGTAGAATGTCCCTTAAAGAGGGATAATGCTGAGGTCAAGAGGAAGATGAAGTTGATGATTCTAGGAAGTAAACCAAAGAAGGACCAGGGCTCTAGAGGAGAGAATAACAAAGCACGTGAGGTCATCTCTTACGCTCTTCCTTGACTGGAAGAGGGGTCATGTCTTCTTTTCCAAAGGGAAAGAAAGGAGGAGGAAAAGGGAGTGAAGGAAGGCTCATCCCATGTGAAACAACACTTTTCTGAACTCAGGTCACATTCCAGGCATTGTTCAGGCACTCTTTCAGACCTGGGGGCATCAGAAAGCCCAGTCATGTGCCTTCGTGGTGCCTATCTTCTCATGGGCTGCCCTGTCTCCTCACAGAGCCCAGGTATGTGTTGAGAATGAGATGGGAGGTGGTGAGGGCACGGAGGGCTCAGAGGAGGCCAAGGGTAGGGGCAGCTGCTGGGGGCAGAGGGCCGGGAGCTCTCTGGAGCTGATCATCTGCTCTGCAGAGATTCCCAAGACCACCCCGCAAGAAGGAACCCACAAGCAGGGATCTTCTGAGGCTTGGGAGCAAGAACACGGGAACACTTAACATGATCCTAGGTTGAAGATTAGGGCAGAGGAAGGCCAGTGGAGTGAGGTCTGAGTGGTCTTTAAGTGATGTGGCTCCAGGGGAGGCCAATGGAGCCCAGGGTGGGGATGGATGCTCTGGGGCACGGCTCCTCTCAGGAGGCCAGAGGGAACAGCTATGACTGAGCCCAGAGACCACGCCCATCTGCCAGTTCTGCCAAAGGTCAGCAATATGCCTGTGGCCCTGGCTGGCCGAGTGATGCGTCTACCTAGTCATGAGATAATGGGTACTTGTATCTCTGAGAAGTTAGCCCCCCAAGTAATCAAATGACACTTTAACATACAAAATTAATGATGCTAACCAACTCTTCATTTAAAAGGAGAAATAAACTGTTCATGTGACCTTTGTATTTATTCCAATTATTAAGGACTCCAAGAAAAATTAAAAGCTGCAATTTAACTACGCAGAAATACATTCTGCAGCCTTATAACAAGCTAGGGCTTTATTGAAATTCCTGTTTTTCTAAGAGATGAGCAGTTAGAACCAGGCTGTAACAGAACAGGCAAAGATTCACAGGAAAGGATATTAGAAAGCATCACTAAATGAATAAAAAATGAATGTAAACATACACTAAAGCTCAAAAGCAAGAGAATAATTTTTCTGAGCCTACAGACAGTGGATAATCAAGTCTGTTCCCTCTTGGATATCTTAGGTAAAAGTATTCAGAAAGTTGCTTAGTTTCTGTGAAATGAGGTGTACCTTCCGAAATTTCATTTCCAAACTTAAATTTGAACCTGGAATAAAATTTAATTCCTCACTCTCCATGTTATGCATCTGTTGGAAAAAAAAATTGAAACCAATTTTCTATTGTACAGCAAAATCAATGCCAATTCATCCTGATGTTTCTAATCAACATGTCTTATTTTCTTCTCTGTTCCCATAACTTATAATTATTGGTGGTACTCTCCAAACAAACCCTTCTGTTCTTCTGCTTAGTGCCTCCTTCTGGCTTGCGACTTATATATGTGGAAGTAATTTGAGGCTGGAGATCACCAATCTATTACTAAGCAATTTTGGGGGTCTTCAAGACCCCCCAGAGATTTAAAACTACAGATCTCTGTCTCTTGGTCTCTCATAGTTCAGGTACAGTGTTTTAAAGAAAAGGTTAAATCCTTAATCAGAAGGTAAACACAGAGCCATACAATTTCTTAATTTGGATTTTGAGAAAACTAATCATTGTCTGAGTGCCACCACTGTTCCCTGCTAAAATAATTTCCACAAATGCTGGAGGACTAAAATATTTGATTCTTGCTCAGGAATCTCATCCAATAATTTGACATTGGCACACTCCCACCTGGGCCTTCAGCACGAGGCTCCTTCTTACCCAGCCCTGCCATTCCCCCACTCTTGGTCACTTTGGGGTTGTGTAAAATATATGGGCATATTTTCAGCTTGAAAATATTGAAAGCATTTCCAATAAGTTTTTATAATTACTGAGGCTTGAGTTTTGGAGAGCAAACTTCTTAAGTGGGCATCAGCCTGTGAAACTTCTTGAGAAACCAGCCAGTCTTCATGTACCTAAAATACTGGGGGCAGAGTTGGGCTGACACTAAAAGTTATGTCCATGGCAATCTCCTCCAAATTGAGGGGTGGTGTTTAGAAACTACCACTTAAAGATTTATTTACTCACTTGGGAGATGTCAGGCCTTAGCAAATGGACTCATCACTGGAAGGAGGGGCAGATGGAACCTGGTAAGGAGGAAAGGAAAGCTACGTGCTGGGAGCCATATCAGAAATGACTTTGAGGTAAGAAGGAGGCAGGTGGAGAGCGGGGATGGGGTTTTAGGAGAAGAACGTTCTTCAAAAATGGAACCATTGGGGTGTAAGACTATGAGGAGAGTGTTAAAGGATGCTACATCCCTTCTCTTAATTCAGGCCACCCAAAGACCTTTGAGAAGGAGTAAACTTTGTCAGTCACCCCCAAATGTAGACACACTAAGCCACCGCTTCCCCATATCCTTTCTCCATTATTTTCTTCTGAAGATGGAAGTGATTTATAAAGAGAAGTTTTACAAAGAAGTGTTTTAATGCATAGACTATAATTACAGGGAGATCTAAATGTGGAAAGCCACTTTATCAAAGAAGACAAAGGCGGCAGCACAAGTAGCTTAACTTGAGCAACGCTTGCTCTGTGTCACCTTCAGAAGGGTTTCTTGGAGTCTGACTGGCTGGAACTGACATCAGGGCAGATATCCCACCAGGATGTACCCAGAAGGCATAGCAACCATAGTCCATTTTGATTGGTTGAAACCAGTCATTAAATATTTGTATTATTGCTATTGTGGCTTCACAGTCTCTTTGAAATGGTGAGACTTGCAACAAAAGAAAATAAAATGAAGGACATTTGAGTTCCAGGAAGTTGAGTTGGAAGCCCTGTTCCACTACTAACAGTAGAAACTTACGTTTCAGATTCTTTCTTTCCCCCTTCCTCTTACCCACAGTGATACATAACATCTCAGGTAACTTGAACAATATCAACCAAAAACCTCCTGAACTGAGTGCCAACAGCCTCTCTTGTCCATTGGTCATTTTTCAAGCACTTTTCAAAAAGAGACCAACCAATAAACATCAATCCAGTGGGGGACGTGTCTCCAGAGGCCTTTACCTTTAAGATAAATTTTCTTAAGTCAACATTTAGATCCCTTTGTTAACCCACACGGGGCATTGAAGTTGGCAAGGCATTGCTACTCTCATAAAATATACAATGTCATTAATAAGGAGATAATGTAGCTTCCTCTTATGTCTGTTGAGGTATCAATTCTTAACCAGGCATCCAGTTCCCCTTTATATCTTTGCCCTTTCAAGTCTGATAAGGATTGCTCATCAATTATGTACTTCTCCCTCCCAGGGGGGACTCCATTGCCTCCAAGCCCAGAGAAAAATTCGCTACCTGAGATGGGCAGAGATCTCTGTGTTCTCAGGTTAGTTTCTTCCATGTTCTCAAAGAGAATTTTAAAAGTTTAAATTCACAGCCCATTTGCATTACATGGTGATTTGTATTTTAAGTTGATGTTCCCATATGATGTTCATATGTATTTGTGTAAAAAGCCCTTTAGATTTCTGGATATAAAAACTTATAAATGCAGGACGTCTGTCTTCACATTTTGAAAGACTTTCTTATTAAAGGGGCATTGGGTTTCATCTCTGTTGCTACAGAAAAAAAGAAATGAAACCAAAGAACAGAGTCTACAGGAATATAATTCTTTTCAAAAATAAGAATTTTCCTTAATAGTTTAAGGTGTTAAAAATGGAACCACTTGCTTCAGGACAGTGGGGCCAGTTGCTGGCACTGGAAGAAAACACCCCTACCACAGTATTGCAAGAGACTGGAGGCCATTCATGAGGGAAGTAAAATAGGGGTTCAGCACCAAATGTCTATATGATACCTTCCAACCTTCCAACTCAAAAGCCACTGGGAACTCCTAACTGTGAGGAGGCTGTTGACGGTACCAGGAACCGCCCCACTTTCTGGAACACAGCATACTCAGTATCACACTTTCTTTCTTTGTTCAAGTCTTCCTTTACCTCTCTTAGTACAGTTTTATAGTTTATGATTTTATTTGTATAAATACTTGGTTTTTTTGTTTGGTTTGGTTTCTGCTTTCTGAGATTTAAAAGTTACAGTAAAATAAAGGAATAATTTAAACTTCCATATTCCCACAATTTAGAATCAACAA
Source organism: Tursiops truncatus (assembly GCF_011762595.2). Lineage (NCBI taxonomy): Eukaryota > Metazoa > Chordata > Mammalia > Artiodactyla > Delphinidae > Tursiops > Tursiops truncatus. The sequence goes on along the minus strand of NC_047037.1, from coordinate 133,392,927 downwards.
ATGTTAACTTTTTTTGTCATATCTACTTTTTGTCAATTTTTAGGAAGAGAAGAAGAAGGAAGAAAGGAAGGAATGAGGGAGGGGGAGGAGAGGGGAGGGGTGAGTTGAAGATGAATGTTAGCTAATGTCCCCTAAGCCACAAACCCCCCCCCACCCACTCCTCCCTACATTCCCCTGGAGACTAAAGTTGTCATGTATCATTCCATTTCATTAAAAATATTTTTTCTAGGTAGATGTGCATCCATTAAAACACACACACACACACATACACATTGTATGGTTTTGTTTTTTAACTACATATACAAGTACATTATCTGTATATATCCCATAAATCTGCTTCTTGCTTTTTATACTCTACCTTGGGTTTTTAACATCTGTTAATGTTAATGTAGATCAGCTCTATTTATTATTTTTTTAATTGTTTTATGGTATTTCATCATAGAAACATACCACATTTTGTTTGTTTATTCCTAGGAATATTTCAGTCATTTCCTTTTTTTTCTGCTGTTGCAAACAATGCTGTAACAGACACCATCGCATATAGGATGCTTATGAAACTTCTCAGGAGGTTGTCTACTGTGTATCTCAAAGCATAATTTCTAAGACACAGGGCAAGTACATTTTCCTAAATGCACCAAACTTCTCTCCAAGACGTCTTTACCAATTCATATTTCCAGAAACAATTTACCATTTCCCCTACAACCTTGCCAGCAGTTGAGATAGCTTGACTACTTAATCTTACAAATACAATGGCTGGAAAATTGTCTCTCTTTGTTCTTTTTATTTGCCTTCTCTGAGTTTCAGCATCTTTTGTTTGTATTTTCCTTTTTTCTTATTTGTTGACCATTCACATTTTCTCTTTGGATAATTCACTTTTTTCTACTTTTATTTTCCTTATTATGTGTTTTGTATACTAATTCCTAGTCTATTAAATATGTCTCCCAGTCTGTTTTTTCACCTTTTGCCAACAGAAGTTTATAGGTTTTTCTGTACAGAGTTTTAAAATTTGAAGCAGTTGAATATATCTATCTTTTTCTTTACTGTTTGTGCTTTATAAATTCTTCTTTTAAGGTTTTCTCTAAAATCATATAGATGTTGTCCTTTATTTTCTTTAATAATTTTTCACATGTAGATCTATAATCCATCTGGTGTATGTGTAAAGTATATGGTTTGAGGTAGGGACCTAATTGCATTTATTCTGCTCTTCCCCCTCACCTCACCCCCCACTTCCCAACCTCATGAGACTTTTCTGAGATAGTTTCTGCCACTCCAGAGTTGGCCTGTCCCTGTCTTCATGTAATCTTCTCTGGAACACATTTTCTTGTGCGTCAGGTGACAAGTTGATACAGTTCCAATTGGTTCACAGTGTGGTACACTTGAGCATATCAAAAGTGGAATGAAGCATGGAATTATAGACAGAGGTCTGCACATGTCACTCAAGTAGTGTGCACAGGCTTATCTGCCTGGCTGGCACAGACCCTCTCCCACGTGTATCCAATGTAGATGTTATGGGCTGAAATATGTCCCTCCACCAAATTCATATGTTGAAGCCCTAACCCCTAGTACCTCAGAATGTGACTAGAAATGGAGCTTTTATAAAGGTAATCAAGTTAAAACTTTCATTGAATTTTAATAAAATTTAAAGGTTAAGGCAAAATTATCTTTAAGTAATTTTAGGGTGGGTCTTAATGTAATCTGACCAGTGTCCTCTTAAGAAGAGGAAATTTGGACAGAAAGAGACACCAGGGATGTGTGTGCACAGAACAAAGACCATGTGAGGACACAGGGAGAAGGCGGCCATCTGCAAGCCAAAGAGAGAGGCCTCAGGAGAAACCAACCTGCCAGCCCCTTGTACTTGGATTTCCAGCATCCAGAACTGTGAGAAAATACATTTATGTTATTTAAGGCACCCAGTCTGTGGTACTTTGTTTTGACAGTCCTAGAAAACTAATATGGTAGGATAATCCCCCACAAAGATGAATGAAGATCCTTGTAATTAGATACAGATAGATTTAAACTTCTCAACATGGATTTTTCATTTAGCATACTGAAAAGTATGTGAACAATTGATACCATAAGCTCACCCAAACAAAGGAATGAAGCCAAGGAAATTGTTCGACAGTCCAGATGGAGCAGTACTTTATTTGTCAATAAGTCAGTCCTCCTTCAAGCTAGCATGCAGGATGTGACCAGTCACGATAGATGTATTAGTTTCTTATTGCAGCCAAAACAAATTGACACAAACTTAGTGGCTGAGAACAAATCTTTTATCTCACAGTTGAGAAATCCTAAAATCCAAAAATCAAGGCAAGGCCTCATTCCTTCTGGAAGCTGTAGAAGAAAACATATGTCCTTACCTTTTCCAGCTTCTAGAGATCACCTAGATTCCTTGGCTTGTAGCCCCTTCCTCCATCTTCAAATTACATCACTCCAACTTTTGTTCCTGTCCTCACAGCTCCTTTTCAGACTCTGACTCTCCTGTCTCCCTCTTACAAAGACCTTTGTAACTACACTAGACCCACTTAATCCAGAATAAAGTCCTCATCTCAAAATCCTCAACTTGATCACATCTACACAGTCCCTTGTGCCATGTAAGGTAACATATTCATCATGTTCCAAGATGTGAACATCTTTGGGAGCCATTATTCTGTCTACCACAGTTGCAAAACAGTTCAGTAAAACAATTTTAAGAGAAAACAATTCTATTATGTTCAAAAGGAGAGGATTTTAAAAGGATGGAAGTATTGAAAGCCTTCCTGCTTTTTAACTCAACAGAAGAGTTTTTAAACTAACTTTTTAAACTGTCTATTAGTACCAGACATTTTTCAAAATCGTTTTTAAGTCCTTGTTATACTAAAATCATGTTGTTTCACTTGATTTTTTGTTTGGTTTGAGCCCTCTGTTGAGCTTTTTTCCACATCCAGTTGGATTCCATCTGCCAACGGGCACATGGGCCTGTTTCTACTTAGAAGATCCTCTTCCATGTGCAGCCTCGAGGCAGAAGTGTCCCGAACTACTGAAAATGCCTTCCTACCCTGGATTTCTCTAGGCAGCTTATGCAAGGCTGAGTCAAGCTCCAAGTCAGGAGGACAAAGCTGCGGGGCTGGAGAGAGACAAATGCTCCTCTGGCCCAACATGATTCAGTTCCTTCCGGTCTCCTGTTACTGACCCTCTCAGGCAGCTTCAAGCAGCATGTTCTTGCCACCAAAGACCTCCAATGTCATGTGGGGGACTTGAGGGTCATCCACTGACAACACTGAATTACAGCCTGCCTTGGGCATTGAAGAAGGGTGAGTGGGAAAGCCACCTGCAGGCAGACGGGGATGAACACGTGTATGCATCTGCCAGAAACCTATGGCGAGTTTCATATGCTGGCAGAGCTCATGCAGCTGAGAGAGGAAGGAGGGCTGATTGTTCTGGAAGGCTGTTGCACTCCCAGGGGACATGTATTAGAACAATTCATCCCCCAGGCGATTGAGAGAGCAGAGTATGTTTTTTCAGCAGCTGTTGCTTGTGTTCCAGAATGGCAAGCTTCCCTGATCATCTGTGTCTCTGTAGTGGATAGATTCTGCAAGTGTGTGCCACATAGGTGTGCATCTGCATGTGTCTGTCAGTCTGCCTACGTCTGTGCATTTGCTCTTGTATATGCTAATGTCTCCATGTATAAGTCCTGATTTTTACTAAGAACCAAGATCTGCCAGAGGTGGAATCTTCTAACTGCCCTTCCAGCCTCTCTCATCTCTCTTTGATGCTCCCAGAGGTGCAGGCTTTTGACCGACACACCAGCCTTCCCAGAAAGCCGCCCCTGCAGCACTTGGGAAGGCAGGAAATTCCCAGTGGCCTCAATTCCTTTCCTGCTCCCCCTCATGACTCTTTGGGGGGAAGTCCCAGGCCTGTGGGGGAAGGTCCAAGCCCCGAAATGCCACTGACTCTGTCTCCCTCCCAAGGCCCACGCTCACTCCCTCAGCCAGGCAGGGACACCCAGAGGTGCAGGTACTTTGGCCTAGAACCTGTGTGTGACTGGGTGGGCTGTTTTTCTCAGGAGGTAAGAGCTACTCTGAAGAAGAAGCTGAGGTATAAACTCATTACATTTTGCAGGCTCTTTTTTTCTTTTTTTAATTAATAAACTTTATTTTTTGAGCAGTTTTAGGCTCACCGAAAAATGGAGCAGAAAGTTCGGAGAGTTGCTATATACCCTCTGTCCACACACACACACACTCCTACACACACACACACACAGCCTCCCCCATTATCAACATCCCCCACCAGACTGGTACATTTGTTACATTCAATGAACCAAAATTGCCATACCATCATCACCCAAAGTCCACAGTTTACATAAGGTTTGCTCTTGGTGTTGTATATTCTACAGGTTTGGAAAAATGCATGACATATATCCACCAAAATAGTATCACTGCCCATTATATACAGAATAGTTTCACTGTGCTAAAAATTCTCTGTGCTTTGATTGTTCATCTGTCTCTTCCCTCTAACCCCTGGCATCCCCTGATCTTTTTACTATCTCTACAGTTTTTCCTTTTCCACCATATTATATAGTTGGAATCATATAGTATTACTCTTTTCAGATTGGCTTATTTCACTCAGTAGTATGCATTTAAGATTTCTCCTTGTCTTTTCATGGCTTGATAGCTCATTTATTTTTATTGCTGAGTAATATTCCATTGTCTGGATATACCAGTTTGTCTATAAAGTTCACCTACTTGGTTGCTTCCAAGTTTGGGCAATTATGAATAAAGCTGTTGTAAACATCCTCATGTAGGGTTTTTGCATAAGTATGTTTTTTCAACTCCTGTGGCTAAATACTATGGAGCTTGACTGTTGGATCATACGATGAGTATGTTTAGTTCTGCAAGAAACTGGCAAAGTGTGCAGACTCTTTTTAAATGTACGATTTTTGCCTAACTTTATTTTTCACAAAGCTATTTATTAATATGTAGTAGGCGCTTGAAATCCTCATGGGATGACACTTTTGATTCTTCCAGAATTCCCCAACTCAAGAATGTGGAAAATTTGTACAGGCTCCTGGCATCTTCCCGAATCACATGTCCACTGGGGATTGTGTTTCCTGCACATCCATGCACACCACAATCTAACTGCCTCTTTGACTTTTACTAAATGTCTAGCTTTTACTTGGTGACCATTTTTTTACACACAAGAAAATTACTTTCGGTTGTTCTATACTTTCAAGAGAATTACTTTGTAACATTAGGTCAAGGAGAGGAGATCAACTCACCACCCTGGGATGAGGATGCTGGTGACCAGCTAAGTACATTCATGAAGCCACATGATCTGTCCCCAGTACAAGTCTCACTGTGTGGTTGGTTCATATCGGTGCCTCAGCAAAATGACAAAGTGCAACTTGCTGTAGGCCTTCTGAATTGTTCAGGGAAACTCAAAACTTCAAAGAACAGGTCCACAAATCCAGTACAGCTTCTTTTTCAAAAGATCTTATGAAACAGATTCACATGAGTAACCTGGTCTAATCTAAGGAATATTTCATTAGTCTTTCCTCACATTGCACAGTTAGCGTAATGACAGTATAACATCAAGACTGCTGAGAACAATAAAAAAAAAAAAAAACCACTGATCCATTCATTGTAAAAAATGAATTGAGTCCCAGTTCTGTTGGCTTCTCCACTGAGAGATGAGAAGTGGAAATTGGAAGTAGTTACCTATCAATGTCCCTGGCAATATGGTGACAGCTCTCCTAAGTAGACCACTTAACAAGGCTGGAGATGATATTAATTAAAATAATGTTTGTAAAGCACAGCTGAACAAGCATCAGAACAAGAGATTCCCAGGAGGTCAGAAACCTTGAGAAAGCATGAAGCCATGAAACAGAGTTAAAGTGGAGGCAGCAGTTACCTATGGGGTCACAGGCCAGTTCTTGGTGGCCTAACTCCGGTTATAAGGGGTTGTGAAGGCACCAGGGACAGCAAAGTGATGCCTGGGAAGCCCTCACATAAAGCCAAGGCCACCAAAGGGCAACCCCCTGATAACCGAACCCGGGCAAAACAGGGGCCTGGAAGAGAATGTTCTGTCTCCTCCTTGGCTCTGGGTGGACCTGGAAAGAATTGTCCCCTGTGAATTTCTAATAGCAAGCCAAAATTCATACAACGTGGGAAGCTCTACCTCTGTTAGAGGTAGGTAGAAAGTATAAAAGTGGTTAAGAGACATGGAGGATAAAGTGAGAATATCTAACATGTTGCCAGATCAGAGTTTCACAAACAGATAACAGAAACAATGTGGAAGAGGCAATATTTAAAAAGATAATAAGTATGAATTTTACAGAACCAATGAAAGATATCAATCCTCAGATTCAGAAAGCCTTAAGAGCAACAAACTAGATAAATAAAAAGAAATTCTCCCTTACATGCATTGGTAGTGAAACTGGGCAACAGGATTCAGCAAATTATGGCCCATGGGTCAAATCCTGCCTGCCATCTAAATAAAGTTTTATTGGAACACAACCATACCATTTGTTTACACATTGTTTATGGCTGTTTTCATGCTACAATGGCAGAGTTGAGTAGTTGCAACAGATACTGTGTGGATGGCAAAGCTAGAAATATTTATTATATGGTCCTTTCCTGAAAATGTTTGCCCACCCTTGTTGTAGAACATTAAAGGAAAGAGAAGATATTAAGTGATTATTTAAATTTATGGAGAGTTAGCAAAACTAGAATTTTATATCACATCTCTTGACTAAGGATTCTCAAAGTTGGTCCTAGAACAAGGACCAGCAACATCAGTATCACCTGGAAGCTTGTCAAAAATGCAACTTTATGAGCCCCACAAGTTGTCCAAAAGACTCCAATGCATGCTAAGTTTGAGAACCACTGCTCTTGACTAATTTACTAGACCAGAGGTTCCCAACCCTGGCTGTACTTTTTTTTTTTTTGGCCACACCGCACAGTATGCAGGATCTTAGTTTCCCAACCAGGGATCAAACCCATGCCCCCTGCAGTGGAAACATGGAGTCTTAACCACTGGACCACCAGGGAAGTCCCCCTGGCTGTACTTTAGAATCACCTGGGAGTTTGTATAAAATATCACTGCCTGGCCTCACTCCCAAAGACTCCCACTTAATAGGTTTGGAATGAGGCCTGGGTATTGGCATTTTGTCAAAGCTCCCCAGGTGAGTCCAGTCTCCATTCAGGTGAGAACCACTGCATTATAGACTGCTGCATTCCTTGTTTTATCACTGGTGAAGTAGACAAGGAGAAAATTTGACAAACTCCCAAAGCTTTGTCCGTGTAGTGTATGGTATTCTTGACTATGCAGACTAAATAAGAACACTTGGGGTGAGGAGGACTGTTTTTCTATCTTATTCGAACCACCTAAATAAGCCAGAGTTAAGTCTTACCCTCCCTTCCTTTCATCCCCTTCATCTCTCTCGGTAGAGGAACTATTAAAAAGTGAAATGACCAAATGTCAAGCCATGTGAGTGGGTGGAGTGTCAAGCTTCATGAACCCTCAGTTCTGTTGTAAACAATTTTAGAATAATGAAGGGTTTTGGTAATGCCCAACTACACCAACAAGGGAAGGAACTGAGAAGAAGGAACTGAGATTTGATGAGTTAAGAAACCAAGGAGTCTTCTGTAGGTACGTAGGATGGGGAAAGTGGGAGACGAAGCACTCATGCTAAAGTTCTCACAGACATAAGGGCTAGAAGAGGAAGACTGACAACTTCTTCTCTATTCACCCCTGACAACATTGCCTTCTGCTGAAGGACACACCTCCTGGACATGATGTCTACTGACAGCCTGCCCCACCTGTACCCACCATCTTTACATTGTCATGGCAAGGATAGCCCTCTGGAAAGCAAGCCACAACCTAAGAACTAGATGGCATCAAATCATCACCATCTTCTTAGCTTTTAGGTGAAAGGAGCTATTTGGATCAAGAGATTCTCTGATAGAGGATAGTGAAATTCAGAGAGAAGGGAAAATGGATTGACATTCCCAAGCTTGGCAAAATTCCATTTGCATAAAATGGAATGCTAAGAATGTATCAAAATTTTCACTTAAAATTTCAAAATAGCATAATGTTGAACCATCATGAAAACAAGTGGTTTTTATAATAGGAAAGCCCACAAAATGGCCACAGTAATTTGCATCTTCATGGTTTACAGGCAAGAAGTCTTCAACCGGAGTTGAGGGAGAAGTAAAATAAACAGCTAGGGTTCTTTTAACCACTCACCAAGATACTTATACACTTAAGAGACTGATGCTGGAAACCACATTCTCATCTACTCTGAGTTTCTACCCATTCCCTTGGAGCTATATCTGGTGGACATTATTGTAATGCCACTGTGAATATTTGTTTAAAGCTCACCACATATTTATGGGGAACAGATTTGTTTCCCCATGGAAACCTTGGCTGAGGCAACTGAGAAAAATGATTTTCATGACTAAGGCTTGGGCAGCAGGGGGAATGAGAGATTTGGGAGAAAACCAGAACCAGAAGACAAGAAGACCACCAGGGTCAGGGGAAGCCATGGCAAAGTTTCCACTTGGGGTCTCCACATCAGGAATCAAACTCAAGTCCAGGAGACCAGGGAACCTGAGTCCAGATAGCTGACCTGAAATTAAGTTTTTTGGGTCTAAGGCAAAGTTCAGGACAGCTGCAGGAATTGTATGGGTCATGCAAGGTTAGGGTTGGGAAATGGCCAGTGTGGGGAGCAGGGTAAAGGGAGAGAGTTTGAAGGTGGGTAAGGAAACTCCTTGCACAAGGCCTGGTCAGGTAGAAGCTGGGGTTGGTTTCCAAGGATCATTGCTGCCAGGGGAGGCCAGTTGCCAGGAAACCTGTCCCTGGGAGACTAGGTACTTGCCTTGACAACTCCACCAGGAGTCTGTTCTCTCTGGAGTCCATGGTCAGGGACCTGGAGTTCTCTTAGACTGTTTCTCAGGCACTGGTACATCCTCAAGGCATCTGATGAATACCTGATGGGGAAGAAGACAGGCACAGACTGGGGGTGGGTTAGACCAAGCAATGGACACCATGGAGATGTGGCCACAGGGATCAGCAATTCATTTTCAGGGGTGTATTCCCTGGGAGGCGGGAATACAGACTGACAAGGTTCAATGTTCTCACCCTGGCTGGGCATTAGAATGATACAAGGAAGTTTAAAAAAAAAAAAACATTGCAATGTCCTGGCCCTATGCCCAGAGATTCTGACCTAATTGGTCTGGGGAGGGTCTCTGGGATTTATATCTTTGAAACATTCTCTGGGTGATTCTAAGGCTCAGTCCAGGCTGGGGTAGAGGAAGGTGGGGATGGGAAATAGATGACCACTTCTGCACTTGTTACCCACTCTCTACCTTCTCTTTTTATGGAAATACCATCCTGTGAATGTCTAGAAAGAACAATAACCATTGGGTTTATTTATTACTTTTGCACTAAATTACTTTAAAATGGGAATTTTTAAAGAAGTGTTTTACTTATTTAACAATGACTAATCACTATGTACAAAGTATTGTTCTCCGAGGGAGAGGCACAAAGTGACAGGAGGTGAAAGGAGCGGGGAGCAGAAATGTTCAGAGCCCACTCGGGGATGCCTGTGTTCTCACCTGCCCACAGATGTGCGGGAGGAGCTGCATCGATCTCAGCCTCATCCAAGATGTCACCCCATCTGTTGAAGGTGGATGTCTCCCCAGGGACTGAACTGTTTGATAATAAGCCACAGGAATGGGCACCATCAGAAATGTAGCTCCAGAGCAGAACTGGAATGACAATGCAAGGAACTCATATCTTTGCCCTGGGCTTGGGCTCCTCAACAAGATACACTTTTGAAGATCTCTAGGGTGCAGACCAGCTGGCCTTTCCCAAGCAACAACTCTTCCTGGATAAATTTCCTTTGTCCGTGACCTCCAAGCCCAGATGGGAAATATCCACAAGTTTCCTCCTCCACCGGATGCTTCATAACCTTGGCTGAAATACGGCAGCACATCCATCACAACCTCTCCAGCTACCAAACCCCTGTCTGCCGTTCTGGGGACTTTAGGCTCACCTGAGTTTTCTCTATTGATCAGGGATACCCAAGGTGACTCCTAAGTCATCCAGAGTGAAAGAAGTCAGACAGAGAAAGACAAATACTGTATGACATCACTTATGTGAGGAATCTAAAAAGGTGGAACTGGGGGCTTCCCTGGTGGCACAGTGGTTAAGGATCTGCCTGCCAATACAGGGGACACGGGTTCGAAACTTGGTCCGGGAAGACCACACATGCCGCGGAGCAACTAAGCCCATGTGCCACAACTACTGAGCCTGCACTCTAGAGCCTGAGAGCCACAACTACTGAGCCTGAGTGCCACAACTACTGGAGGCTGCGTGCCTAGAGCCCATGCTCTGCAACAAGACAAGCCACCGCAAAGAGAAGCCTGCGTGATGCAACGAAGAGTAGCCCCGGCTCACCGCAACTAGAGAAAAGCCAGCGCGCAGGAACAAAGACCCAACGCAGCCAAAAATAAAAATAAATAAATAAATTTATAAAAAAATAAAAAGGCAGAACTTGCAGAAACAGAAAGTAGAATGGTGGTTACCAGGGCTTGGGTGCTGGGGTGAATAGGGAGATGTTAGTCAAAGTGTGCAAACTTCCACGTAGAAGATGACTAAGTTCTGGAAATCTAATGTACAGCAGGGTGATTATAGTTAATAATACTGTATTGTATACTTGAAAGTTGCTAAGAGAGTAGATCTTAAATGTTCTCACCACAAAAATGTAATGTTAATTATGTGACATGATGGAGTTGTTAGCTAACTATGGTGGTAATCATTTTGTACTATATAAACATATCAAATCAAAGCTGTATACCTTAAACTTACACAGTTTTTTAAGCCAATTATATCTCAATAAAGCTGGAAAAATAATTTTAAAAGATAAGTGTCTATTGAAAATATCAGGAAATGTTCCTGAGAATCCTCCTATTCTACGCTCAGTGTCACATCTATTTGTTGTGATTCTGTCCCAGTTGTACAGTTGGCCCTTTATATTTTCATATGTGTCTTCTGGGTTTTGAGTCAAATGGATATGCATTACTATATTTTTTTAATCAGTGGAATTAAGATATATTAAGGTTGAAGAAATGGAATTAACTTTTATGCTTTGTACGATTTATTAAAAATTTCCCATTTTCAACCGTTGGTGAATAAGTATCAGCATTCTTGTTTTGATAGATCAGGGAAATTAAATAAGTCACCCAAGGTCACAGAGCTAGTCAGTGGAAGAGCTACAGTTCAACCAAAGTTAATTTGGTTATTTATACATTAAGTGAATTTTTCTCTGCTTGTTCAAAAGTAAGCCAACATAAGTATTTAATTGATTTGTTTTCTTTTATATTGAGGGCTCTATTTTGTTGGTTAGTTTGACTGTTCTTCCTTTATTCCTTTATTAAAAAAAAATTTCTTGGGGACTGTGGTTGGCAGAATAATGGCCTCCCAAAAATGTCCACATCCTAATCCTGGGAACCTATAAAAATGTTGCCTACATGGTAAAAGGGACTTTGCAGATGTGATTACATTAAGGATCTTGAGATAAGGAGATCCTCCAGGATAATCTGGGTGAGCCCAATATAATCACAAGGGTCCCTGTAAGAGGCTGGCAGAAGGATCAGAATGAGAGAGAGAGAGATGATGTAAGGACAGAAGCAGAGTAGAAGTAATGCACTTTGAAGGTGGAGGAAGGCTCCATGAGCCAAGGTAGGTAGATGGTCTATAGATGCTGGAAAAGGTAAGGAAACAGGTTCTGCCCTGGGGCCTCCAGAAGGAAGGCAGCCCTGCCAACGCCTTGATTTTAGCCTAGCGAAACCAATTTCAGATTTCTGAGCTCTTGAACTGTAAGGCAATACATCTGTGTTGTTTTAAGCCACTAATTTGTGATAACTTGTTACAGCAGCAACAGGAAACTAGTACACTCCCCTCCCCATCTACACTACGATCTTTTGTTCTTTGACCTAGCCAGCTCCACATTCCACCCCAGGAAAATGTTATGTAGTAAGCTCACTTTTCCCCTTTATTTTTTCACAGTGTCCTAGATCCTAAAAACAACAGTCTTGTTGTTTGGGGCTGGGGCCATGTACAGGGGACTTGGATATTTTCTTGGAATTCCTGGCTTTGGGTTGTACTTGGTGGATCAGGCCAAGTTGTGGGAGGTCCCAACCCTGGCAGATACTTAGGGGAGATCTCTCTCCTCTTCTTCCCCTGCTCCAAGACACACCACCCACACTGGCTGGCTGAATTGTATCTGAGTGTTTGTGCAAAGTTCTGGAATGCAGAACTGTTCCAACCACAGAGGTGGTCAGACCCCCCAGATCCTCCGATTACTGCTACCATTCCATACTTTCTTTTCATTCCTTCATTTATTCATTCATTCATTTATTCAAGTGACACGAAATAGCCACCTTCTAGGGCCCACTGCTGTGGTAGGTACTGGGATAAAACACTGAACAGACACAGCCTCTGTCTCTGTGCAGCAGGGTGATGGATGGTAAGAGTGCTGTCAGTGTGTGCTAAGAGAGATGTATGGGCGATCCACACTGCTGAGAGCTGGTCGGAGTTGGTCTCAAACACAGCCTCTGGGAGGATGGGACCCTTGAGCTAGGTCTTGAGGATCAATAGGGCTCAACAAGCAGTCAGGGAAGAATGGGGGAAGGTGTTGAAGGCAGAAAGTAAGCGCTGCAGCTCTAGAGGCTGCATGTCCTGGACTGGCTTGGCCCAGCTCAGCAATGCAAGTAGTTTGGTGTGGCCACAGCGAAGGGTATAAAGGCAAGTGGAAAAGAGGAGGTGGAGAGGGGGTCCCAGCCCCTTGGAGACTAACAAGAATGTCAAGGGCAGCATTTGTAAAACGGAAGCATATTTTCCTGCGTGCTTGAATTGCACAACCATGACCCATTTGTTGGATGGTGAAATCGTCTGAGAGCATCTCATCACTGGATCATGGATACTTGTTGGCTGATTTAACTAATTCAAGGGTTATGTGTGGGATTGTTTCAGGATTGGTGTACAGTTAAAGAGGAAAGACGGGGCAGCATAATGGTGAGACCGTGAGCTTTGGCATAGAATAAACATGGGCTCTGACTTTCTATCTATTTCACTTTGGACCAGTTAAATAATCCTCTGTGCCTGAATTTTCCCCAGTGAGGTTCAAAGGTTGGAGTGAAGATTAAATCAAATAATTCATCTAAAGTGTTCAGCCTTCTACCGAGAATAGAATCAGTGCTCATAAATCATAGTTGTTTATTATCATGTCCCTTTATGTCAATTTAACAATGTGTCACTCTATTTTCCTACCAGAGGAAGATAAGAGGAAGCTGACAATGGCTTCAAGAAGGGATTTTAATAAGAAGCTGTGAAGAGAATGACAGAAAAGCCAGAAATACAAATCCTACATTATAAGAAGATTCAGGTTGAAAGCAGATGGGATTAACTGAACTGTTAGAAGATTTTAATTAGGGAAAAGTTTCACGATTCTAGAACAACAGACCTTTCTCTAGTTCCCATCAGGGAAACCAAGACCACAATGGCAGGAATTTAGAGGAAAGATGATGTTAAGTCATTTTCTGAAAGAACCTTAACTGAGGAAAGTGGGGAAAGAAGAGGAGGAAAGATTTTAGTCAGCATTTTGACATGACCTTCACGTTTGGTCATCAGGGGAATCTGGGCTCTAGTTCTTTGAGGGCAGGGCTTTGTCTTGGATGTCTGTACCTACAGAGTGTCTGCCACATGGTGGGGAACCCATAAATGTTGAATGGGTGAAGGAAACATTACTAGTTATTTCTTCTTAACCAGCTTCCCTTCTAGTTCAGGCATTATTCACATTTTAATTTGGCACAGGTAAGCCAGTAGACGGCTTGAAATAAAAAATGACAACTTCTTGTCCCTAGTTAGAAACCCATCTACTATTCAAATTCCTCAAATCGCTCAGACACTTCATTTTCGCTTATGATCCTGTCAGCACCCGGTAATGCCAAGATCACATGTGGTCACATGCTTGACAGAGTTTCATAAACTGAATTAAACATCATCACTCGTGTCCCATAGAATGTGGACTGACAATGAAACGGTACTTAAAATATATCTTTAATGAGAGAGAGGTGATTAATAGACTTCATTATTTTTGCAAGTCCTAACTTTATATTTTGTGAAACAACAAAAATTTAGAGATCTTATTTTACTGACTGCCATGGACTTTTAAAAGTGACTGCCCAAATATGAGAGAACTGAACAGAAGATGTGAGTGTCTGCGCTTACCGGGTCTGGACACTCATTGTTCAATCCTTTATACCAACCATGACAAAGTTTTTCTTGAAATTGCACTAGTAAGCTTCTTTTCTCCTGATTTAACAGAATTTTCTTGCAATCTAATCAGAACACACTGACTTTTTAATATTTTTAACAAATAGATTAAAAACTCACTGAAATACTTTCTCTGGAAGATTTTTGAACAGGTTAAAAAGGTTTCCATTTTTAATATGCAGGTACGAGTTTTGATAGCTAACACATCATTTTCAGCAATGGTACTGCGTAGTAATGAAATATTTCCGAATGTCTGTTTTCAAAATGCTTTCTCCGTAGCATGATTTACTCTTGAGAATCAGATCAGTGCTATTCTTATTCAAAGTTAAAATGGCAACTTTACCTTTACAGATTATGTTTATTACTTCAAAAATATGTGCCAGCTAGCAAACCACTGGCAGCCACATGCCTCAGAAACTGTGAATTTGCAACACTAATCTAACGGTAAAACACTGAATACCCTGGCTCTAAGTTGGAAAACCTTTTAAAGTATTTCATAAAAGATAACCAGGAAATCTCTGTATGATAAAAAAACACATTCACAATTACTTCCGCTTCCATTACAAAATACTCGAAAGAGTCCTGCATAATTTAAAGTTTTTTGTGCGTGTTTTATTACTACATTTTTTTTGGAAGTTAGCTTCACCAATGTCATCTTCTAAAACTTTGTGCCCTCCAGCGACAACTTCTTCCTAATGACAGGTTCCCTGTGAGCAGAGTAGTAAATAAAAATCACCCTTGGATCTATCTCTGTAAGGTTACCCTCGGCTTCCTTTTATATTCTGGTCAAATAGGCTGTCACATCAAGGGTTACACTAACACCATTTTCTCATAGAACATTATTCTTATAACAGAAGTCACTCAGCATTAAAAATATCTTCTCCAGTCCATCTTTCTTTTAGAGGTTCACAAAGAAAGAAGTCCTGGATGTATTTTACCACTGAGCAGAGTTAACGAATTCCATAGGCTGAGACATGTCAAAAACATCTGTACTTCAATCCAGCTGTGTAGTAAAGCACCCACACTGTCTCATTTCTCCTAGGACTTGTTTCTTCACATCTTCAGTGATGTTTTTCAAGGCATCTTCCAGAATTATTTGCTGACAAAGGAATGCATTTTAGTTTAGTCATCAATTTGTGTTCCATGCATTATGTTCAAGCTGTTGTCACCACTACGGGAATAACAAGTGTTTCCTTCATAGTATGTAGCTTTCCCCCAATTTACTATTAAATACGAAACTTAAACTTTGGAAGTCTCTTAAGGGGCTTCCAAACATTTATCGTCAAATTTATTGTGATTTTTGTAAAGCACTGGATTGAGTAGTGAACAGCTCTGAGCATTTAAAAAAACGTAGAAATTTACTGTCATATTATGGATAATACCTTTTTCAATGTTTGCAAATAGTTAGCTTCATACCAGCTTTAGTGATAACCCAAGTTGCAATATGCATTTACTTGGGCTGTGCTGCTAATGGTAGATGATATATATTCATATTTCAAGCAGCTTTTTCGGTCATGTCAATTTGTGTGTGTGTGTACATGACTTGTTGCCAGGACTGAAGAGATTACCATTGTTTTGCCTCATGATGTGACCAAGAAAGAGCTTGCATCAGGAGGAGGGTCGGCCCTGACATCTCTCCAATGGTTCACCACTGTTTTCATTATTAGTATTATCTGTAACCAGTAATTTCTCTACAGGTTCTTTAAAGCCCACTTGTCTGCCTTGTGGGTGTTGGTTTTGTTGAAATAAAATGATAGAAACCGTAAACCCACTTAACTAAGCTCATAAAATTTGCATTTGTCATATCACCCTGAACTCAAGTTAATGGATTCAGGGGTTACTCCATCACCAATTGAACTTCACGTGAGTGAGAAACAGACTTTCAACGGTGTCAAGCCACTAATATTTGAGGTGTCTGTTACAGCAACCAGTGTTTGCTTAATTAATACATTTCCTTTGTGTGAGACATTTTGACAGATGTTGTAAGGGCTGCAAAGATAAATAGACATCCCTGAGTTCAAGACTATAACTAAGACATGCATGCAGGTAATCATATTATGAAACAGTCCAGAGCACAGGCACCACGAGAGTAGCCCAAATTAATCATGATGGGAGTTAAGTAAAGAGAACAACATTTTCAGTTAGTGTGGTTAGAAAATGTTCCCTGGAGGAGATCATATTTGTGCCAGACTTTGGGGGAGAGATAAGATTTCAGTAGACAGAGCTGAGAAGGGGTCTTCTCAAAAAAGAGAGATGTGTGTCTCCTGGTGGCACTTTAAATGTCAAGCTAAGGTGTTTGGACTTGATCCTGTAGGCAATGAAGAGCCAATGAGGAATTCTGAGTGGGGGAAGGTGCAGTCCCATTGATGCGTTAGGGAGATGACTCTGGGAACACTGAAGAGGGTCTAGGACTTCCCTGGTGGTCCAGTGGTTAAGATTCCGTGCTCCCAATATAGGGGGCCTGGGTCCAATCCCTGGTCAGGGAACTAGATCCCACATACATGCCACAACTAAGAGTTCGCATGCCACAACTAAGCAGCCAGTGAGGCGCAGCTAAGGAGCCCACCTGCCTCAACTTGAACCCAGTGCAACCAAATAAATAAATAAATATTTTAAAGAAAAAGAAGGTCTAGAGGAAGCACAGGAAAACCTGTGTGTTTTTGAGACTGATTAAGAGGCAACCACAATGGTGAGTCTCGAGTCACTACTTCAAAGCTCAGGCTGTGTGGTCAGCAGACTTGTGTGTGAATCCTGGCTCTTCCATTTGTCAACTACACTGACCTTGAGTTACTTAATCAACTAAGCCTCCATTTCCCCATTTCAAAAAAGGACTAATAATAGAAGGTGTTCATAGATTTATGTGAAGGTTGAGATAATGCATATAACGCATGCGGCAGAGTACCTGGCAAATAATAAACACTTAACAGTCACTATTATTTGTATTCCCAATGTGAGATTATAAGGACCTGAAATGGGTTTGTTGCAGTGATAACGGAAATGAAGGGCTGAATTCAACATACATGCAAGTAAGGCAGATAAATCCAAAATGACTCAGAAATTTGGTCTCAGTTACTTGGGAGAATGTCCTCCCACTGGAAGGACTGATTGGTTTCATGCAGTTAAAAAAAAAAAGAGCATTTTTAGATAAGCCAAGTTTGAGGTGTGAAGGGAAAGGCAGAGACATTTGTAGACAGGGATGAAGAAGGCAGTAATTTAAAGAGAAGGAGTAAAATTGTTAATGGAATAAATTGTTGGAGAAAGATTCCAAATGAGAAAGGAGATGTGACTGAGACATCATTTAGGGTCTTATCTGTAGCGAGATGAAGACACATGCCCTGCTCCTCTTCCTCTGAGATAAAAGAGAATGAGAAGGAAAAGGGAAGAAAAACTCTAGAAAAGCTATGATATATAGAACAGAAAAATTGAGGTTGCTGGTGGTATGTGACCTTGGCTTTTTCGGAAAAGCTGGTGGTGTGTAGGGTGGAAGTGGGGACAGATGTGTCAGCACAGGAAGCAATTAGCACTCAACACTCACCATCTCCAAATCCTGTCCACTGAAGACCCTGGGCTCAGTGCTCTGCAGAGACAATTTTTAAGGGACATTGTTTTAATGGGGATTGTTGAGTGACAAACTACCCTGGCCCTGCCGGAGGTTTATAAGGTTAGCTAGAGGCTAACAAGAACACACTCTCACCATCTTGAAGAACTGGATTTAAAGTTAAAGGTCCAAATCGACTTCTTTTGCTCTGATGTTAGGCAGAATCAATGCCAAGGGCATGGCATGTCAGGGTGCTTGCCAACCGAGGCCATGCTGTAATTTACTCTCCACCACCCCAGGGAAGCCGTTGGGGGACTGGAAGCTGGTTAGTGCATTTGGTGCTACAAATGCTGACTGTATACCCATAGATTCATCTCCACCTTCCTACACTGACACACCCCTCAGGTCAGGGCCTTATTGACTTCTCATCTTCCAGGCTACCCAGATCCTCCCTTTTACCTGATTTTGTCTTTGGATAACATGACTGAGGACAGAGGGAGATGCCCAGTGTGATGGATACCTCTACAGAGGGCCCTGCCTGGATGTTGGGGCCAAGTTTCAGCTGAAGTTGAGCTAGGGCAAGCCAACTTGGAAGCTCATAAATTTGAAGATCTCCAGCCGGGAGAGGCACCCACCAGAAGGTACCGGTCACATTAGAACCTTCCTAATGAAGTGAAGCCTTGTTTATTTTTCTGTGGTAGAGGTAATTGCATGTGACATTTCGCTGAATCATTTATTTATATTTTTCCTCCTTTTTTCATCATAAGAAACTAAACAGATGGAGAAAACTTACTTAAAGTGTTTTCTTATTACTCCTGGCAGTCTTTGGCTCCAGACAACTGCTTAGCCTCTTTCCCTGGGTAGAAAGAATGCCTGGAAGTGTTTATGCTGCCTTCAGATTCACAGAGGGTGAGCAGGGACCACATTTCCCCCATTTGTTTCCTTCATCAAAGTCTTCTTCCCAGCTCCAGTACAAAGATGTTTGACTGAGGCTCTGGACCCCACTCAGAAGCTTTTTTGTTTAATTTGATTCTTCTTGTTGACATTAGGAGTGCATTTAAGCATGTCTCCATCCCCATCTTCTAGCTGGAATGCTCCTTGTGAGAAGTTTGGACATGGATGAAAACGTCCATGATAGTGAACACAGCAGGGAACATGGGCAACTGAGGGAAGGGCAGATGGGAGGCAGGGGCAAGATTATATGATTAATTTCTGTTATAGGTGGAATTGTGCCTCCATCCCCCCATCAAAATTTAAATGTTAAAGTCCTCCATACCTTAGAATGTGATCTTACTTGGAAACAGGGTCTTTACAGAAGTAATCAAGTTAAAATTAGGTCATTGGGGTGGACTCTAATCCAACATGACTGATGTCCTTACTGAAAGGGGGAAATTTCGATACAGAGACACACATAGAGGGAAGACAACATAGAGACACAGGGAGAAGAGAGCCATTTCCAAGCCAAGGAGTAAGCCTAGGAGCAGATCTTCTTTCACAGACCTTAGAAGAAACCAATCCTGCCAACACCTTGACCTTTGACTTCTGGCCTCCAGAACTGTGAGGCAATAATTTCTGGTGTTTAAGCCACCCCGTCCGTGGTACTTTGTTATGGAAGCCCTAGGACACTAATGCAATTTCATTCCAGAAAAGTACAAGGGGTGTGAGATATGTTATAAAAAGAGGCAATGGGTATGATGGGGTTGAGAATAACTGCTTGCTTCAGACTCTCAAACAGAGCTGCTGAATATGGTCTCAAACAGCAATAATAATATAAAAATTTGGTTTGGTTTGGCAAAGGCAATGCCATAATGGGTAATTTCAGTGTCAGAAACAATCAGAGTATTAAATATCTAGCAAAAGAAAAGAAGAGTAAACCTCTAAATATGGAGATTTCCTGTGCTTGAGAGGAATTGACCACGAAGCAATTAAAGTTAAAAAAGAAAGCAAACCTTCTATTTCATACTTGGAGAAAACTCTTAAAACTCTTCTTGCTATAGACAAATAGCCCCACTTATATTTGTATGGCTTTTCACAGTTTTTGAAGCACTTCATGTACTTGATTCCACTTAATAGTCCCAAGAGATAAACAGGGCAGAACAAATTATCCTTATTTTATAAATGGGAAATTTGTGACTGTTAGAGTGTTTTGTCCAAGGTCAGATAAACTTTAAATTTCTTTCTTGATTAAAATGATTTTGGTTGAAAAATAGCCACCAATTTGAGTAAATTAGACATAAAATCATTTGATAGTAAAGATGCCCCCCACGAAGAAGCTATACAATATACGTAACCGGCCATGGGAAGACCAGAACAACAGCTCCCCCGAAGCGTTCCCCTGCAAGCGGTTGAGAGTCTAGTCCATGAGGTTGCCATGGAGATGATTCACAGCCAACCTCCAAGACTGAGTCTCTGATCAAATTTCAAATTCCCAGATGAAAGGATCTGATTGGTTGGTCAGGTGTCTAGCCCTGTGGCAACTAATTGTGGCCAAGGTGGCCAGGTCATGTAGTATCAGCAAGGTGAATGGGGACCCAATCATTATAGATTACAGGGACAGTTTCCAAAGAGAGGGAAGTCATAATGTAGCCGAGCAAGTCCCCAGAAGTTCCGTCCCTCCACTGCCCAGCACCAACATACGTGGACCTTCCTGTGCATCCAGATACGCCCCCGGGGTAACACAATACAGAACATAGGGGCACAAGCACACATATCCACTCCCTAGTAGAAACAACCAAAAGTCACATCCAGCTCATCAAACTTGATTCCTTTTCTTCCTGGGCTCACAGATTCACTCCATTTCCCAGCCTCCCCTGGGATAAGATGAGCTGTGTGACCAAGTTCTAGCCAGTGGAATGTGAGCAGAAATGTTGGACATCACTTCTAGGTCTGGACCTCCTTGCTCTTCCCCCTTCACTGACTTGATGCAGATACCACAGTGACCTTGGCAGCTTCTGTAAATTGCCTATGGAAAAATTACAGTATGCAAGGAGGCTGGGTCCCAAGTCGCTTCTTAGAGAAGAGGAACCAGCAGATCAAGAACACATTTGAGATTTTAGAAGAGCAAGAAAGAAAGTTTATGGTGTTTGAGCCCTAACACATTCTTGGTTTTGGTTTTATAGCAGCTAGTGTTGTCTTAATCACTGCAGAGGGTGATGTTAAAGGCATACTGCTCAGTGTTCCCAAACTCCAACGGGTGTTCACTCCTCCCTTCATTCCATCACAGTCCTTTAACCCAAGTTCATACCTTATGGATGCTTCCATCACCAATATACATTGTATAAAGGAGTGGGGAGAAGGAAAGAAGAAACAATATGAGATATGAGTCGGGAGACTGAGTTGCACACCTGACTCAGTAATGCTACATCTTTTGCTCATGGCAGTTCCCTTTTCTATGGGAACCACAGGAATGGGCTACTGGCAGCCATGTTTATACTACATGAGCTTGACTCCTCAAGGCTGACTGGGGCAAGCAAGGGCATAGCCCTCACCTTAATAGGCCAATCAGTTTCTCTCTCCCGGGAACTTGGAATTTGAATGAAATTAACAGAGACCAGGGGAGGAGAACTCACCACATGAATAGCAAAATTCTAGAGGAAAGGTCTATTAATTCCTGGGTGGATAGACATCAGTGGAGCAGCCCAGTTCCTATCTTCCTTGAGGTGACTTTTCAACTTCTCCCTGAATTACATGATATGTCAGTAATTCCTCTTTATGCTCAAACTTTAAAAAATTACAACCAAAAACCTCTAATAAAAAGAGGAAGAGATTTGATAATCCCCTTGGTACCCAAAGGAGGAGCCCTCCAACTATTCATTCATTCATTTAAAGAATATTTATTGATATCCTACTATGTGCCAGGCATACTCTGCTAGATACTGAAGATTCGATGACAAACGCAGTCTCTGCCCTCTTGATGCTTACGGAGGGGAGAGGGGTATGAGTCAGGTAATCTCATTCATAAACATGTAAATTACAAGCTGAGATAAAGACTCTGAAGGAAAGATTCAGGTCTGTGAACAAGCATAGCAAAGCATCAAATCTTAGACTTGAGGATTTGAAGAAATGACATTTGGGCTGAGTCCTGAATACTGAGTAGGTGTTAACTCACAGAAGAAAGCAATTCTTAGATAAATATTTACAGAACCTTGTGATGTGGGTACACAGGGAGTACCATAGGAGCCCCCCAAAACGTATTTTAATTTCTTTGAAGGAAATGGAAAAGGCTTCTCATAGTAGGTGGCATTTCAGTTGAATACTAATGGATGAAAAGAGATTTGCAAAGAAGAAAAAGGAGGAAGGACATTCCAAGCAGAGGGAACAAAGCATGTGCAGAGGCATGAAGGCATCAGAAAGTGAAAATAAATAGTTCTGCATGGTTGTAGCAGTTAGGATCAGGATGCTTGTGAGGGAAACGGTCAGTGAGCAAGCTAGAGGATCAAGTCATAAAGGACCTCATCTAAGTCATGCTAAAGGGGATAGACTGTACCCTGTGGGCGGGGGAGTCAAAGGAAAATGATCACAGGGAAATGTTCCAATAAGATTTTTGCTTCAGAAAGTTCTTTCTAGATTTTATGAAGAACAGCTTGGACCTGGAAGGGAATGGAAGCTGAGAGGATAATTCAGAGCCATGAAGCCCCTCTGTGTTAATAGTTATCATCTACTGCAGGCTCGAGGTCTACCGTAACCTGAGCATTTCTGGGAGAAGGAATAGTTTGAAGTGTTCCTTCCCTCCTACCTGGCTCATTGATGTGATCTTGGTTGGCTCTAGTTGCCTCAGGGGTGACTTGTGCCATAGCAACATGTGGGTTCTCTTCCTGCAGCCTTCCATCCCTGTAATCCCTTCTCCACAGTGCCAGCTGCGTATGCTCCCTGGGGCTCACAGCTGATCACATCCCTCTGGCCTAGAAAGTTACTCGTGGCCTACAAGGTCAAGCCATAGCCTTCCCTTTACCATCTCTAGCATCCTTTCTCTTTACTTACTAATACTGACCGTCTGCTCAGCTCTTTACATACATCATCTTTAATTCCCACCCCACCCCAAGGTGAACATTACTGCCCTTATTTTACAGCTTCGGAGGCATCAAGTCAAAGGTCACAAGCCAAAGGTCACAGGCTAATAAATTGTGTGATCACATTTTGAGTCCAGAACTGTCTAACTCCAAAGCGCATACCCTCTCCATTCAGGCATGTTAATTCTAAACCAAGTGGCCTGGGTTAGTCAAGCTATAGTCCCCAAATTATCCACCCCCAAATGCAGTACCCCAAGAACTGAACCAAAGCATTACTTACATAAGATGGGAAAATGCCAATACTACTCTTTTCCCAAACCACAGTAAATAATCCAATTTTCTTAATTTTACATATGTGCCCTCTATAAATTTTTTAAACTCTTTGGCCCCTTCTACCACCATGTAAATTAGAATTTAGTGTAGAACACTGACTATACTAATTTTATAGTTATTTTAATTGACTCCATCTCTTAAATAAGTTTGAAACCCACTGAGCTAAACTATACGGTTAGTAGGGAAAGAGGAAAATGAGGCTAGAAATCTTGGTTGGAATTTGATACACAGAAGGCTCCTAAAGCCTAGCCCGGTAGTTGTACTCTAAGCAATGGGGATCCTTAGGTGGCTTTGAGCTGAGGGGTTGCCCAATTCCAGCTACACTGTAGGAAGACTTCTCTGACCACAGGGTCCAAAAAGATAAGAGCAGAATTTCTCAAAACATCGTCCCATACCAGTTGGATCAGAATCCCCCAGGAGCTGATCCCCCAGGAGTTAAAATACAAATTCCCAGGCCCCACTCACAACTAGAATCCTTGGGGTTGGGATCCAAGAATCTACGTTTTAACCACCTCCGAGATTTTAATGGACACTGAATTTGAGAATCAGCAGATTAGGAGGAGAGATTCGAGCCATGGAAACCAGTTGGGGGGCTGCAGAGATTCTCCAGAAAGAGGCAAGAAGGGAATGAGCTGGAGGGGAGGAGAGGAAACTCGGGCTGGGAGAGATGGACAGGAGAGGATGTAGAACGGGACTAGTGATTAGATGTAAAGGAAAAGGGAGAGATGGAAGTCGGCTCAGGGTTTCTGACCTGGGTGGCCAGGAGGATGGTGGGGTCATTGGCAGAAACAAGGAGGGCAGGGGAAACAGCCATGTGGGGGAAGATAATTTATGCTGCTGTTGGTCACTTTGAGGTGCTGACAGGACATCCTAGCCAGTGTGTAAACAGTATACCATTAGCAGGTCTCTAAGTGGCATTGAAAATCTACGGCCAACTTGCACGGTTGGAAACCTCAGGACACTAATGAGGCTCAGGCCAGGGGACAGGCCTTCAGGGAGTCTATTAGCTTCCTCTGTTCATGGCCACAGATGACACCTCATGCCCAATGGCCAGCTGCAGATACAGGCCGTTCATCACACCAAGGTGGGGAGAGCTGGGGAGTGAGGACGAATGGGTTCCTGCAGATCCAGCCTTGCTCTGGGAAAACCAGCTCTAGTTTCCTGTCCTGCCAGGGCTACCTTGTGACAGCACCTTCCAAGCTGCACCTTGTTATTGTCACTCGTGCTCTGGCTGGGATCACTCACCAGCGGTGATCTCAAAGGCAACTTCAAACCCTGCACAGCTGTGTGCTCAACCCAGCCAGCTGTATTCCACTGGAAAGTCAGTGGGGGCCAAAACCTGGGAGTCATCTCAAGGACATCTTTTAAGACCAAAAGAAGGCCTATTAGAGTTGACAGTTTCTGCAGATCCAAGTCACACGGGGGCCTCTCATCTGCACATTAACACATGCGGGCCTCAGGGTCGGGGGCTCGTCTGGAACTCAAATCTTCAGGTTTTCTAAAACACACACATTTTCTTGTTTAGCTTTTTCCAGTCCTCTGAGGGGATCATCTGGGGACTATCACCGCCGGAAATGCATCTAGAGGTTTTCAATTAAAATAAATTGCCTCAATCTTTGCAAATTATACAAGAAACTATTGGTGTCATCCTAGGGCCGCAGACTGTTCGCTCTCAGGCGAGCTCCAGGCTGAACTCCTTTGGAGGCCCCAGGAAAGAAGGAAAGATCAGCAGACTCACAGCCAGCGCCCACACCCCTGCCCTGCATCCCCATCTCTGCACCTCCCCACGCCCGACCTACCTCAGGCATCCAGCCACAGGGCCCTGTTCTCAGCCCTGGGAAGCTCTCAGCAGAAGCTTGGAAAACCCACCCTGGTGATCAGCCCCCAGGTCTCCCTGTCTGTCACAGGGACTTCCAAAGCAGCACAGGGTTCGGTGGCCTCCAGACACCCTTTCTCCACCATCAGCCAAATCCAACTCATCTCAAGGACTCTAGGTGGCACAATACCCTGGCACCTCCCAGGTGCAAGCCTGCCCTGCTCTCTGGTCTTTGTCCCAAGCAGGGTCTCCGGGACACAGAGAAGAGCAAGGCTGCAGTTACCTTGCCTCCACACCAGAGCATAAACTCCTGTTTCCTTTCTGGAATTCCCCTCCTAGGGCCGCAGCCCACAAGAGCCTGGGAAGAGTGCAAAGTTTAGGTGAACGGCCCTTGTGTTGTTTACAGACCTTTCAGGATGTGATTGTTTAAGACAATTCAGGACTACTCGTGTTGACACACACGTATGTCACTGTCTTAGTCTGCTACGGCTGCCGTAACCAAGAACTGCAGACTGGGGGGCTTCCACGACAGAAATTTATCTTCTCACAGTTCTGGAGGCCAGAAGTCCAAGGACAAGGAGTCCATGGGGTTGGTTTCCTCTGAGGCCTCTCTCCTTGGCTTGTATGTGGCTCTCTTCTTCCAGTGTCTTCACATGTCTTCTTCCGGTGTCTTCACTCCCTCTGGTGTCTGTTTCAATCTCTTTGCGTAAGGACACCAGTCAGATGGAATTAAGGCCCACCCATATGACTTCATTACCTTAATCACCACTTTAAAGACACTGTCTACGATACAGTCACATTCTGATGTGTGCTGGTTAGGACTGAAACATACGACTCTTGGAGAAGACACGATTCCGTCTGTGATAGTCACAGAGCACAGCACCCACCCATTCAAGTCTGACCCCTCATGTTCCTTGCCTATTAGCTAGACTATCCACCACTGCATTCCTTACAAGCTACAGTGAGTCAGAGAAGAAGGAAAGGTCCAACAAAGTCACTGGCTTCTAGGTCACAGTTCTGGTAAAAAGGTCATCGGAGGAAGAGTTTGAAATTAGTAACTGTGGGTCCCTGTCCTCATCTATTTAACACCCATCTCTCTTGGTCCTGGGAGGTCACCAAGTGCCTTTAACTGAATTCAGTTCAGCTACTCTGGCTTGTAGCCATGACACTCCCCCCCTCCCCCACCCCTCCAGCCTTCAGGGAAGATTCTTTCCCAAAAGATCCACACACACTCCAGGCAACAGACATCACCTTAGTGCCTGTGGTGCCTTGGTTACTTTTGGAAACCCCATCACTAGGTCCAGCCAGCCCTGTGATCTCACAGGATGGAGGAGGCCTCACGGAGGCCTCCACGTGGAGATGGGCCATGCCGCCAGCCAGAACATGTTGGAGACTTTAAGCAGCTGTTTGAAGAGAACTGTTTTGATCCTCACGATGGATGAGCTGAAACACTCCGGGAAATCTACTCTAAAAGGAAAAGAAGACACTGACATTTACCCACACAGAGGCACTGCTGTTAGCAAGTACGGCAAGATGGAGCAGTGCGTGGTACAGTCAGAGGAGGGTAAGGCCAGAGGCCTGGGGGAGAAAAGCTGGGGGAGGAGGTGGCACCAGAGCTGAGCCTGGAAGGGAGAAACCAACGAGGCTGAGAGCAGGCCGAAGAGAGGCCCCAGAAGTGAGGGCACGGCCTACCTGACCAGATTCAGGTAGGAGCCAGCTGTGCTCAGGGCTGAGACGGGGTGGCAGAGCCCTGTTCTGACCGAAGCAGAGGCAAGGGCTCCCAATGCAGATATGAGGATGCTATGTGAACCGTATACTTTCCAGAAAGAACAGGGAGCTGACGGCAGGGCCTGTGGCCGAAGCAGGCCTGCAGACAGCGGGAGAGGCCAGCCTGTTCTCAGACTCAGCACCTCTTCGGTATCTAAACCAAAGCTCTGCTGCACTTTTTGGCTGGCCCCGAACTCGCTCTCCGCTGTCAGCATTATTGCTTTCCAGGAATCTCCTGTTTTTCAAAGTATTTTTGCCAAGATGTGATGTTTTGCAAGCCCCGCAGCCCATCTCCCTCCTCCCCATCGTCTTCCAGCCCCAAGCAGTCTCGCCCCACCCTGCCCTCACTCCCCAACTCACCCCAGGATCTGGCCGAGACTCAGGAGTCCCGGAGGCAGAAGACAGGCCCGTCTGTCCCAACCAGAGCTGGCGACACGAAGGGGCTGCGGTATTCTCACTGCCCAGCAAAGACAACTGCTTGTTGGCAGATACTCTCAAGGGGCAGCCCCCGAGTTTTGGCAAGAGAGAGGGTAGGACTGTTTCTGAGTATACTGTGACATGAATTAAGGGCAAGGGACCCTTTCTAAAATATTTGCTTGAGGACTGGGTTTTAAACTTATTCCACTGCTCAGTGACTCCCACCCCGCATAAATTCATCAGTACAGTAAAATATGTATTCAGAGTCACATTTACTACCCCAAGGGGAACACAAGTTGCCTATGGATAAAGTGTTTCAGGCTTGTGGATCCCCGTACCTGTAAATCATTTTAAACTAGTCTTGCAAATAAACACGGACTTTTACCAGCCCACGACTATACTTTGTCAATGTAGGCAAACCCATCTTCAGGCTGGAGAATATGTTATTAACATTTATCGAACCGTGGGGCTGGCATTATTTTGAAAGTTTCATATGTGTAAATGTACGTAATCCAAAAGAGAATTCCATTTTACCAGGAAAAAATAGAAATCAAAACCCTACATTAGAACCACCTGTGACTCTTTGGCTTGGCATTCATGGTGATACCCATGGTAGTACTTCTCCACTACACATACTGGAGCGATAACAAACTGTATCTTTAATCCAGGCCTAAAGACTATATCCAAACTGTTCTACCTCAGCATTCCTTGGAGACCTGCAAGCTTTCAACTAAGTCAGGACTTAAGTTTTTCCTCACCTATATACCGTAGAGCTTTGCCAGCTGCTGGCGGAGACCTTGGTGCAAGGAGCCACCCCAAAGAAATGACCCTGGACCTCTCTGGAAGTCTCACCAAGGCCTAGGAGGGTGAGAGGGTAGGCAGGCTGTTTCACTCCCTGGTTTAGCCAACCCTGGGGCATGGCTTCCCCAGCACCAAGCATGCGGCTTTGCGGGAAATAGAAAAGCAATTCAGTACGAAAACTCTTGAGGCGTTTACAGGGCGAAATGGCTGTCACAAGCCCTAAATAGTATTAGCATTAAAGTGCTCTTCAGAAAGGCTACCCTGTCCCTGACTGCGGGTGCGGGAGAGACGTGAAAGATTATAAAGCCATACCATGTCGAAGACGGAAAGGAATTTCAGAGGTTATGTAAGTCTGTGGTTTCAAAACTTTAAAACTCTGAACAGAATCTTAATGGAAAGCCGGCGCATCAAGCAGGCAGGTAGAAGGCCCGCTCGCCCCTCCTCCTTTACCCCGGACACCTCTTGGCAATAGCGGGAACAAGCTGGGCCACCACCCTCCCATGCTTGCCTCCCCCACTGTCACTCAAGTGCCAGCCTTGGAAGTAGAGAGGAGTCACACAGCCTTCTAACATGGCAGTTCCACTGAAGAATGATGCCATATCGGCTCTGAGATGAGAGTCTCCCGGTGGCACCAGGCACCTAGACTCGAAGCTCCTGTGTCTGCACCTGGGGTTCACGGCACCTGGGTAATGGGACGCTGCACGGGCCTTCCGGCCACTCCCTGATCAGCCCCTCCTGCCAGCAGTTCCTCAGCAGGATAGCCTGCCCCCAAGTGGTTGATACAGATAGTGCAATAAAAATCACAGCTGTTGCCAGCATAGGTTCATTAATTGTAACAAAGGTACCACCAAATACCAAATGCCCAATATTTACTTTATATACATTTCTGTATGTCTGTTACATGTCATAAAAGCTATACTATAAGAGAAGCTTCTCCTCTTTTTACTGGGGCTTGGAGAGGGAAATTGCCCTAGAGCAGATAACATAGCTAGCAAGTAGCAACGTCCAGCCACAAATCAGGGGCTGCCTCAGCGTTTTTCCCTTCCTGTTTTATGTCTTTACCATCACTGCCTCCCCATCCCACTTCCTAATACCCGTGTCAGTCTCTTCATTTCTCAGTATATTCATTCAACAATATTGATCGAGTACCCACCATATTCCTGGCACTGTTCTGTCGCTGGGGATATAACAACTGAACAGGGCACACAGGACTTCCCCCCCATAGAGTACACAGGGTATAAGCAAACAGAGAAACAAACAATGAAATTACATCTCATGATAACTGCAGTGAAGGAAATAAACAGGATGCTGGGATGGAGAACAACTGATTTCCCCCACGTAATTTTAGCGCCATAACCCAAACCCAGAGACTATCAAACTCCTGATATGCTCCTGACAGCTGGAGCATTTGGTTACTCCTACTCCCAACCGCTTAAAAGAGATGTTCATGCCCAAGAGGGGGCCCTGGTTCAACCACTCACCCAGCTGTGTGGAGTGGGACAGAAAACAGTGGCGGACCTGCCCAGAGGAAGTACTGAGGGCAAACAGGAAGTGCTAAGGGGGGACAGGAAGTACTATGGGGAAATAGGAAGTGCTGAGGGGAAACAGGAAGTGCTGAGGGGAAATAGGAAGTGCTGAGGGGAAAACAGGAAGTACTGAGGGGAAACAGGAAGTGCTGAGGGGAAATAGGAAGTGCTGAGGAGAAACAGGAAGTGCTGAGGGGAAACAGGAAGTGCTGAGGGGGAACAGGAAGTGCCTAGCAGGAAAAGAAGCACAAGAAACAGGAGGTAAAGGAAGCACTCATCTCAGTGATCCTCAAGGCAGAAGAATGTCTTCAGCTGGTAAAAGATGAACATTCAGATCTCCTGAGTCCTAACCAAGCACACCAGGGAGACTCTGGTAAAAGGGGGGCAGAAGGAAATGCTCATGGGGCTTCCTATGAGCTCAAGGCAGGATGAGGTGAAGGGGTATTAAAAGTTCCTCCTCTCTTCCACCCCAAGGGAATATATGACCCTAATAGGGAGAATTTCAGGCACCTTAACAAAACTTTGCCAGCTAGGAGAACATGAAAACCTCAAATAGAACACAGTAACCCGCCAATTTCTTCACCTTAGCCTGGGACAGCACTAACCATGAATAGAAGAGATTGCAGCCAGGCAGTTGCCAGTGTTCAGAGAAGCTTGCAGGAGGGTGGGATCTCAGAATATCTCCTGGAGGAAAGGGGGCACAGAATGCAAATATTATATTGAGGCCATGCCTTTACTCACATTACAACACAGAGCCTCAAAGAAAAGATTCTTTATTTTCTCTATCACTTCATCTGATATTCCTCATGAGCCCACACCCTGCTCAATTAACAGTAGATCAGACCTTTCCAATTTAAACGGTCTCCGTTCCATGTAAACATTGAGACAGTTTATTCAAAGTTCAATTCGCTATAAGCCTAGTCTTAACAGTCTCTTTAGGACAGCTCAGATTTCCTCACCTGTTGCTCTGTTACTTTCCTATATGGCAGCTAAATGTTTTGAGGAGAGGTGGAATTTTCATGACTCTGCAGAGACCTGGCATCTCTGAGCCTCCCTACTGGAAAGCTCCCTGATCCAGATATTACACCTAGCTTCGCCTGCCCCTCCAAGGGCATCCAGGCATTTCTGCTGGTCCCTGCCACACTGCAGCTGATGACAGTTGTGGAGGGTCAATCGCTGCTTCTTCCTCTGACCCATTGAGTTGGTGTCTTCCCCAGGCTAGAGCCAGGGCAGCTTGTGAAACAGTCTCCTCCCAGTGTCCTAAACTGTATTCTGCTCATTTACCAGTAGTCCCCATTGACTCTGGGGTTGCGACTGTGAGAGGGGATATTAGACTGGGGTTTGGTCTCTTGCTTGCCCTGCTGTGGTCAGCCCTCCAACCAGTCCTTCCGTGCCGTTTGGAAGTGGCCAAGAGCAGGGTTTCTCCCGGAGGTCTGAGCCTCCCTTTAATACACCTAGGGAAGCATGCCACTAGCCTTGAGGTTTGGGGCTTCCCATGCCTATCTGAATGTTTCTGGTAGCCCCATTGAATAAAGGTGTGTGAGCAAGATCCCTGATACCGAACCCAGCCTTCTACCTTCTCGATTCTTCTCTACATCCACAGTTCCAGGTCCAAGCAGGGTAGGCTCAAGCTCTTCCTTCTGTGTATCATATCTTTCCCCTACCCTGAAACAGGGAGCCTCAAAGTCTAGTTGTCACTGGCTGAAGTCTACCTCTTCAGTAATTATAGAAAATTTTCAGGATATGCGTCCTCCAGCCTGGGTTCTTGATATGTTCAGGAATTTTGAAAGTCCTCTCCCTCTCTACAAAGTCCGGTTTTCAAGACTATTGTCCTGCTGCAAAATCCTATTTGGATGTCAGAAACTTGTTTCTGTTTGCCCCCCCCCCCGACATAACAATTCTGATTCTTTTCCAACCTCCCCCTGAGGGGGAGCGGATGGCTTAACTGTAGAGGAAGAAATAGGAGAAGGCCCTGCCCACGAAAATGCAAGGCACATTAGCTGTTTGCAAAAACAAAATGCAAACAAACAAAAACCAAGGAAAAACCTATCTCCATACCATAAAGCTATTACTGAGGCTCAATCAAATGCTTGGCCTCAGTCTGATTTGCTCCTATTCTCAAAAGAGTAACACGAATACTTCGGTGGATGAGAACGGGTCCTCCAGAGCCCCAGAGTCTGTTTGGCCTCAGGTTTCTACTCATCCCTACTCTCAGACTCTCGGGTGAGGGACCACGACAGTCACATAACCCCAGAGAACCGGCACTTCTGACTCTGTGGGAACTTCAGGGACAAGTTGATGCCTTTTCGATGTCAGAAAGAGGCAGAGAGGGACAGATGAGGCTGGACTTAATAGTTCTACAAAGTTATCAACTTATGGCTGATCTCTTTTGCCCAGTGACGGAAAGGTCTCCTAATTGCCACAACTCTTAGAGACTCTGTTTAGAAGAGAGGAGACAATTGTATGGATGCCTCGGTGCCCTCTGTATGGAGGATGCAATCAGGAAAATGAGGGAAAACCAAGGAGAAACAGAGCCAAATGCGTGCACATGGATCGTTTCATTCACCAACTTCTTGGGAAGCCACTTTAAACAGAGCCATTGTTATTTTTGATGATGGCCTGCCTTCCTCTGGCAATTTAATTTTCAAAGGCCTATCACATCTATGATCTCCTTTCATCCTCTCAAAGCCCGGTGAGGTGGGTACAAGAGCACAGCCATTGCCTTTGACAGATGCATCAGCTTCTAGGGCACAAAGAGGTTGTTTGAGATGCTCAAGGTGACCTGCTTCAAATAAACCCCCCTGACGCCTGGGACACGTCCTTTCCCTTAGGTACCATAGAGAAGTGGGGCATAAATCTTCGGAAAGAGGTGCAGAGCTGAGTGATGCTGTGGGACAGTGTAGAGGAGACACTGGGTGCTATAGATTCATGCTGGACTTAGACACAGGAATCCTGCTTCTCAACTTGGATCGGCCACTGAGTGACCATGTGACTCTGAGGATGTCCCTGAACCTTAGCCTCTATTTTCCTGCCCATAAATAGGAATAATAGTGTCACCAGCGAAACCCATGAACAATTCCCAGGAAATAAAAATAGAATCTGGGTAATAAAATAAAGTCTAATATTTGTTTTTCCCTTTGTGCTTAGTCCAGTGTCATAGGGTACTGCGTGCAGAGGCCTGGCACCTGGCCCTTCAGACCGGGATTCCTGGTGTGAAATGGCCCCGCCCGATACTTCAGCTTAGTGGGCCGTGTGCAGAGACTCTGCATCTGGCGCTGCCATCTGGAGCTCAGAGCAGAACACCTGCTCCTGATGGTTGAGAATCCCGCCCCCTCCCTCCTGACCGGAACCCTACAAAGCAGCCCGGCCCACGGCCTGTCGAGAGAGAGCATGTGCTCTAGAGCTGGAGGACCCAATCCCTGGGCCGTGGGCTGGTAGTGGTCTGTGTCCTGTTAGGAACCGGGCAGCACAGCAGAAGGTGAGCGGCGAGTGAACGAAACTTCATCTGCCGCTCCCCATCGCTCCCATTACTGCCTGAACCATCCCCCCCCCCACTCCCCCATCCCATGTCCGTGGAAAGATTGTCTTCCATGAAACTGGTCTCTGGTGACAAAGGTCAGGGATCCCTGCTCTGGAGCACTAGCTCCCACCTCTCCATTCTTTGATCAAAGAATAAAGCTTTCCTTTGTTCTGAACCAAACTTGGTCTCATTCTACAGGCTCATTTGTTGGCTTGAATGACACAGGGCCAAAGGACCCTTGCTGGAGACTGACTTGAAAGGGTCAGTAACAATAGTAATAATAATATCTGCTCTAGTCACCACAAAGGATGGTTGAAGGCATCAAAAATAAGCTTTTTTATGTGGATGTATCTCTGAATGTGTCTTTATGGAGGGATATTTCATGACACAACCAGCCTTTGGAGATAGTGCTATGAATACTCAGTGCCAATAACTAGAATGTGCCCATGCTCTTGCTTTTTCTAATCCCATTTTGGAGATCAACCCCAGCATCTCTGTCTCCTTATTTTAGGAAAGAAAGGAGGAAAAAACTGTGTGCAATCAGGAATATATAGATTAGTCCTTTTATTCTTGCTTACAGATGACTGGAGGAAGGAATATGGTAAAGCGATGGGTTCTTAGCATTCTTGGTCTGTACATTAGAAGAACACTTTATAAAGCACTTTTATATCTTTTTCTCTTTGGGTCTTCACAACAACCACATAGGTAGGTAAGCAGGATAAACCATATCACCTGGGTACAGAGTCTGAAGAATGGAGTTGACAAGTGATGTGACCATGACCACATGGCACTGACCTGAAGTCTCCTAGGCTCCTACACTCTGCCCCTCACCCTGGTGCTACATTTGGGGCTGAGACCTTCAGCACTTGAGACAAAAGATTTCTTTTAACACCTTTCTTGGAGTATAATTGCTTTACAATGGTGTGTTAGTTTCTGCTGTATAACAAAGTGCATCAGCTGTACGTATACTTATATCTCCATATCCCCTCCCACTTGTGTCTCCCTCCCACCCTCTCCACCCCACCCCTCTAGATGGACACAAAGCACCGAGATGCTCTCACTGTGCTATGTGGCTGCTTCCCACTAGCTATCTATTTTACATTTGGTAGTGTGTATATGTCCATGTCACTCTCTCACTTCATCCCAGCTTAACCTTTCCCCTCCCCATGTCCTCAAGTCCATTCTCTACATCCGTGTCTTTATTCCTGTCCTGTTCCTATGCTCTTCAGAACCTTTCTTTTTTAAAAAAAAAATTTTTAGATTCCATATATATGTGTTAGCGTACGGTATTTGTTTTTCTCTTTCTGACTTACTTCACTCTATATGACAGTCTCTAGGTCCATCCACCTCACTACCAATAACTCAATTTTGTTTCTTTTTATGGCTGAGTAATATTCCATTGTATATATGTGTCACATCTTCTTTAGCCATTCATCTGTTGATAGACATTTAGGTGGCTTCCATGTCCTGGCTATTGTAAATAGAGCTGCAATGAACATTGTGCTACATGACTCTTTTTGAATTATGGTTTTCACAGGGTATATGTCCAGTAGTTGCATTGCTGGGTCATATGGTAGTTGTATTTTTAGTTTTTTAAGGAACCTCCATACTGTTCTCCATAGTGGCTGTATCAATTTACATTCCCACCAACAGTGCAAAAGGGTTCCCTTTCCTCCACACCCTCTCCAGCATTTATTGTTTGTAGATTTTTTGATGATGGCCATTCTGACTGGTGTGAGGTGATACCTCATTGTAGTTTTGATTTGCATTTCTCTAATGATTAGTGATGTTGAGCATCCTTTCATGTGTTTGTTGGCAGTCTGTATATCTTCTTTGGAGAAATGTCTATTTAGGTCTTCTGCTCATTTTTGGATTGGGTTGTTTGCTTTTTTGATATTGAGCTGCATGAGCTGCTTGTATATTTTGGAGATTAATCCTTTGTCAGCTGCTTCATTTGCAAATATTTTCTCCCATTCTGAGGGTTGTCTTTTCAGCTTGTTTATGGTTTCCTTTGCCGTGCAAAAGCTTTTAAGTTTCATTAGGTCCCATTTGTTTATTTTTGTTTTTATTTCCATTTCTCTAGGAGGCGGGTCAAAAAGGATCTTGCTGTGATTTATGTCATAGTGTTCTGCCTATGTTTTCCTCTAAGAGTTTTATAGTGTCTGGCCTTACATTTACGTCTTTAATCCATTTTGAGTTTATTTTTGTGTATGGTGTTAGGGAGTGTTCTAGTTTCATTCTTTTATGTGCAGCTGTCCAGTTTTCCCAGCACCACTTATTGAAGAGGCTGTCTTTTCTCCACTGTATATTCTTGCCTCCTTTATAAAAGATAAGGTGACCATATGTGCGTGGGTTTATCTCTGGGCTTTCTATCCTGTTCCATTGATCGATATTTCTGTTTTTGTGCCAGTACCATACTGTCTTGATTACTGTAGCTGTGTAGTATAGTCTGAAGTCAGGGAGCCTGACTCCTCCAGCTCCGTTTTTCTTTCTCAAGATTGCTGTGGCTATTCGGGGTCTTTTGTGTTTCCATACAAATTGTGAAATGTTTTGTTCTAGCTCTGTGAAAAATGACAGTGGTAGTTTGATACAGATTGCATTGAATCTGTAGATTGCTTTGGGTAGTAGAGTCATTTTCACAATGTTGATTCTTCTAATCCAAGAACATGGTATATCTCTACATCAGCTTGTATCATCTTTAATTTCTTTCACCAATGTCTTATAGTTTTCTGTATACAGGTCTTTTGTCTCCTTAGGTAGGTTTATTCCTAGGTATTTTATTTTTTTTGTTGCAATGGTAAATGGGAGTGTTTCCTTTATTTTTCTTTCAGATTTTTCATCATTAGTGTATAGGAATGCCAGTGCTTTCTATGCATTAATTTTGTATCCTGCTACTTTACCAAATTCATTGATTAGCTCTAGTAGTTTTCTGGTAGCATCTTTAGGGTTCTCTATGTAGAGTATCACGTCATCTGCAAACAGTGACAATTTTACTTCTTCTTTTCTGACTTGAATTCCTTTTATTTCTTTTTCTTCTCTGATTGCTGTGGCTAAAACTTCCAAAACTATGTTGAATAATAGTGGTGAGAGTGGGCGACCTTGTCTTGTTCCTGATCTTAGTGGAAATGGTTTCAGATTTTCACCATTGAGAATGATGTTGACTGTGGGTTTGTCATATATGGCCTTTATTATGTTGAGGTAAGTTCCATCTATGCCTCTATGCCTACTTTCTAGAGAGTTTTTATCATAAATGGGTGTTGAATTTTGTCAAGAGCTTTTTCTGCACCTATTGAGATGATCATATGGTTTTTCTCCTTCAATTTGTTAATATGGTTTATCACATTAATTGATTTGCATATATTGAAGAATCCTTGCATTCCTGGGAGAAACCCCACTTGATCATGGTGTATGATCCTTTTAATGTGCTATTGGATTCTGTTTGCTAGTATTTTGTTGGATTTTTGCATCTCTGTTCATCAGTGGTATTGGCCTGTAGTTTTCATTTTTTGTGACATCTTTGTCTGGTTTTGGTATCAGGGTGATGGTGGCCTCATAGAATGAGTTTGGGAGTGTTCCTGCCTCTGCTGTATTTTGGAAGAGTTTGAGAAGGACAGGTGTTAGCTCTTCTCTAAATGTTTGATAGAATTTGCCTGTGAAGCCAGCTGGTCCTGGGCTTTTGTTTGTTGGAAGATTTTTTTTTTTTTTTTTTTGCGGTACGCGTACCTCTCACTGTTGTGGCCTCTCCCATTGTGGAGCACGGGCTCCGGACGTGCAGGCTCAGCGGCCATGGCTCATGGGCCCAGCCGCTCCGTGGCATGTGGGATCTTCCTGGACCAGGGCACGAACGTGTGTCCCCTGTATCGGCAGGCAGACTATCAACCACTGAGCCACCAGGGAAGCCCTGTTGGAAGATTTTTAATCACAGTTTCAATTTCAGTGCTTGTTATTGCTCCGTTTATAATTTCTCTTTCTTCCTGGTTCAGTCTCCAAAGGTTGTGCTTTCTAAGAATTTGTCCATTTCTTCCAGGTGGGACAAAAATTTGAACAACTTGAACAAAGATTTTTTTTTTCCCTGAAATTCAGCAATAGTTGCTATCGATATTCCTTGAACATCTAGTAATTATAGAGTGTTATATCAATTTACAGGTTTAAGCTGAGCCTCAGCTTTGTGCTGGGACCAAAAAGGATGTGGAAGTGAAGTGGTTGATGACATCTAAGATGTATGAAGCTATTAGTGGAGAGAAGACAAATTATGAAATAATAATGAATGATTCAGGACAGAACTACAACTAGTGTGGGGCACGGCACACACTAGGCTCTAAAGGAACACGCTGAAGTAACAAGTGATTGAATCAATGAGTTAAAAGTAATTAATGGAAAACATGCTATTAAGTGCCTGGTTGTATGGTTCACAACGTAAAAGATGCAGGATTTGGATGGAAAAGAAATCAGTGAAAGTGAGCATTGTTAGGGGAAGTGTCATGGAGAAGGAGAGATTTAACTGGATGTTCATAGATCAGTAAAGATTCTCTATTTCAGGAAAA
This sequence comes from Tursiops truncatus, assembly GCF_011762595.2. Taxonomy (NCBI): domain Eukaryota; kingdom Metazoa; phylum Chordata; class Mammalia; order Artiodactyla; family Delphinidae; genus Tursiops; species Tursiops truncatus. Next base: position 133,355,340 of record NC_047037.1, on the reverse strand, counting down.
AGTGAAGACACGCCAGATAAGGGGTAAAAACAGCAAAATCCCAGGTAGAGGAATATACAAGGTATGTACACAGTGGCATGCTGGTAAATATTCAACTTCCCTCTCTCGGGAAAAATACACACAAACCCTTATTTGTAGCATTTACCAGTTTCCATGGTATAACTACTCCAAACATGGTTGATTTCAAGCTACCAGCATGATGTTACTGAATGTGGAGTTGGGAAGAGATATGCATTAGCTCACCATCATATAGTGTTTCCAGTGTACAATAGACATAAGTAGTCTCAAGAGCACAGATAATAGTAAAATAATTAGGGATTTATGAGTTTTAAGTATTAACTTTTAAAACATACTTTATTTAAGATTATGTTACTTTTTAATAATGGCTGAGTTTAGCAACTGGCTCACAGACTTCCTGGAAATTTACCATCAGCTCTTGTGACCCAGTACAAGACACTATTGCATGTACATAAAACAAAGAAATCAGACCCACAGGAATGGCTTGTGTTGGAGGTTAGAGGGAAATAGAATTCACTTCTTGGAGCCAGGTTTAAAAGACTAGGAAAGACACAGAACCCGGTCCAGTCTGAATGGAGTAGGACATGAGGAGGCACTCAAGCAAGGGAGCAGCTGCCATAATGTTTGACGAAGCCTGAGAGGGACAGACAGGGCAGAGGGATGTGGGGAAAAGACAGACATGGGGCTCCAAGGCTGTGAAGTACGGGGGCTGGAAGCAAGGGTGGCAAATGGAACCCAGATGGCGAGACTAAGGGGAGAGACATTCTGAAGTAAATCCAAGCACAACTTGGTGCCTGGATTTGGGAGTAGGGAGACAGGCCAGTCAAAGATGCATGAGGCAGGTTTGGGTGACTTGAGAGGAAAGTTAAAGGTGAAAGAACTAGCTGAGCTGAACACACTGGGAAGGAAGACGATTTCTTGAACCTGCCGGATGGGAGGCAACAGTCAGTGGGTGTACAATGGAAATATCTTGTGGACGACTGTGAGGAGATATGGGACTGGAGCTTGGAGGAAAAGAATGTGTTGGAAAATGCCACCACCTTTAAGAGTCTCAGTCCAGCAGTAGCAGAAGAAGCTTGAGCAGGGTGAGCTCTCAGAGGAACACACACTGAAAAGAAGGCCTGAGTGTTGACACACACACCGTCACCAGGAAAGTGGGAAGAGGAAGAAAAGCTGCAGAAGATTCCAGATTAAGAAGGCACTGGAGGAAAACACAAGAGGGAAGAGATATGGGGATATATGTATAACTGATTCACTTTGTTATAAAGCAGAAACTAACACACAATTGTAAAGCAATTATACTCCAATAAAGATATTTTAAAAAAGAAAAGAAAAGAAAAGAAGGCACTGGAGAGTAGGAGAACCAGAGGAAGAGGTCAGAGATACCAAGAAGGGGCAGTTTCCAAAAGGGAAGAGTGTATCAAAAGCATTAGGGATGTTGAACAAGCTAAAAGAAAAATAAGTTTTCAGAAAGAAAAACGGTAATGGAATTTAATTCTATCCCATGAAGAGAAATAAATCCCTCTCTGTCAGGCAGAAGCTCTTCTCTTGGCCTGGGTCATCTGGAACTGGCCTCAATAACACACCTCGCTTTGCTTTTGTAGACACAGGTTCTTTGCTTCAAAGATGGAGGTTCCAGTCAGGCAGTAGAAGTGTGGGTTAGGAAATCTCAGCGTGCTAAACAAGCCCTAAAAATAATGGATAACTTCTCAGTAATCAACAGTGATGACAGAGCTGAGATTACAGCAGTGAAATCTTGACTAAGCAGCTAGGGAGGTGGAACACGACACAGGCATCCTTCTCAAGGGATATGAAGTTACAGTTTGTGAAATAATCTGGTGGCTACATTGATTCCAGTTGCTTCCTTTGAGAAGATCCTCCACGAAACCTAAAAACACAAGTCTTTTCCCTTCAGAGGAAATCGGTTTTAAATATCCAAAAATAATAAAGTATAAATACAGCTGTCCTCTTAAAGGAATGTGCTGTATACGTGCATTGTTCGTTACGGATGCCAGAGATATCCACATACAGCCTTTGGGGACCCCTGTATAAATAATGAGCACTCTTAAAAGTGCAAAATCCAATTCAACAGCATATTCATTGCTCTGATTTTGCATTATGGCTATTGAGAGAGAAAACAGATCCCAGGCCAAGTATAAAGACAATATCCCACATATTATGTTTAATTTAACAGCAATAACAAAAACAAAGCTTATTCTACAGGTTTCTTTCCAAAATTTAGTAATTCTGGCAATTCTTTTGCTTCATAAAGAGCTGAAATTAACAGCAAGAATATTTACATTCTCATTTTGTTTTACAGCGTGTGTCATCATTTTCCCTTTGGTGTCGTCTTATTTGTTCTGTTTGTCTCTAACCCTCTAAAAGGGCAACCATGTCCCGACAATTTTTTTCATTTTGTACTTGAGTGATAAAATCTTCCTTAGTTTCTTAGCACTTTATGATATATATTAAAACCTCCCCTGTATTACTGCACCAGGCTTTAATTAGGGGAAGATGATTTCCTGATCCCATCTCCTTAGCTACAAGGGATTGTGCTGCAATCAGGAGAACCACAGGAGAAATGACTAAAAATGACAAAATTGTTTGTTGGCAGGGCTTTGGGGAACCAGGCACACTAAACTTTGCTGGTGGCACTATAAACTGAAAAAAAAAAGTCTTAAAGAGCAATTTTGCAATATGTGACCAGTCATAGTAGTTATTCTACTCTCTGACCTGGTAGAGCCTCTTGGGGAAAAATGTCCCCAATTCCAAGAAAACAAACATATTTGTAAAAAGATGTTTCTGGTCCTGTCGTATATGAAAATGAATCACTGGAAACAGCCCAAGTACCCCACTGTGAGGAAATGGTTTAGGCAGGCTGTGCTCTATTAATACAATGGAATATTAAATGGTCACTAGGAAGGACAATTATAAGGGTGATTATGAAGTCTGGGAAGTATCATGCAAAAGCATTCTGAGTGGAAAAGGTAGAAAATCGATCAGTGCACAAGAATATAAGGTAAAATTTTATGATGTAACTAGTGATATAGGGGTTCAGTTATCGGGACTCCTTAGCTTTTGTTTCACCTTGGGCCTGTTTGACCTCCTTGTATACTAAATCCTACAACTCTCAACTGGGAGGCAGTATACTCCCCTCAGAGGGGAGCAGCAAAGTCAGAAGATGGAGGAAAGGAGGAGGTTCACATAGTTTAAAAACAATACAGTATTTTGTTCTATTGTTTGCTTGTGTGTGTGTGTGTGTGTGTGTGTGTGTGTGTGTACATACATATACACATATATGTACATAGAGAGAGAGACTGTGCTTCATTTGAACTTCGAATAATATTTTTAAAGAATGTGAGCATCGTATGTTTATCAAAAATCAAAAGAAGGGCTTAAAAATATTGAGAAGTACTAAGTTCCTTCTTACAATTGGTTCTAGGTATTTACTTAACCTACTTAGTGATGGCATTTGAATTGGATCTCCAGATATTCCGTGGAAAATGTTCATACTGAAGCAGTCTAGCCACCCACAACTATCCTGAGGGGTAGCTATCACACAAAATAATTTCCTGTCCAGCAATTTGCCTAGGAAGAGAGTTTACATGAGATAAACAGGCTGATGGTCTGCTGCACTGAAGTGACAGTATGGTAGCACACTTAAGGCAAATTTTTAAATGCTCAAAAGTGAACTCTATAAAGGGAAGTAGACTAAATGGAGGACCAAATGGTCACTTTGAGTGTATGGCTGAAAAGGTCTCATTATTTTGCTATATATTTAAAAGGAACTTCTGCCATGTCAGTAGACAATAGCCTATCCCAATACCCAGGCTCCAGAACCCAATCTACCATCTCCTGAGAGCCCTACTTAATCAGAGTTCCATCTGTCTGCATCATCTCCACTGCCACCTCCTGTGACTTCTTGCTCTCACTGTCCCCAACCTAAATGAAACTCACTCTGGACACTTCCTTTTCCCTTCAAGCAGCGGTGTGCCAGTAAATGTTTAACAACCAGCTCTCTGGAGAGAAGACACTTGATTTATAGCCTTTGCCAATTGCCATGGTGTAAATACTCCTACTGTGGCCAATTTCAGGCTACCCACATGATGTCACTGGACGAAGAGTTGAGAAGAGATAAACAAGAGCACACCATTCACGTGAGTGGTGTTTGGTTTAAATGACCAAAGAGATACAATAGACATAAGTAACCTCAAGAGCATTGGTAATAGTAAAATGTGATAAAATAACTAAGAAGTGAAGAGTTTTGAATATTTATTACCTTTGATTTCAAGAAAATGTATTTAATTACAATCTTACGCACATTAATTTTTAAATTTTAATAACAGCTCACAAAAATCCTCCAAAAGTTACCAACCAGCTCTTGCAAGCCTCCTCCAGCACAACGATGTAGCACACCAGCCCATCTCTCCATTGACATTTGGATCATAAAACTACTGTGCCTTGGCACATAGGGTTTCACTGCCCTCCTTGAAGCTTTCTCCTACTGTGGTTCTAGAACAACACACTGTTGTAGTTTTCCTTTGACATTTCAGGCACACCTTCTCATCTCTTGTCTTGGTTCCATCTCTTTCCCCCACCCCCTTTGCATATTAATATGCCCCAGGATTTCCTTCTTTATCTGTGTCCCTTCTTACCTTCTTTGGGTGATCATTCATCACCAGCACATTAAGGACTCCAAAATGATTCCAGCATTTGAACCCCAAATCCTGACTTTTCTCTCAGGTTCGAAAGGGCCCATGAGCACTCCACCTTGATCCTTACCTTTGTGCCTTCTTTCCTATCTCTTCTTCCAAACTTGATATTTTTCATGCCTTCCTTATCTGGAGATAAGGATATTCCCACTCAATCACTAATTCATTTGCAAATATTGATTACTTAATAGGGGCCAGGCACAGTTTTAGGCTATAGAAATATAATAGAGAGCAAAATTGGCAGACTCCACCAGAAGCTCACTGTCTGGAGGGTGACACCAGACAGTCCATAAAACAAAGAAGCAAACAAAGACCAGATATATTTTATAGTGTCAGATAATAATAAACTGGATGAAGGGCAAGGCATCTTAGAGTTATCCTCTTTTCTTTCTTCCTTTACTCCCTACATCCAATTGGATACTAAGATCTATCCCTTTACTGACTAAATACCCCCGAATGGAACCTTCCCCTCTCTCCAAATTGGCCTTAATTTGGTCATTATGACTTCCACAGTCTCTGAAATGGCCTCCCTGTTCCAGGTTCTTGCCTGATGCTTGCTTCACACTTTCTCTGGAGCTTTCCAAAACACCGATCTCATCCTCTTCCTCCCCTTGTTAAATACCTCGGGGGTAGTTTAATAATAGTAGGATAAATTCCTTGGCATGTTAAACAAGGAAACTAATTTTGTTAGTTATCTACCATGTGTGAAATGCTCAGTGAACACACTTAATCTGCAGGGACACACAACACATACACACACAATGCATTTACTTCTATATCCCATATAGTTACAGAAAGGATTTCATTATCCTTCCAACAACTTGCTGAATTCTCATGATTTTTCACTTTGCACCTGACCCTTTCCAGTCTGGCCCAAGCTTTCCCCATGAAGTTTCCTCTCCTGCCCTTCCCCACCACACCTGAAACCTGGCCTCACTGCCCTAGGTTCCCATTTGAAGTTAGTTTCACACTTTTGAGCGTGTGCTCACCTTGCCCCCTCTGCCAGGGATGCATGTGCTTCCCATTCTCTACCCGGTGAGATCCTACAGTTAAATACTTCCTTCTTAGACATCTCTTCCCTCTGACCTCCACCACCATCCTTTGCCCTAGGAAATCCCTCCCTTCTTAGCAGTTCCACAGGACTTTGCTCATAAGACGCTTTGTTGAGCATCTACTATGTTCTAGGCTCAATTCCAGACACAGGGGATAGAGTGAGGAACAAATCTAAGTCCCTGCCCTCATGGGGTTGGTATTCTAGTGGGAGGAAATGGAACACACGCACATAAATAACTTCAAGTAGCAATGAACACTGTGAGAAAAAGCATGGGGCAGTGAATTGATGGGAAGGAGTTCCAGGTTGGGTCAGGGAGAGACAACCAAAGCACATACCACCACATAGTAGAGTCGGTACTGGGTCCTCATTCATCTCCCCCATTAGTCAATGCGGGTAGGGGTCATGTCTTATTTCTCTTTGTCCCATGTCACCTAGCATATATGCAGTAAGTATTTGTTGAATATATAAATAAACCAATGGGCTTTCACAGGCAATTTGTTTCGGGCACAGTATCCAATCAATTACCAACGTTTCAAGTTCTCAAAATTCTACTGATGTCTTCGTAGAAAATCCCAGTGACACAATGAGTCTCCTTTTCAAGATATTCATAGAAAGCCACCTGAGCAGCTCACACTTTCCCCATTTTTCTCCCATGACCATTGTACCACATTCAGCCATCTGACAGGGAGTGTAAAATTGCATCAGACTTCCCAAATTTGAAAGTACAAGGGTTATTTCTGGCTTGGAAGTAGTTCAGTCCCAGGAATATCAATGCCAGCATCCGTTCTAAAGTTAATCTATTTCTCCATCTGTACCATTCATGAATCTACCCATTTGACCTCACAGGAAAGGGAAGTAGCTAGATGGACTCCACAGCTACAGAAGCTAGTAAGCCGTTAGCTTCCTTTTAGGGAAATGCACAGAGCATCTCCACAAGGAAAGAATTGTGAGACATCACACGTGTTTTTCACACTCTCACAGAACACATGCAGCAGATAGATGGGGGGAAGGCACTGACGATTTTCATCCTTCCACCTTGAAAATAGAATGGTGACTTTGGCAGATCACATATGTGATCACATTTCACGTTATTTGGGGCACCCTAATTAACATTACTTTTTTGTTTGGGTGAGAAAATAGCACATATCCTTTGACCACTGGTACAGTACAAAAATTACAAAAGGAAATATTATTCCAGGTGGTTTAAACCCCAGTACTTTATCCCTTATATGCTTGCTCTCAATGAATTCAGATTTGCATGGGTGTGTGTGTGCATATATATGAATATTTATACAGCTTACTACATTGATAAAAGAATTTTAGGCAATTTAGAAAATCACTTAAAATATAACAAGATTGTATGACTTAAAAATGGGATAAAATTTTCGCATATGATGTTTACTTGAAACGAGATTGACTTATTGTACTAGACCTTTCTTACTGAGATTTGCTAAAACATAATTAAATCCTTCTGTATAGAAACTTAAGACTCCAAAAGAAATAATGGTGCTGACAGAAGCCCAGGGTAATATCTCTGGGAATGAGGAAGATTATGTTCCTCATTTCAGACACATTTCTGCACAATAGATGAGAGTCATCTTCTGTGTGGTGAGCAGTTGTGAAGTTCTAAATGCTTTTAGTTTCTCGACCTTGGTGTCAAGACCTCCCAACTCATGGACTCGTACAGCCCAGGATGTCTCCAGGTATTGTTGTGATGGGCAAGAGAGGTGGAGCAGAGGACCAAGAGGTTAAAACGTTCTCTGGAAAAGACAGTGACTACTTTTTTTTTCATATTGGCCTGCTGAGGATAGGAGGATGTAGGAGATGAGCAGTTAGAAAGGAAGAGAACTAATAGGGGAAGTCACAACCCGAAACATTGACTACCGTAATGTTGAAATGTTGAAAACCCTGCGTCTGCATAGATGGTGGATTGGGGAGGGAGGTTACGGGGTAGGGGTTAAGAGTTTGGGTCTGACACAGGCTGGCCTTGATTCTTCTTCCATCAGCTCTGCTGTTTACTGGCTGTGTGACCTTGGGCATGGTTACTTAACTCTTAGGATCCAAGTATACGAGGTGCTCATTATTCTAAGCTCCCTTTTTGAAGTCAAAGAGCCAATGATCTTAGGTGAATGAAGCCCAGAGTTTGGCCTCCAGGGACCTACCTATCTTCTCCACAAGCATGTCAAGTCTTTACCCTAAAAAGCCCATTACTGATAATGTTAGTGATAAAAGAGTCTGTATATCTTTTTGGAATATCTGCTTTTCCCCCCTTAGTGGTTTATAACACCCCACCCTAAATTCATGGCATCATATCTGTTCTTGGGAGAAACAGAAGAATATGTCCTTGAAATGTGACCTTTTTGATGCCCTTTGGTATGTGCCAGTCACATTGGAACAAAGAGCCCTCACCATCTTTGTCTTTTTTTTCCTAATTTTCTATAAATTACTATTTTCAGACTTACTAGTAAAGATTTCTTCACATACAAACTCTCTAGGCCCACATGAAAACTTGAAAACAAGTAATTAAACACATTACCACTAAGAACAATTAAGCACATTTTATTTTGCCTCCTGGAAAAGAAGGTTAAAGCATCTTAATTCCAACAGTCAGCTTCAGACAAAGGAGTTTGTACCCAGAGCTGCAGAAGGCCCATAGAGGAAGCCCACCATGATGCTCACCCTGGGTCTCCAGAAGTCCAGAGAGGAAAGGAGACAAGAGCAGAACAGTATCTCCTTAGAGGGTGTGGGTGGGGCTGCCCCGGTAGAATGCCTGGCTCCACAAACACATAGACCCTGATGGATTAACAGAAGGACTTAGAACAGGACCCAGTGGGAGGACCTAGCTGGTGGCCACCACACACATTTTCTGTGGATTTCCTCACCACTGGGCCCTGCGCTCAGCTCTCCGAGACTTGAAGCTCTAATGCAAAGACCAGGCTGAGAAGGTACCGTGGTCGTCAGTCACTCTGCCTTTACATGGTTGCTCAGCAGATTATAAACTCAGTAACTATGGATTTCCACTTTATTGAACAATGCTTTGAATGGGTTTTAAGGTTTTTTTGGGTCTTTATCTTTCTCCCCATACAGAGTGAACAAGCGGAGGCTCAGTAAGTTGCTGCTGATGGAGGTGATAATCAACTCCTTGAAGGCAGTATTAACAGACTCAACCAATATTTATTGAGCACGTACTACATGCACTGGTCTTGATTTATAGTGGTGAGCATAACAACAGCAAACAAAATGCAACTGAGTGCGTTTCAGAGGTCTTATTGACTTTATTCATCGATTCATGAATCACGTAGCGTCAAATCAAGCAGATACGAAGGAGCTCCGAGGAGCTGTGCAAAAGGAAAGGTAAAAGGGAGCAGGCGTAAGGAAGTTATACTGGGCAAAAAATCAAGCTGGTTATTGCCAGGTTACTTTCCTTTAGAGGATGGCAGGGGCCTACCAGGCAGATTACCTAACGAACGTTCATCAGGTGATTCCTTATTGACTGATTTAAGATTGCATTTCTGGGAAAGCTGAAACTGTAACTCAATTAAGTCTTGGTTTGGTGACATGGGCTTTGCATAAACAACTCCATTGTGGGCCTGTTTTCTTGTTTTTAACAATAGACATGACCTTAACCGTAATGTAACTTAGAGTCTAGTAGGAGGGACAGGTACCAAATTTACAGTACCACAATAGATATAAAAGTATGCCCTCTCGGGCTTCCCTGGTGGCGCAGTGGCTAAGAATCCGCCTGCAATGCAGGGGACACAGGTTCGAGACTTGATCCGGGAAGATCTCACATGCCGCTTAGCAGCTAAACCCATGAGCCAAAACTACTGAGCCCATGTGCCACAACTACTGAAGCCCGCCTGCCTAGAGCCTGTGCTCCGCAACAAGAGAAGCCAACACAGTGAGAAGCCCGTGCAACGCAACGAAGAGTAGCCCCTGCTCAACGCAACTAGAGAAAGCCTGCACGCAGCAACGAAGACCCAACGCAGTCAAACATAAAAATAATAAATAAATTTTTAATTTTTAAAAAGTATGCACTCTCATGTCAGGTGCTATGAGAAAGTATAATGGGGGCTTTAATTAGATTGAGGGGTGTCAGAAAAGACCTCTTTGAGGAAGTCATCTCAAAGACGAGGAGGCCCTAGCCAGGGGCTGATTTAGGGGAAAGACTGGTGAGGCCAGAGCCCAGGGAGAGGTAGAGATGGGGGAGAGAGAGGAGGCTGGGAGGTTAACAGGGGCTAGATCAAACAGGGTCCTGAGGACGTATGAAAGACTTAGATTCAAAGCCAAGTGCAGGAGGAAACTATTGAAGGGTTTGGGGCAGGATTTTAAGACGATTTGGTTTTTACTTAGAGGAGATCATTCTGGCTGCAGGAGAGAAGGCTGCAGATGGACACAATTATAAATAGTCATGGGGAGACAGGTAGGAGGCTAATGGGTTCTCCAGGTAAGAACTCTTTTTTTGTGTGTGTGATAACATTTACTTATTTATTTATTTATTTTATACTACCAGGTAAGAACTCTTGGTGCTGGACCTGGGTTTGTGCGGTGGAGATGAAGGGGAATAGACAGATTGCAGACGTACTCAGAAGGCAGAATAAATACACTCTGTTTGTGATAAAGGGGAGAGAGTTGCAGGGGCAACTAAGTGGACAGTGGCTCTGTTTCCAGAAGGAGAATACAATAAAGGAGCAGGTTCAAGGGGAAGGTCACGAGGCTGCTTTGGAAATGTTGAGGTCGAGGAGTCCATGAGAGCTCCAAGCCAAGCTGACAAGGAGGCGGAGATGTGACCATCCTGCAACTCAGAAAAGGAGGCGGAGAATGCTTTCTCCACGTGGCATAGCAAGGCTCCACATCCACTAGCCTGGCCTAACAAATGACAACCACAGGACCAAAAACACTCACCTGAATCTGCCACTTACCCGGAGGCCTCCAGAGCCCCAGTCTCAAGAAGGCTTAACAGCCCTTTTTGCAACATATTGAAAACATTGAAATCCAACCACAAACTGGTCAATTGCCAAGGGAGCACCCAAGGAGTTAAATGTATAGTAAGCATTACTTTATTTATCCTCCAGCTTCCTCCCATATCACAGTTCATATACTCAAGTCCCAGCATAATAAAATCTGGATTAAGCTGTTGTAGAACTTAATGGAGCCAAGTCATGAGGCCAAGTTTCAGTTAATACATTTTAAATGAAAACACACCGGCAAGATTTAGAACAAGGGTCAGGAATCATAAAATAAATACCACAAAATAATTCTCCATTGTGAAACGACGGGCATCGTGCCCCTGGGAGTCTAAAATCTCTTCTGAATTCAACAATCTTTTCACTTGGAGACAATTAGCAAACCGTTGGCAGGCTCTGCCCTTACCTTTAGGGAGGGAAAGAGAAGAAGCAAACTCAGACAAGGCAGCCAGAATCTTGTCTACCTCTACTTCTAAGCTTGGCTTGAGGCATTGTCAACATATGATTGCTCTGGTTCAAGGTAAGGCACTGACCAACCAACAACTGGGCAGGAGTAGAGGGCTGGGAAAGAAGAACCTGGTTGTGCAAGCTTCTAGAACCTTCTAGACGCTAGCGATACCTTTGTTTTCTGAGGGCTGCAGGTGGTGGAGTAAATTAAAACAGTTTCCCACCCATCCCTCTAAAACCAATCTCATCATGAGATGCTCAGTTCTACTCTCAGGGAAGGCGATCACTGCTACAAATATTCGTTGCCATGGTGATAGTGAAGGCGGGGGTCTCACTGCCACCTCCGGGGGTGTTTGCCTTTTCTGCGCCCACATCTTTTTCCAACCTCCACAGCACACTGAGTTCCTAGATAATGCTGGGAGAGCGCCAGGCCCTGTAAAGGCTGAGCTGCTGGGCCAACTCTTCAGCTGCTTAGAGCTCTGTGCTGTGATGGGCAGTGCCCTTCAGTCAAGCAAAGGAGAGGCTGGGTGGCACACTTATACTCCAAAATATTGTCTGTGTGGAAGTGCTGAGAGCCTCCTGGGAAGACCTGAGTCCTGCATGTTTCTCATAGGGAGACATCCCAGCAGGACCATCCTTTGTTGGGTGCTGCTGTCCTGGGCCTTGGGGAGTCTTTGGCTATCTGCTCAGTCCCTCGGTCCAGTGCCCACGGCGTGGTATTTCCAAATGCTCCCCTAAAGGAGGTGGTACCACCCCATGATGAGAAGCACTGTTGGAGGAAACCCCAGAAGAGGAGTTAGAGACCCAGAACAGTGTCTTCTCTGTACCTGTCACATCCAGGACTTGAACAGTCAACAGGATGCTGTTCCCAGCCTCTCTGCCCCCAAAATTAATCCAAGATGTATCCCCGCCAAAGGTCATCTGTGCCTTTGGTGAAACCCATGGCTTTCCCTGAGAGGCCTCTAAGCTGCCTTCCATGCTGCTCTCCCTACCAGCTCTCTCTGGGGTGGCCAGCATTCCTAAGCAGGCTGGGTGGCAGGCCAAGTTGCCACCTTCCCCTGCTTCTCATGGGCCTTAGTGACTTGCTGCCCAGTCCCCAAGTCACAGCTCTTTCTCCTCCTTACACAATGGGGACACCTGTTCCTTCACACTAGGGCCCAGAAAGAGCCATTATCAATAAATGCTGCAGTGGGTTCTTATGTTTCTTGAATGTGAGGATGCACGAACAGTTTAATTCTGTAAGCAGAGAAGCTAAAATAGTTGCTGGCTGACACGACTGGTTGCTGAACTATGTGGAACAGACACTGCTGCCACTGGGCCAAGACTGGAGTAAATGTGGCCACACATGTGAATTGGATTTTGACAAGATCCTGTTGCAGACTCTCCTGTGTCAAAAGCAGCAAGGTCTACCACAAAATGGAGGGTTTTGTCCTTGAAAAAGGTGATGTCAAAGAGAGGAGTGATGACCAGCTTGTGAGCTGTGTTTAGAGGGCTATTAATACACTGGTCCCCAAACCACAGGTGATCCCAGGCGGTTGAAATGAATGAAGAAAGAGGACACTTCTGAAGCCTTGCACGTCTAAGCAGTTACAAAATTTGAAGTTAACTGATGGGGGCACAGAGTGGAGTCATAGCCCAGCATGGGTGACTCCCAGGCTCACAGTCCAACAAATGGACCGTGGCAGTCTCCAGGCCAAAACATTAGTATCATTTACCCTAATTAAATCTACTCTGAAGGGGGCCTGAGCAGGGTTGTGCGGAGCTGTAATGTCTTGTGAGACCTTTGGAAAGGCAAGCAGCTTGTAGCCACCATGTCTGGCTCAGAGCATATAAACAGCAATCAACATCTTGGCCCAGAATATAAATGTAAACTTTCAGGGGAGTTCTTTTCCAAGGTTGGATCCGTGTTTTTCTTCATTATTATATATATATATTTTTTCCATTTTCATGCACATTGCTACTACTGGCCTCCAGCCAGATCTACTCTGCCAAGAGCAAGAAAACTATGAGAAAGGCTTTTTTTATATATAACATTTCTGAACTGACTAGAAACAGAGGTATAAGGAATCTAGGCAGTGGCTGGCAAGAGGAAAAGAAAAAAGGGAGATGCATGCTTGTGGGCCAGAGTAGAGACATTGCAGAAGAAGAATATCTAGAACTTGAGAATGAATTACAGTGGGATGGGGATGAAGAAAAGAGAAGGAATAATCAAGGGAAAGTCCACAGTTCAAGGCTGGGGTCTGAAAGAATCAATGGAGTTGGGGCATCTGTACCAGGCTGGTGCTTTTAATCACTCCCTCATGCTCATGTTCAGGTTTGAAGGAACAGCACGGGAAGGGCTCGTATCAGCATTTTACCAGTTCAGAGTTTTCTCCGGGACCTGCTTCCCACCCTCCAAACTCTCCAATCTCTTCTAATCTTGCAAAATTTCATCTTGTTCCCTTTCTCCCTAGATCCTCCCTCCTGTCTTACCTCTGTGAATTGGTGACATTTTGGGGTGTAGCCTGGTAGGCTTTGATCTGTCATCATCTCTATGATCATTTTCCATGATCCCTCTCCCACTCCCACCCCATACACACCATGCCCTGCAGCTTTTGACATGTGAAGCCCAACTTTCACCTGGCTTAGGATACACTGTACACCAGGCTGACTCGAGGTTCTGGTTGCCTGGGCCAAGAGGGGACAAAGGGAAGGAGAGAGGAGACAGGAGGGGGAACTAACAAGGAGAAATCAAATTTGTTTTCATACATGTAAGTGCAAAGTGATGGTATATCTAAGTGGAGATGACCAGAGGGCACTTGGAAATTGAGTATGGAGTTCAAGAGTTAGGGCTAGGGATGACGTTTGAGAGACATCAGCTTAAAGGTAAAAGTTGAATCTGTGGTGGTGATTTACAGTAAAAATTTCCAGCCCCATCTACAAATTTATTTACATTTACACTCACACTCACCCTTACACTGTTAGCTTGCATCTCTGTATTCAAGATAAATCTCCCACCTACAGTCATAACCCCATTCCTTATCTCCTCTACTACCAGCTCCTAATCTTCAGTTTACAAACATGTTCAAATCTCCCTTATCATGAAAACAACAACAAATTAACAAACTAAATTAAAAAAAAATACCCTCCCATGACCCTGACTCTCCCTCCAGGCTACTGTCTGCTTTGAAATGTTCTTGGCTTTCCCAAGAGGGAAAGTGGTTTGCCTGGGAGGAATAGATGCTGCCTTTACTTCCTCATTTCTCATCAGCTTATCTCTTTCAGAGGTCACCCTTAATCTCCAGGTCTCCAAACCCAATGAATTTGTTTCAATCCTCATTTTATTGGACACTTCTACAATTTACATTTTTGTTCCTTGGAATTCTCTGCTCCCTTGACCTCTGTGACTCCTCTTTCCTGGTTTTCCTTATTATTCTCCGATCTTTTTCTTACTGGCCTTCTTAAAGAGCTCCTACTGTGGTACCACCATTCTGGTATGTATTCCCCAAAATTTTAGTCTTGGACCTTCTCTCCTCTCTCTCTGCATATTCCTCATGGGTGATCTCTTTCACAGATTTCTAATTTAATTCCATTACCATTAGAGAAAACATTCCATATTATTTCATTTTTTTCCATCATTGAGAATTATTTTATGACCCAGCCTATAATTGATCTTAATGAATGTTCCATATACAAACAAAAGTAAGTATTCTGTTGTTGTCATGGGGAGTTTTTTAACAAATGTCAATTACATCACATTATTGATATATATTCAAGTCTTCTATATGCTTATTTATGTTGTTCTATCAATTATGGTGAAAGGAGTGTTGATGTCTTAAACTATAATTGTGGATTTGTCTGTCTCTCCTTTTAGTTACGTTACTTTTGCTTCATATATTTTGAAGCTTGGTTATTGATGAATATATATTTAGAATTGGTGTGTCTCCTTGATAAATTAAAAACTTTGTTATTATGAATGCTCCCTCTTTATCCTTGGTAATACTCCTTGTCCCAAAGTCTACTTTGTCTGATATAGCCAATTCAGCTTTCGCTGCATTGATGTTAGCATGGTATATCTTTATTCACCCTTTTACTTTTAACCTATCTGTATTTTTATATATAAAGAGAGCCTCTTGTATGGTGTGGTCTTTCATTTTTATCCAGTGACATTCCTTGCCTTTTAATTAGGGTGTTTAGACCATTTATATTTAGTTTAATTATCCACATGGTAGAATTTCCATTTACCATCTTCCTGTTTGTTTCCTATTTGTCCTATATGTTCTTTAATCTCTTTTTCCTTCTTTTACTTTTTTTGGATTACTTGATAATATTTTATGATTTATTTTATATCCATTACTGGTGAGCAAATAGAAATAAAATCTGATGAATATGGTGTCATTAAAGTTAACATAAGAAATATCTCAATAAGAAGAGTAGTCAACTGTGTTAAATGCCTCTGAGAGCATGAATAAATATAGACAGTAAAATGACCATAGGATTTGACAATGTGGAGTTTGATCTGATGACTTTGATAGAAACAACCATGATGAAGCAGTGGGGTTATAAATCCAATCTAAATAGGATGCATAAGGGATAAAAGATGAAGAAGTAGAGAGAGATACCATGGACAACTGAAGACTTTTTGCTGTAAAAGGGAGCAGAGAGAATGTGGTAGTGATTGGAAAAGGATGTTGCATCAATAGGGATTGTATTTTAAGAAGAGAAATATAAGACATGTTTGAGTGCTGATGAAAATGATCCCATAAATATAAAGAGATTGATGTTACAGCAGAGAGAAGAAGTAAAGAAAAAGAGAGCCAGTGGGTTCCAGAACACAAATGGAGAGAGTGAACTTTGGTAGGAAAATGTCATTTGTCATTTGTAAAAGGAGAAGCAGCAAAGAAGTGGTAGACATCAAATCAGTTGGTGATTTTTTTGACTTTCCAAGTTCCTCTCTCTGTTCCTCATGTTCTCAAAGATAAATAAGCACAGATCATTAGCAGAGAATGAGTGTGTGTAAAGTGGTATAACAAAAGAAGTTATCACAGTGCTAGAAGCTTGGAGGTGGAAGTTAGTTCCAGATGAAGGAATCAGAGAAATCTTCTTAGAAGTGGTATCATTCAAGCTGGGTCTTGAAAAATGGGTAGAATTTGAGTAAGTAGACATTCATTCATTGGCAAATATCCATGGAGAGATTGTAACCACCCATGATCTGTGTCATGAACAAGATAGGGTCACTGCCCTCAGGAACTGCTTGCTAAAACTGGGAAATGATATATACAATGGAATATTACTCAGCCATAAAAAGAAACGAAATTGAGCTATTTGTAATGAGGTGGATAGACCTAGAGTCTGTCATACAGAGTGAAGTAAGTCAGAAAGAAAAAGACAAATACCGTATGCTAACACATATATATGGAATTTAAGAAAAAAATGTCATGAAGAACCTAGGGGTAAAGCAGGAATAAAGACGCAGACCTCTTAGAGAACGGACTTGAGGTTATGGGGAGGGGGAAGGGTGAGCTGTGACAGGGCGAGAGAGAGTCATGGGCATATACACAGTAACAAACGCAGTAAGGTAGATAGCTAGTGGGAAGCAGCTGCATGGCACAGGGATATTGGCTCGGTGCTTTGTGACAGCCTGGAGGGGTGGGATGGGGAGGGTGGGAGGGAGGGAGACGCAACAGGGAAGACATATGGGAACATATGTTTATGTATGACTGATTCACTTTGTTATAAAGCAGAAACTAACACACCATTGTAAAGCAATTATACCCCAATAAAGATGTTAAAAAAAAAAAAAGAAAAAAAAAACTGGGAAATGGTTTTCCAGGAAAAGGAGAGAATAGGAGTAGGGGGAGGATAATTGATAAGAACTGAAGGAAAGTGGACAGGTGGTAGCCAAATTATGGAGGACCATAGTGGAAAGCTTAAGGAATAAAGAATTACTGAAGATTTTCTGGTAGAAAAATGAAAAGATTGATCTTTAAAATGGGCTACTCAACAGAGTTGTATATCTCAGGAAGGCCAGGAAACCAGAAGGCAGAGAAGGCAGGGTTTCACATCCATAAAGGATCTTAAATTGAAACTTTTGACATTATCTCTAAATAAGCTTACATGTATTGTCATAGTAATACATTGATAAAATTGATAGATGGCAATGTTTATCTGCCTGATTTTTAACTTTTGTCTTTATTAGTCCACACTACCTGTAATGCCTCTGAAATTATACTTTTTATAAATCCCGTAATCATCTTGTGAGACAGTTATATTAAATTTGGATTTTATGTTAAAAACATTAATTTTAAAAATAGAAATATTTTAAAATATTCTACCATTTGGGGAACTCAGTGTGTGTGTGTGTGTGTGTGTGTGTGTGTGTGTGTGTGTGTGTGTGTGTGTGTATGTGATACAGACCAGAATCTCTAAAAGACTGAAAGTGATAAAGACTCAACCACTGAGAACTTCTACTTGGAAATGCAACATCGTTACCTTTCATAAACTGTTAGTAGCTGCCTTCTTTCTGCAGTATTTTGCAATATGCTGAGAAATATCAGATGATCAAACAGATGGTAAATTATTACAGTTCTTTCATTAATGCCAGCTCTGGTCTTATCGTATTAACAATGGTCACATATTGTATCTCATTCTGCCTTTGCAGGGACTCTGTACCAATTAGTAGAATTTATTTCCAGTCCATTAACATTTTTAAAAGTTTTTCAAAGTAAACAATTTGATACAATTTAATTACAATGCTTTGATATTCAGCTATGATTAATGGAGTTAAAGAAGAACACACATAAAACTCTTGATGGACACAAAGTGATTACCAAATGAAACTGTCATGAGAAAATAAGGTACTTATTTGAATTTCAATTAGTACTGAGAAATGACCCCTGTAGGCAGATGAAATAATAACACACATTAAGCAATGCTGAGAGTAAGAACTAATGTCCCTGAAACACATGAATCCATATCCTTCATTGTTTGCCTTCTCTACAGGACTAGACTAATGCAGGAACAGAGTAGTTGAGCACCTGTGGGGTATTTTGTGAAGAGAACTACAAATGCACGGATGTTTCCTAAGAAAATCTCCCTCCTCATTCTTCCATTAAAGATTAATATCTTTAGTTAAGTATTACCCTGTTTTTTCTTCTTTTTTAAAATCCAAATACTTCTGGGTATTTGCCTGACCACGAGGAAACACACTCATAACTAAAAGAAAGCAGAACATGTTACTCAGGGTCCTAGACTTGCCACTGGGGATGGTAAATGTGTGGGCTTTAGGCTGACTCTCTTTGGGAAGAGAGGATGCATAAATATTGTTAAAAGGATGCATATTTTTAACTCTAAATATGAGAAGAAGGATTGGTGTGTGTGCCACGGGAATAAGGGATGTAATGTGGGCATCTGTTGTTTCTGTCTGTTCAAAACCCCCATTTCCTCTGTGGAACTGCTCCTCTTCCATATCAATCATGATTAGATACTATAGATGGATCAACAACCCAATCAGCCCAACACCATCTCTCAGCACAGGAGAGAATGACTGACATAGACCCTGATGATCATAGTCTCCCATTATTCTAACCACAAGTGCTGGTGCAAGTGTAAGTCCTTCCCTGGTATTTTTCTGCTTAAGCTGGAATAAAATTATTTAGGAGGTCAGAAGATCCCAGAATGAAATGCAGAATGCAGGGGAATAATGTGCTGACCTAAGTATCGATAACTTTGGAAATGAGTGGAGTCTGTAAGACTAAGGGCCAAAGAAATGGTACATAGGCACAGCACTGCACACTAGCTGATAAAGTTGTTTCCCACAAGTGTACAGGTTAACAACTTTAAAGTCATTATATATGTGTACTGGAATTGGACAGTTAAGTAAATGGATCACAGATAGTGAGAGCCAGGTTTCTTACAGTTGGAGGGGGAGGTTACATATAAGAAGTGAGAGGAGGCTAGAATAATCTATGAAGTAATGGGTTAAAGTTGGAGACATCCATATGAACTCATATTTAGCTTAGTATAGATACTGATGGTTACATATAGAAACATTTATAGATAAGTGTATATACACAAGTTAGTATACACACATATATCTCCTTACTCTGTCAGCTGAGAAGACCTAAAGGCAGTACCATCCAGATCTTGGTTTATGATAGCATTCTCCAATAAAGGAGCCAAGCTCTTTGGAGAAATAACTGATTCTAGAACCAGAGCGTGAAATATACAAGATGATCCTGGAGCATCTTCTGGTGCCAGAAAGTAAGAAAGTGCTCAAAACCACAAAACCTACATTGATGTAGATATTTCAGAGGGACCCAGAAGCAAACTGAAAGAGCTCTCAATGAACAAAGCTAGAATTTTGAGCAACAAAATCTTTAAAATAGTAGTGGATTATAACTCAATGTATAAAATAAATATCAATCAGCCCATAATGATATAAATAAATAATAAATAAATTGAGGAGAATAGACAAATCTCCTGTGCAGAGGAATTTCTAGTAATTTATGTAGAATGGAGTACACTCTCAAGGAGATGAAGCGTAACTCCTCATTCCTTAAGTGTGGGTTGTACATAGCAACTTCCCTCCAAAAAAGGACAGTATGGAAAGGGCGACAAAGAGTAACTTTACAGTGTAGAAATTGACAAACATTACTTTATAACATCAACAGTGATAAGTCATGTTAATAGCATATACTCTTGATATGATGTGATGAAAATGGCACTTTACATGTATGGTCATCTTCCCCCAAACCCATAGCCCCAGTCTAATCATGAGGAAAACCTCCGACAAATCCCAATTGACAGACACTCTACAAAATAGCTGACCAGTTCCCCTCAAAACTGTCAAGGGCATAAAAAGACAAATAAAGTCTGAGAAACTGTCACAACCAAAGGGAGCCTAAAGGGACATAGCGACTAAATGTCATGTGGAATCCTGAATGGGATCCCAGAATAGAAAAGAGACATTAGGGGAAAACTGAGAAAATCTGAAGAAAAAGTGTGGACTTTAAAATAATGCATCAATAGTGATTCACAAATCACGACAAATGTACCATATGAATGTTAGATGTTAATAATAGGGGAAACTGGGTGTAGGGAACTCTCTGTGTTATCTTCACTATAATTCTACAATGAGACTTGTTCTAAAATAAAAAGTGTATTAAAATAAAATTAAAAGATTACTCAAAAAATACCTGCATCAAAGAGCCAGCTCTCTCTCCAGCATCATCAGTGGCTCCCTGGTTCTGGAGGTCCTGGGTCCTCTGTAACTCTTCTTGACCACCATAGTTTCTAGAGTTCTCACTCTGCCTGTTCCCTATCTCTACTGCCTCACCTCTCTCTACACCCCAGAGCATCAACTTAGTGCTACAAAGACCTCAGAGAAAACAGGTAAAGAAGACTTTATCCAGGAGCATGGGCAGAGGGATAAACTGGTGAAGGGGGAAAAGTGCACCACTCCAAAGAAGAATTTTCAAAATGAGCAAGAAAACAACCAGGCTCTTAAATAGGGCCCACAGCGATGGGTTTGCATTGGACAGCTTCCGTGAATGCAACAAGTTGGGGTCCCAGGATGCAACAGTCAAGAGAGGGTATGGAGAAATCAGAAAATATGTAAACTTCATTCTGGAAAAACAGTCAAGAGACACCTGGAAAAGAGCCAAAGAAAGGGTGAATAAAAGAAAAAGGAAAGAAGATGTATTTAGTTTCCCGCGGCTGCTGTAACAAATTACCACAAACTTGGTGACCTAAAACAACAGAAATTTATTTTCTCATGCTTGGGTGGGGGGCGCAGGGCGGGCAGAAGTCTGAACTCACGGTGTCAGGAGGGCAATGTTCCCTCCATGGCTCCAGGGAAGAATCCTTCCTTGCCTCTTCCGTCTTCTGGCGGCTGCAGGCATTCCTAGGCTTGGGACTGCATCAGTCCAGTCTCTGTCTCCACTTCCACCTAGGCAACCCCTCTTCTCCGTGTCCGTGTCTTCTCTTCTATCTCTTAGAAACGTACTTGTTGTTGAACGTAAAGCCCATCAAGGTAGTCCTGGATGACCTCATCTCAAGCTGCCTACCTTTACTTAATTAGAGCCACAAAGATCCTTTTGCCAAATAAGGTCACACTCAGAGGATCTCGGACATGGACACGTTTGGGTTGGGGAGGGAACACCGTTCAAGCTACCTCCTAGAACGTAGGAGAGAGGGTTAGAAGCAACCACCTCTCTTAAGCGTGAAAAAGCAAATACCCCCAATGTGGTTGTTGGACGTTTGATGGGGAACAGGTATTTTCATACACTGGGCACAGAAGAGATGTGAAGTATTTGTGCTTCATTGGATTTCAACCCTGCTCACCTGAAAAAACACAGAATCCCAGGCTCCACCCCATGCTAACTGAATGAGAACCTCTAGGAAGTGGAGCCTGTATATCAGTATCTTTAAAAGCTTCCCACATGATATTAATGTGAGCCAAGGCTAAGAACCATGGCGCTAGATGTGATGGGAAGGGAACGTGAACTGATTTTTGTTTTGTTTTGTTTTTTTCGGTTGTCACCAAGCCGCTTGTGGGATCTTAGTTCCTCCAGCGGGGAATGAACCCTGGGCCCTCGGAAGTGAAAGCGCAGAGTCCTAACCGCTGGACCACCAGGGAATTCCTCTGATTTTTTTTAATGAAGCTCCCAGCCCACCCTCAGGGCAAACAGAAGCAGAAATGCCACCATGTCCGGTCATCACCCAATATTCAACTGCAAGAGGTATGCCTTGGGACATGCCCCTCAAGACCAGGGACAGTCAACAGCATAACGAAGTAGATTTCTTGGCTTTGTTTGTTGCCAGCATCTGTGCAGTCTCCCAGACACGTGTGCATTCCCCCCGCCCCGACCCCCGACTCCGCATAATTCCCTGACCACAGTGACTCACACCTCTTTCCATAGGAGGTCCTCCTCCCCAAATGGGGATATTCCAACTAGCGCATAATGATCCGGGTGGAACGACATCATTTTCCTAAAGGTGCTCTCCCAGATGAAAACCACATCTTTATCTAATCAAACTGCTTCTTTTCTAATTATTTTGTACAAGAAGTGCTAGATCGGATGAGAAAGACAAGAGTCAACTCATTAAAGTTATCTGATTTATATTGAAAGGAAAATTTGATTTGCCTTTACCTAAAACGAGCATACCCTCTCAGTCAGATCATGAAATATGCATCAAACCGTATTTAGAATGGAGTACGAATATGCCTTGACTGTTTTAGTAACACTCTTTTACACAAGTGACATCAAAGGAAGCACCAGTTAAACAGAAATGAAGCCAAACTGGCTGGCCTTTGAAGGGGAACAAGCAACTCACTATCCTGTAATCACTACTGAAACAGTCACTTAAAGAAACTCCCTGGGCTCGAAACCAATCAGTCTTAAAGCTACAGGCAAAACCTGAGCTGACAGTGCCCCATTGTTGAGAACGAGGAAAAGATGACTGGATATTTCTCCACTTTGTCATTCTGACTTAGCAAAAAAGAAATGTGAAGACAAAATCAAAAATACTGCCAGGTTAAGGCCGATTTTGAGCTGGTGGAAGGAGAGGTATGTCCACAGCGGAGTTCTATGGGATGGAAATATGAGAGTCTAAATGTTCTCAGAGAAGAGCATTAAACAAAGAACATTACGCTTCTTTTTATTCTATCAGAATCATTGCCTACCAAAAGGTGATCCAAGAATAAGTAGTCCATTTACACATAAAAAAATAGTAAACCATGATGTGGTAGTCATTAGTTCTGCCTTCTAGATTTTTCTGGATTGTCTCTTGGGACCATGATAGGATTGTAGATCCCTTGCCGGTGAAGTAGGGTGTGACCATGTGACTTGCTTTGGCCAATGAAATGGTGGGAGAAGTGACACATGTAACTTGCAGGCCAAAGCGTTTAATGGCCTACATATGATTTGCTACTCTTTCTCAGTTCTTCATGACCAGCAGCGTTTCAGAAAGTGGTGGCTTCACCAGCGTAGCTCCTACAATGAGGACATGAGGAGAAACATCAACTAGTCAACCCACAGTGGAAATGTAGCATGAGCAAGAAATAAACCTCTGTGGTTATAAGTCACTAAGATTTTTGACATGTTGTAACCATATCTTAACCCAGCCTAATTAGTTTTATGTGTATGATATGAAAGAAAAATGTTCACCTTTGTACAATTCAAGTCAATTAAGAAATAGCATTTTGTAACTTTTGAATTAGCAAACAAGGAATTAAACGATTAAAATTCATTGCTAAGAATACCAGAAATTTTAAGAAAGCATTATTGATAACTATATAATTTGATGATATAACATTTCTGGAGCACTATCTAGTACTATCTAATGAGAATCAAAAAACATTCACATCCTTTAGGATGTGAATTATTGTTTTAGGAAGGGAATTATTATTCTCTTCTGGGAATTTTTTTAAAGAAATAATTCAAAGGAATTGTTGGAAGTTAATTATATAGATTTGTGTACAGTGGCTGTTTGTAATGATCAAAAACTGGAAAAATCAAAATGCCTAACTATTAGGTATGGTTAAGTAAACTATAGCAAGTAAAAAATTTAATATGTAAATTATCAAAAACAATGGAACAGTAAATATGACATAAAGCTCAGTGAAAAAGTAGCACATCTCTGCACCCATACAGACTTATAGCTCCTGTAGAATAAGCAGATTTTCCCACTAGAATATAAGCTCTAAGTGGGTAGGCATTTTCTGGGTCTTGGTCCCCACATTCCAAGTCCTCAGAACAATGCTTGGCACATGGAAGACATTCTGTCATACTTTTTTGAGTTAATTAATTAATCTGCATAAAACCTTCAAAGTCAAGTATAATGTTATTGTCCCCAATTTATAAATAGAAAAAGTGTGGTTTTGAGGAATTTTTTGTTTGGTTGGTTTTTGGAGGGTTTTTTTTTTTTTTTTTTTTGCATATTTTCTATAACTTTTCAGCATTTTAACTGAGGGGATGCCTAACTCCTCAATTCTCCCTATCCACACAATCCTTCAAAATGTGTCTCTTCTGTGGTCCCCAAGAGGTGGGGGAGGATCAGAGGTACACAGGGGTTTAGAAACCAGGCAACACCTGAGGGAGGAGATGAGTCCCAGATGCTCCTCATATACAGTGTCTATTATGGTGCAATAAATTATCCCAAAACTTAGCTGCTGAAAACAACAAACGTTTATCATTTCACAGTTTCTCTCAGTCAGGGATCCAGATATGGCTTAGCTGAGTGTCTCTGACTAAAGGTCTCTCATGAGGTTTCAGTCATGCTATCTGCCAGGGCTGTGATTTCATCTGAAGGCTTGATGGAAGTGGGATGGATTTATTTTGAAGCTCACTCATTTGATTGTTGAAAGACCTCCCGCTCATCATGTGGATTTCTCCACAGAGCTACCCTACAACACAAAAGCTGGATTCCCCAAAGATGAGTGATCCAAGAGAGAGTGAGCACCTAAGATGGAAGGCACAATCTTTTTATAATTTAATCTCACGATGGCATCCCATCACTTCTGCCTTATTCAAGAGAGTCAGTAAGTCCAGCACACACTCAAGGAGAGGGGATTACACAAGAGAATAAATACAGGAGGCAGGGGCCACTGGGGGAATTCTTGGAGGCTGCCTGCCATCCTCCTTTTCCATGACATTCACTCCATAAATGAGAGTGTTGGCCCCTCAGACAGAGGCCATGCCACTTACCAGGCTCAACACACTGCAGATCCACTCCTGTTCCCCAAATGCTCCACAGTGGCTTAGAAAGTTGGAAATATATCATATCATATCTACATACAAGGAGATTCACATACGAACCCCCAGCCCAGGCTCATACCACCTCTAACACTATCTAAGTGCGTTTGGGCTCTTATAACAAAAGTACCATAGTTGGGTGGATCATAAACAACTATTTACTTCTCAGAGTACTGGAGACTGGGAAGTCCAAGATCAAGGAGTCAGCAGATTTGGTGTCTGGTGAAGACCCACTTCCTGGTTCAAAGACAGCCATCTTGTTGCTGTGTCCTCACATGGCAAAATGGTCAGGGGGAATCTCTGCGGTCTCTTTTTAAGAAAAATTTTTTATTGAAGTGTAGTTGCTTTACAGTGATTCAGGTATACAGCAAAGTGATTCATATATATATATATATATATATATATATATATATTCTTTTTCAGATTCTTTTCCATTATATGTTAGTAGAAGATATTGAATATAGTTCCCTGTGCTATACAGTAGGTCCTTGTTGGTTATCTGTTTTATATATAGTAGTGTGTATGTGTTAATCCCAAATTCCTAATTTATCGCTCCCCCCTTCCCCTTTGGTAGCCATAAGTTTATTTTCTATGTCTATGGGTCTATTTATGTTTTGTAAATGACTTCATTTGTATCTTTTTTATTTCAGATTCCACATATAAGCAATATCGTATGATATTCGTCTTTCTCTGTCTGACTGACTTCACTTAGTATGATAATCTCTAGATCCATCCATGTTGCTGCAAATGGTATTATTTCACTCTTTTTATGGCTGAGTAATATACCATTGTGTATATATACCACATCTCTTTATCCATTCATCTGTCAATGGACATTTAGGTTACTGGGGTCTCTTTATAAGAACTAATCCCATTTATGAGGGCTCCACCCTCATGACCTAATCACCTCACTAAGGCTCCACCTCCAAATACCATCACATTGGGGATTAGGCTTCAACATGAATTTTGAAGGAAAACAAACATTTAATCTGTAGCAAACACACACCAACCTGAAAAAAAAAGATTTGTTAAGAAAAATAAAGGATAGTGGTTGAGGATGAACAGGCTGGCACCAGACTATCTGGGCTAGAGTCTTGATTTTGCCACTTACTTATTGTGTGACCTTATCCAAATTTCTCACCTTCTCTGAGTCTTAGTTTTCTCATCTATAAAATGGGACCTACCTCATAGGACTGTACGGAGGATTAAAGAAAACAATAGTTAAAGCACTTAGAACAGGGTCCAGCACACAGTAAACTCTTAATAAATGATAACAGTTGGTTCATGTTTGTTGTTGTAAATAAAAACAGAAGATCTAACCTAGAAAAGGGATAGGACTGATCCTTTTGCCCAAACTTCCCTCTCTGCAGTCATGGACTTCTGAATATGTTGTTCAAGTAGTTTTCAAAAAGGAAAAGATTTTTCCAAGGCCGGGTTCCATCCAGTGCGTGTTAACTCTTGGCCATCATAGCTTGGCTTGGACCACCATGAGCCACGAGAGTGGCAGGAACACAATGGTTTGTTTTCTGTGTGTTTCTCCTAATCTGCAAAACAGATGCAGCCTGGATGGTCTCCACTCTGGGCTGTCTTCAGGAGGAATGAAGCCCCAAACTCTGGCACACGGTTCTGCATTCCCAGTGGATGGGATCCCCATAAATCAGGCCACTGATTCCAACCCCACAACCGGCAGCAGAGGGATTATTGGCAGAAGCTCCTATTTTGTTAGCCTATGACTTTCTGTCTAACCATTTAGTCCTGTAAAATCCAATTGGATGCCACTAGAGAAATGATGATTTTAGCTGTGATTTCTCGTTCATGCTGAGCATGTGTCTCCTGTCTGCATGCCTTGGTGAGTTCCAAAGCAAGAAGAGCAGATTATAGCATATTCTTCCCAGTGGACTCCAGTCCCAGAGAGGAAGCCAAGGAAAGTAGAACAACCAAACCAAGAGCACTTAGGAGCTGGGACAGACACGGGGCACGAGCAGCCTCTCAGCCCTCTCCTATCAGGGAGCCACTTTACCACCAAGCCCTGGGGACCACTTCACCGTGGATTCACCTCCTCGGGGGAGATGAGCCTGACCCCCAGCCCTCCAGATGCTACACCGTCACAGGGGCTACTGTGCACCCAAAGCTTTGCCTCTTCATATTTCCAGAAGCATGTTCACTGCCCGTGCTTCTCATTCTCTCCAGGGAATGTGTTCTCTCTTTTGTCCCTGTGTTCCCTGCTCCCCAGACTTGGGTATCTGTAAAACAGATGAATGGGCTGAAAAAATATCAGTTTGATCCCCATTCCATCTGCTGACAAAGTGACCTTAGCCAAGTCACTTCACCTCCTTGAATGTTAGTTTTCTTCTCAGTCAAATGAAGAGGAAGGTGGAGCAGTGTGATCCCCGAAATTCTTTTTAGCACTGCATTTTCCATCTCTGTGAGTGGATGGTGGTAGGTCAAAAGCAAAGACTCACTGCAGCCCACTGTCAAGTGGGCATCACCCCTGCAGGAAGAGCTGGCCTGACCTGGCCCTACATTCCTCCCGCCCCACAAGCCCAGGGAGTGAGACAGGACAGACCCCCAAACCCCTTGCCCCAGCAATTGGAGGAAAGAGCCTGGTGAGAAGACCCCAGCACGGGGGGAGGCAGCTTGTCACCAAAAAATAAAGGAGTAAATACATTACAATCCTCTTACAGGGAGCACGCTTGTCAATGAAGCTTAAATCTGGGGCAGTGTGGGTTGTGTGTGATTGTGTGTGTCTGTGGTGTGTGTGTGTGTTTGTGTGGTGTGATATGTGTATGTCTGTGGTGTATGTGTGGTATAGTGTGTGTGTGTGTCTGTGGTGTGTGTGTGTGTGTACAGCCAGATCCACCTTTTCAACAACTGTTGACGCTAAGAATAATAGGTTTTTACTTGGGCTCAGAAAATTACCATAAAGGACACTTTGGGGAACATTGGTGAAACTTGAATATGGACTGTATATTACATATTAGTATTGTATCAGTGTTAAATTTTCTGAACTTAACACTTATATTGTGATTATAAAAATGAGAGCCCTTATTCTTAGCCTTCAGGGACAAAGGATCATCGTGTCTGCAACTTATTCTCAAATGGTTCCGTAAATATTGATAATAATATAATAAGTCTGCATATGGAGAGAGCTAAAAGCACACGTAACAGTGTTAACCATTGATAAATGTAGGTCAAGGGCAGACAGATGTCCGTTGTGCTAGTCTCACAACTTTTCTGCAGGCTTGAAAAATTTCAAAATAAAAGGTTAAGTGACATTTTAAAATTTAAAAAGCAAAGTGTCTAGGATTTTAAAAACACCTTAGTTTGGGGTTAGAAGTAGTGGATGTCAAGACAGGTGAGAGCCTCTAGTTCTAATTAAGGTCACCGACCCTCTCAGGTTTCAACCCCATGACAAGGGCCAAAAGGCTGAGCCAGCCTCACACAGCTGTGTTTCGGGAAAAACCCAGTGAGAGAGACCCGATCTGCCCTCCAGGAGGCCGCTGTCGGTGGGGAAGAAACCCAGGCCGTGTGGTGATTGATGGCCACCCAAATGCAGTGTGCCACCAGGACGGGCAGCCCTTCAGCCCTGGAGGTGAGGGTGCTTGCTTCTGGGGTCATCTGTTCTGACTCCAAGTTCCACATGCAGCTGCTTCTCAGGCAAATCTTCCTCTCTCTCCGCAAAGCATCAGTGCTTTCTTTCCCTCCTTAACTACCAATTGTCATTTCAATGACTGATAGGGGTGAGGCTAGCAGCGGACCAGGCTGCCCTCAGGAGGCAGAAGGGCTGGGCCCTTGGCCACCTCTGCCACATGGTCCCAGATCAACAGACGTCAGCTCAACAGACGTCATGGAGATCCAAGGCCTGTTAGGAGGGATTAGATGACCATAGGTCTTTTGAATTTCATTGCCATCTCAAATCATTCTGATTGTCCCCATAAGGAAACATCATTATGGTCACCAAAGAGTGAGCACCTGCCACCACACTGCACTGACAGAGGGCACTCCTGGTCACCTTGGATGGGGTAGGGGTGAGGGGCTGCCCACAAAAGGAGGGCTTGGAGGACAAGAGCTCTCCTCCCCCAGCTCTTTCCAAACTTTTTGCCCCTCCTCTTACCAAGGTGGCAGCACCTAGTCAGCCCCGTGAGGCTCTGGAATCTTCTCCCCCGCCTCTGCAGTTGCTTCATTTTTTCTCCTCACTTCCCCTGATTTTCAGGTATCCTGAGAGTTCATTTTGGTTTGATACAGCCAAGAAGAGGCCAAGCCGGGGCTCAAATTCCCCTCTAGATTTCTTGCCTGGAGGCAGCCTCATACCTGGAAGGACCAACATGGCCCTCCCAGCTCCGAAGGTTCCAGGAGGTCTGAGTGGTTCCCCCAAGAGACCACAAAAGGTAGACATCTTTTTCCGCTGGGGTGGACAGCAGGAAAGCCTGCGTCCCTAAACCAGTGCTTGGAAAAGAGATAAATAACTTAAGAAAAAATAAAGGAGGGAAATTAGCTAGCATCCCTCCCCCAAAGTCATGACACCAAGAAAAATCCCTCCCACCACGTTCTCTCCCTTTTTCTGACTCTATATGAAGTCCCCAAAGTCAAACAACACTTTGGGTTAATTACTAGATCCATCCCAGGTTTCAGAATCCTACCCCTTCCAAATTTTGAGTTTAGACCCTGTTCCTGGCTCCCTTTACTTCTTTCTCCTTTCCTTTTCTTATCCTGTGTATACAGTATAGTCCCACTGTTACGTTAGGTCATGACATCCAATGACAAGAAGAGAATTCTAGTAGACCCCTATCATTTCTCTGCCCTGGTCCTCCCTCTCTTGGACCACACACCTACCTCTCTTCCCTGCCTCCATCCAGCTTTCCTGGGTTGGATTCTCAATGCCCCTATCCACCCCACCCCCCTACCAGTGAGCCCCAGGGAGCCTTCTCCTCACCCAATCCCTGCCCTAGAAGAAAAGATATTCTGATCATATCAGTGCCTCCCATCCACTATGGAGAGCCAGGTAATACAGGGCACACTTCTTACCCACACAGGCTCTTGCTAGGGTCCTCTACACAGCACTTACTATCATTTTACACCCTCCACCTTCCACCCATCCCAGAGCATGGTCCTTTAAAGAAGAAAACGTTCCTAAAAACACCTTGAATTGCATGAAGATTTCAGTTAACACCAGAGATATGATTATTTCTTAATAGACTTTAGTTTTTAGAGCAGTTTTAGGTTCACAGCAAAATTGAGCAAAAGGTACCAAGATTTCCCATATAAACCACTTCCACATGTGCATAAGCTCCCCCATGATCAACATCTTCCACTAGATGTTACATCCCTCATTGTTACAGTCAATGAACTGACACATGATTATCACCCTGAGTCCACAGTTTACATTAGAGTTCCTCTTGACGTTGTCCATTCTATGGATTTGGGCATACGTATAAAGACATGTATCCATTGGTGTAGTATCACACATAGTATTTTCACTGTCCTAAAAACCCTCTGTGCTCTGCCTTTTTATCCATCCCCCGCTCCTCCTTAACCCCTGGCAAGCCCTGATATTTTTACTGTCTCCATAGTTTTGCCTTTCCAGAATGTCACATAGTTGGAATCATACAGGATGTAGCCTCTTGGGATTGGCTTCCTTCACTTAATAATATGCCTTTACATTTTCCGCATGTCTTTTTATGGCTGACAGTTCATTTCTCTTAGCTCTGAATAATATTTCCATTGCCTGGATGCACCACAGTGGGTTTTTTTTTAAATTTCTATTGGAGTATAGTTGATTTACAATGTTGTGTTAGTTTCAGGTGTACAGCAAAGTGAATCAGTTATACATATACATATATCCACCCTTTTTTAGATTCTTTTCCCATATAGGTCATTACAGAGTATTGAGTAGAGTTCCCTGTGCTATACAGTAGGTTCTTATTAGTTACCTATTTTATATATAGTAGTGTGTATACATCAATCCCAGTCTTCCAATTTATCCCTCTCCCCACACTTTTCCCCCTGGTAACCATACGTTTGTTTTCTACATCTACCACAGTTTATTTATTCCTTTCACCTACTAAAGGACATCTTGGTTGTTTCCAAGTTTGGGTGATTATGAATAAAGCTGCTCTAAACATCTGTGTGCAGGTTTTTGTGTGGACAAAAGTTTTCAGTTCATTTGCGTAAACACCAAGGAGCATAACCGGTGGGTCGTATGGTAAGAGGCACTGCTATTATTAATTGTGCTTTTGATGCAAAGGCTGCCGCTCCTCTGCTCCTTCTGGGGTCTGCCTCATGCCCCACAGCTCCCCAGTTCTTAGAGTCTGATTCACTTGACGCTTTTTAATATAACTTTCTAGAAAAAACTTTATTTCGAGGTAATTGCAGGTTTCTTTGCAGTTGTAAGAGATAATTCAGGAAGATCCCTTCACCCAGTTTCTCCCAAAGATAACATCATCTTGCATAACTATAGTATAATGTCACAACCAGGAATTTGACAGCGATATGGATGTACAAGTTTGTTTAACCATGTACCCACTGAAGGACGTTTGGGTTGTTTCCAGTTTGGGGCTCTTACAAATAGAACTGCTATGAACATTTTTGTAGAGGTTTTCTTTTATTTTTGTGAGCATAAGTTTTCATTTCCCTGGGATAATGTCCAAGAGTCTGATTGCTGGGTCATATGGTAAGTGCATGTTTTGTTTTGTAAGAAGCTGCCAGATTCTTTTCCAAAGTAGCCGTGCCATTTCCATTCTCATCAGCCATCAGCCGTGATCCAGTTTCTCCCCATCCTTGCCAGCAGTTGGTGTTATCACTGGTTTTTATTTTAGCCATTCTGATAGGTGTGCGATGATAGCTTGTCGTGGTTTTCACTTGCATCTCCCTAATGGCTAATGGCGTTCAACACCTTTTCATGTGCATCTCTGCCTTCTGCATATCTTCTCCAGTGAAACATCTGTTTATGTCTTTGCCCATTTTCTAATTGGATTGCCTATTTAGGGCTTTTTTACTACTGAGTGTCCGAGAGTTCTTTATATATTTTAGACACGAATCCTTTGTTGGGTGTGTGGTTCACAAATATTTTCTCCCAGGCTGTAACTCATCTTTCCATTCTCTTTTCAGAGTCTTTCACAGGGCAAAGGTTTTAATTTGAAGAGGTAAAATTGACCAATGTTTCCCCTTATGGATCGTGTTTTTGGTGTCAAGTCTAGAAACTCTTCACCTAGCCTTAGGTCCCCATGATTTTCTTCTATTTTTTTCTAAAAGTTTTATATTTTATATTCAAGTCCATGATCCATTTTGAGTTAACTTTTGTGTAATAACGTGAGCACTAAATGTGCGAGGTGTAGGCTGAGGTTCATTTCGGTGCCTGTGGATATCCGTCGTTCCAGCACCATCCTTCCTCAACTGAATTGCTTCTGCTCCTTTGTGAAAATTCACTTTGACATATTTGTAGGGTCATTCGCTTGACATTTGTTTTGCCTTTTTTTCTTTTTAGAAATTCCCCTGCCTGGCAGAAGGCAACTGGCTGGGCCTGTCTGAAGTCTCAGAGACTCTGGATAGATAGGTAGCCACTGCTTCAAGCAGCCTGGGCTCAAACTCCTACCCAGTTGCAAAGCATCAGGGATGTGGAAAATGGCATCCTAACTTAAGGAAAGCAAGAAGCTAAAATGGTCTGGGAAGGGCAGGTGTCAATCAGCACTTAACTGGATTTTATAAGAATGGAAACCATTAACTTCAAATGCTAAAATAAATTTTTATTCAGTTAAAAAAAATGGAGGACTTCACTGGTGGCGCAGTGGTTGAGAGTCCGCCTGCCGATGCAGGGGACGCGGGTTCGTGCCCCGGTCCGGGAAGATCCCACATGCCGCGGAGTGGCTGGACCCATGAGCCATGGCCTCTGAGCCTGCACGTCCGCAGCCAGTGCTCCGCAACGGGAGAGGCCACAACAGTGAGAGGCCCGTGTACCGCAAAAAAAGAAAAAAAAAGGAAACCAGCAGGATAGGTCTCTTTCCAAGGAGATGGCAGGATGTGAGTGAATTCCAGCTTTCCTTTCTCTAAAGCACTGAGTTGTTCTGAAGGCCATGGTGGGCAGTGATGGGGACTGTGGCACCATGGTGTAACCACAACCCAAGTTAAAAACCCCACCTAGGAGACAAAACCATTCCCGGCCACCAGTAATGGCCAGGGTGCACTTTTCACAGCATGTCTTGCAGCTCAGTGCAATATTTCTTTACAGACGTGCTTTTCTTATAGTTTTTGGTTCTCCTTGAAAGTGTCAGGATTCAGTCTCCTCCTGTGAACTTCACCCAGAGCTGGAGGAGCTGGGTGGAGTTCACTGTGAGCCAAGAACCCACTCTCTTCACTTCTCTTCTGCTGCCCTGGCCTCTCCCTCACCCTACCTTTCACCCCACAGCCCCCCAGGGTGGGGAGGGTGGAGGAAAGTTGAACACTATAACCAGAAGCCTCACAATGTGGGTCCATTTTCATTCCAGGTCCAAGTGAGAGAGACCAGATCCTTCGGAGCAGAGCAGATCCCCTTGCCCAGCAGGTACAAGACTAAGAATTATGGCTCCAGGTCTTTTTTTTTAATATCAGAATGTCAAAAATTAGAACACATTTCTCGAAAAGCAAGATGCTGGCTCTTCACAATTCCCTACTTGGGCTGACTTTCTGAACCACCTTCAAGAAATGCAGAGCTTCCTTCTGCGCGCCTCGGAATCTCCTAGAAACAAAGGCTATTCAAGACACAGCACTTCTCAGGTTCCAAGAGTGGATCTTTCTGCCTCTTGCGGGACCTAGAGCAGCAGAAATGCCTGGCAACACATCTGGGGAAGGTTGCGGGTCAAATGAACTTATGCCAAAGCCATCAGCCCTTTTGATCCGCCTCCTTCCCCAGATGTGTTCAAGAATATCCCAGGGTGAACTCCTGTCACAAAGCAATCTCCTCTTGCTGTTTGCAAGACAAACTAAGAGGGCAGTCATAATTAGAGTGTCACAAACACACCACAGTTAATAAGTGACATAAATAACCATATAAATGACAAGCTGTGAATCTGAAACTTGACAGGACCTTTCAGATCCAACCAGAACTTGGCACCGAAAAGCATTCTCTGAATTTGCACATAATCTGCTTTTTTGCAGCTCCTTTGAGAAGGAGCTATTTACCCAGTAAGCATGTTATTCTCCACTGGAGATTATGGTCATTCCAAGTCAATTAACTGCATTCCAAAGAAAACAGGAGGAATTTAAAATACCGGATTTGAAGGTTTGTGAGGGAGATAGAGAAGGCAGGAAGGGTCCTTGTAAATTGTGGTTACTAATACCACGACATTGCCCTAGATCTCTGGACAGCAGACAGCACTTGATGTTTTTAGAGAAAAGATTCCATCTTGTTACTCGGATCTTCCCGTGAGCTGCACGGTGGAGGCTGTACAGGCCAGTTTCAGGATGGCACCAACTGGGTGCTCTCTCTGGAGCCCCATCACAGGGGGTGCCCACAGAGCCATCCATGGTTACTGAGTCCGCACAGCCTCTGGTCTCCCGAGACTTCCCTTTCTTGCCTTTTACTTGTTTTAATTGAAAATTAAATTCAAGTAACACAAAATCAACCATTTAAAAATGTACAGTTCAGTGGCATTGACTACATTCACAGCACTGTGCAGCCAAAACCTCTATCTAGTTCCAAAACATTTTCATCACCATAGAAGAAAACCCCCATCCCATTAAGTCACTCCCCACCCTCCCCTCCCCCCAGCCCCTGGCGACCACTAATCTGCATTCTGTCTCTATGGATTGGTCTATCCTGGACATTTCACAGAAACGGAGTCATACCATCTGTGAGCTTTTGTGACTGGGTTCTTTCGCTTAGCATCATGTGTTTGAGGTTCGTCCATGATGTAGGATGTATCAGAGTTTCACTCTTTGTTATGGTGAAGTACTATTCTGTTGTTGCACAGATGTAGCACATTTTGTTTATCCATTCATTGGTTGAGGGACACTGGGTTGCTTCCACCTTTTGGCTATTGTGAATAGCACTGTTATGAATATTCATGTACAAGTTTTTGTTTGAATACATTTTCAGTTTGGGGAGGTATATACCTAAGCGTGGAGTAGCTGGGTCTTATAGTAATTCTATGTTTAACTTTTTGAAGAAACACCAAACTGTCTTTCCCCTGCTTGCTTTTACGTGCAGTTATGCCTTCACTTAAAACTGTCTTCTCTATTATTTCTGAGGTTTGGAACAAGGGAATGGAGGTTCCCTGGTGGCTCACTCAGCCATCTGGATACCGGAAGGCCAGCATTAAATGAACCTTCCGCATCACTGTAGCTCCTGAAGAAGGCCTGGTCTTCCACACTCACACCCTCCCTGCCCCAGTAGGAACTGGGGCTGAATGATCATGGGGGAAAAAGGAGGAAGGAC
Source organism: Tursiops truncatus (assembly GCF_011762595.2). Classification (NCBI taxonomy): domain Eukaryota; kingdom Metazoa; phylum Chordata; class Mammalia; order Artiodactyla; family Delphinidae; genus Tursiops; species Tursiops truncatus. The sequence goes on along the minus strand of NC_047037.1, from coordinate 133,319,998 downwards.
AGAACTAATGAGGCAGTGGACTCAAAAGAAAAGTACCCACAACCCGTGGGTGTACCAGACCATTACCTACTGAGATGCTAGAATAAGCTAGAATAGGACTTCTATTTTGATTATCTAAAAAGTAAGACAAAAATGAGCTTTACTAATGGTTATGGGTTGAATGGTGCTCCCCACTGTCCCCCCAAAAATATATTTTAGAGTCCTAACCCCAGCACCTCAGAATGTGACCTTATTTGGAAATAGGGTCTTTACAGAGCTAATCAAATTAAAATAAGGTCAAGGTGGGCCCTAATCCAATATGACTGGTATCCCTATAAAAAGGGGAAATTTGGATAGACACACACACACACACAAAGAGAAGAAGACAGACAGAGACACAGAGAGAATGCCACGTGAAGAGATAGGCAGAGATCGGGGTGATGAGTCTTGAAGCCAAGCAATGCCAAAGATTGCTGGCTGACCACCGTAAGCTAGGAGGGAGGCCTGGAACAGATTCTCCCTCACAGCCCTCAGGAGGAACCAGCCCTGTCCACACTTTGATCTCGAATTTCTAGCAACCAGAACTGTGAGGAAATAAATTTTTATTGTTTAAGCCACCCAGTCTGTGGTACTTGATTACGGCAGCTTTAAGAAGCTAATATTCTAATCTGTAATATAAAGGTGCTCCTGGGTGCCCCTAACTGCAGGATTTGAGGCTTCTTGAGGGAGGAGGGAGTACCACACCTTGCGGGGAGAGGTGACAAGTCCCCCTCCTGGGAAGAGTGACTAGAAGCAAATGAAGTGGATTTATAAAGATTAGATCTCATTGTGATGTAATCAATTCTTACAAAACAGATGGGTAAAAGCCCAACTGGAAACAATGCAGAAGCTGCAAGCACAGGAGGGAAAACGGGAAAGGGGAGCTGATTGTCTCTTACACGCAGGCTTCCCCTCACCCCCACCATGCTGCACCCTAAAAGCACTGGGAGCTGGTCAGATCCCACAGGAGGACAGAACAAAATCATATCCCTGCTGTTATCGATGAATCAAACCTAAATTCCTACGATGCCGTGAGGTATTAACCACTGGTGATATAAAGCTACCACAACTAACAACACTTTTAAAATTGTTTATTTCACCTTGCTCCTCTGTTTTAACCTCAACGTGACGTATATTTTATAATTCACATAATGTACGGTTTTTAAATAAATATATGGAGAATACGTATGCCTCCCACACACAACTTTTTTACTAAATGAGTACATAATCAGAAAAGCTTGGAAACCACTGATTTAGGCTAAGGTCTGCAGATAGATGTGGAACACCAAAACAGAAGGTGCTGGAGCCCTTATATCTGATCTTCAGCAAGAGACAGATGCTGTTGAGATATGAGAGATGTTCTGGACCAGAAAATTCCCCAAGGAAGACACATTCAGTTCTCCCAGCTCATAGATAGGACGCGGCTTCCATGGCAGTGGGACCAGCACAGGCTCCCACAGAGGGCAATGGCAGAGCTCCCTGACATGTCAAGTGACATATGGTGGCCGAGAGATGGAAAGGTCTTCCCCAGGCGCCCAGGTGCACCACACAACCATATTGACCCATGGGTTCACCAGAAGTAGAAGGAGCCAGGTCTCTGGTTTGAAAGGTCACAAAGATTTCCACCAAGAAGAAAACGGGGCAGGATGGCTTCCCCCTACCTGTGGTAGTGGAAGAGGGAAAAAAAAACTCAGATATTGGAAAGGGGCAAGTGAAAGTGATTTTTTTAATGTATTTCAAGGTTGGTGAGGAGACAAACATTCTTGAGCAATTACAGCCTCCTAGGACCTGCAAATCTCAGCAGATTACCTTGAAGTGGAAGGATTTAAGCACCCAGGGTTGAGGGGAGGCCGGTGGATAATCTACTGGAATTCCAGAATCCAGACCCTCCCGTTTCTTTCTCCACCTTCCTAAATCTGAAACTTCCTAACTTCTTCTGACTCCAAATCAGAAGTGGGTAGGAAAGAGTCAGCAAAGCAAGAAGCTTGAAGAGTTCCAGATTGAGCAGGTAAAGGCCAGGTTCTCAGGCAAGGAATGGAGAAGTAAGGGATTTCAGGGAAGAGGCAGAAATTCATGGGATTTGGGGGCCTGGGGGAAGGTGTGAAAAGTATGGGGATTCAGGTGAGGTCGCCGTGGGATGCTCAGATGGTGTGAGCCCCACCCCCAGATACACGCTCATCCACGTGCACGGGGATGAATTAGCTGGGTGAGAAGCACTACACCCACATTCTTGGACATGGCACACCTTAGGAATGTGACACTGTGAACGTGAAGTCAAGAGCAGATGAAACCTTATCTACACTCTGTGTAGGTTTCCTCGGCAGAGGGAGGGAGAACCCATCCTCTCCACGGGTGGTTTAAGGAAACTTCAATAATAAGAATGGCGAGTCAAATGGTATCACACTTGCCAATGACCCAACCAACCAACTAGTAAGACAGACTGTCCTCGCCACTTTAAAAAAGTCAGACTTTTTCAGGGCAGTTCTCGGTGGACCTATAATTTTAGAAGCTTTCTGTGAAGAGTGGAACAGCCACAGTAGCCTGTGTCCCTGGCAATTGACCACCCAGCATGCTCTGGGGGGCCTTCCTTGCGTGGCTGCCTGATCCTGCTGTTGGATGGGGACGCCTGGATGCGGACCTTCCTCCACGTGAACAGTGACCCATCAGCCAGGGTGCACTTGGGGCCAACTCAGGCATCTCATTGGAGCAGAACCACAGGTGGTCTTGGAAGAGATCCAGTTGGACCATGAGAGGCTGGAGACCAGTGAGCAGGAGAGGCTAAGCTCCTCTGAGGCCAAGGTAGATAAAAATGTACCCAGGTGAGAGGCTGCCCTCATGCCCCAGCTGCTCCTAAAATAACAAGAGCTTAGATTTGCTTTGTTGAATCTGGGGGTGTCCTGAGTCAGAGGACCTTCACCAACCTCTCCTGCTGAGAAGCCATGTTTGAGCTTGGGGGAGAGGCAATGGTGTCTGACGTTCCCTGACCATCGCTAAAAGCTCAAGATAAGGTTTTCCTCCAGCAGCTTCTCATTTGCCTCTAGGGAAGGATCCCTCCTGGAGGGGCCTCAGGAGCCCCAATGCACCTGGTTTCACCTGGCACCTTCACGGCAGGTCCCAGACAAAGCAGCTCCCAAGGCGGAGCAGCAGGGCTTGTGTACCTGGCTCCTCCTCCAGGCCCAGCCCTGCCTGCGTTGACTTTGAAAGAAATATTTATACTAAGGGCTGAAGCTAGGGGAAGATTTCACCACCTCTTATCTCTTGTAGTTTAGAAAAACAACCAACATTTCATTGACAGCTGAGCCCGTGGCGCCTCTCTTTGCGGCTTGTTTCTCTGGGGAGCATCCTCTTCCCAGAGCCCTGTCTCAGTTTACACTGCTCTGTTCACTTCCTCTCAGACTCTCAGGGGAAAAGAAGATTCTCAGGAACAGGCCGCATCCCTGATAAGGTCCCCTGAGCACTCCAAAGGCCTCAAACTTGAGGCTGGCCTGGCTTCACATGCCATCTGTTTGATGACAGCTCTCCAGTCTGGACCTCCAGCCAAAGCATCATGAGTCTCTCAGTTTGGAGGAGCCCTGGAGATCCTCCCACACACCCAAGCCCAATACTCAGTGCAATCACACAGCGCCCCAGCCCAGAGCGATCTGCTCAGCTTGTTCACACTTGTCGCCACCCCTGCGTAAGCCCTGCTTTTCTATCCATTGCCCCCAAGCTACCCATGCACTTCCCCGGAAATTACAAGGAAAAGGCTCTCCAGCCCCACATCCCACCACCGTTCCTCCCTTTCAGTCCATGGCAGAATGCTGTTAGGCTCAAGCACCCATCCTTCTCCAAGGGGCCAAGCATTAACCTAGACTGGAAATCTCTGTGCCCATCCATCCTCGCCCCACACCCTCTTCCATCTTCCCCTGACTCAGTCTGCTCTCCTCCCTCTCTCCTTCCCTCCCACTCTCCAAACTCCTGCGCCATGGTGGCAAACTCCCTACACCCACAGCACTTCTTCACACATTCCTCCTAACTCTTGGCTTGACTTCGTGATTCTCAACCCTGGCCACACACCAGAAGCCCTCAAGAAGATTTTTTAAAAGATACTGCTGCCCAGACAGGCCTGGCTACTTAATTTGTGAGGTCCAGAGCAGAATGAATTTGCAGGTCCCCTTGTTCATAAAGTATTAAGAATTTCACAATGGCAAGAGCAGAGCATCAAACCAAGTGTGAGGCCCTTCTGAGGGCCAGGCCCTGTGCAACTACAGGGATTGCAGGATCCATGAGACTGGAGAAGGTTGGAAGGACGATTTGTGTGTAATTGGAGCCTTCTCCCATGAAGTCCAGGCGCTTTCCTTAAACATTAGATTTAATTAGTCTGGGGCCCCTGTACTCTGCATTTTAGAAGCTTCCCAGGAGATGCTCGGGTGACTGAGAGGGTTGCTGCTGGCTGCCCAGAGATCCTACTTCTGCTGCAGCCCTCTCAGATAGAAACTGTTTATTCTTATGCTCTTGACCTTGGGGCTAGGAACTGGGCTTACATCTTCCTTGTTCCATATTGTACTTCCAAAACATTGCTCGTTCACAGTTTTGCAAATTACCTGCTCGATTGAGGCTAAGGTCATTCAGGTCTTTTCCTTGCCTTAGTCTAGGTCTTTTCTGGACTTTCTTTGGTACATTTCCTCATCCAACCAAGACTTAGCAAATGGTTCATGACTTTCTTCACCCCTATCATGCTGCTGCTTCAGACTCCTTGTGGGTGGCTCAGCCAAGATCCTGGCCTCTCCGTTCCTGTTCTTCTGTCTCCAGTGATCATCTCCTTCCTTCTCCTCAGCACCCCACTCCCATGCTCCCTTGAGCCTGGCAGACACTCAGGGCTCCTGCACCTCTAAATCTTAAACCCAAGTGCCCCCACTCTCTGACCATAGCCTCTTATCCTAACTTCTCTTTCAATCCCATAATCCTGCTACACCTGTTACTCAACACCATTGAAGCCTTTGGTCCCATGACCTTCCAGGAATCCCTTGTCTATTCACTCTCTTCATCTGACATTTTATCCTGCTTAGATTCAATGCTCTAGTTCTTCCAAATACTATACATTCCCTTCCTCTTCTGTTCTTACATCTCTCTCCCCCTTCTAGTGAAATCCCAGCCCTAGATGAAGATCAACATCCATCTTCTCCAGGAGAGCTTCTCCATCTTGCCAGAGCATTGCTGGAGGCAAGTCCCACAGGTGCATGAACCCACTTCAGCCATGCCCTCAGGACTGCCCGACAATCAAAGCCTCTCAGAGATCCCCCCGCCAGCTTAGGCTCCAATTACACACAAATCATCCTTGCAATCTTCTCCAGTCTCATCATGTCAGCAGCCACCCCTCCCTCCTTCACTCTCCACAAGTGACCTTGCCCCCTATTTCACTGAGAAAAGAGAACCAATTGTCAATCCCCAAATCAGCATACACTCCTGCATTTGCCCCTGACTCTCCATCCTCTCATCCAGGGCTAATTCCTTCACAGATGCTCTCTGCTTCCCTTGCCTCTCATCTGCTCAGGAGCCTTATGCCATCAATTTCCCTCTCTCTGGCCTTTTTCTTCCATCTCGTCTCCGTTCTAGATCCTTCCCTTCAGCATTTAAATGTCCTAGATTCTGCACTCCTTTAAAAAGAAAGAAAAAGGAGAAAAGAAAAGGCGAGGAAAGGAGAGGAGAATAGAGGAGGAGAGGAGAAGAGAAGAGAAGGGAAAATAAAAGGAAAGAAGTCTCCCGATCTGTACCTCCTACCCTCTCTTGCTTCTTCCATCATGGTCACACTTATCAGAAATGTGGTCCATCTCTCACCTCCCATTTACTCCTCACCTCCTAGCCCCTGGCTTTTATTCCATTATCTCAATGAAACAGTTCTTGATAATGTCACCAATTACTTTCATTTTAAGCACAATGGCCACATTTTGGGCCTCTTCTTTCTTGACCTCAAGCATTACCAGAACTGGTTGACCACTCCCTCCTTCCTGAAATATACTCTCCCATTGTCTCCTTCACATCATTTTCCTTTCCTGTTTCTCTGGCTTCCCCTCCTCAGCCTCCTTCGGGGTTCTTCCTCCTCCACATGACAAGTATATGTTTGAGTTCTTTAAGGCTCTATTCTAGACCCTCTCCTTTGCTCCATCTACTCTCTATTCCTGGATAATCTCATTTATTTCCATCACTGTAAATATCATGTAAATGCTGATTCATTTTATCTGCAAAGACATGAAACATCAATGGCCATTTCTCTCACACTGTATAGGCATCCTGGGCTGATATAATGGTGCCATGGTTTGGGGAACCCAGGCTCCTTCTGTCTTGTTGCTCAGCCACCCCCAGTATATTGCATTATCTGCATAGTCTCAGATAACTCCACTCCAATATTCCAGCCTTCAGGAGGAGGGAAAGTGGCAGGGAGCAGACAGGTCCCTTCCCTTTAAAGATACCACTCAGAAGTTGCATTCGTCACCTCTGCAAACATGTCATTGGCCAGAACTTGAACAAATAGCCACACTTAGATCCAAGGAGGAATGAGAACTCTAGGTTTTATTCTGGGTGATCACACGCCCCTTTAAACTTCTTTTAATGTGGAAGAAGGGAAAACCAATATTGACAGAAAACTAGCAGAATCAGCCACAGGGATCAACTAGATTTGCCAACATTTTATTTTGTCAAATAAGAACTTTTTTTTAAGCCTACCACTTATTGCCATCATTTCATAAAAGAGGACATATTTAATGCCAAAATTGGAGAAGGAGTTATCTCAAAATAGAGAACAGAGTTTTAAATTAAATGAACTTAGATTTATGGAAGAAAGCACCATATCATCCTCATTGTTTTCATTCCCCTTGAAGCTGGTACAGCAGCCAAGCATTCATCTCCTGACCTGAACAGGGAGCCATGACTGAGGCATGGCTGGCAGGGCACTGTCAGCATCATCTTTATCTCCCTACACTTCCCTGATTTAGGGGGACAGCTATGATTGACCCCAGTGTGATTTGACCCCCAGCTCCCACTTGGTACCCCCAGCTCCCACTTGGTACTCCCACTTGGTACTCCCACTTTAGCCTCAACGCCCTAAAGTCCCTTCTCACTGCCAAATGTCCAAGGGTACATAGGTCCTGTGTAGCTTCCGGTCACTGCTGTGTCTGGAGAACTCAATCCCTTGCAGGACCTTACATTATATCAGGGGTCTCCAGAAAGTTCAGCAACATCACATCTGTCACTCTCCAAGCGTGTGCCACATAGGGGAGTCTCCCCAGCAGAAGCAATGACGTCTGTCTCCTTTTGGCCAGTCTTGAAATGTCACACCTTTTCTAGCAGTGCTCTCTCTTTCTGCCTCACATTCCGTCCACATAGAACAGGTCCTCAGCAGACCAGCCCAGAGAACACTGAGGGACACTAAGACACTGGGCAGTGTCTTATCTATCAATGGCCTCATCTATCACAAAAAGATTCATGTTTTGTCTTGATTTACTCTGGAGACCTCTGCTTCTTTCTACCCCCAGGCCCCCAACATTTCTCTAGGTGGCCTGTAGGCTTCGCCCAATATCCCGGAGTATTAGGTCACGGAGTAGACTTGAAGCTGAAGGGCTGAGGACTGTCCCTTGTCTCAGGGCAGTGGAAGAAGCCCCTTCCACACCCCCTTTCTGCTCCTCCAATTGCAGGGTATATCCTGGAGGGTAGGGGGCAAGCTCTCAGCTGTCTTGATGAAAAAGAAGCCTTGGAAGAGTTGGTTTTCTGACTTATTTTTGTGTGTTTTGCCTTTTGAAATTGAACTGTTTCACTCACAGAGTACTTTACTGCATATTGCTGAATCCTAAAAACTTAGATTATTTTTGTCAAGAATTCCCTCCCTCTTTTTTTTTTTTTCATCTAGACTTCGATAGGTTTGAATCCTAGAATTTTAGTACAGGAGGGGGCTTAGAGATCCTAAGATCCTACGGGGTTTTTCTGGCTGAGGAAACTGAGGCCCAGAGAGACGAATGACTGCCCGAGGTCACACAGCAGCCAGCCCCAGGGTCCAGGTCACGCGACTCTGCACCCTGGGCTGGTTACAGCATGGGTGGAGTGGAGGGCTGGCCTGAGAAGTTGGAGCCAGGCCTGGAAGGATTTGTTGCTCCATCCTGGCACGTTCAAGGTCGTCTGCCCTTGCCCCTGCACTTCGTAGCCCCTGCTCGACCTCTGTGCCGAACAGAGTTGATAAACAGAGAGAAATTGCACAGGAAACTCTCACGGGTGGGCTTCAAGATCCTCTAAGAAAAATGTTCTCTTGTTTACAGCAGAGTGCATCCTGGGTGCAATGCCAGCAAGGTTTGCTTCTTTGTTTATTTTAACCGAGAAGGGAAATTAGCGGCAAAAGAATATTTTGATAATGAATGGAAAGTTAGTCATGACATTTTTGAGGGGGAAAATATAAATAAACTTTTAAAAATGAGAGCTGTCTCAGCAAATGATAGAGGGGACTCATGTGTCTCAGTCAATTTGAAGAGATATTTGGGGTGCTTGGAGTGCCTGCCATGGGTTTCTGCTTCTCCCGTTCACCCCCTGAACGTAGTGTAAGCCTTTGAGGACAGCAGAATGTGTGTGAGCGTGTGTGTGTGTGTGATCTCCTAAAGCAATCATTGTTAATGGAAAGGTTTTTAAATATTTGCAAAAGGATCTCAGAACTTTACAGAATACAACAGTATCTATTTCAAAACAACCTGGGAGTATTTGGTGTTTGCTCAGGTCTGGTAAGTTTCCACTGTGGGCAGAGCTGCCCAGCTTTTCATTCCAACTCAACTCAATTCAAGTGGCATGATTTGATTAAGCATTTCTTCACTTATAATTGCGTGCCAAGGCCTCAGGGCATCATTTGTTGGGTGGCCCCGAGTGGGCTGAGTGTGGACGGAAAGACAAGTCCATCCAGAAAGGTCTGTGCCTGACCTTGCTCTCCAGTGTAATTCTGTCTGGTACCTGGCCAATCCTTCCCATTATTATGAACTGGTCTGTCTTGACCAACGATGGTTTTCTAGGGTTCAAGGTGAGGCACATCCAAGGGAGAGCATGTATCCTCGGAGCTTTTGGCTATACTGAAAGCTGGGAGGGCATCACACTGCATTTGACTGAACTCCACCCACCACCTGGGAAATTACAGCCCTGCGCTGCCCACTTGCAAACTCTAATACCACAGTTTTTTAGAAAAAGTGTTGTTTAATAATATCAAAAAATCTTAACCTCCGAGCACAGTCTCCACCTCTGTAAGATGAGGTAATAATACAAACTCATGGGGTTGAGGTGGGAGTTAGAAACATTGCAGATCAAGTCCTGGAACGTGGTGAAACTGCAAGTTGTATTTAGAGATGGCAACTTTGATTGTCACAGTATTTATGTCCCCATCCTCCTACTTTAAAGAACCCCCATTTTGTTCAGACATCAACTCCACTCCCAGGTACCTGTGTACCCAGGACAGGGCCTTGGGGAGCAGCCCTCCATTTCTGATGGCTAGTGATTTCCTTGGGATGAGCCCATGACACAAGGATGTCTCGTAAGACATGGACCTGCAGGTAGGGGTACAGGGAGGCAAAGGTTGGAATGTCCTATTTCCTGAGAAAAAAGCCACAGTCTTCCTCATCCCTCAGGATGTTACTTCTCAGGTTAATGACATCATCTTTAAACCAGCAGGAGGATAAGGCCAATGCCAAGGACGGTAAAGCACAGAGAAGCAAAGAGACTGGGTCCTAGAGGACAACACCATCAGGGCCAGGTGTTAACCTACCTCAAGTAACATCACCCCTGGTTTCCCAGCACCTCCCAGAGTGGTATCCCAGGCTGATCACAGTTTCCATACAGGTAAGGGGTCACATACTAAACACTAAATGTGACTGGTCTTCTCCAAAACTTCTCTGGCTGGAAATATTCTTTGCCTCCCTACTAGTGAGCCATCACCCCAGCAATGACCCATCCCCCTGACAGTGAGCCATCCCCCAACAGTGAGACATCCCACCAACAGTGAGACATCCCACCAACAGTGAGACAACCCTTAACAGTGAGACCTCCTCCAACAGTGAGACATCCCACCAGCAGTGAGACTTCCCACTAACAGTTAGAAATCCCCCAACAGTGAGACATTTCACCAAAAGTGAGACATCCCACCAACAGTGAGACATACAACCAACAGTGAGACATACAACCAACAGTGAGATATCCCAACAACAGTGAGACATCCCCCAACAGTGAGACATCCCCCAACAGTGAGACATCCCACCAACAATGAGACATTCCACCAACAGTGACACATCCCAACTACAGTGACACATCCCCCAACAGTGACACATCCCCCAACAGTGAGATATCCCCCAACAGTGAGACATCCCCCAACAGTGAGACATCCCCCAACAGTGAGACATCCCACCAACAGTGACACATCCCACCAACAGTGACACATCCCCCAACAGTGACACATCCCCCAACAGTGAGATATCCTCCAACAGTGAGACATCCCCCAACAGTGAGACATCCCACCAAAAGTGAGACATCCCCCAACAGTGAGACATCCCACCAACAGTGAGACATCCCACCAAAAGTAAGACAGCCCACAAAGAGTGACACATCCCCCAACAGTGAGACATCCCCCAACAGTGAGACATCCCACCAACAGTGAGACACCCACCAACAGTGAGACATACCACCAACAGTGAGACATCGCACCAACAGTGAGGCATCCCCCAACGGTGAGACATCCCACCAACAGTGAGCCATCTGCTCAACAGTGAGACATTCCACCAACAGTGAGACATCCCAACAACAGTGAGCCATACCCCTAACAATGACACATCCCTCAACAGTGAGACATCCCCCAACAGTGAAACATCCCACCAACAGTGAGGCATCCCCCAACAGTGAGACATCCCACCAACAGTGACACATCCCACCAACAGTGAGCCATCTGCTCAACAGTGAGACATCCCACCAACAGTGAGCCATACCCCCAACAGTGACACATCCCCCAAAAGTGACACATCCCCCAACAGTGAGACATCCCACCAACAGTGAGACCTCCCACCAACAGTGACACATCCCACCAAAAGCAGTTAGACATCCCACCAACAGTTAGACATCCCACCAACAGTGACACATCCCACCAACACTGAGACATTCCCCAACAGTGAGACATCCCCCAACAGTGACACATCCCACCAACAGTGAGACATTCCCCAACAGTGAGACATCCCCCAACAGTGACACATCCCACCAACAGTGAGACCTCCCCCAACAGTGAGACATCCCACCAACAGTGACACATCCCACCAACAGTGAGCCATCCGCTCAACAGTGAGACATCCCACCAACAGTGAGCCATACCCCCAACAGTGACACATCCCCCAAAAGTGACACATCCCCCAACAGTGAGACATCCCACCAACAGTGAGACCTCCCACCAACAGTGACACATCCCACCAAAAGCAGTTAGACATCCCACCAACAGTTAGACATCCCACCAACAGTGACACATCCCACCAACACTGAGACATTCCCCAACAGTGAGACATCCCCCAACAGTGACACATCCCACCAACAGTGAGACATTCCCCAACAGTGAGACATCCCCCAACAGTGACACATCCCACCAACAGTGAGACCTCCCCCAACAGTGAGACATCCCACCAACAGTGAGACATCCCACCTACAGTGACACATCCTCCAACAGTGAGCCATCTGCTCAACAGTGAGCCATCTGCTCAACTGTGAGACATCCCACCAACAGTGAGCCATACCCCCAACAGTGACACATCCCCCAACAGTGAGACATCCCCCAACAGTGAGACATCCCACCAAGAGTGAGACCTCCCACCAACAGTGAGACATCCCACCAACAGTTAGACATCCCACCAACAGTGAAACATCCCATCAAGAGTGAGACCTCCCACCAACAGTGAGACATCCCACCAACAGTTAGACATCCCACCAACAGTGAAACATCCCACCAACAGTGAGACATTCCCCAACAGTGAGACATCCCCCAACAGTGACACATCCCACCAACAGTGAGACATCCCACCAACAGTGAGACATCCCTCAATAGTGAGATGTCCCACCAACAGTAAGACATCCCCCAACAGTGACACATCCCACCAACAGTGAAACATCCCACCAACAGTGAGACCTCCCCCAACAGTGAGACATCCCACCAACAGTGAGACATCCCATCTACAGTGACACATCCTCCAACAGTGAGAGATCCCCCAACAGTGAGACATCCCACAAACAGTGAGACATTTCACCAACAGTGACACATCCCCCAACAGTGAGATATCCCCCAACAGTGACACATCCCCCAACAGTGAGACATTCCACCAACAGTGACACATCCCACCAACAGTGACAAACCCACCAACAGTGAGACATCCCCCAACAGTGAGACATCCCACCAATAGTGAGCCATCCCCCCAACAGTGATCCATACCCCCAGCAGTGAGACATCCCCCCAATGGTGAGACATCCCCTCAATATAAGCCATCGCCCCAACAGTGAGACATCTCCCTAAAAGTGAGGAATCCCTGTACTAATGAGCAGTGACCTGTCCTTCTTCATAAGCAGGAGGCTGATATGCTTGAAGGGAAGACACACAGGGTGGGAGGTTTTCCTGGACTTTCCCAGAAGAGGGGAAGCCAAGAGGAATGAAAGTGAAAAACTCAGCAGAGGTGGGAGGGCTGGCTCCCAGAGGAATGTGAAAAGGAAATTTCATTTCTGAGATTTTCAAAAGAACAACACTGCTGTGAGTCTTCCGATACTGTTCCTGGGGCATCCTAAGAAGCTGCAGGGCTTTATGGGGGTTTGGCATTAGAACTACTCTATCCACTGGGAGGCTCTGGCCGCAAATAACAGAAACCCCAACTGGAACCAGCAGCATCAATACAGGAATGTATTATCTTCTATAATAAAAATTCTCTGTAGGGGAGCTTTGGGGTCAGTAGAATAAGTGGTTCATGGATGTCAACAAGGACCCTGTTCTTTGCCTCTCTCTGCTTTCTGTGTGGGTTTCGTTCTCTGTCTGGTAGCAACACGGCTGCAGGAATTCTAGGCATTTTAATAATGACCCCCAACAAGAAAATAGCTGGCTTTGCATTCCATGCCGCTCAAGTACTGCTGACTAAAGATGGACAGGCTTTGAAGGAGGACAGAATCCAAGGTCCCAGTCCCCAAAGTGACATTGAGGTCCAAGGAGACATTTTCGAGACTATGAAAAGACAGCTTGTAGCCAGCCACCAAGAACAAAGAAGGAGGCTCAATATCACAGTGGCCTGCTTGGAATTTGGAAACAATACATTCCATATCCCAGGGTGTTTACTACAGCCTCTGTCCCAGATTACTAGACAAGTGGGTCCTATAGCAAGATGCTTTAGAAGCAAACCAGGCAGCAGTAAAGCAAACCTCGCCTAGAACACCCATCTCCCTCAGATTCTATAGAATGACAGCTGTCCATGACCAGACTCTGTTGACAGAGCCTTTGGCAAGGAGACTCATGGATCCTCAACCCTCAACTAGTATTTCTCAGCCTCTGGGTTTCAGGACCCTCCGCTGAAATACAACTGCCAAGGAAGAAAAAGATAGACTTGACTGTATGTCAAATCCCTTTTTCAAAAAAAAAATTATCCAGAACTTAACAGGAAAACTGGGAAGGATATTTGCAACACATATGACAAATGTTTGAGACCCTTATTTTATCCTGAACTCTATAATCAATTTTTAAAATTAAGCACACACAACTTACAGCATATAAAAACATATAAAATGCTACCACTCACAGGTAATGAAAAAGGAGTTATAAAATGAGACACTTTTGTTTCTCATTTTATTGTTGTTATTGTTGTTGTTTTCTTTATAAAATGGTAAAGAAATACCACATAGTGGCAAGGGAAGTGGCTTTGGTACTATAATGCACTGCTAATGACAATATAAATTCAGGCAACCTTTCTAGAGGCCAATTAGGCAAAATAGAGCAAAAAGACTTAAAAATGTATGTACATAACCTTTGAACCAGCAATTCCACATCCAAAAATGTATCCTGAGGAAATAAGTGTGCAAGGCAGTTCTGTACACTCAAGAATATTCAACATAGTGTTTTGACATTAAAATGTTGGAAATTACCAAAATGTCTAATGAAATTTGAATTAGCTAAATGGATGATGGGATATCCATTCCATAATCTGCAGTCACCAGAAAATAATGTAAAAGAATAATTCACCTAAGAGGCAATGTTAAGTTAAAAGAGAGAGTTATGAACCATTAAGAGTATTGTAAATTTTGGTAACTATTTGCATGGTATAACTTTGTGTTATCTTTACTTTCAAACTTTCTGAGCACACAGTATATACACAAGAGAGATATTCAAAGTATTTAACAACTGGCAACTGGTTTTCTAGAATGAAGGGTCATATCCTCAGTTACAGGCACTGGAATTATTTTTATTAACTACTTTGTGGATTAACTACCCCCACACAAAGTAGTTTTAATTAATTAATTAATTTGCATTATTTAATTATCACTAAATAATTTAACTATTCAAATAATTAGCTTTATTTAATTACCCACACATTAGTAGCTTTATTAACTTCTTTGTGTGTTTTCATATTTTCCACTTTTTTTCTAGTGAAAATATTTTACTTATCAAAAAAAATTTTTTTAAACAATAATACAGTTAAATTAAGAAATAAAAAGTTCAATGCATAGGTATTTTTCATCCACTGTCCTTTATTCTGCCTTCCCAGTGTCTGATCCATGTCTGGTCTTCATTTGGAATCCCAAAAGCTACTCAAGCAACTACATTTCTCAAAAGCCATCAGAATAATCTGATCTTGATATCAATAACCAGATGTTTATCCTTGACAAGGTGTCAGATGGTAATACCCCTGCACAACCTGGGGATGCCAAGCAGAGTTGACAAATTTGGAAGCCCCTTAAAGTCCTGCCCACTGGGTAGTGTTCCCAGCGTTGGCAACAGTATAAATTGCTGCCATGGTTTTGGAGAGGAGCCCAACCCTGTCCATCAAAGGTTTAATGTACAAATCTTGGACCCAACATTTTCTCAATAGATCTGCTCACACGCTTACAAAAATGTGTCTGCACAATACACTCCCTAAAGTGTTTTTGGAAATAGCCAAAGTATGGGAAATAAACCTGATGCCTATTAATAGAGGATCATTAATGTATGGGAAACCTACTACAGTTGCTGAAAACATGAGGTAAAACTACATGGGCAGATAGGAAAATATATCCAAACTCTATCGATAAATAAAAATTTAAATCTGCAAAACAAGTATGCTTGATCTCGTTTGTGTTAAAAGGAAAAAAATCAGTGTCTGCACATATAACATTTCTGGAAAGGTCCATGAGAAGTGAGACTTATGGGAATCGGAGAGGGAGGGGTGGTTGGTTGGGGCTCTTTTTCCTTCCACTCTACAGCCTTTGGTACGGTTTTCACTTTTTGTCATGAGTAATAATAATTTTTAAAGATCTGCCTCCTGACATTTTAGGGCAGGCCTAGATAAACAATAGATACAGACCACTGAGCCAGCCAAGTGCTCTCAAGTTTGGGGCATTAATTTCCATGTCAGGGACTTGCCCACAGAGTGATTTCCATTTTAGCAGTAAAGGTCATTTCAGGGCAGTGCTTCTCAAACTTTTCCACAGAAGTACCCCCCGATGACAAAATAGAACGAACACATAACCTCAGGGGATGAAGGAAATTGGTCCAAACCTCTGCCTTAAGAAAAATTTCTTTAGGGCTCAGACTATCTTAAAATTTCAAGCTAATTTTGATTTTTTCACTCCACAATAGAATCATCTTCGACTTCCTGTAAAACATAATTTTCTCCTCAAATCATATTTGTGGAATTCTGGTCACTATATTTGTAAATCCCTCACTTCCATTTTAAATGGATAAAAATTCTAAATAAAACTTAACAAGAAAAACGTTTATTCATAAGCTGTAAGGCAAGAAAAGTGAAAATGGTGATGGGAACTCAAGATGAGGGACTTATGGAAAATTAGGACTTGATATAGGCTGGGAGTTGCAAAATCTAACATTCATGTGGAAGAAAAAGTCTGGGCCCGACTCTAGTGCCCACAGAGTCAGAACTGATCTAAAACACTGGGCTGGGATTTGCAAACACTGCTCCAGACTTGAAATAAGAAAAGGATTGGAAACATTCTACACCAGTCTGAGAAGTGACAAGGAAGCTGATCATCTGCTTGGACTTTGGGGAAGAAAAATACTAGAAATCAGAAATCCAGGCCAGTGCTGTTACAGAAAGTAAATTCATACTATCTAGCACAATGGCTTCAAGCCACATCAGTGTAAAAAGTAGTTCAGCACTCAAGAAATTCATAAGGCCCTGGCAGAGCAAAAAATAAAACTTCTGTAGAGGTGGTCCTCAAATCCAGGGAACTGGGACCTTACCATAAAAATATGAATCACACTGAAGATAAATAGAAGTAAAAAACTGCATGAGGAAATGAATCGCCATGATGGAGAGTCACAAATGCAATCAATGGGGAAAATTACATATCAAGAACCAAAGATAATAAGACAGTACCAAAGAGATATTTAACACATTTAAAAATGTAAAGGAAGGAACATAAACTGTAGGAACAGAATGAAAATAGAACAGGGATATTGCCAAAAGACCAAATAGAAGTTTAAGAATGGAAACATAAACTTTCCATAGAAAAATGCAGTTGAGGTAACTATAGTCGCCATAGATGAGGAGAGTATTAGTGAACTGGGAGATTAGAGGAAATTACCCAACACACCTCCAAAAATAAAGGGATGGAAAATATGAGAGAGAAGTTTAGAATCATGAACATTTGAATGGGAAAACCCAACATATATCTAAAGTGAGTCCCAATTAAAAAAAAAAAAGAAAAATTGGGTGATATTCAAAGAAGTAATGGCTGAGAATTCTTCAATAACAAAGTAAGATATGAACCCACAGTTAAAGAAGTATACCAAAACCTCAAAAGGCTAATTAAAATGGATGCATACCCAGATACATCATAGTGAATACCAGAGACAAAGAGAATACAGAATACCAAAGACAAAGAGAAAAATAAATCTTCAAAGGTTTACAGTGCAAGTGAGAAGAAAATTTAACAAGGCTAAAGGAGAACTAAAATTATATAATAAATTTTAAAAATAGAGAACATCTTCAACAACCCCAAAATTTCCAAAAAACAAAAACAGAACAGAAAACATTCTTTAATGACAATGTAGAAATTAATCTCAAAAAGCAAAAAGCCCTAACTAGTTGGAAAACTTTAAACACTCTTTCAAACAAATGTTGAGTCAAAGAAAATATGCAAACTGATATCAAAGAATAATATAAGGTGGTAATAAGGAAGACACACCATAAACTGTATTTATGGCAAATAGTTAAAGCAGTGCTTGATGAAAAAGCATAGTCTCATATACTTTTACTAGTAAACAGGAAAAAAAAGTATGTGACTGAAGCAACATAATAAACAAGTTAGAAAAAATCAAATAAACTGAAGGATACACCAGCTGAAGGAATAAACTAATGAAGTTAGACTACAATGATCATAAAACAAGACAATAGAGCTATTTAACAAATTCAAAAGCTGTTTCTTTGAAAAACAAAATAACAATAAAATGTATAAACTTATGGCTAATAAAATCAAGAGGAAAGAAGGGCAAATATATAAAATGAGATTAAATGAATCCAAACAGCTGGAGAAACCATGGAAAGTAAGCAAATCATATTCACAGTAGTTTGTTCAATGTTATAAAAATAAATTTTCAAATACATTTGAAAGCATGGATGAAAAGGACACGGTTCTAGAACTGATCTCTTCAATACAGTAGCTACTAGCCACATGTGGAAATTGAGCATTTAAAGTGTGGCTAGTCCAGAAAGAGAAAAACAAATACCTTATGCTAACACATATATATGGAATCTAAAAAAAAAAAAAAGGTCATGAAGAACCTAGGGGCAAGATGGGAATAAAGACACAGATCTACTGGAGAATGGACCTGAGGACATGGGGAGGGGGAAGGGTAAGCTGGGACAAAGTGAGAGAGTGGTAGTGTATATATGGATATATATACACTACCTAATGTAAAATAGATAGCTAGTGGGAAGCAGTCGCATAGCACAGGGAGATCAGCTCAGTGCTTTGTGACCAGCTAGAGGGGTGGGATAGGGAGGATGGGAGGAAGGAAGACGTAAGAAGGAAGAGATATGGGGATATATGTATATGTATAACTGATTCACTTTGTTATAAAGCAGAAACTAACACACCATTGTAAAGCAATTATACTCCAATAAAAACGTTAAAAAATAAAATAAAATAAAATAAAAATAAAGCGTGGCTAGTCTAAGCCGAGATGTGTTGTAAGTGTAAAATGCACACTAGACTTTGAAGATATAGAGCAAAAAAAGAGTGTTTTAGTAATATTTTTAACTGCTCACTTGTTGATAATATTGATAATGGTAATATTTTAGTTACATATGGTCAAATAAAATATTTCAAATAATTTCACCTTTTTTTAACTTTTTAAATATGGCTACTAGAAAATTTTAGATTATATATGTGGCTTGTGTTATATTTGTATTGGACAGTACTGTAAAAGAAAATATAATTTGTTAAAACTGATTCCAGAAGAGACAGAAATTTAATAAACTGATTCCTGCAGAGGAGCAAAGAAATTTGTGCAAAAACTCCCTGCCACCTCTGTCAATAAAAGCTCCAGACCAAGATGACTCCCCATCAAAGAGCAGTAATTCCAATGTCATTTAAACTGTACCTAAGCATTTTTAAGAAATCAATTTTCAAATGTTCTTCATGAAATAGCCATAATACCAAAACCTGAGAAGGATTTTACACAGAAACTCACAAATTAATTTCACTTATGAATTTTGAAGCAACAAGCAAAGGATGATGATAACAACAAAAAAAAACTAAATAAAATATTGACAAACAGGGTACTTGACCTTCCAGGTAGAATACAATGGACCAGAAAGAGCAATGCTCTCTCAACAACAACAACTAGATAAATTTGAAATATTTGTATTTTAAAGACAGTGGAAAACCATGAGAACAACAAGGACTATATAGACCAAAATTCCAGAGGAGGAAGGGCTCATCCTGGATGAGCTGGTAATCACCAGCTGGATGTGGGCTAATGTCAGCTTGGCTCAAACAGAAGGACTCTGTATGCAAAGAGAAACCAGCAGAGCTTTTGGTTAAAGGATTGGAAATTGAAAGAACCCAAAACACAAGGCTAATTTTCCTCATGAGCCATTTGCTAAGTTCCAGTGTGGTCCAGAAGCTTGGTAGCTTGGGTAGAAAGGCAGAGTGGAATATTCTGCAGTCTTTCAGGTGCTTCAGAAACAAAGACCCATCAGAAGCAGAGGCCTGCAAAACACATGACCAGTCTTCCCCTCAAGATATTTGCCAAATTTTAACTTGCTTGGTGTGGTTGCTTAGCTCTGTCAAAAAAGAAGGACTTTCAGGGCAAACCAGAGGTGGAACGTATTTGACTAAACTAGAATGCAGCCCCAGCACAACTCAGTTCCTGAGTTGACTGAAGCAATCTGCTCTTCAACTTATCTGCCAAATAGAAGGGAAAGGCAACCTTCACTGGTAAGAAGATATCATCTGGAGCCTCCATGAGTCTTAAAAAATATGATAAATGTGTTAAAGAAAATAATTAGAATCTATGAAGATAATCAAGTGGACATTCTACAACTGAAAATACAATATCTGAAATTAAGAACTTATTGGTTTTGAGGGAATGCTTGAGATGATGGAGTAAGAAGACCCTGAGCTCACCTCCTCCCACAGACACACCAAAATTACAACTATTTACAGAGCAACTATTAATGACAACAACCTGAAGCCTAGCAGAAAGATCTTCTACAACTAAAGATCTAAAGAAGGAACCGCAATAAGATGGGTGGGAGAGGCAGAGAAGCAGTATAATCAGGACCCATACTCCCAAGTGGGTGACCAAAAAACAGGAAGATATTTACAATTACAGTGGTTCTCCCCAAGGAGCAAGTGTCCACAATACTTATATCAGACAAAATAAACTTTAGAATAAAGATTGTAACAAAAGACAAAGAAGGACATTACATAAAGATCAAGGGATCAATCCAACAAGAATTTATAACAATTGTAAATATATATGCACCCAACATAGGAGCATCAAATACCCAAAACAAATATTGACAGATATAAAGGGATAAATTAACAGTAACACAATAATAATAGGGAACTTTAACAACCCACTTACATCAATGGACAGATCATTCAAACAGAAAATTAATAAGAAAACACTGGCTTAAGCAATACATTAGACCAAATGGACTCTCTCTCTCTCCCTCTCTCTCTCTCTCTCTCTCTCTCTCTCTCTCTCTCTCTCTATATATATATATATATATATATATATATATATATATAACATTCCACCTAAAAGCAGCAGAATACCCATTCTTTTCAACTGTACAAGGAATGCTCTCCCGAATAGATCACAGGCTAGGCCACAAAACAAGTCTCAGTAAATTTAAGAAGACTGAAATCATATCAAGCATCTTTTCCAGCTACAATGCTATTAGGCTAGAAAATTAACTACAGGCAAAAAAACTAATCATGTGGAGGCTAAACAATATGCTACTAAACAACCAATGGGTAGAGAAGAAATCAAAGATGGAATTCTAGAAAATACCTGGAAACAAATAAAAACAAAAACACAATGATTTAAAATTTATGGGATGCAGCAAAAGCAGTTCTGAGGGAAGTTTACAGTGATATAAGCCTAGCTCAGGAAACAAGAAAAATCTCAAATAAGCAACCTAACCTTACACCTAAAGGAATTAGAAAAAGAAGAACACACAAAACCCAAAGTTAATAGAAGGAAAGAAATCATAAAGAACAGAAAGAAATAAATGAAATAGAGACCACCCACCAAAAAAAGAAAAGATCAATGAAGATTAAGAGCTGTTCTTTGAAAAGATCAACAAAATTGATAAACCTTTAAGTCGGACTCATCAAGAAGAAAAGAGAGAGGGCCCAAATCAACAAAATCAGAAATGAAAAAGGAGAAGTTATAATCAACACCACAGAAATACAAAATATCATAAGAGACTACTATGAACAATGGTATGCCAATAAAAGGGACAACCTAGAAGAAATGGACAAATTCTTAGAAAGGCACAATTTCCCAAGACTGAACCAGGAAGAAATAGAAAATATAAACAGAACGATTATCAGTAATGAAATTGAATTAGTAATTTAAAAACTCAACCAACAAAAGTCCAGGACTAGAAAGCTTCATAGGTGAATTCTACCAAACACTTAAAAAAGAGTCAACACCTATCCTTCTCAAACTATTTCAAAAATCTGCAGAGAAAGGAAAGCATCCAAACTCATCCTATGAGGTACCAAAGCCAGACAAAGATATCACAAAAAAAGAAAATTACAGGTCAATATCAATGGTGAACATAGATGCAGAAATCCTCAACAAAATATTAACAAACTGAAATCAACAATGCATTAAAAGGATCATACACCATGATCAAGTGGGATTTATCCCGGAGATAAAAAAGTGGTTCAGTAGCCACAAATCAATCAATATGATACACCACATTAACAAATTGATTATCTCAATAGATACAGAGAAAGTTTTCGACAAAATTCAACATCCACTTATGATAAAATCTCTCAAAAAAAGTGGGTATAGAGGGAACATACTTCAACATAATAAAGGCCATATATGATAAGCCCACAGCTGACATGATATTCAATGGTGAAAAGCTGAAAGCATTTCTCTAAGATCAGGAGCAATGCGAGGATACCCAATCTTGCCACTTTTATTCAACATAGTATTGGAAGTCCTAACCACAGCAATCAGATAAGAAAAAGAAATAAAAGGAACCCAAACTGGAAAGAAAGAAGTAAAACTCTCACTGTTTGCAGATGACATGATACTATACATAGAAAATCCTAAAGATGTTACCAAAAAAACTACTAGAACTCATCAATGAATTTGGTAAAGTTGCAGAATACAAAATTAATATACAGAAATCTGTTCTATTTCTATACACTAACAATGAACTATCCAAAAGAGAAATTAGGAAAACAACCCCACTTACAATTGCATCAAAAAGAATAAAATACCTAGGAATAAATCTAACTAAGAAGGTCATAGACCTATACTTGGAAAACTATAAGACACTGATGAAAGAAACTGAAGAAGACACAAACATATAGAAGATATGCCATGTGTATGGATTGGAAGAATTAATATTGTTAAAATGACCATATAACCCAAGGCAATCTACAGATTCAATGCAATCCTTATCAATACCTATGGCATTTTTCACAGAACTAGAACAAATAATTTATAATTTTGTATGGAAACACAAAAGAACTCAAATAGCCAAAACAATCTTAAGAACAGAGCTGGAGGTATCACACTCCCTGACTTTAGACTACAATACTACAGTAATCAAAATAGTATGACACTGGCACAAATATAGACACATAGATCATGGAACAGAATAGAGAGCCCAGAAGTAAACCCACACTTATATGAGCAATTAATCTCTAACAAAAGAGGCAAGAATATACAATGGAGAAAAGACAGTCTCTTCAATAAGTGTGCTGGGAAAACTGGACAGCTACATATAAAAGAATGAAATTAGAACATTCTCTAACACCACACACAAAAATAAATTCCAAATGGACTTTAAATGTAAGACCGGATACCATAAAACTCATAGGGGAAAACATAGGCAGAACACCCTTTGACATAAATCGTAACAATATTTTTGGGGTTTGTCTCCTAAGGCAAAAGAAACAAAACAAAAATAAACAAATGGGACCTAATTAAACTTAAGAACTTTTACACAGCCAAGGAAACCATCGACAAAAAGAAAAGGCTGCCTACTGGATGGGCAAAGATATTTGCAAAGATTTATCCAATAAGGAGTTAATAGCCAAAATATACAAAGAACTCATATAACTCAACATCAAAAAACAAACAACCCAGTTAAAAAATGGGCAGAGGGTCAAAGTAGACATTTTTCCAAAGAAGCCATACAAATGGGCAACAAGCATGTGAAAATATGCTCAAGGTCAGTAATCATCAGGGAAATGCAAATCAAAATCAAAACAGCAATGAGATATTACCTCACAACTGTCAGAATGGCTATTATCAAAAAGACAACAAAGGGCTTCCCTGGTGGCGCAGTGGTTGAGAGTCTGCCTGCCGATGCAGGGGACACAGGTTCGTGCCCCAGTCCGGGAAGATCCCACAAGGCTGGGCCTATGAGCCATGGCTGCTGAGCCTGCACGTCCGGAGCCTGTGCTCCGCAACGGGAGAGGCCACAACAGTGAGAGGCCCGCATACTGCAAAAAAAAAAAAAAAAAGACAACAAATTCAAGTGTTGGCAAGGATGTGGAGAGACGAGAACCCTCATGAACTGTTGGTAGAAATCTAAATTGGTGCAGGCACTATGGAAAACAGTATGGAGATTCCTCAAAAACTTAAAAATAGAACTACCATATGACCCAGCAATTTCACTCCTGGATATTTATCCAAAGAAAACAAAAGCACTAATTCAGAAAGATATATGCACCCCCATGTTCGCTGCAGCATTATTTATAATAGCCAAGATGTGGAAGTAACCTAAGAGTCCATTAAGAGATGAATGTTTAAAAAAGATATATATCTTCTTCTGAGTCTATAGGTAGATAACTATCTATCTATCTATCTATCTATCTATCTATATCTTCTTTACCTATATTTTCTTCTTAGTCACAAAAAGAATGAAATCTTGCCATTTGTGACAATATGGATGGACTTGGAAGGTATTATGCTAAGTGAAATAAGTTAGACAGATTAAGACATATACTGTATAATTTCACTTACATGTGGAAACTAAAAAACAAGACAAATGAACAAAAATAACAAAAAAGAATCAGAGTCATAGATACAGAGAACAAACAGGTGGTTGCCAGATGAGAGGAGAGGAGAGAAATACATGAGGACGATTAAGAGGTACAAACTTTCAATTACAAATTAAACAAGTCATGGGTATGAAATGCAGAATGTGGGGAATATAGTCTACAACTATGTAAACTCTTTGTACGGTGATAGATTGTAACTAGACTTATCATGCGATCATTTTGAAATGTATAGAAATTTTGAATCACTATGTGTTACACACTATGTGTGTAACAAGAACTAACATAGTGTTGCAGGGCAATTATAGTTCAAAAACAAAGAAGCAAACAAATTCAAAGAAAAAGAGGTCAGATTTGTGGTCACCAGAAGCAGTGGGTGGGGGAATTGGATGGAGGTAGTCAAAAGGTACAAACTTCTAGCTATAAGATAAATAAGTGCTAGGGATATGATGTACAACATGATAAGTAAATTGAACATTGCTGTATGTTACATATGGAAGCTGTTAAGAGAGTAAATCCTCAGAGTTCTCATCACAAGGGAAAATGTTTTTTTCTATTTCTTTAATTTTGCATCTATATGAGATGATGGATGTTCACTAAACTTACTGTTATAATCATTTCATGATGTATGTAAGTCAAATTATTATGCACGCCTTAAACTTACACAGTGCTGTGTATCACTTATATCTCAATAGCTCAATAAAAGAAAAAAGAACTTATCACTTTTAAAAGAAAACTCTATACAGCAGGGGACTGGATTAGTAAACTCAAAAATAGATCAATAGAAATACTCAATACAAAGCACAGAGAGAAAAATTAATGGAAAGAACAGAATAGAGCATAAGTGATATATTGGACACAGCCAAAAGATTTAAAATATTTATAATTGGAGTCAAGAAAGAGAAGACAAACAGATAAGAGTGGAAGCAATATTTCAAGAGATAATGGGCAAGAATATTCCAATACTTATGAAAGATATCAACCCTTTAATTCAGCGTCTCAGTGAACCTCAAGGAAAATAAATAAAAAGAAAAATGTATCAAGGCACAACTTATTGAAACAGTTGAAGATCAAAGACAAAGAGAAAATCTTAAAGGCATCTTTCTAAAAATGTACACAATCTTCAATGAAACAATAGTAAAACTGATTATGGATTTTCTTGTCAAGGAAGAAAAATGTGTGAAAGCCAGAAGACAATAGAGTGATATATTAAAATTCTGAAAGAAAACAAAACCACACTATCAAACTAGAATTCTATATCCAGCAAAAGGTCCTTCAACTATGAAGGCAAAATAAAAAATTTTCAGACAAAACAAACAAACAAACAAAACCTGAAATAATTCATCCCCAGTGGAGAAGCACTACATGAAATACTAAAGCGCATTTTTTCAAGTAAAGGGAAATATACCCAGATGAAAGCACAGAACTTCAGGAAGGAAAAAAAAGCACTGAAAAGAATAAATATGTGGGAAGAGAGAAAAGAATATTATCTGTTTGAAGCCAAAATAATAATGTCTTGTGAACTTGATAACACACGTAGAAGTAAAACTATACAACAATATCCTAAAGTGTGGGATGGAGTAGATGGACTTAAACTGTTTTAAGGTTATTGCATTATTATTTAAAAGGGAAAAGTACCAATTGAAGGTTGAAGGCAATAAGTGAGAAATGCATAATGAAATCTTTAGGGCAATCACACACAAAAATTGTGTAAGTAAAAAGCTAATAGCTGAGAAAATGGAATAGGAAAATACATGATTCTCAGCTATGATTGTTAATTTATTTCTTCTTTTAATTCGGTTAATTTCCATTTTTAAACAATGTTATTAGGTGCATAAAATTTCAGATTCTTGGGTTTTCTTGTTGAATTGACCCTGTTATCATAATCTCAATAAAACATGTCCTTTTCCCTCTAGTAATATTTCTTGTCTTAAAGTGTAGTCTGATATTAAGGTAGCCAACCAAATTTCTTTTTGCTAGTATTGCATGGTATAACTCATTTCATCTTTTTGCTTTCATCCTAACCTTATCCTTTTTATTTTTTTTAATTTTTTAAAACTTTTATTTATTTTATTTATTTATTTTTGGCTGCATTGGGTCTTTGTCGCTGCACGCAGGCTTTCTCTAGTTGCAGTGAGTGGGGGTTACTCTTTGCTGCAGTGTGAGGGCTTCTCATTGCGGTGGCTTCTCTTGTCATGGAGCATGGGCTCTAGGCGTGTGGGCTTCAGTAGTTGTGGTGCACGGGCTCAGTAGTTGTGGCTCACGGGCTCTAGAGCGCAGGCTCAGTAGTTGTGGCACATGGGCTTAGTTGCTCCGCGGCATGTGGGATCTTCCCAGACCAGGGCTTGAACCTGTGTCCCCTGCATTGGCAGGCAGATTCTTAACCACTGTACCACCAGGGAAGCCCCTTAACCTTATCCTTATATTTCATATATTCTCACTGTAAAAGTATACCCTTGGGTCTCAATTCTTTTGAATTAGTCGGACTACTTTATTCTTTTTTGTGTGTTTCATATTTATACTTCATATACATATATATATATACTATAAATATATATATACTATATATACTGATACAGTTACATTAAATTCTACCATGCTGCTATTTATTTTCTATTTGTTCCATCTGTTCTATTCCTTTGTTTTCCATTTTCTGGCTTTTTGAGGATTAATCATGCATTCTTCTATTCCACTTTTCTCACCAGTTAGCTTTTTAATTGTATATTTTTTGCATGCAGATTCTAATGTATATATTGCATATACATACATATATAAATTCATCTACTTATACACTTTAGATTTGTACATTTGTGTACACATAAGTTTTGTGCACTTTTACTATCAATAAAAATGCTAACAAATATATTAGCAGACAGAATTTGTCAGCAGGTAAAAATAATAATGTACATCATGAACAAATGGGGCTTGTTCCAAGAATGCAAAGATGATTCAGCATTAGGAAATGCACTTAATTCTAAGGAGAAAATTATGCAGTCACCTCAATACATGTTCAAACAGTATTTGACAATATTTGACAATTTATTCTTGATTTTTGAAAGCCAATAACACAGGAATAGACAGATACATTTAAACCATATATAGAACCTCAAAACCAAATGTGTGCTTAGTTAAGAAATACTAGAGGCTTCTACCCTTAAGCCAGAAATGAGACAAATGTTTGCTCACTATTACATCATTTGACTTTGTACCAGAAAAGGAACAAAATAAAAATTGAGCAAAAGAGGTAAAACTATCACTATTTGCAGGTGATTTGTTTTATAGCTTGAAACCCCAAGAAAAATGTGTGAAAAATACTGCAATCAGTAACAGAATTTAAGAGGATATGTAAAATTAATATACAGAAATCCATAGCTTTTGTTTATACAAACAAAACCCAATTAGACAATATAATGGAAGAAAATACCTCATTTACAATAAAAAAGATAAAATAATTAAAATAAGCTTAAAAGATACACACAGGACCTACATAATCTTTTAAGCATTCATTAAAAAAAGAGAGAGAGAGAAAGAGAGAGAGAGAGATGAATAAATGAAAAGACATACCATGTTCTTGGATAGGAAAACTTAGCTTTTTGTCAATTTCCTTAACATAAAATGTTAATTAATAAATATTATCCCAATAAAAATAAGAAAAGAAATTTTTATCTATACAAGGTGATTCTAACTTTCACATGGAAAAACAAATGATAGCCTGGGTAATTCTGATAAAGAAAAGGAGAAGGAATAGCTATACCATATATTAAAATATACTTAAAATCAATAATTAATTCAATAATTAATTCAATTTAATTCAATAATTAAAACTTTGTACTAGTAGAATATGATTTGCCAGACTAACATGGCACAGAATTGAAAATCCTGAAAAATACCCAAATACTTATGGAAATGAATTTAAGATAAAGGTGGCATCTCAAATACATGGGGAAAAGATGGACTATTCAATAAGTGGTGGTGATATCAAACATTTTTTAGATAGACTTTACATCTACAGTAGAATAAATTTCAGTTATATAAAAGATTTAAATATAAACACAAAAAAACATAAAAATACTAAAACAGAAATGGGAGATGAGGAAGGTCTTGCTATGACTCAAAATCTAGAAGCCACAAAATAAATGGTTGACAATTTTGACTACATGGAAATCAAAAACTTCTGCATGGCAGGAACCAAACTAAGTTTTAAAAACACCCAAAGCAAAGTCAATAAGTAAATGACAAAATGAGAGCTATATGTAACTCATATCACAAAGGGCTAATTTCCCCAATACTATATAAAGAGCTCCTGCAAATTGATGAGATGATGAGACAAAAGACCAAAAACCAATAGAATGATGAGCATGGGTAAGGACAGTTTGCAGGAAATATACCTGTTTTTTTAAACATATGAAAACATGCTCGATGTCAATCATACCAACAAATATACAAAATAAAAACACATTGATTTTTAAAAATTTATTAGAAAGGGCAAAAATCCAAAAGTTTGAAAACAAACTCTCTTGGTGGGCTGGGAGACACAGGCATTCTCCCTCCTACATTGCTACTGGAAGCAGAAATTGGCATACCCCCTGCAGAGAGTAATTTGACAACATCTGTCCATGTTAGAGATGCATTTACCCTTTGACTCTGCAATTTCACTTTTAGGAATTTACCTTCTGCATAAACATAATCATGTGCTGCATGAAGAACTACGAAGTTATCCATGGCAACACTGTTTGAAAGCAAAACACTGCAACAACTTTTAAAGTCCATCTATAGGAGATTGTTTTGGCACACTTTGGATAGTAACCATCAGTAAAGAGGAATGATGGGGCTTCCCTGGTGGCGCAGTGGTTGAGAGTCTGCCTGCCGATGCAGGGGACACGGGTTCGTGCCCCTGTCCAGGAAAATCCCACATGCCGCGGAGCGGCTGGGCCCATGAGCCATGGCCGCTGAGCCTGTGTGCGCGGAGCCTGTGCTCCACAACGGGAGAGGCCAAAACAGTGAGAGGCCCGCGTACCGCAAAAAAAAAAAAAAAAAGAGGAATGATGACACGATTTACGTACCATGATGGAAAGATGTCTAAGACATACTGTTAACCGAAAACAACAAGGTACTTGTGAACTACCAAGCAAGTGGGAAAAGAGTTGAGAGTTGGAGAAGACTATGTATTCAATTTGCTTGTGTATGCAAAAGGAAGAGAGGAGGAGGGGGAGGGGGGAGAGGAGGGGAGGGGAGGGGAGGGGGGAGGGGAGAGGGGGAGGGGGAGGGGGGAGGGGGGAGGGGGAGGGGGGGAGGGGGAGGGGGAGGGGAGGGTGGAGGGGGAGGGGGAGGGGGAGGGGAGGGGAGGGGAGGGGGAGGGGGAGGGGGGAGGGGAGGGGAGGGGAGGGGGGAGGGGAGGGGAGGGGGAGGGGAGGGGGGAGGGGAGGGGGAGGGGAGGGGGGAGGGGAGGGGAGCAGGAGGGGGAGGGGAGGGGAGGGGGAGGGGAGGGGGAGGGGAGGGGGAGGGGGAGGGGAGGGGAGGGGAGGATCTCTAGAAAGGTACACAACAAATTAATAACAGTGGCTACCTTTGTTGGGGGGTGAGAGAGATAAGAGCTGAGCAGATGGTAAAGTACGCTTTCCACTGTGTAATGTTTTATAACTGTTGATTTTCTGAACCATATGTTATATTACTTATTCAAAACGTTAAATAAATAAAACGTTTAGCTATGAGGAGATAGAGGACAATAGCCCCCCTCTCTTCCTCTTGCCACCCCAGAGCAGCTGGGCTGCCGCTGAGCTGAGGAATGAGCATATGCATGTTTGTCTTGGTTTCACAAAGCCAGCCCCGGAGGACGCAGCTGAGTCTCTGAAGGTTATACGCAGGACTTGCTCAGGCCTGTCCAGGGAGGTCAAGGGTGATGCTAGAGTTAGAAGCACTGGGCAGGGGCACTCTGCAGTGATGAATCTTGTGACTTCAGAATGGAGCCCCTGACCCCCAGGCGAGGAGGCCAGCGCCTGTGAGGGGCCACCACCACTGCTGGGAGGGGGCACTGGGCCAGTTGGCTGGTTCTGCAAAGAGTGGCAAGGCATTGTGGGATTTTCTGAACTGGCCTCATCAAATTTCTCTATCCCTGATCACCCTCCTCGCCTGGTAAGAGGCCTTGGACAAAATCTCAAAAGCAAGGAGGGTCAGAGACCTGGAATGCAGACAGGCCTGTCAGCAGAATGCAGCTGCCCCCAGGCCCCTGGCCCAGGACCCAGGACTGGCCTACTTAAAGACGGGAGGCTGCAGCCTGGACACCTGATTCCGTTTTATAATTTCCCTGGGGGGATTCCATCCAGTTACCAGCATGGTCATTTACTTCTTCTCGAGGCCTTTTCTCACCCTGTAGCTGGAGGACCATCCAAGCAGCCTCGACTGTGGGCTGGCGACACTGGCCCGCGTGTGAGGGGCTGCCAGGGGCTGCCAGGGACTGCAGGCCATCCCGACGTGGGAGAGGAGGAGACCTCTCTGTTTCTCAACTTCAGGCACTCCCTCTGTTCACAAACCATCATTGGGCACCTACTGTGATCCCAGCACAATCCCTGGGTGCCCCTGGGGTTCCCAAAGCTCCCAGTTTCCTCCTGTTTTCAGGGTCCCTCCACACAATTTAGCAAGTATGAGAAACTGTCCTGTATTGATCACTAATTGTTTTTTTTGGGGGGGGTTGGTTTGCGGTATGCGGACCTCTCACTGTTGTGGCCTCTCCCATTGCGGAGCACAGGCTCCGGACGCGCAGGCTCAGTGGCCATGGCTCATGGGCCCAGCCACTCCACGGCATGTGGGATCTTCCCGTCCCAGGGCACGAACCCATGTCCCCTGCATCGGCAGGCGGACTCTCAACCACTGCACCACCAGGGAAGCCCACTAGTTGGTTTTTTTTGCAGCTAAA
This sequence comes from Tursiops truncatus, assembly GCF_011762595.2. Taxonomy (NCBI): domain Eukaryota; kingdom Metazoa; phylum Chordata; class Mammalia; order Artiodactyla; family Delphinidae; genus Tursiops; species Tursiops truncatus. The sequence continues at coordinate 133,289,091 of NC_047037.1, read as the reverse complement.
CTATATTGCCGACAGGACTGTGGCCTCCTTTAGGCATGCCTCTGCATTCTACTTCCTTGTGTTCTCCAGACCCCCAGAGCACGCTCAAACACAACAAAGCTTTTGATAAATGCTTGCTGGTGGCTTCTCAGTGTCCAAATTAGAAGTTGCGGGACTTCCCTGGTGGTCCAGTGGGTGAGACTCCGCGCTCCCAATGCAGGGGGCCTGGGTTCAAGCCCTGATCGGGGAACTAGATCCTGCATGCATGCTGCAACTTAGAAGTCCTCATGCTGCAACTAAAGATCCTGCATGCCACAACGAAGGTCCCGCATGCCACAACAAAGACCCAGTGCAGCCAAAATAAATAAATAGTAAATTAATTAATTTTTAAAAACTTTAAAAAAAGAAATCAAGTTGCATTGCAATCAGTTAAGACCCAAGGTGGCTCCTCAGAAGTGCTGTCCAATGACTGCCCAGAACGCTCATGGTGAAAGGCAGGGCCACCTTCAAAGCCCAAGGAGCCTTTCCTAACCCCACCTCCACCCGGCCAGCCCCTGACCTCAGTCCCATCATTCACTCCCCTCTGGGGACCGTGCCTGTTCCTCCAACAGGGAGGACCACAGTCCCATCTCAGGCCCTTTGCACTCTCTGGCACCCCCCAACCTGGAATGTTCTTCCCCCAGAAATCCATAGAAATCACCCCCTCACCTCCCTGTCAGGTCTCTGCTTATATACCACCTTCTCAGTGAGGCCTTTCCCCCTCACCCTATTCAAAATCACCCCCCTATCCCTCTTACCTGCTGTAGTTTTCTCCGTATCACTTATCAGCACCAAAAATACTCTTAGTTTTTTTATTTATTTTCTTACCTGTCTCCCCCATGACAATGGGAGCTTCCCAAGAGGAGGTTAGTTGTGTTTTCTTCAGTGCTGTATCCCTGGGCACATAGTAGGTGTTCAGTAAGTATTTACCGACTATATTAATACATGTATTGATTGATTTAACCATGACTCTTGATCAAAGTTAATTCAACTAGATAAACATACGTATTGTTTATGCATGTGGATAAAAAACACTTGCATAGATTTCTTGACGGTTTTATAGACATCATTTCATTTTCTTTTAGTCTCAGGGATTATTATCCAGATTTTGCAGAGGTAAAAACTAAGACTCAGGGAAGTTAGGAGATTTTCCAGGACCGTCAGCTGGTCACTAGCAGAACTGGGGCGGCTGGTTTCCCATCTCCTGAAGCTCAGCTCGGCTCACCTACCTCAGGCTTTTGGACCCAGGATGGCCCCTTCCTACCTCTCTGTTCTGTGGGTTTTTCCTAAAGCTTCATACTCTCCCTTAAGAAGAAAACCCAGCATTTTCTCCTTTCCTTCTCTTTTCCCCCTCCCAGATCGCTGGGGCCCGTTATCCCCCTCCCCCCTTCCAATCCCAGAAGAAGCCTTTGTGATTGTCTTCTGGCAGAGGCGCTCTTGGGCAAGGTTGCATTCTAATTTTTGGACTCTGTTCACTAGGTTCTTTTACATTGCGAGGAGCCGAAACAGGCCTGGATCCCCTGAAATCATGGGGATTTATTGCAATAATTCACGTGGAGTTAAGGAAGGGATCTCGTAAAACAGTCCAGCTGCATGGAAACGCAGAGGCCTGTCCAGCAGCCTCACTCCGGGGGGCTGGAACACAGGCTCCCGGCGCCTCCCCCTTCTCTGTCTGGCTAACTTCTCTCCTTCCAGCTCCGACCTGCATCCCTTCCCCCGCAATGGCAGACTGAGCAAGACGTCCCTGCTTTGTGGCCCTGCAATTTTCTGTGCGTCTCTGGATCAGGGCACTGATCCTGTTGTACTGGGTTCCGTTGCAGCTGGGTCTCCCTCCGCACCTTCATTAAATACACACCTTTGCAGACTCCTAACCCTTCGCTCTCTAGGACCCACCGGCCACTTCTAAAAGGGCACCGTAGTTCACGGGTGGAGAGATCTAGAAAGGAGCCCCGCTCATTCATTCTCCACACACTTATTGGGTTGCAAAGCCTGGCGGAGGTGGGGCACAAGTGCGGACAGGACTCACTGCTTGGGTGGGCGAGGAGGGTGCTGGGGGCGGTGGTTTATAACACTTACAGGCGCGCGCGCGCGCACACACACACACACACACACACTGGAGGGGAAAATGCCATCAGAGCCCCCCTCCCCCCTAACCCCGCAATGATTCCGGCATCGCCAGACTTTCTTTGATTTGCTGAAAGCATCTCTCGCAGGGAGGTGGGGAGAACAAGAGAAAAAACAGCTCCTGGACGGTGACTCGTGTGACAGCGCCCCGAAACGCGGCGGCTTTGTGGGGAGGGTGGGCCCCCACAGCAGCGGGCCGGGCCCGGGCACCTGGGGACCCGGAGCTGCAGGATGCTGAGCGCGCGCCGCCGCCAGGGGCCGCCGCAGCCGCCCGCCCGGCGTGTGGAATTTTCCACCGCCCAGCCGAGCTTGCACAATTGCGTCTCATTGGCCGAGCGGGGGTGTCTGTCCCCGCAAGGGGACGGAGATTAGATTAGCCTGGGAGCCCTCCTCAGTGGGCTTGGCAGGGTTCTGATTAATCAGGTCGGCGGGGCCAGGGAGGGGAGCCGAGGGAGGGTGGGAGGCGGGAGGAGTCCGCGTCTGTTTTCAAACCCAGCTAAGCTCCGGCCTTTGGATGTCACCTTTCTACGCAGAAAATGCTCCAGTGAGCCGGGAACAGTCGAGGGTAGATATGAGAATTTGCCTCTTCATAGTAACATTCCCCTAGAAACTACTGGAAAATGCCCAGATGCCCAAGTCCAGACGCCTCCCCCATCCCTCGCCCCCGCCCCTCTCTTTAGTCTCAGTCTGGCCCTGGCATTTAACCCTTTGAGCAGCAATGCCGTCAAGAGATTCTCTTTGGACAGTGACTTTCACAGACTCCCCCATCCAATAAAAACTTGAGAACCAAATCAGTTTCCACGAACGCCCGCCCTCCCACCCGGGGGGTCAGTCAAGAAATGAAGACAGCGAAAGACAGAAATAGTGAGTGACTCCTTTCTGTCTGCTGGAGAATCAGCATGAACTCCCCACACTGACATTAAAATGTGCAGCAAGACTTGAGACACTGTCGCTGTGCTCAGTTAGATTGTTCTCATAATGGGATTTATGTGTGAGATCCTTGTGTTGATTCATGATTAAAATACTCCCCTTGGGCTTCCCTGGTGGCGCAGTGGTTGGGAGTCCGCCTGCCGATGCGGGGGACACGGGTTCGTGCCCCGGTCCAGGAAGATCCCACATGCCACGGAGCAGCTGGGCCCGTGAGCCATGGCCGCTGAGCCTGCATGTCCGGAGCCTGTGCTCCGCAATGGGAGAGGCCACAACAGTGAGAGGCCCACACACTGCAGAAGAAAAAAAAAAATTAAAAAAAAAAAAATACTCCCCTTGTTTTCTCCTGAAGTCTGGCATTAGGAAGCTTCCTTCTGAGAGTTATTGTTAAATCTGCCACAAAGGCCAGCTCTGGCCCTCAATGGATGTTTGGGGAGTGAATGAATGATGTTCCCTGCAGTCCTGGTCCTTAGAATGACAGCAGTATGAGCTTCTGGGTCCTAGTGCGGGTTGTGTTAGTTACTAGTCGTGTGACCTCAGGCAGCTCAATTTCTTTGAGCCTCAGATTCCTTGCTTTTAAAATGGTGCTAATAGGTTCCTCAAAAAGTTAGGTAGAGAAATACCATTTGCCCCAGCTATTCCACTTCTAGGTATATACTGAAAAGAATTGAAAACAGGTACTCAAAACAGGTGCTTGTACAGGAATGTTTATTGGAGTATTAGTCACACAATGGCCAAAAAGTGGAAACAACCCAAGTGTTTCCATCGATGGATGAAACAGATAAAATGTGGAGGACTGTCCAAACAATTAAATAGTACCCCGCCATAAAAAGGAGTGAAGTACTGATACACCCTACCACATGGATGAACCTTGAAAACTTTATGCTAAGTGAAAGAAGACAGACATGAAAGGCTGCCTACTGTACGATTCCGTGTATATGACATGTTCAGAATAGGTCAGTCCAGAGACAGAAAGCAGTTAGTGGTTGCCAGGGGCTGGGAGCAAGGGATAGGGAATAACTGCTTAATGAGAGTATGGGATTTTCCGTTGGGGGTGATGAAAATGTTCTGGAACTAGGTAAAGGTGGTGGTTGTATGGACAAAAAAAAAAAATGTTGCCTGCCATTTCAGTAAACAAAGGATGTTGCCTGCTATTCTAGTAAAGGAGTGATGCCAGCCATCAAGCCATCAGCCATTGCAGTCACCCCAGTGGTGTACCCTGAGGGGCATTCAGCTTGGAGAAAAACAGGATACTGGCCCTAGATAGTTAACATGCATATCAAAGGAGTAATTTCAATGAGCCCAGACTCTTGCATCTTCCCATATATAGAAACGCACTAAAATCATTAACTTGAGATGTCTGGTTTTGGTCATTAGCAGTAATCTTTTGATGTTCCACTACATGGGTTTTTTTCAGCAATAACTCCTATGTCTCCTGGCTTCTCCCTTGCCTCTTCAGAACAGTTGCTCAGTGCCATCTGAGAGGCTGTCTTCCGTTCTTCGGAAGGTCCTGGAATAAATCAAAACTCACAACTCTTAGGTTGTGTGGGTTTTTTTGTTTTTTCAGTCGACAGTTGCACGACATTGTGAATGTACTGGATGCCACTGAAATGTTCACTTTCAAATGTTTAGTTTTATGTTACATGAATTTCACTTCGATACAAAAAATGTAATGGGGCTAATGTAAGAAAACCCGACTGAGGATTAAGTGTGACATCTATGGAGAGATGTTAGAGCAAGTTAAACACCTTATTCTTTGATTCCCTCTACCTTATGCCCTGGGTCACATGGATCCGTGAGAACAGGGGGCTTCATGGTGTTGATCTAAGCCCCAGCGCCGGAGGCTCCACAATGGCCTGTCTTGCAGGCAGGAAAGCCTCAAGGGACCATGAAAACCACCGAAAAAGTGATAAATGCTGGAGAGGGTGTGGAGAAAAGGGAACCTGCACTGTTGGTGGGAATGTAAACTGGTGCAGCCACTATGCAGAACAGTATGGAGGTTCCTTAAAAAACTAAACATAGAGTTTCCATGTGATCCCACTCAGAAAACTATAATTCAATAAGATACATGCACCCCAGTGTTCATAGCAGCACTAGTTACAATAGGCAAGACATGGAAGCAACCTAAATGTCCATTGACAGATGAATGGATAAAGGATGTGGTGCATATATACAGTGGAATATACAATGGAATATTATGCAGCCATAAAAAAGAATGAAATAATGCCATTTGCAGCAACGTGGTTGGACCTAGAGATTGTCATACTGAGTGAAGTAAGTCAGACAGAGAAAGCCAAATATCATATGATATCACTTATATGTGGAACCTAAAAAATGATACAAATGAACTTATTATTTACAAAACAGAAACAGACTCACAGACAAAACAAACTTACCGAAGGGGAAAGGGAGGGGAGGGATAAATTAGGAGTTGCGATTAATAGATACACACTACTGTATATAAAATAATCAACAAGGTACTACTGCATATATACAGGGAACAATATTCAATATCTTGTAATAACCTATAATGGAAAAGAACCTGAAAAAGAATATATATAAAACTGAATCACTTTGCTGCACACCTGAAACTAGCACAAGTATACTTCAGAAAACAAATACAAAAACAAACAAACAAAAAAAACAACGAGAATGCTGAATGATAGGATAGGAGTCTTTAAAATTTTTCATACAGGTGCCTCAGAGGAACAACCACAGAACCGGGGCTGTCTCACCACTGAGGCTGGGAGCCTAGTGGCCTGGGCTGCCAGCCCTCCCATTGCCCATGCGTGGGACCCCCCAGCTAAGGAAGGCTTTTGCCAAGAGTCAGTTTCCTCATCTGAACAGTGGGGCTCATTGATGTACCTTCAGCATAGGGCTGCTGTCAGAAGTCAGCGAATTAACACATGTGCTGGAAATAGAGTATATGCTCAACAAATGTTAGCAAGGAAAAGGTAAGCAATGACCAAGAAACACTGGGCGTGTGGGCTCTGTTGGGGGGCTGGTGGGATGAGGCAGGCAAGGGGTTACTTGGAGCACTTAAAGCAAAAGGGGGCGTTTTGAAGTTGTTTTTGAAGTTGCTTTAAGCAATTTGCAGCACTGCCGGGTGGAAGGGAGTAGGGGAAATTGGGGGACAGGACAATGTCAAGAAGGGAGAGGAGAAGTCGACCATCAAAGGGATTATTCTGAAAATTAAGGAAGGAGGAGTTGTCAGTACTGGGAGCGGCTCAGAAGTGGGGATGACACAGAAACTCAGGCGTCTCCACAGGGCAGGGGACTGGCTATTCTGTTTTAACAGTGAGAGAGGGACTGGAATTTTGTCCCTTGCGACAGGAAACTGGGAAAGTGCAGCTCTCCAAGCAGAATCAGCTGTGCCAAACAGGCTCCCTCAGAGGAAAACCACTAATGAACTCAACTCAGTAGAGTCCCGCCATGCAGGCGTCCCTGAACTCATCTTGTTTCCACCAGAGTTGAAAGTCTCATCATGAGAGTGAACCTTTCTGCAAATCAGCCTTCAGCAGCAAAAGGGAGGGTTGCATGGAGCAGAATTTAATGGGAATTAGAACATCTTTTGGTTTTCTATGGTGCCCCTGGCTTAGCATCTGTAATATCAGCCATGGTCCTCATGTCCTACTTCCCTCACTGTAACTGGAGGCCTCCTGGCCTGGCCCACCCGTCAGTGATGTGTCAGTGTGAGAATCCAGTGGTGCCCCAAAGAAAGCACTGGCCTGCAATACAGCATGGTCAGCCCGTGTCCCCAAAGCCCAGTTCCCCCCAGTCATAGGGCAGGGCACCCAGTGAACCGGCGCTCCAGAGAAAACAGGTCACCAAGCCCCCAAAGTATGTGACGTTTGGGTTTTGTTGGAAAGCATTGTCTTCAGACTTTCTTCAGCCTTTCATGTGTCAACTGAAAAAAAAAAATAAACCACACAACCTAAAAGTTGGGAGTTGTGGTTTATTCGGGGTGCTTACTGAGAACTATAGCCCATGAGACAGCCTCTCAGATGGTTCTGAGGAACCGTTCTGAAGAAGTAAGGGAGGAGCCAGGATATACAGGAGTTTTTATATCCTTGGAGAAAACAGGTAGTCGAACATCAAAAGATTACAGCTAATCACAAACAGACATCCAAGTTAATAATTTTGGTGCTTTTCTATATATGGGAAGATGCAAGAGTCTGGGCTCATCAAAATTATTCCTTTGATATGCATGTTAACTATCTAGGGCCAGTATCCTGTTCTCCAACCTGAATGCCCCTCAGGGTGCACCGCTGGGGTGACTGCAGTGGCTGATGGCTTGATGGCTGGCAATAGTCGTTGTTTACTGAAATGGCAGGCAACTTTTTTTTTTTTTTGTCCACACATGGATAAAAAGATAAGAGATAGCGATAACAAGTGTATCAATGCAATACATGTGCACACCTTAAACTTAAACAATGTTGTACGTCAATTATATCTCAATAAAGCCAGAAAAAAGATATAGGTACACAATACAGTTAACTGTTAACAGTATATAGATACTGAGAGCCTATGAAAGACGGAATGTAAAAAAGGGGAGGTGTCTGCTACTAGGAATAACTTGAAATCACAGTTCTACATGTTTCTTTTATGCCCATTGTATATCTCCCCTCGCGCCACCCTGCCACCCCCTGCCACCCTCCCTTCCCTTCCCAATCCTACCCCAGCCCTCTAACATTGACACAGGGAAAGTACTTTGCCTGGGATGGCAGGAAACTCATAGTTAAATGTACTAAGCAATTAAGAGGATTCAGTGATTTGGAGTCATAACTGATTTCAGGTGCATCTTAATTTTTTCAATATAAGTAATACATGTTTATTGTAGAAATTCAAAAAACACAAGTAAGCAAGAAAAAAAATTTTTAAACATTGAAGCACCCTGCCCTTGCCATTCGGGAATTATTACCATTAAAATTTTAAATTCTAATTTACATTGCTTTAATAATACTCGCGTGCATGTACATGTACTTTCACGCTTATGGGGGACCGACAGAGAAGGATGAGCTTGGGCGCCCCCATGAGCTCACCTGGGCGTGGAGAGAGCTATGAGGTTGGTGCTAGAGGCATGGAGGCATGGGGTCAGCCAGCATGTAGAAAATGAGGCCAGCGTGACTGCTGGCATGGCCACTGGTCCCCAGCCTGCCCAGAACCACAGCTCAGCCCTGTGGAACAGCCCCTGTTCATCTGCCTCCTTCTCTGCAGAACGCAGCTGACCCACCCTGCACAGGACCAAGGCAAGTGCGTGCAGCAGAGTGAGGCATGCACCTGTGGCAGACCTCTCTGAGGCACCAGCTGCAAGAGCGAGGGCTGGGACTGTCCTCGTGCACCTCTGCCCATGATGGAAACCCAGAGGCCAGAGAGAGAATTTTAGGGCTCATGGTCCTACTAGGTAGGAAACGCCCCTAAGCCCGCTCAGAGAGAACTGGGGGAGACTGAGGAGGAAGGTGCTACCATTATGCAAATGAGGTCACCAGCCAGGGGAATCTGAGTAATTATGATTAATGTGACTCCATTTTTTCCAAAGACCGGTGAAGCCTGGGAAAATTAGTGTATGTATATACTATATATATATATGTGTGTGTGTGTTTATATTGTATATAAATATAAAGTATATTTTAAATATGAAATTGGATCATACCATGATTTGATTGGTAAACTGTTTTCTTTGTTTAACAAGACCTCGTATTTTTTTCATGTAGATAAAGAGATAACTATAACAATGGTTTTCAAATGCTAGGGACTAGTGAAGGTGCTTCAGGGCCGCACAGAAGGGAGAGTAGATTTTGCAGGTGGAAGAGAAGATATGAGTTCCCACCCTCGGTTCACCCAGAATAGTCTACTTTTCTCAGTTCTGTATACTAGGATCCTATGAAAGACTGACTATTAGAAGGAGGAGGTGTCCACTACTAGAAATAATTTGAAACCACAGTTCAACCTGATTCTGTCATATGGTACTTCATTGCGTGGATAAATGATAATGTATTAACCAAAGCTCTCTTTTTGGACAGTTAGGTTGCATGTAAGTTAGGAGTTGTGTTCAGATGCAAATATCACATTCCTGAGACACCACAACTTAAACAAACTAGGATTTTTTTTCCTCATATAATGACAAATCTGGAAGGAGGAAGTGCTGACATTAGGTTAGTGGCTAATGGGTCTCCAAAATCCCATCAAGATAAAAGGGGGGAGGGGGGCAGAGTCATAGGTCAGAAGAGGGCTGGCAACTGAGCTGATTCCCCTCATAAAGGGCTTTCCTGGAGATGCCTCTGAATGATGTCTGCTTACACTTCATTGTCTACCTCTATTTGCAAAGAGTCCAGAAAACATTTTTAGCTAAGCACCTCACTCCTCCCCCCAAAAACTGGGGTTCTGTTACTAAGGAAGAAGATGAGAACAACTAAACCATTGTCTGAAAATCCTTTTTGCTATATCCTTGAAGCTACGTCACAACCTAAATTTTAACAAGATCAAGTCCCAGAAATGAAATTGTTCCCTTAAAGAACAATTCTGTGGTTTGTCCTAAAACTTCCCAGTGAAGGTACTGGTAACAAAAGTGACAAAGATATTGGTGTAATTTCTTTCTATTTTGAATCTTCGCTACTTTAATAAGCAAAATTTCTTCATGATTGTTTTTCCTAATTGTGAAAAATGTTTCTAAACAACGGAAGCATCTTGTTTCCATTCTTATCAATGGGACCTGAATGCTCTGGAGCAGTGCTTCTTACATTTTAATGTGTGTACAAATTACCCGGGATCTTATTAAGATGCAGGTTCTTATGCGACAAGGTTGGGGTCAGCTGAGAATCTGCATCACTAAGAAGCTGTCAGATGATGCAGTGCTGTTGGCCCACAGAACTCACTTGGAGTAGAGTTCCTAGTCGCCCCAGCATTGCAATTGCATCATAAGACAGCATACATCTGTATTGTTGAGTAAGAGCAGCTGTCTTCCCTTAGCAGAGAAGGGTCAGGACCAAACATCTCCAGTGGGGATTTGGTCCCCAAGTCAAATCTACACCCATACACTGCTGCAGAGGGAATAACTCAGTTCTGCTCAATTCAACAGGAGGTTTCTGAGTGAGCTGGGAGGTCCCTGGGAAAAGTGAGGGCTGCCTTAAACAGGTTAAAGTCTGAGCGGGCTGGGGGCAGGGTGGGAGGGGGCAGGGTGGATAAGAAACTCAATCACCTCTGCAGTTCTTGTCCAAACAAACAGAGACCCAGAGACTGGAACAGCCCAGAGCAGAAACCATGAGCGCCGCTGGTGGGCACCTGGGGATAGTGGCACGACATTACGGCAGGATCGGCTGTTAAAATACGAATTTGAGCCTGGTTCCCTTCTTCCCCACCCACAACCATTTCCAGCTGGTAGCCAAGCTTCACGCTTCCTGGCTTAGGGGATACAGGCCAGCTGAAAAGATTCTTCCCTGCTTTTGTAAAAGCTAAACCCCTGGATGAGATGATGCCAAGGGCCTGGAGGATGAGAGGAGGGAGAAAAAGCGGGAGAAGGAATCCAGAGTGGCGGGGCCGTGCAAGCACGAGCTGCGGGGTCTGGGGAGGCGATGGCACGTCAGAGGTCCTGCGGGGCGCAGTCAGAGGGGTGGTCCCAGGCACCGCTACCCAGATCCCTGTCCCTGTGGATGCAGCTGAACTGCAGGGTCTGAAGGACCCAGTGCCAAAGCGGTGAGGGTGCGGTGGGGTGGGTGAAGGGGGATGGGAAGGGAGCTTCGGGGGGCCTTACCTCTGTCTATACTCCTTATCCTGAAGCCTGCTTTGCTGGATCCTAAGATAGCCACACGAGCTCTCTATGTATGCTTTGAGTTTGCAGAGTACATAAGTATCCTTTTCATCAAAGAGAAACCAGAATATGGGTGAGAAACATTCCCTAGATTACAGGTTGAGGTCACAAGAGTGCAGTTCCCATGGTTACTGGATAACCTGCATTTCCAGCCAGGTGACCAATGTGGGACCTTTCAACCTGGGAAGTGTGTGTGTGTGTGTGTGTGTGTGTGTGTGTGTGTGTGTCCCCTGCCAGGTGGGCTTAGCCCTCACAATGCCTGTTTCCCTAACAGGACCTGAAAACAGTGAAGCCTCATCCCAGGGGCATGAGCACGCTTTAGTGGCCCTTATGCCACACCAACGAATATCACAGCACCACCTGCAGAGACAACAGACCCAGGATCCCAGGAAACACAGTCGAGAGACAGCTTCCATGTCTCAAGCTCAGGAGTTCTTGGCCCTGGCACCTTACAAGCCTCCACCTGAGAAGATTTTTGAAATGCTCACGCCCAGGCCCCATTCCCAGGTGATTCTATTCTGTGGATCTGAGGTGGGGCTAGGCATCTGAATTTTCTTTTAGTGATTTCAATTTGAATCAATATTTTTCAAGGCCACCTAGGTTCATCTAGTGTGCAATCAGACCCCTTTGCAGGCTGCAAATATTCCAGAAGGGAACCAGGTAGAAAGCCACCAATTTTATACAGCCAGGTATATGTTATTCTGTGCTGTTCCCAATGACACCAGGGCTGGCTGGCTGGAAGGACAACTCTGCCGAGATGGAATGTGACCAGGCAGTGCCAGGACCGTCCCGGCCAGCTTGGGAACAGCATCTGACATTGAGGCTCCCCGTGGGAGAGGATCACAGCTACCACGCATGGAACAGGAGCCCTGCTTGCCCCTCAGCAAATAATTAGCGCAGAACAACAGCATTACTTGATATCTATCTCCAAGGTCAATGTGAATGAATAGATCTCTTTGCTTGGTTTCTTCCCTCAAAGCAAATGTTTCAGTCGTCTCCATTTCCCCCTCGATTCAGAGTACATTGTCCAGCACATTTGAGTCACTCTGAAAACAAGCTTGTATGTGGGTATCATGGAAATAAAACCACTTCCATGAGACAGCGTTTCTTGTTCAACCCCCCTTACGAGAGCTTACTAAACTGGCAGAGAAAAAAGCAGCGATTTTCAAAGTATGAAAAACTACCCATTATTCATTAGAGGGAAGCTGGTGGAAGTCAAGAGCTTTGAGCTTCAGGCAGAACTAGAGTTTGAGGCTCATTTTCTAAATGGAAACTGCTCTTTTCTTCTTCGCTGCTCACAGCAACTAGTTCCCGGTATGAAGCCCAAACCAGACCTTTTGAAAATGATACTGTTCTAGGACTAAGGGGTTGGGAGAGACAGAGGTTTTCAAAGGATGAGAACTTTCTTCTGTCCTCTTGGCCAAACTGAATCCCATCCACTTATTCAGTCCAGGGATTCCTGCATTCATTGTCCCCAGGTGCGAACTTGCCAGATGTCATGAATTCAAACCAAAGCTCCCTGCTTGCAGGCACCAGGTCCCACCTGCTCTCCCATCTTTGCAGTATCGGTCCCAGCCCTTCCTTCCCAGCCACGCTTCTCTGCCACCAGCCTCTCGGCTCCTGCAGAACCAGAGGTAGGTGTGTGAGGGGAGTTGCACGCCTCACGGGGGTGCACCATTCCCCCATCCATTTCCTGCAGAAGTGTCAACACAAACATGCTTGGGATGGGAGGCTGGAGAAAGGGGGAGGGTCAGAGGATTGTGCGGGGATCTTGTGGCTGCTGAAGTCCAGAAGAGAATTCTCTGCTACTTAGAAACAGCAGTCAAAGGCCACAGCTGCCGCCTCCTGAACTTTTGACCACTTGATAAGAGCAGTTGAAGATGTTTAAACACTCCTTCACCAATCTTCCCTTCAATGAAGAGTCAGGATACATCTAAGTTTAACAGCTCAACTGCCAGCATGGACATTGGAAAGGCAAGAGGGGGCGGGGGCAGAACCCGAGTTCTCCTTCACTCTGAGACAAGGGTGGCTTGATAACACAGAAAGCCTTGAGAGAGAAGGGACTGAGTACTCACCAAGTGCCAGTGGTATCAAGGCTATGATACGTTGAACGGCCTTGGAGATTACATCCACTAACAAAGACAATGAGAGTTTGTCCTCGCCTACACAGAAGTTCTACTAGTCAGATATCCATGTCCCACTTGGGACTCAGTTTTTCAGAGAGTGATTTTATTCTCCAGCATCCCTTCCCTGTATTTACTGTGTGTGTCCAGGTGGGAGGTTGGGAAGTATGATTCCTCCCCTGTTGCACTGCTTTCTGTAGCCGGAATTTACAATGTGGAATTTGAAGAACAAAAAAGTTGCAGTGGCTCCTTTGTAGGGCCAGTACTCAGAGGCAGATCTTTCTGCATAAAAGAGGACTTGATGTCACAAGTCTGGAGATAAATGACTCTAAGTGACCCAGCTTTGCCACCCATGGCTGCTAGGTGGATGCCTTGGGGATGAAGCACTGAAAAGGCATGAGCAGACCTGGATTCTGATCTGTGTCCCAAAGTACGTGTGAAGTGTGTTGCGTACGTGTGTGTGCGTGTACGCGTGAACCTGCATGCACTCATGTTCACCTTCCAGGTGACAGTACCTGACCCACGCACCTCACAGGATTGTTTGGTAGATCAAATAAGAAATGAGTAGATTCAGGTCCTCCAGAAGAATAGAACCAAGATGATATAGAGATAGAGGTGGAGATGGAGAGAGAGACTTATTATAAGGAATTGACTCCTGTGATAATAGATGCTGACAAGTCCCAAGATCTGCAGGCTGAGTTGGCAAGCTGGAGACCCAAGAATGCCCATGGTGTAGCTCTAGTGTAAGTCCAAAGGCCTAAGAACCAGGAGAGCCACTGGTGAAGTTCCAGCCTAAAGGTCGGTGGGGTCAATACCCAGGAAGAGTTGATGTTTCAGTTCAAGTCCAAAGGCAGGACAGAGCTGACGTCCCAGCTCAAGCAGTCGGGCAGGAGGGGTTCTCTCTTATTCAGGGGAGGATCAGCCTCTTTGTTCTATTCAGGCCTTCAACTGATTGGATGAGGTCCATTCCTACTGGCGAGGGCAATCTTCTTACTCAGTCTACCGATTTAAATGTTGATCTCATGCAAAAACACCCTCTCAGAAACACTCAGAATAGTGTCTGGGCACCCTGTGGGCCAGTCACGTTGACGCATAAAATGAACTATCACAATGGAGCAAAAGGCAGCATGAGTTCTGAAAGAAGGCCCGTTTCTGGAGCCCAACAGCCCAAGGCCAAGCTCTAGCTTTGTCACTTGCTGGCAGTGTGATTTGCAGGTTACTCGAGTCTCTCCGGGGCTGCCGCCAATGCCTCTCTGGGAAGATGGGGGTAACGAAAGGGTCAGCATATGTACGTACATGACGCATGGCAGGCACCAAAGCATTAGTTGTTTTGGATGCAAAAAGGTACTGTTTAAAGGTTCGATTTGTCTCTTACATTTAACGTTTATTATTATTTTAGGCGAAAGAGACTGTTGGACATAGATAGGAGGAAAAGAGAGGCATTAATATCAAGAAAGAAAAATAACACAGACCTTGTCAGCACATCTTCACTGTTAAATTAGTAGGCCAGGATCTGGGGGTTTCAGGGAGACATCAGACCTACTGGACTGTGGGGCTCCTCTCCCTGAAGGGAAAATTCTTTATTTCCCCAGGAGGTTTGTGGGCTCATATTTACCATGGAGCCTAATGTTAGGATGGCTGTGGTCTTTGCAGGGTATGTATATGTTTTACATGACATACGTAAGTGTTGGTTGATAGGGAAACCTAATACATTTGGGACCTGATACCATCATCCTCCATAAAAGCAAAATATTTTCCCATCCAGAAACCAAGCTGGAAAACCTCTCTCACAGTTGGTTTGGAGTTTAAAATCACAGTAATGGCTGCAAAGATGGCCTGTTGGTCCAGATAAGACCAGAGCCAACCTGACACCTCATTGCAGGATTGGTCCCTCTTCCAAAGTCCTGTTAAGCATGTGGGTGGTGTTAACAGCATCCTTCTGGCAGCTAAAATGGACCAAGAGAACGGCCTAATGGTTAGAGAAAACCTAGATGGTACAGCAAGAAATGCAGTGGCTGGACCGGCCAGATGAGACTGCTGGGGGCCAGCAGGATGGCTGTCACAGAGTGTGAGATGTTTGGGGTTTGGCAAACCCTAAGAAGCTGGCTGCCAGACTCCACCGCCCCTTGTCCCCCTGGTGTATTTCAAAGGAAATTAAATCCACATGTTTCTGATTTTTGACACTTAAAGCTCATCCAAAGGTGGTTTTGCAAGAGTGGTTTGGACACGAGAAGCCTAGAGAAACTAATTATTATTGTTTTTTTCATTTTGAAATGCAGACCTGTATGCTTACATAATAAATGCCATGCCTACAAAATTGAAGCCCAGTTCTGCCTTACCCAAACTTTTTGTCCTGGGCCCACCAGAAACAGATAATTGGAGTCAACTAGAGAAGACAAACGGTGCCTCTAATATCCAATCTAGAAATCCATCTTGAAAATGGCACTTCCAATGACCCCTTTTGATGGGACTGCACTAGAACTGCCAAAGCTGAGAGCTCAAACATACAGGCACAGTGTGGACTGAGTCTATAGATTCAATTACTTCCTCAGACTCTGGCCAAGGGGACGAAAACCTAAATTCAAGATGGCACCCATCATACATCCTGGGAATCCGGGTCCAAGGATGTGGGGCATGAAGCCTCAGGGATAAGGAACCATCGCAAAGGTGTTCTGTGGAATGTTCTGAAATGTCCTGCCATGTACCTGAATGTAACCTAGACAAGCAGCGACCCAAATTCTACACTTAGAAAGAATTAGTGTTTCTGGATGTGACATGTGACCTCTCCAAGCTCAGTCACCTGAAAACTACTGGCCAGAGAGATCCAGGACCAAAGGGTCCTCCCCTTCTTAACCCGGGATTAACATTTTCGGTTTCTCCCATCTCTTTTTCTAGCCACTGCACGAAGCTTTTCCTGAAGATTCATCTCAGAGGCAGCCTTCTCCACTGCTCTGAGCTCTCCTGACCAAAGTCATGGCTTTGTTCTCTCCGGCTGTTCCCACCTCTTCCCCAGCCCTGGGCCGTCCACTGCTTGGTTGGCCGTTCACATGTTGGGCTCTGCCATTGGAACCCCCCAGCCCCTAGCTCGGGGTCTGGTACAGGTAAGTGTGCCTTAAATCTGTGATGGATGAGGTGGTGAATGCTGAGATGAATAACAGCTTAGCCCTCCCCCGGGTCCTCTCTCTGCTGCTGCTGGTGGATTTCTCTGGACATGCGGGGTACATTTCTTGCTCCCTCTTGCCCAAGAGCCTTCACGTGTGCTCCCCTCTCCCCATTTTTTTATCCAAGTAACCTTGCTTCACAGGTCAGCTCAGATGTCCCTTTCTCAGGGAGCCTTTTTCTTTCCAGCCCAGGTTGGGGTGCCACCCCCAGGGACGTGCCTTTTCCCCACCTCAGCACACTCGATAGAAATTCATAGTTAACTAATCAAGTACAAGGTCATCCGCGCTGCCTCCCTTCCCACCAGACTGCTGGCTCCCAGAGGCCAGGAACCAGGTCTGTCTCCCTCACCGTCTCCCCAGCACCTCGCCCTGAGAAATTGGTGCTTGTTCACTGACCAACTCCTCAGCCTAGAGCTGCATCCAGCCTTTGACACCAAGACAGCTCATGTCTATGAACTGTAAACACTAAGAACAATGAGAGGGTTTTCAGATGCTTTGAAACCAGTACCCACTTGAATTCGTTTGCAAGAGCTGCCGTAACAACATACCACAGATGGATGGCTTAGAACAGCAGAAATGGATTGGCTCAGAGCTCTGGAGGCCAGAAGTCCGAGATCAAGGTGTCCCCAGGTTGGTTCCTTCTGAGGACCACAAGGAAAGTGCTGCCCCAGGCCTCTCCCTTAGCTTCTGGAGGTTTGCCGGCCATCTTTGGCACCCCTTGCTTGTAGAAGATCACCCCAATCTCTGCCTCTGTCATCACATGGCATTCTCCCAGTGTGCACGTCTGTCTCTGTCCCAATTTCCCCATTTTATAAGGACACCAGTCATATTGGATGTGGGTCCACCCAGATGACCTCATCTTAAGCTGGTCATCTACAAAGACCCTAATTTCCCAATAAGGTCACTTTCACAGGTACAAGGGTTAGGACTTCAACATCTTTTGGGGGAACACAATTCAACTTATAATATCACTCTTCGGGTAGAGAAATAAAAGGCAGCTTAAAACTGACATTGAAGTATGGTAACTATTTATTTATAGTCCAAACTGGGATGTTTTATAAGAATGAAAGGGGGGTACCATTAATAATTTTGCAGGGACAACGGGCATAAACCAGGACTGTCCTAGGCGTGCAGTCTGAGACTTATGGCCTCCGTCTGTGGCGAGGTTCATTGTCCGGCCTTTCCTAGGCCAGGATGCACTGTACCTTCACTTCAAATCCCTCTTTGTTTGTGTTCCCAGCAAGTCCAGTCTGTTTTATACACAGACACAGCAATACTGAGGGATTAGCTGTATTCCAGCTGTAGTTAATTCACTGTTTCCAGTTACCAAATGCAAGCCCAATCTCAGCAATTAATTTGGCCAGATTAAATCAGGCCCTCTTACACCTGTTCCCCTGTTTAATTAGGCTCTAATCTTCCCAGGGGGTTGGAGGCACCGGGGACATTGACCTAAGCCTTAGATTAGGAGGGCAGCGTCAGACATCCCACCGTCACCATAATGGGACACCCCTGAAACAGCTCCAGCCCTCCAGTCCAGAAATTCGCCTTGACACCTGTGATCCCCCCAGCATGGCCGGGGAAGGATCCCCTCCTTTGTTACAGACTTCCTTTCATATCCTCCCAAGGGAAGGAAACGCTCCCGGTGGTGCCTCTCTCTGAGGTAATTGCTGGACAGGAGTCAGCCAGTTAAAGCTGCCCATTTAATTAACAGAGTCTGTTATGATTTATCGGGATAATGAGGTGGGGAAAAAAGACATCGATTTTTCTTTCCCTCCCTGATATTTTGGCCTCTTTTCTTCCTTTTGGAAGATGACCCAGCGTTAATGAGAAACGAGTCACTTATTGTTGGGGTGCAAATAGAGAGATAAATGACATCAGTAATTAAGTCTCAATCCCTCTTTGGTATACAGAGTCATTTGTCAGGCAATATTATTCAATTAATTAATTCTATTAGGGCTACCATACTTCCCCAAATCCAGCCATTCAACCATCAGCAAGGATAATTTGTATGGTACAAAAATAGAATGGTTAATAAATGGATATTGAACCCCCAAAGAAAGTATTTTAGCCACCACAGGAAACCTAGCTAGAAGCATTTGATTTGAGAACATGTAAAGTGCTCACAGCCAGCCATGTACTTCTTTCCATCAAGGATTGGACAAACATTCCGGCTATTTCTGAGTTCGAATGCCCAGAAGGAAAAAGGGGGACATCGGATTGGTCCAGCTCATCTTCTTGCACCGTATCAGTAGTCATTGTCAAGGCCTCTGGTCAGCTGCCCATCTGTGGCCAGAGACGGAACAAGATGACATGAAATGTGACTATTAAGGGCCAATTCTAAGGACAATATGACGGGAGGGAACACTTCCAGAACAGGAGCTCCCAAACTGTGTGGTCAGTTGGTCTGCTTTCTGTCTTCTCTCTGCCCATCCATCTCTCACTGCTCACAAGTTAATTTTGTCTCCGTTGATGCTCGTGTTAATAAAAAGCAAGCCCACATTCTCTTTGATTCCCTCACTCTTTCTCCTCTCCTTTTCAACTCTTGCCAACTTGTCTCGGCATTCTTTACCTCCCTCCTAGTGAGAAATTTGACTTCAGAAAAAGATAAATTAACGGTCCAGAACCACGTTTAAGACAAATCTAATGAAAGGAATTAGTCTCATGACATTCTAAAGAGAAAGGCCAGCCACTCCGTTATAATCTTGACAAATCCCCATTTACCTCTTCATCCACCTCCAAATCAACCTTTCCTTCCACCACCAATATTAGCATAAAGAAAATACTATCCCTGTTTCATTTATTGCCCTATTCTGTTTTGATTGGTTTCTAATGCTACAGGTGCATCGTGATCTGCCCTATTTCATTGTGATGCAGCAATATTTCAGCTGGATCCAGGATTAAATACGCTGGCATGGGAACATATCTATCACTCCCAGGAAGACAGCTCATATTCCAAGCAGCTGACTTCCAAAGTCCAGAGCATAATCTGTAAGTTGGGTAGCTGCCTACACAGCCCTAGCCCCTTTCTGATCTCTTGGCTAATCAAGTAATCTTTTGTTCCCTAAGCCCATTCTCGGGGAAGGAGTGTGAAATCAATATTGAAGACCACCAAAGCTCGATAGCCAGGGTGTGAAGGGAAAGCCCCGGGGCCATGGTTTTCAAACTTGAGCCGGCATCAGAATCACTTGGAAGGCTTATCAGAACAGATTCCTCAAGATCTGGGGTGGGATCCAAGAAGTGGAATTTTTAACCTCCCTCATGTGGAAATGTGCCTTCAGAAAAAGATGGTCTCTTCCAGGGGTCAGAAGTACTGTATTAGATCATACAGGTACAGGGAGGTAACTAGATTTTCAGAATCCCGAGTGTCCAGCCAACAACCTGGCTGATGCAAAGGCCACGCTTCCCTGGAATGGATCATGACAGAGGCAAAGAAGCCCTCCCTGACTGGGTCTCCTCCACTTTTACTTGTAGACAGACACCATGCCTAGAGTGAGATCAACAATTTCCTTCTAATAGGCCAGCATCACTTGCAGTTTTATAATTAGATCTAGTAATAGTGCAGAAGTCTACCAGGGTAGTGGGATTTCTGAATGTTTCTGCACTGTTTGGTTTTGTTCTCTGCTTCTCCTCGATGTCACACGTACTCACAGCTGTTCAACAGGCTTGACAAGGCTTGGGGATCTTCTCCTACTGTTCTTCGTGTAAGACTCAGGCACTCATGAACCTGTTAGAGCTGGATGGGGACCTGACAATTCTAATTTTACATGCCATGATTCCAATGGCCATCTGGTCCAGGGTTTCCCAGACTTCTCTTTGAACCCCATGCACAGACATACAGAACCCAACCAATCCCTTAGCAATTCGTCTTCTGTCTTCATTCTAGTGTATCCTAGCATCTTACTATACCCTGTGTTCTCTACAGAAAGCAGAGCTTTTGTAAAGGAAGGTTATTTTGGAGAGTGGTCCCAGCAGACAGGAGTCAAGGGCAGGAGGGAGTGAAGGGGGGAAGGGGGGAGATAAGGTGGCCATGTGGTCTATCATGTCTCTGGCAAGGACCCTCTAAGAAGCTGTGTAGAATGCACATCAGAATTTTCAGCCTGATGGAAGAAAAAGAGAAGCTTTAACCCATAGACTCCTATTCCCTTTCGGAACGTTGTCACATGAAGTGCTGACACCCTCACAACTTCCAGGTTGCACACACATGTATATCAGCATACCGTCCCAGAGAAGGCCAGGGCTGAAAGGGAGACACAGGGTGCAGCTGAAACAAGGCACCATCGGGTTGCACCTGCACAAAGCTGGTTCCCCAGCAACAGCTGGCATCAAAGGTGGGCCAGAAGGTGAGAGACATGCACAGAAGATGTCCAAGATGGTGTACTATCAAAAAGAAGAAACTAGGAGTAAAAAAACATGTTTATATTTTATCCACATATATTATAAATCTCATATTAGTATAATCTTTAATATTCAGCATATTTAAACATTTAATTAAATGGGAGGATTAACATTGGATTTCAGGAGTGTGTCTAAAACCCAGAAACCTTCCAGTGTGCCTACATGCCCTATTTCTAGAAACTTGTACCATTTCTGCACCCAGTGTCACTAGGAAACACTGACTAAACAGTACGTTTTCTGATCACCACCATCAAGACCATCAGATACAAGGAGGAAGTAAATAAAAGAGTTACTTTGTGTTAGCTGTTTGGCACTCACATTAAAATATAGGTTTGGAGCATCAAAACTTGCTTTCATGACCTCATGTCTGAAATTCTTATATTTTGTGCTTAAAAAATCAACTAGTCGCTATTTATAATCACTTCTGTATGATCGTTTGTTCTTGATTAAGTGAAAACCAAATTTAGACATAATTGTCACTGTCTTTTCTTTCTGTAACACTGTTGCTGAGGTCCAGGGGCCTCTTCAGAGGGACAGATTTTGACGCAAAAAAGACCATCTTTAGATAAAGTGAACATTATCGTCAGGCAATTTACTGAATTATTAACATGAATTTCAGCATCTGTGTTGCTAATGCTTCTAGTCTTTAACAAATGATCCATTCAGGATATGGACCAAAGAACATATGGCGAAGAATAAAGGCCATTGGAAACCGTATCAATACCTCCGTTAGAAGCCTTGTGGTGGGAGCGGGGGATTCAGCTCCCCGTGAAATCGGCCGAGGCCACTCCAGAGCGAGCATGCTCAGTCGAGCCCCCCTCCCTGCCGCGCATGTGTACATGATACCCACCCGCGGGCTCTGAGATCGCTCTGACATGAAAAATAGAAGTATTTACATACTTTCTAAAAACTTTCTCTCACTGAAATTTTCAAAAATATACAAAGTATTAGAATAATGGGTCCTCAAATACCTCACCCACCTCGATTATGGGCAACCTTAAATACGTTTTCTTTTTTAAAAAATTTTAACAGGCATCATTTTTGCTTCTAAAGACAGGAAACCCGGGAAGATTTTCATGACCCCCTGAGGGTTTGTGACCTGCTGGTTCTTTGGTTCACTGACCTCGTTCAATCCTCTCTTTATACAAGGGAACGCTCTGCGTCTCCCATTCTCTCTGGCTATCTCTCATGCTTGCAGCCAATTAAGTGGACTCTGTCTATGATTTCAGCAATGGTGACATATAATCCCAGTGTTAAAGCATGGAATTTTCCAATGCAAGAAGCAGCAGAAAACGAAACGAGGAAACGTTGCCATGAGCAAAGGCTTCTCAACACAGTATCTCCAACTGCGCTACAAAGCAACCCAGCTTTTGGATGAAGAGAAAAAAAAAAAAATCTGACAATGGAGTGATTGTTCTCCCTCCACAAGCAATCCTACTATTTCTAACCCCTCCATGAGCTGTGCTGGCAAAGGCAGACATCGCTTAGGTCTTCCTCAAGTGGCCGGTAACCCCAAAGGCAAAGGGGAAGGGACCCATTGTTTCCAGGAAACCAAAAGCCCACGGCAGGATCGGAGCCACCACGACCTTTCCTCTCCAAACAAAGAGGGGGGATGAGCAAGGCGCTACTCACCTGTCTCATTTGTTCAAAGAACCCAAAGCCAGCAACATGGATCCGTTTCTTGCTTTTTGTCCAACCACTTGCCTACTACTAGAAAAACAACCGAGGTCTGCCAAGAATCTGCAATCTTCTGAATCTCAAAATAATGACTAGCCTATCCAGTGTTTCCATCCAAGGAATTGTTGGTTCCTATACAAGAAAACCCTTTGGGGTGAGAGTCAGGAGTCCAAGAAGGCATGTGGTTATTTTTTGCCACACTCTGGAAAGAAAGGGAAATCTATTTTTGACATCAGCTTTCGGATTTCAAATAACATCAGCCTGTAAAGCATACCTAATTTAAATGTTGCTTCCAAATTTTACTTTAAGGTTTTCTGGTCTCCTCTAAGCTATTGCTTCAAGCGCACACACACACTCTCACACTTACATTCTCTTTTCTTGGCATATCTGAGCAAAAGTTTTAGAATAGGATAAGGAATTAACACCCCCATTTCCATCTGACAACTTTCATCTTTAAAAAAATAACAATAAACAGGAGTGGAGAGTTTGATTGCTTCATTCAAACTAAAACGCTTCTAAGTCTGGTCATGGCATTCGAGGCAATGAGTCGTTAAAGAGTATGTTTATGAGCTATGATGGGAAAACGAGCTGCAGAGGGGTAAGAGGGAAGCAAAGGACTCATACAGTAGTTTTGGAATATTCCAGCAGGTGTGTGAGTCATTACATGTCAACCCTGAACTGAAGGCAGAGATCAGACATGAAGTTCACTGAGGGTTTGTGAAAACTAATAAGGATTGTAATATCGCTGACAACCTAATCACCCCATTTGTATACAGACACGAAAATGACTTCTCCATGTGAGGGCCCCTTGCTGGAAGGGAAAGCCAAGAATATACGTTTCATTGTTTTATAAAGAAAAAAAATTATATATATATATATATATATATTTCCAATATTCATGAAAGCATTTGCAATCCAGAGTTCAGCTAGCCTTTTAACTGAAAAACAGAAGGCTACACCAAAATGATTCCTAACATGAAAGAATGGAGTTGTTTTTGCCATTAACTCATTTCAAAGGCAAAGAAAATTACTTTTCTTCAGAGATGTTGGTTTTCATTGTTTATCCAAAGTAAAATAAAATTACAAAATGAAAGCAGCTTTCCCTGTCCTCCTCATCTCTGCTCTACCAGCCACCCACCTTCTCTGAACCTCTGGAGACTGTGGTGGATGCTCTGTTAGGCTACCACCTTATCTTCCTCTAGCCATTTGTGGACAGGTCTTCTCACCCCTGGCAGCCACCTTGACCTGTCATTGTAGCCCCCTACAGGGCTTTAAGTAGGAACTTAATCAGTGTTGTTGAGTGACTGAATTGAATGGATTTAGTAACTATAAGATTTAAGTCATGTTTGTCAAATTAACCTCTTTCAAAGAAAATAGGAGAGATGGAAGTGAAAGAAAATAAAAGCCACAGTTGAAAGTTTAGTATCAAATTTAGACATGGAAATAGTAATGCAAATATTAAACTAAAAAGAAACAGAGTTAGAACCCCTATTGGGTTCTATCGGGTGAGCAGCCTTGCCAGTGTGCCTGGGAATGCTCGCTCTAGGACTGAAATTCCCACGTCCCAGGAGACCACCCAGTCCCAGGCAAACCTCGAAACAGTTGATCACCCTGCAGGCTATCAATGACTCTCAGAGACCAAAATTCAAATGTTGACTTAGTTGGAACTCAGCAAGATCTCAGAGAGCTCATCACAAATGCACGATACACCCTACCCACACCCCACCGTGAGTCTCCATCTCAACCCACTCCCGTTTATTTCCTTCGTTGCACTTTAAAAATGTGATTGTTTTTCTGTTTATTCATTTATTGTCTGCTCTCCCTACTTAATGTGAGCTCCATGTGGTCAAGGGAGTCCTCTAGCCTGTCTTCCACTGTAGCCCTAGAACATTTCCTGGCAGAGGACATTCAAGAAATGTGTCTTACATGGAAACAACCTAAATGTCCATCGACAGATGAATGGATAAAGAAGATATGGTATATATATATATATATATATATATATATATATATATATATATATATATATATAAAATGGAATATTACTCAGCCATAAAAATGACATAATGTCATTTGCAGCAATATGAATGGACCTAGACATTATCTTACTAAGTCAGTCAGAAAGAGAAAGATAAATATCATATGATCTCACTTATATGTGGAATCTAAAATATGACACAAATGAACTTATCTACAAAACAGAAACAATCTCACAGACATAGAAAATAAACTCGTGGTTGCCAAGGGGGAGGGAGGGTGGGGGAGGGATGGATTGGGAGTTTGGGATTAGCAGATGCAAACTATTATATACAGAATGGATAAACAACAAGGTGCTACTGTATAGCACAGGGAACTATGTTCAATATCCTGTGATAAACCATAATGGAAAAGAATATGAAAAAGAATATATATATATATATATATATATATATATATATAACTGAATCACTTTGCTGTACAGTAGAAATTAACACAGCATTGTAAATCAACTGTACTTCAAAAAAATAAATTTATAAAAAAGAAACATGTCTTAGGGGCAGAACTCTCCCAGATCATGGAATCTAACAAAATTGCTGTATTCTACTGATTCTAAGATATACAGTTTTGCAAAATTTAACATCTCTGGAATCCGGTGCATCTGAGTCAATGGTGCCTTTCAAAAGCCATCAGCCACCTGGCGGTCATGACATGGAGGCCATGGCCTTTGTGTATGCATTCACTTGGTCATAGCTGTTTACACTGTCCTCACTTCAGCTGAGGTATGTGCATCTGTTAACTTGTGCACTTAACTGTCATTCAGAATGTCGTCAAAAAAATTTTCACTATGATTCAGCATTGAAATGACAAGCTATTTTGTACTCAGAAAGGCACAGAAGCCAAGCAGTAGGATGTCAATGTGATATTAGTGAAGAGTACTTGTCATAGAGGAATGATCATAAGTCCACATTTTCTTGTAAAGGAACAACCAAGTACCTTAGAATCCGCAGGAAGGAAGATACCCACAAAGTCAGGGAAGCTGTGTTACTTTCTATTATCAAAATATTTGCTTCATTGCCAAATCCTTCAGAAGAGATGAAAATTAATTTCAAAGGAATCTGATATGATTGATTCATATGTCTCTCGGGACTGTTGTTAAAGGCACCTGTCATAGTCTATTGGAAGTGATTTTCCTTTCTTATTGGTGCATAAAATGATGGTAGAGCTTACAATCAAGGGCATCTTAGACTTGACTTAATGAAATGAGGTATTAGCCTCTTCCAATCTTTTATTCAGGTCTATGGATCACCAAGGAGAGTGTTGGTACATGATAGGGTCAGTGAAGTGTAGCAACTCATCCAGTCTGTGCAACTTTTCCAGAACCTTCTGGTGATTGAGTTCTCTACCAGCCCCTGCTACTGGCTGAGCAGAAGGGCTCTCCAGTTCCAATTCCAACTTTAGCTTTCAGGTCTCCAGAAATTTCCCATTGGAACCCCCCATGCAAAGTACCATGTGTGCTTGCTCAGTTCTGCCCCTCACCCAAGACTCCCTGTTAAGCCTGAATGATTCCCGTTTGCATTATTGTCTCAACACTGCATCTACCAAGTCTTGCCCTACAGGGCATGAGAAATCTCAAACACCAATTTCCATGTGTACTTTTTAAAAAATTAACTAATTTATTTACTTACTTATTTTTGGCAGTGTTGGGTCTTCGTTGCTGCACGTGGGCTTTCTCTAGTTGCAGCGAGCGGGGGCTACTCTCCGTTGCGGTGTGTGGGCTTCTCATTGCAGCGGCTTCTCTTGTTGCAGAGCACAGGCTCTAGGCACACGGGCTTCAGTAATTGTGGCTCACGGGCTCTACAGCACAGGCTCAGTAGTTGTGGCACATGGGTTTAGTTGCTCCGTGGTATGTGGGATCTTCCTGGACCAGGGCTCGAACCCGTGTCCCCTGAATTGGCAGGCGGATTCTTAACCACTGCGCCACCAGGGAAGTTCCCATGTGTACCTTTTTTGGACAGTTATTTACCATTTTGATGACAACAGCTGCATAATTCTGGAGAAACGATTTGTATATTTAACTATGGTCCCTCTACAGGATGGAAGAAGGAGATGCTCAGAAACAATGCAGGTACCACAACACAAGACAGGAGAGTCAGTGGAGAGGGTCCAGGGCATAGTTATCAAAAGTGAGCATATGTTGGGTTAAACAAAATATGTCCATTTTTCTTAAAGTCTTTAGAGTCTCTCAATGCATCGTTTTATGTTTAATAAGTCATTTCGTAGTTCATTCATTCATTTATTCTTTTATTCTCCAAATAACTGAATGCCTACTGTATGCCAGTCCACTCTACTAGGCTCAGGGCATAGAAGGATAAAAAAAAAGAGACACTTTTCTACACAGTATATAGCACAGAATGGTTTTTAACCTAGAGCCCACAGACCCTCTCCCAAAGTGGTTCATGAACTTGGATGGGAAAAAAGTTACAACATTGTCTTCACTAACCTCTGACTGCTGGCAAACACTGATTTGTCTCCATCACTATCATTTTAATTTTTCATATAAAATTCTTCATAGAATTTCATTTAAATGGAATCATGCAGTATGTAGAACTTTTGAGATTGGCTTCTTTCCCTCGTCATAACAACTTCAAGATTCATCCAAGTTGTTGGGTGTCAGTAGCTCATTCTTTTTTATTGCTAAATTGAGTAGTATTCCATAGGGATGTACCACAGTTTATTTACCCATTTATCCATTGAAAGACATTTGGATTGTTTCTAGGTATTTATGATTATGAGTAGAGCTGCTATAAACATTCA
This sequence comes from Tursiops truncatus, assembly GCF_011762595.2. Lineage (NCBI taxonomy): Eukaryota > Metazoa > Chordata > Mammalia > Artiodactyla > Delphinidae > Tursiops > Tursiops truncatus. The sequence goes on along the minus strand of NC_047037.1, from coordinate 133,262,065 downwards.
TGTACAGGTTTTTGTGTGAACATACATTTTCCGTTCACTTGGGTAATTCCCTAGAAGTATGATTGTTGGGTCATAAGCTAAGTGTGTGTTTAGCTTTATAAGAAACTGCCAAGTGGTTTCGCAGAGTAGTTGTGCAATTTGCCCTTCCAAACTGGCGACGTATGAGAGTCCCAATTGGTTTGCATCATCCTGAGCACTTGGTATTGCCTGTAGTTTTTAATTTTCACCATTCTATTTTGCCATTCTAGGTATGTAGTTATATCTCTTCAGGATTTAATTTGCATTTCTCTAATGGTCAATGATACTGAGCATCTCTTCATAGGCTTATGTACTGCTGGATATTTGCCAATATTTTGTTGAGAATTTTTGCATCTGTGTTCATGAGAGATATTGTTCTATATGCTTTCTTTTATTGTACCATATTTCTCTGGTTTTGGCATCAAAGTAATGCTGGCCTCATAAAATGAGTTGGGGAGTGTTCCCTCCTATTCCATTTTCTAGAAGAGACTGTATAGAATGCATTGTATTTCCTCTCTAAATATTTGATAGAATTTGCTAGTGAAATTGTCTGGGTCCAGGGATTTCTTTTACAGAAGGTTTTAAATTACAAATTCAGTCTTCAAAATAATTTTAGGGCTATTCAACTGATCTATATTTCACCTTGAGTGAGTTTTGGTAGTTTGTGTTTTGGGCAGAATTTGTCCATTTAATCTAAATTGTCAAGTTTATGACCAGGGTCTGTAGTGATAACTCCTCTTTCATTCCTAATACTGGTAATTTTTGCACTCTCTTTCTCTGCAGTCTCTGTATAGATTTATCAATAATATTGAACTTCTCAAAGAACCAAGTTTTAATTTCACTGATTTCTCTCTATTGTGTATTAAATTTTATTCAGTTTCATTGCTTTAACTCTTACTTCTATTATTCCCTTCCTTTTGCTTGTTTTGGGTTTATTTTACTCTTCTTTTTCTAACTTCTTAAGGTAGCAGCTTAGGCTGTTGGTTTGATACCTTTCTTTATTCTAATATAAACATTTTAATTGTATAACTTTCACTCTAAGCACTGCTTTTCCTGCATCCTACAAATTTTGATATGTTATATTTGGATATTCATTCAGTTCAAAATATTTTTCTAATTTCCCTGAGACCTCCTCTTTGACTCATGGATTATTTAGAAGTGTGTTGTTTAATTTCCAAGGGTTTGGAATTTTCCCAGTCATTCTGTTATTGATTTCTAGTCTAATTCCGTTATAGTCAGAGAACATACTTTGTATGATTCCAACTTTTTAAATTTTAAAAAAAATTATCTTATGACACAAGATATGGTTTATATTGGTAAAGGTTCCATGTACACCTGAGAAGAATGTATGTACTGCTGTTTTGGGCTGGAGTGTTCTATAAATGTCAATTAGAACCAGTTGTTTATAGTATTGCTCAGTTTTGTATACTATATACTTGCTGGTTTTCTGTCTGCCAGTTCCATTGATTACTGAGAGAGGAATGTTGAAGTCTCCAGTTATTACTGTAGATTTGTCTGTTTCTTGTTTCAGCTCGGTTAGTTTTTGTTTCATACATTTTCAAGCTCGTTTACTTGGTACACATCCATTTAGGATTGCGTGACTTCTTGTGTGAATTTACCCCTTTATCACCATGTATTGTCCCTTTTTATCCCTGGTAATTATCTTTGCTCTGAAATCTGATTTCTCCGATATTACTCTAGCCACTCCAGATTTCTTCGGAATAGTGAAATATATATATTTCCATCTTTTACTTGTAACCTAGCTAAGTCACTATATTTGAAATGAGTTTCTAATAAACAATATATAATTGAGTCATTTTTGAAATCTGTTCTGACAACACGTCTTTTAATTAGTGTGTTCAGTTCATTTACATTTTATGTCATTATTGGTATTTAGGTCTACCGTTTTATTATTTGTTTCCTCTGCGTCTCTCTATTTTTAGTTTCTGTATTTCCCTTTTTCTTCCTTTCTTTTAGGTTATTTAAACATTGTTTAGTTTTCTGTTTTAATTTATCTGTTGCATTTTTACTATTTTGTGTAATTTTTTTCATTTTAATTTTTATATTTTTTATTTTTTTAAACATCTTAATTGGAGTATAATTGCTTTACACTGTTGTGTTAGTTTCTGATGTATAACAAAAAAAATCAGCTATATGTATACATATATCCCCATATACCCTCCCTCTTGTGTCTCCCTCCCACCCTCCCTATCCCATTCCTCTAGGTGATCACAAAGCACTGACCTGATCTCATTGTACTATGCGGCTACTTTCCACTAGCTATCTATCTTACACTTGGTAGTGTATATATGTCAATGCCACTCTCTCACCTCGTCCCAGCTTACCCTTCCCCCTCCCCATGTCCTCAACTCCATTCTCTACATCTGTGTCTTTATTCCTGTCCTGCCCCTCGGTTCTTCAGAACCATCTTTTTTTTTTTAGAATCCATACATATGTGTTAGCATATAGTATTTGTTTTTCTCTTCCTGACTTACTTCACTTGTATGACAGAATCTAGCTCCATCCATCTCACTACAAATAACTCAATTTCCTTTCTTTTGAAGGCTGAGTAATATTCCATTGTATATATGTACCACCTCTTCTTTATCCATTCATCTGTCGATGGACACTTAGGTTGTTTCCATGTCCTGGCTATTGTAAATAGAGCTGCAATGAACATTGTGCTACATGACTATTTTTGAATTATGGTTTTCTCAGGGTATATGCCCAGTAATGGGATTGCTGGGTCATATGGTAGTTGTATTTTTAGTTTTTTAAGGAACCTCCAAACTGTTCTCCATAGTGGCTGTATCAATTTATACTCCCACCAAGAGTTCAAGAGGGTTCCCTTTTCTCCACACCCTCTCCAGCATTTATTGTTTGTAGATTTTTTGATGATGGCCATTCTGACCAGTGTGAGGTGATACCACATAGTTTTGATTTGCATTTCTCTAATGATTAGTGATATTGAGCATCCTTTCATATGTTTGTTGGCAATCTGTGTATCTTCTTTGGAGAAATGTCTATTTAGGTCTTCTGCCCATTTTTGGATTGGGTTTTTTTTTGATATTGAGCTGCATGAGCTGCTTGTATATTTTGGAGATTAATCCTTTGTCAGTTGCTTCATTTGCAAATATTTTCTCCCATTCTGAGGGTTGTCTTTTCATCTTGTTTATGGCTTCCTTTGCTTTGCAAAATCTTTTAAGTTTCATTAGGTCCCATTTGTTTATATTTGTTTTTATTTCCATTTCTCTAGGAGGTGGGTCTAAAAGGATCTTGCTGTGATTTATGTCATAGAGTGTTCTGCCTATGTTTTCCTCTAAGAGTTATATAGTGTCTAGCCTTACATTTAGGTCTTCAAAACGTTCTGAGTTTATTTTTGTGTATGGCGTTAGGGAGTTCTAATTTCATTCTTTTACGTGTAGCTGTCCAGTTTTCCCAGCACCACTTATTGAAGAGGCTGTCTTTTCTCCATTGTATATTCTTGTCTCCTTTATCAAAGATAAGGTGACCATATGTGCGTGGGTTTATCTCTGGACTTTCTATCCTGTTCCATTGATCTATATTTCTGTTTCTGTGCCAGTACCAAACTGTCTTGATTATTGTAGCTTTGTAGTACAGTCTGAAGTCAGGGAGCCTGATTCCTCCAGATCCCTTTTTCTTCCTCAAGACTGCTTTGGCTATTTGGGATCTTTTGTGTTTCCATACAAATTTTGAAATGTTTTGTTCTAGCTCTGTGAAAAATGCCATTCGTAGTTTGATAGGGATTGCATTGAATCTGTAGATTGCTTTGGGTAGTATAGTCATTTTCACAATGTTGATTCTTCCAATCCAAGAACGTGGTATATCTCTCCATCTGTTTGTATCATCTTTAATTTCTTTCATCAGTGTCTTATAATTTTCTGTATACAGGTCTTTTGTCTCCTTAGGTAGGTTTATTCCTAGGATTTTTATTTTTTTGTTGCAGTGGTAAATGGAAGTGTTCCCTTAATTTCACTTTCAGATTTTTCATCATTAGTATATAGGAATGCAAGACATTTCTGTGCATTAATTTTGTATCCTGCTACTTTACCAAATTTATTGATTAGCTCTAATCGTTTTCTGGTAGCATCTTTAGGATTCTCTATGTATAGTATCATGTCATCTGCAAACAGTGACAATTTTACTTCTTCTTTTCTGATTTGTATTCCTTTTATTTCTTTTTTGTCTCTGATTGCTGTGGCTAAAACTTCCAAAACTATGTTGAATAATAGTGGTGAGACTGGACAACCTTGTCTTGGTCCTTATCTTAGTGGAAATGGTTTTAGTTTTTCACCATTGAGAACGATGTTGGCTGTGGGTTTGTCATATATGGTCTTTATTGTGTTGAGGTAAGTTCCCTCTATGCCTATTTTCTAGAGAGCTTTTGTCATAAATGGATGTTGAATTTTGTCAAAAGCTTTTTCTGCATCTATTGAGATGATCATATGGTTTTTCTCCTTCAGTTTGTTAATATGGTGTATCACATTGATTGATTTGTATATATTGAAGAATCCTTGCATTCCTGGGATAAATCCCACTTGATCATGGTGTATGACCCTTTTAATGTGCTGTTGGATTCTGTTTGTTAGTATTTTCTTGAGGATTTTTGCCTCTATGGTCATCAGTGATATTGGCTTGTAGTGTTCTTTTTTTTGTGACATCTTTGTCTGGTTTTGTTATCAGGGTGACAGTGGCCTCACAGAATGGGCTTGGGAATGTTCATCCCTCTGCTTTACTTTGGAAGAGTTTGAGAAGGATAGGTGTTAGCTCTTTTCTAAATGTTTGATAGAATTCGCCTGTGAATCCATCTGGTCCTGGGCTTTTGTTTGTTGGAAGATTTTTAATCACAGTCTCAATTTAAGTGCTCATGATTGGTCTCTTTATATTTTCTATTTCTTCCTGGTTCAGTCTCGGGAAGTTGTGCTTTTCTAAGAATTTGTCCATTTCTTCCAGGTTGTCCATTTTATTGGCATATTGTTGCTTGTAGTAATCTCTCATGATCCTTTGTATTTCTGCAGTGTCAGTTGTTACTTCTCCTTTTTCATTTCTATTTCTGTTGATTTGAGTCTTCTCTCTTGTTTTCTTGATGAGTCTGGCTAATTGTTTATCATTTCTGTTTAGCTTCTCAAAGAACCAGCTTTTAGTTTTATTGATCTTTGCTACTGTTTCCTTCATTTCTTTTTCATTTATTTCTGATCTGATCTTTATGATTTTTTCCTTCTGTTCACTTTGGGGTTTTTTTGTTCTTCTTTCTCTAATTGCTTTAGGTGTAAGGTTACGTTGTTTATTTGAGATGTTTCTTGTTTCTTGAGGTAGGATTGCATTGCTGTAAACTTCCCTCTTAGAAATGCTTTTGCTCTATCTCATAGGTTTTGGGCCATCATGTTTCCATTGTCATTTGTTTCTAGGTATTCTTTTATTTCCTCTTTGATTTCTTCAGTGATATCTTGGTTATTTATTAGCGTATTGTTTAGCCTCCTTGTGTTTGTATTTTTTATGGTTTTTTTCCTGTAATTGATATCTATTCTCATAGTGTTGTGCTCGGAAAAGATACTTGATATTATTTTAATTTTCTTAAATTTACCAAGGCTTGATTTGTGCCCCAATATATGAACTATCCTGCAGAATGTTCCATGAGCACTTGAGAAGAAAGTGTATTCTGTTGTTTTGGATGGAATGTCCTATAAATATCAATTAAGTCCATCTTGTTTAATGTATCATATAAAGTTTGTGTTTCCTTATTTATTTTCATTTTGGTTGATCTGTCCACTGGTGAAAGTAGGGTGTTAAAGTCCCCTACTATGATTGTGTTACTGTCGATTTCCCCTTTTATGGCTGTTAGCATTTGCCTTATGTATTGAGGTGCTCCTACATTGGGTGCATAAATATTTACAATTGTTATATCTTCTTCCTGGATTGACCCCTTGATCATTATGTAGTATCCTTCTTTGTCCCTTGTAATAGTCTTTATTTTAAAGTCTATTTTGTCTGATATGAGAATTGCTACTCCAGCTTTCTTTTGGTTTCCTTTATGCCTGGAATATCTTTTTCCATCCCTTCATTTTCAGTCTTTATGGATCTTTCTGGTTTTTGAGTGGAGCTGGGTCTTAGCGTTGAGATGGAGATCTCTGGGAAAGCTCTCGCCAATTGATATTATTTGGGTCCTGGAGGTCTCTGGTGGTCCAATGTTCTGAACTCGGCTCTCCCACCTCAGAGGCTCAGGCCTGACACCCGGCCAGAGCACCAAGACCCTGTCAGCCATACAGCTAGGTACGTGGGGAGTTTCTTGCCTTCTGGGATGTATGAGTTCTGTCAGCATTCAGTAGGTGTTCTGTAGGAGTTGTTCCACATTTAGATGTATTTTTGATGTATTTGTGGGGAGGAAGGTGATCTCCACGTCTTACTCCTCCGCCATCTTGAAGGTCCTCCTGAGTTAGTGTGCTGATGGATAAACTGGTACTTTGGCTGCCGGCAGCCAATGAGAGCTCAGCGACTGACTTGTTGTAGCACCAGATACTGTAGTACCGCAGACAGAAGAAGGGAACACCAGCAGGAAGAAGGGAACATGAGTTCCTTTTTTTTCTTCTCAATTGCATTTAGTCCAGTTTCACTTGCTCATAGGGTACCGCATACAGAGGTCTTGCCCTCAGCTTCAAACCAAAGATCCTTCAGCGAATAGCTATGCCCGATACCTCAGCTCACAGAAGTGCTGTGGAGACACTGCAATTCAAAATGGCTGGGGCCATGTACCACTCTTTTGTGTAAGTTTTAAGCTGCTGTTCTAGGGATTAAAATATACATACTCAACTTTTCGTAGTCTTTGTAGAATCAATATTTACCACTTCAAGCGATATATTACCACTGTGTAGGCACCATTACCCTCCCTCCTTTATGTTGCCATTGTCGTATTTGTTACCTTAACATACACTGAAATCCTACTAGACAATGTTATAATTTTGGTTTTTAACCATCAAACACATTTAAAGAACTCAAGAGAAGAACCGTCTGTCATATTTACCCAGGTATGTGCCACTTCTGTTGTTCCTCCTTCATTTTTGATGTTCCAGCTTCCATTTGGTGTCATTTCTCATCCTGAAGCAATAGAGCTGGTGACAATGAAGTCTCTCTTCCGTGTCTTTCACCTAAGAATGTCTTTATTTCATCTTCATTTCTGAAGGATATTTTTACTGCATATAGAATTGTTGGTTGACAGTTCTTTTAAAATATTCTTTAAAAATGTTCCATTTCCTTCTGGAGAAATCTATGGCTATTTGAATCATGTTATTCTATAAGTGAAGTGTTGTTTTTTTCTGGTTGCTTTACATGTTGTTTTTTCTTCTTTAGTTTTTAACAGTTTGGTAATGATATATCTGGGCATGGATTTCTTTGGGTTTATCTTCTTTGGGGTTTCTTAGACTTCTTGAGTCTTTAGATTCATGCCTTTCTACAAATTTGGCAAGTAGATTTATGCCTTTCTACAAATTTGGCAAGTTTTTAGCCATTGTTTCTTCATACATTTTCTATGCACCATATCCTTTCTTCCTAGGACTCCTAGGATAAGATCGTTAGAATATTTGACACTTTCCCACCAGTTGATGATACTCTGTTCTTTTTTACTTTAATCTTTTTTCTCTGTATTGTTCAGATTTTATAATTTCTATTGATAAACATTAAAGTTCACTGACTCTTTCTTCTGTCATCTCCATTCTGCTATTGAGCCCTATCCAGTGAGGTTTTTATATTGGTTGTAGTATTTTTCCATCCTAAAGTTTCCTTTTGGTTCTTCTTTATATGTTTTTTTTCTTTTCTAAGACTTTTAATCCCTCATTCATTTTAATAATGTTTGTTCTTACATGTTGGAGTGTTTTTATAATAGTTGCTTTAAATTCTGTGTCATCTAAGTATTGGCTTCTGTTGACTGTCTTTTCCCATACAAATTGAGATTTTCCCAATTCTTCATATGTGCTGAGTAATTTTTAATTGTTTCCTGGACATTTGGATGATTATGTTACAAGACTCTAGATTTTATCTAGATCCTATGGAGAATGTTGATTTTTTTTTTTTCATCAGAGTCTACCAGGTTGAGTTCCAACCAGTCTTCCATGGGTTATGATTCTAATATAAGTCCTGTTTTACAAGATTTCAGATCTGAAATATTTTACAAGATTTCAGCCTGTGTACAATATTCAGTAGCCAGTCTGAAACCTAGGCAGTGGTCTATTTTGTAGTTCTGTTCTCAAAATGTATGGTGTGCTATTTGAGGTCAGGTCTATTCTTGTGCATCTCAGGGGTGAGCCCAGAAGTTCATCAACAACTTTCTGGGGTTGCTTTCCCTAGCTCTTCCTTCCCTATGGTAGTTTCCAGTTCCCAGGGGCTCAACTTTTTGGTCCCCTGGCCAAAAAGCTGGGGCTTTACTTAGCCTGCTCTTCCATGTATTTTCCACAACTGCATCTGTGTCCAGGGACAGTAGTGGTAGCAGAAAGGGGAAAAAAAGAAAAAAAGCATTGGGAGTTTGCCCTATGCTCTTGGGACCACAGCTCTTCTGATCAGAGGGATGATTATCCTCCCTCAGTTTTAGGATCCTACAAGCTCTCATGCCCCTGACACCACAGGATGGCTTGGAGTCTGGGGCACAAGAGAATGGAGAAAAGGAAAACAAAACAGGGGATTTCTCCACCACTTCTCAGTATTAGGAGACCTCCTTCCTGCTCCCTATGGAAGGACCTGAGTGGGACTCTCTCTATAGGCACCAGTGCCCATTTCTGGGTTTAGCGCTGTACTTACTTTAGGCTGGGGGGTTCTGGAGGGGAAAAAATGGTAACTCACCACAAGTTTGGGGATTCTTCAGATTCTGTCTTCTTCACCAGTTTGCAAACTACCATTTGCTTTTCAGACAGGTTGGAATGTGCTTACTCCATCTTGCCCTGAATCATCTTGCCCTCCCCAATGTGTTTTATTTCATGCACTTAAAACATAATTTTGAGGTAAGATCCATAGGCCACATCAGCTTCCAAAGTGGTGCCTGGCATAGGTAGGATTTTTAGTCAAAAGGGAGAGACAGACATGTCAGCAACGACTTTCGAATCAGCATTATATATGCTCAGAAGGAGCGGCTAGGACCTTTGGGAGCCCTTGGAGAGCACGTAGGCTAGTTTGGGATTAGGAAAGGCTGCCCAGTGAGCAGGGGAGGAAGAGTGTTCTCAGCAAATGGAAAGTCATGCTCATGAGCCAGAAAAGAACCAGAGTGTGGAAAGTGTGGATCATAGCGAGTAGTTTAGAATGGCCAGGACATGAACTCTTCTTGGCTTTTGAGACCATGGCAGAAGAAAATCACATTGCTTCATTAGACAGCATTGGTAGACTATTAAATTCAATGAAATTCTAAGCCCATTGGAAGCTGTCATCCTGATGATATCCATGGTAGAATCCAACTCCAAATCTCCATCTCAGTTCTATACATAGACTCTGCTGTGTAGGCATTTCACATTTCAATAAGGAATCCATTCATTTTGTATGCTTGGCAACAACCTCTGTTGTGGATACATATACCATTGGATGGCTATTTTAAATTGCTCTTTCAGAGATCAAAAATTCAGTAAGGAGACTGAAAGCAAAATACAAAAATTAAGAATGCAAAAGAATAAAATAGCCAAAGGAAAAAATTTAAATTCCATCTTTTCATTATTATAAACTCAAAGAACAACCACAAATAACTGACACAATCAGTATAATACATTTCTCTGTGCTTTTTGAAAAATTCAGATTTGTCAGAGCTGGGGGCAGAAAATGGAAATAAATACGATGAAACAGAGATAGTATGCCAAGAAATAAAAAAGGAACTCAATTCCCAAGGCAGGTAAATCCAGCATGCAATAACACAGATTCAAATCCCCACAGACAAACACAGGCCTGTTGTGAGAAATTCAGTGGCTTTGCCACAGAGACTATGGGCTGAATCTGACCTCAGGCATAGAGCTCATTTCATTACCATGCAACAGCAGGATATTTTGGGGAAAAGAAGAAAAAATAAAGAAAGGACTGTATATTCACACCACTATAGAGGTTTTTTTTACATAAAATATGACTGCCTACGGATAAAATAGACAATAAAGAGGTAGTTCATTTAATTTATCTTAAGAAAGCATTTGCCATTTCATGCATAACAACCTGCTTGAAAATCAAAATAGGGAAAGAGAACACACTGGGAGACTTTCATTTAAGCAATAAACAAAACTTTACTGAGCATCTACTACAGACCGAGCCTGCACTAAGGTCCAGGGGTGTGTTAAGGACTGAATTGTGTCCCCCAAACTTATATGTTGTAGCCTTAATATTTAATACCTCAGAATGGGACTGTGTTTGGGCCTTTAAAGAGGTAAATAAGGTTAAATGAGGTCATTAGGGTGGGCCCTAATCCAATCTGACTGGTTCCTTAAAAGAAGAGGAAATTTGGACACAAAAAGAGACACCAGGAACATGCACACATAGAGGAAAGACCATGTGAGGAGGAAAGACCCTGCGAGGACACAACAAGAAGATAGCCATCTGCAAGCCAAGGAGAGAGGCCCGCCAAACCCCAACCCTGCCAACACCTGACCTTGGACTTCCAGGCTCCAGAACTGTGAGATATAAATTTCTTTTGTTTAAGCCACCCAGTTTGTGGTACTTTGTCGTGGTAGTCAGCTTGAGCTGACTAATACAGGTGGGAGGTGAACAGAGGACATTGGCTCAGGAGGAAGCTGACACAGGAACAAAGGATAGCAATACTCAGAACTCAGGGTGGGGTGATAAGCAAGCTTATGGGCCCATAACAGAGCACAGAGGGAGAAATGACTTGATTCCAGGAAATAATTAAGAAGCTCTAAGGATAAACTCAACTTCAAAATTGTCAACACTGATACTTTCTCTAGAAACTGGATTCATCCTGGGTTTGGTCAGACTGAAGACGACATCTGAATCTGAAGCTGCCCCCTTGCTGATGTAGTCTTCTCATCAAGGGGTTTTGGATCCTCCTGCCTTCCAGGTATAAACCATCCCCAAGCAATTAGTATAAAAAGTGCTAACAGGGCTTCCCTGGTGGCGCAGTGGGTGAGAGTCTGCCTGCCGATGCAAGGGACACGGGTTCCTGCCCCGGTCCGGGAAGATCCCACATGCCGCAGAATGGCTGGGCCCGTGAGCCATGGCCTGCGCGTCCGGAGCTTGTGCTCCGCAGCGGGAGAGGCCACAACAGTGAGAGGCCCGCGTACCGCAAAAAAAACAACAAAAAAAGTGTTAACAGTTTCTATCCATCCCTCAGCCTTCCACTTTCTCATGATAGTGCCAGTAAACAACTTGATCTGAATGATCAATGATATGATTGACCCCAGAACATAGAGTACAAATTCAATAAAATGAAAATCATGAATAAAATAGGAGAGCTGGTGAGTACATCTTCAATAATATTGCAAACTGAGAGAATATTGGCTATTGAATATTGGGAGTTTCAGAAAAGGAGAGAAGAATGATATGAAGAAGCAAACTTGAAAAGTAAATAGAAGAAAACACCCCTTAACTGAATAAAGACCAATTTTTGGACCGAATGTAAATACACTCCAAGCACCAAGCAAGATAAATAAGAATAATTTGAAGAAAAAAAAAACTCACACCCGGACAAAGTCTGGTGAATTCCCAAACTCCAGCTGCTAGAGAACAAAAGCAAATATTTACATAGGGAAGGAAATTTGAATGGCACCAGATCCTCACTGGAAGTAGCTAGAGCCCCCAAGCAGTGGAGCCAGACTTACAGCTTTTGAGAGATAAGGCTCTGGTCCAAGATCCCTCTGCCTGGCTAATATCATGCATACAGGAGGCCAGGGAAAGACACTTTGGCACTTTGCAAGGACTTAAAAAATTTCTACCCATGTTCCACTTTTAAGAAAAGACTAGGAGTACATGGGATTAGGAAAAATCAAATCATAAAAGAAGATACACAGTTGAACTTCCAATTACCAATGAGCATGGCGACAAGATGGGTAGGAAGAATTAAAATCTAAAAACAAAAACCTTGACTACTCCAGGAAAAATAAGGAAAGTAAAAATAAGACACAAGAAGAAACTTTAATAAATCGTTAAAAAAAAGAGGTAAGATGAAAAAATGACCAAAGATATTAGACATCTCAATAAATGTGACTAGATTAAATTCCTCCGTTGAATGAAAAATATTCTGAAATAGAGTTTTAAAGCACTATTGGTTATATGCTATTTATGAGAAAGAGCCAAACAAAATTCTAAAGAAAGCTTGAAAAGAAAGAGATAGGAAAATATACTGGGCAAGAGTAAACAAAAGAATGGAGGCAACATGAAGATCAGATAAAGTGGAATTTAAGACCAACAGCTTTAAATAGGACAAAAAGCAATATTTTATAATGATAATAGGTACAACTCCAAATAGAAAGAGTCATGAACCATTATATATTCCGTATGACATTATTTCTAAATACATAGGGCAAAACTTTTCCAAGATAAAAGAAACGGATGAATCCGCAGTCCTTGTAGGGTAACAGCTCTCTTTGAAATTACCAGATCAAGTTGTCAAACAAGAAGTGAAGACGTGGAGACACTGAATACCCAATAAGCCAAATGCCATCTGCGTAGAACTTCAGACTAAATTTAGAAAACAAATTCTCTTCAAACACTCATAAATGATTTCAGGCTGCTCTAACAGAATACCACAAACTGGGCAGCTTAAACAACAAGCATTCATTTCTCACAGTCCTAGAGGCTGAAGTCCAAGATCAAGGGCCAGTCAGGTTCTTGGTGAGGGCTGTCTCCTCATTGTAGGAGAGGAAGAAAGAGAGAAAGAGAGACAGAGGTCTTTTGTCTCTTCTTATAAGGGCACAAATTCCATTCAAGAAGGCTCTGTTCTTATGGTCTAATCACCTCCCAAAGGCCCCACCTCCTAATACCATCACACCGGGGATTAGGGCTTCAATATATGAACTTTGGGGGGAAACAAACATTCAGTTCATAACAATTAGGCCACAAAGGAAAAGGTAAAAATAGATATAAACATTCTGTTCAATGTGGAAGCCTGAGATGATGAGAAAGAATGTCCTGCTCCAAATGGATGGAAATATAACAGAATTTTGTTACAATGCTGAGCTCGAAACCAAACAGAGAGAGACCAGAAAAAAAGGGGGTGACATAAAGCAGTGAGCGATAGCAAAAGTATTGAAAACAGTCCAAGGCCTCCCAGAGTCAAACATAGGCCTGGACATCTGGGGTGGGATTGGGGGACCATACTGGAAGAGGAGCCCAGGCTGCCGTGTCAGGAGAGGTGGGGAGCTGAATGAGCCGCCAGCATGAAGCCAGGAGTTACCAAGAGTGACTTGTCTCCAGAAACCAAATGAGAGAACTCTCTACCCATGGATCCAGGAAGCTTGCCTCAGAGCCAGACCAAGCCAGGGATGGGAAAACAGTGACCCATGGGTAATTGGAGTGAATGAATGAATATGCTACAAAGTTTCCTCCTGTCCATGAATTCAGAACTGCTCCCACATTCATTATTGGGGTGCAGGTGCAAAATTACTTCCTGGTGCCTGAGTCTTTTACCTAATTACCAACTGGAACTGTACCCATCAGAACTACAGAAACTGCATGTGTCTGTGTCTTGCTTCTTCATCCCAAGAAATATTTGTTGGAAAACATGAAACCACACTGTAACTGGTTCTTTTCATCATTACCTCCATACTGCTCTGCCCGCCCGAGGTCAAGTGCATCCTGCAGGAGATGTCACATTTCTGAAAATGCCATCATTGGTGCCAGTTCTGTGGCAGGTGACAGACATTTCAGAAACTCTAAGAAGGGCAGGCTTTGGAGATGAAAGTGCTGGGGGCTGCAGAAAGTATTCTTGGAACCTCAGTTTCCTCGTCTGAAAATGGGAATGATAATATGTATTTTTGAAGGTTATCATGAGAATCAAATGAGATATGTAGAATAGTAAGTATAGTAAACAAATGAGTATTATTCTTATTATCATTATTATTGTTAGGTGTTTAGGTATAAATAGGTTCCTTGATCTGAAGTACAAAAAATTGCCCCAATGATTTATTTTTATTTTTGGTTTACATAGCTTGCAAAAATTCTTTTTTATTGCCAAATAATATTCCATTGTATGGATATATCACATGTTATTTATTCATTCATCAGTTGAAGGACATTTGGGTTGTTTCTACTTTTCGGCTATTATGAATAATGCTGCTATAATATCTGTGTACAAGTGTTTGTGTGGATATAAGTTTTTCAGTTCTCTTGGGTAGAATCCTATGACTAGGATTGCTGAGTTATATGGTAATTGTATGTCTAACTTTTTGAGGAACTGCGACTGTTTTCCAAAGCAGCTGCACCAGTTTACATTCCCACCAGCAGTATATGAGGGTTCCAATTTCTCCATGTCAGTAGGATGCTTTTTAAAGTAACCAGAGAGCAAATGAACTACAGAAAAATGGGATATTCAGCATCCCCACCTCTTTCCTGGAGAGCATCACAAGTTGGTAAAGATCTGCTTCCCTTTTATTTGTATAAATTGAAACAGAAATAGTAAAGTTCAAAGTCTTTCTCCTAAATTGTGGGGATTCCTGGCAAGGCAAGCACCCTCCCCTGTGATTCCATTTTCTCTTCTAGAAATGAAGACAGACGCAGAAGCATCTCATGAAGGTACCTATTTAGTCCAAAATAGGTAGAAAACATGGTAGGATTGAAACCTAAGATTTAGAACATGTAACAAGGCTTCACGTGATATACAAACAGATCTTTTGCAAGCCTGCTTGAGCAATGAAGGAACCTCCTTGATTCCAAGGAGAGACGTTTTTCTTATCCTCCTTCCAGGACTAAGAAAGCAAAGACCAGGGTGATGGAGAAGTGACCTGGAGAGCCAAGGTGGCTATAAGCAAAGGGCAGTAGCAAAATGCTTAGTTAAGTAATGTCTTCAACAGGTTTGAATAGAAAAAAGAAAAAAGGAATAGCATGCCCAGACTTCTCTGCAGAAGCCTAAACCTTCATGCTCTACAGCGCACTGCATCCTTGGAGAGCATCATCAGCCACAGAAGAGGAACTTCCCTGGTGGTCCAGTGGTTAAAAATCTGCCTTCCAATGAAGGGGATGCGGGTTTGATCCCTGGTTGGGGAACTCAGATCCCACATGCCGTGGGCGACTAAGCCTGTGCACCATGAGTACTGAGCCCGTGCCTCTGGAGCCCAAGCGCCACAACTAGAGAGAAGCCTGTGCGCCACAACTAAGACCCAAGGCAGACAAATTAATTAATTTTTTTAAAAAATTTGTTTTTAAACCATAGAAGAAATGGACTTTGGGTGTGATGCATGGGGTTGGCCATACTTGGAATCTTATCTCCTCCCATGTTGAATCGAAAGGGTTCCTACAGAGAATTCTTTTGAGTGTAAAATGTAATTTTGCTGGTCGGGGCAAAAAACCATCATGGTACAGGATGACTAATCGGATGCTACACTTTTTTCCACTATCAACTACAGGAGGAAAACACACACACACACACACACACACACACACACAATGGAGTATTCTCTGATGCATTTCTTTCCTCATGCAATTCAAAACATAAGGTGGTAGAGTAATAAAAGTACATATGCCATAATGGAAAAAATAATCCCACTATAAATAAGCTGTGTTATTCCATCCAAGAAAGAAAACAGGGAGCTGGAGAGTGTGTGCCTCTTCCCTTTCAAACCCGAATCGTAATCAAAAGCAAACAGGTTCAAAAACAGAACAGAGATAAACCTGGAATTTGCAGCTGTGAAGAGAGACGCCCATGGGGTGAAACAGGCCACAGACAATGAATGCGCAGAAGTGTGGTGTTTTGTTTTATTCGGGAGATGCCTATGAGGGGCTCCGATCCCTGGAGCCAGGGCCCCAGACACTCCACCGTTGAGACCTGCTGTGTGATGTGACATCTGAGCCTCAGGCAGGGACCAGATGAGCAGCCCCAGCATGGGGGGCGGGGCACAGAGTCTAGAAACTGCCAGCCCAGAGTGAAACCCAGCCCTGCAGGTCCAAAGCTTTCAGCTGCTGTGTGCTGCCTTCTAAGGCCTGAAAGCGTGGGCCAGCGCCTCCTCAGCTTTCCCCAGCCGTGGACCCTTGTGAGGCGAAGGAGGCCTTTTCTGAAAAAGGCCTAGAAGGAGATGTCAACACCGTACAAGGTGGTGTCTGAGGTTTACCTGCGTCTGTGCCTTGGGGCAGGGCCGGCAGCGACCTCACTTGGACACTCAGCCCCGCTGTGTCACCCACACAGTTTTTACGATGCTTGGGCCGCTCATGGCGGACTTCCTCCCCTCCCGCCCTCACCCCGGGAGCTGCTGGTACGGCCCGAATTGTTATTCCTCGGGTCGCCAGTTCTCTACTGGCCCCTCGATCCCCCTACACAGCTCTGCAGTATCCCCGCCCCCATTCTGTTTAAAGGGGCCTTTCCTTGTCATCCTCGGCCCCCCTGAGTCCCTCCACCTTCTGGCCATGGCTGAGGCCTGGCCCTCCTCCAGGTACCCCACTCCCTTCCAGCATCCCAGGGTCAGTGCTCCTGTTGCCACTGCCAGGGTCTGTCACCATCAGAGAGGAGTTCAACATCCCCACACGTGGCTCCTTTGGCTCCAGGCCACCTTCCGCCTGAACTCCTTGATTCCGGTGAATTTCAGTCCCCACTTCAGCCACCTTCTCCCACACTCACATCAGGACCTTGACCTCCCCTGAATCCCTCTGCCTTTGAAATCTTATTCTCCAGTTTGACGTCTGCATCCACCAGGGTTTTCATTTCAGACCCCTAACCGTTCTACTGCGCAGAATCCCCCACACCCAATCCTGCAGACCGCATTCTCAGCTAGCTGTCAAGGCTGGAAAAAATCCAGTCACCTCTTGCTCACCAAGGGTTGTCTCATCATGGATTACACGGAACTGACGAATCCTTTTCCTTCCAAGAATGACCACAGAAACATCTATACAGATGAGAACCAGTGTCATGCTCTTAAAGCTATTCTCCTAATGTTAGCTCTCCTCCTTCCTATCCAAGTATTGATTTTCAAAAAGTTAAGCCCATGACTCCCATAAAGACATAGAATGAACACGTGTCCAAGATTTATTTAACTCGTGAAAATGAGCCAACCAGTAGGACAGGAAAGATGGTTCAAAGAGCATTTGTGGAACTTACTGACCTTTAAAAAAAGAATGATGGTTGGATCATTTGTTAGATACAAAACTGGTTAATGCCCTATGTGAGAATAAAACCATAACCTTCGTGGTTATCTTTTCTAAGGGACAGAAATTGACAAGTTAACATGCAACTTTACTGTGTCTGGGCTTGTCAACTAGTAAATAGTAAAGTCAAACACAGGTACATTCTCCTCAAGAATTAAGTAATCCTTGGGTGAGCCTGTTTAACAATGCCTCTGTGTGACATGGAGAGGACATGCCCTTTTGCCTTATTTCTAGGCAAATAGTTTGGGATAATTTTTCTTAACAATCCCTAAAAGAAATTCTAAACTAGTTATCTCAAAATCTCCACATTTATTCCTTCTTGAACCTAAGAATAGAAACAAAGAAAACCCTAAGTGCATCACTCACACTCCATTGGGCTCTTGATGACAGAAGAATGATTGTCACCTGGTAGAACTTCAGACAGCATGACTCAGTGGGAGGACTGGTATTCTGGCAGCCTTCTCATCACATAGATGAGATCGCCACCAGCTCTCCCAAGACCAGTCCTAGCCAAGGACACAGACACGTCGAGTTCCAGGATAGGATGTTCAAGAATGGATTGGGTGAGCTTATACCTTCATTGAGACATCATAGGATTGGAACTTTAAGGAACCTTCTGGAAAGTCTCCCTGGATTTTCTAGGACAGATGGTGTTTCCTATATTTAGTCCTCCCAGGACTGAGAAAGCCCACGGTCAGGTCAGCCCATGCCAGGCTCTCAACAGCCTCCCTAGCAAGGATCTCTTCTTCAAGCTCTCTCTTAATCAATTTAAGGCCATTTCCTCTTCTGTCCTCTGTGAAAATGATTCATAATTGATCAGTGTCTTCATCTAAAACCTCTTTACTCACAATTTTTAAGCCCCAATTTCTTCTATGCTAAATAATCCAAACTGTTATCATCTTCTTAATTCTATTATTAGTTGTGTTTGCTGAGCCCTCTTGGGTCTCTCCTAAGACCAGGAAGAGCTTAATAAAGCCCCCAGAGACGATGACTTCACAAACCATTTCTACTATCCTCCGTGCCATATGAGCTTTCTCTGAATCATATTTGCAGAGTAGGAAAGTTGCTGTGATGACCCTTCAGGTTGTTTCTCGTGCTGTTTTGCTTGCTTAGTATTTCTTCGTTGTTCTTGCAAATATTTCTACTGTGTTCTTCAGCACATAGCCATCGTTTTTTAAAAATTAGCAATGATAGTTAACAAAAAAAAGAAAATCAAAAACACCATCATGACACTTCTCAGAGACTACTGTTGGTAGGGTGGTACTCAGCACTTCGGTCTTTTATCCTGAGTTTTTTCTTTTTTTAAGAAGAGATCAGACTGGACTGGACTGCTCTCAAGCTACTTTTTTCATCCAATAACAGACGGGGTCCCACGCTGTCCCCCTGCTCAGAGCCATCTCACTCTTTCCCGGCTGTTGGGTCACCATCACTACAACCCGCTTCAACACAAAAGCAGCTCCTAGTCTCAGAATCAGTCCTAGCAGCAGTCCAGATTGGCTTAGGAGGCAAAATGAAATGAATCTACCAACGCTGATTTATTTAACCTGAAGAGGAACCAGCCCAGTACATGGAGGGAAACACCAACAAGCACTTGAGAACACTTGGGCTGAGATATTTATTCAAACCAAAACCTCTCCTTTGTTCCATCTTCTGAGTCCACCCAGGTTTACACGAGAGACCTTCTCTGGGGCACTCTGGTCCCCACAGTGGGTTTACCGGGCTGCTCCATAAGGGCCCTCGCGTGAGCACCAGTGGATCCTTGCTGCTGAAGGGTTGGCTGTCGTCCTAGACTAGCTTGCTGAATGCCTACCCAGTCCTTCCTTGTGGGTGACCCTCAGGCTGGTTGCTTTTCTTCCAATTTGGTTGCCAACCTCATGCTGTTTCTGTGCTCAAAATTAGACCAGACACCGATTTTCTACCATATCCGTGAGCTCTCATTGATATTATATTGACCCATCTATGTATTTTTTCCTATCTTTGTCAATCTGGTTCTCTTTTTTGGGGCAAATCTGTTTTATTTTCATATTAAGCTTATGTATCTAAGATACCATTTCACTTTACTCCCATGGATATGTCATAAATATTTTCTCATGCTGTTATATGTTGATTCTTTTAATGGTGTCCCAGTAAGTCCATACACAATTTATTTCAATAGTCGCCTACTGCAGAACATTTAGGTGATTTTTCAACTTTTTGATTTTATCAAAGAACAATGTGGTGACCATGCTCATACCTTAACTCTGTGCGCCAATCATGATTCAAGGCAAATGCCCACAAGTGGAATTGCCGGGCCACAGGCCATGCATTTTTTGGTGTTTTTGTCACCTACTGCCAACTTTCTCTTGGTAGTTTGAGATTTTACATCCACAGGTATTTTGCTGTACTCATCCTTATTCATCTTTATCCAGTTTTTGACCAATCCATTCTGCCCCTTGGGACACATGGAAGACAGGGCCACTGACGTTGGCTCTCTTAGGACGGGAGGTTTCAAAGTCTAGGACACTAACTTTAGATCTATCATGTTCTCTTAGAAAAGTCCTCTTCGTTCATCCAACAGCAATGTGCCAGGCACCACCTCAGGCACTATTCATGCATCCATGAACCAGCCAGATAAAATTCATACCCCAACAGAGCTTACATTCCACCTGGGAGGAGACAGACACTATAGATACAAGTAAATAACACACGTATCAGATGGCAAAACACGTGCAGTGGTGAAACATACAGCAGAGGAAGGAGGTGGGCTGCATTTCAAAGCAGGGTGGTCAGGAAAGGCCCCGCTGGGAAGGTGATACTTGGCCAACCCCTCAAAGAGAGGTGGTGCTGTGCCCCCCTCAGGATCATGCACTCTGATCGTTCACACAAGCTGTGTGGCCTTGAGAGAGCAGTTTAACTCCTCTGTACCTGGGTTTCCTCCACTGTAAAACGAGGGGTGTCAGCCCCCATGGCAGAGGGATGTTCAGAGAACAAGAAGAATTAACTAAGTTAATGTTCATAAAATACTTAGAACTGGGTCTGGCCTATAATAAATGTTACATGCGTGTCTGCTAAATAGGAAGATTCGAGGAAGGGCCAGGCAGGCAGAGGGCACTGCCGGAAGCCAAGGCCTGGGAGCTGGTGTAGCTAAAGCGGAGTGGGGGAGGGGAAGAGAAGGAGGTCGGGTTTTAGACCATTAGAAGGACACTGGCCTTTACTCGGGTGAAACAGGAGCCTCTGGAGGGTTTAAGCCGAGGAGCCATGTGCCCAGGCTGTGGGCTGCAAGTCAGAGCAGGAGGTGCTGAGTAGGACGAGGGCACCTGAGACGAGGTGGAGTGGATTGAACAGTGTCTCCCCAAATTCACGTCCCCCGGAACCTCAGAATGTGGCCTTATTTGGAAATCGGCTTTGCAGATGTAGTTAAGGATCTTTAGGTGTGATCACCCTAGACTAAATGGTGGGCTCTAAATCAAAATCCGGTATCCTAAGAGGAGGGGAGGGGACACAGACACACACGGGGAAGGAGGCCCCATGAAGACAGAGGCAGGGATGGGAGAGATGCAGCTACAGACAAGGGACGTCGGGAACCACTTGACGCTGGGAGCATCGAGGAAGGATCCTCCTCTAGAGCCTCTGGAGGGAGTCACATTTTAAGCAATCATATTTTCAATTTATATATTGAAACCAATATATAATTTCTTAACAATATTTCTTAATATTATTTCTTAATAACATTATGACCAAGAATTTTATCGCATTCATTTTCAGGGCAGTTTGTTGTTTAAAATAATGTAATCATCAAAATGATACATATTGCCACACGGTTGTTAATTAGGCTTCCATATATCGGTGTTTATTTCCTTGTGCTAAATGTATACTTGTCAATAAAATAGCTGCAAACCTTGATTTCATACTTCCAGCCTCCAGAATTGTGAGACTAAATTCCCATTGTTTTAAGTCACCCAGATTGTGGTACTTTGTTACAGCAGCCCCAGGAAAAGAATAAGGGAATTGCTTGCTGTGGTCTAGCGGGGAGATGATGTGGTCTGGACCCTGGAGGCGGCTGTGGAGGACATGAGAACTGGTTGGACTCCAGATACGTTTTGAAGGTGAGAAAACAGGATGGGGACTGGATAGGGGATGTGGAGGAAAGTGAGGAGTACAGGATGTTTCCAAGGTATAGAGATGAATATATATTTAAAACCAGAAGCGTGGTGACATCACCCTGGAAGTGTGGGCGTGAGAGCAGCTGGAGGAGAGGTCTGGCCTGAACCTGGAACAGCCTGACGCTGAGTCAGGGAAGTTGAGGAGGAACCAGCAAAGTGCCCTCGGAGGAGAACAGAGTCAGGAGAAGCGGAGTCTGTGATGCCTTAGAAACCAAGCGAGGAAGGCTTTTCAAGGGGGAGGGAGTGAGCAACTGTGCCAGTGCCTCTGATGGGAGAGTGAAATGGGGCTGAGAGGAGCAGTGAGTGAGGCAGGGGGCAAAAGCGAGTTCAAGGGGTTGGGGCGGGGGATGTACTTGAATACAAAAGGCTGGGCTTCTTTTTGCTCCTTTCACCATTATCTTCATTGAGACTGAGAAGAAAGGACGAACGTGGATAACTCTTTTGAGAAGTTTTTTTCAGAGAGAATCAACAGCATGTTTTTGCTGATGGGAATGACCAGAAGACCGAGAAATCTGATGATGCAGGAGGGAGGGGGGAAATTTGCTGGGTGATGCCTCGGTAGGCGCGAGAGGACAGAACTCTGGGCACAGGGAAGGCGTGAGTCCTCTGTAGCATCACGGGCCGTCCACCCAGGACAGGGGTTGGAGGATGTGGTTACAGATGCCGGGAGGACAGTAGGTGTGGTTTGAGCATTTGTGGAACTTTTCTTCTAACTGCCTGAATTTTTTCAGTAAAATAGGGAGTGAGGTCATCAGCTGAGAGTGAAATTGGGCCAAAAGGACACTGGAAGTCTGACAAGGGAAGGAAGGAAATATCTGCCTGGGGGTGCAGAGTCAATGGACTAGGGGTGTGGCGCTGTGCCAGGTCTCTGAGACCGGTCAGCAGAGATGGGTTTTTCTCCAGCCACATTCAGCTGCACAGGTGCAGGCATAGAATGGGTGAAGCATTTGACTGTAATCAGCAAGAGAGGATCTAGAGACTTGAGGGGTGACCACAGCGATGGAATTTAAGCTGGAGTAGGGAGGAAAGTGATGGCGTGAGGGAGACGAGACACAAAGAAAAGATGGTAGGATCGGTAGGTCCCGGAGGGGTTGACAGAATGGATTGTGGAAGCTGGGGTTCAAGAGGGAGTGACCTAGAAAGGTAAGAAAGGGAAATTGAGATGTTGGGTGATGTAGCTATTGGTAATGACAAGGTCTAAGGTATAACCAGGGAGCAGGTGACAAAGGGAAGATGGATGGTATGACCACTGGAGCAGAGGAGATGATCAGGTAATGGAGAGGCCAGCGTATCAGAGAGGATCACCTAAGTGGATACTGAAATCACCCAGAATCATAAGAAATTGGGTGGAAAGAGTAACAGTGAGCCAGGAGCTGAATTCATCAAGGAACAAGAGGGTGTAGCCTGAGGTCCTCAGATGACAGAAGTCTAGGGAGTTTAGGACAGGACAGGCAATGGTCTGGATGGGGCAGAGAGCCAAGGAGGATGGCTGCTCTGCCTCTAGGCCAAGTGGGAAAGGGGTGATGGGAGAGAAAACAGTCACAATTGAGAGGGCTCCAGGGGAAGCAGGGGCTCAGGGGCGATCCCAGTTTCAGCTGGGGCAACAAGAAGAAAGAGATGTTTTAGAACAAGCTGAAGAGATAAGAGATCTGACTGATGACTGTGAGTCCCAGGGGCACAGAGAATAGGTTTTGAGAGTGGAGGGAGAGAGGTGAAAGACGGTACGTCCTGAGCTAAATGTGGACTGGGTTGCCGAGAGTGAGGGATGATCTGGAAATCCTAGCCTGCTCGTGGCGACTCTCATAAACCAGAATAAAGGGCATCGTAATATTAGTCCCAAATTCTCACAGCAGTAGCAGAGCCAGGCTGGGGGGAGGGGAGGAAGGGGGAAGGCAAGAATGAATGCGGGTGTTGCCAGAAGCATGTAGAATCTGGGATCTGGGACGCCCTTCTTCATTCCTGCCAGTGGTGGGGTGAAGCCAGGGTGGGGTCTTAGGCCTTCTTTTGAACTGCACTTGTATAGAAAGCATTGCCTTTGGTTTCTTAGGTTAGAAAAATGACGAAAAATCCAGGAAGGAAATTAACGAAGTATATGAAAAGGCAATTAACAAGGGAAAAAACAGAATGACCAACAGCGTGAAAATAAGCTCATGCTTATTAATAATAGGGAAAAATGTAAGTTTAAAAGAGAGACAGCTCTCGACACTTGATTGGTAAAGTTTTTTTGGTTTTTGTGGGTTTTTTTAAAATAACATGATCAATACCATGTATTGGGGGATGTTAGAAAACAGGGTCTCTTCAGGAATAAAGACACAGACCTACTAGAGAATGGACTTGAGGATATGGGGAGGGGGAAGGGTAAGCTGTGACAAAGTGAGAGAGTGGCATGGACATATATACACTACCAAACGTAGAATAGATAGCTGGTGGGAAGCAGTCGCATAGCACAGGGAGATCAGCTCGGTGCTTTGTGACCCCCTGGAGGGGTGGGGTAGGGAGGGTGGGAGGGAGGGAGATGCAAGAGGGAGGAGTTATGGAAACATATGTATATGTATAACTGATTCATTTTGTTGTAAAGCAGAAACTAACACACCATTGTAAAGCAATTATACTCCAATAAAGATGTAAAAAAATAATAATGACTAAAAAAAGAAAGAAAAACAAAGAAAGAAAACAGGGTCTCTCAAATCTGGCTGTTGGGTGTGTCAACTGGTACAATGACTTTGGAGAGAAATTTTTCAATAACTAGTAAGGATGAAAATGGAAATACCCAATGAGTCAGCAATTCAATGTCTAGTGAAACACTCACATGTATGCCCTAGTAGATATCTGCCAGCAGGTTCACTAGAGCTTTGCTTGAAACACTGTAAACTTAGACATGCCCATTAAGAGGCAAGTGGCTGGACTTCCCTGGTAGCGCAGTGGTTAAGAGTCCACCTGCCAATGCAGGGGATGCGAGTGCGATTCCTGGTCGGGGAAGATCCCACATGCCGCAGAGCAAATAAGCCCGTGCACCACAACTACTGAGCCTGCACTTTAAAGCCCGCAAGCCACAACTACTGAGTCTGCATGCCGCAACTACTGAAGCCCACAAGCCTAGAGCCCATGCTCTGCAACAAGAGAAGCCACCAGAATGAGAAGCCTGCGCACTGCAACAAAGAGAAGCCCCTGCTCACCACAACTAGAGAAAGCCCACAAGCAGCAATGAAGACCCAAAGTAGCCAAAAAACAAACAAAAAAAAAGAGGCAAGTGACTAAAGTGTGTTGTAGTCACACATGGTACCTTATAGAACATCAGAGATCAATGAACTAGATCTACATGATAGATCTCAAGATGATAGTGTTGAATGAAAACAAGCACGTTGCTGAAGCCTCCACATCCAGTTAGTTCATTAAAAATCCAGTTACTTCATTAAAAATCCACAAAGCTGGGCTTCCCTGGTGGCACAGTGGTTGAGAGTCCGCCTGCCGATGCAGGGGACGCGGGTTCGTGCCCCAGTCCGGGAGGATCCCACATGCCGCGGGGTGGCTGGGCCCATGGGCTGTGGCTGCTGGGCCTGCATGTCTGGAGCCTGTGCTCCGCAGCGGGAGAGGCCACAACAGTGAGAGGCCCACGTACCGAAAAAAAAAAAATCCACAAAGCACTATCATGAATTATGACCAAATATGTACATAATAAAACATAAAAGATGGATATAAATGATGCACACTGACTTGAGAATGATGGCTACCTCTTGGGAAGGAAAGGAAGGAATAGATGAGAAGAGAGACAAAAAAAGGACTTCAACTATATCTAACATTTCATTTCTTTAAAATAACTAAAAGAAATACAGCAAAAATACAATATCTGTTCAATCTGAGTGATAAGGACCTCAAGTTTGTTATAGTATCTTCTGTTCTTTTAGGGATGTTTGAGTTCTTTTTAAAGTAGGATGTTTCTAGTGTATCAATCCATGTGAAGGTTTTAAGAAAGCAAGCAGAGTGTGAATAGTGCTGTAAGGTGAGGACCACAGTTGTTAGAGCAATCACGTTTCATCACAATAGAGATTTAACCGAGAATCATTTCAGGATTAGGAGGGATAAGGGAGTATTGAGCAAACAGAGATTCCTTTAACATTTTGCTTAACCACACTAAGTAACTTATTCCATATTATTATATTTAGATCTGGTAAGAGATAAATGGAAGAGGAACAAGCTTTCAAAACATTGGCCATAACTGCCTACTTCATAAAATCAGCATCTTTAATTCCTTGTGATTCTGCTTTGTGAACAACTTTTTGCTGTTGTTTTAAAGGTAATTAAAATGTATTTGATTGGGACTTCCCGGGCGGTCCAGTGGTTAAGACTCTCTGCTTCCAATGCAGGGGGCACGGGTTTGATCCCTGGTCAGGGAACAAAGATCTACATGCCGGGGGCTTTCCTGGTGGTGCAGTAGTTAAGAATCTGCCTGCCAATGCAGGGGACACGGGTTTGGGACCCTGGTCCAGGAAGATCCCACATGCTGCGGAGCAACTGAGCCCATGCACCACAACTACTGAGCCTGCACTCTAGAGATTGCGAACCACAACTACTGAGCCTGCATGCCACAACTACTGAAGCCTGCGTGCCTAGAGCCCATGCCCCGCAACAAGAGAAGCCACAGCAATGAGAAGCCCGCGCACTGCAATGAAGAGTAGCCCCTGCTCGCCACAACTAGAGAAAGCCTGCATGCAGCAATGAAGACCCAATGCAGGCAAAAATAAATAAAGAAATAAATTTATAAAAACAAAAAAAGATGCCGCATAGCCAATAAGTAAATAATTTTTAAAATGCTATCTTTAAAAAAAAAAGTATTTGATTTGAAGAGTGTTATGAAAACCCTTGAGATATCACAGAGTCCTGGGAAGGGGTTGCTCCACTGCTAATCTAATTGTCCCTTAACTAAACCCACTGAATCGCCTGCTTCTAAGGCTGGGAGACAAGTGGACAGTGTCCAGGCTCTTTCTGGCCACATCACCAAACCTTTCTGTCAAGGTTCTTTGTGCTCCCCTCAAAGAGAAGGCCCCTGGCTCATGCAGACATGTGGCTCTCTAGTGGATGGGAGCTGGTGGAGGAGAATGAAAGTGATGACGGTGGGGGAGGCAGGATGGTGAAAGACAAACCAGACAAGCAGAATAAGAACAGTGGTGGGAATAAAAATCTCTGTTGCAAATAAAAGTTGGGGAATTATTGGAAGATGTCAAAGAGGTGCTCAGCAGAAAAACAAAGCACAAAACCCACGTCAAATACAGTCAGTTCTCGTCATGCCTGATACTTCTGTCATATACAGTTGCTGCGAATGCTGATTTAGAGAACAATAAAACCACTGCTCCTAGAGGAAATACAGGGTTAGGCGCCTGCGAGCCTCTGGGCACAACATCTGTGTCAACCCGTCAATACATAATCTTGCTTTATCTGTGTGTTTCTTTCTAATGACCCCTTACTTAATATATATTGTTGATCCTTTAACATTGAACAAGGCCTACAGCACCATAACTTGGGCCAAAACAAAGCTAACCTAAGACATGTATTTTTTACGTAAGACACATCCCAGCCTTTTTGTGCTTAGGGACAACAGATAGCATTTCAGCATTACACAGTGGGCGGGGCACACGGGTAGGGGCATTTTAAGCAGTAAAATCACCAACAAAAAGCACGCAAATGCAAAACACACGACACTAAATTGACCGAGAAAAAGACACGTGTCTACAGTGTTAAGACTTGCTCATCCTTGGCTACGAACAGATTCACCGGAGACTCAAAATTTTGCCACTGTATCTGTGAATGACCACAAAGACACCGTATGGATTTGGGGGCTACAGATAAATTTTTGCGAGTAGGCAAATTCACAAAAACAGAATCTTTGAATAATGAGAATTGGCTGTACCAGTTAATCTCTGTCCAAAAAGCAAAATCTAATCTTCCACAAAGAGGTGCTCACATTTGGGGATCCACATGGACGAACAGTGCTACATCCAAGTCACATCATTTAGCTCAATACAAGTTTATGGAAACAACGGAGTCACCCACTTATTTGGAATGGAGAGGTCAAGAGCCCATTTTGCACAATCCTGACTTCTGGCATTATCCACTGAACAATGTATCCTTGTCTTCACTCACAGTGCAATCATCTCGGGGCAAATCTCTGGGAAATGAAGTGAAATCACATTTCCTTCCCCCAGAGGAGACACAGCTTAGCCCCAGGTGTTCTGGAGAAAAGGGTTCAGTTGCAGTACACATATAATTCTGCCCCTTTGCAGCAACCCAAAGGTCTTGAGCACTTTGGACACTCAGTCTGGCTTCAGGAGTTTGACTTTTGTTAATCTCCCTGTTGGGTTGCGGGTAGCTGGGAGTGTGCAAGGTTATCTAGGTATTGCTGCTGTTACTATAAACTTAGGGGCTGATTTTTGGGGTCATGGCGCAGCTCTCCAAAAACAAGACCTCACCACCACCCAAGAACTTCCTGGTCACCACACCATTTTCCTCCTGTGGACTCACAGGATGCCTTGTGCCTATGTTTGGGTCTAAGTCCAGATGCCTTAAAACTCTGTTCTCAGAGCAAAAAGAATGCTGGCAATTCAAGCCCAGCAAATGACCATGCTGGCCTCTGGAGCTCCCTTTGCTGTTTTCTTGTGATCAAGTACAGCGCCTATTCTGTTTAGAATTAGAGTAAGAGCCTCACAGAACCCCCTGGCAGGCTGTGGAAACAGCTATCCTTACCAGAAGATGAAGAGTGTGCAAAGCCTCTGAGAAATTCTCTTAACCCTTCCCCATCTCCTTATCCTGCCAACCAGCAGGATGACTGAATAACCCTCCACCCAAAACCCCACCAAACTGGGGGGACAGTGGACCTGGTCCAGCGCCTGATAGGCTTGGGAAGGCTCTTTGAGACCAGCTTGTGCACTGGAGGCTGAGAGAAGATAAGAAACGGTCCATGATCACGTGGTCCATTGAGGAGGTCTCTGACCCAAAGTTCTACGCTCATCCCACTACTACGCTTTTTTCAAGGTGACTGAGAATCTCACAAATTGCCCTGGAAACTCCCCACTATCAGCACCACACTGGCCTGTTTCCGGGTGCAGAAAACAGGGCAGGGGGTGGCAGGTGGCCTTCCAGGTGGATGCCAGGTGCAGTCATCTCTCACTGAGCCCTCCAGACCACAAGGAGAGGATGCTGCGTACTTTCCAAATGCTCACTCACGCCATTTCAGAGCGCCCCCAGGTCAGGTAGGGGCCACGGGGCAAGCACTACACTGTCTAGTCCACTCTGTCTACTGCTGGGGGACATCTGAAAACCTGGCCTCAGCCCTCTTTGTACTTCTCCATGATGAGTCTGTATAATCATTTCGTTCTCACGAACATGTGGGCAGCATGGGGGGTTGGTCAATTAGGAGACACCTTTCAGAACAAGTTAATATGCATAGCACTCATTCTTGGTTCTTCAAAATGGTCCCTTCACTTCAAGAAACCCTTAGCAGCCACAAAATGTCTCTTCACCAACAGATGGTAACTTGGACCCTCCCTGAATTTCCAGGCTCTCCTGCACCCCAAGCCCTTTCCCGCCATCACACCATACCTGCCCGTTCCCAGGTGTTTCCAAAGCACACCTTAGCCACCTCCCATCTCCCACCACCCATGCTCCACACTAGTTGCTCCCATGCCAGCTTAAACGCCATCTCTGCTGGAAAACTCCCCACCTCCCCCCACTCCAAGTACTAACGAATCCGGTTCTCCGTTTCCACAGCACTTGGTATGAACCTCAGTGATTGTTTTTATTATGGCCTGTCTTCAGATGGCTGAATATTTCCACCTCCCCCATCTGTGAGAGGCTTGGGGTCAGGGACACAGCCCATTCGTCTTTGTATCCTGCCCAGGGCAGCACCTGCCATGTGTGTGTCCTATAAACACACCCCTGGGGAAATGTGGAGAGAAAAAAGCTCTGTGGGAAATTATGGAGCAGTTTGGAAAAACATGACAAAAGGAGGCCTGATCTCCAGGGTATGCTAACTTTTCTTCCAGTGTTCTCAGGACTTCCCTTTGAAGATCTGAGATTAAAAGCACTCCCAAGGAGTCCCAGATCCACTGTCTCCCCTCCTATAGTGATGAAGCCCGGGGTCTTGGTCCAGGTGTGGGACAGGAAGGGCACAGGGTACCAGGTCAGTCAGCGTGGCCCGGGCTGCAGGGACTGGCAGGGGCCACCTCTAGAAGGCTGCAGTGTGCCCAAAGTGGACATTCAAATTCCCAATCCCAACTCCTCCCTTGGTAGCTTTGGAGGAGTCACTCATTTTCTCTTAGCACTTGGGTGCCCCATTTGTAAAACGGGTATAACACTGGCCTCAGGGAGTTGTGAGGAGGGGAAAGGTATAATGTCCATGTTGAGCTTTTGCTGAAGGTGTGTGTGGTATCCCTCAGGTGTGTCAGGGTGGATAACTACTCTTCTAGACTCAACCAGAAGCATGGACACGCAGCTCATGCTTTCAGTGCTCCTCTATCTTTTAACTGGTATTTCATCTCAATCAACACAAACCTGGTCTTTCAGCAAAAGGCTCACTTGGGCCTAGTGGTCCTTCCTTGTGGACATTCCACGGGACAGGACTTCATCGTCTCGGGTTCAGATGCTTCCGTGACCTGACAACGTCTCCAGGAAGCAGCTTCCAAGGCACCCCTGGGACTAGCTTCTTGGGTCCACAGCCTCCATCTTTCTCCACCTTCCTGAGCCCACCTTATGCAGGAAAAAAAAAAAAAAAAAAAAGGATTTCTGGAAGCTCAACCCTGTTCCAAGTGGACCACAAATAGGGTAACAAATCTGAGGAAGAGGCCCCCAAAGGGAGCACTCTGGAGTTGCTGCTTCACCCCGACACCTGGCCTCTTATGCTTCTGCGTCTCCTTTCACTTCAGCAGACTCCTATCCCTTCGTGTTTACTCTCAGGAGTTTCCATCCAGTCTCCCAGATCTGGCCCCCCAATTCCTCATCCTGCCCGCTCCACCCTCTGGTCTCCAGCTCAGGACCTCGAGGCATCTGCACGTGCTGTGCCATCTGCCGACACCATCACATCATGGGACTGGCTCCGCATCCTGCGGGTCTCGGCTTCCCTGTCCCCTCCCGACCACGTCCTCTGCTCTTGCCCTTTGCAGCGCCCCCCATGTGGCAACACCCACACCGCTCTGCCTTCCCAGCTATCAGCCCCGCAGGACTGTCTTTGCCCACGCTCTACTCCCAGCACTTCACTGATAACCGTCCACTGAAGGGGCAAACCACCCAAACAGTGCCTCTGCCTGCCGCCAACCTGGGCAAGAGGACCCAGGGCAAAGAAGCAGCCCGGAGGTGACCTGCACATAGGCCCTGCTCAAACCCTGGCATCCCAACAGGCTGCAAGGGGGCAAGGGCCCCTTAGCGGCTGAAGGTCCAGCTATGAATCAGCGCCTCAGGGGGAAGGGACAGTGGCTTCATTTTGGAGCTTCCTTTTGGAGGGGAACTGGCACACAGCACAGCTGTCCTACTTAGCCAGCCTCCTTCCTAAGCCGCTCTAAACTGTGCCACAGGATTCCGAACACTCGATGACCTGGAATGCCCAACGGGGTCCGTCGATTTCCTAGGGGCTAGCAAGTGCAGTAGAAGAAAGTGTCCGCACCACACTCAGGACACGAGGACAACTGCTACTATCTGAGTGACACTAGCTCACCCCTGACACCCAGGTGCCTGGTTTAACCAGAGAGAACAATGACAACCTCAGTGCTACCGGATGGAAAAGACTCCATGGCGTCAGGGTCCCCAGCTCAAGATCCCAGCTGTCACTTGGTACTGGTGGGGTCAAGTTCAAATCTCTTGGAGTCTGTTTTCTCATCCAGAAAACAGGGGTAACACCACTCCCTCACGGAGCTGCTGAAAGGGCTAAATGAGGTAACAGATTAAGTGTGTGCAGCAGCACAGCATATGGCACGCAGCACGCACATAATACACCGTAAGGAAAACGCAAGACGCACCTCAGATAGCACCTGAGTGACAGTACATGGAGACCCAAGCCATTTGGTGGAGGAGCTTGTGATCCCTCGAGCCCTGGCTGAGAGCCTGTGCTTTCAGGAAATCCCTAATGAACAGGAAGAAGCATATTTTCCCCGATAATCTCCACTTTATCCCTTTTATTTCCAGTGTACAGTTCTTAATGACCCTCTTGACTGAACTATTGCTCTTCAAAGAGACTTTTTAATAGTTTTGCTTCTGGAGGAAGTTGAAGCTGGATGCTGCCCGGGCTCTTAAGAATAAGCAAAGGGCGGAATCTGATCGTCCAGGGCAGAGACAGGCAGCATCCTGGAGGGAGGAAGCCTTGGACTAGTTTGGAGCTGGGCTCCTCCTGGCTCTTGGGGCACCTCTCTTGCACATCTGTCTGTGCTTCAGTCTCACCATTAAAAAGAGGCAGAGGCCAGATCTCTGGGCTCCCTCCGGCTTCAATATGATCTGACTGTGTAATTAGTACAACCAGAGATTCGACTTAGTAACTGGCACCTCCCCCAACAACTTGTGTGCAGAAGCTTTGTCATTTGGGCTGCTGATGGACGCCCTATGCAGGGCCCCGCTGTGGGAAGATGGAAAGGCCGGTCAATTTCTTCCAATTCACCAGCTCTGAGGAGACTGAGGAGGAGATGCCAGTGACTGTTCCAGCAAAAAGCCTCATCCTCATCCACCACAGAAGCCAGCCCACTGCCAGGGACCCCAGGTCCTCAGCATCCCAGGCCTGGGGCAGAGACCACATATGGAACTTTTTAAAGGAGAATTCTCAGACTGTGGTGTAAATTCAGGCTCACAGAACAGATTATCTGGCACTGACCAGAAATGAAATTTCAGTTGGTTTCTAGATCAGTTTTCTGGTAGGTTGAGGGCACAAGGGTTTGGGGCACATTAAGGCACACCCACCGGGTTCTCTTCCATAACTTGCCTCGTTGCCAGTGTGGTCAGCTGAAGCCAGGATGCTGGATGTTGACTTTATTTTCTTCTCAGCTTTGCTGTCTCTGGCTTGGTATTGATTATTCCTCTATGTGAGTTATACCAAGGTTACCACATAAAATACAGGACACCCACGTCAATCTGAACGTCAAGTAGACAATGCATCATTTTTTGCTGTAAGTGTACTCCTTGCAACATTTGGAGCATACTTATGTGGAAGCTGACTCGTTATTTATCCAAAATTCAAATTTAATTGGCCATCCTGCATTTTTATTTGCTAAATATGATAACCCTAATTAAATCAATTTTAAGCAAAGACTAGCTGCTTCTTAGTCTCAAAGTACAACAACATTTCAAACCCAACTTTTCCCCTGCTAACAAAAATCTCTCAAAGCAAAACCTGTCTTTTTATTTCCAGGACATGTTTTTAAAAATATGTCTATGAGTATCAAATAAAAACAACAACAAAAAAGATGGATCTTCTTACAAGTCCCCCTAACTTAAGAGCTCAGCATGCCACTAGCCACAGGCATGGCGCCAGCTAGCTCTCTGGGCATCCCCAACTCAACAGCAATTGGCTTATGACTCATCAGGGTAACGGGCAGAAGGGAGGAGGTGCAGAGTTCACAGGTGGCCACTTCCCCAAAGAGGTCTGCAGGCCCGAGGGACAGTGAGAAAGCAGTGCTACTGGCAGAGGAATGACAGGAAGCAGCGCCACCACCAACTGCCACAGAACACACACGCCCCTCTACCAAGAGCAGCCCCCACCACAAGGACAAGTTAACTGTGAGAGGAAAGGAAAAGTGACTGCCCAGGAGTCAAGGGACAGACACATCCCACCTGCCCTCACCGTGGCTTCTCCCAGTCTTGAACCTGCGCTGGTAACCGGGAGCCCCGCCCACACGCTGCCAGCATTCTGGGCAGACCGGAGCTGTGAGGCTTTGGATGGGGCACAGTGCTGGGGGAGGTGACGAGGCAAAAGTTCTTTAAAATCACAGACTTTCACTCTGATCAAAAGTTACTCATATAATACGATGGTCTTAAATTTTTATTTTGCATGGTGGTATACAGTCTGAATGACTAGCGTGTAATCCAAAGTGGTTTTTATAATCTTTGCTCTTCAAAGCAGTGTTAGTGCTGCTGTAGGGCAAAGTCCTCACTGACAAATTACATTCGTGAAACGCAATCGAGCAGGGAACGCTGATGCCATATATTACAATGTGGCTCTAAGGAGGCCATTCCCCGACTTTTCACAGCAAAGGGGATCAAGAACTAAAAGTACCTTAGAAAAATCAAAGGGCACTGAAAGCACCCTCTTACATAAAGATCAGGCTGGTCAGTTATTAATCCATGGTGCTCAAAAGTGAGAGAATTAAACTGAAGGCTAAAATCTGGTGAATCTTCTCACTTCCTCTTCTTGGTGGAATACAGCTTTTCTTCAAGTGGGACTGGGACGATCCCTTCACACTCTTTCACTTCCTGGGTCAGAGGGTGTTTTACAATATTTGGTCTAATCACATCAATGTCTCGAGACAAATGCTCCATTATGCCTTCAACAGTTGTTGTCGGTGCGTAAAAATCCACCAAGAAATACCTGCAATAAAATAAAAATTTGTGAATGTGCTGCATTCTGAAATACAGTAATCTCACTATTTTGGTCTATGTTTTTGTTTTACTCCTCTCCACATACAGACATCAACTACCTACAAACACACATACACATCTTTGTCAAAAGAGAAACTGCGAGCTGACCAGCTGAACCCAAGTGTAGTGCTGTGCCTGACCTCCCTTTTCCTACGGCCTTTCCCATTACACTCCACTGAATTTTTCAATCCATTAGTTGATGATTTTTGTGAAAACTCTATGAGTCTTCTAATTTTCCAAAGGATTTTACAAGTGACTTAACGCACCTAAGAGATACAGTAAGCATCAGCCATACTTCACAAACTAGAAAAAGGTTAAGAAAGGCCTGGGACTCATCTAAGACTATCCAGCACATTCAAGAACTGACAAGGAACAAAAGAAAAGTACTTGAATCTTGGGTGACAGAAAGAATTTAACATTCATCTACTCAGACCAGACTAATACAGACAGACATCTCATACAGCTCACTGGTCTTCAGTCTTAATAACTTTATCAGTAGTTGGCTGTATGCCGATGCAAAGGAATAAGTGTCTCTATTCCCTGCCCACCCCACCCATGCTCTGTTGCAAAAGTTGAAGCCTCACTTGTACTGTTTGGTTTGGACCACGGTGCTGTTAAAGGACAGTTTTCAGCGCAGTATTTCAGAATTCTACAATGTTCCAGCTGGTTCAGATGACCTTTGACACCACTTATTTGATTCCAGCCACACTCTTCTCCCAAGCATATTCCCATCCTAGGTCTTTGCACTCTTTGTGCCTCTACCAGAAATATTCTTCACCCTAGTTCCACACAGTTCATCCCTCACTTCCATCACGTCTTGTCCAAAAGTCACCTTGTCAGACAGCCCTTCTGCCCCACCCACCCAGCCTCATCCCTCTTACCTCCCTTTCTTAATGCTTTATTTTTTTCCCCATAGCACTTTATCACCACTAACACAGTGTATATTTGTTTACAGTCTGTCTCACTCCACTGAAACATAACTGCCCTAGGAAGAAGGACTTTGTTGCTACATCCCCCAGCACCTTGAGCATAGGCTAACGTACATCAGGTCCACAGTAAATATTTCACAGTGGTGTGTTGGCATGAAAGGTGGAATTCTCACAGAAAGCAGGAAAGACCAAAGTAAAAATGAACAAATTCAGCAACGAAGAACGTTATTAGAAAAAGTATGGCATTTTGTGTAGTTCTACACAAGGAGAGGGTTCAAAACTCATATGAAAAATTCCCAACTTCCCATGTGACCATTCACAAGCCTAGTGGGAAAGTTATTCAAGTAAAAATAATTAAAAGTTAAAGCACAGAAAAATATATATCATGCAAAAACACTAACCAAAAGAGAGTTGAAGTGGCTACAGTAATATCAGACAAAGGAGACTTCTGAGCAAAAAAAAATTATCAGGGGAAAAAAGAGACAATACTTAACGATGGGTTCACCAAGAAGACGCAAAATTCCTAAATGTGTACTTAAAGATAACAGAGTTACAACATACAGAAAGTAAAAACTAACAGAACTGAAAAGAGAAAGAGACAAATCCACAATTATAGGTGGAAACTTTTAACATTCCTCTCAGTAATCAACAGACCTAGTATACAGAAAACCAGCAAGGTTAGAGAAGAAGCAAACACCACCCTCAACCAACTGGATCTGACATTTATAGACCCCTCCACCCAACAACAGCAAGATACATACTGGTTCTCAAGGGCATACAAAACATTTACCAAGGACGACCATATTCTGGCCATAAAATGAGCCCAGAATATGGGCTCATTTTCAATACATCTAAAGGGATTCGAGTCGTACAGAAAAATCTTGAGAAAATCCCCAAATACTTGGAAACTAAACATACATCTAAATAACCTATGGGTCAAAGAAGAAATCAAAAGGGAAATCACAAAATACTTTGAATTGAATGAAAATGAAAACAACACATCAAATCTGGAGAATGCCACTAAAGCAGTACTTCGCAGTAAACTTACAGCACTAAACATCTCTGTAAGACTAGAGGAAGGGCCTCAACTCAATGACCTCAGCTTCCACCTTAAGACACTAGGAGAAGAAGAGCAAATTAAATGCAAAGTAAGACCAAAAAAGAAAATAATAAAAATCAGAGCACAAATCCCTGAAGCAGGAAAAACAATAGAGAACATCAGTGACACCAAATACTAGTTCCCTGAGATCAATAAAACTGATACAATTCCAATCGGATTGATCAGTAAAAAGAGAGAAGATACAAATTACCGATATTTAGGAATGAGAAAGGTGAAACGACTACAAAGTTTACAGATATTAAAAGAATGGTAAGGGAATATCATAAAAAAAACTTTTGCAATAAACTGACAACCTAAACTGACAACTGAAATTCCTTGAAAAATACAAACTATCAAAACTCACTCAAAAAGGAACAGATGACCTGAATAGCCCTATATCTATCAAAGAAATTAAATTTGTAGTTAAAAACCTTCCCCCAAGGATAACTATAGGCACAAATGGTTTCACTGGCAAACTCTACCAAATGTTTAAGAAAAAAATACCAATTCTGATACAAATTGGTCTGGAAAGTAGGACAACACTTTTGAACTTGTCCTATGAAGTCAGCATTACCCTGGTACCAAGACCACACAAAGACACTAAAAGAAAAGAAAAAAACAGACCAACATCCCTCATAAACGTAAATGAAAAGATTTTAAACAAAATTTTAGCAAATTGACTCCTAGAATATATAAAAAGGACAATATATCCTGACCAAGTAGGATTTAGTCCAAGAATGCAAGATTGGCTTAACATTTGAAAGTCAACAAAAATCACCATATTAACAAACTAAAAAAGAAAAACCATGTGATCATTCCAATAGATGCAGAAAACAGCATTTAGCAAAATCCCATATCCATTCCTGATAAAAACTCTCAGCAAGCTCGGGAAAGAAGGAATCTTTTACACCCTTATAAAAAGCATCTTTGAAAAACCTACCGCTAACATCATACTAACTGGTCAAAGTCTGAATGCTTTCCCCCTAAGAGCGGGAACAAACAAGAACGTCTACTCTCATTACTTCTATCTACATTTTACTGAAGTGCCTTGCCAGTGCAATAAGGCAAGAAAAAAAAGAAGTAAAAAACATCCAGGTTGGGCTTCCCTGGTGGTGCAGTGGTTGAGAGTCCGCCTGCTGATGCAGGGGACACGGGTTTGTGCCCCGGTCTGGGAAGATCCCACATGCCACGGAGCGGCTGGGCCTGTGAGCCATGGCCGCTGAGCCTGCGCGTCCAGAGCCTGTGCTCTGCAGTGGGAGAGGCCACAACACTGAGAGGTCCATGTACCGCGAAAAACAAACAAACAAAAAACATCCAGGTTGATAAGGAAAAAGTAAAACTGTCTTTATTTGCAGATGTCACGAACGTGTATACAGAAAAATCTGAAGAAGCTTATGGAAAAGATACCAGACTGTAAGTTTAACAAGGTTGCAAGATACAAGATCAATAAACAAAAATCAACTGTATTTCTATATACTAGCAACAAATAATCAGACCTTGAAATTAAATATTTAGTGATAAATCTGACAGAAGATGTGCAAGACTTGTAAATTAAAACTATAAAACATTGCT
The DNA here is from genome assembly GCF_011762595.2 of Tursiops truncatus. Taxonomy (NCBI): domain Eukaryota; kingdom Metazoa; phylum Chordata; class Mammalia; order Artiodactyla; family Delphinidae; genus Tursiops; species Tursiops truncatus. The sequence goes on along the minus strand of NC_047037.1, from coordinate 133,224,428 downwards.
GAAAGAAGTTAAAGAAAACATACATAAATAGAGAGGTATACCTTGTTCGTGGGTAGGAAGATTCAACTTGCTTAGTTGTCTGTTTTCCCAAACTGACATAAAGAGTCAAAAGAATCCCAGTCAGGGGCTTTCCTGGTGGTGCAGTGGTTGAGAGTCTGCCTGCCGATGCAGGGGGCGCGGGTTCGTGCCCCGGTCCGGAAGGATCCCACATGCTGCAGAGCGGCTAGGCCTGTGAGCCATGGCGGCTCAGCCTGCGCGTCTGGAGCCTGTGCTCCGCGACGGGAGAGGCCACAACAGTGAGAGGCCCGCGTACCGCAAAAAAAAAAAAAAAAAAAGAATCCCAGTCAAAATCCTAAGGCTTTTTTGTTAGAAATTGACAACTGATTCTTAAGTTCACATAGAAATTCAAAAGACTAAGAACAGCCAAAACAACTTTGATAAAGAATGAAGTTGAAGGACTAACACTGCCTGATTTCAAGACTTACTATATAGCTATGGTAATCAAGACAGTATGGCATTTATATAAAGATAACCAAATAGATCAATAGAATAGGGAGTTCAGAAATAGATCCAAATGCACAACTGATTTGTGACAAAGGTGCAAAGGCAATTCAGTAAAGAAAGGATAGTCCTTTCAACAAAAGGTGCTGGAACAATTTGATATCCATGGGCAAAAAAATGAGCCTTTGATCCATGCTTGTACCATATACAAAAATTAACTCAAACTAGAACCCGAATCTAAACATAAAACACAAAGCTAGAAAACTAGAAGAAAACACAGGAGAAAATCCTTGTGACCTTGGGTTAAGCAAAGATTCCTTAGACATGACACCAAAAGCACAATCCATAAAAGAAAACTTTGATATTTTAGACTTCATCAAAATTAAAAACTGCTCTTTGAAAGACACTCTTAAGATAATAAGAAGACAAGCCATGCACTGGGACTTGCAAACTCATATTTGATAAAGGACTTATTTCTAGAATATTAAAAACTCTCAAAGTTTAATTAAAAAAACAATTTTTAAAAATGGACATAAAATTTGAAAAGGCATTTCACTGAAGATATACAATGGCGAAGAAGCATATGAAAAGATGCTTAATACCACTAGTCGTTAGAGAAATGCAAACTAAAACCACAAAGAGTTACCTACTAGAATGGCTAAAAAATGACCATACCAAGTGTGGTGAGCATGTAGAGGAACTGACACTCTCATACACTGCTAGTGGGAATGCAAAATGATACAACCAACTTTGGAAACCAGTGTGGCAGTCTCTTAAAAAGTTAAACATACATCTGCCATTATGATCAAGCCATTCCATTCCTAGGTTTACCCAAGAAAATTAAAGCATATGCCCACAGAACAACTTCTACATCGATGTTCATAGCAGCTTTACTTGTAACAACCCGAAACTGGAAATAACACAAATATCCATTAACATGTAAACTGATAAGCAAACTGTAGTATATCCATAAAATGGCATACTACTCAGCAATAAAAAGGGATAAACTATTAATACATACCACTGATGAATCTCATAATAATTTCACTGAGTAAAAGAAACTAGAGTAAAAAAGAGTACATACTGTCTGATTCTATCTAAATAAGATTTTAGAAAACATAAGCTAATCTATAGTGAAAGAAAGGAGATCAGATGGTGGATAAGTGGAAGCAAGGATCACAAGAGGCAGGAGGAAACTTTAGGGTGACCAATTTATCATCTTGATTGTGGTGATTTCATGGGTTGACATATATGTGCAGTTTACTATGTGTCATTTATACCTCTACAAAGCTGTTGATTTTTAAATGGTATGTAGAAGTTGAATGAGCAGGACTTGGTGAATGACTCGATATAGAGTGGTGGTGATGAGGAGTAACTACAGCTGATGAAGACGCCGAGGGTTTTTCAAGAAATGAAATAAAGGACTTCCCTGGTGGCGCAGTGGTTGGGAGTCCACCTGCCGATGCAGGGGACACGGGTTCGTGCCCCGGTCCGGGAGGATCCCACATGCCGCGGAGCGGCTAGGCCCATGAGCCATGGCCGCTGAGCCTGCGCGTCCGGAGCCTGTGCTCCGCAACGGGAGAGGCCACAACAGTGAGAGGCCTGCGTACCGCAAAAAAAAACAACAACGAAGAAATGAAATAAAAATGCCAATTCCTCCACGACCTGGCAAACTTCTTGATCACTGACTTGCACGTGTGCTCACCAATGAGACCACCATTTGGGCTTACTCTGAAAATTACACACCAACTTGGCCAAATCTTCCAAGGTTTAATTCTACTTGTTTATTTCTACTCCACAAAGCAGGCACTACGGTTGCAATCACCCAACTTAAGAACTGCTCATTTGTTCAATGGTTAATTACTGATTACTTACCTTGAGTAAGGCTCTGAATTAGAGCTTAAAAAATAAGTGTATGAAGTACCTAGGGGTAAGATGGGAATAAAGACACAGACCTACTAGAGCATGGACTTGAGGATATGGGGAGGGGGAAGGGTAAGCTGTGACAAAGTGAGAGAGTGGCATGGACATATATACACTACCAAACGTAAAATAGATACCTAGTGGGAAGCAGCCGCATAGCACAAGGAGATCAGCTCGGTGCTTTGTGACCACCTGGAGGGGTGGGATAGGGAGGGTGGGAGGGAGGGAGACGCAAGAGGGAAGAGATATGGGAACATATGTATATGTATAACTGATTCACTTTGTTATAAAGCAGAAAATAACACACCATTGTAAAGCAACTATACTCCAATAAAGATGTTAAAAAAAAAAGTGTAATCGACCTTAAATTACCTTCTCCTTGTCAACTCTCAGCACTTTTCCCACTCCTCCAACCCCCAATAATTATGGCCGCCTGGTGGCCAGGGCTGGGAACGCTCTCATTCAACATGGCCTCCAGCATCTCTCTTCCCTTTTTTTATCCATCTGTTCTTTCATCCAGTATACATCAAAATGTCTTGCCTAGCTACCATGGACAAGTTATGACCTCACCCTCTGTCTGTTAACATCCCACAATACTTCGTTCTATAGCGGCAGTTCTTCTTTAAACACATATACGTCCTCTCTGAGCTCCCTCCTCTTTCCTTGCTTTTCGTCTAGTTTCCCTAGAAGTATCTTCCTCTTTTGCTTTACTCCACTTAAAGCCCTGATAGCCGGAGGCAGTGCACTGTGAAATGCCATCTATTACACAGGGTAACATATGGAGGGAAATGCTTAGCGAGGGCCTGACATGCTCTGGGCACAGTTACCACTGCCAGCCCTGTAAATGCTCCACACCCCCCCACCAGAGAGTACACAGGTGTCTCTTGCTCTAGTGAGTTAAGCCTGCCCGTCTTTACGGTCAAGTATTCAAGTTACTCAGATAGCATATCTGGGGTTCAGCAAGCATTGTCTTCTTCCATTTTCCATTCTTCTACACCACAGAGGTATTTTTATGGGCTAGCCTCTGAGTCTAAACATGTTTCTAAGAGAGAGTGTGTCTACGATAGCCAACAAGCAACTCATCTGCCCACAAATCAGTTATCGTGCAGTCTTCCTGAGCAGTATCCTCCATACACTGGCACTCACCAAATAATGCTAAGAAATAACCCAAAGCTTTTTGGATACCATTTTGTGATAAGGGTAAAAAGAATACCCAAGGATGGAAACTAGAGGCCAGATATTATTTCAGAAATGTAAAGGCAAGTGTCTTAGATAGAACTTTCTTTTAAACAGTTCCTGAGGGAGAGGAGGAGGAAGTGGAAGCTCCACTCCATGTGGCAACTCAGGAGGTGCAAGAGGAAGTGGTGCTGGGTGCTGGTGTGGGCCCAGCAGCCTTCTCCCCAGCAACAACTAGCACTGTTCAAAGTGGTTTCCTACACATTATCTCCTTTGAATTTTATAATGATTAAGTCGTTAGTTCAAGGTCACTCAGCTACTAAGCGGCCTCAGCCAGGATTCTAAGAGTACGTCTTTTGACTCCAGGACATAAGAAGCCACAGAGAACTTTGGGATCACTGGGTTACAGAACCTCAGTGAATGGGGAGAGGACCATGAAGACGACGCAGTCCAACCCCTTCCGCTGCTTTCAAGGGAACTGGTCTGCACCAGGTCACAAAGGGAGAGGCAGGATCCAGACTCCAGACCCCTCAGCTCCCACTCTGTCAACTACATCTCTTGCTAGCCAGCAACTGGCATTCTGAAGGTTTCTCAAGGATAAAGAAAAGCACTAGAAAAAGGTCTGAGAACCCTAAGTTTGGCTTCAGGAGGCTCTGTTACTACCAAAACCCCTCCAGCCTTTACCTTCTTTTAGCTACTCTGCCTTCCCTCTACCAGTCAGGACACTCATCCAGCAACCAAACCCAAACAAAAGCACTGGCCAAGATGCAAATGGGTTAGTGCCCACAGCCACAGCTGTGACAGTCACTTCATGCTTATCACACTGTTGATCTACGCCTGGGGCGCATGTGGGCAAGACTGCTTCTACTCCCATGCTCCTTATTGCACTGTGGAAATTTCCACAAAAAGGAAACACCACCAAGACAGAGAAGGGGCTAGGAGTGGCTCAGAGATGGGCAGATCTTACTGTATTCAGAGTTGAAAGCTAACCTTACATTCACAGTTGAAAGCTAACCTCTTGGACTTCCCTGGTGGCGCAGTGGTTAAGAATCTACCCGCCAATGCAGGGGACACGGGTTTGAGCCCTGGTGCAGGAAGATCCCACATGCTGCTGAGCAACTAAGCCCACAACTACTGAGCCTGTGTTCTAAAGCCCGTGAGCCACAACTACTGAGCCCGCGAGCCACAACTACTGAGCCCGTGTGCCACAACTACTGAGCCCGTGTGCCACAACTACTGAAGCCCACATGCCTAGAGCCTGTGCTCCACAACAAGAGAAGCCACCGCAATGAGAAGCCCGCGCACCACAACGAAGAGTAGCCCCTGCTTGCTGCAACTAGAGAAAAGCCCGGGTGCAGCAACGAAGATCCAATGCAGCCAAAAATAAAACAAATAAAATAAATTAATTTAATTTAAAAAAATAGCTAACCTCTTACCTCCACATCTCCCTCCAGGGAACCAAGCTGTCCCTCCCCACTGTGAGGGAAACAAGCAGGAGTCCAGGACAACCTCTATCTGCCTTAGCGGCCCAAGCACACAGGTCAATAGTTCTTTAAGGCTTTCCCACACAGAGATGCACTGACCAATTCTTGGTTACTGCCAGGATATATTCTTCTTCTCACTGATTTATCTTGGACAAACTTAACCATCAATGAACATCTACTATGGGCAAACCTCAGGAGACTAAAAAGATGAGGTACACATGGCCTTGACCCCCTGGAACATTGAGTCCAGCTGGGGAGAGAAGTCACAAGGGCCACAGTGTTAGCAGAAACCCAGGCTTCCAAGACCTGCACACATCTCCCAGTCCCGCAGGAGACTGTGGAAATGACGCGGCGGTCATGGACACCTCACTCCTAGCTACTGGGTTTTTCTTTTCTTTTTTGAATTTCATTTTATTTATTTTTTTATACAGCAGGTTCTAATGTTAGTTACCTATTTTATACATATTAGTGGGGTTTTCTAACCACAGGTGACCTAAGGAATGACAATGAGAAGTGAAGCCCAGAAACAGCCTACTTGGAGTTGTAGGTCTGGGCAGCTTCTGATGCCTACAAGGATCCCCTTCCCATGACAACACAGGTCCATAACAGACCTGTAAAAACAGGAATTAGGTTGACAAAACAACCTCGGAACTCCCTACATCCCACTGAAATCTGCCATGGAGAAGCCATTCTGAAATACAGATGAGCTGCTGTTCAAGGAAGGGGGCCAAAAGAGGGGCTCGGTATCTCCAGAGGAATCTGCTCCACCTTTATCCCACAATGAGATAACAATATTTGCTTCTTCCCCTAACCTAGCTACGCAGAATCAAAACACAAGACCAAACGTCGTAACACGTCTAACATGTAGACTCGCATCTCCATTCTCGGGATAAGCTCCTCACTCAAGGTAGTTTACAATTATGACTATAATTACAACTGCCTAGACATGCCCAAAAGCTGACATTCCAATAAGGAAAAAAAAAAAAAATCAAGTTCTCCAAATAGCCAGTTTTCCATTCTCCACATTTACTCTAATCGGTGATTAAATCAATATATGAACCAATCATTTTGGAAAAATCCAGTTTAGCAATCTCAAATCTAACTACAGTCTACATTCCCAGCACCTCCAACTACATGTTCAGTAGCACCAGTGAAATGGTTCTGCACACCAGGTAGCCAGGGTAGCACTGCTCTCGCCTTCAACACAAATCCCAGTGGTGTTGACATTTCAAGGTGTATTGTCCCACATGTGGTTCTCATTATAGAATCACTTCATCCGCAAGGTAGACATCAGCTTCTCTCTTTTCTATAGAAAAGCACTTGGATTTTAGGTGGCACCAACGCTGCAGAAGTAGAAGCAAGGAAATGATGGATACCGGCAAGGAGAGAAAGGACAAAAAAAGGTTTAGTACACTAGTGCCTTTCTCATCACAGTCCCATGTTCAAAAGTTGGAGGAACAGGGAACCATCTCGTAGGCAGAACTGCCCACGTGGTCTTGAAGGTAACAGTTAACCCTTTCTATATTTCTTAAGACACACACTACAAAACTCTCCACTACATGACTGAAACCCCACAGAGATCTGAGAAGACCCAGAGAAAGGGCTTGCCCAGGACAGACTGAGTCCAGTGCCACCAAGCATACTCCATCCCCAGCTCAGCTTCTCGAGGGAGCCAGCAGCCCTCAGCGTCCTTTCTGCCCTCCTCTCTAGGCAACAAGACCAGCAAACCACTCAGTGGCCTCCTGACACAATGCTCTGCAGCCTGCCAGACCTCACCCACCCGAGTGGCTTCTTGCAACGCACCTAAACACTAAAGGTTCTATTTGGTTTTTATTTCACTTCCGTCTTCACCCTACAGTTACAAGTTGTCCATAGAAAGTGCCTGCTTGAATGTGAGTTTTCTTTGTCTGTCTCTCTCAGTCACACACTCACTCACAGCCTCGCCCTCCCCCTCGCAGATGAGTGGAAATTTCCACTGAAGCGCTCAGTGGCTCCCCGTGAGTGGGGTGGGGGAGGGAGAGGAGAGGGATTTGCAGCCAGGAAGCCTCTTCAAGCCTTTTGGAACATAGGAAACAGATCCGTTTGAATGCCAGTTCCTAGACTGTATCCGTTAAACCTTGCTGGATTCAGGCTTCACTGAAGCAGTGAATTATTCTCCTTAAAAGCAAGACAGCCTCTGCATGGAAAAGCCCCATTCCTTTTTTAAAATCCGTTGGGTCTCATACATTTTAAAAACTACCAAACCTGCTGCAGAATTCTTACAAATCTTGGGACACTGCCACTAAAAAGAAACCTCCAAGGCCACAGCAGCCCTGCCCTGAAACCCCATCGTGAAGCACCTACACACAAGAATGGGGTCAGGATGCTGGCCTGGACTTAACGCTGGCAGGAAAGCACAAGAACATAGAAACGTTAGCTAACGGGAAAACTACAGAGGAGAATCAATCTCCTCTAGAGAGGGTGCCAGCACTCTTGGAGTTAGCTGCAGACACATTTGGAGAGCAAGTCAGTAAAATTCCACTGATTCACCATAGAGCCAGTTATTTTTATCATTCTGCTTACCCGTAAACAGAAGGGCGTCTTATATGTAGGCCCGCAGATCTTTGCTATAAGCACCTATTCACATTTTAAACACATGAGAACAGACAAAGGAGGGACAAAACAGGCAAGAAAAACCTCCTTCACTACTTAAGAGTTCTCATACACACACATTCTGAAGTCAGCCCAATCGCACTGCAGTGAAAGCAGAGGTGGTAAAAACAGTCAAAGCAATCTGGGGCATCCTTTTACAAACAGGCACAAGCCCATCGCTGCATTATAGACTACGGTTTCTTCTAACGTTCCCTCTCCTGCACCAGAAATCCCTCTTAGTCTCAGTCCAGCCCCATCTAGTGGAAAGAGAGCCTTAAACCAGTCTGTGCAGCCCTGGAGGAAGATGCTAAGGCAGTTCTGGCAGAGGGTGACTGATACTATGATTCAGTAAAAACCTGCCTCTTCTGAGCAAGGGTCTAAATGAGCACTTACTCCCTTCTGCCTGTGTAACACTGTCCCCTTTTAGACACCAAGGAATACAGAAAGAATTTTCCACAACAACCACCTTGCCTTTCTCAGACAGTTGATGAGGGTACGAAGGTGAGCATGTGAAAGCACAAAGGAAAGATAATCTGGGGGGGCCCCCAGGAGACCAAAGCAAATCCAGAGCTGAGAATAAATTCCAGCCCCTCTAAGACCATCCCCCCCCCCGACCCCCCACTCTACCCCCAGCTCTTAATCATGCTCCAGTGGTTTCCAGACACTGCCTCGTGAAATGGGTGGTGAGTGAGGCCAGAAGCCTCTCTCGGGAAAAACGGTCCGAAGACCCAAACTTCCCAACCATCCCAACCTGGCCCAAACAGCAAGAGGGCATCCGGTCAACTCTTCCCTGTCACTAGGGGACATATATGACTCGTCCAATTCTATTGACCCTCAGAGATTATGCGTTTAAGTAAGTTTCTGTGGATCAGCCTGGGAACTTAACCATCAAGTTGTTCCAATGGGAAAATAGGTTCCCAGTTATAAACAATAAACTTACAGACAAATTCCTGGAATGTAACCTGTTCCCAAAGTCAGGACTGACTACATTAATATTTGGAATATAATGATTATTTTTTTTGGCATAAACTGGTAATAGGCTTGATATAATAATAAACACCAGGTACCACTTTCAAGGTACCACCTCCTCCTTTTGGAAAGCTTCCCAAATAACCCTAAAGTAGCACTATCTCTCCTACCTAAGCACTCTCTCAGTCCATTCTTCTTTCGGGCAGGCCTACTTGGCATGTGTGTAGTAGGGGTATGGATTTGGGGGAAGGAGGTGAGATGGGAGGCAATCACTCAACATGACGGAAGTAACTGCAAGAGAGACGCCTGGCTGTCAGCCTCGGTCAGAGGGACGGCTCTGTGCTGGGCCCCTGTGCTTACAGCCCCTTGATTGGTGCCTAGGTTAGCCATATGCAGTCATGTCTTTAATTCAAGTGAAAACTCCTTGAGATCAAGAACCACAACGATCCTAAGAACCACCCTGAGACCTAGGAATGCCACTAGGATATACCATTTGTTCCCACAAAATGTAAAAGCAACAAACACTTAAAACCAACAGGACCACAATGCAATGTGGATTCATGGAGGGCATCTAGGGCTCACTCGTTAGCCAGTTAAAAAACCGGCTCTCAACATATCAACCTCAGGAGTCAAACCAGTGCCCCACCAAAATTACAGATACGTTTCACGGCCTCCAGGGCTGTTTGAAAAGAGCCAAAAACTTCTGAATGCTAATAAATGCATAACACACAAGTCCACCCTGTTTCTTCTCAACCACTTCATAAAAGTGAACCTTCCCAGCACCTAACACACCCTGGCACATAGTCTCCTTCGTACATGCTTGTAATGCCTTCTGTGGCTATGTCAGTGCACAAAAAGAACTTGACAAGTGAACAAAATGCCTACTACAAACGTCACTGGGGTTAGTGACTATGGGAGGACTGGCTGCAGCTAAGGGAATATCAGACTAAACTTAAGCTCCACAATGCAGCCATCTGACACGCCACTCAATTTTAAATCTCCAAACCAGGGAACTCCCAACTACACTAGCCCCTCGACTCATTTACCAAAAGCCACTGTGAAGAACATTAGTGAGTGTTACAAAAACAAAGTAACATGGTCAGGTAAAATTGACAAACTAGGGCATCTTATGGAAGGGCTTCTCACCATTTATACGCTAAGGTGTGTTGTGAATTTCCAGGATTAGATCATGCAAGGCTTCCCACATCTTTTTTTTTTTTTTGGCCGCGCTGCGCGGTATGCGCAGCATGTGGGATCTTAGTTCCCCGACCAGGGATCAAACCCGCGCCCCCTGCAGCGGAAGTTCAGAGTCTTAACGGTGGACTGCCAGGGAAGTCACTTTTTTTTTTTTTTAAGGCTTCCCACATCTGACTGATCACACACACCCTCCATTTTTGGTGGAGCATATCTGTATCACTAGCATTTCAGAGACCACACTTTGGAAAATACTACCTCAAGAAAATAAATACCAGATACTGATTTATCCTCAGAAAAGCAAACTTAAAACATGAACCTCCCCCACTGGGGCTAGGCACCACCTTTTTATGTTGATGTATAATAGACACAGTATGGTATATTTTAAGGATGCTGCTGCTTCTTCTCTGAGGAGTCTGAAAGTAAAAAAACAAACCAACAGAAAAACCACCCAGAAGTAAAATCCTTAACTATAAATGAACTAAGTGACGGCAACACAGCCCTTGGTGGGGCACCGGCACCTTGTCAGGAATCTGGAATGGAGGTCTGGGGTTGTCAGCAGCTCTGGCTTGATTCCAGGTGAGCTCTTCCCAGATCTGAGTTTATTCTATCCATAAAGGAGAAAGAGTACCACCCTACCCCAGCACCGCACACAGAGGCCTGAAAACTAGATGAATTAATGCGGCAGTTCTCAAAGCGTGGTCCTCACAGTAGCAGCAGCAGCGCTACCCACGCACTGTGAGAAATGCAAATTCCAGGATGCTGGTCACACTAGCCCTCAACAAGGTCAAATCCTCTACTTGGAAAGGGAGCAGAAGAGAGCATTCCTACTGTACATCCCTGAAAGCACATAATGAGGAAACTGACTTCTCTCCCTGTTCAGTGCCTTCCATACATAACAGAACCTGACTAATAACTCTTGGCCAAATTTTATATGCTTCTCTTAAAAAAAAAAAAAAAAAGGCAAAAGGATTCATAGCCTTGCTATTAAAACCAAACCCCTTTGTTTGGTTTAAGTTTAAAAAAAATGTTATACACACAGTCTCCATTGCTTACTGTTGTTATGATTGTGGAGAGGAATAAGCCACCCAGCATTTCAGGTTGCCTAGCAACGCCTCAGGCACACTCTTCAGAGGTGCTCTCAAGAAGCTGAACGCTAGCACAAAACAAGGTGAAGCAATCAAAAGAAACGTGCAGTCTGTGCCACATCTCGGCAGAAGGTTTACAAGCAGTAAGAAAGCCCGGCGTCAGGTGTGACTTTACTCGGGCCCATCACGTGTAGCAAACCTGCACAAGGCTGCTCGCCCCACATGACTAAAAGCAGCATCATACAACACCCAGTACTGTCCACAGAGCACATCTTCAGAGGTTATTTCATTTGACCACTGTGACAAAGTGGATGGGAGAACGACCACCTGAGTTCAGTATCCAAGGAAGCCAAGTGACTTGGTCTAGGCCACACAGCTGGGAGCCCCAGAAGGAGAATCAAGTCTTCTAGTCCTGGACTTTCCCTGCTCCGCTAAAAACTGATTCCCGTTTCTCTATCACCTACTTCTAGGAAACCCAACAAAATAAGATTCTTCCTCCAAACCAGAAACCTTGGGCATGAGTTTAGAGAAGCGGCAAACCAACCCAACAAACTGACCTTGAAGAATTTCTACAAGGATAGGTATCACTATAAAATCAAATCCTTGACATGTTTGAGGAACTCGCTATATACTATGTGAGAAAAAGGTCCCATTACAGAAAATTGTGATTAAAATTGGCTGGAATAGGTAAAACCATGTTCCTATTGGGGATTTTAGGCTCTGGTTATACACATTAGTAATAAGTACATTTTGCTTGTTATCTGCAACCTTCATATTTACAAAGGATGCACTGAGTAGGTGGACAACACATTGCTCAATGAGGTGTTTTAAAGGCCAAAGTTAAAGAAATGCCAGGGGAAAACAGTGCTTAAGTTGACGAGAAAAGTTTCCCACAATCAAAAGCTTATAAATGTATTACTGCTGGCATGACCTCTTTGGGAGCTCTGATTAGCTTACTGTGGGTCAGCATAAATGCATCCCATCTGCAACACAACATTGCTGGGGCACGTAACTGCACGCCACCTGGCGCAGTGGGGATCTGACTATGAGCGTCTAATAACTCCTGAGATGAATTACACAGCGCACCTTACGGAGCCCACCAAAGGCACGTGTCCAGTGACTCACGAAGGACTTACCCTCCCCTGGTGTGCTGCTGACTGTGGGCGGAGATCCTATAAGGAAGCGCACGCTCGCCCAGGTTCTCCAAGTTCCTCACCACAGCCCCTCTGTCCATCAGGGTTTCAAGTGTACGCTTCAAAGCAGCAGCGGTCTCTGGCTGGTTTTTGTTTTTAAAAAGAAGAAAAAAACACATCAGAATCAATGTAAGAACTAGAATGATCAAGTGTGGTCAGTTCCAATCATAACAGCTCTATTGGTAGGGATCTTTGGGTAAAAGCAACAGAAACTACTTTTGGCTAACAAAGTTTAAAAAAAAAAAAGAGAGAGAAAGACACATTTATCATAAGGATATGAGATAGCTCACAGATACGAAGGAAAATCTGAAGCAGCAGGCCTTGGAGAGTTCAGGGACCAGAGCAGCTCCAGGGATCTGGGAGGCAGGAACTAATGAGTGTTGTCTTCAGAGCACCTTGGCCAGGATGAATCAGCGCCAATCACTGTCAGTCCTTGTAGCCCATGATTCAAAATTCAAATTCCAGGGAAAGAGCATCCTCTTGGCAGGACACTTTGACCATCTCACCAAAACCATAGACAGCCAGTGGGAAAAGGGGTTGTCTCCCAAAGAAAAACTGAGAGATTGTAACCAAAAGGGAGAAAGGATGAGTAAGACCCAATCTCTGCCCGCATGGAGCTTACAATCTAAGAAAGACATGAACTCAAAAACCCATGTAAGAAGGCCAGAAGGCAGAACACCGGAAGTGACATAGGGACCAGAGAGCTCATGAAAAGAGAAAGCACATTCAGTTGGAAGAAGGGTTCCATTAAAGAAAGCGGTCTGGAGGGGAGCCCTGGAAAATGACAACAGGAGATGCAAAGAACAAACAAACCAGGCATTGAGTAAAAGAGCAGAGACAAGAAAGTATTGAGGAAACAGCTAAGAGTCCCATCTGATGAAGTACAGGACAAGGAGGACTGAGAAGTTAAGATCGTAGGTTGGGTCCAAGTATATAAACAATCAATACCTGTTACTAAAAACCAAAATTGAAACAATATAAAATCCCATCATCCAGAGATAAAGGACTTCAAATATTTTGGTGAATTTCCTTCCAGATAGCCCTCTATGCACATGTATACACCAAAAACTTTTGGAAGAACAGACAATTTATAGGGGTAAACTTGAGAAGACACAACTAACGGAATGTGGAAAATGAGGGAGAGGCGTGGCAAAAGAGGGGCACCAAACATGGTGGCTGGGAGAATGGGGTTATTATTAACAGCTAAAGGGAAATCTGGACAAGCTGGCTGGGGACACAAAAGATGACTCTGGTTTAGGACATGCTGAGTCTGAGATGCCCACAGTTCCTCCAGGCTGACCTCTCAAGATGTAAACCTTAAGCTCAAAACAACAGGGCAGGCTAGAATTACACATTTAACAGTCATCTGCAGAGAAAGGCTATCTGAAACCCTGGGAGGAGTGAGGGCACTGAGGGAGGGGGTGGGGAGAGAAGAAAAGAGACCAACAACAGAACAGGGTGCGGGGGGAGTGCAAACATTTGGGGGCTGACAAGAGGACTCAAAGCCAGAGAAGCAAACAGCAAAAGGAAAACCAGACCTCCCTTGTCACAGAAACTAAGGGAAGAGGCAGCCTCCAGAATGACAGGATGGAGATGAAGAAAAAAACCACAGCACAGTGACTGCACTTAGCAAGATGGGGCTAAAAGCTAGATTGCAAAGGTAGAGGTGACAGAAAGAGAAAGCTCTAGAGCCTGAGGGGCAAACAAATTTGAGTCAACTTTGAGGAAAGAGAAAACACAAGGAAGTTAGCAGTTAAAGGGGAATGAACCAGTCGAAGGATAAAATGTCGGATGTTTTAAACATCATCATCGATGGCCAATATGATTTGCTGCGTAACTGCTACGTGATCAACACAGATCTAGTGTTTTATTGGTACATATTTAATCTTCACCACACACAAAAAAAGGAGCCAAGAAGGTTGATAGATTTGGAAACTGGGCCTCTGAGAGATGTCATGACTTTGAGATTACATGGCAGTTAACAAGTGAAAGAGCCTGATGCAAAGAAAAGGAACACTGACAAAAGTCAAATCGGGGGAGGAGGCCAGAGGACACCCTGGCAAGGAAAAGAGTACTTCTCCTCAGACATAAGTGAAGAAATGCAAGCAGAGAAATCTTCAAGGCAGGAGTGAACTTAAGAAAAGGCTACCTTCCAGTGGCTCATTTTGGATCAAATGAAAAGAAAACTGCAGAACAATTTTAAGTGTACACTCTAGTAACTGAAGAAAATCCCCTACATACCTGTATATTTTCTTTCTGACAAATACTGCTAAAATGCTGTGAATGCACTAAGTATTAGTTTAAGGTGTAGAAATAAAATTTCTACTTTTATTTCATATTGTAGTCTACTAGGGATTTTTTAAATTCCTACTGAAAATTATGTGTATTTATATATTTAAGCAGCCTTATGATAAACAGAAACTTCCTGAAAACAAAAATAAGGGCCAAAATCTCTTTGCATTAACGCCAACTAGGTAAAAAGTCTATGGCAATTTCTCCTTACGATTGTAAACAAATATTTTTATATAGTTCTAAATCAAACAGAGCCTAAATTCTTCTCACATTTCATTAGTTCACAGACGTTCCAGTATTTTGCAGAAACCTCATTACTAACAGCAGGGTAATATTTCATTTCATTAAAAATGCTATTTCTTGACTCGATATTGCATCAATTAAATTATGATAAGTAGATGAACAGTCTATCCAAATAAAGAATGGGTAAGGGAGAACACAAACAAACAAACACACACACACACACACACACACACACACACACCACACTTTGATTACAGTCTTCTGATTAGCTACCCAAATCATAAATTTTAATTCAGTGTTGCCTGATTAAAAAGGAATATATCTCAATGCCTCTTGTTTAAATTCCAACTGAAGAGTTTACAGTATGAAACATGGAGCATCCTCTTCTGAAGTAAGAGCTTGTATAATAAGATTTGCTTCTGTCCAAAAAAGGGGAAAGGCCACCTAACAAGAATGTAACTTGGGAAAATATCAAAACACATTTTAACTTCGGCATGTCAAGGTCAAATTGCAGACTGTTTGAATGGCCACATTCATTTCACTGTAATTCAAATTACCCAAAAGTTAAAAAGATGAAGGAGGGGTTAAAAGACTTCCTGTTTATTAAGGGAGCTGCTCAACTAGTCCCATATACCTACCTTGTCACTCTTAAGTCAAGGGTCAGCAATCCAGGGCCTGTGGGCCAAATCTAGCTCACTACCTCCTTTCGCAAATAAAGTTCTACTGGAACACAGCCAGCTCATGCATTTACATAGTGTCCATGGCTGCTTTCATGCTAAAAGCAGACTTGAAATTACAGCAGAGACTATATGACCCTCAAAGTCTAAACTAGTTACTATCTGGCCAACCTCTGCTCTACAGTGTAATGGACTGAGGGAAGCTGGCAAGGCCTCAATCCACTCACCCTAAAATGTACCACAGATAATACCATGAGCCTGGGCCACTGAGCTACAGACAGTGAGTTCCCCATGGGATGGGTCCGCAGGCAGAAACACAGGGCGCCAACCTAATAAGGAACATCAGCCTGACTGTTCAAATCACCACAGGATTCAGAAGGGATTCTACAAAATCACCATTCCACCCACCAAGCTCCTAATCTAATCAATCCAGGCTTTCAACTTCCCTTATTGGTGAAACTTCTAAGTCTATTAAAATAAAAATTTTAGGCTTCCAAAAGAAAAAAAAAAAGCTCTGCTCAACACAGCACAATGTTCAATTTGTAAAAACATATGGTCTACAGGAAGCACACGATCTTGCTGGCGTAATTCTCATTTACAAGGTCTCTGAACCCTTTAATTCCAACTATTCTAAGAGAGGTTGTGCGCATGTGCTCCTTACGGGCTTCTCTCACCCCATCTGAAAGCAGCTCCTTAAGACTTTCCTCCAACCCACCATATGTCAATGAAACACAATTCTGTTACAGCACAGATTGGAGAGCCAAAAACGTTCACTTGGACAAAAAAAGTATGGAAAAGAAACAGTGAATGAAATGTGAACGGGAACTAGGAAACCTGGACTCCAGTCGCAGCTCCTTCACTAATGCTATGCCACTCTTTAAATTATTAAATTTAATAATAAATTATTAAAATGTATCCATTTTAAAGTTGTGCCTCAGTTTCCTCATGTGCTAAATTAGTGGTTCTCAACAAATTTTCTGTCTCTATAAGCCTCTCACAAACAACATTTATGTCACAATTCTCAAAATATCCTGGGGGCACAAAGTTTTTAAAAAGTCTCTCTTTTCTTCTGATATCCTCATCACCCCAGAGTGCCCCACCCACCTCAGGGACTCTTTATGTCATTCTCATTTACTTCTACACAGCAACTTATGAATATCCTTTCATCACGGGAATGTAAGCTTCAGGAGAGCAAGCACTTTTGTCTATCTTGTACACAACTGTACTCCCCAAATCTACAAGAGTCTGGAGCGGGCGCTAGAAATGGTGGTTGAATAAATTAGTGTTATCAAATGTACCTCCCCAACAGGGTCTCTTGCTTACATACTCTCATTTTCCCCCCTGAGGGACTGGAAGTTTCCTCGTTTCTCTAATACAATTTGAAGCCACTTTTCATATACAACATACCTCACTATCAGGGTAGTGACCATAATACTGAAGCAACATTACAGTACTAGCGTTTTTCTGTTTATTTCATGTAGTGCCAAAACGCTGTTAATACCAATACTACGGTTTAAAAGAATCCAGAATTCATCTAATAGAAGTGAAACTAAATATTTCATGTATTTCAGAAATATAAAGTACTAACATACATAAACATAAATGTTAAACCTGGATTGCTCTAATTATCTGTGATAAGATATAATACTATCCAAAGAATTTACACTAAACAATACTTAAAGAAAGTTCATCCTAGACAAAATTAAAACCAAATTTTGATATTATTATTATTAATTACTGGACCTACTGGTGTTCAGGCTACAAAAGAAGGCTTTGGGAAAACCCAACAGCTAACTTCAAATATTTTCAGGGCTACTATGTAAAAGATAGGTATGTTTTATTTGGATTGGACACTGAGAAACTGGAATCAAAAGGTAAAAATTACAGAGAAACAGAGCACTGATGTATAAACAAGAACACATTTCTGAAAATTACAGCTATATGAGAGTGAAATAGGCTGCCTTGTGAAGAACTGACCTTCCCATCACTCGAAATGCAAAGATATGGGATGACCGTCATTTCAATCTTTGCACCAGGTGGGAAGTTAGACTTTTCGACTTCTAAAGGCCCTGCTGAGATTAAATTCCAATACTATTCTGACACCACTCATCATTCTGAAGGACATTCTGAAGTGCAGCCGCCTTTTTACAAACACTACAATTGCATGGTGCTGAGGAACACACTACTAGTAAAGTTTGGTGGTGGTGCCTAGATTTATGTGAAGGCACCAGCTGTTTTACCCACTATTGCTTTTGCAGTGACCCCCTGAAAAGGTCTCTGGGAAGTCCAAGGCTCCTCAGATCACATTTTGCAAACTGCAGTTCTAGGGATTCTAATGGGCAAAGTTTCT
This sequence comes from Tursiops truncatus, assembly GCF_011762595.2. NCBI lineage: Eukaryota > Metazoa > Chordata > Mammalia > Artiodactyla > Delphinidae > Tursiops > Tursiops truncatus. The sequence continues at coordinate 133,206,707 of NC_047037.1, read as the reverse complement.
ATAAAAAAGAATAAAGAGCAAGGAGATGAGGAAAATAAAAGGAAGGACATCTCTACTTGCCCCTCAAATAAAACCCCCATTCAGTAAGGTTATTTATAAGCTAAGAATTCATGGGACTATCATAAACACCATCGGTCAACGACCAGTGTTTAATCTAATTAAACTTATTTTCATCCCAGAAGAGAAGCTTTTCAACAAAATTATCTTGCAAATTAGACTCTCTGGCAAAGACAGTTTTGAACCAGTGGCCCTCGGGTGCACCCAGCTATCACTACAACACCCTCACGGCCCACCAGGAAATGAAAACCACATAGAATCCACAACATTTAATGGCGTGAAGCATCTACCTACACCTCACCCTTCTCACTCTACAAAGAGTAGTGCAACTCCCAGGAGCAAGGAGGATTTAGGGAAGGTGGAGCCAGGTCAGAAAACTGTCAAAACCTGTGAAAATGTAAATGTAAAAGCCTTTCCCAACCAACGCTGCATCTTAATTCCAAGGTTAATCTCCTTAAGAAAATTTCCTTGAAATTTACATTTCCAAATAGAGAGAATGTACCTGGAAATTCTGCATTGAGAGTCTCACAGCGATTTGAAAAAGAAAATCTGTGAGCACAGCTTTCAACAGAAGAACCAGCTTCCAGGGAAAGCTCTGCCACTAGCAGACCTCAGTTGGAAGCAGAGAATGGACACCACCTACCTCAAAATGTGTGAGGTGCCAGCCCTGCCTAACATCTACAGAGCCCAACTTTGGGAATGATTCCATGGGAACTGTTTTATCAAATATTTTTATGACTCAGTAGAACCTCTTTGCCCCACAATTTATTGAATCAAGAGCTGCAGTCCTCCCAGTAATTAAGGATAAAAATTACTAAGCACAGAAGCTATTTTAAAAATTAGAATAAAATTCAGTAAGGGCAAGTCTAGAACACTAAAAAAAGTAAAGATACATAAATACATGCTGGAACGTGATTATACTTACCTATAATGAACTATTATTATACACTATTATAACCTGTAGGTAAGTGACTAGAAAAGTAACTCTTAAAGATTTTTTAAAGGTCAACGATAGAAAACACTTGAGATCTTTTAACTGCTCTACTACTTTGCCCATGAATCATTAAACCATTTATTTAAAAAAATATAAAATAACTACGAAAAAAGACTTAACAGACTTTAAAAAGCGGGGGAGAGGACAGGAGAAGAGACGGGAACCAATACACATCAAGTGTACTGGGAAAGTAACAAATACTCTAATGAAGTGAAAACCTGTTTCTTTTTATAAGCCACTGTTGTGTACTCTGCAAACCGAAAATATCTCAAAATTTTAAAATAATGTTAAATACTGCAAATTCACAGTTCAGACATATCAAGTGGTCATTTAACCGTTAAAGCAATAGAGCCCTAGGAGTTGCTGAAGCATGTACTAAGTGAAAAGCACTCATGAATATGATATTCAATATACACACTCATATTCATGAGAAACAAGTATGCGGGGGCATCTAGAACTCTCCATTGCAGAACAATTTTAAAATAATCTTAATGGCATAAATCAGCTGTAAAAGAGAAGGTGTATACATCCACATCTGGAAATGGAGTGAGTACAAACTGGATGACTTCTTATAAATATATCAAACTCTGTGGGTATCAGAACTATAGGTTGAACCTTACGAAACTGCCATTTGGGAGGATCAAGAACAGTCCAAATACTGACCATTTCTTAAGGCTCAACCTAATAGCTATCCACAAACAGTCCTCTCAAAGTGCCTCCCTCAAGACAGGTATTTCCAAGTTGCTCACTGTGAAATCCACCTCCAAAAGGATAGCCACGGGGATATGAAATACAAAGTCCCTGCCCTTTAGAAGTCTGTGATGTAGATATGCAGACACACATAAGTAACTAATAAAGGGAGAGTGAAACTGGTGGTTTGGAGATGGCAGACCTCAGCCAGACTCTAAAGGCTGAAGAACACCTCTTCAAGAGGTAGAAGGAGCGTTAGTTAGGGTCCTCTCAGAGCAGGTCTGGATTAAGAAGGTTCTGATGGAATTTATATTTGGGGTAGAATCAATGTGGACACTGTACTCGGTACAGGTAGAAGCCATTGCTTTTTTCCACTCGCGGCAATATTTTTTTTGCCCAGAACGTTAAGATTTAGTTTCTTCAAACACACTTTTGGTAAAAACGTAAACTTTCTGGAGGACAATTTGGCAATATATATTAGTTTAAAATATGTATGCCTTCAATGCTACAGCCACTTCTAGGAAATTGCTCTATGAAAACTGTCATACCCAGGCACAAGGATTTAGCTATGAAAATACCACAAAATTATTAGGATAGTGAATAAATGGAAATGTAGTTCTTCATTAATAGGAGTCTGGTTCAATAAATTATTTTTACTGATTGAACAAGTACTATGCAGCCATTAAAACAAAAGGAATGCTGATCCTTACATACTGACATGAAAATATTATAATAATAAAGAAAAAAACCCAGCATGTACGGTCAGTCCAGTTTTTTCCAAAAGAAAAAAAGTACTAAGATACATATACTTTAAAAGTCTGGATGAATATACAGCTAAATGATACCAGTTTTCCTTAGGTAGTAAGATGAGAGGAGTATTCTATTCTCTTCCTTCTGCACTTTATTACCTGATTTCTCTCACAATGAGCAATGAAAAGGTGATTTAAAAACTTTTGGGGTGGGGGTGGAAGCGAATTCAGTTTTGTTCTGTTTTAAGAAGAATTTCTTCCCCTGAGTCTATGCCAATTGCTATCTTACTAGATGCCACAGTTTGTGAATTCTGTGTCAAAGCCCTGAAACTATGCCTCAACATTTAGAACTCACGCCATATCCATACTGATTCCATACCCATATACGTTTTAAAAAATTAATAATCAGGGAGGTATAGATGGGCAGCTTTTCAGCGGTTACTGAAAGCGCCTTGTAAGCTATACTTCCAGCATCATGAGCTCTTACAACTGGCTGCTCTGTCTCTTGGGAATCAGAGGAAAAACTGGAATCTCGAAGTCAGGAGCCCAGAGATCTCTGATCTCTGATTCTAGAATCAGAGCAGACCAAAGAGATGTGATGGGAAAAGGCCAACTGTGGCCTTGAAAACACAACAGCCAATGAAAGCAAGATGATGTGAAAAATAAGAGGAGCCTGCCCATTCTATTGCCATGCAGCCAAGACTCAGATTCTTGAGATCTGGGAAATCTGACACAAAAATGTATTCTTTGGATGATATGATGAAAATAAAAAGAACCCAGGGAAGAATGGAAGAAAAAAATCAGAGGAATAAGGGTCCAACAACTGCCAGATTCAGCATAGATTAATGCCGTGCCAACAGCAAAGTGCAAATGAAGTAGAGTCACAGTTCGTAGCATGGCTGAATTTGCAAATATAAAAATGATAGGATGGGGCTTTCCTGGTGGCGCAGTGGTTGAGAGTCCGCCTGCCGATGCGGGGGACACGGGTTCATGCCCCGGTCCAGGAAGATCCCACATGCCATGCCGCGGAACGGCTAGGCCCGTGAGCCACGGCCGCTGAGCCTGTGCGTCCGAAGCCTGTGCTCCGCAACGGGAGAGGCCACAGCAGTGAGAGGCCCGCGTACCGCAAAAAATAAATAAATAAAAAAAATAATAATAGGATGATCGGTAAAGTAACTTCAGCTGCAAGGTAGGCAGAATGTCTTTAAATCATAAACTGGACTTACCTTAAATGCAATGGGCATCCAAGGGACCCCTGCAGCTAGTCCACATAGAGACATAAATACCGGCATTGGTATCAAAAGGCTATAATGAATAAAGTTAAAGAACTAACACAGAGAGAAAGAAGGAAGTCATGATTACATGAGATCCAACTTCACATGAATTTACTAGTTGTCAATTACTTATGTGCCTAGGTTATCAGTAAACATGAGTAGTTCAACCATAATGCAGTTTTGTTCCTTAATAAACCCACTTCTTTCCAAGGTCTCAACTCAAAGCATGCCATTCAGAGGCCATTTAAGGCCAAAAGTGGGGGCTCATTTGCATATAACCAACCATTCCCTTTGTGATTCGGGTAAGTCAAAGGAAAAGGGCAAAATTACCAAGGCATTCCTCTAGAGCACATTAGAATCATCTGGGGCGCTTTTAAAATGAGATGCCTATGTCTCATCCTCAGATATTTTGATTCTATTGGTCTATTGGGGATTCAAAAATCTTGGGCACTAGGATTTTTCAAAGCTCCCCAGGTGTGGACAAAGGTGAAAACCACATTCTAGTAGGAAGCTGGCTAGCCTCTCACCACTCCAAAGATGAATGATTCTGGCTGAACTGTAGTTTATAAAGGATTTTCAGCAATGATCTCCTTCAACTCTAATTTAAGGAACATAAATGCTCCACTTTTCTCACAGTAATAATGGAGCCCTCCCTGAATGTGAAATGACAATCACAACAGGTGACTACTTGTGGTTAATACTGCCTGAACAGCTGGGAAAATGCCAAAATTAAGGTACCCATGTTTGCTACTCTGAGAACATTCCAAAATCCACAATCCTTTTACTGAGAGATTTCCATTTCTTTCCTCCTCATTCCCCTCCAGATGCACTTACAGATGAATAAAAGATGGGAAACAAGAAGATTGGCAGGAGTCCTGGTTACTATGGCAGCAAGTAAATGAAATGCCACAGCTCATGAAACTGATAGTGAGAGCAGGCATCAGGTAGACATCATGGAGCTGTACCTGTCTTGTTGATTGCTCTCCTTCATGCACAATTCAGTTCACTGCCTCCGCCTTATATTTCATCCTGTTCAGAGAGTAGAAGGGGGACAGCACTGGAATGACAGGGAGACCAAGGAGGTAAGAATCAGCAAAGGATATTGACAGTAGAGACAAAAGGGTTATGAGAAAAGCCAATTTAGATTCTGTGAATCTTCTAAGCATCAGCGTATGGGTTTAGCAAAAATATCAGTCTGACTGGGTTAGGAGAAATTTTTTTAAAATATGCCTCGAAATAATCAGAACCTTGGGCTTTGGCAAGACAGTCAGATTTGCATACCTTGCTGAACAACACACCAAAAGTGTCATCACCAACTAAGCCACTGCAGTGGTGTGTATTAACTCAAGTGGTGGGAGGAAGGTACTTACGGGACTACACTGCTCCAAAGAGCAGGGAGGAGAAAGGGCATAAAAGCACAGAGGAACTGAAGGGATCAAAACACCCTTCGAGATTCAGCTACTTCCTAGGAAAAGTGTGCCTTTCCTCCCCTAATCCTATCTTGCAAGTGTAATTATTTAGAAGTACATGTCCTTCCCTAACAAAGCCTCTTCAAGGTTGCTTCCTCTTCATCTTTACTAGATGCTGGAGATGCAAAGAACCTGGCACACAGGATGCATTCGATAAATGTTTGATGAATACGTACATCAAAGAATAAATGGAAAGACAGATGAGAGATGGAAGTTACTAACTGTACTTAATTCAACTAGAAAGGAAGAAAGGATTAAACCAAAAAATGAAATAAAATTCAAGGAGAAATAAGATCTTCATTGCAAAAACAAAAACAGCATATATATATATATAAAATGCATATATATAATGTGTGTGTGTGTATATATATATATATATATATATATATATATATATATATATAAAGGCAAAGATACATAATAAAGTTAAGCATATCCTGTTAGTCAAAAACAGAGATGTATATGGTCAAGGAACTAGGAACAAACAGGTGGAAATAAAGACATAGTGGGCGGGAATTCCCTGGTGGCACAGTGGTTAAGAATCCACCTGCCAATGCAGAGGACCCGGGTCCGAACCCTGGTCCGGGAAGATCCCACGTGCCGCGGAACAACTAAGCCCGTGCGTCACAACTACTGAGCCTGCGCTCTAGAGCCCATGAGCCACAGCTGCTGAAGCCCACGCACCCAGAGCCCGTGCTCTTTAACAAGAGAAGCCATCGCAATGAGAAGCCCACGCACCGCAACGAAGAGTAGCCCCCGCTAGAAGCAACTACAGAAAAGCCCGTGCGCAGCAACGAAGACCCAATACAGCCAAAAATAAATTAATTTTAAAAAAGGGGCTTCCCTGGTGGCGCAGTGGTTGAGAGTCCGCCTGCCGATGCAGGGGACGCGGGTTCGTGCCACGGTCCGGGAAGATCCCACATGCCGCGGAGCGGCTAGGCCCATGAGCCATGGCCGCTGAGCCTGCGCGTCCGGAGCCTGTGCTCCGCAACGAGAGAGGCCACAACAGTGAGAGGCCCGCGTACCGCAAAAAAAAACAAACAAAAACAAAAAGAAAAACCATAGTGAGAGACACGTAAAGGTGCCTCCAAACTTCTGAAGATTCTTGGGACTACTAATAAAACCAATGGACATTCGACTCCTAGAGTGTACCAGAGAATATTACAACAAAACTCAGCCTCCAAAAACCTATGAAATCTGGTAACTTAGTCAGCAAGCCTTATGTAGAGACAATAATATTTTACAGAGAATCTGCCATAGGGCATGACAATAAAATTTCAAATTAGAATTGGAAGGAGAGTAAAACCCAAAGTAACGATAGCCCCATTTTGTTGTGTTTATTTCTCCCTCCAGTCTAAAATCAGCAGCATCTACCCTGGAGTACTGCATTCAAACTTGGAGGTCACATATAACTCCTAAGATAAGCAGAATTTTTAAACTCCCACTGTGCTTCTGGTTGACAACATGTTCTTTTAGGATAAGGCAGAAACTGGCAACAGGCTCTGAAATTTTAAGCTTCAAATGCTAAGTGAAGAGTGGATACCAGGATTTCCAGTAAGTTGGAGTATTCAACATAAGCATGTTATGCTCCCTCCTGAAAACCTACTAGAACTACTGTAAAGGAGTGGTTTTTTTGTTTGTTTTTTTAACGTACAACTTTGCAAGAATGAGGGAGAAAGGAGGGGAAAACAGCAATTCAATTTTAGAAAAAAAGCAGATGGAGAAAAGCAGCAATGGGGAAAACCAAGAGTCAACCATATTTACACTGTAGAATTCCCCAAAAGATCTGGGAACTGGCAACACTGAGTACACCTCGGAAAATAGGGGTGAGTGGGGGACTAAAATAAAGTTGGTTGAAAGTTTATGAAAGTTGGTTGGACCTCTAGATGCATGTTTGGAGGTTGATTCTCTGGAGTCGGTAAAACAGAGAAGTACATGGACTGCAGGACACAGGCACAGCTGTAAGAGGAGATATTATACCAAAAAGGAATTAAGAAAAAAAGGCACACTGCATGCTGAAGACCCCTGTACTCTTCCTCCCGACTGGCTTCCAGAATGATGGCCCAAGGCCTTTTATCATTCAAAGAACTTTCTGTGGGGAATCTGACCTGTTCTAAAGAGACTGCAGTAGTCATTCAACCAACAGCCAGGCCCTGAAGGCCCAACAATGAGGCCGACAAACTCCACCCACACACTCAGAGCATTTTTTAGTCCACCCCGTTAAACACAAGCAAACCACCAAAGATCAGAACACATTTGTGAAAAGCCTTTAACATGTGAGACCAACACAAACAAAATAAAAACTGGAGGAAACAATGCAGAAGGAGAAAACTTAAGCATCTTCAAAGATGAGAAAATACAGCATACATGAAAAAAGAACAAGGCTATAAAAAAGAAAGATTTGGGGAACAAAGGATCTCTTAAAAATTAAAAACCTGACAGAAATTTAAAAGAAATTCTTTTTTAACATAAGGGTTGGAAGATAAAGTTTAGATACACCTCTAGAAAGACCAAAAAGACAAAGGTGAAAATTAAAAGACTGTATGAAACCAAGTGGACCAGTCCAGAAGATCCAAGACAAGAACAAAAGTTCCAAAAGAGGAGAAAAATTACCCCCAAACTGAAGGACACGGGGTTGACAAATTGAAAGAGGCCACTGAGGGCCAGTACAAGTGGAAGAAAAGCTTTCTTCAAGGCACATGATCATGAAATTTTAAAACACAGGGATTAGAAGCTAGAAAAGAATGGCCTTATGTTTACACATTTCTGAAGGAAACTACTTCCCAATCCAGAATTCTATATTCAGCCAAACTTTCAGACAAATGAGTAGAATAAAAACACTTTTAGACATGCAAAAACTTTAATTCTAAGGCACTGTAAAATTGAAAAAAAATAAGTAAATGTGTCAGTATTATCAGATTTCTTGCTGTTGGAGAAGGGAGATACAAACATAGAAAGGGGAGGCTAAAAAGAAACCTCTGGTGCTGGTTTACAACTGGAGGCATCAGGAGATGTGTACGCGAACTTCCTAGTTCTGTACACTGACCATGTTTACCTCTGTAAGAATGAGCACACCCAGACCTTAGTTTCTAAATACCATACCCTACTAAATGCCTGATCCTGAATGGGTCAGGGAAAGTACAAGATGAGCCTGTAACACTTTGTTGTGCTGGAAAATAAGGAAGTACTCAAAAAACGATGGAACGTGCCACAGGACACAAACTAGCCTGAAGGGAGACCTGCTAGCTAAATCTGGAAACATCTGAGCAAAATAATGATAGTAATGAATTATAACCCACTAAATAATACATGAGTTCAAACTGATAAATAAATGGGGAAAAGGGGAAACTCTTGATTTCAGTATAGTAAAAAAAAAAAAGTTAGAAAAATCACTGTTTCACACCACCACAGTAATAACTTACTCAGGCAAGAATTATCAATGGGGCTTCCCTGGTGGCACAGTGGTTAAGAATCCTCCTGCCAATGCAGGGGACACAGGTTCGAGCCCTGGTCTGGGAAGATCCCACATGCCACAGAGCAACTAAGCCCATGTGCCACAACTACTGAGCCTGTGCTCTAGAGCCCACAAGCCACAACTACTGAAGCCCATGCGCCTAGAGCCCGTGCTCCACAACGAGAAGCCACCGCAATGAGAAGCCTGAGCACCTCAACGAAGAGTAGCCCCCTGCTCACCACAACTAGAGAAAGCCCGCGCACAGCAACGAAGACCCAACACAGCCAAAAATAAATAAATTTATTTAAAAAAAAAAGAATTATCAATGGATGCTAAAACTAGGGATTCAAGTTTGATGAGAAATAAGTTATTTACATAAACTCTAATTATCTCCCCACAATTTACTTACTACCAAAGGGGAAAACATTAACTAGACAGTGGAGAGACCTGGTAGGTACCACCCCAATCAAGTATCAAAAGTTAATGTCAATAATAATGAGACAACACAACACATGCCTCTCAGTGTGAGGCTTTGAGGACATATTATTGCTTACGTTGTAGTCCTGCCAAAAATGCATAGTGTGAATCAAATCACGAGGAAACAACCCTAAATAGGGGTGGCATTCACGAAATGACTGGCCTCTACACTTCAAAAATATCAATACCACAAAAGACAAAAAGAACAGCTGAGGAACTATTTCAGACTAAAGGAGATAGACATAAGAGCTAACTGCAATGAACTGGTTTCCAAACTTAAAAAAAAAAGTTGCTATAAAAGAACATTATTGAAACAGCAACATTTGAATAAAGACTTTAGATTAAAATATCGTACCAGTTACTTTCCAGATTTTGATTATATTGTGATTATCCTTGTCTTAAGAAATATATCCCTAAGTACTTAGAAGGTAAAGGGGAATGATGTCTGTGACTTGTTTTCAAACCGTTCAGGAAAGTGTCTGATGAGAGAATGACAAAGCAACTGTGGCAAAATGTTAACCTCTGTGAATCTGGATGAAAATGATTCCTGGGTTCTTCAACCTATTCTTGCAACTTTCCTATAATTTGGAATTATCTCAAAATTAGAAATGAAAAAACCAAGAATATTTTTATTTATTCAATGTTTTATATACAACTCAATTCTCAGTCAGTATTTGCAAGTCCATGTTTTCCAAGGTAAAGAATGGCAATAATTGGTGGGGGAAACCCACCGGAACTCTTCATGAGCCAAGAGAAAAGGAACTGAGATACAACCTTTTGAGGGTAGACATGTGTTCGTATTGAAAATACTTAGTCACAGAAGTGTAAATTTTTCATTTTATTCAAAGTTGGTACAGAAGTGCTAACATTTCCATAAAATAATTACTATACTTCAGTTACAGGACAAAATACCACAGAAAGGAATATACTTTGCAAGAAATGTAGTTCATCTTAAGTTTCCAAATACTTTTAAAGGCTAATGCAGCAGCTGGCAAAATAACACATAGTACACAAAGAACAGTGTATTTTACAGAGTCAGTAATGAAAACTGACAGCTCTTTAGCAGATTTGCTTCATTTTTTTCATTTTTAAACAGTTAACACTTTTAAAAACACATTAAACCAAGATCATACATGTCTACAATTTAAAAAATAAGATTGTATACAATAGGTTAGAATAAGTCAAAGTTAGAATTGTCATGTATGGTTAACAATCCTAAATCTACAATTTTAATTGTATTCCTTTCAATATGGAAGTAACCTGGTTTATATCAAATTCTACTTTCTGCTTGCAACTAAAACATTGTACAGTGAGATGGACCTGATCAGTCAAGCCTTAAAAAAAAAAAAAATGCTGTGGACAATGAAGGTACCCTGGAAATCAGTTTACAATTCAAAAAACTCACCAATAACCCAACAACTTCACTTAAAATCACATTTGGTCTACAATGCATAACTGACAAAACAATCCATGTATACAATACACAACCCCAGTGCACAGACTGGTCTCTCACAGAACATTTGAACAAAGCTTAAGAGGCAGGACACTGGGAAAAACATTTTTCAATGTAGACATCTTTTAAAAATGCATTAATACTTACATATCAAAATTACTAGATAAAAGCAGCAGTACTCTGCTGACATTTGGCTTAAAAATAAAGGAATGAATGAAGCAATTTCACAGGATATTAGAAAAGGAATTGGTTTTCTTCTTGAAGAAGACTACTAACTTTTGCACAGCAACTATTTTTGATATCCACCTTATCAAAAAAAAAAAGGAGAAGAAGAAGCACTGAGAAGCATAACATAGTTCATATGTGATTGCCAACATAGGTCCAGGCAACAGAAAATGGGATGTCCAAGCAAAGAATGGGTAAATCCTCGCTTTATTTTGGAACTCTGTTGGCAATCTATAAACTGAAGCATTATTGGTGGGGGAAAGCAGGGCAACAGATTCCATACCATCATCTGACACTAATGTAATATGTCATTATTTAAAAAATAAAGCTTTTGCATTTTAACAACCCCACAGAAAAGTCCATGAGCAAAAGACCTGTTGATCTGTTTGCCACTCAAAAGTTAGAGATCTCACAGTGAAATTAGAAAATTCTATTTATACATATTTACACCGCTAGGACTACTTTCACCTAGACTAATTAAAGCAATTTTCCATGGAATTACAGATGAAAGATATTCTGCCAAAGGAATCTTCAAAAGCATCCTTTAAGTTCTTAAAAACTATTTTAAATTTAAAAACAAAATTTAAAGGTACAGAACACATTCTACACAGGACTAACAGGTTATTACTGCTTTGCCTTATCACATATTGCTAAGCCAAAGATGTTCCTCAAACCTCTCCTTTCTCCTGCATTTCTGGTACTCCTCTCCAGTAACCCCACCGAAGCCTGAGGTTTTACATTCTTAAAAAATGCTGCAGGTCCATAACCTGGCGACTTTTGGCTAGAGGGCGTAAGTCTCTCCCTCAAAGTGCTCAGGTTAATTCTTCTAAAACATGTTCCATTAGTCTATACCAGCTTTAATCTTCATTCCATATATTATTAAAGATGATTATCCCTAAGAAGATAAACATACAAAATAGAGGAGAGTGGGAACAAAGCTAGTCACTTCTCTCCATCCTGAGAGTCCTTCCATCTTTTGACATACAGGCAAAATCCAAGACACAAATGTATTTATTCATTGTTTACAAACAGGGACTATTCAGGTGTAGAAAGTGAGGAGTAAAATAAGGATAATGTCGATTTCAAGAAAACACATTATTTTCTTCTTTTGCATGCATATTCACAGATTTCATCTAATCTAGTCTTGAAGCGGGTAATGAGACAGGCAAAAGAATCCTTTAGACTCTTACAACCATTGTGAAAAGCAAAGCACTTCATTTGGCAGATCTGTCTGTTAGTTTGATGCTCGTAACACTTGGATCAAATTCTCCTCTATTAAAATGAAGTGCAGTGAAGCATATGAAAAAATAACTTCATTAAGTTCAGATTAAATTTACGCAAAGATTAAAGATTAGTATTTGCCCTATTAAAATGTGAGATTTCTCCATGTTTTCAAGGTACTATTGACGGGAGGTAAAATTTCCTAAAGATGTATGATTAAAAAAAAAAAAAAATCCAATGGCTCTACAGCTTAAAGCAGAAGTTTGTCAAAATGTTCCACCCACCAAAAACCTAGAAGTCTGTCCCTGTTTCTCAAGTTCCAGATTGTAGGAAAGAGCCCACAGACCCCATTTTAGCTAGTAACCCCCCAATACAATTGCAGCATTCTTGACACTGGTATTCTCTCCTCCACCAAAGCAGTACAAACGTACTCAGATTAGAACACTGAATCCCTTATGATTTAGGACCCCTATCTTAGGTACCTCACTGTCTAGGGCTTTCAGTACTGCGGTCCTCATCCTGACAACTCGAGACAAACCCATGGTGGGCTTTTTATGCCTGGCACTTGTGGGACAATGAGAATACTGTTAGTCTTGTGCTTTCTACATGTGGAGTTACAAATATGAGGGAACATGGTTTTGTGCTTTCTATGGACACTTACTTTCAGCTTTTTCCTTATCATGGAATGTGAAACGGTTGTCACATATATGTTCTCAGATATGCCTATCCAACCTACACTGGAAAATGATAAAGTTAAAATATACTCACAGAATAAGTAACCTTAAATTTTTAATTAAGGATATAAAAGAAACAAATTCAGATGAATAAATAACATTTAAGCTGCAACACAAACCAGACTTACCTGGTTCCTTGAACTTAAACAGAGGCTGCATATAAAGTATGTAAATATAAATGTATTTTCTTCACTAGATATAACGATATTTAAAAAGAGGAACTGTAACAAATAAGAGTTATCTATCAAGAAAGGGAAAGGTGTGAACTAGCAGATTCAGTATTGGCAGCCAGAAGGCACTAATCAAAACATAAATTTCAGAAGATGATTATATTATGGAATATACCCTACAGAATGGCCTTTGCCAGTTGGGGGTTTCAATAATATAGATAGCAATGAGCTTAATTTCAGTTTCCAACTAGTGTAACAAAGAAGTGAGTTATTAAGGAACATTCCACTTATAGAGGTATAGGCTACACTGATATATTGGAAAATTATCCAGAGTAGTTTGTCCAGAGGCAATAAAAAAAGTAAACACTCCTTTATCCAGCAGCACTAGGGTACAAGGTGAATTTCCAATATAAGTCTCCAACAAAGGTGTGGTTACCTACTGTCAACTTGTGCTGTTGCCGAAATCACTGGAAAATGTATTTCCCTCAATGACAGAGTTCACTTACTGTAAACTGTCTTGAACTGGGGTGGGGGGCTCCATTATCCTAGGCAACAATTATAATACAGTGCTTCTCTGAGGAGAGCAAAGCACTGCTCCTACACTAACAAGAATCTGAGACCACTGTGCTTTGTCTTGACTTATTTATTCTAGCATCCCTCTCTGCAAACACACTATGTATCCAGGTAACCAAACCAAACTTTTAAAAGTCATTACATAAATTAAGGTTATTGGTTTAAGTCAAGTCTCAGATTATGGTTCTCCCCGAAAAAGTAAAGTGCACGAGATGAGTAATGATACAGATACATCAAACCTTTTCTGTTTACTTCTGAGTAAATACTATATGCCAATGGTTAAGCCTGTTGGTTATCAGATAAATGGGGTGCTTAACCCAAAACAATAAGCTAAATCCTATCTTTTATAAAGGATTTGAGATGGAAACAAACATAAATTATATCAATTCTCTTAACATTCCTTTAAAGGTGAATCAGTAGTTTAAAGCCTTATTCCCAGCACTGGAGAGAAGTTTAAATAAAAACATTTATATGACAACATGAATAATGGTGTGGGACTCAGTGCTGGCAAAGCCCATCAATTATTTTGAACCTTAGCTAAATTCTGTTCTGGAGTCAAAGTAGTTGAGTATCTATCTACTCTTCCAACAGAGGTGAGAGTTTGACAAAAAGCATACCAAATTAAGAGAAGTTAGCTTAATGGAGGAAAAGGGATTTGCAGCCCTGAGTTAAGTCAACCAAGAAAACCAAATGTAGTGATCAAAAGATTACTTCTTTTGTAATCCAGCTTCATACCTAACTAGTACAAAAGGGTTTCTCTATATGCCAACTGACTAGTTCCAACTTTTTACCTTTAATTACTGCAAGAACAAGGCTTTTCGGCATCAAAACAAACTCCATTCCTCTCTACATTGTGACACCATCATTTCAAAGGGACTGGTGTGAATTTAACTATTCTTGCCTCCTAATTTTTGAAAACTGAGTTTCGAGAATAAAATACTGATGAATTATTAAGGGCTTTTATTATTAGTGAACACAAAGTCTAAGAAAACAATTCTTGAGAACAGTTTAAGCTAATAGAAATTTAGTATATTTAAACACAACTATATTTAGTGAATCACTATTTGGATCCAGACCTTCAAATATGGGGCAAAGCAGCACTTCTGCACACCATGACAATAAGCCTGAAACAAAGTGAATTAAGCTGACAAAAGATCAAAATAGGAATCTGTTAAGTGTTGAAAGAATAGGTGAATAATTAAAGCAATGTGAGGGAAGACAAAGGGGGAAACCAGTCTCTCTGAATGGTAGGTAGGCATACACACAAATAGGAATATATCCCATTTGTAAAGTCTGCTCGGGCTAATGTCAACATTAAAATGACTTAAACAATTTAACACCTGGCTAATGATAAATCTTATGAATACTGAAACCTAAAAGTATTTTTTCTACTAAAGTATCATTATGAAATATCAGTCATTTTAACCTCAAATATGTTAATAAACTCATACTTTACGATATTTAACATCAAACCAGGGTTTAACAAGCTTGATCTTATTCACTGTACCCTAATCTATATGCGGAGGGGTTTAAACTAGCTGATAGCAAAGGTACCTCAAGTTCTAGAGTTCAATGAATATGATTCTACATCTAACACATTTTAAGCTAATTTTGTCTTCTGTTAAGTCTGCATCACCCAGGTACTTCTCAGCATCTCACTTAATAGTGTTTCTGACTTCTTAAGAAAATTTTGTCCTGGCAAGTCTCCGTACTCATGGAATTTAACAACAATGGTCTTTATACATCTCTCAACCCAAACTCAGGAAATGCTGAGGTGTCACTACTAGATACCCATGTGGTCATTTTCAACCATCATACCTCAGATGAAAATGACGTATGGGAGTAAAGTATAAGAAAAGCAAGTAAGCTGAATACTGCCAAGTGGGAACATTGATGGGTCTAACCTTTTAATAGCTAATAATATAGCAGCTCTATAGGGTGGTAAAGAATGAGAATAACCCATAAGCTACATTAAATGATATCTAAAGAGAGGGGAAGATCCACACACCGAATATAGGGAAGACAGCAATGGACTGAGAAATGTAGAGACTTAAAGGTTCTAATCACCCTGGACAAGACTTTCAAGCCCCCACTTAGCCTCAGGTTAGAGACCTGAGTAACAACCTTCCCACTCAATTCTTAAAATGTGAAGTTTCATGAAGTGATGGGCCCCCACTAATTACTTGACTTGGCCATCCCCAAGAGCTAGGGCTTTGTGACCCAGGCCAGCCTCTTTGCGCAAACAGACAATGGATCCTTTGAGCCAAGTGAAAAAGAAGCCTTGGGAGATCAGATCTGCTGGATTTAGGCCAAAGGACACAGCACCATTGCTACTGCTTGATGCTTCTCTAACCAAAAGATAAGAGTGATAACCTCACCAGGAAAGAAAGGCTGGGGGAAAAGACTGGCTCAGCTGTTTCAAAAGCCGCTTACTGTCTTGGGTGGGAGGACAAAATATTCTGAGATGAACAGGGAAATTAGGGGTACCACAAAGGAACCAATAATCATTCTGCATGTCAGGGTAATAAGCTCTTCTCATCAGATCTGGAGACTAAGATTGCCTGAGAGGACAAAAATCTAAGAACTGGAGATACCATTAACAGCAGATAAGACAATATTTTTCTCCACCTTTGAAGACCAGTGTCCTCGCTTCATTCTGACTCGTAGCTAACTACTGTAATCAATCACTCTTAGCCAATTCTGAACCTCAGCTTGAGCCAATATGAAAACATATACATGTTAATGTCTAGGTATCAATGTCATCATTTAGGACCCATTTAGTTTGTGTAAAGTATGACTATTTTGCTAGCTTTAAGACAGACCATGTATCATTCCATGAACAATCATTCTAATGAAATACAGACTGAAGAATGGTCCCCTGAAATGAAGTTGCAATCAGAAATTCACATACTTATTCAAGCACATTATCTATTACTGGGAAGCAATAAGAAGGGCAAGCTTCAGGGACTTCAGTCTAAATAAAATGTTTATACTGGCAAGAATAAACAATCCTAATGGATATGCTAATAATCATTCCTTATTTACAAACATTAGTACTCTAAACTTGACCTACTGCTATATACACATGAATAGACACAAGATGATGTATTTTATGTATCATACTAAGACAACAGCAGAGAGAAGGTAGGGGGATGCTAATATCCCAAACTATTAGGAGTCAACATTAAATAAAGGGGGGAAAAATCCACTTAAATACCACCTATTCATTTATGCTTTTAATAGAAGGGGTAAGAAGGCTGCTCAGCCAATATGTCAGTCCTCACTGCTGAGTTACACAGCAAGGTGTTCAGAGTCAGAGAAAAATTTTAATTCCTACAACTTAATGTCAATTTGAAAAATCTAAGATCCTGTTATTTCCCCAAATATCAAAAGGCTGTCTCAAAGGAAGAACAGTTCCTTTGAAAAAAGAAGAGGACAAACCATGAATCCAGATTTGGACACCTGGTTTTCTGTTCTTCCCAACAGACTTTGTAACCTTGGACATGTCACAGCCTCAGCCTCCACACAAGAAAAGGATGGTCCTTATTTTTATTTGGCCCCCAGCTTATAAACCTTAAGAATGAAATTGAGAACAAAATTCCACAAGGCACTCTAATAAGCTCTCAGAAATCATACTATTCGTACATGAATTATTTTTTTCATCTACAGACTCAGTCCTTCAGAAAGCCCCCTGGAGATGGGAAGACATTATGCTACCTGACAATTTCTAAAATCAACTTTGAACTAATCAAATCCATCATAAGGAAACTAGTTTATAAATACAAAAAAATTTAAAGTCATTAGGACTGAGTTTTGATTCAAAATCTACAAAAATATCTAAAAAAGTAATAATTTTCCCCTGAAGAATAAAGGTTAATAAAATCATGCAATTTAAAAAATATCAGAGATTACAGAAAAGTCAAAGTAGATACACAATTAGTTCCTTCATCTGTCATGGAGGAAAAAGGACAGGACACACAAAGAACTACCTAATCTGTAGAGCTCTTCTCAAACGTCTTTTGTACCCTGTCCTCATGAAGGGAATCACTCTGTGAAAAATGGATTCTCTTCCAGGAAGGCTGTAACTGGGTATGAAGCCATGTCAAGATAGAGGGTCCTACAATTAACGCAAGTCCTGTAATCTCCTCTACAAGACACACTACGAAACCCGTAGAAGTTCTTGTTCATGGCACCTCTTGAACATGCTATCCATTCTACAGAAAAACTATACTGACAATCCACCAATGGCAAAGCATGCACTCTTGAGTTTTCTGTTACTGATGGTCAGTTTGCATCAAAATATCATCACACTCTAAGTCACTGTTAACTTTTTAAACAAAAATGTAGAGGCTGTGTACACATGGCAAGTCTTTTGAAAAAAAAGTAAATCGGGGAAAAAAGACTTATCAAGGATACAATATGATCTGAGAATTAAATTTTCACTCTAAAAACTCAACTGCAATATCTCACGATCTAATCAAGTAGGGCAACCCAGCACAAAGGCAGAGTTAATTCTTCTTCAAATTTCCGGACATATCTTCCAAATGGATCCACTTGGGAAGGTACCTGGCTAATAAAGAATATTACCAAATGACAAGAACAAAGCTAGAGAATTAATGAAGTATGAAAACATGAAAATTCCAAGTGATCACACGGCAAAAAGTCCAATATTTAGTATTAGACTATCACCTGTTCAGCTTAGTCGATCAAATGCTGCTTAGGGGATGCTAATTTCCAAACTATATAAATGATCTTAATTTGGTCAGTAAATCTGGGGATCATCAGCAATGTTTACTTCATTTTCTCCCCCATAATCATGTACAATACAATCATGACATACAACTTTATAAAGACAGACTTGGTGGTCGTTTGAGTATGGTTCACTTAAACTTCAAAGTAGGAAAAAAAGAAAAAAGCAACTGGAACAAACTTTTTCCCAACATTCCATATACTGGTGGTACAAGAATAGCTACAGGAAAACATTCTTCTTCCTTTCTTTCAGCATTCAGAATCCATAGGCTCATGCTAACAAAACGAACCTGGCAAACGAACTTGCCCTGAAACAAGCACATGTTAGCGATTTTCAGTACATAATTGATTATACAATGTCTACAAATTCAGTTTTTTAAAATGGAAGTAGGGATTACAGAGAGAGAAAAAACTTTAAAATGAGCAAGTCTTCTACTTCAGGGTAAGAAGGCCTACCAAGGTTTGGCAGTGCAGACAGTATATCTTATTCGTGATATCTTAGCATATATTCTGCTCTAAGTGCTCTATGAGAATAATTGGTCTCTCCTTACTTTGGTATGGAAAATTTTAAACCACATTTGCACAATTCAGTCTGTTAAACAAGTTTTACTTCATTTAGATTGAAATTTTACTTTCATCCATCTCTGGGAAAATAAAGTCTTGCAAATAGATGATTTTTCTGCTAAGTAAAATTTGGCTAAAACCTACAGCGTAAACAATGCCTGAGAGATGCAACAGTTACATAAGTGTTTTGTTTTTTTGTTTTTTTCAAAGACCAGTATTTTCTTAAGTTAGTGTCTCATCATATCCTTAAAAGTTCATAAGGAGAAATAAACAAACATGAAAATTCCAAGTGAACACACAGCAAAAAGTCCAATATTTAGTATTAGTTTTACTTGTGGAGTTTCTTCCAACATTTGTAAACAAACAGCCTCCTCCTCCATCAGGTCTCTGAGACTCCTCTTGCTGAGGCTCTTACTTTTAAAGCCACAGAACCAATCTATGAACTTCCAGTACCGGCCTCCATCCTCTGTTTCCTTCTTTCTCTCTTTCTCACCCATGAGAGCTGCTTGCCCATTGGAATAAGCATCTACAGGTGTTTCTGCCTCTGAATGTCCTAAAGAAGCCACTGGGTTGCCCTCCTCTCTGCAGGTCACCAACAGATTAACATCTTCAGGCTGCAGGCCCTTAATGCTATCTTCAGATTTCCCATTGGGAATGACGTGGTTGATGGCCTCACTATTCTCACTGCATCTCAGGATGCTCTTCTCTTGCATTTTGTACGGTTCTTCTTTTGGGGAGCAGCTCTCCTTTACCACCAGGCTCTTCTTAGACCAAAAGGTGGTGGTACGAATCTGTTCCTTCGTAGGAGGTGGCGTGAGAAGGCTAACAATTACAGTAATGAGTCCTGTGACCCAAAACAACGCTGTGGCCACGTACATGTAATGGATGTCTTTGATGAAGCCTGGCCTGTTATCAGGTTGGTCACATTCTGGGGCACGGTAGGCAAAGGCCAGTGTCAAACGGACTGCTCCAAGAACAAAGCCAGCCATTCCACCATAGAAAGCCCCTTGTTCATTGCAGCGCTTCCAGAAAATTGCCAGAAGGAATAGGGCTGCAACTGGGGGCGTCAGGTAATCTGCTACCTCCTGAATGTAAAGGTACATCTGGCCTCCTTGCATCTCCACGATGATGGGCACCCACGCAATGCTGATCACTACCATAAAAGCCACAAATATCCTCCCCACAATCATTAGCTCCCGGGAGCTTGCACTCTTGCGGATGAGTTTGTACACATCGAGGGTGAATATGGTACTGGCACTGTTAAAGATAGAGTCCAAGTCACTCATCAGAGCTGCAATCATCACTGCCATCATTAAGCCCCGGAGGCCCACAGGAACCAGCTTCATCACCAGGCGTGGGTACGCAATATTAGAGCACCCAGCTCTGCTTCCACACACTTGCATGCAGTGCTCTGGGTTGATGCAAGCTATATCATCAGCAAACAGTATCCTGGAAATCATTCCTGGGACAACTATGATAAACATTGGCAGAAGCTTCAAGAAGCCAGCCATCAGAGTAGAGCCTTTGGCATGAGCAATGTTTTTAGCCGCTAGGACCCTCTGCACGATGACTTGGTCAGCACACCAGTACCACACCGAAGCTGGGGTCTGCCCAAGAATGAATCCAGGCCAAGGAACATCTTCATCTGTTGGATTCCGCAACATTTTCAGTGCATCTTTCTTAGGGTGGACATTACAAGAATTTGTGTTGGAAAGGTTGTATGTCAACAAGATGGAAGTGACATTGGGTGAGGCCAACATGTACCTTCTCTTAACTTCCTCAAACCCGCCAATCTCCATCATGCTAATAATCATAAGTGTGAGTGCCCCAACGATCATGAGCAGAGCCTGTAGAGTGTCTGTGTAGATCACTGCAACAAGGCCTCCGGTGACAGTCAGCAAAGCAGTCATGCCAATGAGGAGGATGACAGACACATAAAGGTTCCAACCCAAAGACTCCTGGATAAAGAGGGCACCCGAATACAGATCCACTGAGAGCTTGGTGAAGATATAGAGAATCAGAGACAACGCTGCAAAATAGACCTGAATCCTATGGCCACCAAATCGCTTGGACAAGTATTCAGGCATGGTGTATACCCCTGACCGGATGTAAATCGGGATGAAAACCCATCCCAGAAGTTGCAAAAGCAGTAAGGCATTGAATTCCCATGCGCCCACTGCAAATCCACTTGCAGCTCCAGATCCTGCCAGCCCAATGAAGTGCTCACTCCCAATATTGCTCACAAACAGAGAGGCACCAATTGCTACCCAGGTCATAGAGCGCCCCGCCAGGAAGTATCCACTTACAGTGCTTCTATTAGATTTCCACATGGCAAAAAAACCAATGCCCATGACCAGGATAAAATACAGGGCCACTATGGCAATGTCTGCTGTCTCCAGCACAGCCCTCATTTTGGTAACTTTGTGAATAAAAGTGTCCAATGACAGAAGTGTCCAACTTTTTATTTACTCATTAGTAACCCCAGCCAAGTCTGTAAACCGTACGTGAACTGGACTACACAGAGCAACACAGCAGGTCAAAGTCTTTGTCCTTTGGTTTGCTGTCTTGATGGTGGCGGTTGTGATAAACTTTGAAGGAGACAGTTTAAATTTTCCTCCGCTTCTTAATTGGGATTGAGAACTTAGCTCGTACTCTTAATCCACTCTCCACAAGACCATCAGCATTTACTCAGGTGCTGGAGGAGAAATTCTGAGTTGCAGCTAAGTCTAGTGAAGCCTACTGTACCAACCCTGCAAGGCAGCAAAGACAAAAGACAAAGATTGAATTAGAGGAGGGGCTCACCAAGCGATGAGGAAACTTTCAGTCTAGCAAAACGGCGCAACAAGACATTATAAAAAGAAAAAAAAAACTTTTAAAATATATGTACTTTAGTTCCACAGGAAAGAGCGATCCATACTATCACATCTGATACTTAAAGTCAGGGAGAATATTTATCATTTTGAAGTAAGAACAAAAATTAATTGACCTCCTAACTAAGTGGCTTAACTTCTCTGGCAACTAAGAAATGCCCACCATGACACTGCCCTTTCTTGTCTTAGTGTGGTAGTCTCATATTGGAAAGGCACCAAGGTCTTAAAGCACTTTGGGGGCGGGGGGATGACACTAATTATTCATAATAAATAAGGACACCAAAATGAATCTTCAAATACTGTGAATCCTGAGAGTAATGTATTTTATAGCCAGTTAGGGTCCTGGACAGAACAGGTATTTACTAAATATTATCATCTACCCCCAAACACAATACCAAGTACTGCTTAGTCTGTGCAGACTACTGTTACAAAATTTTCCTAAATTCCTACTACAAATGTACATCTGTGCTAGTCATCATACATTAACCTAGAAATTGTGACATGACTCCTGCCCTAAGGGGAAACAAGATGTTCCACACAGAAAAACTAGGAACATACCTAAACAACCCTAAAATTTTACTCTGCTAGCTAGAAGGAAGACATTGAAAAAAAGATTTTTTTAATGTTACAGAAAGTCATTTCCTTCCCTTCCATTTCATCAGGCATTATTTCCAAGAGAACCTCTGAGATGATAAAGGCACTGACTCAAGGTTTGATTTTGCTGAATAATTTTTCCTTTTAATGCTTTCTTGTTGAAGGGTATACAGAGCAAGGAGAGGAGGAAGAAATAGAAAATTTTTCTGGAAGACTGAAAAATAACGTCATTATTATTATTATTATATCTTCCAAACCTAAACAAAACAGACATCTATAAACCATTAGATAATAAATTGTCTTCAATAAGTCAATCAGATCTTTTCAGTCCTGGATTAAGAAAATCATTGAAAAACAGACATTTAAATTTACCTAAAATTGAGTTTATGAATATGACGGGTTTTCTCCTGGAAAAAGAGACAAATTCTGAATCTTCAAAGTTATTATAATTGGAGCTGAAAGACCAATATGAAAAACATTTTGTTATTCAACCTAATGCCTTCCACATGTTAACTCCTAAAGTGATTTCTCCTTTTGAGATAAGGCAACCTCAGAGTGTAATTTTTTTTATGCTTGACAAAGCAGATGCTTTTTGATGAATCTAGATACTTTCCTTTAAAAATCATTAAGTCCTATAAATGATACTAAAAGCCACCTCTTTTCCAAATAGACCACAGTACTAAACACTTAACAACAAACCTCTTACTGGTAAGGAAAAGAGCTGGAAATAATGCTTAAAGATAAACATGCTACCGAATTAGGTTATTAGGTCTAATTAATAATGCTGCCACGTAGAAATGTCTTAAACCCATCTTTATGCCTTTTTAAGCATAAAGCACTACAACAATTACACCAAAAAAAAACTGACTAAAATCTTTCCTCCTAAAAGCCAGTGTCAATAATGACTGGCATGAGTAAAACTGCCACACACAAAAACATAAAATACACTAAAAGTTGGTATTTGTATCACTTCATACTTGCCAAAACCTGAAGCTGCTTGTATTTCTATGACTACTTTCTCTGACCCCCAAATGTTCAAGTTATTAAAAAAAATACTTGGACATTATTTAGGAAGAATTACCTAAATTTTTAATAAAATCTAATCAGGTGACTAATAAATATTAATTATTTAAAAGGGTACCTGTAACATTTCAGTATAAGGGTTAGGTCCTCAATTACAAAGAAAACTGTAGTTGGCAATTAGGAGATCCCTGCCTCCAACAGAGCTCCCACTGCCATCCAACATCCAAGCCATACCCTTGCCATTTTGTTCCAACTTACACACAGATAAGCCTAGCTTACTGGTCAGAACGGCCATTTCAAGTGTCTCTCTTCTCAACAGCAATACTTGACTATCTGTCTCCTCAAGAAGGGACAAACACCCAGAGTGTTTTTATTTTTGTTTGGAGGGAAGGTGGAAGCGGGTATGTGTTGTAGTGGCTGCTGCAGCAGCCTATTTGTTCAAAGAACAGAGTGCTCAGAAACAAAACAAGCCCTTCCTTCTCCGATCACCAGGAAGCACTGCTAAAATAAACAACACTGTTTCCCATTGTCAAATATGATGCAAGTAAGATATCCAAGCCATATTCTGCTCCCTGATGAATGCTTACACTGGTCTAACCCCTAACTTCCCTAGAACAGCTGGCAGGTAAGCTAGAGAGAAAAACCGTTGGGCCCACAGGAGAGGCAGCAGGACGACGCCAAACACTAGCTCAAGGCCGAGTTCTCAACTCTTTCTGCCCCCTCAGATCCTTCAAAAGCCACTGCCAACAGTCCCCATCTCACTGGATACCATATCAGTCTGGACAGATTTAAGATTTTTCCAACTTAAACAAAAAACATCCAGAGACCAGCACCTAGTAAAGACTGGAAAAGGAAACAAAAACAAAAACAGATCAAATTAGTTTACAGAAAGATATAAAATACTATAATACAATGCAGCCAAATTTCACATTCTAGTCATTAAGAGAGACTGTCACAGGCTTTCAGGAGATAAACTGTGCAATTCTTAAAAAATGGTTCCAAATAAAATATACAAGTTTTGCATATTTTTTCTCACTCTTTTAAAGAAGTAAACATTTCTACAACAAAAATATAACGAACACTATCCAGAGTTCCTTTATTGTTAGAAAGAATATACATGGAAAAATTTTTTCTCCAGCTAAAATGAAATTTTTTAATTTATGTTTTTATATTTCTAGGACTAAGCTGGTTTACGGTTCAGATAAATCCCGTAAGTGAGAAAGGTGGGACAAGTAATAAAAGTAGGTATAGTAATGATAAGTATGTGGGTTGGCTCCTTGGTAGTGCATTTTTAAGAAAATGATTATTTCTATAATGAGAGTAATAGACGTAGAATGTATAAAGAAACGGTCCCCTAGTTATGATGGCCAGTGTAAGAAATTTAGCTGATTTCAATCAAACACAAGGGTGTTGTGAAACTGAGAGACTCTCCCCAACAGGAGGGGGCTTCTGTCTCAGAAAGCAGTGTTTCGTTGATAGTTCCGCACAAAATTAAAATACAATCTTGGTACATGAAAGTACTATTTCATTTACTTGGATGAATTAAATTACAGTTAAAGAATTAATCCAAATAAAGAAGTGTACACAAATATTTGCTGTGTTTGAACTAGAAAGAGTAAAATAGGTTAAGACCAAATTTAAATCAGCTATTAAACCCCTTCAGGTAATATAATCAAAACATAATTAGTTATGACCAAATCTAACATCTCTCTTCTATTATCTAGGAAAAACATATAGTTTATCTTCCAAACTAGGAAACTATTCTGGGACATTCTGTAAAATCCAGGATGTATGGTCACTCTTAAAAGAAAGTCATCTGCCATAAAAACCAAACAAAGAACAAGAAAAACAAACCTTAAAGCCATCAGGGCTGCAAGTCATAATAAACTCAATGAGGCTAGTGAACTACCAAAGAGTAGAACAAAGTGACCCTCAAAGTGACCAAACCACAACCTTTTTATCTTTGGGGTCGATTTAAAAACCAAACATTCAAAAGGACAATCTGAATAGGCAGAGCCCACTACTGTCAACAGCAGGCTTGCCAAGTCTTGCTCATTTTGATCCAATGGAAAATATTCCCTTTACTAACTAGTAATTTAAGGGGTACAGAATACACCAACACATCTGAAAACTTACATGTGTAGGTGGCATGGTCAAGCAAGCAGACGAGCTTTGAAGGGCTGGGGGTCCAAGCTCTGTCACTTCCTAACTGCAGGATCTTAGGCAAGTAACAATCTCTATGAGCCTCAACTGTCTCATCTGTAAAATGAAAGCACCATGCAGCTCCTAATGGTTTAATAAGGAATAAGTAACACCTAGAAAGTGTGCTGCCCAGTGACACAGGCAGGTGCTCAGTAAACGTCACTTCACTGTCTACAACTTGCATAGACTGGAAGTGGTGATATCGGTGCCTTTCAAATTAAACTGTCAACGATACCCCAGGTGTTTTAAAAGCCTCATAAAAGTTTATAGATAAAAAGAACTAAATAAAATAATGTATTAAATATGCAGTTCTCTCACAAATATTTTAAACAGGCTCCCAACCACCTCAACTATTAGCTCCTATCTACATCACTTCATTCAAGTTAAATACAAAAAAACTCACTAAATTTATATAAAATTCTACTTATGGACTTTTCAGACACATTTTCACTTCTGTTATCTTGATTCAAAGTCCAGCAAAGCAAACTCCTCTAGTGGAATAGGTTACTGGCGCTTGGTATATACATACTCATAACAGGGCCTTCCTCAACCCTTGCTTAACTTTAAAATTGTAGAGCTTGGCTATGATAGCAGTTTATCAGTGACACCAAAAGGAAAATGAGTGTTTCTAATACAACAGATATGAATTCCAGCCAATTTTAAATTACAAGTGGAGCTGAAGACATGTAATCATATAATAGTCCCTAAAACATTTAAGGAGCTTGCCCTTAAATTTCTTTGGCAAAACATTTCTACTATACCTACAATCTTGCTATTCAAGTTTTTGGAAGTATGTAAGAAATGTATGAAACCGTGATTGAACTCAAATGGCATTCAAACTATATTGAGGGTTCCTAGATGGGACATGGGGGTGTCCCATCACAGGGGTGGGAGGTGAGGCAGAGTGAACAGGGATTTAAGCCCCCCTCCAGCAACCCTCTACCAACCAGAACAGCTCTACTTTTAGCAAATTATTGGGGGTGGGGGGTTAGGAGGGATGGTTTCCCATGTAAGTAAGCCATTTCTTCAAATAAAATCTTATTCACCTAGAAATGTTCATAAATCACTAGATTTATCATTTCATCCATATACACACATCCCCCAAGATACAGTCATTTTAATTTGCTTCTAAGAATGTAGAAGTGTGGCTCACCAGGGGTCTTTTTGGTTTTGTTTATTTTTCAAAAGAAGTCTCAGCAATGAAGACCTTTTGGGTATGGGGGTAAATTTGAAACTACCACTGGTTTCAATATTTATGTGGATGATACCAGAACATGTGTATGGAGCAAACTCCAATAACCTATATTTTTTGAGAGAAATGAAAATGTAAAGTAAGGGAGTAGAAGAGCCTATGATACCATATCATGTAATCCCAATGACTAAGCATTTTGTGTTAACTTTTTATGGGAAGAATTCAAGAGGCTCAGCACTATTTGCTTGCAAACGACTAGTTATCATAAATGAGTTATAAATAATGGAGATAAAAAATAACTACCTGGCACTAAGTCCTAACACCTTGTAGGTACTGTGCCTAGAGTGCTGTATGCATTACTTTAATCCTCACAACAATTATGGGATAAGTACAATTATTATGATCATTTTACACACAAAACTGAAACCAATGAAGTAGTATAACACCCCAGGATACAGTGATTTGTGTTTACATCTGGATTTGCACTCCCATCTAGGTTTAAATTGCTTCTTCCCTTAATCACTATGCAATACTATCTTTCATGAAAAGGACATTTATTAATAGAAACAAACAATATTAATAAAAGATCATTCAATATCACCCATGTTTAAAAATTTTGAGTTTGCAGAGAAAACAACGGAGATGTATATATAACAAATGTTAACGAAAGTGACTGCAAAGAGTGTACAGGATAAAATCCAACTGAAGTATTTATGTATGATCATTTGTGATGAATATATGTATGAAGAAAACGAAGAGATTCAAAACAAAAAGTAGTCCCAGGCACAGGCTTCTCATATAAGTAAAAACACACAGAGCAGGAAATTCGGCTAGAAGATCAAGGCTCAACCAGCTTCTCACTCTCCAAGTCCAAGGCTTTTGCCTCCATTCTCTTTTTCAGTGTTAGAATTAAAAAATTAAGTCTCAAAGTCTATTCTACATCTGACCTTGTTACCACAGGCTATATGAATCTCAGCCTTCCTTCATCTGCTAACTCTTACATCCTTAAGACATTAGGTTAAAAGAACTGGCTATATGATCTATAGATATGAGTTCTCATAGCAAAATCTATGGACCACTGTCCTTACCGAATGAAGAGTTTGTAACCACCTACCCTTTTCCTTGGGAGTGTGAATAATTTGGCTCACCCCCTTAAGCTGTTCCATTCTCAATCTTCCTCACCTCAGAAAATGGCGACTCCATCCTTACTATTGCTCAAGCCAAAAATTATCAGTCATCCCTGAAGGTTTGCTCACTTTCTCTCTCAACCCACTCATAATCAATCCATTAGCAAAATCTGTTAGCTTTCTCTCAAAAACTATATCCAGAATCAGACCACTCAGAATCTCAACCACTAGCACCCTGCCCCAAATCACCATTCCATCTCATCCAGTTAACTGCCCTAGCCTCTTAACCTGTCTCCAAGCTCTGGCCCTTGGCCCACTACAGGGCATTAACACAGCAAGCAGTCACCTCTTCACTCACAATGCACAATGTACCAAACATGCCTCGGGACCTTGACACTAGCTGTTCCCTATGCAGGACACACTCTGCACCCCCAGATTTTCACAAGACTTGCTCTCTTCTCATTGTCTTTGCTTAAAAGTAACTTCCTAACCATCTCAATCTCTCCTTATCCTGCTTTATTTTTTTTCCACAGGACTCAACACCTTCTAACATACTATACAACTTCCTCATATTTACTGTCACCTCATTACCAAAATGTAAATTCCATGAGGGTAGAGACCCTAGTCTCTGATGCTCACTGATGTGGGTCTGTGTCTAGAACACTATCTTGCACACTGCAGGTGCTCAAATGTTTAAATAAATGAATCAAATATTAATGACTAAACACCTGATCAAGAGTGTTAAACTGGGCTTCCCTGGTGGCGCAGTGGTTGAGAGTCCACCTGCTGATGCAGGGGACATGGGTTCGTGCCCCGGTCCGGGAGGATCCCACGTGCCGTGGAGAGGCTAGGCCCGTGAGCCACGGCTGCTGAGCCTGCGCGTCCGGAGCCTGTGCTCCGCAACGGGAGACGCCACAACAGTGAGAGGCCCGCGTACCGCAAAAAAAAAAAAAGAGTGTTAAACTTCCTTCCAACACTCTATATAATTATCAACAGTGGGATTTTTTTAAAGCAGAAAGAGAAGGCAGATTAAAAGGCGAAGAAGAAGTAAAGCATTTCCTCCCCTACCAAAGTGATTTGCAATCTGAAACAGCTCTAGTTGAGTGTAGAATGATAACAAGACAAATCAGACTAGGCAAGCATGCTGCCCTTTGTTCAGATAAAAATCTCAAAGGGCCGTGACATAGTAAAAACCTGTACCTGGAGCCACCATCTCATCCTCCCTACCTACCTACTTCCCTTCATTGTACTAACTCCATTTCAGAATGTGTTCCAGATTTTACCTCTTCAATTGTCAATATCCATTTCACAGTGTGCAGTGATATATGCTTCGTGTATTATGGTTGTTTCCATGCAGTCAAAAAGGACAGCCTGGTGTGGGCAAGCAGCACTTCGCTCAGCTCACTCTATACAAATTCAAGCATCCTGCTGATGTCAACGCATGAAGAACCTCTCCCATCTCTGCCTCTCCATTACACTTGAAGAATTAAATGAAAAAGTTACTTTAATAACTAGCGCTTACCCCAACATGAGTGCCAGGCACCATTTTTAAGCTACATGTACCGGACCATTTAATCCTCACAAAATCCCCAAGAGGTAGGCATAATTACCCCCAAATTTACATATGAGAAAATTGAGGACATATTACAGAATTACTAAGGAAGTCCAGAACCATCCTCTGTAAAGATGAAGAATGTATCCTTTTACAACTCTCCCCAGGAAGGTATACATAAAAAAGTGGAAATAAACACAGGTCAGAAAAAAATCTGCTCATCGATACAGAAGGAATGATGCAATCTGAGAATCACCTTTCGTAATCCCTAATGAAGTAATGTCCCTAGGCAATGATTACAATGCATGCTAGAACTAGAACGCTTAGGTGAAAGAAAGTTTGATGGGAACTTCAGAATGGATGCATGAAGCTGTCAACACCTACACCCATCAAGAATTAATCTTATCTCTAAAGGCAGACATGAATGCTATACCCAGGAACACTTGCAAAAACATCAAGTAAATACAACCTGTGGATGCTTGGATTCAGATTCAAGCAAATCAACTGTAGAGAAGCAACTGAGACAATTCAGGGCATCTGAATATGGATATTACATGTTAAGGAATTGTAGTGAGGTAGCATAAAGGCACTGTGGTTTTTTGTTTTTGTTTTTTAAGCCCTTACCTTTTAGATACATGATAAATATTTATAGGAGAAATTTTATATCTGCATCTGCATTTGCTGCAGTACTCCAGCAATAACTGATTCTGAATCATCAATAAATGCTAAATCCAGTGGAAGACTGCTGGAGAAAAGAATATGAGTCTCAATCAAGTTTGTCACTCCATAAATCACTTAATAATTACTAAAGGAAAAAAGGTACATTTATAATGGAGCAATCTGGTGGATATCACCTAAACCAAATAATTGTTTGACATCCCCAACAGTGGGACAAACTGACATCCCTATGTAACATTCCTGCCAACAATGTTTAACCTAATCTCTAATCATGAGAAAGCAGCTAGACAAATTCAAATTGAGGGATTCTCCCGACCAAAGGGCCTGGACTCTTCAAAGTGACACTGTCCTTAATGACAAAGGCTTGAGAACTGCTCTAGATCAAAAAGACTAAACAACAACCAAATACATGAGCCTTGACTGAATAACAGACTGAAGAACTAAAGGATAACACTGGAATAACAAGGTAAATTAGAACACAAATTGAACATTCTATAACTGTATTGTACTGATGTCAAATCTGAGTGTAATGGTCATGCTATGGTTAGGAAGAAAGTCCTTATTCCTATGGTTAGGAAGAAAGTCCTTATTCCTAAGAAAGGCATGTCAACAATGCCTGCAACTCTCAAATGATAAAAAAAGAGCCAATATGGCAAATTAGTGATCTACGTGAAAAGCATACAGGTGTTAACTGAATGGTTCTTATACTGGTAACTCTTCTAAAGGTTTAAAATTTTAAGATAAATACAAAATACTCCAGCAAAAAAAATAAATAAATAAAGGGAAGGGGTGGTGGAGATAAAGCAAGAGTGGTAAATGGTGATAACTGCTGAAACTGGGTGATGGGTACAATATGGAGATTCGTTAAACGAGTCACCTTTACGTATGCTCGAGTCCACATCTTAATTCTCACTTCCATAAAATGAGAAAAACATGTACCTCAAGCCAAATTCATCAAGATAGATTACTAGATAAAAGTCCTGTGGAAAAAAAGTAAGCATTAAACTGTCATATGCTGTCAATTCTTTCAGGAAAGCTTGAAGACGACCTATAAAATAAAAGCCTGCTGAATTGAATGCCATGTTAATATAACCACTCCAAGACCTCTGCACTCATCCCTGCTCTTCTGCCCCCAGTTAATGGCCATGGCTCGCTCCCTCACTTTAGTCTCAGCCTTGCCTGAGCACTATAACGAAAATATAAGGCCACATTTGTCCCCTCATCCTGCTGTTTCTCTTCACAGCATTTGCTAGTTTGTCTCCCTCATTAGAATGTAAGCCCTATGAAAGCTGGAACTTTGTCCTACAGTTTAACCCTCTGTTCCCCAAACACATGGTCGTGCTGGCACCTACTAGGCACTCAAAACAGGTATCCTTCAGTCTAAAGGGACTTTATAGCTCTAATAACAGTACAGTGTACACTGTTTTCTACAGATGCAGTGATCAAAAGTATAGCTTCTAGTTTGAGACTGCCTTTAGGATCCTGACTTGGCCCCTTACTGAGCTGTGTGGTCCCGGGTACCTTTCTGCTTCAGTTTTTTCACGTGTAAAATGGAGATCACACTATCTAACCCTTAAGATGGCTGAATATTCAAGGGGTGGAGGGAATACACACACACACACACACACCCTGCTTAAACCAGCCACTAAGAATTAGGTATTACAAACCATAAGATTTACAGGTCTCGGACATCCAACCAGGTCAACTTGGTGGTTTACCGTCATGTTTTCTGTTCTCATCCTACTTGGCTCCAATTTTATGTTCCTAGAAGAACAGAGGCCAAGAAGTTTCTCATTTTTCCATGAGACTGAGGCCAGAAAATGTAAACACAAGAGTCTTCCTGGTAGACTAGATTCTAATTCTCCCAGGAGGCCAAGTCATAAAATAGAAGATCCTGAAATTGCGATGTTTCCTCAGGCAGATACTTTTGGTTAGAAAATTTTAAAACCTTCTCATCTTCTCCAAGGTTTAGGGAATACAGGATTTTCAAGTAGTAAACAATAGGACCACGAACAGGATAACTTTAACAGAATTTGGAAGGACTGGAAGAAATTATGCCCTGAACTGAACCTAAGAAGTGAACATAAAACTGAGGCATGGTTTTGTAGATTACAAACGCAGCTGGATTTTTCTCTTACATTTCAAAGACAGAACTAGTAGACTGGTATAAAAATCCAGAAAAGTAAGATCAGAAGTGCTTTCCTTGGATGTCAGAAGGTAGGAGATGTTGAAATTATAAGTAGCTTCCAATTATTTCATCCTAATCAGATAAAATATTTAATAAAGGAAATGGTATTAGAAGGAATTTCTTTTCTTCACTTTAATCTCCTTAAACTGAATTTGCATAAAATCCTGGCCCTCAGTCTATACATAAGAATGGCATTCCTGAGACCAATCATGCTACTAGAGTCTGGTGGACTAAAGATCATCCCTGATAGAAACTCAGTGTCTAAGGTTTTCAAGGTAGTATACTTCACAAAACTGCTTTCTCATGTAACTGCCAACAAAACAGAAGGCAAGCAGTATATCAGCACAAAAGAATGACAATCAAAACAACCTACTACTGGGTCATATATTTACTTAATAATGGTTGAAGCA
The DNA here is from genome assembly GCF_011762595.2 of Tursiops truncatus. Lineage (NCBI taxonomy): Eukaryota > Metazoa > Chordata > Mammalia > Artiodactyla > Delphinidae > Tursiops > Tursiops truncatus. Next base: position 133,174,018 of record NC_047037.1, on the reverse strand, counting down.
ATTTTTTTAAAAGGACACTTAAGTACACCTTCCCTGCAACATACGCCTGGCAAAGACCTTACCGCAAAATTTCGCTTTTTATTCAGCAGCAGAAACTCACCTTGAATCCGAATCAAAACCAGTACTGAACAATGTCTTATATTCATAATTTGCACACAGGACACCTAAGCAACTGAAAACAGGACAGGTATCTGGGACTTTGGTCCTCCATCCTTCTAATACAGGCAAAGACTACACATGGGTCCCCACACGAGGACCTTCCCAGCACCTGAAATCCAAGCTCAGCTATGACCTGACCACCACACAGTCAATGTGTTCTCATACTGAAGTATATCCACAGCAATCTGGCTGTTATAGCTGCACTTGGGTTTCTACACCTGACAAAATTAAAGCGTTATAATAGGCAAGGTAGGTGTCAAGGAGACACTGAAGTCTAAACAAAGACAAAACCAGGAATTTTTTTTTTTTTTTTTTGGCCACGCCACATGGCTTGTGGGATCTTACTTAGTTCCCCGACCAGGGATCGAACCCTCGCCCTCAGCAGTGAAAGCACGGAGTCCTAACCACTGGACTGCCAGGGAATTCAGAACCAGGAATTCTTGATGCTAGGACAGAAGCAGGGAAATGCCACTTTATGAGCACTGGGAGCTCCAGGTCGAGGTTTTAAGTCCCTACTTTCACTTGCAATTCCATTTTTAAGCTCTCATCCACATCAACCTCTACTGAAATGTTCCCAAAGTGGGTAAGGATTCCCTTAACTAGGGCACTGTAATCATAATAAAAATGATGGGGGAGAGGGATGGGAACAAATCAACTATATCCTGGACTTGAAAGGTAGGGAAGAACAAACTGGACCTGAGTTTATTTGCACTTTTGCTGTTATGTATCTGGAGTGAGAGTGGGGAAGTAATAAAGACAAAAAGGGCAAGTCAGTCAAGGTAATGACTTGGCTTCCATTCCATGGAAACATGAAGCCTGACCAAAAATTATAATATTGTATCATCCTCTTGTTCTATCCTCTGACTAGAAGAGCACCTAATTTTTTTCATAGTAATACTATATTCCAAGGATCATGTGTCATATAAACTAATGTGAATTTCACAGATATACCCTGAGCAAAAAAATGTCATTTTCTAGATAAATCTGTCTTTTCCAGGAAGCAGTATTTCAAACCTGTAAGGCTTTAGTACAGTGGGTGTAAACCTTGCTTAAAATAAGCAATCACCCAGACATCTAAAGAAAAAGTGGACTATGAATACCAATTTCTGACAGTTCATACTAAGTCAACGCCTCAGTCTTTGTACAGCTCTCTGAAGTCTGTACGTACACTTAGCCTAAATGGGCATACATAATCCACGAGTCCAGAACTAGAAACTGATACTACTTTTAAGCATGAACATGTCTGCCATTTACTAATTATAAGTCCTACTGTAAATCAATGACCAATTAACTAGATGGTTTCTGTCAATGTGTGAGCAGCAATTTTTGTAACCTAAATGCTAAAAGAGTTCTAAAGGCAATTAAGGATGTCTTTAAAGAACATCTCAAGCCCATCATCTAAATCAGAAATTACAAGGTGGCAGCCATACCTGACCAACAGATACATTTCCTTAGGTCCATGGTGCTTAAATATTTTTAGTTGCGACATCTTAAAAATCAGACTTCCTGTAAAATCTGGATTTCTGGCTAATAGGATAGAAAAGGACAAGCTGGCAAAACCTGGCCCACACTCCCCATGGCAATAATAGACTGTAGTGGTAAGCACCAGCACCACAAGTATGTGTGCACCCACACACATGTACAGACACACACACACACACACACACCCCTACCTTCCCCCCACCCCTAGCAGCTCTACCATTTTACCACAGGCCCACCTAACTCCTTTCAGTCTTGAATTACAACACTCCAAACTATGACAAAATAAGGCTGATTCATACTTACCCAGTTTTTAAAACACCGTAGTCAAAAGAATTCAACATATAACCTTTCCATTTCTTAGGCAACTTTGTTAAACAGCTTTCATTAACTCATGAATATATTTACACTTCACATTGCCATCTCCAAACACAATGAAAATGATTTCAAAGTTAGCAGCATTACTATTCGATCTTCTTGGTCACATTCTTGTTTCTTCATCCACTATTATACGCTCACACACACATATTTCTCAACCCTGCTTCATACAGCACCCAATACCCTACATCACCCAATATTTCATTATGCAGCTTCAGAGTAAAATAATCAGGTAGAAAAAAAGTCACAAATTAAGTCTGAAACAAAGTTGGACTTAAAAAACTGACAGTTAAGTACACATCAATACAATATGTGCATTCTCTTGTAAATGGTCTTATTTTTGACTTGGATCACAGGTACCCCTGGCTTACAAGACAATTATTTAAAAATCAATCAAGCGTGTTAATGAATGTTAACATGTTAATGTTAATGAAACATATACATTCCAGCAACATATGCTATGTTTAAAAAATAATACTGTTGTATTTTAATTCCTTTGTAAGAAAAAAATCTGTACCAATAGGAGTGGAAAAAAATCTCTCAAAATCAACAATTAAAAGGAAAGATGTAGTTTTATAATACATAGCTCCATCAAAAATGAAAAGTAAAATACTAACTGAAGATATCACATAGCAGCAGAAATCAATTAGGCTATGATATATCTGCTCCATGTATTGATTTTACTGAAAAAGGGTCATCCCTAAAGATTTAGCAATTGGCAATTAGCAATCAAACATTTACTGAAGATTAAAATACTAAGTTTTCCATCCACCTGCCTCAAATCACCTGGACACTTAGCCTATCTAAAGTAATTCTTTTCTTTAGATTGTTCCCTGTTCTTCACTTTTCCCAACCTTCTCACTTAAAAAACACATTAAACCTAAGTACTAGTTATACAAGGTCAGATGAGAGAGATGAACACAAAGCCCACTTGCAAACAGTTTAGTTGTTGATGAGGAACCCCACTGCACTCAGACTGGGAAAGGCCAGTAGCTACTGAATAAACGCTGCACATCTGTCTGACAGAGAGGCTGTTCCAAGCAGTGGAGTTCATTCATGGGCTCCCTCACACACACATTCTACGTTTCACGGATGCAGAAGCTAGACCTTGCTTAATTAGCATGCAAGCTATTATGCAGTATGGCTCATGTTCACTAATACAAAAATTTCTGAGCAAGTACTATATTCCAGGTTTGATTCAGTCTTGGATTCTGGTAGCTTACACATAACAAAATTTATCTTTTGGAGTCTCTTCATTAAGAAAGTGGGAATAATGGAAAACTACACAATAAAGTTTGATAACTTGCCTGAGATCACAAAGCTACTTTAATGACATACTGAACACCTACTACCTCTAAGGTCGTGTTACCATTTTATCTTCAAAGACGCTCCAACTGAGGGATCACTCCCGTCTTACAGACAGAAATGAGGATCCAAGAGGGTTAAGACTCCTAGTGTAGGTGCCAGGAACCAAAACCAGGTTCATTGTTTCTAAAGCTCTTTCTGCTGTCCCAGTGTCAGTTCTTTGTTTATTCCAACATAACACAACCAGGATCTTCATTTCGGATCTTAATTTCTTCCATTCATTTAGAAAACAAAAATCGGAGCACTTATTGAAGCAAAAGCCTTTGTATCCAAAACAATCATATACAAAAGTAGTAAGTAAAAAAGGGATTAAGGCTAAAATAGGAAATCAAAAAATCATACATACATAACATTTTATCTACATTTAACACATAAACGTATTTGCCAATCTTAATATGGGGTCAAGCACTTGGAGAATGGGATTGATGATGTGGAGCTCCTTGCTGACCGAAGTTTCTGCTGCTTGATCTAAACTGTACCTATAAATGCATCATCTACAATCTCCATTCCAGTTTCATTAAAGTGGAAAGCTTTAAGAAATCTTGTAAAGCAGTCTACATACAGAATCATCCTGGATTATTGTTATTCTTCCTCCAAAACTTTGGTATTACAGCCATATCTAATTCTACAGCCGTTATTTTAGTGACTCACCTTTATCAAGTTTTTCCAAAGAATCCAACTTGGTTTTCAGGAAAAAAAAAAAAGTTTGCATTCATTTCATCAGTTTACATATTTAAATTATTATAAAAGCAAGATTACCTGCCATGAAAGAGTCTTGGAAACCAACACAACTTCTGATAAGCATACAACTCTCTCAGTGCAAAGTGTACTGACTTGAAAGCAACTTACTAGCACAAGAGGTCAGCATGCTATCTCACATTCAAGAACTGTTTTAGACAGATAGAAGAGGATTCCCCATAAGGCAGCTAAGTGAACATCAACCTTGTGTGCAAAGCAGAGCAGAGGACAGAAATGAAACAGACCTGACCCTCAAGAACATGTAACCTACCAAAGGAGATATGAAACATTCACCAATTAACTGTAATACTAAGTAGAAAGTGGTCCATGTGATAAGACACAGAAACACACCATGCAAGTCCAAAGGAAATATTATACTCATAACAGTGCAGGTCCTCAATATTTGTTTCATGTACCACATGAGTTAAAATGAACTTGAAGCATGTTTTCATGGAGATGATGGGGTAATACAGGAGGGCATTCCAAGAAAAGCAGTGTGACACAGGCACCGAAGGAAATAAAAGGGAATGGTATTTATAGGGATCTACAGCAATTCTCTTTACTTAGTACTATACGAAATGGAGAATGAAAGAAATTGAGAGATGAGGTTTAAAAAAAAAAGACTGGAGTCATATCACAGGTGGCCTTGGATGCCAGACTTCATTAGGAATATCTTTGAAAAAGAGCACATTTCTGAATGTGCTGTAATTTGGCAATGGTGTTGACACAATCAACTGATATGGGACGGTAATGATGTAATCAAAAAGGCATCATTATACAATGCTTTGTGACAATGATTTGTGTTATTTCCTTAAAAATGCATCCCAATTTAATTCTTTCAAAGTACCTCAAGAACTTATATTCTTGCACTCCAAAAAGCATATTTACAGGCATTGATTATCCTCCCCCCAGCAATATGTTAGAGAGACCACCTAAGAAACTGCAAGAATCCAAGCAAGAAACATAAGTAGTTCAGCTAGGGCAGAGAAGAGACTATATGGGATTGAGACTGAAGGAACAAAGAGTTGGATTGGTTCAGCCACATGTGATAGAAAACAGAAGCTACAAACAGAAATAAGTTAGACAAGTTTTGGGGTAGGCAACTCATTAAGTTTGAACCACACTGAGTTTGCAGACCCAAGGGAACATCCAGGAGGCTATAACCAGCACAGAAGAGTACAAAATGCCAGAGTTCTTGACTTGTTACCAAAAAAAAGGCAAACCATATGAAGGTCAAACCACATGAAGGCAAAGGTACAGTATATAAAGAGGAGGGAAAGGAAGGAATCAAAGCAGAAATCTCAGAAAACAGCACTGTAAGAAGCTAAGAGAAATGGTGAACCTAGGAAATCATGTGTCTGTAAATAAGGGATCAGCAATTTTTTTGTAAAGGACCAGATAATAAATATAAACAAATGAATAGGGTTATGTTCCAAAACACCTGCATTTATGGACTCTGATATTTGAACTTCATATAACTTTCATAAAATACTCTTAATTTTTTCCCAACTATTTAAAAATGTAAAATCCTTTCTTAAGCTCACAGACCATACAAATGCAGGTGACAGGTTGGATTTGGCCTGTGAACCATATAGTTTGCCAACTCCTGCTCTAAGTACAACAAGGATAACAGGACTGGATTAACTGTCTTTTTCCGAACTTCTGAGGGTAGTTTTTCCTTTAGATAAATTGAGAACTTACCAAACATTCATTAAATTTGAATGATTTCTTTAAATCTGACTAATTCCTTAAATTTGATTCCCCTAAGAGATTAACTACATGTGTTGGTAACATTCCTTGTTGGTTTAGAACTGCCTTCCACTAAAAAGACGTATTCCTCATCTTGAACAGACAAATTCTACCTGAACTACAAATACAGTGAAGGTACTAGATGAAAAACATTACTTCAGAATTTCCTCAATGCTTTCACACTCAGTTTTCTTTAAAGTGATTTTATAATCTAAAGGTGAGAAGATTCAACAGCAGTCTGCATCTGAAACATGTAGATTCTAAAAAGCAACAAACAGCTGTACTGAATGTGTGAGTCACGAATAACCAAAGAATTTAGTGCAGAATGTCAAACTTCTGACAAGCAGTCTTCATACATACAAACCATGTCTGGTGAGGAAGGATTCCTTACCCCCAAGCCACTCCTTGTACCTTAGCTGTAAGCTCAGGGGCAGGAACAGGACTCCTTCTTCAATCACTTGCTGCGGCAATAAGCTGTAACCCAAGAAAACTTTAGTACCAAGTGAAAGTACAACATTGCCCACAAGGCTCAAGTCTTTCGTTACTGGATAACTATTTTAAGTTGCCTGATTTCAAGTAGACAAAACACAAAGGGTGATTATTAAAGATACAAGCTAAGCTGTTAAGGGAGGGCTCACAGAAGGAAAAAGAGACTAACTTAGCCATCTGACAACTAGAACAAATATGTTTCCATTTGAACTTCTGTCTGCCACCAACTGACAACAAAAGTATCACTAGCTCCTAGTTATCAAATGTTGCCAAGCAAGTCAAGCTACAATGACATACGGTTGGCCAGTTCCATACTTGAGTTCATTATTAGACCCTATGCCTACAAAAAGTATCTAAAATGCAAACATTTTGTAGCAATTACTTTCACAAGATCCTAAACTTGGGACACAACTCTAGAGCACACAACTTTTGCCAGGTTTTCTAACCCAAAAGGCTTGACTGAGGAGAAATAGAAGAGACTCTTCACTGCATTATCAGAAAACCTACTGCTTTGCACAGTTTTAGGAATATCACTACACTCCTATTTCTAAACTTATAAAACCCAAGTCATAAATTAAACTCAGTACATCGTAGAACTCTTTACTTACAAAGAACTAATTCAATGTTATCGTAAAATTTAAAATATAATCTGATTTTCAATGAAATTAAAAATGAAGGATATTAAACATAAAATAACTTGTGAAATCTCTTTTAATGAAAAAGAATTTGATTTCCAAAGTAGCTATCTACTTTTATTCTTATTTGAAAAATTATGCCAGAGGATATATAAATGCTATTTTATTGTACATACCTATATTCACTTAGAATTAAACTAATTATTATTTAAACCATTAACCTTTAATTCTTCATGTAAAAATTCCTAAGTAGAAATGAGAAGACTTCAGGAAAAAATATTTTCCCAGGGCTTTCACAACTCTAAATATGCCAATTGTGATCATCCTCTGGGCAAACGTGCTAAGACATGATAAAGTGTTCCTAAACTAAGTAACCAAAATATATAAATGTCCTGCATAGATCTTTTTTTAACCTCAAAATTCCTCTTCCTGAGCCTATCCCAAACGTAAAAATTTTCTACGAAGTTCACACAGCTTTTCAACACAGTGTGTGGCTTTAAAATTCAAAAATTGTCTTTTCAATCTATCTTTTACCTAGCTGAAATGAAATACCAATGTGTTAAATCAAATTTCAAAGTGAAATCAAAGGACAAGCCATTTCTCAAACTCTCAGGGGACCTCAGAATTCAGTGTCATATCTCACCTACCAAATGCATGACCCCTCCTCCTCTATCTACCTAAACATTCCCACTGCAAGAGGTCAGGGTAGAGGTGGAGAGAAAACTCACCATCTCACAGGCAATTCGTTACTTTTTCAGTTGTTAGAAAAGGTTTTCCATATGCTGAATTGAGACTGCCTGGAACCCTGCAGCTTGTGATCTTTCTTCTACAGCTATGTCCTTCCATACTACAGCCTTGAAAACCGTGTTTGCCAGAAAGGAATAAAACTCTTACGATGCTGACCGATGACAAGACTTTTCAATACCTTTTTATTCTGGAGACACGTCTACCTAACAATCTACAACTGGTCTAAGCAACCACCTTTTCAAATGGCTTTAGTCATCACCTTTAAAAGTCTGGTTTCACAACATCCATTACTCTACTGCATCAACTTTCAGAATTAACCACATTTATCTACTTTTCACGCTAAATTAAAAACAGGGGGAATACAGAAAGACAACTTTACATACACACGTTTTAATAAAATTCAAGCTAAATGGTACCTGCAAATAAATTTCTTCTTGGGAGGGCTGGTATCTACATTCGTTAGTACACAAACTTGAAAGCGCAACACAAGCAGCGATTCATTATAATGGACTTCCAATTGCAAACTGAGAAAAAGATAGAACTGAAACTTCTAAGTGACTAACACACAATTGTATGTAGTTCAATAAAGATTCATTCTATATACTACACCCTGAAATCTTCCAATGGGGACTCCCACGAGAGTCTGTGCTACAGTGCAGTGGGTCTTTAACACAAGAAATGCTGTGAGAGCCTCAACACAGTACCTGCATCTAAAGTTTTAAATCTCTTCTATGCTCAGTTTTCACCATAAAGAGAGGAGGAATGCTCTTCAGGCCTACAGAGTACCACAAAAAAGAAACAGGAAAACCTCTCTGGGAATCCAAGAAAAGACTGCAACTTCCACATCTTTTACAAGAGTTGTCTAACATTAGAATATTTCCTCAATTCCAAGATACATAAATGATCTGAGGAAGGTGGGAAAGGAAAATAAGTCATCAAGGGGTACACTAAGAGGTATACATTTCAGAATCTAAAAATATAAAAGATATGCGTCTTAAAGTTGAGGAGTTACATAGAATAGGCTACCTGCAAGCGGACCTGCAAACCACTGCATATTAGAAGGAAGGCTTCCCCAAAGCCTGTCAGAGATATACAAGCTCATGGTGGCATTTTTCATTCATTTCCCCCAAAGTATGGATCTTATTTTAGGATCCAATTTCCCCAAATGGAAAGCAAGCAAAACTGTTCAAAACCAGTAAGTCTTTGTGTTTGTTACCCATTGACAACCTACTCAAAAACAGGTTTTATGAACAATACAAAAAGAGAAATTTTTTGTTGTTTAATCTTACTTTATTTAGGTCAAGGATCTCTTCAACACAACTTCATCATTGTTACAATGTCCTTATCTGTAGCCATGGAGGCCTCCGCCTCCAGGGAGGAGTTCACCTTGATTATTTGCAAAGGGCCCCTGCCCAACCTCACCAGGATTTCAAGGAAGGTTAATTGAATTATTATTTTAAATACACTGTACTATGTGGCTTATCTGAACTGGAGTAAAAAATGTATGATCCACACCAAAGACTGTGAATCCTGGTTGTTACAGGATACAAAAAAAAAAAAAGGAACACAGAGGAAATACATTTAACTAACATACTTGAAGCTCTGTTGACAAATGTACAGTACTTGGCAGCTATGCTAAAGACAAAGAAGAGTTCTGAATTTTCATTCCAAAGGTTTATGGAATGAACAAATACTATGTCTATACGTTGACTCAAATACATTGACTGTTTAATGATACTTGTTTTCTCCCTAAAACAAGGTGAAACAAAAGAAATTTCAGTATCTCCATTTCCCAGGTTCTGATAGCTCCTAAAACGCATAACTTAAAGGGAGGACTTAAACTGCCACATAATTTTAAATGTTTCCTTTTTAATACTGTGCTTTTCTTTTCTTCATTGTTCCCATTCTCTTTAAGCAGTGCATTTCAGTATAGAGAGAAGAGGGCCAAGAAAGGGGCAATACTCAGGAGGCTAAACAATGCAATCTTACCCTCCCCCAAATTCAGGGAGAACAAGCTTGGGGACACAATGGCATGCCTGACCAGACTCTCCAGACCTGATCGAGAGACACTGGTGTCTTTTCCACTTTACAGTGTGCAAAGAACGGAACGATTTTCTAATGCTCTGTGATTGGCAGCGTTTCAACAGCGCTTGGACCAAGACCCCAGGCTTAACTTCCTAACAGCTCCTTTTCAAAACTGACCCAAAACATGGAATGTGCCCAAGCCTCTGGCGCTGTAGGAAGCTATCTTCCCAAAGTTCGAACATCGAATTATTATCATTTTTATTATTATACCTGGAAGGGAAGGGGGGGAGGAAAAAAAGCACACACCACACTCTACGTTACCGAATTCACGGAAGAATGGGGATTTCGGCGACGGCTTGAGGAGTACCTGACCCAGAACAGAGAACGAAGAGCTGCCTCCGGGCCGCGGGTCCCTGTCCTCGGCCACAGCGTTACCTGGAGTGAACGGACTGCAGGATCGCTTAACATCCCTCCAAACCTGAAATCCTCTACCTCAAGAGCAATCAAAAGCAGAGGGAGCCAAATTTCTTCCGGAAGGCGCAAAAAAGGCCACAACTTGGATGAATGAAACTGGGCTAAGGGCACCCGGAGCAGGGCTGTCGCTGAAGTCAGAAAACGAGAAGTCAAAGATTTTTTTTTTGACGTGAGAGCCGGTTCTACGCGACCGTGGTCCAGACAATCGCACAAACACGCTTTGGAGAAGGTTTTATTGAGCGCGGACAGTTCCGGGGCGGCCGGCGGAGGCGAGGCGGAGGCGGGTGGGCGGCGGAGCTGGGCCGGAGCGGGCGGCAGCGGCGGGGCCGGCGACGAGGCAGCTTCGCGACGGCGGGCGCGGGACCCGGGCCGGGGTCGGGCGCTGGCGCTTGTCCTCCCGCGGACCTTCCACTGGACTCCCGCGGGCCGCCCCGCCCCCCGTCCCCCGCCCGCCCGCCAGCCAGACCGCCCGGCGGCCGCGTGCGAGGCACACCCTCCCGCGGCCGCGCGCACGCGGCCTCGCCGGGCCGGCCGGCCCCACGCGCCCCCTCAGCGCGGACGCCCGCCGCCCGCAGCCCGCGGCCCCGGCCCCCTCCGGCCGCGCGGGGAGGGCGGGGAGGGCGGGGGGCGGCGGCCTAGCGGCTGCGAGGGCGCCCGCGCGGGAAGGCGGGTTCTGAGGGGAAGGTCACTTACCCGCTGCATGGCTTTCAGGATCAAAGCCAGCTCGTAGCGGGGCATGCCCGAACACGCAGCTCTCGGCTCCGAACCGAGCCGGCTCCCGGGACGCAGGAGGGCGGGGACCGCACGGACCGGACAGGATGCTGGGCCGGAAAGCTCCCAGGCGGCGAAAGCACACTCCGGCCGAGCGAGCCCGGGCTTTAAGGCTCTGGCAGCTGCGCAGACGGGGCGCCACGCCCCCTCAGCGAGCCACGCCCCCGTAGGCCAAGCCACGCCCCCTCTGTAAGGCGGCTGCGCCGCCCCCCTCCACAGCCGCGCTCCCCGCCGCCCGCGGTCCCCGCCGGACCCCCCACCTTGGCCCCGCAGGTGCTGCGCGGGGGGAGGCACCGCGGGTTCGGCCGGGAACCTCCAGCGCCAGCCGCACGCCCCCTCCAACCCTGCCGCCGCCGCTGCCGCCGCGCTTGCTACGTACAGTTCTCGAACCAGCTGGAACTTTCCATGCCTTCCGTCTCATCCTGGGCGGCGGGCGAGCCTGCGCCCCCGTGTGCGCGTGCGCTGCGGTGCGGTCTGGCCCGTGCGCGCGCCCCTACCCCGCGACTTATCGGCGTGAGGGGCCTCCTCCGTGGCTGCGCTGCTCCGTGCGGGATCTCGGCCGGACCAGGGGCTCTCTCCGCCCCCGGCCGCGCACCTGGGTTCCGGAATGTTCCCGCTTATGTCTGCGTCCCCCACCCGCACTCCGCGGGGGATACAGGGGCTGGGGGGCCGGCTACCCCTCGCGCCCTTGCCCACAGCTCTCCGTTCCAGTGCGGCTGCTGGCGCGGCTTCCCGGGGCCCCTTCTGCGGCGAAGTGGGCGCCAGGCGCAGGCAGTGGGCCGCCGGGTTCGGATCGTGCCCGTCCCTCGCCGGCTGCCTGACCTTGGGCAGGCTCCTACAAAAAGGGGATGCGAAGGGCACCTACTTCCCAGGGCTGTGATGCCTTTGAGTGAGTTGATGCTCTTAAACCGCTGAGAACGATGCCTGCACAGACCGGCATTTGTTATTCTATGAGCACGGCCTGACCCACGTGCTGTTGCTAAGGATAGGCTAAGACTTTGGCGCAAATGTTTACTGGGCGTTCATTTAGAGAACCAGCTGAATGCTTGGAAAGCCACTTAGTAACTGTCCAGGATCGTGCGTGCCCTGGAAGGAGTGGAGCCTCATCCTGTGTACCCCTTACCCCCTCAAGCACGAACGCAGAGGTCACCTCCCTCCAGCCGTTGGCAGTACTCTCCCTGACAGGAGTTGTACTAAATGCATTTGTCTCCAGCTGCACTCTTTAGAGTCGGAGTCCCCTGCAACTGTAGCCTCTGCCCATGCTTGCCCCATTAAAATGGTCCGTAGGCGAAATGTTTGTCAACTTTTAAGTGCTTTAATAATAGGTAAAACTTACTGAGCACTAACAATGGATCAGGCACCACGCTACGATTTTTACATTGCAATGAGGCAAGAACTATTCTTAACCCCACTTTAGGGATTTAGAAATACAGACACGCAAAGGTTATGATAGTAACAGAGACAAAGTTTGCATCCAGACTATGGAGACTGAGCTCATACTCTTATTCAGTAGACGTGCTCTGTGTGAACCAAGAACGAGTCCCTTTGTCACCTTATCCAGACACCTTTCTATTTCTCATCCCCAACCTCCCATCCATCACCAGAGATGAGGATGGTTTGAACACAAACTCTTCTGTGATACCTGGATTTTAACATTTTCCTTTCGTGGACTACACCACACATATTCTTCCAAAGAGAAACCATAGAAGTATTAATACAAATTACCTGGTTAGTGTAATTTCGCCTTTGGATATAAAGAGTAGAATATTGTAAATAAATAAAATAAGGAAGTAAGGAATTTTCTGGACCTTCAGAAGTGAGTTACAGGTTTCCCAGGATGGTCCCTACTTCAACTGTCCCTCCTGTTATCAATCATATGTCCCCGTTTGAATGAGAACATGTGGACCCCAAAGGAATATGCTGAGCCAAAGACCAGGGCAATACCAAGAGCTGACTTCAGCTTTTAGCATTCCACCTAGGAAGCACCACAGTTTCCCCCAGTGCCCAGGGGTGAGTGAGAATGTGGCTGCTGCTTCTCCTCCTCCCTCTAACCTGAGAAGTAGCATAAGGAAATTAGCCTGATTGCCTAATGCTTCAACACAGTCAGCACCCCCAACTCTCCCAAGCTGGTGGCTGCCTGAGGGCTCATTCCATTTCTTCTGAAAAGGAGAAAATGGAACATTGTACTCCTTTGATTATTTGAAATGCTGATTAAAACAGGCCTTCTGCAGCGAAACTTGTAAATAAGGAAGTATCCCATGTTCAGTAGCTGTTTACTGTTCCATCTTTTGTTGTTGTTAATAAACTTTACACCCCTTCAATTTTTTTTTTTTTTAAGCACAGCTGCAGAATGCTGGCGGGATCATTTTAAAATAATAATAAAATCATAGAGAATGCTGCTGCGAATTTAGTGTCTTCCTACTGTAACTATAAATGTAAATTCACCAAAAAAGATTTTTGTGCAATGTATAGTCATCATTTAGAATTATAAAATATTTCTTCAGTATCCATGTATAAATTTTAAGATTGCTCTGATGCTTAAGAATAAGCTTAACCAAAAAGGTGAAATGTCTGTATACTGAAAACTACAAAACACTGATGAAACAAATTAAAGCAGACACAAATAAATGGAAAGATATCCATGTTCATGGGTTGGAAGAATTAATATTGTTAAAATGCCAATAGTTCCCAAAGCAATCTACAGATTCAGTGCAATCCCTGTCAAAATCTCAATGACAATTTTTAGAGAACTTCTTTAAAAGAATCCTAAAATTCATGTGGAATTTCAAAAAAAACGCTGAATAGCCAAAGCAATTTTGAGCAAGAAGAACAAAGCTGGAGGCATTATAATTCCTGATTTCAAACTGTATTACAAAGTTATAGTACTCAAAATGGTACTAGCATAAAAACAGACATACAGACCAATGGAACAGAATAGAGAGCACAGAAATAAACCCACACATATGAGATCAATGGATGATTTTCAACAAGGGTCTAAAAATACACAATGGGAAAAGGATAGTCTCTTAACATATAGTGCCAGAAAAACAGGATATTCACTTGCAAAAGAATAAAATTGGACTTGTCTTACACCACACACACACACACACACACACACACACACACACACACACACAAATCAACTCAAAATAGGTTAAAGATGTATATATAAGACTTGAAACCATAAAACTCCTAGAAGAAAACATAGGGAAGAAGCTCCTTGACATTGGCCTTGGTAATAATTTCTTGGATATGACACCAAGAGCAAAGATAGACAAATGGGATTGCATTAAACTAAAAAGCCTCTGCACAGCAAAGGAAATAATCAACAAAATGAAAAAGAAACCTACAGAATGGGAGCAAATATTTGCAAACTATATATCTAATAAGGTGTTAATATCCAAATATATAAGAAACTCATACTATTCACAGCACTAAATAAATAAATAATAACCTGATTTTAAAATGGGCAAAGGAACTTAACAGACATTTCTCAGCAGAAGGCACGCAAATGACCAACAAGTACATGAAGAGGAGCTTGACATCACTAATCATCTAGGAAATGCAAATCAAAGCCGCATTGAGATATCACCTCACACCCGTTAGAATAACTATTACCGAAAAGTCAAGAGACAACAGGTATCGCGAGGGTGTGGAGAAAAGGGAAACCTGTACACTATTGGTGAGAATGTAAATTGGTGCAGCCACTATAGAAAACGGTATGGAGGCTCCTCAAGAGATTAAAAATAAAACTCCCATATGATCCAGCAATCCTTCTTCTGAGTATATATCTAAAGGAATGAAATCAAGATGTTAATGAGATATCTGCACTCCCATGTTCATTGTAGCATTATTCATAACAGCCAAGACAGGAAAGCAGTCTAAATGTCCATGAGTGGATAAAGAAGATGTGGTAAATGGGACATTATTCAGCCTTTAAAAAGAAGGAAATGTTGCCATTTGTGACAACATGGGTGAACCTGGAGGACGTTATGAAAGTGAAATAATCCAGACACAGAAAGACAAGTACTATATGATACCACTCATATGAGGCATCTAAAATAGTTCAACGCATAGAAGCAGAGAGTAGAATGGTGATTGGGAGGACCTGGGAGAAGCAGGGGAAAGAGGAGGTATTAGTTAGTCAAAGAACACAGTTTCAGTTCTACAAGAAAAAAAAAATTACTCTGTAATTTAGAGTCTCCTAAAGATTTGATATGGTATACATTTAAGATTTGATTAGCCAGAAATTATAATACATTTTCAAGTAAGTTTTTATGAGAGGGAATAGAAAAGAAAAAATAAGAAGTCAAAATCTGATCCTATTTCAAAAAAGTAACCTCAGCTTATGCCCTACATAAGTTTAATCACGTTTACCCTTTTATTTTATATTACAGTATAATGAGGCTTGACCTTGAGTCACACTAGATCATTAATTCTCAAAGATATCTCAAAGAGTCCTGTATCTCTAAATACAACCCTCAGAAAGTGAAGA
This sequence comes from Tursiops truncatus, assembly GCF_011762595.2. NCBI lineage: Eukaryota > Metazoa > Chordata > Mammalia > Artiodactyla > Delphinidae > Tursiops > Tursiops truncatus. Next base: position 133,158,514 of record NC_047037.1, on the reverse strand, counting down.
AATGTGAATGTTTTCAATCAACGGAGAAAATAATCCCACGGTGGAATCAAGTCATATTTAAGGCTGTCAATCATCACTCTCATCAGCCTATCATCTTCTTGCTGATGAAAGGGAGCCACCATTTCTGGCAAATGTGAGCTCCCCATCCTGTATCTCACTTCACTAAGACCTGAGATTGTTCCATCGCTAATTGCTCCCAGAACATGGACCTGTAAAATCCTGTTTCTCTGCCTGGCTGCTCAGTACGTACCTTTGTTCCTCATCCGATGGCCCACACCCAAGTGACAACATTTCACGCTTATTTTGTTTTTAAATGATTTACCAGTATACCGGTGGTAATTCCTAAACCCCCTACCCACAGCCTTGCCCACCCTTTTAGATCCTTTCAGCCTTGTTGATTTGCCTGTGATTCTTTCTGTCTTCTCAGCAAGCCTCTAAGAAATATCTAGGCTAATCTTTACCTCTCTCACCCCGTCAGCTTGCATGTGCTATTGGTTGTGTGCCTTGCAGAATGAAATCCTGTGTGCTACATATGTTGTTAGGTCAGGCATTTGGGGAGTTCCCTAAACATCTTCCTCTCTTTTAATTCCCCAATTTCCAAGTTTTGTTTGTTTGGTTTTTTTTGCGGTATGCGGGCCTGTCCCGTTGCGGAGTACAGGCTCTGGACGCGCAGGCTCAGCGGCCATGGCTCACGGGCCCAGCCGCTCCGCGGCATGTGGGATCTTCCCGGACCAGGGCACGAACCCGTATGCCCTGCATCAGCAGGCGGACTCTCAACCACTGCGCCACCAGGGAAGCCCCCAAGTTATTTTTTTAATCTTGAAAAAATAAGGGTTTTTTGGGGGGGTGGGGGGGGGTGCAGCTCAAATTTGGGCTCCACTTATAAGAAAAAAAAGAAGATAAAGCAAAGTTTGCCTAAAATGGAATGTTCTCTTACTTGCACCCTTGCCTACCCTCGCCTGCAAATAAATTATGGGATGTTTGTGGGAGATGTTCTCCTTACCACAATATCTTATTTTTTAGGAAAGAAATGCTTAATGTATTTTTTAACTTTATGACTTTAAAAAGACAAAATACTTTCTGCATCTCCACTTATTGAAGCAGTTAGTTTTTCTTCTAACATTATTGTGAAGTATCCCCAACTGCCTATTGCAGGCCCAGAATTGTTCTTTTTTTTTTAACATCTTTATTGGAGTATAATTGCTTTACTTTCTGCTTTATAACAAAGTGAATCAGCTATACATATACGTATATCCCCATATCTCCTCCCTCTTGCATCTCCCTCCCACCCTCCATATCCCACCCTTTAGGTGGTCACAAACTACTGAGCAGATCTCCCTGTGCTATGCAGATGCTTCCCACTAGCTATCTATTTTACATTTCGTAGTATATATAAGTCCATGCCCTCTCTCACATCGTCCCAGCTTACCCTTTACCCTCCCTGTATCCTCAAGTCCATCCTCTACATCTGTGTCTTTATTCCTGTCCTGCCCATAGGTTCTTCAGAACCACTTTTTTTCTTTTTTTTTTTTTTTAGATTCCATATACATGTGTTAGCATACGGTATTTGTTTTTCTCTTTCTGACTTACTTCACTCTGTATGACACACTCTAGATCCATCCACCTCACTACAAATAACTCAATTTCGTTTCTTTTTATGGCTGAGTAATACTCCATTGTATAAATGTGCCACATCTTCTTTATCCATTCATCTGTCGATGGACACTTAGGTTGCTTCCATGTCCTGGCTATTGTAAATAGAGTTGCAGTGAACACTGTGGTACATAATTCTTTTTGAATTATGGTTTTCTCAGGGTATATGCCCAGTAGTGGGATTGCTGGGTCATATGGTAGTTCTATTTTTAGTTTTTTAAGGCACATCCATACTGTTCTCCATAGTGGCTGTATCAATTTACATTCCCACCAACAGTGTAAGAGAGTTCCCTTTTCTCCACACCCTCTCCAGCATTTATTGTTTGTAGAGTTTTTGATGATGGCCATTCTGACCAGTGTGAGGTAATACCTCATTGTAGTTTTGATTTGCTTTTCTCTAATGATTAGTAATGTTGAGCATTCTTTCATGTGTTTGTTGGCAATCTGTATGTATTCTTTGGAGAAACGTCTATTTAGGTTTTCTGCCCATTTTTGGACTGGGTTTTTTGCCTGTTGGATATTGAGCTGCATGAGCTGCTTGTATATTTTGGAGATTAATCCTTTGTCAGTTGCTTCGTTTGCAAATATTTTCTCCCATTCTGAGGGTTGTCTTTTCATCTTGTTTAAGTTGTCCTTTGCTGTGCAAAAGCTTTTAAGTTTCATTAGGTCCCTTTTGTTTATTTTTGTTATTATTTCCATTTCTCTAGGAGGTAGGTCCAAAAGGATCTTTCTGTGATTTATGTCATAGAGTGTTCTGCCTATGTTTTCCTCTAAGAGTTTTATAGTGTCTAGCTTTATATTTAGGTCTTTAAAACATTTTGAGGGCTTCCCTGGTGGCGCAGTGGTTGAGAGTCCGCCTGCCGATGCAGGGGACATGAGTTCGTGCCCCGGTCTGGGAGGATCCCACGTGCTGCGGAGTGGCTGGGCCCGTGAGCCATGGCCGCTGAGCCTGTGCGTCCGGAGCCTGTGGTCAGCAGCAGGAGAGGCCACAGCAGTGAGGGGCCCGCATACCGCAAAAACAAAAACAGAAACAAACAAAAAAACATTTTGAGTTTATTTTTCTGTATGGTGTTAGGGAGTGTTCTAATTTCATTCCTTTACATGTAGCTGTCCAGTTTTCCCAGCACCACTTATTGAAGAGGCTGGCTTTTCTCCATTGTATATTCTTGCTTCCTTTATCAAAAATAAGGTGACCATATGTGTGTGGGTTTATCTCTGAACTTTCAATCCTGTTCCATTGATCTATATTTCTGTTTTTGTGCCAGTACCATACTGTCTTGATCTGTAGCTTTGGAGTATAGTCTGAAGTCCAGAAGCTTGATTCCTCCAGCTTCATTTTTCTTTCTCAAGATTGCTTTAGCTATTCGGGTCTTTTGTGTTTCCATACAAATTGTAAAAGTCTTTGTTCTAGTTCTGTGAAAAATGCCATTGATAGTTTGACAGGGATTGCATTGAATCTGTAGATTGTTTTGGGTAATATAGTCATTTTCACAATGTTGATTCTTCTAATCCAAGAACACGGTATATCTCTCCATCCGTTTGTATCATCTTTCATTTCTTTCATCAGTGTCTTATAGTTTTCTGCATACAGGTCTTTTGTCTCCTTAGGTAGGTTTATTCCTAGGTATTTTATTCTTTTTGGAGCAATGGTAAATGGGAGTGTTTCCGTAATTTCTCTTTCAGATTTTTCATCATTAGTGTATAGAAATGCAAGAGATTTCTGTGCATTAATTGTGTGTCCTGCTACTTTACCAAATTCATTGATTAGCTCTAATAGTCTTCTGGTAGCATTTTTAGGATACGCTATGTATAGTATCATATCATCTGCAAACAGTGACAGCTTTACTTCTTCTTTTCCAATTTGTATTCCTTTTATTTCTTTTTTGTCTCTGATTGCTGTGGCTAAAACTTCCAAAACTATGTTGAGTAATAGTGGTGAGCGTGGACAACCTTGTCTTGTTCCTGATCTTAGAGGAAATGGTTTCAGTTCTTCACCATTGAGAACGTTGTTGGCTGTGGTTTTGTCATATATGGCCTTTATTATGTTGAGATAAGTTCCCTCTATGCCTACTTTCTGGAGGGTTTTTATCATAAATCGGTGTTGAATTTTGTCAAAAGCTTTTTTTGCTTCTATTGAGATGATCATATGGTTTTTCTCCTTCAATTTGTTAATATGGTTTACCACATTGATTGATTTACGTATATTGAAGAATCCTTGCCTTCCTGGGATAAACCTCACTTGATCATGGTGTATGATCCTTTTAATGTGCTGTTGGATTCTGTTTGCTAGTGTTTTGTTGAGGATTTTTACAGCTATGTTCATCAGTGATATTGGCCTGTAGTTTTCTTTCTGTGTGACATCTTTGTCTGGTTTTGGTATCAGGGTGATGGTGGCTTCGTAGAATGAGTTGGGGAGTGCTCCTCCCTCTGATATATTTTGGAAGGGTTTAAGAAGGAAAGGTGTTAGCTCTTCTCTAAATGTTTGACAGAATTCACCTGTGAATCCATCTGGTCCTGGGCTTTTGTTTGTTGGAAGGTTTTTAATCACAGTCTCAATTTCAATGCTTGTGGTTGCTCTGTTCATATTTTCTATTTCTTCCTGATTCAGTCTTGGAAGGTTGTGCTTTTCTAAGAATTTGTCTATTTCTTCCAGGTTGTCCATTTATTGGCATGTAGTTGCTTGTAGTAATCTCTCATGATCCTTTGTATTTCTGCAGTGTCAGTTGTTACTTCTCCTTTTTCATTTCTAATTCTATTGATTTGAGTCTTCTCCCTTTTTTTCTTCATGAGTCTGGCTAATGGTTTATCAATTTTGTTTATTTTCTCAAACAACCAGCTTTTAGTTTTATTGATCTTTGCTATTGTTTCCTTCATTTCTTTTTCATTTATGTCTGATCTGATCTTCATGATTTCTTTCCTTCTGTTAACTTTGGGATATTTTTGTCCTACTTTCTCTAATTGCTTTAGGTGTAAGGTTAGGTTGTTTATTTGAGACATTTCTTATTTCTTGAGGTAGGATTGTATTGCTATAAACTTCCCTCTTAGAATTGCTCTTGCTGCATCCCATAGGTTTTGGGTCATCATGTTTACATTGTCATTTGTTTCTAGGAATTTTTAAATTTCCTCTTTGATTTCTTCAGTGATCTCTGTTATTTAGTAGTGTATTGTTTAGCCTCCATGTGCTTGTATTTTTTACAGATTTTTTTCCTGTAATTGATATCTAGCCTCATAGCGTTGTGATCAGAAAAGATACTTGATATGATTTCAATTTTCTTAAATTTACCAAGGCTTGATTTGTGACCCAAGATATGATCTATCCTGGAGAATGTTCCATGAGCACTTGAGAAGAAAGTGTATTTTGTTGTTTTTGGATGGAATGTCCTGTAAATATCAATTAAGTCCATCTGGTTTAATGTATCATTTAAAGCTTGTGTTTCCTTATTTATTTTCATTTTGGATGATCTGTCCATTGGTGAAAGTGGGGTGTTATATTTCCCTACTATGATTGTGTTACTGTCGATTTCCTCTTTTATGACTGTTAGCATTTGCCTTATGTATTGAGGTGCTCCTCTTTTGGGTGCATAAATATTTACAATTGTTATATCTTCTTCTTGGATTGATCCCTTGATCATTATGTAGTGTCCTTCTTTGTCTCTTGTGATAGTCTTTATTTTGAAGTCTGTTATGTCTGATATGAGAGTTGCTATTCCAGCTTTCTTTTGATTTTCATTTGCATGGAATATCGTTTTCCATCCCTTCACTTTCAGTCTGTATGTGTCCCTAGGCCTGAAGTTGGTCTCTTGTAGACAGCATATACATGGGTCTTGTTTTTGTATCCATTCAGCCAGTCTATGTCTTTTGGTTGGAGCATTTAATCCATTTATATTTAAGGTAATTATCAATATGTATGTTCCTACTACCATTTTCTTAGTTGTTTTGGGTTTGTTATTGTAGGTCTTTTCCTTCTCTTGTGTTTCCTGCCTAGAGAAATTCCTTTAGTATTTGTTGTAAAGCTGGTTTGGTGGTGCTGAATTCTCTTAGCTTTTGCTTGTCTGTAAAGGTTTTAATTTCTCCGTCAAATCTGAATGAGATCCTTGCTGTGTAGAGTAATCTTGCTTATAGGTTTTTCCCTTTCATCACTTTAAATATGTCCTGCCACTCTCTTCTGGCTTGCAGAGTTTCTGCTGAAAGATCAGCTGTTAACCTTATGGGGATACCCTTGTATATTATTTGTTGCTTTTCCATTGCTGCTTTTAATATTTCTCTTTTACTTAATTTTTGATAGTGTGATTAATATGTGTCTTGGCGTATTTCTCCTTGGATTTATCCTGTAAGGACTCACTGTGCTTCCTGGACTTGATTGACTATTTCCTTTCCCATATTTGGGAAGTTTTCAACTATAATCTCTTCAAATATTTTCTCAGTCCCTTCCTTTTTCTCTTCTTCTTTTGGGACCCCTATAATTCGAATATTGGTGTGTTTAATGTTGTCCCAGAGGTCTCTGAGACTGTCCTCAATTCTTTACATTCTTTTGTCTTTTTTCTGCTCTGCAGTAGTTATTTCCACTATTTTATCTTCCTGGTCACTTACCCATTCTTCTGCCTGTTATTCTGCTATTGATTCCTCCTAGAGAATTTTTAATTTCATTTATTATGTTGTTCATCATTGTTTGTTTGCTCTTTAGTTCTTCTAGGTCCTTGTTAAACATTTCTTGTATTTTCTCCATTCTATTTCCAAGATTTTGGATCATTTTTGCTATCATTATTCTGAATTCTCTTTCAGGTAGACTGCCTATTTCCTCTTCATTTGTTAGGTCTGGTGGGTTTTTACCTTGCCCCTTCATCTGCTGTGTGTTTCTCTGTCTTCTCATTTTGCTTAACTTACTGTTTTTGTGGTCTCCTTTTCACGGGCTGAAGGTTTGTAGTTCCTGTTGTTTTTGGTGTCTGTCCCCAGTGGCTAAGGTTGGTTCAGTGGGTTGTGTAGGTTTCCTGGTGGAGGGGACTGGTGCCTGTGTTCTGGTGGATGAGGCTGGATCTTGTCTTTCTGGTGGGCAGGACCACGTCCGGTGTTGTGTTTTGGGGTGTCTGTGACCTTATTATGATTTTAGGCAGCCTCTCTGCTAATGGGTGGGGTTGTGTTCCTGTCTTGCTAGTTGTTTGGCATAGGGCGTCTAGCACTGTAGCTTGCTGGTCGCTGAGTGGATCTGGATCTTAGCGTTGAGATGGAGATCTCTGGGAGAGCTTTTGCCGTTTGATATTACGTGGAGCTGGGAGGTCTCTGGTTGATGTCCTGAACTCGGCTCTCCCACCTCAGAGGCACAGGCCTGACACCCGGCCGAGCACCAAGACCCTGTCAGCCACACGGCTCAGAAGAAAAGGGAGAAAAAAAGAAAGAATGAAAGAAGAGAGCAACCAAACCAAAAAAACCGATCCACAAATGATAACAAGCGCTAAAACCTATATGGAAAAAAAGAAAACCGACAGACAGAACTCTAGGACAAATGGTAAAAGCAAAGCTGTACAGACAAAATCACACAACGAAGCATACACATACACACTCACAAAAAGAGTAAAAGGAAGAAAAAATATATATTGTTGCTCCCAAAGTCCACCTCAATTTGGGATGATTCGCTGTCTATTCAGGTATTACACAGATGTAGGTACATCAAGTTGATCGTGGAGCTTTAATCCGCTGCCCCTGAGGCTGCTGGGAGAGATTTCCCCTTCTCTTCTTTGTTCTCACAGCTCCCAGGGGCTCAGCTTTGGATTTGGCCCCGCCTCTGCGTGTAGGTCGCCAGAGGGCGTCTGTTCTTTGCCCAGACAGGACGGGGTTAAAGGACCCGCTGAGTCGGGAGCTCTGGCTCACTCAGGGCGGGGGGGGGGGGGGGGGGGGAGGGAGGGGCACGGTGTGCGGGGCGAGTCTGCGGCGGCAGAGGCCGGTGTGACGTTGCACCAGCCTGAGGTGTGCTGTGCATTGTGCCGGGGAAGTTGTCCCTGGATCCCGGGACTCTGGCGTTGGCGGGCTGCACAGGCTCCCGGGAGGAGAGGTGTGGAGAGTGACCTATGCTCCCACACAGGCTTATTGGTGGCGGCAGCAGCAGCCTTAGCGTCTCATGCCCGTCTCTGGGGTCCGCGCTGTTAGCCGCGGCTCGCGCCCGTCTCTGGAGCTCCTTTAAGCGGCGCTCTGAATCCCCTCTCCTCGCGCACCAGGAAACAAAGAGGGAAGAAAAAGTCTCTTGCCTCTTCGGCAGGTCCAGACTTCCTGGACTCCCTCCTGGCTAGCCGTGGCGCACTAACCCCCTGCAGGCTGTGTCCACGCCGCCAACCCCACTCCTCTCCCTGCGCTCAGAACGAAGCCCGAGACTCAGCTCCCAGCCCCGCCCGCCCTGGCGGGTGAGCAGACAAGCCTCTCGGGCTGGTGAGTGCCAGTCGGCACCGATCCTCTTTGCGGGAATATCTCCGCTTTGCCCTCTCCACCCCTGTGACTGCGCTCTCCTCCGCGGCTCCGAAGCTTCCCCCCTCTGCCACCCCCAGTCTCCGCCCGCGAAGGGGCTTCCTAGTGTGTGGAAACCTTTCCTCCTTCACGGCTCCCTCCCACTGGTGCAGGTCCTGTCCCTATTCTTTTGTCTCTTGTTTTTTCTTTTTTCTTTTGCCCTACCCAGGTACAAAAGAAAGAGGGTTATCTTTTGGAATGATCAGTTATTTACAAATCCTCTTGCTTTTCTTCTTTTCTCCTCTGCACCAAAATGTTCAGCATCTTAATGAGATGGCCTTTGGGACCCAGAATGACACTTTTACCTCAATTAATAATATGACCGATGGACACTGGGGAGTTTCTTGCCTTTTGGGAGGTCTGAGGTCTTTTGCCAGCATTCAGTAGGCATTCCGTAGGAGTTCCATGTGTCGTTGTATTTCTGATGTATTTGTGGGGAGGAAGGTGATCTCCACATCTCAGTCCTCTGCCGTCTTGAAGGTCTCCTCCCACAAGTATTCTTAATGTTAAATGTCAATAATGTTGAAGATATTAAAAAGCTTTATGTTCTGTCTCCACAAGTGCAAAATACAGAAGAAAACATGTGGAAGGATTTGAGATTTAGTAAAATAAACAAAGGCCAGGAGCTGGAGAAGCTTGTGGGTGGATGAAACACATCTACAGGGGTCTTGGAGGGGCAAAGCTTTCTGGGAGAGGTGGGAGCACCCTGCAAAATAAGCTAGATGGGCAGTCATTCAGGGGAGGCCTGAGAGGGGCATGAGCCTGCCCTGCTCAGCACATAGGAGTTTCGAGGCTGGAGGTGATCAGGGATGAATGGATTCAAAGGGGGCATGTGTGCAAGTGAGCACGTGTGCAAGCAGGGACAAGCTCAGAGGGCACTGTGCAGGCCAAAAAAGGGGTGGAGTCTTGTGAAGGTTGAAGGCAGGAGCGTTAGGGATAGAATCTGTAGGATTTGGAGACTGATCAGTTATCTGAGGGGCAGCTAGCGAGGCACGTGTCAACAATGGCAACAAACATTCTCGACTGAATTTCCTTTAGTTCTGGTCACACCCCCATGTGGTGTTTCCTCAGCTTCTGGTTCATAAAGCTTATATTACAACTCAGTGTGTTGGTGTTTTTTCTCTGACTGTCTTACCTTCATAAATCTTCATAACAATGTTATAATCTTCTGGAGGACCTAGGTGATATCTTTTATTGCTCAAAATTGTCTCCCTGTTCAGGACTTTAACCAAAAGAAGGAAAGTGACAGTCCTGAAGCCTGCAGGAGAAGCACCACCTAAATGATCTGGCCACCCAAGGAATGTTGAAAGGTGGGTGTCATGACACCACCGGTCAACACTTCCTGGTAAGAAAGTCATACATTCAAGTACCATCTCAGAGTCTAGCCCTCTGTGAGGATTATCCCACTTTGTGTTTCTGGGGCTCTGTTGAGTCACGTTTGCAAGAACGCCCACATTGTCATCAGACAGGACTGAATAGAGCTTTAGTAAAAGAAGCAAAGCCCATGGGCTTCCCTGGTGGCGCAGTGGTTGAGAGTCCGCCTGCTGATGCAGGGGACATGGGTTCGTGCCCCGGTCCGGGAGGATCCCACATGCCGCGGAGCAGCTGGGCCTGTGAGCCATGGCCGCTGAGCCTGCGTGTCTGGAGCCTGTGCTCCGCAACGGGAGAGGCCACAACAGTGAGAGGCCCGCATACTGGAAAAAAAAAAAAAAAAAAAAAGAAGCAAAGCCCATAGGCACTAGATTACGCCTAATAGCTGTGCAGCCCCCGTTGACTCAGGGTCAAGTTTGCCTTGGCAAAACAGAGTTGTGCCCTTGATCTGAACTTCGTTGACTTTCCCTTGACAAAGGAAGATGACAGCTGGGCAAGAGGGTGTAGGAGGCAGAGGGAATTCCAACAGAGAACATATTCAGGAGGTAAATGATTATTGTCACTGGAGAAGGTATTTAGTAGGTAGCCAACTTCCTCCAAAGCTGCTATGAGGAAGACTTTATACTTTAGAAAGTATCAAATCTAGATATATTATTTCAATATTAGAGAGTATCTACTTTCTCAGATTGCCCATATTTTAAAAAATAAACGCAATGGCAACAATAGCAGCTATCCATGCTGCCAGTAAGAAAAAAATTTTCCTCACATGCAATTAAAATTACAAGGTAATTGGGAGCCATTAGGTGGTTCCTCCCACAATAAATCATCTTGAACTTTCAGCCTAGGTTTACTGAGGCCTTAAGAGAACATGCAGGAAATGTCTTGGGAATTTAGTTCCTCACTTGAATAAAGAAGTCCACAACTGACCTTAGTATTAAATACATAATCATTAAGAAAACTTTCCCATATTAACCACATGCTCATCTATAATAGCACTGCAAATGGAACAGGTCATTTTAGTGATAAAGAATCATTACCTATAGTGCTATTATTAAATGATTCCTACAGAGGGTTATCTTTTGGAATGATCAGTTATTTACAAATCCTTTTGCTTTTTTTATTTTTTCCTCTGCACCAAAATGTTCAGCATCTTAATGAGATGGCCTTTGGGACCCAGAATGACACTTTTACCTCAATTAATAATATGACCGATGGACATTGGAGAGCAACCAGATAGGAGACTCTCCTCCTGTCATTAATGATTCAGTGGTTTAGAAATTACAAGTCCCTAGGTGCAGCAGCATAGCAGGGCAGTTAGTCTGATGGTGAGGAAGACCAGCCACCAGCAACACCTAGGATCAGGAACCCTTGTCCTTTTCTCACCTCATCGCCACTCACCTGGATACTGTGAGGCACATCCTTACACTGGGGCTGAAGGATCTTTCTGGAAATGTAAATCTGATTCAGTCTCTCCACAGCTTAAATACCTTAGTGGCTCCCTATTGCCCTCAGGGTAAAGTCCAAACTCCTCAGCAGGGGTTTATGAGGCCCCTCCTTCTGTAGGGGCCTCCTGTCTGCTTCCATCACTCTCGTCACTCCTTACCACATCACCCCATTGTGTTTGCAAGTCCCTGAGCTCTGCATGCACTTCCCCCCCTGTCCTTTGCCCTCTGCCTGGAACACATCCCACTCCCTCCACCCAGCCTACTCCTATCCACCCCCTTTTTTAAATTATGAAATATACAGACAGAGATTGCATGAAACACATATGGAGAATTTAAAGAAAAATTATTCAACGAGCATGCCAGAATAGCACATCCCAGAATCCTCTTCTGTGCGTCTCCACAAACACAACCCCAACTCTCCCCACTTTCCTTGCTTTTCTTTATGGCGTTACCATCAATGTATGCATCCCCTAAGCCGTAGCTTATTGCTGCCTGCTTTTTAAGTATTGTATGAGTATCTTGATTTTTCCCCCTCAACATTGTGTTTATGATCCAAGTTATTTAACGTAGCTGTAAATTTATTTATTTTCATTGCTGATACTACTCCATTGTACCACAATTCATCTGTTCTGCTGATGGACGTGGGTTGTTTCCTTTGTGGGTGGCTATCACAAATAATACTGCTGGGAACATTCTTCTACATAGAGACCAGTGCATATATGTGCACGTGCAAAGAGTTCCTCTAATTGCTGTCCCTAGGAGTGGAATGCTACCTCGCAGGGTATGTAAAACTTCAACTTTTCTACATAATACCAATGGTTTTCCCAAGGGGTGGTACCAGTTTGCACCTGCATCAGCAGTACGTGTGAGTTTGCTAATTCCTCTCTTCTTCTCAGGTCTCAGTTTTGACCACTGCACGGCAGAAAGCCTGCCCTACCCCTGAAAGTCTGGATTCGGTGCACCTCTTTTGTACTTCTTTAGTACCTATGCTCACCTCATCATGACACTAGTCATACCTTGTGACATGCACATGACAGATGTGAGAAGAAGCTGCTCAGATCCCTAGCTGCTGTCCCTCTGGACCGGCTGCTCCACTAGAGCTGAGGCCACATATCCCTCAGGTGCTCCCAGTCAAGGACTGAGCACAGTGAAGATACAAATCCAGGCTCACTTCTGTTACACACAGGACTCCTCTGATGGGTGACTTGGGCTCAGATACTTCCCAGGGACCCGGCACATCCTTTCTTGGAATTGCACTGCAGTGCAAAACTCTCCCTACCCGCTCCTCCTTCCTTCCCCCAGCCTTGCACAGATGTCAGACCGGTAATGCAGTCTGAAAGCTCCCCCCACCTTCTCTGGTTCCCTCCCTTTGTCCTTCATAGGCGTTTCCTCCAAGAAATCTCTTACATGTCTAATCCTATCTTGGTATCCACTTTTAGAGAACCTAAATTAACACAATGTAATTTCCTCTTGATTTTGTGGCCTTAACAATCAACAGAAAAATTATGAAAAAAGAAACTCTTGTGCCCCCAGTGCCTAATAGAGGGACTAGCGCATGGTAGGTGCTGAGTAAATCTTGGTGAATCAATAAGTTATTTATTTCATAAGTGAGATTCCCACTTCGGTGCTTCGTATGAACACATTTCTAGTGTCATCTGAAAGGCAGAAGAAAACTGCTTGGCCAAACTTGATACCTCCTTTATTTCCACAGGCATAGCCTCAGACTGTACTTCCTAATTAAAAGGTGTGGCCAGTGTGCAACAGTGAACGAAGCAGCTAAGATTCGCTTTCTTTCCATGTGCGGAAGGCAAAGATTCCTATTAGGTCATTGGCTCAGGAATACTCTCCCTGGCTTCTCATTCCATAGTTCAGAAGCCTCTGACCACAACGCTTCCTACCAGACTTGTGAGAATCTTAGAAAAGTGAAGAGACCTGTCATAAGTAGCTTCTCAGATGGTCTCCTATGGTCCCCACCTACTGGCATTATACTTCCTATAGTTCCCTGTCCTTGAGTGTGAGCCAGATTTAAAGACTAGCTTCTAAAGTACTGAATACAGCAGAAGTGATAGATGATAACCTCGGAGATTAGATTATAAAAAGACTGGGGTTTCCATTATAGTCTCAGAGATGGATTGGAAAAGACACTGGGTTTAGAGCCAGAAGACCTAAGTGTAGTCTTTATCTGTGTGACACTGGCCAAGACATTTCAGGGAACAATAATACCTATACCTATACCTATACCTATACAATAATCCTCTGACTGTTTTATTCAGGAAGTTATATAAGAGAAAACTTTTATTGAGTGTTGTTCTACAGACTTTTATTTGTATCAACACAAACCGATCACAGCAATCTGATGAGTGGATACTGTCATCATCCCCATTTTATAGATGAGTCAACTGAGGCACAGAGATATTAAAGAATTTGCCCAAAGTGATACAGCCAGTAAGTGCTAGAGCCAGGATTTGCACACAGTAATCTAGCTCCAGAGTCCACATCATGAACACAGCTCTATATCTGTGGGTGAAAGCACTTTATCTAAGACGTTATAGGAATATAAATCATGTAGTGACATATTGGTGTAAAGACAGACACAGCAATCATTAGAGCAGAATAGAGTCCATAAACAGATCCACACACATATGGTCAACTGATTTTCAACAAAGTTGCAAAGGCAATCCAGCAGAGAGAGGATAGTCTTTTCAACAGATGATTCTGGAACAACTTAATGTCTTTACACACACACAGAAATGAACCTTGATCAATACCTCATACCATATGCAAAAATTAACTCAAAGTTTATTATAAACCTATTTAGGTAAAACATAAAGTTATAAAACTTCCAGAAGAAGAAAATCTTTGTGACCCTGAGTTAAAGATTTCTTAGTTGCAACACCAAAAGCACAATTCATAAAAGAAAATACTGATAAATTGGACTTCATCAAAATTTAAAACTTCTACTCTTGAAAAGATATAGTTAAGAAACAAGCCAGAGACCATGAGAAAATATTTACAAATCACGTGTATGATAAAGAATTTGTGTCCAAATATATAGAGAAATTGAAACTCAAAACTCAGCAGTAAGACAACTCAATTTTTAAAATGGACAACAGGGCTTCCCTGGCGGCACAGTGGTTGAGAGTCCGCCTGCCAATGTGGGGGACACCAGTTTGTGCCCCAGTCCGGGAAGATCCCACGTGCCACGGAGCGGCTGGGCCCGTGAGCAATGGCCGCTGAGCCTGCGCGTCCGGAGCCTGTGCTCCGCAACGGGAGAGGCCACAACAGTGAGAGGCCCGCATACCGCAAAAAAAAATAATAATAATAAAATAAAATAAAGATATACAACAGATCTGAACAAACACTTCATCAAAGAAGATGACACGTGAAAAGATGTTCATCATTACTCATTAGGAAAATGCAAATTGAAACCACAGTGAGCTACCACTACATTGTAATGGCCACAATTTAAAAAACAAGAGCAAATATTGCTGAGGAGATGGAGCAACTGCGACTCTCCTACACTGCTGGTGGGAATAAAAACGGTGCAATCATTTTGGCAATTTCTTAAAATATTATACAGAGACCTACCGTATGGCTCAGCCATTCTACTCCTAGGTATTTACCTAAGATAAATGAAATCATGTATCCACACAAAGACTTGTACAAGTGTTCATAGCAGCTTAATTTGTAAAAGCCAAAAACTGGAAACAACTCAAATGACTATCAACAGATAAACACATTGTGATATGCTCATGCAATGGAATACTACTCAGCAATAAAAAGGAGTGAACTCTTCAACAACATGGGTGAATCTTAAAATAATTATGCTGAGTGAAAAAAGCCAGACAAAGAGAGTACATACCGAATGGTTCCATTTATATAAAATTCTAGAATTTCAAACTAGAGTGACAGAAAACAAATCAGCAGTTTCTTGAGGTGGAAGTGAATGAAAGAGATTACAAAGGGACATAAGGCAACTTTTGGGAGGTGGTAGATATATTTATTATCTTGATTAGGGCAATAGTTTCGTGGATGTAAACATATGTCAAAACTTACCAAATATATGCAGTTTTCATACCAATTATAACTCAAAATGCTATAAAAAAATAAATCATTCACATCATTATTATAGTCTGAGCAAAGTTATTTTAAGTCATTGTCTGACTTACTTCTCCCCTCATCTTCCCCTGTTTCCCCTTCCCCAAATTCCTGGATAAGGAGTCAAGACCATTTCCACCTCTGGTATTCATATCAATTAAGGAAAAAAAAAAAGTCCGTGTGGAAAGAATTTTGTTAAGTTCTACAGGAGATGCAAAGTTGGATAAGAAATAGTTCATGTCTTCAAGAAGTTATAATCCAGGTAGAGAGAGAAGATATAAGTGTGTTTAAAATTAAATTATCTAATAAAGTATAAGTATCAATTCTAAAAAAATAGAAAACATTGAAAAAGAGAGTGATTAACTGCCTAATGAAGAGTACAGGCAAAAATTTCCAAAGAGTTACTTTGGGCTGGGATGGTTCTAGAATGTTTCATGTAGGATGTGGGATTTGAGCTGGAATGGATAACATTTAGGAGGAGTAAAGAGAATAACCACAAGATGCTTTGATGGGGTCAGAGGATGGTGACATTGAGTGAATAAGTTGGATGGGAAGAAAGGTTTCTGTAGAAGAATCACAGGACTTACCCCTACAAAAGTGGGACCAGAGTTGGAGGGTCTTGAGCATCAGGCAGAGTCTAAGCCCCCAGCCTTTATTTCGTCCTAACATGAAAAGGAACTTGCGAGGTAGTGAACCTTTCATGGTTGGACTCATTCGGCAGAGAGTGTATGAGCATATGTGAGGAATATAGAAAGGAGATAACTTCCCTGAATGGACAAGTTCCTCCCAATCCCAAGACACGGGTCACAGATTCATGGGTTTTGAAAGAATCATTAGAAGTAGCACTGGATAGTTGTCTGATACTATCTTGGTTCCTCCTGGAGGTAGTACCTGACTTCCTCGTCAGAGTCAACAGGGACCTTATTTTCCCCTCGTCCACCCCGTATTCAGCCAGGGAATGGAAGATGATCTAGGTGCAACCATAAGTCTCTCTCTCCCATGATCCTGACACCTGAGTGAATGGCTCAGAGACGTGAGGACCAGTTAGAAGTCATCCATCATGCTGATTAGAACCTGTCTGCTCCATGGCTGTGGCTATGCTTCCTGCTAACCAGCCTTCCGGATAATCTTGATTCCTGGCCAGTATTCTGATATATGATTAATTCTGTGATTTCCCCCCGAAATATCATTCCAACAAATTTTGTTTTTGCCTAAGACATTAGAGTCTGCTTTGTTGCTTAAAGCCAAGAACCAGAACTGTCATGGAACTCTGGATCTTAGGGGTTCAATTCCCTGCATACCCTATTGGTCTTACTTCAGCCCCCTGGGGTCATATGGAGGAAGTCTATCCTCTCTTCCACATGAGTTCTTCCTAAATCTGATGACAGCTCTCCAACCTATCCTAACCTCTTCCCTCCATAGGCTAAATGCCCCATGTTCCTTTGGGCACTCCTCATTTCACATGAGTTGGATTGCTTCACCAGCCTGGACACTGTTTCCAAAGGTGATAGACTGTGACTCAATAAATATTTGTTGAATGAGTGAATTGCACAAATTTAAAGTTTTACTTTTGGCTATACTACCTTCTGTAGAAAACAATCATTCATTTCTGGTTTTTTTCCATGCAAAGACTGTGTTATAGTTAAGGTGCTGGCTCAGCTACTGAAACAGAAGTCAAAATAACAGGGACTTAAATAAGATGGCTTATTTCTCTCACATGGAAAAGTCTAAATGTAAGTAGGGCTGGAGACCCAGGCTCTTTCTAGACTTTTGCTTTCCATTTACAGCACATGACTTCTATCTTGTGGTCTAGCCTGGTCATTCCTGCTGCCAGTCTATGTTCACGTTCCAGAAGGAAGGGGAAAAGTAGACTTGGGATGTTCCTTTAAGGGAATGTTCTGGACGTTGCCGCCATCATGTCCACTCCTTTTTTATGGGTCAGAACTTAGTCTTATGGCCTTCCTTTGCCTTCAAGGGGGGCTGGGAAATGTAGCTTTTTCTGGGAGAGAATGGTAAACTAATAGTTTCAACCATGGACCATATAATACAATTTGGAGATCTTCCAATAGACTAAGTATAATGAGATGCTACAAGAGTCACAGGTGGTTAATTGTCTGTAACTTTCTTATACTCAGTGTTGGGTACTTTGCAAGTGATTATCAGGCCAGAGTTACTCTGAGTTGAGTTTTAGGTAAATTGGATTTTGTGGACTTACCAGGGGACATAGCTTGGACCAGTACTTAAAATCCAGAAGTCAGAACTACACTGGAAATTTCCTCTAATTGAGACAACTAAGCAGCTATTTCTTTTTAAAATAAAACCCATGAGTTTGCTTCATACGAAGAGTTTAATATCTTTTCAGGCATATTAGATAGTACTCTTTTGGCTACAAATAATAGAAACTGACTCTGTTTTGCTCAGACGGGAGAGATGAATTATTATTAGTGTACCAGATGTCTCCCAAGCCTCAAGGCAATGTGCAGCTGACTGGGCTTCTGGAACAGACTAGAACCCGATGCTCTCCATCTTTTGTTTCTGTTTATCTGCCATCAGCTTAATTCTTCTCTCTCTAAAAGGACCATTTTTCTCTGCTCACCAGTCTCCAAAAGTAGAGGATAGCTGTTCCCAGTTCCGTGGTCTACATATGATCCTTCTAGCCACCTAGATATAGTCTGAGGCTCTCTTTCAACTGGCACTCTTATTAGCCTTGCTTGGGTTAGTGGTTACCTTGGGCCAATAGTCAAGTCTAAATGGTGGGTCAAATCATATTACAACAGCAAGATACCTCTGAACCCTGTAGATATGGAGGTTTATGGGTGCAGAGAAACAGTATGCAGCAAAGAGGACAGGCATTCCAATAGGCATCTTCTCCACCCATGTGTGTTTGGAGGGTTGTCATAAGCAGAACAAAATTTAGAAATATAGCTGTGTGATCTATGACACTGAGACAGGCTAGAAACATGATGTAATGGGGTTAGGGGAAAAACTGAGTCTTCCTCAATACTTTTTTGGTTGTAAGTAACATAACCCATCCAAAGGCTCATAAACATGGCACTTGAGAGTTTTCATATCTGAAGGCGGCTTTTATGTGCAGAGGATCACCTATAGCTACTTGTTTTATTTAATATTCAAGTTGTTAAAGTTGTAATATTTTTTTACATCCTTGGTACTTATTTATCTTATATTCCTAGTACTTATTTATCTTGTAACTGGAAGTTGGTACCTTTTGGCTATCTTCATCCAGTTCAACTCCCCCCAACACTCACCCCTGGTAACCACAAGTCTGATCTTTTTGTCTACGCGTCTGTTTGTTTTTGAGGTATAATTGACCTACAAAACTATGTTATTTCCTGTTATACAACACAGTGATTTGATATTTCTACCTATTTCAAAATAATCACCATAAGTCTAGTTATGATCTGTCACCATACAAAGATATTACATGATTATTGACTTTATTCTCCACACTGTACATTTTATACCTGTGACTTATTTATTTCAAAACTGGAAGTTTGTACCTCTCACCTATTTCTTTCCTCCCTCACCCCCTCCCCTCTGGCAACCACCTGTTTGTTCTCCATAACTCTGTTTCTGTTTTGTTATGTCTGTTCATTTGCTTTGTTTTTGTAGGTTCCACATATAAGTGAAATCATGCCGCATTTATCTTTCTCTGCCTGATTTATTTCACTTAGCATAATACCCTCTAGGTCCATCCATGTTGTCACAAATGCAAGCTTTCATTCTTTTTATGGCTGAGTAATATTTCACTATATATATAGTGAAATATATATATATATATATATATATATATACCTACACCATATCTTCTTTATCTATTCATCTATTGGTGGGCGCTTGCTTGCTTCCATATCTTGGCTATAAACAATGCTATAATGAACATAGGGGTGCATATATCTTTTTTAATTTTTAATAGATCTTTATTAGAATATAATTGCTTCACAATACTGTGTTAGTTTCTGTTGAACAACAAAGAGAATCAGCCATATGCATACACATGTCCCCATAACCCCTCCCTCTTGAGCCTCCCTCCCATCCTCCTATCTCACCCCTCTAGGTCATCGTAAAGCACCAAGCCGATCTCCCTGTGCTATGCTGCTTCTTCCCATCAGCCAACTATTTTACATTCCGTAGTGTATATATGTTGATGCTACTCTCATTTCACCCCAGCTTCGCACTCCCACCCCATATCCTCAAGTCTATTTTCTATGTCTACCTCTTTATTCCTGCCCTGCAACTGGGTTCATCAGTACCATTATTTTTTTTAAAGATTCCATATATATGCGTTAGCATACAGTATTTGTTTTTCTCTTTCTGACTTACTTCACTCTGTATGACAGACTCTAGGTCCATCCACCTCACTACAAATAACTCAATTTCGTTTCTTTATATGGCTGAGTAATATTCCATTGTATAAATGCGCCACATCTTCTTTATCCATACATCTGTTGATGGACATGTAGGTTGGTTCCATGTCCTGGCTATTGTAAATAGTGCTGCAATGAACATTGTGGTGTACGTCTCTTTTTGAACTATGGTTTCCTCAGGGTATATGCCCAGTTGTGGGATTGCTGGGTCATATGGTAGTTCTATTTTTAGTTTTTTAAGGCACATCCATACTGTTCTCCATAGTGGCTGTATCAATTTACATTCCCACCAACAGTGCAGGAGGGTTCCCTTTTCACCACACCCTTTCCAGCATTTATTGTTTCTAGATTTTTGATAATGGTCACTCTGACTGGCATGAGGTGATACCTCACTGTAGTTTTGATTTGCATTTCTCTAATAATTAGTGATGTTGAGCATCTTTTCGTATGCCTCTTGGCCATCTGTATGTCTTCCTTGGTGAAATGTCTATTTAGGTCTTCCACCCATTTTTTAACTGAATTGTTGGTTTTTTTGCTATTGAGCTCCATGAGTCATTTGTATATTTTGGAGATTAATCCTTTGTCTGTTGTTTCATTTGAAAATATTTTCTCCCATTCTGAGGGTTGTCTTTTTGTCTTGTTTATGGTTTCCTATGCTGTGCAAAGCTTTTAAGCTTATTGAGTCCCATTTATTTATTTTTTTATTTTCATTACTCTAGGAGGTGGGTCAAAAAAGATCTTGCTGTGGTTTATGTCAAAGAGTGTTTTTCCTATGTTTTCCTCTAAGAGTTTTATGGTGTCTGGTCTTATATTTAAGTCTTTAATCTATTTGGAGTTTATTTTTGTGCATGGTGTTAGGGAGTGTTCTGGTTTCATTCTTTTACATGTGGCTGTCCAGTTTTCCCAGCACCACTTATTGAAGAGGCTTTCTTTTCTCCATTGTATGTTCTTGCCTCCTTTGTCATAAATTAGGTGCCCAATATGTGCGTGGGTTTATCTCTGGGAGTTCTATCTTGTACCATTGATCTATATTTCTGTTTTTGTGCCAGTACCATACTGTCTTGATTATTGTAGCTTTGTAGTATAGTCTGAAGTCAGGGAGCCTGATTCCTCCAGATCCCTTTTTCTTCCTCAAGATTGCTTTGGCTATTCGGGGTCTTTTGTGTTTCCATATGAATTGTAAAGTTTTTTGTTCTAATTCTGTGAAGAATGCCATTGGTAGTTTGATAGGGATAACATTGAGTCTGTAGATTGCTTTAGGTAGTATAGTGATTTTCACAATATTGATTCTTCTAATCCGAGAATGTGGTATATTTCTCCATCTGTTGATGTCATCTTTGATTACTTTCATCAGTGTTTTATAGTTTTCTGAGTACAAGTCTTTTGCCTCCTTAGGCACATTTATTCCTAGGTATTTTACTCTGTTTGTTGCAATGGTAAATGGGAGTGTTTCCTTAATTTCTCTTTCTGATTTTTTGTTGTTGGTGTATAGGAATGCCAGAGATTTCTGTGCATTGATTTTGTATCCTGCAACCTTACCAAATTCACTGATTACTTCTAGTAGTTTTCTAGTGGCATTTTTATGATTTTCTATGTATAGTATCATGTCATCGGCAAACAGTGACAGTTTTACTTCTTCTTTTCCAATTTGTATTTTTTAATTTCTTTTTCTTCTCTGATTGCTGTGGCTAGGACTTCCAAAACTATGTTGAATAATAGTGGTGAGAGTGGACATCCTTGTCTTGTTCCTGATCTTAGTGGAAATGCTTTCAGTTTTTCACCATTGAGTATGATGCTTGCTGTGAGTTTGTCATATATGGCCTTTATTATGTTGAGGTAGTTCCCTCTATGCCATTTTCTGGAGAGTTTTTATCATAAATGGGTGTTGAATTTTGTCAAAAGCTTTTTCTCTGTCTATTGAGATGATCATATGATTTTATTCTTCAATTTGTTAATGTAGTGTATCATGTTGATTGATTTGTGGGCATTGAACCATCCTTGCATCCCTGAGATAAATTCCACTTGATCATTGTGCATGATCCTTTTAATGTATTGTTGAATTCAGTTTGCTAATATTTCATTGAGAATTTTTGCATCTATTTTCATCACTAATATTGGCTTGTAATTTTTTTTTTGGTGATGTCCTTGTCTGATTTTGGTATCAGGGTGATGGTGGCCTTGTAGAATGAGTCTGAAAGCGTTCCTTCTTCTGCAATTTTTTGGAATAGTTTCAGAAGAATTGGTGTTAACACTTCTCTAAATGTTTGGTGGAATGCAGGGTTGTCAAAATGCATTTGAACTTAAGAGATCATATTATAGTCATATAATAATCATATATATGATTACTTAAAGTTTTATGTATATAAACCTTATGGTAACCACAAACCAAAACTCTATAATAGATACACACACACAAAAGAGGAATCCAAACATAACACTAAAGATAATCATAAATCACAGGGAAGAGTGCAAAAGAAGAAGAAAGAAACAAAAAAGACCTACAAAAACAGCCCTAAAACATTTAACAAAATGGCAATAGGTACATGCCTATCAATAATTAATTTAAATGTCAAATGCTCCAATTAAAAGACATAGAGTGGCTGAATGGATAGAAAAATAAAATCCATATATGTGCTCCCTACTAGAAACTCACTTCAGATCTAAAGATAGACACAGGCTGAAGGTGAGAAGATGGAAAAGGTGTTCTATACAAGTGGAAGTTAAAAGAAAGCTGGAGTAGCAATACTTGTATCAAACAAAATACACTTTAGGGACCTCCCTGGCAGTCCAGTGGTTAAGACTCTGAACTTCCACTGCAGGGGATGCAGGTTCAATCCCTGGTCAGGGAACTGAAGTCCTGCATGCCTCACAGTGCAGCCAAAAAAAAGTACATTTTAAAACAAAGACTAACAAGAGACAAAGAAAGACATTACATAATCATCAAGGGAGCAATCCAAGAAAAAGATATAACAGTTGTAAATATATATGCACCCAACATAGGAGCACTTAAAATCATAAAGCAAATATTAAAAGACATAAAGCAAGGAAATGACAGTAACATAATAATAGTACAGGACTTTAACACACTACTTACATCAATGGACAGATCATCCAGGCAGAAAAATCAATAAGGAAACACTGGCTTTAAACAACACATTAGGTCAAATAGACTTAATAGAGATATACAGAACATTCCATCCAAGGGCAGCAGAATACACATTCTTTTCACATGCTCGTGGAATATTCTCTAGGACAGATCACATGCTAGGCCACAAAACAAGTCTCAGTAATTTTTAAGAAAATTGAAATCACATCAAGCATCTTTTCCAAGCACAACACTGTGAGACTAGAAACAAACTATAAGAAAAAAATGCAAAACAAAAACAGCTGGAGGCTAAACAATATGCTACTAAACAAGCAATGGTTCACTGAAGAAATCAAAGAAAAAAAATTGAAAATACCTGGAGAGAAATGAAAATAAAAACACAATGATCCAAAATCTAGGGGACGCAGCAAAAGCAGTTCTAAGAGGGAAGTTTGTAGCAATACCAGCCTACCTCAGAGAACAATACAAATCCCAAATAAATAACTTAACCTTACACCTAAAGGAACTAGAAAAAAAAAAGAACAAACAAAAAACAAAGTTAGTAGAAGGAAAGAAATCATAAAGATCAGAGCAGAAATAAATAAAATAGAGACTAAAAAACAATAGAAAAGATCAATGAAACTAAGAGCCAGTTCTTCGAAAAGATAAACAAAATTGATAAACCTTTAGCCAGACTCTTCAAGAAAAAAAGAGAGAGCCCAAATCAATAAAATGAAAAAAAAAAGTTACAACTGACACAAAGGATCAAGAGATTACTACAAACAATTATGTGTCAATAAAAATGGACCTCCTAGAAATGGACAAATTCCTAGAAATGTACAATCTCCCAGGACTGAACCAGGAAGAAATAGAAAATATGAACAGACTAATTACCAGTAAATGAAATCAAATCAGTGATTTTTAAAACTCCAAACAACAAAAGTTCAGGGCCAGATGACTTCACCGGTAATATTTTTTTTAAAGATTATTTCTTTAGAGCTATTTTAGATTCACAGGAAAATTGAACAGAAGGTACAGAGATTTCTCCTGCACTCCTTGCCCCCACACATACACAGCCTCCACCACAGCCAACATCCCCCAGCAGAGTAGTACATTTGTTACAATTGATGAATCTACAATGACACATCATCACCCAAAGTCCATAGTGTACCTTAGAGTTCACTCCTGGTATTGTATGTTCTATGGGTTTGGACAAACGTATAATGACATGTTTTCACTGTTGTAGTATCATACAGATTATTTTCACTTCTCTAAAAACCCTCTATGGTCCGCCTATTCATCCTGTCCTCCTCCCTAACCCCTGGCAATCATTGATATTTTTACTGTCCCCATAATTTTACCTTTTCCAGAATGTCATGCAATTGAAATAATATAGTATGTAGCCTCTTTAAATACAATGCTAAAGGCACAATCTATGAAAGAAAGAACAACTCAACGGTAAAATAGGCCCAAAACCTTAACAGACACGCCACCAAAGAAGATATACACATGGCAAATAAGCATATGAAAACATGCTGCACATCATAGTCATCAGGAAAATGCAAATTAAAACAATAGTAAGATATCAAAACACACATACTAGAATGGTCAAAATCCAGAACACTGACAACACCAAATGTTGGTGAGGATACAGAGCAACAGGAACTATCATTACTGGTGGGAATGCAAAATGGTACAGCCAATATGGAAGACAGTCTGGTGATTTCTTACAAAACTAAACATACTCTTAACATACGATCCAGTAGTCATACTCCTTGGTATTTACCCAAAGGAGGTAAAAACTTATGTCCACACAGAAACCTACACATGGATGTTTATAGCAGCTTTATTCATAATTGCCAAAACTTGGAGCAACCAAGGTATCCTTCAGCAGGTGAACGAATGAAGAAACTATGAAATGTGAAATAAAATAGAGTCGCTTATGTCAAAGGGTTTTAAAATGGAGCAGAGAGAACATTAAGAAGAGCAAGCATATACATCCTCCCCAGGTGGAGCCATGAACTTTCGAACTGGGCCGACACTAAATATTTAAAGCACTTTGCAAGAGCCCCTGCAACTTGTCACAGTAATGAACTTTTTCTTCTCTCTAGCGATAGACTTAGCAGTCAATCTTGCTTAGCCAGGACTAGTTTCTGCCTGCAACTCTAATTAAAATTCTTTGTAATGCAAACCTTTCTTCTTTGCCCTTAAAAGCCCCTGACTTTTATTCCATAGTGGGACACTGTTTGGGTTGCTACCTGAATTTGTGTGTCCCGAATTGCAATTCTTCAATCCCAAATAAAGGCCTTTTGCTTGATTATTGCCTCCTAAGTTTACTTAGTTGACAAAACTATGGTACATCCAAACAATTTGATATTATTCAGCAATAAAAAATAAATGGGCTAAAAAAATAAAATAAAATAAAAATAAATGGGCTGGGCTTCCCTGGTGGCGCAGTGGTTGAGAGTTCGTCTGCCGATGCAGGGGACATGGGTTCGTGCCCCGGTCCGGGAAGATCCCACGTGCCGTGGAGCAGCTAGGCCCGTGAGCCATGGCCGCTGAGCCTGTGTGTCTGGAGCCTGTGTGTCCAGAGCCTGTGCTCTGCAACAGGAGAGGCCACAACAGTGAGAGGCCCGCGTACCGCCAAAAAAAAAAAAAAAAAAAAAAAAAAAAAAAAAAAAATGGGCTATCAAGCCATGAAAAGACACAGAGGAAACTTAAATGTATGTTACTAAGTATAAGAAGTCAATCTGGAAAGTTTTAACATTTTAAAACCTAGGGTTTTTGTAACCCTTTATGTTTAACTCACAATCTTATTCTTAATTATGTGCAGTAGTTTTTATATAAAAATAATATTAATTGCTTTCATTTTCTCTGATTAATGTTGAATTGACTCTTAAGTTTAACATAGTAAGTCTTCCTAAATAATTAACCCTATTTATAAACTTATTATTTAGTTTCTTGAAACATTTTAAGTGCATTTAAAATTAAAATATATCTGTTTCTCTAAAACACTTCACACACCTGCCATGGCAAACTTATAAAACTGACAAGTGAAATCTTTCTAAGCCTTTAATCAATTACTGAAATTTAATAAATCTAGTGAGTGAAGTTTCTTAAGACTCAAGGTGGATGACTGCCAAATATTTTCTAGTGTTAATTCTCCCATTTTTTCCCTTTAGCTAAAACCCCTGAGTTTTAGCTGGACACATGTCCACCCAACAGTAGGCTATGTTTTACAGCTAGTTGTGGCCATGTGACTAAGCTGGGCCAATAGGATATAAGCAGATATGATGTGTGCTTCTTTAAGACACTTGCCCTGGACTCTCTTCTGTCCTACTTCCCTTGGATGTGGTGGTGTGCCAACATCATCCAGGCTGATGAAGATAACACCTTAGGCCATGGCAGAGCCAAAGGAGAGAAGGAGCCAATTCCCTAGAAGACCTCACATAGCAAAGCTGCTTGGCCCACAGCTCTGGACCACTCACCACTTGACTGTTACAGGAGCATGAAGTAAACTCCTATCATCTTTGAGCCATTTTAATTTTGGGTTAGATTGTACCCCGATAATACAATTTCCAAAGACTGTCCCTAAGCTTAATTAACTATATACTCTTAAACGTTTCAAATTAAAATCACAAGTCTAATATGCCAGGTTTTCTAATATGTTAGATTTTCTTCAATGTTTCAAGGTTCTTTAAATAACACACAGATTATGATGATTAAAAGCTTATTTCTAACCTTACTGCAAAAGGAATGCTATACAGTTGACCCCTGAACAATACAGGGGTTAGGGGCACTGATCCCTCTTGTAGTTGAAAAATCATGTATAACTTGACTCCCCCAAGACTTAACTACTAATAGCCTACTATTGACTAGAAGACTTACTGATAACAGAAAAAATAGTTGATACACATATTTTATATGTTATATGTACTATATACCGTATTATTACAATAAGTAACCTAAAGAAGAGAAAATGTTATTAAGAAAATCATAAGGAAAAGAAAATACATTTACAGTACTGCATTGCATTTACGATACCATAAATTTACATCGTCTGTTTACAAAATGAATTGTTTGTCATCAGTAGCGTCTTCAATGATACAAAACACTGTAGATGTTATATGTATTACTAAAACTAGACATCAAAAATGAAAAGATAATGTGAAACAAAAATTCATATTTATTTACAGGTATAACGATTCATGCATTGATAACAAAGACGCAACAATATAATTGACTTATTATAGCCTAGTGTAATCGATATGAGATTGCCTCATGGTAGCCTATCTTATACACTAATGCACGAATTGTTATAAAATATCTATGGCATACAGTATTACAACAATGTTCATAATACAGTATTAGAAACATTGTTACAGCGACTTCCCTGGTAGTCCAGTGGTTAAGTCTCTGAGATCCCAATGCAGGGGGCCCAGGTTCAATCCCTGGTCAGGGAACTAGATCCCACGTGCATGCTGCAACTAAGAAGTCTTCATGCTGTAACTAAAAAGATCCCACATGCCGCAACGGAGATGCCACAACTAAGACCTGCTGCAGCCAAAATAAATAAATATTTAAAAAAAAAAGAAAATAGAAATATTGTTACATTTAAAAAAACACTTTCCTGTGATGATAGGCTGATATGCACTTTCTCCAATTACAAGGGAGAGAGGCATACTATATGGTAATGTAATTCTTTGGAAGCAAAGTTGTAAGGCAGTAAGAAAACTAATGTATTATTAACTTTACATTCACTATGACTCACCTTATGCTGATGTAAGGATACACTACCCACTTCAATGCAAGTCTTGCCCACGATGTTCTACATGACGAATACTTCCATGATGATGGTACAAAAACATCTCACACAGTTCTTGATGCACAGTTATCAGATTTTTACACAAAGCCACTCACACATACACAGAAGATATGTTTATGAACTGTATGGCGTGGTGATTATTTACTATTCATTAAGTGGAACTGAGTCGTCATAAAGGTCTTCATCCTCATCATCTTCATGTTGAATAGGCAGAGGAGGAAGGGGAGGGTTGGTCCTGCTGTCTCCGGATGGCAGAGGTGGAAGAGGGGGAGGAGGGGGAAGGGGAGGCAGGAAGAGCAGGCACACTTTGTTTAACTTTACAAAAATATATCATAACTTTTGTCTGACTTCTTTGCTTTTTCATTTCTCTATAAGTATTTCTACATGGTACCAATCCTTCTTCCACTGTTTGCTTTAGTTTCAGTGTCCATATCATAAAAGGGTCCATGTTGTTAAAGAAGTCAAAAGCAGTCTTGAGAGCTTCCCTGGTGGTGCAGTGGTTGAGAGTCCGCCTGCTGATGCAGGGGACACGGGTTCGTGCCCCAGTCCGAGAAGATCCCACATGCCACGAAGCGGCTGGGCCCGTGAGCCATGGCCGCTGGGCCTGCGCGTCTGGAGCCTGTGCTCTGCAACGCGAGGGCTACAACAGTGAGAGGCCCGCGTACCGCAAAAAGAAAAAAAAAAAAAGCAGTCTTGAATAATCGGAACTCCTTTTTTTTTTTTTAATTTATTTATTTTTGCTGTGTTGGATCTTCGTTGCTGTGCAAGGGCTTTCTCTAGTTGTGGCAAGCGGGGGCCACTCTTCATCGCGGTGCGCGGGCCTCTCACTTTCGCGGCCTCTGTTGTTGCAGAGCACAGGCTCCAGACACGCAGGCTCAGTAGCTGTGGCTCACGGGCCCAGTTGCCCCATGGCATGTGGGATCTTCCCAGACCAGGGCTCGGACCCGTGTCCTCTGCATTAGCAGGCAGATTCTCAACCACTGCGCTACCAGGGAAGCCCGGAACTCTTCCTCCAGATTGTCTGATGTCAATTTGTTTTCTGGCACTGTCTTTTCTACATCTTCTTCTTCATCATCTGGCACTGGTTTGGAAGCGCTCATCTCGATCAAGTCATCTTCTGTTAATTACTCTGGTGTGGTGTCTATTAGCTCTTGAACTTCTCCAAGGCCCATATCTTGAAACCCTTCACCCTCACTTTTTTTTTTTTCCATGTCCACAATCTCTTTCATGATTTCCTTGATTGGCTCCATTGTAAATCTTGTGAAGTCATGCTCAACATCTGGACACAGTGTTCTCCAGCAGGAATTCATTGTTTCAGGCTTGATGGCTGTCACAGCTTTTCTACAAAAACAATGGCATCTTCAATGATGTAATCCTTCCAGACATCCTTCATGATGTTCTCTCTATTGGGGTTCTCTCTCATAACATTGACAATCTTTTCCATAGAGTACCAGGTATAATGATCCTTAAAGGTTCTTATGATCTAGAGGCTGAATTAGAAATATTGTGTTTGGGGGTAGGTAGACCACTTCAGTGCCTTCGGTGTTGAACTCATGGGGTTCTGGGTGGCCGGGAGCATTGTCCAACAACAAAAGAATTTAAAAAGGCAGTCCCTTACTGGCAAGGTACTTCCTGACTTTAGGGATAATGCATCGATGAACCAATCCAGAAAAAGGGTTGTTGTTGTCCAAGCCTTCTTGTACAACCAGCAGTCCTGATCATAAACCCAGCTGCATTTGCACAGAACAGTAGAGCTAGCCTGTCACTTCCTGCCTTAGATCTTGGTGCTCACTTCTCTTCCTTACTAACATATGTCCTTTGTGGCTTTTTTTTTCCCAGAATGGGGCCTTTTCACCTGCATTTAAAACCTGTTTGGGCAAGTTTCTTTCTCCTCAATGATTTTCTTAATGGCAACTGGGAACTCATCTGCCTCTTGGTCAGCAGAAGCTGCTTCTCCTGCTATCTTGAACTTTTTTGAGCCAAATCTCTTTCTAAAAGTATCAAACCATCCTTTGCTGGCATTAAATTCTCCTGTTTTAGATCTTTCACTTTCCTTTTGCTTTAAGTTGTCATATAATGACTGTGCTTTTCCTCAAATCACATTAGAGTCTGTAGGCATGCCATTCTTATAGCAATCCTGCCCCCACACAATAGCTGCATTTTCAATACGAGATAAAAAGGTACTTCACAGAAGCTCAAGGTTTTCACACCCATTGGAGTAGCTGCAGCAATGCCTACATGAATTTCTTTTTCTTTTTTTACAGTGGTCCTTACATTGGATTCATTTATCTTGAAATGGTGGGCAACTGCCTCCTCTGTGGCACATGTCAAGCAATTCAACTTTTTCTTGTTAATGTCATGGCTTTTTTCTGCTTCTTGGGAGCACTTCCAGCATCACTAGTGGCACTTCGTATGGGTCCCAGGGTGTTATTCAAGGTTTATGGTATTGCACTAAACACAATGAAAAGTAAGCAAGAACCGTGAGAGGTCACTTTTTACTTTGAAACACAATTTACTGGAGAGAGGAACTGCTCACTTGGAAATGATGAGCATCACACTGCGTTTTTAAGTGGATATCACAACACTTGAAACACTGCCAAACAACGGAAGGTGGCTACAAATTGTTACAGTAGCGCAGTATGTATTACAGTTAACTTTATGCTGTTATGATTTAATACATCTTTAATGCATCTTTACATTTGTTTACATTTCTCTCAGCAGTAAATGGCACGATGTATGGTCTGTAAGTGTTTGTGTGCATATTTTGATAAATTTAACTTTTTATAATAGACTTGTGTTTATTTTATGGTAATAAATGATAAAATGGACTAGCATCTATGTATATTTTGTGCATTCATGACTTACCTTTTTCTTTCTTTCTTTCTTTTTTATATTTCTAGGCTACGCAATTTGTCTGTGAGTTTTTTCAAATTGTTGCAAATCTCAAAAAAATTTTCCAATCAATTTATTGAAAAAAAACCTGCATATAAGTGGACCAGCACAGTTCAAACCTGTGTTGTTCAAGGTCAACAGTATTTCATGGGATCTAAGATATCTTCAGTTATAAGATTCATCATTATTTTATAATATCGTTAAAGAAGAAGTACCACCCTTTATAGTTGTATGACACCATTGATTGTACAATGCACTACAATTTGCAAGATGTTAAAATCGATAAAATATAGCAATACTCTGGTCTTGACTTAGCTCATTTTCTGTTCTGATCTCCACATTTTCCTGGGGTTTCAAAGTTACTTACCCAAGAGCCAAGAGGAGGATATTTGCTATCTTGGGCCAACTTGGCCAACTTGGTGAGAGATTCAGGATCCTGAAGTAGTTACAGATTCCAGTTCTTGATAGAGAAGTGAAGACTGGAAGTGGATGTGGGTGCACGGTACTTCCAGAATGATCCTGCCTGGGCAGCTGTGAATACTGGGTTTGGGAAACTAGAGTTGGAATCTATCTCCTGTGTCAAGAGGAATCTCTGCCTATACTCTTCACCTGGAATTTCATTTCATAACACTGCCTCATGTGTTTTCTAGGTGGCTTCCAAGTTTCTCCTTTAAACTATTTTAATTGAAGGCTCTTTCAACTTTCTATCACCTGATTTGAGTAGACACACCCTATAAATACATGCAGGCTCAAACCCACACACAGCAGATTGCAGCTAATCTCTTATCTGTAAAATTAGGGTTAATTGAATGCTGTCTGCAACATTCTTTTTATGACTTTGCCTATCTCAACGGCCATCATTTTGTAGTTATTACAATGAAAAAGCAAAAAACAGGAACTTACTAAAGGATCCAGAGTATATCCTGGAATATAATCTGGGACAGGACGTGAGGCTGAGGCTCCTGAAGAAATAGATGTGACAATTTTGGTGTCTCCGGAACTACGTGTATCTGTCTCTGCTCTGCTCTAGAAGTATCCTGCCTCTCTGCTTCTCCACCCCCACTGTGGAAGATGGCTGACCCATAGCCTGACTGTCCTGAGGACACATGTGCTGAGTTCAAGTGACTGCTGACATTGACCATCACCTTTGGTCTGAAGAAGGAATCTCACTTGAGATCCACCTTAGAAGGTGCATCCACCCTGAATCCAAGAGAGTGTGGCCATGAAGGGCAAATGCTTGGTTCTCAGGGAAGAGTTGTCCTCAGAGGAGACCTCACCAAAGGTGGCTGTTTTGGGGCAGTAGAGCTTGCTGGTAAACGGTACGGAGCCAAAGCCAGACTGCCTGGATCCAAACCCATGGTCCCATGGCTTAATGACTTCGTGACCTTGACGCAGTAACTGAATTCTCTGGGCCTCAATTTCTCCATCTGTAACATAATCATACCTAAGGCATAGGACTGTGGTCCTATGGGTTACACGGTAGTACGTGGAAAGCATGAGGAAAACTGCCTGCCATGTGGGAAGTGTTTAACAACTGTTTGCTGTGTATTCTGATTGAAAAAACAGACAAGTAAACAGATGGAGGTTGCATGAACTTTCTCTCCACCTCAGGTGCTAGAGTTATTGCATTCATTCATTAATTTATCTATATATATATATCTATCTAAATCAGATCTTCTGGTTTGGCTCCCACGTACCAAACCTGACAAGAGATTCCATTTCAGTCATGATTTGCCCCCTGGGATGTTCGTTCTCCATCTAGAACAAAGTGATGCATCCAAAGATAGGGGACTCCGTCCCTCCAGGCCAAGCACGAGTGTGGGGTTCACTGATGGACTCACCGTGGAGTGGTCACTATACTTGCTGGGGACTGGACACAATGGCAACCGAAACCACACACCTTTCTGCCTCTTGAAAAACTTAACAGGTAAAATCAGTGAGGCTTGTTGCTTGAGTGGCTGTGGAGGGGGGAGCAGAAGAAGGTGTCAGCAATGCCTTCTGGGCTGTGGTTCTCTGTCATTGGATGGGTACTGGTGACATTTTGGGAGATGATGTGAGAGGGAAATCACAATTTTTGTTTAGGGCAGGAAACAGGAAATTTGGTAGTGTACAGAATCAGGCTGCCCGGCTTCCAGCCCAGCTCTCCGCTCACCAGCTGCACATCAGGCAAGCCCCTTGACCTCTTTATCAGGTTTCCTCTCTGAAAATGAGGAAAGTACTGTTGTGAAGATGAAATTAGTTTATACACGTAAAGCATCTAAAAGGGTGCCTGGCTCTGTAAGCGTGTAGTACATAATGGGTTTGTGGTGCCTTTGAGACATCAGCAGGATGCAGGCTCTCCAGAGCAGGGGCTTATTCTAATTGCTGTTGCTCCTGGTCCTTGAGACAATGCCTGACACAAAGAGGGCACTCAATAAATATTTGTTGGCAGTACAAGGTAGGGTTTCGTTGACGGGGTGGACTTTGGGTATCAACCTGTGAGTCCCTGTATGGGTGGTACCCAAGCCTTTAGCTCAGGGGAGCCCCCAGGGACGGAGACTAGAGAAAAAAGAAGAGCCTCAAACTTGGGGCCTTGGGTTCCATTTGGGACACAGGTCTCTGCCATTTCTGCCCCCATGTACCCTCCCCCTAGGGAGTCCCTTCAGCATCATTCCCCTCAGGGGGCCTGAATCAAAAACATTCTAGGAGGAACTCAAAGGCAGTTCAAACCTTAGGATAAATGCTGGCCTCTCCATCCTAGTGTCGGGTGGAAAAGGGTGACATTCTCCTTTCCTGGGTCCACAGTTGTGCAAAACAACAGCACTGCAACATCATTGGTGTTTTATCTCCCTAATAATTCATCCCGCAGAGAGTCAGCTATAACACAGGCTGGCTGTCCTGTTCCTGTAGTCCAGCCCTTATTTTACTGCACCATCCATTACCCCCTCCCTCACCTCCCTCTACTCCCATCTGCACCTCTCAGGTACCAGAGACTGGTCTCTGCCACCGCTGGTGTGCCTTCCTGGGCCAGCTGTCAGCTGGCTTGCCTCTCCGGAGTCTCCCAGAGGGGACCTGCCCCTACCCCATGACACCATCCCCCTGCCTTGGATGGAGTTATTTCCCTATGGCCTGGGAGTCTACTCTTGGTGCACCAGGGTGGGACATTAACTAGAGTGGCCACAGGAGGCTGAGTGCCCCACCCTCATGACCCTACCTACTGGGGGCTTCATGACTAGGGTCAGGGACAGGCTGCGAGAGTGGCTCTCAAGAACTTTCCGGAAGCTTCCCCTGCTCACCGTGTGCTACTCTTTTTTTTTTTTTTTTTTTTTTGCGGTACGCGGGCCTCTCACTGTTGTGGCCTCTCCCGTTGCGGAGCACAGACTCTGGACGCGCAGGCTCAGCGGCCATGTCTCACGGGCCCAGCCGCTCCGCGGCATGTGAGATCCTCCCGGACCAGGACACGAACCTGCATCCCCTGCATCGGCAGGCAGACTCCCAACCACTGCGCCATCAGGGAAGCCTTCGTGTGCTACTCTTTAAAACTTGTGTTTAATAGGTTTTGCACACTTTAAGTGCCCACATCTCAGGACGGCACCCTACCTGCCCCACACCAAGGAGGAGGTCTAGTTTCCAGGCGAGGCCCTGCCTAGACAGATCAACAGATGAACCCCAGGCCACAGAGGACAGAGGGAGTCAGAGGGAGGACCAGGACAGCCTGGTTCTTGAAAAGCCTGAGAAGAGAAGGTAGCTGTCAAATGAGATTTCAGGGTTTTAAAAAGTTATTTTTGTTATATGTATTTTTCCATTGTAAGATCAATATAACCTCATTATGGAAAAACTGGGAAACAGGAAAGAAATGCCCATAATCCCACAATCTAAACACAGCCACTGTTGAGACTTTAGAGGTTCTTTCTAGACTTCTTGTGTGTTTTTATTTACATAGTTTTAATCATACTATACACATCATTTTGTATTCTATTCCTTTCCTTGATATCTAATCAGCAGCATTTCCACGTTCTTAACTAATCTTCGTAACTAGTATTAAAACTGTGGTGTTATATTCCACCCAAGGAAATGCCATTTTCCTCTTAATCATTCCTCTGCTTTGGGCCATTTCACTTCACAATTTTTCATTCTTCATTCTTCAAACCAATCCCAAGATGAATGTCTTTGTGCATCGGATTTTTCTGCCTTTAGGAATGCCTCCGGAATGCCTCCTTCACTTGGCCTCTCAAAGAAGAATTTCCCAAATCGTTTATGGTCTACAGCCACACTGTTTTCCCAAAGAGAACAGGCCTCAGATTAGAACCAGAACTTGGGGAAACTGAGCCCCAAACGGCAAGGATCCTATGTTCTCAGTCCCCGACAAACTGCAACCAAACTTCCCCAGAACAAGGAAGCGGAAGAGGTCAGGGGATCTAGGAAGAGGAACTGGGAATGGCTGGAGATGCCTGATTTATGTGAAAATCTGTGCCAGAGAATGTGAGTAATAAGTCTAGACATGTAATTGCCCACGTGCAGATGGTGCACCTGGACCCCCCTCTGGCTGCACCACCTCAAACAGCTGATGGCTCACGTGCTGTACAGCAGAGGCTGAGTGGCGGAGAAGTACAGGAGAAGTACAGGAGAAGGCCACCATCCCAGGGGCATAATTTTTAGAGAAGCTCTAACCTCCTGGGAGATGGCATTGAAAGTTACGAAAAGACAGAAACTGTCCCATCCCTGCTTGTTCCAGGCTGCCTGCCTTGGTCCATTCCTCCCACCTCACTCCATCCTGGATTTTATCCTTTCAGCTTTCAGTCTTATTGGTCATTCTTTCATGCTTCAATTGTGTTCAATGGCAAAATCCTTTTGCCTCTGACACTGGTTCCTTCAAACCATGATTCTTGGTCCACCACCACCTCTGAGGTAGTTTTGGGTCACCTCTCTGCTTTGTCCTTTCACCTGCCTCCAGGACCCCTGCAGCCCCCTCCCTGGAGAGCTCCCTCCCTGGGCTCCCTCCTCACGCTGTCAGGTTCCATGCATTGCCTAGACCCTGCTGGTGTCCACGTCTTCTTTCAGCCCAGACCTCTCTTTTGGGCTCCAGGCCCACATTTTGGCTGACTATTGATGTCTCTACCAGGATGTTCCAAATGCAACTCAGATTCAGGGGTCCAGCTGAATCCAGTAGCTCCCCTTTGGGTCCCATGTCCTGCGAGTGGCACCAGCAAACACCCAGGTCTTATGCCAGAAATCTGCAACCCTCCTAGCCTTGATCTTACTTCTTACTTCCCATGCAACCAGTCATCAAGTAACTCTCAAATCCATCTTATCCTTCTGACCTACCTCACTCCAGGATCCTTAAATTCACTCCCAATCACCCCTCACTAACTTGAGTCTTCCTTCTTCTGCTCTCAGAGTGGTCTATCTCAAAAGTCAATCTGATCAGTTCCCCTCCTTATTTAAAACTCTAATTGGCTCCTGGAGCAAGGGTTGCTCTGGGGTAGCATTCCAAATCCATTCACTCATTCAGCAAATATTTACGGAGGTCCTACCATCTGACAGGCACTGTGGATATACAGTGGGAAATATCCAGCAGTGGATATACAGTGGGAAATAGAGCAGACATGGTGATATAAAATTCAGTAAAATTCAAGGTCATCTGTGAATGACTCTCCCATACATATCCAGTTTAATCTCTCAATGCCTCCCTGCCTTGTACCATACAGTTCCCTAAAAGTACCCACTTCCTTGCCTTTAATAAGTCGGTGCCTTTTATAGGCTTCCCCACTTATCTGGGTAATTATTATGTTCTTCCTAACTCAGCTGCTTTCTCAGCTCCCCTTGAAAGTTTTCCCTAACACTCCACCGCAATCCCCCTTTGTATTCACCTCCCCTTCCTCTATGCCATCAGCATCTGTTTACCTCTATAATTGCATTTACTACACAGTATGGTGACATTGTTTACTTGCCTGTATTCTCTTTCCCACCCACACCCTGCACACACACACACACACACACACACACACACACACACACACACACTTATAAGCTCCTTAAGTTAAGGGTAATTTTTATCACCCATACCCAACAATGCGTGGTACATAGCATTTGGTAAATGAACTATATACAGATAACATACATCATTCTTGTTGTTGAGTTAATATCATATTTAATGTACAGTTGAGCCTTGAATAACACAGGTTTGAACTGTGTGGGTCCACTTATACACAATTTTTTTCACTAAATATATTAAATATTTGGGGGAGATTTGAGACAGTTTGAAAAAACTCACAAGCTGTGTAGCCAGCATAGAAATATCTTAAAAATTAAGGAAAAGTTAGGTCTGTCATGAATGCATAAAATATATGTAGGTGTACATACAACATACAAAATATATGTTAACTGACTGTTTATGTTATCAGCAAGGCTTCTGATAAACAAGGCTATTAGTATTTAAGTTTTGGGGGAGTCAAAAGTTATACACAGATTTTCAACTGAGCAGGGGATCAGTGCCCCTAACCCCAGTGCTTTTAAAAGTTCAAACTGTACTTATTTATATGATTCATTATAAATGCAAGTAACTATCTTGGACACTTTGGATGTAACATTTCATAAACCTCGGAGGGACTAGCTTTAAGCTCACCTGTTCAGTGCCTAGTGAACAAAGTTTTCTTGAGTGTCTACCACGTGTCAGGCATCATTCTGGCACTTGGGATATGGCAAAGTTAGACAAAGTCCCTCTCCTCCTGGAGCTTGTAGTCTAGTGGGGAAAGATGGACTATAAACACATAGGCAAATAGAAATCTCAGAGAGTAATAAGTGCTGTGAAGAAAACCCAAGAAAAATGGAAGAGAGCATTTGGGTGGAGACGGTGGAGGGGCACTCCAAATTAGCTAGAGGGATTTGGGAAGACCTCTCTTTATCTCAACTTCCTCAACTGTGAGGTGGGAATCTTAAGAACAGCTCCAAGGATGCTTGAAGGATTGCATTAGAATATATGGAAGCAGCACTGACATTTCATAAAAAGTGTCATCATTGCAGGGTTTTAAATCAGGGAGAGAGGTGATCTAATTTTCTCTCTGAAAGGAATACTCAACTGCAGGTGGGGAATCAATTGCAAGACCAGAAAGGGCAGCAGGGAGTCCACACAAGAGGCTATTGTGATGGCAAGATGAAGCTTCTGATCCCAAGTATCCCTGTGACTTACTGACACTCCCCACTATATAGGAGAGTTAGAAAATTTTCTGCTGGGTATGAAGAGCATGTCTGTGCCTGATGGGATGTTGAGAACATGTCCGTGTTTCCTGCATCTCAGAGGAATCACACAGCTGTCCTGTGTCAAGTTCTATAGGGATCACACCTAGGCAGATGTTCACATCTGGTTCTCTGGTGTGATTGTGTCTCTAATTCCTTTCTTGTCTCCTTGGGGTTTCACACTTGTCACTGTGTCTACGTATTTGAATGCTTAAAGTTTCAACATCCCCCCTAGAGTTTCCCAAAGTTCCTAGAAGCTCCTCTGCCACTGTTACACTTTTAAGGCTTTTAAAGATTTGATGAACCAAATAAAGAAGAATGTGTGCAATTCTTAGATTAGGTAACTAAACACTCAGAAATGCACGTGTTTCTTATAAACCTGATCTACCTGCCACCTGTTAATGGTGAAGTTTTTGAATGTCATGAAGGCGAGATTGGCTTGATATTATCAAATACTTGTCCATTCAATGGCTGGACTGAAACATGAAAATTACAAACAGGTCTACTTCAGGGAACACAATAATACGTATGTTTGTTGAATGAATGAATGAACTAATTCTTGACTAATGGCACCCCCAAGTGTGAATGGAAGAAAGAAACATCTAGGGAATATTCTAAGTGAAGCTGCTCTAGACTACCTCCATTGTGATCTTGGGTGGCTTGGCTCAAAATTCTGGACTTGGTCTTTCCTTCCTCCCTCCCTCCCTTCCTTCTTTGGTTGTTTATTTTTAGTTATGTAAGTCATACATACAGCCACGCCCACCCCTGGCATGCACACAGGCCTCTCCCTAGAAGTAACCACTGTTTTTAGATTTGCATAGATGCTTCTGCAATTATTTCTATGTAATGAAGAAGTATATGTAGGTATATTTGTATGTATGTACTATAGAAGTGCATGTATGAAGGTATATACAAAAATATATAGTATTGTTTGTTTTGATATAAATGTATCACATTGTGTGCATCATTCTGCAATTTAATAGTGGTAATAATATGTCTTCAAAAACTCTCCAATGTTGCTATGTATAAATCTACCTCATTTTGTTAAACTGCTACTCAGCATCTCAGCACACCATAATTTACATGTATCTTAATGTAGTTAATCATTCTTTTTTCTTTTTGTAATTGTGTGTGTGATTGTGTGTGTGTGTGTGTGTGTGTGTGTGTGTGTGTGTAAGAGAGAGAGAGACAGAGAGAGAGGAGAGAGAGAGAACCCAAATACAGAAAAAGGAGAAAACAAAAATGTACAGTTTAATCGTTTGAGTGAACATCTATATAACCAGTTCAAAAAATAGAATATTACCAGCAGCCTAGAAGTCTTCTCAATATCCCAATCATCATTCTTCTCTGATAAAAGTGGCCATTATCCTGATTTTTATGGAAGCCACTTCGAATTAAAAAAAACTTTTTTTTACCTCCTAAGCTTATATCCCTAAACATTATTGTTCAGTTTTACTCGATTTTTGAATTTCATATAAATGGAATCTTGCAGTATACATTCTTTTGCATTTTGTTTCTTTCCTTCAAAGTTATGTTTACAAGATTAATCCATGTTGTTCCATACAGCTGAAGTTCATTCATTTTTATTGCTTACCTTATTTTAGTTTATAAATATGTTACCATTAATTTATCCATCCTACTGTTATAGGACATTTTGACTGTTTAAAGTTTGAGGCTCCTGGGAACTTTCACTGGACATTCTTGTGCATACACATGTACATGCATTTCTATTGGGCATAGATATAGGAGTGGAACTGTAGGAGCATAATGTGTGTGTGTTTTCAAAGTTAATAGGTAATGCTAAACTGTTTTTCAAAGTGGTTGCAATATTTATTCTCTAACTAGCTGTGTATGAGAGTTCTTTTTGCTTTATATCTTCATCAACACTTAGTATTATCAGTCTTTTTAATTGTAGCAATTCTGATGAATCTGTTGATTCTCACTGTGGTTTTGATTCGCACTTTTCTGATTTATAGGTATATTGGCCACTTGGATAACGTTTTTTGTGAGTTGCCCGTTCAAGTGGCTTGCCTCTTTTTCTTCTAGTGTCTTTTTCTTACTGGTTTGTAAGAGTTGCTTTTTAAAAAATTCCAAATAGTTGTTGCCCTTTCACTATGTTAATGGTATCTTTTGTTGAACAAACATTCTTTTTTTTTTTTTTTTGCGGTAAGCAGGCTTCCCACCAGGGAAGCCCATACCTTAATTTTTATGTCAATAGAGACTACAATGGAGGCCAGTGTAAAAGGGTGATGCTCCTTTACTATACAAGAGTTGACATATGAACAGTTTTTGTTGTGCTTTAATTTTTCCTATCTTAGGATGTTATTTTACTGTCTTATCAACAAAATATCTTCTTAAATTATTTTTGTGACATTTCTATAGTTGTGAGTTTATATAGACTATAGGATTAATCTACTATCTCTCAATCAGTAGTTTTTAAACTGAGCCCTTCTGTATAATTATCACCATCTGAGTTCTATGGGAAGTTTGACAAGTCTTTGTCACTACCTGCAGAATGTATAGTTTGATTAGAGGGCACAAAATAATAAAACAGAAAAAGCATATAATTAAGGACAAATTGAGATATAAAGATAAAAATATATAGATATCCGGAGAAGAAAGAAATTAGTGCAGAATGAGATTATCATCAAACAAGACCAAGAAACTTGTATGGAAGCTTAATGGATGAGTGTCATTTGAAAAGGAGAGAAGTGAAGTCTGGCTTTTCAGATGAGAGAAACAACAATGGAAATGGTGTCTGTGAGACAGTAAAGATTCAGGCCTGATTATATTTAAAGTAGACCAGAGTCAGAAATTAAAAGAGAGACATCACTACAGATCCTATAGGCATCAAAAAAAAAATCCAAATATCAAAATAGATTCAAGAAAACATTACCTGAATAACTGTTAGAGAAACTGAATCTGTTGTTTAACACTTTTTCTCACAGTCAAACTCTGTTCCCTGAAGTCTTCAATGGTGAATTTAAACAAACATTTAGAGAAGAAATAACATCAGTCTTATACCTATGGTCCCAGAAAATAGAAAAGGAGGAATTTTCCAAAACTTGTTATATGAGGAAAGCATAACCTTGATGTCAAAACTTGACAAGGGCATTACAAGAAAGGAAAATTCAAGTCAATCATACTCTAGAACTCACAAGCAAAAATCCCAAACACTGACCAACCAAATCCAGCATTATGAAAAGATAATATCATGATTAAATTTGTTCTGAGAATAACATTAGAAAATAATCAATGTAATTTGCCACATTAACAATAAACTATGACTATCCCAGAGATTCGGAAAAATCTTTTGATAAAATATATCATCCATAAAAGTTTTTTTTTAGAAAATTGAGAATGGAAGAGAACTTAATGTGGCAAAAGTTATCTAGAAAAAAAAAACTATAGCAATAGCAAACATCATACTTATTGGATGAAATGTTGCAAGGTTACCCTTTGAAAATGGGAATAAGACACAAATGTCCACTCTTATTCCCATTCAATGTTGTGCTGGAACTCCTAGCCAGTGTAGAAAAACAAGATAAGGAAATGAAAGATATACAAATTAGAAAAGAAAATATAAAACTCTCATTATTTATAAACAGTGTCATAGTATGTGTCAAAAACCTACAGGTATTGAAATGCAAAGGGCCAAGAACTGCAAAGCACTCTTAAGAAGAGTAATAGGCAGAAGGATTTGCTCTACTGGATATCAAGTTATAAAATCACACTAATTAAAATAATGTGTATTAGTGGATGGATAGACAGATGTTTCAATGATATAAAACAGAGAAATCTAGAAACAGACTCATGCATATTTGGACCCTGGGTATTTGACACAGCTCTCTTCAATAAATGATACAGGACAATGGATATCTACATGGAAAAAAAAAAAAAAAGAAACTCAACCTATATCTCACACCATACATAAAATTCAGTTTCAGATGGATTCTAGATCTAAATGTGAAAGGTAAAACCAACCTTCTACCTTTGATAATATAGTATACTCTTTTCCTACTTTGATAATAAGTATACTCTTTTCCTACTTTGGGGTAGAAAAAGCCTTCTTAAACAGGACACATAATGCATTAACCATTAAAATAAAGATTGATAAATTGTACTTTATTAAAATTAAGAATTTTTGTTCGGGCTTCCCTGGTAGCGCAATGGTTGAGAGTCCACCTGCCGATGCAGGGGACGCGGGTTCGTGCCCCGGTCCGGGAAGATCCCGCATGCCACAGAGCGGCTGGGCCCGTGAGCCATGGCCGCTGAGCCTGCGCGTCCGGAGCCTGTGCTCCGCAACGGGAGAGGCCACAGCAGTGAGAGGCCCACGTACCGCAAAAAAAAAAAAAAAAAAAATTAAGGTATGAATTGAATAAGCTTATGTAGTAAAAGGTTAACTTTACAGTTCATTTAAAAAAAACCGTAGGGGAGGAAATAAGCAAAATGAAACTAAAATAGAGAAGAATAATTCTAACTGGAACTAAGAAAAACCCCAACGTTTTATTACAAACTCTGAAGAATATTATCCAGATATGATGCAATGTGGATTAAATTGAAAGAGAACTCCAGGAGTCACTACACAGTTCCACAGTGTATGGACCTAGTGCACTGGGACAGGTAAACCCATTTGGAGAGCCATTGGAGAAGGAAAAACATGAAGTCATTGGAAATACTACAGAAAACATGAAGAAACTTCCAAAAAACATCTTGTTTTCATCTTTGTCTTAGTCTGTTCAGGCTGCTATAACAAAAATACCATTGACTAGGTGGCTTATAACAGAAGGAATTTATTTCTCATAACACTGGAGGTTGAGAAATTCAAAATCAAGGCACCAGGAGAGTCAGTGTCTGAGGAGGGCACTCTTTCTGGCTCATAAAGCTGTCTTCTTGCTGAGTCATCATGCAAGTTCTCTAGCGTCTTTTTTATAAAACACTAACCATATTCACAAGGGTTCCACCATCATGAACTAATCATCTCCCAAAGGCCCCACCTCCCAGTATATCACATTGGGGATTAGGTTTCAACATATGAATTTGGGGGGGGACACAAATATTCAGTCTATGGCAAATTTTACATTCACAAATCAAGCTACCACAACAATAGAAAAGATACCTTGG
Organism: Tursiops truncatus; assembly: GCF_011762595.2. Classification (NCBI taxonomy): domain Eukaryota; kingdom Metazoa; phylum Chordata; class Mammalia; order Artiodactyla; family Delphinidae; genus Tursiops; species Tursiops truncatus. The sequence goes on along the minus strand of NC_047037.1, from coordinate 133,115,929 downwards.
AAGTTTAAAAAAAAGTACATCAAAAAACTTCAATGGGGATGCTGAATAGTAAAAAGAACATTTATGAAATCCAATGCATGAATAACTAAAAATTTTTTCAAAAAACAAAGACCAAAGAAATAGACATTTTAAGACTAAGATATGAAATATGAGGAAAGATCTAAGAGAGTCAGCCACTTAAATCAATTCCAATAGACAATAATTCACTTGGAAGAGAACTCATAATCCAATTAGTAATAAAAGAAAATTCTCCTATGCTTAAAGAAAGACTTGGAGCTTCACATCAAAAGAAACCAACAAACACTAGGCAGGAATACTAAATAGAAGACAGTCAACCAAAACTGCTATGGTGAAATGTCTTTTATTTTCCCCAGTTTTATTGAGGTATAATTAACAAATAAAAATTATACATATGTAAGGTATATAAAGTAATGATTTGATAGATGTGTACATTGTGAAATAATTACCACAATCAACCTAATTAACACATCCATCACCTCACATAGTTACCTTTTCTTGTTTGTTTTTGGTGAGAACACAAGATCTATTCTCTTAGCAAATTACACGTATACAATACAGTACTGTTAACTGTATTAACTGTTATTAACAGTATAGTCAACATGCTGTGTATTAGATCCCTAGAACTTAGTCATCTTATAACTGAAAGTTTGTACCCTTTAACCAACATCCCCCGTTTTCCCCACCTCCCAGCCCATCAACCACCACTCTACTCTCTGTTTCTATGAGTTTAACTTTTTAAAATTCCACATATATGTGAGATCACACACTATTTGTCTTTATGTATCTGGCTCATTTCACTTAGCATAATGTCCTCCAGGTTCATCCACATTGTCACAAAGGAGACATGAAGAGAAATGTCACGTGAAGAGGGAATCCTACACACTTCCAAACAAAAATAGAAGACCGTGTATTGAGGACTGACATTGAAATTCTCATCTGCAGTTTTCAAATGCTAGGAGAGTGAAACAACATTGACAGAATTCTGTGGGAATTCTAGAGCCAAACCATGATTCATGTGTGATAATAAAAGGAAGATGGGCTTGGACATACAAAGATTCAAATTACGTACCACCCCATGTACTTTCTGAAGGTTTTACTTGAAGAAGTTCTCTAAACCAATGAAAACAGATCAGAATAAAGATGACAAGAAAGGGAAGATTTTGTATATACTAAATATAATAGGTAACATTTATTGAGCACTGACTATTATCAAACATGATAATCAAAGGGAGAGACTTTTGGAATGCAGGAAAATAGAGCATTCACATGCCCTTACCCTTTCTGAGAAAATTACTTAAGAATATACTGTACCCAAATAATAAAAAAGAATCTGAATCAAGAAAAAAGTCTAGTATGTAATAGTAATAATAGTGATAGTCAGCATTTATTGAAGGCTTACACTGATGAAAGCACCACTATTCTAAACAACTTTACATTTAATATCTCATTTAATTTTCCCAATATCACCATGGGTATGAACTATTATTTTCCCCATTACACAGATGAAGGAATAAGAATAATTTGTCCAAGGTTAAACAGCCAGAAGGGTGGCAGAGCTGGTTCTTTGGACCCAAGAAGTTGGCTACACAACCAATGCTCTTACCCGTCTCTTTACTCGATGATGAACATGGATGGAAACCATTTGTTCGATTTTTCTAGGTGATACAGTTACAGGAGGAAATAAAACAAAATATGTATCATATCTGCATGCTTCTGGACATAAAGTCAACAAACATACATGTTCTATAAAGAAAAACAATGTAGGGTAAAGAGAGTGAGTGGAAGGAGCTGCTGTTATAGACCGGGGGGTTGGTCAGAGAGGGCTTCTCTGAGTTGACACTGAAGCAAAGACCCAAATGAGGTGAGGGATGCTACGATGAGGCTATGGGGGGCAAAAGTTCCAAGCATCACAAGGCACAGATGGTCTCAGAAAACTGAAGAAACAATAAGGAGGTGAGTGTGGCTGGGGTCAAGTGAAGTCAAGGAGAGCAGTGGGAGGGGAAGGAGAGAGGTATTAAGAAAGCAGATCACCTAAGGTCTTCAGACCATAGGAGGGACTTTGGATTATACTTTAGTGTGATGGGAAACAATAGAAAGGCTCACTCTGTCTTGGGTTTGGGGACAAGAGTGTAGGGAGGCAAGAGGAAACGAATCAAGATAGATAAGAGTCTATTGTGATAATCCAGAAGATATGTGACATTGTTTTGGGCCAGGATGATATTAGTAGAGGAAGTGGAGATTTACATTGAAGATAGAAAAAACAGAATTTACTATTGGATTGAATTTGTAGAGTATGAGAGAAAGAGAGAATTCAAGTTTGATTCTTAAGTTTTTGACCTAAGTAACTGGATTAATACGGTGCCATTCACAGAGATGGAGAATATCAGAGGAAGACCAAGTCTGGGTATGGTTTTGGACATGCTAAGTTTGAGATGCTTTTTGAACATCCAAGTGGAGATGTCAAATTGGCAGGTGGAGTTTAGGAAAAAGGTCAGGATTGGAGATACAAACTTGAGAATTATCTGTGAAAGATGGTGTTTAAAGCCATGGGACTGGGTGAGGTCACCTAAAGTGTGAGGTAAATGAAGACAGGAGAGGTCTCAAGACTCAGTCTTGGGGCACTGCAATATTTAGAAGTTAGGAAGAAGAGGAGAATCAAGCAAAAGAGAATGAGAGGAAGTCTCCTAGAAGTGAGAGAACACTGGGATTCTGTGGTGTCAAAGAAGCCACAGAAGGAAAGTGGCTTTAAGAAATCAATAGAAAAAATCATCAATAGTGTTGTTACATACTTAATTTTAAATTGTTTGATGGAGGCTTAAAATAGAAGACAGTGTTTTTCAAAAATCCCTAAACAGTCTGAGGAGTAGTTTGAGATGGTAGTTAAGAGCTAAGGAAAAATGAGACAGTGTGTATAAAACAAACAAGGTACTTGGCAGTTAGCACTCAACAAGTAGTAAGTGTATTATTATTTCCACTATCATTATTAACAAAAGAATTTAGGTTGTAGAGAGGTGAGTAGGGAGAGTAAGAATATGTTTAATTCTCAGATTGTGGGGATAATAGAATGGAAATTGATTTATAAAGGCTATTTCATTCTTGATGTTGATAGATAAATGTAGGTTAAAATAGGTTTGTTAAAAATTTAAGAGTACCTAGTAGTAAAAAATTTTCTCCAATCTCTTTTTTTAAATTCCTTTAAAAAAATTTTTTTAAATTGAGATATAATTTACGTACCATAAAATTCATCTTTTTTAAAGTGTACAATTTAGTATATTTTAGTATATTCACAAAGTTGTGCAACCATTACCATTATTGTATTTTAATCACCACTAAAAGGAAACTACATACCCATTAGCAATCATGCCCCATTTTCCCTCCCCCCACTGCCCCTGGCAACCACAAATCTACTTTTTGTCTGTATGGATTTGCTTATTCTGGATGTTTTATATTAATGGAATCATACAACTTGTGTTTTTTGATGTCTGACTTCTTTCATTTAGCGTGATGTTTTTAAGATTCATCCATGTTGTATCATGAATCAGTACTTCATTCTTTTTAATAGCTGAATAATATTCCATTATATAGATATAACACATTTTGTTTGTTCATCTTTTGATGGGCATTTGGGTTGTTTTCACTTTCTGGATACTATGAATAATGCTGCTATGAAGTTCACGTACAAGGTTTTGTGTGAACATGTGTTGTCATTTCTCTTGATTATGTATCTGAGAGAGGAATTTCTGGGTCATATGGAAACTATGTTTAACTCTTTGGGGAAATGTTAAACTCTTCCAGAGCAACTGCCAATTTTATATTCCTATCAGTAATGTATGAGGAGTTCAATTTCTCCACATCCCTGTCAACACTTGTTATTGTCTGTCTTTGATTACAGCCATTCTAATGGGTATGAAATAGTATCTCACTGTGGTTTTTTTTGCATTTCCCTAATGGTTAAAGATATTGAGCATATTTCCATGTGTTTATTAGCCATTTGTACATCTTCACTGGAGAAATGTCTACTCAATTCCTTTCCCATTTTTAAATTGGGTTATTTGCCTTTTTTATTGTTAAATTGCAATAGTCATTTTATATTCTGGGTGCTAGACCTTTATCAAGTATATGATTTGCAAATATTTTCTGCCATATTGTGGCTTGTCTTTTCACTTTCTTGGTAGTGTACTTTGAAGCACAGATTTTTTAAATTTTTGATGAAATCCAACTTATCTATTTTTCCTTTAATTGCTTGTGGTTTTGGTGTCATATCTAAGAAAAAGTTGCCTATTCCAAGTCATGAAGATTTACACCTATGTTTTTTACTAAGAGTTCTATAGTTTTAGCTCTCATACTTAAGTCTTTGATCCATCTTGAGTTAAATTTTGAAGATGGTGTGATGTAAGAGACACAATTTCATTCTTTTACACATGTGGATACCTAGTTGTCCCAGCACAATTTGTTGAAAAGATTATTTTCCCCCAGTGAATTGTCTCTGCAGTGTTGTTGAAAATCAATCGACCGCAAATATATGGGTTTATTTCTGGACTCTCAATTCTATTCCACTCTCTATGTGTCTATCCTTAATGCCGGTACCACACAATCTTGACCACTGCAGCTTAAGTTTTGAAATTGGAAAATGTGAATTCTCCAACTTTTTTCTTCTTTCTCAAGATTGTTTTGTCTATTATGGATCCCTTGTACTTTCATACGAATTTTAGGATCATCTTGTCAATTTCTTCAAAAAGCAGCATCTGGAATTGTGATAGAGATTGTATTGAACATGAAAATCTATTTGGGAAGTATTGCCATCTTCCAATCCATAAACATAGGTGTCTTTCTATTTATATGGGTCTTCCTCAGTTTCTTTCACCAATGTTTTGTAGTTTTCAGTGTACAAGTTTGGTACTTCTTTTGTTAAATCTATTTTTAAGTATTTTATGGATGCTATTGTAATTGAAATTGTTTTCTTAATTTCATTTTTGGAATGTTCATTGCTATTGTATAGAAATACAATTGATTTTTGTATACTGATCCTGTATTTTTTGTGGATTCTTTAGGATTTTCTATATACAGGACTTTTTTCCCTTTAGTTCTTTAGCCATGGTTTCCTTCAGTTTTTAACAACATATTTAACACAGCTGACTTACTTTGCATGGTAAATCCAATGCCTGTGCTTCCTTAGAGACTGTTTCTATTGACTGCTTTTCTTTCCTGCGTGTGGGACATACTTCCTTGCTTCTTTGTATGTCTCATAATTTTTTGTTGAAGACCAGACATTTAAAATAATATAATGTAGCAACTCTGGAAATCAGATTCCATCCCAGGTTTTGTTGTTGTTTGTTGTATGTTTGTTTGTTTGTTGACTTTTCTGAAGTAATTCTGTAAATTGTATATTGCTTGTTGTATGAGAACACCGAAGTCTCTGATTAGTGATCAGTTAATGATTCAACAGACACTTCCTTAGATGATTGGAACGAACAAAGCTCCCAGTTTTCGCCAGGAAGTTCTGTGGGTGTTTTGGGGGACACCATCAACATTCAGTCAAGTACTTTACAACTCCATCTTAAGCAGGGGTGAGAACTAGGACCTCCTCAGGTCTTTCCTAAACACACACACACACACACACACACACACACACACAGCCCCGGGCATGCACACAACCCTACTTTTGCATGAACTTCTAGACTCCCAGGAATATGGTGGAGATTTTCAAAGTCCCCTATGGGTATCCATTCCCCAGATTTTCCTTTTAAGCTTTTTGTTTAGCCTATTGTTTGTCCCAACTCTTATTCCACTATCTCAGGCTGCCATGATGTTCAATAACTGCCTCTGATATTTTCAACACACACCCCTGGGGAAAAGGCTGCTTGCACTAGATGAGCTCTGAGTGGGATAAAATAAAGACAGCATTGCAAGGGGGGTCTTCCAAAGAACCATCAGCCAGGTCAAATTATGACAGTTCTCTAAGGATGGGGCTTTGAAGGAGCTCCAACCCCATTCTGCCCCCTCCTGAGGCTGCTGGGCTGCTGTGGTGCTGGGGAGGGAGTTAGGGAATACAGCAAGAGAAAATGACACAAAGCTCATTGTTCTTACCAGGATTCAGCTATTTTTCTTGAATAAATGCTCCCAGATTGCTGCAAGCTTTTGGTTGATTTCCAGAGTTCCAAAAATGTTGATTCTAACATTTTTGCCAGTGTTCTTGTTGCTTTTATGGAGGAGAGAATTTTTGGAGGTCCTTACTTCATCATTTTTGCTGACATCCTAGAATATAATTTTGATGGAGACTTTCAAACCTCTAGAAGTGTGCTCTCTAGGTAGCCATTAGCCACATGAGGCTAGTGAACCCTTGAATGTGGCTAGTGCAAATTGAGATGTGTTGTAAATATAAAATACATACTGGATTTCAAAGCCAACACAATAAAAAAGGAATTTTAAATTCTTCTTAATAATTTTTACTTTGAATATATGTTGAAATGATAATATATTGATTATCTTCGATTAAATAACACATATTATTAAAATTAATTTCATTTTTTGAAAATCTTTTCTAATGTGTGTGGTAGTCAGAATTCTAAGATGATCCCCAATGAGTCGTGCCTTTTTGACTGCTAGAAAATTTTAAATTGCATATGTGGCTCTAACTATATTTCTATTAGTGTTTGTCTAGAATGAAGAAAGTACAAAGGAAAATACTAATCTGGTAAAATAAAACAAAATAAAATCTATTAAAAATTAGAAGGAAACAGCAAGAAAGAATACTAAACAGAAAATGTAAAACATGATTATAGGAATGAGACTAAACATATTTGTTAGATTCTGTATGATGGAATACTCTGCAGATATTGAAAAGACGGGCATTGTCGTGACTGGCTCCTGGGACATAGACTCTGAGACGGAGGTTGGCAGGCCAGACTTTTACTGGGAAATGCCCTCAGGGACAACACCTGTACAGGCGTGAAGGCAGTAGGAGGGCACAAAAGGAGGAGTTAAACTGAGATGCAGTTGGAACAGGGGTCTCAGCTGATCCCACAGGAGACTCTGGAGCTGGCTGGGAAGGCTTTTCAGAGTGAAGGCTGAGCCTTTATACCCTGCACTGACCAGCCCCTGGATATGAGCTGTCCCCTGGGAGAAGGTGTTATTTTGGCCAGGGGCAATTCCAGGGGAAGGACTTAGCTGTGATCTGTCACCAATCAACTTCCAGACAGCTGGGGAAATGAGTGTCTCCACTCGGAAGTAGGATCTAGGGAGCACACCATACTTCCACTATGGAAGTTCTCTGCTATACATTAAGTGAAAAGAAGCAGATTTTAGATACTGTGGTTCATGTGTTAAGTATTAAAATATATGTTTGTATACAGGCAAATCACTAGCAGAGGCTCTTTGGGGAGGGCTAAAGAAAGTGTTGGCAGTGACTGGCATGGGGAAAAATACGTGCTTTCAGCTATTCTAATTTTTTTTACAATGATCATATATTACGGGTGAACATATGGAAATTAACGAGAGGTTTCCAGTACAGGCATACCCTATGGTGATCAACTGTGGTTCAGGATTAAAAAGCTTCAACTTAGAATTGCTTTCCGAATTTTGCCTCCAACGTGCCCCAAGACTCTACAAATAGACAATGATCTGGATAGTTATGACATTAAAGAAAATGATCCCATTTTCATTGAATTCCTACTGGGCCAGATGGCATCTGTCTCACTGTACAAACCTCATATTTTTTAGGCCACATGTCTGCTTATTTTATCTGATTGAATTATTTCAGTGACTTTCTTACTACCAAAGAAAAAAAATAGCCAATATTAATTCTGGTCCTTGTCAATGAAGGGTCTTCTCTCAACTGAGTTTTCTCAATCACCTAAACAAAGATAATGGTTAGGGGCTCCTTTCATCCTGAAAGAACCATGGAGACTTTTCCAAGCAAGGGAATGCATGGTACCTCCCACCACCTATGTGGATGGAAATTTGTTTTAATTGTCCATAAGCTGGGATGACAACTATTTAACGATCAGTGTGGTAACAGGCATTGTTCAATTAGCATGGACACAGACCCTTGGGGATGTTGCAAAGTGTCCAGTCAATGGTTATTTGGCAACAAACGTGAAAGTAGCTCAATATTTTAATAGACTGAGCTGTACGTGCCAAATATCAGCCCTGACCACAGGTGCAAATGCAGGCACATGACGGGAGGGCAGGTCGATTAAGCTTACTGGGTGAATGAGTGGCCCCAAGTCCAAAGTGCCTTAATGACCCTTCTGACTTAAGCTCTGGAACATGTCAGATGGATAGGAAAGCACACGCACGTCGTTCACTTATGACTCGCCCACTTGCTCCCCATGATCCAACCTGAGTCACCAGCATCTGTAGGTTTGTCATGCACTTCAGCAAAGATAGAGGTGCCCAAATAAAGGATGAACAGTCTCCTCTTGATGGAAAGTCCGCGTGTGCGCTGCCGTCTCCAAAAGACCAGGAGTGGGAGGCAGGAAAAGGAAAGGGGAGGGCGGTTATTACACTTTAAAATTCCTCCGGACTTGTGGTAAATTGAAACATTGTTTTCAGGAATTGTAGGTATTTCCAGGCGGGAGAAATATGAGATCAGTTTGATCGCAGTAATGTTGACTTTAATTTTAACTAGTGTTCCTTGGGCAGAAATCTAAAGACATTGTGGACAAATGGATGTTCTAAAACACCTCACCGTGGGCAGAGCACTAAAGGTTTAGGACCTACTGCTGCTTTTTATTTAACTTGAAGAACTGCGCCAGCCGTCTCTTTCCGACTCATCCGACCTTGGTTATTAGACCCCTTTATGGGTCAAATCACCTGACAAGCCTCGCCAAGGTCTCACCTCCACACTGAGTCCAAATCTCCTCACCAGCCATCCTCCTCCTCTCCGAGTAAAAGCCGTCTCGTTGGGTACCATCCTTCTGACCAATACACACTCTTCCCTGAGTACTAACCTCCTCCCTGGCTCCCACCCCTTCTCTGGGTGCTAATCTCGCTGGGTGCCATTTCCCGCCAAGGACAAGTCCTCTCTCATGCTGCCTGAATGCGTATTGCCCCCAACCAAGAACAAAAATCACCCGCCTCTATGTGGCCTTGACAGTTGACCAAGTACGTTCATTCACAAGGTCTCCTTTGCCCCTCCCCCATCGCCTTGGGAGGAAGTGAGAGTAGCATCCTCCATTTCACAGATGAGGAAGTGAGAACTCAGCAAGAGTAAAATCCATTCACGTCCTCATCTCCGGACCCTGGTCTCCTGTTCTTTTCACGGTGCTCTGCAGCATCATGGCTCCCACGGAGTGTAGACTTTTGTGCTCATTTGCTCCACCTGAAGAGGACAGGCATGTGCCCATACCCCACGCTGCTCTCACATTCCAGAACCACAGGGTGCCAGCTCTCAGGGTGCCTGGCTTGGGAAGAGATGGATAGGTGTGTGTGTGCCTGAAAGGAGTTGCCCTACTGTTTCCCTACCTCCCTTCCAGATAAGGTGAGAAGACAAAGAGATGATGATAGGTCAAGCATGTATTGTCAAGCCTGGTACAACAAATGGCTGGCATTGTTACGAATTCAACCTAGAATATGCTCTGGGAGGAAAGTCTCATGTAAACCTTGCACAGCACTTTCCATGCCAAGGAGAGTTATCCGAGCAGTTGCACCCCTCACTCAGGGTCAAGCCTGGGGCCTCTGTCCAAATACCTTCCTCTGCAAGGCCATGTACCCTGCCTCCCAGGAGGCTTCCACTTTTGTGCAAGCTCACGCTCGTACCACACGCTGTGCTCCCATTCCACAGCTTTTATGACCGCACAGCAGGGAGAGGACTTGTCCCACCATGTGCAAAGAGGTCTCCCAGATGGACATCCGGCCAGGCCCAGCAAGGGAGCCCCATTCAGTCACTGCCAAGGGACCATCCCTGAGTTCCAGGACTAACAATCAGGACGGGTCCAGCCCCCCTGATATTGTACAAGACTCTCCTTGGGCCCAAAGGGTCCCAAATGACAGCCAGGATCTTGAGTTCCCAAGCTGATCAGTATGGCCAGCAGACCATGGAAATATACCAGGGTATATACAGATGTAAACTCAGAAGTGTCAAATGATGTACCAGAACTTAACACGTGCTCACACGGAAGGTGCGTGCTCGGAAGGTTACATGCTATGCAGCTACTACTACGTGGATATTATAAATGGGAAGGGATGGGAGAAGTGTTTTAGCAAGCTGATGGACCATTTTTTAAAGATTAGTGATCTGAGCAGGTTTGAGAATCATGGGGGAATAAACCAGCTGACCCCCAAATTCCAGATCCTCTTTCAGGTGTCAAAACTTAGCTCACCAAGGTTGCATCTGGAAAACAACTGCCTCTTTGTTCTTGAGCTTAACCTCAGAAGACTTCTGGAATCTAGAGGGATCAGGATTGGAAGTGGCCCTGGAACATTTTCTTTAGGTGAAAAAAACCAAAGCAAGAATAACAATAACAAGAAAAAACACCAATAGATCTGGCAGGATTTTCCCCTCTCTTTCTCTGGTCCCTTTTCTTTGAGTGTTTTATCAACTACTGTTCGTGGGAGGCATCTGGGCTACTGGTGTTTTTCTACTTAGAGGAGCAAGAAAATTCCATTAACTGAAGAATAATATGGTTGACTGCCCCAACAGGAAAGGCATTCAGAGTGCTGCATTCATGCTTTCTGTGTCACTGTCAGGACCCCGAGGTCTAGACTTGCTGGCTCCTATTCCCTGGGTCGTCCAGGTCTCTGGGGGTGTGACTCTCATCTACAGAGAAAGTACAGTGCATGCTAATGGAGTGCCCACAGGGACAGAGGGAAGAGAAAAGAGGGTGGGGGCAATTAGGCAGGTGAATTATTTCTTTTTCAAGAAAAGAAAATAAAGGGGGAAAAAATCCAGGCATAAATCTATCCTGGAGCTCATGCTGAGGACCCTGGAAGTACAAGCAGGTTCTGGAATCATCCAGAAAAGACCCAGGAATTGACTCCCACCAATCCCTTACTTTTGGGGGTGAACGATCTCAGCCTTCTTATTTGTGTTGGTTTTTGAAAAGAGGACCAGGTAACATGCTTTGTTGGTGGACATGTAAAATGGTATAATCACTGTGAAAACTGGAAGTTTTTTATAAAGTTAAACACACACTTGTTCTATGCCCCAGCAATTCCATTCCAAAGTATATGTACTCAAGAGAAATGAAAACATAGGTCCACACAAGGCCCTGTATAAGAATATTCCTGGCAGCTTAATTCAGAAGAGCCTCAAATAGCAAACAATTCAAATGTATCAAGAAGTGAATGGATCAACAAATTGTGGTATATCCATACAATGGAAAAATAATGATTTCCTGTTGCTGTTGTAACAAATTCCCACAAACTGAGAGGCTTAAAACAACAGAAATTTATTTGCCAATAGTTCTGGGGGTCAGAAATCTGGAATCATTTTCACTAGGTTAAAAATCAAGATGTGGGCACGGCTGGTTCTTTCTGGAGCCTCCAGGAGAGGATCTTGATTCCTTGCCTTTTCCAGCATCTAGTGGCCTCCTGTGTTTCTTGGCTTATGGCCCTTTCAAAGTGCATCAATTTAATCTGTGACTCTGGTCACATCACATTGCCTTCTCCTCATTTGTAGTCAAACCTCCTCCTTCCTCCTATGTATTTGTGATTACATTTAGGACCAACCTGGATAATCCAAGCTAATCTTCCCATCTCAAATTCCTTTGCTTAACCACACCAGCAAAGTCCCTTTTGCAACATAAAATATGATTCAAAGGTTCCAAGAATTAGGACCTGGATATCTTTGAAGCCATTATTCAGTCAACCACAAGAATATACTACCCGGAGGATGAAGAGAACGAGCTGCTAATACATGCAAAGGGAATGAATCTTGCAAACAGTATATTGAGCAAAGGAGGGCAGACCAAAAAAAGAGAACATCTGTATGATTGCATTTATATGAAGATCTAGAACAGGCAATACTAATCTATGCTGATAGAAATCGGAACAGTGATTGCCCGGAGGTCAGGGGATTTCTGGAAAGGGACACAGAGAACTTTCTTGGGGATAAAAATGTTCTGTATCTTGACTGGTGAGTATACATGAATGTGTGCATTTATCAGAACTCATGGAACTATACACTCCATATCTGTGCATTTAATTGTGTCTAAATTGTTCCTTAATGGAAAAAAGAGTATGGTGGGCAGGGAGTAAATAACAACAAGGGAAAAAAGAGGAAAGAGGACAGGCAGAGTAAAGCAAAGCCCAATGTACTTAGGACACATTTTCCTCCCTATCACCAAGACAAACTCCATGGCGTGGAAGGAGCTTGGACACAGAGGTAGGAGGGCCTGCAATCTCACCCATTTGAGGTCAGTCATCCTCCAGCAGCTTCTAGCATTTCAGGCACCTGAAGCTGTTGGTCTACCCCAGGTAAACTTACAAGACACCCAATGCAAAGCCTTAAATATATTGGAAACCTCCCTCCTCTCACAAGAAGTGAGAGAATAACCATATTTTTTACATATCAACTGTTTGTACTTTTGGTACTCCCTTCTAGAATTTTTATATATTCCTGTATATTTTCTAGATTGTTGTTATCATGACAGAGGGATCATTTATCGTCTGCCTTTTTCATTTAACATCATACAAAAACATGTTCCTGTTTTACTAGAGAGTCTTCATAAACACCCCCTTTGATCATTGGGTAATATTTCAGTGAGGTGATTGACATCACAATTCACTTAGCCTTTTCCTTTTTATTGGACATTACGCTATTTCTTTTTTCTCTCCCCGCTATGGAAAAATAAGAGAGCTCTGGTTGACTTTGTTCTTCTTTTGAATTATTTAAGAAATGAATATTGAAATAAGAAATCAAGAAGAGGAGAAGGAAGCGTCAAAGAAACCTGTGGCACAGAATTCAGAGCTTGAGGAACCTCCAGAATTATCTGGTCTAAAACCCTAATTTTACAGAAGCGGAAACCAAGGCCAGGGCATATTTGAAGTGAGACTTAGCTTGGGTCTCAGCTAAGTCACAGAGCTGAGACCCAAACTCAGAAGCCCTAAGTTTAATTCAAACAATATAAGAGCAAGCTAGGCTCTCTGCTTTGCCTGCACAGCAAGCACCAGCGGGGACGAATTTCTCCCATCTAACCTTGTTTTACAGTTGTGTCTCCCAGGTCAATTGTGAGAGAAATAACAACTAAAAAGAACAGTTGGTTAACAGATACACACTACTATATATAAAATAGATTAAAAGCAAGGATCTACTGTATAGTACAAGGAACTACATTCAGTATCTTGTAATAAGAATGGAAATATATATATATATATATATATATATATATATATATGTAAAACTGAATCACTTTGCTGTACATCTGAAACATTGTAAACCAACTATACTTCAATTAAAAATTAATTAATTAGGGACTTCCCTGGTGGTCCAGTGGTTAAGACTCCACACTTCCACTGCAGGGAGCATGGGTTCGATCCCTGGTCAGGGAACTAAGATTCTGCATGCTGCATGGCATGGCCAAAACAAAAAATTTTTAGTTAATTAATTAAAAAAAGAACAGTTGATCAGAGACTATAATGTTAGCCTAAGATTAGAATTTAAGCTATCCTTTAGCTCAGCTTGAAAGGGAAATACTTCATCTGAAAAATGGAGAGAAGATATTTTTCTTTGCCTTTGTGTGTCTGGGAGATCCTCTGAGCATGTGGGTGTTAACATGAAAGATTGATGGCTCTCAATTCACTGGACTAATAGCAGGAAACCCTGTCGTAGATCATACAAAGTAGAAACAAATGCAAAAATAATTTGCAAGTGCTTTACATAATTTCCCGGCAGCAGATTCACCTTCTTAATTATGTTTACCACAAAACTTGGGTTTCTAGAATATTCATCAATTGGAGCTTAGCACGTGGCTTGTTCTATATCATGCTAGAACGTAGAGAAGAACAGCTATTTACAATGTGCCTGTTTGGTGCCAGGCAATAAACCAGACACTTTATATATGCTCCTTCAGGGATTTTTATCCCCAATAAGTAGGAATCTGAGGCTCGGCCAGATTAAGTAACTTTCCCAAGGTCACCCAATTACAGTATCAAAGTCAAGATTCCATTCCAGCACTGTCTGAAGCTGAAACCCACATGTTTTCAACTCTACCAGAGAAATCAGATCAAATTTTATTCAACAAATGCTTATTTAGGGCATCTTCCCTGACACAGGGGCTCAGTCAACAAGGATAAGGGGGTGGGTGGGAGAGGCAACCACACCTCTGCTTGAGCCCACATTCCATGCTGTCTAGCAACCCACTATGTCCCCTGTCAGCCCTCTCGCTCTGCCCATAGGCTGTGGCCAACCTTGTTCTCACTTCTCAAACCTCCAAGTGGCCCTACCCTGCCTGCCCTCGGGACAGCCTTGTATTGCAGGCCCTGGAGAGCTGTCCGGTCAAATCACTTGGCTTCCTGCAGCCAAACCTCCAGACCTACCAGTGTCTTCACCTGAGCTCACGAGCCTCCACTCTGGAGCCCATCCCTACCCCTTTAAGAGACTTTGCTTGTGACAAATTCTTCCCTTTCCTGTATTTTCAGAAAATGTTTTCCTCCCTAATGGCTCTTTCCATTAGCATTTAAATATGATCAGATCCTCATATTAAAAATAAAATCTCAACACCTTCTAGCTATTGCCCTCTGTTTCCTTATATAGCCCGATTTTTTGAGAGTCACCTGTGCGTGGTCTCCATTTCTCCCCTGTCATTAGCTCCACTGTCCTCTGAAGTCAAGGGCCCCTCACTGCTACACTCATGCTGCTCTCACCGAGGTTTCTTATAACTTCCTCGTTGTGAAATCTGATGGACACTTTCCCTTCCTGTATTAGTTTCTTAGGACTGCTGTAACAAATTACCACAAATACAAGTGGCTTAAAACAGTAGGAACTTCTTCTCTCTCAGTGCTGGAGGCTCAAAGTCTGAAATCAAGGTGTGGGCAGGACCATGAACTGTCCTTGTCTCTTCTAGCTTCTGGTGGCTGCTGTGAATCCTTGGCTTTTCGCTTAGAGCTGCATCACTCCAATCTTTGCCTTCATCTTCACATGGCCTTCTTCCCTGTGTGTCTCCGTGTACAAACTTACCTCTTCTTTTAAGGACACTAGTCATTGGATGAGGGCCCGCCCTAAAATCTGGTATGACCTCATCTTAACCTGATTGTATCTGCAATGTAGATTGTATCTACTTCCAAATAAGGTCACACGCACAGATACTGGGGTTAGGACTGCAACATATTTTGTGGGGATGGGGAGGTGGGAGAGACAGAGTTCAAACCCATAACACTTTCATATCTAAACTTGACATGGCAACATTCCTTCCCTCCTTGGGACACCATCTATTCCGGTCTTCTCTGGGCCTCTCTGAAATCTTTTTCTCACTTTCCTCCTTGGCCTTCACTCCCTCTGTCCATCCTTATATGGTTAGTGTCTCTCAGGGTTTTGGGCAGGCCGCCTCCTTTTCTCACTTATCTGGAAAATTCCAACCACTCTTATGGCTTCAGTTACTATTTATTGACTGACCTCTGTGCAGAAAATGCTCAAAACATCACAGCATATTCCACTGAAAAGCCCACGCAGAAAATTCATCATCTTCACCCCAAACCTGCTCTCCCACTATCTCCTCCATCTCAGTGAACGGCACCCCGCCCCCAGCCCCGCACAAATCTCCTGCCTCCACTCCTGATTCCTGGGTCTTCCCTCTCCCTCATTCCCCTGCCATCTGAGCATCAAGGTTTATCGACTCTACCTCCCAAATACCTCTCCCTAAACTGCAATGGTCCTAGTTTACATCATCACCATCTTGCTCCCAGGCCATTGTAGGAGTTTCTCATAGTTCCCAGCTGCGGAAACCCAAATCTCAGAGTCACTTTCACATTTCATGCTTTGATTGTCTTTATTACCCTCAGAAGAAAATCCAAACTCTTTAATTTGGTTTATAGGGCCCTTCATGATCTGGCGCTATGTACCCTCTAGTCTCATCTCTCCATATTCCACCCTCATATGTTAATACTCCAGCTAAACCAAATGCTATAGGCTGAATGATTGTGTCCCCCCCCCCCCACCCAATTCTTATGTTTAAACCTAATCCCCAATGTGATGGTGTTTGGAGGTTGGGCCCTAACAACCTTGAGAGGCAGGTCTGGCAAGAACTCTTATCCTCATATCCAGAGACAAGAAGTAACTTGTGCAAAAATCATTCTGTTGGTTGGAATCAGGACTTGGGTCCTCAGATTCTGCTTGGCCCTCTCAGGAGGTAGAGCCAGGTACACGGAGGTGAGGGTGCTTGGGGAGGTTCACCTTTGGGGGATCCAGAAAGGCTTCATGACGGAGGGGACATCTGAGGAAGTCCTTAAGAAAAATCTGAGGAAGAAGGGAGCTTTCTAATTACAGTTATGTGCAAAGGGCTGTCAACTGGAGGTGTCCCTGAGCTGCACAGTCCTTGGGCGACGTGGTTTTCTCACCGGATAGGCATCATCCATCACTATAGTCTGAATGTTTGTGTTACCCCCACATTCATATGTTGAACTCTTAATGCTCAGTGTGATGGTATTAGGAGGTGGAGTCTTTGTAAGGTGATTAGGTCATGAGGGTGGAGCCCTCGTGAATGGGATTAGTGCCCTTATAACAGAGACCCCAGAGAGCTCGCTGCCCCTTCTACTGTGTGAGGACAAAGCGAGAAGATGGCCAGCTGTGAACCAGGAAGAGGGCCTTTACCACACACCAAATGTGCTAACAACTTGGCCTTGGACTCCCAGCCCCCAGAACCGTAGAGATGAATGTTGTTTATAAGCCCCCCAGTTTATGATATCCTGTTACAGTAGCTCATACAGACCAAGACACAAAACCACCTGCACTCTGCCTCTTGGCCCTTGCTATGCTTATTCCTCACCTGGAATATTCTTTCCTGTTCATGTAATACATACATTTCCCATTCATTCTTTCAACAAGTGTCTTCTGAGTGCCTACTATGTGCTATGAACTATTCTAGCCACTGAGGATACAGTAGGGAACAAAAGAAAAATATCTAAATTTATGAGCTTATATATTGGATGAGGGAGATAGACACAAAGCATAAATAAGTAGACACGTAGAGTGTGTTAGATGGCAATAAGTGCTATAAAGGGAAGTAAAGCTGGAAGCGGGATAGGGTGTACAAGAGGTTGGTCTAAGTTTTTAAATAAGGTGAGCATGAGCGTCCCCACCAAAAAGATAACATTTAAGCTCAGCTTGGACATTACTTCCTCCTAGAAGCCTTCTGGAAATTTTCCAAGTCCGGGTTCAGTGCCATATTTATGAACTTCCAGGCAGTCTCTATCTCCCCATCATAGCCCTTTACATGCTACAGAGTATTTTTCTGTTTACTTGTGTCAACTGTAAACTTTGGGGGACAGGAAATGAGTCTGTTATTTATTGTATATCACCAACTCCTTGTAGATGTTCGTTATGTTTTTTGAACCAACAAATGAAGCAAGAGCTTACAAGTCCTACAGATAATTTATATAACGTTTATGGTAATGCTGTGTTTTACAAGGCACTCTCGCACCCTCTGCCTCATGTGAGACAGACAGGTAGCATTATCCGCTTTTAGCAGACTCTCAGAAAGGTTAGGTTTCTTGCCCAGAGTGTCACAGTAAGAGGAAATTCCAGCTCAATCCCACCTCTCATGTCTCCAGAACCAACATGCTTTCCAGAAAAATCCCACTGCCTTCCTGAATCATGTTCTGTAAAAACACAAACCACCAACTCAAGTGCATTCGCCATCCACAGCCAAGGTCTATTCAATTTTTATCATGAAAAGACGTCCACTTTCCCCCAGGTTCCCGTATTCCCATCTCCAAATGCTAAAGCCAATGTGCAAACCCAAAGGTAAGCCTTCTGGGATTCCTTGATGTGGCCACTGTGTGGCCTGCCTAAGTTTTCACATTATTTAACCGAATGTTTACTGCCTTCCTCTGAGTAAACTTTTAGTGGATCCATTCAGACAACCACAGAGTGGGGATCAATTCAAGTACTGTCATCACTGGCACTTTTGAGCTGATGTTGCCTTTGCGATGTGTTAATTAAAACATGTGGGGTTCATAAAAAGCTACAGGCAGAATCGCAAACAGGCATCATTTAGCAATAATTACTACCCCCCCTCCCCTGTCTGCCCACCAGCTGACAAAGTGTTACTCCATTTGGACAAGAGGAACTGAGAAGGGGGCTGGGCAAGAAAACTCAGTGTTTGGCAAAATCTCTGCCCCTTAGAGCAGCTGGGCCTCGAAGGACCGCAGAGTGGGGAAGTGAACCTGAGCTACCCTCACTTCAGTGAAGTGACTTAAGTTGCAGGCAGGGTTGACCAGGTCTTGGTAGTTTTCCACTTGCTGCTCACAAGTCCTTACCCTCTTTGGTTCTTTGTCACTTGGCCCCATAAAAACGCCCACTTCAGGGAACTTGAACGCTTGCTCATGCCACCCACTACCCCACTGGCATGCGGGGAAGAGAGTTAGAAGTTCACATACCCTTCCCCCTTTGTTTTCTTGTGCTTCTTTTTGCTTAAGCACCTCTAAACAGGCCAAATGGTTGTCGTTGTTGCCACAGGATTTTGTACTGGTGGTTTCCTTCCATCCTCCCATCCTCCAGGCTGGTGGGCAGCAGGGGAGAGTTAACTCTTTGATGGCCAGTTTATAGGATGAGTGGGCACAGACTATAAAGCAAGCATGGATGCTTTGAAGTGGGCTGCTTTGTAATCGAAGGGTTTATTTCCACCTGCAAGACTTCTTTACAGTTGAATAGACACTGCAAAGAATAAGCACTCTTATCTTTCTTGGAAAAAATGTGTTTTCTTAGGGAGCTGAAAAATTCTCCCGTGAGTATAAACATTTAGGGGGAAAGAAAGAGATAAGCTCCCTAATTCCAGTAACTAAGGATAACCTATTGGCTCATATGTTCTCACTGCCATCACAGTTCATCTCTAAGGCCTGTGCAGACCATATTCTGCACACGTTAGCTTTCAAGAAGGAAGAAGCAACTCTTCCATTCCTCTCCACGCTTCCGACTCAGAGCGTTCAAACAGCTGGACTCCTCTGAAAAAATGACTCCTTTAATAAATGACAAAAACACATTACTTGCAGCCCAGAATTGAGAGGGAAAAGAAAAACATTTTCTGTGATGGTTTTTCCTTTGCGCTTCTGAAAAGTGAGGGAAATTTTCATTTAAAAAAAAAACCATAAAACTGTCTCAGGATGCACTCCACATAGATGAGAGAAGACAGCTACGAAAAGAAATTACAGAATGAGAAACGGCACCATTATGATCCTCTACTGCTTCTTTTCAGAAGTGGCCTTTTCCAGAAATTTCTAGACATCTAATAAAAAGCCAAATGTTTTTAAGTCATGAGTGCCTTTTCAGAAAGGTGTCCCTTTGCCTCAATTATGACTAACAAAAACGAATAAGATAAATCTGAACGAAAGCAAGAACTCCATCCAAATGAATCAGCTTCCTTCTCAGCTAGAGATTGGTCTAAAGGGTTGTGCTGAACCATCATTCTTGGTGACTGTGGACTGAAGTCTCTGGAAGTAAAGTGCTCTGGGAAACAGGGAGTATGGTTAGGAGAATGCCTTGGAGTTTGTACTCGGTTCAAATCCGGCCTGAGTCATTTCCTAACTGTGTCTTCTTGAGCAAGTTACTTGGCTTCTCTAACCTGAGTGCCCTCATCTATAAAATGGAAGTAAAAATAATACAGCCCCATCCATCATAGGTTGTCAAGAAGATGAAAAGATAAGACAAAATGCTTAGAGATACTAACTGCGTAGGATGGCACCTGGTACCTTTCAAGGAATTGTTAAAAGAAAACCACCATTATTACTTGCATATGGAATAGCCAGAAAAATGATTCACTGCCACTGGCACACATGACTTTTCCTCATGTGTACAGGACTTGAAGCTAAAGCAAATTGTTGGAGGTATTCTCATATGGAAGCATGTTTAGCGTGGACACAAAACCAGACTAAATCATATTTGCAAAATCAACTAACAAACTTTCATCATGTCAGGTCACATGGAGAGGTCCTCAGAGATGGGAAGAAAGTGCTATAGACCAAATTTTGTCCTCTCAAAGCTCATATGCTGAAGTCCTAACCCCCAAGTGATTGTATTTGGAGTCAGAGCTTTTAGGAGCTAATTAAGGTTACGTGAGGTCATAAAGGTGGGGTCCTAATCTCACAGGATTGGTGGCCTTCTAAGAAGAAGAGAGGGAGATCTCTTTCCCCAAATGCAGGCACTGAGGAAAGGCCATTTGAGGACAAAGCAAGAAGGCGACCACGTGCAAGCGAGGAAGACAACTCTCACCAGGGTCCAAACTGGCCAGCACCTTACTCTTGGACTTCCCAGCCTCCAGAACTGATAATAAATGTCTACTGTTTAAGGCACCCAGACTGTGGTACTTTTTTATGGGAATGTGAAATGACTAAGACAGAAGGAAAGATGTCACTTTTCTTTCCCCGCCAGCAAAAAATTGAAAATGTGCCTTAATGAACACAGAATGCCTCCTTTCTTGAATAACCCTGTCCTAGTCTTGAGGGATGGCCAAACGTGCATAAAATTCGTAACAGTTTTATCTGATTTTGGAAGATAAATACATCAAATCCCATTTTTTTAGGTTAAGTAACTTTCACATGGGGGAAAAAGTTCACCTCCCACTGGAGAGCCATAACGTGCACAACCGTCAACTGGAGAATATACTTTGCTGCCTGATTCAAACCTTTCAGCAGGACTGAATAAGAAAGCTCCTCCCAATGACTTTCATAAGAAACCTCCTTAAAACTAGGAGGCTTAGTTCTTGCTGATGTACATTTCTGCAGACGATTTCTGAAGACAGATGTTATCACCAGTTATTGAAATTGTAGTTTCCCAAGGGAGTGGGCAGTGCCCCAAGAGAGATAAGAATGTAGATAGAGGATGAGTAAACTCTGAAATGTTCTGGTAATTTCTGCAGAAACAAGTTAGATGGCCTCCACCTCCACTCTAAGCAAAATGTTGCACAGCCCTTTGAACCTTAAAAGGGTAGATGCTGCCAGACAGTGGCAAAGGCACTGGGCTGGGATTTAGAAAATTCCAGTTCAAATCCATTAGCTCGATGACTATTCGTGGAGGACCTATTACACTTTATAGTAAAGTGGAAGGGAACAGAGACGAAGCTGAACTACCAGGTCAAGTCCTGGCCCTGCCCTTGACCAGGGCCAGGTGACCTTGGGCAAGTCAGTCACTCTTCTCATGCCTTAGTGTCCTGAGGTTGATGGGTTGGACTGAGAACAGTACCTGTACGTCATCAGAGGCCCCACGTGTGTTTGTTGTTGTTATCATCACTGTCATCTGGGCCAGGGTCCACCTCAGGTACTGGCATCGGTATCCCCTTCCCAATACTTCACAGCTCTGTGTGACTTTTCACAAAACATTTAGCCTTCAAGTGCTTCGGTTTTCTCATCTATAAAATGGAGATGGTAGTGGCTGCCTCACAGGATTATATGAGGATGAAATGAAATAAAATATGCAAAGTGCATGGTATAAAATGATTACTCAGGGAATGTTTTCCGATTAATAAGGTTAATTGGAAGGAAATCCAAAAAAGAGGGGATATATGTATACGTATAGCTGACTCACTTTGCTGTACAGCAGAAACTAACAACATTGTAAAGCAACTATACTCCAATAAAAATTAATTTAAAAAATAAGGTTAATATTCTTTTTTCTTTCACTTCCATCTCCCCCACTCTCCCATCACCACTGAATTATTCACCACGGAGAGTCCTTCTCAGCCCCGAGCCACAGACAAACCCTGATGATACCTTTGGATGAGAAAGGGCACTGTGATTTCTTTACGTGAACTTTCTCTCTTTGATCATCTGTGGTCAGGGTCTTACACACACAGCGCATAGTGGAAACTGAAATAATTATTTAAATCAGGAGTCCACAGACTTTTTCTGTAAAGGGTCAAATAGTAGATATTTTTGGCTTTGTCAGACATACGGTCTCTGTCACAACTATTCAACTTGTGAAGTGTGTGAAAGCAGCCTTAGACAATCTGTAAACAAATGAGCATGGTTGTATTCTAATAAAACTTTATTTACAAAAACAGGCAGTGGGCTGGATTTAGCCTGTGAGCTGTACTTTACTACCCCTGATCTAGACTCATCCAGTCAACAAACAGATACTCTGTGTCTCATACGTAACAGGCACCATCCCAGGTACTGGGGATATTGTTGTAAATGAAATAAAGTCCTTGCCCTAACAGAGCTCTCATCATATCATAAAGGCATTTGTTATTGTCTATTTCCCACACCGAAGAGACCAAGTGAAGACACTTTTTCCAAAAAGGAATAATCATTTGTGGGAGATGCTACTAAAAGCTTGAGTAAGCTGAGGACTGAGAATTGGCCATCAGATTTGACAAGGAAGAAGCCATTGGGTGACAAGGGCAGTTTCCCTGGAACGGTAGGAACAGAAACCTGACTCGAGTGAAATCAAGAGGTGATGAACTGGAAACGGTGAGGACAGGGCAGAAGTGGGCTGTAAAAGGGGAGCACAGGAGTGAGGTGGAGGGTAGAGAGGGTTCAGGCTCGAGGAGGATTTTGTCATTGTTTCAAGATGAGAATCTTAGCACACGTTTGCATAGAGCATGATCCAGGACAGAGGGACAGTTGAACATTATGACACAGGAGAGAGAAAAGAGCGTTGTTCTGGAGTGATGTTCTAGGGTGGCGAGAGGACACAGGCCCCAGAACCCAGGTGAGGGCTGACCTCTGCGAGGGGCAGGCACAGCTCATCCCAGGTAAGAGGAGGGAAGGCAGTGCAAAGGACTCAGAAACAGTTCCTTCCGATTGCTTCTCTTTTTTTCACTAAAATCATCAGATGAGAATGGGGAGGGGAAGAAGTTCTGAGGGGAGATAAAAACACTCAAAATGGCCATCTCAGAGGGTAGGAGACTGTAAGGATCCATGACATGGAACCAGCTTGCCAGGCAGCACTGAGGTCCCTCATAGGGGGTGACAAGCCAGCAGAGCTGTGTCTTTCTCTAGCTATTGTCCCTTGTGGGAAGAACAGTCTCACTAGGACCCTTGCTAGGCCTCTGGCCAGCCTACAGAGTGTGCCCCTTCTGGTTGGAAGTCTACTTCCGGTGCAATCAGCTGAGTCTGAGGCAATGGCCTTGGGGCATGAATCACAGCCTCTTCTCTCTGCATAACTGTCTTGCTCCATAAGTGGCTGTGTGTTGAGTCGGGGGGGGTGGGGGGGGGGGGTGGGGGCGGGGAGGGGTCATTTCCCTAGAGGGATCTGTAGGCATCAAGCCCTAGAAGTGGGTGAGGGAGTGAATAACAGTCTCGAGTTAAGCCTGGGAAGATCCACTTGGCATCAGTGGATCAGACCTTGATTTAGCACATGACAACGAAATCCAGACATTATATAATATTCAGAGTATCCAAGACACAATGCTGCCAGATCCTCCTCTGTTTTTTAAGTTCTTGCAAATGATGACACACCCTATATCTGTAATGGGAGGCAACTCCAGTTTTGTACCACCTATTCTGTCCTTAATATGTGCAAGGCACTGTGCTAATAGCACTTAAAATATGTTCGTTCAAGTCATCCTTAAAACGATACAGTGGTCAGAACTGCTATTGAGTCCATTTTATAGATGAAGTATCCAAAGTTGAGTATGTTCAAAGTCATGTAGCAGAACACATCACTAGGTCTGTCAGACCTCAAAGTCTGTACTCTCATCCATGAGCGTAGACTAAAAATACCTCTCATGCAGTTAGATGTTGGATTTGACCGCAAGTTACAGAAACTCCCAAAATATCAACTTAAACAAATTAGGGTTGTTGTTTTTTTTTTCTCATGTAAAAAAATTCAGCGGTAAGTAGTTCAGGACTGGTACGGCAGCTGCACAACACCCTCTAGAAATGATGTTTCTTCTATCTTTCTGCATTCCTATCCTTAGTTTGTGGACGTTGCACTCATGGCCACCTCATGGCTACAAGGTGGCAACTCTACCTCCAGCATTGCATCAGCATTCCAGGCAGAAGAAAGAAAAAGACAGAGGACAAAATGTTCATGTCAATTTATTCCACCCCCACCACTCCACCTTTTTTTCTGTCCTCTTTTAAAGAGTTCACCTGGAAGCCCCATCCACACAACATCTGCTTATATCTCATTGGCTGGAGCTGCCACAGGGCCCTCTCTGGCTAAAAGTATAGAATTTTTGCTGGGTCCAACCTTAAAGAAAAATGATGTTCTGCTGCAGCTTCCATTGTTTCTCTAGCAAACCCCTTTGCCAGCATTGCTGAGGCAATATCATTCTTTAAGATTAAAAGAGCCACACTGTATTGCTGGAACATTTCTATGCACGTGAAGTGCGGTCATGTCACAGAGAAGCTCCCACTTATCATCTTAAGGAAATACTGAACTTCTTCAGAATGACTGATTCTCCCCATGAGGAGCAGAATCCAAGACCTTTATCCACCAGAACAGCCCAACTATCAAAATTCATGCACCAATTTCCCAGTGCATTTCCTAAGGATCTCGGGTTTCAAAAAGGGGACAGGCATAATTCATCCAGGGCTCACTGCACCACTACCCTTAGCAGCTAGAAAGATCCCTCTTCTTTCTCTTTCTTGGAAAGAAGACCCCCCCTCTTTGGATAAGAGACTGAGAAGAATTTATGCTTCCAAGGAAACAGGATGCTCTTAAACCAGTTACATATGTACCTGATGGGTTGACCCCAGTGTGTTTAAGGCTTAATGATAGCATCTTGCATTCGTGTGGTCCATTTATTTCAATTGATGAGCCAATATTGATACGTCATTATTAACTGAATTTCATAGTTTACGTTAGGGCTCATTCTTTGTGTGTACATTCTATGGGTTTGAACAAATGTATCATGATACATATTGCGCATTGTAGTATCATACAGAGAAATTTCACTGCCCTAAAAATCCTCTGTTCTCCACCCTTTTATTCCTCCCTTCCCCCAGCCCCTGAACACCACAGACCTTTTTACTGTCTCCATAGTTCTGCCTTTTCCAGAACGTCATACCATTGGAATCATACAGCATGTAGCCTTTTCAGATTGACTTCTTTCACTTAGTGATATGCATTTAAGTTTCCTCTATATCTTTTCATGGTTTGATAGCTCATTTCTTCTAATTGCTGAAAAATATTCTATTGTCTGGATGTACCACATTATTTATCCATTCACCTACTGACAGACTTCATGGTTGATTCCACTTTTTGGCAATTACGACTAAAGCTGCTATAAACATACCTGTGCAGGTTTTTGTGTGGACATAAGTTTTCAACTCCTTTCGGTAAGTATCAAAAAGTGGGATTGCTGGATTGTATGGTAAGAGTATGTTTAGTTTTGTAAGAAACCGTCAAACTGACTTCCAAAGTGGCTGTACCATTTTGCGTTCCCATCAACAATGAATTAGAGTTCCTTTGTTCCATATCCTCACCAGCCCTTGCTGCTGTCAGTGTCTTGACTTTTAACCACTTCAGTATTTTTTAATTCATCCATTCAATAAATATTTAATGTGTACCTATTTAGTGTCATACATTAGAGAGAGTCAGTCTCTTAAGGTTCTTAGAGTTCAAAACGCCTTTAGTTTTAAGGTTGAAAGTTTGGGAAAGTCCTGTATCCTTTTGATCAATGGTTCCTAAACTATATCTGGCATCTGAATCACTTGGAGGGCTTGTTAAAACATATATTGTAATAGGCAGGGGAGAGAGGCAGGGCTCACCTCCAGAATTTCTGATTCAGTAGGTCTGGGATGGGACCCAAGAATTTATATTTCTACCAAGTTCCTAGAGGCTGATGATACTGCTGGTCTAGGAGCCACACCTTGAGCATCACTGTTCTAGATGCTTCTCAGGTTAAAGAAAAACACCAAATGGAACCACCACAACCTCTATATTAAGCTCGATTTTAAGACTTTGGGGACACACCTAACTCCAGGGAAAGTTCATGACATCTATGCTTCACCTGCTCCTAAAAGGTCTTAAGACTCTCTGAAACACTTAGTTTAAATACTGTTTTCCTTCCGGAACAGGAAACATTTGTTAGGCTCATCATCACCGTCTGGGGGGAGCAGCTCTGGGGTGGAGAACCCTAGCATGAAACTCCCTTCTGGAATGTCAAGCATATGTTGACATTGGAGGCTATGCTAATGCATTTTGATAAGCATGAATCACAGGTGGCGGGTGGCGGGGGGGGGGGGGGGGGGTGGCGGCGGTGGGGGAGTGGCAGCAGATGCCTCACCTCCTGGTGCTAAATTTTGTGCTGAGCCACCAAATGCCAGGTGACCCCAAGACCTCTATCGTTTACGGTTTACTTCTCAAAAACAATGTCATCTGCAGGACAGACCTGACTGTGACCCCAGGAGTCAGCCTGTTCCACAGCCACGTCTTTTGGCTCTGCCTTTACAAACTGTGTTAATTACAGCCTCTTCTGCATCCCTAAGAATGAGATGACACTCAAGACACGTTGCTTCAAGAAGGACACCAGCTTTCATTGCCATTCTGCTTCCCAGCATTTGTTGTGCCTGACTACACCGGACACTGTGCCAGGCATTCCACATGCCTTCGGCTTAATCTTCCCAAAGCCCTCTAAAGGTGGGTCCTTTTGGCATCACCATCCCCAATTTACAGATGAAGAAACCGAGGTACAGTGCAGTTAAGACACTGGCTCCAGGTCACATAGCTAATAAGTGGCAGAACCAGAAATTAAACTCAGGTCAGGCTGATATTATAGACTGTCATGTGGAAGGGTAGTTACGAGCCAAGCTACTAAGATATGGCCCTGGAAGATAGGAGGTAAAGTCTAGAATCAAGAACAAAGACTTCTGTGATATGGATCTCCAATTGGAAATCTCCTTCCAGTTATCATGGAGCTCTATTCATACCCTGTGGGCAGTGCTTCTCTTGGACCATGGAGTAATAGAATTACCTGCACTTCATTTGTCTCATCTGCTCCAGAGTCTTGCCCAAAGTTGACACTGGGAAAGGTGTGCGTTTAGGAAATGGATGGATAGATTAAAAGTGGGCCAAACTGAGCACATCTAGCAGCTAGATCTTGGTTTCTAAAACTGTTCTCCAAAATAAGGATCCAGGTCTCCTTAGAGAAATGGTTGATTCTAGGTCTGGAGCAGGAAATATACAAGATGAGCCTGTTACAGGATGTAGTACCAGAAAGGAAGTGTAAGCAGATAGGGTAGTGTGTCCCCGGAGAAAGAGAACCAAGCATGGCTTTCTTGACAGAAGAGAAGCCATTTTGGCTTAAGACATTTTGTGATCTGAGCCTGCCCACAGTGCTCGTCCTTGAACAGATCTGAGTAATTACTGATCTTAAAGGAACAAAAGAATACAGAAACGAACGACTGGTTCCAGACAAGAGAACCAACAATAGCAAAGATAAAGTATCAGTTGTAAAGACTCCCAGTTCTGTTTCAATGGTGAAGATTAGCCTGAAGCTCAACCACCAGATCGACTGGAAACTAAGGGAGGAGGACGTTGCCCTTTTCTGACCCTCGTGACTTCAATCAACTGAAGCTTGGACTCTGTCACCAGCCCAAGCCTGTTCATACATATGTCCTTAGCTTAAAACTTCCCCAGTTTTGCTGTTTAGGGAGACGCTGATTTGGGAAAGATCCCCGGTGTTCTCCTTACTTTTGCTGCAAGTAGTAAATCCTTCTCTCTCCTGATCTTTGGCTTGGTTATGTCTTTTGGCTCAACACCCACTAAGAGGTGAACCCAGTTTTGGGGTGACATGGGGAGGAGGGGATCAGTGCAGAAAATGGAAAGCATTTACAGTTCTCAACATGAATTTTTTCCCAGGAAGGATGCATTTTATAGGTGGATTGTTGTTCTAATAATTGCTATATTTTAGTTAAATAGTATAAGTCAGTACAACTATCCAAAGGGATATACTTTTCCTTGGAAAAAACCAGTTTGGCTTAATAAAGAGCCTCCATCCCAGATTCACAGCCCATTCCTGAAAAGGATCTCTGAAAGTTGTGGTCCTCTTCCTAGCGGCCCTCGAAGGACTTCTAGTTCCATTTCTAACCTTTTTCAGAACCACCACACTGGCCCAGCCAGCCACAGCAGGTAGACACCAAGGATAGCGGTTATCCAGCACAAGGATAAAGGTCTGCATTTGCCTTATCTGTATTGATGATCATGGCATATCCCACTCAAGCAAATAAACAGTTCAGAAGAAAAGTTGCCCTACAGGGCGTGGTCAAGATGCTGGGCCAGAGTTCCATAGTTCAATGACTTCCATGTTTGACAGCAAGGAGTGAGTCCTGCCGTATTCCCAATGGGGTGATGTGCTGGTTAAATCCATCCCTCCTCCTTCCCATGAGCTGATCACATGGAAACTAACCCCTGCCAATTGTGTTTTCCAGGCTTCCTGGTGAGTCTGGCTGAAGGACAGCAATGGAAAAAGATTGAGGAATAGAAAGAAGGGAGAAGCCAGGGAGTCGCTCTCCTTCTCTCTTTGCCTCATGGGATGTCTCAGCAGCTGCTGCTGCAATCTCTGGCATGGCTCCAGCTCCCACCAGACATGCCCACCGTGGGTGCTGGATGACCCAGCTCCTAGCTCTGCTAACACCCCTCCTTCCTCTGATTCCCCAGCCTAGGGGACTGGCGGCCTCCTGCTTTTGGATTCCTTCACTGGCCCTTTGTTTGGCTTCTCAGAACTTTCATCACCTGCTTAACCAATTCCCTGTATTAAATATCCTCTATTTAAAACACTGAGTGGATTCTCATTTCCTGATTAAACTCTGCAATGCCTTAAGACCTGATTTTTTTCATTTTCATCCAGATGGAGAAAAGGAAACACATATATTTTGAAATCACTTTTCACCTGTCCTCCTCATTTCATATCATAACTGTTAGAGTATATTGGAATATGGGAGCTGAACAAGGTGGATCCCCATCACTACGATCAAGTAATAAGAGGACCTGAGAGAACGGTCTAGAGAAGCATGGCTGGACTTTACAGGACCTCCTGGATCAACAACCCCAGCAAAAACATTCAGTGTATCTCATCTGAAACTAACAAATTAGTTGGTTACACACTTGCAAAACTCTCCATGGTCACACAGTGGAGGAGGCAACATTCTTCTTTCTCACTCGGAAGTCTCAGGGCACCACCCTGGTATTTCTAGGTTAACTAGACAAACTACAAAGAGCTTCCTTGATGGCTAAAAGAGTCTTCTGTCCATAAGAAGAAATGTCGTACCTTTGGTTTAATGTTGGCGTCTTCATTTTGTCTTATTGACTTCATGTGGCCGGTCCCTAGGTGTCATGGCTTGGGGTATTTTAGAGAACTAGAGTTGTTTTGCAGTAATTAAGGACTATTTGGTTGAAGATCCACTTGTTACTTTGCGGGGGAGGGGTTGCCATTCGTTTTCATTGCTCTCTAATGTAATAAACTTTGCCTAAGGTAACCAGATAGTTTAAAATTAAAACTAAATGTGTCCTAACATAAGCAATTCAGATCCACCGAAATTTATCCAGAAATGGTCAATGCACTTTTTGACTTCTTGCTACGTTGATCAGACATCAGTGTCCTTTAAGCAACAAACATCATTCTAGACTTGAGTATGGTGTAAATTTGAAAAAGCATGTTTTTTGAGGACCAGGCAACTCAGACTCTTGGGTGATCATGTGTGCAGGGATCAGTATATGAATACACAAGTACATATCCATTCTGTCGTGTAAACTCGTGAACAGTAAGTTTCACTGAATTGCTTTTTTATCACTTAAAAACTGTTTGCTTCAGAAAAATGAGAAACTTGACAAAACAGTTTTATTGTTTTTCTCTTGCTTTTATCAACATGTTGCAATCACATATATTGAAGGACAAATTCTTTCCAGAAGATACACAGAAACAACCTCTTAGAAATACTGTTCTTGGGCAGATGATGACCCCTAACTGGGAAGGGACAAGATACACGTATCAGTCAGCAAAAACACAGGCTTAGAGTGATCCCTGTCTTTTGTGGTTCAAACTTTCCTTCCAACAGACATACAATTAAACAAGTTCAAAAAGAAACCAATCTCATTCTTTTCATATCCAGTGGCTCACAAACCTTGGGGTATATCAGGATTGCCTGGGGGTTGGTACAATGCAAACTTTGGGCTCCCGCTCTCACATATTTGGTGATTAGGAGACTCCAAATCTGCTATTGAAACAGATCCCATGGCTCTGATGCAGGAATGTCTCAAGATCATGTTTTGAGAAATGCTGGATGAGGCACAACTCAGAAGAAGACACAGCCCCAACCTTGAACATAATGCATTTTTACCTTAAAGGCAATTTCAATTTTCATTGGACAGGTGTCACCAACTGTACTGTAGTTAATTAGCTGATGAGGACAGGTATCCTAGAGATGGGACAAAACGTTCTTCACTTGGTCCATGCATGGAGGGTCCTTGATGCCTTCACTTGTGTGAAACTCTTGTGGGGACACCAGGAACACCTTGTGCACTTTCATTCCATGTGTTCTTTTCCAAGGAAGGAAAGGTCATTTGAAGAGCAAATCACTGGCCCTCCTCAACCGAACTCCCTGGGGAGACTCAGCAAGTACTTTTTAGAGCATGGCCTTCTGATCAGGCCCCTCTGGCCAGTCCTCTCCCAACTGATGCTTGGACAAGATTTGACAGTCTGGGCCAAATCTGGAATGGGTTTCTGAAAGCCAATTTTGGAGCATTTGTGATTGAGACCGGCCAAATCATGTCAGGAATGTCTAGTTCCTTCCCCGGGAAGAGTGACAGTGTTTAATGAAAAAACACAGCTCTGAAAATTGAGACGTTCCATGCATTATCCATATTCATTAAAACTGGAACAAAACCCCAGGAAACCCCAGACACCTCCTATCATCAACACTTCACCTTTTTCTGCTGGTTATTTAATACAAATGCCATGGAAGCTATTCTACAAGGACATACCACGTGGCAGCATCTGCCAGGCCACTGTCCCCTCTCTTCCTGTCCAGGCTGATGCTGGGCAGTGCGGGGGTGGTGCAAATTAAATAAAACCTTTAAAAACAAGATTCTGGCCGGAATGTCTACTGTGCAGATTACCAAATGGATAGGCATTTTATTT
Source organism: Tursiops truncatus (assembly GCF_011762595.2). Lineage (NCBI taxonomy): Eukaryota > Metazoa > Chordata > Mammalia > Artiodactyla > Delphinidae > Tursiops > Tursiops truncatus. The sequence goes on along the minus strand of NC_047037.1, from coordinate 133,084,733 downwards.
TGCTAAATGAAAGGGCTAGTTTATATCTTCCCTGGATCATTTTCTAACCTAACTGCAGTGGAAACATTCTCAGAAAGAAAGACTCTCTTGTCTTTTTGCCCTTTATATTGCCACTGGTCATCCCACTCGTAGAACTTGGGCAGTGATCTGCTGCTTCTGCTTGGGGACCAGGCCAGCCAGCAAACTCTTCCAGGAGTTGACTGACACCAGCGTTTCATTAGATCACAGTCAACTCAGAAGCCCTCAGCAGTGTCGTGTTTAAGGGTTGACAGCATTCCAAGCCCATCTTTGATGGATGGACATGGGTTGTTTCCCTGGCTTCTCTAGACAGGGAACCACGACTAACCCAAGCTGTGTAAATTCTATAGACTGGTCTTTTGTTTGCAGCTTTGTTTTTGCTGTTACGCATCTAACAGGAGTTTTCCTCTGAAAGGAAGCCATGAAAAGATGGCTCCCCTGTACAACACAGAGAACGATATTCAGTATCCTATGATAAACCATAATGGAAAAGAATATAAAAAAAAGAATGTATATATGTATAACTGAATCTCTTTCCTGTACCCCAGACATTAACACAACATTGGAAATCAACTGTACTTCAATTTAAAAAAATAAAAAAACAAGAACAAACAGAACAAAATTAATATAAAGCCAAGAAAAGAAAAGATGGTTCCCCAAGAACTACAAGGAATCCCCTAGACCTGGTCCATGGTTGATCTTCTCTTACCATCAAACGTCATGGTTTCCTTCTCCGAGTAAAGGTCAGGGGGTGGGTGTGGCCAATGTCTGCCTCTGCCTCCCCACTTTGTACTTTCCTCCCTCTTCCTCTGGCAGCAGCTAGTGGCAGAAACAGACTGACCCTGGAAAGCGTTTGCATTCCAGTTCTCCTTCTACCCACATGACCGCTGGCAAGTTTCTGAGCTGTTCTGGGCTGTTCTCCTTTCCTCAACTGATAAAATCAGCACGGATAATACCTCAAAAGATTTGGGGGTGAATTCCGTGAGCTAGGGAACATAAAAGAGCACTAAAGGATGGGTCTTTCTTTCTGTTTTGTCTTTTTTCCATGAGAGGGAAAAAGATTCGAAGGTGGGAGGAAACTGAGATTGTTCACTTGGTACTTGGAAAATCTCTTCCTTACTGAAGCTTTGGCGTGTCTTCACTCTAACCACACAGCTGTAGTGATGCTTCAGCCGCCTTTCTGCAGAGTTCTGTCCATCTAGATCTGAGTGCACTGCACGCACTCTACAGGGGGCCTTCCGTGCAGCCTCTTTGACGATCATGATGATGAAGCCATTTCCTGCCTAGAGGAGCACAGTAATGCTTCTCACTAAAGTGATCTAATTTCACAGGAACACATTTTGTGCGTATTTTGAGTGTAAATGGAAAACAACCTTTAAAATAGTCATTTTAGAGTTCCATAGCTGGGATTTCAAGGGGTCTGCAATACCTCTGAAATTATATGAATGTTTACGTGTACTGTGTACAAAAGAACATTTCCAAAGAGAATCTCTATAGCTGTACTTCCAATGAAAATATAATGTGAGCCATACACGTCATTTAAAATTTTCTAATGGCCATGTTTTAAATCCATTCTAATATATTTTATTTAACCCAATATATCCAAAATATTATCACTGGAACATATCACCAATATTTTAAAAGATCGTTAGTGAAATATTCTACAACTTTTCTTTCTTTCTTTGCTTTTAATTTTTTTTACAAAGTTCACATCCTAGTGTGCATCTCAGTTCAGACTAGCTCTATTTCAGGTGTCCAACAGCCCCCTGTGGCTAGTGGCTCCCATACTGGACAGGGCATCTCTATACCTTTCTTCAGATTTTCACATCCCATTGCTAACAGAGAGTGTCACAATGTGGCAGTGAACAGCAAGAGATTATCACTGAAAACTCCAAAACTGAGTTCTTGGTAGTCTCAATAACAACTCAGATTTCTCCTTATGAGTTCAAAAGGGCTTTCAAATAAATGATCTCATCAGATCCTCATAACAGCCCATGACATGGACAGGGCAAGCAGATGTAATTTCCTCATTTTTTAGTTTAAAAATATTAAATAATTGGCCCAAAGTCAAAGAACTAGAGGTTGGTGAGTTAGGAACTTGAACTGAGGCTTGGGATTCTAAATCCCGGGGCCTCCCTGAGGAAGAGGCAGCTGCCTCTGTCTGCCGTCACACTGCTACGGGAGCAACGTTTGTTTGCATCTCCCGCGGCATAATAAGGTTCAAGAGGGTGGGAACTGATAGGCCTCCTGTCCACAGTACCTGGCACAGAGCAGGCACGTGGTTCTTACTTGAATTAAATTCAGCTGAACCAAAAGAGTCATCCATACCAGACCCCTCATAGTTATCACCCAATCCACTCCATCTCTGGGACCTTTCGGTGAAGCCAAAACCACAAAAACCACCTACATGCTGAAGTCCTGAGTTGCCTTTGTTCACCCTTTGATGCCCCTTTAGTCCCCAACACACAAAATATAGCTTAGGGATTTTTTTCTGGACAAATAACCTTCATTGTGGCTCTGTTTTCATGCTCACATTGCATTTTTTAATGGAAATTTACATCTCTAGTGGGAAAAACACCTCCAAAGTAGTTTCAAAGTTCCTTAAAAAACTAAAAATAGACCTACCATATGATCCAGCAATCCCACTCCTGAGTATGTATCCAGAGAAAAACCATACTTTGAAAAGATACATGCAGGCTTCCCTGGTGGCGCAGTGGTTAAGAATCCACCTGCCAATGCAGGGGACACGGGTTCGAGCCTTGGTGCAGGAGGATCCCACATGCTGCAGAGCAACTAAGCCTGCACACCACAACTACTGAGCCTGCTCTCTAGAGCCCGTGAGCCACAACTACTGAGCCCGTGTGCCACAACTACAGAAGCCTGCGCACCTAGAGCCTGTGCTCCACAACAAGAGAAGCCACTGCAATGAGAAGCTCGTGTACTGCAACGAAGAACAGCCCCCGCTCACCACAACTAGAGAAAGCCTGCATGCAGCAACAAAGACCCAATGCAGCCAAAAATAAATAATAAGTATATAAATACATTTATTAAAAAAGATCCATGCACCCCAATGTTCATTGCAGCACTATTTAAAATAGCCAAGACATGGAAGCAACCTAAATGTCCATTGACAGACGAATGGATAAAGATGTGGTATATATATATACATATACAATGGAATACTACTCAGCCATAAAAAGAATGAAATAATGCCATTTGCAGCAACATGGATGCAACTAGAGATTATATTAATTGAAGTAAGTCAGACAGAGAAAGACAAATATCATACGATATCACTTATATGTGGAATCTAAAAAAAGATACAAATGAACTTATTTACAAAACAGAAACAGACTCAGAGACTTCAAAAACAAATTTATGGTTTCCAAGGGGAAAGGTGTGGGGGAGGGATAAATTAGGAGGTTGGGATTAACATACACACTCCTAAATATAAAATAGATAATCAACAAGGACCTACTGTATAGCACAGGGATCTCTACTCAATACTCCATAATAACGTATATGGGAAAAGAATCTGAAAAAGAATAGATATATGTATATGTATAACTAAATCACTTTGCTGTACACCTGAAACTAACACAACATTGTAAATCAAGTATACTCCAATATAAAATAAAAATTAAAAACAGAAAGTAGATTCAGTCTGACTTGTGATTTGGATGCCAATTTCCACCTACCCAAGACCACCTAGAGAAACCCAGGGACCACCACAGGAGCCTGGTGAAGCTACAGCACCAGGGAAACACCTCATTGCCCCTCCACCTTGCCAGGCAGGCTGGGTTGAATCACACAGACCTGGGAGATTGGTAAAACCCCTGACAAGCGATGTCAGAGGGCGGCTTGAAACCTTGGTGGAGACACAAGCCTATTCCCAGCCACTCCCGGCACAATCTCCAGCTGGCCCCTGGCTCACGTTGATGTCCCTGTCAGCTCCAGCCTCCTTCACTGAAGGTGCCTTTCCTGCCTGTGCAGCAGCCTGGCATTTTGGGTTACTGTGCCAAGGTTTCCCTGAGACCCCGGGCCAGGTGCTGAGAGCTGCTATCTTGCCAGAGTTGTTGGGGTATCAGAGCAAAGGCAGAGCTCCAGGACTGACCCTGTCTGCCACACATCCTCATCAGCTGCTTCTTGCCAGCTTGCCACTGGGCACGAAAGAGGAATTTAGAGTGCGGGGTACAAGCAAAAGCTTATTCTGAACTTTGCATGAGCTCCTTAAATCAGACAGGCAAACATGCCATAACTCAGGACCCCACATGTGCCCCTACAAACGCAAAATGCGATCCAACTGAGTCCCATACTATTCCTGTCAAATGTGCCTTATTTTTGCAACGTTTCTCCATGAACTAGTTTTTCTGGAAAACACCCAAAATCATATCCACATTTTGGTTGAAATAATAATTTTTTAAAGCTTTGTTAAATGAACAAACTGAGCTAAGTGCAGTGAAAGAGTCACGATTCAGTCCGTTAATAATTGAATACCTCCTGTTCCTGAATGTCAGAGTTTCAGGCACTAGAGAGAACAAGGTGATTAAACCACAGAGTCCCTTGTGAAGTTTACAATCTAGTGGGGATGGGGCAGACAGTAGATAAGAAGACAAATCCATAAATAAGATCATTCTAATGGTCATACATGCTATGAAGACACCAAAACAGGGTAATGGGGCACAGAAACACACTGGGATGGGGAAGGCCACTTAGAAGGGTGGTCTGGGAAAACTTTTCAGAAGAGGTGACACAGGGGCTGTGGAATGAATGACAAGGGGCAGCCAGCCACAGGAAGACCTGGGGAAGGGTGTGTTGAGCAGAAGGAACAGCCAAGACAGGAGTGAGCTCGGAGTGCTGGGAGAGGCCAACATGGCCAGAGTGTGGTGAGCAAGGGGGAAAGTGGTAATGAACAACATTGGGAGGTCATCAGGGCCCCATGGTGATGAGTATGGATTCTACTCAAAGCAACAAGCAAAGCCATTGGAGGGCACCAAGCACAGGAAGTGATCTGAGCTCAAATGGGCTTTCTGAGGTCCACCTCGGCTGCCACTGGGGATGGGTGGTGGAAGGGCCAGAAGGGAAGCAAAGGGCTGTGGTGGCTTCCCTGAAGGACATCTCGATTTAGAGAAGGAGCAAACCCCAAATCCCTAGAACTCAGGTCAGAGTGCTCCAGTTAAGTTTTACAACAGAGTTTTAAATTAGAGGCTGAGAAAACAGCCAGTGAGAAAAAGCTATTCCAGCTGAGGAAATGGGAGGATTCAATGGAGCTGCAGCAGGGGCCAAGCCTGAGGCTGCAGGTAGAACACATCTTTTTTTTTTTTAATATGTATTTTATTTATTTATTTAGTCTGCACCAGGTCTTTAGTTGCAGCACATGGGATCTTCATTGTGGCATGCAAACTCTTAGTTGTGGCATGCAGACTCCTTAGTTGCAGCATGTGGGATCTAGTTCCCTGACCAGGGATCAAACCTGGGCCCCCTGCATTGGGAGCATTGAGTCTTACCCACTGAACCACCAGGGAAGTCCAGAACACATCTTGAGTTTGGTCTCCCATTGACTTGAATTTCTCAGTCTCCACATGAGTTTAGTCTGATACCAAATAACCATTCTCAATCTCCCCAGCCCCGTGGGGGGCATAATTGCTGTCTTCTACAGCCTCATACCCTGGTCATGGGGTATAGAGCCAACCTTTCCATAGGAACAGTACAGTCACTTCCATGTGGGTAATAGCAACAGGAAGACATCTGATTTTTTGACATGGGGAATTCAAAAGATGCTGGAAACCACAAAGGGCAAGGCCTTACTTGCTGGTTGGATACTAAGACACATCCTGGGTGGAGCTCACTTTGGTGAAACTATGAAGCCCTCCCAATTTGCAGGGATCAGAGCAGTTCAGAACTGCACAGGACCTCACTCACCATCCGGTCTAGCATCTCCAGACTCAAAGAGTGGTCCTACAGCAGCAGCATCAGTATGACAGGAGCATACTGCAGATGCAATCTCCAGCCTCATGATCCCATGAACCACAATCTGCATTTTCATAAGGTCACCAGGTGATTTGTGTGCATATTTCACTTTGCAAAACACTGCTCTAGATGTTCTCAACCTTCAATGGGTAGCAAAATCACCAACACAGTTTTTTAAAATACTATACAGACGCTTGTGGCCTGCTCTAAAGATTCAGTTTCAACTGGTCTCGGGTGAGCCCAGATAGCGTTCCTATTTTTTTTAAAGGCCCTTGCATGTCCAGGAGAACCTCTGATGTAATCCAAAGTCCTTATCTTACAGATGTGAAGCTCAGGCTCAATAAATTGAGATTTATGTCTTGCTAAAATACAGGCATTTTTAAAAAATGTAGGTTCCGTGGTGGGCCCCAAGACTCTGCATTTCTAACAAGTTCCTAGGGGAGGCCAACACTGCTCCTTGGACTATACTTTAAATAACAGGTATAATGCTTGATTTTATGTATCTACTTGGCTGGGCCATGGGGTGCCCAGATATTTGGCCAAAAATGTATTCTGGATGTGAGGGTGTTTCGGGATGGGATTAACATTTAAATTGGTGGACTTTGAGTAAGCAGATTTCCCTCCATAATATGGATGAGCCTTACCCAATCAGTTGAAGGCCTGAATTGAAAAGAGACCAACCTCCCCCGATCAAGAGAGAATTCCCCAGCAGACTGCCTTTGGACTCAAACTGGAACACTGGCTCTCCTGGGTCCCCTGGATCTCCAGCTTACCAACACACCCTGAAGACTTTGGACTTCCCAGTTTCCATAATCACATGAGCCAATTCTTTATAATAAATCTTATAAAAATTCCTTATAATAAATATAAATATATACATATATATGTATATTTTATATAAGACTTAAATAAATCTTATATAAGATATGTAAATGTATCCTATATAAATAAGACATATCTATACTTTATTTTAACTTATATAAATCTTATAATTCCTTATTATATATATAAAATATTAATATAACATATATCATTACATACCTTGTATCTTATAATTCCTTATTCTATATATACATATAAATCTTAAGGATACATATATCCTTTCTCTGGCCTGATTAATAGAGCATGGTTGCAGAGCGCTCTGTTGAGGTTCCAATTCCTGCCACAGTGGAGAATTCACACCTGTCTCCTTCAGAGTCAACTCAATTGAGATAGGAAACCCAAAATCCAAGAAACAAAGGAAAAACCATGAGAACTCTGGAAAACGACTGCTATATATATGAGTGTTAGGTGGGAGAGGGGTGTTGTAGCCTGGGACAGGGACAGCAGCTGGTGCCACTCTAGGAGGATAAAGTAGAAAAAGCAGCTTGAGTTCTGCTCTTCTTCCCTACCACTGCCTTGGGACTATCAATAGTTTCCCCCTCCCCTTTAGAAAGTAATAGTAATAGCCCAGACTGCTGGTTTAGGAGCAAAACTGGAGCAGCTCAGAAGTCATGTTCCAGTAAAATGTTTGTGAACACAAGTGAAGGCTGAGTAGCCTCTGCATTCCCTGCTCCCCCAACCCAGGGTTGGTCAATGATAATCTGTGAGTTTCTCTTCCCAGAGCTGCTTCCCCCTCACAATCTGAAGAAGAAGACTTGGTCTCAAGAGTTGCTTGCTGGATGATACCAAATGGGGGTGTCCTATTTGGGGCTTTTCCCTGGGCTTCCCCTGTTTCTCTCCTTGTTCATGACAACAAAGGTATATAAAACAAAGATAGGGAGAAATACAAGGTATGAAAATTATATAATGGGAATAAATAACACAGTTAAGTCTGCTACATGGTTAAATGAATACAGCTGAAGAATAAATTAGTGAGTTGGAAAACCAGATGAGAGTATATATATCTCCAGAAAGAATATAGGGAAAGATTCAGAAATGAACAATGTAATTTGTAGAAGCATCCAGAAAATAGGAGTAATGCAATAGAAAAAATAAAATAAAATAGAAATGGAGAGAAGGACACATTCTAAGAATTAATGGAGACAAATTTCCCCAAATTAAAGAAGACAAATAACTTCAAATTGAAAGGGTGCATAGCATTCCAAAAGGAGAAATAAGGAAAATCCAACACTTACACACATTTGAATGAAATTTAAGAACACCAAATTCAAAGAGAAACTTCTGAAAACTGTCCAAAAGAGCACATCACACAAAGGATAAAGAATCACATTTTTTAACCACAATGCTGAATGCAAAAAGATACCAGAGTATTAGTTTTAAAGCACTGGAAAAAGTGCTTTGAACCTAGAATTCCATTCCCATTAGGTTGTCATTCAAATAAGAGAATGTAATAAAAAATATTCTCCAACATACAAGGCTTGAGGAAATCAGCCATGCTAAGACTCACATTAAAACTTTTTGAAGATGTGATACTCAAAAAAAAGAAAAAAAAATCCAGAAGAAACTGCAAGAAATACACAAAATGAAAGGGATCACACATCTTGGAATTTTTGTTGTCGCTGTGGATATTAACATGGGGAAGATATGTTCAGAGGGTATGAAAGCATGCTAAAGCTATATAAAAGATATTGGTATGAAATTTTCTAAATAACTGAAACAGGAATTTTTAATCTTTTACTGAAATTAAAATTAAGAAGACAGAAAAAAGTTTAAATACATCAAAAATTAAATAAATATAAATGACCTAAATTTTCCAATTAAAAAATCAAAGTTTTCAGATTAGATTTTAAATACAAAATCCATCTATGTACTATTTGTAAGATAGATCAAAAGCATTAAAAACATGAGAAAGTTAAAAATGAAAAAAGATAGCAGACATATGTCAATATTAGATAAAACATACTTCAAGAGAAAAAGCATAATTAGGACTTGAAAGGATCACTCAATAGCGGTGACAGGGTTAGTTCTCCAAGAAGACATAGCAATTCATAATATGAATGCATCTAATTAACTAGCCTCAAAATACAAAAAAAAAGAAGTTCATAGGAAAATTGACAAATCCACCAACACAGAGGGAGATTTCAATTATTGGTAGGTCCCAATTATTGAAAAGTTGGGCAGACAAAAACCAGCAACACAATTAACAAGCTTGACCTAATGACCATATACAGAATTCTGCAACAAATAATTAGAAAATGCACAGCCTTCTCACACATGCATGAAACATTTATTTTTTTAAATCTTCTAATAATTAATAGAGGTTTTAGTTGAGTTCACAGACACTCAGAAAAAGACTACATTTCCCAGCTTCACTTGCCTCTAGGTATGGGCATGCAATGCAACTAACCGCTTGCACCTGGGATATGACAGAAGTGATATATTTAACTTCTCCCTCAGGCCCTTAAAGGGCCTCCTACTGCCTGGATCAAGAAACCGTTGATAGGTATCTTAGATCATGTAAAGGGGGCAGAGCAATAAGACAGAAAGAGCCTGGGTTTCCTGTCCTGACACTAAGCATTGCTCACTGCTTATTCTCAAGATATTTCATGAGAAAGAAAATTGTATCATGTTGAAATCTCTTCTTGAAGTGGGATGAGTCCCCTTCCGTTTTGTCTCCCTCAGGACCCCTAGCACAGAGTACATATTGGAACTGACAAAGCTAAAGCAATGCACACTAGACTCACCCCAGATAGAGAAGACATTAATAAGGATGATAGACAGGAAACCAGTCTTTGTCTTGCAGCAAAAATCTTAGATGCCGGTGGAGATTTTGAAGGACGAGCTCAACATGATCAGAATCTTCCACCAGTCAGTTCTGGGACACCGATCAGATATGCAGGGCCTGATGGGAGGGGTCCCACCCACCCTCATTCCCACAGAGGAGGAAAGGCAGAGAAATAAAGAGGAACAAAAGGAGGAAATACATGCTTCGCACACGTGAAGGAAGTGACAGCAACTGGTACAGGAGAGCAGCCGTTACCTTAGAGTAGTCAGGCTCAGTATGCCAAAACCATACTTGTTTTGAGATTGGATTGGAGGGAGGAGTGCTCCTTTGTAAAAACTAACTAGTTTCTGAAAGCAACAGGAAAACTGGGAGGCAGGTGGCAAGCGCAGGCCACAGTGGAAAAACACATCCTTTCATCACAAATTGCTGAAGCTCGGTGGACACAAGACTGAGGAGAACCAATGATGGAGAATGACTCAGAGGAGGAAAACTTTCTGTGGTGACGCCGACAGACTCATCGCATCACCAGAACAGGGGGCAGCCGAAGCTTAAAGTCCCTGCGTGGAGCCCCAGCCCTCTATGCCATCGTAGGGGAGGACGTGCCAGGAGTTCTAGAAGCACAGATCAACACATGAAGTGGAAAAGTACTGACCTTAGGTGGTTGCGCCAGGGTTTCCTTCCAGGAATTTCCTTAGCAGGCCGACATGCTCCACCCACCACAGGGAAGGGGCGAGACTGGAAATGAGCCTGCTCGGAGGTCTAGGGGTGGGGCATGCCCAGCAAATCCCCAGCAGCTGGAGGCGTCTTTGGTGTCTTCTCTTCTTCCTTCTGGAAGCCTTTCCTACCACCTAGACCTTCTCTACCTTGTCCCTTTCTTCCTTGCCCCAATACGCCCAATGCTGCCATGGTCCAAACTCCTTCCAGAACATTCTTTCGGAGCCCTCCTCTGAACCCCCAACACCCCACACCCTAAAGCCACTCGAACCCCGCTGCGTGTCTGGGAAGGCAGCTGGGTAAAGTCCAGAGCAGCGCCACCTCCCCAGGGCTATTTACAACTTAAAAGAGAACGCCAAAGAGCACCCATGAGCCTCCAAGTCAATACCTCAACCCAGGTGAGATACCTGAATCCCCGTGGAACTTTACAAAATACAGATTTTGGATTTCCACTGCTCATCTAGGTAAACAGAACACCCAGGAAAGGGGGTGAGGTGGCAATGTGCAGTTTCCAACCTTTTGTTTAAGGGATTCTGATGCCTGCCAAGGCTGACAACCAGGGCTGGAGGCAATGTCCAGAGAGATGATGATACTTTGGAGCTCCAGCTCCACTAACTCACAGGTGTAGAAAGTTAAAATGAGAGTAAAGATATACCGAGAACTACAGAAAGAATTCAAACTGTTGTTCTTGCCTTCCTCACTCATCTTCCAGCCCGCCTGGGCATGGTGCCCAGCTTTTTCATTTGGAAAAGGGAGCGGGGTGAAGAGAAAGGAGAAGGACCAGGCATTACCGACCCCCTTCAAAGCCACCTGCACCTGTACCTTTCTGCTTCCTCTCCCTCCCCAGAGACTGGCAATAAACGGCTATAAATAAGTAGCAGCTATTAATAATTTCCTTACTATTAGGGTAATGTTTAATCTCTTATTGTCAACCACACTGGTCTGTGGACAAAGGATTTCTGATTATTATAGTCATCACTACCTTAGTGTTAGTCTTATCAAAAAAATATTTTTGCTTCATTTTTATTAGTGAGGTATAGACTCTTGAATTTCTTGACAAACCAAAATTCAATCAGTATTTTTATTATTTGTTCCCCAGCCTCTAAGTCTTCTAAAACCCAACCAATTATGGTCCTACTTATTAAGGGCCTTAATTAGCTTGCTAATAGGCATTCCCTGTTTAAGGACATGATTCTGAGCAAGCACACAGACGTCTTCAACCTCGTGTCATTTACATTGAGTTACTCGTTGAACTTGACTGTTGCCCCCATCATGTCTCAAATTAAATTAAAACCAGGTTTCTCATCAAGGCTCTCCACCATCAGCCTTCCCCTACCTAAGAAACTTCTTGTGTCCCCCTCCCGCAATGGATGTCTTCCATTCCCTCTTCCTGGAATCTTCTCCTCCCTACGCTATCTGGCAAGCTCTCCTTCTCCATTTAGGATGGAGACCTACACCCCCCTTCCCTCTCTAGAAAGCCTTCTACACCCTCTCCAGCAGGGTCTGCATCTTCTTCCTCCAAGCCTGCTTTGACCAGAGCTCAGATATATTGTCCTGGAATATCTACACCTCTATCCTCCCAGACTTTGAACTCTTCAAGTGCTGGAAATGGGGCTTGGTTCATCACTGTATCCCCAGTGTCTTGCACAAAACCTGTCTATGGCAGGTGATCAGTAAATGCTGGAGGAGTGGAAAGAAAGTACAAATGAAAAAAGCCCACATGCAGCTCATTTACACAACACTCACTCTCTCCTCCAACTTTCTCAACTTTCATTCTTTTGGCTTAGAATAACCTGAAAGCCACACACCTACCATGAGGGCAGGGATGGTGTCCATTCTGTTCTCTGTTGTATCCCCAGTACCTAGGACTGTGCTTGGCACATGGTAGATGCTCAAGAGCTATCTGTTTACTATATGGATCAATTCTTTAAACCTGTTGCTCAAAATCCACCTCCTCTACCAGTTCTCTCCAACCCCTCCCAGCACTATCCCCAATAGTGCTCTCCTCTTGCTTCCACGTCTCCATGGTGTGACTAAGTCAAACATGACAGAAGAAGCAAACCCATGCTTGGATAAAGCAATCATTTCAGGAGCTTCCTGCACAAAAGCAGATATGATCTGATAATCCATTCGATTACTGCTCAAGTAAAGACGAAGGTAAGTACCAGAATGAAAAGCCACCTTCTGTAAATCTCTATTCATCCTACCATTCTGTCTTGATTTGGAATTTTGGTGCAAATATACTGGTTTGGAGTTTAGGTAAAGTTTTTCCACTGTGATACAATCCAGAAATTGACCATGTACTTATTTTTCCCTAGATACAAAAGAGAAAAGAAAAAGAGTCTGCTGTGCAAACTTTATAGGTAACTATTAGTTATTATTATTAGTCAGGTAAATATCTGAGTAGGCAGAAGAACAGGGTATTCTGCTCTGTTAAACACTGTGGTGGATAGAGAATTGCTGTTTACATCATTCATTCCTCCCTAAGTTTCCAAGAATTAGAACACAATGAAATACACTTCACAGTAAAAAACCTACCAAAAGCGAGCGGAACTTTCTTTGCTCTGGATCTACATGACCCCTACATGGCTCCAGGATCACTCTGAGAGGCATTATCTTTTTACAAAAGGTACAGAGGAGAGGTCCCGTGGTTAAAGGACCCACTTGAAAGGGTGCGTTAGCTGCGTGCGTTAGCTGGGTACACGCTGCCCCCCACATGCTCTGGGTCTGTCTGTGCCTCGGTGCCCACCGTATAACACTTTCATGTCAATAAACTCCAGTGACTTCTTGTACCAGCCTGTTTGCTAATAAAACCAGCCACCGACCTACTCCTCCAGCTCTCGCACTCCCAAACTCCATCTTCTTGCAAACTCTAGTGGGAAACTCATTTATTTTACTTTAGCTTACTCTTTCAATTTCCTTCCCCTTCTATTTATTTTTCTGAAAGTTAGAGCTACAGAGGACTTTGGTATACCCAACGAGCCATCATTTTTATAAAACAGTGCTTGAGGGCCACGCACCACAGGATAAAACAGCAGTAAAAACCTTATGCTTCAAGCTTAAGTTAATCGTTTTCGAAGGATTTTGATGGCTCTCATTTTAAGGTGGAAAAAGATGACTTAACCTTCTGCCTCCGGAGAGACAGGTGAAAAACCTGGAAGATTGAGCTAATCAGACCTTGTAGTTAGGCCCTGACAGATGTGTCACAACATGGCTATCGTGATATTTCTAATAATAACAACAGCAACGATAAAAATAATGGCTTCCATTTTATGAAGTAGGCATTATTATTCCCCTTTTACAGGTGAGAAAACTGAGGCTTAGGTTGTAAAAAGCCAGGATCAAAAGCTAGTAAGTGAGGTTGCTGATACTCAGACACATCTGTGTGATACCAGAGCTCACCCTCTTAGCTACTCTACTCATCTGAGGTCATTACCAGCCCCGTTCTCTGCATGCGTGCATGCACACACTCATCCCAACATCAGAGAGCATTTGTGATTATTTTGGTTGCCTGGCATCTCTGAATTTGGGGGCTGCTTCATCCTATGGATGCATCTGGTGGCAGACAAGGTCAAGAATGTCCTCGAACAGAAGCTGAAAACACAAACTACCCCCCCTTCCCAGCCAATGTTGCCATTAGGGCTTAAGCATATGGCCAGGGCTCAGCCCATCCAGAGTCTGACTCAGGAGCAGTGATGGTGAGAAGCAGAGCTCACAGGAAGTTGTTCCAGTGCAGCCACAGAGGCCTCCACGCTGCAGGACAGAACTGAGGGCCAGTGTCCAGGGTGGGTGTGCAGTGGTCGGCTAGGGTCCTGGCTGTGGTCTTGGCTTCCTCTGTCCTGTCCACAGCCTTCTGGTTTGTTTTATGAGCTTGGCTTGTGATCAGAGTGGGTCTACCCACCAAGGCCAAGCATCTCCACACTGAGAGTTTCAATGCCAAGTATGTCCTGAGGGTGCCTGGGTGTGAAGGGGAGCTGACTAGCCAGTGAGCCTCTCCAGCCTCCACCACGTGACTCCTTAACTCCACATGTAGCCAAAAGTGAGAAAGTGCTAGACAGCCTTTCCAAGCAGGACAACCCGTTTAATGGTCTGCTTGGGCTGCCATAGACTAGACAGCTTAAACAACAGACATTTATAGTCTCACAGTTCTGGAGGCTGGAAGTCCAAGATCAAGGTGTCTGCAGGGTTGGTTTCTCCTGAGGTCTCTCTCCTTGGCTTGTGGATGGCCATCTTCTGGCTGTGTCCTCAGATGGTCATTCCTCTGTGCCTTTCTGTGTCTTAATCTTCTCTTTTCATAAGGACACCGGTCCAGTTGGATTAGGGCCCACCCTTATGGCCTTATTTTAACTTAATCACCTTTTGAAAGGCCCCCATCTCCAAACACAGTCACATTCTGAGCTACTGGGGGTTATGGCTTCAACATGTGGATTTAGAGAGGGGACACAATTCAGCCCATAGCTGTATCAAATAATTTAACTTGTCCTCATTATACTTTAATACATGTTAAATGTTAGCATATGTTAAGTGAGGATCTATTGAATGAGGGTATGTTAATAAAACATTGAAATTTGTATTTCATCATCACAACATCACCTGTACTTGAAATTTGCATTTGAGGAAGTGGGAAACTCATCAGCATAGCCTGGGTCAACCCCTTACAATGTCCTCAGCTCCCTAGGGTCTGATACCCAGCATCTGGGACCTGGTGTCTGGCTAGGGTGATGGCCCCAAATCTGGGCTGACTGCTGCCACAAGGAGGCTTCAGAGAGAAGAAGAGCCTTCTTCCCAGCCTGCCTGTCTGGTCATCCTGTGTGTCCCCAGCTCCTCACTGATCACTTGGGGTCTCTGGGCTCAGACCCCATGCTCTCAGCCCGAGGCCATCTTGAGGTCATCAGCTGTTGGGAACCAGACTCCGTCTTGCTCCCCTGTAGATGTCACACAGCAGACACACTCACTTGTCAGCAGGCTGGGCCCTCAGCCACCTGAAGTGTTTTACCTGCCACCTGAGCCTGCGCTTAAATGGGAAGAAGTGATTAGCAAAAGGGCTTTGCTTTAAACTTAGGCAAAACAGTGCATGTGTTCCAGAAGAGACTGAGGAGAGAGCTGGTAAGTGTCCTTAACTGAATCAGTTACCCATTTCCACAAGCCTTACCTTTCTTCTTAATTTTAAATGCAATCCACAAAGCCTCTCCTCCAAGCTTGGTAGACACCATCTTTTCCCCCAGAAAAATGACTCATGGGAGGATTGCAGACCCTCCTGGGAACTCTGAGGCTCTTAAGAGCACCCACCCCACCCCACCCCCATCCTTTTGCAAATCAAGCAGTCTCTGTGGAGGGTTCTTCTGCAGGGATATCAGATGCATCCTCTGTCAAGAAGCTGCCTCCACCCAGAGGCCATGTCATGTTGGGAAAGGAGACTTGAGCTTGAATCAGAAGAGATGAGTTTAGTCTCACTCGAAGCTTGCTGACTGTGGGACCTTGGGCAAGTCACAGAGGGCTCTTTTCTCCAGCTCTAAAAATGGCAAGAACAGGATTGGCCCAGTCTGCCAAGGAAGCTCTTCAAGGAAGCAGACAAGACAATGCACCAGAAAGCACCTGGGAATAGCACTGAGCTCTTCAACCGTTTGCAGCCTCCCCTCTCCCCCACTTTCCTGCCTGCCAAGGTCCTGCCCATCCTCCAAGGCCCATCTTAGCTTGTGGGGTGGGGGAAGTGGGAAGGGCTGGGGGCCTGGGCAGTGTGCAGAGAAGAGCGTGGCTCTGCTGTGGGAAGGATCCTAGAGGCCAGAGCCAGCATGACACAGCTGAGGTCACTTTCCTCCCAGGGTTGGAGGGATTGTAGGTGGGAATCCTGCCTTGGACGTGCTGTGATCCAGAAGGGGATTGAGCAATGGGGTAGCAGAGGGTGCCCTAACAGAGCCCCAAATCCAGCTTGGTGTCATCCTCTGGGTTTATTTGCATTAATTGGCACTCACCAAGGCCGCTGGGAGAATCTTGTTGAAGGAGGAAAATTTAGAGGAGTATTTAAAGGAAGATCGGTTCTGTTGGTCTCAAGGACTGGATGAGCCCCATGGAGAGAAAGTTGTAAGAGTTTCTATTTTTTGAATAGATGGGGTAAATGGGGAGGCATGAGTGAAAGTGAGTATCTTAGTCTGTTTGGACTGCTGTAACAAAATATCACAGACAGGGTAGCTTATAAACAACAGAAATTTTTTTTCTCAGTTATGGAAGTGGAAGTCCAAGCTCAGGGTGCTAGCATGGTCAGGTGAGGACTCTCTTCTTGGTTGCAGACTTCGCACTGTGTCCTCACATGGTCGAAGGGGCAGCAAGCTCCCTGTGGCACTCTACTAGTGCTCTCTATTATAAGGGCACTAATCCCTTTCATGAGATCTCCACCCTCATGACCTAATCACCTTACAAAGACTCCACCTCCTAATACCATCATACTGGGCATTAAGAGTTCAACATATGAATGTGGGGTCAGCACAAACATTCAGACTATAGTGATGGATGATGCCTATCTGGTGAGAAAACCACGTCGCCCAAGGACTGTGCAGCTCAGGGACACTTCCAGTTGACAGCCCTTTGCACATAAGTGTAATTAGAAAGCTCCCTTCTTCCTCAGATTTTTCTTAAGAACTTCCTCAGATGTCCCCTCTGTCATGAAGCCTTTCTGGATCCCCCAAAGGTGAACCTCCCCAAGCACTCTCACCCCCATGTACCTGGCTCTACCTCCTGAGAGGACCAAGCAGAATCTGAGGACCCAAGTCCTGATTCCAACCAACAGCATGATTTTTGCACAAGTTACTTCTTGTCTCTGGATATGAGGATAAGAGTTCTTGCCAGACCTGCCTCTCAAGGTTGTCAAGATGTGAGGCTCAAATGGATAATAAGCATGGAAATACCTTCCCAGCTATGATGCATTAGGCAATTGTCAAGTTTTATTATGACCAGACTGTACGTTTCTTGAGGACCGAGGGACACACAGGTCTTTACTTACCTTTGTATTTTTCATAATACCAAGCACCTAACCTGCTCAAAATCCTGGGCCTCTTGTTTGGTCCCCAGGTATATAGTCAAGAAGCCCTACGTCTTGCCTCTAGAGTCCAAAGCCCCAGAGGGCTATGAGCCCCAGCAGCTGGGCACTCATATACCTGGTGTGATGGACTGAACAGTGTCCCCCAAAATTCATGTGTTGACCCCCTAACCCCCAGGACCTCAGAATGTGACCTTGTTTGGAAATAAGATCATTGCAGATATAATTAATTAGGATAAGGTGATACCCGAGTAGGGTAAACCCTAATCCAAAATGACTAGTATCCTTATAAAAAGGAGAAATTTGGACACAGACATGCATACGAGGAGAACACCATGTGACCATGAAGACAGAGACGGAGTGATACATTTACAAACCAGGGAACTCCAGAAATGGCCAGCAAACCATCAGAAGCTGGAGGCAGAGCCAGGGACAGCTTCTCCCTCACAGCCTCAGAAGGAGCCAAGCCTGCTCACACGTTGATCTCAGACTTCTGGCCTCCAGGACTGAGAGACAATCAATTTCTGTTGTTTCAGCCACTCAGTCCATGGTACTTTGTTTTGCAGCCCTAGCAAACCAATACACCTGGCAATCCTGTCAAGTAATGATTTGCCATATTTCCCAGACAAGCAACTGCTGGCTGGGTGACGGGAACCCTAGGAAACAATTATCTAGCTTGTTTCTCCAGGAATATGAGCTCTCCTGAGGAGCTCCCTACACAACCCCACAGGACATGTGGCGTGTGTGTGTGTGTGTCTGTGTCTGTGTGGTGTGTATGGGTATGTGTGTGCTGTGCATGTGGTGTGGTGGTATGTGTGTGGTATTGGTTATATGTGTGGTGTGGAGGGGGGTGGGTGGTATAAGGGAATGTGTGGTGTTGGGTATGTGTGTGGTGGTGTGTGGTGTGTGTGTGTGGTGTGTGTGTGGTGTGGTGTGTGTGTGGTGTGGTGTGTGTGTGTGTGTATGGTGTGGGGTGTGTGTGTGTGTGTGTGTGGTTGTGTGTGTGTGGTATGGTGTGTGTGTGGTTGTGTGTGGTGTGGTGTGTGTGGTGTGTGTGTGTGGTGTGGTGTGTGTGTATGTGGTGTGGTGAGTGTGTGTGGGTGTGTGTGGTGGGAGGTGTGTGTGTGTGTGGGGTTGTGTGTGGTGTGTGTGTGGTGTGGTGTGTGTGTGTATGTGTGTGTGTGTGGTGTGTGTGTGTGCTGTGTGTGTGGTGTGGGGTGCGTGTGTGTGGGGGGGTGTGTGTGTGTGTGTGTGTGTGGTGTGGTGTGTGTGGTGTGTGTGTGTGGTGTGGTGTGTGTGTGTGTGGTGTGGTGAGTGTGTGTGTGTGTGGTGTGGTGAGTGTGTGTGTGGTGTGGTGTGTGTGTGTGTGTGTGGTGTGGTGAGTGTGTGTGTGTGTGTGGTGTGGTGTGTGGGTGTGGTGTGGTGTGTGGGTGTGGTGCGGGGTGTGGGGGTGTGTATGGTGTGGGGGTGTGTGTGGGGGGGGGTGTGTGTGTGTGGTGTGGTGTATGTGGTGTGTGTGTGTGGTGTGTGTGTGTGGTGTGTGTGTGGTGTGTGTGTGTAGTGTGTGTGTGTGGTGTGGTGTGTGTGTGTGTGGTGTGGTGTGTGTGTGGTGTGGTGTGTGTGTGTGTGTGGTGTGGTGAGTGTGTGTGTGTGTGTGGTGTGGTGTGTGGGTGTGGTGTGGTGTGTGGGTGTGGTGCGGGGTGTGGGGGTGTGTATGGTGTGGGTGTGTGTGTGTGGGGGGGGTGTGTGTGTGTGGTGTGGTGTATGTGGTGTGTGTGTGTGGTGTGTGTGTGTGGTGTGTGTGTGGTGTGTGTGTGTAGTGTGTGTGTGTGGTGTGGTGTGTGTGTGTGTGGTGTGGTGTGTGTGTGGTGTGGTGTGTGTGTGTGTGTGGTGTGGTGAGTGTGTGTGTGTGTGTGGTGTGGTGTGTGTGTGTGGTGTGGTGTGTGGGTGTGGTGTGGTGTGTGGGTGTGGTGCGGGGTGTGGGGGTGTGTATGGTGTGGGGGTGTGTGTGTGTGGTGTGTGGGTGTGGGTGTGGTGCGGGGTGTGGGTGTGTGTATGGTGTGGGGGGTGTGTGTGTGTGGTGTGGTGTGTGGGTGTGGGGGGGGTGCGGGGTGTGGGGGTGTGTATGGTGTGGTGTGGGTGTGTGGGTGTGTGTGTGTGTGTGTGTGTGTGTGTGTGGTATTGGGGGTGGTACTGTGTGGGGGGGGGGGGGGGGTTTAGGGGGTGTGCATTCGGGGGTAAGTGGGAGCCAGAACAGGGAAGGAGGCCGTGTAGCAGGCAAGCTCAGGGACAAAAGGCTTCCCTCAAGCCTCTTCTCTACCCCACCCGCCTTCCACCCAGGGCCCGTCAAGCCAAACTACTTTTATTCATCTTCCCATCAGCTTAGAAGCAGAGAACGGAAGAGACAGAAGGAAAGCAATACTAACCTTCCAAGATGCCTCTCCATTTCCTTTCCCTCTCCTTCCTGCCCCTAAAGCCCTGTGCCAAGTGTCAACCTGGAGAATTGAGGTGAGCTGACATTTTCTTAGCAAGCGGTTCAGTTCTGGGCCCTGCAGCAAAAAGCAGACATCTGTCTCCTTTGACTGAAAAAGAAAAAAGTTGGCAAGACCAAAGCACACACACACACACACAAAATAAAAGCAGAAGATGACACGGACCCTCCCACTATTAAAGTCCCTTCCATTCCCCAGTATCTTCAAATATAAAATATTGTGCGGAATCTATGCCAGGCCTACAGCACAGCTTCGGAGATGGGGACAGATTTCACGTGAAGTGAAGTACACACGTTTGGGGGCTGTGAGCGGTACTAGCAACGTGTCCTTTGCCTTTGGAATCCTGAGCCCCGCACAGACCCCACAGGTGAGGCAAAGGCCAAAAGCCAGACCTGGAGGCTGATTCCTGAACAGACAGCCAGGCTCTCACCAGAACTCCGAGGCAGGGGCCCGCGAAAATTATGCGGCCTCATGTGCTCCGCGGTATCGCTCATGTGCCTGCATATTTTGGACCTTCCCTCGGCCGGTGGGGATTGTTTGCGTGGAGTGACCCGGTGCTACCAGGCCAGGGACAACTTTGTTTTTGAAAACATCGTTTCCCATAATAGCTCGTGAAGAACTAAAAACCGAAATGGAATGCATCCAGGCGCCAGAAACAGTCTCCTGCCGCGTTCCCCAGACCGAGATGATTCTCATCAGATTCTCCTCAGATGTTACCACCTCCTCTACGTCCTCCTGAGGCAGGCGCCCAGCCTCAAAGCTGCTTTGGGCCAGACCTCCACTTCCAGAATGTTCTTCAAAATACATCCCAGCAGGAAGATGCGGTGGGCTGTTTGGTCATCCAAGTCAAGCATGGTAAGAAATGGCTCCATTCTGTCAGGGGATAAAAATGCTGCCACATGAAAGAGGTGTTCTCATCTACTTCCTCACAGTGACCCGGAGGCATCGTTCTGTGGGGGTTTTATCCCCACATAAGAGAAGAAGAAGGGGAGATGAATGCCCAAGTTCACACCACCAGACAGAGGGATCCTTTGACCCCATGTTCTTTCCATCACTCTAGAACACAGCGTAAACAATACGTGTACTTACATAACTCAGCCCGGTTGGTTGTGTATAAATGGTTACTGTGGGTTCTGTGTGAGCTCATGGCGCGTGTCTGAATGTAAACTGGGATGCCTCTTCTTCTCCCCTAAGAGACTGTGGAATGTTCTTTGAGGATCAAAGAGCTGGAGGGCAGTAGAAGAAAGTGTCCAGGACAAGAGAAAACCCGAAGGGGGCTTCCCTGGTGGCGCAGTGCTTGAGAGTCCGACTGCTGATGCAGGGGACACGGATTCGTTCCCCGGTCCGGGAAGGTCCCACATGCTGCGGAGCGGCTGGGCCTGTGAGCCATGGCCGCTGAGCCTGCGTGTCCGGAGCCTGTGCTCCGCAACGGGAGAGGCCACAACAGTGAGAGGCCCGCGTACCGCAAAAAAAAAAAAAAAAGAGAAAACCCGAAGGGACCAGCAGACCAATGCAGCAGAGTAAGGAGTTGCCAGAAGATGTGGGCTGGGGGTGAACAGATCCCCTCGACTTGACTCCTCAGCCAGCAGGGCCAGGCAGGAGGCAGCCAGGAAGAGGAACTTGATTCAGATCAAGTCCAGGACCACAGGGACTGTCCCCACACTGGACAGAGCTGTCCTCTGCCCCCATGACTGCCGCAGAGGTTCTGGTCAGCTGCACCCATATCCTCACTCTAGGGTCATCTCTGTGGTTCTGGAAGACCTGCCCAAATGAGTGGACCAGAGTGGGTGACCTGCTAGCTGCTCCCAGAGCCTCCGGCTACAGCAGGAAAGACAGACAGCAAGCAGCTGGCTGGCCCAGGAGGGGTTATTGCATTTAATAAACCAAGTATTCAGACATTACCCAGGAGAAACTGAACCCTCATGCGTGCTGATGGGAATGCAAAATGGTGCAGCCACCATGGAAAACAGTCAGGCAATTCCTCAACAATTCAAACATAGAGTTACCATATGACCCGACAATCCCACTCCTGGATATGTACCCAAAAGAACCTGAAAGCAAGTGTTCCAACAAGAATTTATACATGAATGTTTATCGTAACACTACTCATAATAGCCAAAAGGCGGACACAACACAAAGGTCCATCCAGTGCATGAATAGATAAACAAAATGTAGCATATCTACACAATGGAATATTATTCAGCCATAAAAAATGAAATACTGACACAGGCTACAACATGGATGAGCCTTGGAAACGTTATGCTACGTGAAAGAAGCCATACATAAAAGGCCACGTTTCATGCATCCGTTTAAAGGAAATGTCCAGGATAGGTAAATCCATAGATACAGAAAGCAGATTTGTGGTTGCCAGGGGCAGGGGGGCGGGTGAGCAGAAACGGTGAGTTACTGCTTGACAGGAACGGGGCTTCTGTTTGGGATGATAAAATATTCTGGAAGTAGAATGCACTTCATGCCACTGAATGGTACACTTTGAAATGGTTAAAATGATACAATTTCAGTTGTGTGTATTTTATTACAGCTGGAGGGGAGACAAAAGAAGACTGAAAAAAGAGTTATCCAGAAATTTTTCCAGTTCGAAAAATTTGATTCATTGAAAAGAAACTTGATCCATGACAGATGAAATGCTAAGTGTCAAGCTTTCAGTCATTCTATGATGTCAGGTTTGCTTCATCTGGAAACAGCATCACGTTTGCAGAGTGCTTGCTGGGTCCAAGTCCTCAGATTTCCTCTCGTCCTCATGGCAGCACCGAGAGGGAGATAGAGCCGTGGTGATTTCCTTCCTGCAGGAGAAGCTGAGGATCATGGAAACAAGGAGCAGGGACTTGCTGCAGGTCACACAGCCTCGCGGTGGCAGCCCCTAGACTCTGGTTCAATGCTCCTTCTCCCACAATCTCCTCGCTGCCTCTTTACGTGGCATCTCAGGCCCGTGCCTCGGAATCCCTGGCAGAAAACCTCTGCCCGAAACTCAGGAAACTCCGTAGCGGGTTGCCTGAGTTCGGTGATGACATCAGAGAAGCCTGTGTTACTCTTCTGTCCAAATTCTGCCCATGGGGAGGCAGCTGGTCTGCCCAAAGGCAGTGGGGGAGTGGTGAGAATCTTAAAACCAATAAAGGGATTTTCTTTTCTTTTTTTCCTCCCCAAGATCAGTCGCCTGGCTGTGTCCTTATAAAAAACGTCTCTAGAACTCAAGCACTCTTAGATTAAACCATGTGACATCTGCGTCTGCAAGTATAGTGGGTAGAATTGTGTCCCCCAAAAGATATGTTAAAGTCTTAACCCCGGTACTTGTGACTGGGACCTTATTTGGAAATAAGGTCTTTGAAGATGTAATCAAGTTAAGACGAGGTCACACTGAATGAGAGTGGGCCCTAGCCCCATGACTGGTGTCCTTATAAGAAGAGGGAAATTTGGACACAGAGACACAGGGAAGAAGGCATGTGAGGACAGAGGCAGGGATTGGAGTGGTCCAACTATAAGCCAAGGGATGCCAAAGACTGGGCATCAGAAGGCGAGGAGAAGCAAGGAAGGATCCCTCCACAGAGCCTTTGTCAGGAGCACGGCTCTGCTGACACCTTGATTTCAGGCGTGCGCCTTCTAATACTATGAGAGCAAATGTTAAAGTACCCAGTTTGTGGTGACTTGTGACGGCAGCCTTAGGAAATTAATACAGTGAGGAAAACAAGGTTGGACGTCAGCCATTTCACATGGTTCCAGCTAATGGATGTGCCTGTCATGAGCCGCTATGACCTCAGCTGTCCAGAAGATGCTAAGCTAGCCTGGCTTGCTGGGCCCCTGGACGCAGTTGCTCATAAAGGTGGTACCATCTTGGTGCCCTGGCCTCACAGGGACAGTGGCTGACCCTTGACAAGCCCTGCCCAGGCCTCAGCCCCTGTATCTCTTCTCTTTCTTCCTTCCCTCACTCATTCCCTAGGCCAAGAAAGCAGCCACAGACGATGATGAACTGAGTTCCTATTTTAAAATTTATACAGAAAGCAAAGTCTCCTTGAAAATTTCAAAAAACTAAAAAGACTATACATCAACAAATGAGCGTAGTTGGGTTCCTATAAAACTTTATTTGTGAACACCGAAATTTGAATTTCATATAATTTTCATGCGTCACAAAATATTATTCTTTTAAACATTTTTTTTTCTAACATTCAAAAATGTAAAAACCATGGGTACAAAAAGAGGCAGCAGGCTAGATTTGGCCCGTGGGGAATAGTTTGCCGACCCTCGTCAATCTCACTGGGTCCCCAGGGCTAAAAATGCTAAATCTGTATGATAACCCCACAAATCAAATTCCTATCTTTTACCCAGACTTCTCTCTGAGCTTCAAAGACCTCAGCCATGTCCACTTGGATGTCTAATGTGTATTTGACTTTCCAAATGTAACATTCTAAGCACAACTTTTGATTTCCCTCCCCACTTGAAACCTATCCCATCCCTCTGGTCCCCGTCTCAGTTAATGGTGTTACCATTCCCTATCAGGCCAAAAATCTGTCATCATCCTTGACTCCTTTCTTCTTCTCAAACTCCGTATTCAATCCATCTGCAAAATCTGTCAACTCTACCTTCACAGTATACCCAGATCTGACAACTTCCCACCTCCTCTGCTCTCATCCTCGTCCAAGCTACCAGCACCTCCCAATTTATCTCCGGGGTCTCCTACCATCTATTCTCCACACAGTGACCAGTGAGATCCTTTTGAATTTGAGCATCCTGTTCTCCTACCCTCAAGCCTGCCTCTCATCCACTGAATGCTCCCTACTGCCCTTAGAATAAAATCCAACACCTGCAAATCAAAACCACAATGAGATACCACCTCACATCACTTAGGATGGCTACTATCAAAAAAAAATTAGCAAATAACTGTTGGAGAGTACGTTGGAGAGAAATTGGAACCTTTGAGTACTGTTGGTGGGAACATAAAATGGTGAAGCAACTACAGAAAACAGTATGGTGGTTCCACTAAAAAAAAAAAAAACACACACACACACACAGAATTACCTTATGATCTGGTAATTCTGGGTACATACCCAAAAGATTTGAAAGCAGGGTCTGGAAGAGATATTTGTACACCCATGTTCATACATAACAGCTTTATTCACAATAGTCAAGAGAAAGAACCCAGGTGTCCAACAACAGATGAATGAAAAAGCAAAATGTGATATATACACATACAATGGAATATTATTCAGCCTCAAAGAGGAAAGAAATTCTAACACACGCTACAACATGGATGAAGCTTGAGGACATTATGCTAAGTGAAAGAAGCCAGAAACAAAGGACAAATTCTGCATGATTCCATTTGTATGAGGTCCCTAGTGTAGTCAAGTTCATAGAGACAGAAAGTAAAATGGTGGTGACCAAGGGCTGGGGGCAGGGGGAATGGGAATTTTTGTTTAATGGGTACAGAGTTTTAGTTTTATAAGAGAAAAGAGTTCTGGAGATTGGTTGCAAAATGTGACTGCACTTAACACCACTGAATGTACACTTTAAAATGGTTAAGATGGTAAATGCTACGTTATTTGTGTTTTACCACAATTTTTTTAAAAAGGCAACTCCTTCCATGTTCTTTGCACCCTTATGTGATCTGGTGCAGCCTCTGTCTCTGACTTCATTTCCCAGCCCACCCCCTTCCTCCTCATCTCTAGCCATCCTGGCCTTCCAGTTGACATCCTCCCTTCCACCTGGAATGATGTTTTTCCTCCAGACATTCTCAGGACTTACCCTCCCAGCACTGCAGGCCTGCGCTCGGGGAGACCTCCCCTAACTACCCTTTCCAAAATGGCATCCTCCCTTGCTTTTTTTCTCTTTGTGGCATTTCCCACACTTGGCGTTACGTTACAAGTGCAATTGTTTGCTTCTTTATTGTTTCTCTCTTCTTTGTGTGCACAGGGGCTTTTTCTGTTTTGCTCACCACTCTCTCTCCAGCTCCTGGCACACAGTAGGTGCTCACTCAATACGGTGGCTTAGTGAGAGAATGAATGTGGCCCTACAATGCAGTCTTATATCAAAAGACAAGGGTAGGGGTCCCCAGGCACCCAAACCACCCACCTACTAATCAATAAATCCAATTTCCTCCCTGGACAGTGGGGTCCCTTCAAATGCCTCAAAGGCTGAGATGGTAAGTAATGGAATCCTATACGTAAAATACTGTGAACTCTTAGAGATAATAATTATGAAATGCGTAACAAGCAGCACACAGCAATGCTTGTTGTTTGTAGAATACAAATATTTGTGTTGGCATGATTTAAAATTTTAAACATAAGCTGTTTTTCCATTTTCTCCAACCACAAGAAGGCTGCTGGTCGGGGGTCAGGACATCTGAACTCTAGCACTGGTGCCACCAGATACCTGCTTTGTGAGCTTGGGCAAGCCAGTTTCCTCTCTGGACCGTAGTTTTCTTTCTGGTCCTGTAAAAGGACTAAGCTGGTATCCCATGAGTCCTTTTCTCCTTGAAGATTCTAGCATCTTTGATTAGTTGTAGTTCATTCTCCCTGCAAGATTGTTGAGATTTTAAGTTCATCTCAAATTACTAATTAATCAGATTCCTTTTGCATGCTTCCATCAGTTGGCAATGCAATAACAGTAGGAAAAACAATTCTACCCAGGAGCAAAACCTCAATGATTCATGACTTGTTAAACCTACATGTAATGGGGGAGGGGAGGAAATACAGGAGAAATGGGAAATTTACTGATTCTTGGAATAAGAGGAGCTTCAGCTCAAAACTGCATTAGTCACGGTAACATCGTTCATCGTGACAAGCTGCTGTGTTTTTCATGAGGGTGTAAGATGTGATTCCTCAGGCATTCATATGATATTAGGATGGTGGAGTCCCCTCTTGTCAATGAAAATGGAATAAACTGCACTTTTAGGTAGTCCAGGAGTGAGTCCCAAGGGAAAAGCACAGAGGGTGACACTGTTCTGGGAGCAGTCCCTGGGACTGGACATAGAGTGTCCGGGACTAGGAGGGCGGGGACTGTGGGTGCCCCTCTCCCCAAGCTCACAGCTGACTCCCAGTCCACTTAGGTGAAACAGGAAGTGGGCAGGCAGGCATGCCCGGGCACACCAGCTCCGAGGATGGGAGGAGGGTGGCAGGGACTTTCAGAGTGTGGCTGTAGGAAATTTACCAAGTGGAACCTGGGGACTCGAAAGAGTGCATGTGCTTTCCCGAAGAAGAGCTCAAGGCACTTAGGCCAAAAATAGATGAGTAGCAGGTGTGAGTGAATGTGTGTGTGTGTGTGTGTGTGTGTGTGTGTGTGTGTGTGTGTGTGTGTGTGTGTCAGGTTCGGTAATTTATAAAGCAGGTTCTGTGGCTCTCCCCATTCAAATCCTCCCACCCCCATCCTCACCCCCATGTCCCCCTCCCAGGTTCCATGTGTCTGAGAATGTCTGGCAGCGTGTGAGTTGCCCCCCACCCCCGCCCCAGAAGCTAATCTGCGTGCACCAAGCCGCTCAAGTGAGTACCTGAAAGGAAGGGAAAGTTAGGCTTGAAAAGCTTGACTGCCCTCTGAAAAAAACATAACCACTATCAGCAAATGGGAGGGGCTGTCATATTTACAGTCTACTCTGATCCCTGTGACCAGAATTGTCCGCGTGGGCTATAGCCAGAGGAACTACAAGTGAATATGGAAGGAGTTGTTTTACTCAAAATATTAAAAACTGGTCCAAGCAGCTTAGGGACCCACCACCGCCTCTGCCACCCACGTGTGTCACTGTTGCACAGATAGCTGTGGGGCTGCAGCTTTCTGAGAACCTCAGAGGATACAGACTCAGTTGGATCCTCTGAGCGTCACTTAGTGTTTTGGCACAATAAGCAAGAGCGACATTGATTGTCTGTGGAAGAGGCAATGACCTGCGGGAGGCAACTTTCACTGAAGGCAAACATGAGGTGACTTCACGCAACTCTGCAGATGGCAGAGGCTTCTCCTTGAACGTGACTGAGGGCTACCAGGGCAGGAGAGGAAGACCAAGCAGAATGCTGGGGAATCGTGGACAGGTTATGTCCATGATGTGTGCCCTCTCAGCATGCCCAGAAAAAACTGGAGCTGGTCATATTCAAAGACAACCAGACATACAAGAAAACACGACACCATGAGTGAGAGCCAACAGACAAGAGAAACACCAAGATTTCAGATATTTGAATTACTAGACACAGACTCAAACAATTCTGTCAAAGAAATAATCAGCAAGTTTGAAAATTTTAGCAAAGAACTGGAAACTATAAAAAGGGTCATAATTGATGTTAAAAAGAATTTCTAGGTGTGAAAAATACATTAGCTAAAATTAAGGACCTAGTGGATGATTTTAACCACACTTTTATACACAGCTGAAGAGAGAATTTGTATACCAAAACTAAAGCAGAAGAAACTATCAAGATTATAGTATGGGAAGATAAAAAGACAGAAGAGAGGGTAATAGGGGATACAATGAGTAAACCTAATAAACATTTAATGTATGTATCAGATGGAGTAAAAAGAGGAAAAGACACAGAAAAAAAATATTTGAATATCTGATGATGGATGATTGTCGAGAACTAATGACACTCATCCCCAGAATCGAGACCAATGAATCCCAAGCAAGACAATGAAAAAGACACTCATATTCAGAAAAGAGAAAAAGAGACAGAGACAGAAAGAGAGGGAGAGGAAAAGAAAATCTTAAAGCAGCCTGAGAAAAAAGAGATTGCCTTTAAAGAAGCCATAGAAAAACAATCAGCTGACTTCTCGAAAGCCACAATGAAAGCCAGAACACTATGCAATGATGTCTTCAATTTGCCAAAAGAAAAACCTAGATCCTCTAGGCATGGGAAATATCCTTCAAGAATAAAGGTTAAATGCAGACATTTTGGGACAAGATAAAATGCAAAATCCCAAGAGCATTCACCACCAGCAGATCAGCATCTAAAACGAAAAGGAAAATAACCCCAAATGGAAGGTTAGAAGTAAAAGAAGGAGTGAGAATTAAAGAATGATGAATATCTTCATGTGGAAAAAGTGACCAGATTTTCATCAAATCAGGAGTGTATTTGGAACGACCTAAGCTTGGGCTCCATGGCATGTGAGTCATTGACTTTGGGGAGCCTTGGGCAGACCTCAAAGGAATCAGGCCAGCAGCCATCCTCCAGGGCAGCTGAAGCTGAGCCGGCGGGACCCACCTGGCAACTGACCAGGAGAGGCATGCCGTGTCTAGTAAGATTCAGAGAAAGCAAACCAGGTTTCCCAATAGGAGGGAGAAATGGAAGGTCACAAGGACATTTGCTATGGCAGCTAATGGTTGACAGCAACACTGATTCTCTCCTGACACTCTTCCGTGTGCCCCAGGGTGAGAAACCTCAGGGGTCTCTTTATTCAACATTGGTTAATGATCACCCTGTCTCACTAGTAATCCATGAAGAAAACTACACCTAGAGTAGGGGTAAAAATCTGCACGGTCATGCAAGTTGGAGATGACATTGGCTTGGAGCAGAGTGGTGGCCGTGCAGGTGGAGTGGAGTGGACACGTATTTTGGAGGGAAATGCAGCTCACCTACAAACAGATCGGATAGGAAATCTGCAGTGGGGATCGAGGATTACTCAAAAAAACTTAACGAGAGACTGGGGGTGCCTTTGACGGAGATGAGAAAGACACAGAAAAGAGCACATTTCTAAATTTTGGGACAGGAGAAAGCAGATTCAAATTGTCCATTGTAGACTTTTAAAGTGATAACACCTGTAAGACCTCCGAGTGGAACCATCACTTCTGCAGTCGGAGCCCAGAGGAGGGGTTTGTGCTACAGACATAAACCTTGGAATTATTAGCACATTATAGATGGTATTTAAAGCCTGGGATATGGATGAAATTCATCTAACAAAAATGTGTACAATTTTAAAATACACGTAAGTTTTAGAAAGAAAATAAAAATCATCTGTAGTCTATGAACAGATATCATCTATAAATGATCTAACCACCTAATTATAAATTTATAGAATTTTATGTTATTCACATATAAGTATATGTATCACCGGGAGGATAATATTATTGAAATAATAAACAAAGGTCTTAGCCACAATTTCCTTGTACCCTTAGCCCTCTCTTCTTTCCTCCAAACTTTAGAGGGAGCAGCTGAGTCATTTGATGCCCAGTGCCTCAGCGAAGGGATGTGATAATAGAATATCTTCTAGTTTTTGAGTTTCCAAGGGACATGGAAAGGACCAAGATCACCTCTAGGTGACAGGTTGGGAAAAGCATCCAGTGAACACGTGTTCCAGTCTAAGTAAAGCTCTTCTGGATGGGAGGAGAAAGAGGACCACATGGAAGCAATGGGCCGCAGGAGCTGATGGGTCCCAATGAGAAGAGCCCTCCATCCCCACCCCAGGCCAAGTGCTGGACCAACCTCCATGTGGACTCTGATAGCAGGGGAATCCTGGGCCTCTTTGCTCAGGTAGCACCCAACAAGCAGGGCCTAGACCCCAGGGGAGGAAAAACTGCTAGGTAAAATGACCTTGGCCCCCACTGTAGGGCAGAAGCAGTTGCAGGTTACTGTGCACCCAAGTGTGGATGGGAAACACAGAGCTGATGGACTGAACAGAGCTTGCAGCAGGGGAGGGATCCTGGCAACCTGTGTGGACCAACGACCATGGACAACTCCACGGAAATCAGCAAGGACTGGACGGACTCCCAGACATATCTTGGCACATCAAAGCCCGCTGGAACATATATATCCCCAGGGGAAACATGGGAACCCTAACATGACATGGCAAAGTGGGGGTTCAAGATAGGAGTTAAATTCAGCTAGGGAAAGGACTTTCCTGGTGGCACAGTGGTTAAGAATCCACCTGCCAGGGCTTCCCTGGTGGCACAGTGGTTGAGAGTCCGCCTGCCGATGCAGGGGACATGGGTTCGTGCCCCGGTCTGGGAAGATCCCACATGCCGCGGAGCAACTAAGCCCATGCGCCACAACTGCTGAGCCTGCGCTTTAGAGCCCGCGAGCCACAACTACTGAGCCCACGCACCACAACTACTGAAGCCCATGTGCCTAGACCCCACGCTGCTCAACAAGATAAGCCACGGCAATGAGAAGTCCATGCACCACAATGAAGAATAGCCCCCACTCGCCTCAACTAGAGAAAGCCCTCGCACAGCAACGAAAACGCAAACGCAGAAAAAAACATTAAATAAATAAAATAGTAGTAATTAAAAAAAAAATTCAGCTAGGGAAGATTTTTTTTTTTTCAGTACGCAGGCCTCTCACTGTTGTGGCCTCTCCCGTTGAGGAGTACAGGCTCCGGACGCTCAGGCTCAGCGGCCATGGCTCACAGGCCCAGCCGCTCCGTGGCATGTGGGATCTTCCCAGACTGGGGCACGAACCCGTGTCCCCTGCATGGGCAGGTGGACTCTCAACCACTGTGCCACCAGGGAAACCGGGAAGAATTTTTTAAAGCTACACTTCCTGTGATATATCAATAAACTCTTGGAGGTGGGCTTTGCAGAGTGGTTGGAGATTCTGCAAGAGCAGGCACAGGCAAACGTGGAAGAAACACCATCGGTTACTATTCACAGCATAGCATCGTACCCCCCAGGGTGGTGGGGCTTGGGAAAGAAAGAAAGGAGGGAAGGGAGAAGACAAAGACAGAGGGAGAGCCCTCGCCAGTACCTGGGACACAGATGGTGAGCTTGGAGAGAACGCCAAACACGCCCACTTCGCTCATCACTGGCACAATTCCTCAATCAATATTAAGCATCTAATGAACGTTTGTGGAATGACTGAATGGTAGGAACACAATAAATATTTGTTGAATAAACACACATATCGTATATGTGAGATGTAGAGTTTATTGAAGCAACATAATATTGTTGGAGAACAAAATAGAAGAAAAAAATTTTTTATCTCATCTAAATCCCATCATCCCCTGAAATCAAAGCATTAACTTTTTTGGTACTCCCTCCTGTTGTGTTCTGGATAAAGGTGGAGTCAGAACATCTAGCCATGACTTATTTTCCTGAAAAAGTTTTCCTTCTCTTGAAGTAAGCATTTGCAATTACAGCTGTTAGCCTCCTAGAGGCAGGAGTCTCATGCCGATGTCCCCACTGTCACCGTGAAGGGCTAGAGTCGGCACACTCCATCGGCGCCTGCGCAGTGGGACCACAGCCTCCTGCCCCCGTGGTCCTGAGGGCCGAGGCGGCCGGTGGCGGAAGTTGCCGCAGCCTGAGCAGCGGATGGACCCCGTTCTGGTCCTGACACTGGCACCACCATCCCTCCATCAGCAGCCCGGGCTTCTGTTCCCCATCTGAGCTGATGATCTTGGAGATGCCTTTCAGCTTAAATGTTTGATGATTCTGAGTTTCTTTGATTAAAGTAGCCGATTGTCACGGGGGATTGATTCCAAACGCGTGTGTCAGCACTGAAGCTGACATGTGAAGAAGCCTGCATCTCCCCTGGATGGGAAACCCAGGCATGGGGAACGTTCTCCTGCATGGCCAATGAGCCAGGCTTAACTTACATCCCCACCCCTGGCCCTTCCACAGAAGAGGAGAAACTCTTGCTGGGAGACCGAGGGTTAGGGCGAGAGGTGGGAAGCTACCAGCGTGTGTGCCCCCCTCTGGCCCGGCAGCAGCGTCTGCACTGGTGGCTGGGTCTCTGGTGACTCCAGCTTCCACGTGTCAGGCCCACCCTGGCTCCAGCACCCAAGGGTGACCCCAACCCCCAGGTCCAGTAGCCCTTCCTCCTTCCTGCAGCCTAGGGGTGGTTGTGGCATCTGTTGTTGCTAGTCTCTGAGTTGTCTGACTCTTCCCTATTTGGCTTCTCAGTTTTCCCACCAATTTCCTGGATTATGTATGTTCCCTTGTTTAAATACTTAGAAGGCCTATTTCCCCAATCGGACCTTGACAGACGCAAGGGCTGTGCAGCTCCTGGAGAATGCAGGCCAGACGCAGGCACTCTCCCCCCCGGTCCCCTCTGCACAGGGCATTGGGTGTTTATGGGAGGCCGTACAAAGGGTGACGAAGTCGTCTCAATTTGCTCAGTTTTAGAACTGAAAACCTCACAGACCAGAAAACCCCTTAGTGCTGAGCAAACGGTGATGGCCAGTCACCCTATACCTCAACAAGATGGCTCTGAGGAACATAAAATACAGTCTTCAAACTGAATAAATCCATAAGAGGGGTCAGAAACAGGCAAGTTCCCGGTTCTTGGCATCATGAACAGAGCCCTGGACTCAGGCTTGGCCACGTGTGTTGCGTGTCTCTGAAAAGCCACTCAAGCTCTCTGAGCCCGGTTCCTGTGGAGTGGAGACTAAGACCTCTGATGTTACATCTCACCCATCCCCTGAGTTACCAGGAGAGTCAAAGGAGGGACTCTCGGAGAGCTCCTGGTAAGGCAAGAAGAGCCGTGGGGGCAGGGGGTGATGGTTGCCTCATCTCCCTCCCTTCCAGGGACCGAAAGAGTATCATTCGGGCTCATGCACTTAAGCAGATGACAAATGCCTCAAAGCTCCTGTGATAGGAATTCACAGGTGCATCGAGCAGAAGCCCAACTGTAATTCCTCATCCCATGACTAGACTTGGGGGACCCACGTGTTCCCTAGGAGAGCCCCTCTCCAGGCCTTGCCCCCTCTCCTGACCATGGGCCTGTGAGCCCATTCTTACTGGCGGCGCCCATGGAATTCCCAACATACTTCCATCTCTGAGCACTCTGGCAGCTCTCCGCCAGAGGCCAGAAGGATGGTGACAATTCCAGGGGAGTGGCTGCACACACTGGCCCCGACCCCCCTGCCCTAAGAATGCTGAGGAATAATCTCATTCCCCAGGATAATAAAGGTCCACAGGGAAGAGGGATTATGTAAAGATCAAGAGCCCACAGGGTTCCATAGGCAGCGACCACACTGCCTTCCTGGAAACAAAAGACGTTTGTGTGGCTTCTCTTCCTATATAATAACATCATAACTTCCTGGTGAATATCCAGCTCAAGAAAAAGGAAGAAGGTATTTGCTGCTGTGGCTAGAGCTGGGGCCCCAAATGCATTAAGACTCTTGATGGCGGTGTTCAACCTGACACCTCCTGGCATTACAAGGTAACCAGGTACTAGCAGATCTCTAAGCAGTAAAAAATAATAATCTTCCCACTTGGGAGAAATGAATCCTCGTCATGCTCGAGCAAGGTCAGAAAGCCTGGACTTCTCTGGTCATTAGCACCTGGGTCTCTCTTGAAGCATCTTCTGCCTTCCTCTGAACTTTGCTCCTGGAGTCATTCTATGGCCAAGGGCACTGGCACCTATAGCCAACTCAGACCTTGAACATTCCCCAGCCCACATCAGTCCTGGCCCTGTCATTCTTTATTGTGTCCATCTGGGGTAGAGACTGGCCAATGGGAGGGCAACTCCTTGCTCTTCCAGACTCAGTGACATTTATTGAATTCCACTATGTGTATTTTCACAAATGTTGCCTCTTTTAATTTTTGTGTCCTTTAGGATAGGAATTACTATCTTTACTTAATAAATGACTGTGGTAGGCTGAATAATGGCCCCCAAAGATGTCCGTGCCCTAATCCCTGGAATCTGTGACTATTACCTTATATGGAAAAAGAGCTGTTACAGACATGATTAAGTTAAGGTCTTGAAGCTATTATTCTGGATTATCCAGATGGGCACTAAATGCAATCACAAATGTTCTTATAAAAGGGAAGTAGGGGCTTCCGTGGTGGCACAGTGGTTAAGAATCCGCTTGCCAATGCTGGGGACACGGGTTCGAGCCCTGGTCTGGGAAGATCCCACATGCCACAGAGCAACTAAGCCCGTGTGCCACAACTCATGAGCCCGTGCGCCACAACTACTGAGCCCGTGCGCCACAACTACTGAGCCCGTGCGCCTAGAGCCCGAGCTCCACAACACGAGAAGCCACCGCAATGAGAAGCCCACACACCACAGCGAAGAGTAGCCCCCCGCTCACCGCAACTAGAGAAGGCCTGCACACAGCAATGAAGACCCAATGCAGCCCAAAATAAATAAATAAATATTTTTTAAAAAAAGGGGGATGTAGAGGGAGATTCGACAGGAAAGAAGGCAGTGTGACCACTGAAGCAAGATGTTTTGCTGTTTGAAGATGGAGGAGGGAGACAAGAACCACAAAATGCAGGGAATATGGCATTAGAAGCTGGAAAAGGCAAAGAAACGGACTCCCTGCTGGAGCCCCCAGAAGGATCGTGGCCTTGCCAACACATGACTTTAGCCCAGTGAAGTTGATTTCAGACTTCTGACCTCCAGAATTCTAAGAGAATAAAATGAGTATTATTATTATTTTTTTGCGGTAAGCGGGCCTCTCATTGTTGTGGCCCCTCCCACTGCGGAGCACAGGCCCCGGACGCGCGAGCCCAGCCGCTCCGCGGAACGTGGGACCATCCCGGACCGGGGCACAAACCCGTGCCCCCTGCATCTGCAGGCGGACTCCCAACCACTGCGCCACCAGGGAAGCCCTAAATGAGTATTATTTTAAGCCAACAAGTTTGCGGTAATATATTACAGTGGCAATAGGAAACTAATAAAATGAGTAAACAGGGAAATTTACTCTGACTCGCTTCAAGCCACCCAGCAAGTAAGTGGAGCTAGAATTCACACTCTGGCCTTTGACCCTAAGCCTCACATTCTTTCTGTTACACCACGTTGCTTCTGAGACTGCTGCAGTTTGCGATACAATAATTGGGAAACAGATAAATTAAGTAAGCATGCGGATGTGTGCGCACACACACACCTGCGCATGCACACACACGCTATTAGCAGGAGGAGAGAGAAGCATGAGAAAGAGAACGTATCATTGAACTGCATTCATGCCTCACACCGTAGCCAATGGAAAACTGAGAAGCACCAAATAAAAACTTGACTAGGACGAGTCATTTTTAAAAGCCATCATTGAGCTCAATGTTGTGCTTTGTTGGTCTTGTCTACCTCACATGCCCACCTCCAGCAGTGGACTTAAAGAAAGGTTTGCAGGAAAGCAAAGGTCCTGCCCCTCGAGAGTCCTGCTAAATAACAGAATGTGAGTAGGATGGATACCACGAGGTTCTCATTTGGAAGGTCTTGAACTCCAACGTTTGCCTTTCCTGAAGTTGATCAGAAGGCAGGCACATCATGAATAGACGCTGGTCACCTTTGTGCCGGAGCCCATCCTTGAGGCCTGTTCACCTGACTCGTGTTGAATTTTCTCTTTCATTTTTAGCTCCTCCAAAACCCCAGGAATGGTAGACTGAGAGAGTACCTCATTTAACTTAACAAGGACTCCGAGGCCCAGAGAGGTGAAAGGATGGCTCCAGGGCTCACTAGAAGGAGTGGGGGAAGCTCCTCTGACTTTCTGGACGCTCTCAATGGAAGAACTGCAAGTATCTGTCCTTGTCTCATCTTCTGAGAAAACAATTTATCAGGAAAGCCTGTCTGTTGCTGAGCTAGTCAGTATTTTTTTACATATGAAAGCTTCTCCACGAACGACTCCCTTTGATACAGAAATTTTGACCTCACCTAGCTTTAATAATCTATATGTTTATGTATAAATAAAGGCCGGTTAGATACATACTACTTGGACATGATACCACAGTATTATCTGAGGGATCACAGCACATTTCATGCCCTGGGTTAAAGAGAACAAATAAAAGTCAAAGACCCCGAGCCAGAAGATGACAGCGTGTCAAAGCTTAATGTGATGGGGTTTCATTTCTATTTTTGGCACCTTTAACTTGGGCAAACATACCAAGTAACAAACACTGAGAAATGTAAGTTGGGTAGGTCCCTCTAGTTGATTAAACTCTCTCATTCTTTTCCAGGGTTCCCCGCCTCCCAAACTCTGAAATCCCCTATCAGCTCTCATAAGGGCGACAGAAGGAAACAAGCATTTTCTAAACACTTAATCCTATGCCTACCTAAC
The DNA here is from genome assembly GCF_011762595.2 of Tursiops truncatus. Taxonomy (NCBI): domain Eukaryota; kingdom Metazoa; phylum Chordata; class Mammalia; order Artiodactyla; family Delphinidae; genus Tursiops; species Tursiops truncatus. The sequence goes on along the minus strand of NC_047037.1, from coordinate 133,047,928 downwards.
CTCCCTCGCTGACTGTGCCAGGCTTCCTGTTTCTTTTTTTTTTTTTTTTTTTTTTTTGCGGTACGTGGGCCTCTCACTCTTGTGGCCTCTTCCATTGCGGAGCACAGGCTCCGGACGCGCAGGCTCAGCAGCCATGGCTCACGAGCCCAGCCGCTCCGCGGCATGTGGGATATTCCCAGACCGGGGCATGAACCCATGTCCCCTGCATCAGCAGGTGGACTCTCAACCACTGCGCCACCAGGGAAGCCCTGGCTTCCTGTTTCTTTAACTCAAACTCCACCGCTGGTTTAAAAGCCACCAACACCATCTCTGTTGCCAGGAATTTTCTGTAGCCGGGACCGACTTGGCTTGTTTTAATTAGGGGGGTTGAGGTGGGAAGCTGTCTGAAGCCCACCTTGGGGGACCAGTGTGGAATCAAGGTAGATTATTGATGGCTGGGGTAGCCATCCTCAACTGAGACGAGGTCGGCTCAATGAGCGACAATCACAAGATCTGCTGAGGAGATCTTTGCTCAGGGCCTGCACCTTTCGCTTGGCAATTCCTCACGGATGCTGACCGCATACCAGACAAGAAGGCAGGAGTTTAAATAGCATGGCGGAGGATATCTAGAGCCATCCCTAAATTCTAATTCCCTGAACCAGAGGACTTTGCCGAGGGAAACACGCTTATTTTGTCAATGACATCTACTGGCAGAGAATCCGAGGCCAGGGAAGCAGTGGGCATCCCTACAGGCAGGAAGAGTCACCAGTTACTTTGGCACATCCCTGGTTTCTCTCCACAGTTGACAGCTTGATGGCATTAGACAACATCTTCTACAATGACTTCTACAACCTTGCCTTTCTGTTTCAAGTTGCCCTCTTCGGAAACTCTGATCAAATTCTTATGGGCTAAAAGTGTGCTATCTTAAATCCAGCTAAATGCAAAGATTCCCAGGTTTGCTTTGAGGAATCCACCGGACTGATGGCCACTTGTTCAAAATTCAGCAGCTACTCTATTTGGTTAAATCCAACAAATCGTTACTGAGTGGTGCTGTGGCCAGGCTCTGCTGAGCTCAGGGTCTTCTGGTCGTCTCTGACCTCCTAGAGCTCCCAATCTCGCTGGGAAGGCACGTTTAAATAGGGAATCACAAGTGTGATGAGCTTTGCAGAGTGTGCTATAAATAGCAAGGGAGTTAAAGCTAATCTAGAGGGCCAGCTGCTGCTGCTGTTGCTGCCACCGCAACAAATGGAAGCCAGAAAGAGAAGGAAAGAAAATGCAGGAAATGTGCCTGAAAAAAAAAAAATAATAGCCTGGTGGCCACACACAATGGTGATCAAGTTTTTTTTTTTTTCCCCAACTTCCAATGAAGCATCCATTCATTTTTATTTTGTGAGATTGAAGCAGTAATAGCTGGGCGTACAAAGAATTTCCTGTAGATTAAATGAAGCTGGAAGGAGTTGATACACTTCAGGCAGCGATTTGGGCTATTAATCCAAGCCAGTCATTCATTAACCCTCAGGAAGTTTTCTGTGCCAAAGTCATTATTATTATTATAAACTAAACCCCAAGCCTCAAATGGGTGTACAGCTACTTTTCTCTCCAGGATGTTCAATGTATGAGTCAGCCAGGGAGCCTGAATCATTTCCTAAATTCCCCCCTGGTGTGTGGGGACTTGAGCGTTGTATAGTGTACTGCTGCTGCTGGAATCCAGCAAAGAGCCCTCTTGAAATGTATCACTCTTGCCTTTTTAATGAGGTCCTGAGAGGCTCTGACAGGCTGATTGTCCCCCAATTTCAGTTCTTCTTTCCTTTCACCATGTAACATTTTAGCTGGCAACGTGGACATCTGGCTAAAGACCACATTTCCCGGCCTCCCCAACAGTGGGCATGATCACGTGACTAGGTAAGGTTGGCAGAAGCAATGAGGGTCGTTTCTTGACCTTGCCCTCAAAGAATTGGAAGGATAATCCCCTCCCCACTCCCAGTCCCTTTCCCCCTTTCCTTTGCTGGAAAGAGATGACAGGAACTAGAGCAGACTCCTCAGAGCACAAATGGTCCAGGTAGCCATTCTCCACATAGAGGATGAAGAGCTGACCCAACAGCCCTGAATGGCTGACTGGTACATGGGAAAAACATCAACTTCTATCTTGGTAAGTCACCACACTTTGGAATGTCTTTGTTACAGCAGCCAAGCCAGTACTCCTACAAATACAGTAACTACTGAGCAAGCGCTGTGGACCCAGATCAAGCCCCTTCCCACAGCCTAAATCTGATGTATTGGGGCAGTAGTTTTTATCCTGAGCATATGTAATATGGGGTGCATTCTATGTAATGAGTGTTTTTTTACATTATCTCATTTAATTCTCCCAATAGCCCTATGTGGTTGGTACCACTGCTGTCCCATTTTAAAGATGAGGAAACTGATGTACAAATATATCAAAAACTTGCCCAAGATCCCACAGGCAAGTAGGTGATGGAATAAGGATTCAAACCCAGGCAGTGTAACTCCACCTTCCTGTGCTGCCTCTAACCAGTAAGATGACATGTTCACATAAACATTCCCTTTGGAGTCCAAATAAACACATACCCAAAGTTAAACAAGTCCAGAAAATAGTCAACTATTTGCTCTGTGCATCTAACCCACATCTCTCGCTTTTCTAAAGGCACCATTGATCAGCCACCCTCAGAATCTCTGCCTGGAGGTTCAATAGTTCAGCAGCTCCGCATCGATTGAATTCCTATTGTTTTCCAGGCACTGAGTTTGGGGACATAAAAATGGGTAACACATGGCCCTGGGTCTCAAGAGACCTGCCTTCCAATGGGAAAGAAAAAGACTTGAATGGATTCTTTTAGTATAATGAATGCGACAAGTGATGAGAGGATGCGTAGAGCATCACTGCAAGCTGTGAGATTTTGTTTTTTTAAGGCTTCCCGAGGGGTAAAGAACTACCCATTTGGTACTTGAAGGGGAAGGTAAATAAAAGAACATCTGCTGAGACCCCGTGCTATTTTGTAATACATGTTATGTTATCTAATCTTTACCATAAAACTAAGAGGGGTATAATTTTATCCCCATTTTACAGAGGAGGAAAGTGAGGCCAACAGAACCTAAGTAATGTTCCCAAGTTCCTACACTCTGCAGCAGAAGCAAGATTTAAATCTAGTTTTGTCTGACTTCAGAGCCCATGTCTTGTTGTTGTTGCTTGTTTTTTGTTTTGTTTTTTAAACTGAGGTCTATTTAACACATAACATTATATTTGTTTCAATATTTTTTATATATTGTGAAATGATGACCACGATAAGTCTAGTTAACATCCATCACCATCCACAGTTACAAACTTTTTTCTTGTAATGAGAACTTTTAAGACCTACTCTCTTAACAACAACATCCAAATATGTGATATGGGATTATTAACTATAGTCATCGTACTGTATATTATATCCCAAAGACTTACTTATTTTATAATTGGAAATTTGTACTTTTTGACCCCTTCAGCCATTTTGCCCAGCTGCTCCCCTCCCCCGCCTCTGGCAACCACCAATCAGCTCTCTGTATCTATGAGTTCTATTTTTTGTTTGTTTTTTTAGATTCCACATAAAAGTGAGATCATATGATATTTGTCTTTCTCTGTCTGACTTGTTTCACTCAGCATAATGCCCACAAGGTCCATTCATGCTTTCACAAGTGGCAGTATTTCATTCTTTTTTTTTTTTTTTTGGCTGAATAATATTCCATTATGTATCTATAAAGAAAACATGAGGAGTCCTGGGGACTGCGAACTGGAGGAGCTTCAAGATGGCGGAAGAGTAAGACACGGAGATCACCCTCCTCCCCACAGATACATCAGAAATACATCTACACGTGGAACCACTCCTACAGAACACCTACTGAACGCTGGCAGAAGACCTCAGACCTCCCAAAAGGCAAGAAACTCCCCACGTACCTGGGTTGGGCAAAAGAAAAAAGAAAAAACAGAGACAAAAGGATAGGGACGAGACCTGCAGCAGTGGGAGGGAGCTGTGAAGGAGGAAAGGTTTCCACACACTAGGAAGCCCCTTCGAGGGCGGAGAATGTGGGTGGCGGAGGGGGGAAGCTTCGGAGCCGCGGAGGAGAGCACAGCAACAGGGGTGCGGTGGGCAAAGCGAAGAGATTTCCGCACAGAGGATCGGTGCCGACCGGCACTCACCAGCCCGAGAGGCTTGTCTGCTCACCCGCCAGGGCGGGCGGGGCTGGGAGCTGAGGCTCGAGATGGTCGGAGCGCAGGGAGAGGACTGGGGTTGGCGGCGTGAACACAGCCTTTAGGGGGTTAGTGTGCCACGGCTGGTCTGGAGGGAGTCCGGGGAAAAGTCTGGACCTGCCGAAGAGGCAAGAGACGTTTTCTTCCCTCTTTGTTTCCTGGTGCGCGAGGAGAGGGGATTCAGAGTGCCGCTTAAAGGAGCTCCAGAGACGGGCACGAGCCGCGGCTAAAAGCGCGGACCCCAGAGACGGGCATGAGACGCTAAGGCTGCTGCTGCCGCCACCAATAAGCCTGTGTGTGAGCACAGGTCACTATCCACACCTCCCCTCCCGGAAGCCTGTGCAGCCCGCCACTGCCAGGGTCCCAGGATCCAGGGACAACTTCCCCGGGAAAACGTATGGCGCCTCAGGCTGGTGCAACGTCACGCCGGCCTCTGCCGCCGCAGGCTCACCCCGCATCTGTACCCCTCCCTCCCCCCGGCCTGAGTGAGCTGGAGCCCCCAAATCAGTGGCTCCTTTAACCCCGTCCTCTCTGAGCGAAGAACAGACACCCCCAGGCGACCTACACGCAGAGGCGGGTCCAAATCCAAAGCTGAACCCCAGGAGCTGTGCAAAGAAGAGAAATGGAAATCTCTCCCAGCAGCCTCAAGAGCAGCGGATTAAATCTCCACAATCAACATGATGTACTCTGCATCTGTGGATTACCTGAACAGACAACGAATCATCCTAAATTGACGAGGTGGACTTTGGGAGCAACAATATATATATATTTTTTTCCTCTTCTTCTCTTTTTGTGAGTGTGTATGTGAATGCTTCTGTGTGTCATTTTGTCTGTATAGCTTTGCTTTTATCATTTGTCCTAGGGTTCTGTCTCTCCGTGTTTCTGGTTTTTTTGTATAGTTCTAAGAGCTTGTTATCATTGGTGGATTTGCTTTTTGGTTTGGTTGCTCTCTTCTTTCTTTTTTTTTCTTTTTTTATTACTTAAAAAATTTTTTTTTAATAATTATTTTTTATTTTAATAACTATTTTATTTTATCTTCTTTCTTTCTTTCCTTCTTTTCTCCTATTTATTCTGAGCCACGTGGATGACAGGCTCTTGGTACTCCAGCCAGGCATCAGTGCTGTGGCTCTGAGGTGGCAGAGCCAAGTTCAGGACACTGGTCCACAAGAGACCTCCCAGCTTCACGTGATATCAAATGGCGAAAGTCTCCCAGAGATATTCATCTCAACACCAAGACCCAGGTCCACTCAACGACCAGCAAGCTACAGTGCTGGACACCCCATGCCAAACAACTAGCAAGACAGGAACACAACCCTACCTATTAGCAGAGACACTGCCTAAAATCATAATAGGGCCACAGACACCCCAAAACACACCACCAGACATGGACCTGCCCACCAGAAAGACAAGATCCAGCCTCATCCACCAGAACACAGGCACTAGTCCCCTCCCCCAGGAAGCCTACACAACTCACTGAACCAACCTTAGCCACTGGGGGCAGACACCAAAAACAATGGGAACCATGAACCTGCAGCCTGCGAAAAGGAGACCCCAAACACAGTAAGTTAAGCAAAATGAGAAGACAGAGAAACACACAGCAGTTGAAGGAGCAAGGTAAAAACCCACCAGACCTAACAAATGAAGAGGAAATAGGCAGTCTACCTGAAAAAGAATTCAGAATAATGACAGTAAAGATGATCCAAAATCTTGGAAATAGAATGGAGAAAATACAAGAAACGTTTAACAAGCACCTAAGAGAACTACAGAGCAAACAAACAGTGATGAACAACACAATAAATGAAATTAAAAATTCTCTAGAAGGAATCAGTAGCAGAACAACTGAGGCAGAAGAACGGATAAGTGACTTGGAAGATAAAATAGTGGAAATAACTACTTAAGAGCAGAATAAAGGGAAAAAAATGAAAAGAATTGAGGACAATCTCAGAGACTTCTGGAACAACATTAAACGCACCAACATTCGAAATATAGGGGTCCCAAAAGAAGAAGAGAAAAAAGAAGGGACTGAGAAAATATTTGAAGAGATTATAGTTGAAAACTTCCCTAATATGGGAAAGGAAATAGTTAATCAAGTCCAGGAAGCACAGAGAGTCCCATACAGGATAAATCCAAGGAGAAACACACCAAGATACATATTAATCAAACTACCAAAAATTAAATACAAAGAAAAAATATTAAAAGCAGCAAGGGAGAAACAACAAATAACATACAAGGGAATCCCCATAAGGTTAACAGCTGATCTTTCAGCAGAAACTCTGCAAGCCAGAAGGGAGTGGCAGGACATATTTAAAGTGATGAAGGGGAAAAACCTATAACCAAGATTACTCTACCCAGAAAGGATCTCATTCAGATTTGATGGAGAAATTAAAAACTTTACAGACAAGCAAAAGCTAAGAGAATTCAGCATCACCAAACCAGATTTACAACAAATGCTAAAGGAACTTCTCTAGGCAGGAAACACAAGAGAAGGAAAAGACCTACAATAACAAACCCAAAACAATTAAGGAAATGGTAATAGGAACGTTCATATCGATAATTACCTTAAAAGTAAATGAATTAAATGCTCCAACCAAAAGACGTTGACTGGGTGAATGGATACAAAAGCAAGACCGGTATATATGCTGTCTACAAGAGAACCACTTCAGACCTAGGGACACATACAGACTGAAAGTAAGGGGATGGAAAAAGATATTCCATGCAAATGGAAATTGAAAGAAAGCAGGAGTAGCAATTCGCATATCAGACAAAATAGACTTTAAAACAAAGACTATAACAAGAGACAAAGAAGGACACTACATAATGATCAAGGGATCAATCAAAGAGGAAGATATAACAATTGTAAATATTTATGCACCCAACATAGGAGCACCTCAATACATAAGGCAAATGCTAACAGCCATAAAAGGGGAAATTGACAGTAACACAATCATAGTAGGGGACTTTAACACCCCACTTTCACCAATGGACAGCTCATCCAAGATGAAAATAAATAAGGAAACACAAGCTTTAAATGATACATTAAACAAGATGGACTTAATTGATATTTATAGGACACTCCATCAAAAAACAACAGAATACACATTTTTCTCAAGTGCTCATGGAACATTCTCCAGGATAGATCATATCTCGGGTCACAAATCAAGCCTTGGTAAATTTAAGAAAATTGAAATCCTATCAAGTATCTTTTCCGACCACAAAGCTATGAGACTAGGTATCATTACAGGGGAAAATCTGTAAAAAAAAAAAAACCAACAAAAGGAGGCTAAAAAATACACTACTTAATAACCAAGAGGTCACTGAAGAAATCAAAGAGGAAGTTTTAAAATACCTAGAAAAAAATGACAATGAAAACATGATGCCCCAAAACCTATAGGATGCAGCAAATGCAGTTCTAAGAGGGAAGTTTATAGCAATACAATCCTAAGTTAAGAAACAAGAAATATCGGGGCTTCCCTGGTGGCGCAGTGGTTGAGAATCTGCCTGCCAATGCAGGGGACATGGGTTCGAGCCCTGGTCTGGGAAGATCCCACATGCCGCAGAGCAACTAAGCCCGTGAGCCACAACTACTGAGCCTACACGTGTGGAGCCTGTGCTCTGCAATGGGAGAAGCCGTGACAGTGAGAGGCCTGCACACCGCAATGAAGAGTGGCCCCCGCTCTCCACAACTGGAGAAAGCCCTCGCACAGAAACGAAGACCAAACACAGCCAAAATTAAATAAATAAATTTATATTAAAAAAAAAGACACAAGAAATATCTCAAATAAACAATCTAACCTTTCACCTAAAGCAATTAGAGAAAGAAGAACAAAAACCCCCCCAAAGGTAGCAGAAGGAAAGAAATCATAAAGATCAGATAAGAAATAAATGGAAAGAAATGAAGGAAACTTTAGCAAGGATCAATAAAACTAAAAGCTGGTTCTTTGAGAAGATACACAAAATTGATAAACCATTAGCCAGACTCATAAAGAAGAAAAGGGAGAAGACTCAAATCAATAGAATTAGAAATGGAAAACGAGTAGTAACAACAGACACTGCAGAAATACAAAGGATCATGAGAGATTACTACAAGCAACTATATGCCAATAAAATGGAAAACCTGGAAGAAATGGACAAATTCTTAGAAAAGCACAACCTTCTGAGACTGAACCAGGAAGAAATAGAAAATATGAACAGACCAATCACAAGCACTGAAATTGAAACTGTGATTTAAAGTCTTTCAACAAACAAAGGCCCAGGACCAGATGGCTTCACAGGCGAATTCTATCAAACATTTAGAGAAGAGCTAACATCTATCCTTCTCAAACTCTTCCAAAATATAGCAGAGGGAGGAACACTCCCAAACTCATTCTACGAGGCCACCATCACCCTGATACCAAAACCAGACAAAGATATCACAAAGAAAGAAAACTACAGGCCAATATCACTGATGAACATAGATGCAAAAATCCTCAACAGAATACTAGCAAACTGAATCCAACAGCACATTAAAAGGATCATACACCATGATCAAGTGAGGTTTATCCCAGGAATGCAAGGATTCTTCAATATATGCAAAACAATCAATGTGATACACCATATTAACAAATTGAAGGAGAAAAACCATATGATCATCTCAATAGATGCAGAGAAAGCTTTCAACAATATTCAACACCCATTTATGATAAAACCCTCCCTAAAGTAGTCATAGAGGGCACTTACCTCAACATAATAAAGACCATATATGACAAACCCACAGGCAACATCTTTCTCAATGGTGAAAAACTGAAACCATTTCCCCCAAGATCAGGATCAAGACAAGGTTGTCCACTCTCACCACTATTATTCAACTTAGTTTTGGACGTTTTGGCCACAGCAATCAAAGAAAAAGAAATAAAATGAATCCACGTTGGAAAAGAAGAAGTAAAGCTGTCACTGTTTGCAGATGATATGATACTATACATACAGAATCCTAAAGATGCTACCAGAAAACTACTAGAGCTAATCAATGAATCTGGTAAAGTAGCAGGATACAAAATTAATGCACAGAAATCTCTTGCATTCCTATACACTAATGATGAAAAATCTGAAAGAGAAATTAAGGGAACACTCCCATTTACCATTGCAACAAAAAGAATAAAATATCCAGGAATAAACCTACCTAAGGAAACAAAAGACCTATATGCAGAAAATTATAAGACACTGATGAAAGAAATTAAAGATGATACAAATAGATGGAGAGATATACCATGTTCTTGGATTGGAAGAATCAACATTGTGAAAATGACTATACTACACAAAGCAATCTACAGATTCAATGCAATCCCTATTAAACTACCACTGGCTTTCTTCACAGAACTAGGACAAAAAATTTCACAATTTGTATGGAAACACAAAAGACCCTGAATAGCCAAAGCAATCTTGAGAAAGAAAAATGGACCTGGAGGAATGAGGCTCCCTGACTTCAGACTATACTCCAAAGCTACAGTAATCAAGACAGTATGCTACTGGCACAAAAACAGAAATATAGATCAGTGGAACAGGATAGAAAGCCCAGAGATAAACCCATGCACCTGTGGTCACCTTATCTTTGATAAAGGAGGCAAGAATATACAGTGGAGAAAAGACAGCCTCTTCAATAAGTGGTGCTGGGAAAACTGGACAGGTACATGTAAAAGATGAAATTAGAACACTCACTAACACCATACACAAAAATAATCTCAAAATGGTTTAAAGACCTAAATGTAAGGCCAGACACTATTAAACTCTTAGAGGAACACATAGGCAGAACACTCCATGACATAAATCACAGCAAGATCCTTTTTGACCCACCTCCTAGAGAAATGGAAATAAAAACAAAAATAAACAAATGGGACCTAATGAAACTTAAAGCTTTTGCACAGCAAAGGAAACCATAAACAAGCTGAAAAGACAACCCTCAGAATGGGAGAAAATATTTGCAAATGAAGCAGCTGACAAAGGATTAATCTCCAAAATATACAAGCAGCTCATGCAGCTCAATATCAAAAAAACAAACAACCCAATCCAAAAATGTGCAGAAGACCTAAATAGAAATGTCTCCAAAGAAGATATACGGATTGCCAACAAACACATGAAAGAATGCTCAACATCATTAATCATTAGAGAAATGCAAATCAAAACTACAGTGAGGTATCACCTCACACCAGTCAGAATGGCCATCATCAAAAAATCTACAAACAATAAATGCTGGAGAGAGTGTGGAGAAAAGGGAACCCTCTTGCACTGTTGGTGGGAATGTAAATTTATACAGCCACTATGGAGAACAGTATGGAGTTTCCTTAAAAAACTAAAAATAGAACTACCATACGACCCAGCAATCCCACTACTGGGCTTATACCCTGAGAAATCCATAATTCAAAAAGAGTCATGTACTACAATGTTCATTGCAGCTCTATGTACAATAGCCAGGACATGAAGCAACCTAAGTGTCCATCAACAGATGAATGGATAAATAAGATGTGGCACATATATACAATGGAATATTACTCAGTTGTAAAAAGAAATGAAACTGAGTTATTTGTAGTGAGGTGGATGAACCTAGAGTCTGTCATACAGAGTGAAGTAAGTCAGAAAGAAAAAAACAAATACCGTATGCTAACACATATATATGGAATCTAAAAAAAGAAAAAAAAGGTCATGAAGAACCTAGGGGCAAGACAGGAATAAAGACGCAGACCTACTAGAGAATGGACTTGAGGATATGGGGAGGGGGAAGGGTAAGCTGGGACAAGGTGAGAGAGTGGCATGGACATATATACACTACCAAATGTAAAACCAATAGCTACTGGGAAGCAGGGAGATCAGATCGGGGCTTTGTGACCACCTAGAGGGGTGAGATGGGGAGGGTGGGAGGGAGGGAGACGCAAGAGGGAAGAGATATGGGCATATATGTATATGTATAACTGATTCACTTTGTTATAAAGCAGAAACTAACACACCATTGTAAAGCAATTACACTCCAATAAAGATGTTAAAAAATAATAAATAAATAATTTAAATAAATTTAAAAAAAGAAAACGAGATCATATATATATATATATATATATATATATATATATATATATAAAATCACTTTCTTTATCCATTCATCCGTTGATGGGTACTTTGTTTCCATGTCTTGGCAATTGTAAATAATGCTGCAGTGAACATGGGAGCACATATATCTTTTCAAATTAGTGTTTTCGTTTTCTTCAGGTAAATACCCAGGAGTGGAATTGCTGGATCATATGGTAGTTTTATTTTTAGTTTTTGAGGAGCCACCATACTGTTTTCCACAGTATCTGCACCAATCTACATTCCCACCAACAGTGCAAGAGTGTCCCTTTTCTCCATATCCTGGCCAACATTTGTTATTTCTTTTCTTTTTGATAATAACCATTCTAACAGGTATGAGGTGATATCTCACTGTGGTTTTGATCTGCATTTCCCTGATGATTAGTGATGTTGAGCATTTTTTCATGTATATCTCAGCCATTTGTATGTCTTCTTTGAAAAAATGTCTCTTCAGATCCTCTGCCCATTGTTTTTTTTTTTTTTTTTTGAGGTACGCGGGCCTCACACTGTTGCGGCCTCTCCCGTTGCGGAGCACAGGCTCCGGACGCGCAGGCTCAGCAGCCACGGCTCACGGGCCCAGCCGCTCCGCGGCATGTGGGATCTTCCCGGACCGGGGCACGAACCCATGTCCCCTGCATCGGCAGGCGGACTCTCAACCACTGCGCCACCAGGGAAGCCCCTCTGATTGTTTCTTTGCTATTGAGTTGTATGAGTTCTTTATATTTTTTGGATATTAGCGCCTTATGAGATATATGATTTGCAAACATTTTCTCCCATTCAGTAGGTTGCCTTCTCATTTTGTTGATGGTTTCCTTTGCTGTGCAGAAGTTTTTTGTTTAATGTCAGAGCCCACATTTTATCAACCGCTCCCCAAATAAAAAAATAAATTGATCTTTAGATTGGGGAATTTTTCATCCAAGTCTTTGACTGGAATGCAAAATACCTGGATTGTGGAAACATCCAGGCGAAAGGGCTCTATAAACATTCTTTAAGAAGCAGTGCTTTGTATCAGCCTCAGAGAGAAAATGTCTTTTGTTAGCATGGGGAAAAAAGGCTCAGATTATGATTGTTGTTTCCTTTCCCTGTTCCTTTGAGGAGCTGCTTCTCCCATAGTTGATGTGGTTCTGCAGGGCTGAGCCTCAGTGCCCCCTGAGAAGGTAGTGACAATGGCGCAGGTCTGGCCAATCACGGGCCCCCTCGGCTCCTGCCAACCTGGAAGGCCAAGGGAGAGGCATGTGACCAAGCAGGGCCGTCCAGCTCGTCCACAATTTCACATGTCCCTGCTGGGAGAAAGAGATGCTTCCTTTGCTCCTCTGGGCATCAAGCCATAGCGACCTGGGAGTGAGGCATCACGTTTCTCTGGTCAGAGGACGCTGGTCTGCAGACAGAGCCGGAAGGTATGATGCCTGGGAGAGCCAAGCTGCAGGGACCAAGGGGAGGTGGACAGACTCCCAACCCTGCTCATTCCCGAGCAGAAGCAATAAATAAATAAGTAACATCCCCCTTTGTCCTAAGCTAGGCTGGGTTCACTTTCTCTTACTTGCCAATTAAAGCATCCTAATACCATAGGGAAGTGGGTCTGAGTGAAAAGAGCCAGCTCACAATTTCAATACTTCTATTTCTTATACCTATTTCTTACTTTATATGTTATATCCTTACATAATATTATATGTCATATTATTACTCATTGTATTTATACTTATGTAGAGAATATTTTTATACTTTTATTGATTATCATATTTATATTCTATATCATATTCTTATGTATTTCATAAATTTTGTAAATTCTGAGAATTTCAGGCATACTCCGTTTTCAAATGAAATCACGAAGACAAATGCCAAGGTCAAAGCTTTGGAATTGCCATATTTCCTCTGGCTCCTGTAGCATTGGTCTTCTGTGTATTTCATAACTTAAGTCTGGTCCCCATTTTTAGCTTGTATGTTACCAAGGATGCAGACGGTAACTTCTGGCTTAACCCCACCCCCATGAGATGTCATCTGTGCATACTGAGGAGTCTTTAAATGTGTGTTTCTACCTGAATTGCCAGTTTTGTCTAACAAAACTCATCCTATGATTAACTTCTTTCATTTTCTCTTCTTTCTAAACGGTGTCACTCAAAATGGATTTCCCTAGCTTTTCACGGCTTTCTAGATTTTGTGGCCAAAAGTAGGACTATTTTTCCATTTCTATTCTCTGGGGCCTGGCCTGATGTGTGGACAGATTTGGGGGCGACTTCAGGGTTTTGAGGTCCTTGCCTATCCCAGGGCCTCACCACTTGCTTCCTGAGGTTTAAAAGTCCTTCTTGGTGGAGCACGGCCTCTCATTCCTCAGAGATAACTTAAAACTGGACTCCACCTGGCAGAGGGGTGAATTATTTAGTGACTGCCGACTGTGTGCCTGGCCGTCATAATTTCCATGTGAAATGAAAATAGGTGAGAGGGTTTATTCAAAACGTATTAAGGATTTCAAGATATGGACGGCAGAGCATTAAACCAAGCGCAGGGCCCTGTGAGCACAGGACCAACATGCCTGCACAGGCTGGCCATGAAGCTGGCTCTGCTGGCAGTGTTTTAGGAGCCAGGGACACAACGGTGACAAAATAAACAAACATTTATACGGTCGTGGGGTTTACACTCCAGCAAGAAGAGGTAGACAGTAAATAAAATAAATAATAAAACAGAGAGAGAGAGAATAGTAGAAGTGCTATGGGGGAAATAGATCAGGAAGGTGGGGTAGGGGGTCAGGAAAGGGGGGTTATTTGCTATTTTCATTAGGATGATCAGGGAAGAGCTCACCAAGAAGGGGGATTTGCATAAGGACTCAAAGAGACAAGGGATGCGCCGTGCAGGTATGTGGCAGAAAGACTTCCAGGCAGAGGGAACAGCAGATACAGAGGCTCTGAGTGGGAGCCAGCCCACTGTGCCAAAGAGCACGGGGCGGGAGGGGAGTTAGGGAGGGCAGAGCAACATCAGGTGACGTCAGAGAAGAGAAGGATCTGAAGGACTCCATCTGAGGCCATCCTCATTATCCAAGTGACAGATGGTGGTAGCTTAAAGCAGGGTGGGGACTTCTCTGGTGGTGCAGTGGTTAAGAATCTGCCTGCCAATGCAGGGGACATGGGTTCGAGCCCTGGTCCGGGAAGATCCCACATGCCATGGAGTAACTAAGCCCATGTACCACAGCTACTGAGCCTGCACTCTAGAGCCCGCGAGCCACAACTACTGAGCCCACGTGCCACAGCTACCGAAGCCTGCATGCCTAGAGCCCATGCTCTGCAACAAAGAGAAGCGACCGCAATGAGAAGCCCGTGCACCAAAACAAAGGGTAGCCCCCTCTCACCACAACTAGAGAAAGCCTGCGCGCAGCAACAAAGACCCAAAGCAGCCAAAAAAAAAAGCAGGGTGGGACGGGCAGATGGTGAGAAGTGGTCAGGCTGCAGATGCATTTGGAGGGTAGAGCCCAAAGGAAAGGGCATCAGAGAGGAACAAGGATGACTCCAAGCTTCTTGGCCTGAATAATGAGAATAAAGTTGCCATCAACGGAGAAGAGAAGTGTGTGGGGAGGAGCAGTTTGGAAGCATCTTAGGAGCTCAGTCTTGGACAGGTTACGTCTGAGATGCCTCTTAGTTGTTCCAACAGAGGCACCAAGTGGGCAGCTGGAGATATGAATTTTGGAGTTGGGGGAGGGAGATACTTATGTGGGCGTCTTCAGAGGTGATGTGGGACACAAGAGGAAAGGACCCTCTGAGAGCTTCGGTCCACCTGGAGATAAGACACACACAGAAGCTTCAAGCAGAACTGGACGTTGTGTGACGAGAATGGAAAAGAGACAAAGACAGTAAATCTGAAAGGAGTTCAAAGTCAGGTGTCAGAATGTGGGGAGTGGCCAGGGCCAAGCCTGGAGGATTGAGGATGAGGAAAGCAGACAGACTGGCCAAGAACAGGACCAGCGGAGCCCACGAGGCCAAGTGCGGAGGGCCCCAGGGCTGCTCCCTGACAGCTCACCCACTACCTCGCAGCCACCATCAGGTCCCGTCCCTTCTACCTCTGAAATACCTTCCAAATCCACCTGTCCCTTTCCTTCTTCATTACCAGCACCCCAGGGACAACCACAGAACTCACCTCTGCTGTTACTTGCCCCTGATGCTTCCTCTTCTCAAGACTACCTGGTCTTAGCATATAAATCACATCTCATCACTCATTTGTTTAAAACCTACATCTATATGGCTTCTCACTGCATTTCAGGTTCAGCCAAACTCTTTTCCAGGGCTTCCTGAGTCCTGCATGATCTGGCCCCTGCCAACGTCTCAGGCCACTTCCCTTCCTTTCTGTGCTGCGACCACACTGTTCTCCTTTGATTCCTGGGGGCAGGGTGGTCCAAGGAGGTGATGAAAAGTGAACGATTCTGGATATAGTAGGAAGGACTTGAATTGAAGCTTGAGACTCTAAGCTTTTTCCCATCTAGGGGCCTTTGCATGTACAGTTCCCACAGCCTAGAACATTCTCTGTACCATCTTCCTCTAACCCGTCTGGTTTCAGAGGGGTCTGGACCCTTCCATATCCCTTACGGCACTTTGCACAGTTTGAAAGGATAGATGTACTAGTTTGTTGTTGGCTTGTGTTTATTCTCCCACAGCGGTCCACAGGCCCCATGAGGGAAGGACCATGCTTGTATATACTGCCGTCTGATCAGCTCCCCTACCCTGGGCGCTAGGCAAACAGACTCTGGATCTAAAGTCGATCCTCATTATTCATGGATCCCGTATTTGAAATTCTCCTACTTGCTAAAATGTATTTGTAACCCCCAAATCAACACTCGTGGTGGTTTCATGACCAGTCATGCACAGAGGACGGGTGAAGAGTTTGTGTCACCTCTGCATATGTTCCCGGTGAGGCTGATCAAGGCAGGGCTCTTGGTTCTTATTTCAGCTCTCAGGCTGTAAACAAGTGTCCCTTTCCCGGGCTCTTCACTGTCACACTTTTCACATTTGGTACTTTCTGTTGGTGACCTCACTGTTAAAGTGTCCCCCAAGCACAAGCTGAGATGCTGTCTACTGTCTCTACACACAAGAAGGCTGGGATGGGCCTTATGGAGAAAAGACGTATGTTAGAGGAGCTTCTTCAGGCTTGTGGTCTTCTGTTGGGCATGAGTTCAATGTCAGTGAGTCAACAACGTGTATTATACATGGTGTCTTTAAACAGAAACACACATAAAATAAGGTTAGGTGTTGTGTCCATGAAAATGTTGTGACCAGAGGCTTGCAGGAACCTAACCCTGATTTTCTGCTGGGGCAATGATGCGTTATTCGCTAATTCTCTTCTAGAGGAGCAAGGCAAGGACCACCCTTCATAGGGCCACCCCAGGAGCGAGCAGGAAAGAGCTGCCTAAGCATTCGCTATTTGGTAGCCACACTACTACCCTGAGAGCCTCGCACCCACCCATGCTCAATGCTGGGGGTCTATAAATCCTGTTAACTAAAGTCAAAGCAGAGATGAGGGCAGAGTTACAGAAACCTAACTAAGAAGTCTGGAACATAAGGCCAGAGGTTTACTCTATATCCTCAGAACTGCTTCACAGAGCTTCAGAAACTACCGTCAACAAAAGCAGGTTTGACCCTAATCAGAGCTGAGGCTGTACTGCAGGTAGATGTCAAATGGCTTCCTCGGTAGTGGGGTGGGGTGGGGGGGGGGCGGTCCAGAGCTGAGAACTCATTCCAGAACTGGCAGCCCACAGCAATGAGGATCATGTGAAGACTTCTCAGAGAAGGTGGGTCTTAAGTGGGTCTTGGAAGTAGCCACTGGAGAGGGGCAAGGAGCTCATCATTCCAGGCCAAAGGAATCATGGAAACCAGTGTTTCTCAAACTCCTTTTGGCCAAAACCCACAGTAAGAAAGAGATTTTACACCCATACCCAGAAACAATAATTACCCTAACTACACACAGTTCAACTTTTTAAAAATTCTATTCTATTCTAGCCTATTCAGTTCTATTCCATTCCATTCTACCTCATTCTATTCTATTCTATATCATTTTTATTCCAATTTTTTGCAGGTGAATCAATCTGGCTAATAATGGCTGATATGTATTGAGCAACGTGCCAAGCATTATGCCAGGTACTTTGGTACAATATTATATTTATTCCTCAAAATAAAACACTTAGGGTTAGGTAATGTATACCTATTATACAGTTGAAGCCTTCTGAGGTTTAAAGAGGTTGAGTTCTTTGTCCATGCTCAGCCAGCAAGCAGTTTTCCTGACTCTAAATCCTAGGCACTTAGCCCCTACACTGGTGTAGTTATATAGGGGACTACAGGGAAATGAGATGGGATGGTCAGATTTGGGCCAGACATCTTGAGATCATATATGATTTTATCTCAGAGGCAAGGGGAATCATGGAAGGGTTTGGAGAAAATTTATTTTTCCAAACTCCTTTTGTTATTATTATAAATATTTCACACGTTATAGTATAATAACAATAGAATTAACTCAAAGGTACCTACCACCTGGTTTTATTATTTTATCCTATTTGCTTTATCTCATTTCCTTTTTTTTTAACCTAGGTCATTACATTTAAACTGGGTTTTTTTTGTTGACAGCTTATTTTGGGGTCTTCTTTGTTATCCAATCTGACATTCTCTGTTTTTTAATTGGTGTGTTTAGATCAGTATGGTTAGATTTAAGTCTATCATTGTAGTATTTGTTTTCTGTTTGTACCTTCTGTTTTTCCATCTCATTCCCTCTTACCCATTTTATTTCAGACTATTTGAAATTTTTTATTTTGTTTTAATATATCTGTTGACTGTTTGGCTATATCTTTTCATCTATTTTTTTAGTAGCTGTTCTAGGGATTACAATATACATTTCTAACCTTTCATAATCTACTTCAAGTTGATATTTTACCCCTTCCTAGTAAAATGTAGACACCTTACAACCATATACATCTTTTTTTCTCTCCCCTCTTCCTGCAATTGTTGTCATATGTAATATTTCTAAATACACTGAGAACCCCACTAATGTTATAATTTTTGCTTTCTAACATACTTGAAGAGCTTAAGAGGAGAAAACCAGTTTATTTTATTTACCCGGATGTTTACATTTCTTTTGCTTTTCCTTCACACCTGAAGTTCCAAGTTTCCCTCTGATATGATTTACCTTTGGCCTATAGAGCTCTCTTTAGCATTTATTTTAAAGTAAGTCTGATGGAAAAGAATTCTCTTACTTTTCCTTAATCTGAGAATGTCTTTATTTTACCATTATTCCTGAAAGATATTTTCTCTTCATATAGAATTCTGGGTTAACAATTCTTTTCTTTAAGCACTTTACTATTCTACTATCTTCTGGCCTCCACAGTTTCTGGTGACAAATCCTCAGTCATATGAGTCATTGTTCCCCTACGTACAATACGTTACCTATCTCTGGCTGCTTTCCAGAATTTTCCATTGTATTTGGTTTTCAACAGTTTGATTATGATATATCTAGGCATGATTCCCTTTTGTTTATCCTGTTTGAGGTTTGTTGAGATTCCTGCATCTACAAATATATGTTTTTCACCAAATTTGGGATGTTTCAGCAATGAATTCTTCACATATTTTGTTTCCGCTCCAATCTCTTTCCTCTCTCCTCCTGGTGCTCCAACAAGAATATTAGAACTTTTGATCTTATTCCACAGGCTACCTGAGATTGTTAAATTTGTTTTTAATCATTTTTCTCTCTATCCTTCAGATTTGATCATTTTTTAAATCTATCTTCAAGTTCACTGACTTTGCCACCTCCACTCTCCTACTGAATTCATTCAATGAATATTTTAATGTCAGATATCATTTTCATTTCTAAAACTTCTCTTGCACTCTTTTTCAGTGGTTTCTGTTATCTGCTGACCACTTATGTCTTTCCATTTGAGAGTGTTTACCTTTACTTTATGGGCATGATTCTAATAACAAAGTATTTGTCTGATGATTCCAACATCTGGGCCATCTCAGGATTAGCATCATTAATTGCCTTTTCCTTGGAGAAATGGTCATTTTCCTGGTTCTTTGTATGTCAAGTAAGTTTGCACCGTATCCTGTACATTTTGAATATTATTCTGTAAAACTCTAGATCCTGTTTAAAACAAAAGCAAACCAAAAACCTCTACAGAATGTTGGCTTTTGTTTTGTTTTGTTTACGCAGGCAGTCAATCCAGTTGGGTTCAGATCATAAGTGCTGTCTTGTCTTCTGTTTGTGGGATTCCATTGTCAGGTCAGTTGTCAAAGCCTTTGCAGCACTGCTTTTAGGTTTGCCCTGGGCATATGCAGCTCTGGACCAAGCCCAGGATTTGTGTTGGTTCACACAGAGAATTAGGGGACCCCCTTCTCCGGCTCTCTCCTCTTCAGAATTTCTCCTACTCTCTAGCTCCGCATCCCTTTTCTCAGTCTTCTGGCCAGAAGACAGGATTTCTCTCAGAATTTTTGCCCACAACTAAGTTGCCTTCTGATCAAAGCTGAGACATGAAAGGGGGGAAAAATGAGCCTCTCACCCCTGAATGAGTCATTCTTCAAGTTTTTACTTCCCTCCCCAGTCTGATCGCGATTACCTGAGAGTCCTCTCGTAGCTACTCCTTCTGTCCTGCATTTTGGGTATAATTAGTGGGAGAGATAGGCTTAGAGGGTACACTCCATCTGTACCAGGACAGGGAGCTGATCTTTTCTTTTCTTTAAGTTATTTTTAAAAGCACTTCAGATACTGTTGGCTATACCCTAATACGTCCTTCTCTCATCCGCCTTTTCTCCTTTCGTGTCCAGAAAAACAGCAGCCTGAACTTGGGACTTACTGCTTCCATGTGTTTTACACTTTTAATATGTGTAATATTCACAAATATTGTATAGTATAGTTTTACAAGTTTTTAAACATTACATAAAATGGCCTCATAATGTAAATGCCTAGTATCTAGTCAACTTCTATAAATCTTCCATACTTGCTTAGAAAGCACATATATGCTCTACTGCTGAGTATAGAATTACGGGTATGATTATTGTTCAAGCTTATTCATTGTGTTGTCCACATCTCCTATAATCTTACTGTCTGTCTTCCTGGCTTATCAATTACTATGGAAGATATGTTAAAATCTCCCACCATGATCGTGAATTTGCCAATATTTCCCTGTAATTACATAAGTTTTTTCTAGATATATTTTAAGGTGATCTTGTTAGATGCAATCCAGGTGGACACATCTTAATGAACTGTTCCTTTCATCATATGTCGTGACTATTTTTCTCCCCAATAGTGCTTTCATACTTAAAGACTATTTTGTCTCATATTATTATAGCTACACTAACTTTCTTTTGGTTAGTATTCTATTGGTGTATATTTTCTCATTATTTTATTTTCAACCTTACTGTTTTACTCTTGAATAATGTATTCTACATATATACTTACTATGATTACTCATACATTTAGGTTTATTACTATTGCCTTATTTTGTACTTTTCTCCTTACCCTACCTTTTCTTTTCTCTTTTTCTCCTTCTATTGGATTGTTTGAGTTTTCTTGATTTTTCTTTCCCTCTACACTACAGATACATATTTTTTAATTCTGCTCAGGACTTAAATGGGCTTCCTGGCTTTTAGGATTCAAGTCTTTAATCAATTCTAAAACTTGTTGAGCCATTATCACATTGAGTACTGCTTCTTTTCTTCCCCAGTATCTATCTTCTTACTTTCTGAAAATCCCATTATACCTGTATTGAAAATCTCATCCTGTCCTCCTGTCTCTTAACCTCTCATTCATATTTCCCATTTTTAATCTCTCTGAGCTGCTTTCTGTGAAATATCCTCTGCTCTACCTTCTGATTTCCTAATTCTCCTTCAGCTTTGCCTAACTTGCCCATTGACTTTTTAATTTAATGACTATATAGTTTTCATTTTTATTAGTATTATTAGATTCTCTTTCAGATCTGCCTCATTCTTTTTAATAATGCCTAATTCTCTTTATATGTTTAATACTGTCTTTTAAGTACTTATTTTAAATACATTTATTTTATAGTTTATTTGATAGTTCTATTATCTTAAGTTGCTGGGACCTAATCTCGCACTTGCTTATCTGCTGACTCCAGCTCATGCTGGACTTTGGTTCATTGCATGTTTTGGAATATTGGTTTGTGAACTCATATTTAGTATGCTTCTACTTTAGCAATCTTGAGCTCCCTGGATTGAGGGCATATCCCTCCAAAGAGGTTCTTTATTTCCTTCTGACAGGCATTGCAGGGATATTATCACTGCTTGGGAACAGTTTTATATTAACTTCTCAACTTGGAAATTTCCAGACCAAATGGGTAGTGTACATTTGAACCTTGAACCTACATAAGGAATTTACAGTAGCTTCAATAAAACATCAAATACCTAGGTATTCGTGTAATGGAAGTTGTACAAGAGCTTTACCATGTTCATATATTGGAAGATTCAAAATTGTAAAGATATAAAAACTCTACCATTTGATATATTTAGAGTTTTCAAAGTAATCTTTTATTTTTAACATCTTTATTGGAGTATAATTGCTTTACAATGGTGTGTTAGTTTCTGCTGTATAACAAACTGAATCAGCTATATGTATACATATGTCCCCATATCCCCTCCCTCTTGCTTCTCCCTCTTACCCTCCCTATCTCACCCCTCTAGGTGGTCACAAAGCACCGAGCTGATCTCCCTGTGCTATGCAGCTGCTTCCCACTAGCTATCTATTTTACATTTGGTAGTGAATATATGTCCATGCCACTCTCTCACTTTGTCCCAACTTACCCTTTCCCCTCCCCATGTCCTCAAATCCATTCCCTACATCTGTGTCTTTATTCCTGTCCTGCCCCTAGGTTCTTCAGACCACTTTTTGGCTTTCCTTTTTTTTTTAGATTCCATATATATGCGTTAGCATATGGTATTTGTTTTTCTCTTTCTGACTTACTTCACTCTATATGACAGACTCCAAGTCTATCCACCTCACTACAAATAACTCAATCGTTTTTTTTCTGGCTGAGTGATATTCCATTGTACATATGTGCCACATCTTATTTATCCATTCATCTTTCGATGGACACTTAGGTTGCTTCCATGTCCTGGCTGTTGTAAATAGAGCTGCAATGAACATTGTAGTACATGACTCTTTTTGAATTATGGTTTTCTCAGGGTATATATGCCCAGTAGTGGGATTGCTGGGTCGTATGGTAGTTCTATTTTTAGTTTTTTAAGGAAACTCCATACTGTTCTCCATAGTGGCTGTATAAATTTACATTCCCACCAACAGTACTAGAGGGTTCCCTTTTCTCCACACCCTCTCTAGCATTTATTGTTTGTAGATTTTTTGATGATGGCCATTCTGACTGGTGTGAGGTGATACCTCATTGTAGTTTTGATTTGCATTTCTCTAATGATTAGTGATGTTGAGGATCCTTTCATGTGTTTGTTGGCAATCTGTATATCTTCTTTGGAGAAATGCCTATTTAGGTCTTCTGCCGATCTTTGGATTGGATTGTTTGTTTTTTTGATATTGAGCTGCATGAGCTGCTTATAAATTTTGGAGATTAATCCTTTGTCAGTTGCTTCATTTGCAAATATTTTCTCCCATTCTGAGGGTTGTCTTTTTGTTCTGCTTATGGTTTCCTTTGCTGTGCAAAAGCTTTTAAGTTTCATTAGGTCCCATTTGTTTACTTTTGTCTTTATTTCCATTTCTCCAGGAGGTGGGTCAAAAAGGATCTTGCTGTGATTTATGTCATAGGCTATTTTGCCTATGTTTTCCTCTAGAGTTTTATAGTGTCTGGCCTTATCTTTAGGTTTTTAATCCATTTTGAGTTTATTTTTGTGTATGGTGTTAGGGAGTGTTCTAATTTCATTCTTCTACATGTACCTGACCAGTTTTCCCAGCACCACTTATTGAAGAGACTGTCTTTTCTCCACTGTATATTCTTGCCTCCTTTATCAAAGATAAGGTGACCATATGTGCATGGGTTTATCTCTGGGCTTTCTATCCTGTTCCATTGATTTATATTTCTTTTTTTGTGCCAGTACTGTACTCTCTTGATTACTGTAGCCTTGTAGTATAGTCTGAGGTCAGGGAGCCTCATTCCTCCTGCTCTGTTTTTCTTTCTCAAGATTGCTTTGGCTATTCGGGGTCTTTTGTGTTTCCATACAAATTGTGAAATTTTTTGTTCTAGTTTTGTGAAAAATGCCAGTTGTAGTTTGATAGTGATTGCATTAAATCTGTAGATTGCCTTGCGTAGTATAGTTATTTTCACAATGTTGATTCTTCTAATCCAAGAACATGGTATATCTCTCCATCCGTTTGTATCATCTTTAATTTCTTTCATCAGTGTCTTATAGTTTTCTGCATACAGGTCTTTTGTCTCCTTAGGTAGGTTTATTCCTAGGTATTTTATTCTTTTTGTTGCAGTGATAAATGGGAGTGGTCCCTTAATTGCTCTTTCAGATTTTCCATCTTTAGTGTATAGGAATGCAAGAGATTTCTGTGCATTAATTTTGTATCCTGCTACTTTACCAAATTCATTGATTAGCTCTAGTAGTTTTCTGGTAGCATCTTTAAGATTCTCTAGGTATAGTATCATGTCATCTGCAAACAGTGACAGTTTTACTTCTTCTTTTCCGATTTGGATTCCTTTCATTTCTTTTTCGTCTCTGATTGCTGTGCCTAAAACTTTGAAAACTATGTTGAATAATAGTGGTGAGAGTGGGCAACCATGTCCTGTTCCTGATCGTAGTGGAAATGGTTTCAGTTTTTCACCATTGATAATGATGTTGCCTGTGGGTTTGTCATTTATAGCCTTTATTACGTTGAGGTAAGTTCCCTCTATGCCTACTTTCTGGAGGGTTTCTATCATAAATGGGTGTTGAATTTTGTCAAAAGCTTTCTCTCCATCTATTGTGATGATCATACAGTTTTTCTCCTTCAATTTGTTAATATGGTTTATCACACTGATTGATTTGTATATATTGAAGAATCCTTGCACTCCTCAGGTAAACCCCACTTGATCATTGTGTATGATCATTTTAATGTGCTGCTGGATTCTGTTTGCTAGTATTTTGTTGAGGATTTTTACATCTATGTTCATCAGTGATATTGGCCTGTAGTTTTCTTTTTTTGTGATATCTTTGTCTGGTTTTGGTATCCGGATGATGGTGGCCTCGTAGAATGAGTTTGGGAGTGTTCCTCCCTCTGCTATATTTTGGAAGAGTTTGAGAAGGATAGGTGTTAGCTCTTCTCTAAATGTTTGATAGGATTCACCTGTGAAGCCATCTGGTCTGGGCTTTTGTTTGTTGTAAGATTGTTAATCACAGTCTCAATTTCAATGCTTGTGATTTGTCTGTTTATATTTTCTATTTCTTCCTGGTTCAGTCTCAGAAGGTTGTGCTTTTCTAAGAATTTGTCCATTTCTTCCAGGTTGTCCATTTTATTGGCATATAGTTGCTTGTAGTAATCTCTCATTATCCTTTTTATTTCTGCAGTGTTAGTTGTTACTTTTCCTTTTTCACTTCTAATTCTATTGATTTGAGTCTTCTCCCTTTTTTTCTTGATGAGTCTGGCTAATGGTTTATCAATTTGTTTATCTTTTCAAAGACCCACCTTTTTATTTTATTCATCTTTGGTATTGTTTCCTTCATTTCTTTTTCATTTATTTCTCATATGATTTTTATGATTTCTTTCCTTCTGCTAAATATGGGATTTTTTTGTTCTTCTTTCTCTAGTTGCTTTAGATGTAAGGTTAGGTTGTTTATTTGAGATGTTTCTTATTTTTTGAGGTAAGATTGTATTGCTCTAAACTTCCCTCTTAGAACTGCTTTTGCTGCATCCCATAGGATGTGGGTCATTGTGTTTTCATTGTCATTTGTTTCTAGGTATTTTTTGATTTCCTTTGATTTCTTCAGTGATATCTTTGTTATTTAGTTCAAAGTAATCTTAATAAAAAATCCCAGCAGGTTTAGTGAGTATACCTGGAAATTGACAAGTGGATTCTAAACTTTATACATGAATGCAAAGGATCAAGAAGAACCAAGACAGGGACTTCCCTGGTGGTCCAGTGGTTACGACTCTGTGCTTCCAATGCAGGGGGTGCAGGTTTGATCCCTGGTCAGGGAACTAAGATCCCACATGCTGTGTGGTGCAGCCGTAAAGAAAAATAAATAAGTAAATAATAGAAGAACCAGGACAAGCTTGAAGAAGTTGAAGGACTCTCTCCACCTGTTATCAAGACTCATTATAAAGCTAGGTAATGATATAAAACGTGATATTGTCACAAGGGTAAACAAACAGACTAGCGGAACAGAATAGAAAATCCAGAAACTGACCAATACATATATGGTCACTTGACTTATTACAAAGGTGACAATGCAGTACAAGGGAGGAAAGAATACTCTTTTTTTAATTAAATGGTTGGGATCGATTGGATAACTCGATGTGAAAAAGTAATATCAACCTCTACATATACAAAAAACATCTATATGTACAAAAAATGAATTCTAGATGGATTGTAGATATAAATGTGAAAGATAAAACAATAAAGCTTCCAAAAGAAAACATAAGGAATATCTTTATTATTTTGGAGAAAACAATAATTTCTTAAATATGTCACATAAAGCAAGTACTATGAAGAAAATCTGATAATTGGACTTTATTAAAATCAAGGACATCTATTCATCAAAAACCATCACTAGGTTAATGAAAATGCAACTTACAGAATAGGAAAAGATATTTGCAATACAGGTACCTGACAAAGATCTATATTTTAAGTATATAAAGAACTATAAATCAGGTAAGAAAAAACAGAAAAACGAAAAAAATACTTGAACAGACATTTCACAAAAGCATATGCCAAATTGCCAAAATACTTATGAAAAAGTGCTCACTCTCATTAGTCATCATGGAATCACAAATCCAACCAGAGTGGCTCAAATGAGGCAGAGAAGAAAAAAGACAATATCAATTGTTGGGGAGAATATGGAGCAACTAGAATGCTCATTCACTGGGGATTTTAAATGGTCAAGCACTTTGAAAAACTGTATAACAGTGTCCTTCAAATCTGAGTTTATGAATATCTAAGATTCAATCATTTTTCTTTTAGATATTTGTCCAACAGTAATGTCTTATGTACAACCAAAATTAAGGTACTAGAATGTTCAAAGCAGCACTGTTCATAGTATCCCCAAGCTGGAAACCACAAAATGTTGTGGATGAACCTTCAAACCCAAGTGCCTATATTAACAAAAGCAGCCTGTACATCCTACCCCCATCCCCAGGGATGTCACTGCTTTAGTCATATGCTTGATGCGCTATCTTGCAATTCCCTCTTTATTTGTCCCCTTTACTTTCTTTTGACCTTAGATCTACACTTAAAAGGCTGTGCCTGACAGTTCATCCAGAACATCAGGAGGTTTTGCAACAGAAGTGTCACTAGGTTACATGGTTCATAACGTGCCCCATCATCTTTCCATGTCCCCACCAAGGTGTGAAAAGTCTTCCTGACACTGTTTTTACAGTCTAAAGATGATCTTTGGTTGGAATGGAAGAGGAGAGAGTAGAGAGGGAGAGAGAAAACACTTTCACTTAACACCAAAGGGGCAGGGGAGCATAGTGGAGGAAGTACCTCTCCCTGCATTTCCTTTGCTAAGACGCCCAGGTGTAATACATTCCACATCCTTGCTGCCCAACTGGATAGAGACCAACTGCCTGGCTGCTCTGAGGACCCACCTCTGGTCCCATGAGGTTGGCAGCTCTTTGTGGAGCCTCCATTCACCCCTGTCAGGCCCCAGTTTTCTGCTATAGCCAGTCTGGGATTTAGGCTGCCAAGCCCTGCTGACAGGTGTGCAAAGAAGGTGGATGTGAGGGCAGCCACTCCCACCTGTTGCCCTGCCTCCACAGTCCTTGTGAGATCCCCTTCAAGGTCACACCTCTGTGAAGGAAGAACAGGTTTAATCCCTGGGTACAGCTTGTACTTCTTGTGTCCTAATTTTCAACAGCCCATGAGGCCCCAGTGCTACGCCCCAGGCCACCCAAAATTAGGAAATTGTTGGCAGGCTGGGAAAACAATAGTTCTTCCCAGGGAGCTGGACTCGACCCCAGAGCATGGTGGGGAGTTTCCTGAAGACCACTTCCCTGTGGTTGAGTGAACAGGCTTTCACATTTTGAGGTAGAACTGGGGCTTCTTACAACCCACTGTCATCTTTAACCCGTAGCAAAAGAACAAGTGTGGGTAAACAGCTTCTTTTCCAGAGAGATGTTTAGGCCATAACAACACACACAAAAAAGAGTTAACAGTTCTAGAGTATTCTGTGTGCCAGGCACTGTACAAAGTGCTTTAAATGGATTATCTCATTTGTCTCAAAATAACCCCAAAGGTATGTATTATTATCCCCGTTTTCCCTGATGAGGCTCCAAGAGGTTATATGTCTTGCTGGAAGTGACAAAGCCAGGACTGAAAGCTAATAAGTCTGGCTCATGTTCCTTGACCAGCGTTGTAGATGTGAATATTTTGTCACTGATCCTGGACTCTAAGTCACCTCTACTGCACAGAGTGTCCTGCCTTTGGAGGAATGCTTCTTACCTTTTCATGGTTCGGGGCTCCAAAGCACTCTTGGGTGGCAATGGGAGTAGGGGAGACCCTCCCTGGTAGGACTCCCAAGAGCCCCTCCTCACCCACTTCCCTCTTCCTGGCCATTGGTGCAGCCCTCCGCATAGCCAGGGTCTCCCGAATGCACTGACCTACCTGTCTCCTTCGAATTTACTTTGCCCATCAGTCTTCTCACTCAACTCTGACCTGGAGTCAACCTAGACTGATCCCTTGTTCCTCTTCCCAGTCTCCTAAAAAGGAGTGGCACACCCCTCGGACCATGGGATGTGGCTGCCTCAGGCTAGTGTTGAGGACTGTCTCCTTGGCCCTTCCTTGGCTGGTAACACCAGACCAGGAAGGCCCCCGGGGTTTCCTTCAAAGGGAGTGGTTTCTCTAAGAGCAAATTGTTCGGATTCTTGGGAGTGAGAGGCAGAGTCTTTAAATGTACAAAATAGTATTTTGGGTACCAACTGAGGAGGACTTACTGGAACCAACCATCTTCAGTGGTTGTGGCTTAAAAGCTAGAATCAGAAAGTCACCTTCAGATAAGGCATCCCACATATTTCCTGTTTGAGATCTCGACCTCTGTGGGGCATTAGACACAGCTCTAACAGCTTCAGAGCAGAGGTAGCATAACGTGCTGGAGTTGTCGGACCCAGCAAAGTCATCCTCCCAGGTTCCCGGGGCACATCCTTCAGCTTCATCAGACCTCCATCAAATTCCAGGTCTTGACCACCACCAAAATCTCACAGTCAGACAAGGGTTCCTGCCAACCAACCTTGTTCAGTCCTATAAGGCGGAACATCGGTCCAGGGTAAGGCCCCCAAAGCCAAGGGATAACTTTAAGGAAGGCAAACAGATATCATAATGGGCCCAGAAAAAAGATCACTGAGCCAGGAGTCTGAGAACTTATAACCCAACCCAATCACCAAGCATCAACTTTGACAATCCAGCTGGATCCTGCCCCAATGATCCACTGGAAGAAGTAGGGGGATTAGAATTCCTTGTTGGGCTGAACCAGATGACATCTTAAATTCCCTTCCAACTGGGAATCATCTATGATTCGCTCAATCCTTGTAATACCTGCCACTTAGTAAACACTGGGAACCAGGCATATTGATGCATTGCCACACTCAGCCCTCCCCAAAACCCAGTGAGGTGGGTTTTATTAACATCTTTTTCAGAAATGGGGAGAGAAACTTGCCAGGATGCCAGAGCCGGTTGCGGAAGAGAAAGGATTTGAATGTAGGTCTGTCTAACCCCAAAGCTGATACCCTTTCCTGCCCATCCCTCTGCCTCTGGCACTGGATCAGCTACTCGGCCTGCTGCCCCTCGAAAGGAAGTAAAAAGCACCGACAGATGGGGCCCAGGTAGAGACCCTACCCAGAAAATGGGCACTTCCGGAGCAAAACAGCCACAGTGACAGGCCTTGTAAACGACAGCCTCCAACGGTTAACCACAGGGCTGCCTCCCATGTAGAAACAGGCTCCCTTTTGTCCACACAGCCCCACACACAAACAATAGCTCTATCATACAGGAGACCACAGAACAAAGGGAGGGGGAAAGATATGGACAGAACAGGGTATAAATAAGATGCTGTATGGGCAGAGAGAAAAGAAAATGATTTAAAGGCAGAAACACCGGCATATTTGACATGCAGGCTTTTAAATTATGCCTACACTCTTTATGTGAAGAGTGTACACAAATGAGTATGTATTTTCAACTACGTCACATGCCCTGCTTTGCAACCAAAAACAATATTTGTGCTTCATGTGCTGCACTGTGGTGTTTTATACACAGAATCACCTGGCACAGGTCCTGTACCCTAGATGCAAATTAATGCTTTCATGGGGGAGGGGTTCGAGGGAAGGCGAGGGGGAGGCGTGTTCTGCCGGCCACACTCCAGCGCTGACATTGCTGGGCATGATGGATGCTGCCAGCGCTGTTGCTTAGCAACCCAATACCCTTCAAGAAAATCCAGCCGTCTCGCTGGCTTGAAGAAGCAAGCAGGGCTGGTTCAGCATGGCATTGGGCATGGAAAGATAATAATGGTTTTGTTCCAGTTATTAATAATCATTCTTTCTGATTTCCTGTATAGATCAACATACCTGAGGGTACCCAGAGCCCTGCACTAGACTGGAGCTGAAAAAAGCCCAGGGTTTTTAAATTACCTCCAAAGCGGCTTCAGAGAGTAGTGGAATTTTACTGGCTGGTCCCATGATGCTTCTTCAATCCCAGGCCCTTTCCACAACATAAAGGCAAATCTCCACGCCGTGACTCACCAGCATACCTTCAGATAGTTGTTTGTTAGCCCTGTCATGAGTCATCCTTTCTTCAGCTTTCTTTTTTCTCAAAACTGAAACACTTGACATTTTAGAATGGGGTTGGGGGAAGGTTTTTGATTTTTTTTTCTTGAAGTCGCTCTGTGGCTTTGTGTGCAAGTGTCGGGGTGTGTGGGACGAGGTGAGTAATGGCTGCGAGAACAGGTAAACAGGAGGGAGGTTCTCCACGCCATCAGTCGCCTGGAAAGCCACCAAGTGTGAGAATGCTGTCATTTGTATCACACAGGAACGCAACGCCCCTGGGCTACATGCTAGAAGGGACAGTACCCCAGTCAGCATTCTGCCGTCCACCCATTCCTTTTCAGCAGCGAACTGCTCCCTGTATCCCTGACAAAGAGATCTGCTTCACTTTGTGCAGCACAGATGACAGCATCATTGTAAGGCTTTAAGAAAAATCCTGCAGGAGTTATAAGGAACAAAGGAAATTGGGATTTTCAGGAAAAAAAAGAGAAGCGTAATTGCCACACAGAAATTGTGCTGGACCAAACAGACGGCAGGACCCCTTGGTTCTGGTTCTGATTCTGACATTCACTGGGAGTGGGATGAACTTCTGCTTATTTTGCATGGCCCAGCACAAGTCTCTTCTTCTCAGTGAAGCCCTCAACCCTGTACACTTATTCACTTAGCACTGTTTTCCTTCCCCAGGTATGAGCACCTCAAACTCAGGCACTATTTTATGCGTGTCTGTATCATGTCAGTCCAACATCTTAACGGATGTATAGTAGATGCTCAATGCATGCTTCTTGTCTGGAGGAGAGATAAACAAAAGAATTAATTAACCAGGGGCTTCCCTGGTGGCGCACTGGTTGAGAGTCCGCCTGCCGATGCAGGGGACACGGGTTTGTGTCCCGGTCTGGGAAGATCCCACATGCTGCGGAGTGGCTGGGCCCATGAGCCATGGCCGCTGAGCCTGCGCGTCTGGAGCCTGTGCTCCGCAACGGGAGAGGCCACAACTGTGAGAGGCCCGCGTACCGCAAAAAAAAAAAAAAAAAAAAAAGGAATTAATTAACCAGCCCAATAACTGGATAGTTAACCTCTTGGACCTTTATTTGTTCCCATGCTTAACGATACGCACTGTCTATTCACAGAAAAGGAATGAGGGTCTAGGAGTAGCAAATGAAAGCATTTTGAACACTACATAACACCATGTTATTACAGAGCATTATTAGAAAAGAAAAAATAATGATGATCAAAAGTGTCCCCAGGGCTTCCCTGGTGGCGCAGTGGTTGAGAGTCCGCCTGCCGATGCAGGGGACACAGGTTCGTGCCCCGGTCCGGGAAGATCCCACATGCTGCGGAGTGGCTGGGCCCATGAGCCATGGCCACTGAGCCTGCGCGTCCGGAGCCTGTGCTCCACAACAGGAGAGGCCACAACAGTGAGAGGCCCGCATACTGCCAAAAAAAAAAAAAAAAGTGTCCCCAAAGGCAGGGATCAGGACCAATTCTGCACATAGACAAAGTAGGGAAGGAGAAAGTGTGAGCTAATACAAACTATTTCTCCTATCAGGTTGGGGTAATGCCTGAAATTTCCAAAGTATTTCTTACTTTGTCATAACAATGTATTTCTTCGTTAAGACATTACAGATCTTTGCTTAAAATGTAAATGCTCTCTTACAGCAATCAGATATTAATCCATTATTAACCTCGAGTGCTTCAGTTACACGTATTAAATCCACTCGTAGAGAGTAAGGGACACGAGACAGGAAGTTACTTTTTACTCTTCATTATGAAAATATTCAAACATACAAAACTAGAGGCAATAGTATAATAAGCCCCTATGTGTCCATCAGCCAGCTTCAACAACTATCATCCTAAAACTGATTCTGTTTCATTCATCTACCTCCCCAAACTGGATTTTTAGAAGAAAATCCAAAACCTCCTAATATTTAATTTCTGTGTATTTCAGTATAGAGCTATAAAATACAAGCACTCTTTTTAAATTAATTTTTATTGGAGTGTAGTTGCTTTACAATGTTGTGTTAGTTTCTGCTATACAGTAAAGTGAATCAGTTATACATATACATATATCCACCCTTTTTAGATTTCCTTCCCATTTAGATCACCGCAGAGTACTGAGTGGCGTTCCCTGTGCTATACAGTAGGTTCTCATTCGTTATTTATTTTATACATAGTAGTGTATATATGTCAATCCCAATCTCCTTATTCATCCCCCCCCTTCCCCTCCTTGGTATCCACAAGTTTGTTCTCTACATCTGTGATTCTATTTCTGATAAGCACTCTTTTTTAACATAACCACAATATCAGTATCATACCTAAGATGATAGTACTGATAATTCCTTAATGTCAGCAAATAGCCAGTCAGTAATCAGTGTTCAAGTTTCCCTGATAGAATAGTTCAGTTCTTAGGTAAAAGTAACATTTGATTCAGAACATGGCAGGGGCTAGTCCTAGGGCTGGTCTTACCCAGGGGAAGAAGAAATGAATTTCACTCGTTTCACTGTGTTGTTTTGTTTCGTTTTCCAGTTTCACAATTGCCAAGAGCCATCCACACATGAGGAAAGACATGAGTATGTAAGCCAAAATATGAATTACTCTCCCTATTAGCCGATGGCATTCACCAGTTTCTCCCAGCTCTTATAAAAATAATAAAGCGTTAGGTTTCCTTAACCTGACAACAGTAGGACTTGATTACTTAATCCTGTTGTCAACTTCACCTGATCATAGATAAGCCAAACATACTTGTCTGAGCCTCAGTTTCCTTGTACAACAGAGGCAATAACAGGACCTACAACGGAGGGCTTT
Source organism: Tursiops truncatus (assembly GCF_011762595.2). Lineage (NCBI taxonomy): Eukaryota > Metazoa > Chordata > Mammalia > Artiodactyla > Delphinidae > Tursiops > Tursiops truncatus. The sequence goes on along the minus strand of NC_047037.1, from coordinate 133,014,936 downwards.
TAGGAGCAGTAAAGAACATAATGTATGTAAAGCACTTAGAGAAGCTCTTGGCACAGTAAATGTGTAATGAACATGAACCATTGTGTTGTTATTTCCAAGTGTCCTTGGAAACCAAAGCTTGGGCAAGCTGATGCTTGATGAAAAGCCTGACGTTCTTCTCTTGGCAGCCTCCTCTGCTTGACAAAATACTACACCTGAAATACTTTAAGCTAGTATTCCTGAAGGTGTGCTTTTCAGACCACCTGCATCAAAATCACCCTGAACAATTATTTAAAATGTGGATCACTATGCCCTGGGCAATTCTTAAGAACACTAAAGTTTGAGAACTTCTACTTTCAACTTGCTTGAGTGGTTGTAGAGTGACTTTTCCAACCAGAGAGGAAATGGGGTGTCTGAAAGGCAATGAGGAGTAGCAGAAGGGACCTGGGACCTGGAATCAAGAGGCCAGCAGAGGAAACTGGCCATCCATTTACCTGTGGAACGGAACTAGTCATATCTCCCTCATGGAGCTACAGAGAGAGCCAAATGGGATCTGGAGAATGGGAAAATATTTTCCATTAACCAACTGATATACGATGTTACTCACTTGTATTTTTATCCAAATTCCAAGAACCTAAATATAGAATTCCTATTTGGTGCTTCCAAAAGAGGACCATGTGGTCTAATGATGTTTGTGACAAAGGACATCATTCATGAGCATCTCATCCATTCATTCATTAACAAATATTTGTTAAGTGTCAATTCTTTGCCAGGGACTGTGCTGGCGTAAATCAGGGAAAAAGTAGTCACACTCCCCGCCTTCCTGAGCACATAGAGGGCTCTGAAATATCCAAGGACAAAGAAGGGACAAGGAGAAACTTAAAGCTCACAAGAGTCTAGAGCTAGGAAAGGACCTTAATGGACACAATTCCTTCATAGAACTGGTGAAAAGACAAAGACCCAAAGAGGCGAAGCACCTCCTCGCCCCCCAGTGACTTGGTAGCTAGAAAGGCACTTATTCCTTAGTTCATGGAACTATTCCTACCCTGTCTCTTTCACCCTTTCCTGCACCAAGAAAAGCAAAGAAGCAAAACAAATATTGAGTTGCCATTTCTCCATGTCATCAGCATGAGTCATTTAAGTTGACGGCAACAAAATTCTTCCCACTTAATGCAGTGCTTTTAAATTTTCATTTTCCATTTAATTTCAAAGCGGGTTACAAAACAGCATGCAGAGCAGGATCTCGTTTTTGTAAACAATCTACCTGTGGTGTATACGTGTGCGTAGAAAAATGGCTGTACAGATCAAAGGCTATCGATAGATATTCCCTAGGGGCTAGGATTAGGGGCACTTTTTATTTTCTCCTTTATATTCCTGGAACTTTCTCAGAATTTTCCAAATCTTCTACAATGAGCACAAATTACTTCTGTAATGAATAAAAAGTTTATTTCAAAATAATGTTGGGTTATTTTTTTTTAATTCACTGAGTTTTGCCTTTTTGAGACTAAATCTATTCTCATGAGAGGGTTCTAGAATCTTTTTGTCCAGATTACAGCCAAAGATTAAACTCAGTGTTGGTCTTCCAACAGAAGTGATGAAGCACAAAATAGCCACCTACTGACAGAACTCCTGGGATATTCCTTGCACGTATCTGGGCAAAGACAGCTGTAGTCCTGAATGGAATCAACTCTTCTAAAAGTATTTCCTGAACCCTACCAAGTTCAAGGAACTGCACTGTGCCCTGTGTCCCAAGGTCAAAGATGCGTAAGACACGTAAAACACAATCCCAGTCTTCAAGAAACTCAGGATTTAGCTGAGGACTTTGAATATATACAAAGTTTAGTAACAGAACATGAACAAGAAAGTGATATTGGAAAGTACACTGTGCGCTGGGCCCACAAGGACAGTTTATTTCAGGAGCCAAGTGGCAGAGAGGAGATGGGGGACAGTGGGGAGCCATGAAGGTTTTTTAGGGGGAGGTGGCATATGATCTGTGTTTCAGGAAGACTAAGGTCTGTGCAATGCACAACTATATTTGCACAGGGAGAGACAGAGAAGAGGGAAAAAAACAAATGCAAAAGAGGTCAAGTGAAAAGAACACTGGGTTCCAGGTCCAGCTCAACCACTAACAAGATGACCTTGAACATGTCACTTCTACTGCCTGCAAGTAGCTTTCTCACCTGCCAAGTGAGAGAGTCAGACCAGACTCTCCAAGGTCCTTTTCAGCTGTCAAAATTCTTTAGTTCCTTTATCTTTAGGCAAGAATGATAAAGGCCTGAAAGAGGGTGTTGCCGTGGCAAGCATGTGGTTTTTTCCAGCAAATGCCTCGCAAGGAGAGCGGCTAAATCATCTTCACACAGGCACCAGCAAGATCACATCAGATTGTCCCCCTTACTCTTCTTATTTTTAACCCTTGGGAGGCTTGGGGGCAAATTTTTTCTTTTTACTTTTTTTTAACTGAGGTGTAATTTAGATACCGTGAAACTCACCGTTTTAAAGCACACAATTTAGTGGGTTTTAGTATATTCACAAAGTTGTGCAACTATCACCACTATCTAATTTCCAGAATATTTTCATCACCTGCAAAAAAGAAATCCCGTAGCCGTCAGCGGGCACTCCCCAGTTCCGCTTCCCCAGCCGCTGGCAACCAGCAATCTGCTTTCTGTCTCTATAGATTTGCCTCTTTGTGGACATTTCACATTAATGGAATCATACAACCTGTGACCTTTCGTGTCTGGCTTTTTTTACTCAGCATGCTGTTTTCAAGGTCTGTCCATGTGGTAGCACGTGTCAGGATTTCATTCCTTTTTTATGGCTGAATACTATTTCGTTGTAGAGATATGACTACTTTTTTTTTATCTTTTCATCCACTGATGGACATTTGGGTTGTTTCCACTTTTCAGCAGTGCACTGAATCTTATTCTCTTTGCTATCAGAGGTAAAGCTGTCACATAAGCTTCCACTATTTGAATTTAAAAAGAAGTGGAAATTTTGGGTGGAGAGAGCATGGTCAATTCCGGATGGTGACAAAACCCACTTCATCTGCGGTAACCATTATAGACAACATTCTGACAAGTTTTTCCATAGATACTGCAGGGGTACACAAAATATTTGTACCTCCAAAGAGTGTGTGACTTCAAGTGAAAATTTTTGAGCAGCAAATGCCACAGGATTAGGGGATAATCTTTAGCTTTCATGTTCTGCCAATGAGATGGCATTGAGTTTGTAGATTCCCAGGCATGACGGAAGCTGCGTCTCAGCCTTTGTGTGTGACCTGCTTTTCACTCCATAAACAACCAGTTCAGACCCATTCCTATCAGAGCTTCAGCATAACTTCTCTTTTTCCCACAGTCCAAGCTGTTCATTTCCTCACTGTATTTTTATGAGCCAGAAAAACATGAACTATCACTGAACTGTCAATGTTCGTTTTACATTATAAGACCCAAGATGTCTTTGTCTTTTCCTAAATCAAACTGAATTTTTTAAAGTCCAATAAAACATTTATCTGGTTGACATGAGACCTCTGCGTTCAGGCCTTCCTAAATGGGAAGGGGAGGGGGGAAAACTCAGCTGCATGTTTTCTTCTTCCAGTCATTTACTATAATTTTTAAATTACCACACAGACCAAGAAAGAAAGGAGAGTCTTAAGGCTGAGAACTTTATCACCAAGAAAAAAACATTTACTGAGCACCTACTTTGTGCCAGGAAGAGTAATGAGTTCCATGGTCTCTTGTAATCTAGTTGAAAAGATATAACCATTAAAAATCATCATAATTTGCCAGAGGCTGTTGGGGGCAAAGAATGGGGGGGGGGATTGTAACGGGTATGGAGTTTCTTTTTTGCCGAGGTGAAAATGTTCTCGGATCAGATAGTGGTGACAGTTGCACAACCTTGTGAATATACTAACAACCACTGATATGTACATTTTAAAAGGGTACATGAATTTTATGGTATGTAAACCATATCTCAGTAAAATTAAAAATTGAGATAATAATAATACCCCATCATTTTATTACAAATAAGAGTGGGAAAAAAAACCATGCCTGGGAGTAGAGTAGAAGATAGGTTTTCTTTCAAATGTGAGTTTCACTCCTAGGCAAAAACTGTAGTATATTTCCCTGCATCCTTGTCACTGCCCAAACTTCCCAAAGCCCTCCCTTAGCTGTTCCCACTGCAGGGGGCTGACCTCCCCAAATCCCCAGCTTTCCCTGGTTCAATGGACACCCCACTCCAGAGACTTCTGTGGAAGTTCTCTTAACTGCTTTGCCCCGAGAATGTTTCAGGAGAACGCTGCCTGGCTTACAACGTGATTTGGAAATATGCTGCTGGCTGTGTTTTATGCATTTTATCAAGTGTTTTTAACTTTGTACTGGCTGGGACCATGAAGGGCACAGTTTTCGAAGGTTGAAGTTAATAATTTCACACCAGAAAACGTTCAACCGGGGTCGCCGAGCAGCAAGCTGCCTGAGTGTCAATATTCTTGAGCCCTGGAGGCAGCCTCACAACGAGAGGTTGCACAGTGGCCATGGGTCGAGTTTGAGGCTGGATAACATAGTAGTTGAGCCCAGGCTTTCTTGGAGACAAGCCAACTGACTGGTCACGTAATCTCAGGCAGGGTAATTAATCTCTCTAAAACCTCAGTTTCCTCATCTGTAAAATGGGGTAGGTAACCTCTGGGTTTTTGAGAGAATTCAATAAAATGCTTAGCGCTTCCCTGGTGGCACAGTGGTTAAGAATCCACCTGCCAATGCAGGGGACACGGGTTCGAGCCCTGGTCGGGGAAGATCCCACATGCCACGGAGCAACTGAGCCCGTGCACCACAACTACTGAGCCTGCGTGCCGCAACTACTGAAACCCGTACACCTAGAGCCCGCAACAAGAGAAGCCACCACAATGGGAAGCCCACACACCACAACGAAGAGTAGCCCCCGCTCGCCGCAACTAGAGAAAGCCCGCGTGCAGCAACGAAGACCCAAGACAGCCAAAAATTAAAAAATTTAAAAATGCTTAGACAAGTGGCTGGCAGGCACTAACCACTTCCTAAGCAGTGGCTGCTGTCAGAATTGCTATGACTCCTCGTGCTGTTGCTCTCTGACTGTCCTTAAGGAAGGAAGGTGTTTGCCTCATCTAATGACCCTCACGGAGGCTGGCAATCTGGCTGGGTATATTTTGATTGTCATCCCACTTAGATATGTCACATTCTAAAATAAGACAGCTAAGGAGCATGTGTCCAAGGACATCCTGGGGGAACTTAGTAGACATTCCATGATGAAACCAACAGATCAGGTTTTCACATTCTCCATTTTCATCATCTTTAGACTTTAAGCTATTTAAGGTCAAGGGCCCACTCCTCACAGGTTCCCAGAGGGTGGTACCAGAGAGTCTGTCAGAACCACACAGGGTGTTTGTTTAAATGGGCAATTCCCAGCCCCGCCCCCCTCCAGATGTACTTCACTGGCACCTCCAGGGAGGGAACGTGCCTGTCACCGAGGTCCTCACAGCCTCTTCTGCTGGATTTGAGGAAACTGAGCCTCTGCAGCCCAAGTGCCTAAAACTGCCAATGTGTAGCACACAGCAGGTGCTTAAGACATTTTTTCCTTAATAAACAGAAAATAACATTAAATAATATTAACAGAAAATTTTTAAAGGCTAAACAGAAATCACGAATGAATGAATGAATGAGACAGTCATGTGTATCTAGTTTCCTTTGCTCCTTCTCACCACATTGTCCCTGATGGGGAAACCACTAACATTTATTGAAGGAATTTTTCCCCAGTACAAAAACAATATACGATTGATGCTTAAAACTTAGAAAAGACAGAAAAGCACCGAGGAAAAGACTAACGGTGGTTACCACCTTAGGCGTATTTGTGCGGTTCCTTCTGGCTTTTTGTACGATGCATACAAATACATGATTATTTAATAAAATATCATCAGATTATACACCAAATGCTCTTTTCAGCCTCCTTTTTTTTTAACTTAGCAATGCATTATGAATAGGTTCTCAGCTCAGCAAATATTCCTCACTATAATTTTAAATGGCAGCAAGGTATTCTATCTAGACATACTACATGTTATTTAATCCCTGTCCAATCACTGAACATTCAAGCTCAATAATTAATTTAAAATAAAATGTACACGCAGATTCTAATTCACATGTCTTCGGTGGCTATCTGTAGTTTTTTAAGTTCCACAACTGATTCCAATCAGTAGCCAGGACTGATGGCTGAAAAGCCACAATGAAAAGCTACTTCTAGGATGTTCTCTCAGGAAACCTCCGGAGTTGGAATACAAATGAGGAAAATTTCCATGCCTCAAGAATGTCAACAAATCTGGATTACAAAAACTCTGCTGATTCCAGAGTGCACAGCACTGTCACAGATCACAAGAAGAAAGAACATTGGTCCTCTTGTCATCGTCAAAAGTGGATCAATTTGGGGCTTCCCTGGTGGCGCAGTGGTTAACAATCCGCCTGCCAATGCAAGGGACACGGGTTCGAGCCCTGGTCCGGGAAGATCCCACACGCCGTGGAGCAACTAAGCCCGTGTGCCACAACTACTGAGCCTGAGCTCTAGAGCCCACAAGCCACAACTACTGAGCCCACGTGCCACAACTACTGAAGCCTGCACGCCTAGAGCCTGTGCTCTGCAGCAAGAGAAGCCACGACAACGAGAAGCCCGCGCACCACAATGAAGAATAGCCCCCACTCACCGCAACTAGAGAAAGCCCACACTCAGCAATAAATTTATTAAATAAATAAATAAATTTTTTTTTAAAAAGTGGACCAATTTGATCCAGTGCCACCAAGAGGGTATCAACTTTATTTCTGATAAACAGCCACTTTGAGAACTATACAGTGATGCTTTGCCAGCTGGAATGATTTTTTTTTTATCATTTCTTCCCCTTTCGTTGCTTCAGTTAGTTGCCAAGATATGATAGGAGGAGGTTGCTGTCCCTTAGGAGCCCAGATGTAGAAGGGATTCCTACAAAATATAAAGATTTAAAGATTAAAGACAGCCCAGAGTTTATAAAATTATGTTGCAATTTAGTTAGTTTGATTTTTAGCCAAACACCATACCAATTTCTTTTCCAATGTGTAGAACAAAGGGGAGGTCATTTTAAAAAGTGAAAAACTGGGAGTTCCTTGGTGGCCTAGTGGTTAGGATTCAGTGCTTTCACTGCTGTGGCCCAGGTTCAATCCCTGGTCAGGGAACTGAGATCCCACAAGCCACGCAGTGCAGCCAAAATCTTTTAAAAAATAATAAATGAAAAACTGATTCAAAGGGAGCTGGCAACAGCTCCTTGAAGGCAAAGTCTGTCTTGGTTGCCTTCATTCTCTACAGCATCTATCATGATCTCTAACATGCAGCTAATGTTTGGTAAATGAATTAATGCCTGAAAGAATGAGTTAATGAATTAGGGGGTGGTCCTCTATCCCACTTCAAGCCATACAGTATAAATGGTCTGAACTACTCAGTTTTCCTGCAGATTGGCCTTAATCTCCAAAGGCCACCCGACCAATAACTCCCCCGTTACTGAAAAACTCAAAATAGGTAGTGTTCTTATTCAGCCTTGCAATTCAAAGCAGAGAATCAAAAACCCACAGAAATAAGTCACCAGTCTCCCCCTAGGAGGTACTGTCAACTGAAGTAACAATAATAATGATGATGATGACGCAGGATGCTGCAAATAAGAAAAAGAGTTTATTTGGGGGTCTTAAGAATTGCAATTCAGAAGACACAGATTCAGGTTACTTGGAAAGAGTGTTTTGGGAAGGAAAAAAGTCAGGGGCTTATAAAGCCAAAAATCACAAGGTTATTAAAAAGTTGCCTGGAGAGAATTATGATTGGCTCTGATGCAAATCAGAAAATATTTGTCCTTAAGGAATCATAATCTGTTTTAGGGTAGGGGTCTGAGAATTAGATAGACTGTCATGAGTTTCTGGTAGATGTTCTGGATGATTTGATCAAGTCACAGGTCAGATTCCATCCAGGCTGAGACATGCACAAGTCACCCTCTCAATGGCCTCCCAGCTCCATTTCAGAGAGCTCTCTTAGCAATACTGACTCCATCTTGAGCTTCCTTTCCCAGTACCCAGTTAGCAAAACGAAAAGTCTCATTATTCCTTGTCACTTCCAGGTCACAAGGGCCATCTGCAAGGTCACACTAATTCATTTGCTACAGAGACAGTGGCTGTCTTTAAACTCGGAGGTGGAAAAAAGCCTCCTTTATTCTGAAGTCACCTTATGTACACTGTTCCCAGGCGCTCAGCTCCATGAGACTGGACTGGCCGTTGTTCTTCTCCATCTTCCTTGTACTAAAGTGCACCACCCCAAACAGCTCCAGCCCGATTTACCAGGAACCTCAAAGTAAGCGTTCCTCCCTGTGTGCTTCTTTATTGATAAAAACAACACAGTGGTTGGTCTGCCACCAGGGTTCATCAACACTTTGTTGGGTGCTGCATCCCACTGTGGGATCCAGAATGATCCCATCTCTCTACTGGGCATTTCGAAATCTGACTGGACCACACACTGTCCCGTGTTCTGAGAGCACTTCCCCTCCTGTCTGTATACATTTCATTCCCTGACTTTTATTTTCCCTTTTACTACAGCTAAATAACTGTGCAAAGAAAAAAAAAAGTATAATTTTTTTCTTTATCAAATAATTTCCTTTTCCACACCAAACTCCTACAAAGCCTTCACTATTCTCACATTTTTACTTGCACCAAATATACACACTGCTTTTTTTTTTTAAGTAATCAGTGTTCAACGCTTTCTTGATCACCAGTATATCCTGAGAGCCGATTGTTCTAAACCCACCAGTCCGTCTTTTGTAACCTCCCACATGAGGAGACCCAGTTGGGACTCACCAGCTATGGCCCTTCCCCCTGCAGGCAAGCTCCTTCAAAAAGGAGCTGCTTTTGATGATAACAATTTCCCAGCTTTCTGAAGCTCTGCTCTACGTTCTGGGCCACAGCACAAGAAGGAGATGAAAACAAGAATTAAAATTCCATAATGAAGAATGACCCAGGTTTGTGTTCCTCCTGCCTCTGTATGGAGAGATGCTATTTAGAGAGATGGTCTTGAGGAGAGTAACAGTTCAACTCCATGACGCGCTGGTTAGCTCACATGACCTGTATGGTTCCTATCTGCATTCTCCAGGTGGGGAAACCGAGGCACAGCGGTTAAGGGACTCACCCAAGCCACACAGCTGGTGAGTGGCAGGGCTGGGATTCCAACCCCGGCCGGGCCTCGGGGCTGCAGAGCCTGGCACTACCTCTGCAGGAACAGCAGACAATGACCAAACCGCAGGGAACGAGGGCCTCCCACGCCCCCAAAGCCCCAGCTGGACCACCAAAGAGAAGCAAGAATGGGAGCTGCGGAGCGCTTCATTACATCAGAAAGGCCCCCAAACATACACTGTTTACTGTCAACATTTTTATCAAATCAACAAACAAGAAGAATGTTCTGCATTTATCATTTGCTCGTTCCTTCCCTCATTACCACCTCCCGGAACAGGGCACCCATTGAATGGTATAACTTTTCCCTGAACTGCCCCAAACCCAGAAAGAAAAAGGACTTTGATAAGAAAGACTTCGGTCCGCTCTAACCCACGAGCGATGGTCTCTAAAGCCTGTGGAAGCAAACGCCGAACCAGCCCCAGGAAGTGTGAGGGCTGAGGAGGAGGCGGGGCCGCGCCGACTGGAAGGAACTTGGTGGGGGGGGGAGGGGGAAGAGAGGGGGAGGGAAGGGGGAGGGGAGGGGAAGGGGAGGGAAGGGGGAGGGGAGGGGCGGGGAGGGGAGGGGCGGGGGAGGGGAGGGGCGGGGAGGGGAGGGGCGGGGAGGGGAGGGGGAGGGGAGGGGGAGGGGGGAGTGTCCCTGGGGGGTCCTAAGACCGGCTTCCCCACTGAGGCTGGGTGACAATAACAAGAAACTGTGAGCCCCGAAACACAAGCAGCCCGGATTAGAGCATCTCTCAGGAACCAGTTTGTTAGTCAATCTCACAATACTCTGATTCATACTTGCTTGTGTGAGCTGTGACACGGGGGTTTGAATGGCGAAAGCTCTAGAAAGAAATTGATTCCAAGGCCAGAGTCTGAGTTGACAACGTGAGGAGATGGCGCCCCCCAGTGTCAGGATGATGCTTCGGAAACCTGGACCAGGCTGAGCGCGCACAGTGACCTTGATGCCTCAAGGTAGGCACGACCGCTGCAGAAGGGGCGGGAAGGTGCCCGTGGCCGGGGAGGGGAACCGGTTCCCGCAGTACCTGGTTCTCCCTCTGTCGCCGTCCAGGTCCCGGCTCTGTGCTGCAGACCCATCTAACGCAGCTTTCTCCAAAGACTCAAAAATATCACCAAGCCATTTTCATGCGTTTTATTCTCTCTTTTCTTCTGTAGTAGATGCATCAAATCCCGAGGATAAACAGTTTAAAATCATACGGTCTCAGCACCTGGAGCCCCACTGTCAACAATTTTTCTTGTTCAAAGCCAGATCAGTTCCAGCCCAGGGGCCTCTGCTGATTGGCAGGACTGGCCTTAAACCCCCTTTAACGCCATAGACATGTGTAGAAAGCTACCAAAGTCACTTTCCCATGCTTAAGGTTTAAATGGAAAGACAAGCTACCTATGAAGTTCTAAATCGGGGCTGCCAGCCTGGGTCCCCAAGACAGCAAGTGGCTCTGGTCTGCTGTAAAGGATCCATGTACAGTTCTCAAAATAAACTTGGAGGGGGAGAGATCTAAAAGAAAGAGAAAACTGATGGAAATTCACTCCAAGATAAACAAATACATGAATAATGCAAACACTTCCCGGGTCCTTTCAGTGTAACAAAATGTGTAGGGAAAATCTTAACACCCTTTGCCCTGAAGATAACATCCTTAGTATGGATTCTGCAAAGCTCAAGAAAATGTTCCCTGGGCTGGTGGAGTCTAGTTGAAGCTAATCTTGGAAAGAAATCTTAGAAGTCCTTTGGTCCAACTTTGGAGCCTGGTCCCTCATGGAACTCGTCAACTTGAAGCATTTCCCTGCAGGTCAGAAGCTGGGCATTATCAGAAAGGAGAGTGGATGGATCTCTTCTTTACTGGGAACATAGTTAAGGGACAGGATCACGGTATTCCCCCCTCCCTTTTTTTCTTCTGATTATGGTAGTGACACGTGCTCATTATAGAAAAATATACAATGTGGTTTGGAATTTTTTCCTCAGTGTCATTAAATATTTTTCTATGTCACTAAATACTTTTCGAAAATTTCACGGTATCAGCTGCACAATGTTCCATTTTTAAAACCATTCTCTTATGCTCAGACATTTGTTTCCAATTTTTTGCCATTTTAAAGTGAGTGCAGTGAACATTTTGCATATTAACCTTCATCCAGATTTCTGAGTTTTAGAAGGTTCTTTCTGGGTCAAGGGGAAAATCACTTCACCTTTTAAAACATGTGCAATTGAGGGTCTCATGACACCACGCTGCTGGTTTTCATGACAGCCTATGGTGCCTTTAAAGAGAAAATAAAATGGTGAGAAATATATTTGTTTTGAATGGAAAATCAGCTTAAAACAAAAAAGCTGAGATTTGATGTCTGGATTTCACTACCGCTGTAGCCCTGGACTGTGGCCTTGGGCAAGTCCCTTTGACTCTGTCAGCCTCAGAGTTAAAATAACTATTTTTTAAACAATTTAAGTTTGTACAGGAGGAAAGCACTATAAAAGTAAAGTGCTAAGTCTTTTCCCTTCTTCTGTGGGACAAAATTCTTTTTTTCTTTCAAATTCTCTCTTCTTGCATTTAAGAAGTTTCGATAGTCCCCCATCTGGGAAACTGCTGTCAGGGTCCCTTGTGAGAGTTTGTCTCTGAGGTCCTGGCTGGTCATTGCTGGGCTTTGCTTGCTGTGAGATTTCAGCAGACACCCAGGAATCCATGAGCAGGTGGAGGGAGGCTTGACTGTGGAGGCGTCAGGCATCAGGGCTGCTTCTGTGTTTCTCCAATTGTCCAGATCACCAAGATGTAAGCAGCATACACTGGCATCAAAATCTGACGCCCGGAAATGCATCCTGAGACCCAGAACTGCCATTTCCTAGATGACCTGCCCAAACAGGATCCAAGAAGTTTCAGCACCTATAAAGCAGGGGAGTACCAGACTACTTACATCTTAGAGTTATCCTGAGACTCAAAATAAAAATGAAACCATACATGTGCAACCATTTGATAAACCCTAAAATTCAAACGACCACAAACTATTATTTTGGCAAAATGCAAAGGGCTGAAGTGAGATGGGGGTAAATACAAAGGAAATAGAGGGACTCTCCCTGTTGCTATGCAACCTTACCGCTTCCTTATAATTAATTATTAATGAGATAGTCTAGAATTTTCCAAGTATATTTGGCCCCAGAACTTTCGATTTGAATGACACTTAATAACACCCACACATTAGGAAACATGGGGTTTGTGGTTTGGTTCCACATAGAATACAAGATCTATGAAGGCAAGCACCTTGTCTTGTACCCTGCTGTACCTCCAGGGTATAGAAGAGCTGCCTGCACATAATAGGTGCTCAATAAAATGTGTTGCATAATGCATATACTTTCCATTAGACATGTTTGAAGACAGCCTCCCAAAAGAGTTTGCAGAGAAAAGTAAAACAAGGGTTTTTATGCACTGCTAGTGAAAGCATAAATTGGTTTAAAGTTTTGAAAAGAGCATGGCCTCATTCATCAAAGACTTTGAAAGTGCTCATACCCTCTCGCCAAGTTGTGCCAGCTCTGGAAATCTATTTGGAAGTTATCCTAAGGAAGAAGAAAAAAAAATTTGTGTCTAAAGATGCTCAGGAGATGAAGTGTTGTTTAAAATGGAGAGAAAGAAAAAGGCAACCATCTGAATTATGTTCAAAATTATTGAATGATTAAGTTACAGAATATAAAAACAAAATAGAGAATATTATTCAGTGCCAGTCTGTCAGACAATTGTTCTAAATCTATAGATAGATGGATAGATAGACAGATAGATATACAACTTGTTCATTTTTCCTAACAGCCCTAAGGTAGGTGCTATTCTAATACTCATAGATTAGAACACTGAAGCACAGAGAAGTTATATAATTGGGCCAAGGTCAATGAAAGGACTGGGATTCAAGCCTGGGCAGTCCAGGCTACTATCTGAAAAAATAATGGGAGACAACACACTCTGAGTGTTCGAAAAGAGGGCAATTACATCCCTTCTACTTTTCTGCATTTTAACAAGTTTATGTAATGATGAGAAACCTGCACTCAAAAAGGGTAAATTAAGGACTTAATCTGTGTTCCTATAATAGATCTGAGCAGAAAGACATCTTAATTGACCATAGGACCCCATTACTGCAACCAGGAAACTCCAACCAACAGCCAACTCTTCTGTACACAAGAGAAAATTAGAGCAAATTCCATTTAGAGGGAAGTGGGTTGAAAATAGGTTGTTTTTATGAATGCAGAGAAACTAGCCAAAGCTAGTGTTGGGTTCTCAGTTTCAATGTCACACTTGCTCAAACACCAGTTCTATTTTTAGGTATGGTTCTCAGATAATCACTCTGCCTTACCCAGAAGGAAGTGTTTAAACACCAGAACCTCACGCGTCCGCACAAACCAAGAGGTCAGCGCTGTACTCAGGTGAGATGGGGCGGAGGTGGGATAGAGGTATGCAGGAGCAGTCACGGCCCAGGCACTGGGCACGTAGTGTCCGCTGCTGGAGCTGTAAGGCTCGGGGTTTATATATACATACAGCGCGAGGAACTGCGCTTGATCACCTTTTAGCGTGGTAGGAAGAAAGGGTAAACACGCTAATGATGCTAGTGATGAATGTGAAACGGAACAAATGCCACCGTACTTATCTAAATGGAAATTTTAAGCTAAGGGCACTATATCTATTCTACAATAAGGGTCACTTAGTAACTCTAGAATTTCATTTCCAGGTGCTGTCTGAGCCCACTAGTCCCAACCCCCAGACCTGTGGGTCCAGCCCTGACCACTCGCTTCTAAGGACTACAACTCCCAGTCTGAGGGAGATCCCTACGCATGCGGCCTGACGACCTACGCCTACATTTCCCAGCAGGCCGAGCGGCTACGCTGACGCACGCGTGCGCTCTTGGTCGCTTTTGCCAACTCTGGTTTGACCTACAGCCGCCAGGAGAAGATGGCCGCCCCGGTAGTGTCTGGGCTCTCCCTGCAGGTGAGAGAACGGAGGTCCTGAAAGCCAGCGGGAGAAGCCCTCCTGGGGTGACTCGTACCAGACCCCTAAGATCCACGGTTCCAGGCCGCAGCTGGGGAGCGTGGCCGCCGTTCAAGGTCGCGGGGCCAGGCGAGTGGGGGGCGACGCCAGGCTGCCTGGGCAGCCCCGCTTTCCCCCGGGGTGCGCGCGGGCCGGTGGGCTTGGGGCTGCGCGTGTCCTACCTTGGCGTCCTGTGAGCACAGCCTCGAGAAGCAGCTGGTTTGAAGGGCACAGGTGAAGGGGGATCTCTCTATGTTGTGGTGGTCACACCTGGCTGGGGTCACCAGTAATGCTAAGGAATATTTGTAAAAACACATTTCACGTTTTAATAAAAAAGTGAGACCGAAAAGTTAAAATGAGTCGTCCTTGGCTGCTCAGCCAATAAGGGGTAGAGCTGAGATTCGAATCCACAGAGTTGGAAAGAAAATTCGTGCTCTTTATATTACATGATGCTTTACATATCATGACAGCGTACAGCTTCCGTAAGTTTTCCATAAGTGTTATAAAGTCTTTTAACCCTCACAACCGGTATAGTACACTTAGAGCTGGAATTATCTGAAGGTGACCTGTGCCTTTGCAGGTGCCTTTTAAACTCCGGATTCCAACTCTTGATAGACAAGCTACCATCTCAACAATATCAAGGTAGTATTTTGATAGACAAGGTACTAGGGCCTGTTCTCACATCGGACGGCTGGAGTACCCAAAGAATTCGTCTGTATTTTCAGATAGCATTTGGATTCTAAGAAGGTCCATCTCTTGCAGATCATGCCTGGAATCCTCCCACTTTTTATTAAAATCATGCTCGAGGGTGGTAATATAAATGCCGAAAATCTTGTTAACATTTTTGGAAGACACATTTCACCAAACTTAGTGTTTTCTCTCTCAGTGGTGTGCTTGCCTCAGCCTACTCCTAGGAAACCAGGAAGTTAGAAATAGAAAAGCAATTTCCCAAGCAACCTGGAATGATTTCCAGTGGGGAAATTTACTCCTAGGTAATAAAGAGCAGCTCACCCTCATGTAATCTATGTGATGATACAAGGACACATGAGAAGCGAATCATCTAGAGGTCATGTTTACTGTTTATTACTGCAGGTTTAAATGCAGGAATCCTTTAAGTAGTCTCATTTGGATCTACTTTCTCTTTGTTTTAAAGGTGCGATGCTTCAGTACATCTGTGGTCAGGCCGTTTGCCAAGCTTGTGAGGGTATGTCTTTTGTGATTGTAAAGCAGATAAATGTGTGTGAATCAGACAGCAGTACACTTAGGGGCATGGATTTTGTATAGTTACCCCTAAACCTTTCTGCATGATCTGTGGTTCCCCAAATATGATGGGGGTGGAGGGGCTAGGGGACGGAATAATGTTGAATGCCTGCCGTGGGACAGGCCCGTGCATAACCTTTAAGTAGGAGAATTTCTTAAAACCCGATAACAGTGATGGGAGGTAGCGGGTCTTCCCATTTTACAAAAAAGGAAACAGACTTTGGGAAAACTTGCCCAAGGTTATTCAGCTTAGTCTTTTTTTTTTTTTTTTTTTTTTTTTTTGGGGTATCCAGGCCTCTCACTGTTGTGGCCTCTCCCGCTGTGGAGCACAGGCTCCGGACGTGTGGGCCCAGCTGCTCCGTGGCGTGTGGGATCCTCCCGGACCGGGGCACGAACCCATGTCCCCTGCATCGGCAGGTGGACTCCCAACCACTGCGCCACCAGGGAAGCCCTTCAGCTTAGTCTTAAAGCTGGACTGAAACTAAATCTTGCTCATCCAAAGCCTAAGCTTTTCCACTACAATCACACAGTACCACTAAGCATATGTAGTCATACACTGATGGTAGTGTGGTTTTAAAAGCCAGTGGTTCATTGTAAAAAATAATTCAAGCCTCAGGCACTTAGTAAATTGCTAAAGGGCTCCATTAAACTGAACATGTATGGAGCTCTGTAAGGGATATTTGCAGTATTACTCTGAAATGTATAAAAGTATGCTTGTGTATGTTTCATAAACACCTGTTTGCCTGGCTCTAGCATGTTCAAAACTGCCTTCTATCAGTGTTCAAAACCTCCCAAACTTGGAATTCAGTAGTTATTGAATTCAAAGGAATCCTAAGCTCATCTCATAATTAACATAGTTGAATTATAGATAGTTAGAGCAGAAGGGGACTTCAGACACCATGTTTCCTAAACCCCTCGTTTTAAGGTGAGAAATTGGAAGGTCACAGATAGAGTGACCTGGCCAAGGAAACATCCCTCATTTTGAGACTTGTCATTCAGGATAGCTCTTTGATGACATATTTAAACTGTTTCGTGCTATAAAAGATGTATTTTTAAAATTATAAATATTTCTTTCTGCTATTGATACCGTAGTATTGTCTTAACTGATTTTCCTTTTCGCTTCCTCCCCTCCTCCACCCTTGTTTTTAAAGCCACCTGTTCAGGTATACGGTATCGAAGGTCGCTATGCCACTGCTCTTTATTCTGCTGCATCTAAACAGAATAAACTGGAACAAGTAGAAAAGGAATTGTTGAGAGTAGCAGTAAGTAGCCTTTCCTGTTCATTACTTATTAAGTTCTCGTTGTATATATTTTGCTTAGATATTTGACTCTGCATCCCTAATGAGGTGTATCCTAAGAGAAAGAGTTGCAAGAAAAAGGAAAAGCATATTTTCTGTAATGATGTTGATAGTAATAATACTGGGTATTATCGTTCTGAACCTATTGTATAATAGGTACAAACTGACGCAGGTAAGGATATTAATATTAGGAACCAAGATTTGGGGCTCAGAGAAGAAATAGAAAATCTAAATTTAAGATGGTAATTTAAGAAACATTGTCATTTCAAAAGAGAATTAAAAAGTCACCTTGATAATCTTTGCTTGTATTTCCAGGTATTTCCAAAACAGTCTTTAGAATATATTATGATTTTGTTTAACTGGGAATTTATTTTCCTTATGAAGCCTTTTGTGAGGAGAAAATGAGCAGAGCATGCTGGGCAGCAAAATTAGTGAAGGTGCAAGAGTTTCATGACGATAATAGAGAACTGGCAAAGACCACAAGGCTACAGGGGAAAGTTTATTTTTACGTGTTTTTTAAACATGAAAAGAAGAGTAAATGAACTGAATTAACAAAAGCCTACAGTGTAACTTAAATAGAAGAATCCCCACTGCAGTTTCCCCTGAGTTTTCTAGTTAACACATTTTGTTTCTTCCCCTGCTCCTTTTACGGTAAGTCCCCTACATAAAAACGAGTTCCGTTCCAAGAGCGCGTTCATAGGTCCAACAAAGTTAGCCTAGGTACCCAACTAACACAATTGGCTGTATAGCACTGTACTGTAGTAGGTTTATAATACCTTCACACAAATACATAAAAACTAACAAACAAAAAACAGAACATTTTTAACTTACAGTACCTTGAAAAGTACAGTAGTACAGTGCAACAGCTGGCATCCAGGGGCTGGCGTCGAGTGAACAGGCAAGAAGAGCTACTGACTGGAGGAGGGAGAGGAGGTGGGAGATGGTAGAGCAGAAGGGTCATCAGCAACAGGAGACGGAGGGCTGCAATTTCACTCACATCCCGGGCTTGAAATAAAGATACTGTACTCTATACAGTACAGTACTTTCTAGTTCCCATCTCTGACAGAAAGTTCTGCATTAAAGAAGGGGGATGTACAACTAGTATATAATCTCTCCAGAGAAAGTTGTGTTCTTTTTTTTGATTTTATGTTTTAAGAATTTCTTATAATTTTTAAACAACTTCTAAAGATTTTTTTTTTTAATCTTACTGTTTGTTAGAGGGGATAAAAACCTTCACAGACTAGTTGTATAGAACAATAAGTTTTGTTCGTTTTTTCATTTTGAGCTTTTGTGGGAACTTTTGTCCTAACAGACAGTAATTTTAGCTCTGTTTTCCTCCCTTCGTCCATCTATCTCTGCAGATAACGCTTTTGATCTCAGTTGGTACTGTCAACTGTTCTGACCCTCACAGAATCATACTTACTGTTGGAGACACTCGGGGGACGGGTAGCAGGAGCAGACAGGGTCACATACAGGCTTTCGGGAGGTGACGGTGACTGCCCGCCGCTCGTCCCACGCACCCACTTTAGACCTGAGCACCGATGCTCGCCAAGGGGCCAGTGGCTGGCTTGTGGACGTTAGAATGGGGTTTAATTAAAACTTGAAGTCGGTTAAGACGTGGAGACATACAGAGGACGCCATTACCTTAAGACTCTTTATAAAAGAAAATCAGCCATTTCTTGGCACTGAGAGGAAAATATGCTGCCCAGGTGTCACTAACTGTCCATGGGTGATGCAGCAAAAACAGATAAGAAACATGAAAAACTGTATGGTTCCAACTCCAGAATGCTTGTAGTTTGTATAAGCTAGCAGTTTTTATGGAAAAATATTGTTTCTTTGGGGTCGCTCAAGTTGAAGTTTTAGCATTAGATGGCAGTGTAGGCAGGTAGCTAGGATCAGAGACAGAAATTGTCCAGGAGCCCAGGAGAGGGTGCTGACAGAGGGGTTGAGGGGCTAATAGAGGTTCATGACTGAAAGATGCCCAAATGGAAACAGCCGTTGGTTTGCTGGAGCTCTGGCCTGACACTCAGGGGAGCAGAGTGCTGGAAGCTGCACGTGATCACTGACCAGACGTTGGTGACGTAACATAGCGGAGACAAAGTTGTGTCTCTCATGGTAGTTGCACTCCCGTTTTTTGGCTGTTTTTCCTCCCAGACTGGCTGAGGCTGCTCTGGAAGCCCCAGAGCTCCCGCACAGCGCTGGGTTGGTTCTCCTGAGCTCTCTGAGGGGCAGGACAGAATCCGGGTCAGCCTGAGAGGGAAAGGCCAGGAGGCCGCCTGCAGTCAGCACATCTTGTCAGGTCTACACTTGAGTGTGGGCATCATTAGCGCCCTCTTAGCATGGGAAAAACTAGAGCATTACCCATAGTAGGTACATTAAAATAGGTGGTGAATTGAATCTTTTGGCTGCTTAGGTTTTCTTTAATCTCTCTTGAAAGGCAAAAATAAATTTAAGAAACTTCATTAAAGTGGTTTTAAGTATTTTCAAGAAATACTGTATCCTGTGTAAAATCATCTTAAAAGCAAAGAAAATTTTGTGATTGTAAGCTTCCCTTCATGTGCTTTGAGAGTGCTAATTTTATTTATGAAATGTATGATTCATCAGAACATATGTGTACGGCAGCTAGGATCATTTATGGCCTAAAGAGTTTAAGAAGTTATTTTTTTGGTACTTTTAGCAAATCTTGAAGGAACCCAAAATGGCTGCTTCTGTCATGAATCCCTATGTAAAGCGTTCCATTAAAATGAAAAGCCTAAATGACATGACAGCAAAAGAGAAGTTTTCTCCCCTCACGTCCAACCTGATCAGTAAGTATTAGATGTTTTTTGTTGAAGTCTCTGAAAATTCTGCTACTGAAACTGTCCTGCATGGGCCAGGAGCCCCAGCACCGCCTGCCTTTCGGCAGTGAGGAATCTTGGTCTCCCCCAGCCTGCTGAGTCACAATCTACATCTTAACTGGCTCCCCAAGTGAATTGTTTGGGCGTTAAAGTTTGAGGAGCATTGTCTAAAGGATATTAAGATGCAAGAATGTCTGATTGCACAGTTTCAACCCATGGACGAGACCAGTGGGACTCATACCAAGAAAATGGTTTGTAACCAGTGGCTGTGCCCCTGTCCTTGAAGACATTTGCATTCTTTGGTACATTTGAGTTGCTTTTCAAATCCCATGATCACTCAGAATTCAAAGAAAGCGTGTAGTGAATATAGACAGCATGTTAATTTCAGGATTTATGGCCAACACTGGTATCTGTGGCATAAACCTGAAAATCAGATCGAAAGCCGTATCAAGAAATCTACTGCAAATCCATGTAAGACACACACACCCTTACAAATTTAAATCCTTGTTTGTTCAGTCTTTTTTTTTTTGAACATTGCATATTCTTTTTAAATAAGTTGTGTCTTCTCCATTCACATTCTTAAATGACATTGAATTTTAAGGCCACAAATCTAAGTTTGTGTTTGAGGTGAATATAGTGTTTCATGAATGACCTGATTTAAGTGAAATACCTTTACTTTCCCAGGTTTGCTTGCTGAAAATGGTCGCTTGAACAATACCGCTGGGGTCATTTCTGCCTTTTCCACCATGATGAGTGTCCACCGGGGAGAAGTGTCTTGCACAGTTACCACCGCATCTGTAGGTGACGGGCTGTTGCTGCTGCATTTGCCTTGACATCCCCTGTGTCACATTTTGCAGAACAAAAAGAAAAAGGCTAAAATCAAGGCGCCCAAGGCGGCTTGGCCCTTGGGCGGTTTGCTTCATTTATACCAGCTTCTGTGCACCTCTGCTTTGCAAGGGCCAGCGTGTCTTCTTGGTGCTTCCCTAACCAGTGATTATTCCTAAAGAGTGTAGATTGAGTTAAAAATGTGTCGGGAAATACTGGTTTACGTTCCATTAAGGTTTAAGTTATTTTGTAAATATCACACTACGTAGTTTACTGAAATGCGTGTCTAATCTTTTGCGGTGGTGAGTGGGAAGGGGTAAGGCGGAAGGGCCCTTTGGTCTTACTGGCTCGCTGAAGTGGACTGAATTTTGAAACCTACACTATTCTGGGTGCTTTATTTTAATATCAAAGGTCTGTGTGAAGCAGAAGTGTTACTATCTTCATTTTACCGGTGAGGAAACTGAAGCCCAGGGGAATAAGTTGCTTGCTCGAGGTCACAGAATGTGGAACTAGGATTTGAACACAGGCCTCTCTCTCAGAAGTCCGTGTTCCTTAATCTGCACTACCTCCCCAGAATTAATTTTGTTGTTGTTGTCTTAAGTGTGTATTCTCTTCTCACTGTAGTTCAGTCAAGGTAGGGAAACAGTCTGTGGGACTTAATTATCAGTAGAGCGTGGTAGATTTACTTGGGGTACGCAGCACCTGACCTCACCTAGATTAACATTTCTAGTGTTGAAAAGATATTCTAACTCTCCAAAAGAGCATAATGTGAAGGAGACATTTTAGCACTTAGTACCTATTCGTACATTTGTAGTTCAGTTGGTGCCCCCAAAGCTGGGGGCTGAGAGTCAACACAGCTCAAATGTTCTCCGGAGCCCACCGTGACTGCACTGGTTCTCCTTGACCATAGAGCTCAGACCAGGCTTCCCTGGCCAGATGGTCATGCCATCCCCATGGCCAAGCACTGGTGCAGGTCATTCTTCAGTGATTACAAGGACATGATTTTGTAAGTTTCTTAGAACCAACTGATGCTAATGTTTTTGACATTGAGTCTCCCGGGTAAATAATTTCCACCCTTAAATATATATATATATATATATATATATATATATATATATATATATATACACACACACATATATATACACACACACACCTTGATTAATGACTAGGGGCACAGACTTTAGAAATAGACTGATTTCAAATATTGGCACTAGTCCTCACTTGCTGGTGGGACCTTAGGTGAGTTCTTTTTTTTTTTAATTAATTTTTATTGGAGTATAGTTGATATACAATGTTGTGTTAGTTTCAGGTGTACAGCAAAGTGAATCGGTTATACATATATCCACTCTTTTTTAGATTCTATTCCCATATAGGGCATGACAGAGTATTGAGTAGAGTTCCCTATGCTATACACTAGTTTCTTACTAGTTATCTATTTTTTATAGGTGTATATATATATATATATATATATATGTGTGTATATGTTTATCCCAGTCTCCCAATTTATCCCTCCTGCCCAGGTGAGTTCTTCTTAACCACTGTGAGCCTCAGTTCTCCCACACGTAAAATGGGAACAGTAACTCCTGACCTCCCGGAGTTGTCCAGGTTAAAGGAGATGGTGGTTAAAATGCCTGGCACACACGGGTGCTTAGCACACAGCATGTGTCTGAATGGAAGGTGGGGCATATACTTCTGAGTTCTCTAACCTCAGAGCCTCAGCGAATGATTGATGGAGCACTGATAGACTTCCCCACCACCACCCCCCAAAAGACACTGTCGGATCTTTGCAGAGCTTAAAGGCTTCTTTGCTAGCTTTTGGACTCTTGGGTGTGTGGGTTGGGAGGTAGGATTTGTGACGGGTGAAATGTCGCTCCTTCAGCAACATTTGCCGTTCTCACCCAATCGGGGGTAAAAGTTGGGGCAAAAAGGAGAGAACACTGTCTGGATGGTCAGGGCACTTGCTCTGGAGGAACAAGATTACAGAGCTGTACTGACTTCAGGAGCCAGCCGCCTGCCCGGGCTCTCTGTGAGCTGCAGAGAGTGGAGCGGCATGCCAGAGCTCCTGGTACCCGCAGATCCCAGGTCAAACTGCAGCTTTTCATCCAAGGGAATAATAGACTCAGGCTGCACCCGGGGGAGCCGCGCGGAGGAGAGGCCTGCATCCTCAGGCATTATAAACTTCAGGTTTTTCCCCTAATCGTTACTTCTAAGTTGTACTGCTAGTACCATGGAGCAGAGATGGGCAGTAAGTGAACCTAACCTCCCAGTGTGAGCTGCCCATGTGTTCTTGTGAGGCAGGGTCTTTGCACACCCCGACACCAGCATTGATGAGTGACCATTGCGGCACAACTCCAGGATGGGTCCTCAGATATCTAAGAGAGGAATTCACAAGGCCTGTCTTGGTGATACGTTGCCAGAGGGATGTTTTTTCTCTCCTTCAACTATAGTAACTTTCTGTTTTGCTTTATCTAAATTTAAAGGATGGTTTTGTCCTTTTTTAGCCTTTAGATGAAGCCACTCTTACCGAATTAAAAACAGTCCTGAAGAGCTTCCTAAGTAAAGGCCAAATATTGAAATTGGAAGTCAAGGTAGGTTTTTAATTATGTACGGTACGTTTCCTCAGGTTGTTTGACACCTAAAATGGCTATAGAAAGTGGAAAATTAGATTTGATTATGTAAAAACTTGCCTATAGTAGAACCTTCATATTTATATTCAATATAAATGATTATTGAGTCCATTCACAATTTGACTTGTCATTTTCTAGATATAATTGTTACCGCTTACAGTTATGTAGCACGTAGACTTTTCAGAGCACTTTTTCATCTTTCTTTTTGATTAATGAAATGTCAATGTGTTTTCACATTTCCAACCTATTTTCTTTCCTAGATTGATCCATCAATCATGGGTGGAATGATTGTCCGTATTGGAGAGAAATATGTTGATATGTCTGCAAAAACCAAGATTCAGAAGCTGAGCAAAGTGATGCGGGAGAGTCTCTAAAAGTGTTGATTTCCTAAAAGTGAAAGTTCTTAAACTTGGAGCAACAATAAAATGCTTCCTGAAGAGAATATACTATGTTTACTGTCTTTTAAAGTGGAAATATAGGGAGCCTTATTTTTATATCTTTCACGATCCCCTTAGTTTAAAGGTTAAAAGGCCCTTTGGAACTTAGTTTGTGTCGATTATTCTTAGGAATTTATGGAAGCTTGTATCCCTTAGGAAAAAGTTAACCTTTATACCAGGGACTGTTAAGTACTTCATGTATCTTACCTCATTTCCTTTGTCTTCAAGGCCTGAGCCTGCACGTGGAGTTAAGGTAAAGCAAACCGGTTGTCATCTCCAAGTTTCAAGTGCTGGGGCCCATCTCTAGTCAGACACTGAAAGTGGTTCCTGAGCCCACGCTGGTCAGACACTGGCAGCTGCTCCTCCTCTGCTGCTTCACGCTTCTTGCAGCTTCTGCAGCACGTGGGCCAGCCCCTACTGCTGTGCCCCTGGGGTCCCATGTCAGCCAGGTGACTGGGCTGCACAGAGTCCTTCAAATAGGGCCAGGTTGTGCTCACCTGCAGAACTCTTAACAAGTACTTCCAGCGTGTGCATTCGGACTTGTCTGAGCCCAGTGATTTGGCCTACAGTCCCACCCTCCACATTATCCTACTTTTAAAGGCAGTAATGTTTTCTGTAAAAGCTTTCAGAGAGATTATTTCCGAAAAGATGCCTCTAGTCTAGAATCTAGAAAATCTAAAAGCAGTTACTCTGCTAACAAGCATTCATTCCCTCAGCCCCACTGAGCACAGAGGTCCCCATCAGAGCCGTGCACTTCGCAAGGGAAGGCAGCAGAATGGCAGCTTTCTCAGCCAGCCGGCTGTCACAGCCCCCGAGAATGTCCTCTGAACCAAGGAATGGCCAGGAGTGTCTGCACAGAATGGAATCACAGGATTTTCTCCCATCTTGGGAGCAGGTATTCCAATGGAAGGTACACTGATGGTTAGAAGTCACTGCTCTTTGGGGCTTCCCTGGTGGCGCAGGGCTTAAGGATCCACCTGCCAGTGCAGGGGACACGGGTTTGTTCCCCGGTCTGGGAAGATCCCACATGCCGCGGAGCAACTAAGCCCATGCGCCACAACTACTGAGCCTGCATGCCACAACTACTGAAGCCCGTGCACCTAGAGCCCGTGCTCTGCAACAAGAGAAGCCACTGCTCACCACGACTAGAGAAAGCCCGCATGCAGCAATGAAGACGCAACGCAGCCAAAAATGTAAATAAATAAATAAATGCAAGTCCCTGATGTGTGGCAGAACTTCCGCCCATTGGTCCTGCCAATTAAGGCCTTTCCAGCCAGGCTGAGGGAGCCAAACTTGAAATAAATCTTTTTGCTTCTCTGATAATTACAATTATCCTGAAACTGCCCGAAGAGATATCTCAAACACAACCTGGTGTACATGCAGCCACCATACTCGAGGTCATAAAATACATCCTGACAGGACTAGAACATCTGCACCCACAGTGAATGTGTTACTTCACTGGGGTAGTAACCCTTTCCCAGACTGTAGAGTGACCTAGTCGGGAGTAATAACCACTCTACAAAACTCGTTCAACAGGAAGTTTCATAAGGGGATATGACATGCTGTCCGCACTGTGATGTTCACTGCTTTGCTCTCTGCAACAGTAGACGAGGTGACTGAGAACGTACCTTGGAGCATTTGGGGGGTGTACGTGCAGGCCTCTGCTGTTACAACCCATGAAGTGTCCCACCTTCAAGGCTCGCTTTCCACCCCTGTAAATGGAAGAAGCAGTAATGCCCACTCCCAGAGTAGCTGCGAGAGTGAAGCAAGATTATGATGAGCTTAGTACCAGGTCTCACAGATGTAAAGGTGTCAGCAAATGGTGCTGGTTACTAAGGTCCAAAGGCCTCTGACATCTCTGGGCCATCTGACCCCGGGGGTTAAACACTGCCCCTGACAGGTAATAGTCACTCAAGCAAGGTCATCTGGCAAGTCATTCTGCCTGCCAGACTCTCCTGTCTTCAAGAGTCATTCAGAACTCCTGGTTCCTACTAGATCATTAGGATGACTCACTCCATCGGTCCTCCAGGGAAGTCTCTCCCCAGTAAAATGCCCTTAATCCTGACATAACACCCCTAAGTAAAGGATGCTCTGCAGTTTTCAAGGCCATTTCATGTATATCGTACTAAGCTTTGTAACAGCCTTGTGGTCCAGGTGGGACAGACGTCACCCCACTCTACAAATGAGGAAAGAGATGGACGGGCCTTAGAGATTTGCTCAGGACCACGGGCTTGGATGGCTAGTGGGACGGGTCCCAGAGCCCAGGTCCTTCACTACTCCTGCCCCCACCTCTGCCCCATTTTGTGCTTGTTCCAGCTTGTCACTGGCCACACCCTGGCACATGGTCCCTCATCACTGGAGCCAACAAGCCAAGCTAATCTTAGGTGAGTCCCTGTGTCCCTTCCCACTTTGTCCCTAAGATGCTCCCGATTCACCCCTTAACCCGGGTCAGCTCTCCCCTACACCTTCCCTCCTGTGGGCCTTGTTAGAGAATATAGAGTGGTCCAGACAACAGCCATCGCAGGCGCCCATTCCTTGGTCACCCTCCAAGTGTTTGGACAGCAAACTGATTCTCTTCCCAGAACTACCTCCGGGTGGACAGGGGCAGGACGACGGCAGCTAGGAAGTCCTGCAGGGCAATGAGGGACCCGGGGCCACATCCTAGGGCTCAGATCAATGTGCCCTCCATCTGCCATGACATTTCCCTCCTGGCTGTCACGTTGCTGAAAATCTGGGCTCCTCCTGGCAAACCAGCTCCACAATCGCCTAACATGTCCACTGACAGAGACACCACTTTGGGTTCCGTGGTTCTTTCCCAGGAGCCGGGAGTACTCAGACTGGTGTGTGGCCCCAGTATCCAGTCACCTAACTTTCACCTGGACATCTGGCCACCCAGCCGGGGACTACATTTACCAGCCTCCCTTGAGATATGTGACCACGGAGCTACGTTCCAGCAGATGAGAGGAGAGGAAATGATGTGTGTGCCTTCCCGACTGGCCTCACAGAACCAGGCACACAATTCCCTTTCCCTCTGGCTAGATGTGGACGAGACGGCGGGAGCCGGAGCAGCTGCACTTCAAGGTAAAAGCTAAGTGATTTCAAGGCCCTGCCAGGCCTGACCTCGGACCTCTGGGCTGTTAACATGAGGGAGAATAAACCTGTCACTGAAGCCACGGGATGATGGGTCTCTAAGTCTCAGTAGCTGCGTCTGTAACCCAGCCAACACTCTGGTTCACCAAGACTCACCTGCCTTCCTCCTGGCTTGCTTCCTGATGGCAGCAGGGCTCACACTGCACCAGACAGGGCATCACACACTGCATACCCCTGTCAAACCACAAGTTTCCAAGATACGTGACGGCTGATAGACAAAATATCTTTGGGGGTAATACTGCCCATATCCTTCAGAATCAAACTCAACAACCTCCCTGTAAATTAAGCACATAGAAATGGGGGGAAATGGTGAAATGCTTCAAACACTGCCTTACATGGTCATCAGAGATTAACCCAGAGATCTGTGGACAATGATATTCTTCACGGCACTTTTTTACCACGGTGAAAATTTTAAAGCAGCCTCAACATGTAACCATTCAGGATTCTTTTTAAAAATTAGGGTAAACTGGAATACATTCAGGCAATGGGATACTATGACGTTCTTAAAAATCAAGTTGTTGAAGAATGGAGATAGATGATAGATAGATAGATGATAGATAGATATAGATAGATGATAGATATAGATCTGATTGAAAAGAAAGCAATCAAAATGTAAGTGAGATGATTTATGTAAATTGTGTAATTGAACAGGGCCTTGCATAAGGGAATTGTTCAAGTTTATTGGTTATAAACAGTACAAGAGCATCTAAAATGCATATGCAATGCACACACACACACACACACACACACACACACACACGCACGCACAGAAAAATAACAGGAATAGTGTGCATCAAAATGCTAACATTTATTTTTGTGTGGAAGAATACCCCATTAAGTGATTTTATTTCCTTTGTATTTTTCTGTGTTTGCTGAATTATCTGCATTAACAAATATTACTTCTGTAATTAGAAGGAAAGCAATAGATATTCTAGAACAAAATATTGCCTTGATTATGCTGGCTACTAAATGTAGTGAAATAGGCAATTATTCAACATGTTTCATACCAGTGATTCACTCCACCCACCAAGGGGGACCTTGTCAATCTTGCAGAAGACTAGGTGTAGTTTGGAAAAAGTACTTTATTTTCTTTGTTTTTCAATAACGTTTAATTTATTTTTAGAACTTCAAATAACAACCAAGAAAATGGCCTAAGATTTTTTATGTTTGTCAAAAATGGGGCCTACTGGTTTAAAAAAGGCAAAGATTTGTTGCTTCAGAATCAGTCTTTTTAATGTGCTATAATAATTCAACTAGTGTCCAAGCCAACCAGCGAATTTAAGGGATTTGATCATATTTAGATAAATCAGTGATGAAATAAGGAGGAATTACCTTAAAACCAGAACTGAAGAAAATGCTAGAGCTTTCCCATGGAAATTTAGGTTACAATAAAATTCTGTGTTGGTTTGCTAATTCGACCCAGAGTTAAGTCAAAGTTCTGAACATGTGGAGTTTTTTGTGTTGGAAACTTCTTTGGGAAAGCCCGAGGAATCCCTCTGAATGTCTCTGTAAGACAATATTCACTTTTGCTTTCCCCTCACATCCCCTGGCATGTCTCATGATACACAACATAGAACTTCTGAAATTCTCAGAAGTACTTGGTACAGGAAATCCATTTCTACTTTGTGCTAACATTTGTCTGAAGAAGACGTGGTGGGGGGGTTGAAAGGGTGGTTGGTTTGGTTTGGTTTTTTATGTTTCTTTTTGCATAAATTTCCTTCCACAACTATAGCCTTGTCTGTGGGAAAAGGAAACACACAGGAAGAGATGCCATTTGCACAGCTGTCAGTCTGCTCAGAAAGGAGGTGGGGCAGAAAGAACCCAAATCAATCCACTGTAACAGGGTTGGTTTTTCTCCTTTTATTCATGAACTATGTGAATTTAAACCATACAGGTCAAAATGACCAAAGAGTTGTTTGAAAGAGATTCTTCTTTTTAGATTCAAGATACACAGGAATAGCCATCTGTATTGATGTTGCTACTGGTTTAAAGAAGGAAAAAAAAAAACTCAGTTATCATAATCTTGACCAGTAAAATTTAACATTTCTTACATAAATAAGGTGCCAAAGGAATGCTCAGACAGCAAAAGTAACCTCAGCTTCTTTCAAACAAAAAAGAAACCTAATGTTTTGGCCCTGTTTCACCAAACCTTAGACAAATACGTAATTCTACAATTTATAATAGTGTCTAGTAATTTTTGGAACTCCATTGACATTACACATCAAACAATATAGTCTCCCTTTGATGGGAAATTAAACAGTACCATTATTTGGCAACAGAAGTATATTACAGTCAACAGGACGTCCATCAGGGGTGACTTAGTCCCACCCCTGGGCAGGGCTGTAAGGGGAGCAATATGCCACCAGCACTGTGACCCATTTGTCACTGGAAACACAAAGGACTCATGTCAGGATTGATACATTCTTTTCTAAACAGATGAAGGCTAAGTGGAATGGCCTGAAGCAGTCACTACTGGGCAGGACCCCACATCCTCTGGCTTTTCTTGACCCCAGACTTTTGCAACAACCAGGGCCCAAAGGGCGGTTGACCGGCTGACTCATTCCCACTCACAGCCCTCTTGCCACACCAGCCACGAGGGCTTGGTGCCCAGGAAGAAGGCCAGGACTTACACTGGGTGAGTGGACCAGAGCTTGTCCACTTCTGCTGGCTGGCTTTAGATGGCCTTTCCTGGCCACCTTGAACAAAGAGATCTCTAAACAGCTCCATGTTTGGAAATGAAGTCAGTTACATCCACATGGACAGTTCCTCAAGGAGATTTGCAGATTACTCATATGACAAGAGACTCCAGGAAGCTTCCAGAAATCACAGCTCCCCACACCCCTGAAGTCCAGGAGGTCACTTGGACTCCAGCATTTGCCAATTTCAGGCATGTCGAAAAAGGACTTTGACTGTTGGTTGACATTATTAGGAAGCACACAACTTGTTGAAAACCGAAGGCACGCACTCCCCATTTGTCCTTTCAAGCCATGGCCCTCAACTTTCCACAAATGGTGATCCACATGCAACACCCCCAGACCACCAGGAACTGGCTATTTTCGCCACTTCATCATTCCCAGCTTGTTAAGGGAGGGGTTGCACTCACGGGGTTGCCACCTCCTGAAATGACCTCTGAATGTACCTCTCAGGGGTTTAGACCTTGAGTTTCACAGGATTTTCCATTCCATCCCTCCCTAGGTGGCCTGCGGGGACATTTCTGGTAGCAAAGTATAAAAAGTCTGTGCCCCAGAAGTAGCCTGGACCTCTGACCCTTTTCTGGGACAGGGAAAAAGAGGAAGGCCTCTTGCCCAGGGGTCTCCATCATGGACACAGGCACCTAGGAGGCTGCTCTGTGCTGCCTGTTCTGTGTGCCAGAAACAGCTTAACCCACAGAGCCCCAAACTTCATCCTTCAACCCACCCAGCAGTGCCATAGGTGAAGACGGTGAGGATGCCCCAGGAAATTTCATGCAAAACGCAAACACCAAAGGGATGTGCTGAATCTATCCAGAAAGAGAACTGCAAAGGGTGAGCCAGGGTGGGTCAGGGGGTGGCCTCCCTCCCACGCCAGGAACTCTCTAGAAGGATGGTTAGGTCCACCCAAGATTCCTGACCAATATGCCAGAACCCATGGAAGCTTCTGGAGCACATCACACAGATCTGATGGGAAACAGGCTCTCAATCCTCCTGTCCTACCTGTTTAATGAAATACCTGGGTCTCATCCAAGGTCATGGCTAGAAGGTACTTATCAGTTTATCACAACACCACCCACTTTATTTAAATTTATCACATTCTATGCCCCTCAAAAATGACTTCTTTGAATTTCTAACGTACGCAACTCGGATTTTCTTTTTAATATAAGAAATTTAGTTGGGTTGAACCCAAGTAATCTGATTAAGTATTTTCTACTCCTGGGATAGGTTTTTAATTTTTTTTCTATAGTTTTATGCACTTAAATTAGATTCCTAAAATACTCTCATATACATACAGAAAAATAATCTCTCAATGACAAATCACATTTTACAATAACAAGTTAAATATTTATAACTACAGAATCTGTGTTAGTTTATGCAACATTTAACCATAGCCTCTTACACGCTATATGTACATTTAGTCATGGACATTCCCATAAACATACAGCAGAGATTTCTGGACAGACCATTTAAAGAGCGTAACTTTTTCACTTTATGTAGTGGAATTCTGCATTTTTCTTAGCTGGAAACTGTATAAAACGCAGAAAATCAGAAGCTAAGAACTGATTATCATACACAGGACATTTTTGTTGCAGATTCTCATCTGTTTACATGTATTTACACATATATTGACCACCTATAGATGTAAAGGTACAAAGCTGATGTAGCTAAGGCAATAGGACATGAATTGTAGGATTGATTGCCAAGTTGTCTATCTAGGCAGGGCTATGAAGGGGTAAAAGAAGTGGGTCAGGAGGATACAGACCTCAGCCTGCTGGGCTTCAGCAGACAAGATCTGAAGTTGGTTTTACAGTCCAAAGACACTTGGGCTATTGGCAATGTATGTTTTAAATGCACGTGTTAAAATAAATATCATTACCAAAGATCTTGCTAGAATATCTACTTTCCAATAGTGAATATTTAGCAGATGACATTATAAGGATGTTGATTTGTAAAATGTACACCAAAATGTTCATTCATGAAAACTAACGTTGACACAATATTACTTAAATGCTTCTAGAAAACACTTCTGAACTTTCAGTAGTCTGGACGATCGCACTACACGTAGAAACAAAGCTATAATTTGCTATTTCGTTCAGAGCGACGCCATCAAATCCATGCAAGGTGAATTTGATATTTCTGTTCAACTTTCTGTCAACACTTTTACTTAGCAACCTTTATAATCCCAGACAGAATCGGGAAACATAGACGGGATTATTGCTCTGTGTGTGTAGAAGTGAAATTGATTTGCAAAGACAAAGCAGAAGTGCAAAGGTTTTGGAGCATCCAGCCGAGTGCTAGAAAACGCTAGCGAAAGAAAGTAACAATAACCACACGGCAGGAGGGGCAACTCCGTGGCCAGCTGCCTCCCCGGCACGTGGTCTTCTAGAACTCGAGGCTACTCACGCAGTGGGGTCATTCCTCTCTCCCCACATCACCCTGCTCATGGATGGGATCCCATGGGGGAGAGCCCAGCTGGGAAGCTGCTGCCCCTCTGAAGCAGGAGCCCTCCAGACACCTGTGGAGCAAGGGACCAGCCTGGGCAGGGTGGCAGCGGGCTTCCCTCTCTCCAGGGAGTGGAGATGCAGGTGCAACGTCCAGCCCCAGGGGAGGGGGCACTGGGCACTACCCTACCCCCGCCAGTTCCCCATTCTTTTTACCATCACCTGGATGGTCACTTGAAGGGCAGAGGCTGGAAAAGCCTCTCTGTCCTACCAGCAAAGAGGAGACAAGCCCCCAGTGGATGACTAACGACTGAAAGGAAGGGTTTTATTTCAAATCAGTGGGTTAAATGGTAAAGGCTTGGAGGCCTCTTGGCACACATGGCCTGCCCTGGACTTGGAGCCCGGAGACCAGGCGCATGTGTCAGCTAGAGGCTTGGGTCCAGTACCCTGTGATTGGTCCAGACCATCTGTGCCTTTACAAAGTAAGAAGCCAAAGGTGAAGCCCCACTTGCTTCAAAAACCAACTGAAAATACAGTGTGACCAGGTCCAGCTTCACGGGTGTCCAACCTGTGCAGTCACATGGGACCCTGTGCTTAAGGGGGCCTGCTCTTGGTTTAATTCTCTGCTGTGATCACCTCAAAATTCTTCATAATTTTGAACAAGGGGCCTCACACTTTCATTTTGCACTCAGCCCACAAATTATGTAGCGGGTCCTGAGTGTGACTCTGGGAGGGTCAGACCAAACTGTTTTCCTGTTCAATCCACATATCCACTCATTCCTCCCGGTGCACATGCAAACACACACACACACACACACACACACACACACACACACACGCAATGATCTGCATGGCACACACACACACACACACACACACACACACACACACACACACACACACACACACACACACACACACACACATGCAATGATCTGCATGGCCCCAACAGTCCTTTTACATCCGAAAGCCCAGAAGTCCTAGTCTCCAAGTAGACACTCTGCTATCCAATCCAAGCAGAGGGGACCTTACTTCTAGAACCCTTCTTGGGGAGAGGGCGCCTCACCCAGTGCACCCGCCCCGCGTCAGCCCAGCAGTGGGTGGACACCTCCGACTTGCAACTAAGGCCCCTGCTGGGATGAATCTCAGGGGTCTTCATCAAAGCAGATGCAGAAAAGGCAGGAAGGCTAAGAACCCCTTATAGGCCCAACCCCAGCAGGAGAGAAAGGCAAAGTGTCACCAGGTACCCCCGGGGGTTCTGGGTTCGAGTCTCACGCTGGCTTCTAACCTTCCCCCCACCCCTTCCGTCTCAGACCCAGCAAGTTCGTTCCGTGATTTACACGAGAGCAATGCCCGGGAGCTTCAGTAGGTGGAGCCAGCGCCCTGGGATCCGCCAGTGGGACCTGCAAGTTTCCAACAGGGAGATCGCCCCCTAGCGGTGACAGTGGGTATAACGGCAGCTGCTGGTTCCTCAACCAGGCACTGCAAAGACTCCACCAGCACCCACCCCTTTTCTGGCTCCTGCATCACCCTCTTTGCTCCAGGCCCCATTCTGTTTAGACAGAGAAATGGGAGGAAATAAGGGGTTTGAGTATGAGAGGAAAAATGCAAAGGAACTCAGTTTTAGGAACACCGCCGCATAGGAATGTTATTCTTTTCAACGAAAAAAGTACAAAAGCAGAGTTCCTAGAAGAAAAATATGCATTCTTTCCACTGCATAAAAAGAAACCCTGGTTACTGGATAATTCTCAGTAAATATCAGAGAAACATTCAACTTTTTTCAAGGCTGACCACGTAAGCCCACTTCTGAACAGTTTATTTGGTGGGCTTTGAATCCTAAAATATTCACTCTATTCAGATGATTTTAACAATGTAGGCTGGTATAGAAAGTAGAACAAAATCTTATTAAAAAATGACTCACAAAACACCCTGACATACACTAGGGGCAAATTTACCCTGAAATATGACAACCACACGTAGTGATGAACAAGTTATTATGTGGGTGTTTTCTGGTTCCCCGGGGCCAGATTAAAGAGGGTTCCTTTCAGTGGAGGAACTGACTGAACATGCGTGTCACTGAAATAATTATTTGGAGGTGGAGATGAATTTTTACAAGCACTGGCTGTTATTCAAATGACTTAAAGTTAGATCTACAATTAGTCTGTGAAAGCCACAACGGCAGGCCCCTCTTCACCACCTCCCAGCCCCTCGGATGGTGTTTTGGTCCAGAATGGGGACTCCCTGAATGAACAGCGCGCTATTAACAGTGCTGACTGTGTTACTGAGAGGCCACAACCCAGAGATGGGACTTTCCAGCTGTTGGCATCTGGGTTTTAATGCTTCCAAGATAGGGAGCTATTAGAAGTTTTCTATCTTTCATGTGGCATGAGTTTTCCATGCTTATCAGGAATAGATTTTGGTTCCTAAAGATAGCAGGTTATGTACCTTAGCTGAGCCTGGTGACCTACAAACATATCCTGGAACTGAC
Source organism: Tursiops truncatus (assembly GCF_011762595.2). Taxonomy (NCBI): domain Eukaryota; kingdom Metazoa; phylum Chordata; class Mammalia; order Artiodactyla; family Delphinidae; genus Tursiops; species Tursiops truncatus. The sequence goes on along the minus strand of NC_047037.1, from coordinate 132,980,668 downwards.
ACAATGCGGGGTGAAGAAATGGGAGTTCTAGAAGGTTCCTTTCCTCTAGCTCAAATAAACAGCTGCTTTCCAGGTGCAATAAACATCCCAACCACATTGACACAATACTAAGTGGCCCCCATAAAACATGGCTCAGGGCACTGCCAGCTGAGTCTTGGCATCAGATCTGAGCCATTCCCTGCAGTCAGGAGAAGCCCCTGAGTGCAAAGAGAAGGCGGTATTAGTTTTACCAGATACCCCTTAGGGTGGCTCAGGCCACAGCATCTGAGGGCTTCACCGTGTCACTGATTCACTGATTATGCTTCCACCTGGTAGGAATTAAAGTTCTAATCCTAAAATCCAAACAAGAATATCCAGCCTCATCTGTTGTCATCTCCTCACGTTCTGCACAGGAAGCTCTGAACTTTCAAAGCAAGTACATCTGGAGTAGGCAGACCCAATGCTAACCTCACACTAACTTCGAGTCTGAAATTACCCTGCCACCTCTAAAGTATGCAGGCGTCCATTTCAAAGTGCTAGTGTCCGCTGCAAAGCTCATCTCCAGCCTCAAAGAGAAGGGAGAATGCAGTGAATTGAAATAAAATGAAAAACTACTTGCTGTTCCCAATGGAAATTCTTAAAATCTTTACATACACAAAACAAATATTCTTCTTGAGACTCAAAAAGGCCCAACCAATCAGGAAAAAATTATTTGGAGTAGAGATAGAGAAGTCTTTTTCTGCTCATACAAAGTACTGGCAAACTCTAAAACAGACTCCAAGGATCTCCTTTTAAATAGAACCAGAAGACTTCATTCACTCCCCTTTGTTCTCCAGTCCCATCAGATTCTAGAACACCCCTGTTCTGTTGTGGTCAGTGGCTTTACGCTTGCACCAGCCAATTCCTGGAGAGACAGGAGTTTGGGGTACCAGGTCACCGGGACAATGCAAGTGAGCAATTTATCCATTTTCCGATGGAATTTTTTTCCAACTAAATTCAATGCCACTCAACCAGCTGAAATCAGTTACTTTCATAGACTTAGGTCATGCTTAAATTGTTCAAAAACCAAAGAAGAAAAGAATGATCCTTTTAACATGAACGTTCTTTGGGAGCATAGCTCTCTCCTCTGCCATCAGAGGTCAGGGGCACATAGGAAGCCTCGTCCCAGTTTCTCAAGCATCCGTGGAGACCCCAGCCTAAAAAGGTCTCTCTCTGTGTGTCAGGCCAGCCCTGGGTCTGAATGAAGCCCAGGGCACAGCCCTGTGAGCAGAAAGGGCCCTGGCTGGGCTTAGAGGAGGTCAGCGTAGCTCAGAGAAAAGGGAAGCTTGTGGGGGTGTCTAGAGGGCTGGGGTCGGAATGCCAGGAGGTAGTGGCCTGGAGAAACCCTGTGTTTCGAAAGCAAAGAGCTAGGGCTTCCCTGGTGGCACAGTGGTTGAGGGTCCGCCTGCCGATGCAGGGGACGCGGGTTCGTGCCCCGGTCCGGGAAGATACCACATGCCGCGGAGCGGCTGGGCCCGTGAGCCATGGCCGCTGAGCCTGCGCACCCGGAGCCTGTGCTCCGCAACGGGAGAGGCCACAACAGTGAGGGGCCCGCGTACCGCAAAAAAAAAAAAAAAAGCAAAGAGCTAGGATAGAAAGTTATTGGCAATGGACATTTCATCTCTATGAAACACAGCCCGGGCAGCCCAAAAGGTAGAAGGGAAGGACTAGAGGTCAAAGAATTTGAGACTCCACGCATCACCCACATTCCTGTATCTCACACATGACTCACGAGTCACACCTGGATCTGAGGGCCAGCCTAACTCATCCATAAGGAGGATCAGTCACTTCACAAATTACCCCAGTGAGTACAAAGGACAAAACTGCTACCCTGGAGGAGCATCTAAAGGATGCCCAGTATAGTCACTTGGGAAAAAAATTCACATATTGCTTCTTCATGCTACATTAATTCCGATAATGGGACTCTGCGGGTGGGGGACCTGGTGGACCTAAAAAGGTGACAAGATGTTTGTCATTGAGCCCATCGCATCCTCCCTACATGAACCGAGATGCCCGGCATTCACACGCAAAGAAAGCCGATGAAGAAAAGGGAGAACAGAAAGAAAGGGATTGGAATGGTGACCCAATATGACCCCATTTACACAGGTAACCCTTCTTTTTCTACCATAGTAATATGTCCTTCTTCAGAAGTACACTGAACAAACTGTATGTGTTATAGAATAGGAAAGCATGATTGGTAGGTCTATTCATAGATTTAATTTAAAACAGTTTCCTAACAACATCAAAAAATATAAACTTAAAGTATTTGAACCATGTCTGCTGCTGGAAAGTGGTAAACGAATGCATGCTTGAAGTTGAACCTGGTCTCTAAGGTCTTCAGTTGAGAGTTTCTAACTAAAGGGTATATCTGCTTGCTTCAAAAAATACTTATGTCTGTTGTTCTTGATACAAAAGTCTACACTATCTTTAATAAATAAATAATAGAGTGTTTCTTAAAAGTATGAAATGTAAACTTTGTTGCCTTTTCTGACACACACATTTTAAAAATCGCTTGAACAATGACAGGGCTCTTATGGGAAAGGATGACACGACATATTCAGTTCCCAGCAAAGTGGGTAGTTCACTCTGCCACTAGGTTGATGCTATCTTCAAAAAGTGTTTCTACAACCCTAATTAAATTCTAAGGACCTGCAATCAAAGAGAACGCCATCTCACACAGGAAAGCTAGATTCAAGGACCGAGAGAACGCGCAAAGAACATTAGATGAAAACCACGAACTGGGATGATGAGAACATTATCATGCAAACAAAATACGGCCCACGCTTTTCATTAGCAAATCAAGTTCTTATGTGGTTAAGCAGCCTATCTCCTGGCATTTAAGGAGAGAAACTCAAAGAGCAGGAGCCAGACTTGGCACGTGTTCATACACTCCTGACTGTCAACGCGTCATGTATTTTTCCGTTACTGAGAGGTTGCTTGTGTTACAGCAGGGTTTGGGAAGGAGTCTCAGGTCTTCTTCCCTGGAACTGAGGGGCTTCCATGCTTCTCGGGTCTCTCCCCCACCACGTAAGAGATTTCCTCCATCGATTGTCACTTCTCCTTCTCACACCTTGGGGATGACTTTGGGGGGAACGTACCAAAGACATCTGCAGAAATTTCCCATGATAATCAGGCAGGAGTAGGCTCAGATCTGGTCACCAACAACTACTCTTGTGAAACATCACAGGACCTCCAAGCCAAGAGAGCATTTTCCAACCGGGCTGGCAACCAGGACCCCATAATGTCGGAAATTAGCCTTTCAGGTGACCTGCAGTGATCTGATCCAGCAGAGTATAACTTGGTAGGTAACCACCTTCCTTAACCACCTTCCAAGCGTGCTGGAAATCAGAATCAGATCACCTGATAGTAGCCAGTGATAGTTTTCATTGACGTCTAGCAATAAAAGACCTGGAGGAGACTGGAAGTGCTCTAACAGCACAACTGCTGGAATCTTCCATGGACCAGCTCTTCAAAGAGCTAGACCAGTGTCTGATCAGGCGACCGTCTCCCGAGTGATCAGATGCAGGGGAGCATTTCAATTAAGGTCCCAGTGGGAGAATGAGATTCTGAAGCAATAACAAGATCATCATGATTATTTCTAAACACACCAAGGACTCAGGCATCATAGGTCAGGGGGCCTACCTGGAGGCTGGTGGAGGTAAGAAACAGGAGGATTACATGAGTTCTCCAAAAATACAGACATGGCATTTATAAATCTATTTTACAGTAACCAGACCCAAGCCTCAGGCCCAGGGATGGGGCAGACTCCCAACCGAACGTAGCTAGGGGCGATGGGATTTCAAAGACCCTGGAAGCCATGATGAGTCCTGCAGTGAAAACAAAGGAAAACACAGTTTCGCTTCACAAAATGGGAAATTGTTTAGGGGGCAGGATTGTCAAGAAGTATTCCCAGAAGCTTTGAGGGTCCTGTCTTTGCTGTCCTATTGCCCTGTGGCTGAACGCCAAACAGTGGTCCTCGAAAAGCAACACCATTTCCAGACAGCATCCGCTGCCTCAGGCTGGAACGCTGCCAAGCACACCCTGGGCCAGCTCCCTAGGGCTCATCAAACAACTGCAGGTCCAAGCGGACCACGATCTCTCCCGTGGGAACTTCATGCAGCAGGAGACACTTTGTAACTGGACCCTTGGAACCCTGGTCCTTCTTGATGTCAGCCACGCGGATCTCTGTCCGACCCAAAAAATCTGAAAGGAGAAACACACAGACCCTCCTCAGAGAGGATGCCTTCTCTTCAAGGCAGGTACTTGGCATATGGGGAATGTCCCAGCAAATTGTTATACTCTTCCTTCTTCCAAAAGGGAGTTAGGTCAGTTTCCGAGAATCCAGGGACTACAATGACAGCATAATTTTTATTTTCTTAATTTTTTTAAATAAATTTATTTATTTTATTTATTTATTTTTGACCCCATTGGATCTTTGTTGCTGCGCGCGGGCCCTTTCCAGTTGCGGCGAGCGGGGGCTACTCCTCGTTGCAGTGCAGGGTCTTCTCATTGCAGTGGCTTCTTTTGTAGCAGAGCATGGGCTCTAGGCACACGGGCTTCAGTAGTTGTGGCATGCAAGCTCGGTAGTTGTGGCTTGGGGGCTCTAGAGCACAGGCTCAGTAGTTGTGGCACACGGGCTTAGATGCTCCGCGGCATGTGGGATCTTCCCGGACCAGGGCTTGAACCCTTGTTCCCTGCATTGGCAGGCGGATTCTTAACCACTGCACCACCAGGGAAGCCCAGCATAATTTTTAAATGAATTGAAAACAAAAAGGTACCAGGATGGGGATGAAGGAGAGCCCAGATGGAGCTCAAAACACAGACTTTCCTCACACTTGAGGACCCCCAAAGGGCTATGAGCTTCCTGGGAGGCAATGCAGAACCAGATGTCCTATCAGCCGCACAATTTGCAACTTACATGAAATTTAAAGAAATTGCCCAGAAGAAAGTCAGCTATTTCTGGGACAAAAATTGGACAGTAGTTTCTCCCAGGGGTTGACCCAGGAACATGCTTTGCGATGTTACACTCCTTTTCGAAAAGTCAAGGATGGTGAAAAAGGGCTGGTCCTTATAATGCACCACTGTAAGTGCCAGAGAGCAAACTCGAGGGGGTGGGGAGGAGGTGACAGCACGGGAGCTGCGTGCTTCCAGCCATGCTCCCAGGACTATCTCAACACCACTTTTTATCAAATATTGAGTCAGTATGAGAATGGACGTGAGCGTGTTTGAAACAATTTTTGACGCTGTGCAAATGCACAAGGGTGTTAAACGGGCCTCCAGACCGTTAACATGAAGGGCCTCCTTCATTTTTTCATTCAACGATTAGTTTTTGGAATATACTATGATCCAGGAACACTTGTACAGGAAACAGCTTTTCTTTCAACAGTTAAAACCTGGGAATTTTTTCTGGTGGAAGATACCGGTTTATTTTTCCCCTTGTGCATTTCATGGAAATGATCTTTGAAGTAAGAACAATACTAGGATTTGCAATTTAAACTCTAGTGGAGCTGCCATTGTGTCGTGGTATATCACTACTAAAATAAATCCAACGTCAAGCCTTTATTTATCAGAATAAACACTGCCAATGAGGGACTTCCCTGGTAGCTCAGTGGTTGAGAATCCACCTGCCAATGCAGGGGACACGGGTTCAATCCCTGCTCTGGGAAGGTCCCACGTGCCGCGGAGCAACTAAGCCTGTGTACAACAAGTATTGAGCCTGCGCTCTAGAGCCCGTAAGCCACAAATAGCGAGCACGCTCGCTGCAACTAGAGAAAGCATGTGCGCAGCATGGAAGACCCAACGCAGCCAAAAATAAATAAATAAAATAAATTTAAAACCAAATTGCCATTGAAACACAGTGCTTCAGAGCCCAGACTTATGAGTCAGATCGGTCTGGTCATGTTCTAACATCTAGCCAGCTATGTGACCATCTCTGGGCAACAATTAATAGTAACTAACTCACAATGAGATAATTCATATAAAAGTACGAAAAGACAAAAGCCACGTGAAGCAATTTAAGCCTTGCACAGATCATGCCTGCACTGGACCCTCACTCCTAGCACTTAATTTTACTCCTTTGAATATAATTAGGTTGAGACCGCAATCTTTAAACTTACTCTCTTATTTTTGTTGCGTTGAGGAAGGGAGAGAGAAGTTTCTCAGAATCATTGCCAGTCCCATTTTTTTTCCAGGCTCAAGCAGAAACAGAAAGTTGGTTGAAGGGATGATGCATCCAACACGATCCCATCCCTTTAATTAACCAGAAATGTCACCCAAAGAGCACTGATTGATTCTGCCACGTTTTTTGTGGGCTAATGTTCTTCTTGCTCTACTGGCTAATTTTATGAATTTTCACCATAGCTTTTAGCCAAGGACTAAAGAATTGGGTGGTGGCTTTGTGGTATAGCTCTCTCTGCATTTACTTGCTTTGGGGAAACACGGGACCATGGTCTTTGTCTAGGGCAGCTGGACCACTCTAGACCAAGCATGCTTGGTCCACCTTCTCTGAGACAACCTGGCATCAGTGAAGGCCTCTTTCCAAGGGATGCTGAGTCTTGTCTAATGCCAGCCTCATCTCTCTGGCAGGAAGCCCAAGAAATTCTGGGCACCAAGTTCCCAGGTAGAAAATATTTATCCATGAAAGCCAAGTGACAGCGAAAGGGGAAGGGTACCTCGGGGCCGCTTTTTACTCACCGTCTGGAGAGAACTGGTCCCTCTCGAACACGGTGATGCAGAGGACCTCCTGCTCCAGGTCTTTGATGAAGAACTGGCAGTTGGAATTCCACTTGGGATTCAGAGTGTCCTGGATTGTCTTGGTGATGTGACACTGGGAGCCCATGGTCACCTCGCAGTACGGGTTACTCTTTCCTAGAGGGAACAGAGCCTGCTTGACTCCCGCCTGCCGCCCAGCTCTTCTGGGTGAGCATGGCGGGGTCACAGTCATGTGGCAGCTGTTCCCGCCACACCCCTCATTTTGATCTCACTCCAATGCCACACTTAATAAGCTGCATAAAATGGAGAATCCAGGCGGAAACTCACACAATCCAGCATCACACTTAAAGTATACTACTTAAATATTCATAATACTTAAATAATTACATTAGTGGGCTTCAAAACTAAGCCTTTCCTGTCTCCTCACTTTAGCCCTAGATTGTGTCAAAACCACAGTCATCCCTCAGCATCCACGGGGACTGGTTCCAGAACCCTCCACAAATACCCAAATACTCAGATACTCAAGTCCCTTAGATAAAATGGTATAGTCTTTGCTACCCACATCCTCCCATATACTTTAAATCACCTCTAGATTACATGTAATAACCTAATACAATGTAACTGCTATGTAAAGCGTTGCCAGTGTGTGGCAAAATCAAGTTTTGCTTTTTGGAAATTTTTCAAATTTTCTTCGAATATTTTCGATCAGCAGTTGGTTGAATCCGCAGGTGCAGAACCTGCAGATACAGAGGGGTTGACTGTATTGTGAAAGGGCAGCCACTCAGATCTTTCTCGAAAGCAAAACGGTGGAAAAGAATTAAAAAAAACCTTTTTTTTAACAAGTGCTACAAAAACCAAGTCTGGAAAGAAATTGAGGATTATGGAAACAGCACATTTGTTTTAAAGCCAGGTGGGGGGGATGCAGAAAAGGCTTCCACCACTAATATGTGATAGAGGGGGCCTCTTGGGTCCTTACCGTGTGACCGACAGGGTTTCAGTTCAATGCCCTCAACCACGTTCACCATCAACCTTCCAATGCCTGTGGCCCTTTGGGAACGGACTATGACGGCAAGAGAAACAACACAGAATGCTCCCGTTTAGGATTTGCTGCCTTTCTGGTTTGCCTCATGATCTGTCTTATGCTCCCCTGCAAGAACAATTCCCCACCCCTACTCCACCTTGAATTCTCGCTTCCTTGATCCTGTAATCTGCCCTCCACCCCTCACCTTGCAACCCGCTCTCCCTCTTCCGCGTGCCTGCCCCCTCAGGCTCTCCCCTACCCCCAGGCCCATCTTCCAGCTCTAAGGGTTCTAGGCACAACCAAATGGCTCTCTGCTGCCACTCTGCGGGATCCCGGGCCCCTCTGCTCAGCGATGTATTTACCCAGGTACGCCTTCTCCCGCTTCTTCTTCTCCGTCTCTATGTAGAGTTCAGAAGCAGCTTTGATTTTCTGCACCCAGGCGGTCCTTGGAAAGGGAGAGACAGAACGGTGCCAAACAGAACTCAGGCTTCAGGTCTGTACAAATTCAGTTTCTAGGACTCTGCCTTGCTCGTTTGATTTTTACAACAAAGGCTCAGCAAAGAAAGTCTGGTTTTATGTCACATGGTGCTAATCATGATTTCTACCATGCACAACGAAGGCACGAGTGACATTTTTACTGATGTACTCAAGACCTGAGTTTGCGTCCCCATGGAAGAAAATCTATGATGATAAATGCTGCCCTGGAGGAGATGTTGGCAACAACACCTCTTCCTTCCTTCTTGAAAAGCATCACATATTTGCCTAATCCAATAAGGCCAGAAGGATTTCTCTTACTAAACCATCCAAGGAAAGAAACCATTTCCCAGATAAGGAACCACTTTCTGTGAAAGAGCACACACACGCTGGGGAAAGCATCTTGGCTTTCCCCAACATCTTGGCGTGATGTTTTCGCCTTCCTTTTCCTGAGAAGCATATGCATGACGACTTTAGCCAATTTCCTGCTTTTTGGCACAAATGCTCTTGGAATGTTGTAGGTCGTATATCAAGTTCACCCTTCAGAAAATAATCTGTTTCATTTGGCTCCGGGGCAGAACCTTGAAGAAGAGATTAAAGCAAAAATGCCCACAGTTCTAGGATCCAGAACGTCTGTCCAGGGGAGCCAGCTGAGGAGGGGGTCAGGATTAGGTGGTCCTATCCATCCCCAAATCACTTTCCTACTGGTTTCTGCCACCTGGGAAACCTTGGGAAATGAGATGCTCCATTTATCTCAAACTCTGAAAATTGCTTTTTAAAACATTCTCAAGCAAAATTCATTTCAATGTCTTTTACTTTGCAAAATTCATGCCATGGGTCAAACTTCCGAGAGGCTCTAGAAAAACGTATTAAGACCGCTCCACCCTCATGCCCCCACCCCACCTCCAGCCAGAGGGGGTGGCATTGCAACTGAAGGAACGTTGGGACCTGCTGATTAATTAAATGTCCCACCTCTGTCCTACACCTGGTGGGACCTGGGCGCCCAGTGCCAGTGAGGAGGCAGGTCTTACCTTTCGTTTATGCTTTCTGCTCGGAGGGTGTAGACTCGGTCAATGTGGGAAATGTGGAAGATGGGTTCATCCCCGGAAGGGTCAGTGGGCAATTTTACTAGAACCTCATTTAGGAAAATAGGCTGAAAAATAATGCACAGCCATTACAAAACCAGACTGGGGGCCGTGTATTGCAATAAACTATGAGTACGTGTGTGTGCTTACGTGCACGTGTTCTAATAAACTAGACTGAGGGTGAAGGGTGTGTGTGTGTGTGTGTGTGTGTGTGTGTGTGTGTGTGTGTGTGTGTGTGTCTGCGGCGGGGGTGGGAGGATGTTTCAGTAAACTATACCAGAATAATGATTCTGTGTTCATATTAACTTTCAGATACTGCAAATTATAAATATGGATTTCCCCCCTCCGTTTTGCAGGTATTTTTAGAGTCCTCCAGAATAAGAACGGATGGGTCTGTTTTTCTCATAGTATATCCTAATCAGCAGTTTCCATCAACTCTACCTCCAAGCAATTCTCTCCAAGTTGTTCATGCAAAGCTGCTAGTGGCAATCTACATAAGTACATTGTGCTTTTCCCCAAAATAAAGCTAACTGCTGCTTCAGAGAAAATTCTTCTGTGAAAATACCCACACAGAGACAAGTTTAGAAAAACAATATCCCATGACACACAGACACACAAACACAGCCATGCACGTAGAAGCAGACCAAATAAACAGCTTAGGAAAATTCTCTACACGTTGACTATTTAGACTGGCTTTTGCTGGAAAAAGGTGAGGGGCACAGATGTTCCAAACAATCTGGAGAAGTTTGGAGGGAGATCTGGGAATGTTCGGGAAGAGGGTGCTTGAGTTCTAGTCTCGAACTTTCCCACACCTGCCACACTAGACCGGGAACCCCACCAGGGCAAGGCATACCTTCAACACATCTGGGGGACCCACAGTAGCCACTTGACAGCTAATAGATGTTTTGTCAATGGATTTGAGCGTCGTTCCTTTTCTGATACTGCTGGACTCGTGATGCTGTGGTCACCCTAAATCCTGTCTCAGCCCCTGCACTTCCTGTATGCCACAGCCCCCAAACCCTGCTGAAATGCTCCTTTTGGAAACTTCCTCCTCCCCCCAAACATCAACCCTGATAGTGCACTCTAGAATCAAACTTACGGTTTTGTACATTTTATACTGCAGGTTTGATTTGGGGCTGAAGACTTTGTCGGTGCCCGAAGAGCCCAGGGGCTTTATGATTTGGGTCAGCAGGAGGAAGTCGTTGAAGAGGAAGCCATACAGCTCCTTGTTGCTCTTGGCCTTGTAGAGTTTCCCACTGTGAAGAAACTTGCGTGGCCCCAAGCAATTGGTCACTGAATTGAACACAAGTTGCTGAGAAAGGAAAACAAAACCCAAAGAAGACACGATGAAGTGAGGTCATTTTTTTTGTTTGTTTTGTTTTGTTTTTCTGCATCTGAAAGCATGGGTTCCATCAGAATCTGAGGCCTGTAACTTAGGCTCACATCAAGGACTGCTTTGAAAACTTCAGGCAGGGACTTTTGGAGCCAAGAAGTCAAAGTCGTGGTTCTGGAGGTTCCACGTGTCAAGATGATCTTTGGCTATAATTCCAAATGCTTTTCCTTGAGGTCTGCTCAGTGTCTCAGGGCGACTGCTGCTTTTCTCCCTTGTGTTTATTGGGGAAACTGGCCAGCAGGAAGAAAACACCCAGCCCTCTCCCTCCTTGACGGGTATGTGCTGTGTGCAGGCTAGTCCGCCGGAGGTGGCGTGAACCAGCTCCAATGATGGCCCTGCACAGGCTCAGACAGTCCTACGCGGTTCTGGAAAGCAGCAGCGACTCTCTCTGTACAGTTCTACAGGACAAATGCTACTTTCCCAGGCGCAGCTTGAGTCCAGGCCCCTACCACATGGGTGGACTACAAAACTCAGTGTTGCTGACAGATGCCTCGAAGCCAAGCAGAACAGACACTGTCGGTGCCCATTAAATCTCACCCAATTCAATGGTCCTGAAAATGTGAAGGGGCCAGGCAGCTCTCTTCCTTCCACTCCCCAAAACTTGGAGACAGATCTAAGTGTGGAAACGCAGCTCTGTCATCCCCCTGGGCTCTATCATCTCATGCTCTATCATCCCCGCCCCCCCCCCCGGGCTCTATCATCTACTGTGAGCAGGTTCTAAAGGGGCAGGGGGAGACTGTAGAAGATATGACCCCACTAAGGCCACCCTTTTGGATAGCAGGGGAGAGACTGAGGGAGGGGAAGGCCACAGCTGTGCCCAGGAAGTGATACGATCCAGGCAGGAGTCAGAACTTCGGGTCTCCACCTGCCCATACTTGGGTCCCGGGGGTATCCTCCATCCAGCAGCCTTCAAGGCTGAGGCTCTCTCCAGAGCTATGAACCCTACAGACCTCCCTGAGAAGAGTATTAATGAAAAGGTGACAGTTCACAACACACATTCCCCAAGAGATGCTGCTGGCCACCTGTCTGCCTCCAGTGTGGGAGAAAGAATCAGTGGGGCCTCTATGACCAGAGACCTATAGGCAGCAAGGAAGAGTGACCAGTCCACTCTGTTCTCAGGTACAAGGAGGGACGAGGGCCTCTAACCTCCCACTGAGGTTCTGAGGGAGCCCCAAAGACTGAAGGTGACACCACAAAGAGAGCCTTCAAAGGATGTCAATCTAGCCCTTTTTACTCACCAAGAGAGAGTTCAAGCCACTTGGGGGCAATGAATCTGGCAATTCACTTGGATGACATAGAGTTGATGTGGTTTATTCACACTCAAAGGTTAGAGCCTCCAACTGGCCAGGCTAACACTGAACATATGTGAATTGGGAACAGACTTGATAGCTCTTGATCTTAAGACAAGAATGCCAAAGACGGCATTTATTTGAAACTTAATCACCGGTGTGTGTCCAGATCTGGGCCAGGAAACAGAAGCCAACACGCCCCCTCCCCACGATTGTGAACCCTGACTGTACAGACAAAACAGACCATACAGAAAGCTAGTGTACAACAGCCAGGAAGGATCGATCACTAAAGAAGGACAACAGTCTATTTCAAAGAGGGTATATACATCCCAAAAAAGCAAATGACAAGAGTTTATTTTATTCTTAATGTTTTGAGGGGTTTTTTTATTGCTGTGCCGTGTGGCATGCAGGATCTTAGTCCTCTGAGCCCATGCCCCTGCAGTGGAAGTGTGGAGTCCTAACCACTGGACCACCAGGGAATTCCCTATTCTTAATGTTCTAAGATGAAGACACAGGCCTCACTGAGTCCCGTGACTGCAGCCCTGAGACTCAGGGAAGGACCCCTTTAAAAGTGCACAGTGAGGGGAATTCCCCAGCAGTCCATTGGTTAGGACTCTGTACTTTCACTGCTGGGGCTGGGTTCGATCCCTGGTCAGGGAACTAAGATCTTGCAAGCCACGCGGTGTGGCAAAAAGGAAGGAAGGAAGGAAGGAAGGAAGGAAGGAAGGAAGGAAGGAAGGAAGGAAGGAAGGAAGGAAGGAAGGAAGGAAGGAAGGAAGGGAGGGAGGGAGGGAGGGAGGGAGGGAGGGAGGAAGGGAGGGAGGGAGGAAGGGAGGGAGGGAGGAAGGAAGGAAGGAAGGGAGGAAGGGAGAAAAAAGATAGGGAACATTGAAAAAAAAAAAGAAAAAGTGCACAGTTGCACTTCAGCCTGGCAGATTCAGGAGCTGTTCATGTCCAGTGTCTTCAGGATCAAGTTAATGCTCCTTGGAATGATACACAGCCCTTCCTTGCCCTGGTTTCAACTTGCCTTAAAGCTTATCACCTGTCACCCTACATTGCTCACCGAAGTCCTGCACAGGCTGTGCCCTCCACTGAAATGCCCTCCCCCTGGATTCTTTCCTGGAGAGGTATCTTCATCCTTCAACACCCAGCCAAGTGTCACCTTCTCCAACATGTCCCTGAATCCCTCCATGACGGTTCCTTCCTCCATGAGTGTCCAACAGCACTTGGCACCTAGATCTGCCTCATGATGTCTCACACTGTGTGGTAAATATTGGTTTGATCCCTCTACTTGGTCCAGGACTGTAGGCTTCTTGAGATGGCGTAGGTCACATCTTATTGATTTTCATGTCCTCAGTGTTTAGTACTGAGCAAGGCACATGGGCAGTAAATGTTTATTGAATGAATGAATGAATAAGTAAGCCAGCCAACCAGTGAATGCCCCTGGATTGCTTATCAACACAGTTCCAAAATGGGAACCCACATCCATCACCTTGGTTTCCACATGGCTGCTTCCATAACTTTGGTTATCCCACACCTTCACGGAAGGGGGACAGGAGGCAGGGCAGAGAGGAAGCAGTGGTGTAACTTCCTCAGGTAGTGAATGCCTTTGAAGCTTGTAAGAAGGAAGGAGCCACAGGAAGAGTGGGTGAGGGAGACAGTCTGCCTGGGCATTTTGGTAAACCCTAGTCAATGGTGTGTGTGCATGAATGTGTGTATGTATGTGTGTATCTGTGTGTGTGTACAGAGGCAAAGAGAAAGAGAGTGAGAACAGGCAGAAAGAATGAATGAGACTAAAGTAAAGATAAGGGACAAGAAGAGAATCAAATACTACAGGAGAGACTCTGTTTCTGGTAGTATGGTGGACTAGAGACTCTGACTCACCCAGTGAAAAATTTCAAAACCGAATAAAATATAGAACTGTAGTTTTTAAATGCAAGTGAGGTGGTAAAAATTAAAAATGAAAATAAGAAATTTGCAGAGGCCAAAAACAGCATGAAAATGTGAACCCTGGAAGATAAACAAGTCCCTAAGCTGGCTTTAGCCCTGAGAGTCTTTCTTAAATCTGGTGACCTTAAGCTTCCATTTTAAAGGCTATGGAGGGTGCAAGAGACAGGAGATATATCCAGGGCCCACATGAGATAACAGGAGATCCCAAAACGCTGGACTCCAAAGGAAGAATGACAAGTAAACTCAGCACAGAAGGGATGACCAAGAAAACTTGCTTGTTTTTGAACTTGGTGTAAGTGGAGGAAAAAAAAAATGTCCCTGAGAATGTGTAACCACGATGCAGTTCTCATTTAAGTTTACAACCACAATTCACACACTAGTGTGATCTGAAAACCCCTCTATATCTAATTTAGGGTGATCCTGGTAGCTAGCAACCCTTGCAGGAGGAATACAACTTCAGACCTCAAAGATCCCACAGATAAAGTTCCAAGGAATGTTGAGCTCACAATCAAAAATCAAAGTACATACAGAGAAACAGACATGTGTGGTGAGAGCTAGCAGAAGCAACAGACAAAACAGTGAAACTCATAACCTGAGTTAATGGAATGATCAGATCTGAAATATACAAGAATATATTTTAAATGTGTTAGGAAACAAATGAGAAGCATGGTCATTTGTGAAAGGACCAAGACAAGAAAGAAACCAGCAGATTAGAGAAAATAACTAGAATGCTGGAAAGGGTAAAAGAAAATAATTGAAATTTAAAAAAATCAGTAGATGGATTAAACAGCAGATTAGAAGCAGCTGGAGAGAGAATTAGCAAACTGGAGGCCAACGGGGAGGACAATGCATGTTCTTTTCTCATCCTCCTTCAGGCCAGCTGCCAAGGCTCAGTGGGGGAGACCCAGGTCACACCCTAAGGCGCTACCTCAGACAGGCCTTCACACTGCACATGGGCCTGGATCCACTCCAGCCGGTCCGAGTTCTCCTTCTCCCGCACCCCTTCGTTCACCTGGGAGCAAAGCTCCTCTGCCTTCTCCAGGGCGTGTTTCAAGTGGCTGTGGTCTGGGTGGTTTTCAGGAGTGTTTTCCAGGATCTACATTGGAGAACAGAAGACATCATCCTTAGGCAGTGTGGGTGAGCCTGCGGTTCACTGTCCTGGAGGGCCAGACCCAACAGAGGCAGGGCATAGCACAGACCTTTCCTGAACAGTGCCCACAAGAGCAACTGCAGCTCCAAGCACCCACCTTGGCAATGACATGGAGAGAGATGACCACTCTTTGTTGGCAGGGGACGCTTGAGGGGGCAGGGGCTGCCACATTATCTATACTTGGGGTATGAGGAGGGCCGTGGCTACAGCAAGGGCAATATCGCACCACATGTGGCTTTCTCCCTAGAATGGCTCTTTCCTGGGTCCATGCACAGCTGCAGGCATCTATGGACCCATGGACCTACATGCTAATGGGTACATCTGAGCAAAGGCATTTTTCTGGATAAATTATTCCAAGCCAGTGGTTAAAAGTGCCAGTTCTAGAGCAAGACCTCCTGGTTTAAAATCCCTGCCCTGCCACTGACCAGCCATGATATGGGTCAGTCACATAAATATTCTGAGCCTCATTTTCCTAATATGAAAAATGGGGAAACTAATAGCACCTCCTTCATAAGGTTGTTTGGAGGATTAAATGGCTTGATACAAGTAAAGCACTTTGCAAAGTACCTGGCCCTTTGAAGGTGCTCAGTAAGTGACAGCAGTTACCATCAGATTCTCAAAGGACTTTGAGGACATTGAGAACAGTCATCCTGAGGAAAGACACTAAGAATGAAGAAAGATCCTAACCCATCTTTGCAATGTACTAGGATTGTGTTGAGGGTGTACTTGCCCAGGCCGTGTCCATATACAAATAAGTCAAGTGGGTTTTACCCTGAATAATATCTCATCCCTAGGGTATACTTTGGTTTAAAGTCCTAAGGAGGCACCCAGTTTGAGGAAAACACCCAAGCTGGGTCCTGTGTGTCCACCAATCATCTCCAAACAACAACCCCAGCCCCAGGTGGATCTTGGGTGTACATAGAGTCCCTCTGAAAAGTCCTGATGCCTCAACTCTGACCATATCAGAATCCCCAGGGGTGGGACTCAAGCATCGGAATTTTCTAGAGCTCCCTATGTGATTCTAACGTACAGCCAAGACTGAGGACAACTGCTCTCGACAGGAAGCCCACATAGCTGAATTGTGTGAATTCTTTTTTTGTTTGTTTTTTGTTTTTCAAAATGAAAATAGGTTTATGTTTTTTCTCATTGTAAAATTATGATTGTATAAAATTTAGAAAATTTAGAAAGTTATAAAAAAACCTAAAAACCACCCATAATTGCACCATCTGGAAATAACCTCTGCCTATCTATTCATTAATACACTCTGCATAGATATAAATACATATAGTTTAAAAAAAATAAACATTGGATCATGCTACCATACTACACTGTACCATTTTGTACTTGCTTCTTTCCCACTTCATGTCAGTTATAGCACAGCATTTAGTGTCCACTTTATATGGACCTAGATCATCATTTTATTATTTTTTAATTGAAGTATATAGAGCATCATTTTTAAAGATTCTATAATATGTCATTGTAAGGATGAACCACAATGCATTTAAACAGCTTCCTTCCCATAAAACTTCATGTTTCCAATTTTTCAATATTTCTCTGATTATTTCTTTAGAATAAATTCCGAGATGGTAGTGCTGAGCCAAAGAGAGCGTGGAGTTTGATGTATACATCACCCTCCAAAAGGCTGAACCAGTCTACCTTCCACAAGCAAACTTGCCAACACTGAGGACTCACAATCTTCTCAATATATGCCTACCTGGCAAGCCAAAAGCAGGTATTTTCTTGTTTGCTTATGCATTTCTTTTATTACCAGAGAATTTGAATTTTGTGTACACTTAGGACATCAGTACACTAAATGATAAAGCAAACATTTATATACAGCTTAGTAGGAGCCAGACATACATATATTCACTCAGTTGATTTCTCACAACCCTATGCAGTAGGTACTATTAGCATATCTATTTTACATATAAGGGAACTGAGGCCCAGAGAAGTTAAGTAACTTGACCAAGGGCACACAGGAGTGGTACCAAGATTCAAACACAAGCAGCCTGGTGCCTGACATCATTTTCTGTAATTATTTTTTTTAACATCTTTATTGAGGTATAATTGCTTTACAATGTTGTGTTAGCTTCTGCTGTATAACAAAGTGAAGCAGCTATACATATACATATATCCCCAAATCTCCTCTCTCTTGCATCTCCCTCTCACCCTTCCTATCCCACCTTCTAGGTGGACACAAAACACCAAGCTGATATCCCTGTGCTATGCTGCTGCTTCCCACTAGCTATCTATTTTACATTTGGTAGTGTATATATGTCCATGCCACTCTCTCACTTCGTCCCAGCTTACCCTTCCCACTCCCTGCATCCTCAGGTCCATTCTCGACATCTGTGTATCAATTTACATTCCCACCAACAGTGTAAGAGGGTTCCCTTTTCTCCATGCCCTCTCCAGCATTTATTTTTTGTAGATTTTTTGATGATAGCCATTCTGACCGGTGTGAGGTGATACCACATTGTAGTTTTGATTTGCATTTCTCTAATGATTAGTGATGTTGAGCAGCTTTCCATGTGCTTCTTGGCCATGTGTATGTCTTCTTTGGAGACATGTCTATTTAGGTCTTCTGCCCATTTTTGGATTTGGTTGACTGTTTTTTAATATTGAGCTGCATTAGTTATTTATATATTTTGGACATTAATCCTTTGTCTGTTGATTCATTTGCAAATAACTACTCCCATTCTGAGGGTTGTCTTTTCGTCTTATTTATGGTTTCCTTTGCTGTGCAAAAGCTTTGACGTTTCATTAGGTCCCATTTGTTTATTTTTGTCTTTATTTCCATTACTCTAGGAGGTGGATCAAAAAAGATCTTGCTGTGATTTATGTCAAAGAGTTTTCTTCCTATGTTTTCCTCTAAGAGTTTTATAGTGTCTGGTCTTACATTTAGGTCTTTAATCCATTTTGAGTTTATTTTTGTGTATGGTGTTAGGGCGTGTTCTGAATTCATTCTTTTACATGTAGCTATCCATTTTCCCAGCACCACTTATTGAAGAGACTGTCTTTTCTCCATTGTATATCCTTGCCTCCTTTGTCATAGATTAGCTGACCATAGGTGCATGGGTTTATCTCTGGGCTTTCTATCTTGTTCCATTGATCTATATTTCTGTTTTTGTGCCAGTACCCTATTGTGTTGATTACTGTAGCTTTGTAGTATAGTCTAAAGTCATGGAGTCTGATTCCTCCAGCTCCACTTTTTTCCCCTCAAGGCTGCTTTGGCTATTTGGGGTCTGTTGTGTCTCCATACAAATTTTAAGATTTTTTGTTCTAGTTCTGTAAAAAATGCCAATGGTAATTTGATAGGGATTGCACTGAATCTGTAGATTTCTTTGGGTAGTATAGTCATTTTCACAATGTTGATTCTTCCAATCCAAGAACATGGTATATCTCTCCATCTGTTGGTATCATCTTTAATTTCTTTCATCAGTGTCTTACAGTTTTCTTCATACAGGTCTTTTGTCTCCCTAGGTAGGTTTATTCCTAGGTATTTTATTCTTTTTGTTGCAATGGTAAATGAGAGTGTTTCCTTAATTTCTATTTCAGAGTTTTCATCATTAGTGTATAGGAATGCAAGAGATTTCTGTGCATTAATTTTGTATCCTGCTACTTTACCAAATTCATTGATTAGCTCTAGTTATTTTCTGATAGCTTCTTTAGGATTCTGTATGTATAGTATCATGTCATCTGCAAACAGTGACAGTTATATTTTTTCTTTTCCAATTTGGATTCCTTTTATTTCTTTTTTTTTTCTCTCTGATTGCTGTGGCTAAAACTTCCAAAACTATGTTGAATAAAAGTGGCGAGAGTGGGCAACCTTGTCTTGTTCCTGATCTTACTGGAAATGGTTTCAGTTTTTCACTACTGAGAACAATGTTGGCTGTGGGTTTGTCATATATGGCCTTTATTATGTTGAGATAAGTTCCCTCTATGCCTACTTCCTGGAGGGTTTTTATCATAAATGGGTGTTGAATTTTGTCAAAAGCTTTTTCTGTATCTATTGAAATGACCATGTGGTTTTTCTCCTTCAGTTTGTTAATATTGTGTATCACATTGATTGATTTGTATATATTGAAGAACCCTTGCATTCCTGGGATAAACCACACTTGATCATGGTGTATGATCCTTTTAATGTGCTGTTGGAATCTGTTTGCTAGTATTTTGTTGAGGATTTTTGCATCTATGTTCATCAGTATTATTGGCCTGTAGTTTTCTTTTTTTGTGACATCTTTGTCTGGTTTTGGTATCAGGGTGATGGTGGCCTCGTAGAATGAGTTTGGGAGTATTTCTCCCTCTGCTATATTTTGGAAGAGTTTGAGAAGGATAGGTGCTAGCTCTTCTCTAAATGTTTGATAGGATTCACCTGTGAAGCCATCTGGTCTGGGCTTTTGTTGGAAGATTTTTAATCACAGTCTCAATTTCAGTGCTTGTGATTGGTCTGTTTATATTTTCTATTTCTTCCTGGTTCAGTCTCGGAAGGTAAAATTTTCTAAGAGTTTTACCATTTCTTCCAGGTTGTCCATTTTATTGGCATATAATTGCTTGTAGTAATCTCTCATGATCCTTTGTATTTCTGCAGGGTCAGTTGTTGCTTCTCCTTTTTCATTTCTAAGTCTATTGATTTGTCTTCTCCCTTTTTTTCTTGATAAGTCTGGCTAATGGTTTATCAATTTTGTTTATCTTCTCAAAGAACTAGCTTTTAGTTTTATTGATCTTTTCTATTGTTTCCTTCATTTCTTTTTCATTTATTTCTGATCTGATTTTTATGATTTCTTTCCTTCTGCTAACTTTGGGGTTTTTTGTTCTTCTTTCTCTAACTGCTTTAGGTGTAAGGTTAGGTTGTTTATTTGAGATTTTTCTTGTTTCTTGAGGTAGGATTGTATTGCTGTAAACTTCCCTCTTAGGACTGCTTTTGCTGCATCCCATAGGTTTTGGGTCGTCATGTTTTCATTGTCATTTGTTTCTAGGTATTTTTTGATTTTTTCTTCAATTTCTTCAGTGATCTCTTGGTTATTTAGTAGTGTATTGTTTCGCCTCCATGTGTTTGTGTTTTTTACGTTTTTTTCCCTGTAATTCATTTCTAATCTCATAGAGCTGTGGTCGGAAAAGATACCTGATACATTTCAATTTTCTTCAATTTACTGAGGCTTGATTTGTGACCCAAGATGTGATCTATCCTCGAGAATGTTCCATGAGCACTTGAGCAGAAACTGTATTCCCTTGTTTTTGGATGGAATGTCCTATAAATATCAATTAAGTCCATCTTGTTTGATGAATCATTTAAAGCTTGTGTTTCCTTATTTATTTTCATTTTGGATGATCTGTTCACTGGTGAAGGTGGGATGTTAAAATTCCCTACTATAATTGTGTTACTGTTGATTTCCCGTTTTATGGCTGTTAGCATTTGCCTTATGTATTGAGGTGGTCCTATGTTGGGTGCATAAATATTTACAATTGTTATATTTTCTTCTTGGATTGATCTCTTGGTCATTATGTAGTGTCCTTTTTTGTCTCTTGTAATAGTCTTTATTTTAAAGTCTATTTTATCTGATATGAGAATTGCTACCCCAGCTTTCTTTTGATTTCCATTTGCATGGAATATCTTTTTCCATCCCCTCACTTTCTGTCTGTATGTGTCCCTACAGACTTCCATCTGAAGTGGGTGTCTTGTAGACAGCATATATACGGGTCTTGTTTTTGTATCCATTCACCCAGTCTGTGTCAGTGGGTCCTTGTAGACAGCACATATACGGGTCTTGTTTTTGTATATATTCACCCAGTCTATGTCTTTTGGTTGGAGCATCTAATCCATTTACATTTAAGGTAGTTATCGATATGTATGTTCCTATTACGATTTTCTTAATTGTTTTGGGTTTGTTATTGTAGGTCTTTTCCTTCTCTTGAAGTTCCTGCTTAGAGAAGTTTAGCATTTGTTGTAAAGCTGGTTTGGTGGTGCTGAATTCTCTTAGTTTTTGCTAGTCTGTAAAGGTTTTAATTTCTCTGTTGAATCTGAATGAGATCCTTGCTGGTAGAGTAATCTTGGTTGTAGGTTTTTCCCTGTCATCACTTTAAATATGTCCTGCCACTCCCTTCTGGCTTGCATAGTTTCTACTGAAAGATCAGCTGTTAATAACCTTATGGGGATTCCCTTGTTATGTTATTTGTTGCTTTTCCCTTGCTGCTTTTAATATTTTTTCTTTGTATTTAATTTTTGATAGTTTGATTAATATGTGTCTTGGCGTGTTTCTCCTTGGATTTATCCTGTATGGAACTCTCTGTGCTTCCTGGACTTGATTAACTATTTCCTTTCCCATATTAGGGAAGTTTTCAGTTATAAGCTCTTTAAATTTTTTCTCAGTCCCTTTCTTTTTCTCTTCTTCTTCTGGGACCCCTATAATTCGAATGTTCGTGCATTTAATGTTGTCCCAGAGGTCTCTGAGACTGTTCTCAATTCTTTTCATTCTTTCTTCTTTATTCTGCTCTGTGGTAGTTACTTCCACTATTTTATCTTCCAGATCACTTATCCGTTCTTCTGCCTCAGTTATTCTGCTATTGATTCCTTCTACATAAATTTTAATTTCATTTATTGTGTTGTTCATCATTGTTTGTTTGCTCTTTAGTTCTTCTAGGTCTTTGTTAAACGTTTCTTGTATTTTCTCCATTCTATCTTCAAGATTTTGGATCATCTTTACCATCATTACTCTGAATTCTTTTTCAGGTAGACTGCCTATTTCCTCTTCATTTGTTTGGTCTGGTGGGTTTTTACTTTGCTCCTTCATCTGCTGTGTGTTTCTCTGCATCCTCATTTTGCTTAACTTATTGTGTTTGGGGTCTCCTTTTCCCAGGCTGCAGGTTCATAGTTCCCATTGTGTTTGGTGTCTGCCCCCAGTGGCTAAGGTTGGTTCAGTGGGTTGTGTAGGCTTCCTGGTGGAGGGGACTGGTGCCTGTGTTCTGGTGGATGAGGCTGGATCTTGTCTTTCTGATGGGCAGGACCACATCCAGTGGTGTGTTTTGGGGTGTCTGTAGCCTTCTTATGATTTTAGGCAGCCTCTCTGCTAATGGGTGGGGTTGTGTTCCTGTCTTGCTAGTTGTTTGGCATAGGGCGTCAAGCACTGTAGCTTGCTGGTTGTTGAGTGGAGCTGGGTGTTGGCGTTGAGATGGAGATCTGTGGGAGAGCTTTCACCATTTGATGTTATGTGGGTCCGAGAGGTCTCTGGTGAACCAGTGTCCTGAACTCAGCTCTCCCATCTCAGAGGCTCAGGCCTGACACCCAGACGGAGCACCTAGACTCTGTCAGCCCCATGGCTTTTTTTCTTTTCCTCTGTGCTCAGTCTAGTTCCACTTGCTCATAGAGGGCCACGTTCAGAGGCCTCGCCCCTGCACTTCAGACCAGACTTTCTCATGGGAAATGGTGACAGTGACACCTCAGCTCGAGGGCAATAGTTGTGACTCTTCTTCTCAGTCCAGTTTCATGTGCTTATAGGGGGTCGTGTGAAGAGGCTTTGTGTCTAATGCATCAGATCACAGATTCCATGGCAGACTTCTGCACGACACCTCATTGAAGATGACAGCATGTTCTTTACCACTATTCTACACTCCTCTCAGAAACATCTAGTTGTATATTTTACCTATTTTTCTATTAGGGTATTTGTCTTTTTCATTCTGAGTTATAAGGGTGCTTGAGATGACAGATAGATAGATAGATAGATAGATAGATATTATAGATAGATAATCCATGTGTATTTCAGTATCTTCTTATATACAGTTAAAATCTGTTTACTCAGCTTATATCTGTCATTTGTCCTTTAATGTTCATTATATTTTGTTACACAACATTTTTTAAGAAAAATGTTTATTCAAATAATATTAACACATTCTTGATATGCAAGAGTCAAACAACACGGAAGTATAGATAACAACTGTGCTCTATCCCCTTTGCTCTCCTGCCTCAGAGGTAACTGTACCCAGGTTTAAGGGCATTCCCTTAAGTTCCCTTCAGATGCTCTACATACATTTAACAGTCACACAGAGTTTTTCCTCAGTTTTGCAAAATGGACCATATTGTAGGATTGCTTGTGAAAGGTTGTTTTTGGGTTTTGTTTGTTTGTTTGGTTTGTTTTGTTTTAACTTAACAGCATTTTCTAGATATCATTCCAGCTAATATAAAAAAGTCTCTTTCATAGTATAGACTCACCACTTTATTTAACTACTCTCCTTAATGAACATCTAGGTTTCTCCCAGAGGAAAAAAAAATTTTTTCAAGTTGCTACAACTCTAAATTCTTTAAAGTTCTGCCTTTGGTGCCATGCTAAGAATTTCTCCACCTCAGTATTATAAAGAATATTTAATCTTAGTATTTTTACAGTTTTCCATATGTATGTTATAACTGACCAACTTTAAAAATTCTCTTCTTAGGTTTGCTAGTTTTCAGTTCGTTCTTTTGGGTTCTCTAGGGTAACAATCATGTTTCTGCAAAGAATGATAATTTGATTTTTAATATTTATGTCTCTCAGTCCTTTTCTTGTTTTTGTTTTTCTCCCCATTAGCTAGATCTAGAACATCTATTTTATTTTTTAATATTTATTTTATTTATTTGGCTGCTCCAGGTCTTAGTTGCAGCATGCAGGATCTTTGCTGCAGCATGTGGGCTCTAGTTGCCTGACCAGGGATCAAACCTGGGCCCCTTGCACTGGGAGTGTGGAGTCTTAGCCACTGGACTACCAGGGAAGCCCTTAGAACTTAAAAAGCTTGTTTCCAACTTCAATTCCCAACTAAATATTGGGGGAAGTAAAGAAAGGTGTTGAGTTAGTTTAACAGTAACTGTCAAGTTGGAGAAAAGGAAACAGTAGATTGAAAGCTTCTTTCAAAACTAATTCTTTAGGCCTTCTGTGGTGGCGCAGTGGTTGAGAGTCCGCCTGCCGATGCAGGGGACACGGGTTCGTGCCCCGATCCAGGAAGATTCCACACGTCGCGGAGCGGCTGGGCCCGTGAGCCAGGGCCGCTGAGCCTGCGCGTCAGGAGCCTGTGCTCCGCAATGGGAGAGGCCACAACAGTGAGAGGCCCGCATACCGCAAAAAAACAAAACTAAACAAACAAACAAAAACTATTTCTTTAACTCAATCAATGTGGCCACAGTGTATTTTGTGGGGTCAAACTGGGCTTGGACTGAGGAACTGGCGTATATGAGAGGGAAATTTGCTACATATAAGGGGATTCAGCAAATAAGTACATCTATTGAGGATAATGAGAGCCAGGCTTCTCATGGAGAAGAGAGTTATATACAGAGAAAGGGGCAAGGCTAGAATAAATTCCATGATACTAGATTAGAACAGGAAGTACTGGTGTAAACTCATGGGTTTTAATACATATTATAATATATATAAATCTTGAAATAAATATGTTTGCACACTTGTTATGTAAATATGTGGGTATGAATATATACACATACATATATTGCCTGGCTTGGCCACTGAGAGACTCAAAAGGCAACAACACCTCAGTATCAGTGAGCACACCAGTGTCTAGATCTGGGCTTCTAAATTCTCCATTGAAAGGAACCAGATCTAAAACTTCTCTCCAGGAGCTTTCCTCCCTGTGGTTATAGAATCACAGGCTCAGAGGATGTCTAAGTCTGCTCACTCACTTTACAGATGGGCACGCTGAAACCCTAAGTTTTCTATTCTTTTCTTTTGGTATTGGCTTTCTTAAAATGACAGGAGAAAAACAATCATCTAATATCAACATAGAGTATCTCACAATGGCT
The DNA here is from genome assembly GCF_011762595.2 of Tursiops truncatus. Taxonomy (NCBI): domain Eukaryota; kingdom Metazoa; phylum Chordata; class Mammalia; order Artiodactyla; family Delphinidae; genus Tursiops; species Tursiops truncatus. Next base: position 132,955,802 of record NC_047037.1, on the reverse strand, counting down.
TTCTGAAGATGAGTGGTGGAAATTATATTTCTTTCTCTCTTTCTTACTAGGAAAACCAAGGCCTAAAGACACTCTGCCTGTATTAGGAAAAGAACTGAGCTCTCATGTTCCGACTTAGAAGGTGGAGGCCACTTGGTTGCACAGCTGAAGGCTGTGTATTATTAGCTCTTTTCATGATAAGCCAGCTTTTCTTTCTGAGTTACCAAGTAGATGCCTCCTGCAGCCTGTTGGTATAAGATTTCTACACAATAGATACCAGGTGTGTTGGCTGGCTAACCTGCCCATGGCCCCAGATTCCTGACCTGCTGGGAAAGCATTCCTCTACTTGAAAAGGCAAGACAGCTACTTACATTTTTAATGATCAGTGGGTATCTTGTTACCCGTTGCATAGGCTTCAGTATAAAACTAGAGAGTGGCATTCCCTTACAGCGAGGGTCCATGGCCAGTCTCTGCAATAAGAGATTTTTTTAAATGTACTTAAGAAGTTTGCAAAATCTGGTCAGTGACATCAACATCGATGTTATTCAGGACTCCCCACCCATCACATTGTCTCATTTAGCTGAATGACAGCTGAGGAACCAGAGCTGGAAGAACCGGGCTGGTTATCCCCAAGCCAGGAGGAGGCACATTCCAGATGGAGAGTGGGAATCTACCTTGGACGTGACTCAGCTGCAGGGTTGACCCCTGCTCCCCAGATCCAGTGGACCTTCCATGGGACATGAGGTTCCTTACTTCCAGAGATGAGATTCTGGCTTTACAGAGAATATTTCCTCTGGATACCTACCAAAACTTTATAACATTCCCAGGAGCAAGGAGAGTCACAAGACTGTAGGGTCAGAACAAAAATCCCCCTTAAGTCCCAGAGGTGCTGGAAGCGCCTGGCCGGATCTCACTGTCTGTTTTGGGTGAAGCCTGCACTCGCCGGTGGGAGCCCCAGAAGGGTAGGGATGGTGAAGCCGAGACATGAGGGTCAGGCCCCCAGTCCCAGGGGCTGTGGTTATCTCCACTCTGGACTCCCTGCCTCTTTCCTTCCACCACTTTTGTCAACTTGACTGGAGGACAAGAGTCCTTTTACCTCCAAAGGGTGACCCTGTCTACAAGTCACAGGGGTTATATGGTGACAGCTCTCAAAGGTTTAATGTCTTAGGAACAGGTTTAATGCCATGACCTGGACCCCAAGCCCTGGGACCTGTCAGTGCCTGAACCTGCTCCATCCGTGGACACCATTATTCCAGGAACACTTTGCAGCAGGCAAAGGCATGTCAAAGTCCCGCAGGAATGAGGCAGGGAGAGGGGATGAGGGGAGGGGTGAGAAGGGGAGGGGCAACAAGGCCCCTCCTGGGCTGGTGTCAGCATTTTCCTCAAGTTCAAGTACATCCAGTGATGAACTCATCCTGCCTGCACCCAGGGAGGATGCGGCCCTTGGCTGGAACCCCAGGTGGCCCATGGCACCTGGCAGCCCAGTATCTGCTCTCCAGTCTCCAGCCCACCCTAGGCCTACTTCATAGCAGTGTTTCTTCCCTTAGATGCCCCACTCATTGGGTAGAAAATCAGAACATTTAATATTGAGAAACAGGGTGAGAAAGAAAGAACAAGAACATCTGATGCTATGGCCGAGAAGAGATGGCATTTTCCCCTCCCAGTGATGACTCCACAAACTTGGTTACCTGGGGGAGTGGGAAAAGCCTGCCCCCAAAATGCAGGAGGTACAAAGATAAGCCTGTCATTAGTATGATTATTTTGCTGTCTGTTCATCAAAATGTGCCTCTTTAGCAGACGTTATTTTATTCTCTTTTTTCTTCCCCTCTGGGAGAGGTTGGGGCTGATTGCGTGGGCTGGCCTGGCCAGCAGGGACCCACCCCAGCGAAGGGCAGTAGACCCAAAGCCTGGGGTCTCCAGCAGCATGGGACCCACTTCCCCACAATGTCCCTTGGTGGGCACATGGCTCTCCAGACCCTTGTTATCCTCCAAGGCAGAGGTCCTGGCATCCCACACTCACCCCCATGGGCTTCTTAGAGCTTGAGTCCATCAAAAAGAACCAATTGGGAAAAAAACAAAGGGTCCATTGGGATTGCCGGCCATTCCCTTTGCAGGTGAAGGGCAGAGAGCAGCAAAGAACTGAGGATGCTCAGATTAAACAGAATAGGAAACCTGAGACCCACCAGCCCTCCTAGGCCTAAAATTGAGATGGAGGATTTAAACGTGTATTCAAATAACACCCCTCACACCTGGCCAAGGCAGAGCTTCTAGGCCAGCACTGGTCCCTCCTCTCCAAGCCCACCCCCTTGGTCCCAGCCACTCGCCGGCGAGAGGCATCCCCTACTGTTCAGCTGAGACCTCACCCTTGTTGGCCTTCTGTAAATGTGTGAATCAGCCCCTCACATGCCCAGCTGCTGGAAGACGGCCACTCGGCGGGGGCAGAGACTCAGCTCAGCCTGGGCTCCTTACTTTGACAAACTCCTTGAAGTCGGGGGCCTCATCTGTCTTCTGCTGGATCAAGGCAGCCCCGTTGAGCTGGCAGCTGCAGAAGCGGATGTAGGGTTGCATGTGTGGCAGCTGGGCAGTCAGGATGTCCCCGATCATCTTCACAGGCATCTTCTCCCCAGACATCTTCTTGCGAACTCTCAGCGCTCTGCACAGAAACACGAGAAGTGAGCGCCCTCTTCACGCTCTCTGACGCATACACAGCACACTTCTAGGTGGTACAGAAATGGGATGTGTGTGAGGGGCACAAACCCAGGGCCACTAAAGCATCTATGTGGCAGACAAGGAACAGGAAAAGAAATGAGTCTAGTGCTACAAAGAGGTATCACTGGGGCATTTTTCTTTGACATGAAGTCTGTTTGCTGGCTCTTAGGAAGAAAAACTTAAAATAAAAAAACACAACTTCGCTGAACAAGCCAGCATAAAAGACAATTTTTTCTTGTGGAAATATATGGAATCCTGTTTTTGAATAACTCAGACAGGATCCCTGGGTGGATGTCTCACTTTATGGTTGATCTGTCCAGGCTGGTATGGCCCCAACACTGAACCTGTTTCCGGGGCCAGTGCTACCCAAGGGAAGCTGCTGTTGCCAGGGGCCATGGAGGCTCAATTTCAGACCAAACAAAACATAATCAAGATGGTAAATCAACTGCCACAGAAAAACAATCCCATTATGTTCACGAAAGCCAGGTATAAATGATTGTTTGAACAATCTGTGCCATTCTCTGGTTCACTGCTTCATCGCTGTGGCTAATTTGAAGTTGACTGGATTAAGAGGAGTTCTGAAGAGAGAAGCCTATTCATATGATAATGGGTCATAGACTCAAACAATTTATATCCTGGAAGCTGAGAAGGGACTAGAGGGACTGGAAAGTGTTTGTTCAGGAGTCCAGCTGCATCTGAGTGTTCAAGACCATAACAATCAGGACTGTGCATCCCACCCTTCTAACTCGTATGTCAACTCCTAACCCAGCATCTATAAGAAGGGCGTGGCACCGAGCTTTTATGCAGCAAGGATAGCAATGTACTATAAGGGCAGGACCTCGACATATGAGGCCATGGGTGTGTTCTGCCTACCCTGGTGATTATGGATGATGGATGGCTGGATGGCTGGATGCCTGGATGGATGGATGGATGGATGGATGGATGGATGGATGGATGGATGGATGGAAGGAACAGAATGGTATGATATGGGATTTTTACATAAGGCTGGGAGGATGTTACTATGAATTCCTCTGGCTGCTTTCAAGGTCATGGGTAGGGCTATATAATTCTAAGAAGGCTCTGCAATCTTTGTATTAAAAACTTCAGATCACTTTATTTTCTTTCTCCTACATTTTTGGTTAAAGAAAAAAAAATCTTTGGACTGGGAAACAAGCCAAGGAGAAAAACTTTAGGGACAGTGCGTTATGTGGTCCAAACAATGAGCCACTCCCCCTCAAGCAGGTGCCTTTGTGGGGAGAGGTGCTGGTCTGCGCTGGCTGCCTGGGGTGTGAGGAGTGGCAGGTTGGTACCCTCAGGATGGCCAGGTGGCCACTGCTCATTGGGGGGTTGGTGTGGAATATCTCCCAGTGTGTAGAAATTTGCTCAAGGGTTACGTCACTACCAATCCTGGGGGATGAGAGTGCTGAATAACGATGTTACAAACTTGCTATGGACGGAAATGGGAAGAAATTCCATCATTCCATGATTTTCCAATGAGGAGCAACACAATCTTTCTGCAAGGGAATAAGAGTACGTTCACCTGCTCCCCTCCTTTTATTTATTTTTTTTAATGATGGGGAGAGAAGAAAAAGGGAAAAGAAAAAAGATCACACGCAGATCATCCCTGTCTTGAGGAAGTTAAGCCAGTTCCTGGGTTCTGGAGGCCCACACTTGGAGACCTGAGTTGTTCAACTGCGAGACAGACCTAAAATCAGGCCCCTGCTATGGACCAGGCACCTGTTAGGTTGAACTGTGAGTCAACTTCTGGGATGTTCTACCGTACAGGCAAGACTTTTGAGGACTGAGTTGGAGTGGTTTGAAACAGGGCACGTCACCAGGCTCAGGGGTCACATGAGTCCATTGCTGCAGCCTCAGCCCCGCCCTTGGGTGAGCTGATTTGTCATCTCATATAGAGGTCTATGGAGTCAAGGTCAGCTAATGAACACATCAGAGAGCCTGACATTTGCTGACCGAACAAGTAGCCCTCTGAAGTTCTCAGATCAAGGGGATGGTCAAGAGAGCTGGCCTTTATGAAGGTGTCCTATGTGTCAAACAATTTTTTTTAACCTATATGACTTCTTATCCCTATTGACAGTTGGGGAAACCGAGGCATGCAGAAATCGAGTGACTTGACCAGAGTCACACAGCTCATGGGTAGCAGGAAGCCCTGGTCTCCAGAGCCCACATTCTGCAAGAACCGCATGTGAGAACAAGCACCGTGCCCAGCCCCGCCTCCCCTCAAGCTGCTCGGGGCTCCTGGCCTGTCCTCGCTCCAGAAGCAGCTCCTGCCATCCCACCAAGGGGGGCTTCCACGGCCCCTCTGCTCTTCCCTTCCCTTCTGTCCTTCCTCTTCATTTCCTCGAGCCTCTCCCTCCTTTCCTCCCACCCTGCCCACTCCCACCCAAAGCCCCTTCTTTCCTTCTCCCCACCCTGTCTTTACCCCACAAGGTATCTTTTTCACTTTTTATTTTTCTTTGTTTTTCTGCCTAAAATAAAATCATGGCTATTCTTCTTAAGTTAAAAAGAAAACTGAATACTTAATATTTAATAAAAACTTTTTTGGAGGGGGAGAAGTTCTTTCATTTATTTATTTTTCAAGCAAGGAGGCAGGAAAGGATCTTGATTAAAAAAACAGCTGCAGTACCTGGTTCTGCACACCCTATCTCACTTCTGCGTCCCTACTGCTATCACTTCTAACAGCCACCCCTAGGGGCCTGCGCCTAGCTCTTAACTTTAAAATGTTCTAGATTCTTCTCCCCTACTCTGCTCATTGAAGACAAACTTCTCAGCTCTCTGCTCACAGGTAAGACGGTCAACCATCCATTTTCACCCCCAACCAGAGGCGGCATTAGTAGGAAGTCTGTGTGCCCCAGGTAGATCCCTTTTATGATCATTTTATTTGTTTCTTATTTATCTGTTTGATAAATCCTACGTCCCCCCTCTAAGTACAAGGAGTCACTGGCCCTTGTATCAGGAGTGAGAGATACGTGGCTGCCCACTGCAGCCTTCCAGGGAGAGCTGCCTTAAGTTCTCTTCATCTTCTTCCATCCTGCCAGGAGTCCTAAATCTTCCCATCATTGGGATTAGTCCTTTGCACAAAGAAATTAAGTCTATGCAGCAAAAGTGTATAATCTACAATATGGGCGCTCACCATAAAATTCTTTCAATTTTTTCTGGTATGTTTGAAAATGTTCATAATAAGATTTTGAAAAGGAAAAAAAAAAAGAAAAGGAAGGAAGAAAGAAATCAGGTCCCCGGAAAGCTCCTGCTAAATACAAGTATTTTATCTGGAAAATGAAAAGATCAGCCCAACTAACCAATCAGGTCATCAGAGGAAGGCGCAGAGCGTACCTGTGATGGGAGAGGGGGTGTCTGTGCCCGCTGGTGCCATGATTGCCAGCTGTACACCTGATCTCCTTGCTCCCTGGGATAACCCTGCATGCTAGACAGGGCAGGCGCCCTGACTGCAATTTTACAAGCTCTAAAACAAAGGGGTGGGGAGTTATCTGCCCGAGGTAACTGCCCAAAACGAGTTAGAAGGCGCTGGAGCCCAGATGAAAACTTGAGACGTCTGCCTCCTGGTCTCACCTTCTTTCCATCGAGGGCAGGACAGGGTGGAACCCCTAGTGGGACCCTGGGCATTGTCCACTGAGCAGCCCGGGGCACCCTGATCGCCTTCTGTGTGACTTTGGACAAGTCACTCAACCTGTCTGAGCCTCGTTTCTGCGGTTGCAAGAGCGTTCTCAATTCCTACCTCCGGGGCTGTGGAGCCCATCAGCGCTAATGGGAGGAAGGAACACGCAGGCCTGGCCCTGACAGAGCTCAGGAAAGGGGCTTCTGCTTTCCTGACAGGAGCAGGACGGAGGGTTAAAAGTACAGAGACAACAGAAAGGCATGGGGAGCGTCGATGCTGGGAGGGTTGGGGAGGGGTGTCACTCGGGAACATCAGACACATTTCCTGCCTCCCCACCCCCATGCAGCCGCCCAAGGAAAGAGGTGTTAACTTGTAGGTATATGTTCAACAGAAAACCTCTTCATCTATTTCAAAACAACCTGTCTCCAACACTTGAGGTTTAGTACTTGTAGGTTCAGGGGTTAACTAGCCCACCTGCCCCAAGTGACAAGGCAGCCTCTCTCCAAGGCAAGAGTGGGTGCTCAGCCCACCCTGGGGCCCAAGCCCAGCACTTACGAGGGACCAGGCAATCGCTATCTAAATGCTCCCTAAGGAGAACCGTACGTGGTAGATACTATTATCACCCCCATTTTACAGATGAGGACACTGAGGCCCAGGGAGCATAGGCGACTTGCTCAAAGCAGGTAGGCAACAGCAGGGTGTGAGCCCAAGAGTCTGACCCAGACCTACGCTAGAAACCTCTACAATATGCTTCTCAAGGGGGGTAATGGAAATACTTTCTCCAAGCCACCCCCATGCCGTCATCTTTGATTAACGTCTTCTAGAACATAGAGACAGAAGACGTTATAGTTTTTCTTCACATCCACCTCTCTGTCCATCCCTTCATCGACTCCCAAACACACTCAGGAAAGTGGGGACCTGAAATCCCTTTATAAAATCCCAGGGACCACATTCAGGGAATAGCTGCTTCCCGATTATATGAACCTAGAGAGCTGGAATGGACACCAGTTCCCAGGGCCTGTGCTTCCTCCTGGCCCCCAGGATCACCACAGACTTCATCTGTTTTCTAGCAAATGATGTTATACCAAGGGCCTGGTGGACACAGATTTGGAAGTTCTTTTAAGAACTGGAAAGGACTTTTGTGATGATGTAATCCAATCCCTTCCTTTTACCGGTGGGGAAACTGAGGAAGGGCAGCAAGTTGGGCTCCAAACCCAGGTCTCCAGACTCCTGGCCCAGTGTTTCTCCCTGGCCCTGCAGCTGCCTCTGAGAATTAAAACAGGAATAAATAAAATAGCAACCGCTCCAGGCCAGCTCCTCAGAGGCCTATGCTGAGAACTGCCGCTGACCGTGGCCATGCGCGGTCCCACCGTTTCCCATCTTCGGGAGCCAAGAGAGTCTCAAGAGACCAACATTTCCCCAATGGAACCAGGGTCTGAGGCATGGGGGGCTGCCCCCCGCCTGGATGGAGCTGGCCAGCGATTAGGAGCCAGAATTGGCCCAGCTCTGTTCATTCTAGAACCACGGTAAAAGCAGGAACCGGGATGCCTGAGCAATCCGTTCTCCCCAGTGAAAAATTGGGGGTGTGTTTCCAGAAAGCACCAGGGCAAGAAAGAGCGATGGTTCTCGTGAGTGGAAATGAGGAAGAGAGGCAGAAAGAAACACAGGGCGGCATGCACGGAGGGGACACACGGACGAAGCCGCGTGGCAGGGCCGGTGCGCGAGGGCTAAGGCGGGCTGGGGTAGAGAAGAGGCTTACTTCAGCAGTTTGATATTACACATAATCAGGTCCTTCCAGTTAACAAAAATCATAGCACCCTCTTTCTCTGTCAGCAGCTCAGACTCCATCAGGGGTTTCTGAAAGATCTACAGATGCAGAAAACGAAGCAGTACAGAAAGCAAACAGTTAGCTTAAAACTCAAACGCACGCACACACCGGCCTGTTCAGAGCCACGGGAAGGACCGAGGCATCTGCAGCTTTGGTTGGGAGGCCCAGAAGCTGCAGAGTTTCTGAAGCAGGTGGCCCTCCCTCTGCCGGGGTCTATGGGGGCTGGTGGGTTCCCATCAGGCCCACACTGTTTTACAAGGAGGCCCACTAAACCCTGGAGGACAGGCCTTAACTCCGCCAGGACTCAGCAGGGGGTCTGGACAAAGGCACTCAAGCCCTCACCTGCCACGGTGGGGAATTGGGCACAGGGGGGAAGTGGAGGGCCGAGAGATGCATGGGGTGGGGGGCACTCCCGCATTCCTGCTCCCAGCATCGGCTGCACAGACAAGCCTCAGGAAGCCCAGGGGAGCAGCCCTGGCAGCCGGGCCCCCAACCAGCAGCCTGGGGACAGGATGGACTCCTCTGCTCTGCCCGCAGCCTGGGCTGGGCCTGGGACGGAGCCAGTGAGTGAAGGCCTGGTACCAGGTGGGCGCTGCCCCCCTCCAGGGCTCCAGGAAATTGAGGAGCGTCACCAAGCTCCGCGTGGGTGGGCAACTCACAGCAGACCACAGGTCTTGACTGAGCCCCACGTGGTGAGCCCCTGCCTAGAAAGAGGTCATAGCTACCACTGCAGGCAGGCTGCTCGCTGGAAGGTACCTTAGGGACCGGGGCAGGCTGACGCTGATCCCTGGGAGCCCAGAGCACTTCATGAGTCTTTAAGCCGATGTTGAACCTGGCATATACCAGGCCACTGCACAACGTACCGTATCTAAGAGGGTGACATTCACAGCCTAGACATCCAAGACTGTACACTTAGTGACAGTCACATGTCTTGAGAAAGGGACACCTCTTCATACCGATGCTCCCTAAGCATGAATGATGGCCTTGGGGGCCATCAACTCATCCTGCATCCTGTACTCATCAACACTGGGTAACCGAGCAATGCCTTTCGGGGTCGTTAAGACTATCAGAGGAGATGGTTTCACAATAGTTGGGGTACAGGGGTTCCCAAACGATGATGGTACTTTTCAAACTGTAGGGTGACCCCGACGTCCAGCTCTGCAAACCCCTGTCTCCTAATATGGCAACCTCCCATGAGTATGGACCAAAGGCTTCCTGAAAAGCAGAACTTCCCAACTCTGCACCTCCCCATCCTCTGGACTAGGCAGACAAGGCCCTTCAACAGCTCCCTGGGAGGAGAGCCAAAATGAGACATCGTCCAGGACGGGGGAGGGAGGGTACGCACGGGGTGCCGGGAGGAAACATCTTCATTCTCTGCAACAGATTTTTCTGGTGGGTAATATGTAGCATGAGGAATAACCAAGATATCAGCAGATGACTGCCATCTTTCAGATGTCACTGCTGAGGGCCAGGGAGATGATGCTCTATGGCATCAATTAGCTGGTGGCTGAGCTGCAAGTTCTCTGAGCCGAGCTCAGACTCCCACCTCACAGCCCGTGTGTCCCCGCTCATGCACTCCTCACAGGCTCATCTATCCCTGGCTGAAGGGTCTCTGCCCCTCTGTGGGTAGGACTCACAGATGAGAATTGAGTCCGTGGCCGCGGATGAGAATTAAGCATCTTCTCTTGGGTAAGACTCTCCTCTGTGATGTACCGTCCTGATGCTCCCGTACCTCAGAAAGCTTCTCACACTGGGAATCAGGACCCAGCCCTCCTTGACAGAGTCGCTGCCTTCCCCACCCTCTGCCAGTGCCCCCCACCCTGCCCCAGCACCCCCAGCTGCCCTTACCTCCGTGACCAGCTGCAGGTCATTCACATAGTTCTCCTCCGTGACAATGAGCTCGTGGATGTAGCCCTGTCGCTTTCTCTCAGTTGGGGTCAACATATCCAAGAGGTGTAAGTCTGAACACCCTGCAAAACACAACCATGGGGACAATTTAGTCCAGGTCTGGGGAAGCCTGTACAGCTTCATGGGGAAGATCCCCAGGGTCCTCGTGGCCTCGTGGTCTCACTCCAGTTAGACAGTGTTGTCCCCTAAAAAAATATGTTCAAGCCCTATCCCTGGTAACTCTGAAGGGGACTTGTTTGGAAATAGGGTCTCTGCAGATGCAATCTAATTAAGACAAAGTCAGATTCAATTAGGGCGGGCCCTAGTCCAATATGACTGGCATGCTTATAAGAAGACTACACAGAGACAGACAGACGGAACGCCACATGACGACAGAGGCAGAGCCTACAGTGACGTGTCTACAAGCCAAGGAATGCCAGGGATTGCTGGCAGCAACAGAAGCTAAGGGAAAGGCATGCAATAAATTCTCCCCTGAAGCCCGCAAAGGAACATGGCCCGGCCCAAACCTTGATTTTGGACGTCTCACCTCCAGAACTACGAGAAAATAAATTTCTGTTGTTTTAAGCCCACCCAGTTTGCGGTCGTTTGTTACCGCAGCCTCAGGAAGCTATTACAGGCCTCACACTCCTGCTTCAGCAAAACCACTAAAAGAGTGTCAAGAGAGAAGACTTAGTGGGGACTTCCCTGGCAGTCCAGTGGTTAAGATTCCGTGCTCCCAATGCAGGGGGCACGGGTTCGATCCCTGGTCGGGGAACAAAGATCCCACATGCCACATGGGGCGGCCTAAAAACAAACCAAAACAAACAAACAAACTAACTAAACAGAGTAGACTTAGTAACAACTGGCTGACATTTCCTGAGGGCTCTCACCATGCCAGGTGCTCTACCAGGAGCTGAACACTGACAGTTGTGTTTAATGCTTACATAGACACTAAAATCATCCCCATTGTACAGACAGGGAAACTGAGGGTCAGAGAGGTTGCCTCACCCAAGCTCTCTCAGCTGGGTGGTGGAGAAGCTGAGATGGGAACCTGACACTTTGACCCCAGAGACTGGGCTCTACCCCAGATCACTGCTGTTAGATCCGAGCTACAGGAGGGCACATGGTTATCCTGAGGTTGGTTTTTGGAGGATGAAATGGCGGTGCTGAGGCTCCTGATGGGCCCGGGGATAGGGCAGAGGTGGGGCACATCCAGACGCTGCTGGGCAAACTCTCCTGGACCAGGCTGCTGTCCTGCACTCACGGGAGCTGAGCAGTGAACCTACAGGCGGACAGGGAATTCCTCCAGGTGCAGATGGCCGGACACAGCTTTGGCTGCAGGTCCACGAGGAGTAGGCTCTGCTGACGTGGGCAGGCACAGCAGGTGGCACCCGCCCTGGCCTCTGCTCACTCAGCCGGTTACTTGGGGTTGGTCTGCTTTGGATGCTCTCGGGTTTTGGGCAGAGGCTGTCCCCTGCCCCAGGCACACTGGAATGAGGGGCGGGGAAGCTCGCGGCTCTAGGGAGTACCCCTCCTGCAGGTCTGGACCTACCTCTTCCAGGTCAGTGGTCCCCTCAGCCCTGTCCTTTTTATCAGGGGTTCTTTGTTTAATCACCAAAACCAGATTTGTAAAGAAGACTGGGAGGTGTCTTGGATGTAGGTGGGGGTGAGGCGCTGAGTCCCATTCACTTGCTTTCCGCATCCCTTCTTCTCCCCACAAGGGGGTGCTGTGGAGCACAGTGCGGAACCCCCTGCTGGACACCAGTGGTTCTCAAAGTCGGGTCCCTAGACGGGCAGCATCAGCAGCACCTGGGAGCTTATTAGAAATGCAGATGCTCAGGCCCCTGCTGACTAGACTGTGGAGTCAGGGCCTGGAATCTGATGTAATAAGCTATCCAGGGGGCTTCCCTGGTGGCGCAGTGGTCGAGAATCTGCCTGCCAATGCAGGGGAAATGGGTTCGAGCCCTGGTCTGGGAAGATCCCACGTGCCGCGGAGCAACTGGGCCCGTGAGCCACAACTACTGAGCCTGCGCATCTGGAGCCTGTGCTCCGCAACAAGAGAGGCCGTGATAGTGAGAGGCCCGCGCACCGTGATGAAGAGTGGCCCCCGCTTGCCACAACTAGAGAAAGCCCTCGCACAGAAACGAAGACCGAACACAGCAAAATAAATAAATTAATTAAAAAAAAAAGAAACAAGCTATCCAGGTAACTTTTTAGGTACACTCAAATCTGAGAAGACTGCTCTGAACTATCAGGGGTTCCTCAGAGTTTCCATCTTCCCCCGAGGGAGCTTCTAGGCTCGTGACTGATCTAGTCTATATGCTGGAAGCTTCTGCAAATAGAACGATCCCTCTGGGGCGAATGATATCATAGACTTCTTGGTAAATGCTTCACTAGGCCCAAGATTAACTCTGAGCTGGCGCTTCCAGCCTTCAGTTGTCCCCTCCCCTGGCCAAATGCCCTCTCTAGAATGCTGGAGCTTCTCTTCCTGGGACAGGATAATCCCAGGATGGGCAGATGGATGCCAGGAAAGCATCAAGGCTTTCATGTTAACACCCTCCACGCCCTTCCATCCGAGACCTCATTCAAAGCCATGGCAGTGCGGCTAAACTACAATTCCACAGGGCCACGGGCTGAGTATGAGCCTTCGCGTAGGTCTGCAGATGTTTCTGGGACTCGGGCCCTCTGTTCAGCCACCAGCTTGGTCTAGCTGTCCTTCCTGCCTCGGTGCATTGACTGTGTTTTATTAAAACAATTGCATCAACAATGAATTCTCAGGGAGGAAGCAAGTCATGACTGCTCATCTGGGGGGCTCAGCCAACCTCTGCCAAGGTGACGCGTGAGCCCCGGCTTACCGGAAGCTGAGTGATGTCACCAGTTTCTTTAGCTTTCTTTAGGAAAGCCACCCAGGAAACACTCTTGAATTTGGGAGGAAAATATCTCATTCCTGCCTTATTCTTACCAAACTTTCCTGTTAGTGAGTCCAAGGGCCCAGGGGTAAGTCCATTTCTTGTTAAAGGGTAGAATACAGCCCTTGCATTACAGACTTGTATGAACTCAGGGAAGCAGAGTCTCCCCTGCAATTTTCAGGACATTCCTTTCTTCAGGGATATGAGTACTGGTACAGACCAGCAGCTCTAAAACTCAGTTCCCACACACTGTGCAGTGACGTTTGCAGGGACACAAACATCGGGCTAGTAGTGGACACTGGTTGGAACAGTCTTCCAAACGTCCCTGTAGGTCACAATTCCTCTTGCAGAATCTGGTGGATGCTATGAACTCTTACCTCAGAAAACATATGCATACAATGCACACAATATACACATTCTGCACCCAATTTTAAAGGATTTGCAGACCCTCTTGAAGCTTGCTCATGGATCTCATTCCTTCATTCCTTTGACAAATATTTACTGATAGCCTACTGTGCTGGGTGCTGGGAATTCATGATGGAAGAGGAGAAACGCCTGACCCCCAGAGCATAGCGCTAAGAACCCTGGGGTCGTCAGCTGGGGGTGATGCCGCCCCCCCCAACAGTACTGAAGGCAGTACTGCCCCCCCACAGGCTGAAGACGGTACTGCCTGCCCACAGGCTGAAGACGCTACTGCCCCTCCCCCAGGCTGAAGACGGTACTGCCCCACCTACAGGCTGAAGACGGTACTGCCCCCCCTACAGGCTGAAGATGGTACTGCCCCCCCAGGCTGAAGACGGTACTGCCCCTCCCCCAGGCTGAAGACAGTACTGCCCCACCTACAGGCTGAAGACGGTACTGCCCCCCCTACAGGCTGAAGATGGTACTGCCCCCCCAGGCTGAAGACGGTACTGCCCCACCTACAGGCTGAAGACGGTACTGCCCCCCCTACAGGCTGAAGATGGTACTGCCCCCCCAGGCTGAAGACGGTACTGCCCCCCCTACAGGCTGAAGATGGTACTGCCCCCCCAGGCTGAAGACGGTACTGCCCCCCCTACAGGCTGAAGATGGTACTGCCCCCCCAGGCTGAAGACGGTACTGCCCCACCTACAGGCTGAAGACAGACTGAGGGTGGTATTGCTCCCCACCAGGCTGAGGGTTGCACTGCAACCACCACTCAACTCCAGGCTGAGAATGAATTCTTGGTTGTCATAATGACTGGAGGTGGCTGCTGGAATTTGGGGGGCTGAACCAGGGCTGCTAGATGACCTGCAATATACAGGACAGAGAATGGCCCACCTCCAGTGCCAATAGCACCCCACTGAGAAACGGTGACATTCCTAGAAACTGATAACTCTGCAGCAAGGATGGTGCACGTGACCAGAGACACACAGAACGACTGAGGAACCGGACACAAGGACCTGTGAGGAAAGATGACAGGAACTGGCTTGCTTTGGATTTCAGAAGTTCATTCTTCTGAGTCTTCAAGTTTCCCACAGTGTGGTTTTGAAGAAGCTCAGAGCCAGAGCAACAGCAGAAGGTCCAGGGTGGATTTTGGGCCACTGGTCTAAGAATCCCAGGTGCTGAGGCCAGTTCAGGGTGAACTGACCGTCTCCTGCTCATGGAGGTGGGGGACATGAGAAGGCTGCATGGCGTCCTACTCCCGGCAGCTCCAGCCTTCGGTCAATCCACCCAGCAGGCTGAGAAATATGGGGGGCCAGTGCTGTGTGACTCTAGGCTACTTGTCCCAACAAATCCCACCCTGTGCTGGCCCCCCAACCAGCCTGCCTGGAGACAGAGTGATGGTCCAGATGGCCTCTCCAGGACCCAGAACCCAATGAACAGCAAAGATTTTGTGGGGAGATTTGTCTCAGCATTATGTGCCAACAGTGTTGGCTTGGAACAGTCTTTTCAGCTACTGAACTGACCCACAGGATGCTGTTTTAAAAATTCTTGCTGATGAATGCCAGACCAAGAGAACCATTAAAGACTTGAAATAGGTGCTTTGAACTCAAAAATATCCTTCCTTTGAAAATTTAATATTTAGAAAAACAAAAGAGTTTAGAAACTCCATTATTCAGAGCAGGGTAAGTGGAAAAGACATTTCAAATAGAGAGTTTTCTTTAGGGGTGGAGGGATGTGGTCCTTCTCTCCTTTGGGAACCAGAATAAACATGCTTTGCTGGCTTCCTTTCCCAGTGAAAAACGAGAGGGCAAAGCACAGCAAATAAATTTCGTGGACATCTCGGCATGATGGAGGGATTCTTATAACTAACTATAATCCACTCGCAGCTGAAATAATATTGCAAATGACTCCAGGCAGTCAGAAATGATCCCCAATTACAACCCATGTAAAATTCCTAATCTGTGTGCTGTCCCTTATAATTTCGTATAGTTAGACACATTTACAGAACAGAGAGAGCTGTGATGCCCCTCTGAAAGGATTTGAGTCTGGGGCACTGCAGAAAAGTATCTTACCCCCAAAGATCATCTTGTCCCCTCAGTGGGACATTGCTCATAGGAACAGCATAATCTAAATAAATTGCTTTTTTACAAAAGTAATGCACGAACACATGCTTATTGTAAACAGTTCCAAAGACACGAAGTGTCGAGATGTAGGGTAAAAAGCCCCCCTCTCCCTACCCCAATCATTCTACTTCCTTTCCCAGCGGGGACCATAATTTTTAAAACCAAACCAGGCCCCACAGCAAGCTGGCCACAGAGCAAAGCAAATAAACAGGCTTCATTCCTCTTATGAAACGGCCAAAATATACAATGAGATGGTCAATAAATATGCATTGCATTCCCCCTGAAGTCCAAGAGACACAGAAATAAGCAAGGTAATGTCCTTGTCCTCAAGGAAACTCAGCCCTGGGGGTGACTGGACATGAAAATTATATTTAAAATAGCAAGCAGCAAAGAATGGTCCTGCGGGCTGTGCCAACGGTGGAGAATGCAGCAACTCAGAAAATGAGATGCACTCCATCCTGATGGAGGAAGGTTGTACAAGGACCTGGTCCTCCTTGCGCCAGGCTTCTATACGGCCAGGGAGGATGGGGCCATTATGTTGGGGACATGTGGGCCAGCATGCCAGGTAAACACAGAGATGCTATGGAAGATAAGTGTGGAAGTAGACAGTAGATAAGGTGGGAAGTAGATTACAGAGGCCATGATGCCAGAGGGACAGGGGAGAAGCAGTATGGAAGCTTGGGCTATGGTTTTTCATCTTTAAGGGAAAGGATCTACCGTGTCTGTGGGGACATTCGGTCCAAATCCTCTGGCTAAATGGCCCTGGGTCAGCACGATCCATATTAACTGGGATCCTGGAGCTCCCGTCTACACAGAAGGCTTCTCCAGGGTTGGCCTGAATGTAGGAAATGGGAGCCTCATGGCCCTGGTGTCTCCTGCCAGGTGGGCGCACTTCCCTCAAGGCCACACTAGATTCTCCTGGGAAAATGAATCTAATCATGTTGCCCTTATTGCCCACAATGGATGTGACCACAAGAAGGTTCTGTGGTCAGAGCACTTCGTCCTTGCCCTGCAGCCGATGTCTAAGCCCCCTCTTCTCTAAGCTGTGGCCCGCTATGGCCGCAACTGTGCTTGATGCTGGGATTCACTGATGAAGGAGCAGGACAGGCTGTTGTCCTGCAGGAGCTTCAGTCTGCTGGAGGCTGGGGCATCCCATCCACACTCTGGTCCTTGCTGATTCACAGGTACCTCACAGAGGACACCATACACCCTGTCATCCATCCCTGAGACCTCAGAGGTGCAAATCCTTAAGACTGGATTTTTTTGTTGTTGTTTTTTGCGGTACGCGGGCCTCTCACTGTTGTGGCCTCTCCCGTTGCGGAGCACAGGCTCCGGACGCGCAGGCTCAGCAGCCACGGCTCACGGGCCCAGCCGCTCCGTGGCATGTGGGATCTTCCCCGACCGGGGCACGAACCCATGTCCCCTGCATCGGCAGGCGGACTCTCAACCACTGCGCCACCAGGGAAGCCCAAGACTGGATTTTGATGGGGGTCTAGAAATGCCAAGTGGGCACGGAGGCCTGTGGTGAGAGGTGGGGGAAATGCTACCGGATGGCACCAAAGAGCCCCTGAGCTATGTCCAGCTGAGCCCAGGCATCCCTCTGCAGCCTGTCCGGGGACTCATCAGGGCCTTCTGCTCAGCTGCACTCAGTCACAACCCGGAAGTTTAAAAGCGCCAATGTGGTTTCCAGATAAGCTTAATTGTCTCCCAAGAAGGAGAATCCAGCTACATGGGCTGCTGGGCAATTTAATGACTGTTGAGAAGTGGCGAAAATCAAATTACTCTCAGGGATAAATCATCTCTTAATTTTGCATCAAAAAGAATGTTAGTAATTTTTTTTTAATCAAAGGCATATCATTCATGGCTTTATAACTGATGTTGGAATTCCTGGCGTGCCATCAAGTGCCCCATGGTCTGCATTTGTTAGCTCATTCCTGGCCCCGTTTATGTCACCATCCTTGTTTTTCTTTCTTTCTGAGTTCCCGCTGTCAATGTGCTCTAACCTGCAGTATTTTAGGGGTCCTTACTAGCCGCCGTAAATAAATCTTTTGAGTATGCAAGGCAGATCGGTGTGTTAGAAGTACAAACACATTTCTATTGCAGTATGAGGAAGGAGGCCATAGTGTTTTTTTTATATAAGTTTATTTATTTTATTTATTTATTTTTGGCTGCATTGGGTCTCTGTTGCTGCACATGGGCTTTCTCTAGTTGCAGAGAGCAGGGGCTACTCTTCTTTGTGGTGCACAGGCTTCTCATTGCGGTGGCTTCTCTTGTTGTGGAGCATGGGCTCTAGGTGCGCGGGCTTCAGTAGTTGTGACACGTGGGCTCAGTAGTTGTGTCTCATGGGCTCTAGAGCACAGGTTCAGCAGTTGTGGCGCACAGACTTAGTTGCTCCGCAGCACGTGGGATCTTCCGGGACCAGAGCTCGAACCCATGTCCCCTGCATTGGCAGGCGGAATCTTAACCACTGCGCCACCAGGGAAGTCCCACGGCCATAGTTTTGATGAGAGGGATCTGGGAATATTTTCCAGAGGAGGAGGAATTTGAGTTGAGCTTTCCTCAGGCAAATGTCAGGGTGGGTGAGTAGGAGTTAGGGATCAGAGCAGAGGGGCAGTCGGAGAAAAGGGCAGCAAGAGTGGGGTGGTAGGGCTAGAAGGCAGGTGTGGAAGAGGGAAGCAGAGGCTGGGGTACCAGGGAGAACGGAAAGTTCACACGGATGCTACTCTGAGCCACATGGTTCCAAGTGCTGTACATTCATGGACTCACGAAATCCTCCCCAGTAATCCTATGTGGTAGCCACTGCTGTTATTCCCCATTGAACAAACAGGGAAACAGGCACAGAGAAGTTAAAGTAACTTGCCAGGGACTCAGTTAATAAAAGGCAGAGGGGATCTTACCCCAGCGTTCTTTCTCTTGATCACTATGCCTCTCGCCTGGTGGAAGGGTGATGCATCAGTCAGCCGGCCTGCTGTAACAAAGTTCCACAGACTGGGCGGCTTGGACAACAGAATGTATTGTCTCACAGTTCTGGAGGCTGGAAGTCCAAAATCAAGGTGTCAGCAAGTCTGGTGTCTTCTGAGGCCTCTCTCCTCAGCTGGCCATCTTCTCGCTGTGTCCTCACATGACCTTTCCTCTCTGTGCGATCATCCCTGGCGACCCTTTGTGCCCAAATCGCCTCTTCTTAGTAAGGATACCAGTCAGATCGGATGAGGACCAAACTTGATGGCCTCATCTTAATGACCTCTTTAAAAGTCCCTTCTCCAAATTCAGTCGTATTCTGTGGTATGAAGAATAAGGGTAAGGGCTTCAACATATGAATTTTGGGGACACAATTCACCCCTAACAGGTGGGGAAGTACAGTCGAGGAGGCTCTGAACAATGTAGCTAGGTGTCTGGATTTTCATCTTTGCTTGGGGAGCCAGGGAAGGTCTGGCTGTATTTTGGGAGGGTGTCTGTGGCAGCTGCGTGGAGGATGGAGGGGGCCGTGGCTCTCGAGTTTGGCTGCACGTCGGAATCACCTAAGGAGCCTTTAAAAAGCCTGGCATCCCCGCTGTACTGCAGACTCATCGAATATGACTGGCTGGGGTGCGACCCGGGTGTCTATGACTTGTAAACCTTCCAGGAGGTTCTGATGCGCAGCCAACGGTGAGGACCACGCCATGAGAGGGAAGCTTGCCTGGAAACAAGGCGCCTGGCGTGAAGAAGGAGTAAGACTCAGAAACTAGATCAGTCCAGGCACATGCAGGATGAGAGTGCCACAACCGCTGAACCGACTCCAGCCCAAGGCAGCTCACTCACGCCACTTGTCCAAGGAGATGTGATGGCCGTAACCACAGAATGCCATCCTCTAAGGCCATCCACACCCCAGAGCCCAGAGAACCTCTGATGCTCTGTTCCCGGAGGCCACACTGCCACCACCACCTGACCCCCAACTCCAGGGCTAGAGCTTGTAAGATCAGTCTGCTTGATGCCCTCATTTTATGGATGGGAGAGCAGAGTCCAGAGATGGACGGTGACTTCTGAGATCAGGAATAAAACCTTTGCTCTTGCTGTCTTGGAAAGTGGAGACTCACAAGGAAACCACGAGCTTTTGAAAGAGTAGGGGCTGAGGGTGGCCCATACCCATGGCTCTCCCAGTCCATTCCTGGATGACCCAGTTGAGAGGACACTCCTGTCCTCGGAGCCAGAGGCTGGTGGGGGTTGGTGGCAACCAGACTGGGTCAAGGCTGCCAGGTCTCCTCTGAAAATGACCCTGGCTGACCAGTCCCAGGGCAGCCCCAGCCCATGGGAAGCTCCGGACACCAAACCAGCCCTGGGTGGTCCACAGGGGCATGGGTGGACTTCTCATCCCAGTGGAACTTTCTTCACAAGGGTCTAAGAACAACCTGGTCCCCTGTGGTCTCTCCTAACTTGGCAAACTGACCCCGCTGGAACACAAGAGACCACCCGAGCCCATGACATCTCGTTCTCTTTCTTAGCAACTGCAGAGATGCCCTCAAGTCCCTGCTTCCATGGAGCTTCCATTCTAGTGGAGGGGAGACACAAAACCAAACACAAAATCAATATATATTATTCAGGGTGGCGTAAGAATGGTGAATAATAAGTCTCATGATTAACAAGCTCATTTCCTGTTCTCAGGTCTTCTCACATGGATTTTTTTTTTTTTTGGCTGCAACCGCACAGCTTGGGGGATCATAGTTCCCCAACCAGGGGTCGAACCCAGGACATGGCAGTGAAAGCGCCACGCCCCAACCACTGGACTGCCAGGGAATTCCCTCATGTGGATTTATCTTTTCAGAGCGGTGCCTTCCCAGGTGCAGTTGGCGCAAGGCTCTAGGCCACACAGAGCGGGGAGACTGGACACTGGGGTGCGTCCTTTCCCTCCAGCCTCGCTGGGGATGAAGAAGTAAGCCTGCGGAACGACAGGGGGACAACACCAGACTGTCCACCACTGACACTCCCTGAGCAACGGCCGAGAGTGAGGTACCGTGGGGAATACACAAGTGTGAGAGGTAGGGGCTGCCCTCCAGTTTCTAAGCAGATGGGGAGACTGGGCATCATTCAGTACTAAATACAAAGGCAGGTACCTTTGCTATTTAGTGTTTGTAGGTCTTCATGGGATAGGACCTGGCTCCCAAGAAGCTCACAGTCTGAGGAAGGAGG
Source organism: Tursiops truncatus (assembly GCF_011762595.2). Lineage (NCBI taxonomy): Eukaryota > Metazoa > Chordata > Mammalia > Artiodactyla > Delphinidae > Tursiops > Tursiops truncatus. The sequence continues at coordinate 132,935,165 of NC_047037.1, read as the reverse complement.
TACGAGTATATCTGTCTATGCGTCGGCCTCCACCCACTCAGCTTATGTACGGTAAGTAACTAGTATTCAGCAAAGAGCTCAGACATGGCGGGTTAGAGGGGCTGGCCAAGGCAGCAGAGAAAGGAGGGGTGAAGGTGGGCAGACACAGCAGGGAAAGATGGGGTGAGGGCATTCCAGCTGGGGCCCACCAGTGGCTTCAGCTGAATGCAAGAATCTTGGAGAGGTGGTGAGGAAAGTGTGGTGATAGAAGGCCTGGCTGCGTAAGACTCGACAGGCAGGGCGGGGCCGGTGATGGGGGTCCATGGACCCGAGCGCACATACCACCTCCCCCGGACATGCAGGCACACAGAACCCTGGGAGGAAGACGAAGCTCAGGGAGGTTGAGTCGTGTGATCTACAAGGCAGGGAAAGGCTCCACGTCCATGCTGTCTGCCCAGCCAGGATGCCACAGTGGGGACCAGTGATGAAAGTGGACCTTTCTTTTTTTTCTGGCTGCATCACACGGCATGCGGGACCTTAGTTCCCCGACCAGGGATTGAACCTGTGCCCCCTGCACTGGAAGCGTGGAGTCTTAACCACTGGACCACCAGAGAAGTCCCAAAAGTGGACCTTTCCGTCAAGTAATTTGGAGGTCAGAGGAGGCAGTTTTCAAGAGAGCCAGTTGGAAACCCACTGGGCCAACAGAAGCCCAGACTTCTGTTTAGGGTCATCATGGTGACCCAAAAGGTAGCAGAAGGAAATAGAAAGAACATTACACCAGGATGCTGGACACCAGCCTGGGACTGCACCTCTTTAAGCATCAGTATCTCCTCCTGGAAGCCAGAGTAGCTGCAGCCCCTGCACCCGCAACCCGTTCTGATGCCAGAAACGTGGAAGGTTTGTAGATGACAGAGGCCACTAATGGTGGTCCCGTCAGCAGCTCAGAAAGGAAGACCCTGGTTGGGGAAGGCTGAGCACAAAATGGGCAAACAGGTAGGAATAAATGATGAGAGGGCAGGGCAGGGGCTGCGCATGGGCAGGAGAAGGGAGCAGATCAAGTGGGGCCTCATGGACCAAATGCAAGATTTGGGTCATTATCCCAGGGACCTCCCTGGATAATTTTAAGCAGAATTAATTGGGTTTTTAAAATAGTTCTCTGCCCATGGTGTGGAGAAGAGGCTGGAAGATGGCAAGCATGGAGCAGGTACCGGGTAGAAGACTAGTGCATCCTTACGGGAGGAGCAGGAGAAACTCATCAACCCTTGGGGCCTTCGCACTGGCTGTTCCTGGGGCTTGGAATACGCTTCCCCTTGACGTTTGCATGCCGACTCTTTTTCTGCAGTCAGATCTCCACCCCTCCACGTTACCTCTCCAGAGAGGCCATCTGCTATAGCCCTGGCCTTCCGTCACACTTGTCCCAGGTCATCCACCACTAGCTGAAACGATTCTGCTTATTTGTCTGCTGGTGGCCTCTTCCCGCTCGGAGAGCAGGCACCCTGTCTGCTGGGGTTCTGCTGAGCCCAGCCTCATCGCCTGGATCCGTATTCCTCAGCTGAGATTCTCAAGGAAGTAGCGGGAAAGGAGGTGCTTGCTGGAAATCAGCATGCAGGCGGTGTCCTGAGCCTGTGATACAGTCAGGGGGAAAAGGGACGGAGAAGATGTACTTCTGCCCCTTGAGGATGCGGTAGGGTGAAGGTTCCTACAGGAGGTCACATCAGCGGGGGATTCAGATGCGTGGGGCCCTTCCCAAGGGGGCCTCAGAACCCCAAGGCAACGCCCCAGAGAGGAGAGGGGGCATCCTGGCTTTGCCTCCTGAGCTGGGGCAGACTGTAGGGCTTGCGGTCTGCTGGAGGCCCGGCAAAGAGGGCAGAGATGCCCAAGGCCCAAAGCTCTGGATCCTGAGAAGCATCTCAGGGTGTGCACAGGGGGGTAGGAGAGAATTAACCTCCAGTCTTCAAGTGTGCTGGGGGTGGTTGCTCTGGAGACAGTACCTTGGGGAAGCAGCCCCTAGTGATACACATCCCTTAGGCAAGCTACATGGTTGCTTTAAAAAACAACGAGCTTCTGGCATATTTGGGGGCTGAACGTTCCAATCTTTGCTGGCAAGAGAACACAAGGCCACAGAATGCAGTGATGAGAAATAAAGGACCCAGTGACTCAATGCCTGTGTGACAGGTTTATTGTGGAGCGCCGCATGGGCCTGCCAACACAGTCCACAGACGTGACATTTAAAAGCCTTGTGCATTCCACTGGCTCTGTTGGTCTCCCCACTGCCAACCAGCCGTGTGAAACCCAGGGCGGCTTCTCCCCCTCTGCCAGGACATCTGCCGAGACTGTGGCCCAAATCCCAAATGTCCCTGCACGTTTAGGGAGCACAGGAAGGTGTTTGAAAAAGCTGCTTGCTTTGACATGGGCCAGCCTCCTGCTAACTGAGAAGGGCCCCGATTTGCGCACAAATGAATGAGACGTCTGACAGTTTTCAGGGAAGCTGTCCAAGCTTTTTTCTCTGAAATCCCCATCTGCAAGAGCGTGTTTTCTGAAAGTCTTAAATGCACACAATCCTGTGCTGTCTGGGTTTAATGCAAGAAAACAGGAAGCCAGTTAAATGGATTCCGTGATGCTCACCGACCAGGCACAGATGCCTTTTCTCCTCAGCAACAGTAACAACAAAGCTAATATCTATTGGGAGCTTACTATCTGCTAGGTGTTATTATTATCTCTCCATATGTAAACGAGGAAAATGAAGCACAGAGGTTAAGTAATCTGCCCACGACCACACAACCAGTGAGGGGCAGAGCTGGGATTTGAACCCCTGCTCTGAACTGCCATCTTGTATTGCTTCCTAGCCTCTAAAAGGGCCCAGGATACAGTTATGTGGATCCCCCACGCTCCCCTCTACTATCTACCCAAATAGAATGTTCCAGTGAGTTCCCTGATGGTCCAGTGGTTAGGACTCGGCGCTTTCACTGAAGTGGGCCCAGGTTCAATCCCTGGTCAGGGAACTAAGATCCCACAAGCTGCACAGCACAGCCAAAAAAAAGAAAGAAAGAAAAGCAAGTGTTCCAAAATTTTAAGAGAAATGGAGTCAAATATTACACTAAACTTGTAGATACGTTGTGTTATTATATACAGCGGCCAGGGAATGAAAATTGAGAAGCTACAGCAACACGTGTTCCTAGGTTGGTCCAGAGTGAGGGCAAGCCTGTGTCTTTGGAAAATCTGCCTGCAGTTGCAGTGAGAAGGACTACGGTTGAGGAAGCCAGTGGCGTCTTGAGCCCATGTGCTGAAAGGGGCAGCAATATGTTGGAATCCTTCCCTCCCATGGCAGCCCCAGGAGTGGGAGGACCACACAAGGGAAGGGGAACTCGCTCTCCATCTTTCCACAGATGCAGTCACTGATGACGTGGAGGTGGGTGGCTCTGAAGCCCTGGCAGAGATAGGGCTGCTCTTCTCAAATGCACAAGCCAGAGAGTCTGGGAGCTGCCTTTGAGAATGTCACTGTAGCTCCCAGACCGTCAGTGCCCTCAGCTACAAAGTGCAGGGCGTGTGCCCAGTGTTCTCCAAGACTTCAACCTCCTCAAATAATCCCGGGGGGCAGGGGGTAGCACCTCTGCATGTACCTGCGGCCACCGTAGACCTTTTCCTATGTGGGGCCTGGACTGCAACTAAGTGGACTGGGACCAAAGGGGACTGTGTGTGGCAGGGACCGAGGGGGGAAGGGGCAGCTTGGGGCATGTAAGGGGAGTCAAGTTGTTCAGTACTCTGAGTGAAGCAGCATCGTTGATGAAAAATGGCAGCTCAAAAGTGCCTTTCCCCCTCCTGTGTCAGTTAGGAGAAAATACACAGAGGAGACTCTGTCCAACTTTTAAAAACATGATGGGCTGGGTCAAAGGAAGGGATGCTTCCTCTTTGGAAGCTTGTGGCATCATCTGACATTATGTGCCAAGCAGATGTGGGAACAGTGGCTGTCAGCCTGTGCCAGGATCTTCGAGAGTGATACTTGTCTGCTTACTGGTGGTACTACGAGCTCACCATTCACCCACTGTTACCAAGCTACTGACGTGGGCATTTAAGTCACCTGTAAATCATTGTCTCTCTTTGTCTGTCTGTCTGTCTGTCTGTCTCTCTCTCTCACACACACACACACACACGCACCCAGTCTGCTGACAACATAAAATAATAACATCGTAGCTTCAAAGAGGTAGCATGCTTAACAGGAAGTTGCACTGATACAATTTTATAGCTGATTCTCATTTTCTACAAACAAAACCTTCAGTTTTTGTGACTCAAGTTATATTATTAAAAAATGCCCAGGGAGTTTTCAGTGTCAAGAACAGAACCTTCCTAAGAGGCAATGGAAACCTTTGATATGGAATCACCACACACCAGGAAACATTTTGGAAGTCTGGTTTTTATGTGTGGAGTTTTCTTAAAGAAAGGCCCAAGAGAAGTTTGGCTGAAGTGAGATGTTCACATCAAGCTATCGTGATCCTTGACCTCATTATGTTTCCCTATCCTACCAGATCCAAAATATGAGACATTTTGAAGAAAGGGCTATTTTTCTGTGCAGTTTTGGGACTGTTGGCATTCCATGTCGTTTCCATAAAAATTCTCTTGGGTATTTTGGGAACTAAAAAGAATGAATAGGATTAACTTACAATTTTGCTAGAAGGAAAAATGAATATTCACTTTCTCTCATAAGTGATTTTCACTCTGCCAGGAAACAGGACTGACTGATTTGTTAGGCCTGTTCCCCAGATAAGACCCGGGCTGGCATGGAGACCTGGTCCAGACGCAGGGGAAGACGCCCTGGCATCCCGGTCCTCAGCCTCCTGCACTGACCAATGAGCGAGAGGCTTCAGGAGCAGCCCCTTCTAAGGAGACTGTTGCTCTCAGGAAGCTCACACCTAAAAGCGGAAGGGAACTGCAGAGACAGCCCGGCCTCTCCTCTCCTCTCCGGGGGTGACAGACTGCGACCCAAGAACCGGAAGTCGGTGCTTTCCTCTCATTCACTAGTTCCCGGTCCCACCCACTGGACAGGCATTCTTGAGCACCTACCCTAGTATGTGCCCAGAGATCATACAGTGTATTGGGTTGAACCACATGAAACTGCCGTTTTATAGGTCAGAAACAGGAGTACTGGCAAATACTTCATACAGTTAAACCCACCACTTCGAAGGTTTTCCTAAGCTAGTGTTAGCAGGTTTTTCTTCTGATGCCATCAGAGAAGGTGGAGAGGACCCAGTCACCACTTGCTAGGGGATCTGGGCCTAATTCCAGAACAGGGTGGACATGCAATGATGTAATACACTGTAACTTTACAGGGGAATGAATCCTTGCTTTAGATCGGCTTCTCCCAGATACCATTTTATGCAGAGGCAGCCTGGAGCTTGGGCCACGTGGCTGCCTTCAGCTCTCTGGGTCCTGCTCTGCATGGGCGGGGCAGGCGGACACAGGAAAGCACGCTGTCCTCTTCTTGTCCACATGCCACTGGGGCAAAACTGTACCCAAAGTTCAGTCGCAAGTATATTCACCCAGAGCAACCAGGAGAGCATTACCCACAGCAGCCAGTGGGGTGAGACCAGGGTTTCTCAACCTTAGTACTGGTGACACCTGGGGCCGGATCGCTGTGGCCCCAGGGGGACTGTCGCTGTGGGGGACCGTCCGGTGCACTGTAGGATGTTTAGCAGCATCCCCAGCCTCTACCCACTGGATGCCGTGGTCTTCCCTCCCTCTGGTTGAGGAGCACTGGGTCAGATGGCTACTCTACAATCCAGTGCAAACTGAATGATCTGGGAGGGGGAAAGAGCAGTTTCCTGGGGACCAACCTGTGTCAACAAACTCAGAACACAGCCTAGAGGGATGATCTATGGAGAGGGGCCTGGAGAGAGTTATAGAGAGTATTAGAGAGCATTACCCACCTTGGCAACTGCGTCCCTGCTAGCCGAGCTCAAGGCTGGAAACACTGACTTATACAGGTGAAGGGGTCCCGGCCAAGAGACCGCTCACAGGGGGGTGGGCTGGGGGACAGTGACAGGGATCTCTCCGCCCACCTCTGGGCCTCCGTGTGACATCTCTGCCTCAAACAGCCACTTCTCTTCCCGGCTTCATCCGGCTCCTACCCATCCTTCCGGTCTCAGCTTACACATCCCTTTCTCCTGGAAGGGTTCTCTGATCCCTCCCTTCAACGCCCTCCCCGCCTGGTCGGCTCTGGATGTCCTGCTCAGTGTTACCTGGCGTCCATATTTCTCCTAGCATAGAACGTATCACCTTAGCACACACACGCACACGCACACACCCACCCCACATATATTTATGTACAGATACTTATGCAGTAGTTTGGTTTTCTGCTTGTTCCTCCCATTAGAACATGAACTTCATGAGGACAGGGACCCTGTCTCTACTGACGGAGCAGCACGCTCTCCCCAGAACCCAGAGGGGCGTCCACACCCGATGGATCTCTCCCCCACAATATTTGGTGAACTGATGAAGGAAATCACTTTTCCACTGAATGGCAGGGGAGGACCAATAAGTGAAGTTCCTGAACGGAATCAAGCACGTGGTCATCGTAGCCAAGAGTCCCATCAACGTGTACACCAGTCTGTTTCTGCAAAGGCAACGAGACTGGAGTGTGCAAGGCAGAAACGGATGGAGAACAACAGTATGGAAGATGTGAAAGTTTCCGTATTTACCCACATCTGTATGTTCAACAGACCCTTATCGTGATATATCTTTTGGACAAATGTTTTATACTCTGAGTCACATCACACACCTGCCAATGTATCAGCACCATGTACCAAAAGCCCAATGAGACAGTTAAGCACGAAGCTGGGTGGTAGTTCTATTCTTCAAAACCAGTATTATGAGGGTTAACTGTTTGCAGATTGATCAGGGAGGGGTGGGTAGCAGGGGAAGAGGGAGGGCCATTCAAAGAAGACTCAGTGAGGCTCTCATGGTGTCTGTATCACAATGGACAGCAGGCCACCTGCTCACGTCCAGTCTGCTTGTTCCCCGTCACCACTGCCAGCTTCCAACATCAAGAACACAGAGACATTTCCATCTAACTTTTATATGAAGAATTTAATTATCTATACACATAACTAATTCAAAAGTTGTATTACAGTTGTTAAAGCCGCAGGTTTATATATTTATATATTTTACATTCATATCCATGAAAATACTGACGCGCCAGTGAATGAGGGGGAGTCCTCGTTCTCGGCACCATGTGAGTGGAGAAAGACCTCTACACAATCGCCAGCATGGAATCCCCAAGGGGAGAGACGCAGAAACAGAAGTTCACTACTGTTAAAAAGTCATTAGTAGAACCGCTAGGTTGTGCTTGAGGCTCCCTGCCCCCCGCCCCATTTTCTGTGCTGTCGGCAACGGCGTTTTTATTGAGAGCTTCCAACTAGTGTTTAAAAGACAAACATGGCTTCAGCTACAACATATCCAACACATTAACGGACCATGAGCTCCATTTCATATTAATCTGTAGAAATTCCACAGTCTAGTTAAAAAATGTAAACATTGGAAATTAATTGCAGGGAGACTCCTATACATTCTTTCTTGTCAAGAAAATTACTTGTTCAAAATACGTCATTCCATGAAAAGTCACTGGAATAAAACTTGGTGTAACAGAGACTAAGGCGAGATTGTAGATATTGTTGATCGTAACAACCTCAGTGGTGTTGTCTACGGATTTATGGTATGAAAACACGCAAAATTAAAAACCCAAAACAGAAAACACCAACTCAACCAGATAAATCTGAGACCGAACAAAAACACAGGTGCTTTCTCGTGTGGCTACAAGGTCACTGTGCAAAATAAAATTAATGTAATGTGATTAGAGCATCATACAAGATAACAGCTTTTGCCATGGAAAGAACTAATTTCTTATGTACAGGATGTATTATTACATGCTCAACAAGGTACATCTGATACACACAAACAAGCACAAAACAGCTTCTGTTTAATTGGCCTCGTTCTACACGTCTTTAAAACAGATATACTGAACTCCTCTGTACTTCTATAGTAGGGGGTCAAAAACCCAAACGACACAATTTAGTTGGTAACACTGGACAAAATGAAAACAATACATCGAGTCTCAGATTTATGGACATTTGGAACATTTTTTAATAGCACATGCAGCATTCCTTGATAGTGGGTCTTTTTGCAAAACCAAAATAGCAAAGAAGTAATTCATTTTTTTTATTAAAAGGCTAAGATATTTATTTTAAAATAATTTGAAAACTATTGGAAGCACCTGTGCAAAGGTGGGGGGAAGTCAATTTGAGTCACTAGGAAAGCCACAAAAGGACCCACTACCCTGTGTATTTTTGTAATTTTTTTGCTTCTATCTGTGCAAGTAATAACTCAACATTGCCATCACATGCAACTAAGGTAAAATGAGGTAAACTGCTCTGCAGTGAGTTCTTCTACTCAGAAGGCAGTAGGTGATCATGCTGGAAGTCACATGATCAAGGCTGCATCTCCCATCATCCCTCTGGGCAGTGATATGGGATAGTGGGTCTCTTTGAGGACTTTCAAGCCTGAGGGGGGGATGGACAACATATGATTCCTAGAAAAAGGAGGAAAACAACACATAAGCAAAACAAAACAATGAGCAAAATTCAAGCTAGGAAAATGAGTCAGGCATGTAAACAGCATGGTGCCAAAATGATTAAAAAGAAAAAAAAAAAAGGAAAAGGGGGGGAGGGAAGGGAGGGGACATGCTACAGAAGGAATGATTTTTTTTTTTAAAGAAACAAAACAAAACAAAAACCCCACGAGATAAAGTCTTGCATTACAGAAGGTCTTCAAAGAGACTGTTGCGAATGCAGCAATGGTCTAGCTTTAAGTTCTGCAAACAAAGCTCAGCAGAATCAGAGCAATGCTGCATGTTTCACCATGAGACACCAGAGAGGAGAGGCAACCGAGGCACCAGGGCACTTACATTGCTGGCTGGGGTCCATGTCTGTGGTCAGCTTCACGTAATTGGACGGGAAGAGCCCCACTTGCCCGTGGACTTCTCCTTTCCACCAGTCGGGGTCCTCCTTGTTGAGGACGTTGATGATCTGGCCCTTGTTGAAGGCCAGCTCGTCGTCATTCTGCGCGGTGTAATCGTACATCCCGATCACCTGGCACACTGCAGGAGACAGGCCAGGTGAGGGGCGGCGGCACACCTGCGTGGCTCGCGGGACGGGCTACCTGGGGGTATTAGGTACTCTCGTGTCTCATCTGTGTCCTTTCCGAAGAGGACAGAAGTAAGTGGAGGGCTCTGATGGGCTTTGTGTAGTGGGGGCAGTAGAGGAAGACGGAGGATTGAAAACCAAGACGACAGCAAAAATGTCAGACCAAGCCTTGAGTTTCTATAATATCTTCCTCTTTTACACATTTAGTTGTCAGCAGAAAATGTACAGTGATAACTGAAAGCTTCCATGGAATCATTTCTATTTGAGTGCAGCGGCACTCCTTCAAAATGCTGACTCTGAACATTGGCCCAACTTCACACACAGCTGCATATCATGGGGACTTCACTGTTGCTCTTTATTTCTTTTGTTTGTTTGTTTTTTTTTTTAAGGTGGAAGGTAATTATCATCTGACCTCCAAAAAGTTCGACTCTTAGTGAAAAGTAAAATCAGTGTTTTATTCTGCTGTACCTTTGTGTCTCAAAATTTTTTCTCAAAGAAACACACAATTTCCACATTCAAGAACAATTTTTCTTTTCTCATTTTCCCCTCAAAACTATAGGAGGTTACACTGCCTTTATGCCCTGGCATTTTTACACTTCAGATAAAGTTTGCCTAGTTAGGTTTTACCCCCAGTTAATCTTTCCTAACCAACCTCTATACAGTCTCAGGCTTTAAAGATGCTCCAGCTAATCCAATCACCTCAGCAAACTATTTCTGCGGGTTTTAACCAACCTGATGAAGGGGACGCCGCCAGGCCTCCCCAAGGGAGAGGAGATCCAGCTGGTACCACACTCCTCTGCCCACATGAGGCCACGGCTCAAGCAAAGGGGCCCACCTGTGGTTGGGAACCAGTCACAGTGTTGGCCAGTCCTTTCATTTCTTGCAAAGGCTGCCAGGTTTTAATCTGATTACGCTGGGGATGTACAACATAGACATTTAACCACAAGGTACTGGAATGAAACTTCTGCATTTTCCACAAGTGCCACCCAAGCACTGATGGCTTAAAGACCTAAAGCAGAAGTCTGCTCCCCTAACCTCGCCCATCTCAACTATTACCGAAGCATCTAATTTGGTCTCTTCAATCAGAAAACAGCCAACCATCTAAGCTGCCGAGCCTCTGTTCCTTTTTAGCCCTTTAGCAGAGCGTGTATAACATCCTGTCCATTAAGCGCAGCCCCTGTGTTCACAGGAAATGTCGCAGGGGAGCTATTTCAGTCTCAACTGAGCGGCACATTACAACCAACAGAGCCCTGGGGCCTCCCAGCTCAATCTCCTGACCTATTTAGACCCCGGCCATTTATTTTTAGGAGGCCCTTTTTGTCCCCTCGCCCCCAGCCCAAATTCCAATTTAAATAGCTGGAAGGAAATCAAGAGAAAAATCTGGCTTCAATGGCATAGCATTCAGGGCCCCTTTAGGAAGCCGGTTCCAACAAGGGCTCTGTTGTACCCAGCACAGCAAAGCTGCTTCGATACTTGGTCCTTTTGAAAAACATACTCCATATCACATTAGCTGGGTGTCAGCCCCAGCAAGTACAAGAAGCGCTTACAGCCAGTGTGAAAGACAATCTAAGCTAAAAAAATTGAGTGGAAAGGCTACCATGACGCATAGACCATTTTCTGAGCAGAGAGTATAAGCTGCTTACCTGCTGGGAATGCTGCGGGCTTAGGTGGCTCTGTTGGAGTGATTTTGCTCATCCCAGGGCTTAAAAGTTTGACATAGTTAGCAGGGAACCAGCCTATCTGGCGCTTTTTCCCACGTGCCTAATAACAAAAAATTACATTACAATGTTTCAAAGGTTCATGTTCTTTCATGTTATACTTTGCACTTATACCAAGTTTACATATAACTGAAAAACAAATGACATCAATAGTAGAATCTACAGATTACTGTATTACAAAATGAAAACATGCCAGCTAAAATTCAAATTGTGGCAGCTATCAATCAGCAAAGCCTAGAATGTTCTGGCATGGGCTGGACTGTGTGGATCACAGAGCACTATGTAGTATGTACAGGATGGGAAACTGCTCATTTAACAGCTCTCAGCTGTCATTTTCAGGTAATGTAGAGGTTATGGTTTATGCCAATGTTATATATGGATTTTAGGAATGATAATAATGGCAGTCAGCACGTGCTGGGTGCTTTTTATGAGCCAGGCCTGTGCTAAGCACCTTATCTGCATTTACCTACACAACAATTCCAGAAGGATAATACTATTACTATTTCCGTTTCCCACTATTACTATTCCTAGTTCCCAGATAAAAAGAGTAAGGCTCAGAAAAGTTAAGTGACAATCTCAAGGTTACAGGCTAATCAGTGGCAGGCCAAGATTCACAGTCACATCTGCGATCTTCCTATGGAGAATAACTGTACATATACGAGATGACATACACGCAATATGTGGAGGACACAAGGAGTCTAAACTTCACCTTGTTTTCAAAAGCCATCAGGCTTATGTGATGGATCAGCCACATTTTCCACCACCATTCCTGCCTCCTTCTCTTTTATCTAATTCGACACAAAATCCATTCATTGAGTGTTTACATGCCAGGAGTTGTTGGAAGGGGATAGTATATGACACAGAGGAACTTATAATGAAGTTGGCGAACGAAGACTTGCACTCCTGACACAATTCCATGAGATGAAGACTCTAGTTAGGGATGATGATAAGTGTTATAACTACCCTTCTGCACATCACCAGGAGCAGAGAACTTAACTTACAGCACGTATACACACACACACACACCCCCTCTAGAAGCAAGGCTTTGATAAAAACAGCTGCCTTTGGGGACAGGGTGGGAGGGAGACATTTGAATTCCCTTTCGTAATTTTAATTAATTAATTAATTAATTTTCTGGGGGTCACGACACGCAGCATGTGGGATCTTAGCTCCCCGACCAGGGATTGTACCCGCGCCCCGTGCAGTGGAAGCACGGAGTTTTAACCACTGGACCGCCAGGGAAGTCCCTTGTAATTTTAAAATTTGAAACCATGTGAATATATTACCTATTCCCAAAATAAGGAAATAAAATTAAGAGAAAAGGAAACTTCCCACCATCTTACCTCTGCCCTCTCATCTGATTCAGTTTATCAAGAGGGATACTTCTGGGTTACTTTTAGAATGCCAATCAAATTTCACTTTCCTTGGAGTCATAGATTTCATGCCCTTGGCTCAAGGACTAAAGTTCTAATCCACTGTTAATCCACCAATGGTTGAAGCCACTCCTTTAAAAGCTCCCCCATGTTAATCTATTGAGCATATACTGCCGTAGGTCTCACAACAACTCCACCATTTCTCCCATCCCTGCAGCTTCACAAGGGCGGAACACAGAGCTCACTGGCAATTTCTTCATTTGTGTATCCACTGGGGAGAAGGGCTGGTGAAAGCACCAGAAGCCCCCCTGGGCACGGCAATTATGGATTGCAAGAGCCACTCAGGACTCTCTTTTGAGCAAGGTACAAGGAATGTGATGATGAAAAAATACGGTTTCTGCCTTCAAAGAGCTGATAGCCTACAAAAGGAAGTAAGAAATAGGCATGGAAGTAATAATATCCACATCAACACTAAATACCAAGAGTGGTGCAGGCATCGGGGCCACCACGGTTCACGGGAAGAAGACGTCGCTTCTGGTGGGATGGTCACAGAAAGCTTCCGGAAGAAGTGGGATTTGGCCGGCTCTTGCACGGGGGAGAGGTGGAGATGACCATGTGGGGAGGCGCTATGGGCAAAGGCAGTGAGGCATCGGGGTCTGAGGGTTGCTGCTTGTTTTCAAGAGAGCAAATCACCGAATGAGGCTGGAGTAGAGATGTCGCTGTGAGAGGTCAGACTGGTAAGACGGATGCTGGAAGGGGAAGAGGGCATCTGAGGGGAGCCTTGGCCAGCAGGCTGATAAGGAGGGCCAGTGGGGACACCCCCTTTTTTAAAAAAAATTTTTTATTGGGGTATAGTTGTTTTACAATGTTGTGTTAGTTTCTACTGTACATCGAAGTGGAGTTCTCTGTGCTATACACAGGTTCTTATTAGTTATCTATTTTAGTACATATTACTGTATGTATGTCAAGGGGACACCCCTTAAGTCTTCAGAACAGGGGAGTCACATATGGATGGGAAAGCCAATGAGGTGGCAACTCTCTACAAGAAATGAGACCCACCGGTCTGAGGAAGGCCTCCTCCTACCCAGTGAAGGAAGAGACATATTAAAAGGGGGAGTGGAGGGCATTCCCTGCCAGTCCAGCGGTTAGCACTTGGCGCCCTCACTGCCGGGGCTTGGGTTCAATCCCTGGTCGGGGAACTAAGATCCTGTGAGCCATGCAGCCAAAACACTCAATCACTTAAAAAAAATTAGAAAAAAAAAAGGGGAGGGGGGTGGATTCCAGGACCCCAATGGAATCCTAAGCCAATAAACTGTATCTCGTCCTCCCTGCTCGATAGGGCTTTTATGGCTGCCCACCAGCAAGCTCCCAGGGGAACTTTTGCCTTTGGGTACTCCAGGCTGTGCCTTCTATTCCAGCCAAGATACATTTCTTCAGTCCACCAGCTCACTCTTCACTCTCCGGCACTTTAGTTTTTAATTAGCTGCACAGAAAGGTGCTGTATTTCTTTACCTCACCACAACATAGACCTTTGCCTTCCTGACCAAGGTTTGCCTTGACAGAATGATGAATTGAGGACACACAAACACACACACACACAGGAACTAAAACTGTTGTGCTGTACAGATGTGGCTTTGAATGCAAAGGCTACTCTGGTACCACACCTTATAGCACCGCTCATGGAAAGCTCCGCTCCTACAACGCTGTGACTTAAGGATGACTCCGTCATGAATTCTCACTATCCTACCACTCACTGTCTGAACTCAAGAATCCAATAGATTTAGATACATCTTCAGAAGCATTCTTAGCTCTCACAATTCTGTTCCTGGCTGCCCAAAGCTTAGGAACCAAATGGATTCAGATAACATGGCATCTCTCACTACACAAACGCAGGATTTAGGTGGTGCAGGGTTATCTGTACTTTGCAACGAAACGGTGTCCCTTTGAGATCTTGCATATTGAAATTTGGGCAGAGAATTTTAAACAAATGGAAAAGACACTGACTTGCAGCTCTCCTTCCCACCATCCACCTGGGTTCTTTTTTCGGATCAAAATCAGCTGACCAGGGGCGAGGGTAAGCTGCTCGGGACCAGTAGCAGTGTAGGACGCAATAACCTGGGCAATTTCTGGAAAACAAGACCAAACATAGCAGTGCACCATTAGAGTCAGGAAAAGGAGAGCCTAAGAAGACACAGCCACCTCCCAGGGTCACGGGTCAACATCGTCAAAGCCGGTGTACGGGCCAGTTTTCTACTAAACGAAGAAGGCTTGGTGGCCCTTCTTTGACCACACGGCAAATGCAGTATTCAGGAGCTGGGCTTGTCTTCCGGTTCTGCCCAGTCTGCTCGAGGACCCCCTCATCTCTCAGAACGTACCAACTTGCCTCCACAACCTCCCACTCTCCCCCAAGTCCGCACCCTACCCCCACTGCCCCAATTCCCAAGAACACCCCGATGCAGCAGCTGGGCCTCATTCATCCCCAACTGCCCTCCGCCCTCACATAGTGCTGATTATTATTAGCACATGGTCCAGTCAAGGATGGTTGAGCGAATCAAGGAACTCAAGTGAACCTTTTTCACCTGCCAAGTACAGTAGAAAGAGAAATCTGTTTTCTTCAGAAACCACCAGGAGTGTGCACTAGCTAATTTCTTTCTATGTTACGACTTTCTTTAGACTCTCTCTTCTACCCACAAGCCCATTTTCTTTGAGGCTCACATTTTGAGGGTGATCCCTGAATATCAGGTAGGAATCACATCAATGTAAGTTTACTTCTTTTTACTTCAAGTTAGAGGACGATCCTGCAGTCAAGAGGAGGGATTTTATGCAAAACAACAATTCAGCACAGAAAACAAAAAATGTAAACAGTTCTGTACTTTTCCTGAATGTGAACAGTCTCATGGGAAAAATTCCAGCAGTACCACAGACCAGGCTCTGAAAAGTACATTTCTCCTGGCACAGGAGTTCAACTACGAAAGGACAAAATCCTCCTCTGACCGAATGCTGGTGTATCCGCAGCGACAGCCTTGTGAACTTCTAGAAGCAAGACAGAACAGATTGTTCTATTCCTCTCCACTCTCTCCCCATCATAACTGTTCTTGAAAGAAAGAGATGAAGAAAGAAGGAATGAAGTAAAGACAGACAGACAGAAGGAAAGAGGTGAAAGGCCCATGCTCCTGCTTCCCTGAAGGCACATTAGCCCCCTAGGACCCTGTTCTGTAATAAGCGGCCACCAGGCTAGGAGCACCAGACCGTCCCGGTGCAGACTGGCCCTGACGCATGCATCCCAGAGCTCAGGCGAAGCGAGAAAGAGCCCAGCGTACACATACGTGGGCTCCACTGAGAGCTCAAGCTGGGAAATCTCTGCTGGGGATGAGAATTCTCCCCCAACATGCCAAGGACTAGCTCTAAACTCCACGAGTTTTCCATTTGGAAAAGATCCAAATCAGTGCCCGATTTGGCCCCTGATGTCCCTGCTCCTCAAAGGACCTGGCCTGCGTAGCCAGTGACCTGCCCTGACACTCTTTTCTGTCTTTTCCAGCTTTTTTGAGCAGCTCGCTGGTTTCAGTGCAAAGTGAAGCCCCTCTGGAATGACAATTCAAAATGTAGCATACTCCTGGTTAAAACAGACATTTGACCGGGGTGGTCCGACATCTGAGTCAGACTAAAATCCTACAACTGCCTAAAAACCCACCTTTCCTTGCCAGGTAAGCCCATTTGGAGCTGAGCACCAGACACAGATACACATCCCCGTCAGCACTGCGGTGACTCTTTCAACCTGTAATTTCTTAAGGCTGTAATAGCACAAAAGCTCAAATGACCTAGAGAGGAAGACAGGCCATACAACCGTATGATTTCACATCTGCTTCTTTCTTCTTTCAGGCTTGTATGTATAGAATATGTGATTTTGTTGAAATAAACTAAAACACTCTGAGTTCAGAGGGATGACTGTGATTTTTGTACCTTCACCGTGTACCTGAGGAAAACCACCCAATGGCTTCTAAATTAATAGGACCTGCACTCTGATAATACGTGTTGCTCTCTCATCTCCTCCGTTATTTATGTCCTGGGACTAAATATGCTTCCAGGAAACAAACAAGGGCTTCCTGAACCTAACGAGAGGAGGACTAAGCAGCTGCTGACCCCAAATCCTACAGGTTCATGCATTATAACTTCCCACCATCTTGCCTGAATTATTTCTTCACATCCCAAGAGAACATTGTCTGGTAATGTCCCTACTCTCCATGTGTGAGGCAACAGCCACATTTCATAACCATCTATAAATACATTATTAATGGATTCCAAGGAAAGGATCTCCTCCAACCACTCTTCGGACAGATTCTTTTGTCTTTTCTTTTCTTTTTTAAGGCTTCTGGCCCCAATAAACAAAGATTGGGAGCAACTATCAATTACATTTAAAATATTGAAAAATAAGCATCAGGGTTTGTCACTTACCAGGTTTTTTTCCTAAACTCCCTGTTTTCCCAGCAGTTCCAGAGCCCTTAAAACAGAGCAGAAGGTCTCATTTGCATACTGAAGAGTTTTGGTCAAGCAACTTAAAAACGATTAATGATGACACAAACCCGCTTGAGCCCCTAAATTCCCCTTTTCATTCCGGGGAAACATAGCATTGTATCTCCTGACATTATGATCTGTATCAAGGAAAACATGGGGCGAAATAAGTACTTTAAAAGCATGTAGCTTTTACTCTCTCCTTAAGAGAAAAATTAGCAAAGTAAGTGGCATTGTAGGACCCCAGAGGGCTCAGGTATTGACTGTGTGTAACATGGGCGCATCCTGTCCCTGAGTCAGGTGAAACAGGGGCTGCCCCGCCAGGAAGACTGTTAGTCTACAGCCTAAACACTAAGCTCATGCTTGATGTCCAAATGGTTAATTATTAAACACTTCACACATAAAAAATGTACAGAGACTATAATAGACATCCATGAGTGCAATGGATGTCTATTATAGTCTCCATATACTAGAGACTAAATATGTGAAAATATTAATTATTAATATTCTAATTAAATTAATATTAACAATACATGGAAATATTAATATTTTGGTACATTTGCTTTAGGGCTTTCTTTTTTTTTTTAAAGAAGGAAAACAGTACAGTGGCAATTCAAACACCCCTTCCCCCATCCCATTATCCAAAGAGGCAGCCACTCTCCTGTATATCCTTTCTACCCAAACCTTAACACTGTTTAAACACTGAAATTTCTCTTGTAATGCTGGACACGCCGCCCATAGAAGCAGACCATTTTTTTCCCCAACTACTAAGTGCTTCAAAAGTGCTCTGGGGTTGAATTCCTTCATAGATACTCATGGAATTTTAAACCAGCTGAGCAAGCCAAGCCAGCAGAGACTCAGCTGGGACAGGGGCCAGGCCGTAATCTGTCCTTGCAAAGTGCTTTATTCCAGATTAATTTTCACTCTTGTGTCCCTATCTTCCAGTAAATTAAGTATTCCAATTAAAACAGAATAAAACAAAAGGTTTAATTAACTAAATGAGATTAACTTTAAGAATAAAAATATGTAATTATCTACCAGGAACACAACTTATCATTGTCCCTACCTATATTTATACTGAAATTCAATAACCATTTACCAGGGAAAGTTTGAATTAAAATGTTTACTCTGATTATGCTTTCTGTATTAACCAAGTTATACAATACCCATCTTCCTTGCAATTTTTATAGGCTGCATATCAAAATGAAGGAACACTAATGATAGAAGATTCCAAATGACCAGTTACTTTCCCAGTACAGGCTTAAATATACTCTCTCTATTCCATAAAAAGAACAAAGCAATTAGCAAGCCAGTGATAGAATTCAAGCAGCTTCAATGTGCTCCCTTTTAAACACCACAGCCAGCACTTAAGCTGAGACGCAGTCAGATGGCCAGGTTCCATCCTGGCGCTTCTTAAGAATGCAGCAGAAAAGTTGATCCAGGCTACGTGCCCCAGCCCTGCTCGTGTAGAGAAGGGAAGCAGGTTTAGGACAACCTCCCCCTTGTCCACGGGTCAATTTTGGTATCTGAAGCTGGGTCTGGTTTTTAAGTTTGGCGGGATATGGCCTTATAATATTGAAGTCTATGTCCAAGTAGGATGAAAGAGCTGCCTTTTTTGATTTTTTCATTATTATGAAATAATGCTGCTAAATGTCTAAAATCTTTGGCACTGTTAGTTCTTCTGTGGCTGATATTTAAGGCTGCGGTTAAGAAAGCACTTTACAACTCAACTTACCTTTAAAAAATGTCACAGTGCATTTTTTGAAACTTACTGACTTTGGATGGTTTTTGGTAGAAAACTCTAATTTATTAAAATCTAATACAAGTAATGGCTTTTGTGTTTAACTGATCCCAAAGGTAAAGCCATTTTAAGAGGTTTTGTGCATGGGAGCAGAAATCCAGTTTAGTTTTTAATGTTTTCCCTCTACTCCCCTGAAATATCTCCATGGTTCTTATTGGATATAACTGGCTGGCCTGGAGAAGAGCTGAATTTTCCCTCTCCAGGTCTGCAGAGGACAATACAACGACTGTCCTACAGAAAAGAAGTACTTTCTTTCCAGCTTCTGCCAAATTCTCCAAGGGTAAAACACTTATGCAAATCCCTCCAGGGGAATTTCAGCAAGCTGCTCTTAAGACCAAAGCAAGGGAAAACAAACCAAAAACTCCCCAAACAACAATGACATTCCTTAAAAAAAGAAACAAAACAGCAAATAAAACTATTCCTAGGAACTGCAGGGAAGGTGAGAAGGCTGACATGGAAGAACTACCATAGCTTATCACCAGGCCCAGCTTCGCTCCCCAGGCAGCCATGGGTCTGTTAAATGACTACATCTATAACCTGAAATTCCCACTAACTTGAAATTGGCCACTACGAGATAGGCTCCCATACTCTAGTAGGCCCACACCACCATTTCCTTAATCTTGTGCTATCTCAAGGCCACTTCATGCAACTGAATTTTTAGGGCCCCATTAACAACAATGGGGAGCCACTTCCAATTTGTAAGGATAACAGCATTTAAAATAAATTCAGTCCAGGGGGCTTCCCTGGTGGTGCAGTGGTTGAGAGTCCGCCTGCCGATGCAGGGGACGCGGGTTTGTGCCCCGGTCCGGGAAGATGTCACATGCTGTGGAGCAGCTGGGCCCCTGAGCCATGGCCGCTGAGCCTGCACGTCCGGAGCCTGTGCTCCACGGTGGGAGAGGCCACAACAGTGAGAGGCCCGCGTACCTCAAAAAATAAATAAATAAATAAATAAATTCAGTCTCTGATCAACGGAGATACTAAGTTCTAGCCAAAGTGTACCAATTTCTTAGATCTTGAGTCTTCCTAGTGTGTAGGCAAAAATACAAATTCTAAAAACTCTACTGCCCAATATTCTGGGGCCAGTATCACCAAAATACTTTTGTTTACATGGGCAAGATATTGCTGTGTATCTTTCTTGAAGTTTCTCAAATCAGTGACCCTGAAGACTAAATCTAGAATATTTACTCCGAATCCTAAGTCAGTTACATTCAGGAATAGAGATGAATCCTGAGTATTATCCCAGCTGACGCAGACCAGCCTCATTATGAGCAGTCTCCACTGAGCCCCGGGGGGGGGGGGGGTTCTTCTGCTTCTGGGAAGCCAAGGCTGACCCTGCGGCACCAATAGACAATTTCAAACAATTACAGGTCACACTGTATTTGCTGTCACGTTCCAGAACTTAGCAAAACCCAACAATGATGTTCCACCGGCAAACATCATGACTCCCTGAAAAGAGAATCGCTGCACAGAAAGGGAGAGGAAACAGTTAATGTGGGTTTACCTCTGAATCTTTAAGCCTCACATAGTTAGAAGGGAAGACTCCGGACTTGTCGCCCACTGTTCCTGTCCACCAGTCACCATCTTTCTTGGTAACCAAAATCACATCCCCTTGCTGAAAGGTTAAATCGCCTTGCTCAGAACTCTCGTAAGTGTACATGGCAATAAATTCTGGTGGGGAGAAATATTGAGATATGGAGAGAGCTTGATCGTTTACAGAAATCCCAGACAACTTTGCAAAAGCAAGATTATGAATAAGGAAATTATTAGGATAAGGTCCATTCAAGAGAAAGGCTAGTCACTGATAAAATGCAGAGTTACAGAACCCCCTGGGCTCCAAATTCCCCGACTGCACATAAAAATTCAATAACTGCAGCCGGGGAGACAATTCCTGTGAAGACCCAGGACCAGGAACAACAACAAAAAAAACCCAACTGCATGTCCACCAACACCAGTACTGACAGTGATCCCCGATTTAACACCATGGTTTCTTTTTACATGAAAATGGTTTTCACGTTCACTTTTAGCTAACATTTACTGAGTACCTAGGTCATGCTGAGCACTGGGTTAGATGCACTGACATGCCAGGCTCCTTGGTGACCTCGTCAAATATCTGTGATTCACTTTTGAAGATACCAAGTCACCATTTTAGAAACCTTTTAGACATGGTATATCCTTTATGTAAATTAAGTAAGACACGTTTTTCATTATTCAAGTGCCTCGGTGAAAATTTAAGTCCTATTGTGCCATATACACAGACGGCAGGAAGCTGTTAGAACACAAAATTTAAAATATATATTCTTTGGTTAAAAACGGACACCTACTTGTCATTCAAGTATAAACAGGTAGAGTGGACTGCTGACAAAAGTAGTGTCTACCCAATCTCAGAAAATAATCACACCTTTCTGAACAAGTGGAAAAGACAAATCACAGTTTCTTACATTTGATTATTCATGTAATTTAGTCGTAAAGGACAAGAATTAATGTTCTTTACTGTCCTGAATGTGAAGGATGTGCATTCCAGAGGAAGTTTTTCTTTTGAATTATAAACAGCTGACTTTACTAAGGCTTAGAAACCAACTCACACTCTCAGAAAGATCACTTGACACAAAGTTCTAGACACTACACTAGGTAGAGAATAAAAGATTTCCGGAAAGATGAACATACGTTTCTTATTTCCACTTTTTGTCCATTTTATCCTAGGCCTTTGTGTATTTTTTAAAAAGCAAAAAGCAAAAAACTCCCCCCCAAAAACGACAAAACAAAAAAACACCATTTACCAGAAAAGTTCATTTTATGATGGATGATGGATGGAGTGTTTCTTGCTAAAATTTCATATGATAGTCCTTAAATGCAGAGCTTAATGTAAATTAATTTAGTATGGAGGACTACATTAATTTAGTCCTAATTATAAGAGCCTCTGCAGGAGGCACTAATGAAAGCTAAAACAAACACCAAAAAACACAAACTCTCCTAATGCTTATGCTAATGTGGGCAGCTCTCCAAGGGGCTGCTTCAGCCTCCCTGTGCTGACCTGTAGGCTGAGGCCAGCAGACCCCGAGATACAAGGTCATCCAAATGTATAAGGCAGAACAGAAGCCTCTCTGTCTTTAGCCCTCCAGCACTGGTGACACACACCTCCACAGTTAAAACTGGAAAAATGATTTCCCGCACAAGGAAATCAAAGTTTGGCAGCTTGAATAAGGACATTGTTTTTTCATTAATATATTCCTTTTTCGGATTTCTCAACATTCTGACCCTTCCCTTTTCATTTTGTTCCGTTACTTGTTCCTTAGCTCATGTTTGGCCATTTCAGATTGGATCCCTGGCAATCAATCCTTTTCCCAGTGATTCCTGCACTTAAAAGTCACTTTCTTAAAATGGATCCAAAGTTTGAAGTCACTTTCGAAATGCTTAAGAAACTTCAGAAGTGTGAACTCTAGCTGAACTTCACACTGCAGCAGAAGATACCAAGGAGACAGGAAAGACTGTGGCTTTACTTGCCCTGTGTGCACGCAGGCATCTGCGAGGACCTTCTGGATTCAATGAAAATGGGGAGACGTGAGGACCGCTATGCGGGGCCTCCTCACCACTCAGACCCTCTTCCCCAGACATGTAACACAGGGCACTGGCAATTCCCAAGCCCATATTTTAAGAGCTAACCAAATTAACCATCTATTTAATCTGGTTTCTGGTTTACGTGAAATCTGATTACATTTAATACAGTACTGATAAGTGGTCCATTAATATAATTAAGTATCTTTTCTCAGAATTTCAGATGTCAGTGCCCTCCCACACCCCTCCAGAAAGTCAGCAATCTCTCCTCAAATTTCTAATACCTAAATCATTTCAAAATGGATGTAATAAATGTCAACCAAGGTTAGAATTTAACTCTCTTCTGTTGCCCAACTTTAAGGATGTGTGTGGTTCATCTGTAACCTACTTGTTGAGGCCTCAAGTGTAGAGGCCTCTCTCTGTACAATGTTTCAAAACAAATCAACATTCATCAACCCAGCTGTTGGAAACTAACACACCATTGTAAAGCAATTATACTCCAATAAAGATGCTAAAAACAAAAACAAAAAAACCCAGCCTTTGGATGAGAAAGCTCACTGCTTTAAGTGACTATCGATAAATCCAGGAAATGAAGCAAAAAGGAAGTAAGAGTAGCAGACATTTACTGACCTTTATTCCAAAAGCTTACACTATTATCTTATAAGCCTTGTAATAATTTCCTACCTCAAGTGGTGATTATTATGCCCATTTTACAGATGAGGGAGTTAAGGCATGACTAAAAGTAAATGGTCACTAGGTGAGAGAGCCAGGATACAAACTCTGGTGCTCCAGTGAGACTGAATGGATATAACACACTGAATTTGGGGGGACGGGAGGCACACATAATTTGCCTGACATAATACTGACTACACGTGCTGTGTTTAAAAGACCTTCTTGCCTGTTCTCCTAACAGTGGATAAAAAAGTCATTAAGATGACAAAAAATGTATAAAGAGAACTATCTTAATGATTGTTTTGGCAGTAATGGCAAAAACTGGATACAATAAAATACTGGATTTGTTCAGTGATGATGAAGTTTTACAGCTATACCTATAAACCAAAAAAAAATTTTTACTTCTGAAATTCCTCTTGAAAAAGTAACTTTGTTACTACCTGAAATACCATTAAATTTTAACCCTTGCTGTCTCCATTGAAACAATTGCTTTAATAATTCTATTTTTCATAAGGCAAAGTTTCTAAGGAATGTAAGTCTCATAATGGCAAACAAACTGAACGAAAGATTCCACCCTCGTGGAATTTATTCAAGGAACCTATGAAAAACTACTATACAGTTGTGTAGACATCTGTTAGCTACAAACACTGTTCATACTTCAACATGGAAAGCCTGTCTAACTTGGGTAGCGCTCATTCTTCACTTAGTACTCTGATAATGGCTGGACCAAATGAAGAAAAGACATGAGATTTTTACCATTAGAACCTGAATTATGTAGGTTTTGTTCATTTTTAAACCTATACTATATATTGGCATATATAATCGAAAAGATTATGTCGTGAAGAAGAGGAAATAAAGCAATTAATTATTTGTGTAATAAACACTCAAAATACAATTTTTAGGCCTAAATAATCTGCTGTGGTTATTTACATGGAACACAGAAATGAAACTTCTGTTTCATTTGGGGTACAAATGGCACTGACGTTACTGTGACAGTTTTACTGAACTGTATAGTTATGGCTTTAAGCCTTAATACTTACCTGTATAAAGTCAGAAAAATAGCAACTACCACAAATTACCTGTAGAGATGCTCAGAGAACTTGGTCCTTAGTGACTGTGATGGGCCTCTTTCAAGAGTCAAAGGGCTCATAATCAAACATAATTAGAAAATTCAGTTTTTATGATCAATATATCTGATAGTATTTTGAAAGTCTCCATAAAGTACTATGACTTTGTGAAGAGCTAAACCTCATTTTAGCTTAGAGTTTAATATAATGAACGTAAATTAATGTAAACTATTTAAACATGAAATCCAACTTCATTTCCAACATTCACTGTATTACACGATTCCCTCCACCTTCTAAAGAACATGATCTGAGTCAGGTTCTCACCTTCTCCTGACACGGCCGGCTTGGCTGCTGGGGAAGCTACTCTCTTTAGACTAGCAGGACTTTCTGAAGAACCAGAATCCATGCTGGAAGAGGGGGGAAAGTATTTTAATTTTCACCCTCAAAGAAAACAGTACAAATGACACTGACTTTTCTTTTTAAAAACTGTTTAACATTTAAAGCATTGATAATCTACAGCTGAAATAGATGCACTCAGCTAAGTCAAAACACATCACAAGGGGCCACAGAGGCCTGATTCTAAGCTCACATCCTTGTTTGTCAGCACTTTGCTTTGCTGGATACACAGCTAACGTATTGGTCTATTTCAAAGCATGACTGACAGATGCTCATTCAGTAATTTTGCTCTTCATTTCTTCTTGAAGCTCATAATTTGTTTTGACCACCTACATGGTTAGAACAATTAAACAACAACCTTTATGTTAAGGTTGCATGCTATAAGTTTCCTAATGAAAAAGATAATTCATTCTTCCATAAATTTTCCCAAATGCTTTGGGCCTCTAAGTAGTCCTGTACGTCTGGAACAGTACTGGATACTAAGCATGAAGAGGGGCATAATCTCCAACAAATCCACAAGAATGTTCCAGGTCTCAGAGTAGAATTCCCTCATGCATAAGTCAATGAAAAACAGGATATACAGGTTTCTATGAGCAAGGAAAAAAATGACCATTTATCTGTAAGAGGCTCTCCCCTGTTGCCATGTACCCTAATTTTTGCAGTTAAAAGATCCAGTTGAAAGACAAAACAATCCTGCAACTCCTATCTATGAATCTTAACTAGTGCAAACAATAATTTCATGCCTGACATGGTTTTCATCCAATAGAAGCAGATAAATACAAACATACCTCGTAGATTTCCTTATGGGCCCTGAAATGAGTTTCACGTAGGACTTGGGGAACCACCCCTTCTGGCCTTGAACTTCTCCAAACCACCACATGTCTTGCTGCTCCAGGACTGTGATGACATCATTTTTGTTAAAATTTAAATGGTTGTCTTTTTTGGCTCTCCAAGGATACAGGGCTTGTGCTTGTAGCCCCTCCACCTTTTCGCCCTTGTGTGGAAGAACATAAAGGACCTCTCATCACTCTGTGATTTGTTATCCATTCAGGTGACGTGAACACCGGCTCCTCCCCTGCGACGGGCACACGCAGGCACATGCTCAGCCGCAGAGGACCCTGCCTCAGCACAGCACTGGTGCCACATGCTCCACTGTTTTCAGTAACTGTTTATTTCCAAAAGTGGAGGTGAAAATCTGCTAGCCTATTCACAAAGCCGTGGTCGGGCCATCTAGAATTCTCTATTTAAACAAGCCAGGAGGTCGTGTTTATTCTGTTGCACCCGGCTGTGTGCCTTTTCTGTTTGGGTTCTATTTTAAGTCTCAAGTTGCCCAGGGCACTCCCACTCCTGCCAATTTCCAATCGGATTTGGGTGTTTAGTGAGGGATTAATACCAGAGCAGAAACCTTATAAAATCTCAAAAGGTAATTAACTGATATCTTAGTTTAGGTGGACACAGGGAAATACACCTTGCATTGGATTAGGCTTGTTTCAGTTCCTTTTTAGAGGAACAGGGGTTTGGCAAGCATAAATCCACTGTAATCCTCATTTACTATAAATACATCTATATGCAAACCATATACAAAGATGAATAAAATGCCATCTCTGCTCCCCCAAATAATTTAGGTTAAAACACTTTATTAACCAGAAAGCACTATAAAAATGGGCAGTATGATATTATTACCAAGGAACTCATAATTAATGAGGAAGAAAGAGATACAAACAACTATGCCTACCACCCGGCAGAATGAAATAGGCTAAGAAGAGGTTCCAACTATTCACTGCCGGAACAGAGAGAAAAGAGGGATTAATGCTGCCTGAGGGCAACATGGGGAGTTTCACAGAGGAGGCAGCGTTTGAGCTGAGCCTTGAAGGATGAGAAGGATTTTGGTAGCTAGGGCTTCGGAGGAGGGGCACTCCAGGCGGAGGGCACGGCCGCGCGACGCTGTCCTGCAAGGTCCAGGAGGAGAAGCGCGATCTGGGGGTGCATGTGGCCTAGTCTCATGGAGGGGTGGAGTAGGAGGTGAGGCTGGAAAGGTGGGGTGAGGCATTTATTACCTTTTTTAAGACTGTAACATAAAACAGTTACAGTATCTTAAAACAGTACTAAAAAATACAACATCA
Source organism: Tursiops truncatus (assembly GCF_011762595.2). Taxonomy (NCBI): domain Eukaryota; kingdom Metazoa; phylum Chordata; class Mammalia; order Artiodactyla; family Delphinidae; genus Tursiops; species Tursiops truncatus. Next base: position 132,908,784 of record NC_047037.1, on the reverse strand, counting down.
ACTTTCAATTATATACGTAAATGGACAAGAACAAGGGATAATGCCCAATGACAGTTCATTCAGAACCAACTTGGACTTGCCTGTACAAGATATTTTCATAATGACATTTAACTGTGATTATGTCTGACAAGTGGAGAATTTATGAGAGGTCAAAGAGTTTCGGCTTCCATGTTGGTCTCCATGGGTTCTCGCCTTCTTAGACCTATGACATCCCTATTTCTTTCCATCTCGACTGTACACTCCACCCAGTCTTCAGAACTGAGGAGGGGTCTCTGGATTCCAAACGCCCCCCAGGACCACAGAGTCTCTGCCCACCGTGTCCCCACCTCGTGCTTGCAGGGAGCCTCACACCGGAGCCGTGGATCTCAGTGCTTCTGTGTTGCCCAATCCTCTCCATCACTTCCGTTTAGTCTCTGCCATTTCACCTGGGCTCCAGTATTTCATAACCTCTCACCCCGAGAAATCTCTGCTGCACCTGCCCTGTCCATCTTTCCACGTGGAGACGCCTGAATAACCAGCATGGAATCAGGCAGAACACGGACTCTGGGTTTGAATTCCAAGTCTGTCACTTACTAATTGTGTGACCTTGGACAACTGTTTAATCTCTCCAGGCCTCAGTTTCCACATCTCTAAAACAGAGACACTTTCTTCAAAAGGTGGTTAAGAAAGTGTAACAGGATCTATCTTTAGAGCAGCTATGAGAGTAATAATCTTAACAGGGGTGGCTTATGTTACTATTATTATTTCTAGTCCCAAACTGTGCAGTATTGCTGAAGAAAGCCAAGATAATGTGTGATGACCAGTTACACGTTCAGGTTAAATTCAGCCACGTCAGGCTTCATCGTTCTTTACGCAATTCCTTTTAGGCATGCTCCGAAGGCCCTCGGGCGCCCCTCCTGAAAAAGCTGCCCAGAGCACAACCTGAACTCCTTTCCCTCTTTCTCCAACCTCTCTTCACCCTTCCTCTCCCAGAAGAAAAAGAAGCCTGTCTTCTTTTCTGTGCTTTTAATGCTTCTCCCACTTAGGTTCACAGATATGTTCTACTTGCCTCTTTGCCCGGACCACCACCTTTAATAATATGAGCACCACCACCCCCGCTTTCTGGAAACAGCCTTCAACTTCGCCTCATTTTCCTGGTCCTGAGCCCTCCTCCACCAGAGTCACCACGGCTGAGCATGACACTTGTGCCACCTGCTGAGCTGGGACAGATGCAAAGAAAAGGAACAGCTCCTCTCAGGAGCTGCCCTACTTCCAGGTCAGAGAAGACACACGCTCTGTGCAATTTCCATCTTCGTGCACTCTCTCTCCTTTGAAGAGCTCACTCATTTCCTGAGATCTGATCTATGTCCCAATTCCTGCCAGACAGAATGACCTGGCTGTCCCCCTCTCACCTTAAAATTAACACGTCTAAAACCCAACTTCTTTTCTCTAAAAATCAATTTCTCTTTCTGCCTTCCTTGTTCCCCTGTAAAGTCAAATCTTTTTCTCAGTCCCAGACCTTTCCTTTCCTTTTTGCTCCCACAGGCACTGGGGCTCCACCCTCTTCAACTGTTGTCAGTGCCCCTGTGGCCCCGACTCGAATCTTCCTGCACACACCACCCTCCACGTGAATCTGCCCGGAACCTGTGTTCACTCTGGCTGTTCCCCGAGCAGAAACTGTCCCTGACCCCAAATGCCTGCCAGATGGGCAATTTCACTGTTTGGTTTGACTATTTATAGAAATTTCATTCCTTTATTTATTAAGTAAATAAATAAGGGAATAAATTCCTTTACTTATTATCCTTTCAGAAATTACTTTCTTAGCAAGGCATTTAAGAGCTTCCCATTAATCTGTAATCGGTCTATCTTTTTGGGTAAATATTCAATGGTCTAGCCAAATGGATTGACCCACGACTTTCCTGAAACACTCTCTGACCTCCTACCTAAAGCCTCTCCTCACATTATTTTCTTTTTATCTTTTTATTTTATACTGGAGTAGAGCTGATTAAAAATGCTGTGACACCCTCACAGTATTTTCTGTCTGACATGCCAGCCCTCTCCGTTTCCTAAGAAGCCCTTACCCACTGTTCAAGATGGAGTTCAAATGTCTGAACTCCATCCTCTGAACTGTCACTATTCCCTCTACTGGGAAAATGTGAACTGGATCCCGCCCTGCCAGCCGACCCAGATGCATATAATGAGGCTTTACTCCTAAATGACATTGACAACAAGCACTGGCTGAATCTGTCCGCCCCACACAGGCACTTGAGGTCCTCCCTGCTCCCATCGATGCTGTTACCTGGCCTAAAACAGGAGATGGAGAGGAGCCCGTGGCTGTGGCTGGAGTGAAGGCTGATCTCTGTCTCAACTGCCCGGCGCTCGGAACGGTGAGGGAGGGCTGGGCTGCCCATGCATCCCAGTTGTCGGTTTCTGGTTTCTCGTTCGTGCTGGTGGGCCACCTGGAAGGCGAAGCACGCCACCGTGAGTGGCAAGGACTTCCTGATGCACCGACATTTCTCCCCCCATAAACATACACCCAGGATGTGCCTGGGGCTTGTTTAAGAACAAGGAGGGGGGAAAGAGCACTGGACTTGGGTTTGGGTCTGACCGTCACACACTAGCAATTCTCAGGCAAATTCTAGTCGTTTCTCTGAATCTTGATTTCCTCGTTGATAAAATGGGAACAATATTGTGCCACTCTCGTTAGTTGTGAGGGTCACATGAAATACCACATAGAGAAGTACTTTGCAACGAGAAAGCACCAGAGAAACATCCTCTCGTGATCATTATCTTCATTTGTAACGACAATCCTAAATAAGCAAAAAGAAGTTTCGCACCACATATGAAAACATGCCAGCCCAGCGGCTGGTGCATCTCTCTGTCCCATCATCACACAGCAAGCACCAGGCCATGTGCTTGGATACCATGGTAACTACCAGTGGTATCCTTACAGCAACCTGTTGTCCTGATATCAGGGATGGTTTTAATTTTGCGATTTTATAATTTTAAATAAACACATCTGTGTCAGTGCAGATTTAAATTCAATTGACTTTTTAAAAATCTTTATAAGACATAAACAAATCTGAAAATTAGAATATTTCCTTTGATAGATGGCACATCCTGATTCAGGGTTTGGAAAATAAGAAGCCTGGAATTATAGCAGGAGAGTTGCAGACCACACATTTATCGAGCAAGAGAGTAACACTGACTGGATCCACAGCAAAACAAAATCCTGGAAAACACAGCACTTGTCTTCTTAAAATTTTAGTGTAAGCTTTAGTTTCAAAAGTCAGAACTTTTTTTTTTTTTTTTTTGCGGTACGCGGGCCTCTCCCATTGCGGAGCACAGGCTCCGGACGCGCACGCCCAGCAGCCATGGCTCACAGGCCCAACCGCTCCGCGGCATGTGGGATCTTCCCGGACCGGGGCACGAACACCGTGTCCCCTGCATCGGCAGGCGAACTCTCAACCACTGCGCCACCAGGGAAGCCCAAGTCAGAACTTTTCAATCAAAATCAGGACAAGGGAATACAAACTACTATACACAAAAAAGATAGGCAACAAGGATTTACTATATAGCACAGGGAACTATAATGTCATGTAATAACCTATAATGGAAAAGAATATGAAAAAATATATACAGTAAGTCCCCTACATATGAACAAGTTCTGTTCCAAGAGCGCATTCGAAAGTCCAATCTGTTCATAAGTCCAACAAAGTTAGCCTAGGTACCCAACTAACATAATCGGCTATATAGTACTGTACTGTAATAGGTTTATAATACTTTTCACACAAATAATACATAAAAAACAAACATAAAAATAAATAAAACATTTTTAATCTTACAATATAATACCTTGAAAAGTACAGTTCAGTACCAGCTACATTACTGCTGCTTTTACGCTTGCTTCCCGACATCCTGGGGTTGAAATAAAGATACTGTACTACTGTACTCTATACAGTACAGTATAGTAAAGTACACAGAAACACAACCATGTGACAATGTACGCCAGACGCGTGAACTGACTTATGTGACTGGACATGCGAACGCACGTTCACGTCTTTGAAAGTTCGCAACTTGAAGGTTCGTATGAGGGGACTTACTGATATATAACTGAATCATTTTGCTGTACACCTGAAATTAACACAATATTATAAATCAACTATACTTCAATTAAGAAAAAAAATCGAGAGGAGAATTTCAACTTGTTTTCAATCATCTAATAAAAGACTACTTTTTAGCAGAGATTAGATAGGGAGGACCTTCTTTAGCACTTTCAACCATTTATGTGAAAATGTAAGTATGAAAAACTTGCTATTCCTTACATCCTTCCCTCTACTTCCTCCTGCCTTTGGTCATCACTCACCTCTCTTTCCTCTATTTCCTCCACCTGGTCTTTCTCCAACATTAAGCCCTGACTCCTTGCCTTCAATTTGTTTCTTCTGAAAGATGATCAGACTTGAAAACAAATTTTAAACACTTCTTACGTCCCTTTTACTTGAAAGCCAGTATAAAATATTTTTAGACTACTGCACACCTAGACCAGTCCTATAACTGGAAGCGTGGACAGCGGCTGCATCTCTGCTTTCAAACCTCTGCTTACACACTGTTTTTAATGCCATTTCCTGATGACCAAAGGCATAGCACGAACAGTGGCCAAGAGTACACATCTCTTCGCTCTGGTGTACGTTTGTACAGGACTGATGAAAGAGAAAAGCTTCACAGGAAACAGCTTTCTATCTTATTCAAAACCACATGACTAAATTCAATTTCTGTTTCTGTCCAGGAAAAAAAAAGTGCTATTTCCGTGCAGGAAATGACTCTAAATATTTGCTGTCATGGGTGTCAAGCACATTATTAGGAAACTGTAGTTCTCCATTTCTTCCACAAGAATGTAAGATACAGACAAATTATTGAACAAAACAAGGGTCATAGGCTTAACTTTATCCCAGGGCAAATCACTGTTGAGCAATGATATAGTTAAATCCAGGTCAGAGAATGCAATCCACAATTTGCCAGAAGACCAGAGAAAGTGGCCATGAAAATTACTCAGAGGTACAACCCAAGACTATAACAACACTTAAAAGATCACTAAGCTGGGATTTCAAAAATCATCAGAAGTAGCATCCTACACATACGTGGAGCTGAAGTCGGCCCAGTTGTTGGGGGTCGTGGAGGGCTCTGCAGAGGTCACTGCGGAAGGAGCAGGGGTCTCACGTAGAGCCAGTTTGGGTGCAGGGGTGGAGGCAGCATCAGTCACTGGTTTGACTGGGGCAGGAACCTCGTTTTCTGGGATTTTCTCTGCGTAGTTTGCAGGGAACCATCCTGTCTTTCCTTTTAATTCTCCTCCAAGCCAACCCGGTTCTCCAGTTTGGCTTTCATCCACCTGCAGGAAAGTCATAAAGTTTAATTCAGTGGAACTAAATCAACCCCTAAAGACACCAAACACTCTACCAGAACAAAGCCCCCGCCTCTGACCCGGTCAGACTAACACACGGCACAGACATTTCTTCACTTTATTCTTAGTCTAAGAGTCTGGAAAAATGGTCTCTAAACTTTAACTCTGAGGAAACAGTAGGTGCTATAATTCAAGTTCTTAGTCTTTTGTGCCTGTTTAGCTTCTTCTTTTTCCCCTAATAATAGCAGTTAAGACCAATAAGGAATCCTAATAAAGCCTACAGTTTAAATTTTTAGAGCTACTTTGAATTAGAAAGTGATTGACAGACTTCATCACTCAGGAAGTCATGTAATTATTAGAAATAATTTGACTTAGGTTTATTATTTAAAATTGAAAGCAAAGGGTGCAATCAATATGAATTTAGCACTCTGAACAAAATCTCTAAACTAAGCAGTACTTATTCAGCATAGGGACAAGGAGATAAAAAACAGAGCCTTAGATGGTTTCTACAGCAAGTAAAACTGGCTGCTGTGTTTAGCCATTTAAAAGCTCCATAGATACATGATGAGAAAATTAAGGAAATGATTATTTACAGCAACAATTAATTTTATTAAAGTCCTAGAGTTTTCTTTTGTATAAATTTCACTTTAATATTCACAAACATGCACATGAGAATATAGAATTCCGCTGTTAAAAAATTTCAGAGATTTATTACACCCGTGTTTTTAATGCTTGCATTTTATTTTAATTCTGACCAAAAGGATTAGTCAAAATCACCAGAATGATTCTGCTTATCTTTAGAAGTTACCCTCACTATTTTATGAGCAACAGGAGATCAATATGAGGACAATTACATTCACTAGTAGGAAATTATTTTCATTACAATAAGTCAAATAAGGTTCTGTCAGAGACCTTATCCTATTTTGATTGCATAATATACTGCCTAAGGAGTAAAACATTGGACCTTAATGTTGCTTTTTCGAAATCACAGAAATGAGTATGTAGGGTCTTAACAATGATTTTGGAAAAAGGGGCAAAAATACCAGTTTTCTAACCCATTCAAATATTCAGTTAAAAAAAAAAAAAACCCAAAGCAAATAACTATGGGACCAAACATCTGTTTGTATTCAGTGTAGAGTAATATGGTATAATGTTTCTTAGCTTATTTGAATTAAAAAAAAAATGCCTGGGGTAGGGGTGGAGAAAGTAGAATACAGGACTTCCTACTTAATTCTGCATGTTATTTATAAAATATTCAGTCCGTAGGAGAGCTTCCTTGCTGCTCTACCTTAGGAACCCTATTGTCATGGGTAAAAGCAGTTTTTAAAGCTGAGAATTCTCCAAAAAGGAGTTCCCCGAGATAGTCGCTGCTTCCAAAGGTTCTATTTTTGGCTTTACAGTTCTGGTGCTAACACTTGTATCAATGTGAGCACGTGGGCCACTTCTCATTCAGCCGCCCAGCATTGTTTTCTTCTTTCTTTCCTTTTTCTGGGCAGCCCAAATTGTTTCTCCAGATGAGGATTTAAGGTGACATTTTTTTCCCACTTGGATCTTATTTTCTGCTGAACTCAAATGGCTAGATGCCTTTTCTCTCTTGTTTATATTTATTGGTGATATTACGACGCACTTTAACTTTATTGCTGTTTTGCACTGGAAACACAGCTGTTTCTAGGTCAGGCTGAGCCAGGGCCTCCCCAGCTTCTCAGTGGGTTAAACAGCCCAGTTCCTGTCCCTTCCACACATCCCAGGACCAGAGGTAAGGTCTGGCAGCAGTGAGTGAGGACCTGGAGCCAGACACAATCGCTCCGCCTCAAGACTGCAAAGTGGGGCTTCCCTGGTGGCGCAGTGGTTAAGGATCCGCCTGCCAATGTAGGGGACACGGGTTCGAGCCCTGGTCTGGGAAGATACCACATGCCGCGGAGCAACTAAGCCCCTGCGCCACAACTACTGAGCCTGTGCTCTAGAGTCCATGAGCCACAACTACTGAGCCCGCGCGCCTACAGCCCGTGCTCTGCAACAAGAGAAGCCACCACAATCAGAAGCCTGTGCACCATAATAAGGAAGACCCAATACAGCCTAAATTAAATAAATAAATTAAAAAAAAAAAAAAGACTGCAAAGTGTCATGATTAAGAGCAGGGCTCTGCAATTAGACTGCCTCCGTTTTAACACCACTTCTACGTTATTAGCTGGTTGACTTTGGGCAAAGTGTAATCTCTTGGTGCCTTGGTTTCTTCATCTGTAAAATGAAGGATAATACCAGTACCTGTTTTATAATAGTTGTTGTAAAGAATGATAAGTATCTAGAACACTGCTTGGCATATGAGACGTGCTTAATGACAGATTTTCTAAAGCCATCTCTCCTGTTGTCCAGGTCTGACTCTACTGCAGTTCTCTTTTGCCCTGTTCTAAAAGCGTGGCCTCTATTTGACCCTGTTTACTTTAGGTAAACAGAGATTTCTGGTTCTCTATGGGGAGTTTCCTGCTCTAGAAACCCGTCTAGCACCTTAGGCCCTCGGGGTTGGCCTTCCTATCTTCCTGTAGGGGCTGGAATGTGATCCCTGATCACGACCTGTCAAACTCCTACTGGTCTAAGCTAGTTGGACCTCCTTGAATGCCAGCTGCTTTACTTAATTATGTCCTGTGACCCACTGTCATTCCCTTGAGACATGGGTCTTACCTGGTTAACCAGACTTTTGGTTGACATCTGGAATTGGATCTGAAGCCCTGAGGAAATGTTCCACCCTATGGACTCGTCTAGCTCACACCCTAGTTGATCACACCCAGCCTTGTCCCCTGATATGACAGAAAGCAGGCTTCACCACTGAAAGGTGCTTGTATGTACTCAGGAAGGGGAGAGGGTGCCACATCAGCTCCTTGTCCCTGCAAATAAGAGTTTCTGCCATCCTTGAGAGCAATGGTGAAATCAGTATTTCACTTTTAACCAAGGAAATCCATCAGTCAACTTGAACAAACAATAATCTCAATTAGTTTGATCTATTCTTATATGAATCCATTAATTTTAATGAGTAATTAAATTTTAATTTTAAGGTTCAGAGGTTATAATAAAAATTCCCTCCTAACATTAAATTAACCACTTAGAAAAAGCATAAGGGGTCTCATATGAAAATGAGAAATATTCCTTCCTGGATTTGAAAAGCTTTACTCAAAATGCCAATCCCCTTGTGGAAAAACGGGACATAAAATTAGAATAGAATAAGCAAAGTCAAGCACACAAACTTCTTTGTAATGTGGCTGGCTATAATGTGGACTTATACACACATAGGGTAGATTCATCTATCGGTGGCTGTAAGTCAGGGGGATTTTGATATTAACAATATTGGTCTTTTTAAAAAATTAATTGATTGATTTATATTTATTTTTGGCTGCGTTGGGTCTTCGTTGCTGCGCGTGGGCTTTCTCTAGTTGCGGTGAGCGGGGCTACTCTTCATTGCGGTGCACGGGCTTCTCATTGCGGTGGCTTCTCTTGTTGCAGAGCACGGGCTCTAGGCGCTGCAGGCTTCAGTAGTCGTGGCATGCAGGCTCAGTAGTTGTGGCTCGCAGATTTAGTTGCTCCGCAGCATGTGGGATCTTCCCAGGTCAGAGCTCGAACCCGTGTCCCCTGCATTGGCAGGTGGATTCTTTACCACTGCACCACCAGGGAAGCCCAACAATATTGGTCTTAATACAATTTCATTTAATCAGCCCCACAGCAACACCTCAAAGCATTTGGGGTCATTCTAGTGAAACAACAAAGTGGGAAGCACAAACCCCAAATGTTGCTTAAATGTCTGGGAATATGTTACAGATCTAGTCTACAAACTGTTAATAATTATGCACTGCATACTGTAGGGCACTGATGCAACAGTCAAATGCACACAGCATATCAGGTTCAAGTACACGTGGCTGAAACCCAATAATATCATATTTCTTTTCTCAATGTTCATATGCTTCACAACCGCCATCTTCATGGTGACACTAAGATTTTTAAAGCCTCTGACCTTGTCACAAAGAAGGGTAACAGAAATTCCCTCTCCCCTCACAAGCAGGACAAAGGGCATGGACAGCAAACAGGTTTAAACTGTGTACCAACTTAGACCCACCAGTGCAGCACATGTGCTGCAGAATGTAGGGAGAAGCACGTTTCGTACATTTGCTAGTTTGGAAGTAAAAGGTTTCCCCCTAAGCTCCCGGATGAGGATATTAAAACTAAAGCGCGAATCTAGAGGTTGGCAAAATTTTCCTTAACTTGCGCAGCGACTGAACTGTGCAGCTGTAGCACAAAAGCAGCTGTAAGCAATATGTAAATGAACACGCCTGAATGTGTTCCAGTAAAACTTTATTACAAAACAGGCACGGGCTGGATTTGGTCCACCCCTGGAATCAGGTATGTGCTGATCCCTCAACACAGCAATGGCTCAGATGTTAAGATTATAGAAATCTAAGAAAGGCAGGAAATAAAAGGTACTGACTACATTGAAACAAAACAAAACAAAACAAAAAACCCCAAAACAATTCTCCATCAAGAAAAGAAAAGGAAAAAAGAATGAGTTTAAATTGTTACAAAAGAAACACTAAATTAGAAGATAAACAACTTTCTGAATGAACTGATGGGTTGATGACTGACAGCCGCTAAAGAAGTCTCCTTTTTTGGATATCTCTAAGAAGAGGATATTTCCCAGAATGACTTGGGATTAGTCCTGACAGAAAAGAGATTAGGTTAGATCAGTGGTTCCCTAAACTGACTCCCTGATAGAACCACCTGGACAAGATTTTGAATCCTAAATATGGATGAAAAGTTCCCACAGTCTCTGGGGGTGAGCCCTGGATTGGTTGTGGGGTTTTTTTGTGTTTTTTTTTTAAGGTCCCTGAGCAGGATTGATGCACTCAGCCCTGCACCATTTAAAACCAGCTGAGTAGATCATCAGCCTGTATTCTTAAGATAAACTTCAACAAAATGGCAGTGAGCAGAGGTGTTCCAATTTCTTTTTTTTTCCTGGCTGCGTGGCATGTGGGATCTTAGTTCCCTGACCAGGGATCGAATCTGCGCCCCCTGCATTGGAAGTGTGGTCTTAACCTCTGGACTGCCAGGGGAGTCCCTAATCTCTTATGCTATTCCAATACATTGTGGATATCAAATTGGACTTATTCACCCTCCAGGTATTGGGACCTCCAGATCAGAAGACAGGCCATAGATTTTCAAAGTATCTAAGCCTTAGTTGTCCAGGTCAAACTCAATTAAGATGTTTCCATTCAGAAGTCTTCCCTGAGCACCTTAGTTCACTCTGATTTCTTTCCTCTTTTACATTCCTAGCAGTTAGTGAGCATTCATTGGGAACTTCATCACACAATGGCCTTTTCATGTGTTTCTCCCTATTTTTCTAAAGAGATTTTAAACATATGAGTGGGAGAATTATCTTATATTTTTTTGTATTATCAACAACATTTAGAACAGGATGATATATAAAATACCACTTTAATTTTTGTTAATCATGAAAAAATATTTTTGGAGAAAATTGCGCTGATAATCAAGTTTTTTTAACAACAAAATATTTTTTAAAGCCCCCTCCAAGACTGCCTACATTAAAACAGAAAACATTGCTAGACTTCTAAAATCTAACAGGTATAGTTAGCTACTTTTCAGAGAAGTTTGAGAAATCTGAGAAGCCGATGATTACTGTGCCCACAAAAGTAAGTGAACTCCTGATTATTCAACCAAGACAGATTGCTAGGAATGTTCTATTGCATATTTTCCATGATCGTGTTTCTCAACTGCAAACTTCATGAAATAAAAAAACTGCTACGATTACATGTCCATTTCCACTTGTTGGGTACCGATCATTAGCCTCACAAACATAATACAGTAGAATGCCATTTGAGGTGTCTTGCTGCATCTTGTGGTACAAAATGAAGACACCAACGCTGTCCCCTCCGCAAGAGAATACAGTATACCTCACAGCACAGCCCCTTCGTTAACATATGTGGGATGTCTGAGATAAAATAAACACCATTCCGGGCCTGGGGACACATTCTCTGTTAATAGTTGTCAAAGTTGGATTTATCTTTAGTGTTTCATTAAAAATTACAAATGTTAATACATTTGTAAACATGAATATAGAATTACATAGAATTAAACGTGAAAGACACCTCTCTAACTGCCCAGTGGTAACCACTGTGAACAGTTTGATGCCTATACCGCGAGACTGTAAACTATATACGTAAAAACATTCATACACACACACAGAGCTTTTTATTTAACCAAATGCAATTATGCTATACATATTGTTTCTGCTTTTTTCTAGAGTTTATTTGTATATGTAGATCTGTGTAATTTTTAAAAACATCTTCATTATATTTATTGTTTAGCTGTATCACAATTTATTTAAACTATTCCCTTACTGATGGATACTGGGCTGTTCCTTGTTTGCTTTTACCAACAATGCTGCAGTGAACATCCATGGACACATTATTTGTGCACTTGCTAAAAACAGCCTAGAGGAGGGAGAGTAACAGAATTCCTAGGTCAAGGGGAATGAGAATTTTAAATTTGAATAGGTACTGCCAAATTGCCCTCCAAATGGCTTAGCCAATTCATACAACCATGCTGACGATGTATACTGTATCCACTTTCCTATTCCTACACTCTTGACAAAGCTTAATATTATCAAACTCTTAAACTTGCTCTCTGGAGAGATGAAATATGCTATCTCATTTTTAATATTTACATTTTCCTGATCACCAAAGAAAGAAGCATCTTTTTGTATTTTTTTTTTTTTTTTTTTTTTTGCGTTACACAGGCCTCTCACTGTTGTGGCCTCTCCTGTTGCGGAGCACAGGCTCCAGACGCGCAGGCTCAGCGGCCATGGCTCACGGATCCAGCCGCTCTGCGGCATGTGGGATCCTCCCGGACCGGGGCACGAACCCGTGTCCCCTGCATTGGCAGGCGGACTCTCAAGCACTGTGCCACCAGGGAAGCCCCTTTTTGTATTTTTTTAAAATCATTTACTTTTCTTCATCTGTATATGTCTCTTTATATCCTCAGCCAACTTTTTAAAGCTGTGGGTTTCTTTCATATTAACTTTTCAGAGTCTTTATGTAATATGGATAGTGACCCTTTGTCTCCTATGTATTTTGCAATCTACTGGATTTAATTTTTTAATATTGTCAAATCTGTCCATATTTGTCATTGATGGTTTCTAGTTCTAACTCAGAAAGGCATTTCTTAGAAAACTATTCCAATATTCTCCTTAAAAAGAAAGGAAAAAAAAAATCCTTTTAAAAAAGAATTTTAACTTTTAAGTTTAACACTACTTGGAACTTATTTTTGTCCATGATCTGAGACAGAGACTTGACCTAATAATTTGCCAATACGGAAACTTCAAGTTAGTCCTTTCATGGAATCTAGCAAACAGAAACCTGGTAACACAAACTTTTACACCTTTTTCTTCATTTTCTATTTTAAGCACAACCTACTACACAAACTCAAAACACCTTTTTACTGCCACGACAACACCCAAAGATATGTGTACTTACACAGAATTAAACTGATTTAAGAGAACAAAACATTTAATAAGATGCAGACTTCCTGACAGTCACAAGGCACTCACCCATTCCCCTTTAACCTCCACCAGGAAAGCAAAGGTTTGAAAGCAAGGCAAAATACATGTTTAATGAAATGTTTCATTCTCATGGTATATCTACACTCTATTCTTCTAGTGGGCTGGTAGTTAACTAGTCAGTTTGAGGAAAAGGACTCAGTACCATTGTAACAAGACTATGTTTCAAAAAAAATAGCAATATATACTCATTAAAATATAGATCATCTGTAACATTTCCTTATCGTAATATTTGGTAACACTTCCTTATTTCAGGAAGAGAACATTACTTTTCTGCACCTTGTGTTGCAACAAAATCCAGTTTCAAATATGTTAGGCTTTTTTTTTTTTTTTAAAGCAGTATAAAAATCAACTTTGTAATGAGGTCTTCTCTGCTATGGCATTGTACCTTCATAATGTTTAGATTCCTGCTATTGCATGGTATTTAGATAATTTCCAATTAATCTGCTTTAAAAGGCACAAGATATTTCAAAGACTAGGCAGGAGGAATAAAGCAGCCTCAGGCCATTAGGAAAAAGAAGATGGGGAAGAAGCTGCGAAACACTCGGCCCGGGTCACCATTCACGTGCAGTGTGGTGCGTCCACACTTGAGAGAAACCAGCAGTTCTTTCTGTAAAGAATGAGTGAGGCTGGTGCCCAAGCAATCAAAACTCTGTGCTGGATGAAGGCAGAGAGATTACTGGAAGAGGGTTTCGTTATTGTTAGGGAGATGTTGACTTTGAAAAATTCTGGAGCATTGGGCACGACTCCCTTATTTCCAGCCCATAAGAACTAGAGAAAAAGCTATCAGAAAATAAGGGGAGAAGGGATTGAGTTCTTTGAGGACCAAACACACTGTTCTTTCTATATATTTTGGCCCATGAAAGATCACATACTCTAAATACAGATACGATGCATAAATGGAAGATGAATGCATGAGTAATTACAGTGACTGCATGACACCCTTTTATATTTCAAAGACATGGGTCCTACTATGGGAAGTGTGTTTGTCTCAATTCTTAACTTTCATAGTTCTTAAAAAATATTATGAACATTTCCATAATAAAAAGAAAAAAAAAAGCCAACAGTAATGCAAAGCTTAACCACTTCTAAGACTTACGTTAATAACTGGATTGAGGAACTACTATTTTCTTTTAGGAAATAATTTAGGTCAACCACATTGCTTTATTCTTTCTTAAACTGGTTACTCTAGTTTTAGTTACAATCATAAGATTATTATTATTATAATTAAACAAGCTGTAACAAGCAAAGTTCTAAACTCTTTCATCTGTTTATTTATAGAGTAGGAAAGCAGGTTAACTGTATTTAATTCATTACTCTTCACACAATTCAAAGTTTACACAAAGGGAAAAAAAGATGCTTTGACCCAAAGATACAAAAATTATCAGTGGCAACTATGAAAATGATGATCAAGCATTTTGCATTTAAAACTATTTCTGAAAGACTACTTTTAATATCTAAGTAGTAATCTAAACTCTAAAATTACCAGAGCTTTACACATTTAAAATTATGCAAGGCTATGTTAAGAACCCATTTTCTTTAACAATCCTATTTTAAAGTGACGCTGGGATACGTTTTTAAGTGCCAACTTTCATTCTAATAGAAAAGGAAGAAGAGTGAGGCTATACTTCAAAAACTCAAATGCTGGCTTACTGGATTTCACACTCACTAACCATTTTACAATTGTCAAATAAAGTACAAAAAGAGGACAGATGCTAACCATGAACAGAAAGCACGCTTTCGCTGGAGTCTTTCTTACCATGACTATATCTCCTGGCTGGATCGTGATTTCATCGTGACTTCTGGACTCAAAGGGATAGAGTGCTCGGTAATACACCACCTTTACATTCTCCTGTGCAGAAATGCTAAGTGGACCTTTTTCTGTTTACGAGGAAAGAAGGAGAAGGGAACAAAAATAAAACGTTACACGGAACACAAATGCATGACACAAGCCAAATTACAGACATCTATCTCCTCTGCTGCCTATCTTAACATCTGAACAATTTACATCTCCTCAAGGAATTTCTGGAACACATAGTGAGGATGTGTTTGGTTCTGAAACCAAAGGAGAGCCAAATCTGATGTCAGCAACTAGAACCCATCAGAGAGGTCATTAGTGGACGCTAAACCAAGGTCATCCCAGTGCTGAGTGCAGTGAGGCTGCCTGAAGTCCCTGTTCTCTGCTCCCTGGCTTAGGCGTCGACAGTGCGCACCTATAAAGCATCCAGACCTCTTTCCCCCATGCAGGGTGTCTAGCACGATGCTGCAGTTCGAATGTGATGCAAATTTGAAACAGCCAACTCACAGGGGAGGGGGCAAAGAAGCACAACTTTAACTTTCCATATTAAGAGACATGGAAAGGTTGATGTTTTAGGCCCTCAATGTGGTCATGTAAAACATAAGTGCTGATTTCACCAAGAACCGTTCTTATTGATCATTCAATTGTAATTCCTGGTGAATTACACGTCCTAGAGAAAAAAATGAACCAAGGACAGACCCTAGATGAAAATAATGTAGCTTTACAATGAAGTAAAATTTTTAAAAATGCACGTGAGCAGAGGATATTTTGGATCCTGATTAATAACTACTCACAGCCCTCTGAACTGTTTTTACCCAAGAGCTGCAAGTATTTTGATACACACCTATTTTCTCTGAAAAGCCGTGAAAGTACTATCTTTGTGTCATCTTGAACTGAATGATGTGCATAATTTCCCACTGACCAAAGGAGAAAAAATATCCTCATTTTATACCAAGAGGACGCATAAGGAACTTAAGATCAAGTCATGGTGAACTAATTTTCAGATCAAAAAAAATATTAAAACATATATTTTGTCCTCGTATGGCACAGGCTCCTGTGTGGATCTGATGGCTTGCCAGTCTTTCTCCCTGGACTGCATGCATCTTGAGGCAGGGAGGGTGTCGGCCAACTCTGAACCCTCACTCCCATCCCTGCCCGCTGTGCAAACAGGAAACAAACATTTGTCATTTGCCAAACAAAGGAAAAGGCCATCACTTTCCTCAGCTGAGTATTATCTCCTAAGCTTTACAATATCGTACAGCCACACAAGAATTTAAAAAATACATTCTAGTTTGCATCTGATAAAAGGGATAATGTTTTCTAGCTATTTCAAAGTCTTTCATTTATCGTTATTTATAAAGATGTAACTTATGTTCAAAGGGCAAAAAAAAAAAAGTTTCAAAAGGTAAGAACACAGTTGTACGCAGTGCAGACTGAGGACAGTGAATGTCACGTCACTATAGGCAAGGGGAAGAAGTGCCACTTCCTGCTTTTGAGACAGCCCTGAAGTTCCCAGAGAACATAACAAAACAGAGAAGCAGGAAGGGTTACGACCTCCATTTGGAATACAGGTGTATGAATGGGGCTTGGCAATGAAACTTCATGCCACTGTCGTCTGCAAAAGACTTCTGGATGCCAAAGGTTGGCACGGTGTGGGGAGAACTAAACAGACTTCTGATGATGCTAGAAGATGAACAGCTGCACCATCCAAAAAAAGACGCTGACGTTCTCATCGCTATGAACACAGCCAAGATAGAGCCTGATAAGACATGAATATTTCCCAAGAGGATCTGGGAGAACAGGATTTTTTTTTTTTAATTTTTATTTTATACTGGGGTATAGTTGATTTACGATGTTGTGTTAGTTTCAGGTGTAGAAAAGGACTTATTTGCTAGAATAATTTTGGCCTCTCATACCTGCGGTGGACCAGGGTGCTTGGACAGCTGGCTTAGCTGGCTCTTGTTGATGGAAAAGCCGACTCAGCTTGTCTTGCATTTCCTGTTTGCCCTTTTCCTCACTCTCCTTCTTTTTGACACTCTCTTCCCTTTTGAGTTTTTCCTCCTCGTGGGGTTTTCTTGGCCGCTGATGCTCATCTTCTTGTTGCACATGCTCCAGCCACTGCTGGTCCCTTTCCTGAGCTCGTCTGTCAACAAAATGCCTGATTACAGCAGGGAAGCAACTCCCAAGTTAACACTGCTGTGTGGCCTCTTTGCACAAAGAGCTCCATCTAGTCAATGGGATGCTAAACACCAAGGGATATTGTTCTTCAGATGGAGGGATCGGAATCAATGAAACAGAGGCTCTCAGGGCTCCCTTTCTGAGTGAGATGAAATCACATGATGTAGAAAAACACAGAAAGAAAATTCCTGATGTAGCTAGCTTATAAAGTGATTAGAAAAAATCACAAAAATACTTCTCGGTTTTAAAACTGGCATATAATTGCAAAGAAAAATAAAAGCCATACAACATAGGAACATAACTTCCATGAAGAGAAAGTATACCCAGCACTGCAAATGAAATATTGCTTAAAGAAGTCCATGAACAATTAGATCACTGAGGGGACACACTGTATGTACACGCATACAAGTAGCTCCCCAGAACTGAAGCGGGAACCAACAGGTTATTTTGAACCCTTCAGGTAGTAACCAACCCTTACTAAGCAACAGTTTCTATGTATCTTACTGAATTCGACTGCTTTGTTTTTTAAACTAGCTGACACAAAGTGCAATTAAATATAGGCCTTGAAAAATATGATGGCCTCAACCTGAAATCCATAGGAAAAGATCAGGGATGATTTTTCCCTCATTCCATAATATTTTAGAAAATCAGAAAACACTTTAAATGATCACACATTAAATGAAACTAATGTGGGACTTCCCTGGTGGCACAGTGGGTAAGACTCTGAGCTCCCAATGCAGGGGGCCTGGGTTTGACCCCTGGTCAGGGAACTAGATCCCACAGGCATGCCGCAACTAAGAGTTTGCTTGCCACAGCTAAGGAGCCCGCCTGCCGCAACTAAGGAGCCCATGCACTGCAACTATGACATGGTACAACAAAATAAAGAAAGAAAGAAACTAATGTACAATAATAAATGATACCATGTTAATAATAACTAGTCCTCCACGTTTGTTAACTACTTTAACCCTCACACTAGGTAGGTAGGTCCTATCATTATCATCCAAATTTTACAGATGAAAATGAGGCAGAGGGAGTGAATGACTTGTCCAAGGTCACACAGCCACACCAGCTTGGGGACCACTTCAGGCAGCCTGGTTCTAAAGTCTACAGCATGAATCGCTAGCCTGTGACATGGCTAACGCACAAAGGTCATCTCCTGGAACTAGGAAACTGCTAAGGGAACATGATGTAAACAAATAAAACTTTTATTCTCCATTAAAAAAATATTATATTTATTTCTACTCTGTATAAACGTGAAGCTTTACTGCAGTAGAATTCTTTTCAATTTAAATCAAGCATTTCACTTACAATTTTCAAAACATCTTTTAAGAAAGCATAACAGACATTTTTTGGAGGGGTAGAAATGTTAATTGTTATTCATAACAACAAATAAAATTTGCTTAACATATTCCACCAATAAAGGCCACCATTTATAAAAGCATATAACCACGTAATTTCTGAAGTTAAATTTTGGGTGCTATTTATCATACAATTGTAAGCAGAAAATTTAAACTTTTATATCATGACACTGTATGTGTATTTCTACTCTGTAGGAAAGTGAAACTTTGGTGCAGTATATTGTGAATAATAAACTTCGAAGATAAGAAAATGATGGAGTTAATCAACATATCCAAGGAATTAATCCCTGGGACATAATCCTAGACCTACCTCCTTCCACCGAGAGAACCATAAAATAGTCCTCTAAATTGGTTTGAAACCCTACCTACCCACTGGCATGATAAAAAAGACCAAAACACCAAATGCAAAATACAATATGTACCCATAATAAAAAGTGCTGCAGAAGTGCACCCTGGGGACTTCCCTGGTGGTCCAGTGGTAAAGAATCCATCTTCCAATGCAGGGGATTCGGGTTTGATCCCTGGTTGGGGAACTAAGATACCACATGCCGTGGGGCAACTAAGCCCATGTGCCACAACTACTGAGCCCTCTTGCCTCAACTAGAGAGCCCATATGCTGCAAACTAAAGAGCCCATGCGCTCTGGACCCCGCATGCCACAACTAGAGAAAAGCCCGTGCACCGCAACGAAGATCCCACATGCCACAACTAAGACCTGATGCAGCCAAAAATGAAATTAAAATAAATAAATAAATAAATGTTAAAAAAAAAAAAAAAGTGCACCCTGGCAGTTAAACTGAACTCAGGCCAGTAAAAGACAGTGACTTGCCTAAAGTATGAGTTTCTTCATCTTTTTAGTCTAATTTCAATAACCAATTTTTATAATTTACACTATATCATTGGGATATTTGGTCACTTTTGTTTCTTGGGAGTCTAAAATCAATTTGTAGTTTAAAAAGCAAATATCTGATAACAAAATCAGACACACCAAAAGGGAAACAATAAATTTCTACAATTTACTACGAAAGGTTACAAATAAAAGTCTACAGACATAAATATTCAAACAAAAATGTGTCTGTGTCCTAAGCAGCAGCAGCAACAGCAAATTTTCTCCTTTTGTACTCGAGTTTCATTTGCAGTTGAAAAAAAAGAAGAAAGAAGATGGCGTGGTATACTTTCTGTCTCACTGGAGAAACCCTGTGTGGCCACTGAGCTCAGGGACTTTGATTTGAAACCCAGGACTCTGATGGCCACTGTTATTAAAAGGCTGTGAACTGGAAACGTATTTTGGTCATTGGCATGCAAACAAGCATACCAAGTGTCCCAATTTCTTGTATAATTACATTTATCTACATAGTCGTAACCTGAGAGAGCTCTGGGCACCAACCAAAAACTTTGGGGGGTACTTATACATGCAAAGATTTATATATACATGTGCCCACACACACATTAAAGACTGAAGGCTCTTTCTGGTGCAGTAAGAAGTTGGAGAAGCCCGGCAAAGAATAGTAAATACTCAAAGTTCCTTCCAGAAGGGTCCACAATCCACTGAAAAGACTCACCTTTGGGCTTCTCCTTTTTGTTTTTCTAACTCTATGATCTTTCGCTCTTGTTCTTTCTGTTTCAGTCGTTCAGCCTCTATGGACTTCTGTTTCTGTAGCTGCTGCTTATTATGTATTTCTCTTAGTTCCTATAAATGATCAAGAAACAGTTCATGTAATGACATGCGCTGATAGACATTTCCACTGTTTATCAGCATGCAACATTTCACAGTGGGGAAGCCCAGACATGTAGGAGATAATGCTTCAGGTTTGAAAAACGTTAACTTGGAAAACTAAAATTACTCTACATTTTGACATGACTGATCTCCAGAAGCTGTCTGAGATCATATTTTAGTGAGCCATAACACACTGCACCATGGTCCATGAGGTGCTTTAGAAGGAGCTTGCTAGGGACGAGCATTAGAAAAACTATACTGCTCAGGGCTCAGCAACAATAATGGAACTCAACCAATTTTGAGACACGGTGATGATCATGAATGGAACCTTAAGATTCTTTTGATAATAATCAACACCAACCTCCACTGACTTTGAAGATGTACACACTTCTTCATATACTTGCTCCACTAAACCATTACAACCTCACCTCCTTCTTATGATATGCTGCTTTGAAACAAAACGACATCCTTCTCCTCCACAGCTTTGAGTCTCCCCCCAGGGTATATTTTTCTTCAAATCATACCTCTTCCGAAGCATCTTTTCTTATTAAAACCATGTGTGAAGCTGACAGCTGCCCCAAACTAAGCCAGCAGTCAGATGGAAAGTAAAAAGCTATAATTTGATTATCACTTTGGATCCGATTTCCTCATTTGATACTAACACAGGAATAACAGTAATTTCCTTAGCATGCTACTGAAAATAAAGTGTATTTTATGATATTTAAAGTACTCAAGTCAGAAGTTTAAACATCCAAAAATATGAAGAACAAAGAAATGCCTGTTGGTGGGGGAAAACCCTCTGATTCCATAGGAATCAAATGGTCACTAACAGATTCAGTCACCAAATCTCTTCTTACTTGTGTTAACAATAAATCAGACAAGTCAAAGTGTCCAGCAGAACCAAGACTAAAGTTCCAGTTGACTTCTTGGTCTGGCTAACTAGGGGAGCAGCCAAGGGGTCTATATGGTGAGATTTAAGAACTAAGGCCTGGGCTTCCCTGATGGCGCAGTGGTTGAGAGTCCGTCTGCCGACGCAGGGGACACGGGTTCGTGCCCCGTTCCGGGAAGATCCCATATGCCGTGGAGCAGCTGGGCCCGTGAGCCATGACCGCTGAGCCTGCGTGTCCGGAGCCTGCGCTCCACAACGGGAGAGGCCACAACAGTGAGAGGCCTGCGTACCACAAAAAAAAAAAAAAAAAAAAGAACTAAGGCCTGCCCTGTCTTCTCTTGATTTGCTCACTGGTAAGTCCAGATGGGTAGGTTTCTTCCTGCCTTATTTCTACCTTTAGATTTCATTCACAGATCAGACATCAAAGGTAGAGAGATTGTCTGAAGAAGATCAGTGTTAAAATGCACTTATTGGGCTTCCCTGGTGGCGCAGTGGTTGAGAGTCCGCCTGCCGATGCAGGGGACACGGGTTCGTGCCCCGGTCCGGGAAGATCCCACATGCCGCGGAGCGGCTGGGCCCGTGAGCCATGGCCGCTGAGCCTGCGCGTCCGGAGCCTGTGCTTCTCAATGGGAGAGGCCACAGCAGTGAGAGACTCGCATACAGCAAAAAAAAAAAAAAAAAAAAAAAAAAGCACTTATTCCTAGAGAAATGCCCTAAAGTGAGGTTAACCTTTTCCTACTAGCTAGACCGTTCTTAAGATAAAGTTAGAATGTATGTAACAAGCATTCTGTATACCATAAGTGACATTGAGAGGTCCTAAAAGGGATCAATGCGATATGAGAAAAAGTTTAACTGGAGATCAGGAGGTTAGGGGGAGCAGGTACTGGGCAAGGAGGAAGGACTGGAGAGAAGGAGGTACTTGAAGAGGGGGAAGGAAGGAAAGAAGGAAGGGGCTTCAGTAGAGAACCCAGCAGATGAGCCTGGGAATAACCAGACAGGATGCAGCAGGAAGACACAATTTTGTAAGGCACAAACTGAAGGACTATTCCCTGTGGCTGCAGCCATGGGCATGTGACTTCCAAATTATGACGCGTACTTGAGACAGGAGTTTAGCTATAGAGGGGCCATGGAAGGCCAAGAATGGAAACTGGAACATAATGATGACGCCTTGGTCTGTTTACAGTTCTAAGAGACAAAAATCAACATCACAAAAAAAGAATTCCATTTTTCATCATCTTTCTCACTGCTATACCATGGGATGTAAAACTTTAATGTGCTAAAAGTTCAGCAGCATTGCTTTTCATAGTAATTTGGAATCAAGCACAAATAGTAATCTCTAAAAACATGAATAAAAAATCTGGTTAATATCTGGGATTTGATATTTCAGAGACAAATGGAAAATAAGGGTCAATTTCTGTTAGAGTTATTCGCACTCTTGGTTCAAGTTAATATCTACGTGAAAAGGAAAACTGCAATGGAATGCTATTAATCGAAACTCTATATGTCCTAAGAGAGGAAGTCAAAAGTCTGCCTCTGCATAGACAGGGATGGCCCACTCTGTCACTGACCCAATGGCTGAGACCCTTTAAAAAGAAGGGTAAGAAGTGATGAAAATTTACTTTTTTTCCTATTTTCAAATTTCATCTTCAACTGCACAAAATTCTCAAATAGGTTCAGAAAAATAATTTATGGCAACAGACTATAATTGAAAGGTACTGAACTGGGAACAAAGATACCAGGATTTTAATCTCAGGTCCCTGATATGCACCACAAGCTAAATCAGAGTAGACAATCTTTAGTTTTTAGTTTTAAGATCTGTTAAATTGTTAGACATTGTTCATCACCATAAAAATTTATTCTCTATTTATCTGTGTCTCTTTTATTTAGGATTTTATTCTTATTACATAAACTAAAAAGGTATAACCAGTAAGCAAAATAATTCTAAGCTGAAATTAAACACAAAAGAGTAAGAAATGACAGAGGAGGGGACTTGCCTGGTGGCGCAGTGGTTAAGAATCCACCTGTCAATGCAGGAGACACGGGTTCAAGCCCTGGTCCAGGAAGATCCCATATGCCGTGGAGCAACTAAGCCTGTGCGCCACAACTACTGAGCCCGCACACCTAGAACCTGTGCTCCGCAACAAGAGAAGCCACTGCAATGAGAAGCCTGCACACCACAACAAAGAGTAGCCCCCGCTCGCCACAACTAGAGAAAGCCCGTGTGCAGCAACGAAGACCCAGCGCAGCCATAAATAAATATTTTTTTTAAAAAAAGAAATGACAGAGGAGGAATCTGATTGTATATTAAAACAGAAAAATTCTTACTTCATCCAGGAAAAATGTATTTTAGGCATAGTGATATTCAAGACACTTAACAACACATACTTACTGCACAAGAGCTGGCCAGTTAGAATGGACGCTGGCCATGATGTACCAATGCATCAGGTAGACCGGGGCACAAATGAAGATTTTTCATTTTAACAAAGAATTATACTGCATATTTCCTTTCTATATTGGGCTCTAGTAATTGGATATTAATTTATAGATCAATAATTACCAGATACAAAGTCAAGACAGATGGAAATAAAGC
The DNA here is from genome assembly GCF_011762595.2 of Tursiops truncatus. Taxonomy (NCBI): domain Eukaryota; kingdom Metazoa; phylum Chordata; class Mammalia; order Artiodactyla; family Delphinidae; genus Tursiops; species Tursiops truncatus. The sequence goes on along the minus strand of NC_047037.1, from coordinate 132,885,263 downwards.
TAGCAACATATTATGAGGGACTATAAAATGAAAAGCAATAAGAAATAAACTTAAAGCATCTATAGGAAAAAAATCACGCTAATGAGAGTTTGAAAACAATTTTTAAATGTTTCAAATACATGAAGGAAGATATTTTTAAAAATTTAAAGCACATTTATTTTTTAGTATAAGAGAATTGGAGGATAAGCTGAACCTGTCTTCGAAACTGTCTAAATAAGCTGCAGTTTCAAGTACCTCCAAGGAAATGGAGCTTGCAGGAGCCATAAAATAACAGATGTCAAATGAGGTAACAGAAGGCTCTGACATCTTCTGATCCAGATTTGAAGACTGCAAAGTTTTTCTGTCATTTCCTTCATCCAAGTCAAATACTGCTGAGATACACAATCAAGTGTAAGAAAATCAAGATGCTATGAATAGTAAGGCATTCTGGGTTTTCCTCTCTTTCCTTGGACTTGGGAGTTTAAGATGGCATGAACTAAAATAAGCAGGAAATGTATGATTCCTCAGTTGATTACTTTTTTTTTTTTTAAAGCTGAACTTCTGAGATGGCAATCTATAGAATGAAGGAATATAAACTAAAAACTAGCTAACAACTTGCTTTTCTGTGCATGACAAGGAGCAACGGGTCCTTTCACATGGGAGCTGAGGGCTGCCCTGTTCCTTCATTCCTTTTCAATACCGTTTAAGAAATTCAAGTATAAGTATAGTTATTTACAAGTTGCCTTTTAATTCTTTCAGGGAAAACATTTTCCAGGTGACAAATAAATCTGGTGTTTTATTAATTTTTTTATTTACTTAGGAAATAAGAGAACTATTGGGAGAAGTAGCTAAGAAAAACTTCCCCACACAAATCGTATCAACTCTCCTGGTGATCAGCCTGATGTAAGTGACCCTGCAAATTCTGTTAAATCTTGTCACGGTTATTTCTCTATTATAACTAAGATAAGCAGAACAAATAAGAAATTACTGCCATTCAAAACTAAGTATCTCACTTGTAGCTCTTCCTCAAATTAACTTACTTTTTTCTAAAGTAAGTAACTCTACAATCACATATTTATTTATTGGCTGTATATTTATCTAGCAATATGGTATTGAGTGTACAACTTTGTTGACCTTTCTTCTGAGTTCTACTCAAGGGTATATGTTTTACACTAGATATACTGAACAATAGCTTAATATTAACTCCTAATAAAGTATGGTGACTTTCTTAATAAATAAGAAATAAGCATGCATTCAATAAGTTTTAGCTACAAATAAATATATAGGAAAAATAAAACTCCTATAAAATGCATAGTATATATAAATTAAAATAAGGTTTTGTCCACCAATAATATCTACAGAATTCTAAGATAAAGCAGAGTTTCTTATCCAGGATCTATGAAAAAACTTTGGCTCTGTGAACACTATGAAATTACATGCAAACTGGAGTATACTGGCATTTTTCTTGCTGAGAAGGCACATAGCTTTTATTTGACTCTCAAAGGGGTGTTGGATCAAACACAGATTATAAACCACAATAAGAAAATTATTGGCAAATAAAGACTCTGTCTTATATTAGTTAAGATTAATGAAAATCAGCTTGTTTTTAAATTTCTTCCTTCAACCAAGGGGGAAAAGTCACTTATTTCCCCTAAAGAATTAAGATATTTGCACCATAAAACATCTGTGGCATACAGCCAAAGTATTTCAAAAGCAATATGCTTCACAAATTGAATACTCAAGAAGATCCCATTTTTTGCCCTGAGAAATATGGCTCACTTTCAAGTTTACTAAAGACAGTTGTTCTATTGCTATGCAAGTGGCACAGAATCACTTAATTAAAAAACTGTGAGTGTTTCTCCTTCATTTGGTCTTAGAAACACTCAAAAATAAATGTATTATGTGAAGTGATGTTACATAAAGTATAAAGAAGTACCCACTGGGGTTCAAGATGACGGAGTAGAAGGACGTGCGCGCACTCCCTCTTGCCAGAGCACGGGAATCGCAACTAACTGCTGAACAATCATCAACAGGAAGACACTGAAACTCACCAAAAAAGATACTTCACATCCAAAGACAACGGAGAAGCTGCAATGAGATGGTAGGAGGGGAGCAATCACAATAAAATCAAATCCAATGACTGCTGAGTGGGTGACTCACAAACTGGAGAACACTTATACCACAAAAGTCCACCCACTGGAGTGAAGGTTCTGAGCCCCACGTCAGGCTTCCCAACCTGGGGGTCTGGCAATGGGAGGAGGAATTCCTAGAGAATCAGACTTTGAAGGCTAGCGGGATTTGATTGCAGGACTTCAACAGGACTGGGGGAAAAAGAGACTCAACTCTTGGAGGGCACACACAAAGTAGTGTGCACATCAGGACCAAGGAGGAAGGAGCAGTGACCCCATAGGAGACTGAACCAGACCTACCTGCTAGTGTTAGAGGGTCTCCTGCAGAGGCTGGGGGTGGCTGTGGCTCACCCCGGGGACAAGGACACTGGCAGCAGAAGTTCTGGGAAGTACTCCTTGGCATGAGCCCTCCCGGAGTCCGACATTAGCCCCACCAAAGAGCCTGTAGGCTCCAGCGATGGGTCGCCTCAGGCCAAACAACCAACAGGAAGGGAACTCAGCCCCACCCATCAGCAGAAAAGCAGATTAAAGTTTTACTGAGCCCTGCCTACCAGAGCAACACCCAGCTCTACCCACCACCAGTCCCTTGCACAAGCCTCTTATATAGCCTCATCCACCAGAGGGCAGAAAGCAGAAGCAAGAAGAACTACAGTCCTGAAGCCTGTGGAATGAAAGCCACATTCACAGAAAGACAGACAAAATGAAAAGGCAGAGGACTATGTAGCAGTTGAAGGAACAAGATAAAACCACAGAAAAACAACTAAATGAAGTGGAGATAGGCAATCTTCCAGAAAAAGAATTCAGAATAATGACAGTGAAAATGATCCATGACCTCAGAAAAAGAATGGAGGCGACGACTGAGAAGATGCAAGAAATCTTTAACAAAGACCTAGAAGAATTAAAGAACAAACAAATAGAGATGAACAATACAAAAACTGAAATGAAAAATACACTAGAAGGACTCAATAGCAGATAACTGAGGCAGAAGAACGGATAAGTGACCTGGAAGACAGAATGGTGGAATACACTGCCGCGGAACAGAATAAAGAAAAAAGAATGAAAAGAAATGAAGACAGCCTAGGAGACCTCTGCCACAACATTAAATGCACCAACATTCACATTACAGTGGTCCCAGAAGGAGAAGAGAGAGAGAAAGGATCCCAGAAAATATATGAAGAAATTATAGTTGAAAACTTCCCTACCTTGGAAAAGGAAATAGCCACTCAAGCCCAGGAAGCGCAGACAGTCCCAGGCAGGATAAACCAAAGGAGAAACACGCTGAGACACATAGTAATCAAATTGACAAAACTTAAAGATAAAGAAAAATTATTAAATGCAACAAGGGAAAAACTGCAAAAAACATACAAGGGAACTCCCATAAGGTTAACAGCTGATTTCTCAGCACAAACTCTACAAGCCAGAAGGGAGTGGCACAATATATTTAAAGTGATGAAAGGGAAGAACCTACAACAAAGATTACTCTACCTGGCAAGGATCTCATTCAGATTCAAAGGAGAAATCAAAAGCTTCACAGATAAGCAAAAGCTAAGAGAATTCAGCCCACCAAACCAGCTCTACAACAAACGCTAAAGGAACTTCTCTAGTGGGAAACACAAGAGAAGAAAAGGACCTACAAAAACAAACCCAACACAATTAAGAAAATGGTACTAGGAACATACATATCGATAATTACCTTAAATGTTAATGGTTTAATGCTCCAACCAAAAGACATAGGCTCGCTGAATGGATACAAAAATAAAACCCACATATATGCTGTCTATAAGAGACCCACTTCAGACCTAGGGACACATACGACTGAGAGGGAAGGGATGTAAAAAGATATTCCATGCAAATGGAAATCAAAAGAAAGCAGGAGTAGCAATACTCATATCAGATAAAACAGACTTTAAAATAAAGAATGTTATAAGAGACAAGGAAGGACACTACATAATGATCAAGGGATCAATCCAAGAAGAAGATATAACAATTATAAATATATATGCACCCAACCTAGGGGCACCACAATACATAAGGCAACTGCTAACAGCTATAAAAGAGGAAATTGAAAGTAACACAATAATAGTGGGGGACTTCAAAACCCCACTTTCACCAGTAGACAGATCATCCAAACAGAAAATTAATAAGGAAACACAAGCTTTAAATGACACAATAGACCAGATAGATTTCATTGATATTTACAGGACATTCCATCCAAAAACAGCAGATTACACTTTCTTCTCAAGTGCACACAGAACTTTCTCCAGGATAGATAACATCTTGGGTCACAAATCAAGCCTCAGTAAATTTAAGAAAATTGAAATCATATCAAGCATCTTTTCTGACCACAACGCTATGAGATTAGAAATGAATTACAGGGAAAAAAATGTAAAAAACACAAACACATGGAGGCTTAACAATACGTTACTGGGAGATGTGAGAAGATGGCAGAAGAGTAAGACGTGGAGATCACCTTCCTCCCCACAGATACATCAGAAATACATCTACACGTGGAACTGCTCCTATAGAACACCTACTGAACGGTGGCAGAAGACCTCAGACCTCCCAAAAGGCAATAAACTCCCCACGTACCTGGGTAAGGCAAAAGAAAAAAGAAAAAACGGAGACAAAAGAATAGGGACGGGACTGGCACCAGTGGGAGGGAGCTGTGAAGGAGGAAAGGTTTCCACACACTAGAAGCCCCTTTGCGGGTGGAGACTGCGGGTGGCGGAGGGGGGAAGCTTCGGAGCCACGGAGGAGAGCGCAGCAAAGGGGTGCAGAGGGCAAAGCGGGGAGATTCCCGCACAGAGGATTGGGGCCTACCAGCACTCACCAGCCCAAGAGGCTTGTCTGCTCACCCACCGGGATGGGTGGGGGCTGGGAGCTGAGGCTTGGGCTTCGGAGGTCGGATCAGAGGGAGAGGACTGGGGTTGGAAGCATGAACACAGCCTGAAGGGGGCTAGTGGGCCACGGCTAGCCGGGAGGGAGTCCAGAAAAAAGTCTGGACCTGCCAAAGAGGCAAGAGACGTTTTCATCCCTCTTTGTTTCCTGGTGTGCGAGGAGAGGGGATTTAAGAGCGCTGCTTAAAGGAGCTCCAGAGACGCGCGAGCCGCAGCTATCAGCACGGACACCAGAGACGGGCCTGGGACGCTAAGGCCGCTGCTGCCGCCACCAAGAAGCCTGTGTGCAAGCACAGGTCACTATCCACACCTCTCCTCCCGGGAGCCTGTGCAATCCGCCACTGCCAGGGTCCTGTGATCCAGGGACAACTTCCCCAGGAGAACGAAAGTGCGCCTCAAGCTGGTGCAACGTCACGCTGGCCTCTGCTGCCGCAGGCTAGGCCCGCATCCGTATCCTCCCTCCCGCCGCGGCCTGAGTGAGCCAGAGCTCCCGAATCAGCGGCTACTTTAACCCCGTCCTGTCTGAGCGAAGAACAGACGCCCTCTGGCGACCTAAACACAGAGGCGGGGCCAAATCCAAAGCTGAACCCCAGGAGCTGTGCGAACAAAGAAGAGAAAGGGGAATCTCTCCCAGCAGCCTCAGGAGCAGCGGGTTAAATCTCCACAATTAACTTGATGTACCCTGCATCTGTAGAATACCTGAAGAGACAACGAATCATCCCAAATTGAGGAGGTGGACTTTGGGAGCAAGATATATAATTTTTTCCACTTTTCCTCTTTTTGTGAGTGTGTATGTGTATGCTTCTGTGTGAGATTTTGTCTGTATAACTTTGCTTTCACCATTTGTCCTAGGGTTCTGTCCGTACGTTTTTTTTTCTTTTCTTTTTTTTTACTTAAAATTTTTTTTCTTAATAATTATTTTTTATTTTTCATTTTAATAACTTTATTTTATCTTACATTATTTTATTTTATCCCCTCACTTCCTTCCTTCCTTCTTTCCTTCCTTCCTCTCTCTCTCTCTCTCTCTCTATCTCTCTTTCTTTCTGCCTTTTATTCTGAGCCGTGTGGATGAAAGGCTCTTGGTGCTCCAACCAGGAGTCAGTGCGGTGCCTCTGATGTGGGAGAGCCAACTTCAGTACACTGGTCCACAAGAGACCTCCCAGCTCCACGTAATATCAAACGGCAAAAATCTCCCAGAGATCTCCATCTCAACACCAACGCCCAGCTTCACTCAATGACCAGGAAGCTACAGTGCTGGACACTCTATGCCAAACAACTAGCAAGACAGGAACACAGCCCCATCCATTAGCAGAGAGGCTGCTTAAAATCATAATAGGGCCACAGACACTCCAAAACACACCACCAGACATGGACCTGCCCACCAGAAAGACAAGATCCAGCCTCATCCACCAGAACACAGGCACTAGTCCCCTCCACCAGGAAGCCTACACAACTCACTGAACCAACCTTAGCCACTGGGGACAGACACCAAAGACAACGGGAACTACAAACCTGAAGCCTGCGAAAAGGAGACTCCAAACACAGTAAGATTAGCAAAATGAGAAGACAGAAAAACACACAGCAGATGAAGGAGCAAGATAAAAACCCACCAGACCTAACAAATGAAGAGGAAATAGGCAGTCTACCTGAAAAAGAATTCAGAATAATGATAGTAAAGATGATCCAAAATCTTGGAAATAGAATAGAGAAAATGCAAGAAACATTTACCAAGGACCTAGAAGAACTAAAGAGGAAACAAGCAATGATGAACAACACAATAAATGAAATTAAAAATACTCTGGAAGGGGGCTTCCCTGGTGGCACGGTGGTTGAGAGTCCGCCTGCGGATGCAGGGGACATGGGTTTGTGCCCCGGTCCGGAAAGATCCCACATGCCGCGGAGCGGCTGGGCCCGTAAGCCATGGCCGCTGAGCCTGCACGTCCAGAGCCTGTGCTCTGCAATGGGAGAGGCCACAAGAGTGAGAGGCCCGCGTACCACAAAAAAACAAACAAACAAACAAAAAAACAAAACTCTAGAAGGGATCAATAGCAGAATAACTGAGGCAGAAGAACGGTAAGTGACTTGGAAGATAAAATAGTGGAAATAACTACTGCAGAGCAGAATAAAGAAAAATGAATGAAAAGAACTGAGGACACTATCAGAGACCTCTGGGACAACATTAAAGGCACCAATATTCGAATTATAGGGGTCCCAGAAGAAGAATAGAAAAAGAAAGGGACTGAGAAAATATTTGAAGAGATTATAGTTGAAAACTCCCCTAATATGGGAAAGGAAATAGTTAATCAAGTCCAGAAAGCACAGAGAGTCCCATACAGAATAAATCCAAGGAGAAACACGCCAAGACACATATTAATCAAACTATCAAAAATTAAATACAAAGAAAACGCATTAAAAGCAGCAAAGGAAAACCAACAAATAACATAACAAGGGAATCCCCATAAGGTTAACAGCTGATCTTTCAGCAGAAACTCTGCAAGCCAGAGGGAGCGGCAGGACATATTTAAAGTGATCAAGGAGAAAAACCTACAACCAAGATTACTCTACCCTGCAAGGATCTCACTCAGATTTGATGGAGAAATTAAAACCCTTACAGACAAGCAAAAGCTGAGTGAGTTCAGCACCAACAAACCAGCTTTACAACAAATGCTAAAGAAACTTATCGAGGCAAGAAACACAAGACAAGGAAAAGACCTACAATAACAAACCCAAAACAATTAAGAAAATGGTAATAGGAACGTTCATATCGATAATTACCTTAAATGTAAATGGATTAAATGCTCCCACCAAAAGACACAGATTGGCTGAATGGAAACAAAAACAAGATCCGTATATATGCTCTGTACAAGAAACCCACTTCAGACCTAGGAACACATACAGTCTGAAAGTGAGGGGATGGAAAAAGATATTCCATGCAAATGGAAACCAAAAGAAAGCTGGAGTAGCAATTCCCATATCAGACAAAATAGACTTTAAAATAAAGACTATAACAAGAGACAAAGAAGGACACTACATAATGATCAAGGGATCAATCCAAGAAGAAGATATAACAATTGTAAATATGTATGCACCCAACATAGGAGCACCTCAATACGTAAGCCAAATACTAACAACCATAAAAGGGAAAATCGGCAGTAACACAATCATAGTAGGGGACTTTAACACCCCACTTTCACCAATGGACAGATCATCCAAAATGAAAATAAATAAGGAAACACAAGCTTTAAATGATACATTAAACCAGATGGACTTAATTGATATTTATAGGACATTCCATCCCAAAACAACAGAATACACGTATTTCTCAAGGGCTCATGGAACATTCTCCAGGATAGACCACATCTTGGGTCACAAATCAAGCCTTGGTAAATTTAAGAAAATTGAAATCGTATCCAGTATGTTTTTTGACCACAACACTATGAGACTAGATATCAATTACAGGAAAAGATCTGTAAAAAATACAAACACATGGAGGCCAAACAATACACTACTTAATAACAAAGAGATCACTGAAGAAATCAAAGAGGAAATCAAAAATACCTAGAAACAAATGACAATGGAGACAAAATGACCCAAAACCTATGGGATGCAGCAAAAGCAGTTCTAAGAGGGAAGTTTATAGCAATACAAGCCTACATTAAGAAACAGGAAACATCTCAAATAAACAACCTAACCTTGCACCTAAAGAAATTAGAGAGGAAGAACAGAAAAACCCCTAAGTTAGCAGAAGGAAAGAAACCATAAAGATCAGATCAGAAATAAGTGAAAAAGATATGAAGAAAATGATAGCAAAGATCAATAAAACTAAGAGCTGGTTGTTTGAGAAAATAAACAAAATTGATAAACCATTAGCCAGACTCATGAAGAAAAAAAGGCAGAAGACTCAAATCAACAGAATTAGAAATGAAAACGGAGAAGTAACACCTGACACTGCAGAAATACAAAGGATCATGAAAGATTACTGCAAGCAACTCTATGCCAATAAAATGGACAACCTGGAAGAAATGGACAAATTCTTAGAAATGCACAACCTGCCAAGACTGAATCAGGAAGAAATAGAAAATATGAACAGAGCAATAACAAGGTCTGAAATTGAAACTGTGATTAAAAATCTTCCAAGAAACAAAAGCTCAGGATCAGATGGCTTCACAAGCGAATTCTATCAAACATTTAGAGAAGAGCTAACACCTATCCTTCTCAAACTCTTCCAAAATATAGCAGAGGGAGGAATACTCCCAAACTCATTCTACGAGGCCACCATCACCCTGATACCAAAACCAGACAAAGATGTCACAAAAAAAGAAAACTATGGGCCAATAACACTGATGAACATAGATGCAAAAATCCTCAACAAAATACTAGCAAACAGAATCCAACAGCACGTTAAAGGATCATATACCATGATCAAATGGAGTTTATTCCAGGAATGCAAGGATTCTTCAATATATGCAAATCAATCAACGTGATACACCACATTAACAAATTGAAGGAGAGAAACCATAGGATCATCACAATAGATGCAGAGAAAGCTTTCGACAAAATTCAACACCCATTTACGATAAAAACCCTGCAGAAAGTAGGTATAGAAGGAACTTTCCTCAACATAATAAAGGCCATATATGACAAACCCACAGGCAACATCATTCTCAATGGTGAAAAACTGAAACCATTTCCACTATGATCAGGAAGAAGAAAAGGTTGCCCAGTCTCACGACTATTATTCAACATAGTTTTGCAAGTTTTAGCCACAGCAATCAGAGAAGAAAAAGAAAGAAAAGGAATCCAAATAGGAAAAGAAGGAGTAAAGCTGTCACTGTTTGCAGATGACATGATACTATACACAGAGAATCCTAAAGATGCTACCAGAAAACTACTAGAGCTAATCAATGAATTTGGTAAAGTAGCAGAATACAAAATTAATGCACAGAAATCTCTGGCATTCCTACACACTAATGATGAAAAATCTGAAAGTGAAATTAAGAAAACAGTCCCATTTACCACTGCAACAAAAAGAATAAAGTACCTAGGAATAAACCTACCTAAGGAGACAAAAGACCTGTATGCAGAAAAATTATAAGACACTGATGAAAGAAATTAAAGATGATACAAATAGATGGACAGATATACCATGTTCTTGGATTGGAAGAATCAACATTGTGAAAATGACTCTACTACCCGAAGCAATCTACAGATTCAATGCAATCCCTATCAAACTACCACTGGCATTTTTCACAGAACTAGAACAAAAAATTTCACTATTTGTGTGGAAACACAAAAGATCCCGAATAGCCAAAGCAGTCTTGAGAACAAAAAATGGAGCTGGAGTCATCAGGCTCCCTGACTTCAGATTATACTACAAAGCTACAGTAATCAAGACAGTATGGTACTGGCACAAAATAAGAAATATAGATCAATGGAACAGGACAGAAAGCCCAGAGATAAACCCACGCACATATGGTCACCTTATCTTTGATAAAGGAGGCAAAAATATACAGTAGAGAAAAAACAGCCTCTTCAATAAGTGGTGCTGGGAAAACAGGACAGCTACATGTAAAAGTATGAAATTGGAATACTCCCTGACACCATACACAAAAATAAACTCAAAATGGATTAAAGACCTAAATGTAAGGCCAGCCAGTATCAAACTCTTACAGGAAAACATACGCAGAACACTCTATGACATAAATCACAGCAAGATCCTTTTTGACCCACCTCCTAGAGAAATGGAAATAAAACCAAAAATAAACAAATGGGACCTAATGAAATTTAAAAGCTTTTGCACAGCAAAGGAAACCATAAACAAGACCAAAAGACAACCCTCAGAATGGGAGAAAATATTTGCAAATGAAGCAACTGACAAAGGATTAACCTCCAAAATTTACAAGCAGCTCATGCAGCTCAATAACAAAAAAACAAACAACCCAATCCAAAAATGGGCAGAAGACCTAAACAGACATTTCTCCACAGAAGATATACAGATTGCCAACAAACACATGAAAGAATGCTCAACATCATTAATCATTAGAGACATGCAAATCAAAACTACAATGAGATATCATCTCACACCAGTCAGAATGGCCATCATCAAAAAATGTACAAACAATAAATGCTGGAGAGGGTGTGCAGAAAAGGGAACACTCTTGCACTGTTGGTGGGAATGTAAATGGATACAGCCACTATGGAGAACAGTATGAAGGTTCCTTAAAATACTACAGATAGAACTACCATATGATCCAGCAATCCCACTACTGGGCATATACCCTGAGAAAACCATAATTCAAAAAGAGTCATGTACCACAATGTTCATTGCAGCTCTATTTACAATAGCCAGGAAATGGAAGCAACCTAAGTGTCCATCAACAGATGAATGGATAAAGAAATTGTGGCACATATATACAATGGAATATTTCTCAGCCATAAAAAGAAAAAAATTGAGTTATTTGTAGTGAGGTGGATGGACCTAGAGTGTGTCATACAGAGTGAAGTAAGTCAGAAAGAGACAACTAAATACTGTAGGCTAACACATATATATGGAATCTAAGGAAAAAAACAGATCATGAAGAACCTAGGGTTAAGATGGGAATAAAGATGCAGACCTACTAGAGAACGGACTTGAGGATATGGGGAGGGGGAAGGGTAAGCTGTGACAAAGTGAGAGAATGGCATGGACATATATACACTACCAAATGTAAAATATATAGCTAGTGGGAAGCAGCCACATAGCAGAGGGAGATCAGCTCGGTGGTTTGTGACCACCTAGAGGGGTGGGATAGGGAGGGTGGGAGGGAGGGAGATGCAAGAGGGAAGAGATATGGGAACATATGTATATGTATAACAGATTCACTTTGTTATAAAGCAGAAACTAACACACCATTGTAAAGTAATTATACTCCAATAAAGATGTTAAAAAAAAAACAATACGTTACTAGATAACCACGAGATCACTGAAGAAATCAAAGAGGAAATCAAAAAATACCTAGAGACAAATGACAATGAAACCATGATGATCCAAAACCTATGGGATGCAGCAAAAAGAGTTATAAGAGGGAAGTTTATAGCAATACAATCCTACCTCAAGAAACAAGAAAAACCTCAAATAAACAATCTAACCTTATACCTAAAGGAAATAGAGAAAGAAGAACAAACAAAACCAAAGTTAGCAGAAGGAAAGAAATCATAAAGATCAGAGCAGAAATAAATGAAATAGAAAGAAAGAAAACAATAGCAAAAATCAATAAAACTAAAAGATGTTCTTTGAGAAGATAAAATTGATAAACCTTTAGCCAGACTCACCAACGAAAGGAGGGAGAGGACTCAAATCAACAAAATTAGAAATTAAAAAGGAGAAGTTACAATGGATACCACAGAAATACAAAGCATCATAAGAGACTACTACAAGCAACTCTATGCCAATAAAATGGACAACCTGGAAAAAATGGACAAATTCTTAGAAAGGTATAACCTTCCAAGACTGAACCAGGAAGAAATAGACAATATGAACAGACCAATCACAAGTAATGAAACTGTCATTAAAAATCTTCCAACAAACAGAAGTCCAGGACCAGATGGCTTCACAGTGAATTCTATCAAACATTTAGAGAACAGCTAACACCCATCCTTCTCAAACTCCTCCAAAAAATTGCAGAGGATGGAACACTCCCAAACTCTACCGGGCCACCATCACCCTGATACCAAAACCAGACAAAGATACTAGAAGAAATGAAAATTACAGACCAATATCACTGATGAATATAGATGCAAAAATCCTCAACAATATACTAGCAGTCAGAATCCAACAACACATTAAAAGGAACATACACTATGATCAAGTGGGATTTATCCCAGGGATGCAAGGATTCTTCAACATACACAGATCAATCAATGTGATACACCATATTAACAAATTGAAGAATAAAAACCATATGATCGGGCTTCCCGGGTGGCGCAGTGGTTGAGAGTCCGCCTGCCGATGCAGGGGACATGGGTTTGTGCCCCGGTCTGGGAAGATCCCACATGCTGTGGAGCGGCTGGGCCCGTGAGCCATGGCCACTGAGCCTGCGAGTCCGGAGCCTGTGCTCCGCAACGGGAGAGGCCACAACAGTGAGAGGCCCACTTACCGCAAAAATAAAACCAAAAAAACAAACAAAAAAACAAAACCATATGATCATCTCAATAGATGCAGAAAAGCTTCTGAGAAAATTCAACACCCATTTATTATAAAAACTCTCCAGAAAGTGGGCATAGAGGGAACCTACCTCAACGTCATAAAGGCCACATAAGAGAAACCCACAGCAAACATCATTCTCAATGGTGAAAAACTGAAAGCATTTCTTCTAAGATCAGGAACAAGACAAGGATGTCCACTTTTGCCACTATCATTCAACATAGTTTTGGAAGTCCTAGCCCCGGCAATCAGAGAAGAAAAAGAAATAAAAGGAATACAAATTGGAAAAGAAGAAGTAAAACTGTCACTTTTTGCAGATGACATGATATTATACATAGAGAATCCTAAAGATGCAACCAGAAAACTACTAGAGCTAATCAATGAATCTGGTAAAGTTGTAGGATACAAAATTAATGCACAGAAATTCCTTACATTCCTATACATTAACAATGAAAGATCAGAAAGAGAAATTAAGGAAACAATCCCATTCACAATTGCAACAAAAAGAATAAAATACCTAGGAATAAACCTACCTAAGGAGGTAAAAGACCTGTACTCAGAAAACTGTAAGACACTGATGAAAGAAATCAAAGATGACACAAACAGATGGAGAGATATACCATATTCTTGCATGGGAAGAATCAACACTGTGAGAATGACTACCTCAAAGCAATCTGCAGATTCAATGTGCAATCCCTATCAAGTTACCAGTAGCATTTTTTACAGAACTAGAACAAAAAAATCTTAAAATCTGTATGGAGATACAAGAGACCCCGAATAGCCAAAGCAATCTTGAGGGGAAAAAAACAGAGCTGGAGGAATCAGATTCTCTGACTTCAGACTATACTACAAAGCTACAGTAATCAAGACAATATGGTACTGGCACAAAATCAGAAATATAGATCAATGGAACAGGATAGAAAGCCCAGAGATAAACCCATGCACCTATGGTCAACTAATCTATGACAAAGGAGGCAAGGATATACAATGGAGAAAAGACAGCCTCTTCAGTAAGTGGTGCTGAGAAAACTGGACAGCTACTTATAAAAGAATGAAATCAGAACACTCCCTAACACCATACACAAAAATAAACTCAAAATGGATTAAAGACCTAAGTATATGGCTGGACACTATAAAACTCTTAGAGGAAAAGATAGGAAGAACACTCTTTGACATAAATCACAGCAAGATCTTTTAGACCCACCTCCTACAGTAATGGAAATTAAAACAAAAATAAAGAAATAGGACCTAATGAAACTTAAATGCTTTTGCACAGTAAAGGAAACTATAAACAAAACGAAAAGACAACCCTCAGCATGGGAGAAAATATTTGCAAACAAATCAATGGACTAAGGATTAATCTACAAAATATATAAAGAGTTCATGCAGCTCAATATTAAAAAAACAAACACCCCAATCAAAAAATGGGCAGAAGACCTAAATAGACATTTCTCCAAAGAAGACATACAGATAGCCAAGAGGCACATGAAAAGCTGCTCAACATCACTAATTATTAGAGCAATGCAAATCAAAACTACAATGAGGTATCACCTCACACCAGTTAGAATGGGCATCATCAGAAAATCTACAAACAAATGCTGGAGAGGGTGTGGAGAAAAGGGAACCCTCTTGCACTTTGCACAATAGGTGGGAATGTAAATTGATACAGCCACTATGGAGAACAGTATGGAGGTTCCTTAAAAACTAAAGATAGAATTACCATATGACCCAGCAATTCCGCTACTGGGCATATACCCCAACAAAACCATAATTCAAAAAGACACATGCACCCCAATGTTCATTGCAGCACTATTTACAATAGCCAGGTCATGGAAGCAACCTAAATGCCCATCAACAGACGAATGGATAAAGAAGATGTGGTACATATATACAATGGAATATTACTCAGCCATAAAAAGGAACGAAATTGGGTCATTTGTAGAGACGTGGATGGACCTAGAGACTGTCACACAGAGTGAAGTAAGTCAGAAACAGAAAAACAAATATCGTATATTAACACATATATGTGGAATCTAGAAAAATAGTATAGATGAACTGGTGTGCAAGGCAGAAACAGAGACACAGATGTACAGAACAAACATATGGACACCAAGGGGGGAAAGTGAAGGGGGTGGTGGTGGGATGAATTGGGAGAGTGGGATTGACATATATACACTAATATGTATAAAATAGATAACTAATAAGCACCTGCTGTATAAAGAAATAATAAAAGTCAAAAAAAAGAAGTATCCACCTGAACAATATGTACGGCTTTCCTTTTCATAAACACGACATTGCATAAAGGTTTGTGAAGAGAGAAAAAAAATGAGCGAGCAATGGGCGGGGGGCGGGGGGGGGGCTAAAAAAGACTAGCAGTTAATGAGAATATATTTATTGCTAATTTGGTCATCTAACTTTTCTGAAGGATTACACTGCTTCTGGTTTTTGCCTCAGGCTATCTCTTGGAAAAGAAACACAAAACCAAACATACCTTGATTAATTACTAGAAATTCATGAACTCAACACTATAAATCAAAATAAAACTGTGGAGGACACATCTCCTATTTACAACAGTCTTGGTACTGTTAATATTAAATGGAACTCTTAGGAAATTAATTTAGTTACCAGCAACAGAAATTGCAGGTGTTTGTTTTGTCTAGACCTAATACCTACAGAAAGTTAGAAGCAGAAGTGCTTTTATTTATTTTTTTCCCCCACACTCCACCCAGGACACTCAGCTTGAATCTTTCCTGGCTTCCACAAAAAACTTCAATAAATGGCAGAAATCTCAAAGCCTCCAGACCCTCTTGTCCCTGGGAGTCAGCCTGATAAAGGAAGAGTGCAATTGGCAGGTCCTTCTCTAAGCCTCTGTTTACTCATCTGCAAGACTTGGGAGGTAGTACCTGTCCTACCTACAGGAAAGGGAAGGCACTATGAAGAGCAAACAAGTGAATCCATATGGAAGGAAATGCCTTGTAAACTGTCCCGTTTCTATACAAATGTTAGGGGGAGAGGGGAAGTTACAGATTTTACAGATAGGCGTGCTTTTGTATAAATAAACATCACTTTACTTCTCACCCAGGGATATTGTGTAGCACACAATATCAGAATTTTTAAAAGGACTTTTGAGTCTTTAAATATAGTAACTTATCCCAATTAAGTGGTTGTGAAACAAATGGAAAGTTATTAAAGAAAGCCAATCAACAAACCCAACGAAGAGAGGGGAACTCCTATCTGTGTGGAAAAATCTGAAAAAAGACCATTTCAAAAGAGAAATTTTACCCATATCAAGGTAAACTGATATTCCATTACTGCAAAATTAGAAAATGTATTCATTCTTGATGCAAGAAAAATCAGAGGAGTATAAAAAAATATTGATTGGTTATTTAAATTCCAAAAAGGGGTATACTAACATTTAAAAACATCCTTAAATATTACTTCTAAATCTGTAGTCAGTAATTCAACCAGATAGTAAGTCCAACTCCCCACGGCACAAGGCGGCAGTGAACGTATCATAAGTGCTATAGAAGAGCCAAAGAGGGATGAATTGGGTAGCGTGTAGGTGCATGTGTCTGTGAAGGGTGAGGCGATAGGCGAACAAAAAATGGGAGAAGAACTAGAAAACCCTGTGGTTTCTGCAAAAGAAATAGCTAACTAAGAATCTTTTCTGATATCTCCCAAGAGCCTTTGCTAGACACCCATATATCCCAGAAAGAGAAAACGGACTCCATTTTGTCCTGAAAAATCTGTTTACCCCAAAATGTCTCAACTTTATTTATAAAGCAATATCCCATTGTTTTAAATACATGTCATTCTAAAGGATAAAATTGTCAAGGGGGTTGAGTTGGCTAAAGAAGAGAATCAAAAAAAAAAGAAAACATCTTTTTCAAAGACTGAGTTCTGCTTTTGTCCCTTTCCCAAATCACCTTTTGTTCAGTATTTTTGAAAACCCTCAAAAGAAAAACCCACACTATTACTAAAAACTCAACCAACCAACAAGCCTACTGGTATGGAACAGAATCTGATGTACAATGTCTGTTAACTATTTTGAGTCTTGGGAGTGTTCTAATTATTTTTCTACATTGAAGGAATCTGTGTAAAGTTTCCACAATCACAGGTACATTGAATGAGAGTTAGAGCATTTTATTACTTCTGTGCAAAAGAGGTCTTTTCGAAAGGATCATAGAGGTAAAAATAAAATTTAATCTTGAACAAACCATGAAACAGCCAAACATTAATCTACTAACATAAGAAAGCAACACTGTAATTTGAATTCACACTGATTTCTCTTGCTGTCTCTGCATCTCCTCTTTCTGGATCTTTTTCTTTCCTTCCTTGTTTCCCTTCGCATGCATTTTTTTCCTGACTTCTCATTCTGTTCTGCAGTTCCTTCTCCAGATCTTTTCTTTTCTCCCCTGGTTGCTAAACATTTTGCCTTTCACTGCCTTCAAAATGAATGAGGCTGCCATGAAAGCAAGTGTCAGAAACCAAGAGCATAAAAGCCTTAGTTAAGCCAAGAACCTCATTTACTGTAACTGGCATTCTCATTTCAACAACAATTCTGTTCCTAGGAGCAATTTTTAGGACAGGTATCATTACAAGCAGAGTTTATATTTCTAACAGCCTCTTGTGTTCAATTTGCAAAGCCCGGATTTCCCAAATATATTAAGGAATATAATTCTTAATTCTGAATTAGTCCTAAATACATTTTTCTAAGAAATAAAATACTATCCCCTTTCGGAATAGTATTCTGACTATACTATCTGATGATGAAAATTTGCATATCAGCCTAAATAATGACTAAGTGTTGTCTTTCAAATTTTTGCAGCCACATAGCAAATTCAATGATCTAAAATATGCTTGTTATAAAGACTACAGTATACAGTACCTTATCCAGCTTGTAGTTCAGAGCTTTCATCTCACACACACACACACACACACACACAATTTGTCAAGAGGAAAGATTCACTCATACTCCAATGATGTATAATAACTAATCATTATTAACTTTTATAAAAAAGGATTAGCGCTTCATGGTAAATGCTGTCTTAGACACTGAGGACTCATCTGCACAGGGAAAACTGAAGCACAGAGCTGGAGATGGTTCACCATTCTTAGTTTGAGAAAGATGTGCATTGCCTGAGTAGGGCATGGAGACCTTTAGAAAGAAGTCTAAGTGGATGACACTGCCCAGGAGAACTGCCAGGCACTACAACACTGCCTCCTGCATTGCCACTGACTGGAAGAAAGAAATGCTCCATTGTAAACGCCATTCACATTAGGACTTGGCCAGCACACAGTGACTAGATGGGAACCAACAAGGACTCAACTTACCAACATGAAACACAATATCTAGCCTCTTTGCCTGGATTCTCTTTATTTGGCTGACAATGGAGCCCTGAAAACTATAAGCTGTACTTTATGTTGCTGCTCTGTTATCACAGTGGTCTTTAAAGTATGGAACATTAAGCTATCAGGGCCAAGGAAAACTGTTACAGTAACTACTAACATTGCCAAAGGTAAGCAGTCAAACCCTGCTGTCTAAAAAGTCCCTACTGGTAATGGTATTTGACACTTGTTAGAGCCACAATTTTACACCTATAGCTAAGCACTGTATATAAGAAAAATAACTATCAGAATGATTCTATGTGCCTAAAAGGTAGACAGATTCTCCAAAAAATGTCGAGAGCTTTAATTTTCCTGTAAAACAAGGTAAAAAGAGAAAAGTCATAGATAAGTGATAATTTTATTTTTTTAATAAATTTATTTATTTTTATTTTTGGCTGCGTTGGGTCTTCGTTGCTGCATGCGGGCTTTCTCTAGTTGCGGCGAGCGGGGGCTTCTCTTTGATGCGGTGCGCAGGCTTCTCTTGTTGCGGAGCATGGGCTCTAGGTGCGCGGGCTTCAGTAGTTGTGGCACACAGACTCAATAGCTGTGGCTCGTGGGCTCTAGAGTACAGGTTCAGTAGTTGTGGCACATGGGCTTAGTTGCTCTGTGGTATGTGGGATCTTCCCGGACCAGGGCTCAAACCCATGTCCCCTGCATTGGCAGGCGGACTCTTAACCACTGTACCACCAGGGAAGTCCCAATAATCAATAATTTTAAATTGATGTTTCTAGGCCATGAACATGAGAAGACTTTTTATTCCTTAGCATGAGAAATATTTGCTGCATATATAACACATTTTAAAAGCAGAAAATTTGATAAACAAATTTGGTCCACTGAATTAAAGCTACTTCAAGAAGGGTTAATTCATCCTGGCAATAATTACTAACAAAATCAACTATTCCTGGTTAAATCATTGGTTAAATTTTTCATTAGATCATCAAAAATTTACTGTTCACACAAAAGGCAGTAAAGATACAAAATCTATCAATTGGGAATTTGAGCACAAAAGCTTCAATATCAGAGTGCTATCATTTCCCCCCTTTTTGCTAGATCTACAAAAGCCAAGTTTATTCCCTCTGTTTCCTTTTTTAAGTAATTCTTCGCTTTGGGTGATAAATTAGAAAGACACTTATGTCTTGGGATCAATTTTGGAAAACATAAATATTGTATCTATAAGGAAGATATCTACCAAAATGCATGGAAAAATAGCCTTTTCTAAAAGGAGAAAAAGAGTCCTCAATTTCCATGATATCAGATAGAAATGTAAAGGTCCAAGATTCTAGAGACCTTATGTTCCACAGCCCTGAATAACACGTCCCCAGAACTGAAGTATGCTTTATATTTTCAGTGGGTTGCTACCAATATGAAACAAATACCTGTTAATCTAACTGCAAAAGTAATTGTTTTCCTCTTTAATTAATGCCTTGAGTTATTTCCATCATTGGTTATCAGATATTGAATTAGGAGGCGTAAGTGCAGTTCTTGTTTGAAGAAAAAAGGAGAGATTCTCAAAAGAATGAATCTCAACTAGACACCTGGTAGACAGAACTAATCCAGACTGCATATTAAAAAAGAATAAGGGCTTCCCTGGTGGTGCAGTGGTTGAGAGTCCGCCTGCCGATGCAGGGGACACAGGTTCGTGCCCTGGTCCGGGAAGATCCCACATGCCACGGAGCGGCTGGGCCCGTGAGCCACGGCCGCTGAGCCTGCACGTCCGGAGCCTGTGGCCATTGAGCCTGCGCGTCCGGAGAAGCCACAACAGTGAGAGGTCCGCGTACCGCAAAAAAAAAAAAAAAAAAAAAAGGAAAAAGCATACCTAAACTCTTTCTCATTCAAGAAACTAAATATAATTATACTTCCCAATCCCAGTCTTATGCTTAAGAATCTGGGCTAAAGCAGGGTGCTATTGTTCCCATGACCTTATCCCTAAGGAACTGGACATGACCTTGAGTGTGCATCAAAAGAAGTGAATGGCTTATTGTAAGCGGTTTTGTATCAAAGGAACTATGAGAGTTGGATTTTGCTAAACGGAACCCTCATTTACGGAGCCAGCCATTGAATACAGGTTTAATGTTCCAATCAACTAATTTTAAATCTTTGCACTCCATAAGGTATTTCTCCAGTGTCACCGTATTAGTTGATAATGAGTGAATTAAACTTTCTTTCTCTAGATGAACACTCTATACGAATATAAAACAATACTAAGTCCGAATTTCTTTTTTCTACTCTCCAGGCTGGTTTCCTTTTAGGAGAGGAAGGTTTAGGATGGAGCAAATTCACACCATCCAATTCGATGTGTGGAATGACTGGGCAGTTGAACTGTTTCACTGTCAGCAAGGTAGAAGTAATTTTTGCATCATTAGTGAAGATGCTGTAAAGGCACTGCCGTATCAAGGGAGACATGGAAGAAATCCCAACGGGTCAGAATGTGGCTCTCTTGGTCCATCACAAGAAACTACAGCTGCTAGTGAATATATGCTCTAAAGTCAGAAAAAAAAAAGCTTCATATTCTCCAAGGTGACTACAACAAAGAAAAATTGGCAGGAGATACTCAATGGATACTTAAATCTGCCTCTGAGTTGTCTCAATCAAATTATAAATCTTTTGATTCTTCAATGTAACTGTTTCTGCTTTGGTCTCACCAGGTTTGAGAGGAATAATAGAAATAATAACCGTCAGGTAACATAATATAGTCACTAAATCCTCCAAACGAGTTTTAAATAACAAAACAATATAGCTACATACTGGCTTGTGATTTTGTTTTTTACTCTCCACATTGACTTAAATTTAAAGTAATAATGGAAAACTAAAATAAAAATTACAACAGAAAGGAATGTTCTTATTTTAAAAATAAGTATATTTGGAAAAGGGGCTAGTGGAATAAAGGGCTAAAAAATTAGCCTTTGTATAAGCAACTCTCTGATACTGAAGGCAGCATTAGTCAACTAAACACAGTAACAGTGACAAACACCACATTTTAAGGGTGTTCTCTATAGCAATGACAACAGTAATCCAATAGCCGAAATACAGCCAAAATAATGTGTAAGTCATCGAGGCGTTATCAAAAATCACCCACCAGGGACACTTCCCGGGTGGTGCAGTGGATAAGACTCTGTGCTTCCCAATGCAGGGGACCTGGGTTCGATCCCTGGTCAGGGAACAAGATCCTACATGCATGCCACAACTAAGAGTTTGCATGTTGCAACTAAGGAGCCCTGGAGCCACAACTAAGGAGTCCACCTGCCAGAACTAAGACCCAGTGCAACCAAAAAAAGAAAAAAATAATCCACCAGAATACCCCTTCCCCCTTCCTTCCTTCCTCCCTCCCTTTCTCTCTCTCTCTTTCCCTCTCTCTCTCTCTCTCTCTCTCTCTCTCTCTCTCTCTTTCTTTCTTTCTTGCCACACTGCAGCTTGTGGGATCTTAGTTTCCCAACCAGGGATCGAACCTGGGCCCCTGGCAGTGAGAGCGCCGAGTCTTAAGCACTGGACCGCCAGGGAATTCATCAGAGTATTATTTTCTAAAATGTGTGAACCTTGTTTTGGGTCGAACTTCTATAGGAAGGAATCTTAAGATTAAGGCAGAAATCTAGAGTACTGCCTGGGTTCAGAAGATACCTGAATACTTAACAGTTTATAATCCAAGAGACTATTAAAAAGGACTACAAGGGCTTCCCTGGTGGCGCAGTGGTTGAGAGTCTGCCTGCCAATGCAGGGGACACGGGTTCGTGCCCTGGGCCGGGAAGATCCCACATGCCGTGAAGCGGCTGGGCCCATAAGCCACGGCCGCTGAGCCTGCGCGTCCAGAGCCTGTGCTCCACAACGGGAGAGGCCACAACAGTGAGAGGCCCGCGTATCACAAAAAATAAAAATAAAAAATGAAAAGGACTACAAGCTTGCACTAGTGCCATATTCCTTTTGCTTGAAATAGTGACAAGTCATAAGAGAGTTAACATGTTTCTACTGTACTTATTCTAGAGAAGGAGAACTGATAGCTGTACTTCCAATACTTACATGTGACACAATCATATGTGTACGAATATAGAAAAAAAATATATAGTACATACACACATGTACACAAATACATATTCTGTGTAAGCATGAAAGCAAAAAAAACCCCCAAACACTAAGTTTACTCAAATAATATTTCCCCTAAGATCACTTTCCTGGAATTGTATAATTGAGAAAAGCTTATTACTTATTACTCTGAAAAAACAGTACAAATACTTCAAACTCAAATGTCTAGACAATTTGGCCTAGAATCACAATTCAAAAGTCAACTAAAAATCTCAAATATGCTTTCTAATTTGTTTTTCTATTTCTACTAATGAAGAATAGGATTTTAACTTTTTCCTAGTGTCAAAAGCTAAATTGGTCAGAATCAAGTATAAAGGATTTTAGGTTGGAAAAAGAAAATATTTGAGAAAAACAAGTGTAAAATCCAACTTTTTATAAGAACATAACTGATTAAAAATGCCAATAGCTACTTAAATCTACAGTATATGATTGTTATTGATAGGAAATGAGCTGTTTGCACTCCAAGATATTTTATTACAAGATAATAATCATTCTTAAGATGATAAAGTTCTAAAGTTAAATCAAAAGCACCAAATCAGAAAAAGGCTGTGATCTAACTACTTTTACATTCCCTAAGAGCTTTGGCATTTTCCTGAGTTTTACTGTGTAAATATGACAAAACCATACACCACTTCTGCCACAAAGACAAAAGCAATTACTCCATTAAACAATAATATTTTAAAATGTGAGGTGACAAAATAAAGACTTATATTCAAGTACAATCTTGAAGGTAAGAAGTGGAAGAAAAATTCTTAGTTTTAAAAGAGACAACAGTTCCTTTTCAGTAGTCTTCAAAGAACATAAGAAAGATGAAGCTTTTGGAGCCTAGCTTTTGGAAATTCAACTTGATGTAGTTCTCTACATACAAAAGGATGAAGATGTGTAAAAATGTAATTCAGGTAAAAGACAGATGTCATGTTGGGGCCATTCACTCAGCCCTAATTTAGAGATGCCAAATTCATTTTTATATTTTAAAGGAGAATAATTCAACTTAGATTGTTTAATGTTTATCCATAAATGTGAAGGCTTTCATGAAGGCTGACAAACCAGCCTAATAAATTTTTCTGCCTGGGATCAAATATCAGCTAATCATCTGGCCAGTTAGAGAAATTAAAAAGTAAGACATACATGTAGGCACACACAGAATAGTTACCTTCAGCTGATTATTGAAAATATCAATCTCCTGTAGTTTTGATCTAGTTTCTTTCTCCACTTCATCCAGTTGGTCTCGTAGCTGCTGCCGAGCTAGTTCTTTTGCTTCTAAGGCTCTTTTGAGTGTAAGAAGTGAATCTCCTGTTTTAGAAAAACATCGCAAGATAAGAAAAACAAACTGGCAGTGAGGAAAAATGGTTTTTAACGTTCTCATTTCAATTAAGAAAATTATTGCCAGTAAAAAGGGAAAAAGTCAACTTTTATAAAACACCTACTGTGCAAACTGTTCTGCTGAACTTGTTTTAATTGGTCATTGAGTATCTGTTTTTCTGGAATAAGTCTTCCAAGCATTTGCTGAGACTCCTAGGAGAGAAAGAGAACACAGCAATGAATGATGGAGAAAACCACCATGTTTCCTCATCCCTCAAAGACTCTCCTAATCTCAACCTGAATCCTCTACAGTGAAACTGTCAGGGTGGTTTCACAACTCAGCAGAGAAAATGGAAAGCAATGATCTCTCAATTGCACTGGGATCAAATGCAAATGCAGTGACCCTGCTGTTTGCAAACTGACTCAGTAGTTTAAACAGGAACTGTTCTGTCCTGAACTTTGAGCCTTAATAGGGTTGAACTGGATTACCATACACCTGAAGTTGGAAACAGAAATCAAAAAAGGACTTTTAACAATTAGAATCTTAGCTGCCATATATGTTTGTCCAACACTCAGGATAGAGGCACAATTTTAAACAGCTACACAAAAATCTTGAACCAACTATTTTTTAACTGACATAGATAAAAGCTAAACCACATTGTACAAGCCTATTTGGAGTTTTCATGGGTGACTTGACAAGCAATTGTATTTGCCTAAGTTCAGCTGAAATTATTCAATATAGTTTCTACACATTTTAGAAAAAGGACAGATTTTCCAGGCTTTATTAAGGAATATTTGACTTTTATTTTTACTCTGATTTGAGAAAAAAATCTCTGTATATTAACTTTTGGTTTGAAAAAATTAAAATGTCAATTAAAAATTTTCACTAGAGGCTAAGAACCAGTCCCTTTCTGGAACAACCACCTTTAGATATAGACTGGCTTGTGTGTAATAAATCTTTGTGTACTATATGTCTGAACAGTAGATACAGTTCAATGGAGAGGATTTGGTAGCATCTTCTCATATGAATAATCCACACAAACACATATACCCCCCATCCCCCAAAATTTGAACAAAACAATACAAAAGTCGATCATTTCCCCAAAAAAGCATAGCCAACTAAGCTTCTCCTCGCTAAATTAAGGCAAGGCCTCTTACCCAATCCCAAAGATTCTTTCCTGAACCAGGACAAACAATGAAGGATCAAGATGAAGCCTGGCTCAGATCACTCAGATTGTTTCATTTATTTAAACGTTACTTTTAAATGGACTACCTGAGTTTCAAAAATAGGTCAAACCAATATGAAGGGCTACCTGACTCATTTGCAGAGCAAGAATTTGCTAATTACTGTAAAGAAAGGAAACAGATTTCTCACGGCCTACTATGTACCTGCCTTTCTTCAAACCATGTATTATTTTTAACTTCACTACTTTTTCAGGAAACTTGATTGGTATTTTATTATCAATAACAATATACTAAGCATCAATCTTAAATAATAAAAATATGTTTGGACACAGAGCATTCAGTGAGATAATAAACACATGGCCTTCACTCCTAAATTTTCAACGGAATATTTTATGAAACTTCTCATGAATAGTTAATGAAAGACACAGAAAAACAGTTACCACAGAAAAGAATACACTTCTAAAAGGTGCATGCATTTTAAAGTATTTTCAAACAATTTCTAGCAGTGAACTTCTGATATTGTTTACATTATACGTCATATCTTAATATCTCAAATTGATTAGGACTTCAGTGATAATCAGTAAGGACACAGAAGACATGAACGACATCATGAAACAACTTGATCGACTGACATTTACAGGACACCCTACCCAACTTCAACAGAGTACACATTCTTTACAAGTGCACATGGAATATTCACCAAGACAGATCAAATGCTGGGCCATAACATAAGTCTCAATAAACTTAAAAGGGTTAAAATCATACAGAGTATGTTCACAGATCATATCATAAATAAATCAGAAATCAATAAGACAAATGGAAAAAAAATCCGAGCATTTGGAAACTAAACAGCATAATTCTAAATAATCCATCAAAGAAATGACAAAGGAAATTTTAAAAAAGGTTTTGAATTGAGTGGATTTAAAAATACAACATATTCATATGGCTATGACAATGCTTTGAAGGAATTATATAGCTTAAAATGTTATACATTATCAGAAATGAAGAAAGATCCAAACTCAATAATTTAAGCTTCCTCTTTACGAGGCTAGAAAAAAGCAAATCAAACCCAAAATAAAGAGATGGAAGGAAATAATAAGAAGCCCAAGTCAATGAAATAGAAAACAGACACACCACAGAGAAAAAAAAAAAATCTATAAAATCAAAACCTTTTTTAAAAAAACCAATCAATAAACCCAATATGCTCCTAGCTAGATTGATGGAGTAAAGGAGGAAGAGGGGAAGGGAGAGGAGGAAGAGAAGGAGAAAGGGGAGGGAGAGAAGGAAGAAGGAGAGGAGGAATTGGAGTGGGAGAGAAAAGATACAAATTCCCAATATCAGGAATGAAAGAAGTAAAATCACTACAGATACTACAGACTTGCAAAGAATAATAAGATATTATTATAAACAATTTTATACAAATAAATTTGTTAACTTAGATGAAATGTTCAAATTCATTGCAAGATACAAAATTATCAAAACAGACCAGAGAACAAATAGAAAACTGGAATAGCCTTGTGTCAATATCTATTGAATAAATTTTGCAATTAGAAGTTCTACCACAAACAAGACTCCAGACCCAGAAGGCTTCACTAGTGAATGCCACCAAAAATTTAAGGAAGAAACACAGTTAACCCTCAGTATCCATGGGGGATTGGTTCCAGGATCCTCTCAAGAGCAAAATCTGAGATTGCTCAAGTCCCTTATATTAAAATGGCATAGTGCAGTCAGCCTCCCGAATCCTTTAATCTGCACATTTGGACCAACTGATCTGATACTGGAACCAGATAGCTATTCCAGGGGGTGAGAGAAAGTTTTATAGAAATATACAGGATTTTAAGAGACAAGCTGATGGGGTTAGCTAGGAAGGCAGTGTAGTGTCAAGGTTGAGGTTGGATGTAAAGTCTTGAAGTCACATAGATCTGGATTCGAATTTGGATTCCTGTTTCCCAGCTAGAAACTGAATGCCAGAAACTGATTCTAGAATGTTCCCTTCTCGAATCTTCACTTTCTCACGTATAACATGAGAGTAATGATAGTGCCCTTACCAGATTACTGTGGGACTCTATTAAATATCCACATTAAGGTCTTAGCACTGAGCACACTGGCACATGCCAGGCTTTGGATAAATGGTAGCTACCACTACAGTCAGTCCACCATATCTGGATTCAACCAGCCTAGGATCGAATTTCAATTCAAATATGCCAATATGGAAGAACTACTGTACTATCGGTTTTACATAAAGGACTTGGAGCACCCACAGATTTTGGTATCCCCAGGCAACTTGGAACCAGTGCCCCCACAGATATCAAGGAAAGACTACCATCATATAGTTTTAGAAACTAAAAGAGAAAAGAATACCCTACAGCTTAGTTTCTTATTTATTACCCTGATACCAAAGCTAGACAAGGACATTATGAGAAATCGATAAACTAATATCCTTCAAGAATTTCAATAGAGACCCCTAATAACAGCAAGTTGAATCCAGCAAAATGTTTGTTAAACAATAATACACCATGACCAAGTGCAGTTTACCCCAAGAATGGAAGGTTGGTTTAACATTCAAATATCACCATATTAACAAAATAAAGGAGAAAAAAACCACATAAACATCTCAGTAAATGCAGGAAAAAAGAATATGACCCAATTCAACACCCATTCATGATAAAAACTGTCAGCAAACAAGGAAAAAAAGGGAAGTCCCTCACCCTAAAAAGGGCATCAATCAGGGCTTCCCTGGTGGCGCAGTGGTTGAGAGTCCGCCTGCTGATGCAGGGGACACGGGTTCGTGCCCCGGTCTGGGAAGATCCCACATGCCACGGAGCGGCTGGGCCCGTGAGCCATGGCCGCTGAGCCTGCGCTTTCGGAGCCTGTGCTCCACAATGGGAGAGGCCACAACAATGAGAGGCCCGTGTACCGCAAAAAAAAAAAAGGGCATCAATCAAAAAAAACCCTACAGTTAACATCATACTTCATGGTGAGAGCAATGCTTTGCTCCTAAGATCAAGAACAAGACTCTCACCACTTCTATTCAACATAGTACTAGAGGTTGTAATCAACGCAGTTAAGACAAAAAAAGAAATAAAAGGTGTATAGATTGGAAAAAAAAAAAGTTATGGTGGCACAGTGGTGAAGACTCCATGCTCCCAATGCAGGGGGCCCGGGTTCAACCCCTAGTCAGGGAACTAGAACCCACATGCATGCCACAACTAAGAGTTCGCATGCCACAATTGAGAAGCCCGCCTGCCACAACTAAGACCTTGCCACAACTAAGACCTGGTGCAACCAAATGAATAAATAAATATTAAAAAAAAAAAAGAAGAAATAAAGTTATCCTTATTCACAATGTTTATGCATGTAGAAATTCTAAGGAAGCTACAATAAAGCTATTAGAACTAATAAATGAGTTAGGCAATATCACACATATAATGTCAATATATGAAAATGAATTCTGGTTCTATATACTGGCATCAAACAACTGTAAATTGAAATTAAAATATGTAATACACAATAGCATCAAAAACCTTGAAATTAGGGCTAAACTTTACAAAATATGTACAAGACTTGTACACTGAAAACTACAAAACACTGCTGTAAGAAACTTGTAACAACCCAAATAAAATTAAGAGATATACTATTAAGACTCAGTATTGTTAAGATGTCAATTCTTCCCATACTGATCTATAAATTCAATGGAATTCCAATAAAAACTCTAAGAACTTTTGTAAAAACTGACATGATGATTTTAAAAGCTTCTGTGGAAATGTAAAGGACCTAAAATAGCCAAAATAATTTGAAAAAGAAAAATATTGAAGAACTCACACTACCTGATTTCAAAAATTATTATAAAACTAAAATTATCAACAGAGTGAAATACTGGTGAAAGGATAGACATAGATCAAAGGAACAGAAGAGAATCTAGAAAAGATTTTTTACAAATGTGGTTAATTGATTATCAACAAGCTACCAAGGCAATTCAATGGGGGAAAAGGACAGTGTTTTTAATAAATGTTGGTAGAACAACTGGGTGTTGGTATGGAAAAAAACGAACCTCACCCCTTACCTTACACTTAAGTAAAAACCAACCTGAAATGGATCACAGACCTAAACATGTAATATAAAAGGGTAAAACTTCTGGAAGAAAAGATAAGAGAAAATATCTGCAATCTTGGGATAGTCAAAGATTTCTTGCATCGAACACGGAAAGTATAAACCATAAAAGAAAAAAATGAATAAATTGAACTTTCCCAAAATTAAACACGTCTGCCCTTTAAAGAACACCATTACAAAAATGAAAAGGTAAGCCACAGACTGGGCGAAAATGTTTGCAAAACATCTATCTGACAAAGGACTTCTGGGACTTCCCTGGTGGCACAGTGGTTAAGATTCCACGTCCCTAATGCAGAGGGCCCAGGTTCAATCCCTGGTCAGGGAACTAGATCCCACATGCATGCCGCAACTAAGAGTCTGCATGCCACAACTAAGAAGCCGGCAAGCTGCAACTAAGGAGCCCTCCTGCCACAACTAAGGAGCACACGTGCCGCAACTAAGGAGCCAGCGAGCCACAATTAAGGAGACTGTGAGCTGCAACTAAGGAGCCTGCCTGACACAACTAAGACCCGGCACAACCAAATAAATAAATATTTTTTTAAAAAAGGATTTCTTACGAGAATATATAAAGAACTTTGATAATATGCTAAACAACCTACTAAAAAATGAGCTAAAGATTTTTTCACAAAAGACACACAGAAGAAGATGCACACTAATACACATATGAAACAATGACCAACATCATTAGCCTTCAGGAAAATGCAAATTAAAGCCAAATGAGATATTGTTACACACCCACCAGAGATGTTAAAATTAAAAATAATGGCAATACCAAGTGCTGACAAGAATGAGGAACAACTGAAGGACTCATACACTCCTGGTGAGAATGTAAAATGGTACAACCACTTTGCAAACAATTTGATAGTTCCTGATAGGGTTTTAAGCACATACTTACATGACATAGTAATTCCACTCCTAAAATTTAACCAAGAGAAATAAAACACATTTCCACATAAAGATGTATAAGTAAATACTCATTGCAGCTTTATTCATAAAAGTCCCAAACCAGGGACTTCCCTGGTGGCACAGTGGTTAGGAATCTGCCTGCTGGTGCAGGGGACACGGGTTTGATCCCTGGTCTGGGAAGATCCCACATGCCGCAGAGCAACTGAGCCCTTGCACCACAACTACTGAGCCTGCGCTCTAGAGCCCGCGAGCCACAACTACTGAGCCTGCGCGCCTAGAGCCCGTGCTCCGCAACGAGAAGCCACTGCAATGAGAAGCCCGCACACTGCAACAAAGAGTAGCCCCTGCTCGCTGCAGCTAGAGAAGGCCTGCGCACAGCGATGAAGACCCAACACAGCCAAAAATAAATTTAAAAAAAAAACAGTCCCAAGCTGGAAAAAAACCTACATGTCCCTCAACAGGTGAGGGGATAAATAAGGAAATACTACTCAGTGATGAAAAGGAACAAACAACTGATTCAGTCAACAATATGGATAAATCTCAAAAAAAGCATGCAGAGAGGAAGAAGCTGAAATAAAAGTCACAATGTTCAAGGGACTTCCCCGGTGGGGCAGTGGTTAAGAATCCACCTGCCAATGCAGGGGACACAGGTTTGAGCCCTGGTCCGGGATGATCCCACATGCTGTGGAGCAACTAAGCCCGTGCGCCACAACTACTGAGCCTGCGCTCTACAGCCCATGAGCCACAGCTACTGAGCCCGCATGCCTAAAGCCTGTGCTCCGCAACAAGAGAAGCCACCCAATGAGAAGCCTGAGCACCGCAATGAAGAGTAGCTCCCGCTCGCCGTAACTAGAGCAAGCCCGCGTGCAGCAACAAAGACCCAACGCAGCCTAAATAAATAAATAAAAAGAAAGAAAGAAAACGTCTCTGAGAACACAGAGGTTTTAAAACGACTTACAAAAAAAAAGTCACAATGCTCAAAACTGATAATATTTCATGATGATATGCAGAACAATATCTACATGAATTTGATGCCCCCTAGCTCAACACTTGAAACCAAACCAGGTGATACTGTAACAACTTGGTGGTCAAGGTTGTATAGGTAATAAAATGAAAGCAGAACTGCTTAGAGTACTCCACTGTCTCCAACTGTTGTGTATACATACATTTCTGGAACTCCCCCTAATATACTTAACTGCACTTCTTTATTGTGCTCATCACGGTAAAGCCAAAGTCCCATGAATGGACTATAGGCCCTGTGTGATCCAGCCCCCACTTGCTCCAACCATAGTGGTCTCCTTGCTGTAACTGGCATCCCAGAGACCAGCTACAGCCTCAGGTCTTCTGCACTATTGTTTCCCTACCTATAACTTGCTCTGCCAGATATTCACATGGCTCAGCCACTCATCTCTTTCAAGTCTTTGCTCAAAAAGCATGTTCAGAGAGAGGCCTGTCCTGACCACATTACTCAAAATCACAGCTCTCCTTACTACTGGGGACTCTCTTCCCTACTTGCTCTCCAGAGCAACTTTTCATCTTCTAATAGAGTACATACTTGTTATTTTATTAGTGCTTGTCTCCCCTGCAAACAGAAGGTAAGCTCTGTGAGGGCGGGGTTCCTGTCTCTGCTGTCCACTGCTGGATCCTCAGTGCTTACCAGAGCTTGCATTGAGCTGGCATGTAGCAGTCTCGGCAAGTGTGCTGAGTTACTAGACAACCTATTTTCAGGCAACGACCTTATCTACTTCATCTTGGCTTCCCAGTGCCTATTAGATGCTTGATGTTTGTTGAGTGAATAAATGAATGAGATGAATCAGAGAAAGGCATGTAAGCCAAAAAGCTTTTAAGGGACATATTTTCTCACCTGTAATTGTTGCTGTAGGTGGGTGATTTCAGCAATTCTCAACTCTCTAGATTTGTTTGTGCTCTCAATTTCTTGCCTTTGGGTTGTCAATCGACATCTGATATCTTGAAGTTTTCCTTCCAGTTGA
The DNA here is from genome assembly GCF_011762595.2 of Tursiops truncatus. NCBI lineage: Eukaryota > Metazoa > Chordata > Mammalia > Artiodactyla > Delphinidae > Tursiops > Tursiops truncatus. The sequence goes on along the minus strand of NC_047037.1, from coordinate 132,853,120 downwards.
TGCTTCTTATCATTCTTTAACAAATGAAAAATAATAAGAATTATTAGCATTTTAATGGTTCAATGTAAGTAGATTCCCAAAGCATAATCAAACTACTCACTAGAGCTTCTAATTCAAATTCCAAAGTCTTTTTCTTTGCTTTCAGCACAACTATGTCCTCTTGTTCTTTGTTTCTTTGATTTAATAGTTCTTGTCTTCGATTCCGTTCCCATTCAAGCTGTCGTTGCCTTTCAAGCTCCCGTTTTGCAGCCTATGACATACACAGACGATTTATTAATTCTTCAGTTCTTACACTCTTCAAGGTCTCTTAGTAAGCATTACATCTAGTAAGTCTTTTCTTTTAGGGGTGAAATATTATTAAACATTACAAGAAATTTTTATTTTAATATAGCAGAAAAATTTTATACAAATATAATATTCCTTCTATGAGAAAACAGAGAATATTGAGAAAGGCTATTATATTTACATGAGCTGAGAACAGACTGGATTGTTTCACCACTGACATTCAATTCTTTACGCTGCTAAGGATGCGTGGTGTGCTAAAATAAGCTGCTCTTCCTTATTTACGGACTCATAAAAAACAAGGAAAATTAATCTAGTAAAATCAAGCCAAAAACCCCAGAACAAAAAACAAAACAAAAAAAGCTTTCTTCCATCAAACAAGTAATTATTATTTCTTCTGTCACATGAGAGATTATTATTTGTCTCAAGCTTTAAAAGTCTGTAACCCCCATCTCCCTAATCATTCATTTCCTTTTTAGCACAGAAGGTTCTGTAATTTCTCTGGCAATGTCAGCTCTCTTCAACGCTGACTCTGATGGCTGCTAGGCAGAGTAACTGTGGGAGCACCTGGCACTCTTTATCGTATTGTAATTGCTTCTTACATACCTGTGCTCCAACTACACTGTAAGGGCCTGGAGGACAGGTGGAGTTCCTGTTTATCACCATATCTCCAGGGACTATCAATGCCTGGCACATGGTAAATGTCAATTAAATAATCTTGAATAAACACTCTAAAATACTTTTTTTTTTTTAAAACACTGAAGAAGGAAAGGCTGTCTACCTTTTGGTTGTCATCCTGGAAATGAAAATCCTGTTAGTATCTGTGTGTGTCTGCCCGAATGAAAGGGAGCTTATAGCTACAAGTTTTCTAAAGCAATCATCAGGAGATGAAACCAAAGTATTATTTTTTTATAAAGACAAATCCCCCATCTTTAAAATACATTTTATCCACACAAGAGAATCATGTCATTGCTTCTGTAACAATATACTAGGACTTCCCTGGTGGCGCAGTGGTTAAGAATCCACCTGCCAATGCAGGGGACACAGGTTCGAGCCCTGGTCCAGGAGGACTCCACATGCCATGGAGCAACTAAGCCCATGCACCACAACTACTGAGTCTGCACTCTAGAGCCCGCGAGCCACAACTACTGAGCCCGTGTGCCACAACTACTGAAGCCTGTGTGCCTAGAGCCCGTGCTCCACAACAAGAGCAGCCACCACAATGAGAAGCCCATGCACCGCAACGAAGAGTAGCCCGCACGCAGCAATGAAGACCCAATGCAGCCATAAATTAATTAATTAATTAAAAAAAAACAATATACTAAAATTGGAAAGACAGACAGGAGACAGGCTTGGCCCCTATCCAGGTATGGCACCAAATTTAGGAAGCCATCCATAAAATACAGTGAAGATTACTAGACATATTTTCTAAAGTGGAAAAAGAAAAAGATGCAGAACAATAAAATTAGCGTGATACCATTACAGTGGTTTCATAAAACAATTTCAACTAAACCTTCAACCTCCCCACCATATAAACCTTTTTGTTTCTATATTTGTATGTGAATGCAGAAAAAAGGCTAGAAAAAAATACTTAACTGCTATCAGTGGTTTGTTACAAGACTGTATTATCAAAAACTTGTACATGAATGTTCATAGCAAGAGTATTCAAAATAGCCAAAAAGTAGAAACAACTCAAATGTCCACCAACTGATGAATGGATAAATTTAAAATGTGGTCTATCCATATAATGGAATACTATTCAAACACAAAAAGGAATAAAGTAATGATTCATGCTACAACTTAGCATGAAAACATGCTAATCGAAAGCCAGACGCAAAAGGCCACATATTATGTGAATCCACTTATACAAAATGTCCAGAATAGGCTAACCTATGGAGAGAGAAAGGAAATTCGAGGTTGTTAAGGGCAGGAGGAGGGGGAATGGGGAGTAACCGCTTAATGGGTAAGGAATTTCTTTTTGGGGTGATGAATTAGTGGTGACGGTTGCACAATTTTGTGAATAACTAAAACTACTGAATTGTAAAAAGAAAAAAAGACTGTGTTAATATATTACTTAAACAGCTCTGGAAGAGCATGCGTGTTCATGACGGGGCTGCTCCCCAGCTGCTCACCTCTCGCCTCTCGATTTCTTTCCTGCGCTCCTCCTCTCTCTGACGTTCTAGCTCCCGCTGCTTTTCCAGCTGCTTCTCCAGCTCCAGTTGCCTCTTGCGCTCCTGTTCCTGGCGTTCCCGCTCCTTCCTCTCCTGCTCCGCCCTCTCCAGCTGGGCCAGGCGCTCTTGTTCTTTGCGCTGCTGCTCCAAGAGCGCTTGTCTCCGTTTCTCCAGCTCCAGATTGCCACGTTCAAAGTTCTCACGCTTCTTATCTTCAAAGGTTACTTTAAAACAAGATGTAACGATTAGGAAAAGCCATGATTTTCAACATAGTATTTTCAAAGGGAAAACTCAATGGCATATTGGAAATGTGTAGTGTACCTGCAAACCTGAACTCCCAAAGCTTCTTTCTCACCTGTGCCCTCACTAAGCACTATGAACGTGCCCTTCACCCAGCTTCTTGCTTATATACTCTCCCCTCCAGATGAACCACATCATAGTGTTCGAAATGCCAAACGTGGTTTCTGGAATAATCTTTTGACAGCAGTTCTGCATCATCACCCAACCTCCATACCTTCCCTGTCACTCTACCCTTTCCCTTTTCTATGACCTGGATTCAGCAATTGACCCCTTGTCACTTCTGTACCATGAATCTTTCCCTTTCTACCTCTTTTTTCTTTGCTTAAAACCGTGCTGTTGTGTCTTCAATTTTAACAAACAAGACAGTTTCTGAATGCAGAGGTAAGAAGGTAAGTCTCCTCCTGGGTTTCACACTGAAGAGCAGGTTGTGCCCTAATCATCATGGAAATGATACTCCGTAAGTTATTTTTTCTAACCCATTACTCAGTTTCCTTCTTTGAGAACACCAATTATGAATTTTAGAACTATCCCCAGGTCAATAATTGTTTTTCTCTGATCCTTGCTAACACTGTTTAGATCCATTTTATTTTACTTTTAAAAAAAATTCCATCCACCACATCCCTTACTATGTTTTCAGCAGCGTCTATTCAGTTTTGTGTTTGCCTCACACGCTTCTCCTTGGAGCCAGCCCCAGACAAGGGAAGCTCTCACTGCCAGCCTGTGCAGCATGTCATTCCCATTGTTCCCAATCTATTTCAAGGGCTGTCACTTCACACACTGTCTTGAGATGTGTAGCTGTGAGCATTCTTTCTTGGCTTCTTCCCACATTCCTGTCTGGCCTTCACTGAAAACAGACCTTCCTTACATACTGTAGTTAGATTAGAGATCAGAGATGGCAAGCAAGTTTTATTTTCTTGTTCTTCTGGCTCCTTTTGTGATTTCAGAACAGGCAGCAATCATTTTACTCTGCCACCTTAAAATCGAAAGTCCCCTCCGTCAGAGAAAGGAATGAAGTAATGATACATGCTACAATGTGGATGAATCTCAAAAACACTATGCTAAGTGAAAGAAGCTGGATGTAAAAGGTCACCCACTGCATAATACCATTTATATGAAATATCCAGAAGAGGTAAATCCAAAGAGACAGAAAGCAGACTGGTGATTTCTAGGGGCTGGGGAAAAGGGAGAATGGAGAGTAACTAGGTATGGCCACTGTTTTGGACTGAATGGTTTCCACCCCACCAATTTATAGGTTGAAACCCTAACCCCCAAATGGGCTGGTATTTGGAGATGGGAACTTTGTAATTCCAGTTAAGATAAGGTCATGACGATGGGGCCCTCATTATGAATTAGTGGCCTTATAAGAAAAGGAAGAGAGAGCTATCTTTCTTTTTCCATGTGCACACACCGAGGAAAGGCCATGTGAGGACCTAGTGAGAATGCAGCCATCTGCAAGTCAGGAAGAGTGCCCTCACCAGGAATGGAAGTGGATGGCACCCTGATCTTGGACTTCCTATCCTCCAGAACTGTGAGAAATAAATTTCTGCTGTTTGAGACACCCAGACTATGACATTTTATTATGGAAGCCCAAGCTGACTTAGACAGCCACTGAACTGTACACTTCAAAATGATCAATTTTATCTTAAGTAAATTTTACCTCGATTTAAAAAAAAGAAAAAAACTGAAAGTCCCTATACATCTTTTTAATTCCAAAATCTGGCCCTATTTCTGGTACACAGAGGCACATAATAAATGGTTGTTAAAAGAAAGAATGCACTAACCCAAAACTCTAATACTGTCACATCCTGTTCAAAACTTTAAATGAATGTCTTCTACCAACAGAAAAAGAAAATTCCAAATTCTAAGGATTCCTGTCCTTATTTGCTTTAAGACTTTACTCCCATTATTATCAACCTGAAATGTTCCTCCCTTCCACTTGTAATGACCCAATTACTCTTCAAATCTCAACTCAACTGTGACCTCTTTCATAGAGATTTAATTGCTTGTGTATTTCCCAGTCTATGCCAACCAGCTATAAGTAAGCTCTGCTGTGCATCTATAATTCTGTCTTCAGGAATTTATCATACTTATGCACTGCTTTGATGATTGTTTATATGGATGTCTTAAATCCTCAGTTGTATTATAACCTTCCAGAGGGCATGGACCATGTATTATTAACATTTAGATTCTTCACTGTACTCAACACACTTGAACAAAGAACATTTTCAGTAAGCAGTTTATCACTGAACAAAAAGTAATTTAGTTAAAGAGGAAACTAGGAGACCTAGTGTCCTGAGCAGGTCAATTATCCCCTGAGCACTTTAAATGCAACAAAATGACACTGACAGAGTATTAAACATAAAGAGGTTCCATAATAAATTTCATTAGGGTGTCAGTATCAATTGTCATCTCATCATTAATAATTCATAGCTACCATAGAATATTTTAATAGTATGATGAATTTATCTTTGTAAATGAGGATAATTTAAATTAGGTTCATATTAAATTTAAAATAACTTCTTGTTATCAAGGAGCTTCCGATTCTATAACAACATGAGAAAACAACAGTAGGCAATTTTACATTCTATTTCTGCAACCACCTTAAAGGCTTATCAGTTTTGAGCATTTTATAGATAACATTTATAAAATTTTTGTTAAGTGGTAAATAATCAGATTTCAATTTAAAAGCTAGAACAAGGGTGCATTAGCAGAGTACATAATGTTCTTATTTCTATACATATATTCAAATCCAAAAGCATATGAAAAGTGTCTCCTTTCTGACTAAGGTCAGTTAAAGAAACATAGCAAGGGCTTCCCTGGTGGCTCAGTCGTTAAGAATCTGCCTGCCAATGCAGGGGACACGGGTTCGAGCCCTGGTCCGGGAAGATCCCACACGCTGCGGAGCAACTAAGCCCATGTACCACAACTACGGAGCCTGAGCTCTAGAGAGCCTGTGAGCCACAACTACTGAGTCCGCGTGCCACAACTACTGAAGCCCACACGCCTAGAGCCTATGCTCTGCAATAAGAGAAGCCACCGCAATGAGAAGCCCGCGCACCACAACGAAGAGTAGCCCCTGCTCGCCACAACCAGAGAAAAGCCTGTGCACAGCAACAAAGATCCAACACAGCAAAAAAATAAAATAAATAAAATTTAAAAAAAGAAACATAGCAAGAATGTCAAAAGCTAAATTTATTTTTGCCTCCATCTTTGCCTTAGAGATAGAAAATCTCTAATATGCTATAATTCAAATATAAGGACTGTCTTACCAGGTAATTTCTTTTCTAGTTGTTGCTGTTCATCTTCTAAAACTGGTTCCTCTGGTAACCTCTGATCTACCGAAGTTGAGCTTATGACAGATATACCACTGCCAGATCGAACTCTTCTGCAGTTGTGGAAAAAAAGAAAAAAAAAAAAAAGGATTCATGTAAAGCTGTCTAGGTAGAATTGGGTAAACTATGAAAAAAAAATTTTTTTAAGATTATGCCACATATCATGGAGCAAATTTCATTTTTAGTGAGGAAAAGATAAAGATTTGGTCTTCTCTATTTACAAGAGTTTCTTAAAAATGAGTATCTGAACGTCATCAGACTCTGAGTGCCATATTCATTCAAATGTTTAGAACCATCACCAAAAGTAGGACAATTCCAAAGGATTAAATCAATGAACAATTGTCAAGTGGTTAGAGCAGTACCTTGGACATAGTAAGTGTTTGCTGTTCCGATCATAACCCTCCTATGAAACATTAAATTTCCAAGGGAAGATTAGCAGCTCAGCTAATTGAGAGCATCTTTTTTTTTTCCCTTTACAAAGTCTCTCCACGTTATCTCTTAACAAACACATGAAATGTCTATACTTTATAGTTCTTAAAACAAATCACTTAGTTTACTGGTTAGTTTCACTTTACACCATTAATCTTGCTCTTTTAAACCGATCTACCTATCTTCTTTTTATGCTTTTTTATCAGCTTCCAGTGTTGTGTTTCTTGTAGCGATTCTTGAAGCTGTGAGATTTTGTGGGCAAACTGTCCAGCTACCGGTTTCTTCCTACACATTCACAGTTTTCTCAGCTCCCCCCTGCACCATGTATGTGCTGACAGTGATGGCTTCATGTTTCATACTTTTATGGGGACTTTTCCCCCAGTCCTTCCTGTGAGGAATTAGGACAGAAATTCTTATCTGCGCTTCTTTTGTTCTTCTTTGTCTCGTAAGATCTCAAATTTGTCTTTTAAGTTAAAGCTTTGAGACACAGTTGTCCAAGAGGGCTGTGTATGCGTGGTTGTGTGTAGGCGGAGGATACCAGTAACTGCAGAGTCTTCCCAATTGGACCCTGAACTACCCTCTCAATGTCTCCATTGAGGTTATGTTTCAGACCATGAAAATTTTCTTTAATAATCTTCCTGATTATAATTTCTACATTGCCAGCATTTTGTTACCTCTGTCTGGAATGTGTAGAATTCATAGGCAGAATCTCCTTGCTTTATTTTCTATGTACAGGTTGATATCATTGCACTTAAACTGCTAAAGTTTTGGGTGAGCTTTGATTATATGGATTGTCTCAAAAATCACAAAATCTGTGATGTTTTACTTGACTGTTTTACTAATATCCTATGAGTACTTTAAAGAACAGAACAGGGAAAGATTAACACAAACCTACCTAAGAAGATTTGCTTGAATTCATAGATATTTCATTTACTTGCCAAGAATAAAAAATGACTATAAGATACACAGGCAACAAAGCCAAGTTTGAAATTCACATACTCAGCGCACAATTTCTTATGAGAGCCAAATATTCCTTACCTAAAGGAAGGTGGAATGTATTCTGGGGGCAGGACCGGTGGCAGTGGTTGGCCAGACATAGCTACATCAATTAGGTGCATAGCCAGGATAAATTCTTCTGCTGTGAGTTTTCCATCTTGATCAATGTCAGAAAGATTCCTATTCAACAAAAAGTTCATTGTAATCTAGCTTCATGAAAATGCATGCTTGTTACTATTCATGAGTGATTTAAACGTTCTATTTTCTTATTCTGACTCTAGGCCAACTGAGTTCCTCTGTGCCTCAGTTTATAAAAATAGTACCTATTTCACACCACCATTGCAAAGACAAAATGAGACAATCCATATAGCTGGGATGGTGTTCAGCATTCAACAGATGTTAACTATGATTATAATTACACTCTTCTCAATCATTGCAACCCATTTTAAATGTATCATACATTCCATGTGTCTAATTTAGACTACGCTCTGCAGACTATCAGGTCAGATAGTAAATATTTAAGCTTTGCAGAACACACAATCTCTATCACACGGAATTCTGCTGCTGCAGCAGGAAAGTAGCCACAGACAATATATAGAGAAACAAATGGGCACGGTTGTTTTAAAAAACAAAACCAGGTGCAGGCCAGATTCAGCTCACTGGACCAAGCCCTGATCTAGGCCTCCAAGGGTGGATCTTTACGGCCTCCAGCCACAGAGGCAAGGTGTTTTCTGTTCCTTAATCTTAGGATTCAATCGTCACTGTTCTTCATAATCAACTTGCCCTGGTAGCTAATTAAAGTAAACAGATTTTTCTAGCAAGTCCAAGAATGTGATTTTACTTAACAACTTCTGGACACCAAAAGAGGATGCAAGACCACAACACTGTTCACTAAAATACCAATAGGACAGATGCTACACTGGGCAACTAACTGGCTTTGCTGATGCGATAAATCAAGAAACTCCTCTTAAATCTGAAATTTCCTCAGGTGGCATAAACTCTTTTTTTTTAAGGTACAATATCCATACGGTAACATCCACCCCTTTTAGAGTACAATTCTTCGAGTTCTGACAAACACATTCAGTTGTGTAACTCTACAATGTATAGAAGTTTCATCATCACCGAAAATTCCTGTCTTTTTATAGTCACCCTTTCCTTTGCCCCCAGGCCCTGGCAACCACTGATCTCTTTTCTGTCCCTCTACCTTTGCCTTTTCCAGGTGCCAGACTCCTGTTTTTAAGTAGAACACAGCCACAAATGAAAACTCTGCCTGTTTTACCTTGTTCTCTCTTCCTTTCCACTGCCCACTCCTAGGTAAATGCAATTCAAAGGCAGGTGGAATTCCTATTTGGTTTTTTCCCCATACTTGCCTGAAGAATGGCTGTACACATTTAATTAAATATCTTTTTATCATATAGAAAGAGAATATAATATTCTAGTAGGAGAAGACTCAAGTATTTTTTTCAAAGAGGGCAGGTTATAAATGAGAAACTTAAACATTTCATTATATTCTAGTGTCATGAGAACAACCAACGTCCATAAATGTTAGGTCTTTAGTTTTTATTCCAGAGGGCCCTAGGATATTGGTACACACCCAGACTTAAAGAGGTCTAGATGTGTCATAGATATAAGATGCTTGCTAACTGGTCTGTTATTATGCTATTGCAAGAGGCTGACCCTTTAACGCAAAGCAGAAGGGACTATAATGGGTGAAGGGAGCAGCCCTAGAGCTTGACCACTTATGAAACAACCACATCAATGAGCCTGCAGCAAAATCTTGAACCTAGCAGGTTTATCTTCCAGGTGGAATCAATGGATAATGCATAACTGAGAGATATACACTCCTGAAGAGTGTGTGTTCTAGTTAATATTTAACTAGATATTAAAATTAAATATTTAACATTCTAGTTAATATTTAAATGTAAAGAATCCTATAGGATTAGGCAAGGCTCATCAATAGCTACTAAAACTCATTACAAAATAGACAAAGAGAAATAAATGTACCTACTGATGAAAGTACTCGGTATCATCTCTGATGTATTTTGCAAAAAAAAAAAAAAAAAAATTCAAACTTGAATCTGATGAGTGGTTCTCAACCACTGATTGATTTAGTACTGCAAAGAACATCTGCCAATGTCTGGAGACATTTCTGATTGTCACAAGTGGAGGCGGGGCTCATGCTGCTGCAGTAGGCAGAGGCCAGAGATGCTACTTAACAATCAAAAGTCCACAGGACAGGCCTCCACCACAGAGTCATCGGGCCTAAAATGTCAATAGCACTGAGGTGCAGAACCCTGCTCAAGATCTAATTACCAATCTACAGGAAATACAAGAATGAATTAACACCACAAGGGTGCCATCAGCTAAAGTTAGGCTATAAGAAACTATAGGACAAATGATCTGGGGTTTTTTTGTGGGGTGGGGTGGGGGAGGAGTGGAAAACAAGACAAGGGGGAGTTTATAGGTTAAAGGAGACTTAAAAGATGTATCAACCAATTGTTACAAAATATAGATTTATTTCAGTCCTGATTTGAACAAATCAACTATAAAAAAATTATGAGACAATCTAAGGAATTTAAACACCATCTGATTAACTTAATGATAAGAATTACTATTTAACAGTTTTAAGTGGACTTTTGGTATTGCAGTCATGTGGGGAAAAAATCCCTATGTCTTTTGGAGATACAAGCTGAAATATGTGCAGATGGAAATGATATAATGACTGAGATTTGGCTTAAAATAATTGAAAGGAGGAGGGGAGAACCAGGACAAGTCATGAGTTGAGACTTATTTAGGCTGTATTATGAGTTCTTGAGAATTCATTATATTGATTGCTCTGCTTTTGTATTTTTCAAAATCAAAAGGGGGGAAAGTAAGAGGGGTAATCATAACAACTCATTGGAAAATTAAGCCTACTACATATATCCCCCTTAGAAATAACGGTATTAATATAAAGACCCATGAGCCATATCAATTCAAGAAATACAGTTTCCTCTTTATACAAACCAAGGAACTTTTTCATTCCTTACCATATTGAAGCCAGCTGAGCCTGTGGTAAACTTGACTGCATAAGAATAGTTCTTGCTTGGGGACCTAAACAAAAACCAGGAAAAAAATATAAAGATGAATCAGCAAATCTTCACTGATCAGTGTTCTGCACATAGGTACTATATAATCTCATGCAATCACAGTGCTTTAAACGATATTTGCTATTACCCGAAGGGCTTTTTAAAAAGGAAATTAAGCCCCAATGAAAAAGGCAAGAAACACAAAGCACCTGGCACACAGTCAATAAATTTTTGTTAAATAGATGTTTAATGAGGAATGAGTATGTAAAGGATTAGAGTTTCAAAATATAACCTGCCCTTCTGTCCAGGTTACCATCTCTATTCGTATCAGGCTTTTATTTACAAAGCTGAAACTTATTCTCTCTAAATTCAGCATCTTGGCCACCACCTGCTTCCTCCACCATGATGACTATCAAATTCAGATAAGATTCAGAGAATCTTAGAGGAGGAAGGGACCTTAGAGAGAACTCTTCTACTCATTTCATTATACAGACTCTAAAACAAAACTAAATAAAAAAAACTTGCTCAAGGTTGTATAAATGGCCAATTATCGCAGCCATTTCCTAGGTTAGTGATAAAGAAGAATTTCTGGAATTTCAACTCTCATCTCAGAATCAGCTCTCACTTCTTAAAATACTTGTATATATCTTCAGTTTTGGCATGAAACTAGCCTTAGATACCAGAAAGGCCACAATGTAAGAATTTGAATGTTTAAATAAACTAGTGTTAGGAGGAGAGAGATAAATATCTTATGTCCATCACTGACTCCCAAGGTGTGGTCCCAGGATGATATGAAGACCAAGGAATGGAAAGTGGTAGCAACTGTGTTAGGAAGATTACCACGCATAAAATTTTGCTTGTTCTGTGGTATACTGGAATGAGAAAAGTTCATTGATCATTTTATTTAGTCTCTAACATTGTATTTAGAATGTTGGCAACATTAAAGTAGAATTAGCAAAAGTTTAGTGAATGCTTCAATTTATACTTGTAACAATTCTGCTCACTTCAGAACTATATAAAAGAAAGTTCATATTTCATCTATTCAATAAAAAGTGTAACAATAAATGAAAAGAACTAACCCTGGACCTGGATATCAGGACATATGGATTCCAGTCCTGACTCTTCCACTCCCTAATGACATGTGACATTAACAAAACTACTTTTAGGAAGTTCTTTTATCTCTGAAATGAGGAAAATGATCTAGAACAAGGATTGGCAAACCACAGTCTATAGGCCATATCCAGCCCTCCACCTGTTTTTGTAAATAAAGTTTTATTGAAACATAGCCATGCCCATTCATTTAAGCACGATATACGGCTGCTTTCATACCGCAACGGCAAAGCTGAAGAGCAGTGACAGTGTATGACTGCAAGTCTAAAATGTTTTTGTATCTGAAAGGGCGAATTACAAGTATACACAAATTCTCTGTATGCCTCGCTCACTCTGCTAAAGCAGTAGCTGTCACTTTTATACATAGCATGAAAAACCAGGCCAGCTTATATGGGCACTGAAGGAATATTTAAAGGTAGTTTTAAGTACTGTTTAACATGGTTTGACACCAGTGTGTCATATAGACCCAGACCTGCATTGTCACTGAATCTGAAAACATTATTTTGCTGTTTATAGAAGAAGTCTGTTGACCCCTGCACTAAAAGATTCCACCTGTCTTTTGCAATTTCTAATACTTGACTCTAAGTCCTAAGACAAGGTTGTGAAACATTAAATTAGATCAGCAACAGCAAAGATAGTAACAGGACAACATAAAAATCAAGCTCTGAGTGTTCGGAACTATTCTGTAGAAGCCTACATTCATGAAAGGCAGACTGGCTTATAAGGAAACATTAAGGGAATAAACACAAATCTCAAGTTCACAAAGCCTACAGTGGGTAGCTATGTTTCAGTAGGGAAGCTTGAATGGAAAGAACAGAGACAATTAAATGAAGTTAATGCTTTACTTCAAACAATGACTAAGACTTTTAGCATTTTGTGATTAGCATATGAATAACCAAATAACATATGCACTGTTTCAGAATGCAAGGAGATAATCGAATACCTCTTTGAGAAGTGGACTAGCAAGAATAGCATTACCAGAATTCTAGAGCTACTTATATAACTTAGATTAGGAAGGACTCCTTCTCTCTTTTATAAGAGTGTCTCTTTTAAGAGCGTGCAGTAGCATATACATCAGGTTGGGAAGGAACAAGGGGGTGCCCACCTAACCAGGTGTATCAGCGAAATCAACCCAGGTAATCAATGGGGTAAACTGTGCCATTGCTAAATATTTCACTTCTGCCTCTTTCCATTCTGGGAACTATTCTCAACTTTCTTGATATTCTTCTTAATCTTACTCAATTCTTAAGCTGAACTGAGTAACTGCTTTAGGGGTTGAGGATTCACACAATTATTTTCACAGTTGTGATCATGAAAATAATCTTTGTATTTCATCTCAACAAAACCTGCTCTGCTTCCATCAACAGTCTTATTTAGCCTAAAACACACCTTATATTGATTCCTCACAAAGGGAAAACAAATTAAATGTCTTTTATTTACTATTTTAAAATGTACTGTAATAAATTATTCTTTCTATTTGACATGACTATACAAAGATTTGAAAATGAAATTCCCACCTTAAATTCCTTCCAGGACAAAACAGTAATAAGTATACAGCTAAACAGTAGCAAAAATCTGCTCATCCATCCAGTATATTTCAAATTTTATTTTCTGCCTCAGATATTATAAGTTCTAAATATTTAAGTTCCTGCGTCATATACCTTCTACCTGATACTATACTTCGGTCATAAAACACAGCCTACCAAGAAAAGAGAATTTCGGCATCAACATCGCATCTGAATACTATTTTAAGTAACTCCCAGCAAACACCAACAGTGCTTTAAAAAATGTTTTCAGATTCACTGACAATGCAGGTCTGGGTCTGTATGATACACTGGTGTCAAATCATGTTAAACAGTACTTAAAACTATACTTTTGAATATCCCTTCAGTGCCCATATAAGCTGGCCTGGTTTTTCATGCTATGTATAAAAGTGACAGCTACCGCTTTAGCATAGTGAGAGAGGCATACAGAGAATTTGTGCATACTTATAATTCGCCCTTTCAGATACAAATATACGGTTATTTGAAATGACTGCTGAGATTCTTTACTGGGATAGGGTTCAAGGTTAGACCAGAACCCTTCGAAGTCTCACCCAATCCTGACATTTTTAAACAAGGATGAATTTTTCTCTTGGAAGTAAAAATTGCAATTGTAAGTGATAGAAAAAAAAAAAGATAGTAAGAATCAGAAATTTAAAATGTTTTTTGCTGAATATCACTGCTTCTCCACCTCAGGAAAATGACCCCATTCTTCCCTCCTTTCATATTTGTTAAAGAGCAGTTATATTTTCCCCCCTTTTACACTTAATGTTTGTATTGGAGATCTCTATTTTCCTTTATTAAAATTATGCTTTTCTTTATAACTCTCTAACAATTTTAAGTGTTTTAACCCCTTATTAGAAAGGTTTCTGGACAGTATCATAAAATCCTTTGAATCCTTCTAATGTAGACAACAATCTTTTTTTAAATCCATAGAGACCACATACCTTAACTCTGGCCTTTTATACATGAAGAAATAAGATCCAAATACGTAAAGTGGCCTCCAGCTGGTTAGTGGCAAAGCTAGGTTCTAAACTCCCCAACCATTTACTAACTTTCACCCTGTGTCCTGCCATAAACACTGATTGTTTGAGTAGACAGTTTCAAGTTCATCTACTAAGTTGAACTTCAGAATGTGAACCAGGCTTTGTCCACAGCAGTGTTTCTTTGCAAGTGCGCTGATTTGCACAACAGTGGCATCTAGGGTGCTGGGGGATCCTTGGTCTAGGTTCTATTTACCAAGAAGCAAAAGCCTGAGGCACTGGAGAATAAAATAACTATGGCCTTATCAGTAGATGAGAACTGGAGGTAAGGGGAATAACAAAAACCCTGTTTAGAAAGAAGTACAGTAAATGGAGGAAGACATTGGGAAAATCTTCAGCCCAACATCTAGAAACAATTTGCATTTAGAACAAAGATCATGTTTCACTAACTTAATTCTCATTTGTAAATACCTGTTAAGTGTCCACTCATGGTTTTGTCATGACTGTTGAATAACTGTCGGTATTTCAGTCTGGATGGCTGAGGAACAGCCCATTCAGCTGCGGGAGGAACACTGTGGGGCAAAGAGAGGAAGGAGAGGAAAAAAGGATTAATAGTAAGGAAAATCACATTTAAGTTCTCTAAAAACAGTAAACTAAGAACTTCTCTAGAAAACTAGATTTAATATTTTATTCACTTCCTAATCACTTTCTGAATTTTCTATAATGATTTTTTCCATTTTTTAAGGTTATAAACCTTTCTCTCCAGATAAGCTCATTATTTTTTCCAAATCAAGGGTAAACACAGCAGACCAAGTGGCTGGTTCAAGTTATATGGACAATTTACTAATTTAAAGTTTCTACAAAAGAATGGAAAATCTCCTCGGAACTGAGGTGATACAGTAATGACCAGGCTTCTCTAAACTTCTAGAACAGTCCTCTTTAGGTTCAAAAAGCAATGATGATAGAAAACAAATAACTGCTTTTAAAGGTATTAATTCTTTAAAATGTTTAACTTTCTTTACACCAAAATACAGAATGTATTTCTTAATGAAATGGAGTTATTTCATTCTGAGAATTTAAATGCCCAAAATGGAGTTTCCCAGAGAGAAGAGAACATTCCCAGGGCGGTTGGCAAATCAGCAGTGCAGTATGGGAAGGAGCTCTGCTTCTGACTGCAATCCAGTGCTGACCTTTCCTTGCCAACATGCAGCTGACCTCAGGAAACCCCTTGCTGGCAGCCAGTTCGGGTGTAGACCTCCTTGGTGATCAGTTCCTCCGATTAGTTCCCACACAGTATCATGCTGGTTGGTACCCATGGCTTCTTGAGAGCCAGATGTTTCAATTGGGCAATTTAAACACGATGGCTGAGCTGGCAGTAAAAATGGCATTCCGCTTCCAGGACAGATTACAACTAATGCCCCATTTGCAATTTCCTTTCATTTCAACAAAAATATCTATTTCTCACAGGTTACAGTGAAATTTTAATCATGAACTGGACCTTTTAATCATCATTTATGTATGTTACCTATGCACTGATACTTACTATGTACACTTCTCAAAGCACAGAAACAGCTCCCAAACACTTGAAAAGTACCTATAAAAATTTATCTTTTCAATTTTTATAAACTTCTTAATAAAAACATTTACCAAGTTCTAATCTGCTGTGCATACTTCTGCAACAACTCTCTCATTTTAAACTAATATTTTGAAGATTCCAACTCTTGCCTATTTGTCAAGAAGTTAATTATATCTCTCCTGCACCCCAGGAATGTAGGGTATTACACAGAAGGTGTTCAAGATTACACTTATCCAATCATAGTTTTCTACCAAAGTCCTGAGAATTTAAATAGGCCTAAAAATGCATTAACCAAAAAGTTAGATGCCACATTATAAAAACTTGCTAGAAACTTAAATTATTGAAAGGTAACTACCAAAAAAACCCCAGTGTTTTTATAACCGGAGCAGGACCCAATGGGGCCTTCTGGGGACAGACCCCTCCCCTCACGTCCTCTGCCTGCCTCTCTCAATTTTTTTTTCTCAGCCTATCTCTTGTTTGTAGAAAAGCTGTAGTCTCCCAGGCCTCCCCTGAGTCACAAAAGGCTGACTCAAGAATTAATGATTGAAAGTACATGAACGTGTAGTGACAAAAGCAGCAACTGGGCCAGGAGAACTGGTAACAATGTAAACAGTCAGCCATATGGCAGTCACAGAATCTTTAGTTCCTCCCTGAAGTACCTAGATAACAGTATCTGATGCACATTCCTGAGTTGTTTTACAGATGCTAAAACTCCATCAAAGGGAAGCTGGAGCCTAAGGATTGATAACATTAACCCCTGTGGCACTGCCCTGTTACCTCACCATCAACCAATCAGAGAACGGCGCACAGCTGATCACACACCCTGTGACTCCCTTCCCTCATCTTGCCTTTAAAAATGCTCCCCTAAAACCCATTGGGGAGCTCAGGTTTTTTGAGCATTAGCTGCTCCGGACTCCTTGTCTGGTGCCTTACAACCTGGTGTCAGTAGATTGGCTTTACTGCACATGGGCGAGCAGACCCAACATTTTAATAGCATTAATTTTGCTAATACTGGCTGTTTGTTCATTTTAATGTCACAAGTCAATTTTAAGACAGATTTCAAAATCACTTGTGGAAAGTCAGAGAATACTCAAAGTTCAGCGTGATATGGGAGAAAGAATAGAAAACATGGAATTTAGTGTTAGATGATCTCAATTTAAATCTCAGCTCTGCTGTTTAGTAAGCTGTAAACTATGGGTGAGAAATATAACCTCTCCGGGTGTTTCTTCATTCACAATTCTGAGCCAATTACTACCCTACAGGTGGTTGTGCGGGTTAAATGGGATTAATGAGTCAAAGCAGATACTCAATAAATATTCCTGCATCCTAGGAGTAAAACTTTAATTAAATGGAACACAAATACCTGTATACCACAATTAACCGAAGTTTTCAGGGCAAATTTTAAGAACATCTGCCTTAAAATCAGAAAGATCTCAGTTCAACTCAGCCCTATCACCTAGGAGTTAAGTTATCCTGCGCAAGTCACTCCTGTCTCTGAGCCTCCTCGTCATCTATAACACAGAAAATCAGTCATCTTATGGGGAAGAAGGTGAGCATTAAATGAGTTAATGTGCATAGAGCATCTGGCACAGTGTTTTTCAGTTTATGGATTTTCTTTACATTATTTTTTAAAAGGCAGTGAATTATTGAATTATATTCAACATGCTCTTTTCTTTAAAGAGGAAAAATGACTCAATTCACTTAGGAAAGATTCCTAAAGAGGACTGAAACAAGAAAAGATGGAATCATCTTCATTTACATCTCCTTTTCATTTGGAAAGCTCTGAGACAGCTTATCAAGAGACTTAATTTTTTTTTTTTTTTTAACATCTTTATTGGGGTATAATTGCTTTACAATGGTGTGTTAGTTTCTGCTTTATAACAAAGTGAATCAGTCATACATAAACATATGTTCCCATATGTCTTCCCTGTTGCGTCTCCCTCCCTCCCACCCTCCCCAAGAGACTTAATTTTTAATTTTAGTACAGCAGCATGCAAGGGGAAAAAATGGGTAAAATAAAAATATGAAAGATAATATGAACCAAGATTGGCCAAAACAGAAGCAAACAGGTCATGTAAGCTGTACCCAAAATTGAGCCACATGTTTGATTTAATAACAACTGTCCCATAACCTGAATAACTCATTTCATAAAACCTGATCTAAAGTTTTACTAACAATCCACACAGACCCCATAAGATTGTCTGAGATAAAATTAGAGCCCGTTTTGGCTCTAATCTTCATATAGTATTTTTTATACATAAACTTTTAAATGACTGACACAAAACAGTTAATGTGCTTTTTTCCCTCATACCTAGAGTTCTATTTTTTTAAACATTTACTACTACCTATTTACCATCCTCTTTAAAAAAAAATCAACATGCAACGCTTTCAAAGGAAAAGTGGTGTTCTTGATTCTGTCATCTCTACAACAAATAAATAATAAAACCTAGTAACATTATCCAGAATTAAGAAAATTATTAGCATTCTGCAAACTAAAACAAGACAAATAAAGAACACAGAGCTAATTCACTTTCAAATGTATGAGTCAATCAGATAATGGTTGAACCAAACCACCCATTTAAAAAAACAAGCAAACTTACCTAGCCACATCAAATGATTGTGCCTTCTGTAATTTAGTGTTTAACTGTGACCCTGGACCAGATCTACTAAAGGAAGAACTCTTTGGCAATGTGGCTGCTGAAAAAATAAATAAATGTTGAATAGTTTTAATTTTACAAAAGTAAGAAACATTTCCCTATTTATAAAAATTAAAATGCATAGTTATCAAATCTGAGGCAGAAATTATTCCTCCCTTCTTACCATTCCAGACTCAAAAAGTTATTCCCTCCTTGCTTCCTGCCCTCTAGCCAAAAGTGTTTTACTAGTTCCTTCAGAAAACCACCTTACTAGGTAGTAATGTTTACATCCATAAAATCTGACTCTTCATTAGACACTTAGTATCACATTTTAGAGGATCTGTTCCAATAGTTAAAGAAGTAACAGCTTAAATAGATAGCTGGCATATTCTTAACTGCACTGAAGGAGCTGAAGTATTAGTTCCAGATGTAAGAGCCAAGAAGTCACAGACTTGTCTTGGCCAGATGACACGTAATGCCAGGAAGGGCCAGCTTTTGTGTCTGAGTCTCATTCAAGCTGGTTAGCTGTGTGTCAGGAGAAAAACTTCGAGCCTTAACCAACATTCCCTTCAAACTTGCCTACTGTCTTGCAACATTCGCCGCAAAAGAAAACAAGACACAGTGCGGGGATTCACGGCTACTACTGGAAAAATAATTACAAGCATTTTCTCAGCTGCCATCACACCTGCAGTCACGGTCTCCTATGAAAGATAAACTACCTGTGAAAAGAACATCTTAAAAACAAGAGGTCGATTTGGATTCTGTGGCTATAACTTAGAGACACATCCTGACAGATGTAATAAATGCGGAGGCCTAGGCAGATTCATATATAAGGCTCAAACCCACACTGTCAGTCACTTACGAATTTATTCAGACATATCCGAAGTACTTAAAAAACAAAAAAAAACCTTTCCATATTGATATGAATCCCTTCTGATTTGTTAGACTAAGACCATCTACATCTACACTATGCTTTTCTTTAACTAAAGGGAAAAAGACTTTGAATAAAGTCTCAATTAAGCAAGCATGTAATACTATAACCTTAATATATTTAGCCATTCAATAGACTTCCTTCCCCCTCTATGCCTGATTCACTCCACCTCCTCAAAAAAAAGAAAGGCAATGTTCTTTTTTTTCCTCCCACATAATTCTACTCCTAAGGGATTGGCTTGTTTATTAGCAATTCATGGCAGCTGAAGAAAAGTAGTAAATGATACATGGAAATAAAAAGTGTTCAAATACTGTTCAAACTTGAGCTGCTCTCATCAAGGCCTTGTAAGGAAATTATGCTCTTGGTTTTAGCTGTTGAGTTCACCTCTGTGTACAATGGCACCCAAAGCTTCATAATTTCATTCTCCTTTCCCTCTCTCTAGCCTAGCTCATCCCCAAAATGAGACATTAAATGAGAAAAAAGAAAAAACTGAAGATGATTTCTTCTGGAATAAAATACCATTTAAATATAATCAGAACGTGAAGACAGAAAACGAGAATGAAGAGTAAAATACAGGTAGAAGTTCGGCCTGTGGCTTCAGCAGGTCACGTACCAGGATGAGTGAATGCAGGCAGAGGCTGTATGACAGGGGGCGTCCCGTTAGCCAGAGGAGGCACTCCTGCCGCAGGAACAGAGGATACTAGCGGGGGAGACATTCCGACAACAGGAATGGAACCCATTGGCACTGGAGCAACAGCGGTCAGCGGTGGCATGCTGGCGATACCTCCCATACCTATGAAGGGAAAAATCCCAACAAAATTCACATGGAACCACATTTCAACATTCAATGATAATTAATCCAGGACTGCATGGAGAAGAAAATCCCCTTCCAGTTGTAATACAGTTCCATTTAAAATATGAATTCAGATTAATCATTTTGAAGGGGAGTAAAAATTGTCAAGGATCATATCAAAAGGGCTCAAGACCCAACTTAAAGAAGGATCTACTGGCCAAAGTTGAGGATCAATAAGAATAATAACTGCAGTGGACTGAAAGCCACCAAAGAGAATTCAATTCACAATGATTTTTTTTTTAATCCTAATTGGTCACCATAGGCAATCAATTTATTTTGAAAACTAGTACATAAAGGCAGAAAATAAACATTTATCCTGCCTTTCTTTTATTGACTGAACCTCAGAGTAATCAAACATTTGATGAGAAAGTTTCTCTTTATAGAAGTATTCTAACCAAAAAATGAAGAAACGATAGAAACTAAAATAGATGTTTCTATTCTTTTAGTTTCTCTATCCTAACTTGTGATATGGTGATATAATAAGAAATATATATCTGGTCTCTGTCCCCAGGTCTTGATTCCTGGCAGAGCTCCTAAAACCCTTTTAATTTCCTGACTGATAGGAACATCTTTTGCCAAAACATTTGGTCTCAGTCCCTGGTTCCTGACACAGAGCTTTTAAGATCCTTGGAATCTCTAGAGTGGTAAGAGTATCTTTGTGTGTTTGATGTGGTGACTGATGGCTGGGGACCCCTAAATAGCTGCAGGATGGGAGCTGGTCACGGGAAAGATCACAGCATGATTAGAGAGTTGGAACTCTCAGCCCCACCCAACTCCCACCTCCACACAGACCTCAGGGGAAGGCAGAGGGGCTGGACACTGAGCTAATCAAATGCTACCGATTTAATCCATTATGCCTGCATAATGAAACCTCCATAACAACTCCTACATACCAAGGTTTGGAGCGCTTCTAGGCTGGTGAACAAATCCACGTGCTGGGAGGGTGGCGCTCCCCAACTCCACGGGGACAGAAGCTCCTGCACTCAGGACCCGTCCGGACCTTACACTATGCACCTCTCCATCTGCCTGTTCATCTGTATCCTTTATAATATGCTTTATAACAAACCAGAGAATGTAAGTAAATGTTTCCCTAAGTTTGGTGAGCTGTTCTAGCAAATTATAGAAAACGGGAGAAGAGTTTGTGGGAGCCTCTGATTTTTAGTCAAGTCGAACAGAGCATGGGTACCCTGTGGCCCATTACTTGTAACTCAAGTCTGAAGTGAGGGCAGTCTTGTGAGACCGAACGCTTAAACCTGTGGAATCTGACGCTGACTACCAGAGTTAGCGTCAGAATTGAATTTAATTATAAGATATAAAGTTAGTGTCCGGACAGTTGGAAAATTGGTTGGTGTGGTTTTTCTGGACACAAAATTCTTGGCTGATTCTTTCCCTGAGAATCCTAAATATGTCACTCCATTTCCTTCCGGCATGAAGCACTGCTGCAGAAAAGTCTGAAGATATTCTAATTTTCTTTCTCATTAGCCATGTGTTTTCTTTTTCTTTGGGCCCAAATGATTTTTTGTCTTACTAGAATGTATCTTAGTGTTGATCTTTCCAGGTCGATCTTCTCGGGCACATACTATATATATTCGTTCAAATTTAGCTTCAAACCTTTTATGTCAAGAAAGCTGTCTTGAACTAGTTTTTGCCATTTGTTCTGTTCCCTTGCTTTGGTTTCCTTCTTCAGAGACCCCAACTAACCTACTCAATTCTCTTTGCCTTCAACATTTGCCATTTTTTCTCAAATTCTTTGTATCTCTTTTTTCATTTCCTTTTAATGTTTGAAATCTTCCTCTTTTTACCTTCTATTTCCTTTCAGATAGTCTCTCTTGTGTTGCTTCTGGCTCACTCTTCATTTCTGAAATGACTCTTTCTTTTATGTCTCATTCTTTCCTGAGTGGTCACCTGATTTCTGGGGTTTTAAAATTCTGATCTCTGTTAGTCTTTCATGACTCGCATCATTTTCTTAGTACCTTTCAGCTTGTTTTGAAATAGTAGGTTACTGATGTGCTGTCATCGTCCACAGGGGTGTTACTCGGCTCTTCATCCTCTTTTTTCTAATAATAACCGTGTGTGGGATTTGACCTTGGCCTGATACTGCCTGATGCTCGTTTTGATATGAGCCTTGACTCCTGGGATTTCCAGGCTCGTTCTCCTCCCCCACTTTGGTCTGGACCTTCTCCTCCTTCTGTCTCTGTGTCGGTGCCCTGCTTAATTTTTATTCCACTCCCAGTCACTTCTCCTCAGTGTGAGATCCTGTCCCCAAAGGCAGCCTTGTTGGGCCAGTGCTGAGAGTTCACAGGGACCAGATCTTGCAGGTCTTCTTATTCTCTAACATCATAATTTTTCCATTTTAAGTTACCTACTCAGCTCCTAAATTGCCACTGCAAAGACTATCATCCTTGTACCAACTGACTGCCTTTTCTGAATGAATGAGTGTTTTCTGAATACTTCTAAATAAACACCTACCAGATAAACCTACCAGAGGCTGTGCTTTAGATGCCATCCCTCATGGTGCTAAGTCTCAATTCCTGAAGTTTTACCCTCTCTCCTCAACCACTGACGGAAGCACTTCCCACCATAAACACACCATTCTTCAGCTGACATGCTCCCCTTACAGTTAAACCCTCCCCTCTTCCAAGCCTCCAGCAGGCTCCTGTCCCTACCACTCCAAGGAGTTCGTCAAGGTGAGGTCCAAGATCGTCTTGCCAAATCCAATTACTTTTCTGTCCTATTCTTACTCAGTCCCTCAGAAGCAACTTGAACAATGAGGCACTCCCCTCCGAAACACTTTTCCTTGGCTACTAGGACACCAACTTCCTCCCACTTCACTCTGTTTCTGGCTTCTTCCCTTTCACTAGAGCTTTAAATGTCACAGACCGCCAAGGCCTGGACCTAGGTCTTCCGCCTACTCTAAAGCTACACTTCATCAACCTAAGTAAAGAGGAAAACTGAGGCAAACTTGAATTACCAGAAGTTGAGTTTATGCAGGCATAGCAGAAGAACTGCAATTCTGATATGCCTGGTTTTTTTTTGGTGGGGGGGGCGGTGGGCACCACGCGGCATGTGGGATCTTAGTTCCCCAACCAGGGATCGACAACCCTGTGCCCCCTGCGTTGGAAGCGTGTAATCTTAACCACTGGTCCGCCAGGGAAGTCCCAAGAATTGTAATTCTGGACACGCCAACTGCGGTAAGCTACAAGTGAGACCTCTGAGGCTTTGGGGTGGGCTGGATACATGGGCAAGGATCACAAAGAGGAGGGAATTCAATTAGAGTCCAAGCAGCAAGTTCATTGGCTTGAGGAGGAGAAGAGACTTTTGCAGGATGTTCGTTAGTCAAGGGATCAGTTTCGATTTTCTATAAATGCCTGACCAGTCCCTTGGTCCTTAAGTTTCATTTTCCTGAGGACCCATGCATGAGATTCTCCATTTTATATCCTCTGGTTCCATTTAAGATTGAAATCTTCACACTTCTCTCTAAGATACCGTATCCAGCCCCGGGGCTTTCAATGCCATCCGCACCCAAACTCACCCAGAACTGACGGATCCCTCCTGAGTTGCAGACATACAGATTCACCTGCCTCCTTCACATCTCGACTTGGAAATCAACGAGGCCCCTCAAACTTGAAATGGTCAAAATCTGATTTATTTTTTTCTCCACAATACAGGATATCATGAATCTAATTCTACCCTATCTTCCGCGTTTATTATCACCACCCAGATCTAAATTACCATAACCTCTTGCCTATGGAAAAAGACTCCTTACTGATTTCCCTTTTACTTGTCCCCCTGCAATACAGTCTTCAAATAATACAAATGACAAAACAACAAACAAAAAATAACAACACCAAAGAAACAAAAATAGTCTTCAGATAACACAGATTTTTTTTTCTAAGTGTCTATCAACCATGTCACACCCCTGCTTCAAAGCTTTCAACTGCACTTAGACAAAAATGCTAACTCTTTAGTGGTTTTATCAGGCCCCAAACCACCTGCCTCCTGCCTTACCTCCCTGACCTTAAGGCCTAAGGATACTTCAGCTACAAGGGAAGTACCTCATTTTTGTTCCTCTCACACACCAAGCTTTGCCTTAGGACCTGTTGCTTTTGCCTGGGGGTCTTCTCCCCTCACGAGGCTCTCATGCTTAAGTCAGCTCAAAAGTTATCTCCTCGGAATATTCTCCCCTAACCACCGGGTCCTACTTGTCTCTATCATATTACCCCATTTTATGGAATTATTTGTTTGCTTCCCCCAACTTGTCAACAAGCTCCATAGCAACAGGAGCCATGATGTCTTGCTCACCACCATCTTCCCAGCAACTAGGACACACAATCAGGGCTTAAAAATATTGATTGGTCTGACTTAATAAAACCATGGACTCTGGCAAAAACAAAAGCAACAACCTCCCCCTGAAACAGTTGAGTCCAGAGTATAAGAAGAATGATGCTGTGTGCAAATACACTGAAGGAAGAAGGTATGAGGCATACTCACAGAATGTCCTTAAACACAGTTGGCAAATCACAATATCACTGCACCCCATTTTCCTCTTCTTAACAAAAATAATTATCCAACCCCTAGCCAGCCTTAATTCCACAGTGTGTTAACATTTGCATTAACCTTGGAAGAGTGACAATGCCCCATGTCACCCTCATGATTTAGTGATAAGGAAGGTGGGAAGAGAGAAGGAAATAAGGAAACCAAGAGCCTTCAGGAAAACTGAGTTTGAACAGGCTCCACCTCCCTTTCAGAAACATGGTCTCAAGCAGACTGTTCAACTTCTTGGAATCTCAGGTCTCTCATTTGTATAAGAGAGCCAATAATCTCTGCATACTTTTAGGGTTACTGTTGTGACCAGATAAAATACTATATGTAAAGACAGACCACAGGGCTAGGAAACCCATGGTCAGATAATGTCTAATATTAATTAGAAAATAATAATAGTAATAAATTATGTTCTCAAGTAGCCAGAAGAAGTATAAGAAAAAAAAATTACCTTGGCAAAGGCCAGATCTTTTTTTTTTTTTTGCGGTACGCGGCCCTCTCACTGTTGCAGCCTCTCCCGTTGCGGAGCACAGGCTCCGGACGCACAGGCTCAGTGGCCATGGCTCACGGGCCCAGCCGCTCCGTGGCATGTGGGATCCTCCCGGACTGGGGCACGAACCCGTGTCCCCTGCATCGGCAGGCGGACTCTCAACCACTGCGCCACCAGGGAAGCCCCAAAGGCCAGATCTTTGAGTAAATTTGGGCAAAGTGGATTAAGACCATGTACTTTTAACTTCTCTTTATTTTCTATAATTCCCTCATGATTTATCTTCTTGAAAACAGTTTACTGAGAAGGGTGACGTGACGAGAAGGAGGGGAGGGAAAGCAGTGGAGAAGCTGGGGGTAAGAGCTAAGGTCTGGCTGGCAGGAGGGCAGCTAAGAAATCCTGGCTTCCCTTAGAGGCCGGGGCAGGTTACTCAGCTGACTGTAAAACCCTCTGGGCAGTGAGGCCACCCCTCCTGAAAATAAATCGGCACTATCCCTAGCGTTGAAATTCCTATAGCAGGATGGACTAAGACGAGACATATTATATGTCAGAGGAAGAATTACTGACACCCGGGTTTCTGGGAAAAAGAGGCAATGGGATGCCTGTGGTTATCTGACCCTTTCTCCACTCCGAGGTTTCTTCTTGCAGCCCCGGAAGGGAGGCCAAAAGAAAACCAAATACCCTTTAGCTGTTTTGGGTTTCGACCAAACGCTGGCTACAGGGCCCTTCAGAGATTCAGAGTAACTTCTACTTTTAACTAAGCTGGTTAACTGAGGACTAGAAACCGCGAACACACGATGGACAAGATCAACAGGGGCCCTGGTCCCTTGCAGCCTATGGCACTGCTCACCTCTGCTCTTCCTGGCCTTTGCTCTCACGTGACTTCTTGAGTTTTCCTTCTTCTCTTGGATCACTGTCCTACTTGCCTAACCCAAAACCTGTAACCTTCCCGTTAAAATACCCAGACTTGCGGCTCAACCTCACCAAAAGAAAGGCAATGCA
Source organism: Tursiops truncatus (assembly GCF_011762595.2). Lineage (NCBI taxonomy): Eukaryota > Metazoa > Chordata > Mammalia > Artiodactyla > Delphinidae > Tursiops > Tursiops truncatus. Next base: position 132,826,881 of record NC_047037.1, on the reverse strand, counting down.
TAGTTTGTTTGTTTTTAATAGTGAACCTTTAAGTAAAAGCATAGCATTCATTTATCTCAGCTTATCATTAATTGTATCAGAGACAACCTGAATGACTATTGACTGTCCCCTCCCAAACCTCCTTCACTTTACTCTCTGTCATCAGATACATCAGGATGAAGAGAGAGAAGGAAACTCTATCCACAATTTTTGTGTTTTGTTTAAACTGTCTAAGAACTTTCCCATGAATCAGATGTTGGATCTGATTACTGTAATCTTTAAATCAACCTAAATAATTAAAGTCTAGGTTGAGAACAGGTAAGAAATCAGAACTGTTGGTGATCTTAGCTGACTAATTACCATTTAATTTTTAAGAAAAACATCTGACTAAAAGACAGCTTTTTATGGAATTATGTTTTAAATTGGGATAATAATGGATTTTTTTCCCTGTGGAATTTTGTTCTAAGAAATAACTTAGGACTTCCCTGGCAGTCCAGTGGTTAAGACTCGGCACTTCCAATCCAGGGGGTGAGGGTTTGATCCCTGGTCCGGGAACTAAGATCCCATGTGCTACGTGGCGTGGCCAAAAAAAAAAAAAAAACTTAATATGGCCAATTGCCTCATTACTGTGAATAAAATACATATTTCTTAATACCATAAAGAAAAGGAGCACAAGGAAACACAAAGATGCTCTGGAAACACAAAACCTTTCAAAAGGAAGTATGTGACAATGTGAAAGGTCAAGAATCCAATAAGAGCAAGAAAGAAACAGAAGATGCAGCAGGACACTGCAAGTTTGTTCCTTTTTCCCTGACAATCTGCACCTTTGATTTCATTTTTTGTTGGTGTTCTGTCAGAATTTAATGTGTAAACAAATACAGAAAAATAAGCACTACAGCAACAAAACAGGTTTGCATCTTATATAGAAATTTTAAAGACAATTCACCAACAAGTATGAGGTTAATGTCTGTATTAAAGCTTACCTTCTTATAGAATAATTTAGCAGTCTCTGAGATTTTAAGCCAGAAAAACAAGACTCATGCTGGTACAGCAACCTGCAAATACCTTCTGTCTGTTCTCACAATTAGTCTACTTCAAACATAAAAAGACCTTCCAAAGGAGGAAGACACTGCACTTAATGGAGATTGCTGGGACCTTCCTGGGAAATCCTTGCCCAGAGGAGACGCTTTACCACCTGCAGGACTAAAATGGTGGCAACAAATTGAAAACCAGGAAAAGATTCCTGTAGCTTTGGTGTATTTGCTCAATTTAAGTGTTACCTTCAGATGTATAATAAAGCAAGTAAACAGAACCATAAAGATAAGCTTTCTATAAATTAAATGGTATTTGGCTATAGTACTAAGGAGGTGAGAGAATAAGAAACTTATGTTAATTATCAATCCTAAATGACTACTTGCCGATTGCAACTGAAAACTGAGGACTCTAAGTATGGCAGATTGCTAATACTTTAGAGTGTTTTATTCATGTTTTCCATTGAGAATCCTTAAAATGTTTGATAAGCTCCTTTAACTAAGAAATCACATAGGGGCTTCCCCGGTGGCGCAGTGGTTGAGAGTCCGCCTGCCGATGCAGGGGACACGGGTTCGTGCCCCAGTCCGGAAGGTTACCGCGTGCCGCGGAGCGGCTGGGCCCGCGAGCCATGGCCGCTGAGCCTGCGCGTCCGGGGCCTGTGCTCCGCAATGGGAGAGGACGCAGCGGTGAGAGGCCTGCGTACCGCAAAAAAAAAAAAAAAAGAAATCACATAGGATCAATACAATACTGAACTAACAATGGTCCTCACACCCATACTGCATTATCTGAGGAAATATTACAATTCAAAGTGGTCTTTTTCCTGAGAAAGCCATGTTACAAAATGGCACAAGACAATACACATTTTCTCCATTTTTTTCCACCAGCAAATAAGAAGGGAAAATCAGATTATAATATATTTTATGAGGAAAACATGTTTGTTTCTTAAAACTGTTTTCAATCACTTTTCCGTCTACGATTTTTTTTTTTTTTTTTTTTTGCGGTACGCGGGCCTCTCACTGCTGTGGCCTCTCCCGTTGCGGAGCACAGGCTCCGGACGCACAGGCTCAGCGGCCACGGCTCACGGGCCCAGCTCCACGGCACGTGGGATCTTCCCGGACCGGGGCACGAACCCATGTCCCCTGCATCGGCAGGCGGACTCTCAACCACTGCGCCACCAGGGAAGCCCCATCTACAATTTTTTAAAGGGTGAGAACCAAATTTAAATTAAGAATGACCATTTCTACAAGGTGAGAGAATGAATACATATGGTAAACTTTGTACTTTATATTAAAGTGAAGAAACTAAGGCACAGAAAAGTTAATCAAGCTCAATTTCAAGGTTGAGTTTAATAGTAAAGGTAGAAATAGAATCTAGGGCTCTGATTCTCAGGTTAGAGGGTAATGGGTGGTATCTTCCCAAGACGGAAACATTTATTTCTTTTGGTGGGTAATGTTCATAAATCATTTTTAAAATATATAATATGAATTTCCTTGAAAATCTTTGGCATATGTGAGTCACTGGAGGCTGAAGTTTATAGAAATCCTCTCCCCCACCCCAATACAAAAAGGCAGGGGAGCCAGTTTTTAAATGAATCAAAAAAGATTAATCTTGAATGGATAAAGAAGATGTGGCACATATATACAATGGAATATTACTCAGCCATAAAAAGAAACGAAATTCAGTTATTTGCAGTGAGGTGGACGGACCTAGAGTCTGTCATACAGAGTGAAGTAAGTCAGAAAGAGAAAGACAAATACCATATGCTAATACATATATATGGGATCTTAAAAAAGAAAAAGGGTTATGAAGAACCTAGGGGCAGGACAGGAATAAAGACACAGATGTAGAGAATGGACTTGAGGACATGGGGGGGGGAAGGGTAAGCTGGGATGAAGTGAGAGAGTGGCATGGACTAATATATACACTACCAAACGCAAAATAGATAGCTAGTGGGAAGCAGCCGCATAGCACAGGGAGATCAGTTTGGTGCTTTGTGACCACCTAGAGGGGTGGGATAGGGAGGGTGGGAGGGAGATGCAGGTGGGAGGGAGATGCAAAAGGGAGGAGATATGGGGATATATGTATATGTATATGTATAGCTGATTCACTTTGTTATAAAGCAGAAACTAACACACCATTGTAAAGCAATTATACTCCAATAAAGATGTTTAAAAAGAAAAGATTAATCTTAATTTCAAAGTGACCTGAGTTTTATTCTGCATTGTTATAGAAATCAATTGGATAGCTGAGTCCTGTGAAACGTCACAGAGGGCACTACACCTCACAGATTACACACACATGTATCCTGCAATGAGATTTATATGACTAGAACTTAGTCCACATTTTTATAAAGTACAAAATTAAATCTCAGTCTAAGTTTTCATAAGCCAATGACTCAAAGATATCAAACTTGTTACAGTGGGATGATTAATTCATATATTGTATGCTATGGAGTTAGCCCCCAATTCAGGTGTTTTTATTATTCATCCCAGGCCTTTGTATTGGTTGAGATGTAAGCTGTGAAATTTATTTATTTGCTTTCATTTTGATTACTCTCATCCCAGGGTTAGAATGTGACCATGCTTCTTCCCTTCCATCATTATCTTTCTGCACAGGGCCATCATTTTTCAGACAGAATACTTCCTAGAACTTCACAATGCTACAGACTGAGAGAGGAGGGTGGGAGAAGGGAAATAGTTATTTTAAAAACATGTAATGAAATATAGGAACCAACTCCTTTTCAGACTCACCAAACGCTGGTGCACTAGAAATAGCAACTGGTTGCTGTTTCATGACAGGGGGAAGTGTGGAGGGGAGCTGATATCCTTGTAGCTTCAGTTTGATGAGTTTCATAGCTATGGAAAACTCCACTTGATCCATTCTTCCATCATTATTCATATCAGCAAGCGCCCTGCAAACCAACAGCATGGGCTTAGAATGACTGTGACCTTAAAAGAACCTTTCCCAAACCACCACTCCCACCCACACAAAAACTAAATAATCAGCTCCCTCGGTCCCGGGGAAAACGAAACAAAACAAAACTTGTTTACCAAGCTGTAGGGAAAAACTGAAAAGGTTTTATATAAATATGAAATATGTTTTATTGTGTTACTCTCTACTTTTACGATACACATGGTAATTTTCAGTCTGAATGTCAGGATATATACCATGGACATCAAATGGGGTTTCTGTTTGGAGTGAGAAAAATGTTCTAAACTGGGTAGTGGTGATGGTTGCACAATTCTGGAAAGACTAAAAACCAATGAACTATACACTTTAAAACTGCGACTTTTGTTATGTGAATTATGTGACAATAAAGCTATTAGGAGGAAAAAAGTATTTAGAAACAGAGTTTATTTCTAGATACTTGATTAGATTGCATCAACTCCTCTGTGGGGTTCTACAAACCTCACCATGGGGATGTGACACACTATGCTCTACTATACTGTAATACTAGCATACTTTCAAAGCTCTGGAAATTCATTAAATGACCTTACAAATGCACTTACTATTTGAAAGTGGTACTCAAACAAACGGTCAAGTCAATTTCCAATGAGTTATTATGTAAAGCATTTCTCTCAAATAAGAGTAAGAGGAAGGAAGAAAGGGGTTTGTACTTGCAACTGGAAACTACATTTTTGCTAACTGAAACTGTGCATATTCATGATTTAACCTCTTCTGCACAAAATATGTTCATTCAGATTTCATTTGTTGAAGTCTAGATTTTAAGGGCATAAGGATTTATTTTTTAATCCTTTCTTAAGAAAAGTTTTATTTGAAACTTCAAATGTTAAGACCAGCTACTCCAATTACAATGCCATCATTGGCAATGTTTTAAATGAGCCACATAAAGATTGTGTCCTCAAAAGAAAATTAAGCTACATAGAAAATAACCCTACATTTCTAGAGTTAACTCAAAGTAAGAAAACATGAGGCACAGTAAAAAGCGTAATAATACAACAAAGATTAAAAATCTTTAAACATGTTAAGAATTGTAAAAGTCAACACTATTCTTCAGGAAAAATTTTAATGGTCATAAAGTCATAAAGGGAACCCCATGGCTACAGAAACCACCCTTCTGCCTCAGATAGGAGTGCCCCAGGCCTCCTGTGGTCAATGACCGCCTTCAGCATACCACACCAGTGGAATCTGAATTTCACTCATTTCTAGTGGCCTTGAGCATCGCTTGCCATGTTTCTTGGGCACTTGGACTCGTGCTTCCATGAACTGCTCATTCACATCCTTTGCCAAGCTTTCTGATGGACTGCATGTCTTTTCCTTGTCAGTTTAAAAGCACTCATTGTATATTACATATCAACTGTTTATCTGTCAGTTGTTGAAAGATTTTTTAAAACTCTGTCCATTTTGTGTGTAATATCTTTAGCATACAGAAATTCTACATTTTTATATGTGTAAAATATTTCTTTTATCACATAGCTTTCTTTTCTAAGATGGTATTACTTTATTACATTTCAATCTTTAAACCAATTGTAATTGCATATATGTGTGTGGTATGTTACCCCAGGGTTCAACCAGATTTCCTTCAGGTGGATACCTAGGGTTCCCAGCAATGTTTATTAACCAATCCATCCTCTTCTCATTGAAGTAAAAAGAAATATTTTGGGGGTTCATTAAACGTCCATATGAAAGGAGATCTATTTCTGGCTTATCTACTCTGACTGAACAATTCCCAGGTCAATGTGACAATAATCTGATCCCACTGAGTCTATGGTATGTTCTGGTATCTGGCAAGGCTTTTTAAAAAAAAACTTGTTGGATGGACCTAGAGATTGTCATACTGAGTAAAGTAAGTCAGACAGAGAAAGACAAACATCATGTGATGTCACTTATATGTGGAATCTAAAAAAAGGGTACAAATGAACATATCTACAAAACAGAAATAGAGTCACAGATGTAGAAAACAAAGTTATGGTTACCAGGGCGTAAGGGCGGGGGGAGGGATAAATTGGAAGATTGGGATTGACACATATAAACTACTATATATAAAACAGATAACTAATAAGGACCTACTGTATAGCACAGGGAACTCTACTCAATACTCTGTAATGGCCTATATGGGGAAAGAATCTAAAAAAGAGTGGATATATTTATATGTATAACTGATTCACTTTGCTGTACACCTGAAACCAACACAGCATTGTAAATCAACTATACTCCAATAAAAAAAAAAAACTTGTTTGGCCATTCACAGACATTTCTTTTTCCCTATTAACTTTTAATTTATCTATTCTATAAACAACTCTAATGAAAATCAAGATGGAACTGCATTAGATACATGAATTTTTAGAGAACTGACTTTTTTTTTTTTTTTTTTCGTGGTACGCAGGCCTCTCACTGTTGTGGCCTCTCCCGTTGTGGAGCACAGGCTCCGGACGCGCAGGCTCAGCGGCCATGGCTCACGGGCCCAGCCGCTCCGCGGCATGTGGGATCCTCCCGGACTGGGGCACGAACCCGTGGTCCCCTGCATCGGCAGGCGGACTCTCAACCACTGCGCCACCAGGGAAGCCCGAGAACTGACATTTTTATGATAGTTAGTTCAGAAAAATAGTATGTTCAGTTCTACTAATATTTCCTTTAATAAGATTACATCACTTCCTTCAATATAAGTAACTACTTTTCTTGTTAAATGTGTTCTTAGGAATTTTATCATTTCTGTCACTCTTTTTAATAGAACATGTCCCCCATTTCCATATTTAGGTGCTTATTTCAAGCATAGAGAAGAATTTTGCTTTTAATAATCATTTATGCTGGGTGTATTGAGCAATCTTACCAAACTTCTGTGAATCTTACACAATCACATAACTAGCAAAAAAGAGAGTTAACTTTCGTTTCCAATATTTATACCATTCCTTTTTATTGTAAATAAATAAATATTTATTTACTTCTATTTATTTGGTTGTACCGGGCCTTAGTTGTGGCACGTGGGCTCCTTAGTTGCGGCATGTGGGATCTAGTTCCCTGACCAGGGATCAAACCCGGGCCCCCTACATTGGGAGCTCAGAGTCTTAACCACTGCACCACCAGCGAAGTCCCCACCATTCCTCTTTCCTGTTGGTCTTACTGCCTCTATGACATTACTAAGTGAGCATCCCTGCTTGGTTTTGAGTTTAAATTAAATGGTTTTTTAAAAAAAATGACTACAGTGTTTCATTGTTTAGAATAATATTTGGTACTGATTTTTAGAAAGTAATCTGACATATTTAAGCAGTTCCCTTTTCTACTTATTAGAAATGGTTACTATACTCTTTATCAAATGCTTAGTCAGCATCTGCTGATCTGATCCCACATTTTCTTTTTCCTTTTATCTCCTGATATAATAATGTTGAGGGAATTCCTTGATTCTGAACCAATCTTGCACCCCTGGCATAAACTCAAGTTGGTCATACTTTTTGTACATTGTGGAATTCTATTTGCTAAGATTTTGTTTTGATTTTCTGTGTCTACGATCATAATTGAGACTGGTCTCCGGCTGCTTTACGTTTGTACTGTTTTTCAGGTTTTATAAAGGAAACTAAATCAATAAAATGAAATGGTGAGCTTTCTCTCTTTTACCAAATTTTTTTTTTTTTCGCGTCACCACGCAGCATGAGAGATCTTAGTTCCCCAACGAGGGATTGAATCTGTGCCCCCTGCAGTGGAAGCACCAAGTCTTAACCACTGGACCGCCAGGGACATCCCCAAAATATTTTTAAAAAGATATTCAGCTATTTCAAATGGTTTTCATGGATTAAAAAAAACCTCCCAACAATCAACATTGACATGCATACTTAAAAAAAAAAAAAAATCAGGCAGGTAGATTCCCACTCCCTATTCCCCACACTACTGTCCCCAAAATATGTTTTCTAGAGAGAAACAAAAATACCCAGTGTGGGATAATGAGTGGGTTATGAGAGAAGAGACTTTCTAGTAATGGTTTAATTAGGAGAAGCCTCAAAAGGAGAGGAGAGGAAACACATAATGCTCAGGTTCTAGACATCCACCAAAACTCCAAAACTTTTTTGACAATTTTGTGTGACCTTTTTAAAAAAATTCTTTTGCTCAACTAACAGAATATAACTGTTGGGACTCCTTTGTAGTAAAAACTCAAAGGTCTTTTAGAACTATAGCAGTTACTCCTACAAAGCTCAACTCTCCCCACCCCCTCCTAATATACTGGAGTAGATTTGGAATTCGATTTCTCAAATCTTCTCTGCAAAATATGATTTCAGCTCTGCTGTCCAGTTCATCTCTTATTTATAGTTATTTCTCAGTTTACTCATTTCTTTTTTTTTTAATGAAAGGTTTTTTTAATAATTTATTTTATTTATTTATTTATTTTTGGCTGTGTTGGGTCTTCGTTGCTGCGCACGGGCTTTCTCTAGTTGTGGTGAGCGGGGGCTACTCTTCGTTGTGGTGCGCAGGTTTCTCATTGTGGTGGCTTCTCTTGTTGTGGAGCATGGGCTCTAGGCGTGCGGGCTTCAGTAGTTGTGGCACGTGGGCTCAGTAGCGGTGACTCGCGGGCTCTAGAGCACAGGCTCAGTAGTTGTGGCGCACGGGCTTAGTTGCTCCGCAGTATATGGGATCTTCCCAGACTAGGGCTCGAACCCGTGTCCCCTGCATTGGCAGGCGGATTCTTAACCACTGCGCCACCAGGGAAGCCCAGTTTACTCATTTCTAATAATCTCCCCAAAAGACTAACTAAAAGTCTGAGGATCCTGAAATTCACAAAACTTCCAAAGCTAAAAAGAAAGTATGATAAAAAATATTTTTAATAAAAAAATAAGACAAAATAGCTATCTATGACTCCTGAAAACAAACTGATCTTAAATACAGTGTTTAGTCTGATATTAAAATCTATATATAAGGACTGCCCTGGTGGCGCAGCTGTTAAGAATCCACCTGCCAATGCAGGGGACACAGGATCAAGCCCTGTTCCGGGAAGATCCCACGTGCCTAGGAGCAACTAAGCCCATGTGCCACAACTACTGAGCCCATGCGCCACAACTACTGAAGACTGCACACCTAAAGCTTGTGCTCTTCAGCAAGAGAAGCCACCACAATGAGAAGCCTGTGCACTGCAATGAAGAGTAGCCCCTGCTCGCTGCTACTAGAGAAAGCCCGCACGCAGCTATGAAGACCCAATGCAACTAAAAATAAATAAAATTAAAAAAAAAATCTATATATAACAGGCATGGCTGAGATGAGGAAAGGTCCACAAGTATGCTGAATACTAAGGGTAAGTTTTCTGTTTGATTTGTACAAATAAACCACATAGCACTCTTACATACTGTCAGCAGGAAAAAGTGCTTCAACTCCAAGTGTAGGAAAATCTGGCCACACCTACAGAACTACATATGCATTTACTCTTTGACACAGTGATTCAATCCTAGGAATTCACCCTGAAGATACACGTCCAACAATACAAAAATACATGCTTTGGGCTTCCCTGGTGGCGCAGTGGTTGAGAGTCCGCCTGCCGATGCAGGGGACACGGGTTCGTGCCCCGGTCCGGGAGGATCCCACATGCCGCAGAGCGGCTGGGCCTGTGAGCCATGGCCGCTGAGCCTGCACGTCCAGAGCCTGTGCTCCGCAACGAGAGAGGCCACAACAGTGAGAGGCCCGCGTACCACAAAAAAAAACAAAGGAAAAAAACATGCTTTAACTCATTCTTTGCTGCATTATCTGTAATTGCAAAATATTAGAAATAACCCAAATGCAGAAAACACAGGAAATTAGCTGAATAAACTATGGTATATCTTCAACAATAACTATTATATAACTGTAAAAAGAAAATGAGGAAGATCTCTATGGAATGTTATGAGCGATTTCTAGGATACACTGTTAAGTGAGAAAAGCAAATGTTCCAAAAGAACATTTATAGGAGGTTACTTTCAAAGTAGAAGGAAGAGGAAATAATTTAAATATAAATTTGCACACATATTATGGACATGCTTTTTCCCCACAGAAATAAACAAAGAAAGGATAATAAGAAGCTAATAAAATAAGTGGGAATGGGATGAAACAATAGGACAGCGAGTGACACTTCTCTGAGTTCACACTTTTGTAGAGTTTAGCTTTTGAAATCTTGTTAATGTGTTACATATTCAAAACATAAAATTAAGTTCACGAAGATGAGAGCAGATCCCTAAACTAAATAAAAACAAAAACATATAAACCAAGGGGGGGGGGATAAATTGGGAGACTGGAATTGACATGTACACACGACTACATATAAAATAGATAACTAATAAGGACCTACTGTATAGCATGGGGAACTCTACTCAGTATGCTGTAATGACCTATATGGGAAAAGAATCTAAAAAAGAGTGGATATATGTATATGTATAACTGATACACTTTTCTGTACACCTGAAGCTAACACAACATTGCAAATCAACGATGCTCCAATAAAAATTAATTAAAAACAAAAAAACAAGCAAAAAAGCCAAATCAACCTAATAGTATTTTAAATAAGTAACATGTCCACATAGGAAGAAGGGAAAAAAACTAATCTAAATAACTTCTGAACACAGTACTTCATATATCCTCAGGCTATAAACAAAAGAACTATGAAGTAACCTTGAACGCCATTGAATAGGTTTGTTGTCTGTGGTGGATGGGAGTGTAGAAATTCTGAAACTATCTTGTTTGTATCATAGGATTCAGAGAAAAAAGGCGGGCCTCCTCTCGCTCAGTCTCATTCACTACACCAGAACTGAAGCCAACAGATTCCTTTAGGAGCCTACTTCACCCACAAAGGCTCATCACAGGCTGCTCACCTCCCACTGTGCAGATTAACCAGGCCTAGTCACTCACCCATCTGTTTGTTTATTCATCCGAAGTTTTTTTTTTTGGCCGATTGAACCTGGACCACAGCAGTGAAAGCACAGAGTCCTAACCACTGGACCACCAGGGATTTCTCCAACAAATATTTTTGAACAGGTCACCTACTAAGGTCTCTATCCAGGAACTAGGCTTACAACTAAGAAAAAGACAGGCAACGTTCCTGCCCTCAGAGCTTGTTTCAGTGCAAGCAGACACTCAACAAGAAAACTAGTCAGATTATTCCACACGGTAAGTGCTATTAATAAATAAAGCAAGGCCTTCCCTGGCGGCGCAGTGGTTAAGAATCCGCCTGCCAATGCAGGGGGAACATGGGTTCAAGCCCTGGTCCAGGAAGATCCCACATGCTGCAGAGCAACTAAGCCCGTGCACCACAACTACTGAGCCTGCGCTCTACAGTCTGCAATGAGCCCGTGTGCCACAACTACTGAAGCCTGCGTGTCTAGGGCCTGTGCTCCACAAGAGAAGCCACCGCAACGAGAAGCCCGCGCACCGCAACGAAGAGTAGACCCCGCTCGCCGCAGCTAGAGAAAGCCAGCACACAGCAAGGAAGACCCAATGCTGCCAAAAATAAATAAATAAAATAAATAAATTTATTAAAAAAAAAAAGAAATAAAGCAAGGTGATGGGAAAGAGAAGACGTTCTTCAGAGCAGGTGGGGAGAGGGAACTGCTTTAGATTAGTGGTCAGGAAGCCCTTCTCTGGGGAGGTGAACCAAAACCTGAAGGGTAATCGGCCAAATATGTGAGGATCTAGAAGAGTTGCATGATAGGAAGAGAAAATGCCAAGTGCAATGACCCTGAGGCCAAAGGAACCCATTTAAAGATAGAAAAAAGGTCAGAGAAACTAGAGTGCAAAAATTGAGGAAGGGAGTGGTACAAAATAAGAGAAGAGGGAAAAAGCAAGAGCCAGATCGTATTGGGCCTTGTGGCCTTGGTCATGACTTTGGGTTTTCTTATCAATGGAGAGTTTTAAATGGATTTACTTTTTCAAAAGATTGTTGGGGTGCTGTTTGGAGAATGGAATCTAAACAGGCAAGTGTGAGAGACTCCAGTCAGAATGCTCGGGAGTCAGAATGCTCGAATAGTGGGCCCAGCTATTAGGCCCACTATGACAAATGAGGATGGTAGCAAAGGATACAGAAAGAAATGGCCAGATTGGGGATACAGTCTGTAAATGGAGTCAAAAAGTACCTGCTGATGGATTGGTTGCGTAGGGTAAGGAAAAGAGAGGAATCAGGCATGGCTTCCAGCAGCCGGGTAGATGCTCAATGCCATGAACTGAGATGGTGACGACCCAGGAATGTCCAGGATGACTTTTCCTGGGGGTAAATGACTTTGGCAAACTGATCTTGCTGGGGGCTGAAGGCCCTCCTGACATATGCTCAGTGGTATCCTAAGATAGCATCCAAAGGCGTCACACAGGCGTTAGCCTTGCCCCCTGCCCCATCCTTGAGCCAGATCACCAAGATGTTCTAATTTCTGCCCTTATGCCTCTGGCTTCCTCCTCCTCTTGGGGCCCATTTCTAGGTGGTGCTGCCTCTCTTCCCCTCATTTCTCTCCTTAAGAGCTTCTAATCCCCATTTCTGTGGCCCCTACCTACTGCCTCTGATTCCAAAGTCCTCATTCCACCTCTGCTTTCCTCCGCCTTCAAGGCTCTTGTCCATTGCCCTCTGCTTTCTTCTTCTCTGTCTCCACACCAGATCAAGGTTGCAACAATGTTAAGCATTTAAGCTGCCAAAAGGATATAGGATACTGGCCCTGTTCCTTCCAGTTCCTTATTAGCAAGACAATTTCTAGGAAGATATATCATCTTTGGCCACAGTTATAATTTGGCATTACACACACTGACTTGACTCCATTCTGAGGGAGAATTCAAGTTTTCCTGTATTCTTAATTGGAAACTGGGTTGGAGAGATAGGTAGTTCCAAAGTATTAGTAGGTTATAGTTCCAAAGCTCATAAATTAATTAACTGGAATATAATTTCTACATGGATTCCAACAGATATTTCCCAGCTGTGCACATCACTCACACTTTTGAATGGTCCAGAGCAAATGAAAGTAAGGCCCAGAGAGAAAGAGAAACTAGAAAAAGGTCCTAATTCTCAATCCAAAATTTTCTTCTTCCCCAGAGGAATGACACAGGGACTGCCTAAAATTTTAGACTCAAACCCACTTCTCTCTCTACCAAAAGTGGCATTGGACTTGCCCTGTGATCCCATCAGAAAAACCACATGAGAACACAAGATTAGCATGAGAGATAGGGAGGGAAAACTATTTCATTAGGTCAGCTGTTATTTATAAATTTATAAACCGAAATTTGAAGAGGTGAAGTATTGCTCAAGCTTCCAAAATGAAGAAGCATCAGAGCTAGTGTCAAAAGACAGATGTTCCTCACACTCTGCACCACACCATTCCAGCATCTTAGCAGGACATCTGTGGCTCGAGAAATTTCTAACGACTTTTCAGAGATATTGCTTTTGGGAAAAGATTCTTAGAGGTGTGTTTCATTTTGTTTTTTTTCCCCTGATAGCAATTCTTGATGAAAGTAAAATATGCCATCACAAATTTATTTAACAAAATGTCAGAAAAAAATTAAAGACAAAGAACATTTTTAATTTAACCTAAGTCTGCAGACTCATTATATTCACTGTTAAAAAATTTTCACAATGAAAAGAATAAGTTGGTAAAAATGACTTTGGTATACTCTGGTTAAAAAAAAAAACAAACAAAAAAACCCAAAAAAACAAACAAAAAATTAACTGTCTTAATTGAAAGTTGAACTGAAATTTACTAAATAATACTTTATTTTTCTCCATTACACTTATTAACATGTGACAGTTTTTATGCTGTTATTGACCATCTCCTTCCACTGGATTGCAATTTCGATGAAAGCACAAATTTTGTCAGTTTTGTTCACAGCTGAATTCCCAGCACCTACAACAGGCACAGGCCCATAGTAGACATCTGATAAATATTCTTCCACTGTTGAATGAATAAATGTTAATTTATTATAGATTTCCTTGCAGCAGAGTATTCATTACAAGACTGCTTCTTGAATGAACCTTTATAGATTGGAAATACAGTATAAAAGCAGAATTCAGTGAAGGAAGCTAAGTCTGGGAAAGGAAGATTCTAGTGAGTGATCTTGGCTGATGGTGTGAAAAACAATCACACAGCAGAACACAAAGCAAAAAGAAATTTAACACAGATGTCACAAGTTTCTTGCATTTAGACTTAGGCACTTAACCAACAGGTCAGTGTCCCTGTGCTCAGAAGTACATGAGTGTTCCTTCTGTGTGTGTGTGTGTGTGTGTGTGTGTGTGTCTTTTACTTTACTTTAAAAGTAATTCCAGGGACTTCCCTGGTGGCACAGTGGTTAAGAAGCCACCTGCCAATACAGGGGACACGGGTTTGATCCCTGGTCCAGGAAGATCCCACATTCCGTGGAGCAACTAAGCCTGTGCGCCACAACTACTGAGCCCGTGTGCCACAACTACTGAAGCCTGTGCGCCTAGAGCCCGTGCTCCGCAACAAGAGAAGCCACTGCAATGAGAAGCCTGTGCACTGCATCGAAGAGTAGCCCCCACTCACCACAGCTAGAGGAAGCCCGTCCGCAGCAACGAAGACCCAACGCAGCCAAAAAGTAATTAATTAATTAAAAAAAAATAATAAAAGTAATTCCAAAAACCTTGGTTATCTGAATTTTCTACTTCAAAGTAGATGAGACATTAGCACTAAAAGGGTATCATAGTTGAAAGAGACAGTCTGGCAGCCCATATGCTGACAACCAGGAAAAAGAAAATAAAGCAGACACCAAAAAAAGCACAGGAATCTGATATCATTTAATTTCAATTCAAATAAATCCACACACAAATAATATATAATTTCCCATGAAAGTTTTGCTATTTCAGAACATAGTAAATGATTTTCATACTGACAACACTTATAATCAAGCTTAGACTATGTTCTGTAGACTCTGCTTAAAGGCAACAAGGAACTATGTCAATCTTTATTTTTGCGTTCCGTAACATCTTACAGAAAAACCCGAACGAACATTTTTGGCCAGCTCAGCACCTTTCTGGGGTTTTGTTTTGAGGCTCTATTATGTGCCAGGGCCCACACTAAGTCCTTTACATACAGTTTCTCTGCTAATCCACTCAATAACCCTGTAAGGAAACAAGTGTCTTCCCATTTTCTAGATGTGAAAACTGAGGCTGGGGGGGGGGTAAGTACATGTTCCAAATCAGAAAGATAGAAAGTAGTACAGATGGGATTCAACTACAAATCATGTGTTCTTTTCACCATAACAAGCTGCCCACCACAACACTAACGAGCCCAGGGAAATGATGTACTAACTTTAAGAACCATACACTGCAGGAAAACGTGGCTTCTTGGCCAAAGAATTCAGCATGGCTTCCCAAAGTCATAAACCTAGAACCCAAAACTGTATTTGCCAGTCTTTTTCATTCATTCTCTTTCTTTCCTGTGGTTTCAAAAGACTGAACACTTATTTGTGCTAGTTAATCAAGAGATTCAACAATATTTTTTATGTGCTCACCTTGCACAACACTGTAATGAATACTGGTTATTTCACTCTTTCACTGGTTATTCCATTATTAACCTCAAATATCTTCTTTACCTTTTATTCAATGAAAGATACAGAACTATCACATTATAAAGCAGGAAATGTGGACCATTTAGATGAATATGGGTGATGTGGATGAAGGTAAAACAAAGTGGTGAGAAAGGGACTTCCCTGGCAGTCCAGTTGTTAAGACTCTGTGCTCTCAATGCAGGGGGCATGGGTTCAATCCCTGGTAGGGAACTAAGATCCCACACTCCAGCATGGTGTGGCCAAAAAACCCCCAGAAAACAAACAAACAAAAAAACCAAAGTGGTGAGAAAATATCAAAATGTAGATTTCTCAACTGGAAATTCAACTTTGTAACAGTTATCTTGCAAATGTCACCACTTTTTTTTTTTTTTTTTTTAAAGTTCCATACCAGAAAGACACTTTTCAGAAGTACTTCTCTGGTAAGAAGTAGTAGGGTATTTCAGACTAGAAATACATGTTCTCCTCTGTAACTTAAGAAATTAAGATTAGATATTACTGGACTAGTTTATAACCTTCTGCTTGTATGAAGTTCCAACTTACCATATCTGTGCTAAAACAGGTTGAGGTAACCCAGATTGAAAAAAAAAGTTTCTAGCTTGATCACCTGTAAATGAAATGGAAAAAGTTTTAGAAGAAAACAGCAGCTGACAGAAAACCACTTATGGCAAAATTACAAAAAGAAAGAGGTTAAAAATCCTGTAAATACTGAACTGAATACATTTTAAAAGCCAAATGATAAGTTTATAAATAACAATAAAATGAATCCATCAGCACTGACTTTAGAATGTAACACTTAAAAAAAAAATCATCTCAAAAAGGGCCTACCATTGTGTAGGGGTAGATTGTCCACTTTAATTAATCTGCTAGTAATTAAGATGCTAACAGCTACACGTTACAACAAAGTGAACCTACAGAAATTCTCAAGAAACTGATGACCCATACTTCTACTTTACAAAAGAGTTCTTTGCCATTCTCATTTACCTACACTTCAGATTTTTGGTACTTCTAACATATTTATGGAGAGTTAGTAACAATGATTAAAAGAATCACATCGAGGACTAAGAATTAGTAAGTTAAAGAGAAGTGAAACAAATACACACAAAAGCAAGTTCCCAGGAAATCTAGATCCCATTTTTTCTAAAGCTAATTCCTGAAGAGTAATCAAACAGGAAAGAGATTAGAAAACGCAAAGTACAAAAGGACCTTAAGGACATAGCAATAAGAAAAAATTTTTTTAATGTTCATAATCTGTTAATTTACTCAAGCCAGTTCAAGATCAGAATTAAGGAAGTGTTTTTGCTGAAGGACCACAGTCCAATGCTACAATTACTTAAAGAATGTGGTCCATTAATCTTAAACAATTCCCAATAGTGATATGCCTAAAACAGTGACTTGGCATTCATTAAAAACTGTAAAAAAGACTTGAGTGCATTGGAAGAGAAGCAACTGTAAAAATACAGACTCCAGGTTAAGGCAAAATAGGCAAAGTGTACCCTAGATCACATGTGCCCACCTTCGCTCTGCATAATAGATTTTCCACAGATATATGCACTATGATAAGTAAAAATGTAAAAATACTGACTCCAATTACCAGTAATAAATCCAGATATTGGCTTTAAACTATGGAACTGTTGATCATGCTTTGCTCTTTCCTCTACAGTTATGGCCCAAATATCCAGGCTACCTACAATCCAAAGAAAAGACAAAGAAATTATTCAATGAGAAAATAAAAACAAAGTGCTCACACGCACAGTTTCCATAGTACCTTAAGATACTGTCGGTATGTTATAAATGATTTGATAAGTTAACATCTGTTTGTCCTTGGAAGTTTTGAATATAAAGTTAGAAAGCTAAGAGTAGACATATACACACCACTATATATAAAACAGACAACTAATAAGGACCTACTGTATAGCACAGGGAACTCTTCTCAATACTCTGTAATGACCTATATGGAGAAGAATCTAAAAAAGAGTGGACATATGTATATGTATAACTGATTCACTTTGCTGTACAACAGAAACTAACACAACATTGTAAATCAACTATATGCCAATAAAAATTTTTTAAAGAAAGGGGAAAAAAAAGAAAATTAAGAGTAAAGCAGGCCAAAAAAAATAAAAGATATTAGCACAAACTCTTTTTTTAAAAACTTGTCCTATAACCCTGTAGTTAGCAGGACTGTATGAAGACATGTTAATAATCATCATTTATTTACATAAACAGACTGATTTACAAATCAATAGTCTAATTTAAAACAGTATTTTCAGATATCTTAAATGCCACAAGTGAAAGTTATGGAAAAATTGAGCTTCACTAAATTAGTATCCTATGTGATTCCATGAAAATCTTTTTGGAGTGATAAAAATATTCAAATACTAGATTGTAGTGAATTTTATGGCATGTAGATTATAACTCACTGAAGCTGTTTTTAAAAATGGGTATCCTGAAAAAAACAATGGCAAACCAGAGGGAACAGGATTTAAGTCCTTCAGTTTCAGTTCTTGGACTGACCAGATATCCCCTTGTTTCTGGGATTTTCCTCACTTTAGTGTTAGGTTTTCTCAAACAAATTCACCAAATAACTCTAGATTACACAGGTAGAAGGTTTTCAAAAGTTCAGACATTTTCCCAAAAGGTGGGAACAGACAGTATGTGAAGGTGCCTAGCATACAAGCAAAATGCCTAAACACTGAAATCTCCCTTCTCTGCAGTGTCTGATATGACAGCGACAGGCAGAGCAGCAATTCATTCAGTCACTGAAAACAGACTTGTTGAACACCTCCTATGTGCCACACACTGTGTTAGACATTAGGGATAAGATGGTGACCGAAATAGATCAGATCCCTACCCTCACAGGCCTTACAGTCCTGCAACTTCTATTGCCCTGTCAAAATTTGTCAAACAGAAACAAACCCCACCAAACAAGCAAAACAAAACAAACAAAAAACTTGCTCAGTAACTAAGAAGGGGGACAAAAACAAAACAGAAAATAAAACAGTAAGACTAATGGTTCTGAAAAGGTTGCAGACTTCTGTACTAGAAGCTCACAGAGACTTTTACAGATGTAATCCCAGGGATGGGGCTTTATGCTGCCTTACTCTCTTCACGGTGGCTAGGTTTGACAGCTGCCAAGAGAAATTCAGTCATATGGCATGCTCTCTTTAAAACAAAACAAAACTTGGCCAGTAAGCAAAACCAACATTTAACACTTTCCTAATAATCTTAGGGGAAATTACCTGAAAAACACATCTTATGCAGATTGATGTTTCAAGCAGATTAACTAAAGTAAAACAAAAATGTCATGCTTTAAATCCAGTCTAAAGAAAAAGTACAGAATAAATGACCCAGTCACCTCAACAAATAAACTGCAAAACAAAAAACCAGAAAAACAGGGATGGAGAAGGGTTCACTAACAAAGCGACTTAGGAAACACATGAACTAATTGTAATGTGTGTGTCTTGTTCGGATCCTGATTTGAACCAACCAACCATAACAACAACAACGCAAAATATCTAAAGACTATCAGGGAAAATTTTAACACTGACTTGATAGTTGAAGACATTAAGGAATTACTAGAAACTTTACAGGAGTGGTAACAGTATTGTAGTTATATCTTTAAAAGTGTTATCTTTTAGAAACACCCACTAAAATGTTTGTGAATGAAATGATCTGATGTATGAGAGGTGCTCAAAAGAATCCAGGTGAAACTATATTGGCCATTAGTTGATTGATAATCACTGAAACTATATGATGGGTTGATTATATTATTCCCTCTACTTACGTGAATATTTGAAATTTGCCATAATACTAAGTTTTTAAAAATGCGATTCCGAAGTACATTAAAAAAGGAAAATCTTTGAAAACTTACCACCAAAAGGTGTTGGAAACTGAGCCATGTTTCTGTTACTTTCACCTTGCTAATGGACGCCTGTAATTGAAATGCAACATTTAAGTTTACAAAAACTTCACTCCTAGGTACTTATAAACACACTAACATGCTGTCTTAATGACCTGAAGACTGATACTAGAGTTAGGGGATAGCACTGCAAATGAATGTTACAACTAAGGGTTCATTCATTCATTCCTTCTCTGCGCAGTTTCTCAGTCCCAGGTACAATGATGGGCATTGAGGAATGTGAACGAAAGACTCTCCAGCAACAAGAAGCTTTCAGTCTGGGGAGTGATACTATTAGCTCGGGACAGCCTATTATCTCATTATTTGTATTGTTGTATTTGTTATTTTTTAAATATATCTTTTTCCTAACCATCTACATATACTACTCCATCTGCTTCATGGTTACAACAACTGCTCTTTTTAATGAGCACTTAGTACGTGCTGCACACTGTCTTATCTCTCCGTTTTGGGGGGTTTTTTTTGGCTGCACTGTGCATCATGTGCAATAGTTTCCTGACCAGGGATCAAACCTGTGCCCTTGCAGTGGAAGTGCTGAGTCTTAACCACTGGACCTCCAGGGAAGTCCCTTAACTCTTTCCATAGTATCACAGCCCTATGACATAGGTACTATATTACCATTCCATACTATACACGAAGAAAATGAGAATCAGAGAGGCGAAGTGATTAGAACAACATCACACATTTGGTGACCAAGCTGGATTTGAGCAGGGGAAGCAAACTCCACAGCCTGTGCTGCTTTTATGAAAAACATTGTCTGCGATTGCTGTTTTAAAATGCATATTACACTAATGTCTGCCCAGAATACCAAACACAAACCCAGGCTCAAATATCCCCATCAGGCATTATTTGCTCATGAACAGTCAACGTGAAACCAAGCCAGTCCTCTTCCCCAACTGAAAAAATCCAAACTTAATATTTTCCTTATGCTTAACTAAACAACATGGTAAATGCACACAGTTAAAAATGAATACTAAATAGTAACAGAAAAAAATTAGATAAATTTAGAATTAAAAAGTGAGAGTCCCTTTGCCCTAATACTCAATTTCATCTGTCCATGGAATTTTTGTTTGTTTGTTTGTTTGTTTTTGTTTTGCGGTACGCGTGCCTCTCACTGTCGTGGCCTCTCCCATTGCAGAGCACAGGCTCCGGACGCGCAGGCTCAGCGGCCATGGCTCACGGGCCCAGCTGCTCCGCGGCATGTGGGATCTTCCCGGACCGGGGCACGACATGTGGGATCTTCCCGGACCGGGGCACGAACCCGTGTCCCCTGCATCGGCAGGCGGACTCTCAACCACTGCGCCACCAGGGAAGCCCTGTCCATGGAATTTTAAAATTCCAAAAGCTCTATCTTGTTCTCAACTATTTATTCCTAGTGTTCTCCTCCATCTCTTTTTTAAATGGACACAACTTCTTTTATTCTTCTGATTTTTTGTTTTCATTTTACTCTTTAGTTTTCTTCTGTTTCTTGCATCATTTGATTCCTTTTTTGTTTGCTCACTGATAGTTCGTTTAGGGTCATTCTCTTTCACTTTTGAGGCTTTGCTCATATATCTGGTGATCCTTGGATGTACCTTCATATTTAAGATGGAGGCACTAAAACAATGCTCAGAAGCTGGGCATGGGTGGCAGGTTTATTAATTGATGGGCTTCTCCCTATGATGATCAGATATATCTAGTCACCTGTTCACTGGGAGATCTCCAAATGTCAGATTTTTTCTATTGAAGCTATATTCAGCTAGATGTGGTATTCCAGCTGGCTTCTGGGGAGGAGTGGAGAAGGGAGAAAGAAGTGAGGGGCCTAACTTCAGTGGGTGGACTTGTATACAATCCCTTTATTTTCAACCCCATGTTTCACCCTTCTAGTCTAGAGCATCTCTGGCCTAGTGCTCTTCACATCTCCCCAGAGGAAGGGGGCTGACGTAATCACCTGTCTGCTGGGGTGCAGGAGAGAATGGTTCAAAATGTCTGAAACACAGACTGTTGAAGAATTTCGATTTTCAGCTGCAAAACTGACCTAGGAATGCCAGGAGCCTCCAAGTACTCTGGGCCTGGGACAAGCTGCTTGACCTCATCTTTATTTGTAGGCACTGTTTATCTACCTCTGAACTCAAATTAACACTCCTTTCCAAAGTTATGTTTCCCTTTACAAAAAATTGTCAAAATCTTTTGTCACTGGGGACTTCCTTGATGGTGCAGTGGTTAAGAATCTGCCAGCCAATGCAGTGGACACGGGTTCAAGCCCTGGTCTGGGAAGATCCCACATGCCACGGAGCAACTAAGCCCCTGCGCCACAACTACTGAGCCTGAGCTCTAGAGCTTGCGAGCCACAACTACTGAGCCCGTGTGCCACAACTACTGAATCCCACGCGCTTAGAACCTGCGCTCCGAAATAAGAGAAGCCACTGCAATGAGAAGCCCGTGTACCACAATGAAGAGTAGCCACTGCTCGCTACTAGAGAAAGCCCGCACGCAGCAACAAAGACCCAACACAGCCAATAAATAAATACATACATACATTTATATTAAAAAAAAAATCTTCTGTCACTATCTTCTCTACTGTTATCTTTTTCCTTAGGAGTTTACATCTTTTAGCTGCCTATGTGATTATGGCAGACATCAGGGAAGGAGAAGAGAAAACACATGTGGTCAAGCCACCACAATGAACTGAAAGTCTGTGAGTCCAGTGATGAAGCAGGCCACTTCTCACTGCCAATTCCCTTTAAAAACTACAGCTGCTATTCTGTTCTTCCACTATTTCTCAGTCAATATATTATGTAGGTAAGCTTGATAATTTTCCAAAAAATTTTAGTTTTCCACCTCACTTAATCTTCATAATGTCCTTGAAATTGACAAGTCATACGTCTTTTGAGCTGTATCCCCCCAAAATTACAGAACAAGACTGTAAAGAACATGCAAAAATTCTTCACCAAAGAAGAATTCAAAGCTGAAACTCAAAAATATATAACAAAGGATATACATTGGCAAAAACATAACCAAGGGTTTATGCAGAAGTCAAGGTTAATTTAACATTTGAAAATAAATTAATGTAATCAACCATATTAACAGAATAAACCAAAAAGCTCATATAATCGTTTTTCCATAAATGTGGGAAAAAAAGCCTTGACAAAACCTCAACACCTAGGGATGATAAAAACTCTCAGGAATCTAAGATTAGTAGGAAACTTCCTCAAACAGATACAGGGCATCTATGAAAAAGCTATAGCTAGCATCATAGTTAAAGGTTAAAGACTAAATTTCTCCCCCCAGAGATCAGGAAGAAGGCAAGGATACCTACTTTTACCACTTCTATTCAACATTGTTTTGAAGGTTCTAGCCCTGAAATAAGGTAAGAAAAACAAACAGACCAAAAAAAAAAAAAAAAAAAGACAAAGATTTTTAAAAAATCTATAAAACTCTATTTACAGATGATATAATTGTTTACATAGAAAACCCCAAGAAATCTACAAAATAGTACAATAAGTGAATTTGGCAATATCACAGGATGAAACGTTGATATCAACTGAATTCTTATATATGAACAATAATTGGCAATTGAAATGAAGACAAACAATCCGTCTTATAGCAGTGTCAAAAAAATGTAAAAGTCCTAGGTATAAATTTAACAAAAGACATCCAAGGCCAAGGTCTCTATGCTGAAAACTATGAAATATTGCTTAAAAAATAATTAAAGAAGACCTAAATATATGGAGAGATATACTATGTTAATAGAAAGATTCAATATTGCTAAAATGGCAATTCCCGCCAAATGGATCTATATATTCAATGCAATCCCAATTAGAACTGCAGCAGGCTTTTGAGTAGAAATTGGCAGGCTGATATTGACATTTGCTTGCAAATGCAAAGGACCTAGAATAACCACAGCAATTTCTAAAAAGAACAAAATTGGAGAATTTATTCTACCTGATTTCAAGATTTACTAAAAAAGCAATGTAATAACCAAGGCCTTTTGGGACTGATGTAAAGGCAGACATACCAGATCAATAGAACAAAGCATTGAGAAATAGATTTACACATGTTTGGTGAATTCATTTTTGGCAATGGCAAATCACTGGAGGAAAAAAGTCTTTTCAACAAACTGAAGTAGATCAACTAGATATGGGGAGGTGGTGGAGGCGGGAGGGGGGAACACCGATCCTACTTCACAAAGTACACAAAAATTAATTCAAAATGGATCAAAATTTAAATTTGGCCTAAATTTAAAACCATATAGTTTTACACAAAAAAATTCTAACAAGAATATCTTCGTGACCCTCGGGCTAGGCAACAATTTCTTAGGACACAAAAAAGCATGATTTATTTTTTAAAAAAGAGAGAGAACAGTAAATTGGGCTTCATCAAAGTGAAATGTTATCTCCTTAAGAAAACAAAAAGGCAAGCCATAGACTGGGAGAAAACATTTGCAACACATACATCAGACAAAGGAACTGTACTCAGAATATATAAAGAACTCTTGCAACCTAAAAGTAAATAGTAAGACAAACAACTTAGTGAGGAAATTGATAAGAGATGTGAACAGACACTTCACAAAATAACTCTCAGAAACGGACAAGAAACACATGAAAAGGTGATCAACATCATTAGCCATTAGGGAAACTAAACCAAAGTCATGTGCCACTATGTTTCCACTAGAATGGCAAACATGAAAAAGACTGAGCATACCAAGTACAGACAAAAATGTGGAACAGCTAGACTCTGCTGGTAGGAATGTAAAATGGTATAATCACATTGGGAAACAGTTTTCTTAAAAAATTATACAGGGCTTCCCTGGTGGCGCAGTGGTTGAGGGTCCGCCTGCCGATGCAGGGGACACGGGTTCGTGCCCCGGTCCAGGAAGATCCCACATGCCGCGGAGCGGCTGGGCCCGTGAGCCATGGCCGCTGAGCCTGCGCGTCCAGAGCCTGTGCTCCGCAACGGGAGAGGCCACAACATTTAGAGGCCTGCGTACAGCAAAAAAAAAAAAAAAAAAAAAAAAAAAATTATACAGCTACCATTCAACCCAGCCACTCTACTTCTCTATATTTAGCTACGAGAAATGAAGATTTCTATCCACAGGAAGATTTCTACACATATCATATCAACTTTATTTTTATTTATTTATTTTTTTGCAGTACGTGGGCCTCTCACTGTTGTGGCCTGTCCTGTTGTGGAGCTCAGGCTCTGGACACGCAGGCTCAGTGGCCATGGCTCACGGGCCCAGCTGCTCCGCGGCATGTGGGATCTTCCCGGATTGGGGCATGAACCCGTGTCCCCTGCATCAGCAGGCGGACTCTCAACCACTGTGCCACCAGAGAAGCCCCTCAACTTTATTTTTAAGAGCCAAAAACTAGCAACCCAAACAACTGATGAATGGATAAATAAACAATGATATACCCATACAATGAAATACTATTTAGCAATAAAAAGGAACCAACTGTTGCTATAAGCAATAACATGCATGAATGTCAAAATTACTATGCTTAATGAAAGAAGCAGGTATACACATACACACAGTATAACTCCATTTTTGTAAAAATTGCAGAAAATATTAACTACTCTATAGTGATAGAAAACCAATCAGTGATTGCCAGGAGATGACAGTAGAGGAAGGGACAGAATGTAAAATTACAGAGAGGCACAGGAAAACTTTGGGGAGGAATGGAAATGTTTGCTATCGTCATAATGGTCATGGTTTCACAGGTATATCCATGTGTCAAAACTGATCAAACTGTGCACTTTTTTAAAAATTAATTAATTTTTTGTGGGGGGCTGCATAGGGTCTTTGTTGCTGCGTGCGGGCTTTACTCTTCGTTGCAGTGCATGGGTTTCTCATTGGGTGGCTTCTCTTATTGCAGAGCAGGGCTTCTAGGTGCGCGGGCTTCAGTAGTTGTGGCTTGCAGGCTCTAGAGCGCAGGCTAGGTAGTTGTCGTGCACGGGCTTAGTTGCTCCGCATCATGTGGGATCTTCCCGGGCCAAGGCTCGAACCCGTGTCCCCTGCATTGGCAGGTGGATTCTTAACCACTGTGCCACCACGGAAGCCCAAACTGTGCACTTTAAATACATACAGTGTAGTGTATTGATACTTCCCATTAGGTCACAAGCCACAAAGAAAATTCTAAAACTAAAATTCAAGAGTTTGGCAATCCTAGTAGTTGAATACAAACTAGAATATCTACATTGGACTATCCTCTTAAGAGAGTTTCCAATAACTTTCAACAAGTATTTTATCTTTAAAACACACATAAAAAAAGACTCAACTTTAAGCTCAAGTTAAAAAAAATGGAAGGGATAGAACAAATGATGGACAGACAATACGGCTTTTGAGCAAGAATACTTAATATAATTAAGGAGTTTACAATGACCTCATTTGACTCAATAGAAAAATAATGTAATAACAACAACAACAACAACAATTTTTAAATGGGCAAAGGACCTGAACAGACAATAACAACAACAACAACAATTTTTAAATGGGCAAAGGACCTGAACAGACACTTTTCCAAATAAGACATACAAATGGTCAACAGGTACACTGAAAAGGTGCTCAACATCACTACTGATCAAGGAAATGCAAATCAAAATCACAATGAAGTATCACTTCACTCCTGTTAGAATAGCTATTATCAAAAAGAGATAACAAATGCTGGCGAGGATGTGGAGAAAAGGAAACCCTTGTGCACTGCTGTTGTGAAATGTAAATTGGTGCAGCCATTGTGGAAAACAGTAGGGAGGTTCCTCAAAAAATTAAAATAGAACTACCATATGATCCAGCAATGCCACCTCTTGATATATATCCAAAGGAAATGAAATCATTATCTCGAAGAGATATATGAACTTCCATGTTTGCTGCAGCATCATTAACAATAGTCAAGACATGGAAACAACATGTGTCTGCGGATGTATAAACAGATAAAGAAAATGTGGGATACATATACAATGCAATATTATTCAGCCTTAATAAAAGAAGATCCTGCCATTTGTGACATGGTTAAACCTGGAAGACATTTTGCTAACTGAAATAAGCCAGACACAGAAAGACAAATACTATGTGATCTCACTAGTGAATGAGGAGACCTGGTCAAAGGATACAAACTTTCAGTTATAAGATGAGTAAGTTCTGGGGATCTAACGTGTAGCATGGTGACCACAGCTAATAATACTGTCTTGTATACGTGAAATGTGCTAAGAGAATAGATCTTAAGTGTGCTCACCACACACAAAAAAAAATGGTAGATAAGGTGTGGATGTGTTAATTAGCTTGACTGTGGTAGTCCTTTCACAATGTATACACATACTGAATGCTGTACATCCTAAATATATAAGCTTTTAATTTGTCAATTATACCTCAAGAGAGCTGGGGGTAAAAAGGAGTTTATAATTAAACAGGGGATGGAAAAATCACATCAAAAATCTGTGTGTATGTGTGTGGGTAGAGGGAGAGAGAAAATGTAGGTGACATAATAATTCACTAAAATTGTATTATTAAATGCTACTAACACGCCTGACCTGTATTAGCCAATTTAATCCAATTGACAACACTATGGGTTAAATAATATTACTATCCCATCTTAGGGATGTGGAAACAAAGGCACAGTTTATATAGTCATTCAAATTTCCTGAAGGTTTGAAAATTTTCTAAATGACGGAACAGAGAGTCAGTCTTGTTTCTGTGCTCGTGTATAACCTCATACTTTTAGGATTAAGAACTTAATGGAATATTCCTGAAGTAGTTAGCCTGGTAAACCTTCCAGGGTAGAGCTGGGGGTAGGGAGTGAGAGGATACTGTCCCAAGCAATAAAAGCGCTGGAAATCAAAAAAACGAGGGAAGGGAAAGCAAGTGGGTTTGTTTGCTTATTTTTCATAAACTTATTTATTTATTTATGGCTGTGTTGGGTCTTCATTGCTGCTCCGCGGGCTTTCTCTAGATGCAGCGAACGGGTCTACTCTTTGTTGCAGTGCACAGGCTTCTCATTGCGGTGGCTTCTCTTGTTGCAGAGCATGGGCTCTAGACGCGTGGGCTTCAGTAGCTGTGATGCGTGGGCTTCAGTAGTTGTGGCACGTGGGCTCAGTAGTTGTGGCGCATGGGCTTAGTTGCTCCGCGGCATATGGGATCTTCCCGGACCAGGGTTCGAACCCGTGTCCCCTGCATTGGCAGGCGGATTCTTAACCACCACGCCACCAGGGAAGTCCTGTTAAAGTGTCATAGCAGACCACAGAGGAAACTGAATGCAGGAAATAAGTTTAATAGAATTTTGCCAAGTAAGTCCAAAGAGCTTTTACTTCTTATATGAAAAGTAAAATGCAAGCATTTATCAAACGGAAGTTAAAAGTCTTATATTAAAAAAAAAAACTAACAGGGCAGTTTAAAAAAACAAAAAAGGAGTGAGTGAAGGCAGAAGTTCAACCCATATGATGGGATTTCAGCAGGGTACGGTGTGTTACCTACAATGAAAACATACAGAAACGTAGGAATCTACCTGGAAGAAAACAGAGAAGGGTTTTCTTCTCCCTACGGTGCTTGGCCCTACTGCCTGGGAAGCAGGGAGGCAGGACCACTGCCCCAGAACAAGTGCAGAAAGCTCAGCAGCTGATGCAGTGCTTCCGGGGGGGAAGATCTGTTCATACAGGCAGAGAAGGTAGCCACCACGAACACAAGCATGCCCACCCCATTTTATTAACAGCTTAGTGTTTGTATTTCCTCAATATACAACTGTGCCTTCTTTTGGACACTTTACATTATAATACATACTTTCCCAAAGTTAGTAAAACCTTTCATAAACACATTGCTGGCTTAGATATTAATTTTCAGAGTGAGGCAAACACTCCTATATTTACATATAAAAGATAGAAAAACACTCAGACATATTGAGTAATCAAGGAACAGGTAAATAGTGGTTTGAAAGGCTTGGCTAAATGTTAGGATTTTTAAGCCAAAAGCTAAAACATGGTTGAGAAAAGTCTTCAATCTTTCTTCATTTCAGCTTCAGAAATGAGAGCTGATTATAGAAAGCTGAAAAAATAAGTATGACCCCTAGTTTCACTATGTACATTAAAATCCCAAATGTTGATGTATTTCAAGTAGAAGACACCTCTATAAATGTGTATGTATAAAACAGGTAGATCATCCTTAAAACAGTATTTATTAAAATGTCACTTTGCATGATAAAAAACTGTTAAAACAGGTTTGTTATTTGATTTCCAATGTTTTGCTATCATAAATAAAGGGAGATTATTCAGAAAATATTAAATGATTTCAAAAAACAAAATACGAAACGTGTATAACTGGTTTCTAGCACACAATAGACACTAAAATTTTAGACACTAAAATACTAAAAAAGGCAAAAACTAATCATGAGGAATAAAATTTCTAAACAATTATTGGCATAATTTAAAATTTTTAACCTTATATTAAATAATTAAACTATTTAAGATGTCTTTAAAAACAAGTATGTCACATTATTCTTCTGAATTTCCTGAAAGTTTGAAAATTTTCTAACATGTTTTAAAATTAAAGGGGGGAAAGGGTAAACATAAAAAGAAGTATCGAGATGAAATGAGATAATTCAAACATATATTCATTCACAGAAAAAGAAATCCTCACAATTACGCAATTCTAATAATTTGCAGAATTCTAACAACCAAAGCAGGGCCAGTTAAGGATTAATGACTGAAAGACCAAAAGGAGATTATGAATATACAGTATCTGTTTTTTACTTAATTAATGCCCATTCCCTCACAGAATCTTGGAATCATCTTATATACGTAAGGAAAACAAGTCCCAACAATTAGCAAGCAAAGGCTATAGGAGAGGCAGAGACCTGGGCTGTGCTGTGAACACGCCACACTGACTTATGCTGCTGGATTCATAACCAGAGAACACCTGGTCTCAATATTTAAAGATATACTCTTGGTAGAGAAGGCATTTTATGTACAATGGAACATTATAAACAAATTAGGCTTACATTCTCCCACCTATTCTCCTTAAATGTACAGTATTCCAACAGTTCTAGATTGCAGGAAACTACTTTCATCACCACAGAAAGGCAAGCTGGCTAGAAGGTATCAGAGGCCAGAGAGGTAAGGAAACAAAAGACCTATTCTTCCTCATATTTAAAATAGACTTAGTTTTTGGCTTGCATTTTAACAGGTCTATTGTCTACACCCAGTTCACAGTGTCCTTTCCCAATATTCAGGCTAATTTATTTGAAATAGATTTTCATGGTACTAAGGCAATAAACTTTAAATTCACTTCTTATTAAAAAAATTTTTTTTAAATTTTTGTTGTAAAGTTGATCAAAAGGTTTAGTTTTAGGTGAAAGGACCTACATGATGGGAAGGTACAGAATAGAAATTGTAAATTTCTAGCAATTTGGCATCAATGAAACATAGAGAAAGAAAGGAAAGTGTCAAAATGTGGGAGAAAAATGAAAATATATGTATAAATATCTTGAAAAATATAAAAATATTCTCAGGAACACATAAAAGTATATAATATACTCATATCATGATACTGTCTCATATTTGAGAGTTGTGAGGGTCTGGTTTAAGGCACTGTTCTGCCCATATTCATCCCTGTTCTAGAATAAAAATTAAAAGGAATCACAAAAAATAAAAACAAACTACTGTCCCCACACCTCTTACTTTTGGAGGCCTTTACATTTCTAAAAATTTTAAATTAGAAAACCTTAAAAAAAAAAAAAGGAAATCTCTTTTATTAAAAAAAAAAAGTCTGCAATGAATGGAAAACAACTAGAAGAGCCTATACCCCTGCTTTATAAGCAAGTCTTACACCAAATTCCACTCCTGTGAAAAATGAGCAGGAGGTGAACAAAAGGCAGAAAGTTGCCCTGTAAGATTACACATAAAGGCAGGATGTAAACAAAGCTCTTTTGAAACACAGAGAAAAGGTACTGAAAGCCACACAATAAATGGACAAAGAAACTGACAAATCCCAAACATACAGCCAACCTGATCAATGCCGAATTGTCATGTCTGAAGTCATGGACCTCCAATGTAGCTTATAAATGTGCTACTGTTTGAAGCTGAACAAGATGACCTGCAAGGACGTGCAGCTTGTTCATGAGTAAGATTTTAAAACTGCATGAAGGGTGAAGAACCCAATGAAAAAGAGAACTAAGTTCAAAGAGACATTGTCAACGTTGTCTGAGAAGCTGTAGTGAATATTCAAGTTGTCCTCTCAAAAGAGAACAGGCGTGCCTCCCAGATTTTTGTTGTTGGGGGAAGGGTTGGTGGCAGGGGACAGAGGTGAGAAGGGGATGCATCAGGAATGACCAGTGGTCAGCAATCACTGTCAGGCCCAGCTGTCAGCACATCCCTTGGTAACACTCACTGGCATTTTAGCCGACTTGTCCATTTACTCCTGCTTACTTTCCACAAAGAGAAACGCCAAGGAATGTCGCCTATAGAGCTCAATGAGCAGATTTTAACCTCAGTTCTTCTAAATCACCCTTCCTTTAATATTTGCAATAGGAGAGAATTCATCAGGGAGCAATAAAACCAAAACTAGCTACAAAGTTGAAAAATGAGGGACAGTGAACAAAGAGACAGAGAAAGGCATTCTTGTTCTAAGAGAGAAAAGGAAATTAACCAGCGCCTCTTTGAAGCTTATTTGCACCTCTAGACCAAAGTCACATCTGAAAAGTAAGTCATTAACTTATAGCTTGTCTAACTTTTTTTTTAAGAAATCAGATTCTAGAGCACTACAGCTGCAGACAGGATAACCATTCATAAGCCTTCAATAAAATAAATGAGGGACTTTATTTCTTCCAGAAGGTCTCATTTTCAAGAAGGTCATTAAGAATAAAACATTATCACTGAAAGGTATTGAAAGCTGAAAAAGTAATTTCTGGAAAAGAGCAGATTACCCCAAACCAAAGAGCAAACAATAAAGAATCAATGAGTGGGAGAAGGGCATTTCAGATTAAATTTTATTTTAAATATAAAACTTTGGGAATTTCAAGATTATCCGCCAAATTAATGAGATTATATACATTTAACCTCCTATCAACTCACTTTCCAGTTGCTTCCCAAATAAAAATTAGTAAGTGACCAAAAATTGAAATTTCACAGGTAATTGTAAATACTTACCACATTAAAAAAAAAAAGTAACAAACTAGGTAACGGGAGAACAAAATGTTGTCCTCTGTGTCATGTGGATAAATATGGTGGTCACTAAAAAGAGATGATCGAAAGGTTTTCTTTCAACTAGAAACTGAATTCTCAACACATTACAAGGCACATGCACACTTAAAAGAAAATATTAAAATAACCTTCCATGTCGTAGCACAAGAAATAATATCACACTTAGTCTTAAATCAACACAGTGTACCGGTTGACTACTCTCACCTTTATCGCTAGATAATTAACTTGTAAACCTCCAAATACAGGCAGCAACCAAGCCTGGTCTTACCAGTTCAGCTGCAGGAACAGTGGTAACCATAGGCAGAGAAAAGTTTTAGAGAAAGCCTCAGCATTGGAAAAGAAGTCAAGGAACTACCCAGAAAGCACCGATTGTGCAAAACAGCACTGCAACACTGAAAAGAGCAAGAAAGCAGGAAGGCCTCCTGCCAGATTTTTAAGCCTCGTTCAACAAAAATAGTGCAACAGCTGCAACCGGATAAATTAAGTATGAGTTTATAGATCATAGTAAAAGAAGAAGGAAACATACGCATGCTGTACAAAAAAAACCATGTGCTAGTGTTGATTAAATGCTCTGCATTTGAATATATTCATCAAAATTAAATTTGGCTACATGTAAGCCTTGATAACGAGTACACAACTGAGAAGCCAGCGAATATTTCACACCTTTGACATCTTCACAGATGCAGTGTGCCACAATGGACAACAACGACAATTAGACCAACTCCTGATGCCAGCAAGTGGAAACTTCAAGGGAGATTTGTTTTAATCTCTTAGTAGAGTCTTTGCTAAGGACTGGTAAGTGTTTCCCCAATCAGAAGATAAAGGAAATCTACAGAGCTACCTGTTGATAACCTGATCCATGCACAGATGCTGGTTGCCTCCTGCTACAGCTGAAGATTATTTGCCAACGTGTAAAGAATGGGCGAAGTCCAAGGGAAAAGCCTTACTGCAACATCAATGAAAAGTCACTGAGTATCATGAATGCGAGTAAAGGACAATGCAGTCATTAACAAAAACCAACTGCACCCTGCTAGGTGACCTAGAGGACTTCTATGCAACACGAGATTTATCGACACAAGGAAGTTTTAGGACTAAAAAACTGTTCAATAACATTAGCATCACTAAAACACTCAACAGACAGAAGCCAACAGAAAACCAAAGTTTTCAGAAGGCAACAGATACATGATTCCAATCTTTAATTTCACTTCACTTGACTGAATTACACTGAAATATATTCAAGCCTGAGAAAAAAGAGAAAACCTGAAAAGAATCCTGGTCATTATTATTTACTGAGGAGTTCACTCAATTTCTTTAAGTAGATCCATCTGTACCATTAAAGTACAGAAAGGAAGCTTGGAAGTTTCTGTTAAAAATCACAAATAGTGGGAGGGAGATGCAAGAGGGAGGGGATATGGGGATATATGTATACATACAGCTGATTCACTTTGTTATACAGCAGAAACTAACACAACATTGTAAAGCAATTATACTCCAATAAAGATGTTAAAAAAAAAGAACTTCCCTGGTGGCGCAGTGGTTAAGAATCCACCTGCCAATGCAGGGGACACGGGTTCAAGCCCTGGTCCGGGAAGATCCCACATGCCGCAGAGCAGCTAAGCCCGTGTGCCACAACTACTGAGCCTGCGCTCTAGAGCCCGCGAGCCACAACTACTGAGCCCACCTGCACAACTACTGAAGCCCGCGTGCCTAGAGCCCGTGCTCCACAACAAGAGAAGCCATTGCAATGAAAAGCCCGCGCACCGCAAAGAAGAATAGCTCCCGCTCGCCACAACTAGAGAAAGCCCGTGCACAACAACGAAGATCCAATGCAGCCCAAAATAAATGAAGTAAAATAATTTTTTAAAAAAAAGGATGCTTTCAGAAGGTAAACACACACACACACACACACACACACAAAATCACAAATACACCGTGGTCTGGAACAAAATTGAAAAAGAAGAAAATCCCAGTTCTTCTCAATTTCGTATTTTCTTTAAAAAGGTTCAACTTCTCATAATATGAAAAACTTTGTAGAAGCCAATTTTATTCTCAAAATGTGAATTCCAATTCAGTTTATCTAGAATTAGAATTTAGGCATGTTTGCACATGTCAAGTTGACTGCATTTGACTTCAATGTTGTGAAATCCAGTAGAGCTACTAAGCTTTACAATTCCGAATAACGATCAAAAGATTTTGAAAAGATAACTATTGTTACTGAAGAGAAGAAAAGTTAATTCATTCAATACGCAGCTCACTGATTAACATTCATCTACGTGGACATTATAAACTAACCCTTTTATTCCCTCTCTGACAAAGCTTTTCTTATTTCCTTTACACCTCAGCCTTTAAAATGGACATTAGAAAGTTTTTGTCAGAGGGACATTTTACTTGGGAATTTGAGCCAATTTAATTAAGGTCAATCCAGCTTGAAAGCTCACCACAAAGGAATGAAGTAAAACCTCGAAATAAATAAGGTTATTATTGCAGATTTCCAATATTAATAACCGTATAGCCACTAGAGCCCCCCTCCCACTGCTGGTGGGAGGGCGAACTGTTACATCTCCTTTGGAAAGCAATGTGGCAAAGCTTCAAGAGTGAAAAATGTTCTTTAACCATGTAACCAATAATTCAACTCCTGGGAATCTGCCTTAAGAAAATAATCCAAAATGCAAAGACCTATAGCCAAAGATGTTTACTGTGACTTTATTTTTCACAATTAAGAACTGAAATAATCTTCATCTAAAGCTTGTGCAATGATTCACAGTCACTACTTCCCATACCTTGCATCAAGTGAAACAACCCACGGGACTGTGAAAGCCCAGAGAAAAAAGCTACCAACTTACCCAAGAGAATAAGTCACTCTTCAGAACAACTAGCAATGAGTGTGACTGAAATTACTAGCAGTATATAGATACATAGGAAACAGCATTCTAGACTAAAGAACAGGACGAAGGGCATGGGCAAAGCACCATATAAAAGTTTAATAGGCATCCAAGGACTAGTCAATAATTCTGAATGGCAGGAACGGAAAAGGGACAAGAGAATATAAGAAATGTTATACATAGGATGGGAACCCAGTAGTGGAGAGAAACCTCCAAAATGTCTTGCAATCTAAGGAACCTTGTCTTCATGCTAAAGCGGGCTTCCTTTGAACACAGACCACAGAAGCAGCAGCTATATAAGCTACTTGATTTTTAATTTTTATTTCTCATAGAAAATAGAGAAATCACACAAAAATGGTCTTTTTCAATTACTACCATTTAGAAAACAGCCCATTCATAAAGTTTACAAGGTAACTCACTCATACGTGAAGAGCTCGGCAGAGAAATAGATTGATTTTTCTCCCTTCTGTGGTTATATCTCAATAGGTGAGATCCAGAAATCTGGCAGAAAAATGTTATTCTGCTGAATATATATATATATAAGAAAATAGAAATGTGTATAAATAGTCACACCATCTATCTGGAATTCTAATAACGCTAACATTTAAATCCCTCTTTATTGCAACCTGAGTATGCTGCTCCAATGGAAATCATGGGCCTTACAACAGCATTGACAGCAGCAAGGCCACGAGTCATTCTAAAAGAGAGGCAAACTTCTACTGACTCTCACAGTAGGTTAGCAAAAATTAACTGAGCCATCACAGGCAGGACACAGTCCAGAAAATGATCAACAGTTTGAAGCCTTCAGATGGAAAGCAACCAGCAAGCATCCAGCTCTGGTACTTACTGGCTGTGGACCTTGTGTAAGCTATTTAGACTATTTCTAAGCTTTAGATTCTTTATCTATAAAATGCAGATAATAATAGTACCTAATTTAAAAGCTCATAATGACAAAGACTTTCCCCTGACCAAACTTTAGTCAGGCTGCTCTGAGCCCTCTTCTGGACTAGGCCTCAGCCTTGGCCCTGTGCTGTCTTCAGTCTGCCTAGACCAGTTTTAGCAAGAATCCTGCTAGTCAGTTGAACAGAACCTCCCTACCCCTGATATCTGATCACACCTGATATCTGATCGAGTTCCTCATCTCCAGCCTTTGATGTACCAGTCCCTGTACTAGGTCAATTTAGCAAGAATCCCCCTACCCTGAAGTCTCCTCTTAGTAAACTTCAACCCACTGACCCCCTTCACCCTGCTCCTTGGCTACAGATCCCCACTCATCTTTGTTATACTCAGAGTTGAGCCTGTTCTCTCTCCTCTATTGCAATAGTCTTCAATAAAGTCTTCCTTATAGTTTTAACAAGTGTCAGAATAAGTTTTTCTTTAACAAGGAGGATAAAATGAGTTTTAATATAAATAAAACACTTGGAACATTAACTTATACACTTTTGTTCAGTCACGATCATCATCCAGTAAATATAAAAGAGTAACTAAATGTTTAAAGGCTAAACTGTTCAGCTTAAATCAATTAATGGCTATTTATTACACAGCAGTTATTGTGATAAACATAAAGACCCAAAGAGAGAACGATACAGGGCCTGCCTCAGAGAGCTTAAATTTAGAACAGGAACAGAGAATCACTCTACATGTGCTCATACAACAATGGACAGCAGGTCAGGGTACAAAGGCAGCAGAGAAGAGAAACTGATGAACTGAGTGTAGTGGAAGGGTCACCAGACAGGCTTTGAAGGAGGAAGAGAAGTTGCAGAATCACTTTCAAGGTGGAGGATGAACACTCAGGAAGAAGGAAGCCATCCCAAGGGCAAAGGTGTAAGGGTGGAGTTGAGACCAGACCATGTCTCACTGGCACACTTGGGCAAGGGAGCTACTGAAAGATTTAACAGGAACGTGCCAGGACCGGAGTTACCTTTTCCAATTTACGTTTTTCCAGTCTGTCCCTCTCCAGCAACTAAGAAGCCGGATTTGGGGAGGTGGCAGCTTAAATCCAAATAAACGCACATTATGTAATTGGCAAGAAAATGTAGATACTTCCCATCAACAAGCACAAAATGGACAAGGGAAAAAAATAGAGCACAGACAGTTTGTAGAAACACACCAAGGGAAAAAGAGCCAAAATTAATATGTCAACATTAGGCAACCATAATGATTTACTGTACAACTATTACAGATTGGTAACTATTAACCACTGAACTATCCTTATAAAAGAATTGAATTTACCCCTTGTAGGGCTCTACCCACGCTCCCTCTCTGTCCTCCCTTCTTGACCTGGCTAACTCTTCCTGCTCTTCTAAACTTGGGCCACATGTCCTGTTTGGAGGCTGGAATGGTTTTAAGTGGATTTCCTCTATTGTTCCCTTTGCATGCTCTAAGCTTAGAACTAAATCCACTGTAAACTGCTTGTTTACTGCGTGCTCCTTAGACAAGACTTTGGTCCCTTGAGAACAAGGACTTGTTTCTGCATTTCTAGCACCTGTTACATGGTTTGGCCCATGAATGACACACAATGTGTACTGAATGAATAGGTCTTAGAACGAGTGAATGAAGTAAATACTGAGAATTCCATGTGATCATCCTTCCACCTTCAGGGGTCACCTGCATAAACTGAGGACTAAACAAGGAGTCTTTCCCCAGTCAGATTCCTGATATTGTATAATCCTGCAAATGTTCAGGAGCCAGACCAATTTCAATTTTCCAAAGTGACAAATATCAAAGCAAAAACCAAATCTTGATTTTAGAAGTTCCAAGGAATAAAAATAATCCCAAGGAATACAACAGAAATGAACTTGTTCCCTACATTTCACAGTACTATATTAGCCATGTTAATTTTCAAATCAATTATCTGGAGTTAAGACAGAAATACATAAAACATAGACCAACTAATGAAGCTGATGCTCAAGCAAATGCCTTTTCAAAAAAAAAAAAAGCTATGAATGAAAACACTGATGACTTTTTAACTTAATATTTTAACAGAAGCAAGGCAGCTTTTTTTTTTTTTTTTTAAGATAAACCAGACAATCATGTTCTAGAAATTTGCTATATTGGAAGCAACAATCAAAACTCTTAGGAGGTTTTTCTCTTTATCTGTACAGGGCATAAGTTTCTCTTAGAAACAGTCTTCGTTTATTTGGCCCTAAAATCAAATAAATTCAGTTTAACATCAGAGGCTTCCTTTGCTTATTTTATTTACTCAGTACCAAAGTACATCATCCCTGTTTTTTAAGGACCTTTTCAAAGCAAGGCAGTTGTCGCAGTTGCCAATTCAAGTTGTATGACACAATGAGGACCACTGACAACTGTCCCTACCTATATATTTGGAATGCCCTCCTAAGCAAGTCATCTCACTTGGTCTTGAAAGTTAACTCAGGGACTTCCCTGGCGGTCCCATGGTTAAGACTTCACGTTCCAATGCAGGGGGTGCAGGTTCAATCCCTGGTCAGGGAGCTAAGATCCCACATGCCTCAGGCCAATAAGACAAAACATAAAGCAGAAGCAATATTGTAACAAATTCAATAACGACTTTAAAAATGGTCCACATTAAAAAATAAATCTTAAAAAAAAAAGTTAATTCATTTCCAAACGTAACAGAAACCAAACCCTTTGAGTAGGTCAATATAACAATGTAACGAAGGGGACCACCCTCTGAGAAAGAGAAGCTCCTGTTCCCTGAAGAACCACCAAGCCAAATCCTCAGGCTCTCAAGTTCTATAAACTAGAAACATCAAAACCTAAATATATCACAGCTCATCTCCTTATGTGAAAAGCTCATGCCTACAGAAGCATCCCAATGAGGCTGGGGAATCCTTTAAGTAGTACCAAAGTTAGAATTCTTCAACCTTAACTAAGTACAAGGTTGGCCAACCATGGTTGGGACTAAAAGAAAATGAATCTTCTGCTAAATGTACATGAAGCATGTCCAAACTTTTCCAAACAATACAACCCAAACCTGATAAGAGAACGCTTTCACCCATAAGTGCACAATAAGCCCAGAAAAACTGAGGAGTCTAGTGACATGGCTCTCGTCACAGATCTGCTCTCTAATTCCTGTCGCCTAACACGAAGAATTTCATTCTGACTTTATTAGACAGCACTAAGCCTCACTGCAGTAGTTAGCCAAGTAGATCATCTACACTGAAATGCAAGATATAAAATAAAGCTGGGGCGGGGGAGGGGATAAGACAAAAATTGCATTCAAGACAGCCAGGCAGCAGGCAAACTGATTCAGACTACCCAGTCACAGACAGTGAAACTGTCACTGTAAACAGTAACTCTACCCTGAAAGGGGAGAGGCCAGAGGATACACAGGCGAGCACTTAGTGCTCAGTTCAATTACCTTGCCATTACCTGAGCCATCTATCCAGACTCATCACTGTGTACTAAAAATAGGACACAAGATTGCTTTTATAGCATCCCAGCTGCTAAAAATGTTCAGAGAACAAATTTCAAAACATGTAGCAGAACCTGCACCAGGAAAAGAGAAAAGTAATACATGCTTCTAGTGTCAAAAACACAAATCAAGAAAAATGAGATGTTAATAACACCTTGCTTTTATATAGCACTTATCTGTGAAGCAGCTCAAATATTCTTGCAAATTAAAAATAATCTAATTATAGGACTTCTAACAACACCTCTGTGAAATAGGTGGAATGTAAATATAAGTACTTCTGTTTAGCTACTGAAGAAAAGTAGACATATTTAATCACACTGCAAATTAGAGTTCTGATCTGGCTCAATCCAGCACTTTCAGCATCCCATACAGCCAAGTCACCAATAACCCTAGGGATTGTAACCAAGAAAAATATAAAAACGAACCCCACAGTTTCCTATGTTCAAGAACTAAACTCTAACAATTAAGTCAAAATTGGTTTTAGTTTTTGAAGGAAAACAGTTCAAGTATTCTATTTAATCTGTTGAATCTACTTTTTAAATTTTTTTGGAATCTACTTTTAGAAGTTGAGAAACCATTATGATGGTTATTAAAGCTACTTGAAATTTAGAAATCACAGAGAAAAGTAAAAATTCTATTTCTCACACTCACCAATATAAACTGACAGTTTTATGCCTCCTTCAAAGGATGAAAGGAATTCAGTTTAAAGTGCAAGGTCAAAATATACAAAAAGACACACTGGCCTGGAAAACCAATAGGTTTAAAAACAAAAGATGAGTCAACTAATACTTGCAGATCTCAGGTACTTGAAAGAATATTTTATTTTAACTCAAAAAAGGAATTAAATTGTCCCACTGATGGCTAGGAAAAGAGATCACCTTTAAGTGTTTTATTTGTGCTTTTTAAAAGCTATTATTATGAGGTACCTTTAAAAGCTAGTATATTATTACAGCACTAAGGGGCACTTCCTAAATATACCCAATATATCTAACTCCTCTCAAAGCCAACTCCGGGTGAAATAATTCTTTCTTCCCTTCAATACTATTTAGATAAGGCACAGCCAAAGCAGTACAGGATGACTAAACCTGAACTTGCTACAGGAATTTCCAAACAGATAAGAACTTAAGAACTTTGCAAATACATGCCTATTTGAAAGACAAGAGAAACTTGAAGAAAGTATCCAGTGAAAATATGAGCTCCTTTCTCAAAAGGTAAGCTCTTCAATGCAGAGTCTGTCTCCTTATAAATTCTATTCAGCCCTGAGAGTCTGTGCTAGTGCCAAGAGGGAAAATGGCTTCTACAGTCACTATCAAAAGCAATTCACTTTAATGAAATGATATGATGTCTAGAATTTGTTTCAAAATAATCTAGAGTTGGGGCTGGCGGGAAAGATGAAACAAGACTGATGAGAGTTAACACCTGCTGAAGCTGGGTAATGGGGATTACTACTGCCCCCACTTCTGTAGTTGTTGGAATTTTTCATAATAAAAGGTTAAACAGAGAAAGAGAAGAAAGCTAGTTTTAGAAAGCACATGCCTCTCAGCTAGCCTATTTCTATAAGACCAGCTTATAGAAATACTTAGCTGAGAATTCTAAAGGAATATAATATAGCAAGAATTATCTAAATTCTTTATAGTCATAAACAATTAGAATGACCCTATGGTTCTTCTGTTGTTCACACAGGTGTGAAAGGATGAATTAAGAAGTTACCTGTCTCTAAATTGCTATTGTAACCGAGCTGGACCCTATGGGGTCTTCCCGGGACAGGCCTTTCCCCATATCCTCTG
The DNA here is from genome assembly GCF_011762595.2 of Tursiops truncatus. NCBI lineage: Eukaryota > Metazoa > Chordata > Mammalia > Artiodactyla > Delphinidae > Tursiops > Tursiops truncatus. The sequence continues at coordinate 132,786,264 of NC_047037.1, read as the reverse complement.
CTTTAGCTCCTCTCTGAAGTACCTAGATAACAGTATTTGATGCACATTTCCTGAGTTGTTTTACAGATGGGAAAACCCCCCACCAAATGGAAGATGTTAACTACTTGATGACCATGAGCACATGGGCCCAGGCCTCCTGGAGCCTAAGGACTGATAATGTTAACCCCTGTGACACCACCCTGTTACCTCACCATCAGCCAATCAGAGAACTGTGCACGTGCTGATCACATACCCTGTGACACCCCTCCCTCACCTGGCTTTTGAAAATGCTTTGCTGAAACCCTTCCCAGAGCCGGGGCTTTTTAGGGCATGAGCCACCCATCTTCCTGCATGGCCCTGTAATAAAGCTTTCTCTGCCCCAAACTCCTACGTTTTAGTTTGTTTGGCCTCACTGTGTGTCGGGCACACAAACTTGTGCTAACAACTTGTTTTCTCCTTTATCTGTCATTGCAATTAAACCTGATTAAAAAGAATTACTGGTCATTTTTTTCTTCATCCCGACAAAAGACACTCTTTCCAAAATTAAGGAAATTAAGAGATACCGTAGGGAAACTGTTTCTACCCCAAAATCCAGACTTTTAATGAAGCTTAGCATATTTTAAACTACCCTTTACATCAGTTTCTAAGAGTTAAGCTTAGATTAAACTAAAGTAAGCTGATTTTTAACATATTACTTTAATCTTGATAAGTATTCTCATAAATCATGCTAGTCCATATTTGGAAATTTTCATTCTTTTAAATTCTGCTAAAAATTGCAACACAAAAGAGACCAAAGCCCTGATGTCTTTTACTCAACAGAATCAGTACTCTGATGAGTGCCATCAAGATCACTTTAGCCTCCAGAATTGATCTGAGACACCTGACAACCAAGATTAATGTCTGACCTGTGAACTGACCTTAATAATAGATACTTTTCTTAAAGGAGATAAATGTTAGATAAGTAATCACATGGAAACTCAAAGTTATCACTGAATCGCATTTCTTTAAGAAGTTATCAGCACTCTTTTCATACAGAATTTACCAAGATACCTTAATAGAACTGGGAAAATTAAAATCTAGGGTGGGAACCGAAGAAAAACTTGCAAGGCTCACATTATCTCTAACATATGTTACATGGTGGGGTTCATTCTCCTGCTTTTCCCCCCTTTCTCCTTTGGATCTGGGAGCTTTACTTAGAGGCATCTGCTTCAACAGCAAACAGATTATTTAAACTGTTGCTCTGCCCATACTCCGAACCTATTCGGCAGAGCAGACATTTCAAAACTGGACAACTATGAAAACTAAACTAGAAAAATTCACCAAAATTCAAAAACTGGTCACTGAGCTCCCTGAGTCTACATTTGGTATTTCAAACTATTTGGAAATTACATTAAGTACAGGAGTATTCAAAAGAGTTTAATAAATAGTTTGGTTAATCATGTCATCTATATGGCAACTCTTGATAGCCCCAATCAGATCCCTTTGTAAAATGGACACAAAAGGTATCTTTTAGTAACGTGTAAGGAATTCAGTCTATGCATTACAAGAGACAAACCAGTTAGATCTCTACTGAGACAGCAAATATTTCATGCATTCACCTCAGCAGGGTGGATTTCCAGCACTGCAAAGGACCAGATGACTCAAGAGTCAGCTATGTTTCCAAAGCTTAGAGGGAACATGATTAATGATACAAAACAACAAGGCATGGTGAACTTTTACAATGGGTTGCTTACAAAAGCTCAGTTGCTAACTAAAAAGTGCTTCAACCTTAGATAAAGAGGGCACTCAAATCATAGGTTCAAGTAGGGGCTACATTCTGGAACGACTCACATTAAAGTTATCTAGTACATCATAAAAACATAATAGTACTGAAACCAACTTATTATCAAGTTTTTGACTTTCAAAAGACTGTGAAAACTCCAAGATATGAAAAACTGATTTCTTAGTAAAAGAAGAAAAAGAAAAGATTAAAAAAGAAAATGAGAATTCCCTGGCGGTCCAGTGGTTAGGACTCTGGCACTCCCACTGCCAGGGACCCGGGTTCGATCCCTGGTTGGGGAACTAAGATCCCGCAGGCCAGCCAAAAACAAAAACAAACAAAACAAAATATAAAAACAAATAAACACACACACAAAAAAGAAAATGAGCTTGATGCTCCTGGAGCTGATTATCTAGTCTGAGAATCACCTTCCCACCTTATTTTTCATGCCTCTGGTCTACCTTTCACCATTCTTCTGCTCATTTCCATGCTTGCTTCGGTGAGAGAGAATAGGAACAGGGTGTGACTTTTCTGATTAAGTGAATAGTTTATATGAAAGAGGACAGTCAGGAAGAGAGGAGAAGAGGGAAAATTAAAATTAATTTTATAATACTCATCATCTATGTCCCTTACAATTGTTGATTCACAACATTATGTGTTAAGCAAGAGATACTGCAGAAAGTACAAAAATAAGTAATCACAATATGACTATAAATATGGACAACGTTCAAAATCCATATGGAGAATAAAAGGAGGAAAAGAAAATACACTGGGATATATAATAAACATTATCAGTAGTGGTCCTGAGTAGCCAGATAGAAGATTATCCTTTCCTTGATTGTATTTAATGCAATCAAAATTTTCTATAATGAATATGTAGGTCATTAAAAAAACAATTTCTTACATGGCAAAAAAGACCCCCAAGAAAGCATTTTTCATTTAATAACATAACACGTGTAGTTTATAGGACCTGCTCTATAAAATTCTTTCAAGCTAAGCTGCAAAAGGCACTACAGATAATGAAAAGATTGATTTTCTTACTATTGTTAGAAGTCTTTGTCCACTAATCCAACAAACGTTTACTAAGCAGTTATCATGTATTAAATCCACTGTCTGCTGAGGTCCCCAAAATGTAATTAAGATACACTAGTCAATTCTCACTATCAAGGTGCTTAAAAATGTAGGCTGCAAACCTTCCTGCCCCATCTCCAACTCTGAATACCCCTCAAAAAAACCGCTAGGAAACCTTTTTGTAAGGTCACTACATCCAAAAATATACTGCAATGTTACTGTGAAAATATTTGCTCTCCTTCCCTTACCGGGTCCTTCCCTACCCGTTCATCCCTGTAGGGGATTATACTTTTTATCCACTGAGGCCATGTCTGACCACGTGACTTGCTTTGGCCAATGAAGTATGAGTAGCAATGGCAAATGTCACCTTCTAAGCAGAAGCATTAATAGCCATGGGGAGGGTCTATCATGGCTCCTTCCACTCTTTCATCCTGGGTCCTGGAATGAAACCCACAAAGTATATTAATGTGAGAAATAAACTTTTGTTGTTGGAAGCTACTGAGATTTGGGGATTGTTACTACAGCATAATTTAGCAAAAGCTGACGAATTCATATACCCTTCACTAAACTTTGATACATTAAAGACCGTCACTCACCAATGGGCAGGAGGAAGAAATAAGTAACCTCCTCTATAGTTTCTAACTTACTCTTGCAAAGTATATGACAATTTGACCCCAAGCAGGATATCACTAGCCCACTGCTTGTTTTGTTTTGCTTTGTTTTCTCTCCAGACGTCTGGGCTGGCCAATTTGCTGCACTTCAGGCATTTGGAGTTGTCCTCTAATTCAACCCTTTACGCAGGTATGAAATTCCCTTCCTTAAAGAAAACCTGCAAAATATGGCACCGATGAAAATATTCTACAGGACACAAGAGAACAAGCAACGTCCAGAGGAATGAAATCTACTACTTTCTTTTGAAACAAATTAACTGTAAGAATCATTGTTGTACACCTGAAACTAATATACTGCTATATGTCAATTATATTTCGATTTTCAGAAGTTAACTATAGGGAGTTCCCTGGTGGTCTAGTGGTTAGGATTTGGTGCTTTCACTTCCATGACCTGGGTTCAGTCCGTCGTCAGGGAACTGAGATCCTGCAAGCTGCGGCAGCACGGCCAAAATCAATCAATCAATAAATAAATAAGTTATTTTTTAAATTAGAAGCTATTTGCTTGGGAAACAATAAAATGCAGAAGAATACTGTATCTATTAAACAATAGTCTGCTGTGAAAAGAGCAGGCCAAGCTAACTAGAATACACCTGAAATAAAAACAAGAGAGGGAATTCCCTGGTGGTCCAGCAGTTAGGACTTGGCAATTTCACTGCCAGGACCTGGGTTCAATCCCTGGTCATAGAACTAAGATTCTGTAAGCCGCGTGGCGCAGCCAAAATAATAATAATAACAAAATAAAAGACAGAGACTGAAAATTTAAAAAAAACACAAAAAAGAAAGGAAGAGTTATTAAATTTAATAAAGTACCACTTCAAGGAAAAAGCTGTATACAATAAAAATTTTTTATTTTCATAAGATGTATAATCTACAATGAAAAGAACAGTTGTAAAACTTTATACTCCCAATACTATAACATGAAAACACATTAGACAAAAACAAGAGGCAATCTCTTTGAACTTACTGGTTAAAATGTAGAAAGCAATAACTTAAGAAACAACTGGGATGTTTCTAATTAATAAGAGTAGCCGGAAACTAAAATACTGAAATTGTCATAGGACAACTGTCACAGAAATGAACTAATATTTAGGGAGCAGCTACCTGGTATAGAGTATCAAAACAGTGAGGAGTTAAACAGGAAGCACAGAAGTCATAAACTACACTACCATATACATATAGATAAAGGCGAAGATATGTTTATATGTATGAATAACACACGTGGAACATAAAATATTTACACAATAAAGCTATAAAATGCTTTGGCTTGGGGCTTCCCTGGTGGCGCAGTGGTTGAGAGTCTGCCTGCCGATGCAGGGCATACGGGTTCGTGCCCTGGTCCGGGAGGATCCCACATGCCGCGGAGAGGCTAGGCCCGTGAGCCATGGCTGCTGAGCCTGCGCGTCCGGAACCTGTGCTCCACAACGGGAGAGGCCACAACAGTGAGAGGCCCACGTACCGCAAAAAAACAACAACAACAAAAAATGCTTTGGCTTGAGATTCAGGAAGCACTCTTTTAAAAGGGTAAATATGAGATGCTATAATCTCATAATCATCCTAATTATAGGATTAAAAACAATCTATAGTATGCAGTTCAGTATGTAAAGAAAAAGCAGGAAATGTTTAAAATCTTGAGCAGGAAATGTTTAAAATCATGCTGTGCTCATGCTTGCCCCTTCAGGTTGAAAAGGCAGGAACCATATCACCAATATACTTAGGAAGTGAATGCAACACTCTGACAGAAATGTCAAATTAAAACCTCTTCTTCCTCATATATCCTCAGAGTGAATTCCTATCTTCTGAGGAAATTATCTTCAAACTTTTGTTAACCAACAAAACATTCTGTACACAAAACCTCACCCCAGCTCAAGACTGAACAGCTGAGCTGCTATGACTAAAGTGTAAGTAAGGCAGGGCCACAGGGTGGGAGCAGTTCCACAAATGGCTACCAAGTACCTCCCACCAGTAAGGAGCACCATGAGCCAGGCACTGGGCTAAGCACAGGGAATTCAGGAGGGAACAAAACAGAGTCTCTGCCCTCAGGCAGCTTACATTCTAGAATGGGGAGAAAGCTAATAAAGAAGTAAACAAACAAATATGATCATTTCACACACAGAGAACCACTCCAAAGGAAATGAGGTAGGGTAACAAGGCAGATGATGGTTGGAGGTGGTATCTGGGATTTCTCTGTATGCCTGGGTAGTCAAGGAGAACCTCTCTAAAAAGACACTGGGGTTCTTTCTGGGAGGGTTCAGCCAGTGGAAAGACCCATGGAAGGAAAAGAAACTGTCCAAGGAAGAGAAAGAGGCCAGTCCAGCTGGAGCAAAGTGAACAAAGTGAGCATAGAAAGAGGAAACGGGAGAGGCAACAGAGACCAAAATACAAGCATCTCTTAAAGTGAGGCTTGGATTTTATTTTAAGTGTAATGGGAAGTCTTTGAAAGGTTTTGAGCAAGGGAATAACAGGATCTGATTTTTAGCGTAGAAGGTGCTGTGTGGAACAGATTCCACGCAGACAGAGTGAAATCAAGAAAACCAGCGAGGAGATCATGGCAGACACTCACGTGAGAGGCAGTGGTGGCCAGGAGTAACATTTAACAGTGGAAATGATGATAAGTGGTCAGATTCGGGATGTACTTTGAACAGAAAGCTCACAGAACTTAACGGAATAGATATGGAGCAGGTAGAAGACAGAAGAATCAAGAAGAGCTGTGAAGTTTCTGGCCTGGAGAACTGGGTGGATAAGGGCGCCATCTGCTAAGACGGAAAGGTCTGGGGTGTGTAGATTAGACTGGGCATAGCATCGAGAATTTTTTTTTTTTTTTCTCTCACTGTTGTGGCCTCTCCCGTTGCGGAGCACAGGCTCCGGACGCGCAGGCTCAACGGCCATGGCTCACGTGCCCAGCCGCTCCGCGGCATGTGGGATCTTCCCAGACCGGCCCACGAACACGTGTCCGCTGCATCGGCAGGCGGACTCTCAACCACTGCGCCACCAGGGAAGCCCGAGAATTCTGTTTTTACAGTTGGCCAATAGGCACATGAAAAGACACTCGACATCACTAATTATTAGAGAAATGCAAATCAAAACTACAACGAGGTACCACCTCACACGGGTCAGAATGGCCATGATTAAAAACTCTATAAATAACAAATGCTGTAGAGGTTGTGGAGAAAAGGGAACCCTCCCATACTGTTGATGGGAATGTAAATTGGTGCAGCCACTATGGAGAACAGTATGGAGGTTCCTTAAAAGACTAAAAATAGAGCTACCATATGAGACAGCAATCCCACTCCTAGGCATATATCCGGACGAAACTATAATTCAAAAAGATACATGCACCCCAATGTTCATAGCAGCACTATTTACAATAGCCAAGACAGGAAACAACCTAAATGTCCATCAAAAGATGAATGGATAAAGAAGATGTGGTATATACATATATATATATATATATATACACATATACAATGGAATACCACTCAGCCATAAAAAAGAATGAAATGCCATTTGCAGCAACATGGATGGACCCAGAGATTATCATACTAAAGGAAGTCAGAAAGAGAAAGACAAATATCATGATATCACTTATATGTGGAACCTAAAATATGACACAAAAGAACTTATCCACAAAACAGAAACAGGCTCAGACATAGAAAACAGACTTGTGGTTGCCAAGGGGGGGAGGGGGGAGGGGGGGAGGGAGGGATAGATTGGGAGTTTGGGATTACCATATGCAAACTATTATATATATATATATATATATATATATATAACTGAATCACTTTGCTGTATACCAGAAACTAACACAGCATTGTAAATCAACTATACTTCAATAAAATAAATTAAAAAAAAAAAGAACTCTGTTTTGACCATGTTAATTTTGAACAGCCTATCATTATGTTCCCAAGAAGACCTGCCTACTTAGATGGTGCCTAGCTGACCACCTCAGTCTGCAGTTCTTGGGAGAAGTTGGAGCTGGAAACACACATATACCTCCCACACCTCTATTCCCACGGCAAACCCTTTAAGACTTCTCAGAAATCCCAGTGCTCCCCAGAGCAGTGTGAAAACTTAATGCTTACCTCCAACTTGCTACCTAAACTTGCCTAATGTTTGCATAGTGTAGACAAATAATTAAATTAAGAAAATGTAAATCACATTTGCCTACACTAGAATAAATTTGTTGACACCAAAACAAATTACAGATGGCTTGAAGATTCTAGTGAAAAAAATGAAACCATGAAAGTATGCTAGAAGAAAATATGGGTTAATATTCATAAAATCTTGGCATGAGAGAGGACTTCCTCATTTGACCGCAGGCAGAAATCCTTAAAAATGGAAAATAACGGTGGATTGTCGGGGGGGAGGGCAGGTAAATACTTCTATAAAAGAAAACACCACAAGTTTTAAAAGCAAATGAAAAACTGGGAATAAAGAAATATCCCTGGACTTCCCTGGTGACTCAGTGGTTAAAAATCCACCTGCCAATGCAGGGGACACGGGTTTGAGCCCTGGTCCAGGAAGATCCCATGTGTCATGGAGCAACTAAGCCCGTGTGCCACAACTACTGAGCCTGCGTGCCACAACTATTGAGCCCACCTGCCACAACTATTGAAGCCCATGCGCCTAGATTCTGTGCTCCTCAACCAGAAAAGCCACTGCAATAAGAAGCCTGCACACCGCAACGAAGAGTAGCCCCCACTCGCCACAATTAGAGAAAGCCCACATGCAGCAACAAAGACCCAATGCAGCCAAAAATAAATAAATAAATTTATTTAAAAAAAAAAAAGAAATATCCCTAAGTACAAGGAGCCCACATAAATGAAGAAAAAAGATTAACTCCAAAAGAAAATGTGACAAGGACAAGAGAAAATTCCAAAGAGAAGAAATAATATACATGAGCAACTAACACAAAAATTTTTTTAAATTAACACATTAAAAAATGCTAAACTTATCAGCAAAAGAAATTAAAACAAGGAGATACTATTTTTTTCCCTATCGAGCTCATAAATATTAAAATGGCAATGAGCATAGACTTGGAACCTGGGCAGTAATTACTAAGCCCTTTCTGGAGACAATTTGGTAAAATGTATCAAGAGCCATAGATTTTAGAAGCTCTTTGACCTACCAATTCTGCTTCATGGAATTCATCCAAAAGGCAGGGGTATCAGGGGGTTTGTTTCAAAAGATTTCAGCACAAATTATGTTTTTCAGATTAGAATATTCTGCACCCAAAAAAGAGATGCTTCAGAATCACATCTAATAACATGAAAAGATATTGGATTTTAAAAATTAGGTTTTAAATGAAAAATCAGAAAGAGAAATTAAGGAAACATGCCTACTTACCACTGCAACAAAAAGAATAAAATACCTAGGAATAAACCTACATGAGGAGGCAAAGGACCTCTATGCAGAAAACTATAAGACACTGATGAAAGAAATCAAAGATGAAACAAACAGTTGGAGAGATATACCATGTTCTTGGATTGGAAGACTCAACACTGTGGAAATGACTATACTACCCAAAGCAATCTATAGATTCAATGCCATCCCTATCAAATCACCAATGGCATTTTTCACAGAACTACAACAAAAATTTTTACAATTTGTATGGAAACACAGAAGATTCCGAATAGCCAAAGCAATCTTGAGAAAGAAAAATGGAGCTGGAGGAATCAGGCTCCCTGGCTTCAGACTATACTACAAAGCTACAGTAATCAAGACGGTATGGTACTTGCACAAAACCAGAAATATAGATCAATGGAACAGGATAGAAAACCCAGAGATAAACCCACGCACCTATGGTTACCTTATCTTTGACAGAGGAGGCAAGAATATACAATGGAGAAAAGGCAGCCTCTTCAATAAGTGGTGCTGGGAAAACTGGACAGTTACATGTAAAAGAATGAAATTAGAACACTTCCTAACATCATACACAAAAATAAACTCAAAATGGATTAAAGACCTAAATGTAAGGCCAGACACTATAAAACTCTTAGAGGAAAACACAGGCAGAACACTCTATGACATAAATCACAGCAAGATTCTTTTTGACTCACCTCCTAGAGTAATGGAAATAAGAACAAAAATAAACAAGTTGGACCTAATGAAACTTCAAAGCTTTTGCACAGCAAAGGAAACCATAAACAAGACGAAAAGACAACCCAACCCTCAGAATGGGAGAAAACATTTGCAAACGAAGCAACTGACAAAGGATTAATCTCCAAAATATACAAGCAGCTCTTGCAGCTCAATATCAAAAAAACAACCCAATCCAAAAATGGGCAGAAGACCTAAATAGACATTTCTCCAAAGAAGACATACAGATTGTCAACGAACACGTGAAAAGATGCCCAACAACACTAATCATTAGAGAAATGCAAATCAAAACCACAATGAGGTATCGCCTCACATCAGTCAGAATGGCCATCATCAAAACATCTACAAACAATAAATGCTGGAGAGGGTGTGGAGAAAAAGGAACCCTCCTTCACTGTTGGTGGGAATGTAAATTGATACAGCCACTATGGAGAACAGTATGGAAGTTCCTTAAAATCTAAAAATAGATCTACCATATGACCCAGTAATCCCACTACTGGGCATATGCCCTGAGAAAACCATAATTCAAAAAAATACATGTACCTCAATGTTCATTGCAGCACTATTTACAATAGCCAGGACATGGAAGCAACCTAAGTGTCCATCGACAGATGAATGGATAAAGATGTGGCACATATAGACAATGGAATATTACTGTGCCATAAAAAGGAACGAAGCTAAGTTATTTGTAATGAGGTGGATGGACCTAGAGTCTGTCACGCAGAGTGAAGTAAGTCAGAAAGAGAAAAACAAAACCATACGCTAACGCACATATATGGAATCTAAAAAAAATAGTACTGATAAACCTAGTGGCAGGGCAGGACTAAAGACACAGATGTAGAGAACAGACTTGAGGACATAGGTGGGGAAGGGGAAGCTGGGACGAAGTGAGAGAGTAGCACTGACATATATACACTACCAAATGTAAAATGGATGGCTAGTGCGAAGCTGCTGCACAGGGAGATCAGCTCAGTGCTCTGTGACCACCTAGAGGGGTGGGATAGGGAGGGTGGGAAGGATGCTTAAGAGGGAGGGGATATGGGGATATATGTATACATATAGCTGATTCACTTTGTTGTACAGCAGAAACACAACACTGTAAAGCAATTATGTTCCAATAAAGATATTTAAATACATAAATAAAAGTTTCAAAATAAATATTAGGTTTTAAAATCGTGGTCAGGATAATACATAGCAATAGGCATATTCATAGAAAGAGATCTCTAATAATAAATTATAGGAAATTAACAGTGGTTCTGTCTAGAAAAATTAAGTGTTCTTTATGATCTTTTTCTTTCATTATAATGAGCATATATTATTTGATAATAAAAACTTCATTTTGGGGGGAAAAACAAAAATAAAAGTCCTATGCATATTGAATAGAAATTACCAAAAAATTAACAGGAGATATTTTCAAGTGATAAAATATAATTTTGCGAAATTTTTCATCACTTCTAGAATCGAAATTCTCTGTATTTTACACACTTCCCATTATGAACATGCACTACTTATTTTTTAAAAAGGTAAAACAAACTTCTAAAAATTACTTTCCAATTTTATCTTAATTTGAATGACCGTTACAACTATCACACAGTATTTTCAAGGGTTTATGCCCTTCTCTTCATGTACCAAAACAAGTTTTTCTTCATTATTCTAAATAGCTTAGGGGAGCACAAAGGGATTCTCCTGAAACACACTGGGTCCCAAATCTCCCTCCATGTTAATACCTTTAATGGACTTCAACATTTTAGCTCAGTGGTTCCCGAAGTCTTGTCCCAGACCTACAGCACCAGCATAAACAAGGAGCTGGTAAATGCAAATTCTTGGGCCCCACCTCAGACCTAGAGAATAAGAAACAGGGTGGGACCCAACATTGAGTTTTATCATGATACTCTAGGTGATTCTGATGCATGCCAAAGTTGGAGAACCACTGTTTCAGCCTATAATCTTTGGGTCTTCAAAGATTTGACTCTCCTAGACAGTCAAATCATTTTTCAAATTATATCTTTCAGAATTCTAATGGTAACACATTAAATCATTCAAGGGGACTGAGCTGCTAAATCTCTAATCGTAACAGCTGAAAACAAAATTTTTAAAGAAAAATAAAAAGATAACAAGGAAAGAAAACCATACCTGTAGAGATGTCTTAAAGGTACCAGTGAGTCCTAGAGACATCACTTCAAGCCTTCCACGGCCTTTGAGGTTGACACACCTGGCCTCCTCAAGGAACACGCTAAATGCGAACTCATTTAACTACAAGTGTCAAAGGCAGGGCTTCACAATCAAACAATCCACCAGACTCCTCAGTAAAAACAATACTGAAGCCATATCTAGACATAAATACAACAATCAGGGGGCTTCCCTGGTGGCTCAGTGGTTGAGAATCTGCCTACTAATGCAGGGGACATGGGTCCGAGCCCTGGTCTGGGAGGATCCCACATGCCGCGGAGCAACTAGGCCCGTGAGCCACAACTACTGAGCCTGCGCGTCTGGAGCCTGTGCTCCGCAACAAGAGAGGCCGCGATAGTGAGAGGCCCGCGCACCGCGATGAAGAGTGGCCCCCGCTTGCCACAACTAGAGAAAGCCCTCGAACAGAAATGAAGATCCAACACAGCAAAAATAAAAAATAAATAATGAGGCCAAAGGAAATAACTGTCCTTCAAAACAGATAAAAAAAAATACAACAATCAGGTGTGCTAAAAACTTGAGAAACATCTTCACCTGAACTAATCAGCGAGCCCATTTGGGGCAAGGTCTACTGGCGTTTGATGTGAACAACAATTAATATAGTTGTTTACTTGTAATGGAGGTATAACCATGAGAGAAATGAAACAAAGTTTATTCACAGCCCAATGAAGTACCAAATTTTTCTGCCACATTCATCTGTTCAAAGAGCCAGGTACAAAGCTAGTGCCAGAGACAAAATGATGTCTAAAGTACCTTTCCTGCCCTCCAGAAGCCTGCGGTCCCCTTGGAGACTGGCGGAGTCCAGACAGGACCTCCACTCACCCCAGGGCAGAAACTTTACATACATTCTTTAATACTTGAGGTTAAGTCGCTTGTTCAAGGCCACCCAACTCCCTACAAGTCCAGGCTCTGCTCTTGCCCTTCCATCCTGGCCCTAATGTTGGCACCAAAAGGAGACATGAGTATGCACTGTCGCATCTTACATGAGATTGTGCTAAGAATAAAGCCAAGAATAAAAGCGACTTTGTTGTTATTAAAAAGGGGACATACAATTAGGTAAAATCAAGTGGCATCAGGCCAAGTTAAAAAAAGGAGTTTAGGGCTTCCCTGGTGGCGCAGTGGTTGAGAATCTGCCTGCTAATGCAGGGGACACGTGTTCAAGCCCTGGTCTGGGAGGATCCCACATGCCTCGGAGCAACTGGGCCCGTGAGCCACAACTACTGAGCCTGCGCGTCTGGAGCCTGTGCTCTGCAACAAGAGAGGCCACAATAGTGAGCGGCTCGCGCACCGTGATGAAGAGTGGCCCCCACTCGCCACAACTAGAGAAAGCCCTCGCACAGAAACGAAGACCCAACACAGCAAAAATAAATTAATTAATTAATAAACTCTACCTTAAAAAGAAAAAGTTTAAAAAAAAAAAAAAAGGAGTTTATCAGGGAGTTCCCTGGTGGTCTAGTGGTTAGGATTCACCACTTTCACTGCCATGGCCCGGGTTCAATCCCCAGTCAGGGAACTGAGATCCCTAAAGCCGCGTGCGTCACAGCAAAAGAAAAAAAAAAGTAGTTTCTAATGATCCTGCTTTTTTAAAAAATATTTATCTATCTGTCTGTCTATCTATCTCTCTACCCATCTATTTTGGCCGCACCAGGTCTTAGTTGCGGCACGAGGGATCTTCGTTGCGGCACGTTTAGTTGCCACATGCAGGCTTCTCAGTTACAGCATGCGGACTCTTACCGGGCCCCCTGCATTGGGAGCGCGAGGTCTTACCCACTGGACCACCAGGGAAGTCCCCTAATGATCCTGCTTTTGAATGAGAAAAATTATTTATAGAAGCAACAGCAACAAAAAAAGGGCAAGACGAATATGGAACAAAAATATTAATACTGATTATGCTGAATGGGAAGATTATAGATGATTATTGTCCCAATTCAAAATTCTTTTATAATGTAAATTATTTTTTAAAAATGATCATCCAACATTTAAAAAAATTTTTTTTAACCCAGCCAAGATTCCATTAATCAGTAGTTCTCCACAGGTTTGTACCACTCCCCAGTGGATGTTCGGAAACATGTGGGAGTGTTTTTGGTTGTCACATTCACTGGGAGGCACCACTGGCATTTAACAGGCTCCTGAGAACAGTCCCACACAAGGAACTGTCCCATGTGACTCGAATGTCTGTCTAGACATTCCTGTAGGGGAAACAAAATCCATTTATAACTCTCCGAACCTAGAACCAAATTCCACTTTACATATAAACACAAAGGACTTTTTACAAGTTTTTACTATACACACTAACCCTAGTAGGGTGCTAGCAGTATATGTCAAAAGAACATTGTTTTCAGTTTTACCAAAAGTTGTTCACAATTTCGGAAAAGCCACGTCATTAACTATACTGCCCTTCTCAATATCTGAACCACGTCCAACAGGGTACACCGGTAGCCAGTGCATTCGCAGTGAGCATCTCACTCCTGTGTCTTCTGGTGCAGTCAAGACCAAGCTCGGACATATTCAAATGCCAAAGAAATGCTGTGATTGCTTCTTTATAAAAAAGTTGGGGCATTACATTGAGAGTTTTGAAATTATGTGTATATTACTGATGAATTTACCTCATGAGACTAAAGGAAGCATTACAAAAAGGCAGTGCTGGGTGTGACAAGGCTGAGAGCTGTGGTGACCCGAGGAATGTATGCAGTGATCAGAGTGCTGCTGACTTCTACTAGGCCAGACATTAAAGAGATCTGCAAAACCGCAAAACAGGGCCACTTATCTCTCTACAATTCTTTGTTATGAAAAATAGAGTTATTTTCATTAAAGAGTTATTTATGCTCACTTGTAATGAATTTATTATTTTTAAATGAATTAATAAAGCAAAAGTGTTAAAAATAGGTAACTTTTCTGTTTCAATTTTAATATGGAAATACCAATGAAGAATACATAAACAAAAGCTCTGATAGTCTTCAATACATTTTAGGTGCGTGAAGGGGGTCCTAAGATGAAAATGTTTGCAAACTGCTGCTCTTATAGAAAAAGGTAAGGAAGGAGGGCACTTTTGGCTGGAGAGGGAGCAGGTCACAAACCAGAGCAGTACCTGAGTAGGGTGAGGGAACTTCAAGAACCAAGTCAGTAGTGCTGGATTACAAGTGGCGAAGGGAGAGGAAGGAATCCCGGAATGAGGTATAAGCTTCTGACTTGGGCAGCTGAATATACAGGATGCTACTCAGAGGAATTTTAATACCATAACCATTGCGTCATAAAAACAATTTTTAAGTAGAAAATAAACCCACAAACATAAAAGTTTAAATGAAACTACCAGCACATACAGCCCTTTTTCATGCAGACATAATAATAGTCAAAAATACCTTCTTCTCTCACTGCTTCTGATACATGTTAACAAACCAGACGTTTGGACAATAGTCATGAACATGACTGGAGCCCACTCCATGGCACCAAAAGTGGAAAAGGAGAGACAGTATCCGCCCTCGTTCCCCCCTCCACCCCCTGCCAGGCCTCCTTCATCCAGCATCTTCAAGGAGTCCATACAATATTTTTTTAAGGATTCAGCTTCAAAAACCTTTTAAATCAGAGATGTTCAAAGAAGCAGGAAGGAGGGACCACCTACTGCCCCGTGACAGGTTTCTGCAGGAACTCCTGGGCAGGCTCTGCCTCTCACTGGCCCCGCAGGGTCGTGCTTTCCCTCCCAGAGTTCAGGACAGAGGAACGGATATGGCCACGCAGCAAAGAAAGTCTCTTAAGGAAGAGTCCAAAAACGCCCAATTTTTAACACTAGTGGAGCCACCCCGTCACACAAACTGTCTGGAACCAGGCCCCACCCCTGCTTCCTACATCACCCCAGTGCATATCTTGGACCTAGAAAGGGAGGCGGGGCAGTAAGACTGATACTAGGAAGAGAAAATCAGGGAGTTCCCTGGTGGCCTAGTGGTTAGGATTCCAGGCTTTCACTGCCGTGGCCCAGGTTCAATCCCTGGTCAGGGAACTGAGATCCCGCAACCGCATGTGGAGGCCAAAACAAAACAAAACAAACAAACAAAAAATAAGTAAAAAAAAAGAGAGAGAGAGAGAGAAAGGCAGGAGGTGGGATGGGAGGGCACATCCTTGAGCCCCAGGGCAGATCTCTTGGCAACATTCCCCTTGTAGTCCAGGGCTAGAGGCCTGGGTTATTCCGCCTCTCCTTGCCCCAGTGGTGACAAGCCTGGGGCAGCCCACACCAAGGCAGGTGACATTCTTAGAGGTTGGTAACTTTTCCTTTATATGAATCCCAAGGACCCTTATCACCATTAATAGCTGTACCTACTACTTCTAAGTTACTTTTATTATTTTTTAATCTTAGCCAACTGTTTTTTCTGTTTTTTGTTTTAGTATTTATTTATTTACTTAGGCTCCACCAGTTCTTAGTTGCAGCACGTGGGATCTTCGTCATGGCATGCAGGATCTTTTTTTTTTTTTTAGTTGCAGCATGCGGGACAGGCGCAGCCGCTCTGCGGCATGTGGGATCTTCCTGGACCGGGGCACGAACCCGTGTCCCCTGCATCGGCAGGCGGACTCTCAACCACTGCGCCACCAGGGAAGCCCTTGTGGGCTTCTTAATTGTGGCATGAGAACTCAGTTGCAGCATGCACGCACGATCTAGTTCCCCAACCAGGGATTGAACCCAGGTCCCCTGCATTGGGAGTATGGGTGTCTTACCCACTGGACGGCCAGGGAAGTCCCTTAAAAGTTACTTTTTTAAAGGCTGTCTTTAACACCTTCCCCCACCCCAACCTTTTTTCTCATTTCTAGTTGGTAGTAAAAACCCGCAGAATCATTCAAATGGGGTAAATGCATGACTCAAAGACAGATTAGGAGAAAACTGTGAAAACCTAACTTATTTCAAAGGGCTGAAGAAAGGGAGAGAGATGCTCCTATAAGCCATAAGCTGAGCCAATCCCTAGGAAAGAAACATCCAACTAGAAAACTGGACCAGAGGCATCCTGGGCAAGAGGTTTGGCACCCTACAGCTCCCCAACCTCCTATTCTTGCTCCCCATGTCTCCCTGAACCACTTCTTTGCTGGAGACCCTGCCCTAGGCACTAGACCCAGGCCCCCTCCCAACCCTAGCACCACTGTCACACAGCACTACAATGAGGTAGAAGTGTGGGCGGGCCTTCCAAGTGGGAACTGTCTCTATATATTCCCAGTGAGTTATTATTATACAGAATGCATACATAAACTAGTATATAGCATAGTGCGAACAGTGAAGACTCTGGAAGCCAGACTGCGTGGGTCCTAATACCTAGATCTGCCATCTACCAGTTGTGGAATCATAGGTAAATTATTTAACCACTATAACAGTACTTATTCTGCAGAGTTATAGGGAGGATTAGATGAGTTATCACATGGGGAAAGACCTAGAACACTGCCTACACATAGTAGGCACTCAGTAAACATCAGCTGTTATTATGAAGCTTCAAATACATTATGGGTTATACAAGTTTGGGGGAACTGAATATGGTAACCTTAATCAACATATCTAATATCATTCCTATTGTAAAATGTGTTCAAATTTAAAAACTATAGACTTAACCAATAACCGAGATCCTTTTCCTAAACTGGAGACTTACAGTGTCCAGAAAAGAACACCCTGGTTCCAAATCTAATAAGCTCTGAGCAATAAAGACATAAAACCACCACCACCAAAAAAAGCCAAAAAACAAAAAAAAACAATTGGCTTACAATTATTTTCCCTCTATTTTCAAAAATGCATAATGTAGGTACTTCATACATTTTTAAAAAATTATTAGCACATAACATTTTTGTTAAGATACTGATTCTCTAACTTTCTGGCCTCAGGACTTTTTTACATTCTTAAAAATTAGTGAGGAACCCAAAGAGCTTACCTTAGGAAATTCTAAAAAATAGACATATATAAGCACATAAAACATTAGCCATCAAAGGAATGATGTCATCAAATGCATAAAGCCACTGGAAAACTACACTGAACACATGGAGAAGGAAAGTATAAAAGGGAAATCACATCTTAACCATCATTACCAAAATAATCTGAACTTGCAGATCCTTTGAAAGGGTCTCAACAATCCCCAGGGGCTCCAGACTACATTTTGAGAACCTCTGCACTAAGGAAAGAACAAGTATCAAAATCCTCATTGCTTTCATTTTCTACCTTTTCTAGATCTACAAGAGAATAATTATAATACATTTCACCGGACTATATACGAAATGAAAATGATCACATCCTAAAATTATTTTTAAAATAGTTTAAGAAAATATTTTGACAAAATTGCCATTAGGGTAAACTAAATGTCATGTCTAATTTTCTCCCTTTTTTAAAAACACAGAATGTAAAATTTACCATTTAAATCATTTTAAAGTGGACAATTCAGCGACATGTAATACATTTACAATGTTGTACAACAAACACCTGGTTCCAGAACATTTTCATCATCTCTGAAAGAAACCCCATATCCTGTCCCTAGCAAATAATCTGCTTTCTACGGATTTGCCTATTCTGAATATTTCATACAAATGGATCATAGAGTATGTGACCTTTTATGTCTGGTTTCTTTCACTTAGCATAATGTTTTCAAGGTTCCTCCATGTTGTGGATGCATCATTCATTCCTCTTTATGGCTGAATACTATTCCATTAGAAGAATATACCAAATTTTGTTTGTCTATTGATAAACAAAAGTCGATGGACATGACTATTTCCACCTTTTGGCTACTGTGAATAGTGCTGCTATGAACATTCCACATACAAGTTTTTGCTTGAACACCTGTTTTCAATTCTTTGGGGTATATACCTAGGAATGAAATTGCTAGGCCACATAACTCTATGTTTAGCTTACTGAGGAAGAGCAGTAGCACAATTTTACATCCCTAACAGGAATTCCAATTTTTCCACATCCTTGACAAAACTTTATTTATTTATTTATATATTATTATTTTTTTTTTTGCATTACGCGGGCCTCTCACTGTTGTGGCCTCTCCCGTTGCGGAGCACAGACTCCGGACGCGCAGGCTCAGCGGCCATGGCTCACGGGCCCAGCCGCTCCGCGGCATGTGGGATCTTCCCGGACCAGGGCACAAACCCATGTCCCCTGCATCGGCAGGCGGACTCTCAACCACTGCGCCACCAGGGAAGCCCTCTGTTGTTTTTTAATAGCCATCCTAATGGGTGTGAAGTGGCATCTCATACTTTAGATTTCCATTTCCCTACTGACTAAATATCAATACATTGAACATTTTTCATGTGCTCGTTGAGTGTTCATACTACCCTCTTTGCAGAAATGCCTAGTCACATCTTTTGCCCATTTTTAAAATTAGGTTGTTTCTTTGTGTTGCTGGATGTAAGAGTTCTTACGTCTAACTATTTTTCTGTAAGTAGATGAAAGCACTTTAAACCTACCAGGCATCTGGTTCTCTCCTCTCTACCAAGCTTAAGACAAATGCCACCCTTCCAGATGACAGAAAGAGCAACCAAGAAGTTAAAAGAGGTCACAGAATCAATTGGCAATAATACTATGTAACACCTTCATTTCTGTCTTAAATTATAAATCCAGGATTGAATCATAGATGATGATAAAATAATAATATTCATTTCTCAGAAAGTGCTTACTATTTAGTGAGGCACTGTCTTAGGTGCTTTAACATCCTCACAGTAACCCTACAAGGCAAGAACTGTGATCCACCTCATTTTATAAATGAGGAAATAGGTGCATTAAAGTTAAATAGCTGGCTTATGGTCATACAATCAGTAGCTGAACAGCTTGGCTTCAGAATTTGCGCTCTTAATCCCTTTGTTAGACTACCTCTCAACCATGAAATAACAAGCCTTGCCTGAATGCCTGAGGACTTTTTTAGAAAATGCTAGTAGCTACATTTTGATATGTCACTTTCAAGTTCCAATCCCCACTGTCTGCACAAATCTTGGTTCTAGAACTCTTTAATCGGGCTTAGGAATGTCACAAAGAAGTAAGCCAAAAACCAAAGGGGTGAATGTCATTTTATCATTCCAACTTAGGTCTTTTCTAAGATTTCTGAATCTGACAAAGGCCATTCAGGATGTGACTCAACAGTCTATTTCCAAGAGCATCTGGATTGCATCTTGACAGTAATTATAAGAGGTTACAGTTACCAGCAAAGCCAGTGCCTAAAGGTCCATCGAACTCAAACCCATAATTTGCAGTATAATTATACAGCAGTTAATGGCTTTGCAAACTGAATCTCAAACTTGAGAAGAAATCTAAAAGGTAATATATTTCATAATAAAACCAATATGAACACAATACTGGAGTTTATAGATTTCATTTTCCGAGCAATAATTAGAGCCATAACTTCCTGATATTTCTAACATTGCTGCAACTGCCTAGAGTTATGGGACCTCAGAATTTGAAGGAACTTTAAGCCATATCTAGAATAATCCTTCACAAATAACTCTTGCTTCTTCTAGAATTAAAAGGTGGACCAAAGCGCTGAAGTGTGCCTACCTGATACATGTTCATTTATACCAAGTGTCAGTTCATAATGTTATCCTCCTATTTACTTTTGCGGTAACTCAAGAATTTTTTTATTTAAGTTCAGCTATCCAATATGACTTATAATGTTTTCATTACTACAAATGTAGCAAATGTGAGGTTCTGTTTTCTCATCTGTGACATAAGGGTATTTACCATCTATCTCACAGAATTGTGGAAAACAAATTAGATGGGATATGTGAAAGTCCCTTGCAAAATACCTGAGCTGGGACAGGTACTCAGTAAGCATTCCTCTGTGTGTGTGGGGATGGGCAGTATGGGTATGTGCATGGGGGGAGGGGGTGCGGATAGTGACAGGTGTGGGTCAGATAAAACCAGAAGTCATTCTAAAGCATACTTTACATAAGCTAAGCACAACTCAGCTTACTTATCTAAAGATCACTTATCTGATTAACTTAGGCGTATATAACCCCAAATCTAGATGATACCAGAAGAGTTTCCCAATAAGGAAAATGGGTATCATTCATGTAGTTATTAAAGGAAATCAGGTTATTCCTTGGGTAGACCAATCTATAATATCATTTCTGATAGAGCAGAAGGCTCCAAACAAATATCTCACCCCGTTTGTTCAAATGTTTCATTGAATTATGGCTAAGAAGGTTCAACATGTAAAACATTAGCATGAATAAGCTTAAGTCACAAGAGGGATGTACAATGCTTTCCTGTTATGACAGGCTTGTGAAATTAAGAATTGTAAATCAAGGGACCCGGGAAATAGATGGAAAGAGGTACACTCAAAAAAGTTTGAGAGGGGGTGGGATCAGAGAGAAAATGACTAACAGCTGTGGCAGGACCTTCCGCCTCAGGTAGGTCCAGTTTGGCCTAGAAGGGTATCAGCCAGAATCAGAGTAGGGGAGGCAGAGGAAGAGGGCAAAGGAAAATGCTCGCTTGGGGGAAACGAAATGTCAAGGTAAGTGCATGTGACAAAAGGACGACATTTTGAGGTGCAGGTGGCCAGAATTGGGAAAGGTGAGGTATAGCTGGAGAAGAGGAAAAATTAGAAAGGTCAATAGGGACAGAGCATAGACTCTTTAGACTGTGCATAAAGGTTTAGACTTTATCCTATAGGGTGGCAATCAGTGTGGTCTGTGGATCCCTGGAGTTCCCAAGACCCTTTCGGGGATCCTGAAGTTCAAAATTATTATCATAATAGTACTCAGACATTACTTTCCCTTTTCTTATGTTTGCATTGATACAAAAACAAGGGTGGGGGACACTACAGCCACCTTAGCAGAGGGACCAAACTGTACTAGTGGTCCTTGTATTCTTCACTGCCACACACTCACATTTAGATAAATTAATTTTAAAAAATTAGGGCTTCCCTGGTGGCGCAGTGGTTGAGAGTCCGCCTGCCGATGCAGGGGACACGGGTTCGTGCCCCGGTCTGGGAAGATCCCACATGCCGCGGAGCAGCTGGGCCCGTGAGCCATGGCCGCTGAGCCTGCGCGTCCGGAGCCTGTGTTCCGCAGCGGGAGAGGCCACGACAGTGAGAGGCCCGCGTACCGCAAAAAAAAAAAAAAAAAAAATTAAACAACAATTTCACCTCAGAATATCCTTGATGAGTTATTAAAAAGTATTACTTCATTAAATCTCGGCCGTTGAGTACATGTGTTTAATACTGGTGTGACTAAAGGACACTTCTATGGCACACCAGAGAATATGACCAATATCTCCAGGTAACAAACTTGTGCAAATGAGTTACAAGCTGAACTTACCACTTTTTTCATGGAACACAATTTTTGTTCAGCAGAATGACAACAGAAAAACTATGGTTATTCAGACTTGAGTATCTGGCAGATGGTTTCTCAAAAATGAAGGGGACCTGCTGCTTCAAGAAAAATGACTGACAGTATTTGTTGCTGATGATAAAAGTTAAGCTTCGGGGTAAAAATTTTAAATTTGGAAAACTAGTATCTGCTACTGTGAGTTAGACTGCTTCCCTCAAATTTAGAGAATTTTCTAATAAGATGGGTGGTAAAATTAACAAATGGGATTTCGTGATATTGTTTAATGAAATGTATCAACATCTGGAAGACCCACATAACTTAGTGGAGCAATATTTTCCAAATGACCAATACATGATGTTACAAAATCACAGAGGAGTAAAACATCCATTCAAATTGCAAGATGGATCAATAGATTTTATTTTAACAGAGCATGAAGAGTTTACTAATATAACTTCGGATTCCACACTGCAACTAACCCTTAAACTACCAATGTCAAATGCTGGTATAGTATCAAAGAATAACCACAATTTTTGGAAAATGCCATTAAAAGACTCCTGCTTTCTCCAACTACATATCTGTGTAAGACCAGATTTTCATCAATTACTTCAACCAAAACAACATTTCGTAACAGACTACAGAGCAGATATGAGAATCCAGCTGTCTTCTACTAAGTCAGACATTAAAGCACAAGACCGTAAAACAGTGCCACTCTTCTCACTAAATTTGTTTTTTTTTTAAAAAATACATTTATTTATTTATTTTTGGCTGCATTGGGTCTTCGTTGCTGCGCGCGGGCTTTCTCTAGGTTGAGAAAGAGTTGAGAAAGAGTTGCGGTGAGCAGGGGCTACTCTTCGTTGTGGTGTGTAGGCTTCTCATTGCAGTGGCTTCTCTTGTTGCGGAGCACGGGCTCTAGGCGTGCGGGCTTCCGTAGTTGTGGCACGTGGGCTCAGTAGTTGTGGCTCGCGGGCTCTAGAGCACAGGCTCAGTCGTTGTGGCCCACGGGCTTAGTTGCTCTGCCGCATGTGGGATCTTCCCGGGTCAGGGCTTGAACCCGTGTCCCCTGCGTTGGCAGGTGGATTCTTAACCACTGCACCACCAGGGAAGTCCCTCTGTTTTGTTTTGTAAAACAGTTTTCATAAATATCTGTTTTTTATGTGAGTGTGTAATGGGTTTATTACAGATATTTTCAATAAATAAATTAATATTTTATAACTCTCTCAGTTTTAATTTCTAATCTGACAAATAGTGATAAAACACACGTAAAGAAAATCTGCTTGGGGTCTTCAGTAACTTTTAAGAGTATACAAGGGTCCTGATACCAAAGTTTGAAACCCATGCCCATAAGAGATGAAACCACAGGGGAAGATTTCATCGTGAGGCAGCATGTGAACCAATACACTCCTCTGGCAACAACATGCGGGTGAGACGAAGTGGATGAAGGAAGCCTGACTAGTCAGGAAGTGGAAGCCAGTAAGAGCAAAGCAGTCAAGTGAAAAACGGTAACTGCCTGGACTAAGACAGCTGCAACGGCGAGAGGGAGAAAGGGGTGAATTCAAAAGATATTATGGAGACAGAATCGACAAGACCTAGCAACTTCAGAATCAGAAAGAGACCAGGCTGCTGCTTGCATGGCTGAATTGTTAACTGACTGTCCATTTTTCTGGCTTAGACACAGGTACTGAGTCTACACCATATACAGTTGGCCCTCCGTATCCACGGGTCCCATAGCTGTGGATTCAACCACCCTCATATCGAAAATACACAGAAAGAAAATTTCCAGAGAGTTCCAAAAAGCAAAATTTGAATTTGCTGAGCACTGACAACTATCTGCATAGCATTTATATTGTATCAGGTATTATAAATAATCTAGAGATGATTTAAAGTATATGGGAGGATGTGCATAGGTTATATGCAAACACTACACCATCTTATATGAAAGGCTTGAGCATCCAGGAATTTTGGTATCCGTGGGGGGTCCTGGAACCAATCTCACCACCCCACAGATACCGAGGGACAACTGTATAGACATCTACAGACTCTACAGTCAGAGTATGGTTTTTTTAAAAATATTTATTTATTTATTACTTTGGCTGCGCTGGGTCTTAGTTGTGGCACGCAAGATCTTTAGTTGCGGCATGCAGACTTATTAGTTGTGGCATGTAAACTCTTAGTTGTGGCATGCATGCAGGATCTAGTTCCCCAACCAGGGATCGAACCCAGGCTCCCTATATTGGGAGCGTGGAGTCTTACCCCCTGGACCACCAGAGAAGTCCCAGAATATGTGTTCTAACAACAATTCTCTGACATCAACTAGGTGTCCTACGGTTCAATTTAGCGCAGACTCCACAGGTTAAGGGCTCAGTCCCACTTCAACGCCAGCCCCAAGTCTCAATGATCCCCAAGCTACCAGCACTTCTGCCATGTAGGCTACAAACTCGCAGGGTCCATGACCACACCGACCCCCGCTGCCCCAGGTTCAATAACTCACAACTCACACAACTGAGGAAAGCTCCATACTTGTGATTACAGTTTTATTATAAAGGATATAACTCGGGAACAACCATTTGGCCATTTGGGCTAATAGGGCAAAGTATGGGGGAAGGGAGGTGCAGAGATTCCACACCTTCCTCTCCTCCTCCATGGAATACAGGTGCACTCCTTTCCACACAGCTAAGTGTTCGCCAAACCAGAAGCTCCCCGAACCTCATCATTCTAGGATCTTTATATGGGATTCCATCATGCAGGCATGACTGACTAAATCATTGGCCATGTGACTGACCTCGATCTCATCCTTCCCTCTTCCTCTTCCCTGAAGGTGATGGTAGTGGGGAGCTGAAAGGTACTTCATTAGCATAAATTCAGGTAAGGTCCAAAAGGGCTCATTTTGGATAACAAAAGGCATTCCTGCCAACTCAGGAAAGTCCAAAGGTTTTTCTGTGACAGGAATCCAGAACAAAGACTAACTGTATTTTTTTTTAATTACACCAGAATATCTGATAACATAGTTGTTGGTATATAACAGTATTCAATAAACAACTGCTGAAAGAATGAACAAAAGGGCAGATAATAGTATCATTCACCAGAATGGGAAATACAGGCAGAGAAAGAGGTTGTCAGAAGAAAGGTGGTGGTGAGCTCTGTTTTGGACACACTGCATTGGAAGTGCCCAAGGGTCACAGGAGGCACTCAGATAAAGGGTCAAAACCCAGAAGAAAGGACAGAGCTCCAGGTATGGACATGCAGACAATAGGACTTAATTGTGACAGATAAAACTAAGAGTGGAGATGACCGTCCTGGAGGACAGTGTAGGGTCAAAGGAGGGTAGAGGGGACTTCCCTGGTGGCACAGTGGTTAAGAATCCGCCTGCCAATGCCCTGGTCCGGGAAGATCCCACATGCCGCGGAGCAACTAAGCCCGTGCACCACAACTACTGAACTTGCGCTCTAGAGCCCGTGAGCCACAACTACTGAAGCCCGAGTGCCTAGAGCCCATGCTCCGCAACAAGAGAAGCCACCTCAACGAGAAGCCCACGCACCGCAATGAAGAGTAGCCCCCGCTCGCCGCAACTAGAGAAAGCCCGCGTGCAGCAACGAAGACCCAACGCAGTCAAAAGTAAATAAATTAAATAAATAATTTTTTAAAAAAAAAGAGGGTAGAAAAAACACCCCTGGGGACAGCAACGTATAAGGATAAGGAGCCCTCAGAGGAGACTAAGAAGTCCTAGATGTGAGAGGGGAGAACACACAGAGCAGAAGACACAGAAAGCCAAGCAGAAGAGTGTTTCTACAGAACGTATTGAAAGTCACAGAAAGATAGAGAAATGAATTGACAGGAAATTGTGCATGGGACTCAACGATGGAGGGGCAGAGGCAGACCCAGACTGCAACAGGCAACAGGGACAAGGCAGACACCCAGCACAGCTATTCTTCCAAGAGACAAGGCTGTTAGAGGAAGATGTGAGATGCCGACAGTGCAGTGTCGAGGGGGTCAAAGCTGAGCGGCGTGAAGGAGCGAGCAGAGACCAGGAGGGCATGGAGGACACGGGAGGCTGAGAGCAAGCGTGATTCAGATCGGGACTCTGAGATGGACCCTTCTGTACATGCCTGCAAGGTCCTGCACATCTGGCCTTACCTCCCTCTCCAGCTTCTTCATGGCGGCCACAGTGCCTTCTACTCAAATATACTGTGCTTCTTTATGCCACAGGCCCTGTCACGTTCTGGTCCCTCAGTCAAACAACTTCTTCCCTTCCCTGATGACCTGCTAGACATCCTTCAGATGCCAAGGAAATGTCACATCTTCCCTGGACTCTAGGACTAGACTAGGTCCTCTTGGACACTTTCTGTATAGCACTTACAACAGCTAGGAATCATTTATTTCTGTGATTGGGGGGCGTGGGGTATGTCTGTCTGTCCCTAGTAAAATATAAATAGAGTGAGGACAGGGACCTGTCACTACTGTCTCCCCAGCTCCTACCACAGCACCTGCACACAGCAGTCAAGCGGGATGGAGTTGTGGCTCTGATGAGGGACTGAGCTCAGAGCCTCAGAGGAAACCGAAGAGGATGGCATCTAGAACCAGGGGAAGGGAAGGAGACACCTGCCTCTTCCTTCACCCTCTTATCTCAAGAAGCAAAGAGCAAGTGTGAGTCAGATAGATTTACGATACCTGCCTGGGAAGTGGGCAGCAGGCCCAGCCAGGAGGCAGAACTGCTCCTGAGAGCGAAGGTTCAGAGGAGCAGGGAGGCTTGAGGAAAGGGGCAAATGTGGTACAGTGTCTGTGAGGAATGGAGAGAGAGTGGAGGAAGAATTCCTAGCAGAATACAAGCTCAGGAAGAATGCAGCTAAATGGGTAAGGACAAAAGTCCGAAAGTTTGTTCAGTTTTTGTCAGCTGACTTTTAACAGCACAGATACAGGAAACAGAACACAGATAGTTGGCTTGGTCTAGCAATGGAGGTCTGTGGGGTAGACGTGACAGAAGGACACCAGGGCAAGGAAATAGCTGGGGTGACCCACTCTGAGGTCCCAGCTGCAGGTGGAAGGAAATGAAACTGGGGGAAACTGACAATCTGAGATAAAAGGAAGAAGGTCCAGGAACTAGAGTTTATGGGTGGAATTGTTGTGATCAGAACATGTGAAATATTGATAAATCATGCTGCAGATATATAATTTAAAAAATAAGTGGGAGTTCCCTGGTGGCCTAGTGGTTAGGATTCCAGGCTTTCACAACTACAGTCCGGTTTAAATCCCTGGTCAGGGAACTGAGATTCTGCAAGCCATGGGGCGTGGCCAAAAAATAAATAAATAATAAAAATTTTTTTAAAAAGTGCAACATTTTTCAAGATACCATAAGCTCTCATCACCTACTGTTATCGGTCTCTTAGAACAAAATAAAACAAAACAAAACAATTAAAAATAGACCCATGCCCTTCTGAAAAAGGTCGAACTGCTATCTTTCCTGGAGTCTAATTTAAAAAAGCAGATGGCTGAAGAAAGGATATCCCCTTCCAGCTCCAACTTTTCCATAGTATACACATTTCCCCAGCAGTTCCAGATGAACCGTAAGTTAGAAAGCCTCCAAATACACACCAAGAGAGAATACTAACATACCTTTAGGCATGGAAAATAATCTGACAAAATCTATAATTACAGAAGTAGTCAAACTAGTGAAATAATGTCCACACTTCTAAACCAAAGGTGATCTAACCAGATTAGAGATGAGCTGCCCAAACTTCATCGTACCTAGAGCAATCACAGGATAGTAAAATATATTTTGTTTTAAAATGAATGAACAATACAGATTCTTGGGCAGCATGTTGAACATTTAAATTTAAAAAGCTTTATTGAGAAGAAAGTGCATATATACTTTGGATTGCTTTGATGTCTTTGTATTATTGTTTTATTAAAGACTATCACTCAAAAGGAAAAAAGAGGGTCACCATCAGCCCCTTTCTGTCGGATCACTGTATACGATGAGTGTGTTAGCCTGCCTGGCATTCTTTCTCCCCCTAATTGATCCCACTTTCCCTCCTTCTGCTAATTCCAGGAGTCTAGCTACTGACTTTACAAACTGGTACAAAAGGTGGACCCAAAGGCCCAGGACAGCCAATGAGAGTCCTGCCTTCCCCTGGCCAGGGTGACTGGTTCAGGCACATGATCAAGCCAGGCCAATCAGAACCCTTGGACTTGACAGTTATGTGAGTCAATACATTTCCCTTTTTTTCTTAAGACAATTTGTGCTTCTTCTGCTTGCAAATGAAAAAGTTCAGATAAATACAATATGAATAAGGAGAATTACAGCACTGAGCTTTCTTCCTTCTCTCTACTACAACTCTTTCCTTCTCTTCCTATCATTCTTCATTTTTTCCCCTCCCCATCCAATGCCTTTAGGATAGTGGAATATTTAAACTTAACACTGAGTACTTATGACATCACCATGAGACAGAAAGTTAATCTAAGTCTAGCCCCAGGTAAATTATACTGTGATTCAATTTCTTGATATTTAGATATTAAAGTTGAGTCTTCTTTCACTGGCTGGAACAGAACACGCTTGAACAGACCCCCTATACAGATGCAGTATCATTTTTTTCATGAGGTCAAACGGTTATATGTATGTGAAGGGGAGTAACTCCACTGAAATTCTAGGGCATTTGGAATTAAGTTCAAAATCTCTTCTTTTCTGTTTTCCCTCAGCTAGAGATCTGAACTGGCTTAAAAGAGGTCAGAGGGGGCATCCACATTTGCAAAATGGCCTTTCCAATAAAATCATAATTGCCTAAATTAGCTTAAATTTCTGCACTTTTGTGTCTCTTGCTGTCTTTAATTTTTTTTTTTCTTTTTTTTGGCGGTACGCGGGCCCCTCACTGTTGTGGCCTCTCCTGTTGCGGAGCACAGGCTTCCGGATGCGCAGGCTCAGCGGCCATGGCCCACGGGCCCAGCCACTCCACAGCAAGCGGGATCCTCCCAGACCAGGGCACGAACCCGTGTCCCCTGTATCGGCGGGCAGACCCTCAACCACTGTGCCACCAGGGAAGCCCCTAATTTTTTTAATTTAATTTTTATGTTACATTGGAGTATAGTTGATTTACAATACTGTGTTAGTTTCAGGTGTTCAACAAAGTGATTCAGTTATACATATACATATATCCATTCTTCTTCAGGTTCTTTTCCCATATAGGTTATTACAGAATACTGAGTAGAGTTCCCTGTGCTATACAGTAGGTCCTTGTTGATTATCTTTCTTTTTTTGGCTGCGTTGGGTCTTCGTTGCTGCGTGCAGGCTTTCTCTAGTTGTGGCGAACAGGGGCTACTCTTTGTTGCGGTGCACAGGCTTCTCATTGTGGTGGCTTCTCTTGTTGTGGAGCACGGGCTCTAGACACGTGGGCTTCCGTAGTTGCAGCACGCAGGCTCAGTAGTTGCAGCATGCAGGCCCTAGAGCATTCGGGCTTCAGTATTTGTGGCACGTGGACTCAGTAGTTGTGGCTCGCGGGCTTTAGAGTACAGGCTCAGTAGTCGTGGTGCATGGGTTTACTTGCTACGTGGCATGTGGAATCTTCCCGGACCAGGGATCAAACCCATGTCCCCTGCATTGGCAGGTGGATTCTTAACCACTGTGCCACCAGGGAAGTCCCATCTAACTTATATATAGTAGTGTATCCTTAATTTTTGATGTTGCTGTTATATGGAGAAAATAATATTAAATTCACAACTTCCTCAGACGATAGTCAAGAAATACAAGAGATGAGGTAGGATTATAAAAAGAATATAGAGCTGAAAATGAAGAGAAGGCTTAGATCAGAGTAACAGAACCCAACATCAGCTGGCTTCAACTAACACGTGTGTTCGGTGGAGGGGGGATGTAATCATAAGAATATAGGAGGACTTCACAGAACTCAGGAACAGGAATGCAACCAGCTCCAGTAAAAACTGGAACAGATGTTTCAAGTTATCAGTCTCAGGTAGTAGTTCTCTCTTCCTGCTTCTCTCTAGATACTTGCTTTATTTTCTCCATCCACAAACCACCTTTATCTGTCCCCAGACACAACAGCAGAACATAACTGCCTATAACTCCCAAGTTTTTACGTTATGGCCCGTGAACACACTGAGGTCAAATCTCCAGGAAAGGACACTGATTGGACTACCTTGGGTCAGGGTCCCTAAACCTGGTTCAATCCTCTGTGTCTTCTGTGGGAATGAAGAAGTATGCAGGGGAGTGGATGTCTAGGTTAGAGGACAGTTAAGGGATTCGTGTTGAGTCAGGCAGACACTCCAAAAGTTCCCATTACACATTCCCAGGGTTGTACCCTGGTTTTCTCATCATCAAAATAAAGGAAATGGTCACCAAAGTCTAGAGTTTAATAGAACTTAAGAGAATTAACTGAATTTAAGAAATGAGAGGGTAACTAGCATTCACCACTGTTTGGGGAGTTCATGTCAGTAAGAAATACAAGCCAAAAAATTAATTATAAATTCTAGAAATAAAAAGTATCTTTTATAAATATGATGGTCTACATGAAAAACTCAAAAGAAATGAAAAAAATCATGAGGTCTTGGAGAGCTGAGACCTTTGTCTTGGTTCAAGGCTGGACACCTAGAGCAATGCCAGGCACAGAGCACGTGCTCAAACATTCACTACGCCACTGACCAAACTCAGAACTTCTCACCTGTAGATCTTTAACATGGGTTAGAGGTGTGCTCAAGGTACTGATGCCCTCAGGTTTAGGGAATGATGCCTGCCATTAGTACTAATTACTAGGACTGATGTGGTACAAATATTATATAATGTTAGAAAGGTTGAGAAGCACTGAATAAATGACCAAAGCACTACTGGAACTCAGAGTTCTAGCAAGGTGGCTGGTTACCAAGTAAATCTGTATAAGGCCAATAAGCATTTAAATGTTCAACTCATCAGCAGTACCAAAAAATGCGAGTTAAAACTAATAAAACTGGCTAAGATTTTTTTTTCTGAGATGGTTCTACCCAATGCTGGTAAGGAAACAGTAGACAGGTACACACTGCCGAGGTAGCATACGGTTAAGGCTTGGGAATATATTCCAATATACTAAGTGAAAAACACAGGCTACAAAACTATATATACCTGAGGTTATAAACTGGCAAGGCAAAAAAGACTGAATGCAGCCCTCAGGTATGCTTTGTTTGAACCCCAGCGTGTTATTAAAAATTGTGGCCAACATAAAAATTGGGAGATTTCTTATTAAATCCATATTTCTAGATTTCCAGCTTCTCTTAAAAAGCTAGAAGGTGTAGTAACACCAAGATGCATCCTCCCAGGGCCACAAATGTCTGGGCAGACTGGCCCTGGGCTGCCCCATCCATGGGACCATCTTCAGTCCCCAGAGTCCCTAACATGCCTTCATGTCTCCCAGACTGAATACAACTAAACTTCTAGGTAATTTGAGCAAGCTGATCCCTCACAGGGTACAAATGGTCATTATCTCTGGACAGTGAGATTCCAGATACGCTCTTTTACTACTTTATCTGAATTTCCAAAAGTTTTCTTCAATAAACATGTATTGCTTTTGTAGTAAGAAAAACATGTTACTTTTTAAATTACCAAATCACAACTGCAATATCACTTAATCTAATGAGATCAAAACAACTAAAGATAATAGATAATGACTATGGTTTAAAACTAACAGAACTAAGGAAGTAACGTAAGGTTACAATTACTGCAGTATTTCCCTCCCTTTGATACTAATTAAAACACCAGATTGGACAGACAATATTAGCGTTTTACAAATAAGATCTTCCTCAAAATGAATAGCTTCTATAGACACTCAATTCATAAAACAGCTATTTTTAAGGATTCATTTCCATATATTTAAAGTTTCTTTCACCAAAAAATGTAAACCGAAAAATCTTTCCTATCAGAAATCTATAGTCATAACCTCAATTAAATTAATGGTTAAAAAGTTAAATAATTCCTGATCTTTATTTTACATTGTTTTATTTTATTTGATCCATAAGAATAGTGGTTTTATGGGGTTCTCTTTTCCTCAGAGAACTTCAAAAGTTTATACAAATCACTATTCATCTCACCCCATCAAAGAGTAAATCTTATTACCCTCATGGCAAAGAAAAAGTACAAGGCCAGGTAGAAATGTCAACTTTCAGATAACTGAAAGCAGGGTCAATTTAACATTTCTCTCTTGCTCTCCTCCAATCCACTCCCACATAACATCCAGAGGAATCTATTCAAACAAAAGGTACTCCCCTGCTTAAAACTGAGGTTGGGGGCTTCCCTGTTGGTGCAGTGGTTGAGAGTCCGCCTGCCGATGCAGGGGACACGGGTTTGTGCCCCAGTCCAGGAAGATCTCACATGCTGCGGAGCGGCTGGGCCCGTGAGCCATGGCTGCTGACCCTGTATGTCCAGAGTCTGTGCTCTGCAACGGGAGAGGCCACAACAGTGAGAGGCCCACGTACCACAAAAAAAAAAAAAAAAAAAAAAAAAAACCACTGATGTTGGCTTCCTACTTCCACTGACTCTGAATAAAATCCAAACCAGCTCCTGTCTCCTTTATTCCTCACCTGTCTCTCCAGTGCTCACCTGACCTGGGTGACTCGGGCCTCCAGGTAAACAGAGCCTCAAACACTAATCTATTCAACATGCCAGCATGCGACTGTTGAGTGTCCACTGTGCACCAGACACTGTTCTAAGCCCTGAGGATAAGGCAGAGAGGAACGCAGACAAACTCCCTGTCTCGTGGAGCTCACACCCTAGTCAACCCCTCTACCAGGTTCTCTCCCTCCTCAATTTCTCTAATCATTTAAAGAATATTAAAACAGCAATTTTAATGACAATATCTCAAGGTATCTGAAAATAAGCAGTACTACCTATAAGAGACATATTATTATTTACTGACTTTGTTTAATATTATTTATTGTAAGTGAAAGAAAGAGGAGAAATAAAGGAGGGTGTACCTTTAACTACTGAAACTTGGTATATATACCAGGAATGGTACTAATTTTTTGGTCAACTTTTCAAGGTTTCTCTCATTACTAGCTATACAGCTTTTATATGTCAGTGATCAAAGTGGAATACCCTAATTCTGTAAGAATGGAACAGTTGAGTTTCAAATGATTCCAGAAACTGAAAGATTACTTGCTTCTAAAATCTATTATCCTAAGATTACAGCAGAAATGAATTGATTTTTATAAAACAGTGGCTCCACAACACTCTTATTATAGATAATGCACAGGAATGGGTGTGTGTGTGTGTGTGTGTGTGTGTGTGTGTGTGTGTTTATACAATGTCTTATAATACAACACATTACCCTTGTTAGAATAAAACTGCTCGGGAAATTTGCCTCAGAGAGAGGTGATTAGCCCTCTACACACACACACACACACACACACACACACACAACGAATGACTCCGATGACACCTTGTTTCCAAGGTTTTATCATAAGAATCAGTGTCCTTCGTAACCAGGTTGGTGAAAGCATGACACTAAAAGCCAGTTGGCCTTGTCCATTTCCCTGTATCCACCAATCACCATAAGGACTTGCAGACAAAATGCTGGGATGAACAAAACCATCCCTGACAGAGAAGTAAGTCAAAGGGTTCACCAAGGCACACAGGACCCAAAGCTGGCCCTCCTGCATTAGCGTGGTGTACAAGAGTTCCGTTTCCCTCCCCCTTCCTTTTTTTGGGAATGACTTAACCAGTGACAAACCTAGTGAACTGTTTGCATTTTTAGGAAGAAGAATGGGATGTTATTGACCAGTTTGGTGGTGTGATATGGAAAGTCAGAAAATTCATACACCTGTCACAATGATAGCTAACTTTTTTTTTTAGCTGCATTAGGGAGAAGACGTTTAATTTTAACCACCAAGGATTAAAAAAAAACTTTGACCAACTGCTATGACCTTGTTATTGGGTTCACAAAAAAGTTCGTTCGGGTCTTTCTGTAAGATGTTATGCAAAAGTCCGAATGAGCTTTTTGGCCAACAATATTTTCTCAAATTCAGCTGAATCCGAAACTATCGCATCCCTCAGTTCACCTCCTGGCTCCACCACTGGATGAGGAGTAAAGTGCCCCCAGGACCACTCCCACCCGGCCTGGGTGGAGCTCCAGCCCTCACAACAGTGAGAGTGGGTTTTGGTGTCCAGCTTAAAACTGAGCGGTGGTTGTCCTGCCTGACTGAGCAGCTCAAACTCAGGCCAGAGAGCTGAAGTCAAAATGATTTCACCAGCCCTCTCTGTGGGCAATAAGCTAGTCAGGTAAGCTGCCAATCATTAGTCCTACTAGAAAAAGGTGAAAAGAGCAATGATGAATTCAAACAGATTAGCTTACTGGAAATTCACCTTGTTAGAGGGCTACAGTCATGAGCAACAAAACTTTAATGATATTCTACCATCACACTTATGAATAGAAGGTTTTTTTTTTTTTTAAATGGTCTCCCAGTGGATGGGTGACAGCTCTCTACAGTGACGCCTTTGCATTCCTGAACTGAACTTCCACTGGGCACTTCAAATCTCCAAACTGGCCAACACAGAAATGTTTGGACAGACTCCCGGCTGTCTCCCTAATCACACTTCTGTACGTTGTCTCGTGTTTCCAAGGCAAGTCCACACCACAAGTAAACTGCCTTTTCCAATTTCGCTAGTGTTCTCTGTGACTCTAATCCTGTTTCTCACGCAGGGGTGCTTTAGGAAAACCACTACAGAGGAAAGGGTAGCACACTGCTTTGAGAGGTGGGTGCTAGACAGGACATGAGGCTTGTTTATGTGCTAACTTATGCGATGAACTCCTCAATGAGAGGGCTTCAAATCTGTGCCCCACCTACTTAATAAATTAATGCACGCCAAGAAACTGCTAGGTTATTTCAAAACAGAAATCAGGAATGTAAAAAGTAACCCCAGTGCCATACAACATGTGCAGGAAATAGGCAATCCAGCGCTGTGGCTAAGAGTTTGGGCTCTAGAGTAACAAATCTGCATAGCCACTTGCTGGCTCTCTGTTACTTAACTGCAGGTACCTTGGTTTCCAAGTCATATTCATCTAAAGAACAGAGAATTTTTGAAAATTAAGTGAGTTAATGCTTATAAAATGTTGTAAACGGACTCAATAAATGTTAGCTATCAGGAATTCCCTGGCGGTCCAGTGGTTAGGAGTCCGTGCTTCCACTGCAGAGGGCACAGGTTCAATCCCTGGTCTGGGAACTAAGACCCCACAATCCACCCAGCACAGCCAAAAAAAAAAAAAAGTTAGCTATCATTGTGACAGGTGTATGAATTTTCTGACTTTCCATATCACACCATCAAACTGGTCACAATAACATCCCATTCTTCTTCCTAAAAATGAAAACAATTCAGTAGGTTTGTCACTGGTTAAGTCATTCCCAAAAAAAGGAAGGGGGAGGGAAACGGAACTCTCATACACCATGCTAACAGTGTAAATTGCTACAACCTTTCAAAATGACAAACTGGAAATATGTATCAAAAACTCTTAAACCATAGCATGCACTTTGATCCTGCAATCAAACCTCTAGAAATTTATCCTAAGGATAAAAAATCTCAAAAGTATATATAGAGATGCATGGAGGACAGTCATTGCAGAGATACTGATTATAGTGGTGGGAAAAAAATAAACTAATGTTTAATAAAAACAAATTGGTTAAATTATCACAGACCCATAAAATGGAATATTATTCAACTACTATTATAACTGACTATACAGACATGAAAAGATTCATGTAAGATGTTAAGAAAAAAAGTACAGGTTACAAAACAATCATGTATAGCAGGATCCCATATTTGCTACCAAAAACTGTATATAAATAGCCACATGCACACAGAAAAAGGGTCTGGAGAGAAATGTATTCAGGTAGTGGACCTCTAAGTATTTTATGGTTTTCTACTTTCTGCTGTTCTGTATTTCAATTGTTCTACCATAAATATGCGATTCTTTAAAATACAAGGGATTATCTAAACTGATTATTAGTTTCTTTCTGAAATAATACTATTAAGCTGAAAGTGATGACAGGTTTATCTTTATTTAGAAAAAAATTTGCATAGAACTTGATGTTTTATTAAATACTTTTAATGTTTAGTTATTGTTATAATTTAAAAATTATACATATTTAGTGCCAAGAAATTAGCAAGAGACTTCTTTTTTAAGCAATGGATTTCTATTTACTACCATAAAGTACAGTAGTACAAAAACTGAGCGGACTAGCTAGAGTTTCATATATTTTTATATACCTCAACTTTTTATGATCATCGTAACTACCATTTATTAAATGAATGGATCTGAAGAACTTAAGCAAGCACTTAGAAGTATTAAATTTTACTACAACTATTCCCATTTTCAGCTGAGAAACCTGAGGCACTGAGAGGTTAGGTGACTAGATCAAAGTCACAGACTATGTGTGGTCAAACCCAATATTCTCTAGATGTTGCACTCTTAACTATCCATCCCCTCAACTACACAACAGAAGCTGTTATTTATGGGACTGAGTCCTGTGCTGGACTCTGAAAAAAAGGAGTGAAGGTCATATGTTACGAGGATGAAAAATAAAATCAGAAAACATACCAGTTTTCTACATTTTTTGGAAACCAATTTTTATTGCATTATGTTGGGCTTATCATAGCTTATAAAATGGCATTTTAATGTAGTGATAACATAGTAATTTACCACTATACTGTGACTTATATTTATATTTTGAGCCTAAGCAAACATTTTGCTAGGAGCCTTCTTTCCAGCTTATCGCCTTGAGCAGTCTAAGCTTGGGAAAGATTCTCTCCTTTCAGAGCCAACCAAACTTACAGAAATGACTGGGGTATAGTACTTGCAGCTCCAAGCTTAAAATCAATGACTACAAAGTGATAAGATTAACTTTACAAGTAAAGGTTTAAAGACGTGGCCTCACTGTGATGTAATTCACTCAAGTGTTTCATGAAGCTCCTCCAGGCACTCTTCTAAGCATTGGAGGTACAATGATGAACCAAAGTCTCTGCCCTTCTGAAATTTATATTATAGGTGTGTCACATACCTGAATGTCATAGTTTTTTATTAGCAGCCTAAGGGATAAAAGTTATTGTCTCTTGAAAAAACTTGCTATCCTCTTCAAAACATGGTCTTAGGACACGCTC
Organism: Tursiops truncatus; assembly: GCF_011762595.2. Lineage (NCBI taxonomy): Eukaryota > Metazoa > Chordata > Mammalia > Artiodactyla > Delphinidae > Tursiops > Tursiops truncatus. The sequence continues at coordinate 132,749,108 of NC_047037.1, read as the reverse complement.
AGTGAGAAGGAAGCACAATGCCAGTGGTTCTCCAACGCTACTGTGCAAGAAAACTTCCTGGAGGACTTGCTGGAAATCAGATTCCAGGAGTCTGTATTTTTAGCAAGAACCTCAGGCAATGCTGATATAAGTGTTCTGAGGTCCAGACTTTGAGAAACCCGCCAGTAAGTGGAACCATTCAGAAGAGAATGATCATTCAGAAGAGAAAAGCTCTATGGCAGTGGAATGTGAACTGAGTAATATAAACCCAACCGACCTGTAATTAATTCCCTATAATTCACAAATCTAGCAAATTAAAAAGCTGAGTAAGGGCTTCCCTGGTGGCGCAGTGGTTGGGAGTCCGCCTGCCGATGCAGGGGACACGGGTTCGCGCCCCGGTTCGGGAAGATCCCACAGCAACGGGAGAGGCCGCAACAGTGAGAGGCCCGCGTACCGGAAAAAAAAAAAAAAGCTGAGTAAGAGTAGAGGGATTTACCAGCACCGCCTTCTTAACCCCCATTATAGATTTGAGTTTGCCTTAATCTAGTTATTTGGGGAAAACATGAAACTAAGCAGAATTTTACTCCCAATATTAGGGATAAGCATTAAGAAAAAGGAAATTGCTAGTCAACTGCAAAAAAGAAAATTAGCTAAGAGAGACAAACATTTCAGGGAACTAACTTGCTACCACTCATTTTATGCCCTATTTCACAATGCTTAGTATCTGAACAATCCACAGGGTTCCAAAGTACATCAAAAATTTGTTCATTTCCTCTCTTACTCAGGCAGAATAATAATAGAGTTTTGTGAAGGTACCATGTGCCTCAGCAATTTCAATAGATAACATTCTTAGATAAAGAAATAGCCTTTAAAAAAAAGTTGTATCAGAAATGCTCCTTACTGGAGCTACTTAAAGAAGTTTTAAATAGTTTTTAAACCATCACTCAATTAGTGTCCCTCATTTCTCAATTTAGATTACCTAAAGTTTCTGGGTTCTTTACAAACCTCCTACAGAAAGAACTCAATATTTTAAAATGGTTTTTTCTTTAGTAATAAGCAAACAACCATCAAAACAACATAAATGTTTCAAGTAAACTATTAAAAATTTGAGAATAAAAAAACATAGTATTTTGTTCTCAGTGACAGGTAGAAATCATAACTTTGGGGGCGTTTAAGCTTCTGCACCTTAAGTCATCCAAAAATAAAGGTATCCCAACAAATACATTCCTCCTATTTCAGAGGTTAAGAGTAGCACTACATAAATCAGCTGGCCTGCTGGATCCATGGCCCCAGTTCCTTCCCTCAGATCCTGTCCACCACATAATCCATGAGATCTCTGAGCCTGGTCTTCATCCTTTCAAAGGGATTAGTAAAAACTGCCTCCCCGTTGACAGAACTGAGATTTTCCAGATGCATTTTTTGGTATGGTATTTGTTTTTAGGATCTATACTTTTTATTGTACTTGTTTTTATTATCTGTTCGTTCCGACCACGGAAACATTAAGAGTAGGATGCCAGCAGATAAGCACAAAGAAACGCATCTGTCCGGAGTCTGCATGTATTTAAAATTTCAGGCTGGTGCTGCCTTCAGAATAGCAATGATGATGGCAAAGTTCTAAAGGAAACTTTCATATTAAGAGGCCATCAAAAATCTCCATAGCCTTCAACTCAACATAGAAGCCGCTAATTTATTTCTTCAAAAGCAACGCCTTTAGTCTGAATCACAACAAAAGATGTCTATAGGAAATATAATCTACGAAGTTGCCTTCTAATCCAAAGGCAAACAAGGAGTAAAGGAAAGGAAGGCGCAACCCATTCCTCGTTGGTTTCCTTTTCCTGGGGATTCTGATTACATTTCCTCGTTCAAGCAAGAGCCGGTAATTGTGCCTTCGGTCCACACCGTAAAGCCGTGTCTGTGCGTAAAGAAAGGAAGGGGAACGGCAGACACCGGGGACGCGCTCCCACTGAAAGGAGAGCCGCTTTCCGTTAAATACCATCAGAGACAGCCCCAGCAGGACTCAGGGCCAAACGGCATTGACTGTCCTTCACTGACAGGGATTTTGAAGGCACAGGAGAGAGAAAAAGGGATGAGCCGGGGACTCAAGGCCGGGGGAGAAAGGCGGGAGGCGCGACGCCGCTCCCCGCGAGCTCCGGATCCCCGGGAGGCTGGCGGGGAAGCGAGGCTTGGCCAGCCCGCCAGGCTCAGGCGGCCGAGGGCAGCGAGGTCAGCCCTGGAAAGACCGACCGCCCCACGTCCACCCTGAGGAAGGAGGGACCCCGCTCGCCGGCCACGGCTGCAGACGCCCATTCAACCCGAAGCCCGTCCCGTAGCCGCCACCCCCTCAGTCCGCCGCGGAGCCCTGGCCTCCCGGCGCCCGCCAGCCGGCCGCCCCACCGCAGCCCCCGGGAGAATAGGAAGGACGAGGCACAGGGTTTGCGGGTGCCGCGCCTCCCGACCGTGTGGCAAAGGGTGAAGGGCGCCCGGAGGGACGCGCACCGGCCCGGGGAACGGGCGCCCCAGGCGGCCATCGCGCCGACCCCCGCGCCGACCCCCGCCCCTGCCGCCTTCCTGGTCCAGGCCGCCGCGGTCCAGCCCGCTTCTCACCTCATCTCCAGGCGGGTCCACGCTGCCGCCCCAGGGACAAATCAGTGCAGCTCACTCGCAGCGGGAGGGAACGCAGGAGCCGCAGCCCCGCACACCATCCCCGCCCGCCCGCCTCTCCGTACGTCCCGGAGCCCGCTCGGGATTCTCCCTTGCGAGCCGCCGTACTACGGAGCAACCAAGCTGCGCTCCCTCCCCTCTCCTCCGCTCTTCTCTACCTCCTTCGCTCCCTCGCTCCCGCCTATCTCCTCATCTCCCTCAGCTGCCTCCCCTGCTCCCATCCACCCCTCCATCTCCGCCCCCGGGTGGGTGGGGACAAAAAATCTACCAATCGAAAGAAGGGGCCTATACCTCCTCACCGCCCCCTACCTCTAGCCCCGCCCACCGCGGGGAACCAAAGGAGGGGCAGCTGAAAAAAATGAAAGAGGACGGAGTGACAGCCGAATAAACCAATCAGCAAGTGCAAAGGGGGCGTGACCTGGGCTCTCCTTCCTCCCCATCCCCTTTCCTGAAGGCGTAACTAGAGACGTCAGGTCTGGGATATTCCTGACGGGGCTTAGGCATATTTTGTTTCACGATTTCGGTGCATTTCTCCGTTGCCGTGCGAGGCGAGACACTAGTTAGGATGCATTCAACTAACTAACGGAAAGTGTTAAAGGAAAGAACAATGTGGAGGCAAAAGGGAGGCGGGGCACAGTCCAAAGAAGATGATGGGGATACGGTTGGAACGAGGAAGGGTGTGGTCTTTAACTGATATTTGCATAAAACTGAACCCTTCGGCAACTAGGACTTCGCGCATTTTTTGGGAGCCCCGAGTGCATCGCCGTAGAGCATGCCGGGAGATGTAGTTCCATGTTCGGTTGCTATGGCGTTCCCAACAGCCTCGGGGGGTCCGAGAGCCTCCGAGACTGACGAGCGGCCTGGCCAATGGGAACAGCCCCTGGCCCAGAGGGGGCGGGCCCTCTGCAGAAGGACTCGAAGGTGGCTGTGGTGAAGGTGCAGGCCGTTGGAGCCGCTCCGAAGCAGGTGAGTGCTGAGAAACGTGCTGCGTGTCTTGGGCAACCGGGCCTTGGGGGAGAGAGCGGGAGACTCCCCGGCGAACCGTCGAGCCCTGGGGCGGATGGTGGTTACCGTCCTCAGATCTCTCGGGCCCAGGCCTCGCTTAGCTGAGGCCGCTGAGGGGCGGGTAAGACTTGAATTGACTGACGATTTCCTGGTCCTTACAGGTTTGGATGGTAGATTTTACCTCAGTTTGTATCTCTCTCCACATTTATGGAGACAGAAGTCTGGAAGTTCCCTTCCACTGAATCTCCCAGGTTGGATTTCTCCCCTTCCTGCATCTTTTTGTTCCTCTACTTGGAGTTTCTTTTTCTTTCTACCTTACTCCTTCCCTCCCGCCGCTTTCTCCTCCACTTTTCTTTTTCGGTGAGCACTTACTTAAAGCCAGGGTATTCGCATTTATGTAACTGTAGGGCCAGGTTTGTCCTCCAGAGTAAGCTCAACAGAGGAACACTGGAGCAGTGCGTGAGAACCACCTCAGAATCATACTGAAGCGCAGATGCTGATTGTGTAGGTCTGGGCGGTCCTGAGAATCCGCAGTTTGACAAGCTCGCCATCAGCTCTGAGTGCAGATTTAATGAGAGCCACGTTTAAAAAAAAGAAAGAAAGAAAAAAGAAAAGAAACATGAAATTAATTTTAAAGTTTCATTTAACCCAGGATGTCTAAAATATTGCCATTTCGGGATTTCCCTGGCCGTCCAGTGGTTAGGACTCCGAGGTCTCACTGCCAAGGGCCCCGGTTCCATCCCTGGTCTGGGGAACTAAGATCCCACAAACCGCGCGGTGTGGCCAAAGATAAAAAATAAAATATCGTTTCGATACATAATCAGACATTTTGAAATCGAGATATTCTTCATTCTCTTTTTCTTCATATTAAGTCTTCGAAATCTGATGTGCATCTTACACTAACAGCGCATCTCAGTTCTGACTAGGCACAGTTCAAGGGCTCTTTGGTGGCTAGTGGCACAGATCTAGATGATATCATAGCCCACGGCCAAAATTAAAAGGTGTTAAAACTCAAGTTGCTCTGGACAGAACCCCTCGCTGCTCTGTGAGATGGGCTTTGGAACTCTTGATATTTTACAAGTTCTCTGCTCAGTTTACAGAAATAATAGTAAAAACAGTCAACGTTTATTGAGCACTTACTGTGTGCCAGGTATTGTACTGAGGGCTTTGCATGTATTTTTTTAAGCCTTACAGTACCCCTTTGAGGTAACTACTGTTATTATTCCTGTTTTATAGGTATGGAATCTAAGGCCCAGAGGGTTAAAATTACGTAGCCCAAGTCATACAGTGAATAAGTAGGAAAGCCAGGATTCAGGGTAGGGTCAGTTATGACTTCTCAACTGTATCCATCAATCACTGCAGTGTCTAATAATTACCTTTTATCACTAATTTCAACTTATTGATGCCTCTGCTCTAGATGGCAGAGGATGAGACATTCAGATTTGAAAGAGAAGGTTCACCATACAAGGCAAAGTTGCCTGTCAGTTGCAGTGAAATATTTTGGTAGTTTTACAACTCTTTGTGCTGTGCATTCAAAATCACAGTTCTAGATTGAAGAAGAGTGCACAAAACCTCAAGGAATATATAGGCCTCTGAACCAGTACTGTACCCTGGACAGTAATGTGTCTTGGTTCATTTGTGTACCTCCTTGAAGGAGGAAAAAGGGAAGGCTTGGGAATTCTAAAAATGTTTCACTATGGAATCACAGTGTTTTGGGGGGTTGTTTTTGGTGAAATATATTTTTAATTGATAAAAATGTTTTCTTGCTCCTGTGAACTTCACATAGAATAGTTCAAAGACAGCTTTATTTATGATTTTTCTAGACCCAATAAACAGTATACGTTGAGCTAATGACAGTTTTATGAGTAGAAAAGCAAAAACACACATATCCACATAATGCTAAAATGTAGTATTTTGCAAAATAATTTTCTTCTCTTTTTATACATTATAATAAAGATGACATCTTGTGTATTATTTTCCCTTGATTGTGAATTTATTAGTAAATATTTAATCAAAATTACATGTCCTACTTTGCATCTGAAGTAAGAATTGATTTAAAATCCTATAGTGATTTAGAAAACTAAGTGTTGACAAACTGCAATAATGTTAATCTGTGGAGAACATCCCTTAAGTCAGTTGGAGAAGAGGGAGAATGTATTAGAGATATAGGGAGGATCCCTCAATTGCTTGTCTTCCTCATGACCTTCATTGTCCCAGTGTCACATGATTAAGCCAGCAGGAAGGGATGACTGTCATTCATGCCACCATTGGCTCCACTGTTCCCCAGTAGTACAATATGGGAAAATATTATGCTAATTCAGAAATATAAATGAAAGTTAAGTTTCTGTCGTTCTAGATCTTACTGTATTAAATGGCCCTACATCAAATAGAAACTGTAGCAAAAATTTCTAATCTTTCAATTAATAACCATCCCACTTCCCCAATCAACCCACTACCCACCTCCCAGCAGTACTAGCAAGGGGGTCCTACTAGTAAGAATTCTTAAGTGAAAAGGTATTTTGTAAATCAACAAATAACAATAGTTAAGCTCTCTTAGAGGCAGGAGAATTAATCAGAAATTCTTTTGCGATTCGGAAGAGGTCATTGCTGAAGCCACTTGTTGCATATATAGCCAACAATTTGACGTATCCAATCAAATGCCTCTTGTTGTTGCGTCCACCTAAAGCCCATATCAAAAAAACTTTTTTTCCTTTCCTAATTCTTCACCTATCTTGAGATCTCAGGTTGTGTGAGTTGTAAAGATTATGCGTCACTTGTATAAATTCAATTGAGTATGTCTTGATAATGTTCATATAAATCTAGATTCTCATAATTAGAAGAGACTGTTATGGTCATCTCATCCCTCGAGCCCCTCAACTGATGCTTGAATCTCCTTTATGATGCCACTGTAAATGTGTATCCAGCCTCTAGTTTAAATCCATCTAGTAAGAGGAACCATTGCAACTTCATGCATTTTCCTAAGTTTTAAATCATATACCTAAAATGTGAAATAAAAAGTTCTTATAGGGGCTTCCCTGATGGCGCAGTGGTTGAGAGTCCGCCTGCCAATGTGGGGGACACGGGTTCGTGCCCCGATCCGGGAAGATCCCACATGCTGCGGAGCGGCTGGGCCCGTGAGCCATGGCTGCTGAGCCTGCGCGTCCGGAGCCTGTGCTCCGCAGCGGGAGAGGCCACAACAGTGAGAGGCCCGCGTACCGCAAAAAAAAAAATTTCTCATAATACATGTTATTAGCTAGAAATGCTTTCCAGGTTTAGCTAGGTATGAGCCACTATCACAGTGTCTCCCATGCCCATCTTGTAACAGACCCAGGAGAACAGTACAGTGTGTAGCCAAACACCTATGTATTCATTGCTTATCTAAAGTGTCCTTGAAATATACGGATTTCTAGAGACTGTTGCCTGCAAGATGTAGAGATATGCCTTCCTCTTTAAGAAGCAGAGCTGGCCTATCTAGTTAGGACTACCAGTCTCCTCCACAACCTGCAAAGTATGGTATTTGAACCAAACCTCCATTAGTTACTTGGATTATGCTGACCATATGTTTTATGGGTACATGGTTTGACGTACTTCTTTCTGTGATATGTAGATATGTATGAAAAGTCCCACAGATGGGTAAGAACATTGTTAAAACTTAGTATTGTCACCTCTTCAATATAACTGAAGATTTACCCCTAACAATCCAGCTAGCATCATAATGCTGTACACTAGGCCCAGCATGATGGGCGAACATTTCAGAGTTGACTTCATCTGGTTTTTTTGGCAGCCTAGCTGCTTGACAGTGTATCTGTGCTTTCCTTAAAATATAAATTAGGGTGGGTTAGAAGCATTAAAACTGAATCCCAGGCTTCCCTGGTGGCACAGTGGTTGAGAGTCCACCTGCCGATGCAGGGAACACGGGTTCGTGCCCCGGTCCAGGAAGATCCCACATGCCACGGAGCGGCTGGGCCCGTGAGCCATGGCAGCTGAGCCTGCGCGTCCGGAGCCTGTGCTCCGCAACGGGAGAGGCCACAGCAGTGAGAGGCCTGCATATCCCCCCACCAAAAAAAAAAACAACTGAATCCCGAACCTGAAGTGGCCACCAAATTGTAAAGTTTGTGTTGAGGAGAAATGGAAAATTGAGCATATAAGAAGAGTTTGGACTTTCAGGCTTAAGTTGTTCATAGAGTAACAGGTGTATTGGATGAAGGAAAGAAAGAAAGCCATTCAGCAGCCTGTGGCCATAGCGCAAGCCTGAGGCATTGCAGTGTTAGCCCATCGCTTGTGCTAACAAATAAAATGAGCAGGTAAGCCAGGACATTATAAAGGAAAAGGAAGCCTTATGGTTGATAACTTAATGCAGAGGAAGGAATTATGATAGATTCTAAAATGTCCTCGATTACTGAAGTTTGGTACAGCAAAATCTTGTTTGGGGGAAAAAAAACGAGTCTAGTTTTATGTCCATTGATTTTGAGGTTGATCTGATACTCAGAACACTTTTGGTCTGAAAGTGTAGATAAGGAATGATCTGTAGAGGTTTTATTTACAATTATTAATAGATGAGCTCCTTGGGGCATAGTGTAGCAGGGGAACAGCAAGTGGAGTTCATGTTGTTATAACTAAGATGAAACCATTTGAAATTTCTTCCCATTGTTTTTTTTTTAGAAATTCCTTAAAAGATAGTACTTTCTTTAACTACTTTCTTGGTGTTATTTATGGTAAATGTTTAATTTATGCAAATTCCTTATTCTGCTTTGTACCAAAAATTATTTAAAATAGAGGTCTTAATGTTTGTTTCTCCAAATTTTTAATATGTTACCATTATAAAAATTTAAAGTATTACAACCATAATCTTCAATTTGTGGACTTATGTCAAATATATTTAAAATCAGATGTACCTGGAAAACTTTAAAATCTTTATGCTTTTTATAGGGCTTTTTACATCAGCCTATATTTTTAAACAGATTTATTTTTATTTAAAAGTTTTACGTAGTACTTTTTTTTTTTTTTTTTTTTGCGGTACATGGGCCTGTCACTGTTGTGGCCTCTCCCGTTGCGGAGCACAGGCTCCGGACACGCCGGCTCAGCGGTCATGGCTCACGGGCCCAGCCGCTCCACAGCATGTGAGATGTTCCCAGACCGGGGCACGAACCCCTGTGCCCTGCATCGGCAGGTGGACTCTCAACCACTGCACCACCAGGGAGGCCCCGTAGCTCTTCTTTGATAAAGGAAAGCTTACAGTAGAATATATAATTTTGAGGTTGCATAACATTCATCCTTGGAAATGGCATGATAAATAATATACATTTAATTTATACTTTTATTTTATGAGGTGTTCAGTTATTTTATTTTCTGTATGCAAATATCTTTACATTCAATAAAAATTTTGTTAAATAGTGGACTAAGTGTTCCATTTAATCTGGACCAGTGCCTAAGAAACTTAGTGGGACTTGAATATCATCCATTCTACCATTTTCTCCCTGTTAAGAACTTAGTGTTGGGACTTCCCTGGTGGCGCAGTGGTTAAGAATCCACCTGCCAGTGCAGGAGACACGGGTTTGAGCCCTGGTCTGGGAAGATCCCACATGCCGCAGAGCAACTAAGCCCGTGCGCCACAACTACTGAGCCTGTCCTCTAGAGCCTGAGAGCCACAGTTGCTGAGCCCGCCTGCCACAGCTACTGAAGCCTGTGCTTCTAGAGCACATGCTCTGCAACAAGAGAAGCCACCGCAATGAGAAGCCCATGCACCGCAACGAAGAGTAACCCCACTCGCTGCAACTAGAGAAAGCCCTTGTGCAGCAACGAAGACCCAACGCAGCCTAAATAAATAAATTAATTATTTTTCTTAAAAAAAAGAGCTTAGTACTCATTTTTGGGGTTGCAAAACAAGTAATAGTTCCTCAATTTTCTTCTGGCCACTTTTGTAAAAACACTTCTCTTTCTTCACTTTGTAACTTTGAGGGGTTTTTTTGCTCCCACATGTTTCCTCATTGGACCAACTAAACATTACTTTTTTCTACCAGCCAGATTGATTGTAATCTAATTTGGAGGAACTATTTAGGATGATCAGACCAAAAATACTGGCAGTATTGTGTATATAACAGTTGTCTTAAGGGACACTAAGGGTTCACACAAACAGCTTCCAGGGTCTTTGAAACTGGAGGTGCATACAGTATGAGATCCACGTGACTGCTGATCTGGGAGACATGCCGTATGTTCTCAGATGCAATGGGCAGGGAAGACAGTGGCTTCCAGAATTACAAAGGGAGACACTTTGAAATCGAGGTGTTGATGTGTAATTATTTCATTTCTCAAAAAGGCAACTCCAGTAGCTCCAGACTGAGTAGGAGCAGAGGTTTATTTACTTCGTAATAAGGAATATTGATTCTTTGAAGCAATAGCTGGGAAAACCCACTAGTTAGTGAGTGAATAAAACAAGGCTTTGTTTGTTAGTATGTAACAATGAAATCTAGAAGCATGGGACAGATGGGGTAGATTGCAAGTCACTGGGAGGTGATTTCAGATAGGGAATAGGACTTGAGCTTTATTTACTTCACAGAATCTATAGCGTAAGTACTGTGCAGTCTCAGAGAGCAGGCAGTGCCTTGGAGCCCTGAGACAGCGGTGGCCATATGGTGTGAAGTCATGCTGACTAGATCAGACAGGGTATGTGTTGGAAAAATGGGGGGAGTAAGGTAGACTAGGGACAGTGGGTATGCATCTAGACAGCCTTGACAACTAGGCAGAAGAGCTTAGATTTCTATAAAAGGGAATGCATAGCCTCTGTTCTGTGCTTAGGTTCTTCCCCTCTCCCCTCCACCCCAGCAAACATATTGATGTATGTACACACGCACACACCCACCCCAGAGGGCTTCTCTAACCAGAGGGCTAGACTTAATTTAATCTTCCTACCTGGCTCTTCTTTTCTTTATGTACTTTGTTGATAGATGCTACATACATAATTTCTATAAATGTCTGGAATGTGTACTCATTTCTCTTAGTTCCAGCATTTGATTATTACCTTCTAGAAAGCAACCATTACTGAACTGCTCAGTAAAAATCCACTATACAGCTCCATTAGATCCACTAAGATTCTGCTTTCAGGGCCGGCTTCATGAGCACGGGACCTATGCAGTCACAATGGACCTCACACTCAGAAGGGACTCAGGCTTGGTTTAAATGCTTGGCTGTCACCATCTTGAAATTTTAATAATTTCTGGACAAGTTTCCCCACATTTTCATTTTTCAGTGAGCCTTACAAGTTGGGTTGCTAGTTCTGTCAACAAGCACTTAATTATCAATCCTAAACTATAGGAGATAGGATTCTAGTTTTAAGTGATACATCTAACGTTAGCAGCTCAATAGAAAACCATTAAATATAATGGTTAAGAAAAATGACTTTGGAGTTGTTAGCACCTGATTTGTCTCAGCTGTAGCCCAGCGGGTGCTCTGAGACCCCAGGTATGTGCCTTAGCCTCTGTAAGTCTCAGTTTGCTCATCCGTAAAATAAATTCAATAATACTATACTACTTTCACCAAAAAATATGTACAAGAATGTTCTTAGCAGGATAATTTGTAAAAGCCTTAACTGGAAACAGTCAAATGTCTATCTTTAGTGGAATGGATAATAGTAATTTATTCATACCATATAACAATGGTGTGAATGGAATACCAGATAACAAAGAGAATGAATGAAATAAATACAACTACAGGCAACAGCATGAGTGAAATTCATAACACTGAGAGAAAGAAACTAAACATAAAGGAGCATGATTTCATTTATATAAAGTAAAAAACAGACAAAACTAACCTGCTCTTAAAACTCGGATATTGAGTGTCCTTAGGAGGGGAAAGTAGTGACTAGAAGGGGAACCAGGGAGCTTCTGGAGTTCTAGTGATGTGTTTCCTGCTATGACAAGGCCACATACACTTTGTAAAATTCAGCAAGCTGTACACTTAGGATCTGTGAACTTTTCTATGTGTATTTTTTTTAGTTAATTTTTTTTTGGTAAGTTTTCCTTTGCTTGTTTGTTTGGGTTTTTGGCGGCACCACGCAGCATATGGGATCTTAGTTCCCTGACCAGGGATCGAACCTGCACCCCCTGCATTGGAAGCACGGAGTCTTAACCACTGGACTGCCAGGGAAGCCCTTCTATGTGTATTTTATACAGTACTTCTATAAAATTTACATTTAAAAAATAGTCTTGTCATACAATTACTATGAACATTAAAGAAACGGCTGTGAATCCTTAGAGGTGCTTCAAGAAGTCTGCAGAATACAGGTTTAAATACTTCCATTAAATGGCTTATAAACTGATACAGAGGAATTAGGGGTACAGTTTCAATGAGTGTCTTGATTGTCCACTTTTTCCTTTTTTAATGGTCTTTTTTAAGACTTTGAAAGCCCTTTCGTTGACACCTTTGGTTATTAAAATTGAGCCCTCTGGCCTGCATAAGGCTTTTTTTATTTTTTCAAGTACATCTCAAACTTTTTATTGAACAGTAAAGTGAAGTTAAGCACATGCTCGCCTTTGTGTGAAAGGCTGAACTATAAGCCCATTCTCAAATGCGTACCAGAGATTGTTGCATACTATCTTGTTTGATTGCTTTCAAGAACTATTACCTGAATTCGTTTGAAGACAACACTTAGAGTTGTCATTTTATCCTTTGCCAGCACTATTTTTCAATTTTTACTTTCATTTGATCTGGAAGACGTTTTGTTGATTAGTTTATTTCATGTATATTTTTTCTTTTTTTTGTTTTTAGGTGACTATGAAAGGCTTATATTTTCAACAGAGTTCTACAAGTGAAGAAATAACATTTGTGTTCCAAGAAAGGGTAAGAAAAATTGTTTAATCATTAAATGAAACAAGATAGTGTATTTTCCATATGTGACAGACCCAGTTTTAAATGGCCTATTACAAATTATTTTGAGTTGAACTAAATGAGTGAAAATTACTTAAGTGAAACCCTATAAATTAATCTTATGTGAAAACAGTGGTCCATATTGTGGTATAACTATATTTTTTAAAAGAGTTGCTACAAAAGAGTTTTTAGTTCCTCAGGGTGGTGGCATAAAAGATATTAGGAAAACAGAACAACTTCAGTAGTCTTATGTGTTGCGAAATTAACCCAGTTTATTCTGAAGACCACAGTAAAGTGAGTTTTCAGATTGTAGGCATATTTGAGAAAATACTTTCTCTCATATTGGGAAATGAAAGAGGTGGAAAAGCATTGTTTTTCACACTAACTTCTGAGCTGTGCGAAGTTACCTCATTCACTAAGCCTTAAATGGTTTCCAGTTTTTTACCACTTTAAGCATAGATAGTAGAATTTTCATACATTGGTGATTGAAAGGTTTGTGGCAGGCCAGAGTCATTATCGCACTGTAAATTTAGGGATGAAAACTAAGTGCTATATGTATTTCATAGTGCCTGTATATTTCATAGTAGTAATAAAAATTTCCAGCTCATGAACACAGTCCAGTTTTCCTGTGTTATCTTTCTACAGCTCCAAAATCATTTAAGTTAGGACTCTAAACCTCAGACAGCTTGGTTTCTACCATTGGGTCAGGATGAAAGGTCTAAGAGTTTTGATTGGCTCTCAGGAGCAATCATCACCAGGTTCACACAATCATGAGTAAAATCCACAAATTAATCGATATTGTTGAATATATTCGTGTTATCACCAATTATCAAATCTGAGTTTTAAAAAGGGATAGCCCAGAGTATTGTGTTCATATCAAATTAAACACAGTGATCCCTTTGATAGAACACAGGAGGCACTGTGCAAGTAGCTGTTCTAGCCAACTTTTGATCTAAAATTGGGCATATCAGGGGTTGAAGAAAGCATTTTAATTATTGGTGTCATTGGTGGATGACATTGAGTACCTGAGTCTGAAATATCTTTGCCTTTGAAGTTATATCTAGCTGTGCAATATGAGGAATAATTAAGTTCTATTAAATTTGTATTTTGACCCCAGAGTGCCATGGGGCATGCTGAAATGTCCAAAAAGATGTTAAATAAGGCAGAGATTAATAAATGACACTAACGAACTTTATTTATAGCATTAAGAAAATTCCATAATCAGTACACTCTATATATTATGTGTATGTGTTTAAGGCTATCCCTGCATGAAGGTTTGATGCTTTGAGATTATTTAAATTAAAATGAGGTACAGTATTTGTTGCTCTACTTCGTTATCCTGTGTTCATTGCCTACACATATATCCCTGTCAGTATCTTAAGTACCTTTTCAAAACATGTACCCTAACTAAGGCTTTTTAAAATTTTTACCCCCAAATTCCCTATATTCTTTTGTATTATATGCTATAGGATAATTGCTTGTTCCTTTTTCAGTTAAGTTAGGTGTAAGATTTGGAGTCTGTTTGATTTTGTTCGATTATGTGTGAAAATTTTTGCGACACGAAGGCATATTCTCAAAGGAATGTGTAATTATTTTATTATTTGGTTCTAGGAAAATCTTCCTGTTACAGAGGATAACTATGTGAAGCTTCAAGTTAAAGCTTGTGCTCTGAGCCAGATAAATACAAAGGTATAAATACAAAGGTATTGGTGGTTTTATTTTGGCCAAAAGTCAAATGAGAGTTTCACAATATATTTAGTGTACAAAAATTATAATAATAACAACTGACTTCTGAGTACGAAGAAATTATCATTCTTAGAAGAATAGAACAGCTAGGAAAAAATTAAATGTTCATTTGTGTATTTCTATATTAAGGTAAATTATTAGCCTAATTGAAGTCATGCATTTTATATTATTATATGAAAATATTTTATAAACTCCTTTACATTGTGAAAAGCTGAGAATTTATAATTACTAAGGCCTATAATCAAGGAAGAAGTGACTGTTTAAATATAGTAAAAATAGAAACTAGAAACCTAAAATTAATTTATTAAGTCTCTAGTCCGTAGATATTTCTAGTCAATGTCTTGATAGGGTTCATATTCTTCTTGTCATTTCTCTTTGTCTCTCTCTCTCATACACCACCTCACACCACCCCACAGTAATCTTCCATTATTGACCACGAAGTACATGGAAAGTCTTCAGATGGTAAATAAATAAAGTATGGTTAAATGTGCCATGATAAATAGAGCAGGCCCATTTACTCAGTTTTATAAAGAGGAATACTATAGTTTTATTGGACCCTTAACTTATTGGCTTATAATGTCAGCATAACTTCTAGGGATCTAAAAGTTTTCTTCAGTAAAGTCACATTTAGGGAAACTACAGAACAAAGGTATAGGCTTCCACTGGGCGATTCTGTAACATGAGCATGACTTGAGAAGTGAATTAGTGAGATGCCCTGAAGTCCTTTCACTGGGAATAATATACTGTTCCTTATCTGGAGAGATCTGTGTTCAGCCCTTCCAAGATGTTCTTTATAAAACTACAAAAAATCCATTCAAATGCTGGTCTAGGAAATTATCTCCATGTCTAACAGAAAGAAATGGTAAATTACAGTGAAATAAATTTGATTTTACAACAACTATTAATCATAATGATTATGGAAACTGTAGGAATGTGAGAAGATGCTTATGGTAAGTGAAGGAGAACAGGGTGCACTTGCCATAACCATGATTTTAGCTCTGCATAAAAAATAAACACTGTAAAACACCGAGTATTTCTGTAAGAATGTTATGTGAACATCTTAGGAAAAGGGTAAAGTTCCACATTGAGAAAGAGACTTTTCTGGCAATGAAGTATGTATAGGAGATCAAAGAATTGAAAAATAAGGGAAATATACAAGAAAATTATTTCAATTTCTTTTTACTTACTGTTCCTAAAATACTAACATATCTACAAATATGTTCAGCATCTCTAGTATTATTATAAAAGTATAGTAACTTTTATACTTTTAGAAAAGTATAAAAGGAGCTTAAACTACAGGCTTATCTATGTACACTCTTGTCACTTTAAAAATCAAATGCTGAATGTGGTCAGAATCTAACAACATACTAATCTCTCAAAAATAAATAATTTGGACTTCCCTGGTAGTCAGTGGTTAAGAATCCTCCCACCAGTGCAGGGGACATGGGTTCGATCCCTGGTCCAGGAAGATCCCACATGCCGCAGAGCAACTCAGCCCGTGCGCCACAACTACTGAGCCTGCGCTCTAGAGCCCGTGTGCCACAACTACTGAGCCCAAGTGCCACAACTACTGAAGCCCGTGCGCCTAGAGCCCGTGGCTCCACAACAAGAGAAGACATCACAATGAGAAGCCCGCACACCGCAGTGAAGAGTAGCCCCCACTCGCCACAACTAGAGAAAGCCTGCGCATACCAACAAAGACCCAGTGCAACCAAAAATAAATAAATTAAATAAACAAATGAAAAATAAATAAATAATTTATCCTTTAAAAGAAGAAACTCCAGCCTGAGATTATGTCGCAGTTGCCCTGTGTATATCCATCACGACTTCTCACCTACTCCCTAACCCAAGGCTTGTGAGAAACACTCAAACCCACCCCACCCAAATGAGGTGACTGGTACAAAGTGTTTAGCCAACTGAGAATTGTTCTGGCTATAATTTCCCTTCATATTTGGCAGAATAAAGATGTTAAAGTATGTTGATGGTGGTTTGAATGGTAATACTCATACCTAAGCCCTAATGTCCACTAATTCCTCAGCAAACTTGGTTTCCTACTCTATAGAGGAACCTGTTTTGTGAAGTTACTTGCTTTTTGTCTTGATGCCAAAAATGGAGTCATATTTGCTTTTTATGTGGTTTGGTTTTTGCTCCTGCTTTCCTCATGTATGAAAAGAGGTTCGGATTTATTCTTGACAATAAATTCAAGCCTTTGTCATTATTTAGCTTCTAACAGAAATGAAGATGGAGAAGGATTTCTTTCCTGTTGGGAGAGAAGTTGCTGGAATTGTGTTAGATGGTAAGTTTACAGATATAAGTATTTGTATTCCTTTTCTAAGGTAAAAGAAATTAAATGGTAGCTAATTGGTTTACTGACACATAAAATTATACACACTTCTTCAAATACAAAAGTTAATTATGCAGAAGTGTTTTCCCTTTTTTTAATTAAAAAGAAAACTAGAACAATATTGGTATTTTATAATTGAAGAGCTTATTACAGTTTAGTAAATATTTAGAGATTATGTATTTAAATCCATGAGTAATCACATTGAATAGAATGACCAGTATTGTCCTTTTTACGGTATTTGCAGACCAGCATAAATTACTTGTGTAAGTTGGCTTTGGGCCAAAATTTATATAATGGTCAGTAACTACGTTCACATTAAATTTTTAAAGTATGCCTAAAATGGAGTATTTAAAAGGTAAACAGTTTGCTCATCTGAAATTGGTTCTGGGGAGAAATAACCAGTAATATTTTATGATTGCGTTAAATAAAGAAAAATTTTAGTAAATAATGGTCTTAACATGCAGAACAGTAAGCCTAAGTACTTGAAATAATTTCTGAGTAAACGTAGTGTTCATATTTTCTGCTAATAGTTCATGATCAATCAGTTTATGGTTGCTCTTCTTGCATATGTGAGTGGATGAATGAGCATTATCACGTGGGTTAGACTATTTGAATTTCACCTGTAAATTTAATCTATAATACATCTGATACTCTTAATGTAATCTTCTAACATAACTAAATCATAATTTTATTTCCTCTCCTTTCTTCTGCTTGGATTGTACGAAAATAAAAATAAGAATTATAATAGCCAGAAGATGATCAATTATTCATTCATTCATTTATTTATTTATTCATCATTTAATGAGCACTTGCAAAGTGCTTGGAATGTGAAGATAAATAAGACAGTCCCTGCCCTCCAAGAGTTCACAGTCTAGGGGAGAGGCAGACAAACACGTATAGGCAGATTCATTCTGAAAGCTCCAAGGAGAGGTGCTCAACCAGCCAGCAGAAACAGGAAAGGCTTCTTGGAGTAAGTTAGCCAGACAGTAAGGGGTGGGCAGGAGGAGAATTCTTCTCCAAGAATCACGCTCAGCAGAGAAGATAGCATGAGCAAAGATGCAGAAGCAGGTAATAACGTGATGTATGTAAGAATTATGGAGTTCGGTGTTACTAGAGCAAAATTAAGTTCTGGGCATGAGTCATAGGCAAGGTACTTGGCAGAAAAAAACCACTGTGTCAAGAAAATTCTCCTTCAGAGATCACAGAATAAAAGATATTGAACAGAATCTTTTCATGATGATAGGAACACTGATTCCTTCCCCCCCAAAACATGAGACAAGAGGGTAGGCAAGGGCCAGACTCATGATGAGCCTCCTATCTCAGATTGGGTTGTAGAGAGAGTATTAGAGTGGCCATAAGAAGGGTGGATTTGAAGCAAACCAGGCTGTAGGCAAGAGGACTGTTTGGGTAGTAGACCAACAGGCAAGAAACGGCATGAGGCTTCCGGGTGGCGCAGTGGTTAAGAATCCGCCTGCCAGTGCAGAGGACACAGGTTCGAGCCCTGGTCCAGGAAGATCCCACATGTCACAGAGCAACTGAGCCACAGCTACTAAGCCCGTGAGCCACAGCTACTGAGCCTGCGCTCTAGAGCCCGCATGCCACAAATACTGAAGCCCGCGCGCCTAGAGCCTGTGCTCCGCGACAAGAGAAGCCATTGCAATGAGAAGCCCGTGCACCGCAACGAATAGTGGCCCCTCCTCGCCGCAACTAGAGAAAGCCCGCACGCAGCAACGAAGAACCAGTGCAGCCAAAAATAAATAATTAATTAAAAACAAAAAATGACAAAGTCCATAACCTAGACAGTGGCGGCAGACGTAGTGAATGTATTCAAGAAATAGTAAAGCCAGCAGAACTTAATAATTGACTGGAACAGGGAAATTAAAAACAGGTAAAAGCAGGAAATGATTTACAAGATTCTGGTTACATTCAAAAGTTCTCAGCTTATAGGTTGTGTTTGAAACTATAGAAGGGTAATGAGTTCATCCAGGGAGAGAGTTGAGGTGAAGGAGACACAGCATGGAACCCTTAGCAATGCCACTGTTTGAGGGACAATTAAGAGGAGTACGAAGGAAGCCAAGAAAAAAGGATCAGGGTGATTTCAGGTAGACAAGAATCCTCAGCAGGAGGGAAAAAGAAAAGTACAGAAGCCAAAATTATTGGGGGATAATGGCACAGAAGAGATCCAAAGAAGCAGCAAACTGGGGCCCTTTTGCAGACAGAGCCAGCCTGAGGCGCCGCTTCCAGATTTCAGGCTCTACCTTACTTCATTGCTGCACCTCAGTTTCCTTGTCTGTTAAATAGGAGTAATAATAGGTACTTAATGGGTATGCCATGAATATTAAATGTGATAACACGGTAAAATGCTGGGCACAAGTAGGCCTTCATGGAGGTTTGGGATTTTTCCTCCCATTTCCTTTTGTAACTATTTGAACAAAAATATTCTAAAGAATTGACTGATGGTATAGGACTTTTCTCTACACACAAAGAGAAAATGGAACTATCACTTCTGTATAGTCCCCAAAATTTCTTGGCACCATTCTGAACTTATTTCCATAATCCCAAATCAAAGTAGTTTATATGTGATTCTAACCAGAATTCCCACTGTGCGTCAGAGATTTTACAACTCAAACAATGACAGATTGGACGAGCCTCAGGAGGGGTGGAACCCAGTGTATCCAATGTCATCATCATAAGAGCTGTGGAGTGGATTATTTTCCTTTATTCCTTCATCCTTAGCTGAACAGAGAGATATCCTGCTCCACGGTGTCAACAACCACATGGCCCAGATATTGGAGAAAATTCAGATTTGATATGTTCTTTCCTACTGTCCTTACAGACTATCAAAATGTCCTAGAAGTTCTGAACTTTTTCTCTGAGTTAGTGACTTTTTATTAATCCATGGCTTTTAAAATTCATTTTAATTGTTCAGTTATATTTAATAACCTCAAAATAATGATTATTAATTTTCTCCACTCTTTAGTTGGAAGCAAGGTATCATTCTTTCAACCAGGTGATGAAGTAGCTGGTAAGTTATAGGTCCTAGTCCTATTTCAAGTTGTCTGTCTTACTGTTGTTTCTTTTTCTTTTTTTCTATACAATTGCTGATGCTTAGTGTGACCTTTCTTCATATACAAGTACTTACCTAAGTTTTGGAATTTACTCTCAAATATCCATTGATGAAGAGAATTGGGAGTTTGATCACAATAGCAGAACATTTAAAACTTTTCAATATTTGTAGATACGATAGAAAGATGACCATAGTTGTTACTGTCCCTGGTGCAGCCCTTCACTGGCAGGACCCCGGTCTATAGTTAGACTGAAGACTCCAGAGAAAAGAAAAGTCACAGTCCACCTGCTTGAAGACTACTGACTGACTTGGCTACATAGAAGCTCTTCTCTCCACATCCGACTTGAATTGTACAGAGCTGCTCCCTTACCACCCTCGTAAAACTAAAAATTGACTGGAGACATTTAATTTATTGGTTTTCTTTTTTAATCCATAGTTAATACCATTTTGCAAAAATATACATTTATACTTGTGTCCTAGATATTCACACAAATATAAAGTATGCATTTAGTAGTAGTCTTTGAAATTGCCAATTCTCTGTAGAAAATATTCATAGGAAAATATTCATATAGACTTAGAAAATGTATAGCTTTACAGCATGCTTGAAGCTGTTAAGAATAAATTTATAGGAAAATTTTCATCAGCTTTTAACACAATTGCCTTTGACTTGGGTATTTTCTTTGAGAATTTATTATTTCTATCTTATCTTTATTATCTGCCCAAGAAGTCAGTGACATTGTATTATTCAAGATCCTGGGGCTTCCCTGGTGGCGCAGTGGTTGAGAGTCCGCCTGCCGATGCTGGGGACACGGGTTTGTGCCCCGGTCCGGGGAGATCCCACATGCCGCGGAGCGGCTGGACCCGTGAGCCATGGCCGCTGAGCCTGCGCGTCCGGAGCCTGTGCTCCGCAATGGGAGAGGCCACAACAGTGAGAGGCCCACGTACCGCAAAACAAAAAACAAAAAGAACAAGATCCTTTTTGTAAGAGACCAAAAATAAAATCAGATTAGCTCAGGGGAAAATGGGATTTTACTGGAAGCATACCTCACTATCCTATAGAACCAAACTCTGGGAAGGGAGCCGTGAATCAGGGACAAGTTTAATGAGGAGCACAGATGCCCCCAGGACTCTGACTTTGTTCTGTACATCAGCCATCGTCTTTATCATCATTCAGAGGTGAGAGAAGAGGAAGAAAAAGAAAGAGGTAGTACAGGTATTATAGTGTTCGTATCAGAAAATAAACTATCTACTTCCCTTCCTTAGTTCTCAAATCTCTCCCTTCTCCACACTAGTACTGGAACCTTCCTAAAAATCCCACTGAGGAAAATTTAGACTAATGCTTACTGGCATCTCATTAGGAGTGAATTCATTTTTGGATTGTGCCCCTAAAGTTTCTCGTTTTAATTTTCAGGAATTTTACCCTTGGATTCTGAAGACCCTGGACTTTGTGAAGCTGTTCGAGTACATGAACATTACTTGGGTATGTGGTAGTCCAGTGTTTTGGAACTCACGTAAGCCTTATTTCACAGATGTGTGTGGCTTTTAGTAACAGTATGATTTATTTTTATCTGCTGTGAGTGTACCTAGGAAATAACTATTGGGTGGACATATGACTACTTCTAGCTTATATTTTGTATCCATAAAATTCATTTTCAAGCTAAACAGTATTTAGACCTTTAAGTTTCTCTTACACTGCTCATGGTAAGAGGTTTGAAAAGCGATTTCTTCCTTGGCTCTTAAATTATATCAGTAACCAGAATTTTTTACTTCTTATTCTTGGTTATTAATTGAAATTTTTAAATGTATAAAATCTAGACAATACATGTAGAGTCTGAGTCAGGAAAGACTCAAAAACACTTATTCTTGTTTCTGTTGATAATATCTTTTGACCAGTATTCAATGTAACTTAAATGTTAATTTAAAAATTTTCTACAGTAATTTACTTCTTAAATATTTAAATTTAAATGAATAAATGTATAAACACAGACACTCTTCATGAAACCATAGTGAAAAGATGCTGCATCTCCTTAGTAATCAGGGGAAAGCAAATTAAAACCATTTAGAGGGCTTCCCTGGTGGCGCAGTGGTTGAGAGTCCGCCTGCCGATGCAGGGGACACGGGTTTGTGCCCCGGTCTGGGAGGATCCCACGTGCCGCGGAGCGGCTGGGCCCGTGAGCCATGGCCGCTGGGCCTGCGCGTCCAGAGCCTGTGCTCCGCAGCGGGAGAGGCCACAACAGTGAGAGGCCCGCGTACCGCAAAAAAAAAAACAAACAAAAAAAAAACCATTTAGAGATACCATTATGCATCCATGAGAATGACAGTTATAAAGTTTGACCATCCTAAGTGTTGGCAAGGATGTGGGGCAGTAGAACCTTTTATGCACTGGGAGTGTAAATTAGTACAAATGCATTAGAAAATAACTTAGCATGATCTAATTAATGATGTATTAACACCTCAGACCTAGTAATTCCACTGGTACTTTCATACACCAGAGAAGCTTGATGTGTACCAGTAGCACATGCACAAGAGTTCATAGTAGCATGGTTTGTAATTGTGGAATAAAAAGAGAAACAGCCAAATGTTCTTCCTGGGAAAATGGATAACTCAAGATATTTCTAATTAACTCATCAGTGAAAATGAATAAATAACAGTCAAACATATCAAGACAGATGAACCTCACAAACTGTGCTGAGTGAAAAAAGCAAGTTGCAGAAGGATACGAACAGTGTGATACCATTTCATTTCTATGAAGTTCAAAAACATACAAAGTTTAATTAAGCATGTGTTATTTAAGGATATAAGGAACAGGTAGGGATGAAAAGTCATGTGGAAGTTACCTTTGTGGGCAAGGCAAGAGGATGTGATCAGAGTAGATCCACGGGACTACAGTGGTACTGCCAGTCGGCTATTCCTTATGTTGGGATTCATGTTGTTTTTCATATCTTATCTATAGGTTATTATACATTCTTTTGTGTTCTTGAACTATTTTATTAAAATTTTTCCTAAGTTCTTTCTTGAATGATACAAATGCTAATCAGACCATATGGGCCAATTTGGATTTTGGACTATTAAAAATAGTAAATTTGAGTCTATATAGTAACTTGAACTAGGGTAGGAAATCTTTGGCATTTCATTTTTGAAATTATAAATTGTTAAGTAATTTATATTTAAATTAATGACATTTACTATGTCTAAAATTTCCAAGTAATACCATCTTGTTTTATTAAAAATTAATTTTTGGGCTTCCCTGGTGGTGCAGTGGTTGAGAGTCCGCCTGCCGATGCAGGGAACACGCGTTCGTGCCCCGGTCCGGGAAGATCCCACATGCCACGGAGCGGCTGGACCCGTGAGCCATGGCCACTGAGCCTGCGCGTCCGGAGCCTGTGCTCCACAACGGGAGATGCCATAACAGTGAGAGGCCCGCGTACTGCAAAAAAAAAAAAATTAATTTTTCATTAAATTTTATTCATTCATTCATTTATTTATTGGATGCGTTGGGTCTTCATTGCTGCGCGCAGGCTTTCTCTAGTTGGGGCGAGAGGAGGCTACTCCTTGTTTCGGTGCACAGGCTTCTCATTGCGGTGGCTTCTCTTGTTGCGGAACACGGGCTCTAGGCATACAGGCTTCAGTAGTTGTGGCGCGCAGGCTCAGTAGTTGTGGCTCGCGGGCTCTAGAGCGCAGGCTCAGTAGTTGTGGTGTACGGGCTTAGTTGCTCTGCAGCATGTGGGATCTTCCCGGACCAGGGCTCAAACCCGTGTCCCCTGCATTGGCAGGCGGATTCCTAACCACTGTGCCACCAGGTAAGTCCCTTAAAAATTAACTTTAAAAGACAGTTTTCCAGAAGTCTGAGGCCTGTACTTATTTATGTATATATTAAGCCTACATATGGAGCCAACTATGTGTCTTCCTTTCAAAGATAAATCTCACTTCCAAATACCGTGCAGTGAAAGTCTCTGATCCATGACTATTTTGATATAATGCAGTTTGAAAATTGAGGACGGCTGCTGTCTCTTTTATGGGAAGCTCTACTATTTTTAATTCCAGAATTTCCTTGGGCCCTTTTTTTAAAAATATTTATTTATTTATTTATTTATGGCTGCATCAGGTCTTAGTTGTGGCTTGTGGGATCTTTTGTTGCATTGCGCAGACTCCTCTCTAGTTGTGGCGTGTGGGCTTCTCTCTAGTTGTGGCATGCGGGCTCAGTTGTTGCGGCGTTCAGGCTTAGTTGCCCCGCAGCATGTGGGATCTTAGTTCCTCGACCAGGGATTGAACCTGCATCCCCTGTGTTGGAAGGCAGATTCTTAACCAATTGGACCACCAGAGAAGTCCCCCTTGGGCCCTTATTGTCCCTGTTCTTTTGAGAACCTTGTAAATATGGAGTCAACTAAAACCTTTAGTTTGGATTCCTAGGCTTGAGTTTTGATAAAGTAAGCTAAATTAAATTGTTATAGAAAGTTAACTGTTGAAAAAACAAACCAAGAATAAAAAAGGTGCATTTCCTTAAGCATTGCTGAACACTGGAGGATTATAAGATGGACCAGAAGAAGAACAGCAAACTGGAACATCAAAATTTTCTAGCTATAAAGCTTAATCTAAGACAAGAGAACCACACAAGTGACCTTTTATTTTCCTACAAATCAGGAGGATTATAGTCCCAAAATCCACCAACATATACAGAGAAAGCAATTCTATTGATAGATATTCCTTTAGAAGGGAAACACAACAAAATGTTTCTTTAAAAGAAGTACTTTAAGAATGGCCACTAACACCTGAAACATTGTAAATCAACTATACTTCAAATTAAAAAAAAGAAGAATGACCGCTAACTGTGTGACCTTTAGGCAAGACCCGGGCACATTTTACTTTGTCTTTAAACAAGCATGCCAAACTAGCTAACCTCTAATCTCTGCTGTAGCTCTAACATTCTATGAAAGAGAAAATAATTTCAGTATGTCCCCTGAAGATTTGCAGGGAGAAATAATTTAGTTCCTGTTATAATTATAATTTAGTTCCTGGAATAATTTAGTTCATGACTCTATTTTAGTTCCTGTTAATTATTTGATGATTTTTTAAAATAAAAGCTCACAACTCAGTCACCTTCTAGTAAGTCAGTTCTTTTACCAAACCAAAGAACCAGGCTCCAAACAACTCCCAAAAGATGTCTTATTAATCTTGTTTCAAAATGTTGAGGACAAAGGTAAAAAGTTGAGTAATTCTTCCAGATCTTTTGTGCTTTCAGTTCTCAAGCCATTCTGATTTTATTTTTCATACAAACAGCTCATGCAGCTCAATGTCAAAAAAACAACCCAATCAAAAAATGGGCAGAAGATCTAAATAGACATTTCTCCAAAGAAGTCATACAGATAGCCAAAAAGCACATGAAAATATGTTCAACATGGCTAACTATTAGAGAACTGCAAATCAAAACTACAATGAGGTATCACCTCACACCAGTCAGAATGGCCATCATCAGAAAGTCTACAAATAATAAATGCTGGAGAGGGTGTGGAGAAAAGGGAATCCTCCTACACTGTTGGTGGGAATGTAAATTGGTACAACCAGTATGGAGAACAATATGGAGGTTCCTTAAAAACTAAAAATAGAAATACCATATGATCTAGCAATCCCACTCCTGGGCATAATCTGGAGAAAACCATAATTCAAAAAGATACATGCACCCCAATGTTCATTGAAGCACTATTTACAATAGCCAAGACATGGAAGCAACCTAAATGTCCATCAACAGAGGAATGGATAAAGAAGGTGTGATACATATATACAGTGGAATATTACTCAGCCATAAAAAAGAAGGAAATAATGCCATTTGCAGTAACATGGATGGACATAGAGATAATCATACTAAGTGAAGTCAGTCAGACAGAGAAAGACAAATATCATATGATGTGACTTATATGTGGAATCTAAAAAAATGATACAAATGAGCTTATTTACAAAACAGAAGCAGACTCACAGGCTTAGAAAACAAACTTCTGGTTACGAAAGAGGAAATTTGGGGGGGAGATAAACTGGGAGTTTCGGATTAACATATACACACTACTGTTGATACATACAAAGTAGATGATCAACAGAGACCTACTGTATAGCACAAGGAACTCTACTCAGTATTCTTTGGTGACCTATATGGGAAAAGAATATGAAAAGGAATGGATATATGTATATGTATAACTGGATCACTTTGCTGTACACCTGAAACAAGCACGATGTTGTGAGTGAACTATACTCCAATATAAAAGTTAAATTTTTAAAAAATTGGCACACATTTTCAGCATTATTCCTTTGGACCTGAGGTAGAAAGAATTGAAATTGTAATTCTTGGGCTCTGACATACTGTTATTATTGATCCATACATGGCTCTCTTCTATTTATTTTCTTAGTTTTTATGACATAATAAACACTTGTGTACCACCTAACACAAAAGCAAGGATCTCAGCGTTAAACCATGTCCAACCATGTAATTTTAAAGCCTCTGCAATCTTAAATGTAGTTTTATTACTGTTAGAATTTTTTAAGCACTGAATTTGTTATTTCCTAATGAAAGTATAGGTAGTCCCAATTCTTATGATGAAAGATGTTCCCAAAAAATTCCATATAAATAAATTTTACATAGATTGAACATGCACTGTTAGAGTAGATGGGCTTTAAAGTCAGACTTTGAAACTTGTGGCCTCAGACAAATTAATTACCCTGAACCCCATTTCATAATCAGTAAAAGTGGGAAAATAGCTATCTTGAGTTTGGTAAGGAATAAAGTACTGTGTGAGATATCCCCT
Source organism: Tursiops truncatus (assembly GCF_011762595.2). NCBI lineage: Eukaryota > Metazoa > Chordata > Mammalia > Artiodactyla > Delphinidae > Tursiops > Tursiops truncatus. The sequence goes on along the minus strand of NC_047037.1, from coordinate 132,722,653 downwards.
GTTTTACTCTTTTAATGCCTTGCTTGTCTGTCTGAACATTTTCATCATGTGCTTGGATGCTTTGCTTCCCCACTAGATGGCACTAATTAGTTGGTAAATTCAATGCTGACTGGCCATGCTAACCCATCTGAATCTATTGACATAAGAGGAAAAATAGTCCTGGTAAAGACTACAGAAAGTGTTATAAACTTGATTGTAGGTAAAATGAGAAAGTATTGCCTATACTGTGAAAAAAATCACATTCAGTGTACAACATAAAAACAATAAAAATTAAATAAACATATTAAAGAGCAGCTTAATGGTCAGAAAACATAAAGCTAATATGGCTTAAATTACAGTATATTAGGAGTTTGCATTTTGTTCCAAGTGCAATAGAAAGCCATTGATTAATTTTAAACACAGAAGTGTTAGGATGTCATTTATGTTTTTAAAAGATCATTCTGACACTTCTGTTTTTCAAAGACACCACTAAAGAGATTGAAAAGAGAAGCCATAAAGTTAAAAATAATTATAACACATAAACAAGCAAATGACTCATCTAGAATATATTAAGAATTTTTACAAATCAATAAGAAAAAGTCAACAACAATAGAAAAATTAATAGAACACTTGAACAGTCACTTCACAAAGGGAATTCCATATGGCCAACAAACACGGAAAGGTACTCAACTTCATTAGTCGTCAGGGGAAAGCAAATTATCAATAAGATCACATGTAAGAAACCATTACACATCCATATGATGGGCAAAAATGTATAATACCAGGGTTGACAAGGATGTTCACAACAGCAGCTGTGGGAGAGTAAATTCATACAGCCACTTTGGAAATATAAAGTCGAAGGTAATATATCCTGGAGCTGGGATTTCCATTCCTCAGTAAATATCCTGGAGAAAACCTGTGTACCAGTGTAAGAGTAACTTTTATACAAGAGCATTCTTAGTTAAGAATGCTTAACTACCAAAAATGGGAAAAAAACACAAATGTTCCTTGACTGGAGAGTGGATAACCAATCCATTCTATGAAATTTGATGTTGCCATAAGACATCAAAAATGGAAGCACTGGGCTTCCCTGGTGGCGCAGTGGTTGAGAGTCTGCCTGCCGATGCAGGGGACACGGGTTTGTGCCCCGGTCCAGGAAGATCCCACATGCCGTGGAGCGGCTGGGCCCGTGAGCCATGGCCGCTGAGCCTGCGTCCGGAGTCTGTGCTCTGCAACGGGAGAGGCCACAACAGTGAGAAGCCCGCGTACCGAAAAAACAACAAAAAAAAATGGAAGCACTATACTATAGCCACATGTAACAAGAAAGGATGTGTCTTAAAAAACGATGTTCAGCAAAAAAGAAAAAATGTGTATGGTACAATTGCATTTAGATAAATTTCAGAAACAGGCAAAACAAAATTATATTGTTTACGAATGGATACTTGAGTTATTAAACTATGAAGGTGAATAAGAAAATACATTAGAATGGTGGTGACCTCTGATGTCAATTATATCTCAATTTTTTAAAAAAACATCTCTGGGGCTTCCCTGGTGGCGCAGTGGTTGAGAAGCCGCCTGCCGATGCAGGGGACACGGGTTCGTGCCCTGGTCCGGGAAGATCCCACATGCCGCGGAGCGGCTGGGCCTGTGAGCCGTGGCCGCTGAGCCTGCGCGTCCCGAGCCTGTGCTCCACAACGGGAGAGGCCACAACAGTGAGAGGCCCGCGTACAGCAAAAAAACAAAACAAAACAAAAAAACAAACAAACAAAAAAAAACGTCTCTGGCCGGAGAGGCGAGGCTGTTGGCGTGAGGGCTGTGTCCTCTCTCTCAACCAGGATGGTGGTTACTTCATATTTATTCATCCAGCTGTACTTTATTTCGTGTACTTTTCTGCATACATTTTACTTTAACAATAAAACATTTAAAAAATACACACACACACACACACACACACACACACACACACACACTCCTATGCTGAAAGTGGAGTATGCATGGGTAAGAATGGAAACAGAGAAACTGTAATGTAGGTGAGAGATACTAGAAGTAGGCTTGGACCAGGGCCATGGTGGGAGCAGAGATGGAGGGAAACAAATCCAGGAAGCAGATCTAATGGGACTTGCTAACAGATTGTTTCCTCTTTTTCTTTGTGGTAGTTCACAAACCAGAAAAAGTTGCATGGACAGAAGCTGCTGGAACCATTCGGGATGGAGTACGAGCCTATACAGCTCTGCATTATCTTTCTCATCTCTCTCCTGGAAAGTCAGTGCTGATAATGGATGGAGCAAGTGTAGGTGCTAATGGTTTTGTTAAGAAACAGACCAAAATACAAATAAACTTAGGGAATTGAGAAATGGGCCATCCATTTGCTAATATAATTTGTTGCCAGTTAGCTTATTCACTGATACATTTACCAAACTCCCATTTTCTAAAATAAGCAACTTTTATCAAGGAGATAAAAGTTAGCATTACTGTGTTTAGTTTCTTTTTACTTTGAATCTGCTAGTACTTTAAAAAAGCAGACAAGCCATTTTTATTCATGTCTGTTACACAAAGCCTGAAATAGCTCATAGTCTGAAGCCAGACCCCAGGACTCCCTGCCAATTTTGTATCATATCCCTCATACTTACACTTATGTGATTAAGGTGTTACATTTATAGATAGATCACACAAGCTCAAAACTGTGCTAATTTAAACATATTACATACATCTTCAAAATATAGTTCAAGATACTAAAAGAGATTACATAAAATATAATTATAATAGAAAAATGTCACAAAACTTGGGGTGATTTTATAGTTTTATTTTCTAACTGGCTGTTGATGAAAATGCTTTTTCCCCTGCTTTTCATTGAAAAAAAGGCATAACTGTCTTCAGCATTGGCTTCATCCTATGTCCTACATCAGGATAGTAGTGTTTCCCTGAACTTACTCCACAGGTCAGCAAAAGGATGGAACTTTTGAAGTTGAGGTTGCTGGACTTGCATACGTATTGATATTATATAATTAGCTTAGTACATTATGCTGGCAAGGCCCTTAATGGCCCATTTATCTCATTCCAAGGCCGTGTTCTGAATTCGGCCTCTGTCCTTGAAATTGTGTGCTGCTTGCAGTCAGACTGGCTGAGAGCCTGTGGCACACATAGCTTTTCCACCACCCCTCTTGAGGAAGAGTGTGTCAAATGTTTCCACTTCTAAACTTATACGTATTTTTTTCTTTTTCTATCAGACAACATTTTAAAATATACTGAGGTAGCACTAAACTATTACAGTTTATTAAACGACCTATAAAATGAATTAGATACGGCCTCTGCCCTATATCTATAACACCATCGTGTATTTGTTTCCACACAGGCACTTGGAACAATAGCTATTCAGTTAGCACACCATAGAGGAGCCAAAGTGATTTCAACAGCGTGCAGCCTTGAAGACAAGCAGTGTCTTGAAAGATGTAGGCCTTCTATAGGTGGGTAATAGTACTCAACACAGACTTTAAAACATAAAATTTTGAAGAGATATCACCTTAAAAACTGCACTTGTAAAACAAACTGCAGGGCTTTCCTGGTGGCTCAGTGGTTGTGAGTCCGCCTGCCGATGCAGGGGACACAGGTTCGTGCCCCGGTCCGGGAAGATCCCACATGCCGCGGAGCAGCTAGGCCCGTGAGCCATGGCCGGTGAGCCTGCGCGTCCGGAGCCCATGCTCCGCAACGGGAGAGGCCACAACAGTGAGAGGCCTGCATACCGCAAAAAAAAAAAAAAAAAAAAAAAAAAAAAACCAACAAACTGCAAAATGCCAAATGCATGTCATTTAAAAAATGCACTTAGTATCTGTGCTAAGTCCAAGTTTACATAAGTTATAGTTTAAATTTTAATGATTTGTTTCTTAAACCTACATTTTTCAGTGTTTTTTCTTCTTTGCCTCATTGTTACCAACTCACCCAAGTTTGAATTAGGTGAACTTTGACACGGTTGAGAAACACCTGATGCCTCTTTGGTTTTAGTCAATAAATCAATATATTTTTGCATCACTTCTCATGTTTCTCAACCTCTTTTACCCAGTGATATGCCTCTAAATTTGTCTGTTTCCTGTGATACACTAGGAAGGGAGATGAGCCACTTACACAGAAACCCAGGTCAGATATAGTTTAGGATAAATAGGACATGGTAGAGGCTGGGGAACTCTTGAAAAGATTGAACGTATACGAATAGTGATGAATATGGAAAGGAGAAAGAAAATAGAGATTGAAAAAGAAGAGAAGAAAGATAGGAATGGAATTTTACAGACTGGAGTTAACTGAATTAATGTTGGAGTTTAACAGATGAAGAGAAAAGAAGATGAACAGAGTGTAAGTGAGGGGCAGGCAGGAAGGAAAGTAAGGTTCATTGAGTGTTAATATGGATGATAATTCCTTAAATCCTCAACAACCCAGTGTCAACTAACTGGGAAACAGCATCTCAAAATTTAGCTTGTCCAAGGATGTACCACTAGATGTACCACTAGGCCTGGAATGGAATTTGAACCCAAGCCTGCCTAATAGTAAAGCCTGTGTTATTTCCATAGTTATGTTATGCTTCTGGCAGAGATAACCAAGAAATGGAAGGAAGGTTAAAACAGGGGCTGGAGAAAGGAGGAAAATAAGAAAAAAAAGGTAGAAGAGAGATTGAAAATGGAAGGGGGTGGGTAGCATGAATAGTATTGTTGAAGGGAGCGGTTTCCTCTTGGTTAACCCTGCCCTTCTGAGGTGCTTCAGCCCCCTTTCCCTCGAGTCCCCCCACCCTCACCTCCATCCCCCGAGACTTCAGTCACCACTGGACAACACCTCCAATCTGAGAATCTCTGAGAGGAATTCTCTTTACTGAGAAGGTGTTAAAAGATACAAAAATGAAATATAAACATGTCTTCGTTTGCCAATTCAAATTGAGATTTTTTTTCTTAGTTCTCTCACTGGCTTGTTGTATTAACACATTAAAGCAACCAGTTAAAATTAGTTTAATTTTTACTAACCCTGCTTCAAATAATCCTGGGTTTTTTTTCACCTTCGGGATTTTTTTTTGTTTTGGAGGGCAAAGTCGGGAGATGCGGGTGTGGGCTGGGATCTCTGACTGAGAAAGGTTAAAACGGCCTCTAACAGAGAAGTACCAAATCACATAAATATATCTTTGTACTTTTTAGCTCTAAACTCTATTAAATCTGAACATACTTAAGAAATTGCTTAATCTTTCAGTCCACATCTTCATATATATGTACCTCTGTGGTTTAGAGATTCTCAGTTCTGGCAAAATATCCTTTAGCTGTAAAGAACAATCCTCTGTGTCAACAAACCAACGTTGGGACACATTATCCACAAAATGCTCATATTTTTATTTTATTGAATATACCAGTTCCTTCATTTAAATTGATCCTTAGCAATACTGGTTAGATGAGAAAAAGTATAATTTGATTCAGTAATTGCTTCAACCATTTAATTCATTTCAGAGAAGAAATATTTATTTGCTTTTCTTTCTCTTCTTCTCTGAGTTGTGTTGATCACACACAGATTGCCTGACTTCCTGTCCTTTACAGCCCGAGTGATCGATGTGTCCAATGGGAAAGCCCAGGTTGCTGAAAGCTGTTTAGAAGAAACAGGTGGCCTTGGAGTAGATATTGTCCTAGATGCTGGAGGTGGGTACTTTACTACATCAGTAGTCTCTGTAGTTTTTTTATTGTGATGGGTGAATTCCTGGGGAAAAAAAATATATAACCAGGAAGTATTTATTTATATATTATTAAATTGATGTGTAGCGTTTTTTTTATTTTTGAACTTTTCTATTTAAATTGGCGCTTCTTCATTTTATTCCCATTGTAAGCACTGTCTGGAAGAGAGAACATACTTGCCTTTTAAAGTGTAGGCATTGGACTTTCAGTATCTCTACAAGAAATCTGCAGACATGATCTCCTCAGTGGTTCCTAGATTAGTTCAGGTCTCAGCCAGTTGCTTAATTAGTCAGTTCTGCTATGTATGGCTGCCCTCTATTGGATGGTAGACTTCTGCAGTCCTTGTTTGGAAAGTGCACAGAATTTTGTTGCATTTTCACCTTGCTTGAACTTCTGTAGTTTAACCAATATCTACTTAACACCTAATCTTTACACTCTTAGGTAGTGCCATCACACCTAAAGAACAGGTTTCACAAGCCTGCAAAGGGATTCTGTTTATACTTCGTTAGAATTTATCTTCTATCCTAAGAATCGTAATGAATACAGCTATGACCATATGTATTCCTTTTTAGCCAGTATTTTCAAGATTCGAAATTAACTCAGAAAAATCTTTCAGTGGAAGTGAATGTATACTTCATTAACTTTTCAAATGGACATTTCAATAATTATGTCAAAATATGACTGTCTTTTTTTTGTTTGTTTGGCTACATTGGGTCTTTGTTGCTGCACGCGGCTTTTTCTAGTTACAGCAAGCCGGGGCTACTCTTGATTGCAGTGCGCGGGCTTCTCATTGTGGTGGCTTCTCTTGTTATGGAGCACGGTCTCTAAGCGCGCGGGCTTCAGTAGTTGTGGCACGCGGGCTCTAGAGCGCAGGCTCAGTAGTTGTGGCACACAGACTTCGTTGCTCCGCGGAATGTTGGATCTTCCCGGACCAGGGCTCAAACCTGTGTCCCCTGAATTGTCAGGTGGATTCTTAACCACTGTGCCACCAGGGAAGTCCCAGTATGACTGTCTTGAATCTGAGTTCCTTACTCAGAAGTCAACTTTTCCCAAAGTGTTAAGCTATCAATGTTATGATTGAAACTATCAGACTTAGTTATGTGCTATGTTATCTTGCCTGATTTTCAAATTAAAATAGACTTTTTATCTTTAGTTATATCACTTATAATTAAATCTAAAGTGTATGACCAGTTTTAATGCAAAAAATATATTTTAAGTGTCTGAATACAAAATGCTTCCTTGTTACTACATTAAAAAGTAAAGAGAACTAGTTTGAAGAATAAATTTTTATCAGATTACTATAAAATACATTTTCTCTCTCTCTCCCTCTCTCTCTTTAAACAAATCCTTTGTAAGTGAGATTATATAGTAAAGATGATGAACCAGCTGTAAAATTACAACTACTACCACATAAACATGATATCATCACCCTTCTTGGTGTTGGAGGCCACTGGGTAACGACAGAAGAAAACCTGCAGGTATTATCAGAAACAATAAAGCATTACTGATACACCAAAAGGATGCAATTAACAAAGAATAATGCTTAAGTCTTTTAGCAAGATGTGGCTAAATTTGTATAAATTCTGAATTATATCCTATTTTTAAAGAAATGTAGCTTTATTTGTTTTAACTTCTAGCTGTTGGCCAAATGTTGAAATATAGTGCTTAGCAAAGGAGTTCATTTAACTTTTATTTAGTGGTTTGGAAGTAGTGACATGAATTTTTTAATAGTGTTTCAAATAAGATTTTTTTCCTTAGTAACAAACATTCTTGTTGACATATACTTAAAATATTTCTATATAAAATTATGACAATTTCCTAATTCAAATTATAATTTACTATATATGTGTGTGTGTGTGTATGTGTGTGTATACACATTGTCTTCCAAAGTTACATTTCTCAACAAAATTCAATTCAAGTATTTTTATCATGGTTGATATGCAAATACCATAATTCTCATGTACCAATCTTCACCAATTTTCCAACTTCCTCATGAAGATGACTGGTGAGTAGCAACGAGAAATATCTCTCTCTCACACACCCCCGCACACATATACCTACTACTGCTTCATCACCTCTAGATTGGCCTTGCATTTGACCTTGCTGTTTCATCATTTTGGACAATGCATTAGAAAAGAAAACATTATAGTATACATATTATTATTAAAGTTTGTGTGCTGATTATTTGTGATTTGGGTATTATTTAATTTGTGTAAAAGCTTTTCTGGCTGAAGATGCCAATCATTCTTCTGCTATTAAACTCACAGTAACTGATCATTCTTTGTGCATTCTATCCAAGCTGGATCCTCCAGATAGCCACTGCCTTTACCTCAAGGGAGCGACGGTGGCTTTCCTTAATGATGAAGTTTGGAATTTGTCAAATGTACAACAGGGAAAATATCTTTATATCCTTTTTTTCTACTGACTTGAGTTTCTGGCTTGAAATTTACCTTGTATTCTCATCATTAAGTTCTTTAATAATAATAATAATAATAATAATAGCAACTAACTTTCATTGAACATGCCAAACAGTGTTCCCAGTGCTTTATAGGTATTAATTTATTTAAATATTAAAACAGCCCTGTGAAAGTTAAGTACTACATTATCCCTGTGTCACAGGTAAAGAAACTGAAGGACAGAAAGGTTAGTACATGCCTAAGGATGTAGCTAGCAAGTGGCAGGACAGGAATCACACCCAGGCAGTCTCGCTCGTTTCTGAATGAGAAACTATAGAATACATGGAAGAGTTTGCTTCGTTTTTAACCGGCATTATGGAAATTACAGATCACTTTGACAGGCTGCGTCTTTACTCCTATGGTGGTGCCATTGTGTTAAACATTTCAGAATAGTTATCAAAATTAAGAGTTTGTGGGGGGTTTTTTTGTTTTTTGGCGAGTTTTTTTTGGCTGCGCGGCTTGTGGGATCTTGGTTCCCCGAGCAGGAATTGAACCCGCCTCCCCTGCATTGGAAGGGCAGAGTCTTAACCACTGGACCACCAAGGAAGTCCCATGTGGGGTGTTTTTAAGAATATCAATACTAGGAAATCTTCATCAAATGAAGATGGGTTTGATTTTTTTAAATGGAAGTGATTCAGTAACAAATCTAGTGAATGAAATCGATCATTCCATTTTGGTAAAAGTAATGAAGAGTTTTCTTGAGAATATGAGAGCAGTTCCAAAAGAAAGGTCCAAACCTCTTTAGAGCAGGGTCAACTTAAGAATAAACGTTTTATTTCTAAGACGCCTGTTTTAAAGGCAGCTGTACTTGGTAAAAACTTTAATATAGTGGATAAAAAATAAGTTCTCATTACTTAATAGAATATAATTGTGCGTGAAGAAAGAGACTTGCACAACCGTATGTTTGTCTCACTGAATATCATTCTTTATTTTTATTAAATGTGCATTGTTACAAATGCGTGACGTGTACAAAGGCCAGCCTCCTCTAAGAGCAATGGCAGACTTAATACACAGCTTTCAAATAGTTGAATAATATTTAATTAGTATACTGCATATGTTGAGTTTTAAAGAGTACACATTTCAAAACCAGGACATCCCCTTAATGTAGTGAATGTGTGTGTTTAATGTATTTCTGATTAAATATTTTCATATTAAATTTGGAAAATAAACTTAATTTTCAACTTTCTAAAAGAATTCTTTAAATTTCAACTTTAAATAATGACACATTCAATAACATTGTAATTATCAAGAATACCATGGGATGTTAATGACAGAGACCATGTATTAAAAGTAACATAAGTTAGTATGTTTTGAATCTTTCATGTCAGAAGGTAGCCTGGCTGCTAAGCCTGCGTTACTTAATAACTTAAATCTCTCACCTGCTCCCCTTTCTCCCCACCATGAGATTTTAACCTATTTGACAAATCCATGGACCATACTGAAACGTGCCATGTTCATATGAAATGTTAAACTTCCTGAATCAGACTTCAGTCCTCACTTGTGCACACCCCCTCAGTTGCATCACACATGAGCCAGTTGCTGCTTGTGATTTAACATAGCAATCTCCTTCCAGTTGTGTGATTATATGCCATAAATAATTCTCCTGTACTAGCAGTTATATAGACTCTCAGTTCTAATATTATAATTTCAAGTAAATGACTAGAGTTTTAAATTTTACCCTGCTTTTTAATTCTCTTAGTGGCATATATTACACACACAGATTATTAACTTTCCTGCATATGTATTTATTAGCTGGTTTAATAAATAAATGTGCACCCAAAGTAAGAGAGATAAGTGCTAAAATTGTTTTTTAACTAAAAATAACATAAGTGGCGCTAAAATGAAACCCTGACCCCATTCTGTTACCATCCATTTGGGATAACACTAGTCATTACTTACGACAGGCATTAGGCTTCTTTCATCTCTTGTCCTTAGAAGTTTAGGCTCTATTATGTCACCGTCTCTCTCAAATCAGTTCCCCCATTTTCCTGTTTTAGAGGTAAACATGACAGCTTACAGAATTTCTATTAAAAAAAAAAATAGGTGACCTGCCTAGTACCTTCTGCTTATCAAATGGTTTTATTTACTCCTCTCTCCTTTACGTTGCCACCTTAACAGTCTTTCCAGCTACGTATCTTAAAAGATGTGATGGAGAAGTTATCAACTGGTGTTTTTAGGTATGCTAAATGACCAAATTATTGTTCTTGTTTATTTTTCTATTTTCCAGGAGATAAAATGGGCATTCCCATTTTTGTTTCCGCTTTCTCAGTACACCTCTTGCCTCCATATTTTATTATTTTGCTTAGATAAATAGCTGCTCTTTAGTATTTCTCGAAGTGTATATACACCAGTATGCATTCCCTAAGATAGACGTGGTTCGTTAGTTTTCCTTACTCCATTCCATACTGTACCTCACCCTTTGCTTATCCTCATCACCCCTCCCAAAGCAACTTGAAATAACCTACAGGTTGACAAGAAAGTACAATTTTTTTTTCAGCTGGATCTGTTTATCAAAAAAGAGAGAATGCATAAAATAGGTATTTTCCCCCCTTCAAAATTTAACTGCTTTTAACAGTGGAAATGGACAAATTTGATTTAAAGTAATAGAGTTGAACTATAGCAACTTTAAACTACTATGCTGTGTGCTCTGTTCATCTTTAACTAGACATTTCTAATAATTTCATTCTTCCTCAGACCTCAGTTGGATGAACCCATTCCACTATACGAGGCAAAAGTTACCATGGAAGTTGTTCAGAAAAATCAAGGAAGAAAGAAGCAAGTTGTTCAATTTTAATTTTGTTCTTTCTCAGACCTCAGTTGGATGAACCTATTCCAGTATTGAACCAGAGTTTCCTTGCAAATTGCTCAGAAAAGTCAAGGAAGATAAAAGCAAATTTTTATGTTTTCAAGCACGTTTTCCTGCTGAGACACGATGCTCAGAGTTATCTGAAGTATTTGAAAAGTATTTGGAAACAACGTACAGACGGGTCAAGACAATTCTAAAATTTAACATCTAAAGGGAATATTCTGAAAGCCTTTTAAATTATTGTTCCTATATATTTGCCTCTTATAAAATTCTTTACATGAAGAAGACTGCTTTCAGCAGAAGCCACGCTACTCTGATAAAGCTGTTGGAGTCTTGCTATGTCAAAATAACATTACTTTTGTTATCAACTCCATTCTCAACCCCTTCCTTCTTTAACATCCTTTGCTGTCGTAATTTAATACTTTGAATATATTTTCAAGTCTCAAAGGATCTAGCCCATTGAAAGCTAAATTTTTTTTTCAAATATTCATTCACTCCAGGGTTTCCTCAGGATCGAACGGGAGCATCACGGTAACTCGTCCGTGACCACTGCAGTGTTTGCGTGGAAGGCTGCAGTGCCGATGCTTGGGAAGCGGGGCGGGAGACTGCGCTTGCGTAGCCGGCGTGCTGATTTCCTGTTGGGGCTCTCTGTTTCGGGGGAAGGGGAAGGAGGCCCAGGCTTCCCTCCAGCTCTGGACGTCGCCGCTGCGCTCTGGAAGCTTATCGAAAGGGCAGCTCAAGTGTGACGTTTCGTTTTCATCCTGGCGCCGTGCCTGGGGCTCATCACACCCTGCTGCGGATTTGAACAGCGCTCATCTATTCCGGTGCGCAGGACCGCGTGCTTCCCAGCCACCTAGCACCCGGCGACCCGACTACAGCCGAGGACCCAACCAGACCGCCAACGCGGCGTCCGGCGAGGCCCAGAGCCCTCTCGTGCCCTCGGCCTCAGAGGAACACAGCCGGGGGCGGGGCCTCGCGAGCGCCGTACGGCACACGCGCCGAGAGACGCCGCGAGGGCGGGGCTACGTCGGGGCGGGGCCGCGGCGCGCGGGAAGCGCCAGGGGTTGCTGCGGGTCGGGTCCTCGGCCTCCGAGGCGCGTGATGGCACTGTCGGTGCCCGGCTACTCGCCCAGTTTCAAAAGGCCGCCAGAGACATTGCGGCTCCGACGGAAAAGGGGCCGGAGCCTTGGGGCCGCCTCTCCGACCGAGGAGCGGCCCGAGCCGGCGACCCGCCGCGCCGCCCTGACGGCCGGGCTGCCCCTCCGCCCTTTCCCGGCAGCGGGCAGAGGCGGCGGCGGCCCGGCCGTGTCCCGAAGGAACCCCTTCGCCCGCCTGGACAACCGGCCGCGGGCCGCCGCCGAGCCTCCCAGCGTGCCGTCCCGCGGCCAGCAGGAGGCGCCGGGCCCGGTGAGTGTCTTCGTGCCTGGGAGCCGAGGGGCTCTCGTAGTTCGTGGGTCGATTCGGCTGTGAAGTAGAGATGGCGGGTTCTTGCGTTCCAGGAGCGAAATGGGCGCGAAGCCGAAGCCGCCCGCGGCCTCAGGGGGCCCCGAGCCCTGGGGGTGGCTGCCCTGCGAAGTCGGGGCGGCGTGAAGTGCGCTTCACAAGCTGCCGCGGGACTTGCGGGGCCTTCCCATCCTGAGGAGTGGACCCCGCCGCCCCGCCCGGCGCGCGGCGGGGGAGTTTGGGCTGCAGCCGTCTGGTGGGGGGTTGGAGATCAGTGGGAAGAGAGCTTCGAGTAATCCTGGCACTACTCCTGGAAGGCCACCGTTTGATGGGAAGGTTACAGGACCCTCTTTCCTGCGTGATTCAGTGCCTGCCTTCTCACACGCTCAAAATTGTTCTGGGGTTGGGGGAATGTTGAGTATTGATGGGGTCAGAATTTACTAGTATTTGTCTTACCCCACAACCTTTTGGATCTTTTGAACTGAGATTATTGATTACTGATTTCTTAGTTGCGCAAATCACCTGCCCTTTTCTTGGTCCATTTTGATAGTAAAGTTCAGGCACAAAACAAGTGAAATCCTCTGTTATACTGATTTGCGCTCACGTGAATTCCTGCACTTGCTGAGAAACTTGTATGCCAGGTGAAGGTCTACATGTTTAAAGCGAACTCCAGCATCATTTATAATTTAAAAGGACCATTTTTTAACCTCAGTTTTTAGATTCTAATCAAGAAAATGATTTGCTCTGGGAAGAGAAGATTCCTGAAAGAACAGCCGTTACTGAATTACCCCAGGTAATACTTTTTAAATGTCATTAGAGTGTATATTCTTATAACATAAGTGTATACTTCTCAGAAGTGTTTTACTTGGAAAATAGTTTCACAGAGAGCCCCAAGTGATCATCTCTAGCAGGGTTGAAAAGATGGCAGGCGTCAGCCTTGGTAAAGGACTTTTATGTTGTGGCAATGTTTATAATGGCACCAGTGCCAAAGCAGGCGTAGATGTGGGTTTTCTTTCTGCCCCCAACAGTTTTCACGCTCTTCTGTAGGTAGTGACAACTCCAGCTCATCACTCAGAGCCAGTGCCTCCAGGCTCAGCTGCTTTTTGAACTTCATCCTTCACTGCATCTTCAAACCAAATCCCCAAATTAGTTCCACAGGTTGTGGTATATCACTGAACCTCCCTACCACCACCATACACACAGAAACTCTTCTTGATTCCATTCCTCAGCTGCTTCTTTCGTGATAGTTTAACAAATGCATAGATTGTCCTAATGGGAGCAGGCTAGAAGAGTTCCCAAGACCCAGTCTCCCTTCCTTGCAAATAAATGGCCTTTGGGTCTCTTGGAAATAGTTCCCTCTTCCCCGTTATTTTTTAATAATGTCATCTAGAAGAATTATTGTAACGTGGAGAATACTGACTTGACAGCAAAACAGTTGGGGAGGAATTTTTGAGGTCGGCAAATGCTTCTTAAATATGGCCTCTAAGAACCCAACCTAAGTTACCTGCAAGAGCAACTTAGACCTGGTTCCAGAGTTTTAGAGGCTTAAAAAGTGCTTTTTAAAAAATACTTGGAAGATTTCTGCTTTGATAGCAGTATCAATAGTAGATGTTTTTAAATCATGATCGTGAAAATAGTATGTCTCTTGTAACTAAACTATATAGAACTATAATAAACTAAAAAGTGAAACCTGCCCTTCCACCAGCCTCAACAAGAAATTCCCACTTTCCAGAGATAACATCACTGTTAATGGTTTAGTGTGGCTCTTTCCAGACTCTTTCACAGTGTGTAGTATATGTTCAGTGTTATTTATTGTACCGTTCATAACATTTTGAAATTTCAGTGGTCATGAGTATGTTAGTTGATGAATTCTATAGATTGAAGGGGTTTTTTCCATGGTACTCTACTAATTTTTGTGTTCTTTGTTTTCTGAAAGACTCCTCATGTATCATTCTCCGAATCTGATATTCCGTCCTCAGAAAGTACTGAGTTACCTGTGGACTGGAGTATTAAAACTCGACTCCTTTTCGCCTCTTCTCAACCCTTTACCTGGGCAGATCATTTGAAAGCACAGGAAGAGGCTCAAGGTGTCATCCAGCATTGTAGGGCAACAGAAGTTACTTTGCCTCAAAGTATACAGGTAATTCTGTAAGAAAATAGCTATGCTTAAAAGTAACAAATTAAGTGTAAAATGTACTTCTCTGCAAAATATCAGAGATATTTCCTTCCATTAAGTTTTTCTTTTGACATTTAAAGACACAGGGACTTGGGAAATTTTTTGTTTCCCAAATGCTGCTTTCATACTGTTTTTTAAATCAGATTTAGTAACTGCCTGTTAAATTTATAGACCTGTTCTGAGAATTAGTCACTGCTGCAGGCAGGAATTGTTTGAACTACACTATCCTTTTCTAAGGCCTTTTGAGAAAGAAAACATAAGGAAATGAAAAGCAATTGAGGAGTAGGATTGCAAAGACAGATTGGTTATTTTACTGGTTTTCTCACATAATGTATACTGTATTTTTTAAATGCACTAATTCTTACCACCTGGGTGATGGTCTGTTGTAAATTTACAAGAGTTAATGAGTGGCTAGAAAGGTTTTAGAGAAATGTAATTGCATTACTTTCAAGCAGCTCATCAACTCAAACTAGGTTAAAAGAGATTACCTGAAAGAGGCCTTGGTACATCTTTTTTGATAAATAGATCCATATGATTTGTGATTGGGATTATCGGTTTTTATTGGCTACTTTTGAAACAGTGCTATGAGGGGAGGGGGTTGAATATAGTGTTACACACACGCACGCACACACGCACACATCCAGCCACCCACCTACCACCGCCACAGCCGCCACTCCCCACCACCACCACCCGCCCTGGTGATAAAGAGTGATAGTCACTGTTCTCAAGGATGGTAGAGACAGGCGAATATTCCCATCTGCGTCTAAGCATCCCTTCTGGTATGTGGTTTAACAGACTGTAATGGCTGGGAAGGAAGGTTTTCCCAAACAATAATAAACTACATTTTAGCCCCTGTAACAGTTATTAACACTTTCTTACAGGAAGCAGTAAAGATCCTGAGAATAAGTGTTTGGTATATTCAGTGTCTTTTTAATTAAATTCTGTATTTCTACTGGGGCAAGAACTGTCCAATATCATCTTTGTATTTTAGGATCCCAAACTCTCCACTGAGCTCCGTTGTGCCTTCCAGCAGAGCCTTATCTATTGGCTCCACCCTGCCTTGTCTTGGCTACCATTGTTCCCTCGTATTGGAGCTGACAGAAAAATGGCTGGAAAGACAAACCCTTGGTCAAATGATGAAACCCTGCAACACATTTTAATGAGTGACTGGTAAGATTAGTAAAAATTTGTGCAACCCCTTTTCGCAGTATTTTCTCCTTATTTTATTTATGATGTGGAGATGAGCAGTAGTAGATGGATTTCTGTGTCCTTCTGAATTATTTTATTTAAACTGTAATAACTAACATTTAAATTGTTTACTTTTGGGTAATTCCCTGGCGGTCCAGTGGTTGGGACTTGGCGCTTTCACTGCTGTGGCCCAGGTTCAATCCTGGTCAGGGAACTAAGATCCCACATGCTGCGTGGTGCAGCCAAAAAGAAAAAAAATGTTAATTGTTTACTTTTTTTTAGCTCTTATTCACTCTTTTTTTTTATTTTAATTTTTTTTTGGCCACACTGCACGGCTTGTGGGATCTTAGTTCCCTGACCAAAGGGATCGAACCCATGCTCCCTGCAGTGGAAGCGCAGAGTACTAACCACCAGATGGGGAGGGAATTCCCAGCTCTTGTTCACTCTTTACGTAGTTGTGGAATATATATATAAGTGTTTGATAAATATATAGAGACCTAATTCTTTAACGTTGTTATACTTTTTGCCAGTAGCTGCTTCCCTTCCCATCAGTGGAAGGTACTTATTAAAAGTCAGCAACCAGGGCTTCCCTGGGGGTGCAGTGGTTGAGAGTCCGCCTGCCGATGCAGGGGACACGGGTTCGTGCCCCGGTCTGGGAAGATCCCACATGCCGCGGAGCGGCTGGGCCCGTGAGCCATGGCCGCTGAGCCTGCGCGTCCGGAGCCTGTGCTCTGCAATGGGAGAGGCCACAACAGTGAGAGGCCCGCATACCGCAAAAAAAAAAAAAAAAGCTTTAAAAAAGTCAGCAACCAGGGCTTCCCTGGTAGCGAAGTGGTTAAGAATCCGCCTGCCAATGCAGGGGACACGGGTTCGAGCCCTGGTCCGGGACGATCCCACATGCCGCGGAGCAACTAAGCCGGCGGGCCGCAACTACTGAAGCCCGCGTGCCGCAGCTACCGAAGCCCGCACACCTAGAGCCCCCGTGCTCCGCAACAAGAGAAGCCACTGCAATGAGAAGCCCACGCACCGCAACAAAGAGTAGCCCCCCGCTTGCTGCAACCAGAGAAAAGCCCGTGCGCAGCAACAAAGACCCAACACAGCCAAAAATAAATAAAATAAAATAAATTTATTTAAAAAACAAAAGTCAGCAACCAGTTATCAATTAAGTTTTGTTTAAAGACAAAATGGCTAGTGTTTAAATGGTAAACACTGTTCGTTAAAGTATTTAGAAGTCATCAGTGAGTCCTGTGACCAATTTCAGTCCTTTAAAAAGCCAAGTTCTATGTCATGGCAAAAATTCAGACCATTATCTGTAATATTTGTGTTTTAAATCAGGTGAGTATCAAATTAAATTATACAAAAACTATTTTAGATGTTGAGTTAGTTTTAACAATGCCTAAAGAAAAATGTTTTTCTTCATAGGTGTGTGAGCTTTACTTCTCTGTATAATCTGCTGAAGACAAAACTTTGCCCCTATTTCTACGTTTGTACCTATCAGTTTACTATCCTTTTCCGTGCAGCGGGATTAGCAGGAGATGATGTAATCACGGCTCTCATGTCTCCTACAACTAGAGGTATAAGAGAAGCTATGAAAAACGAAGGTAAAACTATAGGTTTAAAGTGAGAATACCACACTATATAGTAAACACGCCTTAAAAGCTAAAATTTGAACTGTCTTTTAGCAGTTGAATTATCTTCTACCAGTTTTATCTAATTGTTTTAAGAATTATTTTATTCATTTTTTAATTTTTTTTCCAGCGTTTAATTAAGCTGTCCATTATACATAGCTTTAAGTTGTGTTCCCTTCTCTGATCTCTAAACATATATCAAGCTGGAATGTCCCAATCTGAATATACTCCTATAGAAATTCTTTTATAATACAAATTATCTACCCCCTTTTGATAACATGATCTTTAAAGAGGCTCAACTCATTAGTGGGTCATGAAATCTATTCAGTGGACTCATTCAGCACCTTATAAAAAAATGAAATAGAGTAGTATATACTTGATGAAAGAGTACCACATGTAGTGAGGCTATGTATTGTCCTGAACCATTTGTTTCAAGAAGATATGTGTGTTGTGAGCTGCCGTCAAGAAAGCATGAAAAGTACTGCTTTAATACATCAGGAGTAAAAACTCATTTTCAAATATACTCTCTACAAGTCGGGCACGCCTGTTTAATTCTTTCAGATTATATTAAAGAAAACATAGTTACATTTTTCTTTTCTCATGTAGGTATTGAATTTTCTTTGCCTTTAATAAAAGAAAGTGGCCATGAGAAGAGGAAAGCGTCTGGAACAAGCTTGGGACATGGGGAGTATGTGATTAAAATAACCTTTTACATCATCTGGTGACTTATGGATTCAGTGTAGAGGAAATAGCTTTAGGAAATGGGAACCCTGACTAACTATAGCAATTTCCTAGGGAGCAAGCAGTCAGCGATGAGGATGAAGAAGAAAGTTTTTCCTGGCTGGAAGAGATGGGTGTGCAAGATAAAATTAAAAAACCAGATGTACTTTCTATCAAGCTGTATCCTTTCAGTTGCTGTTAACTAGAATTTATTTTCATTGAATTAAGTTAGCAATGTAATTTTTTTTTTTTTTTTTGGCCGTGCCACACAGCATGCGGGATCTTAGTTCCCCGACCAGTTGCCCCCTGAAGTGGAAGCGCAGATTCCTAACCACTGGACCGCCGGGGAATTCCCTTGAGCAATGTAATACTGACTGACAGTTTTATTTAACTATAAACTTAAACTATCTTTAAGATATTAAAACTGATACTCCATCATGACATTAAAAAACCCCTAAGTACCAAAAAGCCATGAACAATTATTAAACTTTTTTAAGTGAAAATATTCTATTTTGGTTAAGTTTGTGAGGGAACTGGAACATATTTTTGACTAGAGGAGAAATCAGTTTTTGTTAGGTATCAATTTCTAGCTAATTCAGATGGTCAAAAAAATCATTTTGATCATTCAGATGCCTTATAATTGCAGTGAAGAGGATTAGCAAGAGCATTTCCAGTTTGGAGTGGGGGAAGAGGGTTCCAGGTGATTCAGGATTAAGATAACTGCTGTTCCTTTTGGTATGGGATTTGCATTTGCAGTTTCCTTGATTGTCATGTCCAGGCGTAAAGAGATACATGAAGTACAAATGGATCACAGACCCGAGTCTGTTGTGTTGGTGAAGGGAACGAATACCTTTACATTGCTAAATTTTTTGATCAACTGTAAGAGTTTAATCGCTACCTCAGGTCCCCAGGCAGGACTTCCACCAACCCTCTTATCACCTATAGCTTTCCGAGGCGCCACAATGCAAATGCTTAAGGTAATTAAAAAAAAAAAAAAATTCTACACTGATCCTCATAACCTAGCTTTTAAAGACATACTTTTCCTTTTTTGATACGATAAATTCTGTATTTTAGTAACTCCTGACATTTTTACATGGTGCGTATTTTCTTTTTCTTTCCTCCCAGTAAAAAAATTCCTTGATATAAAGTTATTATCAAAGGAATTATATGAAAAGTTATATTTGAATTATTGCCATAAGGAAAAGTTGCTTTCTTAAAGTTTGTCTTTCATAACCAGTGAAAGAATAGAGCCAAGAATGTTATGTTAAATTATAGGTGGTCTCAAAAACTGGATCATGGATAAGTGAAAAGAATAACTATATATCCATATTGTTGAAGAATTACACATGTAATTTTCATGTGTGTTACATATGCTGAAGGTAATAGCAACAGAATCTAATTTTTATTTTCCTAGTATTATGCATTGAAAGTGCATTAATCAGAAAGGATACCATATTAAAGTTACATTCTCTAGAACTAATACTTAAATTGACAGCCTCATAACTTGGAGGAGAGGATGCTGGAAACAGAATTACTGAACATTTTTTACTCATGTAACATTCTTTTGATGTCTTATGAACTACTTTTGTTCCTTAACTGTTAAAGAGAGGAATACCCAAATGAGAAGTTATTGATCACATTTTTAGTTAGGGACAAAAGCTTGAGAGATGACCATAATTTTCTTTAAATTATTTTTGAAGGCGCGAAGTGTAAACATGAAGACACAAGCTCCTTCTGGATACAGAGATCAATTTAGTTTGGAGATTACAGGTCCTATCATGCCTCATTCTCTACATTCAATGACTATGCTACTCAGATCTTCACAGAGTGGGTCATTTTCTGCAGGACTGTATACACATGAGCCAACTGCTGTATTTAATATCTGCCCACCGAAGGATAAAGTACTGGATAAGGTAAGTAGACAGCTGGTAAACACATTTAGTTGCAGTTTTCTCAAACTAAATGGATGAAGTCAGTCATTTATGATGAGCCAAACTGGTGTTTCAAGTTATTAAACTGTACTGCTTAATATTATCAATTACAATTACTAAGAGGGAAGGGATAATGACTATAAAGTATTTTTGTGTGTGAGGTAAATTTTATGAATTCAGGCTGTTGTATTCAACACTGACTAAAGAACTTCCCAAACAAAAGGCAAGTTTTCATTGTTCTCTCAGATCCAGAACCTAACAGTACCTGCTTGCTTACTGTGGGGGCGGGGGTAAATAAATAATTATGGGTGTTTATTTAGCTGCATAGGCCTTTTTTTCTATAGAACTTTTTCTTAGATTCGGGGAGGGATGAGCTGCTTGTTTCATGTGATCCAGCAGTTTCTAGATATGTATCCACACTTTAATAAAACTGAAGTAGCTGCTTTACAACATATCTGCCTTTAATTTTGGACATATAGCTTTTTACTTAGAGGTAATGAGACCTTTAAAACTATTTTTATCCGTTTGCCAGACTTATAAAAATAACCAAAATTATTATTTTTGGATGCTGTCATTATGCAGAAATTCTTAGGATGAGCTTCTATTGATAATGATAACAATGAATTTGCCCTTACTGAATAAGGCATCTATTTGTCAAAGAGCCCATGGTAATTTTAAAAACTCATCAGTGTTCAAGGACTCTGACAGTGCTTTTTACTGACTTGCATACATATTTCCACAGGAGGCTGTTCATGAGGAGCTTGCCAACTGTGGATTGCACCCTAAAACTCTGGACCACCTTAGTCAAACACCGATACTGGGGAAATCATCTTTACGGCATGTGGCAATGAGTGACTACATTTATAATTGGAGATCCTGAACACCAAAGTAAGCCTAAAAGGAATCTTTGAGGAAAAAAGCCTTCTAGCAAGGAAATTCAAGATACTTGTATCTTTGGCTTTAAAGTTCACTTTGGAAGTTTAAAGGAATATAGCTTTAAAAATACTCAAATGTTTACAAACATTAACCTTTTACAATACTTTTATTACATGCACTAAGCAGTAAATAGGATTAAGGTTTCAAAATCAACATTTGTTTTTACTTTTTTGATTAAATATTCAGATATGAAGATAAACTTTTTAAAAACTTCAAAAACCAGGCTTCCTTGGTGGCGCAGTGGTTGAGCGTCCGCCTGCCGATGCAGGGGACACGGGTTTGTGCCCGGTCCGGGAGGATCCCACATGCCACGGAGCGGCTGGACCCGTGGGCCGTGGCCGCTGAGCCTGCCCGTCCGGAGCCTGTGCTCCGCAACGGGAGAGGCCACAACAGTGAGGGGCCCGCGTACCGCAAAAAAAAAAAAAAAAAAAAAAAAAAAAACACTTCAAAAACCTTGAATGAAAATTCTAGATCCATTAACCTAATTATAAATTGGGTAGAAAACTGAGCGTTTCCTTGCAAATGGAAGTTGAGGCTTAGTATCAATTATCTCATGCCATTGTGACTAACAGCATCAGGGCAAAACTATCTTTAACAATTTCCTTAGGATTATTAGCAAGTTCTAGTTATAAAGGTAGAAAACAAATGTAGACAGTATCTACTGAGCTGATTGTTGACGCTTCCACCTTAGTTGTTTTCCTACCTGTTTACAATTCCTCTATTCTCCATACATATTACTTGTTTTAATGCATGTTAACTCAGATGAGGGTATTTTGTATTCCATATAGAATAGGGTTAAGAGTTGTAAAGTATGCTCAGCTGTCATGACAAAGTAGTATTTAATATGTTCTTGTAGGTATTTGTGTATGTGTGTGTATATATACATATATAATTCAAATTTTCTTAAATAAAAATGCTTAGAAATCAAAAGCATTGGGTGAAGAAGTAACAGTAGTGAAGAAGTATGTGTTCACTTTGTAATCCAGAAAATAAACCACCACATTTATTCCAGAGAAGTTTATATTTGGGCCTTAAGCTTTTGAAAATAAAGTTTAGAGACATAGCATATGAATACCACTGTAATACACATGAAATATTCTATCAGACCCTAAAAATTAACATAAACTTAAACTTTCTCATAGTCAACAAAATAGTGGCTGGGTGCCGATTTTATTAGATAAGTTGGTTACAGCATTTTAATTATCATTTTACGTCTATCTAGGTGTAGCTGAAATTCAAAATGCACATCAAAGTAAAACTATATCACAACTCAATGCCATACTAAATGTACTTGGCCTCTGCAGTAAAATTCTAGTCAGACTTCATTTTAACTCCCTTCTCATTCATGGCCCAAGTGGCTTTTGACAGAAATGCAGGACTTAGTGCTGACCATCACACAACATACCACTTTCTTTTTTTTATAACCTCTACAAAATTTAAAGGGGATACAGTGGCGTTAGCCCTGTGGAACAGATCTTGCTTGATTACCTCAATAACACTGGCCCAGTATCTGTCCAGCAGAACCCATTGTGAACTAGTACAAGGTGCACAGCCCTTCACTGACTACAGGCAAGTGTTACAGCAGCCTAGCCATAAGTAAGGGGAGTTGACATCATAGTACAAAATACAGTATAAAAGCGTTATTTAACATTCCACACTGAAGATTACGGATGCCTTCAAACAATCGTTTGGATGTTAGCCACTTAAACAAATACATCACTAAGGTAAACAATATAAACATACCAAAACCTTGTATGGTTAAATACAATTTCCATGGTACAAAAATCAAAGCCTGGAGATGTTTGTACAGATTGCTTTTTACACAATGTCTTAAATTGCCAAATATTTACAACATTAAAGAGGAAATACATTTTGATGCAGAGTAAAATTATCTGAAATGATTAATATAAAACCTCAATCTATCTACGTGAGGCACTCCTGAAGCAAGTGGCATTAGCCATGAGGTCCTTTGGTACAAGGCCCATTGCTTGAAGAACCACAGTAGCTGCTGTGGCTTTAGCATGCTTCTTATTAGGGCTGGCAAAGCTGGGCTGGTAAGCGCTTCCATTTATCAATACCTATTCAAGAAAAACATACAATTGGGCTGGTAAGGGCTTCCATTTCTCAATACCTATTCAAGAAAAACATACAATAAGAACAGCATCAAACTTTAATATCTATTAGCTTTGTAATTTTTTCACTAAATGCTAGAAAGATAATTTACAAAAATATAAAACCCATACCATGTAAGTCAAATAAATCTCAACCCTAAAAGAAGCAAATCATTTGGGAAAAGGGACTTGACTGCAAATTAAGAGCAGGTCTCCAAATTGAAGCGCGGGGGGCGGGGGGGGGGCATGGCGGGAGGGAAGCCTGATAAAAACAATTAGTTCCCCACATTCCACTAGAAAAGGTCAACAAATTGTTCACCAGATTTTGCCCACATCTTTCCCGCCAACATTTAAAAAATAATAGGATATTAACAGGTCACATTAAAGCATATACACATACACACACTCCCAACCCACAAACAATACATTAATCCTGTGATCATATAATGCTTATCCCTCACCCTCTAACATCAAGTTATCAAATTAACAAATGTATACAATTAATGCAGAAATTCATATTTACCCTAAAGAGAAAATGTTTGCGATGATCAGGGCCACTATCATGGACCAAGAGAAATTCAGGTGGTTGCCACCTTCTCTTATTACAGATTTCCATCAAGGCAGACACAGGATGTTTGCCTGCAGAGAAAAAAATAACCAGTTATAATTATCTCCACATCTGAGGCAACAAACTTGAATACAAGGGGAAGGTGGAACAAGAAGAAATTCAAAACTGTACTCTCACCTGACAGATCTTTCATTGCGGCAGAGAAGTTTCCAGACCTCTTTTGTGCTCTTTCTCCTACTGCAACAAGACCTTAAAAAAAAAAACAATGATCACTGAATAAATTTCAAAGCATTAAAATTACAATATAGCAAAACAACTACTCCCTCTATAGGAAACTGAACCTCAATCCAGGCCCTCAAATAGAAGTCAACACCCACCCACTACCCTTGATCTTGACTTCTATTTTGTTGTTTCAATACGTAAATCTATACATTGTCTTCATTTATCTTAGTACTGGAAATTGTACAAAATTAAAATTTTCAGAAAAGTTAATGTGAATACATAAATTGCTATAATTATCAACAACTCCAGATCTGTTTCTTCCTAAGTTTAAAAAGTAGTGGCTCTTTGCAAATGATTTCTAAAGGTTTCTCATCCCTTGAAAAATGATGCTCAGTTTAAGTATGTTCCCCAGAAGTCGAGGATTTTAGGCCAAAAAAAAGTGAGAAAGGCTCTCATGGATAAATGGGTCCATTTCTTTTTCCAGCTAACAAGCCCTTTCTGACTTCAAACATGAGATGTACTCAAAAGACCAACAGCCTCAGCCTCACTTTCCAAAAGGGGTTTATTTAGCTACGTTCCTAACTAAAATCAATGCTTTCCATTTAAATCCTAGGGGGAATTTTTCAACCAGTTCTTTGCCAATTCTGCCACTATGCTTTCCCAAACCCAGGCCACACTGCACAATTCCAAAGGAACTATTCCCTGGAATTATGCAATGCACCCACAGATGTTGTCTTCTCATAAACCACCTTTTATGACACACAGAATCTATGCAACTTGTATAAGCAGTATAATGTCAATGTGACAATAAGTACAATGTCGTTTTCTAATTTAAAGTTTGCATTAATGCTGCATTAGTGGATGATTGTGTTATTTCCGAGTATCACTATTACAATAAATTCTCTCCAATTTGGAATAAAATGGCAACATACTATTCCTGGTAGATGACAATGTAGAAATTCTGATACAAAACATTTTTTAAAATACATAATTTGGTCAGAGCTAGTTGGTTTCCAAATTCATTAGGACAGTAATTTAACTGAATTAACTTCAACTTAACTTTCTGATTACAAAGATAAGGAAAATAAATTAGTTTTAAATTTTCCAGTTTTTAAAAATCAGCTTTAAACAAGCTATTGAAATCACATTTAGCTGGCAGCCCCATGTGATTCTACAATAGACATTATTCCAAGGGAAGAAATGCAATGTGAAGAGGTAATACTGCTGTCAGCAGTGGGTCTACTCTCCAGTCCCAACCCAACAGAACTCAATTACTGAGCTTGAAAAAAGGGATGTGCAAAAGGGGTTTAGAAAGTGAAGACTAAACAGAACTCTCTAATAGGAAAATGAGAATATGTGGGATAAAGATCTTTGAAAGAAAAAATAAATCCTAGAAACAAAAACAAGCACATGTTCCCTGTCAAGAGAAAACAAAATGGAAATTCTATCTAAATATGAAATCTAATCAAAAACTTAATCATATATTGCACATAACAAAGGTTGTTGCCTTTTACGCTCAAATTAGTGTCTCCATCTATATATAAAGCTTCTGAAAATGGGTTAAACATTTTTTTCCTAACAAAAAGCTATATATACTGTAAGAAGTGTCTCCAGTTCAGGATCACTGGCATCAGAAGAATTTATGATAGTAATGAAATCCTAAATGTTAGAGGAGGTATAATAAACATTCTAAAAAAACTTACCTTTTCGATCTGTCTTAAAATCAACTAGAATAGGTTCCTTATTTCCTTCTTTGTTTTTTCCTAATCCTTCTCCTTCTTTCCAGCCCATTTTTCTCATCAAAACGGCTCCCATTCCTCCAGTTACTGGGGCTGCTCTTAAGAACTGATCCTATCCAAAGAAAGGTAAAATATCCCCATTTTATAGTTAGAATTTGACTACAAACTCAGTGCAACTTTTTAAAGAAAGAAAGCTTATTTTACTTCTAGATCTGTTAT
Source organism: Tursiops truncatus (assembly GCF_011762595.2). Lineage (NCBI taxonomy): Eukaryota > Metazoa > Chordata > Mammalia > Artiodactyla > Delphinidae > Tursiops > Tursiops truncatus. Next base: position 132,696,838 of record NC_047037.1, on the reverse strand, counting down.
AGTTACAGAAATTAAATGCTTCTATACTTATATACATACTGTAGTGTGTATGTTCTAATTATTTTCACATAAACATAACAGTATTTTCAAAGTCAAATAAGTCAAATAGCAGGTTTTACGGTGGCCCTTGTGCCCCCCTCCAAAAAAAAATTAGAACACTCCTGTTTTCGTCCACTATTTAGGTTCACTGGTATCTCTTCTTAGCTTGCAAAATAAAAAGAAGGCAATGTTAAAACAGTCAATAATATTAATTGTCCCAGGTGTACCTAGTTAATGAATAAAGCCTAGAAATCATTTAGAAATAGTCTGGACACTGAAGAAGCATACTGTTATCATCCAAAGTTTTTTCCCCCCATTTTACCATAAATCAAGTATAAATTTTTTACTTAGAAAATCCCTATGAAGCAAAAAGATAACACATAAAATACCCTGTAATTATACCAAACTGAATTTTGAATTCTTTTAAAACCTAACTTGATGTTAAAAAGACTTTTAAAAAACTCCTTAAACGTTTACATACCTAGGCCTCGGTAGCAGCAGTGTTGTGAATAGTAGGGCTGGCACTGACCGGGGCAAGAAGACAGCTACAAGGATTTGGCCCTGAAACAAGTTTCCATACAGAGGGGTGAAAGTTCACAGGTTATTCTGTGAACAGTCATCTCTCTTGTATCCAACCCACTGAACCATAATTTCCATCAAAGCAGCAAACCACTTAATGTCGTAAGATGCACAACTATATACATTAGCATGGTCAACAGTTATTTTCACACGTTAAGAACTATGTGATGCCTCTTTTTTAAAGGGCATCCATGTACATGTAACAAACCACTGAATTCTACTGTTGATCTTTATGTCCATTTTTTTTAAATTTATAACATACATATCCAAATCATGTTTTATTTCCCCTTGTTATTAAACAGTCTAGATTTACATTCTCTAGCAAATGTAAGCAAAAGTCATTAACTTATCAACAGAGGCAGTCAAAACTTTTGGTAGCTCTAGAAATAGTATACATTAATCTCCTCTACTGATAAGTTAATACTGAATTTTTAAATCTTGGTTTTTACACCATAGTAAAACTGTGTACTGTTATTTTTTCCCAGCTTTTTAATTATCTGCTGGGGAGAAAACATGCCAATGAAGTGTGACTAGACATTAAGTTCAACATGGTACTCTGATGGAAGGAGGCAGCTGTGGAGGTAAAAACATACCCCTGGTTCAGTTCCTTACTTGGTGCAGGCCATGCAGTGTTGGTGGACAGAGAAAAGTTAGCTGATGCTTGGATACCAACTGCCTTGTTGCTACACACCTAAAATTACTTTTACTTACTTCCAGGTTCATCCGCCCCTCTTTTCCAGGAAACACTCCTAAAAAAAAGGGCAACTGTGCAGAGTATAATACAAATCCCCAATAACGCAGGTTTCCGATTTTGTTTCCATTCTCTAATATCTTCAAATCTTTACACCAGTGTGTATACAGTTCAACAAAAAGCTAATTAATGAGACTACAAAAGTGAACAATATTCATCACGTCATGTCCAAATCATTTCATTCCAGAAAATAAAGCTTCTTTCAAATCAACAACCATTTAAATTTTTTTTTTTACTAATAATAAAGTCTCATACTTTTTCATCTAAGAATACACTGCAGCAAAGTAAAAAAGAATATGGAGAATGTTGGCATTCCATGTACTCTTTAACATTAAAAGAGGGTGCTGGCCTACAGCAAGGCAAGAAAACACCAAATGAACAGTCTGAAAAAGTTTTCTAAATGAAACAAGTAGACAGTTTGTGATACTTGACAGTGAAGATGAATGTTAAATTTCTAGCTGCCTAATGACTTTTTCCATGTTTTTGCTCATTTTTATAAATAAAATGTTCCTGGCCTTAACTGACATTAGCAGCATATATTGTTCAGTAACATACAAATGGAACTGAAAACACTGCTTTCTTCTATAATTATTTAAAAATTTGGTCTGATGAATGAACACATCTTTCTCTTGTGATAACTTATCAAAAATGACTTATGTCTACATTTTAAATGATGTAAATTATTTAAAATCTGCCAACTGTCTACAAGACTGGAAATCAAAAAAAATTAAGGGAAAGTTTACAGGGAACCAATTTAATCATTTTGTAAGAGTTATGTTAAAGCGATGACGTTTAGAAGTCTGTAGCATTATATATGGATCCGAACTTCACTGTACAAATGAAGACCAACTTTGCAATGGAATCACATTCTGAAGTTTCTACCTAGTAATGTACATGACTATTTAATTATTATGTGCTAAACATCCACATAAACTTCAAGTCTAACTTTCTGAAATATGGAGTACTCAACTTCAACATTAAATAGTGTTAAAGAACTACAATTGTTAAAGAAATAGATGTACATTTATAATTATTCCCAATGAGATGAAAGCCATTTTTCAAGCACTACATGAATCACTTTGGTATCTTAAATACTGTAATATAATTAGTCCAAAACTAATTCAAGCTTAAAAATATTTTGCTAGATTTTCATCTTTTTTCCAACATCAACCCCTAGTAAACTAAGTAAGTTGTAATTTTTTTAACCAACTTGATTGTGTACTCACTATATACATATTGGTGCAACTATTCCCCCCTCCCCCAAAAAGGAGGGCAGGCAAAGTAAGGATATGCTTTACATTAATTTGTTAATAAGAAGATCACCAGAGATAATGCTATCAAAATTGAAAAAAAAAAGTTCTGAGATTAAAAGGTCCAAAGCAACAAAAAATATGACTTTTCAGAAATTCAGCTCACTCACTGGCACTCTCAGCAGTTTTCTATAGGTACCCATCCCATTACTGATCACCACCCTGCGAGGCAGGAAGAAGGCACTTGCAGACTGAAATTCCAAGTAATTACTTGCCACAATCACAAAAGGAGTCAGGAGTACAGCAGGATAAAGAAACCTTCCCAATCCATTAGACCACACAGCCTCCCAGTTTCAGCACTGCTATGCTGCCAGTACTCCTGAAACAAATTTCCCCATCACCCATCCAACCAAGCCACTCCCTTCACCAGAATACATTTTCTTCAGAAAGCCCTCTGTAACCACCTAAGACTCCCCCAACAACGAGGCAGCCGTAGGTGGAGTGCACACGTCTCACTGCAGGAGGAATCTGAAACCAGGAGCACCTACATCTTCACAGCACGAGGCGTCCGTCCTCTCCCTTGAATTTAGGTCTTACATATCCTGTTTTTTCACGAGATCAGCGGTTCTCAAATTGAACCTGTGGATCACCAGAGGCCACCAGGGCCTAAATGGTGGTCCACAGATAGTATTCGCCATCCCCGTCCCACCCGATTCCCCACCCTTCAGCACTGCCCACCCAACACTTCAGCCATCCTCCCCCAGCTTTCCAGACCCCTGGCAAGATCACCACATGCAGCACTAACACTGGGGCCTCCCAACCACGTGCTGTAACCAACAGCTGACAACCATGGGGACCTGGGGCTGGAGATCACAACAGGAATGAGGACTAGGGGCCAAGGGAGCTTACAGGAGGGCGCAGGCACTAAGGAAGAGGGGAAGAAGGGCACAGGAATAGAGGAACGGAAAATCAGGTGGCAGAAGGCTCTTGGGGGCAGTGCACCAAAAATAAACCTGTAATAAAGTATCCCATGATGAGAAAAAATCTGAGAACCACTGCTTTGAAATCATTAGATTGGTTGTCCAACAGGAACTGTGGAATATTCTGAACAGCACCTGATATACACTGTTAGCATTCAAAACACAGTTTAAAAAACCACCCCCACAAAACCCAGGAGCAGCAGGATATAAATTAAGTGGCTCTTGAGCCATATTTATACATTAGCCATTGTCTCATCAATCGATCCATCTTCAGTGTCCATCCTGGAGGATATATATACACATAGCAAATTTACCATGAAATTGGTTAGATTCACTGGCCTCTTTCTGCACTTTTAATAAAACATTTTCTTAAAAATTTTAACTTTGTACGTGGACACTTTTGTATGTGCATATGTTGTGTACCTTTTTAATCCAGGCCTGGGCACCAGTATTGGCCAACTGTTCTTGTGTCAGAACCTGTACTCCCGTACTTCCTGTGAACTGGCCAGGAATAGAGTTCAGCTGAGCCCAGGCATCAATCTGAAGAAAAGAAGAGGCCTCAATTAAGTAAAATTACTTCTCTAGTTAAAGTGCTACTGGTATTAATTTAATTCCCTAAATGAAATGGTTTACTTAGTTCCCGAAAAGGCTTAATAACAAACTTAAATATTCAACTTTTCAAAAACAATATACTGAATTTGTACATCTTTAAAATTGTTTTCCTAAACATTCCAAAGCAGCAATTCAGTAACTGCTCAGTGGATCCCACTGATAAAATTTGAGATATCTCTAACAACTAAAAAGCACAGCTGACACTCATTCTTCAAAGTATCACACGGATACATGAAAAATATAGAAAATCACTCATATGGCAAAGGATCCTTGCCCTCCTGCTTACATATCTCATAAACGCATGCTAATTTGACAACCTCAATTTTTAATTACTTTCTTTGAAGTGTTACAAATCGAGAATAAATTCAAGATACATAGTTAGAGAATAATAAACATAGGAAATTGTTCAAACACTGTGATAACTAAAGAATTAGCTGTCATTCATTCAAAGTATATTTACTGAACACCCGGTATTGTCAGTCAATTTATTTTCTCTCTGAACATGTACTTACTGCTTCCATATATTTACCATAGAAAAGCAGCCTATGGAGCCGCTGTCCACTGTTAAAAAAGCACAGACTCTGGATTCAGACTGTCTGGGTTTGGATCCCAGTTCCCTACTTAACTAGTTTTGTGACCTTGGGCCTCATTTAGCCACTCTTTACCTGTCTTCTCAGATGGAAAGTGGAAACTCAATACACCTCACAGGGCTATTATGGGCACTTAGCTATTTTTATACATTAGATTATAAATTCTATGAGGGCAGATAATTTTTTCTATTTTTATTCTCTCAAGAAACAGTACACAACATATACTGAATGATCAAGCCCCAAATCACTTTAAGTGAGCTTGCTAGATAAATGATCATGTAGACATTAAAACTGCTACATACCCGTTCCTGAGCACGATTTAACATGCTCATAGCTTCAAGGTCAAATGCATTCTCGCTGAGTCTTTTCTGAGCAAGTGCCCGCTCACTCATTGCTGTAGAGATGTCCACAGGCTAAGAAAGAAAATACAGATAATTATCTCAAATAACAACAGACCCCCTAAATTCTGAAAAATGCTCATATCTTTAGTTGCTTCATGTCAAAAACAAAATAAGTTTTATAGATTAAAATTTTGTAAAGTAGGGAGAAGAAACTAACCTTGAAAAACAGACAAGGATTGTTTAAGGTAAATTACAAAGTATCAGGCAGCAGTTGAACTCAACCTAAAATCCGACTTCTTTCTACTACATCAAATTACAATCATAGAAAGTTCCATGAAGAACTTAATCTCTGGCCTTCACTAACAAAACAGTCATTTATAATAAATGCGAATTTTTGAACAGTTAATTTTGTAACTCATTAGCATTTTTCATTTTACCCTACTTCTCAGCATAACCCTCAAAAGCAATAAGCAAGGTTCTTAAATAAGCAGAAAACCACTATCACATCAGTGATCGTTCCTTCACTCGTCTGCACATGTTTTCACCTACTTGCAGTTGTTCATATAGTTTGGTCTTAGGAACTCGGTTTCTTCAAAGAATATATTTACTATATAAGTAAGTGGATCTTTTGTTTTCAGTTTATGTACATTTATGGTGGAAGTTAAAATATTTCTGTGGGGTACATAATTAATTGAAGCACTTAAAATACGTTTGAAATGTCTTAGGTCCTCCGTTTCAAAGCTCATATTCTACTTGTAAAAAGCTTAAGCTAAGCAGATGGGACTTAACTTTTTAAGAAGTATCATAATGTCCAAGAAATTTTTAAGGATAATCTTTAGAGCAAATACCGTATTTGCCAAATTTGTGGAGGGCTCAACCAGAGAAAGAAAAATTTGATGTTTTTGGTTCTAACATTAAGAGGTTAGGTTGATTGATGTGTGTCAACTCACCAATTCTTAATACTTGTTTTTCTTCTAACACTACTTAACCCATTAATATTTTCTAGTATTTCACCCAAGAAAATTCATTTTTGGAAAACGCTTATCTGACATGAAGTATTCCTAAATTCACTTACAAAGAATGACTAGTAAGTACTGCATGGATGTGACAAATACAAGGAAGTCAGTAAAATAACACAGGTTTTTTTAAAAAGCTAAACTAAGGTTACCTGTAATTTGACTGTGTAGTTGAGTATGAAATACTTCTTTTAAAAATAAGACCTATATAGTTGAGAAGGGTGTATGACTTTGAGAGAATAATTATACCTCATGCATAAAGATTAGTAATCTTCCTTTTTCCTATCTTCAGAACCCCTTAATCACTCCATCATTCTTAGTTATCTTGCTGAATCACCTAGTAAGATTCCTTTAGCAAAACTCAATTTTTCTTCCACAAGGTACCAGAAAGTACAGATTTCTATGTATTTGCCTCTTAAAATGAAAGCAGAATTAATCTGAATTCATTCTGTAACTGTTTATTATACTGCTTACATATCTCATTTATGAAAGGTCCTAATTTCTTAGTCAACTTAGTAAATTATCCACACTAATTAGAATATTTCTGGGGCTATATAAGCAAAGCCAGATTGAAACACTAGAAAACTTAGTAGGTTCACTTTTCACTTCTATTACAATTGTGATCACCTGCTGGGACTTTAAGTGGGAACCCAGATATCTTAGTTCAAAATGTACATTCCTTTGGCCTTAGATGTTAAGATCATCGAAGTAATTTTTGAAAGCCCACTAAATATATCTCAAGTACTGTTCTTTAACCTTGCCAGAATTACTCCAGGTTTCATACCCATCTACAAATCTAAGTGTTAGGGTATTTAGGTATAAAATAATAGGTTTTTATTCTAAAAAGTCAAAACACAGAGGAGATACTGAGGAAAATGCACCTACCCATTACCACCCCAAGCTCCGATCCCCCAATTTCCATCTGTAAATTAGCCATAAAAATGTAGTTAAGATGGCTCCGAAAACTCCCAACTTTTCTAGAATAAAATTACTTCTTCCCAACTGGAAAGCAAATTAACATACCTATCTGTGAATTCTTCCTTCTGAAGACATTTTTATATCTTCATACTTTTTTCTCTTTTAACCTTTATTAAGTAAGTAGGTAACCTAAATACCCCATCATCATCCTCAGGATGAAACTTCATTCAAATCTCAGTAATATTATACGTTAAATTCACATTTCACTTTGAAAGGAATTTTTATTTATTTATTTAAATAGTATTTATTTAATATATCAACATTGGGATTTAATGTAAATTTACTTTAGATAAAATTACAACTAGTTTTTTCCTAATACAACTTCATTTATTCTTCAACAGGCTTACCAAATGAGCTGTAAGTTCATGTCAAAACTTTATTAACAAATAGTAATTTGACTATTAATTTCATATTCATACTTTTTAATGTGGAAAAATATACTCAAAGTATAATCAATCAGGATTATCTTAATCTCTTAAGGATTCTCAAGAGTTTGTATCAAAAAGCATATTTCCAGGTTTTCAAGGTAACTCAGGATATGCAATAAAAAGCCCCAAAGCAGTAATATTCAAAGACTACACCAAATGTTATGCATCAGTATTAAAACACTCATAAAATATCACAGCTACCCTTTAGAACAGCACTGTCCAACAGAATTTTCTACAGTGAAAGCTAATGAGCACTTGAAATGTGTCTAGTGCAATTAAAGAACTGATTTTTCAGTGGTTCACTTAATGACTACTGTATTGGACTGTATAGCATTTGTGCATATATAGTATATAGTAAACTATACAGTGTAGCAGGGCTTTAGAGTCTTAATCATCTTTTAATGTTGCTCAAAAACAGTAATGTGTAAAAGGTACCAAAATGATGCTAAAAGTTTTAGAATGCTAAAAACTGGGGGGAAAATTATCTTAAACTGTACAGAATACTGTTATCAAACTATCATCAAGCCTTATTTATTTCCACTAATACAAGACAGACTTTCTATGTAATGTGTAGTAATACTCCAAGTATTATAATGGGGGGAAATGTTTAATTTCCTTCTCCCTAGGACTTGTTCTAAAAGGTGAAATCCACATAAAAGACTATCCTCAATTATAATTCCACTTCTCACATTAATAAAAACCTGTCCAAGTTATTTCAGCCCTCTACATCAGTAACACAGCAGATTACTACTTCTATAACCTAAAAAGTTGTCAGGACTAATGAAACACATATAATTGACACCATGTAACATGCATTTCATGGCCTAAGTTGTAACTGTGTACCTTCTATATCTTCATTTAAAAAACCCTTCTAAGTCAATTTACCTCCCCCCTTTGTTAACCCAACTGTTTATATAAATAGAACAATTATCTTAAGTATTTCCTATAAAGTCAATGAAAGTATATAAAAGAACTAAAGACATTAGAAGGTGGTCAGTCAGGTAAGGAAAAAATAATCCCTGTAATAGGCAAATTATTTTCTACAGAGGTAACTGCAGGTATCTCAAATTAAAAGATGGTAAAAAAGGAAATTTTTAATTGTAAGAAAATAGAATTAAAGAAAAAGCACCTAACCTGCATACAAAACATGATTTTAAAATATTTAGCTAAAATTAATAAAATACAAAGAGGTTCACGTAGAAAATGAAAACTACAGAAACAAAAGCCACACTAAATACACACTACGTAAAGTTGTTACGTAAAGTACGTAACAACGTAAAGTTGTTACGTGGCTTGGTTTTAAAAACTGATTTATGAACCTTTTCATTATTTCACATAAAATTCCTTAGTGCAACTCTTAGTTAACTTGTACATTTAATCCAAATGAATCATAATAAGAAACAGATAAATCATTAAATGGTAAAGAAATTCCATGTTAATCACCTAAGAGAATCTAAGGAGAGAAGAATGAACAACAAAGCTGTACTTAACACATGCTAGCACTGCCAGGACCTAGTTTTATTTTCAATTAAAATTTTCGTCTTACCACAAGAACTCAGCTTTCCTAAACTTCAAAAATTTAGAGCTTCTAAATATAAGGGAATTTTAGCTCCACTGGACAGGGAAATATTCTTCAATAGTAACAAATCAAGCACAGTTGCCAGAGACAAAAACTGTCCTAACATGTAAACAATCACTAGACTTAATGACAAGCTACCTCTGGACATTTATGATAAATAGTTAACCCAAGGAAATTTTACGTCAGAGACTACATTTATATCTTCTACCCAATAAGTCTTTGCTAACTTTATTACCAAGAATTAATGCCCCCGAGGACAATTTTTAAAATGTTTTCCAACACTTTTGATTTCATTTATAAATCAAATTGACACAAATATGATCAAGGTTCTGCAGCCACTCCTTACTGAGGATGATGCTGGTTGGCTTCTGGGTAGGAAGACGATGCTATGGCAGTAGGGCACACAGTCTGATGAGTTGATATTCCGTAAGATATGGATTTATGCTGATCCATCCACGTTTATCCACTCATACTTATGTCAAAGAGCACTCATGTGCAAAACAATTGGGGGGATTAAGGATCATAGCAAAGCTGAGATCAAATCTGTGATCTTTGCCTAAATGTTTCATGCTCAAAACTAAAGAACCGCAAATTCCGTTTACATTTATTAAAATGAAAAAGACTAACAGGTAAAAAAAATTAAAAGTACTATTCAGTTAAAATGTTGACCATTTTAGAAGAACTTTCCTTTTCTCTATAAATTCTTTATTTCAACCCCTGACAGGGAATCAAGAGTCAATGCTCCCATAAAATGTCACCAATAGTATTCTACAAACATTGGAATATAGAACATTAATCTTACAAATATATTTATAAAATACAGCTAAATAAATGGAACTAAACATTTTATATTATGAACATTTCCTCTAGGTGTTTCATATTACTGCTAGGTAAAAGCACGAAGACCTGAAAGCAAGAGCAAAATTCTGTCCCTTCCTAAAATTTTGGGATTGTTTTATTTGAAATTATAGTTAACATATATTTTTTTTAGTCTAATCATCTAAGAAACTAGCTTAGAGTTCTGATATCAAATAGCTGTATATATCCTCCCCACAGGAGAAATCTGCTTCATGAACAAAACTTTTTTTCCCCTCCTGCTTTAATAAAAGGCTCCTTTACTTATTATAAAATCTGAATACCCACCTACTCCCCCGTAGGATTTCTCTGGAATAATTCCCCCCAACTTTTCATTCAAATCTGACAACCACTGTTGATGACAATGTAAGGCACCACGGTTTTAGTGTTAAAGCTGAAAATGGCTAAATACTGAAATATATATATTTACACATAAGCTCTCAATCAATAAGAACCATAATCACCAGGATTCACTAAGCACTCTCCCGATGTTCAACTGAAGTCAAAATAGTTATGGTCACTTATCTTCCCAGGAAAATCCCTTGGAATTTTGCAATATTTATAGGGCTTCACTCTGTTGGAAAATTTTTCTCACATAAATAATTCCCTTATGTTTTTTTTCTGTTAATTGCTTAATCTTCAAGCAATTACTAAAAGCGTATGTATCAGAATTTCTAAGTCAGTCTGTTCAGCCCTCTCACCATGGTTTATATTCAGCCTCTACAAGATTTAAGTCAGTTACAAATGTCAGTTAACCTTTCCCTCTTGAAATGTGCAGGTAGCTTGATTTGGGAATTAGCAACTGAGCTACTCAACTGGCTTCTCTAAAAACTGTCCCAACAAGCTATCTATCCTCTCCCTCACTGGTGATGGTATAACTTGCTTCAATTGTTGACCCCCATGTAAATATAGATCATCAACAGTGACTGTAAGTTGCACTGGCTAGTTATGTCCAGCTTCATTGTATATAACTTGCTCTCTTTTCAAATGCCACAGGTAAAAAGAAAACCACAGTGAAAATGTCACCTGTGAATAGCCCAGGGGAAAAAAAATACTATCAAAGTTTCTGATTTGGGTTCTGTTCACTTTTATCTTTACAAACAGAATTCGTTTATTTGTATTATCAGAGGTGTTTATTGGACGACGATGATATGGCCAATAAAGTGAACCTGTATGTGAAGAGTACAGGTCTCTCTGACCCACATATCCCAGAACTGCAAGGAAAGGAGCTGGGGAAGAATTCCTACATTGTAAGGGCATCAGATATCTAATCCAGTCCTTGGACAAATGTCTGGGCTTTGGAAACGAAGGGCAAGAGGTGATGACTAGTCTATGGTATCATTTAAAACTCCCACCCCCCTAGTAAGTCTCCACCCTCCCAGATCCCCCAAGCGTGATTTTGCACAACAAGTTAAATAAAAGTAAACTGTTTATTAAAAGATACAGCAAAGGTACAGATACAGAGATACATACAAAGATACAGATATATATATATATATATATTTACATATATATACAGTCTTGCTGTTTTCATGTGCACTATATTTAGCAGCACATTATTTAATCAGGCGGCATTTTAATGGGGCTGTTTTGACACTTGGCATTATTACCGCGTCATTTTGACAAGATACAACTATAGCCTCCTGGAAATGTCAAGGTGTGAATTCCACTTCTCCAACTTTTAATAGTAGCAAAAAGGGGAAGGAGAAGGGAAATGGAGTACCAAGGCTGAACATTAGGTTAAACACAAGAATCCAAAGGGCCAAGGTAGCATAGGGAAGGGAAAATAATTAAAATTAAAGGCTATCTGACAAACAACCCAGAGAAATAGAAACCATTATTTAAGGGCAATGGGCTATGTATCCAAGATGCTCACATCAGCCTACAACGCCTTTTCCAATCCAGTTCTTGTGTTGAACCTGAGGATCTGCCTCTCTCTGCTCAATCCCTCCACCCAATAAATTTGCTACCACCAAAATCTAGAGCTATAGAGCCTTGAAGCAAAACGGGAAGCTAAATAGTTGTACCTTGGGCTACCTTCCCACAAGTGCAAGGAGGGCCCAATGTTGGGTAGGGATGTGATAACACTGTTCTCTGCAATTCGATGCTTTTCACTTTGTGGCTTGGTTCCACAAAGTGAATTGCATCGAGTTACTGTCAAATGAGAAGCTGCGGGTTGTTTCATCTGTCGTCTAACCCGGCCCTGCCGTTTAACCCGGCCCTAAGAAGAGTGAAACAGAATCCAAATCAGATATAAAATAACAATAAAATGCAGATTCAGGTATATAAAAGGAAAAAAATACATAATATTCCTTTTACTTACCTCAGAGGGCAAACTGCTGCTGAAAACATTATCATCATCTTTGTTTTCTTCACCATTTTTCTCTACAGGAACCCATTCTCCATAAACACTATCTGCTTCTTTTTTCCGATGTTGAGATCCAGATGACACAGGGAATTCTTTTGTTAATGTTACCTGGCTTTTTGGTGGAGTTGGCTTTGCTGCAGCAATCTAAAAAATAATGTTTTGCTTAATTAAAACTCAATAGATGTTCAACATAATCTGAAAATGACTTTGTTCATTATTTCACACAGTATTTAACCTAAATTAAAAACTAAATTCCATTTGAATTTTACTTAAACAGTTCTACAAGTTGTGCTGTTTCACTAGTCTAGAAACACGAATACTCACATTCAGATTGAAAAAAATGGGTTTGGGTTCACTGAGTTTAAAAGGATGATGATAAAAAGGAGGTTCTTCTTCCTCTTCATCCGAAACATGAGGTTTATTCACTATTACATCATCATCTTCTTTACTCTGTGCAATCTGTTTGCATTTCTTAAAAAAGTAAAAACAAACAAAAGATAAACCTTACACTTTATGCAGAGTAACATGTAATTTCTTAAAAGAATCAAAACCACATAATATCAATTTTCAAAGGTAAAACAAGATTAATGATAGGTTACAGATATGTAACTTAGCTTACTGGTTACTATTTAAACACACTCTAGCTGGTCAGTCAGTTAACAACATTTATTGAGCACCTACTATGTGCAGAGCACTGTACTGGGCACTGTCCAGGGAATACAAAAAAAATAAAGTAAAAGACATGGTCCCTGCTCTCAAGGAGCTTACAATCTAGTTCAATAGACGGAATACATACACATGAGATAATTGAGGAACGCTTTTACAGAGCAACACAATTAACAAGTGCAAACTGATATAATACAAACTGAGTACATAAGTGCTCAAAGAACAAAAGCTTAAGAGAACAGAATCAGGCAGAATCTGATAATCAAGGAATATTCCTCGCAGAGTTCTAAGCCAGATTTTCATAGTTACGAACAAGGATTAGCAAGGAAAGGAAAAGAAAGTCACCCTAGTCAGGTAGTGGTAAAGAGGTGAGAAAAAACTTATTAGAAGGGACAGAGGGCTGAAGATGAGGCTAAAATATATAGGGAAACACTAGGTGTTCACAAGGTTTTGGATAAGGAGCTTGGATTTGATAAGCAAGCAACAGAAGCCTTCACTAGGTCCTTAAACTTAAAAAAAAATTGTAATAAATCTAAGTAAGGAAACAGATTAAGAAACTATATGATCCCCAAATGTATGGCTAAATAAAATCTCAAACACTTGCAACTGGGTTAGATGATAGCATGTCTTTCCATAAATGTTTTGTAGGTTGAGTCTCTAAAGGAACAGAACTCAAGAATGGAATATAAGGCATGATGGGGAGGGTGCAATTGATGAGGTCTGACACATAAAGTAAAGTCAATTCCGCCTTGAGAAGCAAAGGAACTGACTCCATTACCTGGCTTTATAAAAAGGTCAGAGTAAATTTGGGTGGACATGTCTCTATACTAGCAGTAGAATCTGTCATATCCCTTATCAATTGAAAATACTTTAATAGGATAAAAAGCTCATATAGCCAAAAACACAGAATATACCAAGCTTGTAACCAAGGGGAACAGAATATATTGACAGTGGCAGGCTGGCATAAGGCTAGCCAATAACAAGTTTCAATATCTGAAACAATGTGGTATTTCTGGATCCTAGCAGCAATATTTCAGCGTCCTCCAAAAAAAAAATTTTTTAATAAAATAAAGCCAAAAGACAAAAAAAAAAAGCCTCAATTTAAAAGATCAAATTCTTAAAAACAAAAATAAGTGTGTTTAAAATATATATGTTACTGCCAAAACCCGAACCGCAGGAAGAACTGATAATGGCCGGCCATTATCACCAATGGCTGGTACCAAACAGCCAAAACCCGAAATGTTGATGCGAAAGAAGTTCCTTTCAGGCAATGGCCAGCTAGTCTCATTAATTTCCAAGCTCCGGTGGCAAAAGATCATTTCTGAAGATTGTCTGTGTCTTTGCGTATATGCAGTACACTCGTGGCGATCAGTGAACACGTCGTGAATGGAAACGAAACTGTAGGCGAGCTTCTGCGTGTTGCTCACTCAACACCTCCTCCATTCAAACGAACCGTCCCACTCCTCAGTCAGTTTGGCTTCTAAAACTGGAAAGCAAAAGTAATGGGAAGTAACTTTTAGCTAGCGGAGCTTAGCCATCCCGGATAATGGCCTGCTAAATAGAGCTTCTGCCGCTGCCACGTCTGTATTTCGGGTTTTGGCCACTCGGTGCCAGCCATTATCAGTTCAGCCCACAATTCGGGTTTTGGCACGCTCCAGAGTCAACATCACTGGAATAATCCATTTAAGAATGACAAATTCTGTCTAGCTTACCTCAGTTAGTTCTTCTATAGTAGCTCCTCCTGATTTTTTAGCAACTTTCTCTTCTATTGAAGGTGGAGGTGCAGGCTTTAGGTTTGGCGGTAAAGGAACACCAGCCTTAGCACACATGGCAGCTGCATTAGCTTTGGCTATTTCAAGTAACTGAGCCTTATCTGCAAGAGGAATATATAAGAAGCAGTTTTCCTAAAAGGCTGTACATTTTGTATTATCTAATGTTTCATATGCTAACAAAATTAAAGGCATCAATCTTCTGCCCTAACTTACAGCTGTGATGAAATCACTCTTTGGCTCAAAGTTTTAAAACAAATGCCCCATATTTAAAAAAGAATTAAGTCCACATTTAGCTTACCATTCAAACACTATACAAAATAGCTAGACTACACAACTATAATGATCACTCTGCCACACACATTAAGACACACACCTGCCCAAACCTACTTTATTTTCCACAACTATCACGCCCCTTAAATTACTTTCCTTCTAATCTCGGACAACATTTTAAAGCACTCTTTGAGCCCAAGTTCAAAACTGCCACCTCTTCCAAGTAACAAGTCTTAAGTCAGAATTTAACATTCCTCTCCACCGTGCTCCCAAAGTACCTAATCTATACCAGTAATTACAGCAATCATCACATTCTACGCTTTCTGGTAGTTTTACTATTTGGTAAAAGAGACATATATGCATTTTATCTGTGTCTCTTGTACTAACTTGTAATCACTCCAGAAATTATATACTGTTTTTTGCTTTGAATAAAAAAAGAACTCAGAAACATTTGTTGAACTGAATGCATTCTCCCTTGCGGTTCTGTTAAGATCTTTTTCTTTAGACAACTCTGACCTGGAAATGTCCAATCCACTGGGATAATGATAAATTATCCATTATTATTACAGGTAGTCACGCATGATCCATCAAGTTTTAATCACCTCTGCACACTTTTTAAAATTAGGAGAAATTAGAACACTTCATCTTTTAAAAGGCAGACTGAAATCACTTTAACTCCCCATATGCAAAATTCCCTACTCACTTCCATCACCCATTATACCAATCAGAATTATTTTCACAAACATTTAACAGTACTGTATTGCCAGTTTAAGACATGTAACTTATTAAAAAAGAAACATTTGATTTTAGGCTTATCTGCAAGAATTTATGTTGGAATACATACAATAACAACCTGAGCAGATACTAGCCTTGTCTTTAACTGGACTTCTACCTGCCATTTTTAGTTATGGAATATGGTTAAAGCAAAAAGAAAGCATTCAAGCATGGAAATACCTTGGTTCTAATTTACTCCAAAGCAGGTCTTTTAAACGCTAATTACAAATGTACTTATTCCTACATTTTCTAAACAGAAACTAAACCTAACTACAAAAATTTAAAGATAGAAATATTTATCCTAAACCAATAACCCCAAATATTCCATTTGACTCACAGAAAAAAACTCAGCTTTAAATCATTCTCTAATACCATTAAATTTTTAAATGACTCACTCAGATCCGTCAGACGTTTAGGTGATCTGCCTCTTTCAGAAGACCTGGATCGTTTACGGCGGATGGGAGACCTGCTAAACCTTCTTCTCAAGGGTGTTCGTGATCGCCTTAATCTGACTGGTGATATACTGAAGCTTCGTCTTCTTACCACAGATCTTGATCTTCTCCGACGGCTCGGGGTGCGGCTCCGTCGGCTCGGGGTGCGGCTCCGTCGGCTTGGGGTGCGGCTCCGTCGGCTCGGGGTGCGGCTCCTTCGGCTCGGGGTGCGACTCCTTCGGCTGGGGGTGCGGCTCCGTCGGCTCGGGGAGATGCTGAAGCTCCTTCTTCCCCCAGATCTAGATCTTCTTCGACGACTCGGAGTGTGACTCCGGCTCCGACGGCTTGGGGTGCGACTCCGAGCTCTACCTGTTTTCCGGTTATCCCTGGAGCTTGATCTTTTTCTTTTTCTTTCCCTGGACTTGGATCTGTGCTTTGGCGATCTTTTGCGCTTCTCTTTTGATACAGATCGCCTTCCTCTAGACTTTGATCTTGACCTGCTGCTCCTCCTTCTGCGTCTTGATCGTGACCGTGAACGTGTTTGAGAGCGATGAGACTTGGACTTCGATGATCTCTTCCTTGCCCTAGAACGAGATTCACTGGTGCGCTTTCGCGATTTGTGTTCAGAAGACTTGGAACGCTTACTTCGAGATCTTAACGAAGAGTCCCTTTTCTTCTCTTTCTCACCTTTGTCACGGTTCTTATTTTTCTTGCTTTTTTCATGTGTGTCCTTAACTTTTACAAAAATTTCATAATCATCTTTTTCCTCTGAAGACGACTCTGAAGCTCTTTCTGGTATACTAATTACAACTGGACTGGCAGCAGATTTATCCCGTTCAACTTCACTTGCAAGTAAAGGTCCTTCAATACCAGCTCTAAGGCTTGTAAGACGTTCCATGTCCTTAGGAAGTAATGGTCTCACTAAATCAGCTTCATTAATATCATCAATGTTGGCAGAAAATCCTGAATCAGACAGTATCTCTTTAGCAGGGAGAGGTACTTCTTTATCTTCTCCACTACTTTCTTTAGGACTGAGAGCCACTGCTAATGTCTGGTCACTCTCCTGTATAGGTAATGATCCTTCTGCATCCTTACTGACAAAGTTATTATTAGCTGGTATATCAGGATGAATGTCTTTAGCAGGTAAAGGTCCCTCTATGTCAGCTTCACTACCACCACTGGGGCTGGTGGAAATTACCATGTCATGTTCAGTATCTTGAGTAGTTAACGATACTTCAACATCATATTTACTAATTGAACTGAAAGCAGATGCTGTGGCAAATTCAAGACCCTTACCAGTTCCCAGTGCATCAGGTTCAAGAGCAAGGGAACCAGTAGAAGACAGAGTCCCTCCTACATCAGTTTCACTAACAGTAGGACAGGTATCCAATACTGTGCATTGTTTAGTCTCATTGGTGGGCAAAATCTTCTCTTCACCAGTTTCACCAACAGCACCAGTGCTGGCAGCAGACACTGTGTTATGTTCCATCTCTTTAGCAATTAAGTGATTATTTATATTAAGGTCTATATTCATACCACTTTCAGTTTCATAAGAATCATTCTTCAGGTGTCCTTCAGCATGTGGCTCTTCGTCTGAATGCATGGGAATCTCCTGCATGTTAATCTCTGGAGCAAGATTTTGGTCGCCAGACAGTAAATTCATTCCTTTTATAACGTTAGACTCCAGTATCATTGGTGTAGACTCTAAAACCATCTCAGTGGGTATTACTTGAGTCTGCTCTGAGAGAGTGACAGGAGGCTCTGAAATTGTCACAGTAGATTCTTGGACACAAATAGATGGTTCTGAAACAATCACGTTAGGTTGAAAGACTGACACCGCTGGTTCCAGGACAGGCACAGTAGGCTCCAGGGCAGAAACAACTGGCACAGGAACGGTAATATGCTCTGGCTCAGACAAGGCCAGGGGCTCTGGGACAGCCTCAGCCGGTGGGTCCTGGACAGCCACAGCCGCTGGGTCTGGCACAGCCTCAGCCTGTGGCTCTGGAACAGCCATGGCTGGTGGCTCTGAGACAGTTCCAGCTGGTTGCTCTGGGACAGCCACAGCTGGTTGCTCTGGGACAGCCACAGCTGGTAGCTCTGAGACAGCCATGGCTGGCAGATCTACAGTGCTCTGGGATGGCTCTGGAATAGGTACTGCTGCCTCCAGCAGGGACATAGATACCTCTGAGGCAACATGTCCTGAAGCCCTCATGGAATCAAAAGTTTCTGCTGCCTCTGACATAACAGAAGGCTCTGATGTTAACACAGTCGGTTCACCTGATGTTGTGGGAGTTTCCGACACCATATAAGTCACTGGTCTTTCTGGAATAATTTCATGCTCTTCTGCTACAGCAGCAGACTCTACAGGTGTTGATGTGACCAAAGACTCTGGCTCCAGTGGTGGTTCTGGAACAGTCATGGAAGCCTCTGATGCTAACATTGAAGGCTCTGATGCTGACACTGAATAATTAGCAAGCACTGCTGAAGGCTCTGAAATCTCACTTTGACTCACAGGAGGTTCAGGCAGCGACACAGACTCTTCAGGAGGTAATGCTGGCACCTCAGTAGGCCAAGTATTTTCAGCTGTTAATGCTGACTGCTCAGTGGGTAATGCTGGACCCTCTGGTGGTTCCTCAGGAGGCAATGGCGGTGTCATTGGTGGCTCTTCAGGTGGCAATGGTGGCATTGTTGGAGGCTCTTCAGGAGGCAAAGGTGGCACCATATATGCCTCCGTATATGTATCAGTGTAAGAATCGGTGTAAGAATCAGCTGCCATAGACATCATTGAACGATCAGCAGTATAAGATGACATCATAGATCGATCAGCTGCAGAGTACGATGACATCATAGACCGGTCAGCAGCAGAGTATGAAGACATCATAGACCGGTCAGCACCCATGGACATCATAGATCGGTCAGCCATCGGGGACATCATGGAGCGCTCATAAGCTGACATCATAGAGCGTTCATAAGCTGACATCATAGAGCGCTCAGCCATAGGGGACATCATAGAGCGTTCATAAGCTGACATCATAGAGCGCTCATAGGCTGACATCATAGAGCGTTCAGCCATAGGGGACATCATAGACCGCTCATAAGACATCATAGAGCGTTCGTAAGATGACATCATGGAACGTTCTGCAGCATAGGACATCATCATAGAACGTCTAGATGCTAACATCAGGGGTCTAGGTGCTAACCTATATGGCCTGGGAGCTATTCTATAGGACCTGGGTGCTATCCTATAGGGTCTAGGTGACATCCTATAGGGATCAGGAGTTAGTCTGTAGGGATCATGGCCTAATCTATAGGGGTCTTGCCCTAACCTGTAAGCATCATGACCTAGCCTATAAGGGTCATGACCTAACCTATAGGGATCTTGAGCTAACCTGTAAGGATCCTGAGCTAACCTGTAGGGATCAGGAGATTTTGAACCCAACATAGCAGAATCTTGGGTACTAGATGCTAACATCTGAGCATCCATGGTACCAGACGCTAACATCTGAGCATCCATGGTGCCGGAAGCTAACATCTGAGAGTCCATAGTACCAGATGCTAACATCTGGGAATCCATAGAGCTAGTGGCTAACATCTGGGAGTCCATGGAGCTGGTTGCTAACATCTGGGAGTCCATGGTGCTGGTTGCTAACATCTGGGAGTCCATGGAGCTGGTTGCTAACATCTGGGAGTCCATGGAGCTGGTTGCTAACATCTGGGAGTCCATGGAGCTGGTTGCTAACATCTGGGAGTCCATGGAGCTGGTTGCTAACATCTGGGAGTCCATGGAGCTGGTTGCTAACATCTGGGAGTCCATGGAGCTGGTTGCTAACATCTGGGAGTCCATGGAGCTAGTTGCTAACATCTGGGAGTCCATGGTGCTAGAGGCTAACATCTGGGAGTCCATGGTGTTGGACGCTAGCATCTGGGAGTCCATGGTGTTGGACGCTAGCATTTGGGAGTCCATGGTGTTGGATGCTAACATATGGGTCTCCATGGTGTTAGAAGCTAACATATGGGATTCTTGGGCCATCAAGGGATCCACTCCTACTGTTACAGAAGTCTCCCCCACTAATGTAGTAGGCAGCTCCTGTGCTACCGTATTATACGACTCCAGCGCTGTCGTCGAGGGCACCTCCAGGGACTGCGACACGGTCATCGTTGACAGCTCCGTTGTTGTCACCACAGACTGAACAGAGATCTCCAGCGCCACAGTTGCCACAGGCTGCCCAGGCAACTCTGGCGCCCCAGGCTGCCCTGGCAACTCCAGCACCCCTGTTGCCAAAGGCTGCCCCAAAAGCTCCAGTGCTCCAGCTGCCCCAGACTGCCCCGAGAACTCCAGTGCCCCAGCTGCCATGAGCTGCCCAGGCAACTCCAGTGCCCCAGTTGCCACAGGCTGCCCCGACAACTCCAGTGCCCTAGTTGCCGAAGGCAGCCCTGGCAACTCTGGCACCCCAGTCACCGAAGACTGCCCTGGCAACTCCAGCGCTGTCGTTGCCACTGGCTGTCCTGGCAACTCCAGCACCATTGCTGCCTCAGGCTGCCCCAGCAACCCTGTTGCCGTCGTCACCTCAGGCTGCCCAGGATGTTCCACCGTTGTCATCCCCACAGGCTGCTCCAACTCTGTCGTCGTCACAGGTTGTTCGGTCAACTCCATTGCTACTGTAACCACAGGCTGCCCTGGCAGCTCTACTGCTGCTGTCACCACAGGCAGCCCTGGCAACTCCTGTGCCATCACAGGTGGCTCTGGTACCTCCTGTGGTGGCTCCAACCCCATGGATGGTGCTGGAAGCCCTGGCAATTCCTGCGACAACTGTGGCACTGACGTCACAGAGGGCCCCGGCAACTCAGGCACTGCTGTCGCAGGGGGCCCTAGCAACTCAGGCACTGGGGTAGAAAGGGGCCCTGGCAACTCTGGCACCGGGGTAGCAGAGGGCCCAGGTAACTCCAGCACTGGAGTCACAGGGGGCCCCTGCAACTCCAGCATGGAGGTCGCAGGTGGCCCCGGCAACTCCATCGCTGAGGCCACCGACGACTCCTGCAGCTCCAACGCTGTGGTCTTGGGCAGCTCCAGCATCTCCTGCGGTCTTGTCATGGATGAATCTGCAATCTCCGATGGTACTTCTACAGGCTGCTCTGGCAATCTTAGCACTTCAGTTGCCGATGACTCTGGAAAATCCATTGTTGTTGATGTGCTTGGCTCAGGGTGCACCTGAGTAGGTGTCTCTGATGACACAAGGGTTTCTGATGGCTCTAGCACTTTTGCTACTGGAGGCTCTAACAACATGATCTTTGATGGCTCTGGAGGTGTGCTCTCCAAAGATTTCAGCCCAGGCTTCACCTGACACTCCACTGACATTGTCACAACCGGCTCAGATGACTTTAGCACTACTGTTGTAGTAGGCACTGGTGCTGTTGCAAAGGAATCCAGAATCTTTGTCGTGGATGGTTCCAGCATTACTGCTACAGACTGCTCTGACTGCACTGAAACTACTGATGTAGATGCAACTGACAGTTCTGCAGTTTTTGTAGCTGGCTTCAGAATTTCTAAGGTGTGTGGCTCTAATACCTCCATAGATACTACAGGAGGTTCTAGCACAAGTGCAGGAGACTCACTGGTGTCAGATAGGCCGAACGCTCTTACAGGATGCTCCAGTGCCATTTCTGAAGGTTCAGAATCAAACTTCAAAAAGGAATCTGATTCTAAATCTACATTCCCATCATGATGTGATTTCGGCTTTGATTCAGATTCTTCTGGCTGTCTTTTATACTTTTTTTCCTTTTCTTTCTTCTTTTTCTTCTTTTTATTTTTGTGCTTTTTATGTTTCTTCGACTTTTTGGTAGGTATTTCATCAGTAGGATCTGTTTGTACAGACACACATCTACTTTTTCTGGAAGCCTCCTTCAAGTCTGAAATTTAGGAAAATTAATTTTGTCAAATATCCCCCAAAATAGATTTAGGTAAGTCGTATAAACCAAAACTTACAATCCATGTTAAGATACCATAACACTTCTTGTTAAACAAAAGGTTACTAAATAAACTATTTTCCATAAACCAGTTATCTGAAGACTGACACTTTTCCAATACTTCTTTTACAACTGAAGCCTGGGTTAAAAATAATTTCTTAATTTATTACAAAAACTTTTAGAATTACATTAAGATGTGTTTTTACTAAGTTCATTTAAAACAATTACTTTCTCCAGCTCTTACTATACAGCAAATTACTTTTAAACTACAATTATGATGAATATCTTTCATATTATTAACTCTAAGAATATCCACAAAAACACACGTTAAAAAACTTTTGTAACTATTTTATCACCCTTATTTATACAGAAAGCAACATGGCACTAGCTCTGGAACACACTGTCTGCTTTTGGATACTGAATCAATTCACCACTCACTAAATGAATAGACGTGGCCAAACCGCTGACACTCTGTCTTCCAGAGTTAGAGGACGAACTCAGTTAAAACATACAAAGTACACTGAATAATGCCTGGCACCAAGTAAGCCCTCAGCAAATGCTAGAGATTGCTTTTATAGTATAAGGTCTGAACAACAAATGTAAAATACGGAACCTGAATTTTCCCCCATGTTGCATTCTAATAAAAATAACACCTTCCCCCCAATACTCTTCTAAATTACTAAGAAGTAATTTTTTTTAATGTTTCTACTTTAAAAATGATAATAAAGTCATTTGGAGAAGAAAATTCGTACAGCCCTTAACATGTAACTTAAGAACATTTCAATCTGCATATCTAAAAGAAAAAGTGGTTTATAATCCACTTTGTAACCAGATGAGATTTACTCTAATGCCAATATCATATTAGATAAACCTTAGTGCTCTTAGGTGATCGGAAATCCAGGTCACCAAGATTATGGAAAAAGCAAATCAACACATGACAAGACCTCTTCCAAAGCAAAATTAATCATTTTCCACTAATTGTTTATTATGTACCAAACGTTAGCTACATTATACTTCAAGAAAAAGTTGCTAGAGCCATGAATCTAAGCAAGGCTACAGTCCATGCTATTTTTTTTTAACCATACTCTATACTAAAAATAAAAAAAAACAAAACCCATACCATGGCCCCCCATTTACAAAACTAAACAATATTGTTATTTTTGTGGCTGATCACAAATCCTTCATTTCTAAGCATCAATTATTTAATCAATTCCCCAAATGCTAAATATCCAGCAATGATTCCTCTCCATTCATTGCACCTTTAAGAGGAGTAGACACAAAAACAAGATCATCTCTAATCTTGAGCTTTAAAATAAAACCTTCCAGGGTTTTAGAATCATTACAGATATGGTCCGGACTCCTGTACCTTCCAAAACTGACATTTATACAACTGTTCAATGAAAACCTACATTCAAAATCCTGGCACTGAGGCACTGTAAGACTAAACCAAACAAAGATAGTTATATTCCACCAGCAAAGTAAACAAATGCATCGATGCTCATGGTTCCAGTACAATTGTATTTTCAAAAAAATACTTAAAATCTTCAGTAAATCAATTAAACTAAAAATTAAACTTATTGAAGTTTTAAATCTAATGAACATCTTAAATACTCTGCAATCAAGAAATACTACTGTCAACTATTAAAAAAAAATCTTCAAGTTTTCAAGACAACTGATTATCTCCAACTTACCTGGCTTATATCGCAGTTCCGTATCTAAGACCCCAGAAAGTACTTCCTCTATCTTCTGAACTATTTCTTCATTTGGTAGGCTCCTGGCAGAAGCAGCTGCATCACCTGCCTGGTTTCCTTCAATAGGTGTATTTGTTTCACCATTGAGCTGGCCTTCACTCCTTCCACTTCACAAGAAAAGTTACCAAAATTCATTAATATTTTTATCATGCCATATAATAAATTAATATTTGTAACTCAACTGATTAAAACAATCTTATTTGTACACGTCACCATTTTTTATTTATTTTGGATGCTATTCCCCATCAAAAGTGCTTCCTTAACACTATCTACTTACAGTTGGTACATTTTTATTTTCACACGATTAAAGTTTTCAGAACTGTGAAAGTTAAGAAAAAGTCTTTCAAACAGGTTTCTAAGCTCACCTTTTTTTTTTTTTTTTTTTAACAAAATACTCCCCAACCAGCATATTTCTCTCAGGGGAGGAAAATTATTATTAAGATCACAATCACAAAACCAAAGAAAAATACATGACCTAACATTATGGTAGAAGCTATAGCCACAGTAAAGCCACACTTGTGCAAGTATCACAATCACCATCAGCAGTATCAAGGAACACAACTTTAGCCACTCACACATTAAGTCAAAACGGTAACTTGTAGCACTGGATCAGGTTTAGACTGATCAGACTTGCTGAAATGCCATAATGTTGAAAAGGAAAAATACATTTATATAATTTTCACCCAGTTATCAAAAATCATGTAAAACAACTCATTTATAATAACAGTAAATGAATCACTTAACATATTTTCAATTCACGGGAACAGAAGAATCTTAACAGACATAAAAACATATCATTTACTTAGTCTTTTGTACTATTTTGTGTAAATTTACAAAATTGTTTTGAAAAATACTTTAAACAGCACGTTTGACTTAATGTAACTTAAATTTTAGGTAGCAAAATGGGTCGACAATTATGCTCCACTACCTGATAAAAGTCTGGTCAAAACCCAAAAAATTCAGTAGTTAACCAAGTGTTATTAAAAAACATTTGGTTTTCTAATACAATTAGTCATACAATAGCAATATTTAACATTTATTAACTATTAATTAGGGTTGCACGGTTCTACATTTTTAAACTCATTTATCCTAACAAAACTCTCAGATCAGCACTATTTTTCTGATTATTTAAACGAGGAAAATGAGGCACAGAGAAGACAAAAAAAACCTAGCTGTACATCATACATCTAATTAAGAGGTAAAGCTGGTATTCAAAACCAGAGCTCACACTCAACCATCTATATATAATAACTTAAACTGTCTAAAAGTCAGTCTCCTCACCCAAACCCATATTCATAAAAGTGAGAAAAAAAGGAACTATAGTTCACCGAAATGGCAAATAATCAAAAACTTCTTTTAATACTGACAATATATAGCATAGTATTTGAAAAGAAGCTAAATATTCCCTTAGTAATAAACTGCTTTATCTAATATTCTTTTTAAACTCTCTTCCTGGAGCTCTTTTACATTTTTCCTAAGCACTTTCACAGTGCGTACCTTACTAAAAAGGCCACGATTTAAAAATCAGAAAAGTAGGGCTAAAAAAAAAAAACCTGTCAGTCTATAACAAAGTAATCATCTTAAAGCTGTGAGGATGCTTACTGAACTGCTGCAAAGGAGTGGAAATTTCAAAGCAACTAAATATCCATCAATACAATCCTACAACAGAATTCTATGGAGCCATGAAAAATGTTTCAAAGACTACCGAGACTGATAAAACACAAACGTGTTCACAATACATAGGTGAAAAAAACAACCAACACACAACAAGATGATCACACTTGACAAAATATGTGCATCTGTATGCACAAGGAAAAAATGAAAGAACATGAAGATCAATAACCATGTGGTGTTTTAAAATTTTCTTTCCTCTTTTTTCCTAAACTTTCCACGACAATAACACTTCTAATACAAAAACTGAATTTTAAAAGGTATAGAAAAAAGACATTACAACCAGCAAACACAACTACTTAATATATGCAACTATAAAAAAGTTTTCAGGAAAATTATATTCCCTTAACTCAGGTCGTTTATCATCATCCTAAAAATAACCAGCATATAACAAAATTTTAAAAAGCAACTAAATCAATGAGAAGATCTATTTCCCAATGAAATAACAATATACCCTGGAAAAATATTACAGCAATACTGTATCACTGCCCCAGTAACCTTATGTTAATTTGAGTGCTCAGTTTACAAATGCGTTTTCGGCTGATTTTCAAATTCACGTTACGTGTGGTTCTTGCTCTCAACTTTTAAAATACAACCAGCAAATACATTTGAACTCGGAACAAATATTTACGTTATACAAAGCAAAAAGGCAATCACTGAGTAACAACATGACCCACGCGATTTTCGTTTCTGAGTAAGCAAGTATTTCTTTGAAAATCTCTTCCCATTCAAATTGTGGGGAAGCAAGGGTAAACCAATAGCAATGACAAAAGTAGCGTGTTGGTCAAATATGTCAATTGGGTCAGGGGCGGCAAAAATATTTAGAGCTACACATGAAGTCCACTTTCCGCTGACTAAATTAAAAAAATTACCACTAATGCAAAGTCCCCTTCCATCCTCACCTCGAATATTCTGTCAAAGTAGCTAACATTAATTTGAGCTGTTTTAATTCAAACTTCCAATCTATTAAACTATTAGAATGCTACCTGGTGGAAGCCACAAAACAGTAGGACCCAAATAATCTAATTAAAGGATCCCGACCCCCAAATGGTCTGAAGCTTGCAATAATAAAGCGGATTTAAGATTACCCAAGAAACGGCCGTTAGACCCCTTTCCGGTCAAAGACACCGGCCGGCGAAATCCGCGGAGGCAGAGAGGGGGAGGGGAAGCGCCGCGGCGGCTGAGGAGCTGAGGAAGGAACTAGGCCCGTCCCTGGTGGACAACCAGGCCTACAGTAGCTAAATGGTAGGGAATGACCAAACGGGGGAGAAGCCTGAGCATCCTAACTCGGTTCTAGAAGAGGGAGCCTGGGATTACCTCGGAAAGGGCGAAGTTCCTCGCTGGGAAGGGAGGGAGCGGACGGGGGTGGGGGGGGGCCGGAAAATGGATCCCAGGCCCAGGCGGGGCTGTAGCCGGGCCTAAGACGAGGAACGACAGCGTCCCTGAAGAAAGGTGCCACGGACGGCTACGTGAGGCCCTATCGGTCCCTTGGGAGCAGAAGAGCCTGGGAAGAGTTTACCTTGAAAGCTCCTGTTGAATTTCCCGGAATTTACTGACCACGAAAGACCTAAAAATCTGCTCGATGTTGGTCGCCATGGCGTCCGCTCCGTTCTCTCAACTCCTCCTCACTAGTCCTCCAGGCTCCCAGCATGCCTCGGGAGGAGGCGCAGCGGCCAATTCCGTCTCTAGCCGTCCTGATTGGCTCCTGTGGGAGCGCCCAGTCCGGCACGCTCCGCCTCTGAACCAATCAGTGAGCACGGCCCCGCTCTCCTCCGCTGTTTCTGAGCGTCTGGGGTAGAGCTGCTGACGTTTGCGCCGCGCACGACTATGTCCGCCATGTTAGTGACTGACGCAGGCGCCATTACAGGAGAAGTCTCTCTAGAGGCGACTGTCAGCTTAAGCTGTCAGTCTTCAACAGTGTTTGGGGGCCTTAAGAGGTTTATTTTGGTCACTAAACACCCTAGATTAAATTCCGTGAGGAAAGGGAGCAAGGAGGGCAACATGGTGTTTGACCGGGGACTCCAACTGTCCCGGATGGCACCGAGTTTCGGCAGGGAGATCCATCCGGGAAAACATTAATCAGCGCTTGCCCCCATACGAAGAATGCGTTTTTACCGCCATCTGCCTCCCGTGGCATCCTATTATTGGCCTCGGCTTTTTTTTTCGTTTTAGCATTAGGCCAGAGGTCCTGAACCACGTGTGTTCAAACCTTGGTGCATTTTAATCTCGTCAGGAGCCAGGCGTGTCACGAGACTTTTGCACGGTAGCTGGTCAGTCCTGACTCGTGAGCAACACACAATTAGCTGAACATGGGTTAAGCATTTTGGTGCTCCCCCTCCTCAGAGCTCAGGAGGCTCTGGAAGAAGCGAAGAGACGTTACGTGGCACCTGACCCTACAGTGTTACATTGTAAACTCGCTAGGGCTTGGGAGCTTTGCTCTGGGGGAGGTTCAGGCCGCGCCCGAGAGCGGGAGGGAATCACTCTCGATTACCTCGCGGTGGGGCCCACTGGCCACACCGACCAATGGGGAAGCGAAGCCAGCCGGGGGCGGGGCAGGTGGGCGGGGGGCGTGCGCGCCGGATCCCATCGGCCGACTTCCGGCGCGCGGCGGGAGAGTGGGCTCAGAGCGCGCAGCGAGGGTCTAAGTGCGAGCGCCCAGAGAGCCTTGGGTCCGTGGGTAAGTTTCCTCCGCTTTTCAGGAAACTACATTTATGGTTTGGTTTGGGGATTACTATCAGGAATTGGATGAAACTGTAGGAACTGGTTTGGCGGTAGGGATTGTCCTCTTATTTTTAATCGCAGTGGGTGAGGGTTGGCCATGTGCTTTTCAGTTTTAACTGAGGTTTACATTGTATCTATCACTTTCTCTGCTTTGTAAGGTGTCAGGGCCTTTTTGCATCTCTCTGCTTTTTTAGGTTTTTTAGGTCATGCACCTAAATTGCATATTTTCTCATTTTGCATCGTTTGTCTCTAGCAGATTACTTAGTCCCATTTTGTAGTTGGTTTCTACCTTATTTTATTCACCAAGTCCTTTGTTTTGTTTTGTTTTCTTTTTTTTGGCAATGCTGCACAGCATGCGGTATCTAAGTTCCCTGACTAGGGATGGAATCCAGGGCCCCTGCAGTGGAAGCGCAGAGTCTTAACCACTGGACCGCCAGGGAAGTCCCAATTCACCAAGTCCTTTGAAATGGCTTTTCCTGGCTCTCTAATTCTCCTCGTGTTACCCATTTAGATGATTGAGGCCCAAGAAGGTTAAGTCCCTCAAGGTATCCCAGCTAGGAAGTCTTAACTCCTTAACTCAAACCTAGGCAACTCTGGCTGGCGGCCTCCTAGCCACTCCTGGGTGTAGATTCCCTCAGGCTGAGTCCTAATCCTATTTCAGAGATCCGCGGCAGTAATCAGGATAATTTCCCTTCACTGACCCTCTTATTCAAACTAAACATAAATGTTTTCTCTAAATTTAAAGATACGTTCATTTTAGATACGTCGATACACGCGGCAAGTCTTTTCCAGTAAGCTAAAATAGTGTTTTTCTCCGAGATGATAATTTAGTAATTTTTTTCTTCCTCATATTTTCAACTGTTAAAGAGTATCTGAAGCAAAATTGGTTCCGTTGGAATCCAGGCTACATCCCCACTTATCTATGTGACCTGCAGCAAGTTACATAACCTAACTGAGCCTTACTTATTTATCTGCAAAGCGGGCATGGTAATCCTATCTGCCTCACAGAATTCTTAAGATTAAGTGAAGTAACTCGTGAA
This sequence comes from Tursiops truncatus, assembly GCF_011762595.2. Taxonomy (NCBI): domain Eukaryota; kingdom Metazoa; phylum Chordata; class Mammalia; order Artiodactyla; family Delphinidae; genus Tursiops; species Tursiops truncatus. The sequence goes on along the minus strand of NC_047037.1, from coordinate 132,667,412 downwards.
AAGCATTTAGAATAGCATCTGGCACGAAGTTAGTGCTCAAAAAATCTTCTTTATATTAGCAAATTATATTTTTCTTTAAACGTGTAATGCTAGCATCTCACGAGAAGTAACTGATTTCAGTTTTTCCTGTTATCAGTTCGCCTTCTACATAATTACATGTCTTCTGAAAATTAGTAAATGAATGTGACAAGTTATTCATTCCTTTGGCTTTTTTTTTTCTTGTTAGAATTTTTTCTCTCCCTAAAGCATCAATTTGGCAAAAGTAATAAATAAAATATAGCAGGTTAGCATTTACTACTGCTGAGTGTAAGAAATTGTACTAACTGTTTATAAATGTCATTTCAATTCTTACTAGGCCTCATAAGACAAATTCTCTTAATTCCACCTTTTATGATGTGAAGAAATTGAATTGCAGGTAGTAAGAGCTTAACCAGGGTCACACTGTTAGCTTGAGAGATAGTTGCCTATCCTGCCCAGGATCAAATGCCAGAACTAAGCAAGACGTGTTCAGATTTGATTTTTGCGTTCTCTACCAATTTTCTGGCATATTGCACTAACTTCTTAAATAGGGGTCAGCAAACTACGGCTCTTGTGCCAATCCTTCCTACTACCTGTTGTTGTACAGTCCACCAAATAAGAATAGTTTTTACGTTGTTAAATGTTTGTGGGAAGAAAAGGAAAAGTGATGTTTCTGTGACACATGACAGTTATACAAAATTCAAATTGCCGTGTCCATAAATACAGTTTTATGGAAACACAGCCACAGTTATGCTTTATAAACCTCTGATAGCTTCCTGTTACTTAGAGAAGAAGTAGGCAAACTATGACCTACAGCCAACTGCCTATTTATGTAAGTTTTTACTGGACACAGCCAGGCCACATTTGTCTCTTGTCCAAGGCAGCTTTCATACTACAGTGGCAGAGTTCAGTAATTGCAACACAGACTATATGGCCCTCAGAAAATATTTACTATTTGACCCTTTATGGGCTCTAGTCTTAAACATTTCTTTGAATTTATTGTAACTTTAAAGTCTATTATTTATAAGACTAAAGGTTTAAAAACAGTTATTTTCAATTTGGTGTCTAAAGTTAAAACATTTTCATTTTTAACTGAGATTTGATGACTTTTAAATCTTCTAAAAGTGAAGCCCAGGGACTTCCTGGTGGCCCAGTGGGTGGGAGTCTGCCCTCCCAATGCAGGGGGCCAGGGTTCAATCCCTGGTCCGGGTAGCTGTATCACGCATTGCATGCCGCAGCCAGCACTCTGCATGCTGCAACTAAAAGATTCCGCATGCCGCAACAAAGATCCCACATGCCGTAGCTAAGACCCAGCACGGCCAAAATAAATAAATAAAAGTGAAGCCCAAAGAAGGGTGATTGTTCATAGATTTTGTTTTAATGCAATAAGGAGCTTTAAAGTACTGCTCTAATCCTTAAGAGTACACAGTCATATTTCTCAAATTATGAATCCTAGTTTTTCACAAATGAATTGCTGGGATAAAATGTTATTTGTATGATTACAAATAACTACTTAAATCATATTTAGAAATCGTGGTTTCTAAAGTATATGTATTCTAAACTATCAACTGTGGTTTTCTTTCTGCAGCTTTCATTTTCCTGCTGAATTCCTGCTTTGCAGACTGAGCAATGGCAGCCCGAGTACTTGTAATTGGCAATGGAGGAAGGGAACATACTCTGGCCTGGAAACTTGCACAGTCTAATCATGTCAAACAAGTGTTAGTTACCCCAGGAAATGCAGGCACTGCCTGCTCTGAAAAGATTTCGAACACTGGTAATCATTTTTTTGAAGTAAAAGTGAACGATTATAAATGATAAAACTGTCACTCACATCTCTTCTTTATAAAGGTCAATTGCTGTTCAGATTTGAATGCTTTTTTTAACCCAGAAATTTATGTTGTAATTTGAATACTTGCCATATGTTGTAATTTAAGGTATCCTGTTGTTCAGAGTGTATCATTTTCTTACCTTAGATTATTTTAAACCGTACAAAACACGTCCACTGAAAAAGTTACAAAATCCCTAGTATAGGTTAAAGGTGTTTTGGTGTGTATTTTGGGGAATGCAAAATTGAGCAGTGCTATTAAATGTAAGTTCTGGCAATTCTTACTCCATAATAGATCTCAGCCTTCATCTCTTCCACGGTAAATAGGAAAAGATGATCGGTTCTTATGCTGCACTAAATTCTTCAGTGACTTCTCATAGTAGTCAGTATAAAACTCAAACTACTGTCCTTACGAAACCCTCTGTGATCTGGCCTCTGCTGGCCTTTCCAGCCTGATCTTTTATAGCCCTTGTTTTCTTTTCACTGTGCCCTATCCATGCAGTCCTGCCAGTATCCCAAACAGAGCTGCCTTGGACTTTGTTCTCACTCCTAGCATGACTGGCTCTTCATCATTCAGGTCTCAACTTATGTTACCATCTCAAAGAGGACTTTCCTAAAGTTTCTAAGTAAAGCATGTTTACCCCCCAGGTCATTTGTTTTCAATCATGGACTATTATCTGTATCTTCTTTTACTTTTGTCTGTCTCCTATCTTCATTTCCCTCCTAGAACATAAGCTCTAGAATGTAAACTGCATGAGGGCAAGGAAGTCGCCTGTCTTTTTTTAAATAAATTTATTTATTTATTTTTGGGTGCGATGGGTCTTTGTTGCTGCGCGTGGGCTTTCTCTTGTTGTGGCAAGCGGGGTCTACACTTTGTTGCGGTGAATGGCCTTCTCATTGCGATGACTTCCTTGTTGCAGAGCGCAGGCTCTAGGTGCACAGGCTTCAGTAGTTGTGGCTCACGGGCTCTAGAGCACAGGCTCGGCAGTTGTGGTGCATGGGCTTAGTTGCTCCGCGGCATGTGGGATCTTCTAGGACCAGGGCTCAAACCAGTGTCCCTGCATTGGCAGGGAGATTCTTAACCACTGCACCACCAGGGAAGTCCCGTGTCTCCTGTCTTATTTTGCACTGTGTGCAATGTGCCTAGTACCCTACGTGGCACATAATATTTATGGAGAGAACATAGACCCAGCAAGGTACCAACTGGGAGAAGATAATTGTGTACATAGGAGCAAAAATAATAAGAAAAAGATAAGAAAATATCTGCTTCCCTGGGATCTTAACTCTGGGAGTGAGGTATTGTATTTTTTTTTTTAAAGAAATGGCACATTTTATCTAGATGCAATTGATGTTATACAGACCAGCCCATGAAAATCTCCCAATATTGTCATGAGGCTGCTATCACTTGTAGTGACAGGTTAGGTGTGTCATCTTCCTCTTGCCACCCTTTGCTGTGCTGAGGTAGTTGGCTCTGTTCAGCCCAGTTGTGTTTGCAGCTACTAACCCAGAGTGCATGGTACTCCATCCTTATCCCACTCAGGCAGTTCCTATAGATTGAGAACTCTGCCTTTTCTGCACTTATCCCCTACACATCACAAATACCACATATGTACAGAGACTTCAGCCAGCTTAAGAATGGTGGCCCAAATAACAGTGAAGCAGAAGAGCGCCTATAGAACCTACTCATGATTAATATATGGTTGATCCTACTACTACTTAGAACTCCCATCAAGAAAGAAAATTTACCTGGCTTGTACATTGGAGAAGTGAGCTAGGTCTTAAAAGTCATCCTTCAGTTCTTAGCTTAAACGTCTTTGCAAAGAGACCCTTTCTGGCTTAATCAAAAATAGCCTCCCAGTTTACCTCACATCAGATTTGCCTAATTGTTCACACTTTGTATTATTTTGCTTGGATATTTATAACTCAACATTCCCACAGTGAAATATAAGCATCTTAAATATAGGGACCCTGTTTGTGTTTACATCTTAACCTGGTGACTAGGACAGTATCTAGCATGTAGCAGTTCTCAGTAAATCTTGAATGAATGACATTTAAAAGACCAGTTTCTGAGTATATTCTCTGGTACACTTTTTTGTTTACAATCAGCACTGGCAACATGAACACCATAGTCAAGAAAGTATAGCTCTTGGAAAACTTACTCAGTTCTCTGCTATCACTGTAGTGATAACAGAGCAGAGAACTGAGCTTTGTTGGTTAGCCTGATGTACTGTGCTCTGAATTTCTCATGGTGAAACCCATCTGTACCAGTAAAAGAAAACCAACAATTAATAGGCATACCAAAGTATAGTACTTACATTTCAGATAGACAGTTAACTTAAAGAATGTTTTTATAAACAAGGTGGGTTTGTTTCTTTTTTCTTTTCACAGACATCTCAATCAGTGATCACACTGCCCTTGCACAGTTCTGCAAAGATGAGAAAATTGAATTTGTAGTTGTTGGACCAGAGGCACCTCTGGCTGCTGGTAAAGTTCATTGCTGTTTATTATTATGGTATACACCATGCTAACAGGAGCTTGGAGATCATCTCATCTAATACATTTTACAGATGAGGATTTCTAATATAATACACTGAAAAAGCTTTCACCCTCTTGAAATTTATGGATTCCAGGATTCCCCCCCCCAAGCATCAGTAGTATGAATAATAAGACTAAATTTGAATGAGAGATCAAATTTGCAGCTGTAGGAAATATTTTGTTTTTATTCTGCTCTATTCTGGTGTCTATTTAATAATCCATGTATTTGAATATCACACATGATTTTTGTTGGATTTGAATCATGTGTCAGTAGCATTTTGTTTATATCCTATATAAAACATGAAAAACGTAGTTATTCTCTGCCATTTGCTTCATCTCAATGTATATTTAGCCTGATCCTAATTCTTCAGAATGAAAAGGCCCTGCAGAGAGCTGGGCTACGGCTGCTTGTTTCCATCCCTAGGAATTGTTGGGAGCCTGACATCTGCAGGAGTGCGGTGCTTTGGCCCCACAGCAGAAGCAGCTCAGTTAGAGTCCAGCAAGAGGTTTGCCAAAGAGTTTATGGACCGACATGGAATCCCAACTGCACAGTGGAGAGCTTTCACCAAAGCTGAAGAAGCCTGCTGCTTCATTATGAGGTAAATAGAAGATAGCCTGTGAAGGGCACTTGTTATATGATATTTGAATATACGGGTCACTTTTATGTTACGAGTTTATAGTAAGATAATTCTAGGGGAAAACTCATAGGATGTAGACTGCCTTTTTCCAACATCAAAATAAAATGGGATTTACTCTTGCGGCCTTGCAGAAAGATAAATTTTTTCTTTTTAAGATAAATTTTTTTAATGTTTGTTGCTGAATAGTTTCTAGGGGAAAAGGATACATTTGGTTGTATAGGCATTCCCTCTTAGCCAAATTGACACATAAAGGATGGTGATTTTTTTCATCAATAATTAACTAGAGTGAGGAATCATCACTTGGCCTTCTGCCACCACTGTTCAATCCTAAATCTTAAAATTAAACATCCTGTTCTCTATTATATGGAGAACATTGAGCAATAAATGAATGTTGGTAGATACATGCCTTTGCCCCCTATTTTTGTTGACACTTTTCCTTTTTACCTGGTATGTTTTCTTTTTAGTTGGGTCAGTTTCATTCTTTGTTTTTTCTTCATCCTACATTGAATTTTATTATTTCCTAGTAGCCAGATACCTTCCAAGTAACAATTTTGTTACTTACTTTGGGTAAGTCTCCTTCTAGATCTCCAGTTCTACTCAACAGAAGGAACTACCAACAACAGTTTCTTATGTGTACTTGGAGAAATGATCTGTGTATCCATGCTTATATTGGTCTTATACAGCTACATCTTTTACTTGAAGGAGAGCATGATTCATTACTTTATATTGTATCTTAAAAGGTCATTCCATATGCATGCTATGCAAGTGCTGTTTTCCCCCAAAGATTTTGCTTATATGATCTCATGGTAAGTGAGAAAAGCAAAACTGTATGTACCATATGACCACAACTATAAAGAAATACATAGGAAAAAAAAATCCTGGCAGGAAGTACATCAAAATGGTGTTAGCAGTTTTTTTTTTTCTGCTTTTCAGTTGTTGCTATAGCATATTATTACACAATGCCAAAGCATTTTAAACTTTTGAATCTTAAAGATTTATTGGATATTGAAATTTACTCTGTCTTCACAGTGCAGACTTCCCTGCTTTGGTTGTGAAGGCCAGTGGTCTTGCAGCTGGGAAAGGGGTAGTTGTCGCAAAGAGCAAAGAAGAGGCCTGCAAAGCTGTACAGGAGATTATGCAGGTAAGTTGATGCCTCTTAAAAAGTTTATAATTTTCTAGTCACACTGGATAAATAAATACTGTTAAGCTTACAAATATTCCTCAAGGCAAGGAAAACGTATAGCAAACAGTTATTTTTCATAGTACTATGTATTATAATCCATCTCTGTAAAAGGGTTGTTACACATCTACACTGATGGCTAAACTATGATTCTGTTCTTTGCAAGTAAGTTCTGTTTAGCATCCTTTGTTGTCTGCTCTGAAAGGTAGAAAGTCCTCAGACTACAGAACATATAAATAAACACTCAACAATCCATGAGGACAAAAAAAGTATTTATCCTTTGTGTCTCAGGTCTAAGAAAAGTGAAGCAATGAATTAATATACTTTGCTTTTTATGATCCTTCTTGGTTGTTGTGGGTTTCTCCCCCTTGTGGAAATCTGTTTTCACAGACATTAGTATAATTATTGTAAGCAAACATAATTATAAGTCAGAAATAGAGTTAAATGGTAATGATGAAAACATCTGTTTTTCTGTTAACCTTATTTGAAACTGGAAAGCTGGACCCCCAGAAGAGTTTAAATGATGTGTTCATCTCATCTGTACCAGTGCTAACTCTACATCATTGCAACTCTGAAAATAGGAAACATTCGGGCTTCCCTTGTGCACCGTGGTTAAGAATCCGACTGCCAGTGCAGGGGACACGGGTTCGAGCCCTGGTCCGGGAAGATCTCACATGCCGCAGAGCAACTAAGCCCGTGCACCACAACTACCGAGCCTGCGCTCTAGAGCCCGCGAGCCACAACTACTGAAGCCCGTGCACCACGATGAAGAGTAGCCCCCACTCGGGGCAACCAGAGAAAAGCCTGTGTGCACCAATGAAGACCCAATGCAGCCACAAATAAATAAATAAAATAAAAATAGGAAACATTCATATATGTTCCTTTGCAGCTTTCAGAGAGAGAAAGAGAAATTATAATACTAGTGCGTTGGTTCGTAATACAAATGGTGCAAAATGACAACAGCCAATTAAGTAAATAATAAAAGCTTATAATTTATTTCTCTTTGTTTTGTTTTTATCGACAATAAGGATAAAGCTTTTGGAGAAGCTGGAGAAACAACTGTCATTGAAGAACTTCTTGAAGGAGAAGAGGTGTCTGTATGTATATTCATCTTTTGGACTTTTACAGAGTATAAGCTGTGTTATCTGACCTATGATCCCAAAAAAGGTTTGGTTTACTCTGGTCGCTTCATCCAAGAGCATAACCTGAGCAGTTACACAGGAATTTGTATACGTTTAGTATTTCAGATACAAATGAAAAAAGAATTTATCTTCTTTTTTTTTTTTTTTTTGTTTTTTTTTTTTGTTTTTTTTTTTCGTTTTGCGGTATGCGGGCCTCTCACTGTTGTGGCCTCTCCCATTGCGGAGCACAGGCTCCAGACGCGCAGGCTCAGCGGCCATGGCTCATGGGCCCAGCCGCTCCGCGGCATGTGGGATCCTCCCGGACCGGGGCACGAACCCGTGTCTCCTGCATCGGCAGGCAGACTCTCAACCACTGTGCCACCAGGGAAGCCCTTATCTTCTTTTTTTAAAATATATAAACTTATTTATTTTTGGCTGCATTGGGTCTGTTGCTGCGCGGGCTTTTTCTAGTTGCTGAGAGCTGCGGGGCTACTCTTTGTTGCAGTGCGCGGGCTTCTCATTGCGGTGGCTTCTCTTGTTGCAGAGCACGGGCTCTAGGTGTGCAGGCTTCGGTAGTTGTGGCACATGGCCTCAGTGATTGTGGTTCTCAGGCTCAGTTGTGGCTCGCAGGCTCTAGAGCACAGGCTCAGTAGTTGTGGCACATGGGCTTAGTTTTCTCCGCAGCATGTGGGATCTTCCCAGAACAGGGTTCGAACCCGTGTCCCCTGCATTGGCAGGCAGATTCTTAACTACTGCACCGCCAGGGAAGTCCGAAGAATTTATCTTCTTTTAATCATCCCCAGTGTAGCAGTAGGCAAATTGGACTTACATCATCCCCAGTGTAGCAGTAGGCAAATTGGATTTATATCACCCATTATTTAAACAGGGGAAAGGTTGAAATTTTTTACTTTGAGAGTAGCTTGATTTCCGCGCCCCCCCAACCTAGCTCAAAAATTACAGATCCTTCAGAACAGAGTATACAGGATCTTTTGATTCTCGATCTAGGAAACTTAGGGTTATTTATGTTTTAAATCATTTTACTTTAAAAAAGAAAACTTTTCCTCTAATTAGAGTTAAGGTACATATAGTTCTCCTTATTAAATTATTTTTTTACTTTTTGGCATTTAAGGTTAAGTGGACCGTTTGTTTTCTCTACAGTGTCTGTGCTTCACTGATGGAAAGACTGTGGCCCCCATGCCCCCAGCACAGGACCATAAGCGATTGCTGGAGGGAGATCAGGGCCCCAACACAGGGGGAATGGGAGCCTATTGTCCAGCACCTCAGGTACTTCACAGAGGCTCAGCTGAAGTTCAGTAGTCATTTTTTGGTCTTCTCAAAGAGCTCTTAGGCACTTTCTGTTTTTTTTTCTGTAAATGATATTACTAATCAGCAAATTGGTTTTCCTATTAAATGAAAAGTGTCTCTTCTGGTCTCACTCTAAAACTAACCTTTTCTAAAAGCCTTTGAGGAACTAACTTAAGTATCGATTGAACAGATCCTTCTAGCCCCTCCTTATTCATCATTGGATATCCAGGGCCCTATACACAAGTGCTCAGTAAGAGTGGGTATGGTGAATTGAGAACCAGGTCAGACTACCATTTGTTCTTCTAGTCTTTCTACTTCATAACGGATAGAGCATGTTTCCAAACAATTCCTTGACAATGTTTATGAAAAATATGCATTGAGCATATTATAAATAAATTAGCACTTCAGAAACTCACCCATTTCCTTTCACTGCTGATAGTTATAATTGTTTGTGCTAATAATATAGTGCCTTTTAGATATTTTTCTTAAGTAGATTAAAAACCAAACAGGGTTTACTTTAGACTTTGTGTATTAAAACTACCATTTGGTAAAAGTGATTTTATTTACGTATATTTTTTACTTAAAAAAAATTGTTTACTTATTTATTTTGGCTGCACTGGGTCTCAGTTGCAGCATGTGGACTCTTAGTTGCAGCATGCATGTGCAATAATTTCTACAATTAATTTATAAACTCTAGATTCTCAATTTATAGGCTAATGAGGTATGCATAGAATATACTATAAGTATACAAAGGAGCCTCAGTGTGGGCGAGGACTTTTTCAGTTAAATACCAGTTACATTTAAATAAGTCTCTATGTTCCCTAGGTTTCTAAGGATTTGTTGCTAAAAATTAAAAATACTATTCTTCAGAAGACAGTGGATGGCATGCAGCAGGAGGGTGTGCCTTACACAGGTAAGCATATTGATGTCATTGTGGACATTATTTATAAAGTAAGTTTGCAACATTTTCTTTTTTTATAAATATATTTATTATTATTTATTTTTGGCCACATTGGGTCTTTGTTGCTGCACACGGCTTTCTCTAGTTGCTGCAAGCACGGACTACTCTTCGTTGCGGTGCGCGGGGTTCTCATTGCGGTGGCTTCTCTTGTTGCGGAGCTTGGGCTCTAGGTGCCTGGGCTTCAGTAGTTGTGGCACACAGGCTCAGTAGTTGTGGCTCACGGGCTCTAGAGCACAGGCTCGGTAGATGTGGTACATGGGCTTAGTTGCTCTGCGGCCTGTGGGATCTTCCCAGCAGGGCTTGAACCCGTGTCCCCTGCATTGGCAGGTGGATTCTTAACCACAGTGCCACCAGGGAAGCCCACCATTTTCTTTTTTTAATTGACCACTGTTATAACATTTGTTACGGCCATTCCAAAACTTTCAATACTATAAGTTTATATTCTGATTTTCATAGTCACAATACAGTGTCTTCATTATAGACTCTTTTTTTTTTTTTCCATTTTTTAACGAAGGTATCCTCTATGCTGGTATAATGCTGACCAAGGATGGCCCAAAAGTTCTGGAGTTTAATTGCCGTTTTGGTGATCCAGAGTGCCAAGTAAGTAATAAAGATAATAATATAAAGTGTTACTTTGTAGAATATGTGTGCTGTTTTAATCTTAGGATTTATCAGCCTTGAAATAATTACCTTTGAGAAACATATGCAAGTTCTGGTATCCCAGTGAATAAAATGTCTAAGGACAACTGAAGTTTCTCTTAGTTGCCATGTTGATTATGTTTTTCCAGGTGATCCTCCCACTTCTTAAAAGTGACCTTTATGAAGTGATTCAGTCTACCTTAGATGGCCTGCTCTGCACATCTCTGCCTGTTTGGCTTGACAACCGCACTGCCGTAACTGTGGTCATGGCAAGTAAAGGTTATCCAGGAGACTACACCAAGGGTGTAGAGATAACAGGTGAATATCAGAGAACAAAAGGTTGGATTGCAATGTGACAGGTGACCAGTACCACAGTAGGCCTTTGTCCCATTCAATGTTGTGTTCCTTTTAAGGGTTTAGAGACATCAGTAACCTTTTAGGGGTTTCTAACATAAGCATGTTGCTTGTTGGATACGGGTGTCCAGATATCCAAAATTACTGTATTTAAAGAACTGCCGTCCGTTTCTCTTCCTGCACAGCGAAGACTTAAGTGGGCCTAGCTAAGTTTCCAGAGAATCACCCAGTGCTGCTTTTCTCGTCCATCCTCCAAGAGCCAAGAAGATAATAGGAATGTATGAGAGTTGGAGGAACTTTAATATAAATTACATCAAGGAGAAAATTTCAGGGCTTGATCTCTGAATGATCACAAATTAACCCCCCAGTTTGCAGTGCACCCCATGGTCACTTTGATGGCAGAATTAAAAGTTTCAGAAGTATAGCCTTCTCTTCTGTTTCTCCTTATAGGAGGTGAGGCATCTAGTTAAATGATGTTAGATAAAGCAGTGTTTTAAAATGCTAAATAAGTTCCAGCACGATAAGGCCAACACCAGACCTTTAAAATCCCTAGCAGGCTGTCATTTGGCAGCCTGCTAGGGATTTTAATACCCCAATACTGTGTTTGATTCAAACACCCTATTTCTGTCTTACCCAGACAGTAAACCTTAATACCCCAATACTGTGTTTGATTCAAACACCCTATTTCTGTCTTACCCAGACAGTAAGTCCATTGCCCTGTGCGTCCCACACATGGCAGCTGGGCAGTTAGGAGCTGATTGCCTTTTAAAATGGAGAAAGGGAAGGGATAGAATCAAGATCTTTTGTATTGGTGAAATTTCCCTAAGATTGGGGTGACAAGTGTCATAGTTATTTCTGACACACCAATATTGGGTGTTACTGATACCACCACATACTTGAGTACCTGTGACTGAACGCTCCTATGTTATAAAAACACCTGGGGGGACCTCCCTGGTGGTCCAGTGGGTAAGACTGTGCTCCTAATACAGTGGGCCCAGGTTCGATCCCTGGTCAGGGAACTAGATCCCTCACGCGTGCCACAACTAAGAGCCTGCATGCCACAACTAAGACCCAGAGCAGCCAAAATAAATAAATAATATATAAATATTTTGAAAAAATAAAAACACGTAGAGAAGACACGATAGTATAAACAACTACAATAAAAAAAATGTTTTAAAGAAAATTTGATACAGCAAAAAATAAAAAACACCTAAGGAAGATGTGTATTAACAGATTACCAAATATGGTGCTAAAAGAGAAATGGAAAAGGACAAACTAGGGATATGAAAGTTTTTTGGGGGGGACTTCCCTGCTGGCACAGTGGATAAGAATCCGCCTGCCAATGCAGGGGACATCTGTTCGAGCCCTGGTCCGGGAAGATCCCACATGCCACGGAGCAACTAAGCCTGTGCACCACAACTGTTGAGCCTGTGCTCTAGAGCCCATGAGCTTAGAGCCCGTGCTCCACAACAAGAGAAACCACCTCAATGAGAAACCCGTGCACCACAATAAAGACTAGCCCCCGCTCACCACAACTAGAGGAAGCCCGCACACAGCAGCAAAGACCCAACTCAGCCAAAAATAAATTAATTAATAAGGAAAAAAAATTTCTTTTTAATTAAGAGGTTGTCTTTTTATAAACTGTCCATGTTGGTCATTTCAGAATTTAGAAAACACAATCTAATAATATTTTAAATGTAAAATATATATGTGAGATCTTAAAACTAATTCAAAAGAAAATGAAGCAGGGGACTTCCCTGGTGACACAGTAGTTAAGAATCTGCCTGCCAGTGCAGGGGACACGGATTCGATCCCTGGTCCGTGAAGATCCCACTTGCCACGGAGCAACTAAGCCTGTGCACCACAACTACTGAGTGTGTGCTCTAGAGCCCACAAGCCACAACTACTGAAGCCTGCATGCCGTAGAGCCCGTGCATCACAACTACTGAGCCCACTCGCTGCAACTAGAGAAAGCCCGCACACAGCAACGAAGACCCAACGCAGCCAAAAGAAAAAATGAAGCCAGGGATTTTCTTTTAGGCTGAGCCCTAAACCTAATTTAAATCATATTTGTCTTAAAATTTTACAATTGTTGTATTAGGGAAAAGATTAAGAATATGTTTTGCATTGCAATGATCTTATTGGTTTTTTTAAAAAAGAAAGCAACTTTATTTAGTTGGCTATGATAAAGCAAAAAGATATTCTTTTACTCTTCAGTAAAAAATGTGATCAAATGCAGGATTTAGGGCTTCCCTGGTGGCGCAGTGGTTGAGAGTCCGCCTGCCATTGCAGGGGACTTGGCTTCGTGCCCCCATCCGGGAAGATCCCACATGCCGTGGAGCGGCTGCACCCATGAGCCATGGCCGCTGAGCCTGCGCGTCCAGAGCCTGTGCTCCGCAACAGGAGAGGCCACAACAGTGAGAGGCCCGCGTACCGCAAAAAAAAAAAAAAAAAATGCAGGATTTATTCATGATGTTTAGGTTTTGTTAATTTTTTTTTTTTAACTTTTCGGGAGAAAATAACTATGCTTCTAGTTTCAAACTTTTCAGGGCTTAGCTTTTTTTTTCCTTCCTTATTGAAATAATCACTCTTACATGAGATTTATGATAACACAAGGTTTTAGTAATACAGTTATCACCCTAGAGTGGAACAGACTGTTCTTAGGAGTAAGGCTGTATTTACTATAATATTACATTAATTCCTTTCTGATAGGATTCTTGTGAAAATTCATTTAAGTGAAATAAAGATTTTATTTAAAAAAAAAACTTCTGGAAATTATAAGCCACAGTGTAGAATATTATTACTGCAATTGATATGTCAAATATGCTCTCTTACAGGGTTTCCTGAGGCTCAAGCTTTAGGACTAGAGGTGTTTCAAGCAGGCACTGCCCTAAAAGATGGCAAAGTGGTGACTAACGGGGGTAGGGTCCTTACAGTAACGGCCATCCGGGAAAATCTCATCTCAGCCCTTGAAGAAGCCAAGAAAGGACTAGCTGCTATAAAGTTTGAGGGGGCCATTTATAGAAAGGACATTGGCTATCGTGCCATAGCTTTCCTCCAGCAGCCCAGGTAAACTTCTGACCAAGGTGATTATAGCACAGCTTCAGAACTGGCATAAATGGTGATGTAGAAAACTCCATTAACCCTGTACTAAATCATTCTGTATTCTTAACTCTATGAGACTGATCTGATTTTTTTATATATATATAAATTATTTATTTATTTTATTTTTGGCTGCGTTGGGTCTTCGTTGCTGGTGTGGGCTTTCTCTAGTTGTGGTGAGGGGGGCTACTCTTCGTTGCGGTGCTCGGGCTTCTCATTGCGGTGGCTTCTCTTGCTGCGGAGCACAGGCTGTAGGTGTGCAGGCTTCAGCAGTTGTGGCTCGCGGGTTCTAGAGTGCAGGCTTAGTAGTTGTGGCTCATGGGCTTAGGTGCTCCGTGGCATGTGGTGTCTTCCCAGACCAGGGCTCGAACCCGTGTCCCCTGCATCTGCAGGCAGATTCTTAACCACTGTGCCACCAGGGAAGCCCGACTGATCTGATTTTGATTTGCATTTAGTTTGAATTGAAACTACTAGTTACAGCAATATTCAAATGAAATGGAAAAAACTTCATGGTAGCTCATGTTTGAAAAGCTCAATAAGATCAGTGCTGTTGAAAGATTTTTTCACATTGTACGTTTTAGATATATGCAATCAGTTGTCAATTATTCATCAATAAAGAAGGGGGAAGGGATTTTTTTCCTTGAGTTATCATATATTTATATATTACTGTTGTATTTATCTTTTTTTAATGAATTTATTTATTTACTTACTTAGTTTTGGCTGCATTGAGTCTTCATTGCTGCACGTGGGCTTTCTCTAGTTGTGGCGAGTAGGGGCTATTCTTTGTTGTGGTGCGCAGGCTTCTTGTTACAGAGAACGGGCTCTAGGTGCACAGGCTTCAGTAGTTGTGGCACACGGGCTTAGCAGTTGTGGCTCTCAGGCTCTAGAACACAGGTTCAGTAGCTGTGGCGCCCGGCCTTAGCTGCTCCACGCATGTGGGATCTTCCTGGTCCAGGGCACAAACCTGTGTCCCTGCATTGGCAGGCAGATTCTTAACCACTGTTCCACCAGAGAAATCCCTGTTGTATTTATCTTAGTTCATGATTTTGTCAAAGAATTCAGGATGAAAATATTGGTTGTCTAACTTTGCAACTTTATTTGATTGTACTATAAATTTTGGCCATCTCATTTGGTCACTGCATTTATATTTATTACTGAAATGTATTTTGTAAACCCTTTATTGATTCATTTATTGTCATATACAACTAACTATTCCTTTGTAAAATCAATGAACTATTAACTGCAAATGTGGGTATTTTGATCTCATCACAATTACTATTGCTCATTGAGTTCATCTATGAGAAATAAATATGTTTTAGGACAAAATGAGAAATTTTTAGCAACTTAATTCAAGTTACATTGTTACTGATAGGCAAATTTTTTAAGGTTAAATAATGGAATTTTTTTGAACATTAAAATACCATGCTAAAATTTTATTTTTTATTTCAAAATGACTAGATTCTATTGAAATGACCTATTTCAAGTGACTTGAAATCTTAATATTCATCTGATTCTTCAAAGATGAAGAAGATGAGAGGCTACAGTGCCAATTGCTACCTGACAAAAGAGTTGTTTTTAACCAGTAGAACTTCGTTTCCTATATAAGCATGACCCCAGACTGCTAACTTTATTGGAGTTAACTGCCACATTTCTCTCAAGTCTGTACCCTGGCACCTTGCTTCTAATAAAACTTGACATATTTCTTCACGTATCCCTGAATCCCACTAATCCAGAGTTGTCATTTTTGTAAGGCAAGACTAATGAAGTCACATTGCCATTTATAAACTTGATCTCTAAATGTACTGTTCCAACTTGTTGGCACTATTATAGATGGAAGTGATGCACTGAATATCATTACCTGGTTTTGCTTTTTTTGGAGTTTTTTAAATCTTACTTCTTACTGTCTTTAGTTATAAGGAAACATACAGTTCTCTATTATTGCAGTAAGGGCTCAGTTTCATTATTGAGGATTTCTTTGTAGAGTCCTTATAATCCTAATTTCCACTTTTTTGACTCCGTTTTGGCACTCCTTTCCTTCCCATACCAAAATTGAACAGAGAAATATTACGGCCAAATATTGGTATATTTAACTGCCTGTGACAAGTACTTCTGGAAGAAATAGTTAAGTTAGAGAGGTAGTTACAAATAGTGAAGTTCCAAATAGTGATGATCAACTGAGGAGGTTGTTTAAACACATTTCAATTCCTAGGACCTGCCCTAGACCAGCTAAATCAAAATCTCTGGATATGGCCCAGCGTATTGGGGGATATGAAAATCACTAGTGATATCTTCTGCTTTAAATAATATGTTAAGGTTAAAATAATTCTTCCCTGGCATTTAGGTGATGTCTTTGTTTTTTTAAACTCTTTAGGGGCCTGACTTACAAGGACTCTGGGGTAGATATTGCAGCTGGAAATATGCTGGTCACGAAAATTAAGCCTTTAGCAAAAGCCACCTCCAGACCAGGTAAGTCAGGGCCTGTCCTTTGCTAGTTCATTAACTGTGACAAACATTGTGTATTGATTTGTGCTTTGTAGTTTACTGAGGAAAATGTTCCAGATTAATGCCAAGTTGCTGTAAGTCTTGCCCCATTTAAGCCAAACTCATAGTGTTCGGCTTTCTTATCTCTAACACTAAAAGCATTTCTTACCCATGACCTTAAACTCAAAAGGATATGTATACCCCTTTAATATCTGCTTTCTTGATCAACTCTTTGCTGTTGAAATGCAGCAAGTAATTAATTTTCTCTCCAACAGGCTGTGATGTTGATCTTGGAGGTTTTGCTGGTCTTTTTGATTTGAAAGCAGCCGGTTTCAACGATCCTCTTCTGGCCTGTGGAACAGACGGCGTTGGCACTAAACTGAAGGTAATCAGACACCTATGTGAGTAAAGGCCTTTTATGAAAGACATGAAAGGATTTACTGTGTATCAAATACATATCTTTCGGGACTTCCCTGGTGGCGCAGTGGTTAAGAATCCGCCTGCCAATGCAGGGGACAAGGGTTCAAGCCCTGGTCCAGGAAGATCCCACATGCCGCAGAGCAGCTAAGCCTGTGAGCCACAGCTCCTGAGCCTGCACTCTAGAGCACGCAAGCCACAACTACTGAGCCTGCGTGGCACAACTACTGAAGCCCGCACGCCTAGAGCCCGTGCTCCGCAACAAGAGAAGCCACTGCAATGTGGCGCGATGAAGAGTAGCCCCCGCTCGCCACAACAGCCCACGTGCAGCAACGAAGACCCAATGCAGCCATAAATAAATAAACAAATAAAATACATATCTTTCCCCTCTTGACATATATGCACTAAAGAGAACCACACCAAGTAATCATACAGTTGGCTACAATAGCTACGTGTTTCTAATAACACAGTGTTGGTGAGACTATATCCGGATAGAAGGGTTATCTTAGGGGAAAAAAGGGAATACTTTCGGACCAAGTAGCTTATCGGAATTTAGTGTTCTTTTGTCTTTAGGTGTTCAGAGCACCTAGCCAAAAGTCAGTAATATTGTTAGCCTCCACTGATAATTGACAAGATATAGGTTGGAGCTTATTCTCTTATGTGGATGTTTATATTCTTCTGTAGATTGCCCAGCAGTGCCATAAACATGAAACCATTGGTCAAGATTTGGTTGCGATGTGTGTAAATGATATTCTGGCACAAGGAGCGGAGCCCCTCTTTTTCCTCGATTACTTTTCCTGTGGAAAACTTGACCCCAGTACAGCTGAAGCTGTTGTTGCTGGAATTGCTAAAGCTTGTAAAAAAGCCGGATGTGCTCTCCTCGGTATGATCATCCATTTTAATCACACATCCTTCTTATGTATTTCAGCCCTATGTACAAACATGATCGGTTACCAGTATACCTAACGAGACAAACTGTGTGTCACAAGACGAGGCAAGTAAAGTATAGATGACACCACCTAAGGACAACTTAGACCTTTGTGCCCTCGAACCCTCCCCTCAAGGCTTGGTCCCCAGACTGAGACTCATACTCCACCATCGCCCAGGCCTTATCTTCTCCCTGATCCTTAGCCACCATTTCACTCCCATCTCTCTCAGTGGCCTCCTGGACAGACAGGGTAGGGGGCTGTTTCCTCCTTATGGCCCTGCAGCAGAGGCAGATCGGGTCTTGGCTTTCTGAGTCTTAACTTAAGCCTTATTTTCCCACAGAAATGACACTAAGAATAAAATGTACCCAAGGTTTACAGAAATATTAAATACATACATGAGGATTTTGAACACAATTAATTTGTAGGTTGACCAAGGAACAAAACTACCTATTTTATATTACCATTTCTGTGGACAGGTATGTCCCCAAAGCCAAACTTGCCTTTCAGCCATCTTTGAGAACAGTTCCTAATTCGGATCTGCCTTCCTAGACCGTGTCTTTACACAGTATCGTGGTAGTATGAACTATGACATATTTTTTAGGCCAGGGCATTTAGAGTTAGGCAGGTCTATTAAATCACTTCTCTAAGCCTGTACCATTATTGGAACATAGAGTGATTGTAAAGATCAAATATAGGTGAAAGCATTTCTGAAACTAACTGCTAGAGAAATGGTGTTATATTCAACTGAGTATTCATCCCGTAAAAATAATGATGTTTGGAGGCTATACTCACCCTTTGTGGAAATTAGCACTATTTCCCCTGAAATCATGCTTAGATGTTTGCGGAATACAGCTTTTGTTTAATTGTTCATATGAAGAGTAGCTGGTGTCACTACTTCCTAGACAGGTTTATAATATTTGGTGATTTCTTTGCTCTTGTTTTCTCTTTCTGCCAGGAGGTGAAACAGCAGAAATGCCTGACATGTACCCTCCTGGAGAGTATGATCTAGCCGGTTTTGCCGTTGGTGCAATGGAGCGGGATCAGAAACTCCCTCACCTGGAAAGAATCACTGAAGGGGACGCTGTTATTGGAATAGCTTCATCTGGTCTTCACAGCAATGGATTCAGCCTTGTGAGGAAAATTGTAGCGAAATCTTCCCTTCAGTACTCCTCTCCAGCACCTGATGGCTGTGGTGGCCAGGCCTTAGGTAAACATACTCACATTTAAACTCTCCTGCTTGGGAATGTCTGAGCAACCACTTAGTTGGGTTAGGCTTTCGTTACTTAAAGTTAGAATGGAACAAACTGCGTATGTTTTGGTTTTATATTCATAGACTAAGTTTTTGTCTCATCTTCCTAATATACAGGTGATTTACTTCTAACTCCAACCAGAATCTACAGCCATTCACTGTTACCTGTCCTGCGTTCAGGACATGTTAAGGCCTTTGCACATATTACCGGTGGGGGATTGCTAGAAAACATCCCCAGAGTCCTACCTCAGAAATTTGGGGTGGATTTAGGTAAGATTGCTAAAAAGAACGTTTGCTCAGAAAACTGTTATGAGAAAAAATACATTGTGGAAGGAAACTTCATGGGTAGTTAGTACACATATGATTATGTGGAAAATTCTTTTTTTAATATTATATTTATTTATTTGGCTGTGCCAGGTCGTAGTTGCGGCATGCAGGATCTTTTTAGTTGTGGCATGCAGAATCTTTAGTTTTGGCATTCTAACTCTTAGTTGTGGCATATAGGATCTAGTTCCCTGACAAGGGATCAAACCCGGGCGCCCAGCATTGGGAGTGCAGTCTTAGCCACTGGACCACCAGGGAAGTCCCTACCTGGAAAATTCTCAGATCATTGGGGCTTCTTGTGGAAAAAATAGGACTGACCTTTTCCACCTTTTCTCGCTTCATTAGCCATGTTTATAAGGCATAAAGTCCTCATGTAATTGACTTAGATGAAATTCTTTAAGCAGATTCTCCAAGGGGGTCAGTAAGCTCAAGCTCTATCAAGATGGAATCAGGAACATGCTGGGAAGGGAAGTGGTAGTTATTAAATAGTCTGTGCAGGGGATAAAGGAGACCTGAACCAAGGCATAGAGAAGGGAAGCAGATTGGAGAACCATTTTGTGCTTAGAAGGAAAAAAGAAGTCCCAAGTTTCTAGTTTAGTAGGTGAGTAGATTTGGAATAGGAAGTGGAAATACAGTGTTTTACATCTTTGAAGTATTTATTGTAGTGTTTTTGTGAGCAGAAGTTAAGTTGGGTACTTATATGCAGATAGTAATAGTTAATCACAAAGAGAATAGGAGGGACCAAAAGGTTGTTCCTCAATATTCCACCCACCTTAAAGTTTGGCAGAGGTAGAATTTCTAAAAAAAGAATAGTCAAAATCAGGCAGTAAACCATGTGAAAGTATCAACTCCGAGCAAGGATTTCAACATGACACTGGTTAGCAGTGTCAAAAAGCAGCTTGGTGAGGATAGATACCACCCCCCCATATATTGGAGCGGGGGGTGATGGCAGAGATACAGAGACAATGAGTGAAGATTGCTGTTTCAGGAACCTTATTAGTTGGGAATTCCCTGGTGGTCCAGTGGTTAGGGCTCAGTGGTTTCACTGCAATGGCCGGTTTCAGTCCCTGGTCAGGGAACTAAGATCCTGCAAGCCATGCAGCAGGGCCAAAAAAAAAAAAAAGAATTTTATGTGTGTGTCTATATAGGTATTACCTAAAATTTTTTATTAGAGATTTTTGTTGTATTAGAGGATAGGTTCTTACACCTAAATCTAGATTTTTTTTTTTTTCACATTCACAAAAGGGTAGTATGCCGACCTTTACTGGAATTCAGCCATTAGAGCATCTAATTCATTAGGGGATTTCTAAGAATCTAGTTAGTTAACGCAGCACAAAACTTCACTCAATCGTGAATACTGGCCAAGTGTGACAAGAAAAGTGTTCTTAATGCCTGAGGTACAAATGGATCCCAAAAAAACTTCTGAAAGGCCCGTTTATAGTTTTACCCTCTATAAAATAGCAGTGCTGGTTTTAATTTCCATAGGTTTGTATATGTACATACTTCTATACTTTGTGTCAATAATAGGTTAATTGAACAACTCTTGCCTGTTTTCAGATGCCCAGACCTGGAGGATCCCCCGGATCTTCTCGTGGTTACAGCAGGAAGGACACCTCTCTGAAGAAGAGATGGCCAGAACATTTAACTGTGGGATTGGGGCTGCCCTCGTGGTATCAAGGGATCTGACACAGCAGATTCTGCAGGATATTCAGCAGCACAAGGAAGAAGCCTGGGTGATCGGCAGAGTGGTTGCATGTCCTGAAGGTAACTGTTCCTTATTTAGTTGCTCTGTTTCAAGCCATTGATAGGCAACTATCTTTACGCAGCTGTAACATGAAAACACCCATGCCAGTAATACCATGCATCTCTTCATTTCTGCCTCAGGGCTCTGACACCTCTGTGTAGCAGTCACATATGCACAACTACACCCTGCAGGACAGCCCTTGACCAGCGGGGTGAGAACTAGTGAATAAATGCCCACTTTAGGGACAGAAGAAGGGAGCGGTTCTGAGGCACAGTCTGCATGGCTCCTTTGAGGGTCTCAGTGGAATCAAGCCCCAATTGCCCACAGTGGTTACCAGTTTAATAACACACTCTTATATTGGCTCTTGCCCATCCTCATTCTGGTTCCCTAGGATCACTTCCCAAAGTAATCACCTCGCATGTAAGACCTTGTCTCAGGCTCTGCTTTGTGGTTCAGCTCAATTCAAGGAGTAGTGAGCAAGCACCCTGACCAGTACTGTGTATGACTTAGAACTCTGTTAGAAGTACTAGAAATTGGCAGATCGACAGAAAACCAACTCAGTTTCTCTAACAGAGATGTCAAGGCTTGTTAATTTTGTCTGTATCTGCCTTTCATCCCTTTATTGTGTGGCTTTCACTTTCAGGCAGGCTCTCCAAATACCGGAAAGATGTCTTGAGCCCACATCCTTCAACTCACATTGCAGTAAGAGAGGCCCTCTCTTTCTCAACATCCTATATCGAGTCTTTGAATAGCCTTGCTTGGGTCACATGCCTACCCTCGAAGCCAAGAGGTCATAGCACTATTGTGGATGCAAGACTTGCGGGAAAGGCGAGACAGAACACTGGCAGGCAGTAACATATCCACTTTATGTTTAGATATAGTGCTGTACCTTTTAGTTGAAGTGGGCAGTTATATATGTTCACCATCAGGAAGTTTGTATGAATGAGTGACGATAAGTGAAGCGAACGTATTATTTTAGTCCTTGCATATCTTATTTTCAGAATAAAATACAGTACTCTAAAGTTTTTATAGAACACTTCTCTTTCCATATTACTGTTAATTCACAGTTGTTCTTTTTTTTATTTATTGGGTGTGTTTGAAACAAAGGTTCTCCTCGTGTGAAAGTCAAGCATCTGATTGAAACCATGCAAATAAATAGATCAGTATTGGAGAATGGCACCCTGAAAAATCATGTCTCTGTTCAACCAAAAAAGGCAAGAGTAGCTGTCTTAATATCTGGGACAGGTGAGATGTGGCTTCCTCTTTACTATAGAGCTGTAGAAATGCTCTTCCTTTTCTCCCACCCACACCACCCCCCCCAAAAAAAAAACCCTCCTTCCGACTCTGAGAACACTCTCAGTACTGGGGCCTAGGTATCATTAAGGAGTGTTATCTTTTCTACATCCTCAGTCTTTCCACTTTCTCAGGCATTTGAAGCAGCTTCTAAAGGAAGAGTAGAGGGTGTGGGGAAGATGGTTGAAGAGAGAGAAGCTAGAAAAGACAGAATGGAAATTCCAACTTCTTTTGAATCATAGCTTTGTAGTTGAAAAGTCTTAGGACAGTTGAGGCTTTTTTAAATTAATAGTAACAATACAAAATTTGTGTTTGACTCTGCGGACAGTGGGGTAAAGTCCTAAGAGCATTGTATTCTCTCATATGGATGGATATAGTATGATTCTTTTTTCCTTTTATTTTTTTTATTTGCACCATGCCATGCAGCTTGTGGGATCTTAGTTCCCTGACCAGAGATTGAACCCAGGCCCTCAGCAGTGAGAGCAGAGTCCTAACCACTGGACAGCCAGGGAATTCCGTCCACTGTTTTAAGTAACATTGCTATGAACATTCTTTTAAATATACAATAAGTTTGTAAGTGCATATCTGGTTATTTCTTTAGGTTAACTTTCCCAGAAGTATAATTGCTTTACAAGTCTATTTTAAGGTTTCAATATACTTTAGACCCAAGTTGATGGTAAAGCAAAGAAACTACTGTAAGGGTCATAGTGGTTTATTCTTCTTCAGAGGGTTGATTTTTTTGCTTAATTAAGCAGCTTATTCCTCATCAATCAGTCTTAAAATCATGTTATACTGTTTCTACTGGTCTGCTAAATCATATTATTTTGCAGGAGCAATTACGTGTCCTTGAACCAGGAGTGCCTATGTTTTTGTAAGATACTAATCCATTATTCTAAGAGGAACGGAATTTTAAAGCCTCACATATTTTGCCAATCTTTTCTAAGACATTTTTATTCAAAAATCTTGACCATTCCCTATTCAAAATGGTATAAACGTTTTAAAGAAGTGTGCACTCACCTGTGCTTTTCTCCCTTTTTCAGGATCAAACCTCCAAGCTCTCATAGACAGTACTAGGGAGCCAAGCAGCTCTGCACACATTGTTGTTGTGATCTCCAACAAAGCTGCAGTGTCTGGCTTAGATAAAGCAGAAAGAGCCGGAATTCCCACCAGGGTAAGTTACTTTGAAAAGTATCTTTCAAGATTACTTACACTCATAATCTGCCCCCAAGTGTTCTTTGGATGCCTGGATTTGGGGTGGGTGCTGGGCTTGCCTTTATATTCATCCTGTCCATTCCTTAATTCTTGACATCAAGTGTATCTTCAGAAGGAGGTGAAGTATAGTCTATATAAAGGTTGAGTTTTAAATTATTTTTGGTAATTTGTTGGAAATGGATTGTACTTATCTTTTTCTATTCTAGGTAATTAATCATAAATTATATAAAAATCGTGCAGCATTTGACACTACAGTAGACCAAGTCCTTGAAGAGTTCTCCACAGACATAGTCTGTCTTGCAGGATTCATGAGAATTTTATCTGGCCCCTTTGTCAGAAAATGGAATGGTAAGCAAAAATAGTTTGATACTACATTGAGGAATTGACTGAAAATGGGCTATAGGGTGGTGAAGTTGCCAAACAATCCCAGTCATGGTATTTACTGTGACGGTTTATTCTGACACACGTCATAACTGAATTTCCTTTGCCTTTAGCCCAAAGAATAATGATTTATTATCCTGCTGTCTCTATCAGTTTTCTTTGGCCTGCTGTAATTACGGTTTCTAATGTAGCTTAGGTTGGTTTCACATTACTGCAAACATATTATTTCATTTTCTGGATAAATATTGGGAAGAGACTTTTTTACTTGTTTAGAAGCAAGAGAAGGTGACTCTCTGTATCCCAAAATAGAGTTCCTCTTCTGAGGAACTGTGAACCATTGCCAGAAGATGGAAAGGAAGGCATTGTTGCCAGATAACATAGTGTCTGCTGTTAATGCCTTTCCCGCAGAAGTTTTGACTGCTTCCTGTGGTTCTTTTTTGTGCACATATTTGGTCAATAAATGTATTTCCTCTTCGGAGAGTTTGTTTTCTTAAGTGAATATAGTTAGAGCACTTGTGGTGTAATATACCACAGGCAATGCTTTTGGTGACATAAGGCACACAGACTGACTAATCCGGCATCTGTGGATTAGTCACATGCCACTTCATGGTTAGAAGTCAAGCACATAGACACTACGCAGGAACCTCCTGTCTTTCTAATATTATGTGCCAGGGACGAGCTGAATTTTCTTCAAGAGCCCTATGATCCAGATTAGAACCCCTCCCATCCAGCTTTGAGTCAGTGCAGGCGCCTGTTCAGATGCCCCTTGGTGTGTCTTCAGCTGTGCAAGGCAGAAACCTGCTGCTCCCAGGGCCCCCTTGGATGAGAACGTGTGTTTCACTTTTCCTCATTTCTGTCTTTGACAAAGAAAACACCCATCCTAGAAAAACCTTGCTCCTATTGACTCCTGATTCTAGACAGGAAAGTGTATGTTCCTTTGACAGAATACATAGGGTTTTTTAATTCTGACCACTATGTTTTAATTAATTTCCAGGGAAAATGCTCAACATCCACCCATCCTTGCTCCCTTCGTTTAAGGGTTCAAATGCCCATGAACAAGTCCTGGATGCCGGGGTCACCGTCACTGGGTGCACCGTGCACTTTGTAGCTGTG